>NC_067245.2:54991935-59991935 GCF_019359855.2 Lolium perenne
TAAGTCTCCTTTTTTTGGTCATATGTACGATGTTTTTCATCTCTAAAATAAAAACGATAACAAAATATCTAGGTGCGCCTCCCGGTCCAAACAAATCAAGGGGAAGACACTGCCTCATTTATGTCTGTTGGCCGATTAAAATAGACACATTTTATGTTTCAATTGTGTCAAACCGTTGGAGATGCCTTTACATAACAATTTTATCATAAGATAGCATGTCCATCAAAGCGACTGGCGTGTGCGACGAATTTACGTGTTAGTCCTACACATTTTGATATATAGTCTGGATATGTTGTATTGCGCCATAACTAAATAAACGTGTAACTGTCTCTGCTGGCCGACATTGGTACAAGCAACGTCGACATGCTTATATTCTACAATGCAAATCCTGGAGACAAGCTCACAATTCTGAAAGCTACGTCTGCCACGAGAAAAGACGGCATTTTCCTTCTCTCCTGGTACCGTTACACGTGTGGGCTGTATTCTTCTTCGTCACCAAAAGATAACCGAATGGACCAGAATCAGCTGTTGACGTCGCCCGCACGATTTGGTTGCAATTGTTAACGATCTTGAGATGCTTACTGCAACGCCGAAGCAAGGTTAAATTGACAGTATATCCAGAACTAGTTATTACGTGTACCTCCTGACAAAATAAATAGTGATATGGACACATCACTGAAGGAGTAGCTGCGCTAGATAACCTAAACTCTGTAAGACGGCGAAGGATCCTTGCAATCTGCTGCTGCCGTCATTGGTCACTCATCGAGGGATCCCAACCATTTTCACCCTTCGCATCAAAGCCTAGCTAGGTTAGGCTTGCGTACGTACTGAATTATTGGAGAAGTTTGTTGGTTGTAGAGCCAGCCTCGTAGGAAGAGTTGCTGATGGGAGACCATTAACGAAGTTAGACTACCCACCGTACCGAGAACTACTGAAAGAGAAATCAGTCTGATTCTTGGCAGTCTTTTTCTAGGACGCGACACAAGTCGGTACGAACAGTTAATTCGGTTAGCCTACTCCAGGGTCCAAAGGCTGTCAGGCATGGTCGACAGGTCAAGGACCTGTAACGGATGAAGGCCCACTGCTTTCAAGTGTTGCACTCCGTCAGCGAGCATGTCAACTCAGCAGATAGATAGATGCGATGCTCAACAAGGAAAATCTTAAGTCCATCAGGAGTAACCTTCCTTCTCATCATCGATGCATAACCAGGAAGAAGAAACATTAGTCATCCAAAGTAGCCTTTGGACGGCTTACTGGTTTGCTAAAAGAGTTAGCCGAAAATAAAACTAAACAAAAGAGAGTTGGCTGAATTGCAGCATATGTTCCCTATACAAAAAGATCCCGGAATTGGTCACTCACCTCCTTGCAAATTGCCGCTACACCCCAAAAGCATCCGTGTTTGGGCTACATCAAAGATTGAGTTGGGCTCCATACTCCATAGCCTCAATTTCCAACAATGGCCAGTCACACCATTGAGAGTTAGAGCATCCCTAGTGGTTCCTCTAAAGGGTCATACTTTCCTCGTTTTGTTGAAATCATGCCATGTATCAAAACAATAGGGACAGGGGTAGTTGTATACCACCTACGAATAGGAAGATCCTGGGTTTTGTAATAAATCTAATTTCATCAATTCTAAGCACGGTAACGGCAGTGCTCCTATCCAACGGCTGGGGATCTGGGTTTTTTCATCCAAACACATTTAGATGGTCGTGAGGCCAAAAAAGGCTCCCAGCAACCTCTCTATCCCGTCCTCTAAATTTAGAGGAGCTCCAATATCCTTGCTCCATCCTCCAAATATAGAGGACGAAGCCACGACCATCGAAGCGAAATTGCTGCTCCGCGCTCTCCTTCCCGCGCGCATCTGGAGACGAGAAAAGGAGGCGGGAGCGTCTCCCGCGCGGTCGCCGTCGCCGTCGCTTCACTCGCCGCCCCCCAGGTACGAATTTTTTTGCCGTGGAAATAGTGAGATTGATCGGCGGCGCTGTGCGGTCGAAATCGCTGGGCGGCGGCCGAAATCGAGGGAGGGCGGCGCAGCTGGGCGGGGGCTGGGCGGGGGCGGCGGACGCGGTCTTGGTCCTCCATTCGCGCTTCCTTGGACGCAGACGGGGCCAGTCTCAGTTTCTGTCCAAACTGAAACATGTTTTGCTAATACCGTATGTGCTATTTTCCTTTAGAAATTATTGTTTGCATAAATATTGTTGCTTTTGGAGGCTGTTGTTTGTAGACTAAATTTTTGAATAAATCATGTTGTTTTGCTAGATAAATGGACAACTCACAGATGGATGACATTGGATTTTTAGACATGTTGAATGGGGGATCAGGTGAAGTGAATTGGAGTGGCACACAATATTCTAGCCCAATCGGTGAACAAGAGAAGATGTCAACTCCAGATATTACGGCATCTCTTGCTCGGTCAATTGTCTGACGCCCATGCTTGGAACCGCCATGGCGTCGAGCGTTCCTCTTCTCTTTCTCCTCACGCTCTCCAAATGCTGCAAGAATGAGTTCGTCGTCATCAGATGAAGACGACGACGAATTCATGAGCATATCCAACGAGGAAAATTCTACATTCATCAATTTTCTGTATTGGACAGATGAATTCAAGAGAGAGATGAGAGAAGGCGAAGCGAGGAGTGTTGGATGAGAGGTGGGAGGGGTGATATATATGGACCGGGGAATATAGCCGTTGAAAATATAGCCGTTTGAAATATTACTAAACTATATGAGAGAGAATTTAGACATCCTAGATATAAACGTTCCACTGAAAAACTGAGATCATCTAAAAAGAAATCTTTATAGATGGTCATCTATATGGAGATATAGAGGACCTCATTTAGAGAAACCACTAGAGATGCTCTTAGTATTCTAAATTGTCTGATGAATCAAGGCCGTACCAATAAGCATGCCCTTCTAGTGATCGTCCTTGACAAAATAAAAAAGGAAGCTCGCTTTTGGGTCATCTCGGGTGCTAAGAAGGTGAGCGAAATAATTTCTAGAGAGTAGAAGCCGGATGTAATTTTATTTTATTCCCTTAGATCCATATTACTTGATTGTATGTATCTAGAACTAAAATATATCTACATACATTTATATTAACGTCAAGTAATATGAATAGGAGGTAGTAACATTTTTTTTTATCAAACTTCTCCGTCATTAATAGAATGGGGAAAGCTTTTGCACTCCTTTTAAAGAAGAGAGAGAAGATATCAATATGTTTATTCGTGCAGCTAAAATCAACAAATTACTCAAACACACCATAAAATTGTCATAATCACTATTGAGATATGTGCCGAATATGTGTACGAATAGTGCTATGATAGGACTTACGTGTTGGAGTCAAACTCTAACCTAGCCTAATATATAAAGGCACCAGGAGTAGCTAAAATAGACTAGATGCAAGTTGTAGATTAGACACAAAATTGATTTTTCGGGGACGCTCTAGCGTGCGTGGTAGGGGCGCTGGACCGGCGTGGCATTGTAGATCTGATGTGTATGTACACCTCGACCGGCTTATCGTCAACGGTACCGTGATAGTACCTGGGGAAGAGCGCCCATAAAGCATGCCCCGCAGATGTAGGCGTTCTGTTATCGCCAGATTTTAACCAAGTCAGCAAGTGGGCCGCGATTGAGATGGGCTTAGAAGATGTACACGTAGAATATTTCTAAATCGGCCTTGTACAAGAGTTTGGGCTAGATTGCCCGAGTATCTGTAAATTATGGTAGGATACGTGTCGGTTAGAATTAAGAGATAGAGTTTAGCTCGTACGCAGTTGGGTTTATTCCCACGTTAGAAAGTCTACGGACTATAAATATGTATCTATGGTTATTGAGAAAGGAGGACGATCACGTTCACAACAAACCAATCTAGGCGCATCGCCACCCCTTGTTTCGAGGGTTTCTTCCGGGTAAGCGCCATGCTGCCTAGATCGCATCTTGCGATCTAAGCAGCATCAAGTTTATTCGTTGTTTATGTGTTGCTCGTACTGAAGCCTTGTTGATGGCGATCAACGCCGTTATCATAGATATGTTAGGGTTAGCATCGATACTTTCTTGATGTATTCGCTTAGTTATGCTACCCCTAGATATCTAGCTGCCCTTGCACTTATCTTAGGTGTAAGGGCAGCACCTTGCTTAGTCTTTATTTAGTAGATTCGATCCGTTATGGTTGTTCCTTGTTCTTCAAGGATTAGTTTGATATCCATATAGTTAGGCCTTGCAAACGGGTTGAATGATCCAGTAGTGCGTAAGGTGTAGTTTGCTGGTCCTAGAGGGGATGTTCCGGGAATCAACTCTACGTTGGTTTTTAGGCCTTGTCTAGGGCTGGTTTTCTATTATCTTTCGTGTCTGCCAGGCTCAACTACGTGTAGGACGTTCCGGTTATGTGGTGAAAACCCTAAATCGTCGTAGATCGTTTTAACTTAGTATTGATCAAGCAGGACCACCATATTATCGTAGATCCAATACGAATCATGGGTGGATCGGCTCCTTGAGCCGATTCACAGGATAACCTGAGAGCCGATCGAGGCTCGTATTTAATGTTTACGTGTATGCCATGTAGGAAACTAGTCGAAGCAATCCATCACCTTCCTGACCAGGTATAGGTCAGGTGGCACGCCCTTGCACCAGCTTGGACGTGTGTCGGAGCATTGCGGGCTGTCGCCCGAGGGACCAGGACCCACCAGCAGTCCTGGGAGCCTCCCGGCTCTCCGTGTTGCCCGTCGCTGCTCGCCGGTGGGTTTTGGCAGGCAACACATTCTGGCACGCCCGGTGGGACTTTTTACAGCAACTACGTCAACATCTGCAGCTGAGATGGCGGACGCACCAGTCACATACGAAGATCTGACTGAGGAGCATAAGAAGAAGTCTAATGAGATTAAAGCTCTCTTCGAAGCCGACCTCATCGGCTCTTTTGAGAGGACCCGTACACATGGTATTAGATGGAAAGGGTTCTCACCCGAAGGCGCTCTCGATGAAGTGGATCTGTCTACCTCTTCAGAAGAACGCACCAGAGCTCTGCGCCAGGAAATTAACTACATGGTAGCTCATTCGCTACACCGTCATTCTGAGAGCCTGGTGAACGCTTTCGAGCGCGTTGCGGTTCGCGTGGTTCAGGAGATCATGAAGCATCAGTACTCCCCGTCAGGACCTACCCTAGGGACTCACCAGTGAGAAATACCGTTCCAGACCAGACCGCAGCTGCCTTTCTCGCTAGCAGCTCCAGAGCCGCCGGGTTCACCGGCGTACGTCGTCTACAAGATTGGAGGCGATGCTGGCGACTACCAGTTCCTGCATGAACCGCCTAAGGAAATCCCGCATGGATACATGTGCACGTACGTGCCGGACTGCAATAACTTGGCGCGCACGAACCAGATTACAGCAGGAGGGATTTCTGGAGCAGCAGGAGGGATTTCTGGAGTGGATGCCGATAAACAGGCGTGGCTAGCTAAATATGCCACCGCAACGAGTCATCAAAGCTCGGCCCCTTCAACTCATACAGTGGACCAAATCAGTGCAATCTTGAGAGACCAGTTCGGCATGGTGCCAAAAAGGAGGGCAATCGGCTATTCTAAGCCGTACCCCAACGAATATGATTTGATTCCACTGCCGCCCAAGTATCGGCTCCCTGAGTTCTCAAAGTTTAGTGGGTCAGAAGGCTCTAGTTCAATTGAGCATGTGAGCCAATATTTGGCACAGTTGGGCATGATTTCAGCATCAGACCCGTTACGTGTGAGGTTTTTTGCGCAGTCTCTCACAGGGCCAGCTTTTGGGTGGTACACCTCGTTGCCACCAGACTCAGTGCGGACGTGGAAGCAGATGGAAGAGCAGTTCCACATGCAATATCACTCAGAAGCTACCGAGGCTGGCATTGCCGATCTGGCACAAGTGCGACAGAAGCGTGGAGAAACGGTGTCGGAATACATTCAGCATTTCAGGGCTGTCAGGAACCGATGTTATTCGGCTCGATTGGGTGAGAAAGAAGCAGTCGATCTGGCAGTGTTGGGCCTCGCGGCGCCGATCAAGGATATGGCTTTCCAAGCAGAATACAATTCACTGGCGCACATGGTTCAGAAACTATCATTGTATGAGCAGCGCCACCCAGAGCTGTACCAAGACAAGTTCAAACGTCCGATAGGCCTGATCGAGACAGAAGAAGTTGTAGACTCCGCAGACGACCAGGAAGTAGCTGTGGCTGAATGGGCTCGGGGGGCAAATCTCGTGTCCTGCAAATGGGTGAAACCACAAGGGCCTGCAAAAGGGTTTGACTTCGACGTAAGCAAGGCTGAGCAGATATTTGATTTATTGCTTAAGGAGAAACAGCTGAAGTTACCCGAAGGCCATAAAATCCCTACGGTGCAAGAGCTGAATGGAAGACCCTACTGCAAGTGGCATAACTCGTTCACCCATATCACCAACGACTACAAAGTGTTGCGTCAGCGGATCCAAATGGCGATAGAACAGGGCCGTCTGATTTTCGGTCAGTACGCCATGAAAGTGGACACGCAACTGTTTCCTGCCGTCAACATGGTGGAGTGCAGTCACTCCGTGAGGCGCCAGCCAGATTTCTCGTTCAGTATTAACATGGCAGGGCCTGTATACCACCCTGGTAAGGACAAAGAAGAGAGCAGTCGTTCTCGTGGCAAGGAAAAGGAGGAGACCGGCCCACGCGACCGGCCCCGATATGATGACAGACGGTACATCACAGAGGAGCAGGTGAGAAACGTGCGGTACCAGCGACCGCTCTCCGAGCATCTCCTTAACAAGTATGAGCGTCAGTACGACCAGCGCCGGCGAGACAACGTAGACGACGAAAGATATCGTCGGTCTAGGGTAGACAACAGAAAGTATCGTCGGTATGATAAAGACGACGAAGGATATGAGCGCCGCGCTAAAGGAAAATCAAGAGAGCAGGAGGACATGGACAGACACTGGGATTGTCCCTTCTTTAAGCATTGCTGGGATTCAGGAATGAGCCGATTGCCTACAGTCGACAACTGCCCGGAATGTAGACAGAAGAAGAAGGACACAGGTGACGTGTCAGTGTTCAAACGTCTAGGGCCTCTCCCATCTCGGAACAAGCAAGCTGAGTCCTCTCGGGTGGAAGATCTCGAGGAGTTAGAAGATGAAGATGAAGAAGAAGAAGATAGATACCACCGGCCAAGGTGGTGCCCTGATGGACTCAGTCACTCTCAAAAGCGTAGGGTTCAGCAACTACGTAGCTTGGAGGAAGCCGAGAGGCAATACCTGCACACGTTGAGGAAAGCGCGGCCCGATCTGGCCGTGAAAATTCAGCAAACTTTGGACGAGGACGGTCATCCACAGAAGAAAGAATGGCGCCCCAAACAAAAGAAAGCCGACGATAAGGCATCGGCTGGCACAAACATGGTGTTCATACTTCTGTCGGAGTTTTGTGCTCCAAGAACGGAAGAAGCACCTGTAGCACAGTTTGACTGCGGCCCACGGCCAGTTATCTTTGAAAAGCCACGAGAGAAGAGCTACAAACATCTGAAGGCCATGTACTTAAGAGGTTATATCAACGGGCAGCCTGTGAACAAGATGTTGGTTGACACGGGAGCGGCAGTCAATATAATGTCGTACTCCATGCTACGACGTCTGGGACGCTCTAGCGCGGATCTGATCAAGACCAACGTCATACTAAGCGACTTCAACGGCCAAGCATCAGAAGCGCAAGGCGTTCTGAGCGTGGATCTAACCGTAGGCCGAAAAACCATCCCTACGTCATTCTTCATCGTCGACAGCAAAAGCACCTACGCTGTCCTGCTAGGGAGGGATTGGATTCACGCCAACTGCTGCATTCCATCCACAATGCACCAATGCTTGATACAGTGGGATGAAGATGAAGTAGAGGTCGTCCATGCAGATGACTCGGTCGAGATCTCAACAGCCGGCATGAACATTTGGGAAGCGGAAGACCAAGAGCCACTCTCTGGAGTCAGTTTGGACGGCTGTGAGCGCATCGAAGTTACAAAAAAACGGGGTGAGGCTGGTCTTATCCACCGGCCTGACAGAGTAGAAAAAGCAAAGTCAATAGACGTACGTGGCAAGGCCGATCCCTGCGATCGGCCCCAAAAAATAAAAAGGAATGATCTCAACTCAAGCATGTCACGTAGTCGTAGTAACGGGACTCCTTCCCGTAGTAGAGCATGACCAAGTTGTAAACCTTCATTGAGCAATGCAATCAAAATGGGGGCCGATTCCAGCAATCGGCCCATATTATCCTCGCCATACGTTTTGCCTTTGTTTAACATCGATCTAGCAGGCGACGGAAAGCTAGGGTATGGGTTTACATCGGCTGATGAGCTAGAAGAGGTTGACATTGGTCCTGGGGATAAGCCACGACCAACTTTTATCAGCAAAAAGTTAGATCCGCATTTGAGGAGCCTGATGATAGCTCTGTTGAAAGAATACCCAGATTGCTTTGCATGGGATTACACAGAAATGCCTGGGTTAGACAGGAGCATCATTGAGCATCGGCTCCCTCTCAAGAAAGGATTTCGGCCGTTCCAGCAACGTGCACGTCAGATGAAGGCCGATATTCTAGAAGAAGTCAAGAAAGAGATCGAGAAGATGTTGGACGCCGGGTTCATCAGGCCATGCAGGTACGCTGAGTGGATTTCTAGTATCGTACCTGTGCAGAAAAAGGACGGCCGATGGCGTGTCGCCATAGATTTTCAAGACCTCAACAGAGCTACTCCAAAGGATGAGTATCCAATGCCGGTAGCAGAGACATTGATCACTGCAGCTGCTGGTCATAAGGTGTTAAGTTTCATGGATGGCAATGCCGGCTACAACCAAATTTTCATGGCTCCAGAAGATATACACAAGACTGCATTCAGAGTACCAGGTTCAGTGGGCTTGTTTGAATATGTAGTCACGACTTTTGGACTGAAGAATGCCGGTGCAACGTACCAAAGAGCCATGAATTACATCTTTCATGATCTGATCGGCAAGTTGGTGGAAATTTACATCGATGACGTGGTGGTCAAGTCTGTCTCCGTAGAAGGACACTTGGAGGATTTGCGACGCATCCTGGACCGAACTAGAAAATTCGGGCTAAGAATGAATCCAAAGAAGTGTGCTTTTGGTGTAACTGCCGGTCAGTTCTTGGGGTTCTTGGTTCATGAGCGCGGAATTGAGATCGGCCTGAAAAGTCAGGAGGCAGTGCAAACAATGCAGCCACCCACCACGAAGAAAGAGCTACAGTCTCTCATCGTCAAAATCAACTTCGTCAGACGGTTCATTTCCAATCTGTCAGGACGAATCGAGCCGTTCATGGGACTGGTGAAAATTAAATCTGATGACGAGTTTCACTGGGGGGCAGAGCAACAGCGGGCGTTTGACGAGATCAAAGAATATCTGACGAAGCCACCTGTGTTGGTTCCGCCCCAGCAAGACAGACCATTCTATATATACTTGTCCGTGGCGGACACTTTCATCGCCTCAGTGGTGGTGCAACTGTATGATGGTCTGGAGAGAGTTGCTTTCTACCTCAGCAGGAGGATGCTGGATGCAGAGACTAGGTACCCTGAGATCGAGAAGTTGTGCCTCTGCCTATTCTTTACCTGCACCAAGCTTCGTCACGTCTTGCTGTCAGCAGAAATTGTCATCATATGCAAGTCAAATGTCGTCAAACATATGTTGTCGGCTCCTGTGCTGAAAGGCCGACTCGGTAAGTGGATGTTTGCATTATCGGAGTTTGATCTCCGGTATCAGCCTGCGAAAGCAGTCAAGGGACAAGCGTTGGCCGATCTTATTGCTGAACGAATCAACACTGATATAGCAGCAGTATCTGTACGTGCATGGGCCATGTTCTTTGATGGATCGGCTTGTGATGATGGTTGCGGCATCGGCATTCTACTCGTGTCGCCTCGGGGGGCAACATATTCCTTCTCCATCAGGCTATCTACCCCTTGCACCAACAATGTCGCCGAGTATGAAGCAATACGCAAGGGAATGGAGTTGCTTATAGAAGCCGGGGCAGAAGCAGTGGAACTTTTTGGAGACTCTAAATTGGTGATTTTCCAACTCACGGAGGACTACAAGTGTGAGAGCGAGTCGCTCTTCCCATTATGGATGCAATGCTGTGAGCTGATGGCACAGTTTAGGTACATAAACTTCAATTGGATCCCAAGGTCGCAAAATACCGAGGCCAACGATCTCGCACAGATGGCATCAGGCTACAAGGACGTAACAGATGGAGCTGATGTTCAGGTACAGTTCTTGGAGCAGGATGACTGGAGAGCCGATATCTTCAATTACTTGAAAGATCCGGCTCGGGGGGCACCTAAACGGGTAAGATATAAGGCCATGAAATATGTCCTTATAGGAGATGACATGTTCTACAGGACTTTGAAGGGGTTACTTCTCAAGTGCCTGGGACCAGCCGAGTCGAATCGGCTCTTACACGAGGTACACGAAAGGGCCTGTGGAACCCACCAATCGGCTCATAAGATGAAGTGGCTGATCAGGCGATCAGGGTTTTACTGGCCCACCATGCTTGAGTACTGCTTTAGGTACTATAAAGGGTGTCAAGCGTGTCAAATGTTTGGGAAAATTCAGATGGTGCCCGCATCAGCAATGAACCCAATCATCAAGCCGTGGCAATTTCGAGGTTGGGGCATGGATATGATCGGCAAAATCAATCCGCCATCGAGCAAAGGCCACGAGTGGATCTTGGCCATTACAGATTATTTCACTAAATGGGTGGAGGCCGTCCCTATGAAGTCAGTAGCGTCGAAAGATGTTATCAATTTTGTTAAAGAACATGTCATTCATAGATTCGGGATTCCTCAGACTATCACGACCGATGGAGGTTCGGTCTTCATTTCTAAAGAGTTCAGAAAGTTCTGCGACGACATGGAAATTAAGTTGATCCGATCGTCTCCATACTATGCTCAAGCAAATGGGCAAGCTGAAGAGTCCAACCAGAGCCTTATCAAGCTGATTAAGAGAAAAGTTGACGAGCACCCTAGACGTTGGCATGAGGTATTGTCAGAAGCTTTGTGGGCTTATCGCATGTCATGTCATGGAGCTATAAAAACCTCGCCATACCATCTGGTCTATGGACAAGAAGCCGTATTGCCTTGGGAAATTACGGCTGGATCGAGACGTGTTACGTTTCAGAATGATCTAACAACTGAAGAATATGCAGCCCTGATGAGTGATAGTATTGAGGATCTAACGGAACTTAGACTTTGGTCGTTGGAGAAGATTAAAGAGAACAAAGCCAAGGTAGCTCGCGCATACAATAAGAAGGTGAGACCAAAGGAGTTTCAAGTTGGTGATCTAGTATGGGAAGCTGTAGTGCCATTAGGAATTAAGGATAAAGTGTATGGTAAATGGTCTCCTAATTGGCACGGACCGTACAGAGTCAACCAAGTTTTGAAGGGTAATGCATACATGCTCGAGCAGCTGGACGGTGTTAAATTCCCAGTAGCTATCAATGGTCAACATCTCAAGAAATATTTCCCAAGCATGTGGGATGACGGACAGTGAAATATGGGGGCCGATGCATAAAATCGGCCAGTAAAAAAAACAAAATGTACATACAAATCACAGCCGATGCACAGACATCGACTTTAGAAAAATACACAAAGCAATAGGACACAAGTACAGCCGATGCACAGACATCGACTTCAGACTAGAAAGCCGATGCACAGGCATCGACTCTAGAGGTACAAGCTCAATTGAGCAGTTATCAGATTACATAGAGAGGCTCTACTAAAGGAATGCCTCGAGGGCATGGAGGGCGTCAGCACGCACACGATCCACCTCGGCGATCTCAGCCTCATCATCTTCGTCCTTGCCTGTCACCAGCTGTCTGTTCAGGGCACGTATGTCGGCCAGATCAGTCTTCACTTCAGCTTTGAGGCCTGCTGCTTCCTCTTGAGAGTGTGTAATAAGGGCTTCCTTATCATGGATGAGCTGTTTGGTTGCCCGGACCCTCTCTTCAAGGTCCTCCAATTCCTTTCGCAAGGCTTCAAGTTCAGCAGTGCTGACAGAGGTGTCAGTCTTGGCGTCCAAGGCTGCCTTTTTCTCATTAAGCCGCTGACATTTGTCTGCAATATCGGCTTTCAACGGAAGCTGTGCGTGGCGTAGGTCGATTCTCTGACGGGCCAACTTCACCCTTGACCTGAAGGCAGACAGAGTCACAACTGGCCAGAGTTTCACCTGCAGCGTCACCGGGAGATGGGGCTGGATGTCTTCAAGGATGCTCTTCACTTCCTCGGGGTTTTCAACCAATGTCTCAATTGAGGAGGAGAGCAGGGCCTTGAGACGCTGGAGTTGACCATGGGTAGCGCTGGGTCCTGGCTCCTCACTTGCCCTAGAAGTTGCTGGTTCGATGGATTCAGGGTCGAACGTTAGCAAGCTTGAGAGGTCATAACCCTGACAAACAACAAGAACAGCGTCAGTATGCAGCAAAAGAGAGGAGTAGAGCCAAGGGAAAGGAGTATACCTCTCCTAAAACCAGAGGGACAGCCGACGATGAGGTGATCGGCTCTTGTGTTTCTGCTGTGGGCTTGTCCAAGTTGGCAACCTTGTCAGCTACACTCTTAGAGGTTGCTAGGTCCAGGGTGGCGGATGGCATCAGTACCTCCTCGACTTCCCCACTAGAGGTGTCATCAGTCTGCAAAGAAAGTGGTTAGCCGATGCGAGCAGCGATGAGTTAGCATGAAATATGAGCCAGGGGGAGTGATTACATTTGAAGCCTCCTGGTTTAATGAAGGGGCTTGCGGTTCCTTGCGAGCTCTCTTGATGCATCGGCTCTTTGTGCGTAGACCACCCTGCCCTGCTTTGATTGGAGTTTGGGAGGCAGCAGGTTCAGGAGCTGACCTTTTCTTGGAAGCCGATGGTGGCAAATCTGGCTGGCTCTGCATGGTGATTTTCACAGAGGTGCCTGAGCTCGAATTCCCTCGGCTGGATTGGGTTTCCTCGCTGGAGTTGTCTTCAGTGGAGGCCTGTAAAAGAAGAGTTAGTAAACCCCAGCATATTTACAGAAGCCTGTAAGGGTAGATAAAATCAGCCAAGGCATGGATCAGCTTACGTGCAAACTTTCTTGAGCTGGAGAAGGGTTTTGGCGCTTCAAGGTCTTCCTCGCCTTGATTGAGGCCCGGGGGACAGCTGGCCCAGAAGATACCTTGCGAGCCGATTTTGGTGAAATCGGCTGGCTCTGCATCACAACCTTCTTCAAGGGTGGTGAGCTTTTGCAGAAGAGGACCACCGGAGCTGGTGGGAGGAATGTGAAGGGGGAGCCGTCATCATGTGCAGGTTCTGGACCGTCTTGTTGCTGCAAGGGGACAGAGCATGGTTATAAAAATCATTGGAAGCCACTGCAAGAAAATTTGTGAGTGGTGGTACCTGTTCTGCAGGGATGTCATATTCAGCATCAAGTTGTTTCAGCAACGGTCCCAGAGCTCTTCTGAAGGCATGAGTCTTCCACATAGACCACCAGGCCTCAAAACCATCAGTTGATGAGGTGAAAGAGAGGTTGTGAGGGATTGGGATGGCTAGAGCATCAAAGAAGGAGTAACACCTCTGGCCAGTGAGGACATCAGGCAACTCAGCTCTGCTCTCTGTCAAGTGGTGGAGGAAGAAGTGTGGAGACACCTGCCCAAGACCAAACTGCCGGGCTACTACGACCGGCTGATAGGACTCATAACCAGGTTTGATGATCCTGTTTGAGGTGCTCATGCCAACTGGAAGGAAGCAAGGACAGATCATGATGGAATACAAGTGCCGAGTGTTGGGGTCATCGGCAAAACTGTCCAACCTGAAGGAGACTGGATTTTCAAAATTTCCAGATTCAGTGTAAGGAAAGAACATGGGATTGTCCAGGCCTTGGAAGAAAATTCTGAACCACTCTGATGCTTCCTCGTGGATCGGTTGTCGCTCGGAAGACTGTATAAGGCTTGGCCGTAGCTAGTGCATCGGATCTGCTTCCCATTAGCATCTGGAAAGGTGCAGGTGGCCAAAGGTGGGAAGTTTGGGATGTGGTTCTGAAAATACAGCTGAGCCCATAGCTGAATAAACCACCAGGGGCCTCCTGTTTTGACTGTCTTTTGGGAGAACAGGTTGACAGACATCAGTTGGAGATACCGATAGACCTCTCCAAGGAACAATTTACCGATGCCAAGTTGGGTGCCTTTGGCAAGTTCATAGGCCAAAGAGAGATAGTTCTTGGTTAGGGCAAGTGAAGGGCCACAGAATATGAAGTGTTCCAACCAGAAATTCAGGAAGGCCGTGTGTTCTCTATCTATTACAGGGCCTTTGTTTTTCATGTGGCGTCTAAGATAGGCACCCCAGTTTGTACACTCTGTTTTGGAGGAGAGTGTGAAAGGAACCTTTGGCAGCATAAAAGCAGAGGGGCTTGGGGATGCAATGTCTAGACCAGTGATCATAGCCACGTCCAGTAGGGTTGGTGTCATGGGGCCATGGCCAAACATGAAGCAGTTCAGAGCATCAGACCAAAAGTAGCCGATGGTTTTCAGAAGGTTCTCATGCTTCTCAAGGGGAGACAGTGATAAAGATAAAGCATCGGCTATTCCTATAGTTTCCCAGGTGGCTTGGTGAGTTTTGGATACTCTATTGTACCATGACACCCAATCTTCAGGAGGGTTAGGCCAGGCTCGTAAGCAGTCGGCCCAAGAAGTTAGATCTAAATTCTGGTTTACGAAGGGAATTCTATTGGCCTCGCATGAAATCAAATGAGCAAGACTCTCGGAAGAACGGGGGCCAAGACAAAGAGAATTTGGGAGAGAAGGATGCGGCTGCAGAATGTCTGATACCTAAAATTAATGATGGGATGAGACATTAATTCAGATGTTTGCTGTTAATTCTGACACTATGCTCGGATGACGAGGAGCGGTTGAGGATTACCTTTGGGCCAGAGACCATAGCGTTGGCGTTGGATGATTCCGCCATTGGATTCGCTGCGGAGTTGAATCTGCGCGATTGAGATCTGAGATTCGCGTGGCTTTGAGTTGGATCTGTTCGAGCGGCGATTTGGGGATCTGAGCTTACTCTTTCAGACAAGGGTTGCAGGTTACCGTTTGAATAGGCAACTGATTTGGCCTTACTCACGTTTTATGGTAAAGGCCGATGCGCTGCCATCGGCTCTTTGAGCGTTGACTTACTTTGACTATCGGCAAAATCAATTGAAAGCATTTTTCATTGATAAAGGGGATCTTTTACAGTGAAGAGCCGATTGCTCGAGAAAAGGAAGAACAAAAGAAGAGCCGATTACTACTACTAGTGCTATGCTAGTAGTCCCTAATCTAGGGGCCGTCGCTGCCCTCGTCGTCGCCGTCGTAGCTACCGTCGGCGCTGCTGCCGGCGAGCTCCTCGTCGCTGCTGCCGTAGCCCTCGGCATGGGCTTCTTCCTCCTCATCATCGTCGTCGTCGTCGTCCTCCGACCCGGCGCGGAAGCGTTTCGCCGGCGGCTCGTCGGAGGAGGCGTCGTCCTCCTCTTCCTCCTCCTCGTCGTAGGAGGTGAAGCTGGCCCAGGAGAAGAGGTCGTCCTCGCTCTCCGCCTCCAATTCCCCGTCGACGAGGAACCAGAGGTCCGCCTCCCCGTCGGTCAGGGATAAGTCATCGTCTGACCCGACGACGGTCAGGGGTGCGTCGTTCACCCTAACGGTGAAGTCCCACTCCCTCTCGTCCCAATGCTCGGGAGCTTCCTTCTCGTACTGCGCCATTTGGTCGTACTCTGGCATCGGCTCGCTGGAGGAGGAGGACTGGAAAGAAAGACCCGATGAGGCAGAGGAGGAAGAGGAAGACATGGTTGCAGAAGAGAGGGTTTTTCCGATGGCTAGTGCAGAGCAAGAGGATGAAGAGGCGAACTTCTCGGTGCGGTTAAATAAAGGGGATATAGTGGAAATTTAATGCTGCGGCAGTTTCCGAGGAAGTGGTGCCAAAGAACTGTCAAATCGTGCAGAGAAGTTGAGAAGGCAAGGCATCATGATGAAAGGATACTGTGATGGTTCTGTTCTGCCATGACGTGACCCGACGAAGAAAAAACAGAGTGGTTTTGGAATTATCATTGCCAAAACCAGGGGGCATGTGTTATCGCCAGATTTTAACCAAGTCAGCAAGTGGGCCGCGATTGAGATGGGCTTAGAAGATGTACACGTAGAATATTTCTAAATCGGCCTTGTACAAGAGTTTGGGCTAGATTGCCCGTGTATCTGTAAATTATGGTAGGATACGTGTCGGTTAGAATTAAGAGATAGAGTTTAGCTCGTACGCAGTTGGGTTTATTCCCACGTTAGAAAGTCTACGGACTATAAATATGTATCTAGGGTTATTGAGAAAGGAGGACGATCACGTTCACAACAAACCAATCTAGGCGCATCGCCACCCCTTGTTTCGAGGGTTTCTTCCGGGTAAGCGCCATGCTGCCTAGATCGCATCTTGCGATCTAAGCAGCATCAAGTTTATTCGTTGTTTATGTGCTGCTCGTACTGAAGCCTTGTTGATGGCGAGCAACGCTGTTATCATAGATATGTTAGGGTTAGCATCGATACTTTCTTGATGTATTCGCTTAGTTATGCTACACCTAGATATCTAGCTGCCCTTGCACTTATCTTAGGTGTAAGGGCAGCACCTTACTTAGTCTTTATTTAGTAGATTCGATCCGTTATGGTTGTTCCTTGTTCTTCAAGGATTAGTTTGATATCCATATAGTTAGGCATTGCAAACGGGTTGAATGATCCAGTAGTGCGTAAGGTGTAGTTTGCTGGTCCTAGAGGGGATGTTCCGGGAATCAACTCTACGTTGGTTTTTAGGCCTTGTCTAGGGCTGGTTTTCTATTATCTTTCGTGTCTGCCAGGCTCAACTACGTGTAGGACGTTCCGGTTATGTGGTGAAAACCCTAAATCGTCGTAGATCGTTTTAACTTAGTATTGATCAAGCAGGACCACCATGTTATCGTAGATCCAATACGAATCATGGGTGGATCGGCTCCTTGAGCCGATTCACAGGATAACCTGAGAGCCGATCGAGGCTCGTATTTAATGTTTACGTGTATGCCATGCAGGAAACTAGTCGAAGCAATCCATCACCTTCCTGACCAGGTATAGGTCAGGTGGCACGCCCTTGCACCAGCTTGGACGTGTGCCGGAGCATTGCGGGCCGTCGCCCGAGGGACCAGGACCCACCAGCAGTCCTGGGAGCCTCTCGGCTCTCCGTTTTGCCCATCGCTGCTCGCCGGTGGGTTTTGGCAGGCAACACGTTCGCCGAACTGCGTTATCAAATCTCGGTGTCGTTTGTTGTGATTGATTGTCCTCGCACCACAGTCACAATAATCGCACCAGTCGCATTCTATGATGTCGCACTAATGTCGAACTCTGCCACCAAATGCAACTTAACACACGAGCCAGCCTAATCTAACGTTCCAAAGCGTACAAATAGGGCCCGTTTGGTAGCATGGGCCATTTTTCGTCTCAATAGCGCAGTGAAATGGAACGACCTACGCGTTCTATACGGGCCACGGGCCTGAATTAGCCTGCCGTTTGATAGGCCGCGAAGAGTTTTTTCAGCCCCGTGGAGATTTGTGTTCTAGCCGTTTGGTAGGCAATTTTAAGGACAAGTAGCAGCCCAAAACGTGAATGCTATTGTTTGGTTGCAACCCAAAATCAGACCATATTTGGTTACCTATTACCTTGAGTGGTGAGGTTACTAGTGATCTATCAATAGCGCACAAGTAAGAACAGAAGGCAGAAGTTCATAGACGATACGAATTAGGTCCAGTCAACTCGACACAATAATTGTTCACAGACCATAATTCAGACACGACACACTAGGACAGTAGAGACACAATACCAACACAGCTTCGGACTTCTTCTTCGATGATGACACACCTGGTGGCATCGCCATGGTCCGGGCACCTGGTCATCACCTCAGTGCAGGTGTGGTCGAAGATGATCACATTGTACTCACCAGTGGACACCTTCCTGAAGGTGAGGAACTGACCTATATTGAGCTGATGGGCAATGGCGAAGGCTGCCCACCCCTGGTCGATGAATGTTTCGCCGTCTTCTTTCCTCGTAGTCATCCTCCAGCTGCAACCAGTGTTGCTGCGAACGATGATGTTCGAAGGGATGGGTCTGAACTACTTGACAAACTTGGAAGGGATTGCGAGCTACCCGAAGGTGGGCTTGAAGATGATCCGGAGGAAGTGGTTCGGCCTTACGCCGTCGTGGAAGTGGCGTACGGTAGCCTTCCTTCCTCGATGATTCTTGGACGGTCCCTCGTCGGGAACCTCCGCAGGTGCCCCAAGCTAGATCTTCTCACTCTACACCAAAATCACATGTCATTAGAGGTGGCTACTTACAACAAGTGCACAATAGATGAACAAGCATATCAAAAGTATTAGGGAAGCCTCATACATTGGGTCACACGACAGCTCAAGGGATTGTCCAAAAACTAAATCTAGTGTGCAAGGAATATGGCACACATGACTAAGTTTGAGGGAAACACCTTGCCTTCCATAATGTCATACTTGAATCATTGGTCGATGCATAAGAAAAACCAAAACATGTCTCATACATTGGATCACATGGCCGGGAAAGGGAATTTTCACAAACTAAGTTTAGTGTACAAGGAATGTGGCACACATAACTAAGTTTGAGAGCAGCATCTTACCTTTGGCACAGTCATGCACAAACTCGGACCAAGCTACCAAACGGACCAAGAGTGGGGAATAGCAGCTTGGCCGCTTGCAATCTGGTTTATCAATTCGGTCCAGCAGGTGAGTCCACAAGAGTACACATACATTATTTCACAACTTATTTTGGAGTAAAAAATCAATAGAGTTGTGAAGGGAGAAATATGACAATTATAGAGGAATTGGTATAATATGTGGCAAAAAGTAAAATACCAAGCAATATATGGCTAGTTTTAAAAGTCTGAAGTAATGTGTGGCAATTTATAAAATCTCCCTCACATCGTATATACACGGTGGCACCGGATCATAAATATCAGAAAATGCTAACATATACAGGTAGCAAAGGGCAGCCGTGGTTGAGCTTTCATGGGTTGATGTCGGAAAACATCCAGGTTGTCTGCCGGATGCATTCCGCAGATCATTGACTGAAGCCCGATGTTCGCCAGCTGCTACTAGTTCATCGACTGGAGGCCGAGGTTCGTGTCGGCTGCTGCGACTAGTCATTTGAGCTTGATGGAGATTGTGAAGGGGCTCAAGAACACCAATCATGCTTAAAATTATAGTAATATTTAATTTTGTTCAGCTCAAATGGGTATCTTTAAGTAATTTCTAGAGTAGGGGGCAATGTCCCCCTACCCTAGAGAAGTTCTGCCACTATGAATATGGAGCTTTTGGTGTCGTGTCGCCAGGGGCGGGCGTAGGATTTTGGCAGGTATTCAAAAAGTAGAAACAAATAAAAAGATGCAAATTATTCCATACAACTGAAGGGGCTCAAGTGGCTTGTGCGGGCTTGTTCGTGATGTGGAAGAGAGATGAGACAGGTACACTCTAAATAATGACTGAATGAGCAAACTACTGGCAGGTTTGATCGGAAAATACCCCCGTGGAGACTACCCTCTGTGGAAACCTTCTTCCTTGAGCCAATCTTCAAATCCCATCACCGGCCTCTCTCCCCCTTGCCGCCGGCGGCCATGGTGGCCGGCGGTGAGTGGGAGGGAGGTCTGGTTCTCTGTAGCTGTAGGTTTCGTCTTGTTTAGCTTCTCCCAGGCAAATAAAGAGGCTGCTGGATCCAGATTCACTTCTGCCTTCCTTCAATCTTCTCTAACTCTAGCTCAAGGCGTTGAGGAGGAGAGATGGAGCGGGGTTGGGGGTGGCTCTCATGCCAGCACCTCTCGGCCTAATCCATGGCGAGGCTTGTCTTCGGCTGACCTCGCTCCCCCGATCCCAACCCCTTCTTGCTGTAATAAAATCTCTTGCAGGCTGCTAGATGGCAGTCAAGATCCGAGGCTTGTTTCCTCTCGTCGTGGTGATGTTGAGGAGGGGCTTCTTCATGTTGTCTGCGATTTGGCTGATCTGCAGCAGATGGCGTCAATCAACCTTCGGGATTCCATGCCTACTAAGAGGCCCAAGCCCTGCCTAAAGTCTATGTCGCTGATTGGTTGCGCTGACGGCCATACACTGTCCTCGATGGCTTCTTCCTTTGATGCCTTCCAAGCTGCGCTAAAGTGCCTCAACTCCAACCAGTTTGCTGCGGATGAATCCAAGGAAAACTTGAAGAAGTTGCAGGCCCTGTTCTTTGATGCTAGCATGCTACACTCTGATGGGGAAGCTATGTGCAAGATCCTGATTAATTCTACAAAGGAATGGAGCGCCATTCAGCTGATTTTGTATCTGCACACAAGGGTGGGTTGTAGCACTTGTGGTGCTGCCCAGGGCTCTCGTTTTTTTGCTCAATTTACAAAAATGATGCCCACACGCTGGAGGCCCTCGGGTGTTGTTGGATGCAACCTTCTGAAGCTGGCAGGTGAGGATGTGGGATTGTTGATATGGTTCTGTTTTGGGTTGATGCCGGTGCTTCTTCAGATCAAATGGCATAATCGTGCTCTTCGGTTCATGAATGCAAATGAGTTACCTAAGCTACAAATGGATCAGACTAGTTGTTACACATTGGACTTACTGCAAGCTGATGATCATGCTGCCTATTCAATCTTCGTGCCGCTCGAGTTGATTAGCTAGAAATGGGTGAGAGCGTTTCTGTTGTCACTCCTCAGATTTGGCGGGAAAGATTTCTCTGTTTTGGGCTCGGTGATGCTTCTAATTGATCTACAGCTCAAACTTCTACCTCGGTCGAGTTATCCAATGCGATTGCTGGTTGAGCCGCTGGCTCTACGGTTGGAGACTTCGCGGAAGGCCCCTGAAGAATGCGATCGCAGGTTCTTCGTGTCCGAGTTCTCACCGGACCACCTGACAGGCTCCGATTGTATTCTTTTGTTTAGACAGCCTAGTTCAGAAGCTTGTCTTCTATGTGTGCTTCTAGGCACTATTTGTTTAGGCTCTAGTTTACAGAGCACAGAACTTTGGATTGAGCTGTGTTGTAATGTTGTCCAATCTTAATATAAGCTCTGGGTCCTGGGGACCTTCTTGTGTTCAAAAAAAAAAAAAAAAAAAAGAAGCAAACTACTTCGTATATACGTTGTATATATGAATATTTTGTGCACAAATTAATGGGTATTCACTTGAATACCCTTGAATTAAGCTGGACCCGAACGGGCCATCTGCGGCGCCGCAGTTTTCGGCCCAGCTAACTGTATCTACGGAAGCCCACGGTTAGTCAGGAAAATAAAACGGCATATGCAGGCTGGACCACGGTTGCCGCGGGGCGCCGCATAGCGCAGCGAATCAGCAAATTCGGCAGGCCATCACGGCGATGCCCTCCTGTGGCTGTGCGTCAGAGCAGCGAGCCAGCGACAGCAGGCCAGCAGCCGGTCGCAGCGACGCTATGCTCCGCATTTAATTTGACGCGGAAGCCCCACACCTCCATCCCCTTGCTCAGAATACGAGCTCATCACCGTCCCTGGGTCTGCGACAGCGAAACGACCAATCAAACGCGGCGCCGCGCGCGCCGCAAAATTACGTAGGATAAGCGCGGCGGCTCGCGGCAAACTGCAAAATTGTAGCGGCCTGTGCGGTGCAAATGCGGTCTTCCGCGGTGCGGCCCACCTGCACCCTGACCCCTGTCGCTCTAGGGCTCTGAAAATCTATGAACTAGCCCTGAACATAAGAGGATTACTAGTAGAAGGACGTGAACGAAGACGATGCAAAAGACGGTAATTATGACGATCATTGTTGAAGAAAGACCTGCTTCGTCATGCCCAACCTTCCCCGGAAGTGTCTGCTGCATCCTGGGCATTCTGGATCTTGCTTAGTCCCTCTCAAAAGTAGGCTAAGTACAGGTTTTGGTATGGAATTTTCAATATAGTGGATCAGTTATAGGCGGTAGCAAGGAGGAAAATGCACGTATGCACTCGCGGGTCTAGCCATCCCTCATATCCCACCTTGCACTCACGGGAAGATTCGCACCTTGTTCATAGTACGGGTATATTGCAGTATTATTTCAAAGATGCATGTATTTTCCTCGAGTGGGCCACCACCCAGGAGACCATTTGCACAACTGTAAGATCTCAGTATTTGAGGCTACAAATGGAGAGGAAACAAAAATATGCATTATATTTATGCATAGAAAATCTGGAAAAAAATTACGCTTTTAAATAAAAATTATTAAAGTGATTCAAATAAAACATGCATAGTAGGGTGCTAAAATGAGGCACGCTACCAATATATGGGCTAACCCGCGTCTCGTCAGCTAAATATATTGGAAGCGGGCTAACAAATGGACACGCGACCGATATGGACATTGCAGTGTGTCACCATTGGCGCTCGCTATGGGTACTTTTTTGACCCGGCCCACCTAGTAGTCGCGTGCCCTACTCTCTTCTACGCTACCATTACGAGCATACCAAGTCGTGTGCGTGTTTTCAGCCCGTGACAAATAATAGCAGTCGAGTGTGTTTAGATAGTTGTGCTGCCAATGAACGTGCCCTTATAGTGTTTCCCTACTAATGAGCAGCTGCCGGCGTCGCCCATCTCTGCTATCTCGATGATCGCGCGCATCATGGTCACGCACATCACACGCACCATGGTCGTTGTCGCGCCGCGTGCCCCTTGTGAGTCTTGCACCAGCCACGAGAGCTGCCGACCATCACGATCGTCGTCTTCTCTGCGGTCATGCCACTCATCCTCATACGCCGCAGACGGCCGACGCCTGCCCCCGGCCCCGTCCACCTTGCCTATCTTGTAGTGGAGCTCGCACGGTGGCGACGGGTTTCCGTTGAGTCCACAGTAGTGATATCCTCAATGATGTAGAGGTGCTGCCTGGTTTAGGCCGCCATGGTGCATACGGAGTCAAAGACAGATGACCTGACTGAAACCACACAGGTGTTGCTGAAATTATTCAACACCTCTTTTCCATGGCAAACATTATTACATTTATGTGGTGTACTCCCTTCGTCCCACCAGAAATATCTTAATTTTGTCAAAATTTGAATGTAAATACATTCAAATAGTGACAAAGTTGAGACAATTTTAGTGAAAGGGAGGAGGGAGTATTTGGAAATCAAGAAATGACAATCTCCTTAATAGGAAACCTAGTACCTATCTGCAGGTTCGTGAGGCAACGACTGCAATTGTTAAGTCCCGACGGTTGGATGTCCTTCCTGGAATCAGCCGACAACACTGATGCATCTTGGAAGAGCAGGAAGGTGCCAGCTACGTGTTGCTGGTGTGCAGACGTCAGACGAATGACTTGCCTCTACTTGCTGAAGCCTCCTGTCTTCTCCTCACTGCTACAATAGCGAAGCTTCTCGGACTACAGCAGGCCACCTTCCTGGCGGGCAATTTGTCAGTCGCAAGAGCAGCGGCAAGCAAGTCAATCACCACTGATCAAGTAAGCTGGAAGATCAGAGACTACATTAGCAAACTTCCTCCGTTGATCAGCTTACAACTGTGTTTATCAAGTTCTCTGCCAACCTTCAGAACCTGTCTTTAGCCGTATCAGCTCGGTTTATAGGAACCGCAGATGCCCTGCTTCTGCAATTCCACAATCTGCTTGCACCTGTACCTCCATATGATGTAATTGTACGGCCGGGCCACTGTCCTAGAAGGTTTCGGACTAGGATCTCCCGCTAATAACAGGCTGCCGCCTCGACTCGTGTATTTCCTCCAGCGCGCGCCACGAGTTCGCATTGTCTTGGTGCCCAATGCCGCACACCACCATGGTATGGATGCAAGATCTCGTTCATTGCTCTAAGAGCATCCCCACTCGTTGGCGCTCCCCACGCCCAAATCCGGTGAAATTTTCGTCCGGATTGGAGGAAGATTTGGCGTGGGGAGGAGTAGTTTCCCAGTCGTGTGCTCCCCAAGCGGCGTTTCTCGAGGAAAAAGAGAATGGCTCGGGGAATCCGGACGAAAGAGGAGACACGTGGGCGTGGGCGGTTGGTTTAGCTTCATCCGGAGTCCGCGGGAGACCCCCGGGAAACCGAGGATGGCATGGGGAGTCCGGACGAAAATAGGCTCAAATCCGGACCAAAACGAGGAACCGGGGGCCTGACTGGGCCGTTTTTCGCCGTCCGGATGAAAAAAAGTGGCCGTGGGGGGCTCTGTGGGGAGACGAGTGGAGATGCTCTAAAGGCTGAACTGTTATCCATAGGCAGACCTAGAAATTTTTCGAAGCCTTGATACGTCTCCAACGTATCTATAATTTCTGATGTTCCATGCTTGTTTTATGATAATACCGACATGTTTTGTTCACACTTTATGTCATTATTATGCGTTTTCCGGAACTAACCTATTGACGAGATGCCGAAAGACCAGTTGCTGTTTTCTGCTGTTTTTGGTTTCAGAAATCCTAGTAAGGAAATATTTTCGGAATCGGACGAAATCAACATCGAAAGTCTTAGAAATACGCGAAGCTTCCAGAGCACCGGAGAAAGGCCAGAGGGGTGCCAGGGGGGCCCCACCCCACAGGGCGGCGCGGCCCAAGGGGGGGCGCGCCCCCTATCATCTGGGCACCCCGTGGCCCCTCCGACTCCGACTCTCCGTCTATATAATCGTCCCTGACCTAAAAACATCGACCAGTTCGACGGAAACAGAGAAAACCATCGAGAGCCGCCGCCATCGCGAAAGTCCAATTCGGGGGACAGAAGTCGCTGTTCCGGTACCCTGCCGGGACGGGGAAATGCCCCCGGAGCCATCTCCACCGCCGTCTCCACCGCCATCTTCACCGCCATCGCTGCCTCCATGATGAGGAGGGAGTAATTCACCCCCGGGGCTGAGGGCTCCGCTGTAGCTATGTGGTTCATCTCTCTCTCTTTGTGATCAAGTTGAATATTATCTATGTGCTACTCTAGTGATGTTATTAAATTACTCTATTCCTCCTGCACGGTGTAATGGTGACAGTGTGTGCATCCGTGTTAGTACTTGGCGTAGGCTATGATTGTAATCTCTTGTGGATTATGAAGTTAACTATTGCTATGATAGTATTGATGTGATCTATGCCTCCTTCATAGTGTGATGGTGACAGTGTGCATGCTATGTTAGTTCTCGGTGTGATTGTGTTGATCTATCTTACACTCTAAGGTTATTTAAATATGAACATTGAATATTGTGGAGCTTGTTAACTCCGGCTTTGAGGGTTCGTGTAATCCTACACAGTTAGTGGTGTTCATCATCCAACAAGAGGGTGTAGAGTAGTCCTGTTATGTGATCATTGTTGAGAGTGTCCACTAGTGAAAGCAGGATCCCTGGGCCTTGCTTCCAAGCATCGAATCTCCGTTTGTTTACTGTTTTGTTGAATGTTTACTCGCTGCCATATTTCATTCAGATTGCTATTATCACTCATACTCATCCATATTACTTGTACCTCACTATCTCTTCGCCGAACTAGTGCACCTATTGTATTAGGTGTGTTGGGGACACAAGAGACTTCTTGCTTTGTGGTTGCAGGGTTGCTTGAGAGGGATATCTTTGACCTTTTCCTCCCTGAGATCGATAAACCTTGGGTGATCCACTTAAGGGAAACTTGCTGCTGTTCTACAAACCTCTGCTCTTGGAGGCCCAACACTGTCTACAAGAATAGAAGCTCCCGTAGACATCAAGCACTTTTCTGGCGCCGTTGCCGGGGAGGAAAGGTAAAAGGCACTCATACTCCGGTTCCAGGTAACAGTACTCTTCTGGCGCCATTGTGTTTGTGCTCGAAGCTATTTCCTTTAGATCCTGCAATTGCAACTTTTTGTTTCTTGTTTACACTAGTTAGGCATAATGGACAACAATGAGCTTCTTACTTTATTTCCAGATTTAAGACATGGATGGTTTGATCCGAAAATTAAAAAACCCATGGAACATGTTAGCATGAATAGTTTGAACACCGTTGTTGCTAATACTATGGATAAGTCTAAGCTTGGGGAAGCTAGTTTATATAAAAATAATCTTTTTTGCTCCTCAGCTTTGGAAGAACTATTTTACTCTGATAATGCTTTATCTCCCATATGTGATAACTCTAATGATGCTTCTGATATTTTAAATCCACCTGCTGAAAGTATTCCGTATAAAATACCTATGAAAATTATTGAACGCGTTATGGATAACCGCTATAAAGGGGATGGGACTGTCCATCCTGGAGATCATTTACTGTTTTTGCATGAATTATGCGGGTTATTCAAGTGTGCAGGTATCTCTATGGATGAAGTGAGGAAGAAGCTATTCTCTGTTTCGCTGTCTGGTAAAGCGGCGCATTGGTATAAATTGTTGGAGAATAGTCATTCTCTTGGATGGGAGGAAATTGCATCTCTCTTTTATTCTAAATTTTATCCTCCTTATGAAGTGCATATTGATAGGAATTATATTTATAACTTTTATCCTCGTGATGGAGAGAGTATTTCTCAAGCGTGGGGGAGATTGAAGTCACTAATGCTCAAATGTCCCATTCATGAGCTCCCCCGTAATGTTATTGTTAACAATTTTTATGCGAGGCTTTCAGGACAACATAAGGACTATCTGGACGCATGTTCGGAGGGATATTTCACAAGCAAGGAGGTTGAAGCTAGGTGGGATCTTCTTGATCGGATTAAGGAGAACTTTGAAGGATGGGAGAACAATGAAGGTAAAGAGTCAGGTATAAATTATGATTATGAATGCATTGAAGCCTTTATGGATACCGATGAATTTCGAAATATGAGTGCTACTTATGGTCTTGACTCTCAAGTTGCTGCAAATCTTTATAAAGCCTTTGCTTCTCATTTTGAATTCCCTAAAAAGAATTTTGATAAGTATCATGAACCTTTTAAAGAGGCTTGCATGAAGAATGAAATTGTTGTTAATTATTGCAATAAGCATGCTCAAACTCCTAAGAATGCTATTTCCTATAAGCATGTTAATTTTTGTGGAATGCATAGACCTTGTGGAATTAATCAAGTCAAAGATGAATATTGCATCCATCATATTAATGAAAAAACTAGAAAGTGGCTTAGGGCTCTAGATGATCTTGGTAAAAAAGTTTGTGCCCTCTATCCTTTTATTTGTGAAGTTTGCCATGAAGTGGGTAATTTTAATTTTCAATGCTCCTCCAATGATAATTTGAACCCAATGAGTGCTGCAAATTTGTATTGTGATGATGAAATTACTCCTAATCAGCATGATGAACTTACTTTATTTTTGGGGTGTGAAGAACTGTCGAGAAAAATCTCTTTGTTACATATGAGTGATCTTGATATTGATGATGTCCTGCATGGGTGTTTTTCTTATTGCATTGATAATAGCCATACAAATACTTACATACAAAATATTTTAGAAGATGACACCCTGCCAAAATATGATAGGACCGCTGTGTGTTTTCAACTAATTAATGAAAAGGAGGGATCCTCCCGAGTTTCTTCTATTGTTTCTGAAAGTAAATCAGGTTATGCGGACAAGCCACCCTTCAAGCCTCTTCCTCCTAAAGAAGGGAACGAGGAGAAGGAAGAGAAGAAGAAGAAGAAAAAGGGAACGAAGAAGAAGAAGAAGGAGAATAAAAAGAAAGAGGTAACGGCGTATCCCCGCGTGAATGAGATAACGCTAGGTAACCGTAAGTATGTTGCTCCTAATGATTATTGTGATAATGAATCTGAATACGATGATTTTCCTATGCCCTTTACATACATTAGCAATCATGATTTGAATGAGCACACTACTTTTGATATTGCAAATCTCTGGGAAACTAATTCTGAAAATGATGATGATAATAATTGCCATAGTGTCAGTGCTATCCATGCTTCCTCCCATGATGATATAGAAAGCTCTAAGCTTGGGGAAGAGGTGTTTTAAAATCCTTTAGCTACTGGTCATTATGTTCTTGATACATCTCCTTCTAATAACAATGATGGTGTGGACACAGATAAACCGACTGTGAAAGATAACTATTCTATTTCCTATGATGACATTGTGCCTCCGATCTCTGATGATTATTATAAAGAATGCTATGATATAGGTTCTAACTATCCTTATGAAACTTGTCATAGTCATGATTGGATTACCAAAAACAATTCCCTTAATATGCAATTTGTTTACCATGTTCAAATTCTTGATAATAATCTTGCTCCAATTACTATTAATGAGAATAACTCTTCTTATGCCAAATTTAATGATACTTCTATGCATATGAACCATGATAAGAATGTTTTAAGTGATGGGTATATTGTGGATTTCATCAATGATGCTACTGAAAGTTATTATGAGAAAGGGAAATATGGTCGTATGCATCTTAATAATATTAAGTTTCCCCTCTTTATGTTGAGAATCCTGAAGTTACTCGTGTTCTATCCTCTTATGCTTGTCACTTTGTTCTTCATGAATTCATTTGTGTACAAGATTTCTTTGCATAGGAAGTGGGTTAGACTTAAATGTGTTTTGAATTGCCTCTTGATACTCTCTTTTTGCTTCAAATACTATTTCCTGCGAGTGGATCATTAAAACTGCTGAGCCCATCTTAATGGCTATAAAGAAAGAACTTCTTGGGAGATAACCCATGTGTTATTTTGATACAGTACTTTGTTTTATATTTGTGTCTTCGAAGTTGTTTACTACTGTAGCAACCTCTCCTTATCTTAGTTTTGTGTTTTGTTGTGCCAAGTAAAGTCGTTGATAGCAAGGTTCATACTAGATTTGGATTACTGCGCAGAAACAGATTTCTTTGCTGTCACGAATCTGGGCAAAATTCTCTGTAGGTAACTCAGAAAATTATGCCAATTTACGTGAGTGATCCTCAGATATGTACGCAACTTTCATTCAATTTGAGCATTTTCATTTGAGCAAGTCTGGTGCCTCAATAAAATTCATCTTTACGGACTGTTCTGTTTTGACAGATTCTGCCTTTTATTTCGCATTGCTTCTTTTGCTATGTGGGATGGATTTCTTTGTTCCATTGACTTCCAGTAGCTTTGAGCAATGTCCAGAAGTGTTAAGAATGATTGTGTCACCTCTGAACATGTGAATTTTTGATTATGCACTAACCCTCTAATGAGTTGTTTTGAGTTTGGTGTGAAGGAAGTTTTCAAGGGTCAAGAGAGGAGGATGATACAATGTGATCAAGAAGAGTGAAAAGTCTAAGCTTGGGGATGCCCCGGTGGTTCATCCCTGCATATTTCAAGAAGACTCAAGCATCTAAGCTTGGGGATGCCCAAGGCATCCCCTTCTTCATCGACAAATTATCAGGTTCCTTCTCTTGAAACTATATTTTTATTCGGTCACATCTTATGTACTTTACTTGGAGCGTCTGTATGTTTCTTGTTTTTGTTTTTGTTTGAATAAATGCTTGTGTGGGAGAGAGACACGCTCCGCTGGTTCGTATGAACACATGTGTTCCTAGCTTTTAATTTTCATGGCGAAGGTTGAAACTGCTTCGTTAATTATTATATGGTTGGAAACGGAAAATGCTACATGTAGTAATTGGTAGAATGTCTTGGATAATTTGATACTTGGCAATTGTTGTGCTCATGTTTAAGCTCTTGCATCATATACCTTGCACCTATTAGTGAAGAAATACATAGAGCTTGTTAAAATTTGGATCGCATGAGTGGTTTCTCTAGAGTCTAGATATTTTCTAGTGAGGTGTTTGAACAACAAGGAAGACGATGTATAGTCTTATAATGCTTGTAATATGTCTTTTATGTAAGTTTTGATGTACTAGTTCATGCTTGTGTTTGCTTCAAACAACCTTGCTAGCCTAAGCCTTGTATCGAGAGGGAATACTTCTCATGCATCCAAAATCCTTGAGCCAAACACTATGCCATTTGTGTCCACCATACCTACCTACTACATGGTATTTCTCCGCCATTCCAAAGTAAATTGCTTGAGTGCTACCTTTAAACAATTCAAAATTTATCACCTCTGATTTGTGTCAATGTTTTATAGCTCATGAGGAAGTATGTGGTGTTTATCTTTCAATCTTGTTGGGCAACTTTCACCAATGGACTAGTGGCTTCATCCGCTTATCCAATAATTTTGCAAAAAGAGCTGGCAATGGGATTCCCAGTCCCAAATTAATTAACAAAAATAGACACTCCTCCATGGTATGTGATTGTTGGACGGCACCCGAAGGATTCGGTTAGCCATGGCTTGTGTAAGCAAAGGTTGGGAGGAGTGTCATCATAATAAAACTAAAATAAAAAGGCACTCCTTCATGGTATGAGATTGTTGGCAGGCACCCGAGGATTCGGTTAGCCATGGTTTGTGAAAGAAAGGTTGGAAGGAGTGCCACCCAAAAATAAAATAAAATGGGAGCCGCTCTTTAAAGGTTTGTCTGGCAAGGGGGTTAGAGTACCCGCTACCATTCGTTGACAACAACATACACCTCTCAAAACTTTATCTTTATGCTCTCTTTATGTTTTCAAAATAAAAGCTCTAGCACAAATATAGCAATCAATGCTTCCCTCTGCGAAGGGCCATTCTTTTACTTTTATGTTGAGTCAGTTTACCCATTTCTCTCTATCCTAGAAGCAAACACTTGTGTTAACTGTGCATTGATTCTTACATACTTGCCTATTGCACTTGTTATATTGCTTTGCATTGACAACTATCCATGAGATATACATGCTACAAGTTGAAAGCAACCGCTGAAACTTAATCTTCCATTGTGTTGCTTCAATACCTTTACTAAGAATTTATTGCTTTATGAGTAACTCTTATGCAAGACTTATTGATGCTTGTCTTGAAAGTACTACTCATGAAAAGTCTTTGCTATATGATTCAATTGTTTACTCATTGCATTTACATTGTTTCGAATCGCTGCATTCATCTCATATGCTTTACAATAGTATGATTAAGATTATGTTGGTAGCATGTCACCTCAGAAATTATCTTTTATCGTTTACCTACTCGAGGACGAGTAGGAACTAAGCTTGGGGATGCTGATACGTCTCCAACGTATCTATAATTTCTGATGTTCCATGCTTGTTTTATGACAATACCGACATGTTTTGTTCACACTTTATGTCATTATTATGCGTTTTCCGGAACTAACCTATTGACGAGATGCCGAAAGGCGATTCTGTTTTCATTGTTTTTGGTTTCAGAAATCCTAGTAAGGAAATATTTTCGGAATCGGACGAAATCAACACCGAAAGTCTTAGAAATACGCGAAGCTTTCAGAGCACCGGAGAAAGGCCAGAGGGGTGACAGGGGGGGCCCACCCCATAGGGCGGCGCGGCCCAAGGGGGGGGCGCGCCCCCTATCATCTGGGCACCCCGTGGCCCCTCCGACTCCGACTCTCCGCCTATATAATCGTCCCTGACCTAAAAACATCGACCAGTTCGACGGAAACAGAGAAAACCATCGAGAGCCGCCGCCATCGCGAAAGTCCAATTTGGGGGATAGAAGTCGCTGTTCCGGCACCCTGCCGGGACGGGGAATTGCCCCCGGAGCCATCTCCACCGCCGTCTCCACCGCCATCTTCACCGCCATCGCTGCCTCCATGATGAGGAGGGAGTAATTCACCCCCGGGGCTGAGGGCTCCGCTGTAGCTATGTGGTTCATCTCTCTCTCTTTGTGATCAAGTTGAATATTATCTATGTGCTACTCTAGTGATGTTATTAAAATACTCTATTCCTCCTGCACGGTGTAATGGTGACAATGTGTGCATCCGTGTTAGTACTTGGCGTAGGCTATGATTGTAATCTCTTGTGGATTATGAAGTTAACTATTGCTATGATAGTATTGATGTGATCTATGCCTCCTTCATAGTGTGATGGTGACAGTGTGCATGCTATGTTAGTTCTCGGTGTGATTGCGTTGATCTATCTTACACTCTAAGGTTATTTAAATATGAACATTGAATATTGTGGAGCTTGTTAACTCCGGCTTTGAGGGTTCGTGTAATCCTACACAGTTAGTGGTGTTCATCATCCAACAAGAGGGTGTAGAGTAGTCCTGTTATGTGATCATTGTTGAGAGTGTCCACTAGTGAAAGCAGGATCCCTGGGCCTTGCTTCCAAGCATCGAATCTCCGTTTGTTTACTGTTTTGTTAAATGTTTACTCGCTGCCATATTTCATTCAGATTGCTATTATCACTCATACTCATCCATATTACTTGTACCTCACTATCTCTTCGCCGAACTAGTGCACCTATTGTATTAGGTGTGTTGGGGACACAAGAGACTTTTTGCTTTGTGGTTGCAGGGTTGCTTGAGAGGGATATCTTTGACCTCTTCCTCCCTGAGATCGATAAACCTTGGGTGATCCACTTAAGGGAAACTTGCTGCTGTTCTACAAACCTCTGCTCTTGGAGGCCCAACACTGTCTACAAAAATAGAAGCTCCCGTAGACATCAAGCCTGGGCGAGCCAAACTATGACCAAATTTTTGTGAATATTCATCGACAAGTGTAAACATATCGCATCGAAGTTTTCACATATAAATATGGACACGATAGATAAAAAACATAATAGCACACTTTATGTTCTGGCCGAGCTCATCCATTGGTTAGGGCTAACGTCTAATGATGACCAAGTAGTCGGAATATAGGATTCCTGGCCCAGTTTGAGGCCCAAGAATTGTCGACGTGGGGCGTTGCCCAAGAATTGAGTCGTTCAAGCCCGGGCATAGCGGGAGCCCCTATACAATGGAGAATCCTATTCATCACCCGCGGGTGATGGGTATAAACCATCGCCCGCGTGCTAGTGAGTTTGGGCCGCGGCCCATCAACAGGCAGGGAGCGAGTAGGCCTCGATTTTTTTTCGGGTTTTGTCGAGTATTTTACTGGTTTTTCTTGGGTTTGGTTTTCTTTAGATTTTTCTTCAATTTTTTCGATTTTTTTCTTTTTCTGTTATTTATTTTTTAACAAATTTTAAAGTCGAGCAAATTTTAAAGTTAAAAAATTTCAAATTTGAACAAATTTCAAAGTAAGTAAATTTTAAATCTGAGCAAATTTTGAATATGGGCAATTTTTAAATCTAAGCAAATTTCGAATCTGGGCAAATTTGAAATCTAAGCAATTTTCAAATATGAGAAAATTTCAATTCTGAGCAAATTTCAAATCTAAAGAAATTTCAAATTTAGGAAATTTTGAAACAACCGAACTTACGTAAGTTACTTACTGTGTATAAGAACCCTGTCACGCACGAATTTTTTATCTCGTTCTTTTCTTCTTTTGTTCAGATTTGAGAAATGTAGAAAATTAAAAATTGTTCAAATTCGAAAAAAAATAATATGAAAAATGTATCAGAATAAAAATTGTTCAAATACAAAAATGTTCAAATTCAAAACAATGTTCAAATTCCAAAAATGTTTAACTTAAAATTGTTCAAATTCCAAAATGTTCAAAACTGAAAATGTTCGAACTTGAAAATTGTTCAAACATAAAATTTGTTCAGATTAAAAGATGTTCATATTTAAAAAATGTTCAAATTTGAAAACAGTTTAAATCAGAAATAGTACAAACTTGAAAAAGTTCAAAAATCGAAAAAAGTTCAAAATTTAAAAAGTTTTAAATAACTAACCGGCAAAACAAGAACCCTATGTGTCGCTAGATACGCAAAAGAATCGAACCATTCTGGGCCAGGCCCATAGACGAGGGGGTATGCGGAGAGCCAGATCCCTCCCGCAATGAGCGGAGGATAGGGATCACCGGGCATAGATGTGTCTGGTGATGAATTTTGCTTCGATGAATCGCTGGACAGCAGAGCCGATCGAACGAGAAGCCCGGGCAGTCGCCCAGGCAACATGGATTGTAGGTCCGCCGATGTTGTTATCCTAGGAGAACATGGAGGCAGGTAGGGTTGCAGAGCGGGGTCCGCAAGTAAGCACCCTGAATCCCGCAAAACAATAAAATAGAGCAAATAGAGGTGGAAATTGAAGAGGATTTAAAGCATGGATAGTGCAAAACGTGATCCCGCATCCCGCCCCACTTGACAGCCTAGAGGCAGGGTCGCAGGGGAAGGACGGAAATATTTTGGATATAGCATGTTTAATTCTTCTTGATTTGTGTTAGAAACTCGCGTTTGCTGAATTCGATCATGCCGATGGTTTGTTGTAGAAATGCATGCTGGTCTATTTTTCTGTCATGCACTCCAGAATTTTCTACCTAACTATACTTTAAACTCTATCAATATTATTGGATGTGATTTGGCGGAACGTACCGTGGAGCTGGGTACGGTTGCGTGTTATATAGTAGGGCACAAAGGCTATATAGTACATGATAGGTATCCGTATACAAAATCATACGGTATACACAACTGACATCTAACACTTCCCCTTAATCTAAACCTTTTGAAAGGTTGAGATTACGCTTAAACTCATCTAACCTCTTTACAGGGAGAGCTTTTGTGAAACCATCAGCAACCTGATCCTTACTAGAGATAAACCTGATACCTAGAAGGTTTTTAGCAACTCTCTCTCTAACAAAATGAAAATCAATCTCAATGTGTTTGGTTCTAGCATGAAACACTGGATTTACAGACAAATAGGTAGCACCTAAGTTGTCACACCAAAGACATGGTTTTTCCTTTAACTTAACACCAAGTTCAGCAAGAAGCGCTTCCACCCAAATTAACTCAGCAGTGGCATTGGCCAGTGCCTTATATTCAGCTTCAGTACTTGATCTAGACACAGTGTCTTGTTTTCTGGCACTCCAAGAAACTAAGTTTGGCCCAACAAATATAGCAAAACCTCCTGTGGATCTCCTATCATCAAGAGAACCTGCCCAATCTGCATCTGAAAAGGCACTGAGAAATGTGGAGGAAGACCTTGCAAATGTAGTTCCAACTTTCAATGTATCAAACACATATCTAAGTATACGCTTAACTGCTGTCCAATGATCTGTAGTTGGAGCATGAAGAAACTGACAAACTTTGTTAACATAGAAAGCCAAATCCGGTCGTGTCAGAGTCAAATATTGCAAAGCTCCAACAATACTTCTATATTGTGTACTATCTTCAGGACCTAGAGGCGTACCATCATAAAGAGATAGTTGTTCTGTGGAGGACAGAGGTGTAGGTGTAGCCTTGCATCCATTCATTCCCACTTTTGCAACTAAGTCACTTGCATATTTCTCTTGTGTCAAAATCAAACCATTAGAAGTTCGTTTTACTTCAATACCAAGAAAATAGTGTAGATCACCTAAGTCCTTGATAGCAAAATTCTCATTTAAATCTCGAAGCAAACAAGTAATAGCACGATCTGAGGAGCTTGTTACTATGATGTCATCAACATAAATAAGCATGTAGATGATGATACCCGATTTGTTGTAAAGAAACAATGAAGTATCAGCCTTTGAGGGAACAAACCCAAGAGCACACAACTTAGAGCTGAGTCTTGAATACCATGCTCGAGGTGCTTGCTTTAATCCATAGAGAGCCTTGTCAAGTTTGCAGATGTAGTGTGGTACAGAAGAACTTTCAAAGCCTGGAGGTTGTTTCATATAAACTTCCTCTTCCAGAACACCATGAAGAAACGCGTTCTTGACATCTAGCTGCCGTAGACTCCATCCACGAGAAACAGATATAGACAGAACAATTCTGATAGTAGCAATTTTGACTACATGGCTGAAAGTATCTTCATAATCAATGCCATACCTCTGTTTGAAACCTTTTGCAACAAGACGTGCCTTGTACCTATCAATAGTGTCATCTGCCTTTTTCTTGATACGATACACCCATTTGCAATCAATTAAATTTCTGCTTTTACTTGGAGGAACAAGGTGCCAGGTCTTGTTGTCAATCAAAGCATCATATTCATCTTGCATTGCTTGTCGCCAATTAGGATCATTGAGAGCTTCCACAAGAGTGCATGGCTCACCTGTAGAAGACAACATGCCATATCTAACAGTTCCATCAGTATACTTTTTGGGATTTCTTATACCTTTCTGAAGACGAGTACGTGGTTCAGCAGGTGGTGCAGCAATAATGGTTTCCCCCTGGCTGCAGCCACAGAAGATCCAGAGACAACCCCAGATTCTGTGGCAGAGGGAACAGAGGGAGCAACGCTGGCAGCGCCAGATGGCGAGACGGAACTGGCTGGGGGCGTGTGTTGGCCACGCGCAGACGGAGACAGCGGCGGGGGCCGCTCTGGCGCTGCAGACGAGGCACCAGGTGGCGGGCTAGCAGAGGACGCGGGCGTGTGTCGAGCACACGAGGGCGGGGACCTCTCCGGCGCGGCGGGCGAAGCGCCAGATGGCGGGCCAGCAGCAGACGGAGATGTGGCGGGAGAATCCTCCTCGGGATCGGAGTCCTCGGGATCAGAGGACGTCAGGGAATGTTCCTCTGCATGGTTTTCAGTGCCAGGTTCGTCATTTTCTGGCAGATTTTCATCTTCAATTTCTGAGCTGATTTCAGCTCCATTTTCAGCAGGATTTTCAGCAGTGCCTTCCGCATCCTGTAGAATATGAACAATAGGCACAATAGGAGACATATGGTTATCAAAATTACGTGCACCCTCATGCGATGATGATGAATCAATGGTGGATGGAAGGAGTAAAATTTCCTTTTTGAGAAGAGCACCGGCATTGGGATGTAGTGAGGCAAAAGGGAACACATTTTCATCAAAGACAACATCACGAGAGATGTAGATGCGACCAGTTGACACATCTAGACACTTAACACCCTTGTGAAGAGGACTGTAACCAAGGAAAACACATTGCTTGGAGCGGAAAGCAAGTTTGCGTTTGTTATAAGGGCGAAGATTTGGCCAGCAAGCACAACCAAAAACTCGGAGAGCATCATAATTTGGTGTAACATGAAGAAGACGTTCTGTGGGAGTCTCAAAGTTTAGAACTTTACTAGGGAGTAAATTAATGAGAAAGGTGGCAGTGAGAAAAGCTTCATCCCAAAACTTAAAAGGCATAGATGCATTGGCAAGTAAAGCAAGACCAACTTCAACAATATGACGATGTTTTCTTTCAGCGGAGCCATTTTGTTGATGGGCATGAGGACAGGAAACATGATGGGTAATGCCAACTTGCTGAAAGAATCCATTCAGTTTCTCATATTCACCACCCCAATCTGTTTGCATAGTAACTATTTTCCTATCAAACTTGCGCTCAACAAGCTGTTGATAATTAAGGAAAGCTTGATAAACATCAGAACGCCTCTTAAGCAAATATATCCAAGTAAATTTACTAAAATCATCAATAAAGCTTACATAGTATGCATGTTTGCCCACAGAGAGAGGAGCAGGACCCCATACATCAGAGAAAACTTGTTCTAGAGGAGCAGTGGAGACACTAGTAGATATAGAATATGGCAACTGATGACTCTTAGCTAACTGACAAGAATCACAAATATATGGGGTACTCTCATGGGTGTAAGCTATTTTATTTTTCCTAAGAACTTGTTGAACCACAAAGGAAGATGGATGACCTAAACGACGATGCCATGTAGAGGATGATGGCTTTATTGCGGCGAAGGCAAGCTTGGAGGTCTCATGAAACATAGGCACCAAGGGATAGAGACCACCATAGCAGGGGCCCCTAAACAGAATTCTTCGAGTTTCCTGGTCCTTGATTAAGAAGAAGAAAGGGTGAAACTCAATAAAGACATGATTATCAAGAGTGAACTTATGCACAGACAAAAGATTTTTGGATGCATTAGGGACATGGAGGATGTTGTTAAGATCAAAAGAACCATGAGGGGTACGCAAAATTGAATTACCAATATGACTAATGGGCATGCCGTTACCTTCAGCAGTGCGAACCCGATCTTGTCCATTGTACTTGTTGGCGATGTGAAGCTTGTTCAATTCACTGGTGATATGATCGGTGGCACCAGTATCAGTGTACCAGTTTGTGTCCACTCCATAGGATGCAAGGTGTGCACCCTTATCTCCTTTTTCTCCCTTGTCTTTCTTGTCATCAGAGTAGCGCCACCAACAATCAGAGGCAGGGTGACCATGGATCTTGCAAATTTGACATTCAGTATCAACATAAGGAGTGGGGGCACGGTCACGGCGTCCACCCCCATCGCGACGCTTGTCGCGTCTGTCATCACGGCGATCACGGTCGCCACGGCGGTCATCACTGCGCCAAGATCCGCGATCATCACCACGTGAGGAAGAGTAGCGGTCATCATCTCTAGGGTGGCGGTAGCCACCACCTCCACTGCCCCCGCCACGGTGAGGGCCACGGTCAGGGCTACGACCACGCGGAGAAGAGTATCGGCGCTGAGGAGAGGTCCGGCCACGGAAACGTTGCTCACGGTCATGACGGGCCAGATTTGCAGAGGAGACAAAGGTGCCATTTTCTTCAATGCCATTACGCATGTCATAGTAGGACAGCTGATCATAAAATTCATCCAGGGTGGTGCCATGATTCCCATTGACTGTGGTGATAAGAGAATTATACTCAGTCTTGTCAAGACCATGGAGTAGATAACCAAGGAACTCATCGTCCTCAATGGGCTTTCCAAGAGCAGTAAGTTCAGATGCAAACCCTCTCATCTTTGTGTAGCACTGATCCGCAGTCATGGTGAGCTTCTTGGTGTCATTGAGCTGTTCGCGCAGGTGTTGGGCTTTGGTGCGGGAGGCAGTTTTGAACATGGCGTTGATGGTGGTCCAAGCTTCAGCGGTGGATTCAACGCCAAGAAGATGTGAGAGGATATCTGGGGACAGCGTGTTCAAGAGAAACCGGAGAACCTGTTGATCCTTGGCCATCCAGGTGACATAGGCCGGGTTCTCCACGGTGACCTTCTTGTTGTCAATATCGTCGACTTCAACGACCTTCGGCGGGGCGCGATCTGTCCCCTCGAGAAGAGACATCACATTGGCACCACGGAACGCGGGAAGAACAAGTGCCTTCCACAGCAGAAAATTGCCCCGAGTAAGTTGTTGCGCTGGAGGGGCTCCAAGGGCAGCAGCAAGACCGGGGGTTGTTGATGACGAACTCATGGCGGCGGCGGCAGATGGCAACGTCGACGCGGTGGGCTAGGGTTTTGGACGATTTTTGGTTGTGGGTTTTCTTGAGATCGGCGACGACTAGGTGTATAGAGGCGGCCTGATTTGTTGTCGTGGGGCGGCGGCGGTGGCTTTTAGGGTTAGCACACGGCGGCGGCAGGTTTTTGGTGTAGGTTTTTGATCGCGGTGACCGCAGGGAGAGAGCTACGGCGACGGCGAGATGTAGAGGAGGCGGCGGCGGCGGCGGCTCGAGAGAGGAGCGGCGGCGGCGGCGGCGGGTTTTTGGATCGGCAGCTAGGTCAGGGAAGAGCCTGCTCTGATACCATATTGGATGTGATTTGGCGGAACGTACCGTGGAGCTGGGTACGGTTGCGTGTTATATAGTAGGGCACAAAGGCCGTATAGTACATGATAGGTATCCGTATACAAAATCATACGGTATACACAACTGACATCTAACAAATATATCAGTTAGTATCGAGATATTTTTTTATGCTCATTCACTTCGATACTTATACAGTGGTCTACCAATTGTCTAATTGTTAAATGTACAGAACATATAAAATAAGATAGTATTCCTAGATTGCACATACTAAAATATATAGATGATTTTTTCTATTATTTTAGTTTCTAAGAAACGGAGGCAAAATAAATTTTGTTATATTTTTTTTAGATGGCCCAAATTTGTTTACACAAGCAATCAAAGTTTTAGTAGTGCACTAAATGTTTGCACTCATGGAAATCAGAATTGTGCAAAGTATAGTAACTTACTTTAATATTCAAACTTATAAACATAAGATAATAAACAAGAAACATGTAAAAGATTTTAGTATAAATATGTTAGAACGCATGGGAAATCAATGGTAATATTAAATTGTGTGCTTGGAACTATTATTAATGGTGTACTAGTGCTAAGCAATGTGAAGCTCTTGCACGTCTAGAAGGCCTCGAACAGATTATTGATCGACATTGTTTGCCCGTAATTATCAAAATAAATTGTTTTAGGTTAATGAATGATATTGCTGCTAATTCAACTGATAAATCATGACTTTGTTGTGTCTATAGGGAGATCCAAGAGCTTCTAAGTGTAATGAGATAGCCCATGTGTTGTCGCAGCTTGGCAAGAGTGAGTCGCGTGGAGTATCAACTACCGCGATCCTGGCACTAATCGCAGAAAATTATAAAAACTTTATTCACTAAATAATAAATCTCATGGTTTCCCTAAAAAATAATACTCCATCTGATCCATAATAATTATCGGAGTTTTAGTTTAAATTTGAACTGTTTTGAACTAAAGTCCCGACACTTATTAGAGATTGAAGGGAGTATGTATTTTTCAAATGAAGGGAAAAAACCCACATCTTCCATTCAGAAACCCGCATAGCATACTTTTACAAACTTCTTGAGGGGTAATACCAACAAAAAAATAGCGCGCTATTTCAGTGTTTTAGCACTGATATAGTGTATTTGGAGATGAACACTACAGTTGACTCGCTACGGCGCTAATCCCGCTAATAATGACGCTATGCACGCTATTTTTTGTAGCATTGTAGCGACGCTACTTTCACATGGAAATATGGCAGCCGACTAGCCATTTTGGGCCTATTGGCCCCACCAGCCGTCAAAATCCCTATTTTTAACCCTAGTCATTCAACCTGTCGGCAACCATAGAACCACATTGACAGTTTACACTTCTCCTCACACGACGTGTATATGTTGAACAAGAAGAAGCAACATCACAACGAGCAAGAGCTGCAACTGCAACAAAAAGAAAGAAAGTTTTTCGGCCTAGGAAGAAGAAGTTGCTTCCAGTTTTTCATGACGAGGAGCTGCAATCTACGGGTTGTTCTTCTGAATCGGATGATGACCCGATGCATTCTTCATTTCATATAATTTTTATTAATTACTACTTTGTCTATATTGTTGGCTCGTTAATTGTTTATCTAGATTATGCATGTTGGATGGTTAGTTACCTACTTGTCTTTCTTAAATTTTGATTCTCTACCCATCTCTGCTGAACAAACTCACTACACATCATTGGCAAAACCTACATCGAGTCTCCATTTAGTTTTGGACTATGACTCTTGAATTGTTGATGTTATATGTTAGACTACGATAAATCTTTGTCTTTGATTGTGATTTGGACTTTGTCTGAATTGTATCATGTTTTCTGGATAATTTTTTAGCTGCTGAAATCCTAAGTATACATGCTATATTTGTCATTTTTATATTTTTTTGTGAAACGCTATTTTGTAACTTACATAATCTCCAGGGAGGAGCTCAACATCCCTATCTCGGTTCCAACCATACCCAAACTTGCTTCTTTCGGAAAATATAACCTCACATACGATATCTCGTCTTGGCCTGTACAGCCGCAGTTTCGCTTAGCACGCGCCGCACTAACCTAACAATGTATGTGATTCATTGCTGCAAAGTGGAAGCATTTCCAGAAGTGCTAGAATGAAAGTTCACCTGATTGAGCTTGCCATTTATAGAACAAACTCATCAGCCGTGTCCTTCAGCCATGCTCGCTGCTTACCGAGATCGTCCAGCATGATCTTCGCCTTCTCAAGCTCGAACAGGGTTTGGCAGTTGCTGGAATCTTTAGAACAGAGCGTTGCACCAAGAGCAATCAAATTTCCCCACGTACGTGTGCAGACTTTTGGCTGGCTCTCGGAAAGCACTTCCTACAGGTAAGGGTACGAGACCAGGCGAATTTTCCACTCATGCAAGTTCTTCCTGCTACAGTTCTGGAAGAGAAGAGGATGAACTTCACTTGTTATTCAGACACGACTTTGCTCGTGCTGCCTGGTTTATTCAGGCACGGTGCATAGGGACAGATGACCTGACTCAGAACCACACAAGCGTTGCTTAACTCCTCTTTTCCATGGACCATCCTCATGCTTCTCTACCAAACATTAATACATTTATGTGGTGTATTTGAAAATGAAGAAATGACAACCTTCTTAAATGGAAATCTGGTAGTCCTCTGCAGGTTCATCGGGGCAACGACTGCAATTTTTCAGGCCCAACAGTTGGATGTCCTTCCTACAACCAGCAGTGAAATTGATGCCCCAGCCGAGCCTCCAATCCATGAAAACCAGCATTCAACAGGGCGCCACGATCTGGACTGGTTTACTTGTTGCGGATTCAAAAGTAATCACCGATGCATCTTGGAAGAATGGGATGGAACTAGGTACGTACTGCTGGCGTGCACACAAAAGACTTGGCCTTCAGTTTAAAAAGTACAGTGAACTTGGATCTCATGGTGCGAGCATCCACAGCTCTGGCGCCTTCACCTTTACATGCCGAAGCTTCTCGGACTGACGCAGGCCACATTCCTGGCGGACAATCTATCGGTCACAAGGGCAGCAACAAGCAAGTCAATCAGCACTGCTCAAGTAAGCTGGGAGATGACCATGACCTGATCATAGACTACATTAGAAAACTCCCTCTAGTGATCTCTCTAATGGATGTGCCTCACAATTGTGCTCATCGGGTTGTCGATCAGCCAATCTTTGGAACATGTCTTTACTTGTATCATCTCGGTTCGTAGGAATAGCAGAAGAGCAGATGGCCAGATGCCCTGCTTCTGCAACTCCAGAATCTGCTCCCATCCCCTCCCTATGTGCTCCAGATGATGTACTATGTTCATGCTGTAATAGTAATTGTATTGTACGCTCGGCCCACTGTCCTAGGAGGCTTCGGACTAGGATCTCCTGCTAACAGCAGGCTGACGCCTCGACTCGTGTCTTTCGTATAGAGCGCGCCACGAGTTCTCCTTGTCTTGGCGCCCGACGCCGCACACCACCACCATGGCATGGATGCATGCTGTTTTGACGATGCTGGTTGTAAGACTGTTTTGATTCTAATAAAAGAGACCGTATGCATCGCTTGATGCAGAGGCTGGGGATATACCCCATTTCGAAAAAAAATGGATGCATGCTGTGGTGCATTGCTGTGATGTCTCAACTGTGATTCCAGGAGAACACTGGGCAGGGGAAGTACGGTACTTTTTTGTTTGTTTGGATGTGAGCGTGTTTCATTTTCTTGATTTGTAGTAGAAATTCGTGTTGGCATAATTCCAACATGTTGGTGACTTGTTGTACTAGCAATTCGGGTAGGTTTAATTCGAACATGTTGAGATTAGCTGAATGTTTGGTGTTGTTTTCGTTGAAACCCTTTATTAGCTTAACACACGTAGAGATTGGTCGGATTCCAACTTTGAAAGAAGAAAATTAGGATTGCAGTAAAAGGAGATTTAACAGGCGCAGGGATACTGCGATTTGAACTGCGCTTCCATGTTGAGAAAGAATGTTTCGAGAAACCCAAAAAGAAAAACAACTTAACACACGTAGAGATTGGTCGGATTCCAACTTTGAAAGAAGAAAAATAGGTTTGCAGTAAAAGGAGATTTAACAGGCGCGGGGATACTACGATTTGAACTGCGCTTCCATGTTGAGAAAGAATGTTTCGAGAAACCCAAAAAGAAAAACAATTTAACACACGTAGAGATTGGTCGGATTCCAACTTTGAAAGAAGAAAAATAGGTTTGCAGTAAAAGGAGATTTAACAGGCGCGGGGATACTGCGATTTGAACTGCGCTTCCATGTTGAGAAAGAATGTTTCGTGAAACCCAAAAAGATAAACAACTTAACACACGTAGAGATTGGTCGGATTCCAACTTTGAAAGAAGAAAAATAGGTTTGCGGTAAAAGGAGATTTAACAGGTGCGGGGTTACTGCGATTTGAACTGCGCTTCCATGTTGAGAAAGAATGTTTCGAGAAACCCAAAAAGAAAAACAACTTAACACACGTAGAGATTGGTCGGATTCCAACTTTGAAAGAAGAAAAATAGGTTTGCAGTAAAAGGAGATTTAACAGGCGCGGGGATACTACGATTTGAACTGCGCTTCCATGTTGAGAAAGAATGTTTCGAGAAACCCAAAAAGAAAAACAACTTAACACACGTAGAGATTGGTCGGATTCCAACTTTGAAAGAAGAAAAATAGGTTTGCAGTAAAAGGAGATTTAACAGGCGCGGGGATACTGCGATTTGAACTGCGCTTCCATGTTGAGAAAGAATGTTTCGTGAAACCTAAAAAGATAAACAACTTAACACACGTAGAGATTGGTCGGATTCCAACTTTGAAAGAAGAAAAATAGGTTTACGGTAAAAGGACCATGTTGAGAAAGAATGTTTCGAGAAACCCAGAAAAGAAAAAGAAATTGTGACCAGAGTGGGATTTGAACCCACGCCCTTTCGGACCAGAACCTTAATCTGGCGCCTTAGACCAACTCGGCCATCTGATCGAATGTACTATAAACGGCACTGGAGAATATTTATACCCATCATATTGACCACGGTCATGTTCCACTCTGCCATAAGCTTGCTGGTTATGCCGTTGTTTTAGGACACATGTCCGCTCGGCCGCTCCGTTATTAAAGAAACTATATGTTCAGCTGCCAGTCGCAACTCGCCGTAAGCAAGTTACCCACGTTTTAATTACTGTATCACCGAGGGCAGCGACGGCTAGACTGAACAGAACACAGCTGTCAAACCATGAATTCCGATGGACAGGATATCGGAAAGTTTTTGTTCTGCAATTTCATGCAGGGCCATCGATCTCTTGTTTTGAGACCGTGTTCTCTGCACATATTGCTCTCTATCTTGTACCCATTTGCCGATGGCGAATCGAATTGTCCTTTGTTGACAGGAGACTGAAATGGGAGGGAAAGATGGCCAGAAGTGAAGCATCCCTTCTTGCTCGTTCATGCGTAGTTGCGTACGCTATATCGGTCGTGGTCATCCCATGTCCCGCTGTTGTTCCATCTGCAGGAGAGGAGAATAACAGGTGGTCCGAGGTTCCGAGCGAACCCATAGGTTATCATCGTCTCGTCGACCCCCACGGTGGCGCTCGGCCGGAAACATGTTGGCGAGCGGTTGATTAGTTTGGTCCTAAGAGCATCTCCACTCGTCTCCCCGACTAGGTCCCCGAGCGACGTTTTTTCAATCCAGACGGCGTTATTCGGTCCAGTTGCGTCCCCAGTTCCTCGATTTCGTCCGGATTTGGGCCTAAATTCATCCGGCGAGCCCACGCCATCCCCGCCCCCCCGGGGAGCGCTCGGGGACTCCGGATGAAACGAAAGCGCGCGAAACGTCGAGGAAACATCCCGCGCGTCTGGTGGCCCCAACTTGTCGGCGAGAGAGACCGATCGTCGTCCTCATGGCATCGTCTTCCGCGCGCTGTAAAAGCATGCCGCCGGTCAGCATTCGCCGGCCGCGTAGCTTCCACGCGGCGAGTTAATGTCGTCGCCTCGGTTTCACGCGCACCTACCTCTATTTATCGCCGAACTACCGCGTCTGCCCCGCATTCACCTCGCTCGCCTTCCCCCAAATCTTTCCCCAACTCGGACGAACCAGCAATGGCGAACGACGGTACGGCCAATAACGGCTTCGGCCGCCGCTCTCTCCACCAATGGGAGGGACGGCTCCTCCACGCTGCGGGCGATCCCGCCGCCGCCAACGGGTGGGGGCGCACTCGAAGCGGCGATCAACGAGGTGCTCGTCACTCTCAGTGACGAGCAGCGCGCGAATCCACGATTCTTCCCTGAGAACTACGAATCGTTGATCGCGTTCTTCCGGCGAAGGTATGAACGCTAACTCGCGGCGTACGACGGCCCTCCTCCTCCTCCAGCAAGGAACAACGCCGCCGGCCGCCACCGATGGTGGAGCGCGCCTGGCCGCAACCTCGCAAATGTGCTCGCGCACATCGAGGCCGGGAACTCCCCCGTCCTGGGGATGCCGCCGCCGGAGGCGGCTACCGTGTCGCGCCGGCACGGTAGTTCCTGGATGCCGAGGAGGATGGACCCATCCTCCTCCTCGTCTGGCTCGCGATCGGCGTCCAGGTCAGGCGGGTCGACGCCGGCCACCGTCAAGAAGGAGTGGCCGTCTCCTTCGACCGTCAAGAAGGAACCGGCGTCGCCACCGACGACCAGAGGGCGCAGCAGCGGCGCCCTCGTCATCCGCGACCAGCCTTCCTCTCCGCAACGCGGGCGGAAGAGGAAGTCGTCGAAGAAGGAGGCCGCCGCGGCCGCCATCAACGACGCCGCAAACAAGCTCGCCGAGGAGGAGGCGAAGCGCGCGGAGGATGCCGCCGTGGCGGAGGCGATCGCCAGGTCGCTCAAGGACCTGGTGCCTGCCGACAACGCCCTCCCCGAGGACGCCGCGCTGGAGTGGTCGAGGCACGACTAGGAGCGCGAGGAGGCGGAGCAGCAGCAAACGTACGCGCGTGTGGGGATTAGAGCATCCCCACTCGTTGGCGCTCCCCACGCCCAAATCCGGCGAAATTTTCGGCCGGATTGGAGGAAGATTTGGCGTGGGGAGGAGTAGTTTCCTAGTCGTGTGCTCCCCAAGCGGCGTTTCTCGGGGAAAAAGAGGATGGCTCGGGGAATCCGGACGAAAGAGGAGACACGTGGGCGTGGGCGGTTGGTTTAGCTTTATCCGGAGTCCCCGGGAGACCCCCGGGAAACCGAGGATGGCATGGGGAGTCCGGACGAAAATAGGCTCAAATCCGGACCAAAACGAGGAACCGGGAGCCTGACTGGGCCGTTTTTCGCCGTCCGGATGAAAAAAAGTGACCGTGGGGGCTCTGTGGGAAGACGAGTGGAGATGCTCTTAGTCGGCCCAGAAAACGTCAGCCCCGCTGCAAAGTCTTGCTGGCCGACCGGACACGTATACTTTTTTTTGAGGAAGTTGCGGCGCCATCTCATTTATCAGAAGAAACACGTACAAGACACCGGAACTCACACGAAGCTACCGGACACAACACGTATCCCAGCACAACGACACAAAACACCCCGGAAGATAAGAAAATTACACTCCCATCCCTGGGATATTTTGAGACGAACTCGCCATCGCCCGTGTCCAACCTCCTGCATCGCCGAAGCGCACGCCGGAGAAAAAAACGGAGCACCCCCTGACCATGAATCCGCAGGTCCCCATCGCGACGAAGACGCTTTGTGAGCCGATGATGTAGCCCGCCGCACTGCGACGGAGCCCTTCTCCTTGTGGCTCGTCGGCCGGGGAGATCCCCAGAACACCACGGATCCCGATTCCGCCGCCTCCGCTCGAGATCCTCGGGGAGAACACGCCGGAGCCGCTCACCACCAACCCTCCATCCTGCACTGGAACAAATATCGCACCGGAAGCGCCCGAGCCGCCGCTCAACAGAGAAGCACGCAGCACAGGCCGAGCTCCTGTACACGGATTTCCTTGATCTCCCGGCGACGCCAGAGCACACGCCACCGCAGCGGAGACGAGACCGAGGAAACAAAATCTTCTGACTGGGCCGCCGCCACCGCCTCGCCGACCCAGTCCAAGAACACGATTCTCGTCGCCGACACCGACAGACGAGAAGACCTAGCCTCACCGCCCACGCGGGACGGCAGGAATCTACGCCAACCAGCTCCTCGGCGCCGCCCCGAAGGACACCGACGAAGTGAGAACGGAGCTGAGGCAGAACCCTCTGACGCGGCATCGCACCCACCAGCTCGACGCCTCCAGAAAACCTATTCCTAGCATTATGTACACGCCCGACACGGACCACCGGGGTTCCCCATCCCTCCCGCCGCCGGAGCGGCCGCCGGAGAGGTGGAGAACCCCCGGGTTCGCCGGCGGCCTCTGCTGGAAAACGGTGGAACTCCCTCTTCTCCTCTCTCAACTGTAGCAAGAGATAAGGTGAGGTGCTGATGTTCTGTGGCGACCGGACACGTATACTTGTAGCTAGGTTGCGCCGCTGGGCCAGCGTGTGTCGCCATGTCGGCCGCACGAGGACCCGCCCATGCTGCCCCACTCATGTAACCATGTTGGCTTCAAAGAGCTACTATTTTGATAGTCTCGTGATGACGATCGGCGGTTCTTTTTTTTTTTTTGAGACCCCTCGATCTGTGTTACAGTTGTAGTATCTGAACTTATGCACTAACTCAACACCACACTCACACCACACACACGCACACCACTAGTGCACAAGTTAGACCCTAGAACTATACACACAGCACACATAATTTGAGTGTCCCTAGGAGCTAGTAGTTGTGGCACATATGTGTGGAGGGGATTTTATTCTGGAGCAAAGCCCCGGTGAGACACCTGAAAATCGTCCCCTGCGGGGATCGATCCCAGGCGGGCTGGCTGGCCACTGCCAAGCCAAGCCACTGCGCTGACCGCGCGTCCTCGACGATCGGCGGTTCCGACCATTCCTTTTGTTGTTTTAAATGGACTAGTTGCGCAAACGGAGAGGCCACTTTGAGGCCGTGAAGCCGGCCGGCCGGTCAAAGCAGCGAGATCCACGGAGGAGCACAAACGCGCGGCCGTGAGCATGATGGACGAGTGCCGCGCTTTCCCGGGGTTTTTGCCGACCTAATTCAACGGCGAACCCGTCATATTAACAAGCCACGGAATCATGGGGGTGGTATCGTATCAGCAGCGGGGACGTCGCCGTCACCCGCCGCGTGTGCATCCCGGCCGCCGGCCGGATAACGGAATAAGGGTGGCGCTGCTGTCGCCGATAGTCCACCACTGCCACACTTGAATCTTGACCCTGACGCCCACACGGCCGCCGATACAGCGAACGCAGCGGCTCGACCTGGGCTACTTGGCAACGACGACGTCTAGCTTGGGTTTATCGGGAGACTTCAACTGATTCAACTCTCTCTCTCTGCGACCATAAGAAATTGACGCAAGCCTCACGATGTTCACAAACATATTTTGTTTCTGGAACAACGGCCTAGTGGTTCAGCCTCATGTGCGCTCGTGCTGTCGTGATCTGCAAGATGATCAGCTCATCACACCGTCTGCAGCCCCAACTACATATTTCCGTGCTCTCGTCTCGTCCTCTGCTTTCCTTATGAGTAGCTTTGGGGAGTGGCTAAACTGAGTAGCTCTGTATTTTTTAAACATTTGAAAATCACATTTTAAACTATTTAAAAAAATCTGAAAACTCCCGTAGAGATAGCCAATTGATGTATACTACTATAACGGATTTGCTGGAAATCAGACACCTGATACTTAATAAGTTTAAGTCGAGCGCTTGGAGATTTGTATTTTATGTTTGTAGATTCGTGCTCTGACTTTTGGCTATTTTTGTGTGTTTGTGTTGTTGTTGGGCCGACGCGTAAGCGGGCTGATTTGTTTTTTGCGGGCCTCGCGGAGTAGGCACACGGAGTGTGCTCGTGGTGATGGTTCCTATCTATAAGGCGTCTTTCTCTCTCCCATGGAACCTCTTACCGCGCATTCCAGTTGCGCGTGTGTTGTAAACGGCATATTTTCAGTTGCATGTGGGTTGCAACTGAGATTTTTTCGGTTACATGTGAGTTGCAACTGATTTTTTTCCCAATCGCATGAGTGTTGCAACTGATTTCACGCATATGTTGCAACTACTGAGATTTTTCCAGTTACGTTTCGCGCCGCAACTAAGAATTTTCACTTACATGTGGGTTGCAACTTGCAACTGATTTTTTCCCAATTGTATGAGCGTTGCAACTGAGATTTTTCCAGTTGCGTATATGTTGCAACTAAGAATTTCCACATACATGTGGATTGCAACTGAGATTTTTCTAGTTACGCCTGCGTCGCAACTAAGAATTTCCACTTACATGTTGGTTGCAACTGAATATTTTCCAGTTACACGTAAATTTCTACTAAAAAATTCTTATGTTTTAAATGGTTGCACTGATTATTTTTTCTAGTGAAAAATGCGAACGCATGAAACTGGACTCCAAAATTAAAGTAGTACAGGACTTAATAAGCTACTGATAGTCAGCGACTTAGACTTATTAAGTCTCAGGCGACTGATCTCTAGGGGCTCTCATACTATAAACGTGTAAAATCTCAATACGAAGTTACAAACTACTTTATATTCTACGCTACATAAAAATGATAAAATAGGAGAAACAATACAAAGTGGTTCACATTGAGATTTTACATGTATGTAGTACACATCATTGGTACCTCTAGGATTTTGATCCAGATTTTTTAAACTTAACGAATTATAAGTGTTTTGAAATAAATAGCTACATGTTAGCTTGTCTTTCGATAAGAGTTTCTCCATGTTTGAGCATCTTCCAAATCGACTTTGTGTTCCGCTATATTAATAAACGACAATATACATACAATGTTTGAGTGCCCGAACAAAAAGGTCCGTCGGGGCAACATCATAAACATGTCAAACTGAAAAACAAAGGTAACGTTAAGCTCCACATTGTAGAGCATCTCAACGGCTGGACTGCGTACATAAGTGGTGCGTCGCCACCTGAAGAACATCAAGCATGCATGTCGTCCCGCCGATTTCTATCTCGCTGCTTATAGAGCGGGTACCACTTCTGCAAAAAAAGGACAAGAATTAGAAACATAGTCATATGCCCGTCTTACAAAGACACGCTTGATGACCATATTATTGCGAATAGTCCATACGATCTAGTTCATTTCTACAAACACTAACCCGAAGAGTCGCTTACTCGACCTACTAGTATGGTTTGTATGCACTTCCAAGAACTCGCCAAGTCTAGGGTATACCACTCAAGCCCTAGAGTCTCGAAGACCGCACAAAGGGAACCCAAGCCATTACCTCAGACGTGCTGCTTTGCCAGCTCAACACCCGAAGGTAGCCGGTCCAAAATGCAACTGTCACACGAACATCTTAGTTTTTAACTTTTTAAGGGCAACGGTGATTCTACTGTTAAGCTTCATGCACTAGCCACTTGAACCAAAAGTCCGAACTGATGGAAAGGGTTAGGCAATCCACATATACACTTCATAACACCCCCACTCGCGTGTGACGGGAGAAGAGAAAGTCAACACATGAAAGAAGAAGAGCACACCGAAACAGCGGTGGCTAAAGAGGGGGGCAACAACAATTTTAGGCTTAATTGCGAAAACCATGTGAAAGCCAGGATTTGAACTTGAGACCTGATACCATGTTAAGCTTCATGCACTAGCCACTTGAACCAAAAGTCCGAACTGATGGAAAGGGCTAGGAAATCCACATATACACTTCACAACATCTACATCAGGGACGTATAGGTCAAGGAGAGCCCTCTAAATAGGGTCTAGCACGCGGACCTCACGGTGAAGACTCCAGAAGGAGACACATGCCAAGGAACGCTATGCAAAGATCTGAAAGCTACTATGGATGGTGTTCTCGTAGCGCGTTCCATGCTAACGTTTCCTCTGGGCCAAAAGCCAGCCGTAACGGGATATCCCACATCCTATGAGTCGTTGTAGGCACCATAAGCGTCAGGGTCTATTCATATTGCAAAGAGCTCTGCGAAGTCAAGCAGTTGCCCCCTTTGAAGCCATGGATCAAGTCAGAACAGTGTACCCTCACCATCTCCTATGGAGTGGGTGATCCCTGTCCTGGTATCATGCTTTATGTGCTCAAGGGATTTCCAAAACTATATTCATGGGGTGACCTACTCCATCTTCATTCTGACGGTAATGGTGATGATGATGATGTTGATGGCGGTGAAGGAGAAACTAGGGCCGACTCGAGCAACACGTTTCCCCCTCCAATCTTCACATAATTTATTTGTTTCATGTAATCTATATTTCGTAACCGCCCCTTTGCGACTACGGGAAATCCAAGGTTGATATAACCGCTTTTAGGTCAAGATGAAATTGTGGACATCGAAACCGAGCGAAAGTAGCAATGGGATGGCTATTATTGAGGATACACGTAATAGATATACACATAACGCGGCCATATACTAGTGGACCATGGTGGCTCATAGGAGGTGTGGCTGTAAGGCCCACAAAGAGACCCATCCTTCAAGGATCAAGATGGTGGCCTAGACGACTAGAAGCCTAAGACGGAGTGCGGCTAAGGTGTCCAAGAAGGCATCCGGTGGGCGTCCAAGGCAGATACTTGGAATGCATGACTTGGTTTATGTATCACCTTTGAACTCTATAGCGGTCAACGACACCATCGTGATCGGCCGCGTCATGTACTAGGGGAACATCCCCTTCTTGTCGGTTGGCAGGCTTGAGTTTTGGCCACCGCCAATCTCACCTCCAACACGGTGGTTCCATAGCGAATTCCACATATTTATCATCTTTGGCGGCCAAGATCCCGGCTTCGACTCCGACACCACCTTACCCGCCCCATCTGCCGAGATCGTTGTTGAAGCCTGATCTGGAGCTACTTTGTTCGTGGAGGCGACTGAGTCGATGCGCTGAATGTAATTTCAAGTGTCCGGAGTGAGCCTCGATCCTGGATGGCCGTCATTCACGGTATCCCATAACCGGTCCCTTAAGCTGACGTGAAGTGACTTAACGGGAAGCTTAATAGCTCTTGGGTGGATGTTAGGGCCCTAAACACTTCGAGCCACAAGTATTAGTAGGACTGTAGGAACCTCGTTTATTATCCGTAGACCGGAGAGCCACAAATAGTAGGAGCCTCAGTTATGTTCCACTCTGCAATAAGCTTGCTGGTCAGACCATGATCATCGGACACATGATTCAGCTCTCAGTCGCAGTACGTTACACACGTCTTAATGAGAGTCCCAGTGAAAGAAAAAAAAGCCACACGGCCTAATGTGGGGCAATACCCCCGAGCAGAACACGGCTGTGAAGAAGCCATGGATTCGGATGGACAGAAGATCGCAAAGTTTTTGTTATGCAATTCAGTGCAGGTCCATTTCTCTTGTTTTCAGACCGTGTTCTCTGCACGACCATGTACGAGTAAATTGTTCTCTTTCTTGTGTACAGTCACTCATTTGGCGATGGCGAATCGAATTGTCCTTGTTGATAGGGGACTGAAAGGCGAGCGAAAGACGGGGATGAGTGAAGCATCCCCTTTGATCGCCCGGCTAGTTTATACGTACGCTGCAGCAGTCGTGATCGTCACATTTCCCGTTGTTCCATCCGCAGCCGCAGGAGAGCCTAGAGAGGAGAATAACAGGTGGTCCGAGACTCCGAGGTGAGGAATGGCTTATCGTCTGGTCGACGCCGGCCCGTGTGATGCTCCATCGGGAACATGTTGGCTAGTGGTTAAATTGATTTGGTCCTAACACCTGTACGCGCATGCCCTGATTAGTCAGCCGGAGAAACTTCAGCCCCGGTGGCTTATATACAAGACCGCTGAAAAATCTTGCTGGCCGACCATACACGGACGCGTATACTTGTACGAGGCGCCGCTGGGCCAGCGTGTGTCCCCATGTCGGCCGCACAAGGACCGCCCTAGTTCCCCAACTCATGTAACCATGTTTGATTCAAACAAGAAAATGCCACTTGACTAGTTTAGATTTCTAGTCTCGTGATGACGATCGGCTGTTGCGTGTTCATTTTTTATGGACTACTTGTGCAACGGGTAAAGCCACTTTGAGGCCGTCAAGCCGGCCGGTCAAAGGGAGGGAGCGATCCACGGCCACGGCCGGAGCACCAGCGCGCGCGAGCGGCATTCGGCATGATGGACGAGCGCGTGCCGCTCTTTCCCGCGGTTTTTGCCGACCTGATCGAAAGAAAGCCCAACAGATTATTAGCCACGGAATCATGGGTATCAGCAGCGGACGTCACTGTCCCCCGCCCCGTGCGCCTGCCGTGCGTGCATCCCCCCGGCCGCCGGCCGGATAAGGGTCGCGCTGCTGTCGCCGTGCGCGCACGGGGCGGCCGCTCCTGAGTCTTGACCCTGACGCCGAGGTGGCAGCGGCCGGTTCAGCGAACGCAGCGGCTCGACCTGGGCAACTTGGCAACGACGACGTCTAGCTACCTCGGGTTTATCGGGAGACTCCAGCTGATTCAACTCTTTTTTCCTGCGAGGATTAGTTCTTAACGCATCTCGGCTCTTCGGAAACATATTTGTTTTCTGAATAGAAGAAAGCTTTATCAATTAATCTTCACTTTGCAATCAGCCATCCTAACTTTCTAGTTCAAGTTCTATCATGAATGCCGGCCAAAGGAAATTAAGCTACTTCATGATTCTAGTCCCCCATCTGCCATAATTCAAGCACTTAGTCTCTCTACTCTACCACCTGATGTCTTGATGTTCCTACGTGTCTCATCTCGACCAGCACCGGTTTTGAGGAGATGCAATTCAGCACATGATTGAGCGCGGCGATCGTTGGAGCCGCATGGTCTGTATGCATCCAGCACGGCCTCGTGCTTCAGCATGCACTCCGTTCCCAAAACAAGGATCTACTGTCTGCTGATACGATGATCAGATGATCATATCTCATCTGCATCCCAAGTAATAAAAGCGTCTATTATCAGAAAAAAAAAATCATCTGGACCCCGAACTGCCCATTTTCCGTGCCTCTTGTCCTCGGTCATCTTATCTTATCTTTCCACTTCTCATTTTCTTCATCACTTCTACACGACATTGTCATGTTGTTGGGGAATACATGACATCTTAGACATGGATAGTCTGCAATATACACATTTGACCATTTTTATGTTATTATTCTTATTAGAAGGCAATACCTTTTATATTAAATTGATCAATCCTACTCTCTTTTGTCATGTTTCAGTAATATATTTACATTCCAATACCATTAGAGTATCATTTATTTTATTATTTCTAATGGATGAAATATTACGATTCTATTTTAAAATATCTTCTTGCTAACCATACTCTTCAATCCAGCCATTTCTTACAGTGTCACTTGCCTGCATTTTTCGGGTCATCTAACGTGACTAAGCTGTCGTGGGTCGCACAGTTTTGGTATCTAATCTGTCATCATTACACCTACATGATTGCAAATTGCAATGGCGTGTCCTACTAAATTTCAGAGATAAAAAACCATATAAACTTCCATGCAAAAAATATTTTTTACCTATATAATAGTCAATCTAATCACATCACAGGAAAACCATAGGAAATACCCAGAATGACTTTGACATTATTTTGCATGTAAATAGTACGGAGTAACTCGTAAATTTTTATACTGAAACAAATATTATCAATGACATCTCCTATCAACAACCCGATTGGTTGATATTGATACTTATGTAGTGGCATTGTTCTCTCTCATTTAGACATGAATATTTTCCAAAAGTTACACTCAAAGCACAATTTTATTTCCATCTGATTGTGATTTATATAAATATTTTATATGATTTGTAGTCCTCAAAAATTAAATAATGTAGATCTGTAGGAAATACCTAAGAATTAAAATCTTACAATGACTATGAAATTATTTTGCATATAAATTGTAGCAGCTTTTTTTTATAATGAAACAAATAGTATCAATTACATATATGCAGTGGCATTGTTCTCTCTCCACCAAGTGCATGCTTAATACCCGATCCTGATTGTCCACCTCTGTGGTGACCCGGCATACCACTGCATGGTGTAGTATGCAAGTCTGATATAACACCAATGAAACACAGTTCCACGGGTATTATATCTCTCAGAGTGGTACAACAGAAACATATGCGGGTCCAAGGCATGTCTATAGAATTACAACATCGACTCTGTTACATAAGATCATCAAAGCCTCCTACTTTACAATGAGGTAAAACTGCAAATAAACTCCAGAAGAACGACTCGTAGTCTAGTCTTATCACGAACTCTATTTGTAGAGTATTTCACTAATTACAGAGGCTAAGAATAGACTCTAGCTAAATAGGAGCTAGGTTTAGGAAGCTAGTTCCCTTCTATGGCTAAACTAGGTTTTCTCCTTGTTGGATGTGATATCTGACTCCTCTGACAGGGTCCTGTCTTGTGAAGTAGTTGTTGACTCCTCGGCCTTCGAGTTGCACTGTAGATCCTCCTTCGATGCCTCCATATCTAAGCAGGGGATTTAAGAGTGGGATGAGTACGAGCGTACTCAACAAGTTCATTATAGGAAAGAGGTGTTTAATGCACTAGGTACGGCATTAGACCAGAAAGTCTAATACCAATGCAAGTTTTCATAACCATTTCTTCAAAAGGTTGATTTTATTCAGAAGAACTATGCCCGTCAGCCTTCACCGGTTTACTAGAACTTCATGGAGCTCCTTTCCGGCCGCGTTCACAGTTCCATGTCCCGGAACAGGGAGTGACAGGTCACGGTTCTTTACACTCTGCAGAGGTGTGTTGCTTTACCCATAAGAGATCTTAACCTTGGTGCCAACCGAGTCTAGTTCTCGTCCACACTTCCTTTGGTGTGAGGCCCGGTATAAGGTCATAGCCAATCATGTTCCTCCGCTACCTCGCACACCCACCCTTTGTTGCATACCCCGACCCTGGGTCCTCGTCGGTCCCATTATTCCCACTTACGGGTGGACCCCGACCACGACAACAGTTTGGGACTCGTTAACCAAACTCCTTCGCCGGTAGCTGCAACCCATCATAGACCGCAATACCGTGGGGAACTTAAGGCTTCCCCAGTCCACCGCTTGTTCCTCGGGCAACAAGTGTCTACGGACAATGCCGTGGGGACTTAAGGCTTCCCCAGCCAACCGCTCGCCCCCGACAGATACAAGTGTCTACGTTAAAGCGCGTCCGTTGATGTACGAGAGGTGGAAACACTTTTGACTACTCCGTCCCACTCCAGATCTTATGGTTAACACAGATATTACGGCACAATAATCACTGGACGACATTTGTTGTTTAATCCTAGATGGATATAAACCCTTGCAATGGAACCTCCACCATATCAACACAATCCATGGTTCCATTGCCCACCACATAGTCATATTCATAGTTATGAAAATAGTGGTTTTGGTTTTTATGCAATAGTGATAACATAGTACTTTGCAAGTAATTTGGTAAAAATACTCGAATGACATGAGCAAGTGATGAACTTGCCTTTCTTGACTGCAAGATTATGCAGGCAAGGTCTTCGATACGCAATAACTCTAAATTCTGAAATAGCATCATCGTCCGGTAAGGACGATGTTTAAAAGATTGGCAAGGATGCAATAATGCATAAGTATGAGATGCAATCGCTCTAAGCGTGATCTAACTCCGATGATTTAGGATCAGTGAGTTGTAATGATTGGTTTAGGGTGTGTTGCACTTTTAGAGTGATTTACAAACAAGGTTCTTATTCAGGGTTGTGTTGTTTTAGAATTATAAGGAGGTGGCAAAATGAATAGTAACAATCGTACACAACCAGGAATAGTAGCTGTATAATAAGTAAAGAGCAGTTGTCAATTTTAAGTCCTATAATGCGTGGTTGATGATTACTTAATATATAATTCAAAAGAATAACTTTTGAAGAACATGTTCTTTAATAAAGAACAAGTATGATAATTAAAGTTGTGGAGTTCTATGGTTTAAAATGGTTTCATCTAGTTTCTGGAGTAAGTATCAGATGAATCCCAATAATGTTGGATTCATCGACACCTAGGGCTGGTAAGGCTGAGTTAAGCCTAGGCATCCTAAGCAAGTATTTATACATGGTTGCTATCAAGGTTGATTCATCTGGCTGGTGATTGCTAGCTAGGGTTTACAGGTTCTTATAAGCAGGGTTGATGATGATTCTTTATTTACTTCAAAAGAATAACTTTTGAAGAACATACTTCTTAAGTAACAAGAAGTATTACAATTAAGGTTGGGGTTGTCTAGGGTTTACTTTTGAATTCCCTAAGTAGAGCAGAGTTGGTTCCTAGATAGGATGATTAATAATTATCTAATACTAGTAGGTTTAGTGGAACAGGGTTATGTAGTGCAAAATAGTAAGTAGGCTTGCTCTTAGGGTTCATCACCATGGTGTGATGCTAAGTAAGGGTGAGATCTTTGGTAATGAGGACTAGGGTTGATCCAATTGGATCATCTAGGTTTGATTAGAATGAACACATGGGATGCTAATTTAGTAGTGACAGGGTTCTACATTTTATGTGGACATAGGTATGTCTTTAATTTCTAATCATGGCTCCATGTTTTGAAAGAAAGTACCATGATCATATGTTCTAACCTAGGGTTTAGGTTAGAAGTAAATTAGGGTTCAAATGAAATAGTGGAGCTAGGGTTCCTATTTGGATTAGGGTTTTAGGAACCACATGAAATGATGAGATTCTAGTTTTCTTTCTTATGGAACTAGGGTTTACTAATTACCCTAAAATTCTTAAATTAATAACTTGTTTGCAAAGTTCAAGTTATTAATAACTTTGAAATGAAAATAATATTGGATTTGGCATTTTATTATTTTTAAATAATTGATAATTAAGGTAATTGTGAATTAGGTTTTAAATTCCAATAATGAAGATTTAATAAGTTCCAGATAAGGAAAGTTAGTTTTAATGTTTTCTTTATTTACTTTACTGGTTTTTATTTATTTTAAAATCTTTTACTAATTATTGAATTTATAATTCAATTATGAATAAGAGAAAATGCTTAATTAACAAGTATTAAATACTTAAATTTTTATTTTAAATAAAAATTTCATATTATATTTTTATTGGATAGATTTTTCTTTTCTAAGAATTTTGATATCTCATTTATATTTTTCTGACTTAAATTGAATTTTCTAAATTCATTTGAAGTTACAGCAATTTTCTGGAATTAAATTTAACTAAGAAATACTAAAGATAACCGGTTAAACTACCTATAGGGTCACTGACTAGTGGGCCTTAGGCCACGTCAGCTACCTCGGTGGCTTTGACTGTGGTCAAAATCGATGCGGTGGCCAGAGAGCTTCTAGCCGGCGGTCAAACGGCGACGACGCCGGCGTTGGGCTACTCCCGCGGACGAGCTACTGGCTCTATAAGACTCAGCGTGCCGCGGTGAACCATATGGTGGTGGCGCCGCTCCGATTAGGTCACCGGAGCATGGCCGACGGTGATGGTCTGCGGTGGTTTCCGGCGAGCATCGGCGACAATGAGCTACGGTGCGTTCTAGGATGCAATAAGAGGCTCTTGAGAAGCACATGCTCACCCTGATGATGATGGGCTTGAAGGGGATGTCGATGGAGCTCGGACGGCGACGAAATCATCCATGGACATGGCGGCGGTGGTCGGAGGAAATGGTCGAATTCGCCAGACCAGGGGCTTCCCAGCTTGCACGCTTCGACGAGAAGAACGAGGAGAGGATGGTGGTGCTGGGAGTACCCTCGGCGAGGCTCGGGGATGCCTTAATCGCCGACGGTGAACGGAGGCCGGCGAGCTAGGGTTTCGTCGTTGGGGAAGAATGGAGCAAAGAGAGGGAGATTGAGGGCTTCGACGCGTTTTATACCATCTCTGGCGTGCGCTGGCGGTCAACTTTGGCGGCGACGACGCGGGACGTGGAGCTCACAGCGCCGTGGCGCTTTCCTGGACGTCGACGGTGGCGAAGACGAAGACGACGACCTCATCTTCAGTCTTATCCTGGCGAATCGGTACGTGGGTGGTTGTTGGGCTCAAATGCTGGGTTGCTAGGCTGGCTTGTGGGCTGCGGTGCTGGGCTGCCCGACCAGGTAAAGTCCAGGTGAGTTTTTCTTTTCTTTTTCTTTTTCTGTTTTTATTTTTCCTGTTTTATATTTTCTATTTGAATTCATATTTGAATTCAATTTCTATTTGCAGGTATTTGTAATTATATTAATTCAATCAAGATCTGGTATACTAACTAATGTACCAGTATTCTATTTGGACAAGTATTTTATTTTGAGGATATTGCATACTTTTGGGCTTATTCAAAATATCAATTAAGCATGAATATAGGTGTTCTTTAAGTTCCTTTTTCATTTGGAATGCAACTCCCTTTTTACTGGTTATGGTTGATAATTCCCACTTCAATTATTTTTAGAAGTTATCATTAGTACTTGACCTCTTATTTTAGAAGTTGGTTAGTTGCATATGATTTCATGTGAGCACCTATTTGTTAAGGTCATTTAGATTTTTATCATAACCCTATTTTAGAGTTAGCTCTAGAATTATATTTAATAACACTTTGAATTACTTGGAGTAGATATTACTCTCATCATGGTTTGGTCTTGGTTATAATGATAAGTGGTTGATCAACACCTATGGTCTTAATAATATAATTTAGCACTAGGTTAATCTTAGGTTCATAATTGAAATATAAGATGTAGTTTGTGAGCAATTCTAGGGTTCTAATGAGGTTCACCTAATGGCATGTGGTTTGGAACTCAAATGTGCACTAGGTTCATATTATGATCACCATAGTGATGCATAAACTAGGGTTGAGATATACTTCTAGTTTATAGAATTTGGATGACATTATATTGCATTAGCTAGGGTTTAAGCTCCCCTAACCAAGGTGATATGGTTTCTTGCTTAGTTGTTTCTTTTCTCCTTTAATTACTAAGGATTTGAGAATTGGTTCTATTTGATTCCACTATTGTTATCCTTAATCCATTGTTAAAGTAACTAAAGTAGATATGGTTCTTTTTATAGTTAACTTTGGTTCTAATGATGAATAGTTTCTCATCATAAAAAGTATAGAGTTTGACTCTAAGGTTTCCTTAGGTTCTTTAATTGATGAATGGAATATAAATGTAGTAGTATTCTACTTATGATCACCCAGTGGTTCACAAGTTAAGGTTGGGATATAATCTTAGGTTTGCTTACTAGTTGCTTCCCTATGATTTCATGTGGTGAATTATATCTACTTATCCTATTAGGATTTAACTTATCCTCACATAACGCAAGAGCATGATCATGGTTAGATATGATCAACTTGTTCTTGATATCATTACCTCAAGTTCTTACGGTTTATGATCATCACTCAATTTATAATGATCAAGGTTTGGCTTCCTAAGGATCTCTCATTAAGTGGGGTTCTCACTTTCATGATCAAGCATTGTCTTGATCAGCTAAGGTATAGTACTTATAATTTACTTTCTTGGATGGGACTACTATGGTTGCCTCTAAAGTTTATATCCCAGGAGAATGCCTGAGATATTATGTTAGGGTTCTACTCAACAATGATGATATGATCATCTGGTTATAAGAATAGTTCTCTCCCTCAAATCCAGGTGTTGCCTCAACTATCTTGAGTGTAACTCTATAGCTTGAGTTCTCTCATATAGGAATGGTTTATTCTAGGGTTTATGGTGTACTCCTAATATTTATTTAGGTTGCTGAGCTAAAGATTCAATTGTCCAACTTAGTTGGATTAATCCACTCCTTATTTCACTAATTCAGGGATATAGTCTTATTCCACTGGGTATTTGGTTATCTCACCACTCCAAGATGAAATGGTTTACAACCCAATACTTTAGTTCAAAGATTGTCCTTTATTCATTAATAGGTAAAGCTAGAATTGATATGAATGGGCTCTCTCACTTGGGAAGGACTTCAATACTAACCTAAGGTTATTCTCCAAAGATAATTATGTGGTCACCAATATCTATGGTTAAAATAAATGGGTTCTATCTCTAGGAAATGTCTTGGAACATATCCTAGGGTTCCTCTTAAAGATGATGATTTGAATACTTGGATGCATATCCAAGGTGTAACTCAAGGTTTGTTAATGTTCCTCTAATAATTATAATAGAACTCTCACCTCTCTAGGTTTGATGCTTAATAATTTAGAATAGAGAAGAATATATACTTCTAAAGTTGATCTCCTTGTCTTGTTTCCAAGATTGAGATAGAATGAATACCATGAGGTTCATGGTAGGATCAAGGATTAGTTTAAGACATGGAAAAGATAAGTCAAGAATGGTTTCTCCATTTTATTGTTACTTGATTTACAATTGAATTGGTGTTCATATGTTATGACAAGGATTACCATGTTGTGATCTTTAATAAGATCAAGTAGTTGATCCTTGATTAATAAGTTCTTATGTTTATTTTACTTCCATTTGATCTAATCCCTTAGATCAAATTATCTCTACCCAAAACAAGGTTTTAGCAAAGTCACATTGAGGTTTATAGCGCTTGACTTGATGAGCTACTCCAATTCCACCAAGGTCAAGTGAAACTTCAGTTACTGTGACTGTTTTACTTTAAAGCGCGAAAATTCCCCAGATTTTCTATGCATGAATGCAATGCACACATCTGTTTCCTATATTTTTGGTAACCCCATTAACTGGGATATTACAGTCTCTACCCCTTAAACTAAACTTCGTCCTCGAAGTTTGATCTCTCTCACGTTTCCGGAGCGTGGATCTGACTTGTGCAGACTACGACTTTTCTCGAACTCCGTATTGATCTTACTGGATATAATTGAATATATCCCTTGTCCAGATTCTTCCTGGAATCCATTATGGTTTGTCTCTGAACATAAGTTTCTAACTCCAGTTCTATGATTTTCTCCCTGGAATCTAATAATACATGTCTCTGAGCCATGGCTTCTAACTTTAATTATTTGATTTCTTTCAACTCTATAAGTTTGTTTCCTTTCCCATTGAAGATTCAATGATTGGGACTTATTCTGATGCTGCTAGTCTCAACTGAAGACTAATTTGACAACATACTCCTAATTGATAATTAGGTCTTTGTTTTCCCTTACTACCAAAACTGCAGTAATGGTACTAAGTAAGGTACTTAACATGGAAATGATCATGATAGTTTATTCCTCTAAGAACGGATTAGACTCATTTAGTCTATCCAATCATGGTTTATTGTTGATACCTATAACTATTTTGGGTTATTTAGGTTCCATGAAAAGAATCATTCAAATAGACTTTAGTTTTGGTATGGTCAATCTCCTTCGGTCTTTGGCCTTCTTGAGCTATATTTGGTCTATGGTATTTTCTTCGTCCAACTTCTTTATGCTTGACTTACTTGAGGTTTAGTACTTCTGAGTAAATACTACTCACTTTCTCAAGTTATAGTCGACTTCTTCTTCCTCGAGGTATAAACCTCGGCTTCAGGTCTGACATCCTTCTGAAAGTAGTGTCAACAATCTTATGAAAATAAGATCGAACTTCCTCTCAGTTCAGACCTTCTTCTACTATCTTGCTCAAAATATTGAGTTATTATACAGCCAACTCAATCTTTACTCTACCCCTTAGAGTTTTCTTATGGTCTTCAGCTCCTTTTCTTCCAACCATTGGATTGATGGTTAGAATATTGGTCTAGGTGTAACTTATGGGTTATATTCTTCTAAGGTCTTGTGAAGAATCCTTGTGGTGTATCCACTCAATTGTGGACATCCAATGTGAATCCTTCGACTAAATAATTATAGGTCATTGTTATTTGGCTGGCAAAATTTTATTTGTTTGCAACTTCTTGGTACAATTAATCCAATGATGGACTACTTGATACCAATTATGGCTGTTTGTTATCTAAAAATGGATTCTAATATAGGTTCTGATCAACTGGACGAGACATCTTCTACCTTATCTCGCAGTATTGATCCTATACCACAACTGTGGTCTTCTGATACCAACTATGGTCTTCTTATCTCTGCTATGGTTTCATAGGCCATCTTCCTTCTGTCAGGGTTTATTTTGCAAGAGAACCACTAACTGACACTATGAATATAGTATCCTTAGTGATTTCCCATGCATTCCCTCTTCTATGTTGACTATGGATCTGCTTCAGCTTCTCCATAATCACAATATTTATCACCCTCATGCTTCTTATGTACTAAAGTACTCCTCTGTTGAGGCAAAGCATGAGTTTTGGTTGATACTTCCTTCGGAGTTTTGTGGTTGCTTCCCACAACTTTACTCCTTTCTTCTGATGAACCTTCAGCTTGTCTTCAGGATCTTCAGAATTCGTCACTTCCTCACACGAATACCATTACCCTCTAGATCTATAGCATCAAGTAAGGACTTGATATTGCAACATGCATTTGCATATCAATGTCAAACTTCATGTATGGATCTAGTCAAACAATGAAAATCCAATAAAATCCAAGAAGATTCGCTTTGTGCTTATAATACACACCATCATAAGCCTGACTATGATAGTTGAGTAAGACATCTCTAAACATCAGGCTCTGATGTGTAGTATATAACACCACATAGATAGGTTTTTATCGTGATACTTAGCACGATTATATGGGATTCTACTATTTGTCTCAACATTTACCTTAATTTCACATTTGCAATGAGATAAACTTGAAACAAAGTGGTCTAGAATAGTTGTGGTTGACCTAAAGTTCTTTGGAAGAATTAACTTAGCTTCCATTTTGTTGAGGACTACTTCACATGATATATCTAAGTTCTAACTTTGCTACTCTAAACACATAACTATGGAAATATAGCTCCTATTCTTCCAACTGTTTCTATCATAAGTCTATGGTCATGATGTGCTTGGCACACTTCCCATATTTTTGGAACATAGTTCTTGCACTATTGTCTGGCTTCTTATTGTACTTCTTCTAAGTATTTATGATGTTCTAGTCCATCACATAACGATTCTCAGGTGAATCATATATGATTAACAACTCTACCTTGTAAATAAGCATATGTTATTCATATCTCTCTTCCTTACCTCCCATGATTGACTCATCATGGTCTATACTACTTCATCTAACTTAGAGTTATCACTTACTATCAAATGTTTCACAAGTTTGGATTAATTTTACTTACTCATCACTTAACTTGGTCTACATCTTCTATTAGGATATCTTAATTATCTTCATCACTTGATATTACTCCTATTACAGGTCTGGATAACTCTTACTTAATCATAACATATGTTGGTACACATCTTCCAATAGGATAGCTTCCTTATGGTTGTATCCTCTCTTTGGACTACCATGTATTGTATACCAACTGTGATCTACTCATCTATTGTTTCAGGGTCTTAATGGTATACTACCTACTTGGGATTAACTAACTAACTTCACTTAGTAAAGATAGATAAGAAAGGTTGACTTAAGTGTGTCAGGATTATTCTCAAGTGAATATCCATCTCAACTCATAAGAAGTATTTGGTTTACCTAGGACAACTTCCTATAGACACTACCAATCCTATAGGTCTCCTTTAAAGGGTTTTAATCCTAGGGTCAAAGCATTGGCTCTGATACCAACTGTGGTGACCCGGCATACCACTGCATGGTGTAGTATGCAAGTCTGATATAACACCAATGAAACACAGTTCCACGGGTATTATATCGCTCAGAGTGGTACAACAGAAACATATGCGGGTCCAAGGCATGTCTATAGAATTACAACATCGACTCTGTTACATAAGATCATCACAGCCTCCTACTTTACAATGAGGTAAAACTGCAAATAAACTCCAGAAGAACGACTCGTAGTCTAGTCTTATCACGAACTCTATTTGTAGAGTATTTCACTAATTACAGAGGCTAAGAATAGACTCTAGCTAAATAGGAGCTAGGTTTAGGAAGCTAGTTCCCTTCTATGGCTAAACTAGGTTTTCTCCTTGTTGGATGTGGTATCTGACTCCTCTGACAGGGTCCTGTCTTGTGAAGTAGTTGTTGACTCCTCGGCCTTCGAGTTGCACTGTAGATCCTCCTTCGATGCCTCCATATCTAAGCAGGGGATTTAAGAGTGGGATGAGTACGAGCGTACTCAACAAGTTCATTATAGGAAAGAGGTGTTTAATGCACTAGCTACGACATTAGACCAGAAAGTCTAATATCAATGCAAGTTTTCATAACCATTTCTTCAAAAGGTTGATTTTATTCAGAAGAACTATGCCCGTCAGCCTTCACCGGTTTACTAGAACTTCATGGAGCTCCTTTCCGGCCGCGTTCGCAGTTCCATGTCCCGGAACAGGGAGTGACAAGTCACGGTTCTTTACACTCTGCAGAGGTGTGTTGCTTTACCCATAAGAGATCTTAACCTTGGTGCCAACCGAGTCCAGTTCTCGTCCACACTTCCTTTGGTGTGAGGCCCGGTATAAGGTCATAGCCAATCATGTTCCTCCGCTACCTCGCACACCCACCCTATGTTGCATACCCCGACCCTGGGTCCTCGTCGGTCCCATTATTCCCACTTACGGGTGGACCCCGACCACGACAACAGTTTGGGACTCGTTAACCAAACTCCTTCGCCGGTAGCTGCAACCCATCATAGACCGCAATACCGTGGGGAACTTAAGGCTTCCCCAGCCCACCGCTTGTTCCTCGGGCGACAAGTGTCTACGGACAATGCCGTGGGGACTTAAGGCTTCCCCAGCCAACCGCTCGCCCCCGACAGATACAAGTGTCTACGGTAAAGCGCGTCCGTTGATGTACGAGAGGTGGAAACACTTTTGACTACTCCGTCCCACTCCAGATCTTATGGTTAACACGGGTATTACGGCACAAGAATCACTGGACGACATTTGTTGTTTAATCCTAGATGGATATAAACCCTTGCAATGGAACCTCCACCATATCAACACAATCCATGGTTCCATTGCCCACCACATAGTCATATTCATAGTTATGAAAATAGTGGTTTTGGTTTTTATGCAATAGTGATAACATAGTACTTTGCAAGTAATTTGGTAAAAATACTCGAATGACATGAGGAAGTGATGAACTTGCCTTTCTTGACTGCAAGATTATGCAGGCAAGGTCTTCGATACGCAATAACTCCAAATTCTGAAATAGCATCATCGTCCGGTAAGGACGATGTTTAAAAGATTGGCAAGGATGCAATAATGCATAAGTATGAGATGCAATCGCTCTAAGCGTGATCTAACTCCGATGATTTAGGATCAGTGAGTTGTAATGATTGGTTTAGGGTGTGTTGCACTTTTAGAGTGATTTACAAACAAGGTTCTTATTCAGGGTTGTGTTGTTTTAGAATTATAAGCAGGTGGCAAAATGAATAGTAACAATCGTACACAACCAGGAATAGTAGCTGTATAATAAGTTAAGAGCAGTTGTCAATTTTAAGTCCTATAATGCGTGGTTGATGATTACTTAATATATAATTCAAAAGAATAACTTTTGAAGAACATGTTCTTTAATAAAGAACAAGTATGATAATTAGAGTTGTGGAGTTCTATGGTTTAATATGGTTTCATCTAGTTTCTGGAGTAAGTATCAGATGAATCCCAATAATGTTGGATTCATCGACACCTAGGGTTGGTAAGGCTGAGTTAAGCCTAGGCATCCTAAGCAAGTATTTATACATGGTTGCTATCAAGGTTGATTCATCTGGCTGGTGATTGCTAGCTAGGGTTTACAGGTTCTTATAAGCAGGGTTGATGATGATTCTTTATTTACTTCAAAAGAATAACTTTTGAAGAACATACTTCTTAAGTAATAAGAAGTATTACAATTAAGGTTGGGGTTGTCTAGGGTTTACTTTTGAATTCCCTAAGTAGAGCAGAGTTGGTTCCTAGATAGGATGATTAATAATTATCTAATACTAGTAGGTTTAGTGGAACAGGGTTATGTAGTGCAAAATAGTAAGTAGGGTTGCTATTAGGGTTCATCACCATGGTGTGATGCTAAGTAAGGGTGAGATCTTTGGTAATAAGGACTAGGGTTTATCCAATTGGATCATCTAGGTTTGATTAGAATGAACACATGGGATGCTAATTTAGTAGTGACAGGGTTCTACATTTTATGTGGACATAGGTATGTCTTTAATTTCTAATCATGGCTCCATGTTTTGAAAGAAAGTACCATGATCATATGTTCTAACCTAGGGTTTAGGTTAGAAGTAAATTAGGGTTCAAATGAAATAGTGGAGCTAGGGTTCCTATTTGGATTAGGGTTTTAGGAACCACATGAAATGATGAGATTCTAGTTTTCATTCTCATGGAGCTAGGGTTTACTAATTACCCTAAAATTCTTAAATTAATAACTTGTTTGCAAAGTTCAAGTTATTAATAACTTTGAAATGAAAATAATATTGGATTTGGCATTTTATTATTTTTAAATAATTGATAATTAAGGTAATTGTGAATTAGGTTTTAAATTCCAATAATGAAGATTTAATAAGTTCCAGATAAGGAAAGTTAGTTTTAATGTTTTCTTTATTTACTTTACTGGTTTTTATTTATTTTAAAATCTTTTACTAATTATTGAATTTATAATTCAATTATGAATAAGAGAAAATGCTTAATTAATAAGTATTAAATACTTAAATTTTTATTTTAAATAAAAATTTCATATTATATGTTTATTGGATAGTGTTTTCTTTTCTAAGAATTTTGATATCTCATTTATATTTTTCTGACTTAAATTGAATTTTCTAAATTCATTTGAAGTTACAGCAATTTTCTGGAATTAAATTTAACTAAGAAATACTAAAGATACCCGGTTAAACTACATATAGGGTCACTGACTAGTGGGCCTTAGGCCACGTCAACTGCCTCGGTGGCTTTGACTGTGGTCAAAATCGATGCGGTGGCCAGAGAGCTTCTAGCCGGCGGTCAAACGACGACGACGCCGGCGTTGGGCTACTCCCGCGGACGAGCTACTGGTTCTATAAGACTCAGCGTGCCGCGGTGAACCATATGGTGGTGGCGCCGCCCCGATTAGGTCACCAGAGCATGGCCGACGGTGATGGTCTGCGGTGGTTTCCGGCGAGCATCGGCGACAACGAGCTACGGTGCGTTCTAGGATGCAATAAGAGGCTCTTGAGAAGCACATGCTCACCTTGATGATGATGGGCTTGGAGGGGAGGTCGATGGAGCTCGGACGGCGACAAAATCATCCATGGACATGGCGGCGGTGGTCGGAGGAAATGGTCGAATTCGCCAGACCAGGGGCTTCCCAGCTTGCACGCTTCGACGAGAAGAACGAGGAGAGGATGGTGGTGCTGGGAGTACCCTCGGTGAGGCTCGGGGATGCCTTAATCGCCGATGGTGAACGGAGGCCGACGAGCTAGGGTTTCGTCGTTGGGGAAGAATGGAGCAAAGAGAGGGAGATTGAGGGCTTCGACGCGTTTTATACCATCTCTGGCGTGCGCTGGCGGTCAACTTTGGTGGCGACGACGCGGGACGTGGAGCTCACAGCGCCTTGGCGCTCTCCTGGACGTCGACGGTGGCGAAGACGAAGACGACGACCTCGTCTTCGGTCTTATCCTGGCGAATCGGTACGTGGGTGGTTGTTGGGCTCAAATGCTGGGTTGCTAGGCTGGCTTGTGGGCTGCGGTGCTGGGCTGCCCGACCAGGTAAAGTCCAGGTGAGTTTTTCTTTTCTTTTCCTTTTTCTGTTTTTATTTTTCCTGTTTTATATTTTCTATTTGAATTCATATTTGAATTCAATTTCTATTTGCAGGTATTTGTAATTATATTAATTCAATCAAGATCTGGTATACTGACTAATGTACCAGTATTCTATTTGGACAAGTATTTTATTTTGAGGATACTGCATACTTTTGGGCTTATTCAAAATATCAATTAAGCATGAATATAGGTGTTCTTTAAGTTCCTTTTTCATTTGGAATGCAACTCTCTTTTTACTGGTTATGGTTGATAATTCCCACTTCAATTATTTTTAGAAGTTATCATTAGGACTTGACCTCTTATTTTAGAAGTTGGTTAGTTGCATATGATTTCATGTGAGCACCTATTTGTTAAGGTCATTTAGATTTTTATCATAACCCTATTTTAGAGTTAGCTCTAGAATTATATTTAATAACACTTTGAATTACTTGGAGTAGATATTACTCTCATCATGGTTTGGTCTTGGTTATAATGATAAGTGGTTGATCAACACCTATGGTCTTAATAATATAATTTAGCACTAGGTTAATCTTAGGTTCATAATTGAAATATAAGATGTAGTTTGTGAGCAATTCTAGGGTTCTAATGAGGTTCACCTAATGGCATGTGGTTTGGAACTCAAATGTGCACTAGGTTCATATTATGATCACCATAGTGATGCATAAACTAGGGTTGAGATATACTTCTAGTTTATAGAATTTGGATGACATTATATTGCATTAGCTAGGGTTTAAGCTCCCCTAACCAAGGTGATATGGTTTCTTGCTTAGTTGTTTCTTTTCTCCTTTAATTACTAAGGATTTGAGAATTGGTTCTATTTGATTCCACTATTGTTATCCTTAATCCATTGTTAAAGTAACTAAAGTAGATATGGTTCTTTTTATAGTTAACTTTGGTTCTAATGATGAATAGTTTCTCATCATAAAAAGTATAGAGTTTGACTCTAATGTTTTCTTAGGTTCTTTAATTGATGAATGGAATATAAATGTAGTAGTATTCTACTTATGATCACCCAGTGGTTCACAAGTTAAGGTTGGGATATAATCTTAGGTTTGCTTACTAGTTGCCTCCCTATGATTTCATGTGGTGAATTATATCTACTTATCCTATTAGGATTTAACTTATCCTCACATAACTCAAGAGCATGATCATGGTTAGATATGATCAACTTGTTCTTGATATCATTACCTCAAGTTCTTACGGTTTATGATCATCACTCAATTTATAATGATCAAGGTTTGGCTTCCTAAGGATCTCTCATTAAGTGGGGTTCTCACTTTCATGATCAAGCATTGTCTTGATCAGCTAAGGTATAGTACTTATAATTTACTTTCTTGGATGGGACTACTATGGTTGCCTCTAAAGTTTATATCCCAGGAGAATGCCTGAGATATTATGTTAGGGTTCTACTCAACAATGATGATATGATCATCTGGTTATAAGAATAGTTCTCTCCCTCAAATCCAGGTGTTGCCTCAACTATCTTGAGTGTAACTCTATAGCTTGAGTTTTCTCATATAGGAATGGTTTATTCTAGGGTTTATGGTGTACTCCTAATATTTATTTAGGTTGCTGAGCTAAAGATTCAATTGTCTAACTTAGTTGGATTAATCCACTCCTTATTTCACTAATTCAGGGATATAGTCTTATTCCACTGGGTATTTGGTTATCTCACCACTCCAAGATGAAATGGTTTACAACCCAATACTTTAGTTCAAAGATTGTCCTTTATTCATTAATAGGTAAAGCTAGAATTGATATGAATGGGCTCTCTCACTTGGGAAGGACTTCAATACTAACCTAAGGTTATTCTCCAAAGATAATTATGTGGTCACCAATATCTATGGTTAAAATAAATGGGTTCTATCTCTAGGAAATGCCTTGGAACATATCCTAGGGTTCCTCTTAAAGATGATGATTTGAATACTTGGATGCATATCCAAGGTTTAACTCAAGGTTTGTTAATGTCCCTCTAATAATTATAATAGAACTCTCACCTCTCTAGGTTTGATGCTTAATAATTTAGAATAGAGAAGAATATATACTTCTAAAGTTGATCTCCTTGTCTTGTTTCCAAGATTGAGATAGAATGAATACCATGAGGTTCATGGTAGGATCAAGGATTAGTTTAAGACATGGAAAAAATAAGTCAAGAATGGTTTCTCCATTTTATTGTTACTTGATTTGCAATTGAATTGGTGTTCATATGTTATGACAAGGATTACCATGTTGTGATCTTTAATAAGATCAAGTAGTTGATCCTTGATTAATAAGTTCTTATGTTTATTTTACTTCCATTTGATCTAATCCCTTAGATCAAATTATCTCTACCCAAAACAAGGTTTTAGCAAAGTCACATTGAGGTTTATAGCGCTTGACTTGATGAGCTACTCCAATTCCACCAAGGTCAAGTGAAACTTCAGTTACTGTGACTGTTTTACTTTAAAGCGCGAAAATTCCCCAGATTTTCTATGCATGAATGCAATGCACACATCTGTTTCCTCTATTTTTGGTAACCCCATTACCTGGGATATTACAGTCTCTACCCCTTAAACTAAACTTCGTCCTCGAAGTTTGATCTCTCTCACGTTTCCGGAGTGTGGATCTGACTTGTGCAGACTACGACTTTTCTCGAACTCCGTATTGATCTTACTGGATATAATTGAATATATCCCTTGTCCAGATTCTTCCTGGAATCCATTATGGTTTGTATCTGAACATAAGTTTCTAACTCCAGTTCTATGATTTTCTTCCTGGAATCTAATAATACCTGTCTCTGAGCCATGGCTTCTAACTTTAATTATTTGATTTCTTTCAACTCTATAAGTTTGTTTCCTTTCCCATTGAAGATTCAATGATTGGGAATTATTCTGATGCTGCTAGTCTCAACTGAAGACTAATTTAACAACATACTCCTAATTGATAATTAGGTCTTTGTTTTCCCCTACTACCAAAACTGCAATAATGGTACTAAGTAAGGTACTTATGGAAATGATCATGATAGTTTATTCCTCTAAGAATGGATTAGACTCATTTAGTCTATCCAATCATGGTTTATTGTTGATACCTATAACTATTTTGGGTTATTTAGGTTCCATGAAAAGAATCATTCAAATAGACTTTAGTTTTGGTATGATCAATCTCCTTCGGTCTTTGGCCTTCTTGAGCTGTATTTGGTCTATGGTATTTTCTTCATCCAACTTCTTTATGCTTGACTTACTTGAGGTTTAGTACTTCTGAGTAAATACTACTCACTTTCTCAAGTTATAGTCCACTTCTTCTTCCTCGAGGTATAAACCCCGGCTTCAGGTCTGACATCCTTCTGAAAGTAGTGTCAACAATCTTATGAAAATAAGATCGAACTTCCTCTCAGTTCAGACCTTCTTCTACTATCTTGCTCAAAATATTGAGTTATTATACAGCCAACTCAATCTTTACTCTACCCCTTAGAGTTTTCTTATGGTCTTCAGCTCCTTTTCTTCCAACCATTGGATTGATGGTTAGACTATTGGTCTAGGTGTAACTTATGGTTTATATTCTTCTAAGGTCTTGTGAAGAATCCTTGTGGTGTATCCACTCAATTGTGGACATCCAATGTGAATCCTTCGACTAAATAATTATAGGTCATTGTTATTTGGCTGGCAAAATTTTATTTGTTTGCAACTTCTTGGTACAATTAATCCAATGATGGACTACTTGATACCAATTATGGCTGTTTGTTATCAAAAAATGGATTCTAATATAGGTTCTGATCAACTGGACGAGACATCTTCTACCTTATCTCGCAGTATTGATCCCATACCACAACTGTGGTCTTCTGATACCAACTATGGTCTTCTTATCTCTGCTATGGTTTCATAGGTCATCTTCCTTCTGTCAGGGTTTATTTTGCAAGAGAACCACTAACTGACACTATGAATATAGTATCCTTAGTGATTTCCCATGCATTCCCTCTTCTATGTTGACTATGGATCTGCTTCAGCTTCTCCATAATCACAATATTTATCACCCTCATGCTTCTTATGTACTAAAGTACTCCTCTGTTGAGGCAAAGCATGAGTTTTGGTTGATACTTCCTTCGGAGTTTTGTGGTTGCTTCCCACAACTTTACTCCTTTCTTCTGATGAACCTTCAGCTTGTCTTCAGGATCTTCAGAATTCGTCACTTCCTCACATGAATACCATTACCCTCTAGATCTATAGCATCAAGTAAGGACTTGATATTGCAACATGCATTTGCATATCAATGTCAAACTTCATGTATGGATCTAGTCAAACAATGAAAATCCAATAAAATCCAAGAAGATTCAGCTTTGTGCTCATAATACACACCATCATAAGCCTGAATATGATAGTTGAGTAAGACATCTCTAAACATCAGGCTCTGATGTGTAGTATATAACACCACATAGATAGGTTTTCATCGTGATACTTAGCACGATTATATGGGATTCTACTATTTGTCTCAACATTTACCTTAATTTCACATTTGCAATGAGATAAACTTGAAACAAAGTGGTCTAGAATAGTTGTGGTTGACCTAAAGTTCTTTGGAAGAATTAACTTAGCTTCCATTTTGTTGAGGACTACTTCACATGATATATCTAAGTTCTAACTTTGCTACTCTAAACACATAACTATGGAAATATAGCTCCTATTCTTCCAAGTGTTTCTATCATAAGTCTATGGTCATGATGTGCTTGGCACACTTCCCATATTTTTGGAACACAGTTCTTGCACTATTGTCTGGCTTCTTATTGTACTTCTTCTAAGTATTTATGATGTTCTAGTCCATCACATAACGATTCTCAGGTGAATCATATATGATTAACAACTCTACCTTGTAAATAAGCATATGTTATTCATATCTCTCTTCCTTACCTCCCATGATTGACTCATCATGGTCTATACTACTTCATCTAACTTAGAGTTATCACTTACTATCAAATGTTTCACAAGTTTGGATTAATTTTACTTACTCATCACTTAACTTGGTCTACATCTTCTATTAGGATATCTTAATTATCTTCATCACTTGATATTACTCCTATTACAGGTCTGGATAACTCTTACTTAATCATAACATATGTTGGTACACATCTTCCAATAGGATAGCTTCCTTATGGTTGTATCCTCTCTTTGGACTACCATGTATTGTATACCAACTGTGATCTACTCATCTATTGTTTCAGGGTCTTAATGGTATACTACCTACTTGGGATTAACTAACTAACTTCACTTAGTAAAGATAGATAAGAAAGGTTGACTTAAGTGTGTCAGGATTATTCTCAAGTGAATATCCATCTCAAGTCATAAGAAGTATTTGGTTTACCTAGGACAACTTCCTATAGACACTACCAATCCTATAGGTCTCCTTTAAAGGGTTTTAATCCTAGGGTCAAAGCATTGGCTCTGATACCAACTGTGGTGACCCGGCATACCACTGCATGGTGTAGTATGCAAGTCTGATATAACACCAATGAAACACAGTTCCACGGGTATTATATCGCTCAGAGTGGTACAACAGAAACATATGCGGGTCCAAGGCATGTCTATAGAATTACAACATCGACTCTGTTACATAAGATCATCACAGCCTCCTACTTTACAATGAGGTAAAACTGCAAATAAACTCCAGAAGAACGACTCGTAGTCTAGTCTTATCACGAACTCTATTTGTAGAGTATTTCACTAATTACAGAGGCTAAGAATAGACTCTAGCTAAATAGGAGCTAGGTTTAGGAAGCTAGTTCCCTTCTATGGCTAAACTAGGTTTTCTCCTTGTTGGATGTGGTATTCGACTCTCTCGACAGTGGTCTGTCTTGTGAAGTAGTTGTTGACTCCTCGGCCTTCGAGTTGCACTGTAGATCCTCCTTCGATGCCTCCATATCTAAGCAGGGGATTTAAGAGTGGGATGAGTACGAGCGTACTCAACAAGTTCATTATAGGAAAGAGGTGTTTAATGCACTAGCTACGGAATTAGACCAGAAAGTCTAATACCAATGCAAGTTTTCATAACCATTTCTTCAAAAGGTTTTATTCAGAAGAACTATGCCCGTCAGCCTTCACCGGTTTACTAGAACTTCATGGAGCTCCTTTCCGGACGCGTTCGCAGTTCCATGTCCCGGAACAGGGAGTGACAGGTCACGGTTCTTTACACTCTGTAGAGGTGTGTTGCTTTACCCATAAGAGATCTTAACCTTGGTGCCAACCGAGTCCAGTTCTCGTCCACACTTCCTTTGGTGTGAGGCCCGGTATAAGGTCATAGCCAATCATGTTCCTCCGCTACCTCGCACACCCACCCTATGTTGCATACCCCGACCCTGGGTCCTCGTCGGTCCCATTATTCCCACTTACGGGTGGACCCCGACCACGACAACAGTTTGGAACTCGTTAACCAAACTCCTTCGCCGGTAGCTGCAACCCATCATAGACCGCAATACCGTGGGGAACTTAAGGCTTCCCCAGCCCACCGCTTGTTCCTCGGGCGACAAGTGTCTACGGACAATGCCGTGGGGACTTAAGGCTTCCCCAGCCAACCGCTCGCCCCCGACAGATACAAGTGTCTACGGTAAAGCGCGTCCGTTGATGTACGAGAGGTGGAAACACTTTTGACTACTCCGTCCCACTCCAGATCTTATGGTTAACACGGGTATTACGGCACAAGAATCACTGGACGACATTTGTTGTTTAATCCTAGATGGATATAAACCCTTGCAATGGAACCTCCACCATATCAACACAATCCATGGTTCCATTGCCCACCACATAGTCATATTCATAGTTATGAAAATAGTGGTTTTGGTTTTTATGCAATAGTGATAACATAGTACTTTGCAAGTAATTTGGTAAAAATACTCGAATGACATGAGCAAGTGATGAACTTGCCTTTCTTGACTGCAAGATTATGCAGGCAAGGTCTTCGATACGCAATAACTCCAAATTCTGAAATAGCATCATCGTTCGGTAAGGACGATGTTTAAAAGATTGGCAAGGATGCAATAATGCATAAGTATGAGATGCAATCGCTCTAAGCGTGATCTAACTCCGATGATTTAGGATCAGTGAGTTGTAATGATTGGTTTAGGGTGTGTTGCACTTTTAGAGTGATTTACAAACAAGGTTCTTATTCAGGGTTGTGTTGTTTTAGAATTATAAGCAGGTGGCAAAATGAATAGTAACAATCGTACACAACCACGAATAATAGCTGTATAATAAGTAAAGAGCAGTTGTCAATTTTAAGTCCTATAATGCGTGGTTGATGATTACTTAATATATAATTCAAAATAATAACTTTTGAAGAACATGTTCTTTAATAAAGAACAAGTATGATAATTAGAGTTGTGGAGTTCTATGGTTTAATAAGGTTTCATCTAGTTTCTGGAGTAAGTATCAGATGAATCCCAATAATGTTGGATTCATCGACACCTAGGGCTGGTAAGTCTGAGTTAAGCCTAGGCATCCTAAGCAAGTATTTATACATGGTTGCTATCAAGGTTGATTCATCTGGCTGGTGATTGCTAGCTAGGGTTTACAGGTTCTTATAAGCAGGGTTGATGATGATTCTTTATTTACTTCAAAAGAATAACTTTTGAAGAACATACTTCTTAAGTAATAAGAAGTATTACAATTAAGGTTGGGGTTGTCTAGGGTTTACTTTTGAATTCCCTAAGTAGAGCACAGTTGGTTCCTAGATAGGATGATTAATAATTATCTAATACTAGTAGGTTTAGTGGAACAGGGTTATGTAGTGCAAAATAGTAAGTAGGGTTGCTATTAGGGTTCATCACCACGGTGTGGTGCTAAATAAGGGTGAGATATTTGGTAATAAGGACTAGGGTTGATCCAATTGGATCATCTAGGTTTGATTAGAATGAACACATGGGATGCTAATTTAGTAGTGACAGGGTTCTACATTTTATGTGGACATAGGTATGTCTTTAATTTCTAATCATGGCTCCATGTTTTGAAAGAAAGTACCATGATCATATGTTCTAACATAGGGTTTAGGTTAGAAGTAAATTAGGGTTCAAATGAAATAGTGGAGCTAGGGTTCCTATTTGGATTAGGGTTTTAGGAACCACATGAAATGATGAGATTCTAGTTTTCTTTCTTATGGAACTAGGGTTTACTAATTACCCTAAAATTCTTAAATTAATAACTTGTTTGCAAAGTTCAAGTTATTAATAACTTTGAAATTAAAATAATATTGGATTTGGCATTTTATTATTTTTAAATAATTAATAATTAAGGTAATTGTGAATTAGGTTTTAAATTCCAATAATTAAGGTAATTGTGAATTAGGTTTTATAATTCAATTATGAATAAGAGAAAATGCTTAATTAACAAGTATTAAATACTTAAATTTTTATTTTAAATAAAAATTTCATATTATATTTTTTTTGGATAGATTTTTCTTTTCTAAGAATTTTGATATCTCATTTATATTTTTCTGACTTAAATTGAATTTTCTAAATTCATTTGAAGTTACAGCAATTTTCTGGAATTAAATTTAACTAAGAAATACTAAATATACCCGGTTAAACTACCTATAGGGTCACTGACTAGTGGGCCTTAGGCCACGTCAACTGCCTCGGTGGCTTTGACTGTGGTCAAAATCGATGCGGTGGCCAGAGAGCTTCTGGCCGGCGGTCAAACGGCGACGACGCCGACGTTGGGCTACTCCCGTGGACGAGCTACTGGCTCTATAAGACTCAGCGTGCCGCGGTGAACCATATGGTGGTGGCGCCGCTCCGATTAGGTCACCGGAGCATGGCCGATGGTGATGGTCTGCGGTGGTTTCCGGCGAGCATCGGCGACAACGAGCTACGGTGCATTCTAGGATGCAATAAGAGGCTCTTGAGAAGCACATGCTCACCCTGATGATGATGGGCTTGAAGGGGAGGTCGATGGAGCTCGGACGGCGACGAAATCATCCATGGACATGGCGGCGGTGGTCGGAGGAAATGGTCGAATTCGCCAGACCAGGAGCTTCCCAGCTTGCACGCATCGACGAGAAGAACGAGGAGAGGATGGTGGTGCTGGGAGTACCCTCGGCGAGGCTCGGGGATGCCTTAATCGCCGACGGTGAACGGAGGCCGGCGAGCTAGGGTTTTTTCGTTGGGGAAGAATGGAGCAAAGAGAGGGAGATTGAGGGCTTCGACGCGTTTTATACCATCTCTGGCGTGCGCTGGCGGTCAACTTTGGCGGTGACGACGCGGGACGTGGAGCTCACAGCGCCGTGGCGCTCTCCTGGACGTCGACGGTGGCGAAGACGAAGACGACGACCTCGTCTTCGGTCTTATCCTGGCGAATCGGTACGTGGGTGGTTGTTGGGCTCAAATGCTGGGTTGCTAGGCTGGCTTGTGGGCTGCGGTGCTGGGCTGCCCGACCAGGTAAAGTCCAGGTGAGTTTTTCTTTTCTTTTTCTTTTTCTGTTTTTATTTTTCCTGTTTTATATTTTCTATTTGAATTCATATTTGAATTCAATTTCTATTTGCAGGTATTTGTAATTATATTAATTCAATCAAGATCTGGTATACTGACTAATGTACCAGTATTCTATTTGGACAAGTATTTTATTTTGAGGATATTGCATACTTTTGGGCTTATTCAAAATATCAATTAAGCATGAATATAGGTGTTCTTTAAGTTCCTTTTTCATTTGGAATGCAACTCCCTTTTTACTGGTTATGGTTGATAATTCCCACTTCAATTATTTTTAGAAGTTATCATTAGGACTTGACCTCTTATTTTAGAAGTTGGTTAGTTGCATATGATTTCATGTGAGCACCTATTTGTTAAGGTCATTTAGATTTTTATCATAACCCTATTTTAGAGTTAGCTCTAGAATTATATTTAATAACACTTTGAATTACTTGGAGTAGATATTACTCTCATCATGGTTTGGTCTTAGTTATAATGATAAGTGGTTGATCAACACCGTACCTATGGTCTTAATAATATAATTTAGCACTAGGTTAATCTTAGGTTCATAATTGAAATATAAGATGTAGTTTGTGAGCAATTCTAGGGTTCTAATGAGGTTCACCTAATGGCATGTGGTTTGGAACTCAAATGTGCACTAGGTTCATATTATGATCACCATAGTGATGCATAAACTAGGGTTGAGATATACTTCTAGTTTATAGAATTTGGATGACATTATATTGCATTAGCTAGGGTTTAAGCTCCCCTAACCAAGGTGATATGGTTTCTTGCTTAGTTGTTTCTTTTCTCCTTTAATTACTAAGGATTTGAGAATTGGTTCTATTTGATTCCACTATTGTTATCCTTAATCCATTGTTAAAGTAACTAAAGTAGATATGGTTCTTTTTATAGTTAACTTTGGTTCTAATGATGAATAGTTTCTCATCATAAAAAGTATAGAGTTTGACTCTAATGTTTTCTTAGGTTCTTTAATTGATGAATGGAATATAAATGTAGTAGTATTCTACTTATGATCACCCAGTGGTTCACAAGTTAAGGTTGGGATATAATCTTAGGTTTGCTTACTAGTTGCCTCCCTATGATTTCATGTGGTGAATTATATCTACTTATCCTATTAGGATTTAACTTATCCTCACATAACTCAAGAGCATGATCATGGTTAGATATGATCAACTTGTTCTTGATATCATTACCTCAAGTTCTTACGGTTTATGATCATCACTCAATTTATAATGATCAAGGTTTTGCTTCCTAAGGATCTCTCATTAAGTGGGGTTCTCACTTTCATGATCAAGCATTGTCTTGATCAGCTAAGGTATAGTACTTATAATTTACTTTCTTGGATGGGACTACTATGGTTGCCTCTAAAGTTTATATCCCAGGAGAATGCCTGAGATATTATGTCAGGGTTCTACTCAACAATGATGATATGATCATCTGGTTATAAGAATAGTTCTCTCCCTCAAATCCAGGTGTTGCCTCAACTATCTTGAGTGTAACTCTATAGCTTGAGTTCTATCATATAGGAATGGTTTATTCTAGGGTTTATGGTGTACTCCTAATATTTATTTAGGTTGCTGAGCTAAAGATTCAATTGTCTAACTTAGTTGGATTAATCCACTCCTTATTTCACTAATTCAGGGATATAGTCTTATTCCACTGGGTATTTGGTTATCTCACCACTCCAAGATGAAATGGTTTACAACCCAATACTTTAGTTCAAAGATTGTCCTTTATTCATTAATAGGTAAAGCTAGAATTGATATGAATGGGCTCTCTCACTTGGGAAGGACTTCAATACTAACCTAAGGTTATTCTCCAAAGATAATTATGTGGTCACCAATATCTATGGTTAAAATAAATGGGTTCTCTCTCTAGGAAATGTCTTGGAACATATCCTAGGGTTCCTCTTAAAGATGATGATTTGAATACTTGGATGCATATCCAAGGTTTAACTCAAGGTTTGTTAATGTTCCTCTAATAATTATAATAGAACTCTCACCTCTCTAGGTTTGATGCTTAATAATTTAGAATAGAGAAGAATATATACTTCTAAAGTTGATCTCCTTGTCTTGTTTCCAAGATTGAGATAGAATGAATACCATGAGGTTCATGGTAGGATCAAGGATTAGTTTAAGACATGGAAAAGATAAGTGAAGAATGGTTTCTCCATTTTATTGTTACTTGATTTACAATTGATTTGGTGTTCATATGTTATAACAAGGATTACCATGTTGTGATCTTTAATAAGATCAAGTAGTTGATCCTTGACTAATAAGTTCTTATGTTTATTTTACTTCCATTTGATCTAATCCCTTAGATCAAATTATCTCTACCCAAAACAAGGTTTTAGCAAAGTCACATTGAGGTTTATAGCGCTTGACTTGATGAGCTACTCCAATTCCACCAAGGTCAAGTGAAACCTCAGTTACTGTGACTGTTTTACTTTAAAGCGCGAAAATTCCCCAGATTTTCTATGCATGTATGCAATGCACACATCTGTTTCCTCTATTTTTGGTAACCCCATTACCTAGGATATTACATCCAACAAATTATGTAAGATTATAGAGAGAAACACATCTTCCTCATAATTTATCTTCATAAGACACTAGTAGAAAAAGGTGCTTCCGTCCAACCCTTTAGTACCGGTTTCCTTACGAACCGGTACTAAAGGGTGCATTAGTACCGGTTGCATTGCCCAGGCCTTTAGTACCGGTTCGTAAGGACCTTTAGTACCGGTTCGTGACACGAACCGGTACTAAAGGGTTAGCGTCAGACGGAAAATCTTTAGTACCGGTTCGTGACACGAACCGGTACTAAAGGGTAGATTTCCTGCTTTGTAAAATACAAATGAAAATGATAGAAAATATAAAAAATAAAATGTTTTCAGATTTTTTGGGTAGTAAAATATTACTATTACTTTTAGCAAATTATAAGATTTTCAAATTTTCAGGTTTTAGGTTTGGCAAAAAAATATTAAAATAATTAAAAATAATACAAATTAAAAAATTAATTATATTTATTTATTCAACATTATTATTACATCATTACTTTTTTATTAAAAGAATTATTTGGATTTTAAACAATAAAGAAGTATGACATCGACCAACATGTTAATAGGATTGATATGATACTACTATCACATACATGCGCGCGAAGCACTTGGAAGTGGAACGGGATGGAACTCGGAAGTTAAGCGTGCTAGTGCGGGAGTAGTGTGAGGATGGGTGACCGACCGGGAAGTTTGACCACGGGTAAGTAATTTGACTAGAGATAAAGTGTAGTTAGAGACTAACGAAAATATTAGAAATTCTGGAAAAAAATAAAAAAAGAGGGAGTGAAAAAAATAAAATAAAAGAGGGAGTGAAAAATAATTAGAAAAAATGGATAAAAAAGATTAAACGAAAATAACCTTTAAGTAATTTGACTAGAGATAAAGTGTAGTTAGAGACTAACGAAAATATTAGAAATTCTGGAAAAAAATAAAAAAAGAGGGAGTGAAAAAAATAAAATAAAAGAGGGAGTGAAAAATAATTAGAAAAAATGGATAAAAAAGATTAAACGAAAATAACCTTTAATACCGGTTCGTAAGGAACCGGTACTAAAGGTGGGAGGCCTTTAGTACCGAATCTTTAGTACCGGTTCCAAAACCGGTACTAAAGGCCCTTTGGAACCGGTACTAAAGGGGGGTTTCTCTACTAGTGAGATAATGTGAGATGGTAACATCTTCTCCTTATTTATCTCAACGAAGTTCGGGTTTGGCCGTCGGTGTTCTTTGGACAACAACACATATAATTTGCGGACGGCAGTCGGCGGTCGGAGATGGGATGAGCCTCGTCTTTTCTCCTCGCTGCTACAATAGCCAAGTTTGTCGTGTTTACTGTTCTAGGATCGTCTAGGTGTAGATCTAATGCCGGGATTATACTATGTCTGTAAAGGAATACTGGTACTGTGAGGTTTACCTTCTCCTATGGAGGTGGATCCCGTCGGAGTCGACATGGTGGTGATGGCGACGGCGACGGCGTGAGGTCGAACGAGTGGGGTGGCGGTGGAGCTTCCCGTCGGCACTACACTAACCCTAATCGGTGGGTCGTCTGGTGGGGCGAGTGGCAGCTCAGGGCAACCTCATTCCGAGTGCCACTGGCCCCCACCACTTTATATAGTGCAGGCGACAGGGGCCCACCAACCAGCGAACGGTTGGGCGCCCCCGATCAGGGCGCGGACGAGGTCAAGGGGTCGTGCCAGAGCCGTTGGGCTCTGGTGCGGTGGAGATCAATCCTAACATTCTCCCCCTTGATCTCAACTTTTCTTTTAACTTTATACTTTCACTTTATTCGTTTCATTTTGGATCAGTCCATAGGGCATGTTTCATCGTCACAGCTCTATTACCGATAGAATCAGACAGCCACAATACACTTCTCTGTTTTGAAACAAATTCTTTTACTTTTGGGCCTCTTATGATCCAGGATAGGTAAGACTTCCCCTTAAACCCATGCCGGCTACGTGTTCCTTGAACACGGTGGGTGGTAAGCCTTTCGTTAGCGGATCCGCAAGCATATCTTTTGTCATTATATGCTCGAGACTTATAGTTTGATCCTGGACCTTATGTTTCACAACATAATACGTAACCTCAATCGGTTTCGTACCTGTACTCGACTTGTTGTTGTGAGCATATAATACTGCAGGCTCATTGTCGCAGTACATCTTTAGTGGTTTGTCAATACAATCTACCACTTTCAAGTCGGGTATAAATTTCTTTAACCATAATGCCTGCCCCGTGGCTTCATAACATGCTATAAATTCTGCATACATCATGGATGATGCAACTATTGTCTGTTTGGAGCTTCTCCACGAAATAGCCCCCCCTGCGAGGGTGAATACATGTCTAGATGTGGATTTTCTATCATCTTTATCCCCCGCAAAATCTGCATCTGAGTACCCTTTTATTTCTAGGGAATCAGATCTTCTATATGTTAGCATGTAATTCTTTGTGCCTTTCACATAACGCAATGCCTTCTTTACCATTTTCCAGTGTTCAAAACCTAGATTTTCTTGATATCTACCGAGTACTCCGGTGATAAATGCTAAGTCAGGGCGAGTGCACACTTGTGCATACTGTAGGCTTCCAATGGCCGAAGCATATGGAACCGCTTTCATTTGATCGAGCTCGTATTGATTTTGGGGACTTTGATGTTTCCCAAAACTGTCGCCCTTGACTATAGGGGCAGGTGTGGCACTGCACTTATGCATATTATACTTACTTAGAATCTTTTCTAAATAAGCCTTTTGCGATAGTCCTAATACTCCATTGTTTCTATCTCGGTGAATTTCTATGCCCAAAACATATGACGCTTCACCAAGATCTTTCATATCAAAATTTGAGGACAAGAACTTCTTTGTCTCTTGCAGTAGACTAACATCACTGCTGGCAAGCAGAATATCATCCACATACAAGATTAGGAAAATATATTTCCCACTTTTAAACTTTGCATAAACGCAATTGTCCTCAATATTTTCTTTAAATCCAAATCTCTTGATTGTTTCATTAAACTTTAGATACCACTGTCTGGAGGCTTGCTTTAATCCATAAATGGATTTCTTTAGGCGGCATCCCATTTCTTCCTTGCCTTCCATGATAAAACCCTTGGGTTGTTTCATGTAGATATTTTCTTATAAATCCCAGTTTAGAAATGCCGTCTTTACATCCATTTGATGCAACTTTAAATCAAAATGTGCAACTAGTACCATGATGATTCTGAAGGAATCCTTACATGAGACCGGAGAAAATGTCTCATTGTAATCTATCCCTTCTCTTTGTGTAAATCCTTTTGCCTCTAGAGGTGGTTGTTGTTGCTCCCTTTCATGCTCAACAAATGGTTCATTCGGCTCCTGACGGATAGGTTCCGAATTTTCACTCATCGTTGTCATGGGTGGAGTTACAACAGTCGCTTGCACCACAATCGCGGGGATCGTCGGTACAGGTGCACATGGTAGCGCAACAATGGCTCCTGAGTCATCGGATTAGGTGCATGCACCCTCTTCTCCTCAAGATCAATTTTCCGAGCTACCATGCTCCCCCTCATCATTTCGTCCTCTAAGAAGACAGCATGTCTCGTTTTCACAAACTTTGTGAATTTCTCTGGACAGTAGAAACGATAACCTTTTGACTTTTCAGGATAGCCAATAAAATGGCAGCTGACTGTTTTGGTATCTAATTTTGCGATATTTGGATTGAATACTTTGGCCTCAGCAAGACTCCCCCACACTTTCAGGTGGTTTAGAGAAGGCACTCTCCCTGTCGATAGCTCATACGGCGTTTTGGGCACCGATTTGCTTGGTACTCTGTTTAGAATGTGAATAGCGGTTTTTAACGCCTCAATCCACAATCCCAATGGTAGGGTGGAATAGCTCATCATACTGCGCACCATATCCATAAGGGTACGGTTGCGCCTTTCAGCTACCCCATTCTGCCGAGGTTCGCCCGACATCGAGTACTAGGCGACTATTCCAGTCTCCTGTAGGAACCTTGCAAAAGGTCCAGGGAGTTGGCCATATGGAGTATGTCGACCGTAGTACTCCCCTCCACGATCAGACCTGACTATCTTTATTCTTATATCATGCTGATTTGCAACTTCAGCTTTGAATATTTTGAATTCATCCAACACTTCTGTTCTTTCTTTTATTGGATAAATATAACCATATCGGGAGTAACCATTCGTGAATTTTATGAACGAATCATAGCCATCCACACTTTTCACAGGAAATGATCCACATATCTCGGCGTGAATTATTTCTAGTGTTGTTGTGCATCGATTTGCACCCTTTTTAATTTGCTTTACACATTTTCCTTTAATGCAATCGATGCACTGTTCTATGTCTGAGAATTCTAATGGAGGAAGAATATCATTTTTAACAAGTCTTTCTATTCTCCCCCTCGAAATATAGCATAAGCGACAATGCCATAATTTCGATGATTCATCAGTTCTTTTCTTTTGTTCTTTGTCCAACGCGGACAACACTTTTCATTCACATTACACACATACAACACCCACATAAGCATTATTACACCATATGGCACACTTGCCATGTCCTTCCTGTCCATGTGTACTTTTCTGTCACCAGTTGCTACAGCAGCTGGGTCGCACATATCTTTGAAGAACCAGTGAACTGACTCTTTATTCTTTCAAGATACTCCCATACGGAAACACACTTTGCAATTGAGCCCACAATAGTGTTCTCAATTGTATTCTTTATAAATGGCACTTAGCCACTTTTATTCTGCCATGCAGAATCATCTTTCTTGTCATTTCTGACTGGATCTTTTGGTCTGACCGGCTGTGGGGAACCCAGTCCACCTCAGCACAAAGCGACCTTCTTTCTTCATTCAGTGTAGTTGCCACCTCTGAGGGTTGGAACATCCTTGATGCAACTTATCAAGTAGTACCCTCCTTTAAAACTACAATGAAATAAGATCATAACAACAATTGCATGCAATAATCCAACGTTGGTCAAAATTAGAACATACAACTGTTTGTGCAATTATATCTATATCACCGTTGGGCAGAAATAGAGATAAATGCACCTCTTATTGCAACAAATCATGATCATGTCATTAATAACGTTGGTCAAAAAATAACAGAACCATAATTGTCACAATAATCACTTTAATCATCTCTTTAAAATTTTAATCATCACTTTTGCATTTTTCAATTTAAAATCGGAAACTTTGAATTTAAACTTTAAACTTTTCAGAAGCATCTCTGTTACTTTTTAATTTCCTAAAACAAATATCTCGTTGGTTCAATTTGCTCAGGAAAAAACTTGACAAAAATGCTTCTTTTACTATTGCAGCGGAAACTTTTACTTTAAACTATTAACTTTTGAACTTTCCAGAGGCATATCTATCACCTTTTAATTTCTGAACAAATATTTCGTTGGTACTATTTATTCAGAAAAAACTAGACAAAAATTTTGGCTAAAAAATGACCCAAAACTGCCTAAAATGCCTCTGTAAAAATTAAACAGCAAAAGCTGTTAAAAACTGTGCCAGGCCCGAAAACACTGCACGGCCCACAGCCCGCGCATGCGGAAAAAGCTTACACGCCGCTCGGCGCGCAACTCTGCGGCCTGCGAGCGCGGCCCAAGGCCGCGGTCTCCTCGCCCCCGAGCCGAAACAGGCCGGCCCGTTACCGCGGCCTGCTGGCGCCCCGGCCCGTTGGCCCGTTAGGCAGCCCGTGGCCTGCTCGGTCTGTTGTCCTTGCGCGGTGTGATCCTGGCCGTCGGTTTTCATCCGACGGTCGCGCGCTGCTCTCAGGAGGTATAAGAAGATGGCTGAACCGTCAGCCCTGCAGTAACCCTAACCCTAGCAGTATGAGCCCCCGACCCCCTCTCTGTCTCCCGCTCGCGCTCCGGCGGCGGATGGAGAAGCCCATGCCTGCATCTCGCCGGCTACAGCGAGCTCACGGCGAGACCTCCTCCCGTTTCTCTCTGTCGGCTGGGAGGCAGCTGCTCGCGCGCGTGCGCAGCAGGTGGCCGGGGCAAGCCCCTCCCCTTTCTTTTCTTTCTGCCTCCACCACCATAACCTCAACGGCAGCGCGGTGAGAAGCAGTGGCGCCCCCCTTGGCCCTCTTGCCGGCGCGTGCGTGCACCCTTGCGTGGGCGCACCCCCGGCAAGCAGGCTCAAGTGGTGGTGCCCTTTTCCGGCGACCGTGAACAGTAGCAACAGCCGCCATAGGTAAGCCGGTGAGGTTCTTCTTTCACACTTTTCTTTTTCTTCTTCCTCCACCGAGTCCACCCGAGGGGAAAAACGGCGAGGAGAAGATGGCTCTTCTTCCCGATGCCTCGGCTTGCCGATGCGCATCGGGATCGAGAGGAGCGGCGCGGCCTTGCGGCGGCACATCCTTTGCCGGCGAGCCCGAGGGCGTCGGCCGGTTACTTTTCTTTTCTCTTTTGCAGTATGGGTACCGGACGATCTAGGGTTGCTGTTGAATTTCTTTTCTACCCGAAAAACATCTAGATCTACACACTAGCACCGCTCTGATACCAATGTTTACTGTTCTAGGATCGTCTAGGTGTAGATCTAATGCCGGGATTGTACTATTTCTGTAAAGGAATACTGGTACTGTGAGGTTTACCTTCTCCTATGGAGGTGGATCCCGTCGGAGTCGACATGGTGGTGATGGCGACGGCGACGGCGTGAGGTCGAACGAGAGGGGTGGCGGCGGAGCTTCCCGTCGGCACTGCACTAACCCTAATCGGTGGGTCGTCTGGTGGGGCGAGTGGCAGCTCAGGGCAACCTCATTCCGAGTGCCACTGGCCCCCACCACTTTATATAGTGCAGGCGACAGGGGCCCACCAACCAGCGAACGGTTGGGCGCCCCCGATCAGGGCGCGGACGAGGTCAAGGGGTCGTGCCAGAGCCGTTGGGCTCTGGTGCGGTGGAGATCAATCCTAACATGTCGGACTAACGCAGGCCACATTCATGGCGGACAATCTGCCATTCGCAAGAGCAGCGGCAAGCAAGTCCATCAGCACTGCTCATGTAAGCTGGGAGATCAGCTGCTCAGAGACTATATATAGCAAACTTCCTCCAGTGATTTCAACGATGTGGCTCACAATTGTGCGTAATCCAAACGCCGTCGAACACCCCCTTTATTTAGCCTAGACTGAACACAACACAGCAGTGAAGCCACCAATGCCAATGGACGGAATGTCGCAAAGTTTAGGTTATTCAACTCAATGCAGCGTCATCCATCTGGTTTCATACCGTGTGCTCTGCAGGACTGCACTTCACCGGCCGTAGGAAAGAGTGTTTTGGTCTGTTTGTTGTGCACTCTTTTGTGTTTTGTCGATGGCGAATCGTATTGTCCTTGTTGACAGGGGAATGAAAGGCGAGTGATGGGCGCGCGTGAATGAAGCACCCCCTTTGACGGCCCGTCAATACGTACGCTGCCGTCATGATCGTCCCATGCTCCATCTGGAGGAGAATAACATGTGGTCCGAGGCGAGGAATACCCCTATCGTCTCGTCGACGCCCATTTGGTGCTCGATCGGGAACATGTTGCGAGGGGCAAATTGATTGATTCTGTCCTAACACCTGTACCTACGCGCGTGTCCTGATTAGTCGGCCAAAAAAACGTCTGGGGCGTGGCATATATGGTGGCAAAATCTCCGTGGCCGACCGGACACGTATGCTCGTACGAGGCTCCGGGCCAGCGTGTGTCGCCATGTCGGCCGAACTCATGTAACCATGTTGGATTCAAACTGCAGCCTGCCACTTGACTAGTTTAGATTTGTAGTCTCGTGATGACGATCGGCTGTTGCGGCCATTCTTTTTGTTTTTTCTATGGACAAAGTCCCACTTTCTTTGTGCAAACTGGGAAAGGGTAGAGCCATTTTGAGTTGAGGCCGTCAAGCCGGCCGGTCAAAGCAGCGATCCACGGAGGAGCATCATGGACGCGTGCCGCGCTTTCCCAGGGTTTTAGCCGGCCTGATTGATGATGATTTAAAGGTAAACTTCCCGGTCAGATTAGCCACTGAATCATGGTGGTATCAGCAGTGCACGGGCCGGCGACCGATCGAGCGCTGACGTCACTGTCCCCCAGCCCCGTGCGGCTGCCGTGCATCCTCAGGACCGTACGTCGCTGCTTAAAGCCTTAAACCCGGCCGCCTGCCGGATAAGGGTCGCGCTGCTGTCGCCGATCGTCTACCACACTGTCCAGCCGCTGACGCTAAGACAGGCGGCCCGTTCAGCCAACGCAGAGGTTCTACCCGGACAAGTTGGCAACGACGAGTCGACGACGTCTAGTTCCGGTTTATCAGCCATCCCATCCTAACTAATCCTAATTCAGCTCAACATTCCCCGCCAAACCTATCAATACCGGCCAAACCAAGCTAGTAGCTCACGATTCAAGTCCGCGGCGATCTGTCAAACTTAATCTCTGTACAACTTGATGTTCCTACCAGTACCATCTCGACCAGCACCGGTTTTGAGCTTTAATTCAACAGTCGCCTCTGCACAATCACACCCAGCGATAACTGATATGGCTATGAGCCCGGCTTTATAAATAAAGCCCCAACGGAACCGCAAAAGCGTCAGATACAACACACCCAAGATCTCAACAAGTCTGCACGGCAACCCTGCCTAGGCCAGCACACATGCCCACACGAAGTACTCACGAAGATACATCAAATGACAAGCCCTGGAGCGGGTCGAAAACAGTAATAGCATAGCACAAGCAGTCTCTGACGGCGTCTTCTACCCTCCGGCTCCTCGCGTGCAGCAGTCGTACCGCCTCGAGCGCCTCGTCCAGCAGCGCTCTGTCCCTCCGTCTGACCAGTACCCTCCAAGACTGCATGTGAAGCATCATATGGTAGAAGGCGTCAGTCGGGTTGTTAATCAGCTTTCCTTCAATAGTTAGTTTATTCCTAATGTTCCAAAGAGACCAAGACATGGCCGCAAAGGTGAACCAAACTAAACTACGAAGAGGGCCTGAAATGCCCTGAGCTAGCGCAATGAAATCCCCTATCCCGCCCAGGTTCCATTCGCAGTGCAGCAGTTCCCTAACTCCCGCCCACATGAATCCCGCCATGTGGCAAGTGAAGAAGATGTGGTTGCAGTCTTCCACCTCTCCGCACAAGGAGCATCGGCCATTAGACGGACCACGCCGCTTGGCCACCTGCTCAGACGATGGTAGCTTGCCCCTGATAAGCTGCCAAAGAAACACCTTGATTTTTGGAGGCACCCGTGCCCGCCAAACATCTCTAAAGTGTGACACCGACGCCCCCTGCGTCAGTCCGTAGTAAACCGACTTAGCCGAGAACATCCCTGAGGGTTCCAAGGACCAGGAAACTACGGCGTGTTGGTCATCAGTGGGGAGCTCTTGTATCTCGCGACATAGGTTGTCCCACTTGACCGTCTCCGCCAGGCTGAATTGCCTTCTAAAGCGGATGCGCCACGCTCCCGGCGCGCCGCCCCTATCCCTTGCCGCATCCACCGTAATGAACGGTTGATCACAGCAGCTAAAAATCCTAGGGAATCTCGCCCTGAGGGGGCCAGGCCCCGACCAACAGTCGAGCCAAAAATAGGTCCTTTTCCCATTCCGGACCTTGTGCCTTGCTCCAAGTATGAAATACCACTTGATCTTATGAATGACGTTCCAAAACTGGGAGCCTCTAACTGGCACGTCCCTATCAAATAAGTCCCTATCCCCTAGGTACTTTGCGAGAATCAAATCAGCCCACAGCCCTTCTGCGTTCTGATAAAGCTTCCATATCCATTTAAGCATCAGCGCGATGTTCATAAGCTTCGTGTTGAGGATACCCAAACCCCCCATCTCTTTCGGCTTACAGACCGTGGCCCAGTCAACCATATGGTATTTGCGCTTGTTCCCCACTCCTTCCCAAAAGAAGCGGGACCTCGGTCTGTCCATGGCAAGATGGGTCGCGTCATGGAGCAAATAGATGCCCATTGCGAACATAGGTAAGCTAGACAAACACGAGTTAGTCAGCTCAAGGCGCCCGGCCGAGGCCAAAAAAAGGCCTTGCCATGGGTCGACCCTATGTCCCACCTTCTCCGGGAGGAAGCACCAGTCCGCTACCCTAAGCGGGCGATCGCTCACTGGCAATCCCAAGTATTTCATTGGTAACATAGCGGCGATCATTCGCTAGAGCGGAATGAATGATCTGTATGCTTTCAGCTCGGCCTACTGGTTAAGGCCCCGGTGGTGCACTCGTGCACGTACACTAGGATCTATACGCTGATAAGATGATCAGCTGATCACATCATCCGCATCCTTTTTCTTTCTTAAACAAGGCAATACTTGCCATGTTTATTGATTGAGAAGAAAACGGCTGGTTAATTGGCGGGTAACCGGACAAAAACCGATTCTGGTGCACCAATATCGTTATGGAATATGGCCACATTTCGCACAACCACGGACCAACCACACAAGCCAACGAGATACATCTCCGACTCAGCCTATGAGCTTTGCAAGAGAACTATGCCATGCTTGCACAGACCGAATCCGCCACCAAAGCCACCAGTTGTTGATCATAATTGTCGCGTGGACACGGACACCGCGGCTCCCACTTCACAACAACACAACAAAGCACATGAGAATCCATTGGACACGTCAGTAACCAGCCAACGAAGCCCAAGCCACAACCAAAGCTCTGCTCTATGCATCATCGTTGCAAAATTACACGCAGCGCCCCAAAGCGAGTCAGTCTCAGCAATCAACCATCCGTCAATCCCTAAGTCGAAGTCAACTCCGAGAAGATTATTAGGCAATATGTATTGTACACGTATTGGTATGGAGTAGTACTCTACCCAATACGTGTACCTCTCTGTATGTGCCCGTGAGGGGCTTTTCCTCACCATATAACATGAAACACCTTGTTCCTCCTAGTAAAAATAAAAACTTGATTGATTGCAAATGATATATCTCATCAAGAAGAATGCGGACGGCACTATTGACAGCTACAAGGCACGTCTGGTTGCAAACAAAGGTACGGTATTGAATATGAAGATAACTTTAGTCATGTTGTTAAGGTAGCCACTATCAAATTTGTGTTGGCCATATCTGTTTCTCGAGGACATCTAGATATTAAGAACATGTTCTTACATGGTGTTCTGGAAGAGGAGGTTTATATGAAACAACCACCTGGGTTTGAAGACTCCAATGCTCCAAATTACATATGAACCTGACAAAGCTCTTTATGGTCTAAAACAGGCTCCTCGAGAGTGGTATTCTCGTCTTAGTTCCAAGCTTAATGATCTCAGTTTTGTTGCATCCAAGGCTGATACATCTCTATTCATGTACAACATGCCAGGTATCACAATGTTTATTCTAATATATGTTGATGATATTATTGCGACTAGCTCTTCAAATTCAGATTCAGCTATTTCTGCTCTCCTCCATAATTAGTGTCATGAGTTTTCCCCTAAAGATCTCTGCGACTTACATTTCTTTTTGGGTACTGAAGTTCAGAAACAGCCCAATGGCCTGCTCCTCACACAAGAAAAATATGCTACTGATTTTCAGAAGTCCTCCTCTAAGCTTCTTAGTGTTTTCTCAGATTCTGATTGGGCGGGTAATTTTGATGATAGACGCTCCACCGGTAGGTTTGCTATATTTTTTGGTCCCAATTTAATCTCTTGGAGTGCCAAAAACAAACCATTGTGTCTCGCTCTAGCACTGAAGAAAAATATAAAGCCCTTGCTAATGCCATTGATGACTTGATTTGGGTTGAAGCTTTACTCAATGAACAGAATGTGTTTCTACGTGAGAAGCCATGTCTTTGGTGTGACAATCTTGGTGCCACATATTTATCTGCCAATCCAGTTTTTCATGCCCGCACTAAACATATTGAGATTGATTTTTTTACTTTGTGAGAGAAAGGGTTGCCAACAAACAACTGGACATCGGGTTCATTTCAAGCAAGGATCAGATAGCTGATGGTTTTACCAAAATTCTGTGTACCATAAAGTTAGATGTGTTTAAGCGTAATCTAAACTCGTCCCAAGGTTTAGATTAAAGGGGGTTGTTAGACATAATATGTATTGTACACGTATTGGTTTGGAGTATTAATCCACCCAATACGTGTACCTCTATGTATGTGCCTATGAGGGGCTTTTCCTCACCATATAACATGAAACACGAGCCCCCGATCAAGGGAATCGTTTCCCTCATCGCTAATAAAGATCCATCATAGGATCTCGAGGATCTGAGGTTTCCCTCCAGAGGCAAGACCACAGGGTGAGGAGAGGAGCCCTTAACGACGCTTGCAAGAAAGACAACGGCACCCTGTAAGGGTACATTGCCCCTATGTGTGGTTTTGGTATGACAACCCCTATGGACTAATGTTTTCATTAAGTTTATATGAAGGAATATTCCATAGGTATTTCTTGTATTTCATGTGTTGGATTCAAGTATGGATGTCATGAAGATAAAGATATACCTTGTGTATTGGAATCAAGATCATCGATTTGAAGATATATATGTGATATGATCAAGAAGTAGAAATGAAGATAGAGTTCTTATGTGGAACTCAATATTAGCCATGCTCTAGCTTATGTGATAAGCAATGAATGATCAAGATCTTGAGAGCTTGATTCCAAGTGAAGAATTCTTTATACACCTCAAGATAGTATGATAGAGCATGAGAAGATACAAGGTTGACCAATACAAAGAGTGAAGAATAGATTCAAGTTTGGTCAACACATGAAGCATGAAGAATGTGCCACGTAAAGTCACGTGGTATGGTAAGCCTTATCAATTATGCTTCATGAACTAATCCATCATATATGTGCTCTTGTGTTGTCTATGTGGGTTAGGTATCTTTCCATGGGCATGCATCAAAAGTGAGATCTCATATAGCCCATGCGAGGATGACGGCAAGTGGTGATCGTCATCAAGGTTGAGTTGGGCAAGTTCAAGTTGAGCATCTCGAGAGGATCATATGCTTGAAGCTTGTCGTCCATTTGGTGATAATGGACATGTGAAGATGTGCATCAATGGAGCTTTCCCATCATAGTGTATGGGGGAGCATTTGTGAGTCTTCACGAAGCAACAATGATCAAGTGAGGCATTCCGGTTTGAGTGGAGCTTGAAGAGTTATCATCAAGATAAAGCGGGATTCACAAGGCAAAGGTATGGCCTTGATAGGTTTTCCTTTTACCGGTCTCAAGGTGGTTGATGGGAGACCGGATTATAGGATAGATAGCCGCACTATCAAGAGGGGCTTTCGGTTGGGTAACTTGATTACATCATCTTAGGGAGCTCAATCATTTGCATACTTTGCATATCCCTATTGCTTCTTAGTGTTTCTCTGTTAGAGGTTCTTGAGCTTGTTGCTAGCTTTACAACAAGCCCAAGTTCATCGAAAACGGAATCCGCATGCATCTTCTATTGCGTTTTCGAGTTTGGACGTCTTCACCGTTTCTTGAAGGTGGGAGACTCCCTGTCTAAAAACATCTAAAAATATCCTGTGAGGAGTCTCCATATTGTTATCTTTCCAACAAAATTGGTTTCATGTCAATCGGGGTCCGGACACAAAAGTTATCACAGTTTTTATATATCATGTTTTCCTGCTGGCCCAGTTTCTCGCCCGGCGTGACCGGCCGTCCCACCGGATGGCCCGGTTCCAACCGGCTCCTGAGTTGGTGCCAGCCAGGGGATGTTCTGTATGTCACCAGAGACCTCCCGGTCATGGCCCGGTCGGTGGCCCGGTTTGGACCGGCCTGTTCCAGTCAGGAGCCCGGTCGGACCGGGTTGTGGGTCGGGCGCCCCGGCGGCAACCGGCTCCTGACCTGGTGCCAGCCGGGGGTATTACTGCACGACATATCTTGCCCCGGTCAAGGCCCGGTCCCAGCTCCGGTTTGGACCGGAAGGCCCGGTCCCTGGCCCGGTCATACCGGCTCCTGGACCGGACGGCCCAGCCCCAGGCCCGGTTGACCGGCCTCCTCGACTGTGCTGAGCTGAAACACATTCAACGGTTATATTTATCCCTAGACTATAAATAGGCCTTCTTCCACCTTGGGCTGGATAAGTTCTTCCACTCTCTCTCCTCCATTGTTGACTTTGAAGAACTTGCCCTCTCTCTTGATTCCCCCCATGATTCTTGCTCATTCTTGAGGGATCTAAGAGAGGAGATCTAGATCTACAATCCCACCAATCCTTTCCTCCTCTAAGTGAGGGGAACCCTTTGGATCTAGATCTTGGAGTCATTTGTTGATTTCCTCTTTGTTCTTCCTCTCTAATCTCATCCTAGCATTTGTTGCTTTGGTAGGATTTGAGTGTGAAGGATTTGAACACCTCTAGTGTTCTTGCTTTGCATCATTGCATAGTGTTGAGCTCTCCACCACGATTAGTTCGAGTGAGAGACCGTGAGCTTGTTACTCTTGGAGGGAGACCTCATAGTTGGCTTGGCGGTTGGTGATCCGGAGATCTCTTCAAGGAAGATTGTGAAGAGGCCCTGGCTTCTCCTTCGTAGAGCTTGTGAAGTGGTTGTGGATCTTGCCATATCCGGAGTGGAGAAAAAGCTAACCATAAGGAAAGGGCCATTATCCTTCGTGGGTGTGGCTCGGAGAATAGGGTGAGCCTTTATGGCGTTGGGGAATCCTTCGTGGGACCTCCACTCCTCCAAACGTGACGTACCTTCTTGCAAAGGAAGGGAACACGGGAATACATCCTCGTCTCTGCGTGCCTTCTTGCAAAGGAAGGGAACACGGGAATACATCCTCGTCTCTGCGTGCCTCGGTTATTACTATACCCGAGCTTACTTTCCTTGTGATAGCCATCGTGCTTGAAGTACATATATCTTGCTATAACTTGTGCTTCATATATCTTATGCCTATCTTGCTTAGCTCTAGTTGTTATTGTTGCACTTAGTTGAGCCTAGCATATTTAGGAGCTGTGCTTGTAAACTAAACGTTAGTTTAATTCCGCATTCTTACAAGCCAAATACGCAAGAGTTTTTAATTGCCTATTCACCGCTCCCCCCCCCCCTCTAGGTGATATCTCGTCCTTTCACACCCGCAGGTGTCGCTGTCGGTCCTGACCAAAGCAAGACAATGATTTCTCCTAGGATCCTCTGCCTCAAACCACCCGAGCAACCGGCAACAAACTGCAACCAAGATTCCAGCGCCAAGACCGTGCCATCACCACCACCTCGTCGTTGCGAATCCCCAACAGATATAGGCAAGCAGCACAACCTCCCTAGCCACAACTTCTCCTACCACTGATGCTGCCACCGCCATACTGCCAGCCCGACCAGACGGAACGATTAGAGGATCCAATGCGCAGGAGACTCCCTGGGCCAACCGGCAGGATCGCCACCCTCGTGACCGAAGACGTCAGACGCCACCCGGGGCGGCTGCCCTGGCATACCGCTGCAGCACGCGTCACTCCACCATTGCTAGCAGCCGCCAACCGCTTCCCCGGCCCACCGTGACACATATGCACAGATTTGGGCTTGGAGGACCCAAAATCCGAGCTCAAGGAGATACTGCGCACCCATGGCCAAGCTGCGCTGCCATGCATCCTGATGAGTGCATTTTTAGCATGTGTTTGTGCCATTATTTCATTAAGTTTCATTAAGTAGTGGTAGAGATTTTGTATTTCACCGCGCTACCGCGCCCTTTTATGCTTGTCTACACAAGATCTCCAAATAATAAGTTAATAATGAAATATCAATTGAAACTGTCATTTCCTGGCATTTTGACGTGATAAAAATCATTTTTCACTTAATAACGCGCCTGGGCAAAAGGACAATGCGAGGACAATCTTCTGTAAGTTTAACGTGCATCGGTACGGGCGAGCCTTGCCCGTACCGTTCGCCCGTACCACCCAACTGAAGCACCGCCTCGTCAAATACTTTCACCTCCCGCAGACGGATATGGGATCCGAGCATGTACGCGACTAGAAACACTAGAACACCGCTCCAGAAGAGATCTGAGAGGAGATCAAGAAGGGGCCTCATCCATGTTGCTACCCGGATCATTGGAGGACAAGAGATCGTCACCTTCATCATCAACCCCAACGAATCACCATCTCCATTCTCTCCATCCCATTAGATTGTAATCTCCATTACCATTGTGGGTTCGTACTTGGATTCATACCGTTATCCCTTTTCCATACGCAAGTTTATGATGATGTTCTTGATTGTCTTTATGTGTGAGTAGTTCATCCCGTTCTTGGGGGAGATGGAGAAACCCTAGTAGTATTATTATATGAATTAAGATAAATTATATCTTTGCACTATGATTGTATGTTATTTTTCTCTTGTGATGTTGCATGATGTCGACCATGTAATATTTTCCTAAGGGTCACGGGAGGGAACTACCGTCGGAAGTTTGATAGTGTATACGGCGGGAAGTGACATCCCGTGTTCGGTGCACTATTATACAAAAGAGGGGGATAAGAAGGGACGCGCAAGCTTAACAAATAACCATGGGGGCAATCCCTTAGTTGTGATGGAAGAGGTGGCTTGCTGAAGGTCATTGCGGTGGTTATTCAGGGATATGTTATGAGATACATATTCCAATTCGAGCCTTTTCCACATACAACCAGGACTAAGATATGAGTTATCTAGTTTGTGTCTTTAGTTAATACTAGTGGTGGAACCAACAACCCCCGAGGACATCTTAGTCTTATCGCAGTCCAAACACAATCTTTAGTTGCATTTACAATCTTCAATTTCAGTTATTTACTCTACAAAAACACCTTACAAAACCTTTTCTATTTTAATCATTTGCTTGAAATTTGATACAAATTTCAGTGATTTTAGATAAATAGTAACAAGGGGTATTAATGTCACTACTAGTAGCTCCTCGTGGTTTGATAATCTTATTTCGAAACTAGCTACAACTGATATGTGTTCTTGCAGTCTCCAAGCTATTTTCTGGCGCTGTTGTCGGGGAGCTCAGCGCTTTTGGTCTTTTCTTTTAGTTACTAATTTATTTATCATTCTACTTTAGTGGTTTTTATGTTATAGGTGAAAAACCATGGAGGATTACCAACACGAGATACAGCTTCAAGCTGTAAACAGCTCTAGCCCTCCCATGGACGCTTTTATTAAGTCAGACATACTCATCAATCCGAGAGGGTATGACATTCATCCCACACTATTCGACTTACTGCAATCCAAGATGTTTGCAGGAGACGACACTAAAGATCCGTATGGACATATTGAATATTTTGAAGATGTTTGTGCGACTTTCAATATAAACATCTTTTCAGAAGATGAGGTTGAGTTTAAAATGTTTGGACACAATCTTACTGATAAAGCTCAAAGTTGGTATAACGATTATCATATTTCATGTTTTTTGAATGGAGAACATTGTCTACTAAATTCCTTAAAACTTTTTTCCAGAAACCATGCATGTCTCTAGGAGCAAGGCGGATGATTACAAACTTAAAAAGTCTACCGCAAGAAATGTTGTATGAAAGCTACTCAAGATTCAGGGAAATTCTTAGAAATTGTCCTCATCATGATTTTCCACCTTGGTTAATCATACAAAGTTTCTATGCAGGAGTTAATTTGGAGAACAAAGATTTATTAGATTTGCTTACTGATAGATCTTTTATCGAGTATGGAGTTGATAAGGTTTGGGACTTATTAGAAACCATACACAAAGATAAGATTCTAAAAGAGAGTGAAGAACCTGATTCAAATTCTCTAGTAGAGTTAGAATATATTAATAATTTTATGCAATCTAAAAAGGTTGCTAAATTACTTGTTGGTAACAAGCTTAAGCCTAAGGATATTGTTCAAATTATTAAGAATTATGCTAAACATCTACAACTCCCAAATGATTGGAAACATTATGAACCTTCTTCCATTAACGAATCTCTTAAGAAAATCTCGACAGGTAAACAAGCTAAGGAGAAGATGTACTATCCAGAAGAGTTACCATGCTCACCCAAGGCAAAGTAGAAAGAGGAGGTGTGGAACCGGAAGCCTCAGAAGATGACTAGAAATCTAGGGGCGATCAAGATAAACATAGTAAAAGAGCTCTTGGAACCGGAAGGCATTAAAGGCGAGGAATTAAGGATTAATCGTAAGTCCTCTCAACTCATAGGAGGGAAGCCACGAGGTAAGAATGAAAGGTATAAAAGTATTAAATTCAAGTTAGGAGAAATGGATTTTGAGGGTACGAAAGATCAAAGCTCGAATATAAACATTCTCCCTTATCATGCTTATATTTTATGCCGTTATTACCTGGATGTTCATGAGTTAGAACCCTCAGATACTACTCTGGTACTCTCAGATAGGACCACCCAAAAAATGCCATGGTATTCTTCGCAATGCTTACATTATAGTTGAAGATTTTGTTTACCCAATAGTCTTCTACGTTATTGATATATTGAAATTTGTCCAATCATATTAAGAGCACCCTTTTGTGTTCTAAATATGCTAAATATCGAGAGAAAAAAGGAGGTTATGTCTCTGCAGCTTCCAGAAGAAGAGGTAAACGTCAGATTCAAAGAACTAAAGAAATTCCCTTATGAAAAGGAGGCTGGAGTTAAAGAGGATAATACCATTGAGGAATCGGCTGCTATTTACTTTATAACCCCTCAAAATGGCCTAGAAATAAGTCTTACTAATGATGAGTCAATCCCAAATGATGAAGGTAAGAAAGAACTAGATGATATTGTGAATGATTCAGCAAAAGAAGAAGACATTCGAAACTTTGAATATGAAAAGTTGGTGAGGAAGGGAGATGAAGATCCCCCACCTTTAGAACTAAAACCCCTTCCTGGAGACTTAAGGTATGAATTTCTTGATGAAGAAAATAAATGTCTAGTAATAATAAGTAGTAGCCTTTCTTCTGTTGAGGTTAGATCTTTGCTAGACATTCTTATTAAGCATGATAAAGTTTTCGGGTATTCTCTTAAAGATATTAAAGGCATAGATCCTTCAATAATAACTCATAAGATAATCATGTAAGATGATTTTAAACCTTTCGTAGATGCACAAAAAAGAATGAACCCCAAAATGAAGGAAGTTATAAGGAAGGAAGTCATTCGTTCACTTGATGCTGGTATAATTTGCCAAATTTCGGATAGTAAATGGGTAAGTCCTGCCCATTGTATCCCGAAAGATGGAGCAATAACTATCATTAGAAAACGGTGAGAACAACCTTATCCCTACAAGAACTATAACTGGCTATAGTATGTGCATAGATTTCAGGAAGCTGAATAGAGATACTAAGAAAGTTCATAAACCACCACCCTTGATGGAGCAGGTTTTAGAAAGGCTTTCAAATAACTCTTATTATTGCTGCAATCACCACTTCCTTTTTGAGAATATTTATACATGTGTGGTTGAGAGTGACGACTCAATTGGTAAAGTCTTACTGATATTCTTTGTGTTCCCATTGAGTCAAACTATAAATTTGGGTAATACTTTCCATCGAAGATTTCAGCGATCCTCTATACTTGTGGGCATCGGAGGCCTCCTTCTAGTTGAAGCCCGATGGTTGTTCCTTATGTTACTTTGGGAGCTCTTGAGCTCCATGACTTACGGCTAAGGCTAATAGAAGTAGCTACGCGGTAGCACTTCTCCAGTGTTGATCGTGGCTTTTCCTTGTGATGAAGGTGATATGATCTTTATGACACGTGCACCCCCTACTTAGCACGCCAACTGACGAATGATTGTTTTCATGGTCCCAAGTCAATCCCACTCAGGAGATCCAAGATGGGTTTATTTGTTCAACAAGGGGCTCGGTTCAACATGTTTTGATTAGAGACACGAGGTTCATGAAGAACTTCTCTCGCACTTTACTATGCATGTGATCACAAGATTGTACAAGACTAGAGGATGAACTCGTCGGTCTTATAGATGCACCCAATAGGTTTACAAATGGATCTAGGGTTTAAGGCTATTGGATACTACAATTGAGGCTTTGTGTGGTTGTTGAACCGTCCTTCTCGATAATGGACTTCATTACTTATAGACGTCGGTGTCAGGTATCTCCATGTTGCACGTTAGGTCTTCGTATTCTTTCACGGGATGTTGATCATGTGTCTTTGTTCGATAGATATTTGGTCGAGAGAGCCTTTAGGAAGTCTTGGTGTAGCACGGCAGGTAGGTCGGTTGGAGATTTTGTATGAAGGTCTTCATGTTGTGGGAATCATGGTCATCATGGGTTGGAAGGGGTGCAAGCCTGTGTACTGCAGGGTATAGGCAGACTCCACTTATATCTGACCGTTCTCGATCAAGAAGCTCGAGATGCCATAGCTAAACAGTAGAAATTTTTGGCTTTAAGTTTGGGACAAAACTAACCCGAGAGGTGATAACCCACAAGTATAGGGGATCGCAACAGTCTTCGAGGGAAGTAAAACCCAAATTTATTGATTCAACACAAGGGGAGACAAAGAATACTTATAAGCCTTAACAACTGAGTTGTCAATTCAGCTGCACTTGGAAAAGCACTAGGAACAGGGGTGATGTGAAAGCAGCAGTAATGTGAGAGAAATAGTAACAGTAACACAGCAGCAGTAGCAGTAACACAGAGGCAATGGCACCAGAAAATAGTTGATACTACTTCTAATGGCATATAGGACCGAGTGAGTATTTGATGATGAAAGATGGACCGGGGTTCCCAGCTATCTACACTAGTGGTAACTCTCCAATAACAAGTGACAAGTGTTGGGTGAACAAATTACAGTTGGTCAATTGATAGGATTGAAATAGCATTAAGATAGAACATCAATTTATTAATCATGTAGGCATGTTTTCCATATATAGTCATACGTGCTCGCAATGAGAAACTTGCATAACATCTTTTGTGCTACCAGCCGGTGGCAGCCGGGCCTCAAGGGAATCTATTGGTAATTAAGGTACTCCTTTTAATAGAGCACCGGAGCAAAGCATTAACACTTGGTGAAAACATGTGATCCTCATATCTAAGCCATCCCCTCCAGTTATCCCAGTTGCTGTCACTCTGGGGCCTCGGGTTCCGGACATAGACATGTGCAAACAACTTGTAGAAACAATCTAAGCAATAATTATAGAGCTTAAATCTAAGATCATGCCACTCGTGCACTAGTGACAAGCATTAAACACAACAAGATTGCAGCAACAATAACTTCACAAACTTTATAGATAGACTAATCATAATGTAACAATTCATCGGATCCCAACAAACACAACACCGATTACATCAGATGGATCTCAATCATGTAAGGCAGCTCATGAGATCATTGTATTGAAGTACATGGGAGAGAGAGTACCAACTAGCTACTGCTAGAACCCGTAGTCCATGGTGGAACTACTCACGGAGCATGATGGAGGCGGTGGCGTCGATGGAGATGGCTTCCGGGGGCACTTCCCCGTCCTGGCGGCGTGCCGGAACAGAGATTCTGTCCCCTGAATCTTGGTTTCGCGATGGCGGCGGCGCCCCTGGAGTCTTTCTGGAATATGATGGACTGATGTAGGGTTTTCGCGTCGCGAGGGATTATATAGGCGAAAGGGCGGCGTCGGAGGGTCCCGAGGGGCCCACCCCATACCTGGGCGCGCCCCCCTCCTTGGCCGCGCCGCCAGGTGGTGTGGGGCCCCCCTGGCCCCTCTCCGTCTCTCCTTCGGTGTTCTGGGTCCGTCTCGGTAAAATAGAAGGTTTGGCTTTTGTTTCGTCCAATTCCGAGAATATTTCCTGAACAGCTTTTCTGGAACCAAAAACAGCAGAAAACAGGAACTGGCGCCTCGGCATCTTGTTAATAGGTTAGTCCCGGAAAATGCATAAAATCATTATAAAGTGTGAGAAAAACATGTAGGTATTGTCATAAAACTAGCATGGAACATCAGAAATTATAGATACGTTGGAGACGTATCAAGAGGCCTCATGTCTACACAGTTATCGTTGGTGGTACGTTTAAAACCACCGGTTCTCGTCTACGATGTGTAGTGGTGTGTAGTGGTATGTCATCCTGCATTTTGAGTGAACTTCTCCCATGCCTCGACATTTGCATGTGAAAGGCAAACTGAAGTGTAGTGTATTTGTGTTATATCCACCATCCTCTCAATCTCATCATTATCTTGATCCTAAGTTCTTGATCCCAAGCTCACTGGACCATGGCTAAAGCCTAGAACTACATGTGTTGTGGCTTTGAAGTGGAGAGGAAGCGAACCCGATACGGAGGAAACAAAATTGGTGCCAGCTATCCCCCGATAATTTGCTCAACTGAAAAGGGTTAGAGCTACATCGTACACCGTCCTGCATTTTCAATGGAATTCTCATGCACGCTGAGGAACGCAATTCAGGAAGCAATCAAAGTCTTGTATTGTCCATCATGCTCCTGGTCCCATCATCATCCTATCCTTAGTTCCCGATCTTAGAAACCCGGGATGCCATGGCTAAAACCTTTGAACTATGTGTATATGTGGTGACTTTGAGTTGGAGGACGAAACCAATCCGAGAGGCCTCACCATGATCGCCTCCGGATTGATGTGAGTAGTTCATCCTTGGACTATGGGTCCATAGCAGTAGCTAGATGGTTGTCTTCTCCTCATTGTGCCATCATGTTAGATCTTGTGAGCTGCCTATTGACATAGGCATCCCAAATGGGCCTGCCGAAGATAGTACCCGGGGTTTACTGAAGGCCCACTACCCGAAGAATAAGAAGATTCGGGAGCCCAAGATATATTAAGGAAAGTTAGAGTTGTAATAGGAAGTGTTGTTTGTAATCTGGCGGGATGAGTTAGAAACCGTCTCGGACTCTGTAACTTGTACAAAACGAAACCCTCGGCTCCGCCTCCTATATAAAGGGGGAGTCGAGGGACGAAGAGATCATCGAATCATTGTTTACAAACCCTAGTTTTCATAATCGTCGAGTACTTTTCGGCTGAAACCTTCGAGATCTACTTGCCCTCTACTTCTAACTAAACCCTAGCCTACAATCCATAGGCATTGACAAGTTGATACCTTGTCAATTGGCGCCGTCTGTGGGAACTAGAGGCGTAAGGATCTGATCTCGATGGCACGTTCAAGATCTTCGACATCGTCAACCGCAAGCAACGCAATGGATCGAGGTAAACAGATCGTTGCTGGTCCTGTCGATTTTGTTCCTCACCCACCCTCCCGTTTGGATGCATATGCGTATCTGGCGGAGCCCATGGAGATGACGTTCGGAAGGTTTCACTTTCGCGTCGAGAAGGAAGGATCGTATCGTGTCGAAATTCCGATTTCGTCGGGATCGTCGGCGGTCGATTCCGATTTTCCAAGCTATACATCGTCAACCGAGTCAGGAGAAGAAGAAACTTCGTCAACACGCTACGTCAGCACCAGAGCAAGAGAGAAACTCGCCAAGATCTTCAACGACATGTCGTTTGAGTCATCTGCGGACTCATATATAAGCGATGGCTCAAGCGATGTCGACAGTTACGACTTCATCGACAAATCTATCACAGTGGGCAAGGTCTTCATCAATCTCAACGATGATGTCACCAAACCCAACATAGATCTGAGTACAAAGTATCATCAGATTTATGCCATTGAAGATCAAGAGGAAACATCTGAGGCTTTCGACGATCTGGGAAATCCATACGTCGATCCCTCCAATCTGCGACAAGGCCTGGGCAATAAATACGTCGGGCCGCAGCCGCGAGACAGAGTTCAGCTTTCGCAAGCAGCGTGGGATAGAGCCGCGAGAGCTATGAACGGTTCAGAACCAATGGCCACCACAGCCACACCAGAGGAATTGCAAGCATATCAATATAGACTCGCACGAGCTGCAAGAGAATTGGAAAAACAGACAGCTGAGTTAAACAGAAGAAAGGAGGCAGCTTCTGCATCTAGCAGGAGGAGGGCAGATCTAAGTCGACAATCTAGAACTTCGGGTGATAGCCACAGGGAGGCGCGGAACAGAGCAAGATCAAGGTTGCAACATATACCCGAAGCAGAAAGAGAGCACTTGGTCCAAAACCTCGACATGTCCTTCATGTCGATAGATACAAGAGGAAACATCATCCCTAAGACACCAGAGGCTGGGTATATGGCGACACATGCTTTTATCCTCGCATCTAAACCACCTCCAGGTGATCCAAGGGAAACACTATACAATATGGCGGTAGCAGGAGTTGGAGCTATGGGGACAGCGTTTGTATCAACGCCTCCCGAAGGAGCGGCAAGGCAAAATAGTCCACGACCTGCAGCAACAGCGGCAGCACCTGAAGGACCAAGTGGAGCAAGAGACACAGCAGCACAAGCAAGGGTCGACAGAGCGCGGCAAAGCAGAAGGGATCATCGGCAATCTCCGGAGCTTAACGACGAAGATATGTGCGGCTTACCATGCTTCACGAGGAGAGTCCGAAAAACTCGAGTCCCCTCAGGATTCAAGTTACCCGACAACTTCAAGAAATTCGACGGCCTTCAAGATCCAGAGGATTGGCTTGTTGATTATCTCGAGACAGTGAAGCTCACAGGAGGAACCAGGGCAACAGCTATGCAAAGCATCCAGGTGCATTTGAGTGGAGCCGCACGATCTTGGATAAAGAAACTCACTCCAGGATCTATCGACAGCTGGGAAAGTTTCGAAGACGTGTTCGTCAAGAACTTCAGATCCACGTGCAAAAAACCTGCGTCGTTAGAGGAGTTGAGAGCATGTCGACAAAAGCCAGATGAGCCAATGAGAAAGTACATCCAAAGGTGGAATATCATCAAAAACTCGGCAGAAAATATATCTGACGAGAGAGCAATAGATGCGTTTGTCGCAGGAATCAGGCGTGGAGATTTTGTCGAGGACTTGGGAAGGACCAATCCAAAGACAGTATCCGCGTTAATGGAGATAGCAAACAGATGGGCAGATGGAGAAGACGCTGTCCACAACAAACGGCACGGTCGCCGAGAGGAGGACCGTGGTCGAAACTATCAACCGAGGCGACGATTTCCTCGGCGGTGCCGAACTATGACGCTCCAGGGCAAATTTCGGCAGGTTTTCGGGCAAACACGGGAGGAAGCAACAGAGATGATTATCGGAGAAGCGGTGAACAGCGAGGTGATAACGGGGATGATTCTCGCAACAACAGGCAAAATAGCGGGCCTAGGTTCCCAAGGCCTTTCGTGTCCCCTGAAGAGATGATGAATGGGCCGTGTCAAATGCACTTTTTCCTCGACAGCAACGGTAAAAGACAGTCAGAGCACCTGCAGAAAGACTGTCGAAATTTTCAGGCAATGCTAAGGTATGCAGAGAACGCTAATGCGCGGGCAACACAGAGAAATCCTCGAGAACCCAGAAGCGAGATTCACTTGCCACCTCCTCCCGCGATTACAGACGACAATCGGCATCAGCTCAGAATAGCGGCAGCACCTCCACCACCACCTTATGTTGATCCTAACTCCAACGGAGCGGTGTCGATGATTCAGAAGGGAAGGCCGTCCAATAGAGCTCAGAAAATAATCTCACGACAGGTGTTTATGGCAGAAAAAATGCCTCCACCAACAGTTGAGTATCTTAATTGGTCAGGACAAGATATTGGCTTCACCATAGCAGATCATCCGCAGCAAGTTCCTCGACCAGGGCAGTCAGCACTTATTCTACCAGCAGTTATCGCGGGATTTGATGTCTCTCGAGTGTTCATAGACGGCGGCAGCAGCCTAAACCTTATGTATGCAGATACATTGAGGAAGATGAACATATCCTTAGCAAACTTGAAACCAACAGACACAAGGTTCCACGGCATCACACCGAAGAAACCAAGTTACCCATTGGGGAAGATCAATCTCGACGTTCAGTTTGGGACCCGAGAAAATTATAGAATCGAGAGGCTGGAATTTGAAGTCGTGGATTTTCCGTCGCAATACCACGCTCTGTTGGGACGACCAGCATATGCTAGATTTATGGCGGTGCCACACTACACATACCTGTTGTGGAGGTTGCCTGGACCAAAGGGACCAATCACAGTCAAAGGAAGCTTTGCCTTAGCCGATAAGTGTGATAAGGATTTTCATCGGCTATCAGAAACTTTCGGGATGCAAGCTGAGTATTTGGCGTCAAAAAGCATGACTGATTACGATGTACTGCCAGACGTTGGAAGGCCAAATAAAGAATCAACTTTCAATACCGAGAAAAATTCTAAGGAGGTGCAGATTCACCCGACAGACCCGAAAAAGACGACATCTATCGCAAACGACATGGATATCGCATAGGAAAGCGCGCTCGTCGAGTTCCTCCGTGAGAACTGGAAAATCTTCGCATGGTGTCCAGCTGACATGCCAGGAGTACCAGGGAACTTGCCGAGCACCACCTAAACTTGGATCCATTAGCGAGACCAATCAAACAACCTCTCGCGGCGTTTTTCGAACCAAACCGCAAAGCTATGCTATCGAAGTAAATCGACTTAAGGAAGCTGGTTTTATCAAAGAGATATCTCTGAAGCCACATGGGTAGCTAACCCAGTGATGGTGCCGAAGAAACACACGACAGTCCTTCGCATGTGCGTCGACTTTACGTGTCTCAATAAACATTGTCCAAAGGATCACTTCCCCCTCCCGAGGATCGATCAAATTATCGACTCCACGGCTGGATGTGAACGTCTTTCTTTCCTGGACGCATATTCTGGTTATAACCAGATCAGATTGAAAGAAGAAGACGAGGCCAAAACAGCGTTCATAACACCTTACGGCGTGTTCTCTGAGAACAATGCCTTTCGGTTTAAAAACGCGGGAGCAACATATCGAGAGGATGATGCGAAGTGTTTGGCGACACAGATCGGGAAAAACGTGCAAGTATACATCGACGATGTCGTCATAACGTCAAAAGAGGGGGCAACACTGATCGAGGATCTCAAGGAAACCTTCGACAACCTCAACAAATTCTGCCTCAAGCTGAACCCGACGAAGTGTTCCTTTGGCGTCCCAAAGAGGAGAACTTCTGGGATTTCTAGTCTCAGCAAGAGGGATTGAAGCAAATCCCGACAAAATACAAGCTATCATAACAATGAGGAAGCCAACAAAGTTGAAAGAAATACAGCAGCTAACTGGGCGAATCGCAGCTTTGAGCAGATTCGTCGCCAGGTTGGGAGAAAAAGCGTTACCATTTTACGCTCTAATAAAGCAAGGAGATAAATTCCAGTGGAACGAAGAGGCCGACAGAGCCTTCGAGGATTTGAAGCGCACAATCTCGACACCACCAATTCTGGTGGCGCCGAAGGAAAAGGAACCTCTCCTGCTGTATATTGCAGCCACGCCCCAAGTGGTGAGCACGGTGCTAGTTGTCGAAAGAGAAGAAGAAGGAAAACTCCACGGAGTACAGAGGCCAGTATACTTCGTCAGCGAAGTTTTATCGCCATCAAAACAAAGGTACCCTCAGTACCAAAAGCTAGCATATGGAGTGCTCACAACAGCACAAAAATTGCGACACTATTTTTCGGCACATCCGATCATAGTGGTCAATGAAGCTCCCTTGTCAAATATACTAAACAATCCAGAAGCTACGGGTCGTGTCTCCCTTTGGGGAATAGAACTTTCCCCTCGGGACATCACGTATGAAAAAAGAAAAGCAATCAAGTCACAAGTTCTGCCGGACTTCATCGCAGAGTGGATGGAGTTGCAAAACACAGGACCTCCAGACTTGTCGAGAACCTGGACCATGAACTTTGATGGGTCCAAAAGACTAGAAGGAGCTGGCGCAGGAGTAGTACTCATATCACCTGAAGGCGACAAGTTGAAGTACATCCTTCGGATGACGTTCCCTAACGCATCTAACAATGAAGCAGAATATGAAGCTCTCATACACGGGATGAAGATGGCGAAAGCTTGCGGTGCAACTCGATTAAAAATCTTTGGCGACTCACAATTGGTGGCTCAGCAAGTCATGAACCAATATGACGCAGTCAATGATAGCATGATGGCATACAAGGAGGTGTACAACGAGCTCGAAAAGTTGTTTGATGGATGCGAAGTAAATCATATTAGCAGATTGAGCAACGACGAAGCCGACGTTCTTGCAAACATCGGGTCGCAATGCCTTGCAGTTCCGCCAGGTGTATTTTGGGAAGAGATAACAGAGAGATCTACAAAATCGACAAAATCAAAAAAGAAGGAGAAGAAACCCTCGGGGGCTACCAAGGAAGAACAAGAGGAAGAAAAAGATCAGGACCTGGTCATGATGATACAGATACCATGGATGCAGACGTACATATCATACATCCTCAGGAAAGAAATACCCGATGATCCAGTTGAGGCAAGGCGAGTAATTCGACGCTCCAAAGCTTTCACGGTGATCAAAGGAGAATTGTACAAGCGAAGTATTTCAGGCGTCCTGCAAAGGTGTGTCACACCCGAAGAAGGAAGAATAATTCTGAAGGATGTACACGAAGGAATATGTGGCCACCACGCAAGTAGTCGAGCTATTGCAGCCAAGGTTTTTCGGGCAGGATTCTACTGGTTGACAGCAATTGAGGACGCCAAGGAAATAGTAAGAACTTGTGACGCGTGTCAAAGGTTTGCCGCAAAACCTCACTCTCCAGCAGCAGAATTAACACCAATACCATTGTCGTGGCCCTTTGCCCAATGGGGACTTGATATGGTGGGCAAGTTACACAAATCCTGGCCAGGAGGAAAGGAGTACATGCTAGTAGCTGTCGACAAATTTACAAAGTGGATAGAAGCGAAGCCGATAAATTCACCAGACGGAGCATCTGCAGTAAAATTCATAAAAGGCCTCGTCTTCAGATTTGGAGTGCCCCATAGCATCGTCACAGACAATGGCAGCAACTTCACATCCCACGAATTCAAAGATTATTGCAAAGAAGTGGGTATCAAGTTACAATTTGCGTCAGTTGCGCACCCGCAGACCAACGGCCAAGTCGAGAAAGCTAATGGAATCATCTGCAACGGCATTAAGAAACGCTTATTAGCGCCACTGGAGAAAGCTCGACACACCTGGCTAGAGGAGTTGCCCAGTGTATTATGGAGCATACGAACAACACCAAACACAGCAACACAGGAAACTCCGTTCTTCTTGGTTCATGGAGCAGAAGCGATGATACCAATCGAGATAGAGCACGACTCTCCACGAGTCGTCGAATATGACGAAGAGGTGTCGAGAAAAGCGCTAGAAGATGACGTCGATGCACTTGATGAAGCTAGAGATGAAGTACTGTCTCGGGTAACCAAATACCAACAGGACTTGAAGAATTATCACAGTCGACGTTTGCGGCCAAGATCCTTTCAGGTGGGAGACCTAGTTCTTCGGCTCACGCAAAAAAGTCATGAAAAACTCGAGTCACCATGGCTAGGCCCCTACATTGTCACGGAAGTAATCGGAGGAGGAGCATACAGGATAAAGGACAAGAAGACAGGGGTGGAGGAGCAAAACCCCTGGAACGTGGCGCAACTCAGGCGGTTCTATGCCTAGAGTTGAAATATAGTCCTTGTAAAACTTCAATGTACTGAAACGCCCGCGAGTTTTCAGACGCACTCTTTTCCTTTTTCGGGGCACCGAGTGGGGCCGGGAAAGGTTTTTAATGAGACGGGCTCGCGGTGCTGCAATATAATAAAGATAGTGTCAATATAACTTTTCTTTATCGACATGCTCAAAGTCTCTGACCCGACGAATTTCAATATAGTTCCTCGAAAAAGAAAAGCCTTGCCTTGGTATTAAAATACCTCGTGAGTCAATAAAAATACAAAATAGTAGTCAACAAAGAAGCTCGGGGGCTGATATTCGCCATAAATACATATTAAATAAATGCCTTGGTTCAAAACCTCGCAATATACAAATACAGTAAATAGCCACCGAAACACTCGGGGGCTAGACAAATATAGAAATATGATGATTGTTTCACAATATAATCACAATCATGGGTTACAAAGAAGAGTTATCTACCAAAGGAAAATAATTAGTCATGATTCAATATGTCATCAAGGGTAATTCTGTTTTCTTCAGGAGCAGCGCCAAGAAAATCAGCATAATGACCATCTGCAAAAAAGTCGGCATCCATCTGAAGAAGGTCTTCAATCATTTCTTCGGCTATAGGCGAAACCTTCGTGTTAATTCGGTCGACACCAACTCTTCGGCGCTTTACCTTCTCATGAACTTTCTCAACAACCTGGGTCAGGTCAAGATTTGAGTGGCAGATCTGAAGCATGATAAGAGCAAATCTGGCGCCAGCTACCAGTTGAGCTCTGACAAAATCATGGATCCTGTGGGCATCCTTGAATTTCTCCATTAACTCGGGAAGAGTTTTTGGTTGAACGTTTCGAGGAAACATGGAGTTATAAACCATAGACAGGGTCTTGGTACAGAAGTCAAGGAAGTCGCGAGTTTGAGAGGCGCGATCCTGAAATCTGACAATCTGGCGGGTCCTCTCTGGGGTAGCCCAAAACAGAGAACCATGATCAAGGGAAAGGTTAACAAGGAGGTTCGTCCTAGTATTTACCCTCTCTTCTTCGGCAACAGCATCAGTAAAGGAACCTATTAAAACAACGGAGCAGAAAACTTCAAGAGACGTAGCATGAAGACGGAAGATATTAAGGATGAAACAAGCATACCCGACATATCCGCACTGGCTTCATTCATTAACTCGAGCATGAAATTTTCTCGAGTAGTCGCCTTTTCAGCCTCGGAAGCAGCGATTTCCTTAGCAGCCACGGCCTCGCGAGCTTGCTGAAGTGCAATTTTTTCGGCTTCAGATGACTTACGAGATTTTTCCATCATCACAAGTGTTTGCTTCTTTGCATACTGAAGTTGCTGCCGAAGTTCGTCCAATTCTCGCGGCAAGGAATCTTCGACAGGTGTAGCATCAGCAAGAGTTCTCCTTGAGCGAGAAGAAGAAGGCGAAACATTGGAAGGAGCGGAAGATGGAGTATAGTTATCAAATACCAACTGAAATTTAATAAAAAAAAAGACAACATCAATCAACAAGCAAAAGATAGAGTTTTCATTAATCTTTCGGAATAATTACAAAGGCCTTACAGTGGAGCTAATGAAGTACGTGTCGCCAGATAACTACTTTGGCGACAAGAGCAAAAGAAACAGAGAAAGAAAAACAAAGAGGCATGCAACTAGACCTCCGGCCTTGATGAGCTAGGAGTCAAAGCTGGTTTGATCCCGAGATAAGCCAAGATTTTCTTCGTGTTGGGCTTGGCTGCCTTAATCAGAGACCTCCATCTTGATTGCTCTATCTGATCGGTGTCGCCAGCTTTCGTCCAATCAACAGTCTGTTGGCTGTCAGCAACCAGGGCAACAGTGCTTTCGACAGCAATCTTCATATTTTCCTGACGCATCTTCAGTCCAAGGTCCTCTGATGAATTGAAGCTCTTGGCCAGGGCAAGGAAAGTCGGGGGCTCCTCTTTCTTCGGGAAGAAGTAGGGGAATAGCGTCGACAATCCTGCATTAGCATTTGCCACGCCTTCACGAATTTCGGATCCATGAAGCTCCAGATAAGAAAGTGCGTCAAGGAGAGGGTCATCGACAGGATTCTCCAGATCAAAATCTTGGTTTGTTTGGTCTGCCAAGGAAACAAAACGTTGGTCAACAACAAGAAACAGTGGTTCTCATAAAAATAGAAGGGATCAATAATATTACTGTGAGTGCGTCGACTTTGTGATTTCAGGCGCTTGAGGATCCCTTGTTCACGAGAAGCTTGTGCAGCTTTATGCTCGTTTAAAGCAGATTCAGTATCCTCAAGTCTTTTCTGCAGTTCCTCGACACTAGCAGCTTTTGCTTTAGCTTCATCAGCCTCGGCTTTGGCTTCGCTAGCAACAAGTTCGGCTTTCTTGCGAGCCGCCTCACTTTGCTCCAGTTTTTGAGCAAGTGCGTCGGCACGTTTGTTGGCCTCTGCAAGTTTCTCTGTCGAGATATAAAAAAAAGGGGGGAAGAAAGATCAAAAATCGCGACAAACAACAGGAGCAAAAAGTCAGAAAGAACGGCTAGTATAAAAGTTATTACCTTCGGTTCTGCTGGCATATTCACGGTACCCAATGAATTGGGATCCGATGCGGATAAGCTCTTTGATCATGGGCTGTCAAAGAAGAACACAGCAAGAGAAACATCGGCATGAAAAAAGAGTGAAGGCGTGAAAAAGCAAAATAGAGGAAATATAGATATCGACAAACTTACATCATCCAAGAGCAGGGTCGAAGAGCTGCCCAATTGAGGGGCAGGTTCAAGAATTGTTTCAATCCTTGTCCTTTTCGGTGAAGGGGCAAGGGGGCTTGCCGGCGGAGTTGTGGTGACGACGTTTCGTTGAGGAGGCGAGGATTCTTCTCCTTCAACTAGCGTGTCTGAGGCAAGTACAGTATGTGACGTGCTTGTCCGAGGAGCCACGTCAACAATTGGTACTTCTTCCTCGTCATCACTGTTGATCAAAAATCGACAGCATAAAAAGCAAGACAAGATAAACATTTCGAGTACAGAAATAAGGAGAAATAAAGATGACTTACGAGCTGACGAGGGATTCAATATAAGGATCATAAGCTGCCTTCGGATGAGAAGGAACAACTTTTTCAGCCTTAGAAGTGCCAGAATCCTCGGTGTCATTCCTTTTCCTTTTGTTCCTTGGGGAAACAGCAGGAGGAAGGGATTGCGTCGACTCGCTGGCGTCAGATTCAACTTCTTTTTCATGGGAAGCCGCAGATTTGTGAGAACCTGCGACTTCACTTTCAGGAAGAGAAGAACCTTGGTTGTCTTCGGCAACGATAGCCTGTTCTTCGACTTCTCCATCCTCAGGAAGAGGAGGAAGGGAAGCCATAGTAGGATGGTTCTGCAGGAAAATAGCGACAAAAGAGAAATTAGAGAGATATCAATACAATGAGATGCAGGGAAAGTTCGGAACAAGAGAAAAATTCGAGAAGACAAAATACCTCAGGGAGAGGATTGGCGGAGCTGTATGGTTCCACGCGGCAAGAAGAGGGAATAGGATCCTTCTTGTTCAAACGGGAAATTCTTCGAATCAGCTTCTCCAAGTCCTTTATAGAAAGATCATTGGAGAGCCTATTGGCGTCATTTTCACCAGAATACGTCCAAAGGGGATTTTTGCGAGCCTGAAGAGGCTGCACTCTAATCCTAAGGAAATAGGCAGTGATTTGAACACCAGACAGCTCTTTGCCTCGAGTATTTTGAAGCTGATGAAGGCGAGACATAAGTGCTTCTGTCGCCTTTTTCTCTTCTTCGGAAGCTTCAGCATCCCAGGAGCGACGGCGCTGAATTTTGGCACTTCCGTCGAAAGGGACTATGTTGTGTTCCACAGAATTGGCACTTTCTTCGTGTATGTAGAGCCACCTTTTTCGCCATCCTTGGACAGAATCAGGAAATCTAACGTCGAAGTAATCAACGTCAGTTCGGACACAGATAACAACGCCGCCTATGTTATAGGTGGCGTTGTGGGAGCCATTGCGGCGGAAGCAGAAAATGCGTTTCCACAGAGCCCAGTTAGGAGGGATTCCAAGGAAGCATTCGCAAAGCGTGATAAAAATGGAGACATGGAGGATAGAATTGGGGGTCAACTGGTGCAGCTGAATCCCATAAACAAAAAGAAGGCCGCGGAGGAAATCGTGAATTGGGGCAGAAAGGCCGCGGATGAGGTGATCAACGAAACTAACCCGGTACTCCATTGGAGGGTTTGGGTAGCTTTCTTCGCTGGGAAAGCGGATGGCATCCTCTTTCTTCATCAGGCCAAGCCTCTTCAGCATGTTGACATCTTGGTTGGAGATTTTAGATCTCTCCCACTCAAGATCTTCAGCGGCCATCTTGGACTCTGGAGTACTGTGGCGAGTGAGTCGCGTGCGCGGTGGCATCAACGGCACTGGAAAAGCAAAGTCCGTGCGTGGGTGAGATCAAAGAGAGTTGGGCGCAGTGGAAGTTTTTGCAAAGAGGAACAGGTGTGCGGCGCAAGCGAAGGAGTGAACGGAGGTTGAAGAAAGGTTTATATAGGAATCGGGCGAAGCAATGCACCGTTGGATGAAGAAATCGTGTGGTGAAAAAAGATCTTCTAGATAAAGGGTAAAAAGGTATTTTTACTGAGATGGAATAGAACAGGCGTTACAGTACGTGCGCCAGGAAAAGCGGAGGACGTGTGTCCCCCACTTGCACGACGTGTCAACGTGGTGGAAACAATGGACCCACAAGGCAGAAAAATCACGACTATTAACAGAGATGAAGTAAATTTGACTAAGGGAAGCATGCCGACAAGAAAAATAAAAGAAGATTGGCGACAGGAGAAGTCATTGAATACTTCGGGAGCCTTTGATCAAATACAAGTTTTTGCCCAAATGCTCGGGGGCTACTTCGACAAACGTAAAATTTCGAGTATGGCAATATAGAAATTGTGGGAGCCTACAACCAAGCACAAGTCCTTGGCTGTAGCCTCGGGGGCTACTCCCATCGGGAGCGCTGTTCGCGCACCCGAGAGATGAAAAGAAGATCATATCAAGAAATAATGACAATATATCGGCAAGGTGGACTAAAATGTTGAGCCTACAACCAAGCACAAGTCCTTGGCTGTAGCCTCGGGGGCTACTCCCATCGGGAACGCTGTTCGCGTGCCCGATGAAATTAAAAAAGAAAGATAGAAAAGCAAAAGAGTATATTTCGAGTTATAATTAACTCTACATATACTCCCATCGGGAGAGCAATATAAGTCATATTTGACTCGATAAAATGTGCCATTCCAACAGCCGGAAAAGCACTCGACAATATATTCTCAGAACGCCAAAGTTGCGATCAAATTCTGAATGCCGCAAATTTGCGAAGGTAAGACCCCAGATCCGTTCTGCTGGGCGTGGCATCGCCGAAGACTGCGCTCTGCTACTTTTATCCGTATCAACAGATACGAAGAAAAATCCTAACGGACGCGTTAGGTACTCGATAAATTTGACTGGGACTCGACAGAATGGTAAGACCTTAAGCGGCACCTGTCGAAGTTTACACCAGTATCCCGAGATCATGTCCAGGGACGTGATCTTGAAGTAGGTTTTTGCGGATTGCCACTAGAGCAGTTAACTAGTACCTGATCCGTCAGATGAACTAGCCCCAACTACCATTATCCCTGTACAATATAGAATTTTATGAAAAAGTATAAAAAAGTTAAAGCTGTTGAATAAAAATAAACAGTGGAGATTTTCCCTGACTCTACGATTCAAGCAAAATCTCGGGGGCTACTGACATAGGCATCCCAAATGGGCCTGCCGAAGATAGTACCCGGGGTTTACTGAAGGCCCACTACCCGAAGAATAAGAAGATTCGGGAGCCCAAGATATATTAAGGAAAGTTAGAGTTGTAATAGGAAGTGTTGTTTGTAATCTGGCGGGATGAGTTAGAAACCGTCTCGGACTCTGTAACTTGTACAAAACGAAACCCTCGGCTCCGCCTCCTATATAAAGGGGGAGTTGAGGGACGAAGAGATCATCGAATCATTGTTTACAAACCCTAGTTTTCATAATCGTCGAGTACTTTTCGGCTGAAACCTTCGAGATCTACTTGCCCTCTACTTCTAACTAAACCCTAGCCTACAATCCATAGGCATTGACAAGTTGATACCTTGTCACCTATCATGATCAAGATCATCTATTTGTAATGCTACATGTTGTGTTTGTTGGGATCCGATGAATATGGAATACTATGTCAAGTTGATTATCAATCTATCATATATGTGTTGTTTATGATCTTGCATGCTCTCCGTTGCTAGTAGAGGCTCTGGCCAAGTTGATACTTGTGACTCCAAGAGGGAGTATTTATGCTCGATAGTGGGTTCATGCCTCCATTGAATGCAGGACGATGTGACAGAAAGTTCTAAGGTTGTGGATGTGCTGTTGCCACTAGGGATAAAACATCGATGCTTTGTCTAAGGATATTTGTGTTGATTACATTACGCACCATACTTAATGCAATTGTCTGTTGTTTGCAACTTAATACTGGAAGGGGTGTGGATGCTAACCCGAAGGTGGACTTTTTAGGCATAGATGCATGCTGGATAGCGGTCTATGTACTTTGTCGTAATGCCCAATTAAATCTCATAGTAGTCATCATGATATGTATGTGCATTGTTATGCCCTCTCTATTTGTCAATTGCCCAACTGTAATTTGTTCACCCAACATGCTATCTATCTTATTGGAGAGACACCACTAGTGAACTGTGGACCCCGGTCCATTCTTTTACATCTGAATACAATCTACTGCAAACATTGTTCTCTACTGTTCTTTGCAAACAAACATCATTTTCCACAACATACATTTAATCCTTTGTTTACAGCAAGCCGGTGAGATTGATAACCTCATTGTTACGTTGGGGCAAAGTATTTTGATTGTGTTGTGTAGGTTCCACGTTGGTGCCGGAATCCCTGGTGTTGCGCCGCACTACACTCAGTCACCAACGACCTTCACGTGTTCCTTGACTCCTACTGGTTCAATAAACCTTGGTTTCTTACTGAGGGAAACTTGCTGCTGTACGCATCACACCTTCCACTTGGGGTTCCCAACGGGCGTGTGCTTTACGCGTCATCAAGCTAAATTTCTGGCTCCGTTGCCGGGGAGATCAAGACACGCTGCAAGGGGAGTCTCCCACATCCAATCTCTTTACTTTGTTTTTGTCTTGCTTTACTTTACTTTATTTACTGCTTTGTTTGTTCTCTATATCAAAAATACAAAAAAATTAGTTACTTGTTTTACTTTATTTACTATCTTGTTTGCGTTCTCCATATTAAAAACACAAAAAAATTAGTTACTTGCATTTACTTTATTTAGTTTGCTTTATTTACTATTGCTAAAATGAGTAATCCTGAAGTTGAAGTTCGTTCGTTTAAGCAACAAGGGGGAGAATGTTTAAAAGATGCTTGGTATAGAATTAGTGATGCTCATAATAGGTGCACTAAGAAACACTCCACTATAATCCTACTTAGGAATTTTTATGTTGGTATCTCTAGCTGGAATAGGTATGTTCTTGATACTCTTGCGGGAGGTAATTTCCTAGGCACTCTTGCTTTAGAAGCTAGTTGTATTATTGAGAGTCTAGTTGGAATACCACTTGTTAATGAAGTTAAAATTGAAATCTCTCTTGAAGATGTCATGAAAAAGTTGGAGACCATAGAGCAAAATCTTCCAAGTATTGAGACTAAATTGGGAATATTACTTAATAACACTGATAAACTTGATAAATCTCTGGGTGGAATTAATGAGAGAATTGCCATCTTAGAAACTTGTGCTACTCAAGATAATCAAACCCATAGGATTAGTGAACTTTAAGAAGCTATGGGAACCTTGGGTTCGACTTTTTCTTCTCTTAAGTTTAAGGAGAAAGCTTATGTGGTAAGGAGCAAAAGTTCATGTATGTCTCTAAGGTGCCTAAGCCCAAGAACTATTATAAGCCTAAAATTGATAAAGCCCTTAGTACCACTATGGATGATGGAGCATCTAAGATACCTATTGTTACAAGTTGTGAAAATTATGATGTTAATGCTTCATCTCTTGATGTTACTTGATGCACACTTTCTGCGCCTAGCTGAAAGGCGTTAAAGAAAATCGCTTATGGGAGACAACCCATTATTTTACTTCTGCACTTTTTTTTATATTTGAGTCTTGGAAGTTGTTACTACTGTAGCAAATTCTCCTTATCTTTATATTATTGCATTGTTGTGCCAAGTAAAGTCTTTTATAGTAGGGTTGATGCTAGATTTGGATTACTGCGCAGAAACAGATTTCTTGCTGTCACGAAATTGAGTAGCCCCGTCTGTAGGTAACTCAGAAAAATCTGCCAATTTACGTGCGTGATCGTTAGATATGTACGCAACTTTCATTCAATTTGAGCTTTTTCATCTGAGCAAGTTAATGCCCCAGAAAAATTCGTCTTTACGGACTGTTCTGTTTTGACAGATTCTGCTTTTTTTTCGCATTGCCTGTTTTGCTATGTTTGATGGATTTGTTTGTTCCATTAAATTTAAGTAGCTTTGTGCAATGTCCAGAAGTGTTAAGAATGAATATGTAACCTCTGAATATGTGAATTTTTTATTATGCACTAACCCTCTAATGAGTTTGTTTTGAGTTTGGTGTGGAGGAAGTTTTCAAGGGTCAAGAGAGGAGGATGATACAATATGATCAAGAATAGTGAAAAGTCTAAGCTTGGGGATGCCCCCGTGGTTCGTCCCTGCATATTTCAAGAAGACTCAAGCATCTAAGCTTGGGGATGCCCAAGGCATCCCTTCTTCATCGACAACTTATCAGGTCACCTCTAGTGAAACTATATTTTTATTCCGTCACATCTTATGTGCTTTACTTGGAGCGTCTGTATGTTTTTATTTTTGTTTGTGTTTGAATAAAATCGGATCCTAGCATTCTTTGTGTGGGAGAGAGACACGCTCCGATGTTGCATATGAACATTGGTGTTCTTAGCTTTACTTTTAATGTTCATGGCGAAGGTTGAAACTGCTTCGTTCATTGCTATTTGGTTGGAAACAGAAAATGCTTCATGTGATAATTGGTATAATGTCTTAAATAATTTGATACTTGGCAATTGTTGTGCTCAAATAAATCATGTTTAAGCTCTTGCATCATGTACTTTTCACCTATTAATGAAGAACTACCGTAGAGCTTGTTGACATTCTGTTTGCATGATTGGTCTCTCTAAAGTCTAGATATTTTCTGGTGAGGTGTTTGAATAACAAGGAAGATAGTGTAGAGTCTTATAATGCTTGCAATATGTTCTTATGTAAGTTTTGCTGTACCGGTTCATACTTGTGTTTGCTTCAAACAACCTTGCTAGCCCAAAGCCTTGTATTGAGAGGGAATACTTCTCGTGCATCCAAAATCCTTGAGCCAAAACCTATGCCATTTGTGTCCACCATACCTACCTACTACATGGTATTTTTCTGCCATTCCAAGTAAATACTTCATGTGCTACCTTTAAACAATTCAAAAGTTATTATCTCTTATTTGTGTCAATGTTTTATAGCTCATGAGGAAGTATGTGGTGTTTTATCTTTCAATCTTGTTGGGCAGACTTTCACCAATGGACTAGTGGCTTCATCCGCTTATCCAATAATTTTGCAAAAAGAGCTGGCAGCGGGGTTCCCAGCCCCCAATTAATTAACTTTGATTAATAATTCTCTTCACATGTTTTGCTCTGATTCATCAATAAGCAACTTAATTTTGCAAATAGACACTCCTCCATGGTATGTGAAATGTTGGAAGGCACCCGAGGATTCAGTTAGCCATGGCTTGAGAAAGAAAAAGGTTGGGAGGAGTGTCATCCATAAATAAAAAAATAAAAAATAAAGTACATGTGTAAACAAAAGAGAAGAGGGATGATCTACCTCGCTGGTAGAGATAACGTCCTTCATGGGAGCCGCTTTTTGAAAGTCTGTTTGATGAGGGGGTTAGAGTGCCCACTACCATTCGTTGACAACAACAAACATCTCTCAAAACTTTACTTTTATACTCTCTATATGATTTCAAAACTTGAAAAGCTCTAGCACATGATTTTATCCCTGCTTCCCTCTACGAAGGGCATTTCTTTTACTTTTATGTTGAGTCAGTTTACCTACTTATTTCTATCTTAGAAGCAAACACTTGTGTCAACTGTGTGCATTGATTCCTACATACTTGCTTATTTGCATTCATCATATTACTTTGTGTTGACAATTATCCATGAGATATACATGTTGAAGTTGAAAGCAACCGCTGAAACTTATATCTTCCTTTGTGTTGCTTCAAATCTTTCTACTAAGAATCTATTGCTTCATGAGTTAACTCCTATGCAAGTCTTATTGATGCTTGTCTTGAAAGTACTATTCATGAAAAGTCTTTGCTATATGATTCAGTTGTTTATTCATTGTCTTTACCATTGCTTCGAATCACTTCATTCATCTCATATGCTTTACAATAGTATTGATCAAGATTATGATAGCATGTCACTTCAAAAATTATCTTTGTTATCGTTTACCTACTCGAGGGCGAGTAGGAACTAAGCTTGGGGATGCTTGATACGTCTCAAACGTATCTATAATTTCTTATGTTCCATGCTACTTTTATGATGATACTCACATGTTTTATACACACTTTATGTCATTATTATGCATTTTCCGGCACTAACCTATTGACAAGATGCCGAAGAGCCGATTCTTTGTTTTCTGCTGTTTTTGGTTTCAGAAATCCTACAAAGGAAATATTCTCGGAATTGGACGAAATCAACGCCCAGGGTCTTATTTTTCCACGGAGCTTCCAGAAGACAGAAGAGCATACGAAGTGGGGCCACGAGGGGTCGTAACCATAGGGCGGCGCGGCCTGCATGGGGCTCGCGCCGGCCTATGGTGTGGGGCCCCTGCGCCGCCTCCAACTCTGTCCTTCCGCCTATTTATTCCCTCCGTCGCGAAAACCCTATTACCGAGAGCCACGATATGGAAAACCTTCCAGAGACGCCGCCGCCGCCAATCCCATCTCGTGGGATTCAGGAGATCACCTCCGGCACCCTGCCAGAGAGGGGAATCATCTCCCGGAGGACTCTTCATCACCATGATCGCCTCCGGATTGATGTGTGAGTAGTTCATCCTTGGACTATGGGTCCATAGCAGTAGCTAGATGGTTGTCTTCTCCTCATTGTGCCATCATGTTAGATCTTGTGAGCTGCCTATCATGATCAAGATCATCTATTTGTAATGCTACATGTTGTGTTTGTTGGGATCCGATGAATATGGAATACTATGTCAAGTTGATTATCAATCTATCATATATGTGTTGTTTATGATCTTGCATGCTCTCCGTTGCTAGTAGAGGCTCTGGCCAAGTTGATACTTGTGACTCCAAGAGGGAGTATTTATGCTCGATAGTGGGTTCATGCCTCCATTGAATCGGGACGATGTGTGAGAAAGTTCTAAGGTTGTGGATGTGCTGTTGCCACTAGGGATAAAACATCGATGCTTTGTCTAAGGATATTTGTGTTGATTACATTACGCACCATACTTAATGCAATTGTCTGTTGTTTGCAACTTAATACTGGAAGGGGTCGGATGCTAACCCGAAGGTGGACTTTTTAGGCATAGATGCATGCTGGATAGCGGTCTATGTACTTTGTCATAATGCCCAATTAAATCTCATAGTAGTCATCACGATATGTATGTGCATTGTTATGCCCTCTCTATTTGTCAATTGCCCAACTGTAATTTGTTCACCCAACATGCTATCTATCTTATTGGAGAGACACCACTAGTGAACTGTGGACCCCGGTCCATTCTTTTACATCTGAATACAATCTACTGCAAACATTGTTCTCTACTGTTCTTTGCAAACAAACATCATTTTCCACACCATACATTTAATCCTTTGTTTACAGCAAGCCGGTGAGATTGACAACCTCACTGTTACGTTGGGGCAAAGTATTTTGATTGTGTTGTGCAGGTTCCATGTTGGCGCCGGAATCCCTGGTGTTGCGTCGCACTACACTCCGTCACCAACGACCTTCACGTGTTCCTTGACTCCTACTGGTTCGATAAACCTTGGTTTCTTACTGAGGGAAACTTGCTGCTGTACGCATCACACCTTCCACTTGGGGTTCCCAACGGGCGTGTGCTTTACGCTTCATCATAGGTCATCCCTCGATATAGGTGGATATGTTGAGGTGTACATGTCAAGAGCAGGATTTGTTCATCTGCGTGACGCAAGATACTCTGGGCCCACTCGGTGAGACTACATCCATAAAGTTGCAACATACGACTAGTTTATGAGGATATAATCACACATGAACGAGTTGAATAGTCTTGTCGGCAACAAGATCAAACTAGGTATGATGATACCGATGATCAAATCTCGAAAAATTCCGGTATGGAAGTAACAAAGGTAATAAGACTCGACGTCTGCGGTACAACGACTTCATATATTCGTAGAATACACATGGATCATTATGGCCATCCAGGTTCCCTGGTGATCATTGATCTGAGAGGTTTCACGATCATGTCTTTTTCGCTCTCGAACCATAGGGAAACATTCTTAAGGGTTCATCGGCATTGAGATGCTTTTGGATTCATTGAAAGCATCGAATAATAGAGAAGAGAGAACCAAAAAGGGTTTGTGACTTTGAGGTGGAGAGGAAGCGAACCCGAGGTGTGCAACGATGACACATAGCAAACAATAATAGTGACGACTCTCCTCCGATGATTTACCCAGCCGAAAATAACATTGGTATACCATATTGTGTACTCGACGTGGCCAACCCTGGTTTGGATTCAGGAAGGAGTATACAAGGCCCAAGAAGCCCGTCCAAGGATATGAACTATATAAAAATAGGCAAGTATTATCCATTTCAGGTAAACCGACATAGATCATTGCAACCGACCCGGATGTGGACTCCGAGACCTAGCCCACTATATGAGGGCTAGGAGGAGCCATTGGGGAGGGCTTCGAAACCTTTGTAATCTCACACATTGTTGCAGGCCCTAGTTCTAATTCAATCTCGGCGACTTTTGCCTACAACTCGTTTCCCCCCTTTTTGGAAGGGGCTTATGAGTGTAAAAGATGAGTTTTTCAGAGAGGTCCGTTCATCCTTGGTGATGGACATAATATCTGGTTCTGGGAGTATTCATGGTTAGGACGCGAACCTCTTGCAGCCCAATATCCCTCTCTCTTCAATATTGCACAACTAAAAAATGTGACTATTGGGGAGGTCTTAAATAATGTACCGCTGAATATTAGTTTCAGTAGGGTACTCTCTCAAGATAAATGGACATCTTGGGTTCAACTAGTTGAGGTATAATGGGGGTTCACCTATCTAACTAGCCGGATAGGTTCACTTGGCATCTAACGGCTTCTGGGAATGTCTCAGTGAAATCCTTTTATTTAGACCTCTTAAATGATCATACTATATTTCTTAGGAAATATATATGGCGTTTGAAGGTACCACTTAAGATTAGAATATTTATGTGGTTCTTAAATAAGAAGGTTTTGCTCACACAAGATAATTTAGCCAAAAGGAAGATATAAACAATGGTTCTGTGATTCTGAGGAAACGATTGACCATTTATTCATGAGATGCCCCTTTGGGAAATTGATTTGGAGAGTGGTCTATTTTACATTTAATATATCACCTCCGGCTAATATCAAAAGTATGTTTGGAAATTGGCTAAATGGGATAGATAAGAAAACAAAGTCTCAAATTTGCGTAGGAGTTTGTGCTTTGCTTTGGGCAAAATGGAATTGTCGCAATGATTTAATTTTTAAAAGAGGGGAAGGTGATTTCTTTTTGCAGGTTATCCACAAAGCTACATATTGGATCCACATGTGGTCTTATCTCCTTCCCGAGGATCAGCGGGAACCAATGGAGTCTGAATGCACCCGGTTGATGGCGGTCGTACGGGCTATCTTCAGCCAGGTTGGTTGGCAGCATACTAATAGGATACAATATGCATAGGCATTTCTTGTATTCTTTATTCGATGGATAATTCATGTTGCCACGTTATGCAACCCGTGAACTTGTAATGACCATAAGCACTTGAGACTTTTTAATAAAAGGTTGTGTGCATCGCTCTGATGTAGAGGCTGGGTGGTAATCCCCCATTTCGAAAAAACCTAGTTTGTTTGGCAAGTCCTTGAAACCACCAGCTCTGTCTTTCCTACAAACCCAAGTCCATAGTTATGGGCATTGCCGAGGTTAACCCTCATTAGGAAGGGGTTATACTTGCGTCATACACCGTCGTGTTTGAATACTCATGCTCATCGAGGCAAGTAATTCAGAGGATCAACCAAAGTCTTGTTCTTTCCGTCACGGTCCCAGTCCCATCATCATCACATCCTTAGTTCTCGAACTTAGAAGCAAGGGACGCCATGGCTAAAACTTTTGAATTGTGTATGTATGTGGTAGTTTTGAGTTTGAGCCAAAACCTGCCCAAGATGCCTCATATAAAAAAAAACCAAGGCTGGTATTTTGTTGAAGGGATTTCTATTTTCGTGCCCTCGGGTCCTTAGTTGTGCTTAGTTTTCCCCAGCCGGTTAGTTTTTCCTCAGTTTTTCGCAAGCCCTTGTCTGAAGCCCTCACAAGTGTTGGAACGGCCGTTTGCCCGACGGGTGAACAACTTTGACCGTTATCTACTGACTAGTGGGGCCACGTAGAGCCCGCAAAGACACGTCGGACCATCCATCTTTGTTTGACCGTTAGCATCGCCGTATCCCTAACCAAAACGCGGACGAGTGGGGCTTCGGTATATCGAATGACAAGTGGGGCCATGACGCTGACAGAGGGGCAATACACGGGTAGGATTAGATTTTTAAACGGAGCTCTACAGCGATGGCACGGAGGAGGTGGCATGCGGGGTGCCGAGATGAGATCGACGTCCACAAAGAACTGCATGAGGCAAGACAAAACACATTAGAGAGATATGAAGTAGACGCGTTTAACCATGCAAAGAAGAGAAGAAATAGTCGAGGACATCGACGACTACCTCAACACTTTGACTGACGGTGTCGGACACGAACGCGAGCAATGTAGAGATAACTAGTGTCTCTCCTTTCTAGCGTGTATAGATGGGTGCTAGGGGAGTGTGGTGGCAAAGGGAAACACCTCGCGGTGGTCTGTGGCGTCCAGCATAGCGGGGCGGCGTGGCCGTGCCCACATTGGCGTGCATGTTCAGCATTGGCATCAGCATGTACGTTCATCATTGGCCTCGGCGGTATCTCTGGTGTGTTAGTGATCGAATGAGGGGACGGGATTGAGGGTGCATCCCGACGGTGACCTAGCAGTGGCGGCGAGCATAGCCGTTCTGACCATGCCGATATCGGCATCAACATCATTTGGAGGCTGTGGTGCTCGAATCATGGTGGAAATTGCGATATTATTATATAGAAAATAGCTAGATCTCTAAATCGATGCATATGAAGCTACATATATATTCTTGGTCATAATCCCCTTATCTAAAGGGGATGGATGCATGGCTTCACGTCGTCGTCGCTTTCATCATCAGTATCTTCGTCGTCCGTGTAGTAGTACTTCCTGCACATTGTTCCGTCGAACACCTTCACTGCGAGCACATCATCGCCTTCATATTTGAAGTGTATGAAGCAGCCGAAATCCAAACCGTGTGCGATGGCGAAATTCTCCCAGCCCTTGTCGAGGTACATCCGGCCTTGTCCGTCAAATATGACCTCCACGGTCCAGAGACGAGGACCGTAGTCGGCTGTTCGCAGATACACCTTAGCGGGCTCCTGGCCATCAAGATAGTCCGCAAACTTTTTTGGGAGTGCCTGCAAAGATATCGAGCGTCAATCGTTTGAAATTAAAGGTGTTTTAGAACATGCATCATGTATGTGGGAACATGTACGTACCTTCTTGGCCAAAGGGTCTTCATTGATGACGATGAAGAACTCCTCTATGATCAATGGCAGTGTTGACGGTGGTGGTGGCAATGATGATGATCCACCACCCCGGCCGCCCCTTCCCCTTCCCCTTCCGGTCGGTGTCCGAGAAGTGGAAGCCATGGCAATGGATCAAGTGTATGTGAACGAAGAAGAGAGAGGCAGAACCTATTGACACGAGGGATGTCCATTGTGGGGGTTTATAAGGGAGAGATGACCGTTGTGGGGTTTACACCATAAATTAAGGTAGACATGACCGTTGTGGGGTTTACACCATAAATTAAAGTAGAGATGACCGTTGTGGGGGCTTATATCTCAACAATGTGTGGAAATTCATGATGGTTTATCATTTTACCGTGAAAAGTAATGCCTAAATAGATCGTGGAAAATAATGCATAAATAGAGGGAATATAGTTACGTGGCAAACTCGTTATTGCACATAAATAGAGGGTGGCACTGTCCACCGAGAGAGAGAGAGAGAGAGAGGGGTGGCCATGAAGAGAGAGGGAGAGAGGGGTGGCCACGAAGAGACGGAGAGGGGTATACTACATGTTAGATCAGTGGATCAACGGTTGGTGGAGTCGATCCGTGTGACAACGGCTCAACCAATCAGGATAAGTTTCGGCTTCTGTGAGCATTTGTAATAGTACTTGAGGGTAAAACTGAGTAGTACTAAGAAATCAAGGGCACGTAAATAGTAAATAGACTAAGGGATTCAAACAAAAGAATTACAAAATGAAAATGTGTGTTTTGTACAATATAATTCATATTGGGCTACATCAAATTATTTGTAATTCAAATATACATGAGTGTGACAATTATGGCCTCATTTAGACAAACTATGTTTTAGGGAAGATGTTCTGCAAAGGGGTTTGAGTGGAAAACCATGCATCTTCATAGCTACCAGTGATTCTGAGAAAGTGACAATTTGTGGTAAAACTTGATTTATCTATGTTTGTTAAGGTTTTCTAGGAGGCAGGTTGCGTATGAAGACTCCATGAGTAGGTGCCACTATGTTTTTATTTTATTTTTATTTTTTGTGCATGAAATGACTCAATTAGCTATGTTAATCTCATTTGTTGACTCTCTGTTGACCAGCTACTTGAGGGTAAAACTGAGTATATTGCACTTGCCAGTATAAGTACTCGAGGGGAAAACTGAGTACTGATAAAATTTCTGTATAAGGCCCGAGGTTATAACTGAGTACACCAAACATCATAGGGTTAGACTCGTGTCGCGGTGCACGCTGCAGCCGTGCATAGCGGACGCATGTTGCGGTACATGCCACCTTCGTCTTTATAGAGCCCCTCTTTCTCTCCCTCGACGCTCGCCCACTCTCTCAATCTCACTGCAACTGCCTCTTCTGTCCCATCATCTTCTCCACATCAGAAGAAAAAACCCCGAAAAAACACGCCGGCGATGGAGAAGAATGAGATGCCCATTGTCGGTGCATCAGCCGCCGCCGTCCAGGCCACCGTCGCTGCTTCCAACGTAGCTGCCGGCGCATCGGCCGCCGCCCTTGTCCAGGCACCCGTGGCTGCTTCCAATGTAACCGTCGCCGCCGTCCAGGCCCCCGTCACTGCTTCCAATGTAGCCGCCGCCCCTATCCAGGCCCACGTGGCTCCTTCCAACGTAGATGCCGGCGCATCAGCCGCCGACGCATCGGTCGCCGCCCCCGTCCAGGTCCCCGTCGCTTGGGACCCATACAAACCAGTGTCGTACGTCGCGCTGGAGAATCCCTACGACACCAGCATCGTCGATGACAAGCCGGAGGTAACCCTTTGTTCCCTTGTTCTTATCCCATTTTATCTCTTTTGTGTTAGATCTAGCGTTATTAGGATTCTTCTGTTCCTAGTTCAATCCTTTTGTGTTAGATCTTGTGTTATTGTTGTTCGTGATTTGCTTTTGTTTAAGATTCGGTTTACTTATGTGAGTAATCAATCCCATTCGGTTAATTTGTGCCGATGATGATGAATATTTAGGCACAAACTGATTCAGGGTTTGTTCAGTGAACAATTGGTGTGTACAAATTTTTTGTGCATGATCTTTGGTTTACTGACTCAAATCTTGGATATAAATGTGTCCAATGTAACTGAGGCTGCCTTTTTTTTCGTGCCCATATTATTATGCATGATCTTTTGTTCACTCTCTGTTCCATCATAGTTGCAATTGACTCCGTGTTTTTTGCACGATCTTTGGTGCTACGTGACAGGTGCAGAGCAGCGACGTCGACAACAATGACGAGTCCTTCCACACCAAGACTCGTCACGTCCTCAGGAGGCTGCGGTCCGGCCATTACGACGGCCACTTTGCTGGAGGCGTTTACAAGTGCCCCTTCTGCAACAGGAAGCTCCACGCCACCGACTTCAACTGCCTAGTGAACCATGCTGAATCCATTGGCATATGCGGCACTAGAGTTGGAACGACCGTGAACGTGCATGCGTTCATGTCCCAACACAAAGCACTTGAGATTCACCTGCGCAGCCTCCAAGCGAGTCACAAGCGCTACCTGGAGGCGTTGAACGTGCCTACTACACTCTCTGTATGTGACTGCTCTATCTGTAGAGCAGCTTAAATTCATGTAAAATGTAGCTTATGTTGGATCTAGGGATCTATCGGTAGTACTACTAGATCTTTCGTGAATATATTTATGCTATGTTGGCTGCTGTATGCAGCTTATCATATATTTTCTATGGATTTGTGCCCTAGATTTCCTACCTGATTGGGCAAAAACGAAGGCATAAAGAAATGAATGGCGTTAAAAAAACAGAAGGAGAAGCTGCTCTAGATTTGCTACCAATTTGGGCAATCAAGAATGAATGAGATCGAGCGAGAGAGAGGAAAAAGGTGCATTGTAAACTGCTAATCTAGGCGAAAGATTAGAAACCACTCGTGCCCACGTCCCGGACCCACACGGCTCCACACGCTACGGTCCCACACGCTACGGCCCACGCTCCGCTCGTATGATCAAACACGGTCTCGTCCTGTCCCACGCGGTCCCTTTCCACCAGCCCCACGCGACGCGGCCCCACACGTCAGCACGGAACGGTAAACTAAACGGGAATCCTCCCGTTTGAGCTCCTTATGCGGGTTTCAGACAAGGGCATGGGGAAAACTGAGGAAAAACTAAGGAGCTGAGCAAAACTGAGTACAACTAAGTAACCGAGGGCAAAAAAATAGAAATCCCTTTGTTGAAAGAGAGAGAGAAACACGAAGGAAAATGAAAAAAAATGATGACTCTCTTGCGATGATTTTCTTAGCACAAAGCAGTTAGACATGCGCGGTAAGCCATCCCTCGATATAGGTGGACTTTTCCCACGGAAGGATGCACAACCAGATCCTCCACATCGGCATAGAAGCCTGGAGGAAGGAAAAAACTTGGATTCATCAAACGAGCGTGGAGTGGCCTGTCCAAGGATAACATTGACGAATAAGCCTTTGTTTATGGACTCCACCATAGATCTCAGCTTCTTCCCGCGGAGCCTCAGATCCCATCAACTTGACGAGGTCTTCTTCCCCATGTGCCCGTCACCATGATGGCCAAGAGAAAGTAAGGCCTCCAAATCCACCCAAAATCGAGGTCCACCGTAGCCCATGAGATTATTCATGGATACATCGCCAAAATCCACCCTGAAGGTCGCTAGCACCATAGACAGCTTCCAGGGATCAATGCCAACAACCATGAGGCGGTGCTCACATCCACCATGGCCAAGCTCCATACAACAACCATAAAGGAAACTACTACAACCATAAGGGCAAAGGAAATCCTAAAACTACTTTGTACACATGGGAACCGACATCCTAATCCATCTCTATACAAGTCAGCACGAGCTCTGGCGGCAAGAGGGATTGGATCCGGGGATCTATGGAGGACTCTCTAGGGACAGTGGGGGAGAGTTTGAGAGGAGAGGAGAAATGGGCGTATTGGTACTGCTTCGCTGCTATATAACTACGTATGTGGTGGCTTTGAGGTGGAGAGGAACCGAGAGGCCCCATGTGGAATAACAAGGCAAAGAAAATAAAAACCAAAAAGAGATGGCTCTCCTGCAGCGACTTACACCATCCCGCATTTTGAGTGGACTTCTCCTGCACGTTGGAGCGCACAATTCAGAAGAAAATAATCAAAGTCTTGTGTTGTCCATCATGCTCTCATTCCTATCATCATCTTGTCCTTTGCTCCCGATCTAGAAGCTCGAGAGCCATGGCTAAAACATAGAAGGGAAAATCTACGCGGAAGCGCCGCATCGCTGGCTGTTCCGTGCGGCGCGTCACGATTCGGAAAAAGACATCACGCTCTCTATGGGAGTCGCTCAAGCGCTGCCTTATCCACTACGTCCCGCACATGCTGCAGCTTAGCTGAATCACTGATACGCGTACAACACGCGTCCGTTGGGAACCCCAAGAGGAAGGTGTGATGCGTACAGCGGCAAGTTTTCCCTCAGTAAGAAACCAAGGTTTATCGAACCAGTAGGAGCCAAGAAGAACGTTGAAGGTTGATGGCGGCGGAGTGTAGTGCGGCGTAACACCAGGGATTCCGGCGCCAACGTGGAACCTGCACAACACAACCAAATTACTTTGCCCCAACGTGACAGTGAGGTTGTCAATCTCACCGGCTTGCTGTAACAAAGGATTAGATGTATAGTGTGGATGATGATGTTTGCAGAAAACAATAGGAACAAGTATTGCAGTAGATTGTATTTGATGTAAAGAATGGACCGGGGTCCACAGTTCACTAGTGGTGTCTCTCCCATAAGATAAATAGCATGTTGGGTGAACAAATTACAGTTGGGCAATTGACAAATAAAGATGGCATGACAATGCACATACATGTTATGATGAGTAGTGTGAGATTCAATTGGGCATTACGACAAAGTACATAGACCGCTATCCAGCATGCATCTATGCCTAAAAAGTCCACCTTCAGGTTATCATCCAAACCCCTTCCAGTATTAAGTTGCAAACAACAGACAATTGCATTAAGTATGGTGCGTAATGTAATCAACAAATACATCCTTAGACATAGCATTGATGTTTTATCCCTAGTGGCAACAGCACATCCACAACCTTAGAACTTTCTGTCACTGTCCCAGATTTAATGGAGGCATAAACCCACTATCGAGCATAAATACTCCCTCTTGGAGTTACAAGTAATGACTTGGCCAGAGCCTCTACTAATAACGGAGAGCATGCAAGATCATAAACAACACATAGGTGATAGATTGATAATCAACATAACATAACATTCAATATTCATCGGATCCCAACAAACGCAACATGTAGCATTACAAATAGATGATCTTGATCATGTTAGGCAGCTCACAAGATCCAACAATGATAGCACAATTAGGAGAAGACGACCATCTAGCTACTGCTATGCACCCATAGTCCAGGGGTGAACTACTCACACATCACTCCGGAGGCGACCATGGCGGTGAAGAGTCCTCCGGGGGATGATTCCCCTCTCCGGCAGGGTGCCGGAGGCGATCTCCTGAATCCCCCGAGATGGGATTGGCGGCGGCGGCGTCTCTGGAAGGTTTTCCGTATCGTGGCTCTCGGTACTGGGGTATTCGCGACGAAGACTTTAAGTAGGCGGAAGGGCGGAGTCGGAGGGCTGACGAGGGGGCCACACGCTAGGGCCGCGCCGCCCTAGTGTGGCGGCGCCTCGTCGCCCCACTTCGTTTCCCTTTCGGTGTTCTGGAAGCTTCGTGGAAAAATAAGCCCCTGGGCGTTGATTTCGTCCAATTCCGAAAATATTTCCTTACTAGGATTTCTGAAACCAAAAATAGCAGAAAATAGCAACTGGCTCTTCGGCATCTTGTTAATAGGTTAGTGCCGAAAAATGCATAAATATGACATAAAGTATGTATAAAACATGTAGGTATTGTCATAAAACAAGCATGGAACATAAGAAATTATCGATACGTTGGAGACGTATCAGCATCCCCAAGCTTAGCTCCTGCTCGTCCTGAGTAGGTAAACGATAACAAAGATAATTTCTGAAGTGACATGCTATCATAATCTTGATCAATACTATTGTAAGCACATGTAATGAATGCAGCGATTCGAAGCAATGGTAAAGACAATGGTTAAACTATTGAATCATATAGCAAAGACTTTTCATGAATAGTACTTTCGAGACAAGCATCAATAAGTCTTGCATAAGAGTTAACTCATAAAGCAATAAATTCAAAGTAAAGGCATTGAAACAACACAAAGGAAGATTAAGTTTCAGCGGTTGCTTTCAACTTGTAACATGTATATCTCATGGATAGTTGTCAATATAAAGTAATATGATGAATGCAAATATGCAAGCATGTAAGAATCAATGCACAGTTAACAAAAGTGTTTGCTTCTAAGATAGAAAGAAGTAGGTAAACTAACTCAACATAAAAGTAGAAGAATGGCCCTTCGCAGAGGGAAGCATTGATTGCTATATTTGTGCTAGAGCTTTTATTTTGAAAACATAGAGAGAGCATAAAAGTAAAGTTTTGAGAGGTGTTTGTTGTTGTCAACGAATGGTAGTGGGCACTCTAACCCCCTTGCCAGACAAACCTTCAAAGAGCGGCTCCCATGAAACATTTTTATTTTTGGGTGGCACTCCTTCCAACCTTGCTTTCACAAACCATGGCTAACCGAATCCTCGGGTGCCTGCCAACAATCTCATACCATGAAGGAGTGCCTTTTTATTTTAGTTTTATTTGGATGACACTCCTCCCCACCTTTTCTTTCTCAAGCCATGGCTAACCGAATCCTCGGGTGCCGTCCAACAATCACATACCATGGAGGAGTGTCTATTTTTTGTAAAATTATGAGAGTTAATTAATTGGGACTGGGAATCCCATTGCCAGCTCTTTTTGCAAAATTATTGGATAAGCGGATGAAGCCACTAGTCCATTGGTGAAAGTTGCCCAACAAGATTGAAAGATAAACACCACATACTTCCTCATGAGCTATAAAACATTGACACAAATAAGGGATGATAAATTTTGAATTTTTTAAAGGTAGCACTCAAGCAATTTACTTTGGAATGGCAGAGAAATACCATGTAGTAGGTAGGTATGGTGGACACAAATGGCATAGTTATTGGCTCAAGGATTTGGATGCACGAGAAGTAATCCCTCTCAATACAAGGCTTAGGCTAGCAAGGTTATTTGAAGCAAACACAAGTATGAACCGGTAAAGCAAAACTCACATAAGAACATATTGCAAGCATTATAAAACTCTACACCATCTTCCTTGTTGTTCAAACCCTTACCAGAAAATATCTAGACCTTAGAGAGACCAATCATGCAAACCAAATTTTAGCAAGCTCTATGTATTTCTTCACTAATAGGTGCAAAGTATATGATGCAAGAGCTTAAACATGATCCATATGAGCATAACAATTGCCACGTATCAAATCATTCAAGACATTCTACCAATTACCACATGTAGCATTTCCCGTTTCCAACCATATAACAATTAACGAAGCAGTTTCAACCTTCGCCATGAACATTATGAGTAAAGCCAAGGACATATTTGTCCATATGCAACAGCGGAGCGTGTCTCTCTCCCACACAATGAATGCTAGGATCCAACTTTATTCAAATAAAACAAAAACAAAAACATACAGACGCTCCAAGTAAAGCACATAAGATGTGACGGAATAAAAATGTAGTTTCACTAGAGGAACCTGATAATGTTGTCGATGAAGAAGGGGATGCCTTGGGCATCCCCCAGCTTAGATGCTTGAGTCTTCTTGAAATATGCAGGGATGAACCACCGGGGCATCCCCAAGCTTAGAGCTTTCACTCTCCATGATCATATTGTATCATCCTCCTCTCTTGATCCTTGAAAACTTCCTCCACACCAAACTCAAAACAACTCATTAGAGGGTTAGTGCATAATCAAAATTCACATGTTCAGAGGTGACATAATCATTCTTAACACTTCTGTACATTGCACAAAGCTACTTAAAGTTAATGGAATAAAGAAATCCATCAAACATAGCAAAACAGGCAATGCGAAATAAAAGGCAGAATCTGTCAAAACAGAACAGTCCGTAAAGACGAATTTTTCAGGTGCACCATACTTGCTCAAATGAAAATGCTCAAATTGAATGAAAGTTGCGTACATATCTGAGGATTACTCACGTAAATTGGCAGATTTTTCTGAGTTACCTACAGAGACTACTGCTCAAATTCGTGACAGCAAGAAATCTATTTCTGCGCAGTAATCCAAATCTAGTATGAACCTTACTATCAAAGACTTTACTTGGCACAACAATGCAACAAAATTAAGATAAGGAGAGGTTGCTACAGTAGTAACAACTTCCAAGACTCAAATATAAAACAGAAGTGCTGTAGTAAAATCATGGGTTGTCTCCCATAAGCGCTTTTCTTTAACACCTTTTAGCTAGGCGCAGAAAGTGTGAATCAAGTAACATCAAGAGACGAAGCATCAACATCATAATTTGTTCTAATGATAGAATCAAAAGGTAACTTCATTCTCTTTCTAGGGAAGTGTTCCATACCTTTCTTGAGAGGAAATTGATATTTAATATTACCTTCCTTCATATCAATAATAGCACCAACATTTCGAAGAAAAGGTCTTCCCAATATAATGGGACAAGATGCATTGCATTCAATATCCAAGACAACAAAATCAACGGGGACAAGGTTATTGTTAACCGTAATGCGAACATTATCAATCCTCCCCAAAGATTTCTTTGTAGAATTATCAGCAAGAATAACATCCAAATAACAATTTTTCAATGGTGACAAGTCAAGCATATTATAGATTTTCCTAGGCATAACGGAAATACTTGCACCAAGATCACATAAAGCATTACAATCAAAATCATTGACCTTCATCTTAATGATGGGCTCCCAACCATATTCTAACTTCCTAGGAATAGAAGTTTCAAGTTTTAGTTTCTCTTCTCTAGCTTTTATGAGAGCATTTGTAATATGTTTCGTAAAGGCAAAATTTATAGCACTAGCATTAGGACTTTTAGCAAGTTTTTGTAAGAACTTTATAACTTCAGAGATGTGACAATCATCAAAATCTAAACCATTATGATCTAAAGCAATGGGATCATTATCCCCAACATTAGAAAAAAATTCAGCAGTTTTATCACAGGCAGTTTCAGCAGTTTTAGCAGGTTCCGGGAGTTTTGCAGGCTTTGCATTAGAAGTGGAAACATTGCCAACACCAATTATTTTACCATTGATAGTAGAAGGTGTAGCAACATGTGAAGCATTAGCATTTCTAGTGGTGGTAATAGTCCAAACTTTAGCTATATTGTTATCTTTAGCATTTTCTTCTTTTTCCCACCTAGCATGCAATTCGGCCATCAATCTTATATTCTCATTAATTCTAACTTGGATGGCATTTGCTGTATAAAATGACTTAATATCTTTATTTTCATTAGGCATAACTTTCGATTTCAAAAGATCAACATCAGCAGCAAGACTATCAACTTTAGAAGCAAGTATATCAATTTTCCCAAGCTTTTCTTCAACAGATTTGTTAAAAGCAGTTTGTGTACTAATAAATTCTTTAAGCATGGCTTCAAGACCAGAGGGTGAACTCCTATTATTGTTGTAAGAATTACCATAAAAATTACCATAACCATTACCATTATTAGAAGGATATGTCCTATAGTTACTAGAATTATTCCGATAAGCATTGTTGTTGAAATTATTATTTTTAATGAAGTTCACATCAACATGTTCTTCTTGGGCAACCAATGAAGCTAACGGAACATTATTAGGATCAACATTTGTCCTACCATTCACAAGCATAGACATAATAGCATCAATCTTATCACTCAAGGAGGAGGTTTCTTCGACAGAATTTACCTTCTTACCTTGTGGAGCTCTTTCCGTGTGCCATTCAGAGTAATTAATCATCATATTATCAAGAAGCTTTGTTGCGGCGCCTAGAGTGATGGACATAAAAGTACCTCCAGCAGCTGAATCCAATAAGTTCAGTGAAGAAAAATTCAGTCCTGCATAAAAGGTTTGGATGATCATCCAAGTAGTCAGTCCATGGGTTGGGAAATTCTTGACCAAAGATTTCATTCTTTCCCATGCTTGGGCAACATTCTCATTATCCAATTGCTTAAAATTCATTATGCTACTTCTCAAAGATATAATTTTAGCAGGAGGATAATATCTACCAATGAAAGCATCCTTACATTTAGTCCATGAATCAATACTATTCTTAGGCAAAGATAGCAACCAATCTTTAGCTCTTCCTCTTAATGAGAAAGGAAACAATTTTAATTTTATAATGTCACCATCTACATCCTTATACTTTTGCATTTCACATAGTTCAACAAAATTATTAAGATGGGCAGCAGCATCATCAGAACTAACACCAGAAAATTGCTCTCTCATAACAAGATTTAGTAAAGCAGGTTTAATTTCAAAGAATTCTGCTATAGTAGCAGGTGGAGCAACAGGTGTGCATAAGAAATCATTATTATTTGTGCTAGTGAAGTCACACAACTTAGTATTTTCAGGAGTACCCATTTTAGCAATAGTAAATAAAGCAAACTAAATAAAGTAAATGCAAGTAACTAATTTTTTTGTGTTTTTAATATGGAGAATGCAAACAAGACAATAAATAAAGTAAAGCTAGCAACTAATTTTTTTGTATTTTGATATAGTGCAGCAAACAAAGAAGCAAATAAAAGTAAAGCAAGACAAAAACAAAGTAAAGAGATTGGAAGTGGAGACTCCCCTTGCAGCGTGTCTTGATCTCCCCGGCAACGGCGCCAGAAAAACAGTCTTGATGACGCGTAAAGCACACGCCCGTTAGGAACCCCAAGAGGAAGGTGTGATGCGTACAGCGGCAAGTTTTCCCTCAGTAAGAAACCAAGGTTTATCGAACCAGTAGGAGCCAAGAAGCACGTTGAAGGTTGATGGCGGCAGAGTGTAGTGCGGCGCAACACCAGGGATTCCGGCACCAACGTGGAACCTGCACAACACAACCAAATTACTTTGCCCCAACGTGACAGTGAGGTTGTCAATCTCACCGGCTTGCTGTAACAAAGGATTAGATGTATAGTGTGGATGATGATGTTTGCAGAAAACAGTAGGAACAAGTATTGCAGTAGATTGTATTTGATGTAAAGAATGGACCGGGGTCCACAGTTCACTAGTGGTGTCTCTCCCATAAGATAAATAGCATGTTGGGTGAACAAATTACAGTTGGGCAATTGACAAATAAAGATGGCATGACAATGCACATACATGTTATGATGAGTAGTGTGAGATTCAATTGGGCATTACGACAAAGTACATAGACCGCTATCCAGCATGCATCTATGCCTAAAAAGTCCACCTTCAGGTTATCATCCGAACCCCTTCCAGTATTAAATTGCAAACAACAGACAATTGCATTAAGTATGGTGCATAATGTAATCAACAAATACATCCTTAGATATAGCATTGATGTTTTATCCCTAGTGGCAACAGCACATCCACAACCTTAGAACTTTCTGTCACATCGTCGATTTAATGGAGGCATGAACCCACTATCGAGCATAAATACTCCCTCTTGGAGTTACAAGTAATGACTTGGCCAGAGCCTCTACTAATAACGGAGAGCATGCAAGATCATAAACAACACATAGATGATAGATTGATAATCAACATAACATAGCATTCAATATTCATCGGATCCCGACAAACGCAACATGTAGCATTACAAATAGATGATCTTGATCATGTTAGGCAGCTCACAAGATCCAACAATGATAGCACAATTAGGAGAAGACGACCATCTAGCTACTGCTATGGACCCATAGTCCAGGGGTGAACTACTCATACATCACTCCGGAGGCGACCATGGCGGTGAAGAGTCCTCCGGGGGATGATTCCCCTCTCTGGCAGGGTGCCGGAGGCGATCTCCTGAATCCCCCGAGATGGGATTGGCGGCGGCGGCGTCTCTGGAAGGTTTTCCGTATCGTGGCTCTCGGTACTGGGGTATTCGCGACGAAGACTTTAAGTAGGCGGAACGGCGGAGTCGGAGGGCTGACGAGGGGGCCACACGCTAGGGCCGCACGGGCCCCCCTTGGGCCGCGCCGCCCTAGTGTGGTGGCGCCTCGTCGCCCCACTTCGTTTCCCTTTCGGTGTTCTGGAAGCTTCGTGGAAAAACAAGCCCCTGGGCGTTGATTTCGTCCAATTCCGAGAATATTTCCTTACTAGGATTTCTGAAACCAAAAACAGCAGAAAACATCAATTGGCTCTTCGGCATCTTGTTAATAGGTTAGTGCCGGAAAATGCATAAATATGACATAAAGTATGTATAAAACATGTAGGTATTGTCATAAAACAAGCATGGAACATAAGAAATTATCGATACGTTGGAGACGTATCAACCACATGTTCTCTTTCTCTCTCTTTAGACCACCACGAGAGGCAGCGACGGAACACTCGAGGAGCACAGCGCCGGATGGGTTGCCGCCGTCACCAAGCACGCATCAGGAGGCCGCTGGGGATGAGAGCCGCAGCTGAGGCCGCTGCCGGGCACGCTCTGGGAGGGGAGTCCGCTGCCCTCAAGCACGCGGCCGTAGGGGTGGCCGCCACCGGGCACCTGAGAATGAGGCCGCAGTTTAGGCCACCGCCGGGCTTGATTTGGGAGGGCAGTCTGCCGCCGTCAAGCATGCGGCCGCAGGGGAGGTTGCGGCTGGGCACGCGAGCACGCGGCCGCAGGTGAGGCCTCCACCGGGCATGAACTATGAGGGTTGTCCCCGCCGTCAAGCATGCGGCCGCAGGGGAGGTCGCCGCCGCGCACTCTCTCGGAAGGAATTTGCCGACGTCAAGCACGCACCAGAGGAGGCTGTCGTCGACGAGCGACTAAGGACACGACATTCGCTGGGTAGCGCGCGGAGGCCGCCGCCGCCGAGCACGCAGGAGGAAAGCGCCGCCGAGCTTGCAGCCGAGAATCCGCCGTCGGCAAGCCGCAAGCGTGAGGAGAAGGCTGCGGAGTCGAGCTCCAACAGGCTATAGCCGTGTGCGCGGGGAAGCTTCCCTTGTCGAGCGCGACGAGGAATCCGGTGACCGGCGAGTTCACTGCCCCAGCCAATTATTACCGACTGAATCTGGCAATTAGGTTTGACTAACCTGTCAATCAAGCTTATTTAATATGGTAATTATAATTAATTAACCTAATAATTAGACCCTAATTAATATGTCAGCCATTATCCTGGTAATTCTTGATTAATTAGTGGAAATTGCCACATTAGTTAGATCCTAGTTTACATATTAATCCTGACTAGTTACCATATTAACTAGATCCTGGTATTTTTTTTTACTGGTGATTCACCATTGTTGCAATTTCTCTACTTAATCTGGCAATCGAGTAAAATGTATCAGGCATTGTTCTAGTTGATTTGGCGATTATGTTTTTCCCAGTAATGAATTGATGGTGTGCGGGAAAAAAAAACTAGTTGGAGCTAGCAGCAACAAGCTTGTCTACTTTTTTTGGCATCTTTGAGCACCACCTCATGGTACAAGGCTTTTTGGCAGCATGTCGGTAGAAGTTGCATGTGGGCTTGCTTTAGGGGGCGGTAGGACCGGGGGTGCTACGTGGTATAAATGCCAGCGGGGTACTGCTTTTTTTGTGACGTGAGGATGGGGTACTAAATGCTGCATATGCGCTGCTAATTAAGATCAGTTGGGTGGGGTCACGAGAATCCGCCGCACGCATCCGCATTTGTGCAGCGCCGCTGCGTAGTGCGGTCCAACATAGAACTACCATGATTTTGAGACGAAGACGAAACTAACACAAGAGGCCTCATGTGAGAAGAACCATGTTAGATATTTTGCTAGAGTAGCAAGAGTAATAACAACGATGAGAAAACAATAAGCAAGATGATTCTTCTATAATGACTCAGCTGGAAGGAGCTAGACATGCGTCGTACGTCATCTGGCCCTAAGCTCCCAATCAAGAAGCTTGAGAGCCATGGCTAAACCGTAGAACTACTTATGTGGTGGCTTTTAGTTGGAGAATAAATCAACTCAAAAGGCCTAATATCAAAGGACCAAGGCCAATATTTTGTTATAGGAGGGAAAGCAACGCAGTGGAAATGAAAATCGTGACAGGATGTCCTCTCATGATTTGCTCAGCGCGAAGCAGTTAGACCTACGCGGTAAACCGTCCCTCGATATAGGTGTACTTTTCTCACGCAGACTCTGGCAGCCTGTCCAACCCAATAAACAATTCAAGTCCTTCTGTTGCATGAACACGCATGCATGGTGTGTTCGCATATGTGGCCATCTTTTCTACCCCAAAACAGATAGAGAATCGTAGCCATGGCAAGCGTGAGTACGTTTGACGGGCACTAATAATCTGGACAAGTAACCATCGCAGCTAAGCTACTAATTAATGGCGATGGCTTAGCTTAGACATGTATATGGCGGTCAACTTTCCCGGAATTCCCATCCAAGTAAGATAAGGCGGCTTTGCTTGAGCCAGGATTCAGCTCCTCCCCTGTTGCTTCCAGGAAAGGCCTGGTCGATGCCACAACCACACGACCGGGACTCGTTCGTTCACCCGATTCGCTGGCGTTCGAATTCGATGGCTTGATACCGGCCGGAAGTGGAAAGGGACAGCCATCCAGCCAGGGGGGTCGTCCAACGAACAAACCGCTATACCGAACGAACCTCCCGGCCGTGGTCCACCCGTTGGACTCCGATGGGGTTCCGATCGGGGGCAGGCACCTTGGCCTTGCCCTCCATTGCTACTTGCTCCGAGCATATCTGTATGTCGCCGTCAAGCTATCCGCCGTATCGGCTGGGAGCCTGGGACCGGTCGAGGAGCACCGTGTGACACGCTCTGGGCATACGGTCCACGTTTCCTGGCTGAGGACGGTTGGGTGCGGCCAAATGTGTCCCCCGATCCGGCGATGTGTCCTGCGCCAAACCAGGCCACAAAGTTAAGGAAAATGCTCTAGATCACCCGGAGGATCCGTTCGTGCTATCCTCCGCCTCCGTTGCAAGCCACGTGTCCTATTGGGCCCACAACAACCGGTCTTTATCTTCTCCCTGTCGTAGTTTGAGGGAAAACGATACCTCAATCAGAGGTTCGGTTACGTGTATATAGGAGGCAGGAAAAGCCCCTGCCGTGGCTTACAGAAGGAGTCGAAGAGGAGTCCGTATTGGGTTGGTATACATACCATACCTGTATACGGATACAGATTACAAGTCTAACAGCCCCCCTTAAGCTAAACCTCGAGACAGGTTTAGATTATGCTTAAACTTACCTAATAACATAACAGGCAAAGGTTTAGTGAACCCATCAGCTACTTGATCTTTATTCGAGATAAACTTGACATCTAACAACTTTTTGGCAACACGCTCCCGAACGAAATGATAGTCAATTTCAATATGTTTTGTCCGAGCATGAAATACGGGATTGGCAGATAAATATGTGGCGCCAAGATTATCACACCATAAGCATGGTGTGTCCAATAGAGAAACACCAAGTTCCCGAACTAATGCTTCAACCCAAATCAATTCAGCTGTTGCATTGGCAAGCGCCTTGTATTCAGCTTCGGTGCTAGAACGAGAAACCGTAGCTTGTTTGCGAGCACTCCAAGAAATCAAGTTTGGTCCAAAAAATATGGCAAAACCTCCCGTAGAGCGGCGGTCATCAAGACAACCAGCCCAATCAGCATCAGAAAAAGCACTGAGAAGTGTAGATGAAGATCTCTGGAATGTGATACCAATATTAAGTGTGCCTTTGACATAACGCAAAATCCGTTTTGCCGCTGTCCAGTGAGCAGTAGTAGGGGCATGAAGATACTGACATACTTTATTTACTGAGAAGGCCAAATCAGGACGTGTCAACGTTAAGTATTGAAGGGCACCAACAATGCTGCGATAATTGGTGCTATCCTCAGAGCCAAGAGGAGAGCCATCGGTCAAGGATAAGGAATCTTTAGCAGACAGTGGCGTAGGCATGGACGTACAATGAGTCATATTGACACGAGCTAACAGATCAGCAGCATATTTAGCTTGAGTAAGAACAAGACCATGGGCAGCACGAGTGACTTCTATGCCAAGAAAGTAATGCAAATCTCCCATATCCTTAATTGCAAAATTCTCGTTCAATTGCCGAAGTAACACAGTAATAGCATGATCTGTTGAGCTAGTCACAATAATATCATCAACATATATGAGAACATAGATGGTGATACCTGACTTGGCATAGAGAAATAGGGATGTGTCTGCTTTAGAAGGAATAAACCCAAATTCCTTCAATTTAGAACTAAGACGAGCATACCATGCACGAGGAGCTTGCTTTAACCCATAAAGAGCTTTATCAAGTTTGCAAATATAATGCGGAGCACGTGGATCTTCAAAACCCGGTGGTTGTTTCATATAAACTTCCTCTTCCAGAACGCCATGTAAAAACGCGTTCTTGACGTCTAGCTGGCGTAAGCTCCATCCCTTAGACACAGAGATGGCTAATACAAGTCTGATAGTAGCAGCTTTGACCACTGGACTGAATGTATCCTCATAATCAAGCCCATATCTTTGTTTAAAACCTTTTGCAACAAGGCGTGCTTTATAACGATCAATGGAGCCATCAGACAGTCGCTTAATCCGGTAGACCCATTTACAATCAATGAGATTTTGGGTGGAGCTTGGAGGTACAAGATGCCATGTTTTATTATGCATAAGAGCTCCATATTCTTCCTCCATGGCATGTTTCCAGTGGACATCAACGAGAGCCTCTTGAACATTGCGAGGTTCCCCTGTAGACGTAAGCAAGCCATAGCGAATAGTTCCATCGGTATAAATTTTGGGATTTTTAATACCTTTCTGAAGACGAGTACGCGGTGCAGGTGGTTCAGGCGCAGGAGAGGGCCCAGAATTGTTTTCCGCAGAGGATCCTGCTGAGAGAGAATAATCTGGCACATGGGATCCAGTCGGGCTGAGTGGTGGCGAACCAGCCACAGACGATTGGCGGGAGACGTCCCTGCACCCGCCGCTGTCCTCGTCAGTCGCGGAACCATGCGCGCGTCCACGGGCGCGAGGCGACGCGGGGGACCCAGTACTGTCGGCCACGGCCGGGTCCTGGGACGAGCTGGTATGCGTACGTTGGCCGGATGAGCTGGAACCCCGCGACGGAGATCCTTCCTGGGCTGAGACATCACGGACAGTGCTAGTTTCTAGACCAGAATCTGTAGGGATATCTTCCTGAAATCCAGTGCTGATCATTGCTTCATCACGATCAATTGATGCATCATCTAAACATATTATTTCATGCTGAATAGCTGGTTCTTGCAAACAGGCAGGAGAGGAGACATCCTCAGAAATCTGGAGAGGGTTAGTGGTAGATATAACAGGCACATTATCATCGAGATGCACACCCTCAGTAGATGTTGTGGAAGACAGTTTTGAAGGCAATAAAAGGATTTCCGCTCGTAGACGGGCACCGGCATTAGGATGTAGAGATTCGAACGGAAAAATATTTTCATCAAACACGACATCACGAGAGATATAAACTCGTCCAGTAGACACATCAAGACACTTAACTCCTTTATGCAAGGGACTATACCCTAAAAATACACACCGTTTGGAACGAAAAGCAAGTTTCCGTTGATTGTAGGGGCGAAGATTGGGCCAGCAGGCGCAACCAAAAATACGAAGAGAGTCATAATTAGGAGTGACCTGAAGTAGCTTTTCTGTAGGAGTTGCAAAATTGAGCACCTTAGTAGGTAGCATGTTGATGAGAAACGTGGCAGTGAGAAAAGCTTCATCCCAAAATTTTAATGGCATAGAAGCGTTGGCAAGCAAGGCAAGACCAACTTCAACAATATGACGGTGTTTGCGCTCAGCCGAACCATTTTGTTGGTGAGCATGAGGACATGAAACATGATGTGTAATGCCTACTTTTTGGAAAAATCCATGGAGTTTTTCATACTCACCACCCCAATCAGTTTGCATAGTGATGATTTTGCAACCAAACTTTCGTTCAACAAGTTTTTGGAAATTGAGAAACACTTGATAGACATCCGAACGCTTTTTGAGCAAATAGATCCAAGTAAACTTACTATAATCATCAATAAAGCTTACATAATATGAGTGCTTGCCAACAGAGACAGGAGCTGGACCCCATACATCAGAAAACACTTGTTCCAAAGGAACAGTGGATACACTAGTAGAAATAGGATAGGGCAATTGGTGACTCTTAGCTTGTTGACAAGGATCACACACATAAGGATTTATATCAGGAGAGTACTCTAATTTATTTTTCCGAAGAATTTGCTGAACGACAAAAGAAGATGGATGTCCTAGACGACGATGCCATGTAGATGAGGAAGGCTTGATGGTGAGGAAGGCATGCTTGTGAGATCCCGTAGATATTGGAACTAGAGGATAAAGACCATCATGACAAGGACCTCTAAACATGACGTGCTTCGTTGCCTGATCCTTGATCAAAAAGAAAAAAGGGTGAAATTCAACGAAGGCATTGTTATCTAGGGCAATTTTATGAGTGGACAATAAATTTTTGGAAGCATTAGGTACATGGAGGATGTTTTTAAGATGAAAAGAGCTATGAGGGGTGTGCAAAATCGAATGACCAATATGCTTAATTGTCATACCTTGGCCACCAGCATTATGAACTTGATCATGTCCTTGATAAGTATCACGAGTGTGTAACTTGTTTAACTCGCCAGTAATATGATCTGTAGCACCAGAATCCATGTACCAATTTGTGTCCACACCGTATGCACCTTTGCGATCAGTGTTGTAATCATCATCATCCTCACGGTCAGCGTAGCGCCACCAACATTGATTTGCAGGGTGACCATGTTTCTTGCAGATTTGGCACTCAACATCTTGAAACGGAGTAGCTACTCGACCACGACCACGCCCCCCTTGGTTGCCACCACGGCCTCCCTGGTGGCCACCACGGCTTCCTGGAGGTGTATGGTACCGATCATTGGGACGACCCTGATTGTGGCCATTGGGGCGACCACGAGAGAGGTTGTGACCACCACTATTGTTGCCACGGTAGTCACGATAATCACCATAGTGGCTGCGGTAGTCGCGGTAGTCATTGCCTCCTCCACCATGGTAGTCTCCTTGAGAGTTGCGATATTGATCATAACCACCACGAGGAGTTGTGGGACGAGTGGGACGGCCACGTCCACGAGCCGCAACATTGGCGGAGGACTGAAAAGGGGAGGCATCTTGTCCAGTTTCCGAGAGCATGGACTGGCGCTGATCATAGGCAGTGAGCTGCGAGCACATATCAGCGAGCGTAGTACTAGGGACAGCGTTGATAGAAGCAACAAAGGGTGTGTAATCACCTCCTAAGCCATTAAGGATATAGCCTTTGAGTTCATCATCATCAATTTTCTTCCCAGCTGCTGCAAGTTCCATGGCGAAACCCCTCATCTTGGTGATGTACTTATCTGCCTTCATGTCCAATTTCTTGGTGTTAGAGAGAGAGCCACGTAGAGTATTAATCTGAGCCTTGGACTGCGAGGTGAAGAGCTCAAGAATTGAGGACCAGGCCTCAGCACAATGCTCAACACCAAGAACGTGAGTAAGGATGTCGGCGGACAGAGTCTTGAGGAACCAGCTCAAAACTTGTTGATCTCGTGCAACCCACGAGGCATAGGCGGGATTGGGAACCGTTAGTTGTTTCTTTTCTGCATCTTCAATATCCAGGGTCGTGGGCGGCGCCTCGTCAGAGCCGTCAAGCAGCCCCATGACGAGCGCACCGCGGACAGCGGGAAGAACTTGCATCTTCCAGAGGAGGAAGTTGACCCGCGTCAATTTTTCTGTGGGAGGCGCCCCAAGGGCAGCCGCCATGGCAGTCGTCGTGGAGGAGGACGCCATCGGGAGGAGGGTGGGCTTTCTGAACGTCACCTACGATCGGGATCGAGGGGATCGATTCTTGATGAGGAAACCGATCGAAATCAGCAACTTATTTTCTTCTTTTTCTGAGATCGGCCGATCGGGCAAGATCGATCTGGGTTATGCGTGGGCTTTTCTTTTCTTTTCGATCACGAGCTAGACGAAGGAAAAGGCAGCTCTGATACCATGTCGTAGTTTGAGGGAAAACGATACCTCAATCAGAGGTTCGGTTACGTGTATATAGGAGGCAGGAAAAGCCCCTGCCGTGGCTTACAGAAGGAGTCGAAGAGGAGTCCGTATTGGGTTGGTATACATACCATACCTGTATACGGATACAGATTACAAGTCTAACACTCCCTGCGTTAATCGCCTTCTTCCTCGGTGAGCTACAGGTTCCCAAATTATTTTCTCCGATGCTCCTCTCTCCTCGAGAAACAGAGCTTGCTCGCCGGCGGCGTCACCTCGACGAGGACGCCCGCACCGACCGACCCACGGGGACCCGTCCACCTCCGTGAGCTCGTCGGGCCGCCGGCCACCATCTAGGCGAGCACGCCCGCGCCAGTGGTGCCACCCCTTGGGAACATCTCCCTTGTCCTCCCAACTCACCTCCGTGAGCTCGCCCCGCCGCCGGCCAGCATCTCCGCGACCATACCAGCGCCGGCCCATGGGGACATCTCGCTCGTCCTCAACCTCACCTCCGTGAGCTCGCCTCGACGCCAGCCGGCGGCCATCTCGGCAACCAGGCCCGCGCCGCCCCATGGGGGCATCTCCCTTGTCCTCCACCTCCGTGAGGTCGCCCCATCGCTGGCCGCCATCTTCATGATCGAGGAAGGTCGCCCTTGAGTCGCTGCACTCTACCTCGGCGAGCTCGCTTGTAGAAGTCGTCGCCATCCATTGTAGCAACCGCCGCCCATTGTAGGCAGCCGCCGACGCAGCTTGTAGCACTCGCTGCCGCCCATTGAAGCAGCCGCGGCCGCCATTGGTACCAGCAGCCGACGCCGCTTTGTAGCACTCGCCGCGGCCTGTTGTAGCAGCTGCCGCCGCCCTTGGTAGCAGCAGCCGCCGCCTGTTGTAGCAACGGCCGACGACCTTGGTAGTAGCGCCCGACGCCGTAGCAGCGGCCGCCGCATATTGTAGCCTTGTAGCAGACACGGCCGCCCTTTGTAGCAGCACAGCCGCCGCTTGTTGTAGCAACGGCCGACACCCTTGGTAGCAACGGCCGACGACCTTGGTAGCAGCGGTTGCCGCCTATTGTAGCAGCCGCAGCCGCCCTTGGTAGTAGCAGCCGTCGCCTGTTGTAGCAACGGCCGACACCCTTGGTAGCAGCGGCCGACGTCCTTGGTAGCAGCGGCCGCCGCCGCCGCTGTAGCACTCGCCGCCGACTATTCTAGCAGCCGCCACGCCCTAGGTAGCACCCGCCACCGCCTCTTGCAGCACCCGCCGGTGGACAACTAAAAACTACGAGGCGTCCATCCCGCAGCCTCGCCTCCCATCGTCTAGCGGCGCCGGCGAGTCCCGTCACTTCCGCTTCCGGCAGCGCCCACGACAGATGGCTCACAGCTTGCGGCAGCCACGGGCGGCGGCAAAGTGCATGGGCACCTACAGGGCAGCCATGGCTACACGTTAGGCGGAGGGGAGCTCCATGCGATAGAAACATGGCAGCATATGGAGGTGAGATGGAAGAAAACCTTCGTGTGTGGACGAGAAAAGTCAAGGAAGGGCTCCGCACGTGGTGGGACCTGCTGGTTTCCAGTGTCGTAGACATGACACAACAGACCGAGACGCGGGTTCTCATCCAACGGATCAATCGAACGGCTGGCGACCCGGAGGATCGGCGCGTGGGATCCCCCGGGGGACGCTCAGCACTCGCCCAAAGTTAAGCGGGTACGCACACATGCTAGTCACAAATTGGCGTCAGTTCAGCTCAGTGGGCGCCTCTGTGTCAGTCGGTCACTGGATGGTTGTGCCACGGGACGATGTGTCGATCTCAGCGTGGTTTTACCGACCTGGCCTCCTGGTGTGTGTGGCTGTAACATTGGTAATTGGTGCAAACCCTGCATTCAGGCCATCTCTAGCAGCCCGATCTAAATAACTCGAAGCGATCTGTTTTAATCAGAGGTACATAGTACATACAGTAACAAAGATACTCCATCCGTTCACAAATAAGTGTACGTGTGTCATGCGGGGTTTTCAAGATAAATTATGAAGTGAAGTAAAAAAAATGCATTGGAAAGATGCATCTCTCCTCTTTAATTAGTCCACCTCTAATGAACTAAGTGCTTGTAGAAAACAAGGAGAACATATGCTCAATTTTATTGGGTTTGATTTCCGTGCAATGAGAGAAGCAATTAAAGTGCATTGGGAAGATATGGGTACACTCTTTTATAGACAAAGTTTAGAGCTAGATGTCCACTTATTTGTGAACGGAGGGAGTACAAATGAAGAATCTAGCGGTCCAACGCAAGCAGAACAACGTGCACGGATCGAGCAATTTCGGGCTTAAATTTTGGCTTGAAATGCTTCTGCGTGGACGAGACGTGGACCGCCTACGTGTCCTCTAGCTTCCCACCTGAACCCGCCTGACAACATCTACAGGGCCGCTTCTCCTTATGCACGCGTGCTAGTACAGGCGGTGGCTCTGGTCTTTCGCTCTGCGCCGCCATCAGTGGGTTGTTTCACCCTCTGCAACAAAATCAATGACATGCGTGCGAGTGGACCATGGGCAAGTCATGGCCCTACAAGAAGGCAAAGAAGAACCACAGTGCAAGCTCCTCGCGGTCAGGCAGCCCTCCTCGGTGAGACTGTTAATACATTCTCGTGGAAATGGCATATTCGCTACACGAGCACATGCTCTCCATAGTGTGGAGTTACGTCCACCTCTCCACCAGCCGGTACCTCAACTAGCGGAGGGTGCCAATGTAGGGTGTAAGCGGACTGAGGAGATCTGGCATCATCGGGCGCTGTTGTTGCCCGATCTTCGTGCCAACCATGCCTATGCCATCAACTCGTATGCGTTGGACACCTTCAGGCGCTGGGAATGGGACCTACGACGCCACACGGGCTTCCTAGGCAACGAGGACATGGACTACGGCACATCACTTGAGGACATGTAGCTGTTACCCGCCGTCAAGGAGGAGCCGATCGTTCGTGAGGAGCATAAGCATCTAGAGACCGTGAAGACGGGGGGATGAACTCCCTATCCAACCACTCGACATTTTGCGCGAAGAGGCTCTCAAGCTCGCCATGACGCCATGTACTTTGTGGCCTGCGCTTGCGCTGTCCCATCCGACAGCAACAACTCTACCTCTGGCATTACCGATGCTCACATGGCCCACGCCGGAGTTCATCGACATGTCGACCAATGATGATGAGGAATAAGCTGCGGGCTCAGCGCAGACCCTAGATAGGGTTTCTATCTATTTATTTTTTTATTTTTTATTTTTTACTTTCTCTATGTAAATTGTGTTTTCAATATTTCCAGATTTTATATTTTTTTAAAGAATGGGTCTTGCGTGTCAGTAGTAACAAAATTGCGTCTGTTCAGCGGGCACCTGCGTGTCACGGTGGTCACGGGACCCTGGGTCGACCGGTCGATTTCAGGTTTCTGTTTTACCGACCTGGTGTGTGTGGTTGTAACTTTGGTGCAACCGTGCAGCGGCGCGGGCAGGTCGGGACACCGTTGACGCCATCGCCGGAGATTGGTCGACGGGGACTGCCGTGGCAGGGAGGTCCAACGAACCAACCCACCCGATCGTCGAACCCGGTCAGGACATGGCTGCTCTGCTCAGCCCCGCTCCCGTCAACATTTTTCAAAACCGTCGCCATCCTCGCTTTCCCTCCACAGTTTGTTCGCTCACCTTCCCCTCCAAACCCAGTCCCCCCACAAGGCCTCAAACATTTCGTTCCGTCCTTCTCCTCCCTCTCGCTTATCCTCTCCGGCGTCACGCCCCCGTATAAGTAGCCGCACGCACTCCATTACCTTAATCCCCAGCTCCAGCTTAAATATACTCCCGCACGCCTGCCTGCCTAGAAGCTCGCGCGCGACGACGAGGAAGGGGCAGACCAGATACCAAGAAAACCACTAGCCTGCTCTTCTTTGCAACACAGAGAAGGAAGCGATTCTTGGAAACCAGAGACATACTATGGCGGTGACAGGGACGACGGTGGCGGCGGCGGCCACGATGCTGGCAGCGCTGGCGGCGATCTTCCTCTCCTTCGTGCTCTGCTTCTACATATTCCTCTGCGCCAAGCGGTCCCGCGGAGCCGCGCCGCCGCCGCCCGGCAGCGGCTTCCTCGCCCACCTCCGCTACTTCTTCTGCGGGGGCAACGGCCTCGCCGCCTCAGGCGACAGCACCAACGCCGCCGTGTGGTACTACGACGGGGGCCTGGACGAGGCGTCCATGGCGTCGCTGCCCAGCCGGGCGGTGGCCAAGGGCGAGGCGATGCACTGCGCGGTCTGCATCACGGAGCTCGCCGCCGGGGAGGCCGCGCGCGTGCTGCCGCGCTGCGGCCACGGCTTCCACGTCGCCTGCGTCGACATGTGGCTCAAGTCCCACTCCACCTGCCCGCTCTGCCGCCGCCCCGCCGTCGACGCGCCGCCCATGCCGCCGCCGCCCGTGCAGGCGCCCGAGGCCGACCAGGAGGCGCCAAACTTCCCCACCAACGTCCTCTTCTTCGGCTCGCAGGACGACGTCAGCACCGGCAACGCGCAGCAGCAGACGCTGCCCGCCCTCACCATGCCTCCTCCTCCTTCTCCTTCGGCGCAAGAACCGGCCGCCTCCGGGCCGCGCGGAATCAGGCGGCTTCTCGGGTGTGGCGGCACATCGCCGCCCCGGCACCAAGAAGACAACGCGGTTAGGGACATAGAGATGGGGCTCACCGCCGGCGGCGACAACAGCTCGTCGCGGCAACCCAAGACACCAGCAGCCTCTTGTTGACGCTCCGCCGGCAGCAACATGGTGGACCCCTGCTTCCTTCCTTCCTTCCTCCCAACTTAATTTTGTGCCGTCTTGCTTGCGTGCCGTCATCGCAAGTTTTCCTAGCTTGTGCTCCGGTTGCTACAATCTCCAGAGCAGAGTAAAAAAACTGTACAGATTCTTGTAGATTTTCGATGTATATTGTGGATAGAATGATCATGTTCAGGCATGACACCACCACAAAGAAGAAAACAAAAAAACAGAGCTTCAAGTTTGCATACATTTTGCTCTTCTTCCGTGCCATCGTTTCTGCAACTTGCGAGCGGTCAATTCAGCAGCACTACGCACTAGCGACAGCAACCCATACCGTTATTCCAGTTACTTCCATTCTCTGTCCTCGTTGTATCTGCAACTGCAAGCAGTATTTTTCTCTTTTTCGCGAACATAGGCAGTACTACTAAGAGTATTTTTTTCATTTTTTCTTTGAAACGGAGGTAACTTGGAGTATATTTCTGAAACCCACTACAAGTAGTATATTCAGTTATTCAACGAGGCATGACACCACAAGGAGAAAACAAAAAAAATAGAAGCTTGAAGTTTGCATACATTTTGCTGTTCTTCTTATTCCGTGCCATCGTTTCTGCAACTTGCGAGCCGTCAATTCAGCAGTACGCACTAGCGACAGCAACCCATACCGTTATTCCAGTTACTCTGTCTCTGACTACTTCTATAGCTGTATTCTCTGTCCCTGGAGTGTACTAGTACAACTGTAATCAGTATTTTTCTCCTTTTACAAACATAGGCAGCACTACAAGGAGTAGATTCCTGAAACCCACTACTAGGAGTAGTATATTCACCCAGCCTAACTTGCTGTCCTGCTCTTGTCTCTCTTTGACCGCCGGCTTGCCAATGTCAAAGTTGTGCCAAAATCGCCACACATCTCTCCCCAGAACGCTGCACCTGTCAGGAGCTAGCGACCTCGCACGTACGCGCCAAAACTGGAGATTTGACAGGAGATAAGCTGAGAAGAACATGTAGGACTGCACCTAGCTTCTTCTCCAACTCCACAAGTGCAGCACCACATTATCAACCAACAGTCCACCATAGCCACCTGATTCACTCAACGGTTTAAACAACAAAACTCCTGAAACAAAAAATATCAGTCAGGATTCATTAATCCATTTTGCTAGCAGCCTGGTGTTCGAAAATAAGCTGGTTGACTTAACAAGATACTAGTTGAGTTTCCTTTTTATTTTCATCTCTTTTCCCTTTTTAAGGGAAAAAATCAGAGTTCAGGTGGGCTCTTCGCCCTCCGTTGTTTTTGCTCAAAAAAAAAAGGAAAAAATCCAGAGCAGCCTCATATAATCGAGCCAGGATTCCTTCTGCATAATTATAGTTCATCATCCATTAATCCATGTTGCTTGCAGCCTAGTTGCTCGAAAAGAAGTGGGTTGACTTGAAAGACAGCTGAGTTCCCTTCTTCTTTTAATTTTTTAAGGACTCATGATAGTTGAGTTAGCAGGAAGCATGGTGCTGCCGGGCAGTTGGCCAAACAAGCAACAAGGACAGCAAAATCAACCGAACAATTGGGCGATAGCTGAGCTAATCGCTTGCAAATTAGTTATATGACGATATGATGCTAGCACCCAATTTTCCCTTTGGCGAAAAGTATATATGTTAAGGAGAAGGCCCCATGGCGTAGGAAGAAAATTCTGGTTTGCTTGGGCGAGCGAGTCACCAGCAGCGCTGCCTCCAGCGGATAGGTATCTGACGTACGTGTCCCTCTCAGAGCTCGCCGTCGAACAAACAGGACGAATGTGAATACATCAGCATTGATCGACTATGCGTCAAAAAAATCTTCCGCCATTTTTTTTCTTGCTTGGTCCGTTCATCTATCCATGGCGGCTTTCCCAGTTTTATCTGATGTTCAAGAGATTCTCTGCTCTCCATGATAATGGAACGGCTGAAAACAAACAAATTATGCATAATTGCCCTGCTTACCAACTGTGCAGAAACCTAGCTTAATCCCCTTCGATCCAAGAAGATCTTCCAGATGTTTCATTCCCCCTAGCGGCCGAGCCTATCACCAAAACACATCCCTTTCTTCACCAATGCTTTCGTCGTATCTTAATCAGATGCCTCCCTTTCACAAGAAAAAAAGGAATAAGATTCGGGGGCAAGGGGAAAAATAAAACTTGAGGTTCTCAGCATGACATGTCCACCTTAGTATACATGTCGACAAGGCTGATAATTGCGATGGCCCTTATCCGGATTATGCACGTCGCTCTCCTCTTAGGTTAGACTTGCTCACACGCAGGATGCCGGAACAGGTATTATGCCGATATTTTAATGTGTCTGAGACTGATCGGCACTGTTTGAGGAGCTAGCACGAGAGAAATGAGATTTGGGGAATACTAATACGGACATGAGATTTGGGGTTGCTACTTGCTAGGGATCGGATATGGTATCTGTATGGACCATATGGCTGCAACGGAGATAGTGGCACAGAAAAGATGAGGCATGAGTCATGGGTCTGAAACTGACGTGGACTCCCTCTTCGTCAAGGCTCGTGGACGGCGCTTTCGGAATGGAACCAGATTTTATAGCATATCGAACATGAGATGTGGCTGCAGTTTGTCTACCCTGTCGCAATGGCAGGTACTGCCGGTACACGCCCTATGTGATCAGCTAGAACCATCTTGAAGTTTCTTGGTCAATTAAGGGCATCTCCAATGTCACGTTTGACCTCCCCCTCACGTTCTCTCCCCTCTCTCACTCCTTCAGAGTCTTCTGCTTCGCCCCTCACCAAGCAATCGAGCATCGGTTCTTTTCTTCGGAATTTCATCATGGTGCTAATTTCGTCAATGTTCATGGCCGAGAGGCGGCCCCTCTAGCCTCAGACGAGGCCCTCTATCTCCTCGTCCCAAGTGGCAGCGTCCCTGGAGACGAAGAGGTTGGCTACGCCGAGAGTTGCTACGGTGGTCGGTGGAGAAAGAGCATGGCTAGATTGCTTATCCAATTTTTTCTTCTGAGATCCCTTGTGCAAATTGTAAGAGTTGGTTTGTAATTCCCTAGTTTTCTAGGGCCCTTCTTGTAAAATGTAACTCCACTGCTGAAAGTTAATGAAGCTTTCGACCTTGGAAAACTTTCCCATATTAAGAAATGTCACTGTTCAGGTACGAATCGGACAAAGACCGAGGCCCAACATGGCGACATAGTCGTTTTCTCTTTGTCCGCTTGTCTATGAGGACCCATTTCTAGCCTAATAACGGCGTGTCCTCCCTAGTGTGGCCCTTCTCCTCCACGGGTCCAACAATCAGCCACAGAGTGATTCCTCGTGGTCCTATTAAATGGGACAACATTGTCCCCACGCCCACCCCTATCCCCACTACTCTAGTCCCCACTACGCCGCGCGGCTGCCGACATGAACCCTGGTCACTATGGCCCTGAAGTGGTGGTACGGGAAGGGGAAGCACGAGGCCGGCTCCTCCTCTGTGGTCAGCTGCCGCCGTGGGTTGACCGTTGTCGCATTTCGCATAACCCCACTTGGTGCGGCAGCGCATCAACGCCGACACCGCGCCAATGCTTTTATTTTGAGAGGTAGGCGCGTCGGTGCCATGGCCCGACATCGACCTACCGACAGGGTGGGATTTGAGCCCTACAGGTTCTGGTGTCGCTCGTATTGTCTTTCGGCCGCACGCACGAGTGAGATCCACCGGCGCGGCCCCCATCCGTTTTCGGACCTACGTGATGGCCCGACGCACGACGTGAAGTCACCCACTGGGACAAATGGTTCGACACCGAACACAACGTATTGTGCTAGATATACTTCGCCGCCACGCTGAAGGACCAATGCGGGATGACGACAACGAGGAGGTCGTGGACTCCTCGGACTTGTGGGCGGCACATTCTGTAATATCCCAGGTATTGGGGTTACAAATATAGAGGAAACAGATGTGTGCATTGCATTCATGCATAGAAAATCTGGGGAATTTTCGCGCTTTAAAGTAAAACAGTCACAGTAACTGAAGTTTCACTTGACCTTGGTGGAATTGAAGTAGCTCATCAAGTCAAGCGCTATAAACCTCAATGTGACTTTGTTAAAACCTTGTTTTGGGTAAAGATGATTTGATCTAAGGGGTTAGATCAAATGGAACTAATAATCAACACAACAACACTTTACTCATAAAATCAACTACTTGATCTTATTGGAGATCACAACATGGTACTCCTTGCCATAACATATGAACATCCATTGAATTGGAAACCAAGTAACAATAATTGGAGAAACTATTCTTCACTTATCTTCTCCATGTCTTAAACTAATCCATATCCTTATCATAAACCCTATGATATCCATTCTACTTGAATCTTGGAAGCAAGACAAGGAGATCCAACTAAGGAATATAATTCTTCTCTATTCCAAATTTATTATACATCAAACCTAGAGAGGTGAGAGTTCTATTATAATTGTTAGATAAGCATTAACAAACCTTGAGTTAAATCTTGGATATACATCCAAGTATTTAAATCATCATCTTTAAGAGGAACCCTAGGAACTTATTCAAGATATTTCCTAGAGAGAGGATCCACCTATGTTAACCATAGATAGTGGTGACCACATCATTATCTATGGAACAAAATCTTAAGATGGTATTAAAAGTCCTTTCCTAGATGAGAGAGAGACCACTCATACCAATCTTAGCTTTACCTATTTAAGAATAAAGGACAACCTTTGAATTAAAGTATTAGGTTGAAAACCATTTCCCTTGGAGTGGTGAGATAACCTAATATCACATGGAATCATACCATACCCCTGAATTGATAAGGTGAGGAAGAGACTAACCCAATTAAGCTAGACAAATGAAACCTTAGCATAGATACCTAAGGAGATATTAGGAGTACACCATAAACCCTAGAATAACCATTCTTAAATAAGAAAGCTCAACCTATGGTGTTATACTCAAGATAATTGAGACAACCATAACCATGCCCATTCAAGAAACTATAAAAGATAGTATATATTTAATTGATCAAGACAACACTTGATCTTGGGAGTGAGAAACCCATTCAAGGAGAGATACCTTAGGAAGTCCAACCTTGATCATTATAAATTGTGTAATGATCATAAACCCTAAGAATTTGAAGTAAAGATATTAAGAACAAGATGATCATATATAATATATGATCATGCTTTGGAGATATGTGAGGATAAGTTAAACCCTACTAGTATAAGTAGATCCCATTTCCACATGAAATTATAGGGAGATCACTAGTAAGAAACTCTAGACTTATATCCTAACCTTTACTTGTGAATCACTTGGTGATCATAAGTAGAATCCCACCACATTTATATTCCATTTATTCCTCAATTAAAGAACATAAGAAATCCTTAGAGTTAAACACTATACTTTATTTGGTGAGAAACCATACCTCTATATGACCAAAGTTAACTATAAAAAGAACTATAACTAATGTAGTTACTTTAATGGTAGAATTGAGAATACCAATAGAAGTTAATTGGTAGAAGATAAAACCAATTCCCAAATCCTTAGTAATTAGAGAAGCACATGAAATATTAAGCAAGTAACCACCTTATCATGGTTAGGGAAGATTAAACCCTATCACATGCAATATGGTGTCATCTCATCTCACAACCTAGAATTAAAACTCAACCCTAGTTATGTATCACTATGGTGATCATAATATAAACCTAGGCCATGACTATGATTCAAACCAATTGCCATTAGGTAAATATCATTAGAAACCTAGTATGGCACATTAATAAAGTCTTAAGCTATAATTATTAAACCTGGGAAAAATCTTGTGATACATCTTATAATTAGAACCATAAGTGTGATTAACAACCACTTATCTTTATAACCAAAGTCCAACCATGAGGAGAGTGATGACTACTCTAGGTAAATCAAAGTGTTATTAAAATATAATAATAGTGCTAACCTTGACATAGAGTGATAATCAAAATTACAAGATCTTAATAAATAGAGGATCACATAAAATCATATGCAGGGAACTAAATTCTCAATTAAGAGCTCAAACCCTAATGATAAATTCTAAAACACTTAGAGTAGAAATTATCAACCCTAATAATTCAAAATAGATTTGATTACACAAGAAAAAGGAAATTAAAATGAGGGCATAAAATCATGATTAATTACAATTTGTAATAAAACTCACATATGTGAAATGTTTAATCAAGACAATTGAGTATTACCATAATACTTTTATTAGTCTTCATAAAAGACCAATTGGCAAACACTTGCAAAACAGAATGATTGAAATTTGAGTTAAAATAGATAATATACAAAAGGAGAAATAAAAACAGAAAAAAAGAATGGAAGAAAATCTCACCTGGACCTTCCCTAGCCGCAGTAGGCCACCGAGCCCAGCAGAAGCCCCCAACACAGCCCAAGTCTCGGCCCAAAAAAACCAACCCACGTAACGTTTCGCTAAAAAAAAATATGGAGAGGGTCGTCCTCATCCCCTCCGTGCGCTGGAGGCCACGGCGACGCCGTGCTCGTCTTCCCCGTCGTGCTGTCGACCTCCCCTTGCTCCAGATCGTGACGGGGCGCGCATCCATCGCCTATAAAAGCTTCCGAACGAAACCTGGCCTCCGTTTCCTTCTTCCTCCACTTGATTTCCTCCCCACACCGAACCCTGGCCGCACCGGTGACCTCAAGCGCCGCCGGTGGAGACCACCCCGAGCCTCGCCGTAGCTACCATCGGAACCGCCATGGTCGACTTGTTCATCCTGCAGGAGGAATCGGGCCGCCGTGACCGAAATCGGCGCCGACGACCTCAACTCCGCGACGGCCGGAGCTGGCAATTCCGGCGATGCCGACCTCCCCTTGCGCCACCGTCAAGCCCTTCATGATCACGGTGAGCTGTGATACGTCTCCGATGTATCGATAATTTCTTATGTTCCATGCCACATTATTGATGATATCTACATGTTTTATGCACACTTTATGTCATATTCGTGCATTTTCTGGAACTAACCTATTAACAAGATGCCGAAGTGCCGATTCTTTGTTTTCTGCTGTTTTTGGTTTCAGAAATCCTAGTAAGGAAATATTCTCGGAATTGGAAGAAATCAACGCCCAGGGTCCTATTTTGCCACGAAGCTTCCAGAATACCGAAGAGGAGACGAAGTGGGGCCACGAGGTGGCCAAACCACAGGGCGGCGCGGCCCAAGCCCTGGCCGCGCCGACCTATGGTGTGGGCCCCTCGTGACGCCCCTTGACCTACCCTTCCGCCTACAAATAGCCTTCGTCGCGAAACCCCCAGTACCGAGAGCCACGATACGGAAAACCTTCCAGAGACGCCGCCGCCGCCAATCCCATCTCGGAGGATTCAGGAGATCGCCTCCGGCACCCTGCCGGAGAGGGGAATCATCTCCCGGAGGACTCTACGCCGCCATGGTCGCCTCCGGAGTGATGTGTGAGTAGTCTACCCCTGGACTATGGGTCCATAGCAGTAGCTAGATGGTTGTCTTCTCCCCATTATGCTTAATTGTCGGGTCTTGTGAGCTGCCGAACATGATCAAGATCATCTATCTGTAATTCTATATGTTGCGTTTGTTGGGATCCGATGAATAGAGAATACTATGTTATGTTGATTATCAATTTATATCTATGTGTTGTTTATGATCTTGCATGCTCTCCGTTACTAGTAGATGCTCTGGCCAAGTAGATGCTTGTAACTCCAAGAGGGAGTATTTATGCTCGATAGTGGGTTCATGTCTCCGTGAATGCAGGGAAGTGACAAATCTCTAAGATTATGGATGTCTTTGTGCCACTAGGGATAAAACATTGGTGCTATGGTCGAGGATGTAGTTACTGATTACATTACGCGCAATACTTAATGCAATTGTCTGTTGTTAGCAACTTAATACTGGAGGGGGTTCGGATGATAACCTGAAGGTGGACTTTTTAGGCATAGATGCATGCTGGATAGCGGTCTATGTATTTTGTCGTAATGCCCAATTAAATCTCACTATACTCATCATAATATGTATGTGCATGGTCATGCCCTCTTTATTTGTCAATTGCCCAACTGTAATTTGTTCACCCAACATGCTGTTTATCTTATGGGAGAGACACCTCTAGTGAACTGTGGACCCCGGTCCAATTCTCTATACTGAAATACAATCTACTGCAATACTTGTTCTACTGTTTTCTGCAAACAATCATCATCCACACTATACATCTAATCCTTTGTTACAGCAAGCTGGTGAGATTGACAACCTCGCTATTTCGTTGGGGCAAAGTACTTGGTTTGTGTTGTGCAGGTTCCACGTTGGCGCCGGAATCCCTGGTGTTGCGCCGCACTACATCTCGCCGCCATCAACCTTCAACGTGCTTCTTGGCTCCTACTGGTTCGATAAACCTTGGTTTCATACTGAGGGAAAACTTGCCGCTGTACGCATCACACCTTCCTCTTGGGGTTCCCAACGGACGCGTGCTGTACGCGTATCAAGCACTTTTTCTGGCGCCGTTGCCGGGGAGATCAAGACACGCTGCAAGGGGAGTCTCCACATCCCAGTCTCTTTACTTTGTTTTTTGTCTTGCTTAGTTTTATTTACTACTTTGTTTGCTGCACTAAATCAAAATACAAAAAAATTAGTTGCTAGTTTTACTTTATTTGCTATCTTGTTTGCTATATCAAAAACACAAAAAAAATTAGTTACTTGCATTTACTTTACTTATTTGATGATGTTTCCTTTTAATTTTACCATAAAAAACATGCCGGTAGGGCGCGGGTCTATAATTGGGAGAAATAATATAGAATAATTTTTCAACCATGTTAGTATCGTTGATGATTTTGAAGATAGACACTTGGTAGACCTTGCTCCTACTTATGAAATTGCCGCTGCTGCTTTAGTTCGTATGATGGAAACTAAATTTGTTAATCTCAATCCTATAATCCAACACATGTTTCTTACACTCGGTGATATGGAAGAAGGGGAAAAGAAAGATTTTGTTTTAGAAACCCTTCTTAGAGAATTTGGTGGTATAGCAAGAGAGGCTAGAAAGGTCTTTGCTAAATATGATATGCTTGGTTCTTATACCAATTTTGTTAGTCTCCTTGAAAAGATGGATATGGATAGAATAAAGTACACTAATAATATTAATGATGGTGGGGAGATCAAAACACCAATACCATGTAAGCTCCTAGCAATGCATGAAGCACTAGAAAATAACTATGCTTGGCTTGTTCCTGAAAATTTGTTTGATGAGAGTAGCAAGCTCAAGACTAATGAAAAGGGGGACGCTAAAACTTATGTATCCAATATACTATGCATGGTTGAGAAAACTCCGCATCCCGCTGTAGATGCACCATCTCTTGATAATACTTGATACACACTTTCTGCGCCTAGCTGAAAGGCGTTAAAGAAAAGCGCTTATGGGAGACAACCCATATTTTTACTACAGTACTTTGTTTTTATTTTGTGTCTTGGAAGTTGTTTACTACTGTAGCAACCTCTCCTTATCTTAGTTTAGTGTTTTATTGTGCCAAGTAAAGTGGTTGATAGTAAAGTTCATACTAGATTTGGATTACTGCGCAGCAACAGATTTCTTTGCTGTCACGAATCTGGGCAAAATTCTCTGTAGGTAACTCAGAAAATTATGCCAATTTACGTGAGTGATCCTCAGATATGTACGCAACTTTCACTCAATTTGAGCATTTTCATTTGAGAAAGTCTGGTGCCTCGATAAAATTCGTCAATACGAACTGTTCTGTTTTGACAGATTCTGCCTTTTATTTCGTATTGCCAGTTTTGTTATGTTCGATGGATATTTTGATTCCATTGACTTTCAGTAGCTTTGTGCAATGTCCAGAAGTGTTAAGAATGATTATGTCACCTCTGAACATGTAAATTTTGATTGTGCACTAACCCTCTAATGAGTTGTTCTAAGTTTGGTGTGGAGGAAGTTTTCAAGGATCAAGAGAGGGAGATGATACAACATGATCAAGGAGAGTGAAAGCTCTAAGCTTGGGGATGCCCCGGTGGTTCACCCCTGCATATATCAAGAAGACTCAAGCGTCTAAGCTTGGGGATGCCCAAGGCATCCCCTTCTTCATCGACAACATTATCAGGTTCCTCCCCTGAAACTATATTTTTATTCCATCACATCTTATGTGCTTTGCTTGGAGCGTCGGTTTGTTTTTGTTTTTGTTTTGTTTGAATAAAATGGATCCTAGCATTCATCGTGTGGGAGAGAGACACGCTCCGCTGTAGCATATGGACAAGTATGTCCTTAGGCTCTACTCATAATATTCATGGCGAAGTTTCTTCTTCGTTAAATTGTTATATGGTTGGAATTGGAAAATAATACATGTAGTAATTTGCTATAATGTCTTGGGTAATGTGATACTTGGCAATTGTTGTGCTCATGTTTAAGCTCTTGCATCATACACTTTGCACCCATTAATGAAGAAATACATAGAGCATGCTAAAATTTGGTTTGCATATTTGGTCTCTCTAAGGTCTAGATAATTTCTAGTATTGAGTTTGAACAACAAGGAAGACGGTGTAGAGTCTTATAATGTTTTCAATATGTCTTTTATGTGAGTTTTGCTGCACCGCTTCATCCTTGTGTTTGTTTCAAATAACCTTGCTAGCCTAAACCTTGCATCGAGAGGGAATACTTCTCATGCATCCAAAATACTTGAGCCAACCACTATGCCATTTGTGTCCATCATACCTACCTACTACATGGTATTTCTCCGCCATTCCAAAGTAAATTGCTTGAGTGCTACCTTTAAATTTCCATTCTTCACCTTTACAATATATAGCTCATGGGACAAATAGCTTAAAAACTATTGTGGTATTGAATATGTACTTATGCACTTTATCTCTTATTAAGTTGCTTGTTGTGCGATAACCATGTTCACTGGGGACGCCATCAACTACTCTTTGTTGAATATCATGTGAGTTGCTATGCATGTTCGTCTTGTCTGAAGTAAGGGAGATCTACCACCTTATGGTTAGAGCATGCATATTGTTAGAGAAGAACATTGGGCCGCTAACTAAAGCCATGATCCATGGTGGAAGTTTCAGTTTTGGACAATATCCTCAATCTCAAATGAGAAAAATAATTGTTGTTACATGCTTATGCATAAAAGAGGAGTCCATTATCTGTTGTCTATGTTGTCCCGGTATGGATGTCTAAGTTGAGAATAATCAATAGCGAGAAATCCGATGCGAGCTTTCTCCTTAGACCTTTGTACAGGCGGCATAGAGGTACCCCTTTGTGACACTTGGTTAAAACATGTGCATTGCGATGATCCCGGTAGTCCAAGCTAATTAGGACAAGGTGCGGGCACTATTAGTATACTATGCATGAGGCTTGCAACTTGTAAGATATAATTTACATGATACATATGCTTTATTACTACCGTTGACAAAATTGTTTCTTGTTTTCAAAATCAAAGCTCTAGCACAAATATAGCAATCGATGCTTTCCTCTTTGAAGGACCATTCTTTTACTTTTATTATTGAGTCAGTTCACCAATTTCTCTCCATCTCAAGAAGCAAACACTTGTGTGAACTGTGCATTGATTCCTACATACTTGCATATTGCACTTATTATATTACTCTATGTTGACAATATCCATGATATATACATGTTATAAGTTGAAAGCAACCGCTGAAACTTAATCTTCCTTTGTGCTGCTTCAATGCTTCTACTATGAATTATTGCTATATGAGTTAACTCTTATGCAAGACTTATTGATGCTTGTCTTGAAGTACTATTCATGAAAAGTCTTTGCTATATGATTCACTTGTTTAATCATGTCATTTACATTGTTTTGATCGCTGCATTCACTACATATGCTTTACAAATAGTATGATCAAGATTATGATGGCATGTCACTCCAGAAATTATCTTTGTTTATCATTTACCTGCTCGGGACGAGCAGGAACTAAGCTTGGGGATGCTGATACGTCTCCGACGTATCGATAATTTCTTATGTTCCATGCCACATTATTGATGATATCTACATGTTTTATGCACACTTTATATCATATTCGTGCATTTTCTAGAACTAACCTATTAACAAGATGCCGAAGTGCCGATTCTTTGTTTCTGCTGTTTTTGGTTTCAGAAATCCTAGTAAGGAAATATTCTCGGAATTGGACGAAATCAACGCCCAGGGTCCTATTTTGCCACGAAGCTTCCAGAAGACCGAAGAGGAGACGAAGTGGGGCCACGAGGTGGCCAAACCACAGGGCGGCACGGCCCAAGCCCTGGCCGCGCCGACCTATGGTGTGGGCCCCTCGTGACGCCCCTTGACCTGCCCTTCCGCCTACAAATAGCCTTCGTCGCGAAACCCCCAGTACCGAGAGCCACGATACGGAAAACCTTCCAGAGACGCCGCCGCCAATCCCATCTCGGGGGATTCAGGAGATCGTCTCCGGCACCCTGCCGGAGAGGGGAATCATCTCCCGGAGGACTCTACGCCGCCATGGTCGCCTCCGGAGTGATGTGTGAGTAGTCTACCCCTGGACTATGGGTCCATAGCAGTAGCTAGATGGTTGTCTTCTCCCCATTATGCTTAATTGTCGGGTCTTGTGAGCTGCCGAACATGATCAAGATCATCTATCTGTAATTCTATATGTTGCGTTTGTTGGGATCCGATGAATAGAGAATACTATGTTATGTCGATTATCAATTTATATCTACGTGTTGTTTATGATCTTGCATGCTCTCTGTTACTAGTAGATGCTCTGGCCAAGTAGATGCTTGTAACTCCAAGAGGGAGTATTTATGCTCGATAGTGGGTTCATGTCTCCGTGAATCTGGGGAAGTGACAGAAATCTCTAAGATTATGGATGTGCTGTTGCCACTAGGGATAAAACATTGGTGCTATGTTCGAGGATGTAGTTACTGATTACATTACGCGCAATACTTAATGCAATTGTCTGTTGTTAGCAACTTAATACTGGAGGGGGTTCGGATGATAACCTGAAGGTGGACTTTTTAGGCATAGATGCATGCTGGATAGCGGTCTATGTACTTTGTCGTAATGCCCAATTAAATCTCACTATACTCATCATAATATGTATGTGCATGGTCATGCCCTCTTTATTTGTCAATTGCCCAACTGTAATTTGTTCACCCAACATGCTGTTTATCTTATGGGAGAGACACCTCTAGTGAACTGTGGACCCCGGTCCAATTCTCTTTACTGAAATACAATCATCTTTGCAATCTTTGTTCTACTGTTTTCTGCAAACAATCATCATCCACACTATACATCTAATCCTTTGTTACAGCAAGCCGGTGAGATTGACAACCTCGCTGTTTCGTTGGGGCAAAGTACTTGGTTTGTGTTGTGCAGGTTCCACGTTGGCGCCGGAATCCCTGGTGTTGCGCCGCACTACATCTCGCCGCCATCAACCTTCAACGTGCTTCTTGGCTCCTACTGGTTCGATAAACCTTGGTTTCATACTGAGGGAAAACTTGCCGCTGTACGCATCACACCTTCCTCTTGGGGTTCCCAACGGACGCGTGCTGTACGCGTATCAAGCTGCTGATGCTCAAGCAACCCGTAGCTTCCTCTGTTTCTCTTTGCATCGCCACGACAACGCGCGTTGATACGTCTCCGACGTATCGATAATTTCTTATGTTCCATGCCACATTATTGATGATATCTACATGTTTTATGCATACTTTATATCATATTTATGCATTTTCTGGAACTAACCTATTGACGAGATGCCGAAGGGCCAGTTGCTGTTTTCTGCTGTTTTTGGTTTCAGAAATCCTAGTAAGGAAATATTCTCGGAATCGGACGAAATCAACGCCGAAGATCTTAGAATCCCCGGAAGCATCCAGAACACCCGAGAGTCGCCAGAGGGGGGCCACAGGCCCACCAGACCATAGGCCGGCGCGGCCTGGGGGTGGCCCGCGCCCCCCTATAGTGTCGTCGCCCCGTTGACCTTCTGACGCCGCCTCTTCGCCTATATAAAGCCCCTCGACCTAAAACCTCGATACGGAAAAGCCACGGTATGAGAAACCATCCAGAGCCGCCGCCATCGCGAAGCCAAGATCTGGGGGACAGGAGTCTCTGTTCCGGCACGCCGCCGGGATGGGGAAGTGCCCCCGGAAGGCTCCTCCATCGACACCACCGCCATCTTCATCAACGCTGCTGTCTCCCATGAGGAGGGAGTAGTTCTCCATCGAGGCTCGGGGCTGTACCGGTAGCTATGTGGTTCATCTCTCTCCTATGTACTTCAATACAATAATCTCATGAGCTGCCTTACATGATTGAGATTCATATGATGATGCTTGTAATCTAGATGTCGTTATGCTAGTCAAGTGAATTTTACTTATGTGATCTCCGGAGACTCCTTGTCCCACGTGTGTAAAGGTGACAGTGTGTGCACCGTGTGGGTCTCTTAGGCTATATTTCATGAATCACTTATTCACTTGTTATGAATGGCATAGTGAAGTGCTTATTTATATCTCTTTATGATTGCAATGTGTTTTGTATCACAATTTATCTATGTGCTACTCTAGTGATGTTATTAAAGTAGTTTTATTCCTCCTGCACGGTGTAATGGTGACAGTGTGTGCATCCGTGTTAGTACTTGGCGTAGGCTATGATTATGATCTCTTGTAGATTATGAAGTTAACTATTGCTATGATGGTATTGATGTGATCTATTCCTCCTACATAGTGTGAAGGTGACAGTGTGCGTGCTATGTTAGTACTTGGTTTAGTCGTGTTGATCTTTCATGCACTCTAAGGTTATTTAAATATGAACATTGAATTGTGGAGCTTGTTAACTCCGGCATTGAGGGTTCGTGTAATCCTACGCAATGGTGTTCATCATCCAACAAGAGGGTGTAGAGTATGCATTTATCTATTCTGTTATGTGATCAAAGTTGAGAGTGTCCACTAGTGAAAGTATGATCCCTAGGCCTTGTTCCTAAATACTGCTATCATTTGCTTGTTTACTTGTTTCTTCGCGTTACTACTGCTGCGTTACTACTGCTTGTTTACTGTCCTGGGCAAAGCACTTTTCTGGTGCCGTTGCTACTACTTATTTATACCACCTGTATTTCACTATCTCTTCGCCGAACTAGTGCACCTATTAGGTGTGTTGGGGACACAAGAGACTTCTTGCTTTGTGGTTGCAGGGTTGCATGAGAGGGATATCTTTGACCTCTTCCTCCCTGAGTTCGATAAACCTTGGGTGATCCACTTAAGGGAAACTTGCTGCTGTTCTACAAACCTCTGCTCTTGGAGGCCCAACACTGTCTACAAGAATAGAAGCACCCGTAGACATCACGCGTCTGCGTGAGCCGCCGCTCGGCATCACCGGCGGTGAAGTTCCGGTGACCAATAAATGGGGACGCCGCCACCCTTAGGTTTGCTTTGGCGCCGCGCATCCAACCAATGCCTCAGCACAGACGCGGGAGCGCCGAATCGCCGGCGTTAACCTCGCCTGGCCGCCGGCCGGCCACCCCCGTGCCACGTCGTCGATTTTGACTCTGGTCAAAAGACGCGTGGCACCTGACATGGCCTAAGGCCCACTAGTCAGTGACCCTCTGGGTAGTTTAACCGAGTACCTTTAGTCATTCCGTTTAAATTTAATTCGAGAAAAGTTCTGCAACTTTAAATAATTGTAGAAAATTCATAAAAGCTCAGAAAAATCAAAATAAGATATTAAAATCTTAGAAAAGAAAACTCTATCCAATAAAAATATAAAATGAATTTTTTATTTTTAATTAAAATTCAATTATTTAATACTTGTTATTTAAGCTTTTAATTTTAATTCTAAATTCAATTAAAATTCAATAATTAGTAAAAATTTCCAAAAGTAAATAAAAACCAGTAAATAAATAAAGAAAACATTTAGACTAATTTTCTTTAATTGTTATTTTGATAAATCTTTATTAGTGGAAATTTAAACCCTAATTAATAATTACCTTTATTATTAATTCATTAAAAATAATAAAATGCCAAATCCAAAATTATTTTTATTTTAAAGTTATTAATAACTTCAATTTCCTTAATGAAGTTATTAATTAAAGAATTTAGGGTAACCAGAAAACCCTAGTTCCATATGGTAGAAAAACAGGAACTCATCATTTCATGTGTAACCCTAAAACCCGAATTCAATTAGGAACCTTAGCTCCACTACTTCATATGAACCCTAAATTATTTCCAAACCTAAACCCTATGTATCATGTGATCATGTTACCTCATTAATAATCATAGATTCATATCTAGCAACTAAATACTAATTCAAATCCACATAAAATATGGGAACCCTATCACTACTAATTAGCATCCCATGTGTTCATCTTCATCAGACCTAGATAATCAAGTAGGGTTAACCAAGTATAAACCCTAAATCCTATTACCAAAAACAATCCTCCTTAATTATCCATACTTAACATCACACCATGGTGATGAACCCTAATAGTAACCATACCTATTATTTTGCACTACATATCCTTGTTCCACTAAACCCTACTAGTGTTGGATATTTATGAACCATCCTATTTAGAAACCAACTATTTTACTTAGGGAAATAAATAGCAAACCTAAACAACCTCAACCTAATTGATATACTTCTTATTACTTAAGAAGTGTGTTCTTCAAAAGTTATTCCTTTGAAGAAAATAAGGAATCATCACCAACCCTGCTTATAAGAACCTATAAACCCTAGCTAGCAATCACCAGCCAGATGAATCAACCTTGATAGCAACCATGTATAAATACTTGCTTAGGATGCCTAGGCTTAACTCAGCCTTACCAGCCCTAGGTATTGATGAATCCAACTATGTTGTGATCCATCTAATACCTACTCCAGAAACTAAATGAAACTATAGTCAACCATAGAACCCCTCAACTTAATTATTATACTTGTTCTTTAGTAAGAACATGTTCTTCAAAAGTTATTCTTTTGAAGTATATGATAAGTAATCATTAACCATGCCATATAATACTAAAACTGACAATTGTTCTTTACATATTAACATCATGCCAAATATCATTCCCTGTGTGCTCAATTGATTACTATGCTTTATTATCCACCTGTCCATGATACCAAGTAATCCTACCTGAATAAGAACCTTGTTTGTGAATCACTCTAAAAGTGCAACACACCCTGAACCAATCATTACAACTCACTGATCCTAAATCATCGGGGTTAGGTCACGCTCAGAACGATTGCATCTCATACTTATGCATTATTGCATCCTTGCCAATCTTTTAAACATCGTCCTTACCGGACGATGATGCTATTTTAGAATTTGGAGTTATTGCGTACCGAAGACCTTGCCTGCATAATCTTGCAGTCAAGAAACGCAAGTTCATCACTTGCTCATGTCATTTGAGTATCTTTATCAAATTACTTGCAAAGTACTATGGTTATCACTATTGCATAAAAACCAAAACCACTATTTTCATAACTATGAATATGACTATGTGGTGGGCAATGGAACCATGGATTGTGTTGATATGGTGGAGGTTCCATTGCAAGGGTTTATATCCATCTAGGATTAAACAACAAATGTCGCCAGTGATTCTTGTGCCGTAATACCCGTGTTAACCATAAGATCTGGAATGAGACGGACTAGTCAATCGTATTTCCACCTCTTGTACATCAACGGATGCGCTTACCGTAGCAGTTGTATCTGGCGGAACAACCGGAGGGTGGGGATCCCACTCTAATTCCCCACGGTAAAGCATTGCTTGCCGTAGCAGTTGTGTCTTGCGGAACAACCGGAGGGTGGGGATCCCACTCTAATTCCCCACGGTAATGCGGTCTATGATGGGTTGCAGCTGCCGGCGAAGGAGTTTATGGTAGAGCCCAGAACTGTTGTCGCGGTCGGGGTCCACCCTGAAATTACGGGAATAATGGGACCGGCGAGGACCCAGGGTCGGGGCATGCAACAAAGGGTGGGTGTGCGAGGTAGCGGAGGAATATGATTGGCTATGACCTTACTCCTGACCTCACACCAAAGGAAGTGTGGACGAGCCTGCAACTCGGTTGGCAACAAGGATAAGATCTCTTATGGGTAAAGCAACACACCTCTGCAGAGTGTAATGAATCGTGACCTGTCATGTGGTGACCCAGCATACCACTGCATGTTGTAGTATACAAGTCGTTGATATGATCTTTGCGAAGGGACTTCTTCACAATTTGCCATATCCCTCAGAGTGGTACAACAGAAACATCGCAGGTCATAACACTCCATACTTTATTACAGACATTGTCTTAACAAGTTGGTATTCTCACAGGTCCTATGAGAACACCCTAAGATACTACTTAAGTACGATTACAACTCATAACAAATATAAAGAGAGCTCAACAACTTATTTAGGTAAGTTCTACGTTGCTCGGCTCTATGATGCTAGGGTATGTCACTACTCCTCCACCTCCGTGTCATCTGGTCCGTAGACTATCCCATAGTCTACGCCTTCCACTCCGCCGGTAAGATCAGGTTCTTCGTAGACCAGCTTGTAACTTCCTTCTGGTGCTCCATCGTTGATGGCCTCCACCTCCGGATCAAAGTCTAGCAAGGGTGTCCAAAGAAAGTGAGTACAGGGGTACTCAGCAAGTTCTAAAAGAATAAAAAGGTGTTTGATGCACTAGCTACGACCATTGATCAGGAAATCGCAGGTCAATGCATGTTTTGCAATCATTTCTTCAAAAGGTTGCTTTTATTATGAAAACTATGCCCGTCAGTCTTCACAGGTTGACTAGAACTTCGTGGAGTTCCTTTCCTGCCGCGTTCGCAGTTCCCTTCCCGGAACAAGGAGTGACAGCCACAATTTGATACACTCTGCAGAGGTGCGTTACTTTTCCCACAAGAGATCTCACCCTTTTTGCCATCCGCAGGGACTTGCCCCCGTTCACACTTCCTTTGGTGTGAGGCCAGGTATAAAGATCCAAGCCCACACCGCCTTCTCCGCGACTGCAAACCCACCCTTTTGTCCAACCATACACCCCCAGTAGACTTCCCCCGATAATACGGCTTTACTCACGGTGTACTCCGGACAATCCTTCATAGATGGCAGAGCTTATCGTCACTAATGGATGGGGATTTAAAAGGATATCCCAACCTATTGCGGAAGTGCCTCCAACACCCCACCGGCTCTACCAATCCGTTGGCGTGCAGAAGGGAAAAGATACGGCTGGCTTCCTGATGACCCACAAGTATAGGGGATCGCAACAGTCTTCGAGGGAAGTAAAACCCAATTTATTGATTCGACACAAGGGGAGACAAAGAACACTTGGAAGCCTTAACAGCGGAGTTGTCAATTCAGCTGCACCTGGAAACAGACTTGCTCGCAAGAGTTTATCGATAATGTGAGTTTTATAGCACGATGATGGTGAAATAACAAGACGAGTAACAGAGACAGCAGTAGTGATTTTAGTAAACAGCAGGATTAAAATACTGTAGGCACGGGGACGGATGACGGGCGTTGCATGGATGAGAGAAACTCATGTAACAATCATAGCAGGGCATTTGCAGATAATATTAAAACGGTGTCCAAGTACAAAGCAATCAATAGGCATGTGTTCCATATATAGTCGTGCGTGCTCGCAATGAGAAACTTGCACAACATCTTTTGTCCTACCAGCCGGTGGCAGCCGGGCCTCAAGGGAAACTACTGGATATTAAGGTACTCCTTTTAATAGAGTACCGGAGCAAAGCATTAACACTCCGTGAACACATGTGATCCTCACATCGCTACCATTCCCTCTGGTTGTCCCGATTTCTGTCACTTCGGGGCCATCGGTTCCGGACAACGACATGTGTATACAACTTATAGGTAAGACCATAAACAATGAATATCATGATGAAACAATAACATGTTCAGATCTGAGATCATGGCACTCGGGCCCTAGTGACAAGCATTAAGCATAACAAGTTGCAACAATATCATCAAAGTACCAATTACGGACACTAGGCACTATGCCCTAACAATCTTATGCTATTACATGACCAATCTCATCCAATCCCTACCATCCCCTTCGGCCTACAGCGGGGGAATTACTCACACATGGATGGGGGAAACATGGCTGGTTGATGTAGAGGCGTTGGCGGTGATGGCGGCGATGATCTCCTCCAATTCCCCGTCCCGGCGGAGTGCCAGAACGGAGACTTCTGGCTCCCGTGACGGAGTTTCGCGATGTGGCGGCGTTCTGGAGGGTTTCTGGCGACTTCGACTTCTCCCCGTGCGTTTTTAGGTCGAGGCCGATAAATAGTCCAAAGGAGGGCGTCGGAGGTCGACCGAGGGGGCCACACCACAGGGCCGCGCGGGCCCCCCCTGGGCCGCGCCGCCCTATGGTGTGGGGTCCTCGGGCCTCCACCTTAATTGTCCTTCTGGCTCCGTCATTATTCTGGGAAAATAGGGCCTTCTGCATAAATTCCGAGGATTTTCCCGAAAGTTGGATTTCTGCACAAAAACGAGACACCAGAATAGTTCTGCTGAAAACAGCGTTAGTCCGTGTTAGTTGCATCCAAAATACACAAATTAGAGGCAAAACAATAGCAAAAGTGTTCGGGAAAGTAGATACGTTTTGGACGTATCAACTCCCCCCAAGCTTAGCTTATTGCTTGTCCTCAAGCAATTCAGTTAACAACTGAGCGATAAAAGAACTTTCACGAACACATTTGCTCATATGATGTATATATTCTCGTGCTATGGCTAATACTTAAGCAATTCATAATGAGATACATGTAAATAAGATCATCTAACAGCTATGTCAATCATGGAGAGGTACCAACAATTAATAATAAGCATTATGAATCATGTATATAAGCAGGATTGCAATGTTCATAAGAGAGTATGATAAAGTGGTATCTCGCTTGCCTGTATTTGGTTGGCAAAACATAAATGCCCGGGCACCTCTGGAGTTCATAGAAAGACTAGAAGTAGTGATTGTCAAAAGATAAATGCATCAAAGTTATACCACAATCAATCATATTTTGAGACAAGCATATTATACTAAGAATGACAGTTGTGCTCTCAAGATAGTGCTCAAAGAAATAATGGAGACACAACATAAAAGTAAAAGATTGACCCTTCGCAGAGGGAAGCAGGGATTAACATGCGCTAGAGCTTTTCATTTTTGAAATCAGGAGTAAAATTATTTTGAGAGGTGTTTGTTGTTGTCAACGAATGGTAATGGGTACACTAACTACCTCGCCAACCGGACTTTCAAGAGCGGCTCCCATGAATTATTGCATATTTATTTGGCACTCCTTCCAACCTTTCTTACACAAACCATGGCTAACCGAATCCTCGGGTGCCTGCCAACAATCTCATACCATGAAGGAGTGCCCTTTTATTTTATTTTCATTATGATGATGACACTCCCCCCAACCTTTGCTTACACAAGCCATGGCTAACCGAATCCTTCGGGTGCCGTCCAACAATCACAAACCATGGAGGAGTGTCTATTTAAGTTAATTAATTCGGGACTGGGAATCCCATTGCCAGCTCTTTTTGCAAAATTATTGGATAAGCGGATGTGCCACTAGTCCATATGAGAGTCCGTCAAAAGTAAATGACAAGGTTGAAAGCTAAACACCACATACTTCCTCATGAGCTATGAAACATAAACACAAATTGAGAAGCATTTTGAAGGTTTTAAAGGTAGCGCATGAGAATTTACTGGGAATGGTTTGAAATGCCATGCATAGGTATTTATGGTGGACACTTTTGGAATAACTTGGTTTTCAGGTGTTTGGAAGCACGAGCAGCATTCCCGCTCAGTACAAGTGAAGGCTAGCAATAGACTAGGGAGCGACAAATCAAGAGAGCGATGCTTGTCATAATCATGCTTGCGGCAAAATAAATTAACGGAGGCATAAAAGTGATACAAGAACTCTGAAGCAATATAAATCATCGAGGCTTAATTGACTTTTTGTTCAGTCATATGCATGCGTGAGCATGTGCCAAGTCGATATAAATGAATTATTCAGAGGAGGATACCACAATGCCATACTTACTTATGAATAAAACAATGCAAGCAAACATCCATGACATGCTACTCATATTAATAGATTGGAGCTAGTCATGAGAGATCATAAACTACTAGACTTTCTCAAATAACATATACCTCACATGAACCAACTAAGCATGCTCACATGGATGAGTATATGTACAAAAATGAAAACAAATAGAGTTCATACCAGCCTCTCACCACAATCCAATTGTCGTAGATCGTCATTATTGCCTTTTCACTTGTGTAGCTTGGATAATATGAAATGAAAACCATGCTCCAGCCACCGAAGACCATTGAACTCAAGATGAACTTTACAAACCAAATAAGAACAGCAAATATTTTTGGTGTTTTCGAATTAGAAACAAGAACAAAAGGAAACAAACAAACAAAGCAAAATCTTTTTGGGTTTTCTTGTAGCAAACTAGCAACAGTAAATAAAGCGAAACAAATGCAAGAAACCAAAGCAAACAAATGGTGAAGAGAAACAACAGAAATATTTTTGGTCTTTTTGTGTTTTGGGAAGGAAATAAAACAAAAATAAGAAATAGCAAACTAGAAGAAACACAGAAAAGCGAGATGGCAGAAATCTGCCAAAACCTGACAGCAGTACAGAAATCGGTTTTTACAAAAATCTTACGTTGCTCAGTTCGAAAAGTGTTCAACTAATGAAAGTTAGATAACAATCTGGGGAACCTGCACAAAAATTGGCAGCTCAAAATGACGCTCTGGCTATTTTTGAGAATTTTTACGGTAACATTCCAGAATCTGTTTTCAGGCAGCACTTCCCCAAATATCATCTCCCTCTCATTAGAAAACCACTCAAACGAACAAAACAAGTATGTACAAGTATCCAGCAACCATAATATGCAAAGAATGAGTGATGCCGGTATACCTCCCCCCAAGCTTAGGCTTTTGGCCTAAGTGGAGTTCAACCCCAACGAGGGTCGTTGTTCCTCGCCGGTGGGTAGTCCATGGAGTAGTCATAGTAAAGTTCCTGTGCAGAAGAAAAGCGTGGAGGCTCCGCATATCCACCATGTTGATGCGAGGAACTTGCTGCATCGGATGATGAGTCGAGGTGCTCCTCGACCTCCGTGTCGTCTCTTGCATGTTGACCTCCTCTCTCTATGTGTGCATCCAGTGCACCTTCTGTGACCGACCAATCTCCCCTGGAATCAAGGTTAGACAAAACAGGCGCAGGCAATCTTACTAGTTTCTCAGTTTTCTTAGTTATTCTCCAGACTTTCTTATAAAATGTCATCTTGTAAAACAGGTTACCCAAGTTGGAGGAATCAGAAACGAATTCATGTTTAATCATAGAGGCTATGTCAAGTTTTTCTATGGGGAATGGAATATCAAAATGATGAGGTTCTACATTATGAAAAGCTAGTAAACGAGAGGCGATGAGACCTCCACAAATTCCACCTTTCTCACGGTTAGTAGCAAGTCTATAAGCTATCAATGCCCCCAAATTATAAGTTTTACTATTTTGCAGTGCCGCAGCTATAAAAGCCAAATCCGGGATAGAAAGTTTACCACCAATCTTTTTAGCAAGAACGCATTTGGTAATAAAATAGGCAAAGTAGCGGATAGCCGGGAGCTGAATACTAGTGATTTTACCATTGTCCCCTAAGAAACTCCTTCCATCGCAAATCATCTTGAAGAGGTCCAAGAGTTCTTGCGGCGATCCCCTTATCTTCTCACATGACCCCCATTGCGGTACTCTAATTGCTGCACAAAAAACACTAAATGGCAAGTTGACAGCTTTATTGTAAATTTTATACTGGACCGTGGGGTTAGATCGCGACCAATTGAATTTGAAGTCCTGCACAAAAGACATAGTTAATTTTACATATTGTCTCGGCTCTCCTTCAACAAAGTCACTTAGCCCTGCACGAGAAATTAGACTTTGAACATCTTCAAGTATTCCCGCGCTTCTCATGAAATCCGCGCACGGGTAGTAAGAGGGGTATACTCCCTCTTCACGATTGACTCTCATAACTTGTTGGACTTCCAATTCTTGCTGGTTCAAGTGATATCTATTCCACTCCATTTTCTGAAATTTCAACAAATGATATAAAAATTTGATTTGGTGACATATAATTGAGGGAAACTACCATAGGAACTTGCTAGAGTACTAATCATGCATCAAAACTAGTTTCTACCACTTAGAACAAGCATGCAAGCTCACTAAACATGTTACCTACAGCAGCAAAATATTCAAGATATACTCAACCAAACAAAATTCTACTTGGATGGGTGGAGGAGTCATATACCAAGGAGCAAATGTGCTAAATTTCAGCAGGAAATCTGGGCTGAGCAAAGAGATCGAGAAATCTGGAGCTCTGGAGCAAAAACGCGAGAGAGAGGAACTTGGTACGAGTTTTTTCGGGAGAGAGAAGGTGCTGGGAGAAAGAGATGACAAAGTGGGGCAAAGGGGGGCCCACACCACACGGTGGCGCGGCCACCTCCTTGGCCGCGCCGGCCTGTGGTTTGGCGCCCTCTGGTGCCCCACAGGTCATCCTCTGGTGCTCCCAGGTGCCTCGTCGAAAAATAGGACCAACGGTATAATTTTTGTGAATTTTTGAAAATTTTGAAAAATGCACATTTCTGGGTATTTAGTTTATTATTACTGGCCAGGAAATTTTTTGAAATCTTCGATTAACTAAGGAACCTTGCAAATTAAAAATGCTACAGCAACTAGAGCAAGTGGAGGAAGAAAGATATGTTGTTTACCTCCTCTATGCATATGAAAAGTATTCGTTAACAAGGTTGATCAAGTCTTGTCACCAAATAACTTTTTCATAGCATAAGAAGAAATAAACCTCAAATCAATCATGTTACCTTGAATTGTATTGATATGGATCAAATCACGAGAGTTTGATATTCTTCTTTAGGCTCATATATAGGACAATCAATAGTTCCCACTTTGATAGTTCTCACATTAGAAATAGTATTAACTCCACACGCTTTCTCGATCCTCTTGGGAAAATAAACGGTATGCTCCCTATCATCAACATTGAAAGTAACCTTTCCTTTATTGCAATCAATAACAGCCCCTGCGGTGTTAAGAAAAGGTCTCCCAAGAATAATAGACATATTATCATCTTCAGGCATTTTCAACACAACAAAATCAGTTAATATCAAGCAGTTAGTAGTAACTTGAACAGGAACATTCTCACATATACCAACAGGAATAGCAGTAGATTTATCAGCCATTTGCAAAGATATATCAGTAGGTATCAACTTGTCTAAGTAAAGTCTCTTATAAAGAGAAAAAGGCATAACACTAACACCGGCTCCCAAGTCACATAGAGCAGTTTTAACATAATTATTCTTAATAGAACAAGGAATAGTAGGTATACCTGGGTCGCCCAACTTCTTTGGAATTTTGCCATTGAAAGAGTAATTAGCAAGCATAGTGGAAATTTCCTCATTGGGGATTTTCCTTTTGTTAGTAACAATATCTTTCATATACTTTGAATAAGGAGGCAATTTAATAGCATCAGTCAAAGGGATTTGCAAGAATAAAGGTTTCATCCAATCGCAAAATTTATTATAGTGTTCTTCTTCCTTTGATTTTAGTTTCTTAGCAGGAAAAGGCATTTGCTTTTGCACCCAAGGTTCTCTTTCATTACCATGTTTCTCAGCAATAAAATCTTCTTTAGTGTACTTTTTATTTTTAGCATGCTTTTCGGGTTCTTCTTCAACCTCTTCTTTATCAGGAATATCATTCTTATCATTATCTTTATCATTATCATGTTCATTACCACTTTCAGTTTCAGCATCAGAAATAGAAATACTATTAGGATCATTAACAGGTTCAGAGGATTCTACAACATTTTTATGTTTCTTCTTCTTTTTCTTCCTAGAATGAGCACTAGGTTCAATGCGTTGAGAATCTTGTTCAATTCTTTTGGGATGCCCTTCAGGATATAGAGGATCCTGGGTAGAGACACCACCTCTAGTTGTTACTTCATAAGCATGTTTCTCTTTAGAATTATTTCCTAACAAGTCATTTTGCACTTTAGTGAGTTGATCAATTTGCGTTTGAATCATATGAAAATGTTTAACAAGCATCTTAACATCATTGGAGGTTCTCTCTACAATATCATGCAATTCACTAATAGCTCGAGAATTTTCCATTAAATGATTCTCTACTCTCATATTAAAATTTTCTTGCTTAACAACATAATTATCAAACTCATCTAAGCATTGTGCAGGAGGTTTTGAATACGGAATATCTTCCCTAGTAAAGCGTTGAAGGGAGTTTACCTCAACCATGGATGAAGGGGGAATTATCTCACATATATCTTCTATGGGAGGAAGATTCTTCACATCTTCAGATTTAATACCTTTCTCCTTGAGAGACTTCTTGGCTTCCCTCATATCTTCATCATTCAATTTAATTAAACCCCTCTTCTTCAATATTGGCGTTGGAGTTGGTTCAGGCGTAGTCCAATCATCATGATTCCGGCTTATTTTAGCCAATAATTCTTCAGCGTCATCCGGAGTTCTTTTCCTGAAAACACAACCAGCACAACTATCCAGGTATGCCCTAGACTCAATGGTTAGTCCATTATAAAATATATCAAGTAAATCATGCTTTTCCAAATCATGGTCAGGCCGAGCTCTAATAAGAGAGCAAAATCTCGCCCAAGCCTCAGGCAATTTCTCTTCATCTCCCTAGTCAAAATTATAAATTCTCTGCAAAGCAATATGTTGAGCACTAGCAGGAAAGTATTTACGGAAGAAAACATCAAGCAATTCTTTCGGACTTTTAATAGAATTAGGTGGCAAATTATTATACCAAGTTTTAGCGTCATCCTTTAATGAGAATGGAAAGATTTTAGCAACAAAGTAAGTACGCATCTTGACATCATCAGAAAACAAGCTACTTAGAGTAGATAACTCAGTCATGTGTTCAACAGCACTTTCTTTTTCAGTACCACAAAAGGGTGTTTTCTCAACAATAGCTATATGAGATAGATCAAGAGAAAAATCATAATCTTTATCCTTAATGTTTATGGGAGATGTGGCAAACTTAGGATCAGAAGACAGTTTATATCTAACAGCATGTTCTGCAAGTAACTTTTTAATTTTTCTTGCATCAGTAGTAGCATTGCATTTTTCAATGAAATCATCATTAAGCTCCACATAATCTTCATCAGGATCATCACTAAAATAATCAAGTTCAGGTGAATTAACAGGTGTAGTAGCATTAGGAGTTTCAGTATTTTCAATTTGTCTAGACCTAGCAATCGTAGCATCTAGAAAAGATCCCAAAGAACCACTATCATCAAGCACAGCAGAAACATTATCAATATTATGAGAGTTTTCAGATTCAGCAGAAGTACCCGCATTTGAAGCATGCGGCGGTGAAACAAGTTTATCAATCACAGATGGTGAATCAAGAGCAGCAGAGGTATTCAGAATTGTACCTTTTCTTGTAGTGGATGGTAATATGGCGATCTTAGTATCGCGAGGTTTACCCATGATGGAGAATTTGCAGCGAACAATATTAATCCAAGTGAACTTCCAAATAAAGCTATGCTCCCCGGCAACGGCGCCAGAAAATAGTCTTGATGACCCACAAGTATAGGGGATCGCAACAGTCTTGAGGAAGTAAAACCCAATTTATTGATTCGACACAAGGGGAGACAAAGAACACTTGGAAGCCTTAACAGCGGAGTTGTCAATTCAGCTGCACTGGAAACAGAACTTGCTCGCAAGAGTTTATCGGTAATGTAACAGTTTTATAGCAGTAGCGATGGTGAAATAACAGCGAGCAGAGTAACGAGACAGCGGTAGTGATTTTAGTAAACAGTGAGATTAAAATACTGTAGGCACGGGGACGGATGACAGGCGTTGCATGGATGAGAGAAACTCATGTAACAATCATAGCAGGGCATTTGCAGATAATATTAAAACGGTGTCCAAGTACAAAGCAATCAATAGGCATGTGTTCCATATATAGTCGTGCGTGCTCGCAATGAGAAACTTGCACAACATCTTTTGTCCTACCAGCCGGTGGCAGCCGGGCCTCAAGGGAAACTACTGGATATTAAGGTACTCCTTTTAATAGAGTACCGGAGCAAAGCATTAACACTCCGTGAACACATGTGATCCTCACATCGCTACCATTCCCTCCGGTTGTCCCGATTTCTGTCACTTCGGGGCCATCGGTTCCGGACAGCGACATGTGTATACAACTTATAGGTAAGACCATAAACAATGAATATCATGATGAAACAATAACATGTTCAGATCTGAGATCATGGCACTCGGGCCCTAGTGACAAGCATTAAGCATAACAAGTTGCAACAATATCATCAAAGTACCAATTACGAACACTAGGCACTATGCCCTAACAATCTTATGCTATTACATGACCAATCTCATCCAATCCCTACCATCCCCTTCGGCCTACAGCGGGGGAATTACTCACACATGGATGGGGGAAACATGGCTGGTTGATGTAGAGGCGTTGGCGGTGATGGCGGCGATGATCTCCTCCAATTCCCCGTCCCGGCGGAGTGCCAGAACGGAGACTTCTGGCTCCCGCGACGGAGTTTTGCGATGTGGCGGCGTTCTGGAGGGTTTCTGGCGACTTCGACTTCTCCCCGTGCGTTTTTAGGTCGAGGCCGATAAATAGTCCGAAGGAGGGCGTCGGAGGTCGACCGAGGGGGCCACACCACAGGGCCGCGCGGGCCCCCCTGGGCCGCGCCGCCCTATGGTGTGGGGCCCTCGAGCCTCCACCTTAATTGTCCTTCTGGCTCCGTCATTATTCTGGGAAAATAGGGCCTTCTGCATAAATTCCGAGGATTTTCCCGAAAGTTGGATTTCTGCACAAAAACGAGACACCAGAACAGTTCTGCTGAAAACAGCGTTAGTCCGTGTTAGTTGCATCCAAAATACACAAATTAGAGGCAAAACAATAGCAAAAGTGTTCGGGAAAGTAGATACGTTTTGGACGTATCACTTCCCCAGAGCCATTATAGATCTCATGGTCAACGCGATTTGTACGGCGCTAGAATCACTGGACGGCATTGGTAATTAATCCTAGGGTGATATAACCCATTGCAATGGAACCTCCACCATATCAACACATACCATGGTTCCATTGACAGCCACATAGTCATATTCATAGTTGGAAAGTAACATTTCATTTGCGATGCAGGAATGATAAGTATATAGCTTTGCATTAAAGTAGTAGAAAATACTCAAGTTGACATGAGCAAGGGTTAACTTGCCTGTGGACTGCGAGATAGTGCAGTTCAATGCAGTTGATGGAACCTGGACCTCGGGTTCTGTAAGAAGCATCATTGTCCGGTAAGGACAATGTTATAAAATCCAAATAATGCAATCATGGATGTATTATTTTATGTTGGATCCCTTTACCCCGCTGAGTTATATCAATTTAGGGTTGCGTTTAAGATTTATGTCTTCGATAGTAATTTACAATTGATTTAAAAGTATAAATCATTGTAATTCACACAAAGTACACAATTCAAAGTAAAACTATTTTACTTGATGATTTCCTTAATCATTACAAAAATAATTTGAAATTATTGAGTTACCTCTATAGTTTTTGGAATAAAAAGGAATATAGTATTTTTCTTGGAAAAATACCCTTTTCAATAGAAATGACTTGGAATATTAGAATTTCATTTTGAAATGTTTGAAAATAAGTATTTGAACTTATTTGAGATTTTTCCTTGAATTTTAATTACAAGGAAATAATAATTTTAAATTCCAAGTTATTATTTAAATTCTTAAAATTCATAATTTTGAATTTGTTTCATAAATTCCATTCATATTTTATTCTTGTTAAGATTTATTTTTCATTCATTAATCCAATTTTTAATGGATTTTTAGAGTTGTATTTGATTTATTAAAATTTGGTAAAGTTCTGGCTTTTTATTAAATGTTAAAAGACTAAAATACCCCCCTGGACCTTATTGGGCCCAGCCCAATGACCTAAGCCCATGGGACAGCCCACTAAGGCTTGCCCCATAGCGGCTCGGTGGCGCTGAACGGCCCACCGCTCTCACTCACTCGGCCCTCTCTCTCTCTCGTCCACCTCTAACCCTAACCTCTCGCGACGCTCTGGCGATGGCGTCGACGCCATGGCCGCCGCCTCGCTCCGGCCATCGCCGTGCTCCTCCGCCGTAGCCACCTACCGAACTAGAACCGCCGCGTGCAGATCTATCGATCTGTCGCGTAGTTTTCCCCGTCTCTTCCTCTCCTGGCGAATCGCCTCCGTTCTGGATCTCGCGGAGATTCGCCTCGACGAACTCCGGCGAGCGCTCGTCCTTGCCGACGATGGGTGTGCTCCTGGGTTGACCTGGCGCGGGTGCTGCTCGCAGTACTCGTGCCGTCGCCTAAGGTGCTTCTGCTACGGTGGTGCTGGGTTCGTGTTTGGGTTCACCGGCGTAACGTCGGCGCCTACCCTGGACTCGCAGCTGTTAGGGCCGCGCGAGCACTGCCTCGCCATGCCCTAGCTTCTGCTTCCAGGCGCAAGTAAGTGTTGCATCTCCTCCTTCTCTTCTGTGCGCCTCCCTTGCCACTGTTCTTCTTCCTCCTCATGCTCTGTTGCTCTCTGGTGATCCTGTGATCACGCAGAGCCATGCTATTGCTGCGCAATTTTCCTGTGCTTCTGTTTACTGCAAGCTCATGACCCAATTACCATTCTTGATCTTGGCACATGCTGCTTTGCTTGCTATTCATGCTGTGCTTGCTTCTCTGCTGCTCCTAGCATGCTCTGTACTTGCCATGCTCTACTGTGCTTGCTCAAAAGCTAACTATGCCATGCTATGCTTGGTTATGACTTGCTTGTGCTTACTGGTATATCATGCTTGCTTGTCTAGGTGTATTTGTGATGCATCAGTGACACTTGTGTGTGTGCCAGTGGTGCTGTGATCTAGCTTCAGTGCTATCTATGCAAGCCAATGATCCATTGGATCATTCCTTGCTTGTTGGCTAACTTCCATGTGTATCTTGGCTTGCTGCAATTGATCCATTTGATCAATTCAATGTCGATAATGGCTTCTTGATTAATCGTGGCTAAGTGATTCAATTTCCTTTGTGATACTTGATGCTCAAGCATCACTATCTTGTTGCTTACTTAAGCTCTTTGGACTTGCTCCAGTGGTTATGGTGCGATGAGTAAATTGTGTTGCTTAATAGTGTGCTCTTATCGAGTGCTAAGCATGGAACTGTGATAAATCCATGCTTGGATTAATTAAATTATGATGAACTGCTTATGCGATTAATGATTTAAATGATTTGTTTGCAAATGACTTAGCTGTTCATGATTATCTGGCAAGCAATTGAATCTGAATCCATTCCTGGATAATGATGTGCTATGTTTGGCTTCATTTTAGTTGATGCTAAGTGTGATGTGACCTCAGTGGCCTTGCTCCTGATTGGTTGCTCACCAAAATAGTTGGATCTTGTGGCTACTCAACCTTTGCTTGCATATTTGGGAATCATCCTTGAGATGAATGCTAATATGCTTGCACGATGAAAATCTAGGGTTTCTTGATGGTTCATAGCTTAGGATTTCTTGTGTAGTCTTAGCTGCTAATCCTTGCAATTCATCTACCGGTGCTATCTGTGCATGTGATCTGGCTATGGTGTGCATCGTGCATGTGTGCTAGTTTACGTGTACAAGATCTGTACCTAGATGCTTTCTATTTTTAGTAGCTTTTGGTGGCGGTAATCCTTGGTGAAAACCAAGTGATGATCTACCCATATGAGCATCTGCTCATCCCATGCTTATTTCATGCATATGTGATGGATCAGATCCATTGGATCTGTCCAGGTATTTGGTATACCTTGTTCCAGCTCCTAGTGTGAAATATTTGGTTGATGCAGACTTGGGGTTTCTGTACTCAGCCCTTCACCTCCAATCTCTGGTTGATCTTCTCTGGTCACCATGATTCCTGGTGGCTAAGTTGGTTGTGTTGGTTTCTGTTCTTGGTTATGAAGCTGGATGAACTGTGCTTGTTCTTGCTTCACCCTTACACGATGATTTGCAAATGTGGTCGACTGACATGGTTCTAGGGTTTGTGTGCTATTTATATGGCCTCTACTTCATCCCTGGCCATGACACACAGGCTCATTTACTTTATGACTCATCCTTTGCCTTGCCTTGTTGTTGCTTGCCTAGCAACAGCCTTGCTATGGTGAAACTTGAGCCCTCTGTGGCTGCTCAGGTTTTGGTCTGCTGATCCTATCTGTCTTTGTCCAGGTTTTGGACAAGCACAAGTGTGCAGTGACAGTGTTCACTGTCCAAACTGAATTTCTGTGATGTTTTTCACTCTGTCCAAACTGAATTTCTAACACTTAATATCCTGTCTAGCACTTGTGATTTTTTTTGCAGGTTTTTTGAAGTTGAGTATGACCAGAAGATGTCCTTCAAGCATTTAGTCTAGGTTTTAGTTTAGGAAAATCTTGTAATTTTCCTTTTTCATTTCTGTTTATTATTATACATCAATTCTTGTATCAAAAATATTGTAAAGACTATGTATTCTGTGTTGATGATCAATAAAGCTCAAGTTTTGGTTTATGAGCTTTGTATTATATAATGTTTATATTCTTGATGAAATATTATTTGATATTCACTTTGAAATTCAAAGTGATTTGAATTTTATATCTTGTGTTTGAATTCTAAATTCAATGTTTATATGGTGTGATGTTTATAGTTAATTGTTTAACACTTATCAAATGCAAACATTCCCCAAAGTAACAAGTTACAAAAGAGATCATGTCGAAATTTCCCTAACTCACATTGCCTAACCCTAAGTGCAAAATGAGAGAGAACCTCGATCCCTCTTAGGTTTAGTTGCAATAAGGCGCGAAAATTTCCCCCGTTTTGCGATGAAATGCACATCCCATTTCTAAATCTACCCTTCGTTGTTCCTACGTTCTGGGTTATTACAGCCTCTCCCCCTTAACAGAAACTTCGTCCCGAAGTTAAGATTGGTACCTGAACATCTCGGGGTAAGACTTCCTTAATTCTTCTTCCGTCTCCCAGGTTGCTTCTCGCTCAGGATGATGTTGCCATTGAACTTTGCAGTATTTGATTGCTCTGTTTCTTAACTTCTTCCATTGTACTTCTAAGATCTTTTCCGGTCTTTCCACATAAGTTAGGTCAGATTGCAATTCTATTTCTTCATATGTGATGGGATCATCCGGTGCCTTCAAACACTTTCTGAGTTGTGAAACATGAAACACATTATGAACTTGACTTAGTTGTGCCGGTAACTCCAACTCAAAAGCTGTTCCTCGATTCTGACTGAGTATCTTAAATGGTCCAATATATCGAGGACTTAACTTTCCTTTCACTCCGAACCTCTTAAGTCCTTTCATTGGGCTAACCTTTAAATAAACCATGTCTCCCACTTTCGGTTCCCACTTCTCTTTAAGTCGGCATAACTCTTCTGACGACTCTGAGCTATTTTGAGTCTATCCCGGATCACCTCGATGACGTCTTGTCCCTCATTGATGTAGTCCGGTGTAAACTCCTTGTTTTCTCCGGTTTCAAACCAACAAATTGGTGATCGACACTTTCTTCCGTACAATGCTTCGTACGGTGCCATCTGGATGCTACTCTGATAACTGTTGGTATATGAGAACTCCGCTAGAGGTAAATGGTCCTCCCATGAGCCTCCAAAGTTCAGAGCACATGCTCTAAGCATGTCCTCAAGTATCTGATTGGTTCTTTCGGTTTGTCCTCCGTTTTGTGGATGATATGTTGTACTGAAATCCAGTTTGGATCCCAAAGCTTCTTGTAGTCGTTTCCAGAATGCTGATGTGAAAATTGAACCTCTATCTGAAACTATCTTCTTTGGTACTCCATGCTTACTCACAATCTCTTTCACATATATATCCACAAGCTTTTCTGCAGTATCCTTTGTGTTTACGGCTATGAAATGAGCACTCTTGGTAAGCACATCCACTATTACCCATATCATATCCTTCTTCTTACTAGTCATTGGTAGACCAGTAACAAAATCCATTCCGATTTCATCCCATTTCCACTCCGGTATCTCTAGTGGTTTGAGTAATCCCGCAGGACTCTGATGTTCTGCCTTCACTCGTTGACATGTATGACATTCTGAGACATATTGTGCTATTTCTCTTTTCATGTTGTTCCACCAGAACATCTCCTTCAAATCCATATACATCTTAGTACTTCCTGGATGTATGGAATAAAGGGTTTCATGTGCTTCCTTTAATATGATTGACTTCACTTCTGGATCATCTGGTACACAGATCCTTTTCTGGAAGTATAATGAATCAAAATCCCCTAGATGGAATTCCGATGGTCTTCCTTCACCAATCCTCTTGATTTCCTCTTGTATGAACAAATCATCCGCTTGCTTCCGGATAATCTCATATTTCAAATCTGAATACATCTCATCCATAATCCTCATGGTTGCTATACTTCCCTTATCATCACCTTGAATAAACAAAATCTGAGCCTCCTCTAGCTCTTTCCGAAGTTCCTTTGGAATCTCCCATTCTGTAGGTTGATTCTCCGTACTCTTCCTACTTAGGGCATCTGCTACTACATTAGCCTTGCCTGGTGTATAGTTGATCTTAAGGTCATAATCCTTAATCAACTCTAACCATCTCTTCTGTCTCATGTTTAATTCCTTCTGAGTGAAGAAATATTTCAAACTTTTGTGATCGGTGTATAACTCACACTTGGATCCATATAGAAATTGTCTCCAACTCTTCAGAGCACACACAACTGCCGCTAACTCTAGATCATGTACTGGGTAGTTGTGTTCATGGGGTTTCAACTGTCTTGATCCATAAGCTATCACCTTCCGATCTTGCATAAGAACACATCCAAGTCCATTCTTGGAAGCATCACAATACACCGTGTAATCCTTTCCTGGTTCAGGAACTGCTAACACCGGTGTTGTGGTTAACTTATCTTTGAGTGTTTGGAAGCTGGCTTCACACTCATCAGTCCACACAAATGGAGTATTTTTCTTGAGTAACTTGGTCATTGGTCCTGCAATCTTCGAAAATCCCTCTATGAATCTCCGATAATAGCCTGCCATACCAAGAAATCCTCGTATCTCCTTAGCATTTTTAGGTGATTTCCATTCCAATACGGACTGAACCTTGCTTGGATTCACCGCTATGCCTTCTTTGGTTATGACATGTCCAAGAAACTCAACACTATCCAACCAAAATTTGCACTTGCTAAACTTTGCATATAGCTGATGTTCCCTCAAAGTTTGCAGAACTATCTTCAAATGCTTGGCATGTTCTTCTTTATCTTTGGAATAGATTAGAATATCATCTATGAACACTATCACAAACTTGTCCAAGTACTTCATGAATATCTTGTTCATCAAATTCATGAAAATTGCTGGTGCATTTGTTAGTCCAAATGGTACAACCAAGTATTCATGGTGTCCATACCTTGATACGAACGCTGTTTTTGGTACATCCTCCTTCTTGATCTTGATTTGATGGTATCCTGACCTTAAATCTATCTTTGAGAAGACTCCCGCTCCTTGAACTTGATCAAAAAGGTCTTGAATTCTAGGTAAAGGATACTTGTTCTTGATAGTTACATTGTTCAAATTTCTGTAATCTCCACACATTCTCTTTCCTCCATCTCTTTTATCCACAAAAATAACTGGTGTACCCCATGGTGATACACTTTCTTGAATGAATCCCTTTTGTTCTAACTCATCAATCTGAGCTTTCAGTTCCACTAATTCCTTTGGCCCCATCTTATATGGTGGTTGTGCTATTGGTGCTGTGCGTGGAATCAGATCGATTGTGAATTCTATCTCTCTATCGGGTGGCATTCCCGGTAGTTCTTTAGGAAATACATCCTTAAACTCATTCACTACAGGAATATCTTCAATTCTCACCTCCTTCAGGCTATTTAGTTCCAGTCCGATCTCCAACTCACTGTACTTATCTCCTTGGAACACTATTCGACCTCCGATGGAGTTGCGAAGTGATACTGTTTTGTCTCCACAGTTAATCACCGCTCCATTTTCTGTCAACCAATCCATACCTAGGATGACTGATATGTCCTTCATGGGTATGATGAATAGGTCCGCGAAATACACACAGTCACATATGGTTAGGACTTGTGCTTCTTTCACGTGGGTTACTAAGATCGTCCCCCCCGCGGATAGAACAGTTATAGGGGTTTCTAACTTAGAACATCTAAGCCCGAATTTTTCCACAAACTCCAATGCAAGAAACGATGTGGTTGCTCCAGTATCAAATAATACTTTGCCAGGATGAGTAAGAATGCTTAGCGTACCTAAGACTGTTTGATCCGACTCTTCCGCTTGTTCCAAAGATGTGCAATTCAGCTTTCCATAAGGCTTTCCCCTCTTGTTGTTGTTGTTGTTGTTGTTGTTGCGGTTGCTGTTGTTGTTGTTGTTGTTGCGGTTGTTGTTGTTGTTTCCACCTCGTCCTCCAGAGCTCTGTCCGCTCCAGGACGCCTTGTTTGGACAATCCGGCTTAATGTGTCCTTCCTTCCCACAACCATAGCAGATGATTCTGGGTTTCTGACAATCTTTCTGCAAATGACCCCTCAGGCCACAATTGTTGCAGATGATTTGGTTGATTGGATTCTGACTCTGACCTCCCCAGTTGTATTGATTACCAGTAGTAGGTCGGTATCGGGGTTTGAAACTCCGATCAGGTGTTGGTTTACTGATTGGGTACTTCCTTGGCTCGATACGAGCCCTCTTCCTCCTATCCTCTTGGACTTGCCGGTAATCATCCTCAAAAGTGATTTGGACTGCCGAGTCAATCAGTTCCTGGAATTCGGCAGTCCGTGCCAACCTTAGTTGCATCTTCATGTATGGATTCATGCCTTTCATGAACCGCTTCTTCCTCTTCTCCTCTGTATCTACATCCTCAGGTGCATATCTGGATAACCTGTTGAAATCCCGAACATATTGCATAATGGGTGCAGTGATACATCGTAGTTCGTCAAACTCCCTCTTCTTCAGCTCCACCACGCTGTCCGGAACATGAGCTTCCCGAAACTTCTTCTTGAACTCCTCCCGGGTGAACACCTTATCGGGAGGGTGTCTTGCTACAAGGTTCTCCCACCATGACGCTGCTGGTCCTGACAACAGATAAGTGGTATATCTGATCTTCTCCTCATCGTTGCAACCAACGGTCTTCAGCTTCCTTTCCGTATCCATAAGCCAATCTTCAGCGTCCATTGGTTCTGGAGCTGATGTAAATGGTAGTGCTCTTGCATTTTGGAAGTCCGATAGAGTTACTCCCTTGCCTTCATTACCCCTATCATTGATGACGTGGGTAAAGAAATCTTGCATGTTCTTGCTCTGGCTTTCCTGGTAACGCCTCCTATCTTCCTCCATTGACCTCATATACTGTTGGAAGTCTGGGTGCATCATTGGGTGTGGTGGTGGTGGTGCATTCTCTGCTCTAGCTGCTGCATCTGCCTCCTCTTTTTCTCTTGCTTCCCGCTCTCTGCGAGCCTCTTCGGTTTCTACTAACGCCATTTTCCCCTAGTCATGTAACAAAGAGCGATTACTCATAATTACACCATGCAAATGTTTTCTGAGCTCAACTCAATGCCCAGAACTAGTCACACAATGAAATCAAGAAGAAAATACAAAACAAACATTTATTATGCATATACTTTGTATAATACATAACACACTCACAAACTTATATTACATGTGGTACATATAAACCACTTATTTGGCTCAAAGCCCAAGCCAACGGGAATTTAAAATACGCTCTATTACAATACCACCTAGATTACTTTATTCTTCCTCGGAGCTCTACTCCTCGTCATCATAGCTCGCCTCCGCGTACATCCCTGGGGTCCATCCGGTACAGCGGTTTGTCCTCCGAACACCATCCGGAATGAAGGTTCTTCCCGTAGGTATGTAGTCTGAATCGGACGAAGTGCCGAGACAGAGATCTGTCATGCCAAAGTAACTAGACAAAGACTCATATATATCCCCAGTGGGATACAGCTCATCTTCTCCTGTCATCCATGGAGGATTCCTATTCACTTGACCCCTCATCTTCTTCTTCTTCTTTTTCTTAGTTCCAGAACTCTCACCTACGACGTACTGGGATGTTTTGGGTAACCCCATCTCCAAATCTAAAGAAATGGAGTTGGTGTCTTTCTCTTCCTGCCCAAAGCTTTGGTTAACATTCTGGTTAACCGCGCCTCCTTCATCCTCTGACTCACAAGTGATGGGTTCTCCTTCATCTCCAAATGGTTCCCCGAAACGCCAACTTGATCGAATTCTCAATTGGTGACTCCGAGCAGTTTAGGTTCTGGAATCATCTCCCCCATATCCAGACTCATATGATGCTGACACATGTGGATAATGTGGAACAAAGTTGGGTGTGAGTGGATCTTTATGGGATAACTGGTCACTCAAATCTACATAGCTGTCTAGGCTAAAGAAAGGTGTAGTATGTTGTGGTTGTGCCCTCAAATCACGCATCCGAGTTTGGACTTTATCAGGGTCCGTGAACTCAGCTAGCATGTGATCAATCTCACCTCTCATCTTCATGTGTAAAAGGTACATCGTGGTCAATAAAGACTTACAGCTATCCATGTGCTGTGTTGCAGCTTCAAGACTTCTGTGTGCTAACACCAAATGATTTAGAGTCGGATCCTCATCTTCCTCGGCATGAGGTATATGAGAAAACTCTGAACATAGCAGTTCTACTGACTTATGCTGCCTTATCTCAAGGATTGCCTTGAATAGGCCCATGTGGTAGGCTGTGGTGATAGTTTTGGCTTCTCCGTATGGCATTATACGACTCATCAGCAGTTTTTCCGGTAGTTGGACCGATACTCTGCACTTGGCTAGGATTTCCCCATCATAGTAGGTATACTTGATAACAGGTATCCGTGGATCACAATGAAGTTCCTTCAGCATCCCACACAGGAGAGCTGTTATTGGTCCATCATAATCACCAAGCCATCCCTCAACCTTCCTCAAAGTCCTCTTAGGAAAAGTGTTCGCCATTATGGCTGTATACAAAAATAGAATATTAGTAGTGATAATGCATCATAATAGCTATAATAAAGAATTATCGCACTAAAATATATGGTTTTGCTATTCTCAAGTGAATAATCACCATATTTCTAGAGAATCCTTTACTATTTCTACTAGACTCCTACAGGTTTCTTCCCTATACTAGGTTTTTCCAACCTAAGGTCGCAACATTTGCTCTGATACCAGCTGCGGTGACCCAGCATACCACTGCATGTTGTAGTATACAAGTCGTTGATATGATCTTTGCGAAGGGACTTCTTCACAATTTGCCATATCCCCCAGAGTGGTACAACAGAAACATTGCAGGTCATAACACTCCATACTTTATTACATACATTGTCTTAACAAGTTGGTATTCTCACAGGTTCTATGAGAACACCCTAAGATACTACTTAAGTACGATTACAACTCATAACAAATATAAAGAGAGCTCAACAACTTATTTAGGTAAGTTCTACGTTGCTCGGCTCTATGATGCTAGGGTATGTCACTACTCCTCCACCTCCGTGTCAACTGGTCCGTAGACTATCCCATAGTCTACGCCTTCCACTCCGCCGGTAAGATCAGGTTCTTCGTAGACCAGCTCGTAACTTCCTTCTGGTGCTCCATCGTTGATGGCCTCCACCTCCGGATCACAGTCTAGCAAGGGTGTTGAAAGAAAGTGAGTACAGGGGTACTCAGCAAGTTCTAAAAGAATAAAAAGGTGTTTGATGCACTAGCTATGACCATTGATCAGGAAATCGCAGGTCAATGCATGTTTTGCAATCATTTCTTCAAAAGGTTGCTTTTATTATGAAAACTATGCCCGTCAGTCTTCACAGGTTGACTAGAACTTCGTGGAGTTCCTTTCCCGCCGCGTTCGCAGTTCCCTTCCCGGAACAAGGAGTGACAGCCACAATTTGATACACTCTGCAGAGGTGCGTTACTTTTCCCACAAGAGATCTCACCCTTTTTGCCATCCGCAGGGACTTGCCCCCGTTCACACTTCCTTTGGTGTGAGGCCAGGTATAAAGATCCAAGCCCACACCGCCTTCTCCGCGATCGCAAACCCACCCTTTTGTCCAACCGTACACCCCAAAGAGACTTCCCAGATAATACGGCTTTACTCACGGTGTACTCCGGACAATCCTTCATAGATGGTAGAGCTTATCATCACTAATGGATGGGGATTTAAAAGGATATCCCAACCTATTGCGGAAGTGCCTCCAACACCCCACCGCTCTACCAATCCGTTGGCGTGCGAAGGGAAAAGATACGGCTGGCTTCCCAGAGCCATTATAGATCTCATGGTCAACGCGATTTGTACGGCGCTAGAATCACTGGACGGCATTGGTAATTAATCCTAGGGTGATATAACCCATTGCAATGGAACCTCCACCATATCAACACATACCATGGTTCCATTGCCAGCCACATAGTCATATTCATAGTTGGAAAGTAACATTTCATTTGCGATGCAGGAATGATAAGTATATAGCTTTGCATTAAAGTAGTAGAAAATACTCAAGTTGACATGAGCAAGGGTGAACTTGCCTGTGGACTGCGAGATAGTGCGGTTCAATGCGATTGATGGAACCTGGACCTCGGGTTCTGTAAGAAGCATCATTGTCCGGTAAGGACAATGTTATAAAATCCAAATAATGCAATCATGGATGTATTATTTTATGTTGGATCCCTTTACCCCGCTGAGTTATATCAATTTAGGGTTGCGTTTAAGATTTATGTCTTCGACAGTAATTTACAATTGATTTAAAAGTATAAATCATTGTAATTCACACAAAGTACACAATTCAAAGTAAAACTATTTTACTTGATGATTTCCTTAATCATTACAAAAATAATTTGAAATTATTGAGTTACCTCTATAGTTTTTGGAATAAAAAGGAATATAGTATTTTTCTTGGAAAAATACCCTTTTCAATAGAAATGACTTGGAATATTAGAATTTCATTTTGAAATGTTTGAAAATAAGTATTTGAACTTATTTGAGATTTTTCCTTGAATTTTAATTACAAGGAAATAATAATTTTAAATTCCAAGTTATTATTTAAATTCTTAAAATTCATAATTTTGAATTTGTTTCATAAATTCCATTCATATTTTATTCTTGTTAAGATTTATTTTTCATTCATTAATCCAATTTTTAATGGATTTTTAGAGTTGTATTTGATTTATTAAAAGTTGGTAAAGTTCTGGCTTTTTATTAAATGTTAAAAGACTAAAATACCCCCTGGACCTTATTGGGCCCAGCCCAATGACCTAAGCCCATGGGACAACCCACTAAGGCTTGCCCCATAGCGGCTCGGTGGCGCTGAATGGCCCACCGCTCTCACTCACTCGGCCCTCTCTCTCTCTCGTCCACCTCTAACCCTAACCTCTCGCGACGCTCTGGCGATGGCGTCGCCGCCATGGCCGCCGCCTCGCTCCGGCCATCGCCGTGCTCCTCCGCCGTAGCCACCTACCGAACTAGAACCGCCGCGTGCAGATCTATCGATCTGTCCGCGTAGTTTTCCCCTTCTCTTCCTCTCCTGGCGAATCGCCTCCGTTCTGGATCTCGCGGAGATTCGCCTCGACGAACTCCGGCGAGCGCTCGTCCTCGCCGACGATGGGTGTGCTCCTGGGTTGACCTGGCGCGGGTGCTGCTCGCAGTACTCGTGCCGTCGCCTAAGGTGCTTCTGCTACGGTGGTGCTGGGTTTGTGTTTGGGTTCACCGGCGTAACGTCGGCGCCTACCCTGGACTCGCAGCTGTTAGGGCCGCGCGAGCACTGCCTCGCCATGCCCTAGCTTCTGCTTCCAGGCGCAAGTAAGTGTTGCATCTCCTCCTTCTCTTCTGTGCGCCTCCCTTGCCACTGTTCTTCTTCCTCCTCATGCTCTGTTGCTCTCTGGTGATCCTGTGATCACGCAGAGCCATGCTATTGCTGCGCAATTTTCCCGTGCTTCATTTCGCAAGCTCATGACCCAATTACCATTTACTTCATCGGCACATGTCGCTTTGCTTGCTATTCATGCCGTGCTTGCTTCTCTGCTGCTCCTAGCATGCTCTGTACTTGCCATGCTCTACCGTGCTTGCTCAAAAGCTAACTATGCCATGCTATGCTTGGTTATGACTTGCTTGTGCTTCTTTGGTATATCATGCTTGCTTGTCTAGGTGTATTTGTGATGCATCAGTGACACTTGTGTGTGTGCCAGTGGTGCCTGTGATCTGCTTCAGTGCTATCTATGCAAGCCAATGATCCATTGGATCATTCCTTGCTTGTTGGCTAACTTCCCTGTGTAGCTTGGCTTGCTGCAATTGATCCATTTGATCAATTCAATGTCAGTAATGGCTTACTGATTAATACTGTGGCTAAGTGATTCAATTTCCTTTGTGATACTGATGCTCAAGCATCACTATGTTGTTGCTTACTTAAGCTACTGGACTTGCTCCAGTGGTTATGGTGCAGTGAGTAAATTGTGTTGCTTAATAGTGTGCTATCATCGAGTGCTAAGCATGGATCCGTGATAAATTCATGCTTGTATTAATTAAATTATGATGAACTGCTTATGGTAATGATTTAAATGATTTGCTTGCAAATGACTTAGCTGTTCATGATTATACGGCAAGCAATTGAATCTGAATCCATTCCTAGATAATGATGTGCTATGTTTGGCTTCATTTTAGTTGATGCTAAGTGTGATGTGACCTCAGTGGCCTTGCTCCTGATTGGTTGCTCACCAAAATAGTTGGATCTTGTGGCTACTCAACCTTTGCTTGCATATTTGGGAATCATCCTTGAGATGAATGCTAATATGCTTGCCTGATGAAAATCTAGGGTTTACTGATGGTTCATAGCTTAGGATTTCTTGTGTAGTCTTAGCCGCTAATCCTTGCAATTCATCTACCGGTGCTATCTCGTGCATGTGATCTGGCTATGGTGTGCATCTCGTGCATGTGTGCTAGTTTACGTGTACAAGATCTGTACCTAGATGCTTTCTATTTTTAGTAGCTTTTGATCGGCGGTAATCCTTGGTGAAAACCAAGTGATGATCTACCCATATGAGCATCTGCTCATCCCATGCTTATTTCATGCATATGTGATGGATCAGATCCATTGGATCTGTCCAGGTATTTGGTATACCTTGTTCCAGCTCCTAGTGTGAAATATTTGGTTGATGCAAGACTTGGGGTTTACGTACTCAGCCCTTCACCTCCAATCTCTGGTTGATCTTCTCAGGTCACCATGATTCCTGGTGGCTAAGTTGGTTGTGTTGGTTTCTGTTCTTGGTTATGAACTGGATGAACTGTGCTTGTTCTTGCTTCACCCTTACCTGATGATTTGCAAATGTGGTCGACTGACATGGTTCTAGGGTTTGTGTGCTATTTATATGGCCTCTACTTCATCCCTGGCCATGACACACAGGCTCATTTACTTTATGACTCATCCTTTGCCTTGCCTTGCTGTTGCTTGCCTAGCAACAGCCTTGCTATGGTGAAACTTGAGCCCTCTGTGGCTGCTCAGGTTTGGTCTGCCTGATCCTATCCTGTGCTGTCCAGGTTTTGGACAAGCACAAGTGTGCAGTGACAGTGTTCACTGTCCAAACTGAATTTCTGTGATGTTTTTCACTCTGTCCAAACTGAATTTCTAACACTTAATATCCTGTCTAGCACTTGTGATTTGTTTTGCAGGTTTTGAAGTTGAGTATGACCAGAAGATGTCCTTCAAGCATTTAGTCTAGGTTTTAGTTTAGGAAAATCTTGTAATTTTCCTTTTTCATTTCTGTTTATTATTATACATCAATTCTTGTATCAAAAATATTGTAAAGACTATGTATTCTGTGTTGATGATCAATAAAGCTCAAGTTTTGGTTTATGAGCTTTGTATTATATAATGTTTATATTCTTGATGAAATATTATTTGATATTCACTTTGAAATTCAAAGTGATTTGAATTTTATATCTTGTGTTTGAATTCTAAATTCAATGTTTATATGGTGTGATGTTTATAGTTAATTGTTTAACACTTATCAAATGCAAACATTCCCCAAAGTAACAAGTTACAAAAGAGATCATGTCGTAATTTCCCTAACTCACATTGCCTAACCCTAAGTGCAAAATGAGAGAGAACCTCGATCCCTCTTAGGTTTAGTTGCAATAAGGCACGAAAATTTCCCCCGTTTTGCGATGAAATGCACATCCCATTTCTAAATCTACCCTTCGTTGTTCCTATGTTCTGGGTTATTACATGTCACTCCCTGTTCCGGGATATGGAACTGCGAACGCGGCCGGAAAGGAGCTCCATGAAGTTCTAGTAAACCGGTGAAGGCTGACGGACATAGTTCTTCTGAATAAAAGCAACCTTTTGAAGAAAAGGTTATGAAAACTTGCATTGGTATTAGACTTTCTGGTCTAATGCTGTAGCTAGTGCATTAAACACCTCTTTCCTATAATGAACTTGTTGAGTACGCTCGTACTCATCCCACTCTTAAATCCCCTGCTTAGATATGGAGGCATCGAAGGAGGATCTACAGTGCAACTCGAAGGCCGAGGAGTCAACAACTACTTCAAGAGACAAGACCCTGTCAGAGGAATCAGATACCACATCCATCAAGGAGAAAACCTAGTTCAGCCATAGAAGGGAACCAGCTTCCTAAACCTAGCTCCTAATTAGCTAGAATCTATTCTTAGCCTCTGTATCTAGTTAAATACTCTATATATAGAGTTCGTGATAAGATTAGACTACGAGTCGTTCTTCTGGAGTTATTTGTAGTTTTACCTCATTGTAAAGTAGGAGGCTGTGATGATCTTATGTAACAGAGTCGATGTTGTAATTCTATAGACATACCTTGGACCCGCATATGTTTCTGTTGTACCACTCTGAGCGATATAATACTAGTGGAACGGTGTTTCATTGGTGTTACATCAGACTTGCATACTACACCATGCAGTGGTATGCCGGGTCACCACAGTTGGTATCAGAGCAAATGCTTTGACCTTAGGATTAAAACCCTTTAAAGGAGACCTATAGGATTGGTAGTGTCTATAGGAAGTTGTCTTAGGTAAACCAAATACTTCTTATGACTTGAGATGGATATTCACTTGAGAATAATCCTGACACACTTGAGTCAACCTTTCCTACCTATCTTTCCTAAGTAAAGATAGTTAGCTAATCCCAAACATGTAGGACACCATTAAGTCCTTAAAACAATAGATGAGTAGCCCACAGTTTGTCGTCGTGGCGAACGAGCAGATGCCATGGGATGGCTTAAGTTGGGGCCGAATGGGCGCTAGAGGATTCGGGGGAGGGTTTGCGACTAGATGGGATGAACTTCCGGATGCTTTCCTCAAGAACTCAGCCAAAGGCCGGTATGCAAGAAGAGAGACAAGAGGAAGAACTCTTTACTAGATCGCTAGCTTCATTGATCTCAACATGGTTACAGGTTCTTGGATACAAGGTCTATCGTCTAATCTCTTCTGTCAACACGCGCCCGTAAGAGGCTGTGCCCCCTCTCCTTATATAGGGGAGAGGGTGGCTTACAGAGCAAGAAACCCTAATGGCATCTTTGACTGGACAAACTACTTTACAAAGCTACTTTAATCATGGATAACGCCGGGGTCTTCTTTTATCAGGGACGCTGACGTCCTCCGGCTTCTTTCAGCGTCACCCCTCTCTTTGGCGCCAGGGCTCCGATTAAAGTCACTTTGCTTAGCTCATCCTTGTCTTCTAGCTCCGAAGAGAATCTTTGACCAGTCTTGCCGACGGGCCCTTCTTTCCGGTATCTTCTTTATCCGGTTCCGGTATACCCCTCTCGGGGATACCGGCTTAGCTTCACTTAGACAAATTCTTATCTTTGTGCTCCGGTAAGAATATTAAACCGGCATCTTGATGGCTCAAACCATCCGGTTTGGCATGCCTTTGGCATACCAGGGGTCATCCCCCCAACATTAGTCCCCGAAGCTGGTATAGTCTGTCGGATTCTATCCTACAGACCATGCCAGGTTCTCATGCTTTTAGGATACCGGTTTAATCCTCTCAATGCTTTAACTTGGATCCGGCATCTTTGCCCGGACTTTTCTTTTTTCTCTTTGCAAGGTATCCTCCGGCATCTTTGCCCGGACTTTTCTTTTTTCTCTTTACAAGGTATCCTCCGGCATCTTTTTTCTCCGGTATCTTCCGCATTTACTCTTTCCTCGGTGAAGTCGAGAATATCTCGGGCCCCGCGCCTGTCAGTGACATGCGCACTGTTAATTGGCGTGCCAGTGTCAGATGTCACTTCGCTTCGACTCCCGCGCGTGTATTTAATGCTCCTCAGCGGATCCCACCTGTCGCTTCAGATCCGTGTGCGCCTCCGTGTGCCCTTCTATTTTTTCGCGTGTACCTCCTTGCCACGTGGCGGCCCGTGGCGCGAACCGTCGCGGCCCGCGGTGCGAACCGCCGCGGCCCAGCGGTTTTCGGCCCACCTTCTCCCTTCTTTATAAGGAGAACCGCCCCTTCTTCTTCCTCTTCTTGCATTCTCCATCCTTCGCGCATAGTGTTCTTCGCTCGCTGCGCCTCCGCCGTTCTCCGTTCGCCGCCGTTCGCTCGAGCTCTACCGCCCGGCGAACTCACGCCGCTTCTCCGCCGGACCTCCTCGTGCGGAGATTCGTCGCAGTGCCCTCGCTGCGACCGCCGCATTCTCGCTCCTTCGCGCCCTGCACCGCTTCGCCGTTGACGGTCCTCGCCGGCGGTGATGTCTACGTTCCCCCTCCTTTCCTGTAGACAGTGTTGGGCCTCCAAGAGCAGAGGTTTGTAGAACAGCAGCAAGTTTTCCCTTAAGTGGATCACCCAAGGTTTATCGAACTCAGGGAGGAAGAGGTCAAAGATATCCCTCTCATGCAACCCTGCAACCACAAAGCAAGAAGTCTCTTGTGTCCCCAACACACCAAATAGGTGCACTAGTTCGGCGAAGAGATAGTGAAATACAGGTGGTATGAATAAGTATGAGCAGTAGCAACGGTGCCAGAAAATAGCTTGCTGGCGTGTAGTTGATGGTGGTGGTATTGCAGCAGTAGTAACACGGTGAAACGATAAACAAGCGGTAGTAACGCAGCAGTAGTAAACAAGTAGCGATAGCGATATTTAAGAACAAGGCCTAGGGATTACACTTTCACTAGTGGACACTCTCAACATTGATCACATAAACGAACCGTATAAATGCATACTCTACACTCTTGTTGGATGATGAACGCATTGCGTAGGATTACACGAACCCTCAATGCCGGAGTTAACAAGCTCCACAATTTGTTCATATTTAAGTAACCTTATAGTGTAAGATAGATCAACAGACTAAACCAAGTACTAACATAGCATGCACACTGTCACCTTCATGCATATGTAGGAGGAATAGATCACATCAATATTATCATAGCAATAGTTAACTTCATAATCTACAAGAGATCATGATCATAGCATAAACCAAGTACTAACACGGTGCACACACTGTCACCTTTACACACGTGTAGGAGGAATAGAACTACTTTAATAACTTTGCTAGAGTAGCACATGGATAAATTGTGATACAAACTCATATGAATCTCAATCATGTAAAGCAGCTCATGAGATTATTGTATTGAGGTACATGGGAGAGATGAACCACATAGCTACCGGTACAGCCCCGAGCCTCGATGAAGAACTACTCCCTCCTCATGGGAGCAGCAGCGGTGATGAAGATGGCGGTGGAGATGGCAGCGGTGTCGATGGAGAAGCCTTCCGGGGGCACTTCCCCGCTCTGGCAGCGTGCCGGAACAGAGACTCCTGTCCCCCAGATCTTGGCCTCGCGATGGCGGCGGCTCTGGAAGGTTTCTGTGGTTTTCGTCGAACTTATCAGGGTTTTCGATCCAGGGGCTTTATATAGGCGAAGAGGCGGCGCAGGAGGGTCGAAGGGGCGACGACACCATAGGGCGGCGCGGCCAGGGCCTGGGCCGCGCCGGCCTATGGTCTGGGGGCCCAGTGCCCCCCCCTCTGGTCCTTCCCGGGTGTTCTGGATGCTTCCGGTGAAAATAGGAACTTGGGCGTTGATTTCGTCCGATTCCGAGAATATTTCGTTACTAGGATTTCTGAAACCAAAAACAGCAGAAAACAGGAACTGGCACTTCGGCATCTTGTTAATAGGTTAGTTCCAGAAAATGCACGAATATGACATAAAGTGTGCATAAAACATGTAGATAACATCAATAATGTGGCATGGAACATAAGAAATTATCGATACGTCGGAGACGTATCAGCATCCCCAAGCTTAGTTCTGCTCGTCCCGAGCAGGTAAAACGATAACACAGATAATTTCTGGAGTGACATGCCATCATAACCTTGATCATACTATTTGTAAAGCATATGTAGTGAATGCAGCGATCAAAACAATGTATATGACATGAGTAAACAACTGAATCATAAAGCAAAGACTTTTCATGAATAGTATTTTCAAGACAAGCATCAATAAGTCTTGCATAAGAGTTAACTCATAAAGCAATAATTCAAAGTAGAGGTATTGAAGCAACACAAAATAAGATTAAGTTTCAGCGGTTGCTTTCAACTTATAACATGTATATCTCATGGATATTGTCAACATAGAGTAATATAATAAGTGCAATAAGCAAATATGTAGGAATCAATGCACAGTTCACACAAGTGTTTGCTTCTTGAGGTGGAGAGAAATAGGTGAACTGACTCAACATTGAAAGTAAAAGAATGGTCCTCCATAGAGGAAAAGCATCGATTGCTATATTTGTGCTAGAGCTTTTATTTTGAAAACATGAAACAATTTTGTCAACGGTAGTAATAAAGCATATGTATCATGTAAATTATATCTTACAAGTTGCAAGCCTCATGCATAGTGTACTAATAGTGCCCGCACCTTGTCCTAATTAGCTTGGACTACCGGATCATCACAATGCACATGTTTTTACCAAGTGTCACAAAGGGGTACCTCTATGCCGCCTGTACAAAGGTCTAAGGAGAAAGCTCGCAATGGATTTCTCGCTATTGATTATTCTTCAACTTAGACATCCATACCGGAACAACATAGACAACAGATAATGGACTCCTCTTTTATGCATAAGCATGTAGCAACAATTAATAATTTTCTCATTTGAGATTTGAGGATATATGTCCAAAACTGAAACTTCCACCATGGATCATGGCTTTAGTTAGCGGCCCAATGTTCTTCTCTAACAATATGCATGCTTAACCATAAGGTGGTAGATCTCTCTTACTTCAGACAAGACGGACATGCATAGCAACTCACATGAAATTCAATAATGAATAGTTGATGGCGTCCCCAGTGAACATGGTTATCGCACAACAAGCAACTTAATAAGAGATAAAGTGCATAATTACATATTCAATACCACAATAGTTTTTAAGCTATTTGTCCCATGAGCTATATATTGCAAAGGTGAATGATGGAATTTTAAAGGTAGCACTCAAGCAATTTACTTTGGAATGGCGGAGAATACCATGTAGTAGGTAGGTATGGTGGACACAAATGGCATAGTGGTTGGCTCAAGTATTTTGGATGCATGAGAAGTATTCCCTCTCGATACAAGGTTTAGGCTAGCAAGGCTTATTTGAAACAAACACAAGGATGAACCGGTGTAGCAAAACTCACATAAAAGACATATTGAAAACATTATAAGACTCTACACCGTCTTCCTTGTTGTTCAAACTCAATACTAGAAATTATCTAGACCTTAGAGAAACCAAATATGCAAACCAAATTTTAGCATGCTCTATGTATTTCTTCATTAATGGGTGCAAAGCATATGATGCAAGAGCTTAATCATGAGCACAACAATTGCCAAGTATCACATTACCCAAGACATTAATAGCAATTACTACATGTATCATTTTCCAATTCCAACCATATAACAAATTAACGAAGAAGAAACTTCGCCATGAATACTATGAGTAGAAACTAAGGACACACTTGTCCATATGCTACAGCGGAGCGTGTCTCTCTCCCACACAAGCATGATGTAATCCAATTTATTCAAACACAAACAAAAACAAACCGACGCTCCAAGAAAAGCACATAAGATGTGACTGAATAAAAATATAGTTTCAAGAGAAGGAACCTGATAATGTTGTCGATGAAGAAGGGGATGCCTTGGGCATCCCCAAGCTTAGACGCTTGAGTCTTCTTGATATATGCAGGGGTGAACCACCGGGGCATCCCCAAGCTTAGAGCTTTCACTCTTCTTGATCATAGTATATCATCCTCCTCTCTTGACCCTTGAAAACTTCCTTCACACCAAACTCGAAACAACTCATTAGAGGGTTAGTGCACAATAAAAATTAACATATTCAGAGGTGACACAATCATTCTTAACACTTCTGGATATTGCATAAAGCTACTGGACATTAATGGATCAAAGAAATTCATCCAATCATAGCAAAAGAGCCAATGCGAAATAAAAGGCAGAATCTGTCAAAACAGAACAGTTCGTATTGACGAATTTTAAAATGGCACCAGACTTGCTCAAATGAAAATGCCCAAATTGAATGAAAGTTGCGTACATATCTGAGGATCATGCACGTAAATTGGCTTAATTTTCTGAGCTACCTACAGGGAGGTAGACCCAGATTCGTGACAGCAAAGAAATCTGGAACTGTGCAGTAATCCAAATCTAGTACTTACTTTTCTATCAACGGCTTTACTTGGCACAATAAAACACTAAACTAAGATAAGGAGAGGTTGCTACAGTAGTAAACAACTTCCAAGACACAAATATAAAACAAAGTACTGTAGCAAAATAACACATGGGTTATCTCCCAAGAAGTTCTTTTCTTTATAGCCATTAAGATGGGCTCAGCAGTTTTAATGATGCACTCGCAAGAAATAGTATTTGAAGCAAAAGAGAGCATCAAGAGGCAAGTTCAAAACACATTTAAGTCTAACATGCTTCCTATGCATAGGAATCTTGTAAATAAACAAGTTCATGAAGAGCAAAGTAACAAGCATAGGAAGATAAAACAAGTGTAGCTTCAAAAATTTCAGCACATAGAGAGGTATTTTAGTAACATGAAAATTTCTACAACCATATTTTCCTCTCTCATAATAACTTTCAGTAGCATCATGAGCAAACTCAACAATATAACTATCACATAAAGCATTCTTATCATGAGTCTTATGCATAAAATTATTACTCTCCACATAAGCATAATCAATTTTATTAGTAATAGTGGGAGCAAATTCAACAAAGTAGCTATCATTATTATTCTCATCATCAAATATAGGAGGCATATTGTAATCATAATCAAATTTACTCTCCATAGTAGGTGGCAACAAAAGACTACTATCATTATAATCATCATAAATAGGAGGCAAAGTATCATCAAAGAAAATTTTCTCCTCAATGCTTGGGGGACTAAAAAGATCATGCTCATCAAAACCAGCTTCCCCAAGCTTAGAATTTTCCATATCATTAGCAACAATGGTGTTCAAAGCGTTCATACTAATATTACTACCAGCATGCAAATAAGATTCCATAGGTTTTTTAATTTTTGCATCAAACAATCCATGTTTTAAATCAAGAAATAGAATAAGAAGCTCATTCTTGTCCATTATGCCAAACTAGTGTAAACAAGAAACAAAAAGATGCAATTGCAGGATCTAAAGGAAATAGCTTTGAGTACTTACAACGACAGAAAATAGCTTGGTAGCCGAGGTCCGGAGTGTGAGTACCTTTTACCTTTCCTCCCGGGCAACGGCGCCAGAAAATAGCTTGATGTCTACGTTCCCCCTCCTTTCCTGTAGACAGTGTTGGGCCTCCAAGAGCAGAGGTTTGTAGAACAGCAGCAAGTTTTCCCTTAAGTGGATCACCCAAGGTTTATCGAACTCAGGGAGGAAGAGGTCAAAGATATCCCTCTCATGCAACCCTGCAACCACAAAGCAAGAAGTCTCTTGTGTCCCCAACACACCAAATAGGTGCACTAGTTCGGCGAAGAGATAGTGAAATACAGGTGGTATGAATAAGTATGAGCAGTAGCAACGGTGCCGTAAAATAGCTTGCTTGGCGTGTAGTTGATGGTGGTGGTATTGCAGCGGTAGTAACACGGTGAAACGATGAAACAAGCAGTAGTAACGCAGCAGTAGTAAACAAGTAGCGATAGCAGTATTTAAGAACAAGGCCTAGGGATTACACTTTCACTAGTGGACACTCTCAACATTGATCACATAACAGAACAGATAAATGCATACTCTACACTCTTGTTGGATGATGAACGCATTGCGTAGGATTACACGAACCCTCAATGCCGGAGTTAACAAGCTCCACAATTTGTTCATATTTAAGTAACCTTATAGTGTAAGATAGATCAACAGACTAAACCAAGTACTAACATAGCATGCACACTGTCACCTTCATGCATATGTAGGAGGAATAGATCACATCAATATTATCATAGCAATAGTTAACTTCATAATCTACAAGAGATCATGATCATAGCATAAACCAAGTACTAACACGGTGCACACACTGTCACCTTTACACACGTGTAGGAGGAATAGAACTACTTTAATAACTTTGCTAGAGTAGCACATGGATAAATTGTGATACAAACTCATATGAATCTCAATCATGTAAAGCAGCTCATGAGATTATTGTATTGAGGTACATGGGAGAGATGAACCACATAGCTACCGGTACAGCCCCGAGCCTCGATGAAGAACTACTCCCTCCTCATGGGAGCAGCAGCGGTGATGAAGATGGCGGTGGAGATGGCAGCGGTGTCGATGGAGAAGCCTTCCGGGGGCACTTCCCCGCTCTGGCAGCGTGCCGGAACAGAGACTCCTGTCCCCCAGATCTTGGCCTCGCGATGGCGGCGGCGGGAAGGTTTCGTGGTTTTCGTCGAACTTATCGTGGTTTTCGATCCAGGGGCTTTATATAGGCGAAGAGGCGGCGCAGGAGGGTCGAAGGGGCGACGACACCATAGGGCGGCGCGGCCGGGGCCTGGGCCGCGCCGGCCTATGGTCCTGGGGGCCCAGTGCCCCCCCTACGGTCCTTCCCGGGTGTTCTGGATGCTTCCGGTGAAAATAGGAACTTGGGCGTTGATTTCGTCCGATTCCGAGAATATTTCGTTACTAGGATTTCTGAAACCAAAAACAGCAGAAAACAGGAACTGGCACTTCGGCATCTTGTTAATAGGTTAGTTCCAGAAAATGCACGAATATGACATAAAGTGTGCATAAAACATGTAGGTAACATCAATAATGTGGCATGGAACATAAGAAATTATCGATACGTCGGAGATGTATCAGGCGGCCGTAGGCCCGCTGCTTCGCCGTTGAACTTCTTCCCCAGTGACCGCTCCGCCTCAGGTCAGTTTCAATCTAACTTTGCTTGCCCTTTGCTTGTTTTCCAGATCTTGGGTCGACAGTGTTTTTATTTCCTCTTTTCCTTTGATTTTCTTCTTACTCGTAGATCTTCGCGCGGGGGCAAACTGTGGGATTTCTGTTTTTCCACCTCTAAACCAATGTCTAGCGAGGAATCTTCCTCTGCTTCCTCTTCCGGTAGCCGGCGTAGGCAACACTCCGATAGATCATCCGATTCAGATCCGATGGATACCGATTCCGGCAGCCAGCAAGAATCCGGCAGCCACCAAGAATCCGGTAGCTCTAGCCAAGCTTCCGGCGTGAATCCTTCCCCCGTCACTCGTGGAGCCTGGATGGGCTCCAACGTTACTGAATACGAGATCGATTGGCTTTACCGGTCGCGGAGGATTCCGGAAGGGGTAACCTGCCGGCTTCCTGGCGACGAGATCGAACCGGTGCTCCAACCCGGTGAACACGTTGTTTTCCTTGCTCATTTTGAGCGCGGCTTCGGCCTTCCGGCTTCGCCTTTTTTCCGGAAGTTCTTAGATTTCTATGAACTCCAACCTCATCACCTCCCTGGCAACGCCATTTTTTACCTTTCCTGCTTTGCCACCTTCATGGAGGCCTATATTGGCATTCGTCCCACTCGCGAGACGTTTGCCCGCTTCTTTGCTCTGCGGATCAATTCCGTTCAGGGCAAAGATATTCCTAAGCCCAAACCCCCCGTACAGTGCGGGTCTTGCATTATCGGCTCCCGCCAAGGGAGCTCTTTCTTCAAATTCTCCGGCCTCGAGTCCTGCCGCGAATGGCAAGGGACCTTCTTCTACGTGAAGAACAATGGGCCCGCGAACCTCATCGATCTGCCGCCCTTCAACGCGGCGCCTCCCAGCAGGGCCAACTGGAGCTACAACCCAAAGACGGATCACATCGAAACCAACCGGGTGGTACGCTTCATGGCGAACCTCATGAAGGAGACCAACATCTGCTCGGATGATATCATCCGCACTTTTATCTCGCGCCGGGTGCTTCCTCTTAAGCGCCGGCAGCATAGGATGAGCGAGATGTATGGCCATGGCGTTCCCACCAAGATCACCGGCCTTCCCCTCTCCAAGAAGGACGTCGTCCGCAAGGCTAGGCAGATCTGCCAGACTGCCATGCCGGTTGACTGGGAATGGGGCCTCCTTCCTCTCAGCACTACTAACCCTCCGACCCAAGAAGTAAGAAATTACGCAACTCGGGTCGGTTTACCGGTAACTTTTACCGTGATTAACCTTCTTTTTACTTGTTTCAGGCCAAGGACCGCTTCCCCACCATCCTCGCAGAGCGACGCGGGATTTGCGTGAAGCGCGCGCTTGATTCTTTCGATTCGGATCCGTACATCGGTTGGAAGGATCTGAAGATGGGCAAGACCCAAGCCTCGCGCCTCGGCAGATCCGTGCCGAAACCAACCGGTTCCTCTGATGACCTGACCTTGATCGAGGTACCTTTCTTTTCCGGTTTCTTTTACTTTTTTCATTATTGTTCTTTTGCGGATCATTTCTCAGCTATCTTGAGCTCGTAGATCCACGAGCACGTGCCGCCCTTGCAGGCCGAGGCTGGTCATGAGTTTGTGGACAAGCTCATGGCCCAGGGCCAGAAGAACAAGGCGCCGGCGTCTGATGCCGGTTCCAGCCAGGCCCCTCCCTCTAAGCGCTTCCGGACGGAGCCTCTGGGGGAGAAGGAAGTGGGCATGCGGCGCTACAAGCGCAAGCAGATGCCGACCGCCACTGGGTAAGCTTCTTCCTTTTCTCTTTACTTGTTTCTTCTTACCAAGTTCTTTTGCTGGTTACTTTTTCCAACTATTTGCTTTTTCTCTTGTTTAGCCCTGCGCTGAAGCTTGGCTCAAGGCCAGCGGGCTCTGAGGGTTTCGCGAGGACCTCAACCCCTCCTCCTCACTCAAGCCCGGCACCTTCTGGTGCAGGCAACATCTCTGCCTCCCCTCTGGGGGGCACTACAAGTTCGGGGCGTGCGGCCCCTACACCGCCAGAACACCGCACGGAGGAGGACTTTGTCTCCCCCCCAGAGACCCAAGATACCGGCGCCAGCAACATCGGTGCCGAGGAAGAAGCTGCCGGGCGGGCGGAACCTTTGGTTCCTCCCGTCCTTGAAAAGAAGACAACTTCCGCGCCGGGAACTTCCGCGCCGGAAGGTTCCAACCGGGGTGACGCGCCTAGCGCTCCCCCTTCTCCACGATCTGCTCCAACACCACCGCCGGATGCTCCTCGCATCAAGCCCTCCGGGGCTGCTCCAACTGCGCCGCCGCCCAAGATCTCCAAGCTTATCAAGGGGAAGGCGACGGCCTCCAACGCCTCCGCTGACGGTCAGCAGCCTCTGGTGTTGCACGTCTCCAAGGCTGCTAGCGCTGCCAGCGAGAAGGCCACCGGCTTGCTCGGCCGCATCACTGAGTTCCGGCGCGGGGGCCGGGAGCTGGGGCATCTGCTGCCCTATGCCCAGAAGTGGAACGCCGCGGATGTTACCCCGGCGACCCGCGGCGTGGGCAAGGACAGGCAACCGGCGCCAGACCCCGTTGGGGACCGATCTTCCGAGGAGCATTTCATGCGGCTCCGCCGAGCCGTGAAGGAGCTCGACAACGCGTGGTTTGATTCCACGAACAATCTGAGGGTAAGTTTCCAGCAACTCTTTTTAACTTTTGCCGGTTTCCTTACTTCCGGATTTTTTCTATCTTTCCTTTAGTTTCGTGCCGGTTTCTCTCTTGTCTATCTTCCCAGTCCCCGAGTTTTGTGTTGAGAGCGTAGCTCTTAGCACGAAACTCAACTTTAAAAAACTTAGCGCGAAACCGGCATTTCCAGTCCCCGAGTTTTGGGTTAAGAACTTTGTTCTTAGCGCAAAACTTAGCTAAAAACGCGCGAAACTAGCACTGCCAGTCCCCGAGTTTTGGGTTAAGAACTTTGTTCTTAGCGCAAAACTTAGCTAAAAACGCGCGAAACTAGCACTGCCAGTCCCCGAGTTTCGGGTTAAGAACCTTGTTCTTAGCGCAAAACTTTAACTAATCTCTTTTCTTGAACAGCTCACGGCTGACGCTCGGAAGGTCCTCTTTGAGGAGCTTCTATGGGAGCACCGGGATCTTGCTGAGGCACATGACAAGTGCCAAGGTAAATTTTGTACCACCGGCATCTTTTTACCGGAAATCTTTCTTTCTCCTAACACTTACGATTTTGTTCAACAGTCATCCCGGAAGCTTCCATTGAGGCTCTCAAGGAGCACCTCGCCGCCGCCCAACGTATGACTTTCTTGTTTTCTGGCTGGCCTGCTTTTCTGTTTATCTTAACAATACCACTTTGTTAACATCTTCTTTTCCGGGTTTCAGGGAAGAAGGAGCAGCTTATCCGGCAGCACCAGGAGGAGCTGGGCGCCCAGAAGACCAGCTATCAGGAGCTCAAGTCTCAGTTCATCCAGCTGGGCCTTGACCATGCCAAGGCACTAAAGGCTGCTGAAGCCGACGCAGTGGCCAAGATGCATGAAGCTCTTGAAGATGCCGGCAACTCCAATATGGTGTTGCAGGCCGGGCTGGAGGAGTCCGCCAAGGCGCTGAAAGGTGCCGAGGACAAGGCCGCGCAGCTGGAGGCGGAGCGGAAGGAATATGACCGGCTAATCACGCAGACTGATGCGCATGCCTTCCGTAAGTTCTTTCTTTGTTCCGATTTCTGCTTATAAGCTTTTTCCTTCCTATTGCGTTTTCTTTCGGTTGTCTTTCCCTCCGGTTGTCTTTCCTTCCGGTTGCATTTCCTTCCGGTTGCATTTTCTTCCGGTTGCATTTTCTTCCGGTTGCATTTTCTTCCGGCTGCCTTTTCTTAGCCTCTTTCTTTCTCTGCGCAGGCCTCTTCCCGGACTCCCAGACGTTCGCCATAAAGAGGGTTGAGGAGCACCGCGTTAGCCAGGCCCAGGAGAATCTTGGCGTGCCATGGACCCCCTATGACCATCTGGTTGCGCTGAACGCGCGGGTGTCTCATATGCGCGCCATCGATCGGAATCTCTCTGACATTCCTGATGTAGCTACCCAGCTCTTCAGGACTCTATGGCCTGGTGAAGTGGTGCCAGATACCTTTACCTTGATTAGCGACCGCCTCAAGGGTGCCGGCAGGAGGATCCGCGAGTGGCAGTGCTCCGCTGCCCGCGCTGGGGCAGACTCTGCACTCCGCGTCGCCTGCTCATGGTATCCGGAGCTGAACCTGGACGCCCTCACCGGAGTGCGCGAAGGCGCGGAAACCGATTTGGACCCGATCCTCACCGCTAAGCGGCAAGATCGCGCGTACCACATCGCGGAGTATGCCGACATGCGCACCTTCATCCCTCCCTCTCCTGACGTCAAGGACTATCTCGACGAGGAGGAGGATGAAGCCGATGAGGAGCCTCTGGACGATGCCGATGCTGGCGATGCTCCTCCGAAAGCCTCTACTGCCTGATGACCTTCTACTGAATGTTTGCCTGTGCTATGTTTGTTGGTCCTGTTTGTCTCAAAACAATGCTCGTTAAATTCTACCCCGGTATGCCGGGGTTTATGATGTAAAACTTAAGTTTGCTTTTGGTTGCTGCATAACAGTTTATGCCGGTAAGTTATACCGGTAGTTAATTATCTTATGTTTGCCTTAGCATATTTGCTCATGGTTTTGATTTTATCCTGCACTGCAAAGATTTCCAAATTGCTTCCGCATCCAATTCGATGCACACTTGGTTCTTTTGCCTTGGCTCTGCCTGCCTTCTCTGGGCGTTCTTTGGCGTATGAGCACAAGGTTCTTTCACCAAACAAGCATTTTCTTGAACTTAGAAATAACTTCGAAATTTTGCAAAAAACCGGTTTGACCGGGGTTAGCTAAATTTTTCCGGATTGTTTGTTCCCACTCTCTCTTTTCGCATTTCGCGTGCTTAGTTGCTACCGGTTTATCTTGCTTGCCATGAAGCCGGTTTGTAGACAGCAGCAAAGTCGAAGACTCCGGTAGGTTTAGCACACTACTAAACCGGAAAGAAAAAATGTTCACCAAGCAACCGGTGAACTGAAAAAATAAACACATTGCATGCAACTTTAGGGGTAGTCCCCGAGATTCATTCGAGATTCCGACATCTTTTTATTCATAGCATATAAGGTACAAAAAAGGAACTTCTTACTCCACAACTTCAAGAGTAGAAAGGACGCAACAGAGCTACGTTCCATGGACGCTTGCTCTCCTCTCCGGATTTGTCCGCCTTTCCTTTTTTCCACTCCTGCGCATCGATCAAGTAATAGGAGTCATTGTGAAGAGCTTTGCTCACAATGAAGGGACCTTCCCATGGTGGTGAAAGCTTATGCCGGCCTTCAGTGCGCTGCACTAGGCGTAGCACCAGATCTCCTTCCCGGAAAACTCTCGGGTTAACCTTCCGGCTATGATAGCGTCTGAGGTTTTGCTGGTAAATGGTTGTTCTTGCCAAAGCCAACTCTCTTGCTTCTTCTAGCAAGTCCACATCATTTTCTCTGGCCTCTTTGACCTCTTGCTCAGTATAGAGCTGTACCCTTGGTGAATCATGAATGATGTCGGTTGGTATGACCGCTTCTGCTCCGTATACCATGAAGAATGGAGTGTACCCGGTGGATCGGTTTGGAGTTGTTCTTATGCTCCACAACACTGATGGTAGCTCATCAAGCCAACACCCTGGTGACTTTTCTACCGCTTCGATGAGCCTTGGTTTGATACCGGAAAGTACCAAAGCATTCATTCTTTCCACTTGGCCATTGCCTTGCGGGTGTGCCACCGAGCACAAATCCAACCGGATGTTGTTGTCCTCACAAAACCTTTTGAACTCACCTTGAGCAAAGTTGGTTCCATTGTCAGTGATGATGCTATGCGGGTATCCATACCGCAAAATGACATCCTTTAAGAACTTCACAGCTGTGTGCCCATCACACTTTGCGATAGGTTTCACTTCTAGCCACTTGGTGAATTTATCCACCATAACCAAGATGTGAGTCATGCTGCTCCTTGCAGTTTTGAATGGGCCAACCATATCAAGGCACCAAACAGCAAATGGCCATGTTAGTGGTATTGTCTTTAAACCGGACGCTGGGGTATGATTTTGCTTGGCGTACCTCTGGCACCCATTGCATTTTCTTACCAAATCCTCAGCGTTTTCCAAAGCGGTGGGCCAATAGAACCCATGCCGGAACACTTTTGCTACCAGCGCCCTTGATGAAGCGTGGTGCCCACATTCTCCTTGGTGAATTTCCTCAAGCATTTCCTTTCCCTCTTCCTGTTCCACACATCTTTGTAGGACACCGGTAACGGTTCTTTTGTACACCTCGCCGTTGATGAATGTGTATGCCTTGGATCTTCGTTGGATTCTTCTTGACTCATTTTTGTCATCCGGCAAGGTGCTGTTGATCAGTTACGAACACAACGCAGCACATATCTGGATCTTTGTAAATGTTCCGGCCCAAAGGTGCCGGTGGAGGTGGATGGCCATTGCCTTCCACCACCTGGTTAACTTGCTGGTACTGCTACCGGTTTGGCTGCACCGGTAAGGCGTTTGTCCCGGTGAGCGGTGGTGGTGGTGGTAGCTGTTGTTGCCGTGGCATGTCTTGCGGCGGTTGTGCGTCCTTTACTGTTCCCTTTTGCATCAGGTACTTGGTCCAGGTACAATCCTTCGTCAGGTGGTTTGACGGGTGTGCCGGATTTGGTGTGTGCCACCGGCAAGGTTGGTCCATGGCAGCTTCCATGGTGTACTTTGCAGGTTCTTGCCAGTTCTTTTTCTGAACCCAAGGCTTCTTTTCTACCCACTGTTTTTTAGGACCCGCCCATGGCTGCGATCCGGTTCTCTGCCTCTGACTGTCGCTGGCCTCAGAGTTTTCTTGCACTGCAGCAACTTGCTGCGGACCGTACCTTCGATCCGGAAAATCTTCCCTTCTTTTGTTGTTCCGGTTATCCCGGTGTTGCTCTTGGCGCTGCTGTTCCGGCTCAGGTTGCACTGCCGGCTGCGTTGGGTCTCCCAACGCATAGCTATCTGCCACACGTATCATCTCTGCCAACGTTGTCGGCATGTTTCGCTGCAGCTTTTGCCACAACGGTGAACCTCTCCTGCACCCACTGCTAAACCAAGCAATGGCTTGTGCCTCGATTACCCCTTCACAGGAGTTCCTTGTAGTGTTCCACCGGGCCAGATAATCCCGGTCTGTTTCGTTCTGGCGCTGTATGCACAGAGCGAGCTGATGCGGCCTGTTTGGCCTCTGATAGGTGTTGCTGAAATTGCTCACGAAAGCTTCCTCAAAATCCAACCAGCCATTTATGCTTCCTGTCGGCAAGTTGTTTAGCCAGATTCTTGCCGGTCCAACCAAAAACGATGGTATGATTCTCACAGCCCATCGCCGGTTTCCTCCTCCAGCTACGGTCCCTCCGCCGCCTGCGACGTATACCGCGGTCACATAGTCCGCGAGCCAGTCTTCCGGCTTCGTAGTGCCATCATATGTTTTTGTGTCACGAGGCAACATAAAGTTGCGGACTGGTGGCTTTTCTTTCATGATCCTTGGACCAAAACACTTTGGGCCTGGGGGACCTTCCTCCTCGATCATTTATGACAAGTATACTCTATCCAAACGGTGCCTCGCATCCCGTTCCGGTAGGTATCTTTCTCCCAAGCGTTCTCCCAACGGGTTCCGGTATGCTGCCGGTCTTGCGGAATCAGCCTCATCGTAACATTCCCGTACCACGGCCCTTGCCTGCCGGTACCTTGGGGGATCTATTTCCTCCTCATCATACGCCGCCCTCGCAGCTCGATAATTTTGCCCGGTTTCTTGTCTACCGGCATGATTGTTTCCGGCATAGCCATCTCTGGCATAGCCTCTGTTTGCCCCTTGGCCTTTTCTGCCGGCATCATATTGCCCGGCTTGTTGCTTTCCGGCAAGAACCGGATCATACACAGTCATCTGCTGCGCATTTACTTCTTTTTCTCTTCTTCTGTCCGGATGGGGGGACGAAGCCTGCCCATGGGACTTGCTACCGGCATTCCTTGTCGAACGCGCGGATTTTGAAGCCACAGCCTTGTTTAGCCTATCAAGCTGTTCAGCATTTTGCTGCTCGATAGTTTCAAGAAGCTCCCGGACACGCTCTTGTTGTTTTGCCAGAGCGTCCCCGGAAAGCGAGTCACATAGCGCTACGGCAGCTTTAGCAGCTTTTATTGTTTTATCCGGGCTACTGTACTTAGGCTTCTCTACAATGCTCACAGATGCAGATGTGCTTTTGTCGGCAGCAATTTCTTTGCGCAGATCCTGATCTAGATTGCGAGCCTTAAGCCGGTTTTCCGGTTGCCTAGCAGCATGAGCGCTAACAGAAGCAAAGCCATGGGCAGCGTTGTACTCACGTAGGGTTAGGTTCAGCTCGCGCTGCGCCCTGGCGATGTCCTTGCCGCTCTCGAGCATCTTCTGGCGCTGCGCCTCCAGCTCCGCCTGAGCCGCTGCCGGGTCGATGTTCTGCGCGATGGGGGTGGCGAGGACGTTCATCGCCGCTTGGAATGGTGTTTCCGGTGGCGCGGATGATGCTCCCGCTGCGCCTGCGCCTCGTTCCAGCGGTGGCTTGGCCGCACGGGTCGAAACCGCACGCCGAGCGCCCTCTTCCGCAGCTTCTTTGCCGGCGTCGACCGCACCTACCATCATCACCTCCACGCTGCCTGGAGCGCGGCCAGCATGTAGCCACCTTGGTGGATCCGGCGCCACCAGCACCGGCGAGAGGCACTGGTGCATAGGAACGGTGCCGAAGTAGATGCGGTGGCTGCCGAACTCGATGATGCGGCCGTTCTTGGGGAAGATACCGCCGTTGGCGAAGCAGCCCGCGTTGTCGTTGATGAAGTCCATGGCGTAGATGCGCTGCACCAATGCGGAGACCGTACGCTGGCCGGCGACGTCGAGGATTCCCGCCCGAATGTGAACTCCAGCAAGCGCCACTTCATGCCCCACGGTGGGCGCCAACTGTCGTCGTGGCGACCGAGCAGATGCCATGGGATGGCTTAAGTTGGGGCCGAATGGGCGCTAGAGGATTCGGGGGAGGGTTTGCGACTAGATGGGATGAACTTCCAGATGCTTTCCTCAAGAACTCAGCCAAAGGCCGGTATGCAAGAAGAGAGACAAGAGGAAGAACTCTTTACTAGATCGCTAGCTTCATTGATCTCAACATGGTTACAGGTTCTTGGATACAAGGTCTATCGTCTAATCTCTTCTGTCAACACGCGCCCGTAAGAGGCTGTGCCCCCTCTCCTTATATAGGGGAGAGGGTGGCTTACAGAGCAAGAAACCCTAATGGCATCTTTGACTGGACAAACTACTTTACAAAGCTACTTTAATCATGGATGACGCCGGGGTCTTCTTTTATCAGGGACGCTGACGTCCTCCGGCTTCTTTCAGCGTCACCCCTCTCTTTGGCGCTAGGGCTCCGATTAAAGTCACTTTGCTTAGCTCATCCTTGTCTTCTAGCTCTGAAGAGAATCTTTGACCAGTCTTGCCGACAGGCCCTTCTTTCCGGTATCTTCTTTATCCGGTTCCAGTATACCCCTCTCGGGGATACCGGCTTAGCTTCACTTAGACAAATTCTTATCTTTGTGCTCCGGTAAGAATATTAAACCGGCATCTTGATGGCTCAAACCATCCGGTTTGGCATGCCTTTCGCATACCGGGGGTCATCCCCCCAACACAGTTGGTATACAATACATGGTAGTCCAAAGAAAGGATACAACCATAAGGAAGATATCCTATTGGAAGATGTGTACCAACACATGTTATGGTTAAATAAAAATCATTTAGACCTGTAGTAAGAATGATATCAAGTGATGAAGGTAATTAAGATATCCTAATAGAAGATGTACACCAAGATAAGTAATGAGTAAGTAAAATTATCTAGACATGTGAAACAATTGATAGTAAGTGATAACTATGATCATATGAGGTAGTATAGACCATGATGAGTCAATCATGGGAGGTAAGGGAGAGATATAGGAATAATTTATGCATACTTACAGGATAGAGTTGTTAATCATATATGATTCACTTGAGAGTCATTATGTGATGGACTAGAACATCATAAACATTTGGTAGGAATACAATAAGAAGCCAAGTGCTAAATAATAGTACAAGAGCTATGTTCCACAACCATGGTAATTGTGTCAAGCACATCATGACCATAGTCTTAGGATAGAAACACTTGGAAATATAGGAGCTATGCTCTAATCGTTAGGAGTTTAGAGTAGCTATATTAGAACCTAGACCTATCATGTGGGATAGACCTCAATAAAATAGAAGTTAATTTAGTACTTCCAAAGGAAATTAAGTTAACCTTAATTATCCTAGACTACTTTGTTTCAAGTTTATCTCATTGCAAATGTGCAATTAAGGTAAAGGTTGAGACAAATAGTAGAATCCCATATATACGTGCTAAGTATCACGATGTAAACCTATATTATGTGGTGTTATATACTACACATCAGAGCCTGATGTTTAGAGATATCTTACTCAACTATTTTATTCAGGCTTATGATGGTGTGTATTATAAACACAAAGCTAAATCTTCTTGGATTTTATTGGAATTTTCATTGTTTGACTAGATCCATACATGAAGTTAGACTTTGATATGCAAATGCATGTTGCAATATCAAGATCCTACTTGATGTTAAAGATCTAGAGGGTAATGGTATTCGTGTGAGGAAGTGACGAATTCTGAAAATTCTAAAGACAAGATGAAGGTTCATCAGATAAAGGAAACAAAGTTGTGGGAAGCAACCACAATATTCAGAAGGAAGTACCAATCAAAATTCATGCTTTACCTCAACAAAGGAGTACTTTAGTACAGGAGAAGCATGAAGGTGAGAAATCTGGAGATTATGGTGAAGCTCAAGCAGATCCATAATTAAAATAGAAGAGGGAATGCATGGGAAATCACTTAGGATACTATAATCATAGTGTCAGCTAGTGGTTTTCTTGCAACAATAAACCCTGAAGAAAGGAAGATAATCTATGAACCCATAGCAGATATAAGAAGACCATAGTTGATATCAAAAGACCACAATTGGTATAGGATCAATACTGCGAGATAAAGTAGAGAATGTCTCGTCCAGTTGATCAAAACCTAGAATAGAGTAACCTTTTAGACAACAAATAGCCACCATTGGTATCAAGTAGTCCATAATTGGATTATTTGTACCAAGAAGTTGTTAACAAATAAAATTTTGTTAGCCTAATAGCAATGACCTATAATAATTTAGTCGAAGGATTCATGTGGGATGTCCACAAATTGAGTGGATACACCACAAAATTCTTCGCAAGACCTTAGAAGAAGTACAAACCATAAGCTAGACATAGAACAATATTCTAACCATAAATCCAACGGTTGGAAGAAAAGGAGTTGAAGACCATAAGAAAACTCTAAGGGGTAGAGTAAAGATTTAGTTGGATGTACAATGACTCAATACTTTAAGCTAGATAGAAGCAGAAGGTCTGAACTGAGAGGAAGTTCGATCTTATTTTCATAAGATTGTTGAACACTACTTTCATAAGGATGTTAGACCAGAAGCCGAGGTTTATACCTCGAGGAAGCAAGAAGTGGACTATAACTTGAGAAAGTGAGTAGTATTTACTCAGAAGTACGAAAGCTCAAGTAAGTCAAGCATAAAGAAGTTGGACGAAGAAAATACCGTAGACCAAATACAGTTCAAAAAGGCCAAAGACCGAAGAAGATTGAAGATACCAAAACTAAAGACTAATAGAATGATTCCTTTCATGGAACCTAAATAACCCAAAATAGTTTTAGGTATCAACTATAAACCATGATTGGATGAACTAAATGATCCTAATCCACTCTTAGAGGAATAAACCATCATGATCATTTCCATGTTAAGTACCTTACTTAGTACCATTATTGCAGTTTTGGTAGTAAGGGAAAAACAAAGACCTATTTTATCAAATAGGAGAATGTTATTCAATTAGTCCTCAGTTAAGATTATCAAGACAAGAAAGAAGTCCCAATCATTGAATCTTCAATGAGAAAGGAAATAAGCCTATAGAGTTGGAAAGAAATCATGGAATTGAAGTACGAAGCCATGGCTCAGAGACAGGTATTATTAGATTCCAGAGAAAAATCATAGAACTGGAGTAAGAAACTAATGTTCAGAGACAAACCCTAATGGATTCCAGGAAGAATCTGGACAAGGGATATATTCAATTATATCTAGTGAGATCAATACAGAGTTCTAGAAAAGTTTAAGTCTGCATAAGTCAGAACCACACTTCGGAAATGTGAGAGAGTTCAAACTTCGAGGACGAAGTTTAGTTTAAGGGGTAGAGACTATAATATCCCAGGTATTGGGGTTACAAATATAGAGGAAACAGATGTGTGCATTGCATTCATGCATAGAAAATCTGGGGAATTTTCGCGCTTTAAAGTAAAACAGTCACAGTAACTGAAGTTTCACTTGACCTTGGTGGAATTGAAGTAGCTCATCAAGTCAAGCGCTATAAACCTCAATGTGACTTTGTTAAAACCTTGTTTTGGGTAAAGATGATTTGATCTAAGGGGTTAGATCAAATGGAACTAATAATCAACACAACAACACTTTACTCATAAAATCAACTACTTGATCTTATTGGAGATCACAACATGGTACTCCTTGCCATAACATATGAACATCCATTGAATTGGAAACCAAGTAACAATAATTGGAGAAACTATTCTTCACTTATCTTCTCCATGTCTTAAACTAATCCATATCCTTATCATAAACCCTATGATATCCATTCTACTTGAATCTTGGAAGCAAGACAAGGAGATCCAACTAAGGAATATAATTCTTCTCTATTCCAAATTTATTATACATCAAACCTAGAGAGGTGAGAGTTCTATTATAATTGTTAGATAAGCATTAACAAACCTTGAGTTAAATCTTGGATATACATCCAAGTATTTAAATCATCATCTTTAAGAGGAACCCTAGGAACTTATTCAAGATATTTCCTAGAGAGAGGATCCACCTATGTTAACCATAGATAGTGGTGACCACATCATTATCTATGGAACAAAATCTTAAGATGGTATTAAAAGTCCTTTCCTAGATGAGAGAGAGACCACTCATACCAATCTTAGCTTTACCTATTTAAGAATAAAGGACAACCTTTGAATTAAAGTATTAGGTTGAAAACCATTTCCCTTGGAGTGGTGAGATAACCTAATATCACATGGAATCATACCATACCCCTGAATTGATAAGGTGAGGAAGAGACTAACCCAATTAAGCTAGACAAATGAAACCTTAGCATAGATACCTAAGGAGATATTAGGAGTACACCATAAACCCTAGAATAACCATTCTTAAATAAGAAAGCTCAACCTATGGTGTTATACTCAAGATAATTGAGACAACCATAACCATGCCCATTCAAGAAACTATAAAAGATAGTATATATTTAATTGATCAAGACAACACTTGATCTTGGGAGTGAGAAACCCATTCAAGGAGAGATACCTTAGGAAGTCCAACCTTGATCATTATAAATTGTGTAATGATCATAAACCCCAAGAATTTGAAGTAAAGATATTAAGAACAAGATGATCATATATAATATATGATCATGCTTTGGAGATATGTGAGGATAAGTTAAACCCTACTAGTATAAGTAGATCCCATTTCCACATGAAATTATAGGGAGATCACTAGTAAGAAACTCTAGACTTATATCCTAACCTTTACTTGTGAATCACTTGGTGATCATAAGTAGAATCCCACCACATTTATATTCCATTTATTCCTCAATTAAATAACATAAGAAATCCTTAGAGTTAAACACTATACTTTATTTGGTGAGAAACCATACCTCTATATGACCAAAGTTAACTATAAAAAGAACTATAACTAATGTAGTTACTTTAATGGTAGAATTGAGAATACCAATAGAAGTTAATTGGTAGAAGATAAAACCAATTCCCAAATCCTTAGTAATTAGAGAAGCACATGAAATATTAAGCAAGTAACCACCTTATCATGGTTAGGGAAGATTAAACCCTATCACATGCAATATGGTGTCATCTCATCTCACAACCTAGAATTAAAACTCAACCCTAGTTATGTATCACTATGGTGATCATAATATAAACCTAGGCCATGACTATGATTCAAACCAATTGCCATTAGGTAAATATCATTAGAAACCTAGTATGGCACATTAATAAAGTCTTAAGCTATAATTATTAAACCTGGGAAAACTCTTGTGATACATCTTATAATTAGAACCATAAGTGTGATTAACAACCACTTATCTTTATAACCAAAGTCCAACCATGAGGAGAGTGATGACTACTCTAGGTAAATCAAAGTGTTATTAAAATATAATAATAGTGCTAACCTTGACATAGAGTGATAATCAAAATTACAAGATCTTAATAAATAGAGGATCACATAAAATCATATGCAGGGAACTAAATTCTCAATTAAGAGCTCAAACCCTAATGATAAATTCTAAAACACTTAGAGTAGAAATTATCAACCCTAATAATTCAAAATAGATTTGATTACACAAGAAAAAGGAAATTAAAATGAGGGCATAAAATCATGATTAATTACAATTTGTAATAAAGCTCACATATGTGAAATGTTTAATCAAGACAATTGAGTATTACCATAATACTTTTATTAGTCTTCATAAAAGACCAATTGGCAAACACTTCCAAAACAGAATGATTGAAATTTGAGTTAAAATAGATAATATACAAAAGGAGAAATAAAAACAGAAAAAAAGAATGGAAGAAAATCTCACCTGGACCTTCCCTAGCCGTAGTAGGCCACCGAGCCCAGCAGAAGCCCCCAACACAGCCCAAGTCTCGGCCCAAAAAAACCAACCCACGTAACGTTTCGCTAAAAAAAATATGGAGAGGGTCATCCTCATCCCCTCCGTGCGCTGGAGGCCACGGCGACGCCGTGCTCGTCTTCCCCGTCGTGCTGTCGACCTCCCCTTGCTCCAGATCGTGACGGGGCGCGCATCCATCGCCTATAAAAGGTTCCGAACGAAACCTGGCCTCCGTTTCCTTCTTCCTCCACTCGATTTCCTCCCCACACCGAACCCTGGCCGCACCGGTGACCTCAAGCACCGCCGGTGGAGACCACCCCGAGCCTCGCCGTAGCTACCATCGGAACCGCCATGGTCGACTTGTTCATCCTGCAGGAGGAATCGGGCCGCCGTGACCGAAATCGGCGCCGACGACCTCAACTCCCCGACGGCCGGAGCTGGCAATTCCGGCGATGCCGACCTCCCCTTGCGCCACCGTCAAGCCCTTCATGATCACGGTGAGCTGCTAATGCTCAAGCAACCCGTAGCTTCCTCTGTTTCTCTTTGCATCGCCACCACGGCGCGTGTCTGCGTGAGCCGCCGCTCGGCATCACCGGTGGTGAAGTTCCGGTGACCAATAAATGGGGGCGCCTCCACCCTTAGGTTTGCTTTGGCGCCGCGCATCCAACCAATGCCTCAGCACAGACGCGGGAGCGCCGAATCGCCGGCGTTAACCTCGCCTGGCCGCCGGCCGGCCACCCCCGTGCCACGTCGTCGATTTTGACTCTCGTCAAAAGACGCGTGGCAGCTGACATGGCCTAAGGCCCACTAGTCAGTGACCCTCTGGGTAGTTTAACCGGGTACCTTTAGTCATTCCGTTTAAATTTAATTCCAGAAAAGTTCTGCAACTTTAAATAATTGTAGAAAATTCATAAAAGCTCAGAAAAATCAAAATAAGATATTAAAATTCTTAGAAAAGAAAACTCTATCCAATAAAAATATAAAATGAAATTTTTATTTTTAATTAAAATTCAATTATTTAATACTTGTTATTTAAGCTTTTAATTTTAATTCTAAATTCAATTAAAATTCAATAATTAGTAAAAATTTCCAAAAGTAAATAAAAACCAGCAAATAAATAAATAAAACATTTAGACTAATTTTCTTTAATTGTTATTTTGATAAATCTTTATTAGTGGAAATTTAAACCCTAATTAATAATTACCTTTATTATTAATTCATTAAAAATAATAAAATGCCAAATCCAAAATTATTTTTATTTTAAAGTTATTAATAACTTCAATTTCCTTAATGAAGTTATTAATTAAAGAATTTAGGGTAACCAGAAAACCCTAGTTCCATATGGTAGAAAAACAGGAACTCATCATTTCATGTGTAACCCTAAAACCCGAATTCAATTAGGAACCTTAGCTCCACTACTTCATATGAACACTAAATTATTTCCAAACCTAAACCCTATGTAACATGTGATCAAGTTACCTCATTAATAATCATAGATTCATATCTAGCAACTAAATACTAATTCAAATCCACATAAAATATGGGAACCCTATCACTACTAATTAGCATCCCATGTGTTCATCTTCATCAGACCTAGATAATCAAGTAGGGTTAACCAAGTATAAACCCTAAATCCTATTACCAAAAACAATCATCCTTAATTATCCATACTTAACATCACACCATGGTGATGAACCCTAATAGTAACCATACCTATTATTTTGCACTACATATCCTTGTTCCACGAAACCCTACTAGTGTTGGATATTTATGAAACATCCTATTTAGAAACCAACTATTTTACTTAGGGAAATAAATAGCAAACCTAAACAACCTCAACCTAATTGATATACTTGTTATTACTTAAGAAGTGTGTTTTTCAAAAGTTATTCCTTTGAAGAAAATAAGGAATCATCACCAACCCTGCTTATAAGAACCTATAAACCCTAGCTAGCAATCACCAGCCAGATGAATCAACCTTGATAGCAACCATGTATAAATACTTGCTTAGGATGCCTAGGCTTAACTCAGCCTTACCAGCCCTAGGTATTGATGAATCCAACTATGTTGTGATCCATCTAATACCTACTCCAGAAACTAAATGAAACTATAGTCAACCATAGAACCCCTCAACTTAATTATTATACTTGTTCTTTAGTAAGAACATGTTCTTCAAAAGTTATTCTTTTGAAGTATATGATAAGTAATCATTAACCATGCCATATAATACTAAAACTGACAATTGTTCTTTACATATTAACATCATGCCAAATATCATTCCCTGTGTGCTCAATTGATTACTATGCTTTATTATCCACCTGTCCATGATACCAAGTAATCCTACCTGAATAAGAACCTTGTTTGTGAATCACTCTAAAAGTGCAACACACCCTGAACCAATCATTACAACTCACTGATCCTAAATCATCGGGGTTAGGTCACGCTCAGAACGATTGCATCTCATACTTATGCATTATTGCATCCTTGCCAATCTTTTAAACATCGTCCTTACCGGACGATGATGCTATTTCAGAATTTGGAGTTATTGCGTACCGAAGACCTTGCCTGCATAATCTTGCAGTCAAGAAAGGCAAGTTCATCACTTGCTCATGTCATTTGAGTATCTTTATCAAATTACTTGCAAAGTACTATGGTTATCACTATTGCATAAAAACCAAAACCACTATTTTCATAACTATGAATATGACTATGTGGTGGGCAATGGAACCATGGATTGTGTTGATATGGTGGAGGTTCCATTGCAAGGGTTTATATCCATCTAGGATTAAACAACAAATGTCTATGATTCTTGTGCCGTAATACCCGTGTTAACCATAAGATCTGGAATGAGACGGACTAGTCAATCGTATTTCCACCTCTTGTACATCAACGGATGCGCTTACCGTAGCGGTTGTATCTCATGAACAACCGGAGGGTGGGGATCCCACTCTAATTCCCCACGGTAAAGCATTGCTTGCCGTAGCAGTTGTGTCTTGCGGAACAACCGGAGGGTGGGGATCCCACTCTAATTCCCCACGGTAATGCGGTCTATGATGGGTTGCAGCTGCCAGCGAAGGAGTTTATGGTAGAGCCCAGAACTGTTGTCGTGGTCGGGGTCCACCCTGAAATTACGGGAATAATGGGACCGGCGAGGACCCAGGGTCGGGGCATGCAACAAAGGGTGGGTGTGCGAGGTAGCGGAGGAATATGATTGGCTATGACCTTACTCCTGACCACACACCAAAGGAAGTGTGGACGAGCCTGCAACTCGGTTGGCAACAGGGATAAGATCTCTTATGGGTAAAGCAACACACCTCTGCAGAGTGTAATGAATCGTGACCTGTCACTCCCTGTTCCGGGATATGGAACTGCGAACGCGGCCGGAAAGGAGCTCCATGAAGTTCTAGTAAACCGGTGAAGGCTGACGGACATAGTTCTTCTGAATAAAAGCAACCTTTTGAAGAAATGGTTATGAAAACTTGCATTGGTATTAGACTTTCTGGTCTAATGCTGTAACTAGTGCATTAAACACCTCTTTCCTATAATGAACTTGTTGAGTACGCTCGTACTCATCCCACTCTTAAATCCCCTGCTTAGATATGGAGGCATCGAAGGAGGATCTACAGTGCAACTCGAAGGCCGAGGAGTCAACAACTACTTCAAGAGACAAGACCCTGTCAGAGGAATCAGATACCACATCCATCAAGGAGAAAACCTAGTTCAGCCATAGAAGGGAACCAGCTTCCTAAACCTAGCTCCTAATTAGCTAGAATCTATTCTTAGCCTCTGTAGCTAGTTAAATACTCTATATATAGAGTTCGTGATAAGATTAGACTACGAGTCGTTCTTCTGGAGTTATTTGTAGTTTTACCTCATTGTAAAGTAGGAGGCTGTGATGATCTTATGTAACAGAGTCGATGTTGTAATTCTATAGACATACCTTGGACCCGCATATGCTTCTGTTGTACCACTCTGAGCGATATAATACTAGTGGAACGGTGTTTCATTGGTGTTACATCAGACTTGCATACTACACCATGCAGTGGTATGCCGGGTCACCACACATTCTGAGGAGGACATGTACTAACCGCATCCTGGAGATGTTGGCTACCATGTGTTGGTTTCGTAGTAGCTGCCGCCGAAGAAGGAAGATGTGGACCTAAAGGTTGTTATCATGGAGGATGCGAGCTGACCGAGCTCGTGCAGTGGCCAGCCTAGCCTTGGCCCTACGTCTGTCTGCTATTGAGGCAGTGATACTGGAGGGCGCTGAGTAGTCTGAGAGGGATGCCGCCCTAGAGGCGGCGGCGAGGGCCAAGAGGGAGGCAGCGGCGAGGGTCCTTCTTGTGGCAATCATTCTTTTGGGAGCCTTGGTAGCCATGGCCATCACCCCGGTGGTCTAGTTGGGCCACTCGGGGGCTTGCATTCCCTGGATTAGCTAGGGTTTGCTCCTTTCTTTTTAAATGTATGGTTTAGGTTTAATTTCAGGTCAACTTCGGTTTTACGTATAATTATTACAAGATTGAAATTTTAAAAAAATTATTTGAAATGGGTATTGCCGTAGGGTTCATTGTGCAACCCAAATGAACAAGTTGAAGAATATTGTGTTCATGCATGTCCTCGTGGCTACCCAGATAAACCAAATCATCAGACATAATTTGTGGCCGCGATTTAGTTTTTGTGATGGCCTAGTATCCATTCTACACGCTCATCATGCGAGGGAGCGGACACAAGGTGCGCAAAGCCATGATGATGCGTTTTGTCTGGCTTTTGAACCCGGAATGAAAGCAGGCTGAGAGGTTGCTGGCATGTGCGGGAGAGAAAGAGAATAGACGGCGGCGGCCTCCGAAGTGGGCGACACCAAGTCCGAATTCCAGGATGGCTCCCGCCGCTCCGAGACCGCGCGCAGGCGCACAGAAGCCTGAAATGCTAATTGCTAAAGGCAAGTAATGCCAATGATGGGTCAAAGCTCCATGACCAGCAGCTGATTAGTCTCGCTCGCCATCATCTCGGATTAAATTAACAAGCACTGCCGCTCCGCCATTGCAGACGTAGTCCCCGCCCGCCGAGAAATTTGATCGACCAGCGGCAGCTTCTGGTTGGTGCGTGCGCACGACCAATTCCCGAGCTGGAACAGAAAAGAAGCTCCGATGTCGATGCGGCAGTCTCGAGATTTTTCTAAGGAGCGGCGGCCCGGCGTGTCTGAATCTCTGGTGACGTAGCAAAGGCGGCTGGCGGATTCTGGCGGCGAAGGGGTGGCGTCCATGTGGAGGGCCGGGCGGACAGCGCGGCGGACGCGTGCACGAACGACAACGGACGGCGCCGGCGACGCGGCTACGGGACGGACGGCCGGAGACGAAAATTCCCTCGCGAGGTTGGGCGGCGGCGCGGAAGCTTCCGCCGCGTGGAAGCGAGGCGTGGCGCCACCGCGGCGGCGTGAAGCGGGCTCCAGGCCTCGCTGGCGTGGCCTATGTTTTTTTTTGGGGGCGCTGGGAGAAAGAACTGGTCCAAGTGGCCCTTCCACGATGTGGTTGCGGGCTGGGAATATGTGGGCATATGACACGCCACTGCTGGGCCAACATCGCATCTTCCTCGTGGGCTGAATCCTCTGTATCTTTGTTTTTTTGGGCTGGAGAGAAACTCGCGGCTGGGCATCATGTATTCATGCTAGCCCAATTTTTCCCTTCTTCCCGCAGCACATGCTTCTTTTCTTTCTTTCTTTCCGGCTACCACTAGCTAGAAATCAACATTTGCGGAAGGAAAATTGAACCACCACAAAACGACATTTGGCAGCGCGCGCGCGTACTCGCCCGTGCACCATGATTAGTACTCCCGCCGGGATCATGCACACAGGTACAGTTGCGCATAACACACGAGTACAGTTAAATACACGGGTGAGTACAAGTATAGTTACACACACGAGCAAGTATAGTCGCACAAACGGATAGGTAGAGTCAGTGGCGAATCTAGGATTTTTTGCTAGGGTGGGGCACTGGGCAGCTAGAGTTTTTTTCAATACCAGAAATATAACATAAAAAATGTACATGTATTAAATTTAGTACTAGAAAACAAAACTGAAATAATTTCATACACTCACACAAGACCACAAGTAGCATAAATTCAATTCTTGGATGAAAAACTTGCAAAACCAAAATAGAAAAATAGGCATAGAGGTAGAACCAAGAACTAATAACAGTCTAGCATCGGCCACACACACAATGGGAATCGGAAACTGAGAAACTCCTTTGTAGACTTTGCATTCCCGTGAGTGCGTGTTTCCTTATTTACTAGTGAGTGTTCCATATAATAATCACTATGCCTAAGAGTCTGATTTCTTAGGGTGGGGGTGCCCCACCCGTGCACCCTGCTAGCTCCGCCCCTGGGTAGAGTCGTGCACACGAGCAAATACATGTCCAGATGTACAGTGGCGCACATGAGCAGATACGATCGCGGACATGAGCAGATACAGTCGTGCACACGAGTAAGTACAGGTACAGTCGCGCGAGCGAGTACAGTTACCGAGTAAAGAAAAAACTGCAGCAAATACACTAAAAACAGAAGTACTTCTACACTACTTAAAAAGAAGAAATAGGTTCCTTATTCTGCCACTACAGCAACCCCTTCGTCGTCAGCCTAATACGTCGTCCGTCCCGATCCTTTGCTTCGTTGTTCCCGCCCGTAAATCAAGCAACAGACTGAGTATTGATGCTTCACCCAATCGACTTGCACAACAAATCAAGCAACAAATTTGCCCGTAAATCAAGCAACAAATTCCAACAGACGTCGCCCTGCGTCTGACCTGGGTCGTCACTCATCGCCGACGCCCCTCACCACCAGCACCCCGGCCCTGCCTCCGCCCCGCCCACCTTCCAAGTTGGGCCGTCGCCGACGCCCCTCACCTCCAGCGCCTTCGCCCTGCCTCCACCCTGCCCGCCGTCTGAGTTGGGCTGTCGCCGACGTCGCTCACCTCCAGGGCATCCGCCCCTCACAAGGGTGGCCGCAGCCGTACCATCCCAGCGTTGGGCCTCCACGCCGGCCGCCGTTGGCCGGCCCCAGCTCGGACGTCGCCGACGCCTACTCCCCTCCCAAGCTCGGGCGCGTCCGCCCTATCTCCAAGAGGATGTGTTCCAGGAAGCCACCGCCCAGCACAGCCATAGGGCGCTGCCTTCCCTCACCCAGATCGACAGTCTACTGCCCCTCACCCATATATTGCTTGCAATCGACATCTGAAAATGCATGATTTCTAGGGCGAATTGATAGACGTTAACTGGCTCGGCCTATGCGTGAGAATGATGTTCGACAAAATGTCATATATGATTTTTCTCATGTTGCAAACGTTCATCAATGTGAGGCCATAACTTCGCATGTTCATGCTGTGATATGTCATCAAGGGTTTAATCATTACCCGGGTTCTCTTTTCTCATATTCTGAAATTCTTTGTTGCTAATTTGGTGTTATGTTTTACAAAATTGAAAACTGTACGCTTTAATGTGTATTAATTATTAGACCGGGTTTTGTTTTTGGATGAACTATTGAAGAACTCTGAAGAAGTGGAGAGCCTGTGCTACTTCTTTTGCCTGGATTATGATCCTGGGCTCACTTAATTTTGATGCTTTCCTAATGAGCAATTACTTCACTTCGTATGTCTACATGATGCGTAGGAATGGAGCTTTTGTATCATCTTCTTGGAAGAGTCTGGAGCAATCAATTTAGAGGGTTTGAATGAAAAAACAAGCTCAACCAATTGCTTACATTTTAAGAGGCTGCTCACTCAACGGTAGATGTTCTAACTTTTAGGTCAGGTTTGTGTGTACACAATTCTATATCATTGTATATACATCTTTTTTTTTTTCTCTGTGCTTCACAATTTACACACGAAAATCTAACATGATCTGTCCTCATGTGATGGAGGTAGATTAAATGCTGATAACCGAAATCCTGTTATTTACGACTTTCAATGTATGTATAAGCATATTGCATATTTGTCCTTTTTAATCTTCCTACATATTTGGCGTTTTCTGAACTAGCAGGCTATCTTTACGCGACTTCCAGGATACCATGTGGCAAACAACCAATGGAAGCATGTTTTCAGGCACTATGATTAGGTTTAAGTTTATTTTGTTTTTACCAAGAAAGATGGATGCTTTGGCTGATAATCTATTCTTCTACCTCGAGATTTAGCTTTTTCAGATTGTTGGTAGAGGCTTGCGCATCTGGTCATTTTCCCACTTCCGCTGAGGCGAAGACTTTCGTTGACATGTCATTGTGGAGGTACGACTTCTAGCTTACCTTCTTCATGTTTCACAATATTTCTGAGATGTATGCTTCTTCTTCCTTTCGATCAAAAAAAGTGCAGACATGCATTGTTGTAATTTCCTCATCCTCACCCTACACTACTCAAAATTACTTCTATTCTTCTACCTCGAGATTTAGCTTTTTCAGATTGTTGGTAGAGGCTTGCGCATCTGGTCATTTTCCCACTTCCGCTGAGGCGAAGACTTTCGTTGACATGTCATTGTGGAGGTACGACTTCTAGCTTACCTTCTTCATGTTTCACAATATTTCTGAGATGTATGCTTCTTCTTCCTTTCGATCAAAAAAAGTGCAGACATGCATTGTTGTAATTTCCTCATCCTCACCCTACACTACTCAAAATTACTAAATTAGTGAAAAATCGCAAAATCAGTGGAAGCATTGTCTTATTTTGAGATTATTCACATAATTTACTATTCCAGGTCTGTATGTATGGTGGTACTGACATGGGAAGGACTAGACATATTTTCCTCCTATTTTCTCATGATAGGTTGTCCTTGCTATTGATTTAATATTTCATGCATTACAATTAACAATATTAGCTTTTCCGAATTTGTCACATATTGCAGCTCTACGGTCCAAGGTCACAAATAAGTTATCTTCTGTGGAACTCAGGGGAAGTTTGTTGCCTGTAGGAGGATGGTGTATCCATTGGAGAAGGTAAAAACTGATTTCCTTGTTGAAGCAGTCGAGTACATATATAACAGCAATAATTTTCCATATTCAAGCTGTCCAGGGCAACTTGTTCCTTGTTCATCTCTCAACTTCTTTATCTCTACTAATTAAAAAGACTAAACTGGTTTCCTATTCTTCCTAGGTAGTTGTCCTACCTATTTCTTAAAAACTTGCAGTCAGTTAGGTTCTTAGAGTCTGTACTCTGGAGTATTGGCGTAAGGAAGTATTTTTTTAGTGCTCTATGTAGACCTGAATGCCAAGAAATATGTCGGTTACTGGTCAGGTTTGAACCGTTAGATTTTATACCATCCACATATATTTTCTTTCATACTAATACTAATATTAGCGCAACCTTGATGTTGTGCTCACATCAAAGTAACAACATACTCTAGGAAGCAATCCATAGAAAATAAAATTGACAATATCAAACTTGAATAGATAAGTAACCAGATGGTTATCAGCTACTTATAAGTAGAAATATATTGTTTTAGATGAGGTGATAGAATAGTACATGCTCTGAATTATTGTTCTTGCATGTTTCTCCCCCTTCCCTATGTATTTATGTGACATCCCGCTACTTCTCTTTCCGGGGGCATCGGCTGAAAAATAAGAAATTTTAATTATTGAGGGAGTTAATGTGCATTCCAATGGATAACAACAAGATCTTTTTGACTAGACCACCTCTTCAAAAAGCCTAGCAGAACTGTGGTCACAACTGGACTTCATTCTGCCTAATGCATTCTCATCCCATCAGGAATTGGAGTCATCATATGATTTGTTGTGCTAACACATGCATCACTGCCGCCCTGTACTCTACGGAATATATGTGAATGCTATTATTGTTCAGGGTCTCCATATTCTTAGAGCACTTTTGTTCACCGGTACTGCTTTCTATCTTGTCGCCTTTTTGCTTTCTATTGATTGTAATTATAAGCTTCTTGAATCATCCAATGTGACATTTGTTAGCTCTCACAAAATTTAGATCTGTCACTACATAGAATTTTATTGATTGATCTCTGTATGAATCTTATCGCACATATGTCTCTTGTGTAGTCAGGAGTCATACCATTTGTTAGGATTCGTGAAGTTATCAGTGTTTAGTACTTAGTTTCTAAACAGGAAATATAGTGATATGTCAACTCATGGAGTTCTAAGTTATATATGTTCCTAACAAGATGAGATTTCTCGAAGATGTATTTTCCTCTCCCCCTCCATTCTTCTTTTGGTGATGTTCTGTGTTATTCTTTTGGTGATGCAAAAAAGAGTCGATTCTGACTGGTCAAATGTCTTTAATCAATCATTATTGTCCAGGTAGTTTGCACTGTATTTGAGATGGCATGCTATACTCTCAGTTGTGCTCCACATGTTTTGATGAGGTACTGATGCAAGATGAGCTTACAAAGCTGTCTAGGATGCCGGTACAAGGGGTTGCAACATGCTTATATGGTAGAAACTTATACAGATTTGTCTTCCTTCTACTCCAATTAGCTTAATGAACTTGACAATACTTTTTTAATCCTACAGTCTCAAGATATCTATGAAGGTTTAAATCTCTTAATCTATTCTCAGTTGCATCTTTATGTACCCACTATTAATTTACCTCAAGATATCTATGAAGATTATATACAAATCCCAGCCTTCCTGTGTGGTCTAGAGGGTGTTGTAAGACCTCTTGATAGAATTAATTTACCAATTTTATGTTTTATTTATACCTAACTTAGGTTGTGTTCCGCGATCTTGGATATTTTGTAACGTAATCCAACCTGAGGTATCATACATAGCACTTTGACTTTTTAATTTCTCTCAAATGTCTTTGGCTATATATAAAATGAGGCACACTCTATTTAAATCATCAAAGCATCATGTACAGAGAATAAATAAATAAATAGAGCCTGTTAGTTTCAAATGAGGCTGCGCTATTATCTTTTGATGATTTTAGTTGAGTTTGCTAACTTATGCATCGCTTTCTTGGAGAAGGAGAACAAATAAAAGGACATTCTAAATAAACTAGAGTATTTGTATATTGATCCAAATCTTATCTAGGACAACCACTATCTATCTCGCATCCCTGTAGATCTCGTGACTAGCGATTTGAGTACGAGGGCGAACCAGAGACCAAGAGAGGAGTTGCACATGGGCAGCCATGAACATGAGCAGGATTAGCAACCAGGGACGTGGATTTTTTTTAATTCAATCAGAGGTATAACCCTAATTTTACTACAATATAATCATACAATAGTTATTACAGTATTAAAGCTACCAATGTGTTGATGAAACCATAAGCTATGACAGAATTGATTAATGTCATGGTTCAGTGCTCTTTTCACCCTTTGTATTTGAGGTATTTGTTGCCGCTTATGATCTTTTAAGGAAAGTTGGGTGTTTCCATCTAGACACCGAACACTTGAGCTCTTGCATCCTAGATTAATTTAGCCTGTTATGGTCAAGAAAGAAATACGCATCGATTGGTGTATCTTTAATACATCAGTATAGGTGTATACCATGTAGATTGGGTTGATCACCATACAAAATCCAAGTTCCTTGTTGAAAAAGGAAATACATAACCCCATGGAATTTGGAAATTGTAGCTTCAAATAAGTGCGCGATGAAATTTCAGTATGTAATATTTTAATAATTATACAGTTGTGTGTTAATTATGTAAAGAAAAGCATCGGGGGAATTTCTTAATGGAAACTTCTCTCTGTTAAACCGTAATCTGTAGATGCTTGGAGCAATGCTGTAATATATCTCATTTGACTTCCTTGCTCTTGCTACTACTGACTTTCGTATATTCTTCAAACTGACATTTATATCTGGTATGTTTCTCAGACACGTGGCTGCAACGAGGACATGGTTCCAATTGTATGTACATATTTATCCTGAATTAATATCTTAGTTTTCTAAGTGATCTTAATATGTGGAAAGTCACAAAGAGAAATGTCACGATTGAACTTTGGGATCTTGGAGAGCAAGGGAAACTCTAAACTATGTGGGAGTGCTACTGTCGTGGAGTTTCTGTCATTCTGTAAGTTCTCATATTTTTTAGAGATCTCATATTTTACATATTAACTGAACAATAAAATTTGTGATAATATGATTTTTGTGGCAAGTGGTAACATGCAATAAATAACATCCGAAGGTAAATGAATTTTTCTGTTACATATAACCAAAAGATAAATCCTCTGATGATAGTGCATGACCTGATCAAGTATGCTGGGAGGAGATAGTAGAGTATGCAAATACTAATGACATGATATGCCTGAGTTGACTATTTAGCTCACATTGAGTGCTTGTTTGGCGTTACCATATTCAAGTGACATTTTCTTTTTAAATTATACTGACACGTATGACACAGTTGCTCAAACGAATTCCCACGTCTGAATAGCACAATTGTTGAAAAACCGATGCTCTCTCCCATGAGTAGCGCAAGCTTGTCTTCGTGTGTTTGACCATCATGTCATCTAGCAGTGTGAAAGGGAAGTGGTTATAATGCTACCAGGAGGAGATTGCGTCTTGCTAAATAGTTATTTTTGCCAAACTATGGTTTTTCGGTATATCCAAAATATCATTAGGGAGATTTTATTGAAGCACCAGATTGTTACGTAGAGAGAAACACAAGTTATTCTTATTAATGAAAATTGAAAAGGCGGATTTGTTACATGTTGCTCACTATAAAAAGAGGAAAATAAAAAGTTAGTTACCACTGTTTTGTTTTGGGAAAAGTGACCACCGGCAGAAAATGTTCCAATTTTCCATGTTACAGTGTGAGTTGTTTAAATTTAATGTACAATTCAGCCACACAAATAATGTGCCAATTATACAATGTATATCTTAGTGAAATTGCTAAAATTTTAAAAGACATAGATCCAATGCTTCTCACTTATATTTCTGTGTACTGATTTAATTTAAATTAATTCGGGCAATGGTGTTCTCGTGAAGGATGCAGAAAGAAAGAGGCAGCATGGTGATTTTAAGGCATTCTTTGAGGTTCACATATGGAATATTTTTCTCTCCCGTAGACATGTTTTCCACAAGAATCAAGCAAGTTCAAATATTAGATATATCCGCTGAATATTAGATACCCCAGTGTGCATCAGATTCAAGTTTAATGAGCGTCCTTGTCCGAAACTTGCTTTAGATGCTACATTTGCTAAAAGTGGTTCTTGGATATCAGGTGTTTTGCTGGGAACATGGGTTTCATGATCATCGTGGGTGACCTAGGAGCTGAAGAAGCCTTCAATGGTGTCTCGTTACATATTTCCGACCCTTCTAGCCGAGATTAAGCGGTTCGTGCCATCCCCGAAGTTGCAGACATTGCACAATTGCTTCAAGGTAAAGTCTGGTTTGAGACAAGATCAATGCAGAGAAACTAGGGACCAGTTCAGTGATATGCTAGGCATGTGTTCTTTATTTGGTTAAAATTCGGCATCTCTTATTACATAGCAGGTTTTCATAGCATTGCTCCTGAATAATTTGAAAGTTCAAGGAAAAATAAGGAACGAAAATATATGATGTAAATCTTAGGAATAAATGTAGATAGATGATACGTCTCCGACGTATCGATAATTTCTTATGTTCCATGCCACATTATTGATGATATCTGCATGTTTTATGCACACTTTATGTCATATTTGTGCATTTTCTGGAACTAACCTATTAACAAGATGCCGAAGAGCCAGTTGCTGTTTTCTGCTGTTTTTGGTTTCAGAAATCCTAGTAAGGAAATATTCTCGGAATTGGACGAAATCAACGCCCAGAGGCCTATTTTGCCACGAAGCTTCCAGAAGACCGAAGAGTCAACGAAGTGGGGCCACGAGGTGGCCAGGGGGTAGGGCGGCGCGGCCAGGCCGCGCCGACCTGTCTCCTGGGCCCCTCGTGACGCCCCCTGACCTACCCTTCCGCCTACAAGTAGCCTTCGTCGCGAAACCCCCAGTACCGAGAGCCACGATACGGAAAACCTTCCAGAGACGCCGCCGCCGCCAATCCCATCTCGGGGGATTCAGGAGATCGCCTCCGGCACCCTGCCGGAGAGGGGAATCATCTCCCGGAGGACTCTACACCGCCATGGTCGCCTCCGGAGTGATGTGTGAGTAGTTCACCCCTGGACTATGGGTCCATAGCAGTAGCTAGATGGTTGTCTGATACGTCTCCAACGTATCGATAATTTCTTATGTTCCATGCCACATTATTGATGTTATCTACATGTTTTATGCACACTTTATGTCATATTCGTGCATTTTCTGGAACTAACCTATTAACGAGATGCCGAAGTGCCAGTTGCTGTTTTCTGCTGTTTTTGGTTTCAGAAATCCTAGTAACGAAATATTCTCGGAATTGGACGAAATCAACGCCCAGGGTCCTATTTTGCCACGAAGCTTCCAGAAGACCGAAGAGGAGACGAAGTGGGGCCACGAGGTGGCCACACCCTAGGGCGGCGCGGCCCCCCTTGGCCGCGCGGCCCCGTGGTGTGGGCCCTCGTGCCGCCTCCCGACCTGCCCTTCCGCCTACTTAAAGCCTCCGTCGCGAAACCCCCGCATCGAGAGCCACGATACGGAAAACCTTCCAGAGACGCCGCCGCCGCCAATCCCATCTCGGGGGATTCAGGAGATCGCCTCCGGCACCCTGCCGGAGAGGGGAATCATCTCCCGGAGGACTCTACGCCGCCATGGTCGCCTCCGGAGTGATGTGTGAGTAGTCTACCCCTGGACTATGGGTCCATAGCAGTAGCTAGATGGTTGTCTTCTCCCCATTGTGCTTCATTGTCGGATCTTGTGAGCTGCCTAACATGATCAAGATCATCTATTTGTAATTCTATATGTTGCGTTTGTTGGGATCCGATGAATAGAGAATACTTGTTATGTTGATTATCAAAGTTATGTCTATGTGTTGTTTATGATCTTGCATGCTCTCCGTTACTAGTAGATGCTCTGGCCAAGTAGATGCTTGTAACTCCAAGAGGGAGTATTTATGCTCGATAGTGGGTTCATGCCTCCATTGATATCTCGGGACGGATGTGAAAGTTCTAAGGTTGTGGATGTGCTATTGCCACTAGGGATAAAATATTGGTGCTATGTTCAAGGATGTAGTTACTGATTACATTAAGCGCAATACTTAATGCAATTGTCTGTTGTTAGCAACTTAATACTGGAGGGGGTTCGGATGCACTACAAGAAAAGTTCTGATAGACAACGTCTCAAAATCGTCCGCTAAGGGGTATTTTTCGTCGCCTATGGGCCTAACCCGACGATATGGGTTCTGTTGTGGAAACTGCGTCAGGCAAAGTCCTACGACGATTTTTTCGGTCCGTCGCGCTTGGGCGCCCTTCCGCCACGGAAAATCGGACCGTTGCCCAAGTGTTTCCGGGAGCCCGTTGACTGCTGACGTCATGCAACCGACACGTGGCGACGCCGTTAATCGCGATTAACGGCGTTAACCGGCTGAAACCCCGTGGTAGATGGTAGGCCCACACGAGGCCTGCCACGTCTTAAGCGGGCCGGCCCATTAAGTTTACGGGCCGGGCTAGCTGACTTAGTTTGACCGGTCAACTATATAGCTGGGCTGGTCCATTAGTTACGTGGGCCGGGCCTAACCTCTAAAGTTGACTGGTCAAAACTTTAATGGGCCGGCCCACTAAGCATGTGGGCCGGGCCGAATGCACTCGTTTGACCGGTCAACAGGCAAAAGGGCCGGCCCACAAGACATGTGGGACCCACTTTCCTGTTATCGGGCCGGCCCATTTAACAAGTGGGGTCCGCCTTAAAGCAAGTGGGCCGGCCCAAAAAATTATTGGGCCGGCCCAATTAGCATGTGGGTCCCACTTTCCTGCTATCGGGCCGGCCCATTTAGTACGTGGGGTCCACATTAGATCAACTGGGCTGGCCCAACAAGCCAGTGGGCCGGGCCAAAAGCACAGGTGGGTCCCACTTTCCTGTTAAAGGGCCAGCCCATTTAGTATGTGGGGTCCACCATATAGCAAGTGGGTCGGCCCAACAAGATAGTGGGCCGGGCCAAAAACACAGGTGGGTCCCACTTTCCAGTTAAAGGGCTAGCCCATTTAGTATGTGGGGTCCACCATATAGCAAGTGGGCCGGCCCAACAAGATAGTGGGCCGGGCTGAAAACACAGGTGGGTCCCACTTTCCAGTTAAAGGGCTGGCCCATTTAGTATGTGGGGTCCACCATATAGCAAGTGGGCTGGCCCAACAAGATAGTGGGCCGGGCCAAAAACACAGGTGGGTCCCACTTTCCTGTTAAAGGGCCGGCCCATTTAGTATGTGGGGTCCACCATATAGCAAGTGGGCCGGCCCAACACACTAGTGGGCCGGGCCAAAAACACAGGTGGGTCCCACTTTCCTCTTAAAAGGCCGGCCCGTTGTTATCACCAGAATTTGACCGAGTCAGAGGTGGGCCGCGATCAAGATGGATTTGAAGAATATACATGGAAGAAAGACGTGAATCGGCCTGTTATGCAAAGTTTGGGCTAGTTGGCCCGTGTATCTGTAATATAGTAGGATACGTGTCGGTTAGGTAGAGTTTGTCTCGTGCACGGTGGGGATTATTCCCACGTTAGAAAGTCCCCTGGACTATAAATATGTATCTAGGGTTTATGGAATAAACAACAACCAACGTTCAACCACAAATCAATCTCGGCGCATCGCCAACTCCTTCGTCTCGAGGGTTTCTACCGGTAAGCATCATGCTGCCTAGATTGCATCTTGCGATCTAGGCAGCACAAGCTTATTACGTTGTTCATGCGTTGCTCGTACTGAAGCCTTGTTGATGGCGAGCAACGTAGTTATCTTAGATGTGTTAGGGTTAGCATTGTTCTTCGTATCATATGCTGTCATAGTGCAACCCTTATACATCTAGCCGCCCTTACACCTATCTTAGGTGTAGGGGCGGCACTCCGCTTGATCATTATTTAGTAGATCCGATCCGTTACGGTTGCTCCTTGTTCTTCAAGGATTAGTTTAATATCTGCAATAGTTAGGCCTTACAAAGGGTTGGAGGATCCAGCGACGCGTAGGGTGTCGTTTGCTAGTCCTAGACAGGATGTTTCGAGGATCAACCTCGTGTTGGTTTTTAGGCCTTGTCTAGGACCGGCTTACGATCACCGTACGTGACCGCGAGGCCCAATCGTGAGTAGGATGATCCGATTATGCGGTGAAAACCCTAAATCGTCGTAGATCGCTTTAGCTTTATCTTGATCAAGCAGGACCACCATATATTCGTGCACCTCGTACGAATCATGGGTGGATCGGCTCCTTGAGCCGATTCACCGGATAACCTGAGAGCCGATCGAGGCTCGTATTTAATGTTTACGTGTATGCCATGCAGGAAACTAAGCGAGGCATCTCCATCACCTTCCTGACCAGGTATAGGTCAGGTGGCACGCCCTTGCACCAGCATCGGACGTGTGTACCAGAGGCTTTGCGGGCCGTCGCTCGGATGGACCAGGGCCAGCCGCAGCCCTAAGTTGTTCCCGGCTCTACTGTGTTGCCCGTCGCTACTCGCCGGTGGGGTTTCTGACCGCAACACATTCTGGCACGCCCGGTGGGACAAACTTCGACATCAACCACACCGCCATCTACATCTGCGATGGCGGACGGCACTCCAGTCACGTACGAGGGTCGACCACAAAAGGGGAGTATGGCGCCCCAAACGAAGGAAAGCCGGTGATGAGGCATCGGCTGGCACAACGAGATGTAAGCCTCTTTTGAGCAATATAATCAAAATAGGGGCCAATTCAGCAACCGCCCCGTATTATCCTTGCCATACGCTTCGCCTGCATTCAGCGTCGATCTAGCGGGTGACGGAAGACTGGAGTATGGGTTTACATCGGCTTGCGAGTTCAGGGAAATCAGCATTGGTCCTGACTGCAGAGCCGATGTTCAGGTATAATCCTACCGATAACCGTAGAGCCGATATCTGCAGTGACCTGACAGATTCGGCTCGGGGGGGCACATGATCAGGCAGACAGACGCATAGGCAATGAAATATTAGGAGCCGATGGAAAATCGGCCAGTAAAAAAAAAATATGTGTAGCAAATACAGCCGAAGCAGATTCATCGACTTCTTAAGTTCAGCGAAACATTTGTCTCTGAAGGCCCTACTGAAGAAACGCATCGAGGGCGTGAAGGGCGTCAACACGGATGCGATCTACCTCAGCGATCTCAGCCTCGTCGTCCTCGTCTTTACCCGTCACCACCGATCGCTCGAGTGCAATTTCAGCCAGATCGGTCTTCAGATCGGCTGTGAGGCCTTTTGCTTCATCTTGAGAGCGGGCAATAAGAGCTTCCTTGTCTTGGATAAGCTGCTTGGTCACCCTGACCCTCTCTTCAAGGCTCTCCATCTCCTTGCGCAGGGTCTCGAGTTCGGCGCGATTGGCAGAAGTGTCCGTCTTGGCGTCCAGAGCAGCCTTCTTCTCGTTGAGTCGTTGACACTTTTCCGCAATATCGGCTCTCAGTGGAAGCTGGGTGTGGCGAAGAGTAATCCTTTGTCGAGCCGATTGCACCCTTGACTTGAAGACCGACAAAGTAACAACGGGCCAGAGCTTCACTTGCAGTGTCATAGGGAGATGGGGCTGGATATCTTCGAGGATGCCTTTGACTTCCTCGGAATTTTCAATCAGGGTCTCGGTTGAGGAAGAGAGCAAGTCCTTGAGACGCTGGAGTGGACCATGGACCGTACTAGGACTCGGCTCTCCACTTGCCTTGGAAGAAGTTGGTTCGATGGATTCTGGATCGAACGTCAGCAAGCTCGAGAGATCACAACCCTGATAGGGCAAACAAAGCGAGTTTAGCATACAATGAAGAAAGTGATGGAGCCAAGGAGAGGGGGCATACCTCTCCCAAGGTAGGAGGAACAGCCGATGTAGTGACGATCGGCTTTTCTGTGGACTTGGCTAGGTCAGCCACTTGGGCAGCCGCGATCGTCGAGGTGGCTAGGTCCAGGGTGGCGGACGGCATCAGTACCTCCTCGACGTCTCCGCTAGAAGTTTCTTCAGTCTGCAGGAGGAAGTGGTTAGCCGATCCAAATAACAATGGGTTAGCATGAGGTGACCGGGGAGATAATTACATTTGAGACCTCCTGGCTAGATGGAGAGGCTCGTGGGTTTTTACGAGCCCTTTTGACGCATCGACACTTTGTGCGTGACCCCGATCTGGTCGGGGCTTGGGGAGCAGGAGGCTCGGGGATCGACCTTTTCTTAGAAGCCGGTGCTGGTGAAGCCGTCTGGCTCTGGGTGGTGGACCTCTCGGAATTGCCCGATCTCGAGTCCCCCTGGCTGGATTCTACAGCCCCGCTGGAGGTTTCTTCGGTGGAAGTCTGTAGAAAAGAATACGAGCGTGTTGTAAAAGAATGGGAAAGCGGATAAATGTGGACATGGCATGAACCAACTTACATGCAAGCTTTCTTGGGCAGGAGCTTTGTCGGGGGGAAGACCCCGGGTAGGGCAATGGACGCGGAGCTGCCGGCTGGCCACTAGCCGGCTCGCGGCAAAGGCCGGCTGAGGAGCAGCCGGCTGGCGCCGTGGCCGGCTGGTCCGGAAGCCGGCTGGCTCTAGGTCCTAGTCGGCCTGGCTACGGCCACCAATGCTGTAGCTGGGCCGGCTTCTACAAGCCATATCCGACTGGGGTTTGTACCTCAGACCGACTCGAGGCTGGCGAGTCTTGCACTGGAAGGAACCAGGTTGGTGATCCGGGTTCCCAAAGTCCACGCTGACTTCATCTTCCATAAAGCGCGGGGCACTGTGGAGCAATAGTGCCACGCGCCGGACAGGCCGTCAGAGCTTACGACGATCCGTACTGGCTACAGTGGCTGACGGCGATAGGGACATCTCCTCTCCATACCGCTGACCGTGGCAGCCGGATGGGACAGGCCACGATGCCTCAACCACTCCTGACGTCATCGCCTCGGGAAGGAGCGGAAGCCGGAGCCGGCCAAGCCGGCCAGTAAACTATAGGGTCTTATATGTAAAGTGCCGGTGCCTATATAAGCCGCACTACCCCCTCTCGTGCAGGGGATCGATCATTTATTGCTTTCACCCACCTACAGAGCTGCCCTGTGAGAGAGACCATCGTCTCCCTTAACCTCTCAGGAGCAGCCGGACACAGCTCTAGGAGCACCATTGTATCGTGTGATCATCATATACACTCATAGCAGGAGTAGAGGTTTTACCTCCATCGGAGGGCCTCGAACCTGGGTACGTCGCCGTGTCGCTCGTGCCCATACCCGCATCCGGATACCGCCGTGAGATCCCTCAGGAACCACTTCGATTAGCCACCCTATGGCATATGCCGTGACGATACCACGACATTTGGCGCCCACCGTGGGGCCTTCAGCATCCTCGGCCGGTGTCTTCATCCGGACGGGCCTCACCATCACCACCGGCGAGCGAGTCGCTTCAGGCTTGATCTGGAGATTCGGCTCCCTCAACTGCGTCAGCGACAACGCTGGCTGCTTCGCTGACCGGCCCTTCCCAGCCGGCGGCAGCGTCATCTCCTTCGGCGGCTTCGACGTCTACGTCGCCACCGTCGCACCGCCGCGCTACCCGCGGCAGGTGCTGCGCTGCGCTAGCCCTCCTCTGCGAGCCGGCAGCAGCGCTCCCGCCAGCCCCGCCGTCGTGCAAGTCATGATGGCTGGCGACGAGCTCCCCACCAAGAACCCGCGCATGCGCGGCCCCAACTTGGAGCGCAACATCGACCCCAACGCCTCTGGCTCGGGCCCGAAAGCGCCACCACCACCGTCCCGGCTGGATGCAGTCCGGGCAAAACTGAGCACCCCGCTCACGCCTGGTGCAGACCCCACCGCCATCGAGGTAGACTTGGAGGCGCACCGCCAGCTCCTCCTCAAGCAAACCGAAGAACTGGCTGCTGCTAAGCGCCAGATGGAGATCACCCAGCGCGAATACAACCGCGCCCACGGCCTCACTCCAGGCGGCGACGAGCCAAGCCGAGCCGGCCATATCCGCCGCAGGGGCCGCGACCTTGGCGCTGAGATCGCCCGCGACGGCGCTCCTTCGCCAGCTCTGTCCGCGGAGCTCCCCGTCTACAACACCCCCGACAAGAACGTGCGCGCGGCAGAAGCCGCCGCAGAAGAGCTGAACCGCCTCGAAGGCGAAGAGTTACGCCGCCAGACCAGGCGGGTGACTGAGCTGCTCAACGCAGCCAACAGGCAGATCGCCGACCCCAGGTATGTCAATGCCCCCAGAGCTTCTCACGCTCGCGGAGCTGCAGGCAACGACAGGGAAGGCGCCAGGGACACGGCCGAGTCCACCTCCCCAGCACCAAGCCGGCGCCATGATTCCCGGGCCACGCACAGCTCGGGCCGGCCAAGCCACCAGCCGAGCGGCAGCAGCCGCAGCCGGCCCCCTCCAGGCCGGAACCAGGAGCAAGACTCCGGGCCCCGCCGTCAACACCGGCCGGCTCCAGAAGCAAGCGGCGCGCGCCAGCCGGCACACTCCCGGCTGGGCCCGCGCATCGAGCCCGCCGACGCCCGAGATCGCCTCGACCGGCTGGTCGAATCCCGCATTGCGGAAGAAGAAGCTCCAGCCGGCCCAAAGTGCTTCGGGCCCCGCATCGCCAACGAGCCCACGCTCGAGGGCTTCCACGCTCCCCGCGACACCCCCAAGTACGACGGCACAGCCAAGCGGAGGACTGGCTGCAGGACTACTCCACCGCGATCGGCATCGCCAAAGGCAACAAGCGCCGGGCCGTGCGCTACTCCCCGATGCCGGTCGGCTCCGCCCGCACATGGCTCAACAACCTGCCAGCCGGCAGCATAAACGGCTGGCTCGACTTCAAGCGGCCTTCATCAGCAACTTCACCGGCACCTATCGCCGGCCGGGTCGCCCAGCAGCTCGAGATGTGCAAGCAGGGCCCCGACGAGACGGATCGCGCGTACCTGACGCGTTGGTGCGAGATGCGCAACTCCTGCGAGGGCGTGCACGAGATCCAGGCCATCAGCTTCTTCATGGGAGGCTGTCGGCCCAACACCATGCTGTGGCACAAGTTGCGCCGCAGTGACCCCAAGTCGATGGCCGCCTTGATGGCCATCGCCGACAAGTACGCGCTGGCTGAGGAAGCCGGCAAGGCGCCGGCTGACGTTTCACCGGCCCCCACCAGAAGGGACAACAACAAGCCGGCTGAGGGCGCCTCGCACGGCAGCCGCCGGGACACCGCCCGCGGCAAGCGTCACAGCGACCAGCCGGACCGCCGGTATGGCTCCGCCCACGTAGCCGCCGTGGCGGACAACGCGGCAGGCGGCAGCCGCCGCCAGAAGCAAGACCGGCAGTGGAAGCCGAAGTACACCTTTGAGCAAATGCTCGACTCGCCGTGCAAGTACCACAGCGGCAAGAACCCCTCCAACCACACCACCCGCGACTGCCACTTCATGAAGCGGCTGACAAGCGGTGAACCTCTACCGCCTCCACCCCCGCCTCCACCAGCCGGCGGGCCGGGTGGCCAAGCCGGCGCAGAGAACGCCAACCTCGAGCACCACGAGGCTAACCAAGTGCACCATGGCGGCCGATATCTGGCCGAAGACGCCACCTACATCATCTTCACCTCCGAGCCCGAGGACAGGACGAGCCAAGAGCGCCGTTCCCTCGAGGTCAACGCGGTCATACCGCCGGTCCCCCAGTACCTAAACTGGTCAGAGCAGGCCATCACTTTTGATCGCCGCGACACACCAGCTGTCCTGCCAAAGCCGGGCAGCTACGCCATGGTCCTCGACCCCACCATCGGCACAACCCGGCGCAGCGTGCGTTTTTCGCGCGTCCTCATCGACGGCGGCAGCAGCATCAACATCCTCTACCGCGACACCGCCCGCAAGCTGGGCATCCAGGAGGCCGAGTTGCGCCCCACCCCTACCGTTTTCCATGGCATCGTGCCAGGCCATTGCTGCCAGCCGATCGGCCGGATCACGCTGGAGGTGATGTTCGGGAAGCCGGACCACTTCCGCACCGAGAGAATCGAGTTCGAGGTGGTGGACCTCGTGAGTCCCTACCACGCGCTCCTGGGCAGGCCGGCCCTGACCAAGTTCATGGCGATGCCCCACTATGGGTACCTGAAGATGAAGCTGCCCGGCCCCAAGGGGGTCATCACCGTAGCCGGCGACTATCGCCGCTCCATGGACTGCGCCACGCAGAGCTCCAAGATGGCCCAGACGCTGGTCATCGCCACCGAGAAGCAGCTCATCCACGACGCCGTCGCCCTCGCCAAAGCCGCGCATCCGGATACATGCCGGCTGCGGGCAACCCGGCTGGGACGACTCACTTCCAGCCGGCCGACAACACCAAGAAGATCCTGCTGGACCCGGCGCAGCCGGACAAGTTCGTCACCATCGGTGCCGGCTTGAACAAGAAATAGGAAAGCGAGCTCACCAGCTTCCTCCGTGAGAATCGGGACATCTTCGCATGGACTCCAAGAGACATGCCGGGTGTGCCGAGGGAGTTGGCTGAGCACCACCTCCACGTCCGGCCTGAAGCCAAGCCGGTGAAGCAGCCTCTCAGGCACTTCGCCGAAGAACGAAGGAAGGCCATCGGTGAAGAAATCGCCCGGCTCCTAGCTGCCGGCTTCATCATGGAAGTGCTGCACCCGGACTGGTTGGCGAACCCGGTCCTGGTTTTGAAGAAGAACGGCTCCTGGCGCATGTGTATCGACTACACCAGCCTGAACAAGGCGTGCCCAAAGGATCCTTTTCCCCTGCCGCGCATAGATCAAGTCATAGACTCGACTGCCGGCTGTGAACTGTTGTCTTTCCTAGATGCCTATTCAGGCTACCACCAGATTCCTTTGAATCCGGACGATCAAATAAAGACTTCGTTCATTACCCCGTATGGGGCTTACTGCTACACGACTATGCCGTTCGGCTTGAAAAATGCAGGCGCCACCTACCAAAGGTGCATGCAAAAATGCTTGCAGGATCAAATCGGCAGAAACGTTCACGCATATGTGGATGATGTCGTTGTAAAGACCAAGGAGACGACTACCCTCCTTGATGACCTGAGAGAAACCTTCACCAATCCGAGAAGATTCCGGATGAAGCTCAACCCGGCCAAGTGCACATTCGGCGTGCCGTCTGGCCAGCTCCTTGGCTACCTCGTCTCTCAGCGAGGGATCGAAGCCAACCCGGACAAGATCAGGGCCCTGGAGAAGATGGAACTGCCGCAGTGCCTCAAGGACGTCCGAAGTTTGCCGGCTGCCTGGCTTCCTTGAGCCGCTTCGTCGCCGACCGGGGAGAAGGCACTGCCCCTGTATCAATTGATGAAGAAGGCGGACAAATTCGCCCGGTCACCGCAGCGGATGAAGCTTTCCGTGACTTGAAGCGCGTGCTCTCAACCGCGCCAATCCTTGCAACGCCGGCTTCAATGGAACCGATGCTGTTGTACATCGCAGCCACCAACCGAGTGGTTAGCGTTGTCCTGGTGGTGGAGCGCAAAGAAGCCGGCAGGGAGCAGCTGGTCCAACGCCCAGTTTACTACCTTAGCGAAGTGCTCTCCCAGTCGAAGCAAAACTACCCCCACTACCAGAAGGTCACCTACGGCGTCTACATGGCGGCCAAGAAGCTGAAGCACTACTTCCAAGAGCACCCCATCAAGGTGGTTGCCACAGCGCCTTTGGCGGAAATCATCGGCAGCAAGGATGCCAACGGCCGGGTTGCCAAGTGGGCCCTGGAGCTAGCCGCCCACACCATCCTCTACGAGCCACGCACAGCCATCAAGTCGCAGATCCTGGCCGACTTCTTCGTCGACTGGGCTGAGATGCGATACGCCGCCCGTGCCGGATTCCACACACTGGAAGATGCACTTCGACGGCTCGAAGATGCGCAATGGCTTGGGAGCCGGCATTGTCATCACCTCTCCCAAGGGAGACCGGCTGGACTACGTCCTGCAGATCCACTTCGCCGCATCCAACAATGTGGCGGAGTATGAAGCGCTCATTCATGGGCTGAAGCTGGCCAAGGAGATTGGCGTGCGTCGCATACTCTGCTTCGGCGACTCCGACTTGGTCATACAGCAAGCATCTGGCGACTGGGACGCGAAGGACGCCAACATGGCCTCATACCGCTTCCATGTCCAGCAGTTATCCGGCTTCTTCGACGGCTGCGAATTCCACCACGTGCCACGAGCAAACAACGAGGCGGCTGATGCCTTGTCCAAGATTGGCTCAACCCGGCAAGCTATTCCGCCGGGTGTCGCCTTGGCGGTTCTCAAGAAGCCGTCCATCATACCGTCACCGGACTCGGATTCAATATTCGTGCCGGCTGACCCGGGGGCTGCTCAGCCGAACCCGGGGGCTTCATCGCCCAAGTCGGGGGCTAACAAGCCAAACCCGCCGGCTAGCATGCCGAACCCGGGGACTTCTCAGTCCAACCCGGGGGCTTCATCGCCAAACTCGGGGGCTAGCAAGCCGAACCCGCCGGCTAGCAAGCCGAACCCGGCGACCATGCAGTCGAATCCGGAAGCTCCCACGCAGGAGGCCCTGTTGGTCAGCGTATTCGAGATAAGATGCGTACCTTCATGGGCACAAGAATTCCTCTCCTACCTCACCGACGGTGTGCTGCCTGATGATAGAGTCCAGGCCAGGCAGATTGAGAGAAGGGCCAAGGCCTATACCATCATCAACCACCAGCTGTACAAACGCAGCGTAAGTGGGGTGTTCCAGCGGTGCGTCGAACCGGCTGAAGGGATTGAACTCCTACGGGAAATCCATCAAGGAGAGTGCGGACATCACGCCTCATCCAGAGCCATAGTGGCCAAAGCCTTCCGGCACGGTTTTTACTGGCCGACTGCGCTCAGAGACGCAGAAGATTTGGTGAAGAAGTGCAACGGCTGTCAGCGCTTCGCAAAGCAGAGACACCAGCCGGCTTCCGCCTTGAAAACCATCCCCATCACGTGGCCATTTGCCGTATGGGGCTTGGATATGGTGGGCCCATTCAGGACAGCGCGAGGCGGCATGACACATCTCTTGGTGATGATTGACAAATTCACCAAGTGGATCGAAGCCAAGCCAATCAAGAAACTGGACGGGTCCACAGCCGTTACATTCCTCAAGGAAATCATTGTGAGATTCGGCTACCCCCACACCATCATCACCGACAACGGCACCAACTTCTCCCAAGGCATCTTCTCTCGCTATTGCGGGGAAATGGGGATCCGGATGGCCCTATCTTCTGTGGCACACCCAGAGTCCAACGGACAAGTGGAGAAGGCTAACGACTTAGTCCTAGCCGGCATCCGGCCCCGACTGGTGGAGCCGCTCGAGCGAGCAGCCGGCTGCTGGATCGAAGAACTGCCCAATGTGCTGTGGAGCCTGCGCACAACGACAAACCGCTCAATCGGCTTCACACCATTTTTCCTCGTATACGGGGCCGAAGCCGTCCTGCCGACTGATATCGAGCATGATGCGCCAAGGATCAAGCTCTACACAGAAGCCGAAGCCAAAGAAGCTCGCGAAGATGGAGTTGACCTGGTCGAAGAGGCCCGGCTGCTGGCTGAGTCTAGATCTACTATCTACCAGCAAAGCCTCCGACGCTATCACAGCCGGAAGGTCCAGCCCTTGGCATTCCGAGAAGGAGACCTAGTGCTCCGGCTGATCCAGCGGACAGCCGGACAGCATAAACTGTCATCCCCATGGGAGGGTCCCTTCATCGTGAGCAAGGCAGTAGGCAATGATTCCTACTATCTCATAGATGCCCAAGAGGCTAAGAAAAACAAGCCGGACAAGGCTGACGAGGAGACTAAACGTCCCTGGAATGTCAGGTTACTCCGCCCATTTTACACATGAGAGCAGGAATGTATGTATCCCTTGTATCCCTTTTATGAGTTATGAAAAAGCTTGCGCCAAGAGCGCCGTTTCCGACAAGTTTTTCGCGTACTTTACCTTGTTTCGCCAATTGGCTTGAACCCTCTCGCGCGGTCGGCTCAGTAACGTGATCCGGTTTCCGACAGCCGGCTTCCGATCCAGCTACAGACCGCAACCCGGCTGTCCGGCTGGCGGGAGTAAGGCCTAGGGAGCCGGCACGCGAAAAACGACTAAGGGAAAGAGTAAAATCGAGTTGACTTGCAACTTTTCATAAAAGTGCCGGATTGCCGAATCCAGCCCGTTCGACTGAAATACTGTCGGCCTCACCCAGCGGCCCGCTCTTGATCCGGCGACGGATCGCAAGTCGGACGTACGACCGGCAAGAGCACAGCCAAAGAGTGGGGCGGATGGGAAAAAGCGAACGAGTCGAAAGAAAGCAACTCGGCACACAAATGATTAACAAACACATTAAAGCGTGCCTTAATAAAAGGATAATAATATTGTCTTACATATGCACCCGGCATCCCGGGGATTTAACGAATTGTCTTGGCAAAAGCAACAATTGAAAGACAGGTAGAAGCTAAGCACCGGCTGGATCAGAACCAGCCGGAGGAGCATCAGCAGGGCCGGCTGCCGGGTCATCCTCGGGCACGTCGTCCGCCTCTTCGTCCTCAGCCTCCTCCTCCTCGTCTTCAGACGGCGGATTCGGGTCCGCGATGAAGATGGACTTGTCAACGAAGTCGGCAATGGCGCAGGCGCGGGCAAGCCGAGCAGTCTTGCTCTCCGCCGGGAGCTTGTCCTCCACGTCGGCGCGCCGGAACTCCAACTGGTCGAGGCTAACCTCGTTATACCAGGAGAGCACAAAAGATAGCGCCATATCGGCTCCGGCGCGCGTGGCCGACTCCTTCCAGTCCAAGAAGCGGTCGGGAGCCCTGTCCAGCCAAGCGATGAGATTGGAGAGATCTTCCGGCAGCGTCTCCGTCGGCCACAGCAGTCGGATCAGCTCCTCCGCCGCCTTCCGCAGCTCCCAGCCAAGCTTGGTGACCGGCTCCACGCGGGCGGCGATGGATGCCAGATAGTCGTCCATGGTGAAGCAGTCGGAGCTCTGCTCCCCAGTGGCCTGCCGGCGATCCTCCCGCACCCTGCCAACAGCCGCTAACGCCTCCTCCTGCGCCTCAGGGAAGGCCGCTGCAAAGAAGAAAAGCATGTCAGAAGCCATCAAAGCCGAAATAAGCTGAAAAATGCAAATTTTCGAAGTCCTAAAGTAAGCCTGGCGGCAGTCGGCAAGATCCGACTGCCCCCAGCCCGAAGATGGAGATATCAAAAAAAAAAAAAAAAAAAAAAATCAAGTTTCTGCCGCCGGCTGCCAACCTAAGCCGGCAGCCGACGGCCGAAAGCCGGCAAAGGAGAAGGCATAAGACAAAAGACTCACCCGCCAAGCCGCGGTCGAGCGCGCTAAGTTCCCCCAACCACCGCTTGGCGGTGGCCGACAGCTCGTTGGACTTGGTGGTCACCTCTTGCTGGAGCGAAAGCCGTTGCCGCTCCACCTCCTCCAACCGCTTGCTCAGACCCTCCAGCTTTTCCTCCTGTTCCTTCTTGAGGGCGGCAAGCTCCTTGAGATGGTTACCCTCAAGAAGGCGCAGCCGTTTCAGCTCCCCGTCAGCCACCTTCAGTAAGGCGGCAGCGGCCCGGTTCGCTTCCTCGCTCGTGACGCATTGAGCGCGGGCAACCCGGAGGTCCGACTCCAGCTGTGGGATCCGGGCGGCCTCAGCTGCAAGCCGGCAAAAATGGGCCGTCAGTAAAAAAGAAACTCACAGGAAAAGCAAGTCAAAAGAGAGAAGGCCTCACCCTTGACAGCCTCCAGCTCGCGAGCCAAGCCGGCTCGCTCGATCTTGGCCTTGTGGTAGCTAGTCACCACCTTGTTGTACAAGACGGTGCGTCGCTCCGTAACCGCCTGAAAGAAACAATCAGATATCCAGACGAAACCCGGATCGGCTCCAAGCAGCCGGACCATGCCTCGGAGGGCTACCAGGATAATAACAAAATTGCAAAAACAAGAAGACACCTACCTTGTCAGCATCCTCCAGCGTTGCTAGCTGGGCAAGGGCCTCGGCGGCCTTGTTCTTAAGGCTGGCCCGGTAGCCGGAGAAGACCATCTTCATGGGCGCCGCACCAGGCTGTCCCTCCCAGTTGAACACCTCGCAAGAATCCGCCTTGTGCCACGCAGCCTCCATGGTGCCAGCCGAGCCAAGGCTGGAGTCAGAGGCAGACGGCACATGCAGCAGCCGGGCCCCCTTGGCCACATGAAGGCCCTCAGTTGAGCCCGGCGGGCCCCTCGTCCTCACCAGCGCCCGGGAGTCGGCGTCCTTCGAGCGCGCTGGCTCCTCCCTCGCCGGCTCCTTCCCGGTCGGCTCCCTCCTCGTCGGCTCCGAAGCTGGAGGCGGCGCGGTCGGCGATCGGCCCGGTGGGAGCCGTCGCATCCGGCGCTTGAGGCGCTCCTTCCGGAGAGCTCTCCAGCACCACGACGTTGGGCGCGGGCCCGCCGACTCCGGTCGAAGGCGGCGCAGCCCCACCAGGCTCCAGCTCCGGCCGCAGATGGCATGCCCTCGCCAGCCCGGCTGCTGCTCCACAAACGGGGCGCGGCGCGGAACATGTCATCTAGGGTCGGCCGGCGCGCCGATCGACCCTGGTCTCCGCCGCCGAGCGCCGCAGAAGCGCGGCAGAAGAAGACGCCCGCGAGAAGGTGGCGTGGCCGCAGGCGGCACGGTAGCAGCCGGCGGCGTGCGCGCGCGTGCTGAAGGTTGCGGGGTTGGCTCCCTCCTTTGCCGCTGAAGCGGCGACGTGACGGGAGGAGCCTGCCGAGAGCCGCCTCCCTGGGTAAACTTAATCGCGGCCCTAGTTGAACAAGCAAGAAAAGATAAGTACAGAGAGGAAGGAAAGAAAAGGAATCAAACAACAAAGGAAAAAGAACTCACCCGGCTTTCTCCGGGACCTTCTTGGGCGCCAGCCGGCGCTGTTTCTTGGCCCTCGCCTCCGAAGCGGCCGTAGACCTGACGCCGGCCCGCTTCCTCCCCTTCGGCGCAGAAGTCGCCGTGCTCGTAGGCGGCACCGCGCGCAGAGGCACCGCCGGGATGGGCCCCGTGCCGGATTGGGCCGGCTCCGCCTGCTCCTGCTCCTGCTCCTGCTCCTGCTCCTGCTCATGCTCAGGCGAGGGCGGCGGGTTATGCTCCCCCTGGCCGCCCTGATCCTGCACCACCGGCAGATCATCGTCGCCGGCTTGGTCGCCGGCTAGGTCAGCCGGGTCGATGTGATCCGGCGTCCAGACCTTCGTCGCCAAGTCGCCATCCTCGATGCCTTGGCGGGTGAAAAGCTGAAAACAACAAGATAAATATCAAGTCGGCCACGCAGCCGCAAGCCGGAAGACGGCAAAAACGTTAAACTTACCAGTTCAGGCGGCTGCTCCCGGTCGTAAGGCGGCAGCCCCCAATTCCAGTTGTCCGGCATGTTGGCCTTGGTGATGTTGTTCACTCGGTGAGCCACCTGGGACCTGGAGAGCTCCACCTTCGACGTCCGTGTCGGGTCGAGCCGGCCGGACATATGGCCGATCTTGTGGACGCGCCACTGGAGCGGTATGACCCGGCGCGAGATGTAGGTGCAGAGGAGGTCCTCGGCACTCAGCCGGCCCTCCGCGACGCACTGGCCCAGGAAGTCCCACAGGAGGTTCACCTCCGCGTCCGGGTCCGAGGACTTGGCGTTGTAGCCCCAGTTGATCCGGCCGACTGGCGGAGCCGGGTTGTATTCCGGCAGGTTGAGCCGGTCGAAGGCCGGGCTCTCGTTCCGCACATAAAAGAAAGACATCTGCCAATTCTTTACAGAATCGACAGTCGGAATCCGCGGGAAGGACGTACCCGTGCGAGGATAGATGGAGGCGGCGCCGCAGGTCCTCAGGCGGCCTTCGGTCGTCTGCGCCTTGATGTAGAAGAGCCGGCTCCAAAACTCCACATCCGGCCACAAGCCGGCGTAGCCTTCCATGAAGGCCACGTAGCAGCTGAGGAGGATCATGGCGTTGGCCGGCAGGTGGTGCGGCTGCAGGCCGAAGTGGTCGAGGAACCGGCGGAAGAAGTTGGAAGCCGGCAGACCCAATCCGCGGTCGAGATGCGCGCCGAAGACCACGCGTTCGCCGGGCTCCGGCCGAGGCTCCTTCTCCGCGCCCGGCGCCCTGGTAATCACCCCCGCCGGGATGCGGCGGAGGCGCACGAGCCGGGCAATGTCGTCGTCCTGCATATAGGAACCCTTCCAGGAGCCGCTCGGCTGGGCCATCGAGGACGAAGAAGAAGAGGAGGTCCAGGAGAGGCGAAAAGGCGAAGAAGAGCCGCTCCTCGCCGGAGGAGATCGCGGTGGAGAAGGGCGCGCCGTCGATGCGCGTGGCCCCGTGGCGCCGGATTGGCGGGTTTGCGGCGGCAGCTCGGCGGAGGATCGTCGGGGCAACCGCTCGCTGAGGTTCGCCAGAAGAACGGAAGAGGAACGGCGTCGGAGCAGCGAAGAGCCCGAGTGAAGAGAAGGAGCGAGGCAGGAGCGCGAGGAGGAAGAAAGGGGCAAGTGCCGCCTCGATACCGCCCCCGCGGCATTTATAGCCGACCGCGGCGGGCGGTTGGCCTCCAAGTGGCCGACGTGGGCCACGTCTCCGGATTTACTGCGCCGTAACTCCTCCCACGACCGCTACCGTTACCAGAAACGGCCACACCACGTCGCCCACTACCGCACCGGATCCGGAGGGACATTGATGTGACCAGACGAACCGACCGCCAGGCCAGGCGTCAGACCAGTCAAGTCGGGCGCAGGGCCCGAGGCGGCGGAGACTCCGGTGCGCCGCAAGCCGGAGCCGGACGATAAGTTCCATCCGAACCAAAATTCATCAGCAAGGCGGAGACGCCATCAGATCTTGCAAGAAAGCAAAAACTATACAAGTGTAAAAAGCGGCCGGCTGGGAGCAGCCGGCAGGAACGAGCCGGATGAGGGCGCAGCCGGCTGAAAGGAAATCCTCAGTCGGCCCCTCCAAGTGCCGTCAAATATATTCAAGAAGCCAGGAAAACCTGCCTAGGTCCTTCTAAACGCAGGACCTTGCCAGCTTCGGGGGCTAATGTCGGGGGGAAGACCCCGGATAGGGCAATGGGCGTGGAGCAGCCGGCTGGCCACTGGCCGGCTCGCGGCAAAGGCCGGCTGAGGAGCAGCCGGCTGGAGCCGTGGCCGGCTGGTCCGGAAGCCGGCTGGCTCTAGGTCCTAGTCGGCCTGGCTGCGGCCACCAATGCTGTAGCTGGGCCGGCTTCTACAAGCCATATCCGACTGGGGTTTGTACCTCAGACCGACTCGAGGCTGGCGAGTCTTGCACTGGAAGGAACTGGGTTGGTGATCCGGGTTCCCAAAGTCCACTCTGACTCCATCTTCCGTAATGCGCGGGGCACTGTGGAGCAATAGTGCCGCGCGCCGGACAGGCCGTCAGAGCTTACGACGAGCCGTACAGGCTACAGTGGCTGACGGCGATAGGGACATCTCCTCTCCATACCGCTGACCGTGGCAGCCGGATGGGACAGGCCACGATGCCTCAACCACTCCTGACGTCATCGCCTCGGGAAGGAGCGGAAGCCGGAGCCGGCCAAGCCGGCCAGTAAACTATAGGGTCTTATATGTAAAGTGCCGGTGCCTATATAAGCCGCACTACCCCCTCTCGTGCAGGGGATCGATCATTTATTGCTTTCACCCACCTACAGAGCTGCCCTGTGAGAGAGACCATCGTCTCCCTTAACCTCTCAGGAGCAGCCGGACACAGCTCTAGGAGCACCATTGTATCGTGTGATCATCATATACACTCATAGCAGGAGTAGAGGTTTTACCTCCATCGGAGGGCCTCGAACCTGGGTACGTCGCCGTGTCGCTCGTGCCCATACCCGCATCCGGATACCGCCGTGAGATCCCTCAGGAACCACTTCGATTAGCCACCCTATGGCATATGCCGTGACGATACCACGACAAGCTTTACGCTTCAGGGTTTTCCTGGCAGCCACCTTCCTCACTGCCGTCCTCGCCTGAGTCGAGGCTCGGGGGGCAACTGGCCCCGAAGATGCTTTACTCTTGGGAGCCGATTTCGGTGAAATCGGCTGACTCTGCATTATGACTTTCTTCAGGGGTGGCGAGCTCTGGCAGAAGAGAAGCACTGGTGCTGGAGGAAGGAATACGAAAGGGGAACCATCGGCTTGCATGGGAGCCGGGCCATCTTGTTGCTGCCAGGAGATGGAGTCAGGTCACAGACAATCACCATAATGCTGTTACAAGAAATGTTTAAGTGATGGTACCTGGTCTGCAGGGACGTCATACTCGGCATCAAGTTGTCTCAGCAGCGGTCCTAGAGCCCTCCTGAAGACGTGGGTCTTCCACATGGACCACCAAGTCTCGAAACCATCGGTAGTGGAGGAGAAACGGAGGTCGTGGGGAATTGGAATAGCCAAAGCATCAAAGAAGGTATAACACCTTTGGCCAGTAAGGATGTCAGGCAGTTCAGCTCTACTTGCTGTCAGGTGGTGTAAGAAGAAGTGTGGAGGCACCTGCCCGAGAACAAGCTGTCGGGCTACCACTACCGGCTGATAACACTCATAACCGGGCTTGATGATCCGGTTCGAGGTACTCATGCCAACAGGGAGGAAGCAAGGACGAATCATGATAGAGTACGAATCTTTGAGTGCTGGCGTCATCGGCAAAGTCATCCAATCGAAAGGAGACTGGGTTTTCAAAGTTCGCCGATTCATTATAAGGAAAGAACAGGGGGTTGTCCAAACCTTGGAAGAAAATCTTAAACCACCCCCGTTGCTTCCTTAGGGATCACCTCACGCTCGGGAGACCATACAAAGCTTGGCCATAGCTGGTGCATCGAGATGTCCTTTCCATTAACATGGAAAGGTGCGGGTGGTCAATGGTGGGAAGTACGGGATCTGGTTACGAAAGTATAGCTGGGCCCACAACCGAATAAACCACCGGGGGGCCGCATTTTAAGCGTCTTTTGAGAGAACAGTTTGACAGACATCAGTTGAAGGGATCGATAGACCTCTCCAAGGAACAGTTTGCCTAGGCCAAGTTGGGTGCCTTTAGCAAGTTCATAGGCCAAGGAAAGGTAATTCTTGGTAGGGGCGAGCGATGGGCCACAGAATATGAAGTGCTCCAACCAGAAGTTCAGGAAGGCTGTGTGTTCCCTCTCTATCACGGGGCCTTTGTTTTTCATATAACGATTGAGATAGGCACCCCAGCTGGTACACTCTTTTTTAGAGGAAAGGGTGAAAGGGACTTTCGGCAGTTTGAATGCAGAAGGGCTGGGGGATGCAATGTCTAGGCCTGTGATCATGGCCACATCCAGCAGGGTCGGTGTCATAGGGCCATGGCCAAACATGAAGCAATTCAGTGCGTCAGACCAGAAGTAGCCGATGGTTTTCAGAATATTTTCATTCTTCTCAAGAGGAGACAAGGATAATGACAAGGCATCGGCTATCCCTATGGTTTCCCAAGTGGCATAATGGGTTTTGGATACTCTATTGTACCATGCCACCCAACCCTCAGGAGGATTAGGCCAGGCTCGCAGGCAGTCGGCCCAGGAAGTCAGATCTAAGTTCTGATTCACAAAGGGGATTCTGTTAGCTTCGCACGAAATTAAGAGGGCAGAACTCTCGGAAGAACGAGGACCGAGGCACATCGAATTTGCGAGAGAAGGATGTGGCAGAAGGATGTCTGAAACCTAAATTAATAGCGGAACAAAAACATTAATTCAGGTGTTTGCCATTGATCTTATGTCGATTCGAATGGTGAGAGGAGGTTGAGGATTACCTTCAGACCAGAGACCATGGCGTTGGTGTTGGATGATTCCGCCATTGGATGCGCTGAAGAAGTTGGGGGCGGCGCGGTCGAGATCTAGGATGCAGGTGGTCGTGAGTTGGAACTGCTCAGGCGGCGATTTGGGGATCTGAGTTTGCTGTCTCAGATGGAGGTCGCAGGTTACCGTTTGGAGGGGCGGCTAGGTCGACCTTGCTTGTGTTTTTATGGTAGAGACCGGTGCGATGCCATCGGCTCTTTTGGGGGAATATTTGACTTTGACTATCGGCAAAAAAGTTGACTGGAAATACTTCTTCATTAATAAAGGAGGGTTTTTTACAATGAAGAGCCGATTGCTCAAGGAAAGAGGAACAAAAGAAGAGCCGATTGCTCGCGTACTACTGATCCTATGTCACTAATCTTCGCTGCCCTCGTCGTCGGCGTCGTAGCTACCGCCGGCGCTACTTCCGGAGAACTCCTCGTCACTATTGCCCCAGCCTTCGACCGGAGCTTCTTCCTCTTCGTCATCATCGTCATCTTCACTATCCGCCCAAGCACGGAGACGCTTCGCCGGCGGGTACCCAGCGGAGGAGGAGGAATCGTCTTCCTCCTCTTCTTCCTCTACTTCCTCGTCTTCCTCTTCCTCTTCCTTGTCGGAGGAAGTGGGGTTCCTCCATGAGGGAAGGTCATCCTCGCTTTCGCTCTCCAGTTTCCCTTCAATGAGGAAGTGGAGGTTGCCCTCCTCATCAGTCAGCGGCATGTCGCCCTCTGACATGAAGTCGAAGTCCCACTCGGGCTCCGACATCAGCTCGCTTGGGGAAGAAGATTGGAAAGAGAGGCCGGAGGAGACGGAGGAAGAAGAAGACATTGCTACAGGGAAAGAGGGTTTTTTGGTGCCGATAGCTAGAACAGAGGAAGGGGATGAAGGGGGCTAATCAATCGGCACGGTTAAATAATGGGGAACCTAGTGGAGATTTAATGCCATTGCAGTTCCCGAGGAGGTGATGCTAAAGCTATCAAATCTTGCAGAGAAGCTGAGAAGACAAGGCATCGTGATGAAGGATATTGCAACGGCTCTGCTCCGCCACGACATGACCCGACGAGAGAAAAAGCAGAGTTATTTTGGAATTATCAATTCCAAAACCAGGGGGGCATGTGTTATCACCAGAATTTGACCGAGTCAGAGGTGGGCCGCGATCAAGATGGATTTGAAGAATATACATAGAAGAAAGACGTGAATCGGCCTGTTATGCAAAGTTTGGGCTAGTTGGCCCGTGTATCTGTAATATAGTAGGATACGTGTCGGTTAGGTAGAGTTTGTCTCGTGCACGGTGGGGATTATTCCCACGTTAGAAAGTCCCCTGGACTATAAATATGTATCTAGGGTTTATGGAATAAACAACAACCAACGTTCAACCACAAATCAATCTCGGCGCATCGCCAACTCCTTCGTCTCGAGGGTTTCTACCGGTAAGCATCATGCTACCTAGATCGCATCTTGCGATCTAGGCAGCACAAGCTTATTACGTTGTTCATGCGTTGCTCGTACTGAAGCCTTGTTGATGGCGAGCAACGTAGTTATCTTAGATGTGTTAGGGTTAGCATTGTTCTTCGTATCATATGCTGTCGTAGTGCAACCCTTATACATCTAGCCGCCCTTACACCTATCTTAGGTGTAGGGGCGGCACCCCGCTTGATCATTATTTAGTAGATCCGATCCGTTACGGTTGCTCCTTGTTCTTCAAGGATTAGTTTAATATCTGCAATAGTTAGGCCTTACAAAGGGTTGGAGGATCCAGCGACGCGTAGGGTGTCGTTTGCTAGTCCTAGACAGGATGTTCCGAGGATCAACCTCGTGTTGGTTTTTAGGCCTTGTCTAGGACCGGCTTACGATCACCGTACGTGACCGCGAGGCCCAATCGTGAGTAGGATGATCCGATTATGCGGTGAAAACCCTAAATCGTCGTAGATCGCTTTAGCTTTATCTTGATCAAGCAGGACCACCATATATTCGTGCACCTCGTACGAATCATGGGTGGATCGGCTCCTTGAGCCGATTCACAGGATAACCTGAGAGCCGATCGAGGCTCGTATTTAATGTTTACGTGTATGCCATGCAGGAAACTAAGCGAGGCATCTCCATCACCTTCCTGACCAGGTATAGGTCAGGTGGCACGCCCTTGCACCAGCATCGGACGTGTGTACCAGAGGCTTTGCGGGCCGTCGCTCCGAGGGACCAGGGCCAGCCGCAGCCCTAAGTTGTTCCCGGCTCTACTGTGTTGCCCGTCGCTACTCGCCGGTGGGTTTCTGACCGCAACACCCGTTTAGTATGTGGGGTCCACCATATAGCAAGTGGGCCGGCCCAACAAGAGAATGGGCCGGGCCAAAAAACCTGGTGGGTCCCACTTTGGTCTTAAAGGGCCGGCCCATTTAGTATGTGGGGTCCACCACAAAAGCAATTGGGCTGGCCCAACTAGTTAGTGGGCCGGCCCAGTTGTGGGTGGGGTCCACCTTAAAGCAAGTGGGCTGGCCCACTTAGAGTGTGGGGTCCACAGTAAATCAAGTGGGCTGGCCCAATAAGTAAGTGGGCCAGCCCGTTTAGTTGCTGTTTATATGCCGGCGTAATAGGCGCTTTAGGATTTTGCGAGCCGGCACATATGTGATTTCGCTTAATTGGGCCGTTTAAGGGATGGGAATTCGTGATTTAGATACTGAGAATATTTACGCAGCATTGATTTCTGTCGGATAGCCTCACTTACCACAAGCACCAAAGAAAAAATGCGCGAAAGAACTATAAAAACTAACTAAATATTACATCAGCTGCAAGGCTTTGAAAAAATATTACAGAACCCAGAGAAATTGAATGGTAATTAAACCTATAATACAATGAAGCGATCCAGCAATCTTTTAAGTTGTCCATGCAGCACCTATATCTGAAACAAAGACATTACAAGTTAAGACAGCAACAATGGAAACGCAAAGACACTGCAATATTGTTTGCCAAAGAATTTGGAACTCATCATTTCGTCGTTATAACAAGATCATTGTAATGCGCACAATAAGCAAACAAAGAGTGCATGCCGCATACCAACAGCCAATATAACAGAGCATGTTAGAATGAAACAATGAGACTTACTACCGCCGAGTCCCATGCAAACCAACATGTTCAGGGAGTACAAAATTGGCATGAACAACATAGTAGCAGGCTATAAATTTTGTAACAACGACTGAGCAAGATGAAGTTATGATGGCTACATCTACAGAGCAGGGAATGTAAACCAAAAATAGAAGTTACGATGGCAAAAGCTAAAGAGGAGGGAATGTGAACCAACATGTGCCAAGTGCAATTACTTCATTTTGGCCGTGAACTAAATAATACTCCTGAACTTATAGTGAAGGGGATGCAAATCAAGATGTTTCGGGATATAAACTTGTAATGAGCAACACATAGAGGATAGTTAATGCTGGAGCTTAGGATGGACCAGATACAGAATATAGTGGGATCACCTGTGAACTTGTATAAGAGGGAATGCAAACCAATATGTTCAGCTTTCCATATGTGAGCGTCATGCCAAGTCAGAGAAACAAGTCAATAATGCAGCTTTTGAAGAACAAGATGGCACGCAAAATTATTATCTAGTAGTATGACAAGTTTATTTGTACTACAGGCTAGATAGCAGAGTGATAGCATGCCAAACTAAGTCCTTACTTTGTTAGCTTACAATGAACTAGATACAAAACAATGGCATCACCTGTAGTACAGGGAATGCAAGCCAACATGTTCATGGAGTAAAAAATTGGCACAAACAACATAGTAGCAGGCCATAATTTTTGTAACAACGACTGAGTAAGATAAAGTTATGATGGCTAGATCTACAGAGCAGGGAATGTAAACCAAATATAGAAGTTACGATGCCAAAAGCTATAGAGCAGGGAATGCGAACCAACATGTGCAATTACTTAAAATTGGCCGTGAACTAAATAATAGCAGGATGTTACTATAATACCTATAATTTTTGTAACAACGACTGAGCAAGATAGAAGTTATGATGGCTACATCTACAGAGCGGGGAATGCAAACCAAAATGTTCAATCGCTTAAAGTTAGCAATGAAGTAGAAAATAGCAACGTGTTACGGTCATAGCTAGGAATGAACTAAAAGAGCTTCAGACAAACAAGCATCTGAACCCAGAACATGGCGCTAAAACAAGGGACTTACATTAGGAGAAGCACTCTGTGGGAGTCACAGCAGATCTTCCTGGGGTTGATAGATCCGGTGATGAAGTACGCTACATGTGCTACTTGGGGTTGGAGAGACGGCCATTACACTTCATGATTACTCATCTCATCTGCAAAAACGTAACGGCGCGTCGTTAGCACAAACAGGTTCCCCCAAGATTAAACAAGAACTTGCAGGCAAGCAATAGAAAAGCGACAGTAGAAGAGTTTAGATCATGCACGGCGCGGGTGAAGCAGATCCGGTTCATGCACAGCGGTGTCGGTGAGCAAGATCCGATGCGGTGGACGATGGATCCGGCGAAGCGGCTCCGGTGGGGTGGACGATACCGCAGCTGAAGCAACTGCGGTAGACTGCTGGATGAGCATATGGTTTCGAGGTTCGGCGGGGATGATCCGGTCCGGTTGATGACGGCGTCGATGAAGCGGCTCCGGCAGGCAGCCGGATGACGAGGATCGCGAGGGCTCGGGTAGGCCAGGGAAGTCCGGCGGGGATGTTCCGGTGCGGTGGTCGTGGAGGTGGTAGAGAGAGGGACTTGAGAAGTTCCGGTGGGTGGTCTCAGATGAGAGACTGAGGGAAATGAATTTTTTTGGGAGGGTATCCGGGGCTAGGGAGGTGGTGATCCAAAAAATGACGGCCAGACCCCCCACCAACCGACTTTGCTGTCATCTCCACAGGGGTAGAATCGGAATTTGGAAGCGTGTGAAATTTTTGTATTTTGTGGGCGGGAAGTTTTGCCGCTATGAGATTTTGAATTTCGCTAAGGTCCAAGTATAATGATAAAAAATTGTGAGACCGTACTAGTACCTCTGTTCAAGGCCGACTGTAAAATGAAATCATCATCAAGTTGAACATCGGTTACTACCATGATCATCATCGGACACAGATCTGGTGACATGCACCTGAAATTGGTGCATCCGTTGCATAGTATAATGCTAAAATTTTGAGTGACCGTACTAGTACTTATGTTCAAGCCTGAGTGCAACATCAAATCATCATCACGTTGAAAATTTGTTACCATGATCATGATCTATCTCTAAATTTGGCGCATCCGCTAAATCTGGCAAAGTATAATGATAAAGAAATTGTGAGACAGTAGTAGTACTTCTGTTCAAGGTCGAGTGCAACATCAAATCATCATCACGTTTAAAATTTGTTACCATGATCATGATCTACCTCTGAAAATGGGCGCATCCGCTAAAACTTGCAAAGTATAATGATAAAAAAATTGTGAGACCGTACTAGGACTTATGTTCAAGGTCGAGTGCAACATCAAATCATCATTACATTGAAAAGTGTGTTACCATGATCATGATCTATCTCTGAATTTGGCGCATCCGCTAAATCTCGCAAAGTATAATGATAAAAAAATTGTGAGAATGTACTAGTACTTATGTTCAAGGCCGAGTGCAGGATCAAATCATCATCACGTTGAAATTCGTTACAACGATCATGACATATCTCTAAAATTGGTGCATCCGCTAAATCTCGCAAAGTATAATGATAAAAAAAATTGTGAGACTGTACTAGTACTTGTGTTCAAGGCCGAGTGCAGGATCAAATCATCATCACGGTGAAATTTGTTACAACGATCATGACATATCTCTGAAATTGGCGCATCCGCTAAATCTTGCATGTGGCGCATCTCAGTGCGGAGCAACAGGCCGGTGCTATCAAGGTTGAGGCGTCAGTAGCGTCATCGGGCTCTCCTCTTTTGATAGATCTTCTACATGGCGCGGCGCACCGCCCGTCGAGAAGCAGTCACATGTGATACCGAGGTGGAGACGTCGCCGGCATCCTCGAGGCGCGGCCGCCCTTCTACGAGCCAGCGTCGACTCAAGGTATGAATCCATGCGTTGTCGCGCCCCTTCTTCCGATGAAGTGGGGTGCCTTAGATTTATTGTTCTTCTCTTACGATTATTTCGAGCCGATCATGTGTGCTCTTTCTCTGAATATATTGCTTGAAAAGCTAACCAAGTTAATTAAATTCACTTCGTTCCGAAATGAGCACTAAAGACTTTTCGAGAGATTCTTGCGTGCTAATTTTGTTATTTTTGCTGACAGTGGTGCGCGCAAGGAGATTTATTTGTGGGTGTGCTGAGCTGTTAGGCCTAAGTCGAAATCCTCAGCTAAACGAGGCCTCAGCTTAACACATAAAAAAGGTGTTCAATCTCGCCCACAATGTCCTTTTCTTTCCTCTTCCTTTATTGGAACTTGTTTTGCAGACAAGGAAAGTGGCACGTGTAATGTGAGTAAAACCCTCTTAGCCAAAATCAGCTACAAGCAAGATTTTCTGTATTGTAGATGCCCCAATTGACTCTAATCCCCAATGTAGTCTTTTTTTTATGTCAGTATAGACTTCTTTACATGGCATGCATTTGCCTAATGAGCAGCATTGTATTGCCATTCTAGCCAACCTGGTTGATATGTCAAGCTTCATGCACGAGATGCCATGTTTAATTTACTCCCTCACTCCGATCCATATTTCTTGGTGTAAAATGAATGTGAATCGAAGGGAGTACTTTTCTTAGATAGTACTATACCATTTCAAAAAAAAATACTAGTACTTCGTACTACTACATCACAAATGCATCAAAAGAGTACTACCATCACAAGACCACCACGGTTGTACTAGTAGAGTTTAATACTGAACTTCCAAAGGGAATAAGATTACACATATGAACTTTAAACAGGACCAGGAGCATGAGGGCCAGCAGCACGGGCGTTGGCGGGAACAAGCCAGGCAAGACGTAATTCTGGAGGAAGAGGCCATATGCTGCGTGCTTGGCCTTGGTTGCGGGCGGTGCTTCCCGATGTACTTAGGCCTACACCCGTCGCATGTCGGATCAGCTGCGGATGTCCTTACGGAGGATTTTGCCACGAGAATGGGCAAAATAGCTCCCAGCATAGCGGAAACGAATTTCACCACCCTTCAGCCGCTTCGTAACGTAGCGGCTCTTCCGGTCCCCGCGCTCCTTGTTGTCGTCCATGTCATCAGAATATTCCCGTGAATTATAAAGTACATAATAATCAGGTGCTTAATGAAAGATCGAATAAATCGCACTATCATAAGCAAACCTTAGAAACCCTAAAATTAAATGTGTAGAACAAGTAAATGGCAGAAGAAATCATACTAAATCACGAGAAAACCCTATGAACAGCAATGAACATAAGCCACAACAATTGCAAGTCCACTAAGTATGAACACATAAATTAATTATATGACAAATCAAGCCAACTACATGGCAGATTAGTCGAAATTAAACTAGAATCTGACCGTACGAACCGTAGAATCAAGTACGTCTACAAGAACAAGGTAGGGGATCAAATCAATCAAGAACTAGGTTCGTGCAAACCACGCAAACAGTAATATGACACAAAAAGGATCGGGACAGTTTCGGTAAAAGAGCAGTACCTCCTCGTCGTCACCCTCGACATCCTCCTGGAACTGAACGTTTGGGCCGAAATCGTCGAAGGGGTCGAGGTCCGCGTCCAGCACCGGGTCTAGGAAGACCTCGCCGTGGTGGCCTGCAACGCCTTGCGGATCTTCGGCGGGAGCAACGGCGTTGCTATCCACCTTCTCCTCGACGGCCAGGACGCCCGTTTCGACCGAGGTCGAAGAATCAGACAAGCAGAGGAGACGAGCGGCCTGGGTGCCCGGTGAAGCCTCACCCGCCGCGACGGCCACTACCGCAGAGGCATCCTCTGCGCGAGCGGCCGCCGATTGCTCCGCCTCGTACGCAAGACCTGTCTTCATGTTGCTGCGGTTGGAAACGAGGAAGTCGATGCCTCGGAGGTGCGGTGAGTTGATGGGAGGGGAGAGGACGAGCTCGCGAGAGACGATGAGGCCGATTATTTTATAGCCTCTGACTCTCTGTATCAGAATGGCATTAGTTGTGGACGCGACAGACGATGAGGCCGATTAGTTGTGGACGCGTGAAGTCGTGCATGTACTCGATTCTCACGTATACCAATACTTCCAAACGTCATAAGTAATTCACAATCATTCAGAATAATATGAGACCTTAACATTTTATTGTTTGTGTCAGATATTGTCCATGAAAAATAACATCCTTCGAAAAATAAATCCCCTATGCCAATCCGGTCATGCCCGTCTACTCCAACTAGCTTCCTCGAGTAATTTGTCACCTTACATTCTTAAAATGAACCAAAATTTGGCACAGGGGCATCACATGGAAAATGATGTTACCATTCTCTCTTCCCATTTTTGTTTGAATTTTTCAAAATTGTCATGCCCTAACGGAAAAAATGTATGTTCCTTCTATGAAGCATGTAGCAGAATGGCATTACCAAAACCTGGGGGTGGCGGGGCACATGGTGGTGTGATGATACATCACATTTGGACCACACAACACAATTTGGACCAACCAAAAAAATTCAACCACCCTACACAAACCCTGGTCAAAACTAGTTTGACCAATATTACAAAAGTTGTACATAATTCAGAAACCGTCAGAAATATATGAATCATTCAGGAGTCAATACTGAAGACAAAGCAATTATGCCAAAAGACGAAGGCAGAGGAGGAACAGGTCTTGCTATATTGCACAACAAAGCCAAATTCAACTTTTCATCGATTCCAAAATTCTGGCTGCAATTAGCACACCCTGGTCTCCTGATGTCGCAATAGTTGGCTGCTGGGAGTGGAGACACTCGACTTTCTTCTTCAACTTATCGCACTCTGTGCGAACTTTCAAGTACTTCGTCTCGAAATATTGCGCATGTTCAGCATGCAACTCCACTTCCTGTTGAAAACTTTCACAGTCACATTTGCAATCACACTGACCAGCCTTGTCAGTGACCACACTCATCGGTGGCTGGGCGCGTAGTTCCTCGACTTCCTTCTTCAACTTCTTACACTCCGCGAGAACATCTGAGTACCGTTTATCAATAGAAGATTGCTCGGAACGGGCATTCTCCGCCGATATGGCACGATTTAAAATGCCCCTGCCCACGAGGTGGCGGATTTTCTTATGAAGGATGGTGTTGTGGCCCTTGATCTGGTCCAGTTTCGCGGAGAATCGTGTTATCACATCCTGCATTGCAAATTCAACAGCAATGAAGTATGCAGAGTGCAGATGAGGGGGGAGAAATAAACAAATGGAGTGCCAACCTCTTCAATATGCCTGAGAGCTGCAAAGTCCTTGTCCATAGGAACCTCTTCAACTATGGAACCGCCATCCCTGGAAGAAAGACAGTTAAGTAGTTGGATCTGGCAGCCAGCAAGGAGGCGATGAAACTGCGGCACGGCAATGGAAACATACACGACCGAAGATGCACACACGTGCACTGGCTGCTCCTCTCCCGGAGACTGAGCATTCGTCTCTGATTCTGCATTCAGGATACCAAACCTATGCAAGAGTTTGAGGTTTCTGTTCTGAAGGGTGGTGTTGTGGCCCTTTAATCTCATAATCCCTTCCTGCATGGAAAAATTCACCAGTAACGAATCAAGGATCCTTTTTCATTCACAGGATATGAAAATCATAAGATTAGGAAAAGCATAGGATTTTGTATACATTAGAGAGGGTGTATGCGCTATTTTATGGGCTATTTTGGAATGTACAAAATGAAGTCGTGTTTAATAAACCCAAATCTCATCCCTTCTTGCAGGTTATCCCTATGATTATTCACTAGATCCGTATGTTTCTTATCTCCAGCCCGAGGATCAGCAGGATATCGGGGAGTGCAGGTGCAACTGACTAGAGACAGCCTCACGGGATTTTTACAGCCAGGGTGGCTGGCAGTTTCCTCATAGAATTACTTACTGATGTGTTTTTGCCTTTTTGGCACCTGCTGTTTTCTATGTTTCATTGGTGGATCTTTGTGTCGACTCTAGCTGATCCGTGAGAAGTTGTCATAATTTGTGTATGAACTGAAGAAAGCAATAAAGCAGCCATATACATCATTTTGATGCAGAGGCTGTGATATGTCCCCCATTTCGAAAAAAGGAACAAACATAGGATATATTTCTATAAATCAAACAACTAATGTAGGGAAGAACCCATAGGATCTAAATGCTACACAATTCTTATAGAAGTCCTACGAATTAAAGAAGCCCTCATGCGTACGGAGATGAAGAGGAAGAAAAAAAAAGCAATGGATATACTTCGTATATTATAGTGCATACATTATTAATGCTCTTGAGAGCTAACAAGTGCTCATCAAACAACGGGTCCTCGATAGCTAAGTACGAAGTGGATCCTGCGGTAGAAAGCACGAGCCTGGAACCGTCGGCCCTGGAAGATGATAGCCGGTTTAGTTGGCACCGCCTGCCAGCAAGGACTCAACGAAAATCCGGCATGGCGATGGAAACATACCCAGGAGCTTCGTACCCACCAGGTTGGCGAGAAACGAGCGATTTCTCAACTTGGGTAGGAATGGCGCTGAAACCAGCCGCCATGGAAGAAAGACGGTTAAATTGTTTGATCCGCTAGCCAGCCAGAAGGCAGAGAAACTTCGGCATGGAAACATACCGGGAGCTACGTACCCACCATCTTGGCGAAACACGGTCGATTTCTCGGCATCGGTAGGAAGGGCGACACTTGAACGGGCGGCCCTGGAAGAAAGACGGTCAAATAGCTGGTTCTCCCGGGTAAAAAAATAGTTGGATCTGTTTGCCTTGCTGTAATCTGCGTTCATGGGGGCAAAGAAAGCACATGGCGATAAAAACCTACCAGGACTCTTGCTGGATTACTCTGCACTGACCCAACAAGCCCGAAGCGGGCCCGAGCTTGCGATGGAAGCGCAGACCGAGCTTGCGATGGAAGCGCAGACATGCCTGTCCGCCGGCGCCGCCGGTACACTTTCAAAGTCGGAGTTTGCAGGGACTTTCAGCGGGATGGATTTCACCGCGGATTTAGTCTCAGACAACAACGCCTCCTTCCTCTTCTTACACTTCTTCATGTTCTTCTTAGACAACTTGTTGAACGATGGATGAATCGCTGGAGGAAGAAGGAAGGGACAAGCAGGTGGGGATAGAAGGGGTCGGTGTAGAGCTCTCAGGGGAGGGTTCCCGGGGAGGAGGATGAAAACTGGAACGAACAGGACAGGGATGGGACTGGGCAATCTTGTCCGTCCATCCAAAATCAAAGGGCGGGAGCACATAAGAATTTGGGCCATTGACAGGCTGGTCCTGCCACAGGCGGACCCCAAGTTTCAGCGATTCAATGTCAGTGAAAAGATGGGCAATGTAAAAGAATCTTGTTCGGGGTCGGCCGCGGAAGCCAAATCTCTGTGTCCCAAAGTCTACTAGTAGTCTACTCCTATATAGGTATAGCTGCATAGCCATCATACCATTGCATTGATCGAGCTGTACGCCTTTACCACTCTGATTCAGGTCCAAAATATTAGTGTTCTCTTGTCAAATCAAAGGCCTTGTCAGTTTGACGAAATGGACGTTCTTTAACTCACAAACTACTCCAAGGACATCATTTACGGACTACTCAGTTCGGCAAAAAGATTCTTGAAGCCATGTACATATTTTCTGGATCGATTTAGTAATTTGCTACAACTATAATATTATTTCCAATTTTCAGCAATTTATTTGAATTTTAGGATTTTACTTATAAATTTCGCTAATTGACATGTGTAGGAAAGATAGAAAACAACTAGTGTATGCATGACCAATTAATCTGACTAAATAAATCTTATAGTGGCCACTTTGCATCACTCAAACTGAGAGTGCATGTTAGATTCATATGATAGAATAATGGAGAATCGCTATGACATATGCCTCCTTGAATCCTACGGGAAAGAAATCTACGGGAATTGGTAGAGCTAGGTGCGTGATGATATCATAGGAAAGACAAAGGAAATTTCTATATAGATTGAGAGTGCATAGCATAGTTGTCACAGATGCATATGAATTTTTCCAAGAGGTCTAACCTCTTATTAGAAATCCCATAGGGTTGTACTAGTATAAGAAAACAATACATAGAAATTTTGGAGGATTCAATTCTTCAAATCAAACAAGCTATATAGGGGGAAAATCATATCCTTTGATTCGTACAATTTGTATAGGAGTTATGTAGGATTTGACTATAGGAGTTATGTAGGATTTGACTATAGGATTTGAATATTTGTACGGTTGTGTAATATTTCTACCCAGATCAATTCACATACCACCGGTTATGTATTTTTTTGGGCTATAAAAATAGGAGGTGTGGTATATTTGATGTGTGTAGAGATAATCTCACCATCTTATAGCCACCCCTAACATTTCGAGCAAACAAAAAAAAATCTATACCACTACCCACCTCTCGTCCTACACTCAATTCCTACACAACCAAACAACAAAAATTGGCTATCCCTAGCCAGGTGGTTGGGGATACTCTCACCCCATAAACCTATCTCCTAAACCAAACAACCCCAAATATGGAGGGAAGGAAAACCTAGTATCTGATACTGTACAAAAACACATAAAGCAATCTGGAACCGTCCACATAGAATCAACGGGCCAGAGCAGATGCCTTCTTTGGGAAGGGTCTTGCGCGGAAGCCAAGGAATCCTCTGCGTCGACAATCTGGTGTAGCAGTAAAATACACCATCATAGCGGAACATTGATGGAGTCACTACAATGCGTCCGAATCCGGGTATAGTCTTGTCATATCAATGGCCATGTTAGTTTCTCCAGATATAATCTATCCGTTAGCTAGTACTACTACTCTAGAGGCTGACGCCACATGCAGAAGTTGTACAGTACTACGACTACTATCGAGTATCGACTACTCAAAAATGGCCGTAAAGAAAATGCAGAAGTAGGATGGGGCCACGACAAAAGACATACATCTATTTATGGACAGAGGTAGTATCATATCAGCATGCATTAGCATCTCATTTGCAACTAGTTGCACTCGCATCCTATTATCGGATATCACACTTCTGCACTTTTAAAAAATATGAAGAAAAACAAAACTGGGACACATATTATGTTGTGTATTGCTCCACAGGTCACAGATGAGTATGTAAAAAAAAATTCTAGCTTGCACAAAAAAGACAAATGATATGTGAATAGTTAAGGAATATTATTCACTTTGGTCTTTTCTTTTTTCCACAGCTCACATATGGTCACTTTTTGAAACAAATGTTTAGATGTGCGCAAGATACAACATAACCCGTGACTATGATTTGAATTTACATTTTTTTACAAACTCGAAATGTGACATCCGACAATAAGATGAGGGATCAACTAGTTGCGAAATGTTTGCACTCCTGACCATGCATCTGAATCTATCTACTAGACTACTACAACAACATAAAAAATGCACCAGTTTTGAACTAGACATGTAACAGTAGTACTAACCGTTGGTTTCCAAAATCTAACGCTTGTGATTAGAGGGATTCGCGTCAAGAGATACCACAACAGCATACACTTCTTTCTAGAACCATCATGTAGCCATTATGTAGAAGAAGAAAAAAGCAGGGTCACACCAATAGCACACGTCCCACTCGATAGTAAGAAAGGTTCCAAGTTATTGTTCCCATTTCTCAACTGGTCATACCTTTTTCGATGGTGTAACCTACGTAGTATAAGTTATATATTAGTTGTATGGAAAGTTTGAGCAACATTTAGAACATAATTTTGTACTCCTAATTGGTCCAACATGCATGCTAAGATTGGGGTCTTCACCTTGAAACGGCGAGCGCCGAAAAGCGGGTCAAAATCGCCCAGATCCTCGAAGATATCTACAGGCGCAGCCGCTGTATGAGAGACGGAGTGGGAAACGAGTGGGGCGATGTATGAGAGACGGAGTGGGGGTGTAGTATGTACTATAGTAAGATGGCGAGACGGCGAGGTCAGAGTGATTAAGACTAGTCACAATGGGAAGTACGTAGTACATAGTATCATACACTACTAGTTTGTGATACTACCTCCACAATGCATAGTATCATAATATGGTTCATACTTATGTCATATTTAAAGTTTTGTAGAATCTCAATGCAAATGTGTGTACATGATGTATTTGTCATGAAGTTTTCTAAGTTTTCCAGGTTTATGTGTTATAATACTACTCTCATCTCTCACCTGATAATTGATGTGACACATTAGATTTTTGCCAACATGGCATGTATGATACTACTTACGAGCCTTAAAAGCACTTTTTGTGATGTTGATCAAATTGTACTCTAAAATTGTCACTGGACAACAGGTCGGCCTATTGCAAACTTGTTTGAATGAGCTAAAATAGTTAGAAATCTAGAAAATTTGTCACTTCAATGAATTTTCATCCTATAACGTTTACTTAATTTGAAAAACGAATGGGGACGTTTGCCATAATGGGACAATCATTTCTACAAAAAAGAATAAGATGGAAAGTCTCGCAATGTTATTTCTCATGACAACATTGACAATGTCACAACCGTGGGGTGATTAGGGAATCCACTCCGCTAGAAAAAACAAACTTATATAAGGCATGTGTGGCAATGCAGTTTGTCTACCTTATACACATATCTCGATGTGTAGCTATATATGGATTTTATTTTCCAACTTTAGATGATCAGTTTATAGTTCACCATTTAATTAGATTCATAATTTTTGGGAATAAAATACTTGGAGGTACCCTGCAAGTGTGGTACCACAAACAAAGCCCAAACATGGGTCCCAATAGTACAACATCGCGCGCATATATAGGAAGTTTGAGCAAATTTGAAACCAACCAAATGAGGTAGAAACAAATCAAAAAAAAGTTGTGAAACATGTGCATGGAGCCATCACATGACATGTACTTACTACTAACAAGTAAAAAATATAAAACCCTATCATACATAGAGGTTTGGGCTGAAGAGTTATTATTCACACACATATAGAATAAATATGGACTACTTTTGGCTTTCTACCCATTAATTTGAGCAAGCTTCATGCAGTGTCCACTTCAAACTTGACAACATTGGAACCATAGCTGCTTGAGTTCGCCTCGCTAGCCTCTTCCCATATGTAAGCTTAATTAGTTGGTTACACTACGAAAACCACAGTCAACTTCTGAATAATGCATGCATTCCCCCCCTTTTGCACATATGCAACTTTGCAAAGTAGGGATTTTTGGTTTACCACACATTAGTGTGTTGTTTTCTTTTTATTAGGACCCATGTTTGGTAGCCACATTTTTCCAAAGCCAAAGTGTGGTTAGCAACAAAAAAAGCTAGTATGGCGAGCCACCAAATTGTGGCTTAAAATATTAAAGCCAAACTTTGTCAAAACTTTGTAAAAAAAAGTTGAGTCTATGACAAATGGACCATATATACATGCAATGAAGTGTGATAAGCCAAATTGTGGCAAAAACCAAACACATGCCAAATAAACTATATGCATGGCTGCCAAATTTTGGCTTCTTGACAAATTGTAGCTAGGAACCAAACATGCCCTTGCTGGCCAAAGGGGTCCAAATATGTGTTTTGTTTATTCGCTATCATGTGCAGTGTGTGCACAATACCACAAATCAAAATTTCACGGGTAGGCCAAACATGCATGCATGGTAGGCGAATCGCCATTTCGAAGGCTAATTTGTCAAACTAGCTTACCATGAAACCATCATTTGTACTCCAATTAATTAAGTTCGGATATGAATGGTGGTCATCAACCAAACTAATAAGAATTCAAAATTTGGGATGATATAGGGATGTGCCCTATTGTTGTGGAATCATAAAACATTAATTAGCCAACGAAAATGTGGGTTGCATCCAAGTATAGTAACTCACAAAGTCGATTGCCAAGAAGTTTTTGCCTAAATTTGAAAAAAAGCCAAAAATGAGGTTCAAACTTATTGAAATCAGCAAGCAAGGCAATCACGAAGTCACCAATTACTACTTTTATCTAGGAAAAATAACAAACATGATGGCATGCAAATATTCTTGAGAAGCGAGAATCATTACGTAAATATATTTTTTGGAACCATGCATGTTGGACATTGATTCTCTTCTTGCCACATGGGTGAGCTAGCTTGGTTACCGCAAGAACCATGCATGGCGAACTTTCGAATCATGACCCCTTTTTTAAGAGATCAATGAAAAACTTCTTATTTTCGACTATACTTTGCCAAATACAGTTTTTTTGGTTTTCCACATAAAGTCTTTTCATTTTTATTGGCCGAATTAAGGGGGGCAAAATTAAAAGGATGTATTTGTGAAGTGGCTACCGCGTGTATTGCGCACACTACCACCTATACAATTTTCACAAGCGGGTGACATGGTTGGATGGCCATGCATTTCCATGGTTTGTTGGATTATCTCATCATGTAGTATATAATAAATTTATTTTGTAAATATTTTTCAATTCAAGTATTAACGATGGTTATATTACAACTCAAATAAATTGGGAAAATATCGGGATTCGCCTCCCTATAATCAATCTTGCCCATCCATTTCCTATCACCTCGACTATAGGGAGTACTAGATTTAAATGGCGGTTGGAGTTAATTCCTCAACCTCATCGCAGTATTATTCCCATCTGTCCCCACTAAACAACCCACAGCGGTTCGTTCTCCCCTGCATTTCGGCAAGTTCCAAAAAACCCCATTGTTTGCAGTTGCTCTCCCTCCCTCCCCCTCAATCCCTCCGATCAGTTCGACGTGCTTCAGCGCTGCCATGGCCGACGGCGGCCTGTTTACGCTGAAGAGGAGCGTCGTTCCCCATGGGGCGACCAAGGTGAACGTGGTCTACACGAATGACCCTTCCGTTCTCGAGCACACCCTCAAGATGTACGAACAAAAGCTACTAGAGGACAGGCCCAGGTTCGTCGGCCTCGACCTAGAATACTGCTGCGGACCAAGTAAGTACCGCCGTCGTTCGATTGGCCATGGACGACCACGTCCCGGTGTACCATTTACTGCAGGTATGTTCTTCACATGCCTTCCTTTATCCTTTTGTTTTTTTATATAGATACTCTTCCTTTATCTTGGATCTGCTTTTTTATTTCGAAATAGACTAGGTTCTAACTTGTATGAAAACACGAACAAACTAACTTGTATGAAAAATGTGGTCCTGAACGTAATATCCAACATACTTGTATAATTTTTGGATTGACCACGATATCTAGTTTCATGATTTTGGTACTCAAAATTTGCACAAATTTCATGTACTCATACTCACCGATAATCGGCATGGATGTCAAGATATTAACATATAGTAACTGAATCTTAACTTGACACTTAAATAATTAGATCATATAGTCGCAACAATAATTCATGTTATTTTGATGTGTATCACTGATGCAAAATCATTGTTTCACTGCAACAAGTATACAATTTACTGGAAGAAAAATATGTGTACTATTTCAGCATATACGATCTTACAAGATTGATTTGTGTTAACATGCAGGAGTCCTGATAATCCGGCACTGCAAGAATTCCTTCAACATAAAGGAATTTGTTTCACAACTGTTGACATCAGGGGTGACTCTAGCAGGTTTGCTAGAGATGGCATTAAAATTCCTAAACATAATTGGATTGACATTCAGGATATGATCAATTTCAATGGTCCTGGCAATAGGACTGGCATGGGTGATTTGGCAGCCGCCATCATTGACCCATCTTACAAAGACATGAAGACCAAGTTCCCTACTAGCAGCCACGATCAATGGGAGTGCATGCCATTGCCTGAAGTAAACTTGAGGTATGCTGCGATTGATGGGTATGTCAGTTTTGAGTTGTACAGGCGACTCAAAAAAATCAATGATGGGCAGCGTCAAGCACAACCAATTCCAAGGGAAGTGGATTGCCGGAGTGCAAGGCAGCGGCTAGGTTGGCCGCTCTGCCCCCAGCCTGGCGCGACGAGAAGAAGCGGTGTGTCGGGACAACCTACTGGGAATTTGTATCTTATTGCTTTAGGCACAACATACCATTTGATCCGAAGAATATGCCACCATGGATAAAGGACCCGTGCGAGCCTACTTCGGGGTCTCCGTGGGATGGCGGTTCACATGGTGAGCAAGCTAGGGCAACGGCTGGATGTGGTGAGCTAGCAAGGGCGGGGCCTGTATCTGGTTGGGAAGCTCCAACAAGGATTCCCGACACACGAAGTGCGAACGAGTGCAGAACTTGGACTGCCAACCCATGGGAGGCAGGTACAAGCGGCACCGGCAAGCGCATCAAGAGGGATGATGATAATTGGTGAACTAGGCTGGCGTTATATGTTTCCAAGATTGTACATAAGTTTAGAATTATGAACTGGTAGTATTGTTTAGGTGATGTAATTACTTTTGCAACAATGTGTATGAGGTTTCAGAACCACGCATCCTTATTTAAACATATTTAAAACATGAAAATGAAAAGGTAAGCCTGCATCCTTCTTAGTCACTCCAAAATGAAGCTTTTCGGAAGGTATTTGAAATTTCCATGTTTGAAACCCAAAACAACTTCTCTTCGTGATTGACTTCATAAGACAAAGTTCAGGCTTAGGGGTAGATACATGATTTTTCTGGTTTGAATATGACTAGACCTTGTTTATCAACTTGAGTGCTTACTATATGACATAAGAAGGCTATGTGCTTTGGTTTTTCTTTTTTTTTGAAATTTTATGCCCATTTGAATCTTGGTCAAATCCTAGGTATGGTTTGACCAAGATTTGAACAAGTTTAAAATATGAAAATAAAATGTAAGCCCGGTCTGGATCCTTCTTAGTCACTCTGAAATGAAGCTTTTGGGAGGTTTTTGAAATTTCCATGTTTGAAACCCAAAACCACTTCTCTTCATGCTTGACTTCGTAAGATAGAGTTTAGGGTTAGGGGTAGATATGTACATGATTTTTCTAACTATTTTTATGCCCATTTGAATCTTGGTCAAATCATAGGTTTGACCAAGATTTAAACATGTTTAAAATATGAAAATGAAAAGGTAAGCATGCATCCTTCTTAGTCACTCCAAAATGAAGTTTTTGGGAAGGTTTTTGAAATTTCCATGTTTGAAACCCAAAAACGACTTCTCTTCGTGCTTGACTTCATAAGACAAAGTTTAGGGTTAGGGGTAGATACATGATTTTTCTGGTTTGAATATGTCTAGACCTTGTTTATCAACTTGAGTGCTTATTATATGACATAAAAAGGCTATGTGCTTTGGTTTTTCATTTTTTTATACCCATTTGAATCTTGGTCAAATCCTAGGTTTGACCAAGATTTGAACAAATTTAAAACATAAAAATAAAAGGTAAGCTCGACCTGGATCCTTCTTAGTCACTCTAAAATGAAGCTTTTGGGGGGTTCTTGAAATTTCCATATTTGAAACCCAAAACCACGTCTCTTCATGCTTGACTTCATAAGACAGAGTTTAGGGTTAGGGTAGATACATGATTTGTCTGGTTTGAATATGTCTTGACCTTGTTTATCAACTTGAATGCTTAATATATGACATAAGAATACTATGTGCTTTGGTTTTCATTTTTTGATTTTTTCTGAATTTTTATGCCCATTTGATCTTGGTCAAATCCTAGGTTTAACCAAGGTTTAAACAAGTTTAAAACATGAAAATGAAAAGGTAAGCCTGCATCCTTCTTAGTCACTCCAAAATGAGGCTTTTGGGAAGGTTTTTGTAATTTCCATGTTTGAAACCCAAAACGACTTCTCTTCGTGCTTGACTTCATAAGACAAAGTTTAGGGTTAGGGGTAGATAAAAGATTTTTCTGGTTTGAATATCTCTAGACCTTGTTTACAAACTTGAGTGCTTACTATATATGACATAAGAAGGCTATGTGCTTTGGTTTTTCAGTTTTTTTGAATTTTTATACCCATTTGAATCTTGGTCAAATCCTAGGTACGGTTTGACCAAGATTTGAACATGTTTAAAACATGAAAATAAAAGGTAAGCATGGATCCTTCTTAGTAACTCTAAAATGAAGCTTTTGGGAGGTTTTTGAAATTTCCATGTTTGAAACCCAAAACCACTTCTCTTCAAGCTTGATCGACTTCATAAGACAGAATTTAGGGTTAGTGGGTAGATACATGATTTGTCTGGTTTGAATATCTTTAGACCTTGTTTATCAAATTGAATGCTTACTATATGACATAAGAATACTATGTGCTTTAGTTTTCATTTTTTTGATTTTTTCTGATTTTTTTTTGCCCATTTGATCTTGGTCAAATCCTAGGTTTAACCAAGATTTAAACAAGTTTAAGACATGAAAATGAAAAGGTAAGCCTGCATCCTTCTTAGTCACTCCAAAATGAAGCTTTTGGGAAGGTTTTTGAAATTTCCATGTTTGAAACCCAAAACCACTTCTCTTCATGTTTTACTTCATAAGACAGAGTTTAGGGTTAGGGGTAATATACGTGATTTGTCTAGTTTGAATATGTCTAGACCTTGTTTTATCAACTTGAATTCTTACTATATGACATAAAAAAAACTATGTGGTTTGGTTTGATAGTTCATTGTTCATAATTCATAGTTGATCATACATACGGATCATACATACAGAATTGCGCGATCCTTATCGCGACTTCTAACCTATCTAGTCGTCGAGGAAGATGATGGTCGCGTTCTCCTCCGCATCCCGCGCCTCCTTCTCCTTCACGGCGGTGATGGCCGCCGCCTTGTCTTCTTCCTCCGCCCTCTTCTTGTCGGCATCGTCCTTGAGGGACGCGGCCAGCGCCTTCAAGAAGAGGGGGTCTTCCCCTTCCTCCGCCTCCTCCACCTCCTCGCCGGCTGGCGGCGCGAATCCGCCGCTGGTGCTCGCCTCCCACGCCGCCTTCGACCGGCGGTTCCTCTCCCGGTCGGCGCGCCATTTGTTGAAGACGGGGCCACTCATCGGTTTGAGCGGCGGATCCGCCTTGTACCAGAGCCCGCCCGGGGCAAACTCGCGGAGCGATGACGGCATGTACAGGGAGCCTCTGTACCTGCACGCCGCGCGCCGACTCCCGGCGGCAGACTGCTTGCACTAGAGCCGCCACGCCTCCTCGAGCGTGTCCGGCGCGCGGGATCGCTTCGATCCGCTCGCGGGCGACGCGGAACTGGTACGGCGTGAATACATGGCGAGCGGCGAAGAATCACCACCCTGCAATCAAGGCCAAGCACGCAGCATATGGCCTCTTCCTTACGTCTTTTGACTGGTTTGTTGCCGGTCCACGCCCCTGCTGCTGGCCCTGATGCTCCTGGTCCTGTTTAAAGTTCAGCATTAAACTCTACTATACAACTGTCGTGGTCTTGTGATGTACAGTACTAGTACTCTTTTGTAGCATTTGTGATGTAGTAGTACTATACTTTTTTTGAACTGATATAGTACTATCTAAGAAAAGTACTCCCTCCGATTCACATTCTTTTTAGCACCAAGAAATATGGATCGGAGCGAGGGAGTAAAATGGCATCTCGTGCATGAAGCTTGACAGATTGATCGGGTTGGCTAGAACGGCTAAACAATGCTGCTCATTAGGCAAATGCATGCCATGTACGATAGTATACATCTAGTAAAGAAGTCTATACTGACATAAAAAAAGACTACATTGGGGATGAGAGTCAATTGGGGCATCTACAATACAGAAAATCTTGCTCGTAGTTGATTTTGGCTAAGAGGGTTTTGTGCCCATACTTATCTTGGTCAAATCCTAGGTTTGACAATGATTTAAACAAGTTTAAAATATGAAAATGAAAAGGTAAGCATGGATACTTCTTAGTCACTCTAAAATGAAGCTTTTGGGAGGTTTTTGATATTTCCATGTTTGAAACCAAGAACCACTTCTCTTCATGCTTGGCTTCATAAGATAAAGTTTAGGGGTTAGGGGTAGATACATGATTTGTTTGGTTTGAATATGTCTAGACCTTGTTTATCAGCTTGAATGCTTACTATATGACATAAGAAGACTATGTACTTTGGTTTTTCATTTTTTTGTTTTTTTAATTTTATGCCCATTTGAATCTTGGTCAAATACACTAGCTATGACCAAGATGTAAACAAGTTTAAAACATGAAAATGAAAAGGTAAGCATGGATCCTTCTTAGTCACTCTAAAATGAAGCTTTTGGCGGGTTCTTGAAATTTCCAAGTTTGAAACCCAAAACCACTTCTCTTCATGCTTGACTACATAAGACAGAGTTTAGGGTTAGGGGTAGATACATGATTTTTCTTGTTTGAATATATCTAGACCTTGTTTGTCAACTTTAATGCTAACTATATGACATAAGAAAACTATGTGCTTTGGTTTTTAATTTTTCTAATTTTTTTATTTTGATGCACATTTGAATCTTTGTCAAATCCTAGGTTTGACCAAGATTTAAACAAGTATAAAACATGAAAATGAAAAGGGGAAGCCTGTATCCTTCTTAGTCACTCTAAAATGAAGTTTTTGGGATGTTCTTGAAATTTTCATGTTTGAAACCCAAAACCACTTCTCTTCATGCTTGACTTCATAAGATATAGTTTAGGGGCTAGGGGATAGATACATGATTTGCCTAGGTTTGAATATGCATGTCCAAACCTTGTTTATCAACTTGAATGCTTAGTATATGACATATGAAGACTATATGCTTTTGTTTTTCATTTTTCTGATTTTTTTTAAATTTTATGCCCATTTGAATCTTTTGGTCAAATCCTTGGTTTAATTTGACACGGATTTAAACAAGTTTAAAATATGAAAATGAAAAGGTGGTAAACAGGCATGGATCCTTCTTATATATATTAGTCACTCTAAAATGAAGCTTTTGGAAGGTTTTTGAAATTTCCATGTTTGAAACCCAAAACCACTTCTCTTCATGTTGTTGACTTCATAAGATAGAGTTTAGGGGTTAGGGGTATAGATACATGATTTGTCTTGTTTGAATATGTGTCTAGACCTTGTTTATCAACTTTAATGCTTACTATATGACATAAGAACACTATGTGCTTTAATTTGGTTTTGAATTTTTATAATTTTTTTTGAATTTTGATGCACATTTTGAATCTTGGTCAAATCCTAGGTTTGACCGAGATTTGAACAAGTTTAAAACAAGAAAATAAAAGGTAAGCCCGCCAGACTGGATCCTTCTTAGTCACTCTATAATGAAGCTTTTAGGGGGGTTGTTGAAAATGTAAGCATGTATCCTTCTTAGTACGTCACACCACAATGAAGCTTTTGGGAGGGTTTTTTAAATGTCCATGTTTGAAACCCAAAACGACTTCTCTTCGTGCTTGACTTCATAATTAAGACAAAGTTTAGGGTTAGGGGTAGATACATGATTTTTCTGGTTTGAATATGTCTAGACTTTGTTTATCAACTTGAGTGCTTACTATATGGCATATATAAGAAGCTAGGCTATGTGCTTTGGTTTTTTATTTTTTTTTTGAATTTTTATGCCCATTTGAATCTTGGTCAAATCCTAGGTACGTACGGTTTGACCAAGATTTGAACATGTTTAAAACATGAAAATAAAAGGTAAGCATGGATCCTTCTTAGTCACTCTAAAATGAAGCTTTTGGGAGGTTTTTGAAATTTCCATGTTTGAAACCCAAAACCACTTCTCTTCATGCTTGGCTTCGTAAGATAGAGTTTAGGGTTTGGGGTAGATACGTACATGATTTTTCTAAGTATTTTTATGCCCATTTGAATCTTCGTCAAATCCTAAGTTTGACCAAGATTTGAACAAGTTTAAAACATGAAAATGAAAAGGGTAAGCCTGGATCCTTGTTTAGGGTTAGGGGGTAGATACATGATTTTTGTGGTTTGAATATGCCAGACCTTGTTTATCACCTTGAATGCTTACTATATGACATAGGAAGACGGCGTGCTTTTGTTTTTTTGTTTTTTTTTTATTTTTTTTGAATTTTTATGCCCATTTGAATCTTGGTCAAGTCATAGGTTTGACCAAGATTTAAACATGTTTAAAACATGAAAATGAAAAAGTAAGCCTGGATCCTTCTTAGTCACTCCAAAATGTACCAATTGATAAATGAGTTAACTTGGCTTCATGGAAAAAATAATGTCATGTAAATGATTTAACTTGGCTTTCGTACCCTTGAATCCATAGGAAACTTTGTATAAATGTAGTAGTATAATAATCAACCGGGTTTTTACATCAACAGGTCTGTCACTTACGTGTGGTGCCCATGCGTGAGGTCCCACACTTCAGTGAGCACAAGTCACGTGCAATAGGTACGCAAACTCCCAGCCATTTTCTTTGTCAAGAGAAGACGCATCAGGATGCGTATCGGAAGTATGTGGGTCCTTCTGGATCCTTCGGTTGTCCCTCTCACAAAAAAAACAAATCTCTCTCATTCTCGGCCTCGCTCGACTCGCTCGCTCGCTCGCTCCTGCTCACTGACAAACCCTGCACAAAAGTCAACATCATCACATGAAAAAGGGGAGACACCATAATTCTCTCCCTTCTTCTCTCCTTTCGAGTGATCCCTCTTCCTCCGAGTTTCACTCGACGGGCAAACACACATGTCTTTGCATAGTAATAATAAAAAAGTAGAAAAATCGACCTACGAATCTATGATTAAATATGTTAAACTAGGGTTTTGCCCACTACTACAGATCAAGTTCAAAAATATCCAACTACTACTTCGATTTTGGGCTACTAATATAAAACTAAAATAAGTTGAACTAGTATTCCTCTAAAAAATCATTTTGGTATGCATTGTTTGATACTTTTCATAGCTATAGTGCATCACAAATTTATGATTTCATGCTTTGCTTTGCCAATTTTGATTTTTTCTAACCACCTTCTCTTTGATTTCAAATTTAGGTCAAACTATCGATGCCTACTATGTGTTCTACTTGAATTGGATGCAGCGTGCGCACATGTTTTGCCATTGTTTTGGGCTTCCACACATCTTTGGGGCATCCAAGTATTTAAGTTACCTTGTTTTTTTGAATTGTAATTCATACCCTTCCTCCCAATTTTTATGCCCATTTGAATCTTGGTCAAATCCTAAGTTTGACCAAGATTTGAACAAGTTTAAAACATGAAAATGAAAAGGTAAGCCTGAATCCTTCTTAGTCACTCTAAAATGAGAAGCTTTTGGGAGTTTTTTGAAATTTCCATGTTTGAAACCCAAAACCACTTCTCTTCATGCTTGACTTCATAAGACAGAGTTAATTTAGGGTTAGGGGGTAGATACATGATTTGTCTAGTTTGTTGTTTAGACCTTGTTTATCAACTTGAATGCTTACTATATGACATAATAATACTATGTGCTTTGGTTTTCATTTTTTTTTTTATTTTTTCTGAATTTTTATGCCCATTTGATCTTGGTGAAATCCTAGGCTTAACCAATATTTAAACAAGTTTAAAACATGAAAATGAAAAGGTAAGCCTGTATCCTTCTTAATTAGTCACTCCAAAATGAAGCTTTTGGGAAGGTTTTTGAAATTTCCATGTTTGAAATCCAAAACGACTTCTCTTCATGCTTGACTTCATAAGACAAAGTTTAGGGCTAGGGGTAGAAACATGATTTTTCTGGTTTGAATATGTCTAGACCTTGTTTATGAACTTGAGTGCTTACGTACTATATGACATAAGAAGGCTATATGCTTTGGTTTTCCATTTTTTTTGAAATTTTATGCCCATTTTTGAATCTTGATCAAATCCTAGGTACGGTTTGACCAAGATTTGAACAATTTTAAAACATGAAAATAAAAGGTAAGCCCGACCTGGATCCTTTTGTCACTCTAAAATGAAGCTTTTGGGGGGTTCTTGAAATTTCCAAGTTTGAAACCCAAAACCACTTCTCTTCATGCTTGACTACATAAGACAGAGTTTAGGGTTAGGGGTAGAACATGATTTTTCTTGTTTGAATATATCTAGACCTTGTTTATATCAACTTTAATGCTAACTATATGACATAAGAAAACTATGTGCTTTGGTTTTTAATTTTTCTGATTTTTTATTTTGATGCACATTTGAATCTTTGTCAAATCCTAGGTTTGACCAAGATTTAAACAAGTATAAAACATGAAAATGAAAAGGGGAAGCCTGTATCCTTCTTAGTCACTCTAAAATGAAGTTTTTGGGATGTTCTTGAAATTTTCATGTTTGAAACCCAAAACCACTTCTCTTCATGCTTGACTTCATAAGATATAGTTTAGGGGCTAGGGGATAGATACATGATTTGCCTAGGTTTGAATATGCATGTCCAAACCTTGTTTATCAACTTGAATGCTTAGTATATGACATAAGAAGACTATATGCTTTTGTTTTCATTTTTTTGATTTTTTTTAAATTTTATGCCCATTTGAATCTTTTGGTCAAATCCTTGGTTTAATTTGACACGGATTTAAACAAGTTTAAAATATGAAAATGAAAAGGTGGTAAGCAGGCATGGATCCTTCTTATATATATTAGTCACTCTAAAATGAAGCTTTTGGAAGGTTTTTGAAATTTCCATGTTTGAAACCCAAAACCACTTCTCTTCATGTTGTTGACTTCATAAGATAGAGTTTAGGGGTTAGGGGTATAGATACATGATTTGTCTTGTTTGAATATGTGTCTAGACCTTGTTTATCAACTTTAATGCTTACTATATGACATAAGAACACTATGTGCTTTAATTTGGTTTTGAATTTTTAAATTTTTTTTTGAATTTTGATGCACATTTTGAATCTTGGTCAAATCCTAGGTTTGACCGAGATTTGAACAAGTTTAAAACAAGAAAATAAAAGGTAAGCCCGCCAGACTGGATCCTTCTTAGTCACTCTATAATGAAGCTTTTAGGGGGGTTGTTGAAAATGTAAGCATGTATCCTTCTTAGTACGTCACACCACAATGAAGCTTTTGGGAGGGTTTTTTAAATGTCCATGTTTGAAACCCAAAATGACTTCTCTTCGTGCTTGACTTCATAATTAAGACAAAGTTTAGGGTTAGGGGTAGATACATGATTTTTCTGGTTTGAATATGTCTAGACTTTGTTTATCAAATTGAGTGCTTACTATATGGCATATATAAGAAGCTTGGCTATGTGCTTTGGTTTTTCATTTTTTTTTTGAATTTTTATGCCCATTTGAATCTTGGTCAAATCCTAGGTACGTACGGTTTGACCAAGATTTGAACATGTTTAAAACATGAAAATAAAAGGTAAGCATGGATCCTTCTTAGTCACTCTAAAATGAAGCTTTTGGGAGGTTTTTGAAATTTCCATGTTTGAAACCCAAAACCACTTCTCTTCATGCTTGGCTTCGTAAGATAGAGTTTAGGGTTTGGGGTAGATACGTACATGATTTTTCTAAGTATTTTTACGCCCATTTGAATCTTCGTCAAATCCTAAGTTTGACCAAGATTTGAACAAGTTTAAAACATGAAAATGAAAAGGGTAAGCCTGGATCCTTGTTTAGGGTTAGGGGGTAGATACATGATTTTTGTGGTTTGAATATGCCAGACCTTGTTTATCACCTTGAATGCTTACTATATGACATAGGAAGACGGCGTGCTTTTGTTTTTTCTTTTTTTTTTGATTTTTTTTGAATTTTTATGCCCATTTGAATCTTGGTCAAGTCATAGGTTTGACCAAGATTTAAACATGTTTAAAACATGAAAATGAAAAAGTAAGCCTGGATCCTTCTTAGTCACTCCAAAATGTACCAATTGATAAATGAGTTAACTTGGCTTCATGGAAAAAATAATGTCATGTAAATGATTTAACTTGGCTTTCGTACCCTTGAATCCATAGGAAACTTTGTATAAATGTAGTACGGAGTAGTATAATAATCAACCGAGTTTTTACATCAACAGGTCTGTCACTTACGTGTGGTGCCCATGCGTGAGGTCCCACACTTCAGTGAGCACAAGTCACGTGCAATAGGTACGCAAACTCCCAGCCATTTTCTTTGTCAAGAGAAGACGCATCAGGATGCGTATCGGAAGTATGTGGGTCCTTCTGGATCCTTCGGTTGTCCCTCTCACAAAAAAAAACAAATCTCTCTCATTCTCGGCCTCCTGACAAACCCTGCACAAAAGTCAACATCATCACACGAAAAAGGGGAGACACCATAATTCTCTCCCTTCTTCTCTCCTTCCGAGTGATCCCTCTTCCTCCGAGTTTCACTCGACGGGCAAACACACATGTGCTGCATAGTAATAAAAAAAGTAGAAAAATCGATCTACGAATCTATGATTAAATATGTTAAACTAGGGTTTTGCCCACTACTACAGATCAAGTTCAAAAATATCCAACTACTACTTCGATTTTGGGCTACTAATATAAAACTAAAATAAGTTGAACTAGTATTCCTCTAAAAAATCATTTTGGTATGCATTGTTTGATACTTTTCATAGCTATAGTGCATCACAAATTTATGATTTCATGCTTTGCTTTGCCAATTTCAATTTTTTCTAACCACCTTCTCTTTGATTTCAAATTTAGGTCAAACTATCGATGCCTACTATGTGTTCTACTTGAATTGGATGCAGCGTGCGCACATGTTTTGCCATTGTTTTGGGCTTCCACACATCTTTGGGGCATCCAAGTATTTAAGTTACCTTGTTTTTTTGAATTGTAATTCATACCCTTCCTCCCAATTTTTATGCCCATTTGAATCTTGGTCAAATCCTAAGTTTGACCAAGATTTGAACAAGTTTAAAACATGAAAATGAAAAGGTAAGCCTGAATCCTTCTTAGTCACTCTAAAATGAGAAGCTTTTGGGAGTTTTTTGAAATTTCCATGTTTGAAACCCAAAACCACTTCTCTTCATGCTTGACTTCATAAGACAGAGTTAATTTAGGGTTAGGGGGTAGATACATGATTTGTCTAGTTTGTTGTTTAGACCTTGTTTATCAACTTGAATGCTTACTATATGACATAATAATACTATGTGCTTTGGTTTTCATTTTTTTTGATTTTTTCTGAATTTTTATGCCCATTTGATCTTGGTGAAATCCTAGGCTTAACCAATATTTAAACAAGTTTAAAACATGAAAATGAAAAGGTAAGCCTGTATCCTTCTTAATTAGTCACTCCAAAATGAAGCTTTTGGGAAGGTTTTTGAAATTTCCATGTTTGAAATCCAAAACGACTTCTCTTCGTGCTTGACTTCATAAGACAAAGTTTAGGGCTAGGGGTAGAAACATGATTTTTCTGGTTTGAATATGTCTAGACCATGTTTATGAACTTGAGTGCTTACGTACTATATGACATAAGAAGGCTATATGCTTTGGTTTTTCATTTTTTTTGAAATTTTATGCCCATTTTTGAATCTTGATCAAATCCTAGGTACGGTTTGACCAAGATTTGAACAATTTTAAAACATGAAAATAAAAGGTAAGCCCGACCTGGATCCTTTAGTCACTCTAAAATGAAGCTTTTTGGGGGTTCTTGAAATTTCCAAGTTTGAAACCCAAAACCACTTCTCTTCATGCTTGACTACATAAGACAGAGTTTAGGGTTAGGGGTAGAACATGATTTTTCTTGTTTGAATATATCCAGACCTTGTTTATATCAACTTTAATGCTAACTAGATGACATAAGAAAACTATGTGCTTTGGTTTTTAATTTTTCTGATTTTTTATTTTGATGCACATTTGAATCTTTGTCAAATCCTAGGTTTGACCAAGATTTAAACAAGTATAAAACATGAAAATGAAAAGGGGAAGCCTGTATCCTTCTTAGTCACTCTAAAATGAAGTTTTTGGGATGTTCTTGAAATTTTCATGTTTGAAACCCAAAACCACTTCTCTTCATGCTTGACTTCATAAGATATAGTTTAGGGGCTAGGGGATAGATACATGATTTGCCTAGGTTTGAATATGCATGTCCAAACCTTGTTTATCAACTTGAATGCTTAGTATATGACATAAGAAGACTATATGCTTTTGTTTTTCATTTTTCTGATTTTTTTTAAATTTTATGCCCATTTGAATCTTTTGGTCAAATCCTTGGTTTAATTTGACACGGATTTAAACAAGTTTAAAATATGAAAATGAAAAGGTGGTAAGCAGGCATGGATCCTTCTTATATATATTAGTCACTCTAAAATGAAGCTTTTGGGAGGTTTTTGAAATTTCCATGTTTGAAACCCAAAACCACTTCTCTTCATGTTGTTGACTTCATAAGATAGAGTTTAGGGGTTAGGGGTATAGATACATGATTTGTCTTGTTTGAATATGTGTCTAGACCTTGTTTATCAACTTTAATGCTTACTATATGACATAAGAACACTATGTGCTTTAATTTGGTTTTTAATTTTTATAAATTTTTTTGAATTTTGATGCACATTTTGAATCTTGGTCAAATCCTAGGTTTGACCGAGATTTGAACAAGTTTAAAACAAGAAAATAAAAGGTAAGCCCGCCTGACTGGATCCTTCTTAGTCACTCTATAATGAAGCTTTTAGGGGGGTTGTTGAAAATGTAAGCATGTATCCTTCTTAGTACGTCACACCACAATGAAGCTTTTGGGAGGGTTTTTTAAATGTCCATGTTTGAAACCCAAAACGACTTCTCTTCGTGCTTGACTTCATAATTAAGACAAAGTTTAGGGTTAGGGGTAGATACATGATTTTTCTGGTTTGAATATGTCTAGACTTTGTTTATCAACTTGAGTGCTTACTATATGGCATATATAAGAAGCTAGGCTATGTGCTTTGGTTTTTCATTTTTTTGAATTTTTATGCCCATTTGAATCTTGGTCAAATCCTAGGTACGTACGGTTTGACCAAGATTTGAACATGTTTAAAACATGAAAATAAAAGGTAAGCATGGATCCTTCTTAGTCACTCTAAAATGAAGCTTTTGGGAGGTTTTTGAAATTTCCATGTTTGAAACACAAAACCACTTCTCTTCATGCTTGGCTTCGTAAGATAGAGTTTAGGGTTTGGGGTAGATACGTACATGATTTTTCTAAGTATTTTTACGCCCATTTGAATCTTCGTCAAATCCTAAGTTTGACCAAGATTTGAACAAGTTTAAAACATGAAAATGAAAAGGGTAAGCCTGGATCCTTGTTTAGGGTTAGGGGTAGATACATGATTTTTGTGGTTTGAATATGCAGGACCTTGTTTATCACCTTGAATGCTTACTATATGACATAGGAAGACGGCGTGCTTTTGTTTTTTCTTTTTTTTGATTTTTTTTTGAATTTTTATCCCCATTTGAATCTTGGTCAAGTCATAGGTTTGACCAAGATTTAAACATGTTTAAAACATGAAAATGAAAAAGTAACCCTGGATCCTTCTTAGTCACTCCAAAATGTACCAATTGATAAATGAGTTAACTTGGCTTCATGGAAAAAATAATGTCATGTAAATGATTTAACTTGGCTTTCGTACCCTTGAATCCATAGGAAACTTTGTATAAATGTAGTAGTATAATAATCAACCGAGTTTTTACATCAACAGGTCTGTCACTTACGTGTGGTGCCCATGCGTGAGGTCCCACACTTCAGTGAGCACAAGTCACGTGCAATAGGTACGCAAACTCCCAGCCATTTTCTTTGTCAAGAGAAGACACATCAGGATGCGTATCGGAAGTATGTGGGTCCTTCTGGATCCTTCGGTTGTCCCTCTCACAAAAAAAAAACAAATCTTTCTCATTCTCGGCCTCGCTCGACTCGCTCGCTCGCTCGCTCCTGCTCACTGACAAACCCTGCACAAAAGTCAACATCATCACACGAAAAAGGGGAGACACCATAATTCTCTCCCTTCTTCTCTCCTTCCGAGTGATCCCTCTTCCTCCGAGTTTCACTCGACGGGCAAACACACATGTGCTGCATAGTAATAATAAAAAAGTAGAAAAATCGACCTACGAATCTATGATTAAATATGTTAAACTAGGGTTTTGCCCACTACTACAGATCAAGTTCAAAAATATCCAACTACTACTTCGATTTTGGGCTACTAATATAAAATTAAAATAAGTTGAACTAGTATTCCTCTAAAAAATCATTTTGGTATGCATTGTTTGATACTTTTCATAGCTATAGTGCATCACAAATTTATGATTTCATGCTTTGCTTTGCCAATTTCGATTTTTTCTAACCACCTTCTCTTTGATTTCAAATTTAGGTCAAACTATCGATGCCTACTATGTGTTCTACTTGAATTGGATGCAGCGTGCGCACATGTTTTGCCATTGTTTTGGGCTTCCACACATCTTTGGGGCATCCAATTATTTAAGTTACCTTGTTTTTTTGAATTGTAATTCATACCCTTCCTCCCAATTTTTATTCCCATTTGAATCTTGGTCAAATCCTAAGTTTGACCAAGATTTGAACAAGTTTAAAACATGAAAATGAAAAGGTAAGCCTGAATCCTTCTTAGTCACTCTAAAATGAGAAGCTTTTGGGAGTTTTTTGAAATTTCCATGTTTGAAACCCAAAACCACTTCTCTTCATGCTTGACTTCATAAGACAGAGTTAATTTAGGGTTAGGGGGTAGATACATGATTTGTCTAGTTTGTTGTTTAGACCTTGTTTATCAACTTGAATGCTTACTATATGACATAATCATACTATGTGCTTTGGTTTTCATTTTTTTGATTTTTTCTGAATTTTAATGCCCATTTGATCTTGGTCAAATCCTAGGCTTAACCAATATTTAAACAAGTTTAAAACATGAAAATAAAAGGTAAGCCCGACCTGGATCCTTTAGTCACTCTAAAATGAAGCTTTTGGGGGGTTCTTGAAATTCCAAGTTTGAAACCCAAAACCACGTACTTCTCTTCATGCTTGACTACATAAGACATACAGAGTTTAGGGTTAGGGGTAGATACATGATTTTTCTTGTTTGAATATATCTAGACCTTGTTTATATCAACTTTAATGCTAACTATATGACATAAGAAAACTATGTGCTTTGGTTTTTAATTTTTCTGATTTTTTATTTTGATGCACATTTGAATCTTTGTCAAATCCTAGGTTTGACCAAGATTTAAACAAGTATAAAACATAAAAATGAAAAGGGGAAGCCTGTATCCTTCTTAGTCACTCTAAAATGAAGTTTTTGGGATGTTCTTGAAATTTTCATGTTTGAAACCCAAAACCACTTCTCTTCATGCTTGACTTCATAAGATAGAGTTTAGGGGCTAGGGGATAGATACATGATTTGCCTAGGTTTGAATATGCATGTCCAAACCTTGTTTATCAACTTGAATGCTTACTATATGACATAAGAAGACTATATGCTTTTTTTTCATTTTTCTGATTTTTTTTTAAAATTTTTATGCCCATTTGAATCTTTTGGTCAAATCCTTGGTTTAATTTGACACGGATTAATTTAAACAAGTTTAAAATATGAAAATGAAAAGGTGGTAAGCAGGCATGGATCCTTCTTATATATATTAGTCACTCTAAAACGAAGCTTTTGGGAGGTTTTTGAAATTTCCATGTTTGAAACCCAAAACCACTTCTCTTCATGCATGTTGTTGACTTCATAAGATAGAGTTTAGGGGTTAGGGGTATAGATACATGATTTGTCTTGTTTGAATATGTGTCAAGACCTTGTTTATCAACTTTAATGCTTACTATATGACATAAGAACACTATGTGCTTTAATTTGGTTTTTAATTTTTATATTTTTTTTGAATTTTGATGCACATTTTGAATCTTGGTCAAATCCTAGGTTTGAACGAGATTTGAACAAGTTTAAAACAATAAAATAAAAGGTAAGCCCGCCAGACTGGATCCTTCTTAGTCACTCTATAGTGAAGCTTTTAGGGGGGTTGTTGAAAATGTAAGCATGTATCCTTCTTAGTACGTCACACCACAATGAAGCTTTTGGGAGGGTTTTTGAAATGTCCATGTTTAGGGGTTAAGGGGGAGATACATGATTTGTCTGGTTTGTTGTTTAGACCTTGTTTATCAACTTGAATGCTTACTATATGACATAATAATACTATGTGCTTTGATTTTCATTTTTTTGATTTTTTTCTGAATTTTTATGCCCATTTGATCTTGGTCAAATCATAGGTTTAACCAATATTTAAACAAGTTTATAACATGAAAATTAAAAGGTAAGCATGCATCCTTCTTAGTCACTCCAAAATGAAAGCTTACATATACTCTTGGAATACTGTTTTGGGTGATTTGTCATTCAAAAATTTGGTATCATTCGGATCGGAGGAAGTATAGTTGGAGATGAATGGCCCACCAAGTCTCTGCCTCGAAGTTTGCTCTTTGACCAGATAAGTATTACTACTCGCGAGGTGCCGAGGAGACGGGGAGGCCAAATTTAAGGACTAACCTTTGCTCTTGCCGTCTTCCTCAGTTCACCACTTTGTTTACCTCTTGGAATACTACTTCGCCACCATGACCGGGAGCAAGTCTCGCCACGGAAAGGGCTCGTGCGGCTGCGGCGAAGCTGAGGGAATCCCAGCGATGCCGTCCACTGTCTTGCTGTCGAGGTGCCTTCGCGCAAGAGTCTTCAAGGGCGTCGCAGCCCGCGATCGCCACCTTCAAAGCGATCCTCCGTTCTTGCGCATCTTTCTATGTCTTTCACAACTTATCATCCCCTCCTTTTCTTACCTTCTCTCGATCGTATATTCAGGTCGGGCGGCCTTAGTTTTCCCGCAGCCCTCCCGCTGCGGAAACATCTTCCACGGAGCCAAGTTCTCAAAGCAGCGAGGTATAGACATTCGTGCAAATTGGGATTCCCATTTTCTCTTTCTTGGTACTTCTCTGGGTACACTTCTGATTTTGTGCTCCATCCCCATCTGATAGAAGCCCCGCTACGAGATCGGGCCCATTTTAGAAATGGTTATGGGCGATTTCTGCGTCGAGACGGCGGACAGAAGCGCCCTCGCCGATGAGTGCATGAGACTTTATTCTGAGCTCGCCACTGAGAAGATCCGGATTCGCATTCTCGACGATATCGCCATGAAATCGTTCACTGCGAGTAATGAGATCCAGCGGCGGAGCCTCGGCCAGGCGGAGACCATGGACAAACTCGCCGGACTGATCCTGAACCTCACGGTTAGGACGGACAAACTAGAGGCCGAGCTGTCACAGGTTAAGGCTCTCAACTCCGAGCTGAAGCGTGAAGCAGGCTCAAGGTAGATCTTGACCAGGTCACTGTGTACCACTAGCTGCAATCCTTGATGACTGCTGTGTCACCTGGCTTCCGAGTTTCTGAAGGTTAATTTTCGAAATTTTGTTCGTAAAATTGGCCTGTGGAAATGTAAACAAACTAGTACTCTTACTTTATTATATTAGTACTTGTGTCAATGTAGTAGTTGTGTCTGAGTCGAGTCAATGTTGAGTCGTTGAGTCACCTAGTATTATTATTATGGTGGTGTACTTGTGTTCATGTACTTGTTTCAGATAGGTATTGCTGTTTTGGTGAAGGAGACATGCATCACCCATTTTTGGTGGGGTTAATTGGTTCTAGGATTAATTGGTTCTATGCCACTCCTCAGTTCACAAGTTGTGTTTATGCCATTCCAAAAACTGAAGTTGTGTTTATGCCACTCTCAATTCTCAATACCCCCTTCTATGCCATTTTCAACAATACAACATGAAAACGGTTCAATAAATAGTCGTATTTCAGTTTATACTTTCGTATTGACCAAAATAATCCAGTGTTCAGATTTGGAGCGACTTTTCGGTGTTTCGGGCACACAAGAAATCCAAAATTTTCAAATTCTGGCAAAAATTAGAACTTCTCAGGAAAATCTATTTTTTATAGGAAATCAAAAACACTGAAACGAGTATACTGTTTTAGTTTGAGCCACTTATGTGCAGATTTGCATAAAAAGACAGACATTTTTTGTTCTGTCTAGAAATTGGTAAAATTTTGTCCAAAAAAACAAACTTCGAAAAATCTGATAATTTTACAGAATGTCAAGAACACTAATATGAGTCTACTATTCTAATATGAGCCATTTAAGGCACATATGATCCATTAAACATAGGTGCAAAGTACGGTCCAGTTATCTCGAGAGTATATACAACCGTAGTACAGAGAAGTCGTTTTGGGTTTCAAACATGGAAATTTCAAGAACATCCCAAAAAGCTTCATTTTAGAGTGAGTAAGAAGGATCCAGGCTTACCTTTTCATTTTCATGTTTTAAACTTGTTTAAATCTTGGTCAAACCTAGGATTTGACCAAGATTCAAATAAATGAAAATTAAAAAAATCATAAAAATGAAAAACCAAAGTACATAGTCTTCTTATATCATATAGTAAGCATTCAAGTTGATAAACAAGGTCTAGACATATTCAAACCATACAAATCATGTATCTACCCCCTAACCCTAAACTCTGTCTTATGAAGTCAAGCATGAAGAGAAGTGGTTTTGGGTTTCAAACATGGAAATTTCAAAAACCTCTTAAAAATTCATTTTAGAGTGACTAAGAAGGATATGATGCAGGCTTCCCTTTTCATTTTCTTGTCTTAAACTTGTTTAAATCTTGGTCAAACCTAAGATTTGACCAAAAGATTCAAACGGGCATAAAATTCAAAAAAATCAGAAAAATGAAAAACAAAAGCATATAGTCTTCTTATGTCATATAGTAAGCATTCAAGTTGATAAACAAGGTCTAGACATATTCAAACCAGAAAAATCATGTATATATCTACCCCTAACCCTAAACTCTGTCTTATGAAGAGAAGTGGTTTTGGGTTTCAAACATGGAAATTTCAAGAACCTCCCAAAAGCTTCATTTTAGAGTGTGACTAAGAAGGATCCAGGCTTACCTTTTCACTTTCATGTTCTAAACTTGTTTAAATCCTAGTCAAACCTAGGATTTCACAAAGATTCAAATATATGGGTATAAAATACAAAAAAATAGAAAAATGAAAAACGAAAGCACATAGTCTTCTTATGTCATATAGTAAGCATTAAAGTTGATAAACAAGGTCTAGACATATTCAAACTAGACAAATCATGTATCTCCCCCTTAACCCCTAAACTCTGTATTATGAAGTCAAGCATGAAGAGAAGTGGTTTTGGGTTTCCAACATGGAAATTTCAAAAACCTCTTAAAAATTCATATTAGAGTGACTAAGAAGGATGCAAGCTTCCCTTTTCATTTTCATGTCTTAAACTTGTTTAAATCTTGGTCAAACCTAAGATTTGACCAAAAGATTCAAACGGGCATAAAATTCAAAAAAAAATCAGAAAAATGAAAAACATAAGCATATAGTCTTCTTGTGTCATATAGTAAGCATTCAAGTTGATAAACAAGGTCTAGACATATTCAAACCAGAAAATCATGTATATATCTACCCATAACCCTAAAGTCTGTCTTATGAAGTCAATCATGATGAGAAGTGGTTTTGGGTTTCAAACATGGATATTTCAAGAACCTCCCAAAAGCTTCATTTTAGAGTGTGACTAAGAAGGATCCAGGCTTACCTTTTTCATTTTCATGTACTAAACTTGTTTAAATCCTGGTCAAACCCAGGATTTCACAAAGATTCAAATATATGTGTATAAAATATAAAAAATAGAAAAATGAAAACCAAAGCACATAGTCTACTTATGTCACATAGTAAGCATTCAAGTTGATAAACAAGGTCTAGACATATTCAAACCAGAAAAATCATGTATATATCTACCCCTAACCCTAAACTCTGTCTTATGAAGTTAATCATGAAGAGAAGTGGTTTTGGGTTTCAAACATTGGAATTCCAAGAACCTCCCAAAAGCTTCATTTTAGAGTGTGACTAAGAAGGATGATCCAGGCTTACCTTTTCATTTTCATGTTCTAAACTTGTTTAAATCCTGGTCAAAACTAGGATTTCACAAAGATTCAAATATATGGGTATAAAATTCAAAAAAATAGAAAAATGAAAAACCAAAGCACATAGTCTTCTTATGTCATATAGCAAGCATTAAAGTTGATAAACAAGGTCTAGACATATTCAACCTAGACAAATCATGTATCTACCCCTAACCCCTAAACTCTGTCTTATGAAGTCCAGCATGAAGAGAAGTGGTTTTGGGTTTCAAACATGGAAATTTCAAAAACCTCTTACAAAATTCATTTTAGAGTGACTAATTAAGAAGGATGCATGCTCCCCTTTTCATTTTCATGTCTTAAACTTGTTTAATTCTTGGTCAAACCTAAGATTTGACCAAAAGATTCAAACGGGCATAAAAAAATCAGAAAAATGAAAACCAAAGCACATAGTTTTCTTATGTCATATAGTAAGCATTCAAGTTGATGAACAAGGTCTAGACATATTCAAACCAGAAAATCATGTATATATCAACCCCTAACCCTAAACTCTGTCTTATGAAGTCAATCATGAAGAGAAGTGGTTTTGTGTTTCAAACATGGAAATTTCAAAAACCTCCCAAAAGCTTCATTTTAGAGTGACTAAGAAGGATACAGGCTTACCTTTTCATTTTCATGTTTTAAACTTGTTTAAATCCTGGTCAAACCTAGGATTTGACAAAGATTCAAATATATGGGCATAAAATTCAAAAAAATAGAAAAATGAAAAACCAAAGCACATAGTCTTCTTATGTCATATAGTAAGCATTAAAGTTGATAAACAAGGTCTAGACATAAGCAAACTAGACAAATCATGTATCTACCCCCTAACCCCTAAACTCTGTCTTATGAAGTCAAGCATGAAGAGAAGTCGTTTTGGGTTTCAAACATGGAAATTTCAAGAACATCCCAAAAGCTTCATTTTAGAGTGACTAAGAAGGATCCATGATTACCTTTTCATTTTCATGTTTTAAACTTGTTTAATCTTGGTCAAACCTAGGATTTGACCAAGATTCAAATGGGCACAAAATTTAAAAAATCAGAAAAATGAAAAACCAAAGTACATAGTCTTCTTATGTCATGTAGTAAGCATTCAAGTTGATAAAATGGTTCATGCCGGCGTCTTAGCTCCTAAAAAAAATTATACACCAATTGATGTGACGAATTGATGATTTACTCTAGTCTGCTTCTAGACCATGCAGCTAGCGAGTATTCATATGTACTGCATGGAGCCCCCAACTTTTGACTTCCCGTGTCGGAAAAGGCCTGTTTAATAATGTGGGCGATGAGGTATCCCGAAGTATCTAGAGGGTTTCAGTGTTTCAGGCTTTCAGCATCGCCAGTCCAAGGGAAGGATGGGTGACGAATCCGTGCATTCACAGCCGTTAGATCTGAAGAGTCCTTGTATGATGAGCGGCAGCTTCAATTACTTCAAATGAGCATTGGCCGGAAGGCTGACAGAGTGAAAAAATTCAAATTCAAAAACTCATGTATAGAATAGAAAAAAAATAAAAAAACATGTAGATAGAATAGAGGTATAGATAGATTAGCCCAAAAAAGAAGAGGACGGGGAAATTTCGAACGCTCGCCTTTAACTCAGCAGACACCTCCCTCGCGCACCTAAACTTTCGAACGCGCGCCCAATATTTCGAACGCTCGCCTTGAACTCAGCACCCAGCCCACCTTGTTCTTCTCTAGACACCTCCTTCGGCGCCCTGTTCTTCTCTAGACACACCCTCGGTGAACCAGGCCGCGCACCAAAACTTCCCCACGCTTTCTATCAGCCGCGTCGGCCGGCGGCTTGTGTGGCGCCGTTCTTCTCCAGCCCGCACCGGCAGGCGCGGTCAGCTAGTAAATCCTCACGGTATGCATGCTATCTTCGAGGGCACAGGCAAGTACGATTCATTATAGCTCAATCGAAGTCAGTCGCCGTCGCCCAGCCCTTATAAGTTCGTTAGTTCGTTCGAATCGATCGGTTGATATTGTTTTCCTCTCGATGTGTTTGTTTGACATTGTTTTCCGCTTTACCTATTTGCTCGAATTCGTTAAATGCTTTGTACCTTTGTTTGTTTGTAAGGCAAAGAGGAAATCATATCATGGCTTATCATCATGGGTATAACCTTTTTAGCTAGATTTTGCTGTTTGGGATCTATGATCCTTTTAGTTGCTGCTCTCCAGTAACATTTTCCCTCTTTTTTATTACAGTGAAAAATACACAGCGAGGAAACCACTGTCCAACCTAAAAAAAATAGACCTCAGTTGGTTTGCTGAAATCGGCTCAAATAACGTGGCATTTAGTTATATAGTTTTATATTCGACCTGTTTGCTCAGATATGTTGGTTTACATTCATATGCAACCTGTTGGGCAAGTATGGACACAGCTTCAGTGACTTTCAGGTCAAAATTCCAGCGGTTGAGTGATTTTTGGTTGGATCCATTCCTGTGCGTTCGATCGGCTTTTGATGGCTGTTATTGAGACAAAGTCATGGCTGGACTTTTGACGCAGCTCCAGTGACGTTCAGGTCAAAAGCCCAGCGTTGACTTTGGTTCAATATCAGCCATCCAAAGCCAATCGAACACACATGAATGTATCCAACCAAAAATCACTCTACAATAAGTCGTTTCCAGGACTAAAACAATGTTTATTCCCAAACTATTTTTTGAATCCGACCAATCTTTCCCGGAATGCGAAGAAATATATAAGATTTACAGGAATGTTGTTCTTTTTACTGGACAGTTTGAATTTTAAGTTTAAAGTTGGTTGTAAAACATAAAATGAGGTTTATTGATAAACAATATGGCTGAATCTGATGAAACTCCCCCAGAATGCATAACCCGACATATAAGATTTACTGGATTTTTGTTTCAAAAACTTCTAGGCAGTACGAATTTTAAGTTTAAAATTTTCTCGTGAAACTTAAAATGGTAAATTTTGGATCCATTCTCGTGCGTTCGATTGGCTTTTGATGGCTGTTATTGAAACAAGTGTTAATTGGTTCTATGCCACTCCTCAATTCACAAGTTGTGTTTATACCATTACAAAAACTGAAGTTGTGTTTATGCCACTCTCAATTCTCAATATCCCCTTCTATATATGCCATTTTCAATACTCCACTATAATAAATATAGCATATCTATGATAGTACTCTATGATACCACCCACTATGCACCCATGTTCCAAACACCACTCCCATTGTTGTACCTTATTGTATCGAGCGATAAGCTTGATGAGCAACCCAAACAAACAAAAAAAGACTGTACCTTATTGTACTTGCTCTTACCCATATCTTCTCTTTCTCTTTCATCGCGAGTGCGGCTAATTGATTAGTCTTCCAATGAATATTAATATTTTGTCTCAATGATGTCATGTTTCGACTAATAATTAGCACTTTTGAATTCTTAGATTGCTTTTTCACACGATGCACTTCTTTTAATTTATTTTACCACATTTGAATGTGAACCTTGACCAAATAAATAGGACAACAATATCACGATCATATAATACATAAGCAGCATTGTTAGAATCGTGTTGGAAAATACTTTCTAATGATACCTGTTTTATATCAATTTTTTTATATACTTCATCCTGAAAAATATGTTTCAACTTCATCAAAACTTGCATGTATCTGCAAACTAAACTCATCTAAATACATGTATATCTACATAAAATTGAAACATCATTTTTAAATAGAGAGATATAGATTAATATTTTTCGAAGATAAAATACGAAAAACAAGGAGTGCATTGTTTATTGAAATGGAGTGAGTAGTATATATAAAATCATTTTAGTTGCCAATGATCATGTTGAGGGCCTCTATTTCTTGTTTTGCTCGGGCCCTCCGTATTCTCAGTACGGCCCTGGTGGTCTATGAAACTGTATGTAATCGTAGTACTTTTGGCTTCTTTGCACTGCTAATAGATCGGCGGAATTACGGCAAAAAAGAAGAAAGAATGTGTTGGTATTGTATTGCTTTTGATAGATCTGTTCGCCCCTCCCCCCCAAGCATTTACAGATGGCACAAGAGATTCAAGGATGAAATTGCTCTCCTTGTTCATAAGGCAAAGAGGAAATCATATCATGGGTAGAACATTTTATATATATTTTGCTGTTTGGGATCTATGATCCTTTTAGTTCTTGCTCTCCAGCAACTTTTGTACATATTTCCCTCTTTTTATTAATAAAAAAATACAAAGTGGGGAAACCCGATGGTCAGCCTAAAAAAATCTGTTCGCTAGGTAGCCGTAGTTTTGCACTCAGTTCGTTTGCTGAAATCGGCTCAAATAATGTAGCATTTATAGTTTTATATTCGACCTATTTGCTCAGGTATGTTTGCTTACATTCGTAGGTGACCTGTTTGTTGAAATAGCTTATCGCTTCTACGACCATCTATCTCCTCAACGAGATGGACAGAACTTGGATATTATTTCACTCATTAAACACACCAACATATTTGAGTGGTATTGAAGACTTCATGAAGCACGTTAGTGATTTTACTGACGGCGACAAGACAAAGGAAGTGATTTGTCCATGCCGCGTATGTTTGAATATTGGTTCCAAGCCTCAACATGTAGTCTCAGATCATTTATTCGTTTATGGGATGGACCGGACATATATCGGTGGATTAACCATGGTGAACACTATGATCAGCCCGACATTATTGATCCTCTTTATTCGATGGTTATCGGCTGAAGATCTCGTCCAGGATGAGGCTACTGCTAATTTGTTACGGGATCTGTATCCATATGCAAGCCAACAGCCCCATGGTTATCACAAAAGCCTCTTTTCCATGACACGATAGAAGATGCTAAGCGCTTAGTGGCCCCCGGTTCTGTTGTGTCAAGATTCGAATTAATTGTGAAATTACTTCATGACAAGTCATACCAGGGGATTACCAATAAAGCGTTCAATGCAGTTGCGAAGACATACAGCGATGCACTCACAGGGCTGGACTGCCAAAATCCTTTTATGAGGTGAAGCGGTACATCAAGGTGCTGGGACTTGGATATGAGAAGATTGATTTTTGCAAAAATAAGCGTGCACCTTTGTTTTGGATGGAGTATAATGACCTCGATGAATGTCCAAGATGTAAGGAATCAAGATGGAAACATGATGGAGCTGGTGGTAAGAAAAAGATTCCTTGGAAGGTTCGAGATACTTTCCACTTGTACAAAGATTGCAGAGGTTGTTTGCTTCAGAACAAACATCTCGGGAAACAAGATGGCACAAAGAGATTCTCACGCCCGACCACGATTTCTTGAGGCATCCTGCCGATGGCGATGAATGGAAGCAATTCGACCTGGATCATCCAGATTTTGCTGCAGATCCAAGGAACCCGAGACTTGGCCTTGCTATAGATGGATTCAACCCATTTGGCAACATGAGCAACTCGTATAGCATGTGGCCGGTACTAGTTACACCTTACAACCGGGCTCCCTGGACATGCACCGATCGGTCAGGCTGTATGATGGCCTTACTCATCCCAGGTCCCAAATCTCCACAGGAAGGATTTTGATGTGTTCATGCAGCCTCTTATTAGAGACTTGCAAACATTATGTGAGGTGTCCCTACACGGGATGTGTGTCAACCTAAAGAACAAAAATTTCTATTACGTCTTCTTTGTACTATATTGCACCCATGATTATCCAGCTTTGGGCACTATGTCGAGGCGAGTAACATCAGGTTATAATGCATGTGTTCATCGTGATGCGATCAGTGGCGGTGAGGATAATAAACAAGATATGCTATATGGGCCATCGCCGTTTCCTTCCATTAGATCACGAGTTTCCGAAAAAATAGAAAAAAATTGCAATTTATTGGTGATCGGACTGTAAAAAGACTAAACCGCAGCACTTTAAGAGTCACGAGTTGGAGGCGCACCTAGAAGCGGTCGAAATGTTAAACTAGGAAAACCACCAGCCGCCACACAGGTAAGCAGAGAAGGATACGGAAGATGCAGCGACGTAGTAGAGATAGAAAAAGGAAGAAGAGAGGAGATGAACCGAGTCTAGCAGCTACCAAAAGGAAGATGGGAGGTGAAATAGCAGCATGTACCAAGAGGAAGGAAATGGAAAATGATAGACCGAGAATATTTTATAAGCGCGGGACCACTCTTTGGGACTTGTCGTATTGGGCTGGTAAGAAGCTTCGGCATAATATTGATATCATGCACATGGAGAAGAATATATGTGACGACATTGTCGGCACATTACTCAACATTCCATCCAAGACAAAAGATAGCTCAAATGCTAGGATTGATTGTGCAACATTGAATGTTAACAGGCACTTGCAAGCTGGATCGTAATGACAAAGTGAACAAAGGCAAGGAAAAACATTATAAATTTCGAGGCGCGGAATTCACATTGCCGATGCCTAAAAGGAGATTATTTTGTGAGTACCTCCGAGGTGTGATGTTCCCGTTCGGATTTGCTTCAAACATTGCAAATTGTCTCAATGCTGAAGGAAACAAGCTCCAAGGGTTGAAAACTCACGATTGTCATATCCTGCTACAAAGGCTTTTAGCTATTGGCATTAAAGATTTAGTGAAGCCAAATATGTACAACGTGATTGCAGAGTTGGGAAGGTTCTTTAGGGAAATATGTAGTAAAACTCTAAGCAGAGCTGTTGTAGAACGTCTTAAGGTGGACATAGCAGTAATCCTGTGCAAATTTGGAGCTGATATATCCTCCAGCCTTCTTTGATGTGATGGTGCATTTGGCTGTTCATCTACGATGAGGCACTTTTAAGAGGTCGATGCAGGTATGGATGGATGTACCCTATAGAACGTCGATTGTGCACTTTCAAGAATACGATTAGGAACAAAGCTAGACCGGAGGCTTGCATTGCGGTGGCGTATATTGCTGCTGAAGCATATACATTTGCCTCAAGATATATTCCCGATATTGAGACCGATTCAACAGGGTCGCAGAATTTTGGAAGTTGGAGGATCTGTTTTTAATCATGGTGTTGAGCTAATAGGAAAGAGGACCGAAAAAACATTAGAGCAGTCTGAATTTGAACAGCTGTCTTGGTATGTGCTGAATAATGCTACAGAGGCTGATGAATATGTTAAGTGAGTACTATGCATATGAAATACTCAGTTCCTCGCATATACTATGAACTTGTATCAAAATGAAATATATTCAGCTGACTTGGCTATGTTTTGCAGGTTGTACATGGAAACGAATGGAAAGCTATCGGCACGTGGGAGTGGGTTTCAGGACTGGTTTGAGAAATATGTAAGATGTTCAATTGCACTCTGACTTGTCTATGTGTTTTCACATGAGATGACCTCTTGTCTATTTTGTAATCGTAGATCTCGAAAATCCATGCGGAGAATCCAGTATTTGTTAGTGCTGATCTCCTTGTCCTATCACGTGGTCCAGATAAGAGGGTGTTGGTAGCTGCGACTTGCAATGCCAATGGTGTCCATTACAGCTCCTATGAGCGTGAACAACATTTGAAGACACGAAATAGTGGCATCACAACCAGTGGAGATCACTTGACAACCCGAGAAAGAAGAGATCGAGTCATTTGACCATTATGGTCACATAGAAGAGGTTATTCGGTTGTTCTATAGTGATAAGGTTCTTGTCCGATCTGTGGTTCTATTTAAGTGTTATTGGTACAACCAAGATCCAAACAAGGGCAAAGGTGCCGAAATGATGGGTATTTCATATCGGTTAATACTACGCTCGGTGGTACAAGGATGATCCTTATATTTTGGTACCTCAAGCGGCCAAGGTACTTTTCTTGGAAGACAGATCTAGAAAAGGATGGCAGTATGTGCAAAAGTTTGTGGCAAGGAACATATATGATTTGGATGAGAATGCGGATCCAATAATTGGTGCCCAGCAAGATGATTTCACTGGTTGTATGCAAACTAAAGTTGCTGACATTGATGAAACCTCGTTGGATACAGGTATCCCTGCACATGATGGAGAAGTAGATTTCACTGTTGAGGTTAGCATAGTCGACAAAGAGATGGATAAACTGAAGCTACCTGGTGAATCTCAGGAGGAGAATGGACACGACGAGCAGGATGAGACCATGCACGAATATCAGAATGAAGACGGAGGTGATGATGATGATGATGATGATGATTAGACTCTTGTCTCTGTATCATGCTATGAGATGAAGAACCATGATTTGTTTTGATTTTTCTATTTGGAAAATGTATGAGTCCTGAAGACAATTATCTGTTGGATTGTAATCCCATGATGACTAATTATTTATGTTTGTTGTCCTACTAAAAGTTGGTCAAACTTAATTGTGTGGAAGTAATCCCATGATGTTTGATTCATAGGGTCATATCCCATAGGAAAATAGAATGATAATACTTGATCAAACTAATGCAGAATATCTTATAACCACAATCAAATAGAATTTCTCTTGACATAGGATTCAAGTTGGCATGGCATCCCTATCATACAGGGGTTTTATTCATACTATGCTACAAATCGAAAATAAGATGGGTCAGCACTTTATCGCGGCAGATAGGGCAGCTGGCGTTCGTTACAAACCAGGAGAAGATGCACTTCCTATGGAACGGGTGTTTGCATCCCCGGAGACGCACCGTTGTGCGCTGCGACAGCCCCAGCATGCATATGCTGCAGTGGCCGTCCTCCGGCGCAACTAGGACCCAACTGTCCTGCAGCGCCGGCAAGTTGACGATGAGCCGGTGGTCCACCCTAAGGGTGAGGTCGAAGTGGAGGCCACCGAGCCGACGACACGCCTGCTGCCACATCAGGTGCATAACATCGTAAGGCATGATGATGTCCCACTCCTCCTCCATGAGGTTCAGGTTCTTGAGCAGCCATACACGGGCAAGAATCTCGCGCATAGTTCGCACGACATTGCCCCCACTACGCAGCTCCCTCGGAGGCAAGCCAAGATCCAGCACCACCTCTTCGCAGGGTGTAGTGGTGATATCGTCCTCATCCAGTGGGGCAGGGAGGGGGCCGGCCATCCTCCTGAGCTCGTACGTCCTCGAGAAGAAGATGTGCACTGTCATAGTGTACGGGGACGCCTCGCCCTCACCCACGGCCGGCGGCTCGCCGACGGAGAAGTCGGTCGTGCTTGCCGACACACGGCAGGCACGGAAAACATGTGGGCCAGACTCGATGATGCGCTCGCGTGAGGAGCGCTCTAGTAGGGGCGTCGCCGCCATTGGGGATTCTTCGGAGGGCTGTAGACTGGTGGCTAGTCGACGGTGAGGTGGTTGGTGTGAGATCTCTGGGATGAGGCCAGGGGAAGTGGGCGAAGTGCTCGGGACTAGGGACTGCCCTCAACTTTCCGTAGTAGTATGATAATAATTGGTGGACGAGGGAGACTAGTCCAGAGACTACCCAAAGTTGATAAATCATGTTCGAGGGAAAATGCCCAAGATTTATTATCAAAATTCAAGCTAATTTCGCCGATTTTGTTCTGCCGTTCATTAGACATCATCCAACGGCCTTGGTCTCTGGGATTCGCTGCTACAGTGTCATCTACTATTTTCTACCCAATTCCAGAAACATCCATAAAGCTAGTAGATAGCTTTCCTGCTTGTTGGCCCCAACCCATTTTTTTAATCTTTTCTTCCTTATCCCCTTCGCTCATGCTAGCAGCTACTTGCAGCCATTGCTACACCAGCGAGGTGATCTCTATGATAGGCACGGTTTTAGTAAGACAGCAAGTTGTAGATAGCTAACCATGAGACACATGCCTCTCTGGTTGAGACTGAGCTCGCTCTTGTGATTGGGCTCCAATGGTCGAGGTGAGTCACAGCTGCAATGACAGAGGTTTGTGCTGAATTAATTAGCACAGAGGCGTAACTAGCACTAGATGGAGAAGGCATAGTACACATATCGGACACGAAGTCGCGTACGCGAGCAGCTCGCATTCACTTGCATCGGTGCGGTACAACAAAGATGATGAAGAAGGATTGGAGCTTTGAAGGTAGTCGGAAAAGTTACAAAAAATAATACGTGCAAAACTTAACCTGTATAAACGCACATGCATGGATAATTTTACATTTACGCATGAGAAAGACATGTCAATTTTCAAGTACGACATGGTTTGATTTGTCAAATTTGATGCTCCTTAATGCATTTTAAGTGAAAATTACAGGTTTATTCATTATAATTGCCGATTTTTAACGTTACGTGCAGCTGACTAGCAAACTATAAGTGTGTGATTGCTTGCTTCCAAAATAAGGATATGTAATCATTTTGTATAAGGTAGTACCAATTAGTCGTTATATTGCAGAACTTAAAGAGTTTTGAGAGATTCAACTCGTTGCTACTCCATAAGAATGGTCATGTTGACAAATTTGATCCAGTGTTGAACAGAGGCAGAAACATTTCAAAAACTTGAGCATGGAAGAGGCTAGGGGTAAATGCCCCAAGGCCGGCCGAGCCTATCGTAGGTGCCGTCCCGAGGAGGAAGTACCTTAATTTGGGGCGCGCGCGGGACGCTGCGGTACCTCGAGCTCGAGACGCCGCCGTACCGGTAGCTCGACCCGCGACGAGGCATGGCGGCGGCGGCGGAAGCGGAGCGGCGGCGGCGGAAGGTAAAGCTCCTGGCCGACAAACATATTAGGCACAAATGGGCAACCTTCGGTAACCCATGTTCCATTTTTTGTCGGGATAACCCCATGTACCACCTTCCCAATAGAAAAAAATCTTGTTCAACCTTCCCACTGTTGGGCCCAATATTTCACTTTTGGGTTGCCAAGGAACATCTACATGGTAATTGTTATCGGTCTACTTGATCCGCTGTCGAAGCGCAATAACTACAAATGGGCCTTTCTGCTCATGCAATTTCGGCCCTTTACTAATGAAACACAGATCCTATGATTGGCAAATAAAAATACACGGAGATTCTACATAAAAGTTGTTTTTATTTATTTTGAATTATAGGGTTCCAATTTTTGAAACTGCTCATGCCCAATATGAAAATCCTTGATCGCTCCATACCCACATGGATAACGGTATTTTTAAAAATTCATAAAGTGGATTTGAAATTTAAAACATATCCTAATAATTCCTTGATTTAATCTATCAACTTGCAAGATCTTGGAGCCAAAGAGCTTGTATTAGTTCATGAAAATAATGCGATAAACTTTGTCGTTAACAAGAAATGAAGGTTTATCGTTCGGAAGAGGATGCCATGTGGGACCCATGAGACAGTGGCGTCCTCAACGTTTCAAAGAAAAAGGTAAGTAGCCCGAAAATAGGGGTAAAAATAAATCCTACAAAGGAAACATTTATAGTTCATAGAGGCTGACATGTGGGACCGATCTGCCAATTTGCATCCTCATCATTTCGAAGTCGGCAGGGATCGAAGAAAAAGGCAAATAGCCAGAAATTAGGGGTCAAAAATAAATCCAAAAAGGAAACTTTTATTCTTAATAGAGGATGACATGTGGGACCGACCTGCCAGCAGCGTCCTCATCGTTTCAAAGGCCGCAGGGGATCAAAAGAAAAAGGAAAATAGCCAGAAATTAGGGGTAAAAAATAAATCCAACAAAGGAAAGGTTTATTGTTCATAGAGGCTGACATGTGGGAGCCATGAGCCAGCGGCAACCTCAATTTTAAAGGCGGCATATGATCGAAAAGAAAAAGGCAAGTTAGCAAAAATCAGTGGGTAAAAAAAATCTAAGAAATGAAACTTTATTGTACAGTCCCATGAGCCAGCACCTTACTCAACGTTTCAGTGGCGGCATGAGATAGAAAGAAAAAGGAAAGTGACCAAATATCAGGAGCAAAAAATAATCCAAGAAAAGAAACTTTTATTGTACATAGAGGATGACATATGGGTCCCACTTATACAAGCTCTTTCGCTCCAAGATCTTGCAAGTTGATTGTACATAGAGGATGACATGCGGGCCCCTTGTGTCAAGACTTACTCAACGTTTCCAAGGTGGCAGGGGATCAAAAGAAAAAGGAAGTAGCCAGAAATTAGCGGTCAAAATAACTCCAAGGAAGGAAACTTTTATTGTTCATAGAGTATGACATGCGGGACCCATGCGCTAGCAGCTTCCTCAATGTTTCAAAGGGGGCATGAGATCGAAAGAAAAAGACAAGTGACCAAATATCAGGAGCCAAAAATAATCCAAGAAAAGAAACTTTATTGTACATAAAAGATGACATGCGGGTCCCATTTTGCAGCAGCGGTGTCAACGTTTCAAATGCGGCTTGAGATCAAAAGAAAAAGAGTAGCGAGAAATTAGGGGTAAAAAAACTCCCGAGAAAGAAAGTTGATTGTACATAGAGGATGGCATGCGGGTCCCATGACCCAGTACCTTACTCAACGTTTCAGAGGCGGCATGAGATCGAAAGAAAAAGGAAAGAGACCAAATACCAGGAGCAAAAAATAATCCAAGAAAAATAAACTTTTATTGTACATAGAGGATGACATATGGGTCCCACTTATACAAGCTCTTCCGCCCCAAGATCTTGCAAGTTGATTGTACATAGAGGATGACATGCGGGCCCCTTGTGTCGGCGGCTTAATCAACGTTTCCAAGGCGGCAGGATCAAAAGAAAAAGGAAACAGCCAAAAATAAGAGGGTGAAAAAAAATCCAAGAAAAGAAACTTTTATAGTATCGAGGATGACATGTGGGTCCCATGAGCCAGCCTTCCTCAACGTTTCAGAGGCTGCATGAGATCGGAAGAAAAAGGCAAGTGACAAAAATAAGGGGGTAAAAAAAATCCAAGAAAAGAGACTTGATTGTACATAGAGGATGACATGTGGGTCCCACCAGTCAGCAGCTTACTAACATTTCCAAGGCGGCAGGGGATGAAAAGAAAAAGGAAATAGCCAAAGATCAGAGGGTGAAAAAAATCCAAGAAAAGAAACTTTTGTAGTACATAGAGGATGACATGCGGGTCCCATGGGCCAGCAGGTTCCTCAACGTTTTCAAGGGCGGCATGAGATCGAAAGAAAAAGGCAAGTGACCAAAAATCAGAGGCAGAAAATTAGTCCAAGAAAAGAAACTTTTATTGTACATAGAGGATGACATGCTGTCCCAACGTTTCAAATGCGGCTTGAGATCAAAAGAAAAAGAAAGTAGCCGAGAAATTAGGGGGTAAAAAAACTCCAAGAAAAGAAAATTGATTGTACATAGAGGATGACATGCGGGTACAATGAGTTATCAGCTTACTCAACGTTTTCTAGGCGGCTGGTGATCAAAAGAAAAAGGAAATAGCCAAAAATCAGAGAGTGAAAAAAAAAACCCTAGAAAATAAACTTTTGTAGTACATAGAGGATGACATGCGGGTCCCATGAGCCAGCAGGTTCCTCAACGTTTCAAACGTGGCATGAGATCGAAAGAAAAAGGCAAGTGACCAAATATCAGGAGCCAAAAATAATCCAAGAAAAGAAACTTGATTGTACATAGAGGATGACATGCGGGTCCCATTGTGCGGCGGTGGTCCCAACGTTTCAAATGCGGCTTGAGATCAAAAGAAAATGAAAGTAGCCGTAAATTAGGGGGTCAAAAAACTCCAAGAAAGGAAAGCTTTATCGTTCATACAGTGACATGTGGGACCTATGAGCCAGCCTTACTAAACGTTTCAAAGGCGGCAGGATCAAAAGAAAAAGGAAACAGCCAAAAATAAGAGGGTGAAAAAAATCCAAGAAATCAAACTTTTATTGTACATAGAGGATGACATGTGGGTCCCATGAGTCGTGATTCCTCAACGTTTCAAACGTGGCATGAGATCGAAAGAAAAAGGCAAGTGACCAAATATCAGAGCCAAAAATAATCCAAGAAAAGAAACTTTATTGTACATAGAGGATGACATGCGGGTCCCATTTTGCAGCAGTCTCAACGTTTCCAAGGTGGCACAGGACCAAAAAAAATGAAGTTGCCGTAAATCAGGGGTGAAAAAATCCAAGAAAAGAAAGATTTCAATTGGCCGCATCTGGACATCCGGGCCTTCGAACTATCCTTCGGGCCTTTTGACTCGTATAATTTCAGCCCACTCCGAACATGAAAGTTCGGATTTTTCTCAAAAAAAAACAGGAAAGTCCTATGCTTCGCCAAAACAAAAAACAAGGAGATTCAAGATATAAGTTGTAAAAATAAAGATTTAATTTATCCGTTTGCAATAGCTCGAGAAGCGAAATACACTGTTTATTGTCTGCAAAATAATCAAGATATCACATGTTTCTTGTACGGGGAGGCTGACATCAGGGACCCATGAGCCAGCAGCGTCGTCAACGTTTCAAAGGCGACAGGGGATCGAAAAAAAAAAAAAAACCAAATATCAGTTGGTAAAAAAATCCAAGAAAAGAAAACATTTATCGTTCTGAGAGGATGACATGCGGGACCGATGAGGCAACATCCTCAAGGTTTCCAAGGCGGCAGGGGATCAAAGAAAAAGGAAATAGCCAGAAATTAATTAGGGGTTCAAAATAAATCCATCAAAGGAAAGTTTTATTGTTCATAGAGGATGACATGTGGGACCGACACCAACAGCGTCCTCATCGTTTCAAAGGGGCGAGGAGATCAAAAGAAAAAGGCAAATAGCCAGAAATTAGGGGTAAAAAATAACTCCAAGAAAGGAAACTTTTATTGTTCGTAGAGGATGACATGCGGGACCCATGAGCCAGTGACTTACTTAACGTTTCAAAGGCGGCATGAGATCGAAAGAAAAAGGCAAGTGACAAAATATCGAGCCCAAGATAATACAAGACAAGAAACTTTATTTACATAGAGGATGACATGCGGGTCCCATTTTGCAGTAGCAGTCCCAACGTTTCAAATGCGGCTTGAGATCAAAAGAAAAAGAAAGTAGCCAGAAATTAGGGGGTCAAAAAAATCCAAGAAAATAAAGTTGATGGACATAGAGGATGACATGCGGGTCCCATGAGCTAGCAGCTTACTCAACGTTTCCAAGGCGGCAGGGGATCAAAAGAAAAAGGAAATAGCCAAAAATCAGAGGGTGAAAAAAACAAAGAAAATGAACTTTTATAGTACATAGAGGATGACATGCGGGTCCCATGAGCCGCAGGTTCCTCAACGTTTCAAACGTGGCATGAGATCGAAAGAAAAATGCAAGTGACCAAATATCAGAGCCAAAAATAATTCAAGAAAAGAAACTTGATTGTACATAGAGGATGACATGCGGGTCCCAATTAGCAGCAGCGGTATCACCGTTTGAGAGGCAGCACGGGATCGAAAGAAAAAGGCAAGTGACCAAATATCAGGAGCCAAAAATAATCCAAGAAAAGAAATTTTATTGTACGTAGAGGATGACATTCGGGTCCCATTTTGCGGCAGCGGTCTCAACGTTTCCAAGGCGGCACAACCAAAAGAAAAATGAAGTAGCCGTAAATCGGGGGTGAAAAAAATCCAAGAAGAAAGATTTCAATTGGGCTGCATCTCGCATCCGGGCCTTCGAACTATCCTGCTTGGCCTTTTGACTCGTACAATTTCAGCCCACTCCAAAACAGGAAAGTTCCGAATTTTCTAAAAACAGAGAAAGTCCTATGCTTCGCAAAGACAAAAAAACAAGGAGATTCAACATATAAGTTTGTTTATGTAAAAATAAAGATTTAATTATCCGTTTGAAATAGCTCAGAGCGCAATACATTGTTTATTGTCTGCAAAATAATCAAGATATCATATGTTTCTTGTACGGGGAGGCTGACATCGGGGACCCATGAGCCAACAGCGTCGTCAACGTTTTAAAGGCGGCAGGGGATGGAAAGAAAAAATAAACCATAAATCTGTTGGTAAAAAATCCAAGAAAAGAAACATTTTCGTTCTGAGAGGATGACATGCGGGACCCATGAGGCGAGATCCTCAACGTTTATTGTTCATAGAGGTTGACATGTGGGACCCGTGAGCCAGCAGCGTCCTCAATGTTTTAAAGGCTGCACGTGATCGAAAGAAAAAATAAGCCAAAAATCGTTTGGTCAACAAAATCCAAGAAAATAAACATTTACCGTTCTGAGAGGATGACATGCGGGACCCATGAGGCAGCAGCATCCTCAACGATTCCAAGGCGGCAGGGGAAATATCCAGAAATTAATTAGGAGTTCAAAATAAATCCATCAAAGGAAACTTTTATTGTTCATAGAGGATGACATGTGGGACCGACCTGCCAACAACGTCCTCATCGTTTCAGAGGGGGCAGGAGATCAAAAGAAAAAGGCAAATAGCCAGAAATTAGGGGTAAAAACTAACTCCAAGAAAGGAAACTTTTATTGTTCATAGAGGATGACATGCGGGACCCATGAGCCAGCAGCTTACTCAACGTTTCAAAGGCGGCATGAGATCGAAAGAAAAAGGCAAGGGACCAAATAGCCCGAGCCAAAGCTAATCCAAGAAAAGAAACTTTATTGTACGTAGAGGATGACATGCGGGTCCCATTTAGCAGCAGCGGTCTCAACGTTTCAAATGCGGCTTGAGATCAAAAGAAAAAGAAAGTTGATTGTACATAGAGGATGACATGCGGGTCCCATGAGTCAGCAGCTTACCCAACGTTTCCAAGGCGGCAGGGGATCAAAAGAAAAAGGAAATAGCCAAAAATCAGAGGGTGAAAAAAAAATAAAGAAAATAAACTTTTATAGCACATAGAGGATGACATGCGGGTCCCATGAGCCAGCAGGTTCCTCAACGTTTCAAATGTGGCATGAGATCGAAAGAAAAAGGCAAGTGACCAAATATGAGGAGCCAAAAATAATTCAAGAAAAGAAAGTTTTATAGTACATAGAGGATGACATGCGGGTCCCATTTAGCAGCGGTATCACCGTTTGAGAGGCTAGGGGTTCAAAAGAAAAAAGAAATTGCCAAAAATCAGAGGGTGAAAAAACCAAGAAAATGAACTTTTATAGTACATAGAGGATGACATGCGGGTCCCATGAGCTGCAGGTTCCTCAACGTTTCAAACGTGGCATGAGATCGAAAGAAAAAGGCAAGTGAAAAAATATCAGAGCCAAAAATAATTCAAGAAAAGAAAGTTTTATAGTACATAGATGATGACATGCGGTTCCCATGTAGCCGCAGCTGTATCACCGTTTGAGAGGCGGCAGGGGATCGAAAGAAAAAGGTAAGTGACCAAATATGAGGTGCCAAAAATAATTCAAGAAAAGAAAGTTTTATAGTACATAGAGGATGACATGCGGGTCCCATTTAGCAGCAGCGGTATCACCGTTTGAGAGGCGGCAGGGGATCGAAAGAAAAAGGTAAGTGACCAAATATGAGGTGCCAAAAATAATTCAAGAAAAGAAAGTTTTATAGTACATAGAGGATGACATGCGGGTCCCATTTAGCAGCAGCGGTATCACCGTTTGAGAGGCGGCAGGGGATCGAAAGAAAAAGGCAAGTGACCAAATTTGAGGTGCCAAAAAAAACTCCAAGAAAAGAAAGTTGATTGCACATAGAGGATGACATGCGGGTCCCATTTAGCAGCAGCGGTCTCAACGTTTCCAAGGCGGCAAGGGATCAAAAGAAAAAGGAAGTAGCCAGAAATCAGGGGGTCAAAAAAAATCCAAGAATAGAAAGAATTTTGGTTCATAGAGGATGACATGCGGGACCCATGATCCTGCATCGTAAACGGCTCGATCGGAGAACGTTGAACGAGATGGCGCGATCGAGAAAAAAAACAATGCCAGAGAGGCTGCCATCTGGGCCCTACATCCCTCGGTGGTGCGGATTTGCGTTGACTCGGCCGGCGAACCCGAGATTTCGAGATGCACCACGTCCCGGGCCACCATACGCGACGTTTTGGCCGCTTTCGTCGGGCTAGGTGGCCTCAAAAACGAGAAAAAAAAAGTTTTGACATGCACCACGGAGGGACCCAAAATCGTCGGCCATGGTACACCAGCAACCACGGCGCGACTTCAACTTCGTCGGCCATGGCAACTTTTCTTGTAGTGATGATAACCTGAAGGTGGACTTTTTAGGCATAGATGCATGCTGGATAGCGGTCTATGTACTTTGTCGTAATGCCCAACTAAATCTCACTATACTCATCATAATATGTATGTGCATGGTCATGCCCTCTTTATTTGTCAATTGCCCAACTGTAATTTGTTCACCCAACATGCTGTTTATCTTATGGGAGAGACACCTCTAGTGAACTGTGGACCCCGGTCCAATTCTCTATACTGAAATACAATCTACTGCCATACTTGTTCTACTGTTTTCTGCAAACAATCATCTTCCACACAATACGGTTAATCCTTTGTTACAGCAAGCCGGTGAGATTGACAACCTCACTGTTTCGTTGGGGCAAAGTACTTTGGTTGTGTTGTGCAGGTTCCACGTTGGCGCCGGAATCCCTGGTGTTGCGCTGCACTACATCCCGCCGCCATCAACCTTCAACGTGCTTCTTGACTCCTACTGGTCCGATTAAACCTTGGTTTCTTACTGAGGGAAACTTGCCGCTGTGCGCATCACACCTTCCTCTTGGGGTTCCCAACGGACGTGTCAACCACACGCATCAAGCAAATTTCTGGCGCCGTTGCCGGGGAGATCAAGACACGCTGCAAGGGGAGTCTCCACTTCCCAATCTCTTTACTTTGTTTTTGTCTTGCTTAGTTTTATTTACTACTTTGTTTGCTGCACTAAATCAAAATACAAAAAAATTAGTTGCTAGTTTTACTTTATTTGCTATCTTGTTTGCTATATCAAAAACACAAAAAAATTAGTTACTTGCATTTACTTTATCTAGTTTGCTTTATTTACTGTTGCTAAAATGGCTACCCCTGAAAATACTAAGTTGTGTGACTTCACAACCACAAATAATAATGATTTCTTATGCACACCTATTGCTCCACCTGCTACTACAGCAGAATTCTTTGAAATTAAACCTGCTTTACTGAATCTTGTTATGCGAGAGCAATTTTCTCGGTGTTAGTTACGATGATGCTGCTGCCCATCTTAATAATTTTGTTGAACTATGTGAAATGCAAAAATATAAAGATGTAGATGGTGACATTATAAAATTAAAATTGTTCCCTTTCTCATTAAGAGGAAGAGCTAAAGATTGGTTGCTATATCTGCCTAAGAATAGTATTGATTCATGGACTAAATGCAAGGATGCTTTTATTGGTAGATATTATCCCCCTGCTAAAATTATATCTTTGAGGAGTAGCATAATGAATTTTAAACAATTAGATACTGAGCATGTTGCACAAGCATGGGAAAGAATGAAATCTCTGGTTAAAAATTTCCCAACCCATGGACTGACTACTTGGATGATCATCCAAACCTTCTATGCAGGACTAAATTTTTCTTCGCGGAATTTATTGGATTCAGCTGCTGGAGGTACCTTTATGTCCATCACTCTTGGTGAAGCAACAAAGCTTCTTGATAATATGATGATCAACTACTCTGAATGGCACACGGAAAGAGCTCCACAAGGTAAGAAGGTAAATTCTGTCGAGGAAACCTCTTCCTTGAGTGATAAGATTGATGCTATTATGTCTATGCTTGTGAATGATAGGACTAATGATGATCCTAATAATGTTCCGTTAGCTTCATTGGTTGCCCAAGAAGAACATGTTGATGTAAACTTCATTAAAAATAATAATTTCAACAACAATGCTTACCGGAACAATTCTAGTAACAACTATAGGCCATATCCTTATAATAATGGCAACGGCTATGGTAGTTATTATGGGAATTCTTACAACAATAATAGGAACACACCCCCTGGACTTGAAGCCATGCTTAAAGAATTTATTAGTACACAAACTGCTTTTAACAAATCTGTTGAAGAAAAGCTTGGGAAAATTGATATACTTGCTTCTAAAGTTGATAGTCTTACCTCTGATGTTGATCTTTTGAAATCGAAAGTTATGCCTAATAGGGATATTGAAAATAAAATTGTTACTACAGCAAATGCCATCCAAGTTAGAATTAATGAGAATATAAGATTGATGGTCGAACTGCGTGCTAGGTGGGATAGAGAAGAAAATGAAAAACTAGCTAAAGAGAAAAATGTAGCTAAAGTTTGGACTATTACCACCACAAGTAATGTTGATTCTTCACATGTTGCTGCACCTCCTACTATTAATGGTAAAATAATTGGTGTTGGCAATGTTTCTACTCCTAGTGCAAAGCGTACAAAACGCTTCGAATCGCTAAAGCTGAAACCGCTGTGATAAAACTGCTGAAATTTTTTCCAACATTGGGGATGATGATCCCATTGCTTTAGATTATAATGGTTTGAATTTTGATGATTGCCACATCTCTGAAGTTATAAAGTTCTTGCAAAAACTTGCTAAAAGTCCTAATGCTAGTGCTATAAATTTGGCTTTCACGCAACATATTACAAATGCTCTTATAAAAGCTAGAGAAGAGAAACTAGAGCGCGAAGCCTCTATTCCTAGAAAGCTAGAGGATGGTTGGGAGCCCATCATTAAGATGAAAGTTAAAGATTTTGATTGTAATGCTTTATGTGATCTTGGTGCAAGTATTTCCGTTATGCCTAAGAAAATTTATAATATGCTTGACTTGCCACCGCTGAAAAATTGTTATTTGGATGTTAATCTTGCTGATCATTCTACAAAGAAACCTTTGGGGAAAGTTGATAATGTTCGCATTACCGTTAACAATAACCTTGTCCCCGTTGATTTTGTTGTCTTGGATATTGAATGCAGTGCATCTTGTCCCATTATATTGGGAAGACCTTTTCTTCGAACCGTTGGTGCTATCATTGATATGAAGGAAGGTAATACTATAAAATATCAATTTCCTCTCAAGAAAGGTATGGAACACTTCCCTAGAAAGAGAATGAAGTTACCTTTTGATTCTATTATTAGAACAAATTATGATGTTGACACTTCGTCTCTTGATAATACTTGATACACACTTTCTGCGCCTAGCTGAAAGGCGTTAAAGAAAAGCGCTTATGGGAGACAACCCATGGTTTTTACTACAGTACTTTGTTTTTATTTTGTGTCTTGGAAGTTGTTTACTACTGTAGCAACCTCTCCTTATCTTAGTTTAGTGTTTTGTTGTGCCAAGTAAAGTCGTTGATAGTAAAGTTCATACTAGATTTGGATTACTGCGCAGAAACAGATTTCTTTGCTGTCACGAATCTGGGCTGTTTTCTCTGTAGGTAACTCAGAAAATTATGCCAATTTACGTGAGTGATCCTCAGATATGTACGCAACTTTCATTCAATTTGAGCATTTTCATTTGAGCAAGTCTGGTGCCTCGATAAAATTCGTCAATACGAACTGTTCTGTTTTGACAGATTCTGCCTTTTATTTCGCATTGCCTCTTTTGCTATGTTGGATGAATTTCTTTGATCCATGAATGTCCAGTAGCTTTATGCAATGTCCAGAAGTGTTAAGAATGATTATGTCACCTCTGAACATGTTAATTTTTATTGTCACTAACCCTCTAATGAGTTGTTCTAAGTTTGGTGTGGAGGAAGTTTTCAAGAATCAAGAGAGGAGTATGATGCAACATGATCAAGGAGAGTGAAAGCTCTAAGCTTGGGGATGCCCCGGTGGTTTACCCCTGCATATTCTAAGAAGACTCAAGCGTCTAAGCTTGGGGATGCCCAAGGCATCCCCTTCTTCATCGACAACATTATCAGGTTCCTCCCCTGAAACTATATTTTTATTCCATCACATCTTATGTGCTTTTCTTGGAGCATCGGTTTGTTTTTGTTTTTTGTTTTGTTTGAATAAAATGGATCCTAGCATTCACTTTGTGGGAGAGAGACACGCTCCGCTGTAGCATATGGACAAGTATGTCCTTAGGCTCTACTCATAGTATTCATGGCGAAGTTTCTTCTTCGTTAAATTGTTATATGGTTGGAATTGGAAAATGATACATGTAGTAATTTGCTAAAATGTCTTGGATAATGTGATACTTGGCAATTGTTGTGCTCATGTTTAAGCTCTTGCATCATATACTTTGCACCCATTAATGAAGAAATACATAGAGCATGCTTAAATTTGGTTTGCATATTTGGTTTCTCTAAGGTCTAGATAATTTCTAGTATTGAGTTTGAACAACAAGGAAGACGGTGTAGAGTCTTATAATGTTTACAATATGTCTTTTATGTGAGTTTTGCTGCACCGGTTCATCCTTGTGTTTGTTTCAAATAAGCCTTGCTAGCCTAAACCTTGTATCGAGAGGGATTACCTCTCATGCATCCAAAATACTTGAGCCAACCACTATGCCATTTGTGTCCACCATACCTACCTACTACATGGTATTTTCCGCCATTCCAAAGTAAATTGCTTGAGTGCTACCTTTAAAATTCCATCATTCACCTTTGCAATATATAGCTCATGGGACAAATAGCTTAAAAACTATTGTGGTATTGAATATGTACTTATGCACTTTATCTCTTATTAAGTTGCTTGTTGTGCGATAACCATGTTCACTGGGGACGCCATCAACTACTCTTTGTTGAATTTCATGTGAGTTGCTATGCATGTTCGTCTTGTCTGAAGTAAGGGAGATCTACCACCTTATGGTTAAGCATGCATATTGTTAGAGAAGAACATTGGGCCGCTAACTAAAGCCATGATCCATGGTGGAAGTTTCAGTTTTGGACAATATCCTCAATCTCATATGAGAAAATTATTAATTGTTGTTACATGCTTATGCATAAAAGAGGAGTCCATTATCTGTTGTCTATGTTGTCCCGGTATGGATGTCTAAGTTGAGAATAATCAATAGCGAGAAATCCAATGCGAGCTTTCTCCTTAGACCTTTGTACAGGCGGCATAGAGGTACCCCTTTGTGACACTTGGTTAAAACATGTGCATTGTGATGATACGGTAGTCCAAGCTAATTAGGACAAGGTGCGGGCACTATTGGTATACTATGCATGAGGCTTGCAACTTGTAAGATATAATTTACATGATACATATGCTTTATTACTACCGTTGACAAAATTGTTTCATGTTTTCAAAATCAAAGCTCTAGCACAAATATAGCAATCGATGCTTTTCCTCTATGGAGGACCATTATTTTACTTTCATTGTTGAGTCAGTTCACCTATTTCTCTCCACCTCAAGAAGCAAACACTTGTGTGAACTGTGCATTGATTCCTACATACTTGCTTATTGCACTTATTATATTACTCTATGTTGACAATATCCATGAGATATACATGTTATAAGTTGAAAACAACTGCTGAAACTTAATCTTCCTTTGTGTTGCTTCAATGCTTTTACTTTGAATTATTGCTTTATGAGTTAACTCCTATGCAAGACTTATTGATGCTTGTCTTGAAGTACTATTCATGAAAAGTCTTTGCTTTATGATTCACTTGTTTACTCATGTCATATACATTGTTTTGATCACTGCATTCACTACATATGCTTTACAAATAGTATGATCAAGGTTATGATGGCATGTCACTCCAGAAATTATCTTTGTTATCGTTTTACCTGCTCGGGACGAGCAGAACTAAGCTTGGGGATGCTGATACGTCTCCAACGTATCGATAATTTCTTATGTTCCATGCCACATTATTGATGTTATCTACATGTTTTATGCACACTTTATGTCATATTCGTGCATTTTCTGGAACTAACCTATTAACAAGATGCCGAAGTGCCGATTCTTGTTTTCATTGTTTTTGGTTTCGAAATCCTAGTAACGAAATATTCTCGGAATTGGACGAAATCAACGCCCGGGGTCCTATTTTGCCACGAAGCTTCCAGAAGACCGAAGAGGAGACGAAGTGGGGCCACGAGGTGGCCACACCCTAGGCGGCGCGGCCCCCTTGGCCGCGCGGCCTGTGGTGTGGGCCCCTCGTGCCGCCTCTGACCTGCCCTTCCGCCTACTTAAAGCCTCCGTCGCGAAACCCCCAGTGCCGAGAGCCACGATACGGAAAACCTTCCCGGAGACGCCGCCGCCGCCAATCCCATCTCGGGGATTCGGAGATCGCCTCCGGCACCTGCCGGAGAGGGGAATCATCTCCGGAGGACTCTACGCCGCCATGGTCGCCTCCGGAGTGATGTGTGAGTAGTCTACCCCTGGACTATGGGTCCATAGCAGTAGCTAGATGGTTGTCTTCTCCCCATTGTGCTTCATTGTCGGATCTTGTGAGCTGCCTAACATGATCAAGATCATCTATTTGTAATTCTATATGTTGCGTTTGTTGGGATCCGATGAATAGAGAATACTTGTTATGTTGATTATCAAAGTTATGTCTATGTGTTGTTTATGATCTTGCATGCTCTCCGTTACTAGTAGATGCTCTGGCCAAGTAGATGCTTGTAACTCCAAGAGGGAGTATTTATGCTCGATAGTGGGTTCATGCCTCCATTGATATCTGGGACAGTGACAGAAAGTTCTAAGGTTGTGGATGTGCTGTTGCCACTAGGGATAAAACATTGGTGCTATGTTCAAGGATGTAGTTACTGATTACATTACGCGCAATACTTAATGCAATTGTCTGTTGTTAGCAACTTAATACTGGAGGGGGTTCGGATGATAACCTGAAGGTGGACTTTTTAGGCATAGATGCATGCTGGATAGCGGTCTATGTACTTTGTCGTAATGTCCAACTAAATCTCACTATACTCATCATAATATGTATGTGCATGGTCATGCCCTCTTTATTTGTCAATTGCCCAGCTGTAATTTGTTCACCCAACATGATGTTTATCTTATGGGAGAGACACCTCTAGTGAACTGTGGACCCCGGTCCAATTCTCTATACTGAAATACAATCTACTGCAATACTTGTTCTACTGTTTTCTGCAAACAATCATCTTCCACACAATACGGTTAATCCTTTGTTACAGCAAGCCGGTGAGATTGACAACCTCACTGTTTCGTTGGGGCAAAGTACTTTGGTTGTGTTGTGCAGGTTCCACGCTGGCGCCGGAATCCCTGGTGTTGCGCCGCACTACATCCCGCCGCCATCAACCTTCAACGTGCTTCTTGACTCCTACTGGTCCGATTAAACCTTGGTTTCTTACTGAGGGAAACTTGCCGCTGTGCGCATCACACCTTCCTCTTGGGGTTCCCAACGGACGTTTTTATTTTGTGTCTTGGAAGTTGTTTACTACTGTAGCAACCTCTCCTTATCTTAGTTTTGTGTTTTGTTGTGCCAAGTGAAGCCTCTAATCGAAGGTTGATACTAGATTTGGATTTCTGCGCAGAAACAGATTTCTATCTGTCACAAATCTGGGCTGTTTTCTCTGTAGGTAACTCAGAAAAATATGCCAATTTACGTGCGTGTTCCTCAGATATGTACGCAACTTTCATTAGTTTTGAGTTTTCTGATCTGAGCAACGGAAGTATTTATTAAAAATTCGTCTTTACGGACTGTTCTGTTTTGACAGATTCTGCCTTTTATTTCGCATTGCTTCTTTCGCTGTGTTGGGTGGATTTCTTTGTTCCATTACCTTCCAGTAGCTTTGAGCAATGTCCAGAAGTGTTAAGAATGATTGTGTCACCTCTGAACATGTGAATTTTTGATTATGTACTAACCCCTCTAATGAAGTTTATGAGAAGTTTTGTGTGAAGGAAGTTTTCAAGGGTCAAGAGAGGAGGATGATATACTATGATCAAGAAGAGTGAAAGCTCTAAGCTTGGGGATGCCCCGGTGGTTCATCCCTGCATATTCCAAGAAGACTCAAGCATCTAAGCTTGGGGATGCCCAAGGCATCCCCTTCTTCATCGACAACATTATCAGGTTCCTCCCCTGAAACTATATTTTTATTCCGTCACATCTTATGTGCTTTGCTTGGAGCGTCGGTTTGTTTTTGTTTTTGTTTTGTTTGAATAAAATGGATCCTAGCATTCATTGGGTGGGAGAGAGACACGCTCCGCTGTTGCATATGGACAAGTATGTCCTGAGGCTTTACTCATAATATTCATGGCGAAGTTTCTTCTTCGTTAAATTGTTATATGGTTGGAATTGGAAAATGATACATGTAGTAAATTGCTAAAATGTCTTGGATAATGTGATACTTGGCAATTGTTGTGCTCATGTTTAAGCTCTTGCATCATATGCTTTGCACCTATTAATGAAGAAATACATAGAGCATGCTAAAATTTGGTTTGCATATTTGGTCTCTCTAAAAGTCTAGATAATTTTTAGTATTGAGTTTGAACAACAAGGAAGACGGTGTAGAGTCTTATAATGTTTACAATATGTCTTTTATGTGAGTTTTGCTGCACCGCTTCATCCTTGTGTTTGTTTCAAATAGCCTTGCTAGCCTAAACCTTGTGTCGAGAGGGAATACTTCTCATGCATCCAAAATACTTGAGCCAACCACTATGCCATTTGTGTCCACCATACCTACCTACTACATGGTATTTCTCCGCCATTCCAAAGTAAATTGCTTGAGTGCTACCTTTAAATTTCTATCCTCTACCTTTACAATATATAGCTCATGGGACAAGTAGCCTAAAAACTATTGTGGTATTGAATATGTACTTATGCACTTTATCTCTTATTAAGTTGCTTGTTGTGCGATAACCATGTTCCTGGGGACGCCATCAACTACTCTTTGTTGAATATCATGTGAGTTGCTATGCATGTCCGTCTTGTCTGAAGTAAGGGAGATTTACCACCTAATGGTTAGAGTATGCATGTTGTTAGAGAAGAACATTGGGCCGCTAACTAAAGCCATGATCCATGGTGGAAGTTTCAGTTTTGGACATATATCCTCAATCTCATATGAGAAAATTAATTGTTGCTACATGCTTATACATTAAAGAGGAGTCCATTATCTGTTGTCTATGTTGTCCCGGTATGGATGTCTAAGTTGAGAATAATCAATAGCGAGAAATCCAATGCGAGCTTTCTCCTTAGACCTTTGTACAGGCGGCATAGAGGTACCCCTTTGTGACACTTGGTTAAAACATGTGCATTGCGATAATCCCGGTAATCCAAGCTAATTAGGACAAGGTGCGGGCACTATTAGTATACTATGCATGAGGCTTGCAACTTGTAAGATATAATTTACATAACACATATGCTTTATTACTACCGTTGACAAAATTGTTTCTTGTTTTCAAAACCAAAGCTCTAGCACAAATATAGCAATTGATGCTTTCCTCTTTGAAGGACCATTCTTTTACTTTTATGTTGAGTCAGTTCACCTATCTCTCTCCACCTCAAGAAGCAAACACTTGTGTGAACTGTGCATTGATTCATACATACTTGCATATTGCACTTGTTATATTACTTTACATTGACAATATCCATGAGATATACATGTTATAAGTTGAAAGCAACCGCTGAAACTTCATCTTCCTTTGTGTTGCTTCAATACCTTTACTTTGAATTATTGCTTTATGAGTTAACTCTTATGCAAGACTTATTGATGCTTGTCTTGAAGTACTATTCATGAAAAGTCTTTGCTATATGATTCATTTGTTTACTCATGTCATTTACATTGTTTGGATCGCTGCATTCATTACATATGCTTACAATAGTATGATCAAGGTTATGATGGCATGTCACTCCAGAAATTATCTTTGTTATCGTTTACCTTTCGGACGAGCAGAAACTAAGCTTGGGGATGCTGATACGTCTCCGACGTATCGATAATTTCTTATGTTCCATGCCACATTATTGATGATATCTACATGTTTTATGCACACTTTATATCATATTTATGCATTTTCTGGAACTAACCTATTAACAAGATGCCGAAGAGCCGATTCTTTGTTTTTAACTTTGTTTTTGGTTTTAGAAATCCTAGTAAGGAAATATTCTCGGAATTGGACGAAATCAACGCCCAGAGGCCTATTTTACCACGAAGCTTCCAGAAGACCGAAGAGTCAACGAAGTGGGGCCACGAGGTGGCCAGGGGGTAGGGCGGCGCGGCCCACCCTTGGCCGCGCCGACCTGTCTCCTGGGCCCCTCGTGACGCCCCCTGACCTACCCTTCCGCCTACAAATAGCCTTCGTCGCGAAACCCCCAGTACCGAGAGCCACGATACGTAAAACCTTCCAGAGACGCCGCCGCCGCCAATCCCATCTCGGGGGATTCAGGAGATCGCCTCCGGCACCCTGCCGGAGAGGGGAATCATCTCCCGGAGGACTCTACACCGCCATGGTCGCCTCCGGAGTGATGTGTGAGTAGTTCACCCCTGGACTATGGGTCCATAGCAGTAGCTAGATGGTTGTCTTCTCCTCATTATGCTTCATTGTCGGATCTTGTGAGCTGCCTAACATGATCAAGATCATCTATCTGTAATGCTATATGTTGTGTTTGTTGGGATCCGATGGATAGAGAATACTATGTTATGTTGATTATCAATTTATGTCTATGTGTTGTTTATGATCTTGCATGCTCTCCGTTATTAGTAGAGGCTCTGGCCAAGTTTTTGCTAGTAACTCCAAGAGGGAGTATTTATGCTCGATAGTGGGTTCATGTCTCCGTGAACTGGGAGTGACGAGAAACCTCTAAGGTTATGGATGTGCTGTTGCCTCTAGGGATTAATCATTGATGATTTGTCAGAGGTTGTAGTTATTTATTACATTACGCGCAATACTTTATGCAATTGTCTGTTGTTAGCAACTTAATACTGGAAGGGGTTCGGATGATAACCTGAAGGTGGACTTTTTAGGCATAGATGCATGCTGGATAGCGGTCTATGTACTTTGTCGTAATGCCCAATTAAATCTCACAATACTCATCATAATATGTATGTGCATGGTCATGCCCTCTCTATTTATCAATTGCCCAACTGTAATTTGTTCACCCAACATGCTATTTATCTTATGGGAGAGACACCTCTAGTGAACTGTGGACCCCGGTCCAATTCTCTATACTGAAATACAATCTACTGCAATACTTGTTCTTGTTTTTCATAAACAATCATCTTCCACACTATACATCTAATCCTTTGTTACAGCAAGCCGGTGAGATTGATAACCTCGCTGTTTCGTTGGGGCAAAGTACTTGGTTTGTGTTGTGCAGGTTCCACGTTGGCGCCGGAATCCCTGGTGTTGCGCCGCACTACATCTCGCCGCCATCAACCTTCAACGTGCTTCTTGACTCCTACTGGTTCGATAAACCTTGGTTCTTACTGAGGGAAACTTGCCGCTGTGCGCATCACACCTTCCTCTTGGGGTTCCCAACGGATGCGTGTTGAACGAAAAGACAATACGTCAATCACGCGCATCAATAGATATATCTCTTTCGGAATTGTGCAGCCTTTTTGTTTGCCGGTATTTGATTAAGGGATGGCTGTGAATTGATATAGTTTTCTCCCGTGGATGTGTACTTCCTGGTCATTATTTTCAGTACATGTTGTTATTTATCAAATTATATAGCAGAGACTACTCATTGTTTCAGTTTTGAGTTGATATTTAATGACTGGTTGCTGACCTTTATATAAGCTTAAATCTATTCTCAAACCAGATCATTAATTGACCAACATGAGTTGAACAAAAATAGAGAAGCTTTGACATACACTCCACTGCAAATCACTATACCTATAAGTATCTTGGCCAAAACATCAATACAGTTGTGCAACTCGTACTTCCGGTCTCAGTAGTTGCAGCTAAATCTTGTTGATATTTGGCCTACCAAAATCATTCAAATTAAAGGTTTCAGTTTCAAATTTGAGGCCTCGTGGTTCATTGTATGCCAGTTAAATGAGTTAAATCTTGCTACCTGGTTTTCTTATTTGACAATAAGGTGATGCAAATGGGGCATCATATGATCTGTTCAATTAGATGTCCAGCTATCTCTTGGCTCCATTAGTGAGGAGGTGGTTGGCTTTACACCGCTCACGTTTCTTTTCTGCAAAGGGTTTTCATAAAAGAAGTGTTAGGATTTTCTTTTCTGCAAAGAGTGAGGATGCCTTTTGTATGCTTGGCATAAATAAAGAGGTTATTGAGTTGACAGGTATCACACTTACTGCGGAAGAGTAACAAGAAGACGTAGAACTTGGATCCAGCTAGATGCATAATAATATTATCTTGTTACGTTTGGTACTATCTTTTATGAATTATATATGTGTAGAAATAAAATTTGAAAACCCGTGGCAACGCACGAACATTTGTACTAGTATAAGTTGAAACACGAATACAGTTTTTTTTTTTTGCGAGAGAAACACGAATACAGTTATGTTTCACCACGCAAACAATCATACTAGTATTGAAACAACGGAAAAAAATATCTCAAAATCTATCAACATGGAATCTACTTTTGAAGATCTCAACGTGAGGATCTCAAAAGTGAAAACGATACGTAATTACGGTTCTCAAGATATTTTATTTTAAAAACAAATCTAGAAAAAAAAGGAAAAACTCCAGCCCCATGTCTTCTCTCTCCTCCCCTCATCCCACGTTGCTTCCCCTTACGACACGTGGTGTGCAGGGAGATCACTTCACATGGATTTTCCGGCACCACAACGCGTCACTTGTCACGTGCAAAGCGAGTTACTTTCCCTTCGCGAAGTTTGGCTTTTTTCTAACCATTTCTTTTATTTCCTTCTTTCTTCCTTCAAACAAATTTCCCACCCACGTTTGCTCTTATATATTTTTTTTTTACTTGAAGCAGATGTAATTTTTTAGAAAAACTTGAGGCCCTTCGTAGTTTATGGTAATTATCATAAAATAAAACATAGTTTACTATTTATGGACGTTGAGTTTCACTTTTCTCATAGGAATGAACGGGGTTGTAATAATTTTCTAGTACTACGTGCTATGATACTCTCATTGTGGGTAGTCTAAGGCATAGTCTGGTGGTGAGGAATCGATTATGGTAAAAAAAAATGGTTTCATTCTTTTGATTTCTCACTAATTTCTAGTTGTCACAAATCTAGCAAGCTTACTCATTCACTAGGCATGCATGTAGTTTTCTTGGATGCGTTTGTCTCTAAGCTTATAGAAAATAGGGAAGTTCAAGGAGAAATGCACTTTGGCTCATAGGAGCATATGCTCCTATTATGTGAATGCATATTTTAATGTACTAAATTTTTACATGTACATCTAGACATTTTATTTGGTACACAAGTTTTTAAAAAAACTAAAAATAATTGTGGCTCCTGTAAAAAAGACAAGTTTTGATGCTATAACACGACTAGGTACATGATATTTTTTTTGTCTTTTTTGTACACGCCATATAAAATGTTGTTTCCCCACGAAAATTTGTGCACTAACATAGAATGTCACGATGTACACCAAAAAAATTATACCAGAATTTTTTAACATTTTTAAAATTGTTTTTTTATTATTTTATATAATGAGAGCATTTGCTCCTATGAGCCAAATTGCCACCTCCAAGTTCAGTATAAATCATGTTTCTTTGGAACCCGGGGGAATATGCAGATCAAGTTAAATAGGAGTGCATCCCAACTTGTCATGTGTGGAATGCATTCCTGCATTCACCCAAGCCCCTCACCTTCACTCATGTTTTTGGATTTTCAGCTATAACCGTAAGTAAGCCTGAACCAACCTAGAAGGAAGGTAAAGGCGTTTGTGCTACAGATAAATGAACACCCGTAAGCATTACTAATTCAAATTGTGCAGCTGCATGTATTTCCCGTCATGGGCAGCATCAATTTAATAGAATGACATGCCCTTATTCTTAAATAGTGAAAGGGATATGGCAATTCCTTTATTGATTTGGGGAGAACCGACTCGATAGAGGCGTTGGAGCCAAGGAGGAGGTGGAAAAGTCTAACTCGAAAGAGTAAGTTAAACCGAATCCAAGCTATTTCTTAGTGGAAAGCAGGTGGTTTTCTTTCCAAAGAAGGGAGAAACCACCGATTATATTGGTAAGTAGATGCTTGCATCGCCTAGCCAAATAAGATAAATATAAAAACTTTCTTTGCTAAGACCTAATAAGGAAATAAATGGTAAATTTGCGGGTTCAGTTCCTGCTGTATGCACGAATGGGAATGTTCCATATATAAGTCTATGTAAACTGGTTCTCTATCCATGAAATCTCATCCACCATCCATACATAAAGAATTGGTATATGGTATATTACTATATTTATACCATAACAATAGTGACTTTGGCTTTAAACAGAGAGCAGCTTAAAGGGGACTCGCATTGGAGGATTGCTCTAATAAAATACACTGGCTAGGAACTGTAAGCCATTCACTTTTTGGACTTCTTCATGAATCTAGTTTTCTCGTAAGGTCCGAGTCCACCTTGGAGATAACAATGTGAGATATGAGCAATGAAAATATAAACATTAGATGATGATTATAGATTAAAAAAATATCTGAGAAAATGAAACCTTGGGAGATCTTCCATTTACAATAAAATTCAACAGAGGCAGTATTGAAACACAAGGAGGCCAACTAAAAAAAAATGAAGCCAAGCTCACTTGATTAGAGAAATAAATTTACAGCCCAGTCCCCTAAGTTTAAGTCCTAGCGAATGCAAATTTGTGTTTTTATTATAATTTAGAAATACACCGTAGAGTTTTCGCAACTGCATTATCGGTTTCTGAAATGTGATAGAACAACTCATCCCGCAGGAAAAAAAATGTACTAAGTATTATTAGCTTAGCAAGTAACTTTTTAAAAAATTCCCGTTTAAATCGAAGAGACCCCAAAAGTGACGGAACAACCGACACAAAACGATTTTAAGCACATCTTCTTACCGGTCAAGCAAAATTAATCGTCGCAGTGTCGTTTCTTTCTTGCCGGGGACGCATAACAAGTGACAAAAAAAAAGTCGCCTTGCGCCTGACCACCTCTGCATCTTCCCTCTGCAAGCGCCGTCGCGATCTCCGCATCGCCCGCCGCCGCGTCCAGACGCAGCTCCCCGCCATGCGGCGCTTCCTCACCGACAGGGCGCGCCGCGCGGTGGCCGCTTCCCTGCGCGCCGCCACCAGGCCAGCCCCGCCGTGTCCGGCCGCTCCGGCTCGGGCGCTGTCTCGACCGCCCCCTTCTCCGGCTTCGGCGATGGCCTCCTACATGGCGAGGGCCATGTCCACTTCGGCCGCTTCCGCGCCGCCAGTGTCACTTGACACCATCAACCCCAAGGTGCGACATTTACCTTGTTACCAACCCTTTTTCTGCTTCTTGGATTCGTTGGTCAAGCGAGCAATCCGGCCCTAGGATAGGAGGAAGAATTTATGGATATTTGCTAGGGATGACAAGCTCAGTCTGATCGGGGCTTATCTGCGTGAAATTGGAGCTCGAATCTTTGTGTACTGGACAATTTGATAAAAGTAACATGTGTACTTCACAGCAGCATAGGGGTTCTAATAGCATAAAATTAAGCTTTAACATTCAGTGTGGCAGACTGCATTATCTTATTTTGTGTGAAAGAAAGTAACATGTGTACTTCTCAGTAGCATTGGGATTCTAATAGCATAAAATTAAGCTTTAGCATTCAGTCTGTCAGACTTCATTGTCTTGTTTGATGTAATCTGGTTGTTCCTTATAGGTCTTGGAGTTCAAATATGCTGTTCGTGGAGAAATTGTGACACATGCTCAGGTATATGGAATTTCTTACTCACACTTAGCAGCAGTTTTTGTTGTCCCGTATATGTATGGATGTATACTGTGGAGTACCAATCAGTCAATTACTGCCGTACTTGACATCTGCATAATTTTACTTGTCGTTGATGTTTCATGTCTATGTTTAATTCTAGTATGATTGTTTGGAAAGTTGAATCATGGTCTAGTTTTTCTTCTGCAGAACTTAGAAGATGAGTTACACAAAAATCCAGAATCGCTTCCTTTTGATGAGGTTTGTATTGTGACTCCATCAACTCTACATCCTGTTGGAAGATTTTTCCACTACACTTAATTCTATCGATGGATTTACCTTCACTTTTCTAACACTTAATGCAGATATTGTATTGCAACATTGGCAATCCTCATTCCCTTGGTCAACAACCAGTTACTTTTTTCAGAGAGGTGAGTTTGTATGCCTTGGATTCTAGTTATGTGATGAATTCTTGTTCCACTGTTGCTCACTTGCCATTGCTTTTGTCAGGTCCTCTCTTTATGTGATCATCCAGCTCTCTTGGACAAAAGTGAGACTCATGCTCTATACAGGTAGATAAACCACTCCATCTTAGACAAGTACAAGTAAATCAGTGTGAAATGCGTAAATATTCTTTCTTTGGCTGTTACAGTAGGTTGTTATGATAGTGTTGGCTGTTACACAAGTCTTAAGCAACGTTGACCAAGTTGCTCTATCAGGATTTTCAAACAATAGTTGCCTCAACGGTAATGGTTAATAATTTTAATTAGGCTTAGTAAGGTGGGCCAAGTTTTTGTATCAGTCATTTTAGACAGGTTGCGACTTAGAAGTGCATACATGACCACATAAGCCTAACGAGTACAAGAGCTGCTCTGCACACACCTTATGTAGTTACATAGCCTGTTCTTTACTCGGGGTTTTTCTTTATCCGTTTATTGTGTACTTTTGTCCTAGACACCTTTTCTAGTGCATAAATAAAGGATGATGGTGGTAACTAAATCTCTGGTGGAGGCACTTGCTAAGGCAGATATGGAAGTCCATGTGATCTGTTCAGTTTATAAAACACAAATGTTCTGTGATTTTCAATCAATGACCACATCTCATCCTCGCACTGAGTGATATTTTCCTAATTGTGTACTTTTGTCCTAGACACTTCTTCTAGTGCATACAATAAAGGACGATGGTGATAACTAAATCTCTGGTGAAGGCATTAGCTAAGGCAGATATGGAAGTCCATGTGATCTGTTCATTTTATAAAACATGAAAGTTCTGTGCTTTTCAATCAATGACCACATCTCATCCTCGCACTGAATGATATTTTCCTAATTATGCATCTTTGCGATTCTACCGAGCAGTTTTCCCACAAAGTAACTGTTTTAATATTCTAAATTTAGCTACGTGCTAATAGCGACTATTCAACATGTCACAAGCTTGTGGACAACTTTGTAGACATGTAGTAGCCTAACTACTCATCGCTTGCTGCACTTTAGAATGTTGATATAAGTGTTTTCATACAGTTCAGATGCTATAGAGAGAGCATGGCAAATCCTAGATAAAATCCCAGGAAGAGCAACAGGAGCATATAGCCATAGTCAGGTATCTACCTATATACTCTTCGAAGAATGTTATCATGGTTTTCGATCTTGGCCATTCACATAGCTGTCTGTTTCAGGGTATAAAAGGTTTGCGTGATGAAATTGCTGCTGGTATTGCTGCCCGTGATGGTTTCCATGCTAGTGGAGATAACATCTTCCTCACAGATGGAGCAAGCCCAGCAGTATGTATATTTTATACCGGATTCATATGGACAGTGATAATCATTTACAAGCACTAAGGACATTTGTTCTTCCAGTTAGAAGTCAAGCCTGACTATACATATTGATCCAGCTTCTCATTACTAATCCAGTTTAATTACTTTTTCACCTAGGTGCACATGATGATGCAGTTACTGATAAGGTCTGAGAAGGATGGCATTCTCTGCCCTCTTCCTCAATACCCACTGTATTCTGCATCAATTACTCTTCATGGTGGTTCTTTTGTATGTTCTATGACAATGCTTCTAATGCTTAAAGTGCTGGATACTTGGATCTCCATCTTTGATTATTTAATATATGAAACAAATTTGGCTTCAGGTTCCTTATTATCTCGATGAAGAGACAGGGTGGGGGCTGGAGGTTGACGAGCTTAAAAAACAACTAGATGAGGCTCGATCTAAGGGTATCACTGTCAGAGCGCTCGTGGTCATAAATCCGGGAAATCCAACTGGACAGGTTATTATTGATCAATCTTTTATATTTCTAAAAAGGCAAAGAAAATCTTTTTAATGGTATAACAGTGATAAGCTACATACCAATTAGAACTTGGCAGACAGATAATTTATGAACCTATATCCTCTTTGAAGTCTTCTTCTTTCAAGAAACTTCATCTTGGTGAAGTGGTTAGTTAACATTTTTTTTACTTTCACAAGGTTCTTGCTGAGGAAAACCAAAAGAAGATTGTTGAATTCTGCAAGAACGAAGGACTTGTTCTTCTTGCAGATGAGGTGAGCCCAGAATCTGTATTCAAAGGTTTGCCTCTGTCAATATGCACAAGCTACGATAGGTATTAAGCATATTCATTCATTTACCCCAGGTTTACCAAGAAAACATATATGATGAAGATAAGAAATTCCACTCTTTCAAAAAGATTGCACGGTCCATGGGATACACAGATGATGATCTTCCTTTGGTATCGTTCCAGTCAGTTTCTAAAGGTAATTGAATCCTTCTATAGCCTGCAGTCCTTTTTGCTGTGCATCTTTTAGCATATGGTAAGGCTTTTTTGTGTGTCCTGCTAGGTTACCATGGAGAATGTGGAAAACGAGGAGGCTACATGGAAGTAACTGGATTTAATGCCGATGTAAGGGAACAAATTTACAAGGTGGCATCAGTGAATCTTTGTTCAAATGTCTCTGGCCAAATTCTGTCTAGCCTCATAATGAACCCACCCAAGGTCAGTATATCATGCATTAGAGCAGTTGCAAAGTGGAATATTGTGCACCTATATAAATGATTACTACTTTCACAGGCGGGGGATGAATCCTACGAATCCTTTATGGTAGAGAGAGATGGTATTCTATCATCGCTGGCTCGACGTGCAAAGGTTTGTCCCACCTTTTTTGAATGCTCCCACCTATTTTAAGATTGGTTGATGCATACCTCCCCTTTTCCTGCTTTTAAGCTTTATCACCTGGAGATATTTAAGGACCTTGTCATTGCTATCTTTCTCCACCTTACATAGGCCTTGGAAGAAGCATTCAATAGTTTAGAAGGCATCACATGCAACAAAGCTGAGGGCGCAATGTATTTGTTCCCTCGCCTTCATTTACCCCAGAAGGCCATTGGAGCTGCCCAAGCAGCCGGTGCTGCACCAGATGCATATTACGCTCTCCGCCTTCTTCAAGCCACTGGAATTGTTGTTGTTCCTGGCTCTGGGTTTGGTCAGGTTGGTAGTCTCAAAGCCCGCAGTAAAAAGTTGCAAGGTTCTTTGTGGCTCAGAGCATAATCGAGTTTGCATTAACATTTTCTGCTGCATCTTAATTCTGTGTAGGCTCCTGGAACATATCATTTTAGATGTACGATCTTGCCACAGGAGGACAAAATTCCTGCAATCATATCCAGGTTTAAGGAATTCCATGAGAAATTCATGGACGAATACCGTGATGGATCACCCGCCTCTTCCAAAACTGAAAGCGTAGAAGATAAAACTGGAAGCGCCAGTGATAAGACTGCTGGAAGTGGAGATAAAACTGTAAGCGGCAGCGATAAAACTGAAACTGGAGGAGACTAAGCGCCCAACTCAAACTTCACGTACAGTCAGTTTCTGTCGAAATAATAAAGATCATGCAATGGTGCCATGCTCCGTTAAATGGATGAATCAATCTGACTTGCCCCAGCTTCATTTGCACAAAGGTCTTGGAATCAGACCTTGCAAAAATCTCCAGAACTGTGTATTTGCAAAACCATGCCCTTTTTGACTTGTGAGATTATGTTTTGGGCTGGGAGATGTAAAGAGATTGCTACTAGAATGCTTTGGGAAATGAAATCTTACTGTGCAGATGTTCTCTGTGATTGGAGCTTGATCTTATTTTGTTAGTGACAAATCTACTGTAAAAAATCATACTTCGCCTTATTGAGGAAATAAAATGGTTGGTACTTTTTCCAGGATGCTATAATTTGAATTAATAATAACGCCAGCCTTTGTTTGAGCCCCCAAAATTACCCAAAAATGCGTTCAACTGCTCAGCTCGTATTCAGTAGCAAAAATTCATGAGTGCTTTGGTCGGTGGGTGCATGTCTGTCTATGTGTTATCTGGATCCTGTTATTTGAGCTGAGCGTGACGGTGCATCTAGAATTTGGGCAAATGCTTTTTAGGAATTGAGCGGGCATGTCAGGCTACATAAAACATCTTCACAGAAGTTCCAGCAACCCCCAGTTTTATTTGGGAAAGCAAGCATATCCTTACGATTACAGCAATGTTTGTCCAAACTTCACATCGGTTAGGAGCATGCTTCGAAAGACTCATCAAATGCACATTACAATACAGGAGGTAGCAATGAAAGTACTAGGTGTTCTCTAACTCAGATGTACCAGCAGTACCTTTTTTTTTTTTGAGGTACTATACTACAGTACAGTAGAAAAATGGGACAGGAGTGGCGACTTGTTGATGTGTGGTCCATCGCACAGATGGGCCCAAAAGCGTGGCCCGTTGCTCCATCCTGGACCAGCCTATCCTGCTTCAATGCTTCATGAAGCACACTACCAACCACACTAGTGGACTAGTCCTAGATTCAGATTCAGATCGTTGCCAAACCTGTAAAAACACCTGGTCCATGTAAAAAAAAGGTCCACGATTCACATTAAGCTCTTCAAGAAGCTTGTCTGTCACTTGGCCCGATTCACCGACTTGGCGATTTGCAGCGTGTAGAAGTTACCCAGAGTCAACGAGCAGCCTGGTTGCAGTTTTGCACGCCCAGCTCTAGACATGTAGCAAACCAAAACAAAAAAAGAAGAGGAGAGCACGCTGGCTGGCTGGCTGGCTTTTGCTGTGCATGCTGGGTGTCCCTGGATCGGTGGCTGCGAGACATAAACGCAATGATAGTAGATAAACCCTGCGTCGCGTTGTCAACCGTTCCATCATCTTCCTTTGCGTCACTTATGATTCCTTCCCGGTCCCTACTGCAATTTCTCCCCTAACGCTCACAAGTCCAACTTCAATGGAGTAGAACAGAAGGATATCTTTGCCGATGTGCGCACCAATCGATCCTTATTACTCGTTTTCTCCCATATAAGTTGTCTTTTTTGAACAAGCCATATAAGTTGTTGGTAATTTAGTGCACATTATACTGAAAAATCAGCGTAACCTAATCTGAAACTACGTGATAAAATGGGATGATTTGTGCGTTCACAAGGAACTTCGGAGCATAGTTGCTATTATTGGCTACCATGTCGCATGAATGTGATCTTGATGCTAAGATGTGTCCGATGCATCCTTATTTATGAAGGGGGCTGTGGCTACAACTTACTAAACCAAATAACTACGGTGCATGGCGTGTGATTGACAGGTGGTATATCAGTTTTAGAGATCCATCCAAGACATAAAGCATAGAATTAGATTGGGGATCACCCACCCCATATGTGATGGAGCGGGTGCCCTATTCTCGCTCGATCCATGGTGTGGTAGGCGACCTCTATGGTTTATTTGCTGGAACTCTTTGGGCTTTGCTCGAATCCTATGTTCTCGTGGACGTAGTGGCCCATAATGGGATGTGGTACGTCCCGTTCCGACCGACCTTCGGTCCTAAAGAAACTGTAGGATGTAGCTTGGAAGGCGGTGCAGGCCAGCCTTTTGCGGTCGCTTCCGGTCTCCCTGAGTAGCGTTTCGTGGCACCAATCCCCCTCGGGATCTTCAGTACCAGGTCCTTGTACCGGGCCCAATTTAGAGAACCCTGCCTGACTTGGACATCCCCGTTGTGCAAGACACAATTGTCTTTAAAAACTAAGATCTCCGTGTGGCAGTTGTTTCGGCATCTATGACCTTAGGTTGACGAGGTGGCGAAGCGACACAGGCTAGGTAATGCAACGTGCCCCTTCTGTCGATCTCGAAATCTACAACCCACATCGTGTTTAGCTGTTCTGATGCCTGCTTCCTATGGAGTTTTGTTCCCAGAAGAGCATGCAAACCATACCGGTAAGAGAAGACACCTTGTCTGGTTAGTATTTGCAGCTATGAGCAGACTTTATGGACTATTCGTAATAAGATGGTTATCGAGCGTGCCTTCTTAAGGTTGGCACCTGACTCTATGTTCAAATGTTTGGTTTTCGTTGTAGTAGTGGTACCTACTCTATAGGCAGCGGGACATGGACCGACTAGACGGCATGCTGGAGGGTCTTCGAGGGACGGCTCACCACTTATCTACGCAGTCCAACCGTTGAGTTGCTCTACTGTGCGGTGATGTTGTCTTTTATTTTGATTGACATGTTTGTGTTGTTTGCCTCAGAAGGCTCTTTCCTTTTTTAACTAACACTAAAACATTCCATTGTACGGGATTACTGCGGTAACTGCTGATTGTAGCTTGGATAAAGCGGAGCCAACATCAGTCTGGTGTTTAAGCTGCACTAAAGCTGCTGGTAAGCACGCTTTGACGGGGCGCTTTGTTTGCACTTGCTGCTAAAGCAGCTCCTCAGCGCAGCCACGGCCCAAAGCAAAGCGGCAGCCATGGAACAAAATAAAGCAAGCGACGCACGCACACTAGGCAGTGACAGCCTAGCACGATGTAACCAGACAACACAATTCTGCGCCCAAAATCTGGCTCCGGCCGTCTTTTCCCGTGGTTTCGAACGCACCGAGGTCGCACGAAGACGACGGTATCTCCCGGCGGATTCGGCCGGCCGTCGTGTCTCTGCCGGCGAGCGACGCCGTGTCAGTGCTGACCCAAAGCCAAGCCGAGGGTCTGGCTTTCGCTGTTGCATGGACGGCCCTGGTGGTGGGCGCGCACTTGTGCCTGCCAGCAGACAAAGGATCACTGGTTTCTACAGCGTTCTGCTTCTTCCTCCGGCCCGCTTCCTTTTTCTCCCTGAATTTGGTTTGGTTCTTGGACAAGATCATCATTCAGGGAGACTTGCAAAAACCAGAGTCTATTTGAACGATCATGAATGGTGTGCACTCAGCGGGCGTCTACTATTTCTTCTGATTAATGGAACCAATATAAAAACTCTTGGTCTGAACTCTGCAGATAAAATGTTGGCACGGGAATCAAGAGAACAGCGGAAGCCGGTGGCAACAGATGCAGAATTGGCAACACATGCGCGCACCGGAGGAGACAGGCGAGCGATCTGATTCCAGTGAAGCAATTCCGAAATTACTGGACAAATGTCACGAACCATCTCATCTACCTACGTACACTACACATCAACTGGAAGTGACCAGCGAGGAGGATCCGGCCATCACACGGCGACCTCCATCCTCGGCTCGAAGGAGAACGCCGCCACGAAGTCCGTGACCGCGCCGTCGCCGGCCGTGCACCTCGGCAGCTCCTCCCACCGGTTGCTCGCCACGTCGCACAAGAAGCTGCCGTTGGCCTCGGCGGAGCTGACGCAGACCATGATGCGCCCGCCGTGGCCGACGCAGTTGACGTCGGCCTTGGCGCCGAAGAAGCCGTGCGACATGGCGGGCGGCATGGCCGCCGCCTGCGTCCACGCGCCCCCCACGAACTCCCACACCCGCAGGCTGGCCGTGTCCAGGTACTCCGTGAGCACCACCGCGTAGGCGCGCCCGCCGCAGGCCGCCACGTCGATGGAGTGCTCGGAGTGGGCGGGCAGGATCCGCGGGAGCTCCGAGAACGCGCGGGATGCAAGGTCGCAGGACACCACCGCGCCCGTGCCGCTCAGGAAGTAGGCCACGGGGTTGGAGCCGTTGGGGCGGCACGTCACGGCGGAGGAGTGCTCCCGCGATGGGCTCCGCTGCGTGGTGGAGGCCATTATGGTGCCGGATTTGGTCAGGAAGAAGACCGTGCCGTCGTCGTCGTCGTCGTTGACGTCTTCGTCGTTGTCGTCACGCGGGGCCGGCGCTTCGGCGGGAGAGGCGTCTGGCTTGCGCGAGAGCGGCACAGCGTCGCCCCAAGTGTTGGTGGAGGGGTCGAACGCGGACATGGAGAGGTCCGTGAGCTTGCCGAGGATGAGGACGACGCGGTAGGGGGAGCCGTACATGGCGACGGCCTGGAGCGTGGCCGGCGGGGGCGGCGGGAGCGCGCGGGAGGCGCCGGTGAGCGGGTTGGCGACGGTGAGCGCGCCGGTGTCGGGCGCGCGGTAGAGCACGAGCCCGCCCGCGGCGCCCACGGGCACCGGCCCCGGGGGAGCATGGCAGCGCGCCCAGGCCCCCTCGGCGGCATCGAACGCGACGGCGGGACGGCGCTCCTCCTGGCTCTCGGACAGCATGAGGAACCAGGGGTCGCGGGCGGGGACGTGGGAGCACGCGGCGAGGAAGGCGGGCGACCCCGCGGCGTCGCGCCAGCGGCGGCACACGGCGCGGAGGCGGAAGAAGCTGGCGGGCGGGAGGCGCGCGAGCACGCGCTCGAGCATGTCCTCGTGGAGGTGCCCGAGCTCGTGCTTGCGCTTCTTGCTGCCGCCGCCACTAGTATGCGCTGACGCCGCCATGTCCTCTGAGCTCCTCCAAGATCGTGACCCGGACAGAGTGGAGCAGAGGCAGGAGAGCTGGTGGGCGTTGAAGCTGCGACCAGTGGCGAGTGATGTGGCCGGCTTTATATGTTGTGCGACGTGCGCGAGTGGAAGCGGAGAAGAGTGACGGTGGTGGGGAGGAAGGTTCGTGGGGAGAAGACGATGGTGGAAGGAGTGTGGTCTCTTTTTGTTCGCGTTGACATGCAAAGCGAAAGAGAAAGAGGAGGTCGGGATGGCTGGGTGCGCTTGTGGGCGTGCGAGCAATGGTGGTGGTGGGGTGAGCGTGGCGTGTGCACTGCCTTGCCCGTCCTCCTGCCGTCGCAATCGAGAATATATAGAGCCGAGCAGACGGTGTGAAATGCCAAACGACTAACGGAGCCTGTATAAACGCGCGAATAACAGTAAAATAACCGTTAGTTTTACGTTTTCCTAAAACGCTGTCGCTCTAACGGTGTCTGCAAAAACGTTGGACTTGTATATTTTTCTTTACGGGCGGCAGTGAATTCCTCCTGGCGATCTCTACATTCGCGGTGCCGGATGCCGAACCGAGCGTGAACCATATCCTCTCCCCCTCCCGATTCTTGGCGCGCTGATATTTCTCATTCCCGCAACCCCTTCAGCCATCCACCGCCGCCTCGCCCCTCCCTTTCGGCTTCCTCCGTCCACAGCCCAGCGGCAGCTTCCTCGTGCGACGCCACGCTCCCGAGAGGTTGAATCTCACTGGGCCGTTGCGGTAGTCCACCAAATCGACCTCGACCACCTCGCCGTTGTAAGATCTCGTTTGATCTCCCCCGCGGGTTAGAGTCCATGGATTCTGATGAGCGTATGTAATTGATGCGGAGGACTTGGTCGCTAAGAGAGATGTTTGGTGAGGTGTATCTGCAAGCTCCCAACGGAGAAGATACTATTAGATTGATACAGATGAATGCAAATAGAGGTTGGTCGGGTATGTTTGGTAATATCGACTATATGCACTAGAAGTGATAACTGCCCAAAATCTTGGCAAAGGCAGTACTACAATAAATGCCACAATCCAATGATTGTGCTTGAGGCCTTAGCATGGGAGGACTTGCGGATTTGGCATTGCTTTTTTCGCTTGTTAGGATCAGTAAATGATATCAATTACATATATTTGCAATACTTGTCAATGGATAAGCGCATGCTTACAACTACGAAATCATGAATCGTGAATACACAATGGGCTACCTACTATCTAGCCCATGGCATGCATATATCATGATTGGGCAATTTTATTGAAGACCATTCGTGTTCTAGAGACAAGGAAAGACGCTGCATTTGCTAAGCCACCAGAGGCAGTCCGAAAGAATATTGAGAGAGTTTTTGGTGTTTTGCAATCTAGATTTGCTTTCTGAAAGGATGAGATGTCGCCTAGAGAGGGTGAATAGGCCTTTTCAAAAAACTATTCCACTTTTATCTTGCAAGGATGCGGAATTAAACTAACGTTTATTTTACAAGCACAAAAAGCTATATATGTTAGGCTCAACTAAGTGCAACAACAATAACTCAAGCTAAGCAAGATAGGCACAATATATAATCAACACACGTGATAGCAAGATATAAGTACATCAAACATGATGGCTATCGCAAGAAAAGCAAACTCGGGTATGTTGAACGCCACGAATGCTCACCTTATTCTCCAACCCAATACCACAAAGGACAAAGGCATCTCCTTATGGCGAGATTTTTCTCCACTCTAGGAATGGCAAGCCTCACAACCATTTCACAAGCTCTATGAAGGAGAAGCCCGAGCCTCTTCACAATCTTCGACGAAGAGGTCACTAGAGCACCAATCGCCAAGCCAACTAGGAGATAACCCCTCCAAAAGTAACATGATAACGGTCTCTCACTCGAACTAATCGTAATGGAGAGTACAACACTTATGCAAAGATGCAAAAGAAAGAACACCAAGTGTACTCAAATCCTTCACACTCAAATTCCACCAAAGCAACAAATGCTATGGGGGAACTAGAGAGGAAGAAAAATGGAGAAAATCAACAAATAACTTCAAGATCTAGATCCCAAGAGTTACCTCACTTAGAGGAGGAACAATGGAAGAACAATTGATTGGTAGAGATTGTAGATCTAGATCTCCTCTCTCAAATCCCTCGAGAAGATGCAAGAATCATGAGAGGGAATGGAGAGGAAGCAAACTTTTGAGGTTCAACAATGAGTAGTAGAGAGAGAGAGAACAAGAGTAATGGTTGACCTTACCTTCTGAAGGAGGAAAAATGGCTATTTGTAGTCCAAGGAAGAAAACTAGCCGTTTGGGTGGTTTCCTCCAAGGCAAACCGGCAGTAAGTAAGCAGTGTCGGGCTGTATGTCAGAAGGACTCTCAGATACCCCTTCCGGCGGTTAGCGGCATCGGGGTCGGTGTCGTTCCAGCCAATTCGTGGGAGCCGGCGATGCTAGCCTCAGTGCCGATTTCGTTACAAAACCTCTCAAATGCAGTTTTCTCGAAAGAGCTTAACTTTGACAAAGTTCCCGAACTTTGATTAAGATGAAACCAATTTTGTTGGAAAGATAACAATGAATTGAACCCCAATAAAGACTCAAAATATTAAGACTCCTCACAGAAAGATTTTTACATGATTTTAGAGAGGAAGCCTCTAGACATCAAGAAACGATAAAGAAGTCGAAACTCGAAAACATAATAGAAGATGCATACAGATTCCATTTTCGATGGAATAGGGCTTCTTGAAAAGTTAACAACAAGCTAAAGAACCTCACACAGATAAACACCAAGAAGCAAAAAAAGAATACGGATGCAAAGGATTGAGCTCCCTAAGACGATGCGATCAAGTTACCCAACCGAAAGCTCCTCTTGATAGTGCAGCTATCTATCCTATGACATAGTCTTCCAACAACCACCTTGAAACCGGTAGAAAGAAAATCTAGCAAGGCCATACATTTGCCTTGCGCATCCCGCTTGATGCTTCAAGCCCCATTCAAGACAGAATGCCTTACTTGATAATTATTGCTTCGTGAAGACTCATAATTGCTCCCCCATACACGACTAGGCATAGCTTCATTAGACACATCTTCACATTCCATTATCACCAAATGAACGACAAACTTCTAGTATGATCTTCTTGATATGCTCATCTTGAACTTGCACTTCTCAACCTTGATGATATCCATATTTGATGACATCCTGTAATATCCCAGGTAACGGGGTTACAAAAATAGAGGAAACAGATGTGTGCATTGCATTCATGCATAGAAAATCTGGGGAATTTTCGCGCTTTAAAGTAAAACAACACAAGAATCGAAGTTTCACTTGACCTTGGTGGAATTGAAGTAGCTCATCAAGTCAAGCGCTATAAACCTCAATGTGACTTTGCTAAAACTTTGTTTTGGGAAGAGATGATTTGATCTAAGGGGTTAGATCAAATGGAATTAAAACTAACACAACAACACTTCAATCAATGATCCATTACTTGATCTTATAACAGATCATAATATGGTAACCATTGCCATAACATAAGAACATCTGTTCAATTACAAACCAAGTAAGAATACAATGGAGAAACCATTCTTGACTTATCTTTTCCATGTCTTAAACTAATCCAACCATTCTTGACTTATCTTTTCCATGTCTTAAACTAATCCTTGAACCTACCATGAACCTCATGGTATTCATTATATTTCAATCTTGGAAACAAGACAAGGAGATCAACTCTAGAAGTATATATTCTTCTCTATTCCAAATTATTAAGCATCAAACCTAGAGAGGTGAGAGTTCCCTTATAATTATTAGAGAAGCATTAACAAACCTTGAGTCAAACCTTGGATATACATCCAAGTATTTAAATCATCATCTTTAAGAGGAACCCTAGGATCTTATTCAAGATATTTCCTAGAGAGAGAATCCATCTATGTTAACCATAGATATTGGTGACCACATCAACCTCTAGGGAGCCTAACCTTAGGTTATCATGGAATTCCTTCCCAAATGAGAGAGACCATTGATGGCGTGTAACTCACACGTTCGTTGGGAACCCCAAGAGGAAGGTATGATGCGCACAGCAGCAAGTTTTCCCTCAGAAAGAAACCAAGGTTTATCGAACCAGGAGGAGCCAAGAAGCACGTTGAAGGTTGATGGCGGCGGGATGTAGTGCGGCGCAACACCAGGGATTTTGGCGCCAACGTGGAACCTGCACAACACAACCAAAGTACTTTGCCCCAACGAAACAGTGAGGTTGTCAATATCAACTGCTTGCTGTAACAAAGGATTAACCGTATTGTGTGGAAGATGATTGTTTGCAGAAAACAGTAGAACAGTATTGCAGTAGATTGTATTTCAGTAAAGAGAATTGGACCGGGGTCCACAGTTCACTAGAGGTGTCTCTCCCATAAGACAAACAGCATGTTGGGTGAACAAATTACAGTTGGGCAATTGACAAATAAAGAGGGCATGACCATGCACATACATATCATGATGAGTATAGTGAGATTTAATTGGGCATTACGACAAAGTACATAGACCGCCATCCAGCATGCATCTATGCCTAAAAAGTCCACCTTCAGGTTATCATCCGAACCCCCTCCAGTATTAAGTTGCAAAGCAACAGACAATTGCATTAAGTATGGTGCGTAATGTAATCAACAACTACATCCTTAGACATAGCATCAATGTTTTATCCCTAGTGGCAACAGCACAACACAACCTTAGAACTTTCTGTCCTTGTCCCGGTGTCAATGCGAGCATGAACCCACTATCGAGCATAAATACTCCCTCTTGGAGTTACAAGCATCTACTTGGCCAGAGCATCTACTAGTAACGGAGAGCATGCAAGATCATAAACAACACATAGATATAACTTTGATAATCAACATAACAAGTATTCTCTATTCATCGGATCCCAACAAACGCAACATATAGAATTACAGATAGATGATCTTGATCATGTTAGGCAGCTCACAAGATCCGACAATGATAGCACAATGGGGAGAAGACAACCATCTAGCTACTGCTATGGACCCATAGTCCAGGGGTAGACTACTCACACATCACACCGGAGGCGACCATGGCGGCGTAGAGTCCTCCGGGAGATGATTCCCCTCTCGGCAGGTGCCGGAGGCGATCTCCTGGATCCCCCGAGATGGGATCGGCGTTGGCGGCGTCTCTGGAAGGTTTTCCGTATCGTGGCTCTCGGTACTGGGGGTTTCGTCATGGAGGCTTTAAGTAGGCGGAAGGGCAAGTCAGGAGGGGGCACAGGGGCCCCACACCATAGGCCGGCGCGGCCAAGGGGGGGGGGCGCCGCCCTAGGGTTTGGGCACCCTGTGGCCCCACTTCGTTTCGTCTTCGGACTTCTGGAAGCTTCGTGGAAAAATAGGCCCCTGGGCGTTGATTTCGTCCAATTCCGCGAATAGTTCCTTACTAGGATTTCTGAAACCAAAACAAGCAGATTGACAAGAATCGGCACTTCGGCATCTTGTTAATAGGTTAGTTCCAGAAAATGCACGAATATGACATAAAGTGTGCATAAAACATGTAGATAACATCAATAATGTGGCATGGAACATAAGAAATTATCGATACGTCGGAGACGTATCAGCATCCCCAAGCTTAGTTCTGCTCGTCCCGAGCAGTAAAACGATAACACAGATAATTTCGGAGTGACATGCCATCATAATCTTGATCATACTATTTGTAAAGCATATGTAGTGAATGCAGCGATCAAAACAATGTATATGACATGAGTAAACAAGTGAATCATAAAGCAAAGACTTTTCATGAATAGCACTTCAAGACAAGCATCAATAAGTCTTGCATAAGAGTTAACTCATAAAGCAATAATTCAAAGTAAAGGCATTGAAGCAACACAAAAGAAGATTAAGTTTCAGCGGTTGCTTTCAACTTGTAACATGTATATCTCACGGATATTGTCAACATAGAGTAATATAATAAGTGCAATAAGCAAGTATGTAGGAATCAATGCACAGTTCACACAAGTGTTTGCTTCTTGAGGTGGAGAGAAATAGGTGAACTGACTCAACATTGAAAGTAGAAGAATTGTCCTCCATAGAGGAAAAGCATCGATTGCTATATTTGTGCTAGAGCTTTGATTTTGAAAACATGAAACAATTTTGTCAACGGTAGTAATAAAGCATATGTATCATGTAAATTATATCTTACAAGTTGCAAGCCTCATGCATAGTGTACTAATAGTGTCCGCACCTTGTCCTAATTAGCTTGGACTACCGGATCATCACAATGCACATGTTTTTACCAAGTGTCACAAAGGGGTACCTCTATGTCACTTTGTACAAAGGTCTAAGGAGAAAGCTCGCATTGGATTTCTCGCTATTGATTATTCTTCAACTTAGACATCCATACCGGGACAACATAGACAACAGATAATGGACTCCTCTTTTATGCATAAGCATGTAACAACAATTAATAATTTTCTCATTTGAGATTGAGGATATATGTCCAAAACTGAAACTTCCACCATGGATCATGGCTTTAGTTAGCGGCCCAATGCTCTTCTCTAACAATATGCATGCTTAACCATAAGGTGGTAGATCTCTCTTACTTCAGACAAGACGGACATGCATAGCAACTCACATGAAATTCAACAAAGAGTAGTTGATGGCGTCCCCAGTGAACATGGTTATCGCACAACAAGCAACTTAATAAGAGATAAAGTGCATAATTACATATTCAATACCACAATAGTTTTTAAGCTATTTGTCCCATGAGCTATATATTGCAAAGGTGAATGATGGAATTTTAAAGGTAGCACTCAAGCAATTTACTTTGGAATGGCGGAAAATACCATGTAGTAGGTAGGTATGGTGGACACAAATGGCATAGTGGTTGACTCAAGTATTTTGGATGCATGAGAAGTATTCCCTCTCGATACAAGGTTTAGGCTAGCAAGGCTTATTTGAAACAAACACAAGGATGAACCGGTGCAGCAAAACTCACATAAAAGACATATTGAAAACATTATAAGACTCTACACCGTCTTCCTTGTTGTTCAAACTCAATACTAGAAATTATCTAGACCTTAGAGAAACCAAATATGCAAACCAAATTTTAGCATGCTCTATGTATTTCTTCATTAATAGGTGCAAAGCATATGATGCAAGAGCTTAATCATGAGCACAACAATTGCCAAGTATCACATTACCCAAGACATTAATAGCAATTACTACATGTATCATTTTCCAATTCCAACCATATAACAATTTAACGAAGGAGAAACTTCGCCATGAATACTATGAGTAGAAACCAAGGACATACTTGTCCATATGCTACAGCGGAGCGTGTCTCTCTCCCATAAAGTGAATGCTAGGATCCATTTTATTCAAACAAAACAAAAACAAAAACAAACCGACGCTCCAAGAAAAGCACATAAGATGTGATGGAATAAAAATATAGTTTCAGGGGAGGAACCTGATAATGTTGTCGATGAAGAAGGGGATGCCTTGGGCATCCCCAAGCTTAGACGCTTGAGTCTTCTTAGAATATGCAGGGGTGAACCACCGGGGCATCCCCAAGCTTAGAGCTTTCACTCTCCTTGATCATGTTGCATCATACTCCTCTCTTGATCCTTGAAAACTTCCTCCACACCAAACTCGAAACAACTTATTAGAGGGTTAGTGCACAATAAAAATTAACATATTCAGAGGTGACACAATCATTCTTAACACTTCTGGACATTGCATAATGCTACTGGACATTAGTGGATCAAAGAAATTCATCCAACATAGCAAAAGAGGCAATGCGAAATAAAAGGCAGAATCTGTCAAAACAGAACAGTTCGTATTGACGAATTTTAAAATGGCACCAGACTTGCTCAAATGAAAATGCTCAAATTGAATGAAAGTTGCGTACATATCTGAGGATCATGCACGTAAATTGGCTTAATTTTCTGAGCTACCTACAGGGAGGTAGATCCAGATTCGTGACAGCAAAGAAATCTGGAACTGCGCAGTAATCCAAATCTAGTACTTACTTTTCTATCAACGGCTTTACTTGACACAATAAAACACTAAACTAAGATAAGGAGAGGTTGCTACAGTAGTAAACAACTTCCAAGACACAAAATAAAAATAAAGTACTGTAGGTAAAAACATGGGTTGTCTCCCATAAGCGCTTTTCTTTAACGCCTTTCAGCTAGGCGTAGAAAGTGTGTATCAAGTATTATCAAGAGACGAAGTGTCAACATCATAATTTGTTCTCATAATAGAATCAAAAGGTAACTTCATTCTCTTTCTAGGGAAGTGTTCCATACCTTTCTTGAGAGGAAATTGATATTTTATATTACCTTCCTTCATATCAATGATAGCACCAACAGTTCGAAGAAAAGGTCTTCCCAATATAATGGGACAAGATGCATTGCATTCAATATCCAAGACAACAAAATCAACGGGGACAAGGTTATTGTTAACGGTAATGCGAACATTATCAACTTTCCCCAAGGGTTTCTTTGTAGAATGATCAGCAAGATTAACATCCAAATAGCAATTTTTCAGCGGTGGCAAGTCAAGCATATCATAAATTTTCTTAGGCATAACAGAAATACTTGCACCAAGATCACATAAAGCATTACAATCAAAATCTTTAACCTTCATCTTAATGATGGGCTCCCAACCATACTCTAGCTTTCTAGGAATAGAGGCTTCGCGCTCTAGTTTCTCTTCTCTAGCTTTTATGAGAGCATTTGTAATATGATGTGTGAAAGCCAAATTTATAGCACTAGCATTAGGACTTTTAGCAAGTTTTTGCAAGAACTTTATAACTTCAGAGATGTGGCAATCATCAAAATTCAAACCATTATAATCTAAAGCAATGGGATCATCATCCCCAATGTTGGAAAAAATTTCAGCAGCTTTATCACAAGCGTTTTCAGCTTTTAGCAGCTTTAGGCAGTTTCTCGCTTTGCATTAGAAGTGGAAACATTGCTAACACCAATTCTTTTATTATTATTAGTAGGAGGTGCAGCAACATGTGTAGCATTAGCATTACTAGTGGTGGTAATAGTCCAAACTTTAGCTACATTCTTCTCTTTAGCTAGTTTTTCATTTTCTTCTCTATCCCACCTAGCACGCAGTTCGGCCATTAATATATTCTCATTAATTCTAACTTGGATGGCATTTGCTGTAGTAACAATTTTATTATGACGATTCTCATTAGGCAAAACTTTCGATTTCAAAAGATCAACATCAGCAGCAAGACTATCAACTTTAGAAGCAAGTATATCAATTTTCCCAAGCTTTTCTTCAACAGATTTGTTAAAAGCAGTTTGCGTACTAATAAATTCTTTAAGCATGGCTTCAAGTCCAGGGGGTGAATTCCTATTATTGTTGTAAGAATTACCATAAGAATTACCATAGCCGTTGCCATTATTATAAGGATATGGCCTATAGTTGTTACTAGAATTGTTCCGGTAAGCATTGTTGTTGAAATTATTATTTTTAATGAAGTTTACATCAACATGTTCTTCTTGTGCAACCAATGAAGCTAATGGAACATTATTAGGATCAATATTAGTCCTATCATTCACAAGCATAGACATAATAGCATCAATCTTATCACTCAAGGAAGAGGTTTCTTCGACAGAATTTACCTTCTTACCTTGTGGAGCTCTTTCCGTGTGCCATTCAGAGTAGTTGATCATCATATTATCAAGAAGCTTTGTTGCTTCACCAAGAGTGATGGACATAAAGGTACCTCCAGCAGCTGAATCCAATAAATTCCGTGAAGAAAAATTTAGTCCTGCATAGAAGGTTTGGATGATCATCCAAGTAGTCAGTCCATGGGTTGGGCAATTTTTAACCAAAGATTTCATTCTTTCCCAAGCTTGAGAAACATGTTCAGTATCTAATTGTTTAAAATTCATTATGCTACTCCTCAAAGATATAATTTTAGCAGGGGGATAATATCTACCAATAAAAGCATCCTTGCATTTAGTCCATGAATCAATACTATTCTTAGGCAGAGATAGCAACCAATCTTTAGCTCTTCCTCTTAATGAGAAAGGGAACAATTTTAGTTTAATAATGTCACCATCTACATCTTTATATTTTTGCATTTCACATAGTTCAACAAAATTATTAAGATGGGCAGCAGCATCATCAGAACTAACACGAAAAATTGCTCTCGCATAACAAGATTCGATAAACGAGGTTTAATTTCAAAGAATTCTGCTGTAGTAGCAAGTGGAGCAATAGGTGTGCATAAGAAATCATTATTATTTGTGGTTGTGAAATCACACAACTTAGTATTTTCAGGGTTGGCCATTTTAGCAACAGTAAATAAAGCAAACTAGATAAAGTAAATGCAAGTAACTAATTTTTTTGTGTTTTTGATATAGCAAACAAGATAGCAAATAAAGTAAAACTAGCAACTAATTTTTTTGTATTTTGATTTAGTGCAGCAAACAAAGTAGTAAATAAAACTAAGCAAGACAAAAACAAAGTAAAGAGATTGGAAGTGGAGACTCCCCTTGCAGCGTGTCTTGATCTCCCCAGCAACGGCGCCAGAAAAAGAGCTTGATGGCGTGTAACTCACACGTTCGTTGGGAACCCCAAGAGGAAGGTATGATGCGCACAGCAGCAAGTTTTCCCTCAGAAAGAAACCAAGGTTTATCGAACCAGGAGGAGCCAAGAAGCACGTTGAAGGTTGATGGCGGCGGGATGTAGTGCGGCGCAACACCAGGGATTTTGGCGCCAACGTGGAACCTGCACAACACAACCAAAGTACTTTGCCCCAACGAAACAGTGAGGTTGTCAATCTCACCGGCTTGCTGTAACAAAGGATTAACCGTATTGTGTGGAAGATGATTGTTTGCAGAAAACAGTAGAACAAGATGTGCATTAGATTGTATTTCAGTAAAGAGAATTGGACCGGGGTCCACAGTTCACTAGAGGTGTCTCTCCCATAAGACAAACAGCATGTTGGGTGAACAAATTACAGTTGGGCAATTGACAAATAAAGAGGGCATGACCATGCACATACATATCATGATGAGTATAGTGAGATTTAATTGGGCATTACGACAAAGTACATAGACCGCCATCCAGCATGCATCTATGCCTAAAAAGTCCACCTTCAGGTTATCATCCGAACCCCCTCCAGTATTAAGTTGCAAAGCAACAGACAATTGCATTAAGTATGGTGCGTAATGTAATCAACAACTACATCCTTAGACATAGCATCAATGTTTTATCCCTTAGAACTTTCTGTCACTGTCCCAGGTGTCAATGCAGGCATGAACCCACTATCGAGCATAAATACTCCCTCTTGGAGTTACAAGCATCTACTTGGCCAGAGCATCTACTAGTAACGGAGAGCATGCAAGATCATAAACAACACATAGATATAACTTTGATAATCAACATAACAAGTATTCTCTATTCATCGGATCCCAACAAACGCAACATATAGAATTACAGATAGATGATCTTGATCATGTTAGGCAGCTCACAAGATCCGACAATGATAGCACAATGGGGAGAAGACAACCATCTAGCTACTGCTATGGACCCATAGTCCAGGGGTAGACTACTCACACATCACACCGGAGGCGACCATGGCGGCGTAGAGTCCTCCGGGAGATGATTCCCCTCTCCGGCAGGGTGCCGGAGGTGATCTCCTGGATCCTCCGAGATGGGATCGGCGTTGGCGGCGTCTCTGGAAGGTTTTCCGTATCGTGGCTCTCTGCATGCGGGGGTTTCGTCACGGAGGCTTTAAGTAGGCGGAAGGGCAAGTCGGGAGGGGCACGGGGCCCCACACCATAGGCCGGCGCGGCCAAGGGGGGGGCCGCGCCGCCCTAGGGTTTGGGCACCCTGTGGCCCCACTTCGTTTCGTCTTCGGACTTCTGGAAGCTTCGTGGAAAAATAGGCCCCTGGGCGTTGATTTCGTCCAATTCCGAGAATATTTCCTTACTAGGATTTCTGAAACCAAAAACAGCAGAAAACAGCAACTGGCACTTCAGCATCTTGTTAATAGGTTAGTTCCAGAAAATGCACGAATATGACATAAAGTGTGCAAAAAACATGTAGATAACATCAATAATGTGGCATGGAACATAAGAAATTATCGATACGTCGGAGACGTATCAACCATTCATACCAACCTTAGCTTTACTTATTAAGGAATCAAGGACACCATTGAACTAAAGTATTAGGAGTTAAACCATTTCATTTGGGAGTGGTGAGATAGCCAATACCAAATGCAGAAAGATCATATCTATGAAATAATGAAGTAAAGTAGAAACTAATCCAACTAAGCATCTAGGTGGAGACTTAACCCTTTACTATCTAATGAGATCTTGTGAACATACCATAAACCCTAGAATAATCCATTCCTATATAAGAGAGCTCAAGGTATAGTGTTACACTCAAGTTAGTTGAGGAACACTTGGATTCAAGGGAGAGACCTATTATATATTCAAGTGGTTAAACCATCAATCCTTGAGAGAACTCTAAGTAATTATCTCAGGAATTCTCCTGGGATATGATCTATTGAGACAACCATAGTAGGACCACCCAGGAAAATAAAATAGGAATACTATACCCTAGTTGATCAAGACAATGTTTGACCATGAAAGTGAGAACCCCAGTTAATGAGAGATCATTAGGAAGCCAAACCTTGATCATTATAAATTGAGTGATGATCATAAACCATAAGAACTTGAGGTAGAGATATTAAGAACAAGTTGATCATGTCTAATCCATGATCATGCTTTTGAAATATGTGAGGATAAGTTAAAACCTAATAAGATAAGCAGATATCATTTACCACATGAAATCATAGGGAGGTAACTAGTAAGAAACCCTAGGCTTAGATCCCAACCTCAACTTGTGAATCACTTGGTGATCATAAGTAGAATCCTACCACATTTACATTCCACCTATTCTTCACTTAAGAACCACAAGAAAACCTTTAGAGTCAAATTCTATACTTTATATGGTGATAAACCATCAATCCATATGACCAAAGTTAACTATAAAAAGAACTATAACCACTGTAGTTACTTTAATAATTAATTGAGGATAATAATAGAAGTTAATTGGTAGAAGATAAAACCAATTCTCAAATCCTTAGTAATTAGAGAATCACATGAAATATTAAGCAAATAACCATCTTATCATGGTTAGGGGAGATTAAACCCTAGCATGCAATATGGTGTCATCTCATCTCTACAACGCAGAATTAAATCTCAACCCTAGTTTGTGTATCACTTGGGCGATCACAAATAAAACCTAAACCCCAATTAAGATTCAACCCATGTGTCATTAGGTAAATAGCATTGGAACCCTAGATTTGCACATCAAATAAATCTTATGCTTCAATTCTTGAACATAAGCAAAATCTTGTGCTACATTTTATAATTGAAACCATATGTAGGGTGATCAACCACTTATCATTGTAACTAATACCCAACCTTGAGGAGAGTAATATCTACTATAGATAATTCAAAGTGTTAATAGATCATAACACAAATGCTAATTTAAGATGGGTTATCATCAAACCTTCAAAACTATAATAAAATGTTGCTCACATGAAATAACATACAAGTGATTAATTTCTCAAATAGGAACTAAGAAATAATCACCATTTCAGAAATGCCTAGAGATGAAGGTACCAACTCTTATGTTTCTAAGTTGAATGAAATTAATAACAAAGAGGAAAATTAAGTGAAAATATCAATTCATGTAACATTACTATTTAGAGTGAAGTTTACAAATATACAAATAATCTAACATAAAATATGAATTCAAAAAGAATAGTGATACAATAGTCAGTATACCAAATTTTGATTGAAACAACATAATGGAAATAATTGCAAACAGTATTGAATTCATATATGAATTCAAATGGAAAATGGAAAACAAGAAATAGAAAACAGAAAATGGAAAACAGAAAAGAAAAGAGAGCCTACCTAGCTTACCTGGCCGCAGTAGCCCACCAGCACAGCCCACCAAGCAGCCCAACCGCACCAGCCCAGCACAGCCCAACGTGGCCCAGGTAACCCTTCGCGTGGATAAAGACGGAGAGGCGTCGTCGTCTTCGTCTCCTCCACTCGACGCGCAGGAGCTCGCCACCGCGACGAGGTGAGCCACGTCCCGTGGTCGTCGCCGCCGTTTCTGACTGCCAGCACACTCGGGAGGACCTATAAAACGCGCTGGAGTCCTCCATTTCCCTTCCTATGTTCTAATTTTGCCCCAAATCTAAACCCTAGCGCGACCCAGCCTCCGACCGTCGACGCCGATAGAGACCTCCCCAGGCCAAGTCGCGACCACCATCGTCACCGCCATCCTCGACATGGTCTTCTTGCAAAAGGAATCGAGTCAGGGCGCCCCGTAGCGTCGTCAGCAACCACTTCCCTCCGACGGCCGGCGCCATGAATTCCGGCGATACAAGCCTCTATTCACCTCGCCGTCAAGCTCTGCGTGCTCACGGTGAGCTGCTGATTCTCAAGCACCTCCTATCCCTCTCGATTGCCCGCTGTATCGCCACCGCGTCTTTAGCCCGTGAGTACTGCCGCCGCCCCTCGCCGCCGAGCACGCTCCGATGACCATACCGGAGCGGCGCCGCCACCAATAGCATCGCGTCGGTGTGCTGATTCTAGAGAGTACCCGCGCAGCCCCGCGGGAACGCTCTAGCTCCGGCGATCACCGTCCCTGGCCGCCGGTAAGGCACATGGTTGCCACCTCAGCGCCATGTGGCCTCCAGCGTGGACACGGACCCACCAGCCAGTGGCTGTCTGGGTAGAATCCCGGGTAGCTTTAGTCAATCCTGTTTTAAATTTAATTCCAGTAAATTACTGCAACTTCAAATAAATTTAGAAAATCCAATTTAAGTCAGAAAAATATAAATGAGGTATTAAAATTCTTAGAAAAGAAAACTCTATCCAATAAAAATATAAAATGAATTTTTTATTTTTAATAAAAATTCAATTATTTAATACTTGTTAATTAAGCCTTATCCTTTAATTCTAAATTCAATTAAAATTCAATAATTAGAAAAACATTCCAAATTAAATAAAAACCAGTAAGTAAATAAAGAAAACATTGAAACTAATTTTCATTATTTGTTATTTTATTAAATCCTTATTAGGAGGATTTAAAACCCTAAATAATAATTACCTTAATTATTAATTGTTTAAAAATGATAAAAAGCCAAATTCAATATTACTTTTATTCCCAAGTTATTAATAACTTCAACTTTAAATTGAAGTTATTAATCATAGAACTACATGGTAATTAGGAAACCCTAATTTCATATTGAATGAAGATTACAACCTCACAATTGTATGTGAAACCCCAAACCCTAATTCCACTAGAAATCCTAGTTCCACTATTTCATGTGAACTCCAAATTATCTCCAAACCTACACCCCAAGTTAACATGAGATCATGTTACTTCATTAGTAATTATAGATCCATAATTAGCAGCTAAATGCTTACCTAGTTCACATAAAATATAGGAACCCTAACAGCAACAATTTAGCATCCTATTTATGTAAACTCAACAAACCAAGATAATCAAGTAGGGTTAACCAAGTGAAATGAATCATCCTTAATTAACCATGCTTAGCATCACACCATGGTGATGAACCCTAATAGTAACCATACCTATTATTTTGCACTACATACCCTGTTCCACTAAACCCTACTAGTGTTGGATACTTATCAACCATCCTATTCAGGAGCCAATTATTCCTTACTTAATAGAACCAACAGTAAAGCCTAGACCACCTCAACCCTAATTGATATACTTCTTATTATTTAAGAAGTATGTTCTTCAAAAGTTATTCTTTTGAAGTAAATAAAGAATCATCATCAACCCTGCTTATAAGGACCTATAAACCCTAGCTGACTATCACCAATAAGATGAACCAGTCCTGATAGCAACCTTGTACGAATAAATGCTTAAGATACCTAGGCTTAACTCAACCTTACAAGTTCTAGCTTTTGATGAATCCAACTATGTTGTGATCCATCTACTAATTACTCCAGAAACCAATTAGAACCATAGAAAACCATAGAACCCCACAAACCTAATTTTCATACTTGTTCTTTATCAAAGTACATGTTCTTCAAAAGTTATTCTTTTAAAGTATATGATAATCAATCATTAACCATGCCATATAGTACTAAAACTGACCACTGTTCTTTACTTGAAAACATTATGCCAATTGTCATTCTTTGTGTGCTCAATTAATTATTATGCTTTATTATCTACCTGTTTACAATACCAAGTAATCACACCTAAATAAGAACCTTGTATGTGAATCACTCTAAAAGTGCAAAACACCCTAAACCAATCATTACAACTCACTGATCCTAAATCATCGGGGTTAGGTCACGCTTAGAGCGATTGCATCTCATTCTTATGCATTATTGCATCCTTGCCAATCTTTTAAACATCGTCCTTACCGGACGATGATGCTATTTCAGAATTTGGAGTTATTGCGTATCGAAGACCTTGCCTACATAATCTTGCAGTCAAGAAAGGCAAGTTCATCACTTGCTCATGTCATTTGAGTATTTCTATCAAATTACTTGCAAATTACTATAGTTATCACTATTGCATAAAAACCAAAACCACTATTTTCATAACTATGAATATGACTATGTGGTTGGCAATGGAACCATGGATTGTGTTGATATGGTGGAGGTTCCATTGCAAGGGTTTATATCCATCTAGGATTAACAACAAATGTCGTACAGTGATTCTTGTGACGTAATACCCGTGTTAACCATAAGATCCGGAGTGGGACGGAGTAGTCAAAAGTGTTTCCACCTCTCGTTCATCAACGGATGCGCTTTACCGTAGTACACTTGTAATCCAAGGGGGCAAGCTGGTGAGGCTGGGGAGTCCTAAGTCCCCACGGCATTGTCCGTAGTACACTTGTCGCCCGAAGGAGCAAGATGGTGAGGCTGGGGAGTCCTAAGTCCCCACGGTATTGCGGTCTATGATGGGTTGCAGCTACCGGCGAAGGGGTTTGGTTCGATCCCAGACTGTCGTCGTGGTCGGGGTCCACCCTGAAATATATGGGAATAATGGGACCGGTGAGGACCCAGGGTCAGGGCATGCAACAAAGGGTGGGTGTTCGAGGTAGCGGAGGAACATGATTGGCTAGACCTTATACCGGGCCTCACACCATAGGAAGTGTGGACAGGGAATATGCCCGGTTGGCACCAAGGATAAGATCTCTTATGGGTAAAGCAACACACCTCTGCAGAGTGTAAAGAACCGTGACCTGTCACTCCCTGTTCCGGGATATGGAGGCTATGACGCGGCCGGAAAGGAGCTCCATGAAGTTCTAGTAAACCGGTGAAGGCTGACGGACATAGTTCTTTTGAATAAAAGCAACCTTTTGAAGAAATGGTTATGAAAACCTGCATTGGTATTAGACTTTCTGGTCTAATGCCGTAGCTAGTGCATTAAACACCTCTTTCCTATAATGAACTTGTTGAGTACGCTCGTACTCATCCCACTTTTAAATCCCCTGCTTAGATATGGAGGCATCGAAGGAGGATCTACACTGCAAATCGAAGGCCGAGGAGTCAACAACTACTTCAAGAGACAGGACCCTGTCAGAGGAGTCAGATACCACATCCAACAAGGAGAAAACCTAGAATAGCAATAGAAAGGAACTTTCTTCCTCAACCTAGCTCCTACTTAGCTAGAATCTATTCTTAGCCTCTATAGCTAGTCAAATACTCTACAAATAGAGTTCGGGATAGAATTAGACTACGAGTCGTTCTTCTGGAGTTTATTGCAGATTTACCTCATTGTAAAGTAGGAGGCTGTGCTGATCTTATGTAACAGAGTCAATGCTGTAATTCTATAGACATGCCTTGGACCCGCATATGTTTCTGTTGTACCACTCTGAGCGATATAATACCCGTGGAACTGTGTTTCATTGGTGTTATATTAGACTTGCATACTACACCATGCAGTGGTATGCCGGGTCACCACACATCCTCTCATGAGCCATATGAAATCTTACTCTTTATGCATGTCCATGGCAAGATACCTAAACTACATAGACAACACAAACATACATATGTAATGGGTTAGCTCATGAAGCATAATTGACAATGCTTACCATACCACAAGATCATAAGTTAGTTCTCATGTGGTACATTCTTTATTCATGCGTTGACCAACTTGAGTCCAATCTTTGCTCTGATCTTGGCCTCCAATGATCAACAATTCTTATTCCATTTGTGTGTGTGTGACATTAAATATTTATTTAGCATATGTCCGAACTATTTGTTTATTTATTTGATTGGAACTATTATTGTAATTTGATTTGGATAATATTGTAATGTGGATGATCATTTGATTCGAAGTATTTTTTTGTATTTTTTATTGAATCAATTTGCATGTGTTGTGACATGTTACATGTTGAAATCCTAATTTTTATTGTTCGAAAACAGCTCGCGCAAAACGGAGCCCGCAAACTCGACTCGTGAGAGTTTACTTTCGTACTTTGTAAATTTTGCTTTGGTCCGTTGAAGATGTCCTAATGACATCTCACATCTGGCAATACAAAGATACGGAATATGCAAGAGTTGGGCAAGTGGCTCTAAAAGCATCAGGCTAGGGCGGGAGGAGATGGGATCAAGGAGAAAAATAGCGCGCTAAAGAAAATAGTTTGGCCTTCTAAAATATGCTATGAAGATTATAACGAGTTAATAGCACACAATTTTACAAAATAGCGTTTCACAAAAAGTTTAAAAATAACAAATGTAGTATGTATACTAAGGATTTTAGCAGCTAAAAAATTATCCACATCACAACGATCAACAAATCAAATTGACACTGAAAGGCAAAGATTTATCAGTCTAAGAAGTAGACAAGTAGATAACTAACTAACCTGCAAACATGCAACCAATTAAAGAGCCAACTACATAGCAGAAATAGTAATTAATCAAAATGAGATGAACTAGATGGATAATGCATGCGGTCATCATCTGATTCAGAAGAAGAACCGCATATTGCATTCTTCTTCAACATGTACGCGTTGTGTGAGGAGTGAGAATTGCCGATGTGCTTCGTTTTCAACAGATTGAATGGCTACGGTTAGAATGGGGATTTCGTAAACTTGTGGAACAAAAGATCCAAAATAGCTAGTCGGCTGCTCGATTTCTCTGTAAAAATAGCACCGCTACAACGCTACAAAAATAGCGCCACTATAACGCTACGAAAAATAACGCGCATAGCGCCGCTAATAGCGTGATTTCACTCTCCAAATATACACTATAGCGCCACTATAACGTTAAAATAGCGTGTTATTTTTCTCGTTGGATGAGATGGAGAAACTGTATCGGTGTGTGTGTGCATCGCATACTGTAATCAGGTCCTGGTAGTACAGGCCGGTCCTCGGTGCACACGCACACATGCGCAGCTGCTGCAGCGCGACCGGCTTGGGAAGGGGAATCCATGGCTGACCTTGGCAAAGCCGAAAGCCAAACCGCGCCCACTGCCACAGCTAAACAGAAAAATACCAAGCGCAAAGCAACAACAACAAGCGGGGAGCGACCATCGTCATCTCGCGCTCCGGCCCTCCTCCTCGTAGGGGGAATCTCTCTCTGTTTTCTAATCCGATCTACTCCTACGTACGTGGTCTCGCTCGCCATGGGGATGGACACTTTTGCTTTTGCTCAAGTCAAATGCACGGCGGCCGGCGGGGGGTCCCCGCCGGCAGGGGCCCGTTTCATTTCTTTGTCGGATGATGAACTCATAGTCTGAAACTGCAGTGTAATTTACTGTTATCTAAATAACTAGCATGAAGGCCCTCGCAAATGCGAGGGCATCAACTTTAGTATCACTGGAGAGATGGGCACCGTCAATTGTATGTCGAAATCCATGGGCATTCACATTATGTTACCGACATAATCCATTTTACAACCACCATTTTTTTTAAATGTGTATGTCTAAATATATAAGTCTTACAAAGCAATATTATGTTTCTAAATGCGAGATTTTTTTTAATTTTGTAATTTTTTTATATTTCTATAAGTATAATCACTTTTAAATTATCAGACCATACATACCAAATGTTTAATATAGATAATTATACTTTTAGGAGTTTGTAACAATGTTATTTTATTACGTTAGTGTGGAACTTTAGAGGTTATGCATGGCTAGATGAATCGTCTAGGAAGGAGCTAGCCTATCCGCCTCTTTGAATATAATCCATCTCGCAAAAAATATCCTCTCAGACCTTTTCTTTTTGTTGCAAGAATATGTTTCAAATCTCTGTTCGGTTCATTAAATTTCATCAACTTAAGACACTGAAGCCAAGCGAGGCACCAACGACACATATTGGTTCTACCGGATTATTGATGTTCTTGTATGGATTAAATTATACTGTACATTAATCCATGAAGCCAGGTTTCTTTGGGTTGGCTTTTTAATCGGTAGTTTGGAAAATTTGGAAGTTTACCTTGTGAGCATTGTATCCATGTCCGACATCCGGTGACCTACCGGTCCTACTTTTTGAATTCCACATCTCACATGATTTCGTAAAAGCTTGTGAGGCTAATTTATCTTTTCCATGTTATGTTTTTAATATTTTTTTAATATTTATTGATTAGTTGATATTCATATGTATTTGCATGGAGAAATCATTTTATTTTATACCCTATTCACATCCTTTTTATCTTATTTTTCTCGGAAGTATGACAAATTTGGCTAATATTCCACAATTTAATTTCCCCAATTTATGTTTTTGTTTGTTTATGCATTAGCTAATATTCACACATATATTTATTTTTTCTTGCCATTACTCCTCGGTAGTTTGACAAATTTAATCTATGTTATGGGGATTTCTCCTAACGCATTTCTTAAATATATAGCATGTCTTCCGACCATCGTGTCCCGTCCAGTTTACCACAACAGATCTTAGAGTTCTACTTCTTCCATTCAGAAATAAGTGTCATAGATTTTTCTAAATTCAAATTTATCACCATACTAAAATGTATCTACATATATATATAAATCTACATAAAACTGTGACACTTATTTCCAAACAGAGGGAGTCGTATGATCAGCTTTGGAGGTTTTTGACCGATTGTCTTGCACAATATTTCTTGTGCATATGTCTATATTTGGTAGGTTATTTTTTATGGCAGATTGGATTGCGGTATATTTCTCGCAAATAGCTATGTATTTGGCACATGTGCATCTTGAGCAAATGCTATTTAAATTTACATCGTATCGATCAGGTTTCTAGTTTTTTTTTACCGATTGACTTGTAGTGTATTTCTCGCACGTATGACTATATAATACAGATTTTTTATGACTAATTGGCTTGCAGTATATTTCTCGCAAATAGTTGTGTATTTGTCCAACTGGCCACTGATTTTTAGTTAAAAATTTATATATAAGTTATAAATTATAATGGATCGATCAGTCAGAGTTTTCTAAAAATAACAATCGGTACAATTTTCTGCAATAGGAGCTCATATAGATGAGGCGTTGGTAAATATTTTTGTATTGAACTGATTTACGGAGAGAGAGATTAAGGAGACATAGTTACGTACAGAACATGCTAATATTGTATGGGAGTTTGTATTCTGTACGACCAGGACATGCTAAGATTAAGGAGAGAGATATTTAGGTACAGGACATGCTAACACTGTATGGAAGTTTGTATTCTGTACAATATAAATAGGATAGACTTGTTCCAAGAAAAAAACTGATACTTGGGATATTTTCAGGACATGCTAACACCAGATCGTAAGTTGAAATCTGTACGATATAAATAGAAAGGATTTTTCCCAGGGAAATCTGATACGTGACAATACGTTATGGTACGTTTAGGTTCGCAGTAGAATTATGTTACGGTACTTTTTGTTATATCGTAGCCGTAAATTTCGATCCAAGGATTAATATATTTCTAATGATGTGGATCAACCTAATGTCTCGAAAAACATCCATCTTATTTTGCTTTTAGTATATATAATAGATGTATGTGTCTGTCCAGGATAGGAGTTACTTGTTAGCTGGAGGCATCACATGTATACTACCTCTGTTTCAAACAATAAGGTGCCCTCCTTTTACGAGCCTTTTGTTTAACCAAGAATTATTTTAAATAGATAAAATTCTTTGTATGAAATTAGCATCATTAAAAAGTGTTTTTCAATACGAATCCAACGATACTATATACATATAATATAATCAAGGTTTTGTTGCTTAACTTTTATGATTAAAGTTTATCTTAAAATACGCCTGCACCTTATTCCTTGAAACGGAGGTAGTATCTCTGATTTCTCCCCAAAAAATAAGCCATGCTTGTGAACCATGGACTGCACAAAACGAGAAAATAAAACACAAATTGTTACCAACATAAACTCTACTTTACTTGCCCTGTACCTTGTAGTAGATCCCAATAGCAGCTGTCTCGGTTCAGTTAACTCGTCACTGGTCACAGTGCGCCGAGTTCATTTACTAGCTACTCGATCAGGCATGATGATTCATCAGGCTCAGAGGCGCAGGTCTGCACCACTGCATCTCTGAACGCCTGAGGTTTTGACGGTGCGACGACCAGCAACAGCGACTCAGCCAGCTTTAAGTTTTCAACGCTTCTATCATGATAAGTACTACCCTTGGACGTGCGCTGTCAGAAGCAGAGAAATAATATTTATCTATTTTTACTGCTGAGAATCTTTGTTCAGTGCCAGTGCACCTCGGAGTTAACGATGGCAGGAGTGTGTGTACCGCAGCCGTTGGAGCGGGGGCCAAGAGTTCTTTCACCTAAGGGCATCTCCAGCGGCGCGACGCATTTTAAACGCTCCAAAGTGGTCGCGAGCGTCTGTTTGCGTCGCCCCGCGGACGCCAAAATGACCGCGAGGGGCGAAATGCCCGTTTACGTCGGGCGCTACCTCCAGCGGTCCGACGCATTTTGGACATGGAACTGTTTTTTTTTGTGCTACTTCTTTTCAATTTAGTTGAATGATTAAGTTTTAAACACGAAAAGGATGTACTCACATGATGTCGTGCTGGTCCAATCGAATAGATTAGCCTAAACAATTAACCGGATACATCAATCGACTAGATTCAAACATATTTAACATACAAATAAGAAGAAATTTTAAAAACATATAAACTAAAACTATTTTTTGGCCTTCTTGTTCGAAGGCCCTGCGTCGTCGTCGTCGTGAAAACTCCTCCGCCTCTTGCTTGTCACCTCGTCGTCGAAACTGGAGGACGACGCGCCCGTCGAGGACTTGAAACTGGAAGAAATGGCCTCCTGGCCCTCCTCCTCCTCGTCCTGGCCCTCCTCCTCGTCCGCCTTGCTGTCGGAGTCCTCCTCCTCCTCCTGGCCCTCCTCCTCGTCGTCCGCGTCGCTGGCAGCGCCGCCTCCATCCTCCTCCTGGCCTTCGCTGCCATTGCCGCCTCCCTCCTCTTCGTCCTCACTCGGTGTGGAGGTAGGGTAGCTGGGCGTGGAGCCCGGATCGCTTGGCGTCGCCGGCGATTCCCACCAATGCAGGAATCCGGGCGACTTGCCCTTGCTCTCCGAGTCGGACGGCAGCGTGTAGTCGCTCATGACGTGCCGGTGTTGAAGAAAAAAAGAGGATGAAGAAGGAGGCGGTTGAACTTGAATTACCGTAGACGCGGGGGTTATAATGTGCGCGGATTAACGGCGGCGCGTAAAACGATGAGGCCGGCGGTTGCTCTTCCGCGGCGGTTCGGCGCTCCATTGCGGCGGTTGGTCGCCGGCGGTTGTGAATTAGAGGTCGATCGAACCTAGGTCGCTGCCATGAGGGCCCGTGGGGACGCGAGCGGACGCTCGGAGCGACCGCCGAGCGTCCGCGGAGACGCAAACCTGGCGCATATTTGGGCCAGGTTTGCGTCTCCGCGGACGGCCCGATCACTTTGCGTCGCCCCGCTGGAACAGACCCCAGACGCATTTCCGGTCACGGCGGACACAAACGGTCGCTCAGCGTCGCGCCGCTGGAGATGCCCTAAATGGTTTTTTGCTATACTTAAAACCACTCCTGCCCTCTTGAAAAACTTTTAAATTTTTGTGGCTCTTTTTAGTCGCGCCACACTGAATGGGTTAAATAAAGAACATTAGTTGGAATGACTTGGCCGTTTTTTTTTTGTCCAAAAACAGTCAGGTCACGTTATTTAGGTTGGCTAGTTTGCAAAATCTTTGGACCGTCTGGATAAGAAAACATGTGGTTCACGCCATTTGTTATGGCGTGATTAAAATTACTTGGTCATTTTTAGCATAAATTTTGAGCAAACTTGCCAATTAAAATGGCCCGGCCTCCGTTTTAGTTAAGCCGGACTGCATGGTTGTTATCACCAGATTTTGGCCAAATCAGGAAGTGGGCCGTAAGGGAGATGGGCTTGGAAGGTTACACGTGGAAGATCTCTGAAGCGGCCTTGCACGAAGAGTTTGGGCTAGATTGCCCGTGTATCTTTAATTATGGTAGATTGTATCTTAGATTAAAGATTAGAGTTTGTATCGTGCACGGTGGGGATTGTTCGCACGGTGGAAAGTCCCCTGGACTATAAATATGTATCTAGGGTTTATGGAATAAACAACAACCAACGTTCAACCAACCAAATCAATCTCGGCGCATCGCCAACTCCTTCGTCTCGAGGGTTTCTACCAGTAAGCAACATGCTGCCTAGATCGCATCTTGCGATCTAGGCAGCACAAGCTCCACGTTGTTCGTGCGTTGCTCGTACTGAAGCCTTTTTGATGGCGAGCAACGTAGTTATCATAGATGTGTTAGGGTTAGCATAGTTCTTCGTATAAACATGCTATCGTAGTGCAACCCTTGCATATCTAGCCGCCCTTACACCTATCTTAGGTGTAGGGGCGGCACCCCGCTTGATCATTATTTAGTAGATCTGATCCGTTACGGTTGCTCCTTGTTCATCAAGGATTAGTTTAATATCTGCAATAGTTAGGCCTTACAAAGGGCTGGAGGATCCAGCGGCACGTAGGGTGTCGTTTGCTAGTCCTAGACAGGATGTTCCGGGGATCAACCTCGTGTTAGTTTTAGGCCTTGTCTAGGATCGGCTTACGATCACCGTGCGTGGCCGCGAGGCCCAATCCTGAGTAGGATGATCCGATTATGCGGTGAAAACCCTAAATCGTCGTAGATCTCATTAGCTTTATCTTGATCAAGCAGGACCACCATATATTCGTGCACCTCGTACGAATCATGGGTGGATCGGCTCTTTGAGCCGATTCACAGGATAACCTGAGAGCCGATCGAGGCTCGTATTTAATGTTTACGTGTATGCCATGCAGGAAACTAAGCGAGGCATCTCCATCACCTTCCTGACCAGGTATAGGTCAGGTGGCACGCCCTTGCATCAGCATCGGACGTGTGTACCGAGAAGGCTGCGGGCCGTCGCTCGGAGGGACCTCGGCCAGCCGCAGCCCTAGGTTGTTCCCGGCTCTCTTGTGTTGCCCGTCGCTGCCCGCCGGTGGGTTTTGGCAGCAACACATTCTGGCACGCCCGGTGGGACAAGCTTCTACATCAACCACATCGCCATCTACATCTGAGATGGCGGACGGCACGCCAGTCACGTACGAGGATCTGACCGACGAGCTCAAGAAGAAGTATGACGAGATCAAAGTCATCCTCGAAGCTGACCTCATCGGCTCTTTCCACAGAACCCGTTCGCATGGCATCAGGTGGAAGGGGTTCTCGCCTAATGGTGCACTAGATGGGATAGACCTCTCTGCCCCATCGGAAGAACGCACCAGGTCCCTGCGGCAGGAGATCAACTACTTGGTGGCTCACTCGCTACACCGCCACTCTGAGAACCTGGTCAACACGTTGGAGCGTGTCGCTCTTCGCGTGATCTAGGAGATCATGAGGCACCAGTACTCGCCGTCAGGACCAGCTCTCGGGACGCATCAAGGAGAGTTGCCACTCCAGTCCCGTCCACCGCTGCCATTTGCGTTGGCAGCACCAGAAGTGCCGACTTCACCGGCATTCGTCGTCTACAAGATCGGTGGTGACCCTAGTGACTACCAGTTCTTGCCTGAGGCGCCTAAGGAGATCCCTCACGGGTACACGTGCACGTATGTGCCGGTTGCGGTAGCGGGCGCTCACAAACCAGGCCACAACATCGGGGACTTCGGAAAACGGGAGGGACGTCGACAACAGATCTTGAGAAGCGGACGTGGCTTACTAAGTACGCCACCCCGACGAACCTCCGAGCTCAGCTCCTGCGGTTGGCTCGAGCTGGAAAAGCAAACATGGCTGGCTAAGTACGCCACCGGCGAATCTTCGAGTTCAACTCCTGCAGCCAGCACGGCGGATCAGATCGGTACCATGCGAGAGATCGGTTCGGCATGGTGCCGAAAGGAGGGCAATCGGCTATTCCAAGCCGTACCCGGCGACTACGAGATGATCCCGCTACCACCTAAATATCGGCTCCCTGATTTCTCCAAATTCAGTGGATCAGATGGTTCCAGCTCCATCGAGCACGTAGGCCGATATTTGGCACAACTAGGACCGGCCTCAGTGTCGGATCAACTACGCGTGAGGCTCTTCTCACAGTCCCTCACGGGATCGGCTTTCGGGTGGTACACCTCGTTGCCACCAGATTCCATCCGGACTTGGAAGCAGTTGGAAGAACAGTTCCATATGCAGTACCATTCAGAGGCTTCCGAGTCCGGCATTGCCGATCTAGCACAATTACGTCAGAAGCGTGGAGAAACTGTGACAGAGTACATCCAGCGCTTCGGGAATCTTAGGAACCGATGTTATTCGGTTCGTATAAGCTGAAAAGGAAACGATCGAGTTGGCAATAGCGGGCCTCGCAACACCGCTCAAGGACATGGCCTCCCAAGCGAGACTATCCCTCACTTTGGCGCACATGGTTCGAAGCGCCGGCATATGAACAGCGCCACCGGACTGTGCAGGGACAAATTCAAGCGTGCAGTAGTCCTGGTCGATGCAGAGGAAGACGAAGTTTCTGCGGGAGATCAAGAGATAGTAGTGGCTGAATGGACTCGGGGAGGAACCCCCGTGTCCTGCAAATGGGTAAAGCCACCAGGCCCGCCCAGGGGGTTTGATTTTGACGTGACCAAAACTGAGCAAATCTTCGACCTCCTGCTCAAGGAGAAGCAGTTGACGATTCCCGAAGGTCTCAAATTCCCCACGGTGCAAGAGCTGAACGGAAAGCCATACTGCAAATGGCATAATTCGCTCTCCCATGCCACCAACGACTGCAGGGTGTGGCGTCAACACATCCAAGCGGCGATAGAAAAAGGGCGTCTGATTTTCAATCGCACGCCATGAAGGTCGACACCCAACCCTTCCCCGCCGTTAACATGGTAGAATGCACTTACCACGAAGGTTGCCAGCCAGGATCCTCGTTCGGCATCAACATGGTAGGACCCGGGCACCACTACGGCAAAGATGGAGACGAGGGCAGCTGCTCTCGTAGCAAGGACACGAGAGGAGGCCGCTCCACGCGATCGGCTCCGTCATGATGGCAAGCGCTACGTCACGAGAGGAGAAGTGAAGAACATGAGATATCAGCGACCCCTCTCTGATCACCTCCTCAACAAATATGTGAGTCAGTATGACCAACGCCGACGATCCAGCGATGATGATGAAAGAGATCGTCTGGCTAGAGAAGCCAGAAGATATCGTCGGCATGATCGCGATGAGGAGGAGCACGAGCGCCGTGCCAAAGAAAAATCAAGGGAGCAAGACGACAACGACAGGCACTGGGACTGCCCCTTCTTCAGACACTGCTGGGATTCAGGAAAGAGCCGATTGCCCACAATGGGCAATTGCCCAGAATGCAACCAGAAGAAGAAGGAGGCAGCCAACGTGTCTGTGTTCAGGCGCTTAGGGCCTCTTCCGCCACAAAGCAAACGCGCTGAGTCCCCTCGGTGGGCAGATCTCGAGGATTCAGAAGACGAGGGACAAGAAGAAGAAGACAGGTACCACCGTCCAAGGTGGTGCCCTGATGGACTCAGCCGTTCACAAAAGCGCAGGGTTCAGCGATTGCGCGGCCTGGAGGAAGCCGAAAGGTTATACTTGCATACGTTAAGGAAGGCACAACCTGATCTGGCTGCGAAAGTTCAGCGAACCCTGGACGAAGAGGGTCGTCCACGGAAAATGGAGTGGCGCCCCAAGCAAAGGAAAGCCGATGATGAAACATCGGCTGGTACAAACATGGTGCTCGTCCTTCCGACGGAGCTTAGTGCTCCACGATTCTACGATGCACTAAAAATGGACGACAGCAAGCGCATCAAGTCAGAGGTTGGGCTGGTTTTATCCACCAGCCTGACCGAGTAGCTGAAGCAAAGCGATGAGCAAACGTGACGAGGCTGATCCTTGTGATCGGCCCCAAAAAATTATGAAGGAGCATTACAGAACCTTCAGTCAGCGCTTCAATCGATATGGAGGCCGATTCCCGCAATCGGCCAAAATTATCTTCACCACATGTTCTGCTTGTGCTCAACATCGATCTACTGGGCAGCGGCCACGTCGGCGGATGAAAGTCAGCACGAATCCTCGCGGAGCCGACGTGCCAGTACAGTGCCTTGGCCTAACCACAAAGCCGATATCTGCAGTCACCTGGCAGATTCGGCTCGGGGGGCATATAGTCAGATGAACATGTGCAGATAAACATGTGTAAACATGTGTGCAGTGAAACACTGGGAGCCGATTAGGAAAAATCGGCCAGTAAAAAAAAAATTTTACAGCCGATGCGAGGGCATCGACTTTAGAACTGAGAAACGAAGCCGATGCGCAGCCATCGACTCTAGTACAGTTACACAAGACCAAGACCTACTGGCTATGTGCTCAAAGTTCACATCAACATTGACGTTCAGTGGAAGAAAGCTGATCAACGATCTGTGCATCCTCGCCGGTACCTCGATTAAGGCTCGGGGGGCAGCTAACTTGGTAGATGTTCTGTTTTGGGAGCCGATTGGAGTCGCATCGACTGACCCTGCATCGTGATCTTCTCTGAAAGCAGTTCAGGTGTTGCAAAAGAAAACTGCTAAAGCTACGGAGAGGAACCGGAAAAGGAGGCCGCCGGCTTTACAGGTTTTGGACCGTCCTGTCGCTGCAAGAAAAGGAAAGGGACTGGATTCTCAAAATAGCCGATGAGTAGTCATCGGCTAAGGGATTGCGAAAAATTATGGTCAGATATCAAATCGCAGCCTGAATTTGAGAAGTGCTAGACTGACGGGCTAATCGACATGTGAGTCCGGCTTCACGGGCGTCCAAAAGAAAAGGAATCCGATACGTTGCTATCGGTCTTGGCATGACAGGCGGAAGGAATGAAATTGGATTAATTGAAAGAACAATTTTCATTAATTCAAAGGAGCGGCTTTACAAGAAAGAGCCGATGGCTCTCAAAAGAAGGATCTAGTGCCTAGTGCACTGCTACTACTAGTCCTACTCTACTAGTCGTCGCTGTCCTCATCGTCGCCGTCATCGATGTCGTCGGCGCTGCTCCCAGGAAGCTCCTCGTCGCTGCTACCCCAGCCTTTAGCCGGAGCTTCGTCTTCCTCGTCATCATCATCATCCTCGCTGTCCGCCCAGGAGCGGAAGCGCTTGGTCGGCGGATACCCGATGGAGGAGGAGGATTCATCCTCCTCCTCTTCCTCCTCGTCATCATCATCGTCCTCACTGTCCGCCCAAGCGCGGAATCGCTTGGCCGGCAGAAGCTTAGCGGGGGAAGGGGGGCCGCCCTCCTCTTTTCCTTCCTCTTCCTCTACTTCTTCCCCCTTCCCGTCGGGGGAGGTGGGTTTCGCCCAAGGATGGAGGTCGTCTTCACTTTCGCTTATCAGCTCCCCATCGATGAGGAACTTGAGGTCCTCTTCCCCATCGGTCAGAGGCAGGTCGCCCACTGGCGCGTGGTCGGAGTTCCACTCCGGCTCGCTCGAAGAGAAGGACTGGAGGGAGAGGCCGGAGGAGACAGAGGAAGAGGAAGGCATCGCTACAGAGGAAGAGGGTTTTTTGGTGCCGATGGCTGGAACAGAGGAAGGGGATGAAGAGGGCTAATCGATCGGCACGGTTAAATAATGGGAAATCTGGTGGAAATTTAATGTTGTTGCAGTTTCCGAGGAGGTGATGCTAGAGCTAGCGAATTTTGCAGAGAAGTCGAAAAGACAGGGCATCATGATAAAGATGCTGCAACAGGTCTGCTCTGCCAAGATATGACCCTTCGAAGGAAAAACAGAGTGGTTTTGGAATTATCATTGCCAAAACCATGGGGGCATGTGTTATCACCAGATTTTGGCCAAATCAGGAAGTGGGCCGTAAGGGAGATGGGCTTGGAAGGTTACACATGGAAGATCTCTGAAGCGGCCTTGCACGAAGAGTTTGGGCTAGATTGCCCGTGTATCTTTAATTATGGTAGATTGTATCTTAGATTAAAGATTAGAGTTTGTATCGTGCACGGTGGGGATTGTTCCCACGGTGGAAAGTCCCCTGGACTATAAATATGTATCTAGGGTTTATGGAATAAACAACAACCAACGTTCAACCAACCAAATCAATCTCGGCGCATCGCCAACTCCTTCGTCTCGAGGGTTTCTACCAGTAAGCAACATGCTGCCTAGATCGCATCTTGCGATCTAGGCAGCACAAGCTCCACGTTGTTCATGCGTTGCTCGTACTGAAGCCTTTTTGATGGCGAGCAACGTAGTTATCATAGATGTGTTAGGGTTAGCATAGTTCTTCGTATAAACATGCTATCGTAGTGCAACCCTTGCATATCTAGCCGCCCTTACACCTATCTTAGGTGTAGGGGCGGCACCCCGCTTGATCATTATTTAGTAGATCTGATCCGTTACGGTTGCTCCTTGTTCATCAAGGATTAGTTTAATATCTGCAATAGTTAGGCCTTACAAAGGGCTGGAGGATCCAGCGGCACGTAGGGTGTCGTTTGCTAGTCCTAGCCAGGATGTTCCGGGGATCAACCTCGTGTTGGTTTTTAGGCCTTGTCTAGGATCGGCTTACGATCACCGTGCGTGGCCGCGAGGCCCAATCCTGAGTAGGATGATCCGATTATGCGGTGAAAACCCTAAATCGTCGTAGATCTCATTAGCTTTATCTTGATCAAGCAGGACCACCATATATTCGTGCACCTCGTACGAATCATGGGTGGATCGGCTCTTTGAGCCGATTCACAGGATAACCTGAGAGCCGATCGAGGCTCGTATTTAATGTTTACGTGTATGCCATGCAGGAAACTAAGCGAGGCATCTCCATCACCTTCCTGACCAGGTATAGGTCAGGTGGCACGCCCTTGCATCAGCATCGGACGTGTGTACCAGAAGGCTTTGCGGGCCGTCGCTCGGAGGGACCTCGGCCAGCCGCAGCCCTAGGTTGTTCCCGGCTCTACTGTGTTGCCCGTCGCTGCCCGCCGGTGGGTTTTGGCAGCAACAATGGTGTGACCAATTTTTTTTTCGAGAGCACGCATAAAGCGTGCCTTATCTTTATAGAAGAGAGAGCAAACAAATATGTACAAGAAAGCACAACAGTGCTGAGAGCATCTCCACTCGTCTCCCCGACGAGGCCCTCGAGCGACGTTTTTTCCATCCGGACGGCGAAATTCGGCCTAGTCGCGTCCCCGGTTCCTCGTTTTCGTCCGGATTTGGCCCTTCATCCATCCGGCGAGCCCACGCCATCCCCGGTCCCCCGGGGATCTATCGGGGACTCCGGACGAGTGAAAAGCGGGGAAGGGCCCGATCTGTCGGCGGCTCAACACACGAACCCCACCGCCACCTCGCTCAAAATCTCCCTCACCCCTCGTATCTCTCTCGCCGCCGGCACCACCCCGCCGGCTTGTTGCCCAGATTCTGCCGTCCCTCCTTCTCCACCTGCCTATATTCCGCCGTCTTTCGACGAAGGCCTATCTGGTTGCTCCTCCGCCGGCCTGTTTTCCGACTTTGGCCTACTCCTCGTCGCTCGCGGCTCAGGTTGCCTCGACCACGCCCGTCAGGTGTTCGTCCATTTGCCTCGCCGACCATGGACTCGGACGAAGAGGAGGAGCAGATGTTCGTCGAACTTATGCGAGAAGAGATGGCAGCCACCGCCCAAGACGAGGAGCACATGATGATCCTCGGTTGCTTGTCAAACATGTACGCCGGACTGGCAACTGGTCGACATGGTGGGTCGGCACCAGGTCGCCGGAAGTGCAAGCCGAGACAACGAATAGAGGGCTACTGCATGTTGTACGCCGACTACTTCGCCGACAATCCATTGCATGGTGAGAGTGTTTTCCGGCGTCGTTTCAGGATGAGCAGAAAGCTATTTCTGCAAATTGTGTATGCCATCCGAGACTTTGACCCCTACTTCAGATGCAAGGCGGATTGCACTGGTTTGGTTGGATTTTCGTCACTGCAGAAGTGCACAGTGGCTATGAGGATGCTGGCGTATGGAGCTCCCGGTGATGGTGCAGATGACTATCTTCGGATGGCGGAGTCCACCGCCCTTGATTGTTTCTACCGGTTCTGCAGGGCCGTCATAGCAGTGTTCGGGGACTTTTACTTGAGATCACCCACTGTCGAAGACACTCAGAGGATCCTTGCAACAAATGAAGCTAGGGGTTTTCCAGGGATGCTTGGAAGCATTGACTGCATGCATTGGAAATGGAAGAACTGTCCGTTTGTGTGGCAGGGAATGTACAAGGGTCACAAAAACGGCTGCACTGTGATACTTGAAGCAGTGGCTACCCATGATCTCTGGATTTGGCACTCTTTCTTTGGTATGCCTGGATCCAACAATGACATCAACGTCCTAAACTGCTCCCCGATCTTTTCCAAGCTTATTGAGGGTCATGCTCCCCCGGTGAACTATGTGATCAATGGTCGGCACTACAACAAAGAACACTACCTTGCAGACGGTATCTATCCAAAGTGGGCAACATTTGTGAAGACTATCTCTAAACCTAGCACCCCCAAACTTTGCGAGTTTGTGAAGAAACAAGAAGTTTGCCGAAAAGACGTCGAGCATGCATCTGGTGTCCTCCAGCAGAGATTTGATGTCGTCCGGTTCCCCGCCATGACTTGGTCCAAAGATCAGATGTGGGAGGTGATGAACTGTTGTGTGTGCCTACACAATATGATTATTGAAAATGAGCGAAAACATCCGGTTCCTCTGGCTGAGAAACAAGCACCATATGAGAGAGAGGGACCTCTTGCACAGCCTAATCACCAGGTGCCGACATCATGGGCCGCCTTCATTGCTATGCGCCAGGAGATCCGAGACTCTACAATGCATCAACAGCTGCAAGATGATCTGGTGGAGCATATATGGACGCTCCGAGGCAACGCCAACACCAACGCCGATGCCAACTAGTCTGTCTTTATTTATTTGTTTCAAAACTTGTGAAATTGTGTGCTTCATTTGTTTCAGCACTTGTTAAACAATTTACTGCTTTTCGCCGAATTTGTTTCAGCAATTTTATGAATCTTGTTTGCCGAACTTGTTAAATTTTATGTCGAATTTGTTTGAAATATGTCAAATGCCCCAAGTTGGGGGTGTCCTGCCGGGGGGACGGCTGGAACTTCGGCGCTCCCCAGGCCTAATTTTCCTCCAATCCGGACGAAACTTTCGCCGGATTTGGGCGTGGGGAGCGCCAACGAGTGGAGATGCTCTAACACACACACACACCACCCCCTCCGCCTAGACCTACTCTCTCGCTACATCTAGCCTCCCTCCTCTCTTGGCCCTCTCTCAAAGGTGAAACTCCTGTCTAATCTCCTCCACCATACGCCTCCACAGATTTGTATCCTTGGCATTCTTGCTTCCAAGCCATGTCAACTTGTAGGCCTCATAGCCCTCTTGAAACTTGGTGCACTCTTGGATTTCCTTCCAACAATGCGACAAGGTAAAAGCTTTACCTTGATTAACCTCTTCGAACCATTCCACTTTTTGCCATGCCTATAATTTACAGGATTTGTGGGAGATAGAATCAAATGAAAATGCATGGATGAATGACAATATGTAGTTAGTATGTGTGCAAAGGGAGAAATTTACCAAGTCCTTGACGCTGTTCCACTCACGGGGCATTTCGCTCTCAAACCGGTGTTCTTAGCCCCTAAGAGCATCTCTAACAGAGCCCGTATTTATCGAAACCGATAAAACTGAGTTCAATCTCCCGAAAAAACGAATTGAGAGCGCATTTAGGCACGGCGCAGAGCAGAAACCGTAAACGCAAACCAAACTCGCGAAAATCAAACATCGCGGGAAATCGATTTTCGCGATTGCAGTCGATTTCATCCGATCAAGCTTAATTCGTTCATAATTTACAATAATAGTGGCAAAATACATCCGCATTGGACCTACATTACGTACTACGGACCTAATTAGACTAGACATTTAGGTACCCGGAGACTATACTGTCACTAGGGCGTCAGCGGAGGGTTTATGGTCGCCGGCAGTTGCTAGGCGACGACGAGTGCCGCCACCTCGATGGCCGCCGCGCCGGAGGTGCTCCCGCAGAGCAGAGGCGGTCCGTCTGCATCGTCGTCATCGTCGCCGCTCGGGGGCAACGGCGGCGGCGGGCTGCACGCGCCGGAAGCGGGGGCGCCTCCGCTTCCCCAGCCGCAACCGCCTCCACAGCCACCGCCTCCGCGCGCGCTTCAAGGCGGCGCGCCATTAGCTCCGGCCACTTGCGGCCGGCCCGCTTCCATGCGGCGTCGGAGCGCGCCCGCCGGCTCCGCCCGTACGTCCGGCGGACGGCAACTTGACCTTCCGGCGCCGGATCGGCCACCGCCCCTACCCACGCGTCTTACACGCGTCATTTCGGACGGCAGGGTGGTGGCGGTAGCGGCGGAGCGGCGTCCGAGGGCTCGGGATTGCTCGTCGGAGCGGCGGCAGGCTGCGGCGGCGGGAGAGGAGCGGCGGGAGGGGAGTAGGGTTTCTGAACCGAACTCCCCTCCGCGAACCCTTTTAATAGGGGCCGTGAAGGGAGTTTCTCGGGCCCCTGAACTTCCAATTTGGGCCGGGCCATGTTTACGGGCTCTGATCTGCGCGCGTTTCAGCCCGAACCCGTAAATCCACCGGAAAAGTTCGGTTCCGGTGGGATTGACGGGCTCTGTTAGAGATGCTCTAAGGGCCTATGCTGGTGGAAGAAGTCATGGATTCTCTTCCAAAATGCTCCCCCTTTTGCTCGGCACCACTAATAGAATCTTGTCCAATTGCCATATCCACCTCACCTATCATCTTGTCCTCAGGCTCCGTGTAGTTGCCAGTTCGTTGGCTCTGTTGGCTTGTTTGAGAATTAACGCATTGGTGAGCTCATCCTCGAATAATGTCCCATCCTTGATGTAAACCCCAACTTGGCCACCATTGATCATGTCTTCATGATGCGCTCATCACTGAAGTAGGCCTTATTAGCTAGCGTGGGGGTGTCTTGGTGGGAACAAACTACATCGGGGGAGGCTGCATCACCGTCGTGAAATCCATCATTGAAGGTTGTATCATCGCTTCATTATTAGTGGTTGCACCGTGGCCACATCAAACGGGACTAACATTTTGTCGTACTGGTTACGAGTGGTAGGGAACAAGCCAGCATCCCTCGCCCGTGGGGTCTCCGAGTGAAGCACCGTCACACGGTTGAGGTCAAGGGACGTTTGGGAGGGTCTCGTTGCCATGGACTCGCCGACCTCAGGCGACCCATCCCGTGGAAAGTTCGAGAACTAGGGCGGCAATGGCTTCTGCTCCCATACGAAAGGTACATACTTGGGTGTATACAAGCACGATGACCATGTGGAAATGTTCGAGGCCGCTCTAGGAAGCAGAGGACGGGTCAAGGACGAGCCCGAGCTCACCGCCATGCAACTACCAATGCCAACTGCCATCTGCGCAAGCGTGCCCCGGTTGAGCATCATGACCGCTTGTATCCTGACTGATGCGACGATGGCCTCCGCGTTGGCATTCGATTGTAGGGCCACAAGATGATCCGTTTCCATCTTCAGTTCCACGGCTGCGGCGGCTTCGTTATTTTTCTTCTCAGCGACCCTCTGATCCGCCGTCAACTCCACCTTCAGCTTCTTCAGCGCCGCGGTGGCGGCAGGATGTGATTCAGCCGCTGCGGCCCCAACATATTTAGAGGCGATGGGAGGTGTGCCGGCCATCTCTCGTTTCCGTGGGAGTGGAGGCGTGGATTGGTGTTGTGTGGCCGACTAGCGGGCCCGGGATGACACATGAGTATGAGAGCGGCGTCCACGTTGTGTCTGCGCCAACACAAAGCCCACCGAGATTCGAGTTGGCTTTAGGCGTTGGGTCATTTTTTTTCGCGTGGTCCATTCGGACACAAGCAAACGAATTGGATGGCTGTGTTGAAGATGGCCTGACTTTTCATTTTGGTCCGCGCAAAAAGGAGGACATGTAGGATCCATTCTAACGGCCCGACGTAAACGGGCCGCGGCGTTCGCAGCGATCCATTCTAAGTCCAAATTTTGGCTTGAAATGTGTCGGCGCAGATACTAACCGTGTATGCACGCGTCCCCCTCTTCTATTCCATGGCCCACTCGCAAGTGGCATACAAAGCTCGGTCATGTCCTTGGCTGTAGGACCGCCTCTGCAGACACGGTCGCCTACTTTGCATCCCGTTCTTGCAGGGAGGCATCACATTGCGCGGATTTGACCTCACCTCACTACAGTGTGCCCCAGGATTCAGGTCTGGCGGCCGAAAAGAGGCCACTGGCGATCCTGCTGGCGAACATGCCCTTGGCCCGCAAGTTGTTCGAGGGAATGCCTCTCCTGTCGCCGGCCGACTTGGTATGGTTGAAAGCTCCATGTCCTTCGTCCATTTACATTTGAGAGCTCCTTGTGATGCCCAATTATGCGTAGGTGTACTATGCCGTGAACATCGAGGCCTACATGCATAGCCTAATCAATGGCGACAACCAAATGTGCGATGGTCTAGGGAACGTGCAGGAGACCCAACAAGAGGGTTTCTATATCGATAGTGATCCATTGTTTTAGCAAGATGACCACCCAATGGATGAAGCCACCGCCGCAGATGATGATAACAGTAATGAGGGCGATGCAACCATGGATCAGGCCGACACCGACAGCAGCACCGAAAAAATCAAAATGACTAGAGGATACACGACTAAGGAGGACCGGTGAATTTGTCCAATTTGGGATGCTGAGAAAATATAAAATCATATTAAATGAAGATTACCTAAGATTTTCATGAGCATAGGTAACTAGCTCCCTTCAAAATTCATAGAAATTGCGGCCAAGTGTCAATTCAAAAGATATGGGCGTTCATCGTACTTGAGACGAACAAGTTATGCGGTGCGATCGAGCATGTCCTTCAACGCTCGAGCGTCCTCGGCATCGCGTACACGGTAATACCTCGACAATTTTGCTACATACATTGGCACACGTAAGTGCCTCTAACGGTTTGCATATGTGTTGGTGCACTTTGATTCGGTACTATTGCATGTGAGCTACGCTATTCCCTAGTTAGTGCGATTAGCAATATATTCAGTTCATGTGGCCTTTTTGGTTCACATATTGCCATATTAATGTACAAAAATAGAGGGGAAAAACAAAAGACCAGCATGGATAAAAATGTGTCGGGCCGATGGATCTGCCCCTGATCTAAAAGGACAAGGGGAAGACATGGTCGATTTTGTGTTTGTGGCCTGACTCAAACAGATTAAAACAAACACTTTCAGTGTCCGGAATGATTCAAGCCGATAGAGATGCTCTTAAACGCAGGGCTGTTTAGTTCTTGGCTATGCTTTGCCAAGTCGAAAGCAACCGTGTGGCCAGGAATTTTGAAGCAACAATGTGGTTAAGTTTGGCAAAAATCCACTCAATAACAGATAAAGCATATGGATAATAAAGTGTGACAAAAATCGAACATATGCAAAATTATCAAATTCCTGCTTGGCAAGGTGTTGCCGGTGTTGATATATAAATATACTAGCCTCTTTCCACCTGTTCACGCTTTTATTTGATTTGGCTAGCGCATCAATTTAACCCCTAACTGTGCTATAGTTTGTTAATGTTATAATCGAGATGCACAATAAACGAAGAACGAAAAATAAAATACTGCAGGTGACACGAGATTTTAACGTGGAAAACCCTTGCAACATACAAGGGAAAAACCACGGGCGCCAGCCAGCAAAACTTCACTATTTTGGTGGTGTTTACAAACACCGTGGGTGTACAATGATGCGACGAAACCCTAGCGGCGGCTTACAGGGAATATATATAGACGGTGGCAACGATCCATGCCAATGAAGCCAATTGCCAAAGACATTAGCGACACTAGTCGGAGGATAATAGAGTTGAACGAAACAAAAATGCAATATTAGGACACAAAAAATTGATTTATACATATTAGGTGTACATAAATAAAATAAATTTTAATCTAAAAAGTAACACTTTATCATCTAACGGGCGCAAAGGTATCAGAGATGGAAACATTTGCCAGCACAATACGGAGTGGCAGAACACGGAACACCATAGAGCAAACTATCTTTAAAAAACCGCGAATTCTATTTTCCTATTCACTTCACAAAGAAAATGTAATACACGAGCAGCTTGGCTTCCCCCAAGAGGGAGAGGGTCCTTGCTAACTTTGTTGCTCACTCGAGTTCTTCCAGATCCTATGACCAATAATGCCTTTAGAGTTTGATGTGGTACCAGACTTTAACCTTGGTCTACTATCTGTATATTAAAATAGCATGTTTACTTGTATGTTCGACAATAGGAGAACATAATTATGTGAAAAAAATAAAATACACCATCCATCACGTTGACAAAGTCAGATATTTGGCAAGATAATAATGACTATCCAAGAATAAAAAGGTAACAATTACATGATCATCAATTCCGCATAATCAACAACCATCGATTAGTACAGTTTCTGGGTGATAACTGAAGGGCGGGCCTGGTGCAGCGGTAGAGCCTCACCGTCTGTGACCGAGAGGTCCCAGGTTCGAGTCGCAGTCTCCTCACATTGCACTTCGTGAGGGTAAGGCTGGAAAAGAGGACAGTGAATCATTTATCTTCTACAGCCCCATCACAAGCAGATTTGTAGGCACCTCGGCATTTAGCAGAGCCTGTCCATAATTGTTACCTTTTTATTCTTGGATAGTCATTATTATCTTGCCAAATATCTGACTTTGTCAACGTGATGGATGGTGTATTTTATTTGTTCACATAATTATTTTCTCCTATTGTCGAACATACAAGTAAACATGCTATTTTAATATACAGATAGTAGACCAAGGTTAAAGTCTGGTACCACATCAAACTCTAAAGGCATTATTGGTCATAGGATCTGGAAGAACTCGAGTGAGCAACAAAGTTAGCAAGGACCCTCTCCCTCTTGGGGGAAGCCAAGCTGCTCGTGTATTACATTTTCTTTGTGAAGTGAATAGGAAAATAGAATTCGCGGTTTTTTAAAGATAGTTTGCTCTATGGTGTTCCGTGTTCTGCCACTCCGTATTGTGCTGGCAAATGTTTCCATCTCTGATACCTTTGCGCCCGTTAGATGATAAAGTGTTACTTTTTAGATTAAAATTTATTTATTTATGTACACCTAATATGTATAAATCAATTTTTTTGTGTCCTAATATTGCATTTTTGTTTCGTTCAACTCTATTGCCGCCCGTAGCAACGCACGGGCATTTTTGTTTCGGCCCAAGCCTCCGGCGACGGGGCTCGCTCCGCTCGTCAGAAGTTAGCCTCCCTTTAGTATATGAATTTGGATCACAATATAACAGTTAATGCGTTGTTTCTTTGAATAGGTTTAGCGGTCCCGCAGTTTGGTTATTATGCTCTACTTTGCTGATTTATCGAGGAAGAAAACTTGTTTTTTTTTCGATAAAGGATGCTTTTATTACTTCAAGAAGCAATTACATTCAGCCTCTGCATAACCAGGATGCACACAGCCGTTTGTTGTCTCAAGTGACCAAAGTTACATAAAACAAAATTAGGCGAAATACATATCGGAACGATGAATCATATGACGCCTAAGAGGTAGGTGGAGCTACTATCCGTAGACTATGCTGCCACCCATGTAGGGAAAAAGTATCCCTCGCCGTATCCTCCAACCGTGTACAGACCTCCGTAAATAGGTCTCGGTTCTCCATACGCTGAAGAGGTAACCACGAACGGAGAATACCTGTGCATCTGTAGATAACCTGCAACAAAGAGCAATTTTGTCATTAAAGATCTTGTCATTTCTACATAGCCAGAGCGCCCAGATAACTGCTAGCGGCCCCATCCTAAGAAGCATTTTAAACCTTGAGTTGATACCATGAAGCCAATTGCCAAAGACATTAGCGACACTAGTCGGAGGATACAAGGTAGACGCTACTTGGATGACTGACCATATAGATCTATAGTAGCCTTTGGAAGAATAAATGTTTGATGGTTTCATCATGATGACAAAAGACACATCGTGTACTTCCGTGCCAATTTCGCTTAACAAGATTGTCTTTGGTGAGAATAACCCCGCGACGAAGATACCATCCAAAAATTTTAATTTTTAATGGTATCTTCATCTTCCAAATTTTCTTATTATTATCAACTGTTAAATCAGAAAGCAGGATCGCATTGTATAAAGATTTTACAGAAAAAGAACCATCTACATGGAGATTCCATCGAAATTCATCTGGCTCTGGCGATAACTGAATATCACCAAGCCGCTGAATTAGATTGTTCCATGCCACAAGTCTTTGTCCTAGTAAAACCCGTCTGAACGTCACATTCGGGGGTGAAGTAGCCATTACAGTTGCAATGGTATCACCTTGGCGACGCACAATTCTATACAAAGCGGGATACTGTTCACATAGGGGTGCATTGTCTAGCCAAGCATCATCTCAGAACCGTATCTGTGCTCCATTCTTAATGGAGAAAGTCCCATGTCGAAAAAAGACATTTTTTGTCGCCATAAGACCAGCCCAGAAGTGAGAATCCCCATGTTTCCAAACCACTTGAGATAATGTCTTCGAGCCGATATACTTTCTCCGGAGTATAGTTTGCCAAATCCCATCCTCGGTAAGTAGTTTAAAAAGCCATTTACCCAGTAGAGCTGAATTCTTGACCTCCAGGTCATGAAATCCAAGCCCTCCTTGATCTTTGGGACTACAAACTATAATCCATTTAACCAGTCGATATTTCTTTTTCTCGTTGTCCCCTTGCCAAAAGAATCTGGATCGATAATAATCGAGTTTATGCAGAATTCCTTTGGGTAGGATGAAGAATGATAATATATACAGTACCATATTAGTTAGTACCGAATTAATGAGTACCAATCTTCCTCCCAGGGACAACAATTTACCTTTCCAACTACTGAGGCGTTTTTGTAATCTTTCTTCCACTAATTTCCATTCCGCAATTGTCAGTCTCCGATAGTGAATCGGAATACCCAAATAACGAATCGGAAATTGGCCTTGCCCACAACCAAATAACTCTGTATACAGAGCTACATCGTCTTGGGCATCACCGAAGCAGAACAATTCACTTTTATGGAAGTTAATTTTCAATCCTGATAAATGCTCAAAAGCTGCTAAAATTAATTTCAGATTTCGAGCTTTTTCAAGATCATGATCCATAAAAAGAATTGTGTCATCAGCGTATTGAAGGATAGATAAGCCACCATCAACTAGATGTGGAATCACACCTTCAATTTGACCATCAGACTTGGCCCGCTCTATGAGTACCGCCAACATATCCGCTACGATGTTAAACAACATCGGAGATAACGGATCCCCTTGGCGTAACCCTTTTCGTGTTTGGAAGTAGTGTCCGGTGTCATCATTGACCCGGATTGCCACACTACCTCCATACATGAAATCATTAATTAGAGTTCGCCACTCAGGCGAAAAGCCTTTCATCCTGAGTGTCTGTTGAAGGAAAGACCATTTAAATTTATCATACGCCTTCTCAAAATCAAGTTTTAAAATAGGGATTTCTATTTTCGTGCCCTCGGGTCGTTAGTTGTACTCAGTTTTCCCCAGCCCCTTAGTTTTTCCTCAGTTTTCCCCAAGCCTATGTCTGAAACCCGCAGAAGGAGCTCAGACGGAAGGAATCCGTTTATTTGGACGTTACGTGGCCGACGTGTCGCGCCGCGTCGTCTGTGGGGCCGCGTCGTGTGGGGCCGCGTCGCGTGGGGCTGGTAGAAAGGGACCGCGTGGGACAGGACGAGAAGCGTTTGGTTGCACGTGAGCAGGAGCTGGGTTTTGTCTCTCTCGGCCCAAATTGGCATTTTTAAGAGCACCTTTTCCCCTCTTTCTCTCTCTGTCTTTTTCACCAAATTAGTATCAAATCTAGAGAAGCTTCTATTTCTGTCTTTCTTCAATATGGCAGCAAATCTAGTAGTAAATCTCTGGGGTTATTTATGCCTTTTGGCCCTCGTGTTTTGCCCAATATGGCAGCAAATCTAGAAGCTAGTATATGATAAATTCACAATAGCATAATCAAAAAACTAAGTATAATACATAAACTGCAAACAGCAGCCAATAACGTTGTTAATGTTCACGACAAACTAAGCTGAAAAATATACAAGACGCACGCAATGTATGGATAACAAGAAGATTAGGATACCCCAGGATGAATGAATTTGTTCTTCATTCCTCCTCATATATTTCTTCCTTTCTCCATTCTTGCATTACCCCAAGGAAATATTCATTGAACTCCTTCCGTCTGCAGTGTGAGGCCAATACATCCTCCAAACGGTATGGCCTGTGTTCATTTCTCATACCGTAGTGTCCTATTATATCCACACGTAGTGGTCACTCATCCCAGGCCTTTGTATCATGAGAGTACTCTCTGATATAACCCAAATCCGTGTAGTAGATGCTGCCAAGTCAAAGTGTCGGGTACACTCTGGTGTCGACGGAGATACACCGGATATAATTCACGAAGAAGGCATTACTGCCAATGTTACTGACCGGATGGAGAGAGCGGCTCTGAGTGTCCACACGGTACACCAATGGTTTGCCCGCCAAAGCCTCGCTGACCAACAACACAAGCAGCAGATCACCATCCGACTTCACAAGGTAGAACTTCTGATGTCCAAGTTCTGGAAATGAAATTAGTGTCTCCATCTTGACAGTGCTTGCGCGCTGCTGCAACTGTACATTGGTGCACACTATTCTTCCGTTCTCAAAATTGTCCGCAGCTACTGCATACAGTTCACCATTGAACGGGGTAATGCAACGCAGACAATGGTTCTTGATCGAAAATCTTACTTCTCCCCAATATTCATTTATATCCTTAGTTGGAGTGCTCTCATCGACCCAACCAATTTCCGGCGGGTAATGTGCGGCAACGAAGACCATAGTCGGGGATTTGATAACAACGACTGATTTCAGAAAAACAGATGGCATCTGCGCCTCAAACATAGTGTTCGATTTCTTTGTGAGTGGGTTTAGAAGCCGTATCTTGTGCGGCGGGTTCTTCTGGGCAAGCACGATGACGCCACGGCAAAAGCCGACGAAATAGTATCTAAAATATATTGATGAAGATAACATTCATCACTAAGATGTTTAAGATTGAAAATAAAAAGGTAGATATGGAGGAATTTGAACCTTGTATGAACTTCCGATAGATCTATGGTGACGTAGCATGATGTGCCGAGTTGGAGGAAGGTGAACTCAGCGACGCGTGGAAGGGCGTGGTCTAGCATGATCCATTCGTCCAGGTGCACGTCGGGCTCAGGCAAACCTGAGCGCCAATTTCTACAGACTTGCCTCATAGCAGAGTAGGTGTCGGCGTACTCGTTCGCCAGTAAGCATTCGCCGATCTTGTGAAGTGGTCCATCAGCCGAGAGAGAGGCCCAGTTCACGGAGGCTCCGCGCTTGGATGCGCCGCCCTCGGCGGTGCCGCGCTCGGCGGCGACGGGCTCGGAGGCGACGGGCGCGGAGGCGACGGGCTCGGAGGCGACGGCCGACGGCGCATTCTTCTTCTCCATCGCCGGCAGGGTAGCGTGCGTAGGGCGGTTGGGGTTTTTTCGATTTGGAGAAGTTGATGGGACGTGAGAGGGGTGGTTTCGTGCGTGAGCGAGAATGAGACGACTGTGTGCAGAGGGAGGGAGGGAGGGGCTTACGTGTCCTAAATGCGACCCGCGTCCTACGCGTCCACTATTTGCACGTCTGCACCGCGACACGCGTCAATAATGGCACGTCTTCCACTTCTGCACCGCAACACGCGTCCTCGGGTCTAACCCTGGAAATTTAGATATACTCAGGTATACCCTCGAGTCATATACTAGCATTTTTTGTGTGCTCAGTTCTCGCCTTGAGTGCTAATACTGGCTAGTGCAATATACTCAGTTTTACCCTCAAGTGGCTGGTCAACAGAGAGTCAACAAATGGGATTAACTAGTTAAATGAGTTATTTAATGTGCAAAAAATTCCGAAAAAGTGTGGCACTTACTCATTGAGTCTTTACCACAAATTGCCACTTCTCAAATCATAGATAAATCATAGATAAATCAAGTTTCACCACAAATTGCCACTTCTCAAATCACCTAGTAGCTATGAAGGTGCATGGTTTTCCATAATAAGCCCTACCCAAAACAGCTTTCCCCAAAACATACTTTGTCTGAATGAGGCCATAATTTTCACACTCATGTAGATTTGTATTGCAAATAGTTTGAGGTAGGCCAAGATGAGTTTCATTGTACAAAACACGCATTTTCCATTTTTTAAATCTCATATTTGAATCCCTTAGTCTGTTTACTACTCACTTGCCCTTGGTTTCTTGATACTACTCAGTTTTGCCCTCTCCCTTCACAAACTCTCACAGACGCCCAACATTGCCCTGATTGGTCTAGCCCATGTCACGCGGATCGTGCCCGCCGACCGTTGATCGTATGATCTAATGGGCAGGATAACCCCTATCTCTCTCTCTGGTCGGGGCCACCACCCTCTCTCTCTCTCTGTCGTCGGTTAGCTTCACGCAAAGTTTGGTTTTCTGCATTATTTTTCACGAGCTAAATTATAAACTCTTTTTAGGCATTACTTTTCACGCAAAAAATCATAAACCATCACCGATTTGTTGTAGCCATTACTTTTCACGCAAAAAAATGATACACCATCACCCATTTCTTGTACCCATTACTTTTCACGCAAAAAACGATAAACCATCACCGATTTTGTTGTAGCCATTACTTTTCACGCAAAAAATGATACACCATCACCCATTTCTTGTAGCCATTACTTTTCACGCAAAAAACGATAAGCCATCACCGGTTTTGTTGTAGCCATTACTTTTCACGCAAAAAATGATACACCATCACCCATTTCTTGTAGCCATTACTTTTCACGAAAAAAACGATAAACCATTGATACGCGTACAGCACGCGTCCATTGGGAACCCCAAGAGGAAGGTGTGATGCGTACAGCGGCAAGTTTTCCCTCAGTATGAAACCAAGGTTTATCGAACCAGTAGGAGCCAAGAAGCACGTTGAAGGTTGATGGCGGCGGGATGTAGTGCGGCGCAACACCAGAGATTCCGGCGCCAACGTGGAACCTGCACAACACAACCAAAGTACTTTGCCCCAACGAAACAGCGAGGTTGTCAATCTCACCGGCTTGCTGTAACAAGGGATTAGATGTATAGTGTGGATGATGATTGTTTGCAGAAAACAGTAGAACAGTATTGCAGTAGATTGTATTTCAGTATAGAGAATTGGACCGGGGTCCACAGTTCACTAGAGGTGTCTCTCCCATAAGATAAACAGCATGTTGGGTGAACAAATTACAGTTGGGCAATTGACAAATAAAGAGGGCATGACCATGCACATACATATTATGATGAGTATAGTGAGATTTAATTGGGCATTACGATAAAGTACATAGACCGCTATCCAGCATGCATCTATGCCTAAAAAGTCCACCTTCAGGTTATCATCCGAACCCCCTCCAGTATTAAGTTGCTAACAACAGACAATTGCATTAAGTATTGCGCGTAATGTAATCGGTAACTACGTCCTCGAACATAGCACCAATGTTTTATCCCTAGTGGCAACAGACATCCATAATCTTAGAGATTTCTGTCACTTCCTGCAGTTCACGGAGACATGAACCCACTATCGAGCATAAATACTCCCTCTTGGAGTTACAAGCATCTACTTGGCCAGAGCATCTACTAGTAACGGAGAGCATGCAAGATCATAAACAACACATAGACATAAATTTGATAATCAACATAATAAGTGTTCTCTATTCATCGGATCCCAACAAACGCAACATATAGAATTACAGATAGATGATCTTGATCATGTTAGGCAGCTCACAAGATCCGACAATTAAGCACAATGGGGAGAAGACAACCATCTAGCTACTGCTATGGACCCATAGTCCAGGGGTAGACTACTCACACATCACTCCGGAGGCGACCATGGCGGCGTAGAGTCCTCCGGGAGATGATTCCCCTCTCCGGCAGGGTGCCGGAGGCGATCTCCTGAATCCCCCGAGATGGGATTGGCAGCGGCGGCGTCTCTGGAAGGTTTTCCGTATCGTGACTCTCGGTACTGGGGGTTTCGCGATGGAGGCTTTAAGTAGGCGGAAGGGCAGGTCAGGGGGCCACACGAGGGGCCCAGATGACAGGGCCGCGCGGCCAAGACCTAGGCCGCGCCGCCCTGTAGTCTGGCCGCCTCGTGGCCCCACTTCGTCTCCTCTTCGGTCTTCTGGAAGCTTCGTGGCAAAATAGGACCCTGGGCGTTGATTTCGTCCAATTCCGAGAATATTTCTTTACTAGGATTTCTGAAACCAAAAACAGCAGAAAACAACAACTGGCACTTCGGCATCTTGTTAATAGGTTAGTTCCAGAAAATGCACGAATATGACATAAAGTGTGCATAAAACATGTAGATAACATCAATAATGTGGCATGGAACACAAGAAATTATCGATACGTCGGAGACGTATCAGCATCCCCAAGCTTAGTTCTGCTCGTCCCGAGCAGGTAAAACGATAACACAGATAATTTCTGGAGTGACATGCCATCATAACCTTGATCATACTATTTGTAAAGCATATGTAGTGAATGCAGCGGTCAAAACAATGTATATGACATGAGTAAACAAGTGAATCATAAAGCAAAGACTTTTCATGAATAGTACTTCAAGACAAGCATCAATAAGTCTTGCATAAGAGTTAACTCATAAAGCAATAATTCATAGTAAAAGCATTGAAGCAACACAAAGGAAGATTAAGTTTCAGCGGTTGCTTTCAACTTGTAACATGTATATCTCATGGATGTTGTCAACATAGAGTAATATGATAAGTGCAATATGCAAGTATGTAAGAATCAATGCACAGTTCACACAAGTGTTTGCTTCTTGAGGTGGAGAGAAATAGGTGAACTGACTCAACAATGAAAGTAAAAGAATGGTCCTCCATAGAGGAAAAGCATCGATTGCTATATTTGTGCTAGAGCTTTGATTTTGAAAACATGAAACAATTTTGTCAACGGTAGTAATAAAGCATATGTATCATGTAAATTATATCTTACAAGTTGCAAGCCTCATGCATAGTATACTAATAGTGCCCGCACCTTGTCCTAATTAGCTTGGACTACCGGATCATCGCAATGCACATGTTTTAACCAAGTGTCACAAAGGGGTACCTCTATGCCGCCTGTACAAAGGTCTAAGGAGAAAGCTCGCATTGGATTTCTCGCTATTGATTATTCTCAACTTAGACATCCATACCGGGACAACATAGACAACAGATAATGGACTCCTCTTTTATGCATAAGCATGTAACAACAATTAATAATTTTCTCATATGAGATTGAGGATATATGTCCAAAACTGAAACTTCCACCATGGATCATGGCTTTAGTTAGCGGCCCAATGTTCTTCTCTAACAATATGCATGCTTAACCATAAGGTGGTAGATCTCTCTTACTTCAGACAAGACGAACATGCATAGCAACTCACATGAATTTCAACAAAGAGTAGTTGATGGCGTCCCCAGAAACATGGTTATCGCACAACAAGCAACTTAATAAGAGATAAAGTGTATAAGTACATATTCAATACCACAACAGTTTTTAAGCTATTTGTCCCATGAGCTATATATTGCAAAGGTGAATGATGGAATTTTAAAGGTAGCACTCAAGCAATTTACTTTGGAATGGCGGAGAAATACCATGTAGTAGGTAGGTATGGTGGACACAAATGGCATAGTGGTTGGCTCAAGGATTTTGGATGCATGAGAAGTATTCCCTCTCGATACAAGGTTTAGGCTAGCAAGGCTATTTGAAACAAACACAAGGATGAACCGGTGCAGCAAAACTCACATAAAAGACATATTGTAAACATTATAAGACTCTACACCGTCTTCCTTGTTGTTCAAACTCAATACTAGAAATTATCTAGATCTTAGAGAGACCAAATATGCAAACCAAATTTTAGCATGCTCTATGTATTTCTTCATTAATGGGTGCAAAGTATATGATGCAAGAGCTTAAACATGAGCACAAGAATTGCCAAGTATCACATTATCCAAGACATTTTAGCAATTACTACATGTATCATTTTCCAATTCCAACCATATAACAATTTAACGAAGAAGAAACTTCGCCATGAATACTATGAGTAGAGCCTAAGGACATACTTGTCCATATGCTACAGCGGAGAGTGTCTCTCTCCCACAAAGTGAATGCTAGGATCCATTTTATTCAAACAAAAACAAAAAACAAAAACAAACCGACGCTCCAAGCAAAGCACATAAGATGTGATGGAATAAAAATATAGTTTCAGGGGAGGAACCTGATAATGTTGTCGATGAAGAAGGGGATGCCTTGGGCATCCCCAAGCTTAGACGCTTGAGTCTTCTTAGAATATGCAGGGGTGAACCACCGGGGCATCCCCAAGCTTAGAGCTTTCACTCTCCTTGATCATATTGCATCATACTCCTCTCTTGATCCTTGAAAACTTCCTCCACACCAAACTTAGAACAACTCATTAGAGGGTTAGTGGACAATAAAAATTAACATGTTCAGAGGTGACATAATCATTCTTAACACTTCTGGACATTGCATAAAGCTACTGGACATTAATGGATCAAAGAAATTCATCCAATATAGCAAAAGAGGCAATGCGAAATAAAAGGCAGAATCTGTCAAAACAGAACAGTTCGTATTGACGAATTTTATCGAGGCACCAGACTTGCTCAAATGAAAATGCTCAAATTGAATGAAAGTTGCGTACATATCTGAGGATCACTCGCGTAAATTGGCATAATTTTCTGAGTTACCTACAGAGAAAACAGCCCAGATTCGTGATAGCAAAGAAATCTGTTTCTGCGCAGTAATCCAAATCTAGTATGAACTTTACTATCAACGACTTTACTTGGCACAACAAAACACTAAACTAAGATAAGGAGAGGTTGCTACAGTAGTAAACAACTTCCAAGACACAAAATAAAAACAAAGTACTGTAGTAAAAACCATGGGTTGTCTCCCATAAGCGCTTTTCTTTAACGCCTTTCAGCTAGGCGCAGAAAGTGTGTATCAAGTATTATCAAGAGACGAAGTGTCAACATCATAATTTGTTCTAATAATAGAATCAAAAGGTAACTTCATTCTCTTTCTAGGGAAGTGTTCCATACCTTTCTTGAGAGGAAATTGATATTTTATATTACCTTCCTTCATATCAATGATAGCACCGACGGTTCGAAGAAAAGGTCTTCCCAATATAATGGGACAAGATGCATTGCATTCAATATCCAAGACAACAAAATCAACGGGGACAAGGTTATTGTTAACGGTAATGCGAACATTATCAACTTTCCCCAAAGATTTCTTTGTAGAATGATCAGCAAGATTAACATCCAAATAACAATTTTTCAGCGGTGGCAAGTCAAGCATATTATAAATTTTCTTAGGCATAACAGAAATACTTGCACCAAGATCACATAAGGCATTACAATCAAAATCATTAACCTTCATCTTAATGATGGGCTCCCAACCATCCTCTAGCTTTCTAGGAATAGAGGCTTCGCGCTCTAGTTTCTCTTCTCTAGCTTTTATGAGAGCATTTGTAATATGTTTTGTGAAAGCCAAATTTATAGCACTAGCATTAGGACTTTTAGCAAGTTTTTGCAAGAACTTTATAACTTCAGAGATGTGGCAATCATCAAAATTCAAACCATTATAATCTAAAGCAATGGGATCATCATCCCCAATGTTGGAATTTTTTTTAGCAGTTTTATCACAAGCAATTTCAGCAGTTTTAGCAATTTCAGGCAGTTTCTCGCGCTTTGCATTAGAAGTGGAAACATTGCTAACACCAATTCTTTTATTATTAATAGTAGGAGGTGCAGCAACATGTGAAGAATCAACATTACTTGTGGTGGTAATAGTCCAAACTTTAGCTACATTCTTCTCTTTAGCTAGTTTTTCATTTTCTTCTCTATCCCACCTAGCACGCAATTCAGCCATTAATCTTATATTCTCATTAATTCTAACTTGGATGGCATTTGATGTAGTAACAATTTTATTTTCAATATCCCTATTAGGCATAACTTTCGATTTCAAAAGATCAACATCAGCAGCAAGACTATCGACTTTAGAAGCAAGTATATCAATTTTTCCAAGCTTTTCTTCAATAGATTTGTTAAAAGCAGTTTGTGTACTAATAAATTCTTTAAGCATGGCTTCAAGTCCAGGGGGTGTGTTCCTATTATTGTTGTAAGAATTCCCATAAGAATTACCATAGCCATTGCCATTATTATAAGGATATGGCCTATAGTTGTTAGTAGAATTGTTCCGGTAAGCATTGTTGTTGAAATTATTATTTTTAATGAAGTTTACATCAACATGTTCTTCTTGGGCAACCAATGAAGCTAACGGAACATTATTAGGATCAACATTAGTCCTATCATTCACAAGCATAGACATAATAGCATCAATCTTATCACTCAAGGAAGAGGTTTCTTCGACAGAATTTACCTTCTTACCTTGTGGAGCTCTTTCCGTGTGCCATTCAGAGTAGTTGATCATCATATTATCAAGAAGCTTTGTTGCTTCACCAAGAGTGATGGACATAAAGGTACCTCCAGCAGCTGAATCCAATAAATTCCGCGAAGAAAAATTTAGTCCTGCATAGAAGGTTTGGATGATCATCCAAGTAGTCAGTCCATGGGTTGGGCAATTTTTAACCAGAGATTTCATTCTTTCCCATGCTTGTGCAACATGCTCAGTATCTAATTGTTTAAAATTCATTATGCTTCTCCTCAAAGATATAATTTTAGCAGGGGGATAATATCTACCAATAAAAGCATCCTTGCATTTAGTCCATGAATCAATACTATTCTTAGGCAGAGATAGCAACCAATCTTTAGCTCTTCCTCTTAATGAGAAAGGGAACAATTTTAATTTTATAATGTCACCATCTACATCTTTATACTTTTGCATTTCACATAGTTCAACAAAATTATTAAGATGGGCAGCAGCATCATCTAACTAACACCAGAAAATTGCTCTCGCATAACAAGATTTAGTAAAGCAGGTTTAATTTCAAAGAATTCTGCTGTAGTAGCAGGTGGAGCAATAGGTGTGCATAAGAAATCATTATTATTTGTGGTTGTGAAGTCACACAACTTAGTATTTTCAGGGGTGGCCATTTTAGCAGTAGTAAATAAAGCAAACTAGATGAAGTAAATGCGAGTAACTAATTTTTTTGTGTTTTTGATATAGTAAACAAGATAGCAAATAAAGTAAAACTAGCAACTAATTTTTTTGTATTTTGATTTAGTGCAGCAAACAAAGTAGTAAATAAAACTAAGCAAGACAAAAACAAAGTAAAGAGATTGGGAAGTGGAGACTCCCCTTGCAGCGTGTCTTGATCTCCCGGCAACGGCGCCGAGAAAAAGAGCTTGATACGCGTACAAAGACGCGTCCGTTGGGAACCCAAAGAGGAAGGTGTGATGCGTACAGCGGCAAGTTTTCCCTCAGTATGAAACCAAGGTTTATCGAACCAGTAGGAGCCAAGAAGCACGTTGAAGGTTGATGGCGGCGGGATGTAGTGCGGCGCAACACCAGAGATTCCGGCGCCAACGTGGAACCTGCACAACACAACCAAAGTACTTTGCCCCAACGAAACAGCGAGGTTGTCAATCTCACCGGCTTGCTGTAACAAAGGATTAGATGTATAGTGTGGATGATGATTGTTTGCAGAAAACAGTAGAACAGTATTGCAGTAGATTGTATTTCAGTATAGAGAATTGGACCGGGGTCCACAGTTCACTAGAGGTGTCTCTCCCATAAGATAAACAGCATGTTGGGTGAACAAATTACAGTTGGGCAATTGACAAATAAAGAGGGCATGACCATGCACATACATATTATGATGAGTATAGTGAGATTTAATTGGGCATTACGACAAAGTACATAGACCGCTATCCAGCATGCATCTATGCCTAAAAAGTCCACCTTCAGGTTATCATCCGAACCCCCTCCAGTATTAAGTTGCTAACAACAGATAATTGCATTAAGTATTGCGCGTAATGTAATCAGTAACTACGTCCTCGAACATAGCACCAATGTTTTATCCCTAGTGGCAACAGCACATCCATAATCTTAGAGATTTCTGTCACTTCCCTAGATTCACGGAGACATGAACCCACTATCGAGCATAAATACTCCCTCTTGGAGTTACAAGCATCTACTTGGCCAGAGCATCTACTAGTAACGGAGAGCATGCAAGATCATAAACAACACATAGACATAACTTTGATAATCAACATAACAAGTATTCTCTATTCATCGGATCCCAACAAACGCAACATATAGAATTACAGATAGATGATCTTGATCATGTTAGGCAGCTCACAAGATCCGACAATTAAGCACAATGGGGAGAAGACAACCATCTAGCTACTGCTATGGACCCATAGTCCAGGGGTAGACTACTCACACATCACTCCGGAGGCGACCATGGCGGCGTAGAGTCCTCCGGGAGATGATTCCCCTCTCCGGCAGGGTGCCGGAGGCGATCTCCTGAATCCCCCGAGATGGGATTGGCGGCGGCGGCGTCTCTGGAAGGTTTTCCGTATCGTGGCTCTCGACTTTGGGGGTTTCGCGACGGAGGCTTTAAGTAGGCGGAAGGGCAGGTCAGGGGGCCACACGAGGGGCCCAGATGACAGGGCCGCGCGGCCAAGACCTAGGCCGCGCCGCCCTGTAGTCTGGCCGCCTCGTGGCCCCACTTCATCTCCTCTTCGGTCTTCTGGAAGCTTCGTGGCAAAATAGGACCCTGGGCGTTGATTTCGTCCAATTCCGAGAATATTTCTTTACTAGGATTTCTGAAACCAAAAACAACAGAAAACAGCAACTGGCACTTCGGCATCTTGTTAATAGGTTAGTTCCAGAAAATGCACGAATATGACATAAAGTGTGCATAAAACATGTAGATAACATCAATAATGTGGCATGGAACACAAGAAATTATCGATACGTCGGAGACGTATCAACCATCACCGATTTTGTTGTAGCCATTACTTTTCACGCAAAAAATGATACACCATCACCCATTTCTTGTAGCCATTACTTTTCACGCAAAAAATGATAAACCATCAACGATTTGTTGTAGCCATTACGGTAAATGATAAACTATCACGAATTACCATTTCTTTTAGGCATTACTTTTCACGGTAAAATGATAAACTATATCACGAAGTTCCATTTCCGTCAAGATAGTTCACATTACTTTTTTGTTGAGATATATACCCCCACAACGGTCGTCTCCTCCTTAATTTATTGTGTAAACCCCCACAACGGTCATCTCCTCCTTAATTTATTGTGTAAACCCCCACCAACGTTCACCTCCTCCTTATTTTATTGTGTAAACCCCTACAACGGTCATCTCTCCCTTATAAACACCCACACGGCCATCCCTTGTGTCAATAGGTTCTGCCTCTCTCTTCTTCGTTCACATACACTTGATCCATTGCCATGGCTTCCACGTCTCGGACGCGGACCGGAGGGGGAAGGGGAAGGGGAAGGGGAAGTGGATCATCATCATTGCCACCACCACCGTCAACACTACCATTGATCATAGAGGAGTTCTTCATCGTCGTCTATGAAGACCCTTTGGTCAAGAAGGTACGTATGCGTTCCCACATATATGATGCATGTGATTAATTATGGGCATGTTCTAAAAAACCTTTAATTTCAAACGATCGGCGCTCGATCTCTTTGCAGGCTCTCCCAAAAAAGTTTGCGGACTATCTTGACGGCCAGGAGCCAGTGATACGTCTCCAACGTATCGATAATTTCTTATGTTCCATGCTTGTTTTATGACAATACCTACATGTTTTATATATACTTTATGTCATATTTATGCATTTTCCGGCACTAACCTATTAACAAGATGCCGAAGAGCTAGTTGCTGTTTTCTGCTGTTTTTGGTTTCAGAAATCCTAGTAAGGAAATATTCTCGGAATTGGACGAAATCAACGCCCAAGATCTTATTTTTCCACGAAGCTTCCAGAAGTCCGAAAGGGAAACGAAGTGGGGCGACGAGGAGACACCACAGTAGGGCGGCGCGGCCAGGCCTTGGGCCGCGCGGCCCTAGCGTGTGGGCCCCTCGTGGCGCCCCCTGACCTACCCTTCCGCCTACTTAAGCCTTCGTCGATAATAGTTCCAGTACCGAGAGCCACGACACGGAAAACCTTCCAGAGACGCCGCCGCCGCCAATCCCATCTCGGGGGGATTCAGGAGATCGCCTCCGGCACCCTGCCGGAGAGGGGAATCATCTCCCGGAGGACTCTTCACCGCCATGGTCGCCTCCGGAGTGATGTGTGAGTAGTTCACCCCTGGACTATGGGTCCATAGCAGTAGCTAGATGGTCGTCTTCTCCTAATTGTGCTATCATTGTTGGATCTTGTGAGCTGCCTAACATGATCAAGATCATCTATCTGTAATGCTACATGTTGCGTTTGTTGGGATCCGATGAATAATGAATGCTATGTTATGTTGATTATCAATCTATCATCTATGTGTTGTTTATGATCTTGCATGCTCTCCGTTGCTAGTAGAGGCTCTGGCCAAGTTTTTACTTGTAACTCCAAGAGGGAGTATTTATGCTCGATAGTGGGTTCATGCCTCCATTAAATCTGGGACAGTGACAGAAAGTTCTAAGGTTGTGGATGTGCTGTTGCCACTAGGGATAAAACATCAATGCTATGTCTAAGGATGTATTTGTTGATTACATTACGCACCATACTTAATGCAATTTTCTGTTGTTTGCAACTTAATACTGGAGGGGGTTCGGATGATTATCTGAAGGTGGACTTTTTAGGCATAGATGCATGCTGGATAGCGGTCTATGTACTTTGTCGTAATGCCCAATTAAATCTCACACTACTCATCATAACATGTATGTGCATTGTCATGCCATCTTTATTTGTCAATTGCCCAACTGTATTTTGTTCACCCAACATGCTTATTCTTATGGGAGAGACACCACTAGTGAACTGTGGACCCCGGTCCATTCTTTTACATCGAATACAATCTACTGCAATACTCGTTCTACTGTTCTCTGCAAACATCATCATCCACACTATACATCTAATCCTTTGTTACAGCAAGCCGGTGAGATTGACAACCTCACTGTCACGTTGGGGCAAAGTAATTTGGTTGTGTTGTGCAGGTTCCACGTTGGCGCCGGAATCCCTGGTGTTGCGCCGCACTACACTCCGCCGCCATCAACCTTCAACGTGCTTCTTGGCTCCTACTGGTTCGATAAACCTTGGTTTCTTACTGAGGGAAACTTGCCGCTGTATGCATCACACCTTCCTCTTGGGGTTCCCAACGGACGCGTGCTGTACGCGTAACAAGCAATCAGCCAGCTAAGGTGTATCTGCGAGCAGCTGACTGTGGTCCTCGTCTCCGGACCGTGGAGGTCCTATTTGACGGTCAAGGCCGGATGTACCTCGACAAGGGCTGGGAGAATTTCGCATCGCGCACGGTGTGGATTTCGGCTGCTTCGTACACTTCAAATACGAAGGCGATGATGTGCTCACAGTGAAGGTGTTCGACGGAACAATGTGCAGGAAGTACTACTACTCGGACGGCGAAGATACTGACGATGAAAGCAACGACGACATGAAGCCATGCATCCATCCCCTTTAGATAAGGGGATTATGACCAAGAATATATATGTAGCTTCATATGCGGCAATTTAGAGATCTAGCTATTTTCTATATATTATGCATGTAAAAAATAATATCGCATTTCCACTATTATTCGAGCACCACATCCTCCAAACGATGCCGATGCCGATGCCGATATCGGCATGGTCAGAACGGCTATGCTCGCCGCCACTGCTAGGTCAACGTCGGGATGCACAATGTTTAGCATAAGAGTTACTTTAGATTAAGCTGCGAAAATAGTCACCTGCCACAGCGGTCATTGGCCGCGGAGGCCCCACAGAGCGGCAATATAATTTTCTATAAATAAATAGACGACCCACTGGTCATTGGCTGCGGCAGCCCCATAGAGCGGCCCCATTTGTCATTGGCAGCACCGCGTATACAATCAGGAAATAAAACGGCCCACGCGTCAGCGGTAGATGGATGACTACCCGTCAGCACGAGACGGTCAGAGAGGAATTGCCCTCTATGCAGCCCCACCCGTCAAATTAACGGTAACGGTAAGGCCTCTGACCTGACGGCAACCCGCGTCTTCGAGGGGGTTCAAACTAGAGGGAGGGGAAATCTGAGGAAAAACTAACGAGCTGGGGAAAACTGAGTACAACTAACGAAGCAGGGGCACGAAAATAGAAATCCCTTTAAAATAACCCCATTTAATTTCTTAGAATGCATCTCATGTACCGTCTCATGCAAAACCGCCACTCCATCAAGGATATTACGTCCTTGCATAAAGGCTGTTTGCGGTGGTAAAACAACATGATCCGCAACCGTATTAAGTCTAATGGTGGCCACTTTCGTGAAAATCTTGAAACTTACATTTAATAGGCAAATGGGTCTATATTGTTGGATCCTTTCTGCCTCATTAATTTTCGGTAACAAGATAACTTCACCAAAATTTAGACAAAATAATTCTAGTTGTCCAATGTGTAAATCACTGAACAAATCTAGAAGGTCCGATTTAATAGTATCCCAGAAAGCTTGATAAAACTCTGCTGGAAAACCATCTGGACCCGGTGCTTTGTTGCATTCCATTTGGAAAACTGCCTTCTTAACCTCTTCCTCAGTATAAGGTGCGGTTAGCAAGCCGTTTTCTTCCAAAGAAACTTGGGGTATATCATCCGTTAAGTCCTCATTAAGAGAGAAAGTACTTTCCTCCGGAGGACCAAACAGACCCTTATAATAATTAGTAATGTAAGACTTGAGTTGCTCATGGCCTTCAATCAACCCTTCATCTTGAATAAGAGAGTGAATACGTTTTTTCCGGTGTCTCCCATTGGCTAAGCCATGGAAATACCGCGTATTTGAGTCTCCTTCCAAGATGACTTGAGCTTTGGATCGTTGATACCATTTGAGTTCCTCTTCGCGAAGAAGACCCGCCATCTGTTCATTGGATTGATTTTTAAGCTCAATCTCATGTGTAGATAGTGGTCTAATCTCCGCAACAGCCTCAAGCTCACAATCACATTTGATAAGCGAGATTTTTCTTTTTTAAGGATACCAGCCATATGGGCAGCCCAACCAGAGAGATGTTTGCACAAAGACCGCATTTTATTATTCCATCTCAAAATAGGCGTACCCCCCCGACTGGTCTTTCCCAAACCCTTTTAACCATATCATGAAATCCCTCTCGATTTAACCAGCCAAGTTCAAATTTGAACGGCCGTTTACAAACGGGTCTGGGATTTCCAGTGGTTAAAAGGATGGGAGCATGGTCAGACAGTTTTTCAATACGTTCTAGTGCACGGACTGACACCATAGGGTATTTATTTTCCCAATCGGTATCCATCAACACGCGATCTAGTTTCTCCTATGTGGGCTCCGGCAAGCTGTTTGCCCAAGTAAACTGTCGACCAGTCATAAACACCTCTCTTAAATCAAGGCAATCGATGTCAGCGTTGAACAAGAAAGGCCAATGACCATCAAAGTGGCCTTTACTTTTCTCATGAGGAAACCTCAACAAATTAAAATCACCTCCGATTAAAATCGGGTAAGGATTATCCTTTGTAAGGTTTACCAACTCACGTAAAAAATCAGCCTTAAAAACCTCCTGGGCGACACCATACACAGCAACCAGACTCCACAGGAAACCGTCTGCTTTATTCTGAATGTCGAGCTTAATGTGATACTCTCCATCAGAACTAGCCAAGACGGTCATGGTGTCTATGCGGACGCCAAGTAAAATGCCCCCAGACCTACCACGGGGCGGGCGAGAAAACCACTGAAGGTTAATCCCGCCTGACAAACGGTCGAGAAAACTTTGAGAGAAATTTCGCCTACCCGTCTCCGATATAGCAAGAAAATCTAAATCATAATCTCTACAACCATCAGCAATGTGGGAATGCTTAGCCAAGTCGCGAAGACCTCTGCTATTCTGGAACATGCCATTCATCGCGAAACTATTTTAGATTTATTTTTCTTGCCATACCTTCGAGATTTCTTTCCAGCCGATGATCGAGAACCACGTTCGGACGCTTGTAAATCAGAACTAAGCTCCGCGTGTTCTAAATCAACTTCTGAAATGTTGCCAATTATAGCCGAGAGAATTTGACCATCTAGGATGTCATCATCTTCATCATCGTCTATAATTGCCGTTTCAGGCCCAGTGGAGACATTCGGAGCAACCGTTAAACGGTCAAGCTCTGTTTGTCTCAACACATTAGCCGAAACAGAAATCTCGTCAGACCGACTACCCAAGGAAACCCCTAGGCTACTCAAATTAGAAGAAATACGAGTATCTGAAAAAGAAACAAAAGACTTAGATGGTTGTTTAATACCTGTCGTGTCAAGGTTCATCTCCGCCTTGCGCCGCATTGCCCTCTGCATGACATCTTCATCTGTTGGCCCGGCCCCATCCTCCGCAAGCGCATGCCTCCCACTCATCCTCACCGTTGGATGAACAACGGGTGGAGGGCAAGTGAGGCGAGGCTGCTGTAAGACGGGGGCAGGCAACGGCGAGCTCGAGCGTGAAGTGGCTGGTGTCGGTGTCGATGCAGAACCTGTCGCCGCGGGGGTAGATGGCGATGGAGACCCCAGCGACGGAACCTTCCACAATGAAGATGAACCCCTAGGCGAGCTGGGCGGCGACGAAGGGTTGGAGAAGTGCCTCAACGCCTCAGGGGAGGCGGACACACTCCCCAGCCCTACATGCTCCCCCGCCAACGGAGCCCGGCACTCCAGAGCCGGCTGCTGCTCCTCGCTGCGTGGGAGACCAAGCTGCCCATTTGCCGCATGGTGTGGCGTCGGAGAGGCCGCCTGCCCGGCCACCTGAACGCCATGACGAGGCAGGAGGGCCTGCAGCGGTGAGGTCGGCTGCGCGGTGACACGCGTACAGCACGCGACCATTGGGAACCCCAAGTGGAAGGTGTGATGCGTACAGCAGTAAGTTTCCCTCAGTTAGAAACCAAGGTTTATCGAACCAGTAGGAGTCAAGAAGCACGTTGAAGGTTGATGGCGGCGAGATGTAGTGCGGCGCAACACCAGGGATTCCGGCGCCAACGTGGAACCTGCACAACACAACCAAAGTACTTTGCCCCAACGAAACAGTGAGGTTGTCAATCTCACCGGCTTGCTGTAACAAAGGATTAGATGTATAGTGTGGATGATGATTGTTTGCAGAAAACAGTAGAACAAGTATTACAGTAGATTGTATTCGATTAAAAGAATGGACCGGGGTCCACAGTTTACTAGAGGTGTCTCTCCCATAAGATAAATAGCATGTTGGGTGAACAAATTACAGTTGGGCAATTGACAAATAAAGAGGGCATGACCATGCACATACATGATATGATGAGTATTGTGAGATTTAATTGGGCATTACAACAAAGTACATAGACCGCTATCCAGCATGCATCTATGCCTAAAAAGTCCACCTTCAGGTTATCATCCGAACCCCTTCCAGTATTAAGTTGCAAACTAACGACAATTGCATTAAGTATGGTGCGTAATGTAATCAATAACTACATCCTCGGACATAGAATCGATGTTTTATCCCTAGTGGCAACAACACATCCACAACCTTAGAACTTTCTGTCACTGTCCCAGATTTAATGGAGGCATGAACCCACTATCGAGCATAAATACTCCCTCTTGGAGTTACTAGCAAAAACTTGGCCAGAGCCTCTACTAATAACGGAGAGCATGCAAGATCATAAACAACACATAGATAATAGATTGATAATCAACATAGCATAGTATTCTCTATCCATCGGATCCCAACAAACACAACATATAGCATTACAGATAGATGATCTTGATCATGTTAGGCAGCTCACAAGACCCGACAATGAAGCACAATTAGGAGAAGACGACCATCTAGCTACTGCTATGGACCCATAGTCCAGGGGTGAACTACTCACTCATCACTCCGGAGGCGACCATGGCGGTGAAGAGTCCTCCGGGAGATGATTCCCCTCTCCGGCAGGGTGCCGGAGGCGATCTCCTGAATCCCCCGAGATGGGATTGGCGGCGGCGGCGTCTCTAGAAGGTTTTCCGTATCGTGGCTCTCGGTACTGGGGGTTTCGCGACGAAGACTTTAAGTAGGCGGAGGAGATAGGTCAGGGGGTGATACGTCTCCGTCGTATCGATAATTTCTTATGTTCCATGCCACATTATTGATGATATCTACATGTTTTATGCACACTTTATGTCATATTTATGCGTTTTCCGGAAGTAACCTATTGACGAGATGCCGAAGGGCCAGTTGCTGTTTTCTGCTGTTTTTGGTTTCAGAAATCCTAGTAAGGAAATATTCTCGGAATCGGATGAAATCAACGCCAAAGATCTTAGAATCCCCGGAAGCATCCAGAACACCTGAGAGTCGCCAGAGTGGACCCACAGGGGGCCCAGGAGGTAGGCCGGCGCGGCCCAGGCCCTGGCCGCGCCGCCTTACCATCTCACCGCCTCTTCAACCCTTTGACGCCGCCTCTTCACCTATTTAAGCCCCCTCGACCTAAAACCTCGAGACGAAAAAGCCACGGTACGAGAAACCTTCCAGAGCCGCCGCCATCGCGAAGCCAAGATCTGGGGGACAGGAGTCTCTGTTCCGGCACGCCGCCGGGACGGGGAAGTGCCCCCGGAAGGCTTCTCCATCGACACCACCGCCATCTCCATCAACGCTGCTGTCTCCCATGAGGAGGGAGTAGTTCTCCATCGAGGCTCGGGGCTGTACCGGTAGCTATGTGGTTAATCTCTCTCCTATGTACCTCAATACAATGATCTCATGAGCTGCCTTACATGATTGAGATTCATATGAGTTTTGTATCACAATTCATCTATGTGCTACTCCAGTGATGTTATTAAAGTACTCTATTCCTCCTGCATGATGTAATGTGGACAGTGTGTGCATCATGTAGTACTTGGCATAGTTTACGATTGTGATCTCTTGTAGATTATGAAGTTAACTATTACTATGATGGTATTGATGTGATCTATTTGGTTATGTTGATCTATCTTGCACTCTAAGGTTATTTAAATATGAACATCGAATATTGTGGAGCTTGTTAACTCCGGCATTGAGGGTTCGTGTAATCCTACACAGTTAGTGGTGTTCATCATCCAACAAGAGAGTGTAGAGTCTAGCATCTATCTATTTATTCTGTTATGTGATCAATGTTGAGAGTGTCCACTAGTGAAAGTATGATCCCTAGGCCTTGTTCCTAAATACTGCTATCGCTGCTTGTTTACTGTTCTACTGCATCTGTACTGTCCGCAATATTACCACCATCAACCACACGCCAGTCCTGGGCAAAGCACTTTTCTGGTGCCGTTGCTACTGCTTATACTTATTCATACCACCTGTATTTCACTATCTCTTCGCCGAACTAGTGCACCTATTAGGTGTGTTGGGAACACAAGAGACTTCTTGCTTTGTGGTTGCAGGGTTGCTTGAGAGGGATATCTTTGACCTCTTCCTCCCTGAGATCGATAAACCTTGGGTGATCCACTTAAGGGAAACTTGCTGCTGTTCTACAAACCTCTGCTCTTGGAGGCCCAACACTGTCTACAAGAATAGAAGCTCCCGTAGACATCAAGCACTTTTCTGGCGCCGTTGCCGGGGAGGAAAGGTAAAAGGCACTCATACTCCGGTTCCAGGTAACAGTACTTTTCTGGCGCCATTGTGTGTGTGCTCGAAGCTATTTCCTTTAGATCCTGCAATTGCATCTTTTTGTTTCTTGTTTACACTAGTTTGGCATAATGGACAACAATGAGCTTCTTGTTCTATTTCCTGAGTTAAGACATGGATGGTTTGATCCGAAAATTAAAAAACCCATGGAACATATTAGTATGAACACTTTGAACACTATTGTTTCTAATGCTATGGAAAATTCTAAGCTTGGGGAAGCTGGTTTTGATGAGCATGATCTTTTTAGTCCCCCAAGTATTGAGGAGAAAATTTACTTTGATGATACTTTGCCTCCTATTTATGATGATTATGTTGATATTGGTCTTTTGGTGCCGCCTGTTATGGAGGATAAATTTGATTATGATTACAATATGCCTCCTATATTTGATGACGAGAATAATAATGATAGCTACTTTGTTGAATTTGCTCCCACTACAACTAATAAAATTGATTATGCTTATGTGGGTAGTAATAATTTTATGCATGAGACTCATGATAAGAATGTTTCATTTGATAGCTATATTGTTGAGTTTGCTCATGATGCTACTGAAAATCTTTATGAGAGAGGAGAATATGGTTGTAGAAATTTTCATGTTACTAAAACACCTCTCTATGTGCTGAAATTTTTGAAGCTACACTTGTTCTATCTTCCTATGCTTGTTACTTTGCTCTTTATGAACTTGTTTATTTACAAGATTCCTTTTCATAGGAAGCATGTTAGGCTTAAATTTGTTTTGAATTTGCTTCTTGATGCTCTCTTTTGCTTCAACTACTATTTCTTGCGAGTGCATCATTAAAACTGCTGAGCCCATCTTAATGGCTATAAAGAAAGAACTTCTTGGGAGATAACCCATGTGTTTATTTTACTACAGCAACTTTATTTTATATTTGAGTCTTGGAAGTTGTTACTACTGTAGCAACCTCTACTTATCTTAGTTTTGTGCATTGTTGTGCCAAGTAAAGTCTTTGATAGTAAGGTTCATACTAGATTTGGATTACTGCGCAGAAACAGATTTCTTGCTGTCACGAATCTGGGCCTAATTCTCTGTAGGTAACTCAGAAAATTATGCCAATTTACGTGAGTTATCCTCAGATATGTACGCAACTTTCATTAAATTTGAGCATTTTCATTTGAGCAAGTCTGGTGCCTCAATAAAATTCGTCTTTACGGACTGTTCTGTTTTGACAGATTCTGCCTTTTATTTCGCATTGCTTCTTTTGCTATGTGGGATGGATTTCTTTGTTCCATTAACTTCCAGTAGCTTTGGGCAATGTCCAGAAATGTTAAGAATGATTGTGTCACCTCTGAACATGTGAGTTTTTGATTATGCACTAACCCTCTAATGAGTTTGTTTCGAGTTTGGTGTGAAGGAAGTTTTCAAGGGTCAAGAGAGGAGGATGATACACTATGATCAAGAAGAGTGAAAAGTCTAAGCTTGGGGATGCCCCGGTGGTTCATCCCTGCATATTTCAAGAAGACTCAAGCATCTAAGCTTGGGGATGCCTTGGGCATCCCCTTCTTCATCGACAAATTATCAGGTTCCTTCCCTTGAAACTATATTTTTATTCGGTCACATCTTATGTACTTTACTTGGAGCGTCTGTATGTTTCTTGTTTTTGTTTTTGTTTGAATAAATGATTGTGTGGGAGAGAGACATGCTCCGCTGGTTCATATGAAGACATGTGTTCTTAGCTTTTAATTTTCATGGCGAAGGTTGAAACTGCTTCGTTAATTGTTATATGGTTGGAAACAGAAAATGCTACATGTAGTAATTGGTATGATGTCTTGAATAATGCGATACTTGGCAATTGTTGTGCTCATGATTAAGCTCTTGCATCATATACTTTGCACCTATTAGTGAAGAAATACATAGAGCTTGCTAAAATTTGGTTTGCATAATTGGTCTCTCTAAGGTCTAGATAATTTCTAGTATTGAGTTTGAACAACAAGGAAGACGGTGTAGAGTCTTATAATGTTTACAATATGTCTTTTATGTGAGTTTTGCTGCACCGGTTCATCCTTGTGTTTGTTTCAAATAAGCCTTGCTAGCCTAAGCCTTGTATCGAGAGGGAATACTTCTCATGCATCCAAAATCCTTGAGCCAACCACTATGCCATTTGTGTCCACCATACCTACCTACTACATGGTATTTCTCCGCCATTCCAAAGTAAATTTCTTGAGTGCTACCTTTAAACAATTCAAAATTTATTACCTCTGATTTGTATCAATGTTTTATAGCTCATGAGGAAGTATGTGGTGTTTATCTTTCAATCTTGTTGGGAAACTTTCACCAATGGACTAGTGGCTTCATCCGCTTATCCAAAAATTTTGCAAAAAGAGCTGGCAATGGGATTCCCAGTCCCAAATTAATTAATAAAAATAGACACTCCTCCATGGTATGTGATTGTTGGACGGCACCCGAAGGATTCGGTTAGCCATGGCTTGAGAAAGCAAAGGTGGGGAGGAGTGTCATCATAATAAAACTAAAATAAAAAGGCACTCCTTCATGGTATGAGATTGTTGGCAGGCACCCGAAGGATTCGGTTAGCCATGGTTTGTGAAAGAAAGGTTGGAAGGAGTGCCACACAAAAATAAAATAAAATGGGAGCCGCTCTTTGAAGGTTTGTCTGGCAAGGGGGTTAGAGTACCCGCTACCATTCGTTGACAACAACAAACACCTCTCAAAATTTTACTTTTATGCTCTCTATTTGTTTTCAAAATCAAAGCTCTAGCACAAATATAGCAATCGATGCTTTCCTCTTTGAAGGACCTTTCTTTTACTTTTATTGTTGAGTCAGTTCACCCATCTCTCTCCACCTCAAGAAGCAAACACACTTGTGTGAACTGTGCATTGATTCTTTCATACTTGCATATTGCACTTGTTATATTGCTTTGCATTGACAACTATCCATGAGATATACATGTTACAAGTTGAAAGCAACCGCTGAAACTTAATCTTCTTTTGTGTTGCTTCAATTGGAAATTATGAGTTAACTCTTATGCAAGACTTATTGATGCTTGTCTTGAAAGTACTATTCATGAAAAGTCTTTGCTTTATGATTCATTTGTTTACTCATGTCATTTACCATTGTCTTGGATCGCTGCATTCATTACATATGTTTACAATAGTATGATCATGTTTATGATGGCATGTTACTCCAGAAATTATCTTTGTTATCGTTTACCTGCTCGGGACGAGCAGAAACTAAGCTTGGGGATGCTGATACGTCTCCGACGTATCGATAATTTCTTATGTTCCATGCCACATTATTGATGATATCTACATGTTTTATGCACACTTTATGTCATATTTATGCGTTTTCCGGAACTAACCTATTGACGAGATGCCGAAGGGCCAGTTGTTGTTTTCTGCTGTTTTTGGTTTCAGAAATCCTAGTAAGGAAATATTCTCGGAATCGGACGAAATCAACGCCAAAGATCTTAGAATCCCCGGAAGCATCCAGAACACCCGAGAGTCGCCAGAGTGGACCCACAGGGGGCCCAGGAGGTAGGCTGGCGCGGCCCAGGCCCTGGCCGTGCCGCCTTACCATCTCACCGCCTCTTCGACCCTTTGACGCCGCCTCTTCGCCTATTTAAGCCCCCTCGACCTAAAACCTCGAGACGAAAAAGCCACGGTACGAGAAACCTTCCAGAGCCGCCGCCATCGCGAAGCCAAGATCTAGGGGACAGGAGTCTCTGTTCCGGCACACCGCCGGGATGGGGAAGTGCCCCCGGAAGGCTTCTCCATCGACACCACCGCCATCTCCATCAACGCTGCTGTCTCCCATGAGGAGGGAGTAGTTCTCCATCGAGGCTCGGGGCTGTACCGGTAGCTATGTGGTTAATCTCTCTCCTATGTACCTCAATACAATGATCTCATGAGCTGCCTTACATGATTGAGATTCATATGAGTTTTGTATCACAATTCATCTATGTGCTACTCTAGTGATGTTATTAAAGTACTCTATTCCTCCTGCATGATGTAATGTGGACAGTGTGTGCATCATGTAGTACTTGGCGTAGTTTATGATTGTGATCTCTTGTAGATTATGAAGTTAACTATTACTATGATGGTATTGATGTGATCTATTTGGTTATGTTGATCTATCTTGCACTCTAAGGTTATTTAAATATGAACATCGAATATTGTGGAGCTTGTTAACTCCGGCATTGAGGGTTCGTGTAATCCTACACAGTTAGTGGTGTTCATCATCCAACAAGAGAGTGTAGAGTCTAGCATCTATATATTTATTCTGTTATGTGATCAATGTTGAGAGTGTCCACTAGTGAAAGTATGATCCCTAGGCCTTGTTCCTAAATACTGCTATCGCTGCTTGTTTCTTGTTCTCCGCATCATCTGTACTGTCCGCAATATTACCACCATCAACCACACGCCAGTCCTGGGCAAAGCACTTTTCTGGTGCCGTTGCTACTGCTTATACTTATTCATACCACCTGTATTTCACTATCTCTTCGCCGAACTAGTGCACCTATTAGGTGTGTTGGGGACACAAGAGACTTCTTGCTTTGTGGTTGCAGGGTTGCTTGAGAGGGATATCTTTGACCTCTTCCTCCCTGAGATCGATAAACCTTGGGTGATCCACTTAAGGGAAACTTGCTGCTGTTCTACAAACCTCTGCTCTTGGAGGCCCAACACTGTCTACAAGAATAGAAGCTCCCGTAGACATCAGGGGACCACACGAGGTCCCCACACGACAGGCCGGCGCGGCCAAGGCTTGGGCCGCGCCGCCCTGGTGTCTGGGCACCTCGTGGCCCCACTTCGTGACTCCTTCGGTCTTCTGGAAGCTTCGTGTGAAAATAGGCCCCTGGGCGTTGATTTCGTCCAATTCCGAGAATATTTCCTTACTAGGATTTCTGAAACCAAAAACAGCAGAAAACAAAGAATCGGCTCTTCGGCATCTCGTTAATAGGTTAGTGCCGGAAAATGCATAAATATGACATAAAGTATGCATAAAACATGTAGATATCATCAATAATGTGGCATGGAACATAAGAAATTATCGATACGTCGGAGACGTATCAGCATCCCCAAGCTTAGTTCCTGCTCGTCCCGAGTAGGTAAACGATAACAAAGATAATTTCTGGAGTGACATGCCATCATAACCTTGATCATACTATTGTGAGCACATGTAATGAATGAAGCGATCAAAACAATGGTAAATGACATGAGTAAACAAATGAATCATATAGCAAAGACTTTTCATGAATAGTACTTTCAAGACAAGCATCAGTAAGTCTTGCATAAGAGTTAACTCATAAAGCAATAATTCAAAGTAAAGGTATTGAAGCAACACAAAGGAAGATTAACTTTCAGCGGTTGCTTTCAACTTGTAACATGTATATCTCATGGATATTGTCAATGTAAAGTAATATAACAAGTGCAATATGCAAATATGTAGGAATCAATGCACAGTTCACACAAGTGTTTGCTTCTTGAGGTGGAGAGAGATAGGTGAACTGACTCAACATAAAAAGTAAAAGAAAGGCCCTTCGCAGAGGGAAGCATTGATTGCTATATTTGTGCTAGAGCTTTGGTTTAGAAAACAATAAACAATTTTGACAACGGTAGTAATAAAGCATATGTATCATGTAAATTATATCCTACAAGTTGCAAGCCTCATGCATAGTATACTAATAGTGCCCGCACCTTGTCCTAATTAGCTCGGATTACCTGGATTATCATCGCAATACATATGTTTTAACCAAGTGTCACAAAGGGGTACCTCTATGCCGCCTGTACAAAGGTCTAAGGAGAAAGCTCGCATTGGATTTCTCGCTATTGATTATTCTCAACTTAGACATCCATACCGGGACAACATGGACAACATATAATGGGCTCCTCTTTAATGCTTAAGCATTCAACAATTATTAATTTTCTCATATGAGATTGAGGATATTTGTCCAAAACTGAAACTTCCACCATGGATCATGGCTTTAGTTAGCGGCCCAATGTGCTTCTCTAACATTATGCATGCTCAAACCATTCAACTCATGGTAAATCTCCCTTACTTCAGACAAGACGGACATGCATAGCAACTCACATGATATTCAACAAAGAGTAGTTGATGGCGTCCCCAGGAACATGGTTATCGCACAACAAGAAACTTAATAAGAGATAAAGTGCATAAGTACATATTCAATACCACAATAGTTTTTTAGGCTATTTGTCCCATGAGCTATATATTGCAAAGGTAGAGGATAGAAATTTTAAAGGTAGCACTCAAGCAATTTACTTTGGAATGGCGGAGAAATACCATGTAGTAGGTAGGTATGGTGGACACAAATGGCATAGTGGTTGGCTCAAGGATTTTGGATGCATGAGAAGTATTCCCTCTCGATACAAGGCTTAGGCTAGCAAGGTTATTTGAAACAAACACAAGGATGAACCGGTGCAGCAAAACTCACATAAAAGACATATTGTAAACATTATAAGACTCTACACCGTCTTCCTTGTTGTTCAAATTCAATACTAGAAATTATCTAGACCTTAGAGAGACCAATTATGCAAACCAAATTTTAGCAAGCTCTGTGTATTTCTTCATTAATAGGTGCAAAGTATATGATGCAAGAGCTTAAACATGAGCACAACAATTGCCAAGTATCACATTATCCAAGACATTTTACCAATTACTACATGTAGCATTTTCCGTTTCCAACCATATAACAATTTAACGAAGAAGATTCAACCTTCGCCATGAATATTATGAGTAAAGCCTAAGGACATATTTGTCCATATGAAACAGCGGAGCGTGTCTCTCTCCCACACAATGAATGCTAGGATCCATTTTATTCAAACAAAAACAAAAACAAAAACAAACAGACGCTCCAAGCAAAGTGCATAAGATGTGATGGAATAAAAATATAGTTTCACTAGAGGAACCTGATAATGTTGTCGATGAAGAAGGGGATGCCTTGGGCATCCCCAAGCTTAGACGCTTGAGTCTTCTTAAAATATGCATGGGTGAACCACCGGGGCATCCCCAAGCTTAGAGCTTTCACTCTACTTGATCATGTTGTATCATCCTCCTCTCTTGATCCTTGAAAACTTCCTCCACACCAAACTCAAAACAACTCATTAGAGGGTTAGTGCACAATTAAAATTTACATATTCAGAGGTGACATAATCATTCTTAACACTTCTGGACATTGCACAAAGCTACTGAAAGTTAATGGAATAGAAAAATCCATCAAGCATAGCAAAACAGGCAATGCGAAATAAAAGGCAGAATCTGTCAAAACAGAACAGTTCATAAAGACGAATTTCTAAGAGGCACCAGACTTGCTCAAATAAAAATTCTCAAATTGAATGAAAGTTGCGTACATATCTGAGGATCACTCACGTAAATTGGAATAATTTTCTGAGTTACCTACAGAGAATTAGGCCCATATTCGTGACAGCAAGAAATCTGTTTCTGCGCAGTAATCCAAATCTAGTATGAACCTTACTATCAAAGATTTTACTTGGCAAAACAATGCAACAAAACTAAGATAAGGAGAGGTTGCTACAGTAGTAACAACTTCCAAGATTCAAATATGAAATAAAGGTGTAGTAGTAAAAACATGGGTTGTCTCCCATAAGCGCTTTTCTTTAACGCCTTTCAGCTAGGCGCAGAAAGTGTATATCAAGTATTATCAAGAGATGATGCATCTACAGCGGGGTTTGGAGTTTTCTCAACCATGCATTGTATTTTGGATACATAAGTTTCAGCGGCTCCCTTTTCATTAGTCTTGGGCTTGCTACTCTCATCAAACAAATTTTCAGGAACAAGCCAAGCATAATTATCATCTAGAGCTTCATGCATTGCTAGGAGCTTACAAGGTATTGGTGCTTTAATCTCCCCACCATCATTAACATTATTAGTGTACTTAATTCTATCCATATCCATCTTTTCAAGTGTTTTTTTAAAATCGATGATCATACCAAGCCTCTCATGCTTACTAAAAACTTTTCTAACTTCTTTGGCTATATCCTCAAATTCTCGCACTAGGACTTTTAGAACAAAATCTATCTTCTCTCCCCTCTCCATATCAAAAAGTGTAAGAAACATGTGTTGTATCATGGGGTTGAGACTAATAAATCTAGCTTCCATCATGCGTACCAAGCAAACATAGGCATCTTCATAAGTAGGGACGGCTTTTGCCAGGGGTATATCTTTAAGATCTTCGTGCATACTAACATGGGTGAAAAATTCTTCTATATTATCTCTTCCAATTATAGACCCTTGTCCTACCGGTATATCTTTTACAGTAAAATTAAAAGGAAACATGATGAAATAAGTAAATGCAAGTAACTATTTTTTTGTTTTTTTTTAATATAGCAAACAAGATAGCAAGTAAAGTAAAACTAGCAACTAATTTTTTTGTATTTTGATTTAGTGCAGCAAACAAAGTAGTAAATAAAATAAAGCAAGACAAAAACAAAGTAAAGAGATTGGAGGTGGAGACTCCCCTTGCAGCGTGTCTTGATCTCCCCGGCAACGGCGCCAGAAATTTAGCTTGACACGCGTACAACACGCGACCGTTGGGAACCCCAAGTGGAAGGTGTGATGCGTACAGCAGTAAGTTTCCCTCAGTTAGAAACCAAGGTTTATCGAACCAGTAGGAGTCAAGAAGCACGTTGAAGGTTGATGGCGGCGAGATGTAGTGCGGCGCAACACCAGGGATTCCGGCGCCAACGTTAAACCTGCACAACACAACCAAAGTACTTTGCCCCAACGAAACAGTGAGGTTGTCAATCTCACCGGCTTGTTGTAACAAAGGATTAGATGTATAGTGTGGATGATGATTGTTTGCAGAAAACAGTAGAACAAGTATTGCAGTAGATTGTATTCGATTAAAAGAATGGACCGGGGTCCATAGTTCACTAGAGGTGTCTCTCCCATAAGATAAACAACATGTTGGGTGAACAAATTACAGTTGGGCAATTGACAAATAAAGAGGGCATGACCATGCACATACATGATATGATGAGTATTGTGAGATTTAATTGGGCATTACGACAAAGTACATAGACCGCTATCCAGCATGCATCTATGCCTAAAAAGTCCACCTTCAGGTTATCATCCGAACCCCTTCCAGTATTAAGTTGCAAACAACAGACAATTGCATTAAGTATGGTGCGTAATGTAATCAATAACTACATCCTCGGACATAGCATCGATGTTTTATCCCTAGTGGCAACAGCACATCCACAACCTTAGAACTTTCTCACATCGTCCTGCATTTAATGGAGGCATGAACCCACTATCGAGCATAAATACTCCCTCTTGGAGTTACTAGCAAAAACTTGGCCAGAGCCTCTACTAATAACGGAGAGCATGCAAGATCATAAACAACACATAGATAATAGATTGATAATCAACATAGCATAGTATTCTCTATCCATCGGATCCCAACAAACACAACATATAGCATTACAGATAGATTATCTTGATCATGTTAGGCAGCTCACAAGACCCGACAATGAAGCACAATTAGGAGAAGACGACCATCTAGCTACTGCTATGGACCCATAGTCCAGGGGTGAACTACTCACTCATCACTCCGGAGGCGACCATGGCGGTGAAGAGTCCTCCGGGAGATGATTCCCCTCTCCGGCAGGGTGCCGGAGGCGATCTCCTGAATCCCCCGAGATGGGATTGGCGGCGGCGGCGTCTCTGGAAGGTTTTCCGTATCGTGGCTCTCGGTACTGGGGGTTTCGCGACGAAGGCTTTAAGTAGGCGGAGGAGATAGGTCAGGGGGCCACACGAGGGCCCCACATGACAGGCCGGCGCGGCCAAGGCTTGGGTCGCGCCGCCCTGGTGTCTGGGCACCTCGTGGCCCCACTTCGTGACTCCTTCGGTCTTCTGGAAGCTTCGTGTGAAAATAGGCCCCTGGGCGTTGATTTCGTCCAATTCCGAGAATATTTCCTTACTAGGATTTCTGAAACAAAAACAGCAGAAAACAACAACTGGCTCTTCGGCATCTCGTTAATAGGTTAGTGCCAGAAAATGCATAAATATGACATAAATTATGCATAAAATATGTAGATATCATCAATAATGTGGCATGGAACATAAGAAATTATCGATACGTCGGAGATGTATCACGCGGCTGACTGCTCAGCCGAGTGCAAGAGCCGCCGCGGCGTGACCGGCTGCACAGCCTCCTGCTGGTCGCCATCACCCGGCAGCGGCAACACCGAAGAAGCCAAGCCCGGGTGCTGCTGCACTGAAGACGACGGCGTCGGCCGCAGCGTACCCACGGGTGTCGACGGAGGCTGTTGCCCCCTCGGTCTCTGCCCCTCCGTCTGAGCTGCAGTAGAAGACGGAGTAGGTAGAGTACGGGACAAGGCCGGAGGTGTCGGGGAAGGCGAGGTCGAGGTAGAAGGCCGAGTCCGACCTTGCATGAAGGTCCGAACCAGAGACGGAGAGGAAGTCCTGGACGTAGTCGTGGGAGAAGCGACGAGATGAGGCGACTCCGCCCTAGCGCGAGCCACAATCTCCCGTCCTCTGGTTGTCACAGGTGAGTGGTTAAAAGGGGTCAACGCCACCTGTGTAACCGGCGGCGCAGCAGCACCAGAAGGGTGCGTAGGAGGGTGACCGTCGACATCCATATGTGCTGCCTCCGGTGTCACATCTGTCCCAGCATCATCCCTCTCCTCCTCGAAACCATGGGAGTCATCATCCCCATCCTCCTTCCAGAAAAAAGGACGGAACCGGGAGTCTGGCTTAAACCCAACCGCCTCCCGCTTAAAGCGAAACCTGTAGCCACTCAGATGCAAGAGAGCTATCACCTCCAGACATGGTGGTTTGTCCCCAGACTTGTCTTTCCCCAAAGCCGCTACATCTCGCATAGCCACAAGAATCTGAACAATCCCCTTACTCCGAAGAGTACACAAGTCAACATCAAGAGTGGAACCAATGAGCGTACCCACCGCCCAAAGACCTAGAAAGTGACGCACTGAGTCTGGTACCCCATCAACATGCACCCACACAGGCTCCATAACAAACTCCGGGGTGACACCTTGATGTGTCCAAGACGTAACCAGAGCCTGAGCATTCACATTGGGCACACTCATCTGCATGCCATCAAGTCTCAACAAATCCTCTGCAGTAGGAATCCCAATCAAAAAAGAATCTGCACCATGGCCGACCGCCTCCCACTTCCAAGTGGGATTACCAGGACACATACGAGCCATAAGACTCTGGATATCTGCCGCTGTAACTGAACCCTCCCCTGACACCTTCACAAGGGCTGTAGGTGCACCAAGAGATATCAACTGAGGCTTAAATACCGAGTCCGGGAGCTGAAGGTCTAGAGTAGCATCGTTACCACATCCAACAAAGAAACTCATAGGTTTTGGAAGCTTCAGAATTGGACACCTGATGGTCGGGTGTGCCCCAGAATCACAAACTAAACAGTAATGCAGCACCTTGCAATCCTTCGTGGCATGAGTATTGACTGCACACTTCCAACAGCGCCCCACCTTCTTCTGCTTCACAGCGGGTGCAGCTGGAGTCGGAATCAGCAGAGGCACCTGCACAGGTACCGTAAGAGGGTCCCCAGTGGGCGTCGTGACCGGCATGCCCGTAGGCGCCGGCGCGGGCTGCGCCAAGGGATGTACTGGAGGCACGACCCCTCCTGGCGCTACCCCCACCGCGGGGGTGTTCTTCTTCTTCCGCCTCTTCTTCCCCTGCCCCGGTTGCGCTGGCGGATTCTGCGGCGCCATATGTTGCACCGGCGGCTGCGCCATAGGCTGATGACCCGGTTGAGGATATTGGAAAAAAGGCCCCTGGTACTGTTGGAAAGATTGCTGAGGCGCATAATGCAGCGGCTGGGGAGGCACCTACGGCGGCGGATGAAACGCAGCCTGCGGACGCGGAGCAGGGGCTGCTGCCGGCGGCATAAGAGCACCCGCCGGCCAACCTTGGAACCCGGGGGGCCCCATGTACGGAGTAACGGGAGCACCTTGCGTGCCGGGGGGGGGGGGGGGGGGGCGAACATGCCCCACTGCCGTCGTCCCTGGAGCAGCAGCAGCCGCTCCCGATGGCCAGAAGCATCGTTATCAGGCTCCTCTGGCTTGTGCTTCCGATGGCCACAAGCCAACAGCCGCTCCTCTCAGAGATTTTGTTATCAGGCTGGCTTGTGCTTCTGGCTATAACATAGCCAGAACGATGGCGTCTCGATTAACGGTGTTGATTTTGTAGTAAACTATTAATTAGTACATCACGAGACAAAGATATAAACAATCGCAAAGAGCGAGGATCATTAGAGAGTGTTCAAATGAACCCTCATAAACAAGATAAAAACAAAGAAATGATAGGATTCAACATGCAAGTGTGAGAGGAGGAATCTCGAAGACCAGTCGCTTGTCAACACCTCATGCACTCCAGAATTTTCTATATAACTACACTTAAGCTCTATCAATACATCAACTAGTATCTATATACCTTTTACTAATTCACTCTGGTACCTCTACAATCCTTTAAAAATTATTAATAGTACATAATGAGCACAACTTAATACATAGTTGTATTTTCTATTTTCTTGTTTATTTAGAATTAGAAGGAAAATCAGTTGAGATAAACATTTGTTTAGTTGGCCTAAACAAAATTTTATAAAAACAATCGCAATTGTAGGTGCGTACAACATATTAATTTGCAATGGCAGAGATCATAATTTTATACCATATAAAAACTTACTTTAATTCTCAAACTCGCAAACATAGCTTAATAAATTAGAAATACGTGAAAGAGTTTAGTATAAATATGTGGAATCATTAGTTCCAAGATCAGGGGCTAGACCCGGGGCTAAAAAAACCCTAGAACATCGCCTCATTAGTTTTCTCAAAATCTAGCAACTCATTTAGAGTTATTCAAGTTGAGTTACTTTTTGAAACTACGATTTCGAGTACTTGTGAAGTTTTCGAGAACAACTGCTGCATCTATATTTATTGTTAAATTGAGATAATTGGATATGTAATGTTGATTATGTTATTACCAATACAGGTGAGATGAGCCAGTCAAATCAGAACCTTGTTGCTTTTCCTTCCTCGTGTACGTTGGTAAACGATTTTTTCACCAAGGTTGCATCCAAAGTTCTAGCCTGGCTGAGAGAAGATAAATTAAGACAAAGATGTCAACCCTTCCCCCTCGCTCCTTATTAGCCAAGGTATCAGCAAACCTGCGATGATTGGCCAGGAGGCCGACGCAATAGTATCATCAAATTGGTGGCGTGACGTGGCAACATTATCAATTGCAAAAACACTCGTCACCGCTAGATTATTCTCTACTAGTGATTATGTAGCTCTATTTCGTTTTCTTTTAAATAGGATTATTTCAGTCTCTACATCAATCGATATATACTATACTTTATTGCAAGATTTAGCTCTACGTCGTAATTTACCGAAGAAGAAACTACTCATTTTTCGGTAGCCAAGACTGTAAGTCATGGAGGTGTGCGTTGGCTGATTTTTCGGTAGCCAAAACTTGTGACCAGGCTGGCTTGGAGTAGCGGCTTGTGCTGATGTTGGCATGTTGCCTGTTCGGTTCGAAGAAGTCCGAAACCAGTACTACTACCATTTTTTGGTAGCCAAGACTGTCAAGTCATGGAGTGCGCGCTGGCAGATTCTGTAGCAGGGTCAGAGGAGTAGGAAGCATCCAAGGGATCCTGAAACCCAAGGAAGATGCTGCAGCGCCGTACGTGGGACTGGGAGCACACATCAACTCCATTCGGTGGCAGTGCGATGAACAAGAAAAGATAAAGATGAGAGAGAAAAACATGCATGTACAATCACTGAGAAAAGCTCAGCTACGCAATGAATCGCTGCAGAAGTAGTCGCAGGCAGGCAGGCTCTGGTCAGTAGATGCATAGATTTGCTACTCGCCGATGCAGCAGCAACGGGTACAGAAAAATAAAGCGCGGCACGGGGCACGGGCGGAGGTGACCGGACGGCGGTCGCCGTAGCTAGAGCTGCCTGCCGCTAGCCAGCGAGTACGTGCGGCCCTCCTGCTGTTTTCGAGAGCCGTGCCGGTGGCCCGCGCTGCTCTAGTTGACCTGTGTGTTTGCCTACGTGTGTATGTGTGTGTTGTGGCTGGAGCATCCGGACAGATTTCATGTACAGTATGATACCGTGCTTTTGTCAGTGCATGTCGCTGCGCCGTTCAGTTGTTTTATCGGAACATGGAACTTCGGCGCAAATCGATGTAAATTGTTCGTCTGCAGCAAGCCACATGTTTTGAACAGGTTGGATCTTCTACATAATCAACCTTTTTGACTACACAATTTAGGTGTAGTATTGAGCAGATCCAATGGTTAACCAGAGTTAGACCCAAGAATAACTTAGTGATCTTCTTTAGGGCATCTCCAGCAATGCGACGCAAACGGACGCTGACAGTTTTCGTCCGCCGTGACCGGAAATGCGTCTGGGACCTGCTCTAACGGGGCGACGCAAAGTGATCGGGCCGTCCGCGGAGACGCAAACCTGGCACAAATATGCGCCAGGTTTGCGTCTCCGTGGACGCTCGGCGGTCACGCAGAGCGACCTCCATTTCTTACCCGGTCCCGCATGGCAGGGACAGCGAAATCAACCGCTTCGATTTGCTTTTTTTTTCCCGTCTTTGCTACCCTAGTGCGACGCCACCACCCCAACCCCACCCGCCGCCGTCCCGCCGCAGCACCGCAGAAGTCGCCGTCGGCTCCGTTCTCGCCGCGCGGGAGAGCAGGATCGTACTCGGGCTTGGCTCCGCCGCGTACCTGCCGGCTGTTTTCGGGCGAAATGCTCCCGGTTGCGCCGCCCTTCTGCGCCGCCCACGACCTGTTCGGTCAATTACGTCGGTACGTTTCTTACTCGTGTTTTCGGCGCTATTGTGCGCGGCCATTGATCCGCAGTTTGTACCCACGCAGATGGACATGTGGCAGATGTTGAACAACTTCCGCACGGAGGTCGTCGACTCCTCTTCCGACGAGGAGTCCGATGAGTCGACGCAGACATTGGCAACTACTGCGGCCTCCATGATCCACGAGTTCACCTCTAACCCGGGGCCGCAACACGGGGGCTCTGTGAAGGGGCGCTCCAAAAACCTGTCGCGCAACAGAGTGGAAGGGCAGGCCCGCCTCCACAAGGACTACTTCCACCTCACCAATCCGATCTTCCCGGAAAAAATGTTCCGGCGCCGATACAGGATGTCAAGGGACCTGTTCTTGGTCATTCTACAGGGCGTCAGAAACTACGACCCCTACTTCCAATGCAGGCCCGATGCAACAGGTGCGCTAGGCTTCACCTCCTACCAAAAATGCTCTGCGGCTGTTCGCATGCTCTCATATGGAATGGTTGCGGATATATTCGATGAATATCTTCGAATGGGTGAGAGCACCTGCCTTGAGGCCATGTACAGGTTTTGCCGAGCCGTGATTGCCGTGTTCGGAGAGTATTACTGCAGGGAGCCAACTGTTGAGGATACAAGGCGGCTCATGTCTATCAACGAGTCTAGAGGGTTCCCAGGAATGATTGGCAGCATAGATTGAATGCACTGGGAGTGAAAAAACTGTCCATTTGGATGACAGGGTGCATACAACGGGCATGAGGAGGGAAAAACTGTCATTCTTGAAGCTGTCATATCACAAGATTTAGGGATTTGGCATTCGTTCTTTGGCATGGCCGGTTCCAACAATGACATCAATGTGTTGCACCGATCACCGGTTTTTAACAGGCTCATGCAAGGCAAAGCTCCCCGGGTGAGCTATGAGATCAACGGAAATGCATATGACAAGCCATATTATCTTGCTGATGGCATCTACCATGACTGGGCCACATTGGTGAAGACTGTCCGTAATCCAAACTCCGAGAAGACGAGGAGGTTTACCAAGATGCAAGATGCTTGCAGGAAAGATGTGGAGCGCGGATTTGGTGTGCTCCAAGCTCGGTGGGCAATTGTCCGTCACCCGGCAAGAACATGGTCCCTGAAGACCATGCATGAGGTAATGACATGCTGCGTGATCATGCACAACATGATCGTTGAGAACGAGCGTCCTGATGGCCGCAATGAGAACCACTGGGAGTTTCAATGTGAGCTAGTTGCGTCACTCCATGGGGTTTCATCTTGGCAGGAGTATCTAAATATCAATGTAGAAATAACTGACGATAACGTGTGCAAACGGCTACAGATGGATCTGATTGAGCATCAGTGGACATTGGCTGGCCATGAAGATCACGCCTAGAGAAATACTATCTTATTTTCATGTAGACTTTAAAAATTTAAATGTAATAACTATGACTTTGTTGATTTCATTATTTTGTTGTTTGGAAACTTCATAAATTGAAGCAAACGCGGAAATGCGTCGGGCCGCTGGAGCCACCTCCAGGTGCAAACGGACGCGCGGACAAAAACGGTCTGTCTCGCGTCCGCCGCGCGACGCAAACGAACATTTCGGACATCCGAAATGCGTCACGCCGCTGAAGATGCCCTTAGAACTAACATGCTTCTGTAGTTGGATAATAATTAATATTGCCACAAAAGGAGCGTATCAGTGATTATATGTTTCTTTTGTAATCTTGATATTAGATTACTGTATAAAATATCATTAATAGTATAAACTAGGATCTTTTTTATTGATGTTACTATCGTGCGACGTTATATCGTAGGATCGACAATTTCATATCAAGTTAGAATCACTAAAACATATACATTGATGTTTTTTAAACACTTTTTGCCATTGGTGTTTTAATATAGTTACTAAGATCCCATAGTTATGGTATATGCGTTTTAATATAGTTGCTAAGATCGCATAGTCATGGTATATTTAATAAATTTAAATCAGATCAATGGTCTAATTATGTTATGCACAATTGAGAAAAAAAAGATCGCATAGTCATGGTATATTTAATAAATTTAAATCAGATCAATGGTCTAATTATGTTATGCACAATTGAGAAAAAAATACCAATTTAGACCGGTTAGTAGTAAGATATCAATAGAAGGTATGATACACTATCAGTTGTGCCAGTTGGCTTAAGATTTAGGTCTACTTAGAGATTTGTGGACTTTTTTTTTGTTCATCATATGTGGCTTAATAGAATAATTATGGTCTGTTATGAACATGTAGGATGAAAATTTTAATGGACAAGATAACATTTGTCACAAGACACTGCTTGCTCGATCCACTAACAATCATGTGATCTAGACACTAGGAGACTTTCCACCATGCATCAATACTTTGACCTCAGAAAAAAAAAATATCGTTCATTATCTTTTTTTGAAATGGAGGCAAATGCTTTGCCTCAATCTATTAATTAAGAAGAAAGTGCCCAATTTTTTGGAGAAAATCGGGCGAAAACCAACAACACACACTTAGCACCCCGCCAACCTGGCTACCCACACGAAGCACTGACGCCATCGAGGAGAAAGACCCGTTGAGGATGTCATCGAGCGTCATCGTCGTCACTCCTCCACGAGACAGCGATTCCGACTTCACTTTAGACATCCGCCATCGAGACCCTCGCCGCAAACGACAACAGAACCCAAGTGAGCCTGTGCCAAACAGTCGACCCCCAAGCACGCCGAGGAGGAGGCAGCTCCGACTTCAACTGTGACCTTCATAGGAGAAGTTGCACGCCTTGCACCGACGCAAGCACCAATCAAGTGGCATCATTGCCACAAGTCGCCTCGCAGCTCCGACTTCACCATCACGGCAGGGGTGACGAAGAACATGCCGCAACTCCGATCCGCTCACCATTGTCATCGTCGCCACGCAACCCATGACGCCAACACCATCCAACTTCCACGGGTCCCTCCGGCCTAAGCAGCTCCAAATCGATGCCCTCAAGAGGGAAGACGACACAAGAATGCCGCCATCGACCGATCACGGCGGATCTAGGGATTTCCCCGGAGCAAACCCAGACAAGAAGCCACAACGTCACCTCGGCGATGCCTTCAAGAAGGGAGCGGCGCCCGAAGCCGCCGCCATCGCCGGCCTCGGCCAGCTGCCGGCCGGCCAGCAACCGAGACAAGGCGTTAGCCTGGGACTTGTCGCGCCATCCTGCTTCGTGCCCAAGACCGGACCACCTTCTTCCACCATGCCCACCAACACCTCGCCGCTGCCCGGGGCAGCCGCCCCCGGAACTCCACCAGCACCTACCACTGCACCATTGCAGCACCACCACGGCCAGGGCCTCCCGCGCCAGCCAGCCGCGACGCCCAGACCACCCACGCCCGGAGCCGGCCCGCAGGGCCCAGATCCGGCCCGGCGGCGCCCCGCCACCCTCGCCGCCGCCCCCCACACGGCCACGCGCCACCACCTTCCCCAAAGACCGGCCACCTTCCCCAAAGACCGGCCACGCAGCGCCCGCAACGGCCATCGCCCGACCGGCCCAGGCCAAGCCCAGATCGGGCCCGCCGAGCCGCCGCCGGCAGCCACGCACCATGCCGCCGGCCTCCGCCCGTCCCGCCGCGAGGTCCACCTCGCCCGAGGCCGCCGCCCGGCGCACCGCGACGCCAGCGCAGCACGCGCCCCGCGGTCGACGCCAGCGCCGCGCGTCTCCACCCACGCCTCCACGGCGAGATCCCGCCCGACACCTTTGGCGGCGAGGCGCCCGCCGCCACCGCGGCGACGGCCAGCGGCAGCGGCGGCGAAGGGGGCCGAGCTGAGGGGAGCCCCGGCGGCGGCGGCGGCTAGGGTTCCCCGAGCCGCCCCGTGCGGAGCGACGCGGGGTCTGTTGATTTCACTGGATTTTGGAGAAGCAGGCGACACACTATCGTTCATTATCGATCGTTTCCTCCAGGCAGACGTGGCGACTCTTGTAGTCGCTTGTGTAGGGGATTTCTTGGAACGGTGTGGCTACTCCTGCTCTATCTTTTATCTTCAATCTGCTTTGTAAGATGGCTCTCTTATTATTTTATACCGGTTTTAGAGTGTGGATTTATTTACAAAGCAGATAGAAAACATGTTTTGAGAGGGAGGAGTGGGGGAGAAGGTTACGGCCCTAAGTCCCAATTTTAATTTGCTTCCTGGTTCCAACAGATACTATGATATCTACTCCTCTATCCACCGATTAATTGAGGTTCTTTTGTGATCAAGAACACCGTGCAGTAATAGCCATATTTTCTATTGTGATACATGTGCAGTAAAAAAATTGCGTTAATTTTCATATACACAATATATGTTTGTGTTTATGTCAAATTTGTGGTTTTTAGGGCTAACGTCCACTGAAGCATTAATAGGTTGGATTATGGGTGTAAACGGATCAGATAGAATTTTACACTTTTCATATCCTTTACCATATTATTTAGGCAAATTCAGGTCCGTTCGGATAATGACCAGATGTGGATTCGAATACGGATTATATCAGAGTACAGATTCAGATTGGAAACGATGGGACTCGGATCGCAAATGGACAACAGTAATCAGATAAATACGTTTTTAAATAAAAAATATTTATATAAGAATAACAAGAAAATTTATCCAAATTTGTTGTCCAATTAATTAAGAAACTTCATACATTGTAAATGCTGAAAATGAATCGAGACACAATCAAATATCAGAGTTTTAAGAAGATTATGGCAATGATTTTCAAACTACTAAGTTTTGAAATCGCATGTAGGGTTATGTGCACAATAACAGGTATGTCACCGTATGTGTTCTATGCAAAGAACGACCAGTGATGCAATGCATGCATTAGGCAGATTGTACAAATTATGGTTTATTGGGATCATCGGGCTGCCAATACGAAATTACATCTACTTTGTATTAAAATTGGATTATCCTAATTAATTCCTTTGGATAATCCGTAAAAATTCTCGGATAATCCGCATCCTCCGAATTTTTCCAATACCATATCCAAAGGAATATGTGGTCACTTACCATATCCTAAAAAAAGTACACTATCCCCATCCGCATTCACATCCGGCGGATAACTAAAAGTCACTTACCTTATCATCATAAGCGGATGCAGATTTGCTGCGGAAAATATCCGCTCCATTTATATCCCTAGGTTGGATGTTGTTAAGGTACTTATACGGAGATCTAGCCGCTAAAATGTGTTTATGTCTAGTTATGAAGATCCATCGAAGATTATCTTTGTTTATGTGTAATTATGAAAGTCTATTGGTTCGATAATTTGAGGTATAGGTGTGAAGGTTCATCGATCATGATTCCTCGTTGAAGAGAGATGCCAGGTTAACGGTAAATACTTCATTATATATTTCTTATGGTTAACTTGTCATGTTTCTTGGATGCTTCTTTTTTCGTAAAAAATATATTTCTGGATGCTTGTTTTTCTGGATTTTTTTTGGATGCTTGTTTCTAGCGGATTAGCTATTTCCTACCGGATTAGTTTACCGAAGTAGTGTTGGCATGTTGGGCAAGAGTAGGACAACTATGGACTAACATGGTATCAGAGCAAAAGTTGATCCTCTAAATTCCCCTGCCGACGCGGCCGACGTTGCTTGTTCCTACTCGATCTGCTGCTTCCTCCGCTTCGATTCCCAGGTCCCCGATGCCTTCCCCGATTCCTCCTGCGCCCGACTTCCTCGTCGCCAGCCTCTACCGCTTCCTCCTACGCGTGCTCCGCGGGATCTTCTACCACGACGCGTGCGACAGCCGACGCCTCTGGCAGTTCCTCGCGGAGGCCGACTCCTGCGCAGCCCGAACCTCCAGGCGCCCGATTTACTCCTGTGCCGCCCGAACCTCCAGGCGCCCGAACCTCCAACCACCGATTCGATCTCCAGGCGGAGGCCGATTCCTGGCCCGCCCGTGCGAGGCCGCCTCCGCTGCTTCCTGCTCCCGCCGCGTCCTGCTCCCTCCCGCCCGCATCCTGCTCCCAAAGAGCAAAAAAAAAAGCAAAAAAAAAGCGAAAAAAAGCTATGTCTTCCTCGGGCTATGTTGCGATCCCTCGCTGCCCGGTGATCTTTGATGGCGCGAATTACCCTGATTTCGCTGCCTTCATGCGCGTCCACATGCGCGGTCTTCGTCTTTGGGGTGTTCTTTCTGGGGAGGTCTCCTGTCCGCCGCGCCCCGTTGCTCCTACGGTGCCTGTTGCACCGCCACCTATTGCCCTTGCCCCTGATGCTACTCAGGCGGATAAGGATGCAGCCAAGAGTGCTGATGACACCGCTCTGGCTGATTATGACCGGAAGGTCCAGGACAACTCTACTGCTGTTGCGACTTACCGGCTCGATCTAACCGAGTACACTCAGTGGATAGATGAGGATGCTCGTGCTGCTGCTGTTCTCACCTCCAGTGTTCTGCCTCAGTATGCTGCTGAGTTTATGGGTCTTCCCACCGCTGCTGCTCTGTGGCTTTTCTTCGTCAGCGCTATCAGCCGTCTGGGGATGCTCTCTACCTGTCTGTGGTCCGCAAGGAGCATGCCCTTCAGCAGGGTGATTCTACTATTGATGAGTTCTACACTCAGAGTGCTCTATTTGGCGTCAGCTTGATTCTCTCCGTACAGCTGTGTGTGCCACTTGTCCCTGCTGTCTGACTGTGCGCGCGGATCTGGAGTTTCAGCGCGTTTTTGAGTTCTTGTCGCGGCTCCGTAAGGAGTTTGAGCCACGCCGGGCCCAGCTGCTTGCCCGTGGTCGTGTTCCGCTCTCTGAGGTACTTGCTGAGCTTCGTGCTGAGGAGACTCGTCTTCGTGGTGCTGGTCTTCTTGAGGTTCCCTCTGTTCTTGCTGCTCGTGGCCCTCCGGTGCCGTCTGCTCGTGGACCTCCTATGCCGCCGGCTTCGTTGCGGCCTCCAGCACAGCCGATACTTCCTACTCCTCCATTCCAGGGTCAGCGTCAGCCCCAGCAGCCTCGTGGTTCGACGTCACCTCCTTGCACCTACTATGGCAGGCCTGGCCACACTATCTCTAGTTGCTGGCAGAGGGATCCCAGCTTACGCCCGCTGCATCTTACTCGTCGTCAGGCTGGTTCTTCAGGATCTTCTGCTGTTGTGCTATCTGATCAGGACATTATCCGTGGTCTTCGTGGTCTGCTCGCTGGTACAGGCTTTTCCTCGACGGGTACTGCTGGTTCTGTGCCTGGCTCTTTTGGCACCGTGCGATCACCACCTTCCACACAATCAGGTACGTCATCCCCGTGGTATCTGGATTCTGGAGCTTCTTTTCATATGACCTATGCGTCTTCTATTCTTTCTGCTCTTCGCTCTCTTGTTTCGCCTGTTCGTGTTATCACGGCTGATGGTACCTCTCTCCCTGTTTCCAGTCGAGGCACCCTTTCTACTACATCTTTCTCTGTTCCTGATGTTTCTCATGTTCCTAGTCTTAAGATGAACCTGTTTTCCGCTAGTCAGCTTATTGATTCTGGTTGTCGCGTCATTCTTGACGCTGATTCTTGTGCTGTTCAGGACAGCCCTACACAGGCCCTGGTTGGAGCTGGCCCTCGCAGCCTTGAGTCCCCGGGGCTCTGGGAGTTAGACTGGCTTCGCGTTCCTTCTGCTGCCACTTCATCTGCCAATTCTCCTGCGGTTGCTGCTTCTGTCACTGGATCTTTTCAGCAGTGGCATCATCGGCTGGGTCACCTCTGTGGCTCCCGTTTATCGTCATTAGTTCGTCGTGGTCTTCTGGGGTCTGTCTCAGGAGACGTGTCTTTGCATTCGTGTCAGGGTTGTAGGCTCGGCAAACAGATTCAGCTTCCCTATCCTACTAGTGCGTCTGTATCTCAGCGACCTTTTGATTTAGTTCATTCATATGTTTGGGGTCCGGCTCCCTTTCCTTCGAAAGGGGGTCATCGATACTATATTTTGTTTATTGATGATTTTTTGCAATACACCTGGTTGTTTCTTATGCACTCTCGCAGTGAGGTGCTTTCTATTTATCAGCGTTTTGTAGCCATGGTTCGTACTCAGTATTCCACGCCTATTCGTGTGTTTCGTGCTGACTCTGCAGGAGAGTATATCTCCCAGCACCTGCGTAGTGTTCTTGCTGAGCAGGGCACCCTTGCCCAGTTCTCATGTCCCGGCGCACATGCTCAAAATGGTGTCGCCGAGCGTAAGCATCGTCATATTCTTGAGACTACCCGTGCTATGATGATTGCTTCCTCTCTTCCGCCGCATTTCTGGGCTGAGGCTGTCGCTACGTCGACTTACCTCATTAACATTCAGCCTTCTGCTGCCCTTCAAGGTGGCATTCCTCTCGAGCGTCTTTCTGGTTGCTCTACAAATTACTCGATACTTCGTTTATTTGGTTGTGTTTGCTATGTTCTTCTCCCTCCTCGCGATCGCACCAAGCTGACCGCTCAGTCTGTTGAGTGTGTTTTTCTCGGATACAGGGATGAGCATAAGGGCTATCGCTGTTGGGACCCCGTTGGTCGTCGGATGCGCATCTCTCGTGATGTCACGTTTGATGAGACGCGTCCCTTCTATCCTCGTCCCACCTCGGGTACTTACGCGGTGGATGATATCTCTTTTCTTATTTTTTCGGATGCACCCCCTGCTATCCCGTATCCTCCCCCTCCTAGTCCTGATGCGCCCCCTTCGGCGTCATCCTCTACTCCGTCTAGTCCACCTAGTACTCCTCGTTCTCCGGTTTCGGATCCTTCTGATGCTGTCTCTTCTTCCGCTTCTTCTGATGAGTTGTCCTCTGCTGATGACCTTCCCCCTTCACGGCCTGTCCGTCAGCGTCGTGCTCCAGCTCGTTACTCTCCTAGTCAGTATGGTCTCTCTGTCGTTTCCGAGCCGACTTCTTATCGGGATGCCGAGCGTCATCCTTAATGGCAGCTTGCCATGGCTGAGGAGATCGCTGCGCTTGAGCGCACTGGCACTTGGGATCTTGTTTCTCCACCTTCTGGTGTTCGTCCTATCACGTGTAAGTGGGTCTATAAAATTAAGACTCGCTCTGATGGATCTCTTGAGCGCTATAAAGCGCGTCTTGTGGCTCGTGGCTTTCAGCAGGAGCACGACCGTGACTATGATGAGGCTTTTGCCCCTGTGGCTCATATGACTACTGTGCGTACCGTTCTTGTTGTTGCTTCTGTTCGCCGCTGGTTGATACGTCTCCGACGTATCGATAATTTCTTATGTTCCATGCCACATTATTGATGATATCTACATGTTTTATGCATACTTTATGTCATATTTATGCATTTTCCGGCACTAATCTATTAACGAGATGCCGAAAAGCCAGTTGCTGTTTTCTGCTGTTTTTGGTTTCAGAAATCCTAGTAAGGAAATATTCTCGGAATTGGACGAAATCAACGCCCAGGGGCCTATTTTGCCACGAAGCTTCCAGAAGACCGAAGGGAAGACGAAGTGGGGCCACGGGGCGTCGCCACACTAGGGCGACGCGGCCCAAGGGGGGCCCGCGTGGCCCTAGCGTGTGGGGCCCCCGTGACGCCTCCTGACCTGCCCTTCTGCCTACATATAGTCTTCGTCGCGAAACCCCCAGTACCGAGAGCCACGATACGGAAAACCTTCCAGAGACGCCGCCGCCAATCCCATCTCGGGGGATTCAGGAGATTGCCTCCGGCACCCTGCCGGAGAGGGGAATCATCTCCCGGAGGACTCTTCACCGCCATGGTCGCCTCCGGAGTGATGAGTGAGTAGTTCACCCCTGGACTATGGGTCCATAGCAGTAGCTAGATGGTCGTCTTCTCCTCATTATGCTTCATTGTCGGATCTTGTGCGCTGCCTAACATGATCAAGATCATCTATCTGTAATGCTATATGTTGTGTTTGTTGGGATCCGATGGATAGAGAATACTATGCAATGTTGATTATCAATCTATTACCTATGTGTTGTTTATGATCTTGCATGCTCTCCGTTATTAGTAGAGGCTCTAGCCAAGTTTTTACACTTAACTCCAAGAGGGAGTATTTATGCTCGATAGTGGGTTCATGCCTCCATTAAATGCAGGACGGTGATGAGAAAGTTCTAAAGTTGTGGATGTGCTGTTGCCACTAGGGATAAAACATTGATGCTATGTCCGAGGATGTAGTTATTGATTACATTACGCACCATACTTAATGCAATTGTCTGTTGTTTGCAACTTAATACTGGAAGGGGTTCGGATGATAACCTGAAGGTGGACTTTTCAGGCATAGATGCATGCTGGATAGCGGTCTATGTACTTTGTCGTAATGCCCAATTAAATCTCACAATATTCATCATATCATGTATGTGCATTGTCATGCCCTCTCTATTTGTCAATTGCCCAACTTTAATTTATTCACCCAACATGCTATTTATCTTATGGGAGAGACACCTCTAGTGAACTGTGGACCCCGGTCCATTCTTTTACATCGAATACAATCTACTGCAATACTTGTTCTACTGTTTTCTGCAAACAATCATCATCCACACTATACATCTAATCCTTTGTTACAGCAAGCCAGTGAGATTGACAACCTCACTGTTTCGTTGGGGCAAAGTACTTTGGTTGTGTTGCGCAGGTTCCACGTTGGCGCCAGAATCCCTGGTGTTGCGCCGCACTATATCTCGCCGCCATCAACCTTCAACGTGCTTCTTGGCTCCTACTGGTTCGATAAACCTTGGTTTCTTACTGAGGGAAAACTTGCCGTTGTACGCATCACACCTTCCTCTTGGGGTTCCCAACGGACGCGTGCTGTACGCGTATCAAGCTCTTTTTCTGGCGCCGTTGCCGGGGAGATCAAGAAACGCTGCAAGGGGAGTCTCCACATCCCAATCTCTTTACTTTGTTTTGTCTTGCTTTATTTTATTTACTACTTTGTTTGCTGCACTAAATCAAAATACAAAAAAATTAGTTGCTAGTTTTACTTTATTTACTGTCTTGTTTGCAATCTCCATATTAAAAAACACAAAAAAATTAGTTACTTGCATTTACTTTATCTAGTTTGCTTTATTTACTATTGCTAAAATGGGTACTCCTGAAAATACTAAGTTGTGTGACTTCACAACCACAAATAATAATGATTTGTTATGCACACCTATTGCTCCACCTGCTACTACAGCAGAATTCTTTGAAATTAAACCTGCTTTACTGAATCTTGTTATGAGAGAGCAATTTTCTGGTGTTAGTTGTGATGATGCTGCTGCCCATCTCAATAATTTTGTTGAATTATGTGAAATGCAAAAGTATAAGGATGTAGATGGTGACATTATAAAATTAAAATTGTTTTCTTTCTCATTAAGAGGAAGAGCTAAAGATTGGTTGCTATCTCTGCCTAAGAATAGTATTGATTCATGGACTAAATGCAAGGATGCTTTTATTGGTAGATATTATCCCCCTGCTAAAATTATATCTTTGAGGAGTAGCATAATGAATTTTAAACAATTGGATAATGATCATGTTGCACAAGCTTGGGAAAGAATGAAATCTTTGGTTAAAAATTGCCCAACCCATGGACTGACTACTTGGATGATCATCCAAACCTTTTATGCAGGACTGAATTTTTCTTCGCGGAACCTATTGGATTCAGCTGCTGGAGGTACCTTTATGTCCATCACTCTTGGTGAAGCAACAAAGCTTCTTGATAATATGATGATTAATTACTCTGAATGGCACACGGAAACTACTCCACAAGGTAAGAAGGTAAATTCTGTCGAAGAAACCTCTTCCTTGAGTGATAAGATTGATGCTATTATGTCTATGCTTGTGAATGATAGGACTAATGTTGATCCTAATAATGTTGCGTTAGCTTCATTGGTTGCCCAAGAAGAACATGTTGATGTAAACTACATTAAAAATAATAATTTCAACAACAATGCTTACCGGAACAATTCTAGTAACAACTATAGGCCATATCCTTATAATAATGGTAACGGCTATGGTAATTCTTATGGGAATTCTTACAACAATAATAGGAACACACCCCCTGGACTTGAAGCTATGCTTAAATAATTTATTAGTACACAAACTGCTTTTAACAAATCTGTTGAAGAAAAGCTTGGGAAAATTGATATACTTGCTTCTAAAGTCGATAGTCTTGCTGCTGATGTTGATCTTTTGAAATCGAAAGTTATGCCTAATGAAAATCATAATAATAAAATTGTTACTACAGCAAATGCCATCCAAGTTAGAATTAATGAGAATATAAGATTGATGGCCGAATTGCGTGCTAGGTGGGAGAAAGAAGAAAATGAAAAAGAAGATAATATAGCTAAAGTTTGGACTATTACCACCACTAGAAATGCTAATGCCCCACATGTTGCTGCACCTCCTACTATTAATGGTAAAAGAATTGGTGTTGGCTTTCCACTTCTAATGCAAAGCATGAAAAACTGCCTAAAACTGCTAAAACTGCTGAAACTGCCTGTGATAAAACTGCTGAATTTTTTTCCAACATTGGGGACAATAATCCCATTGCTTTAGATCATAATGGTTTAGATTTTGATGATTGCCACATCTATGAAGTTATAAAGTTCTTACAAAAACTTGCTAAGAGTCCTAATGCTAGTGCTATAAATTTGGCTTTCACGAAACATATTACAAATGCTCTCATAAAAGCTAGAGAAGAGAAACTAAATCGCGAAACTTCTATTCCTAGAAATTTAGAGGATGGTTGGGAGCCCATCATTAATATGAAGGTCAATGACTTTGATTGTAATGCTTTGTGTGATCTTGGTGCAAGTATTTCCGTTATGCCTAGAAAGATCTATAATATGCTTGACTTGCCACCATTGAAAAATTGTTATTTGGATGTTAATATTGCTGATAACTCTACAAAGAAACCTTTGGGGAGAGTTGATAATGTTCGTATTACCGTTAACAATAACCTTGTCCCCGTTGATTTTGTTGTCTTGGATATTGAATGCAATGCATCTTGTCCCATTATATTGGGAAGACCTTTTCTTCGAACTGTTGGTGCTATCATTGATATGAAGGAAGGTAATATTAAATATCAATTTCCTCTCAAGAAAGGTATGGAACACTTCCCTAGAAAGAGAATGAAGTTACCTTTTGATTCTATCATTAGAACAAATTATGATGTTGATGCTTCGTCTCTTGATAATACTTGATATACACTTTCTGCGCCTAGCTGAAAGGCATTAAAGAAAAGCGCTTATGGGTGACAACCCATGTTTTTACTACAGTACCTTTATTTTATATTTAAATCTTGGAAGTTGTTACTACTATAGCAACCTCTCCTTATCTTAGTTTTGTGCATTGTTGTGCCAAGTAAAGTCGTTGATAGTAAGGTTCATACTAGATTTGGATTACTGCGCAGAAACAGATTTCTTTGCTGTCACGAATCTGAGTATAATTCTCTGTAGGTAACTCAGAAAATTATGCCAATTTACGTGAGTGATCCTCAGATATGTACGCAACTTTCATTCAATTTGAGAATTTTCATTTGAGCAAGTCTGGTGCCTCTTAGAAATTCGTCTTTACGAACTGTTCTGTTTTGACAGATTCTGCCTTTTATTTCGCATTGCCTGTTTTGCTATGCTTGATGGATTTTTCGATTCCATTAACTTTCAGTAGCTTTGTGCAATGTCCAGAAGTGTTAAGAATGATTGTGTCACCTCTGAACATGTAAATTTTAATTGTGCACTAACCCTCTAATGAGTTGTTTTGAGTTTGGTGTGGAGGAAGTTTTCAAGGATCAAGAGAGGAGGATGATACAATATGATCAAGGAGAGTGAAAGCTCTAAGCTTGGGGATGCCCCGGTGGTTCACCCCTGCATATTTCAAGAAGACTCAAGCATCTAAGCTTGGCGATGTCCAAGGCATCCCCTTCTTCATCGACAACATTATCAGGTTCCTCTAGTGAAACTATATTTTTATTCCATCACATCTTATGTCCTTTGCTTGGAGCGTCGGTTTGTTTTTGTTTTTATTTTGTTTGAATAAAATGGATCCTAGCATTCATTGTGTGGGAGAGAGACATGCTCCGCTGTTGCATATGGACAAATATGTCCTTAGGCTTTACTCATAATATTCATGGCGAAGGTTGAATCTTCTTCGTTAAATTGTTATATGGTTGGAAACGGAAAATGCTACATGTAGTAATTGCTAAAAATGTCTTGGATAATGTGATACTTGGCAATTTTTGTGCTCATGTTTAAGCTCTTGCATCATATACTTTGCACCTATTAATGAAGAAATACATAGAGCTTGCTAAAATTTGGTTTGCATAATTGGTCTCTCTAAGGTCTAGATAATTTCTAGTATTGAGTTTGAACAACAAGGAAGACGGTGTAGAGTCTTATAATGTTTACAATATGTCTTTTATGTGAGTTTTGCTGTACCGGTTCATCCTTGTATTTGTTTCAAACAACCTTGCTAGCCTAAACCTTGTATCGAGAGGGAATACTTCTCATGCATCCAAAATCCTTGAGCCAACCACTATGCCATTTGTGTCCACCATACCTACCTACTACATGGTATTTCTCCGCCATTCCAAAGTAAATTGCTTGAGTGCTACCTTTAAACAATTCAAAATTTACCACCTCTGATTTGTGTCAATGTTTTATAGCTCATGAGGAAGTATGTGGTGTTTATGTTTCAATCTTGTTGGGCAACTTTCACCAATGGACTAGTGGCTTCATCCACTTATCCAATAATTTTGCAAAAAGAGCTCGCAATGGGATTCCCAGTCCCAAATTAATTAACAAAAATAGACACACTCCTCCATGGTATGTGATTGTTGGACGGCACCCGAAGGATTCGGTTAGCCATGGCTTGAGAAAGCAAAGGTGGGGAGGAGTGTCATCATAATAAAACTAAAATAAAAAGGCACTCCTTCATGGTATGAGATTGTTGGCAGGCACCCGAAGGATTCGGTTAGCCATGGTTTGTGAAAGAAAGGTTGGAAGGAGTGCCACACAAAAATAAAATAAAATGGGAGCCGCTCTTTGAAGGTTTGTCTGGCAAGGGGGTTAGAGTGCCCACTACCATTCGTTGACAACAACAAACACCTCTCAAAATTTTACTTTTATGCTCTCTATATGTTTTCAAAACCAAAGCTCTAGCACAAATATAGCAATCGATGCTTCCCTCTGCGAAGGGCCTTTCTTTTATTTTTATGTTGAGTCATACACCTATTTCTCTCCATCCCAAGAAGCAAACACTTGTGTGAACTGTGCATTGATTCCTACATACTTGCATATTGCACTTGTTATATTACTTTACATTGACAATATCCATGAGATATACATGTTACAAGTTGAAAGCAACCGCTGAAACTTAATCTTCCTTTGTGTTGCTTCAATGCCTTTACTTTGAATTATTGCTTTATGAGTTAACTCTTATGCAAGACTTATTGATGCTTGTCTTGAAGTACTATTCATGAAAAGTCTTTGCTATATGATTCATTTGTTTATTCATGTCATTTACATTGTTTGGATCGCTGCATTCGTTACATATGCTTACAATAGTATGATCAAGGTTATGATGGCATGTCACTCCAGAAATTATCTTTGTTATCGTTTACCTGCTCGGGACGAGCAGAAACTAAGCTTAGGGATGCTGATACGTCTCCGACGTATCGATAATTTCTTATGTTCCATGCCACATTATTGATGATATCTACATGTTTTATGCATACTTTATGTCATATTTATGCATTTTCCGGCACTAACCTATTAACGAGATGCCGAAGAGCCAGTTGCTGTTTTCTGCTGTTTTTGGTTTCAGAAATCCTAGTAAGGAAATATTCTCGAAATTGGACGAAATCAACGCCCAGGGGCCTATTTTGCCACGAAGCTTCCAGAAGACCGAAGGGAAGACGAAGTCTGGCCACGGGGCGCCGCCACACTAGGGCGACGTGGCCCAAGGGGGGCCCGCACGGCCCTAGCGTGTGGGGCCCCCGTGATGCCTCCTGACCTGCCCTTCCGCCTACATATAGTCTTCGTCGCGAAACCCCCAGTACGGAGAGCCACGATACGGAAAACCTTCCAGAGACGCTGCCGCCGCCAATCCCATCTCGGGGGATTCAGGAGATCGCCTCCGGCACCCTGCCGGAGAGGGGAATCATCTCCCGGAGGACTCTTCACCGCCATGGTCGCCTCCGGAGTGATGAGTGAGTAGTTCACCCCTGGACTATGGGTCCATAGCAGTAGCTAGATGGTCGTCTTCTCCTCATTATGCTTCATTGTTGGATCTTGTGAGCTGCCTAACATGATCAAGATCATCTATCTGTAATGCTATATGTTGTGTTTGTTGGGATCCGATGGATAGAGAATACTATGCTATGTTGATTATCAATCTATTACCTATGTGTTGTTTATGATCTTGCATGCTCTCCGTTATTAGTAGAGGCTCTGGCCAAGTTTTTACTCTTAACTCCAAGAGGGAGTATTTATGCTCGATAGTGGGTTCATGCCTCCATTAAATCTGGGACAAGGATGAGAAAGTTCTAAGGTTGTGGATGTGCTATTGCCACTAGGGATAAAACATTGATGCTATGTCCGAGGATGTAGTTATTGATTACATTACGCACCATACTTAATGCAATTGTCTATTGTTTGCAACTTAATACTGGAAGGGGTTCGGATGATAACCTGAAGGTGGACTTTTTAGGCATAGATGCATGCTGGATAGCGGTCTATGTACTTTGTCGTAATGCCCAATTAAATCTCACAATATTCATCATATCATGTATGTGCATTGTCATGCCCTCTCTATTTGTCAATTGCTCAACTGTAATTTGTTCACCCAACATGCTATTTATCTTATGGGAGAGACACCTCTAGTGAACTGTGGACCCTGGTCCATTCTTTTACATCGAATACAATCTACTGCAATACTTGTTCTACTGTTTTCTGCAAAAAATCATCATCCACACTATACATCTAATCCTTTGTTACAGCAAGCCGGTGAGATTGACAACCTCACTGTTTCGTTGGGGCAAAGTACTTTAGTTGTGTTGTGCAGGTTCCACGTTGGCGCCGGAATCCCTGGTGTTGCGCCGCACTACATCTCGCCGCCATCAACCTTCAACGTGCTTCTTGGCTCCTACTGGTTCGATAAACCTTGGTTTCTTACTGAGGGAAAACTTGCCGCTGTACGCATCACACCTTCCTCTTGGGGTTCCCAACGGACGCGTGCTGTACGCGTATCACTGGTCTGTCTCCCAGCTTGATGTTCAGAATGCTTTTCTTAATGGCGAGTTGAGTGAGGAGGTTTACATGCAGCCTCCTCCTGGGTATTCTGTTCCCGATGGGATGGTTTGTCGTCTTCGACGTTCTCTCTATGGTCTTAAACAGGCCCCTCGTGCCTGGTTTGAGCGCTTCGCCTCTGCGGTGACTGCTGCTGGTTTCTCTCCCAGTCTTCATGATCCAGCACTTTTCGTTCACACTTCTCCTGGACGTACACTTCTTCTTCTTCTTTATGTTGATGATATGATCATTACTGGTCTTCGTGATCAGTTTCTTATGACTGATCTTGGTCCTCTTCGCTATTTTCTTGGCATTGAGGTTTCCTCCACTTCCGATGGCTTTTCTATCTCTCAGAAAAAGTACATTCAGGATCTTCTTGCTCGTGCTGCTCTTGGGGATGAGCGCACAGTCGATACTCCTATGGAGCTTAATGTTAAGCTTCGTCCTACTGATGGTGATACTCTTCCTGATCCCACCCGTTATCGCTATCTTGTTGGGAGTCTTGTTTATCTTGCTGTCATTCGTCCTGATATTTCTTATCCTGTTCATATTCTGAGTCAGTTTGTCTAATCTCCTACCACTGTTCACTATAGTCATCTCCTTCGTGTTCTTCGTTATCTTCGTGGCACGATCACTCATCGCATTTTCTTTCCCTGTTCCAGCTCTCTCCAGCTCCAATGCTATTCGGATGCTACGTGGGCGAGTGATCCTACGGATCGTCGTTCGCTTTCTGCTTACTGTGTGTTTCTTGGTGGTTCGCTTGTTGCTTGGAAGACGAAGAAACAAGTCGCAGTTTCCCGTTCGAGTGTTGAGGCTGAGTTGCGGGCTATGGTTTTGTTGATTGCTGAGGTGACTTGGTTACGGTGGTTGCTTGCAGATTTTGGTGTCTCTGTTACGACACCCACTCCACTTTTGTCTGACAGTACAGGTGCTATCAGTATTGCACGTGATCCGGTCAAGCATGAGCTGACCAAGCATATCGGTGTTGATGCTTTTTACACACGTGCACAGGCCACAATATTATGTGCCTTCAGATTTGCAGTTGGCGGATTTCTTTACGAAGGCACAGACTCGAGCGCAACATGATTTCTTACTCTCCAGACTCAGTGTTGTGGATCCACCATGAGTTTGCGGGGGGGGGGGGGGGGGGGGGTTAGATGTATATATCTGTATATTGTAGTTTTCCCATATGTTAGGGGGCTTTCTGCATATGTGCACATGTACATGTACTATATATTGTGGCCTTTGGCCCCCTGGTAATACAACAAGTATATTGCCCTAACAAATAGGTCCAGGATATATCGCTAGATCATAAATCCGATGAATGTAATGCAAATTATATACTTCCTCCGATCCACAAGTGTTATTTTAGATTTGTTAACAATTGTATGTATGTAGACACTATCTAATACATAGATACATTTAGATTTAGATAAATCTCAAACACGTTTCATGATATGGGGAGAGTATTATAAATATTTTATTAGAAATTTGAGATTTTTTTACTTTCTAATGGTATATTTTTTATATTTTGCAATATATATTATGTTTGTTAAATTGACGATCTAGGGAGACACACATGTCCTATCAACCGAGAAGGAGGGATTAGTTGTAGATGTATCTATAGTTCTATACATTAAATACATTTAGATATAGCTTAAAAATGGGAGCGGTGTTTTGAAACATGGGTCCATATGCTCTCTATATTTTGAAATGCATCTTACATACATTTTAAATTTTAGAAAAAATTGAAACTAAAAGTTCGCACGTACATCTTCACGTGTTACATACTCACAAAGTCGTTTCATAAAAAATTGACTTATCATGTGACGTGTGTAAAAAAGACAAAATTCAGTGCTAAAAATAATGCTTTTCACAAGATAAACTTTCTCTTTTTTATATAGACCACACAAAATATTGGTTTTTCGTGTAACTTGACGAACGCACGTATATTATGAAGATGTACATGTAGAATTTTTTGTCCAAATTTTTCGACGTTTTGAAATATATATTTTTAGTAGAGGGAGCATACGCACCCGGGAGCCGAATTGAATTTCCGCTTAAAAATGAAGTAATATATTCACCGGGAACTTAAAATGGAGGTTGAGCTACATATTTAAAATAATCCCTCCGTCCCATCAAAGTTGTCATAACTTTGTATATATGTAGATGTATCTAGAGACTATCTAGTAGGTAGATACATTCAAATTTTGACAAAGTTGAGATAATTTTGGTGGGACGGAGGGAGTAATAAGAATTCATATTTAAAAGTTTCTAAAAAATTGTGATATATAATTCTGGAGACAACCATTGATGTATACTACAAACATGCACGTAAAATTTCAACACAAACTACTTTGTTTTTTAAGCTACACAAAAATGACAAAAATGTGTTAAATTTTATAGTGAACACTACACATTTTAACACGATATAATTCATTTGATTTTGTCATTTCTGTGTAGCCTAAAATATAAACTACTTTATTGAGATTTTACAGGTTTGTAGTGTACATCACTGACTACCTCTACTGCCGTTTTTAAATTTTTCTGAAACTTGAAATACTTTTTAAAAAGCTACATGTAATTTGGTCTCCATTTATCCACCCTCCATATTCATTGCACTTTCTCTCTCAACTGGGTTTACTCATCACGCCTGCAGCACCCTCTCGTACGGTAACTGAGCTTAAACCAATAACCGAACCTTAAAAACGTACGCCTTTCGAGACTCGATATAGATACCAACGGCAACAAGTTGATGCACACACATGTAGACATGCATGTAATGTAAGCATGTTTAGGGCTGCGTGACAGCGTGAGTGGAATCATAACCCTAATTGGAAGGCACCGCTTTTTGTATGCTTGTATTCGTTCTTTCTTGTACGCAGCAGTAATCAAACTTCCAACTCTTTCTATAAAGCTGTTTTGGTTTTAGCGTGCAGTTAGTGCTGGTAGTACAGTATTACGTTTTGTCCTTTTACGCAAATCATGATTATGTTACGCAAAGGTCGACGGGCCGCATGCCACGTACGGCTAGAGTTCTGTCACATACACACGAACCACAATCATGTCATCTACGATCGACGTCGACCAAAGCGCTTTAGCTTTGTCGGACTAGGGTAGCACCACCGTATGTTGTACTTTTGTCGGCGGCAGGAAAGAGCACCAGCGATGGCCGTCCGGTGGTCGGCGATGCAAGACGATTCTGCGACGGATGGAATAGACGGCGTCGCCGCCGTCCTCGATCGACTTCACAGACCAATCTAATTAAAATCAAGTACTCCTGAAGGAGTGTTCATGCGAGAGGAAATGACGTACACGAGATGACCTTAGATAGGCAGGCCTAACTGAGAAGCAAGAAGCCAAGAGCATCTCCAGCCGCGTCCCCCAAACCGCGCCAGATTAAACGTTTGGGGGACGTGTTTCGTTCGTGCCGCGTTTCGGGGACGTCGCTCCCAGTCGCGTCCCCCAAATAAAATTTTGGAAATTTTAAACTTAACGAGATTCGATTAAGATTTGTCCAAACTTACATAGATTCGAACGAAATTTGACTAAATTTAAACTAAACCTAATCTAGAACCACTTGCGGCGGCCGGAGGCGTCGTAGTACTGCTGGAAGTTGTACATCTCGTCGGTGACGACCCCCTGCTCGACGGGCTCGTCGACGGGCTCGTCCTTCACCGCGCCGCTTGGTCCTGCCTCGCTGTCGTCGGTGAGGTCCACCAGCGGCTTGCCGGAGTCGCGGATGGACAAGGCGATCGCCGCGTCGAGGTCGCCCCTCCAGGCGTCCTTGTCATTCATGGACGCCAAGAACGCCGCCCGCAGACCTGGGCAGTCCTCGGGGTCGTCGCTGGCGATGAGCCGCTGCTGCCGCTCGTACTCCGCCAGCAGCGCCGCCTGCGACGCTTCCTCCGGCTCCTCCTTCACCTCCGGCTTCGGGATGAGGAGGGCGCCGCCGCGCCTCCCTTGCTGCCGCCGGCTGCCACTGCCGCTGCCGCCACGCCTCGTGTTGACGGGCGTCGCCGGCTCCTCCTTCACCTCCCGTTTGGGGACGGTGTACGGCGCCGACCGGTAAGATGAGGACAGCGTCGATCGCGCCGGTCCTGAGAAAGAAGAGTGCGAGGAGGGCGAGTACGTCATCCTCCTCGGCTGCCATTGAGGAGACGACGGCGGTGACGACGACATCTCCAGCCTTGGAGCGCCGTTGCGGATGCCGCGGATGACGTTCTCGAGGGTGCGCCCCGGAACGCCCCAGAACAAGGCACGGCCGTCCTTGTTCCAGCTATTGGGGCCGCCGACGAGCCCGTCGGTGCTGTGCATCTCGACGTCGTACTTCGCCTGGAAGTACGACGTCCACCAGGCGTCGTTGTTGTTGGCCGCCCACGTCGGATCCCACCGCTCATCGGCGGTGAGTTGAGCCCGATGGGCCTTGATGCCGTCCCTCCATTGGTCTGTGTGCGGCTTCGGCGGCGGCGGAACGCCAACGCCGTTCACGGCCATCTTCCAGCCGTCGCTGCTTGGCAGCCGCATGTCCGGCGGGACTAGATAGCGGGCGTTGTACAGCGCCCACGCCTCCGCCACGGTGAGGCTGCCGCGGCCGAAGCCGTTCGCCGCGGCGATCTTGCGGGAGGATGAGCTCGACATTTTTGGAGCGGCGAGGAGAAGATCTGGGAGGGGGGAGGCGGCGGCGACGAGATGGTTTGTGAGCGGCGAGAACTGCAGGGCGTCTTTAAACAGCGGCGGCAGCGGGTGGTTGCACGCAATAACGCCGGCGCGGACGGCCACGCGGCCATGCACGACGAGACGCGTCCCTGCGTCGCCTGGGAAAACAGGAACGCCATTAACGTCGCTTGACCAAAGGTAGGCGACGGGGTTTTAGGCTTCCGAGCCGCTGACGCGTCGGGCCCGCGTCGGTTCGCCTCGCTTTTCGATGTGTCCGGCGTGCCCGGAGCGTCCCCTGTGGGACGGGGACGGGCTCGGGGCGCCGGACACCGTATGGTGGCGCGCCGGACAAAAATAGGCTTTGGGGGACGCGGCTGGAACGGTTTTTTGGTCCGGCGCGCTCCAAATCCCTTTGGGGACACTTTGGGGGACGCGGCTGGAGATGCTCCAACATGTGGTGCTACTTTTGGTGTGGTCGGTAGCATGTAATTCGTGGCTCGCTGCGTTCAGTGAGACGGAACTCACATATTGTTTCTAACGAGGTCCGGTACATTAAATGCACTTCGTTTGATTGACTAGGTTGCATCGGTTGGTATCTAAATGCCATTTTGTTTGGTTGGTCGCATATTTTTCCTAGCCTCACCTATATGATAACATGGTGACCTTACCTCACCTTTCACAAGACCACCATAGCACCACTGTTCACATGCTTCGGCACGTCGGCAATGGCACCGCCGGTCACGCCGGCAAAAAGCATCACCACGTCGCCTATCACGAAGATGAACACCACAATGACACCGTCGGTCATGCCGGTCACAAGCATGGGCACGTCGCCGACCAAGACGACGAAGACCACTGTGGCACCGTCGGTCAAGCCGGTCACAAGAATGGGCACGTCACCGACCACGAAGATGAAGACCACCATGGCACCGTCATTAACGCCGATCACAAGCATCACCACGTCGCCGACCACGAAGACGAACATCAGCATGACACTGTTGTTCACGCCCGTCACAAGCATCACCATGTCGTCGACCACGAAGACGAAGACCACCAGGACACCGCCGGTCACGCCGGTCACAAGCATCACCCCTTCGCCGACCACGAAGACAAACACCACCATGACACCGCTGTTCACGCTCTCACAAGCATAACCATGTCGCCGACGTTGAAGTTGAATATCACTATGACACCATCGATCACGCCGGTCACAAGCATCACCACGTCGTCGACTACGAAGACGAGCATCACCAAGCCACCACCACCATGGATTATCACCTCTCACTTCTCATACAATCATCACCACGTCGCCGTCCATGAAGATGGCAAGCGAGAAGTTGAGGAAGAGTACTCCAAACTATATTCACACATACGTACACGTTACACTATACAAAGGAGTCATTTATCTATCAGCGTATATACACCGAAACAAAAACTTGTCAACATGAAAGTCATGCGGAATGGTGAGGTGAACCTACTCCTCAAAAGAAATTACAAACGGTTGACCGTGTGTGACGAATTCGGCAAAATTCTCTTGAGAGTTCATACACGAAATTGACGCTTCACGACTGACAAAACTCGAAACCGATTGTGGGAATTAATTCATATCATCGACACACATCTTTTTCGTGTGCAGCTTATTTTGATTCAGAGTATGTTTGTGTTGATTTGAAGAGAGGGTGTGCGGAGTAGTGTTAGGGAGAGTGAGCTTAATAAGAGCAGGTGCACCCGTTGCATTCATCGAGCTAAGGAGTTGCGAGAACATGACATGCTCGCTAGGAACTGCCGAAATAGGCGTTCCTCCACGACCTCTCACAGGGGTGCTTTAAGACCCGTGCCATGCAAAAAACGCAAGTGAATCCAGGCAACCAAACGGACCGGAAATTGCTGGACCGATGTGAGTCAAGGCGAAACCAGACTACCAAACGCGCCCTTTAGCTCCCACAATATGCACTGGAGTAGCCATGTGTGGTCAATTGATCTCGCAGGATTTTTTTTTTTTTTTTTTTTTTGAGAATCTCGCAGGATTTGAGAAAGCCATTCATGTTATGCAAAATTATGTAAACAAGTAAAACCTAGTGTTGACATCATAGATTTGCAATGAAATTTTAGACTTTTTTTTTGTAAAATCAAACTGTCGGTTAGGTTTTCAGTTGCCATGTAGACCTGATAGGTGTGCCCGAGTGGCCAGAAAATGTGTTAGCGTGGCTAATTGGCAAAATCAGTAATAGTACTATATATATCACACACATGCCGTAAAAGTGATATTTATGAATCAAAAGTTCCAAGATAATAGTTATGTGTAAAAGGCGGAATATTTATTCAGTGGGAGGCGATGTTTCCGTCGACAGCGAGGCGCCTGTGGTGACTTCGTCAATTTCAAGATCAAATCCGCCGGCTCAGTCTTCCGGAGGTGCTCACAGGGGTAGAATGTGCGTGTGTGCATTCATAGATGTAAGTGTATGCGCGTGTATGTGAGCGTCTACGTTTGTAATGCGTTTCTAAAAAAAATATGATACGGGAGTAGGTATTTTTGACATTTTCTTTTGGGCGAGTGCCTCCAAAAGCATGCGACCAAACAGAGAGGCTAGTAGGAGGGAGAAACTAGAAAAAAACAGCAACTGTACGAGTCACTGTGGATCCATTGCATATTGTAATCAGCTCCTGCCTAGTATACTCTGGCTGGGTGCACACGCACATATGCGCTGCTGCTGCTGCAGGGCGCGAGCGAGCCCTTGGCAAAAGCGAAAGCCACCCGCGCCCACTCCCACACAGCAAAGAAACAAGAAGCATCGTTGTGCTCCGGCCCTCCTCCTGCTCGAGTGCTCGTAGGGGAATCTCTCCCTCCTGTTTTCTAATCCGATTGGAGTACATACGTGGTCTCGCCGTGGAGGCTTTTGCTTTGGCGCAAGTCAAATGGACGGGGACCCGGGCCGGTGGCCTCGCCGGAACAAGAGAATGCAAGGTGGCCCTACAACCCCCTGTTAGCCCCTGTTTCGTTTCTTTATCGCAAGATTAACTGAAACCTGTGAACTCATAGTGTAATTTACTGTACTTAATTACATATACTCCGAGAAGAGTATATCCTTTAGTGCAAGTCAGTCTTTACGGTTTGACCAATTACATGTAAAAAAAATGTATCAAATAGAAATACAAGAAAAAATGTAGTACTATCTTCCCCTGAAAATAGGTGACCTAGTTTTTGTCTAGATACATCAATATCTAGATACATACGTAGTATTAGTTATAGATACAACCATATTTAGAAAAAGTTGAGACTCCTATATTTACACAGAGGAAGTAGTATTAATCCTATCATGTGGAATCCCTTACATAAAGAAATATGAGTTACTCATACCGGGAGGCGTCACATATTGGACCCCTCACATATAGGGCCTCTTTGATTTGTAGGATAATGAGAGTAGAAATAGTAAAAACTTAGTATTGCAAATTTGCAATTTTGTGTCCACTCAAATTCTACAGAATTCCATCATAGGAAACACAAAAGATTCTGAAAATAGGTATGATTGAATGTTGGATTTTATGTACAATTTAGTGGAAAAGATCCTGAGAAAATAATCCTATGAGAATTGATCCTACAAATTACCCGCAAGAAAATCATAATGGTATATCCTTTTTGAGTAAAAAGGCCCGTAGATATTTTTGATTTCTCCCAAAATTGCTATCTTTGTGCTTCAGCCGTGCTGGCTGCACAAAAGGAAGAAAAGAAAACACAAATTGTCAGCACAACTTAAACTCGCCACTACTTGTCCTGTCCTCTACTTACTGTAGAAGATCTGCAGCATCGGTCGCTGCCAGTGGCTTTTTTTGACTGCATGTATTGTAGGTCCCACCATTAGCAGCTGCCTCAGCTCACTTCAGAGCATGAACAATAAGAAAGCCGGCCGCTGGCTATATGCCCGTGGCACGTCAGCTAAGAGCCCATAACCATACAATAAACTGGCTATTAGACTGGCTTTGTTGAATTGATAAATATTTTAATGCATGCAATGTCCTGGCTACATGCAAGACTCACCGGGCTTGCATTCAATGCATGCAGCCAGCTCTACCGTTCACACTAGGCTATAAGCAGACTCTAGTTTTTTGGTTTCTGTGTTACAGCCCGGCGATAGATGGAGCGTCGGCATTCCTTCTCTCTTCTGGTTTCTCTTTCTTCCAGCTAGGATTTTGATGACGTGGACTTGGTTATAGCCAGCTGACTGTGTACTATTGTATTTGCTCTCACGCATCACTGCTGACACTGCGCCGAGTTCATTTACTAATCAGGAATGATGATTCAGGCTCAAAGGTACAGGTCTGCACGCTGCGACTCTGACGCCTTGACGGTGCGTAAGTATCTGCGACCAGCCAGTTTTCAACGCCTTATCAAGAGGTCAACCTCGTGTCGTGCGAAATCTTGATGAAATAAACGCACAACGTGAGCCGAAGCTAGTGATTTTTTACGGACGCTAAATTCATGAGTAACTTGATACTAGGAGAGTAGATCATTTGGCAAGTTAACTCCTTTACTCTCTTATAAAGCTCTTATCTTAACTAGAAGTTTAGGGCTTCTACACGCTACAATTTTGTGATCTTGCTTTACTTGGGGCAGTTTGGTAGCCTCGGCATCCTTTGGCTCGTATGTGCCCTGTAGTTTTTGGATCGTTTGGTTTCCCGTGCTCCTCCGCTCCGTGTTGTTGCACCGCACGGTTCTTAAAGCACCTCCGGGACATGTTTGGAAGGAACATCTAGTTTGACAGTTTCTTCACGAACATGTCCCGGGGAGACGAAAATCAACAACACCGCAAGAACGAATAAAACCAAGATCCAATTTATGTAAAAACCAAGATCTGATCTATGAGATAGGTGCAACGAGATAGATGAGAAACTAACTCTCGAAGATCGAATGCCTTAACGAGATCGGATCTCGTGGTTGATGAAGAAGTTTATTCCGGTGCTGCGATCGGGCAGTACTTTCGTACTCGGCCACACGTACGGAGTCGATGTTCCCCCCCTTTGGATCTAGGGTTTCCCCTTATCCATTGGGGGGTGGCCGGCTTGGTGAAAGGACGAGATATCGCCTAGACGGGGGTGAATAGGCGTTTTAAAAACTCTTACGCTGTGTTTGGATGCATAGAAAGTTGGCATGGAATTGAATTGGACCAAGATTCCAAATCCGAGATGGAAATGAATTGGTTTCAAATTCGATTCCGTTGTTTGGTTGTGTTTGGAATTTAATGTTGGAATCAAAGGTTGTAAGAGCATCTCCACTCGCCCCCCCCCGACGAGGCCCCCGAGCGACGTTTTTTCCATCCGGACGGCGAAATTCGGCCCAGTCGCGCCCCCGGTTCCTCGTTTTCGTCCGGATTTGGCCCTTCATCCATCCGGCGAGCCCACGCCATCCCCGGCCCCCCGGGGCGCGCTCGGGGACTCCGGACGAGTGAAAAGCGGGGAAGGGCCCGATCTGTCGGTGACTCGACGCACGAACCCCACCGCCACGTCGCTCAAAATCTCCCCCACCCCTCGTATCTCTCTCGCCGCCGGCACCACCCCGCCGGCTTGTTGCCCAGATTCCGCCGCCTTTCGACGACGGCCTATCTGGCTGCTCTTCCGCCGGCCTGTTCTCCGACTTTGGCCGGCTCCTCGTCGCACTTGTTAAACATTGTACTGATTATCGCCGAATTTGTTTCAGCAATTTTTGTACTTTTGGTCGCCGAACTTGTTAAATTTTATGTTAAATTTGTTTGAAATATGTCAAATGGTCGAGGTTGGGGGTTTCCTGCCGGGGGGACGGCTGGAACTTCGGCGCTCCCCACGCCAAATCTTCCTCCAATCCGGACGAAAATTTCGCCGGATTTGGGCGTGGGGAGCGCCAACGAGTGGGGATGCTCTAACCAATTCCAAATCCTATTTGGATGGATAATGTATGGAATCTGATGTTCTGTTGAATTTGGACAATTTTAAACATAATAAAACATTAAACTAGGGAATCTGCCGGCGCTGGGTGCACGAGCCGGAGCGGGGCACGGCCGGCCTGCAGTCGAAGGAGCCGGCCGGCGGCGGGGACGCGGGCGGCTGGATCTGGGCGACGGGGCTGCCGGCCCGAGCCGGAGTGGCGGCGGGCGCAGGGGCATGAGGCGGCGGGAGCCCGAGCCGAGTGGCGGCGGGCGCAGGGCATGCAGCGGCGAGTTGTCGGCGAGCGTGGGGAGGGATACGGGGCGGAGGAACTTGGCGGAGGGGATGGGACTTGGAGCTTGGAGGCCACGCGGCGGCGGCGGGGGATGCGGAGCTCGGGGTCACGCGGCGGCGGGGATGCCGAGCTTGGAGGCCACGCGGTAGCGGGCGGCGGGGCCACGCGGTGGGGGAACGGCGGCGGGCGACGGGGAACGGCGGCGACCGGCGGGGGAACGGCGGCAGGCGACAGACGAACGGCATGAGGCAGAGGACCCGACGGGAGAGACGAGGGGAGGGTGACGAGCGAAACGTTTCGCTCGTTTCCGAGCTCGCTCGCTCGGAAAGTTTGGCTGGCTATTTGCATAGGAAGATTCGGAGCTCGGAATTTGGTTGGGTTTCCACGCGGAGATTCCGAACGCAAACCAAACGGCGGAATTGGCCCATTTGGCCCAAATTCCAATTCCACGCCCCAATTCTACGCAACCAAACACAGCGTTACGGATTTGGCTTGTAAAAATACGGAATTAAACTAACATTTATTTTACAAGCACAAATCCTAAATATGCTAGGCTTGACTAAGTGCAACAACAACAACTAGAGCTAAGCAAGATATGCACAAGATATATGTAGCACAAGTGATAGCAAGATATATGTACTTCAAACACGATGGCTATCACAAGGAAAGAAAGCTCGGGTATAGAAATAATCGAGGCACGTGGAGACGAGGATGTATTCCCGTGTTCCCTTCCTTTGCAACAAGGTACGTCACGTTTGGAGGGGTGGAGGTCCCACGAAGGATTCCCCAACGCCACGAAGGCTCACCCTATTCTCCGAGCCAAACCCACGAAGGATCATGGCCCTTTCCTCATGGTTAGCTTTTCCTCCACTCCGGAGATGGCAAGCTCCAAAATCACTTCACAAGCTCCACGAAGGAGAAGCCCCAGCCTCTTCACAATCTTCATTGAAGAGATCACCGGAGCACCAACCGCCAAGCCAACTAGGAGGTCTCCCTCCAAGAGTAACAAGCTCACGGTCTCTCACTCGAACTATTCGTGGTGGAGAGCTCAACAGTATGCAATGATGCAAAGCAAGAACACTAGAGGTGTTCAAATCCTTCACTCTTAAATTCCACCAAAGCAACAAATGCTAGGATGAGATTAGAGAGGAAGAACAAAGAGGAAATCAACAAATAACTCCAAGATCTAGATCCCAAGAGATCCCCTCAGTTAGAGGAGGAATGGATTGGATGAGGTTGTAGATCTAGATCTCCTCTTTCAAATCCCCCAAGAATGTGCAAGAATCTTAGGAGGGAATGGAGATGAAGCAAGCTCAAGAAGGTCAACAATGGTGGTAAAAAACGTGTCTAAGAACCATAAGAACAATGGGGAAGAAGGTCCCCTTTATAGCCCATCAAAATACGACCGTTTGAGGGCAGAATCGAGCCACCCGGCACTGGACCCGGCCCCTGCCGAGCTGGCTGCCGACCAACCCGGTAGCAGCACTCGGTGGGCTGGGCTGTGTGCCGAAACTGCGATAACTTTTGCATCCAGACTTTGATTTTGATGATCTTGGGATCGTTGGGATCACGACAACGAGCTCTAAAAGATTACTCATAGAAACATCATAGTCCAACCATTGAGTAAGAAAAATAATATAAAAGGTTTTGCCTATCTATAAAACGTCAAACCGGTAAAACCTTCAAACATGAAAACGCAATTGAAGCTGCATACGGATTTCGATTTTGATGAACTTGGGCTTGTTGTAAAGCTAGAAACAAGCTCAAGAACCTCACACAGAGAAACACCAAGAAGCAACAAGATTTATGGAATGCAAAGCATGCAAAGGGTTGAGCTCCTTAAGACGATGTGATCAAGTTACCCAACCGAAAGCCCCTCTTGATAGTGCGGCTATGTATCCTATAACCCGGTCTCCCAACAACCACCTTGAGACCGGTAAAAGGAAAACCTAGCAAGTTCATACCTTTGCTTTGCGCATCCCGCTTGATCTTGATGATAACTCTTCAAGTTTCACTCAAGCCGGAATGCCTCACTTGATCATTGTTGCTTCGTGGAGACTCACAAATGCTCCCCCATACACCATGATGGGAAAGCTCCATTGATGCACATCTTCACATGTCCATTATCACCAAATGGATGGCAAGCTTCAAGATATGATCCTCTTGAGATGCTCAACTTGAACTTGCCCAACTCAACCTTGATGACGATCACCACTTGATATCATCCTCTCATGGGCTCTATAAGATCTCACTTTTGATGCATGCCCATGGAAAGATACCTAACCCACATAGACAACACAAGGGAACATATATGATGGGTTAGTTCATGAAGCATAATTGATAAGGCTTACCATACCACATGACTTCACGTGGCATATTCTTCATGCTTCATGTGTTGACCAAACTTAAATCTATTCATCATTCTTTGTATTGGTCAACCTTGTATCTTCTCATGCTCTATCATAATATCTTGAGGTGTATAAAGAACTCTTCATTTGTTTGCATGCTCTAAATCTTAGTCAACCATAGCTCAACTCATGAGCCTATCATGACACCGATTTAGATCCATATCTTGATTTCTTCACTTGGAATCAAGCACTAAAGATCTTGATCATTCATTGCTTAACACATAAGCTATGGCATGACTAATATTGAGTTCCACATAAGAACTCCATCTCCATTTCTTCTTCTTGATCATATCACATATATATCTTCAAATCGATGATCTTGATACCAATACACAAGGTATATATTTATCTTCATGGCATCCATATTTGAATCCAACACATGGACTACAAGTATTACCTATGGAATATTCCTTCATATAAACTCAATGTAAACATTAGTCCATATGGGTTGTCATTAATTACCAAAACCACAGATAGGGGAATGTACCCTTACACTTGGGCCTTGAGGCATGATGCGCCTGGCCCATTAGGGTTGGGCTGCATCCCCCAGCTCCGTGGGCCCACCAGTGGCCCATTTGGAACCTTCTAGAAACACTCAGATCTTCCACCGAAATATTCCTGAACTTTTCCAAACTTCGGAAAATAACTTTTTTTATATGAATCTCATTATCTGGACCATTCCGAGTCTCTTCGTGATGTCCTGGATCCCATACGAGACTACGAACAACATTCGGTCTCCAACTTATATTCCATATCTACTTAAACAACATCGAACCTTAAATGTGTCACCCTACGGATCGTGAACTATGCAAACATGATCGAGACACCTCTCCGAACAATAACCAATAGCGGGATTTGGAGATTCATAATGGCTCCCACATATTCAACGATGACTTCATGATCGAAAGGACCATAAACATATGATACTGATTCCCTTTGTTGCACGATAATTTAGTTATTGGAGATCCGATCATCGGTACCCCCATAGCTAGTTCAACCTCATTACTGATAAGTACTCTTTACTTGTATCGTGATATGACATTCCTTGTGACCTAGTCACATGCTTGCAAGCTAATTAGATACCATTCCACCGAGAGGGTCCAGAGTATATCTATCCTTCATTTCGATGGACAAATCCCACTCTTGATCCATGCGCTTCAAATCATACTTTCAGAATACCCTAATGCCACCTTTATAACCACCCAGTTACGAACTGGCATTTGACCTCAATAAAGCATCCCTCCGGTGTTGGTGATTAACATGATCTCATGGTCGAAGGATTAGGTTGCTATGTATTTGAAAGCTTATAGCAAAACGAACTTAATGACTTGATCTTATGTTGCTTACTATGGGTGCGTGTCCATCACATCATTCTCCTAACGATATGATCTTGTTATTAATAACATCCAATGTTCATGATCAGGAAACCATGATCATCTATTAATCAACAAGCTAGTTAACCAAGAGGCTTACTAGGGACTCTGTTATGTTTGCAAAACACACAAGTATTAAAGTTTCATGTTAATACAATTATAGCATGGGATGCAAACATTTATCATAAACACAAAGATATAATAATAACCACTTTGTTATTTCCTCTTGGGCTCTTCCGCGTTGTCGCACTGCACGCTTCTTAAAGCACCTCCGGGACGGCCCCAAGACGAACGCCCAGTTTTGACAGTTTCTCCATGAACGGGCTCTGGGAGACGAAAATCGACAACGCCGTTCGGGCGAGCGCTCTGCCTCGGCATGGCGGGAGAAGGCGAAATCCGAGCGGCGTTGCGCGGCAAAGGTAGGTGTAACCTCCCTCTTCAGTTACCCTCTCCATTAACCCCCTCCCAAAATTTCCCTTTCCTCAATTTTCGCACCAGCGGCGGCTGCGGCGACCCATATCTGGCTGTGCGCTTTTTTTCTTCGGTCTCCGGCGCCGGACCAGGGTCGTCATTTCCAGCCGCGGTGGAGCCTGCACACATCTTCTCCGACTTTCGGCCGTCTCCATCGTCTGCCATGACAGAGGTAAGGGGAAACTCCTCTGCTCTAGTGTAGTGTTAGATTCATGTTGGTAGAAACTAGTTGGGTTCGATAAGACCGTTTGTAATGCATAGATCTTGTTTGAGTAGACCGACTAGCTCCAGCTTGTGCATCATGTCGTAGCACTCATCGTTTACATACAAGTCTGGATCCTAATGGTGCACAAGAGAGCAGTTAGGCATGCTACTTTTCCTCCTGTCAGTTACAGTCATTTGTTACAACAAGATCAGGAGAGGATGGTCAACCTAAACTACATCTACAACTGCAATGATGTAGAGTCTATCCAGATGCTTCGGATGAGAAGAGCCCCTTTCTATGCACTTGTGAAAACGTTCATGTCTAGAGAACTATTGTTTGATAGCATCAACACCTCTGTCGCAGTACAAGTTGCAATGTTTCTTCATGTCGTGGGTCATAACCAGAGGTTCAGAGTCATCCATAGCACATTCAGGCGATCCAAAGAGTCTATCTCTCGGTACTTCCAGCAGGTGTTGTACGTAGTTGGAGAGCTCGGAGGTGAAATGATCAAGCCATCATCAACAAACACACCACCCAAGATCAATAACAGCTACATGTGGTTTGCGTATTTCAGAGTGAGTACAAAATCATGTTTGTTCTATTTATCAAATGTGTGGTACTGTCACAAACATGACCGTGTGCTAATTGTTTGACCGAATTGCATTGGGGCTATTGATCGTACTCGTGTGACTACAAAGGTACGGAGATCAATGTTTGCAGCATTCCGCGAGATGAAGCACTACACCAGCCAAAACGTGCTAGCAACTGTGAATTTCGATATGAGGTTCACATACGTGCTTGCTGGGTGGGAAGGTTTAGCTCATGACCCATCCTGGCAGACAACTTGTTAATGCCTGGTGGGTTGCAAATCCCCTAAGGTAAGTTCTACCTTGGAGATGCTGAATATGCATGCCGACCTGGTATTCTACCTTCCTTCAGGAAAATAAGGTACCACCTCAACGAGTTCGCTCCCAGGAACCGATCCTAGAATGCAAAAAAGTTGTTCAATCTGAGACATTGAAGCCTTAGAATCACCATTGAGATGGCCTTTCCTGGATTGAAGAACGGGTTCAAGGTCTTTGACCAGAAACCGTTTCACACTTTTGACACTCAAGTAAAGGTGGTCCTTGCTTGATGCATTCTTCACAACTGAAACTTAGGTTGGGGCGAGGATGACTTCTTACAAGAGGAAGTCACTTTTGATGAAGTTGAGACCGACCATGGCGTGGAGGCAGGCGACTATGAAGCCTGGAAGGAGAAGATGCAAGAGTCGTTAGACGGAATGTGGGAAGCCAAAGGCAACACCACCATTTGAGAATGAGAAGAACAAGTGAAGAAGTGAAGTTAAGAAGTGAAAAAGAAGAAGAACCCCCTTTGATCCCCTGTTTCTCGAACCCCAATTTAATCTCTGTATATTGAACTACCCCGTGATGGTAAACTGTCATTCGTAGTAGCTAGGGAGCATCGTTATGAACTGTCATTCGTACTAGCTAGGATGATTTTCGTGAACTGCTACCTTCGTAAGTCTGAACTGTCATGAACTGAGATTTTTGTGTCATGGGAGGTGATAGTATGGTAGGGCTACCAGTTGTAGAGAAGATGTGACCTTAGGCATGCATGGATGGTACCAAACAGGCGTAATATCATCTCCTCCGAGATTTGGTGTTTGCTACATGCAAACAAATAGTTATTCAATTTGAGATACTCAAGCCTTAGAGTCACCTACCAAACAAAAGGTCATATTCTGCCTCGTGGCTCGTTCTGAATGCGCACGTGCCCGCGCACCACTGCGTCAATGAACCATGAAGCGGGCTTAGGCTACCAATCGCACCTTTGTAGCTTTCGGAGGAGCTCGATGCCGGAGGAGGTGGAGTGGGAGGTGAAGGTGGAGGTGGAGGCGCGGCAGCCTGGCCGCGTCTGGCGCTGCTCATGGTGGATCTGCTTGAGAGGAAGCGGCGCTACGGCAGTGGCGGCTAGGGTTTGTGGGGAGGAGATGAGATGCTCGCGCCCCTGTATATATAGCGCGGAGGCAGGGCGACGGCCGCGCCAAGCGTGGCATCGTCATTACTACGTGCGCAGAGGTAGGCGACGGCCGTGAGCCACGCGAGGCATCGCCATTAACGCGGCCGCAGACTGCCGAGGCGACGTCTCGGTGCCAGTACTGGCGGAGAAGACGCATCGACGCTGCGCACGCTCACGGAAGCCGAGGCACGCCATTAACGCGGCCCCTGCAAAGGCTGCAGCGCGCCGCCCAGAAGTAATACCGCGGAAGACGAAGCAGTTGTGCCGCTGCCAGGCGGGCCCGGTGGGGAAGCGAGCGGACACTTTGCGTGTCCGCCGAGCGTCCGCCGAGACGCAAACCTGGCGCATATTTGGGCCAGGTTTGCGTCTCCGCGGCTCGATCACTTTGCGTCGCCCCGCTGAAACAGGCCCCAGACGCATTTTCGGTCACGGCGGACACAAACGGTCGCTCAGCGTCCGTTTACGTCGCGCCGCTAGAGATGCCCTGATGTTGGCCTTTTGCAGATTCGATGCAGTCACGGGAGAGTGGAGACGGAGCTGCCATTTTTCGGGAGCGAGGACTGTCAAGTCATGGAGGGCGCACTGGCAGGGACCAGGGAGCCATGAATCAAGATTAGACTCTGTAGCAAGGTCAGTCAGTCAGAGGTAAAGAGATGGTAGTAGCTAGGAAGCATCCAAGGGTTCTTCAAACCCAAGAAAGATGCTGCAGCGTCGTACGTGGGACTGAATATGAGCAGTGGCTAAGGACAAAAAAAAATCTGAGGTACGGCGAACTTTTAAGAATGCAAATGGCAAAATAGTCCTAAAATAATAATGATGCATATGGTTCAAACACAATCACTAAATACAATAAAAATAGAAACATATTTTTTTATAAACAGAACCTAAAAACATACCAATAATGCCTACTCAATGGCTAAGCTTTACCTCTTTTTAAAAAATCTAATGTAATTCAAACACTTAAGACGTTTGATTATCTCTCATTTGATGCATAACTTGATCTTGATTATCTTTGTTGCGGAAAATTCCTTTAAATTGTTAATGCCGCCATGTGTAAAACCAATGTCATCTTAATGGAATGATAATGCTGTCGAAGAAAATATGCCATGCCTTTTAAATATCTAGAAATCTCGAAAGTCTCCAATTTCACGAGTATACATAATGAATAACTAGAACTTATCTTGTATATACTAAGGTCCAATCAATAATAAATCTATGTTATCAAGCAATGTTATTCATATTGAACATAGAATATGAGTCTATGTTTGGAGATAATAGTCTATGTTTTTGATTTGCAGTCGATTTTGCGTAGTGTTTACTGAAACAAGCATAACTTTTTCATACGAAGTCTGTTTTCGACGTATGACCACTCAAAATTTTCAGAAAAAACACACGCATCTAAATGTATTCACCAAAAATCAAGGTAGGGCAGCTGCCCTACCTTGCCCTATTGGGAGCTTCGCCCCTGAATATGAGCACACAACAACTCCATTGACACGACGATGAACGAGAAAAGATAAAGATAAAGGGAAGCCTCATCCATATACCATGGGTGGCAATAGCAGCAGCTATGCGTAGAGGGCGAAATAAGCGGGAAATGGTGTTCCTTGTTTTAAATGACCTCTTATCAAAACTTAGATTATTTTTCCCTTTTCAAAACTTTAAAATTTCTATAACCCTTGTAGTCACGTCATGTTAGATGGTTTAAATGAAATGGGGGACACGCCATTTTGATTGACAAATTTCTTAAAAATCTGTTAGGTCATTTATCCAGCCACACTATAAACCGTGACCTACCTGTTTTTTTACCCTGAGGGACCCAAAACATTTTCAGAGGGTCAACTTAAATGACGTTATCTAGTTGTTTTACGATAAAAATAACTAAGTTATTTCAGTGTAGCCAACCTAACTGGTGTGTCATGTAATTTAATTAGGCCATTTAGAGTAAGAATGAACATAGAAATTATAATTTTTTAAAATAACAAGAAATGGTTTATAGTTTGGAAAAAGACGTCAAAGAATTGGGAAATGGGAGAGAAAAACAGGCATGCATGTACAATCACTGACAAAAACCAAGCTACGCAAATGACTCGCTGCAGTCAGAGCAACTCCACTAGTATAGCCGGTTGTTGGTTATAAGCAAGATGCCATATCATCTATAGCCAACACATAGCCAACAAGTACAATAGTTGACTATAAAAATGTACTACTTTTTTAATGAAGGACCCACCTTTCATTCACACAACATGTCTAGGAGCACGTGCTAGAGCTAGCTCTTACATAAGAGCTTACTTAGGCTGGCCATAGTGCTAGTATCATAGCTAGTATCATGCATCTTAGGCCCACCAAAAATGATGATGTGGCAGGAAATTATGGATGAGAGATAAGATTAGAGTATCATAGGTAGATACTGTATCATAGCGCACATCACGAGAAAAGTTAGTATCAAATAAATCTTGTACACAAATTTGTATTGCGATACAAAAGTATCATATGCATGATACTACTATATGATACTACCCACTATGGCCAGCCTTATATTCTCTCTCATTTTCTCTTTTCTCCAACTAGACATGTATATACTATTTTAATTTTTGTAGCCAGCTGACTAGGACTATTTTAATTCAGGAGACAGGCTTGTGGCCAGACAGAAGTAGACGCATAGATTTGCTACTCGCTGATGCAGCAGCAGCGGGTACAGAAAAATAAAGCGCGGCACGGACGTGACCGGACGGTCGTCGTAGCCAGCGAGTACGTGCGTCCCTCGTGCAGCTGTTCGTGAGCCGTGCAGGTGGCCCCGGACTCACTTTAATCCCGCGCTGCTGCTCTAGTTGAACTGGGTGTTTGTGTACGTGTGTATGTTGCTTTTGTCCAGTTTCACAGTGCAGCTTGCTGCGTCCTTCAGTTTTATTGGGACATGGGGTTTCAGCACAACTCGAGGTAAATTGTCTGTGCATGAAAAACCAACGATCAAAAAAGCGCCCGAGCTCTTTGCTAATACCGCGCCATGGCATATTTTAACGGCCCGCGCTAAATTCCAGTGGTTTTGCTCACTACAACGGTATTTGCAAAATAGTATATCGCGCTAAAGTATTATAGTGTTAGCTCGCTATTTTTTTTACAGCCTATTGGTACGAGGGTTTGAGTTTTCCTTGTTAAGAAAATAAGAAGTTTTCTTTTGTTTGTTGTGGTGATGAAAATCAATCTGTTGATTATTCCTCTTCTGAATTAGAAGATATATCGATAATATTGATAATTATTTATAAAGAATTTATACAATGTGGCTACCTCGTGAAATATTGATGTTAGGCTTCTAAAAAAATTGGAGCAACTATTTTTGTGCGGAATACATAAAATGAGATAGATAAGATCACGCATCATATTCTCGGATAACCATTTGCTTTCTCAAATCAATCCTAGTTTTCCGGATCCATGATGCTTAAATTGGTCAACATCATCCAGTTCTCCCCGGTTTGGCCTCTACCTCAATGGCTCTTTACCGGACATTGCTCTCTTCAATTTCGAGAGCTCTATTTTGAAGGTCCACTAGAACATATGGTCTTTTTCTCCCAACGTTGCTTCAGATCCCTCTTGACTTTGGCCTCCTCCCTGGCTTGGGTGGCTGTTGCTTGGGCGGCCCTTGCCTTGGTGGCATCACACCGGCCGACGCGTTCCTTGGTCTTAAGGGCACGCTCAACTGGCGTCAACTCTTTCTTCTGCATGACCATGGGCTTGGCTTTGCGGCTGGGGGTGACGGTGTCCTCCATCGCTTGCTAGGGCTTGAGCAGCTGCACTGGTGAAAGATGTGAAAGAGTGCCATAAGAGGAAGTGGCTTCTATGCCACTAGTGGGAGGGCATGGGTGGGAGGGGGACAAAAGGGAGACATAGACGGATGCAGGGTTGGTCCGTGTGACCAAAGCTAGATCCATTTTGCTCACACCGCTAGGCTTTCTCTCATGTCTGCGTTTATACATTCGGATAGTACATGTTCGTTTGGGTCAGGCCTCTAGAGATAACCAACCCATGTTACATGAGTTCTTCCTAAAGACGAAGCCCACATAGATGGTCGAAATAGGCAAATGGCAGGGTGGGAGACATAGACGAACATGGGTGGGAGGGGGGGGGGGGGGACAAAAGGGAGACATAGACGGATGCAGGGTCGGTCCGTGTGACCAAAGCTAGATCCATTCTGCTCGCACCGCTAGGCTGTCTCTCATGTCTGCATTTATACATTCAGATAGTACATGTTCGTTTGGGTCGGGCCTCTAGAGATAACCAACCCAGGTTACAAGAGTTCTTCCTAAAGGTGAAGCCCACATAGATGGTCGAAATAGGCAAATGGCTACAGTGGACAAGATCTATTTTTTCCACTCCATGGAAGAGAGAGATTTTAATTCCTACGGGCAAACCTTGAGTTTGAGGCGGACCCTCAGCGTAAGGGTGCTTTGGAACTTCCCACTATTTATGAGGTCCCTAAGGCCTGCCACATACTATGTCCGTTTCTCAAAACAAGACGTATACTTTTCCTAAAAAATCAAACAACGTTAATTTTGATCAAACTTGTAGGAAAGATGATCATAAACAATAATACTACGTAGGTAAAAGATGAAGATACACTTCATTATGTATTTAATAATATTTATTTGAAATTATAGATGATGATTGTCTTTTCTTGAAACATGGTTAATCTATGCATTATTGTTTTACTTCTACTAAAATTTGTACGCCTTGTTTGTTGAATGGAGGGTGCCATGATGTCTGAATGGAAGATGATATTTATGAGTTGAACCATAAGGAGCTTCACACTAGCTTAGAATGCCTGAATAACTAAGTTCTAGATTTAAAAAATCACATGTATGAATAAATTTTGGCACAAAACATACGACCGTTACGTGTCATGATTCCACTTCCACATTTCATTTTTACTTGGAAATACACGAGTCGTTCCAACTTCGGAAGCCATCTTCATAAGAAGGTTTGGAAAAAATAATGTGAATCTAGAGTTTCATTTTATATTGTAACACAATATACCAAAAGCTAAGCAATGGGCCTTTACAATAAATGTTATGAGTATCTAACTTGTTGTGAGGTATCTGTGCGTATAAATATTATTCATAATTTTTTTGACGGAACAACATCGCTGTTTTCATTTCATTAAGAGAAGTAAGAATAAATGGTTGAGGTGAGTACAATACACAGCTAATCCGAAAAGAAACTATGGGTCTCTTTTATTCATAAAAATATTGGAGGAACAACACTTATGAGTAGGACTTTTTTTATTTGGTGATTGTATTCATCCTTTTGATTCAGTGCAATGGAGTATAGAAAAAGTGGTGGAATTTTTCCTTCGGTTTAGTATCAAAACTCCTATGCATTCCTAAGGATTCCTATCCTACGAACCAAACAATGCACATAAGAAAAAAAGTCAAATGACGAAAATCTTACAAAATTCTTATGGCATTTCTTTGAATGAAACAAGTCTTATATTTTTTTTACACTCCTATGCCCCCGGAACGAGGCAAATGCCATGAGTAGCTATGGATTTTAGGGTTTACATCCGCTGAATCATTAATATAGTATGTTGTTAAAATGTTAAGGTACACATAGAGAGATTTAGCCCCTAAAATGTGTTTATGTTTAGTTATGAATATCAATGGCCGAATATATGTTTGCGCATAGCTATGGAAGTCTATTGGCCCGATATGTTGAGGTATAATTGTGAGCGATCCTCGGTCATGATTGCTCGTTGAAAAGAGAGGCCAGGTTAATATGAAATGCTTCCTTATATATTTGTTATAGTCAACCTGTTATGTCATGTATTTCTGGTGCTCGTTTCTAGCAGGCTACCTTATTTCGTATAGGAAAAACGTATTGTAGTACTCACTCCGTTCCAAGTTCTAATAAAAGCTTCTCAACTTAGTAGAAAATGGGTATTTTTCTCGGTTGGCAAGGGCCTTTAGTTTCGGTTTCCCAATCGGCACTAAAGTTCTTCCTGTTTAGTCCCGGTTGCCCCACAAACCGGGACTAAAGGCCCTCCACGTGGACTATGGGCGCGCGCTGGCGTGGAGGACGTTTAGTCCCAGTTTGTAACACCAAACGGAACTAAAGGTCTCCACGTGTTTTTTTTTATTCTAGTATTTTCTATTTTTTCTATTTTTTAAGAATTTCTAGTATTTGAGTTATTTGACTAGTTTAGTCTATAACTATACTTAATATGTAGTCAAATTACTTACTCACGTTCAAACTTCCTGATCGTTCACCCATACTCAAACTACTCCAGCACTAGCACACTTAACTTTTGAGTTTCTTCCGTCCAGCTTCGAAGTACTTTGCGCACACGTTATTGCTATTTGTATAATATCAATCCTATTAATCTCTTGGTCATGATGTCATACTTCTTTGAATTCTAAATAATTATTTCAATAAACAAAAAATAATGAAGTAATAATAATTTTGAATAAATAAGTAAAAATAAAAATTTTAATTTTTTGCAAAACCTAAACCTGAAATTTTTCAAATTTCCCTTTGGCAGTTTGAGAATCTAAAATTGGCTAAGCGCGCATAGCCATCTAAAATTGAATATAACTTTTCGCGTGGATAGATTTTCATATATTAAACATTTTTTTCGAGTTTTGTATGCAAAAGTTATTGCCATCTTACGAAAAAAAACTGTTTTTTTTGTGCAAAATAAGTCAAAATTCATGTTTGTTATTTTTCATAATAACTAGATCACGTAACCTACCTACCTACATCTAAAAGGATTTTTTATTTTCTATTATTTTCTTTTGTATTTTGCAAAGTTAAAAAAGGCGATCCACGAAAGGTGTGACATTAACCGGGACTAAAGATAGACTTTTAGTCCCGATTGAGGACACCAACCGGAACTAAAGACTTTCGCACCAGCCGCATCCTGCCACAACTGGGGAGACACCAACCGGGACTAAAACCATGAGGCGTCCTAGCCGTTGGAACCAAGACTAATGGTCACACTAGTCCGGGTTCCAAACACGATCGGGACTAATGCTCCAAGTAGCTCCAAACAAAAGACATGTTTTCTACTAGTGATGTACTTATAGCTAAAATATATCTATATATATTCGTATTTAGATAAAGTTGAGAAGTGTTTTTAGTAATCGAGGGAGTATCGGAAATTCAATTTGGCACCCGGGATCTTCACAATATATCTGCGTTCGTCGGCGATTTGCACAAAAATAACCCAAAAGTTAAAGAAAAGCACAGACTGACCTTCCGGCGAAACTATTTCACCAATCTAACCCTTTTGTGTGACGCCCCTCTCATCGGCGCCACACATGCCAGTGTGGCGCCCCTCCTGCCGGCGCCACTCTCCCAGCCGACGTGGCACCTTCGACGCTGAGCTGGTGCGCCCATCCGACGTGGCAGCATGTGTGGCGCCCGTCCCAACAGCGCCACACATGCACTTGTAATTGCCCAAAACATACTGTGAGACAATTCGTCAGGGACTTAGCCGTTTTGCGAGGATCTATGTGTGGCGCCGATGCCACGGGCGCCACACTAGCATGTGTGGCGCCGATGCCACGGGCGCCACACATCCACTTAAGTGTGGCGCCCGTGCCCGCCCCCAGCCCGACCCAGCCAGTTCTTCTCTCTTTTTCTTCTCTTCTCCCAGGAAACCGCCGCCGCCCGACTCCCCTTCGGCCCCCCACCAAATCGACCAAGGATTCGTCAGATCTATCCGGCCAACTCCTTCCTCATCCATTCCTCAAGGTATTCCCCTTCGATTCCCTCCGATTCATCCACTAGTGTTGGTGGATTTGGTAGATTTGGGTATGAACCCTAGACATGGAAATTTATGTTGGTGGATTTAGATATGAACCATTGATATGTTAGTGGATTTGGATATGAACCCTAGATTTGGATATGTTGGTGGATTTGGATATGAACCCTAGATTTGTTGGAACCCTAGATATGAAATGTTACATGTATGTGTTGAAATTCTATGTATGTATGTGTTGAAATATCTAATATTTGCCTAGCAAATGCATTCAAATGTGTTACATATGCCTAGTATTCTTGATGGAATAACTCATATTTGTTAGGAATGCCTAGATATGAATGTATATGTATGTATATGATGTATGTGTGATGGCTTATTTGGATATATTCTCATGTATGTGTTGCTCATATTTGTTATGAATGGCTCATAATATGTTGTATTTGTGTAAACATGTAGGATGGTGTGGCTCCTGGATGAAGAGTACGACAGGGATCACCGGGCTGTTCATATGATGGAGAGGACATCGGATCTTCACCCTTTGAAGATTCGTTAGCATGGCACAGTGGATATACCGTATGACGAGAGGTACACGGAGTTCATCCAGCCTACCGGTCTTATGCCGTTCATATCCCTTGTAAGCCGTGGGGGGCCGAACATGAACCCCTCGGCACTCACCGCCCTTGTCGACCGGTGGAGGCCGGAGACTCACACCTTCCACTTGAGGGCCGGCGAGATGGCCCCTACTCTCCAGGATGTTTCCATGATCCTTGGACTACCTATTCAGGGCGAGCCACTGTGTATGAACACAGCTTCTGATGGGTGGCGCCAGCAGATGGAGGATCTTATTGGCAGGGCTCCTCCGCTGCCAGAACAACCAAATAAGAGAGCTCCCGCCGGCGCGTCTTTCTCTTGGATCAGGACTAACTTTGGACAATGCCCGGAAGGGGCCAACAAGGACACTCGGAGGACGTACGCCCGCGTGTACTTATGGTACATGATTTCGAGGACTCTCTTTCCTTACAGTGGGGGGAAGCTGGCCCATTGGTGTTGGCTGAAGGCGCTTACGGTGTTGGATCACCGGTGGAGTTGGGGAACAGCGGCACTTGCCTACCTCTACCGGCAGGTGATGATTTGTTCTATGTACTATTTTCCTATAGTAGTGTGCTAGACAAAGTACTAACCAAATGTCTTATGTGCGGAGCTGGACGAAGCTTGTCGCAGGACTGGGAGCAGGACTGGGAGCGGCGGTATTGGTGGATGCATGCTCCTACTTTCCGTATGGAGCTGGGACCGCCTATCAGTTGGGCGTCCCAGGGTACTCAACGAGAGGCCATGGCCTCATCACCATGAGAACCTTGATCGGGAGCCCACTTGGGCATACCTTTGGGACAATGTCTCGGATATGACGAGCGATCCAATGGTCATGTACAGGCAGTACACTGCGGAGTTGGACACTCTTACCGCTGAGCAGGTAACCGATCACTCTTTTGCAATCCTAGTTTTCATTGATTGTACTGGCATGTTCTAAATTCTGAAATATTTGTATGCTGCAGGTGGAATGGGAGCCATATGGTACCTACTACCGTATTGGCGCGGGGATGGCTGACCTCAACCACAAGTGCACGGAGGAGGCGCGGTTCTGGCGTATGCGCTGCCCACTCATATGCATGTGGCTTGTTGAACACCACCAGCCGCAAAGAGTGATGAGACAGTTTGGGCTGTATCAGGAGTGCCCACCAGTGTGGCAAGACACGGACAAGGCGCTTCATAGGTAAACTTCTGGAATCATGCGATGGAAGATTCTTGATAGAAGAGGTACAAACTAACTTCTTGATTCTTGCAGGCTTGATAGGCAGCGGCAGAGGAAGATCACAAATTGGCCAGTCCATCATAGCGGCCACGTCGGAGCGTTCCAACACTGTTTGGAAGCGGCACGGAATGCTGTCCCTGAGGAGATTGTGCCTCACGACTTGGCCGCTTTCAACAACTACCTCGAGTGGTTCCATGAGAACACGCGTATCGAGTTAGTGAAGCACGCGTATGCTGAGGACATCTTGGACGACCCCATCGAGTTCGATGAGGTTGCGCAAAGCCAGCACGACACCTTTGCTCGCAGAGGGAGATCGACTTCTATTGCTTCGGAGCTGAACTTCGTGGTAATGGATTCTCTCACTAACTAGTACATCATCTAGATTGCCATGTGCTCGCTTCAATTGTGTATGCTATGTTTGTCACAGCGGGAGGAGATCAAAAAACAGCTCATGAGTGCGAGATTATGTGGGAGCAGAGCGGGAGAGATGAAAAGCCTGTCAGACCGTTGCGGCATTTCATTAAGGTATGATCACCAAGTTTGAATGTACGCTATTATGTTGTGGTGGCTTTGTAACCATGAGTTCCATGACGCGGAACACTGCACGAAAGATGCGGCGGTTAGCCAGCTTGCTAGGTTGCCGCGAAGGCGAAATCGCTACATCTTCCTCTTCAGAAGAGCGGGAGGTATGGACTATTTTGTTGCTGTCAAACATGTTCTTACTAATTTCAACTATTGTAATCTCATGTGTTCATGTTTGTGAAGATTCCTGATGACGATCTAATTCTGAGTCAAAGCATACCTCCAAAGCATACCTCCAAGCAAGCCCCACGGTCAGCTTACCAGTTCAAGCCAAGGGGCAAGGCTCCAAACCGGTACACTCCGGAAGATTATGTCAACCGAGGAAAGAAGGTTGTCACTGAGGAGGATGAGGGGCCGCCGCGGAGATCATCTTTGTCGAGGATGAGGAACGACGAGCCGTTCTCTTCAGAGGAGGAGGAGCAGGAGGAGGAGGAGCAGCAGGAGCAGCAGGAGCAGCAGCAACAAAAGCCACGGCAGCGAACAAAGAGGATGGCCGTCCGGAAGCAGCCCGCGAGGACGGCACGTCGAGGACGACACTAGGATGTGCTACGTGCTGTTGTGAACTATATCTTCATAAGTATCGAGTTGTGAACCCTATGTCATTTCGAACAATGTCTGTAATGCTACTTGTTGTTTGAATTTACTTGCTACGATGTAGACTACATCTTCTGAGATTGCTACTTGTTGTGTATGTTCTGAGATTGCTACTTGTTGTGTCCAATGAAAACTGTTGGAGTTTGGTAGGATTTTCCATGTTTTTAACACAAGTCAATGTGTGGCGCCCTCCACACTGGCGCCACACTGCACTGTGTGGCTCCCGTGGCATCGGCGCCACACATGCCAACTTATATCAACTATTGGGTCGAAAACATCCAGGGGCTCCGGACGATAAGTCCTTAGCCGTTTTGGCGACCCTCTTTGTGTGGCGCCCGTGGCATCGGCGCCACACATAGAGCCTCGCAAAACGGCTAAGTCCCAGACGAATTGTCTCACAGTATGTTTTGGGCAATTACAAGTGCATGTGTGGCGCCGTTGGGACGGGCGCCACACATGCTGCCATGTCGGATGGGCGCACCAGCTCAGCGTCGAGGGCGCCACGTCGGCTGGGAGAGTGGCGCCGGCAGGAGGGGCGCCACACTAGCATATGTGGCGCCGATGAGAGGGGCGCCACACAAAAGGGTTAGATTGGTGAAATAGTTTCGCCGGAGGGTCAGTCTGTGCTTTTCTTTAACTTTTGGGTTATTTTTGTGCAAATCGCCGCGTTCGTCAAGCTTCACGAAAAAACATATTGTTTGTGACCTCTGTAAAAAAGAGAAATCTTATCTTGTGAAAAGAATTAATTTTAGCACTGAGTTTTGTCTTTTTTACACACGTCACATGACAAGTCAATTTTATATGAAACAACTTTGTGAGGGCGTAGCATGTGAAGATGTACGTGTAAATTTTTTGTTTCATTTTTTAAAAATTCAAAATATATGTAAGATGCATTTCAAAGCAGAGGAAGCATATGCTCTCATGTTCCAAAACAACACTCCCATGTTTACCGAAGTAGTGTTGGCATGTACGTCGACATGTTGAGTAGGAGTAGAGACAGGTATGGACTAGATAAGTAGAACCGTTAAAAGGGTTGTAGTAGTTAACTCAAAAGGGTGGTAGCAAGGCAACCAACTGTAATCATGGAGGCGTGCAATATCCGCCTTAACTTCATCATAATCTCGCATCAAAATGCTGTCTAGCGGTAGCAGTAACATCATAAAGCGTACGAAGCAGCAAAAGGAGAGACACCTCGCCGGCGCTGCATGCATGCCACGGCATGACATGCCGAGTTTGCAAGCAAAGAAGTGAAATTATGCGGCGATTCGCTGTGACTTTGTACAATCGCAGTACTTAAACTACTCTACTGACGGTGCTCGTGCATGGAACATATACAATGAGCTTCACACGTGAGACAAAGACTGAGGCCAGTTTCGCATTGGTACTAGCGAAAGCCAAAGCCGGCGAGAGTTGGCCAAGCTAGTATCAGAGCGGCGAGATTGGTATTGTGTTTCTTGCCTTGGACACTGTTAAAGCGAACGCAAACCGCAGCCTTAATCCATGTCTCAGCTAGCCTCAACATGTTGAATGAACCTCAACTGGCACTTGGCTCACTCATCGCACTTGAAGCAGGCCCTCGTACGGCTAACTGGGATTAACCCAAAACTGAATAAACCTTATTATAAACATACGCCTTTGGAGACTGATATAGATACAACGGCAACATGTTGATGCATACACACGTCGGGCATGCATGTAAGCATGTTTACAGCCGCGTGAGTGTAATTATGGCCTTAACCAGAATGCACACTTTCTGTATGTATGCATTCCATGCTTTCTTGTACGTAGCAGTAATCAAACTTCTAAGTCTTTCTAGAAAGCTGGTGTGGTTTTGGCATGCAGATAGAACTAGTATTTGTTAGATCCCTGGGATCACTAGTCTAGATCTTTCCGAGTAGTACTTTGAGATTACAGAGATGTGTACATTCTCCTTTACTGGAGGACGATCCTCCCGACGTCCTCATGGTGATGGTGGCGATGGCGGTGTGGGTGAGGTAGTGGCGGCGGTGATGGAGCATCCCGTCGGCACTGTGCTGAACCCAGATCGGTGAGTGTGTTGGTGGGGCGAGTGGCACTCCGGTCAACCTCGTAACCTGTGCCACCGCCCCCACCACTATATATATAGCACAGGCGACAGGGGCCCACCAACCAGATGCGGTTGGGCGGCCCCGATCAGAGCGCGGATGAGGTCAAGGGTCCGAGTTCGAGCCGTTGAGCTCAGACGCGAGGAGATCATCCTAACATTCTCCCCCTTGATCTCAACTTTTCTTTTAACTTTATACTTTCATTTTATTCATTTCATTTTAGATCAGTACATAGGGCATGTTTCATCGTTACAGCTCTATTGCCGATAAAATCAGACAACCACAATGCACTTCTCTGTTTTGAAACAAATTCTATTACTTTTGGGCCTCTTATGATCCAGGATAGGTAAGACTTTCCCTTAAACCCATGCCGGCTACGTGCTCCTTGAACACGCTGGGTGGTAAGCCTTTCGTTAGCGGATCCGCAAGCATATCTTGTGTCCTTATATGCTCGAGACTTATAGTTTGATCATGGACCTTGTTTTTCACAACATAATACTTAACCTCAATCGGTTTCGTAGCTGTACTCGACTTGTTGTTGTGAGCATAAAATACTGCGGCCTCATTGTCGCAGTACATCTTTAGTGGTTTGTCAATACAATCTACCACTTTCAAGTCGGGTATAAATTTCTTTAACCATAATGCTTGCCCCGTGGCTTCATAACATGCTATAAATTCTGCATACATCGTGGATGATGCAACTATCGTCTGTTTGAAGCTTCTCCACGAAATAGCTCCCCCTACGAGGGTGAAGACATATCCAGATGTGGATTTTCTATTATCTTTATCCCCCGCAAAATGTGCATCTGAATACCCTCTTATTTCTAGGGAATCAGATCTTCTGTATGTTAGCATGTAGTTCTTTGTGCCTTTCACATAACGCAATGCCTTCTTTACCATTTTCCAGTGTTCAAAACCTGGATTTTCTTGATATCTACCGAGTACTCCGGTGATAAAAGCTAAGTCAGGGCGAGTGCACACTTGTGCATACTGTAGGCTTCCAATAGCCGAAGCATATGGAACCGCTTTCATTTGATCGAGCTCGTACTGATTTTGGGGACTTTGATGTTTCCCAAAACTGTCGCCCTTGACTATAGGGGCAGGTGTGGCACTGCACTTATGCATATTATACTTACTTAGATTCTTTTCTAAATAAGCCTTTTGCGATAGTCCTAATACTCCATTGTTCCTATCTCGGTGAATTTTTTTATGCCCAAAACATATGACGCTTCACCAAGATCTTTCATATCAAAATTTGAGGACAAGAACTTCTTTGTCTCTTGCAGTAGACTAACATCACTGCTGGCAAGCAGAATATCATCCATATACAAGATTAGGAAAATATATTTCCCTCTTTTAAACTTTGCATAAACGCAATTGTCCTCAATATTTTCTTTAAATCCAAATCTCTTAATTGTTTCATTAAACTTTAGATACCACTGTCTGGAGGCTTGCTTTAATCCATTTGATGCAACTCTAAATCAAAATATGCAACTAGTGCCATTATGATTCTGAAGGAAGTACATGAGACTGGAGAAAATGTCTCATTGTAATCTATCCCTTCTCTTTGTGTAAATCCTTTTGCCACAAGTCGTGCTTTGTACTTTTCAGGAGGTGGCTGTTGTTGCTCCCTTTCATGCTCAACAAATGGTTCATTCGGCTCCTGATGGACAGGTTCCGAATTTTCACTCATCGTTGTCATGGGTGGAGTCACAACAGGCGCTTGCACCACAATCGCAGGGATCGTTGGTATTGGTGCACATGGTAGCGCAAAAAATGGCTCCTGAGTCATCGGATTAGGTGCATGCACCCTCTTCTCCTCAAGATCAATTTTCCGAGCTACCATGCCCCCCCTCATCATTTCGTCCTCTAAGAAGACAACATGTCTCGTTTCCACAAACTTTGTGTATTTCTCTGGACAGTAGAAACGATAACCTTTTGACTTTTCAGGATAGCCAATAAAATGGCAGTTGATTGTTTTGGTATCTAACTTTGCGATATTTGGATTGAGTACTTTGGCCTCAGCAGGGCTCCCCCACACTTTCAGGTGGTTTAGAGAAGGCACTCTCCCTGTCCATAGCTCATACGGTGGTTTGGGCACCGATTTGCTTGGTACTCTGTTTAGAATGTGAATAGCGGTTTTTAGCGCCTCAATCCACAATCCCAATGGTAGGGTGGAATAGCTCATCATACTGCGCACCATATCCATAAGGGTACGGTTGCGCCTTTCAGCTACCTTATTCTGCTGAGGTTCGCCCGACATCGAGTACTGGGCGGCTATTCCAGTCTCCTGTAGGAACCTTGCAAAAGGTCCAGGGACTTGGCCATATGGAGTATGTCGACCGTAGTACTCCCCTCCACGATCAGACCTGACTATCTTTATTCTTTTATCATGCTGATTTTCAACTTCAGCTTTGAATATTTTGAATATTGATACATCTCCGACGTATCTATAATTTCTGATGTTCCATGCTAGTTTTATGACAATACCTACATGTTTTGCTCACACTTTATAATGATTTTATGAATTTTCCGGAACTAACCTATTAACAAGATGCCGAAGTGCCAGTTCCTGTTTTCTGCTGTTTTTGGTTCCAGAAAGGCTGTTCGGGTAATATTCTAGGAATTCGACGAAACAAAAGCCAGACATCTTATTTCACCGAGACGGACCAGAACACCGAAGGGGAGACGGAGTGGAGGCCCAGGGCCCCCACACCATAGGCCCGCGCCAGCCTATGGGGTGGGCCCCCCAGGCACCCCCTTGCGCCGCCTCTTCGCCTATATAGTCCCTCGTGACGTGAAAACCCTACACGAATTGACGAAACTCTAGAAAGACTCCAGGGACGCCGCCGCCATTGCGAAACTCCGTTTCAGGGGACAGAAGTCTTTGTTTCGGCACGCCGCCGGGACGGGGAATTGCCCCCGGAGTCATCTCCATCGACACCACCGCCATCTTCATCGCCGTTGCTGTCTCCCATGATGAGGAGGGAGTAGTTCTCCCCCGAGGCTAAGGGCTCTACCGGTAGCTATGTGGTTCATCTCTCTCTCCCATGTGATCTTTATGTGATCATGAGCTTTGTATCACTATTAATCTATGCGCTACTCTAGTGATGTTATTAAAGTAATCTATTCCTCCTCCATGATGTAATGTTGACAGTGTGTGCATCATGTAGTACTTGGCATAGGTTATGATTGTAATCTCTTGTAGATTATGAAGTTAACTATTACTATGATAGTATTGATGTGATCTGTTCCCCCTTTCATAGCTATTGTTGACAGTGTGTATGTTATGTTAGTACTCGGTCTAAATTGCAACGGTCTATTATGCACTCTAGAGGTTACTTTAATATGAACTCCGGATGTTGTGGAGCTTGTTTACTCCGGCTTGAGGTGTGCTTTTATAGCCCTACACAATGAATGGTGTTTGTTATCCAACAAGAGAGTGTAGAGTAGTTTTATTATGTGATCATTGTTGAGAGTGTCCACTAGTGAAAGTAGGATCCCTAGGCCTTGTTTCCAAATATCGAATCTCCGTTTATTTACTGTTCTACTGCATGTTTACTTGCTGCCATATTTATTTCAGATTGTTATTACCACTCATATTCATCCATACTACTTGTATTTCACTATCTCTTCGCTGAACTAGTGCACCTATACATCTGACAAGTGTATTAGGTGTGTTGGGGACACAAGAGACTTCTTGTATCGTAATTGCAGGGTTGCTTGAGAGGGATATCTTTGACCTCTACCTCCCTGAGTTCGATAAACCTTGGGTGATTCACTTAAGGGAAACTTGCTGCTATTCTACAAACCTCTGCTCTTGGAGGTCCAACACTGTCTACAGGAATAGAAGCGTGCGTAGACATCAAGCTATTTTCTGGCGCCGTTGCCGGGGAGGTAAGGTAAAAGGTATTCACATCCTCCGACTACTAAGCTATTTCCTAGCACTGTTGCCGGTGTGTGAGTGCTCTAAGCTATTTCCTTTAGATCCTGCAATTGCATCTTTTTGTTTCTTGTTTTTATTTTTCACTAGTTAGGCGTAATGGAAAACAACAGTGAGCTTTTTAATTTATTTTCTGAGTTAAGACATGAATTATTTGATGCGAAAATTAAAAAACCTATGGAACCTTATTTGCATGCTAGTAGCAATGTTATTAGTATGAACGCAATTATTGCTAATGCTATGGAAAAGTCTAAGCTTGGGGAAGCTAGTTTTTATGATCTTTTTAGCTTCCCATCTTTAGGGGGGAAAATTTGCTCTGATAATACTTTATCTCCCATATGCGATAACTCTAATGATGCTTGTGATATTTTAAATCCACCTACTGAAAGTATTCCTTTCAAGATACCCATGAAAATTATTGAACATGTTGTGGATAACCGCTATGAAGGGGATGGAACTGTCCATCCTGGAGATCATTTATTGTTTTTACATGAATTATGCGGGTTATTCAAGTGTGCAGGTATTGCTATGGATGAAGTTAGGAAGAAACTATTCTCTATATCGCTGTCTGGTAAAGCGGCGCATTGGTATAAATTGTTGAAGAATGGGGATTCTCTTGATTGGAAGGATATTGTGCCTCTATTTTATTCTAAATTCTATCCTCCAAGTGAAATTCACAAAGACCGGAACCGCATATATAATTTCTGGCCTCACGATGGAGAGAGTATTGTCCAAGTATGGGGGAGATTGAAGTCTTTAATGCTCAAATGCCCCATTCATGAGCTTCCTGGTAATATCATCATTGATAATTTCTATGCAAGACTTTCTTTTCAAGATAAAACATTGCTGGATACTACTTGTTCTGGATCATTTACACGCAACAAAGAAGAGTTTAAACGGGACCTTCTTGATCGGATTCAGGAGAATATTGAAGGATGGGAGAACGACAAAGATAGAGAGTCAGGTATAAATTATGATTATGAATGCATTGAAACTTTTATGGATACTGATAAATTTTGTAATATGAGTGCTACTTATGGTCTTGACTCTCAAGTTGTTGCAAATTTTTATAAAGCTTTTGCCTCTCATTTTGAATTGCCTAGGAAGAATTTTGATAAGTATCATGAACCTTTCAAAGACACTTGCATGGCCAATGAAAATGTTGTTAATGATTGCAATAAACATGCCCAAACTTCTGAAAATACTATTTCTTATAAGCATGTTAATTTTTGTGGAATGCATAGACCTTGTGGAATTAATCAAATCGAAGATGAATATTGTATCCATCATAGGAATGAAAAAACTAGAAAGTGGTTTAGGGCTCTAGATGATCTTGGTGAAAAAGTTTGTGCCCTCTATCCTTTTATTTGTGAACTTTGCCATAGAGTGGGTCATTTTAATTTTCAATGCTCCTCCAATGATAATTCGAACCCCATGAGTGCTGCAAACTTGTATTGTGATGATGAAATCCTTCCTAATCGGCATGATGAACTTACTTTATTTTTGGGGTGTGAAGAGTTATCAAGAAAAATTTCCTTGTTAGATATTAATGATCTTGATATTAATAGTGTCCTGCATGGGTGTCTTTCTTATTGCATTGATACTTGCCATACAAATACTTACATACAAAATATTTTAGAAGATGACACTTTGCCAAAATATGATAGGACCGCTGTGTGTTTTAAACTTATTAATGAAAAGGAGGAATCCTCCCAAGTTTCTTCTATTGTTTCTGAAAATAAATCAGGTTATGTGGAGAAGCCTCCCTTCAAGCCTCTTCTTCCTAAAGAAGGGAACGAGGAGAAGGAAAAGAAGAAGAAGAAGAAGAAGAAGAAGAAGAAGAAGAGGGGTGATACATCTCCAACGTATCGATAATTTCTTATGTTCCATGCTTGTTTTATGACAATACCTACATGTTTTCTTCACACTTTATATCGTTTTGATGCATTTTCCGGAACTAACCTATTGACGAGATGCCGAAGTGCCAGTTCCTGTTTTCTGCTGTTTTTGGTTTCAGAAATCCTAGTAAGGAAATATTCTCGGAATTGGACGAAATCAACGCCCAGCATCTTATAATTCCACGAAGCTTCCAGAACACCCGAGAGGGACCAGAGGAGAGCCACAGCGGGCCCACACGTGTGGTCGGCGCAGCCCAAGGGGGGCCGCGCCCCCTATTGTGTGGCGCCCTCGTAACCCTTCCGACTCCGCCTCTTCGCCTATAAGAAGCCCCTGACCTAAATCTTCGATACGAATAAGCCACGGTACGAGAAACCTTCCAGAGCCGCCGCCATCGTGAAGCCAAGATCTGGGGGACAGGAGTCTCTGTTCGGGCACGCCGCCGGGACGGGGAAGTGCCCCTGGAAGGCATCTCCATCGACACCACCGCCATCTTCATCAACGCTGTTGTCTCCCATGAGGAGGGAGTAGTTCTCCCTCGAGGCTAAGGGATGTACCGGTAGCTATGTGGTTAATCTCTCTCCTATGTACTTCAATACAATGATCTCATGAGCTGCCTTACATGATTGAGATTCATATGAGCTTTGTATCACTATTAATCTATGTGCTACTCTAGTGATGTTATTAAAGTACTCTATTCCTCCTCCATGATGTAATGGTGACAGTGTGTGCATCATGTAGTACTTGGCGTAGTTTATGATTGTGATCTCTTGTAGATTATGAAGTTAACTATTACTATGATGGTATTGATGTGATCTATTCCTCCTTTCATAGTATGATGGTGACAGTGTGCATGCTATGTTAGTACTTGGTATAATTGCAATGATCTATCATGCACTCTAAGGTTATTTAAATATGAATATCGAATATTGTGGAGCTTGTTAACTCCGGCATTGAGGTGCTCTTGTAGCCCTACGCAATTAGTGGTGTTCATCATCCAACAAGAGAGTGTAGAGTATAGCATTTATCTATTCAGTTAAGTGATCAATGTTGAGAGTGTCCACTAGTGAAAGTATTATCCCTAGTCCTTGTTTTTCCAAATACTGCAATCATCGCTTGTTTACTGTTCTACTGCATCTGTACTGCCTGCAATATTCCCACCATCAACCACACGCCAGTTGTAGCAGCAAGCTATTTTCTGGTGCCGTTACTACTGCTCATATTCATTCATACCACTTGTATTTCACTATCTCTTCGCCGAACTAGTGCACCTATACATCTGACAAGTGTATTGGGTGTGTTGGGGACACAAGAGACTTCTTGCATTGTGATCGCAGGGTTGCTTGAGAGGGATATCTTTGACCTCTTCCTCCCTGAGTTCGATAAACCTTGGGTGATCCACTTAAGGGAAAACTTGCTGCTTTTCTACAAACCTCTGCTCTTGGAGGCCCAACACTGTCTACAGGAAAAGAAGTGTGAGTAGACATCAAGCTATTTTCTTGCGCCGTTGCCGGGGACCGAAAAGCTTCACCACGGATATTTTCTCCCTCGTCAACCACGCGCCAGTTGTAGGCAGTCAAGCTATTTTCTGGCGCCGTTGCCGGGGAGGAAAGGTAAAAAGGCACTCACACTCCGGTCCCAGGTAACTAAGTTATTTTCTGGTGCCATTGTAAGTGCTCGAAGCTATTTCCTTTAGATCCTGCAATTGCATCTTTTTGTTTCTTGTTTTTATTTCACTAGTTAGGCATAATGGAAAGCAACATGGAGCTTTTTAATCTATTTCCTGAGTTAAGACATGGATGGTTTGATGCGAAAATTTAAAAACCTATGGAACATATTAGTATGAACGCTTTGAACATCATTGTTGCTAATGATATGGAAAATTCTAAGCTTGGGGAAGCTGGTTTTGATGAGCATGATATTTTTAGTCCCCCAAGCATTGAGGAGAAAATTTTCTTTGATGATACTTTGCCTCCTATTTATGATGATTATAATGATAGTGGTCTTTTGGTGCCGCCTACTATGGAGAGTAAATTTTATTATGATTATACTATGCCTCCTACACTTGATAAGAATAATAATGATAGCTACTTTGTTGAATTTGCTCCCACTGTTACTAATAAAATTGATTATGCTTATGTGGAGAGTAATGATACTTTTATGCATGAGACTCATGATAAGAATGTTTTATGTGACAGTTATATTGTTGATTTTGCTCATGATGCTACTGGATATTATTATGAGAGAGGAAAATATGGTTGTAGAAATTTTCATGTCACTAAAACACCGCTCTTTTTGCTGAAAATCTTGAAGCTGCGCTTGTCTAGTCTTTCTATGCTTGTTGCATTATGCTTCATGAATTTGTTTATTTACAAGATTCCTTTTCATAGGAAGTGGGTTAGGCTTAAATTTGTTTTGAATTTTCTTTTTGATGCTCTCTTTTGCTTCAACTCTTATTTCTTGCGAGTGCATCATTAAAAATTACTGAGCCCATCTTAATGGCTATAAAGAAAGCACTTCTTGGGAGATAACCCATGTGTTTATTTTGCTACAGTACTTTTGTTTTATATTTGTGTCTTGGAAGTTGTTACTACTGTAGCAACCTCTCCTTATCTTTATTTTGTTGCATTGTTGTGCCAAGTAAAGTCTTTGATAGTAAGGTTCATACTAGATTTGGATTACTGCGCAGAAACAGATTTCTTGCTGTCACGAATTTGGGTTGAATTCTCTGTAGGTAACTCAAAAAATTCTGCCAATTTACGTGAGTGATCGTCAGATATGTACGCAAATTTCATTCAATTTGAGCATTTTCATCTGAGCAAGTCTGGTGCCTCTTAAAAATTCGTATTTACGGACTGTTCTGTTTTGACAGATTCTGCCTTTTATTTCGCATTGCCTCTTTTACTGTGTTGGATGGATTTCTTTATTCCATTAACTTTCAGTAGCCTTGGGCAATGTCCAGAAGTGTTAAGAATGATTGTGTCACCTCTGAACATGTGAATCTTGATTATGCACTAACCCTCTAATGAGTTTGTTTTGAGTTTGGTGTGGAGGAAGTTTTCAAGGGTCAAGAGAGGAGGATGATATATGATTAAGAAGAGTGAAAAGTCTAAGCTTGGGGATGCCCCCGTGGTTCATCCCTGCATATTTCAAGAAGACTCAAGCATCTAAGCTTGGGGATGCCCAAGGCATCCCCTTCTTCATCGACAACATTATCAGGTTCCTCTAGTGAAACTATATTTTTATTCCGTCACATCTTATGTGCTTTACTTGGAGTGTCTGTTTGTTTTTGTTTTGTTTGAATAAATGCATGCTTGTGTGGGAGAGATACACGCTCCGCTGGTTCATATGAACATATGTGTTCTTAGCTTTTAATGTTCATGGCAAAGGTTGAACTGCTTCGTTCATTGTTATATGGTTGGAAACAGAAAATGCTACATGTGGTAATTGGTATGATGTCTTGAATAATTTGATACTTGGCAATTGTTGTGCTCATATAGATCATGTTTAAGCTCTTGCATCATATACTTTGCACCTATTAGTGAAGAAATACATAGAGCTTGCTAAAATTTGGTTTGCATGATTGGTCTCTCTAAAGTCTAGATATTTTCTAGTAAGGGTTTGAGCAACAAGGAAGACTGTGTAGAGTTTTATAATGCTTGCAATATATTCTTATGTGAGTTTTGTTGTACCGGTTCATACTTGTGTTTGCTTCAAACAACCTTGCTAGCCTAAGCCTTGTATTGAGAGGGATTACTTCTCATGCATCCATCCTTGAGCCAATAACTATGCCATTTGTGTCCACCATACCTACCTACTACATGGTATTTTCTGCCATTCCAAAGTAAATTGCTTGAGTGCTATCTTTAAACACTTCAAAAATTATTACCTCTTATTTGTGTCAATGTTTTATAGCTCATGAGGAAGTATGTGGTGTTTATCTTTCAATCTTGTTGGGCAACTTTCACCAATGGACTAGTGGCTTCATCCGCTTATCCAATAATTTTGCAAAAAGAGCTGGCAATGGGGTTCCCAGCCCCAATTAATTAACTTTCATAATTTTACAAATAGACACTCCTCCATGGTATGTGATTGTTGGACGGCACCCGAGGATTCGGTTAGCCATGGCTTGAGAAAGCAAAGGTGGGGAGGAGTGTCATCTAAATAAAACTAAAATAAAAAGGCACTCCTTCATGGTATGAGATTGTTGGCAGGCACCCGAGGATTCGGTTAGCCATGGTTTGTGAAAGCAAGGTTGGAAGGAGTGCCACCTAAAAATAAAAATGTTTCATGGGAGCTGCTCTTTGAAGGTTTGTCTGGCAAGGGGGTTAGAGTGCCCACTACCATTCGTTGACAACAACAAACACCTCTCAAAACTTTACTTTTATGATCTCTCTATGTTTTCAAAATAAAAGCTCTAGCACAAATATAGCAATCAATGCTTCCCTCTGCGAAGGGCCATTCTTATATTTTTATGTTGAGTCAGTTTACCCACTTCTTTCTGTCTTAGAAGCAAACACTTGTGTTAACTGTGCATTGATTCCTACATACTTGCATATTTGCATTCATCATATTACTTTGCATTGACAATTATCCATGAGATATACATGTTACAAGTTGAAAGCAACTGCTGAAACTTATATCTTCCTTTGTGTTGCTTCAATGCCTTTACTTTGAATCTACTGCTTTATGAGTTAACTCTTATGCAAGACTTATTGATGCCTGCCTTGAAAGTACTATTCATGAAAAGTCTTTGTTATATGATTCAGTTGTTTAATCATTGTCTTTATCATTGCTTTGAATCACTTCATTCATCTCATATGCTTTACAATAGTATGATCAAGATTATGTTGGTAGCATGTCACTTCAGAAATTATTCTTTTATCGTTTACCTACTCGAGGACGAGTTGGAACTAAGCTTGGGGGATGCTGATACGTCTCCAACGTATCGATAATTTCTTATGTTCCATGCTTATTTTATGACAATACCTACATGTTTTGTTCACACTTTATATCGTTTTGATGCATTTTCCGGAACTAACCTATTGACAAGATGCCGAAGTGTCAGTTCCTGTTTTCTGCTGTTTTTGGTTTCAGAAATCATAGTAAGGAAATATTCTCTGAATTGGACGAAATCAACGCCCAGCATCTTATAATTCCACGAAGCTTCCAGAACACCCGAGAGGGACCAGAGGAGAGCCACAGGGGGCCCACACGTGTGGCCGGCGCGGCCCAAGGGGGGGCCACGCCCCCCTATTATGTGGCGCCCTCGTAAGCCTTCCGACTCCACCTCTTCGCCTATAAGAAGCCCCCTGACCTAAATCTTCGATACGAATAAGCCACGGTACGAGAAACCTTCCAGAGCCGCCGCCATCGCGAAGCCAAGATCTGGGGGATAGGAGTCTCTGTTCCGGCACGCCGCCGGGACAGGGAAGTGCCCCCGGAAGGCATCTCCATCGACACCCCCGCCATCTTCATCAACGCTGCTGTCTCCCATGAGGAGGGAGTAGTTCTCCCTCGAGGCTAAGGGCTGTACCGGTAGCTATGTGGTTAATCTCTCTCCTATGTACTTCAATACAATGATCTCATGAGCTGCCTTACATGATTGAGATTCATATGAGCTTTGTATCACTATTAATCTATGTGCTACTCTAGTGATGTTATTAAAGTACTCTATTTCTCCTCCATGATGTAATGGTGACAGTGTGTGCATCATGTAGTACTTGGCGTAGTTTATGATTGTGATCTCTTGTAGATTATGAAGTTAACTATTACTATGATGTTATTGATGTGATCTATTCCTCCTTTCATAGTATGATGGTGACAGTGTGCATGCTATGTTAGTACTTGGTATAATTTCAATGATCTATCATGCACTCTAAGGTTATTTAAATATGAATATCGAATATTGTGGAGCTTGTTAACTCCGGCATTGAGGTGCTCTTGTAGCCCTACGGAATTAGTGGTGCTCATCATCCAACAAGAGAGTGTAGAGTATAGCATTTATCTATTCAGTTAAGTGATCAATGTTGAGAGTGTCCACTAGTGAAAGTATTATCCCTAGGCCTTGTTTCCAAATACTGCAATCATCGCTTGTTTACTGTTCTACTACATCTGTACTGCCTGCAATATTCACACCATCAACCACACGCCAGTTGTAGCAGCAACCTATTTTCTGGTGCCGTTACTACTGCTCATATTCATTCATACCACTTGTATTTCACTATCTCTTCGCCGAACTAGTGCACCTATACATCTGACAAGTGTATTGGGTGTGTTGGGGACACAAGAGACTTCTTGCATTGTGATCGCAGGGTTGCTTGAGAGGGATATCTTTGACCTCTTCCTCCCTTAGTTCGATAAACCTTGGGTGATCCACTTAAGGGAAAACTTGCTGCTGTTCTACAAACCTCTGCTCTTGGAGGCCCAATACTGTCTACAGTAAAATAAGTGTGAGTAGACATCAAGGGGAAATAAAAAGAAAGAGGTAACGGCATATCCCCGCGTGTATGAGATAACGATAGGTAACCGTAAGTATGGAGCTCCTAATGATTATTATGATAATGAATCTGAGTACATTGATCTTCCTATGCCCTTTACCTACATTAGTGATCATGATTTGAAAGAGCACACTACTTTTGATATTGAAAATCTCTGGGAAACTAATTCTGAAAATGATGATGTTAATAATTGCCATAGTATTAGTAATGTCCATACTTCCCCCCATAATGATATAGAAAGCTCTAAGCTTGGGGATGAGGTGTTTGAAAATCCTTTTGCTACTGCTGATTATATGTTTGATACATCTCCTTCTAGTAACAATGATGGTATGGTTACAGATGAACATACTGTGGAGGATAACTATTCTATTTCTTATGATGACACTATGCCTCCAATCTTTGACAATTATTATAAAGAATGCTATGACATAGGTTATAATTACCCTGATGAAACTTGTCATAGTTATGATGGGATTGCCAAAAACAATTCCCTTGGTATGCAACTTGTTTATCATGTTCAAATTCTTGATAATGATCCTGCTCCAATTACTATTAATGAGAAGAGTTTTTCTTATACCAAAACTAATGATACTTTTATACATATGAACCATGATAAGAATGCTTTAAGTGATGGGTATATTGTGGATTTTATCAATGATGCTACTGAAAGTTATTATGAGAGAGAGAAACATGGTTATATGCATCTTAATAATATTAAGTTTCCCTCCTTTATGTTGAGGATCTTGAAGTTACTCGTGTTTTATCTTCCTATGCTTGTCACTTTATTCCTCATGAATTCATTTGTGTACAAGATTCCTTTTCATAGGAAGTGGGTTAGACTTAAAAGTGTTTCTTATTTGCTTTTGATGCTCTCTTTTTGCTTCAACTCTCATCCTTATGTGAGCATCATTAAAATTACTGAGCCCATCTTAATGGCTATAAAGAAAGCACTTCTTGGGAGATAACCTATGTTTTTATTTTGCTACTGTTTTGTTGTGTCTTGGAAGTTGTTACTACTGTAGCAACCTCTCTTTATCTTTATTTTATTGCATTGTTGTGCCAAGTAAAGTCTTTGATAGTAAGGTTGATACTAGATTTGGATTACTGCACAGAAACAGATTTCTGGCTGTCACGAATTTGAGTAGCCCCCTCTGTAGGTAACTCAGAAAAATCTGCCAATTTACGTGAGTTATCCTCAGATATGTACGCAACTTTCATTCAATTTGACAATTTTCATCTGAGCAAGTTAAGTGCCTCTAAAAAATTCGTCTTTACGGACTGTTCTGTTTTGACAGATTCTGCCTTTTATTTCGCATTGCCTCTTTTGCTATGTTGGATGGATTTCTTTGTTCCATTAACTTTCAGTAGCTTTGTGCAATGTCCAGAAGTGTTAAGAATGATTATGTCACCTCTGAATGTGTGAATTTTTGATTATGCACTGATACGTCCAATTTGCATCACTATTTTATATCATAATTGAAGGAGATATGCCCTAGAGGCAATAATAAAGTGGTTATTATTTATATCTTTATGTTTATGATAAATGTTTATATATCATGCTATAATTGTATTAACCGAAAAATTAGTACATGTGTGATATGTAGACAACAAGAAGTCCCTAGTATGCCTCTTAAACTAGCTTGTTGATTAATGGATGATTAGTTTCATAATCATGAACATTGGATGTTATTAATAACAAGGTTATATCATTATATGAATGATGTAATGGACACACCCAATTAAGCGTAGCATAAGATCTCGTCATTAAGTTATTTGCTATAAGCTTTCGATACATAGTTACCTAGTCCTTATGACCATGAGATCATGTAAATCACTTATACCGGAAAGGTACTTTGATTACACCAAACACCACTGCGTAAATGGGTGGTTATAAAGGTGGGATTAAGTATCCGGAAAGTATGAGTTGAGGCATATGGATCAACAGTTGGATTTGTCCATCCCGATGACGGATAGATATACTCTGGGCCCTCTCGGTGGAATGTCGTCTAATGTCTTGCAAGCATATGAATGAGTTCATAAGAGACCACATACCACGGTACGAGTAAAGAGTACTTGTCAGGAGACGAGGTTGAACAAGGTATAGAGTGATACCGAAGATCAAACCTCGGACAAGTAAAATATCGCGTGACAAAGGGAATTGGTATTGTATGTAAATGGTTCATTCGATCACTAAAGTCATCATTGAATATGTGGGAGCCATTATGGATCTCCAGATCCCGCTATTGGTTATTGGTCGGAGTGAGTACTCAACCATGTCCGCATAGTTCACGAACCGTAGGGTGACACACTTAAAGCTGGATGTTGAAATGGTAGTACTTGAATATGGAATGGAGTTCGAATATTTGTTCGGAGTCCCGGATGAGATCCCGGACATCACGAGGAGTTCCGGAATGGTCCGGAGAATAAGATTCATATATAGGATGTCATTTTATGTGAATTAAAATGTTGCGGAAGGTTCTATGGAAGGTTCTAGAAAAGTCCGGAAGAAACCACCAAGAAAGGTGGAGTCCACATGGGACTCCACCTCCATGGCCGGCCAACCCTAGTGGGGGTGGAGTCCCAAGTGGACTCCCCCTTAGGGGGCCGGCCACCCCCCCCATATGGGAGGTGGAACTCCCACCTCTAGTGGGAGTCCTAGCTTGGCTAGGTTTCCCCTCCATATGGAAGGTTTTTGGTTCGGGTCTTATTCGAAGACTTGGAGACCAACTCTTGGGGTTCCACCTATATAATGAGGGCCAAGGGGGAGGGGGCCGGCCACCTCAAACACCACCAAGGTGGCCGCACCCCATAGTGGCCGGCGCCCCCCTCTCCCCAAACCCTAGCCGCCCCGCTCCTCCACTTCCCGCACGCTTAGCGAAGCTCCGCCGGACTTCTCCACCACCACCGACACCACGCCGTCGTGCTGTCGGATTCAAGAGGATCTACTACTTCCGCTGCCCGCTGGAACGGGGAGGTGGACGCCATCTTCATCAACAACCGAACGTGTGACCGAGTACGGAGGTGCTGCCCGTTCGTGGCGCCGGAACCGATCGTGATCAAGATCTTCTACGCGCTTTTGCAAGCGGCAAGTGAACGTCTACCGCAGCAACAAGAGCCTCATCTTGTAGTCTTTGGAATCTCTTCAAGGGTGAGACTCGATACCCCCTCGTTGCTACCGTCTTCTAGATTGCATATTGGCTTGGATTGCGTGTTCGCGGTAGGAAATTTTTTGTTTTCTATGCAACGTTATCCTTCAATAATTTGATGTTATTCATTGATATATTTCATATTTGGAGATGATACTTATGTTATTTCATCTATTTTGCATGATTCATGATTATTGGAGGATCGCGCACCGGAGCCAGGATTCTGCTGGAAAAAGCACCGTCGGAATGCAATATTTCGGAAGATCAACAATTGACGAAAGTTATATGAAAAATCCTATTTTTCCAGAAGATGACGAGAGCCAGAAGGAGGAGCCGAGGAGGGCCACCATGGGCCCCCCTCACAGGCCGGCGCGGGCCCTACCCTGGCCGCGCCGCCATGTGGGGAGGGGGCCCACAGCCCCCTCTGGCCTCCTCTCCTTCGCGTATTTCTTCGTCCCGAAAACCTAAGCTCCGGGGGATAAGTCGCGAAGAGTCACAGCCGCCTCTGCAGGGCGGAGAACACCAGAGAGAAAAGAGCTCTCCGGCAGGCTGAGATCCGTCGGGGAAATTCCCTCCCGGAGGGGGAAATCGACGCCATCGTCACCGCCATCGAGTTGGACATCATCTCCATCACCATCATCATCATCTCCATCATCATCACCACCGTCTCCACCGCTGCACATCGTCACCGCTGTAACAATTTGGGTTTGATCTTGATTGTTTGATAGGGGAAACTCTCCCGGTGTTGATTTCTACTTGTTATTGATGCTATTGAGTGAAACCGTTGGACCAAGGTTTATGTTCAGATTGTTATTCATCATCATATCACCTCTGATCATGTTCCATATGATGTCTCGTGAGTAGTTCGTTTAGTTCTTGAGGACATGGGTGAAGTCTAAATGTTAGTAGTGAAGTATGGTTGAGTAATATTCAATGTTATGATATTTAAGTTGTGGTGTTATTCTTCTAGTGGTGTCGTGTGAACGTCGACTACACGACACTTCACCTTTATGGGCCTAGGGGAATGCATCTTGTACTCGTTTGCCAATTGCGGGGTTGCCGGAGTGTGAAACCTAAACCCCGTTGGTATATCGATGCAGGAGGGATAGCAGGATCTCAGAGTTTAAGGCTGTGGTTAGATTTATCTTAATTACTTTCTTGTAGTTGCGGATGCTTGCAAGGGGTATAATCACAAGTATGTATTAGTCCTAGGAAGGGCGGTACATTAGCATAGGTTCACCCACACAACACTTATCAAAACAATGAAGATTAATTAGCCGTATGTAGCGAAAGCACTAGACTAAAATCCCGTGTGTCCTCGAGAACGTTTGGTCATTATAAGTAAACAAACCGGCTTGTCCTTTGTGCTAAAAAGGATTGGGCCACTCGCTGCAATTATTACTCTCGCACTTTACTTACTCGTACTTTATTCATCTGCTACATCAAAACCCCCTGAATACTTGTCTGTGAGCATTTACAGTGAATCCTTCATCGAAACTGCTTGTCAACACCTTCTGCTCCTCATTGGGATCGACATTCTTACTTATCGAAGATACTACGATACACCCCCTATACTTGTGGGTCATCAAGACTATTTTCTGGCGCCGTTGCCGGGGAGTGAAGCGCTATTGGTAAGTGGAATTGGTAAGGGAAATTTCTACTGTTTGTACTGATTTTATTTCTGCCTGCTGCCATAATTCATTATGGAGAGATCTTCTCTTGAGTTTTTATTTGGAAAATCTACTACTACTGCAAAGGTAGTGGATGAGGCGCCAGGTGAGGAAGAAATACCATACAAAATACCTATGAAAATTATTGAACGTGTAGTGGATAACCGTTATACCGGGGATGGAACTGTCCACCCTGGAGATCATTTACTGTTCCTACATGAATTATGCGGTTTATTCAAGTGTGCAGGTATTGCTATGGATGAAGTGAGGAAGAAACTATTCTCTATATCGCTGTCTGGTAAAGCGGCGCATTGGTATAAATTACTGGATAATGGGGATTCTCTTGAATGGAATGATATTGTGCCCCGGTTTTATTCTAAGTTCTATCCTCCAAGTGAAATTCACAAAGATCGGAACCGCATATATAATTTTTGGCCTCATGATGGAGAGAGTATTGCCCAAGCGTGGGGGAGATTGAAGTCTTTAATGCTCAAATGCCCCATTCATGAGCTTCCTGGTAATGTTATTATTGATAATTTCTATGCAAGACTTTCTTTTCAAGACAAGACCTTGCTGGATACTTCTTGTTCTGGATCATTCACGCGCAACAAAGAAGAGTTTAAAAGGGACCTTCTTAATCGGATCCAGGAAAATACTGAAGGATGGGAGAACGACAAAGATAGAGAATCAGGTATAAATTATGATTATAAATGCATTGAAGCTTTTATGGATACTGATAAATTTCGTAATATGAGTGCTACTTATGGTCTTGATTCTCAAGTTGCTGCAAATCTTTATAAAGCTTTTGCCTCTCATTATGAATTGCCTAAGAAGAACTTTGATAAGTATCATGAACCGTATAAAGATAAAATTGATTCATCTATTAATAAATGTGTTGTAGTTGAAACTGTTGATCATGTTATTCCTGAAGCTTATATTGAAAAAACTCCTTTCCCTGCTAAAATGAAGGAGTACTCTATTATAAATAGTGTGGTTCATAAAAGTGAAAAGAAACCTATAGAACCTGAAGAACAAATAAAAGTTGAACCTGTTGTTGCAATAGTTAAACATCTTGTAACCGAAAATGTGGAGGATGGTCATATTATTTTCTGTGAAGATGCTTCTAATATTGTTTCACATCCTAATAAGTCTAAGGAAGCTAGTGTTCCTATGCTATCTGTTAGAATTGGAGATCATTGTTATTATGGTTTATGTGATATTGGTGCAAGTATTAGTGCTATTCCTTATGAGCTTTACATGGATATTATGCACGAAATTGGTTCTTGTGAACTTGAAGATATTGATGTGGTTATTCGGCTGGCTAATAGAGAAACTATCTCTCCAATTGGTATTGTTCGAGATGTGGAAGTTCTATGTGGTAAGATTAAATATCCTGCTGACTTTTTGGTACTTGGTTCTGCTGCTAGTAAATATTGTCCTATCATTTTTGGTAGACCTTTTCTAAATACTTATGGAGCTATTATAGATTGCAAGAAAGAGAAAATTTTGACTAAATTTGCTGGTGAATCTTATGAGTTTAACTTCTCTAAATTTACCAAAACTCCTTATAAAGCTGATTTGCCTAATAATGATTTTAGAGTTGAACAGTGTGCATCTATTGCTCTTGCTCCTAATAATCCTTTGCAGCAACATTTGGAGAATAGTGAGAGTGAAGTTTTTAGGGAAGAAAGAGATGAGCTTGATGAAATTTTCCTTTGTCAACTATTCTTAAGCATGATTTACCGGTAGAAGATCTGGGTACAACACCACCACCAAAGGAAGATCCTGTCTTTGATTTAAAACCATTGCCTGATAATCTTAAATATGCTCATATTGATGATAAGAAAATATATCCTGTTATTATTAGTTCTAAGCTTACAAAGTTTGAAGATGAAAGGTTATTGGAAATATTGAAGAAACAACGAGGTGATATTGGCTACACTCTTGATGACTTGAAGGGGATTTCTGCCTCTATTTGCCAACATGCCATTAATATGGAAGATGATGCGAAGCCTGTTGTTGAACCTCAGCGTCATCTAATTCCTAAGATGAAGGATGTGGTAAGAAATGAGGTATTAAGACTTCTTGAAGCTGGTATTATATATCCTATTGCTGATAGTAGATGGGTTAGTCCTGTGCATTGTGTTCCTAAGAAAGGAGGAATGACTGTTGTGCCCAATGATAATGATGAGCTCATACCTCAAAGAGTAGTTGTAGGGTATAGAATGTGCATTGATTATCGTAAAGTTAATAAAGTTACTAAGAAAGATCATTACCATTTGCCTTTTATTGATCAAATGTTAGAAAGGTTGTCTAAGAATACTCACTTTTGCTTTCTTGATGGTTATTCTGGGTTTTCACAAATTGCTGTTAAAACTAAGGATCAAGAGGAAACCACTTTCACTTGTCCCTATGGAACTTATGCTTATAGACGTACGCCTTTTGGTTTATGTAATGCCCCTGCTACTTTTCAAAGATGCATGTCTGCTATTTTTCATGGCTTTTGCAAGAGTATTGTAGAGGTATTCATGGATGATTTTTCTATCTATGGGAATTCTTTTGATAATTGCTTGCGGAACCTTGATAAAGTTTTGCAGAGATGTGAATAAACTAACCTTGTTCTTAATTGGGAGAAATGCCACTTTATGGTTAACGAAGGAATTGTATTGGGACATAAAATTTCCGAGAGAGGTATTGAAGTTGATAGAGCTAAAGTTGAAGCAATTGAGAAGATGCCCTACCCTAGGGATGTTAAAGGTATTCGTAGTGTTCTTGGTCATGCTAGGTTTTATAGGAGGTTTATTAAAGACTTCTCCAAGATTTCAAAGCCTCTTACTAATCTTCTTCAAAAAGATGTACCTTTTGTTTTTTATGATGATTGTAAGGAAGCTTTTGAAACTCTAAAGAAAGCCTTAACAACTGCTCCTATAGTTGAACCTCCCGATTGGAACTTACCTTTTGAAATTATGTGTGATGCTAGTGATTTTGCTGTAGGCGCTGTTCTTGGACATCGAGTAAATAAAAAATTGAATGTTATTCATTATGCTAGTAAAACTCTTGATGCTGCTCAAAGAAATTATGCTACTACTGAAAAGGAATTGTTAGCTGTAGTCTTTGCTTGTGATAAGTTTAGATCCTATATTGTTGATTCGAAAGTTACTATACATACTGATCATGCTGCAATCAGATACCTTATGCAAAAGAAAAATGCTAAGCCAAGGCTTATTAGGTGGGTACTTCTGTTGCAAGAATTTGATTTACATATTGTAGATAGGAAAGGTGCTGATAATCCTGTTGTTGATAATTTGTCTAGATTGGAAAATATTGCTTATGATCCTGTTCCTGTTAATGATAGTTTTCCAAATGAACAATTGGCTGTAATAAAGGTGAGCTCGCGAGACAGTCCTTGGTATGCTGATTATGCTAACTTTATTGTTTCCAAGTACTTGCCTCCAACCTTTTCAGCTCAGCAAAGGAGGAAATTCTTTTATGACTTGAGGCATTATTTCTGGGATGACCCACACTTATATAAAGAAGGAGTGGATGGTATTCTGCGAAGATGTGTTCCCGAATATGAACAACAAGAGATATTGAGTAAATGTCATGGTAGTGCTTATGGAGGACATCACGCCGGAGATAGAACCGCACAAAAGGTTCTACAGTCAGGTTTTTATTGGCCAACTCTCTTTAAAGATGCAAGGAAGTTTATTTTATCTTGTGATGAATGTCAAAGGGTTGGTAATATCTCCAGACGCAATGAAATGCCTATGAATTATACTCTTGTTATTGAACCGTTTGATTGTTGGGGATTTGACTTCATGGGACCTTTTCCCTCTTCAGAAGGTAACACTCATATACTTGTTGTTGTTGATTATGTTACTAAATGGGTGGAAGCCATACCTACAAAAAGTGCTGATGGTGAGACCTCTTTAAGAATGATTTTAGATATTATTTTTCCTAGATTTGGAGTTCCTAGATATATTATTACTGATGGAGGTTCTCATTTTATTCACGGTGGTTTTAGAAAAACTCTTGCTAAATATGGTATTAATCATAGAATTGCTTCCGCTTATCATCCTCAAACTAGTGGGCAAGTAGAACTATCAAATAGAGAAATTAAAGCTATCTTGCAAAAGACTGTTAATAAAACTAGAAAGAATTGGGCTAGTAAATTGAAGGAAGCACTATGGGCTTATAGAACTGCTTATAAAAATCCCATGGGTATGTCACCTTATAAAATGGTTTATGGAAAAACTTGTCATTTACCTTTAGAACTAGAGCACAAAGCTTATTGGGCTGTAAGAGAACTAAATAAAGATCCTAAACTAGCCGGTAAGAAGAGGTTGCTGCAATTGAGTTCTCTAGATGAATGGAGAAGTGAAGCTTATGAAAATGCTAAACTCTTTAAAGAGAAAGTTAAAAAATGGCATGATAGAAGAATTATCAAAAGAGAATTTAATATTGGGGATAAAGTCCTATTGTATCGGTCTCGTCTCAGATTATTTGCAGGGAAATTACTCTCGAAATGGGAAGGACCATATGTTGTTGAGGAGGTGTATCGTTCAGGAGAAATTAAAATTAGCTCTCTCCAAGGCAATGCCACACAAGTGGTGAATGGACAAAGACTCAAGCATTATATCTCAGGTGATTCTTACAATGTAGATGTTGATGTTATTCGAGTGGAAACACCGGAGGCTTTCATCAAAGGACAAATTGACAGTCCGCCAGAACTCGACTTTGAATAGGTAACAGTACTGGTAATAAAAAGTTCGCAATTTACTTTCCGAACAATGTTCTTGGTATTTTTGGAAAATATGAAAAATTACGAGATCGAAACGGAGAGGAGGAGACGCACGAGGGCGTGCCCCCATAGGCCGGCGCAGGCCCCAGCCAGGCCGCACCGCCCTATGAGCTGGCCACCTCGTCGCCCCTCTCCGCTCTGGTTCGACCTGGTACTTTCCTTATGACATACAAATTCCTGCTATATAATCCCCTGGACCCCTGGAGGTCCGTATATCGTTTTCTCGACGTGTTTTGTATTGAGCTGTTTCTGCCAGGATCTGTTTTCAATCTAGAAGCACCATGGTCTCCAAAAACAAGGGCAAGGGGCTTTCGGATGAAGATATTCAGGATCCCGAGTGGAAAGAGGTGGACGAGAGCGTCAAGGAAGAAGATGAAGAAGAAGTGGAGGAAGACTCGCGCGCACACCCGCGTGCTACCATCGCAAGCATCGAGGTGGTGAATAACCCTTTTAGTGCAAAGAGGAGCGCAAGAATTCGCACTGGAGGAAGGGTTCCACGTCATTACCTAACTCCAAAGACATCTTCTTCAGGCACTTACCATCCCTTCCGCAATCTAATTTACAATAGTCAAATTGAAATGACTCCCAAGGCAGCATTGCCTAGCAATTGGGATATAGATCGTTCTAACACTGCAGGAAGGATGAAGCCTGAGGCTGAAGAGTGGGGAAATAACTCCAAGAGTTGGGACTCGCCGTCGGACATACTTCTTAACTGCGTCGAACACAATTCGGAGATGATCCGCAACCTCATGTACAAGATTGATGAGCTTCAGGAGCTTGTTGAGAAGCTTGTCGAGAATTCATCACCACCATCACCGAAGGAGTAATTCATCATCGGTATTGGCATCCCCTTGGTTTGTTCCAAGTGATACGTCTCCAACGTATCCATAATTTCTGATATTCCATGCTTGTTTTATGACAATACTTACATGTTTTGCTCGCACTTTATAATGATTTCATGCGTTTTCCGGAACTAACCTATTAACAAGATGCCACAGTGCCAGTTCCTGTTTTCTGCTGTTTTTGGTTCCAGAAAGGCTGTTCGGGCAATATTCTCGGAATTGGACGAAATCAACGCCAAAGATCTTATTTTTCCCGGAAGGCTCCAGAACACCGAAGGGGAGTCGGAGGAGAGCCAGAGGGCCACCACACCATAAGGCTGCGCGGCCAGGCCTGGGCCCGCGCCAGCCTATGGTGAGGAGCCCCCAGGCGCCCCCTTGCGCCGCCTCTTCGCCTATTTAACCCCTTTCGACCTAAAAACTCGACACCTTTTAACGAAACTCCAGAAAGACTCCAGGGGCGCCGCCGCCATCGCGAAACTCCAATTCGGGGGACAGAAGTCTCTGTTTCGGCACCCTGCCGGGACGGGGAAGTGCCCCCGGAAGCCATCTCCATCAACGTCATCGCCTCCATCATGCTCCGTGAGTAGTTCCCCCATGGACTACGGGTTCTAGCAGTAGCTAGTTGGTACTCTCTATCCCATGTACTTCAATACAATGATCTCATGAGCTGCCTTACATGATTGAGATCCATCTGATGTAATCGGTGTTGTGTTTGTTGGGATCCGATGGATGATACATTATGATTAGTCTATCTATAAAATTTGTGAAGTTATTGTTGCTGCAATCTTGTTATGCTTAATGCTTGTCACTAGGGCCCGAGTGGCATGATCTTAGATTTAAGCTCTATAATTATTGCTTAGATTGTATCTACAAGTTGTATGCACATGTCACTGTCCGGAACCAAAGGCCCCGAAGTGACAGAAATCGGGACAACCGGAGGGGATGGCGGTGATGTGAGGATCACATGTTTTCACGGAGTGTTAATGCTTTGCTCCGGTACTCTATTAAAAGGAGTACCTTAATATCCAGTAGATTCCCTAGAGGCCCGACTGCCACCGGCTGGTAGGACAAAAGATGTTGTGCAAGTTTCTCATTGCGAGCACGTACGACTATATATGGAAAACATGCCTACATAATTAATGATCTGGATGTTCTGACTTAATGCTTTGATTCCTATCAATTGCCCAACTGTAATTTGTTCACCCAACACTTGTCACTTGTTATTGGAGAGTTACCACTAGTGTAGATCGCTGGGAACCCCGGTCCATCTCTCATCATTATATACTTGTTCTATATGTCATTGGAAGTAGTATCAACTATTTTCTGGTGCCATTGCTCCTGTGTTACTGATATTGCTACTGTGTTACTGTTACTATTGCTCTCATATTACTGCTACTTTCACATCACCCCTGTTACTAGTGCTTTTCCAGGTGCAGCTGAATTGACAACTCAGTTGTTAAGGCTTATAAGTATTCTTTACCTCCCCTTGTGTCGAACCAATAAATTTGGGTTTTACTTCCCTCGAAGACTGCCGTGATCCCCTATACTTGTGGGTTATCAAGATCAAGTTTTTAAGCGCCGTTGCCGGGGAGGCATAGCTCTACTCATAAGTTCACCTGGGGAGTACACTCTACCTCTCTCTCTGTTTTTATTTTATTTTATTTTGTTTTGCTTAGTTTACTTTTGTTTAGTTTATTTGTACTTAGTTTATATCTGTCTAGTATTACTTTGCTTAGTTTCTTTTTGTCTTGTTTTATTTTTCTTATATACCCAAAAATCCATAAAAAATTGAAAAACCTAAAAATTAAAAACTGCTGTTATGGGAGAACCCACAACCTACTTGGAGCTTATAGAGTATTATAATAATTATAGAGAATCAAGAACTGGTAAAGTAATGAGTGCTGTGATAGAAAAATTGAATACAATTGCTAAAATCTTGCTTAAACGCCATGATATAAACTGTTGCTCTCAACAGGATACTAGACATCTTAAATTTCAATGTGGCTTTAGTGAAGAAGTTTTAATTAAGAACTATAATTGGAATAACTATATTCATCTTGGGTTCGAAGAGGTAGAACAATTTGTCATATTTATGGGAGCCTCTGAGATAGAATCCTTCATGTCTAGAAATTATGAAACTTGTGTTGTTTGTAAGGACCTTAAAGATTATGTCTCTTCTATCCTTAATTTTTGCAATGAAAGTTACACTGATAATCCTTATATCATTGATTATAAAGAGAGACTCATTAATGCACAAGAATGCACTCACAATTTGCAGGAACCTGTGGAAGAAGAAATTGATGAACCTGAAAGCTCATTGGATGAAAAAGAAGAGGAGAGTGACGAACAAAAGGAGGAAGAATGGATTAGCTACCCATGCCAACCTTCTACTGAGAGTAACTCTTTATCTCTTACACTATTTGATTGTCCTCCATGCTTACCGAAAGAGGTTGAATGTTATGTTCCTGTGGATTCTCTTGAAATAGTACCTATGAGTAATACTTGTGAGAATAATTATGCTACTGTTATTTATGATAATCCATGCTACTTTGATAAATCTTATGATAATGCTTTGTTTGTGCCTGATGTCGAAATGCATGGTACTGAAGAGTTTTGTTTAGCAAATGTTTATGATAAAGCTTTAGATGATTGATGTCTACGCCCCCTCCTTTTCCTGTAGACAGTGTTGGGCCTCCAAGAGCAGAGGTTTGTAGAACAGCAGCAAGTTTTCCCTTAAGTGGATCACCCAAGGTTTATCGAACTCAGGGAGGAAGAGGTCAAAGATATCCCTCTCATGCAACCCTGCAACCACAAAGCAAGAAGTCTCTTGTGTCCCCAACACACCTAATAGGTGCACTAGTTCGGCGAAGAGATAGTGAAATAAAGGTGGTATAAATAAGTAGTAGCAACGGCACCAGAAAAGTGCTTTGCCCAGGACAGTAAACAAGCAGTAGTAACACAAAGAAACAAAGAAACAAGCGATAGCAGTATTTAGGAACAAGGCCTAGGGATTAGACTTTCACTAGTGGACACTCTCAACTTTGATCACATAACAGAATAGATAAATGCATACTCTACACTCTCTTGTTGGATGATGAACACCATTGCGTAGGATTACACGAACCCTCAATGCCGGAGTTAACAAGCTCCACAATTCAATGTTCATATTTAAATAACCTTAGAGTGCATGACAGATCAACACAACTAAACCAAGTACTAACGTAGCATGCACACTGTCACCTTCACGCTACGAAAGGAGGCATAGATCACATCAATACTATCATAGCAATAGTTAACTTCATAATCTACAAGAGATCACAATCATAGCCCACGCCAAGTACTAACACGGATGCACACACTGTCACCATTACACCGTGCAGGAGGAATAAAACTACTTTAATAACATCACTAGAGTAGCACATAGATAAATTGTGATACAAAACACATTGCAATCATAAAGAGATATAAATAAGCACTTCACTATGCCATTCATAACAGTGAATAAGTATTCTGTGAAATATAGCCTAAGAGACCCACACGGTGCACACACTGTCACCTTTACACACGTGGGACAAGGAGTCTCCGGAGATCACATAAGTAAAATTCACTTGACTAGCATAACGACATCTAGATTACAAGCATCATCATATGAATCTCAATCATGTAAGGCAGCTCATGAGATTATTGTATTGAAGTACATAGGAAGAGAGATGAACCACATAGCTACCGGTACAGCCCCGAGCCTCGATGGAGAACTACTCCCTCCTCATGGGAGACAGCAGCGTTGATGAAGATGGCGGTGGTGTCAATGGAGGAGCCTTCCGGGGGCACTTCCCCATCCCGGCGGCGTGCCGGAACAGAGACTCCTGTCCCCCAGATCTTGGCTTCGCGATGGCGGCGGCTCTGGAAGGTTTCTCGTACCGTGGCTTTTCCGTATCGAAGTTTTAGGTCCAGGGGCTTTATATAGGCGAAGAGGCGGCGTCAGGAGTTCGAAGGGGCGCCGACACTATAGAGGGGCGCGGGCCCCCCCTTGGCCGCGCCGGCCTAGGGTTTGGTGGGCCTGTGCCCCCTCTCTGGCGGTTCTCGTGTGTTCTGGATGCTTCCGGGCAAAATAGGAACCTGGGCGTTGATTTCGTCCAATTCCGAGAATATTTCGTTACTAGGATTTCTGAAACCAAAAACAGCAGAAAACATGAACTGGCACTTCGGCATCTTGTTAATAGGTTAGTTCCAGAAAATGCACGAATATGACATAAAGTGTGCATAAAACATGTAGATATCATCAATAATGTGGCATGGAACATAAGAAATTATCGATACGTCGGAGACGTATCAGCATCCCCAAGCTTAGTTCCTGCTCGTCCCGAGCAGGTAAACGATAAACAAAGATAATTTCTGGAGTGACATGCCATCATAACCTTGATCATACTATTTGTAAAGCATATGTAATGAATGCAGCAATCCAAGACAATGGTAATGACATGAGTAAACAAATGAACCATATAGCAAAGACTTTTCATGAATAGTACTTCAAGACAAGCATCAATAAGTCTTGCATAAGAGTTAACTCATAAAGCAATAATTCAAATCAAAGACATTGAAGCAACACAAAGGAAGATTAAGTTTCAGCGGTTGCTTTCAACTTATAACATGTATATCTCATGGATATTGTCAATGCAAAGTAATATAACAAGTGCAATATGCAAGTATGTAGGAATCAATGCACAGTTCACACAAATGTTTGCTTCTTGAGGTGGAGAGAGATAGGTGAACTGACTCAACAATAAAAGTAAAAGAATGGCCCTTCGCAGAGGAAAGCATCGATTGCTATATTTGTGCTAGAGCTTTGATTTTGAAAACAAGAAACAATTTTGTCAACGGTAGTAATAAAGCATATGTATCATGTAAATTATATCTTACAAGTTGCAAGCCTCATGCATAGTATACTAATAGTGCCCGCACCTTGTCCTAATTAGCTTGGATTACCGGGATTATCGCAATGCACATGTTTTAACCAAGTGTCACAAAGGGGTACCTCTATGCCGCCTGTACAAAGGTCTAAGGAGAAAGCTCGCATTGGATTTCTCGCTATTGATTATTCTCAACTTAGACATCCATACCGGGACAATATAGACAACAGATAATGGACTCCTCTTAATGCATAAGCATGTAGCAACAATTAATTTTCTCATATGAGATTGAGGATATATGTCCAAAACTGAAACTTCCACCATGATTCATGGCTTTAGTTAGCGGCCCAATGTTCTTCTCTAACAATATGCATGCTCTAACCATTAGGTGGTAAATCTCCCTTACTTCAAACAAGACGGACATGCATAGCAACTCACATGATATTCAACAAAGAGTAGTTGATGGCGTCCCCAGGAACATGGTTATCGCACAACAAGCAACTTAATAAGAGATAAAGTGCATAAGTACATATTCAATACCACAATAGTTTTTAAGCTATTTGTCCCATGAGCTATATATTGTAAAGGTGAAGGATAGAAATTTAAAGGTAGCACTCAAGCAATTTACTTTGGAATGGCGGAGAAATACCATGTAGTATGTAGGTATGGTGGACACAAATGGCATAGTGGTTGGCTCAAGTATTTTGGATGCATGAGAAGTATTCCCTCTCGATACAGAGTTTAGGCTAGCAAGGCTATTTGAAACAAACACAAGGATGAAGCGGTGCAGCAAAACTCACATAAAAGACATATTGTAAACATTATAAGACTTTACACCGTCTTCCTTGTTGTTCAAACTCAATACTAGAAATTATCTAGACTTTTAGAGAGACTAATTATGCAAACCAAATTTTAGCAAGCTCTATGTATTTCTTCATTAATAGGTGCAAAGTATATGATGCAAGAGCTTAAACATGAGCACAACAATTGCCAAGTATTACATTATTCAAGACATCATACCAATTACTACATGTAGCATTTCCCGTTTCCAACCATATAACAATTAACGAAGCAGCTTCAACCTTCGCCATGAACATTAAAAGCTAAGAACACATGTGTTCATACGAACCAGCGGAGCGTGTCTCTCTCCCACACAATCATTTATTCAAACAAAAACAAAAACAAAAACAAACAGACGCTCCAAGTAAAGTACATAGGATGTGACCGAATAAAAATATAGTTTCAAGAGAAGGAACCTGATAATTTGTCGATGAAGAAGGGGATGCCTTGGGCATCCCCAAGCTTAGACGCTTGATTCTTCTTGATATATGCAGGGGTGAACCACCGGGGCATCCCCAAGCTTAGAGCTTTCACTCTCCTTGATCATATTGTATCATCCTCCTCTCTTGACCCTTGAAAACTTCCTCCACACCAAACTCGAAACAAACTCATTAGAGGGTTAGTGCATAATCAAAAACTCACATGTTCAGAGGTGACACAATCATTCTTAACACTTCTGGACATTGCACAAAGCTACTGAAAGTCAATGGAATCAAAATATCCATCGAACATAACAAAACAGGCAATGCGAAATAAAAGGCAGAATCTGTCAAAACAGAACAGTCCGTAAAGACGAATTTTATTGAGGAACCAGACTTGCTCAAATGAAAATGCTCAAATTGAATGAAAGTTGCGTACATATCTGAGGATCACTCACGTAAATTGGCATAATTTTCTGAGTTACCTACAGAGAATTTTGCCCAGATTCGTGACAGCAAAGAAATCTGTTTCTGCGCAGTAATCCAAATCTAGTATCAACCTTTCTATCAAAGACTTTACTTGGCACAACAAAACACAAAACTAAGATAAGGAGAGGTTGCTACAGTAGTAAACAACTTCCAAGACACAAATATAAAACAAAGTACTGTAGCAAAATAACACATGGGTTATCTCCCAAGAAGTTCTTTCTTTATAGCCATTAAGATGGGCTCAGCAGTTTTAATGATGCACTCGCAAGAAATAGTATTTGAAGCAAAAGAGAGCATCAAGAGGCAAATTCAAAACACATTTAAGCCTAACATGCTTCCTATGCATAGGAATCTTGTAAATAAACAAGTTCATGAAGAGCAAAGTAACAAGCATAGGAAGATAGAACAAGTGTAGCTTCAAAAATTTCAGCACATAGAGAGGTGTTTTAGTAACATGAAAATTTCTACAACCATATTTTCCTCTCTCATAATAACTTTTAGTAGCAACATGAGAAAACTCAACAATATAACTATCACATAAAGCATTCTTATCATGAGTCTCATGCATAAAATTATTACTACTCCCAACATAAGCATAGTCATTCTTATTAATTGTAGTGGGAGCAAATTCAACAAAGTAGCTATCATTATTATTCTCATCATCAAATATAGGAGGCATATTGTAATCATAATCAAATTTATCCTCCATAACAGGTGGTACCAAAAGGCTACTATCATTATAATCATCATAAATAGGAGGCAAAGTATCATCAAAGTAAATTTTCTCCTCCATGCCCGGGGGACTAAAAAGATCATGCTCATCAAAACCAGCTTCCCCAAGCTTAGAATTTTCCATAGCATTAGCAACAATAGTGTTCAAAGCATTCATATTAATAACATTCCCATTAGTATGCATATAAAGTTCCATGGGTTTTATAATTCTCTCTTCAAACACATCATGTCCTAATTCAAGATAAAGTTCATAAAGATCTCTCATATTTTTGTTGTTTTCCATTATGCCTTACTAGTGTAAACAAGAAACAAAAAGATGCAATTGCAGGATCTAAAGGAAATAGCTTCGAGCACAAACACAATGGCGCTAGAAAAGTACTGTTACCTGGAACCGGAGTATGAGTGCCTTTTACCTTTCCTCCCCGGCAACGGCGCCAGAAAATAGCTTGATGTCTACGCCCCCTCCTTTTCCTGTAGACAGTGTTGGGCCTCCAAGAGCAGAGGTTTGTAGAACAGCAGCAAGTTTTCCCTTAAGTGGATCACCCAAGGTTTATCGAACTCAGGGAGGAAGAGGTCAAAGATATCCCTCTCATGCAACCCTGCAACCACAAAGCAAGAAGTCTCTTGTGTCCCCAACACACCTAATAGGTGCACTAGTTCGGCGAAGAGATAGTGAAATACAGGTGGTATAAATAAGTAGTAGCAACGGCACCAGAAAAGTGCTTTGCCCAGGACAGTAAACAAGCAGTAGTAACACAGTAAAACAGTAAACAAGCGATAGCAGTATTTAGGAACAAGGCCTAGGGATTAGACTTTCACTAGTGGACACTCTCAACTTTGATCACATAACAGAATAGATAAATGCATACTCTACACTCTCTTGTTGGATGATGAACACCATTGCGTAGGATTACACGAACCCTCAATGCCGGAGTTAACAAGCTCCACAATTCAATGTTTATATTTAAATAACCTTAGAGTGCATGACAGATCAACACAACTAAACCAAGTACTAACGTAGCATGCACACTGTCACCTTCACGCTACGAAAGGAGGCATAGATCACATCAATACTATCATAGCAATAGTTAACTTCATAATCTACAAGAGATCACAATCATAGCCCACGCCAAGTACTAACACGGATGCACACACTGTCACCATTACACCGTGCAGGAGGAATAAAACTACTTTAATAACATCACTAGAGTAGCACATAGATAAATTGTGATATAAAACACATTGCAATCATAAAGAGATATAAATAAGCACTTCACTATGCCATTCATAACAGTGAATAAGTATTCTGTGAAATATAGCCTAAAAGACCCACACGGTGCACACACTGTCACCTTTACACACGTGGGACAAGGAGTCTCCGGAGATCACATAAGTAAAATTCACTTAACTAGCATAACGACATCTAGATTACAAGCATCATCATATGAATCTCAATCATGTAAGGCAGCTCATGAGATTATTGTATTGAAGTACATAGGAAGAGAGATGAACCACATAGCTACCGGTACAGCCCTGAGCCTCGATGGAGAACTACTCCCTCCTCATGGGAGACAGCAGCGTTGATGAAGATGGCGATGGTGTCGATGGAGGAGCCTTCCGGGGGCACTTCCCCGTCCCGGCGGCGTGCCGGAACAGAGACTCCTGTCCCCCAGATCTTGGCTTCGCGATGGCGGCGGCTCTGGAAGGTTTCTCGTACCGTGGCTTTTCCGTATCGAAGTTTTAGGTCCAGGGGCTTTATATAGGCGAAGAGGCGGCGTCAGGAGGTCGAAGGGGCGCCGACACTATAGGGGGGCGCGGGCCCCCCCTTGGCCGCGCCGGCCTAGGGTTTGGTGGGCCTGTGCCCCCTCTCTGGCGGTTCTCGTGTGTTCTGGATGCTTCCGGGCAAAATAGGAACCTGGGCGTTGATTTCGTCCAATTTCGAGAATATTTCGTTACTAGGATTTCTGAAACCAAAAACAGCAGAAAACAGGAACTGGCACTTCGGCATCTTGTTAATAGGTTAGTTCCAGAAAATGCACGAATATGACATAAAGTGTGCATAAAACATGTAGATATCATCAATAATGTGGCATGGAACATAAGAAATTATCGATACGTCGGAGACGTATCAATGATGGTCCTATGTTACTTGATAATATTAATTGTACTACTTATGAAAATGGGATTGGAGAGTTCTTGACTTTATCTATGAGTCCCATATCTCTTGAGATTGATCAATCATCTTGTTATATTATTGATAAAAGTGGGTTTGGAAGTTTTAATCCCACTATTCTTGAACTTGATAAAAATTATGTGTTTATGGATCATGAAAAACGTGCTGCATGTGATAGTTATATTATTGAGTTTGTTCATGAAGCTAATGAAAATTATTATGAGAGAGGAAAATATGGTTGTAGAAATTTGCATGGTACTAAAACACCTCTCTACATGCTGAAAATTTTGAAGTTACTCTTGTTTTATCTTCTTATGCTTATCACTTTGTTCTTCATGAATTTATTTGTATACAAGATTCCTATGCATAGGAAGTGGGTTAGACTTAAATGTGTTATGGATTTGCCTCTTGATGCTCTCTTTTGCTTCGACTCTTATTTCTTGCGAGTGCATCATTAAAACTGCTGAGCCCATCTTAATGGCTATAAAGAAAGAACTTCTTGGGAGATAACCCATGTGTTTATTTTGCTACTGTTTTGTTGTGTTTTGGAAGTTGTTACTACTGTAGCAACCTCTCCTTATCTTTATTTTATTGCAATGTTGTGCCAAGTGAAGCCTCTAATCGAAGGTTGATACTAGATTTGGATTTCTGCGCAGAAACAGATTTCTATCTGTCACGAATCTGGGCTGTTTTCTCTGTAGGTAACTCAGAAAAATCTGCCAATTTACGTGCGTGTTCCTCAGATATGTACGCAACTTTCATTAGTTTTGAGTTTTCTGATTTGAGCAACGGAAGTACCTCTTTAAAATTCGTCTTTACTGGCTGTTCTGTTTTGGCAGATTTTGTCTCTGTTTTTTGCATTGTCTCTTGTGGACTTTAAGCAAGGCTTTCTAGACGTGAAGAGCTGTAGCTAATGTTTTATTGAGTTCTTGCAATGTGTCACTACAGGACCAAAGTGGATTCAAGTTTTTTTGAGTACTAACCCCTCTAATGAAGTTTATGAGAAGTTTGGTGTGAAGGAAGTTTTCAAGGGTCAAGAGAGGAGGATGATATATGATCAAGAAGAGTGAAAAGTCTAAGCTTGGGGATGCCCCCGTGGTTCATCCCTGCATATTTCAAGAAGACTCAAGCGTCTAAGCTTGGGGATGCCCAAGGCATCCCCTTCTTCATCAATTTATCAGGTTTCTTCTATTGAAACTATATTTTTATTCGGTCACATCTTATGTGCTTTACTTGGAGCATCTGTATGTTTTTATTTTTGTTTGTGTTTGAATAAATTCGGATCCTAGCAATCCTTGTTTGGGAGAGAGACACGCTCCGCTTTTTCATATGAACACTTGTTCTTCGTTTTACTTTTAATATTCAATGATAAAAGTTGGAAGCTGTTGCATTTATGGTTATTTGGTTGGAAACAGAAAATGCCTCATATTGTCTTGGATAATTTGACACTTGGCAATTGTTTTGAGCTCTCAAGTAGATCATGATTAAGTTCTTGCACCATGTAGTTTTAGCCTATTAGTGGAGAACTACCGTAGAGCTTGTTAAAATTGGTTTGCATGATTGGTCTCTCTTAAGGTCTAGATATTTTCTGGTAAAAGTGTTTGAGCAACAAGGAAGACAGTGTAGAGTATTATAATGCTTGCAATATGTTCTTATGTAAGTTTTGCTGTACCGGTTCATACTTGTGTTTGCTTTAAACAACCTTGCTAACCTAAGCCTTGTACTGAGAGGAAATGCTTCTCGTGCATCCAAAAACTTGAGCCAAAACCTGTGCCATTTGTGTCCACCATACCTACCTACTACATGGTATTTCTCCGCCATTCCAAAGTAAATTGCTTGAATGCTACCTTTAAACAATTCAAAATTTATTACCTCTGATTTGTGTCAATGTTTTATAGCTCATGAGGAAGTATGTGGTGTTTATCTTTCAATCTTGTTGGGCAACTTTCACCAATGGACTAGTGGCTTCATCCGCTTATCCAATAAATTTTGCAAAAAGAGCTGGCAATGGGATTCCCAGTCCCAAATTAATTAACCAAAATAGACACTCCTCCATGGTATGTGATTGTTGGACGGCACCCGAAGGATTCGGTTAGCCATGGCTTGAGAAAGCAAAGGTGGGGAGGAGTGTCATCATAATAAAACTAAAATAAAAGGGCACTCCTTCATGGTATGAGATTGTTGGCAGGCACCCGAGGATTCGGTTAGCCATGGTTTGTGAAAGAAAGGTTGGAAGGAGTGCCACCCAAAAATAAAATAAAATGGGAGCCGCTCTTTGAAGGTTTGTCTGGCAAGGGGGTTAGATTGCCCACTACCATTCGTTGACAACAACAAACACCTCTCAAAATTTTACTTTTATGCTCTCTATATGTTTTCAAAACCAAAGCTCTAGCACAAATATAGCAATCAATGCTTCCCTCTGCGAAGGGCCTTTCTTCTACTTTATGTTGAGTCAGTTTACCTACTTCCTTCCATCTTAGAAGCAAACACTTGTGTTAACTGCGCATTGATTCTTACATACTTGCTTATTTGCATTCATCATATTACTTTATGTTGACAATTATCCATGAGATATGCATGTTGAAAGTTGAAAGCAACCGCTGAAACTTATATCTTCCTTTGTGTTGCTTCGATGCCTTTACTTCGAATATATTGCTTTATGAGTTAACTCTTATGCAAGGCTTTTGATGCTTGTCTTGAAAGTACTCTTCATGAAAAGTTTTGCTATATGTTATCTATTTGTTAGCAACTATAAATCATTGCCTTGAGTCACTTCATTCATTTCATATGCTTTGTAATAGTATGATCAAGGTTATGTAAGTAGCATGTCACTACAGAAATTATTCTTTTTATCGTTTACCTACTCGAGGACGAGTAGGAACTAAGCTTGGGGATGCTGATACGTCTCCAACGCATCCATAATTTCTGATGTTCCATGCTTGTTTTATGACAATACTTACATGTTTTGCTCGCACTTTATAATGATTTCATGCGTTTTCCGGAACTAACCTATTAACAAGATGCCACAGTGCCAGTTCCTGTTTTCTGCTGTTTTTGGTTCCAGAAAGGCTGTTCGGGCAATATTCTCGGAATTGGACGAAATCAACGCCAAAGATCTTATTTTTCCCGGAAGGCTCCAGAACACCGAAGGGGAGTCGGAGGAGGGCCAGAGGGCCACCACACCATAAGGCGGCGCGGCCAGGCCTGGGCCCGCGCCAACCTATGGTGAGGAGCCCCCAGGAGCCCCCTTGCGCCGCCTCTTCGCCTATTTAACCCCTTTCGACCTAAAAACTCGACACCTTTTGACGAAACTCCAGAAAGACTCCAGGGGCGCCGCCGCCATCGCGAAACTCCAATTCGGGGGACAGAAGTCTCTGTTCCGGCACCCTGCCGGGACAGGGAAGTGCCCCCGAAAGCCATCTCCATCAACGTCATCGCCTCCATCATGCTCCGTGAGTAGTTCTCCCATGGACTACGGGTTCTAGCAGTAGCTAGTTGGTACTCTCTATCCCATGTACTTCAATACAATGATCTCATGAGCTGCCTTACATGATTGAGATCCATCTGATGTAATCGGTGTTGTGTTTGTTGGGATCCGATGGATGATACATTATGATTAGTCTATCTATAAAGTTTGTGAAGTTATTGTTGCTGCAATCTTGTTATGCTTAATGCTTGTCACTAGGGCCCGAGTGGCATGATCTTAGATTTAAGCTCTATAATTATTGCTTAGATTGTATCTACAAGTTGTATGCACATGTCACTGTCCGGAACCAAAGGCCCCGAAGTGACAGAAATCGGGACAACCGGAGGGGATGGCGGTGATGTGAGGATCACATGTTTTCACGGAGTGTTAATGCTTTGCTCCGGTACTCTATTAAAAGAAGTACCTTAATATCCAGTAGATTCCCTAGAGGCCCGGCTGCCACCGGCTGGTAGGACAAAAGATATTGTGCAAGTTTCTCATTGCGAGCACGTACGACTATATATGGAAAACATGCCTACATAATTAATGATCTGGATGTTCTGACTTAATGCTTTGATTCCTATCAATTGCCCAACTGTAATTTGTTCACCCAACACTTGTCACTTGTTATTGGAGAGTTACCACTAGTGTAGATCGCTGGGAACCCCGGTCCATCTCTCATCATTATATACTTGTTCTATAGGTCATTGGAAGTAGTATCAACTATTTTCTGGTGCCATTGCTCCTGTGTTACTGATATTGCTGCTGTGTTACTGTTACTATTGCTCTCATATTACTGCTACTTTCACATCACCCCTGTTACTAGTGCTTTTCCAGGTGCAGCTGAATTGACAACTCAGTTGTTAAGGCTTATAAGTATTCTTTACCTCCCCTTGTGTCGAATCAATAAATTTGGGTTTTACTTCCCTCGAAGACTACTGCGATCCCCTATACTTGTGGGTTATCACCAAGCTTGGGGGAGTGCCGCGGTATCACATCATCACTACCTTTTACTTTTTACTATCAAGTAGTGTCATATCATGAGTAGGAAAGTTATCATATAAGATGGGTTGCAGTGTGGAAGTATCTCTCCTTTAGTTGGTTGTCTATGTATCCCTTGGTGTGAGTTATCGTTATGGAATATTAATGAGAAGTCTTATCATTTACATATTGCACGTCTTATTTTAGTTTGCAATCCCTATTATATGATTGATCTTGTTATTAGTATTGGTATCACTTTGGGAGCATTGAATAAATCTATTTGGTTTTGGCAAACTTAGAATTGGTCAATAGCAACAACACTTTGAGGGGTAAATAGAAAAGAGAACTACATGTAGTCGTCTCATTGTCTTCCTTTCTTGTTAGCTCATAGCTTGTTATTCTAAAGTTAAAATTGTTTGTGCTTACAAGGAAGATGCATGATTGTTTATATCACATGTATATTTGTTTGTTTCCCTCGACTCTTATGCTTGCTAATTAACCTTGCTAGCCAAAAACCTGTACTGAGAGGGAATACTTCTCGTGCATCCAAACCTCAACCCAAACCTATGCCATTTGTGTCCACCATAACTACCTACTACATGGTATTTCCTGCCATTCCAAGTAAATACTTCGTGTGCTACCTTTAAATAATTCAAAATTTACTATCTCTTATTTGTGTCAATGTTTTATAGCTCATGAGGAAGTATGTGGTGTTTTATCTTTCAATCTTGTTGGGCAACTTTCACCAATGGACTAGTGGCTTCATCCGCTTATCCAATAATTTTGCAAAAAGAGCTGGCAATGGGATTCCCAGTCCCAAATTAATTAACCTAAATAGACACTCCTCCATGGTATGTGATTGTTGGACGGCACCCGAAGGATTTGGTTAGCCATGGCTTGAGAAAGCAAAGGTGGGGAGGAGTGTCATCATAATAAAACTAAAATAAAAAGGCACTCCTTCATGGTATGAGATTGTTGGCAGGCACCCGAGGATTCGGTTAGCCATGGTTTGTGAAAGAAAGGTTGGAAGGAGTGCCACACAAAAATAAAAATAAAATGGGAGCCGCTCTTTGAAGGTTTGTCTGACAAGGGGGTTAGAGTACCCGCTACCATTCGTTGACAACAACAAACACCTCTCAAAATGTTACTTTCATTCTCTTTATATGATTTCAAAACTGAAAAAGCTCTAGCACATGATTTAATCCCTGCTTCCCTCTGCGAAGGGCCTGTCTTTTACTTTATGTTGAGTCAGTAAACCTATTTCCCTCCATCTTAAGAAAGCATTTGAGTTGTTGTGATCAAACCATTATATTGTGATTTGCTTCATCATGTCTTTTACTCTTCCCTGTTTAGTACAAGTTTTATCCGAATGAATATAGCTTTGAAAGTTATCAGTGATCATAAGGAGATTATTATGATTGAGTATGCAAGTTGTGCCATATAAACTGTAACCTAAGAGCGTTGCTCGATAGATAAGTATAACCTGTTAATTGTTCTCTGACCAAGAACGAAGTTTGCCACCACCAACTATGATTTCTTATGCACCTTTATTTGTGATTACCTTATACTTGTTCCAAGTTGAATTATATGAGGAAGTTGTTTACTAGAATGTCTTGTGTGAATGAATATGATGCTTCTTGTCCGTATTTTATTTATCGACTCTTCACTCTATAAACATGTGGTCCTGTTTACCGAGTTCAGTTTCGCTTGGGGACAAGCGAAATATATGCTTGGGGGGGGGTTGATACGTCCAATTTGCATCACTATTTTATATCATAATTTGCTGTTATTCATTGATATATTTCATATTTGGAGATGATACTTATGTTATTTCATCTATTTTGCATGATTCATGATTATTGGAGGATCGTGCACCGGAGCCAGGATTCTGCTGGAAAAAGCACCGTCAGAATGCAATATTTCGAAAGATCAACAATTGACGAAAGTTATATGAAAAATCCTATTTTTCTAGAAGATGATGAGAGCCAGAAGGAGGAGCCGAGGAGGGCCACCATGGGCCCCCCTCACAGGCCGGCGCGGGCCCTGCCCTGGCTGCGCCGCCATGTGGGGAGGGGGCCCACAGCCCCCTCTGGCCTCCTCTCCTTCGCGTATTTCTTCGTCCCGAAAACCTAAGCTCCGGGGGATAAGTCGCGAAGAGTCACAGCCGCCTCTGCGGGGCGGAGAACACCAGAGAGAAAAGAGCTCTCCGGCAGGCTGAGATCCGTCGGGGAAATTCCCTCCCGGAGGGGGAAATCGACGCCATCGTCACCGCCATCGAGTTGGACATCATCTCCATCACCATCATCATCATCATCTCCATCATCATCACCACCGTCTCCACCGTTGCACATCGTCACCGCTGTAACAATTTGGGTTTGATCTTGATTGTTTGATAGGGGAAACTCTCCCGGTGTTGATTTCTACTTGTTATTGATGCTATTGAGTGAAACCGTTGGACCAAGGTTTATGTTCAGATTGTTATTCATCATCATATCACCTCTAATCATGTTCCATATGATGTCTCGTGAGTAGTTCGTTTAGTTCTTGAGGACATGGGTGAAGTCTAAATGTTAGTAGTGAAGTATGGTTGAGTAATATTCAATGTTATGATATTTAAGTTGTGGTGTTATTCTTCTAGTGGTGTCGTGTGAACGTCGACTACACGACACTTCACCTTTATGGGCCTAGGGGAATGCATCTTGTACTCGTTTGCCAATTGCGGGGTTGCCGGAGTGACAGAAACCTAAACCCCCGTTGGTATATCGATGCAGGAGGGATAGCAGGATCTCAGAGTTTAAGGCTATGGTTAGATTTATCTTAATTACTTTCTTGTAGTTGCGGATGCTTGCAAGGGGTATAATCACAAGTATGTATTAGTCCTAGGAAGGGCGGTACATTAGAATAGGTTCACCCACACAGCACTTATCAAAACAATGAAGATTAATTAGCCGTATGTAGCGAAAGCACTAGACTAAAATCCCGTGTGTCCTCGAGAACGTTTGGTCATTATAAGTAAACAAACCGGCTTGTCCTTTGTGCTAAAAAGGATTGGGCCACTCGCTGCAATTATTACTCTCGCACTTTACTTACTCGTACTTTATTCATCTGCTACATCAAAACCCCCTGAATACTTGTCTGTGAGCATTTACAGTGAATCCTTCATCGAAACTGCTTGTCAACACCTTCTGCTCCTCGTTGGGATCGACATTCTTACTTATCGAAGATACTATGATACACCCCCTATACTTGTGGGTCATCATGCACTAACCCTCTAATGAGATTGTTTGAGTTTGGTGTGAAGGAAGTTTTCAAGGGTCAAGAGAGGAGGATGATACAATATGATCAAGAAGAGTGAAAAGTCTAAGCTTGGGGATGCCCCCGTGGTTCATCCCTGCATATTTCAAGAAGACTCAAGCATCTAAGCTTGGGGATGCCCAAGGCATCCCCTTCTTCATCGACAACTTATCAGGTCACCTCTAGTGAAACTATATTTTTATTCCGTCACATCTTATGTGCTTTACTTGGAGCGTCTGTATGTTTTTATTTTTGTTTGTGTTTGAATAAAATTGGATCCTAGCATTCTTTGTGTGGGAGAAAGACACGCTCCGCTGGTTCATTTGAACACTTGTGTTCTTAGTTTTACTTTTAATGTTCATGGCGAAAGTTAAAGCTGCTGCATTTATTGCTATTTGGTTGGAAACAGAAAATGCTTCATGTGGTAATTGGTATATGGTCTCGAGTAATTTGATACTTGGCAATTGTTTTGCTCAATAGATCATGTTTAAGCTCTTGCATCATGTAGTTTGAACCTATTAGTGGAGAATTACTGTAGAGCTTGTTGAAATTTGGTTTGCATGATTGGTCTCTGTAAAGTCTAGATATTTTCTGGCAAAGGTGTTTGAACAACAAGGAAGACAGTGTAGATTCTTATAATGCTTGCAATACGTTCTTATGTAAGTTTTGCTGTACCGGTTCATACTTGTGTTTGCTTCAAACAACCTTGCTAGCCAAAGCCTTGTACTGAGAGGGAATTCTTCTCGTGCATCCAAATCCTTGAGCCAAAACCTATGCCATTTGTGTCCACCACACCTACCTACTATGTGGTATTTCTCTACCATTCCAAAGTAAATTGCTTGAGTGCTACCTTTAAAATTTTATTCCTTTGCAATATATAGCTCATGGGAAAATAGCTTAAAAACTATTGTGGTAAAGAATATGTTGCTTATGTATCTTATTTCTTATAAGTTGCTTGTTGAGCGGTAACCATGTTTCTGGGGACGCCATCAACTATTACACCTTTGTTGAATATCATGTGAGTTGCTATGCATGTTCGTCTTGTCTGAAGTAAGGGTGATTTATCATGATCAAATGGTTTGAGTATGCATATTGTTAGAGAAGAACATTGGGCCGCTAACTAAAGCCATGTATCATGGTGGAAGTTTCAGTTTGGACATCAATCCTCAATCTCTTATGAGAATATTATCTGTTGTTGAATGCTTACACATTAAAGGGGAGTCCATTATCTGTTTTGTATGTTGTCCCAGTATGGATGTCCTAAGTTGAGATGTATCAAAAACGAGAAATCAAATGCGATTTATCTCCTTGGACCTTTGTACAGGCGGCATAGAGGTACCCCTTTGTGACACTTGGTTGAAACATATGTTATGCAATAATAATCCATGTAAATCCAAGCTAATTAGGACAAGGTGCGAGCACTATTGGTATTTTATGCATGAGGCTTGCAACTTATAAGATGTCTTATGCATAACACATATGAATTATTATTACCGTTGACAAAATTGTTTCTGTGTTTTCAAAATAAAAGCTCTAGCACAAAAATAGCAATCCATGCTTTCCTCTGCGAAAGGCCGTTCTTTTACCTTTATGTTGAGTCAGTTTACCTATTCCTTTCTATCTTAGAAGCAAACACTTGTGTCAACTGTGTGCATTGATTCCTACATACTTGCTTATTTGCATTCATCATATTACTTTGTGTTGACAATTATCCATGAGATATACATGTTGAAGTTGAAAGCAACTGCTGAAACTTATATCTTCCTTTGTGTTGCTTCAAAACTTTCTACTAAGAATCTATTGCTTTATGAGTTAACTCCTATGCAAGTCTTATTGATGCTTGTCTTGAAAGTACTATTCATGAAAAGTCTTTGCTATATGATTCAGTTGTTTAATCATTGTCTTTACCATTGCTTCGAATCACTTCATTCACCTCATATGCTTTACAATAGTATTGATCAAGATTATGATAGCATGTCACTTCAGAAATTATCCTTGTTATCGTTTACCTACTCGAGGGCGAGTAGGAACTAAGCTTGGGGATGCTTGATACGTCTCCAACGTATCTATAATTTCTGATTTTCCATGCTAATTTTATGACAATACCTACATGTTTTGCTCACACTTTATAATGATTTTATGCATTTTCCGGAACTAACCTATTAACAAGATGCCGAAGTGTCAGTTCCTGTTTTCTGCTGTTTTTGGTTCCAGAAAGGCTGTTCGGGCAATATTCTCGGAATTCGACGAAACAAAAGCCAAATATCTTATTTCACCGAGACGGACCAGAACACCGAAGGGGAGACGGAGTGGAGGCCCAGGGCCCCCACACCATAGGCCCGCGCCAGCCTATGGGGTGGGCCCCCCAGGCACCCCCTTGCGCCGCCTCTTCGCCTATATAGTCCCTCGTGACGTGAAAACCCTACACGAATTGACGAAACTCTAGAAAGACTCCACGGACGCCGCTGTCATCGCGAAACTCCATTTCGGGGGACAGAAGTCTCTGTTCCGGCACGCCGCCGGGAAGAGGAATTTCCCCCGGAGTCATCTCCATCGACACCACCGCCATCTTCATCGCCGTTGTTGTCTCCCATGATGAGGAGGGAGTAGTTCTCCCCCGAGGCTAAGGGCTCTACCGGTAGCTATGTTGTTCATCTCTCTCTCCCATGTGATCTTTATGTGATGATGAGCTTTGTATCATTATTAATCTATGCGCTACTCTAGTGATGTTATTAAAGTACTCTATTCCTCCTCCATGATGTAATGTTGACAGTGTGTGCATCATGTAGTACTTGGCGTAGGTTATGATTGTAATCTCTTGTAGATTATGAAGTTAACTATTACTATGATAGTATTGATGTGATCTATTTCCCCTTTCATAGCTATTGTTGACAGTGTGTATGCTATGTTAGTACTCGGTCTAAATTGCAACGGTCTATTATGCACTCTAGAGGTTACTTTAATATGAACTCCGGATGTTGTGGAGCTTGTTTACTCCGGCTTGAGGTGTGCTTTTATAGCCCTACACAATGAATGGTGTTTGTTATCCAACAAGAGAGTGTAGAGTAGTTTTATTATGTGATCATTGTTGAGAGTGTTTACTAGTGAAAGTAGGATCCCTAGGCCTTGTTTCCAAATATCGAATCTCCATTTACTTACTGTTCTACTGCATGTTTACTTGTTGCCATATTTACTTCAGATTGTTATTACCACTCATATTCATCCATATTACTTGTATTTCACTATCTCTTCGCTGAACTAGTGCACCTATACATCTGACAAGTGTATTAGGTGTGTTGGGGACACAAGAGACTTCTTGTATCATAATTGCAGGGTTGCTTGAGAGGGATATCTTTGACCTCTACCTCCCTGAGTTTGATAAACCTTGGGTGATTCACTTAAGAGAAACTTGCTGCTATTCTACAAACCTCTGCTCTTCGAGGCCCAACACTGTCTATAGGAATAGAAGCGTGCGTAGACATCAAATATATCCAACGCTTCTGTTCTTTCTTTTATTGGATAAATATAACCATATCAGGAGTAATCATCCGTGAATGTTATAAACGAATCAAGCCATCCACGCTTTTCACAGGAAATGGTACACATATATCGGTGTGAATTATTTCTAGTGTTGTTGTGCTTCGATTTGCATCCTTTTTAATTTGCTTTACAAATTTTTCTTTAATGCAATCGATGCACTGTTCTATGTCTGAGAATTCTAAAGGAGGAAGAATATCATTTTTAACGAGTCTTTCTATTCTCCCCCTCGAAATATGGCCTAAGCGACAGTGCCATAATTTCGATGATTCATCCGTTCTTTTTTCTTTTCTTTTGTTCTTTGTCCGACGCGGACAACATTCTTTCACTCACATTACACACAGACAACACCCACATAAGCATTATTACACCACATGGCAAACTTGCCATGTCCTTCCTGTCCATGTGTACTTTTCTATCACCAGTTGCTACAGCAGCTGGGTCGCACATATCTTTGAAGAACCAGTGAACTGAATCTTTATTCTTTCAAGATACTCCCCTACGGAAGCACACTTTGCAATTGAGCCCACAATAGCGTTCTCAATTGTATTCTTTATAAATGGCACTTAGCCACCTTTCATACTGCCATGCAGCATCATCATTCTTGTCATTTCTGACTGGATCTTTTGGTCTGACCGGCTGTGGGAACCCAGTCCACCTCAGCACAAATCGACCTTCTTTTCTCCATTCAGTGTAGCTGTCACCTTTGAGGGTTGGAACATCCTTGATGCAGCACATCAAGTAGTACCCACCTTTAAACCATAATGAAATGAGATCATAACAACAATTGCATGCGATAATTCAACGTTGGTCAAAATTAGAACATACAACTGTTTGTGCAATTAAATCTATATCACCATTGGGCAGAAAATAGAGATAAATGCACACCTTATTACAACAAATCATGATCATGTCATTAATAACGTTGGTTAAAAAATAACAGGACCATCATTGTCACAATAATCACTTTGATTATCACTTTTGCACATGTTATTACAACAAAACATGATCATGCCATCAGTTGGTCATAAAATGACATATCATAATTGTTTCAACAATCACTTTTAAGCAACTTTTTAAATTTTAATCATCACTTTTGCATTTCTCCAAATTGAAAATGCATCTTAACTATTTGCAGCGGAAACTTTGAAGTCAAACTTTAAATTTAAACTTTTCAGAAGCATCTCTGTTACTTTTTAATTTCCAAAAACAAATATCTCGTTGGTTCAATTTGCTCAGGAAAAAAAACTTGACAAAAATGCTTCTTTTACTATTGCAGCGAAAACTTTTACTATTAACTTTTGAACTTTTTAGAGGCATATCCTTTACCTTTTAATTTCTGAAAAAATATTTCGTTGATCCTATTTATTCAGAAAAAACTAGACAAAAAATTTGGCCAAACAAATGACCCGAAAACTGCCTAAAATGCCTATGTAAATAATAACAAAACAGTAAAACTGTTAAAACTGTACACAGGCCCACGGCCTGCGGCCTGCTTGGCCAGGGCTGCGCCCATGCGTGGTGCGCACCAACGCGGCACACACGCTGCGGCCTGCTCGCGGCCCGCACATGCGGCCCATGCAGCCCAGCCAGAACGCAGCCCGAACGCCGCCCGGTCCCGCGTCGCCCACGCGGCGAGGCAGACGCTACCCGCACACTATGCGGCCTGCTAACGCGGCCTGGCCCGCGGCCCAGCCACGGTGTCGACACGGCCCGCACACGGCGCCGGCCACGCTGCCCACGCGGCAGCCTTTTCGGCCGTTGGATTCGATCCGACGGCCGTCCTTCCGTTTCGGCCGGTATAAAGGGCCGGCCAACGGCCAGAAACCCTAACCCTAGCCATTTCCCCCCTTGGCCACCCTCTCTGCCCCGCGCGCCTCCTCTCTGGCGGCTGGCGACGGCGCCTCCTCGCGCTACGCCCAGCTCGCCGGCGGCGGGTGGCGGCGGCCGGCGGCTCCCTGAGACTCTGCACTGCCCTCTCTGTTTCTCTGGCAGCGGCGGGACAGAGGCTGCACCTCCCGCCCACGCCCGCGGCCCGGCGGCCGCCGCTACGGCGTGCCCGCCCCTGGGGCTCTCTGTCTCTCCTCCGACCCCGTCTCTGTTCCTTTCTCGCTCGACGGCGCCGACCGGCAGCTCCTTGCGAGCGCGTGACCGACAGCTAGCCGGCGATGGGCGGAGTCTGCGGCTCCCGTACGCCAGTGGCTGCCCACGGCGGAAAGCGGAGACGAGCGGCGGAGCCCCCATGTCCCCTTTTTTCGGCGGCGCGTGCACCCGAGGGTGGGCACACCTCCGTCAAAGGGCGCAGAGGGAGTTCCCTTTACCGCCAACGGCGGCACATCTTTGCCGGCGGCGACTGAGGCCCTACCGGTGTTCTTTTTCTTTCTTTTCCTCTTTTATACTGTGGGGATTTCGGTATCGATCTAGGGTTTCGCTAGGGTTTGCAGTTCATCACTATCTACCCGAAAAACAAAATGATCTACCAACTAGTATGGCTTTGATACCAATGTTAGATCCCTGGGATCACTAGTCTAGATCTTTCCGAGTAGTACTTTGAGATTACAGAGATGTGTACCTTCTCCTTTACTGGAGGACGATCCTCCCGACGTCCTCATGGTGATGGTGGCGATGGCGGCGTGGGTGAGGTAGTGGCGGCGGTGATGGAGCATCCCGTCGGTACTATGCTGGACCCAGATCGGTGAGTGTGTTGGTGGGGCGAGTGGCACTCCGGTCAACCTCGTAACCTGTGCCACCACCCCCACCACTGTATATATAGCACAGGCGACAGGGGCCCACCAACCAGATGCGGTTGGGCGCTCCCGATCAGGGCGCGGACGAGGTCATGGGTCCGAGTTCGAGCCGTTGGGCTCGGACGCGAGGAGATCATCCTAACAGTATTAACTTTTCTCATGTTAGACAGACCCTAATTATGTAGGGGAGATTTTATGGTGCATTGAACTACACAAATAGTTGTGTAGTATGTGATTTAATAAGATGGTTTTAGTTGACTGGGCCAGTTTTGGGCGACATGCCAATTTGGTACTTTCTCTCAACTTTTTTGGAGGTATAATCAAGATTTCACTTAGAGATAGAACGGCTATATGCTACATTTCTTGCATGTAGACGTGTAGTATATGTAACCTAACATTATTACTATAATTGGTCTATTCGATGTGCTAATTCAACTTATTCATGTCACTTGATGAATGACACGCCATAGCAACGAGAGCCACAACTTGCCTCCGCAGGGCCTCCGCTGGATCTAATTGTGGGCTTGTGGCACCGCCGTCTACTACGCCATGGGCGTCTCGAATGTGTTGTTGGCGCGCGGCGATCCACATCCAAGCTTGATCTCACCTCTCAGTACACGAAGGGCGCAATTTTCTTCGTCATCGGAATATGTTTTATCACCTTGAGTGGACAAATGGAGGATGAGCTACATGTAGCTCAATATTTTCAATATTCGGAAATTATATTTTTAGGTTTCAAAAAATTATGAAGAAAAATCTTGGATGTAGCCAATAATGGAATCTACAAATATGCAAAATCTTAATATGAAATTCTTAGTACTTTAGGCTATACAAAAATAACAAATGTGTGGATCTAAGAATAGTGAATAGTGCACATTTTAAAACTATAAAACATGTGAGAATTTGTCATTTTTGTGTAGTCTACAATACAAAGAATTTTACATTAAAATTTGCATGTTTGTAGATTTCATCATTGTCTACATCCAGGATTTTTTTTTTTCAGATTTTTTTAATGTTAAAACTATGTTTTCCAAATTTTTGAAAATAAAGGGCTACATGTAGCTCAGCCTCCATTTGCAGTTTTCGCACATGTAAGTGGATATTTAATTAGTACAGTTGCACCCAAAATCTATTGCATGAGGATGAGGCTCCTCCAACGGCTGGGATAGGACCATATATGGATTCAATATGTAGCCAAATGAATTACCTGCTGAAATAATGAAAAAATCCTTTTTGTTAAAGATAAAATCATTACGAATATTTTATATAGTCCATAATAAAGTACACACGCCAACTGTATTGTGGGCATCTACCTTTCTTTGCAGCACCATTCATCCGATTTCCAAAAGGTTTGTAACAAAGGCGAGATATTATAAGTTATGTATACAATCGTCCAAATAATTTTCGCAAAAGAGCAATCTAAAAAAAGATGTTCCATTGTCTTCTCTTAATCATAAAAATTACGCTTAGTACAACGATGCTCATTATCTTTTGTAATGATCTCCTTCATATGAAGGAACCACATAAAAATCACTATTTTTTAATGTATGCATGCACTCTTTCTTGTGCCGTTGTGCGTACCACAACTCTTTCTATAAAGTTGTTGTGGTTTCCTCATGCAGTTAGTACTATTTTTTTTTTTCATGTTACGCAAACCATAATTATGTTGGGGTTATCGGTGTCGATGGGTTGCCTGCCTGCGTATATGCTATGTACGGCTGCTCGGCTAGAGATGTGTCACGTACACACGAACCACAATCATGTCATCTATGATCGACGTCTACCAAAGCGCTATATTTTTTCTGACTAGCATAGCACCGTATTTGTGCTTTTGTCGCCGGCAGGCAGGAGCAGCAGCGGTGGTCGGCGACGTGCATCACTCAAGTACATCATGGACTCTGCGACGGAGTTGACGGCGTCGCTGCCATCTTCGGTCGACCAATCTAATCAACCACCCGGCCGAGAATACATGTGAGAGGAAACGACGTACACGAGAGGAGATAGCATAGAGCATCTCCACCGCCGATCCCATAGGTATTTGGTGGTTGGCGTGGTTTTTAAGCTCATGCCAGCGTGTCTTAAATACGTCGGTCTGGTTTCGAGTCCAATCGAAGCGATGGCAACCCCGTGATGACCCTTTCGCGAAGGGCACAAATTGGGCACGTGGGCGCCTCGCGACACATCGCTTTTCGCAGATGAAGCCGTCTTGGCAGCGACTCAACGGCCAGCGGCATCATAATTGCGACGCCTCGGCTGTTGTGCGGCCGACCGCCGATGAAACAACCAGTCCACGCGCAGACATCGCCGTAAATGCGATGCATCGGCTGTTGTGCGGCTAGTTGGCACCGCTTATTAGTACGCCCTTCACCGCGCTATTCCATGTACTCCCCACCATCGCCGCGCTATCCTCTCCTCTCCTCCACCGCCGCCGCGCTATCCTCTCCTCTCCACCATCGCTGCATTCCTCTGAAAAAAAATGCCGCGGTGGCTACATACGTCGTATTCAACGCTTGGCCGTAACGTCCGCACGCCACCATCAGCGCCGCAGCCACCACCGCAGCCACATCCGCCGCAACCACAGCCCGACGCCGAGATCAACTTCAACTCTGACGACTCTGGCGACTCCCAGTTCGACGAGTGGGATGAGCCGTACATAGCAGACGCAGAAGCTGAGGCGGCGGAGGAGGCAGCGCAGTGGGGCGAGCAGCAGCAGGTCCATCGGTGACGCAGAGCAGGCGGCGATCCAGGGTTCCTTAAACACGCATCGCTTCCGGAGGCTGAAGGAGGAAGAGCAGGAGTTCTTCAACGACACCAACTTCAACCATGCCGTCAAGATCTCGCGCCAGCGGGCAACCACGGAGGAGGCGGGACGTCTTCTCATGCTAGCCGAGCGACAAAAGCTTCTTGAGCTCAACACTCAGCACCAGACCGAGGCGGCCGCCCGCGAGCAAGCGAGGCTCGCTCGGAACGAGGCGTCTCGTCAGTGGCTTGCGTCTCTGAGGGGGCAGCGCCGCCGGCAAGTAGCAGCGTCGCCGGCGGCCATGCTCCACCGCAAGGGCGAAGATGCGGGCACGAACACAGGCGGCAATGGAGAAGAACGACGACAAGGCAAGCCCATCGCTCGTCCCACCGACGGCTAGTAGATTACGGTCTTATTTGAAGTTCAAGTTTCATTAAATTTAAATTCAAATCACTTTTGTATAAAACATGCGTATAAATTCGTATGAATTTCGTTTTTTAAATGTTTTTACATTTAATTTTTTTAAGGCTACCGTGGAGGGCGTGAGTGTGAAAACATCATCACCAAATGAAGAATGATGTGCTACGGCACCACCAACGCCCGTGCTGGCGTCAGTGGAAGCTTGGCAGGCATAGCTGAGACCTGAGAAACAAGAAGCCAACATGTCGTCCGACTTTCGCTCCAACAGATGTGATGCAACGTGCGTCTGCTTTGCCTTTCTCCTTCCCCAAGCACAAGGATGTTGGCCGGCTGGTTGTGCTGGTCAGCCTTGCACGCACGGCCTACATTGCTTTGCTGTTGGGCTTCGACAGAAGGCAGTGACAGAATTACTTCTATAAATGTTCCTAGACTACCCGGCCAGGGAGATGGTCTCCAGGGGGCAGTCTTCGTTGGCCGTTCGATCCACTCTGAACTGCCCCACTTTCTACTCCAGCCGTTAGATTCAGTCATTTCTTTCTTCACTCGTTCAGCTTGTAAGTGAGTCCATGACATGTGGGGTTGAATACGTGTCTGGTCCAGCGGTCGGAGGCAGCCACGCGCTATCGCGAGCGTCACCATCATTTTCCTGTACGGTGAAAACCTAGATCGGTGAAAACCACTTCCCCAATCCCCGCATCCTCTCATCCTCCCCAATCCCTGCATCCTCTCCTCCTCCCCAATCGGCCGCCCCCTCTTCCCTCGCCCACCAATCGCTCGGCGGATGGGGTCCCCGGGAAGCTCGTCGTGAAGCAGCAGGAGGTTGAGGTCGAGCAAGCAGCGGCGGTGCTGGTCGCGCGGCGCGGACGCGTAGGAGGAGGCGCGCCTGGCCGAGGACGGGCGGGAGGAGGCGGCGCGACAGCGGGTGGCGGACGCGGTCCCCGGGAGCTTCTCGTGACGCAGCAGGAGGTTGAGGTCGAGGCAGCGATGGTGGTGCTGGCCGCGACGGACGCGAAGGAGGAGGCGCGCTCGGCTGAGGTCCGGCAGAGAGGCGGCGCGGCGGCGGACGGGGTTCCCGGGAGCTCCTCGCTATGGCCGCAGAGGCCGGTGTGCCGCCGGCAGGCGACGGTCACGGCCGGTCGCGGGTGTCGCCGCGTGGATGCCGTGTCAGTCGTCGCCGCCGCGGCTCCTCCAGGTGACAGTCGGCCGCGTCCGTCGTCGTGCGATGAGGAGGTGGGCGGGCGCTGCTTCGGGTCGACGCCGCCGTCGCGGCTCCTCCACACCATGGCCGACGTATGCTCGGCGGCGGCCTCCGACGAAACCCTAGCACCCTTTCGTGGGCGGTGACCACGACCAGGCCGGCGAGCCTCATGCGAGGAGCGCGCCTAGCGGTTGGACGGCGGCGGCCTCTGCGGAGATCGGAGCCGAGGGGATCCCCACTCTCCCTCGTTCATATCCTCGGCGCCGGCTTCCTTGAGGTACGTTTCAGCCTCCGATTCTCTCGTGTGCCGCGTCCTCTTCTCCCCACATGAACAACAGCTGTAGATGGCTGCTCAGATCAAGCGCTGAAGGCGTCCATCGTCATCGTCCTGGTCGATGACTGAATAAGATACTTTCGTTTAGTAGCGATGACTGAATATTGCCTTCTACACCTATTTTAGTTGTAAATGAGCTCAGACATGGCTCTTCTTCTAGGGGTACCGTTTTATGCTATTTTATATAAACCTTGGTACCATGATATTAATTGTTTCGTTGTTCATTGGAAGTTCTTTACCCTGAGATTATAATATGCTCGTAATCCAAGCATCCTTTAATTTCTGTTGTTTTCAGATGAGGTTGAGGATCATTCAGCATATGCATTTCACGGGCATACATGTACGACCTCATTGAACAAACTAACTTACGATGTCTTGTGGCTATGATTATATGTTTGCACCAATAAGTTTGATACACCATGTCCCGGAGTACCTTTGCACTGGAAAACACTTATATTAACAGCTGATCTTGATATGTTGGGTACAGATGAGGTATTTGCTGCTGCGTGCAGTCCTGTAGACGCATCGCTTGTTGTTTCTGGAGGTAAAGATGACAGAGGTTTTCTTTGGAGGATTGGATCTGCAGAGGATGTTCAAGAGCTGTCTGGTATTGTCGACTCATCTTCTTAGTCTAATTGGGAATTCCTTAGTCGACTTTTTCTATGTCAATGTTACCCGGACTATCTCTATGCTTCGTCACTATTACAATATTAGTTCTTAAATGTGTGTATTCTATTTATTTTATCTAAAACTCCAAAAGTATTATAGATATATTGCAGCAAGTCTTTTTCATTATTTTTTGTTTGGGAATATCTTCATCTTTATGTTCGTGTTGCATCAATTTATATACCTTAATTGTTTTGATGGATGCCTAGATTTTTGTATGAAGCTTACATAATATCTGTTACCGATACAGGACATAGGGATACTGTCTGCACTGTGGATTTCAGTTCAGATGGAAAATTGGTGGCTTGTGGAGGTATGGATGGACAGATAAATGTATGGAATACAGCTACACGAACACTTCAGGGAACCCTTGAGAGCTCTGAATCAGGCTTTGAGGTGAGATGATGCTGTGGTCACTTTCATCCATTTAGTTGAACATATTCCATAACTCCTTGTTTCGTGCTCTTAAGCTGTATCTAGGTACTCGTTTATTAATTACATGTTATGGTTTTGTAGTGGCTTAAATGGCATCCGCGATGTCACTTGATAATTGCCGGATCAGAAGACTGTAATATATGGGTGTGGAATGCCGACCACAATGCCTTTCCGAGTATATTTGCTGGCCACAGTAGCACAGTGACATGTGGTGACTTTACCCCTGATGGTAGTGAGCTCTTCTTTTGTTTAGTTATATATGTATGTTAAAGGATCAGGCTGCCTCTTAATATGGTATACAATACATCACCCCAATGTGGACTTTATTGAGTCCTGTTCTTTGGAATGCCTCACATGCAATTTTTCACCTGTATGTAGCAATTTTTTTGGTTATCAATTCAGAGCTTCTTCATTATCAATTCATATTTCAGAGAAACATATGGATCATGGTACTTATATTTCTGCTACTAAGTTGTGTTCTAAGTTAATTTCAGTGAAACTAGAAGTTGATGATAAAAATAATAAAGGGAAAATAGCAGAATGGCTTCTGTGATGCTTTAACATCTTATATCTTTTTCACCTGTTTACTTTAGAAGTTTAGATCCCAGATGTATCATACCCATTTTAGCTAATTCAGGTGTTTTTGTATGAAGGTAAGCTTATTTGTAGCGGATCAGATGATGCAACATTGAGGATATGGGACCTTGAAAGTGCACAATGCAGACATGTTGTTCGGTGTAAATTACTGTCTATGTTGTAATTACCATATGTTCATATGGTTGTTTTTGTGTATTCTCTGTCAACCCTGAACTTCATTGTCCAATCTTTTTACCTCAATCTAGGTCATGGCTATCACACTCAAGGATTGACATGTTTAGCTATTACATGGGACTCCCAGTCCATTGTTAGTGGCTCTCAGGACAATTCCGTGTGCATTGTGAATATAAACTCAGGCCAGGTGGGTGTATGTCATGATTTTGCACTATTAATTTAGCAAAAAGGTCGATGAATCACTCCCATCCATGCTGAATGAGCTTTGTATCCTTCTCTTCCAAGTTGGCTTATAATATTAAGTATTTGATGCAGTGTGTGGTTCTAACTATTGTTTGCATGGTAGATCATGTAAAAATAATATAATTATGGATTTCCTTATTTTTGCTTGTAGGGATTTCTGCAGTTTTGTTTGTAAGATATACTGCAAGATTTGTTTTCTTAGGAAAGTCGCATGTACTCTGTTGATAGTTTTTAAACTTTGGAACATGTGCCATGGAAGGTAAGATAAGCTCTAATTTGTGTGTAACAAGTGTTGTTGGTTCTTTTTGCAGGTTGTTGGTTCATTAGTGGGCCACACTAACTCGGTCGAGTGCATGGGCATCTCACCAAGGTACTTTTTCGTGATACATTTCTTGGATTGTTGGACTCTGTATGGTAACATTGCCTTCATATTGACCTAGCTAACCATGCCCCTGTTTTCTGCAGGTATAACTGGGTGGCCACAGGGAGCATTGATTAGACTCTCATTATCTGGGACCTCACTCATCAAGCGATTCGATCCACTTGCGAGCATGATGTGGGTGTAGAAATCAATGGACCTTTTCTATTTCTCTTGTATTTTCATGGCATCATGAACTTACTGCTGGTGGTGGTGTTTGATAAGCAGGAGGGTGTGACGTGCCTGGCGTGGCTGGGTTCGTCGAAGTATGTAGCATCAGGATGCGTCGATGGCATGGTGCTCATCTGGGACAGCCTCTCTGGTGAGTTGGCTCGTGTGTTCAGCGGGCACCGCGAAGCCGTGCAGTCTCTGGCCATCTCCGCGGACGGCAACTCCCTCATCTCTGTCTCCTCTGATAAGTCTGCCCGCGTTTTTGACATTTCCATGTTCAAGTAAAGATATATGTATCAGCAAGCCAAGCAAGACTGGCTTCCTCAGCTTGGATGGTCAGGATATGTACTTGTATGGGAGTGGGACCTCTGAACTTGGAACTGGCCTTTGAGATGTAGTCAGCAGTGCAAGCCTGCGATGCTCTTACGCTCTTTATTGATCTCTGCCGCTGAAGAATGATCCTTAGTTTCATTAGCTATATTGATGTCTTCTTTTTGAGGGTATGTTTGGAGCTTGCGTCAAATTTTATTTCTATTTGCTGTTGTCTTTGGATTTCTGTTTCTATTTTCAGCAAAATTGCGAATCTTTGTGCTCTTTGCTTAGCTTCCGGTCTAAGCTCTCATAGCTGCACTGCCTTCTGGCATTGAAATGTCTGGTACATCACAAGCTATATTTGAGCTCTTGACATAAGTGCATTAGTCTCTCGTGAATAGAGTCAAGCTTTGTGTCTGCCTTCTTGTGTTACTATTGTTCAAATGTAGGCATGAGTTGCCATACTTGATAAGGAAGAGAATATATGAAGCTAGGCCAAAGCTAGGGTGAATTTTTTTATTTCTCTGGTTGAACTTTCCTGGCTTATTTGGCTCGGTATTGTGATCTTTAGGGAAAAATAGAATTTTTTTCAGAAATGTTGCTGATCAAGCATGTTGTCTGAATCGTATTTTCTTACTTGCCTTGCTTCTATTTAGTGAGTGATTTTTCTTGATTGAGTTATCTATTTATGTATTGATTCAAGTCTTCTGGGAAAATTTAGTGCCATATTTAGTACTAAAAAACGGCCATCATGCCATCATTATGCCATTATGATTTGGTTAGGGTCGTACGCCTGTCTCCTTTTTGTTTGATGTTAACTTGGTTGTGATTTAATGGATTGTCTTTAAGGAATGTGATGAGGCGCTGAAATGATTTTTGGACTATACATTTCATTATGAGAATAGTAGTCAGGTACTGCAGACAGGCAAGTTGTACATTTGCCACCATGATAAGTCAGGTGTTTTGTCGTTTAAGGCTGAATTTTTGGCGAATGTGACAGTCTTGGTGAACTGGAGCAAGTAGCAGTACCAGATGTGGTACTTATGCTTCAGTTTTTTTTTTTTACATTTCAATACCAGGTTTACATCCTCTAGAAATGTACTTTTATTTAAGATGTTGCTTGCATTCAGCTACTTTCATGCTTGGATTTCCATTTGGGTATTTATTCGGATAGTGTCCTTTTTGTGCCCTTCGTTCACTTTTCCATGATAGGCTGGAAAGTGACTTGCATGAATCCTTCTATAGGATTGATGGTGATGTTTCGATGTGGTGATTCTCGCTGGGTATTATTGATTCTATCATTCAAGAAATCAAGGTAGTCACTTGTCTGATGTGTTTGCAGACGTTGTTTGTACATAAGGTAATGTCTACACGGTCTCCTCCTTTTCTAAGTGCCTCTGTTGCAATGGTTCTGCCTCTCCTAATTACCAATGTGTATGCAATTTGCTGCTGATTTGCAGTATTTCATTCTCTGTGCCTTTCTTTTCTTTCGCGTATCTCATTAGTTTCGGATATGGCAGTCAATTTCTTATCTTCAGTGTTGGTACACTATACTTATTCTTTGTCCTTTTCTATGATTACCAGGCCCTTTTCTGCTGCTCCTTGTATCGACTGACGCTGATAGTCAGTGTGCCTTATCAGTACATCGTTGAGTTAATCAACCGGGCTAATCGCCTTGACGTAAGCTTCTTCACTGGACATGTGGGTCGCTGATAGTTAGTGTGCCTTATCTGTACATCGTCGAGTTAATGAACCAGGCTAATCGCCTTGACGTAAGCTTCTTCACTGGACCTGCGGGTTCCGTGCTACGTTCTCAAGCTGATGTGATTCTTTTGCTATCTGTCTCCACATTGCCACGTAACTATATTGAACTATATTGTCTGCTGTAGTATCAACCTCATGTGCTAGCTGAGTAAATACCTATGTAGAGGCTATTTTGTGTAGGCGGCATTTCGAAAGACATGCTTTTGTAAGTAAATCCTCTGGCCGGTAGAGGAGATTAATATGACCATCTCTTGGCAAGGTCTTATGGCCAAGCTATGGGCTAAAACTTTATGTACCAGTATGCATGGTATAGACTATTGCCCAGACCTGAACTTTTATCTACTTCTATGAATGGCACGGATTATTGCCCACGACTGTTTGTTTTTGCTGATGTATTTTACATATGTTTGCTTCAATGCTATAGCTGGTTTTTTAGTGACCATTATTTCATATACACCCTGAAGGAACATTCATTCAATGTATTAGCTATCATTGGTCTGAGAACAATAATAATATACCCTGGCCGATACCTTCCGTTCTTCCGGCATGGGCATGTGGTTGCTTCAAACAAAACCATAGTTAGTATGATCAATGCTTCAGTGCTGCGCACCCTGGTTACTTAGGACACTGGCTTATTTGAGGGGCAGTTCCAGCAAACACTCTGTCTCTGATAGGTGCAATTTGGTGTGTCAATCTACTATAACTGATGTCAATAAGATGAATCAACTGAGTTAGGTTGATTGAATTTCACATGAAACGGGAACTGTTTGCCGGGCATCTCTCTGCATGTTTATCTCTCTGCTGAAGTAAATTAGGAAAATTTTCACATTAGGTTGCTTATTTGATCATTCATATCTAAATATCAATGTGCTTCTTGTATCACATATCGGCCGAGACATTATACCCATTTTGAACTATATGATCAGGTTGAAATAATTAATGAAATGCCTGAGGATAAGATCGTTACAGTATACAGATGTGGTCCTTTAGTCGACCTTTGCCATGGCCTGCATATTCCAAATACTTCTTTTATTAAAGGTTTTGATAGCCTCAAAGTATTTTCCTTTTGTTATGCATTTAGCTCCATGTTCTCTTGATGAGATTAGTAATTCAGATTTGATATTCCGTGTAATTATTAGGCTTTGACATCAGTTATTGTAGTTCTTGTTGATTTACGCCTCCATAAACTGATTGTGTTGAAATTTAATCAAAAAATGTATGAGGTTTGATGTCAAAGATTTTACAGCTAACATGATGGTTTTATTCAGCATGGTTGTTGATCTAGGAATGAAAAATAAAATTTTACTCCGTACATGAATGTAGGCTTGGAGATCAATTAAGAAGCTTGGCATTTTCAGGATTTAAGAAGCTTCTTAAATTTTGATTACTTTGATGGCTATCTGCTAAAATTAATGTGTAAATGTCTTAACATCTCTAAGGTTACCATCGAGATTGATGTCATCGGTACTCCTCCACAAGCCTTGCTGCTACCATCAAGCCTTGGTTAGCTGAGTTTTTCGCTTAACATTTACTGCATTATTTGTTACCTTTCTTCTTACTTTGTTGGTTGAGTCAGTCCTTTCTTTGTGCGTGGTTAGTAAAAACTGTATGCCGCTCATTTGTTGTGTATGTAGTTTGACAATGTAAGCAATTTTTTAAGTACAGTTTAAATTTGCACTTCAAAATTACTAAACCGAGTTGTATGGCTAAAACATGAAAGAGCTTGTGCGTAAAATGGTGTGTTCTGGAGCAGTATTTTAGATTCTTATAATATATGTATGTTCAATTGAAGCATATGGTTTAGTTTCTTCATAGAAGCCTGAATCATGCTCAGGTTGCAGCGACTCAGATGTAGGTAAGGAATTTGTATGTAGTTAAATTGATATGACTGGTTTACTATCATTATGTTTGATCATTCCTGGACAAATATATGTTCGCTATTGTACTGATGCAAAATGCTTTCTTTGGCAATTCACTCATTTTTAATATCCCCAGATTCTTTCAATTTAGCTTCAGTTTGATCGGCAAATCATCTATTTCTATCAGGAAGCTTTCTGGGATCAAATAAATTATGGGTTCCCTTGATATTAAAATAAAGTCTATATGTGAGTGATTTTCATCTAGAACCCATGTTTTCACTCGATTTTGCAGTATGCAAGTCACTGTATGTGTATTGCCTTGTTTAGCATGGAAGTCACATAATTGAAAATAGCTCTTCTGATGTAGAAAATAAAATGAATCCACAGACTGAACTCATTAAGGTATTACATGGGATAACTGTATGTTTTCTGAAATTCTCTTTCGGTTCTGTTTGCCCAAGTTGACAAGTAGCAATCTTGATGAAACACCGCATTTTTATTTCATAAAAGTCGATGGTATGGTTTTGCACTTGCTAAATAAATCTGTGTCGCTATCTATTACCTTGGTACACATACCGCATTTTTATTTCATAAAAGTCGATGGTATGGTTTTGCACTTGCTAAATAAATCTGCGTCGCTATCTATTACCTTGGTACACATATCGGCATGTTTTCAGGTGCATGTATCAGTCTTGGTCTATGAGGAGATGCGTGATATTTATGATGATGTGCTGGTGGCGACCTCGATCTTGAGCCACCACACCTGGCTTCTACCACCATGCAGTTATCTTACTGCATTTAACTATATGCATTTTTCGTGGCGTTGTTTTTTCTTTTCCTGAACCTTTAGATATACCGATGCAAGGCTGTAGAGAGAGTATACTTTCGTGGGGAGCTGCCACCCCTTGTTGGCAGTGTAAACTTGGCCTTCTTTGGCTCTCTTCTGTGAGATTGTACACATTTCCATGGTGTGTTATCGAAAAAAATTACTGCAGCATCTCGATGTAATGGTGTGTCTTCGAAGAAACTAAAGCAGTTAAATTACGACCTATTTCTTATAATAATTAAATATTGTAAACTTATGGTTTAAATTTTGATTTGATTCTATCATTTGCGCGATAGCGCAACCGGTCATCTAGTCCTAGATAGCTTCATCTGCCGTGCGCACGTGCGCATTTGACCTGCCGAACTGAACGGCGTTCTCTGCCTTTTTGACATGAGAGGGCATGAAAACCATGTTAATCTGAACAAGTTGCAATCGACTCATAATTCTGCCACTTGGGCGGGTCTCCTCGAACGTCATGATTTGATGGGGGATTGTCGGTGGTGTTTTTTTATTTTTGAATTTTTTTTTCCTCGGTGGTGTTCATGATCCGGAGACCTGCGGAGCAATCGGAATTTTTCCTGTGATATTGCCTTACTTTTGTATCACGTGGGTATCATCATTTTTTGAGAAACACACTATAAACTCATACGCTCGCACATGTAGAAATACATTAATTTTATGAATTCACACACAGCACCCTACATATATGAGCACATTCGAGAGACTGCCTCTAGAAACTGATTTGCCGAGTTTTAAGATTAACGAAGTTACCACAGGTGTCTTGTTGTCGGTGAAAACATCGCCTCCCACTAAAAGAATATTCTATCTTGTTATATTATGATCCAAATTTATAATAATGCTAACTTCTGACGAGCGGTGCGAGACCCGTCGCCAGAGGCTTGGTACGGATCGTCAGGGCCGCTTATTTATACCAATTGTATAAGTCAGTTTGGAAATTTGCATCCCGTACATCGAGTTCGTGTGCGCCACCATAAATTAGAAACATATCCTTTAGACTTTTGCGTGAGACATCTCTAGACTCATCAATGAAAGCAAGAAAAACACAACTAGCCTACTTCTTTGAGAACACAACTCATTTATAAGACGCAAAACTACTATGTCAGTTGATCATTTCAGATTGCACGCGACACACCTGACTGACAATTGTTCAGGCATCCATCTTCACGAACAGGTTTACCTCGTACACGACGGACTCCAGGGCCGGGTTCGACACGGCGTTCATGACGCAGTACCCGCGCGCCATCCTGAAGGCGCCGGTGCCGCCCACCACGGCGCGCTCGAAGGCGCTCTCAAAACTCTGGACCGTGCCTAGCATGGCCAGCGTGCTCCCGCCGTGCTCCCCGGCCGTGAACACGAAGGTGATCGCCGACTGCATGCCCGGCGGGCTCACAAGCCCCGCGAAGGCGACGATGCCCTGGAACCTTCCCACCAGCGACGAGTTGCTCGGATCTGGGCCGTCGCGCAGCTCGTCGTCGAGCACTGCGACCATCCCGAACGTTGTGTTGCCGCCCCAGCCCTGACGGGGCGGCACCGCCGCAAACACCGTGTCGTTCGGGCCCCTAGAGGTCTCGTGCATGTATAGGTGGATGTGCGTGAGCCCATGGTGGCCGTCGCCGAACCTGGCCGCGCGGTGGCCGGAGCCCGTGGTGGCCGTCGACGTGGCCAGCAGGAGGACGAGGGCAAGCAGCGTCGAGGAGGCAGTCATGGCGATCAGACGAATGTACGCGAAGGTGTTGAAGGGCTCGGAGCTGCGGAGATTTATGGATCGAAATTGCTCGATGTTTATTCTAGTATATAGACCTACGGGACGACATTGCCTGATCGGTACAGCAGCGCAATCCTGCATATGGCCAAGGCCAACTGTACGAGAACATGCATCGGTACCACTAATTGGAAACTAACTTGCAATGCTAGCTTAAAGAATGTAAGAATGATCACACGATGTTACCACCTGCAGGCACCACACACCAATAACGCTAGATCTACCGACTGGGCATATGCATGTTAGGAGGCTCTACGGAGTGATGCGTTGTGAGTGGGTTGGTTGAGTTTTCTGTCCTCGATGAAAAATGGGAACTTGACATGCATCATACATTTTCCACAAGCATGATTTATGCCATATTACTTGATTTTATTTGGTATTTTTATTTTCTTGTTCATCAGGGTCCACATGGACCAAGTGTCCACCAAACCGGCGTCGTTTTTTTTCACACTATTTAGTGTTTAAAACAACACATTAAAACCCAATAAAAAGCTTCAACACATTAATCTATACATGTAAATATAGTTGTTAGTTGTGAACCGCAGTGACCCAACATTTCCAATATAGCGGTGCTTGAATAATCTTCAAAGAGGATTTACAAGTACCAAACATCACATATTGTTTGATATAAATCACTTGATCAATATTCATAAGAACAACACAATATATCTGTAAATTCTTTACATGCATATAATGGTATAATTACAAATTATTCAAGGACTAATTCTTGTTTGTCACATCTAAGGAAAAATACAAAATGGTAATAATAACAATTTTTATAAGTCCATTTCCCCATACGTTCATATTTTTCATAATAATTTAGTTGTAGAAATGTGTAAATCCTACGAGGGTCCCATATAATCCTACATGGAAAGTTGACAAATTCAAGCTTCAACCCAAGTTTATGCCGTTTTCCATGGTGAAAAAATCAAAAAAGAAGAAAAATTGAAAATAAAGTCAATAGAGGGCCCTAGTTGGAAGAAGCCCGTCGTGTAGAAAGGATAATAAGGCTTAATCCACCATCTACCATTGGTTTTTAAGGGTATCCTATAAACCAACAATGGCCTTAATATCCATCATATATCTACCCCTCAAGGGTATCCTCAATAGTCTATAAAAGGCCTCTCATGGACATATAACTCACTCACTCTAACTTGAAATAGAATTTAAGGGGGAGGCTCATAAGGGACCCATGAAGAGCTTGAGAGGAAGGGTAGGATCCGAGGGATTGGACCTTTGCGACTTGAAATAAAATTTAAGGGGGAGGCTCATAAGGGACATATAACTCACTCACTCTCACTTAAAATAAAATTGCACATGAGCTACATCGGAAAACACTAAATGGAGGAATATTACAGATTGACTTCGATAAGACTTGTGGCAAAGTCAAATGGTATTTCCTTCACCAAACAATCGGAATGATAGGTTTTTCTGATGAGTGACGCGCTCTAATGCGTACTTTTGTATTTTGGGATGATTTTGGCCATCAAAGTCAATGATGACATTGGAAAGATACTTCGAAACAGAAAAAATAATTAAACAATGTGATCTATTATCATTCATGCTCTTTAATATAGTGGTCGATATGTTAGCCATAATTATATAGCGCGCAATTTTTTTGGCCAAATTGAAGTAGTCGTCCCACGCCGAGTGGGTGGTGGACTATCTATTCTTTAATATGCCGACGACACGATTCTCGTTATGAATCATTTCCTTAAAAATGCGATAAATCTGAAATTAATATTATCAGCTTTCAAGTAGCTCTCAAGTCTCAAAATAGATTTCCACAAAAGCAAATTATTTTGCTTCGTCGATGTCCAACACGAAGCTACCCTTTATGCTGAGCTATTTGGCTGCGGGCAAGGACAGTTTTTTATCAGATATGTTGGTACTCGGATACATTATCGAAAGCTCACAAATGCTGAATGGAAACATGTCGGGAAAAAGTTACAAAAATGATTAAGTGGTTGGGAAGGAAAAATTACTATCTCTAGGAGAAAGATTGGTTGTCATAAATCAGTACTAAGTAACATGGTATTGTATGTAATTTCCTTCTTCCACTTACCCAAAAAAGTTTACAGCGATTGAATTATTTCCGATCAAGAATTTTTTGGCAAGAAGGTAGTGAGAAAATGAAATATCGACTGGCTACTTAGTTTATCACTGTAGAGATCAAAGAGGTCTTCAGATTTATGACTGATTTATGACGTTGAGATTAAGAATAGAGCTTTTCTAGTCTAGAAAAATAATTGTTTAAGCTTCCCACCAAAAATAGGGTGTGGCAAGCCGTTCTAAAAAACGATCCTGAACTCCCCTGTTCGGCCCACCACGGCGGGGTCCACCGTCGCGCCGAAGTCGGATTGGTACTTGCCCTGCAGGCTGCATCGTCAGCGTGCTCCCGCGGCGCTCACCGGCCGTAAACACAAGTGTGACGGTGGACAGGTAGGCCAGGTCCGTGCCGATGAAAGAAGGCCTGGAACCGGCGCACGAGCCTTGACTACCGGTGCGGGCCGGCACGCAGCTCGTCGTCCAACACGCCGAGCTCCCCGAAGTCCCGAATGTGGCGTTGCTGCCCAGCGGGGACGCCACCGTGGAGTTGGCGCCATCGAATTTCTCATGGATGTAGAGGCGGAGGCGGGTCGGCCTGCCATTACCGCCGCTGGCCGCGAGGACGGCGGATATCCCTGCCGAAGCCAACGCCGAGATCTTGCCCAGGATGAGGGTGGCTGCAGGCTTCCGCAGGCCCGCTAAGCCGCGCCGCGAAAAAAACGCTTCGTGGCCTCGCGGACCACCTGCGAATAATGAGTGGCCTTTGCGGGCAGGTCCTGTATCTTTTTCTAGGCCCGTTGGCTGGCCCGCACACAGCTTTCATCTCCAACTCGACGACATCCTCGCTCATCCCCACCCGCGCCGCCGGCGGCTTCGCTCGCCGTCATCCCCTTCCCTCTCCAGCCCGCTCCTCCCCGTCGTCCTCGAAGACAACTTGACCAACAAATCGAGCGTCCTAGGATCCAGTCTGTTTCCCCCAGCTCATATCTTCTTGTCGTTGGTCGTCTCGGAGCAGGAGGCCCAGCAGCGTGCGCCGGGCGGAGGGGCTACCGCCGCCCGCGGAGCAGCCGCAGGAGCAGGAGGGGAACGCAGCCCAGCCGAGGGTCGTCACGGCTGAGGTCATGTGGAAGGGGCCGAGGGCGTCCGGCCTGAGCTCGCTGCGGCGTGCAGTGCGTCTCAACCGCACCCGGGAGGAAGAGCTGGCCCCTGCCCCAGATGCCGCCGCCGACGCCGGCGAGGTTGGAGGCGTGGTGGCATGGGAGAAAAAGTTTGAGAGCGTCGTGACTCTGGCTGCCGCGTCGCACCGGGAGGCAGCGGCGTTCTAGTTGTAGTTATTTATGGTAACCCTACTATTTTAGTGTTGTACCCCCTCCATGACATAATATAGTGCGCATTGGTTTCCGCACAAGTCAAACTACATTAAATTTGACTAAGTTTGTTGATCAAGTTATATATCTACAATACCTAATCTATATCATATTAAAATATTTATGGTGATTGCGATGGTATTGATTTAAGATTCTAAACTTTGATATTTTTTGTGATAAATTTGGTCATATTTCACCCGGTTTGACTTCAAAAAAATCTTATAGACACTATATTTTGACATAGAGGGAGTTCATAATTTGCTTAACATTGTCTACAATTTGTAGTTACTTAGAGCAAAGTATATTCTAGTCGTAGTTGTTCAGAGTAACCTTATGTATGTACTACGTATAACATTGCGGGGCTCCATGAAAATTTATCGCCTGGCAACTTATGAATTCGGTCGCACGCTGTTTTGCGCCTCATAAAATTCGAAGATGAAAAGGGGATAGAACAGGGGTGCACATTTTTATAGTTTTGGAAATTTCAGAGAGCAGAAAAATGCAGTAAAAGAGAACTTGGGGGTCAACAAGTGCAGAGACAACTGTGATTGGATCGCCGGCTGACGCAAACCCCACTCACCAGAAAAATCGACTGACCCACGTCGTGCATGATAGTGCATCCAAGAAGTTAGAGGTAGCTCGGGTCGCAGGGGAGCACGTAGAAGTCGATCTCGGAGACGGCGCTGTTGGGCGACGTGAGGCCGAGGAGCTTGAGCAGGTAGTACCCGCGCGCCATCCTGAACTTGCCGCTGCCGCCGACGACGCTGCGCTCAGCCGTGCCCTGGAAGCCGATCATGGGCCCCTCCAGGGACAGCTTGCTCCCGTTGTACTCCCCGGCGATGAACAGAATGGAGGCGACCGACATGCGGCCCTCCAGAGCCGGGCCCTCCGCCACCCCCGTGGCGACGATGATGCCCTGGTACCGCGCCACGAGCGGCGAGTCCCTGCTGCGGCCGGTGCGGAGCTCGTTGTCGAACACGCCCACCGAACCGAACGTAGCGTTGGCGCCGAAGGGGGACGGCAGCATGGCGCCCTCCGTGGCGTTCTCCCCCGAGAACGTCTCGTGCATGTACAGGTGGATGTGCTTCAGCTTCTCCCCGCCGCCGAGGCCAGCGACGCCGGGCGCCGACGAGGTTGCTACCGCTAGGAGGACGAGGAGCAGCGAGGGTATCGGCGACATGGTTAGTTGCTGTTAATCCGCTCGTGGCGCTGCCGCCTGCCTTTGTAGAACGCGGAACCAACCGACGTGCGCCCCGCTCCGACTTCCCCGGTTGCAAACGTCCAGCTATCTCCGATCATCCGCTCCATAAAGAAATTGGAGGATAAGAGCCAGCCAAGCAGGCTGGCGGGCGGGCGACCAGGAGAACAAATAATGCATTAATCAAAGGGGCTTCCAGCGAGATCTGATCGAAGATATGAACGAGCAGCTCAATTTCAAGATCATTTGACTTCTAGAGATATTGAGTTCTACCATGGCGCGATGTTTCGCGCGCCGGCTCGGTGGGAAGCTCAACTTTGCAAATTTGTGGAGGAGATTGTTACTGCCTTATTCAAAAATAAGTATCTTATTTTTATTTAGATATGATTTTTTTTTGAGAACCCGCATCAGAGTGCGTATCATTGTATTAAGCTGACAAGAAACGCCATAGAATGGCTACAACACCACACATGCATTTCGGTTTACAACACACTCCTCAACAACGACAAGCTCACCTTGCCCAACCTCAACCCAAGAATGGCGAGAAGGCGGGGCACAGACTCTCCAGACCGCGTCACAACTAACACCCAACACTCACCACAACACGACCAACAACCAAAGTTGTCTAGACCAACGAACCACTACATGCGCCTAGAAGATGAAGCGAGTGAGTGGTTGGGTGTGACCGAACTTGGGAATGAGCCAACTAGAGAGTGTTGGCGATGGCGTACATTGCGCCCTGAAGACTCACACCTAATGCCCGGGAGACTCACATCTAGGTTAAAAACGTTGTGATATTATTTTTAAATGGAGAAAGTACTATTGTATCCTCCTCGTATCAGCCGTGAGAAAATGGGTTATTGAAGGCTTTCTTCCGGTCAAATAGGTGCAAAAGTCTACATAATACTAGCTTGCAGCTGAGAGTTATTTTTAAACATTGCGCGTGAGAGAGTGACATAGGCATCCCAAATGGGCTTGCCGAAGATAGTACCCGGGGTTTACTGAATGCCCATTACCCGAAGAATAAGAAGATTCGGGAGCCCAAGATATTATTAAGGAAGACTAGAGTTGTAATAGGAAGTGTTATTTGTAATCTTACGAGATGAGTTAGAAACCTTTCCGGACTCTGTAACTTGTACGGCACGAATCCCTCGGCTCCGCCTCCTATATAAGGGGGAGTCGAGGGACGCAGAAATTATCGAATCATTGTTTACAAACCCTAGTTTCATAATCGTCGAGTACTTTTCGGCTGAAACCTTCGAGATCTACTTGCCCTCTACTTCCAACTAAACCCTAGTCTACAATCCGTAGGCATTGACAAGTTAATACCTTGTCAATTGGCGCCGTCTGTGGGAACTAGAGGCGTCAAGGATCTGGTCTCGATGGCACGTTCAAGATCGTCGACTTCACCGACCGTAAAATCATCGACTTCGTCAACCGCAAGCAACGCAATGGATCGAGGTAAACAGATCGCTACTGGTCCTGTTGATTTTGTTCCTCACCCGCCCTCCCGTTTGGATGCATATGCGTATCTGGAGGAACCTATGGAGATGACGTTCGGAAGGTTTCACTTTCGCGTCGAGAAAGAGGGATCGTATCGTGTCGAAATTCTGATTTCGTCGGGATCGTCGGCGGTAGATTTCGATTTTTCAAGTTATACATCGTCAACCGAATCAGGAGAGGGAGAAACTTCGTAGTCACGCTTCATCAGCACCAGGGCGAGAGAAAAACTCGCCAAAATCTTCAGCGACATGTCGTTTGAGTCATCTGCGGACTCATATATAAGCGATGGCTCAAGCAGCGTCGACAGCTACAACTTCATCGACAAATCTACTACAGTGGGCAAGGTCTTCGCCAATCTTAACGATGGTGTCACCAAACCCAACATAGATCTGAATACAAAGTATCATCAGATTTATGTCATCGGAGAGCCAAGCCATGACCAAGAAGAAACATCTGAGGCTTTCGACGATTTGGGAAATCCATACGTTGATCCCTCTGATTTGCGACGAGGTCTAGGCAATAAATATATCGGGCCACAGCCACGAGACAGAGTTCGACTCCCACAAGCAGCATGGGATAGAGCCGCGAGAGCTATGGATGGCTCAGAACCAATGGCTACCACAGCCACACCAGAAGAATTACAAGCATATCAATATAGGCTCGCACGAGCTGCAAGAGAATTGGAAAAACAGACAGCTGAGCTAAACAGAAGAAAGGAGGCAGCCTCTGCATCCAGCAGGCGAAGAGCAGAGCTGAGTCGACAATCTAGAACTTCGGGCGATAGTCACAGGGAGGCTCGAAATAGAGCAAGATCGAGGTTACAACACGTACCTGAAGGAGAAAGAGAGCACTTGGTCCAAAACCTCGACATGTCTTTTATGTCAATAGACACGAGAGGGAACATCATCCCTAAGACACCAGAGGCTGGGTATATGGCGACACAAGCTTTTATCCTCGCATCTAAACCACCTCCAGGAGATCCAAGGGAAACACTATACAACATGGCGATAGCAGGAGTTGGAGCCATGGGGACGGCGTTTGTATCAACACCTCCCGAAGGAACGGCAAGGCAAAATAGTCCACGATCTGCGGCAGCAGCAGCAGCAGCTCCCGAAGGACCAAGTGGAGCAAGGGACACGGCAGCACAAGCAAGGGTCGACAGAGCGCGACAGAGCAGAAGGGAACATCGGCAATCCCCAGAGTTAAACGACGAGGATATGTGCGGCTTGCCGTGTTTCACGAGAAGAGTGCGGAAAACTCGAGTCCCTTCGGGATTCAAGTTACCTGATAATTTCAAAAAATTCGACGGCCTTCAAGATCCAGAGGATTGGCTAGTTGATTATCTCGAGACGGTGAAGCTCACAGGAGGAACCAGGGCAACAGCCATGCAAAGCATCCAGGTGCATTTGAGTGGAGCCGCACGATCTTGGATAAAGAAACTTCCTCCAGGATCTATCGACAGCTGGGAAAGCTTCGAGGATGTGTTCGTCAAGAACTTCAGGTCCACGTGCAAGAAACCTGCGTCGTTAGAGGAGTTGAGAGCGTGCCGACAAAAGCCAGACGAGCCAATGAGAAAATATATCCAAAGGTGGAACATCATCAAAAACTCGGCAGAAAATATATCTGACGAGAGAGCGATAGATGCGTTTGTCGCAGGGATCAGGCGTGGAGATTTTGTCGAGGATTTGGGGAGGACCAATCCAAAGACAGTATCTGCTTTAATGGAAATAGCAAACAGATGGGCAGATGGAGAAGATGTTGTTCACAACAAACGGCATAGGTCGCCAGAGGAAGATCGCAGTCGAAACTATCAAGCAAGGCGACGATTTCCTCGGCAGTACCCGAGCTATGATGCTCCAGGACAAATTTCGGCAGGCTTCCGAGCAAACACCGGAGGAAACAACAGAGAAGATTATCAGAGAAGCAATGAGCAGCGAGGCGACAATAGAGAAGATTCTCAAAATAATAGGCAAAATAGTGGGCCGAGGTTCCCGAGGCCTTTCGTGTCTCCTGAAGAGATGATGAATGGGCCATGTCAGATGCACTTTTTCCTCGACAGCAACGGAAAAAGACAGTCAGGACATCTGCAGAAAGATTGTCGCAATTTTCAGGCAATGTTAAGGTGGGCAGAGCATGCTAATGCTCGGGCAGCACAGAGAAATCCTCGAGAACCTAGGAGTGAGATTCACTTACCACCCCCTCCCGCGATTACGGAAGACAATCGACACCAACTCAGAATAGCGGCAGCACCTCCACCACCGCCTTACGTTGATCCTAACTCTAACGGAGCGGTCTCGATGATTCAGAAGGGAAGGCCATCCAATAGGGCTCAGAAAGTAATCTCGCGACAGGTGTTCATGGCAGAAAAAATGCCTCCACCAACAGTCGAGTATCTTAATTGGTCAGGGCAAGACATCGGCTTCACCATAGCAGATCACCCGCAGTAAGTTCCTCGACCAGGGCAGTCAGCACTTATTTTACCAGCAGTCATTAAGGGATTTGACGTCTCTCGAGTGTTCATAGATGGCGGCAGCAGCTTAAACCTTATGTATGCAGATACATTGAGGAAGATGAACATATCCCTAGCAAACCTGAAGCCAACAGACAAGAGGTTCCATGGTATCACACCGGAGAAACCAAGTTATTGATGGCGTGTAACTCACACGTTCGTTGGGAACCCCAAGAGGAAGGTATGATGCGCACAGCAGCAAGTTTTCCCTCAGAAAGAAACCAAGGTTTATCGAACCAGGAGGAGCCAAGAAGCACGTTGAAGGTTGATGGCGACGGGATGTAGTGCGGTGCAACACCAGGGATTCCGGCGCCAACGTGGAACCTGCACAACACAACCAAAGTACTTTGCCCCAACGAAACAGTGAGGTTGTCAATCTCACTAGCTTGCTGTAACAAAGGATTAACCGTATTGTGTGGAAGATGATTGTTTGCAGAAAACAGTAGAACAAGTATTGCAGTAGATTGTATTTCAGTATAGAGAATTGGACCGGGGTCCACAGTTCACTAGAGGTGTCTCTCCCATAAGATAAACAGCATGTTGGGTGAACAAATTACAGTTGGGCAATTGACAAATAAAGAGGGCATGACCATGCACATACATATTATGATGAGTATAGTGAGATTTAATTGGGCATTACGACAAAGTACATAGACCGCCATCCAACTGCATCTATGCCTAAAAAGTCCACCTTCAGGTTATCATCCGAACCCCCTCCAGTATTAAGTTGCAAAGCAACAGACAATTGCATTAAGTATGGTGCGTAATGTAATCAACAACTACATCCTTAGACATAGCATCAATGTTTTATCCCTAGTGGCAACAGCACAACACAACCTTAGAACTTTCTCACATCGTCCCGGTGTCAATGCAGGCATGAACCCACTATCGAGCATAAATACTCCCTCTTGGAGTTACAAGCATCTACTTGGCCAGAGCATCTACTAGTAACGGAGAGCATGCAAGATCATAAACAACACATAGACATAACTTTGATAATCAACATAACAAGTATTCTCTATTCATCGGATCCCAACAAACGCAACATATAGAATTACAGATAGATGATCTTGATCATGTTAGGCAGCTCACAAGATCCGACAATGAAGCACAATGGGGAGAAGACAACCATCTAGCTACTGCTATGGACCCATAGTCCAGGGGTAGACTACTCACACATCACTCCGGAGGCGACCATGGCGGCGTAGAGTCCTCCGGGAGATGATTCCCCTCTCCGGCAGCGTGCCGGAGGCGATCTCCTGGATCCCCCGAGATGGGATCGGCGGCGGCGGCGTCTCTGGAAGGTTTTCCGTATCGTGGCTCTCGGTGATCGGGGGTTTCGCAACGGAGGCTTTAAGTAGGCGGAAGGGCAGGTCAGGAGGCGGCACGAGGGCCCCACACCACAGGGCCGCGCGGCCAAGGGGGGGCCGCGCCGCCCTAGGGTGTGGCCCCCTCGTGGCCCCTCTTCGTCTCCTCTTCGGACTTCTGGAAGCTTCGTGGCAAAATAGGACCCTGGGCGTTGATTTCGTCCAATTCCGAGAATATTTCGTTACTAGGATTTCTGAAACCAAAAACAGCAGAACAAAGAATCGGCACTTCGGCATCTTGTTAATAGGTTAGTTCCAGAAAATGCACGAATATGACATAAAGTGTGCATAAAACATGTAGATAACATCAATAATGTGGCATGGAACATAAGAAATTATCGATACGTTGGAGACGTATCAGCATCCCTGCTTAGTTACGCTCGTCCAGCAGTAAAACGATAACACAGATAATTTCTGGAGTGACATGCCATCATAACCTTGATCATACTATTTGTAAAGCATATGTAGTGAATGCAGCGATCAAAACAATGTATATGACATGAGTAAACAAGTGAATCATAAAGCAAAGACTTTTCATGAATAGCACTTCAAGACAAGCATCAATAAGTCTTGCATAAGAGTTAACTCATAAAGCAATAATTCAAAGTAAAAGCATTGAAGCAACACAAAGGAAGATTAAGTTTCAGCGGTTGCTTTCAACTCATAACACGTATATCTCATGGATATTGTCAACATAGAGTAATATAATAAATGCAATAAGCAAATATGTAGGAATCAATGCACAGTTCACACAAGTGTTTGCTTCTTGAGGTGGAGAGAAATAGGTGAACTGACTCAACATTGAAAGTAAAAGAATGGTCCTCCATAGAGGAAAAGCATCGATTGCTATATTTGTGCTAGAGCTTTGATTTTGAAAACATGAAACAATTTTGTCAACGGTAGTAATAAAGCATATGTATCATGTAAATTATATCTTACAAGTTGCAAGCCTCATGCATAGTGTACTAATAGTGCCCGCACCTTGTCCTAATTAGCTTGGACTACCGGATCATCACAATGCACATGTTTTAACCAAGTGTCACAAAGGGGTACCTCTATGCCACCTGTACAAAGGTCTAAGGAGAAAGCTCGCATTGGATTTCTCGCTATTGATTATTCTCAACTTAGACATCCATACCGGGACAACATAGACAACAGATAATGGACTCCTCTTTTATGCATAAGCATGTAACAACAATTAATAATTTTCTCATATGAGATTGAGGATATTTGTCCAAAACTGAAACTTCCACCATGGATCATGGCTTTAGTTAGCGGCCCAATGTTCTTCTCTAACAATATGCATGCTTAACCATAAGGTGGTAGATCTCTCTTACTTCAGACAAGACGAACATGCATAGCAACTCACATGAAATTCAACAAAGAGTAGTTGATGGCGTCCCCAGTGAACATGATTATCGCACAACAAGCAACTTAATAAGAGATAAAGTGCATAATTACATATTCAATACCACAATAGTTTTTAAGCTATTTGTCCCATGAGCTATATATTGCAAAGGTGAATGATGGAATTTTAAAGGTAGCACTCAAGCAATTTACTTTGGAATGGCGGAAAATACCATGTAGTAGGTAGGTATGGTGGACACAAATGGCATAGTGGTTGGCTCAAGTATTTTGGATGCATGAGAAGTATTCCCTCTCGATACAAGATTTAGGCTAGCAAGGCTTATTTGAAACAAACACAAGGATGAACCGGTGCAGCAAAACTCACATAAAAGACATATTGAAAACATTATAAGACTCTACACCGTCTTCCTTGTTGTTCAAACTCAATACTAGAAATTATCTAGACCTTAGAGAAACCAAATATGCAAACCAAATTTTAGCATGCTCTATGTATTTCTTCATTAATGGGTGCAAAGCATATGATGCAAGAGCTTAAACATGAGCACAACAATTGCCAAGTATCACATTACCCAAGACATTAATAGCAATTACTACATGTATCATTTTCCAATTCCAACCATATAACAATTTAACGAAGAAGAAACTTCGCCATGAATACTATAAGTAGAAGCTAAGGACATACTTGTCCATATGCTACAGCGGATCGTGTCTCTCTCCCATAAAGTGAATGCTAGGATCCATTTTATTCAAACAAAACAAAAAACAAAAACAAACCGACGCTCCAAGCAAAGCACATAAGATGTGATGGAATAAAAATATAGTTTCAGGGGAGGAACCTGATAATGTTGTCGATGAAGAAGGGGATGCCTTGGGCATCCCCAAGCTTAGACGCTTGAGTCTTCTTGATATATGCAGGGGTGAACCACCGGGGCATCCCCAAGCTTAGAGCTTTCACTCTCCTTGATCATGTTGCATCATACTCCTCTCTTGATCCTTGAAAACTTCCTCCACACCAAACTTAGAACAACTCATTAGAGGGTTAGTGACAATAAAAATTAACATGTTCAGAGGTGACACAATCATTCTTAACACTTCTGGACATTGCATAAAGCTACTGGACATTAATGGATCAAAGAAATTCATCCAACATAGCAAAAGAGGCAATGCGAAATAAAAGGCAGAATCTGTCAAAACAGAACAGTCCCGTAAAGATTGATTTTATTAGGCCACCAGACTTGCTCAAATGAAAATGCTCAAATTGAATGAAAGTTGCGTACATATCTGAGGATCATGCACGTAAATTGGCTTAATTTTCTGAGCTACCTACAGGGAGGTAGACCCAGATTTGTGACAGCAAAGAAATCTGGAACTGCGCAGTAATCCAAATCTAGTATGAACTTTTCTATCAACGACTTTACTTGGCACAACAAAACACTAAACTAAGATAAGGAGAGGTTGCTACAGTAGTAAACAACTTCCAAGACACAAAATAAAAACAAAGTACTGTAGGTAAAAACATGGGTTGTCTCCCATAAGCGCTTTTCTTTAACGCCTTTCAGCTAGGCGCAGAAAGTGTGTATCAAGTATTATCGAAGGGTGGTGCATTCTCAGCGGGGTGTGGAGTTTTCTCAACCAGGCATAGTATATTAGATACATAAGTTTTAGCATCTCCCTTTTCATTAGTCTTAGGCGTGCTACTCTCATCAAACAAATTTTCAGGAACAAGCCAAGCATAGTTATTTTCTAGTGCATCATTCACAGCTAAGAGTTTACATGGTATTGGTGCCTTGATCTCCCCTCCATCATTAATATTATTAGTGTACTTTATTCTATCCATATCCATCTTTTCAAAGAGACTAACAAAATTGGTGTAAGAACCAAGCATATTAAATTTAGCAAAGACCTTTCTAGCCTCTCTCGCTATACCACCAAATTCTCTAAGAAGGGTTTCTAAAACAAAATCTTTCTTTTCCCCTTCTTCCATATCACCAAGTGTGAGAAACATGTGTTGGATTATAGGATTGAGATTAACAAATTTAGTTTCCAACATGCGAACTAAAGCAGCAGCAGCAATTTCGTAGGTAGGGGCAAGGTCTACCAAGTGCCTATCCTCAAAATCGTCAACGGTACTAACATGGTTAAAGAATTCTTCTATATTACTTCTCCCAATTATAGACCCACGTCCTACCGGTATGTCTTTCGTGGTAAAATTAAAAGGAAACATGATGAAATAAGTAAAGTAAATGCAAGTAACTAATTTTTTTGTGTTTTTGATATAGCAAACAAGATAGCAAATAAAGTAAAACTAGCAACTAATTTTTTTGCATTTTGATTTAGTGCAGCAAACAAAGTAGTAAATAAAACTAAGCAAGACAAAAACAAAGTAAAGAGATTGAGAAGTGGAGACTCCCCTTGCAGCGTGTCTTGATCTCCCCGGCAACGGCGCCAGGAAAAGAGCTTGATGGCGTGTAACTCACACGTTCGTTGGGAACCCCAAGAGGAAGGTATGATGCGCACAGCAGCAAGTTTTCCCTCAGAAGAAACCAAGGTTTATCGAACCAGGAGGAGCCAAGAAGCACGTTGAAGGTTGATGGCGGCGGGATGTAGTGCGGCGCAACACCAGGGATTCCGGCGCCAACGTGGAACCTGCACAACACAACCAAAGTACTTTGCCCCAACGAAACAGTGAGGTTGTCAATCTCACTGGCTTGCTGTAACAAAGGATTAACCGTATTGTGTGGAAGATGATTGTTTGCAGAAAACAGTAGAACAAGTATTGCAAAGAGATTGTATTTCAGTATAGAGAATTGGACCGGGGTCCACAGTTCACTAGAGGTGTCTCTCCCATAAGATAAACAGCATGTTGGGTGAACAAATTACAGTTGGGCAATTGACAAATAAAGAGGGCATGACCATGCACATACATATTATGATGAGTATAGTGAGATTTAATTGGGCATTACGACAAAGTACATAGACCGCCATCCAACTGCATCTATGCCTAAAAAGTCCACCTTCAGGTTATCATCCGAACCCCCTCCAGTATTAAGTTGCAAAGCAACAGACAATTGCATTAAGTATGGTGCGTAATGTAATCAACAACTACATCCTTAGACATAGCATCAATGTTTTATCCCTAGTGGCAACAAAGACAACACAACCTTAGAACTTTCGTCACATCGTCCTGTGTCAATGCAGGCATGAACCCACTATCGAGCATAAATACTCCCTCTTGGAGTTACAAGCATCTACTTGGCCAGAGCATCTACTAGTAACGGAGAGCATGCAAGATCATAAACAACACATAGACATAACTTTGATAATCAACATAACAAGTATTCTCTATTCATCGGATCCCAACAAACGCAACATATAGAATTACAGATAGATGATCTTGATCATGTTAGGCAGCTCACAAGATCCGACAATGAAGCACAATGGGGAGAAGACAACCATCTAGCTACTGCTATGGACCCATAGTCCAGGGGTAGACTACTCACACATCACTCCGGAGGCGACCATGGCGGCGTAGAGTCCTCCGGGAGATGATTCCCCTCTCCGGCAGCGTGCCGGAGGCGATCTCCTGGATCCTCCGAGATGGGATCGGCGGCGGCGGCGTCTCTGGAAGGTTTTCCGTATCGTGGCTCTCGGTACTGGGGGTTTCGCAACGGAGGCTTTAAGTAGGCGGAAGGGCAGGTCAGGAGGCGGCACGAGGGCCCCACACCATAGGGCCGCGCGGCCAAGGGGGGGCCGCGCCGCCCTAGGGTGTGGCCCCCTCGTGGCCCCTCTTCGTCTCCTCTTCGGACTTCTGGAAGCTTCGTGGCAAAATAGGACCCTGGGCGTTGATTTCGTCAAATTCCGAGAATATTTCGTTACTAGGATTTCTGAAACCAAAAACAGCAGAAAACAGCAACTGGCACTTCGGCATTCTTGTTAATAGGTTAGTTCCAGAAAATGCACGAATATGACATAAAGTGTGCATAAAACATGTAGATAACATCAATAATGTGGCATGGAACATAAGAAATTATCGATACGTTGGAGACGTATCAGTTATCCACTGGGAAAGATTAATCTCGACGTTCAGTTTGGAACCCGAGAGAATTATAGAATCGAGAAGCTGGAGTTTGAAGTTGTGGATTTTCCGTCGCAGTATCACGCTCTGTTGGGACGACCAGCATATGCAAGATTTATGGCGGTACCACATTATACATACCTGTTGTGGAGGATGCCTGGACCTAAGGGACCAATCACAGTCAAAGGAAGCTTCGCCTTAGCCGATAAGTGCGATAAGGATTTTCATCGGATATCAGAAACTTTCGGGATGCAAGCTGAGTATTTGGCGTCAAGGAGTATGACTGACTACGACGTGCTGCCAGACATTGGAAGGCCAAATAAAGAATCAACTTTCAATACTGAGAAAAATTCTAAGAAGGTGCAGATTCACCCGACAGACCCGAAAAAGACGACGTCCATCGCAAACGACATGGACCTCGCATAGGAAAGCGCGCTCATCGAGTTCCTCCGTGAGAACTGGAAAATCTTTGCATGGTGTCCAGCTGACATGCCAGGAGTACCCAGGGAACTTGCCGAGCACCACCTAAACTTGGATCCACTAGCGAGACCAATCAAACAACCTTTGCGGCATTTTTCGGAACCAAACCGCAAGGCTATGCTGTCAGAAATCGATAGACTACGAGAAGCTGGTTTTATCAAGGAGCTGCACACAGAGGCCACATGGGTAGCAAATCCTGTGTTGGTGCCAAAGAAAAACACTAAGGTCCTTCGCATGTGCGTCAACTTTACGTGTCTCAATAAACATTGTCCAAAGGATCACTTTCCCCTCCCGAGGATCGATCAAATTATCGACTCCACGGCTGGATGTGAACGTCTTTCCTTCCTGGACGCATATTCTGGTTACAACCAGATCAGATTGAAAGAAGAAGATGAAGTAAAGACAACGTTCATCACACCTTATGGCGTGTTTTGCTACAGAACAATGCCCTTTGGTCTGAAAAACGCGGGAGCAACATATCAGAGGATGATGCAGAAGTGTTTGGCGACACAGATTGGGAAAAACGTGCAAGTATACATTGACGATGTCGTCATAACATCAAAAAAGGGGGCGACGCTGATCGAGGATCACAAGGAAACCTTTGACAACCTCGACAAATTCTGCCTCAAGCTGAACCCGACGAAGTGTTCTTTCGGCGTCCCAGCAGGAGAACTTCTGGGGTTTCTAGTTTCAGCAAGAGGGATTGAAGCAAATCCCGACAAAATACAAGCTATCGTAACAATGAGGAAGCCAACAAATCTAAAAGAAATACAGCAGCTAATTGGGCGAGTCGCAGCTTTGAGCAGATTCGTCGCTAGGTTGGGAGAAAAAGCGTTACCATTTTACGCTCTGATAAAGCAAGGGGAGAAATTCCAGTGGAACGAAGAAGCCGATAGAGCTTTCGAGGATCTGAAACGCACAATCTCGACACCACCAATCTTGGTGGCGCCGAAGGAAAAGGAACCTCTCCTGCTGTACATAGCAGCTACACCCCAAGTGGTTAGCACGGTGTTAGTTGTCGAAAGAGAAGAAGAAGGGAAACTCCATGGAGTGCAAAGGCCGGTATATTTCATCAGTGAAGTTTTATCGCCTTCCAAACAGAGGTACCCGCAGTACCAGAAGCTAGCATATGGAGTAATTGCAACGGCAAGAAAGTTGCGACATTATTTTTCGGCACACCCGATAATAGTAGTCAATGAAGCACCTCTCTCAAATATATTGAATAATCCAGAAGCTACAGGGCGTGTCTCCCTTTGGGGAATAGAACTTTCCCCTCGGGACATCACGTATGAAAAAAGAAAGGCAATCAAGTCGCAGGTTTTGCCAGATTTCATCGCAGAGTGGATGGAGCTGCAAAACACAGGACCCCCAGATTTGTCGAGAACTTGGACCATGAACTTTGATGGATCCAAGAGAGTAGAAGGAGCTGGCGCAGGAGTGATACTTATATCACCTGAAGGCGACAAGTTAAAATACGTCCTCCGGATGACGTTCCCTAACACATCCAACAATGAAGCAGAATATGAAGCCCTCATACACGGGATGAAGATGGCGAAAGCTTGTGGTGCAACTCGATTAAAAATCTTTGGCGACTCACAATTGGTGGCTCAGCAAGTTATGAACCAATGTGATGCAGTCAATGATAGCATGATAGCATACAAGGAGGTGTACAATGAGCTGGAGAAACTGTTCGATGGATGCGAGGTAAACCACATCAGCAGGTTGAGCAATGATGAAGCCGACGTTCTCGCAAACATCGGGTCGCAATGCCTCCCAATCCCGCCAGGAGTATTTTGGGAGGAGATAGCGGAGAGATCCATAAAGCCGAAGAAGTCACAGAAAAAAGCAAAGGAAGGAAAAACTTCGGCGTCCCTCAAAGAAGCTGCGGAGGATGAAGAGGACCAAGAGCTTGTGATGATGGTAGAAGTTCCTTGGATGCAAGCATATATATCATATATCCTCAGGAAAGAAATACCCGACGATCCAGTTGAGGCAAGGCGAGTTATTCGACGATCCAAAGCTTTCACAGTGGTCAAAGGGGAGTTATACAAGCAAAGTATTTCAGGAGTCTTGCAAAGGTGCGTCACACCCGAAGAAGGAAGAATAATTCTGAAGGACGTACACGAAGGAATATGTGGCCACCACGCGAGTAGTCGAGCTATTGCAGCCAAGGTTTTTCGGGCAGGATTCTATTGGTTGACAGCAATCGAGGATGCCAAGGAAATAGTACGAACCTGCGACGCGTGCCAAAGATTTGCCGCAAAACCTCACTCTCCGGCAGCAGAATTGACACCAATACCATTGTCGTGGCCCTTTGCCCAATGGGGACTTGATATGGTGGGCAAGTTGCACAAAGCTTCGCCAGGAGGATATGAGTACTTGCTGGTCGCTGTCGACAAATTCACCAAATGGGTAGAAGCAAAGCCAATAAATTCACCAGATGCAGCGTCGGCAATAAAGTTTGTGAAAGGCCTCGTTTTTCGGTTTGGAGTGCCTCATAGCATTGTCACAGATAATGGTTCAAACTTTACGTCCAAGGAATTCAAGGAGTACTGCGCAGAAGTAGGCATTAAATTGCACTTTGCGTCAGTTGGGCACCCGCAAACCAATGGCCAAGTCGAGAAAGCCAATGGCATCATCTGCAACGGCCTCAAAAAGCGCCTGTTAGGACCGCTTGAAAAAGCTCGACATACCTGGCCAGAGGAATTGCCTAGTGTTTTGTGGAGCATCCGAACAACACCAAATACGGCGACACAAGAAACTCCGTTTTTTCTCGTCCATGGAGCCGAAGCAGTATTACCAATTGAAATAGAGCATGATTCTCCAAGAGTAGCAGAGTATGACGAAGAAACATCACGAAAAGCTCGGGAGGATGATATGGACGCACTCGATGAAGCTCGAGACGAAGTACTTTCACGAGTCACCAAATACCAGCAAGACCTCAAAAACTACCACAGTCGACGGCTAAGGCCCAGATCTTTCCAGGTCGGGGATTTGGTCTTACGGTTAAATCAAAAAAGTACTGAAAAGCTCGAATCACCATGGCTAGGCCCTTACGTCGTCACGGAAGTCATCGACGGAGGAGCATACAGGATCAAGGACAAGAAGACAGGGGCTCCCGAGAAAAACCCCTGGAACGTGGCGCAGCTCAGGCGGTTCTACGCCTAGAATCGAAATATAGTCCTCCTTTGTAAAAATACAATGTACTGAAACGCCCGCGAGTTTTCAGACGCACTCTTTTCCTTTTCGGGGCACCGAGTGGGGCCGGAAAGGTTTTTAATGAGGCGGGCTCGCGGTGCTGCAATATTATAAAGATAGTGGAGATATACTTCTTATTCTTCGACACGCTCGGGGGCTCAACGCCTTCAAGTCTCAAAATACGCACAATATAGACAAACTGGACTTACCGAAATATTTCGCCTTGGTCCCTAATACCTCGCCAAATATAACATCGGAAGCTAACAAATTATAAATATACTATACTCGTCAAAATCTTACTGCTTTGGTCTGAAAACCTCGCAACAAAAAATATAGAACTTCGACATCACGACACTCGGGGGCTTCTAACCCATCAATGAAAAAACAAAGATATCTTATTACGACAGGAGGAAAAATCTTCGAGATAGCAAAACAGTATAAACTCCAGCCAGAGGCTCGGGGGCTCGGTGATCAAAAATAGAAAAAATACAGAGTTGACAGCTTTACAATATAGATTGTGTTTACAAGTACACAAAGATGTATCAATGATGGAACTACAGCAAGAAGAGGAAAAAGTCTTCAAGGGAAACCTAGCACATGGTCTATGGTTATTCGCTCAGTAGAAGGACGAGTACTATGCTCAGCATAGCTTCCCTTCACGAAGAACTCAGAATCCATCCGAAGAAGTTCATCCATCATATCTTCGGCAACAGGAGTCACCAAATCATCAATCTTGCCCATATTTCTCTTTTTCTTTGCCATCTTCGCCAGGCAAGTAGGAACAATTTGATCTATGGGCAATTTCGGATGGCAAATTTTTATCATCATCATAGCAAATCTTGCGCCAGCAGAAAGTTGAGCCCGCACAAAGCCATGGATTCGAGGAGCATCTCGAAATTTTTCCATTAAAGCTGGAAGGGTCTATGGCATCTTGTTCCGAGGGAACATGGTTCCATAAACTAAGAATAAAGTCTTCGTACAGAAGTCAAGGAAGTCACGGACTTGAGCCGCGCGATCTTGAAATCTGACGATTTGGCAGGTGCGCTCAGGAGTAACCCAAAAGTTAGATCCATGTTGCGCAGCCAGTCTCAGCAAAACATTGGTTCGAGCTTCAACACGTTGGTCCTCGGCAGCAGTATCCAGAAATGAGCCTGGCACAGCAAACAAAATATCAAGGAACAAATAGCAAAGAACAACATTCAACATAGTTATGAACAGGAAACATACCTGTCATGTCCAAACTGGCGTCAGTCATTAGCTGAAGCATATAATTCTCGCGAGAAGAAGTTTCAGCAGCCTCAGCAATAGCAGCATCCTTCGCAGCAATGGCTTCTTTTGCCTGTTGAAGAGCAATTCTCTCTCTCGCAGACGCTTGTCGAGATTGTTCCATCATCGCAAGAGTTTGTTTCTTCATGGATTGAAGTTGTTGGCGAAGTTCTTGCAAATCTTGCGACAAGTGTTCACTTGAAAAATCTCCGGCAAAGGTTTTCTTCGAGAATGAAGAAGCAGGTGAAGTATCGGCAGAGCAAGGATTGGCCGAGTAGTTATCAAATATTAACTGGAAAAGAAAGTCCCAGGATCAATGATAGCACCAGGAAGAATTTCATTCATCTTCAGAAAATTTACATTGATATTACAGAAGTTCTCCAAAAGGTTTACTAGGATATTTGTCGCCAAAGCTAAGGTGGCGGCAAGGGCAAAAGTAACAAAGAGAGCAAAGAAAAAGAAAAAAGGAGAGGCATTCAACTAGACCTCCGGCCTTGATGAGCTAGGAGTTGCAGATGGCTTGATCCTGAGATAGGCCAGGATTTTCTTCGTGTTGGGCTTGGCTGTCTTGATCAACGACCGCCATTTTGTTTGCTCTATCTGTTCGGTGTCGCCAACCTTCATCTAGTCAACAGTTTGTTGGCTGTCAGCAACCAAGGCAACAGTGCTCTCGACAGCAATTTTCATGTTCTCCTGGCGCATCTTCAGTCCAAGATCCTCCGGTGGATTGAAGTTCTTGGCAAGGGCAAGGAAAGCCTTGGGCTCCTCTTTCTTTGGGAAGAAGTAGGGGAACGGCTTCGATAATCCTGCGTCAGCATTCACCACGCCTTCGCGAACTTCTTGGCCATGAAATTCCAGATAAGAGAGTGCGTCAAGGAGAGGATCATTGGTGGGATTCTCAAGATCAAACTCTTGGTTTGTTTGACCTGCCACAGAAAATATATGTTGGTCGACAGCAAGCAAAAAAAAAAAGCAAGTCCTAAGAAAAATAGAAGGGATCGACAAAGTTACCGAGGAAGCGCCGATTTTGCGTGTTTAAGTGCTTGAGGATTCCCTTTTCACGAGTAGCCTGCGCGGCCTTGTGCTCGTTTAAAGCAGTTTCGGCATCCTCAAGTTTCTTTTGCAGATCTTCGACGCCAGCAGCTTTTGCCTTGGCTTCATCAGCCTCTGCTTTGGCTTGGCTAGCGTCAAGTTCAGCCTTCTTGCGAGCCGTTTCACTTTGCTCCAGTTTTTGAGCAAGAGTGTCGACAAGCTTGTTGGCCTCTGCAAATTTCTCTGCCAAAATAGAAAAGAATCGTCAAAATTGCGACAAAAACAGGAGCAAGAAGTTATAACCAAGGAGCAGCAAAAAAGTTATTACCTTCAGTCTTGCTGGCATACTCACGGTACCCAATGAATTGGGATCCGATGCGAACAAGCTCTTTGATCATAGGCTGTCAAAGAAGAACAAAGAAAGAAAACATCGGTATGGGAAAAATATGAAGGCATAAAGAAGCAAACAGAGGAAATATAGAAACTGGCAAGAAAACAAAAACTTACATCATCTAAGAGAGGATTAGAGGAGCTACCCAACTGAGGGGTAGGCTCCACGATCGTTTCCACCCTTGTCCTTTTTGGTGAAGGAGCAAGAGGGCTTGAAGGAGGAGTGGTGGTGACGACGTTTTGTTGAGGAGGCGAGGATTCTTCTCCCTCAACTGGCGTCTCCGAAACAATTAAAGTATGTGACGTGCTCGTTCAAGGAGCCACGTCAAGAGTTGGTACTTCTTCCTCATCATCACTGTGATTAAAGATCGACAGCATAAAAAGCAAGATAAGACAAAAATCTTCGAGTACAGAAATAAGGGGAAATCAAAGTGACTTACGAGCTGATGAGGGATTCAAGATAGGGATCATAAGTTGCCTTCTGACGTGAAGGATCAACTTCTACGGCTTTGGAGGTGCCGGAGTCTTCGACATCATTCCTTTTCCTTTTGTTCCTTGGAGAAACAGCAGGAGGAGGAGATTGCGCTGATGCAGTACCTTCGGAGGCACCATCCTTCTCAGAAGATCCCGCAGATTTTAGAGAATCCACGGGTTCATTTACAAAGGAGGGGGCCTCTTGGTTGTCATCAGTGACAACGGCCCTTTCCTCGACTTCTCCACCTTCAGGAAGAGGAGGAAGCGAGACAAGGTTTGGATGGTTCTGTACAAAACAAAAATGAAACAAGGAAAGATATCAGAAAAGGAGTTACAAAAAAGATAAGCAAGGCAATAACAAATTAATCGACAAGGATTACCTTGGGAAGTGGATTGGCGGCGCTGAATGGTTTTACACGGCAAGAAGAAGGGACAGGATCTTTTTTGCTGAGAGACGAGATTTTTCGGACAAGTTTTTCTAAATCCTTGACCTCTAAATCCACCGACAGCCGATCTGCGTCCTTGTCGCCAGCATATTTCCAGAGAGGGTATTTGCGCGCCTGAAGTGGCTGCACTCTAGTCCTAAGAAAATATGCCGTGATTTGAATACCCGACAACTCTTTGCCGCGAGTATTTTGCAACTCATGGATGCGAGTCATCAAGGCTTTTGTCGACGTTTTCTCTTCTTCGGTAGCTTCTGCGTCCCAGGAGCGGCGGCGAAGGATTTTTTCGGCGCCATCAAAAGGAGGGATGTTGTCTTCAGCACACCCGTGGTTCTCCTCTTGAATGTACAACCACTTCTTGCGCCACCCTTGGACTGAGTCAGGGAGTTTGACGTCGAAGTAGTCGATAGTGGGCCGAACAGAAATTACAACGCCGCCTATATTATGGGCGACATTGGGCGAGCCATTACGGCGACAGAAGAAAATGCGCTTCCATAGCGCCCAGTTAGGCTGGACGCCAAGGAAGGCCTCGCAAAGGGTGATGAAAATGGAGATATGGAGGATTGAATTTGGCGTGAGGTGGTGGAGTTGCAGACCATAAATAAAGAGCAGTCCGCGGAGAAAAGGATGAATGGGGGCGGAAAGACCGTGGATGAGGTGGTCGACAAAACTTACCCGGTACCCCATTGGAGGGGTTGGGTAGCTCTCCTCACTGGGGAAGCACAGCGCTTTGGGCTTCTTGCTGATCCCCAGCTTCTTCAGCATGTTGATGTCCTGGGTGGAAATCTTCGATCTTTCCCACTCCGCCGTCCCCAGATCCACGGCGGCCATGGAGGATTCCGGCGTGCTGTGCCTTGTCAACCGCCGCGGTGGCATCAATAATGGCGCAGGGTTTGTAGCTTGGAGGCGAGGAGCTTAGGAGGCTGTGGGTCGCAGGAGGAGAATTCGCAGATGAGAGCAGGAGAACGGCGCGAGCGGAAGTGCTCGAGGAGGAAGAAGGAGTGTTTATATAGAGGTGCGGTGAAGCGGCGGACCGTTGGATGAGAAAAGTGTGCGGCAGATGATAGCCACGTGGAAACAAGGGTAAAAAAGTATTTTCACATTGGAGAAGTTACGGTGCGTGCGCCAGAAAAAGCGGAGGACGTGTGTCCCCCACTCGCACGACGTGTCAAGATAGTGGATCAATTGGGCCCGCAAGGCAGCGGGAGAAGACTTCTCGCAAATTTTTGACTAGCAATCGTGGCTATCGTCAGCAATAACGTCACCTTGGCAGAAGAAAAAATTCGACTCAACAGCTTCATAAAAGGCGACTTGGAAAAATAATGCTGAGCCTTTGATCAAATACAAGTTTTTGATCAAATGCTCGGGGGCTACTTTGGAAAAAAGAAAAAAGATCCAGAAAGACAAAATAGAAATGGCGTGAGCCTATGATCAAATACAAATATTTGCTCATAGCCTCGGGGGCTACTCCCATCGGGAGCGCTGTTCGCGCACCCGAGGAATTATAAAACTTCGGGAGATAAAAAGAAAATATAGCGGCATAAGGCGTGGAGCCTACAACCAAGTACAAGTCCTTGGCTGTAGCCTCGGGGGCTACTCCCATCGGGAACGCTGCTCGCGTGCCCGATGAAATTATAAAAAAAAAAAGACGAGAAAAGAATGAAAGAGAAAAAAGAAAGATAGCAGAGCAAAAGAGTATATTTCGAGTTATAAATAACTCTGCATATACTCCCATCGGGAGAGCAATATAAGTCATCTGTGACTCGATAAAATGTGCCATTCCAACAGCCGAAAAAGCACTCGACAATATATTCTCAGAACACCAAAGTTGCGATCAATTTCTGAATGCCGCAAATTTGCGAAGGTAAGACCCCAGATCCGTTCTGCTGGGTGTGGCATCGCCGAAGACTGCGCTCTGCTACTTTTATCCGTATCAACATATACGAAGAAAAATCCTAACGGACGCGTTAGGTACCCGATAAATTTTACTGGGACTCGACAGAATGGTAAGATCTTAAGCGGCACCTGTCGAAGTTTGCACCAGTATCCCGAGATCATGTCCAGGGACGTGATCTTGAAGTAGGTTTTTGCGGATTGCCACTAGAGCAGTTAACTAGTACCTGATCCGTCAGATGAACTAGCCCCAACTACCATTATCCCTGTACAATATAGAAATTTATGAGAAGAAATATAGAAAAGTTGAAGTTGTCGAATAAAAATAAACAGTGGAGATTTTCCTTAACTCTACGATTCAAGCAAAATCTCGGGAGCTACTGACATAGGCATCCCAAATGGGCCTGCCGAAGATAGTACCCGGGGTTTACTGAAGGCCCATTACCCGAAGAATAAGAAGATTCGGGAGCCCAAGATATTATTAAGGAAGACTAGAGTTGTAATAGGAAGTGTTATTTGTAATCTTACGGGATGAGTTAGAAACCTTCCCGGACTTTGTAACTTGTACGGCACGAATCCCTCGGCTCCGCCTCCTATATAAGGGGGAGTCGAGGGACGCAGAAATCATCGAATCATTGTTTACAAACCCTAGTTTCATAATCGTCGAGTACTTTTCGGCTGAAACCTTCGAGATCTACTTGCCCTCTACTTCCAACTAAACCCTAGTCTACAATCCGTAGGCATTGACAAGTTAATACCTTGTCAGAGAGTGAGATGATAAGCTTTCTATGCAGCCATTCCTAGGTGTGGTGACGAAAATATCGGTTAGTTTTCATTGAAGAAGAAAAACCAAGAGAAAATGGTAAGAGGAGAAGTTAAAGGAGAAAACTAAGACTAGTCTTTTTTTTTTTTTTTTGACAACTAGTCATAGTGAAGAGTAACATAAACTAGTACATAGTAAGAGCGATTCCAGTAGTATAGTCAACTGCTGGCTATAACAAGATGCCATGTCATTTGTAGTCTCACCATATAGCTAACACGTCACATGTTAACTATATGATGACTACAAATGACATAGCATCTTGTTATAATTTTGGATGAGATACATAATGTATCACTAATTTTAATGATGCAAGAGATTATAACCAGATCTTATATGTAATTTTGGATTCTAGAAATCAATAAATATAACAAGCCTATATGATACTAGTGCAGCATCATGTATATGATACTGCCCAGCACTGCGAGAACCAACTGGGATTAGGTGGTTAAGTAAGGTGGTTGTGCCTCCAGTCCACCAACGTTCAAATCCTAGGTTTGATATATGTGTATCTCATAAAATTAAAATAGACGACGCTTTCATCGACAACGAGACGCAAGTCTATAAAGATAGGGTGTAAGTTCATAGGGATGAGTCTATACGCGTGTATGCAGAGCATCTGCTTTTGTACTGTGCTTCTTGAAAAAAACATTATTGCACTGCAAGAATAAATTAAATCCAGGACGGCTGCAACAAGTATTGGAATATGACATTATTGCACTGCAATAATAAAGCCACGTACTACTTAGAGTGAACCCATCCAATAAGAAACCCGTGAAGAGAAGAAGCAAACACGAACCTGGTAACCTGATTGTCAGAGCCGGAAGCCCATAATACACTACGTTTAACAAAGCTCAATTGTATGAATGGGAGCACAACCATAGAAACCATAGATTAGATAGCGTACAGTATCCTGGCAATATTTACATGAGGGCTACATACTTGCTATGAACCCATCCAATAAAATATGTACATTTTCTTGATATTTTTTTCAGGGATTTTCCTAGCATCTTTTACAGATATATGTACATGGCTGAATGCTAAGGCTAACATGACTAGAACTAGCAAACCATTTTGGAGAATAAATCATCTAGAGCTTTGTACAAGGGTTGGGCAGCTCTGGGCTTCTCCACCCTCCCAAACAGAATATCGGTTGTGGTCAAGTATGCGTCCCCGTAGAAGCGCAGATTGGTGTCCGATCTGGTGGTCACCACATTTCCTTCCAGTGAGATCCCAACAAAGGCACCTGTTTCAAATTTCGAAATAGAGAGGCTATAATCAGAAGGCTACTGAGATAGCTGTAATGAAAGATGTAAACTTCTTAAGAGGAACAAACAAACATAGGAGGTGGATTATACTTGTAAAGACTTCGCATGGCTAATGAGATGACTGGATCTGTAAAAAAAATTCTTTCCCCTCCAAAAAAAATGACTATAAGGTAACTTCCAAATTATTTTACATGCAGCAATAAACACCAAACATGACAGACAATTTTAGAGAGCAAGCTCAGTCCCATGTTCAAAGTCTTCCATTTGGTATTTTGTACTCCATCTACCGCAAATTACTTGTCGCAGATTTGACTTTTAGAAGTCGTTTGGAAGCCAGGCTTTCCTTTCATTTGTAGCATTTTGAAATAAATACATGTATTTATTTCATTTACATTGTAATTCCAGAAATAGACACTTGTTTAGTTGCCACAAGAATTGCAAATGACAGCAGAATTCAATATTTAATTTGTAAATGGCTTCCATAGATAAACGCAAATGACAGGTCTCAGCTTGGAATCATGTTTACCCATGGTGTCATTTTGCTGGATTTCCTAAATGAAATGACGATCCAATTCTGTGGCAACCAAACAGCCCACCTATGGAATTCCCAAATGAATTCCAGGATTCCAATGCCCAAATAATGGATACCAAACGACTTCTTAGTGTATAAATAAATGTGAATCTAGACAAATCTGGGACATCTAATTCAGGACGGAGGGAGTACTTGATAACAGTGTTAAAATTGTGCTGATCTCCACCTATTTCAACCATCTCTAATATTAGGTATGTATTCCCTATGTTCCAAAATAAGCGACTCAGTTTTGTCTAGATATTGGTGTATCTAGACACATTCAATGGAGTTAGTATATCTAAAATGACAATGAGGGGAAGCAACTTTTCTTATTAGTACCTTTGCTGCAGCTGTAAGTGTAGCATATACCAGAACCTTTTTCACTTGCTCGAACATCTGCTTCAAGGGCTCTGCCGATTGGTCCTGCTGCCGCACTCAATCCTGCCCCAAGAGAAAGATGCATGCGGCTACTGAATGCCTTGACAGCTTTAAGATCATGAAGCACGATTATAAAATCTGTCAATTCTCCTCCAATCTGAAAAACACAAAGAAATGTCTTTACCATAGCGAAATAACAAACCAAAGAAAGCACAAACTGTAGTTCAGCATCCAGATAATAGTGCTCGAACATAAGGGCTCCTTTGATTCATAGGATTTGTATATGAATTGTGTAGGATTTCGATCCTATGGGAAAGTTTCCTATACAAGTTGTTTGATTTATAGGAACATATCCTATAGGAATCTTGTAGTGTAAATCCTATAGGAAAAAAACAATAGGTCATACCTCATCGAAAAATTCCTTTGCGACAATAAAAACACTTCATCTTGCTATATGATTCCTATTCCTATGCTTTTTCCTATCCTATAAATCGAAGGAGCCCTAAACTTGTTTTGGCATCATGCAATCTCATACGCAAAAAATGCCACGATGCTTAAATGACTTTCACGGAAACTGATTCAGTGAAAACACAAGAATTAAATGAATAACAGGAAGTTCCTTTTTTGCGGTGAAGATAACAAGAATTTAATTCAGCAGCAGATAGATTTTGCATGTGCATTCAATTCAAAGAAAGATTTATATCAGACAAATACCTGCACTCCCCATCCCAATCCAACAGATAAAATCGCAGACGGGGCAGACCATGATCCATCTGATCTGCGAGCAACTACAAGGCCAGTGCCCATTTTGTATGTAAGAACTGCACCTGCCTTGGCAACTGTGAGCACAGCAAGCCCCTTTGCTCCCTTGAGAATAGATGATGGGATGGACTTCTCAGGATTTAGTCTAGACACCTACATATATTCCAAACAGAAACACCTATCAGATATGACAAGCATACATCTGCTTGAGCCTTTGAGGGGCAAAACATAAAACATACCTGGCAATATTTCCTCAGAGTATTTGTTGCTTTGTACAGCTCATACTCCATCGATAATCCAACAGGCAAGTTCAACCAGCTCCTCGTGCTTGTCCAATCCATGACATCATGTTTCGCAGGCTGCATGGCGTTACTGTTGTAGTTAATCAACAAGCCCTGGAGTGGATCAAGCCTATCGTAGCAAGCATCACACACCCTCTGCGGATCACGCTGCCTGAACTTCATGGGCATCAAACACCTTCCCTTGGAGCACTCTCTGCAGAATATACCTCCACAGAAGCGGCAGTGGTGCCTCCCCCGAGTCAGGGCCGTGAAAGGGTTGCTGCACTGCAGGCACACACTGGTAGAGCTATCCGGCAACCACTCCGGGGGATCCGCCAGCAGCACCTCTTTGTACGCGCTGAACTGCATAGCGTTTTCCTCAAGCAGCGGCGGCGCGCTCGGAACGCAGACAGACGGGTGCAGACCACCGTCCTTGCCCGACGCTAGAAACGAGACACCCGTGCCGAAATTCTGCTGCTGCGACGCACCGTCCTCGCCCTTACTCGCGCCTGCAACGATCGCCGCGATACCGCCCAGAACAGTCTTCAGATTGATGGTTGGGCTAGCCCGTGCTGTGGCGAAGGGGTCTTCCCTGGAACCGTATTCTGACGGGAAGTCTGGTTCGAGAGATGGCTCGTAGAGGTAGTCGTGCGCCAGGTAGTTGTTCTCTGGAGCTTGGTCGGACATCGGAGCTCCCTGGCTGTAGTTGGGTTGGAATTGGGGCAGGGATGAGTACGATCTCGCTTCGTTTGGAGTCTCCATGGAATCATTCAGATTCTGCACTCATGTAGTAATAGGTAATGACGCGAACAACCTAACAAACAGAGATGGAAAGAAAAATTAGTATGGTATAGCATTCATAACGTTTCTCTGGTTCATTATATCATGGTCATTCTTTCACCCAGTTCATTAATTGAACTATGAAACTCTAGGTGTACTAGTAGTTGACAACTACTGTACAACTAAGAAAAGCACGACTTCCATTAAGCATTCTACTTGTGCGATTTCTTTAGTGCTCCGTACTAATAATAAATATACTGCAACAGCACAACGAACCATGGGCAGGTAACTGAAACTAGAGGTGGAATCGCAGCTGCACCGCGGCAAACACACCCCCGAAGTAATTCCCAGAACAACGATTGCCTGCAGCACGTCTACCTAGCTTCTACGGGTGAGCAATTGGGGAGAAATTACCAAACCCTAAACTAACAGATGGATCGATCAACCGACAAATCAGCCCTGCCTAACCAGTGGAACAGCAATCACGTCCAAGCACCACAATCAATCCAACAAAAACTGTGTGATCGGATCAAACGGCTCGGCAAGGGGGGGAGGTAGCTAATCGTCCCCAACCATCAACCCTAACGGATCACCAGGCCGTAGAACCACGAAATAAAATCCAGGAGGGCAGGCGGTACCGACCTCTGGGCGCGCCGGATCGGAGCGGGGCTTGGAGGCGATGGTCGCGGGAGGAAGCGTCGGGCGTGGGGATTGGGCGGGTTTCTTCCGCTCGCCGGCAAGATGGGGTAAAGTGGGAAGGAGAAGAAGGAAGACGGGCACGCACGCGGCTTCCTCATCTGTACGCTACCGGGCTTGGGCTTGGGCCCGGGCTCGGGGTCCGGCGACGTGTTGGTTTCCCACCACAAGAAAGAAAGGGTCCGAGCTGGCGACGCCGTAACGTATCCGGTTTGTTTTTCGGACGCGCGGGGCCCACTGTAGGCCCAGTCAGGCCGCGTTGGATAATGGGCCGGGCCGTTCCGGCTTTGCGACGGCAGCCCGTGCTGCCTGAGACACCGGCAAGCTCCGGCGGCCGCCGCGGCAGGAAGCTCTCCGCCGGCGTACACTTGGCCTTGAGCCCTCCGTTGCGAGTGAGTCCTCTGTTCAGTTTGTTGTTTCGATTCAGTGGAAAATTTACTGAAATCCTGGGGAGTTTGACGACTAACGATGGCCAAATTATTTTGTCAGGCGTAAATTTCAATCGAGTGAATTCCACTTTTTTACCTCCAATTACCCCGCCGATGAGTGAAAATTCGTGTCGATTACCAATTTTGAATGATTTGGACCCTTGTTTTCTGATGTGTATCCATTGGAAAAGGTGTTAGGTGATGATCGGGGTCCAAAAACGATAGTGAGGAATGGACAATATGGACTAAAGAAGTATGGGCATAATCGTCCATGAGGCCCTCCGATATTTACATATTTTATCGCTCCACATCGACATATGATGCCTATCCTATCGAACAATTACAAGAAAGGTGTTAAGTTAGGGTGAAACCATGTTTAAAGTCTCCAAAATGGGATATTTTGGTAGAAGCTCCACTAAATGAGGTAATATGTGTCACAATTGCAAAACTATAGGGTAAAAAGTGGAATTCACTCATTTCACTCCTCCAAAGCATTTGCCTAGAATTCTAGATGCACCCAACGACCACAACACTATGATGAATTAGTTCTACTACTGAATGTTAGCTGCGCAATTGCACGCAATTTTGGGTGATAATATGGGGGGGTAAACAAAGACTTGTCTTATTCATTCAAATCATAGCATCCATGAAAAAGTACCAACCAGTGAGCACTGAGTACATCCCTCACATCCAGTTCCTCTACCACAGACAACACAGAGACTCTCACGGGAACTAGGTTCCCTCAAACTACAACCTAGGAAAAGCAAAGCCATATAAAACTCTCCAATCTGTGCTTCAATGCTGAATCAGGAATGGGAAAGTGGGGCGCTGGTCCGCCCTTTTATTTCTTCGATAAGGCCAGATCATTTGCCCGATACCTCGCCTTCAATAGCCAGTGGAACAGTGGTAGCCTGCACATAACAAAGGCACAGAGAATTAAGTGTCGAGTCATGAACTGGGGTAAAATTATCAAGGTGGTCGAATGCAATGCCATGGCACACGTACCATTTTGCGGTACTTGAGAGCATAGAGCATCTCAAGGTAGCGACGAGTCTCGCGCCTGTCGAGGTTGGAGACGTACTTCCAGAAACCATAGACACCAGAGAGTGTCATCAGCCTCTCAGAGTACAGCTTCCAGGTGTACCTGCGTCAAGATCATGCCACGGCATCAATCTCAGTTTGGTGCCGGCAAAAGTGGCAGCTCATGTGCATCGAATAGTAAAATAGACAGATGAGGGAGCATTGCATATATACTTCTCCTCGATGCGCTGGAGTCCGCCCTGCGAGATCTTGTTCCAGTGGGTTGGGTCTTCCTGGCACTTCTCGAAGAACTCCACGAGCAGCGCGGAGGCCTTGTCATTCTGGTATGGATCGATGTGGTAGCCGGATACGCCATTCACAATGATCTCAGCTGGACCACCGTATGCAGTGGCAAATGTGGGAAGGCCACATGTCATGGCCTCTATCACGGTAAGCCCGAAGGCCTCATAGAAAGCAGGCTGTGCACAGGAAGACAACATGAAAAAGACTGTCAGAACTAGCAGATGCTATGATTCAGTCATAGTGAGTTCCTAGGTTGACAGTGTTCTTCACCTGCACAAAGGCTCCCTTCATGTCGCAGATGTAGCGGTAGAGCTCACCGTTGCGGACGCGGTTCATCTGAGCAGAAATCCAGCGGATGTGGCCACTCAAGTTGTATTCTTCGATAAGATCAAACATCTTCTTGAATTCGGCCTGCTCCTCCTTGTCCTTGGACTCCTTTCCATGGTCTCCACAGACAACCACAAGGTTTACCAGCTCCTGTAGGCGTGGGTTCTTGCCATACAGTTCAACCAGGCCAGTCATATTCTTCACACGGTCCAGCCTAGCCATCGAGAAGATGATCGGCTTCTTCTTGTCCTTCAGCACAAATCTGGAGAGGTGCTTTTGTTAGATAACCAAAAAGGCATGCATTCATTTTACAAGAACTAAAAATTCAAAACTTGATACAAGTATGACCCTTACTTGTGCTCAGAATTCTCGACATCACTGAAGAGTAGCTCCTCAATCTCAGAATGGAGGGAGGTAAGCCTCTTCTGTTGTTCAGTGTATGGGAAGTAGATGGTCATGTCAGCACCAGGGGAGACGATGTTGAACTTGGGGTCGAAGACATCAATACCATGGACAACACGATAGAGGCCAGGCATTGTGAATGCCATGTGCGACTCATACTGCCCTACTGTATCCTTGCTGAAAAAGGAAAGTTGGACAGTAACATTAGAACATTTGATGATATTTGCAAATGACCATAGTGGTGTTTCTGTGAGAAAGAGAATCTTACTTTCCAGCAATCTCTTGGAAGGTACTGGTGATGATGAAGTCAGCATGGTTCATTGCAATCAGGTCAGCGGTGAACTGGCAGGAGAAGTGGTAGTGATCCTCAAATTTCTTCCAGTAAAGGTCAGAGTTGGGGTACTTGGTTTTCTCTAGGGCATGAGCAATGGTACACTGCATATAAGGGAATAAGAGTTATGATAAGATACTACGGAGATGAAAATAGATCTTCTGTTGATCAAGGGGGTAGAATGTTTACATGAGTAACCCCCAACTTGTGTGCCAGCAAACACGCGACAAGGTTTCCATCACTGTAGTTTCCAATGATCAAGTCAGGGTTGGCCTGCAGCTCTCCGGCAATCTCATGTGCCACATCCTAAAAGCAACAGAAAAATATATGAATTGTGTCAACCTAATGAAACACTACAAACAACCTGATGGAAAGTTAGATGCATACATCGGTGTAAGCTTCCAGGTAAGGCCAGACTTCAAAACGTGAGATCCATTTGCGAACAATCCCATCTTCTGTTTTGAATGGCACACGCAGAATGTGGGTGTGCTCAGTGCCAAGGACCTTCTCAAGGCGCTGGCCGCAGGTGGTGCCGTGTGCATCAGGGAGCAACCTGGTGACCTATGTAAGGCCAAATACACCTCATTAGGGATCAACTAAAATAGCGACTTCATATTTGATCATATTGGGTACTAAACTTACTATTAGAATCTTCGGTGTAATGTCAAGACCTTGCTGCTTGATTCTCAACAGCATCTCATTCTCCATAGCACGGACTTGGTCCAAAATGTAGACAACCTGTGGATTGCCATCACATAAGAAAGTTGGTGATAACAAATATGTGGTGTTGTTTAGAATATGAAGAGGGAATATGCTGAAGTGTCAAAATTGTGCAGGGGACTCTACCTGCCCACCAGTATCTGGGTACCCCAAGACATTGGCCTGAGCAAAGTAACCATGAGGAGAGAGGATGACAACATTGAACACCATTGGGATTGTTCCGAGAAACTTTTCCAAGGTGGATGGATCAGGGGCCTCGAGAAGGTCCAAGAGAAGGTGGATAGTCTCATGTGCACGCTGAGTACAGTCGCCCCAACCTTTCTCCAAACCAAGTTCCTGGAACCTGAATGTGCAACGAAAAAATATTGGTACAGCAATGCGATGTTTATTTTTTGTTGAGAGCAAATAAGGTTTTCAATGATCATGAGTATGATGATTATGCAGTACCGGTGGTGGAACTCTGAGTACGGGGTGTCAGCTGGAAGGCCTGACAGATGCTTCTCTGCCTTCCTGAGTGCATCTTGGAGGGCACTGAGACTGCGAATTCTGTCGTTCAACATCATGGTCTGAAGCAAGAAAGAAAATATTATTACATAATCCACATAATTCAGCAGGAGGTAATGGTTCCAGACTTCCAGTTCATAACTTTCTGGTTCACAGACAAATAGCGAGTATGCTTCTGTACTTAGTTGAAGAATTTGTTCTAAACATATTTTTATTACTTACAAAGCGCACAAATCATCAGGACAAATGCCCAACACTTCAACTATGACTGCATCTATATTTTCTTACAGGCTGATTATGCTCATATGCTGTTATATATCTGAGTGACAGTTCTATTCTACCAAATTTGCAATAGAGTCTCTGTCTGCCATTTTCTGTGCGCTTTCATCAACATGCAACCTCCCACATGTTTAGTAGCAGGTAGATCTAATTCCGTTACTTTTAAGTTTCACTGCACTATATGCTAGAACACTCAGGCTAGGAAATTTACACACAAAATTGTCATGCCATGGGAAAATGATACAAGCCTGTCATTTTTCAACGACAAAGATGTTTTACCAGAGAACCTTTAACAGATATATAGTCAAGTGATTAATTTATAAAGCAAGATACCAGAGATCGTAACCTACCATCCCCTTGTAGTTGTGTGCACGGAGGAAGTTGAGCAAGGGGTACATGCTCTCCTTGTCATGGAACAGCTTTGATGACAGGTGCCTGTTCAAGAACTGCACACCATTGCCAATAGACTTCGACAGTGATGGCCGAGGGAAGGAGGCATTGAATGGCCCAAAGTCCAATTCAAGCACGAAGTTGTTATTAGTGCTGGAATTTGAACATAAGGAGTGTCAAGTGACCGTATTAGCATCTGATAGAAATAAGGTATAAGGTGGACTCTTAAATCTTGATAATTTCACAAAATCACAGATACCTTTCATTCACCAATTGTTCCTTGAATTGCAAATACTCAGGGACACTCAACTCCTCAACACCAAGCTCGCTCACATTGACCCTCACATACTCCCAGACGCCAGGCCTTGGCCGGATGGCGAGAGCAACCCATGGAGGGATGACAATTGCCTCCTGTATGAGAAACCAACATGTAGATCAAGAGCTGAAAACTCTGGGCTCATCACTGGGATGACGTGGTGACGCAAACCTGTGCCCCCCTTAGGAGATCCTCAAAGGCGGTATCCTTCAGCTTCTCTCGCTCAGCCTCGGGAATAGCAGCATTGTACTCAGCAGTGATCTGGTGGGGCTGAAGCATTCCCTTTCCATGGTTAACAAGCCTGAACAATCGCATACAGCAGATATGTCTGACCTATCAACGGATGTTACTTAAACAAAAGTGTGCTAAGAAATATACAAGTACTTTGTTATAAATACAGGTAGCAATAAGAGTTCAAAAGGAAAATACAAGGAGCAGAAATACAGAAAAAAAAATTGTTCACTTTAAAATTATTTTTGCGCAAATGATGCTTGGGTTTAGCTCCACTAAAGCAATCTTAACAAGTGAAAACATGCAGAATTGCAAATTACGTCAGTTTGGTCAGGTCTAACCTTTTACAGCAAACAGAATATGGTGCAACTGGGCACTCAAAGTTATCATATTCCTACTGATACTATAGCATGATTTAGATATACACAAGGCAACCACATGTCATCACTTAAATATATCTTGTATGCAGAGATTCTATAACTGCCAACCGGCCAGTCTAGTCTGGGAAAGATTAAAGAGAGACCTTGAGAAGACGGCGACGAGCTCATTGGTGTGCGCTGAGAGGGAATCACCGATACGCTCCCTTACGCTGTGGAGACGGCTCAGGGCACGCTCTCCAGCACTCTCCCCCATGGTTATCCTCCAGTCGGGTCCTCAAACCTAAACAACAGGAACAGTTTATCTGATCAGCCCGTTCAATCAACATGTTCCAAAAGACAAGAGCTGATTTTGGCATCACATTTGACAATCAAATATGTAACCAGGAGAGGATAAAAAGTTACTCCCTCCGTTTCATAGTTGTTGATTTAGTACAACTTTGTACTAAATCACCAACAATTAATATGAAACGAAGGGAGTTAGCACTAACAAATCCAAGACATGTGACAAGTTTTGTGGAGAACAACGAACAAGAAGTCGTCAGTGTCTGACACACTAAAGGCCTGCACTTTTCCTCTTACTCCCAGGGTGCTTGTATGAGCATCTGCAATAATAATAAATAGAGCCGAGCGAAGAAAGGGTTACGTGCTACAAAGAGGCCCTACAAAGAGTGCCTAAAAAGTTCTGTACTTTGGGAACCGAATCATGGGATTAGCGTGGGATCTAGCCGTTTCTTGCGTGGCGTGTCAAGTTAATTAAAACTAACCAAAACATGAAAGAGCACAGGAACCCGGAATCATGGCCAGGCTCTCCAGTTTTTCAGTACTGAAGGAGATGCAGGTAAAATAGAACCGGGTCAGCTAATTCTTTAGCAGTACTCCACTAAGCAATAAGTTCATCTAGAATTTGTCATGATTAACTCATAATTACTGGCTTTGGCAAAACTTGCTTAGAAAATTTATAGCTTTCACAAGTTGGCATAAAAAGGAAGTAAAAAAACTGCTAGATTTATTTTGTATTCCAGGGCTTCGAATATACTCCCAGAAAACAGATGAAAAGTTCAGATTAAAGCTATAGGCCCCAGCATCCCCGAAGGATATGTGGCATCCATAATTCCATATGCACAGGCAAGCATGATTTTCTGGACTGGATCTTGATTTACAGTAGCCATACGCCTATACTGATCCAGTGTATAAACCAGCATAATAATCACATGGATCTCCCTAACAATCAGTACACTCATCCATCCCAATTCCAACTTCAGAAACAAATGATAAGATCTCCTCTATGCATGCCAGCTACAGCAACCAAAAAAGCAAGCCAGTAGATCAGAGCACCAAAAGTGCAGCAGAGGCCGACAAGAGCAAATTTAATCAACAATCTGACCCAGAATTTTGTTTCCACTACACTCCCAAACCCAACCTCAAGAAACTACAAAGAAGAAAAATCAAAGCACCTCTTCTGAACTAGCTACTCCAGAGATCTTTCCAAAGTACAAACCTCAACCATACCAACAGTCATCCATAGACCATAGTACCAGAAGCAAAAACATTCTTGAAGTAATATACTGCAAATGAACACGGTTTCTTTACCTTGCTCCGAGGAAGAAGGAGGCGAGAACGCCCGGAAGGGGAAACACGGAAACGTCACAGGTAGGGGACGCTGTGACTGTGAGAGTGAGATAGCTGGGCGATGCCTGCGCCCCTATTTATACACGGGCAGCGCAGGAGGAGCCAGGAGGCGTGGGCGAGATACTCAGGTGCTACGCGACGCCTCTCATCACTCGCCTGATCACCGCGGAAAAGGACGCACCTGCTTACTCAGCATCCGTTCATCTACTCTTGGCAGGAATTGCATCAATGGCTGTAAGGGCGTCGGAGAGGCTCCATTGTTTGGAAACTAGCGTTCAGTTCTCGAGGCGAGATAAGACAAGTGTTCTGCTTCAGATAATACACCGTGACAAGTGTTCAGCTTCAGAGAGTACAGTGTGACAAGTGCTTCGTGATCCTGATCTACGGCGCATGATGCAGTTAGAGTGTTAATGGTTAGCTGCAAGTAGCAACAGATTTTGTTGCGTATATCGCCTCGGATGCCCTGTCCTGCGGCTGCTAAGCCCCCAGGTAACACGCAGTTTGTTTCTGCACCTAAAACCGCATTTAGAAGTTTCTGCAGTCACCGATGGCGCCGTTGGTAGCAGATTAGGCTGCCATGCAATACACACATGTCCTGTAGCAACGGACGGCTCTCCTACATCGCTGCCATGTCATTTGCGATTGAGTAGCATCCTTTCTCACTGAAAACTCATCGATGCACCTGGGCACTAGTGATTTTGCAAAATTTGAGTGCCCAAAAAAAATCTGCTGAAAAATATATAGCTAGATATGTACATCGAGATTGTACGCCAGAAATTTCGCTTTAAAATACTTTAACTTGGGAAAATACAAAGGCAAATTTCAGACAAAAAGAATCATATATTATTCCAATACACAGTCAGAATTTTTTTCTATAGCCCAAAATAGAACGATTTTTCTACCGAAACTTCGCACGGATATACAGACCATGTATACCTATTCCTGATATTTTTGAAATTTTTGAAAACTTAAAAGTGCATTTTTAAATAATAAAAAAAGAGGGCACACTTGTGCCCTGGTGCTGCAAATCTGTCTCCCCTTTTCACGCACTTGTTTCAAACTCGCGGAAGTAGCACTTCCGGGTAGGGAGGAAGTGAGGATCCTACTTAAAATGAAGTCATTTTTCTACATTTTACTAGGAGATGATCTTATAACACTTAAAAGAAAGTCATTTTTCTACATTTTATTCACACAATTTATAATAATATTTTAGTCGTTATATAAGTTTAGAGAAATATAACTTAATTGCTATAGATAACATGTATCCGAAACTTCAACCGGAGATTGAGTTACATGTAGCCCTTTGTTTTCAAAAATACAAAAATCATATTTAAAATTTTCAAAATATTTAAAAAATATTGGATGTGGCCTCTTTTGTATACTACAAACATGTGAAATCTTAATGTGAACTACTTTGTATTTTAGACTACACGAAAGTGAAAGTGGGTGTGAGAATAGTTAATAGTACACAAAAGTGGAATTGCGAGTGAGAATGGTGAATAGTACACATTTCAAAACTATAAAATTTGTTGGATTTTACCATTTTTGTTGGGGGATGACCCCCGGTATGCCAAAGGCATGTCAAAACGGATGGTTTGAGCCATCAAGATACCGGTTTAATGTTTATTTCGGAGCCTCAAATTAAGCTTTGGGCTAAGTAAGTCTATACCGGTATCCCAAAGAGGGGTATACCGGTATAAGCTAAGAAGACAACGGAGAACCGGTAAGAAGTGTACTGTAGCACGTCGGCAGAACTGGTCAAAGATTCTCTCCAGAGCTAGAGGACAAGGATGAGCTAAGCAAAGTAACTTTAAATGAATCCCTGGCGCCAAAGAGGAAGGTGACGCCAAAAGCAACCGGAGGACGTCAGCCTATCTGATTAAAGAAGATACCGGCGTCACCTATGATTGAAGTTACTTTGTAAAGTAGTTTGTCTAGTCAAAGATGCCATTAGTGTTTGCTAGGGTTTCTTCCCCTGTAAGCCACCCTCTCCCCTATATAAGGAGAGGGGGCATTACCCTTCGCGGGTATGTTGTATGATGCGGTAGCCAGAAACCTGTAACCTCATGAGATCAATGAATACAAGGATCTAGAGCAGAGTTCTTCCTTGTGTCTTTCTTCTTCTACCTCTAGTTCTTGAGGAAAGCACCCGGAAGTTCATCCAATCTAATCCAAAACCCTCACCCGAATCCTCTAGCGTACATCCGGCCCCAACTTAAGCCATCCCATGGCATCTGCTCGTTCGCCATGACGACAGTTAGTGCCCACTGTGGGGCAAGAAGCGGCGCTTGATGGAGTTCACATTCGGGCGGGCATCCTCGACGTCGCCGGCCAGCGTACGGTGTCCGCGCTGGTGCAGCGCATCTACTCCATGGACTTCATCAACGACAACGCGGGCTGCTTCGCCAACGGCGGCATCTTCCCCAAGAACGGCCGCATCATCGAGTTCGGCAGCCACCGCATCTACTTCGGCACCGTCCCTGTGCGCCAGCGCCTTTCGCCGGTGCTGGTGGCGCCGGATCCGCCAAGGTGGCTATGTGCTGGCCGCGCCGCCGGTAGCGTGGAGGTGATGATGGCTGGCGTGGTCGGTGCTGGCAAGGAAGCTGTAGAAGAAGGAGCTGGGCGCACGACATCGACTCGTGCGGCCAAGCCACCGCTGGAGCGCGAGGCAGGCGCTGCGGGAACATCTTCCGCGCTACCGGAGACACCGCTTCAAGCGGCGATGAGCGTCCTCGCCACGCCCATCGCGCAGAACATCGACCCGGCAGCGGCGCAGGCGGAGCTGGAGGCACAGCGCCAGAAGCTGCTCGAGAACGGCCAGAACATCGTCCGGGCGCAGCGCGAGCTGAACTTAACCCTACGTGAGTATAACGCAGCCCATGGCTTTGCTTTTGTTAGCGCTCAGGCTGCTAGGATACCAGAAAACCGGCTTAAGGCTCGCAACCTAGATCAAGATTTGCGTAAAGAGACTCTTACCAGAAAGAGCACCTCTGCATTTGTGAGTATCGTAGAGAAACCTAAATACAGCAGTCCGGATAAAACCATAAAAGCTGCTAAGCCTGCAGTAGAGCTGTGTGAATCGCTTTCCGGAGACGCTCTGGTAAAACAGCAAGAGCGTGTCAGGGAGTTGCTTGATACCATCGAGCAGCAAAATGCTGAGGAGCTGGCTAAGCTGAACAAGGCTGCGGCTTCAAAATCCACGCGTTCAACAAAGAATGCCGGTAGCAGCTCACAGGGGCAGGCATCGTCCCCCCATCCGGACAGAAGAAAAGAAAAAGAAATGAATGCGCAGCAGATGACTGTGTATGATCCGGTTCTTGCCGGAAAGCAACAAGCCGGGCAACACGATGCCGGTAGAAAGAGCCAAGGGGCAGATCGAGGCTACGCCAAAAGAGGTTATGCCGGAAACAATCATGCCGGTAGACACGAAACCGGGCAAAATTATCGAGCTGCAAGGGCAGCGTATGAAGAGGAAGAAATGCTTCCCCCAAGGTACCGGCATGCAAGGGCCGCGGTACCGGAACCTTACGACGAAGCTGATTCGACAGCTGAAAGACTCACGGCATACCGAAACCCGTTGGGAGAACGCGTGGGAGAAAGACACCTGCCAGAACGGGATGCAAGGCACCGTCTGGATAGAGTGTATTTATCCGAAATAATCGAGGCAGAAGGTCCTCCGGGCCCAAAGTGTTTTGGTCCAAGGATCATGAAAGAGGAACCACCAGTTCGCAACTTCCAGTTGCCTCGTGACACAAAAACATACGATGGCACCACCAAGCCGGAAGATTGGCTTGCAGATTATGTAACCGCGGTATACGTCGCTGGTGGCGGAGGAACTGTGACTGGTGGAGGAAACCGGCGTTGGGCCGTGAGAATTGTACCATCATTCTTGGTGGGACCGGCACGAATCTGGCTGAACAACTTGCCGGCAGGAAGCATAAACGGTTGGCTGGACTTTGAGGAAGCTTTTGTGAGCAACTTCAGCAGCACATACCGGAGGCCCAACAGGCCGCAGTAGCTCGCCTTGTGCGTGCAGCGCCAAAATGAAACAGACCAGGATTACTGATGCGTGTAGTTGACACGTCCGTTGGGAACCCCAAGAGTAAGGTGTGATGCGCACAGCGGCAAGTTTCCCTCAGTAAGAAACCAAGGTTTAATCGAACCAGTAGGAGTAAAGAAGCACGTTGAAGGTTGATGGCGGCGGGATGTAGTGCGGCGCAACACCAGAGATTCCGGCGCCAACGTGGAACCTGCACAACACAACCAAAGTACTTTGCCCCAACGAAACAGTGAGGTTGTCAATCTCACCGGCTTGCTGTAACAAAGGATTAACCGTATTGTGTGGAAGATGATTGTTTGCAGAAAACAGTAAAACAGTATTGCAGTAGATTGTATTTCAGTATAGAGAATTGGACCGGGGTCCACAGTTCACTACAGGTGTCTCTCCCATAAGATAAACAGCATGTTGGGTGAACAAATTACAGTTGGGCAATTGACAAATAAAGAGGGCATTACCATGCACATACATATTATGATGAGTATAGTGAGATTTAATTGGGCATTACGACAAAGTACATAGACCGCTATCCAGCATGCATCTATGCCTAAAAAGTCCACCTTTAGGTTATCATCCGAACCCCCTCCAGTATTAAGTTGCTAACAACAGACAATTGCATTAAGTATTGCGCGTAATGTAATCAGTAACTACATCCTCGAACATAGCACCAATGTTTTATCCCTAGTGGCAACAAAGACATCCATAATCTTAGAGGTTTCTCGTCACTCCCGCATTCACGGAGACATGAACCCACTATCGAGCATAAATACTCCCTCTTGGAGTTACAAGCATCTACTTGGCCAGAGCATCTACTAGTAACGGAGAGCATGCAAGATCATAAACAACACATAGACATAACTTTGATAATCAACATAACAAGTATTCTCTATTCATCGGATCCCGACAAACGCAACATATAGAATTACAGATAGATGATCTTGATCATGTTCGGCAGCTCACAAGACCCGACAATTAAGCACAATGGGGAGAAGACAACCATCTAGCTACTGCTATGGACCCATAGTCCAGGGGTAGACTACTCACACATCACTCCGGAGGCGACCATGGCGGCGTAGAGTCCTCCGGGAGATGATTCCCCTCTCCGGCAGGGTGCCGGAGGCGATCTCCTGAATCCCCCGAGATGGGATTGGCGGCGGTGGCGTCTCTGGAAGGTTTTCCGTATCGTGGCTCTCGGTACTGGGGGTTTCGTGACGGAGGCTTTAAGTAGGCGGAAGGGCAGGTCAGGGGGCCACACGAGGGCCCCACACTACAGGTCGGCGCGGCCAAGACCTGGGCCGCGCCGCCCTATGGTGTGGCCACCTCGTGGCCCCACTTCGTCTCCTCTTCGGTCTTCTGGAAGCTTCGTGGCAAAATAGGACCCTGGGCGTTGATTTCGTCCAATTCCGAGAATATTTCGTTACTAGGATTTCTGAAACCAAAAACAGCAGAAAACAAAGAATCGGCTCTTCGGCATCTTGTTAATAGGTTAGTTCCAGAAAATGCACGAATATGACATAAAGTGTGCATAAAACATGTAGATAACATCAATAATGTGGCATGGAACACAAGAAATTATCGATACGTCGGAGACGTATCAGCATCCCCAAGCTTAGTTCTGCTCGTCCTAAGGTGTAAAACGATAACAAAGATAATTTCTGGAGTGACATGCCATCATAACCTTGATCATACTATTTGTAAAGCATATGTAGTGAATGCAGCGATCAAAACAATGTATATGACATGAGTAAACAAGTGAATCATGAAGCAAAGACTTTTCATGAATAGTACTTCAAGACAAGCATCAATAAGTCTTGCATAAGAGTTAACTCATAAAGCAATAATTCAAAGTAAAAGCATTGAAGCAACACAAAGGAAGATTAAGTTTCAGCGGTTGCTTTCAACTTGTAACATGTATATCTCATGGATATTGTCAACATAGAGTAATATAATAAGTGCAATATGCAAGTATGTAGGAATCAATGCACAGTTCACACAAGTGTTTGCTTCTTGAGGTGGAGAGAAATAGATGAACTGACTCAACATAAAAGTAAAAAGAATGGTCCTCCATAGAGGAAAAGCATCGATTGCTATATTTGTGCTAGAGCTTTTATTTTGAAAACATGAAACAATTTTGTCAACGGTAGTAATAAAGCATATGTATCATGTAAATTATATCTTACAAGTTGCAAGCCTCATGCATAGTATACTAATAGTGCCCGCACCTTGTCCTAATTAGCTTGGACTACCGGATCATCGCAATGCACATGTTTTAACCAAGTGTCACAAAGGGGTACCTCTATGCCGCCTGTACAAAGGTCTAAGGAGAAAGCTCGCATCGGATTTCTCGCTATTGATTATTCTCAACTTAGACATCCATACCGGGACAACATAGACAACAGATAATGGACTCCTCTTTTATGCATAAGCACGTAGCAACAATTAATTTTCTCATATGAGATTGAGGATATTTGTCCAAAACTGAAACTTCCACCATGAATCATGGCTTTAGTTAGCGGCCCAATATTCTTCTCTAACAATATGCATGCTTAACCATAAGGTGGTAGATCGCTCTTACTTCAGACAAGACGAACATGCATAGCAACTCACATGAAATTCAACAAAGAATAGTTGATGGCGTCCCCAGTGAACATGGTTATCGCACAACAAGCAACTTAATAAGAGATAAAGTGCATAAGTACATATTCAATACCACAATAGTTTTTAAGCTATTTGTCCCATGAGCTATATATTGTAAAGGTGAATGATGGAATTTTAAAGGTAGCACTCAGGCAATTTACTTTGGAATGGCGGAGAAATACCATGTAGTAGGTAGGTATGGTGGACACAAATGGCATAGTGGTTGGCTCAAGGATTTTGGATGCATGAGAAGTATTCCCTCTCGATACAAGGTTTAGGCTAGCAAGGTTATTTGAAACAAACACAAGGATGAACCGGTGCAGCAAAACTCACATAAAAGACATATTGAAAACATTATAAGACTCTACACCGTCTTCCTTGTTGTTCAAACTCAATACTAGAAATTATCTAGACCTTAGAGAGACCAAATATGCAAACCAAATTTTAGCATGCTCTATGTATTTCTTCATTAATGGGTGCAAAGTATATGATGCAAGAGCTTAAACATGAGCACAACAATTGCCAAGTATCACATTATCCAAGACATTATAGCAATTTACTACATGTATCATTTTCCAATTCCAACCATATAACAATTTAACGAAGAAGAAACTTCGCCATGAATACTATGAGTAGAACCTAAGGACATACTTGTCCATATGCTACAGCGGAGCGTGTCTCTCTCCCACAAAGTGAATGCTAGGATCCATTTTATTCAAACAAAACAAAAACAAAAACAAACCGACGCTCCAAGAAAAGCATATAAGATGTGATGGAATAAAAATATAGTTTCAGGGGAGGAACCTGATAATGTTGTCGATGAAGAAGGGGATGCCTTGGGCATCCCCAAGCTTAGACGCTTGAGTCTTCTTGATATATGCAGGGGTGAACCACCGGGGCATCCCCAAGCTTAGAGCTTTCACTCTCCTTGATCATGTTGTATCATCTCCCTCTCTTGATCCTTGAAAACTTCCTCCACACCAAACTCGAAACAACTCATTAGAGGGTTAGTGCACAATCAAAATATACATGTTCAGAGGTGACATAATCATTCTTAACACTTCTGGACATTGCACAAAGCTACTGAAAGTCAATGGAATCAAAATATCCATCGAACATAACAAAACAGGCAATGCGAAATAAAATGTAGAATCTGTCAAAAACAGAACAGTTTGTATTGACGAATTTTATCGAGGCACCAGACTTGCTCAAATGAAAATGCTCAAATTGAATGAAAGTTGCGTACATATCTGAGGATTACTCACGTAAATTGGCATAATTTTCTGAGTTACCTACAGAGAAAACAGCCCAGATTCGTGACAGCAAAGAAATCTGTTTCTGCGCAGTAATCCAAATCTAGTATGAACTTTACTAGCAACGACTTTACTTGGCACAATAAAACACTAAACTAAGATAAGGAGAGGTTGCTACAGTAGTAAACAACTTCCAAGACACAAAATAAAAGCAAAGTACTGTAGTAAAAAACATGGGTTGTCTCCCATAAGCGCTTTTCTTTAACGCCTTTCAGCTAGGCGCAGAAAGTGTATATCAAGTATTATCAAGAGACGAAGTGTCAACATCATAATTTGTTCTAATAATAGAATCAAAAGGTAACTTCATTCTCTTTCTAGGGAAGTGTTCCATACCTTTCTTGAGAGGAAATTGATATTTAATATTACCTTCCTTCATATCAATGATAGCACCAACAGTTCGAAGAAAAGGTCTTCCCAATATAATGGGACAAGATGCATTGCATTCAATATCCAAGACAACAAAATCAACGGGGACAAGGTTATTGTTAACGGTAATGCGAACATTATCAACTTTCCCCAAAGGTTTCTTTGTAGAATGATCAGCAAGATTAACATCCAAATAACAATTTTTCAGCGGTGGCAAGTCAAGCATATTATAGATTTTCTTAGGCATAACGGAAATACTTGCACCAAGATCACATAAAGCATTACAATCAAAATCTTTAACCTTCATCTTAATGATGGGCTCCCAACCATCCTCTAGCTTTCTAGGAATAGAGGCTTCGCGTTCTAGTTTCTCTTCTCTAGCTTTTATGAGAGCATTTGTAATATGTTGCGTGAAAGCCAAATTTATAGCACTAGCGTTAGGACTTTTAGCAAGTTTTTGCAAGAACTTTATAACTTCAGAGATGTGGCAATCATCAAAATTCAAACCATTATAATCTAAATCAATGGGATCATCATCCCCAATGTTGGAAAAAATTTCAGCAGCTTTATCACAGGCAGTTTCAGCAGTTTTAGCAATTTCAGGCAGTTTTGTACGCTTTGCACTAGGAGTAGAAACATTGCCAACACCAATTATTTTACCATTAATAGTAGGAGGTGCAGCAACATGTGTAGCATTAGCATTACTAGTGGTGGTAATAGTCCAAACATTAGCTACATTCTTCTCTTTAGCTAGTTTTTCATTTTCTTCTCTATCCCACCTAGCACGCAATTCAGCCATCAATCTTATATTCTCATTAATTCTAACTTGGATGGCATTTGCTGTAGTAGTAATTTTATTATCTATATCCTCAGGTTTAGCAGCCATTTTATTAATTAAAGAAGATTGTGATGCAGACATATATGAGATTCGGTTTTCAGCATTCGCAAGTTTAGTTTGCAACCCAGAGATTTCCATATTCAGATTTTCAAGTTGATTTCCAATATTCTTCAACAAGGTAGATTGCTCATTCATAGTTTTAGTAAACAATTTATTTTGCTCATATTGTGATTGCATAAAGTTCTTGGTGGATCTTTCAATTTCTAACATCTTTTCCTCATTAGGTGAAGTGTATCTACCATAAGAGTTACCATTAGCAGGATATGGCATAGAGTTATTGTAATTGTTATTCTTAATGAAATTCACATCAACATAATCTTTTTGAGCAGCCAACGAAGCTAACGGAACATTATTAGGATCAACATTAGTCCTACCATTCACAAGCATAGACATAATAGCATCAATCTTATCACTCAAGGAAGAGGTTTCTTCGACAGAATTTACCTTCTTACCTTGTGGAGCTCTTTCCGTGTGCCATTCAGAGTAATTAATCATCATATTATCGAGAACCTTTGTTGCTTCACCAAGAGTGATGGACATAAAGGTACCTCCAGCAGCTGAATCCAATAAATTCCGCGAAGAAAAATTTAGTCCTGCATAGAAGGTTTGGATGATCATCCAAGTAGTCAGTCCATGGGTTGGGCAATTTTTAACCAGAGATTTCATTCTTTCCCATGCTTGTGCAACATGTTCAGTATCTAATTGTTTAAAATTCATTATGCTACTCCTCAAAGATATAATTTTAGCAGGGGGATAATATCTACCAATAAAAGCATCATTGCATTTAGTCCATGAATCAATACTATTCTTAGGCAGAGATAGCAACCAATCTTTAGCTCTTCCTCTTAATGAGAAAGGGAACAATTTTAATTTTATAATGTCACCATCTACATCTTTATATTTTTGCATTTCACATAGTTCAACAAAATTATTAAGATGGGCAGCAGCATCATCAGAACTAACACCAGAAAATTGCTCTCGCATAACAAGATTCAGTAAAGCAGGTTTAATTTCGAAGAATTCTGCTGTAGTAGCAGGTGGAGCAATAGGTGTGCATAAGAAATCATTATTATTTATGGTTGTGAAGTCACACAACTTAGTATTTTCAGGGGTGGCCATTTTAGCAACAGTAAATAAAGCAAACTAGATAAAGTAAATGCAAGTAACTAATTTTTTTGTGTTTTTGATATAGCAAACGAGATAGCAAATAAAATAAAACTAGCAACTAATTTTTTTTTGTATTTTGATTTAGTGCAGCAAACAAAGTAGTAAATAAAACTAAGCAAGACAAAAACAAAGTAAAGAGATTGGGAAGTGGAGACTCCCCTTGCAGCGTGTCTTGATCTCCCCGGCAACGGCGCCAGAAATTTGCTTGATGCATGTAGTTGACACGTCCGTTGGGAACCCCAAGAGGAAGGTGTGATGCGCACAGCGGCAAGTTTCCCTCAGTAAGAAACCAAGGTTTAATCGAACCAGTAGGAGTCAAGAAGCACGTTGAAGGTTGATGGCGGCGGGATGTAGTGCGGCGCAACACCAGAGATTCCGGCGCCAACGTGGAACCTGCACAACACAACCAAAGTACTTTGCCCCAACGAAACAGTGAGGTTGTCAATCTCACCGGCTTGCTGTAACAAAGGATTAACCGTATTGTGTGGAAGATGATTGTTTGCAGAAAACAGTAAAACAGTATTGCAGTAGATTGTATTTCAGTATAGAGAATTGGACCGGGGTCCACAGTTCACTAGAGGTGTCTCTCCCATAAGATAAACAGCATGTTGGGTGAACAAATTACAGTTGGGCAATTGACAAATAAAGAGGGCATGACCATGCACATACATATTATGATGAGTATAGTGAGATTTAATTGGGCATTACGACAAAGTACATAGACCGCTATCCAGCATGCATCTATGCCTAAAAAGTCCACCTTTAGGTTATCATCCGAACCCCCTCCAGTATTAAGTTGCTAACAACAGACAATTGCATTAAGTATTGCGCGTAATGTAATCAGTAACTACATCCTCGAACATAGCACCAATATTTTATCCCTAGTGGCAACAGCACATCCATAATCTTAGAGGTTTCTGTCACTCCCCCAGATTCACGGAGACATGAACCCACTATCGAGCATAAATACTCCCTCTTGGAGTTACAAGCATCTACTTGGCCAGAGCATCTACTAGTAACGGAGAGCATGCAAGATCATAAACAACACATAGACATAACTTTGATAATCAACATAACAAGTATTCTCTATTCATCGGATCCCAACAAACGCAACATATAGAATTACAGATAGATGATCTTGATCATGTTCGGCAGCTCACAAGACCCGACAATTAAGCACAATGGGGAGAAGACAACCATCTAGCTACTGCTATGGACCCATAGTCCAAGGGTAGACTACTCACACATCACTCCGGAGGTGACCATGGCGGCGTAGAGTCCTCCGGGAGATGATTCCCCTCTCCGGCAGGGTGCCGGAGGCGATCTCCTGAATCCCCCGAGATGGGATTGGCGGCGGCGGTGTCTCTGGAAGGTTTTCCGTATCGTGGCTCTCGGTACTGGGGGTTTCGCGACGGAGGCTTTAAGTAGGCGGAAGGGCAGGTCAGGGGGCCACACAAGGGCCCCACACTATAGGTCGGCGCGGCCAAGACCTGGGCCGCGCCGCCCTATGGTGTGGCCACCTCGTGGCCCCACTTCGTCTCCTCTTCGGTCTTCTGGAAGCTTCGTGGCAAAATAGGACCCTGGGCGTTGATTTCGTCCAATTCCGAGAATATTTCGTTACTAGGATTTCTGAAACCAAAAACAGCAGAAACAAAGAATCGCTCTTCGGCATCTTGTTAATAGGTTAGTTCCAGAAAATGCACGAATATGACATAAAGTGTGCATAAAACATGTAGATAACATCAATAATGTGGCATGGAACACAAGAAATTATCGATACGTCGGAGACGTATCAATTACCTGACCCGGTGGAACTCCACGAGAAACTCCTGCGAAGGGGTAATCGAGGCGCAAGCCATTGCATGGTTTTGCAATGGGTGCAGAAGAGGTTCACCGTTGTGGCAAAAGCTGCAGCGAAACATGCTGACAACCCTGGCGGAAATGATACATGTGGCAGATAGCTACGCATTGGGAGACCCAATGCAACCGGCAGTGCAAGCGGATCCGGCGCAAACAAGCCAACCGCGCCAAGATCAATACCGGGACAACCGGCACAACAAGAGAAGGGAAGATTTTCCGGATCGAAGGTATGGTCCACAGCAAGTAGCTGCGGTGCAGGATAACTCCGGCCCCTGCGGGATCCAAAGGCAAAAAACCGGATCGCAGCCATGGGCGGGTCCTAAAAAACAATGGGTTAAAAAGGAACCCTGGGGCCAGAAAAAAGATTGGCAAGAGCATATGAGGTACACAATGGAAGCAGCGATGGAGCAACCATGCCGGTTCCACACTCCGAATCCGGGGAAGCCGGCAAACCATTTGACAAAAGACTGTTCTTGGATCAAGCACTTGATGCTGAGAGGTGCGGCAAAAGATGCACAAGCACAAGGGTGCTCCACAATACTGCCACCCTCGCATGACATGTTACATCAACACCCTTTACCACCACCACCACCGCTTACCGGAGCTAATGCTATACCGGTGCAGCCTCAGCAGCACCAGCAAGTTCATCAGGTGGCTGATGGCAATGGCCAACCGCCGCCACCGGCACCTTTGGGCCGGAATGTATATCACAACCCGGACATGTGCTGCGTTGTGTTCGTCACTGAGCCAACCGATAAACAAAGCCTGCGTCGCCGTTCCATGGAAGTGAACGATGTGATGCCGGCAGTACCAAAATACATGTTGTGGTCGGAACAAGAAATCTCCTGGTCGTTCAAGGACCACCCCAAGATAATGCCTAATCCGGGTGGTTATGCTCTTGTGGTTGACCCGATCATGCAGGGGCCATCGACTCGAGTCAAGTTCAGCAAAGTGCTGATAGACAATGGAAGTAGCATAAACATCATGTACCGGCACACCATGAATATGCTGGGCATAACAGAAAACATGCTGCAACCAACTCGCACAACGTTTCACGGAATCGTTCCGGGCTTGTCCTACGCGCCGGTAGGAAAGGTCCGTGTGGATGTCTCGTTTGGAGGACGTGACAATTGCCGAGTTGAAAACCTTGAGTTCGAGGTGGTGGACCTAGACAGCCCCTACCATGCGTTGCTGGGGAGACCGGCATTGTCAGCCTTCATGGCCTCAACTCATACGGCCTATCTCAAGATGAAGATGCCGGCACCTCGAGGACCCTTAACTGTGGTGGGAAACTACAAAGTCTCACTGGAAATCGCTTCAGCCGGATCAAACCTGGCAGAATCGCTGGTGATTGCAGAGGAAAAGAGGAGGATGCAAACTGCGGTTGCGCTGGCTCAGTCCTCACAGCTGAGCTTAGCGGCAATGAGCGCAAACTTGGGCACACCGGCATTCAAGCCGACGAAAGAAACAAAGGACATTGTGCTGGACCCGGCTTACCCTGAGCGCACCGTTCGCATCGGTGCCGGCATGAATGAGGCATAGGAAAGCGCGCTCGTCAGATTCCTCCGTGAGAATCGGAATATCTTTGCCTGGTCTACTGATGACTTGGTAGGTGTTCCGAGGGAGCTGGCTGAGCACTCTTTAAATGTCCGGAAGGATGCTAAGCCGGTAAGGCAGCCGCTGCGCCGGTTTGCTGAAGACAGGAGAAAGATCATTGGAGAGGAGGTGACAAAGTTGTTGGTTGCCGGTTTCATTGTGGAAGTGTTGCATACTGAGTGGCTAGCCAATCCGGTGCTGGTCGAAAAGAAAAAAGAAGAGAACCTAGAAGCAAAAGCTCCAAAGATGTGGCGCATGTGCATCGACTACACCAACCTGAACAAGGCGTGTCCAAAAGATCCTTTCCCTTTACCCCGGATCGATCAAGTGATTGATTCCACTGCTGGGTGTGAACTGTTGTCATTCCTGGATGCTTATTTCGGTTTCCACCAAATCCCCTTGAAAAAGGAAGATCAAATAAAAACTGCGTTTATCACCCCGCAAGGGGCTTATTGCTATGTCACTATGCCTTTTGGTTTGCGCAACGCTGGTGCAACGTACCAGCGCTGTATGCAAAAATGCTTGTTTGATCAAATTGGAAAAAATGTGCAAGTCTATGTGGACGATGTTGTAGTAAAAACTAAGGTAAAAGAAACCTTAATCGATGATCTCCGGCAAACATTTGATAACTTGGGAAGATTCCGGATGAAACTCAATCCGGAAAAGTGCACCTTCGGTGTTCCCGCCGGCAAACTGCTTGGCTTTCTCGTATCAAGCCGGGGCATTGAGGTTAATCCGGTAAAAATCCGGGCAATCGAAAGAATGACTATGCCACGCGATCTCAAGGACGTGCAAAAGTTTACCGGAAGCTTGGCATCGCTAAGCCGGTTCATAAGCAGGTTAGGAGAGAAGGCTCTGCCGCTCTATGCCTTGATGAAAAAATCCGATACGTTCGTCTGGACCCCACAGGCAGACGCTGCGTTCAAAGAGCTAAAAACAATGCTGGCCACAGCGCCTATACTGGCTTCGCCTCTAGAAAGAGAGCCTATGCTGTTGTACATAGCAGCAATAAACCGGGTTGTGAGTGTGGTGGTTGTAGTTGAAAGAGAAGAGGAAGGAAAAACCGTGCAGAGGTCGGTATACTACCTGAGCGAGGTGTTTTCCCTCTCAAAACAAAACTACCCTCACTTCCAGAAAATGACTTATGGCGTGTTCATGGCCGCCACAAAGCTTAAGCACTACTTCGAGGAGTACCCCATGAAAGTGGTGAGCGAGGCACCTATTTCCGATATCATGTGCAACAAAGATGCTAGCGGTAGGATTGCGAAATGGGCAATCCAGATATCACCATACGTACCGGTGTATGAAAGAAGGGATGCCATAAAATCACAAGCTTTTGCTGATTTCCTAGTTGATTGGGCGGAAATGCAATACAAGCCGCCAGACCAAAAAATAGAATACTGGAAGATGCACTTTGACGGATCCAAACTCAAAGAGGGTCTAGGTGCCGGTGTTGTACTTACTTCACCTAAAGGAGATCACCTCCGATATGTTTTGCAAGTGCATTTCAGGGCATCCAACAATGTCGCTGAATATGAGGCTTTGATCCATGGGCTCAAGGTCGCAAAAGAAATCGGTGCGCACCGGATCATTTGCTACGGAGATTCAGATCTAGTGGTACAACAATGTTCCGGAGATTGGGACGCAAAAGATGCCAACATGGCTTCATACCGGTTTCACGTGCAAAAGATTGCCGGCTTCTTTGAGGGCTGTGAGTTTCACCATGTGCCACGAGCGAAAAATGAGGTCGCGGATGCTCTGTCCAAGCTGGGCTCATCTAGGCAAGAAATTCCTCCCGGAATAGCCTTGGCACACTTAAGAGTACCATCGATCAAACCGAGCCCGGAATCGGAATCAATTTTCGTACCGGAATCGCATGTTGTACGAATGGATATCGATGAAGGAAACCCGGGGACTGTTCCGGCAAACCCGGGGACTGCTCCGGCAAACTCGGGGACTGATCCGGTAAACTCGGGGACTGTTGCGTCCATACCGGAGGAAGCAATGCTGGTGGATAGCATGGAGATAGACGTACCGGTGTTTCTAGTTCGAGAGGCACCATCTTGGGTTAAACCTATTAAGGAATTCCTGATCAACGGCACCTTGCCGGTTGACGAAAATGAGTCCAGAAGAATCCAGAGAAGGTCCAAAGCATACACCATCATCAATGGCGAGGTGTACAAGAGAAGTGTTACCGGTGTCCTTCAAAGATGTGTGGAACCGGAAGAGGGAAAAGAAATGCTTGTGGAGATCCACCAAGGGGAATGTGGGCACCACGCTTCCTCAAGGGCGTTGGTAGCAAAAGTATTCCGGCATGGGTTCTACTGGCCCACTGCTTTGGAAAATGCTGAGGATCTGGTACGAAAATGCAATGGATGCCAGAGGTACGCCAAGCAAAATCATACCCCAGCGTCCGGTTTAAAAACCATACCGCTAACTTGGCCATTTGTTGTTTGGTGCCTTGACATGGTTGGCCCATTCAAAACTGCAAGGAGCAGCATGACCCACATCTTGGTTATGGTGGACAAATTCACCAAATGGCTAGAACTAAAACCTATCGCAAAATGCGATGGGCACACAGCGGTGAAGTTCTTAAAGGATGTCATCCTGCGGTACGGGTACCCACATAGTATCATAACTGACAATGGCTCAAACTTTGCCCAAGGCGAGTTCAAGCGATTCTGTGAGGATAACAACATCCGGTTGGATTTGTGCTCAGTGGCACACCCGCAAGGAAATGGCCAAGTGGAAAGAACAAATGCGCTGGTGCTTTCCGATATAAAACCAAGGCTTCTTGAGTCAATCGAAAAGGCACCGGGGTGTTGGCTTGATGAGCTACCATCAGTGCTGTGGAGCATAAGAACGACTCCAAACCGATCTACCGGATACACTCCATTCTTTATGGTTTACGGAGCAGAAGCAGTCATACCAACCGACATTCTCCATGACTCACCAAGGGTACAACTCTATACCGAACAAGAGGTAAAAGAGGCCCGAGAAAACGATGTGGACTTGCTAGAAGAAGCAAGAGAATTGGCATTGGCAAGAACAACCATTTACCAGCAAAACCTCAGACGCTATCACAGCCGGAAGGTTAACCCGAGAGTATTCCGGGAAGGAGATCTGGTGTTGCGCCTAGTGCAGCGCACTGAAGGCCGGCATAAGCTCTCACCCCCATGGGAGGGACCTTTCATTGTGAGCAAAGCTCTCCACAATGATGCCTATTACCTGATTGATGCACAGGAATGGAAAGAGGGAAAGGCGGACAGATCCGGAGATGAAACCAAGCGTCCGTGGAACGTAGCTCTGTTGCGTCCTTTCTACTCATGAAGTTGTGGTGTAAGAAGTTCCTTTTTTGTACCTTATTTGCTATGAATAAAAGATGTCGGAACCTCGAATGAATCTCGGGGACTACTCCTACTAAAATTGCATGTAATATGTTTATTTTTTTCAGTTCACCGGTTGCTTGTTGAACATTTTTTCTTTCCGGTTTAGTAACGTGCTAAAGCCTACCGGAGTCTTCGACTCTGCTGCTGTCCGCAACCCGGCTTCATGGCAAGCAAGATAAACCGGTAGGATTTAAGCACGTGAACTGCGAAAAAAAGAGAGTGGGAACAAACAATCCGGAAAAAATTAACTAACCCCGGCTAAACCGGTTTTTTGTGAAAATTTCGAGTTGTTTCTAAGTTCAAGAAAGTGCTTGCTTGGCAAAAGAACTTTGTGCCTCATACGCCAAAACACCCAAAAGAGGTAGGCAGAGCCAAAGTAAAAGAGCCAAGTGTGCATCGGATTGGATGCGAAAACGATTCTGGAATCTTTGCGATACAGGATCAAAGCAAACGATAAGCAAGGTGTTAAAGCGATAGACAAACACAACTTAATAACCTACCGGTAAAACATATCGGCGGGCAACATGGTAGCATAGCCAAAAGAACGGCTAAGTGTTATATTACATCATAACCCCCGGCATACCGGGGTCGAATTTGATAAGCATTGTTTTAAGTCACGCAGGACACAACAAACACAGTATGAGCACATTCAAGCAGCAGGAGCTTCGGGAGGAACGTTACCGGCATCAGGGCCTTCCGGAGGCGCATCTTCTCCAGCATCCTCATCCTCGTCTTCCTCTTCTTCATAGTCACTGAGATAATCAGTGATGCCAGGAGGAGGAGGAATGAAGGTGCGGACTGCCGCATACTCAGCTATCCGGTAGGCGCGATCCTTCCGCTTGGCGGTGAGGGCTGGATCCGTGTCGGTAGGAGCGTCTTGGCGCGCGGCGACGAAGGCGTCCAGGTCCAAGTCCTCGTACCAAGAACAGGCGGTGCGTAGTGCCTCGTCCGCTCCGGCACGGGCCGCTGACCACTGCCACTCCCGGATCCTCCGGCCGGCACCTTTCAGGCGGTCGGAGGTGAGCGTCAAGTTAGCCGGCACCTCCTCCTCAGGCCAGAGCACCTTGAAGAGCTGGATCGCCACCTCGGGGATGTCGGCAAGGTTCCGGTCCACCGCGCGCATGTGGGAAACCCGGGCAGACAGCGCGACCAGGTGGTCATAAGGGTCCCAGGGCGCATCCAGATTCTTGTACGCTTGCGCGATCCGGCACTCTGCTACCTTCTTTTGCGCGTACGCATGCGAGTCCGGAAAGAGCCCTGCAAGACAAAGGAAAAAAGATAAGGACATGCTGCCGGAAGATGTAAGCTTATAAGCAGAAGTCGGAAAAGAAAGAGGAAAAGCTTACTGAGAGCGAGTGCGTCGGTTTGCATGACCAACAGGTCATACTCCTTCTGCTCCGCCTCTAAGAGGGCAGCCCGATCTTCGGCTGCTTTCCGCGCCTTGCCTCCCTCCTCAAGCTCTGCCCGCAGCACCGCGGTGGAGTTAACAGAGTCATCCAGGGCCTCCTTCAGCTGCGCCTCAGCCGCAGCTTTGGCGTCCTTCAGCTCCTGCTCATGCCGGAGCCCGATTTGGATGAGCTCGTTCTTCAGCTCTCTAGTGGTGGCCTTCTGGGCGTCCAGAGCCTGGCGGTGCTCCTGGATGAGCTGCTCCTTTTCATCTGGAGTCCGGAAAGAAAATGTTAACAAAAGTTGTAATGGGGAAAACACAGAAAGATGAGTTAACCGGAAAGAGAGCCATACCTTGGAGGGTGCTGAGCTGGGCCTTGAGGGCCTCAATGGAGGCTTCCAGGATAGCTGTTAAGCAAAATTTATAAGTAACGAAAAAAGAAAACTAACCGGTGAAAAGAAGCCGAAGGTAAAGGAGCTTACCTTGGCAGTGGCTGTGGGCCTCGGAAAGGTCCCGGTGCTCCCACAGAAGCTCCTCAAAGAGGTGCTTCCGGGCGTCCGCCGTGCTCTGTTCAAGTAAAAATGGCTATGAGAAGAGGCCGGTTTCTTTATGTTTTTGGCTAAGTTTCGTGCTAAGAGCTACGCTCTCAACACGAAACTCGGGGACTGAGGAGATATGCATAATCCGGGAAAGATGAAACCTGCAAGAATTGAAGAAATTGCAAAGAGTTAGTGTAACTTACCACAACGTTGTTGGTGGCATCATGCCACGCGTTGTCGAGCTCCCTCATCGCACGCCGCAGCCGGATGAAGTGCTGCTCAGTGCACCGGGGGCCAGTGGGGTCAGGCGCCGGAAGTCGGTCCTTCCCCAAGCCGCGCGTAGCCGCGGACACATCCGCTTGATTCCACTTGTGAGCATATTCAAGCAGATGGCCCAGCTCGCGGCCTTCGCGCTTCAGCTCGGTTATCTGGCCCAGCAGGCCAGTGGGCGTTTCCCCGGCTGCAACAGCAGCGCGGCCAGCGTGCAGCGCCAACTGCTGCGAGCCAGGTGCAGCAACGCCGGAAGCTGTAGCCTTCCCCTTGAAAGGTTTCGGCTTGAGAAGCTTGAGGCTTTCTGGCGGCGGCGTCGGCTTGGCCGCAGCAGGCCCTTGGCTAGGAGATGGCGCGGGCTCGGACGTTGAAGGTCCTTGGCTTGGCGGCGGCGCTGGTGTGGCTCCGGTTGGCTCAGCAGTGGGAGCTTCCGGCGGAGGTGCGGACGAAGTCCTGCGCGGCGAGCGGGCGTCAGGAGCGTCCTGGCCCGGTGTGGAAGTTGCCAGCACAGAAGAGTCCGGCACGGACTTGGAGGGGGAAGAGTTTGTGGTCTTCTTCTTCTTTCTTTTAGGGACGGGAGGAACCAGAGGTTCCGCCCTCCCGGTAGCTTCAGAGTCGGCGCCGATGTTGCTGGCGCCGGTGTCTTGTGTCTCAGGAGGGGAGACGTGCTCCTCCTCCGCGCGGTGATCTGGAGGTGTAGGGGCCGCGCGCCCCGCACTTGGAGTGCCTCCCAGAGGGGAGGCAGAAGCGTTGCCGGCACCAGAAGGTGCCGGGCTTGAGTGAAGAGGAGATGAGGTCCTTGCGGTTCCCTCAGAGCTCTCAGGCCTTGGGCCGCTGGCGCCCTTGGAGAGCTTGAGCGCAGGGCTGAGCAAGAAAAAGAGAAAGGGTTGGAAAAAAGCAACCGGAAGAAAAAGTTTGTAAAACAAAGCAAACAGAGAAATGGAGACTCACCCGGTAGCGACCGGCATCTGCTTCTTTTGGTAGCGCTTCTTGCCTACCTCCTTCCCTCCAATAACTTTCGTCCGGGAGCGTTTGGCGGGAGGGCCTTGGCTTGAACCGGCTTCAGTTGCCGGGGCCTTGTGCTTCTTGCCCTGGGAGGTAAGCTTCTCCATGTACTCGCGACCAACTTCGGCCTGCAGGGGAGCCACGTGCTCATGAACCTGTGGTTGGGTGCTAGCTGAGGGAGCATCTACAGAAAGGAAAATAACAAAGAGGCATGAGAAACCGGAAGAGAGAACTACCTCAAGGATAATGACCTCATCGTCGGAACCGGAAGCTGCGGATGAGAAGTTACCGGGACGCGGGGTGTGGGTGCGGCCCATCTTGAGGTCGGTCCAATGGATGTAAGGATCGGGGTCGACCTCGTCAAGATCCCGCTTCTGCTTCGGGCCTCGTTTCTCCGTAGCGATGCGAGGGAAACGCTCCTTGGCCTAAAAAAGAATGGAAAGACAATTATCCACAACACAAAAGCTACCGGTACAACAACCCGGATGGCACAATCTCTTACTGCAGCAGTTGGAGGGTTGGTGGAGCTGAGAGGCACAAAGCCCCACTCCCAGTCCATCGGCATATCTGTTTGACAGATCTGCCTAGCCTTGAGCACTATGTCCTCCTTGCTCAGAGGAATGCCAGTGATCTTGGTGGGATCGCGAGGGCCGTATATCTCGCTAATCTTATGCGCCCGGTGCTGGAGGGGAAGCACCCGGCGTGAGATGAAGGTGCGGACAATGTCATCAGAGCAAACGTTCGTATCCTTCTTCAGATTATCCATGAAGCGAATAATCCGGTTAGTCTCGATATGGTTAACCTTCGGATTAAAGCTCCAGTTGGCCTTCGTGGGCACCGCCGGATTGAAAGCCAGCAGGTTGATGAGATCAGCCTCGCCGGTGTTCTTCACATAGAAAAAGGTCTCTTGCCATGCCCGGCATGACTCGAGACCGGAGAACTTAAAAAAGGGGCTCCCTTGGCGGGAGCCGATGATGCAAGACCCGCATTGAACGGGGGGTTTGGGCTTAGGAATCTCTTTGCCTTGGACCGAGTTGATCCGAAGGCTAAAGAAGCGAGCAAAAGTCTCCTTCATGGGACGGAGGCCAATGTAGCCCTCCATGAAGGAGACATAGCAAGAAAGATAAAAAACAGCATTGCCGGGAAGGTGGTGAGGTTGGAGTCCATAGAAATCTAAGAACACGCGAAAAAAGTCGGAAGCAGGAAGGTCAAAGCCATGCTCAAAGTGAGCAAGGAAAACGACAGACTCACCGGGTTCGAGCATCGGTTCGGTCTCGTCGCGCGGAAGCCGGCAGGAAACTCCTGCCGGTATCCTCCTGGAACGATACAGCCAGTCTATCTCGTGTTGTGTCACGTCAGAACCTTTCCAGGCTCGGCGGGTGATGCCGGAAAGTTCCACCCCGGAATCCTGGCCGGAGCTGCCGGCTTCTTGACCTCTTCCGGTATCAGAATCCATCCGGAAAAGTTCGGCGGAAAGGCTGTCGGAGGTTGTGCTCTGGCGGCTGCTCGAAGAGGATTCGGAAGAATAGCCCTCACTAGACATGAGGGCAGAACGGTGTCGGATTCTACCGAAAAAACAAGTTTCCCCAGATCTACCCTTGCGCGAAGATCTACGAGTAAGAGGAAAAGCAAAAAAAAAGGAAAATAAATACCCTACCGGCCCAAGATCTAAGGAGCAAAGAAGAAAGAGGCAAATGTGTATTGGGCCTAACCTGAGGCGGCGGAGACGCTTAGGGAAAGGGTCGCCGGAGCAGCGGAGAGCTCGTGAGCAGCGACGGAGGCTGGCGACGAAGAAGGGCGGAACTCACCGAAGAAAGCTCGAGGCAGCGGCGGCGAAGAAGCGCCGGTGGATCTCTCCGCGGCGAAGAGCTTCAGCGCAGCGAGAGCAACGGCGCAAGTTCGTCGGAAGTGAAGCTCTGGCGGCGATCGGCGGCGATGAGTGCGCAAGAGGCGAAGGGCTCGAAGCACTGGGAAGTAGGAGAATGCGGGGAAAGAGACGAAGTGGAACCGCACTCCCTCTTTATAGGAGAAGGGGTTAGTGGGCTGGTAACCGTTGGGCCACGACGGTTCAGTTCGTGGGCCGCCACGTGGTGCGAAGATACACGCGCTGAAAATAGGAAGCCACAGGGAAGCCGCACGGATCCGGAACGGCAGCCAGGATCCGGTGTGGCGCAATGAATACGGGCGCAGAAGCTGAAGGGAGGTGACCCCTAGCACAGGCGCGTCAGAAACAGTGCGCATGTCTCTGACAGGCACTATACCCGAGAAATGCTCGACTTCACCGAGGAGGAGTTTAATGACAAAGACACCAGAAGATAAGATACCGGAAATACTTTGCAAAGAGAAGAAGATGTAAGTCCGGCGAAGAAGCCGGAAGATCTAACTGACAACCGGAAGGATTAAACCGGTACCTTAGGATATGGGAACCTGGCATGGTCCGTCGGATAAAATCCACTGGACTATACCAGCTTCGGGGACTAATGTTGGGGGGATGACCCCCGGTATGCCAAACGCATGCCAAACCGGATGGTTTGAGCCATCAAGATACCGGTTTAATGTTTATTCCGGAGCCTCGAATTAAGCTTTAGGCTAAGTAAGTCTATACCTGTATCCCAAAGAGGGGTATATAGGTATAAGCTAAGAAGACACCGGAGAACCGGTAAGAAGTGTACTGTAGCACGTCGGCAGAACTGGTCAAAGATTCTCTCCAGAGCTAGAGGACAAGGATAAGCTAAGCAAAGTAACTTTAAACGAAGCCCTGGCGCCAAAGAGGAAGGTGACGCCAAAAGCAACCGGAGGACGTCAGCCTATCTGATTAAAGAAGATACCGGCGTCACCTATGATTAAAGACTTTGTAAAGTAGTTTGTCTAGTCAAAGATGCCATTAGTGTTTGCTAGGGTTTCTTCCCCTGTAAGCCACCCTCTCCCCTATATAAGGAGAGGGGGCATTACCCTTCGCTGGTATGTTGTATGATGCGGTAGCCAGAAACCTGTAACCTCATGAGATCAATGAATACAAGGATCTAGAGCAGAGTTCTTCCTTGTGTCTTTCTTCTTCTACCTCTAGTTCTTGAGGAAAGCACCCGGAAGTTCATCCAATCTAATCCAAAACCCTCACCTGAATCCTCTAGCGTCCATCCGGCTCCAACTTAAGCCATCCCATGGTATCTGCTTGTTCGCCACGACGACAATTTTTGTGTACCCTATTATATAGATGATTTCACAATAAGATTTTGCATGCTTGTAGGATACATCACATCCAAAAAACTTGTTTTCAATTTTTTTGAAACACGTAATTATGATTTTCGAATTTTTGTCTCTATTTGCCCACACTCGAACATGTATTGTATAATATATTCTCTCGATAGATTATGATAGGGGTTACTAATACAAGGTTACCTTCTCGCATGTCGTCTCTTGTAATGCACACCCTCTAATGGAGGAGACTTAGGAGCAGCAACAAAGCCAATAGGAGAAAAACATCTATAATAAGGTTTTTGAATTGTTGAAAATATGAGCAATTTTCCACATCTCATGTAATCTAGTACATAGTATGAAAACAACAAGTATAAATAGATTGTTACTAGTAGTTACTGAAACATGATCTCACATACTCCCTCCGTTCTTTTTTAATCGACGCCGAAGTTAGTTCATTGTTTGCACGCAGAAAGTGTAGTGCCCGTGTCAATTAATACGGGCCAGAGGTAGTAGATGATAAAAGAACACATATGGTGTGTTGGAAGAAGACATGCCCACGGTATCGTCATTGGCAGTCATGTCATCGAGGAGGTTGTCGACGCTGGGAAATAATCATTGTTGGGCAAGTAGTTGCCAGAGTTTGTGTGGGAAAAGAAGCCGGTAATCACACAAGAGCGCTCCCCAAAAAATTATTGCCTCTCTCCTGTACAAGATCACAAGAGGACGGGTTTCGAAAACCTACCGTCCCGTACTATGGTGCATGCGGAAGAGTGATGGGGAAGACATGAGTGTGGTGGTGCAATGCTCTACAGCTAGGTGGCAAACTCATGTATTGTTGTAGACATGAAAGGAGTCGTCGAACAGTCTAATAGATGGTTCGGTTCGTCTTCACTAGTGGGTGCGAGCAAGACCTTTCGGTTTCTTCTTCCACTAGTCTAAAAATGTTTCATCTTTTGTGCGATCAACCGTTATGATAAAAAAGAAAGACAACACGGACACGTGTCATAGGTCGTGCCACGTCGTGGCTAGGCTGATGAGACAGGTACTTGTATGTATCATCTTCTCATGTACAAGTGGTACAAGTGCAGGAGTTCGATTTTGCTCGATCGATGCAAAACCCAGCACATCGTCATCTCTTGTTGCATCCATGTCGATCGTACTTACCCAGTGACTATTGCTGGATCCAATTAGAATGCTGCGTGCAACTTGCTAGATCATCATCGGGATAGACAGTAGTGCTAGTGAATCTAAGCATCTTATAGTGCACAAACTCGATCTGCTGTTTTTTTTTCCTCCGGTGGACATAGACTTGCTTTTGCTTGCAGTCCTCAAAGTTTGGACCGATCGGGCAGGCGCTGGTGCGTGCAAAGCCCTGCGGCACTGCACAAACACCTCAGCATGCGTCCACGGCGTAAGAGCATCTCCACTCGTCCCCCCGACGAGGCCCCCGAGCGACGTTTTTTCCATCCGGACGGCGAAATTTGGCCCAGTCGCGCCCCCGGTTCCTCGTTTTCGTCCGGATTTGACCCTTCATCCATCCGGCGAGCCCACGCCATCCCCGGCCCCCCGGGGCGCGCTCGGGGACTCCGGACGAAGCTAAACCAACCGCCCACGCCCACGTGTCTCATCTTTCGTCCGGATTCCCCGAGCCATCCTCTTTTTCCCCGAGAAACGCCGCTTGGGGAGCACACGACTGGGAAACTACTCCTCCCCACGCCAAATCTTCCTCCAATCCGGACGAAAAATTCGCCGGATTTGGGCGTGGGGAGCGCCAACGAGTGGGGATGCTCTAACGTTCGTTCGATCTGTTGTATGGTTAGTTACAACCTCCAAGGAAACCAAACTAGACACAACTACGCAATTATCAGAAACATGATCTACAATTGAGCCAATAGTCCGTCGCTCGGTCCTCTGAAAAGTGGCTTTTGGTATAGACTGTTAGGACGATGCGACGTTTGGATTGCTGCTAGAATAGTCAGGGATAAGTCACTATCTGTTGCCATAAGTTTTCACATTTCTTGGAGTTACCATCTTCCTTGAAAACTATTTCTCTCCATTCGATACAACATGTGTTGGTTCCATTGTTGTTAAGTAGTATACTCCATCCGTTCCAATTAGTTGTCGTTGATTTAGTACAAAGTTTTAATAAATCAGCGATAAATAATATAGAACAGAACAACAAGTTCAACAAGAAGTATGGAGAAGTAATAGGCCCAAATTCTTCCTCGGGAATCACTAATGTTTCTCTAACATCATCTTTTTAAAACACAAAATAGATGTTCTTGCATTAATATTTTTCTTTGGTATTCGAATATGACACACCGAAAGCGCAGCCGCTACCCGTCTCCGGAGGCGATGGCAACAAAGGGAGAGTGAAAGCCGAAGAAAAACCGGAAATCGTTAGTTTAGATAGGACCTCTCTTTATTATCAAACGCTAAACAAGTGCAAGGTCTGATAGGCATTTTCCTCCTATGGTGACAACTTTGTTCATTTCGAGCCTGCATCTCTTGTCTTGTGGTCTGTGTCGCCACTCCTCTTTATCTCGCTTCTGGTACTAGCAAATGCCCCCGTGCCTCGTGCATACTGCGTTTGTTGCTACCTCCCACACAATGATTGGATTGAGCAATGCATCCTGCATTCAAGCATAGTCTAACAAACCAACTGACATTTTCCTTACGATCGATGGAACTTTGGGTCCTGTCAATGTCGCCTATCTAACACCGAGCGAAAACTGCATCGCATCTGCTGCCTTTCACGGAGCATTTAAGCGCCTTTGCACATACTTTTTTCCATCTTCTTTTCCTTCTAGAATGAAGCCTAGATGCAATGTGAGATGAGGGTGGCATCTCACTGTTGTAACAGTAGCACACGTACGTGTTCGATCTGGGAAAGAGACTTTATATGGAGTAGCATGGAGTGCCAGATTGCTCTTGGAAATAATCAGTACGGGTAAGTGCAGCATCAAAGCTACATCGAAAGCGAACGAGATATATACGCTTCGATTTTCTCGCAGATTAAGCATCAGCACTCACGGGAGTGGTGTTTTGGAACATGGGAGCATATGCTCCCTCTATTTTGAAATGCATCTTACACATATTTTGAATTTAAAAAAAATGAAACCAAAAATTCGCATGTAAATCTTCTCGTGCTACACGCTTATAAAGTTGTTTCATAAAAAATCGACTTATCATGTGACGTGTGTAAAAAAGACAAAACTCAGTGCTAAAAATAATGCTTTTCACAAGATAAGTTTTCTCTTTTTTATATAGACCACAAAAAATACTGGTATTTCGTGAAACTTGAAGAACGAACATATATTATGAAGATGTACATGTAAAAAAATTTGTTAAAATTTTTCGACATTTCCAAATATGATTTATTGATAGAGGGTGCATACGCACCCGGGAGCCAAATTGAATTTCCGAGCACTCAATCACTTACTCTTCTCCGGCGAAAGGTAAAATGCAGCGATCACTTATCCTGTCAAAATAGGTGTAATGTTGCTGCTAATTTGGAGGCTGAGGGATCGATTCTTGGGCCACTGAAGTGATCAGTGGAGATCGGTAGTGATCTTGTTCATGCGTGTGATGGCTTGCTGTGATTTGGTTTAGCTGCTTTAGAATAAGTCAATTATTATTGACCTTATAGTAGTAACTCATCAAGAATCGAGATAGCTGACCAGTACGGCAGTACACTTGCTCGCTTCTCGGTTTGCCACGCAGAGCTCATCTGCTTTGATTTGACACTACCGGTTGTTCACAAAAAAAAAACTTTGTAGATCGGCTTATGGGCCTATGTCCGCCTTTGGGTTCTACATTCTGCTGGACACCCGTTATCCTGGTTGATAATGGGCTCAGATTTCCGTAGGAAATGTTTTGTTGTTGGGCTTTCATGGTTGGTTGCCTCTTGGTGGCATTCTGAATTACATAGACAAAAATAGGATTATTTTGTTTTGTAATTTTAAATGATTCTGCCTATGCCTAATCCGTCCCAATCTTCTTTGAGGAGTTGACTTACCTAGACAGGCTGAGACGGGAGGCATCACTTGATTCATCAGAAGTCTTTCTTTGGGCAAACATCAAATCGATCGGATCATACAGATATCCCTTCAACACAACATATGTCATCGAAAAGAAACATATGTCCTTGCTGATGGTGATTTTTAAATGAGAATATGTGTGATGTTGGAAAATGGAAGCAATATTTCAATTTGTAGAATTGCCAAGGAGCACAAATTGCAGTCAATTGATGATGCATATACTAAAGCTATAAGCATGCATAAGTATCATCCTAGACATTTCATGCAAATTCCCTTGTAAACTTAGAAAAGAAAAATTGACTGTGGCTTCCTATGTGTCGTTGCCATAGGGGGTATCCACAATATTGCTTTGTACACATTGCATGACAGTTCTAGTTTTTAGTTGTAGTAGTGGGCTCACATATTTTTTTACTTATTAAAATGACTTGCATAGAAGTAAAATAGTGTGTATCTACTTAACATAAATTATAAGAATTAAAATGTACTTACTAATGGGCCACACCAAATGTGGCCCATTTAGGAACTTCCCGTGTTTGGAATTTTGTCATGGCTTCAATTTTTCAGAATTTGCATCACGACACATTCTTAAATGGTCATCATCATAGATGGATTGGAAATACTTAAGAGCGTATTTAGCAGGTTCAGAAAAAAATGACTCGGGAAACTCGAATCAGGGTTGCTGGATAACTGATACGCGTACAGCACGCGTCCGTTGGGAACCCTAAAAGGAAGGTGTGATGCGTACAGCGGCAAGTTTTCCCTCAGTAAGAAACCAAGGTTTATCGAACCAGTAGGAGCCAAGAAGCACGTTGAAAGTTGATGGCGGCGAGATGTAGTGCGGCGCAACACCAGGGATTCCGGCGCCAACGTGGAACCTGCACAACACAACCAAAGTACTTTGCCCCAACGAAACAGTGAGGTTGTCAATCTCACCGACTTGCTGTAACAAAGGATTAGATGTATAGTGTGGATGATGATTGTTTGCAGAAAACAGTAGAACAAGTATTGCAGTAGATTGTATTCGATGTAAAAGAATGGACCGGGGTCCACAGTTCACTAGAGGTGTCTCTCCCATAAGATAAATAGCATGTTGGGTGAACAAATTACAGTTGGTCAATTGACAAATAGAGAGGGCATGACCATGCACATACATGATATGATGAGTATTGTGAGATTTAATTGGGCATTACGACAAAGTACATAGACCGCTATCCAGCATGCATCTATGCCTAAAAAGTCCACCTTCAGGTTATCATCCGAACCCTTCCAAAGATTAAGTTGCAAACAACAGACAATTGCATTAAGTATGGTGCGTAATGTAATCAATAACTACATCCTCGGACATAGCATCAATGCTTTATCCCTAGTGGCAACAAGACATCCACAACCTTAGAACTTTCGTCATCGTCCTGCATTTAATGGAGGCATGAACCCACTATCGAGCATAAATACTCCCTCTTGGAGTTAAGTGTAAAACTTGGCCAGAGCCTCTACTAATAACGGAGAGCATGCAAGATCATAAACAACACATAGGTAATAGATTGATAATCAACATAACATAGTATTCTCTATCCATCGGATCCAAACAAACACAACATATAGCATTACAGATAGATGATCTTAATCATGTTAGGCAGCTCACAAGACCCGACAATGAAGCACATAAGGAGAAGACAACCATCTAGCTACTGCTATGGACCCATAGTCCAGGGGTGAACTACTCACACATCACTCCGGAGGCGACCATGGTGGTGAAGAGTCCTCCGGGAGATGATTCCCCTCTCCGGCAGGGTGCTGGAGGCGATCTCCTGAATCCCTCGAGATGGGATTGGCGGCGGCGGCTCCGGAAGGTTTTCCGTATCGTGGCTCTCAGATGCGGGGGTTTCGCGACGAAGACTATATGTAGGCGGAAGGGCAGGTCAGGGGGCCACACGGGGGCCCCACACGCTAGGGCCGCGCGGGCCCCCCTTGGGCCGCGCCGCCCTAGTGTGGCGTCGCCCCGTGGCCCCACTTCGTCTTCCCTTCGGTCTTCTGGAAGCTTCGTGTGAAAATAGGCCCCTGGGCGTTGATTTCGTCCAATTCCGAGAATATTTCCTTACTAGGATTTCTGAAACCAAAAACAGCAGAAACAAAGAATCGGCTCTTCGGCATCTCGTTAATAGGTTAGTGCCGGAAAATGCATAAATATGACATAAAGTATGCATAAAACATGTAGATATCATCAATAATGTGGCATGGAACATAAGAAATTATCGATACGTCGGAGACGTATCAGCATCCCCAAGCTTAGTTTCGTCGTCCAGTGTGTAAACGATAACAAAGATAATTTCTGGAGTGACATGCCATCATAACCTTGATCATACTATTGTAAGCATATGTAATGAATGCAGCGATCAAAACAATGTAAATGACATGAGTAAACAAATGAATCATAAAGCGAAGACTTTTCATGAATAGTACTTTCAAGACAAGCATCAATAAGTCTTGCATAAGAGTTAACTCATAAAGCAATAATTCAAAGTAGAGGTATCGAAGCAACACAAAGGAAGATTAAGTTTCAGCGGTTGCTTTCAACTTATAACATGTATATCTCATGGATAGTTGTCAATGTAAAGTAATATAACAAGTGCAATATGCAAGTATGTAGGAATCAATACACAGTTCACACAAGTGTTTGCTTCTTGAGGTGGAGAGAAATAGGTGAACTGACTCAACATAAAAGTAAAAGAAAGGCTCTTCGCAGAGGGAAACATTGATTGCTATATTTGTGCTAGAGCTTTGGTTTTGAAAACAAGAAACAATTTTGTCAACGGTAGTAATAAAGCATATGTGTTATGTAAATTATATCCTACAAGTTGCAAGCCTCATGCATAGTATACCAATAGTGCCCGCACCTTGTCCTAATTAGCTCGGATTACCTGGATTATCATCGCAATGCATATGTTTTAACCAAGTGTCACAAAGGGGTACCTCTATGCCGCCTGTACAAAGGTCTAAGGAGAAAGCTCGCATTGGATTTCTCGCTATTGATTATTCTCAACTTATACATCCATACCGGGACAACATAGACAACAGATAATGGACTCCTCTTTTATGCATAAGCATTCAACAACAATTAATTTTATCATATGAGATTGAGGATATTTGTCCAAAACTGAAACTTCCACCATGGATCATGGCTTTAGTTAGCGGCCCAATGTTCTTCTCTAACATTATGCATGCTCTAACCATTCTAGCGGTAAATCTCCCTTACTTCAGACAAGACGGACATGCATAGCAACTCACATGATATTCAACAAAGAGTAGTTGATGGCGCCCCCAGGAACATGGTTATCGCACAACAAGCAACTTAATAAGAGATAAAGTGCATAAGTACATATTCAATACCACAATAGTTTTTAGGCTATTTGTCCCATGAGCTATATATTGCAAAGGTAGAGGATAGAAATTTAAAGGTAGCACTCAAGCAATTTACTTTGGAATGGCGGCAAAATACCATGTAGTAGGTAGGTATGGTGGACACAAATGGCATAGTGGTTGGCTCAAGTATTTTGGATGCATGAGAAGTATTCCCTCTCGATACAAGGTTTAGGCTAGCAAGGTTATTTGAAACAAACACAAGGATGAACCGGTGCAGCAAAACTCACATAAAAGACATATTGTAAACATTATAAGACTCTACACCATCTTCCTTATTGTTCAAACTCAATACTAGAAATTATCTAGACCTTAGAGAGACCAATTATGCAAACCAAATTTTAGCAAGCTCTATGTATTTCTTCATTAATAGGTGCAAAGTATATGATGCAAGAGCTTAAACATGAGCACAACAATTGTCAAGTATCACATTATCCAAGACATTATAGCAATTACTACATGTATCATTTTCCGTTTCCAACCATATAACAATTTAACGAAGAAGAAAACTTTCGCCATGAATACTATGAGTAAAGCCTAAGGACATATTTGTCCATATGCAACAGCGGAGCGTGTTTCTCTCCCACACAATGAATGCTAGGATCCATTTTATTCAAACAAAAACAAAAACAAACCGACGCTCCAAGCAAAGTACATAAGATGTGATGGAATAAAAATATAGTTTCACTAGAGGAACCTGATAATGTTGTCGATGAAGAAGGGGATGCCCAGGCATCCCCAAGCTTAGACGCTTGAGTCTTCTTGATATATGCAGGGGTGAACCACCGGGGCATCCCCAAGTTTAGAGCTTTCACTCTCTTTGATCATGTTGTATCATCTCCCTCTCTTGATCCTTGAAAACTTCCTCCACACCAAACTCAAAACAACTCATTAGAGGGTTAGTGCACAATCAAAACTTACATGTTCAGAGGTGACACAATCATTCTTAACACTTCTGGACATTGCACAAAGCTACTGAAAGTTAACGGAATCGAAAAATCCATCAAGCATAGCAAAACAGGCAATGCAAAATAAAAGGCAGAATCTGTCAAAACAGATTAGTTCGTAAAGACGAATTTCTAAGAGGCACCAGACTTGCTCAAATCAAAATGCTAAAATTGAATGAAAGTTGCGTACATATCTGAGGATCACTCACGTAAATTGGCATAATTTTCTGAGTTACCTACAGAGAATTAGGCCCAGATTCGTGACAGCAAAGAAATCTGTTTCTGCGCAGTAATCCAAATCTAGTATGAACCTTACTATCAACGACTTTACTTGGCACAACAATGCACGAAACTAAGATAAGGAGAGGTTGCTACAGTAGTAACAACTTCCAAGACTCAAATATAAAATAAAAGTACTGTAGTAAAAACATGGGTTGTCTCCCATAAGCGCTTTTCTTTAACGCCTTTCAGCTAGGCGCAGAAAGTGTGTATCAAGTATTATCAAGAGACGAAGTATCAACATCATAATTTGTTCTAGTCATAGAATCAAAAGGTAACTTCATTCTCTTTCTAGGGAAGTGTTCCATACCTTTCTTGAGAGGAAATTGATATTTAATATTACCTTCCTTCATATCAATGATAGCACCAACAGTTCGAAGAAAAGGTCTTCCCAATAGAATGGGACAAGATGCATTGCATTCAATATCCAAGACAATAAAATCAACGGGGACAAGGTTATTGTTAACGGTAATATGAATATTATCAACTCTCCCAAAAGGTTTCTTTGTAGAATTATCAGCAAGATTAACATCCAAATAACAATTTTTCAATGGTGGCAAGTCAAGCATATTATAGATTTTCTTAGGCATAACGGAAATACTTGCACCAAGATCACATAAAGCATTACAATCAAAGTCATTGACCTTCATCTTAATGATGGGCTCCCAACCATCCTCTAGCTTCCTAGGAATAGAAGTTTCGCGTTCTAGTTTCTCTTCTCTAGCTTTTATGAGAGCATTTGTAATATGTTTCGTGAAAGCCAAATTTATAGCACTAGCATTAGGACTCTTAGCAAGTTTTTGTAAGAACTTTATAACTTCAGAGATGTGGCAATCATCAAAGTCTAAACCATTATAATCTAAAGCAATGGGATCATTATCCCCAATGTTGGAAAAAATTTCAGCATTTTTATCACAGGCAGTTTCAGCAGTTTTAGCAGTTTCAGGCAGTTTTTCGCGCTTTGCATTAGAAGTGGAAACATTGCTAACACCAATTCTTTTACAATTATTAGTAGGAGGTGCAGCAACATGTGGAGCATTAGCATTGCTAGTGGTGGTAATAGTCCAAACTTTAGCTATATTATCTTCTTTTTCATTTTCTTCTCTTTCCCACCTAGCACGCAATTCGGCCATCAATCTTATATTCTCATTAATTCTAACTTGGATGGCATTTGCTGTGGTAACAATTTTATTATTATGATTCTCATTAGGCATAACTTTCGATTTTAAAAGATCAACATCAGCAGCAAGACTATCGACTTTAGAAGCAAGTATATCAATTTTCCCAAGCTTTTCTTCAACAGATTTGTTAAAAGCAGTTTGTGTACTAATAAATTCTTTAAGCATAGCTTAAAGTCCAGGGGGTGTGTTCCTATTATTGTTGTAAGAATTCCCATAAGAATTACCATAGCCGTTGCCATTATTATAAGGATATGGCCTATAGTTGTTACTAGAATTGTTTCGATAAGCATTGTTGTTGAAATTGTTATTTTTAATGTAGTTTACATCAACATGTTCTTCTTGAGCAACCAATGAAGCTAACGGAACATTATTAGGATCAACATTTGTCCTACCATTCACAAGCATAGACATAATAGCATCAATCTTATCACTCAAGGAAGAGGTTTCTTTGACAGAATTTACCTTCTTACCTTGTGGAGCTCTTTCTGTGTGCCATTCAGAGTAATTAATCATCATATTATCAAGAAGCTTTGTTGCTTCACCAAGAGTGATGGACATAAAAGTACCTCCAGCAGCTGAATCCAATAGGTTCCGCGAAGAAAAATTCAGTCCTGCATAAAAGGTTTGGATAATCATCCAAGTAGTCAGTCCATGGGTTGGGCAATTTTTAACCAAAGATTTCATTCTTTCCCATGCTTGGGCAACATGCTCATTATCCAATTGTTTAAAATTCATTATGCTACTCCTCAAAGATATAATTTTAGCAGGGGGATAATATCTACCAATATAAGCATCCTTGCATTTAGTCCATGAATCAATACTATTCTTAGGCAGAGATAGCAACCAATCTTTCGCTCTTCCTCTTAATGAGAAAGGAAACAATTTTAATTTTATAATATCACCATCTACATCCTTATACTTTTGCATTTCACAAAGTTCAACAAAATTATTGAGATGGGCAGCAGCATCATCAGAACTAACACCAGAAAATTGCTCTCGCATAACAAGATTTAGTAAAGCAGGTTTAATTTCAAAGAATTCTGCTGTAGTAGCAGGTGGAGCAATAGGTGTGCATAAGAAATCATTATTATTTGTGGTTGTGAAGTCACACAACTTAGTATTTTCAGGAGTACCCATTTTAGAAACAGTAAATAAAGCAAACTAGATAAAGTAAATGCAAGTAACTAATTTTTTTGTGTTTTTAATATAGCAAACCAGATAGCAAGTAAAGTAAAACTAGCAACTGATTTTTTTGTGTTTTGTTTTAGTGCAGCAAACAAAGTAGTAAATAAAATAAAGCAAGACAAAAACAAAGTAAAGAGATTGCAATGTGGAGACTCCCCTTGCAGCGTGTCTTGATCTCCCCGGCAACGGCGCCAGAAAAAGAGCTTGATACGCGTACAGCACGCGTCCGTTGGGAACCCCAAGAGGAAGGTGTGATGCGTACAGCGGCAAGTTTTCCCTCAGTAAGAAACCAAGGTTTATCGAACCAGTAGGAGCCAAGAAGCACGTTGAAGGTTGATGGCGGCGAGATGTAGTGCGGTGATACGTCTCCGACGTATCGATAATTTCTTATGTTCCATGCCACATTATTGATGATATCTACATGTTTTATGCATACTTTACATCATATTTATGCATTTTCTGGAACTAACCTATTAACAAGATGCCGAAGAGCCAGTTGCTGTTTTCTACTGTTTTTGGTTTCAGAAATCCTAGTAAGGAAATATTCTCGGAATTGGACGAAATCAACGCCCAGGGGCCTATTTTCACACGAAACTTCCAGAAGACCGAAGAGTCAACGAAGTGGGGCCACGAGGTGGCCAGGAGGTAGGGCGGCGCGGCCCAGGTCTTGGCCGCGCCGGCCTGTCTCCTGGGCCCCTCGTGTGGCCCCCTAACCTGCCCTTCCGCCTACAAATAGTCTTCGTCGCGAAACCCCCAGTACCGAGAGCCACGATACAGAAAACCTTCCAGAGACGCCGTCGCCGCCAATCCCATCTCGGGGGATTCAGGGGATCGCCTTCGGCACCCTGCCGTAGAGGGGATTCATCTCCCGGAGGACTCTACGCCGCCATGGTCGCCTCCGGAGTGATGAGTGAGTAGTCTACCCCTGGACTATGGGTCCATAGCAGTAGCTAGTGTAGGATAACGTTGCATAGAAAACAAAAAATTTCCTACCGCGAACACGCAATCCAAGCCAAGATGCAATCTAGAAGACGGTAGCAACGAGAGGGTATCGAGTCTCACCCTTGAAGAGATTCCAAAGCCTACAAGATGAGGCTCTTGTTGCTGCGGTAGACGTTCACTTGCCGCTTGCAAAAGCGCGTAGAAGATCTTGATCACGATCGCTTCCGGCGCCACGAACGGGCAGCACCTCCGTACTCGGTCACACGTTCGGTTGTTGATGAAGACGACGTCCACCTCCCCGTTCCAGCGGGCAGCGGAAGTAGTAGCTCCTCTTGAATCCGACAGCACGACGGCGTGGTGTCGGTGGTGGTGGAGAAATCCGGCGGAGCTTCGCTTAAGCGTGCGGGATGTGGTGGAGGAGAGAGACCGCTAGGGTTTGGGGAGAGAAAGGGGGTTGGGCGCCGGCCCTCTAAGGGGTGCGGCCAAGGCTGAGCCAAAGAGTGGCTGCCCCCCTCCCTCTCCTCCTCATTATATAGGTGGAAGCACCAAGAGTTCTAGTCCAAGTCTTCGAATAAGACCCCAACACTAAAACCTCCCATATGTGGGAAACCTACTCAAGGAGGGAGTCCTACCCAAGGTGGGACTCCCACCTTTCCTTGAGGTGGGTTGGCCGGCCACCCTAGGGGAGTCCATCTTGGACTCCTCCCCTTTAGGGTTGGCTGGTCATGCAAGGTGGAGTCCCTCCGGGACTCTACTTTCCATGGTGATTTCTTCCGGACTTTTCTAGAACCTTCTAGAACCTGCCATAAATGCACCGGATCATTTCCAAATTTGGAATATGACTTCCTATATATGAATCTTATTCTCCGGACCATTCCGGAACTCCTCGTGATGTCCGGGATCTCATCCGGGACTCTGAACAAATATTCGAACTCCATTCCATATTCAAGTTCTACCATTTCAACATCCAACTTTAAGTGTGACACCCTACGGTTCGTGAACTATGCGGACATGGTTGAGTACTCACTCCGACCAATAACCAATAGCGGGATCTGGAGATCCATAATGGCTCCCACATATTCAACGATGACTTTAGTGATCGAATGAACCATTCACATACGATACCAATTCCCTTTGTCACACGATATTTTACTTGTCCGAGGTTTGATCTTCGGTATCACTCTTATACCTTGTTCAACCTCGTCTCCTGACAAGTACTCTTTACTCGTACCGTGGTATGTGGTCTCTTATGAACTTATTCATATGCTTGCAAGACATTAGACGACATTCCACCGAGAGGGCCCAGAGTATATCTATCCGTCATCGGGATGGACAAATCCCACTGTTGATCCATATGCCTCAACTCATACTTTCCGAATACTTAATCCCACCTTTATAACCACCCATTTACGCAGTGGCGTTTGATGTAATCAAAGTACCTTTCCGGTATAAGTGATTTACATGATCTCATGGTCATAAGGACTAAGTAACTATGTATCGAAAGCTTATAGCAAATAACTTAATGACGAGATCTTATGCTACGCTTAATTGGGTGTGTCCATTACATCATTCATATAATGATATAAGCTTGTTATTAATAACATCCAATGTTCATGATTATGAAACTAATCATCCATTAATCAACAAGCTAGTTTAAGAGGCATACTAGGGACTTCTTTGTTGTCTACATATCACACATGTATTAATGTTTCGGTTAATACAATTATAGCATGATATATAAACATTTATCATAAACATAAAGATATAAATAATAATCACTTTATTATTGCCTCTAGGGCATATCTCCTTCAGTCTCCCACTTGCACTAGAGTCAATAATCTAGTTTACATTTGTAAAGATATAACACCTTGGCCTTGTGGTGCTTTATCATGTTTTGCTCACAGAGAGGTTTTAGTCAACGGATCGACATGCTCAGAACCGTATGTATTTTGTAATTCATTTGCGTCTCAACGCATCACTCATTTCCAAATGAGTCGGCATTAAATATGTTTGGTCTTGGTGGAACCTTAATTCCATGATCTGAAATATGTCACTAATATTGTCACACACAATATAGCTTCAAAGTTCGACTCATTTCGGAAATACACCAAGTTCTCAAAGAACCTCTTGACTTAACATCCTTTGTCATTGTCAAAACAATGACATACTCTGCCTTCTTTTGTAGATTCCGTCACAATATTTAGAACTCTTCTAAATCTAGCATAGACAACTTCTAGCTCATTGTGCTACCTTTTAAACAACACTTAGTCTAATTTGAGATTGAAATTATATTTTATATGTGACAAAACCAATATCGGTGTAACACCTTACAGCGATTTGTTTGTCATTTCTTCATACAAAAATATATATATATCCTTAGTTCTTCTAAAGTACTCAAGGATATTCTTATCAAGCCGTCCCATGATCATCTTATGAATCATTCCGGTATATGCTCATAACATTTTAGAGCACAAGATATCTGATTTTGTACATATTATTCGTGATCTAAAATCACTCATGTGTTTTTACTCATCGAGTGTCAGATACACTCAAGTCTTGTTAAACCTTCACATGACAAGAACATTTTCTTAATATTTCTATATTGAACTATTTCAATATCCATTCTATGTACTTTGACTTAAACTTATTATGTGTTTCAATCTATCTTCATAGATCTTGACACTAAATATGTTTTAGTCCATATCCTTTCATTGAAGTTAATTTTCAATGAAACATTTTAATCAAGTATATAATTACATTATTTATAACCAACTATATGTCATCTACATAAAGTATTATAAATATGTCTCAGCGCTCCCACTTAATTTCTTGCAAATGCAAGCCTCTTCATCATTTCTGATGAAATCAAAAACTCTTTGACTATTTCATCTGGTGAAGATTCCTTCTCCGTAATACTCACTTCATCCAATTGAAGTTCGTATACCTATCTAGTATTCTACGGACTAGCAAAACAATTGGTTGTATCTTGTATACATACTTCTGTTAAGTAGTGTATTTTGCCATCCTACTAGCATATCTCATAAAAGAAATATGTAGTGATTACTAGAATAATCCACATAGACTATAAGCATTGCTACGGAAGATCTAATCTTATCGTAATCAACTCTTTGAACTTTGTCGTAAATTTTTTTTCGACAAGTCGAGCTTCTTTAAGGATATTTCATCCAAGTCTATAGATCCATTTACTTTCAAAAAGTATTCATCTATTATGGATTTCATGGCGTATGGCCATTTTAACGGAGTCAGGGCCCATCATAACTTCTTTGTTTGTAGTTGGTTTATCATTGTTCAAAATCAATCCTTTGTCCACAAATCATTTATTTGATCACAAAGTAAACCATACCTACAAGGTCCAATATGAACTTCGATCTCCATGGCTAAAACACTTTGTAGTCATGGGAGCCATGATCGTCGTGGCCACTTCCAAAACCAATTCCGATGCTGTGCTACTCTGATCATTATGCTCAGGTTCATAAACCTTATCAAGTTCTATTGTCCTCCCACTCAAATACTTCGCTAGAAACAATTTCTTGGAATTAAGAAACATTGACAAACACTTTTGTCTTTGTCTACATAGTGGGAAGAATTCCCAATCAATTCTCTGGGATAACCAACAAAGACATTCATCCGATTTTGGTTGTAAACTTATTTACTTATGCTATGCATACCAAAATTTTAAGAAAAGACTATTAGGATTCATACCCATACCATAACTCATATGGTGTCATTTCAACGGATCATGATGATGCTCTATTAAGTGTAAAAGCGGTAGTCACTAAAGCATAATCCACAAAATATAATGGCATCAATATTTTATCTCATCATTGATCCAACAAGGTTTGGATACGTCTTTTGGATACTTCATCATCACTATGATACTCCAAGAAACGTGAGTTGTAGAACAACTTCATAACTCTCTTAGATGTTCGCTAAAACTCGTAATTCAAATATTTCCACCATGATCCAATCATAGATATTTGACTTTTCTATTACGATGATTTCCACTTCATGCTGAATTTATTTGAATCTATTCAAAAGTTTCAAACTTCTTCCTTATCGAATATATCCACATATATATACTCAATTCATTGTTTGAAGTTTTCATGAAGTAGAAGAATCTCCCGCACACAACTATGCCTAGTGAACCACATACATCATCATGTATTTTTCACTAAGTTTGTTGCCCGTTCAACTCTTGGCCTATGAACGGTATTTTAATCATTCTCTTTAGAAAAGATTTGCAAGCGCCAAATGATTCAAAAATCAAATGACTCCAAAAATCCATTTGCATGGAGTTCCTTCATGCGTTCCTTTCAAACATGACCTAAATGGCGGTTCCACAAATAAGTGGAATTCAAAACATTTGCCTTATGGCATTTTAGCGTCAGTGTTATGTATGTGTGTTTCACCATTAAGATTTATAATAACTTATCCATCGTACATGGAGTAATGTCATAATTTGAACAACTCATTGTTTTTAATTGACCAGAGCAAAATAACAATTTATTAAGCTCTTTATTATAAATTCTAAGGGCTAGATAGAATGCCAACGACGAACATAATAACACTTTATTTTTGTTTCTGACGTGCATTCCTATCATATTCCTTGTCAGTCACTTAGGCCATTGTATTCTTGTATTGCGTTGTTTTGTATGACACTTCATACCAACTAATATGGTACTAATACCCAAGAATTTCATTGTGTGACCTAACTAGGAATATAACCATAACATGTATATCATTTATATACACCTGAGCTAGACCTTCTAGTCTTTTCTTTTCTTTTTGCCAAAATATCTTTTACAGTTTCTCTTTTAGCTTTCCTCATTATTCAGAAAAACACTTCAACATCAATAACTTCTAGGTTTGTTGGTCTAATACCAATAACCTTGAGGTTCTTATTTTGAAGTTGATCATCATATGACAAGTGTTCTAGATTCCACTATTAGTAACTTTGTAATATGATGAACAATTTCACTCATAATTTTATCCATCAATTCATGACAACTTTCTGAGACCATGTCTGTACATGCTAGGCTCATAAAGTTTAACCTTAGTATTCGCATGTGCAAATCTGGCTTGCACCCGTTGTAAGCACACGTAGAATCTATAACACCTGATCATCACGTGATGCTTCGAAACGACGAGTCTTAGCAACGGTGCATACTAAGGATGATAACTTCATGGATATGCGAATATCATTAGTGCCCCAATAGTTGGAGGATTGTGACGTCTGGTTTCTTCAACCTTCATACATTCCCATAAAACTTATGAGTTTATGTAGTCTCACCAAATTATATTCTATCATCTTGCAATAAGGTCTTAGATATCACATATATCTCATACCTTGATTATTTCTGAAAACTAAATTTTCAGCTCCTTACTTTTCAAACAAATTTGAACTTCAAGTTTTACGGAGACAAGATAATTTTAGGTACTAATTGAAACCATAACTCTTTGAATCAACAATGTGAGGTTTACTAAAAGTTTGCAATAGGACTTAATTAATTCTTGATTCTTTAACAATACGGTACCAAACCGTAAAGTTTCTTGTCAGATTTTAACAGTATTTCTATCTCAATTACAAGACTAGCGCATAGTAGTAAACGGATGCCAATACTACAAAATTAATTCAAAATACTACTCAAACTATGTTTATGATAATTAGTTCATGTTTTAATCTAATTACTAATGAACTCCCACTTAATACAACATCCCTCATAGTTGTTAAGTGGTACACGATCCAAATTCACTACACCAAAAACCGATCATCACGTGAGATGATGTAGCTTCAATGGTGAACATCAACATGTTGATCATATCATCCATATGACTCGTGTTCAACCTTTCGGTTTCCGTTGTCCCGAGGCCATGTCTGTACATGCTAGGCTCGTCAAGCAAACCCAAGTATTCCGCGTGTGCAACATGGCTTACACCCGTTGTATGTGAATCGTTGAATCTATCACATCCGATCATCACGAGATGCTTTGAAACGATGAACTGTTACAACGGTGCATACGAGGGGAGAACACTTTATTATCTTGATATTAATGTGAGGGATCATCTTATAATGCTACCGTCGCGTTCTAAGCAAAATAAGATGCATAAAAGGATTAACATCACATGCAGTTCATATGTGATATGATATGGCCCTTTTGTCTTTGCGCCTTCGATCTTCATCTCTAAAGCACGGACATGATCTCCATCATCAACGGGCATGATCTCCATCATCGTCGGCGTAGCGTCAAGGTTCATGGCGCCGGCTTCATGGTTGTTCACCTCATGTAGCAACTATTACAACTACTTTGAAATACTACTCAACATGAAAATTAAAGATAACCATAAGGCTCATGCCGGTTGCCACAATACAATAATGATCATCTCATACATATTCATCATCACATTATGGCCATATCACATCACCAAACCCTGCAAAAACAAGTTAGACGTCTCTAATTTGGTTTGCATATTTTACGTGGTTTAGGGTTTTCGAGTAAGATCTAATCTACCTACGAACATGAACCACAACGGTGATACTATTGTTGTCAATAGAAGAGTAAATTGAATCTTCACTATAGTAGGAGAGACAGACACCCGCAAAGCCTCTTATGCAATACAAGTTGCATGTCGAACGAGGAACAAGTCTCATGAACGCGGTCATGTAAAGTTAGTCCAAGCCGCTTCATCCCACTATGCCACAAAGATGCAAAGTACTCAAACTAAAGATAACAAGAGCATCAACGCCCACAAAACCATTGTGTTCTACTCGTGCAACCATCTATGCATAGACACGGCTCTGATACCACTGTAGGATAACGTTGCATAGAAAACAAAAAATTTCCTACCGCGAACACGCAATCCAAGCCAAGATGCAATCTAGAAGACGGTAGCAACGAGAGGGTATCGAGTCTCACCCTTGAAGAGATTCCAAAGCCTACAAGATGAGGCTCTTGTTGCTGCGGTAGACGTTCACTTGCCGCTTGCAAAAGCGCGTAGAAGATCTTGATCACGATCGCTTCCGGCACCACGAACGGGCAGCACCTCCGTACTCGGTCACACGTTCGGTTGTTGATTAAGACGACGTCCACCTCCCCGTTCCAGTGGGCAGCGGAAGTAGTAGCTCCTCTTGAATCCGACAGCACGACGGCATGGTGTCGGTGGTGGTGGAGAAATCCGGCGGAGCTTCGCTTAAGCGTGCGGGATGTGGTGGAGGAGAGAGACCGCTAGGGTTTGGGGAGAGAAAGGGGGTTGGGCGCTGGCCCTCTAAGGGGTGCGGCCAAGGCTGAGCCAAAGAGTGGCTGCCCCCTCCCTCTCCTCCTCATTATATAGGTGGAAGCACCAAGAGTTCTAGTCCAAGTCTTCGAATAAGACCCCAACACTAAAACCTCCCATATGTGGGAAACCTACTCAAGGAGGGAGTCCTACCCAAGGTGGGACTCCCACCTTTCCTTGAGGTGGGTTGGCCGGCCACCCTAGGGGAGTCCATCTTGGACTCCTCCCCTTTAGGGTTGGCTGGTCATGCAAGGTGGAGTCCCTCCGGGACTCTACTTTCCATGGTGATTTCTTCCGGACTTTTCTAGAACCTTCTAGAACCTGCCATAAATGCACCGGATCATTTCCAAATTTGGAATATGACTTCCTATATATGAATCTTATTCTCCGGACCATTCCGGAAATCCTCGTGATGTCCGGGATCTCATCCGGGACTCTGAACAAATATTCGAACTCCATTCCATATTCAAGTTCTACCATTTCAACATCCAACTTTAAGTGTGTCACCCTACGGTTCGTGAACTATGCGGACATGGTTGAGTACTCACTCCGACCAATAACCAATAGCGGGATCTGGAGATCCATAATGGCTCCCACATATTCAACGATGACTTTAGTGATCGAATGAACCATTCACATACGATACCAATTCCCTTTGTCACACGATATTTTACTTGTCCGAGGTTTGATCTTCGGTATCACTCTTATACCTTGTTCAACCTCGTCTCCTGATAAGTACTCTTTACTCGTACCGTGGTATGTGGTCTCTTATGAACTTATTCATATGCTTGCAAGACATTAGACGACATTCCACCGAGAGGGCCCAGAGTATATCTATCCGTCATCGGGATGGACAAATCCCACTGTTGATCCATATGCCTCAACTCATACTTTCCGGATACTTAATCCCACCTTTATAACCACCCATTTACGCAGTGGCGTTTGATGTAATCAAAGTACCTTTCCGGTATAAGTGATTTACATGATCTCATGGTCATAAGGACTAAGTAACTATGTATCGAAAGCTTATAGCAAATAACTTAATGACGAGATCTTATGCTACGCTTAATTGGGTGTGTCCATTACATCATTCATATAATGATATAAGCTTGTTATTAATAACATCCAATGTTCATGATTATGAAACTAATCATCCATTAATCAACAAGCTAGTTTAAGAGGCATACTAGGGACTTCTTTGTTGTCTACATATCACACATGTATTAATGTTTCGGTTAATACAATTATAGCATGATATATAAACATTTATCATAAACATAAAGATATAAATAATAATCACTTTATTATTGCCTCTAGGGCATATCTCCTTCAGCTAGATGGTTGTCTTCTCCTCATTATGCTTCATTGTCGGATCTTGTGAGCTGCCGAACATGATCAAGATCATCTATCTGTAATGCTATATGTTGTGTTTGTTGGGATCCGATGAATAGAGAATACCATGTTATGTTGATTATCAATTTATATCTATGTGTTGTTTATGATCTTGCATGCTCTCCGTTATTAGTAGATGCTCTGGCCAAGTTGATGCTAGTAACTCCAAGAGGGGGTATTTATGCTCGATAGTGGGTTCATGTCTCCGTGAATCTGGGGGAGTGACAGAAACCTCTAAGGTTATGGATGTGCTGTTGCCACTAGGGATAAAATATTGATGCTATGTCCGAGGATGTAGTTATTGATTACATTACGCGCAATACTTAATGCAATTGTCTGTTGTTAGCAACTTAATACTGGAAGGGGTTCGGATGATAACCTGAAGGTGGACTTTTTAGGCATAGATGCATGCTGGATAGCGGTCTATGTACTTTGTCGTAATGCCCAATTAAATCTCACTATACTCATCATAATATGTATGTGCATGGTCATGCCCTCTCTATTTGTCAATTGCCCAACTGTAATTTATTCACCCAACATGCTATTTATCTTATGGGAGAGACACCTCTAGTGAACTGTGGACCCCGGTCCAATTCTCTATACTGAAATACAATCTACTGCAATACTTGTTCTACTGTTTTCTGCAAACAATCATCTTCCACACTATACATCTAATCCTTTGTTACAGCAAGCCGGTGAGATTGACAACCTCGATGTTTCGTTGGGGCAAAGTACTTGGTTTGTGTTGTGCAGGTTCCACGTTGGCGCCAGAATCCCTGGTGTTGCGCCGCACTACATCTCGTCGCCATCAACCTTCATGTGCTTCTTGACTCCTACTGGTTCGATAAACCTTGGTTTCTTACTGAGGGAAACTTGCCGATGTGCGCATCACACCTTCCTCTTGGGGTTCCCAACGGACGCGTGTAGAACGGAAAGACAATACGTCAACCACGCACATCAAGCAAATTTCTGGCGCCGTTGCCGGGGAGATCAAGACACGCTGCAAGGGGAGTCTCCACATCCCAATCTCTTTACTTTGTTTTTTTCTTGCTTTATTTTATTTGCTACTTTGTTTGCTGCACTAAATCAAAATACAAAAAAATTAGTTGCTAGTTTTACTTTATTTGCTATCTTGTTTGCTATATCAAAAACACAAAAAAATTAGTTACTTGCATTTACTTTATCTAGTTTGTTTTATTTACTATTGCTAAAATGGGTACTCCTGAAAATACTAAGTTGTGTGACTTCACAACCACAAATAATAATAATTTCTTATGCACACATATTGCTCCACCTGCTACTACAGCAGAATTCTTTGAAATTAAACCTGCTTTACTGAATCTTGTTATGCGAGAGCAATTTTCTGGTGTTAGTTCTGATGATGCTGCTGCCCATCTCAATAACTTTGTTGAATTATGTGAAATGCAAAAGTATAAAGATGTAGATGGTGACATTATAAAATTAAAACTGTTCCCTTTCTCATTAAGAGGAAGAGCTAAAGATTGGTTGCTATCTCTGCCTAAGAATAGTATTGATTCATGGACTAAATGCAAGGATGCTTTTATTGGTAGATATTATCCCCCTGCTAAAATTATATCTTTGAGGAGTAGCATAATGAATTTTAAACAATTGGATAATGAGCATGTTGCACAAGCATGGGAAAGAATGAAATCTTTGGTTAAAAATTGACAAACCCATGGACTGACTACTTGGATGATCATCCAAACCTTTTATGCAGGACTGAATTTTTCTTCGCGGAACCTATTGGATTCAGCTGCTGGAGGTACCTTTATGTCCATCACTCTTGGTGAAGCAACAAAGCTTCTTGATAATATGATGATCAATTACTCTGAATGGCACACGGAAAGAGCTCCACAAGGTAAGAAGGTAAATTCTGTCGAAGAAACCTCTTCCTTGAGTGATAAAATTGATGCTATTATGTCTATGCTTGTGAATGATAGGACTAATGTTGATCCTAATAATGTTCCGTTAGCTTCATTGGTTGCCCAAGAAGAACATGTTGATGTAAACTTCATTAAAAATAATAATTTCAACAACAATGCTTACCGGAACAATTCTAGTAACAACTATAGGCCATATCCTTATAATAATGGCAACGGCTATGGTAATTCTTATGGGAATTCTTACAACAATAATAGGAACACACCCCCTGGACTTGAAGCTATGCTTAAAGAATTTATTAGTACACAAACTGCTTTTAACAAATCTGTTGAAGAAAAGCTTGGGAAAATTGATATACTTGCTTCTAAAGTCGATAGTCTTGCTGCTGATGTTGATATTTTGAAATTGAAAGTTATGCCTCATGAAAATCTTAATAATAAGATTTTTACTACAGCAAATGTCATCCAAGTTAGAATTAATGAGAATATAAGATTGATGACCGAATTGCGTGCTAGGTGGGAAAGAGAAGAAAATGAAAAAGAAGAGAATATAGCTAAAGTTTGGACTATTACCACCACTAGTAATGCTAATGCTACACAAGTTGCTGCACCTCCTACTATTACTAATAAAAGAATTGGTGTTAGCAATGTTTCCACTTCTAATGCAAAGCACGAAAAACTGCCTGAAACTGCTAAAAGCTAAATCGCTGTGATAAAACTGCTGAAATTTTTTCCAACATTGGGGATGATGATCCCATTGCTTTAGATTATAATGGTTTAAATTTTGATGATTGCCACATCTCTGAAGTTATAAAGTTCTTACAAAAACTTGCTAAGAGTCCTAATGTAGTGCTATAAATTTGGCTTTCACGAAACATATTACAAATGCTCTCATAAAAGGTAGAGAAGAGAAACTAGAACGCGAAGCTTCTATTCCTAGGAAGCTAGAGGATGGTTGGGAGCCTATCATTAAGATGAAGGTCAATGACTTTGATTGTAATGCTTTATGTGATCTTGGTGCAAGTATTTCTGTTATGCCTAAGAAAATTTATAATATGCTTGACTTGCCACCGCTGAAGAATTGTTATTTGGATGTTAATCTTGCTGATCATTCTACAAAGAAACCTTTGGGGAAAGTTGATAATGTTCGCATTACCATTAACAATAACCTTGTCCCCGTTGATTTCGTTGTCTTGTATATTGAATGCAATGCATCTTGTCCCATTATATTGGGAAGACCTTTTCTCCGAACTGTTGGTGCTATCATTGATATGAAGGAAGGTAATATAAAATATCAATTTCCTCTCAAGAAAGGTATGGAACACTTCCCTAGAAAGAGAATGAAGTTACCTTTTGATTCTATCATTAGAACAAATTATGATGTTGACACTTCGTCTCTTGATAATACTTGATACACACTTTCTGCGCCTAGCTGAAAGACGTTAAAGAAAAGCGCTTATGGGAGACAACCCATGTTTTTACTACAGTACCTTTGTTTTTATTTTGTGTCTTGGAAGTTGTTTACTACTGTAGCAACCTCTCCTTATCTTAGTTTTGTGCATTGTTGTGCCAAGTAAAGTCGTTGATAGTAAGGTTCATACTAGATTTGGATTACTGCGCAGAAACAGATTTCTTTGCTGTCACGAATCTGGGCAAAATTCTCTGTAGGTAACTCAGAAAATTATGCCAATTTACGTGAGTGATTCTCAGATATGTACGCAATTTTCATTAAATTTGAGCATTTTCATTTGAGCAAGTCTGGTGCCTCAATAAAATTCGTCTTTAAGAACTGTTTTGTTTTGACAGATTCTGCCTTTTATTTCGCATTGCCTGTTTTGATATGCTCGATGGATATTTCGATTCCATTGACTTTCAGTAGCTTTGTGCAATGTCCAGAAGTGTTAAGAATGATTATGTCACCTCTGAACATGTTATTTTGATTGTGCACTAACTCTCTAATGAGTTGTTTTGAGTTTGGTGTGGAGGAAGTTTTCAAGGATCAAGAGAGGGAGATGATACAACATGATCAAGGAGAGTGAAAGCTCTAAGCTTGGGGATGCCCCGGTGGTTCACCCCTGCATATATCAAGAAGACTCAAGCGTCTAAGCTTGGGGATGCCCAAGGCATCCCCTTCTTCATCGACAACATTATCAGGTTCCTCCCCTGAAACTATATTTTTATTCCATCACATCTTATGTGCTCTGCTTGGAGCGTCGGTTTGTTTTTGTTTTTGTTTTGTTTGAATAAAATGGATCCTAGCATTCTTTGTGTGGGAGAGAGACACGCTCCGCTGTTGCATATGGACAAGTATGTCCTTAGGCTTTACTCATAATATTCATGGCGAAAGTTTCTTCTTCGTTAAATTGTTATATGGTTGGAATTGGAAAATGCTACATGTAGTAATTGCTAAAATGTCTTGGATAATGTGATACTTGGCAATTGTTGTGCTCATGTTTAAGCTGTTGCATCATATACTTTGCACCTATTAATGAAGAAATACATAGAGCATGCTAAAATTTGGTTTGCATATTTGGTCTCTCTAAAGTCTAGATAATTTCTAGTATTGAGTTTGAATAACAAGGAAGACGGTGTAGAGTCTTATAATGTTTACAATATGTCTTTTATGTGAGTTTTGCTGCACCGGTTCATCCTTGTGTTTGTTTCAAATAACCTTGCTAGCCTAAACCTTGTATCGAGAGGGAATACTTCTCATGCATCCAAAATCCTTGAGCCAACCACTATGCCATTTGTGTCCACCATACCTACCTACTACATGGTATTTCTCCGCCATTCCAAAGTAAATTTCTTGAGTGCTACCTTTAAATTTCTATCCTCTACCTTTACAATATATAGCTCATGGGACAAATAGCTTAAAAATTATTGTGGTATTGAATATGTACTTATGCACTTTATCTCTTATTAAGTTGCTTGTTGTGCGATAACCATGTTCCTGGGGACGCCATCAACTACTCTTTGTTGAATATCATGTGAGTTGCTATGCATGTCCGTCTTGTCTGAAGTAAGGGAGATTTACCACCTAATTGTTAGAGTATGCATGTTGTTAGAGAAGAACATTGGGCCGCTAACTAAAGCCATGATCCATGGTGGAAGTTTCAGTTTTGGACATATATCCTCAATCTCATATGAGAAAATTAATTGTTGCTACATGCTTATGCATAAAAGAGGAGTCCATCATCTGTTGTCTATGTTGTCCTGGTATGGATGTCTAATTTGAGAATAATCAATAGCGAGAAATCCAATGCGAGCTTTCTCCTTAGACCTTTGTACAGGCGGCATAGAGGTACCCCTTTGTGACACTTGGTTAAAACATGTGCATTGCGATAATCCCGGTAATCCAAGCTAATTAGGACAAGGTGCGGGCACTATTAGTATACTATGCATGAGGCTTGCAACTTGTAAGATATAATTTACATAACACATATGCTTTATTACTACCGTTGACAAAATTGTTTCTTGTTTTCAAAACCAAAGCTCTAGCACAAATATAGCAATCGATGCTTTCCTCTTTGAAGGACCATTCTTTTACTTTTATGTTGAGTCAGTTCACCTATTTCTCTCCACCTCAAGAAGCAAACACTTGAGTGAACTGTGCATTGATTCCTACATACTTGCATATTGCACTTGTTATATTACTCTATGCTGACAATTATCCATGAGATATACATGTTACAAGTTGAAAGCAACCGCTGAAACTTAATCTTCCTTTGTGTTGCTTCAATACCTCTACTTTGAATTATTGCTTTATGAGTTAACTCTTATGCAAGACTTATTGATGCTTGTCTTGAAGTACTATTCATGAAAAGTCTTTGCTATATGATTCAGTTGTTTACTCATGTCATTTACATTGTTTTGGATCGCTGCATTCATTACATATGCTTTACAATAGTATGATCAAGGTTATGATGGCATGTCACTCCAGAAATTATCTTTGTTATCGTTTACCTGCTCGGGACGAGCAGGAACTAAGCTTGGGGATGCTGATACGTCTCCGACGTATCGATAGTTTCTTATGTTCCATGCCACATTATTGATGATATCTACATGTTTTATGCATACTTTACATCATATTTATGCATTTTCTAGAACTAACCTATTAACAAGATGCCAAAGAGCCAGTTGCTGTTTTCTACTGTTTTTGGTTTCAGAAATCCTAGTAAGGAAATATTCTCGGAATTGGACGAAATCAACACCTAGGGGCCTATTTTCACACGAAGCTTCCAGAAGACCGAAGAGTCAACGAAGTGGGGTGATGACCCACAAGTATAGGGGATCGCAACAGTCTTCGAGGGAAGTAAAACCCAATTTATTGATTCGACACAAGGGGAGACAAAGAACACTTGGAAGCCTTAACAGCGGAGTTGTCAATTCAGCTGCACCTGGAAATAGACTTGCTCGCAAGAGTTTATCAGTAGTAACAGTTTTATAGCAGTAGCAGTAGTGAAATAACGATGGCAGTAATGTAAACAGCAGTAGTGATTTTAGTAAACAGCAGGATTAAAATACTGTAGGCACGGGGACGGATGAACGGGCGTTGCATGGATGAGAGAAACTCATGTAACAATCATAGCAGGGCATTTGCAGATAATAATAAAACGGTGTCCAAGTACAAAGCAATCAATAGGCATGTGTTCCATATATAGTCGTGCGTGCTCGCAATGAGAAACTTGCACAACATCTTTTGTCCTACCAGCCGGTGGCAGCCTGGCCTCAAGGGAAACTACTGGATATTAAGGTACTCCTTTTAATAGAGTACCGGAGCAAAGCATTAACACTCCGTGAACACATGTGATCCTCACATCGCTACCATCCCCTCCGGTTGTCCCAATTCTTGTCACTTCGGGGCCATTGGTTCCGGACAGCGACATGTGTATACAACTTATAGGTAAGACCATAAACAATGAATATCTTGATGAAACAATAACATGTTCAGATCTGAGATCATGGCACTCGGGCCCTAGTGACAAGCATTAAGCATAACAAGTTGCAACAATATCATCAAAGTACCAATTACGGACACTAGGCACTATGCCCTAACAATCTTATGCTATTACATGACCAATCTCATCCAATCCCTACCATCCCCTTCGGCCTACAGCGGGGGAATTACTCACACATGGATGGGGGAAACATGGCTGGTTGATGTAGAGGCGTTGGCGGTGATGATGGCGATGATCTCCTCCAATTCCCCGTCCCGGCGGAGTGCCAGAACGGAGACTTCTGGCTCCCGCGACGGAGTTTCGCGATGTGGCGGCGTTCTGGAGGGTTTCTGGCGACTTCGACTTCTTCCCGTGCGTTTTTAGGTCGAGGCCGATAAATAGTCCGAAGGAGGGCGTCGGAGGCCGGCCGAGGGGGCCACACCACATGGCCGCGCGGGCCCCCCCCCGGGCCGCGCCGCCCTATGGTGTGGGGCCCTCGGGCCTCCACCTGACTTGTCCTTCTGGCTCCATCAGTTTTCTGGGAAAATAGGGCCTTCTGCATAAATTCCGAGGATTTTCCCGAAAGTTGGATTTCTGCACAAAAACGAGACACCAGAATCAGCTTCACGAAAACAGCGTTAGTCCGTGTTAGTTGCATCCAAAATACACAAATTAGAGGCAAAACAATAGCAAAAGTGTTCGGGAAAGTAGATACGTTTTGGACGTATCAACTCCCCCCAAGCTTAGCTTATTGCTTGTCCTCAAGCAATTCAGTTAACAACTGAGTGATAAAAGAACTTTCACAAACGCATTTGCTCATATGATGTATATATTCTCATGCTATGGCTAATACTTAAGCAGTTCATAATGAGATACATGCAAATAAGATCATCTAACAGCTATGTCAATCATGGAGAGGTATCAACAATTAATAATAAGCATCATGAATCATGTATATAAGCAGGATTGCAATGTTCATAAGAGAGTATGATAAAGTGGTATCTCGCTTGCCTGTATTTGATTGGCAAAACATAAATACCCGGGCACCTCTGGAGTTCATAGAAAGACTAGAAGTAGTGATTGTCAAAGATAAAAGCATCAAAGTTATACCACAATCATTCATATTTTGAGACAAGCATATTATACTAAGAATGACAGTTGTGCTCTCAAGATAGTGCTCAAAGAAATAATGGAGACACAACATAAAAGTAAAAGATTGACCCTTCGCAGAGGGAAGCAGGGATTAACATGCGCTAGAGCTTTTCATTTTTGAAATCAGGAGTAAAATTATTTTGAGAGGTGTTTGTTGTTGTCAACGAATGGTAATGGGTACACCAACTACCTCGCCAACCGGACTCCCAAGAGCGTCTCCCATGAATTATTGCATATTTATTTGGCACTCCTTCCAACCTTTCTTACACAAACCATGGCTAACCGAATCCTCGGGTGCCTGCCAACAATCTCATACCATGAAGGAGTGCCTTTTTATTTTAGTTTTATTATGATGATGACACTCCCCCAACCTTTGCTTACACAAGCCATGGCTAACCGAATCCTTCGGGTGCCGTCCATCAATCACAAACCATGGAGGAGTGTCTATTTAAGTTAATTAATTTGGGACTGGGAATCCCATTGCCAGCTCTTTTTGCAAAATTATTGGATAAGCGGATGTGCCACTATTCCATATGAGAGTCCGTCAGAAATAAATGACAAGGTTGAAAGCTAAACACCACATACTTCCTCATGAGCTATGAAACATAAACACAAATTGAGAAGCATTTTGAAGGTTTTAAAGGTAGCGCATGAGAATTTATTTGGAATGGTTTGAAATGCCATGCATAGGTATTTATGGTGGACACTCTGGAATAACTTGGTTTTCAGGTATTTGGAAGCACGAGCAGCGTTCCCGCTCAGTACAAGTGAAGGCTAGCAAAAGACTAGGGAGCGACAAATCAAGAGAGCAGTAACTGTCATAATCATGCTTGCGGCAAAATAAATTAACGGAGGCATAAAAGTGATTCAAGAACTCTGAAGCAATATAGATCATCGAGGCTTAATTGACTTTTTGTTCAGTCATATGCATGCGTGAGCATGTGCCAAGTCGATATAAACGAATTATTCAGAGGAGGATACCACAATGCCATACTTACTTATGAATAAAACAATGCAAGCAAACATCCATGACATGCTACTCATATTAATAAATTGGAGCTAAACATGAGAGATCATAAACTTCTAGACTTTCTCAAATAACATATACCTCACATGAACCAACTAAGCATGCTCACATGGATGAGTATATGTACAAAAATGAAAACAAATAGAGTTCATACCAGCCTCTCACCACAATCCAATTGTCGTAGATCGTCATTATTGCCTTTTCACTTGTGTAACTTGGATAATATGAAATGAAAACCACGCTCCAGCCACCGAAGACCATTGAACTCATAAAGAACTTTACAAAATCAAAGAAGAACAGCAAATATTTTTGGTGTTTTCGAATTTGAGAACAAGAACAAGAGGAAACAAACAAACAAAGCAAAATCTTTTTGGGTTTTCTTATAGCAAACTAGCAATAGCAAATAAAGCGAAGCAAATGCAAGAAACCAAAGCAAACAAATGGTGAAGAGAAACAACAGAAATATTTTTGGTCTTTTTATGTTTTGGGAAAGAAACAAAGCAAGAACAAGAAATAGCAAACTAAAAGAAACACAGAAAAGCCAGATGGCAGAAATCTGCCAAATCCTGACAGCAGTACAGAAATCGATTTTTACAAAAATCTTAAGTTGCTCAGCTCGAAAAGTGTTCAACTAATGAAAGTTAGATAACAATCTGGGGAACCTGAACAAAAATTGGCAGCTCAAAATAACGTTCTGGCTGTGTGCACGAATTTTTCTAGTAACAGTCCAGAATCTGTTTTCAGGCAGCACTTCCCCAAATATCATCTCCCTCTCATTAGAAAACCACTCAAAGAGACTAAACAAGTATGTACAAGTATCCAGCAATCATAATATGCAAAGAATGAGTGATGCTGGTATACCTCCCCCCAAGCTTAGGCTTTTGGCCTAAGTGGAGTTCAATCCCATCGAGACCATGAGGTAGTATCTCCGTAGTACGACGAAGATGGATCGTATTCCGGGCATGTGCTAGAAGAAGCACCCGGATACGTGACGGTGTAGTCGTGGGAGGCCTCAGCGTCCTCGGAGTCATGCTGCTGGTGGAAGTCTTGTATCTTCATATGTTCATCCACCTCCTCCTTAGTGCACGACCATGATTGCCTGTCAATACTGAACAAACCTGGTTGGGGAAGAGGGATTTCCTTCTCATCCCCGTCAGCAAACAACATCCTATAGACCATATTATCTAAAGTAGAATCAGTGGTAACAAAATGATGACTCTTCATAGCAGCAATATCGAGTCTCCTAGGGGCCAATGGCACATCATTAGGATCAAGAGGAAGCCTTAGATATGTTAAAACGCGCAGTGCAATAGTTCCTCCAAAAATAGGCCCTCTATTAGACAGGCGGCGAGCAATAAGAGAACCAAGGTGATAAGATGTCCGACCAGTAAGTGCAATATTCAAGAAAGCAAGATGGTAACTAGAAATATTGCTAGTGTTCTCCCTACCAAGAATGCTAGTAGCAATGTAATATGCAAAATACTTAATGGCGGGGAGCTGAATGTTCCTTATCTTGCCACGCTGAATGGTGCGACAATCATCATCGGTAATCCCTCGATAGAGCTCCAACAAGTCCCGGGGGTTGTCATCAATCCTACTTGCTGTACCTACAGGGGCAATATCCAATGCACGACAAAAATTTTCCAATCCTATAGTAACAGGATTACCATAGATCTTGAATGCAACTGTCGGCTCATATTGCTTGTTGTGGAACTTGAAGCTCTCGACGAAGATTTTGGTGAGCATGTAGTATTGCTCCCTTTCATCTCCCACATAGGTGGCTAAGCCCGCCCTGTTGACAAGGGTGAAGAAATCCTCCAATATCCCTGCATTCCTCAGAAAATCATAGCATGGAAAAGACGAAGCATTAGGAGCCCCGTTGTCCTCTTCGGGCGCGAAGCTAGGCGCGATGATATCCTCATTGTACGATCGCCTAAGCCGGGTGGCGGCCCTAGAAGGCCTCCCGGTGCTGGTGGTTCCTTTCTTGAACAACTCTCCAAAGTTGAACTTCTTCATCTCTTCTCTGAAATTTTCAACAAGTGATATAAAATTTGATTTGATGACATATAATCAAGGGGAACTACTATAGGAACTTGCTAAAGTACTAATCATGCATCAAAACTAGTTTATACAACTTAGAACAAGCATGCAAGCTCACTAAACATGTTACCTACAGCAGCAAAACATTCAAGATATACTCAACCAAACAAAATTCTACTTGGATAGGTGGAGGAGTCACATACCGAAGAGCAAATGTGCCAAATTTCAGACAGAAATCTGGGCTGAGCAAAGAGATCGAAAAATCTGGAGCTCTTGAGCAAAAACGCGAGTGAGAGGAACCTGGTGCGAGTTTTTTCGGGAGAGAGAAGATGCTGGGAGAAAGAGATGAGATGGTGGGGCAAGGAGGGGCCCACACCACAGGGTGGCGCGCCCCCCTCCTTGGCCGCGCCGGCCTGTGGTGTGGCACCCTGTGGTGCCCCACGGGTCATCCTCTGGTGCTCCCAGGTGCCTCGTCAAAAAATAGGACCAACGGTATAATTTTTGTGAATTTTTGAAAACTTTAAAAAATGCACATTTCTGGGTATTTAGTTTATTATTACTGGCCAGGAATTTTTTTGAAAACTCTAATTAAGTAAGGAAATTTTGCAAATTAAAAATGCTACAGCAACTAGAGCAAATGGAGTAAGAAAGAGATGTTGTTTACCTCCTCTATGCATATAAAAAGTATTTGTTAACAAGGTTGATCAAGTCTTGCCACCAAATAAATTTTACATAGCATAAGAAGAAATAAACCTCAAATCAATCATGTTACCTTGAATTGTATTGATATGGATCCAATCACGAGAGTTTGATATTCTTCTTTAGGCTCATATATAGGACAATCAATAGTTCCCACTTTGATAGTTCTCACATTAGAAATAGTATTAACTCCACACGCTTTCTCAATCCTCTTGGGAAAATAAACGGTATGCTCCCTATCATCAACATTGAAAGTAACCTTTCCTTTATTGCAATCAATAACAGCCCCTGCGGTGTTAAGAAAAGGTCTCCCAAGAATAATAGACATATTATCATCTTCAGGCATTTCCAACACAACAAAATCAGTTAATATCAAGCAATTAGTAGTAACTTGGACAGGAACATCCTCACATATACCAACATGAATAGCAGTAGATTTATCAGCCATTTGCAAAGATATATCAGTAGGTATCAACTTATCTAAATAAAGTCTCTTATAAAGAGAAAAAGGCATAACACTAACACCGGCTCCTAAGTCACATAGAGCAGTTTTAACATAATTATTCTTAATAGAACAAGGAATAGTAGGTATACCTGGGTCGCCCAATTTCTTTGGCACTTTGCCATTGAAAGAGTAATTAGCAAGCATAGTGGAAATTTCCTCATTGGGGATTTTCCTTTTGTTAGTAACAATATCTTTCATATACTTTGAATAAGGAGGCAATTTAATAGCATCAGTCAAAGGGATTTGCAAGAATAAAGGTTTCATCCAATCGCAAAATTTATTATAGTGTTCTTCTTCCTTTGATTTTAATTTCTTAGCAGGAAAAGGCATTTGCTTTTGAACCCAAGGTTCTCTTTCATTACCATGTTTCTCAGCAATAAAATCTTCTTTAGTGTACTTTTTATTTTTAGCATGCTTTTCAGGTTCTTCTTCAACCTCTTCTTTATCAGGAGCATCATTCTTATCATTATCTTTATCATGTTCATTACCACTTTCAGTTTCAGCATCAGAAATAGAAATACTATTAGGATCATTAGCAGGTTCAGAGGATTCTACAACATTTTTATGTTTCTTCTTCTTTTTCTTCTTAGAAGGAGCACTAGGTTCAATGCGTTTAGAATCTTGTTCAATTCTTTTGGGATGCCCTTCAGGATATAGAGGATCCTGGGTAGAGACACCACCTCTAGTTGTTACTTCATAAGCATGTTTCTCTTTAGAATTATTCCCTAACAAGTTATTTTGCACTTTAGTGAGTTGATCAATTTGAGTTTGAACCATATGAAAATGTTTAACAAGCATCTTAACATCATTGGAGGTTCTTTCTACAATATCATGCAATTCACTAATAGCTCGAGAATTTTCCATTAAATGATTCTCTACTCTCATATTAAAATTTTCTTGCTTAACAATATAATTATCAAACTCATCTAAGCATTGTGCAGGAGGTTTCGAATACGGAATATCTTCCCTAGTAAAGCGTTGAGAGTTTACCTCAATCATGGATGAAGGGGGAATTATCTCACATATATCTTCTATGGGAGGAAGATTCTTCACATCTTCAGATTTAATACCTTTCTCCTTGAGAGACTTCTTGGCTTCCCTCATATCTTCATCATTTAATTTAATCATACCCCTTTTCTTCAATATTGGCGTTGGAGTTGGTTTAGGCGTAGTCCAATCATCATGATTCCGGCCTATTTTAGCCAATAATTCTTCAGCGTCGTCTGGAGTTCTTTTCCTGAAAACACAACCAGCACAACTATCCAGGTATGCCCTAGACTCAATGGTTAGTCCACTATAAAATATATCAAGTAAATCATGCTTTTCCAAATCATGGTCAGGCCGAGCTCTAATAAGAGAGCAAAATCTCGCCCAAGCCTCAGGCAATTTCTCTCCATCTCCCTGGTCAAAATTATAAATTCTCTGCAAAGCAATATGTTGAGCACTAGCAGAAAAGTATTTACGGAAGAAAACATCAAGCAATTCTTTTGGACTTTTAATAGAATTAGGTGGCAAACTATTATACCAAGTTTTAGCGTCATACTTTAATGAGAATGGAAAGATTTTAGCAACAAAGTAAGTACGCATCTTGACATCATCAGAAAACAAGCTACTTAGAGTAGATAACTCAATCATGTGTTCAACAGCACTTTCTTTTTCAGTACCACAAAAGGGTGTTTTCTCAACAATAGCTATATGAGATAGATCAAGAGAAAAATCATAATATTTATCCTTAATGTTTATAGGAGATGTGGCAAACTTAGGATCAGGAGACAGTTTATATCTAACAGCATGTTCTGCAAGCAACTTTTTAATTTTTCTTGCATCAGTAGTAGCATTGCATTTTTCAATAAAATCATCATTAAGCTCCACATAATCTTCATCAGGATCATCACTAAAATAATCAAGTTCAGGTGAATTAACAGGTGTAGTAGCATTAGGAGTTTCCAGGTATTTTCAATTTGTCTAGACCTAGCAATCGTAGCATCTAGAAAGGATCCCAATGAACCACTATCATCAAGCACAACGAAATATTATCAATATTATGAGAGTTTTCAGATTCAGAAGTACCCGCATGTGAAGCATGCGGCGGTGAAACAAGTTTATCAATCACGAGATGGTGAATCAAGTGTAGCGGAGGTACTCGTAATTGTACCTTTTCTTGTAGTGGATGGTAATATGGCGATCTTAGAATCGCGAGGTTTACCCATGATGGAGAATTTGCAGCGAACAATATCAATCCAAGTGAACTTCCAAATAAAGCTATGCTCCCGATAACGGCGCGAGAAAATAGTCTTGATGACCCACAAGTATAGGGGATCGCAACGAGTCTTCGAGGGAAGTAAAACCCAATTTATTGATTCGACACAAGGGGAGACAAAGAACACTTGGAAGCCTTAACAGCGGAGTTGTCAATTCAGCTGCACTGGAAACAGACTTGCTCGCAAGAGTTTATCAAGTAACAGTTTTATAGCGATAGCGATAGTGAAATAACAAAGAGAGTAACGAAACAGCGGTAGTGATTTTAGTAAACAGCAGGATTAAAATTTGTAGGCACGGGGACGGATGAACGGGCGTTGCATGGATGAGAGAAACTCATGTAACAATCATAGCAGGGCATTTGCGAGATAATAATAAAACGGTGTCCAAGTACAAAGCAATCAATAGGCATGTGTTCCATATATAGTCGTGCGTGCTCGCAATGAGAAACTTGCACAACATCTTTTGTCCTACCGGCCGGTGGCAGCCGGGCCTCAAGGGAAACTATCGGATATTAAGGTACTCCTTTTAATAAAGTACCGGAGCAAAGCATTAACACTCCGTGAACACATGTGATCCTCACATCGCTACCATCCCCTCCGGTTGTCCCAATTCTTGTCACTTCGGGGCCATTGGTTCCGGACAGCGACATGTGTATACAACTTATAGGTAAGACCCTAAACAATGAATATCTTGATGAACCAATAACATGTTCAGATCTGAGATCATGGCACTCGGGCCCTAGTGACAAGCATTAAGCATAACAAGTTGCAACAATATCATCAAAGTACCACCATCGACACTAGGCACTATGCCCTAACAATCTTATGCTATTACATGACCAATCTCATCCAATCCCTACCATCCCCTTCGGCCTACAGCGGGGGAATTACTCACACATGGATGGGGGAAACATGGCTGGTTGATGTAGAGGCGTTGGCGGTGATGATGGCGATGATCTCCTCCAATTCCCCGTCCCGGTGGAGTGCCAGAACGGAGACTTCTGGCTCCCGCGACGGAGTTTCGCGATGTGGCGGCGTTCTGGAGGGTTTCGGCGACTTCGACTTCTTCCCGTGCGTTTTTAGGTCGAGGCCGATAAATAGTCCGAAGGAGGGCGTCGGAGGCCGGCCGAGGGGCCACACCACATGGCCGCGCGGGCCCCCTGGGCCGCGCCGCCCTATGGTGTGGGGCCCTCGGGCCTCCACCGACTTGTCCTTACGGCTCCGTCAGTTTTCTGGGAAAATAGGGCCTTCTGCATAAATTCCGAGGATTTTCCCGAAAGTTGGATTTCTGCACAAAAACGAGACACCAGAACAGTTCTGCTGAAAACAGCGTTAGTCCGTGTTAGTTGCATCCAAAATACACAAATTAGAGGCAAAATAATAGCAAAAGTGTTCGGGAAAGTAGATACGTTTTGGACGTATCATGGGGCCACGAGGTGGCCAGGAGGTAGGGCGGCGCGGCCCAGGTCTTGGCCGCGCCGGCCTGTCTCCTGGGCCCCTCGTGTGGCCCCTGACCTGCCCTTCCGCCTACAAATAGTCTTCGTCGCGAAACCCCCAGTACCGAGAGCCACGATACGGAAAACCTTCCAGAGACGCCGCCGCCGCTAATCCCATCTCGGGGGATTCAGGAGATCGCCTCCGGCACCCTGCCGGAGAGGGGATTCATCTCCCGGAGGACTCTACGCCGCCATGGTCGCCTCCGAAGTGATGAGTGAGTAGTCTACCCCTGGACTATGGGTCCATAGCAGTAGCTAGATGGTTGTCTTCTCCTCATTATGCTTCATTGTCGGATCTTGTGAGCTGCCGAACATGATCAAGATCATATATCTGTAATGCTATATGTTGTGTTTGTTGGGATCCGATGAATAGAGAATACCATGTTATGTCGATTATCAATTTATATCTATGTGTTGTTTATGATCTTGCATGCTCTCCGTTATTAGTAGATGCTCTGGCCAAGTTGATGCTAGTAACTCCAAGAGGGGGTATTTATGCTCGATAGTGGGTTCATGTCTCCGTGAATGCAGGGAGTGACGAAACCTCTAAGGTTATGGATGTCTTGTTGCCACTAGGGATAAAACATTGATGCTATGTCCGAGGATGTAGTTATTGATTACATTACGCGCAATACTTAATGCAATTATCTGTTGTTAGCAACTTAATACTGGAAGGGGTTCGGATGATAACCTGAAGGTGGACTTTTTAGGCATAGATGCATGCTGGATAGCGGTCTATGTACTTTGTCGTAATGCCCAATTAAATCCCACTATACTCATCATAATATGTATGTGCATGGTCATGCCCTCTCTATTTGTCAATTGCCCAACTGTAATTTGTTCACCCAACATGCTATTTATCTTATGAGAGAGACACCTCTAGTGAACTGTGGACCCCGGTCCAATTCTCTATACTGAAATACAATCTACTGCAATACTTGTTCTACTATTTTCTGCAAACAATCATCTTCCACACTATACATCTAATCCTTTGTTACAGCAAGCCGGTGAGATTGACAACCTCATTTGTTTCGTTGGGGCAAAGTACTTGGTTTGTGTTGTGCAGGTTCCACGTTGGCGCCGGAATCCCTGGTGTTGCGCCGCACTACATCTCGTCGCCATCAACCTTCACGTGCTTCTTGACTCCTACTGGTTCGATAAACCTTGGTTTCTTACTGAGGGAAACTTACCGCTGTGCGCATCACACCTTCCTCTTGGGGCTCCCAACGGACGCGTGTAGAACGGAAAGACAATACGTCAACCACGCGCATCATGCGGCGCAACACCAGGGATTCCGACGCCAACGTGGAACCTGCACAACACAACCAAAGTACTTTGCCCCAACGAAACAGTGAGGTTGTCAATCTCACCGGCTTACTGTAACAAAGGATTAGATGTATAGTGTGGATGATGATTGTTTGCAGAAAACAGTAGAACAAGTATTGCAGTAGATTGTATTCGATGTAAAAGAATGGACCGGGGTCCACAGTTCACTAGAGGCGTCTCTCCCATAAGATAAATAGCATGTTGGGTGAACAAATTACAGTTGGGCAATTGACAAATAGAGAGGGCATGACCATGCACATACATGATATGATGAGTATTGTGAGATTTAATTGGGCATTAGGACAAAGTACATAGACCGCTATCCAGCATGCATCTATGCCTAAAAAGTCCACCTTCAGGTTATCATCCGAACCCCTTCCAGTATTAAGTTGCAAACAACAGACAATTGCATTAAGTATGGTGCGTAATGTAATCAATAACTACATCCTCGGACATAGCATAAATATTTTATCCCTAGTGGCAACAGCACATCCACAACCTTAGAACTTTCTATCACTGTCCCAGATTTAATGGAGGCATGAACCCACTATCGAGCATAAATACTCTCTCTTGGAGTTAAGAGTAAAAACTTGGCCAGAGCCTCTACTAATAACGGAGAGCATGCAAGATCATAAACAACACATAGGTAATAGATTGATAATCAACATAACATAGTATTCTCTATCCATCGGATCCCAACAAACACAACATATAGCATTACAGATAGATGATCTTGATCATATTAGGCAGCTCACAAGACCCGACAATGAAGCACATAAGGAGAAGACAACCATCTAGCTACTGCTATGGACCCATAGTCCAGGGGTGAACTACTCACACATCACTCCGGAGGCGACCATGGCGGTGAAGAGTCCTCCGGGAGATGATTCCCCTCTCCGGCAGGGTGTCGGATGCGATCTCCTGAATCCCCCGAGATGGGATTGGCGGCGGCGGCGTCTCTGGAAGGTTTTCCGTATCGTGGCTCTCGGTACTGGGGGTTTCGCGACGAAGACTATATGTAGGCGGAAGGGCAGGTCAGGGGGCCACACGGGTGCCCCACACGCTAGGGCCGCGCGGGCCCCCTTGGGCTGCGCCGCCCTAGTGTGGCGGCGCCCCGTGGCCCCACTTCGTCTTCCCTTCGGTCTTCTGGAAGCTTCGTGTGAAAATAGGCCCCTAGGCGTTGATTTCGTCCAATTCCGAGAATATTTCCTTACTAGGATTTCTGAAACCAAAAACAGCAGAAAACAACAACTGGCTCTTCGGCATCTCGTTAATAGTTTAGTGCCGGAAAATGCATAAATATGACATAAAGTATGCATAAAACATGTAGATATCATCAATAATGTGGCATGGAACATAAGAAATTATCGATACGTCGGAGACGTATCAATAACAAATATCCAGTACGTGTGGGTGAGTGACATAACCGATACCAGAGTTGACACCGAACAATTAAAAAACACTCCCGCGATTGAAAACTAAGAGAAACATAGTTCCTACTTCATCATAGTTCATTAATTTACAACCAAAGCATGAACAAATCAACAAAACTGAGGACTTTCTAGCCCTACATTCACCAGACATAACAATAGATCGGCCGAAAGACATTATAGGTGATACCTTCGATCCGGAATACCTGATGTAGTATAGCTGCTTTTTTCCTTAAAAGACCTAGGTTTATATCGATCCGTGGGAAGCGACTGTTGTGGTGATTTACACAAGCAAGACCTTGTTAACTTGGGAAATCTTCATCTCACTAGAACTTTGAGTTTACTTAGGGTTTGTGAATCAATGGATGGAGATAAGAAAGGGCTAATGTTTTACATGCAGATGTGCATACATGAAATTGTATAAAAGATAATAATAAGGGTAATTGTGCACAATCAATTCAGATTAAAATCTCGTGGGCGACACGTCCTTATGTACTATAGACTCCAATCGGCAGTCGCACTGGTTATCTACATAGTAATGTCCAACCCAATCACTCTAGTCGTGTTGGTTATGAAGGTTTATTAAGCTAAGCATGGACCAAGGCACTAAAATCAATATTTTCACCCAAATGGATCTCAAGCTACCACCGTACACCCCCTATTGTTAGTGGGTTTCGTAAGAAGAAACAAACTACCACTAATCTCACCTTATTACCTTTATTAATCCTCGGGATCTTGGATACCTGATAAGTCCTAGATTAAGGTACGAGATAGAGATACAATTATACAAAATTTGTAAATGAAAATCGAGCATAAGATAAGTCCTAGATTGAGATACGAGATAGAGATACACTTATACAACATTTGTAAATGAAAATCAAGCACAACACCCATGTAAAATTAAATGCTCATGATGTTGTGAGGCTAGGCCTCAACCCTTAGCCTGCGAGGGCTAATCACACTTGATAAGATCAACAATCATAAACATTGTATAGAAATTCCTAAGATCAATATAAAATAGTCTTACAATGCCACCAATTGTGATGAGATCAAGAGTACAAGTAGAATCTATGGATATTTTAAATTCAGATATACTAACTCCACCCCAAAGCTTAAGACATAAAAAAAGTCAAACCAAGTTAATTTTGACCAAACTTTTAGAAAAGCTATCAAAAAATATAATATTTTGTAGATACTATACGAAAATATATTTCATTATCTATCTATCTAATGATACCATCTATCTATCTAATGATACCGCTTTCATATTTTGCATGTTGATTATTTTTGGTAAAAACTTAGTTAAATCTTTCTAATATTTTAGAGAGAAGAACATAGTTTGACTTTCTGAAAATAATATAAGCCTTAAGCTTTGGGATGGAGGTTTGTCATAAAAAGACAAGGAAAAAAAAAGAAGGAAAATGGACTTTCTCATAAGAAAAGCCCATATACGGGGGCCGAAAGCGAAAAATGCAGCAGAGCCGCGAGCTAGGGTTTTATCCCACAACAGCCAGCCCATATAAGTAGTCTTGCCCCCAGCCCTCGCGACCTCTCGCGCCGCCACCACCCGAGCCCTCTCTTCCCCTTCGCTCTCTCGCGCACGGGGCTCGCGTCCGAAACCCTAGCCTACCCACCATGGCGGCCGAAGGAGGCGGCGCCAAGGCGCTGACCCAGCGGGAGCAGGACATCCAGATGATGCTCGCCGCCGACGTCCACCTCGGCACCAAGAACTGCGACTTCCAGATGGAGCGCTACGTCTACAAGCGCCGCACGGACGGTACCTAACGAATCCTACTCTTATACCATCCTATTGCTCGTAGAAATCGTAGATCCGTCGGTGCTGTTGGTTTGAATCGGCGTCGTAGTGCTGCTTTTAGATTGAAAGCTCGGTCTAGATCTTGCCATGTTCATACGGTTACTTAGATGCGGCGCAGTGTTTACTTGTAAATTAGGGACGTGTGCGAAGCGAATGTTTGGTCAAATCTTATGAATATGCCATGCCAAATTATTATGTCAGTGGCCTTTCATTACGGGTGCTGCTTCGTTCAGTTTGTAGCCCAGTGATGGCTGTTGAGTCTTGTGTAATTTTGTGATTTAGTGTTGACTTAAATCTGATGGGTCCACAGCATGATCCTCACTGTTACATTTTGTGGAACATCTTTGGTGCCATTGGGCATGTGGGAATTCAGGAGATTACCTTAATTAAGTTCTTTGTTCAGTTTGTAGTCCCCTGATGGCTGTGGATACTTATCTAACTTGCTGGTTTATGATGACTAGAATCTGTCTTCTTCAACCACAACATCTAAATGTACCAAGTAGAATACTTTCCTGCTGCTAGCAGTTTGATTACAATTTGTGGACAATTGAGAGGATCACCGATCATTATATGACATGCTTGGTCTCATCACACATGTAGCACCTAATTTACTGTCAGGAACACAGTTTATTTTTTCAGTTGATCATCATAAAACAACTCATTAAAGCTGCCTTTCTTCACTTTATTTTTTTAGGTATTTACATCATTAACCTTGGAAAGACCTGGGAGAAGCTTCAGATGGCTGCCAGGGTCATTGTTGCCATTGAGAACCCTCAGGACATCATTGTGCAGTCTGCTAGGCCCTACGGCCAGAGGGCTGTCCTCAAGTTTGCTCAGTACACTGGTGCTAACGCCATTGCTGGGAGGCACACTCCTGGTACATTCACCAACCAGATGCAAACTTCATTCAGTGAGCCACGCCTTCTTATCCTGACCGACCCCAGGACTGATCATCAGGTATAATTTTATTCTTGTTTAGATATTTTTTTCGTTCTGTCACTTGTGGGCATTTCCTAATCATTCTGTTCAACTGTATACAGCCCATCAAAGAGTCTGCACTTGGAAACATTCCAACCATCGCCTTCTGTGACACTGACTCTCCTATGCGTTACGTTGATATCGGCATCCCTGCCAACAACAAGGGGAAGCAGAGCATTGGTTGCCTATATTGGCTGCTCGCTAGGATGGTTCTGCAGATGCGTGGTACCATTCTCCCAGGACGCAAGTGGGAAATCATGGTTAGCTTTCACATCTGAACAATTATTTGGCAAACTTTTTAGCGAACTAATGCTCTCCCTTCTAATTGTTCCTTGACGTGGTTTCTCTTTTGTAGGTTGACCTGTTCTTCTACAGGGACCCTGAGGAAGCAAAGGATCTAGAGGAAGAAGATGCTCTGGTTGCCCCTGAGTATGGTGCAGTTGCTGAGTATGCTGCACCAACTGGAGATACCTGGGGTGCTGAATGGCCAGGAGCTGCAGCTCCTGCTCCTGCTGTTGAAGGACAGGCTGGGGCTGAGTGGACTGCTGCAGGTTTGAATGCTCTTATATCATAATAACTATGTTAGAGCTGAATTCAAAGCAAAGAAAAATCAAATCTAGGCTAGCATCTAGTTTATCTTTCATGGCTTGGTTTTCCTTAATTTCAATGCCATGTTTTATCTTGTGCCTAGCCTAAAGCATTAGGGCTAGGTTTGAGCCTGTAGCTGCAGTACATCTGAAGTCAGGCTGCCCTCCTGAGTTAATTTAAGAATAACCTGTAGCTCAATGCGATGCATTTACTTAATCCGAGAAACTTTGTCCAAATTTGTATGGTTTCTTGTCTTTCATCATCCAAATGCTTTCCTGTAGTTTTTATTCTATTTTAGCATCTGCCTATTAGTTTGATGTAGATGTCAGCTTGATAGTATTTTTGATTCAACCTGAAATGTTTAAAATGTGCTGAAGTTGCTATTCTGAATTGCAGCTCCTGTGGCTGAAAGTGGATGGGATGCTGTTACTGCCCCTGCTCCAACTGGCTGGGAGCAAGGCAGTGCGCCCGCACCTGCGGCAGCTGCACCTACTCCGAACTGGGAGTGAAAGAGTAACCCATGATTTTTGTGGGGTCGGAAGGCTGAGTTATTGTGGAATCTGTTGGTAGACAATGTTCAAGTAGACTTAATTTACAGTATGAGTTTTATGTTAGGTGCAAAACGATTTTGTCTTGTTGACTCTGCTGGGCTGCGAGTTAGCCCCTCCAGCCTTATGTTACCGCTCTTGTCTTGGATAGCTTTATTTGAAGTTCATTTGCTAGCAAGTGTATGTCCAGCAACAAATTCGTGATATTCACTTGGTCGTCCTAGTGAGTAATGTTGAACCTCTGCTTATCTGATTTGGCCCACGTTCTTGTTTTACATCTTGCGCTATGAATTTATGAGAGCAACGCATTGTGCTCCTGCTCCTATGGTGACTTTTTAGCATGGGTTTTCAATGACGGGTAATTAGAACAGATAACTAACGTTGCCTGCACCTCTCGATGACTCCTGATTCTTCCTCTATTGGGCCTCCTCCGGGCGGAAATTTATGTGCGCGGGCCCAGGGTTCAGGATCGGGCTTCGGAAAACGTAACTTCGTATGCCATCATAACCTCTTTTTACATAGTGAACTTCCCAGTTCACACGTCCACAAGAGGCACGGCTGAAACTCGTCACATACCGGCAGACGTGTCAGCGAAAACAAAAAAACACAAAAACTGCGGAAACAAAAATGGAAGTAGATATTGTGGGAAACAGATATGCTCGATTTACTAGGGAATAGATGAAAGATCAAACATTGAAAGCCTTCTCGAATGCATGAAGGTATCACATGGTCGCAGTTTTGGGACGAGCCGATTTGAAAGTTGAACTTGACAAGGTTACATGATGGGCTTGGTGGAATGGGCCATGCACATCAACCCTAAAACTGGAATTTTCGCGTCTATTTCACCCGAAAATGCTATTCCGTTTCTGTTTCCATTTCCATCAAAATATTTTCGTTCCGTTTAGCAAATTGTGTTTCTATTAGAAGAAAATCTAGCCACCACTCGGTTGCTTTGGAAGCAAGAGAGAAGCCAACATCTGGCTGCTACCGTGAGATGGTGAAAAACCACACTAGAATGTCACAACCAAACGAGAAGCAAAGAACAATGCTTGAAACTTGTTACTTACTTTAAATACTTTGATCTGATTACCTGATTTGAGATTTGGGTCGGTTGAGAATTAGATTTGAAAACGCGTTGGTTAGTTCAAACTGTAATTTTAGCATAGTACAATTTTGAAAGACGAACCATTTGAGCAGGCAAACGATATCCAATTGAGTTGTTATTTGATCAGTATGCTGTAAACACGTATGTCACTTGTCTACGAAGTTTCATGCAGTTCGGATCTGTGGTTTAACAACAGTTTGATGATTACCAAAGAGAACATAAACAACGATATCTCTTTTGTGGTTGGTCCACGACCGTGTTTTTTCTCTCCTCTTTCACGTAATTTTTTGTGTCACTTGTGTTTATATTTTCGATCGATCCTCCAAAAAGTTATTTCACATAACCTAGTGGGAGCGTGTATCTTCCCCAACATATTGTATACTGTAGATGTTGATACTGTTTTTATATACATTTAATCAAAGTTTACAAACTTTAACTTTTATTTAAATCTAGAAGACAAGGTAATTATCAACAGAGAGGGAGTACCACCCTCCACTTGATGGAGCAAATCCTCCTTTTCCCTTTTGCAGGTGGTAGTTATTCTTATTACCAACGCATCTCGTCTCCTTGAATGATCAATGTTGCAATGTGCACTTACACATACCACGCGCGCCGTTTAAACTTGCAATAGTAGTAAGTAATGTTGGCTGCTGCGCCTGCATCGGCATCGCTCGCAGTCACAGCAGCGCCCTGAGCCTGTCGCCCTCGGTCACGACACGGTCCCGGGTGACCTCGGCGACGCTCCGGCAGCCGCAGAGCGCCATGGCCAGCTCCAGCTCCCTGTTCAGCATCTCGATCACGTGCTTGGCCCCGGCCTCGCCCCTCGCCGCCAGCCCGAACAGCACCGGCCTCCCCACCTGCAACACATGGCGCGGTTACATCTCTGTGAAATGCAAACCTGCTCCGCCGTCCAGCCAGCCAGCCAGCATGATCTGCAGAAGAAGTACGTACCATGACTGCCCGTGCACCGAGCGCCAGCGCCTTGAGCACGTCGGTCCCCCGCCGGACTCCGCCGTCCACCAGCACGGGCACGGCCCCGGCCACCGCCTTTACTACCTGCACCGACCCACATGACTACATGAGGCACCACCTTGAGAATGTGCTTTTAGAAAGTGAAAGGGTTTTACTGCATATAAGTCTATGCTGGGCAAACCGGATGACGACGAGCACGGTTCGGTTCAGGGTTACCTCTTCAAGCGCGGATATGGTGGCAGGCGCGTAGTCAAGCTGCCGCGCGCCATGGTTGGACACGATCACGCCCGCCGCCCCAACCTCTACGGCTTTCCTGGCTGCTTGTTTCCCCATGGCGTTCAGCATTTCACACGAAAAAGTTAAAACGATGACGAACAGTGTCTGTCAACATCAACGCAACAGATTTACCCATCGATTAGTGAAGGTTCCAAACAGTGGTTACCAACTTACCGTCCTCGGCGGTGACGATGCCCTTCAGTAGGATCGGCAGGCTGGTTATGGATTTCAGCCACTCCACGTCCTGCGGAGACAGAATGTCAGAATTCAAGTTCTAACTTCCAACATGCTCCTGCAGGATTGGCTCGTGGCTCCTAGAGTCCTTGTTTTTCAGACACCAGTGCAGTAATAATGAGGACTATTGCCAAGTACTGGAGCAATTCAAGGTTACTGTCTCCCTATATAATGCAGCCATGCAGGGCGGTTAGGTTTGCGTTTATATCAGCACGTTCTACTGAGAGTGGAACTCTGTTCTCGCCAGAGGGCTTTGAATGTACCTCCTCATGGGTGATGGACGATGCAGAGTTACAGACATCGTCCTTCAAGTCTTGAAGCTACTGTAGAATATACTCATGAAGTTCCGGACGTAGGAGCACATGCTATAGGATCTAGGAGTATAACTTAACGAGAGAATAACCAAAATACCACTAGTCAAAACCGAAAGAGCCAAAATGCCACTAGTAAAAACCAAAGTGCCAAAATACCACTCAACTTCCGTTTTTTCATGACAAAATGGCACTTCCGAAAATTGTCAACCAGACCCGCTAGTTCCCCGCAAAAAAAAAATGACCCGCTAGTTATCACAGACAAAACTATCAGATTTGTACGCCATACCGAAAATACCCTCCTTACATCATCCACGTACAATGGTACTCACGAAGTACTGGACGTGGGAGCACATGCTGTAGGATCTACTAGGAGTCTAGGAGTAGGTTAACTTAATTTGCATAAGGTTGCCAGTTTTGCTGTACCTTCCAGGATAAAGACGGATCCAGCATATCACGTGCATATTTCTCAAGCTTAGAGCCGTCTGTCTGCAGATGAGAAAGATGATAATCTGTGATTCAGTCTTTCAGAAAGAAAAATGAGTTCATGTAGCATCATAAAATATTTCGTTCATGTTTGTCCAATATGCACATATTATTTTAAAGCAGATATAGTCTAGCTAAGATATTCTATCAAGCAGACATTGACTCACACTATCAAGATCATCAAAGGACATTAAACCTTCGAGGTTTTCATTCGGAGGAGCAACCATCCTGTATCAACAATCAGATCAGCGAATCAAACATAAGAATTGTGCACTGTGGTGATTGTTTTAAGATATTGAGATGCAATATAAATCTTTTAGGTATAATTTCTGGCATGAGACATGTATGCCTATCAGATTTTAACCTTAGTAAATCAATTAGATCATGCTGTTAAGATGGTACAAAAAGAAACATCAGATACACTACGAGAAGAGAAATCCATACGGTTACTTTGGTGGGTTCAAACTACAATAATGCAGTTTGATCATGTATATACTGAGCCATGAATACTATATGCAGGCGTTGAAGTTCTAGAACAAAAACAACGCTTATCTTTAAATCGTGTCTGCTCATGTACAGTATAGTATAATCGATTTAGTATAAGTACAAAGGAAAATAAAATAATTTTGTATAAATCTTTGAACGAACTATGAAAAGTATTTTACTTATTTCTAATATCAGCTTCACGCCGACCGAGCATAGGAGTGTCAACTGTCAGAACAATTGCTTTGAATCCATGACTCTCGGCCCGCCTTACCAATGTTGCTGAAACATCTCTGTTCTTAAAGACCTATAATGGTTATGAATTTTTTTTATCAGAGATCACATTATCCCAAGAGGAAATTTGTCTGGAGCTTGAAGTCTAGATCTCATACATATAACTGATAAAAGCGAATCGCACTACAACTGGAGGCAACCTCCTCGATCCTGCAACTGGATGAGAAGGATAGCACCTGGACATGAAACATAGAAACATGTATAGCAAAAATAAAGGAACTAAAAGATGAATGAATGATCCTGAATTATAAGTTACCACCAACCATTATGCTGTTACACGATGCTGCAGCTCTTGCTGTAGCCACCTCCCCTGAAATATGCAACGAAACATGAGATGTAGAGATATTAACAGTGCTTGGATGCCATATTTTAACATTCTGAACTTATAGGCTTGAGTTTTGAGACCTTCTGGATTTGCTAATTTGTGTGAGCCTGTTGGTGCAACAATTATGGGTGAGGGCATGTCATATCCCAATAAGCTTGTCGACATGTATATGTTGCTCACATCTACAAGAACTCGAGGACGTAACCTGGAGGATGCACACAAGAAAATCTTCCAGTACAAATTCCTGAGGTTAATGAAGATTTTACGTACATAGGCAGTATAAGATTAGTACAAAATTCTTCCATATGCTGCGATATTGTCCCTCAATGTGTGCTCGTCCTCTGCTCCTCCATTGATGTAATCATAGTGCATTTTTGGCAAAGCTTTCTTGGCAAGTTCTTGGTACTCACGGATATTGACTGGCAGATTATTCTCCATTCCTGCTACAGACAAGGTTTAGCGGTCATTCAGCTAATGCAAATATCAGTTTTGCGACCATGCACCAGTTAAGATGATTTTTAACACATGACCAACTATTCAGTACCAGTACCAAATCATATCATATACTGAGCTTTCAGTCGAGCTAGAACTGGTCAACATAAGTTTTGAAACTAACTTCACAGTTTTGAATGTAGTAGTTAGAAAGAGAAGTTTTACTGCGAAAATGTGTATCATTCCAATTTTGGTGGGACTCAGATACAAATTGAAGTGTCAAGCAGTGAATTTCTACAATTAGTCACTGATAACAGTGGGTAATAAAGGACCAAAGGACAAATTGAGATGACTCTAGAATCAAACTACTCAGTATAAACTATAAAGTCCTGGGCCTGCAACACCTGATCTGAGCAGGTGAGAATACTACATCACCAACATAGGTAGACCGAGTTCCAATTTGCAACCAGTTCATAAACAAAAATTGAACACCCATAAGCCACAAAACACATTAAGAGACCACATAGTACAATAGTCTGCTTCAGATCAAGGCTGAACTAACTGGGATGGCCACGGAGGAGGGGGAGCAACTTCAGTACTACAAAGCACAGGATGCGACTATACTGACCGGCGCTTCATGATTGGAGCAGACCTCAAATAGTTCGTTCTGATCACCTTAGCCTGTTAGTGAGGCCCAAGGTCCAACACTTAGCCTGCTGCTTACTGAAATAGTAAGAGCAAAGCCGTGCGTGTGAGACCGGAGACAGACGCACAATCACCTCTGAATCTCCGACGTGACATCACTCCTTTCACTGTACCACCACAGTTGAGGATCATTCAAGATCCACAGTAACACGGCCGTCTGATCTCCGTTTCTGCTACAGACAACGTTTAGAGATCATTCAGCTGATGCAAAATATCAGTTTTGCGACCATGCACTGGCTAAGATTATTTCTAACACATGACCTCTAGTCTACCAAATCATAACATATACTGAGTTTGAAATCGGGCTAGAACTGGTCAACATAATTTTTGAAACTAACATCACAGTTTTGAATGTAGTAGCTACACAGAAGTTTTACTGCGAAAATGTGTATTATAACTCCATTTTGTTGGGACTCGGATAGATCCAAATTGAAGTGCCAAACAGTGAATTTGTACACTCAGTAAATGATAATCGTGGCCTCGTGGGGTGTAAATGACAAAAGGACAAATTGAAATGACTCTAGAATCAAACTACTCAGTATAAAACTATGAAGTATTGGGCCTGCACACCTGATCTGAGCGAGTGAGCCTACTGCATCACCAACATGGGTACGCCGAGTTACAACTTGGCACCAATTCATAAGCAAAAACTAAACACCCATAAACCACAAAACACATTACGAGACCACACAGTAGTACAGTACACAACTATACTCTGCTTCAAATCATGTCTGAACGAACTGGGATGGTCAGGGAGGAGGAGCAACTTCAGTACTACGAAGCACAGGATGCGTCTACACTAAACGTCGCTTCATGATTGGAGCAGACCTCAAATAGTTCGTTCTGATCACCTTAGTCTGCTAGTGAGGCCCAAGGCCGAACACTTAGCCTGCACCTTACTGAAATAGTAAGACCAAAGCTGACCACGCGAGACTGGGGACAGACGACGACAGACACGGCGCACAATCGCCTCTGAATCTCCGACGCGACATCACTCCTTTCACTGTACCACCACAATTGAGGATCACTCAAGATCCACAGTAACACGGCCGTCTGATCTGCCTGGTCTACCAACGAAATCGAGACTGGAGAGAGCCGGAGATCGGCAGCAAATCATACCAACTGAATGAAGGAGGGGGTCATGAGCGGAGGAGCTAGCGAGCACCATACCTCTGGAGATTTGGGAGGAGAGGCAGCTACCGGAGATGTCGGGAGGACGAGACGATCAGACGACGAAGTTGGGGATTGATCGCGAGCTGCTGGATGGAATCGAGTGAGTGTGATGATGTGAGAAGCCAGGTAGAGGACAAGATGGGTGCTGTTGGCCCTACACTGAGAATGAAAATGCCGGTCACTGTACCCGTGCTTCAACTCGCAGAGATTGTTCAAAAAAAAAAACTCGCAGAGAAAACGGTCAGAGATGCACTTGCTGTAGAGCCACACCAAACTCTCTGCCAGTGGTAAAATGTTCAACCGCTCTCATTTCCCCCCAACCCGCTCTCGTCTCGGTAGAGTACCTGCTCTCCTTTCCCTCCTCGCCGGGCCGCTCCTTCCTCCTCTTCGCCGGAATAGCCGGCCGGAGATGAAGAGGAGAAGGCGCCGAAGTATATATTAGTAGTATTAGGTTTAGATTTTGGTGCGTTGATGCCGTGAGGGAGGTGCTAGATCTCGGCGGCTAGATCTGGTGCTGCCTCGTCCTCTTTCTTTGCTTCCTGGAGCTCCGGCGGTCGGAGTTGGACGTGAGGTGGTGGAGCGAGACGGAAATCTCCGTAAATAAGGCTGCTCTGCGCCGATTCGGTGGAGAGCGATGCACAGAAACACTTTTTCTTCCTGTTCGTCATGGTGATGAGTGGGAAGGGGAGCTTCTGCCTGCTGCCTCATCCAGGCTACCACATCTGCAGCAGGGGAGCAGGTCTGCTTCTAACCGGAGGTCTATCACGGCACCGCTATCGCCGTACTCCTTGGCCGTAGGGCGGCCCCTCCAACCGGAGAGCCTCCATGCTCTTGTCTCAGGAGTTCTTCAGCAGAGGACTGAAGCCGGCGGCTACCACCGCCCTGCCTCTGCATCTCATGGTCGAAAGGCGACCCTCCTCATCCTCTACTTCCCAGAGACCAAGAAGTCCGAGGGGAAGATCTACCGCTCCCGCCACGACGCCGGACCAAGTGGTTCGTCCCCGGCGCCGATGTCCATTCTGTGGCGGAGCAACTCGGCGGCGACTTCAACCAGTTGCGGTGCAGAGCTTGAAGGACTTGATTGCTTTTTTCATATTCTTTCCGGGGTCTTTTCTGTAAAAGCTCGGTCCTTATCCAGAATATCCCCGATCTGTAGGGGTTTTTCTGTAATATGTAATCATCACTTCGTTAATATAAGCAGCTCCTAGGGTCTTCGGACCCTACTCCTGTTCAAAAAAAACTCTCTGCCAGTGAACATGCGCTACTACAGGTCACCACCATCATCTCACCGCGGCTAACGTCACCGGGCATACACGATAGGGGGGAAAGTAGCTTGAGGCGGGGCCAGCGGTACCACGGCCACGCAGGATGGCAGGAAGGAACTACCACCACCACTAAGGCGGTAGTCGACCAGACGCAACCGCCGTCAACCCCATTACAATCCACCTCACCGAGAAAATGGAACAAGGCCCTGACCCATATCGGGATCGGATCAGGGCTGAGCGCCGAACCTCCGCTGCTCTGGACGCACCGCTGCCAGCACGGGACCCTTCGCGCCTCCCTCCTCACGCGCGGGTAGATGCCAGCCCGCCGCACGATCTTTCCCCACCGGCCCACTCCGACGATGATGGTGGAGGGAAGAGAAATAGAAGCCGCTCGATGCTAGGGTTTGAGGGCTCGCCCACTTTGCCCGCGGGGGATGACGGGATGAGACGAAACCTCTGCGCACTGAGCAGTACCATATACATACCCGTATAGTTATCCGGTAGAAAATTCTATCCGTAGCCACGGGTATAAAACTTTAGCCACCACCTATAGTGGATATATAGATGTATCCATCGGATAGCTAACATGTAGATTAAATAGTAGACGAGTTATTCACAATTTTATAAACATAGCACATTGGACAAATAATCAATTATCTTCACTCAATAACATATAGTTGAATATATGACAATTATAAATATTTAGAAATCACAATCACATATTCATAACCCATAAACCAACAAAGATGATTCACACAACATGTTAATGATGGGGTTCGTAGCATAGAAAACAAAATTTTTCTTACCGCAAGACGAATAAATCCAAGATATAATCTATGGAACACCCAAGATCTAATCTACAAGATCTAAGCGACGAGATTGATATGAGACTAACCCTCGAAGATTTCCAAAGCCTACGAGATTAGATCTCGTTGTTGGTGTAGACGATCATCCCCAGTGCTGCAATCCGGCAGCACTTCCGTACTCGGTCGCGCGTACGGTGTCGATGAAGCCCGTCCTCTCCCCGTTCCAGCGGGCAGCAGAGGTGTGGTAGATCTCCACGGAATCCCAGCAGCACGACGGCGTGGTGGTGGTGGTGGAGGAGAAAAACTGCAGGGTTTCGCCAAGCCGGTACAGCACTATGGAGGAGAGAGGGGGGCAGCCAGAGCTAGGTCTGAAGAGGTGAACGCCCCCCTACCCCTCCCCTCTTTATATAGGGGGGGGGAGGTCGGTTTGGGTGGCCCCCCAATGCCCCAAACCCATCTAGGGCCGGCGGCCAAAGGGGGGAGGGGGAATTCTTCCCCCCCAAGTTGATCCCCCCTAGGGTTTTGGGGAAAACCCCAGGGTTGGCCGGCCTGGGCCTTGAGGGACATGTGCCCCTGGCCCATTAGGCTAGGGAGCATCCCCTTGGCCCGCGCTAGGCCTCCTAGGGTCGTGGGCCACTGGTGGGACCCCCGGAACCTTCTAGAACCTTCCCGGTCTTTCACCGGAAATATCCCGAACTTTTCCGAAACCTAGAAATCAACTTTCCTTATATGAATCTTATTCTCCGGACCATTCCGGACCTCCTCGTGATGTCCTGGATCCCATCCGAGACTCCGAACAAACTTCGTCTCCATACCATATTCCGAATCTACTCATGCGACATCGAACCTTAAGCGCGTCACCCTACGGTTCGCGAACTATGCAGACATGGTCGAGACTCCTCTCCGAGCAATAACCAATAGTGGGATCTAGAGATCCATAATGTCTCCCACATATTCAACGATGACTTAGTGATCGATTGAACCATTTACATACGATGCCAATTCCCTTTGTCACGCGATATTTTACTTGTCCGAGGTTCGATCATCGGTATCTCCATACCTTGTTCAACCTCGTTACTGACAAGAACTCTTTACTCGTACCGTGGTATGTCATCTCTTATGATCCAATCATATGGTTGCAAGCTAATCAGATGACATTCCACCGAGAGGGCCCAGAGTATATCTATCCGTTATCAGGATGGACAAATCCCACTATTGATCCATATGCCTCAACTCACACTTTCCAAATACTTAATCCCATCTTTATAACCACCCATTTACGCAATGGCGTTTGATGTAATCAAAGTACCCTTCCGGTGTAAGTGATTTACATGATCTCATGGTTGAAGGACTAGGCAACTATGTATCGAAAGCTTATAGCAAATTGAACATAATGACTTGATCTTATGCTACGCTCATTTGGGTGTGTGTCCATTATATCATTCACCTAATGACATAACCTTGTTATTAATAACATCCAATGTTCATGATCACGAAACCATGATCATCCATTAATCAACAAGCTAGTTATACAAGAGACTTACTAGGGACTCCTTGTTGTTTACATAACACACATGTATCAATGTTTCGGTTAATACAATTATAGATGGTATGCAAACATTATCATAAACACAAAGATATATTATAATAACCATGTTATTATTGCCTCTTGGGCATATCTCCAACAGTCTCCCACTTGCACTAGAGTCAATAATCTAGTTTACATTTGTAAAGATATAACACCTTGGCCTTCTGGTGCTTTATCATGTTTTGCTCACGGGAGAGGTTTTAGTCAACGGTTCTGACACACTCAGAAACGTATATATTTTGCAATTCATTTGCGTCTCAACGCATCACTCATTTTCCAAATGAGTCGGCATTAATTGTATATGCTTAGTCCTCTGGTGGAACCTTAATTCCGCGGTCTGAAATAAGTCACTAATATTGTCATACACAATATAGCTTCAAAGTTCTGACACTATCGGAACTACACCAAGTTCTCAAAGAACTCCTCAACTTAACATCCTTAGTCATTGTCAAAACAATGACATACTCTGCTTTCGTTTGTAGAATCCGTCACAATATTTATAACTCATCTAAATCTAGCATAGACAACTTCTAGCTCATTGTGCTACCTCAACACTTATCCTAATTGAGATTGAAATTTTATTTTCATATGTGACCAAACTAATATCGGTGTAACACCTTACAGCGATTTGTTTGTCATTACCCCATACAAAACTATATATATCCTTGGTTCTTCTAAAGTACTCAAGGATATTCTTACTGTTGTCCAATAATCATCACATGAATCATTCTGGTATATGCTCGTAACACTTTAGAGCACAGGACATCTGACTTTGTACATATTGTTCGTGATCGAAAGTCACTCATGTGTTTTTACTCATTGAGTGTCAAATACACTCAAGTCTTGTTAAACCTTCACATGAAAAGAACACCTTCTTAATATTTCTATATTGAACTACTTGTTGACCACCAAAACCCACCGGCGAGCAGCGACGGGCAACACGTAGAGCCGGGAGGCTCCCAGGACTGCTGGTGGGCCCTGGTCCCTCGGGCGACGGCCCGCAATGCTCCGGCACGCACGTCCAATGCTGGTGCAAGGGCGTGCCACCTGACCTATACCTGGTCAGGAAGGTGATGGATTGCTTCGATTAGTTTCCTGCATGGCAGACACGTAAACATTAAATACGAGCCTCGATCGGCTCTCAGGTTATCCTGTGAATCGGCTCAAGGAGCCGATCCACCCATGATTCGTATTGGATCTACGACAACATGGTGGTCCTGCTTGATCAAAACTAATCTAAAACGATCTACGACGATTTAGGGTTTTCACCACATAACCGGAACATCCTACACGTAGTTGAGCCTGGCAGATACGGAAGATGACAGAAAACCAACCCTAGAAAAGGCCTAAAAACCAACATGGAGTTGATCCTCGGAACATCCCTTCTAGGACCAGCAAACCGTACCTTACGCACTACTGGATCATTCAACCCGTTTGCAAGGCCTAACCATATGGATATCAAACTGATCCTTGAAGAACAAGGAACAACCATAACAGATCGAATCTACTAAATAAAGACTAAGCAAGGTGCTGCCCTTACACCTAAGATAGGTGTAAGGACAGCTAGATATCTAGGGATATCATAGCTAGACCAATACATCAAGAAAGTACCGATGCTAACCCTAACATATCTATGATAACGGTGTTGCTCGCCATCAACAAGGCTTCAGCACGAGCAACACATAAACAACGAATAAACAAGATACTGCCTAGATCGCAAGATGCGATCTAGGCAGCATGACGCTTACCCGAGAGAAACCCTCGAAACAAGGGGTGGCGATGCGCCTAGATTGGTTTGTTGCGAACGTGATCGTCCTTCTTCTCAATAACCCTAGATACATATTTATAGTCCGTAGACTCTCTAACTTGGGAATAATCCCAACCGTGTACGAGCTAAACTCTATCTTTTAATTCTAACCGACATGTAACCTACTATAATTTACAGATACACGGGCAACCTAGCCCAAACTCTTGCACGAGGCCGATTCATGAATATTTCCCGTGTATATTCTCCAAGCCCATCTCAATCACGGCCCACCTCCTGACTTGGTTAAAATCTGGTGATAACACAAGCCCCCTGGTTTTGGCAATGATAATTCCAAAACCACTCTGTTTTTTCTTCGTAGGGTCATGTCGTGGCAGAGCAGAACCGTCGCAGTATCCTTTCATCATGATGCCTTGCCTTCTCAACTTCTCTGCACGATTTGACAGTTCTTTGGCACCACTTCCTCGGAAACCGCTGTAGCATTAAATCTCCACTATATCCCCATTATTTAACCGTGCCGAATAGTTCGCCTCTTCATCCTCTTGCCCAGTACTAGCCATCGGCAAAAAAACCCCTTTCCTCTGTAGCCATGTCTTCCTCCTCCTCCTCCTCTGCCTCATCGGTTCTCTCCTCCTCATCTTCCTCCTTCCGCGAGCCCACGCCGGAGTGGGATTTGATGGCGGCGTACAACCGCCGCGCCCCAGAGGAATGGGACCAGGAGGACCACGATTCCTCCGTCTGGTCCGAGGATGACAAGTCTTTGACCGACGGAGACGACGACCTCCAATTCCTCGCCGATGGGGAGCTGGAGGCGGAGAGCGAGGACGACCGCTTCTCCTGGGACGACTTCACCTCCTCCGATGAGGAGGAAGAAGAAGAGGACGATGATTCCTCCGACGAATATCCGCCGGCGAAGCGTTTCCGCGCCGGGTCGGATGACGATGACAACGACGACGAGGAGGAGGAGGAAGAGGCCCCCGTCGAGGGCTACGGGAGCAGCGACGAGGAGCCCGCCGACGGCAGCTTCGATGGCGACGACGAGGGCAGCGACGACCCTTAGATTAGGGATTACTAGCATAGAACTAGTAGTAGTAATCGGCTCCTCTTTTGTTCTTCTTTTCCTTGAGAAATCGGCTCTTCTCTGTAAGAAATCCCCTTTTATTAATGAAGAAAATGTTTCTATGTCGATTTTGCTTTCATATCAATTTTGCCGATTGTCAAAGTAAGTCAACACGCAAAGAGCCGATGGCAGCGCATCGGCCTTTACCATAAAACGCGATTAAGGCCAAATCAGTTGCCTATTCACACGGTAAACTGCAACCTTCGTCTGAGAGAATAAACTCAGATCCCCCAAATTGCCGTTCAAACAGGTCCAATTCACGGCCACGCGAACCTTAGATCTCAAACGCACAGATTCAACTCCTCAGCGAATCTAATGGGAGAAAGTAATCTGTTAACTGCTCAATTGAGCTTGTTCCTCTAGAGTCGATGGCTGTGCATCGGCTTTTTAGTGTGAAGTCGATGTCTGTACATCGGCTATGATTTGTATGTAAATTTTTTTTACTGGCCGATTTTATGCATCGGCCCCCATATTTCACTGTCCGTCATCCCACATGCTTGGGAAATATTTCTTGAGATGTTGACCATTGACAGCTACTGGGAATTTAACACCGTCCAGCTGCTCGAGCATTTATGCATTACCCTTCAAAATCTGCTCGACTTTGTACGGCCCGTGCCAATTAGGAGACCATTTACCATATGCTTTATCCTTAGTTCCTAATGGCAACACAGCTTCCCATACTAGATCACCAATCTGAAACTCCTTTGGTCTCACCTTCTTATTGTATGCGCGAGCTACCTTGGCTTTGTTCTCTTTAATCTTCTCCAACGACCAAAGTCTGAGTTCCGTCAGATCCTCAATACTATCACTCATCAGGGCCGCATATTCTTCAGATGTTTGATCATTCTGAAACGTAACACGTCTCGATCCAGCCGTAATTTCCCAAGGCAATACGGCTTCTTGTCCATAGACCAGCTGGTATGGCGAGGTTTTTATAGCCCCATGACATGACATGCGATAAGCCCACAAAGCTTCTGACAATACCTCATGCCAACGTCTAGGGTGCTCGTCAACTTTTCTCTTAATCAGCTTGATGAGGCTCTGGTTGGACGCTTCAGCTTGCCCATTTGCCTGAGCATAGTATGGAGACGATCGGATCAGTTTTATTCCCATGTCGTCGCAGAACTTTCTGAACTCTTTAGAAATGAAGACCGAACCTCCATCGGTCGTGATAGTCTGGGGAATTCCGAATCTATGAATGTCATGTTCTTTCACAAAATTGATAACATCTTCCGATTTTACCTTCTTCATAGGGACGGCCTCCACCCATTTAGTGAAGTAATCTGTTATGGCCAAAATCCACTCGTGGCCTTTGCTCGATGCAGGATGGATTTTGCCGATCATATCCATGCCCCAACCTCGGAATGGCCAAGGCTTGATGATGGGGTTCATTGCTGATGCAGGCACCATCTGAATTTTCCCAAACATCTGGCACGCTTGGCACCCTCTATAGTACCTGAAGCAGTCCTCAAGCATGGTGGGCCAGTAAAACCCTGATCGCCTGATCAGCCACTTCAACTTATGAGCCGATTGGTGAGTTCCACAGGCGCCTTCGTGTACCTCGTGTAAGAGCGATTCGACTCGGCTTGTCCCAGGCATTTGAGAAGTAACCCCTCCAAGGTCCTGTAGAACATGTCATCTCCTATAAGGACATATTTCATGGACTTGTACCTTATCCGTTTAGGTGCCCCCCGAGCCGAATCTTTCAAGTAATTGAAGATATCGGCTCTCCAGTCATCCTGCTCCAGGAACTGCACCTGAACATCGGCTTCATCTGTTACGTCCTTGTAGCCTGATGCCACCTGTGCGAGGTCGTTGGCCTCGGTATTTTGTGACCTTGGGATCCAATTAAAATTTATGTACCTAAATTGTGCCATCAGCTCACGTCATTGCATCCATAATGGGAAGAGTGACTCACTCTCGCACTTATATTCCTCCGTGAGCTGGGAAATCACCAATTTTGAATCTCCAAAAAGTTCCACAGCCTCTGCCCCGGCTTCCAAAAGCAACTCCATTCCCTTGCGTATTGCTTCATACTCAGCGACATTATTGGTGCAAGGGGTAGATAACCTAATGGAGAAGGAATATGTTGCCCCCCGAGGCGACACGAGTAGAATGCCGATGCCACAACCATCATCACAAGCCGATCCATCGAAGAACATGGCCCATGAACGTACAGATAGTGCTGCTATGTCAGTGTTGATTCGTTCAGCAATCAGATCGGCCAATGCTTGTCCCTTGACTGCCTTCGCAGGCTGATACCGGAGATCAAATTCTGACAACGCGAACATCCATTTACCGAGTCGGCCTTTCAACACAGGGGCCGACAACATATGTTTGATGATGTTTGACTTGCATATGACGACAATTTCTGCTGACAGAAAGATGTGACGAAGCTTGGTGCAGGTAAAAAATAGACAGAGGCACAACTTCTCGATCTCAGGGTACCTTGTCTCTGCATCCAACATCCTTCTGCTGAGGTAGAACGCCACCCTCTCCAGACCATCATAAAGTTGTACCACCACTGACGCGATGGAAGTGTCAGCCACTGATAAGTAAATATAGAATGGTCTGTCTTGCTGAGGTGGAACCAACACAGGCGGCGTCGTTAGATACTGTTTAATCTCGTCAAACGCTCGCTGCTGCTCTGCCCCCCAGTGAAACTCGTCATCAGATTTAATTTTCACCAACGCCATGAACGGCTCGACTCGTCCTGACAGATTGGATATGAACCGTCGGACGAAGTTGATTTTGCCGATGAGACGTTGGAGTTCTTTCTTCGTGGTAGGTGGCTGCATGGTTCGTACTGCCTCCTGACTCTTCAGGCCGATCTCAATTCCACGTTCATGAACCAAAAAACCCAAGAATTGACCGGCCGTTACACCAAAAGCACACTTCTTTGGATTCATTCTTAGTCCAAATTTTCTATTTCGGTCCAGGATGCGTCGCAAATTATCCAAGTGTCCTTCTATGGAGACAGACTTGACCACCACGTCATCGATGTAAATTTCTACCAACTTGCCGATCAGATCATGAAATATGTAATTCATGGCTCTTTGGTATGTTGCACCAGCATTCTTCAGTCCAAAAGTCATGACCACATATTCAAACAAGCCCACTGATCCTGGTACTCTGAATGCAGTCTTGTGTATATCTTCTGGAGCCATGAAAATTTGGTTGTAGCCGGCATTGCCATCAATGAAACTTAACACCTTATGGCCAGCAGCTGCATTGATCAATGTCAATGCCACAGGCATTGGATACTCATCCTTTGGCGTAGCTCTGTTGAGATCTCGAAAATCTATTGCGACACGCCATCGGCCGTCCTTTTTCTCTACAGGTACGATACTAGAAATCCATTCAGCGTACCTGCATGGCCTGATGAACCCGGTGGCCAACATCTTCTCGATCTCTTTCTTGACTTCTTCAAGAATTTCGGCCTTCATCTGACGTGCTCGTTGCTGAAACGGCCGAAATCCTTTCTTGAGAGGGAGCCGATGCTCAATGATGCTCCTGTCTAACCCAGGCATCTCTGTGTAATCCCATGCAAAGCAGTCTGGGTATTCTTTCAACAGAGCTATCATCAGGCTCCTCAATTGTGGATCTAACTTTTTGCTGATAAAAGTTGGTCGTGGCTTATCCCCAGGACCAATGTCAACTTCTTCTAGCTCATCAGCCGATGTAAACCCATACCCTAGCTTTCCGTCACCTGCTAGATCGATGCTCAACACAGGCAAAACGTATGGCGAGGATAATATGGGCCGATTGCTGGAATCGGCCCCCATTTTGATTGCATCGCTCAATGAAGGTTTACATCTTGTTCGTGCTCTACTGTATCTACGTGACATGCTTGAGTTGAGATCATCACTTCTTATTTTTTGGGGCCGATCGCAGGGATCGGCCTTGCCACGTACGTCCATAGACTTTGTTTTTGCTATACTGTCAGGCCGGTGGATAAGACCAGCCTCACCCCGTTTTTTGTCACTTCGATGCGCTCACATCCGTCCAAACTGACTCCAGAGAGTGGCTCTTGGTCATCCGCTTCCCAAATGTTCATGCCAGCCGTTGATATTTCGGCTGAGTCATCTGCATGGACGACCTCCACTTCATCTCCATCCCACTGTATCAAGCATTGGTGCATTGTGGATTGAATGCAGCAATTGGCGTGAATCCAATCCCTCCCTAGTAGGACAGCGTAGGTGCTCTTGCTGTCGACGATGAAGAATGACGTGGGGATGGTTTTTCGGCCTACCGTTAGATCCACGCTTAGAATGCCTTGCGCTTCTGATGCTTGGCCGTTGAAGTCGCTCAATGTGACGTTGGTTTTGATCAGATCCGCGCTAGAGCGTCCCAGGCGACGTAGCATGGAGTATGGCATTATATTGACTGCCGCTCCCGTGTCAACCAACATCTTGTTGACAGGCTGCCCGTTGATATAACCTTTTAAGTACAGGGCCTTCAGATGTTTGTAGCTCTTTTCTCGCGGCTTTTCAAAGATAACTGGCCGTGGGCCACAGTCAAGTTGTGCTACAGGTGCCTCTTCTGTTCTTGGAGCACAAAACTCCGACGGAAGTATGAACACCATGTTTGTGCTAGCCGATGCCTGATCATCGGCTTTCTTTGGTTTGGGGTGCCACTCTTTCTTCTGTGGACGACCCTCTTCGTCCAAAGTTTGCTGAATTTTCGCGGCCAGATCGGGCCGCGCCTTCCGCAACGTATGCAGGTATAACCTCTCGGCTTCCTCCAAACTACGTAGCCGCTGCACCCTACGCTTCTGAGAGTGACTGAGTCCATCAGGGCACCACCTTGGTCGGTGGTATCTATCTTCTTCTTCTTCTTCTTCATCTTCTAATTCCTCGAGATCTTCCACCCGAGAGGACTCAGCTTGCTTGTTCCGAGATGGGAGAGGCCCTAGACGTTTGAACACTGACACGTCTCTTGCGTCCTTCTTTTTCGGTCTACATTCTGGGCAGCTTTCGATTGTAGGCAATCGGCTCATTCCTGCGTCCCTGCAATGTTTAAAGAAAGGGCAGTCCCAGTGACGGTCCATGTCTTCTTGCTCCCTTGACCTTTCCTTAGCGCGGCGCTCATATCCTTCGTCGTCTCTATCATACCGACGATACTTTCTGTCGTTTATGTTAGGCCGACGATCTATGTCGTCGGCTGTGTCATACCGCCGGCGTTGGTCATACTGACGCTCATATTTGTTAAGAAGGTGCTCGGAGAGTGATCGTTGGTACCGCACGCTTCTCACTTGTTCCTCGGTGACGTACCGTTTGTCATCATATCAGGGCCGGTCGCGTGAACCGGCCTCCTCCTTGTCCTTGCCACGAGACCGACTGCTTTCTCCTTTGTCCTTGCCAGGGTGGTATACAGGCCCTGCCATGTTAATACTGAACGAGAAATCTGGCTATCGCCTCACGAGGTGATTGCACTCCACCATGTTAACGGCAGGAAACGGTTGCGTGTCCACTTTCATGGCATACTGGCTGAAAATCAGACGGCCTTGTTCTATCGCCATTTGGATCTGCTGACGCAACACTTTGCAGTCGCTGGTGGTATGGGTGAACGAGTGATGCCACTTGCAGTATGGCCTTCCGTTCATCTCTTGCGCCGTAGGGATTATATGGCCTTCGGGTAACTTCAGCTGCTTCTCCTTAAGCAAAAGATCGAAAATCTGCTCAGCTTTTCTCACGTCGAAGTCAAACCCTTTTGCAGGACCTTGTGGTTTAACCCACTTGCAGGACACGGGGTTTGCCCCCCGAGCCCATTCAGCCACGGCTACTTCCTGGTCTCCTGCAGAGTCTTCATCCTCTTCTGTCTCAACCAGGCTTACCGCACGTTTGAATTTGTGCTGGTACAATTCTGGGTGGCGCTGTTCATACAATGAAAGTTTCAGAACCATATGCGCCAGTGAAGTGTACTCCGCTTGGGAAGCCATGTCCTTGATCGGCGACGCGAGACCCAACACTGCCAGATCGACTGCTTCCTTCTCATTCAAACGAGTCGAATAACATCGGTTCCTCACGTTCCTAAAGCGTTGAATGTATTCTAACACTGTTTCTCCGCGCCTCTGTCGCACTTGTGCCAGATCGGCAATGCCAGCCTCGGAAGCTTCTGAGTGATATTGCATGTGGAACTGCTCTTCCATCTGCTTCCACGTCCGGATTGAATCTGGTGGCAGCGAGGTGTACCATCCAAAAGCCGATCCCGTGAGAGACTGCGCAAAAAACCTTACACGTAGCGGGTCTGATGCTGAGATCATGCCCAACTGTACCAAATATCGGCTCACATGCTCAATTGAACTAGAGCCTTCTGAGCCACTAAACTTTGAGAACTCAGGGAGCCGATACTTGGGCGGCAGTGGAATCAAATCATACTCGTTGGGGTACGGCTTGGAATAGCCGATTGCCCTCCTTTTCGGCACCATGCCGAACTGATCTCTCAAGATTGCACTGATTTGGTCCACTGTAGGAGCTGTAGGGGCTGAACTTTGCTGATTCGTTGCGGTGGCATATTTAGCCAGCCACGCCTGTTTATCGGCATCTACTCCAGAAACCCCTCCTGCTGTTCCAGAAATTCCTCCTATGGCTCCAGAAATTCCTCCTGTGGCTCCAGAAATTCCTCCTGCTGTAATCTGGTTCGTGCGCGCCAAGTTATTGCAGTCTGGCACATACATGCACGTGTATCCATGCGGGATTTCCTTAGGCGGTTCCAGCATGAACTGGTAATCAGCAGGATCACCTCCAATCTTGTAGACGACGAACGCCGGTGAACCCGGCGGTTCTGGAGCTGCTAGCGAGAACGGCAGCTGCGGTCTGGTGTGGAACGGTATCTCTCCTTGGTGAGTCCCTAGGGTAGGTCCTGACGGAGAGTACTGATGCTTCATGATTTCTTGGACCACGCGAAGCGCAACGCGCTCGAAAGCGTTCACCAGGCTCTCGGAATGACGGTGTAGCGAATGAGCTACCATGTAATTAATTTCCTGGCGCAGAGCTCTGGTGCGTTCTTCTGAAGAAGTAGACAGATCCACTTCATCGAGAGCGCCTTCAGCTGAGAACCCTTTCCACCTAATGCCATGTGAGCGGGTCCTCTGGAAAGAGCCGATGAGGTCGGCTTCGAAGAGGGCTTTAATCTCGTCATACTTCTTCTTATACTCCTCAGTCAGATCTTCGTACGTGACTGGGTCTTCCGCCATCTCTGACGCAGATGTTGATGCAGATGTTGATGTAGTTGAATGTCCCACCGGGCGTGCCAGAATGTGTTGACCACCAAAACCCACCGGCGAGCAGCGACGGGCAACACGTAGAGCCGGGAGGCTCCCAGGACTGCTGGTGGGCCCTGGTCCCTCGGGCGACGGCCCGCAATGCTCCGGCACGCACGTCCAATCTTTGGTGCAGGGCGTGCCACCTGACCTATGCACAGTCGGGGAAGGTGATGGATTGCTTCGATTAGTTTCCTGCATGGCAGACACGTAAACATTAAATACGAGCCTTGATCGGCTCTCAGGTTATCCTGTGAATCGGCTCAAGGAGCCGATCCACCCATGATTCGTATTGGATCTACGATAACATGGTGGTCCTGCTTGATCAAAACTAAGCTAAAACGATCTACGATGATTTAGGGTTTACCACATAACCGGAACATCCTACACGTAGTTGAGCCTGGCAGATACGGAAGATGACAGAAAACCAACCCTAGAAAAGGCCTAAAAACAAACATGGAGTTGATCCTCGGAACATCCCTTCTAGGACCAGCAAACCGTACCTTACGCACTACTGGATCATTCAACCCGTTTGCAAGGCCTAACCATATGGATATCAAACTGATCCTTGAAGAACAAGGAACAACCGTAACAGATCGAATCTACTAAATAAAGACTAAGCAAGGTGCTGCCCTTACACCTAAGATAGGTGTAAGGACAGCTAGATATCTAGGGATAGCATAGCTAGACGAATACATCAAGAAAGTACCGATGCTAACCCTAACATATCTATGATAAAGGTGTTGCTCGCCATCAACAAGGCTTCAACACGAGCAACACATAAATAACGAATAAACAAGATACTGCCTAGATCACAAGATGCGATCTAGGCAGCATGACGCTTACCCGAGAGAAACCCTCGAAACAAGGGGTGGCGATGCGCCTAGATTGGTTTGTTGCGAACGTGATCGCCCTTCTTCTCAATAACCCTAGATACATATTTATAGTCCGTAGACTCTCTAACTTGGGAATAATCCCAACCGTGTACGAGCTAAACTCTATCTTTTAATTCTAACCGACACGTAACCTACTATAATTTACAGATACACGGGCAACCTAGCCCAAACTCTTGCACGAGGCCGATTCATGAATATTTCCCGTGTATATTCTCCAAGCCCATCTCAATCACGGCCCACCTCCTGACTTGGTTAAAATCTGGTGATAACACTACTTCAATATTCATTCTATGTACTTTGACTTAAACTTATTATGTGTTTCAATCTATCTTCATAGATCTTGACACTAAATATGTTTCAGTCCATATCCTTTCATTGAAGTTAATTCTCAATGAAACCTTTTAAATCAATTATATAATTACATTATTTATAATCAACGATATGTCATCCACATAAAGTATTACAAATATGTCTCAGCGCTCCCACTTAATTTCTTGCAAATGCAAGCATCTTCATCGTTTCTGATGAAATCAAAAACTCTTTGACTATTTCATCCGGTGAAGATTCCAACTCCGTGATACTCACTTCATCCAATTGAAGTTCGTATATCTATCTAGTATTCCACGGACTAGCAAAAAAACTCTTGGTTACATCTGGTATACATCCTTCATACACACTTCTGGCAAGGAATGTATTTCTGCCATCCTACTATCATATCTCATAAAAGAAATATGTAGCGATTACTAGAATAATCCACATAGACTTTAAGCATTGCCACGGAAGATCTAATCTTATCGTAGTCAACTCTTTGAACTTTGTCGTAAACAACTTTTCGATAAGTGAAGCTTCTTTAAGGATATTCCATCCAAGTCCATCTATTTTATAGATCCATTTACTTTCAAAAAGCATTCATCTATCTTGGATTTCATGGCGCATGGCCATTTTAACGGAGTCAGGGCCCATCATAACTTGTTTGTATGTAGTTGGTTTATTATTGTTCAAAAATCAATCCTTTGTCCACAAATCATTTATTTGATCACAAAGTAAACCATACCTACAAGGTTCAATAAGTACTTGATCTCCATGACTATAACACTTTGTAGACATGGGAGCCATGATCGTCGTAGCCGCTTCCAGAACCATTTCCGATGCTGCGCTACTCTGATCATTATGCTCAGGTTCGTAAACCTTATCAAGTTCTATTGTCCTCCCACTCAAATACTTCGCAAGAAAACAATTTCTTGGATATAAGCAAGTAATATTAACAAACACTTTTCCCAATCCATTCTCTTGGGATAACCAACAAAGACATTCATCCGATTTTGGTTGTAAACTTATTTATTTATGCTATGCATACCAAAATTTAAGAAAGGACTATTAGGGTTCATACCCATGCCATAACTCGTATGGTGTCATTTCAACGGATCATGATGATGCTCTATTCAGTGTAAAAACGGTAGTCTCTAAAGCATAATCCATAAAAAATATAATGGCGTCATTTTATATTATCTCATCATTAACCCAACAGGTTTGGATACGTCTCTCGGATACTCCATCATCACTATGATACTCCAAGAAACGTGAGGTTGTAGAACGATTTCATATCTCTCTTAGATGTTCGCCAAAACCCGTAATTCAAATATTTCCTCCATGATCCAATCATAGATATTTGACTTTTCTATTACGATGATTTCCACTTCATGCTAAAATTTATTTGAATCCATTCAAATGTTTCAAACTTCTTCCTTATCGAATATATCCACATATATATATATACTCAATTCATTGTTGGAAGTTTTCATGAAGTAGAAGAATCTCCCGCACACAACTATGCCCAGTGAACCATATACATCACCATGTATGTTTCCACTAAGTTAGTTGCCCGTTCAACTCTTGGCCTATGAACGATATTTAAGTCATTTCCTTTTAGAAGAGATTTGCAAGCGCCAAATGATTAAAAAATCATATGACTCCAAAAATCCATTTGCATGGAGTTCCTTCATGCGTTCCTCTCTAACATGACCTAAACGGCGGTTCCACAAATAAGTGGAATTCAAATCATTTGCCTTATGGCATTTTAGCGTCAGTGTTATGTATGTGTGTTTCACCATTAAGATTTATAATAACTTATCCATCGTACATGGAGCAATGTCATAATTTGAACAAGTCATTGTTTTCATTCGACCAGAGCAAAATAACAATTTATTAAGTTCTTTATTATAAATTCTAAGGGCTAGGTAGAATGCCAACGACAAACATAATAACACTTTATTATGTTCCAGACATGCATTATTACCATATTCCTTATCAGTCACTTAGGCCATCATATTCTTGTATTGCGTTGTATTGTATGACATCTCATACCAACCAATCTGGTAAAAATACCCAAGAATTTCATTATGTGACCAAACAAGGAGTACATCCATAACATGTATATCATCTATATACACCTGAGCTAGACTTTCTAGTCTTTTCTTTCTTTCTGCCAAAATATCTTTTGTAGTTTCTCTTTTAGCTTTCCTCATTCTCAGAAAACACCTCACCTTCAATAACTTCTAGGTTTGCTGGTCAAACACCAATAACCTCGAGGATCTTACCTTGAAGTTGATCATCACATGACAAGTGTTCCAGATTTCACTATTAGTAACTTTTAATGTGATGAACAATTTCACTCACAATTTTAACCATCAAATCATGACGACTTTCCGAGACCATGTCTGTACATGCTAGGCTCGTGAAGTTTAACCTCAGTATTCGCATGTGCAAATCTGGCTTGCACCCGTTGTATGCACACGTAGAATCTATAACACCCGATCATCATGTGATGCTTCGAAACGACGAGTCTTAGCAACGGTGCATACTAAGGACGATCATTTCATGGATATACGAATATCGTTAGTGCCCAACTAGTTGGAGGATCGGGACGCCTAGCATCGTCAACCTTCGTACATTCCCATAAAACTTATGAGTTTATGTAGTCTCACCAGATTATATTCTATCATCTTGCAATAAGGTCTTAGATATCGCATATATCTCATACCTTGCTTATTTCTGAAAACAAAATTTCCAGCTCCTTACTTTTCAAACGGATTTGAACTTCAAGTTTCACGGAGACAAGATGATTTGGTACTAATTGAAACCATTGCTCTTTGAATCATCAATGTGAGGTTTACTAAAAGTTTGCATTAGGACTTAATCATATCTTGATTCTTTAACAATACGGTACCAGTCCGTAAAGTTACTTGTCAGACTTAACAATATTTCTATCTCAATTACGAGACTAGCGCATGGTAGATAACGGATGCCAATTCTACAAATTTAATTCAAAATACTATTCAGACTATGTTCATGATAATTAGTTCATGTTTTAATCTAATTACTAATGAACTCCCACTTAATACAACATCCCTCATGGTTGTTAAGTGGTACACGATCCAAATCCACTACACCAAAACCGATCATCACGTGAGATGATGTAGCTTCGATGGTGAACATCAATATGTTGATCATATCATCCATATGACTCGTGTTCAACCTTTCGGTTTCCTGTGTCCCGAGGCCATGTCTGTACATGCTAGGCTTGCCAAGCAAACCCAAGTATTCCGCGTGTGCAAACATGGCTTACACCCGTTGTATGTGAACGTAGAGTCTATCACATCCGATCATCACGAGATGCTTCAAAACGACGAACTGTAGCAACGGTGCATACGAGGGGAGAACACTTTATTATCTTGATATTAATGTGAGGGATCATCTTATAATGCTACCGTCGCGATCTAAGCAAGATAAGATGCATAAAGGATTAACATCACATGCAATTCATAATATGTGATATGATATGGCCTTTCTTCTTGTGCTTTTGATCTCCATCTCCAAAGCACACGAACATGATCTCCATCATCACCAGCATTGCACCAAGGTCCATGTCGCCGCTTCATGGTTGTCCATCACTTATAGCTACTATAACAACTACTTGAAATAAAGCTATTACATGATGAATAGACATGCAGGTCTTAACAAATTTAAAGACAACCATTAGGCTCCTGCCGGTTGCCATAATACAATAATGAACATCTCATACATCAAATATAATCATCATCACATCATGGCCATATCACATCACCAAACCCTGCAAAAACAAGTTAGACGCCTCTAATTGGTTTGCATATTTTACGTGGTTTAGGGTTTTCGAGTAAGATCCAATCTACCTACGAACATGAACCACAACGGTGATACTAGTGTTGTCAATAGAAAGAGTAAATTGGATCTTCACTATGGTGGGAGAGACAGACACCCGCAAAGCCACTTATGCAATACAAGTTGCATGTCAAGCGTGGAGCAAGTCTCATGAGACGCGGTCATGTAAAGTTAGCCCGGGCCGCTTCATCCCACCATCCCGCAAGATGCAAAGTACACAAACTAAAGCAACAAAAGCATCAATGCCCACAAAACCATTGTGTTCTACTCGTGCAACAGATCTATGCATAGACATGGCTCTGATACCACTGATGGGGTTCGTAGCATAGAAAACAAAAAATTTCTTACCGCAAGACGAATAAATCCAAGATCTAATCTATGGAACACCCAAGATATAATCTACAAGATCTAAGCAACGAGATTGATATGAGACTAACCCTCGAAGATTTCCAAAGCCTACGAGATTAGATCTCGTTGTTGGTGTAGACGATCATCCCCAGTGCTGCAATCCGGCAGCACTTCCGTACTCGGTCGCGCGTACGGTGTCGATGAAGCCCATCCTCTCCCCGTTCCAGCGGGCAGCGGAGGTGTGGTAGATCTCCACGGAATCCCAGCAGCATGACGGCGTGGTGGTGGTGGTGGAGGAGAAAAACTGCAGGGCTTCGCCAAACCGGTATAGCACTATGGAGGAGAGAGGGGGGCGGCCAGAGCTAGGTCTGAAGAGGTGAACGCCCCTGCCCCCTCCCCTCTTTATATAGGGGGGGAGGTCGGTTTGGGTGGCCCCCAATGCCCCAAACCCATCTAGGGCCGGCGGCCAAAGGGGGAGGGGGAATTCTTCCCCCCCCCCCCCCAAGTTGATCCCCCCTAGGGTTTTGGGGAAAACCCCAGGGTTGGCCGGCCTGGGCCTTGAGGGACATGTGCCCCTGGCCCATTAGGCTAGGGAGCATCCCCTCGGCCCGTGCTAGGCCTCCTAGGGTCGTGGGCCCACTGGTGGGACCCTCGGAACCTTCTAGAACCTTCCCGGTCTTTCACCGGAAATATCCCGAACTTTTCCGAAACCTAGAAATCAACTTTCCTTATATGAATCTTATTCTCCGGACCATTCCGGACCTCCTCGTGATGTCCTGGATCCCATCCGAGACTCTGAACAAACTTCGTCTCCATACCATATTCCGAATCTACTCATGCGACATCGAACCTTAAGCGCGTCACCCTACGGTTCGCGAACTATGCACACATGGTCGAGACTCCTCTCCGAGCAATAACCAATAGCGGGATCTGGAGATCCATAATGGCTCCCACATATTCAACGATGACTTAGTGATCGATTGAACCATTTACATACGATGCCAATTCTCTTTGTCACGTGATATTTTACTTGTCCGAGGTTTGATCATCGGTATCTCCATACCTTGTTCAACCTTGTTACTGACAAGTACTCTTTACTCGTACCATGGTATGTCATCTCTTATGATCCAATCATATGCTTGCAAGCTAATCAGATGACATTCCACCGAGAGGGCCCAGAGTATATCTATCCATCATCAGGATGGACAAATCCCACTATTGATCCATATGCCTCAACTCACACTTTCCATATACTTAATCCCATCTTTATAACCACCCATTTACGCAATGGCGTTTGATGTAATCAAAGTACCCTTCCGGTGTAAGTGATGTACATGATCTCATGGTTGAAGGACTAGGCAACTATGTATCGAAAGCTTATAGCAAATTGAACATAATGACTTGATCTTATGCTACGCTCATTTGGGTGTGTGTCCATTATATCATTCACCTAATGACATAACCTTGTTATTAATAACATCCAATGTTCATGATCACGAAACCATGATCATCCATTAATCAACAAGCTAGTTATACAAGAGACTTACTAGGGACTCCTTATTGTTTACATTACACACATGTATCAATGTTTCGGTTAATACAATTATAGCATGGTATGCAAACATTATAATAAACACAAAGATATATTATAATAACCATCTTATTATTGCCTCTTGAGCATATCTCCAACATTTAACAATTGATGACAACTTAACATCGGTTTTTAAACTCAATAACTTGACTATTTGCCTACATAAGTCCACATGTGGGTAGGATATCAATATACCCACGGTATAAGGCTATACTCATATCCTATTCGTAACTTCACGGGTAGGGTATGTGTACAACTCATGGGTATAAAAGCATGCACATACCCAAACCATGCAGGTACGCTACCAGTAACCGTGGGTAAAATTGCCATCCTTAGAAGTGTGCTAGCGAGAGCATTTTCAACAATCTATCCATTTCTAGGTACCTAAAATGAAGTATGAGAAAAGAAGAATGAAGATTGCTACAAAAGATATGTTACCCTTCTACAACATCTTATCAAAAATTGATTACGCATAAGTCGATGTGCTTCTAGTTCTCAACTCATCGTGCATATATAGTCCGAACTTTCGAAGTGAACTTTCATGACATAATAATATGATAATTGAAACTTCCATATTCATGTCATACACATTTCCAATACATTTAAAATCCAAAAGTTTTGAATTTTGAGTCAAATCTAAGCCTAAAACCTCAAGCATAGTGTCTCATGAATACAAATGAAAGTCCATAACAAAAACATGAATAAAAACAAGCATACTAAACTGGAGTTCCCAAAGCATATAAATCCCCAATTTACATCAATTTTACAAGAGCCGTCTATTACACCCATCCGGTGAATGTCACATAAGGCTCCATTGCAATCATTGGGCCCATGTCACAATTAGTAGATTTTTGCTCAATTTTTCCATAGTAAAGTGGTGCGTCAAGGTGACTCGAGCTCCAGCTCTGCCCTACCTCCTTTCCTCCATGATATCCCTCCTCTCGTTGGTATCTTTGATATTCCAGTCATTCCTCTTGGTAACAAGCTCATTTCTTCCATATCATGTTGTCCGGTGATTCCTTGTGAGCATTGTCCCGTCCCTTCTTCAGCCCCTCATTCTCCGTCTTCCTCGCATTAGACTTAGTTCTTGATAGCGCAATAAAACTAGGAGTGTCACTCCTTCCCTCATCATCACTATAGTGTTCATCATCAATGTGAACGTGCAAAAAGTACCTAAAAGTCGCTTAGAGGGGTCAAAAATGAACATCCTTTTAAAATATTACAAAATTGGCTTGGATAAATAACAAAATACTCTTTTAGATTTCAAACATAAATCCTAAATATGCTAGGCTACACAAGAAGTGTACCGACGACTTAGGATAAACAAGACGTTCATAAGATATATATAAGAATTTTAATAACCTAAGTGATAAATAACATATACGAAGATAAAGTACTTCAATAAAAAGGTTATCACAACATAAAAAAGCACAATAGAGAATGAACTTGGGTGAAGGGAGAGGCACACAAAGTCAAGACTTATCCCGATGTTCACTACCTCGCAAGTAAACTAATCCCCGTTGGAGAGGTGGTGGTAACCACATATTTCTTTGAATGCCAACACATGCTCACCTTCTTCTCCTTAAGCCACCTCCACGAATTTAGGGCTCAATCACTATGGGTACCTTATTCCTCCACTCCAGAGATGTCAAGCTCCACAACCACTTCATGAACTCCACGAAGGAGAGGACCAACCTATTCACAATATCCACGAAGAGATCACCAGGGTAATAACTACCAAGCCTTCTAGGAGGTACACCATCCAAGAGTAACAAGCTCGCAAGCTCTCACTCTAACAAATCGACATGGATTGCTAGCTCTAGACCTACTCAAATGGTGTTTATGCCAGGACAACATATCCTGGAGTGGGTAGTCGTTTCACTTGAGACTATCTATGAACTCCATAGGAAGAAAATGAGGTTACTTTTAAATAAGAATTCAAAAAGACATATGAAAAAGTGAAACGACCTTGGGGGGTCTATATACAGTGGTTTTTTAGGTCAAGCCCGTCAGTCTGAGATCGAAACGGACGGCTGCGAATGATCGAGTAGGGAAAAAACATAGTGGCGCGGCCTAGGGAGGGCCCCGTGCCACTTGTGCTCATTCGGGCCTCGTGGGCCCTCTCTGGTACTTCTTCTTCTCATATTTTGTCTCCTGGAAAATATTGACTCCGGAAAAATCCTCGCTCCGTTTGAGTTCCGCAAGGTCCGTGAAACTTAAAAATGCACGAAACATGAATATGATATCTTATAACATGCAAATATGTTGGAATATATGACAATTAACTACAAAGTTCATATATGCATTTTACATGCATCAAGATCCCCAAGCTTAACCTATGCTCGTCCTTGAGCATAAAGGTGATAAAAACTAAACATAGACCTTGGAGTTTGTTGTTACTTGATACTTATTGAAGTTATGAACATTGTTTCGGAGAGTAGTATCATTTATAATCAAAACAAGAATAGCAAGTACTCATAACATAATGTTTCAGTGACATGTACTTTATGAATGTAAGAGGATAAGCAAAGCTTGCATAGAACTAAATGCATGAAGTAATATGCACAATTAAGCAAGAATGTCTATAAGCAAGCTTATGTAAGGAATTGTTTCTAACTTGGGTCAGAATAGATTCCTTTGACTCAGAAGGAATTGATACGTAGCATGTGCTAAATCTTCAAATTAAGATAAATATACTAGAACGAAAATAAACAATGGTATTTTGGGATATGCAGCTCATGTCAACGGATGGCAAGTGTGTGATCCCATTGCCCCTATCATATATACATCTTTATTTAGCACTTAACTTATTTATTTTCATTGACACTTTTTGCTTTTTTTTTCTCTCCAGGGACGCCGCTTATTTGATTGCACTTATTCATACAAATGCTACATTCTTTCTCCTTTTCATACCTATTTGTTTGCTTTTTTATGTTTATTTTTCTTTTGACTTTTGTTTTTTTAATCCTAACTTTCCACCCTTGGTTGGAGGGTTTTTACCTCATTTTTTTTGTGTGCAACTCTTTTTTTCTAACCTACAAGGGTTGTGATGCTTCAAGTTCGTGGATGACCCCCACTGCCTACTTCCCCATGAGCTTTGATCATACACAAAGAGATGATTTTGAAACAAACAAACACAACACATGCTGAATAATATGTAGGTATGGTGAACTCAAGTATAATATTAGTAATAACTTTTGCTCAAGGAGTTTGCAAAACAAACACCGCTTGTTATAGTGAAAGGCTAGCATGAGGAGAAAATTGGCCACTATAGGAAAATGTAATGCAGAAGTGTACATAGTACTTACACATTTACTAATATAAAAAATAAGACTTAAAGTAAACCTTCATGATGTTATACCACCATGCATTACACTTATACTACCATTGATCTCAAGTATAAACAATACAACCAAATGTAGCAACATGCATAGCTTTTTATGTAGCACTTTTAATCCCTTTACCCCTTTCTTTTACTATCATCCAAACTTAACTTTTTTTTATTCCAGTAGCTCATTAATATTCACTAAGAATACCTACAGGTGGTGGTCTCTTTATTCAAAACAAAATTGCAAAAAAAACATAAAAACTAAACATAGACGCTCCAAGTTTATGCAAAAGTAGAATGGTGCCCAAAATATAAAGTTAAAAGGTGTGCAAACCAAGAGTTTCATATGTTCAGTGGGGTGCTATGGGGGAATCCTAAGCTTATGGTGTTGAACATTACTTGAATGACTCCTTGTTTGATAGTCCTTCCTTCTTGTGAAAAAACTTCACCACAAAACTCTTTCCAGTCTCTTTTCTGAGTGGATGACATTAGTGGGCACAAAAGATAATATGCATGCTGCCATAAAACCTCCAAAATTTTGGTACTTGATATCCAGAGAGCGTATTAAGTTTCTATCATTCAAAAAAAATCAAAGGACTCATAAAGAATCAAATTGAAGCTCAAAAGAATGCTTAGAACAACAAAAGACAGAAAAAACAACAACAGTGTAACGACTTCATTTCGACCCCTTAAACATGTCACGATTTTTTTTCTGATTTTTGTGCTTACGGAGGACGTAAAATTGCAGCTTAAATATTTTTTCGGGATTTTAGGAGCTACCAAAAAAATTAGAAAAATCGCGCACTCAACAACAGCGTGCATAATTCAATAACTCCTCATATGTTTTATAACTTTAAAACATCTACGATGCGTAAAAATTGGCACTTTATTACTAACTATAGAGAACAAAATAAAACAAAATATCTTTCTACAAAAAGAACACAAAAGAAAACTCTCTTGCAAGAGCAAGAGAATAAAAGGAAACAAAAACACTGGGTTGCCCCCCCCCCCCCCCCCCCCCCCTAAAGTTATAGCCATATGGTTAGACTTCATACATTATTTCTTCATGATGAGGAAGTGTCATGAGGATACTTGTGCCTCTGTACTATAATATTCTTCATTGGAAAATGTTTCATACACTTCTTGTGTGGAAACTGAAACTTGACATTTCCTTCTTTGAAATCAATGACAACACTTGTTGTTCTCAAAATGGTATACCAAGGATTATAGGACTATAGGTTTTGCTCCCCATGTCCATAACAATAAAATCAACATGGAGAAATGTCATATGTAATTCAATCATAATATTATCAATTCTACCTAATGCATGCTTAGTAGAATCATCAGCAAGTAAGAGATCAATATCGCACTTTTCCATTTTCTCATCAAGATTGAGCAAATCATATAATTCTTTAGACAGAACATAAACACTTGATTCTAAATCTAATATAGCATGATACGTTTCTTTTCCAATAATAACTTGCAGTGACCAATTAGTCTTGTAGATCTTGGAAAATTTAGAGTACAACTACTCTCTAGTAAATTGTCATCCTTCCACCACTACAATGCCATATTTTTTGTTGAAGGAACTAGGGTTATCGCCACTTTAGGTCTTTCAATGTGTTGTAAAAGTCAAGACCACGTGCTCCCCTTTCCAATGTATTTTACCATCTGGTGAGGCCTTCGTCTCATCCACATGGTGAGTAGATGCCTTGCATATGAAACACACGTTGGGCAATATTGAATTGCAAATATCTTTGTATACAAATGCCAATTGACGCCAATAGAACCATCCCACATCCGAAATTCATGCTCAAGTCTCCTAGTCTCACATCACCTCTAACTTTTTTTTTGAGGGGGAATATGCTGTCTGCATCATACTCCCTTGTTTGTTTGTGTAACATTTTGTGGTGTGTATCTATACTTTTCCAAACCGGTTTCTAGACCGAGAGATCAACCAGATTGTGAACGGGGACTGCTGAGCGTCCCCCGGGGGATTAAACATCCGATCCCCCACCTAGCTAGCCGTTAGATGCGGTCAACCATGCGATTTCGTTCGTCGGATACGCCAATTACAACACGCATATACATGTTTGTCCATCTCTCACCACGTGGGTGGACCCAGCGCATCGTGCTCCAATTCTACCGGAAAAAAATAACAGAAGTCTGGCGTGACTGCTGCGCTGCCGACGCTGCCGCTACTCCGCCTGCTCGCAGTACCGTCACCGCCATCGCTCGTAGCACCTCCGGCAAGGCCTAGTAGCACTTCCGCTTGCCGCTTGCCGCTCGCATCATCGCTATTGTCGCCGGCAGCGCCGTCGCCCGCAGCACCTTCGGCCACGGCTCGCCGCACCACCGCCGCCTCTCAAAGCACCAACAGATTTTGCCGAAGCCGAAGAAGACGCCGGCGTGGTCGTTTGCAGCAACATCGCCGGCCGCTTGCAGCAGCGCCGGCGACCTCGAGTAGCAACGCCCACAGCCTAGAGTAGCAGTGCCGCTGGCCTATGGTAGCAGTGTCGTCGGCCTAGAGTACCAACGGCGATGGCCTAGAGTAGCAATGCATCCGCCCTATGGCAGCAACGTCGGCGGCCTAGAGTAGAAACGGCACCGGCCTATGGGAGCAACGCCGACCGCTCATGGGAGCAGCGCCGCCGGGAGGTTGTAGCAGCGGCGTCGCCTGCTCGTAGCAGCGCCGCCGGGCGGTTGTAGCAGCGGCATCGCCTGATTGTAGCAGCGCCGCCGGTGGATTGTAGCAGTGGTGCTAGGCGGTTGTAGCAGCGGCGCCAGGAGGTTGTAGCAACGCCGGCGGCGGCTTGTAGCAGCGCCGCCGCCAGCCGCTTCAAGGTGAGGAGGAGCAGGCCGTCGTGCGGCGAGAGAGGGAGCAGGCCGACTTCCGGCGAGGTGAGGAGGAGCAGGCCGTCGTGCGGCGAGAGAGGGAGCAGCTGGCCGACTTCCGGCGACGGAGGAACGGCAGCGTGTGGGAATCAGCAGGGGGCGCGGAGGAGTCTGCGAGGAATCGGAGTTGCGTCGCCGGAAGTCAGGGAAGAGATAGCGGTCTCGTTGGGGAAGAAAGAGCTAAGTCAGGGAAGAGATAGCGGTCTCGTTGGGAAAGAAAGAGCTAAGTCAGGGAAGAGATAGTGTGAACCCCACAGGGACACGCGTCTGGCGACGCGTCCGGAGGATCAGAACGCTGTTCCTCCGGAGGAACGTCAGCGTTTTCCATTGTGAACCACGAAGGGCCACATCACGTACGTTTCATGTTAAGCCCAAGCAAATGCGCTCACGGAAGGAAAATTTACCCTCAAAACTTCAATATGCTATATGCGCCTGTAGCTACCTTGCAAGCCCAAGCAAATGACACATGCTACGGCCGATATTTTCAGACACAGTTCCGGCCGGTCCGGCAAGCAACGCAGGCCACCACGCGTGCCCGTCCTACTTCATCCGTCGCAGAGACTCCTCCCTCCACGAACTCACAGCGGAGGCGAGGCCGTATCACACGTTGGTGATGGACGCACAGTAGGCGATTGTAGCAGCAGCCGGAGCGAATTGAATGCGGTCGGCCTCGTCTCCGATTAAGAGCATCTCCACTCGTCCCCCGAACAGGCCCCCGGCGAGCGTTTTTTCCATCCGGACGGCGAAATTCGGCCCAGTCGCGCCCCCGGTTCCTTGTTTTCGTCCGGATTTGGGCCTAAATCCATCCGGCGATCCCACGACATCCCCGGCCCCCCGGGGAGCGCTCGGGGACTCCGGACGAAACGAAAGCGCGCGAAACGGCGAGGAAACTTCCCGCGCGTCTGGTGGCCCCAACTTGTCGGCGAGAGAAACCGATCGTCGTCCTCATCGCATCGTCTTCCGCGCTTTGTAAAGCCTGCCGCCGGATGCATTCGCCGGCCACGCGGCGAGTTAATGTCGTCGTCTTCCGCGCACGCATCGTCTTCCGCGCGCACTAAAGGCCGCCGGGCCAGCTCGCCGCGGACGCGTCGCAATCCACGCGGCATTTAATCCCCGCGCCAGCCACGCCTATATACGCCGGTCCGCTCGCCGCGAGGCGTACCCCGTGCTTCACTCTCCCTCCACTCTCCCTCTACTCTCAAGATGGCGTTCTACGACGACGACGGCGCAGCCAACAACGGCTTCCCCCGCCGGTCGCTGCACGCGTGGGAGGGGCACCTCCTCCACCAGGCGGGGTACCCCTGCCCGCCGGACACGAGGCCTCCGGCGGCGGGTGGCGGCTTAGTGCTGGCGGCGTACCAATCCCGCCGCCGCCTCGGGGCCACGCCCTCGACGTCGCCATCGAGGAGGCGCGGATGACCTTGACGGACGAGGAACGCGCCGAGCCACGCCACCACCCCGACAACTACACGGCGTGGAACTCGTACTTCCTGCGGCGGTGGGAGCGGGAGCTGGCGGCCTACGACGGCCCGCCGCCTCCGCCTGCGCGCAACAACGCCGCGGGCCGCCGACGGTGGTGGAGCGCGCCGGGCCGGACACTCGAGGCCGTCGTCGAGCACATCGAGGGCGGCAACTCCCCGGTGCTCACGATGCCCCCTCTATCGGCATCGAGGGCATCGGCGAGCCGCCGTCGGGGAAGCGTCTGGCAGCCACGGCGCATGCCTGCCAGCTCGTCGTCTTCCGGATCGGCGTCAAGGTCATCCTTGGCGCCGGTGAAGAGGGAGGAGACGTCGTCGCCTTCGACGCCGGTGCGCGTCAAGAAGGAGCCAGCGTCTCCGCCGGCGACCAGAGGGCGCAGCAGCGGCGCCCTCGTCATCCGAGAACAGCCTTCCATCCGGACGGCGACGGCGAGCACGGTGTTCTACCGCCATTTGGGCATGTAGAGCGCCGTGTTTTAAAATTAGCGTTTGAATTCACCTTGCCGAATTCGAAATATAGTCGAATTCGGCCTCTATGTATGAACTCCGCCCGTTTTAGTCTAAATATCATTAAATTTAGTCTATATTCACCCGAATTTAGCCGAAGTTTGTCAAGTTTCCGTTTTTTAAATTCGCATCGTCGACTTCGCCTGGGCACGCGGCTGGGAAACTACTGCCCCCCACGCCAAACCTTCCTCCAATCCGGACGAAAATTTCTCCGGATTTGGGCGTGGGGAGCGCCAACGAGTGGGGATGCTCTAAGATCCATAGCGATACCACATCGGATCACTTCGACGGCCAAAGCTGAGCTTCTGCTTGCATTGGCATTGAAGCACCGGCCTACCGATCGATCCTATGGGGTGCAGACTGTGAATTCCGCTCGTGGCGCGGCGTACGTGCCATGTGAGGTGCCGGCCGGGGCTCCGCAAAAGAGAGGAAAGGAAACCCATGCTCGTGTTGCAGTTATTGCCTGTCCATGCTGCACTGCTGCCTGCCCCTAGCTGCTCTGAAGCTCCCAGGTCGTCGTCGTCGTCGTCGTCGTGCTCGTGCCCTCTGCCAAACAAACTCCCTGCGTACCTTTGGAGTGGAGGACCCCTGTCGCCAGGCCCCCCCTGCTAGCTGCGATTCAATGTGCAAGAAGATGCCAGGGACGATTGAATGCCGTTTAATTGACACACAACACGCCGGACACTATACATTAGGTTTTCTTCCAATGAAAGGAGATTACATGCACTGGCACTGTTGTACCAGCACGCCGCGCCTAGCTACTCGATCCGTCGATCCGCGCGGGCATTGATTCGGCTCGCGTACGTCAATGGAATGATACCTGTTCCTGCGTGTTAACTGCCATAGCCTCGGAGCTCCTAGCCATCCTACCATATATATGTCCATATGTGTGCTTGAGGGGAATCGTCAATCTGTCAATTGATGCTGAATACCAGTGCAGTACAGTCCCATCAATGTGGATATTGGCATTGAACCACCATTACTCGAGATTGACCTTAATCATCTCACCATTTTTGCTGTTGCTGAGAGAGTTGGAAAGGCACTCATAATTGGTGGGTTTTAGGTGGTGGCCATTCCGTCTCTCTCGCACGAAATTACTGCCAAGGCTGTCATCCGTAATCTTACCACGTGCATACCGTCTATTTCATCATCTATATGTACAGTATGCTGCTTGAATTCCATGGAGGAAAAAACGCTGTGCAGTCAGTCAGTAGGTTCACCAAATTAAGGACAGCCGATGTGATAAGTGGGTGAACCATAGGCCCATAAGCCCGCTGGTGCATGGCTCACAGGCCCATCAGCACGAACACGTATGCATCCACACTTCACTTCGTTCTCAAAAAAAAAATCCACACTTCACTTTTTTTTAAAAAAATGGGAGTGAAATCCTAGCATCATCAGTAGATGCACACGATGGCTTCATTTATTTTAATGTATGAGTTATTTAAAATCCTATATTTAACAACCAGATAAAGTTGAGACATGTATCAACCAAAGAAAAATGAGAAGTATCATAAAGCTATCCATTCTTAGTTCTACTAGTAGCCTAGAAAAAGAAGTCATGTGCAACCATCATTAGACGGTTGCATCCAGTAACCATATGCTTCTACTGATCTTAGGGGAATAGGAAAGCCCATAACATAATCTAGTGTGCAGCTCGACGAATAACGTACAAAATAATTTGTACCCTTCTACTTGTTAAAGATAATATCATTTTTCGCAAGTCCAAATGGACCAACATAAAGCTAAGACGTGTATACTAGCTTTATCCTTTGTATCCACCTTGTTTAACCTACCAAACATATTAGTAATATTAGTAGGTGGTGGAATATTATAGGTTAAATAAACTATACGCCAAACAACTTTTTACAAAAGGAGATGCAAAAAATATATGCTCAACAGTCTCATCTGAATCACAAAAACAACACTTCTGACATCCATTTCAATTCCGCTTCGCCAAGTTATCCTTAGTTAACAACACTTTGCTACGTAGGAACCACATAAAAAATTATTCTTTATGGAGATTTTCAGTTTACATAGATACTTGCGAAGAAACTTCGCATGATCATTCATCAAGTCCAAATACATAGATTTTACTGTAAATACACTGAATCTATGAGTTTTTAGACTTTATTAATAACTATCCACTGATTTAATACAACTTTGTACTAAATCAACAATATTTATTATATATCAGAGGGAGCATAGGAAATTAAGATTAAAATGATGGGCAGCAAATGCAGCAGTATAAAAATTGTTTGGCGTAAAAAGACACGCGACACCGGTCTCCGCCGCCCGATCCGGTGCGGCCACAGCTACAATACATGAGATCATGATGAGAACATCTCCGTGGCGAAGCTAGAGCAGGGTATCCCGATTGGGTTCATCTCTATTGCTTATGGTAAAACTTTCACTGAAGTCAATGACAGTACATATTTAATCAATGATTTGGTAAAAAAGAAAAAAATAGGTTCATTTGCAGCCAATGGTTGTATACCAGCTCCGTCACTGAAACATGGGTCAATGCATACATCCTTCGTCCTGTAGCACATCCCTCTATACTATCATATCGACTTATCGAGCGTTGTTCCGGTGGAAAAATAAACGAGTCGAGTATCGCCATCCATCCATCTTCTCACCAAGTAAAATGCCAAAGATAAAGCCATGGCAACAGAGTCTAAATCACAGCCCCCACCACAGCATCTCTCTCTCAAACGAAAGAAGACAACGTTGCTCCCTGTGGGCAATGTCTTCAGGCTTGACTAGAACAAAACGAAATCTGCCCCGCCCCCGCTGCATCACCCGCACGCAATCACTCTCTCGCAATCTCACCAACCAGAGGAAAACAATTATTTTAGTTCATGAGAAACAAACCCCCAAGTCACTGACACTTGCATATATTCTTTTGCCATGCTGGGGTCCCACTCTCGTCACCAGCTTCTTAATTTGTTACATCAACCCGACCATGGATTTGCAAAGATGTTCCAAGTTTTGGGACAAGGCGTTTTTTTTCACTCAGGTATATATGCTCCTGAATTTTGAAATGCATTTTAAATTTATTTTAAAATGCTAAAAAAAATCGACAAGAAAAGTAGCATGTATATCCTGACGTTCTAGACGTTCTATGTGCTCACAAAGTCGTTTCAAAAAAATTGATATATTTTGTATTATAATTTAAAAAACAAAATTCGGTGCTTAAAAAGACTATTCATGAAACATTTCTTTATCTTTTTTTTTTGCATAGGAGGACACACAAAAAAGTTGTTTGTCCACGAAACTTAGCCTGTGCACATAGAAATTTTTGTTGGAACTTTTTGACATTTTTAATTATTTTTTGTGGTGGCAGGAGCATATGTACATGGGTTCACAAGTGTATTTCTGCAAGTTTAGATGCCTTTTATATATAAATTGATACCCCTTCGCTCACTGATACAAGATGTTTCGGCAAGCTAATTTAATTTGTCAAAGTATTTTATATTAGTGAACAGAGAAAGCATATGCGTTCACAACCTTTGGCAAAGCGGTGATAGAGAGCTTATTTTTTCTCAATTAATTTAAATATTTTGATTCAATCTCTATGGTTAATGGTGTGTGTTGTAATTATCAAAGATACATGTTCGCATGATGTTAAGTTGGCTAACACGTACCACTCCAACTAGGGCAGGGCGCGGGGGGGTTCCTTTTGTCCCGTGCATGCTTGTGCCATCAAATTTATCACGTTTCATGGTTTGAGATCTATGCCGCTAGGTTTCACCCACCCCCCGCCGAGTTTCACGAATCTGAAATGAATTGGCACGCCAAGAAACCTAGTAATTTCGTGCATGAGAGGTCCCGTAGAACAAACACCACTCTCGAGGGAGGAAACCAAGTGATTTCGTGAACGAGAGGTCCCATACATGGAGCACTCTCGGTGTGATTTTTTTCAATATTGCCACGACTGTGTGTAGAAGAAACACACTATTAACGCCCGTCGTGGTGTAAATATGGTGCGTGTGAAGTGTGAACAATGTGCGTATTTCTTGTTTCTTTTTGGAAACAAACAACTAAAATGATTTATATAAATAAAATAATAAAGTCTTACCTGATAATGTATAGAATAAGAAAGTGGAAGAACTTGAAAAAATGGGAGAAGAAAACCCCAAAAAAATCTCCAAATTTTCTCCTCCTCCTATATTAAACTCCCCAACCCCCTCCCTCCTCTTCCTCCTCCGGAACACCACACCACAGCCAGCCTCCACTTCACACCTCGCTCCCGTCCCTCGAGCACCTGCCAATGTCGGCTCCCGCCCCCTCGACACGCCAGGCAATCCTCCTCCTCTCCTTCTGAGATCGCCGTGCTGCTCCCTGCTCCGCGTCGCGCCGCCAACTTCCTCCAATCGCGGCCCCTCGCCCCCGCATCTCGTCTCTCCTCCGTTCTTGTCTCCGACGTCCCGGCGCGGCTCTGTTTCCGCGCGGAATCTCAGCACCTCGCGTCTCCTTCGCCGTTCCGGGGATCCGCGAAGCCGCGAGCGGGTGCCAGGCATCGCCGGAGGGGGGGACGGACAATGGCGGCAGCTGCGCCACCGCTCTGCACGTGGCTCGTCGCCGCGGGCTCGCACGCCGACTGCGGCGCGGAGGAGAGCCGCAGCCACCAGCACCGCCAGACGCAGTGCCTTGATGGCGGCTCCGGCGCCTCCATGTTCGGCCCGCGCCGCGACCGCCGCCCCATCGGGGCCAGGCGCCACAGCTCGGCGCGCTCTGGTGAGATGCCAAGTCACCCTAAATCCCGCATTTGTCTCTTGTTACTCTTGCTTCACCATCGCACGCGAATCCGAGTAAATTTCCAGAGCATCGGTTGTATCGCCCGTGGTCAAGGTGCGGGTTTTATCCCGTTCTCGGCGTCACATTGTGCGTGTACACTCGTCATGATAAGGGGAGAGGGGAGATTATTCCTGTTTTGTGCCAAGGATCTTGGTGCAGTGGTTCATGTGGGGTTTTTGGTATCGCTGTCAGGATTCACACGTTTGTGCTGAATCGGCTGCATCGACATTGTTTTCCTTTATCTTGGCTGGCTCTGCTTGTTTGCACTTCGTACAAGCACAACGCGCCCGCAGGATTTGGGCCCTTGACTAGGGACAGAATGAGCTTGCATTAGTTAGTGTAAAAATTAAGTCCATTGTCTGAAAGCGTGTGAAAGACTCCAAAAAAAACTCCGAAAATTAGCCATAGAAACATAATACTGATTATCCACCAATCAGCAAACCAACTGTAATCCTACAATATTTTTCTTCTTCTGCATGAATTAAGTTGTCTATCAGTGGCTCATGTGTGCCTTTGATCTCGCTGTCAGCTTACATGCTTATGACTTGAATTCACACGATTCTGGTGAATTGACTGCCTCAACAATCAGCATTGTTTTGATTTAGCTTGGCTGGCTATGCTTGTTTTATGTTCTTATTAGCACAGGCTACACGATTCTTACTCTTGACCATATGTTTTTGAGTATTGACCTGAGTGTATAAAGAATGGGCTGCACTAGTACGAATATTGAGGCCATTAGTCAAGAGGTGCATGAAAGACTTTGAAAACCTGAAAACTATCGACTATTTTCTTCTTATAGCATGAAGTTAAGTTGTGTATGAGTGGGATGTGGCATGTAATGTCAAATGAGGCGCTTGACAGTATCTCTGTGGAGAATGTTACTTGTCTAACTAGGTCCGCTGGTTTTTGTTACATGTGCTGACTAAAGCAGAAATGGTCTTTTAAAAGTAGACAGGGCTCTAAATGAAATTCATTGCAATTTGCAGGAATGGCCATGGCTGTTGCTTTGCAGCCTGAAAGGGTAATCGTCGAGAAGAAGAGACCTGATGTTAAACAAAGGAGGGTGGTTGTCACTGGCATGGGTGTAGTGACGCCACTGGGCCATGATCCTGATGAGTTTTACAGCAACCTTCTGAACGGCAATAGTGGAATAAGCGAGATTGAGACTTTTGACTGCTCCAAATTCCCCACGGTAATACTTGGCTGACGGTTCCATTTATGTGCAATGGAGCAGGATCACTGTTGCAATCATGATGGATATTTTCATCCAGGGTTTGACATGTGGGTTTTTGTACAGAGAATTGCAGGAGAAATCAAATCATTTTCTACCGATGGTTGGGTTGCACCCAAGCTAGCTAAGAGGATGGACAAGTTCATGTTGTATTTGATTACTGCTGGTAAGAAGGCATTGGAAAACGGTGGGCTCACTGAAGAAGTCAGGAATGAGTTGGATAAAACCAGATGTGGGGTTCTTATTGGCTCTGCGATGGGCGGCATGAAGGTGTGAATTCCCATACTATAGTACTATACTAGTATAGTCATATCTGTAAAACGATGAGTACTTCTACAGATGCCTGTTTTCGATATTCATACAAGTTACGGTATGATATCATGCAGGTATTCAATGACGCCATTGAAGCGCTGAGGGTGTCTTACAGGAAAATGAACCCATTTTGTGTTCCCTTTGCAACTACTAATATGGGTTCTGCAATACTTGCAATGGATCTGGTAATATACAATGTCCTTTCATGCATGCTTAAAACGACTATAGTTATTATTCTCAAATAGAAAAAGGATAACAATTGTAGTTGATGGCTCATATTATCTGTGATGCATAGGGATGGATGGGGCCAAATTATTCTATTTCCACTGCTTGTGCCACCAGTAACTTCTGTATCCTCAATGCAGCAAACCATATCAGAAGAGGGGAAGCAGTAAGTAACTTCCTTCTTTGTAGGATCTACGAGGGAGTAACATCTTGTCTGATATTGTTTCTAACATTCCAGGATGTCATGCTCTGTGGTGGTTCTGATGCGCCACTCATCCCAATTGGTATGTGATCCTGATAAGAGTTAAAGCTAGGAAGCATAATTTCTAATTCCAACATTGTCGTTGTTTCTTTTAATTTTCCACTTGGCAGTTTTGAACCTTTAAACTATTACATGCAGGATTGGGAGGTTTTGTTGCCTGCAGAGCTCTTTCACAGAGGAACAGTGACCCAACAAAAGCTTCCCGGCCCTGGGATATGGTTAGTGTACTTTGCTTTGCAAAATCTGTTGTTCAATGTTGCTAAACGATTTGTTTCATACACATTGGCCGGTTCTGTCTTAGTTTGCAAGATCAATTTGTGGAGGAAATTTCACTGATTTGTTACTCTTGTAACTATCATTGTTTCACATGTCCAAACACACCAGCACTTTGCTAGCTTTTGGGATTTTCTGAAATTGAACTTAATGGCTTAGTTTTTGCATTTTGCCAAATTTAAAGTGTACCTTTTGCAGGGCCGTGATGGTTTCGTTATGGGAGAAGGGGCAGGTGTTCTAGTATTGGAAGAACTTGAGCATGCTAAGGTTCTCCACATACAGTTCCATTGACCCCTTTCATGTAGATCTGTTCCTTGTTTTTTGTTCAGCTGATTGACTTGGTACTAATGTTCAACTGTTCAACACTTTCTGGTATGTGCAAATGTTCTGCAGCAAAGAGGTGCAACGATATACGCTGAATTTCTTGGTGGAAGCTTCACATGCGATGCGTATCACATGACTGAGCCACATCCTGAAGGTGAAATGCACATTCGAACTTTGCCGTGCTCTTCTGTTTCATTACCTAAATATGAGCCCTGCCAACATTTCCATTTACTCCATATCAGGAACGGGGATCACTCTCTGCATTGAGAAGGCACTGGCTGATTCAGGGGTAACAAGGGAAGAAATTAACTATGTGAATGCCCATGCAACATCTACACAATCAGGCGATTTGAAGGAGTATGAAGCCATCGTTCGTTGCTTTGGCCAGAACCCTGAGGTGTATATATTACCTGATGCCAGAATGTTTGAGAAATTTCGTAAATCAAATCAAACAAATTATATATATTATTTTTGTGCAGCTAAGGGTGAACTCAACAAAATCAATGACCGGGCATCTTATAGGAGCAGCTGGTGGAATAGAAGCTGTTGCTTCTATACAGGTAAGGAAGTCATATTTCTGGACTATACTATGGATTATTACCATTATGGAGTTTTGAATGATTTCTTCACATTAATTATATCTTTCCGAGTATTGATCCAATATGGTGATCTCTAGTTCAATTGGTAGCAGTTGTAGAAAAGTAATGCTCCGCACTTGTCTGCTTGGTCTACATCTGTTAAAAGTTAGAGAAATGGGGCATATATAACCAGGTTATTTAGCAAGACTAGACAATCTGCATAGCCCTCTCCTATATCGTTGATCACTAACATAGGACATTTGAACTGGATCTGTATGAGAACAAAAGTTATCAAGTAGCAAGTGAAAGTTAAGTGTCGAGCAACAACTTCTATTCCACATGATACTACTATACTTCTCCAACTTTTTCGATAAGATTTATAAGCATCATTCATTTTAGTGTTACTCCCATTGTTGTGCATATTAACAAATATGAACTTGTACACATCCATCATTTGTAATCTGAACATTTCCACTTGCATTTCACTTCCATATAGTCAACTCACCTGCTTACTTGTTGCAATAACTTTCTGCTAGCGAAAATGAATGTCACCATGCCAGAGCAATGCATTGGTGTTAATGCGAACGTTTTCAGATCATCATGGCTATATTACTCATCAATCTTTGTTGTGTTCATTGCAGGCTATAAGAACTGGTTGGGTCCATCCAAATCTGAATTTGGAAAACCCAGAAAAAATAGTGGTAAGCTTGTTGGAAATTATAAGTTTTCCACTATAGATCTTCCCTTTTGACGATATTTATTGTTATTTGGTTGGTATATATCTTAAATAGATTAAGGCTTGCACAAAATAAGCTAGATATGAAATAACAGATTTTACCGCAATATTTAGAGCTCATTCCATCCAATGAATGTCCTGATCTCAATCTTGACCACAGGACGTCGGCGTGTTGGTGGGATCAAAGAAGGAGAGATGTGAAGTAAAGGTGGCCCTGTCAAACTCATTTGGATTTGGTGGGCACAACTCATCAATTCTGTTTGCCCCCTTGAAGTAAACTCGGGATGGTGATCTGCTTCCTTGTTGTTCAATTACGCCACGGAACTGGCAACTGGGACTGCATATACAAGACTAGTGGACTAGCTCGGAGGCTCTTCTGTACTGCTGCGGATGTTAGTTGGAGGTCCGAGCTGAGAAGAACATCATACTACTTAAAGTCAAGCGAAGAAAGTATTGAGGCCGCACAAGCCCAGCTATGTTCATATGTGCCGTCATCACAGGCACGTCCGTATCAAGCGAAGAATTGCGTGGTGGCCTATGGCCTATGTTTATTGTTTGTTGTTCAGTAAAGTATTGTTGGATAATCCAGACTTGCCTTCCCGGGCCGCTATTTTTCCCCTCACCGTCTGCCAGCCCCTTATTGGGCTCTTTCCTAGATCAGGTGATGAGAGACCCCTGTGGAGGTGCTGCTGGGTTTTGCTGTTGTATTGATGTTTTAGTGACTGCGCTTCATTGTAAGCATGTCTGAACTTCTCTGCTCTGCTCCTCTTCGTTGCTCTACTTTCTTTTTCCATGTAAACTAAGGTATAAGATTGGTGAACTGATTGGAATGATGCTCACTGAAACGTAAAGGCCTTGTTTGTCGGCGTCTTGATTTTTCCTGATTTAAGCGGGAATTGAACTGTTTCCTTTGAATTCATTACTACCAAACAGTTGTCGAAACTGTCTGAACAACATTTAGGTTTCAGAGGGCACTTTTAGCGTAGGCTGCAGAGAATTCGATTATCTGCATGTATGAATCCTTGGATTTAACAAAGCTTTCGCTAGCTGCATAAGAAATTGGTTCCTCATGCTGTGAAAGAAAATACAAACAGTAACCATGCTATTAGCCAACATTGATCTCCAGGTCGCCTGGTCATGATGGCGGCGGTAGCCTGTGGACCACGAGAGCCATGACAATGTGCAGCCTCCTGGTCTCTGCCATGTCGACATGTGCAACCTCCTCCTCACCTGTCTTGTCTTCTTCGGCTGCGGTACTTCCACTCGCTGGAGACTCAAAGCCTTGGCGGCCTTTGAATCAATGTTGATAGCTGTGGATGAAGGAGAGGTTCAGTGACATGGTTCCTAGATAGATGAGTGTAACGCTGTCATGGGGGAGGTGGTGTTTCGGCACATAGGTAGGTGCATATGAATCTATCATATAAAATATAAAAAAATTGAAATGTCAAAAAATTTCAAGATAAAATTTCGCGTGTATATTCAGACATTCTAATTTCGCACAGAAGTTTTCAGGGGAAACGAACATTTTATGTGGTATGTGTAAATAATACAAAAAAAATCCCGTAAATAGTCATGTGAGAACATAAAAAATTATCTTTTTTACACGCGACACAATAAATGTTCTTTTTCCCTGAAAACTTGTGTGCTGGCATAGAATGTCTAGATGTACATGCGCAATTTTATTTTAGAATTTTTTGATATTTTGAAATGTGTTTTCACACAGTGGGTTCATATGCACCCATGAGCCGAAATGAATCTTTGTCATGGGCCAATTAATTCATCTCTACTTGTGCTGTGAATAAAATAATCCTGGCATTTGAATCGGAATGAAATGCAACACCTATTAGATGACATACTCCCTCCGTCCACAAATAAGTGTACATGCGGGGTTTTTAAGATAAATTATGAGGTGGAGTGAAAAGTACATTGGGAACATGCATCTCTCCTCTTTAATTCTTTCACCTCCAATGAGCTAAGTGCTTGTAGAAAACAAGAAAAATATGTGCTCAATATTATTGGGTTTGATTTCCGTGCGATGAGAGAGAAGCAATTAAATTGCATTGGAAAGATAGGAGTACACTCTTTTGTGGACAAAGTTTATTGACAAAGTTTAGAGTCTAGATGTCCACTTATTTGAGGACGGAGGGAGTAGATGTGAACAGAGGTTCGTCCTGTGGTACCTTACATGTTAAGGTCATAAAGTCGGGACAGGCAGTTCCAGCAAATCCGCACGAAGACATTCAGACAGCACCAACAAAAGGTAAGAAGACCTGACTTGACAACGTGACTGTAACGGTATCGACTTGTTTAGTCCGATCATCACAGCAAAGTTCATGGCGCACTGGTTGATACACAACCACAGCCCAGAATGCTAGACAAATCACAGGCTTTAGAAGGACAAAACAATGAGATACCAGCAGTCATTTATACAGCACTGTGGAACGAAATGAGTTCTCCACAAGCATGTGCATCAGACATTATTTGCAGAGGCAGATTGTTCAAGGAAATGAAAAAAAAAAGCCATTACAAGGATCCATTGGAGAAGTTCTAGTGCTGGGAGATAAGTTCCATGTCTAGTTCACATGTTGATACGTCGATTACGGTGAAATTTTGTTGTGCTTTGCACTAGTTCTTGCCCATCATGGCTCTGTCCTGCTGCCTCAGCCTCTCACCTTCACGTGAAAGATAGCCCTGGAACTTCTCCTGCCAAAATGCAAAGAAAGATTGTTATGCTGCACCGTGGGTCCATAAAATTAAAAGAGTGCAGCAACTCACAAAATCTGGATAACTGTTTGAATGTAAGCTAAACAAATAAGAAAGATTGAAAGCAGTCATGTGCAAAAAAACAAAAACAAAAAATAGAATCAAGCAATATCGATAGCAATATAGATAAGTTGTGCAAATCGTCTGTAATATGCTCTTGATAGAGCCCACATTGCAAATTTAATACAATAATTACAGCAATCTATACCACAAAAAGACTCACTCGAGGCAGTGTCCAAGAAAAAAAATACTTTAGAAGTACCATGCATATGCCTTCACTAGCCTCAGTGCTACAAAAACAACCGGAGGACAGGTGACTGCATATCCGCAATTAATTGGTTCCAAGGGAAAATGACTTAAGAAATTAACCTTTCAAGGTTTAAGGGTAGATACGATAAGATAAAGAATGTAATATAGAGCGTCAAGGAACAAACAGATTTAATTTCAGCCTTATGATAAAAACTTGAATGATATATTTAATCAATATATCTTCACCACATCTTGTTTTACTGAAAGAGGACTTCAATAATCAGATTGATAACACAAGTTCATGCCCGGCTACTAACTGCACTCTCATAACAATGAGATGCCAAATCATCATATCTGTTGAAAGTAAAAAAACACTAATACAACAATGAGAAAGGACGTGAATGGGTTTTGTGTTAACAAGGTTCTAGACTCGGACACGATTAACCACCGTGACTTCATTGATGACTTTGGTAAACAATGCATTTTAATGTGTGATGGCCAGGTGAAGATAAATACCATGGATCATAGCTGTGGAAGTACACGACTGAATGAAAAAGACATCAAGCATGCAACCAGCAAATGTGTAGCTGAAAAGGTTAGATCTTGGCTTATAGAGGATGCTACTGTGAGACCTAAAGAGCTGAAAGAACGCGTCATGACAAATACAAGATCTTGGTCAGCGCCAAAAGGGTGTATTACGGGAAGGAGATTGCTATGTGCACACTCTAGGGTGATTGGGAAGAGAGTTTTGACAAACTGTACAATTTTAAGGCTGAGATTGATAGATCTTGCCCAGCCAGCGTATTTGTTAGTGATCACCATGAAATTGCAGGAGTTATCAGATTTCAAGAGGCTATTCATTATTTCATTGCATTGAAATTATGTGTAAATGGATTCTTACATGGCTGCAGGCCATGCTTGGCCATAGGTAGCACATTTTTAACAGGTAAGTTTAAAGGGATCTGGCAACAGCAATAACAGCATGTGTTGTAGACGGCCGCAATTGGATGTATCCCGTTGATTTTGGGGTAATTACACTCTGAAACATCAGATAATTGGTTGTGGTTCGAGGAAAGGCTGAAACATTCCATTGGCACTCCAGAGGGGCTCACTATTTGCAATTATGCACGGAAGAGCATAGATGGTGCAGTTCAGGATGTGTTTCCCACTGCTGCACATCAGGAATGCATGATGCATTTGGTAGCCAACTTCAAGAAAAGGTTCCATGGGAAGGTGTTCAATGGACATCTATGGCCAGCAGCTTATTCGTGGAATCCTTATCACTATAGCAAGCACATGGGAGCCATACAACAAGCAAAAGCAGAAGCAATTGAATACCTATGGAAGAACGACGTAAGGTTGTGGTCAAGGAGCCAATTCTCAACTTATTCCAAGGTAGACTACAAAATCAACAACCTTGCTGAATCATTCAACAATTGGGTGAAACAATACAAGGGACTGAATCTTGCAGACTTTTTTTTACAAGATTTACCACAAATTGATGGTGAAATGGGATTTAAGAAGGATTTCTAAGAAAATGCAAGGGATTATTTTGCCACACATCGTTAAAGAACTGAACGAAAAAAAGGGGTCTAGATTTGATAGTGGACAGAAGTGATGAGCACATTTCTCAAGTTAATCGCCTTGGTGCTAGTGGGTTTAGGCATGTTCTAAATCTCAAAGACAAAAGATGCACTTGTTGATAGTGGCAGCTTCCTGGAAAGCCATGTGTGCATACAATTGCACTAATTTGTAAATGAGGGGGATCAATTGCGCAGCAAGTACATGAATTGCACTAATTTATAAAATGAGGGGATCAAAGGGGCCCCCACCAATGTCCCATCTGCAAGCAATATGGACATCGATGTGGCACACTTCTAGGAATGGTGGCCCGGATCAAATGGTTGTTGTGCGTCTTGAAAGGTATGGTCAATTTATTTTGAACATTCTTCTCTCTATTTTGTGCATAAATCAATTCAGTGATCAATTTCTGATCTTGCAGAGGTCCACAAAAGAAAAGAAAGAAGAAAACAAAAACGATTGAAGATGGGAACAGCGAAACAGTATTTTTTATTTTATTGAAGCTCTGGGATTTGACTTATCAACCTCTCACCATGTCATGAAACAAGTTGAATAAAAACACCAGATAAATTGAATGGCAGAATTAAAATACTGACACGCCTGATTCTAATTCCTGAGTTTGGTGCTCAATGTCGAAACACTCTAGTTTGCAGTGCATTATTTTTGACTCAGATAAAATCACTAAAAAGGTTCAAATCTATAATCAATGGCGATAATACGCAGGAGATGTAAAGGTTGCATAACATAATCTGACATCGCACGCTTCATGCCCCGATGAGGCACTCAATCTCCTGCTAGGCACCCACCGATTAGTAAAAAAAAACCTTTGATGTCTGTACAATGAACAGGTTATTTGGACCCAAATATCTTCTTTTTTTTTTTTTTTGCGAATTCCTTTGATTTGGACCCAAATATCTGAGCCAGCCAAAGAGTTATCAACTTGCTCAATACACTATGGGGTCCTCAGATAACTAACGACTGGTCTACCGCATGAATTGAAACGAAACAATCCATCGTGCATAAGTAGGGATACTGTAATCACCCAAGTGACCACATTAATCCAACCGCATCTGCGCTAATCCAGATAACGCAGGGGAAGAGCAGATCCGGCGACACATGCGGGGAACCGGGGCGTGATTGCGGATGCGGGGCTGGTTACCTTGCCGCCGAAGAGGAAGATCCCGGCGAGGCCGACGGTGGCGACGCTGCCCCAGATGACCACGGTGGACGAGAGCAGGGACCAGTTGCGGTAGATCATCGTCGCCTCTTGTCTCGTCCTTGCCTCTCTCTCGCTGCTGCGGACGGTGGACGGCGGACGGCGGGCGGCGGATCGTCGGAGAAGAAAAGGCAGATGAGAAGAGTTTTGTGTTTTTTTTTCCTGTCTGGAGAAGGAGAGAAGAGAAGGATGAGCAGAGGCCTCTGGAATAGCCGGGCCTTACATGGGCTCTTCGTTGGGCCTTTGATCCGTACCGCCTACATACGTCCGACCAGCCCACGGCCCAGGCTACACCGAACCGAGAGAAGCATGCTACTGAACTGAAAAATCATCTTTTCTTTAAAAAAACATGCATAGGTGTGATCTGTTCCCTCCGTTACGGATGGATAGAAATAACTCAGCTTTATCTACATGTGATATAAAATACGAAATTATAATTATTTAAATATTTATCTTGATATACTAGATAATTAGAATTTTAAAATTAGTTTGAATATTTAATATTATTGTTTATGTATTTTTGCTGGATCTTTTAGAGGCTGGTCAGGCCAATAGTACGTTCAAGGCTGTGCGCATGGTGCATTAGTCCTACTCGGTACTCATTTATCGCTGCTATTTGGAAGCATGTCGTTGATGATTTTAGAACACCAACAACACTCTTCCTACTCCGGTGTGTGTGTGGTCCCTCTTGTATGTGTTCCTATTCACGCAAGCACACAATGCTGCCGCTTTCTTTCATATTGTTGTCCTCCTCCTACCTTTCCCTCTCTTTCTGTTGTAGCTTTTCATCGTGCAATTGCCCCCCTTCAAATGTGACAATCTTATCTTGAGTGGCAACACACGTCGTCTCACGGATGTAAGCCATCTGTATTTTTCTTTATGAGGAGATCGATGGAGTAATAGTGCTAAAAAAACATACAAGTAGTAATAATCTACTTTCTCCGTTCGCTATGTTTTAGATATTTCAACGTAGAGTAATACAAATCAAAATGAATGAACTTACACACTAAAATACATGTATACATGCATTTTCAGAAGAAGAAAACCCAAAACATCTTATAATAGTGAACGGAGTGAGTGTATGGATGTTTGCATGTAGTAAAATTTCTTAAGATCATTTGATCTCAATCAACTGGTGCAACGGCGTCAACAGGTGCCTTCCTACTCATTCGCACCGCATTGACAGTTAAGCTTTTTTTAAGAGATTGCCAGTTAAGTTGCACTTGCATATAAGTATATCCAGTCCTAGCAAGAGCAAACGGTACCGCACTACTAACAACTTAACTTGACAGCATAGCAACACGCACATGTCAGTATCCCTCCCTTATTTCTCTCTATTCTTTGCTTAAATGCAAAAGTGAAATGTGTGCCATGCGAGACATGATCTATCTACAACTACAAAGTCTATTCTCTAGGCTGGATGCAGTATGTAGACACTAAAAGGAACATGGGAGAGCAGAGCTACATACACAGTAAAGTGTGGTCTGAACTTGCAAGGCCTATCTATCTACAAGTTTCCAATCTTGATTGTTCATACTCCTTTCAGAAATATAACGCACATTCTGATTCTAAGAGTTTAAGATTTGGCCAGAAACTAATACTACATCAACATGTAGTTCCATGTGACATAAAACTGAGTTCTTTACTCGCACGGTAAAAGTACCTTTATATTTCCAAAAGGAGGATCCCATTCCAATTTCAATCTGGAAGAGCAGGGAACTGGACATAAGGAGTTTGCATGTCTCTCCTTGTTTACAAGTTTTTGATAGAAAACCATGGAAGAGCAGAGCAATCCAACCTAAAAATGTCGAGAACCTTTCTGATTCAGAAGCCTTTCTGCTTGTTATCATTCAGGAAAGGTAATATTCATGGGTGTTTGCATGTTGGCAGAGAATGCAACTCATCAACATGTTTCAAGTCCAAGAATTTAAAATGAGTTTGTCCGCAGTCATTTCAAATCAACTAATATACAAGATATGTTTCAGGAAAGAAAAAAAAAATAGGCTTACAATAAGCAGGAAAAGTGTTCAGGCGAAGGGGCAAGGAAGTAAAGCTCATGATGTCATATATCGCCTATACATGAAATGCCCCAGAAACCTGTAAAGGGATATGTAAATGAAATAAAATGGCAAACAATACACAGCTTTCAAGTGGATTTGTGATATATATATCGAACAACTAAACAGATGGAGTGGGAGATACAAGCATATCACAAAAACAATAAAAAAAATACAGTGTCTCTGGGCCAACTGAAAAAAAATGCAAAAATTTCTAGAAGTCCAATTCTACACAAGAGGGGAAAAAATAAAAGAGAAATCACTATCAAACAACAACAATGGAAGCGCTCAACTGGTAGCTTATAAGAATTACCATAGATACAAGATATGTATTTATATATGACAAGCTAGCACTGTCCGCGTACCATCCAAGAAAATTTGATACCTCGCCTAGTTTCAGAAGATATTTTATACAATCCAGCTCTGCTGCTTAAGGGTCACCTTAGCCTAGCATCGCCTCCTTTGCTTCGGAATGCAGGGAGGGAGAAGAATGAACGTGATCCTGCAATTTGTGGTGGAGATAGTTTCAGTGAAGCACTGCCAGAACAACTAATACCAATTTGTGCTAACAATGACGATAATTATAAAAAAAGACACCTTCATGGTTATGTGCTAATGGAGCAGCTTAACATAAGAATATACATGCCTAGATGTCTGTGTACCTTTAATTGGGCTACCTGTTAGTTGATCCTCCCTCAGTCTGAAATTTGCAGTGGGGTTTGGAATGGAGCTACGTAACGATGGTTCTGCAAATTAAGATCTTACGTAAAGTTGTGTACTTATTTATGGAGGAAAAGAAATGAAGAGCAAAATAAGTTGGTAACCAAAGCCTGAAAGGCTTATTTTAAGACTCAGAAGCTAGAAGTATTAAATCCACGAATGTGGAAGTGTCGTTCCAATCAGGAAAACCTTTTCAATACTGCATGCACATGATGATCTAGCTAGGGGAGCCCTGTTTTTGGATTACAGTTTTGATTTCTGCCCCTTTTAGGGGGATCCACCTTGCAAAGGGATAATTTTGGTCATACCATGTCAATATGTCATCAACAAGGACTTCGTCCCTTGTGTCATTCACAATGGGATTGACTATTTCTTACCCAAAAAAGTGTGGCAAACGGTATGTTAATGTCAAGAGATATAAACAATTTGTTCCATGGTAGTTAGCTTATCAGCAAGAGATACTCCCACCCTCACTTTACTTTGTCATATATAATACTGAATCCCACTTCTAAATTCTTAAAGAAGCTGAAGATGGTGTGCGTCGACTTGAAAACAAATGGTTAAGACTTCTCAAGTACAGTTATCCCAAAAATGAAGGAGCCTGAAAGACACTTGTATTAAAATAAAGGCTTACTAGTTTTTACTCTGACCTAAGTATGGAAAAAAGAGATGGACAGTGGACAAAAGGTGAATGGTATACACTGAATCATAAATTGGTTAAGAAGCATAACACACAAACAATACTCAAAGTGAAAGATACTGGAATAGCATGTGCAGAGTAAGAGCCTTGAAGGATACCTTGTTCGGTGAGAACTTCGTTCTCAACAAAACCATCATACGAAGAAAGATAGCCCATTCTTGACTTCCTGAAATCATCAGAAGATCCTATGGCCAGATCCCGGCCATCTTCCATATCATCATCACATTCCGAGGCAGTTGAAGCAGAAACCCAATCGTTTACTAAACCATCAGCACCCCTATTCTTCCTCCCAAATTTCAATAGTTTCTTAAACCCTTTTGTAACATCTTTGCGTGGCTGTTGAGATGCATTGGAAGCACTAAAAGGCATCTGAGCACTGCCCCACTTTTTTCTCATCCGGGAAACATCAGCATCTGTTATTTGATCTAGCGAATGAGAATTCCATGGTGATGGACTTCCAGTTGGTGAATCGACAAAAGCATCACCATCTGAGGTATCATTTGCGTAAGGCGATAGGTGTGGAAGGCGCGAGCTCCAGGGAGCTGGTAATTCACCAGGTAAGTCATGCATGTTTCCTGCAAACGCATTGAATTTGGTATTGGCTGCTTCCCTTGGAAAAGAAACATCGCCATTTTCTGATCCTGGGTCATCTGAATTTCCAAAATCATGACTTTGTTTTGGGGTCTCACTCTCTGAATCAGCAGGAAAATCACTTTCCCTAAGAGTCTCTTCAATGCTTTCGTATTCTTCATCTTTGGCTTCATCTGGGGAATCCTCTTGCTGATCTGGAAAATCGTCATCATCATCATTGACATTTGCAAACATCGGTGCACGGAATCCGGTTATACCGACAATAGGGTGAGCCCCATTGCCTTTCCGAAGAAAAGACTTTGGTGCACCAGATTTATGGGTGCTACTAGTAGTTCCCGAGGGAGCCCAGTTGTATATATCCTTGTTCACTGATGATGTGTCCCTTAATTCACTACCATTTAAGTTTTTCCGCATAGACTGTGACCCCCTTGATTGATGTTCATTCATAATACTCTTTGACTCTTCAATTTTACTCTTACTACGGGAAAAACTTTTTGGCTGAGCCCTGGCAGTAGCTCTATTATGACCAGCTGATTGCTTTGTACTTTCGTTTCTGAAGTCAGAGAAATTGGGAACTGATTGTGCAAGAGGATTGTCTGGTGGATTTTTGCGATTTGCATAACTAGATCTTATAGTCCTTGACGAATGCTTATGGTTATGGACAGGGGCAATGGATGTCTTTTGTGTGTAAGCAACTTTGTTTGAAAAATGCTTCCTGGAATCAGCACTCCTGGAAGAACCATCGCCAGATAGGTAGTCACTATTCATTTCATCTTCTACAAAGAAAGAATCTACACCCTGGAAAAGGCAAAGATGACAAGTTACAGCATCACACATGATTATAGCATACATTCTACATCTATACTTGCTGAAAATCAGATTTTCAGTACTTTACAAAACATTAACAACATGTTATGTTTAGTGGGAAAACCAGAGTACAGCACTTGGGGTATATGTTAATTTAACGAACTACCAGAATTTTCTGAATTGATATTTTCTGTTGAAAAAAGTACTACACTACTGTACATTGAATCTAATACCTGATCCTTATTTCGTATAGCTGATTGCAACGGAGGAATCTTCTGGGCACGAGAAACATATGCAGAGTCGGGGAGATCTGCAGACCGAGAGAATTTGGTCCGCATCTCAGCCTTGCTCCGTTCTAGGCTGTCATGCATTGCCTTTAGTATTGCTTCCTTCTCTTCTTTCTGCATCTTCCAATCCTCCTTTAGTTTTGCATCCCTCTTCTGCATATATTGATCATAAAACTTCCCTCTTGACTCTTCCAAGCTAAGCATGGCAAGTTTATCTGGTGTGCTATTGATGTTATACCCTTCCTTATCCACCATCTTCAGAAGCTCATTGGCATCAAAGTTATTAGTCATACTATCCGTCACAGTTTGGTTCCTGTCAATCTTCTCTGGAAGAACCTTTATAGGCTTTGGCTCACTTACCCTAGGTGTGTCATCAACCTGTGGATCTGTAGACTTTCCTCTCCTAGTGGTGGTTAGCTTGTGTGCGGCAAATAGTTTCTCCAGCTCATTGGCCTTCATTTGAAGTTCATCATGCCGATCATGATTCCCCTTCCCTGGTCTCGCCACCCTGGTCTGCTCCAAGGTAACAGCACTTCCATCATTTACTGGTTTAATTTTACCTCCTAGCAAACTCAACTCCTGCTCAGCATTAGATGATTGTCTGCTCAAGTTTGTTCCCTGGCGACCAGAATAATCTGATGGAGGAAGTATTTCAGGCCCAACTGCAGCCTTTCTCCGTACATTTTCTACCTTCCGTGGTAGACTTTTCCGCCGCAAGCTAGCATCATGACCTTCAATTTCTGTAGAGGGACCTCCATCCCTACCAGATGAACCCCTAAAATTAGTGCGGGAATTGGACGTGGCTTTTGATTTGGGATCAACACTACTTGACACCTTCCCAATTGTTCTAGAGGATCGATCATTCTTTCCGACCACAACTGCTTCAGCGTGTATCTCTTTTGAACGGAGGCGAGAACCTCTGTTACCTTTCTGTCCAACCTGTTCACTTGTAACTGGTACCTCATGAGCAACAGAAGTGATTTCCTTATCTACTATGCGTGCATGTTCCTCTGACGATGGGCTAGTTAAAGTATCATAATGTTTTGGCAAACCTTCCTCAGCTGTCCTTGGAGATGTTATTAGTCGGGTTCGACCAGAAACATTTGAAGCAACATGCTCTGATATCCTTGCGTCGCCTTGCCCTTGATTAACTCTCTGCTCCTTGTCGAAGGATGACTCACTCTCAGTGCTGGATGTTATAGCCATGTCATCTTCCAAACAAGATTTAGTCAGTTTTTTAGGAACCTCGGCAACAGCCGCCGATAAGGAGTATGGAGATGTAGTATTAAAAGTTGAGGAGGAGCAAGCACTTGTAGTAGTAGAATCCTTGGGTGTGTCACCATCCTTTTGAAATGGCCAAGACTGAGATGTTACTGGATGCTTAGCCCCACTAGCATCCTTATCAGCTCTTACTTTCGATGAATTGGCTTCCTGACTGGCAGATGTTGGTGTCCCAGCAGGAGTTCCATTTTCACTTCTGTCATTACAGCCACCAGTATCATTTTGACTTAGGTCAATGCTCATGTCACTGACACTGCTGAACCTCCTTACCAACTTGTCCATGGATGCAACAGAAGGCACCCTGCGGTGCTCACCTTTCACTGGAACCACCTTAGCAGTACCTGCTGAGTTGCTGTTACCAGAAGTTGGAGTCTGCTCCTTTTGCTTATTCTCAAACATGCTTATCCTATCTTGCACACTCAAACGCCTTGAAAGCTCTTTAGCAGGAGCAGGAGGGGCTTCTGTTTCATTTTCTTGTTTATCTACTGCCTGCTGAAGGGTTGACTTAGAGTGTTGTGCAGTGCTGGATCCTGGTGGAACCTCTACTGATTGTTGGCTGTTGCTTAATCTGTCGATATGCGGAACACTGGCACCACTTACAGATTTATTACTGGATCCGCCGTGATCAGCCTGTGGCTCATCTATAGACATGTCTGAACTGCAGGAGTCACGAAGATTCCCATCTTCGAAGCTCTTCCAGTGTGATGAAGCTGCTTGTGATGCATGCTGAGGATTGATGTCCGGACGGCGCTGGCAAAGTGACATGTATCTGTTGCATGCTTCGCTGGACATAACAAGTTCATGTTGTCATATGCATCTAAACATCGTTCATCAAGAAAGGCAACAAAAGACCAACAAAGAAACAAGGACTGGGACAGAAGATATATCAATGCACAATGTTACTAGTTTCATTTCCAAGAAAAGCAGAACCACAGATTCGTCCACAGTGCTCTTAAACCCCAGTGCTATCATGGTAACCACACATAATAATCATGTAGAGATTGAAAATTGCAAAGCTGATTCTTTTTATCACAGTCCACTTCAAAATGACCCCATGAGAACCTTCTCATGCAAACTTTCCCCACTTTCCAGAACAATAACTACAGGGGGTTTGAATATTTTCCTAAATTTAACTACCACAATCTAGCATCGCATTTTCTTAAACTAAGTAGAAAATGGAACTAAGTAGAACTTGGTGTGCAATATTAATGGCATTTGACAAAAACAGTGATAAACTTTCTTTTTACAGCTGCTTGCTGTTTCAAATCATAAATGAGATCTGCTTGTTTGACATAAAAAAGGACAACTTGAGCACATTAGTCTACTGCTGATGGGGAATCACTTGTGTTAAATACTTAAATCTGCACATCGACTTTCGCGATACCAAAATAGTCTATGGGATATGATTGTCGGATAAGCTGTTAACTGTAATCTCATTGAATTACATAACACCAACCAGCAAAATATTAAAATTATAATCATAAGGCTACGTGTCTGTAACTGAGTTCTGGGCTTGACAAGTTTCAAGCATATACCTCAACCGGTTGGCACCGAAGTGGTCTGCAAAAAGGAGAAGCTCAGAGACACTGTCATGGTTAAACCCTGCGGATGATGCCCGGGCACAAGACGTGACAAGGTCTTGTTTAAGTGCACTTAGACGGACATCAATCGCTCTAAGAAGCTCCTTCCTGGACAAAAAAATCCAGGGCATAAATAATGGATGGTTAAAGATATGTCAGCTTGCATCAAAATAGTTGAAACTGTAAATTACTTGATATTGCAACACAGCCTACAGACAAGACATGCATTCAAGCAGTATGTCTTATCTATCAAAACTCACAGCACATTGCATTGCTGCATCACTGCACGTCGATTATACTAGTACAATAAGATTGAGTCTTGTATGTGCATAAACAGAGGCATTAGAAAAATTGGATATCCATGGTCTTACAGTCAATAACATTAACATAAAACTACTAACAATTGATCTTTCTATAATCAACATAGAATGGTTAAAGGATGGACAGTCTGAAGCTCCAAAATATGGAAGCCAGAAATATGTCCATGAAAGGTCCATGTGACGTAATTAAAGAAAGCATATGCAACTGATCATCCTGGATAAATAAAATAATTTCATATAGCCAGACAAGTACATGGAGTATGAAACACAAAACATGCAAGGCTTATCAGGAAATACAGTTAATGAGTTTCATCTGTCTAATCTATTCCAGGAGGTACATACTAATTGTGGATCATCTTCTACTCACTTAAGTCAAGTTTATTTGGTAAAAGAGAGTTAAATGTCTACTCAACGAAGCACATACTAATTGTGGATCATCTTCTACTCACTTAAATCAAGTTTATTTGGCAAAGGAGAGGTAAATGAGGTGGAATTGAAATGAGAGATGAGCTTACTTTGTAATGTCTGCTGCTGCCGAGGCTTCAGCTGACAATTAGCACAACAAGAGAAAGAGATTATATTAATTATGTTCACAAGCATCACATACTGCCACACATGAATGTAATTATGGCACATTAAAACAATTATCGGCATGCACCAATGAACGGTGTTCTCCGTACCTTTCCTAAACTATTACCTGCTTATTAAATATATTTCCTAATTAGTAACTAAGTTTCATGTCAATATGTGATGATATAGTGGCATCAATGTATACAGCATTAAACAAGAGTCTCTAATTGTTCATGCACGCCAATTATCAGTTGCCAATTAAGTAAGAAAATAATCAAAGAACTTTCACTCGCTCCCCGGATAATATCACCGGTAGCACACTGAATAACTCCTGTAAGATGGACACAACTCTAATAATGAAAGTGTGTGACCAGTATGAGGTATGAACAGACATAAAGAATCGGGACATACCATCTCCACCCGAGGAAACACCCTGCAAACAGAATTACCAATTTTAGACAAATGCTACTACTGCACTACAAAAAAAAAACACGCTAAAAGAAGTGCTTGATTATTATTGATACCTGTGCTGCGTAAATCTTCCTAGCCCCTTCCAGCTGCGACGTTTCCGCCTCGAATGTATTCGCCATCTCCAGCACCTCCGGCGTGCTGACGAAGCGCACGAACCTTCAAGCAGAAGCGAATCAAAGCACTTGTGAGCATATTGGACATCGCGGAGCCGAAGAACAATAATAAGCCATATATGAAGAAACCTCTCGAGGGTGCCCTTGCTGAACCAGGCGGCGCGGCGGTCCAGCTGCAGACGGATGGCGGGCTGGGGCGGCTGGGCCGCCGCCTGCTCCTCCGCCGCGCGCAGGTGCGTGAAGAAGGGCTTCACCGACCCGGACGCGATCTTCTCCGTCCGCCCACTGCCCGACACCACCAGCTCGCACCTGCGCAGAAAGCAGCCACCTTTAGCTCACAGGAAGCGCGCGGGAATGCGAGATTCCTCCCCGCATCCTCACCTGGAGCGGCGGGGCGAGAGCTGGAAGAGCGCGTAGTCGAGCGGCACGTTGGGCTCCATGGCGACGCCGCCAGCGCCGCGGCCGGCGGCGAGGTCGGATCTGATGGATCGCGTGCGAGACCTGCTCCCCGCCTCCGGCGGAACCGACCACCCCGGAAGCGCCGGAAAGGCGGGTCGAGCCGCGCAATGCAGCTCCCGCGGCGGCGAGATCGCGCGGCGGCCGGTGCGTGCTGCGGCGGCGGGCCGGATCTCGCCCCCACGCGCGCCCGGAATCCGATAACGTGCGCCTGCTGGCTGCTGTGCTGTGGGGGAGGGAGGAGAGCGGAGTGGAAGAAGAGAGGACTAGAAAGAAAGCTGCTTGTTTGGTGGAGCTGGAGCTGGAGACTGGTGTGCTGCTCTGCTCTCTCTCTCTCTCTCTCTCTCTCCCTCCTCCGTGGGAACAACAGAAGAAGGTAAAACCAGGAAATGTAGGGGGTGTTTGGGTGAAATTAGCGGCTTTAATCTGGAGTTTTGGAGAAGCTTAGGTGCTTGATTAAGAGAGATTGTTCTTTTCTGGGAGTGTAATTGTGGCAAAAAAGGGAGTTGAAGCGAAGCTGCTTTCGTTTTCATTTCATTTTGTTTTTCTATTTTGCTTTGCATCTCCTTGGCTTTTCAGGATAACAACGGCTTTGAGTGGGCAGTTGGTATGGATCTGACCCTTCTGTCCTTCAACAGCAAACAAAACCAGGGGGATTGTTTTGAACTTTGGAGGAGGGATTTTCTTCAGAAAGAAGCCAAGATTTCTGCTGAGAACGTGTTACTGTACTTCTCTTTCAGTTACTCAAAACGTACTATGGCATGGCACCTTTTCTTTTCCCCTGTTGCTAGTGTACAAGTCTGGTCACCAATCTTCAGGCGACAAAAATGTGAGCGTCTGTTATTAGCATGTATCTCTCAATCTTTCAGCATCACCAAGTGAATACGATGTGGCCATGATGTAGTGCTTGGTGGTAGCAAGCGAATTGATGGATTTGCTAGACATAACCTACATAATTTCTTAAGAAATGGTTGCCTCATATAGCATTTGCGTGTTGTTGTGCCAGTTTAAGTTCTCCTTTTATGTGTGGCTATGCATATAGGGCCTGGCTCACAAGGGGTAGTGTTGCCACTGTCGCAGTGAACAGTGGTATTGAGCACCTAATATACTGGTATGGTCCTTCTCAAGGACAAGGAGAATCAAGAGGTCAAGATCTCGACAGTGACATCCCTTATGTATTTGGAAAGAAATTTATCAGTTTGTTTATGTGACTCTTAGATGACTTATAGTATGTGTTAATTATAGCTTGCATCAAAGTCGTGCATAACTGATAGTACAAATTAATGAAGAAGTTTCAGCTCCCAAATCGCCTTGCATATCTTCTTGCTACTCTAAACTTACCTAAATTGGTCTTCTGAAAAGAAAAAGAAAAACGATTTGTTTCCTAAGCTACTTCCCACAAATCTTGGTCTAACTGTTGACCGACATCTTCTGGTTCCTTGCTGATGAAAACAACGAGTAGACCAAGAAGAGAGAATCCCATGCGCAAAGTGTACGGATGGTGAACAAACAAGAATATATGAAGAGTAACTCTCAAATCATGAGGCAACGTGGATGAGAATTCTCCAAGTCTTGTCGGTGAAAACAACTCAAGAATCGAGAATGTGCAAGCGGTGGCTTGTCTATGAGTCTATGACAACTGGTATCCTACTTTATACACTAACAAAATTTACAGTAATATCTGAAGTGTAATATCAACTTATTTTGGGGTACAGATTTTTACGAAACATTGAAAAAACGTGAGAGGTGTGTTGGCTTCCCGGTACGTAGCGTACAGAATTTTCTAAAGTAAAAACAAAAAATCATATTTTGAAGTTTCAGGTTGAACGATTTTATTAAAAAAAACCACACAGTACATCTTGGTGTGAACTACATGAAAATATTTGTTAATAATCCTATCTGTATTTTTGTGTACAATTTAAATAAATAAAATGTGCAAGAAATTTTACATGTACGTAGTGAGTGTATATATACTTGTAGATTCTTTGTGAAACTCTTCAACATGTGTTTTCCGATTGTAAGAAAAGGCATCTAAGACAACCGAACTCATTGAGCAATATTTGTTACCTTTGTTTCTTTTTTCCCCTTTGGGACAACCGTCAAGAGTTTTCATTAAATAGATGAGATAATTGACTAGTTGGTATAGAAAAGGGCCATCAACAGTTACAAGTTGCTAGCTTGCCTGGGCTGGAGATCACACACCTGACAACATGGTGAACGCAAGATGCAAACACGTCAATGAAGCACTCGTAAACAAAGGAGCATCCCACCACGATGGAGAAACGTTGCATCTCCATTGGCCATACCAAATCTGGCGTGACTCTCACAAAGAGAGCACAAGAAACTCTTTTGGGAAGAACGAGGGACACTCGGTCGAAGAACTATATCACAATTCACACCTTACACATATGGGCTTGGCTAGAGATTGGACCGAACTAACATAAGAATAGAAAATGGAACTACCTAACATTTTTTTTGTACATGGGTAACCTCATAATTAATGATCGTGCTGCAACATTGCATTTGAGAATGTTTCCATACAAAAAATCTCCATCTGCGGGAGGACTTGGGATCCCAAACCTTAAGTACCTCAACATCATGCTTCGGACAAGATGGCTCTAGTAGAGGAAAGTGGAACAAGATAAGCCATGGTGAATTCAACATCTAGGTTCCCGAGGAAGCCTCTTCCCTTTTCAAGGTGGCAACATCAACGAAGCTGCGGAATGGCCGCATGAAAGTGCATGGAGCCCCCATGTGTGGTTTTGGTAACTAAGGCTATGGACTAATGTTTGCATTGAGTTATGTTTGTGGGATTTGTCCATAGACAATGCTTGGACCATACGTTGGCTTCATGGGAGCCCCCATGTGTAGTTTTGGTATTAATGAAAATTCCTATGAACTAATATTTGCATTGAGTTATGTTTGTAGGATTTGTCCATAGACAATGCTTGGACCATATGTTAGCTTCAAGGTTGAAATAAGAATATGAATTGATGACCAAGGCATTAATCAAGGAATGATCCAAAGATTAGTCATAAGAGAAGGTTGAGTCTATGGAAAGTATGTCTTGAAGAAGAAGATTGAGTGAGCTCTCATGTGTATCTTCAAGACGTCAATAAGATAATAAAAATGATGTGCAAGATCAATATGATCTATCTCGAAGAGGTCATATGCTTGAAACTTTCCATCCATATGGTGATCATGGATATGTGAAGATGCAACGAATAAGAAACCCTCCCATAGTGGATTATGGGGGAGTAATCGCACGACTTCATCAAGCAAGCACAACCAAGGAAGGTGTTTTGTCTTGATGCAATCAAGATCTTCGTCATCTAGCTCAAGTGCAATGTGCAAGGTTAAGGTTTCTTGATAGAGTTTATTTCTTAATGATATTGTGGTGTAGTTGGGAGACTGGTTTATAGGATAGTTGGTCGTAACATCAAGATTCAAGAGGCTCCCAAGTGAGTAACTTGATCGAGTTGTTCAAAGAGAGATCAAAACTTTGTATACTTGGCATCATATTTCTTTGTTGTTATTTGGTTCTTATCCATATGGTGTCTTAGAGCTTGTATTTATTCTCATGATAAGCTCTACTTCATCGAAAACGGATTTCGCATGAAATACTTGTTGCGTTTTCGATATTGATTTTTCCCTTATTCTTGTATTGAGAGGTTACAACTCTTAATTCATAGAAAAAATACCCCACTTGTTCTTAATATTTTCAACTAAATCGGAGTTTTCTAACTCAAGTTGTTGTGTTTTCAATGTTGGTAATTTTGCAGTTTTGTCTCTTATAGATAGGTTAAACCTTTCTTCATTTGGTTTTATACTCCTTTGTTGGACTATGAATTTTATTTGCATGTTCTTGAATAGCACGTTGTTTTAATTCAAACGAGCTCAAGATCATCAAATTCGGAGTCTGGGTGTAAAAGTTATGCAGTTTTTGGTTCTTGTTATCTAGTTTTGCCAAGCTAGTCCGGCCCGGACCATTTAGTCTGGCCAGCCGGAGTCGTACGGACTTGGCACGAGATAATTTTTGTGCGTGCAGTACCCTGCTCTGCCCCGATCGGACTAAGTGGCCAGAGTGGTCTGGCTATGCCAGACTTGTCCAGCCAGGCCAGCCATTCCGAGTAGCGGGAAAAAGGGGTCTTCTTTCCCAACATTCCTAAAATTTCTTGATCACGTTTTTTTACCTCCATTCTTGACAGTCTTGAGCTTTCTATCTCCCTCTCCCTCCCATGATTCTTGCATATATTTGAGAGAAAAGATAGAGGAGAAATCTCTACAACTTCACCAATCAAATCACTCTCATTGTGAGGGAATGATACGTCCAATTTGCATCACTATTTTATATCATAATTTATTGTTATTCATTGATATATTTCATATTTATAGGTGATACTTATGTTATTCAATCATTTTTTTCATCTTTGATGATTATTGGATAATTAACTGTCAGAGCCAGGATTCTGCTGGAAAAAGGACCGCCAAGACACCATATTTCTGAAGAACAACAATTTCCAGAAAATATACATAAAATCCTATTTTCCCAGATGACGGAGGAAGCCAGAAGGGGAGGCAGAGATGGGCCAGGAGGGGGCCAGACCACCAAGCCATGGCCGCGCCTAGGCATGGTCTGGGCGCTCTGGCCTACCCCTAACGTCGCCCCCTCGCGTATTTCAACCCCCCGACAAACCTAACATCGGGGGAGCGATCAGAGAAATATTCCACCACCGCTACAGGGCGGAGAACCACATAGAAAGAAAAGCTCTCCGGCAGGCAGAATTCTGCCGGGGAAATTTCTTCCCGGAGGGGGGAAATCGTTGTCATCGTCACCGCCATCAAGCTGGACTTCATCGGGATCATCATCACAATAATCTCCACCACCATAACCATCATCACCACCGTCTCCACGCCATCCCACTAGAACATCTTGGGTTTGATACTTGACTAGTTCATAGGGGAAACTTTCCCGGTGTTGATTACTCCCTGTAGTTGATGCTATTGAGTAAAACCATTGAATTAAGCTTTATGTCCAGATTATTGTTCATCTTTATATCACCTCTGATTATGATCCATATGATGTCTCGTGAGTAGTTCGTTTATTTCTTGAGGACATGGGAGAAGTCATGTTGTTAGCGGTGGAACTATGTTGAGTAATATGCAATGATTTGATATTTAAGTTGTGGTGCTATTCTTCTAGTCGTATCATGTGAATGTCGACTACATGATACTTCACCTTTATGGGCCTAGGGGAATGCATCGTGTATTTGGCTACTAATTGTGGGGTTGCGGGAGCGACGGAAACCCAAACCCCCGTTAGGAAACCGGTGCACGAGGGAGTGTAGGATCTCAAAGTTTAAGGATGTTGTTAGATTTATCTTAATTACTTTCTTGTAGTTGCGGATGCTTGCAAGAGGTATAATCACAAGTATGTATTAGTCCAAGTATGGAGTAGTGCATTAGCATAGGTTCACCCACACAACACTTACCAAACCATTGCGCATGACGAAATTCCCGTGTGTCATCAGGAACATTTGGGCATCATAAGTACAACAACCGGCTTGTCCTTTGCTATAAAAAGGATTGGGCCACTCGCTGCAAGTATTATTAGTGCATTTTATTTACTCGTACTTTATTTATTGCAATACCAAATACCCCTGCAAACCTGTTTGCTAGTGTTTACAGTGAATCCTCGATCAAAACTGCTCGTCAACACCTTCTGCTCCTCGTTGGGTTCGACACTCTTATTTATCGAAAGTACTACGATACACCACCTATACTTGTGGGTCATCAAGACTATTTTCTGGCGCCGTTGCCGGGGAGTAAATCGCTATTGAAAAGTAGAATTGGTAAAGGTAACTTTTACTGTAAGTGTTGTTTTTATTTCTGTTTGCTACTGCTTTATTTCATTATGGAGGCGTCTCCATCTGACTCCCTATTTTGGATTACTACTACCATTGTTACATTAGTAGATGAACCACCGTGTGCCCAATTGGATCCTTTTAAAATACCTATGAAAATTGTTGAACGTGTTATGAATAACTGCTATTTTGGAGATGGAACTGTCCATCCGGGTGATCATTTACTCTTTATACATGAATTATGCGAGTTGTTCAAGTGTGCAGGTATCTCAATGGACCAAGTTAAGAAGAAATTATTCTCTTTGTCACTCAAGGGAAGAGCTACGGAATGGTATAAGATGCTGAAGAATGACCGATCTATTGGACGGGAGGAAATTGTACTCTCTTTTATTCTAAATTCTATCCTCCAAGTGAGATTCTGTTATCACCAGAATTTGACCGAGTCAGAGGTGGGCCGCGATCAAGATGGATTTGAAGAATATACATGGAAGAAACACGTGAATCGGCCTATTATGCAAAGTTTGGGCTAGTTGGCCCGTGTATCTGTAATATAGTAGGATCCGTGTCGGTTAGTTAGAGTTTGTCTCGTGCACGGTGGGGATTATTCCCACGTTAGAAAGTCTACGGACTATAAATATGTATCTAGGGTTTATGAAATAAACAACAATCACATTCACCACAAATCAATCTAGGCGCATCGCCAACTCCTTCGTCTCGAGGGTTTCTTCCGGGTAAGCATCATGCTGCCTAGATCGCATCTTGCGATCTAGGCAGTACAGGTTTATTCGTCGTTCATGCGTTGCTCGTACTGAAGCCTTTTTGATGGCGAGCAACGTAGTTATCTTAGATGTGTTAGGGTTAGCATTGTTCTTCGTATCATATGCTGTCGTAGTGCAACCCTTAGGCATCTAGCCGCCCTTACACCTATCTTAGGTGTAGGGCGTGACACCGCTTGATCATTATTTAGTAGATCCGATCCGTTATGGTTGCTCCTTGTTCTTCAAGGATTAGTTTAATATCTGCATAGTTAGGCCTTACAAAGGGTTGGAGGATCCAGCGGCGCGTAGGGTGTAGTTTGCTAGCCCTAGACAGGATGTTCCGGGGATCAACCTCGTGTTGGTTTTTAGGCCTTGTCTAGGATCGGCTTACGATCACCGTGCGCGGCCGCGAGGCCCAATCGTGAGTAGGACGTTCCGATTATGCGGTGAAAACCCTAAATCGTCGTAGATCGTTTTAGCTTTATCTTGATCAAGCAGGACCACCATATATTCGTGCACCTCGTGCGAATCATGGGTGGATCGGCTCTTTGAGCCGATTCACAGGATAACCTGAGAGCCGATCGAGGCTCGTATTTAATGTTTACGTGTATGCCATGCAGGAAACTAAGCGAGGCATCTTCATCACCTTCCTGACCAGGTATAGGTCGGTGGCACGCCCTTGCACCAAAGGCATCGGACGTGCGTGCCGGAGTCTTTGCGGGCCGTCGCTCGGAGGGACCAGGGCCAGCCGCAGCCCTAAGTTGTTCCCGGCTCTCTGTGTTGCACTGTCGTTGCTCGCCGGTGGGTTTCGACCGCAACACATTCTCGCACGCCGGTGGGACAATCTTCGACATCAACCACATCGCCATCTACATCTGAGATGGCGGACGGCACTGATCACGTACGAGGATCTGACCGAGGAGCTCAAGAAGAAGTATGACGAGGTCAAAGCGATCCTCGAAGCCGACCTCATCGGCTCTTTTCACAGAACCCGTTCACATGGCATCAGGTGGAAAGGGTTCTCGCCTGATGGTGCGCTCGATGGAATAGACCTGTCCGCCCCGTCAGAAGAACGCACCAGGTCCCTGCGTCAGGAGATCAACTACATGGTGGCTCACTCGCTGCACCGCCACTCTGAGAACCTGGTGAACACTTTGGAGCGTGTCGCTCTTCGGGTGATCCAGGAGATCATGAGGCACCAGTACTCTCCGTCAGGACCAGCTCTCGGGACATACCAAGGAGAGATGCCACTCCAGTCCCGTCCACCGCTGCCATTCGCGTTGGCAGCACCAGAAGTGCCGAATTCACCGGCATTCGTCGTCTACAAGATCGGTGGTGACCCTAGTGACTGCCAGTTCTTGCATGAGGCGCCTAAGGAGATCCCTCACGGGTACATGTGCACATACGTGCGATCGCTAATCGGGCACTCACAAACCAGGCCGCAACAGCAGGGACTTCTGGAAAAGCAGGAGGAACTTCAGCGACAGACCTTGAGAAGCAGACGTGGCTAGCTAAGTACGCCACTCCAACAAACCTCCAGAGCGCAGCTCCTGCAGTTGGCTCAGAGCTGGAAAAGCAAGCATGGCTGGCTAAGTATGCTACTCCGTCGAATCTTCAGAGTTCGACTCCTGCAGCCAGCACCGCGGATCAAATCAGTACGATCCTGAGAGACCAGTTCGGCATGGTGCCGAAAAGGAGGACAATCGGCTATTCCAAGCCGTACCCCGACGAGTACGAGTTGGTCCCGCTACCACCCAAGTATCGGCTCCCCGATTTCTCCAAATTCAATGGATCAGATGGTTCCAGCTCCATCGAGCATGTGAGCCGATATTTGGCGCAGCTAGGAACGGCCTCAGTATCGGATCCACTACGCGTGAGGTTCTTCGCACAGTCCCTCACGGGATCGGCTTTCGGGTGGTATACTTCGTTGCCACCGGACTCGATCCGGACTTGGAAGCAGTTGGAGGAACAGTTCCACATGCAGTTTCACTCAGAAGCTTCCGAGGCCGGCATTGCCGATCTAGCTCAAATACGTCAGAAGCGTGGAGAAACCGTGGCAGAGTATGTCCAGCGCTTCAGAAATCTAAGGAACCGATGTTATTCGGCTCGTGTGACTGAAAAAGAAGCAGTCGAGTTGGCAGTGGTGGGCCTTGCATCACCAATCAAGGACATGGCCTCCCAAGCAGACTACCCTTCGCTGGCGCACATGGTTCGAAGCGTCGGCATATGAACAGCGCCACCGGACTTATACCGGGACAAATTCAAGCGTGCGGTAGTCCTGGTTGAGGCGAATGAAGACGAAGGCTCTGCGGGAGATCAAGAAGTAGCAGTGGCTGAATGGACTCGGGGGGCAACCCCCGTGTCCTGCAAATGGGTTAAGCCACAAGGTCCGCCCAGAGGGTTTGATTTTGACGTGACTAAAACTGAGCAAATCTTCGACCTCTTACTCAAGGAGAAGCAGTTGAAGATACCCGAAGGCCTCAAAATCCCCACGGTACAGGAGCTGAACGGAAAGCCATACTGCAAATGGCATAACTCGTTATCCCATGCCACCAACGACTGCAGGGTGTGGCGTCAGCAGATCCAAATGGCGATAGAACAAGGACATCTGATTTTTAACCAGTACGCCATGAAAGTCGACACCCACCCCTTCCCCGCCGTTAACATGGTGGAGTGCACTTACCCGGAAGGTTGCCAGCCAGGATCCTCGTTCAGCATCAACATGGTAGGACCTGGGCGCCACTCTGGCAAGGATGGAGACGAGGGCAGCTGCTCTCGTAGCAAGGACACAGAGGAGGCCGCTCCACGCGATCGGCTCCGGCACGACGGCAAGCGCTACATCACAGAGGGAGAAGTGAGGAATGTAAGATATCAGCGACCTCTCTCTGATCACCTCCTCAACAAGTACGTGAGTCAATATAGCCAACGCCGACGATCCAGCGACGATGATGATAGAGACCGTCTGGCTAGGGACGCCAGGAGACATCGTCGGCATGATCGCAATGAGGAGGAGTACGAGCGCCGTGCCAAGGAAAAATCGAGGGAGCAAGACGACGAGGATAGGCACTGGGACTGCCCCTTCTTCAGACACTGCTGGGATTCAGGAATGAGCCGATTGCCTACAATCGGCAACTGCCCAGAATGTAGACAGAAGAGGAAGGATGCAGCTAACGTGTCCGTGTTCAAACGTCTAGGGTCTCTCCCACCTCGAAGCAGACACGCTGAGTCCCCTCGGGTGGAAGATCTCGAGGATTTGGAGGACGAAGAAGAAGAAGAAGACAGGTACCACCGGCCAAGGTGGTGCCCTAATGGACTCAGCCGTTCCCAAAAGCGTAGGGTTCAGCGACTGCGCGGCTTGGAAGAAGCCGAAAGGTTATACCTGCACACGCTAAGGAAGGCGCGGCCTGATCTGGCCGCGAAAATTCAGCGAACCCTGGATGAAGAGGGTCGACCACAAAAAATGGTGTGGCGCCCCAAGCAAAGGAAAGCCGATGATGAGACATCGGCTGGCACAAACGTGGTGCTCATCCTTCCGACGGAGTTTAGTGCTCCAGGATCAGACGAGGCACCCAATTTGGACGACTGCGAGCACATCGACGTGACAAAGGATAGGGTTAGGTTGGTCTTATCCACCGGCCTGACCGTGTAGCAAGAACAAACCGATGAGCAAACGTGGCGAGGCCGATCCTTGGGATCGGCCCCAAAGATCTATGAAGGAACATTACAAAACCTTCATTGCGTGATTCAATATGGAGGCCGATTCCAGCAATCGGCCAAAATTATCCTCACCACATGTTCTGCTTGTGTTCAACATCGATCTGCTGGGCAGCGGTTTTACGTCGGCTAATGAGTTAGGAAGAATCAACATTGGTCCTACCGGAGCCGACGTACAAATACATGTGCCTTGGTTAGCTACAGAGCCGATATCTGCAGTTCCCTGACAGATTCGGCTCGAGGGGCATCTAATCAGACGAACATGTGCAGATGAACATGTGTGCAGTGAAATGTTGGGGGCCGATAGAAAAAATCGGCCAGTAAAAAAAAAATTCATGATATACAGCCGATGCACAGCCATCGACTCTAGTTCAAGACGCGGCTACACAGGATCTATTTGCTGTGTGTTCAAAGCGCGGATCGTCACCAAGTCCAGTTCAGCTGTGGGGCCTTCTGCTTCCTCGAGGGAGTAAACAATGAGAGCTTCCTCAGCTGCATTAAGCCGATCCTGGTGTCTGAACCTTCTCGTCGAGGATTTTCAACCCTTTATGCCAGTTCAGCAGTACTGTCTGAAGAAATATATCGGCTTTCAAGGGAAGAGAGGTGATCGGCTCTGGTGCATCTACCGTCGGCCTGGCTAAGTTGGCCACTGTCCCAGCTACGCTCGTAGGACCTCTGCATAGTGGCTGTCTCAATTACCTGAGTTCAAGGCCCTTGGTCTGATCTGTGCATCCTCACCAATATTCTCGCCTTGATTAAGGCTCGGGGGGCAGCTGGCCGGGTAGATGCTCTGTTTAGGAGCCGATTGGGGGTACCATCGGCTGATCCTTCGTCACAACCTTCTTCACAAAATGATGAATGCTCGCAGAAGAGGATCGCTGGAGCTGGTGGGAGAAATTTAAGGGCTCTCTTGAAAACTCTACATTACCCACCAGATTTCAAGGGCATCAGCTGAAGAATTGAAGGATGGTTTGTGAAGGACCGATGCGTTACTATCGGCTCATTAAGCATTGGCTAAGTGGACAAATCGGCAAAATCAGTATGAGGGGAAATCGGCTAAATTGGCTCAAAGGAAATCGGCAAAATCAAATTGGGGAAATTCTTCATTGATAAGCAAGATTTCTTACATAAAGAGCTGATTGCTCCCAAAAGGAAGTACTAGAGGATACATTGCCCCGTCTACTACTACTGATCCTATGCTGATGGTCCTATCTACGGGCCGTCACTGCCCTCGTCGTCGCCGTCGTCGCCGCTGTCGGCGCTACTCCCGGCGGGCTCGTCGTTGCTGCTCCAGCGGCCGCCGGCCGGGCCCTCATTGTCCTCATCCTCCTCGTCAGCGTCGTCGTCATCGCTGTCGAAGTCGCTGAGGTTCCCCGGCCAGGAGCAGAACCGTTTGGCCGGCGGCTCATCGGAGGAGGTGTCGTCCTCCTCCTCTTCCTCCTCCTTCTCCTCCTCCTCCTCCTCGGGAGAGGTGAAGTCGTCGCAGGAGAAGCGATCGTCATCGCTCTCCTCCTCCGTTTCCCCGTCCGCGAGGAAGCGGAGGTCACTTTCCCCGTCGGTCAAGGACTTGTCGTCCTCTGACCAGACGGAGAAATCATGGCTGGATTCCTCCCCGGCCTCGATGGCACGGCGGGTGTTGGCCGCATGGACCTCCGCCGGGTTCGGCTCCGGCGTCGGCTCGCGGGAAGAGGAGGACTGCGTGGAAAGATCCGATGAGGCAGAGGAGGAAGAAGACATGGTGGCGCAGGAGGGCTTTTGGAGTGCTAATGCGAAGGGGATGCGGAAGCAAACTGTTTGGAGCGGTTAAATAAAAGGGGATATAGTGGAAATTCAATGCCACAGCAGTTTCCGAGGAAGTGGTGCCTAAAAAAAAAACTGCCAGGTCACGCGGAGAAGTTGAGAAGGCAAGGCATCATGATGAAGGATACTGCGACGGTTCTGCCACGACATGACCCGACGAAAGAAAAGCAAAGTGATTTTGGAATTATCAATTCCAAAACCAGGGGGGCATGTGTTATCACCAGAATTTGACCGAGTCAGAGGTGGGCCGCGATCAAGATGGATTTGAAGAATATACATGGAAGAAATACGTGAATCGGCCTATTATGCAAAGTTTGGGCTAGTTGGCCCGTGTATCTGTAATATAGTAGGATCCATGTCGGTTAGTTAGAGTTTGTCTCGTGCACGGTGGGGATTATTCCCACGTTAGAAAGTCTACGGACTATAAATATGTATCTAGGGTTTATGAAATAAACAACAATCACGTTCACCACAAATCAATCTAGGCGCATCGCCAACTCCTTCGTCTCGAGGGTTTCTTCCGGGTAAGCATCATGCTGCCTAGATCGCATCTTGCGATCTAGGCAAAGACAGTTTATTCGTCATTCATGCGTTGCTCGTACTGAAGCCTTTTTGATGGCGAGCAACGTAGTTATCTTAGATGTGTTAGGGTTAGCATTGTTCTTCGTATCATATGCTGTCGTAGTGCAACCCTTAGGCATCTAGCCGCCCTTACACCTATCTTAGGTGTAGGGGCGGCACCCCGCTTGATCATTATTTAGTAGATCCGATCCGTTATGGTTGCTCCTTGTTCTTCAAGGATTAGTTTAATATCTGCATAGTTAGGCCTTACAAAGGGTTGGAGGATCCAGCGGCGCATAGGGTGTAGTTTGCTAGCCCTAGACAGGATGTTCCGGGGATCAACCTCGTGTTGGTTTTTAGGCCTTGTCTAGGATCGGCTTACGATCACCGTGCGCGGCCGCGAGGCCCAATCGTGAGTAGGACGTTCCGATTATGCGGTGAAAACCCTAAATCGTCGTAGATCGTTTTAGCTTTATCTTGATCAAGCAGGACCACCATATATTCGTGCACCTCGTGCGAATCATGGGTGGATCGGCTCTTTGAGCCGATTCACAGGATAACCTGAGAGCCGATCGAGGCTCGTATTTAATGTTTACGTGTATGCCATGCAGGAAACTAAGCGAGGCATCTTCATCACCTTCCTGACCAGGTATAGGTCAGGTGGCACGCCCTTGCACCAGCATCGGACGTGCGTGCCGGAGTCTTTGCGGGCCGTCGCTCGGAGGGACCAGGGCCAGCCGCAGCCCTAAGTTGTTCCCGGCTCTCCTGTGTTGCCCGTCGTTGCTCGCCGGTGGGTTTCTGACCGCAACAGATTCATAAAGATCAGAATCAAATATATAATTTATGGACTCAAGATGGAGAGAGTATTGCCCAAGCGTGGGGGAGATTGGAGTCACTAATGCTCAAATGCCCCATTCATGAGCTCCCCGGTAATATTGTTATTAATAACTTCTATGCAATGCTTTCTCTTCATGATAAGGATTTATTGGATGCTTCTTTGTTTTGGATCATTTACACGTATGAAGGAAGAAGCTAAATGGGATCTTCTCGACCGCATTCAGAAAAATACCGAAGGATGGGAGAATGATAAAAGAAGAAAGTCGGGTATTGATTATGATTATGAATGCATTGAATCTTTTATGCAACCTGATGACTTTCGTAATACTAGTGCTGTTTATGGTCTTGATTCTCAAATTCTTGCAAATTGTTTTAAGGCTTTTGCCTCTTATCTTGATGTTCCCAAAAAGGAGTGGAACAAGTACCATGCACCTTATAAAGATATTTTTAATTGTGTTCCTTCTAGAAATATTGAAGTTGTACTACTGATCGTATTTTGCTTGAACCTTATATTGAGAAAGTACCTTTCCCTGCAAAGGTAAAGGGACATTCTATTGTAACTAGTGTGGTTAATAAAAGTAAAAAGAAAGCTATAGAACCTGATGAGCAAATAACTGTTGAACCTGCGGGTAGCAATAGTAAAGGCCTTGGTTACTAAAAATGTAGAAGATGGACATATTATTTTTTGTGAGGATGCTTCTAATATTGTTTCACATCCTAGTAAATCCAAGAAAACTAGTGTTCATGTGCTTTCTGTCAGAATAGGTGATCATTGCTATTATAATTTATGTGATATTGGTGCAAGTTCTAGTGATATTCCTTATGAGCTTTACAGGGAAATTATGCATGAAATTGGTTCTTGTGAACTTGAAGAAATTGATGTGGTTATTCGGCTTGCTAATAGAGAGACCATCTCTCCGATTGGAATTCTTAGAGATGTGGAAGTTTTATGTGGTAAGATTAAATATCCCGCTGATTTTCTAGTACTTGGTTCAGATGCTAGTAAGACTTGTCCTATAATTTTTGGTAGAACTTACTTGAATACTTGTGGTGCTATTATAAACTGTAAGAAGGATAAATTCTTACTAAATTTGATGGATATTCTTATGAGTTTAATTTTTCTAAGTTTGCTAAAGCTCCTTATAAAACTGAATTGCCTAATGAAGATTTTAGAGTTGAACAACTTGCTTCTATTGCTCTTGCTCCTAACAATGCTTTGCAGCAATATATGGAGGATTAGAAAAGTGAGATCTTTATGGAGGAAAGGAATGAAATTGATGAGATTCTTCTTCGTCAACCGGAGATGCTTAAGCACGATTTACCTGTGGAAGATTTGGGTACCACATTACCACCGAAGGAGGATCCTGATTTTGATTTAAAACCTTTACCTGATGATTTTAAATATGCTTATATTGATGATAAGAAAATATATCATGTTATTATTAGTTCTAACTTTCAGGACAGGAAGAGGAAAGATTATTGGGAGTATTGAAGAAGCACCGAGGAGCTATGGGATATACTCTTGATGATTTGAAGGGGATTTCTCCTACTATATGTCAGCATGCTATTAATCTGGAACCGGATGCAAAGCCAGTTGTTGAACACTGATAACGCGTGAAGCACACGTCCGTTGGGAACCCCAAGAGGAAGGTGTGATGCGTACAGCATCAAGTTTTCCCTTAGTAAGAAACCAAGGTTATCGAACCAGTAGGATATGAAGGCCACGTGAAGGTTGTTGGTGAAGGAGTGTAGTGCGGCGCAACACCAGGGATTCCGGCGCCAATGTGGAACCTACACAACACAATCAAAATACTTTGCCCCAACTTAACAGTGAGGTTGTCAATCTCACCGGCTTGCTGTAAACAAAGGATTAAACGTATGGTGTGGAGAATGATGTTTGTTTGCAAAGAACAGCAGAGAACAATGATTGCAGTAGATTGTATTTCAGATGTAAAAGAATGGACCGGGGTCCACAGTTCACTAGTGGTGTCTCTCCAACAAGAATAGCATGGTGGGTGAACAAATTACAGTTGGGCAATTGACAAATAGAGAGGGCATAACAATGCACATACATATCATGATGACTAATATGAGATTTACTTAGGGCATTACGACAAATAACATAGACCGCTATCCAGCATGCATCTATGACTAAAAAGTCCACCTTCGGGTTAGCATTCGCACCCCTTCCAGTATTAAGTTGCAAGCAACAGACAATTGCATTAAGAACAATGCGTAATGTAAACAATACAAATATCCTTAGACAAAGCATCGTTGTTTTATCCCTAGTAGCAACAGCACATCCATAACCTTAGAACTTTTTGTCACTGTCCCAGATGCAATGGAGGCATGAACCCACTATCGAGCATAAATACTCCCTCTTGGAGTCACAAGTATCAACTTGGCCAGAGCCTCTACTAGCAACGGAGAGCATGCAAGATCATAAACAACACATATATGATAGATCAATAATCAACTTGACATAGTATTCCATATTCATCGGATCCCAACAAACACAACATGTAGCATTAAAAATAGATGATCTTGATCATGATAGGCATCTCACAAGATCTAAACATGATAGCACAAGAGGAGAAGACAACCATCTAGCTACTGCTATGGACCCATAGTCCAAGGATGAACTACTCACACATCAGTCCGGAGGCGATCATGGTGATGTAGAGTCCTCCGGGTGATGATTCCCCTCTCCGGCAGGGTGCCGGAGGCGATCTCCTGAATCCCCCGAGATGGGATTGGCGGCGGCGGCGTCTCTGGAACTTTTCTCGTATCGTGGCTCTCGGTAATAGGGTTTTCGCGACGGAGAGAATAAATAGGCGAAGAGGCAGAGTTGGGAGAGGCTCGAGGGGCCCACACCCTAGGGTGGCGCGCCCCCCCTCTTGGCCGCGCCGCCAGGTGGTGTGGGGCCACCTTGGCTCCCCTTCCTTTCCTCTTCGGACTTCTGGAAGGCTCCGTGGAAAATAAGACCCTGGGCATTTGTTTCATCCAATTCCGAGAATATTTCCTGTGTAAGATTTCTGAAACCAAAAACAGCAGAAAACAGGAACTGGCGCTTCGGCATCTTGTTAATAGGTTAGTGCCAGAAAATGCATAATAATGATATAAAGTGTATATAAAACATGTGAGTATTATCATAAAACTAGCATGGAACATAAGAAATTATAGATACGTTTGAGACGCATCAAGCATCCCCAAGCTTAGTTCCTACTCGCCCTCGAGTAGGTAAACGATAACAAGGATAATTTCTGAAGTGACATGCCACTATCATAATCTTGATCAATACTATTGTAAAGCATATGAAATGAATGAAGTGATTCGAAGCAATGGTAAAGGCAATGACTAAACAACTGAATCATATAGCAAAGACTTTTCATGAATAGTACTTTCAAGACAAGCATCAATAAGTCTTGCATAGGAGTTAACTCATAAAGCAATAAATTCTTAATAGAAGGTTTTGAAGCAACATAAAGGAAGATATAAGTTTCAGGAGTTGCTTTCAACTGCAACATGTATATCTCATGGATAATTGTCAACATAAAGTAATATGATGAATGCAAATAAGCAAGTATGTAGGAATCAATGCACACAGTTGACACAAGTGTTTGCTTCTAAGATAGAAGGAAGTAGGTAAAGTGACTCAACATAAAGTAAAAGAAGGGCCCTTCGCAGAGGGAAGCAGGGATTAATCTTTGTGCTAGAGCTTTTTATTTTGAAAACATAGAAACAATTTTCTCAACGGTAGTAATAATTCATATGTGTTATGCATAAGACATCCTATAAGTTGCAAGCCTCATGCATCGAATACCAATAGTGCTCGCACCTTGTCCTAATTAGCTTGGATTTCCATGGATTATCATTGCATTACATATGTTTCAACCAAGTGTCACAAAGGGGTACCTCTATGCCGCTTGTACAAAGGTCCAAGGAGATAGATCGCATTTGATTTCTCGTTTTTGATAGATCTCAACTCGAGAACATCCATACCGGGACAACATAGAAAACAGATAATGGACTCCTCTTTAATGCTTTAAGCATTCAACAACATGTAATATTCTCATAAGAGATTGAGGATTAATGTCCAAACTGAAACTTCCACCATGATACATGGCTTTGGTTGGCGGCCCAATGTTCTTCTCTAACAATATGCATACTCAAACCATTTAATCATGACAAATCACCCTTACTTCAGTCAAGACGAACATGCATAGCAACTCACATGATATTCAACAAAAGTGTGATAGTTGATGGCATCCCCAGAAACATGGTTACCGCTCAACAAGCAACTTATAAGAAATAAGATACATAAGCTACATATTCTGTACCACAATAGTTTTTAAGCTATTTTCCCATGAGCTATATATTGCAAAGAAAAGGAATGAAATTTTAAAGGTAGCACGCAAGCAATTTACTTTGGAATGGCAGAGAAATACCACATAGTAGGTAGGTATGGTGGACACATATGGCATAGGTTTTGGCTCAAGGTTTTGGATGCACGAGAAGCATTCCCTCCCAGTACAAGTATTTGGCTAGCAAGGTTGTTTGAAGCAAACGCAAGTATGAACCGGTACAGCAAAACTTACATAAGAACATATTGCAAGCATTATAAGACTCTACACTGTCTTCCTTGTTGTTCAAACACTTTTACCATAAAATATCTAGACTTTTAGAGAGACCAATCATGCAAACCAAATTTCAACAAGCTCTATAGTAATTCTCCACTAATAGGTTCAAACTACATGATGCAAGAGCTTAAACATGATCTATTTGAGAGCTCAAAACAATTGCCAAGTATCAAATTATTCAAGACCATATACCAATTACCACATGAAGCATTTTCTGTTTCCAACCAAATAGCAATGAACAAAGCGATTTTCAACCTTCGCCATGAACATTAAAAGTAAAGCTAAGAACACCAGTGTTCATATGAACAAGCGGAGCGTGTCTTTCTCCCACACAAAGAATGCTAGGATCCGATTTTATTCAAACAAAAATAAAAACATACAGACGCTCCAAGTAAAGCACATAAGATATGACGGAATAAAAATATAGTTTCACTAGAGGTGACCTGATAAGTTGTCGATGAAGAAGGGGATGCCTTGGGCATCCCCAAGCTTAGATGCTTGAGTCTTCTTGAAATATGCAGGGATGAACCACGGGGGCATCCCCAAGCTTAGACTTTTCACTCTTCTTGATCATATTGTATCATCCTCCTCTCTTGATCCTTGAAAACTTCCTCCACACCAAACTCAAACAAATCTTATTAGAGGGTTAGTGCATAATCAAAAATTCACATGTTCAGAGGGGACACAATCATTCCTAACACTTATGGACATTTCCCAAAGCTAGTGGGAATGGAACAAAGAAATCCACTCAACACAGTAAAAGAGGCAATGTGAAATAAAAGGCAGAATCTGTCAAAACAGAACAGTCCGTAAAGACGAATTTTTTAGAGGCACTTAACATGCTCAGACGAAGAAGCTCAAATTGAATGAAAGTTGCGCACATATCTGAGGATTACTCATGATTTTTCGCAGATTTTTCTGAGTTTCCTACAGAGAGATCTACTCAAATTCGTGACAGCAAGAAATCTGTTTCTGCGCAGAAATCCAAATCTAGTATCAACCTTACTATCAAAGACTTTACTTGGCACAACAATGCAATAAAGTAAAGATAAGGAGAGGTTGCTACAGTAGTAACAACTTCCAAGACACAAATATAAAACAAAAATTGCAGAAGTAAAATAATGGGTTATCTCCCATAAGCGCTTTTCTTTAACGCCTTTCAGCTAGGCGCAGAAAGTGTAAATCAAGTAACATCAAGAGATGAAGCATCAACAGAGGGGTTTGGAGTTTTATCAACTATGCATTGTATCTTGTCTATGTAAGAAACTCCTCTTTCGTCACTCTTATGCTTACTATCCTCTTCAAACAAATTTTCAGGAACAGTCCAAGCAAAATTATTTTCTAGTGCCTCATGCATTCCTAAGAGCTTACAAGGTATTGATACTTTAATCTCCCCCTCACAATTGACTTTATTAGTGTACTTTAGTCTATCTTTTTCCATCTTTTCAAGGATATTTGCAAAATTGGTATAAAAGCCAAGCCTCTTATGCTTAATAAAGACTTTCCTAGCTTCTTTAGCTACATCACCAAATTCTCTAAGAAGGGTTTCTAAAACAAAATCTCTTTTTTCCCCTACTTCCATATCAGAGAGTGTAAGAAACATATGTTGCATTATAGGGTTGAGATTAACAAATCTAGCTTCCAACATGTGTACTAAAGAGGAAGTAGCAATTTCATAAGTAGGAGCAAGTTCTACCAAGTGTCTATCTTCAAAATCTTTAACTGTACTAACATGAGTGAAAAATTCTTCTATATTATCTCTTCCAATGATAGACCCATGCCCTACTGACATATCCTTAAGAGTGAACTTAGGGGAAAGCATGATGAAATAAACAAAAGGTAAATGATGTAAATGCAAGTAACTAATTTTTTTGTCTTTTTGATATAAAGCAAGTGAATGGATCGTAGCAAACAAGAGGGGGGTGAATGGCGCTATGACAAGTTTTAGCCTTTTTCAATTTTAGCGCAACGGAAGGTAAAGGTGATAGCTTTTGCAATAGTGGTGTTCCTACAACGATACTAGGACAAGTGCAACAAGCAAAGGAATCAACAAGATAGTAAGAGTAAGGAGCGAGACAACCGGAGGGCGCGGAGGCGAGGCGAGGTTTGTTTACCGCAGTTCCTTCCACAATAGGAAGTACATATGCGTTGAGGAGGTGCTAGTCTCACACAAGAGACTAAACGGCCACACCACGAAGGAAGGCCTCACCTTTTTCCTCGAGAGAGCTCCACGAAGGTGCTCCCCCTCTTCCACTAAGGCACCGGTCGAGACGGTGATTCCTTCACAAGGTTGGGGCGAGCTCCACACACAAGGATGCTCCCAACACCCTATGGAGCTAGTACATCACCAAGCTAGCTTCCATAGCTGCACATCTCCAATGCTCCACCATAGGAACCCTTCTCCAATGCTCCACCAAAGGAACCCTTCCAATGCTCCACCAAAGGAACCCTTCCAATGCTCCACCAAAGGAACTCTTCCAATGCTCCACCAAAGGAACCCTACCACCAAGATCCACTAAGGAGTACCACGAATTGGTGAACTTTCTCTCGGTAGAATGATAGATCGGGGTCTCCTCCACCACCTCTCAAAGTATGAGCAAGATTGGTTGGGTGGATGAGGAGATCCCCTCAATTTTGAGCTCAGCAACAATGGAGGAGAGAGAGAGAGAAGAGCTGAATTGGGCTGGAGAAGAAGGGACCTTTATATAGGTCCCTCCAAATCCAACCGTTAGGTGCTGTTTTTGCCTAAGCGGTACTACCGCTTCTGGGAAGCGGTACTACCGCTCTGAGTTTGAATCCCCACAGAACTTGTCCACGTGGACACATCGCGGTACTACCGCTTGCGGTACCGCTCGAGGTACCGCAACAGGGTCCAAACCTTACTGGACTCGAAGCGGTACCATAGCGGTACGACCGTAACGCGTTACGGTACTTGAGCGGTACCGTGGGCGGTACTACTGCTCGCAAGCGGTACTACCGCTCAAGGTACCGTAAAGGTACCGTAAAATGTTCTGTGGGACAGTTTCGCGTGCAATCCTCAGAGCGGTATCTCGGGCGGTACCAGTAGGGGTAGCGGTACTACCGCTCCTGGTACCGGTAGTACCGCTATGGCTAAAATAGTTTTTTCCTCTTTTCCTCTCCTACCATGTTACCTCGCGACACACGCACAAAACCAGAAAGCCTAAGAACTACGCTTCGGTCTTCTGATCATAATGTGTTCAGCGAGGGCACCGTGCATCTTGCAAACCTATCAATGACAAACTTTGTGCACGGTTAGACTTGTTCGAGTGTTGTTATCAAACACACAAAACACGGGATATGGATCTTGCTCTTACAATCTCCCCCTTTTTGGTGTTTGATGACAACACACGAATTTGCAATAATTTATAGGATATTTGATTTGCAAAGGTAGATGAAGCTCCCCCTAGATGTGTGCATATTTAGAATATGCATTGGTATACAAATACACACATCCTAGAGAGAAACTCCCCCTAGATTCTACAAACCAAGCACAAGTGCTAAGAAGAACATATGACAAGATCATGTAGCACAAGTACACTATGGAGGCAAGTATATTTGCAAATAGGGGAGTTTGGGTGAACCTTTTCGTACCTTTGCCTTGAGAAAACCCAAACTCATAATAATAAGAGCCTCCATAGGATTGATGTAGCCAATCAAAGGATAAATAATGAAGACCATTAAGCTACGAACGATTAAGTCTTAATACAAATCGGGGGATCGGGAGATCCACAAATAGAGTAGCAAACACACATACGAATAAAGTTCTGAATAACTAGGGAAAGGTTTGATGCCAAGGCCGAAAGAACCAAAACGAAGCACCAAGCCCGTGGCATCCCCATGCAAATTCCCGTCCTACTAGATCAACTTCTCCCCCTTTGGCATCGAGACACCAAAAAGGGAGAAGGAGCATACTAACGCCCCAAGGGAATCACTCGTCATCATCATCCTCGTCATCGTCTTCTTCGTTCTCGTCACCCTCATCCTCGACGTCCTCCTCCTCTTCATACCCACCTTCATCATCGTCTTCTTCTTGAGCAAGGCCTTTGCCATGAGGTGGCTCGGCGATGGATTCCTCGGAGCTTGACCAAACGAGCTTCGACTTCCACTCACCGGGAGGAGTGATGTTGTCCTCGGAGCCCTCGGAGACAGGAAGTTGCATGTGCCTCATCATCGCCTTTTGGTGTTGGCGGATCTTCTTGTTGTCGTGATGAGCTTGATACATCCTATCTTCAAGATCCCTCTTGAAGCAAAAGGACTTCTTGAGGCGAGCGGTGAGCTTGGCGAAGAGGCCCTTGGTCTTGACGGAGTTGGGCACATAGTCGGAGTCTTCGCTATCGGCTTCGTCTTCGTCCTTGTCCTTGGGATCTCCCTTGCCAAACCTTGGAAGGTCATGGTCCTTAACAAGAGGACTCTTCTCCTTGTGGATAGTGTTGCGGTCAGAAACCCACCGGCGAGCAACGACGGGCAACACAGGAGAGCCGGGAACAACTTAGGGCTGCGGCTGGCCCTGGTCCCTCCGAGCGACGGCCCGCAAAGACTCCGGCACGCACGTCCGATGCTGGTGCAAGGGCGTGCCACCTGACCTATACCTGGTCAGGAAGGTGATGAAGATGCCTCGCTTAGTTTCCTGCATGGCATACACGTAAACATTAAATACGAGCCTCGATCGGCTCTCAGGTTATCCTGTGAATCGGCTCAAAGAGCCGATCCACCCATGATTCGCACGAGGTGCACGAATATATGGTGGTCCTGCTTGATCAAGATAAAGCTAAAACGATCTACGACGATTTAGGGTTTTCACCGCATAATCGGAACGTCCTACTCACGATTGGGCCTCGCGGCCGCGCACGGTGATCGTAAGCCGATCCTAGACAAGGCCTAAAAACCAACACGAGGTTGATCCCCGGAACATCCTGTCTAGGGCTAGCAAACTACACCCTACGCGCCGCTGGATCCTCCAACCCTTTGTAAGGCCTAACTATGCAGATATTAAACTAATCCTTGAAGAACAAGGAGCAACCATAACGGATCGGATCTACTAAATAATGATCAAGCGGGGTGCCGCCCCTACACCTAAGATAGGTGTAAGGGCGGCTAGATGCCTAAGGGTTGCACTACGACAGCATATGATACGAAGAACAATGCTAACCCTAACACATCTAAGATAACTACGTTGCTCGCCATCAAAAAGGCTTCAGTACGAGCAACGCATGAACGACGAATAAACCTGTACTGCCTAGATCGCAAGATGCGATCTAGGCAGCATGATGCTTACCCGGAAGAAACCCTCGAGACGAAGGAGTTGGCGATGCGCCTAGATTGATTTGTGGTGAACGTGATTGTTGTTTATTTCATAAACCCTAGATACATATTTATAGTCCGTAGACTTTCTAACGTGGGAATAATCCCCACCGTGCACGAGAAAAACTCTAACTAACCGACACGGATCCTACTATATTACAGATACACGGGCCAACTAGCCCAAACTTTGTATAATAGGCCGATTCACGTATTTCTTCCATGTATATTCTTCAAATCCATCTTGATCGCGGCCCACCTCTGACTCAGTCAAATTCTGGTGATAACACATGCCCCCCTGGTTTTGGAATTGATAATTCCAAAATCACTTTGCTTTTCCTTCGTCGGGTCATGTCGTGGCAGAACCGTCGCAGTATCCTTCATCATGATGCCTTGCCTTCTCAACTTCTCCGCGTGACCTGGCAGTTTTTTTTTTTTAGGCACCACTTCCTCGGAAACTGCTGTGGCATTGAATTTCCACTATATCCCCTTTTATTTAACCGCTCCAAACAGTTTGCTTCCGCATCCCCTTCGCATTAGCACTCCAAAAGCCCTCCTGCGCCACCATGTCTTCTTCCTCCTCTGCCTCATCGGATCTTTCCACGCAGTCCTCCTCTTCCCGCGAGCTGACGCCGGAGCCGAACCCGGTGGAGGTCCATGCGGCCAACACCCGCCGTGCCATCGAGGCCGGGGAGGAATCCAGCCATGATTTCTCCGTCTGGTCAGAGGACGACAAGTCCTTGACCGACGGGGAAAGTGACCTCCGCTTCCTCGCGGACGGGGAAACGGAGGAGGAGAGCGATGACGATCGCTTCTCCTGCGACGACTTCACCTCTCCCGAGGAGGAGGAGGAGGAGAAGGAGGAGGAAGAGGAGGAGGACGACACCTCCTCCGACGAGCCGCCGGCCAAACGGTTCTGCCCCTGGCCGGGGAACCTCAGCGACTTCGACAGCGACGACGACGACGCTGACGAGGAGGATGAGGACAATGAGGGCCCGGCCGGCGGCCGCTGGAGCAGCGACGACGAGCCTGCCGGGAGTAGCGCCGACAGCGGTGACGACGGCGACGACGAGGGCAGTGACGGCCCGTAGATAGGACCATCAGCATAGGATCAGTAGTAGTAGACGGGGCAATGTATCCCCTAGTACTTCCTTTTGGGAGCAATCAGCTCTTTATGTAAGAAATCTTGCTTATCAATGAAGAATTTCCCCAATTTGATTTTGCCGATTTCCTTTGAGCCAATTTAGCCGATTTCCCCTCATACTGATTTTGCCGATTTGTCCACTTAGCCAATGCTTAATGAGCCGATAGTAACGCATCGGTCCTTCACAAACCATCCTTCAATTCTTCAGCTGATGCCCTTGAAATCTGGTGGGTAATGTAGAGTTTTCAAGAGAGCCCTTAAATTTCTCCCACCAGCTCCAGCGATCCTCTTCTGCGAGCATTCATCATTTTGTGAAGAAGGTTGTGACGAAGGATCAGCCGATGGTACCCCCAATCGGCTCCTAAACAGAGCATCTACCCGGCCAGCTGCCCCCCGAGCCTTAATCAAGGCGAGAATATTGGTGAGGATGCACAGATCAGACCAAGGGCCTTGAACTCAGGTAATTGAGACAGCCACTATGCAGAGGTCCTACGAGCGTAGCTGGGACAGTGGCCAACTTAGCCAGGCCGACGGTAGATGCACCAGAGCCGATCACCTCTCTTCCCTTGAAAGCCGATATATTTCTTCTGACAGTACTGCTGAACTGGCATAAAGGGTTGAAAATCCTCGACGAGAAGGTTCAGACACCAGGATCGGCTTAATGCAGCTGAGGAAGCTCTCATTGTTTACTCCCTCGAGGAAGCAGAAGGCCCCACAGCTGAACTGGACTTGGTGACGATCCGCGCTTTGAACACACAGCAAATAGATCCTGTGTAGCCGCGTCTTGAACTAGAGTCGATGGCTGTGCATCGGCTGTATATCATGAAATTTTTTTTTTACTGGCCGATTTTTTCTATCGGCCCCCAACATTTCACTGCACACATGTTCATCTGCACATGTTCGTCTGATTAGATGCCCCCCGAGCCGAATCTGTCAGGGAACTGCAGATATCGGCTCTGTAGCTAACCAAGGCACATGTATTTGTACGTCGGCTCCGGTAGGACCAATGTTGATTCTTCCTAACTCATTAGCCGACGTAAAACCGCTGCCCAGCAGATTGATGTTGAACACAAGCAGAACATGTGGTGAGGATAATTTTGGCCGATTGCTGGAATCGGCCTCCATATTGAATCACGCAATGAAGGTTTTGTAATGTTCCTTCATAGATCTTTGGGGCCGATCCCAAGGATCGGCCTCGCCACGTTTGCTCATCGGTTTGTTCTTGCTACACGGTCAGGCCGGTGGATAAGACCAACCTAACCCTATCCTTTGTCACGTCGATGTGCTCGCAGTCGTCCAAATTGGGTGCCTCGTCTGATCCTGGAGCACTAAACTCCGTCGGAAGGATGAGCACCACGTTTGTGCCAGCCGATGTCTCATCATCGGCTTTCCTTTGCTTGGGGCGCCACACCATTTTTTGTGGTCGACCCTCTTCATCCAGGGTTCGCTGAATTTTCACGGCCAGATCAGGCCGCGCCTTCCTTAGCGTGTGCAGGTATAACCTTTCGGCTTCTTCCAAGCCGCGCAGTCGCTGAACCCTACGCTTTTGGGAACGGCTGAGTCCATTAGGGCACCACCTTGGCCGGTGGTACCCGTCTTCTTCTTCTTCTTCTTCGTCCTCCAAATCCTCGAGATCTTCCACCCGAGGGGACTCAGCGTGTCTGCTTCGAGGTGGGAGAGGCCCTAGACGTTTGAACACGGACACGTTAGCTGCATCCTTCCTCTTCTGTCTACATTCTGGGCAGTTGCCGATTGTAGGCAATCGGCTCATTCCTGAATCCCAGCAGTGTCTGAAGAAGGGGCAGTCCCAGTGCCTATCCTCGTCGTCTTGCTCCCTCGATTTTTCCTTGGCATGGCGCTCGTACTCCTCCTGATCATGCCGATGATGTCTCCTGGCGTCCCTAGCCAGACGGTCTCTATCATCATCGTCGCTGGATCGTCGGCGTTGGCTATATTGACTCACGTACTTGTTGAGGAGGTGATCAGAGAGAGGTCGCTGATATCTTACATTCCTCACTTCTCCCTCTGTGATGTAGCGCTTGCCGTCGTGCCGGAGCCGATCGCGTGGAGCGGCCTCCTCTATGTCCTTGCTACGAGAGCAGCTGCCCTCGTCTCCATCCTTGCCAGAGTGGTGTCCAGGTCCTACCATATTGATGTTGAACGAGAATCCTGGCTGGCAACCTTCAGGGTAAGTGCACTCCACCATGTTAATGGCGGGGAAGGGGTGGGTGTCGACCTTCATGGCGTACTGGTTGAAAATCAGACGTCCTTGTTCTATCGCCATTTGGATCTGCTGACGCCACACCCTGCAGTCATTGGTGGCATGGGAGAACGAGTTATGCCATTTGCAGTATGGCTTTCCGTTCAGCTCCTGTACCGTGGGGATTTTGAGGCCTTCGGGTATCTTCAACTGCTTCTCCTTGAGTAAGAGGTCGAAGATTTGCTCAGTTTTAGTCACGTCAAAATCAAACCCTCTGGGCAGACCTGGTGGCTTAACCCATTTGCAGGACACGGGGGTTGCCCCCCGAGTCCATTCAGCCACTGCTACTTCTTGATCTCCCGCAGAGCCTTCGTCTTCATCTGCCTCAACCAGGACTACCGCACGCTTGAATTTGTCCTGGTACAAGTCCGGGTGGCGCTGTTCATATGCCGACAGTTTCTGAACCATGTGCGCCAGCGAAGGGTAGTCTGCTTGGGAGGCCATGTCCTTGATTGGTGATGCAAGGCCCACCACTGCCAACTCGACTGCTTCTTTTTCAGTCACACGAGCCGAATAACATCAGTTCCTTAGATTTCTGAAGCGCTGGACGTACTCTGCCACGGTTTCTCCACGCTTCTGACGTATTTGAGCTAGATCGGCAATGCCGGCCTCGGAAGCTTCTGAGTGAAACTGCATGTGGAACTGTTCCTCCAACTGCTTCCAAGTCCGGATCGAGTCCGGTGGCAACGAAGTATACCACCCGAAAGCCGATCCCGTGAGGGACTGTGCGAAGAACCTCACGCGTAGTGGATCCGATGCTGAGGCCGTTCCTAGCTGCACCAAATATCGGCTCACATGTTCGATGGAGCTGGAACCATCTGATCCATTGAATTTGGAGAAATCGGGGAGCCGATATTTGGGTGGTAGCGGGACCAACTCGTACTCGTTGGGGTACGGCTTGGAATAGCCGATTGTCCTCCTTTTCGGCATTATGCCGAACTGGTCTCTCAGGATCGTACTGATTTGATCCGCGGTGCTGGCTACAGGAGTCGAACTCTGAAGATTCGCCGGAGTGGCGTACTTAGCCAGCCATGCTTGTTTTTCCAACTCTGAGCCAACTGCAGGAGCTGAGCTCTGGAGGTTTGTCGGAGTGGCATATTTAGCTAGCCACGTCTGCTTCTCAAGATCTGTTCCCGAAGTTCCTCCTGCTGTTCTAGAAGTCCCTGCTGTTGCGGCCTGGTTTGTGAGTGCCCAGTTACCGCAGTCTGGCACGTATGTGCACATGTACCCGTGAGGGATCTCCTTAGGCGCCTCATGCAAGAACTGGCAGTCACTAGGGTCACCACCGATCTTGTAGACGACGAATGCCGGTGAATTCGGCACTTCTGGTGCTGCCAACGCGAATGGCAGCGGTGGACGGGACTGGAGTGGCATCTCTCCTTGGTATGTCCCGAGAGCTGGTCCCGACGGAGAGTACTGGTGCCTCATGATCTCCTGGATCACCCGAAGAGCGACACGCTCCAACGTGTTCACCTGGTTCTCAGAGTGGCGGTGCAGCGAGTGAGCCACCAGGTAGTTAATCTCCTGACGCAGGGACCTGGTGCGTTCTTCTGACGGGGCGGACAGGTCTATTACATCGAGCGCACCATCAGGCGAGAACCCTTTCCACCTGATGCCATGTGAACGGGTTCTGTGAAAAGAGCCGATGAGGTCGGCTTCGAGGATCGCTTTGACCTCGTCATACTTCTTCTTGAGCTCCTCGGTTAGATCCTCATACGTGACTGGAGTGCCGTCCGCCATCTCAGATGTAGATGGCGATGTGGTTGATGTCGAAGATTGTCCCACCGGGCGTGCCAGAATGTGTTGCGGTCAGAAACCCACCGGCGAGCAACGACGGGCAACACAGGAGAGCCGGGAACAACTTAGGGCTGCGGCTGGCCCTGGTCCCTCCGAGCGACGGCCCGCAAAGACTCCGGCATGCACGTCCGATGCTGGTGCAAGGGCGTGCCACCTGACCTATACCTGGTCAGGAAGGTGATGAAGATGCCTCGCTTAGTTTCCTGCATGGCATACATGTAAACATTAAATACGAGCCTCGATCGGCTCTCAGGTTATCCTGTGAATCGGCTCAAAGAGCCGATCCACCCATGATTCGCACGAGGTGCACAAATATATGGTGGTCCTGCTTGATCAAGATAAAGCTAAAACGATCTACGACGATTTAGGGTTTTCACCGCATAATCGGAACGTCCTACTCACGATTGGGCCTCGCGGCCGCGCACGGTGATCGTAAGCCGATCTTAGACAAGGCCTAAAAACCAATACGAGGTTGATCCCCGGAACATCCTGTCTAGGGCTAGCAAACTACACCCTACGCGCCGCTGGATCCTCCAACCCTTTGTAAGGCCTAACTATGCAGATATTAAACTAATCCTTGAAGAACAAGGAGCAACCATAACGGATCGGATCTACTAAATAATGATCAAGCGGGGTGCCGCCCCTACACCTAAGATAGGTGTAAGGGCGGCTAGATGCCTAAGGGTTGCACTACGACATCATATGATACGAAGAACAATGCTAACCCTAACACATCTAAGATAACTACGTTGCTCGCCATCAAAAAGGCTTCAGTACGAGCAACGCATGAACGACGAATAAACCTGTACTGCCTAGATCGCAAGATGCGATCTAGGCAGCATGATGCTTACCCGGAAGAAACCCTCGAGACGAAGGAGTTGGCGATGCGCCTAGATTGATTTGTGGTGAACGTGATTGTTGTTTATTTCATAAACCCTAGATACATATTTATAGTCCGTAGACTTTCTAACGTGGGAATAATCCCCACCGTGCACGAGACAAACTCTAACTAACCGACACGGATCCTACTATATTACAGATACACGGGCCAACTAGCCGAAACTTTGCATAATAGGCCGATTCACGTATTTCTTCCATGTATATTCTTCAAATCCATCTTGATCGCGGCCCACCTCTGACTCGGTCAAATTCTGGTGATAACAGATAGTGACGTTGGGGCGGCATTGTTGAAGAAGATCTCCACGGCCCTCTTGATCCCACTTGAGACAAATGAGCCTCATGAGGTAAGGAGCGTACTGAGGAAGCTTGCGAAGGAATGCACAATCACGCATCTCATGCCAAATGTAATCCATGACATCCAATTGCTTGCCGCGGCCCCTCAACTCATGAGTGCGCACAAGGAGATTCACAAGGAACCCATGCACCTCATCATGGTTGGTATGCTTGGGGTTGATGGTGCTGTGGTAGATGCAGTTCATGATGTCGTAGACAGGTAGAAGGCCTTTGGTGCTTCCACACAACATCCTCCCTCGAATGTAGAGATCGACCATTTTCTCCTTGGCCATTGGCTTGGCTTGGAGATGAATCCGGAAGGTGTTTGAGTCGTCTTCGGGGAGCTCATAACCAATGCTTCTAGCAAAGTCTTGCCATGAGGCCTCCATCACATGCTCCCTTGTCATCCACTTTAAGGTGCGGTAGCCTCCTTCATCCTCAAGAAAGACAACCGTGGCATAGAATTGGCAAATTACCTCCTTGGAGAAATCATGAGAGAAGGTCATCAGAGGTATAAGTCCTTGTTCATCACATATCTCTAGTGCTTCTCCAAAGTAGTCGAGGTTGGAGTTGAGCTTGTCCATGCTGATGGAGTATTGGGGGCAACATTTGAACTCTTTGGCCCCATAGACCTCATTGTAGATCCTCTCTTGGTTGACATGATGAAAATAGTTATTGGGGCATTGACGAGCATTTCTTGGCAGCAAATAAGGATTAGCCCCTCGCACTTCCATGAACTGGCCTTTCTTGATATCAAGCATTGATCTTTGAGGGCCCCTTGCCCCCGCTGCAGCTTCCCTCTGTCGCTTGGTGGTCCTTGCCGGTATGATCTCCTCTTGCTCGTCTTCATCTCGATGATGACGAGAGGATGGCTTGACCTTGCCACCACGGGTCTTAGGTGCTCCTGTGAATAGCAAAGGTTTGGGAGGGAATAGGGGATAAGTGCACAAGCCATGAAAATGAAGATCAAATAGGACACTAACAAGCAACATTGGTGATACTAGTCAGAGCGGTAGTACCGCAATTCTGATCCGGTAGTGCCGCTTTGACCGGTAGTACCGTTCGAGGATAAGCGGTACTACCGCTTAAGCTCAACACATCCAGATCGAGATCGAGTTCATGGCAAAATCGATCTAGTGTCACACATTGTTGCTAGCTAGTATCCCCGCACATGTAGAGCTTCCAAGAAGGCTTCTCCACCATAAATCTCCATCAAACCCTAGCCTATGCATCTAGGGAGTTCAACACACCCTAGAGAGAGAGATTAGGGTTCATACCGGAGGACATGGCGGAGAAGGAGGTGGGGAAGCTTCTCCACGGAGGATATTTGGCCGGCGGCGGCTGGAGGAGGAGATCGGGGCCGGTCTCCTCGAGGTCTTGAGGTTGGGAGCTTCTTTGCTTCGAGGTGGGCAGGGGATTTGTGGTGGTTTTGGAAAAAACGACCTGCCCGGTACCTCTAGTCAAAAGATGCAAGCGGTAGTACCACTCGTAAAAGCGGTAGTACCGCTTAACAGTACATACCGGTACTTAGGGAGGTAGTACCGGTCTGGGGATAATGTTCAGTTTCGTCAGATAACTTCCCCATAGCGGTAGTACCGGCCTGAGAAGCGGTAGTACCGGCTTCCAAACTCAAAGACACTCAGATTTTGGTGTAGACTTGTGCTTTTAGACTGAGTTGGCTCAAGAGATAGATGATGGCTTAGGATTAGATGACGGAACTGTTAAGGTACTACTCAACCAAGCTTGCAAGAGTCAAATCAAGAAAATCCAAGCTTGGATGAATCCCCCGTGAAGAAACAAAGAGAAAAGAAGAAACGAAAAAAAGAGAAAGGAAAAGAAAAACAAAAAGGAACAAAAACTCCTCGAGGAGGAGGTTTGGTGGCCGAAGCCACCGTGTAAGAGTTTGGTAGTGTGAGGTCGCGTAGAGACCTAGGACTCACGACTACAACTCAACATGAAGCTCATAGTCACTTGATTGACGAATAGCATATGCTTTGGGTTTCTTTGTGCATCATGGGGGGAGGGATAGCTCAATAAATTTAAACCGCACTCCCCCTATGTTCATGCGTGCTTTACATCTAGACATATGGCACAAGAGTGGTATGAGTGTCCACTTATGACACAATGTTCGGATGAGAAGCACAAAGGTAGAGAGGCAAACCTTGACGATCATCGATAGAGAGTGAGTCCATTGTCTTGTCGGGCACATTTGGAAAGAATTGATACTTGGGATTGCTATACCGTTGGACCCCATCATATCTTGCTCTTGAGTATGTCTTGTACTTTGCTTGAATTATGAAAGAGTCATGACATTTAGCACCCCGACGAGAATAGATCAAGAGGATAGGTTCTTGTGAGGTTCCTTGATCTTCATCATGATTTGGGTCCTCGCCATGACATCATTGTTGTTGATGCCGAACTTGAGGTTGTGGAAGAGGTGACCTAGCACTTGGTTATCCAATGGAAAAGACTTGGCCTTGTGGTGTAGATGGCTCCACATAGGTGGAACTTCGTCCTTCCCCGGTACTCATAGAAGGTAGCTTTTGAGATCGGCGAGTGCCAACACTCATCCTTCCTATGGTAATCGGGGGAATTGCATCTCCTTTCTCACAAGAAGCACTTCGCCTCCTTCAAAGAACTATCATATCCATCGAAATGTCTCATCACTCAATACCACAAACCACACAATAGACTCATACTCCATCATCATGTTTGAGTGTCTTCTTAGGTTTGTCTCTCACTTCCGGCAACCCTATGAGGTTAGGGTATGAGTATGGCTAGGAGCAAAAAGTGGATTCCTTCTTTGCCAATGAAGATATCCAAGATCTTGAGCACAAACTCCGTTCCATTGTTGCTTCTTCTTGCAAGGATTTTGTCATAGAAATTGTATTGAAATTGTTTGAGAGACTTCATCATGGTTCATTTCCTTCAACACAATTCCTACAAAACAAAATCTCTACACAAAGAAGCAAATTCCATTAGTCCTAGGCCGTGGCCTTTTGAAGAGACTAGCTCCACAAGAGGACCACTAAATTTTCATAATAGTGGGTACAAAGACCCAAGAGTGTAAAGCAATGAACAAAGAGCACATATGTAAGAGTCTTAACAAGGTAGGTCTTGATCACCACCTTGTCAAGGCTCCAATACCTTTAAGCTTGTTCGTGTTGTCGTCATGAGAAAGATAGAGATGAGTGACTTGATGACGACAATGAATTCCTTGCTTCCGGACATAAGACTTGTGGCTTCAAGATTAACCACCCAATAAGCATCTCCGAAAGCAAGGCCCCTCATGGATCAAGAGTTGGAGATAGGAGCCCATTTTTCAATGGGCCCTATCTTCACATTCTTTGCTTCATTGATCCTTCTTCCTCTCTCAATCTTCTTTGGCATAATTGCCACTTCTCCTTCATTGCATAAGTCCTCGTGGGCTTCAATGACTCCTTCCAAGATATGAATTTGGATTTGGAGACTCTCAATCTTGGACCTCAAGTTGTTAGCTTCATCCTCATGATCCAATAGAGCTTCCTCAAGAAGAGAATTCCTTCTCAAAAGTGAATGCTTGTGTCTCTCTAAAGTGGCAATGTCGTCCTCATGATTACGACAAGTGTAATCCTTGCTTGAGCGTTTGTATTCTTCTATGGCTTCATCTTGCATAAGCTTGATCACCATAAGTTTGTCCTTGCTTCTCTTAAGATAAGCAATTTCATCCTCATGGTTACAACAAGTGACCTTTTCTTTGCTCAAGCGGATCCACTCCAACAAGGATTCATTTTGCCTCTCATTCACTTCAACTAGCTTGGCCTTGTGTTTCTTTAGAGTGGCAATCTCTTCTTCATGATCACAACATTGCACCTTCTCTTTACTCCAGCGATAGTATTCATCTAAGGCCTCCTCTTGAGTTGAGATGACATCCAAGAATTTTGCATTGTGTTTTCTCAAGAAGCAAACTTCGTCAAGAAGCTTGTCACAACATGAATTAGGACCTTCATCTTCTTTCTTCTTGGCAAAGGTTGCAACATCCTCAATTGAATATTCATGATTTTCTTCAAGATAATCCTTCTTTGCCTTGAGCTTGTCCAACCAACCAAGAGCATAATCTCGGTCCTTGATGAGTTGGGAGATGAGAGAATTGTTGAAGTCTCCAAGAATAAGAGCACTAGCTTCAAGGGTCATATGCATGCACACTTCTTCTTCATAAGCTTGGGTGAGAGAGATAAGCTCCAATTCCTTCTTCTTTTCAAGCCCTTCATTTTCCACCATATGGTCTTCATCTCCAAGCATATTAGTTCTAGACTTCTCAGTGGAGGAGATCTTGGTGACGTCGTTGTTGAGGGATAGCTTGGAGAGTCCTTTGGAGAGAGATCTAAACCCGCTCTTGCGAACGAGCATTCCATCATGTTCATCTCTTCTCTCATAGACACACTCCGCAACAAGATGCCTTGTGTCGCCACAATTGTAGCAAGATGGTATTGAGCTTCGTCTCTTGATTCCATCCCGAAAACTCTTGGCTTCACTTGCTCCATAGTCCTTCATCTTCAATACAAAGTTGAGCTTGCGGGTATTGTGGGTGTGAGCAACATGGTCTTCCGCATTCTTCTTAGATATGGCCATTGACTTCGTCATGCCCATGTTGTTCACTTAAATAAAGCAAGAGCTTTGGATGTTCTCATGTCCGAGGAAGAGCATGTCAAGTTCGTCCCAAGCTTCCTTGGCGGTCTTGAGCGAGCGGATATGAGCGCGTCCCTTGGGAGTAATGGCCAAGTGAATCATGTTGATGGCGATGGCGTTGGGTTGGTCGTCCACCACTTCCCTTCTTGTCAAGTTCATTGGGTCTTGTGGTGAATATCCCTCTTCAATGACGCGCCAAAGCTCGGTAGAAGCACTGCGCACATGAGAACGCATTAAGAATTTCCAATCACCATTGCTATTATATTCAAGTAGTGGTGGTGGTCCATGAGGCAAAATGCGTGGCATGGGTATTGGGAAATTTATGGCACAATCACTTGGTGAAAACACCGCATGAATATCTCTTAATTGTCCCGCAATCGGAGATTCATCCTTCCCCTTTGATGAGGTGTCAACGTCCTCGAGATCCTTTTCTCGAGGTGGATTTTTTGATCGCTCAACAATTCCAACACAAGGAAAAGTGTTAACTTGTGGTGGGGAAACATCGACACCTCTCTTAGTATCTACGATGGGGTTTGATTTTGGAGTAATCAACTCCATCATCATACCCTTCAATTGAGATACAATGGATGACTCCAATTTCTTGAGATCATCCAAAGTAGTCGGAGTATTATCGGCATTTGATGATGGAGATGATTGCTCACGGGGAAGGACTCCATTCGCAACCACCTCTTGTTCGGCCATTTCTTAGGCGGTAAAGCCCGAGCAAGAAAACCTTGCTCTGATACCACTTGAATGGATCGTAGCGAACAAGAGGGGGGGTGAATGGCGCTACGACAAGTTTTAGCCTTTTTCAATTTTAGCGCAACGGAAGGTAAAGGTGATAGCTTTTGCAATAGTGGTATTCCTACAATGATACTAGGACAAGTGCAACAAGCAAAGGAATCAACAAGATAGTAAGAGTAAGGAGCGAGACAACCGGAGGGCGCGGAGGCGAGGCGAGGTTTGTTTACCGCAGTTCCTTCCACAATAGGAAGTACGTCTGCGTTGAGGAGGTGCTAGTCTCACACAAGAGACTAGACGGCCACACCACGAAGGAAGGCCTCACCTTCTTCCTCGAGAGAGCTCCACGAAGGTGCTCCCCCTCTTCCACTAAGGCACCGGTCGAGGTGGTGATTCCTTCACAAGGTTGGGGCGAGCTCCACACACAAGGATGCTCCCAACAACCTATGGAGCTAGTACATCACCAAGCTAGCTTCCATAGCTGCACATCTCCAATGCTCCACCATAGGAACCCTTCTCCAATGCTCCACCAAAGGAACCCTTCCAATGCTCCACCAAAGGAACCCTTCCAATGCTCCACCAAAGGAACTCTTCCAATGCTCCACCAAAGGAACCCTACCACCAAGATCCACTAAGGAGTACCACGAATTGGTGAACTTTCTCTCGGTAGAATGATAGATCGGGGTCTCCTCCACCACCTCTCAAAGTATGAGCAAGATTGGTTGGGTGGATGAGGAGATCCCCTCAATTTTGAGCTCAGCAACAATGGAGGAGAGAGAGAGAGAAGAGCTGAATCGGGCTGGAGAAGAAGGGGCCTTTATATAGGTCCCTCCAAATCTAACCGTTAGGTGCTGTTTTTTCCTAAGTGGTACTACCGCTTCTGGGAAGCGGTACTACTGCTCTGAGTTCGAATCCCCACAGAACTTGTCCACGTGGACACATCGCGGTACTACCGCTTGCGGTACCGCTCGAGGTACCGCAACAGGGTCCAAACCTTACTGGACTCGAAGCGGTACCGAAGCGGTACCACAGCGGTACGACCGTAACGCGTTACGGTACTTGAGTGGTACCGTGGGCGGTACTACCGCTCGCAAGCGGTACTACCGCTCAAGGTACCGTAAAATGTTCTGTGGGACAGTTTCGCGTGCAATCCTCAGAGCGGTATCTCGGGCGGTACCAGTAGGGGTAGCGGTACTACCGCTCCTGGTACCGGTAGTACCACTATGGCTAAAACAGCTTTTTCCTCTTTTCCTCTCCTACCATGTTACCTCGCGACACACACACAAAACCAGAAAGCCTAAGAACTACGCTTCGGTCTTCTGATCATAATGTGTTCAGCGCGGGCACCGTGCATCTTGCAAACCTATCAATGACAAACTTTGTGCACGGTTAGACTTGTTCGAGTGTTGTTATCAAACACACAAAACACGGGATATGGATCTTGCTCTTACAGCAAGCAAACAAGACAGAAAATAAAATAAAGTAAAGCAAGACAATAAACAAAGTAAAGAGATTGGATGTGATAGACTCCCCTTGCAGCGTGTCTTGATCTCCCCGGCAACGACGCCAGAAAAAGAGCTTGATAACGCGTGAAGCACACGTCCGTTGGGAACCCCAAGAGGAAGGTGTGATGCGTACAGTAGCAAGTTTTCCCTCAGCAAGAAACCAAGATTATCGAACCAGTAGGAGATAAAGGCCACGTGAAGGTTGTTTGTGAAGGAGTGTAGTGCGGCGCAACACCAGGGATTCCGGTGCCAACGTGGAACCTGCACAACACAATCAAAATACTTTGCCCCAACTTAACAGTGAGGTTGTCAATCTCACCGGCTTGCTGTAAACAAAGGATTAAACGTATGGTGTGGAGAATGATGTTTGTTTTCAAAGAACAGCACAGAACAATGATTGCAGTAGATTGTATTTCAGATGTAAAAGAATAGACCGGGGTCCACAGTTCACTAGTGGTGTCTCTCCAATAAGAAATAGCATGTTGGGTGAACAAATTACAGTTATGCAATTGACAAATAGAGAGGGCATAACAATGCACATACATATCATGATGACTAATATGAGATTTACTTCGGGCATTACGACAAATAACATAGACCGCTATCCAGCATGCATCTATGCCTAAAAAGTCCACCTTCGGGTTAGCATCCGCACCCCTTCCAATATTAAGTTGCAAACAACAGACAATTGCATTAAGTACGGTGCGTAATGTAAACAATACAAATATCCTTAGACAAATCATCGTTGTTTTATCCATAGTAGCAACAGCACATCCATAACCTTAGAACTTTCTGTCACTGTCCCAGATTCAATGGAGGCATGAACCCACTATCGAGCATAAATACTCCCTCTTGGAGTCACAAGTATCAACTTGGCCAGAGCCTCTACTAGCAACGGAGAGCATGCAAGATCATAAACAACATATATATGATAGATCAATAATCAACTTGACATAGTACATCGGATCCCAACAAACATAACATGTAGCATTACAAATAGATGATCTTGATCATGATAGGCAGCTCACAAGATCTAAACATGATAGCACAAGAGGAGAAGACAACCATCTAGCTACTGCTATGGACACATAGTCCAAGGATGAACTACTCACACATCAGTCTGAAGGCGATCATGGTGATGTAGAGTCCTCCCGGTGATGATTCTCCTCTCCGGCAGGATGCCGGAGGCGATCTCCTGAATCCCCCGAGATGGGATTGGCGGCGGCGTCTCTGGAACTTTTCTCATATCGTGGCTCTCGGTAATAGGGTTTTCGCGACAGAGAGAATAAATAGGCGAAGAGGCAGAGTCAGGAGAGGCTCGAGGGGCCCACACCCTAGGGCGGCGCGCCCCCCTCTTGGCCGCGCCGCCAGGTGGTGTGGGGCCACCTTGGCTCCCCTTCCTTTCCTCTTCGGACTTCTGGAAGGCTCCGTGGAAAATAAGACCCTGGGCTTTTGTTTCGTCCAATTCCGAGAATATTTCCTATGTAAGATTTCTGAAACCAAAAACAGCAGAAAACAAGAACTGGCGCTTCGGCATCTTGTTAATAGGTTAGTGCCGGAAAATGCATAATAATGATATAAAGTGTATATAAAACATGTGAGTATTATCATAAAACTAGCATGGAACATAAGAAATTATAGATACGTTTGAGACGTATCAAACATCAACGTTGTTTAATTCCTAAGATGAAGGATGTGGTAAGAAGTGAGGTATTGAAACTTCTTGATGCTGGTATTATTTATCATATTTCTCATAGTAGATGGGTTAGTCCTGTGCATTATGTCCCTAAGCAAGGAGGAATTACTGTTGTACCTAATGAGAAAAATGAACTTATTCCTAGAGTAGTAGTTGGCTACAGGATGAGCATGAATTATAGAAAAGTTAATAAAGTTACTAAGAAAGATCATTATCCTTTACCTTTTATTGATCAAATGTTAGAAAGGTTGTCTAAGAAAACTCATTTTTGTTTCCTTGATGGTTATTCTGGGTTTTTTCAAATTGTTGTTAAAAAGCAAGATCAAGAGAAAACCACGTTTACTTGTCCTTATGGAACTTATGCTTATCGACGTATGCCTTTTGGTCTGTGTAATGCTCCTTCTACATTTCCAAGATGCATGTCTCCTATCTTTCATGGTTTTTGTGAAGAAATTGTCGAAGTATTCATGGATGATTTCTCCGTCTATGGGACTTCTTTTGATAATTGTTTGCACAATCTTGATAAAGTTTTGCAGAGATGTGAAGAAACTAATCTTGTTCTTAATTGGGAGAAATGCCACTTTATGGTAAATGAAGGAATTGTTCTTGGACATAAAATTTCTGAAAGAGGTATTGAAGTCGACAGAGCCAAAGTGGAAGAAATTGAGAGAATGCCCTGTCCAAGAGATGTTAAAGGTATTCGCAATATTCTGGTCATGCTGGTCTATAGGAGATTTATTAAGGATTTCTCTAAAATGTCAAAGCCTTTTACTAATCTTCTCCAAAAGGATGTACCATTTGTTTTTTATGATGACTGTAAGGAAGCTTTTGAAACTCTAAAGAAGGCTTTAACCACTTCTCCTATTGTTTAACCACCTGACTGGAATTTACCCTTTGAAATTATGTGCGATGCTAGTGATTTTGCGGTAGGTGCTGTTCTTGGACAGTGAGTAGATAAGAAGTTGAATGTTATTCATTATGCCAGTAAGACTCTTGATGCTGCTCAAAAGAATTATGCTACTACTGAAAAAGAATTTCTAGCTGTAGTCTTTACTTGTGATAAATTTAGACCTTATATTGTTGATTCAAAAGTTACAATTCAGACTGATCATGCTGCTACTAGATACCTTATGGAAAAGAAAGATGCTAAGCCTAGGCCTATTAGATGGGTGTTGCTTTTACAAGAGTTTGATCTGCATATGGTACATAGGAAGAGTGCTGAAAATCCTGTTGCTGATAATTTGTCTAGATTGGAAAACATTTCTTATGATCCTATTCCTGTTAATGATAGTTTTCCAAATGAAAAATTGGCTGCAATAAAAGTAACTTCGCGTGAGAGTCCTTGGTATGCTGATTATGCTAACTTTATTGTTTCCAAGTATTTGCCTCCAACATTTACATCTCAGCAAAAAAGGAAATTCTTTTATGACTTGAGGCATTATTTTTGGGATGACCCACACTTATATAAAGGAGTGGATGGTATTATGCGGAGATGTTTTCTGGAATATGAGCAACAAGAGATATTGAGAAAATGTCATGGTAGTGCTTATGGAGGACATCATGATGGAGATAGAACTGCACAAAAAGTTCTACAATCAGGTTTTTATTGGCCTACCCTCTTTAAAGATGCAAGAAAGTTTATTTTATCTTGTGATAAATGCCAAAGGGTTGGTAATATTTCTAGATGCGATGAAATGCCTATGAGTTATTCTCTTGTTATTGAACCATTTGATTGTTGGGGATTTGACTTTATGGGTCCTTTTCCTCCTTCAGAGGGTTATAGTCATATACTTGTTGCTGTTGATTATGTTAATAAATGGGTAGAAGCTATACCTACAAAGAGTGTTGATTGTGAGACCTCATTAAAAATGCTTAAATATGTTATTTTCCCTAGGTTTGGTGTGCCTAGATATCTTATGACTGATGGAGGTTCTCATTTTATTCATGGTGGTTTTAGAACGACCCTTGCTAGATATTATGTTAATCATAGAATTGCTTCAGCATATCATCCTCAAACAAGTGGGCAAGTAGAATTATCAAATAGAGATATTAAATCTATCTTACAAAAGACTGTTAATAAATCTAGGAAAAATTGGGCTAGTAAGTTAAATGATGCTTTATGGGCTTATAGAACTGCTTATAAAAATCATATGGGTATGTCTCCTTACAAAATGGTTTATGGAAAAGCTTGTCACTTGCCTTTAGAATTAGAACACAAAGCTTATTGCGCAGTGAAAGAACTTAATAAAGACTTTAAACTAGCCGATAAAAAAAGGTTGCTTGACTTGAGTTCTCTAGATGAATGGAGGAATGAAGCTTATGAAAATGCTAGACTCTTTAAAGAGAAGGTTTAAAAGTGGCATGATAAGAGAATTATTAAGAGAGAGTTCCATATTGGTGATAAAGTTCTATTGTATAGGTCTCATCTCAGATTTTTTGCAGGAAAATTACTCTCGAAATGGGAAGGACCTTTTATTATTGAAGAGGTGTATCATTCTGGTGCCATAAAAATTGCTTCATTGAAGGATAACACTACACAAGTGGTGAATGGGCAAAGACTCAAAATTATATTTCCGGAGATTCTTATAACGAAGATATTGATATTGTCCAAGTGGTAACTCCGAAAGAAGTCATTAAGGAGCAAATCCAGGAATCTGCAGAGTCCGTTTTCGAATAGGTAACAATTTTAGTAAGAAAAAGTTCGCGTTAAACTTTCCAGGTTATATTTTTGTCGTTTTTACAAAATATGAAAAATTACGAGACGGGAACGGGTAGGAGAAGGTGCCCAGGGGCACCAGACCACCCCTAGGCGAGGGCCAGCTCCAGGCCGCGCCTAGGCATGGTCTGGGCGCCCTGTAGCCCCTTTCCGACCCGGTTTTGCCTTGTTCCTTTCCTTTGTTACGAAACTTTTTGCTATATAATCCCCCGGATCCCCCGAGGTCTGTATATCGTGTTCTCGTTGTGTTTTTGATTCGATCTGTTTCTATCCAGATGTCATCCCGGGGTTCATCTTCAGAGCGTCACAAGCTTCAACGCCGGCGCGAGCTCCTCCGTGATCTTGACCGGGGGACTCTTGCTAGATGGATGGAGGAAGTGAAGGAGATATCATCAAGCGAAGAGGGACAGATTGCTGCAAGATTGAGGGCAAGAAAACCTACACTTGTAGGATCAATTAACGCTGGATGTGATTTTTCTCATAATATGCAGGGACCAATACCACCAGTTCTATACCTCAGTTCTTTCCCTGCAGCAGAGGAAGCCATTCGAGTCACCGATGAGTTTTGCGATAAATATCGAGCTCTGAGGAAGGAGGTGGAGATTCTTCGAGAGGAGAACAATAGTCTTCGCATAATGTTGGAGAACTTTCTTACTCCAACCATGGATGCACCACCACCGAAGGAGTAATTCATCATTGGTATTGGCATCCCCTTGGCTTGTTCCAAGTTTCGGGGAGTGCCGCGGTATCACACTATTATCTTTTACCTATTTACTTTTTAGTAGAGTCATATCATGAGTATTGGAGTTACCATATGGGATAGTTTGCCGTGTGGAAGTATATCTCCTTTAGTCGATTATCTATGTATCCCTTGGTGTGAGTTGCCGTTATGGAATATTAATGAGAAGTTTTTATCATTTACTTTCTACACATCTTATTTTAGTTTGTGATTTCTATCATATTATTAATCTTATTGGTTAGTATTGGTATCACCTTGGGAGCATCAAGTAATTCTAGTTGGTCTTGGAAAACTTAGCATTGGTCAGTAGCAACATTACTTTGAGGCTTAAGTAGAAAAGAGAGAAATACATGTAGATATATTATTCCATTATCTTTCTTTCTTGTTGGCTCATAAGCTTAATATTCTTAAGATTGAATCATTTGTACTTCCAAGGAAGATTGCATGATTGTTTTCTACCACATGTATATTTATTTGTTTGGCTCAAATCTTATGCTTGCTACCCAACCTTGCTAGCAAAAGACATGCACTGAGAGGGAATGCTTCTCGTGCATCCAAACCTTGAACCAAAAACTCATGCCATTTGTGTCCACCATAAACTCTACCTGAGCGTGTGGAAACTCTGTCCTCAACAGAGATCATCAAAACTTACAAATGTCAAGAAAGAAACACCCTACGCTTAGCACTCCCCGGCAACGGTGCTAGGAAATAGCTTGATGGCCTGCAAGAACAACTGGGTCATTCATGTATATTTTCACGGAAGTATTATTTCCAGTTTCTTTATCATATCCCAATGAGGAGCGCAGGAAGATGTTTATCAGTGTTGTTTCTGTCGCACCCAAGGTTTTCACAAGTCTTAGGTGAATTGACTGGAAGAATTGAAATGGAAAGCGGTGAGTATGATTGATAAGAGTTTTGAGTATTGATAGTGCAATAAAGTAAAGTGCATAAAAGTAAATAGCTAATAGTAAATAAACGAGTTTCTGCAGATAGAAAAGTAGGCGCGGGGAGACTTGGTTCATGGTGATAGTGAATGTGCCACGTGGAATAAATGTTATAAGTGAATATGATTCTTCATATTTATATTTGTGAAGGCAAGTAACCCGTAAGAGAGAAAGACTCCTCTTGGTAGATTTCATCTTCCTCCAATAATCCTTCTGCCTGTTACCATCGTCAGCGCATCTATTAAGGTGGTTAAACCGGAGTAAAGCTTTAAGCTTGGTGGTTCCTTGTGATTCCTCGAGTATTGCTAGATCCTCTTTGATATCGGCCGTGTCACTCGGGGGTCACCGATTCACTAGCACACAAGTTCATGTTTATGAGTTATTGGGATCATGTTATCTGGGCCCTTAAATTAGATAGCAGGATAAACATTCATACTGATATATGAAATAATCTCAAACATAAGTTCACAAATGGATGGAATAAAATTGGGACATCACATCTCACCAATCCCCTACATCTCCCACGCCAATGGGATCTACTCACACATGAGAGGAGAATAACATAACGAAATCATAGCAAAGTAAATGGAGTTCATCTTGATATTACCGTAGCAAACCACAATAGTTGAAGATCAAATCAAATACAAACCAGGATGAAATAGAGGTTTCAATCCCTAATCTTACAAGTATGAATCTCTCTCTCTCTTCGATGGAGTCAAGTTTGGTCTTCTCCTTCTTCAGATCTGATCTCCTCTATTCTAGTGTGAATGGTGGCTGTTGTGTTCTGTTTTTCGTCTCCGTGCCTTCACATAAAAGGTTCGTTTTGATAAAACGAAGGCGGCGCCGGTCCGTATGGGCGGACAGTACGGGCAAGCCCCGCCCGTACCGATGCCCGTTAAAGCCTCTCCGTCACAAGGATCAAGTTTGCCTCAAAAGGAAATGTCTTTATTTCATTGAAATTATCCCATAAATGTCCTTGGATCCTCCAGATATGATGGTTTCCTGAAATACATAGTTGAAAGCAAGGTTTCGCTTAGATCGCGATATTATTGTTAATTCAAACACACAATCCAATGAAAAACCAATGAAACCAGTAGATAGGTGGTGGAAAATCCCTAGTAAAATGCATCAAAATTTGGAGCTATCAACATCCCCAAGCTTAGCTGTTACTCGCCCTCGAGTGACAAAGTGATAAAAAAATAGCGAGAAATAAACCTTGGATAGAAGAGCTCACAAGTTCGAAGCAATATTAAATCCATCTTCAAAAACCTTGCAACTTTAAACATGATCATAAGATATTCAAATGGTTGCACCTAATATCGCATCCTAGCCACATGTAGTTCATCAATCAAAATAAATATTAAGCCCATAGAAAGTGTCAAGAGTTTGACTAGGATCTCCAATGCATTGTTTCGGTGCCTCTCTTCTTATTGAGAGTAAAATTTGGTTTATAAGCAACAAGTGCTTTGATCAAGTTAAGGTTGCACATATATAAGTCGAAAGAGAATTAATCTTAGAGAAAATCATTAACCTCCACATCAAGAATCATGACTATCCAACACCCAATTCCCTCATTGCCTTTCAAGAAAATCCACTAAATAGTAACGAACTCATAACAAGACCTTGAAGTGATAAATTGGATTCTGATGAAAGTTTCCAAGCAAGGGCCATGGGTGACCCTTTGTTACAGTTGTAACAACCATGGGGTTAGTGGAGGTGCTAGTGTCCCATGCTGGGTGTGTGCAACAACATGATGACACGCGTAAAGCTATATCAAGCATTGATTCAAGTGCTGACACGCGTAAAGCAATATCTCACATTGATTCACAACATTAAAGTTTGTTATGTAGCTCAACCACTATTAAGTTTTAATTCAATCAAACAATTCCTATCATGAGTGATATCAAATCACTTCACCGAGACATGTGGTTGAGCAGTACCAAGATTAAAACCTTAAGACAAACACATGGCACCAAAGTCATCAAGAGATGCTTGTTCTTGTTATAAAAAGATTGGAGTTAAATCCAATTACAGCTGTTTTTCATACATTATGCAATGATTGTGAAGCAAAACCAAAATAGTGACACTAGCATGGGAATGAAATTTATATGACGGCGATCTAAGTGGGGAGCGAGACTGGAGTGCAACCAAGCAAATAATCATATGATCACGAATGGAATTACAACGAGAGTGAAGATAAGAATCAATACCTCATCTCGCTTGCTTGTCTTATCCCCGAGTCTTCCTCCCTTTCATTCCCATCACAAAGTCACTCGAGGTGAATAACTCAAGTACATATCAAAGAAAATATGAAGAGAGCTTCACACAAATAAGAACGAGGAAAGTTAACTAATTTTTTTGGTGTTTTCAAATAATGAAATGAAAGTAAACACACGAATAACAAAAAATATTAAGTATTTTTTTGTGTTTTTGGTTATAGATGCAAAACAAGAATTAAACATGCAAATAACTAAAGAAGAAAACAAATGAAAAGAACAACCTAAAATATGAATGCAAAGGTGGAGGACTTAACCTCCCCAAGCTTAGGTGTTTAGCCTAACTTGGATCATTGCCCGCCAACACCACCGTGTGGCGGCGGGTAGTAGGTCTGAAAGTGAGTGGTGAACTCACTAAAGCTCTAGGTGAGAGACAACACATTGGTGTTCATGTCCTGCAACGTGCTCCCCACATCGCCGACACGACCCACCAAGGTGGCGTACTCCTCCCGCGGGACATAGTCGTATCCCGGCAGTTGCTGCATGTAGGGCTGCTGCGGCAGATGCTGGTACTGATGGTCTTGACCGAAGTCATCCCATCCCTGGCCTCCCCACTGATGGTCATCGTCTCCAGCTTGATCAACATGCTGCTCCCAAGCAGCGTCTCCTCCTGGGGCAGACGCTCGTCGAGCCGCTACCCTGAAAGCTTGGAACTCCTTCGGTGAAAGCACCCAAGTGTTCTTCCATGGAAAACCAAAAGGACCAGAGAAAGGCAACAACTCCTGGACTATTTCACCGCCAACCTCAAAATAAAACTGATAAGCACGGAGACGAGGGTTCTCCATGTAAACTCCAAGAAACTTGGTGCTAGCCATATGGTTAGCATCCAAAATACTTACTGCCCATGACTTGGTCGCCCGTAGGCATCTAGAAATGGTTAACATAAGCAATTTGGGTGACTAACCCACCCAACAGATATCACCTGAGCTTGCCGCCCTCTGGCGGCGGAAGTGGTGGATGGGGAGGGCATCGAGGTTCATCTTGTGCCTCATGTTGGGGAAGAGCGCGCTGCAGATGACGCTCATCTCGGGGCTAGCCATGGCCCCAGTATCTCCCTTGGCGAAGAGAGAGTTTGCCAAGAAGGTGGCAAAGTAGCGGATGGTTGGGTTCTGGATGGTGGCGGACTTCTTCCGTAGTCTTGGTTCATGTACAAAGAAATATGTTACCAGGCTTTCCCTGCCTCCTCGACAACTTCATCAGTAATATTGAGTTCCCCAGTGGTGGCGAACCCGAAGCAACCGCAAAACTCCTCGAAAGTAAGACAGTGTGGTGTATTGTTCAATGAAAAAATCACAGTGGTGCGTCGCCCAAGGGTAGCGAGGTCGACATGGAAGGTTGCGAGGAACTCGAGTGTGGCACACTTGTACGTGTCACATTGGAGTGCCGAGAAGACCTCCATGCGGGAGTTCCTCACAATCGTGGTGAAGTCACTATCGAGGCCGTTGATGGTGAGGAAACCGTCGTCGACCCACTTCATCGGGAGCACCCTACGACCAGACATTCGGTTGTACTCCTTGTCGAAGTCGGTCTCGAGCACTTCCTTGCCCTTCCGCGCCTTCTTCCACGGGTCGTTCTGGCTCCGCTCCATCACTCGAACCTCTCTGGAAAAAGCTCATTGTGCTGCAAAATATTTCATAACAAAATTACTGGCATTAAGTTCCTATGGTATTGCACAACAATTACATGTACTAGCTTCGAATTCGAACGTGCAGAATCAACAATTTTTTAAAAAACTATGAACTCATCTAGGTACCCAATATGAGAGATTCAACCGTTCATTGCTGCAAATAATACATGGATCGGGTGAGAAACGTACCGATGTGAAGAATCCCCCACTCAAACGAACGAAATCGGCGAAGAATCAAATATTCTAGGGGATTAGGGTTTGATTTTTGAGAGAAAGAGAGAGAAAGGAGAGAATAATGGCTGGTTTGGGGGTTTCCCTTGGCCAGCCCGACGTTTTTTAGTCGCCACCGACGCGGTATGGGCGGGCGGTATGGGGCAAACCTGCCCGTACCGGTGGTCACCGCCGTTGGATACGTCAGTTCACGTACGATCGAAAACCTAGATCTGGTACGGGCGGATGCCCCCGTACCGATGCCCGTTAAACTTACAGTAGGTTGTCAACAAAGATTCAAGTTTGTCGTCCGAACCGGTACGGGCAGGTGGTACAAGCGGATGCCCCCATACCGGTGTCCGCTAAACCCACTGAAAATTGGACAGAACTCATTGATTATGTTGATTATGTGGTACGGGCTGGTGGTACGGTCGTACCCCACCGTACCGTCGTCCTCTAAAACCACTGTTTTCAGCAATTCTCTTCTCTTTTCTTCCTAGTCTCTTGCTCTGGACTTTTTCATCAAGAGTTATACCAATAGTGCTAAATATGTCAATGGTAGTGATAAATAGAATGACTTATGCATAATTACTTCCTATAAGTTTGCTTGCCTCATGCATAATATACCAATAGTGCTCACACCTTGTCCTAATTAGCTTGGACTTCCATGGATTTTCGCATACATATGTTTTAACCAAGTGTCACAAAGGGATACCTCCTTGCCTCATGTACAAAGGTCCTTAGGAGATGGATCTCATTTGATTTCTCAATTTTGATGAATCTGAACTTTTATGAACATCCATACCAGGAAAGCAACGACAACAGATATTTGGACTTTTGCCCAGCTGAAACTTCCACCATGTGAACATGGCTTTAATTGGCGGCCCAATGTTCCCTCTAACAATATGCATATTCCAATCTTTGCAACTCATGGTAAATCTCCCTTACTTAAAACAAGATGAGCATGCATAGTAATTCACATGATATTCAACAAAAGTATATTGATGGTGTTTGATGATGCGTCAAGCACACGCCCGTTGGGAACCCCAAGAGGAAGGTGTGATGCGTACAGCAGCAAGTTTTCCCTCAGTAAGAAACCAAGGTTATCGAACCAGTAGGAGTCAAGGAATACGTGAAGGTTGTTGGTGACGGAGTGTAGTGCGGCGCAACACCAGGGATTCCGGCGCCAACGTGGAACCTGCACAACACAATCAAAATACTTTGCCCCAACTTAACAGTGAGGTTGTCAATCTCACCGGCTTGCTGTAAACAAAGGATTAAATGTATGGTGTGGAAAATGATGTTTGTTTGCGAAGAGCAGTAGAGAACAATGATTGCAGTAGATTGTATTCAGATGTAAAAGAATGGACCAGGGTCCACAGTTCACTAGTGGTGTCTCTCCAATAAGAAATAGCATGTTGGGTGAACAAATTACAGTTAGGCAATTGACAAATAAAGAGGGCATAACAATGCACATACATATCATGATGACTACTATGAGATTTAATCGGGCATTACGACAAAGTACATAGACCGCTATCCAGCATGCATCTATGCCTAAAAAGTCCACCTTCGGGTTAGCATCCGCACCCCTTCCAGTATTAAGTTGCAAACAACAGACAATTGCATTAAGTATGGTGCGTAATGTAATCAACACAAATATCCTTAGACAAAGCATCGATATTTTATCCCTAGTGGCAACAGCACATCCACAACCTTAGAACTTTCTGTCACTATCCCAGATTCAATGGAGGCATGAACCCACTATCGAGCATAAATACTCCCTCTTGGAGTTACAAGTATCAACTTGGCCAGAGCCTCTACTAGCAACGGAGAGCATGCAAGATCATAAACAACACATATATGATAGATTGATAATCAACTTGACACAGTATTCCATATTAATCGGATCCCAATAGACACAATATGTAGCATTACAAATAGATGATCTTGATCATGATAGGCAGCTCACAAGATCTAACATGATAGCACAATGAGGAGAAGACAACCATCTAGCTACTGCTATGGACCCATAGTCCAGGGGTGAACTACTCACACATCAATCCGGAGGCGATCATGGTGATGAAGAGTCCTCCGGGAGATGATTCCCCTCCCCGGCAGGGTGCCGGAGGCGATCTCCTGAATCCCCCGAGATGGGATTGGCGGCGGCGTCTCTGGAAGGTTTTCCGTATCGTGGCTCTCGGTGATAGGTTTTCGCGACGGAGGGAATAAATAGGCGGAAGGGCAGAGTCGGAGGAGGCACGAGGGGCCCACACCATAGGCCGGCGCGGGCCCCTCCTTGGCCGCGCTGCCCTATGGTTACGACACCTCGTGGCCCCACTTCGTATGCTCTTCGGTCTTCTGGAAGCTCCGTGGAAAAATAAGACCCTGGGCGTTGATTTCGTCCAATTCCGAGAATATTTCCTTTGTAGGATTTCCGAAACCAAAAACAGCAGAAAACAGCAACTGGCTCTTCGGCATCTTGTCAATAGGTTAGTGCAGGAAAATGCATAATAATGACATAAAGTGTGTATAAAACATGTGAGTATTGTCATAAAACTAGCATGGAACATAAGAAATTATAGATACGTTTGAGACGTATCAGTGTTCCCCATGACAACATGGTTATCACACAACAAGCAACTTATAAGAACTATTAATGCATAAAACATAGTACTTGCCACAATATTTTTTATACTAATTTCCCATGAGCCATAATTTACACAAAACAAGTGATAATTTTTTGAAGGTTTATAGGTAGCACACAAGCAATTTACTTTGGAGTGGCGGTGAAATACCATGTATAGGTAGATATGGTGTACACAATTGGCAACTTTGGTTTTTGGTGGTTGGATGCATGAGTGGAGCTCATACTTAGTATAGGTGAAGGCTAGCAAAAGACTGGAAGCGACCAACTAAGAGAGCAATAATAACCATAATCATGCATAGCGACAAAACATTATCAATCAAAGCATAAAGTGATATTAAAAATCAAGAACTAAATGATCATAGAGGTTTTACTTGACTGGTTATAGTCATAACTTGTTATAAGCATGCGCCAAGTCAACCCAATAAAGCATCAAAGGAGCATACCACAATATCATGCTTTTATGATAGAAACAACACATGATTCTTTCAATGACACATTATGCACTCTCAGCAATTTGAAACAAGTCATGCTAAATCAATAAATACTAAGCATATGATAAGAATAATATCCAACATGACATGCCAAAGTCTATGCCACAGTCTAGACAAGCATCCATTTGCATCATTATAGTCATGAAATATTTTACTCGTATCCAATACCAATCAACTTATTTGAAATAACTCTCAGAGATGAAATACAGTATGGACTAGAGAGATAATCATACACAAATAAAGAATACTAACATGCTCTGAACGAATTTCAAGTGAAAGAGCAAGAGCTAAACGCAGTACCAGAAAACTATAACACTCGCGGAACAATAACAACGAAAACTAGAGCATTCTATGCAGTTAAAAAGGAGCGGGTCTTTATCCAAAACAAATGTGCGAGGATCCAACATATGCTACAGTAAAAAACAGAACAAAAAAAATAAAGACGCTCCAAGAACAATACATAGTGTATGAAGCAATAAAAATATAGCGCATAGAGAGATGACCTGTTGCTTTGTTGATGAAGAGGGGATGCCCAAGGCATCCCCAATCATTGATGCTTGTACCTCAATATGTCATGGGATGCATGGGAATCCCCAAGCCTGAGATTTTGTCTATTCTTCATCTCATCACATCATTCTTCTCTCCCTACACTTGAAAACTTCCTTCATACAAAAACTTCGCACAATTCTTCATTAGCAGTATTAGTATAATCAAAATAAACAAATCCACTCGTGTTTAGTAATAACATATATCAAATATATATTAGTGGATAAGCTACTGTAGCAACCTTTCAAATAGTTCTCTGATCAAAATAACTCAAAAAGAAAGAGATTTAATAGGCAAATGCAAATAGTGCAGAAATCTGTCAAAACAGAACATCACATAAAGATCGAAATTTCCGAAAATACTCTGTTGCTTATTTAGAAAAGTTGTCAACTAATGAAAGTTATAAATAACCTAGGGCATATGCATAAAAAATTACAACTCAAAATTCCGCTCTGGCTATTTTTAAGTATTTTATGGTAACAACACATAATCTGTTTTCAGGACAGCAACTTTCACAAACATTACTTTCTTCCTATTAGAACCTATTCTTGGCACAAACATGAAATAAAAATGATAAGAAGCAGTCATTACAGTAGTAATGACTTTCAAGACTCAACAAAAAGAAAAATTACTGTAAATAAAATATGGGTTGTCTCCCGTAAGCGCTTTTCTTTAACGCCTTTCAGCTAGGTGGAGTAAAATGCAAGCATCAAGTATGATCAAATGAAGAAGCATCAACATTATAATTTGTTCTAATGATAGAGTCATAAGATGCTTTATTGGACAAGAAGAATTGCATTCAATATCCAAAACAGCAAAATCAACGGGGACCAGGTTATTGTTAACCATAATAATCACATTATAAAATTTCCCCAAGGTTTCTTTGCATCAATATCAACAAGATGAACATCCAAATAAAAAATTCCAACGGTGGAAATTCAAGCATATCATAGATTTTTCTAGGCATAACAGAAACACTTGTACCAAGATCACATAAAGCATTGCAATCAAAACCATCTATTTTCATCTTAATGATGGGCTCCCAGCCATCTTCTAACTTTTTAAGAATAGTGGCTTCACGTTTTAGTTTGTCCTCTCGCATTTGCATAAGAGCATTTGTCATGTGCTTTGTAAAAGCCAGATTTGTAGCACTAGCATTAGGACTTCTAGCAAGATTTTGTAAGAACTTAATTACTTCAGAGATATTGCAATCATCAAATCAAACTCATTTTTATCAAAGGTAAAAAGAATCTTGTCTCCCATACTCCAAAAAATTTCAGCACACTTATTAGGAGCAGTTTCAGTGGTTTTAGGCAATTTTGTAGAAGGAGCTGGGACTTTTCGTACACCATTATTATTAGTAGGAGAGTGGATATCATTTGAAACTTCATTACTACTGGTGGTGTTGATGGTACAAACTTTAGTCAAATTATTATTTCTAGCATTTCTTCTTCTCTTTCCCACCTAGCATGCAATTCCGCCAACATCCTAACATTTTCATCAATTCTAACTTGAATGGCATTCAAAGTTTTACTTTCTTTAACATCTTGAGGCAACACTTTTAGTTTAAGAAAATCAACATCATGAGCAAGGCTATCTACTTTAGAAGCAAGAATATCTATTTTGCCAAGCTTTTCCTCAAGAATTTTATTGAGAGCAGTTTGTTTACTAATGAATTCCTTTAGCATGACTTCAAGATCAGAGGGTGTGTCGTGGTATCGTCACGGCATATGCCATAGGGTGGCTAATCGAAGTGGTTCCTGAGGGATCTCACGGCGGTATCCGGATGCGGGTATGGGCACGAGCGACACGGCGACGTACCCAGGTTCGAGGCCCTCCGATGGAGGTAAAACCTCTACTCCTGCTATGAGTGTATATGATGATCACACAATACAATGGTGCTCCTAGAGCTGTGTCTGGCTGCTCCTGGGAGGCTAAGGGAGACGATGGTCTCTCTCTCAGGGCAGCGCTAAGGGTGGAATGAAGTGAGAATGATCGATCCCCTGCACGAGAGGGGGTAGTGCGGCTTATATAGGCACCGACACTTTACATAAAAAACCCTATAGTTTACTGGCCGGCTTGGCCGGCTCCGGCTTCCCCTCCTTCCCGAGGCGGTGACGTCAGGAGCCGTTGAGGCATCGTGGCCTGTCCCATCCGGCTGCCACGATCAGCGGTATGGAGAGGAGGTGTCCCTGTCGCCGTCAGCCACTGTAGCCAGTACGGATCGTCGTAAGCCCTGACGGCCTGTCCGGCGCATGGCACTATTGCTCCACAGTGCCCCGCGCTTTACGGAAGATGGAGTCAGCGTGGACTTTGGGAACCCGGATCACCGACCCGGTTCCTTCCAGTGCAAGACTCGCCAGCCTCGAGTCGGTCTGAGGTACAAACCCCAGTCGGATATGGCTTGTAGAAGCCGGCCCAGCTACAGCATTGGTGGCCGTAGCCAGGCCGACTAGGACCTAGAGCCAGCCGGCTTCCGGACCAGCCGGCCACGGCGCCAGCCGGCTGCTCCTCAGCCGGCCTTTGCCGCGAGCCGGCCAGTGGCCAGCCGGCTGCTCCGCGTCCATTGCCCTATCCGGGGTCTTCCCCCCGACATTAGCCCCCGAAGCTGGCAAGGTCCTGCGTCTAGAAGGACCTAGGCAGGTTTTCCTGGCTTCTCGAATATATTTGACGACACTTGGAGGGGCCGACTGAGAATTCCCATTCAGCCGGCTGCGCCCTCATCCGGCTCGTTCCTGCCGGCTGCTTCTAGCCGGCCGCCTTTTACACTTATGCAGCTTTTGTTTTCTCGCAAGTTTTGGTGGCGTCTCCGCCCTGTTGACGACTTTTAGTCCGGGTTGAACTTATTGTCCGGCTCCGGCTTGCGGCGCGCCGGAGCCTCCGCCGCCTCGGGTCCTGCGCCCGACTTGACCGGTCTGACGCCTGGCGCCGCGGTCGGTTCGTCTGGTCACATCAATGTTCCTCCGGATCCGGTGCGGTAGTGGGGAGCGTGGTGTGGCCGTTTTCGGTAACCGTTGCGGTCGTGGGAGGAGTTACGGCGCAGTAAATCCCGATCGTGGCCCACGATTGCCACGTGGCCGCGCAACTGGCGCGCCAGGCGGCTATAAATGCCCCCGGTAGCGGTACCGAGGCGCCCTTCTTCTTCCTCGCACTCTTCGTTCTCTCGCTCAAGCTTTCTCTTTTCTTCGCTCGAGCGTTCCGTCGCACGCCAACACTCCTGGCGAACTCCGGCGAGCAGCTGCCCCGACGTTCTCCCGCCGGGCCGCCGCCGCCACTCCACCAATCCGGCGCCATGGGGCCGCGCGTTTCCACGGAGCGTCCTCAGCCGCCGCCGTCGCCGCCGCCGTCGCAAGGCTCTTCATCGCCGTTTCGCCTCTCGTGGTCAACTTCTTCCTCTTCCTCGACAATGGCCTCCGCCAGCGGATCGTGGAGGGGCTCATACATGCGGGAGGACGACATCGAGCGGCTGGTGCGCCTCCGCCGGATCCCGTCGGCGGTGGTCTGGCGGGCGCCCGGCGAGGAGACGGAGCCCGAGCCGCAGCCCGGCGAGCGCGTCGTCTTCGGCGCGCATCTTGATCGCGGGCTGGGCCTGCCGGCTTCAACCTTCTTCCGGCAGTTCCTCGACAACTTCGGCCTGCAGCCGCACCACCTGCCGGCCAACGCGTGCGTCCTCCTCAGCTGCTTCGTGGCGTTCATGGAGGCCTACGCCGGCTTGTGGCCAGACATCGACTTCTGGAGCCGGCTGTTCTACTTGAAGGCGCAAACCACCGAGGGCCGCCTGCGGGCCTGCGGCGCCGCCTCGATCTACACCCGGCCTGGTACGCCCTTCCCCAAGATCCCCACCGTTGACTCGGTGAAGAACTGGCAGATGTCGTTCTTCTATGTGCGCAACGAGGGGCAGCTCGTCGACCGGATCAACCTGCCGGAGTTCAACCCGGCTCCTCCAGTCGGCCGGATCAACTGGAGCTACAACGCCCGCACGTCGGATCCGGACGCCGAGGTGAACCAGCTCTGGGACTTCTTGGGGGCAGCCGTCGAGAACGGGCTGACTGCGGAGGATCTCCTCTGCACCATCGCTGAGCGCCGGGTGCTGCCGCTCCAGAGGCGCACCCACAAAATCGGGCACATGTCCGGCCGGTTCGACCCGAACCGGACGTCCAAGGCGGTGCTCTCCAAGGCCCAGGTGGCCAGCCGGGTGAATAACATCACCAAGGCAAACATGCCGGACGACTGGAACTACGGGCTGGCGCCCCGCGACAGGGACCACCCGCCCGAACGGGTAAGCTTGTGTTTTCACCGGCTTCCGGCTTGCGGCTGCGAGGCCGACTTCCTTTTGCTTTTGCCGACTTCCGGCTTGTTGTTTGCTCATGCTTTTTCTGTCTTTCTAGCTCTTTGAGCGCCAGAACGCCGAGGACGGCGACCTGGCGACGAGGAGGTGGACGCCGGATCACGTCGATCCGGCTGACCAAGCCGGCGACCAGGCCGGCGACGACGACCTGCTGCAGGCGCCTGATCTAGGCGGCCAGGGGGAGCACAATCCGCCCCCTTCACCGGAGCAGCAGGAGGACGAGGAGCCGGCGACGTCCGGCACGAGGCCGATCCCCGCCGTGCCTCTGCGCGCGAGGCCGCCAAGCACCACGGCGACTTCGGTGCGCCAGGGGAAGAAGCGGGCCAGTGAGCCCCGCTCCACTGCCGCCTGCGAGGCGAAGGCGAAGAAGCTCCGCCGGCAGCAGCCGAAGAAGGTTCCGGAGCAGGCCGGGTGAGTTTTCTTTCTCTTTCTTGTTTGATTCCTTTTCTTTCCTTACTTTTTATGCTTATCTTCTCTTTGTTTGTCCGGCTAGGGCTCCCATCAAGTTTGCCCAGGGCGGCGGCTCCCGGCAGGCTCCGCGCGTCGCGTCGCCGCCGCTGCGCCAAAGGAGGGAGCCAACGCCGCAGCCTTCATTGCGCGCTCCTACGCCACCGCCGCTGCGGGTCTTGCGCCTTCCGCGGGGGCACCTTCCTTCGCCGTGCCGCTGGCCTCAGCGCCGACCGCGGCACGCGGGCCGAGCCGACGCGGCAGCCGACGGCTGGACGATATGTTCCCGCGCCGGACACGCCTTACGGACCCAGCCGCTGGGGCCGGCCGGGGCATGCCGCCTTCAACCGGGCCGAGCCGGAAGGGCCGCACCGTCCGCGACCGGGCCGGAGCCGGCGGGGCCGCGCCGCCTGCGACCGGAGCCGGCACCCCGCCAAGTGTGGTGGTGCTGGATGAGAGCCCGGAGGGGGCACCTCAGGCGCCGGAGACGGCGGCGCCGACTGGGCCATCTGCTTCTCCTGGAGCGCCGCCACCACCGGAGCCGACGACAGGGGAGCCAACCCGGCAGGAGCCGGCAAGGGATGAGCCGGCGCGCACGGAGGGTGCCGGCTCACGCGCGCTGGTGAGGACGGGAGCCCCATCGGCGCCGCAGCAGGGCCTGCACGTGGCCAAGGGTGCCATGCTTCTGCATGTGCCATCCGCCTCCGACTCCAGCCTTGGCTCGGCTGGCACTATGGAGCAGGCGTGGCTCAGCGCCGACTCCTACGAGGTGACCAGCCGGGGGGGGAACCCCGGCCAAGCATCGGTGGAGATGTTCTTCTCCAGCCTACAGGCCCACCTCAAGGCCAGGGCTGCCGAGACCGCGGCCAGCGTTGCCAAGGTGGAGGAAGCCGGCAAGGTAAGCTTTATCTGTTTTTTGATTTGGTTATCATCCTGGTAGCCCTCCGAGGCATGGGCCGGCTGCTGGGAGCCGGCCCGGGTTTCGCCTAGCTGACTGACTTTCTTTTTTCCTTAGGCTGTGACGGATCGGCGCACCACTCTGTACAACCGCGCCGTTACCCATTACCACAAGGCCAAGCTGGACCGGGCCGACTTGGCCCGCGAGCTGGAAACCGCCAAGGGTAAGCTCTTGCTTCTTTCGACTCGATGTCTTATTTTCTTTTTAATCTTCGTTGGCTGATGTTTCTTTCCGGCTGCCTCGCAGTTGAAGCCACCAAGGTCCCGCGGCTGGAGTCGGATCTCCGGGCTGCTCGCGCCCAGTGCGCCGAGAGCGAGGAGGCGGGCCATTCTTCAGCCGCCAAGCTCAAGCTAGCTGAGCAGGAGCTGACACGGCTGCGCCTGCTGGAGCAGAACCATCTCACTGAGCTCAACTCCCTTAGGACGGCGGAGAAGGAGAAGGTGGAGGATCTGAGCCGGCGGCTGACGGAGGTAGAGAAGCAGCGGCTTGCGCTGCAGGAGGAGGTCACCGCCAAGTCCACGGAGCTGACGGCTACCGCCAAGCGCTGGACGGACGAGATTGGCGCGCTTGATCGCCGCTTGGCGGGTGAGTGCATCTCTATGTTCCTTTCCCTTTGCCGGCTTTCGGCTGTCGGCTGCCGGCTTTCGTTGGCAGCCGGCAGCAGAAACTTCTGATGTCTTTGCTATCTCCATCTTCGGGCTGGTGGCAGTCGGTTCTTGCCGGCTGCCGCCAGGCTTTTCCTTTTGGCTTAGGACTTCGAAAATTTGCATTTTTCAGCTTATTTCGGCTTCGATGATTTCTGACTTGCTTCTTCTTGCAGCGGCCTTCCCGGAGACGCAGGACGCAGCTTTGGCAGCCGTTGGCGTTGCGCGCGAGGCCAGGAGGCAGGAGACCGGCGAGGGCAGCTCGGAGTATTTCTCCATGGAGGATCACATGGCGTCCATGGCTGCCCGCGTCGAGCCCATCACCAAGCTTGGCTGGGAGCTCCGGAAGGCGGTTGAAGAGCTGGCGCCGATGCTGTGGCCTGAGGAGGCGGTGCCGCAAGATATCTCCAGCCTCACCTCCCTGATGGAGCGGGCGCCGGATCGCTTCCTCGACTGGAAGGAGTCGGCCACGCGCGCTGGTGCCGACATGGCGCTGTCCTTCGTCCTCTCGTGGTACAACGAGGTGGACCTGGGGCAGCTTGAGTTCCGGCGAGCCGGCGTGGAGGACAAGCTCCCAGCCGAATACAAGGCCGCCCGTCTTGCTCGAGCCAGCGCCATCGCCGACTTCGTCGACAAGGCCCTCTTCGTCGCGGACCCGAACCCTCCTCCATCCGATGAGGATTACATGGAAGATGAGGAGGCGGAAGACGAGCCTGAAGACGACCCGGTAGCCGGCTCTGCTGACGCTCCTCCGGCCGGTCCTTCTCCAGCCGCGTCTTAGTTTTACCTGTCTTTCAGTTGTTCTTTTGCCAAGACAATTTATTAAATCCCCGGGATGCCGGGTGCACATGTATGAATATTATCGTCCTTTCGTTATGTCACACTTTAATGTGTTTGTTAATCATTTGTGTGCCGAGTTGCTTTCTTTCGACTCGTTCGCTTTTTTCCATCCGCCCCACTCTTTGGCTGTGCCCTTGCCGGTCGTACGTCCGACTTGCGATCCGTCGCCGGATCAAGAGCGGGCCGCTGGGTGAGGCCGACAGTATTTCAGTCGAACGAGCTGAATTCGGCAATCCGGCACTTTTATGAAAAGTTGCAAGTCAACTCGCTTTTACTCTTTCCCTTAGTCGTTTTTCGCGTGTCGGCTCCCTAGGCCTTACTCCCGCCAGCCGGACAGCCGGGTTGCGGTCTGTAGCTGGATCGGAAGCCGGCTGTCGGAAACCGGATCACGTTACTGAGCCGACCGCGTGAGAGGGTTCAAGCCAATTGGCGAAACAAGGTAAAGTACGCGAAAAACTTGTCGGAAACGGCGCTCTTGGCGCGTGCTTTTTCATAGCTTACAAAAGGGATACAAGGGATACATACATTCCTGCTCTCATGTGTAAAATGGGCGGAGTAAGTTGACATTCCAGGGACGTTTAGTCTCCTCGTCAGCCTTGTCCGGCTTGTTTTTCTTAGCCTCTTGGGCATCTATGAGATAGTAGGAATCATTGCCTACTGCCTTGCTCACGATGAAGGGGCCCTCCCATGGGGATGACAGTTTATGCTGTCCGGCTGTCCGCTGGATCAGCCGGAGCACTAGGTCTCCTTCTCGGAATGCTAAGGGCTGGACCTTCCGGCTGTGATAGCGTCGGAGGCTCTGCTGGTAGATAGTAGATCTAGACGCAGCCAGCAGCCGGGCCTCTTCGACCAGGTCAACTCCATCTTCGCGAGCTTCTTTGGCTTCGGCTTCTGTGTAGAGCTTGATCCTTGGCGCGTCGTGCTCGATATCAGTCGGCAGGATGGCTTCGGCCCCGTATACGAGGAAGAATGGTGTGAAGCCGACTGAGCGGTTTGTCGTTGTGCGCAGGCTCCACAGCACATTGGGCAGTTCTTCAATCCAGCAGCCGGCTGCTCGCTCGAGCGGCTCCACCAGCCGGGGCCGGATGCCGGCTAGGACCAAGCCGTTAGCCTTCTCAACTTGTCCGTTGGACTCTGGGTGCGCCACAGAGGCTAGGGCCATCCGGATCCCCATTTCCCCGCAATAGCGAGAGAAGATGCCTTGGGCGAAGTTGCTGCCGTTGTCGGTGATGATGCTGTGGGGGTAGCCAAACCTCACGATGATTTCCTTGAGGAATGTGACGGCTGTGGAGCCGTCCAGCTTCTTGATTGGCTTGGCTTCGATCCACTTGGTGAATTTGTCAATCATCACCAAGAGGTGTGTCATGCCGCCTCACGCTGTTTTGAACGGACCCACCATATCCAAGCCCCATACGGCAAACGGCCATGTGATGGGGATGGTTTTCAAGGCGGAAGCCGGCTGGTGTCTCTTCTTTGCGAAGCGCTGACAGCCGTTGCACTTCTTCACCAAATCTTCTGCGTCTTTGAGCGCAGTCGGCCAGTAAAAACCATGCCGGAAGGCTTTGGCCACTATGGCTCTGGATGAGGCGTGATGTCCGCACTCTCCTTGATGGATTTCCCGTAGGAGTTCAATCCCTTCAGCCGGCTCGACGCACCGCTGGAACACCCCACTTACGCTGCGTTTGTACAGCTGGTGGTTGATGATTGTATAGGCCTTGGCCCTTCTCTCAATCTGCCTGGCCTGGACTCTATCATCAGGCAGCACACCGTCGGTGAGGTAGGAGAGGAAATCTTGTGCCCATGAAGGTACACATCTTATCTCGAATACGCTGACCAACAGGGCCTCCTGCGTGGGAGCTTCCGGATTCGACTGCATGGTCGCCGGGTTCGGCTTGCTAGCCGGCGGGTTCGGCTTGCTAGCCCCCGAGTTTGGCGATGAAGCCCCCGGGTTGGACTGAGAAGTCCCCGGGTTCGGCATGGTAGCCGGCGGGTTCGGCTTGTTAGCCCCCGACTTGGGCGATGAAGCCCCCGGGTTCGGCTGAACAGCCCCCGGGTCAGCCGGCACGAATATTGAATCCGAGTCCGGTGACGGTGTGATGGACGGCTTCTTGAGAACCGCCAAGGCGATGCCCGGCGGAATGGCTTGCCGGGTTGAGCCAATCTTGGACAAGGCGTCAGCCGCCTCGTTGTTTGCTCGTGGCACGTGGTGGAATTCGCAGCCGTCGAAGAAGCCGGATAGCTGCTGGACATGGAAGCGGTATGAGGCCATGTTGGCGTCCTTCGTGTCCCAGTCGCCAGATGCTTGCTGTATAACCAAGTCGGAGTCGCCGAAGCAAAGTATGCGACGCACGCCAATCTCCTTGGCCAGCTTCAGCCCATGAATGAGCGCTTCATATTCCGCCACATTGTTGGATGCGGCGAAGTGGATCTGCAGGACGTAGTCCAGCCGGTCTCCCTTGGGAGAGGTGAGGACGATGCCGGCTCCCAAGCCGTTGCGCATCTTAGAGCCGTCAAAGTGCATCTTCCAATGTGTGGAATCCGGCACAGGCGGCAGATATTGCATCTCAGCCCAGTCGACGAAGAAGTCCGCGAGGATCTGCAACTTGATGGCTGTGCGTGGCTCGTAGAGGATGGTGTGGGCGGCTAGCTCCAGGGCCCACTTGGCAACCCGGCCGTTGGCATCCTTGCTGCCGATGATTTCCGCCAAGGGTGCCGTGGCAACCACCTTGATGGGGTGCTCTTGGAAGTAGTGCTTGAGCTTCTTTGCCGCCATGTAGACGCCGTAGGTGACCTTCTGGTAGTGGGGGTAGTTTTGCTTTGACTGAGAGAGCACTTCGCTAAGGTAGTAGACTGGGCGCTGGACCAGATGCTCCCTGCCGTCTTCTTTGCGCTCCACCACCAGGACAACGCTAACCACTCGGTTGGTGGCTGCGATGTACAACAGCATCGGCTCCATTGAAGCCGGCGTTGCAAGGATTGGCGCGGTTGAGAGCACGCGCTTTAAGTCACGGAAAGCTTCCTCCGCCTGCGGTGACCAGACGAATTTGTCCGCCGTCTTCATCAATTGATACAGGGGCAGTGCCTTCTCCCCCAGCCGGCTGACGAAGCGGCTCAAGGAGGCCAGGCAGCCAGCGAACTTCTGGACGTCCTTGAGGCACTGCGGCAGTTCCATCTTCTCCAGGGCATTGATCTTGTCCGGGTTGGCTTCGATCCCTCGCTGAGAGACGAGGTAGCCAAGGAGCTGGCCAGACGGCACGCCGAATGTGCACTTGGCCGGGTTGAGCTTCATCCGAAATCTTCTCAGATTGGTGAAGGTTTCTCTCAGGTCATCAAGGAGGGTAGTCGTCTCCTTGGTCTTTACAACGACATCATCCACATATGCGTGAACGTTTCTGCCGATTTGATCCTGCAAGCATTTTTGCATGCACCTTTGGTAGGTGGCGCCTGCATTTTTCAAGCCGAACGGCATAGTCGTGTAGCAATAAGCCCCGTACGGGGTAATGAACGAAGTCTTTATTTGATCAGCCGGATTCAAAGGAATCTGGTGGTAGCCTGAATAGGCATCTAGAAAAGACAACAGTTCACAGCCGGCAGTCGAGTCTATGACTTGATCTATGCGCGGCAGGGGGAAGGGATCCTTCGGGCACGCCTTGTTCAGGCTGGTGTAGTCGATACACATGCGCCAGGAGCCGTTCTTCTTCAAAACCAGGACCGGGTTCGCCAACCAGTCCGGGTGCAGCACTTCCATGATGAAGCCGGCAGCTAGGAGCCGGGCGATTTCTTCACCGATGGCCTTCCTTCGTTCTTCGGCGAAGCGCTTGAGAGGCTGCTTCACCGGCTTGGCTTCAGGCCGGACGTGAAGGTGGTGCTCAGCCAACTCCCTCGGCACACCCGGCATGTCTCTTGGAGTCCATGCGAAGATGTCCCGATTCTCACGGAGGAAGCTGGTGAGCTCGCTTTCCTATTTCTTGCTCAAGCCGGCACCGATGGTGACGTACTTGTCCGGCTGCGCCGGGTCCAGCAGGATCTTCTTGGTGTTGTCGGCCGGCTGGAAGTGAGTCGTCCCAGCCGGGTTGCCTGCAGCCGGCATGTCTGTCTGCGCGGCCTTGGCGAGGGCGACGGCGTCGTGGATGAGCTGCTTCTCGGTGGCGATGACCAGCGTCTGGGCCATCTTGGAGCTCTGCGTGGCGCAGTCCATGGAGCGGCGATAGTCGCCGGCTACGGTGATGACCCCCTTGGGGCCAGGCAGCTTCATCTTCAGGTACCCATAGTGGGGCACCGCCATGAACTTGGTTAGGGCCGGCCTGCCCAGGAGTGCGTGGTAGGGACTCACGAGGTCCACCACCTCGAACTCGATTCTCTCGGTGCGGAAGTGGTCCGGCTTCCCGAACATCACCTCCAGCGTGATCCGGCCGATCGGCTGGCAGCAGTGGCCAGGCACGATGCCATGGAAGACGGTGGGGGTGGGGCGCAACTCGGCCTCCTGGATGCCCAGCTTGCGGGCGGTGTCGCGGTAGAGGATGTTGATGCTGCTGCCGCCGTCGATGAGGACGCGCGAAAAACGCACGCTGCGCCGGGTTGTGCCGATGGTGGGGTCGAGGACCATGGCGTAGCTGCCCGGCTTCGGCAGGACAGCCGGTGTGTCGCGGCGATCAAAAGTGATGGCCTGCTCTGACCAGTTTAGGTACTGGGGGACCGGCGGTATGACCGCGTTGACCTCGAGGGAACGGCTCTGCTGGCTCGTCTTGTCCTCGGGCTCGGAGGTGAAGATGATGTAGGTAGCATCTTCGGCCAGATATCGGCCGCCATGGTGCACTTGGTTAGCCTCGTGGTGCTCGAGGTTGGCGTTCTCTGCGCCGGCTTGGCCACCCGGCCCGCCGGCTAGTGGGGGCGGGGGTGGAGGCGGGAGAGGTTCACCGCTTGTCAGCCGCTTCATGAAGTGACAGTCGCAGGTGGTGTGGTTGGAGGGGTTTTTGCCGCTGTGGTACTTGCACGGCGAGTCGAGCATCTGCTCGAAGGTGTACTTCGGCTTCCACTGCCGGTCTTGCTTCTGGCGGCGGCTGCCGCCTGCCGCGTTGTCTGCCACGGCGGCTACGTGGGCGGAGCCGTACCGGCGGTCCGGCTGGTCGCTGTGACGCTTGCCGCGGTAGTTGTCCCGCCGGCTGCCATGAGAGGCGCCGTCTGCCGGCTTGTGCTCAGCCGACTTGTGGTGGTCCCGCCTGGAGGGAGCCGGTGCTGGGTCAGCCGGCGCCTTGCCGGCTTCTTCAGCCAGCGCGTATTTGTCCGCGATGGCCATCAAGGCGGCCATCGACTTGGGGTCACTACGGCGCAGCTTGTGCCACAGCATGGTGTTTGGCCGGCAGCCTCCCATGAAGAAGCTGATGGCCTGGATCTCGTGCACGCCCTCGCAGGAGTTGCGCATCTCGCACCAGCGCGTCAGGTACGCGCGATCCGTCTCGTCCGGGCCCTGCTTGCACATCTCAAGCTGCTGAGGGCGACCCGGCCGGCGGTAGGTGCGGTGAAGTTGCTGACGAAGGCCTCTTCGAAATCCAGCCAGCCGTTGATGCTGCCGGCTGGCAGGTTGTTGAGCCAGGTGCGGGCGGAGCCGACCAGCATCAGGGGGGAGTAGCGTACCGCCCACCGCTTGTTGCCTCGAGAGATGCCGACTGCGGTGGAGTAGTCCTGCAGCCAGTCCTCCGGCTTGGCGGTGCCGTCGTACTTGGGCGTGTCGCGGGGGAGCTGGAAGCCGTCGAGCACGGGCTCGTTGGCGATGCGGGGCCCGAAGCATTTGGGGCAAGTCGGCGCCTCCTCTTCCGCGATGCGGGATTCGACCAGCCGATCGAGGCGGTCTCTGGCGTCGGTGGGCTCGATGCGGGGGCCCAGCCGGGAGCGTGCCGGCTGGCGTGTGCCGGCTGCTTCTGGAGCCGGTCGGTGCTGACGGCGGGGCTCGGAGTCTTGCTCCTGGTTCCGGCTTGGGGGAGGCCGGCTGCGGCTGCTGCCGCTCGGCTGGTGGCTCGGCCGGCCCGAACTTGCGTGCGTGGCCCGGGAGTCACGGTGCCGGCTTGGTGCTGGGGAGGCGGACTCGGCCGTGTCCCTGGCGCCTTCCTGTCGTTGCTGCAGCGCCACGAGCGTGAGAAGCTGCGGGGGCATTGACATACACAGGGTCGGCCGCCTGCTTGTTGGCTGCGTTGAGCAGCTCAGTCACCCGCATGGTTTGGCGGCGTAACTCTTCGCCTTCAAGGCGGTTTAGCTCTTCTGCGGCGGCTTGTGCCGCGCGCATGTTCTTGTCGGGGGTGTTGTAGACGGGTAGCTCCGCGGACAAAGTCGGCGAAGGAGCACCGTCGCGGGTGATCTCAGCGCCAAGGTCGCGGCCCCTGCGGCGGATCTGACCGGCTCGGCTGGGACCGTCGCCGCCTGGAGTGAGGCCGTGGGCGCGGTTGTACTCGCGCTGGGTGATCTCCATCTGGCGCTTAGCAGCAGCCAGTTCTTCGGTTTGCTTGAGGAGGAGCTGGCGGTGCGCCTCCAAATCCGCCTCGATGGTGGTGGGGTCGCCGCCGTGCGTGAGCGGGTGCTCAGCTTCGCCCGGACTTCGTCCAGCCGGGACGGTGGCGGTGGCGCCTTTGGGCCCGAGCCGGAGGCGTTGGGGTCGACGTTGCGCTCCAGGTTGGGGCCACGGGTGCGCGGGTTCTTGGTGGGGAGCTCCTCGCCAGCCATCATGACTTGCACGACGACGGGGCTGGCGGGAGCGCTGCTGCCGGCTCGCGGAGGAGGGCTTGCGCAGCGCAGGACCTGCCGCGGGTAGCGCGGCGGTGCGACGGTAGCGACGTAGACGTCGTGGCCGCCGAAGGAGATGACGCTGCCGCCGGCTGGGAAGGGCCGATCAGCGAAGCAGCCAGCGTTGTCGCTGACGCAGTCGAGGGAGCCGAATCTCCAGATCAAGCCTGAAGCGACTCGCTCGCCGGTGGTGATGGTGAGGCCTGTCCGGATGAAGACACCGGCCGAGGATGCTGAAGGCCCCACGGTGGGCGCCAAATGTCGTGGTATCGTCACGGCATATGCCATAGGGTGGCTAATCGAAGTGGTTCCTGAGGGATCTCACGGCGGTATCCGGATGCGGGTATGGGCGCGAGCGACACGGCGACGTACCCAGGTTCGAGGCCCTCCGATGGAGGTAAAACCTCTACTCCTGCTATGAGTGTATATGATGATCACACAATACAATGGTGCTCCTAGAGCTGTGTCTGGCTGCTCCTGGGAGGCTAAGGGAGACGATGGTCTCTCTCTCAGGGCAGCGCTAAGGGTGGAATGAAGTGAGAATGATCGATCCCCTGCACGAGAGGGGGTAGTGCGGCTTATATAGGCACCGGCACTTTACATAAAAAACCCTATAGTTTACTGGCCGGCTTGGCCGGCTCCGGCTTCCCCTCCTTCCCGAGGCGGTGACGTCAGGAGCCGTTGAGGCATCGTGGCCTGTCCCATCCGGCTGCCACGGTCAGCGGTATGGAGAGGAGGTGTCCCTGTCGCCGTCAGCCACTGTAGCCAGTACGGATCGTCGTAAGCCCTGACGGCCTGTCCGGCGCGTGGCACTATTGCTCCACAGTGCCCCGCGCTTTACGGAAGATGGAGTCAGCGTGGACTTTGGGAACCCGGATCACCGACCCGGTTCCTTCCAGTGCAAGACTCGCCAGCCTCGAGTCGGTCTGAGGTACAAACCCCAGTCGGATATGGCTTGTAGAAGCCGGCCCAGCTACAGCATTGGTGGCCGTAGCCAGGCCGACTAGGACCTAGAGCCAGCCGGCTTCCGGACCAGCCGGCCACGGCGCCAGCCGGCTGCTCCTCAGCCGGCCTTTGCCGCGAGCCGGCCAGTGGCCAGCCGGCTGCTCCGCGTCCATTGCCCTATCCGGGGTCTTCCCCCCGACAGGGTGCACTTTTATTATTTGATGTAGGAATTACCATAAGAATTTCCATAAGCATTACCATTATTAGAAGGATATGGCCTATAATTGTTGCTACCAAAATTATTCCTATAAGCATTGTTGTTTTTAATGAAGTTCACATCAACATGCTCCTCTTGAGCAACCAAAGAAGCTAACGGGATATTATTTGGATCAACATGTGCTTTACCATTAACAAGCATAAACATAATAGTATCAATCTTATCACTCAAGGAGGAGGATTCTTCAACAGAATTTACCTTCTTACCTTGTGGAGCTCTCTCGGTGTGCCATTCAGAATAATTTATCATCATATCATCAAGTAATTTAGTTGCAGCCCCCAAAGTAATGAACATAAAGGTACCTCCAGCAGCTGAGTCCAGGAGATTTCTTGAAGAAAAAATTAGTCCTGCATAAAACGTTTGGATGATCATCCAAGTAGTCAGTCCATGAGTGGGACAATTCTTTACCAAAGATTTCATTCTCTCCCAAGCTTGAGCAACATGTTCATTATCAAATTGTCTAAATTTCATTATGTAGCTTCTCAAAGATATAATCTTAGCAAGAGGATAATATTTTCCAATAAAAGCATCTGTGCATTTAACCCAAGAATCAATACTATTTCTAGGCAAAGATAGCAACCAATGTTTAGCTCTACCTCTTAAAGAGAAACGAAACAATTCCAGTTTTATAATGTCACCATCTATATCCTTATATTTTTGCATCTCACAAAGTTCAACAAAATTATTAAGATGAGAAGCGGCATTTTCAGTACTAACACCAAAAAATTGCTTTTTCATAACAAGATTTAATAAAGCAGGTTTAATTTCATAGAAGACCGCTTCGGGACAGGTGGAGCAATAGGTGTACAAATAAAATCATTATTGTTGGTGCTAGTGAAGTCACACAACTTAGTATTTTCAGCGGAACCCAATTTAGCAGAATTAAAACAAAGCAACAAAAATAACAACTATAATAGAAACTAATTTTTTGTGTTTTAGATATAAAGACAACTATAAAAGTAAACTAATTTTTTGTGTTTTTGATATAATAAAGAAAACAAAATAATCTAAAGTAAACTAAGCAAATTATAACAAAGTAAAGAGATTGGAACCTGCACTACCGGCGTCAGCAACAACGTGGAACCTACACACAACACAACCAAAGTACTTTGCCCCAACTTACAGTGAGGTTGTCAATCTCACCGGTTTGCTGAACGCAAAGGATTATACATATCGAATGGAAGGAGATGTTTGCAGAAAGTAACAAAATAGGATTGTAGTTGAATTTATCAGTAAAGGAAATAGGACCGGGGTCCATAGGTCACTATAGAGGTGTCTCTCCATCAAGAAATAGCATGTTGGGTGAACAAATTACAACTGGGCAATTAACAGAATATCGATCGGTACATGACAAGATGATTACTATGATAATTTGGTATTGGGCATTATAACATAATACATAGAACGTAATCCAACTGCGTCTATGACTATTAATCCACCTTCAGGTTAGTGTCCGCACCCCTTTCAGTATAAAGTTGCAAGCAACAGACTATCACATTAAGCAATGTGTGTAAAGTAAACAATAGAATTACCCTTGAATAAAACATTGTTGTGTTATCCCTAGTAGCAACAACACATCTACAACCTTAGAAGTTATAAAGTCACTCTCCCAGATTACTAGATGCATGAACCTACTATCGAGCATAAATACCCCCTCTTGGAGTCACGTGTGTCCACTTGGCCAGAGTTTCTACTAGCAATGGAGAGCATGCAAGATCAGAAATAACATATGACATGAATATATAATCAATCTTAACATTGTACACAATATTCATCGGATCCCAGCAAACCAAACATAGAGGATTACATAAAGATGATCTTGATCATGTAGGGCAGCTCACAAGATGGATACATGAAGCACAAGGTGGAGAAGACAACCATCTAGTTATTGCTATGGACCCATAGTCCAGGGTTGAACTACTCACGAATCACTTCGGAGGCGGGCATGGCGATGTAGATGCCTCCGGCGATGATTTCCCCCTCCGGCAGGGTGCCGGGAAGAGCTTCAGAACCCCCTGAGATGGGTTTGATGATGGCGGCCGCGATGTAACTTTTCATGGATTTTGGCTCAGGTCCCTAGGGTTTTCCCGAGAAGATGTATAAATAGGCGGAGGATTCAGGTCGGTGGGGTGCCTGGGGGGGCCACACCATGCCTTGGTGCGGGCCAGGCCCAGGCCGGGCCAAGGGAAGGTGTGGCCGCCCTGTGGCGCCTCTTCGTCCCCCCTTTGGACTTCGTCTTCGTTTCGGTAAAATATTGACTTTGGCTTTTGTGTGGGGCCCCGGACTTACCAGTCCAGAACTCCTGTTATGCATACAATTTCACGATCCCAAGATCATTCCATCGTGAATACATAACCGAACTGATACCAGATTTCATCATCCATTACAGTACCAAAATAACATTAATACGGAAGTCTTACATCATAGGCCATCAAGGCCGAAGTTCAACAAACAGCAGCGGAATTTATTTGACTTCAAACAGCGGTCGAACCCCACGTCAGGCCTTTACCCTACAGGCGGCTGACTGGGAGAGCGACCTAGTTTGCGTCTTCGGCGTCGTACTCCTCTTCTTCGTAGTACTCCTCTTCAAATTCTGGCCAAGTAAATAACCAGGACAACAATGCCAATGAGTACGTTTGAAGGTACTCGCAAACCACCTTAGAGAGAAGTAAAGGATATGCAATATGGCAGTAGCAAGGAACAGGCACTAAACTAGGGCGACAAGGAGCGAGAGGTGGTTCCTCTCGAGAGTATAACATCTTCATATTGTTGTTGAAAAACTTTTCTGTAAACCATTTTATTTGCAGACCAATAGGTAAGGATGACCCCATTTCTTTCCCGGCCATCTCATATGGCCAACACAAAACATTTCAGCTTTCCATCGTACCTCCCAGGTACACTTTCCACCTGTCCCACTGGCATTACTTTCCCAAAACAATATTTGAGAACACACTTTTGCGAAACCAAAAACTCTTCAGGCTAAGCAACAGCCTTCCCGACCGTCCATAACCGCAGACACGGCTATTCGAATAGTTTTCACTCTGCAGAGGTTGTACACTTTCCCCACAAGATTCGAATACTCATCGTGTGGGCATCATCCCTGCATAATGACATATGCCACGACAAATACCCGATCGTAGATTTTCGCCTGCTCGCCTTAGCCTAAGACATGCCGCCTAGAGTTGTACCTCCCAACACCTGAGTCCGAGGGGTCGTTTACCCAGGAGTAGCAAATTCCCCGACCAGCTCGACCCTCCGGAATGCCGCGACCAACTGCGGGGCATTATTCAATGGGAGCTCATAGGTTGTACCCCTGCCATCTGAAAAGAAGGAAAGGCGTCCCCAGTACGTAGGGAAGGCCCGGTCGATAGGTGTCCATGCTCGGACTACCCCTTACATTTGTAGGACCCAAACTAAGGCGAGACAAACTACTACGCTACGCCCCGTGCCCACTTTGGGGTAATGTGGTTGCACTGTCTTTCAGTCCGGGTGAGTACTTAGGCGCTAAAGTTTTCAAAAATATTTTCTTTCCTCCACTTGCCTCCAGCAAATCTTCTTTTTAGAAACTTTTGCCTTTTGATAAACCACACTTGGGCAGGGCTACCCCATTCCAAGGTTTTCGAAAAGCTCATTTTCAGGAAAACATTTTCATAACCATTTTTCCAGGGCTCCCAACCTATAGTCCAATTCTTCTTCAAAAAAAAATGGCGACAAGGATGACAAGGTGATAAGCACCATATCACTAATAGAGGTGGGATCAGTAGGTACCAATGAGGGCTGCACCCTAAGGGTGGATTAATAAAACTCCGGGTGGCGTTAACCACTGACATAATAAACAGAAGATATGCAATTTATAAAACCTGCAATAATGCAAGAGCAAGATATATAGGATCAGAGATGCATCAAGAGGTGGCTTGCCTTGATCAGCAAAGTGCCCCTGGTCTTCCTCTTCAATCCCTCCGAAGTCTCCTCCTCCTTCGCTTCCGGCGGTGTTCAAATCTAGCGTCGCAAAAAGAAAACAACAAGCCTTACCCAATCAACAAACCACACCAGAATAATTCACACAAAAATTTGGGAAAATTACAGTATGTAAAGGGTTACTAATGCAAGCTACTGAAAGTGGTTTCATCCATTTATGATTTTTAAAACAAAAGATATGATTTTTGCAATTCCAGAATTGACTTAGGAACCATTTAAATGGTCTAATCTTTCTGTAAGTCACAAAAATGCATGCAGCATACCTACTGAAAGCTAATAACATATAGAACACACATGCACAAGAATCAATTTCAAATAATTTAGACAATTTAAATGAGACAGAAACCAGAGCACACAATTAGCTAGCCACACCAGTATCAGAGCATCACCAACCAAAACCAAGCATACTCCTGGATAGGTGAGACTAAATGTGAACTAACCCCATGATACGCGTACAACACGCGTCCGTTGGGAACCCCAAGAGGAAGGTGTGATGCGTACAGCGGCAAGTTTTCCCTCAGTATGAAACCAAGGTTTATCGAACCAGTAGGAGCCAAGAAGCACGTTGAAGGTTGATGGCGGCGGGATGTAGTGCGGCGCAACACCAGGGATTCCGGCGCCAACGTGGAACCTGCACAACACAACCAAAGTACTTTGCCCCAACGAAACAGTGAGGTTGTCAATCTCACCGGCTTGCTGTAACAAAGGATTAGATGTATAGTGTGGATGATGATTGTTTGCAGAAAACAAGAGAAAAGATTGCAGAGATTGTATTTCAGTATAGAGAATTGGACCGGGGTCCACAGTTCACTAGAGGTGTCTCTCCCATAAGATAAACAACATGTTAGGTGAACAAATTACAGTTGGGCAATTGACAAATAAAGAGGGCATGACCATGCACATACATATTATGATGAGTATAGTGAGATTTAATTGGGCATTACGACAAAGTACATAGACCGCTATCCAGCATGCATCTATGCCTAAAAAGTCCACCTTCAGGTTATCATCCGAACCCCCTTCAGTATTAAGTTGCTAACAACAGACAATTGCATTAAGTATTGCACGTAATGTAATCAGTGACTACATCCTTGAACATAGCACCAATGTTTTATCCCTAGTGGCAACAGCACATCCATAACCTTAGAGGTTCTTGTCACCCCTCCAGATTCACGGAGACATGAACCCACTATCGAGCATAAATACTCCCTCTTGGAGTTACTAGCATCAACTTGGCCAGAGCATCTACTAATAACGGAGAGCATGCAAGATCATAAACAACACATAGACATAACTTTGATAATCAACATAACAAGTATTCTCTATTCATCGGATCCCAACAAACGCAACATATAGAATTACAGATAGATGATCTTGATCATGTTAGGCAGCTCACAAGATCCGACAATGAAGCACAATGGGGAGAAGACAACCATCTAGCTACTGCTATGGACCCATAGTCCAGGGGTAGACTACTCACACATCACTCCGGAGGCGACCATGGCGGCGTAGAGTCCTCCGGGAGATGATTCCCCTCTCTGGCAGGGTGCCGGAGGCGATCTCCTGAATCCCCCGAGATGGGATTGGCGGCGGCGGCGTCTCTGGAAGGTTTTCCGTATCGTGGCTCTCGGTACTGGGTTTCGCGACGGAGGCTTTAAGTAGGCGGAAGGGCAGGTCAGGAGGCGGCACGAGGGGCCCACACCACAGGGCCGCGCGGCCAGGGCAGGGGCCGCGCCGCCCTAGGGTGTGGCCACCTCGTGGCCCCACTTCGTCTCCTCTTCGGTCTTCTGGAAGCTTCGTGGCAAAATAGGACCCTGGGCGTTGATTTCGTCCAATTCCGAGAATATTTCGTTACTAGGATTTCTGAAACCAAAAACAGCAGAAACAAAGAATCGGCACTTCGGCATCTTGTTAATAGGTTAGTTCCAGAAAATGCACGAATATGACATAAAGTGTGCATAAAACATGTAGATAACATCAATAACGTGGCATGGAACATAAGAAATTATCGATACGTTGGAGACGTATCAGCATCCCCAAGCTTAGTTCTGCTCGTCCCGAGCAGGTAAAACGATAACAAAGATAATTTCTGGAGTGACATGCCATCATAACCTTGATCATACTATTTGTAAAGCATATGTAGTGAATGCAGCGATCAAAACAATGTATATGACGTGAGTAAACAAGTGAATCATATAGCAAAGACTTTTCATAAATAGTACTTCAAGACAAGCATCAATAAGTCTTGCATAAGAGTTAACTCATAAAGCAATAATTCAAAGTAAAAGCATTGAAGCAACACAAAGGAAGATTAAGTTTCAGCTGTTGCTTTCAACTTGTAACATGTATATCTCATGGATATTGTCAACATAGAGTAATATAATAAGTGCAATATGCAAGTATGTAGGAATCAATGCACAGTTCACACAAGTGTTTGCTTCTTGAGGTGGAGAGAAATAGGTGAACTGACTCAACAATAAAAGTAAAAGAATGGTCCTCCATAGAGGAAAAGCATCAATTGCTATATTTGTGCTAGAGCTTTGATTTTGAAAACATGAAACAATTTTGTCAACGGTAGTAATAAAGCATATGTATCATGTAAATTATATCTTACAAGTTGCAAGCCTCATGCATAGTATACTAATAGTGCCCGCACCTTGTCCTAATTAGCTTGGACTACCGGGTCATCACAATGCACATGTTTTAACCAAGTGTCACAAAGGGGTACCTCTATGCCGCCTGCACAAAGGTCTAAGGAGAAAGCTCGCATTGGATTTCTCGCTATTGATTATTCTCAACTTAGACATCCATACCGGGACAACATAGACAACAGATAATGGACTCCTCTTTTATGCATAAGCATGTAACAACAATTAATAATTTTCTCATATGAGATTGAGGATATATGTCCAAAACTGAAACTTCCACCATGGATCATGGCTTTAGTTAGCGGCCCAATGTTCTTCTCTAACAATATGCATGCTTAACCATAAGGTGGTAGATCTCTCTTACTTCAGACAAGACGAACATGCATAGCAACTCACATGAAATTCAACAAAGAGTAGTTGATGGCGTCCCCAGTGAACATGGTTATCGCACAACAAGCAACTTAATAAGAGATAAAGTGCATAAGTACATATTCAATACCACAATAGTTTTTAAGCTATTTGTCCCATGAGCTATATATTGCAAAGGTGGATGATGGAATTTTAAAGGTAGCACTCAAGCAATTTACTTTGGAATGGCGGAGAAATACCATGTAGTAGGTAGGTATGGTGGACACAAATGGCATAGTGGTTGGCTCAAGTATTTTGGATGCATGAGAAGTAATCCCTCTCGATACAAGGTTTAGGCTAGCAAGGCTATTTGAAACAAACACAAGGATGAACCGGTGCAGCAAAACTCACATAAAAGACATATTGTAAACATTATAAGAATCTATACCGTCTTCCTTGTTGTTCAAACTCAATACTAGAAATTATCTAGACCTTAGAGAGACCAAATATGCAAACCAAATTTTAGCATGCTCTATGTATTTCTTCATTAATGGGTGCAAAGTATATGATGCAAGAGCTTAAACATGAGCACAACAATTGCCAAGTATCACATTACCCAAGACATTTATAGCAATTACTACATGTATCATTTTCCAGTTCCAACCATATAACAATTTAACGAAGAAGAAACTTCGCCATGAATACTATGAGTAGAGCCTAAGGACATACTTGTCCATATGCTACAGCGGAGCGTGTCTCTCTCCCATAAAGTGAATGCTAGGATCCATTTTATTCAAACAAAACAAAAACAAAAACAAACCGACACTCCAAGAAAAGCACATAAGATGTGATGGAATAAAAAATATAGTTTCAGGGGAGGAACCTGATAATGTTGTCGATGAAGAAGGGGATGCCTTGGGCATCCCCAAGCTTAGATGCTTGAGTCTTCTTAGAATATGCAGGGGTGAACCACCGGGGCATCCCCAAGCTTAGAGCTTTCACTCTCCTTGATCATGTTGCATCATACTCCTCTCTTGATCCTTGAAAACTTCCTCCACACCAAACTTAGAACAACTCATTAGAGGGTTAGTGGACAATAAAAATTAACATGTTCAGAGGTGACATAATCATTCTTAACACTTCTGGACATTGCATAAAGCTACTGGACATTAATGGATCAAAAAAATTCATCCAACATAGCAAAAGAGGCAATGCGAAATAAAAGGCAGAATCTGTCAAAACAGAACAGTTCGTATTGACGAATTTTATCGAGGCACCAGACTTGCTCAAATGAAAATGCTCAAATTGAATGAAAGTTGCGTACATATCTGAGGATTACTCACGTAAATTGGCATAATTTTCTGAGGTACCTACAGAGAAAACATCCCAGATTCGTGACAGCAAAGAAATCTGTTTCTGCGCAGTAATCCAAATCTAGTATGAACTTTACTATCAACGACTTTACTTGGCACAACAAAACACTAAACTAAGATAAGGAGAGGTTGCTACAGTAGTAAACAACTTCCAAGACACAAAATAAAAACAAAGTACTGTAGGTAAAAACATGGGTTGTCTCCCATAAGCGCTTTTCTTTAACGCCTTTCAGCTAGGCGCAGAAAGTGTGTATCAAGTATTATCAAGAGACGAAGTGTCAACATCATAATTTGTTCTAATAATAGAATCAAAAGGTAACTTCATTCTCTTTCTAGGGAAGTGTTCCATACCTTTCTTGAGAGGAAATTGATATTTAATATTACCTTCCTTCATATCAATGATAGCACCAACAGTTCGAAGAAAAGGTCTTCCCAATATAATGGGACAAGATGCATTGCATTCAATATCCAAGACAACAAAATCAACGGGGACAAGGTTATTGTTAACGGTAATGCGAACATTATCAACTTTCCCCAAAGGTTTCTTTGTAGAATGATCAGCAAGATTAACATCTAAATAACAATTTTTCAGCAGTGGCAAGTCAAGCATATTATAGATTTTCTTAGGCATAACGGAAATACTTGCACCAAGATCACATAAAGCATTACAATCAAAATCTTTAACCTTCATCTTAATGATGGGCTCCCAACCATCCTCTAGCTTTCTAGGAATAGAGGCTTCGCGTTCTAGTTTCTCTTCTCTAGCTTTTATGAGAGCATTTGTAATATGTTGCGTGAAAGCCAAATTTATAGCACTAGCATTAGGACTTTTAGCAAGTTTTTGCAAAAACTTTATAACTTCAGAGATGTGGCAATCATCAAAATTCAAACCATTATAATCTAAAGCAATGGGATCATCATCCCCAATGTTGGAAAAAATTTCAGCAGTTTTATCACAGGCAGTTTCAGCAGTTTTTGCAGTTTCAGGCAGTTTTTCGCGCTTTGCATTAGAAGTGGAAACATTGCTAACACCAATTCTTTTATTATTAATAGTAGGAGGTGCAACAACATGTGTAGCATTAGCATTGCTTGTGGTGGTAATAGTCCAAACTTTAGCTACATTCTTTTCTTTAGCTAGTTTTTCATTTTCTTCTCTATCCCACCTAGCACGCAGTTCGGCCATTAATCTTATATTCTCATTAATTCTAACTTGGATGGCATTTGCTGTAGTAATAATTTTATTTTCAATATCCCTACTAGGCATAACTTTCGATTTCAAAAGATCAACATCAGAGGCAAGACTATCGACTTTAGAAGCAAGTATATCAATTTTCCCAAGCTTTTCTTCAACAGATTTGTTAAAAGCAGTTTGTGTACTAATAAATTCTTTAAGCATAGCTTCAAGTCCAGGGGGTGTGTTCCTATTATTGTTGTAAGAATTCCCATAAGAATTACCATAGCCGTTGCCATTATTATAAGGATATGGCCTATAGTTGTTACTAGAATTGTTCCGGTAAGCATTGTTGTTGAAATTATTATTTTTAATGAAGTTTACATCAACATGTTCTTCTTGAGCAACCAATCAAGCTAACGGAACATTATTAGGATCAACATTAGTCCTATCATTCACAAGCATAGACATAATAGCATCAATCTTATCACTCAAGGAAGAGGTTTCTTCGACAGAATTTACCTTCTTACCTTGTGGAGCTCTTTCCGTGTGCCATTCAGAGTAGTTGATCATCATATTATCAAGAAGCTTTGTTGCTTCACCAAGAGTGATGGACATAAAGGTACCTCCAGCAGCTGAATCCAATAAATTCCGCGAAGAAAAATTTAGTCCTGCATAGAAGGTTTGGATGATCATCCAAGTAGTCAGTCCATGGGTTGGGCAATTTTTAACCAGAGATTTCATTCTTTCCCATGCTTGTGCAACATGCTCAGTATCTAATTGTTTAAAATTCATTATGCTACTCCTCAAAGATATAATTTTAGCAGGGGGATAATATCTACCAATAAAAGCATCCTTGCATTTAGTCCATGAATCAATACTATTCTTAGGCAGAGATAGCAACCAATCTTTAGCTCTTCCTCTTAATGAGAAAGGGAACAATTTTAATTTTATAATGTCACCATCTACATCTTATATTTTTGCATTTCACATAGTTCAACAAAGTTATTAAGATGGGCAGCAGCATCATCAGAACTAACACCAGAAAATTGCTCTCGCATAACAAGATTTAGTAAAGCAGGTTTAATTTCAAAGAATTCTGCTGTAGTAGCAGGTGGAGCAATAGGTGTGCATAAGAAATCATTATTATTTGTGGTTGTGAAGTCACACAACTTAGTATTTTCAGGGGTAGCTATTTTAGCAACAGTAAATAAAGCAAACTAGATAAAGTAAATGCAAGTAACTAATTTTTTTGTGTTTTTGATATAGTAAACAAGATAGCAAATAAAGTAAAACTAGCAACTAATTTTTTTGTATTTTGATTTAGTGCAGCAAACAAAGTAGTAAATAAAACTAAGCAAGACAAAAACAAAGTAAAGAGATTGGGAAGTGGAGACTCCCCTTGTAGCGCCAGAAAAAGAGCTTGATACGCGTACAACACGCGTCCGTTGGGAACCCCAAGAGGAAGGTGTGATGCGTACAGCGGCAAGTTTTCCCTCAGTATGAAACCAAGGTTTATCGAACCAGTAGGAGCCAAGAAGCACGTTGAAGGTTGATGGCGGCGGGATGTAGTGCGGCGCAACACCAGGGATTCCGGCGCCAACGTGGAACCTGCACAACACAACCAAAGTACTTTGCCCCAACGAAACAGTGAGGTTGTCAATCTCACCGGCTTGCTGTAACAAAGGATTAGATGTATAGTGTGGATGATGATTGTTTGCAGAAAACAGTAGAACAGTATTGCAGTAGATTGTATTTCAGTATAGAGAATTGGACCGGGGTCCACAGTTCACTAGAGGTGTCTCTCCCATAAGATAAACAGCATGTTGGGTGAACAAATTACAGTTGGGCAATTGACAAATAAAGAGGGCATGACCATGCACATACATATTATGATGAGTATAGTGAGATTTAATTGGGCATTACGACAAAGTACATAGACCGCTATCCAGCATGCATCTATGCCTAAAAAGTCCACCTTCAGGTTATCATCCGAACCCCCTCCAGTATTAAGTTGCTAACAACAGACAATTGCATTAAGTATTGCGCGTAATGTAATCAGTGACTACATCCTTGAACATAGCACCAATGTTTTATCCCTAGTGGCAACAGCACATCCATAACCTTAGAGGTTCTTGTCACCCCTCCAGATTCACGGAGACATGAACCCACTATCGAGCATAAATACTCCCTCTTGGAGTTACTAGCATCAACTTGGCCAGAGCATCTAATAATAATGGAGAGCATGCAAGATCATAAACAACACATAGACATAACTTTGTGTTGCAGTCAGAAACCCACCGGCGAGCAGCGACGGGCAACACAGTAGAGCCGGGAACAACTTAGGGCTGCGGCTGGCCCTGGTCCCTCCGAGCGACGGCCCGCAAAGCCTCCGACACGCACGTCCGATGCTGGTGCAAGGGCGTGCCACCTGACCTATACCTGGTCAGGAAGGTGATGGAGATGCCTCGCTTAGTTTCCTGCATGGCATACACGTAAACATTAAATATGAGCCTCGATCGGCTCTCAGGTTATCCTGTGAATCGTCCCAAAGAGCCGATCCACCCATGATTCGTACGAGGTGTACGAATATATGGTGGTCCTGCTTGATTAAGATAAAGCTAAAACGATCTACGACGATTTAGGGTTTTCACCGCATAATCGGAACATCCTACTCACGATTGGGCCTCGCGGTCACGTACGGTGATCGTAAGCCGATCCTAGACAAGGCCTAAAAACCAACACGAGGTTGATCCCCGGAACATCCTGTCTAGGGCTAGCAAACTACACCCTACGCGTCGCTGGATCCTCCAACCCTTTGTAAGGCCTAACTATTGCAGATATTAAACTAATCCTTGAAGAACAAGGAGCAACCGTAACGGATCGGATCTACTAAATAATGATCAAGCGGGGTGCCGCCCCTACACCTAAGATAGGTGTAAGGGCGGCTAGATGTATAAGGGTTGCACTACGACAGCATATGATACGAAGAACAATGCTAACCCTAACACATCTAAGATAACTACGTTGCTCGCCATCAAAAAGGCTTCAGTACGAGCAACGCATGGTAACGAATAAACTTGTACTGCCTAGATCGCAAGATGCGATCTAGGCAGCATGATGCTTACCCGGAAGAAACCCTCGAGACGAAGGAGTTGGCGATGCGCCTAGATTGATTTGTGTTGAACGATGGTTGTTGTTTATTTCATAAACCCTAGATACATATTTATAGTCCAGGGGACTTTCTAATTTAGGCGTGAACCTAACCGTGCACGGGTTAAACTCTATCCTTTTAATCTAAGATGCGATCTACTATGTTACAGATACACGGGCAAACTTGCCCAAACCTTGCATAACAGGCCGATTCACGTATATTCTTCCACGTATAATCTTCAAGTCCATCTTGATCGCGGCCCACCTCTGACTCGGTTAAATTCTGGTGATAACACATGCCCCCCTGGTTTTGGAATTGATAATTCCAAAATCACTCTGCTTTTTCTTCGTCGGGTCATGTCGTGGCAGAGCAGAACCGTCGCAGCACCCTTCATCATGATGCCCTGCCTTCTCAACTATTCCGCGTGATTTGACCGTTGTCTTTGGGCACCGCCTCCTCAGAAACTGCTGTGGCATTGAATCTCTACTATATCCCCTTTATTTAACCGCTCTGAGCAATTTGCCACTTCATCCCTTTGCTCTGTTCCGGCCATCGACACCCAAAAAACCCCCAATCTCCCGTAGCCATGTCCTCCTCTTCTTCCTCCTCCGCCTCGTCGGTCTTCTCCAACTCTTCCTCATCTCGCGAGCCGACGCCGGAGTGGGGCTCGTTGGCGGCGCACGACATTCTCGCCCCAACGACGTGGGACAAGGAGGAACACGATTCCTTCGTCTGGTCCGAGGATGACAAATCCTTGACCAACGGAGAGGGCGACCTTCAATTCCTCGTCGAAGGGGAAGAGGAGGCGGAGAGAGAGGACGACCGCTTCTCCTGGGACGATTTCACCTCCTCCGAGGAAGAGGCGGAGGAGGACGACGACGACTCCCTCGAAGGTTACCCACCAGCGAAGCGCCTCCGCACCTGGTGGGACGACGACAGCGATGACGACGATGAGGAAGATGAGGCTCCCGTAGAAGGCTACGGGAGTTCCGATGAGGAGCCTATCAGCAGCTGCGCCGGCGGCAGCGACGACGAGGGCAGCAACGGTCCTTAGATTAGGGACTAGTAGTCGGCTTTTGTCCTCTTCTTCTCTGAGCAATCGGCTCTTTCTTTGTAAGAAATCCCTCTATTAATGAAGAAAATATTCCTCAATTAATTTCGCTTCCTTGTCAACTTTGCCGATCGTCGAACGAAGTCGTCGTATAGAGAGCCGATAGCAGAACATCGGTTCGCAGTATAAACGCGATCTGAGGCCAAGCCATCGCCTAAACACGCGGTCCAACAGGTCTAACTTACGTCCAAACCACGTCCAAACCCTCAGATTGAACTCCTCAGCAAGCCACTAGGAGACTCATCCCAAATATCATGATTTCTGGCCTGTACCGATCCTGTTAACCTACTAATTTGAGCTTATTCCTCTAGAGTCGATAGCAATGTATCGGCTTTATTATTCTGAAGTCGATGCCCGTGCATCGGCTGTACTCGCATACTGTTGTCTCCGCATGTTTTCTCAAGTCGATGTCTGCGCATCGGCTGTGATTTTTTTTTTTACTGGCCGATTTAAAATCGGCCTCCATACCTTACTGCCCATCATCCCACATGCTTGGGAAATACTTCTTGAGGTGTTGACCATTGACGGCTACTGGGAACTTCATGCCGTCCAACTGTTCCAGCATGTATGCATTACCCTTCAAGGCCTGGACGACTTTGTACGGACCGTGCCAATTAGGAGACCATTTGCCATATGCCTTGTCCCTAGTTCCTAACGGCAACACAGCTTCCCATACTAGATCACCAACTTGAAACTCCTTTGGTCTAATCTTCTTATTGTAGGCACGAGCTACCCTGGCTTTGTTCTCCTTAATCTTCTCCAACGACCAAAGCCTAAGTTCTGTTGCGTCCTCAATAGTGTCACTCATCAAAGCTGCTTATTCTTCAGCTGTCAGATCATCCTGAAACGTGACACGTCTTGATCCAGCCATAATTTCCCAAGGTAATACGGCTTCCTGTCCATAGACGAGCTGGTACGGCGAAGTCTTTATAGCTCCATGGCACGACATGCGGTAGGCCCACAAAGCTTCTGATAACTTTTCATGCCAATCCCTAGGGTTCTCGTCAATTTTTCTCTTGATCAGCTTGATCAAGCTCTGATTGGACGCTTCAGCTTGCCCATTGGCTTGAGCATAGTATGGAGATGAACGGATCAGTTTAATCCCCATGTCATCGCAGAACTTTCTGAATTCTTTAGAAACAAAGACCGAACCTCCATCGGTCGTGATAGTTTGGGGAATCCCGAACCTATGAATGACGTGCTCTTTCACAAACTTGATCACATCTTCTGATTTCACCTTCTTCATAGGGACGGCTTCCACCCACTTAGTGAAGTAATCTGTGATAACCAAAATCCATTCATGTTTTTTACTCGATGCCGGATGGATTTTGCCGATCATATCCATGCCCCACCCTCGAAACGGCCAAGGCTTGATGATAGGGTTCATTGCTGATGCGGGTACCATCTGAATCTTCCCGAACATCTGGCACGCTTGGCACCCCTTGTAGTAATTGAAGCAATCTTCAAGCATGGTGGGCCAATAAAACCCTGATCGCCTGATTAGCCACTTCATCTTATGAGCCGACTGATGAGTTCCACAGGCGCCTTCATGCACCTCATGCAAGAGCCGATTAGACTCAGTTGGTCCTAGGCACTTGAGTAGTAACCCTTCCAACGTCTTGTAGAACATGTCGTCTCCTATGAGGACATACTTCATGGCTTTGTACCTTATCCGTTTAGGTGCCCCCCGAGCCGAATCTTTTAAGTAATTGAAGATTTTGGCTCTCCAATCATCCTGCTCCAGGAATTGCACCTGAACCTCTGCCCCGTCAGGTATGTCTATATAGCCTGACGCCATTTATGCGAGATTGTTGGCCTCGGTGTTTTGGGATCTTGGGACCCAATTAAAGTTGATGTACCGAAAACATGTCATCAACTCACGGCATTCCATCCAATATGGGAAAAGCAATTCACTCTCGCACTTATATTCATCCGTGAGCTGGTTAATCACCAACTTGGAGTCCCCAAAAAGCTCTACTGCTTCTGCCCCGGCTTCGAGTAACAGCTCCATTCCCTTACGCACCGCCTCATATTCCGCGACATTGTTGGTGCAAGGGGTAGATAATCTGATTGAAAAGGAGTATGCTGCCCCCCGAGGCGACACGAGCAGAATGCCGATGCCACAACCATCGTCGCAAGCCGATCCATCGAAGAACATAGCCCATGCACGTATAGACAGTGCTGCTATATTGGTACTGATCCGTTCAGCTATGAGATCGGCCAATGCTTGCCCCTTGACTGCTTTCGCAGGCTGATACCGAAGATCGAACTCTGACAATGCAAACATCCACTTACCAAGTCGGCCTTTCAAAACAGGGGCCGACAGCATGTGTTTGACAACGTCTGACTTGCATATGACGATGATCTCTGCCGTCAAAAGGATGTGATGGAGCTTGGTGCAGGTGAAGAACAGGCAGAGGCAAAGCTTCTCGACCTCAGGATACCTTGTCTCCGCGTCCAACATCCTTCTGCTGAGGTAGAAAACGACCTTTTCAACACCCTCGTAAAGTTGCACCACCACCGAAGCGATGGACGTGTCAGCTACTGACAAGTAGATGTAGAACGGCCTGTCTTGTTGGGGCGGAACTAGCACAGGCGGCGTCGTCAGATACCGCTTAATCTCATCAAACGCTCGCTTTCTTCTGCCCCCGGTGAAACTCGTCGTCAGATTTAGTTTTCACCAGTGCCATGAACGGCTCGATTCGTCCTGACAGATTAGAAATGAATCGTCGGACAAAATTGATCTTGCCGATGAGACGTTGGAGTTCCTTCTTCGTGGTGGGCGGCTGCATGGTACGCACCGCCTCTTGACTTTTCAGGCCGATCTCAATTCCCCGTTCATGAACCAGAAACCCTAGGAACTGACCAGCCGTCACACCAAAAGCACACTTCTTCGGATTCATTCTCAGTCCGAACTTCCGAGTTCGGTCTAGGACGCGCCGTAAATCATCCAAGTGTCCCTCCATGGAGACAGATTTGACTACCACGTCGTCGATGTAGATTTCCACCAACTTACCGATCAGATCGTGAAATATATAATTCATGGCTCGTTGGTACGTTGCACCAGCATTCTTCAACCCAAAGGTCATGACTACATATTCAAACAAGCCTCATCGCTTGGTACTCTGAATGCGGTCTTGTGTATATCTTCCGGAGCCATGAAGATTTGGTTGTAGCCGGCGTTGCCATCCATGAAGCTCAACACCTTGTGGCCAGCAGCTGCATTGATCAATGTTTCTGCCACAGGCATCGGATACTCATCTTTTGGAGTGGCTCTGTTGAGGTCTCGGAAATCGATGGCCACACGCCATCGGCCGTCCTTCTTTTCTACAGGAACGATACTGGAGATCCACTCAGCATACCTGCATGGCCTGATGAACCCGGCGGCCAACATCTTCTCGATCTCTTTCTTGACTTCTTCCAGAATTTCGGCCCTCATCTGACGTGCTCGTTGTTGGAACGGCCGAAATCCTTTCTTAAGGGGGAGCCGATGTTCAATGATGCTCCTGTCCAACCCAAGCATCTCTGTGTAATCCCATGCAAAGCAATCTGGGTATTCTTTTAACAGAGCTATCATCTGACCCCTGAGCTGTGGATCTAACTTCTTGCTGATAAAAGTTGGTCGCGGCTTATCCCCAGGACCGATGTCGACTTCCTCTAGCTCATCAGCCGATGTAAACCCATACCCTAGCTTTCCGTCACCTATGAGGTCGACGCCATATACTGGGAGAGCAGGTGGTACGGATAATATGGGCCGATCGCTAGAATCGGCCTTCATCTTGATCATCACTAGGATCTTTTGGCAGTGTCGGGGCCGATCGCGTGGAGCAGCTTCCTCCTTATCTTCGCTATGAGAGCAGCTGCTCTCGTCTCTACCCTTATCAGGGCGGTGCCCCAGTTCTACCATATTGATGTTGAACGAGTATCTTGGCTGGCACCTCCCAGGGTACATGCCCTCCACCATGTCAACGGCGTATGCCGGTGAATTCGGCACTTCTGGTGCTGCCAATGCGAATGACAACGGTGGACGGGACTGGAGTGGCACCTCTCCTTGGTAGGTCCCAAGAGCTGGTCCTGACGGAGAGTACTGATGCCTCATGATTTCCTGTATCATCCGAAAAGCGACACGCTCCAAAGCATTGACCAGGCTCTCAGAATGGCGATGCAGCGAGTGAGTCACCATGTAGCCAATCTCCTGACGCAGGGACCTGGTGCGCTCTTCTGACGGGACGGACAGGTCCACTCCATCGAGCGCGCCTTCAGGTGAGAACCCTTTCCACCTGATGCCGTGCGAACGGGTTCTGTGAAAAGAGCCGATGAGGTCGGCTTCGAGGATCGCTTTGACCTCGTCATACTTCTTCTTGAGTTCGTCGGTCAGATCCTCGTACGTGACTGGGGTGCCGTCCGCCATCTCGGATGTAGATGGCGATGTGGTCGATGTCGAAGATGGTCCCACCGGGCGTGCCAGAATGTGTTGCGGTCAGAAACCCACCGGCGAGCAGCGACGGGCAACACAGTAGAGCCGGGAACAACTTAGGGCTGCGGCTGGCCCTGGTCCCTCCGAGCGACGGCCCGCAAAGCCTCCGGCACGCACGTCCGATGCTGGTGCAAGGGCGTGCCACCTGACCTATACCTGGTCAGGAAGGTGATGGAGATGCCTCGCTTAGTTTCCTGCATGGCATACACGTAAACATTAAATACGAGCCTCGATCGGCTCTCAGGTTATCCTGTGAATCGGTCCAAAGAGCCGATCCACCCATGATTCGTACGAGGTGTACGAATATATGGTGGTCCTGCTTGATTAAGATAAAGCTAAAACGATCTACGACGATTTAGGGTTTTCACCGCATAATCGGAACATCCTACTCACGATTGGGCCTCGCGGTCACGTACGGTGATCGTAAGCCGATCCTAGACAAGGCCTAAAAACCAACACGAGGTTGATCCCCGGAACATCCTGTCTAGGGCTAGCAAACTACACCCTACGCGTCGCTGGATCCTCCAACCCTTTGTAAGGCCTAACTATTGCAGATATTAAACTAATCCTTGAAGAACAAGGAGCAACCGTAACGGATCGGATCTACTAAATAATGATCAAGCGGGGTGCCGCCCCTACACCTAAGATAGGTGTAAGGGCGGCTAGATGTATAAGGGTTGCACTACGACAGCATATGATACGAAGAACAATGCTAACCCTAACACATCTAAGATAACTACGTTGCTCGCCATCAAAAAGGCTTCAGTACGAGCAACGCATGGTAACGAATAAACTTGTACTGCCTAGATCGCAAGATGCGATCTAGGCAGCATGATGCTTACCCGGAAGAAACCATCGAGACGAAGGAGTTAGCGATGCACCTAGATTGATTTGTGTTGAACGATGGTTTTTGTTTATTTCATAAACCCTAGATACATATTTATAGTCCAGGGGACTTTCTAATTTAGGCGTGCACCTAACCGTGCACGGGTTAAACTCTATCCTTTTAATCTAAGATGCGATCTACTATGTTACAGATACACGGGCAAACTAGCCCAAACCTTGCATAACAGGCCGATTCACGTATATTCTTCCACGTATAATCTTCAAGTCCATCTTGATCGCGGCCCACCTCTGACTCGGTCAAATTCTGGTGATAACACTTTGATAATCAACATAACAAGTATTCTCTATTCATCGGATCCCAACAAACGCAACATATAGAATTACAGATAGATGATCTTGATCATGTTAGGCAGCTCACAAGATCCGACAATGAAGCACAATGGGGAGAAGACAACCATCTAGCTACTGCTATGGACCCATAGTCCAGGGGTAGACTACTCACACATCACTCCGGAGGCGACCATGGCGGCGTAGAGTCCTCCGGGAGATGATTCCCCTCTCCGGCAGGGTGCCGGAGGCGATCTCCTGAATCCCCCGAGATGGGATTGGCGGCGGCGGCGTCTCTGGAAGGTTTTCCATATCGTGGCTCTCGGTACTGGGGGTTTCGCGACGGAGGCTTTAAGTAGGCGGAAGGGCAGGTCAGGAGGTGGCACGAGGGGCCCACACCACAGGGCCGCGCGGCCAGGGCAGGGGCCGCGCCGCCCTAGGGTGTGGCCACCTCGTGGCCCCACTTCGTCTCCTCTTCGGTCTTCTGGAAGCTTCGTGGCAAAATAGGACCCTGGGCGTTGATTTCGTCCAATTCCGAGAATATTTCGTTACTAGGATTTCTGAAACCAAAAACAGCAGAAAACAAAGAATCGCACTTGACATCTTGTTAATAGGTTAGTTCCAGAAAATGCACGAATATGACATAAAGTGTGCATAAAACATGTAGATAACATCAATAATGTGGCATGGAACATAAGAAATTATCGATACGTTGGAGATGTATCACCCCACTGGTTTGACATTTTTTTGATTTGTAAAAGATTTTATAAAAATCAAATACTGAAAAGATCTACTGTTTTAGTAATTAAATACTTGGAATTAAACTATAACTCTTAAAAATATTTCCTTTGGCACAAAATTGCCCTATAGATATATCTACCAGCAGCACTTGGTTTTGTTTCAAAACCTATAGAAGTTTTCCATTTAAAAATCATCTACTAGCTCTCTGGACAGAAATGGTTTTGTAAAACAACTTAATTTCAGGAAACTCCTGCATGCTACACTAGTGTCAAAATGAAGCTACTAACATACACTTCACAACCAAATTAACCTCATGCAAAAAGGTTTCATAAATATCACACACTAAATAAATTTCACAATCAGATACTTTTTAGGTTTTCATTTAACAGCTCATTTTTACAGCACTAAATCACATGCATGCAATTGTATATGGTTAAGAAAACATCTGTGAGCATGTAGGAACTTAAATCAACTCATTTGGTCACTGGATGAATTTGTGATGATTTAAATACTAAACAGAGATTTGCTGGCAGGTTAATAGGAAGAAAAAGAAAGAAAAGAAAAGGGCCGGCGCTGCTGGGCTTGGCCAGATTCGGCCCAGCTGCAGCTCCGTAGTGCGGGAGCCAGCGGTTTGAACCCGCGGCGACGTGGCTGGCCACGCTGGCATGCGGGCCAGTGGCCAGGACACATGCATGCGTCGGATTTGCATCCGACGACGCATGTCTGTCGTCCAGCTCGCGAAGTGAGCGGCAGCATCGCAGCCAACCCTAGCTACTGGGGGAAATGGCGGGGCACGGCGCGCTCACCCTGGCGCGCAGATGACGGCGGGAAGGAGTGCGCTGGATGCGGCGGAGACTCCTCTTCCAGACGGTGGTGGTGGCGACGGAAACAGTAGCCAGTCGGGGAGGTTGACGTCGACTGCGCCGCGATAGATGCTCGCCACGGCGGAGGCTACGGGCAATCCTGGAATGAACAGAGTGGCGCGTTAGAGAGAGGAGATAGTGGAGTTTCCAGGGAGCTAGAGAGGGAGGGAGATGGAGGTCTCCTACGACGGCAACCTTCACCGGAGTCGGTCGGACGTCGAGCGACTCACGAACAGTAGGGAGGAGCTGAGCTCCTCTCCGCTTGGGAGGGGTTCTGGTGGAGTAGTGGAAGGGGGGAAATGGTGGCGAGGGAAGACGCAGAGGGGTTCCAGGGCATTTTATGCGAGCGGGGATGGTGCACGGTGGACTTGGTGCGGCGAGGCGGGGCAGGGTGGGCGGCAGCACGGGATAGGTCGAGCGGGGCGGTGCTGCTGTGCTTCCAGGCCGTGGCGAGCTTCGTTGGAATGATGCGGCCGTCGGAAGCGCGAGGAAACGTCCAGGCGTGGAGATGTCGTGTCTCTGCCAGGTGCTCGATAGAACGTCTGCGGCGAGGCGACGCCAAACACGGGCAGGAGAGGGCGTGGCTGCAGCTGAGCGTGCGTCTTCACGGGGGTGGCACTCTCCTCGTCCAACTCCTGGCGTGGACGCTCACCGGGGAGGGTCGTGGGGTTGCTCAGGTGGACATGCCCCGGGGTGACGCGCGCGGCGCCCATTGGGGGTCTGCGGGAGGGTTTGGTTTCGAGGGGGCGCCCGGGGCGTGCCAAGGGGAGAGGGAGGGATGCAGTGACGCTGAAACTGCTGTCCTCGTGTGCTTTGGGCAGCAGAGGGAAGAGAGGGCCGAGATGCACCCGTGCGGTATGTCCAAACGAGGGAGGTGACGGGAGAGAGAGAGCTAGGCTGTTTAGGGAGGGACAGGAGGGAGTGTAGGGTGTGTAGCTTCGGTTTGTCTGCACATAAGTGGAGGCATGCAGGTTGGCAGCATGCTCACCATGCCCCGGCCACCTCTCTCTATTTTCCACTCGATGGTCAATGTGCATGCATGGGTACGTGTGTGTGTGTAGAGAGTGAGTGAGTGGAGAGAGTGTGATGTCTAGGCTGAATAGAGAAGGGAAAAAGAAGGGGAGGGGCAAAATTAATTTACTCATGGTCTATGTGACCATTTCTCTATTAAAGCCCAAATTCACCAATTTAGCATGGCTAACCTCTTAAGATTTTTGTGAATTCAAGGGTAGTAGTGAGATGAGAGCAATAGTACTAGACTAAGGAATTTTTCGAAATAATTTTTGGTTAAGTAGAGAGAAAGAAAAGGTGGAAGCAAATAAAGTAAAAAGGTGGTCTTGTAAGATCCACTATGTAATAGGGGAAGTTCAAGTCCTAAGGTTTTAGTGAGAAAGGGAATTTAAATTTCACACGCCAAGTAAGGAAAAAGTGACATAGTTTGTGTCATGAATAAATTTTAATTAAAACTAGAAATAATAAGGGGGTCACATGAAGATAGGGATCTTTGGGGTTTACACAATAATGTAATCATGTACACAAGCACAAACACACACATTCTACAATCAAAGGCAGAACCAACAATATGCATGCAATTTTTAAAGATAGAAAAAGTTTTTGTTGGCCCAAAAATTTGTATTCCCAAATTTTAAGCAGGGCACAAAAGTTGGGTTGTTACATTTTGGTTCGTCCAAATTCCGAGAATATTTCCTGTACAACTTTTCTAAAATACAAAAACAGCAGAAAACTGAGAACTAGCACTGCGGCATCTTTTTAATAGGTTAGTGCCGGAAATCATGCAAAAGTGCAATGACGTGTAAACAAAACAAATATGAATTGGTGTAAAACAAGCATGGAGCATCAAAAATTATAGATACGTTTGAGACTTATCACAAATAAAGAAAATGATGGGTTGACTCCCATCGAGCATTTTATTAAGAACTCACTTGTATTTTAAGTATATTTTCGATGAGTGGAACCTACAGCAGGTTGTACACTATAAAAAACATTTACCTCTTGAGTGCACTTACTGGGTGGCACATATTTTTCCTCCTCTACCTTCTTAGGGAAATGCCAAGTAATCTGATCATCATAAATATCGAAAACGATCTTTCCCTCATGGCAATCGACATTAGCTCATGCAGTACTCAAAAATGGCCTACCCAATATAATAGAAAATTTATCACCATGAGGCATATCTAGGATTATGAAGTCAGCGTGTATACCATATTTATCTAGTATGGGTCAAACATCTTCTATCATCCCCACATGCTTCTTGGTTGTTTTATCATCCATCTACAAAGTAATAGATGTTGGAGAATAATCTCCTAGGCCTAGTTTCTTATAAAGGTCATATGGCATAACACTAACACCTGCACATAGGTCTCAAAGAGCATTATGAATTTTAGTCTTTCCTATTGCACAAGTAATGGTAGGTACGCCAGGATCACCTAGTTTAGCTGGGAGTTTGTCTCCATAGCTAGTCATCACGACCATAGTTGTTGTTACTTTCTTTTTTCTATTGAGAGTATCTCGAAGAAATTTAGTATAAGTAGGAACTAATGTAACATCTACTAATGTAAGTTCTAAACAAAGTTTACCAAGAGAATCAACAAAGGCATCATAAAGGTGTTAACTAGGATCAACCTTCATTCTATCAGGATAGGGGAGAACTTTAGTTGGTACCTTTGACTTTACCTTTGGCATTGGCTCCGGTTCCCTAGCCTTTGGCTTCTTCTTAGCCTTGTGCTTTTATAGTTTCTTATCCTTCGATATTATTTCTTCTTCTTCTTTTTCTCGGCTTACCACCTCTTCCTCTTAGGGGTCCATTGTCTCCGTGTCAGAATCATACACCTCGTCTTGGTTTTGAGTATCTTCTCCTCGCGAGGCTTCTTTCTTTTTTTCCTTTGTTTTTTCATAATCAATATCATCTTGCAGATCAACGAGGTCGTTATCTTCTTGGCTCATTATGTAGGAGAACGTTGCATAGAAAACAAAAATTTTCCTACCGCGAACACGCAATCCAGGCCAAGATGCAATCTAGAAGATGGTAGCAACGAGGGGTTTATCGATTCTCACCCTTGAAGAGATTCCAAAGCCTACAAGAGGAGGCTCTTGTTGCTGCGGTAGATGTTCACTTGCCGCTTGCAAAAGCGCGTAGAAGATCTTGATCACGATCCCTCCGGTGCCACGAACGGGCAGCACCTCCGTACTCGGTCACACGTTCGGTTGTTGATGAAGACGACGTCCACCTCCCCATTCCAGCAGGCAGCGGAAGTAGTAGCTCCTCTTGAATCCGACAGCATGACGGCGTGGTGTCGGTGGTGGTGGAGAAATCCGGCGGAGCTTCGCTTAAGCGTGCGGGATGTGGTGGAGGAGAGAGGCCGCTAGGGTTTGGGGAGAGGGGTGGCCGGCCACTCAAGGGGGCGGCCAGGTTGTGGTCTTAGGGTGGCCGACCCCCTCCCCTTGGCCCTCATTATATAGGTGGAACACCCAAGAGTTGGTCTACAAGTCTTCGAATAAGACCCCAAACCAAAACCTTCCATAACTCATGAAACCTACCCAAGCTAGGACTCCCACTAGAGGTGGGAGTTCCACCTTCCTTGGGAGGGGGTGGCCGGCCCCCCTTGGGGAGTCCACTTGGGACTCCTCCCCCTTAGGGTTGGCCGGCCATGGGAGGTGGAGTCCCACCGGGACTCCGCCTTCCTTGGTGGTTTCTTCTGGACTTTTCTAGAACCTTCTAGAACCTTCCATAGAACCTTCCGCATCATTTTAAATCACATAAAATGACATCCTATATATGAATCTTATTCTCCGGACCATTCCGGAACTCCTCGTGATGTCCGGGATCTCATCTGGGACTCCGAACAAATATTCGAACTCCATTCCATATTCAAGTTCTACCATTTCAACATCCAACTTTAAGTGTGTCACCCTACGGTTCGTGAACTATGCGGACATGGTTGAGTACTCACTCCGACCAATAACCAATAGCGAGATCTGAAGATCCATAATGGCTCCCACATATTCAACGATGACTTTAGTGATCGAATGAACCATTCACATACGATACCAATTCCCTTTGTCACGCGATATTTTACTTGTCCGAGGTTTGATCTTCGGTATCACTCTATACCTTGTTCAACCTCGTCTCCTGACAAGTACTCTTTACTCGTTCCGTGGTATGTGGTCTCTTATGAACTTATTCATATGCTTGCAAGACATTAGACGACATTCCACCGAGAGGGCCCAGAGTATATCTATCCGTCATCAGGATGGACAAATCCCACTGTTGATCCATATGCCTCAACTCATACTTTCCGGATACTTAATCCCACCTTTATAACCACCCATTTACGCAGTGGCGTTTGGTGTAATCAAAGTATCTTTCCGGTATAAGTGATTTACATGATCTCATGGTCATAAGGACTGGGTAACTATGTATCGAAAGCTTATAGCAAATAACTTAATGACGAGATCTTATGCTACGCTTAATTGGGTGTGTCCATTACATCATTCATACAATGATATAACCTAGTTATTAATAACATCCAATGTTCATGATTATGAAACTAATCATCCATTAATCAACAAGCTAGTTTAAGAGGCATACTAGGGACTCTTTGTTTGTCTATATATCACACATGTACTAATGTTTCGGTTAATACAATTATAGCATGATATATAAACATTTATCATAAACATAAAGATATAAATAATAACCACTTTATTATTGCCTCTAGGGCATATCTCCTTCAGTCTCCCACTTGCACTAGAGTCAATAATCTAGTTTACATTTGTAAAGATATAACACCTTGGCCTTCCGGTGTTTTATCATGTTTTGCTCACGGGAGAGGTTTTAGTCAACGGATCTGACATGCTCAGAACCGTATGTATTTTGGAATTTATTTTCGTCTCAACGCATCACTCATTTCCAAATGAGTCGGCATTAAATATGTTTGGTCTTCTGGTGGAACCTTAATTCCGCGGTCTGAAATATGTCACTAATATTGTCACACACAATATAGCTTCAAAGTTATGACTCTGTCGGAACTTACACCAAGTTCTCAAAGAACCTCTTGACTTTAACATCCTTTGTCATTGTCAAAACAATGACATACTCTGCCTTCTTTTTGTAGAATCCGTCACAATATTTAGAACTCTTCTAAATCTAGCATAGACAACTTCTATCTCATTGTGCTACCTTTTAAACAACACTTAGTCTAATTTGAAATTGAAATTTTATTTTCATATGTGACAAAACAAATATCAGTGCAACACTTTACAGCGATTTGTTTGTCATTTCTTCATACAAAAACTATATATATATTCTTGGTTCTTCTTAAGTACTCAAGAATATTCTTACTGTTTTTCAATGATCATCACATGAATCATTCTGGTATATGCTCCTAACCTTTTAGAGCACAAGATATCTGATTATGCACATATTATTCATGATCTAAAATCACTCATGTGTTTTTACTCATCGAGTGTCAGATACACTCAAGTCTTGTTAAACCTTCACATGATAAGAACATTTTCTTAATATTTCTATATTGAACTACTTCAATATCTATTCTATGTACTCTGACTTAAACTTATTATGTGTTTCAATCTATCTTCATAGATCTTGACACTAAATTTGTTTCAGTCCATATCCTTTCATTGAAGTTAATTTCTCAATGAAACCTTTTTAATCAAGTATATAATTACATCATTGATAACCAACTATATGTCATCTACATAAAGCATTATAAATATGTCTCAGCGCTCCCACTTAATTTCTTGCAAATGCAAGCCTCTTCATCGTTTCTGATGAAATCAAAAACTCTTTGACTATTTCATCTGGTGAAGATTCCAACTCCGTGATACTTACTTCATCCAATTGAAGTTTGTATACCTATCTAGTATTCTACGGACCAGCAAAACTCTTGGTTGTATCTTGTATACACCTTTAATACACACTTCTGATAAGTAATGTATTTTGCCATCCTACTAGCATATCTCATAAAAGAAATATGTAGTGATTACTAGAATAATCCACATAGACTATAAGCATTGCTACGGAAGATCTAATCTTATCGTAGTCAACTCTTTGAACTTTGTCGTAAACAACTTTTCAACAAGTCAAGCTTTCATCAATTTTTATAGATCCATTTACTTTCAAAAAGTATTCATCTATCTTGGATTTCATGGCGTATAGCCATTTTAACGGAGTCAGGGCCCATCATAACTTCTTTGTTTGTAGTTGGTTTATCATTGTTCAAAATCAATCCTTTGTACACAAATCATTTATTTGATCACAAAGTAAACCATACCTACAAGGTTCAATATGTACTTCGATCTTCATGGCTAAAACACTTTGTAGTCATGGGAGCCATGATCGTTGTGGCCGCTTCCGGAACCAATTCAGATGCTGCGCTACTCTGATCATTATGCTCAAGTTCATAAACCTTATCAAGTTCTATTGTTCTCCCACTCAAATACTTCGCTAGAAACAATTTCTTGGAAATAAGAAACATTGACAAACACGTTTGTCTTTGTCTACATAGTGGGAAGAATTCCCAATCAATTCTCTGGGATATCCAACAAAGACATTGATATGTCTCCGACGTATCGATAATTTCTTATGTTCCATGCCACATTATTGATGTTATCTACATGTTTTGTGCACACTTTGTGTTATATTCGTGCATTTTCTGGAACTAACCTATTAACAAGATGCCGAAGTACCAGTTGCTGTTTTCTGCTGTTTTTGGTTTCAGAAATCCTAGTAAAGAAATATTCTCAGAATTGGACGAAATCAACGCCCAGGGTCCTATTTTGCCACGAAGCTTCCAGAAGACCGAAGAGGAGACGAAGTGGGGCCACGAGGTGGCCAGACTATAGGGCAGCGCGGCCCAAGCCCTGGCCGCGCCGACCTATAGTGTGGGCCCCTCGTGTGCCCCCCTGACCTGCCCTTCCGCCTACAAATAGCCTTCGTCGCGAAACCCCCAGTACCGAGAGCCACGATACGGAAAACCTTACTGAGACGCCGCCGCCGCCAATCCCATCTCGGGGGATTCAGGAGATCGCCTCCCGCACCCTGCCGGAGAGGGGAATCATCTCCCGGAGGACTCTACGCCGCCATGGTCGCCTCCGGAGTGGTGTGTGAGTAGTCTACCCCTGGACTATGGGTCCATAGCAGTAGCTAGATGGTTGTCTTCTCCCCATTGTGCTTAATTGTTGGGTCTTGTGAGCTGCTGAACATGATCAAGATCATCTATCTGTAATTCTATATGTTGCGTTTGTTGGGATCTGATGAATAGAGAATACTTGTTATGTTGATTATCAAAGTTATGTCTATGTGTTGTTTATGATCTTGCATGCTCTCCGTTACTAGTAGATGCTCTGGCCAAGTAGATGCTTGTAACTCCAAGAGGGAGTATTTATGCTCGATAGTGGGTTCATGTCTCCGTGAATCTCGGGGAGTGACAGAAACCTCTAAGATTATGGATGTGCTGTTGCCACTAGGGATAAAACATTGGTGCTATGTTCGAGGATGTAGTTACTGATTACATTACGCGCAATACTTAATGGAATTGTCTGTTGTTAGCAACTTAATACTGGAGGGGGTTCGGATGATAACCTGAAGGTGGACTTTTTAGGCATAGATGCATGCTGGATAGCGGTCTATGTACTTTGTCGTAATGCCCAATTAAATCTCACAATACTCATCATAATATGTATGTGCATGGTCATGCCCTCTTTATTTGTCAATTGCCCAACTGTAATTTGTTCACCCAACATGCTGTTTATCTTATGGGAGAGACACCTCTAGTGAACTGTGGACCCCGGTCCAATTCTCTATACTGAAATATAATCTACTGCAATACTGTTCTACTGTTTTCTGCAAACAATCATCATCCACACTATACATCTAATCCTTTGTTACATCAAGCCGGTGAGATTGACAACCTCGCTGTTTCGTTGAGGCAAAGTACTTGGTTTGTGTTGTGCAGGTTCCACGTTGGCGCCGGTATCCCTGGTGTTGCGCCGCACTACATCTCGCCGCCATCAACCTTCAACGTGCTTCTTGGCTCCTACTGGTTCGATAAACCTTGGTTTCATACTGAGGGAAAACTTGCCGCTGTACGCATCACACCTTCCTCTTGGGGTTCCCAACGGACGCGTGCTGTACGCGTATCAAGCAGCTTTTTCTGGCGCCGTTGCCGGGGAGATCAAGACACGCTGCAAGGGGAGTCTCCACATCCCAATCTCTTTACTTTGTTTTTGTCTTGCTTAGTTTTATTTACTACTTTGTTTGCTGCACTAAATCAAAATACAAAAAAATTAGTTGCTAGTTTTACTTTATTTGTTATCTTGCACTCTATATCAAAAACACAAAAAAATTAGTTACTTGCATTTACTTTATCTAGTTTGTTTTATTTACTGTTGCTAAAATGGGTACTCCTGAAAATACTAAGTTGTGTGACTTCACAACCACAAATAATAATGATTTCTTATGCACACCTATTGCTCCACCTGCTACTACAGCAGAATTCTTTGAAATTAAACCTGCTTTACTGAATCTTGTTATGCGAGAGCAATTTTCTGGTGTTAGTTCTGATGATGCTGCTGCCCATCTCAATAATTTTGTTGAACTATGTGAAATGAAAAAATATAAAGATGTAGATGGTGACATTATAAAATTAAAATTATTCCCTTTCTCATTAAGAGGAAGAGCTAAAGATTGGTTGCTATCTCTGCCTAAGAATAGTATTGATTCATGGACTAAATGCAAGGATGCTTTTATTGGTAGATATTATCCCCCTGCTAAAATTATATCTTTGAGGAGTAGCATAATGAATTTTAAACAATTAGATACTGAGCATGTTGCACAAGCATGGGAAAGAATGAAATCTTTGGTTAAAAATTGCCCAACCCATGGACTGACTACTTGGATGATCATCCAAACCTTTTATGCAGGACTGAATTTTTCTTCGCGGAACCTATTGGATTCAGCTGCTGGAGGTACCTTTATGTCCATCACTCTTGGTGAAGCAACAAAGCTTCTTGATAATATGATGATCAACTACTCTGAATGGCACACGGAAAGAGCTCCACAAGGTAAGAAGGTAAATTCTGTCGAAGAAACCTCTTCCTTGAGTGATAAGATTGATGCTATTATGTCTATGCTTGTGAATGATAGGACAAATGTTGATCCTAATAATGTTCTGTTAGCTTCATTGGTTGCACAAGAAGAACATGTTGATGTAAACTTCATTAAAAATAATAATTTCAACAACAATGCTTACCGGAACAATTCTAGTAACAACTATAGGCCATATCCTTATAATAATGGCAACGGCTATGGTAATTCTTATGGGAATTCTTACAACAATAATAGGAATTCACCCCCTGGACTTGAAGCTATGCTTAAAGAATTTATTAGTACACAAACTGCTTTTAACAAATCTGTTGAAGAAAAGCTTGGGAAAATTGATATACTTGCTTCTAAAGTCGATAGTCTTGCTGCTGATGTTGATCTTTTGAAATCGAAAGTTATGCCTCATGATAATCTTAATAATAAAATTACTACTACAGCAAATGCCATCCAAGTTAGAATTAATGAGAATATAAGATTGATGGCCGAATTGCGTGCTAGGTGGGAAAGAGAAGAAAATGAAAAAGAAGATAATATAGCTAAAGTTTGGACTATTACCACCACTAGTAATGCTAATTCTACACAAGTTGCGGCACCTCCTACTAATAACAATAAAAGAATTGGTGTTGGCAATGTTTCCACTTCTAATGCAAAGCGCGAGAAACTGCTAAAACTGCTGAAATTGCCTGTGATAAAACTGCTGAAATTTTTTCCAACATTGGGGATGATGATCCCATTGCTTTAGATTATAATGGTTTGAATTTTGATGATTGCCACATCTCTGAAGTTATAAAGTTCTTACAAAAACTTGCTAAAAGTCCTAATGCTAGTGCTATAAATTTGGCTTTCACGCAACATATTACAAACGCTCTCATAAAAGCTAGAGAAGAGAAATTAGAGCGCGAAGCTTCTATTCCTAGAAAGCTAGAGGATGGTTGGGAGCCCATCATTAAGATGAATGTTAAAGATTTTGATTGTAATGCTTTATGTGATCTTGGTGCAAGTATTTCCGTTATGCCTAAGAAAATTTATAATATGCTTGACTTGCCACCGCTGAAAAATTGTTATTTGGATGTTAATCTTGCTGATCATTCTACAAAGAAACCTTTGGGGAAAGTTGATAATGTTCGCATTACCGTTAACAATAACCTTGTCCCGTTGATTTTGTTGTCTTGGATATTGAATGCAATGCATCTCGTCCCATCATATTGGGAAGACCTTTTCTTCGAACTGTTGGTGCTATCATTGATATGAAGGAAGGTAATATAAAATATCAATTTCCTCTCAAGAAAGGTATGGAACACTTCCCTAGAAATAGAATGAAGTTACCTTTTGATTCTATTATTAGAACAAATTATGATGTTGACACTTCATCTCTTGATAATACTTGATACCCACTTTCTGCGCCTAGCTGAAAGGCGTTAAAGAAAAGCGCTTATGGGAGACAACCCATGTTATTTTGCTACAGTACTTGGTTTTTATTTTGTGTCTTGGAAGTTGTTTACTACTGTAGCAACCTCTCCTTATCTTAGTTTAGTGTTTTGTTGTGCCAAGTAAAGTCGTTGATAGAAAAGTTCATACTAGATTTGGATTACTGCGCAGAAACAGATTTCTTTGCTGTCACGAATCTGGGCAAAATTCTCTGTAGGTAACTCAGAAAATTATGCCAATTTACGTGAGTGATCCTCAGATATGTACGCAACTTTCATTCAATTTGAGCATTTTCATTTGAGCAAGTCTGGTGCCTCGATAAAATTCGTCAATACTAACTGTTCTGTTTTGACAGATTCTGCCTTTTATTTCGCATTGCCAGTTTTGTTATGTTCGATGGATATTTCGATTCCATTGACTTTCAGTAGCTTTGTGCAATGTCCAGAAGTGTTAATAATGATCATGTCACCTCTGAACATGTATATTTTGATTGTGCACTAACCCTCTAATGAGTTGTTCTAAGTTTGGTGTGGAGGAAGTTTTCAAGGATCAAGAGAGGGAGATGATACAACATGATCAAGGAGAGTGAAAGCTCTAAGCTTGGGGATGCCCCGGTGGTTCACCCCTGCATATATCAAGAAGACTCAAGCGTCTAAGCTTGGGGATGCCCAAGGCATCCCCTTCTTCATCGACAACATTATCAGGTTCCTCCCCTGAAACTATATTTTTATTCCATCACATCTTATGTGCTTTTCTTGGAGCGTCGGTTTGTTTTTGTTTTTGTTTTGTTTGAATAAAATGGATCCTAGCATTCACTTGTGGGAGAGAGACACGCTCCGCTGTAGCATATGGACAAGTATGTCCTTAGGCTTTACTCATAATATTCATGGCGAAGTTTCTTCTTCGTTAAATTGTTATATGGTTGGAATTGGAAAATGATACATGTAGTAATTGCTATAATGTCTTGGATAATGTGATACTTGGCAATTGTTGTGCTCATGTTTAAGCTCTTGCATCATATACTTTGCACCTATTAATGAAGAAATACATAGAGCATGCTAAAATTTGGTTTGCATAATTGGTCTCTCTAAGGTCTAGATAATTTCTAGTATTGAGTTTGAACAACAAGGAAGACGGTGTAGAGTCTTATAATGTTTACAATATGTCTTTTATGTGAGTTTTGCTGCACCGCTTCATCCTTGTGTTTGTTTCAAATAACCTTGCTAGCCTAAACCTTGTATCGAGAGGGAAGACTTCTCATGCATCCAAAATACTTGAGCCAATCACTATGCCATTTGTGTCCACCATACCTACCTACTACATGGTATTTCTCCGCCATTCCAAAGTAAATTGCTTGAGTGCTACCTTTAAATTTCCATTCTCCACCTTTACAATATATAGGTCATGGGACAAATATCTTAAAAACTATTGTGGTATTGAATATGTACTTATGCACTTTATCTCTTATTAAGTTGCTTGTTGTGCGATAACCATGTTCACTGGGGACGCCATCAACTACTCTTTGTTGAATATCATGTGAGTTGCTATGCATGTTCGTCTTGTCTGAAGTAAGGGAGATCTACCACCTTATGGTTAGAGCATGCATATTGTTAGAGAAGAACATTGGGCCGCTAACTAAAGCCATGATCCATGGTGGAAGTTTCAGTTTTGGACAATATCCTCAATCTCAAATGAGAAAATTAATTGTTTCTACATGCTTATGCATAAAAGAGGAGTCCATTATCTGTTGTCTATGTTGTCCCGGTATGGATGTCTAAGTTGAGAATAATCAATAGCGAGAAATCCGATGCGAGCTTTCTCCTTAGACCTTTGTACAGGCGGCATAGAGGTACCCCTTTGTGACACTTGGTTAAAACATGTGCATTGCGATGATCCCGGTAGTCCAAGCTAATTAGGACAAGGTGCGGGCACTATTAGTACACTATGCATGAGGCTTGCAACTTGTAAGATATAATTTACATGATACATATGCTTTATTACTACCGTTGACAAAATTGTTTCTTGTTTTCAAAATCAAAGCTCTAGCACAAATATAGCAATCGATGCTTTTCCTCTTTGAAGGACCTTTCTTTTACTTTTATGTTGAGTCAGTTCACCTATTTCTCTCCACCTCAAGAAGCAAACACTTGTGTGAACTGTGCATTGATTCCTACATACTTGCATATTGCACTTATTATATTACTCTATGTTGACAATATCCATGAGATATACATGTTACAAGTTGAAAGCAACAGCTGAAACTTAATCTTCCTATGTGTTGCTTCAATGCCTCTACTATGAATTATTGCTTTATGAGTTAACTCTTATGCAAGACTTATTGATGCTTGTCTTGAAGTACTATTCATGAAAAGTCTTTGCTATATGATTCACTTGTTTACTCATGTCATATACATTGTTTTGATCGCTGCATTCACTACATATACTTTACAAATAGTATGATCAAGGTTATGATGGCATGTCACTCCAGAAATTATCTTTGTTTATCGTTTACCTGCTCGGGACGAGCAGGAACTAAGCTTGGGGATGCTGATACGTCTCCGACGTATCGATAATTTCTTATGTTCCATGCCACATTATTGATGTTATCTACATGTTTTGTGCACACTTTATGTCATATTCGTGCATTTTCTGGAATTAACCTATTAACAAGATGCCGAAGTGCCGATTCTTGTTTCTTGCTGTTTTTGGTTTCAGAAATCCTAGTAAAGAAATATTCTCGGAATTGGACGAAATCAACGCCCAGGGTCCTATTTTGCCACGAAGCTTCCAGAAGACCGAAGAGGAGACGAAGTGGGGCCACGAGGTGGCCAGACTATAGGGCGGCGCGGCCCAAGCCCTGGCCGCGCCGGCCTATAGTGTGGGCCCCTCGTGTGGCCCCCTGACCTGCCCTTCCGCCTACAAATAGCCTTCGTCGCGAAACCCCCAGTACCGAGAGCCACGATACGGAAAACCTTACTGAGACGCCGCCGCCGCCAATCCCATCTCGGGGGATTCAGGAGATCGCCTCCGGCACCCTGCCGGAGAGGGGAATCATCTCCCGGAGGACTCTACGCCGCCATGGTCGCCTCCGGAGTGATGTGTGAGTAGTCTACCCCTGGACTATGGGTCCATAGCAGTAGCTAGATGGTTGTCTTCTCCCCATTGTGCTTAATTGTCGGGTCTTGTGAGCTGCTGAACATGATCAAGATCATCTATCTGTAATTCTATATGTTGCGTTTGTTGGGATCCGATGAATAGAGAATACTTGTTATGTTGATTATCAAAGTTATGTCTATGTGTTGTTTATGATCTTGCATGCTCTCCGTTACTAGTAGATGCTCTGGCCAAGTAGATGCTTGTAACTCCAAGAGGGAGTATTTATGCTCGATAGTGGGTTCATGTCTCCATGAATCTGGGGGAGTGACAGAAACCTCTAAGATTATGGATGTGCTGTTGCCACTAGGGATAAAACATTGGTGCTATGTTCGAGGATGTAGTTACTGATTACATTACGCGCAATACTTAATGCAATTGTCTGTTGTTAGCAACTTAATACTGGAGGGGGTTCGGATGATAACCTGAAGGTGGACTTTTTAGGCATAGATGCATGCTGGATAGCGGTCTATGTACTTTGTCGTAATGCCCAATTAAATCTCACAATACTCATCATAATATGTATGTGCATGGTCATGCCCTCTTTATTTGTCAATTGCCCAACTGTAATTTGTTCACCCAACATGCTGTTTATCTTATGGGAGAGACACCTCTAGTGAACTGTGGACCCCGGTCCAATTATCTATACTGAAATACAATCTCTTGCAATCTTTGTTCTACTGTTTTCTGCAAACAATCATCATCCACACTATACATCTAATCCTTTGTTATAGCAAGCCGGTGAGATTGACAACCTCGCTGTTTCGTTGGGGCAAAGTACTTGGTTTGTGTTGTGCAGGTTCCACGTTGGCGCCGGTATCCCTGGTGTTGCGCCGCACTACATCTCGCCGCCATCAACCTTCAACGTGCTTCTTGGCTCCTACTGGTTCGATAAACCTTGGTTTCATACTGAGGGAAAACTTGCCGCTGTACGCATCACACCTTCCTCTTGGGGTTCCCAACGGACGCGTGCTGTACGCGTATCAGACATTTATCCGATTTCGGTTGTAAACTTTTTAAACCAAAATTTAAAGAAAGGACTATTAGGGTTTATACCCATGCCATAACTCGTATGGTGTCATTTCTACGGATCATGATGATGCTCTTATTTAGTGTAAAAGCGGTAGTCTCTAAAGCATAATCCACAAAAATATAATGGCATCAACATTTTATCTCATCATTAATCCAACAAGGTTTGGATACGTCTTTTGGATACTTCATCATCACTATGATACTCCAAGAAACGTGAGTTGTAGAACAACTTCATAACTCTCTTTGATGTTCGCTAAAACTCGTAATTCAAATATTTCCACCATGATCCAATCATAGATATTTGACTTTTCTATTACGATGATTTCAACTTCATGCTGAATTTATTTGAATCTATTCAAATGTTTCAAACTTCTTCCTTATCGAATATATCCACATATATATATTCAATTCATTGTTTGAAGTTTTCATGAAGTAGAAGAATTTCCCGCACACAACTATGCCCAGTGAACCATATACATCATCATGTATGTTTCCACTAAGTTAGTTGCCCGTTCAAATCTTGCCCTATGAACGGTATTTCAGTCATTCCTTTTAGAAGAAATTTGCAAGCGCCAAATGATTCATAAATCAAATGACTCCAAAAATCCATTTGCATGGAGTTCCTTCATGCGTTCCTTTCTAACATGACCTAAATGGCGGTTCCACAAATAAGTGGAATTCAAATCTTTTGCCTTATGGCATTTTAGCGTTAGTGTTATGTATGTGTGTTTCACCATTAAGATTTATAATAACTCATCCATCGTACATGGAGTAATGTCATATTTTGAACAACTCATTGTTTTCATTTGACCAGAGCAAAATAACAATTATTAAGTTCTTTATTATAAATTCTAAGGGCTAGATAAAATGCTAACGACGAACATAATAACACTTTATTTTGTTCCAGACGTGCATCCTTATCATATTCCTTGTCAGTCACTTAGGCCATTGTATTCTTGTATTGCGTTGTTTTGTATGACACTTCATACCAACCAATATAGTACTAATACCCAAGAATTTCATAGTGTGACTTAACTAGGAATACAACCATAACATGTATATCATTTATATACACCTGAGCTAGACTTTCTAGTCTTTTCTTTTCTTTTTGCCAAAATATCTTTTGCAGTTTCTCTTTTAGCTTTCCTCATTATTCAGAAAAACAATTCAACATCAATAACTTCTAGGTTTGTCGGTCAAATACCAATAACCTTGAGGTTCTTACTTTGAAGTTGATCATCATATGACAAGTGTTTCAGATTTCACTATTAGTAACTTTGTAATATGATGAACAATTTCACTCATAATTTTATCCATCATATCATGACGACTTTTCGAGACCATGTCTGTACATGCTAGGCTCGTAAAGTTTTAACCTTAGTATTTGCATGTGCAAATCTAACTTGCATCCGTTGTATGCACACATAGAATCTATCACACCCGATCATCACGTGATGCTTCGAAACGACGAGTCTTACCAACGGTGCATACTAAGGATGATTACTTCATGGATATGTGAATATCGTTAGTGCCCCAATGGTTGGAGGATTGGGACGCCTTGCGTCTTCAACCTTCGTACATTCCCATAAAACTTATGAGTTTATGTAGTCTCACCAAATTATATTCTATCATCTTGCAATAAGGTCTTAGATATCACATATATCTCATACCTTGATTATTTCTGAAAACTAAATTTTCAGCTCCTTACTTTTCAAACAGATTTGAACTTCAAGTTTCACGGAGACAAGATAACTTTAGGTACTAATTGAAACCATAGCTCTTTGAATCAACAATGTGAGGTTTACTAAAAGTTTGCAATAGAACTTAATCATTTCTTGATTCATTAACAATACGGCACCAATCCGTAAAGTTATTTGTCAGATTTAACAGTATTTCTATCTCAATTACAAGACTAACGCATAGTAGTAAACGGATGCCAATTCTACAAATTAATTCAAAATACTACTCAGACTATGTTTATGATAATTAGTTCATGTTTTAATCTAATTACTAATGAACTCCCACTTAATACAACATCCCACATAGTTGTTTAAGTGGTACACGATCCAAATCCACTACACCAAAACCGATCATCACGTGAGATGATGTAGCTTCAATGGTGAACATCAACATGTTGATCATATCATCCATATGACTCGTGTTCAACCTTTCGGTTTCCGTTGTCCCGAGGCCATGTCTGTACATGCTAGGCTCGTCAAGCAAACCCAAGTATTCCGCGTGTGCAACATGGCTTACACCCGTTGTATGTTGAGTTTATCACATCCGATCATCACGAGATGCTTCAAAACGTCAAACTATATCAACGGTGCATACGAGGGGAGAACACTTTATTATCTTGATATTAAAGTGAGGGATCATCTTATAATGCTACCGTCGCGTTCTAAGCAAAATAAGATGCATAAAGGATTAACATCACATGCAGTTCATATGTGATATGATATGGCCCTTTTGTCTTTGCGCCTTTGATCTTCATCTCCAAAGCACGGACATGATCTCCATCATCAACGGGCATGATCTTCATCATCGTCGGCGTAGCGTCAAGGTTCATGGCGCCGTCTTCATGGTTGTTCATCTCATGTAGCAACTATTACAACTACTTTGAAATACTACTCAACATGAAATTTAAAGACAACCATAAGGCTCCTGCCGGTTGCCACAATATAATAATGATCATCTCATACATATTCATCATCACATTATGGCCATATCACATCACCAAACCCTGCAAAAACAAGTTAGACGTCTCTAATTTGCTTTGCATATTTTACGTGGTTTAGGGTTTTCGAGAGAGATCTAATCTACCTACGAACATGAACCACAACGGTGATACTAATGTTGTCAATAGAAGAGTAAATTGAATCTTCACTATAGTAGGAGAGACAGACACCCGCAAAGCCTCTTATGCAATACAAGTTGCATGTCGAACGAGGAACAAGTCTCATGAACGCGGTCATGTAAAGTTAGTCCGGGCCGCTTCATCCCATACTCAAACTAAAGACAACAAGAGCATCAACGCCCACAAAACTATTGTGTTCTACTCGTGCAACCATCTATGCATAGACACGGCTCTGATACCACTGTAGGAGAACGTTGCATAGAAAACAAAAAATTTCCTACCGCGAACACGCAATCCAAGCCAAGATGCAATCTAGAAGATGGTAGCAACGAGGGGTTTATCGAGTCTCACCCTTGAAGAGATTCCAAAGCCTACAAGAGGAGGCTCTTGTTGCTGCGGTAGACGTTCACTTGCCGCTTGCAAAAGCGCGTAGAAGATCTTGATCACGATCCCTCCGACGCCACGAACGGGCAGCACCTCCGTACTCGGTCACACGTTCGGTTGTTGATGAAGACGACGTCCACCTCCCCGTTCCAGCGGGCAGCGGAAGTAGTAGCTCCGCTTGAATCCGACAGCACGACGGCGTGGTGTCGGTGGTGGTGGAGAAATCCGGCGGAGCTTCGCTTAAGCGTGCGGGATGTGGTGGAGGAGAGAGGCCGCTAGGGTTCGGGGAGAGGGGTGGCCGGCCACTCAAGGGGGGCGGCCAGGTTGTGGTCTTAGGGTGGCCGGCCCCCTCCCCTTGGCCCTCATTATATAGGTGGAACACCCAAGAGTTGGTCTACAAGTCTTCGAATAAGACCCCAAACCAAAACCTTCCATAACTCATGAAACCTACCCAAGCTAGGACTCCCACTAGAGGTGGGAGTTCCACCTTCCTTGGGAGGGGGTGGCCGGCCCCCCTTGGGGAGTCCACTTGGGACTCCTCCCCCTTAGGGTTGGCCGGCCATGGGAGGTGGAGTCCCACCGGGACTCCGCCTTCCTTGGTGGTTTCTTCCGGACTTTTCTAGAACCTTCTAGAACCTTCCATAGAACCTTCCGCATCATTTTAAATCACATAAAATGACATCCTATATATGAATCTTATTCTCTGGACCATTCCGGAACTCCTCGTGATGTCCGGGATCTCATCCGGGACTCCGAACAAATATTCGAACTCCATTCCATATTCAAGTTCTACCATTTCAACATCCAACTTTAAGTGTGTCACCCTACGGTTCGTGAACTATGCGGACATGGTTGAGTACTCACTCCGATTAATAACCAATAGCGGGATCTGGAGATCCATAATGGTTCCCACATATTCAACGATGACTTTAGTGATCGAATGAACCATTCACATACGATACCAATTCCCTTTGTCACGCGATATTTTACTTGTCCGAGGTTTGATCTTCGGTATCACTCTATACCTTGTTCAACCTCGTCTCCTGACAAGTACTATTTACTCGTTCCGTGGTATGTGGTCTCTTATGAACTTATTCATATGCCTGCAAGACATTAGACGACATTCCACCGAGAGGGCCCAGAGTATATCTATCCGTCATCGGGATGGACAAATCCCACTGTTGATCCATATGCCTCAAGTCATACTTTCCGGATACTTAATCCCACCTTTATAACCACCCATTTACGCAGTGGCGTTTGGTGTAATCAAAGTATCTTTCTGGTATAAGTGATTTACATGATCTCATGGTCATAAGGACTAGGTAACTATGTATCGAAAGCTTATAGCAAATAACTTAATGACGAGATCTTATGCTACGCTTAATTGGGTGTGTCCATTACATCATTCATACAATGATATAACCTTGTTATTAATAACATCCAATGTTCATGATTATGAAACTAATCATCCATTAATCAACAAGCTAGTTTAAGAGGCATACTAGGGACTCTTTGTTTGTCTATATATCACACATGTACTAATGTTTCGGTTAATACAATTATAGCATGATATATAAACATTTATCATAAACATAAAGATATAAATAATAACCACTTTATTATTGCCTCTAGGGCATATCTCCTTCACATTATTTCTAGTTCTTTAGCCTTGCAAGCCTGCTCTTCTTGATACCAAGATGGACCTGCAGGTTCCTGCGTTTTTGTACCTCGTCTGGTGATAACATTAGTAGAAATAGCTTTACTGAAATCTTTTTGACTTCAAATTAGAGCTTGAGCTTTAGCTATTTGGTCACATTGTACTTGAACTATGTCAAGATGTTTACTTAAGTGCTTAGTTGCATGACCAAAATCATCTAGTGTTGCTTCTAAAGCATTCATATCGCTCTTGTGGAGCGTTAGTTGTCTATACATCAGTCTTTTAAACTCATTTTGTTGATAACAACAAGTTTTTATTTCAAATTCGATATCATTCTCCACTACCATAGCATGTAGTTCATTAGTCTCATTTTTAGTAGCTAACTTAGTTGGTATACATTTCATCGCCTCCTTATAGGTTAATAAATTTAGAGTTTCTCCTGCACATGCATCAACCATCTGTTTAGATTCATCATTCATACCATTATAAAAGTATTCTATAATAACATTGTCCATGAAACCGTGGTTGGGAATCCTCATAGTTAACCCCGAGAATCTTCCCCAAGCTTGGGCAAAGCTTTCTCCAATATGCTGGAAGAAATTAGTCATCTCCCTTTTAACCTGCATAGTCTTATAGAAAGGATTAAATCTATATATTGATATAATTTTATGCAACTAAAGTTGAAGGAGACCCATATTCCCCTAAAGCTTTGCTAGGCTCTGCTGCCTTAGTTGTGATGGATAATTTTTCCATCATGGTACTTAAACTGTTTACGTCTACAGCACGCGAATTGGCTAGATTTTGAATAACTTCCAGACGTCTAGAGTTTGGTACTCGATCAATGAACTTTAGTAGATAAACTCTACCTGAGCGTGTGGAACCTCTGTCCTCAACAGAGATCATCAAAACCTACAAATGTCAAGAAACAAACACCCTACGCTTAGCACTCCCGGCAACGGCGTTAGGAAATAGCTTGATGGCCTGCAAGAACAATAGGGCCATTCATGTATATTTTCGCCGAAGTATTATTTCCAGTTTTTTTATCGTATCCAAATAAGGAGCGCATGAAGATGTTTATCAGCGTTGTTTCTGTCGCACCCAAGGTTTCACAAGTCTTAGGTGAATTGACTGCAAGAATTAAAATGGAAAGCGGTGAGTATGATTGATAAGATTTTTGAGTACTGATAGTGCAATAAAGTAAAGTGCATAAAAGTAAACAACTAATAGGAAATAAACGAGTTTCTGCAGATGAAAAAGTAGGCGCGGGGTGACTCGGTTCATGGTGATTGTGAATGTGCCATGTGAAATAAATGTAATAAGTGAATATGGTTCTTCGTATTTACACTTGAGAAGGCAAGTAACCCATAACAGAGAAAGACTCCTCTTGGTAGATTTCATCTTCCTCCAATAATCCTTCTGCCTGTTACCAAAGCCATGGTCAGCGCATCTATTAAGGTAGTTAAACTGGAGTAAAATTTAAACTTGGTGGTTCCTTGTGATTCCTCGAGTATTGCTAGATCCTCGTTGATATCGGCCATGTCACTCGGGGGTCGCCGATTCACTAGCACACAAGTTCTTGTTTATGAGTTCTTGAGATCATGCTACATTAGGTGCACATAAACATTCATACTCATATACAAAATAATCTCAAACATAAGTTCACAAATGGATGGAATAAAATTGGCACATCACATCTCACCAATCCCCTACATCTCCCACGCAAATGGGATCTACTCACACATGAGAGGAGAAATAACATAAAAACATCATAGCAAAGTAAATGGAGTTCATCAGATCAAACTAAATACAAACCAGAATGAAATAGAGGTTTCAATCCCTAATCTTACAAGTATGAATCTCTCTCTCTCTCTCAGTACAAGTAGGGTGTAATGGATGGGGCGATGATCTTGATGAGATTGATCTTCGATGGAGTCAAGTTTGGTATTCTCCTTCTTCAGATCTGATCTCCTCTGTTCTGGTGCGAATGGTGGCTGCTGTGTTCTGTTTTTCATCTCTGTGCCTTCACATAAAAGGTTCGGTTTGATAAGACAAAGTCGGCGCCGGTCCGTACGGGCGGACGGTCCGGGCAAGCCCCGCCCGTACCGATGTCCGTTAAAGCCTTTGCGTCGCCAGGATCAAGTTTGCCTCAAAAGGAAATGTCTTTATTTTGTTGCAATTAGCCCATAAATATCATTGCATCCTCCAGAGATACGATGATTTCCTGAAATACATATTTGAAAACAAGGTTTCGCTTGGATCGCGATATTATCGTTAGTTGAAACACAAAATCCAACAAAAAACCAATGATACCAATAGATAGGTGGTGGAAAATCCATAGTAAAATGTATCAAAATTTGGAGCTATCAAAACCCTAATCTTACAAGTGTGAATCTTTCTCTCTCTCTAGCACAAGGGGAATTAGATGAATGATCTAGAGGTTGGGGATCTTGGAGAGAATCGGCGGAACTCTCGTCCTCCTTCGGATCTCTTCTTCCTCTGTTCTTGAATGGTTTGTGGCGGCTGTGTGTCTCTTCTTGATATGCTCCCTTCATGAAAATATATTTGTATTTATCTGGTGAATGCGGTGGTGTATGGTACGATTGGGCCGTACAGGCGAGCCGCGCCCGTACTGATGCTCGTTAAGTTTACTGTGTAGCCTCGAATAAGAAAGTTTTCAATGAGAGATTTGTTTGATTTTTTCCAATCAGCTCCTTAATGACCTTGGATCCTTCCAAAAGTGTCCTGAAAGTCACATTATAGAACAAGGTTTCGTTGTTTTGCGATATTAGCGTTAGTTGAAAGATGAAAACCAAATAAACCAAGTGAAAACCAATGAAAAATCCTCGGTAAAAAATGTCAATATTTGGAGCTATCACCGCCCAATAGCTTTTGTAGCATTGGTGGAATTTGAGAATGAGGTTCTTAACATTGTATTTGGTGCATCGGTTTGAGTTTTCTGCGGTGATGCGTGGAGGTGAATTTTATGAGATATTTCTTTGAGTGCTTGTACCCGGAGCTTGTTCCTCTTAGGTCTTTTGACTCTAGACGGCTTAGTGACCTTAATGGTGTTCTTTGGACCTCCAACTAAGTTTTGAAGATTCCTCAAGCGCGACGCCTTCGTGGCAATTTCTTGGGAGCCTCCAATTAAGGTGTGCAGATTTCCCCAAGGTTTTAAAGGTTTGTGACCGCCCTCAAGAGTCCCTTAGTGGATTTAGGACTTCCCTTTTGGTGAGAAGGTTCGAGGAGAATACATTTAGGATATCGTGGTGTTTGGGGTGCATTGGCCTCCACACCGCTCCAACATAGAGTAGCACTCGGAAGAGTGTGAAGTTCGCGATGAATTATCATCTCCGCATGCCTCGGTTTTTTCTATACCCGAGCTCTTTACTTATTCACTTTAATTTATGATAGCCTTCGTACTTGAAGTTATATATCTTTCTATCACATAATTTCTTGTCTTGCTTAGCATAAGTTGTTGGTGCACATAGGTGAATCCTAGTTATATAGGTTTTGTGTTTGACAAATTAAACACTAGTTTTATTCCGCAATTCTTAAGCCCATTCCGTATAAGTTTTTAAACCGCCTATTCACCCCCTAGACGACTCCTTTTGCCGCATCGGCCTCTTTTGGGTGGACCGGTGGTGCGGTGGGGAATGACTACGAGATTATTTTCCCCACCTACAGAGGAAGGTGCAGAAGAATGTCTGGGAAGGACGTATGGTGGCCAACGTAGTGGCAGGTGGTTGGCTCGTCGATATTGGAGTCAATCTGGATGAGAATGACACTAGGGAGTTCTTCAAACTTTGGGTGAGGACACCATAAGATCGGCGTGGGGGCATAAACAGAGCATACTCGACACAGTATGCGTATGCGGAGTTTTTCACCGTCCAGACGACGGATCCGACCCCTGATCAGATTTGGCGATCTCGAGCTCGATGGCATGCAAGTTCTTTTGCATGGTTAGTGGTAAAGGATAAGTGTTGGACCGCCGATAGGCTTGCTCAATGATGGTCGCCTCACGTAGTAGCTTGCCCCTTACGACCAGGAGCCGAAGACCCTTGAGCATCTCATGCTGCACTGCGCTGTGGCTAGGGAAGCATGACACTCAATTCTTTTAGAGTGCGGGCTCCTGGAGTGGATGCCTACCACATACATTGGCTTGGTGAAGTGGCAGACCAACACACACCTAAGGAGTCGTGATTGCTACAACATTTGGAGGATGCTCATTTTTGGGCTATGAAGCATTTGGCGACGGCGGAATGATGTAGTGTTCGAGGGAGGAAGCACCAATATAGACCAAGATAGTGGAGAAGGTGCAAAAGGAGATGAACTTATGGAGGCGTGCCAGACTAATCCGAGGCGATTGGTTTGGCGAAAGGGCTGACCGAACGTCGATAGGTGTCGATAGGAAGTAGTTGGTTAGCGTTGTAGTGTGGGTTCAGTTGTATGGTGTCGTGAGACCATCATGTGATCCCTGAATGTGTTGTAAGCCTATGGGCATTGTAATAGCCACTCCCTTCTGTGAAAATGATACGTCTTTCTATGGTGTATTACTTGAAAAAAAATCCAATTTGTCTTTGTGAAACATTTTCACCGTGCAACTTTAACATTTTATGATGCCACCATCATTTTTAAACACATGCGATATGAGAAATTTATGATGCCAACATCATTTTCTAAATTGTTTATATGTAACAAATTATGTGCATCAGGAGACATCGTTGAGGATGTAACTTTTTTGCTCAAGGAAAACTCACCCCAAAAAAAAAAAAAAACGAGAGAACGAGACTACGAGTGTAGAAAGCAATTTGAGACAGAATAGTCATGGTGCCATTCTTAAAGAGGAGAGGGAGTCGTTGGCACATTAATCTCACACATCACTCGATGTCCAGGGAGCCCCTTTCAACTGAGGTCATTAGATTCTGCCTCAAGGTTTCTAACTAAATTTGATTTATCCATTACTTTGGGTTTGTTTATAGGTATGTCTGACGTAACGTCCCCAGCTTTTCTTTATTCCAAAGGAATAGAAAAACATTTTTATCACAACTTTCTCCTACCCATTAAAATGCTCCCAGGAGACGTTGAAGTTTTTTCCTCAAAGCTTTAATCGAGTTATTGCTACTGATTTAACGACACAAGTAAGTCCTTTTTTTTCCGCGTGCACGCGAAAGTCGTGCCATATCTTTATAGGAGGGAGTAACATAAATTACAAGAGACCAAAAGGGGATGCGAACATCTGCTCTTGGCCAACCCACGCACACCACCAACAAAAGTAAAAGACCTACTCTCGCAACATGATTCTCCGCTCCACTCCCCTCGCAGCCCACCAGATGCTGAACTCCTCTAGTATCCTATCGATAATCTGCTCCGTGGATAGCTGCCTCTCTAAGTTGCCGAAAACACGGACGTTCCTAGACAAGTGTAAAGTACATATAAGATGTAAGTACATATTTCCATGTCTTTTTTACACATGACACATAAAATGTTGCTTTTCTGTGAAACTTGGCATGCGCAAATAGAATGTCGAAATATAGTCGCGAATTGTTTGTTGAATTTTTTTTTGCTATTTTTTTTATAAATAGCTAACACTGTTACCGTACGATGTTAGTCTGATGAGGACTGTGCTTTATTTGACTGCTAAGCTCTTGTGTTAATGTGATTGCAATGTTTCACCTCCACTCAAGCTTTCCTTAAAGTTGCTAGGTCAACTCTAGGATAGGAGTTGATCACCCGCCTTGTAGTACCGTGCATGTTGAATAGTCATGGCTTTTGGTAGCATTTCTGAGCAATCATCAACACACTGTACTAAGTTGCTAGCCAGAAAGAAAAATATTTGGAGTATAGTTCAGTTAGCTCTTACTCTCAAAAAGCATAATCCAGCTCTCTTCAAAATATCATTTAACCAAACTTCATCAATTGAGCATGCACGTGCCAACTTACACTGATGATCTGTTAAATAATAATTAGAAATATCTTAACCTAAGGAAAAGTACTAACATCTCGCCTCCTGTTCCTTGATTAGAATAGGGATCACAGTTCTCAACTCCCCGAGGTTAAGTTTCGACTGAACAAATGGGTACAGTTCTACCATTAAAAATATCAGGATGGTGCATCGCTCAATGAACACTAGTTGCAGATGATTCCAGGAAATCTGATTAGTTAAGGCATGTAGGCACACAGATCACTGCACTCGGTACGTAATGGTCCAAGAGACAACAAAACAAATTAATAAACACTGCTAATCTGAACCTGTTATACTGTTCATGGCACGTTAAGACATTCTTCTGTACAGCGTTCTACTCTCCGCATACATGCCCCTGTCAAGTGTCAAGTCAGTTAGCTAGCCTGCCTGGCCTTCTGATTCTAAACTGAGCTCTTCTTAATTATTGGCTCCATCTTCTGTCCTCGTAACACCAGTACTGTGCAGCTCTGGTATTTGACTTTTGTGCAGTATAAAAACAAGTAAACAATAATTTATGCACATTTGCAAACAGACCCTTTGTGTCTATCATATTTGAGAATATCATCATCTGCTTCATTTCACATGCTACTACTGCTTTCATGGTTTTGTGGTTGAAAAGTCCTTTTATGTGTCAGAAAATTAACCAGCCGACACTAGCTAGCTAGGAGAAGATGGAGATTAATTGCCGAGTGATCAAAGTGCTCTGCTTTTTCATTTCTTTAATGAAAAAGTGTTGGTGCTCTGGTTGATCAACGAGGAGGAGGAAGTATCTTGCTTTGTACTCTTGTTAAGCATGTTTTGTGATTGGTCTAATCACATCGTTTTATCAATTTGTCTCGTCTCTTCCTCCTTTCCCCCACTTGAGATTTGACTGGTGGCTTGATCACTCTACTCGAACCAAGCTTTAAGATTCGCGCACGTCCATCGGGGGATTGGTTTACTGTGTCAGACGTGTCACTCAGCTGGGAAGCTTACCTGGGAGGCATCTTGTCCATGATGGTGGCTTCGGATAATCTTTTGAGGTTGTAGGTATGCGGGTAATGATTAAGTACTGAATTAGTGGTGTGTACGTAGCTTCAATGATGCGTTTTGTGCACACCTGTGAAATTATTAAATAATCATGGAGTAGAAGTGGTACTTATACAAATAAATAATACACCAATCACCAACAAAAGAGTATTTGACATTACTGTGAACTATAGTTTTCTTCAACGGACTGTGAACTAGTGGTGATGACATCTCTGATGCAACCAAATTCTGCTTATTTTACACACAACAGTACGGTACATGTTGATGTTGTGACTACGGCAAGAAACAGAACTCAGCTTTAAACATTAATTCAAAGCTAAGCCATAATCAGTGGAGCAAAAGCGCAGCAGTTAAGCTTACACCCCACTATGGCTCCATATGCGTTTATTCCGCTTTTTTTCTTCTTCTTTTCTTTGGCTTCTTATTCGGAAGAGAGACGCACATCCAAATCAAGAGAGATTTGGAGGCCCGGTCAGCCCACAGGTTAACCACTGCAGACACAGAAGCGGATCGTATCATGCAAGAACCTTCAATTTTTAGTGGAGCAGGAACACAGAGAAAAATAAAGCTACTTCGATGCTTCTATTGGCCCTAACGGTGCTGAAAGTTGAGCTATCTTCCATCTGATATGGTATCTCGATCTCGAGTGGGTGATGCTCTTTTGGAGAGCAGATTTGAAACTCCACAGGAGCATAGCTATGCTTTAATTAAGGGAAAGTGTGATACAGGGTATCGTTATTCTGCGTCGTACACCGCCCGATTTGTGTCTTTGATATGTACCATTACAATTTTGTGGTAGATTTGCACGAACACACCACCTGCCAAATGTGTCACGAAATTGTAATGATACCTGACGAAAATATAATTGAATGATATGTTTTAGCAAACAACAATGACAGTGTCATAGCAAATTTTCCCAATTAAATAGGATTTGTTCGTTATAACATTTTTTTAACAGATGGAAGGAAGCATCATTGGAGGGAACTGAGGCACTGCACAGAACCCCAACTATCGGGACACTTGTTGCACAAAATCACAATTGTTGTATTTCTGTGCGCAAAACCCCAAATACTAGGATAATTGGAGGGAGCACAATGAAAGGTTTAACTCATTTAACAACCGACACATTGGCTCCACAAGCTTCAGCACAACTAAGATTTTTGGACAATACAGACAAATTGATGAGGACATCCCTACTACACCACTACCTCCGTCATTAATAAATGAAGATGAACCTGCTGTGGAGCTCAAGTCCAATGAAGTTCGGATTGGACCAATTACAAGGGCTCGTGCGAAGCTACTTAAACAACAGGTGAACTTGTTTCTAAACGGTACTTTGATTGATGAGAACTTTATACTGCCTAAGTCCTATTACTTATGTATCATCAGGTATCAAGAAGAGCCGAGCATCGCACGAGGAGGAGAGGAGCAGCTGGACATGAAGAAGGACGTCAAGATGGACGTGAAGCTGGACATGGAGCTGGACATGAAGATATCTCATGGTCGCGCGAGGGAGGAGCGGGAGGCATGCGCGAGAGGAGAAGAAGACGTCAGATCGGTCCAAAGACCCGGTCCGACCGGCGCACGACCGGCCAACCCGTCATCGGTCTTGGCCGACCGGGCGCCAACCGGATGCAATTTTATCGTACCGGAAGAAAACCGGAAACCTCGCAACTATCCGGTTGCTGCCCGGTTGCCGCCCGGTTGACCGGACCCTAGACCGGCCGACCCGGTGGCCGCCCGGTTGACCGGACCTCAGACCGGCCGCCCCGGTCCCTGGCCCGGTTGACCGGATTCCAGACCAGACTAGTCCGAGTCTGTCTCGACCAGATCTATTCTGGGTCGGTTATTTTTGTATCTTTTCGACCAGAACTCGTCCCGGACGCTTATATAAGTGCCCAGGACGCCCCCCTAGTGGCGGGAGACCACGTTTAAGATAAACCCTAGTTCTTAGTTGTTTGCTCTAGCAAAACTATTGAATCCCTACACCATATTGCTTGAATATTGTGTAGATCCTGAAAAAGTCTTGTGTGATCTGCTGTTCCATTGGGAATTAGACGGTTGCAACTTACCGCTTCGTGGTCGGCGGCTACGTGCGCAAGTGTGTGGAGTTGCGAATATCTTGCAGGGTTGAGAGCTGTTGCATTGGCGACAGGGACCAATCGAGAGATCTCGTTGCGTCATACAAGTTATCATCCACTTCATCGTTGTGTTTCTCCGCTGCCATCACCCCGTGATCATCATCACCACCGTTGCTTACTGAGAAGATCGGGGCACCCCTTATCATCTTGGTATCAGATTTCCAGGTTTCCTCGGTAAGCCATCCACAATCCACCCCATAGTTGAGTTGTGAGTGTTTTCCTATCCAGAAAAAGCCATAAAAAGTTAGGGTTAGGGTTTGCCATAGCCTTAGATTGCACTAATTTCAAGTTTTAGTTGCTTTTCGTAGTTGTTTTTGCGTATCTTTTCTTTCCATCTAGTATTTTAGGGTTTGAGTTTTCTCTTTCATCTTGTGTTACTTTATCTAGTGGTGTCAGTTTTTGTTACTCCGAGTCCACATAGCGTACAGTGTGCTTGTTCCCAACCATAGACACAGCCTATCGATATCAAGTGACTAGGAACTTCCCCAGAAGAGACTAGTTTTACCGCTCGACAGGCTGCTCGTTAGGTTATCGGTGCTTTGCATATTTCTGTTGGCCGTGTTATCAAGGAGTTGTGTCAAAAAAAAAAAAAAAGAGAAAATTGAAAAGAAGCAAAAAGAGCTACATCGCTGCGTGTGTTATTCAAATAGAAAATCCAAAAAGAAAAGTGTCGTGCTAGTTGAATCAAGTGAAGGCCTAAGTTTACTTTACTGCACCTGTAGTTGAGCAATCTTGTGCCTGTCTCGTTGAGCTTTGCTAGCGTCTCTCGTGTGCATTGCAACCTTTCCCACATATAGTTGCTTTGCCCCATCATATCGTCTTGTGTGAGTATCATTGGTTGTTTACGGTCCGCGCTAGAGCTTGTTATTGGTGCAAATAGGTAGCCTACCTACAGCCCCACATATACCCTGCTTTGTCGTGTGATTTGTTCTTATACCCTTGATATTCGCTTCGCTACATCCGTGCACTAGTTGTAACTACAAGTGGTAAGCAACACTAATTTACTTTGGAACGGTAAGATCTCCTTTTCTTATCAGTTTTGAGTGAGTTGTGAGAGTACCACCATATCTTTTTGATTTAGTGCACTAATCTACTAACAATGTCTGCTAGTGATCATAGAATTGTTAACCAGGAAAACAAGAGTGCTGCAGATATCATCACATGGAGGGAGTATGAGGCTCTTCGTAATGAGATGCGACGTGAATTCCGCGCTCAGGACGATGTGCTTAATGGGAAGATTGATGAGATCTCCCAAAAGCTGGATGCTACTCATGTGACCGTCACTACAATGCAAGATCAAATGACGGATGTACAACACAATCTTGCTGATTTGCGCTTAGCTGTTGAGAATTTGACCGCGCAACAATAACAAGAAGATGACGATGATCCTGAGCTTCAAGATGACGCACACAATGCTCGTGATGCGCCACGTGGTAATCGTCCTCGCGGTTGGGTTCCACTTGCCCGCCATGGTCGTGGACAAGATGAAGAAGATGGTTTGGGTAAGCCCAAATTTTCTATACCCAAGTTTGAAGGAGGAGCTGATGTTGAAGAATACCTCACTTGGGAGCTGAAGATTGAGAAGTTGTGGAGCTTACATCCGCATTATACTGAAGATCGGAAGATCAAGCTTGCTTCTTCTGAATTTGATGGCTATGTTTTGCGTTGGTGGGATGCTTTTGTTCGTAACCGTGAAGAGGATCGTGAGCAGCCTATACGCACTTGGCGTGCCATGAAGGAGGCGATGACTGCTCGCTTTGTGCCTACAAATTACTTGCGGAATATATAAGATAAGCTGACTCTTTTGAGACAAGGTGTGAAGACTGTGGATGAATACTACATGGAAATGGAGATGCTTATGCAGCGTGGCCGTGTCCGTGAGTCTCTTGAGATGACAATGCAGCGTTTCCTCAACGGTTTGAAGTATGATATCAAAGGCATTGTTCGTCACTATAGCTACACCAATATGAATCAATTGTTACATCATGCAAGAGAAGCTGAATCAAAGTTGGCTGACGAAGCAAAGATCAAAGGTCGTGCTACAGGAGCTGGGCGTTTCACACCCCGCGCGGCCCCATCTATGGCGTTGGCTCCTTCGACGCGCTCCGCCCCTCCGCCTAGTAAGTCGGTCTCCAATGTGTCTAACACAAAGAAGTCCGAATCTGCTGCAAGTACTAGTGGCTCTAATGTGTCTACTGCGCGTAACCGTGATATGGTTTGTCATTGATACGTCTCCGACGTATCGATAATTTCTTATGTTCCATGCCACATTATTGATGATATCTACATGTTTTATGCACACTTTATGTCATATTCGTGCATTTTCTGGAACTAACCTATTAACAAGATGCCGAAGTGCCAGTTGCTGTTTTCTGCTGTTTTTGGTTTCAGAAATCCTAGTAAGGAAATATTCTCGGAATTGGACGAAATCAACGCCCAGGGTCCTATTTTGCCACGAAGCTTCCAGAAGACCGAAGAGGAGACGAAGTGGGGCCACGAGGTGCCCACACCCTAGGGCGGCGCGTCCTGCCCCTTGGCCGCGCCGACCTGTAGTGTGGGGCCCTCGTGTGGCCCCCTGACCTGCCCTTCCGCCTACTTAAAGCCTCCGTCGCGAAACCCCCAGTACCGAGAGCCACGATACGGAAAACCTTCCAGAGACGCTGCCGCCACCAATCCCATCTTGGGGGATTCAGGAGATCGCCTCCGGCAGCCTGCCGGAGAGGGGAATCATCTCCCGGAGGACTCTACGCCGCCATGGTCGCCTCCGGAGTGATGTGTGAGTAGTCTACCCCTGGACTATGGGTCCATAGTGATACGTCTCCGACGTATCGATAATTTCTTATGTTCCATGCCACATTATTGATGTTATCTACATGTTTTATGCACACTTTATGTCATATTCGTGCATTTTCTGGAACTAACCTATTAACAAGATGCCGAAGTGCCGATTGCTTGTTTCTGCTGATTTTGGTTTCAGAAATCCTAGTAACGAAATATTCTCGGAATTGGACGAAATCAACGCCCAGGGTCCTATTTTGCCACGAAGCTTCCAGAAGTCCGAAGAGGAGACGAAGTGGGGCCACGAGGGGGCCACACCCTAGGGCGGCGCGGCCCCCCCCCTTGGCCGCGCGGCCCTGTGGTGTGGGGCCCTCGTGCCGCCTCCTGACCTGCCCTTCCGCCTACTTAAAGCCTCCGTTGCGAAACCCCCAGTACCGAGAGCCACGATACGGAAAACCTTCCAGAGATGCCGCCGCCGCCGATCCCATCTCGGGGGATCCAGGAGATCGCCTCCGGCACCCTGCCGGAGAGGGGAATCATCTCCCGGAGGACTCTACGCCGCCATGGTCGCCTCCGGAGTGATGTGTGAGTAGTCTACCCCTGGACTATGGGTCCATAGCAGTAGCTAGATGGTTGTCTTCTCCCCATTGTGCTTCATTATCGGATCTTGTGAGCTGCCTAACATGATCAAGATCATCTATCTGTAATTCTATATGTTGCGTTTGTTGGGATCCGATGAATAGAGAATACTTGTTATGTTGATTATCAATTTATATCTATGTGTTGTTTATGATCTTGCATGCTCTCCGTTACTAGTAGATGCTCTGGCCAAGTAGATGCTTGTAACTCCAAGAGGGAGTATTTATGCTCGATAGTGGGTTCATGCCTCCATTGATATCTGGGACAGTGACAGAAAGTTCTAAGGTTGTGGATGTGCTGTTGCCACTAGGGATAAAACATTAGTGCTATGTTCAAGGATGTAGTTACTAGTTACATTACGCGCAATACTTAATGCAATTGTCTGTTGTTAGCAACTTAATACTGGAGGGGGTTCGGATGATAACCTGAAGGTGGACTTTTTAGGCATAGATGCATGCTGGATGGCGGTCTATGTACTTTGTCGTAATGCCCAATTAAATCTCACTATACTCATCATAATATGTATGTGCATGGTCATGCCCTCTTTATTTGTCAATTGCCCAACTGTAATTTGTTCACCCAACATGCTGTTTATCTTATGGGAGAGACACCTCTAGTGAACTGTGGACCCCGGTCCAATTCTCTATACTGAAATACAATCTACTGCAATACTTGTTCTACTGTTTTCTGCAAACAATCATCTTCCACACAACGTAATTTGTCAATTGCCCAACTGTAATTTGTTCCCAACGAACGTGTGAGTTACACGCCATCAAGCTCTTTTTCTGGCGCCATTGCCGGGGAGATCAAGACACGCTGCAAGGGGAGTCTCCACTTCTCAATCTCTTTACTTTGTTTTTGTCTTGCTTAGTTTTATTTACTACTTTGTTTGCTGCACTAAATCAAAATACAAAAAATTAGTTGCTAGTTTTACTTTATTTGCTATCTTGTTTGCTATATCAAAAACACAAAAAAATTAGTTACTTGCATTTACTTTATCTAGTTTGCTTTATTTACTGTTGCTAAAATGGCCAACCCTGAAAATACTAAGTTGTGTGACTTCACAACCACAAATAATAATGATTTCTTATGCACACCTATTGCTCCACCTGCTACTACAGCAGAATTCTTTGAAATTAAACCTGCTTTACTGAATCTTGTTATGCGAGAGCAATTTTCTGGTGTTAGTTCTGATGATGCTGCTGCCCATCTCAATAATTTTGTTGAATTGTGTGAAATGCAAAAATATAAAGATGTAGATGGTGACATTATAAAATTAAAATTGTTCCCTTTCTCATTAAGAGGAAGAGCTAAAGATTGGTTGCTATCTCTGCCTAAGAATAGTATTGATTCATGGACTAAATGCAAGGATGCTTTTATTGGTAGATATTATCCCCTGCTAAAATTATATCTTTGAGGAGTAGCATAATGAATTTTAAACAATTAGATACTGAACATGTTGCTCAAGCTTGGGAAAGAATGAAATCTCTGGTTAAAAATTGCCCAACCCATGGACTGACTACTTGGATGATCATCCAAACCTTCTATGCAGGACTAAATTTTTCTTCGCGGAATTTATTGGATTCAGCTGCTGGAGGTACCTTTATGTCCATCACTCTTGGTGAAGCAACAAAGCTTCTTGATAATATGATGATCAACTACTCTGAATGGCATACGGAAAGAGCTCCACAAGGTAAGAAGGTAAATTCTGTCGAAGAAACCTCTTCCTTGAGTGATAAGATTGATGCTATTATGTCTATGCTTGTGAATGATAGGACTAATATTGATCCTAATAATGTTCCGTTAGCTTCATTGGTTGCACAAGAAGAACATGTTGATGTAAACTTCATTAAAAATAATAATTTCAACAACAATGCTTACCGGAACAATTCTAGTAACAACTATAGGCCATATCCTTATAATAATGGCAACGGCTATGCTAATTCTTATGGGAATTCTTACAACAATAATAGGAGTTCACCCCCTGGACTTGAAGCCATGCTTAAAGAATTTATTAGTACACAAACTGCTTTTAACAAATCTGTTGAAGAAAAGCTTGGGAAAATTGATATACTTGCTTCTAAAGTCGATAGTCTTGCCTCTGATGTTGATCTTTTGAAATCGAAAGTTATTCCTAATGAGAATCATCATAATAAAATTGTTACTACAGCAAATGCCATCCAAGTTAGAATTAATAAGAATATAAGATTAATGGCCGAACTGCGTGCTAGGTGGGATAGAGAAGAAAATGAAAAACTAGCTAAAGAAAAGAATGTAGCTAAAGTTTGGACTATTACCACCACTAGTAATGCTAATGCTACACATGTTGCTGCACCTCCTACTATTAATAATAAAAGAATTGGAGTTAGCAATGTTTCCACTTCTAATGCAAAGCGCGAGAAACTGCCCGAAACTGCTAAATCATTAAACCGCTGTGATAAAACTGCTGAAATTTTTTCCAACATTGGGGATGATGATCCCATTGCTTTAGATTATAATGGTTTGAATTTTGATGATTGCCACATCTCTGAAGTTATAAAGTTCTTGCAAAAACTTGCTAAAAGTCCTAATGCTAGTGCTATAAATTTGGCTTTCACGCAACATATTACAAATGCTCTCATAAAAGCTAGAGAAGAGAAACTAGAGCGCGAAGCCTCTATTCCTAGAAAGCTAGAGGATGGTTGGGAGCCCATCATTAAGATGAAGGTTAAAGATTTTGATTATAATGCTTTATGTGATCTTGGTGCAAGTATTTCCGTTATGCCTAAGAAAATCTATAATATGCTTGACTTGCCACCGCTGAAAAATTGTTATTTGGATGTTAATCTTGCTGATCATTCTACAAAGAAACCTTTGGGGAAAGTTGATAATGTTCGCATTACCGTTAACAATAACCTTGTCCCCGTTGATTTTGTTGTCTTGGATATTGAATGCAATGCATCTTGTCCCATTATATTGGGAAGACCTTTTCTTCGAACTGTTGGTGCTATCATTGATATGAAGGAAGGTAATATAAAATATCAATTTCCTCTCAAGAAAGGTATGGAACACTTCCCTAGAAAGATAATGAAGTTACCTTTTGATTCTATTATGAGAACAAATTATGATGTTGACACTTCGTCTCTTGATAATACTTGATACACACTTTCTGCGCCTAGCTGAAAGGTGTTAAAGAAAAGCGCTTATGGGAGACAACCCATGTTTTTACCTACAGTACTTTGTTTTTATTTTGTGTCTTGGAAGTTGTTTACTACTGTAGCAACCTCTCCTTATCTTAGTTTAGTGTTTTGTTGTGCCAAGTAAAGCCGTTGATAGAAAAGTTCATACTAGATTTGGATTACTGCGCAGAAACAGATTTCTTTGCTGTCACGAATCTGGGCTGTTTTCCCTGTAGGTAACTCAGAAAATTATGCCAATTTACGTGAGTAATCCTCAGATATGTACTCAACTTTCATTCAATTTGAGCATTTTCATTTGAGCAAGTCTGGTGCCTCGATAAAATTCGTCAATACAAACTGTTCTGTTTTTGACAGATTCTGCCTTTTATTTCGCATTGCCTCTTTTGCTATGTTGGATGAATTTCTTTGATCCATTAATGTCCAGTAGCTTTATGCAATGTCCAGAAGTGTTAAGAATGATTGTGTCACCTCTGAACATGTTAATTTTTATTGTCGCTAACCCTCTAATGAGTTGTTCTAAGTTTGGTGTGGAGGAAGTTTTCAAGGATCAAGAGAGGAGTATGATGCAACATGATCAAGGAGAGTGAAAGCTCTAAGCTTGGGGATGCCCCGGTGGTTCACCCCTGCATATATCAAGAAGACTCAAGCGTCTAAGCTTGGGGATGCCCAAGGCATCCCCTTCTTCATCGACAACATTATCAGGTTCCTCCCCTGAAACTATATTTTTATTCCATCACATCTTATGTGCTTTTCTTGGAGCGTCGGTTTGTTTTTGTTTTTTGTTTTGTTTGAATAAAATGGATCCAAGCATTCACTTTATGGGAGAGAGACACGCTCCGCTGTAGCATATGGACAAGTATGTCCTTAGTTTCTACTCATAGTATTCATGGCGAAGTTTCTTCTTCGTTAAATTGTTATATGGTTGGAATTGGAAAATGATACATGTAGTAATTGCTATTAATGTCTTGGGTAATGTGATACTTGACAATTGTTGTGCTCATGTTTAAGCTCTTGCATCATATGCTTTGCACCCATTAATGAAGAAATACATAGAGCATGCTAAAATTTGGTTTGCATATTTGGTTTCTCTAAGGTCTAGATAATTTCTAGTATTGAGTTTGAACAACAAGGAAGACGGTGTAGAGTCTTATAATGTTTTCAATATGTCTTTTATGTGAGTTTTGCTGCACCGGTTCATCCTTGTGTTTGTTTCAAATAAGCCTTGCTAGCCTAAACCTTGTATCGAGAGGGAATACTTCTCATGCATCCAAAATACTTGAGCCAACCACTATGCCATTTGTGTCCACCATACCTACCTACTACATGGTATTTCCCGCCATTCCAAAGTAAATTGCTTGAGTGCTACCTTTAAAATTCCATCATTCACCTTTGCAATATATAGCTCATGGGACAAATAGCTTAAAAACTATTGTGGTATTGAATATGTAATTATGCACTTTATCTCTTATTAAGTTGCTTGTTGTGCGATAACCATGTTTACTGGGGACGCCATCAACTACTCTTTGTTGAATTTCATGTGAGTTGCTATGCATGTTCGTCTTGTCTGAAGTAAGAGCGATCTACCACCTTATGGTTAAGCATGCATATTGTTAGAGAAGAACATTGGGCCGCTAACTAAAGCCATGATCCACGGTGGAAGTTTCAGTTTTGGACAATATCCTCAACCTCATATGAGAAAAATAATTGTTGTTACATGCTTATGCATAAAAGAGGAGTCCATTATCTGTTGTCTATGTTGTCCCGGTATGGATGTCTAAGTTGAGAATAATCAATAGCGAGAAATCCAATGCGAGCTTTCTCCTTAGACCTTTGTACAAAGCGGCATAGAGGTACCCCTTTGTGACACTTGGTTAAAACATGTGCATTGTGATGATCCGGTAGTCCAAGCTAATTAGGACAAGGTGCGGGCACTATTAGTATACTATGCATGAGGCTTGCAACTTGTAAGATATAATTTACATGATACATATGCTTTATTACTACCGTTGACAAAATTGTTTCATGTTTTCAAAATCAAAGCTCTAGCACAAATATAGCAATCGATGCTTTTCCTCTATGGAGGGCAATTCTTTTACTTTCATTGTTGAGTCAGTTCACCTATTTCTCTCCACCTCAAGAAGCAAACACTTGTGTGAACTGTGCATTGATTCCTACATATTTGCTTATTGCACTTATTATATTACTCTATGTTGACAATATCCATGAGATATACATGTTATGAGTTGAAAGCAACCGCTGAAACTTAATCTTCCTTTGTGTTGCTTCAATGCTTTTACTTTGAATTATTGCTTTATGAGTTAACTCTTATGCAAGACTTATTGATGCTTGTCTTGAAGTGCTATTCATGAAAAGTCTTTGTTTTATGATTCACTTGTTTACTCATGTCATATACATTATTTTGATCGCTGCATTCACTACATATGCTTTACAAATAGTATGATCAAGGTTATGAGGGCATGTCACTCCGAAATTATCTCGTGTTATCGTTTTACTCGCTCGGGACGAGCAGAACTAAGCTTGGGGATGCTGATACGTCTCCGACGTATCGATAATTTCTTATGTTCCATGCCACATTATTGATGTTATCTACATGTTTTATGCACACTTTATGTCATATTCGTGCATTTTCTGGAACTAACCTATTAACAAGATGCCGAAGTGCCAGTTGCTGTTTTCTGCTGTTTTTGGTTTCAGAAATCCTAGTAACGAAATATTCTCGGAATTGGACGAAATCAACACCCAGGGTCCTATTTTGCCACGAAGCTTCCAGAAGTCCGAAGAGGAGACGAAGTGGGGCCACGAGGGGGCCACACCCTAGGGCGGCGCGGCCCCCCCTTGGCCGCGCGGCCCTGTGGTGTGGGGCCCTCGTGCCGCCTCCCCGACCTGCCCTTCCGCCTACTTAAAGCCTCCGTTGCGAAACCCCCGGTGCCGAGAGCCACGATACGGAAAACCTTCGAGAGACGCCGCCGCCGCCGATCCCATCTCGGGGGATCCAGAGATCGCTCCCGGCACCCCGCCGGAGAGGGGAATCATCTCCCGGAGGACTCTACGCCGCCATGGTCGCCTCCGGAGTGATGTGTGAGTAGTCTACCCCTGGACTATGGGTCCATAGCAGTAGCTAGATGGTTGTCTTCTCCCCATTGTGCTTCATTATCGGATCTTGTGAGCTGCCTAACATGATCAAGATCATCTATCTGTAATTCTATATGTTGCGTTTGTTGGGATCCGATGAATAGAGAATACTTGTTATGTTGATTATCAATTTATATCTATGTGTTGTTTATGATCTTGCATGCTCTCCGTTACTAGTAGATGCTCTGGCCAAGTAGATGCTTGTAACTCCAAGAGGGAGTATTTATGCTCGATAGTGGGTTCATGTCTCCGTGAATGCGGGAAGTGACAAATCTCTAAGATTATGGATGTGCTGTTGCCACTAGGGATAAAACATTAGTGCTATGTTCAAGGATATAGTCACTGATTACATTACGCGCAATACTTAATGCAATTGTCTGTTGTTAGCAACTTAATACTGGAGGGGGTTCGGATGATAACCTGAAGGTGGACTTTTTAGGCATAGATGCATGCTGGATAGCGGTCTATGTACTTTGTCGTAATGCCCAATTAAATCTCACAATACTCATCATAATATGTATGTGCATGGTCATGCCCTCTTTATTTGTCAATTGCCCAACTGTAATTTGTTCACCCAACATGCTGTTTATCTTATGGGAGAGACACCTCTAGTGAACTGTGGACCCCGGTCCATTTCTCTATACTGAAATACAATCTACTGCAATACTTTGTTCTACTGTTTTCTGCAAACAATCATCATCCACACTATACATCTAATCCTTTGTTACAGCAAGCCGGTGAGATTGACAACCTCACTGTTTCGTTGGGGCAAAGTACTTTGGTTGTGTTGTGCAGGTTCCACGTTGGCGCCAGAATCCCTGGTGTTGCGCCGCACTACATCCCGCCGCCATCAACCTTCAACATGCTTCTTGGCTCCTACTGGTTCGATAAACCTTGGTTTCATACTGAGGGAAAACTTGCCGCTGTACGCATCACACCTTCCTCTTGGGGTTCCCAACGGACGCGTGCTGTACGCGTATCAGTCATACATGTGGTGGCAAGGGTCACTTCAAGAGAGATTGTCCTAACCGCAAGGTCATGGTTATCAATGAGGACAATGAGTATGAGACTGGAGATGATGTTGATCCTAACGCTCCAGAAGATGATGCCTATGACACTGATGGTGAAGATGCATATCCGTCTGATGCTCGCACCATTGTTGTGTCGCAGCGTGCTCTTAATGTGTTGCCTAGTGCATCTACTCAGCGCTGCAATTTGTTCCAAACAAAGGCTTTAGTTGGTCCTGACAAGGCTTGCAAGGTCATTATTGATGGCGGGAGTTGCCGCAATTTAGCAAGCAAGGAGTTGTGTACCAAGCTGAAGTTGAAGTATCTACCGCACCCGCATCCATACTATATTCAGTGGTTGAGTGACAATGGTGAGATGAAGGTAAACCACATGGTGCGTGTTGAGTTTGCTATTGGACCGTATAAGGATTGCATTGATTTTGATGTTGTCCCTATGATGGTGTGTCACTTACTATTGGGAAGGCCTTGGCTCTATGACCGTTCTGTGCAACACAATGGCCGTGCCAATACATATCACTTGGAGTTCAAGGGCAAGAAAATCAATTTACAGCCTATGACACCACAGCAAATTGTCAATGAGTCTCGTCAGAAAGTTGAAGTCAATTTGGAGGATGCTTCTTTAGATAGGCGAGAGAATTGTAATGTTGTGAGTGATATAACGAAAAGTGAGAGAGTGAATTCCTTAGTCTCATTAGCCACCAACGAAGACATGAGAGAATTTAGTGAGGATCCTACAGCCATGCCTCTTGTGCTCTTGTACAGGGGTACGGTTTTGGTTTCTAACGACATGACCCCTCTTCCTCTTGGTGTTTCTAATGTTTTGCAGGAATTTGGCGACGTGTTTCCGGATGAGGTACCCGCAGGACTTCCACCATTGCGAGGTATTGAGCATCAAATTGACTTGATTCCCGGAGCTTCGCTACCCAATCGGGCACCATATAGAACGAACCCTGAAGAGACGAAGGAGATACAGAAGCAAGTACAAGCGCTACTCGACAAAGGTTATATCCGCATAAGCCTTAGTCCTTGTGCTGTTCCTGTTATTCTTGTTCCTAAGAAAGATGGTACATGGCGTATGTGCGTAGATTGTAGAGCTATAAACAATATCACTATTCGATATCGTCACCCTATTCCCCGTTTAGAGGATATGTTAGATGAATTGAGTGGTGCTGCTGTTTTCTCTAAAATTGATTTGCGTAGTGGTTATCATCAAATTAGGATGAAAGAAGGGGATGAGTGGAAAACTGCCTTTAAAACAAAATTTGGTTTATATGAGTGGTTAGTAATGCCTTTTGGTTTGACTAATGCACCTAGCACTTTCATGAGACTGATGAACCATGTTTTGCGTGAATTTATTGGCAAGTTTGTGGTTGTGTATTTTGATGACATATTAATCTACAGCCGCAATGAATCTGATCATATTATACATATTCGACATGTTTTGCAAGTGTTGCGTGATAGTAAACTTTATGGTAATCTTGAGAAGTGCACATTTTGCAAAGATAAGGTCATATTTCTGGGTTATGTTGTCTCTAAGCATGGAGTAGAAGTAGATGTGTCTAAAATTGAAGCTATTCAAAATTGGCCTACTCCCATGAATGTGAGTCAAGTTAGAAGTTTTCATGGTCTAGCTGGGTTTTATCGCCGTTTTGTGCCCAATTTTTCTACTATTGCTGCACCTTTGAATGAATTGACTAAAAAGGGTGTTGCTTTTGAGTGGGGCGTTGCCCAAGATCATGCTTTTGATGAACTGAAACGATTGTTAACTTCTGCACCGTTACTTGCACTTCCTGATTTCAATAAGCAATTTGAGATTGAATGTGATGCTAGTGGTATTGGAATTGGTGGTGTGTTGATGCAAGAGGGTCATCCAATTGCATATTTTTCTGAGAAACTTTCTGGTGCTAAGTTGAACTACCCAATATATGATAAGGAATTGTATGCTTTAATTAGAGTTCTTGAGGTTTGGCAACATTATTTGTGGCCAAAAGAATTTATCATACATTCTGATCATGAAGCTTTGAAATATCTGAAAGCCCAATCTACTTTGCATAGGCGTCTTGCTAAGTGGGTTGAGTTCATTGAGTCTTTTCCATACATTATTAAGCATAAGAAGGGAAAAGATAACATTGTTGCTGATGCTCTATCTAGGAAGAATAAACTCAACTTGGTGTTAAAATTCCTGGTTTAGAGGTGTTATGTGATTTGTATGCTACTGATCATGATTTTGCTGAACCATATCGCTTATGTGCTCTTGGTAAAGCATGGGAAAATATCACATACATGATGGGTTCTTGTTTCGAGCTAACAAACTATGTGTTCCAGAATCGTCTGTGCGTTTCCTCTTATTGCATGAATCGCATGCTGGAGGTTTGATGGGTCACTTTGGGCGTGAGAAGACGCTACTCATGCTCGCTGATCATTTTTATTGGCCAAAGATGAGGCGGGATGTGGACAGGTATGTGAAGAGGTGCATTACTTGCAACAAGTCCAAGTCCAAGCTGAAGCCTCACGGTTTGTATACTCCATTACCGGCACCTACTACACCTTGGGAAGATATTAGTATGGATTTTGTGTTGGGTTTGCCGCGTACTAAAAGAGGCCATGATTCTATATTTGTGGTAGTGGACAGATTTTCTAAAATGTCACACTTTATTGCCTGCCACAAAAGCGACGATGCGTCACATATTGCTAACCTGTTTTTCAGGGAGATTGTTTGACTACATGGAGTCCCGAAGACTATTGTTTCTGATCGTGATGTGAAGTTCATGAGCAACTTCTGGAAGACACTTTGGGGAAAGCTTGGGACAAAGCTGCTGTTCAGTACAACTTGTCATCCCCAAACTGATGGTCAAACTGAGGTGGTGAATCGAACCTTGTCACAACTGTTGAGATCCATGATCAAGAAGAACCTGAAGGAGTGGGAAGAGTGTTTGCCGCATGTAGAGTTTGCTTACAACAGGGCGGTACATTCTACCACGGAGCTATGTCCTTTTGAGGTGGTGTATGGTTTCAAACCCATTACTCCACTTGACTTGTTGCCATTGCCCATACATGAGAGAGTTAATATGGAGGCATCCAAGAGGGCAGATTTTGTGCGCAAAATACATGTGAAGACTAAAGAGTTGATAGAAAAGAAAGGCAAGAGCAATGCTGCAAGGATGAATAAGAAGCGCAAAAAGATGTTGTTCAAGCCTGGTGATATGGTCTGGGTACATTTTCGCAAGGATAGGTTCCCGAAGCTGCGGAATTTGAAGTTGAAGCCTCGTGGTGCTGGTCCTTACAAAGTGCTTTCCAAGATCAATGATAATGCATACTCGATAGATCTTCCAGTTGATGAGTTTGGTGTCAGTAATTCTTTCAATGTTGCTGATTTGACACCATATGACGGAGAAGACCTTGGAGCGTCGGGGTCGACGCCTTTTGAAGGGGGGGGGGGAGATGATGAGGACATCCCTACTACACCACTACCTCCGTCATTAATAAATGAAGATGAACCTGCTGTGGATCTCAAGTCCAATGAAGTTCGGATCGGACCAATTACAAGGGCTCGTGCGAAGCTACTTAAACAACAGGTGAACTTGTTTCTAAATGGTACTTTGATTGATGAGAACTTTATACTGCCTAAGTCCTATTACTTATGTATCATCAGGTATCAAGAAGAGACGAGCATCGCACGAGGAGGAGAGGAGCAGCTGGACATGAAGACGGACGTCAAGATGGACGTGAAGCTGGACATGGAGCTGGACATGAAGATATCTCATGGTCGCGCGAAGGAGGAGCGGGAGGCATGCGCGAGAGGAGAAGAAGACGTCCAGGCCGGTCCAGCACCTGGTCCGACCGGCCGCCAGACCGGCCAACCCGGTCACTGGCCCGGTCGACTGGGCGCCAACCGGACGCAAGTTTATCGTACCGGAAGAAAACCGGAAACCTCGCAACTATCCGGTTGCTGCCCGGTTGCCGCCCGGTTGACCGGACCCTAGACCGGCCGACCCGGTTGCCGCCCGGTTGACCGGACCTCAGACCGGCCGCCCCGGTCCCTGGCCCGGTTGACCGGATTCCAGACCGGACTAGTCCGAGTCTGTCTCGACCAGATCTATTCTGGGTCGGTTATTTTTGTATCTTTTCGACCAGAACTCGTCCCGGACGCCTATATAAGTGCCCAGGACGCCCCCTAGTGGCGGGAGACCACGTTTAAGATAAACCCTAGTTCTTAGTTGTTTGCTCTAGCAAAACTATTGAATCCCTACACCATATTGCTTGAATATTATGTAGATCCTGAAAAAGTCTTGTGTGATCTGCTGTTCCATTGGGAATTAGACGGTTGCAACTTACCGCTTCGTGGTCGGCGGCTACGTGCGCAAGTGTGTGGAGTTGCGAATATCTTGCAGGGTTGAGAGCTGTTGCATTGGCGACAGGGACCAATCGAGAGATCTCGTTGCGTCATACAAGTTATCATCCACTTCATCGTTGTGTTTCTCCGCTGCCATCACCCCGTGATCATCATCACCACCGTTGCTTACTGAGAAGATCGGGACACCCCTTATCACAAATGCTTAAAAAATCATGAATAACATTTTTCATCAATAACAATATGCAATTCATTCAAGTTGTTTGGCAATAATAGATCTTTTATTATGGAATGTGAATGTAAACCAAAAACATAGTAAGCACTAGGAAATTATAGAAAAACAATTGTGTGTCCAACTTTTTTTTTGCATGAGCATTAGGGTGCAACGACTCTATTGAAGAAATACCAATGTATATTTAAACATGGTACATTATCCAAGGCTCTATTCATCTATAAATTTCATTTACACATTGTTGCATATAGTCTATGGTACATTTTTAAGTAAATTTTGTTATTTCATCAATAATCGTTTTATCACACTCCAATAAGCATTTCAAGAATATTCATATTTTCTAGACAACAACTGGTTTTCTATGATTCCTTAGTGTTTATTAAGTTTTTGGTTTGCAAAAATAACTCGACCACATTCTTTTACTTTGATGATTTTCAGAAAATGGGTCTATTCTAGCCTAAAAAGCATCCACAATATATATATTCATAGTACACCCGGGTGTAGTTACACCCACATGTGTTTCACACAATCTAGGAGGTATCTATCGTACCGGGAGCGAAAATATAGATACGATTAATGTTTCCATCTACTCTCGAGTATAGCACATGGCTGAGTTAAGTATAGGGATGACGTAAAATCCCGATGGGCCATCACTGTACCCGGTCTTCCACACCCTCCTTACTGAGGATTGAACAACCTACTTATCCAGCAACGTAACTTGGTATGCAGTGTCTTATATATAGTATACGAACTTACTGAAACCAATAAAGTATTGTATACACTAGTGGAGAAGAGGCCTTTGGTCCCAAGCTTTAGTCCCAGTGCTGAACCAAACCGGGACCAATGGGGGGCATTGGTCCCGGTTCGTTTGGCCCAGGACGACCCCACCCGCTGGAGCCTGTCCTGTAGTGGCCTTTGGTCCCGGTTTGTAATACAAACCGGGACTAAAGGGTCGGCGGCAGGGCGTGGCAGGCCGTGTCAGGCGTGGGAACCCTTTAGTCCCGGTTTGTAATACAAACCGGGTCCAAAGGCCCCGCCTCTGGCTATATAACCTTGCCCCTGCCCAAGTGTGAGCCACACTTGGCCATTTTTTCACTTTCTTCACAAGAGGGGTGTATTGCTCTCCTCTCTTCTTCACATGCACAAGAGGTATTCGATGAAATGCTTAAGAGGATTTGCCACTTGAGTTTACACAAATCAAGCCACACTTAACTTGCTTTTTTCTTCTTCATCGAGGTTAACAACTTTATCCTTTTCATCTGCAATTGATAAAATGCATGTGTATATATACATCGTGATATTCTGTAATGGTTTTGATCAGATTAATTATATCATGCAGATGAATCGGCAATGGATGTACATTGACCAACGGTTTGACGAGTTCACTTCGGGCCTGGATAATTTTATGGCCGTGGCGGAGGCAAACAAACATGGTGGCTTCATGTATTGTCCATGTGTGGACTGCAAGAATACCGTAAATTACGCTCACTCGAGTCTCATTCACAGCCACCTTCTGCGATCCGGTTTCATGCCCAGTTACTATTGTTGGACCAAGCACGGAGAAAGAGGGGTTATGATGGAAGACAATGACGAAGAGGAAGAGGATGATGACGGTTATCCCAATTTCCCTGAATACGATGATACTGCAGAAGGCAATGAAGACAATGAAGTAGAAGATCAAGAGGCACCAGATGAGCCTACTGATGATGATCTTGGCCGGGCCATTGCTGATGCAAGGAGAGAATGTGAAACTGAAAAGGAAAGGTTGGCCTTCGACAAGATGATAGAAGATCACAACAAATTGTTATACCCAACTTTTGCGAAGATGGCCATAAAAAGCTAGGCAGCACACTGGAATTGTTGCAATGGAAGGCAGAGAACGGTGTCACTGACTCAGGATTTGGAAAGTTACTGACAATAATTAAGAGGAAGCTTCCAAGGGGTAACGAATTGCCCGCCAGTACGTACGAAGCGAAGAAGATTGTCTGCCCTCTAGGATTAGATGTGCAAAAGATACATGCATGCATTAATGACTGCATCCTCTACCGCGGTGAGTACGAGAATTTGGATGCATGTCCGGTGTGCACTGCATTGCGGTATAAGATCAGACGAGATGACCCTGGTGATGTTGAGGGCGAGCGCCCAGAAGAGGGTTCTTGCCAAGGTTATGTGGTATGCTCCTATAATACCACGGCTGAAACGCTTGTTCAGAAATAAAGAGCATGCTAGGTTGTTGCGATGGCACAAAGAAGACCGTAAGAAAGACGTGATGTTGAGGCACCCTGCTGATGGCTCCCAATGGAGAAAAATCGATAGAGAGTTCCCAAACTTTGCACAGGATGCAAGGAACTTACGGTTTGGTCTAAGTACAGATGGCATGAATCCTTTTGGAGAGCAGAGCTACAGCCATAGCACCTGGCCTGTGACTCTTTGTATATATAACCTTCCTCCTTGGTTGTGCATGAAACGGAAGTTCATTATGATGCCAGTGCTCATACAAGGCCCGAAGCAACCCGGGAACGACATTGATGTGTACCTGAAGCCATTAGTTGAAGAACTTCTACAGCTGTGGTCTCTAGCAGGTGTACGTGTGTGGGACGAGCACAAGCAGGAGGAATTTGACCTAAGAGCGCTACTTTTCGTAACCATCAATGACTGGCCTGCTCTTGGTAACATTTCAGGACAATCAAACAAGGGATACAATGCATGCACGCACTGTTTACATGAGCTCGAAGGTGATTATTTGGAAAAATGTAAGAAGGTCGTGTACCTGGGGCATCGTCAATTTCTTAGGCTTACCCATCCCGTAAGAAAGAAAGGCAAGCATTACAACGGTGAGGCTGATCACCGGAGGAAGCCTCCCCATCGTGATGGTGTTGATATATTTGGTATGGTCAAGGATCTAGATGTAATATTTGGAAAGGGTCCTGGCGGACGGTCTGTTCCGAATGACGATGCCGGACACACGCCCATGTGGAAGAAGAAATCTATATTTTGGGATCTACCCTATTGGGAAGTCTTAGAGGTCCGCTCTTCAATCGATGTGATGAACGTGACGAAGAATCTTTGCGTGAACCTGCTAGGCTTTCTGGGCGTGTACGGGAAGACAAAAGATACACCGAAGCACGGAGGACCAGCAACGTAGGAAAGACCCCAAAAACTGCATGAGAGAGTTAAAGGACGTCATTACTCCAGCTACGCTCTTACAAAAGCGAGAGAAGGAAATTTTTTGAATGTACGAGCAGTATCAAGGTCCCGTCTGGCTTCTCCTCCAATATAAAGGGAATAATAAATATGGAGAAGAAAACATTCCAGAACCTGAAGTCTCATGACTGTCACGTGATAATGACACAGTTGCTTCCGATTGCATTGAGAGGGCTTCTACCGGAAAATGTTCGACTGCCCATTGTGAAGCTATGTGCATTCCTCAATGCAATTTCTCAGAAGGTAATAAATCCAGAAATTCTACCGAGGTTGCAGAATGATGTGGTCCAATGTCTCGTTAGTTTTGAGCTGGTGTTCCCACCATCCTTCTTCAATATTATGACACATCTCCTCGTTCACCTGGTCGATGAGATTTGCATTCTCGGTCCTGTGTTTCTACACAATATGTTCCCCTTCGAGAGGTTCATGGGAGTCTTAAAGAAATATGTTCATAACCGTGCTAGGACAGAAGGAAGCATCTCCAAGGGCTATGGAACAGAGGAGGTCATTGAATTCTGTGTTGACTTTATTCCTGACCTTAAGCCGATTGGTGTTCCTGAATCGCGGCATGAAGGGAGACTAAGTGGAAAAGGCACGCTAGGAAGGAAATCAATGAAATGTAGGGACGGGATTTCTTTGAATCAAGCACACTACACAGTTCTACAAAGTTCCACCTTGGTGGCTCCGTATATCGGTGACCACAAGAACTTTCTACGCTCCTTGAACCCGGGGCAGTCGAACGATTGGATTAGACGTGAACACATGTCGACTTTCGGCGGTTGGTTGCAAAAACATCTCCTGAATAACAAAGATATTGAAGATCAGTTGTACTTGCTGGCCCAGACACCATCTTCGACTGTAGTGACTTTCCAAGGGTACGAGATAAATGTGAATACATTTTACACGATCGCCCAAGATAAAAAGAGCACCAACCAAAACAGTGGTGTCCGGTTTGATGCAATAATGAATGAAGGCCCAAATGACACATATTATGGTTACATAGAGGATATATGGGAACTTGACTATGGACCTTCTTTTAAGGTCCCTTTGTTTAGGTGCAAATGGGTCAACAAAACAGGAGGCGGGGTTCAGGTAGACAAGTTGTATGGAATGACAACAGTGGATCTCAACAATCTTGGGTATAGAGACGAACCATTCGTCCAAGAAAAAGGAAACATAAGGAAACAAATACATCAAACGATGAGCCAAAGCGCCACATAGTTCTTTCTAGAAAAAGAAACATCGTGGGAGTGGAGGACAAGACAGACATGTCAGAAGATTATAATCAGTTTGATGAAATTCCACCCTTCAGAGTGAACATTGATCCAAGCATCAAGTTAAATGATGAAGATGCTCCATGGTTACGACCGAAGAAGATTAAATGATGAAGATGCTCCATCATCAAGTTAATTGAAGAATGTTCATGGCACAAATGAGTATCTCAACATGGCAATCAATTTCCCATTTATTTTTGTGTAATCATGTAACTGTATGTAAGATATTAAAAGTGGAGATGCGCCACGGGAGATTTCCCAACCCTTTCCCCAACACTGTTAGATGAGATGTAGTCGTTCAGGGGCTTGCAGGAAAAAATTCCAAGGCGCGGTTTCTGAAGATGCCGTAGGGCGTGTGCACCAACGACATCTTTGAGAAACTGCGCCACGGGAGATTTCCCAACCCTTTCCCCAACACTGTTAGATGAGATGTAGTCGTTCAGGGGCTTGCAGGAAAAAATTCCAAGGCGCAGTTTCTGAAGATGCCGTAGGGCGTGTGCACCAACGACATCTTCGAGAAACTGTGCCACGGGAGATTTCCCAACCCTTTCCCCAGCACTGTTAGATGAGATGTAGTCGTTTAGGGGCTTGCAGGGAAAAATTCCGAGGAGCAGCTTCCGAAGATGTCGTAGGGCGTGTGCACCAACGACATCTTCGAGAAGCTGCGCCACGGGAGATTTCCCAACCCTTCCCTTCATCCATGTGAATGAAACTCTGCTTGGCTTGTTGATCTGCTTGGCAAGGCTTATCGATGCTCCTTTTATAGGCACGGCACCTCTTCTACTTTGTCTTGTTCCTTCGACAGGGCGTCGTGCGCTACATGCTTTATCTCATCGAGCAGTGCGTCCACCCATGCGTTCTTATCCTGCCGACATCTTTAGTCCCGGTTGTACCCACCAGCCGGGACTAAAGGTTACCCACACGTCCTTATCCCACCGACAGTTTTGTTAGATGACACAAAAAAGGATCTTTAGTCCCGGTTGTACCCACCAGCCGGGACTAAAGGTTACCCACACGTCCTTATCCCACCGACAGTTTTGTTAGATGACACAAAAAAGGTTCTTTAGTCCCGGTTGTACCCACCAGCCGGGACTAAAGGTTACCCACACGTCCTTATCCCACCGACAGTTTTGGGCGCCACTGCGTTCCCGCCTATTTTTCTTCCCGCGCTTTCCACTGCTTCCCGCCTCCGTCCTCCCACCATTTTTTCACTATATATATGTTGGCTTGGCCTCCATTTACATATCACATCTAGACTCATATCTGCAAACCTCATCACCAGGTCACATGGCTTCCATCGTATCTCTAACCCTCCGGGAGGCGGAGGCGCTTTGCGCGTCGAACTACCCCTGCCCGCCGGGCTACCGCGTCCCTACCGGCTGGTTGCTGAGCGTCGGAGGCGTACCGGTCCCTCCTGTCCCTCTAGGTGTGGCGCGCGAGATGGCCATCACGAACCACTACTACTTCGAGCTCACGCCAGAGCAGCGGAGGAATCCCCAGTGGCATCCCGACTACAGCCCGACTTGGGAAAGCTTCTTCATCAATCGGCGTGAGAGGGCGCTTGCCAGGCACGAGGAGGGCGGCCCGCCTCCTTCGAACTTCAACGAGGCCGGCCGTCGGCTGTGGTGGCGCGACCGGACTCTCCAGGGCATCATGGCCCACCGTGGCCCCCGCCTGCGCTACCCTCAGTCCCAGCCCACGCGTGCTCTCCCGCCGAGGTTTGACTACCGCGACCCCGATGCCAGCGACGATGATGACGGCGACTACGACGACTATAGTGGCGAGTACTATAGGGCTAGGCACGAGTATGACTGAATGACTCGAACAGTCGAATCTGGCCATGTATCTTAATTAATTTTCAGTTAAGCTAGGCACGAGTACTATAGGGCTAGGCACGAGTACTATCTGGCCATGTATCTTAATTAATTTTCAGTTGAGCTCTGTACTTTAATTCCACATGTAATCTGGCGGGAAACTTTTCTCAGCGTCTGCCACAACGACTTTATTGAAAATACAATTAAAATAGATAAACAACTAGTCTAGTCGATCTACTCGTCGTCGGAGGTTGTCTCGGTCCAAATGTCGTTCCACCGAGGGTCGTTGTCGGCCCAAGTTGTATTCGGGTTGTCGAGCTCGAACACGGCGACGGCCCGACGGTGGCGCCTGTTGGACCTGCGTTGTGCCCGGAGGTCAGCGAAGAACGCGGCGGTGTTGTCGACGTCGTTGGGGAACTGCGCTCTCCACTGGCGCATCAACTCCTCTTCGTGCTCGGCGATTGCGATACAGCGCTGCACCTGGCGGTGGCAGCGATGGTCCTCGTCGTCGATGAGGCACGGCGTCGGCGCGAGGAACTCCGCCTCCTCTAGCGATTTGACGTCTGGGAAGTTCATGTCGCACCGTGGCCGCCGAAATCGCCATGCGGCCGCGTCGTAAGCGCGCGCCGCCAGCTCCGGGGTGTTGTACGTGCCGAGGGTGAGCCGGAAGCCACTGGCGCGCATCTCGGCGTAGAACCTACCGTTCGGACGCGCTCGGACGCCACGGAAGCCGGACGAGCCGCGACGGCGCGGTGGCATCCCGGCGACGAATGAACGGAGGCGACGGCGACGTGTGGTTCCGCGCGCACGCGTCGCTTTATAGCACAGCGACGCGGCAAGTTTGGCGACAGGTGGCGCGGGGAAGCGGCGGGGCGTGGCACGTGGAAGCGGCGGCGACAGATGGCGCGGGGAAGCGGCGGGGCGTGGCACGTGGAAGCGGGATCTACACGTCGCACGACGGTGGCGGCGGGGCGAGGCACGTGGAAGCGGCGGCGACACGTGGCACGGGGAAGGGACACGTGGCACGGGGAAGGGACACGTGTGGCGGTGGCGGTGGTGGCCAGTACATGGCGGTGGCGGTGGTGGGCAGTACACGGCGGCGGGCAGTACACGGCGGTGGCCCGTACATGGCGGTGACGGTGGTGGCCAGGCGGTGGCGGTGGCGACGGTGGCCTGTACATGGCGGTGGCGGTGGTGGGCAGTACACGGTGGTGGCCCGTAATTGGCGGTGACGGTGGTGGCCAGGCGGTGGCGGTGGCGATGGTGGCCAGTACACGGTGGTGGCGACGGTGGCCTGTACATGGCGGTGGCGGTGGTGGCCAGTACATGGCGGTGACGGTGGTGGCCAGTACACGGCGGTGGCGACGGTGGCCTGTACATGGCGGTGACGGTGGTGGCCATGGCCAGTACACGGCGGTGGCGACGGTGGCCTGTACATGCATGGCGGTGGCGGTGGCGGCGGTGGACACGTGTGGCAGTGCGGTGGCTTTTTTTTCATTTGAAATAAGGCGGGAATGAAACTTTTTTAAAAAAGTGGCCTTTGGACCCGGTTTGTAATACAAACCGGGACTAAAGGACTTTTTTGCGCGCGCAGCGAAAACGCAGCAAAAAAGACCTTTAGTCCTGGTTTGTATTACAAACCGGGTCCAAAGGGGGGCCTTTGGTCCCGGTTTGTAACACGAACCGGGACCAAAGGGGGGGCAGTATAACTGTCGCCCCTTCGTCTCCGCGGAGATCAATCCCGCGGAGACGAAGGCAACGACGCCGCCAGGCTGCCCAACTGCGCCGCGCCCGCCGCTCGCCGTCGCCGTGCGCCACCACCTCCGCCGCCGCGTGCGCCACCGCCTCCACCGCCGCCTCCGCCGCCGCCTCTCCGCCGCCTCCCTCTCCGTCCGCCACCATCTCCCGGCCGCGCGCGCTCGTGTCTCCCGCGCCCTCCGCGTCGGCCGCCGTCCTCCTCGACCACCGCCGCCCCGCGCGCCACCGCGCGCCTCCTCGATCGACCACCGCCGCACGACGCCACCGGCCGCGTCGGCCGCCGTCCTCCTTGACCGCGGCCTCTCCTCTCCGCGGCAAGGTGAGCCACGCGCCCCATCCCCTTTTTCTTATTTTTTTCTTATTTATTTTTGTTAATTAGTGTATTAGTATATTGTTAGTATATTATTAATTGTTAGTATAGTTAATTATAAAATTTGTTAGTATAGTTGTTAATTAGTATAGTTGTTAGTATATAGTTGTTAGTATATAGTTGTTAGTATAGTTAATTAGTATAGTCGGCGCCCCTCAAACGGGTAGTGCCGGCGCTCTCAAACGGTAGTGCCGACGCTCTCAAACGGTAGTGCCGGCGCTCCTCAAACGGTAGTGCTGGCGCCCCTCAAACGGTAGTGCCGGCGCTCTCAAACGGTAGTGCCGGCGCCCCTCAAACGGTAGTGCCGGCGCCCCTCAAACGGTAGTGCCGGCGCCCCTCAAACGGTAGTGCCGGCGCTCTCAAACGGTAGTGACGGCGCCCCTCAAACGGTAGTGCCGGCGCTGACTAAATAGAGTAGTGCCGGCGCCCCTCAAACGGTAGTGCCGGCGCTGACTAAATAGAGTAGTGCCTGCGCCGACTAAATAGTGCCGACGCCCACTAACATAAAATTAGTAAAGTTATTTTTTAATTTATGTTAACGTTGGTACATATATATATGATTTGTTTTCGTTGCTACGATGCCGCGACAGCCGCCGCGTCGTGGTCTGACTCTCACCGAGGAGATGGAGCAGATGGGGGAGGTCCGGGACTGGGCTCCGCCGGGGTGGCACTGGGAGGTCTTAGCTTCCGGGGCGCGCACCTTGGTGCGGAATCCGGGTCCCGTCGTCGACCCGAATATTCTTTGGTGGAGGTCTTATGGGCCACGGTCGTTTCAGAGGGAGCCGGCCCCGCCGGAGGAGGTAGCTCAGCGCATTGAAGCGGAGGACAAGCACGTTCGCCGTTACATGTACGCGTTAGACAACATGTATAGGACCGGATGGAGCGTTATGCGGGGATCTCATGTTAGCTATGCTCCCGTTGTTGTTCCGTGGCTTTGGGGGTACACCCAGCGCGGCTCAGGACTCGGTCGGCGCCCTCTAGGACCCGGTCTGCGCGGTTGAGTGGTTGTAGTAGTGATTGATGTATTAGGGTTAAATAAACATGAACCCGATCTATGTATGAATGTAACTGCACTATCTGCTTTCAGCACTATATTATCGATCCTTAGTTAAGAACTACATATGTAACTCCATTTTCAGTTTTCTGCATTATCCTTAATTTGATCATATGATGGTTCCTATATATAGCTTGCAGGTCGTTGTAGAAAGCATGGACAGAGATGAAATTCAAGAAAATTTCATGGAGAACCTCATAGCAAACGGTACTATGGATGATCGCGACGACGACGTTATTCCAGATGATGGCGGTGACGATGTCACCGCAACTTATTTGAATGACTCCGGTGAGGGAGCGGAGAATATTGAGGAAGAAGATCCTAGTGGCGGCGGTGAGGAACAAGATCATCATAATGGCTCCCGAACTGTAGTTATCACCGAGGTATATAAATTAATTAAGCCGCTGTTGATCGACTAGATGCATTAACTAATTCAATTGTACTGACTATGAATTATTTCTTTTTTAGCCCTCCGGATCGAGCACTTCTTCTGTAAAGTCGAGGAAGCGAGGCCCAGCCGAAAAGTTGGATGACGGTGTTAGGCACGACATCACCCACATCGAAAAGGATGGTAAACCGATTGCTCCAGAGAAAGGTGCAAAGGCATTTATAGCTCAATGCGGAGTGCTTGTTAGGGACCACGTCCCGATCACCGTTCGAGAATGGCACAAGCCGAAGGGACTAGTGCTGTCTGCAGAGGAAGAAGCTCAAGGTCTTTATATCGATGATGTAGCCAAAAACAGCATTCTGAACAAGCTCATGTCACATTTCAACATAGTACCCGAAGAGGGGGATGACGCTGAAAAGGCCAAGATGGAGCAGGCCCTCCGCGAGTTTGGCAAGAAGAAGATGGCCGAACTATTCAAGAACCACAAGAAAAGATTGCGCCGCCTTATCAAGATAAAGAAGACTCCGGACAGTGAGAAGGTAAAAAATCACTGGGACGAATTCGTGAAGTACAACACGGAGTCAGAAGAATTTAAGAAAAGGTAGGAAACAAATAAGGCAAATGCTGCGTTGAAGCTATATCACCAAATTCTGGGTCTAGGTGGATACATGGCTAACCGTCCTAAGTGGCAGGCAGCTGAGGCGGAACTGACCAGGAAAGGGATCAGATTAGGGACACACGGTTGGATCGAACGGTGCAAGGAGTGGTTCTACGGGATTGGGGGAACGTTGCATCCAGAAACAGGGAAGTGCATCTATAAGAAAGCTCATCTGAAGGTTCCCATTGATGCCCTGGAAAAAGCACATAGGGACGTGGAGGCGGGGTTGTTCCAGCCCAAAAGAGAGAACGATGAGCTGACACGCGCCCTTGGGAACAAAGAACACTCCGGACGAACACGAGGCACAGAAGGCTCCGTTCCGTGGAAGTATGGCTTTCCTGCGGAAAGGAAGAATTTCCTGATAAAAGCCATGAGAGGAGAAAGGCAAGGGAAACAGACCGCCTGGCTAACTTAGAGGAGGGTATGAGCACCATGAAAGCCCAATTAACCATGGTAACCCAAGTACTTACATCTCAGATGGCTCAGGGGCAGGCTGTAGATCCTGCATTGCTCAATGCCCTCGCCCCGCTGCAATCTCAACCACACCGGAAAAGCAGCATGGCTTCCTCTCAGCAGGTGGATAATGATGATGATGATGACCATGTGGTCGAGCCTCCTCGCTACCCCCCCGTGGATGATCTCATTGAGAGCCGTCCTTGTGAGCTGCATGTTAAAGTTTTCAACCTATCCTTCAAGGCGGCGGTCGGCATCCTCTTACCTACAAGGTCTTACCATTGCCGTCCGGTCCAAGACGACTTTGCTGTTGTGATGGTGGATGAAGTGTTGAGAGATTATGAGGGGTTGGTGCTTGAGCACCCTGCAGGTGAAGATGGGGAAATCAAAGAACTGGGAGAAGCCCGTAGAACCACCGTGCAATGGCGGAAGGAGAACATTGTGTTTCCAGGTGAGAAGCCAACAAGCAGGCCACCTCCGCCTCCTCCGCCACCTGTGCAGTCTCCTCCGCGTGATGATTCTCCTCTGCGCGATGATGATTCCCCTATACATGACCAGTCTCCTCCGCGTGAAAATACTCCGCCGCCTCCACCTAAGCAAAAGAGGAAGCGGTCCGCGGCACCTCCTACAGCTCCGAAGAGATCATCAACTCCAATGAGGGCACAGACTCCAGAGTTGTTACCACATGAGCAGACTGAAGAGCAAAAGGCGTTTCTTGCGCCGAAGAAGATGTTTATTCCACCGCAGACAGTGAAGCACTTTGCCGAGACGAGAATGAAGAGACCTGAGCTGAGAGCTGATTATGACCGCTCTCTTGGACAGTCCTCTAGAGCGAGCAAAGAAGCAAAAAAAAGTCGCCCAGCTTGGACAGCAGGACATTCAGGCCGTACCCCACTTCATCGTGGAGCCCTATCATGATCCAGAGACGGCATCGATGATCGAACGGGCGGCTAGAGCTCAGGGAGCATCAGTTGAGTACGAAGATTACTATCCAACGGCTCAAGTGGTAAACAAGTATAGATACGGATCTGATCTCGTCAAACCTGGCGAGCTCGCGCATCTAGGGACTGAGATGCGAAGGTTGCATGAATGGTACCTGAAAGCCTGTCGAAGAGGTGATGCCTACCTCACGGTGTATCTTAGAGATGAGCATTACTTCCGGGGGAAAGACGAGATAAACCTTGAGTTAGAAGAACTGTTTCAGTTATTCAATCAAGACGCCCTCGACAAAGTTGTCATCAGTTGCTACTGCCTGTAAGTGATTTATTTGTGTAATTAAGTTTGTAGCTCATTCATTTGCACTAAGAATTATCCTCATTATATTCTTTGTGTACGCTATACATTTAATTATGCAGAATGAAGAAGCTGGAATACAAAAGAGGCAAGCTCCTACCGCTGGGGTTCATAGACCCAAACACAATTCATGAAGTTACGGTTCGAGACTTCGCCAAGGACACAGAGGACAACATCGTAATGTTTTTAGAGAAGCAAGCAGACAAAGAGGATATATTCTTTCCCTACAACTTCAAGTGAGTGTTATATATAACATACATTATGCTTGTGCACCTTCCACTTTATTCTCGTAATCATTGAGCTATGCTTGTGCAGATTCCACTTTATTCTCCTAATCATTGATCTTCGCCTTGGAGTCGTAAAAGTCATGGACTCGAAACGTAAAGAATATGCGGAATGGGCGGACATGGCTGCCATCCTCCAGAGGTAGTTTCAATCAATTTCGTATTGGCATCTTCATCTGTTCTAATTCGATGATATCATCAACTAATCAATTACTCATTTACTCATTATTTTTTGCCGGGCAGGGCTTGTAAACGGTTCATCAATATTGTTCCGGGTAAATGGAAACCGGAGCTTACATTTGAAGATTACCCTGTAAGTAGTACTATATATATAGCTATGTCTGTGAAACTTTATATATGATATTTACTTTCAATACGATGCTTGATTATTAGTTTGATCGAACTATTTTTTCGTAAAGTGTATGAGGCAGGAACCCGGGAATAACTTATGTGGATACTACGTCTGCACCTTCATTCGTGACATGGCATGTCCCAAGGGTGGGGATGCCCGTATACACCAGACTCGTGTACGATAACAAATTTTCACAATTAATCTTAATTAGTACCATCTATCGTATTGAGTTCCATTCATATATTGATCTCATTTTTTAAGTATAGATGATACGCCTGCGGGACACTCTCATAACGGAGGATCAAATAAAAGCAATTCAAGAGGAAATCACGGGATTCTTTATTACCGAGGCCCTTACCCCAGGTGGAGAGCACTATCGGCAGATCGTGACGGCGGAGGATATTCGTCGAGGAGATGTATTGTAAATATGCATGCATTACGTGTACTGTTGACGATGTCGTGTACTGTTGACGATGTCTATATATATTCATGACGATTTTTTGTGGTTTCTTGAATGATATATATGCATTGCTGAAACTCTGCCGCGGCAGAGAAACGCTGGTACAGCCTAAACCTGTGCCGCGGTAGAGAAATAGCAATTCTCTGCCGCGGCAGAGAAACCTAGGCCCGGTTCGTACCACGAACCAGGACCAAAGGCCTTCCACCGCGAGCTCCCTGGCCGCACCACGTGTCGAGGCCTTTAGGCCCGGTTAAACTTTGAACCGGGACTAAAGGGTACCCCCTTTAGTCCCGCCTAATTGGTCCCGGTTTGGGAACCGGGACTGAAGGCCCAAATGGACCGGGCCTATTGCCCCGTTTTCCACTAGTGATATACTTTCTTATGGTAGTATATGGGACATGGGTGTAACTACACCGAAGAGTAGGAAGTATTTTGTGCAACAAGTGCCCAATGATTGTGTTCTTGTGTAATTCCCTCCCCAAATTGAGAGGCCAACTATCGGCCGGTATAGAAGATGAGTGAAATGAGCAATAAGGACGAGGATAAGACTAAATAGACAAAAACATTTTTTCTTCTTAAATATGAATGATAGAAGAAAATTGTTGTAAATCAAATTTGTATCTTCTGATTTATTACGTTTTTTTTTCGAAATGGGGCATTGCCCAGCCTCTGCATCAATGTGATGCACACGGCTTTTCATTTATTTGAAAGGTTCAAAAATATTCAGAAGTTTACATCACGGATCAGAGATGGTTGAGACAAGTATCAACCATCGGAAAATGAATAAAAACACAGAATTATCCATTTTGTATCCTACTAGTGTGTCGCCACCCAGTAGCCTGGAAAGAGAAGTCCTGAGTAACCGTCAGCAGACGGTTGCACCCAATATCCATAGTCTCCCGCTGATCCTCCGGAAGAAGGAAAGCCCATTGTTGAATCCAGTACGCCGCACGCCGAATAACCTGCAAAAAATTAGTTCCCTTTTTTCTGTTAAAAATTATGTCATTCCGGTTTGTCCAAATAAACCAGCATACAGCAGATATGCCAATCCGTATTCTATTCTTATCCAATTTATGAACCCCATTAAGCCAATTACCAAACATATTAGTAAAATTTGCAGGTGGGTGTATACCAAAAGTAAAATAAATCATTCGCCAAACAATTTTGGCAAACGGGCATGATAAGAATAAGTGATTTATGGTTTCTGGCTCATTACAAAAACAACATTTAGTGCATCCATGCCAATTCCGTTTCACCAAATTGTCTTTTGTGAGCATTACTTTATTGTTAAGAAACCACATAAATCTTTTGATCTTGAGAGGTATTTTTAATTTCCACAGATATTTGCATAAAAAAGGAGTGTGACCATTCATTAAGTCAAGATACATTGATTTGACTGAAAATGTTCCGGAATCATTAAGTTTCCAAACAAATTTATCCGGAGTGTTTGTCAACTGTACCATCATTAGCCGTTGACAAAGATTAATCCATTGATTCCATTTGCTTTCGTTAAAAGCCCTCCTAAAAGCAATATTAAGCGGATTTTGTGCCAACACAGTAGCAACTAAAACATTCTTTCGCTGTACTATATTATACAACGCCGGATATTGCTGTGCTAAAGAAGTGTCTCCTAGCCAAATGTCCTCCCAAAACCGTGTATCGGATCCGTTCCCCACTTTAAAAAAGCCTCTGCTAAAAAAATCATCTCTCACACGCATAAGACCTTTCCAAACTGGAGAATCGGTAGGTTTCCCCTCAACCTGTGCTAACGTTTGGTTTTTCAAATATTTATTAGAAAGAAGTTGCTGCCACATTCCCTCCTCAGTGAGAATTTTAAATAACCATTTGCTTAGCAAACATTTGTTTTTAAGTTCAAGAACTTCAATGCCTAACCCTCCTTGGTCTTTAGGTCTACAAACCATACTCCATTTTGTAAGCCTATACTTCTTCTTCGTTTCATCTGTTTGCCAAAAAAAGCTTGAGCGGTAGAAATCCAAACGTTTTCTGACCCCTACAGGAATCTCAAGGAATGACAACATGAACATTGGCAAACTCGTGAAAACTGAATTAATTAAGATTAACCGATCACCGTAGGATAGTAGTTTACTTCGCCAAGTCCCTAATTTTGCCCCAAAACGGCTCTCTATAGGATTCCATTCGGAATTTCTAAGTTTCCGATAATGCACAGGAATACCGAGATATCTTATGGGTAAGGACCCAGCCTCACACCCAAAGATTTGTCTATACTCCTGTTCCTTTTCTTTAGCCTTTCCAAAACAAAATATCTCACTTTTATGGAAGTTAATTTTCAATCCAGACAATTGCTCAAACATCGAAAGGATTAATTTCATATTTACGGCCTTTTCAACATCATGTTCCAAGAATAATATTGTGTCATCCGCATATTGGAGTATCGATACTCCCCCATCAACCAAATGAGGAATGAGACTCCCTACATGACCCTCTTCTTTCGCACGAGAAATTAAGATGGCAAGAACATCGGCAACAATGTTGAAAAGAATTGGAGAAAAAGGGTCACCTTGTCTCAATCCTTTCCTAGTTTGGAAATTGTGTCCAACATCGTCATTAACCTTAATTCCGACACTACCTCCCTGGACAAAGTTTTTGATCAAATCACACCATTTCGGATCAAAGCCTTTCATCCTTAGCACTTGTTGGAGGAATGGCCATTTAATTTTGTCGGAAGCCTTCTCAAAGTCAATTTTGAAAAGAACTCCGTCTAACTTTTTCCGATTAATTTCATGAACAGCTTCATGTAGGACAACTACTCCCTCAAGGATATGGCGTCCCGACATGAAAGCCGTCTGTGTTGGCCGAACAACCTTGTGAATTAACTGAGAGATTCGAATAGTAGCTACCTTAGTAAAAAAATTGAAACTCACATTAAGGAGGAAAATAGGCCGATATTGTTGTATTTGGATCGCATTTTACTTTTTAGGTAATAACGTGATGACACCAAAATTAAGTTTATACAAAGGTAATTGGCCCATATGTAATTGTGTAAATAAGGTCATCAGGTCATCCTTAATTATACTCCAACATTTTTGGTAAAACTCCGCCGGAAAACCATCAGGTCCAGGGGACTTAATATGTTCCATATGAGATATAGCCTCGAACACCTCAACTTCAGAAAATGCCATTGTAAGTATATTGTTTTCCTCTGGTGTTAGTTGAGGGATGTCTGTCACGTGATTCTCCATCATAGAGAAAGAGGTATGTGCCGGTGCCCCAAACAATTTTTTATAATATTCAGTAATATAAACTTTTAGATTATCATCACCTACTATAGTACCTTCATCCTGCTCCAATTGGAATATTTTTTCTTTCTATGTTTGCCATTTGCAATGAGGTGAAAATATTTTGTATTATTACCTCCTTCCTGAATATGCTTGACTTTGGCTCGCTGAGCCCATTTTTTCTCTTCATCTCGACGTAGCTTATTAAGACACTCATGTGCATGTTTCAGTTGATTTCGTTCAGAAAGTGATAACAAGCTAGATTCTGCTTTGATATCCAAAACATCAATAATACCAAGCAGCCGTTCCTTTTCCTTTCTATATTTTCCGCTTAGATTTTTTGCCCAGCCTCTCAAAAAACGTCGTATGTGTCTGATCTTTTTCTGCCAAGTTTGAATTGGTGAATTTCCAGCGGATACTGTTGCCCATTCGGCAGCAATCATTTCATGGAATCCATCTTGTTCGAACCAAGACAATTCAAAAGAGAATCTAAGTCTGTTACCGCGGTGAGCGTGTTGGCCAGAGTCAATTGGAAGCGGTGTATGGTCTGAGCCAGCTCGAGTGAGCGCCCTCACAGTCACAAGAGGGAACTTTTGTTCCCACTCCACACTAGCTAACACCCTATCTAATTTCTCATATGTTGGAATCGCTCTTCTACTTGCCCAAGTGAATTGTCTCCCAGAGAGAGAAATTTCTTTTAAGTTCAAGCTTTCAATTATTGCATTAAAGACAAAGGGCCAGTGAGGATTAAAATTGTTGCTACTTTTGTCCTCTTTTCTTCGCAGAATATTAACATGTAAGTTTTTTTATAATCTTGAGGATGTTTGTGTGTCCACAATAAATAAACTATTAGAAACATAATTTAGTAAAATATTTGCTTTCAAGTTTGTCTTCCCTACTCTATCTTTTATTATGCAACCACAATCGTCTATCATGGTCATAATTCTACACACAACCACAATCGTTGGCTCAAATGTTTCTTATGGGTTTTTGCTTCATTACAACCTCCCAGTAGTACCAACAACGGATCCAACAAGACCCATGATCATGTATCTTTTGTCTCTTTATTGTACCTCCCTCTCTCTCTCTCCCTCCCTCTGCGTCACTCAAGGATGGTGGTGAGTTATATATCCACTTGTAGTCGACATATATATAAATATACAATATTTAGCTAAAGAAAAATCATCTAGTTGTGATAAGGGGTGGCCGATCTTCTCAGTAAGCAACGGTGGTGATGATGATCACGGGGTGATGGCAGCGGAGAAACACGACGATGAAGTGGATGATAACTTGTATGACGCAACGAGATCTCTCGATTGGTCCCTGTCGCCAATGCAACAGCTCTCAACCCTGCAAGATATTCGCAACTCCACACACTTGCGCACGTAGCCGCCGACCACGAAGCGGTAAGTTGCAACCGTCTAATTCCCAATGGAACAGCAGATCACACAAGACTTTTTCAGGATCTACACAATATTAAGCAATATGGTGTAGGGATTCAATAGTTTTGCTAGAGCAAACAACTAAGAACTAGGGTTTATCTTAAACGTGGTCTAAAGCAGCTAGGGGGCATCCTGCACACTTATATAGGCGTCCAGGATGAGTTCTGGTCGGAAAGATACAAAAATAACCGACCCAGAATAGACCTGGTCGAGACAGACTCGGACAAATCCGGTCTGGAATCCGGTCAACCGGGCCAGGGACCGGGTCGGCCGGTCTGGGGTCCGGTCAACCGGGCGGCATCCGGGTCGGCCGGTCTAGGGTCCGGTCAACCGGGCGGCAACCGGATAGTTGCGAGGTTTTCCGGTTTTCATCCGGTACGATAAATCACGTCCGGTTGGCGCCCGGTCAACCGGGTCAGTGACCGGGTTGGCCGGTCTGGTGGCCGGTCGGACCGGGTGCTGTACCGGCCTGGACGTCTTCTTCTCCTCTCGCGCATGCCTCCCGCTCCTCCCTCGCGCGTCCATGAGATATCTTCATGTCCAGCTCCATGTCCAGCTTCACGTCCATCTTGACGTCCGTCTTCATGTCCAGCTGCTCCTCTCCTCCTCGTGCGATGCTCGTCTCTTCTTGATACCTGATGATACATAAGTAATAGGACTTAGGCAGTATAAAGTTCTCGTCAATCAAAGTACCGTTTAGAAACAAGTTCACCTGTTGTTTAAGTAGCTTCGCACGAGCCCTTGTAATTGGTCCAATCCGAACTTCATTGGACTTGAGCTCCACAGCAAGTTCATCTTCATTTATTAATGACGGAGGTAGTGGTGTAGTAGGGATGTCCTCATCATCTCCCCCCTTCAAAAGGCGTCGACCCCGACGCTCCAAGGTCTTCTCCGTCATATGGTGTCAAATTATCAACATTGAAAGAATTACTGACACCAAACTCATCAACTGGAAGATCTATCGAGTATGCATTATCATTGATCTTGGCAAGCACTTTGTAAGGACCAGCACCACGAGGCTTCAACTTAGACTTCCGCAGCTTCGGGAACCTATCCTTGCAAAAATGTACCCAGACCATATCACCAGGCTTGAACAACATCTCTTTGCGCTTCGTATTCATCCTTGCAGCATTGCTCTTGCCTTTCTTCTCTATCAACTCTTTAGTCTTCACATGGATTTTTCGCACAAAATCTGCCCTCTTGGATGCCTCCATATCAACTCTCTCATGTATGGGCAAAGGCAACAAGTCAAGTGGAGTAATGGGTTTGAGACCATACACCACCTCAAAAGGACATAGCTCCGTGGTAGAATGTACCGCCCTGTTGTAAGCAAACTCCACATGCGGCAAACACTCTTCCCACTCCTTCAGGTTCTCAATAGTTGTGACAAGGTTCGATTCACCACCTCAGTTTGACCATCAGTTTGGGGATGACAAGTAGTACTGAATAGTAGCTTTGTCCCAAGATTTCCCCAAAGTGTCTTCCAGAAGTAGCTCATGAACTTCACATCACGATCAGAAACAATAGTCTTCGGGACTCCATGTAGTCGAACAATCTCCCTGAAAAACAGGTTAGCAATATGCGACGCATCGTCGCTTTTGTGGCAGGCAATAAAGTGTGACATTTTAGAAAATCTGTCCACTACCATAAATATAGAATCATGGCCTCTTTTAGTACGCGGCAAACCCAACACAAAATCCATACTAATATCTTCCCAAGGTGTAGTAGGTGCCGGTAATGGAGTATACAAACCGTGAGGCTTCAGCTTGGACTTGGACTTGTTGCAAGTAATGCACCTCTTCACATACCTGTCCACATCCCGCCTCATATTTGGCCAATAAAAGTGATCAGCGAGCATGAGTAGCGTCTTCTCACGCCCAAAGTGACCCATCAAACCTCCAGCATGTGATTCCTGCAATAAGAGCAAACACACAGATGATTCTGGAACACATAGTTTGTTAGCTCGAAACAAGAACCCATCATGGATGTGATATTTTTCCCATGCTTTACCAAGAGCACATAAGCGATATGGTTCAGCAAAATCATGATCAGTAGCATATAAATCACATAACACCTCTAATCCAGGAATTTTAACATCAAGTTGAGTTAATAGCATATTCTTCCTAGATAGAGCATCAGCAACAATGTTATCTTTTCCCTTCTTATGTTTAATAATGTATGGAAAAGATTCAATGAACTCAACCCACTTAGCAAGATGCCTATGCAAAGTAGATTGGGCTTTCAGATATTTCAAAGCTTCATGATCAGAATGTATGATAAATTCCTTTGGCCACAAATAATGTTGCCAAACCTCAAGAACTCTAATCAAAGCATACAATTCTTTATCATATATTGGATAGTTCAACTTAGCACCAGAAAGTTTCTCAGAAAAATATGCAATTGGGCGACCCTCTTGCATCAACACACCACCAATTCCAATACCACTAGCATCACATTCAATCTCAAATTGCTTATTGAAATCAGGAAGTGCAAGCAACGGTGCAGAAGTTAACAATCGTTTCAGTTCATCAAAAGCATGATCTTGGGCAACGCCCCACTCAAATGCGACACCCTTTTTAGTTAATTCATTCAAAGGTGCAGCAATAGTAGAGAAATTGGGCACAAAACGGCGATAAAACCCAGCTAGACCATGAAAACTTCTAACTTGACTCACATTCATGGGAGTAGGCCAATTTTGAATAGCTTCAATTTTAGACACATCTACTTCTACTCCATGCTTAGAGACAACATAACCCAGAAATATGACATTATCTTTGCAAAATGTGCACTTCTCAAGATTACCATAAAGTTTACTATCACGCAACACTTGAAAAACATGTCGAATATGTATAACATGATCAGATTCATTGCGGCTGTAAATTAATATGTCATCAAAATACACAACCACAAACTTGCCAATAAATTCACGCAAAACATGGTTCATCAGTCTCATGAAAGTGCTAGGTGCATTAGTCAAACCAAAAGGCATTACTAACCACTCATATAAACCAAATTTTGTTTTAAAGGCAGTTTTCCACTCATCCCCTTCTTTCATCCTAATTTGGTGATAACCACTACGCAAATCAATTTTACAAAACATAGCAGCACCACTCAATTCATCTAGCATATCCTCTAAACGGGGAATAGGGTGACGATATCGAATAGTGATATTGTTTATAGCTCTACAATCTACGCACATACGCCATGTACCATCTTTCTTAGGAACAAGAATAACAGGAACAGCACAAGGACTAAGGCTTATGCGGATATGACCTTTGTCGAGTAGCGCTTGTACTTGCTTCTGTATCTCCTTCGTCTCTTCGGGGTTCGTTCTATATGGTGCCCGATTGGGTAGCGAAGCTCCGGGAATCAAGTCGATTTGATGCTCAATACCTCGCAATGGTGGAAGTCCTGCGGGTACCTCATCCGGAAACACGTCGCCAAATTCCTGCAAAACATTAGAAACACCAAGAGGAAGAGGGGTCATGTCGTTAGAAACCAAAACCGTACCCCTGTACAAAAGCACAAGAGGCATGGTTGTAGGATCCTCACTAAATTCTCTCATGTCTTCTTTGGTGGCTAATGAGACTAAGGAATTCACTCTCTCACTTTTCGTTATATCACTCACAACATTACAATTCTCTCGCCTATCGAAAGAAGCATCCTCCAAATTGACCTCAACTTTCTGACGAGACTCATTGACAATTTGCTGTGGTGTCATAGGCTGTAAATTGATTTTCTTGCCCTTGAACTCCAAGTGATATGTATTGGCACGGCCATTGTGTTGCACAGAACGGTCATAGAGCCAAGGCCGACCCAATAGTAGGTGACATACCGTCATAGGAACGACATCAAAATCAATGCAATCCTTATACGGTCCAATAGCAAACTCAACATGCACCATGTGGTTTACCTTTATCTCACCATTGTCGCTCAACCACTGAATATAGTATGGATGCGGGTGCGGTAGATACTTCAACTTCAGCTTGGTACACAACTCTTTGCTTGCTAAATTGCGGCAACTCCCGCCATCAATAATGACCTTGCAAGCCTTGTCAGGACCAACTAAAGCCTTTGTTTGGAACAAATTGCAGCGCTGAGTAGATGCACTAGGCAACACATTAAGAGCACGCTGCGACACAACAATGGTGCGAGTATCAGACGGATATGCATCTTCACCATCAGTGTCATAGTCATCATCTTCTGGAGCATTAGGATCAACATCTTCTCCAGTCTCGTACTCATTGTCCTCATTGATAACCATAACTTTGCGGTTAGGACAATCTCTCTTGAAGTGACCCTTGCCACCACATGTATGACAAACCATATCACGGTTACGCGCAGTAGACACATTAGAGCCACTCGTACTTGCAGTAGATTCGGACTTCTTTGTGTTAGACACATTGGAGACCGACTTACTAGGCGGAGGGGCGGAGCGCGTCGAAGGCACCGGCATCATAGATGGGGCCGCGCGGGGTGTGAAACGCCCAGCTCCCGTAGCTCGTCCTTTGATCTTTGCTTCGTCAGCCAACTGTGATCCAGCTTCTCTTGCATGATGTAACAATTGATTCATATTGGTGTAGTTGTAGTGACGAACAATGCCTTTGATGTCATACTTCAAACCGTTGAGGAAACGCTGCATTGTCATCTCAAGAGACTCACGGACACGGCCACGCTGCATAAGCATCTCCATTTCCATGTAGTATTCATCCAGAGTCTTCACACCTTGTCTCAAAAGAGTCAGCTTATCATATATATTCCGCAAGTAATTTGTAGGCACAAAGCGAGCAGTCATCGCCTCCTTCATGGCACGCCATGTGCGTATAGGCTGCTCACGATCCTCTTCTCGGTTACGAACAAAAGCATCCCACCAACGCAAAGCATAGCCATCAAATTCGGAAGAAGCAAGCTTGATCTTCCGGTCTTCAATATAATGCGGATGTAAGCTCCACAACTTCTAAATCTTGAGCTCCCAAGTGAGGTATTCTTCAACATCAGCTCCTCCTTCAAAGTTGGGTATAGAAAACTTGGGCTTACCCAAACCATCTTCTTCATCTTGTCCACGACCATTGCGGCCAAGTGGAACCCAACCACGAGCACGATTACCACGGGGCGCATCACGAGCATTGTGTGCGTCATCTTGAAGCTCAGGATCATCGTCATCATCTTGTTGTTGTTGCGCGGTCAAGTTCTCAACAGCTAAGCGCAAATCAGCAAGATTGCGTTGTACATCCGTCATTTGATCTTGCATTGTAGTGACGGTCACATGAGTAGCATCCAGCTTTTGGGAAATCTCATCAATCTTCCCATTAAGCACCTCGTCCTGAGCGCAGAATTCACGTCGCATCTCATTACGAAGAGCCTCATACTCCCTCCATGTGATGATATCTGCAGCACTCTTATTTTTCTGGTTAACAATTCTATGATCACTAGCAGACATCGTTAGGAGATTAGTGCACTAAATCAAAAATATATGGTGGTACTCTCACAACTCACGCAAAACTGGTAAGAAAAGGAGATCTTACCGTTCCAAAGTAAATTAGTGTTGCTTACCACTTGTAGTAACAACTAGTGCATGGATGTAGCGAAGTGAATATCAAGGGTATAAGAACAAATCACACGACAAAGCAGGGTATATGTGGGGCTGTAGGTAGGCTACCTATTTGCACCAATAACAAGCTCTAGCGCTGACCGTAGACAACCAATGATACTCACACAAGGCGATATAATGGGGCAATGCAACTATATGTGGAAAAAGTTGCAATGCACACGAGAGACGCTAGCAAAGCTCAACGAGACAGGCACAAGATTGCTCAACTACTGGTGCAGTAAAGTAAACTTAGGTCTTCACTTGATTCAACTAGCACCACACTTTTCTTTTTGGAATTTTCTTTTCTATAACACACGCATCTATGTAGCTCTTTTTGCTTCTTTTCAATTTTTTTTTTGATTTTCGGACACAACTCCTCGATAACACGGCCAACAGAAAAATGCAAAGCACCAATAACCTAACGAGCAGCATGTCGAGCGATAAAACTAGTCTCTTCTGGGGAAGTTCCTAGTCACTTTATATCGAAAGGCTGTGTCTATGGTTGGGAACAAGCACACTGTACGCTATGTGGACTCAGAGTAACAAAAACTGACACCACAAGATAAAGGAACACAAGATGGTAGAGTAAACTCAAACCCTAAAAGACTAGATGGAAAGAAAAGATACGCAAAAACAACTACGAAAAGCAACTAAAACTTGAAATTAGTGCAATCTAAAGCTATGGCAAACCCTAACCCTAATTTTTTTTGGCTTTTTCTGGATAGGAAACACTCACAACTCAACTATGGGGTGGATTGTGGATGGCTTACCGAGGAAAACTGGAAATCTGATACCAAGATGATAAGGGGTGGCCCGATCTTCTCAGTAAGCAACGGTGGTGATGATGATCACGGGGTGATGGCAGCGGAGAAACATGACGATGAAGTGGATGATAACTTGTATGACGCAACGAGATCTCTCGATTGGTCCCTGTCGCCAATGCAACAACTCTCAACCCTGCAAGATATTCGCAACTCCACACACTTGCGCACGTAGCCGCCGACCACGAAGCGGTAAGTTGCAACCGTCTAATTCCCAATGGAACAACAGATCACACAGGACTTTTTCAGGATCTACACAATATTAAGCAATATGGTGTAGGGATTCAATAGTTTTGCTAGAGCAAACAACTAAGAACTAGGGTTTATCTTAAACGTGGTCTAAAGCAGCTAGGGGGCGTCCTGGGCACTTATATAGGCGTCCGGGACGAGTTCTGGTCCAAAAGATACAAAAATAACCGACCCAGAATAGATCTGGTCGAGACAGACTCGGACAAATCCGGTCTGGAATCCGGTCAACCGGGCCAGGGACCGGGTCGGCCGGTCTGGGGTCCGGTCAACCAGGCGGCAACCGGATAGTTGCGAGGTTTTCCGGTTTTCATCCGGTACGATAAATCACGTCCGATTGGCGCCCGGTCGACCGGGTCAGTGACCGGGTTGGCCGGTCTGGTGGCCGGTCGGACCGGGTGCTGGACCGGCCTGGACGTCTTCTTCTCCTCTCGCGCATGCCTCCCGCTCCTCCCTCGCACGTCCATGAGATATCTTCATGTCCAGCTCCATGTCCAGCTTCACGTCCATCTTGACGTCCGTCTTCATGTCCAGCTGCTCCTCTCCTCCTCGTGCGATGCTCGTCTCTTCTTGATACCTGATGATACATAAGTAATAGGACTTAGGCAGTATAAAGTTCTCGTCAATCAAAGTACCGTTTAGAAACAAGTTCACCTGTTGTTTAAGTAGCTTCGCACGAGCCCTTGTAATTGGTCCAATCCGAACTTCATTGGACTTGAGCTCCACACCAGGTTCATCTTCATTTATTAATGACGGAGGTAGTGGTGTAGTAGGGATGTCCTCATCAAGTTGTCCTCAGAATCACAATATTCCCATGGTTGCCCGAACCTAACGCGGCATGCATTTACGCCCATGCATTTACTATTTTATATGTGTGTCATTGTGCTTTATTCCTTATTCATAGCCCTCCGATGGTTGGAGTGGTTGCAAAGGGTTTGAATATTAAAGTATATGCTAGATTATTTAGTGAAGAAAATTCCTTATGAGATTATTTTCTCATTATTATTTTCAACATGCCATGTCATTTTATATCCATTCTACCACCGGAACCCCTCCCCGAGCCTAGAATTTGCTATATGTACAACTACAGGAGCACACATACCTCTGCACACTCAGGAATGGCAGCCCATATGGTCCCATCATCGTTAATGTTTGTTTGTTTGCGCTATATTTTCTCGGTGATTTTCTTTACAATGTTTCATTATGGGGGAGACTTGCATAGGATCTCTCCATTAGGTAGGATTATAGGATCAACCCAGAAAAACATACTTTGAACAGGCGAAAAAATCTGAAAATAATAAACAGCATGCATATAGGTTGTATCTACAACTCCAAGAAATTTCAGCCTAAAATCTGATCTACACTTGGAGAAACAAAAAAGACAAATTCTATTGTGAATAGTGTCAGATCTGGTTGAGTAGTATTTCACACTATTCACACTCAGATTTATCTTTTTTGTCTCTCCAAATGTATGTCGAATTTGAAGTTGCAAATTTTTGGCGTTGCATATATAACATAGATGTGTGTTCTGATTTTTTTTCAGATTTTTTCAACAAGTTTTGTCTTTGCAAAAAAATTGATCTCATAGATCCTATCTAAGACCTGATCCTACCCAAGTCTTCCCCTTTCATTATTTTTCACACTTTTCAGGTTTCTTCATGTTGGAATGGAAAAGGTAGGAATTTCACAGTGAATTGTAAATAAATCTTCAAATGCTAGATTATTTATTGAACCAAATTCCACACGAGATTATTTTCTCGTTATTATTCTCAACACATGTTGTTGTTATTATCCCTTCTACCATGAGAACCCCTCCTCGTGCCTAGCATTAATTTTCTATATGTGCAACTACAGAAGCCACGCATGCACACCTCTGCGCAACCGGCAACGAGAACCATATAGTCCCATCGTCGTTGATATTTATTCATTTGCACTCCGTTTTCTCAATGAATTTTTTCATAGTGTTTCATGTTTCGTTAATTTTCTCACTTTTAGGGTTTCTTGACATTGAAATGGAGAAGTTAAGAATTTTACCATGAATTGTAAATAAAACTTCAAAGTTAATGAAAAACTCATCGGTGTTTTGAAGAAAATATCTGGGTGTACATCTAGACATTATGTGTTTACACACTAAGTTTCGCAAAGAAATGACATTTTTATGGGCTGCGTAAAAAAGACAATTTTTGTTGATCCAAAATAGTATTTTACGAGACATGTTTTTATCTTTTTAACGTATTCCACACGAAATGTCGTTTTTCCACAAAATTTTGTGAGTGAACATAGAATATCGAGATGCACACCTAGAATTCCTTTTTTTTTTAAATTTTAAAATAAAATTAAAATGCATTTTTCTTAATAGGTGCATCTAAACCTACGAGCCAAAACACCATGTCCACAAAGGTGTTATTTCTGCCGTGACCAAGACTGATGAACAACCGAATTTAATAATCAACGGCTTCCAATTTTCCACCATCCGTACACGAGGAGACTAGCAGTGCTGAACAGAGCAATACACATGAACCTAAAAAAACAAGAAGGTAGTACGGCTAGAGCCGAGCTATCCGGAGATATGTCGATCGAGTGGTTGCACTTTTCGAGAGATCAAGACAGAAATTTTGATAATATATGTGCTCCATATTGTACGGTACTAGAATATAAGATATCTCAATTCTAGCTTTTGGGTACCCACACCCACCCAATGACATGTTTCTTGGAGGAGCTTGCTTCTCTTGCTCTGTAAAATCACAAAGAAAACGGTAGAGGAGATAGATCGCCGCAGGAGACAGGCACGACGCAAGCTGAGCGCCTGAGGCGTCGTCTGCCGCCATGGACCACTTCCGGCAGCCGCAGAATCCCGTCTCCGATTGCCCCAACGAAGGACGACACCAACAACCTCTTCGCAAAAGCCCCAGAAAACATCAGCCAATCGTCGCTCGCGCTGCAAGACATGGTGCATTATAGTCAGTTCGTTGCTGCGTCCCGGTCGCAGCAGTACGGCACACTCCCGTACCTACGGCCGTAACGGTGCCGAGTTGAGTGAGACAGGGGCCTGGGAGACTATGCAGATTGCAGACCTTAAACTTTCGAAATAAGGGCAAGTTTTGTCTATGTCCTCAATAAAAGCGGCATGACTACACGTCGGCGATTTCAGACACATGGTCAGCACAAAATCGAAAAGAAAACAAATCACGGAGCTCAGAAAACACTGACACTAATTGTTTTTAAGGGACCGTAGTGGGAATTTAGAAATTTTGACAAGGCAAATTCAGGGAAGGAGTATATAGTACTCCATCCGTTTCATATTTCTTCTTGCAGTTTTAGTTTTGAAATAAAACCACGAGAAGAATTATGTAAGCGAGCAAGAGGGTAGTGTAATATAAACGACGGGGTGGTTCTTCATCCCGATTAAATGATAGTCCTGCAGCACACAATTGTTGCACAAATGGAAGAAACAAGAACAAGAAATAAATATCCATCAGTACTCCAAGAAGACACAACACGCGCCATTCCCCAACAAAGATAACGCGTTTCGAACTAACACCCATAATAATGTGATTAAAGACGGTATCATGCTTGATTGCATTATGCAGTTCTGCGTATAGACAGGAGATCACGAGGGGTGAAACAAGATGGTACACTACCTGACTAGCACTGGAGCGTCAAGCCGTCAACGCCAGCTCCCTCCGTCTGAGATCGACCGCCAAGCTGGTTTGTCTTGCTTCAAACGTTTCAATGCATGAGCTGTTGAGCTCACCCGCAGGGTGAAACAGCAGATCTGAATCTAACTGAAGCCCTTCCGTCATCATGAGTGGGTCTAGTTGCTGTTCACAGAATGGTCAGGATGTCTGCACAAGTTTCAGCTGTACAGGCACAGAAGCAGTCTCTGTTTATGTACCTTTCTGGGGCACGCAGTAAGCTGGGTTGGTAAATTGATTTTCTTTCACTTGGAACAAATGGGCTTGGATGAATACAAAAAAAAATCTGAATCATTTCCGGTGCAATACAAGCACGGAGTTGTATCAGCATCTAGACTATGCTAAGGATGGGCGCCTCAACAGCTCAAATTTCCTACGGCTGCATAATAATTTACAAGTTCTGAAACTTATTCCCGGGGCTCCCAAGTCCCAACTGCCCTATTCACTGCTTGAACCGTCAGTATTATGACGTCTGACAAGGTACACATGGTGGAAGCATAAATCTTCAGACTGAAGCGACCTGCATGATAACTGAAGCGGTTAAATTACTGGACTGGACAGCAGAATTAAAGGCATACAGAGCATATAATATACAGTAGAAGGTTTTAGCATTCAACTGTTTGACCAAACAGAGCTATGATGCTCCTAAGTGTAACCACAAACTAGCTTTAAAATCATAATTCGATTGAGGCACTCAGAGAGTCGAATGAGCATTGCCTTTGGCGATTAAAAAAAAGTGTTTGCCAATTTCTATCATGGAAAAACAGGCAGAGAAACATTATTGAACCCACAACCAGACAGGGCAGTGGATAGCTCATGCCAAGATTTTGTTCTTCAAACTGATGGACAACACTTAACAATCTGGATTTCTGTTAGCAGGCAAGGAAAAATTTGCTTCTTTTGAGAAAAAAACTTCAGTTGTCAATTCACGAATGACCTAAACTGGATATTCTATTTTCCATTATGAAAAGAATAAAATGAACAACAAAACTTGGCATATGATAGTACATCTATAAAATCGGTACCTTCATTATGAGCTTCTATGAAATGGGTTCTCATGCATACTAGAAAGAGATGTGTCCTGCTTTTGACCAAAAACTTACATCAGAAACAATATATACAAGGAAATTCGTTTTCCACATGAATCACAAGAGTTGAGAGTTAGTTACTTGAATCCTTGCATTGATGCTTTGGAGTCCATGGTGGTTATTTGCAGAAGGTACAGCGACGTTTAATGACAACCTGTTGTCACTTGCTGCATGGCCTTGGTGGTCTTCATCTGTAGACTTGGCAGTCCTTCTCCATCGCTTCAACATATATCTCTGAGGCAACTCTTTGATATTTCTGTAATCAAACACCTTCAACATGTGACAACATGGAATACCCATATGCTCAAACTTCCTACAAGTGCACATACAGGAGTTATCGCTTGAGTTAAATCTAACATAGTGTTCCTTGGGTTTCTCAGAGGGAGCAACTTTGTACTCAGAGGTCGTCCCATTCTCTCCACAACTGAATAACACAGAGTCCATGAACAGTTCAAACTCTTTTCTAAAGATCTCAAACACCACTGGAGTATATGTATGGGATGTTTGCTTTAACATCTTGGCTGGGGGTATTCTTGGATAACTTTGGCTAGCTTGGAAATCAGCTTGGAGCTCAGCGTAACGATGTTCATCTACTGCTCTTTCATAGTGTTTGAAGAAGGAGAGCAGATCTAGTTGAGGGCTCAAGAATTTCTTCAAAACACTGCTGAAACTCTCAGCTTGAAGTGAGCTTATTATGTCAGCACAAAATATATGTCTATCATATGCCAATGCCCATCTTCCCCTCTCATCAAATAGTTTAGCCAGCCACTCATTATGCCTAAGATCATGCTTCTCTAGCATACTTCTCCATGCAAACACAAATTCTTCCTCTTCCTCATAGCCAAAGACACATTTGCTAAAATCCTTTGCAAATGTCTTTGAACCTTGGAAAACTTGATTCAGGTGCTTTACAGAATTCTGATATACCTGCCAAGCACAAACTTGCTGAGTAGTATTTGGCCAGGCTGCAGCCATTGCACTACTCAACTGAATAGATTGATCTATTAAAGCTACCGCTGGCTGTTTCCCATGCATGGCGATCTTAAAACTCTCAAACAGCCACTTAAACGACTCAAATGATTCATCATAAAGCAAAGCTGCACCAAAAATAATTGTTTGTCTGTGATGATTCACGCCAAGGAATAAAGCCAATGGCCTGCCATATCCATTTATCTTGTATGTTGTGTCTAGACAGAGCACATCACTGAAGTAGTTGAAGTCATCTCTAGATTTTGGATCTGCCCAAAAGAAGTTGGTTAGCTTGTCATCCTCATCAATCTGCATGGTATAAAAGAACAAGGGATTATCCATTTGCATAGTCTGCAAATATTTTAATATGGCTCCACCATCACCAGGTTGCATCGCCTTCATGCGCTTTGAATGGAGATAATTCTTATAATCTGCTGGGAGGAGAGAAATATTTCGAAGGAAACCAACTTGTCTCACAACAAGATCACCAGTTGCTTTTGTTGTTGGTGTCATTACAGAATCATCTGACAGTTCAGTTTCCCCAGTCTGAAGTTCCGTCAATATCCTCTGTGACCTTAGCATATGCATCGTCGAAGGAGGGGCCAGCTGATGATTGTGCTCTGCTTTAAAATCAGTGACTCTATATTTACACTCTGGTGTTACTTTAATAATCAACCGTGCTGGACAGCCAATTCTTGTATCTAACCTTGGCTTCTTGGCTTCCAATGACTTCTTATCCCTGTTGTAACCCTCTCTTGAGCACACAAATGTCCTTACTTTGGTAATATTTTCAGAAGATTTATGTGATGTGCTTTTTCTAACACTAAAACCAATATGCCCAGCATATTTATTGTAGAATTCATATGATTTTTCCTCGCTATCAAATTCCATGTCCACCTCAGGAACCAGCTTAGCAAGCGAAGCCTCATCTATAGGTGGTTCAGCTTCTATCATTCTTCTCATTTTCCCCTGAAGAACCAATCATAATTAAGTTCAGTAACAAGAAAAAGGAGGCACATTTAATTGTACCAGACCTTAACCAGTACCACCATAATAAGATGAAAACAGTAAACGGATCTATATGCTTGGGCCACAACCTAAAATTCAACTCTGAAAAAATCTAATTTTGTTTTATGGTTTAGGTATTGTACAACTTTAAAAATTCGGGGAAAAAACCATTTAGGGATTTTGTCCATGCAAGTGTGGGTGCTTTGAGTTTAGGGTTTCTCTAGTTCAGGATTTGTACATCTAAAAGAATCCTAAAAAACAATAGATACCAAACATGTTAGAAATGCGGGTCTGCAAAAATCATGCAAAAATATGATCAAATAATCCAGATAGAAAAGAAAAAAATGTATCAACTTATTTTTTGAACAGTACAACTTCAACCTCTTGTAATTTTTTGCACAGGACTCATTTTATTATATATTTGGATGAGTTTTTGCAGACTGAAATGTTAGCATAAATCTACGACTATTTTGAGAATTTTTCGAGATGCACAAGTAGCTAAACCATCACCTAAAGCGCCCACCCTTGCACGCAAAATTGGTTTTCCTTTCCTTTTATGATTTCATGGTCACACGGTGACTTATTCTGTATGAAGATCTTAATTGAACACAATGCAGGCACATAGGTTTACAATCAAGGAAGGGAACAACTAGAGATCTCATAGAGAGAACTATGCAAGTATTTTATGGTTCAAGCATTATGCACTCACTGGGTCAGAAATTTCAGTTTGGAAAGGGGTTAAAATTGCACAAGTTGTAGCAGACACCAGACAGCCAAAGGACTAGACACATTGAACTGTGTTACAGGTACTATGGTTGTTCTAGCAACTGATTGTAACATAATTCACAGAAGTTCAACTTCCAGCATTCAAGGAGATGTATAGTTCTTTCGAAGCATACAAGCTGCTCAAAAATTGTGAAACCATAGCATATGCAAAAAAATAAAAAGGACTATTGGGTCACTGCCTCGGAACACAAGATTGTGGTTTTACCTTCCTGTAAGCAATGCCGCATGCGTTGCAAAGAGTTCTTGGGCCATCCGGACCACGCCGCATATGGGGCGTCGCATTACCGGATATACCACACCGCAGACACCTGATAGAATATGAGTAAGCTGTAAGAATGACAAGTACAAGCCTACAGTTGAACTGAAGCCACTTCTGCAACATGAGAAGCAAACATGACTGAAGTTGAACAAGTGCACTGTAACTGTTCAATCAGAACACTGCAAGACCATTTCATAGTTCAACATCATCACCAACGGCGACCAAACATCACCACAAGTGATTTTCAGCAGAGCACCTAGCAGCACGTACCGGACGTGGCCGTCGAGGCTGTCGTCGGCGTTGTCGCGGTGGAGCTCCAGTTCCTGCTCCGCCGGCACAGCCGCGTACGGATGCATCTCTCCCCCGCCTCCATCCGAGGCCACCAGCATGTGCATCATAGCATCACCACCCTGCCAAGGCCACACTCACATTAAGAATTCGATAAAAAAATACTGCACAGATGGAGAATTTGACTTGAATTTGTACCTCGAGGAGCACCCGCGAGGGGTCTGGGACGAAAATTTGTGGGAATTTAGGAGATTTGTTTTGGTTTTGTGCGGATTGGAGCTAGGGTTTGGAGCGCCAAGGGGATGAGCGGAGTGGGGAGGGGATCCGATGCGGCGGCGCGGTAGGTGGCCTCGTGTGGTCTCACCCATCGCCCGACACGTGTACGTCCAGGATCTAGCCATTCCTCCATTATCACTGACATATTGGGCCCACAAAGCGTGGGTCCCACCTGTCATAAATCTTCCTCATAGCCGGAGCGGAGAACCGGAAGAGAAACCAAGGCGAAAAGGGGACAACAGCGAACAGAGAGAAAGAAGAGGACATCAGCGTCGCCATGAGCGCCCTCAAGTTCTGCGGCCAATGGTGAGCAGACGAATCCCTTAGCGTCCGTCTTCCGTGATCTGTTCTCCGATGGATCAAGGAGATTTAATCCCAATGTGTTTTTTTTTTCTCATTTCCTTTTCTCGCAGCAACAACATGCTGTACCCGCAGGAGGACAAGGAGATGCGCACCCTCCACTACGCCTGCTCAGCCTGCGAGCACAAGGTTGTTGTTGATTCCCTTGCTCCGTTTCGCATGACGATTTTTCTTGTGTCTGTATTTGGTGACTGCACATTCTTGAAACCCTAAGTTAAGATTTGTCTGGGAAACTGAGGTGGAGCTGGGGTTCTGGGATCTGGCGGTGGATAAGGATTTAGATTTGGTGGCGCGTTATTCAGGTTGCGCTTAGGTGAGTAGATAGTTTAGGCCATGCTTTTTTTACTCATCTTTTCATTTTGCCAAGGGCGTGTCTGTCCATGTTTGTGGCTTCAAAATTAAGGATTGAAGACTACGCAACCGGTTTCTCTTGGCCTTGTTTGCTAAACCCTCGGTAAAAATCTGAGACCGGTGAAGTGTGGAAGGTTCGATAAGCTCACACGCGGATCCTTAGTTTTAGTCCATATCATTGCATTTATATTTTCTCGAAAGATCATAAGTTCACAAGTCAAGATCATGAGCGAGAATTTGGGGCCTTTTTTTTGGAATTACTTGAGAAGATCATGTGGCTTGATTGACTGGGGGGCCTAAGCAAGTCAGAATTTTAGCAGGACTAGCACATTGGCCATGCTTCGCTACGTACTGCATTTTTTTTTTCCAAAATTTGAGGTGTGATTTTGAAAAATGTAACCCAAATTATCCTTACGGGGATTCCTTAAGAACGCCAAAGCTGTATCGAAGATGCATGAGAAATTGAGAAAGGGTAATATTTGCTTACAAGTGTAGCCGCATCACACACAAATATAAGGAAGCCATTATTTCCAAATTCTTTAGGACCTTTTCTTTTCGAGTAGCAGATGCTAATCCTTTTCTGCTCTCTCTAATCGTCTTTGTCTTTCTCTTCTAGAGATTGATTGATGCCAGCTGGTCAGCAATTTTTAAGCAACAATCGATTGCTTGAAATTGTGGATAACCGAAAGTGTACAACATGGATACATGAAATTGTCGACGTGCATATAAGAATTCTTGTAACTAATAATCTGATATGGCCTAAACCACATAATCTTCTGCCAATTATCGACGCACATATTATTGACATGCTAAATGAAACACTGCAAAAGAAGGGTATGAGCGTGACACAGGCACACATCCAGCAGAGAGGGCGCACAAGCGATACACAGCTCTTCCGCCTCGCCGGCCGCACACATCCCCTTGCAGGTGACTGCCGGTTTCCTCCGCCGCTCCCTCAACCTTGAGGCCGCGTGCCATGGCGCACTCGATGACACATAGGTTGACCGCCTGCTCAACTGGATCATACATGGCTGCCACTGCATGTATGTGCCGACACCGCCTCTCTAGGTCCGACTCAGCTGTGGCCTGCCGGTCGAGGGGCTCCAAGATGGACAAGCCACCATTCCCAGCGGACCAGATACACATCGCCTGTGCACGGCCACTGTCCATGGCGCAGCCTTCACGCTCCATGGAAAATGAGGATCGGGAAGGAGGAGGGTGTCGTGTAGGAGGATGTCCAGAGGCAGCGCTGCCCGGGAGCAACGGACGAATGGACGAGAGAAGGAGTAAGATTTTTTTCCCTTGGCTGAATGTATAAGGAGCATGTTGGGGCCCACCTGTTGCGCAAAGCACAGCAGCCGTTTGATCAAATTAGACGGTCCAGATGGCTGGACAGTGAACTCACCACAAACTCCAGTCTTTATGGCAGTAAAGAGTAGAGATTTTACCTCAATCCATTCTCCCATTAGTTTTTGGAACTTGTGACCTGTAGCATTAAACCATGCCTACCGAAGTGCCTTTTCGAACCACATGATCATTAAGATACAAAATCACTACTTTTCCTTGGAAACAAAAGTTTGGATGTGCATCTGCTGGTTTAGCAAAAAATTTTTTTTTATGAAATGAGACATCTGCCCGTGTACCTGCGAACTGAAGTTATGCCCCCCTCTCCACACGCACATCACTCTGTTTATTCGTGATCCGAGCAAACAGTAAATCTCATGACTGGTCTGTATCTGTAACCTGATCCTTCTATTTACATTTCTTTGGCAAATTATCATTATCAGTTATACTATAAAAGGAAATCTACATACAAGATTTTTGAAATCACTAGCCGTTGTCAGGCATGATCTTGTTTAACCATTTTTGCGCCCCTAAGAGAACTTAGATAACCTGTCATTGCCATTTAACTTGTTCTGCTATCTCCTGACTAACATGATATGCTACAATTTTCTAATAACTTTAGTTTTCTTGTAGCTTTGTCCCATAATTTGTATAACATCCTTCTTCATTTCTTCGTTTATTTCCTATATGTGGGACTGGTGGTAATTTTATTAGTATCGATTTGTTACGCGCCAACCTTAAACTTTACACGTATTAAATACAATGTCAATGTATTAAATACTCTGTCTACTTCTCCATTTTGATCTTTTAATGACTTCCTGTTTATGCTATTGCTTGCCACTCTTCCTTCCCAGAATTATGCAACAGCATCTCATGAAAACAAAGGAATTGAAATAGCCTTAAGTACTAATGTTACCAGTTAATAAAAGACACTGTTATCATGTAAGGAAAGTAAATATTCTGAAGTTTATATAGACTCATTCACTACTTTCGGGTTGATAGAACCAGCAAGGCTTATTTTGTAGCATGCTTCTAGGTTAGCTCAAGTTTGGTGAAATGCAGTAGTTATTTTGAGCTTACCCTCGTAACATCAACCCATTTCTAGGTATGGTTGGATGAAATGGTTGCACACCCTGTCCCTGAAGATGCTTATGCAAGGATGGCATTACTTTCAACTAAATAACCCTGAAAAGAACTTGTATATTTCCTTTCTGGTCTTTGTGATGCTTCCAAAACATATATGTCCATGGTTTGTGAACTACCAAGTTGGAAGCAACTCTAGAAAGAAGAGTTAGATATGTGGTGTTATATGTGGTATTTGAGGTGCTCCTCTTCCACAAGATGCTCTTTTTTTTTTTGCAGTGATAGATGAGCTTTTGGCGATGATTTTACTCAATTTATATTTTTTTCATCAACATCATATATTTTTTTTCCAGAAATTCTCACGCAGGTTGACTAATCATTTCCATCTGTATAAATCATTGACAGGAGGTTGCCACTGATACATGCGTGTACAAAAGGGTTCTCCGTAAATCTGCCGGGGAACCTACAGATGTCCCAAAAGATGCAGCAACTGATCCTACTCTGCCTCGCACCAGAAGTGTTAGATGCTACAACTGTGGCTACCCAGAAGCTGCCTATTTTCAGGTCTGTTAATGAGCATTGTTCACCTATGTTTACCTCTGCAGTTGTCGCTAATGGTTATAACTACCATCTGTGCAAGTATGGGTGAATACTCTGTTCCTGCATCCTTTTCTGTTGGTGTGTGTACATTCCCATTAATCTTGATCCCTCCAACCTGCAGGCCCCGACAAAGGGAGAGCAAGGCCTGACGCTGTACTTCATCTGCTGCAGCCCTACCTGTGGTCACAGGTGGAGGGACTGACCACAGAACAAAGTGCTATTTCCTGGCACTGAGACTTGACTGGCCATGTGTTGTTCACCTTAACTTTGTAGCTTGTGGTATCTAGGTTCCGAAGTTTCATATGACTTGGCTGATGTGAGTATACTGTTTCTGGGCTCGTCCTCTTCAATCTTTATACTGCAGAGGGGTACAACTTCTTACAATTGAGTGATGTGCGTCTTCCCTTTTTATTACCTAGGCATTTAGCTCTCAAAGCGATCCTTACCTTGATTTCTCCCGATTCTTCGATGACTGTGCCAGACTCAAGTTTTGTCTCTTAAAAGCAACTCTAGCAGATACTGAACATACATGCAAAATTTGTACGCAAATTCCTTTTTCACTCTAATTCAAACTTATGTTTCTTGCAACTTCTCATCCCCCTCCTCGAAATAGGCTTTCGCCCCGTTTTATAAATAAAACTGCAACGGCCGAACCGATACATGATGGAGAGGAAAATCTCTTACAAAGCAAATCTATACCTAATAATAAAGGAGCTACCCAAACGGACGCGCTGGACCGTCCATTTTTAGCCGTTTGGGTGGCCGCGCGGATCCGTTTGGGCGCGGGTCCGTTTGGGTCGCACGCTGCGGCCAACGCGCGGACGCAGTGCAAATGTAAAAAATAAAAAATATCAAAAGGAAAACAACAAAAAGTAAATTTAAACTAGGGATTCATTAAACTTAGCCCTATTTTGGGCAATTTTTACACAAAAGAAAGCCCTATATGAGCTTTAAACTAAAAAAAAGAGCAAACCCTAGGCCAGGGGTTGGGAGCACGGTGGCCGCCGGTGCGCAGTACTACTCCCAGTAGTACTCGTCGTCGTCGCCATCGATGAGGACGACGCCTCCCTGCGGCGACGCGCTATTCCGGCTGGACACGCCGGAGGGCGCCGGGGACTCCAGCCAGGGCGACCAATGCGCCCTTTCCCAGGCGGAGTGCGGGTCTGGAGGGCTCGCCGGCCTGCGCAGGCATGCGCGCCGCGCGGCCTCCTTCCGGAGCTGCTCCGCCGCGGCGGCTGCAGCTCCGCCTCCGCCGGAGCGTGCCCCGGCGCTCCTCCTCCTCCGCCGGAGCGGCCCGGCGCTCCTCCTCCTCCCGGAGCGCCGCACGGCGCGTGGCCTCCTCCTCCCCGGCGAGCCATCACGAGCAAGGCCCACATCTCCTCCAGCGCGGAGGCTCGCGGCGTCTCGGCGAGGTGCGGCCATTTGGCCAGCTCCTCGAGGTCGCCGAGCTCGCGGACGCCGCGAGCGCCGCTGCGGCTCGGGGTCGTCGTCCTCCTCCTCGGGCTGCGGTGGGGCCGGGGCTGGGGCCGTGGCGCCGCCGCGGGCTCGTTGATGTAGAGGCCGCCGGGGCGGCGGCCAGCCCGCCTAGCAGGCGTGTGCGGCTGCGCGCGAGGCCGCGCCGTCGCCGAGGTGAAGCACGTGCGTCGGCGCGCATCGTGCTCCACTTCGAACCACAAGTCCCAGTTGGGACTTGTGTGGCCGTACGCGGGGTGCTCCCGGAGGTCCGCCGGCAGCTGCGCGCGGTGCCTCTGGATCCCCACGATGCGGGCGCGACCGGAGCCCGGGATCGGCGGCACCGGAACCCGATCTGGGCTCAGGTGCCAACCGTGGGGCAGGTGCACGTCCCCCCACGACATTGGGACGCCGGCATCGCAGAACATCTGCGCCACCGCTACGGTGACGTAGATCCGGTCGCGGATGGGAGGAGCCGGCGGCCCCATGCCGAATGCCACCGACGCGATTCGCCGGCTGCTGCCGGCCTCGTGGTCGTTGGTGGACGGCTGGAACTCCCGCTTCGGGGCCATGGCGGCGTGGAAGCTCGTGCGTGTGTGCGGCCGGAGTGGAGAGTGGGGACTGGATAGGGACAGTCCCCCTCCCCTAGTTCACATGTAATAGGACTGGGGCACCGACAGCTGGGCCAGCCACGCGGACCAGGCGGACACGCGAGGACACCGCGTGCCATCCGTGGCCAAAGATACAAAGGTATTGCTACAGTAGTAACAAGCACCTTGACTCAAATATAAAACAAAAATTGCAGAAATAAAATAATGGGTTATCTCCCATAAGCGCTTTTCTTTAACGTCTTTTAGCTAGGCGCAGAAAGTGAAAATCAAGTAACATCAAGAGAAGAAGCATCAACATCATAATTTGTTCTAATAATAGAATCTGTAACATCCCAACTTTTGCAACCTTATTTTAGTTGTCCAGAATGCAAAAATCTGGGGGAACAAAAACTTTTTATAAATAGTTTGTTCAGATGATTTGTGTTGATCTGCTTGTTGGGTGAATTACCTTGCGCTGTTTGTTTGGATGAATTGCCTTGATCTGCTTGCTAGAAGATTTTCTTAAGCTACCTCAAAGCAAAACCCATCTAGAGGTAAAACCAGCTAGCAACTCACCAACTCAAATCCTTATATTTGGGGAACCATGAATGCACCTACCCGTGAGATCCTCCTTGTGATGCGCTTTAGCTCACCCTATCCTTTACTCAAGTTTTGAAAATCATCTACTCCTTAATATATCCTTCTCTTGCACCCTTGACATCAAGCTTGGCATAGCTCCAAAATTGGCCAAGTCTTAAACTCTTTTAAAATTCAATTTTAGAGCCTCTAGCTTTATCTGCCCTCTTATCCTTGATGGTTTTGAAGCTAAGTCAATAATTTATTTTTGGCATTGTTAAAATCTTAAAACTTTGGCAGTTGTTTCTTAAGCACTCACAACTGTTATAGGTGGACTCAAGGCATGTATCTCCCCTATGCAATCCCCTCTACAACTCCCACGTCTTGCATGTCTCATCCTATCCTCATAACCCATATATTCCACTTGATCTTGTGCCCTATCTAGTGTTTTATCTCTAGATCCCTTTTTTTCCACTTTTACATCTTGCTTTTCTTCCATCCAAGTTTAATCTTCACAAAACCAAATGTGAAATGGATGGCTAAATTATGTGGTAATCATCTACCCTTGAGGAAATACTTTCCCAAAATTATTATTTCTGAAATCAAGTTATTTTTACTTGTTTTCCAAAATTCCCATAAACCCTAAATCACCGTACCTCTCCCTATTTTGACCACCAAACTATTTCTAGTTTTATCAAAGTATTTCAATTTATTTTCTCAAGTAAATTAGGGAATGAGTGTGGTATTTTATATCACCTCATCTCCACCCAAAAATATTTTCTTTATAATTATTTTTCTTGTTTGATTTTCTTTTTGGCAAAAAATATATTTATGGTACCTATGACATCTTTTGCCTTCCTCTTGCCTATTTTAAAATATGAGAAAAATCTAAAAAAAATTATTAGTTGAGAAAGTAGAATATTTTTTAAACCCAAAATATTATCTTGTTACTCTAAAAAAACAAGAGCCTTTTCAAACGTTTATTTTTCAAAATTGGCCACGGGCATATATTTTGGTGATCGAGACAATTAGGAAAGTAATCCGAACTTGAACAACAACACGAGACTTGAAATGCACCCCCTCTCATCTATCGTATAACATCACTCTCGAACCAATTTTTGATCTGGATAGGTGGTCATTTGGTCAGCAAATAATTAACCTTCATTTCTATTTCTATCTCCCCAAAATCATCTAACAAAATTCTAGAATCATTCCTTTTTTTTTTGAGGGTGAGACAGTGGGGTAAAACCCCACTGCAATTTTTATTAAAAAGGCAAAAATATTTACAAAGATACAAAGAAACAAAAGAAAAGAAGAAGAAGTAAAAAAGAAGAGAAAAGAAAAGAAAAAAGAAACAAGAAACAGACTGTACAAGGTGTACAGGAAGCCTATACTGAAGAGCTAAGAAAAAGTTCAAGCCAAGCTTTGTAAGCTACAGATTTTTTTTTCTTCATTCTGTAAGAAAGTAGAATGAGTTCTTGCTTAAACACTGCCTTCCAAGCATTTAAAGAAGGAGCCTGATCTTCAAAACTCTTCCTGTTTCTAATAATCCATATGGCCCATGCTGCCAGAATGATAATCTCCACAGCAAAAGGAAGGGATAAATGATCTTTTATTTCATAGAATGCTTCCAGTACTGAATGTTGATTCAAAACTTGAGGGCAAATCATGGACCAACATAATTGTGCAAAAGGACAACTCCAGAATAGATGCGCCAAGGTCTCTTCTTGATTACATTGCAATGTGGCACAATTGAAAGATGGGAGATGACAATTCTTTCTCTTAAGAAGATTCCTTGTATTAAGTCTGTCATGTAAAAGGAGCCAGAAGAAGAACTTGTGTTTGGGTTGACAAGAAGACTCCCATATCCAAGAGAAGAACTTTGGTGCATGTTGTTCCCCAATCATGAATTTATAGGCATTTATTGTTGAGAACTTGTCAGATCCCCAAATGTAAGTCCAAGAATCAGGTTGTAGTTGATGCATCTCAGTTTGCACATTAACACGTAAGGATTCCAACTGCTCAAATTCCTCAAAAGCTTGTTGAGAGAGGGGAAGATGGAAGAGATCTTGTAGGTACTCCATGTGCATGACTTTACTCACAGAGACATCAGTTTTCTTGGCAAAGGAAATGAGGTGTGGGAATTTGTGGTGCAAGCAAGAGTCCCCCCCAGAGATCAGTCCAAAAAAGCACAGTCTTACCATTACCCACATTGCATCTTGCCATAGTTTTATAAGTATCAATGAGTTTAAGATGTGCTTTCCACCAAAAGGATCCTTCCACTTTAATTCCAGGGGGTCTGTCCTCATCATAGTATGTATCTCTTATAAGGTGTACCCAAGGAATATCAGAGTTGTTGTAGAATTTGTCCAGATTTTTGAGAAGAAGAGCTTTATTTTGAACATCAAGATTAAGAACTCCCAAACCACCTTGGTCCTTGGGTCTGCAAATTTTCTTCCAAGAAACTAGAGCATTTCCTTTTGCTTGAACATCTGCAGTCTTTTTCCTCCACAGACAATGCCTCATATATTTAATCACTTGTTCTTTAATTGTGATAGGGACATCCAGACAACACATGAAGAAAATAGGCAATGATGCAAGCACAGATTTGACCATCTGTAATTTTCCTCCATAATTCAGGAAATCTGCAATTCCACCAAGCCTTGTTTGCACTCTTTGTACAATTGGCAGGAAATGTTCCAGGGATGGTTTTGTGATACTAAGAGGTAGACCCAAATAGGTGAAAGGTAAAGAACCCACTTTACAGTTCAATGTAGCAGCAAAATGGGCCAATCTGTCAGGAGTCATGTTGATTGGCATCATGCTAGATTTCTGATAATTAACTTTGAGTCCAGTGGATGCAGCAAAAGTTTGCAAAATTGATTTTAAGCAGAGCAATTGTGTAGCATCTACCTTCATGACAAGAAGTGTATCATCAGCATACTGAATCACAGGGAAATCTGGGCATGGTGTGCATGGAATTGGTTTTGAAAGAAGGTTGAGGGTCATAGCTTTGTTTAGAACAGACTGTAGGAAATCAGCTGCAAGGACAAATAGCAAGGGAGATAAAGGATCTCCCTGTCTCACACCCCTTCTGCAATAAAATTTCTTCCCAGGAACTCCATTTAGCATGACAGCAGATGTCCCAGAACTAAGAATCATAGCTATCCAGCTGATCCACTTATCTCCAAAACCTTTAGCCTTAAGGATTTTTAAAATTGTTGTATGCTCAATTTTATCAAAGGCTTTTTCAAAATCCAGCTTCAGAATAAGAATCTCCTCTTTTGATTTGTGACATTGAAAGAGATATTCAAAGGCCCAACCTAGGCAGTCTTGGATGGATCTTTTCTTCAGGAAACCATATTGATTTTTATGCACCAAAGAGAGAATGATACTTTGGAGCCTATTGGCCAGAAGCTTGGTAATGATTTTGAGGACACAGTTAAGCAGAGAAATAGGCCTAAAGTCCCCAGGTGCACTTGGGCTATCAACTTTTGGAACCAGAGTAATAAAGGAAGAATTTATACTTTCCAGGTTAATATTCCCAGCATGGAAATCTCTTATTAGTTGTTTGACATCAGTAGCAATAATTGACCAACACAGTTTGACAAATTCATTATTGAAACCATCAGGCCCAGGTGATTTATCATTTGGTAAGAGCTTGACCACATCTTCTATTTCCTTGTCAGAAAAAGGAGCTTGAAGCATCAAATTCATGTCTTCAGTGATGTTTGATTCAAGAATTGTGTCAAGATTAAATTGCATCTCTGGGTGGTCTGACTGTCCCATTCTATCCTTGAATGCTTTCCACAATATTGCTGCTTTCCCTTCATGGTCAAAGACTTCAACTTGGTCTGAATTCTGTAGCATAGCAATGTAATTATTCCTGTAATTGATAGTGGCCTTTGTATGAAAGAACCTGGTGTTTGCATCACCTAACTTGACCCACTTAATTTTCCCTCTTTGCTTCCAGTAAGAATTTTGATTCTGCAAGAGAGTTATGAGGTGTTCTTTGAGAGTGTCTCTCAGATCCCATTCAGATAAGGATAGGGTTCTGAATTCTTCCAACTGATCAAGGCATGAAATAACTTCATTAACTTTCTCAATAAGATGTTTTAAGCAAGGTAATTTTTTTGCCCAAAGCTTGGGACTTCTTCTTAAGTTCTTGAATTTTGCATTTATCATTTTAGCACTGTCCATATGACCCACAGGAATGTTCCAGGCATTTTGGACAATTTGCTTGAAATCACTATGTTGCATCCAATGATTCTCAATCCTAAAAACTTTTGCCTTTGGGATTTTTGTATTGAAAACAACAACACAGGGAACATGGTCAGAGGTGGGCCTCACAAGGGGATAAGCAAAGGAAGCTGGGTAAGAGATTGTCCATGAGGGTGAAGTAAAAACCCAATCTAGTTTTTCCAGAAGAGGATCTTTTTGCATGTTACTCCAAGTAAACTTTCTTCCCTTTAAAGGTAATTCAATGATACCCAAATTACTAATGGCTTCATTGAACAAAAGCATATCATTTATGTCCCCACCAGGTTTGTTTCTATCTGAGGGACTTCTGATGATGTTAAAGTCACCCATGATAAGCCAATCAGTGTCTTGTGGCATGTCAATGTTGGCAAACCAGTCTAAAAAAATTGCTTTCTTATCTGCTTGACATGGCCCATAGATATTTGTAAGAATCTAGGAATCATTGGAGAGATTACTTTTGAATTTAACAGAGAGAGAGAATTCATTGTGAAAAGCCAATGCACCATTAAAAAGAGCTCCATTCCAAATAATAATCAAGCCACCAGAGGCCCCTACTGAAGGAGCATATTCAAACTTATTAAATTTTTTGGGGCAGAATTTCTTGATGTAAGCCAAGTCAAAAGACTCTCTTTTAGTTTCTTGGAGACAAACAATATCACAGCCAGATTCATCAATTTTGCTAGAGAGAGCCAACCACTTCTTCTCAGAATTAATACCTCTCAGGTTCCAGTTCATAATTTTCCAAGATTTGCAATTATCCATAGACAACATAAAGATTTTTGTTTAACCAGCCCACAGCAAAGTATACTCTAGGCATCCAACAGAAAAAAGTCAAGTTTATTACATCACAGGCAGCAAAAGCACTTAACATGTTCACATAGAGCTGGTACATGCTGACAAAAGCAAGGTGTAACAGGTCCACAAGGTGCAAAGGAGGCAACCATGCCCCAACAAAAGCAAAATCATAACAAGAGTTCATCATTGGAAACTATTTGGAGGTCTTCTTCTTAGCCAACTGTTCAATTACAGCAGGCTTATTTTTCCCTTTCTTTTCAATGGTCTTGGCCTTTGAGCTAGTGGAGGCAATGTTTGGTTTTTTCTGGCCAATTACTCCTGGTGGCACCATAGCTTTGTTATCTCCATCAGAAGCCTTGTTTTTCTTCAGTATTCTCTTATCAACAGTTTCTTCAGGAACCTTGCAAAAGGATATTGCCAAGTTCTTAACCACTTTAGAATTAATCATGGGAGGAGCAGCATTGCAAGAGAGGCAGTGTTTATCTGAACAGTTGGCATGGTTTTTATATCCATCATTTAGTAACACAAGTCTGGGGCTTCTTCTTACCTCAGACTCTACCAGTGCACCTTTGCCTTCCCTTCTTTTCCTTTTAGGAGTTGATGGCAATTCTTGTTTGGATGTAGGAGGAGAGAGTCCTTCATCCTGAACAGACATGGTAATGCAAACAGGGGCCTTAGTGGAAGCACAAGAATCTGGGATAACAAATTGGATAGAAGCTTCTGTGTTCATAGGTTCTTTAAGAATCTCCCAAAGCTGTGATGAAAGGAAGTGCTTTGCCCAGTCAAATTTTTCTGGAGTCAAAAGCATAAGAGTAACAAAATTAAACCAACTCACAGGGATATCCACAATAGCCTTGTTTGAATTTCCATCAGCATGCAAATGTGGTGCAAAGAACTGCTCCCAAAGAAGTAGCCCTGTTGTTGACATTCTTCTGGTCAAATCATGCTCCTCAGGAATATGAAGAAAGTGTGTTTGCACTCTTCCAAGTGTCAGTTGCAGATGGGCTTCATTAGGAGGAACAAGTTGCACATTGTCTGGTAGGAAAAGGTTGTCCTCCATGAGATGTATTCCCTGTGATACAGAAGTAACCAAGGAAGGGTCATGGCTGTCAGGTTGAGCAGAGGATTCTTCATTATCTTCCTCATCAGAGTAAGCTTGTATAATGTTCAACAATCCTTCACCCAATGGCAGTTCAGAGTGAGGAGAGCTTGCAATGGTCAGAGGGACAGCTGAAATACCCTCATTGTCTGCATGGCCCTGATATGCAGCATCTTCAGAGCTAGAAGAAGATAGATGCACAAAGCTTGTTGCATCAAGAAGGGGAGGCCCTTGATCATCATTACCCATATCTACTTCATCTGGCAGTTCAGGAACCTGATTGTTGAGATCAACTTGTTGTTCCACTTCCATGGGCTGGGGATTGTCTTGTACTGGACCCAAAGCCCAATGACCCCACCCATCTGCATTATCTGCAACATTTTGCTCAGGTGGCTGTGGTGGACATGGTTGCACCAGAGGTACTGGTAAAGCATGTCCTGGCATGGGATGGGGGTCTACCCCTTCATCAGGCATAGGATCTTCATCTGGTGGCCCACCACCAAGGAGGTTTTGCTGCAGGACTTCAACAAGAAAGGTCCAAGACTGAGCTTCTGGCCTTCGACTTTCAGTCATTCTAATACTCCTTGGGATATCTTGCAGGTCAGTAACCCTCACCTTAACAAGCACTCTTCCTTTTCTGTTTGGGTCTCTTTCCCACAGCAGCAGTGATCCAATATCAGAGAAACAAGCATTCAAATCTTCAGTTTTCATGTGATCTAGAGGGGGGCCAACCAGAAGTAACCAGACATCTCTATTGAAAGTAACTCCTCTCCAGTTAATTCCCTCATCATGGTTAACAAAAGAAATAGTAACATCACCAAACTAATTGGGGCTAGAGGAAATCAATCTGTCCTTGTCACTGATATTTCTGAACTGAACGTATGCAGCCCCAAAAGGGCAAGGTTGCAATGCCACAAAACCAACTCTAGCAACCTCATTTAAGTATACTCCTAGAACATCCCTGACATTATCGAAAGGAATCAAACCTTCTGGGAAAGGATGGATGGTGGCGATGGCGTATTGCTCGTGCTCCTTTGGACGGCGCAGCACCACCACCCTTTTCACCGCGAGCCTCCCCTCGATGTGTTGAATCTAATAGCCTTGAGGGACAAAGGGCCTGGGATCGATGGGGATGTTGGCCATTGTCGGAGTCAGAGCCTCCGATGGCTCGACGGTGGAGAACTGTAGCGGCAGCGGTTGTGGAGAGAGCGAGGGTGGTGAATGCGAGGAGGCACAGACGACAGGGGTAGAGGATATTTTTTCCCCAGAAAGGAAACACCCAAAATCGCTAAAAGAGGAAGCCTCCTGAATTAAAGGCGCCGGCCCTAAACCAGGTAAGGTAACTGTCGTTTGGCCATTTAATAGGATTGAAGGAGGGAAATTTGAAGAAAGGAATGAGGCCCGGTAAAACAACATGTGATGAGGGACGATTAGAGGGGAAGCTTTGATGAGAGGGATCACCCGCAGATGTGGTAGCCGTTTGCATGGGAGAGGAAATCTCGGGCGCCAAATGGGGGTGGCAGGGAGGGTATTGCATGCGCTTAAATACTGACAAACGCTGAAAATTGGATGGAGTACTTTTTTTTCCTTTTTACCACATGCCATTCTGAATCAGATTCTTTGTAAAATTTTCTCTCCTCAACAAGCCAATTTGGGCCACCATTACCCCAAAGATTAAGGAAGAGTTCAAACATTGGAGTGCACACTTTTGACATGTTGTATATTTCAAACCCAACAGATGTTGAAGCCACTGAGAATTGAAAAGTTCTATCTCTAAGATGTTTCACTCTGAATGACGAAGCAATGACCCCAAAGCAAGATTGCAGAACAATGGCTACAGTATGTATATCAAGCTTAAAGCTAGCCCTCCCAAAAGAAGCCACGAGCAGAAAAGCTCTTCTAAGAGAACCATTTGCAAGTGTAATAGGGTGACCAAACTTATTTTTGCAAGCTGCTTGAAAGGAAATTCCAACAGAGAAATCCAAAGCAGGAACATGGTCAGTACCTTGAGAAACATTGTTCTTCTGTTGATTGTCAGGCTTCGAAGATGATGATCTCAAAATATCCACACCTAGAGCCAGAGAGTCTGATATAATACATTCACCCACTACAACAGTGTGGGATTGGAGATCCAGAATCAAACCAGAGTGAACCCTTTCATTTTCTAAAAGAAACCTTGCATCCAAAACTTGTTCATCGGTATTAAGAAGAACCAACCTTTTAGCATGAGGTCTCAAAATCAGGAATGCTTGAAAAGCCTTAGAACCATCATGAAAAGAAGAGCATGATGCCTTCCAACGAACAAGAGGAGCTTCTGGCAGTGAAGAGGACTTAGGAGCTGCATATGATTTAACCACTTGGGCAAAACTCCTGGGATTGTTCAACTCTTGCAAAATACCCGTGTGATACGCCTTCCTTTACCTATTTCTAGATAGATTGATGTTCAATGGAGGGAAACTTGCCATTCCTTCTTTCCTTTGAAATTGTACATGTTTTTTTATTCTTAACTAATTGTATCCTTTTTGTTCCCATCGAGCTTTCTTTGAAGCCACCTTGTGAGAGAAAGTAGGAGAACCAACACATTCACCCACCAAAATAGAGTGATCGTTGAGGTCCAAAACAGTACCAGTATTAATTTGCTCATCTTGAAGTAAGAATCTAGCAGAAATGACCTGCTCTTTAGGGTCAACCAAAACAATCCGTTTTGCCATAGGCTTGAGAAGAAGGAAACCAGATCTGCCCATAGGTATTTTTGAATCCATCTTTCCCACGGGAGAGAAAGTCACTCTCCATCTCAAAGGTGGAGGTTCCGAAAAGGAAGAAAACCCAGGTGGAGAGAGAAGGCAGTCTTGCACAAAAACCAGATAGGAGGGGAATCTAATTGAGGATCCAGGGTAGAAAACCTCCCCATCATTGAGAGATTTACCAACCAAAGGAGAATCCTTGTGATTAACCAGAGCCAACCAATTATTCGGCCAGAGATGTAGGAAACCAGAAGCCTTGTGACAAGATCCATTTTCCAAAACAGATTCAAAAGAAACTTTCCAACAGCCAAGAGGGGAGGGAGGGGGAGCCATGAGAGAGATCACCTTGGAGAGCCTCGTGAGATGATCGGGATCATCTTGAGGAGATCACCGGAGGTCAGGTTGAACGCCGGTGGAGGTGGAGGTGGAGGTGGGAGAGTCCATTCCCACAACTAACTCAAGTGGGAACATTAGTGTCTCCGGAGGCTAGAATCATTCCTTGACCTTACCGTCATTAGTTTTGGTCTTGATCCACCCTACTTTGGTCGTTACGGCAGTGTATGAGCCATTTTGGCCTAGCACAAATAAAGATCTTGGTCTGGCCGACCATGGTATAGCCATGTGCCCTTTTCTTTCTTTTTCTATTCTCTCTAATTTTCTAAGACATCCTCTTAGCCACCATTGTGACACTCCATCCGCAGCATCATTCCTTGGTCGATCTACACATCCCGAGTGGCCTTGGTCTTGCTCACTTTTTGGACGGGAGAGTGCTGGCCATGCGATGCCTTGGCATCCAAGGCTCAAACCGCATCCCTCCCTCTCGAATCCAGCCAAGCCACTACCATTTGCTGCACCCTACTAGTCTCCTTGCACACCTTATGCCTCAGCCCTGCCGCATGCTACAGTGAGCGTTTTGGCAGTACTCCTTTGGAGACTTCAGTTTGGCCGACGCTCAATGTTGGTCGGGACCTTGGCAACAATCTTATCTTGCTCCAGCTCCCTCTCTATCTTCTAGCTCGCTGTCTGGGTTGGCCGTGTCGATCCAGAAAACCACCGCACGCCTCCGTGACCCCTCCTTGCCCTGAGAACCGCACCACAACTCGCTCATGCACCCCTAGTCCGCGGTGACCACGTCGCCCAGCTCACGGCACCGTTCCACATACAACGTCCAGTCCCGGTCGGTTTCAACCATGCCCCTAGGTGCAGCAGCACACCAGCTTCCCTCCCGTGCCCTACCAACCTCTCTCTTTTCCTCTGGTCGCCGTGTTGGGCGTCGCTCTCGACACAGCCTTTCGTCGAACACCAGTCAGGGTGACACAACAGCTCGATGACCTTGGGTTCCCACGCAGCACCAGGGCAAGAGCTAGCCTCCAAAGCACTTCTCCACGTTCAGGGACGCTCCTCCACCGCCTCCATCAGCCAATGAAAAGACCGTAGACACCTTGCACCGTCGCTCTGCTCCCGGTCCACCGTGAACCACCTCCTGGTCGTATAACTCGACCGAGCCGCTGCACAGCTCCCCGCCTCGCCAAAATCTCTCTTCTCCACCCTCCCGTAGTCTCCTCAGCCTCCCCACCTTCCCACTGAAACACCAGACAAAGCCCTGCTCGTTTCCATCCTCACCGACGGAGACGGCCGAGCCGGAGCTGCTCCGTCCGTCGCTCGTTCGCAATCGCCATGGCCAGGAGGAGAAAAATGGAGAGCGAGAAGCCAGGCGACGTGCGGGGCGACCGCGGCGCCGCACTGCCAGGCCCTCCTTCGGCCGCCGGCCGCCTAACCACCAGCCCTAGGACTAGCCACCGTGAACAGCCACAGCCACCCGCCGCCGCAGGAGAGCCCCTTGCCGCGACGCCTCCCGCTGCGTCGCCACGACAGGGTTTCCTCTCTGCGTGCGCGCCTGGAGCACTCGCCCTCGACCCCAAGTGCCTGCCGCCGCCGTTCTCCACTCCGGGAGACGCCTTCCTCCAGTTCGTTCTGCAAAGTTTTTGCACTCTGGTAAGCTCTCCGGTCTTCCCTGGCTCGCCTCTGTTTGCACCATCGCCGGTGCACATTGCGGCGAGGCAGGAGTCCGCCCAACCTGTGTCCCTCTCCTCGGTCTCCAGATCGCTGCAGTTTTGGCTTGGATCCCGTTTTGAAAAGCTTGATGTTCGTGAGTTAGGCTGCAATATGTTCCGGCTAACCATAGCTTCGCCGCGCCTCGCTAGCTTCATCGTCTCGCTCGATGCTCTTCGCCATGGCAACCTGCTGCTGCTGTTCTCCTTGCCGATTTCTTTGGATCCCCTGTTACATGCTGGGCCTCCTGCTGGGCTGAGCTCTGCTAGCTCGACCCACGTGCTGCACTGCCCCATTACTGCATCCAGTGGGCCCTCTGTGGCTTTGGCCCGTTCCGACACGAGAGCGCTGACCTTCCCTCTATCTCTGCCTTGGCCGCACCCGCTCCTCTCTCTGACCTAGCCCTCCTCCTTCCTCCCACTCGCGCCGCTACGCGATGCCGCCCCCCTCTCTGCCTCGATCTCCTATCCCCGGGAATCCTGCCTCGCCCCACCGGCCCGCTCCCGTGGCCTACTCACGGCGCCCGTGAGCCTGCCTCCCCTCTCTCTGTGGCTTGCGCGCCACCTTCTCCAACCTCCTGCTCCACCCCTCTGCCCTTTCCTCTTTCGTTCTCCCCTCTGCGCACCGGCCATCTTTCCTTCTCCGGAGCCCTCGGAGACTGCGCTGCTCGGGATGGACCGTCGCCGCCCTCCTACTCTCAGGTGGCGGCCTCTCCACCTTATCCCCCACCGAGGCGACCTCCCTCCACTCCACCCCCGCTCAACCCTGCCATCAAACGCTACCACCGCTGCCTCTCTTCGCGTCACCTCGTTGCTGCGTGCTGGGATCCGGTGTGCTGCCACCGTTGCCGCCGTTCTGGGCACTGGGAGAGGAACTGTAAGCTGCTCCCCTACCCCGCCTCTGCCCCGGTCTTCTCCTTCTCTGCTCCGGCTTCCCCTGCTTGCGGCTCTCCTTCTCAGTCCTCTTCTTCTCTTTGCGCCAGGTTCGATATGGCTGCAGTTGGGAGTGACGCCGCTGGAATTGATGCGATCCCTGGGCTGTTCTGCTCCCTTTGCTTTGCGGATGATCACCACAGGTCCTCGTGCCGTCTCGTCGCCCCTGCTCCCGCTGTTCCTGTTGGGCAGGCTGGTGCCGCTGCTGCGCCGGCCGATGCCGGCCCTGCCGCCCCTCTTGCAGTGGGCATGGTCGAGGATGAAGGGGCTCCTGCGGCGCTCGTCCATGAAGACCAGGCCTCTGATGATGGGGCTCCTGCCCAGCTTGAGGAGGCTTTCATCCCCGTCGCTGACCCCAGCAGCGGCGAGGATGATGATGAGGTTGGCTCGGGAGGGGACGGTTTCATCCCTGTCCTCGACTCTGACGATCCCTTCCAAGGTCTTGCCTCTGAGCCTGAGTCAGAGGAGCCTCAAGAAGCTGAGCGCCCTGGCTACATCGATGCTTTCATGCCCGCTGTCAACGTGCGCCGTTTTGACCACCTAGCTTTCGCCTTTCTCCACCCTAACCTTCCAAAACCAGACTCCTTCATCATGCAGGCCGCCGACCTCGGCTGCGGCCCTGACCGTGTCGCCCTTTTTCCTTCCTCCCATGGCACCCGCCTTGCTGTTTTCTCCGCCCCCTCTGACCGTGAAAATGCCATCAACAATGGGCCCTTCCTTGGTCGGGAGGCCTCTGTCTTTTTCCGTCGCCACAACGAGACGGACAATCGCTTCCTCTTTGGACATGAGGCCATGGCTGCCCTAGCGGTTGCCAAGTACCCCATGGAATTCTGGCAGCGCTCCCACATCACCAAATCCTCTGTGCCTTATGCCAATCCTCATGAGATTGACCCTATCTGCCTCGCCGGTGTTGACTTCCACTCGGTGCTCATCACGGTCAAAGCTGAGTCTCTTTCGTCTATCCCTCACCACCTCACTGTCAAGAACCACTGTGGAGAAGGCTCCATTGGGGACATCTCCATCATTGACTTCGAAGATCTTGAGGCTGGCTTTGATGGCCCGGATGGACCTGCCCCGGGGCCTGCTGTTGACGCCATTGGCCACGCTGGAGATGACGATGTCATTCTCCTGGAGGGCGGCACCGGCATTGCAGACATGATGCAGGTTCTGGGCATCCCTGCCCCGGCGGTTCCTCATGGCGAACCGCACGCCGCTGCGCCAGCTGCCTCCATCGAGCGCACCCTCGCCCACGCCCCGCCGCTTCCGGTTGTGCGCGGCAGCCCCATCTCTACCAAATCTGCCAAGGTCGACATCAAGCTGCGGCTCGGCTTCTTCGAGGTCTCGGTCACGGGGCAGAACGGCGAGCATGCCCGGTTCTGGCTCCCTCTGCGCAAAGCTGGAGCTGACCCGGGCTCCAAAGGCCTGATGGTGGCGAACTTCGCTGCCGCATCCGTCGACCTCATCGATAGCATCGCGGAGGTTGGCCCTCTTCGGCAACAAACGCTGACGGTTGACGTGCTCGCCCGTGGTGAGCCCTTGGGCTGCTTGGCTACGATCGCTGAGGCTGAGGCCTTGGTCATGGGCCTCGCGCCGCAGCTCGGCATGACCTCGGGCCACCTGCTCCAGGGTTCACCTCCTTCCGCTTCCCCGGCGGCTTCTGCCAAGGGCTGCAGCCCTTCTGTGGCTCTTCTGGCTGCGGAAACCTCTCCGGTGCGTGCTGCCGTGTGGCCGACCTCGCCGCCTGAGGCAAGGCTGCGCCGCTGCTCTAGGCTGGCTCAGGCGACCTTTGTTTCCATCGTAGACAAAGCTATACTTCGCCAAAAGGAGAAGAACGAGGGGCCTAGCGCCCCTGCTCGGCGCCGGGGAGAGCTGCCGGCGGATGACCTCCTCGCGGTGGCGCTCGCGGAAGGCCACCCTCTTCACTCTGCGGACGTGCATGTGCTTGCCAGGGCCTGCGACGTAAACATGGACTCCCTCGACCTGTCTGCTGCTCCTTCCTTGGTGGCCGCCGCCTCGCCATGATCGGTCGCCTCCTGCTCCATGCCGCCTGCCCGCTGTCCACCTCCCTAGTCGATCCTCTTGCCCGGAGAGCTGCTCAGTCTACAGATTCTGGACGACCTGGGCTGACTGGTTTCCAGCCTGGGCCCTGTTTGGTCCACCTGAGCGCTTTTTGCTATGTTTCGCTTAGTCCTCTTTTTATTCAGGGCCAGATGTGCCCTTGTAACCGTACCCTCTATTGGTGGATCAGCTTTGCTGCCTTTAACTTTTATTCCTATTTTCCTTGGTGCTGTTTGGACAGTCATGTTAGTTAGGCTCCTTTTTCAGTGCTGGAATGTCCGCGGTCTTGGTGCTCGTCGTAAGCGTGATGATGTTAGAGCCGCTATCGAGGCTAACCTTCCTGCGATTCTGTGCTTCCAAGAGACCAAGTTGGCTACCATCACCCCTTCCTTGCAGCCTCCTTTCTCCCACCTTCCCTGCGATCCTTCGTTTTGAAGCCTTCGGAAGGAGCTTCGGGAGGCATCCTCACTGCTTGGGATGATCGGCTCCTTCAGCTCCTCGGCCATTCTATCAACGACTTCTCTGTCACCACCACCTTTGCCATGAAGGCCGACAACCTCACCTTTTCTGTCATCAATGTCTATGGCCCTTGCCTCCATGAGCTCAAGCAGTCTTTTCTTGTTTCCCTTTCCGATGCTTTCACTAACCTCTCTGGCCCCTGCGCTATCATGGGTGACTTCAACCTTGTTCGAGCTCCCCGTGACAAGTCCAACGGGAACATTAACTCCCAGGAAACCGCCTCCTTCAACGACTTCATCAATAACCTTAGCCTCCTTGAGATCCCCCTTCTGGACCGACAGTTCACTTGGTCCAACCAGCAGGACTCTCCACGCACAAGCTTCGTTTCGCTGATTTTGCGCCTATAATGTCCAAAAGCGACATGCGGCTCTCTGGCTGGCGCGGCAGATGCCTTCCGATTGGAGGGCGCCTCCTTCTTGTCAACTCTGTCCTCACCGCTATGCTTGCTCATGCCATGAGTGCTGGCCTCCTCCCCGCTGGCGTCATTGAAGCTATCGATAAACGTAGACGCGCCTTCCTCTGGACTGGGGAGGAAACCTGCAATGGCGGTCACTGTAAAGTTGGCTGGACCGATGTCTGCACCCCCAAAAAAGTTGGGGGGCTTGGTGTTCTTTCTATCCAGGCCCAGAACTCCGCCCTCCTCACAAAGTTCCTCACTAAACTCCATTCTGACTCCTCGGCTCCTTGGGTTTGCTGGTTTCGCCGCCAATATGGCTGGAATGGGAACCATGATATGGGGGACCAGCACTATCTTGACACCCCCATTTGGAAGGACATCCTTGCTGGCATTGACAGATTTCGTGCCATCTCAAATGTGACCGTTGGTAATGGGACTTCGACTGCCTTTTGGTTCGACCTCTGGTTGGGCAACTCCACACTCCATGATCGCTTTCCTATCATGTTCTCTCACTCCGCCCGCCCTAACCTTAATGTCGCCACTGCCCTCTCTCAGGACCTTCGCCACTTTCTGGTCCCCCGCCTCTCTGTTGCTGCGGCGTCCGAGCTTCAAAGCCTTGTCGTTGAGCTACACTCGGTGCACCTGAACCTCGGTAATCCGGATATTAGAGCTTGCCGTCTCACGAACAAAAAGCTTTCAAACAAACACATCTATGCCTCTACTTTCAGCCATCTGCAGGTTGATGATGTGGCGACCACAATTTGGAGGAGTGCTGTCCCTCTTAAGTGCAAGATCTTCTGCTGGCTTGCTCGAAAAAGGCGTCTTCCAACCAATGAGCGGCGGTTCAGACACCACCTTGGCAATTCTGCCACCTGCCTCGCCTGCCCCCTCGATGAAGATACGGACCACCTCCTGCTGCTCTGCCCCCGCGCCAAGCAAGTCTGGCACCTCTTCCACCACGACTTCGACAATATGTCCTCTGCCACCTTTGACGACTTTTGGCTATCGCACTGCCGCACCTATGAGGAGTCTACCATCAATACTGCCATCGCTTGGAACATTTGGAAGCGACGGAATGCCCAGACCTTCAACGGGCTTGACGAGGATCTTCCCACGGTCTCTCGAAGATGCATTGAAGACATTAGACTTTGGGCCTACCGCTGCAACACTCCCTCCTCTACCTCTCTTCTTAATAACTGGTGTAATGGCCATGATCCTCCCTGAGACTCCACCCCCCCTTTTTTCTCTCTGTCCTCCAAAACTTTTGTAATGACCCCTGTATGCTTGTTACGTTGATTTATAAAATGTTCAGGCTGGCGTAAGCCCGCCGTAGTCCAGGTCAAAAAAAATCGCCATGGCCGTGTGACAAGGTATCAACTTGTCAATTCCTACGGATTGTAGACTAGGGTTTAGTTGGAAGTAGAGGGCAAGTAGATCTCGAAGGTTTCAGCCGAAAAGTACTCGACGATTATGAAACTAGGGTTTATAAACAATGATTCGATGATTTCTGCGTCCCTCGACTCCCCCTTATATAGGAGGCGAAGCCGAGGGATTCGTGCCGTACAAGTTACAGAGTCCGGGAAGGTTTTTTGTAACTCATCCCGTAAGATTACAAATAACACTTCCTATTACAACTCTGGTCTTCCTTAATAATATCTTGGGCTCCTGAATCTTCTTATTCTTCGGGTAATGGGCCTTCAGTAAACCCCGGGTACTATCTTCGGCAGGCCCATTTGGGATGCCTATGTCAGTAGCCCCCGAGATTTTGCTTGAATCGTAGAGTTAAAGAAAATCTCCACTGTTTATTTTTATTCGGCAACTTTAACTTTTCTACATTTCTTATCATAAACTTCTATATTGCACAGGGATAATGGTAGTTGGGGCTAGTTCATCTGACGGATTAGGTACTAGTTAACTGCTCTAGTGGCAATCCGCAAAAACCTACTTCAAGATCACGTCCCTGGACATGATCTCGGGATACTGGTGTAAACTTCGACAGGTGCCGCTTTAGGTCTTACCATTCTATCGAGTCCCAGTAAAATTTATCGGGTACCTAACGCGTCCGTTAGGATTTTTCTTCGTATCTGTTGATACGGATAAAAGTAGCAGAGCGCAGTCTTCGGCGATGCCACACCCAGTAGAACGGATCTGGGGTCTTACCTTCGCAAATTTGCGGCATTCAGAAATTGACCGCAACTTTGGCGTTCTGAGAATATATTGTCGAGTGCTTATTCGGCTGTTGGAATGGCACATTTTATCGAGTCAAAGATGACTTGTATTGCTTTCCCGATGGGAGTATATGCAGAGTTATTTATAACTTGAAATATACTCTTTTACTCTGCTATCTTTTTTTTTTCTCTTTCTTTTTTCGCTTCTCTTTTTTTTCATGATTTCATCGGGCACGCGAGCAGCTTTCCCGATGGGAGTAGCCCCCGAGGCTACAGCCAAGGACTTGTACTTGGTTGTAGGCTCCACGCCTTATGCCGCTATATTTTCTTTTTATCTCCCGAAGTTTTATAATTTCTCGGGTGCGCGAACAGCGCTCCCGATGGGAGTAGCCCCCGAGGCTATGAGCAAATATTTGTATTTGATCATAGGCTCACGCCATTTCTATTTTGTCTTTCTGGATCTTTTTCTTTTTTCCAAAGTAGCCCCCGAGCATTTGATCAAAAACTTGTATTTGATCAAAGGCTCAGCATTATTTTCCCATGTCGCCTTTTATGAAGCTGTTGAGTCGAATTTTTTCTTCTGTCAAGGTGACGTTATTGCTGACGATAGCCACGATTGCCAGTCAAAAAACTTGCGACAAGTCTTCTCCCACTGCCTTGCGGGCCCAATTGATCCACTATCTTGACACGTCGTGCGAGTGGGGGACACATGTCCTCCGCTTTTTCTGGCGCACGCACCGTAACTTCTCCAATGTGAAAATACTTTTTTACCCTTGTTTCCATGTGGCTATCATCTGCCTCACATTCTTCCCATCCAACGGTCCGCCGCTTCACCGCACCTCTATATAAACACTCCTTCTTCCTCCTCTAGCACTTCCGCTCGCGCCGTTCTCCTACTCTCATCTGCGAATTCTCCTCCTGCGACCCACAGCCTCCTAAACTCCTCGCCTCCAAGCTGCAAACCCTGCGCCATTGTTGATGCCACCGCGGCGGTTGACAAGGCACAGTACGCCGGAATCCTCCATGGCTGCCGTGGATCTGGGGGCGGCGGAGTGGGAAAGATCGAAGATTTCCACCCAGGACATCAACATGCTGAAGAAGCTGGGGATCAGCAAGAAGCCCAAAGCGCTGTGCTTCCCCAGTGAGGAGAGCTACCCAACCCCTCCAATGGGGTACCCGGTAAGTTTTGTCGACCACCTCATCCGCGGTCTTTCCGCCCCCATTCATCCTTTTCTCCGCGGACTACTCTTTATTTATGGTCTGCAACTCCACCACCTCACGCCAAATTCAATCCTCCATATCTCCATTTTCATCACCCTTTGCGAGGCCTTCCTTGGCGTCCAGCCTAACTGGGCGCTATGGAAGCGCATTTTCTTCTGTCGCTGCAATGGCTCGCCCAATGTCGCCTATAATATAGGCGGCGTTGTAATTTCTGTTCGGCCCACTGTCGACTACTTCGACGTCAAACTCCCTGACTCAGTTCAAGGATGGCGCAAGAAGTGGTTGTATATTCAGGAAGAGAACCACGGATGTGCTGAAGACAACATCCCTCCTTTTGACGGCGCCGAAAAAATCCTTCGCCGCCGCTCCTGGGACGCAGAGGCTACCGAAGAAGAAAAGGCGTCGACGGAAACCTTGATGGCTCGCATCCACGAGTTGCAAAATACTCGCGGCAAAGAGCTGTCGGGTATCCAAATCACGGCTTATTTTCTTAGGACTAGAGTGCAGCCGCTTCAGGCTCGCAAATACCCTCTCTGGAAATATGCTGGCGACAAGGACGCAGATCGGCTGTCGGTGGATTTGTAGGTCAAGGATTTAGAAAAACTTGTCCGAAAAATCTCGTCTCTCAGCAAAAAAGATCCTGTCCCTTCTTCTTGTCGTGTAAAACCAATCAGCGCCGCCAATCCACTTCCCAAGGTAATCTTTATCGATTGTTTTGTTACTGCTTTACTATCTTTGTTGTAACTTCTTTTCTGATATCTTCCCCTGTTTTATTTTTATTTTGTACAGAGCCATCCAAACCTTGTCTCGCTTCCTCCTCTTCCTGAAGGTGGGGAAGTCGAAGAAAGGGCCATTGTCACTGATTACAACCAAGAGTCCCCCTCTTTTGTGAATGAACCCGTGGATTCTCTAAAATCTGCGGGATCTTCTGAAAAAGATGGTGCCTCCGAAGGCACTGCGTCGGCACTGTCTCCTCCTCCTGCTGTTTCTCCAAAGAACAAAAGGAAGAGGAATGATGTCGAAGATTCCGGCACCTCCAAAGCCGAAGAAGTTGATCCTTCACGTCAGAAGGCAACTTATGATCCCTATCTTGAATCCCTCATCAGCTCGTAAGTCACTTTGATTTCCCCCTTTTTTTTGTACTCGAAGTTTTTTGTCTTATCGTGCTTTTTATGCTGTCAATCTTTAATCACAGTGATGATGAGGAAGAAGTACCAACTCTTGACGTGGCTCCTCGAACGAGCACGTCACATACTTTAATTGTTTCGGAGACGCCAGTTGAGGGAGAAGAATCTTCGCCTCCTCAACAAAACGTCGTCACCACCACTCCTCCTTCAAGCCCTATTGCTCCTTCACCAAAAAGGACAAGAGTGGAAACGATCGTCGAGCCTACCCCTCAGTTGGGTAGCTCCTCTAATCCTCTCTTAGATGATGTAAGTTTTTGTTTTCTTGCCAGTTTCTATATTTCCTTTGTTTTCTTCCTTATGCCTTCATATTTTTCTCGTACCGATGTTTTCTTTCTTTGTTCTTCTTTGACAGCCTATGATCAAAGAGCTTGTTTGCATCGGATCCCAATTCATTGGGTACCGTGAGTATGCCAGCAAGACTGAAGGTAATAACTTTCTGCTGCTCCTTGGTTATAACTTCTTGCTCCTGTTTTTGTCGCAATTTTGACGATTCTTTTCTATTTTGGCAGAGAAGCTTGCAGAAGCCAACAAGCTTGTCGACACTCTTGCTCAAAAACTGGAGCAAAGTCAAACGGCTCGCAAGAAGGCTGAACTTGACGCTAGCCAAGCCAAAGCAGAGGCTGATGAAGCCAAGGCAAAAGCTGCTGGTGTTGAAAATCTGCAAAAGAGACTTGAGGATGCCGAAACTGCTTTAAACGAGCATAAGGCCGCGCAGGCTACTCGTGAAAAGGGAATCCTCAAGCGCTTGAACACGCAAAATCGGCGCTTCCTCGGTAACTTTGTCGATCCCTTCTATTTTTCTTAGGACTTGCTTTTTTTTTACTTGCTGTCGACAAACATATATTTTCTGTGGCAGGTCAAACAAACCAAGAGTTTGATCTTGAGAATCCCTCCAATGATCCTCTCCTTGACGCGCTCTCTTATCTGGAATTCCATGGCCAAGAAGTTCGCGAAGGCGTGGTGAATGCTGACGCAGGATTGTCGAAGCTGTTCCCCTACTTCTTCCCGAAGAAAGAGGAGCCCAAGACTTTCCTTGCCCTTGCCAAGGACTTCAATCCACCTGAGGATCTTGGACTGAAGATGCGCCAGGAGAATATGAAGATTGCTGTCGAGAGCACCGTTGCCTTGGTTGCTGACAGCCAACAAACTGTTGACTGGATGAAGGTTGGCGACACCGAACAAATAGAGCAAACAAAATGGCGGTCGTTGATCAAGGCAGCCAAGCCCAACACGAAGAAAATCCTGGCCTATCTCGGCATCAAGCCATCTGCAACTCCTAGCTCATCAAGGCCGGAGGTCTAGTTGCATGCCTCTTTTTTTCCTTTCTTTGCTTTCTCTGTTTCTTTTGCCCTTGTCGCCACTTTAGCTTTGGCGACAATTATCCTAGTAGTCCTTTTGGAGAACTTCTTTTGTAATGTCCATGTAAATTTTCTAGAAATCAATGAAATTCCTCCTGGCACTATCATTGATCCTGGGACTTTTCTTTTCCAGTTAATATTTGATAACTATTCGACCAATCCTTGCTCTGCCGATGCTTCACCTGCTTCTTCCTTCTCGAAGAAAATGCTAGTCGATGATAATCTCCTCGAAGGTTCTTCAAGCAAACATTTGTCGGCAGATTTGCAAGAACTTCGACAACAACTTCAGTCCATGAAGAAACAAACTCTGGAAATGATGGAACAATCTCGAAAAGCATCTGAAAAAGAGAAAATCGCTCTTCAACAAGCCAAAGAGGCCCTGGCTGCCAAGGATGCTGCTGTGTCGGAGGCTGAAAAAGCCACTACCCGAGAAAATAGCATGCTCGAGCTGATGTCTGAGGCTAGCACAGATATGCTAGGTATGTTTTTCCAACTTCGCACTGCCTCTTTTTTGCTTTACTGTGCCTCCCCTTAATTTTCTTGCCTTATTGCTTAATAGGCTCGGTTCTTGATGCTGCCGCCGAAGACCAAAGAGTGAACGAGAGAACGAATCTTCTCGTCAACCTTTCCCTTAACCATGGGTGTCTGTTCTGGGCCACCCCTAAACGAACCCAGCAAATTGTCAGGTTCCAAGATCGTGCTTGCCAGGTGCGCGAATTTCTCAATTTTTGCACAACAACGTTAACCCTTGTTTACAAGACTTTATTTCCTCGAAATGAGGTTCCCAAAACTCTTCCTGGATTGCTGGAGACTTTTAGAGATGCCCCTCGCATCCATAATTTTGTGCGAGCTCAATTGACTGCCGGAGCAAGGTTCGCCATGATTATGATAAACATTTGCCATCCAAAGTTGGACCTGACGAAGATTGTTGCTGATTGCCTGGCCAAGAAATCACGGCGAAAAAATGATATTGACACAATCAATGAGATGGTAACTCCTGTGGCCGAATCGATGATGGATGAGCTTCTTCGGATGGATTCAGAATTCTTCGTCAAGGGGACTTATGCTGAACACAAAACAACCAGAGGCTTGTCCATAGATAGTATTTTAGGCCTCGATTGAGCTGTACTATCTTGCAAGACATTGTGTCTATATCTTTTTTGATTTCCTTTATTGTTTCCAAAGAAATTTGTTTTATATTGTAAAGTGGTCTATATTGTTGAAGCCCCCGAGCCTTTGGCTAGAGTTTATACTGTTTCGCCATCTCGAAATTTTTTCCTCTTGTCGTAAGAAGATGTCTTTATTTTTCCATCGATAGGTTGCAAGCCCCCGAGTATCTTAGTGCCGAAGTTCTATATTTTTGTTGCGAGGTTTTTAGACCAAAGCAATAAGATTTTGATGAGTACACTATATTTATAATTGTTAGCTTCCGATGTTTATATTTGGTGAGGTATTAGTGTACGAAGGCGAAATATTTCGGTAAGACTAAGTTATCTATATTGTACGTATTCTGTAACTTGAAGGCGTTGAGCCCCCGAGCATATCGAAGAATAAGAAGTATATCTCCACTATCTTTATTATATTGCAGCACCGCGAGCCCGCCTCATTAAAAACCTTTCCGGCCCCACTCGGTGCCCCGAAAAGGAAAAGAGTGCGTCTGAAAACTCGCGGGCGTTTCAGTACATTGTATTTTTACAGAGGAGGACTATATTTCGACTCTAGGCGTAGAACCGCCTGAGCTGCGCCACGTTCCAGGGGTTTTTCTCGGGAGCCCCTGTCTTCTTGTCCTTGATCCTGTATGCTCCTCCGTCGATGACTTCCGTGACGACGTAAGGCCCCAACCATGGTGATTCGAGCTTTTCAGTACTTTTTTGATTTAACCGTAAGACTAAATCTCCGACCTGGAAAGATCTTGGCCTTAACCGTCGACTGTGGTAGTTTTTGAGGTCCTGCTGGTACTTGGTGACTCGTCAAAGTACTTCATCTCGGGCTTCATCGAGTGCATCCATATCATCCTCCCGAGCTTTTTGTGATGTTTCTTCGTCATACTCTGTTACTCTTGGAGAATCATGCTCTATTTCAATTGGTAATACTGCTTCGGCTCCGTGGACGAGAAAAAACGGAGTTTCTTGTGTCGCCGTATTTGGTGTTGTTCGGATGCTCCACAAAACACTTGGCAATTCCTCTGGCCAGGTATGCCGAGCTTTTTCAAGCGGTCCTAACAGGCGCTTTTTGAGGCCGTTGCAGATGATTCCATTGGCTTTCTCGACTTGGCCATTGGTTTGCGGGTGCCCAACTGACGCAAAGTGCAATTTAATGCCTACTTCTGCGCAGTATTCCTTGAATTCTTTGGACGTAAAGTTTGAACCGTTATTTGTAACAATGCTATGAGGCACTCCAAACCGAAAAACGAGGCCTTTCACAAACTTTATTGCCGACGCTGCATCTGGTGAATTTATTGGCTTCGCTTCTACCCACTTGGTGAATTTGTCGACAGCGACCAGCAGGTACTCATATCCTCCTGGCGAAGCTTTGTGCAACTTGCCCACCATATCAAGTCCCCATTGGGCAAAGGGCCATGACAATGGTATTGGTGTCAGTTCTGCTGCTGGAGAGTGAGGTTTTGCGGCAAATCTTTGGCACGCATCGCAAGTTCGTACTATTTCCTTGGCATCCTCAATTGCTGTCAGCCAATAAAATCCTGCCCGAAAAACCTTGGCTGCAATGGCTCGACTACTTGCGTGGTGGCCACATATTCCTTCGTGTACATCCTTCAGAATTATTCTTCCTTCTTCAGGTGTGACGCACCTTTGCAAGACGCCTGAAATACTTCGCTTGTATAACTCCCCTTTGACCAATGTGAAAGCTTTGGATCGTCGAATAACTCGCCTTGCCTCAACTGGGTCGTCGGGTATTTCTTTCCTGAGGATATATGATATATATGCTTGCATCCAAGGAACTTCTACCATCATTACAAGCTCTTGGCCCTCTTCTTCCTCCGCGGTTTCTTTGAAGGGCGCCGAAGTTTTTTCTTCCTTTGCTTTTTTCTGCACCTTTTTCGGCTTCGTGGATCTCTCCGCTATTTCTTCCCAAAATACTCCTGGCGGGATTGGGAGGCACTGCGACCCGATGTTTGCGAGAACGTCGGCTTCATCATTGCTCAATCTACTGATGTGATTTACCTCGCATCCATCAAACAGCTTCTCGAGCTCATTGTACACCTCCTTGTATGCCATCATGCTATCATTGACTGCGTCACATTGGTTCATAACTTGCTGAGCCACCAATTGTGAGTCGCCAAAGATTTTTAATCGAGTTGCACCGCAAGCTTTCGCCATCTTCATCCCGTGTATGAGGGCCTCATATTCTGCTTCATTGTTGGATGCGTTAGGGAACGTCATCCGGAGGACGTTCCCTAACGCATCCAACAATGAAGCAGAATACATCCGGAAGACGTATTTTAACTTGTCGCCTTCAGGTGATATAAGTACCACTCCTGCGCCAGCTCCTTCTACTCTTTTGGACCCATCGAAGTTCATGGTCCAAGTTCTCGACAAATCTGGGGGTCCCGTGTTTTGCAGCTCCATCCACTCTGCAATGAAATCTGGCAGCACTTGCGACTTGATTGCCTTTCTTTTTTCATACGTGATGTCCCGAGGGGAAAGTTCTATTCCCCAAAGGGAGACACGCCCTGTAGCTTCTGGATTGTTCAGTATATTTGAAAGAGGTGCTTCGTTGACTACTATTATCGGGTGTGCCAAAAAATAGTGGCGCAACTTCCTTGCCGTTGTAATTACTCCATATGCTAGTTTCTGGTACTGCGGGTACCGCTGTTTGGAAGGCGATAAAACTTCACTGATGAAATATACCGGTCTTTGCACTCCATGGAGTTTTCATTCTTCTTCTCTTTCGACAACGAGCACCGTGCTAACCACTTGGGGTGTGGCTGCAATGTACAGCAGGAGAGGTTCCTTTTCCTTCGGCGCCACCAAGATTGGTGGTGTCGAGATTACGCGCTTCAGATCCTCGAAAGCTCTGTCGGCCTCTTCGTTCCACTGGAATTTCTCTCCTTGCTTTATCAGAGCGTAAAATGGTAACGCTTTTTCTCCCAGCCTGGCGACGAATCTGCTCAAAGCTGCGACTCGCCCAGTTAGCTGCTGTATTTCTTTCAACTTCGTTGGCTTCCTCATTGTTACGATAGCTTGTATTTTGTCGGGATTTGCTTCAATCCCTCTTGCTGAAACTAGAAACCCCAGAAGTTCGCCTGCTGGGACGCCGAAAGAACACTTCGTCGGATTCAGCTTGAGGCAGAATTTGTCGAGGTTGTCAAAGGTTTCCTTGAGATCCTCGATCAGCGTCGCCCCCTTTTTTGACGTTATGACGACATTGTCAATGTATACTTGCACGTTTTTCCCAATCTGTGTCGCCAAACACTTCTGCATCATCCTCTGATATGTTGCTCTCGCATTTTTCAGACCAAAGGGCATTGTTCTGTAGCAAAACACGCCGTAAGGTGTGATGAACGCTGTTTTTACTTCATCTTCTTCTTTTAATCTGATCTGGTTATAACCAGAATATGCGTCCAGGAAGGAAAGACGTTCACATCCAGCCGTGGAGTCGATAATTTGATCGATCCTCGGGAGGGGAAAGTGATCCTTTGGACAATGTTTATTGAGACACGTAAAGTCGACGCACATGCGAAGGACCTTAGTGTTTTTCTTCGGCACCAACACAGGATTTGCTACCCATGTGGCCTCTGTGTGCAGCTCCTTGATAAAACCAGCTTCTCATAGTCGATCGATTTCTGACAGCATAGCCTTGCGGTTTGGTTCCGAAAAACGCCGCAAAGGTTGTTTGATTGGTCTTGCTAGTGGATCCAAGTTTAGGTGGTGCTCGGCAAGTTCCCTGGGTACTCCTGGCATGTCAGCTGGACACCATGCGAAGATTTTCCAGTTCTCACGGAGGAACTCGACTAGCGCGCTTTCCTATGCGAGGTCCATGTCGTTTGCGATGGACGTCGTCTTTTTCGGGTCTGTCGGGTGAATCTGCACCTCCTTAGAATTTTTCTCAGTGTTGAAAGTTGATTCTTTTTTGGCCTTCCAACGTCTGGCAGTACGTCGTAGTCAGTCATACTCCTTGACGCCAAATACTCAGCTTGCATCCCGAAAGTTTCTGATATCCGATGAAAATCCTTATCGCACTTATCTGCTAAGGCGAAGCTTCCTTTGACTGTGATTGGTCCCTTAGGTCCAGGCATCCTCCACAACAGGTATGTATAATGTGGTACCGCCATAAATCTAGCATATGCTGGTCGTCCCAACAGAGCGTGATACTGCGACGGAAAATCCACAACTTCAAACTCCAGCTTCTCGATTCTATAATTCTCTCGGGTTCCAAACTGAACGTCGAGATTAATCTTCCCCAGTGGATAACTTGGTTTCTCCGGTGTGATACCATGGAACCTCGTGTCTGTTGGCTTCAGGTTTGCTAGGGATATGTTCATCTTCCTCAATGTATCTGCATACATAAGGTTTAAGCTGCTGCCGCCATCTATGAACACTCGAGAGACATCAAATCCAGCAATGACTGCTGGTAGGATAAGTGCTGATTGCCCTGGTCGAGGAACTTGCTGCGGATGATCTGCTATGGTGAAGCCAATATCTTGTCCTAACCAATTAAGATACTCGACTGTTGGTGGAGGCATTTTTTCTGCCATGAACACCTGTCGCGAGATTACTTTCTGAGCCCTATTGGATGGCCTTCCCTTCTGAATCATCGAAACCGCTCCGTTAGAGTTAGGATCGACGTAAGGTGGCGGTGGAGGTGCTGCCGCTATTCTGAGCTGGTGTCGATTGTCTTCCGTAATCGCGGGAGGAGGTGGCAAGTGAATCTCACTCCTGGGTTCTCGAGGATTTCTCTGTGCTGCCCTGGCATTAGCATGCTCTGCCCACCTTAACATTGCTTGGAAATTGCGACAATCTTTCTGCAGATGTCCTGACTGTCTTTTCCCATTGCTGTCGAGGAAAAAGTGCATCTGACATGGCCCGTTCATCATCTCTTCAGGAGACACGAAAGGCCTTGGGAACCTAGGCCCGCTATTTTGCCTGTTGTTTCGAGAGTCATCTCTATTGTCACCTCGCTGCTCATTGCTTCTCTGATAATCATCTCTGTTGCTTCCTCCTGTGTTTGCTCGAAAGCCTGCCGAGATTTGTCTTGGGGCATCATAACTCGGGTACTGCCGAGGAAATCGTCGCCTCGGTTGATAATTTCGACCGCGGTCCTCCTCTGGCGACCTGTGCCGTTTGTTGTGAACAGCATCTTCTCCATCTGCCCATCTGTTTGCTATTTCCATTAACGTGGATACTGTCTTTGGGTTGGTCCTCCCCAAGTCCTCGACAAAATCTCCACGCCTGATTCCTGCGACAAACGCATCTATCGCTCTCTCGTCAGATATATTTTCTGCCGAGTTTTTGATGATGTTCCACCTTTGGATATATTTTCTCATTGGCTCGTCTGGCTTTTATCGGCATGCTCTCAACTCTTCTAACGACGCAGGTTTCTTGCACGTGGACCTGAAGTTCTTGACGAACACGTCCTCGAAGCTTTCCCAGCTGTCGATAGATCCTGGAGGAAGTTTCTTTATCCAAGACCGTGCGGCTCCACTCAAATGCACCTGGATGCTTTGCATAGCTGTTGCTCTGGTTCCTCCTGTGAGCTTCACCGTCTCGAGATAATCGACTAGCCAATCCTCTGGATCTTGAAGGCCGTCGAATTTTTTGAAGTTATCGGGTAACTTGAATCCCGAAGGGACTCGAGTTTTTCGCACTCTCCTCGTGAAGCACGGCAAGCCGCACATATCCTCGTCGTTTAACTCTGGGGACTGCCAATGTTCCCTCCTGCTTTGTCGCGCTCTGTCGACTCTTGCTTGTGCTGCCGTGTCCCTTGCTCCACTTGGTCCTTCGGGAGCTGCTGCTGCTGTTGCCGCAGGTCGTGGACTATTTTGCCTTGCCGCTCCTTCGGGAGGTGTTGATACAAACGCCGTCCCCATAGCTCCAACTCCTGCTATCGCCATGTTGTACAGTGTTTCCCTTGGATCTCCTGGAGGTGGTTTAGATGCGAGGATAAAAGCTTGTGTCACCATATACCCAGCCTCTGGTGTCTTAGGGATGATGTTTCCTCTTGTGTCTATCGACATAAAAGACATGTCGAGGTTTTGGACCAGGTGCTCTCTTTCTCCTTCGGTACGTGTTGTAACCTCGATCTTGCTCTATTCCGAGCCTCCCTGTGGCTATCACCCGAAGTTCTAGATTGTCGACTCAGCTCTGCCCTTCTCCTGCTGGATGCAGAGGCTGCCTCCTTTCTTCTGTTTAACTCAGCTGCCTGTTTTTCCAATTCTCTTGCAGCACGTGCGAGCCTATATTGATATGCTTGTAATTCTTCTGGCGTGGCTGTGGTGGCCATTGGTTCTGAGCCATCCATAGCTCTCGCGGCTCTATCCCATGCTGCTTGTGGGAGTCGAACTCTGTCCCGCGGCTGTGGCCCGATATATTTATTGCCTAGACCTCGTCGCAAATCAGAGGGATCAACGTATGGATTTCCCAAATCGTCGAAAGCCTGAGATGTTTCTTCTTGGTCATGGCTTGGCTCTCCGATGACATAAATCTGATGATACTTTGTATTCAGATCTATGTTGGGTTTGGTGACACCATCGCTAAGATTGGCGAAGACCTTGCCCACTGTAGTAGATTTGTCGATGAAGTTGTAGCTGTCGACACTGCTTGATCCATCGCTTATATATGAGTCCGCAGATGACTCAAACGACATGTCGCTGAAGATCTTGGCGAGTTTTTCTCTCGCCCTGATGCTGATGAAGCGTGACGACGAAGTTTCTTCCTCTCCTGATTCGGTTGACGATGTATAGCTTGAAAAATCGGAATCGACCGCCGACGATCCCGACGAAATCGGAATTTCGACACGATACGATCCCTCTTTCTCAACGCGAAAGTGAAACCTTCCGAACGTCATCTCCATAGGCTCCTCCAGATACGCATATGCATCCAAACGGGAGGACGGGTGAGGAACAAAATCAACAGGACCAGTAGCGATCTGTTTACCTCGATCCATTGCGTTGCTTGCGATTGATGAAGTCGATGATTTTGCAGTTGATGAAGTCGATGATCTTGAACGTGCCATCGAGACTAGATCCTTGACGCCTCTAGTTCCCACAGACGGCGCCAATTGACAAGGTATCAACTTGTCAATGCCTACGGATTGTAGACTAGGGTTTAGTTGGAAGTAGAGGGCAAGTAGATCTCGAAAGTTTCAGCCGAAAAGTACTCGACGATTATGAAACTAGGGTTTATAAACAATGATTCGATGATTTCTGCGTCCCTCGACTCCCCCTTATATAGGAGGCGAAGCCGAGGGATTCGTGCCGTACAAGTTACAGAGTCCGGGAAGGTTTCTAACTCATCCCGTAAGATTACAAATAACACTTCCTATTACAACTCTGGTCTTCCTTAATAATATATTGGGCTCCCGAATCTTCTTATTCTTCGGGTAATGGGCCTTCAGTAAACCCCGGGTACTATCTTCGGCAGGCCCATTTGGGATGCCTATGTCACCGTGGCTGTCGTCCGCCCCGACCCATTTTTCCACCTCCCTGGCTTCCCTTCCCTCTCTTGGTCGCCCGCACCTTACCCTGCTCGCATCTTTGTGCAGGCACGCATGTGGAGGTGGGCGTCGTCAAGATTGTCTGCCGGCGCCACCGACCGTGTCGCTGTCGGGGTACTCGCCAGCCTGCGCGTGCTGCGCCCTGGCGTTGCCCTGATCTCCGTTCCTCTCCCTGCGAGTCTCCGATGGCACGCGCCTCCGTCACCGACGAGTTCGTCCAGGACGAGTCCGGCCTGGACGCAGCTCCCCTCGCCGTGCTGACGTACCTAGGCCGGCCAGTTCGTTCGCCGTTCGCGTCGGCCAAGTCGAGACTGCACAACGCAGATCCATACTCGCCGCACCGCCATCGCCCTCGGACTCATCACGGAACCGCCGGAAGACGCCATCGTCGAGTTCACCGCCGGCACCGTCGGCCTATCGTTGTTCGCGTCGTCGTCCGGGCGTTCGCATGCACGTCCACGACGAGCTCCAGCATCTCCCGACCTCAGCTGCGCCGCCGCAGTCCACCCTCCGTTTCCCCTCTGCCGTCTCCGGGTGTAACCCATGGTGAGCCCCCGACCCTCCGCCACCCTCTACATCGCAGCAGTGACGCCGGTTTCTGATCGTCATGCATGCGCGCGTCCACGGACGACGGATGCTAATCCAACGCACGCATGCGATCCCTCCAGGCTTCCCTCACCCACGCGTGAGATCTGGCCCGTTTCTTTGTTTTCTTTGATGTATTCCTGCAGGCAGACCCCATTAGCTTTAAAATCCACTAAAAATTGCACACTTGAGTAAAATTAGAAATTCAAATTGATTTGTGTTTCTGAGCAAAATCTTCACCACCTAGAGTTCACTGCATGTGATTTACTTGTCTGTATATTTACTAGTATTTCGGTTACTAAAATGTTGTTGTTAGAATGTTTAATTCTTTGTGAGAGTTGTGTTTACCTTTTTGCAGCAGGATAAATTTTGCTAGAAAGAACTCCGTAGTAGCTTCATTTTGGTATAGGATAGAGTAGCAGGAGCTTCCCGGTTTTGGTTTAGCCCAGTAGTTAAGGAGTTAAGTTCTGTCCAGAACTGTATTTGTCGATTTTTATTAGGAAATAGAAAAGTGTTTTTCACACAAAACGAACTCCCAGTGTTAGATATCTCCATAGGCTGTCAGTTTGCCAGAGGAAATATTTTTGAGAACTATAGAGTATTTGGGTTTTTGGAAGCAAAACAAAGCCCCTTTTCAGTTTCCAAATTCTAGAAATTATTTTATAAATCCAAAATTAGTAAAATCAATTTTTGTTGGAACACTTGTTTGAATACCTATCCATGGATATGGGTCTTGTTTGCTCTTATGCTTTGGTGATCTGCTAGATTTAAAAAGAAGTTAAATTATTCCTAGTTTTATACAAATGTTTAAAAATATTCTATAAGTGGTTTGGAAGCAAAACCAACTTGGTTGAACTCTCTCAGATCATACCTACCGGTTGGTATAATTTTTACCCACTGGGTTGGTACTGGGAGTTTTTGACTAATTGTTGGGATTCTATGCCTTATTACCACTAGGAAAATTGAGATGTTTTTTTATATTGTTCTAAGTGAACCTTGGCACCAGACCTCTTCTGGTGGTTTCCAAAAGCCATTAGCCACCTGTGCTTTTGTAGCTTATGCTTTGACGGAGGCAGAGCCCTTTTTAGCAAATTTATATTTTATCAAGGTCTTTTCCGGTAGCAATAAAAGTAGGTCTTTTATAAATAAAATAACCCTCTTGCCCTAGGTGTCATTTATTCGATGTGTTTAGTGTCTCTAATTGAGTGGTTTGCTACTAGCCTTGTGTGTGTGGTTCATGCTATGGCTGTGTATTGATTGTTCGTCTTTTATTTTGCGACGTTATAATACAAGTAGTATCGGAGACGAAGGAGAGGATCGTGGTGAGGATTTCGAAGAGGAAGGAAGACTGGATGGATCGTGAAGAAGAAGTCCAGGGACAAATAGCCAACAGGCAAGCCACCTCTTGATGCATATCTCATCCTAATTATCTTACTCCTGCATTATTAGCAGTTTTATAAATTGCATGGTTTATTTATTTATATGGGTGGTTATTGCCACCCGGAGTTTTATCATTCCACCCTTAGGGTGCAGCCTTCGTTGGTACCTACTGACCACACCTCTATTAGTGATATGGTGCTTATCACCATGTCAGCCTTGTCGCCAATTTCGAGGAAGAATCAGACTATAGGTGGGAGCCCTGGAAAAATGGTTATGAAAATGTTTTCCTGAAAAGAAGTTTCTCGAAAACCTTGGAATGGGGTAGCCCTGCCCAAGTGTGGTTTTGATTAAGTGTTTTTGAGCAGAAAGGACTTGCTTGGAGCAAGAGAAGTGAAGAAAATGGTTTTCGAAAACCTTTTGTTGACTGAGTAGATCACCGGACCTAGCCAGTACAACCACATTACCCTTTAGTGGGACGGGGCGTAGCGTAGTAGTTTGTCTCGCCTTAGTTTGAGTCCTGCAAGTGTAGTGGCAGTCCGACCATGGACGCTTCGACCGGGGTTCTTCCCATGAGAAGGGACGCAACCCATTTGCCTGTTTAGGTACGCGGGGTACAACTTATGAGCTCCCATTGAAAGATGCCTAAGTGGTTGGATGGTATTCCGGAGGGTCGGGTGCCGGGGACATTGCAACTCCTGGGTAAACGGTATCCCGGACTCTGGTGTTGGGAGGTACAACTCATTCGGCATGTCTTAGGCTAAGGCGAGCAAGCGAAAAACTACGATCGGTTATCCGAGCCTCGCGTTTTGACGCTTGGTGAACCAGGGATGATCCCGGCGGATTTATCGAATCTTGTGGGGAAAGTGTACAACCTCTGCGGAGTTTAAATCTATTCGAATAGCCGTGTTCGCGGCAATGGACGTGGGAAAGGAAGTGTTGAGTATCAAAAGAAGTTTTTGGTTTATAAAAGTGTTTTCTCAAATAATTTTGGGAAAGTGACGCCAGTGGGATTGGTGAAGAAGTACCTGGGAGGTACGGTGGAAAATCTGGAATAAGTGTGTTGGCCATTTGAGATGGCCGGAAATAAGCATGGGTTATCCTTACCTATTAGTCTGCAAACAAAATGGTTTACAAAAAGGTTTTCAACAAAGATATAGAGATGTCATACTCTCGAGAGGAACCACCTCTCGCTCCATGTCGCCCTAGTGTAGTGTCTGTTCCTTGCTACTGCCATATTGCATATCCTTTATTTCTCTCTAAGGTGGTTTGCGAGTACATTCAAACGTACTCATTGGCATTTGTTGTCCTGGCTATTTACTTGGCCAGACTTGGTGGAGTTCGACAGATGAAGAAGAAGTTGACGACGTCTATGCGAGCTAGGAGCGTCTTCCCAGTCAGTTGCCTGTAGGGTTATGGCATGACTTGGGCCATGCGAATGCTTTCGTCTGAAGTATTTCCGCTGTGTGATCGTTGATCTCCCGCCATTGCGGCTCTTATGTAAGTATTGGTCATGTGACATGTTGTAATCTTTTTATTCGGTACTGTAATGGATGATGTATTTGATACCAGTTCGGTTATGCTTTTCTCGACACACTGATCATGGGATCGTGAATGTGTATGCATAACGGGTGTTTCGGACCGCTAGTCCGGGGCACCACAGAGCTGGTATCAGAGCCATCCTGACTATAGGAGACCCTAGTTAGCATGGACGTTAGTTAGGAAACCGGTACTTGCTAAAACTTATTTACAAAACAAATTCTTTCTTTGGTAGATGAAAGAATGTCTTCTAATCTTCTTATCCCTTCAAAACCTCTAATTCTTACCTCGATCTAGGATTTTCAAAGACCTTGAAAGCTTTGATTCTACTATCTCACCCTCTTCTAGACAAACATATTGGACGATACCCCCAACTCAGACTCGAAGACTCGAAGTTTAAGATGGATCAACCCTTCAGGAAGTCTCAAGCATCTTCGACGGTAGCTACTAAAGATTTGATGCCGACTTAGCAGTACGCGTATAGGGATAATATAAGAGCATGTCTTTGGTTGTCACCAAAGTCTGTCAAGGAGTTGACCTTGTTCCACTTTGGACTTGCACTTTTGCAGTCGTCATGGATCAAGCCCTCAGTTCTTGACTAGTAATTTTTAGGCCCGTCACAAGAAGCTGTCATCTATGGAGCTCTGCAGCAATTAACCCTCCGAAGACCTCACATCCCTAGGATGTTGAGACCAGAATATTCTACGCAGCTTTCGCCTCCACCTCAACATCGGCGACTCAACACCAGACCTGCTTCACCACCAACTGCTACAAAAATCCATGTTGAAGTCTATATCAACGAAATGAAGACGTCTACATCTCTGACCAACGCAAGCCTATAGGATGGATAGGACAAACTCAATTGTTTTGATTGAGCTACCCTCGCGAGTGCTTGTGATTGCTTGTTGTGAGTATGTTTACTCTAGCCTCTCGGCCTAAAAAACCTTTTTGTGTGATAGTCCAGTCTAGGAAACCCTCCCTAAGATGTTTTCCTCGCATCCGGTCAAAATTCTAGTTGAAATTCTACCTATTAGTTTACAAAGATAACGGGAAACTCTAACTCTAACTTGGGTAACAACTAGATCGAACCCTGTTTTTCCTGGAGTCCCCAACATAGTGCGCCATTCAACCAAAGACACCGCGACAGCAAGGAAGCAAAAGCCAATTCCTTCAAGATCGACTGTAGCCCCACGAGAAGATGAAGCCATACTAATTTTGTCTAATCGTAGAGCATAATCACGCTAACCTGGAGGTTATCTTCTTAAAACCTTAGCCTGACTCACCTTCTAACAAGCTAAGTCAGCTGTAGCACCAAAACCAAGTTACTCTGCAAGGTCCATCTGGTTATCATCAAGTGAAGCCTTTGAAGATAATTCAAGACTCAAGCTTAGGTGTACTTTAGCCGCTCATTCCTTAACTGATAGGTGTCGGCGCCAACCTGAAGGTTGAAGACTGTTTTCGACAAGTTGATGTTGTATGTAAAGAACCACCAGGAGTTCCGCTGACTTACTAACTTAACAAGCACCTTACAAAGTGGTAAACACCGTGTGTGCCTCTTGAAGCTGCGGACTGCATGTCGCCCCCTGAAGATTCTTCAACTCAAGATGGGAGATCGATGACTTCTTCAAAAACACCCGACAAGACCCCATGGATGAAGCTTTGAGTTTTCCGAACCCCCGGTGAGCAATCTTAAGGGTGGAAGACTTCGTCTTCCACTAAATCTCAAGCTAACCCTGAAAACTTTCGACCTTTATAAAGCACCGTTGAGATGCGCTAACTCTCCCACAATCGTGGACCCTTCTAGTATCGTTAGGAAGCTGATGATCTAACATCCGCATAGAGAAGTCAACTGCTTCGCGAAGTTTGCCCTCGGTGGAAATCTACCGTGTCTCTCATAAGTTGAAGTTGTGACCTTCCGACAATGGCATGTTTACCGGGAGATGGAGTCTAACTTTAGTTAACCCATAAAAACCTCTCTAGTCTTACACCTACTAATCTCGGGACGAGATTATTTTAAGGGTGGAAGGCTTGTAACATCCCAACTTTTGCAACCTTGTTTTAGTTGTCCAGAATGCAAAAATCTGGGGGAACAAAAACTTTTTATAAATAGTTTGTTCAGATGATTTGTGTTGATCTGCTTGTTGGGTGAATTACCTTGCGCTGTTTGTTTGGATGAATTGCCTTGATCTGCTTGCTAGAAGATTTTCTTAAGCTACCTCAAAGCAAAACCCATCTAGAGGTAAAACCAGCTAGCAACTCACCAACTCAAATCCTTATATTTGGGGAACCATGAATGCACCTACCCGCGAGATCCTCCTTGTGATGCGCTTTAGCTCACCCTATCCTTTACTCAAGTTTTGAAAATCATCTACTCCTTAATATATCCTTCTCTTGCACCCTTGACATCAAGCTTGGCATAGCTCCAAAATTGGCCAAGTCTTAAACTCTTTTAAAATTCAATTTTAGAGCCTCTAGCTTTATCTGCCCTCTTATCCTTGATGGTTTTGAAGCTAAGTCAATAATTTATTTTTGGCATTGTTAAAATCTTAAAACTTTGGCAGTTGTTTCTTAAGCACTCACAACTGTTATAGGTGGACTCAAGGCATGTATCTCCCCTATGCAACCCCCTCTACAACTCCCACGTCTTGCATGTCTCATCCTATCCTCATAACCCATATATTCCACTTGATCGTGTGCCCTATCTAGTGGTTTATCTCTAGATCCCTTTTTTTTCCACTTTTACATCTTGCTTTTCTTCCATCCAAGTTTAATCTTCACAAAACCAAGTGTGAAATGGATGGCTAAATTATGTGGTAATCATCTACCCTTGAGGAAATACTTTCCCAAAATTATTATTTCTGAAATCAAGTTATTTTTACTTGTTTTCCAAAATTCCCATAAATCCTAAATCACCGTACCTCTCCCTATTTTGACCACCAAACTATTTCTAGTTTTATCAAAGTATTTCAATTTATTTTCTCAAGTAAATTAGGGAATGAGTGTGGTATTTTATATCACCTCATCTCCACCCAAAAATATTTTCTTTATAATTATTTTTCTTGTTTGATTTTCTTTTTGGCAAAAAATATATTTATGGTACCTATGACATCTTTTGCCTTCCTCTTGCCTATTTTAAAATATGAAAAAAATCTAAAAAAAATTTATTAGTTGAGAAAGTAGAATATTTTTTAAATCCAAAATATTATCTTGTTACTCTAAAAAAACAAGAGCCTTTTCAAACGTTTATTTTTTAAAATTGGCCACGGGCATATATTTTGGTGATCGAGACAATTAGGAAAGTAATCCGAACTTGAACAACAACACGAGACTTGAAATGCACCCCCTCTCATCTATCGTATAACATCACTCTCGAACCAATTTTTGATCTGGATAGGTGGTCATTTGGTCAGCAAATAATTAACCTTCATTTCTATTTCTATCTCCCCAAAATCATCTAACAAAATTCTAGAATCATTCCTTGACCTTACCGTCATTAGTTTTGGTCTTGATCCACCCTACTTTGGTCGTTACGGCAGTGTATGAGCCATTTTGGCCTAGCACAAATAAAGATCTTGGTCTGGCCGACCATGGTATAGCCATGTGCCCTTTTCTTTCTTTTTCTATTCTCTCTAATTTTCTAAGACATCCTCTTAGCCACCATTGTGACACTCCATCCGCAGCATCATTCCTTGGTCGATCTACACATCCCGAGTGGCCTTGGTCTTGCTCACTTTTTGGACGGGAGAGTGCTGGCCATGCGATGCCTTGGCATCCAAGGCTCAAACCGCATCCCTCCCTCTCGAATCCAGCCAAGCCACTACCATTTGCTGCACCCTACCAGTCTCCTTGCACACCTTATGCCTCAGCCCTGCCGCATGCTACAGTGAGCGTTTTGGCAGTACTCCTTTGGAGACTTCAGTTTGGCCGACGCTCAATGTTGGTCGGGACCTTGGCAACAATCTTATCTTGCTCCAGCTCCCTCTCTATCTTCTAGCTCGCTGTCTAGGTTGGCCGTGTCGATCCAGAAAACCACCGCACGCCTCCGTGACCCCTCCTTGCCCTGAGAACCGCACCACAACTCGCTCATGCACCCCTAGTCCGCGGTGACCACGTCGCCCAGCTCACGGCACCGTTCCACATACAACGTCCAGTCCCGGTCGGTTTCAACCATGCCCCTAGGTGCAGCAGCACACCAGCTTCCCTCCCGTGCCCTACCAACCTCTCTCTTTTCCTCTGGTCGCCGTGTTGGGCGTCGCTCTCGACACAGCCTTTCGTCGAACACCAGTCAGGGTGACACAACAGCTCGACGACCTTGGGTTCCCACGCAGCACCAGGGCAAGAGCTAGCCTCCAAAGCACTTCTCCACGTTCAGGGACGCTCCTCCACCGCCTCCATCAGCCAATGAAAAGACCGTAGACACCTTGCACCGTCGCTCTGCTCCCGGTCCACCGTGAACCACCTCCTGGTCGTATAACTCGACCGAGCCACTGCACAGCTCCCCGCCTATCCAAAATCTCTCTTCTCCACCCTCCCGTAGTCTCCTCAGCCTCCCCACCTTCCCACTGAAACACCAGACAAAGCCCTGCTCGTTTCCATCCTCACCGACGGAGACGGCCGAGCCGGAGCTGCTCCGTCCGTCGCTCGTTCGCAATCGCCATGGCCGTGGCTGTCGTCCGCCCCGACCCATCCTTTCCACCTCCCTGGCTTCCCTTCCCTCTCTTGGTCGCCCGCACCTTACCCTGCTCGCATCTTTGTGCAGGCACGCATGTGGAGGTGGGCGTCGTCAAGATTGTCTGCCGGCGCCACCGACCGTGTCGCTGTCGGGGTGCTCGCCAGCCTGCGCGTGCTGCGCCCTGGCGTTGCCCTGATCTCCGTTCCTCTCCCTGCGAGTCTCCAGTAAGCACGCGCCTCCGTCACCGACGAGTTCGTCCAGGACGAGTCCGGCCTGGACGCAGCTCCCCTCGCCGTGCTGACGTACCTAGGCCAGCCAGTTCGTTCGCCGTTCGCGTCGGCCAAGTCGAGACTGCACAACGCCGATCCATACTCGCCGCACCACCATCGCCCTCGGACTCATCACGGAACCGCCGGAAGACGCCATCGTCGAGTTCACCGCCGGCACCGTCGGCCTGCCGTTGTTCGCGTCGTCGTCCGGGCGTCCGCATGCACGTCCACGACGAGCTCCAGCATCTCCCGACCTCAGCTGCGCCGCCGCAGTCCACCCTCCGTTTCCCCTCTGCCGTCTCCGGGTGTAACCCATGGTGAGCCCCCGACCCTCCGCCGCCCTCTGCATCGCAGCAGCGACGCCGGTTTCTGATCGTCATGCATGCGCGCGTCCACGGACGACGGATGCTAATCCAACGCACGCATGCGATCCCTCCAGGCTTCCCTCACCCACGCGTGAGATCTGGCCCGTTTCTTTGTTTTCTGTGATGTATTCCTGCAGGCAGACCCCATTAGCTTTAAAATCCACTAAAAATTGCACACTTGAGTAAAATTAGAAATTCAAATTGATTTGTGTTTCTGAGCAAAATCTTCACCACCTAGAGTTCACTGCATGTGATTTACTTGTCTGTATATTTACTAGTATTTCGGTTACTAAAATGTTGTTGTTAGAATGTTTAATTCTTTGTGAGAGTTGTGTTTACCTTTTTGCAGCAGGATAAATTTTGCTAGAAAGAACACCGTAGTAGCTTCATTTTGGTATAGGATAGAGTAGCAGGAGCTTCCCGGTTTTGGTTTAGCCCAGTAGTTAAGGAGTTAAGTTCTGTCCAGAACTGTATTTGTCAATTTTTATTAGGAAATAGAAAAGTGTTTTTCACACAAAACGAACTCCCAGTGTTAGATATCTCCATAGGCTGTCAGTTTGCCAGAGGAAATATTTTTGAGAACTATAGAGTATTTGGGTTTTTGGAAGCAAAACAGAGCCCTTTTTCAGTTTAAAAATTCTAGAAATTATTTTATAAATCCAAAATTAGTAAAACCAATTTTTGTTGGAACACTTGTTTGAATACCTATCCATGGATATGGGTCTTGTTTGCTCTTATGCTTTGGTGATCAGCTAGATTTAAAAAGAAGTTAAATTATTTCTGGTTTTATAAAAATGTTTAAAAATATTCTATAAGTGGTTTGGAACCAAAACCAACTTGGTTGAACTCTCTCAGATCATACCTACCGGTTGGTATAATTTTTACCCACTGGGTTGGTACTGGGAGTTTTTGACTAATTGTTGGGATTCTATGCCTTATTACCACTAGGAAAATTGAGATGTTTTTTTATATTGTTCTAAATGAACCTTGGCACCAGACCTCTTCTGGTGGTTTCCAAAAGCCATTAGCCACCTGTGCTTTTGTAGCTTATGCTTTGACGGAGGCAGAGCCCTTTTTAGCAAATTTATATTTTATCAAGGTCTTTTTCGGTAGCAATAAAAGTAGGTCTTTTATAAATAAAATAACCCTCTTGCCCTAGGTGTCATTTATTCGATGTGTTTAGTGTCTCTAATTGAGTGGTTTGCTACTAGCCTTGTGTGTGTGGTTCATGCTATGGCTGTGTATTGATTGTTCGTCTTTTATTTTGCGACGTTAGAATACAAGTAGTATCGGAGACGAAGGAGAGGATTGTGGTGAGGATTTCGAAGAGGAAGGAAGACTGGATGGATCGTGAAGAAGAAGTCCAGGGACAAATAGCCAACAGGCAAGCCACCTCTTGATGCATATCTCATCCTAATTATCTTACTCTTGCATTATTAGCAGTTTTATAAATTGCATGGTTTATTTATTTATGTGGGTGGTTATTGCCACCCGGAGTTTTATCATTCCACCCTTAAGGTGGAGCCTTCGTTGGTACCTACTGACCACACCTCTATTAGTGATATGGTGCTTATCACCTTGTCATCCTTGTCGCCAATTTCGAGGAAGAATCAGACTATAGGTGGGAGCCCTGGAAAAATGGTTATGAAAATGTTTTCCTGAAAAGAAGTTTCTCGAAAACCTTGGAATGGGGTAGCCCTGCCCAAGTGTGGTTTTGATTAAGTGTTTTTGAGCAGAAAGGACTTGCTTGGAGCAAGAGAAGTGAAGAAAATTGTTTTCAAAAACCTTTTGTTGACTGAGTACATCACCGGACCTAGCCAGTACAACCACATTACCCTTTAGTGGGACGGGGCATAGCGTAGTAGTTTGTCTCGCCTTAGTTTGAGTCCTGCAAGTGTAGTGGCAGTCCGACCATGGACGCTTCGACCGGGGTTCTTCCCATGAGAAGGGACGCAACCCATTTGCCTGTTTAGGTACGCGGGGTACAACTTATGAGCTCCCATTGAAAGATGCCTAAGTGGTTGGATGGCATTCCGGAGGGTCGGGTGCCGGGGACTTTGCAACTCCTGGGTAAACGGTATCCCGGACTCTGGTGTTGGGAGGTACAACTCATTCGGCATGTCTTAGGCTAAGGCGAGCAAGCAGAAAACTACGATCGGTTATCCGAGCCTCGCGTTTTGACGCTTGGTGAACCAGGGATGATCCCGGCGGATTTATCGGATCTTGTGGGGAAAGTGTACAACCTCTGCAGAGTTTAAATCTATTCGAATAGCCGTGTCCGCGGCAATGGACGTGGGAAAGGAAGTGCTGAGTATCAAAAGGAGTTTTTGGTTTATAAAAGTGTTTTCTCAAATAATGTTTTGGGAAAGTGACGCCAGTGGGATTGGTGGAAAAGTACCTGGGAGGTACGGTGGAAAATCTGGAATAAGTGTGTTGGCCATTTGAGATGGCCGGAAATAAGCATGGGTTATCCTTACCTATTAGTCTGCAAACAAAATGGTTTACAAAAAGGTTTTCAACAAAGATATAGAGATGTCATACTCTCGAGAGGAACCACCTCTCGCTCCTTGTCGCCCTAGTGTAGTGCCTGTTCCTTGTTACTGCCATATTGCATATCCTTTATTTCTCTCTAAGGTGGTTTGCGAGTACATTCAAACGTACTCATTGGCATTTGTTGTCCTGGCTATTTACTTGGCCAGACTTAGTGGAGTTCGACAGATGAAGAAGAAGTTGACGACGTCTATGCGAGCTAGGAGCGTCTTCCCAGTCAGTTGCATGTAGGGTTATGGCATGACTTGGGCCATGCGAATGCTTTCGTCTGAAGTATTTCCGTTGTGTGATCGTTGATCTCCCGCCATTGCGGCTCTTATGTAAGTATTGGTCATGTGACATGTTGTAATCTTTTTATTCGGTACTGTAATGGATGATGTATTTGATACCAGTTCGGTTATGCTTTTCTCGACACACTGATCATGGGATCGTGAATGTGTATGCATAACGGGTGTTTCGGACCGCTAGTCCGGGGCACCACAGAATCAAAAGGCATCTTCATTCTCTTTCTAGGGAAGTGTTCCATACCTTTCTTAAGAGGGAATTGATATTTAATATTTCCTTCTTTCATATCAATAATAGCACCAACGGTTCGAAGAAAGGGTCTTCCCAAAACAATAGGACAAGATGCATTGCATTCAATATCCAAAAAAACAAAATCAATGGGGACAAGGTTATTGTTAACCATAATGTGAACATTGTCAATTCTCCCCAAAAGTTTCTTTATAGAATTATCAGCAAGATTAACATCCAAATAACAATATTCCAAAGGTGGCATGTCAAGCATATCATAAAGTTTCTTAGGCATAACATAAATACTTGCACCAAGATCACATAAAGAATTACAATCAAAATCATTGACCTTCATTTTAATGATGGGCTCCCAACCATCTTCCAACTTCCTAGGGATAGAAGCTTCAAGTTTTAATTCCTCTTCCCTAGCTTTAATGAGAGCATTTGTAATATGTTTTGTAAAGGCCAAATTTATAGCACTAGCATTAGGACTTCTAGCAAGTTTTTGAAAGAACTTAATAACTTCAGAAATATGACAATTATCAAAATCAAAACCATTATGATCTAAAGCAATGGGACCATTGTCCCCAACACTTTGAAAAATTTCAGCACTTTTATCACAAACAGTTTTAGCAGTTTTAGGCAATTTTGCACGCTTTGTAGTAGAAGTAGAAACATTGCCAACACCAATTATTTTACCATTGATAGTAGGAGGTTTAGCAACATGTGAAGCATCAACATTACTAGTGGTGGTAATAGTCCAAACTCTAGCTATATTATTCTCTTTAGCAAGTTTTTCTTCTCTTTCCCACCTAGCATGCAATTCAGCCATCATTCTAATATTGTCATTAATTAGAACTTGGATAGCATTTGCTGTAGCAAATGACTTAATATCTTTAACTTCATTAGGCATAACTTTCAGTTTTAAAAGATCAACATCAAGAGCAAGACTATCAACCTTAGAAGCAAGAACATCAATTTTACCAAACTTTTCCTCAACAGATTTGTTAAAAGCAGTTTGTGTACTAATAAATTCTTTAAGCATGACTTCAAGATCAGAGAGTACACTCCTACTATTGTTGTAAGAATTACCACCATTAGAAGGATATGGCCTATAGTTGTTGTTACCAAAATTATTCCTATAAGCATTGTTGTTGAAATTATTATTTTTAATGAAGTTCAAATCAACATGCTCCTCTTGAGCAACCAATGAAGCTAAAGGAACATTATTAGGATCAACATGAGATTTACCATTAATAAGCATAGACATAATAACATCAATCTTATCACTCAAGCAAGAGGTCTCTTCAACAGAATTTACCTTCTTACCTTGTGGAGTCCTTTCAGTGTGCCATTCAGAGTAGTTGATCATCATATCATCAAGAAGCTTTGTTGCAACACCCAAAGTGATGGACATAAAAGTACCTTCAGCAGCTGAATCCAATAGGTTCCTTGAAGAAAAAATTAATCCTTCATAAAAGGTTTGGATGATCATCCAAGTAGTTAGTCCATGGGTAGGGCAATTCTTTACCAAAGATTTCATTCTCTCCCATGCTTGTGCAAGATGTTCATTATCCAATTGCTTAAAATTCATAATGTTACTTCTCAAAGATATAGTTTTAGCAGGAGGATAATATCTTCCAATGAAAGCATCTTTACATTTAGTCCATGAACTAATACTATTTTTAGGCAAAGATAGCAACCAATCTTTAGCTCTTCCTCTCAAGGAGAAAGGAAACAATTTCAGTTTTATAATATTCCCATCTGCATCCTTATACTTTTGCATTTCACAAAGTTCAACATAATTATTAAAATGGGCAGCAACATCATCAGTACTAACACCAGAAAATTGCTCTCTCATAACAAGAGTTAGTAAAGCAGGTTTAATTTCATAAAATTCTGCTGTAGAAGCAGGTGGAGCAATAGGAGTGCATATGAAATAATCATTGATGTCTACGGGTGCTTCTATTCTTGTAGACAATGTTGGGCCTCCAAGAGCAGAGGTTTGTAGAACAGCAGCAAGTTTCCCTTAATTAAGTGGATCACCCAAGGTTTATCAAACTCAGGGAGGAAGAGGTCAAAGATATCCCTCTCATGCAACCCTGCAACCACAAAGCAAGAAGTCTCTTGTGTCCCCAACACACCTAATACACTTGTCAGATGTATAGGTGCACTAGTTCGGCAAAGAGATAGTGAAATACAAGTGGTATGAATATATATGAGCAGTAGTAACGGCACCAGAAAATAGCTTGATGCTACAACTGGCGTGTGGTTGATGGTGGTAATATTGCAGGCAGTACAAATGCAGTAGAACAGTAAACAAGCGATGATTGCAGTATTTGGGAACAAGGCCTAGGGATTATACTTTCACTAGTGGACACTCTCAACATTGATCACATAACAGAATAAATAGATAAATGCCCTACTCTACACTCTCTTGTTGGATGATGAACACCACTAATTGTGTAGGATTACACGAACCCTCAATGCCGGAGTTAACAAGCTCCACAATATTTGATATTCATATTTGTAAGGGTACATTGCCCCTATGTGTGGTTTTGGTAATTAATGACAACCTCTATGGACTAATGTTTTTCATTGAGTTTATATGAAGGAATATTCCATAGGTACTACTTGTACTCCATGTGTTGGATTCAAGTATGGATGCCATGAAGATAAAGGTATTCCTTGTGTATTGGCATCAAGATCATCGGTATGAAGATATATATATATGTGATATGATCAATAAGAAGAAATGAAGATGGAGTTCTTATGTGGAACTCAATATTAGCCATGCTCTATCTTAAGTGAGTATGTGAAGATACAAGGTTGAGTTGGGCAAGTTCAAGATGAGCATCTCAAGTGAATCACATACTTGAAGCTTGCCGTCCATTTGGTGATAATGGACTAGTGAAGATGTGCATCAATAGAGCTTTCCCATCATAGTGTATGGGGGAGCATTTGTGAGTCTTCACGAAGCAACATTGGTCAAGTGAGGCATTCCGGCTTGAGTGAAGCTTGAAGAGTTATCATCAAGACCAAGAGGGATGCGCAAGGCAAAGGTATGACCTTGCTAGGTTTTCCTTTTACCGGTCTCAAGGTGGATGTTGGGAGACCGGATTATAGGATAGATAGCCGCACTATTAAGAGGGGCTTTCGGTTGAGTAACTTGATCACATCGTCTTAGGGAGCTCAATCCTTTGCATACTTTGCATATCCTTATTTCTTCTTGGTGTTTCTCTATGTGAGGTTCTTGAGCTTGTTGCTAGCTTTACAACAAGCCCAAGTTCATCGAAAACGGAGTTCGCATGCATCTTCTATGGCGTTTTCGAGGTTGGGTAATTTTACCGGTTATTCATGATATAAGGTTCTACCTTTTATATTCATGATAAAATTCCCTTCTACAGATTCTTGAGTTTGCACTTTTTATAGGATAGCATTTGTCGTTATCTTCCAAACGAAATTAGTTTCATGTCAATCGGAGTTCGGGAGCAATAGTTATTAAAGAAAAAGGAAAAAGAGAAAATATAAAAGAAAAAGGAAAAAGAGGAGGAGGGGCCGCCGGTTGGGCGCCCGGCCTGCCAGCCATGCGCTGCCCAGCCGGCCAGGTCCGGCGCCAACCGGACCGGCGCCAACCGGCCAGCGCCGGCCCAATCGGCCTCGGCCTCGGTCCGCGGCTGCCCAGCCCGGCGCTCTCCCGGCCCGACCGGGATCTCCACCGGCCGCCTCCCCGCCGGAAGGCCCACGCGGCTGGCGCCCCCGCGGCCTGGGCCATTCGCTGCCCTGTGCGGCGCTCCGCCTCGCCCGGTCGGTGGGCCGGCCCGACCGGAAGCCTGACCGGCCTCCCCAGCCCAAGCTCCGGTCGGCCGGCCTGCTGGCCGGCTGGGCACTTTTTTTCAGCCCGTTTTTATTGCTTTTTCCTTGTCTTTTTCCCCCCAACGGTTTTATTTGCTCCTAGCTATAAATAGACCCTTCTTCCACCTTGAGCCATTTACTTCTTCCCTTTCTCTCACCTCCATGGTTGCATTTGAAGAAGTTGCTCTCTCTCTTGTTCCCCCCATGATTCTTGCTCATTCTTGAGGGATCTAAGAGAGGAGATCTAGATCTACACTTCCACCAAACCATTTCTTCTCTAAGTGAGGGAATCTCTTGGGATCTAGATCTTGGAGTCTTTGGTTGACTTTCCCCCTTGTTCTTCCTCTCCAATCTCATCCTAGCATTCGTTGCTTTGGTGGGATTTGAGTGTGAAGGACTTGAACACCTCCGGTGTTCTTGCTTTGCATCATTGCATAGTGTTGAGCTCTCCACCACGATTTGTTCGAGTGAGAGACCGTGAGCTTGTTACTATTGGAGGGTGACCTCCTAGTTGGCTTGGTTGGTGTCCCGGTGATCTCTTCGTGGAAGATTGTGAAGGGGCCCGGGCTTCTCCTTCGTGGAGCTTGTGAAGTGGTTGTGGAGCTTGCCATCTCCGGAGCGGAGGAAAAGCTAACCATAAGGAAAGGGCCATTATCCTTCGTGGGTGTGGTTCGGAGAATAGGGTGAGCCTTCGTGGTGCGGGGAATCCTTCGTGGGACCTCCACTCCTCCAAACGTGACGTACCTTGTTGCAAAGCAAGGGAACACGGGAATACATCCTCATCTCCGCATGCCTCGGTTATTTCTATACCCGAGCTCTCTTTCCTTGTGATAGCCATCGTGCTTGAAGTACATATATCTTGCTATCACTTGTGCTACATATATCTTGTGCCTATCTTGCTTAGCTCTAGTTGCTATTGTTACACTTAGTTGAGCTTAGCATATTTAGGGTTTGTGCTTGTAATCTAAACGATAGTTTAATTCCGCATTCTTACAAGACAAATCCGCAAGAGTTTGTAATTGCCTATTCACCCCCCTCTAGGCGACATCTCGATCTTTCAATTGGTATCAGAGCAAGGTCTCTCCTTGTTTAAGGCTTCACCGCCGTGAGAGTAAAGATGCCGGCTAGTAATTTAGTGCACAATGACACAATTATCTTTGATGGCACAAATTATCTTTGATGGAGAAATTGCTTGCTTTATAAACTTCGGACCTTGTGTCCAAATATAGAGCAATTTCTAGATGTAGGTTTTTATCCTCCGATGGATTCTCAAAATCTATCTTTAGAGGATGAGAAAAACTTACATCTTGAAGCTCAAGTATCTAATGAGCTTTTATTCTCCTTGAGACCCGATTTTCGTAGGTTCTTGATATATATAAAGCGAAAGTCGTCTCATGAGATGTGGATCAAGCTTAAAGAAATATTTGGTGGATCCATTTCTCATTTGGTTGGTGGTGTCTCTGAGGAGCTCTCTTCCCCTTCACATCATGAAGAGCTCCAAGTTGCTTCCACCTCCGGCCGTGATGATATATCATCTACTTCCACTTCACCAACGTGTTGCAAGACACAAGGTAATGATATGGTGAGTGGTGAGGGAAATTGCAATGTTGATATTGTGCTCAATAGTGATGACTCTGCATCTCTATCTCATTGCAATGTTTCCTCTTTGGAATTAAACACATCGAGCATTGAAAATAATCTACATGCTTGTGTTGATAGTCCTTGCATATCATGTGTAAATTGCTTACATAGATCTCATGATGATATGCTTGCCTTGTCTTGCTCCCATAATAAAAATGCTTATATTTCCTCTAGTTGCTTGTTGACTAACAATGTAGAGGAAACCGAACACTCTATGGATCAAGACATGATTTCAAATGAGGATTCAAGAATATCTTCATCTTCATCCTCCGGTATGCACATGTGCCTTATGGCAAATGGATCAAAGGTATCTCCTACTTTGACTCCTAACACGTCCTCTAATGATGAGAATGATGATGATGATAATGATGAAGAATATAATACCTTGGTGCATGATATGGCAATGGTGTATGCTTCTCTTCGTGGTAATAAAGAAGCTCGTGCTAATCTCGAACACTCTATGGATACCTTGTATAAATATAGGGAAACCATAGTGGAGTTGGAGTCCCATGTTGAAAATGGGGAAATGAGATTCACTCTCCTCAAGCATGAGCTAAAAGATGAGAAGCATACTAATTTTATGCTTACACAAAAAATTGAATCCTATATGCATGAAAATGAGAAAACTATTGTTGATGCTTGTGCTACTAACTCTCTAATTCTTGTGAAGCATCTACCTTAGAGGAGAATGTTGAGCTAAGGGCTCAACTTGAGTTGCTAACTAGCAATTATAGGGAATTGGAAGAAAGTCATAAAAAGCTCTCAAGCTCTCATGATGATCTTCTAATTTCCTATGATGGGCTAAAGTTAGCTCATGAGGCAAGTATCACTAAGGTAACATCTTGTGAGCCTCATATGGATGTTAGCACAATCTCTACTACAAATGCTATTTTGCCATGTGCTAGTCCTAGTAATCCATCTAGTCAAACTAGTGATACACCTTGTGTTGGATTACTTGCTTTGCCTTGTTGCTCCAACAATGAAGCTTCTACTTCCTCTAGTACTTGTATTTCTACTAACCATGTAGAGGAAATAAAAGAGCTCGAGGCCCAAGTCCTTTCTTTGAATAAAGACTTAGAAAAGCGTCATGAAGGGAAATCCGCACTTGACAAGATGCTAAGTGTGCAACAATCTCCCAATGACAAGAGTGGACTTGGATTCAACTCCAATAACAAGAACAAGTCCAAGAGCAAGAGCAACAAGAAGAAGGGCCAAGACAAAGTCAAGGATCCGGCCAAGTTGGTTTGCTTCAAGTGCAAGGTTGAAGGGCATCATGTTAGATCATGCCCATTGAAGAAGAAGAAGCACTTGAGTGAGAAACAACAAGGGAAACGGCCACAAGGTCAAGGTCAAGCTCATGCTCAACCTCAAGTTGAAGATAGGCCACTTCCCAAGAAGAATCAAGATATTGTTCCCCAAGAGAAGAAATTCAATAAAGAAGAGAAAGGGGAACACTTGCTACTTATGTTGTGAGAAGGGGCACTTTGCTTCTTCTTGCTTAGGTGGTACCTTATCTAACCCTATAATTGTTGATGATGATTATTCTCTAGGGAAGGATAAGGATGGCAATGTGTTTGCCAAGTTTGTTGGAACTCAAAGTGGTTTCAAGAAAAGAACCATTTGGGTTGCCAAGCCTATTGTGACTAACCTCTTAGGACCCAACTTGGTTGGGGACCAACAATCTCAAACTTGATCAATAGGTACAAGTGGAGGGCATTGGAGACTTGGCTACTTCATGAAGAATTGAGGGATCTTCATACATTATATTTTTACCAAGCCAAGTCGTATGGATTATCATCTATATCTTATATCCAATGTTCCTCTTTGCGGTAACTTATACTTCAACTCTTCATGTTTATTGTAAGTTACTTGCCCCTTTGCATGTTTGGTTTTGTACCAAATATGTGTATGTATGTGTTGTGTCTTACTTGCTTATCTTGTGTATTCAAGTATGTTTGTTTGACTCACCATATACTTGTGTATTGTTTTGAGCCTAATGCATCTTGATGATATCTTATTTGGCTCTCTTTGAAGTGATTAATGGAACATCCCATTTTGGGGGAGTGATATGCTTTGTGCATCTCTCTTTCTTTAAAATGTGTGTACATGGGTACCACCACTTAGTATTGATATTGCAATATTATCTAGTCACTATGTCGTGTGCCATACTCATGAGAAATTCAAATTCTAAATATACATTAATCATCTCTAGTTGAATTTTAGTTGCCTCTTATTTAGCAGAAATGTTTTATCACATTATGGGGGAGTAATATGTTTTGTACATATCACAAGCCTAGAAAATGTGAACATATGAGGTTATGCCACTTAGAGTTGATGCTCTCAATTATCTTTTTCCTAGGTGGCATGTTTGCTCAAACAAGCTCCATCCAAAATAAAAATCTTTTATTACTCATCTTGTGGGTTCTTGTTTGAGTAAGAAATTCTTGGTACGGTTTTCCTCAAATACATATCTCTATATCTTATTTGGGACACCGCTTGCTTCAAGTTATTCTAATCATTGCCGTGCGTGATTGTTTGACTAAGTTGAAGCTATCAAGAATCTTCATCCATGCATAGTGCTTAATTCTATATACTTATCCTATGCCTTTTATTGTGAAGTTGATCCTTACTATCTTTGTCAATTCACCACCGGAAATTATTTCCAATATACTCATTGTCTTTGACAATTGATAACCTTATATGTGGTTGAATTTATGGATCACCTTCACCTTGGATTGCTTCTTATTGCCTCATTTTATTTCCAAGAAATCGTTGTTGCTCCCATGTGTCTTCCTTGTCCCTTTGAAAAATCTTTTGATAAATCCCCTTGATTCATATCAAGTGTTTGTTTTGGAATACATACTTTTTCCTTACGGTACATTGTGCCATTGTGAAAAGTGTAGTGGGTTTGGTTTATTTGTTCGAACCTTGCTCCTTTGGGAGTTTTGCTATCTCATTCCTTCTTCTATGCTTTATTTGTTGAATGAGATAAATCTTTGAGCATGTTTGCTTTATTTCATCCTTTATGCTCAATGGTCTCTTCTTAGTTCATTTGTTGAACTTTGTTGAACAAATCTTTTGAGATTTGCTTCTTAGATATAATTTGGACAACAAATTTGTTTTGTGGCACCTCTATGCCTTATTTAATTCTTTTGGTGTTTTGTCCAAAGTATATCTTTCTTGGATCTTTAAAAGTTTTGGTGCATGCTTATATGTAATTTGTTTATACTTGTAGCATGCTTGCTTTCTTTTGATCCATTATGTAGGATATACTCCATCAAATCCTAAATGGCTAAGATGTGCATGAAATTCAAATTTCATCTAAATATGCACATGTTTATATGGAGTGTGTCCTATATATTGTGGTTAGTCTAACCATGTTGGACCCAATAAGTTTGGGGACCAAGATGTACTTGAATGATGTTTTAGGTACATTGGAGATGCAATGGAGGCTTGTCTCTTCTATAAGGAAGGTGTTGTCACCATATGAGAATTGGAGTCAAGCTAGGATGATCGATGAACTCTTATCTACTACATCAAGCCATTGCTATCTCGGTAACAAGTATCTTATTCATGCATTCTCATATAACATCCAACCTCTTGTAGGTTGTATCTTGGCATGAAATTATTTATTTCAAAAATATTGCGGTTCTTGAAAAATCATTTTTAAAGTGAAACTTCTTATTGTACATTTGAGTAATTTGAGAAGATGCATATGTTGGGAATATATATATACATCATGTTTATGATTCACCTACCCAATATGCCCTCTAGCAATTTATTGCATATCAATTCCTTAAAGAGCTCTTATGTGCAATATTGATGAAATTGCGAAATAAATCCATATTTATGATACTTGTTGCCTTTCTCAAAACACTCCAACTAGCTCTATTTCCCTTATTGTTAATTGTGATGTTTTTGAGGTTTAACTTGGTTGAAGTTTATTCATATACCATAAGTGAAAATTGGAGCCATAGGCTATATATGCTTCTTAAGCAAACATCCTTTGGTATATTTTATAACTTCATCTTGGATATCTTGTCTTATCTATTTTGTTAACCTCTTGTGTGTGCATGTTTCTTTATGGATCACCTTGTCCACTTTAGAAACTCATATACATAAGAGCGTTAATCCATCATCTTGATATCCTTGTTCTTTGCCGACCATCTTTTACCCCTTTTGTTTTTAGTGGGTTGGTAAAGAAAATTTATGAGTGCTTGGTTTATTTATTTTCTTCATGCACTCATATCTCGTAATTGTTGGACTAAAGTTGTTCTTGATAAGCCTACTCTCTTTATCTTAGTTGTGTTCTAAATGATATATAGGGAGTGAGGATTCCATGTTTGTGCATATTGTATTCAAATGCAAACATTATAAATTGTGCACGAACCTTGGGGAGCTTTCTTATTTTTAGAGCACTATATCTCTCTTATCATGATATCTTTGTTTGTCCAATTGGATCCTTGATTGCTTGCTTTACTTGTTGAAGCTCATTTCACCATGTTATCTTTATGCAATCTTTGATCCTCAATATAGTTTGACTTCCTTCAAGTATTCATCATTGGATATGTGCACTTGATTCCACTCAAATTATGAGAAGTGCACACTTTGGGGAGGAACTCACATTATATTGGCCTTCTAAATTTTTCACCCATTTTGACAATCGATGCCAATGGGGGAGAAGTTTAGAGGGTTTAAGGGAATGGTTTTATACTTAAGTTTGGTTTGTGCTTAAGTGTTTTGCCTCTCATGCATTCCATATTTATATGTCTTGCATGGTTGTATATATATAGTGGAAACTATCCCAAAGGTTAATCTTGACAATGTATGCAATGAATTCATGATCATCACACGTGCATACATTGTGGGGGAGTTTTCTCTATATATATTGGTTCTACTCACATCCATTGCATTTGTTGTAGTTGTGTGAGTAGAGCCGGTTTTGATATGGGCTAGTAGCTTTGTGTTACTTGACCATATCAAATACAACCTCTTGTATACAACTTATTCTCGGATAAGTTGCGTACTTGTCACTAATATTCATTATATAAACCCTCTTATTGTGGTTGTCATCAATTACCAAAATGGGGGAGATTGTAAGGGTACATTGCCCCTATGTGTGGTTTTGGTAATTAATGACAACCTCTATGGACTAATGTTTTTCATTGAGTTTATATGAAGGAATATTCCATAGGTACTACTTGTACTCCATGTGTTGGATTCAAGTATGGATGCCATGAAGATAAAGGTATTCCTTGTGTATTGGCATCAAGATCATCGGTATGAAGATATATATATGTGATATGATCAATAAGAAGAAATGAAGATGGAGTTCTTATGTGGAACTCAATATTAGCCATGCTCTATCTTAAGTGAGTATGTGAAGATACAAGGTTGAGTTGGGAAAGTTCAAGATGAGCATCTCAAGTGAATCACATACTTGAAGCTTGCCGTCCATTTGGTGATAATGGACTAGTGAAGATGTGCATCAATGGAGCTTTCCCATCATAGTGTATGGGGGAGCATTTGTGAGTCTTCACGAAGCAACATTGGTCAAGTGAGGCATTCCGGCTTGAGTGAAGCTTGAAGAGTTATCATCAAGATCAAGCGGGATGCGCAAGGCAAAGGTATGGCCTTGCTAGGTTTTCCTTTTACCGATCTCAAGGTGGATGTTGGGAGACCGGATTATAGGATAGATAGCCGCACTATTAAGAGGGGCTTTCGGTTGAGTAACTTGATCACATCATCTTAGGGAGCTCAATCCTTTGCATACTTTGCATATCCTTATTGCTTCTTGGTGTTTCTCTATGTGAGGTTCTTGAGCTTGTTGCTAGCTTTACAACAAGCCCAACTTCATCGAAAACGGAGTTCGCATGCATCTTCTATGGCGTTTTCGAGGTTGGGTAATTTTACCGGTTATTCATGATATAAGGTTCTACCTTTTATATTCATGATAAAATTCCCTTCTACAGATTCTTGAGTTTGCACTTTTTATAGGATAGCATTTGTCGTTATCTTCCAAACGAAATTAGTTTCATGTCAATCGGAGTTCGGGAGCAATAGTTATTAAAGAAAAAGGAAAAAGAGGAGGAGGGGCCGCCGGTTGGGCGCCCGGCCTGCCAGGCCATGCGCCGGCCCAGCCGGCCAGGTCTGGGCGCCAACCGGACCGGGCGCCAACCGGCCCAGGCACCGGCCCAACTGGCCTCGGCCTCGGTCCGCGGCTGCCCAGCCCGGCGCTCTCCCCGCCCGACCGGGATCTCCACCGGCCGCCTCCCGCCGGAAGGCCCACGCGCCCCCCCCCCCGCGCGGCCTGGGCCATTCGCTGCCCTGTGCGGCGCTCCGCCTCGCCCGGTCGGTGGGCTGGCCCGGCCGGATGCCTGACCGGCCTCCCCAGCCCAGGCTCTGGTCGGCCGGCCTGCTGGCCGGCTGGGCACTTTTTTCAGCCCGTTTTTATTGCTTTTTCCTTGTCTTTTCCCCCCCAACGGTTTTATTTGCTCCTAGCTATAAATAGACCCTTCTTCCACCTTGATCCATTTACTTCTTCCCTTTCTCTCACCTCCATGGTTGCATTTGAAGAAGTTGCTCTCTCTCTTGTTCCCCCCATGATTCTTGCTCATTCTTGAGGGATCTAAGAGAGGAGATCTAGATCTACACTTCCACCAAACCATTTCTTCTCTAAGTGAGGGAATCTCTTGGGATCTAGATCTTGGAGTCTTTGGTTGACTTTCCCCCTTGTTCTTCCTCTCCAATCTCATCCTAGCATTCGTTGCTTTGGTGGGATTTGAGTGTGAAGGACTTGAACACCTCCGGTGTTCTTGCTTTGCATCATTGCATAGTGTTGAGCTCTCCACCACGATTTGTTCGAGTGAGAGACCGTGAGCTTGTTACTCTTGGAGGGTGACCTCCTAGTTGGCTTGGTTGGTGTCCCGGTGATCTCTTCATGGAAGATTGTGAAGGGGCCCGGGCTTCTCCTTCGTGGAGCTTGTGAAGTGGTTGTGGAGCTTGCCATCTCCGGAGCGGAGGAAAAGCTAACCATAAGGAAAGGGCCATTATCCTTCGTGGGTGTGGTTCGGAGAATAGGGTGAGCCTTCGTGGCGCGGGGAATCCTTCGTGGGACCTCCACTCCTCCAAACGTGACGTACCTTGTTGCAAAGCAAGGGAACACGGGAATACATCCTCCTCTCCGCGTGCCTCGGTTATTTCTATACCCGAGCTCTCTTTCCTTGTGATAGCCATCGTGCTTGAAGTACATATATCTTGCTATCACTTGTGCTACATATATCTTGTGCCTATCTTGCTTAGCTCTAGTTGCTATTGTTACACTTAGTTGAGCTTAGCATATTTAGGGTTTGTGCTTGTAATCTAAACGATAGTTTAATTCCGCATTCTTACAAGACAAATCCGCAAGAGTTTGTAATTGCCTATTCACCCCCCCTCTAGGCGACATCTCGATCTTTCAATATTTAAATAACCTTAGAGTGCATGATAGATCAACACAACTACACCAAGTACTAACATAGCATGCACACTGTCACCATCACACTATGAAGGAGGCATAGATCACATCAATACTATCATAGCAATAATTAACTTCATAATCTACAAGAGATTACAATCATAACCTACGCCAAGTACTACACGATGCACACACTGTCACCATTACACCGTGGAGGAGGAATAGACTACTTTAATAACATCACTAGAGTAACACATAGATGAATAGTGATACAAAACTCATATGAATCTCAATCATGTAAGGCAGCTCATGAGATCATTGTATTGAAGTACATAGGAAAGAGATTAACCACATAGCTACCAGTACAGCCCTTAGCCTCGATGGAGAACTACTCCCTCCTCATGGGAGACAGCAGCGTTGATGAAGATGGCGGTGGTGGCGATGGAGGAGCCTTCTGGGGGCACTTCCCCGTCCCGGCGGCGTGCCGGAACAGAGACTCCTGTCCCCCAGATCCTGGCTTCGCGATGGCGGCGGCTCTGGATGGTTTCTCGTACCGTGGTTTTTCCGTATCGAAGATTTAGGTCAGGGACCTTTATATAGGCGAAGAGGCGGAGTCGGAAGGTCGACGAGGCGGCGACACAGTAGGGGGCATGGCCCACACCCTGGCCGCGCCAGCCTATCATCTGGGGCCCACAGGGCCCTCCTCTGGTGGCTCTCGGGTGTTCTGGAAGCTTCGTGGGATTTTAAGATCTTGGGCGTTGATTTCGTCCAATTCCGAGAATATTTCCTTACTAGGATTTCTGAAACCAAAAACAGCAGAAAACAGGAACTGGCACTTCGGCATCTCGTCAATAGGTTAGTTCCGGAAAACGCATAAAATCATCATAAAGTATGTATAAAACATGTAGGTATTGTCATAAAACAAGCATGGAACATAAGAAATTATCGATACGTCAGAGACGTATCAGCATCCCCAAGCTTAGTTCCTACTCGTCCTCGAGTAGGTAAACGATAACAAAGATAATTTCTGAAGTGACATGCTACCAACATGATCTTAATCATACTATTGTAAAGCCTATGAGATGAATGCAGCGATTCTAAGCAATGATAAAGACAATGATTAAACAATTGAATCATATAGCAAAGACTTTTCATGAATAGTACTTTCAAGACAAGCATCAATAAGTCTTGCATAAGAGTTAACTCATAAAGCAATAAATTCAAAGTAAAGGTGTTGAAGCAACACAAAGGAAGATTAAGTTTCAGCGGTTGCTTTCAACTTGTAACATGTATATCTCATGGATATTGTCAACATAAAGTAATATAACAAGTGCAATATGCAAGTATGTAGGAATCAATGCATAGTTGCCACAAGTGTTTGCTTCTTGAGATGGAGAGAAATAGGTGAACTGACTCAACATAAAAGTAAAAGAAAGGCCCTTCGCAGAGGGAAGCATTGATTGCTATATTTGTGCTAGAACTTTGATTTTGAAAACATAAAGAGAGCATAAAAGTAAAGTTTTGAGAGGTGTTTGTTGTTGTCAACGAATGGTAGCGGGCACTCTAACCCCCTTGCCAGACAAACCTTCAAAGAGCGGCTCCCATGAAACATTTTTATTTTTGGGTGGCACTCCTTCCAACCTTGCTTACACAAACCATGGCTAACCGAATCCTCGGGTGCCTGCCAACAATCTCATACCATGAAGGAGTGCCTTTTTATTTTAGTTTTATTATGATGACACTCCTCCCCACCTTTGCTTTCTCAAGCCATGGCTAACCGAATCCTCGGGTGCCGTCCAACAATCACATACCATGGAGGAGTGTCTATTTTTGTAACATTATGATGGTTAATTAACTTGGGACTGGGAATCCCATTGCCAGCTCTTTTTGCAAAATTATTGGATAAGCGGATGAAGCCACTAGTCCATTGGTGAAAGTTGCCCAACAAGAATGAAAGATAAACACCACATACTTCCTCATGAGCTATAAAACATTGACACAAATCAGAGGTGATAAATTTTGAATTGTTTAAAGGTAGCACTCAAGCAATTTACTTTGGAATGGCGGAGAAATACCATGTAGTAGGTAGGTATGGTGGACACAAATGGCATAGTGGTTGGCTCAAGGATTTTGGATGCATGAGAAGTATTCCTTCTCGATACAAGGTTTAGGCTAGCAAGGTTATTTGAAACAAACACAAGTATGAACCGGTACAGCAAAACTCACATAAAAGACATATTGTAAACATTATAAGACTCTATACCGTCTTCCTTGTTGTTCAAACACCTTTACCAGAAAATATCTAGACCTTAGAGAGACTAATCATGCAAACCAAATTTTAACCAGCTCTATGTAGTTCTTCATTAATAGGTGCAAAGCATATGATGCAAGAGATTAATCATGAGCACAACAATTGCCAAGTATCACATTGTTCAAGACATCATACCAATTACCACATGTAGCATTTCCCGTTTCCAACCATATAACAATTAACGAAGCAGTTTCAACCTTCGCCATGAACATTAAAAGCTAAGAACACATGTGTTCATATGAACCAGCGGAGCGTGTCTCTCTCCCACACAAGGATGCTAGGATCCAACTTTATTCAAACAAAACAAAAACAAAAACAAACAGACGCTCCAAGTAAAGCACATAAGATGTGATGGAATAAAAATATAGTTTCACTAGAGGAACCTGATAATGTTGTCGATGAAGAAGGGGATGCCTTGGGCATCCCCAAGCTTAGATGCTTGAGTCTTCTTGAAATATGCAGGGATGAACCACCGGGGCATCCCCAAGCTTAGAGCTTTTACTCTTCTTGATCATATTGTATCATCCTCCTCTCTTGACCCTTGAAAACTTCCTCCACACCAAACTCGAAACAAACTCATTAGAGGGTTAGTGCATAATCAAAAATCCACATGTTCAGAGGTGACACATTCATTCTTAACACTTCTGGTCATTGCACAAAGCTTTTGAAAGTTAATGGAACAAAGAAATCCATCCAACATAGCAAAAGAGGCAATGCGAAATAAAAGGCAGAATCTGTCAAAATAGAACAGTCCGTAAAGACGAATTTCTAAGAGGCACCAGACTTGCTCAAATGAAAATTCTCAAATTTAATGAAAGTTGCGTACATATCTGAGGATCACTCACGTAAATTGGCATAATTTTATGAGTTACGTACAGAGAATTAGGCCCAGATTCGTGACAGCAAGAAATCTGTTTCTGCGCAGTAATCCAAATCTAGTATGAAACTTACTATCAAAGACTTTACTTGGCACAAAAATGCAACAAAACGAAGATAAGGAGAGGTTGCTACAGTAGTAACAACTTCCAAGACTCAAATATAAAGCAAAAGTACTGTAGTAAAATAAACACATGGGTTATCTCCCAAGAAGTTCTTTCTTTATAGCCATTAAGATGGGCTCAGCAGTTTTAATGATGCACTCGCAAGAAATAGTATTTGAAGCAAAAGAGAGCATCAAGAGGCAAATTCAAAACACATTTAAGCCTAACATGCTTCCTATGCAAAGGAGTCTTGTAAATAAACAAGTTCATGAAGAACAAAGTAACAAGTATAGGAAGATAGAACAAGTGTAGCTTCAAAAATTTCAGCACATAGAGAGGTGTTTTAGTAACATGAAAATTTCTACAACCATATTTTCCTCTCTCATAATAACTTTCAGTAGCATCATGAGCAAACTCAAAAATATAACTATCACATAAAGCATTCTTATCATGAGTCTCATGCATAAAATAATTACTCTCCACATAAGCATAGTTATTCTTATTAATTGTAGTAGGAGCAAATTCAACAAAGTAGCTATCATTATTATTCTCATCATCAAATATAGGAGGCATATTGTAATCATAATCAAATTCATCCTCCATAACAGGCGGCACCAAAAGACTACTATCATTATAATCATCATAAATAGGAGTCAAAGTATCATCAAAGAAAATTTTATCCTCAATGCTTGGGGGACTAAAAAGATCATGCTCATCAAAACCAGCTTCCCCAAGTTTAGAATTTTCCATATCATTAGCAACAATGGTATTCAAAGTGTTCATACTAATATGTTCCATGGGTTTTTTAATTTTTGCATCAAACCATCCATGTCTTAACTCAGGAAAAAGAATAAAAAGCTCCATGTTGCTTTCCATTATGCCAAACTAGTGTAAAACAAGAAACAAAAAGATGCAATTGCAGGATCTAAAGGAAATAGCTTCGAGTACTTACAACGGTGCCGGAAAATAGCTTAGTAGCCGAGATCCGGAGTGTGAGTACCTTTTACCTTTCCTCCCCGGCAACGGCGCCAGAAAAGTGCTTGATGTCTACGTGTGCTTCTATTCTTGTAGACAGTGTTGGGCCTCCAAGAGCAGAGGTTTGTAGAACAGCAGCAAGTTTCCCTTAAGTGGATCACCCAAGGTTTATCGAACTCAGGGAGGAAGAGGTCAAAGATATCCCTCTCATGCAACCCTGCAACCACAAAGCAAGAAGTCTCTTGTGTCCCCAACACACCTAATACACTTGTCAGATGTATAGGTGCACTAGTTCGGCGAAGAGATAGTGAAATATAGGAGGTATGAATATATACGAGCAGTAGTAACGGCACCAGAAAATAGCTTGATGCTACAACTGGTGTGTGGTTGATGGTGGTAATATTGCAGGCAGTACAGATGCAGTAGAACAGTAAACAAGCGATGATTGCAGTATTTGGGAACAAGGCCTAGGGATTATACTTTCACTAGTGGACACTCTCAACATTGATCACATAACAGAATAAATAGATAAATGCTCTACTCTACACTCTCTTGTTGGATGATGAACACCACTAATTGTGTAGGATTACACGAAGCCTCAATGCCGGAGTTAACAAGCTCCACAATATTCGATATTCATATTTAAATAACCTTAGAGTGCATGATAGATCAACACAACTACACCAAGTACTAACATAGCATGCACACTGTCACCATCACACCATGAAGGAGGCATAGATCACATCAATACTATCATAGCAATAATTAACTTCATAATCTACAGGAGATTATAATCATAACCTACGCCAAGTACTACACGATGCACACACTGTCACCATTACACCGTGGAGGAGGAATAGACTACTTTAATAACATCACTAGAGTAACACATAGATGAATAGTGATACAAAACTCATATGAATCTCAATCATGTAAGGCAGCTCATGAGATCATTGTATTGAAGTACATAGGAAAGAGATTAACCACATAGCTACCGGTACAACCCTTAGCCTCGATGGAGAACTACTCCCTCCTCATGGGAGACAGCAGCGTTGATGAAGATGGCGGTGGTGTCGATGGAGGAGCCTTCCGGGGGCACTTCCCCGTCCCAGCGGCGTGCCGGAACAGAGACTCATGTCCCCCAGATCTTGGCTTCGCGATGGCGGCGGCTCTGGATGGTTTCTCGTACCGTGGTTTTTCCGTATCGAAGATTTAGGTCAGGGACCTTTATATAGGCGAAGAGGCGGAGTCGGAAGGTCGACGAGGCGGCGACACAGTAGGGGGGCACGGCCCACACCCTGGTCACGCCAGCCTATCATCTGGGGCCCACAGGGCCCTCCTCTGGTGGCTCTCGGGTGTTCTGGAAGCTTCGTGGGATTTTAAGATCTTGGGCGTTGATTTCGTCCAATTCCGAGAATATTTCCTTACTAGGATTTCTGAAACCAAAAACAGCAGAAAACAGGAACTGGCACTTCGGCATCTCTTCAATAGGTTAGTTCCGGAAAACGCATTAAATCATCATAAAGTATGTATAAAACATGTAGGTATTGTCATAAAACAACCATGGAACATCAGAAATTATCGATACGTCGGTGACGTATCAATCATTATCAGTGCTAGTGAAGTCACACAACTTAGTGTTCTCAGGAGTACTCATTTTAGCAATAATAAAAATAAATAAAGCAAAATCGAATTAAATAAAGTAAAACAAGTAACTAATTTTTGTGTGTTTTTGATATAAAGAAAGCAAATAAGACAGAAAATAAAATAAAGCAAGACAATAAACAAAGTAAAGAGATTGTGTGTGAGAGACTCCCCTTGCAGTTTGTCTTGATCACCCCGGCAACGGCGCCAGAAAAGTAGCTGCTTGTGACGGTAAAGCACACGTCCGTTGTGAATCCCAAGAGGAAGGTATGATAAGTACAGCACGAGTTTTCCCTCAGTAAGAAACCAAGGTTATCGAACCAGTAGGAGATGAAGATCACGTGAAGGTTGTTGGTGAAGGAGTGTAGTGCGGCGCAACACCAGGGATTCCGGTGCCAACGTGGAACCTGCACAACACAATCAAAATACTTTGCCCCAACTTAACAATGAGGTTGTCAATCTCACTGGCTTGCTGAAAACAAATGATTAAACTTATGGTGTGGAAAATTATGTTTGCTTGCAGAAAACAAAGGAGAACAATGATTGCAGTAGGTTGTATTTCAGATGTAAAAGAATGGACCGGGGTCCACAGTTCACTAGTGGTGTCTCTCCAATAAGATAAATAACATGTTGGGTAAACAAATTACAGTTGGGCAATTGACAAATAGAGAGGGCATAACAATGCACATACATATCATGATAACTACTATGAGATTTACTTAGGGCATTACGACAAAGAACATAGACCGCCATCCATCATGCATCTATGCCTAAAAAGTCCACCTTCGGGTTAGCATCCGCACCCCTTCCAGTATTAAGTTGCAAACAACATACAATTGCATTAAGTATTGTGCGTAATGTAAACAATACAAATATCCTTAGACAAAGCATTGATGTTTTATCCCTAGTGGCAACATCACATCCACAACCTTAGAACTTTCTGTCACTGTCCCAGATTCAATGGAGGCATGAACCCACTATCTAGCATAAATACCCCCTCTTGGAGTTACAAGTATCAACTTGGCCAGAGCCTCTACTAGAAACGGAGAGCATGCAAGATCATAAATAACACATATATGATAGATCAATAATCAACTTGACATAGTATTCCATATTCATTGGATCCATATACACACAACATGTAGCATTACAATTAGATGATCTTGATCATGATAGGCAGCTCACAAGATCTAAACATGATGGCATAATAGGAGAATACAACCATCTAGCTACTGCTATGGACCCATAGTCCAAGGATGAACTACTCACGCATCAGTCCGGAGGCGGGCATGGTGATGTAGAGCCCTCCGGTGATGATTCCCCTCTCTGGCACCCTCCCCACATGTCGGCGCGGGGGGCCCCACTGCCGCGCCGCCCTATGGTGTGGGCCCCCTGCTGGCCTTCCTCGACTCTTCTTCGGACTTTTGGAACACTCCATGGAAAATAGGGCCGTGGGATTTTGTTTCGTCCAATTCCGAGAATATTTGTAAACTAACTTTTCTGAAATCAAAAACAGCAGAAAACAGGAACTGGCACTGTGGCATCTTGTTAATAGGTTAGTCCCAGAAAATGCATAAAAACATTATAAAGTGAGAATAAAACATGTAGGTATTGTCATAAAACTAGCATGGAACATAAGAATTTATAGATACGTTGGAGACGTATCAACTCTCTCGGTCTGTCCATCCGTCTGCGGGTGATAAGCTGTACTGGAATTCATCCGGGTTCCTAATCCTTCGTGTACCTTCTTCCAAAATCTTGAGGTAAATTGGGATCCTCTATCTGACACAATGGACTTTGGGGTTCCATGCAGACTAACTATTCTTGAGATGTACAACTCTACTAGCTTAGGGCCTTGGTAGGTGGTTTTGACTGGCATGAAATGGGCTACTTTAGACAACCTATAAATCACTACCCAAATAGAATCATTTCCTCTACTTGACTTGGGTAATCCGGTGATGAAATCCATTCCTACAGAATCCCATTTCCATTCAGCGATCTGTAATGGCTGCAGTAATCCTGCGGGTCGCTGATGTTCTGCTTTGACTTGCTGACAGATGTCACACTTGGCTATGTAACTTCCAATCTCTCTCTTCATTCCATGCCACCAAAATTGTTCCTTCAAGTCTTGGTACATCTTGGTTCCTCCGGGATGAATGGAATACAGGGTGTCACGAGCTTCCTTCAGAATGACTTGTTTCAACTCCGAATCTGCTGGTACGCAGAGGCGATCGTTGTACCAAAGAACTCCTTCTTCATCTTCAGTAAATCCCGGGGCCTTTCCTGCAGCTATGCGGTGCTTGATTCCATCAATACTTCCATTTCCTTTCTATGCTTCTTTTATCTGACTAACCAAGGTAGGCTGGAGCTCAATGCTTGCTAGGAATCCTTCACTAACTAGCTCCAGTATAAACTGCTCAAATTCTTGATACAAGCTAGGCTGCTCTTCTGCAATCATGGAGTTCAACTGACACGACTGTCTACTTAGAGCATCCGCTACCACATTGGCCTTGCCGGGGTGGTAGTGAATCTCCAGGTCATAGTCCTTAATTAACTCTATCCATCTTCTCTGACTCATGTTTAGCTCCTTCTGGGTAAAAATGTACTTCAGGCTCTTATGATCCGAATAGATCTCACAACTTTTACCCATGAGGTAATAACGCCATAGCTTTAAGGCTAAAACTACTGCTGCTAGCTCTAAGTGATGGGTTGGGTAATTCTGCTCATGTTGCTTCAGTTGCATAGACAGATATGATATCACTTTGCCTTCTTGCATCAACACACATCCAAGACCAATCTTGGAGGCGTCACAATAGACGTCAAATGGCTTGGTAATGTCAGGCATGATCAAAATTGGGGATGAGGTTAATCTGCTCTTGAGCTTCTGAAAACTCTCTTCACATTTATCAGTCCATTCAAACTTCTTTTCTTTCTTCAACAGTTGAGTCATGGGTCTTGCTATGCTTGAAAATCCTTCAACAAACCTGCGATAATATCCCGCAAGTCCAAGAAATGCACGGACTTCAGTCTGAGTGGTTGGGGCTTTCCATTCTTCAACGGTCTTGATCTTCGCGGGATCTACAGCAATTCCTCCTGCAGACATAATATGTCCCAGGAATCCTACTTCCTTTAACCAGAACTCACATTTGCTAAACTTGGCATACAACTTATGCTCCCTAAGGGTTTCCAGGATAATCGTCAGATGTCGCTCATGCTCTTCTTCTGACTTGGAGTAGATTAGTATGTCATCGATAAAGACAATGACAAACTTATCCAAAATGTTCATAAAGATCTTATTCATGAGATTCATGAAATAAGCTGGGGCATTGGTCAATCCAAACGACATGACATTGTACTCATACAATCCATATCTGGTGGTGAAGGCAGTCTTGGGGATATCTGTTGCGCAAATCTTTAGTTGATGATAACCAGTCCTAAGATCAATCTTAGAGAACACTCTGGCACTGGTCAGCTGGTCAAACAGGTCTTCTATCTTTGGCAGGGGTATTTGTTCTTGATGGTGACATCGTTCAACTTACGGTAATCCGTACATAAACGAGTGGCACCGTCCTTCTTATCCACTTGGTTGAATCAAACCTTTGTGCAGCATGTCATCCAGTTGCTTCTTCAGTTCTACTAGTTCTGTCGGGTTCATACTATAGGGTCTCTGAGCTATGGGTCCAGTTCCAGTAATTAACTCAATGATAAACTCGATATCCCGATCTGGGGGCATACCGGGTAAGTCGTCAGGAAACACATCGGGGTATCTGCAGACTATCCTGATTTGATCCAAGGTTGGCTTGGCTAAACTTGTATTGCAGGTGAATTGTCTGGGCAACCTTTCGGACACGTGTTCTACTAACACTCCAGTGCTACTAGTCATGGTGATGGCCTTCTTGGCACAGTCAATCAATCCATGATGTTTCGACATCCAATCCATACCCAGCACTACTTCCAAACCTTTGGCTCCCAGAACTATCAAATTTGCAAAAAAATCTACTTCATGTATTCGGATAGGTACTGATTTGCAAATTTTTCTAGCTTTGGTGGTTGAACCAGGTATTTGAACTATCATAACATGCTTCAAACTAATTGGCTAAATCTTACTAGTGCATGCAAAATCTTCAGTAACAAACGAGTGCGATGCTCCAGAATCAAACAAAACTCTTGCAGGTACTGAATTAACAGAAAACATACCCATCACGACATCTGGCGCTTCCTGGGCTTCTTCGGCATTCATGTGATAGAGGCGGCCGTTGCTGTTGTTCGGATTGCCTGGGGCAAACTTTCTTCTAGCTGAGACACGGCATTGCTGCTGTGCAGGTGCAGCGGTATTGGGGCAGTCTTTGCTAGCTTCTTGGGGCACTCATTGGAGTAATGCCCGGTAACTCCACATTCATAACAAGTCACAGTTGACTTGTCCTTTGGGGCAATGGGGACAGCATTGCTTCCAGTCCTTGGGGCAGTGTTGGTGTTGTTGTTGTTGCCGGGGGCTCTCATCGGGGCACGGTTGAAGTGGTTGTTGTTGGCATGGTTGTTGTTGTTGTTGTTGTGGTGACCTCCTGGCCTTGGGTGTCCTCCACCACGATTGGGGAAACTCGGGCGTGACAACGGCACTAGGGACTTGTTGAGTCTTGGGGCAAATCCCCCACTTGAGCTGGGGCGATACCTTGAGGTAATGCTGGGCCCACTCTGGTTCATCATCCTGCGCTTGCGGTTCTCATTGGCCTGTTTGAGCTTCCCTTCCATCTGAATGGCAGAGTCAACTAGGGCTTCCAGGTCAGTAAACTGGATATTCACCAACACTGTCTGCATCTCATCATGCAGTCCATTCAGAAATCTTTCCTTCTTCTTCTCATTGGTGTCGGTCTCATCCGGGTCGTACCTAGACAGAGTAAGGAGTCTGTCACGGTATTCCACCACAGAAATCCTTCCTTGTTTGAGTTCGCGGAACTCATCCCTCATCTTCTTGATCAGACCCGGTGGCACATGGTATCTGCTGAACTTGAGCTTGAAGTCCGCCCAAGTCATCATCTGTCCTCCATTCATTGCACGGGCACTGTTCCACCAGGCTCTGGCAGGTCCTAACAGATAGTGGGTGGCAAACATCACCTTCTCAGCAGCTTCCACTCCTGCAACTTCTAGGTTGTTCTCCATTGATTGGAGCCAGTCATCTGCATCGAGTGGCTCTTCAGTCTTGCTAAACATTGGAGGATTAGTATTCTGGAAGTTCTTCAACTTAGATCCAGGATGATCATTATGTCCATGTCCTTGGTTGTTCTGGGCTATCTACTGCAGTACAGCAAGGTTGGCTTCTCGCTCAGCTCTTTCGACTTCTCTATCTGCCACCATCATTTGTAGCATCTGCATCAGTGCATCTGGGTTGTTGTTGCGGGTTGGAGGGGCCATCTGAACAGGGAGATAGATCATAAGATAAGAGGGAATTTTCTATGGCTTGTTTGGGTAAAGTTTAAAACTTGATTACTTGACAAGTTGAAATCAAACAACACTTTCATTCATTCATTCATTCCAAACAACATTACAAGCTAACACACAAATGGTTTTAAGTACCATTTCCTCATTCTACGATACAAAGGGACAGATACAAACTCACACCTATGCAATTGTCTAGTGATACTACTCCTCATCTGAATCCATTGGCTCCTCGTCAATCTCTATCGGAATGAAATCATCCAATCCGGCTTCCATGAAATCATAGCCCTCCACATCAGTGTGGAAATCTAGGTCTTCATCTTCCTCAAAGTCATCATCATCACTCAGGTAGGCTGCATCATTTCCCTGATATCTTCACCTTCTCCTTCCAGGTCCTTCAGTTGGGTCTCCTGTGCCTTGACAGTCTCCTCCAGGGATGCTATCTTTGCGCGGAGGCGAGCAATGGTGTAGTCCTTCTTCGCATGCTGACGTCGAAGTGTCTTGTGCTCCTTAGCAAGGATCTTGATGGTCTCGGTCTGCTGTGCCTGGTGGAGGTAGGTCTGGTTGGCATAGGCGTGGGAGTTCCCCAGCTCCTTGTGAGTCTCACACAACATGAAGTCAAGGTGCTCCACATGGTACTTCACCTCTGGGTGAGGTGATAGATCCATTGGCGCTCCCATCGAGTCATGCCTTGCAAGGTGGGCGAAGCGGGTTCCCTTGATCTAGTTCACATTCTGCCCACACGGACGGGCAAGTGCTTCCTGCATGGCTCGAGCTAGTCCATCCAGCCAGTTGTTCTCCCTCAAGGAGAACTGGATCCTCTCGGACATAGGTGGCTCCAGCTTTCCCCTCAGGTCTGCAACTATGACCCACTGCAGTTGCCCTCCAGGCTGATCGTTGACTTGTCCTCCAAAGAACTCTGGGTGCGGGCGCTCGAGATACTCAGCTAAGGCCTCCAAGTCACTCTCAAAGATCAGGCTTCCTCCATTGCCCAACTGGTAAAACTTGGTGTGGTTGAGTTGCTCCATCTGTAGGTGAATTGGATGAGTAAGTTAGAGAAGTGAGCAAGTGTGTCAAAATTTTATGTAGAATTACAAGGAAAAGTACATAATGGATTTCCCTTTTTGAAAAGATCTCAAAGACAAGAGTGAGAATAAGTTTTCAGAAATATTCACTTCATTTGTTTTTGAAACTAAGTTTTTCAGACGTCCATTCTAACTAGGGCCTCCTAACAAGGGATTAACTTATCAATGCCTACAGATTGTAGACTAGGGTTTAGTTGGAAGTAGAGGGCAAGTAGATCTCGAGGGTTTCAGCCGAAAAGTACTCGACGAATAACAAACTAGGGTTATGTTGACAATGGATTCGATCCTCTCTTTGTCCCTCGACTCCCCCTTATATAGGAGGCGGAGCCGAGGGTACCGTGTTACACAAGTTTACAGATTCCGGGAGACTCTCTGAGTTCAACCCGTAAAATTACAAGTCTCTATATTTCCTAATACAACTCTATCTTCCTTAACAACTAATTGGGCTTCCGAACTTCATATTCTTCGACTTGTGGGCCTTTAGTAAACCCGGGTACCATCTTCGGCAGGCCCATTGGGGATGCCTATGTCAGTAGCCCCCGAGATTTTGCTTGAATCGAAGAATCCGGGAAAATCTCCAACTTTATAATCATCATATAACTTCTTCGAGTCATCATATTTTTTTAAATAAACAATCATATATTGTACAGGGATAACGGTAATTGGGGCTAGTTCATCTGACGGATCAGGTACTAGTTAACTGCTCTAGTGGCAATCCGCAAAGACCTACTTCAAGATCACGTTCCTGGACATGATCTCGGGATACTGGCGTAACTCGACATGTGCCGCTTAAGGTCTTACCATATAGGCGACTTAGCTTTCCCAGCTGTCGACAAAGTCCCTCCTTCGAATACCAGCAACAAATGCATCTATAGCTCGCTCGTCAGATATATTCTCTGCCGAGTTTTTGATAATGTTCCATCTCTGAATATACGTTCTCATTGATTCGTCGTATTTCTGTCTACAGGCCCTGAGCTGCTCCAGTGATGCAGGTTATTTCTTGCACGTGGATCGGAAATTCTTCACGAATATGTCCTCAAAGCTTTCCCAGATATCGACAGACCCAATAGGTAGCTTATTTATCCATGATCGTGCGGCTCCACTCAAGTGTACTTGAATGCTCTGCATGGCTGTTGCTCTTGTTCCGCCCATCAGCTTCACCGCCTCGAGATTATCGACTAACCAATCCTCAGGATCTTGCAGGCCGTCGAATTTTTTGTAATTATCGGGTAGCTTAAACCCTGATGGAACTCGAGTTTTGTGGACTCGTCTCGTAAAGCACGGGAGCCCGCACAAATCCTCTTCCTCAACCTCTGGTGAATACCGACGTTCCCTTCTTTCTTGTCGCGCTCTATCCACTCTTGCTTGAGTTGTTGCATCTCTTTCCCCACTCGTTCTTGCGGGATCTTGCACCGATGCAGTAGGTTGTGGACTATTTTGCCTTGATGATCCTTTGGGAGGCGTACTTGCAAACGCTGTTCCCATTACTCCAACTCCCGCCATGGCCATGTTATACAATGGTTCCCTTGGGTCTCCAGGAGGTGGTCTGGATGCCAAGATGAAAGCTTGTGTCGCCATGTATCCAGCTTCCGGTGTTTTGGGAATAATATTTCCCCTTGTGTCTATTGACATAAAGGACATGTCGAGGTTTTGAACTAGGTTCTCCCTTTCAGCCTCGGGTATATTTTGCAATCGAGATCTTACCCTGTTCCGCGCTTCTCTATGACTACTTCCCGAAGTTCCTGATTGTCGGCTTAACTCGGCTCTTCGCCTGCTTGACTCAGAAGCTGCAGCTTGTCTCTTGTCCAACTCTATTTTCTATTTTTCAAGTTGTCGCCTGGCACGGGCGAGCCTATATTGATATGCTTGTAACTCTTGAGCTGTCGTGGTTACAGTCATTGGATCTGTGCCGTCAATGGCTCTTGCAACTCTGTCCCATACTACTTGCGGAAATTGCACCATCTCTCGCGTTCCAGGCCCGACGTATTTGGTTCCCAAACCTCGCGTAAGATCAGCGGGGTCGACATATGGGTTTCCTGCGTCGTCGAAGTTCTCCGATGTCTCCTCCTGTGGTCGGCTTGTATCTCCAATTGCATAGATCTGATGGTATTTGAACTTCGACCTTGGTCGGAATTGGTGACACCGTCATATAGATCGGTGAAGACCTCTCCAACAATAACGGATCTGTCGATGAAGTTGAAGCTGTCGATGCTACTCGAGTCACCGCTTATATCGGAGTCCGCAGATGACTCGAAGGACATGTCGCTGAAGATCTTGGCGAGTTTTTCACTTGCCGTAGTGTTGATGAAGCGTGGCGGCGAAATCTCCTCATCGCCTGTCTCGGTCGATGACGTTGAGTCCAAAAAATCGGGATCGAACTCCGACAATCCCGACGAAATCGGAACTTCGAGACGATACGATCCTTCTTTCTTGACGCGGAAGTGGAACTTTCCAAACATCATCTCCATAGGCTCCACCAGATACGCATATGCATCCAAACGGGAGGACGGGTGAGGAACAAAATCGACTAGATCAGTTTCGATCTGTTTACCTCTATCCATCGCGTTGCTTGCTATAGAAGAAGTCGATGACCTTGAACGTGCCATCGAGATCAGCTCCTTTTCGCCTCTAATTTCCACAGACGGCGCCAATTGATAAGGATTAACTTATCAATGCCTACAGATTGTAGACTAGGATTTAGTTGGAAGTAGAAGGCAAGTAGATCTCGAGGGTTTCAGCCGAAAAGTGCTCGACGGATAAGAAACTAGGGTTATGTTGACAATGGATTCGATCCTCTCTTTGTCCCTCGACTCCCCCTTATATAGGAGGCGGAGCCAAGGGTACCGTGTTACACAAGTTTACAGATTCCGGGAGACTCTCTGAGTTCAACCCGTAAAATTACAAGTCTCTATATTTCCTAATACAACTCTATCTTCCTTAACAACTAATTGGGCTTCCGAACTTCATATTCTTCGACTTGTGGGCCTTTAGTAAACCCCGGGTACCATCTTCGGCAGGCCCATTGGGGATGCCTATGTCACCTCCTAAGGTCAAACAATGGCTCTGATACCAACTTGTCAACACCCGGATTTTTAAGTCTAGATGCCTATTATGCCGTACATCGCAATCCCAGGAAGATTATTTTTGCGAGACATAATAAGTTCATATCACAGAACATCATTCATTATAAACCATAATAGTCTTACATCAAAGGATCACATGATCCAGTCTTAATACAACAATTGATCTAAATATCAAATACATAACACATAGCAGAAAAAACGTAGTAGCGGTCCATCTGTTCCACAGACAACACTTGATGTCAGGAGGTAGTCCTAGTTATCGTAGACATCCTGCTGTCCACCTTCCTGGTACTGGTTCTCCTCTTCATAGTCTGGCCATTTGAATAGCCAGGGACAAAGCCATGAGTACTTTTTAAAGTACTCGCAAACTCACACTAATAGAAGTACTAATATCTCTAACGGATTCTAAGCTCTAGGTTCATTTGCACAAAGCCAGTTTTATTTCATAAGCACTTGCTAGTCAAGACTCTTTATTTACCTAGACCCACTCAAGTGGGAACATTATTGTCATTCCCACAACTCTATTGTGATCCAAGTCAAAATCACATTTCAAGTCACCATTCATTTTAATAAAAACATCTGACAAAGGAACAGTATGGCCATCTGATACGCGTACAGCACGCGTCCGTTGGGAACCCCAAGAGGAAGGTGTGATGCGTACAGCGGCAAGTTTTCCCTCAGTAAGAAACCAAGGTTTATCGAACCAGTAGGAGCCAAGAAGCACGTTGAAGGTTGATGGCGGCGGAGTGTAGTGCAGCGCAACACCAGGGATTCCGGCGCCAACGTGGAACCTGCACAACACAACCAAATTACTTTGCCCCAACGTGACAGTGAGGTTGTCAATCTCACCGGCTTGCTGTAACAAAGGATTAGATGTATAGTGTGGATGATGATGTTTGCAGAAAACAGTAGAACAAGTATTGCAGTAGATTGTATTCGATTAAAAGAATGGACCGGGGTCCACAGTTCACTAGTGGTGTCTCTCCCATAAGAATAAGCATGTTGGGTGAACAAATTACAGTTGGGCAATTGACAAATAAAGAGGGCATGACCATGCACATACATGATATGATGAGTATTGTGCGATTTAATTGGGCATTACGACAAAGTACATAGACCGCTATCCAGCATGCATCTATGCCTAAAAAGTCCACCTTCAGGTTATCATCCGAACCCCTTCCAGTATTAAGTTGCAAACAACAGACAATTGCATTAAGTATGGTGCGTAATGTAATCAACAACTACATCCTTAGACATAGCATCGATGTTTTATCCCTAGTGGCAACAGCACATCCACAACCTTAGAACTTTCTGTCACTGTCCCAGATTTAATGGAGGCATGAACCCACTATCGAGCATAAATACTCCCTCTTGGAGTTACAAGCAAAAACTAGGCCAGAGCCTCTACTAGTAACGGAGAGCATGCAAGATCATAAACAACACATAGATAATAGATTGATAATCAACATAGCATAGTATTCTCTATTCATCGGATCCCAACAAACACAACATGTAGCATTACAGATAGATGATCTTGATCATGTTAGGCAGCTCACAAGATCCGACAATGAAGCACAATTAGGAGAAGACGACCATCTAGCTACTGCTATGGACCCATAGTCCAGGGGTGAACTACTCACTCATCACTCCGGAGGCGACCATGGCGGTGAAGAGTCCTCCGGGAGATGATTCCCCTCTCCAGCAGGGTGCCGGAGGCGATCTCCTGAATCCCCCGAGATGGGATTGGCGGCGGCGGCGTCTCTGGAAGGTTTTCCGTATCGTGGCTCTCGGTACTGGAGTTATTATCGACGAAGGCTTCTTATAGTCGGAGAGGTAGGTTTAGGGGCGACGCGAGGGCCCCACACGCCAGGGCCGCGCGGCCAAGGGGTGGGCCGCGCCGCCCTGTTGTGTCGGCGCCTCGTCGCCCCACTTCGTTTCCTTCCCGGTGTTCTGGAAGCTTCGTGGAAAAATAGGCCCCTGGGCGTTGATTTCGTCCAATTCCGAGAATATTTCCTTACTAGGATTTCTGAAACCAAAAACAGCAGAAAACAGCAACTGGCTCTTCGGCATCTTGTTGATAGGTTAGTGCCGGAAAATGCATAAATATGACATAAAGTATGCATAAAACATGTAGGTATCATCAATAAAGTGGCATGGAACATAAGAAATTATCGATACGTTGGCGACGTATCAGCATCCCCAAGCTTAGTTCCTGCTCGTCCCGAGTAGGTAAACGATAACAAAGATAATTTCTGGAGTGACATGCCATCATAATCTTGATCATACTATTGTAAGCAGATGTAATGAATGCAGCGATCCAAGACAATGGTAATGACATGAGTAAACAACTGAATCATATAACAAAGACTTTTCATGAATAGTACTTTCAAGACAAGCATCAATAAGTCTTGCATAAGAGTTAACTCATAAAGCAATAAATTCAAAGTAAAGGTATTGAAGCAACACAAAGGAAGATTAAGTTTCAGCGGTTGCTTTCAACTTGTAACATGTATATCTCATGGATATTGTTAACATAAAGTAATATAATAAGTGCAATATGCAAGTATGTAGGAATCAATGCACAGTTCACACAAGTGTTTGCTTCTTGACATGGAGAGAAATAGGTGAACTGACTCAACATAAAAGTAAAAGAAAGGCCCTTCGCTGAGGGAAGCATTGATTGCTATGTTTGTGCTAGAGCTTTATTTTGAAAACATAGAGATCATAAAAGTAAAATTTTGAGAGGTGTTTGTCGTTGTCAACGAATGGTAGTGGGCACTCTAACCCCCTTGCCAGACAAACCTTCAAAGAGCGGCTCCCATTTTATTTTTTTGGGTGGCACTCCTTCCAACCTTTGCTTTCACAAACCATGGCTAACCGAATCCTCGGGTGCCTGCCAACAATCTCATACCATGAAGGAGTGCCTTTTTATTTTAGTTTTATTTAGATGACACTCCTCCCCACCTTTCCTTTCTCAAGCCATGGCTAACCGAATCCTTCGGGTGCCGTCCAAAAATCACATACCATGGAGGAGTGTCTATTTTGGTTAATTAATTTGGGACTGGGAATCCCATTGCCAGCTCTTTTTGCAAAATTATTGGATAAGCGGATGAAGCCACTAGTCCATTGGTGAAAGTTGCCCAACAAGATTGAAAGATAAACACCACATATTTCCTCATGAGCTATAAAACATTGACACAAATCAGAGGTAATAAATTTTGAATTGTTTAAAGGTAGCACTCAAGCAATTTACTTTGGAATGGCGGAGAAATACCATGTAGTAGGTAGGTATGGTGGACACAAATGGCATAGTGTTTGGCTCAAGGATTTTGGATGCATGAGAAGTATTCCCTCTCGATACAAGGCTTAGGCTAGCAAGGTTATTTGAAACAAACACAAGTGTGAAGCGGTACAACAAAACTTACATAAAAGACATATTGTAAGCATTATAAGACTCTATACCATCTTCCTTGTTGTTCGACCCTTACTAGAAATTATCTAGACCTTAGAGAGACCAATTATGCAAACCAAATTTTAGCAAGCTCTATGTATTTCTTCATTAATAGGTGCAAAGTATATGATGCAAGAGCTTAAACATGAGCACAACAATTGCCAAGTATCACATTATTCAAGACACTTTACCAATTACTACATGTAGCATTTCCCGTTTCCAACCATATAACAATTTAACGAAGAAGATTCAACCTTCGCCATGAATAATATGAGTAAAGCCTAAGGACATATTTGTCCATATGCAACAGCGGAGCGTGTCTCTCTCCCACACAATGAATGCTAGGATCCATTTTATTCAAACAAAACAAAAAACAAAAACAAACAGACGCTCCAAGCAAAGTACATAAGATGTGATGGAATAAAAATATAGTTTCACTAGAGGAACCTGATAATGTTGTCGATGAAGAAGGGGATGCCTTGGGCATCCCCAAGCTTAGACGCTTGAGTCTTCTTGAAATATGCAGGGGTGAACCACCGGGGCATCCCCAAGCTTAGAGCTTTCACTCTCCTTGATCATATTGTATCATCCTCCTCTCTTGATCCTTGAAAACTTCCTCCACACCAAACTCAAAACAACTCATTAGAGGGTTAGTGCACAATCAAAATTCACATGTTCAGAGGTGACATAATCATTCTTAACACTTCTGGACGTTGCACAAAGCTACTTAAAGTTAATGGAATCGAAAAATCCATCAAGCATAGCAAACATGCAATGCGAAATAAAAGGCAGAATCTGTCAAAACAGAACAGTTCGTAAAGACGAATTTCTAAGAGGCACCAGACTTTCTCAAATGAAAATGCTCAAATTTAATGAAAGTTGCATACATATCTGAGGATCACTCACGTAAATTGGCATAATTTTCTGAGTTGCCTACAGATAATTAGGCCCAGATTCGTGACAGCAAGAAATCTGTTTCTGCACAGTAATCCAAATCTAGTATGAACCTTACTATCAAAGACTTTACTTGGCACAACAATGCAAAAAAACTAAGATAAGGAGAGGTTGATACAGTAGTAACAACTTCCAAGACTCAAATATAAAACAAAAGTGATGTAGTAAAATCATGGGTTGTCTCCTTTAAGAGCTTTTCTTTAACGCCTTTCAGCTAGGCGCAGAAAGTGTGTATCAAGTATTATCAAGAGACGAAACATATACGGCGGGGTTTGGAGTTTTATCAACTATGCATTGTATCTTATCTATGTAAGTTTCAGAGGCTCCCTTTTCATTACCCTTAGGCTTGCTACTCTCGTCAAACAAATTTTCAGGAACAATCCAATCAAAATTCTTTTCTAGTGCCTCGCACATTCCCAAGAGCTTGCAAGGTATTGATGTTTTAATATCCCCCTCATAATTAACTTTATTAGTGTACCTTTGTCTATCTTTTTCCATCTTTTCAAGGGTGCTAGCAAAGTTTGTATAAGAGCCAAGCATATTATATTTAGTAAAGACCTTTCTAGCTTCTCTTGCTACATCACCAAATTCTTTAAGAAGGGTTTCTAGGATAAAATCTTTCTTCTCTCCTTCTTCCATATCACTTAGTGTAAGGAACATATGCTGCATTACGGGGTTGAGGTTAACAGATCTAGCTTCTAACATGTGTACTAAAGAAGCAGCAACAATTTCATAAGTAGGAGCAAGTTCTACCAGGTGTCTATCTTCAAAATCTTCAACCGTACTAATATGAGTGAAAAAATCTTCTATATTATCTTTCCCGAGGATAGACCCTCGGCCTACCGGTACATCCTTAAGAATAAACTTAGGAGGAAACATGATGAAATACGTAAAGCAAATGCAAGTAACTAATTTTTTTGTGTTTTTAATATGGAAAATGCAAACAAGACAGTAAATAAAGTAAAGCTAGCAACTAATTTTTTTGTGTTTTGTTTTAGTGCAGCAAACAAAGTAGTAAATAAAAGTAAAGCAAGACAAAAACAAAATAAAGAGATTGGAAGTGGAGACTCCACTTGCAGCGTGTCTTGATCTCCCCGGCAACGGCGCCAGAAAAAGAGCTTGATACGCGTACAGCACGCGTCCGTTGGGAACCCCAAGAGGAAGGTGTGATGCGTAAAGCGGCAAGTTTTTCCTCAGTAAGAAACCAAGGTTTATCGAACCAGTAGGAGCCAAGAAGCACGTTGAAGGTTGATGGCGGCGGAGTGTAGTGCGGCGCAACACCAATGATTCCGGCGCCAACGTGGAACCTGCACAACACAACCAAATTACTTTGCCCCAACGTGACAGTGAGGTTGTCAATCTCACTGGCTTGCTGTAACAAAGGATTAGATGTATAGTGTGGATGATGATGTTTGCAGAAAACAGTAGAACAAATATTGCAGTAGATTGTATTCGATTAAAAGAATGGACCGGGGTCCACAGTTCACTAGTGGTGTCTCTCCCATAAGAATAAGCATGTTGGGTGAACAAATTACAGTTGGGCAATTGACAAATAAAGAGGGCATGACCATGCACATACATGATATGATGAGTATTGTGAGATTTAATTGGGTATTACGACAAAGTACATAGACCGCTATCCAGCATGCATCTATGCCTAAAAAGTCCACCTTCAGGTTATCATCCGAACCCCTTCCAGTATTAAGTTGCAAACAACAGACAATTGCATTAAGTATGGTGCGTAATGTAATCAACAACTACATCCTTAGACATAGCATCGATGTTTTATCCCTAGTGGCAACAGCACATCCACAACCTTAGAACTTTCTGTCACTGTCCCAGATTTAATGGAGGCATGAACCCACTATCGAGCATAAATACTCCCTCTTGGAGTTACAAGCAAAAACTTGGCCAGAGCCTCTACTAGTAACGGAGAGCATGCAAGATCATAAACAACACATAGATAATAGATTGATAATCAACATAGCATAGTATTCTCTATTCATCGGATCCCAACAAACACAACATGTAGCATTACAGATAGATGATCTTGATCATGTTAGGCAGCTCACAAGATCCGACAATGAAGCACAATTAGGAGAAGATGACCATCTAGCTACTGCTATGGACCCATAGTCCAGGGGTGAACTACTCACTCATCACTCCGGAGGCGACCATGGCGGTGAAGAGTCCTCCGGGAGATGATTCCCCTCTCCGGCAGGGTGCCGGAGGCGATCTCCTGAATCCCCCGAGATAGGATTGGCGGCGGCGGCGTCTCTGGAAGGTTTTCCGTATCGTGGCTCTCGGTACTGGAGTTATTATCGACGAAGGCTTCTTATAGTCGGAGAGGTAGGTTTAGGGGCGACGCGAGGGCCCCACACGCCAGGGCCGCGCGGCCAAGGGGTGGGCCGCGCCGCCCTGTTGTGTCGGTGCCTCGTCGCCCCACTTCGTTTCCTTCCTGGTGTTCTGGAAGCTTCGTGGAAAATAGGCCCCTGGGCGTTGATTTCATCCAATTCCGAGAATATTTCCTTACTAGGATTTCTGAAACCAAAAACAGCAGAAAACAGCAACTGGCTCTTCGGCATCTTGTTAATAGGTTAGTGCCAGAAAATGCATAAATATGACATAAAGTATGCATAAAACATGTAGGTATCATCAATAAAGTGGCATGGAACATAAGAAATTATCGATACGTTGGAGACGTATCACCATCCAACTGTCCATGACTGCGGACGCGGCTATTCGAATAGTTTAACACTCTGCAGAGGTCGTACTCTTGTGCCACAACTTTTGATTACATCCGTCAGGGATAGCCCTGAATCATCATAACTTAGTATGCGGATCATCAACCATTAACCTTTCACTTACATACCCTAGTATAGGCACCTCCCCTATGAGCTTGGCCTCCCTGTGATGGCAATCTGCCCTCCTAGGAACTGCACACCGCTTGGGTAGGACATTCATCTCTTTTTCATGTCATTTTACTTTCAACGGAGGCAGCCTTAGCATAACCTCTATGACGCTTGTTCAGAGGGAACCCATAATAAGATACATAAATTTCCAGCTAAAGCCTTACCCATTATCAGGTATTGTGGGGGTACTCTAAAATTGGAATGGTATCGCATCCGAACCCAACCATCAGTTTTTGTCAAATTCACCATGTCACTCAAAGTTCATATTCACCTTCAAAACTTTCGATTGAATGACTCATCATTCCAAGGTTTTCAAAGTCATTTGATTCACAGGTTCCTATCTAGAGTAGTCAATTTTAGTTTTAGCGCTAGATCCTAATCATGAGGGGTGCTAACTAAAGTTTAGGTCTCTAGGCTAGGTTTCAAGCTCTTGTGGTACTCTACACTTAGACACAAATTAACTACAACAAGTAAGCCTTGGTAACCAAAGTAAAAGCTTGTAAGATAAAAACTTGGACTTGGAAAGATAAAACTTTAAACAAGAATACTAGTGCCATGGTATCTTGCACAAGTAGCTTGGCATTAGTAGAGCTTGCCTTGATTGGTACAGTGATCAAAGTGTTCCTCTTCTTCTTCGTAGAAGACCTCCTCCTCCTCGAAGCCTTCGGTACTATCGTCTATAAACGGATACGAGGTAACAATCACCAAACAATACTTAAGGAGACTATTTAGCCTTAATGGCTCACTCAAGATGATCTATCATCATCACAATCATCACTCAACAACAACTAGGATTTTCCTTATTTAAAGTTGGGAAAATAATTTCCTCTCATTTAAAATTACTAAGATTTAATATCCTCAAATAACAAAATATGAGGCCATGAAACAAAGGTCATCACCTCACATCAAATTACTTGGGAAAGTGATTTAAATAAGGTGCTACACCTCATAGATTTGAAATACTAATTTTTAGATAATTTAAATGAGCTAGAAATGACTACATAGCCATTATTTTATTCTAGCCCATGATCATCTGAAACAACTATGTCATATTTTTGCATAATCCAATAGAGTTTTTGAAATGTGAATTATGAGAATTGGAATCACCTCAAAATTCATTATGGTTGATTTTTAATAAATGTTTGAATTTTGAAAAGGTACTGCCTTGTTATTTTTATTGCAAGTGATGTATAACGAATCAAGGGTTGAGACCAGTGGGGTTGGCTAGATATTTTCATCTACTTTCACACAAAATTGGAATCACCTAAATTGGATTTGTAGATTTGTTTTTATTCAATTTTTAACACAACACCAGTATTTGAATTTGAAATAACTAATTAAACAGAATTCAAATCAGTGGACTTCGGCGGGAAACGAACTTGGGCCAGAGAGAAAAAGAAACGGGCCGGCCCAGCAGCGCATCTCGCACACGCGGGCAGCCTGACAGCGTACCCCACATGTCAATGGCTCATAACTCCCGAATCGGTATGTTTGAAAGAGAACCGTCGGATTAGAATCAAGATCTACGGCTGAGGTTCATCGTCATCAACGACGAGATCCAACCCTACTGGCGGCGAACCTAGGGGGTCGGAGGCTCACCGGAGGTCCGGCGATCGTCGACGATGAAGCAGAGCGGCATTGTCGACGACGGCGAAGCTCCTGGTACCAACGACAACTCCTGGGGTTGCGCCAATCTTCACCTCCTTCTGCAACGGCTCCGCAGTACTCCGGCGATCGATTGGGGTGGTGCGTGTCAAATTGGGGCGTGGCAGTGCTCGAGGAGGCTCATTGAGAGGAGAGGAAGCGAATGATGTGAAGAATTTGGGCGGGGGAGTGCTCTATTTATAGCGGGCGAGAGGTTCTGAGGCTCACGGACATGGCGACGGTGTGATACGTCTCCAACGTATCTATAATTTCTTATCTTCCATGCTAGTTTTATGACAATACTTTATTCACACTTTATAATGTTTTTATGCATTTTCTGGGACTAACCTATTAACAAGATGCCACAGTGCCAGTTCCTGTTTTCTGCTGTTTTTTATTTCAGAAAAGTTAGTTTACAAATATTCTCGGAATTGGACGAAACAAAAGCCCACGGCCCTATTTTCCACGGAGTGTTCCAGAAGTCCGAAGAAGAGTCGAGGAAGGTCAGCAGGGGGCCCACACCATAGGGCGGCGCGGTAGTGGGGCCCCCCGCGCCGACCTGTGGGGAGGGAGCCCCCTGGCTCCCCCGACGCTGCCCCTTCGCCTATTTATTCCTTCGTCTCCGTAAACCCTAATACCGAGAGCCAAAATACGAGAAAAGTTCCTGAGATGCCGCCGCTGTCAATCCCATCTCGGGGGATTCAGAAGATCTCCTCCGGCACCCTGTCGGAGAGGGGAATCATCACCGGAGGGCTCTACATCACCATGCCCGCCTCCGGACTGATGCGTGAGTAGTTCATCCTTGGACTATGGGTCCATAGCAGTAGCTAGATGGTTGTCTTCTCCTATTATGCCATCATGTTTAGATCTTGTGAGCTGCCTATCATGATCAAGATCATCTATTTGTAATGCTACATGTTGTGTTTGTTGGGATCCGATGAATATGGAATACTATGTCAAGTTGATTATTGATCTATCATATATGTGTTGTTTATAATCTTGCATGCTCTCCGTTGCTAGTAGAGGCTCTGGCCAAGTTGATACTTGTAACTCCAAGAGGGGGTATTTATGCTAGATAGTGGGTTCATGCCTCCATTGAATCTGGGACAGTGACAGAAAGTTCTAAGGTTGTGGATGTGCTGTTGCCACTAGGGATAAAACATCAATGCTTTGTCTAAGGCTATTTGTATTGTTTACATTATGCACAGTACTTAATGCAATTGTCTGTTGTTTGCAACTTAATACTAGAAGGGGTGCGGATGCTAACCCGAAGGTGGACTTTTTAGGCATAGATGCATGCTGGATGGCGGTCTATATTCTTTGTCGTAATGCCCTAAGTAAATCTCATAGTATTCATCATGATATGTATGTCCATTGTTATGCCCTCTCTATTTGTCAATTTCCTAGCTGTAATTTGTTTACCCAACATGTTATTTATCTTATTGGAGAGACACCACTAGTGAACTGTGGACCCCGGTCCATTTTTTATATCTGAAATACAACCTACTGCAATCATTGTTCTCTTTTGTTTTCTGCAAACAAACATCATTTTCCACACCATACGTTTAATCCTTTGTTTTCAGCAAGCCAGTGAGATTGACAACCTCACTGTTAAGTTGGGGCAAAGTATTTTGATTGTGTTGTGCAGGTTCCACATTGGCACCGGAATCCCTGGTGTTGTGCCGCACTACACTCCTTCACCAACAACCTTCATGTGATCTTCATCTCATACTGGTTCGATAACCTTGGTTTCTTACTGAGGGAAAACTCGCTGCTGTACTCATCATACCTTCCTCTTGGGGTTCCTAACGGACATGTGCTTTACCGTCACAAGCACGGTGCTACAGCGGTTCAAAGGCGTGGGCGAGGACGCTGCGATGTTCTCTACGTCACGGCGATCATCACGCGCGTCTCGGCACAGAAAATGGTGGTCGAACGCGATGGGGCGCATGACATGTGCTGGCAGTACCGTGGCGGACGTCGGCGACGAGGACGACGACGACAGGGCACGGGGGAGAGAGTGACGGTGTCTGGGAGGTTGCTGGTGTCCTAGTGAGTGTGAGTGTGTGTGTGAGGAGAGAGCGAGGGGAGGTCAGCAGTGACGAGGCGAGCTCGTGCTCTGGCGTGCCCGTGGCGTGTCTGTGCGCGCGCTGGCGTCACTAGACGTCGTGGGCACGTCCTGGCTAGGGCAATGTGGCGCTCTCCTTGGCCAACGGTTGGTACCAGCGTGTTCAGGAGATCAAGGTCAACCTCCAGGACAAGGTGAGGTAATCCAGAGGTGAGTGGAGAGAGGGGTTGACATGAGGGTTGGCATGTGAGTGACATTGGCCTAGTTTGGTCCTTTTTCTCATGTGAACAATGGTGCAAATGCATGGCTTAGTCCAGGGGGTGCAAGGGAGAGTGAGTGGTGACATAGGCACTGAGGGTTTATGCAAAAATCCATTGGATTTTAGTGTGTATGCTCAAATCCAAATTGTGCACACAAGGTGTATGTAAAAATGGCCGCAAGAACTTTGAATTTGAATTTTGCCAAACAAAAATTTTCAACAAGCTCATAGAGGCAGAAAAATGGGAGCTGGAGCAAGATCTGCTCAACTCTATGCTGAACAACGCCTGGGGTAAACCTGACGCCGAGACGTCGGAGATCCATGATTTTAAAAAGGAAGCTGGCCAGTTCTTCGACAAGCTCATCTACAAGCGAAAGGTAACTCCCCAGTAGCCCCCAAGTATTTAGGCGGAAACTAGTGTAGTTAGCGTCTAGATACTTAGAGAAAACTCAAGCTGAAAGAAGATTTAAATGTCGTGGTAGCCCCCAAGCATTATGGTGAAAAGATTTCCGGCAACAGTGCTTTAGAAAGACTTGACCATAAAATACTTGTGGAACTTACTCCTGCACTGACTGGATTTTCAGGAACAGCAGGCTCTGCATTACGAGCTGCACAAAAACATTGTTTTTCAGCGCCGCGTTACCCTCAGTCAGGCGGAAAAGATCCAGCTGTTCAAGCAAGAGAACACGGATCTAAAAAAGCAGCTGTCAGACTCTCTTTTACATGTAGATTATGTTCCGCATCTCAAACTTGATGTTTACATATCTTTGAGTAGGTGCATCCTCGTCCCTCGCTGCAGTCTCCTCCGAGCTGGAAACTCTGCGCGCCTCCCAGAGAAATCTTGAGGCGAAACTTGCCGAGGCGGAGAAAAAACTTGCTGAGAAAAGCTCGGAGCTCATCCGAAAGGAGGGTGAATTCCAACTCAAGAGGAAAACTGACAGCGAAACCATCAAGGAGCAGCAAAAAGAACTGGGCGGACTCCGGAAGTACATGCAGACAGCAGAGAATTGCTGGGATCTTCTGAACTCCGACTTCATGGGTATGTCCTCGAAGCTCATAGAGTAATGCATATGTTGCGCTTAACTTGTTATACTTATCGAAAATTGCGTCCTCCAGATCCGCTTGGATATAACGAAGAACGTCGGAGCCAATTCCCGCGCGATGATTTGCTTCAGCTCGCCGGAGAGGACTGCAAGGATCTCATCTCCGCCTCCCGGAAAATCTGCCACAACTTATCCATCAAGAAGAGCCGAACCTGCGATGTGCGCAAGCTTATCAAGCGGATGGACATTCTTCCGGAGTTGGTGGTGGATCTGCAGGCGTCTTCGGCTCGAGGCGCAGCTGCCATGTCCTTGGCCATGTGCTTGGCGCACAACCCGGATCTGGATATTGACAGAGTGACTGCTGGTGTTCCTCCGGACGCGGACGTCAACGCACTACTGGATGCAGTTAGCGGCTACGACACCCGCATCGCCCGGAGAATTTGCCACGAAGAATTTTATGACAAGGTGGTTCTTCCAGCCGACGAGCCCCTTGAAGCTGAGCTTCTCAAGGAACGTGAGGCGGAGGCCAGACCTGCACAATCCGGAAGCCAGTACACCTTGACAAGCTCCAAGGACCAAGGTGGCGCTGCAACTCCGGCTGTAGATGAAGAAGAAAATGACGATGATGTCTCCTCTCCTGCCAAGTGTGAAGAGAAAGATGCTCCGGCGGCTGATGTTGATGTGGAAACTTCTCCGGCTAAGGAGAAGTAAAAAACTTATTCCTGCGGGAAGATGGAAAAAACAAAGCATCATTTTGGCCCCAAGAGGGTTTGTAATATAACTTTAAATTCTTATGTAGTTAGGGACGAAACACGTATGCATGGGCGGACATGACTTATCCTGCTATCCGTTAATTTTATTTGCATGTTTCGTTTTGTTTGAAAGCAAGTGCTGGTTTTATGTTTTTCCGGCTTGCCCACTTGACCTTCCACGAGCCGGAAGACCATTAGCCGGAAACGCTTGCCAGCGGGGACGAAGCCCAATGGCGACCCGTCAATAACCGCAGAAACAAGCCCCCCAGCGTAGGTGCCGGAAATCGCTACCAGGAATCCATGGGTTTGCAACAGAAAAATATTTCCACCAGAAAACTTAAGCTCACGTCCAGAAGGACGATTTTGAAAATCACAACTGTCATACACGCCTAGGCGGAAATATCCAGCTATGCGGTTTTAGTCGGAAAAAACATACATGATCAAAAAATGAACAAGTAAAGGAGGTAAAAGACTCAAAGAGTGAACCAAATGCTTTATTTCATTGATCATATATAACTATTACAAGGTATGTAATTCTGAAAATTTTTGCTAAGTGTGGAAAGGACGTAGCTGTGCAATGTTCCAGGGGCGATCTGTTTCGTCGTAAATGTCGTCCGGATCCTCTCTCTTGCGTTTCCGGTGCCAATTAGCAGGTCTGTCTTTTAACTCCCGGAAATCAACAAGGTAGTATGATCCATTGTGATGCACTTTGCTAACGACAAAGGGTCCTTCCCATGGAGATTGCAGCTTATGATCTTTCACCTGACGAAGGCGGAGGACCAAGTCTCCGGCCATGAATGAGCGATTCCGAACTCGACGGCTGTGATAGCGTCGGAGTTTCTGCTGATATATGGTGGAGCGTTGGTCAGCTAGATTCCGAGCTTCTTCTATCAGGTCCACAGATAGATGTCTGGCCTCGTCAGCAGTTTCTTCATTATAGGCAGAAACTCGTGGGGAATCGTGGATGATGTCGGAGGGAAGCACGGCTTCGGATCCGTATACCAGGAAGAATGGAGTGAACCCGGTTGACTTGTTAGGGGTAGTTCGTAAACTCCACAAGACAGAATCTAACTCATTAGCCCAAGCTCCGGCTGCGCGTCGCAGCGGTTCTTCAAGGCGTGGTTTAATTCCTGATAATATGAGGCCGTTAGCCCTTTCGACCTGACCATTGGATTGTGGATGGGCCACAGAGGCAAGGTCAAGCCAGATCCCTACGTCATCACAATAATCCTTCAATTCTCCCTGTGCGGAGTTTGTGCCATTATCTGTGATTATGCTGTGTGGGATGTCGTATCTCACAATGAGGCTGCAGATGAATTTTAGTGCCGTAGCACCGTCGGCTTTTCTCACTGGTTTTGCCTCGATCCACTTACTGAACTTGTAAACAGCGACCAGGAGGTATTCAAAACCGCCAGGAGATGATTTCTTTAGTTTACCAACTATATCGAGCCCCCAGACCGCAAATGGCCAGGTGATAGGGATGGTCTTCAGCTCTTGGGCTGGAGCGTTTGGTTGAGTAGCGTAGTACTGGCAACCTCGGCAGGTCTCACCAGCTTGTCAGCATCTTCTTTAGTTGTGAGCCAGTAAAACCCAAGCCGAAAGGCTTTTGCAACGAGTGACCTGGGAGCGGCGTGATGCCCGCAGTCCCCTGCATGGATCTCTCTGAGTATCTCAATACCATCTTGGTTGGAGACGCATTTGAGAAAAACTCCTGTTGCGCTTCGTTTGTAGAGCTGTCCATCAACGATTGTGTAGGATCTTGCTCGTCTGATGATCTGTCGTGCGAGGACCTCGTCCTCTGGCAACTTTTGATCAATGAGGTAGTCCAGGAAAGGCTGTGTCCAGGCCGGAGTGATGACCATCACTTCCTTAGCCGGAGATACTGCCACATCTGGATTTTCCGGGTTAGCGCCCTTCACCGAGGGTATCCGGAGATGCTCCAGGAAAATACCAGGCGGAATTGGCTTCCTGCCGGATCCGAGCTTGGATAGCATGTCTGCCGCTGCGTTATCGTCTCTCCTGACGTACTTGACTTCGTATCCGAGGAAGCATTTGGCGATCTCGTCAACTTCATCTCTGTAAGCCGCCATGACGGAGTTTCTGGCGTTCCAGGTTCCGGCTACTTGTTGTGCCACCAGGTCGGAATCTCCGTAGCAAATGATGTGCTTGATCCCAATTTCCTTAGCGATGCGCAGACCGTGTAGTAGAGCCTCGTATTCCTCCATGTTGTTGGTAGCTTCGAAGTGGATCTGCAGAACGTACTGCAGTTCTTCTCCGGTAGGGGACTTCAGGGTGACTCCGGCTCCCGAGCCTTGATGCTGCTTGGATCCATCGAAGTGCATAACCCATGTCTCTGGTTCTGGCTCCAAATTTGTATCCGGAGCTTCTGTCCAATCTGTGACGAAATCCGCCAAGATCTGGGACTTGATCGCAGTCCTGGCTTTGTAGTTGATGTCGAAGGCGGATAATTCAATGCCCCATTTTGCTGTGCGTCCTGTTGCATCAGCGTTATTGAGAATCGTTGACAGCAGAGCTTTGCTCACGACTGTTACTGGATGCTCCTGGAAGTAGTGCCTCAACTTCCTGCTACCTAGGAACACTCCATAGGCTAGCTTTTGAAAGTGAGGATATCTTTGTTTGGATTGCGTAAGCACTTCGCTAATGTAGTAAACTGGCCTTTGGACTCCATACTCGTGTCCTTCTTCCTGTCGCTCCACCACGATGACGAGGCTGATGACTCTGTTGGTAGCTGCCAGGTAAAGGAGCATGGGCTCTGACTCTTCTGGCGCTGCTAGGATAGGTGGGGAGGTGAGTATTTCCTTCAACCCTTGAAGTGCTGCATCCGCTGCATCGTCCCAGACAAATTTGTTTGTATTCTTCAATAGCTTGTCCAGGGGTAGCGCCTTCTCGCCAAGACGGCTAACAAACCTGCTGATTGCTGCAACACAACCAGTTAGTCGTTGCACATCTTTGAGACAAGTTGGCCTTTTGATGCACAGGATTGCCTTGATTTTCTCCGGGTTAACTTCAATGCCCCTGTTAGAGACAATGAAGCCAAGGAGTTTTCCGGCTAGAACGCCAAAGACGCACTTCAGCGGGTTCAACATCATCTTGTACCGTCGGAGATGTTCAAAGGTTTCTGTGAGATCGCTAATCAAGTCGGATCCTTTCCGGGTCATGATCGCGATGTCGTTGACGTAGGCGTGTACGTTCCGGCCAATTTGGTCCTTCAGGCACCGCTGCATCGTACGTTGGTAGGTGGCACCTGCGTTTTTCAAACCAAAAGGCATGGTAACATAGCAGTAAGTGCCAAACAGGGTGATGAACGAGGTCGCCTTTTGGTCGGACTTCTTCATCCAGATCTGATGATACTCGGAATATGCATCAAGAAAACATAGAAGTTCCGCCCCTGCCGTCGAATCAATGACCTGGTCAATGCGCGGCAATGGAAACGGATCCTTCGGACAATGCTTATTCAAGCCGGAGTAATCGATGCAAATTCTTAGTATTTCAGAATTCTTTTTGGGTACAAGGACGGGATTTGCGACCCAATCAGTATGGATAACCTCTACTACAAAAGCTGCCTCTAGTAACTTTGCTAATTCCATTCCTATGGTGCGGCGCTTCTTATCTCCAAAGCGCCACATAGCTTGCTTCACCGGTTTAGCCCCCGGGTTTATGTTGAGGTAATGCTCGGCGAGTTCCCTAGGTACTCCGGACATGTCAGAAGGCTGCCATGCGAAGATGTCCATGTTAGCGCGGAGGAACTCGACGAGCGCGTCTTCCTATTTGGGGTCCATGTTGGCTCCGACCGAGACCTTCTTGGTAGCATCTCCTTCCTTGAAGTTGATTTTTTTGGTCTCTATCGCGGCCTTGAAGGAGTTTTTCTGTTCGGAGATCTGTTTCTTGGTGGTCTGCATCTCTGCCGGATCCACCGCGGCTCTGTAGCCTTTCAGCTCCTCTCCAGATATCACAGACTCTGCGAAGGCGACTTCGCCCAACTCGCAATCGTGAGCCTTCTTGTAGTCTCCGGATACGGTAATCATACCATTGGGACCCAGAATCTTGAGTTTGTTGTAGATGTAGCACGCTCTTGCATGGAACTTGTGGTAGGTGGGCCTGCCGAAGATGACGTGGTTTGAGCTCTTGAAGGGCACGACTTCAAACGTGATCATCTCTTCGCGGAAATTATTAACATCGCCGAAGGCCACGGGAAGTCTGATGCTGCCGAGGGAATTCGCCTTTTTACCCGGAACCACGCCATGAAACTCAGTGTTGCTGTGTTTGAGCTGTTCCTTGGTAAGGTTCATCCGTTCTTGAGTCTCCAGGTACATAATGTTCAAGCTGGCTCCGCCATCCATGAGGCACTTGGAGAAGTCATAGACGTCGATGCGGGGACTTACAACCAAGGCGTAGCACTCTTTTGGCACAATGGTAGGATGATCCTGCCTATTAAATGTGCACGGAACTTCCGACCACCTGACATACTACGGCACAGCTGGAACTGTGGCGTCCAGGATTGATACGTCTCCAACGTATCTATAATTTCTTATGTTCCATGCTACTTTTATGATGATACACACATGTTTTGTTCACACTTTATATCGTTTTGATGCGTTTTTCGGAACTAACCTATTGACGAGATGCCGAAGTGCCAGTTGCTGTTTTCTGCTGTTTTTGGTTTCATAAATCCTAGAAAGGAAATATTCTCGGAATTGGACGAAATCAACGCCCAGGACCTTATTTTTCCCAGAAGCTTCCAGAGAGCCAGAGAGGGACGAGAGGGGAGCCCTGGGGGCCCCACACGCCAGGTCGGCGCGGCCAGAGGGGGGGCCGCGCCACCCTATTGTGTGGTCCCACCAGGGACCCTCCGAGGCTGCCCTTCCGCCTACTTAAGGACTCCGTCGCGAAAACCCTAAAAGAATAAGCCATGGTACGAGAAACCTTCCAGAGCCGCCGCCATCGCGAAGCCAAGATCTGGGGGACAGGAGTCTCTGTTCCGGCACGCCGCCGGGACGGGGAAGTGCCCCCGGAAGGCATCTCCATCGACACCACCGCCATCTTCATCATCGCTGCTGTCTCCCATGAGGAGGGAGTAGATCTCCCCCAGGGCTGAGGGCTCTACCGTAGCTATGTGGTTCATCTCTCTCTTTGTGATCTAGTTGAATATCATCTATGTGCTACTCTAGTGATGTTATTAAAGTAGTCTATTCCTCCTCCATGATGTATTTTTTACAGTGTGTGCATCATGTAGTACTTGGTATAAGCTATGATTGTGATCTCTTGTAGATTATGATGTTAACTATTACTATGATAAGTATTGATGCGATCTATTCCCCCTTTCATAGCCTGACGGTGACGGTGTGCATGCTATGTTAGTACTTGGTATAATTGCGTTGGTCTATCATGCACTCTAAGGTTATTTAAATATGAACATCGAATGTTGTGGAGCTTGTTAACTCCGGCATTGAGGTGCTCTTGTAGCCCTACACAATTAATGGTGTTCATCATCCAACAAAAGAGTGTAGAGTGGTTTTATTATGTGATCAATGTTGAGAGTGTCCACTAGTAAAAGTATGATCCCTAGGCCTTGTTTCCAAATACTGCAATCATCGCTTATTTACTGTTCTACTGCATCTTTACTTCCTGCAATATTGCTACCATCAACTGCACGCCAGCAAGCTATTTTCTGGCGCCGTTACTACTGCTCATATCCATCCATATTACTTGTATTTCACTATCTCTTCGCCGAACTAGTGCACCTATACATCTGACAAGTGTATTGGGTGTGTTGGGGACACAAGAGACTTCTTGTATCGTGATTGCAGGGTTGCTTGAGAGGGATATCTTTGACCTCTTCCTCCCTGAGTTCGATAAACCTTGGGTGATCCACTTAAGGGAAAACTTGCTGCTGTTCTACAAACCTCTGCTCTTGGAGGCCCAACACTGTCTACAGGAAAAGAAGTGCGAGTAGACATCAAGCTATTTTCTGGCGCCGTTGCCGGGGAACGAAAAGCTACACCACAGAGATTTCCTCCCACGTCAACCACGCGCCAGTTGTAGACAGTCAAGTATTTTCTGGCACCGTTGCCGGGGAGGAAAGATAAAAGGCACTCACACTCCGGTCCCAGGTAACTAAGTTATTTTCTGGTGCCGTTGTAAGTGCTCGAAGCTATTTCCTTTAGATCCTGCAATTGCATCTTTTTGTTTCTTGTTTTTTATTTTTCACTAGTTAGGCATAATGGAAAGCAACTATGAGCTTTTTAATCTATTTCCTGAGTTAAGACATGGATTGTTTGATGCGAAAATTAAAAAACCTATGGAACCTTATTTGCATGATAGTAGCAATGATATTAGTATGAACGCTTTGAACACCATTGTTGCTAATGATATGGAAAATTCTAAGCTTGGGGAAGCTAGTTTTGATGAGCATGATATTTTTAGTCCCCCAAGCATGGAGGAGAAAATTTTCTTTGATGATACTTTGCCTCCTATTTATGATGATTATAATGATAGTAGTCTTTTGGTGCCGCCTACTATGGAGGATAAATTTTATTATGATTATACTATGCCTCCTACACTTGATGAGAATAATAATGATACCTACTTTGTTGAATTTGCTCCCACTACAATTAATAAGAATGACTATGCTTATGTTGGGAGTAGTAATAATTTTATGCATGAGACTCATGATAAGAATGTTTCATTTGATAGTTATATTGTTGAGTTTGTTCATGATGCTACTGAAAATCTTTATGAGAGAGGAAAATATGGTTGTAGAAATTTTCAGGTTACTAAAACACCTCTCTTTTTGCTGAAAATCTTGAAGTTGCGCTTGTCTAGTTTTCCTATGCTTATTGCATTATGCTTCATGAATTTGTTTATTTACAAGATTCCTTTTCATAGGAAGTGGGTTAGACTTAAATTTGTTTTGAATTTTCTTTTTGATGCTCTCTTTTGCTTCAACTCTTATTTCTTGCGAGTGCATCATTAAATTTACTGAGCCCATCTTAATGGCTATAAAGAAAGCACTTCTTGGGAGATAACCCATGTTTTTATTTTGCTACTGTTTTGTCGTGTCTTGGAAGTTGTTACTACTGTATCAACCTCTCCTTATCTTATTTTATTGCATTGTTGTGCCAAGTAAAGTCTTTGATAACAAGGTTGATACTAGATTTGGATTTCTGCGCAGAAACAGATTTCTATCTGTCACGAATTTGGGCAGGGTTCTCTGTAGGTAACTCAGAAAAATCTGCCTATTTACGTGCGTGATCCTCAGATATGTACGCAACTTTCATTCAATTTGAGCATTTTCATTTGAGTAAGTCTGGTGCACCTAAAAAATTCGTCTTTACGGACTGTTCTGTTTTGACAGATTCTGCCTTTTATTTCGAATTGCCTGTTTTGCTATGCTTGATGGATTTCTTTATTCCATTAACTTTCAGTAGCTTTGTGCAATGTCCAGAAGTGTTAAGAATGATTATGTCACCTCTGAACATGTGAATTTTGATTATGCACTAACCCTCTAATGAGTTTGTTTTGAGTTTGGTGTGGAGGAAGTTTTCAAGGATCAAGAGAGGAGGATGATACAATATGATCAAGGAGAGTGAAAGCTCTAAGCTTGGGGATGCCCCCGTGGTTCATCCCTGCATATTTCAAGAAGACTCAAGCATCTAAGCTTGGGGATGCCCAAGGCATCCCCTTCTTCATCGACAAATTATCAGGTCACCTCTAGTGAAACTATATTTTTGTTCCATCACATCTTATGTGCTTTACTTGGAGCGTCTGTATGTTTTTGTTTTGTTTTGTTTGAATAAAGTTGGATCCTAGCATTCATTGTGTGGGAAAGAGACACGCTCCGCTGTTGCATATGGACAAATATGTCCTTAGCTTTATTCTTAATGTTCATGGCGAAGGTTGAAACTGCTTCGTTAATTGTTATATGGTTGGAAACAGAAAATGCTACATGTGGTAATTGGTATAATATCTTGAATAATTTGATACTTGGCAATTGTTGTGCTCATATAGATCATGTTTAAGCTCTTGCATCATATACTTTGCACCTATTAGTGAAGAAATACATAGAGCTTGCTAAAATTTGGTTTGCATGATTGGTCTCTCTAAAGTCTAGATATTTTCTAGTAAGGGTTTGAACAACAAGGAGGACAGTGTAGAGTCTTATAATGCTTGCAATATGTTCCTATGTGAGTTTTGCTGTACCGGTTCATACTTGTGTTTGCTTCAAACAACCTTGCTAGCCTAAGCCTTGTATTGAGAGGGATTACTTCTCGTGCATCCAAATCCTTGAGCCAAAAACTATGCCACTTGTGTCCACCATACCTACCTACTACATGGTATTTCTCTGCCATTCCAAAGTAAATTGCTTGAGTGCTACCTTTAAAATTCCATTCTTTGTCTTTGCAATATATAGCTCATGGGAAAAATAGCTTAAAAACTATTGTGGTATTGAATATGTACTTATGTATCTTATTTCTTATTAAGTTGCTTGTTGAGCGATAACCATGTTCCTGGGGACGCCATCAACGCTTTGTTGAATATCATGTGAGTTGCTATGCATGTTCGTCTTGTCTGAAGTAAGGGTGATTTATCATGAGTTGAATGGTTTGAGCATGCATATTGTTAGAGAAGAACATTGGGGCGCTAACTAAAGCCATGATCCATGGTAGAAGTTTCAGTTTGGACAACAATCCTCAATCTCTTATGAGAATATTATCTGTTGTTGAATGCTTATGCATTAAAGAGGAGTCCATTATCTGTTGTCTATGTTGTCCCGGTATGGATGTCTAAGTTGAGAATAATCAAAAGCGAGAAATCCAATGCGAGCTTTCTCCTTAGACCTTTGTACAGGCGACATAGAGGTACCCCTTTGTGATACTTGGTTAAAACATATGTTATGCGATGATAATCCATGTAAATCCAAGCTAATTAGGACAAGGTGCAGGCACTATTGGTATACTATGCATGAGGCTTGCAACTTATAAGATATCTTATACATAACACATATGCTTTATTACTACCATTGACAAAATTGTTTCTTGTTTTAAAAATAAAAGCTCTAGCACAAATATAGCAATCCATGCTTCCCTCTGCGAAGGGCCATTCTTCTACTTTTATGTTGAGTCAGTTCAGCTACTTCCTTCCATCTTAGAAGCAAACACTTGTGTTAACTGTGCATTGATTCTTACATGCTTGCATATTTGCATTCATCATATTACTTTATATTGACAATTATCCATGAGATATAGATGTTACAAGTTGAAAGCAACTGCTGAAACTTAATCTTCCTTTGTGTTGCTTCAATGCCTTTACTATGAATTTATTGCTTTATTAGTTAACTCTTATGCAAGACTTACTGATGCTTGTCTTGAAAGTACTATCCATGAAAATTCTTTGCTATATGATTCAGTTGTTTAGTCATTGTCTTTATCATTGCTTTGAATCACTTCATTCATCTCATATGCTTTACAATAGTATGATCAAGATTATGATAGCATGTCACTTAAGAAATTATCTTTGTTATCGTTTACCTACTCAAGGACGAGTAGGAACTAAGCTTGGGGATGCTGATACGTCTCCAACGTATCTATAATTTCTTATGTTCCATGCTACTTTTATGATGATACACACATGTTTTGTTCACACTTTATATCGTTTTGATGCGTTTTCCGGAACTAACCTATTGACGAGATGCCGAAGTGCCAGTTGCTGTTTTCTGCTGTTTTTGGTTTCAGAAATCCTGGAAAGGAAATATTCTCGGAATTGGACAAAATCAACGCCCAGAACCTTATTTTTCCCGGAAGCTTCCAGAGAGCCAGAGAGGGACGAGAGGGGAGCCCTGGGGGCCCCACACGCAAGGTCGGCGCGGCCAGAGGGGGGGCCGCGCCACCCTATTGTGTGGTCCCACCAGGGACCCTCCGAGGCTGCCCTTCCGCCTACTTAAGGACTCCGTCGTGAAAACCCTAAAAGAATAAGCTACGGTACGAGAAACCTTCCAGAGCCGCCGCCATCACGAAGCCAAGATCTAGGGGACAGGAGTCTCTGTTCCGGCACGCCGCCGGGACGGGGAAGTGCCCCCGGAAGGCATCTCCATCGACACCACCGCCATCTTCATCACCGCTGCTGTCTCCCATGAGGAGGGAGTAGATCTCCCCCGGGGCTGAGGGCTCTATCGTAGCTATGTGGTTCATCTCTCTCTTTGTGATCTAGTTGAATATCATCTATGTGCTACTCTAGTGATGTTATTAAAGTAGTCTATTCCTCCTCCATGATGTATTGTTGATAGTGTGTGCATCATGTAGTACTTGGTATAAGCTATGATTGTGATCTCTTGTAGATTATGAAGTTAACTATTACTATGATAAGTATTGATGCGATCTATTCCCCCTTTCATAGCCTGACGGTGAAGGTGTGCATGCTATGTTAGTACTCGGTATAATTGCGTTGGTCTATCATGCACTCTAAGGTTATTTAAATATGAACATCGAATGTTGTGGAGCTTGTTAACTCCGGCATTGAGGTGCTCTTGTAGCCCTACACACTTAATGGTGTTCATCATCCAACAAGAGAGTGTAGAGTGGTTTTATTATGTGATCAATGTTGAGAGTGTCCACTAGTGAAAGTATGATCCCTAGGCCTTGTTTCCAAATACTGCAATCATCGCTTATTTACTGTTCTACTGCATCTTTACTTCCTGCAATATTGCTACCATCAACTGCACGCCAACAAGCTATTTTCTGGCGCCGTTACTACTGCTCATATCCATCCATATTACTTGTATTTCACTATCTCTTCACCGAACTAGTGCACCTATACATCTGACAAGTGTATTGGGTGTGTTGGGGACACAAGAGACTTCTTGTATCGTGATTGCAGGGTTGCTTGAGAGGGATATCTTTGACCTCTTCCTCCCTGAGTTCGATAAACCTTGGGTGATCCACTTAAGGCAAAACTTGCTGCTATTCTACAAACCTCTGCTCTTGGAGGCTGATACGTCTCCGACGTATCGATAATTTCTTATGTTCCATGCGACATTATTGATGATATCTACATGTTTTATGCATACTTTATGTCATATTTATGCGTTTTCCGGAACTAACCTATTGACGATATGCCGAAGGGCCGATTCTGTTTTCGTCATTGTTTTTGGTTTCAGAAATCCTAGTAAGGAAATATTCTCGGAATCGGACGAAATCAACGCCCAGCATCTTAGAATCCCCGGAAGCATCCAGAACACCCGAGAGTCGCCAGAGTGGACCCACAGGGGGCCCAGGAGGTAGGCCGGCGCGGCCTAGGCCCTGGCCGCGCCGCCTTATGGTGACACCGCCTCTTCGACCCTCTGACGCCGCCTCTTCGCCTATTTAAGCCCCCTCGACCTAAAACCTCGATACGAAAAAGCCACGGTACGAGAAACCTTCCAGAGCCGCCGCCATCGCGAAGCCAAGATCTGGGGGACAGGAGTCTCTGTTCCGGCACGCCGCCGGGACGGGGAAGTGCCCCCGGAAGGCTTCTCCACCGACACCACCGCCATCTCCATCACCGCTACTGTCTCCCATGAGGAGGGAGTAGTTCTCCATCGAGGCTCGGGGCTGTACTGGTAGCTATGTGGTTCATCTCTCTCCTATGTACTTCAATACAATAATCTCATGAGCTGCCTTACATGATTGAGATTCATATGATGATGCTTGTAATCTAGATGTCATTGTGCTAGTCAAGTGGATTTTACTTATGTGATCTCCGGAGACTCCTTGTCCCACGTGTGTAAAGGTGACAGTGTGTGCACCGTGTGGGTCTCTTAGGCTATATTTCACAGAATACTTATTCACTGTTATGAATGGCATAGTGAAGTGCTTATTTATATCTCTTTATGATTGCAATGTGTTTTGTATCACAATTTATCTGTGTGCTACTCTAGTGATGTTATTAAATTAGTTTATTCCTCCTGCACGGTGTAATGGTGACAGTGTGTGCATCGTGTTAGTACTTGGCGTAGGCTATGATTGTGATCTCTTGTAGATTATGAAGTTAACTATTGCTATGATGGTATTGATGTGATCTATGCCTCCTTTCGTAGCGTGAAGGTGACAGTGTGCATGCTATGTTAGTACTTGGTTTAGTTATGTTGATCTGTCATGCACTCTAAGGTTATTTAAATATGAACATCGAATATTGTGGAGCTTGTTAACTCCGGCATTGAGGGTTCGTGTAATCCTACACAGTTAGTGGTGTTCATCATCCAACAAGAGGGTGTAGAGTCTAGCATCTATCTATTTATTCTGTTATGTGATCAATGTTGAGAGTGTCCACTAGTGAAAGTATGATCCCTAGGCCTTGTTCCTAAATACTGCTATCGCTGCTTGTTTACTGTTTTACTGTGTTTCTACTGCCTGCAATATTACCACCATCATCTACACGCCAGCAAGCACTTTTCTGGTGTCGTTACTACTGCTCATACTTATTCATACCACCTGTATTTCACTATCTCTTCGCCGAACTAGTGCACCTATTAGGTGTGTTGGGGACACAAGAGACTTCTTGCTTTGTGGTTGCAGGGTTGCATGAGAGGGATATCTTTGACCTCTTCCTCCCTGAGATCGATAAAACTTGGGTGATCCACTTAAGGGAAACTTGCTGCTGTTCTACAAACCTCTGCTCTTGGAGGCCCAACACTGTCTACAAGAATAGAAGCACCCGTAGACATCAAGCACTTTTCTGGCGCTGTTGCCGGGGAGGAAAGGTAAAAGGCACTCATACTCCGGTTCAGTGTAACAAGATTTTCTCTGGCGCCATTGTGTTTGTGCTCGAAGCTATTTCCTTTAGATCCTGCAATTGCATCTTTTTGTTTCTTGTTTACACTAGTTAGGCATAATGGAAAACAACAAAAATATGAGAGATCTTTATGAACTTTATCTTGAATTAGGACATGATGTGTTTGAAGAGAGAATTAAAAAACCCATGGAACTTTATATGCATGCTAATGGGAATGTTATTAATATGAATACTTTGAACACTATTGTTGCTAATGCTATGGAAAATTCTAAGCTTGGGGAAGCTGGCTTTGATGAGCATGATATTTTTAGTCCCCCAAGCATTGAGGAGAAAATTTACTTTGATGATACTTTACCTCCTATTTATGATGATTATAATGATAGTAGTCTTTTGGTACCACCTGTTATGGAGGATAAATTAGATTATGATTACAATATGCCTCCTATATTTGATGATAGCTACTTTGTTGAATTTGCTCCCACTACAATTAATAAGATTGATTATGCTTATTTGGAGAGTAATAATTTTATGCATGAGACTCATGATAAGAATGCTTTATGTGATAGTTATATTGTTGAGTTTGCTCATGTTGCTGCTGGACATTATTATGAGAGAGGAAAATATGGTTGTAGATATTTTCATGTTACTAAAACACCTCTCTATGTGCTTAAAATTTTGAAGTTACGCTTGTCTAGTCTTTCTATGCTTGTTGCATTATGCCTACATAACTTGTTTATTTACAAGATTCCTTTTCATAGGAAGCATGTTAGGCTTAAATGTGTTTTGAATTTGCCTCTTGATGCTCTCTTTTGCTTCAAATACTATTTCTTGCGAGTGCATCATTAAAAACTGCTGAGCCCATCTTAATGGCTATAAAGAAAGAACTTCTTGGGAGATAACCCATGTGTTATTTTGCTACAGTATTTTGTTTTATATTTGTGTTTTGGAAGTTGTTACTACAAATTATCAGGTTCCTTCTCTTGAAACTATATTTTTATTCGGTCACATCTTATGTGCTTTACTTGGAGCGTCTGTTTGTTTCTATTTTTGTTTTTGTTTGAATAAATGCATGCTTGTGTGGGAGAGAGACACGCTCCGCTGGTTCATATGAACACATGTGTTCTTAGCTTTTAATGTTCATGGCGAAGGTTGAAACTGCTTCGTTAATTGTTATATGGTTGGAAACGGGAAATGCTACATGTAGTAATTGGTATGATGTCTTGAATAACTTGATACTTGGCAATTGTTGTGCTCATGTTTAAGCTCTTGCATCATATACTTTGCACCTATTAATGAAGAAATACATAGAGCTTGCAAAAATTTGGTTTGCATATTTGATCTCTCTAAAGTCTAGATAATTTCTAGTATTGAGTTTGAACAACAAGGAAGACGGTGTAGAGTCTTATAATGTTTTCAATATGTCTTTTATGTGAGTTTTGCTGCACCGCTTCATCCTTGTGTTTGTTTCAAATAGCCTTGCTAGCCTAAACCTTGTATCGAGAGGGAATACTTCTCATGCATCCAAAATACATGAGCCAACCACTATGCCATTTGTGTCCACCATACCTACCTACTACATGGTATTTCTCCGCCATTCCAAAGTAAATTGCTTGAGTGCTACCTTTAAACAATTCAAAAATTTATCACATCTGATTTGTGTCAATGTTTTATAGCTCATGAGGAAGTATGTGGTGTTTATCTTTCAATCTTGTTGGGCAACTTTCACCAATGGACTAGTGGCTTCATCCGCTTATCCAATAATTTTGCAAAGAGAGCTGGCAATGGGATTCCCAGTCCCAAATTAATTAGTAAAAATAGACACTCCTCCATGGTATGTGATTGTTGGACGGCACCCGAAGGATTCAGTTAGCCATGGCTTGAGAAAGCAAAGGTGGGGAGGAGTGTCATCAAAATAAAACTAAAATAAAAAGGCACTCCTTCATGGTATGAGATTGTTGGCAGGCACCCGAAGGATTCGGTTAGCCATGGTTTGTGAAAGAAAGGTTGGAAGGAGTGCCACACAAAAATAAAATAAAATGGGAGCCGCTCTTTGAAGGTTTGTCTGGCAAGGGGGTTAGAGTGCCCACTACCATTCGTTGACAACAACAAACACCTCTAAAAATTTTACTTTTATACTGTATTGATGTTTTCAAAACCAAAGCTCTAGCACAAATATAGCAATCGATGCTTTCCTCTTTGAAGGACCATTCTTTTACTTTTATTGTTGAGTCAGTTCACCTATCTCTCTCCATCTCAAGAAGCAAACACTTGTGTGAACTGTGCATTGATTCCTACATACTTGCATATTGCGCTTGTTATATTACTCTATGTTGACAATATCCATGAGATATACATGTTATAAGTTGAAAGCAACCGCTGAAACTTCATCTTCCTTTGTGTTGCTTCAATACCTCTACTTTGAATTATTGCTTTATGAGTTAACTCTTATGTAAGACTTATTGATGCTTGTCTTGAAGTACTATTCATGAAAAGTCTTTGCTATATGATTCATTTGTTTACTCATGTCATTTACCATTGTTTTGATCGCTGCATTCATTACATATGCTTACAATAGTATGATCAAGGTTATGATGGCATGTCACTCCAGAAATTATCTTTGTTATCGTTTACCTGCTCGGGACGAGCAGAAACTAAGCTTGGGGATGCTGATACGTCTCCGACGTATCGATAATTTCTTATGTTCCATGCCACATTATTGATGATATCTACATGTTTTATGCATACTTTATGTCATATTTATGCGTTTTCCGGAACTAACCTATTGACGAGATGCCGAAGGGCCAGTTCATTTTTTCTGCTGTTTTTGGTTTCAGAAATCCTAGTAAGGAAATATTCTCGGAATCGGACGAAATCAACGCCCAGCATCTTAGAATCCCCGGAAGCATCCAGAACACCCGAGAGTCGCCAGAGTGGACCCACAGGGGGCCCAGGAGGTAGGCCGGTGCGGCCCAGGCCCTGGCCGCGCCGCCTTATGGTGACACCGCCTCTTCGACCCTCTGACGCCGCCTCTTCGCCTATTTAAGCCCCCTCGACCTAAAACCTCGATACGAAAAAGCCACGGTACGAGAAACCTTCCAGAGCCGCCGCCATCGCGAAGCCAAGATCTGGGGGACAGGAGTCTCTGTTCCGGCACGCCGTCGGGACGGGGAAGTGCCCCCGGAAGGCTTCTCCATCGACACCACCGCCATCTCCATCACCGCTGCTGTCTCCCATGAGGAGGGAGTAGTTCTCCATCGAGGCTCGGGGCTGTACTGGTAGCTATGTGGTTCATCTCTCTCCTATGTACTTCAATACAATAATCTCATGAGCTGCCTTACATGATTGAGATTCATATGATGATGCTTGTAATCTAGATGTCATTGTGCTAGTCAAGTGGATTTTACTTATGTGATCTCCGGAGACTCCTTGTCCCACGTGTGTAAAGGTGACAGTGTGTGCACCGTGTGGGTCTCTTAGGCTATATTTCACAGAATACTTATTCACTGTTATGAATGGCATAGTGAAGTGCTTATTTATATCTCTTTATGATTGCAATGTGTTTTGTATCACAATTTATCTGTGTGCTACTCTAGTGATGTTATTAAAGTAGTTTATTCCTCCTGCACGGTGTAATGGTGACAGTGTGTGCATCGTGTTAGTACTTGGCGTAGGCTATGATTGTGATCTCTTGTAGATTATGAAGTTAACTATTGCTATGATGGTATTGATGTGATCTATGCCTCCTTTCGTAGCGTGAAGGTGACAGTGTGCATGCTATGTTAGTACTTGGTTTAGTTATGTTGATCTGTCATGCACTCTAAGGTTATTTAAATATGAACATCGAATATTGTGGAGCTTGTTAACTCCGGCATTGAGGGTTCGTGTAATCCTACACAGTTAGTGGTGTTCATCATCCAACAAGAGGGTGTAGAGTCTAGCATCTATCTATTTATTCTGTTATGTGATCAATGTTGAGAGTGTCCACTAGTGAAAGTATGATCCCTAGGCCTTGTTCCTAAATAATGCTATCGCTGCTTGTTTACTGTTTTACTGTGTTTCTACTGCCTACAATATTACCACCATCATCTACACGCCAGCAAGCACTTTTCTGGTGCCGTTACTACTGCTCATTCTTATTCATACCACCTGTATTTCACTATCTCTTCGCCGAACTAGTGCACCTATTAGGTGTGTTGGGGACACAAGAGACTTCTTGCTTTGTGGTTGCAGGGTTGCATGAGAGGGATATCTTTGACCTCTTCCTCCCTGAGATCGATAAACCTTGGGTGATCCACTTAAGGGAAACTTGCTGCTGTTCTACAAACCTCTGCTCTTGGAGGCCCAACACTGTCTACAAGAATAGAAGCACCCGTAGACATCAGAGGCCCAACACTGTCTACAGGAAAAGAAGTGCGAGTAGACATCAAGCTATTTTCTGGCGCCGTTGCCGGGGAACGAAAAGCTACACCACAGAGATTTCCTCCCACGTCAACCACGCGCCAGTTGTAGATAGTCAAGGATCTGGAAAGCTGACTTGCTGGTGCGGACTGTAGGGGTTCCGAGGAAAGTGTGGTACGCGCATGCGCTCTTTTTGACGAAGGGGTTGGTTTTAGCTGCGGATCCTTCCTTGGGATCCGGCGAAGCATCATCCTCATCCATCGCCTCGGAATTGTCTTCCTCTTTGTCCTTGTTCTTGCCCTTGCCTCCTTTGCCACGTGGGCGGTGCTTCCGGGCTCGCTTGTATCCTGCTTCCGGGTCGTTTTCCAGATCATTGACCCACTTGCAGTTGCGGTTAGTGTGAGTGGACTTCCCCGTAGCCGGATCCAAATGGGCCAGGCAGGGCATGTCTCTGTACTCTTCATAGGTTTGGGGGGTGCGGGTTCCGGCAGCGGTGATTTCATCACCACGCTGCTGGCCTCTACCGGCGCCACCTCCGCGACCGCGGCCTCTTCCGCCTCCTTGACCTCCGCGTTGGAAAGCCATGGCGACCGTCTCGGATCCGCCACTCTTCTGGTCATCAGGGGGATTTTTCCGCTTATTGCCGCTGTTGTTACCGTTATCACGGTTCTTCTTCTGCTGATGCAGGGGAATTGCTGTAGCTGCGAGATCTCCGCCTGCGTCGTCATCGGCGGCGGTGTGATCGGTGGCAATGGTGATCATGTCATCCAAAGTCAGTTTATTTGCGTTGACCAAGCAAATGAGCTTGTGCCGCAGCAGTCCTCCTCTCTGCAATCCACCTATGAAGGCGTGCATGGCTGTACGATTGTCGATGTTTTCGCACTCATTCCTGGTTGCCAACCATCGCGTGAAGAAGTTTCTTGATGTTTCTCCCTTCTTCTGGATACATGCTTGTAAGTCGCTTGTTGTGGCAGGCCTTTTGTAGGTGCCCCTGAAGTGCTTTTCGAAGGCGGTCTTCAGGTCAAACCAGCAAAAGATGGAGTTCTTCTCGAGGTCGCTGAGCCAGATCCGGGCTGGAACTACAAGGTACAGCTGAAGCATGCGGCAGGCGATATTAGGGGTTCCTCCGCTGAAGGTTACTGCATTATAGTAATCCTCAATCCAGGTATCCGGCATTTCCGTGCCATCATAACTCTTCAGATTTCCGGGTAGCTTGAGGTTCATCCTTGGCTTTGGTTCCTCTCGAATCATCCTGCCAAAGCATTTTGGGCCAATGTAGTCAGTTTTCTATTCGTTGAGACGTTCCCGCGCATCACGCGAGCCGTTGCGGGGGGATTTTGAGCGTGAGCGAGATCTCAGGCCACCGCCTCCGCCTCCACCTCCGCCTCCACCGCTAGGTGGTGGTGAGGGAGACCTGCGAGGGGGCCAATGCGACCTTTTGCTTCCGCCTTCTAATTCTCCCCGCCCTTGGCGATGCTGACTCCGGCTTCGATGGCTGCCTTCACCTTGGTGCTGGCTGCCTTGGCCGTTCCGGCTTCTGCGAGGCTCTGGGTCACGTTCTTCGTTCCGACTCCTCCTGGGCTCAGGCTCGCGATCATTGATCTGGCTCCGGCGAGGTTCCGACGTTCGCTCCCTGTTCCTGTTCCTTGAGGGTAGCACGTTGTCGCGGATATTGATTCCGCCAGGCCCATGGGGTCTGGTGTTTCCGGCTGGACTACGGCGGAGAGGAAGCGGAGGACGCGGGTATCCGTTAGGCAGAGGTGAGGGATTACGGTACTTGTCCTTACTAGTGTACATTGGATCCTTTCCCTTTTTTGGATCTGACGGAGGCGTCTTTGATGGTACAGGGATTGGATTTGGGTGTTCTCTGGTTTTCCTTCTGCGTTCCGAGGATCCGGTCCGTGATTCATCATCGCGATGGCGATTGTCGTAGGCGTCCTTTTGCGCGGTAGAGATGCAATGTTCCGGGTTGGATTCCAACCTGCGCGAAGTATCTGCCTTGCTCTGCTGTTTCATTGCTGAAGCAACGAGCGTACGGACGTAGTCGATGTCGATCTCCTCGTCTTTTTTCTTCAAGATCTCCGCAGCCTTCTTCATATTATCCTTTGGCGTTGCGAACGGCTGTTGCTCGGTCGGAGTTGCGAATGTGATCTTACGGGGAGCTATAGTTTCTCGCCTGATCCTATCGACCTCCTGTTGAGCCTCAGTGATCTTGTCCTCCCAATGCTTCCGGAGTTGCTTGACTTTCACCAGTGATTCGTCCACCTCGCGCTCTCGCTGGAGAAAATTATCCACGAAGTTCGCGGCCTCTTTCCTTTCATCCAGCATTGCCGCTGCAGTGGTGGCGAATTTCTTGGCTGTTGCCAACATCTCCTGCCTCTTAGCTTCTATCGCTTCCAGGTCTGCTGCATCTTGAGGAGTTATGGGTTTGTTAAGGATATCCGAGTGTGTGATTGCTTCCATGCCTGCCTGCTCAACCAGTTCTTCTGGGGACAGGACTTCCTTGTGCGGTCGTTCCCGTGAGAGCGGAGATCCTTCATGGGATGGCTGTGGGTCGGAGTGGGTATTTTCATCCTCTGATTCCCGTTGATCCAGCGCTGCCAAGGTTGCGAGAACCTGTTTAGGCTGGGCGGATTCAACTTCAGGCTGGTCACCGTATCCAAATTCCTTCACCTTGCGATCGAACTCTTCAGTATCCATGGAGGGGGCATCCCCGGAAATTGGGCTTAGGTTGCCCAGGATTGATTCTTCACCCAGAGCGCTGCTTTCTCCGACAACCTTCTGCTGATCCGGAGCAGCGTTGTTTTCCGGTGCCTCAACCTGCTCGGGACCAGCTCCGGCTTCTTGAGGGGCGGTTCCGGCGGTATGGGCCAAGAAGTGTACGAAGTGACACCTTTGCTTTTCTAACACCTGGGAGACCCAGGCGGATCTACATTGGTCTTCCACCTTTATTTCCTGCTCAGGGGCGGATTGGGTGGGTTTTGATTTTTCCAGATCCAAGGCGGAATCTTCTTTAGGAAGCTCCTGCATCTCAGATCGAATCTTCGCGACTGTGTCCTGCTCATTTGCGATCACGTCAGCGTTACTTACCAGAGCGTTTCCGTCGGAATCGACGGTTTCGCCGATGAAGATGTGTATGCCGCCGACTGGGACGATGGAGAGCTTGACGGGGTTTGTCTTGGCTGGAATCCAGCACTCATCCGGAGGGACGATCAGAAGGTTTCCGGCGTAAAGGACGCGCCCCACAGCGATGGTGTCGTCGTAGCTTCCCATGGCGGAACCCTCCCGGTTGCGGCCTCCAGATGCCGCTGGCCCCACGGTGGGCGCCAACTGTCGTTGCCTATTCGACGGTACTCCAGAGGAGGGATCCTCATGGAGGGGTGAAGAAGTAGGGGCCATAGGGCGGAGTGCACACGGGACGGTGGTACGTGATTTACCCAGCTTCGGAACACCTGTACGATGATAGGGCCTACTGCTGCTTGTCTAGAATTATCTGGGCGCTTTCGCGTTGTTACAATGAGTTGTGGTTGTGCCTCTAGGCTCCCGGGATCCGGCTTATAAAGGCGCACGGATCTAGGGTTTACACGGAGAGTCCTAGCCGGAATACAAGTTGCCTAACTACGGTACAATATCTTGCCGTGTACGTCAAGGATCCGCCTTCCTCTAAGAACGTGCTGGATCCGGATACTTCATGGGTCTTCACGGATCCGGCCTCCTTCGTAGGTCGGTTGGGATCTGACTTCCTGTTCCTGGGCTGGACTTCATCCTTCAGGATCTACAGCAACTGGGCCGCCCGATGGGCCACATGCCACATCACCATCTGTGGGCCACCCGGGCTTGCCGGATCTAGGCCATGTCGTTGATATACCCATAAAGTATACCCACAACACTTCCTCTTGGGGTTCCCAACGGACGTGTGCTTTACCGTCACAAGCACGGTGCTACAGCGGCTCAAAGGCGTGGGCGAGGACGCTGCGATGTTCTCTACGTCACGGCGATCATCACGCGCGTCTCGGCACATAAAATGGTGGTCGAACGCGATGGGGCGCATGACATGTGCTGGCAGTACCGTGGCGGACGTCGGCGATGAGGATGACGACAGGGCACGGGGGAGAGAGTGACGGTGTCTGGGAGGTTGCTGGTGTCCTAGTGAGTGTGTGTGTGTGTGTGAGAGGAGAGAGCGAGGGGAGGTCAGCAGTGACGAGGCGAGCTCGTGCTCTGGCGTGCCCGTGGCGTGTCCGTGCACGCGCTGGCGTCACTGGACGTCGTGGGCACGTCCTGGCAAGGGCAATGTGGCGCTCTCCTTGGCCAACGGTTGGTACCAGCGTGTTCAGGAGATCAAGGTCAACCTCCAGGACAAGGTGAGGTAATCCAGAGGTGAGTGGAGAGAGGGGTTGGCATGTGAGTGACATTGGCCTAGTTTGGTCCTTTTTCTCCTGTGAACAATGGTGCAAATGCATGGCTTAGTCCAGGGGGTGCAAGGGAGAGTGAGTGGTGACATTGGCACTGAGGGTTTATGCAAAAACCCATTGGATTTTAGTGTGTATGCTCAAATCCAAATTGTGCACACAAGGTGTATGTAAAAATGGCCGCAAGAACTTTGAATTTGAATTTTGCCAAAAAAAAATTATGGGTGTGAAACAAATAATATTTGGCACCTATTGATGTCCTTGGTTTGAAAATTGGAGTAGGTTTGGTAAAAAACAAAATTGGGATGATCTATAATCTGTTTCAAAGTTGTCACTTTGAATGCTTAAAATAAGAATTTGAAAATGAACCAGCAAGGTTGGTCAACACCAATTGGTTCACTTTTATGAGTACTATAGATCTGTGCAAAAAGATGAGAAGATTTGGTTTAGAAAATAATAACCACAGGGGTTCAAAGTGGGCATCATGTTAAAATTGTCACAAGTGACCATTATCACATGTGCTAGGGTTTTTCATTTTCTTTTCTTTTGTTTTGATTTTATTTGACCAAAAGTCATTTTTTGGGTTCATTTAGTATTAGGTTGAGTTTAATAATGGTTCACAACCATTTTGGTAAAGTAAATAGGGCATAGACCTATTATTTGCAAATATGGCATTATGTCCATATATGCTTCACCTTTTTATTTGATTTTCTTTTCTTGGTTTCTCTTTGATTTAGAAAAGGGTAGGGTTTAGGGTTTTGAATCATGTCCAACACCTCAAACAAACAATCATGGCAAAAATCACAACATACATGCATGATCACTATGCACACAAAGTAATGCAATTCAAGTTTTTTTGTTGGCTCAAAATTTTGGGAAGGAGAGATTGATCTTCTTTATTGATTGGAAAAGTTGGGATGTTACAATTTTCAAGTACCTTCGTGGCACATCCAAAGCTTGCTTGAAGTTTGGCAAGACCGGTGAGGGACTCGCAGACTATGTGGATTCAGATTTTGCTGCCGACTTCGATAAGAGAAGATCCCTCACAGGTTATGTGTTCAATGTTGGTGGATGTGCTGTGAGTTGGAAGGCAACATTACAACCCGATGTTGCCCAATCTACAACCAAAATAGTATATATGGCTATTGCTGAAGCTTGCAAAGAGTCTGTTTGGTTAAAAGGTTTGTATGCTGAGCTTTGTGGAGATGATTCATGCATTAACTTGTTTTGTGATAGTCAAAGTGCCATATACCTTACTAAAGATCAAATGTTCCATGAGAGGACAAATCACATTGATGTCAAGTACCATTATGTTCGCGACATTGTTGCACAAGCTAAAATGAAGGTATAAAAGATAAGTACTCATGGTAATACCTTTGATATGATGACAAAGTCAGTTCCTATTTCCAAGTTTGAGCTTTGCTCGAGCTTGGTTTGTATAACTGTTTAGCCCAAGTGGCTGTTTGGCGCCAGCGAGTGTTTTTTCTTTGTTGTTCAAGAGATTGTTGAAGTTCATGCTACAAGATGGAATTTGTCTCAAGGTGGAGTTTGTTATATTGTGATCCAAACTCATTCTAAAGGGACGCTAACTTCTGACGAGCGGAGCGAGACCCGTCGCTGGTAGGCTTGGGCCGTAGCATAGCGGAGTCTGAAGTTAGCCCATATGACGTGATCTGCAGGGACGCATGCGAAGGGGGTGCGGGGGTCGGTAGCCCCCTACGGTATGGATCGATGGCACCTCCTATATACATCTTGTAAGCCACCGGCTAGGGTTTATCAGATTAAAGATAACCCACGGCGTTTGTAAACACTCCCCGATATATATAGTAAAGTTTTGCTGGCTGGCGCCCGTGTTTTTTTTCCCTCTGTGTTGGAGGGGTTTTCCACTTGTATCTCCGCTGCGTTTTCTTTATCTTTCTTCGTTATTTGCTTGTCGCGTTTATAACATGTGGTTCGAAAGCTCTCAAGCGTCTGGAATATTGTTGGCCCATTATGGTCCAACAAACGCAACCCTACCAACTACATAGTATATATTTGTACAAGCAGTGTGACCAATCCACTCGACAACCGTCTCACATCTTTAGGAGAAAAGAGTACATTTGTTATCCGGAAAACTCACTTGGTCGGCGAGGTGGATGCAAGAGCTTTTGGGGTCCTTCATCCTTGCAATGCCAACGACCTCACCGGCGGTATTTCCACCATTGACTCGTGCATCCCATGTTGGTCGAATGTCGGAGCTCTGGCCGATTATGCCGGTCAATTCGGCGCGTCCTCGCCCTCCATCATGGCCAACACTATCCGTCTACTCGCCCACAATAAGGTATACATATGTACCATTCATGTAACTCACATTTATATTTTGGATCTGTGTGTAACTCGTATTCGTAGTTTGGGTCCATGTGTTACACATGGACAAATTGGCTATGTGTGGACTAGATCTACTTTTTTGTTGAAAATGACCACCGAATATATGTGTATATATATGTTACATATCGTGTACTTGTGATTAGATCTACGCAAAGCCGTATTTGTATATTTTGTTATGTGGTAGAAGTTGATTGGTTAGACCATATAATTGAAGTCGTTTATGTTGTACCCATCTTACTTATGTGGTATAAGTTGATCAATGATTACTTCTTATAATTATTAATACTCCTCCGTAAAAAAAAAAGCAGCGCGAGCTTTTCTAGATATGGTTGTATCAAGATATTTTCTTAGTGTGTAGATATATCGATATCTTGGAAAAATTGAGCAGATTTTTTGGGAGGGACTAGTTTTAATAATAGAGAATTATTTTGGTGACAATAAATAAGAAGATCAGGTTACCTATGTCGTGTAATGTTATTAGCTTCTGCTAGTAACATATAGACAAAGACGTAACTAAAAACGAAGGTCTTTGATGCCTTCTTCTGCCTTCGTGTCTAATTTATTTGTCATTCAATGAACAAAGTTTTTAGACAACATTTTGCCTAAATTTGAGACACAAATTTTGGATCAAAGAGAGTATAACTCGTCTTGTTTGTCTGCTTTCTGGTGTAGCCGATGATCTCTGCTTCTTGCTATTGCACTTCTGGGTAAGTCGACTGCTATATAGGCAATTAGCGTACTGCCATTTCTTTATTATCAAAAAACGTGTGTGAAAAAAAGATGACATATAAGATGAAAAAACACACATCATTTTCGACGAGAACCAATGCAAACAATAAGCTATAGAATAACGTTCGTGATGGCCATCACTGCCGCAAACGATTTCATACAATAAAACGCGTGCGCTCGGATGGCCCATCGCAAATGATTTTATAAACCGTGTGGGCTCTTTACGTGTATCACTTTCCCTTGCATAGTGACAGAAAGGTTTACCATGTGTGACAAATCATTTCATTTTTTCTAGGCATGTCGTGCAAAAAATTGTATTGTCTTGGTTATATATACGACACCAAAGCCCCAAATTTTGCTCCGAAACATTGTTCAGTGTCTAGTCTAGCACATCCATAAACCACATGACTCAAACCACAAAGCCCATGCATAGCATGTGTATGTTCCTATCCCACAAACCTTGTCACCACACTCTCCAAAAAGAGATCAAATATTGGCACCACGTGTTAAAAAGCTAGTACTTGATTTTCTCTCTTCCACTTCTGCAAACGTTTCAAATAAATATGTTCAACTAGCCATGAGAAGGAGTGTGTTTTACGGGAGGAGATGAAATAAAAGGTGTCCAGTCAGCAACACTATGGCATAGTTCTCTCTACCGGCACCATCTCGCTTTGCCTGCAACTCCACTATGGACGATTTAGTTTTGGGCAAGCACACATGACTCCCTCCTGCACTGCCTACCACCACCATCAACACATGAGACATTATGGCATCGCCTCTTGTTACCCACGACCACAACCAACACATGTCACAGTAGGGCACCATCTCTCCCTACCCAACACCACAATCAATACAAGGCACCATTTCATGCAACCTTGATGAGGACATCCCTACCAATCCACTACCTCCGTCATTGCAAGATGAAGACGATGCTGCTGTGAAGCTCAAGTCCAATGAAGTTAGGATTTGACCCATTACAAAGGCTCATGCGAAGCTACTTAAACAACAAGTGAACTTGTTCCTAAATGATACTTTGATTGATGAGAACTTTATACTGCATAAGTCTTGTTACTTATGTATGATCAGGTATGAAGATGGAGCAAGCATCGCACGAGGAGAAGAGGAGCAGCTGGACGTGAAGCTGGACAAGAAGACATCCAATGGACGTGCGAGGAAGGAGAGGGAGGCATGCGCGAGGGAAGAATAAGATGTCCAGGCCGGCGCCATCCCCGGTCTGACCGGCCGCCATGCCGGCCCACCCGGTCACCTGTCCGGTTCGACCGAGCGCTACGCCGGATCCACCCGGCGCCGACCGGACCCTGGACCGGTGCACACCGGGCCACATCCAGGGGCTCTGGACCCCTAGCCCGGTCACCACCCGGTGCCAGGCCCGGTTTCAACCGGCCTACCCGGTCCCTGGCCCGGTCGACCGGCTCCCTGGCTGGCCGTGTCCGAGTCAGTCTCGACCAGATCTCGATTTGGGTCGGTTTTCAATGTATTTTCTCGACTTCTGGTCGTCCTGAACCCCTATGTAAGTGCCCAGGATGCTCCCAAATTAGGTTTATACCACGTTTAAGATAAACCCTAGTTCATAGTTGATTGCTTTGCAATTCTATTAAATCTCTACACCAATCCGCATCGATTTGGTGTTTTGCTACTGAAAGTTTTGTGTGATCTGTTGTTCCATTGGGAATTAGACGGTTACAACTTACCGCTTCGTGGTCGGCGGCTATGTGCGCAAGTGTGTCGAGTTGCGAATATCATGCAGGGTTGAGAGATGTTGCATTGGCAACAGGGACCAATCGAGAGACTCGTTGCGTCATACAAGTTATCATCCACTTCATCATCGTGTTATCTCCGCTGTGTTCATCACGTGTTCATCACATCCACCGTCGCTTACTGAGAAGATCGGGCAACCCCATATCATCTTCGTATCAGATTTCAGCGTTTCCTCGGTAAGCCATCCACAATCCACCCCATTGTTGAGTTGTGAGTGTTTCCTATCCAAACAAAGCCATAATGAGTTAGGGTTAGGGTTTGCCATTGCCTTAGATTGCACTAATTTCGAGTTTTAGTTGCTTTTCGTAGTTGTTTTTGCATATCTTTAATTCTTCCGTCTAGTAGATTGTTAGGGTTTGTGTTTCTCTATCATCTAGTTTTCAGTTTTGTTTCTCCGAGTCCACATAGAATACAGTGCGCTTGTTCCCAACCATAGACACAACCTTTCGATATACGTGACTAGGAACTTGCCCACAAGAGACTAGTTTTACCACTTGACAGGCTGCTCATTAGGGTTTTGGTGCTTTGCATTATATGTTGGTCGTGTTACAAGGTGTTGTGTCATAAAATAAAATAAAAAGATAAAATAGAAAAGAAGCAAAAAGAGCTACAAATGTTGCGTGTGATAAAAAGAAAATCCAAAAAGAAAAGTGAAGTGCTAGTAGAATCAAGTTAAGGCCTAAGTTTACTTTCCTGCACCTGTAGTTGAGCAATCTTGTGCCTGTCTCATTGAGCTTTGCTAGCGTCTCTCGGGTGCATTGCAACCTTTTCAGCCATATAGTTGCATTGTCACATTTATCGCCTTGTGTGAGTATATTTGGTTGTCTACGGTCAGCGCTAGAGCTTGTTATTGGTGCAAATAGGTAGCCTACCTACAACCCCACATATATCCTTCTTTGCCGTGTGATTGTTCTTATACCTTTGATATTCGCTTCGCTACATCCGTGCACTAGTTGTCACTACAAGTGGTAAGCAATACTAATTCACTTTGGAGCAGTAAGATTTCCTTTTCTTATCAATTTTTGAGTGAGTTGTGAGAGTACCACCATATTTTTTTTAGTGCACTAACCTACTAATCATGTCTTCTAGTGATGAAAAAATTATTAACCAGAAAAACAAGGATGCAACTGATGTTATAAAATGGAGGGAGTATGAAGCTCTTCGTAATGAGATGCGGCGTGAACTCCGTGATCAGTACGAAGAACTTAAGGGGACCGTTCAGGAGGTCGCCAAGAAGCTGGATACTACTAATGAGACCGTCAATGCAATGCAAGATCAAATGACGGATATTCAACGAAATATTCAAGCATTGACTCTAGCTGTTGAGAATTTGACCCAACAACAACAACAACATGAAGCTGAAGATGCTGAGCTTCAAGATGAAGTGCGTGGTGCTGGACGTGGTAACTATGGTCGTGGCTTTGTTGAACTCGGAGCTCGCCGTGTCCCTCCACAACCGCAAGACGATGGTTTGGGTAAGCCAAAGTTCTCAATACCCAAATTTGAAGGAGGTGCTGATTTTGAAGAATACCTCACTTGGGAGCTAAAAATTGAGAAGTTATGGCACCTACATGACTATACTGAAGATAGGAAGGTTAAGCTTGCTTCCTCAGAATTTGATGGTTATGCATTGCGTTGGTGGGATGGAGTTACACGTGCTCGTCAGGAAGATAATGAATTGCCAGTTCTTACATGGCGCGAGATGAAGGCCATTATGCAAGCTCGTTTCGTTCCCACTAATTATTTGCAATCTATATATGATAAGTTGACCCTCTTGAGACAATGTGTTATGACAGTTGATGCTTATTACATGGAGATGGAGATGCTTATGCAACGTGGCCGTGTCCGCAAGTCACTTGAGATGACAATGCAACATTTTCTACATGGTTTGAAGTATAATGTCAAAGGCATTGTTCGTTATCAAAGTTACACTACTATGAATCAGCTGCTACATCATGCAAGAGAAGCTGAAGCACAGTTGGCTGATGAGGCGCAAATCAAAAGCCGTACTACGGGAGCTGGACGCTACACGCCTAGGGCGCCCCCATGCTTGGCGCCGACACCATCTTCGTGTCCCGCACCTTTTCCTACTTCGTCTAGCAAGCCGGTCTCCAATGTGTTCAACACAAAGAAACCCGAACCTGATGCTAGTACAAGTGGTTCTAGCATGTCTACAACGCGCAATCGCGATATGAATTGTCATACATGTGGAGGCAAGGGTCACTTCAAAAGAGATTGTCATAACCGAAAGGTGATGATCATTAATGACCATGATGAGTATGAGACTGGAGATGATGCTGATCTCTATGCTCTAGAAGATGATGATTATGACAGTGATGGTGTAGATGCTTTTCCGTCTGAAGCTCGCACTATTGTTGTGTCACAACGTGCTCTTAATGTGCAGCCGAGTGCATCTACTCAACGCTTCAATTTGTTTCAAACAAAGGCACTAGTTGTTCCTGATAGAGCTTGCAAAGTCATTATTGATGGCGGGAGTTGTCGCAATCTAGCAAGCAAGGAGTTGTGTGCCAAGTTGAAGCTGAAGTATCTACCACACCCGCATCCATATTATATTCAGTGGTTGAGTGATAATGGTGAGATGAAGGTAAACCACATGGTGCGTGTGGATTTTGAGATTGGACCGTATAAGGATTCCATTGATTTTTATGTGGTTCCTATGACGGTGTGTCACCTACTATTGGGTCGGCCATGGCTCTATGATCGTTCTGTGCAACACAATGGCCATGCTAATACATATCACTTGGAGTTCAAGGGCAAGAAAATCAACTTACAGCCTATGTCACCACAGCAAATTGTCAATGAATCTCGTCAAAAAGTTGAAGTAAACTTGGAAGATGCACCTATAGATAGGAGAGAGAATTGTAATGCCGTGAGTGATATAACGAAAAGTGAGAGAGTGAATTCCTTAGTGCTATTAGCCACCAAAAACGATATGAGAGAATTTAGTGAGGATCCTACAGCCATGCCTCGTGTACTCTTGTACGAGGGTGAGGTTTTGGTTTCTAACGACATGACCCCTATTACTCTTGGTGTTTCTAATGTTTTGCAGGAAATCAACGATGTGTTTCCGGAGGAGGTGCCCACAGGATTGCCACCATTGCGTGGTATTGAGCATCAAATTGACTTGATCCCCGGCGCCTCGCTGCCCAACAGGGCGCCATATAGGACGAACCCCGAAGGGATGAAGGAAATTCAGAAACAAGTACAAGCGCTACTCGACAAAGGTTATATCCGCATAAGCCTTAGTCTTTGTGTTGTTCCTGTTATTCTAGTTCTGAAGAAAGATGGTACTTGGCGCATGTGTGTAGATTGTAGAGCGATAAACAACATTACTATTCGATATCGTCATCATATTCCCCATTTATAGGATATGCTAGAAGAATTGAGTGGTGCTTCTATTTTTCTAAAATTGATTTGCGTAGTGGTTATCATCAAATTAGGATGAAAGAGGGGATGAATGGAAAATAGCCTTTAAAACAAAATTTGGTTTATATGAGTGGTTAGTAATGCCTTTTGGTTTGACTAATGCACCTAGCACTTTCATGAGACTGATGAACCATGTTTTGCGTGATTTTATTGGCAAGTTTGTGGTTGTGTACTTTGATGACATATTAATCTACAGCCGCAATGAATCTGATCATACTATACATATTCGACATGTTTTGCAAGTGTTGCGTGATAATAAACTCTATGGTAATCTTGAGAAGTGCACATTTTGCAAAGATAAGGTCATATTTCTGGGTTATGTTGTCTCTAAGCATGGATTCGAAGTAGATGTGTCTAAAATTGAAGCAATTCAAAATTGGCCTACTCCCATGAATGTGAGTCAAGTGAGAAGTTTTCATGGTCTAGCTATGTTTTATCGATGTTTTGTTCCCAATTTCAGTACTATTGCTGCACCTTTGAATGAATTGACTAAAAAGGGTGTTGCATTTGAGTGGGGCATCACCCAAGATCATGCTTTTGATGAAATGAAAAGATTGTTAACTTTTGCACCGTTGCTTGCACTTCCTGATTTCAAAGCAATTTGAGATTGAATGTGATGCTAGTGGTATTGGAATTGGTGGTGTGTTGATGCAAGAGGGTCGCCCAATTGCATATTTTTCCGAGAAACTTTCTAGTGCTAAGTTGAACTATCCTATTTATGGTAAATAATTGTATGCTTTAATTAGAGTTCTTGAGGTTTGGCAAAATTATTTGTGGCCAAAGGAATTTATCATACATTATGATCATGAAACTTTGAAATATCTGAAAGCTCAATCTACATTGCATATACATCTTGCTAAGTGGGTTGAATTCATTGAGTCTTTTCCATACATTATTAAGCATAAGAAGGGAAAAGATAATATTGTTGATGATGCTCAATCAAGGAAGAATATGCTATTAACTCAACTTGATGTTAAAATTCCTGGATTAGAAGTGCTATGTGATTTGTACGCCACTGATCATGATTTTGCTGAACCATATCGCTTGTGTTCTATTGGTAAAGCATGGGAGGAATATCACATACATGATGGGTTTTTATTTAGAGCTAACAAACTTTGTGTTCCAGAATCGTCTGTGCGTTTGCTCTTATTGCAGGAGTCACATGTTGGAGGTTTGACGGGTCACTTTGGGTGTGAGAAGACGCTACTCATGCTTGATGATCACTTTTATTGGCCAAAGATGAGGCAGGATGTGGACAGTTACGTGAAGAGGTGCATTACTTGCAACAAGTCCAAGTCCAATCTGAAGCCTCACGGTTTGTATACTCCTTTACTGGCACCTACTACACAATGGGAAGATATTAGTATGGATTTTGTGTTGGGTTTGCCGCGTACTAAGAGAGGCCATGATTCTATATTTGTGGTAGTGGATAGATTCTCTAAGATGTCACACTTTATTGCCTACTACAAAAGCGACGATGCATCACATATTGCTAACCTGTTTTTCAGGGAGATTGTACGTCTACATGGAGTTCCAAAGACTATTGTTTCTGATCGTGACGTGAAGTTTATGAGCTACTTCTGGAAGACACTTTGGGGAAAGCTGGGGACAAAGCTACTTTTCAGCACTACTTGTCATCCCCAAACTGATAGTCAAACTGAGGTGGTGAATAGAACATTGTCACAACTGTTGAGATCCATGATCAAGAAGAACTTGAAGGAGTGGGAAGATTGTTTGATGCATGTGGAGTTTGCTTACAACAGGGCGGTACATTCTACCATAGAGTTATGTCCCTTTGAGGTGGTGTATGGTTTCAAACTCATTACTCCACTTGATTTGTTGCCTTTGCCCATACATGAGAGAGTCAATATGGAGGCATCAAAGAAGGAAGATTTTGTACGGAAGATACATGTGAAGACTAAAAAGCTAATTGAGAAGAAAGGCGAGAGCAATGCTGCAAGGGTGAACAAGAAGCGCAAGGAGATGTTGTTCAAGCATGGTGATATGGTCTGGGTACATTTTCGCAAGGATAGGTTCCCGAAGCTACGAAAGTCCAAGTTGCTTCCTCATGGTGCCGGTCCTTAAAAAGTGCTTACCAAGATCAATGATAATGCTACTCTATAGATCTTCCAACTGCTGAGTTTGGTGTCAGTTATTCTTTCAATGTTGCTGATTTGACACCATATGACGGAGAAGACCTTCGAGCGTCGAGGTCGACGCCTTTTGAAGGGGGGGAGATGATGAGGACATCCATGCCAATCCACTACCTCCGTCATTTCAAGATGAAGACGATGTTGCTGTGAAGCTCAAGTCCAATGAAGTTAGGATTGGACCCATTACAAAGGCTAGGGCGAAGCTATTTAAACAACAGGTGAACTTGTTCCTAAATGATACTTTGATTGATGAGAACTTTATACTGCCTAAGTATTGTTACTTATGTATGATCAGGTATGAAGATGGTGCAAGCATCGCACGAGGAGAAGAGGAGCAGCTGGACGTGAAGCAGGACAAGAAGACATCCAATGGACGCGCGAGGGAGGAGAGGGAGGCATGCGCGAGGGAAGAAGAAGATGTCCAAGCCGGCGCCATCCCCGGTCTGACCGGCCGCCACGCCGGCCCACCCGGTCACCCGTCCGGTTCGACCGGGCGCTACGCTGGATCCACCCAGCGCCGACCGGACCCTGGACCGGTGCTCACCGGGCCACATCCAGGGGCTCTGGACCCCTAGCCCGGTCACCACCCGGTGCCAGTCCCGGTTTCAACCGGCCTGCCCGGTCCCTGGCCCGGTCGACTGGCTCCATGGCCGGCCGTGTCCGAGTCAGTCTCGACCAGATCTCGATCTGGGTCGGTTTTCAATGTATTTTCTCGACTTCTAGTCGTCCTGAACCCTTATATAAGTGCTCAGGATGCTGCCAAATTAGATTTAGACCACGTTTAAGATAAACCCTAGTTCATAGTTGATTGCTTTGCAATTCTATTGAATCTCTACACCAATCCGCATCGATTTGGTGTTTTGCTACTGAAAGTATTGTGTGATCTGATGTTCCATTGGGAATTAGACGGTTGCAACTTACCGCTTCATGGTCGGCGGCTACGTGCGCAAGTGTGTGGAGTTGCGAATATCTTGCAGGGTTGAGTGTTGCATTGACGACAGGGACCAATCGAGAGACTCATTGCGTCATAAAAGTTATCATCCACCTCATCATCATGTTATCTCCGCTGTGTTCATCACGTGTTCATCACATCCACTGTCGCTTACTGAGAAGATCGGGCAACCCCATATCATTTTTTTTATCTATTATATGTGAAACCAAAGAAGGATACACAACATTATGAAACCTCCTCTCAGTACACCACTAACCAAATTTGGTTGCCAAGAACTTCCAGTAAAGGAAAAATAGCCGGCATATAGTTCTGCGGGCAGGTTACACTAGATAGGTCAAACTGCCAGGGGAAAAAAGTTTGCCCGAAGTTAAATTTCCGAGTTAGGTGACCTTTCCAGCCAAAAAATGTGCCACCACATTAGGTCCATATATGGTGTAGTGTCTCCCCACCTATCACCAGCGCAATCACAATCACGGTACTAAATTGTGTGTAAATATTTTGTCTCTAGTAATGATACGTCTCCAACGTATCTATAATTTTTGATGTTCCATGCTATTTTTATGACAATACTTACATGTTTTGTTCACACTTATATCGTTTTGATGCATTTTCCGGAACTAACCTATTAACGAGATGCCGAAGTGCCAGTTCCTGTTTTCTGCTGTTTTTGGTTTCAGAAATCCTACAAAGGAAATATTCTCGGAATTGGACGAAATCAACGCCCACGATCTTATATTTCACGGAAGCTTCCAGAGCACCGAAGAGGGGCCAGAGAGGAGCCAGGGAGGCTCCACCCAACATGGCGGCGCGGCCAGAGGGGGGGGGGCGCCCCCTACTGTGTGGGCCCCTCAGGACCCTTCCGACTCCGCCTCTTCGCCTATTTAAGCCTCCGTGACCTAAAACTTCGAGATGAATAAGCCACGACACGGAAAACCTTCCAGAGCCGCCGCCATCGCGAAGCCAAGATTCAGGGGACAAAATTCTCTGTTCCGGCACGCCGCCGGGACGGGGAAGTGCCCCCGGAAGGCATCACCACCGCCATCTTCACCGCCATCGTTGTCTCCATGATGAGGAGGGAGTAGTTCTCCCCCGAGGCTGAGGGCTCTACCGTAGCTATGTGGTTCATATCTCTCTCTCATGTGATCTTTATGTGATCATGAGCGTTGTGATCTAGTTGAATATCATCTATGTGCTACTCTAGTGATGTTATTAAAGTAGTCTATTCCTCCTCCATGATGTAATGTTGACAGTGTGTGCATCATGTAGTACTTGGTATAAGCTATGATTGTGATCTCTTGTAGATTATGAAGTTAACTATTACTATGATAGTATTGATGTGATCTATTCCCCCTTTCATAGCCTGACGGTGACAGTGTGCATGCTATGTTAGTATTCGGTATAATTGCAATGGTCTATCATGCACTCTAAGGTTACTTAAATATGAACACCGAATGTTGTGGAGCTTGTTAACTCCGGCTTGAGGGAGCTCTTGTAGCCCTACACAATGAATGGTGTTTGTTATCCAACAAGAGAGTGTAGAGTAGTTTCAGTTATGTGATCAATGTTGAGAGTGTCCACTAGTGAAAGTATGATCCCTAGGCCTTGTTTCCGAACATCGAATCTCCGTTTATTTATTGTTCTACTGCATGTTTACTTGCTGCCATATTTATTTCAGATTGCTATTACCACTCATATTTATCCATATTACTTGTATTTTACTATCTCTTCGCCGAACTAGTGCACCTATACATTTGAAAAGTGTATTGGGTGTGTTGGGGACACAAGAGACTTCTTGTATCGTGATTGCAGGGTTGGTTGCGAGGGATATCTTTGACCTCTACCTCCCTGAGTTCGATAAACCTTGGGCGATTCACTTAAGGGAAAACTTGCTGCTATTCTACAAACCTCTGCTCTTGGAGACCCAACACTGTCTACAGGAAAAGAAGCCAACAGTAGATAACAAGCTATTTTCTGGCGCCGTTGCCGGGGAGGTAAGGTAAAAGGTATTCACATCCTCCGACTACTAAGCTGTTTCCTAGCACTGTTGCCGGTGTGTGAGTGCTCGAAGCTATTTTCTTTAGATCCTGCAATTGCATCTTTTTGTTTCTTGTTCACTAGTTAGGCATAATGGAAAATAACAGTGAGCTTTTTAATCTATTTCCTGAGTTAAGGCATAAATTGTGTGATGCGAAAATTAAAAAACCTATGGAACCTTATTTGCATGCTAGTAGCAATGTTATTAGTATGAACACCATTGTTGATAATCCTATGGAAGAATTTAAGCTTGGGGAAGCTAGTTTTGATGAGCATGATATTTTTAGTCCCCCAAGTTTTGAGGAGAAAATTTACTTTGATGATACTTTACCTCCTATATATGATGATAACAATGATGACTATCATCCACGTACTATTGAGGAGAAAATTAATTATGATTATACTATGCCTCCTATATTTGATGATTATGGTGATAATTTGTCAACACCCGGGTTTTTAAGTCCGGATGCCTATTATGTCATACATCGCAATCCCAGGAAATTGTTGTTGCGAGGCATAATAGTTAAGTATCACAGTCATCATTCATTACAAACCATAATGTCTTACAAATTGGAATCACATGATCCACATTACACGAATAGTTGATCTAATGATCAACGAACAAACACAAGTTCATAGCGGAAGCGTAAGATACAAGGACTCTCTAGTCCACAGGCCAACGCTTGACGTTAGAAGCTCCTAGTTGTGGTAGACGTCCTACTGATCGTCATCCTCGTACTGCTGCTCGGCTTCATATTCTGGCCATTTGAATAGCCAGGGACAAAGCCGTGAGTACTTTAAGTACTCGCAATCTAATACTAAAGTAAGTACTAGCATTACTATTGGTAGTGTTCTGAGCTCTAAGTTCATTTGCATAAAGCCAATTTTATTTGATAAACATTTTAGTAAACAACTCCTCAAGTGCTAACTAACTCAAGTGGGAACATTAGTGTCATTCCCACAACTCAGTTGTGATTCAGAAAAAAAAAATCCCAGTCACCTTTCAAGTTCAAGTTCAAAACACCCGTCACATAGATATAAATTCTGATGACGGAAACAGAATGGCCTTTCCAATTGTCCACATCCGCGGACGCGGCTATTCGAATAGTTCTACACTCTGCAGAGGTTGCACACTTGTGCCACAACATTTGATTACATCCGTCAGGGATAAAACCCCGAATAATCGTAACTCAGTACGCGGATCATCAACCGTTAACCTTTCACTTACACACCCTAGTATAGGCACCTCCCCCCATGAGCTTGGCCTCCCGGTGAAAACCAACTGTTAACCCGGGAGCTGCACAGGGCTTGGCCGTACAATTCACCATCAATTCACATCATTTCTCACCAACGGAGGCAGCCTCAAGCATAACCCCTATGATGTGTGTTCAGAGGGAACCCATACTAAGACACATAAATTTCCAGCTAAGCCCTACCCATAATCAGGTATTGTGGGGGTACTTAATATTGGTAAGGTATCGCATCCAACTCAATCATCAGTTTTTCAGCCCAAGATCACCAAGTCAAATTCAGTGTCATATTCACCTTCAAAATCTTTCAATGGAAATGACTCATCATTCCAAGGTTTTCACCATCATCATTTCATCAACACAAGTTCCCATCTAGAGTAGTCATTTTTAATTTAGCACTAGCAACTATGTATGAGGGGTGCTAAGCATTTGCTTTGCTTCTAGGCTAAGTTTGATACTCTTGTACTAGCTCCATACTAACCAGGTAAATCATAAATCAAAAAGTACTTTGATAAAACAACGGTAAATAAAATCTTGTAAAGTAAAACTGGGAAATAGGATCATAAGCATAAAGTAAATGGGGTAATGCTTTGCTCATGGTGAGCTTTGCACTTTGCAAGAGTATTATCTTGCCTTGGTTGGGAAACTGGTCAAAGTGGTCTTCTTCTTCTTGGAAGTAGACCTCCTCCTCCTCCTGGTACTCCTCGGTACTAGCGTCTAAAATACGAATACGGGGTACACAATCATCACACCAAACTAATTTACTAAACTAGGCACAAACATGGTTCACACACTTAAACTAGTATCACATATTAAAATTAAGTTGGTGGATGTGTTTTTCTTATTATTTAAGAAAAATAATTTCCTCTCATACTAGACTTAATTGTTACTTTGAATTATTCAGAGAAAGAATTTCCTCTCATTATCTTATTAAGATTTAATTTCTCTTATGCATAATATGTGACCTAGGTTGACCCAAGTCAACCTCTTCACACTTATCAATTGGAGAAAATGATTTAAATGAGGTGAGCACCTCATACAGTTTAATTCTAACATAACAAAGATTTAATATCACCAACATTTCCTATGAGACCTAAATGACCAGAGTCTCTACTTTATTTGGAAATGATGGTGACAAGATTTAAATGAGAGAAACTCTCTCATAAGATTTCTTCATAGTTTTGGACAATATCTTTGACTAGAAATAGCCATAAAGTCATTTAAATCAACTAAGCCATGATCATTCAAAGTAAGCATGGCATATTTTTGTAGAAACAATTAGTATAAGTGAAATGTGAATTATTGGAGGTGGAATTAACTGAAAAGCATTTATGGTTGATTTTTAAGAATTATTATAAAGCAGAAGAGTCCCTGCCTTGTTTATTTTGTCACTTTAATTCTACAAAAGATCTAGGGTTCTATCCAGTGGCATTGTGTAGATAAAATCCTAAGCTTTCCAACAATATCAAGTTTGTAAAATTTGGCCAAGTAGATTTATCCCTATTGAAATTCAAAGTTTGCATCAGGTTAGGGTATTTTTCTAAATTCCAAATTTGAATTCAAATCGTGGGCTCGCGCGGGAAATAACTGGGCTGCAGAGAAAAAGATAAATGGGCCGGCCCAGTACTGCGTCCAGCGCAGCGGGCCGCCTGACAGCGTGGGGGCCACGCGTCAGTGGGACTTAACGCCCGAAGCGGTACGGGGAGATGTGAGCGGTTGGATTAGAAAGGGATCGGACGAACGACAGACGTCGTCGTCTCCGGCGAGAAGGGCGAGCACGGGCGGCGCTGGTAGGGGGTCGACGGCTCACCGGCGGCGCGGTGAGGGTCGGTGAAGCGCGGCGAGGACGTTGGCGAGGTAGAGGAAGCAGCCTGTAGCAGTCTCGCCTCCAGGGGTGGCCTCCTTCGCCGGCGGGCTCCGTGTACTGGCGGCGGCGACGAGCTAGCGATTGGGGCGGTGTGGTGGTGAATCGAGTGAATGGAGAGGTCGAGGAGAGGTGGTGTGAGGAGGAGAAGCGAATGGTGTGTCCAATTTGAGAAGAAGCGTCCTCCTTTTATAGCGGCGCGAGGTGGCAGTGGGGCGGAGCGGCGGTCGTCGACGGCGTCGTCGGTCCAAGGGCGCCAAGGGGCAAGGGATGGGCGCGGCTTATTGCTGGAGCACTGGCGAAGGTGACGAGCGTGATCGTGGCTCCGCAGAGGCTCTGTGGCGCTGGCGCGCTTGATGGGAGTGCTCGGGCCATGGCGGGCTGTCGTGGATGCTCTCGTCATCTGCGGCGTTCCCGCGGCCCCGTGCGCATGTCCAGGTGACGCAGGGTGAGGTGGGGCGTCGACTGGCGCGGAGAGCAAGTGTGGAGGGGACGCAGGGCCGTGGGCGTCGTCACGTCCTGGCGTGTCCAGGGTCGGCGCCATGCGCGCTCTGGCGCGGCATGGACGCGTTCTGGGCGCCACTGGGCGCGCGTGTGCTGACGCGTGCGAGCTCGGTCTCGGTCAAGGGATGGCATGAGCGTGTCCAGGGAGGTGAGAGGGAGCTGCCAGACATGGTGGTGCATGCTGGAATCGACCAGGTGAGGAGATGGCATGACATGGACATGCCATGCCACGGCATGGCAAGGTTTTGTTGATTTAATCAAACCATGGCCAGTGCAAGTGGTGGAACTGATGTTGTGAGGTGAGAGGAGGGTCCAGGGGTGGCTGTGGTGGCTTAGGTTGGACTTGGTCCTCTCAAATTTTCAGTATGGGCAACATTCTTCACCCTGCCTGCCAAGTGTTCGATCAAATGCCCGCAAGAAAATAATTTTTGAAATTTGAAAATCTTTTTGGTGGGTTGCAATCATATATTAAATGGAGCATTTTGGTGGTGGTGGTGGTCAAAATGGAATTGAGATGCAAAATCACATTTTGCATATGATCTTGCATATGTGAGTTTGTTCCAACTTTGCTTGCTTCCCATTTGAATTTGGTAATGAATTTGGGGTGGTGGTTTTGGGCAAAGTTGAAGTGCTTGATGTTGTCTTGGATGAGGTGCAAATAGTTGGCAAAGTGTAGAAGTGGAAAGTAAAAATCCAGGGGCTCAAAGTGGCCATCAGGGTAAAAATGGCACATATGACCATAATCACATGTGAGCTCCATTTTGATTCAAATTTGTTTTGAATTGAGTTGGCTTGATTTCAAAGGTGTTAATAAGTGTTTAGTAACCATTTACAAGTAATGGTGCAAACCAATTTGGCCTAGATCAAAGATTTGTAAAAATGGCATAGGCCTTATGTGAGTGTGAATTGGATTTTTAGAATTTCTTTCTATTTCATTTTTATTTGACTTTGGTTGATCAAGGGATCATTGCTAGGGTTTTAGAATGATAGTAACACATAAACAAGCATCATGGCAAAAGCACACTCAAATAAATTAATAAGGTGAGCTAATATGCATAGTCCTATATGATGAGAAAAAGTTTTTTGTTGGCTCTGAATTTTGGATTCTTGAACTCTCTCTCTCTTGTTCATTTTATTGAAACTTGGGATGTTACAAACCCTTCCCCCTTACAAAAGATCTCGTCCCGAGATCTAGAGAAAACTAGGTACTAAAGAGATCTGGGTATTCCTTCTTCATATCTTCCTCACGTTCCCAAGTGGCTTCTTCTTCGGTGTGATTACTCCATTGTATCTTCAGGAACTTGATACTCCTGGTGCGGGTGGTCCTGAATGCTTCTTCAAGGATGCGAATCGGCACTTCGCGGTAGGTTAGGTCCTTGTTGATATCAATGGCTCTGTGGTCGATGTTCTTGAATACTTCGGTCTTCTCAGGCACTTCTAGGCACTTCCGAAGCAGTGAGATGTGAAACACATTGTGTACGGCGGACATCTCTTCCGGCAGTTCCAGCTGATATGAGACTTCTCCTCGGCGACTCAGGATTTTGAATGGTCCGACATATCTGGGGGCGAGCTTTCCTTTGAGTTGGAATCTCTGCATTCCTTTGAGGGGTGAGACTTTGAGATACACAAAATCTCCGATCTCGAAGGTCATCTCTCGGCGTCTCTTGTCGGCGTAGCTCTTCTGTCTTGACTGGGCGGTATTGAGGTACTCGCGGATCTTGTGCACCTTTTCTTCGGCTTCGCGGAGAACATCGGGGCCGAAGACTTGACTATCTCCGACTTCCGACCAGTTCAGAGGGGTACGGCATTTTCTTCCGTACAGGGCTTCAAAGGGGGCCATCTGTAAGCTGGCTTGATAGCTATTGTTGTAGGAGAATTCTGCATATGGTAGGCAGTCTTCCCATTTGGATCCGTATTCTAGCACACAGGCTCTCAACATATCTTCTAGTATCTGGTTGACTCTCTCGGTCTGTCCGTCAGTCTGTGGGTGGTAGGCTGTGCTGAAATTCAGGCGGGTTCCTAGTCCTTCATGCACTTTCTGCCAGAATCTTGAGGTGAATTGTGATCCTCTATCTGACACAATGGACTTCGGTGTTCCATGCAGGCTGACTATTCTGGAGATGTATAACTCAGCTAGCTTTGGGCCTTGGTATGTGGTCTTGACAGGGATGAAATGTGCAACCTTAGTCAACCTATCGATGACTACCCAAATGGAGTCATTTCCTCGGCTAGATTTGGGCAATCCTGTAATAAAATCCATACCGACAGAGTCCCATTTCCACTCAGGAATCTGTAAAGGTTGCAACAGTCCTGCGGGTCGTTGATGTTCTGCCTTGACTCGTTGACAGATATCACACTTGGCGATGTAGCTTCCTATTTCTCTCTTCATTCCGTGCCACCAGAATTGTTCCTTCAGGTCTTGGTACATCTTGGTTCCTCCGGGGTGAATGGAATACAGTGTATCATGAGCTTCCTTCAGAATGACTTGTTTCAACTCTGAATCTGATGGTACACACAGGCGTTCGTTGTACCAAAGAACTCCTTCTTCATCTACGGTGAATCCTGGTGCCTTTCCTGCAGCTATCTGGTTCTTGATTCCGTCAATGCTGGCATTTCCCTTCTGGGCTTCCTTTATTTGGCTCATCAAGGTGGGTTGGAGCTCAATGCTGGCTAAGAATCCTTCGCTCACTAGCTCTAGTCTGAATTGTTCAAACTCTTGGTACAGGCTTGGTTGCTCTATTGCGATCATGGAGTTCAACTGACACGGCAGTCTGCTCAAGGCATCCGCTACCACATTGGCCTTGCCGGGGTGGTATTGAATTTCCATGTCGTAATCCTTGATTAATTCAATCCATCTGCGCTGTCTCATGTTCAGCTCCTTCTGGGTGAAAATGTACTTCAGGCTCTTGTGATCTGAATATATCTCGCATCGATTACCCATGAGGTAATGACGCCAAACCTTCAGGGCTAACACTACGGCTGCTAACTCTAAGTCATGAGTTGGATAGTTCTGTTCATGTTGCTTCAGTTGCCTTGATAGGTAAGATATCACTTTGCCTTCTTGCATCAACACACATCCAAGACCAGTCTTGGATGCATCACAATAGACATCAAATGGCTTGGTGACATCGGGCATGATCAGTATTGGGGCTGTGGTTAATCTGAGCTTGAGTAGCTGAAAGCTTTCTTCACATTTGTCATTCCAGTCAAATTTCCGGTCCTTCTTCAGCAGTTGAGTCATTGGTCTTGCGATGCTTGAAAATCCTTCAACGAATCGGCGGTAATATCCCGCTAATCCCAGAAATGCTCGGACTTCAGTCTGGGTGGTTGGGGCTGTCCATTCCTCAACGGTTTTGATTTTTGCGGGATCTACAGCAATTCCTCCTGCAGACAAGATGTGTCCCAGGAATCCCACTTCTTTCAACCAAAACTCACATTTGCTGAACTTGGCGTACAACTGATGTTGCCTAAGGGTTTCTAGAACCACTTCCAAATGTTGCTCGTGTTCTTCTTCTGATTTGGAGTAGATAAGGATGTCGTCAATGAAGACAACGACAAACTTATCCAGGAATTCCATAAAGATCTTATTCATGAGATTCATGAAGTAAGCGGGGGCATTGGTCAGTCCAAAGGACATGACATTGTACTCATACAGTCCATATCTGGTGGTAAAGGCAGTCTTTGGAATGTCTGTTGCTTGGATCTTCAGTTGATGGTAACCTGTCCTCAGATCAATCTTTGAGAAAACTTGGGCACCGGTTAGCTGGTCAAACAGATCTTCTATCTTTGGCAAGGGATATTTGTTCTTGATGGTGACATCGTTAAGCTTACGATAGTCCGTAACCAGATGAGTGGCACCGTCCTTTTTATCCACAAACAAAACTGGTGATCTCCAAGGCGACGCACTTGGTCGAATCAGACCTTTGTACAGCATATCATCCAGTTGCTTCTTCAGTTCCATTAACTCTGCGGGGTTCATGCTATAGGCTCTCTGGGCTATAGGTCCCGTTCCAGGGATTAACTCGATGATAAACTCGATATCCCGGTCTGGGGGCATACCGGGTAGATCATCCGGAAACACATCAGGGTATCGACAAACGACCCTGATTTGATCCAGAGTTGGCTTAGCTACACTTTGGTTGCAGGTGAAATTTCTGGGTAGTTTTTCAGACAAGTGTTCTATTATTATTCCGGTGCTACTAGTCATGGTGATGGCCTTCTTGGCGCAGTCTATCAATCCATGATGTTTCGCCATCCAATCCATACCCAGGACTACTTCCAATCCTTTTGTTCCCAGAACAATCAAGTTTGCATAAAAGTCTATTTCATGGATTCTGATGGGTACATCTTTGCAAAATTTTCTAGCTTTAGTTGTTGATCCAGGTATTTGAACTACCATGACATGTTTCAAGCTGATTGGTTGAATCTTACTAGTGCACACAAAACCTTCTGTAACGAACGAATGCGATGCTCCAGAATCAAACAACACTCTTGCTGGTATTGAGTTAACAGAGAACATACCCAGCACCACGTCAGGTGCTTCCTGGGCTTCCTCAGCATTCATGTGGTAGAGGCGACCTCCGCGGTTGTGCGGGTTGTTGGGGGCGAACTTCTTGCCGGTGGAGACACGGCGTTGCTGCTGAGCTGGTGGTGCGGGGTTGCCTGCGAGCTTGGCGAGCCTCTTGGGACACTCATTGGAGTAATGCCCCACTACACCACACTCATAGCAAGTGATGGTTGTCTTGTCTTGCTTGTTCGCGACGGGGATTGCATTGCTCCCGGTCCTTGGTGCGGTGTTGGTGTTGTTGTTGTTGTTGTTGGGGGCTCTCGGCGGAGCGCGGTTGAAGTTGTTGTTGGGGTTGTAGTTGCTGTTGTTGTGGTGGCCTCCTGGCCTGGGGTTTCCTCCACTCCGGTTCTGATAAACCGGACGTGACATCTGTGCATTGGGCTTGTTGGTCCTGAAGCCTCCGCCTGAGTTGGGGCGATACCTTGGGGCATTGCTAGGCCCACTCTGATTCATCATGCGGCGCTTGCGGTTCTCGCTGGCTTGGTGCAGTTTGCCTTCCATTTGGATGGCGGAGTCAACAAGGGCTTCGAGGTCGGCAAAGGGGATGTTGACCAACACAGTCTGCATCTCATCATGCAGTCCGTTCAGGAACCTTTCCTTCCTCTTCTCAGTAGTGTCGGTCTCATCCGGGGCGTACCTTGACAGTGTGAGAAACTTGTCGCGGTATTCCACCACGGACATCCGGCCTTGCTTCAGTTCACGGAACTCATCTCTCATCTTCTTTATCAGACCCGGGGGCACATGGTACTTGCTGAATTTGAGCTTGAAATCAGTCCAAGTGATAAACTGTCCCGCGTTCATGGCACGGGTGCTGGTCCACCAAGCTCTTGCTGGTCCTGCTAAGTAGTGCGTGGCAAATAGCACTTTCTCATTCTCTTCAACTCCAGCTACTTCTAGATTGTTCTCCATAGTTTGGAGCCAATCATCTGCATCAAGTGGTTCCTCAGTCTTGCTGAAAACTGGCGGGTTGGTATTCTGGAAGTTCTTGAGCTTGGAGCCTGGATGATCCTGGTGGCCTTGATTGTTGTTGGCAAGCTGTTGAAGTGCTGCAATGTTGGCTTGCCTTTCAGCTCTTTCTGCTTCTCTATCTTCCAGCATAACTTGCAACATCTGCATCATAGCGTCTTGATTCGCGTTGCGAGTTGGAGGGGCCATCTGAGCATTTAGATTGATCATGAGATAAGAGGGAAATTTTCTATGGCTTGTTTTGCGTTTAAGTTCAAAAGCTTAAAAATTGAAGTCTTTTCATGATGACACAAACATACATTCATTCATAGCAAACAACACACATTACAAGCTACACACTAAGGGTTTTAAGAACCCTTCTTCTCCAAGCTACGATACATGGGGCGGGATACAACTCACACCTACGATAGTGCATAAGTGACTACTCCTCATCCTCATCAACATCGATGGGGGTGTGGTCATCATCTTCGTCGTCCAGGAAGTCGTAGTCTTCCCCCTCAGTGTTCTCATCCTCTTCGAAGTCGTTGTCGTCGCTCAGGTAGTTGCTTCCTCCCTGGATGTCTTCTCCATCTTCCTCCATCTTCTTCATCTGCTCCTCCTGGGCCTTGACAGTGGCCTCGAGTGCGGCTATCTTCGCGTGGAGGCGAGTGATGGTGGCATCCCTCTTCGCCCGCTGCTGGCGGAGGGTCCTGCGGTCGTTGGCGAGCATCTTGATGGCATCGCCTTGCTCGATGATGCGGGCGTGAGTCTGGTTGGCGTACTCACGGGAGTGGTCGAGATCCTGCTGCGTGTGGTACAGCATGAAGTCGAGATGCTCCACATGGTGCTTCAGCTCCGGGTGGGATGACATGTCCATGGGCTCTCCAGCAGAGTTACGCCTCGCGAGGTGAGAAAAGCGAGGGTGCTTGAGTGCCTCCCCGCTCATCCCGCACAGGCGTGCGAGTCCCTCCTGAAGGGCGCGGGCAAGTCCGTCCAGCCAGTTGCTCTCCATGAAGGAGAAGAGGATCCTCTCAGAAGTGGGAGGCTCCATCTTGCCCCTCAAATCCGCAGTGATGATCCACTGCAGTTCGCCTCCTGGCTGGTTCGCGATCTGCGATCCATGGAACTCTGGGTGCGGGCGACCAAGGTGGTCGGACAGGGCGTTGAGGTCGTGCTCGAAGATCAAGCTTCCCCCATTCCCAAGCTGGTAAAACTTCGTGTTCATGGGCTCCATCTGAAAGTGAAGTAAAGGATTAAGTTAGAGAAGTGAACAAGTGTGGCAAAATTTTAGTTATATTTCTAAGGAAGAGCATGACTTCTTGTTTTTCCAAAGAACTCAAGGAGAAGACAAGGACTTAAATTTTCAGAAATACTTCATTCTTTTTTTGAAACTAAATTTTCAGAACATCCATTTCTAACTAGGGTCTCCTAAGGTCAAACAATGGCTCTGATACCAACTTGTCAACACCCGGGTTTTTAAGTCCGGATGCCTACTATGTCATACATCGCAATCCCAGGAAATTGTTGTTGCGAGGCATAATAGTTAAGTATCACAGTCATCATTCATTACAAACCATAATGTCTTACAAATTGGAATCACATGATCCACATTACACGAATAGTTGATCTAATGATCAACGAACAAACACAAGTTCATAGCGGAAGCGTAAGATACAAGGACTCTCTAGTCCACAGGCCAACGCTTGACGTTAGAAGCTCCTAGTTGTGGTAGACGTCCTGCTGATCGTCATCCTCGTACTGCTGCTCGGCTTCATATTCTGGCCATTTGAATAGCCAGGGACAAAGCCGTGAGTACTTTAAGTACTCGCAATCTAATACTAAAGTAAGTACTAGCATTACTATTGGTAGTGTTCTGAGCTCTAAGTTCATTTGCATAAAGCCAATTTTATTTGATAAACATTTTAGTAAACAACTCCTCAAGTGCTAACTAACTCAAGTGGGAACATTAGTGTCATTCCCACAACTCAGTTGTGATTCAGAAAAAAAAAAATCCCAGTCACCTTTCAAGTTCAAGTTCAAAACACCCGTCACATAGATATAAATTCTGATGACGGAAACAGAATGGCCTTTCCAATTGTCCATATCCGCGGACGCGGCTATTCGAATAGTTCTACACTCTGCAGAGGTTGCACACTTGTGCCACAACATTTGATTACATCCGTCAGGGATAAAACCCCGAATAATCGTAACTCAGTACGCGGATCATCAACCGTTAACCTTTCACTTACACACCCTAGTATAGGCACCTCCCCCCATGAGCTTGGCCTCCCGGTGAAAACCAACTGTTAACCCGGGAGCTGCACAGGGCTTGGCCGTACAATTCACCATCAATTCACATCATTTCTCACCAACGGAGGCAGCCTCAAGCATAACCCCTATGATGTGTGTTCAGAGGGAACCCATACTAAGACACATAAATTTCCAGCTAAGCCCTACCCATAATCAGGTATTGTGGGGGTACTTAATATTGGTAAGGTATCGCATCCAACTCAATCATCAGTTTTTCAGCCCAAGATCACCAAGTCAAATTCAGTGTCATATTCACCTTCAAAATCTTTCAATGGAAATGACTCATCATTCCAAGGTTTTCACTATCATCATTTCATCAACACAAGTTCCCATCTAGAGTAGTCATTTTTAATTTAGCACTAGCAACTATGTATGAGGGGTGCTAAGCATTTGCTTTGCTTCTAGGCTAAGTTTGATACTCTTGTACTAGCTCCATACTAACCAGGTAAATCATAAATCAAAAAGTACTTTGATAAAACAACGGTAAATAAAATCTTGTAAAGTAAAACTGGGAAATAGGATCATAAGCATAAAGTAAATGGGGTAATGCTTTGCTCATGGTGAGCTTTGCACTTTGCAAGAGTATTATCTTGCCTTGGTTGGGAAACTGGTCAAAGTGGTCTTCTTCTTCTTGGAAGTAGACCTCCTCCTCCTCCTGGTACTCCTCGGTACTAGCGTCTAAAATACGAATACGGGGTACACAATCATCACACCAAACTAATTTACTAAACTAGGCACAAACATGGTTCACACACTTAAACTAGTATCACATATTAAAATTAAGTTGGTGGATGTGTTTTTCTTATTATTTAAGAAAAATAATTTCCTCTCATACTAGACTTAATTGTTACTTTGAATTATTCAGAGAAAGAATTTCCTCTCATTATCTTATTAAGATTTAATTTCTCTTATGCATAATATGTGACCTAGGTTGACCCAAGTCAACCTCTTCACACTTATCAATTGGAGAAAATGATTTAAATGAGGTGAGCACCTCATACAGTTTAATTCTAGCATAACAAAGATTTAATATCACCAACATTTCCTATGAGACCTAAATGACCAGAGTCTCTACTTTATTTGGAAATGATGGTGACAAGATTTAAATGAGAGAAACTCTCTCATAAGATTTCTTCATAGTTTTGGACAATATCTTTGACTAGAAATAGCCATAAAGTCATTTAAATCAACTAAGCCATGATCATTCAAAGTAAGCATGGCATATTTTTGTAGAAACAATTAGTATAAGTGAAATTTGAATTATTGGAGGTGGAATTAACTGAAAAGCATTTATGGTTGATTTTTAAGAATTATTATAAAGCAGAAGAGTCCCTGCCTTGTTTATTTTGTCACTTTAATTCTGCAAAAGATCTAGGGTTCTATCCAGTGGCATTGTGTAGATAAAATCCTAAGCTTTCCAACAATATCAAGTTTGTAAAATTTGGCCGAGTAGATTTATCCCTATTGAAATTCAAAGTTTGCATCAGGTTAGGGTATTTTTCTAAATTCCAAATTTGAATTCAAATCGTGGGCTCGCGCGGGAAATAACTGGGCTGCAGAGAAAAAGATAAATGGGCCGGCCCAGTACTGCGTCCAGCGCAGCGGGCCGCCTGACAGCGTGGGGGCCACGCGTCAGTGGGACTTAACGCCCGAAGCGGTACGGGGAGATGTGAGCGGTTGGATTAGAAAGGGACCGGACGAACGACAGACGTCGTCGTCTCCGGCGAGAAGGGCGAGCACGGGCGGCGCTGGTAGGGGGTCGATGGCTCACCGGCGGCGCGGCGAGGGTCGGCGAAGCGCGGCGAGGACGTTGGCGAGGTAGAGGAAGCAGCCTGTAGCAGTCTCGCCTCCAGGGGTGGCCTCCTTCACCGGCGGGCTCCGTGTACTGACGGCGGCGACGAGCTAGCGATTGGGGCGGTGTGGTGGTGAATCGAGTGAATGGAGAGGTCGAGGAGAGGTGGTGTGAGGAGGAGAAGCGAATGGTGTGTCCAATTTGAGAAGAAGCGTCCTCCTTTTATAGCGGCGCGAGGTGGCAGTGGGGCGGAGCGGCTGTCGTCGACGGCGTCGTCGGTCCAAGGGCGCCAAGGGGCAAGGGATGGGCGCGGCTTGTTGCTGGAGCACTGGCGAAGGTGACGAGCGTGATCGTGGCTCCGCAGAGGCTCTGTGGCGCTGGCGCGCTTGATGGGAGTGCTCGGGCCATGGCGGGCTGTCGTGGATGCTCTCGTCATCTGCGGCGTTCCCGCGGCCCCGTGCGCGTGTCCAGGCGACGCAGGGTGAGGTGGGGCGTCGACTGGCCCGGAGAGCAACTGTGGAGGGGACGCAGGGCCGTGGGCGTCGTCACGCCCTGGCGTGTCCAGGGTCGGCGCCATGCGCGCTCTGGCGCGGCATGGACGCGTTCTGGGCGCCACTGGGCGCGCGTGTGCTGACGCGTGCGAGCTCGGTCTCGGTCAAGGGATGGCATGAGCGTGTCCAGGGAGGTGAGAGGGAGCTGCCAGACATGGTGGTGCATGCTGGAATCGACCAGGTGAGGAGATGGCATGACATGGACATGCCATGCCACGGCATGGCAAGGTTTTGTTGATTTAATCAAACCATGGCCAGTGCAAGTGGTGGAACTGATGTTGTGAGGTGAGAGGAGGGTCCAGGGGTGGCTGTGGTGGCTTAGGTTGGACTTGGTCCTCTCAAATTTTCAGTATGGGCAACATTCTTCACCCTGCCTGCCAAGTGTTCGATCAAATGCCCGCAAGAAAATAATTTTTGAAATTTGAAAATCTTTTTGGTGGGTTGCAATCATATATTAAATGGAGCATTTTGGTGGTGGTGGCGGTCAAAATGGAATTGAGATGCAAAATCACATTTTGCATATGATCTTGCATATGTGAGTTTGTTCCAACTTTGCTTGCTTCCCATTTGAATTTGGTAATGAATTTGGGGTGGTGGTTTTGGGCAAAGTTGAAGTGCTTGATGTTGTCTTGGATGAGGTGCAAAGAGTTGGCAAAGTGTAGAAGTGGAAAGTAAAAATCCAGGGGCTCAAAGTGGCCATCAGGGTAAAAATGGCACATATGACCATAATCACATGTGAGCTCCATTTTGATTCAAATTTGTTTTGAATTGAGTTGGCTTGATTTCAAAGGTGTTAATAAGTGTTTAGTAACCATTTACAAGTAATGGTGCAAACCAATTTGGCCTAGATCAAAGATTTGTAAAAATGGCATAGGCCTTATGTGAGTGTGAATTGGATTTTGAGAATTTCTTTCTATTTCATTTTTATTTGACTTTGGTTGATCAAGGGATCATTGCTAGGGTTTTAGAATGATAGTAACACATAAACAAGCATCATGGCAAAAGCACACTCAAATAAATTAATAAGGTGAGCTAATATGCATAGTCCTATATGATGAGAAAAAGTTTTTTGTTGGCTCTGAATTTTGGATTCTTGAACTCTCTCTCTCTCTTGTTCATTTTATTGAAACTTGGGATGTTACATAATTATAGCTACTTTGTTGAATTTGCTCCCACTACAATTAATAAGAATGACTATGCTTATGTTGGGAGTAGTAATTATTTTATGCATGAGACTCATGATAAGAATGCTTTATGTGATAGTTATATTGTTGAGTTTGTTCATGAAAGTTATTATGAGAGAGGGAAATATGGTTATATGCATCTTAATAATATTAAGTTTCCCCTCTTTATGTTGAGAATCTTGAAATTGCGCTTGTGTTGCCTTCCTATGCTCGTCACTTTGTTCTTCATGAATTTGTTTATTTACAAGATTCCTTTTCATAGGAAGTGGGTTAGGCTTAATTTTGTTTTGAATTTGCTTTTTGATGCTCTCTTTTGCTTCAACTCTTATTTCTTGCGAGTGCATCATTAAAATTACTGAGCCCATCTTAATGGCTATAAAGAAAGCACTTCTTGGGAGATAACCCATGTTTTTATTTTGCTACTGTTTTGTTGTGCCTTGGAAGTTGTTACTACTGTAGCAACCTCTCCTTATCTTTATTTTATTGCATTTTTGTGCCAAGTAAAGTCTTTGATAGTAAAGATGATACTAGATTTGGATAACTGCGCAGAAACAGATTTCTTGCTGTCACGAATTTGAGTAGTATTCTCTGTAGGTAACTCAGAAAAATCGGCCAATTTACGTGCGTGATCCTCAGATATGTACGCAACTTTCATTCAGTTTGAGAGTTTTCATCTGAGCAAGTTTAGTGCCCCAGAAAAATTCGTCTTTACAGACTATTCTGTTTTGACAGATTCTGCCTTTTATTTCGCATTACCTCTTTTGCTATGTTTGATGGATTTCTTTGTTCCATTAACTTCCAGTATCCTTGGGTAATGTCCAGAAGTGTTGGGAATGCTTGTGTCCTTTCTGAACATGTGAATTTTTGATTATGCACTAACCCTCTAATGAGTTTGTTCGAGTTTGGTGTGGAGGAAGTTTTCAAGGATCAAGAGAGGAGGATGATACAATATGATCAAGAAGAGTGAAAAGTCTAAGCTTGGGGATGCCCCCATGGTTCATCCCTGCATATTTCAAGAAGACTCAAGCATCTAAGCTTGGGGATGCCCAAGGCATCCCCTTCTTCATCGACAACATTTCAGGTCACCTCTAGTGAAACTATATTTTTATTCTGTCACATCTTATGTACTTTACTTGGAGCGTCTGTGTGCTTTTATTTTGTTTTTATTATTTTCATTCTCTGAATAAATTCATGCTTATGTGTGAGAGAGACACGCACCGCTCGTTCATATGAACACTGGTGTTCTTAGTTTTACTTTTAATGTTCATGGCGAAGGTTGAAACTGCTTCGTTCATTGTTATTTGGTTGGTTCAGGAAATGTTACATGTGGTAGTGGTATAATGAAATACTTGCATAATCTTGTAGATCATTGAGCTTTGATAACTTGATTCTTTGCAAACGTTTTTAGGTATTTAGATGGTAAGGCTTGTTGTTTAAATAAGTTAAAATTAGTAGTGGATTGTTGTCTTTAAGCTTGTGTCGTACTACAAACTCTACTTAAATAGTTGAAGGTGTAGTTGGACTTGATAGCTTTCCATGTCTAAGAGTTCATCGTAACAACTAAGTTGTGCTGAAGGTCGAGGGAGCTAGCGGGGTACTTGTGCCACCGTGAATGGCCCTCCTTGGAGTAAATTTTAATCATGCTCTTAATGTTGAACCTGCTAGATGTTTGCAATAAGCTTGTGAGTTCTTTTTGACTAATGTTAAGCTACGGTTTTTGGCACTTCCACCATCCAAATTTGCTATCCTCTTCGGTACTGTGCATTCTGCATTGCCTTTTGCTCACATTGAGAATTGTGCATACTTCGCCAGTACATCCAAACCCGTGGGAGGACTTTCTCTTGTCCTCCTACACATAAGCCATACATCTTCCTCAAAACAGCCACCATACCTACCTACCATAGCATTTTCATAGCTGTTCCGAGATATATTGCCATGCAACTTCCATTTTACATTACATGACTTGTTGTCATTTATTATTTATATATTGCTTTGCATGATTCTATACAGCTGATGTGTGGTTTACCCAAGTTACGCTAGATCATTGCACATCCTGCTACACCGGCAGAGGCATACAGTTTTATACATCATGTTTTATTCATTATGAGTTATTTGTACCAAAAAGTGTGTTTTCATATTAGGATGTTGCCCCTAAAAGTGAAAATAGCCATGGAGGCCATCAAAAAGAGAAACAGAAAAAGAAAAGAAAGAAAAAGAAAAGGAAAAAAAGAGAATAAAGAAAAAGGGGGCAACATCACTATCTTTTATCCACACTTGTGCTCATGTTTTAGCACCTGCAGTATTCATAGTCATCATTTGTGCTCATGTTTAGCACCTACACTCCATATGAGAGAGTTTTCATGTTTTACTAGTATAACTATGTGGGGAATTTACACTATAGAACTTGGGTTGTATATTCCAATGATGAGCTTCCTCAAAAGTGCTCTAGGTCTTCGTGAGCAACCAAGTTAGATGCACCCCCACTAGTTCCATTGGAGAGCTTTCATACACATATAGCTCTATGTGCATCCGTTGCATGGCAATCACTACTCCTTGCATAGCTTCGATTATAAGACTTCCTCTTGTCTAATAATCACTTATAGCTTTGTGAGACTTTCTTCCATTTGGCCTTCCAAACCCCCATTAACGTTCTTTTTGCCATAACATCCTGGTGCCAATACCAAATGCTTGCGCTCACAGGTTGAGTAGACTTCGAAACAGTTGATTCATGACGTTCATGTTTATTTTTACTTGACTGAATCCTTCTTTGTTGTGAAAATTTACTTGATACTTGGAATGAAGGACAGAACTTCTATGCTGGATACTTAAAACATCTTTAATGAACTTTGTACTGTTTCATGTCTTTAAAGCAATAGTTCATGAAAACTTCTAGCTTGTTTAATTCTTGCATTATCATCTCTTATATCAATATAGACATTTTCTTTGAATAATTTGATCTCAGTTCACATGCTTTACATCATTATTGGATCAGGATTATGTTGGTAGCATGTCACTTCAGAAATTATCTTTGTTATCGTTTACCTACTCGAGGGCGAGTAGGAACTAAGCTTGGGGATGCTGATACGTCTCCAACGTATCTATAATTTCTGATGTTCCAAGCTAGTTTTATGACAATACTTACATGTTTTGTTCACAATTTATATCGTTTTGATGCATTTTCCGGAACTAACCTATTAACGAGATGCCGAAGTGCCAGTTCCTGTTTTCTGCTGTTTTTGGTTTCAGAAATCCTACAAAGGAAATATTCTCAAAATTGGACGAAATCAACGCCCACGATCTTATATTTCACGGAAGCTTCCAGAGCACCGAAGAGGGGCCAGAGAGGAGCCAGGGAGGCTCCACCCAACATGGCGGCGCGGCCAGAGGGGGGGCGCGCCCCCCTACTGTGTGGGCCCCCCAGGACCCTTCCGACTCCGCCTCTTCGCCTATTTAAGCCTCCGTAACCTAAAACTTCGAGACGAATAAGCCACGACATGGAAAACCTTCCAGAGCCGCCGCCATCGCGAAGCCAAGATTCGGGGGACAGAAGTCTCTGTTCCGGCACGCCGCCGGGACGGGGAAGTGCCCCCCCGGAAGGCATCACCACCGCCATCTTCACCGCCATCGCTGTCGCCATGATGAGGAGGGAGTAGTTCTCCCCCGAGGCTGAGGGCTCTACCATAGCTATGTGGTTCATATCTCTCTCTCATGTGATCTTTATGTGATCATGAGCTTTGTGATCTAGTTGAATATCATCTATGTGCTACTCTAGTGATGTTATTAAAGTAGTCTATTCCTCCTCCATGATGTAATGTTGACAGTGTGTGCATCATGTAGTACTTGGTATAAGCTATGATTGTGATCTCTTGTAGATTATGAAGTTAACTATTACTATGATAGTATTGATGTGATCTATTCCCCCTTTCATAGCCTGACGGTGACAGTGTGCATGCTATGTTAGTACTCGGTATAATTGCAATGGTCTATCATGCACTCTAAGGTTACTTAAATATGAACACCAGATATTGTGGAGCTTGTTAACTCCGGCTTGAGGGAGCTCTTGTAGCCCTACACAATGAATGGTGTTTGTTATCCAACAAGAGAGTGTAGAGTAGTTTTAGTTATGTGATCAATGTTGAGAGTGTCCACTAGTGAAAGTATGATCCCTAGGCCTTGTTTCCGAACATCGAATCTCCGTTTATTTACTGTTCTGCTCCATGTTTACTCGCTGCCATATTTATTTCAGATTGCTATTACCACTCATATTCATCCATATTACTTGTATTTCACTATCTCTTCGCCGAACTAGTGCACCTATACATCTGACAAGTGTATTGGGTGTGTTGGGGACACAAGAGACTTCTTGTATCGTGATTGCAGGGTTGCTTGAGAGGGATATCTTTGACCTCTACCTCCCTGAGTTCGATAAACCTTGGGTGATTCACTTAAGGGAAAACTTGCTGCTGTTCTACAAACCTCTGCTCTTGGAGGCCCAACACTGTCTACAGGAAAAGAAGCCAATAGTAGACAGCAAGTAACAACTCAGTAAATCTTCGATGAGACCGAGGTGGGTGTTTGTAAACAATAATTAAAGAACGACATTTATTCCAAACGATTGTGTGTGTACCAAATATACGGTACCATTGGGTGTAAATGTTTCTATCAATTACAAAAATCCACCACTTCCTACCTACCAACACCACAACCACCGGCACGCGACAAAATTATTGTAATTGTTTTTGGCTCTAACAAATAAGTAAGTTTTCGATGAGACCGAGGTGGTGTTAGAAAAGAAGAATTAAGAGGTTCAACATATCTTGTATCCTTCTTTTGTTCTTTTATGCATGCTTTGGTCCTATCGAATTATTGGTTTTTCATAATCAACAAAAAACATTTACACACAATGATGTTATGAAACACATATCCCACCTAACACCACAGCAGCCACTGGCACAAGAGAAAATTTTGTGTAAATATTTTTATCGGTTGTAATAAATCAGTATATCTTCGATGATACCGAGGTGGGTGTCAAAATATAAGAATTAAATAATGGCATTTACTTCGAACCTCCTATAAGAGGAGGGGGCGAGGCCCGTACAATAAAAATTGCACTACAAGTGAAATACAAACAAGGGAAGCTAAAGTTTAAAAGTGCCCGTCTTCAAGAAGATTTTCCTATGAGAGTCATTTTAGAAGGCCAAGGTGACCATTTTATAGCATCACACTCCTTTTACATATGAGTTAATTGATCCAGTAGTGGCGTCAAGGTTGTATATAGAAACATAGAATTTATTTTTTTCGATTTGTCCTTGTATTGCAGAACAAAATTTTCATCCCAATTATATATTGGAGATGCATTTTTTGATATATTCATCATTGTCTTGCTTGCCATAAATTTCATCTATTGTTGCTCGATGTTACAATAGAACACATGCATCCAACTATGTCCTAAGTTCGACCATGGATTTTTCTGTGTGTTTTATTGTATTTCCATGGCGATTACATAATTTGGGTTTTTTTTATCGTAGGGATGGCCTTCTGAAAGGGTTGTGTCAAATACCATAGGAAGTAGGTGTGCCAAAGTGCATATATAATCACGTCTTTGAATTCTTGTTAAAAATAAAGAAGGGTATGAACTGTTTTAGTTGTCTACTTTAGTTGCTGATGCGTTATGTGATATGAATGACCGAAAATAGGTTATTGGTGGTTAAGAGACAAATTGTTTGTTTTTAAGCCGGAACAAAAACAAATATTAGTTGAGATATTTTCAATGTAAAAGTGTAATAGAAATGATTTTCTTTTTTACAAAGTACATCTACAACGGCTAACATGCAACTTTTTTTTGTATCTGGATGTGTGTGTGCACCACCTCAAAAAAAGTTTAGATCTAGACACACTAACATTACACACTAGTGAAGATATCACTGGTGGAAAAACAGGCTTCGGGTGAGCCCCATAAGTCGCGATGCTGCAGGATCCGCGACAAATGGTACCTTTAGTCGCGGTTCGGGAGGAGAACCGCGACCAAAGGCCTGGGCCCAGGGCGCTCGGTGGCCAGCCGGTGCACGTGGGGGGTCTTTAGTCGCGGTTGGCCAGGCCAACCGCGACTAAAGGTGCCCGAAGGCCTTTAGTCGCGGTTGGCCAGGCCAACCGGGACTAAAGCCCCTCCCCTATATATACCCATCCAGCAGCCAACACTTAGCCATTTGGTGCCATTCTCTTCACAAGCTCACAAGTGGGTGTTAGGTTTGCTTTTGGTTCCTCTTATGCACATAAGGTGTTTGATGAAATGCCCCAAGAGCATGAAACAAACATGATATGAAGTGTTGGAGCCACACTTGAGCTTTCTCATTTATTTTTTCCTCCTCGATCGCGGTTAGCAACTTGAACCTTTGATGTGTCGTTGATAAAATGTGCATGTGTGTGTAGTTCATTGTTTAATTTATATTGTTTGTAGCTAGTTAGTTTAACAAATGCATGATGGTTAATTATATATTTTATATTATAATAATGCAGATGAATCGACAATGGATGTACGGTAACCGACTCTCCGGCGAGTTCAGTGCGGGTTTGAAAGATTTCCTCGTAGTGGCTAATGCGAACAAGCAGGAGGGTTTTGTTATCTGTCCATGTGTTAAATGTAAGAATCAGAAGGGTTACTCTTCCTCAAGAGATGTTCACATGCACCTGCTTCGGCACGGTTTCATGCCAAGCTATAATTGTTGGACCAAGCATGGAGAAAGAGGGGTTATAATGGAAGAAGATGAAGAAGGGGATGATTTCATCGATGAAAGCTATCTTGCTCATTTCGGTGATACTTTCATGGAGGATGCTGAAGGTGAAGGGGAAGGTGAAGGGGAAGGTGAAGAAGAGGCACGTGATGATCCCGTTGATGATCTTGGTCGGACCATTGCTGATGCACGGAGACGCTGCGAAACTGAAAAAGAGAGGGAGAATTTGGATCGCATGTTAGAGGATCACAGGAAGGCGCTGTACCCCGGATGCGATGATGGTCTGAAAAAGCTGGGCTGCACACTGGATTTGCTGAGATGGAAGGCACAGGCAGGTGTAGCTGACTCGGCATTTGAAAACTTGCTGAAAATGTTGAAGAATATGTTTCCAAAGAATAACGAGTTGCCCGCCACTACGTACGAAGCAAAGAAGGTTGTCCGCCCTCTAGGTTTAGAGGTTCCGAAGATACATGCATGCATCAACGATCGCATCCTCTACCGCGGTGAATACGAGAATTTGAATGAATGCCCGGTATGCACCGCATTGCGTTATAAGATCAGAGGCGATGACCCTGGTGACGATGTTGAGGGCCGAAACCCCGGACGAGGGTTCCCGCCACGGTGCTGTGGAATGCTCCTAGCCTACCACGGTTGAAACGTCTGGTCAGGAACAACGAGCATGCCAAGTGGTTGCGATGGCACAAAGAGGACCGTAAGTCGGGCGGGGAGTTGAGACACCCCGCAGATGGAACGCAATGGAGAAAGATCGACAGAGAGTTCAAAGATTTTGCAATGACGCAAGGAACTTAAGATTTGGTCTAAGTACGGATGGCATGAATCCTTTTGGCGAGCAGAGCTCCAGCCATAGTACCTGGCCCGTGACTCTATGCATCTACAACCTTCCTCCTTGGTTGTGCATGAAGCGGAAGTTCATTATGATGCCGTGCTCATCCAAGGTCCGAAGCAACCCGGCAACGACATCGATGTGTACCTAAGGCCATTAGTTGATGAACTTTTACAGCTGTGGGGCAGACCTGGTGTCCGTGTGTGGGATGAGCACAAAGAAGAGGAATTTGACCTACGAGCGTTGCTTTTCGTAACCATCAACGATTGGCCTGCTCTTAGTAACCTTTCGGGACTGTCAAATAAGGGATACAATGCATGCACGCACTGCTTACATGAGACTGAAAGTGTACATTTGCCAAATTGTAAGAAGAACGTGTACCTTGGGCATCGTCGATTTCTTCCGAAAGGTCATCCAAAGAAGAAAGAAAGGCAAGCATTACAACGGCAAGGCAGATCACCGGCCGAAGCCTGCGGAACACACCGGTGCTGAGGTATTTGATATGGTCAAGGGTTTGAAAGTCATCTTTGGAAAGGGTCCTGGCGGACAATCAGTTCCGAAGGGAGCCGACGGGCACGTAGCCATGTGGAAGAAGAAATCTATATTCGGGGAGCTAGAATATTGGAAAGTCCTAGAAGTCCGCTCTGCAATCGACGTGATGCACGTTACGAAGAATATTTGCGTGAACATCCTAAGCTTCTTGGGCGTGTATGGGAAGTCAAATGATACAAAGGAAGCACGGCAGGACCAGCAAAGTTTGAAAGACCCTGATGACCGGCATCCGGAACGGTTTCAAGGTCGTGCCAGCTACGCTCTGACCAAAGAAGAGAAGGTCATCTTTTTTGAATGCCTGAGCAGTATGAAGGTCCCGTCAGGATTCTCGTCCAATATAAAGGGAATAATAAACATGGCGGAGAAAAAGTTCCAAAACCTGAAGTCTCACGATCGCCACGTGATTATGACGCAATTGCTTCCGATTGCTTTGAGGGGCTCCTGCCGGAAAATGTTCGATTGCCCATTGTGAAGCTATGTGCATTCCTCAATGCAATCTCTCGAAGGTAATCAATCCAGAAGTTCTACCACGATTACGTAACGATGTGATCCAATGTCTTGTCGCTTCGAGTTGGTGTTCCCGCCATCCTTCTTCAATATTATGACGCACCTCCTGGGTCACCGAGTCGATGACATTTCCATTCTCGGTCCACTATTTCTACACAATATGTTCCCCTTCGAGAGGTTCATGGGAGTATTAAAGAAATATGTTCGTAACCGTGCTAGGCCAGAAGGAAGCATCGCCAAGGGCTATGGAAATGAGGAGGTAATTGAGTTTTGTGTTGACTTTGTTCCTGACCTTAAGCCGATTGGTCTTCCTCAATCGCGGCACGAGGGGAGACTAAGTGGAAAAGGCACGATCGGAAGGAAATCAATGATATGTATGGACGGCCATTCTCTGACTGAAGCACACCACACAGTTCTGACCAATTCCAGCTTGGTTGCTCCGTACTTTGAGAAACACAAGAATATTTTACGCTCGGACAACCCTGGGAAGCCTGAATCCTGGATTAGGAAGGCCCACATGGAGACTTTCGGCAGTTGGTTGAGAAAACATTTAATGAGTGACAATAAGGTTGTAGATCACCGTACATGTTGGCCAAGACACCATCTTCGACTATAACGACTTTCCAAGGGTCTGAGATAACTGGGAATACATTTTACACCATCGCCCAAGATAAAAAGAGCACCAACCAAAACAGTGGGGTCCGCTTTGATGCAACAACCGAGAATGGGCAAAAGGTCACATATTATGGTTACATAGAGGAGATATGGGAACTTGACTATGGACCCTCCTTTAGGGTCCCTTTGTTCCGGTGCAAATGGTTCAAGCTAACAGGAGGTGGGGTAAAGGTGGACCAGCAATACGGAATGACAATGGTGGATTTCAACAATCTTGGTTATCTTGACGAACCATTCGTCCTAGCGAAAGATGTCGCTCAGGTTTTCTATGTGAAGGACATGAGTAGCAAACCGAGGAAACGGAAAGATAAGAAAACGATCAAGACATCGTTCGATGATCCAAAGCGCCACATTGTTCTTTGGGGAAAAGAAACATCGTGGGAGTGGAGGACAAGACAGACATGTCAGAAGATTATAATATGTTTGCTGAAATTCCGCCCTTCAAAGTGAACACCGACCCAAGCATTAAGTTAAATGATGAGGATGCTCCATGGATACGGCACAATCGTAAGCAAGCAGGGACACAAGGGAAGAAATGATGTGTAATAATTTATTGTACCAAACTTTGTTGAATGAATCATGTGAATTATATTACCCGTGATGTGTTTGGTGTCCATTTTCGAATGATTCAATTGACTCGAGATAGCACCGATGATACATGAAATTTGGAGTGACTAAGTCATACTCCCGCATACATGAAATTTGGAGTGACTAAGTCATACTCCCGCATACAGAAATTTGGAGTGACTAAGTCATACTCCTACATACTTGAAATTTGGAGTGATTTAGTCATACTCCTGCCTAGGCGTATAATATGCATACTCGTAGTCTTCATAGCCGCCGCCATTGTACTGGTAGTCGTCGCCTTCTAAGTTGCCGGCGTCGTCGTCGCTTGTCGTCGCTGCCGTCGGGCGGCGCTCGTGGCTCGAATCGAGGGTAGCGCAGCGGGGATATCGCCGGCCGTGATGTAGTCCATGACGCTCTGCAGAGTCCGGCCGTACCACCATAGCCGACGGCCGGCCTCGTGGAAGTTTCCAGGAGGCAGACCGTCCTCCTCATACCTGGCGAGCGCCCTCTCACGCCGATTGATGAAGAAGGCGTCCCAAGTATGCTGGTTATCGGGATGCCAGCGGGGATTCATCCGCTGCTCCGGCGTGAGGTCGAGGTAGTAGTGGTTCGTGATGGCCGCCCGGCGCGCAGTACCCGAGGGACGGGAGGGACCGGCACGCCGCCGGCGCTTAGGCTCCGGCGCAGGACGCGGTAGCCCGGAGGGCAAGGGTAGTTCGAGGCGCAAAGCTCCTCCACCTGCTGGTAGGTTAGAGTGGGTGCGGTGGAAGCCATGAGAGAGTGATGAGAGATTGTAGAGATGTGATGCTGGCCAAGCCGGGCTACCTATATGTAGTGACAAATGGCGGGAAAAATGGGAGCGGGAAGACAGGAGGCGGGAAGAAAGAGGCGGGAGAAAGTGGCGGGAAGAAATTGGCGGGAAAAAATTGGCGGGAAGAAAGAGGCCGGAAGAAATTGGCGGGAAACAATTGGTGGGAAGAAAGAGGCGGGAAGACAGGGAAGAAATGGCGGGAAGACGAGGAGGGAAGAGGGGGTCGGCGGAAAGAGGCGGGAAGAGGGGGCCAACGAACTTTTGAATTGAATTAGTTTTATTTTTTTGAATTTTTGATAATTTGTATTTTTAAGATTTTTGAATTGAATTAGTTTTATTTTTCTGAATTTTTTGATATATTATTTGTATTTTTAAGATTTTGAATTGCATTAGTTTTTTTTTCTGATTTTTTTGATATATTATTTGTATTTTTAAAATTTTGAATTGAATTAGTTTTATTTTTCTGATTTTTTTGATATATTATATGTATTTTTAACATTTTGAAATGAATTAGTTTTATTTTTCTGAATTTTTTGATATATTATTTGTATTATTAACATTTTGAATTGAATTAGTTTTATTTTTCTGATTTTTTTGGTATATTATTTGTATTTTCAACATTTTGAATTGAATTAGTTCTATTTTTCTGAATTTTTTGATATATTATTTGTATTTTTAACATTTTTAATTGAATTAGTTTTACTTTTCTTAATTTTTTGATATACTATTTGTATTTTTAACATTTTGAAATGAATTAGTTTTATTTTTCTGAATTTTTTGATATATTATTTGTATTTTTAAGATTTTGAAATGAATTAGTTTTATTTTTTGGAATTTATTGATATATTATATGTATTTTTGAAATTTTGAAATGAATTAGTTTTATGAAAAGAATTTTGAAAAAGGCCTTTAGTCGCGGTTGGCCTGGCCAACCGCGACTAAAGGTCCTCTCCGCGGGAACCGCAGAATTCGCGAAAAAATCCTTTAGTCGCGGTTGGGCTCACAACCGCGACTAAAGGGTACCCTTTAGTCTCGCTTGGGCTCCCCAACCGCGACTAAAGGTGGGGAGCTATAAATGCTGCGCGGCACGAACCGCCGCCCCAGTCTCTTCTTCTCCGCGCGGAAGCTCTTCGCCCTCGACGTCGACGTCGTTGCCGTGCCGTGCCGTGCCGCCCTCGCTGCCGCCGCCTCGTCACCGACGCCGCCTCCGTCGTCGACCCCGTACGTCTCGCTTCGCCGCCGCCTCCGTCGTCCGCGCTCGACCGCCGGCCGCCATGCACCGCGCCGCCGCCCGTGACCGGCCGTCGCCGTGACCGCCGCCGTGCACCGCGCCGCCGCCCGTGACCGCCGGCCGCCCGTGGACCGCCGCCACGCCGTGACCGCCGCCGCGCATTGACGCCGCCGCGCCCCATGACAGAGAGAGGAGGAGAGGAGGCCGGGGTCACGGAGGGAGGGCGGCGCCCCTGCAGGGCCGGGGCGCCGACGTTTTTTTTTCTTTTTTTTTTTAGTTTTAATTGTTGTTAATTTTAATTTAAAACAAAAAACAAATATAAAAAATAACTAAAATTTGATTTTAAAAAACTAAAAATTGACTTTAAAAGTTGGGCTAAAAAAACTAAATTTTGTCGTAAAAAAGTAAAATTTGACTTTAAAAAAACTCTCGCGCTCGTCCCGCGTGTATACGGAGGGGGCACCGCGCGACCCTCTCGCGAGCCAGAGAGAAAGAGAGAGAAAGGAGGGACCGCCAACGTCACCGCCACCGCGCCCTCGAGTCCCACAGTAGAGATCGAGGCGCCGCCGCCGCGTCGCCGGGAGAGATCGAGAGAGTTCTGAGGGTCCGTATACGCGCGGTGTTTTTTTTGGGATCGAGAGGGGGCGGCGAGGGTTATGTGTCGTCGGCACCGCCACCGCCCTTTCGCCACCGGTTCGCCACCGCCACCGGTCTCTCGGTCACGCGGTCATCGCGAGGTCGATCGTCCGCATATAACACGCGTCCCCCTCTCGCCTCCCTCGTCGCCCTCTCTCTTTATATGTAGAAGAGATGTGATAATGCTGGCATATACACAATTAATTTGTTTTGACTACATGTTTTCAGGGATCGACATATGGCGGACGATAGAGCTGACCCGATTCTGGCCAACTATGATCCGGAAGCTGAAGACCATATGTTCGGCATCATAAAAGGCGATATTCTATATGTGCCGACCGGAGAAGAAGAAGATGATATCTCTTCTTATCTGAACCTTGAGGGTGAAGATGAAGGGCGCCGTCAGCAAGCAGATGATGCCGAAGAAACGTCGATAAACGACGATCTTCAATTGGAAGTAGCAACCACCTCCGGCGCCGAGGTATATATATATACATATTGAGCGTATGGTGATACAAACTAACTGATTTGAATAAATGTGTGTGTACTAACGCGCGCGACTCTCTTTCTTATTTTAGCCCTCGGCCGGATCGTCGAAAAAATCGAGTACGTCGTCAAAGCGTGGCGCAACCAAGACGATGAAAGCAGGAGAAACATGCACCATCGATGTTGTCGATGAAGCAACCGGCAGGCCGCTGGAGCCCAGCAAGAACGCCACCAAGTTTGTCAGCCAATGCGGAGCCGTTGTTAGAGACAACGTCTCGATCACCCGCCAGGAGTGGAATGAGCCAAAGAAGGCACGTGTTGGTTTCACTTTTGTCGATAAGAGAAAAAAAAGATTGCTTCAACAAGCTTATGGAACATTTCGTTCTACCTCCGGAATACCGCAAATACGATGAGGAGGGTAACAAGATTGCGGAAAACAAGGAGAGGCGCAAGCTAGTCAAACAGTTCGCTCTTTCTAGGATGGCCAACGCATTCGGAAATACAAGCAAAATCTAGCCCATGACTTTGTCAACCAGGGCAAGACTCCGGATTTCATAGGACAATATGAGAAACTGCAACATGATTGGCCAGAATTTGTGAAGCAAAAGAAATCGGAGCAGTTCCTTGAACTATCGAGAAAAATAAGGAAAATGCGGCCAAGAAGGAGTACAATCATAAAATGGGGCCAGGAGGGTATCGCTTTTGGCAGCCTAAGTGGGAGAAGATGGAGAACGAGCTGAGGGCGCGAGGAATCCGTCCAGTACGGAGGGATGGGACCCAAGGGCCAAAAGCTGGTGGTACGGGCATGGGGGATCGCTGAACCCGGAGACAGGGGAGTGTGTTTATCAGTGGCAAAATAATTACACCCACCCAAAAGCTTATTGAGGCAATGAGGGAGGCTCAAGAGGGGAGGATCAGGTTCAACAGAGAGAACGACGCCCACGACAAAAGCCCTCGGGAATCCCGAACACGGAGGACGTATACGAGGCATGGGGCCCATTCCGTGGAAAATAGGGTTCCCCGGAACGATGACCCGTACGGTTACGAAGCCGTAAGAGAAAGATGGATCGGGATGCAGATGTTGTGGCGAAGTTGGTAACTGAAATGGATGTGATGAAGAAAACCGTGAGTGTACTAGTCGCCGAAAGAGATGCAGCTCGGGCGCAGCATGCTGAAGATCATCCAATGGATCTCGGAAGCCAGCAGAGAAGAAGCAGCGTGGCTTCCACGGAGGCCTCACCGGCTGGTGCACCGACGATAGAAATTACTGCACCGGAGCCTCCGGTGGTCGAAATTACTGCACCGGAGCCTCCTCGCTACCCCGTGGACGATATAAAGGAGATGAAAGCATGTCATCTGTATTATCCTATCGGGAACATGTCCATGAAGGTAGCCATCGGCGGTGCTTTACCACTGGAGCACTCCACCACAACAACCCCATTCAAGATGGCTATGCTCGTGTGACGGTGGAGGAGATAGTCCAAGGGTTTGAGAACCCGGACATTGACATTGCTACACCCGAAGGGGTGAAAAGACTTGGAGATGTCAAGCGCCGATTCATTCTATGGCAGAAGAAATTTATCAAGTTTCCGGGCGAGGCGCCAACAAGTCCACCCCCGTACGGTGGTGGTGGTGGCGGTGGCGGTGACGGTGGCGGTGGCGGTGGCGGTGACGGTGGCGGTGGCGGTGACGGTGGCGGTGGTGCTTCACCTAATACACCTCATTCACGTCAGCCCACGCCGCCGCCCGGTCCTCGTCCGGCGGGTGATCGTACACCGGTACCGCCCCAATCCACCTCCGGCGAAGAAGCGAAGCAGTCCTGGGTTATTAACCCGGACCCTTACGTAACTAAGAAACCTACGGTACCGGAGGTATCACAGAAGCCTCTCCCCACGAGGCCTTGGGAAAGTAGTGCCGAGGAAGTCGAGGCGGGCGCGGCTGCTGATTTAGAGAAATGGAAGGCGAGCGTCAAGAGGAAAATAGAGGGCGAGCCCAAGCCAGTATATTCTGACAAGGAAAAGCAGTGGGCTAAGTCATTTTTGAACACACCGTCCCAAGCCGCGAAGAATCTGCCTCGACGACTATTTACGTGAACTTCGTAGGCAAGCACTCGCGTTCAAGAACAGGAAAGAGTTGGCGGAGAAGAAAGCCGTGAAGGACGAGGCCGAGTCAAAATTAGAAAGGGGGAAAGAAGTTGCCCAGCTCGGGGAACAAAGTAAACAATCGATCGCCCCGCTCATAGTGCAAGCCGCCGATCCGGATGCCCCGATATCGTAGCAGCTGCGGCAGCACATGGATTGACTGTAACGAGTGCCAGAGAACAAGCGGCCGAGTTAGGTATCACTCATCGTGCATCGCTAGGCCTTGATGAGGCGCCAATGAAGGACGTAGTATTTACATATGTGAAGAATGGCCCTCTCGGCGAGCCTGCGCAGAAGGGGATCTACCTCGACAAATGCTAGGTCTGCTAAATTGGTACAAGGGTTACATAAAACATAAAAACGCCAAAGACTATATCTATGCGGAAGTTAGATATGAGCATCACTTCAAACATTACTGGGTACAAATTCCTCCGAGTGAATTGTTCCAGCTGTTCAATCTGCGCGACCTCGACAAATCTATCATCGGTTGCTACGTTACGTAAGTGATTTATTAATTTCTACCCCATCTCGTTCATTGCCTGCACCGTCCTAACTATCTTGTTGTGTACGCTATTATGCAGAATGAAGAAGCGGGAAATGCGAATAAGGAACATCCATGATGTTGGGTTCATTGACCCACACATCGTTAATTCACATGTGTTAGAACACCACCCCGCCGACGTGGAGGATGACCTGTGGCGGTTTATTAGAAAACAGCAACAGAAAAGTGATATTCTATTTCCTTACCATTTTGGGTGAGTGTTTCTGTCTTGAGCACATTCTCTTTTGTTTACTCCATGCATGGTATGTGGCTAATCGATGAGTTATGCATGACTGTGCATGTATCGTGTCCGCAGGTTCCACCGGATTCTTATGGTAATTAAAGTTCAGACCTCCTCAGTTCTCGTCCACGACTCTCTGAATATGGATCCGGCGCTTTGGGGCGACATGAGAAAAATGTTGCAAAAGTAATTATTTTCATTCATTTGCGCTCTATATCGATCGGCCTATTTCGTTCATCATTTCCTAATATCAAGTAACTAATTAATAACTCTCTTGTTTATTTAATTTTCTTTGCCTCGTAGGGTTTGGAGACGGTTCGTAGATACCAAGGTCGGTGAATTCAAAAAAGAGCTATCTTTTAAAATGGCAGTGCGGACGACTGGGGATACTCAGCCACCGGGGACCAATCTATGTGGATACTATGTTTGTGAGAGGATCCGGAGATACTGCAATGAGCGGGACCAGACGTGTGAGAACAACATCCTGAGGAATAACCTCCGGAAGACGCTTAGTCCAGAAGCTCGCTTCCGACCACTTCAAGAGGAACTAGCTGGATGGTTGGCGAGGGAAGTCATCGATCCTAAAGGAGAACACTATTACGATGACGTAGAACTTTATATGCACCAGAATTTGTAACTAACTTGTTCAAAATTGTATATGGTCATCCGATATTGAATATATATTGTATATGGTGATCCGATATTGAATATATATTGTATATTCCTCTTGAATTCTTTTTGGTTCTAATTTCAAATTTGTTTGAAATTGTACATTCATATGCATGTATGTATACAGTACCGTAGAATATGTGAAACTCCTTCAAAATTAAAACCCAAAAGAAATAAAATAATACAAATTAAAAAGAAACCAGATTTAGGGGGAGGGGGGCTAAAACCCTAAACCCTGCGGAGGCCTTTAGTCGCGGCTGGCCAGAAGAACCGCGACTAAAGGTCCTCCGCCCTGGCGCTCGCCTGCGGCCCACGTGGACGGGCCTTTAGTCGCGGTTCGTAAGGAACCGCGACTAAAGGGGGGGGCCTTTAGTCGCGCAGCTTTGGTCGCGGTTGCGCCACCGCGACTAATGGCAGTTGCCAACCGCGACCAAAGCCCTTTTTTCCACCAGTGTATGCATAGACATGCAAATGTGAGATAGCTCTGGTACCGCACTGTGCTTATGCAAAAAGGTAGCTCTATAATCATAGTAAAAAAAGTCCTAAGCAGTTGAATATTAGACTAAGTCCTCCTAAGCCGTTGAATGTTAGACTAAGTCCTTGTCAGCCATGCAGGAATCTTTCAGGAATTTCAAAGGAAACAGTTCAAACTCCGCCACTATATTCTTGGTGCCGACGTCTGTATTCTCTCAGGAATTGCAGACCATGATCCCTCCCGTTTGTGTGTCATCAACGATGAGGTGGCACCTGTTGGGCCTATCCCCAAGTTCATACTCTTTTGCTCCGTATGCGGGCCACCTACAGGTATGCTATTGGCCAAGAAAATTCTTAAATCATCAACCATCTTCAGTGTCCAACAATTGTATGAGTTATGCATGGCTTGGCATAGTACATATATTTTGCGGTAAAAGATGCATGGTATTCTGCAAGCGAAAGTGGCAATATAGAACGGATCAAAATATACTCTCCTCAACTACCCTTGGATACATGTTTCACATTAGACATAGTTGACTCACTTTAAGCACAAGACACGGGTCTAAGTTTCTAGCCATATGCAAAATGAATCTTCTACTCTCGATCTCCCTTGTCTTCCTCATCCTCTGCTGCACAGCCACCCATCCCTTCACCTTTTTATCCTCTCCACCACTCCTCTCACTAACCTGGCGGCTACCTGCCGCCTTCGGCGATGAGGCGGCTCTCCCAAACAAGATCGACGAGGAGGGGGCCTACCTATTCCTGGATACCTTGCACACGTGGAGCAAATGAGGAGGAGGGGAGTTCTAGACGAGATGTGTAAAAAAAAAATAACATGGTTTTTTTTGGATTGTTTCTAACAATTCTTTCTATTTATGTATGCCAGCATTGAGGTACATCATCAATCATATGCTTTCTCAAATAATCTAATGTTTAGTTTTTTTTTGTATTTGAATGTGCGGACATAAAGAAGTCAAAAACTCTCTAATTAATGCATGCGGGTGTTTTCTAGTTTTTTGTGAAAGAATAATGTAACAATGTTTCCCATGTTTCTTCCTTTTTCGCCATGAGATAAAATGTAATATTTGTGCACATCTTTTGATTTCAGAAGTACAGGATATACCTAAAAACAGATGACACAAGGAAGTCCAATCTGTGTGGTGATTCATCCGAAAGGAGAAACTCCTCCTACATGAATAACCGGGGAAGCTTGAGAAACTACCACCAAGAACAGAGAAGACATCCGTCGTCGATTGTTGCCTTACTAAGTACAAACACTCTTTTCGAGTGATGGCTGCTCCACCTGTGTTAGTACCTTATGGCCTGTCATTTCAGTCCCAGAAATGAGCAATGAGGACAGTTGGCCTTGGTGACAACATGCTCGGGAAAGTTGTGATATGTATGTTAGATGCACGAAGGTGTTTCTCTATGGGTGCCAAACTACAGTGTAGCAGTATATTGCAGTAGCAAGGAGAGGTGTAGGTCGAGGGATCAAGTGCTTGATTAGTTGGTCTTTTGACAATAATATACAAAGGGTTATAGTCGTATAGAAACATGGACCAAAGCGAGGATCGAAGTTCACAAAGATATCGTAATTTTGTTTCAGCAAGAGGTGTTCATACACTGTGCCGGTTGAAACAATAGAAACAGATTTCCTACATTAGCTCAACCACAAAAGTGCAAGTATTAAAGAAAAGTAACCAACCGTTCGAATCAAAACCGGGTTTGAACGCCCCTAGTTCCACACTTTCTTGGTTGAGATGATGTGCACTTGTAAGAAGTTGTAACTAGTCCTTCTCTTCTCAGAAAGTTTCAAGAAAATGATTTAATTATTAACTGAAAATGTCGCATGAGTTACATTTTTTTTTTCGAAAAGGGGATATGACCCCAGCCTCTGCATCGTGATGATGCACACGGCCTTTATTATTAATACTCAGTGCCAACAAAAGTATGTTGTACAGAATTCGCTAAAAACACATGATCGATACATAAACCGGCCATGCAAGAAACAAAACACTCTGAGGACTAGACGAACTAAGCATCCTATAGTCGACTAGTGTGACACCATCCAGCCTGGGACAAGATACCCTGTGCGACCGTCAGGAGATGGTTGCATCCAGTATCCATAAACGCCCGCTGGTCCTGAGGTAGGAGTAACGCCCATTGTTGCACCCAGTGCACAACCATATGGATAACCTGCATAATGTTGAAAGAATTCGAGTTGTTAAAAACAATATTATTCCGACACAGGTGGGGTTACATATTCCGTTAAAAGCAATAATGTTGAAAGAATTCGCATGAGTTACATATTCCGTTATTTTATTTGATACACCTAATCATCTAAAGATCAAAAGGTTTGCCATTGAGTTCTCTTGGCAAAATCCAATTTGGTCGGCAAGTCACAACTAGAAAAATCTATGAAGACACAGGTGGGGTTAAAAAATTAGAGGCTTGCTATGAAAATTTATGCCGACCATTTGCACCCTATTTTAGAAAAAAAGAATATGATAAAATAGTCAAAAATCATTATTCAATGGCATCGTACCTCTTTATGGGTTCTTATTTCTAGCATAAATGCCATCCTTGAATTTTTTTTTCTTTTTGAAAAAACTTGCTTCAGCCTTTGAGGTTTGAACATTCATGAATATCAACCAAAATGACCAAGTTCGTGGCAATTTTAAGACCATTGTTCATGATCATTTCTTTATCTTTGGCGGCACAACCATTCATTTTACCATGATAAAAAGTATGTCAAATAAGATTCCAAAATTTTATTTTGAAAACATAATTCTATATTTTCCAAATGCCTAAAAAGGTGTGCCTTGTGACATAGGTACAATCTCAAATTGTCAGCACTAAAATTTTCACACAAATTAGACCCTATTGGAGAGCTACTATCAAAATATTTATAAATTTCTAGCCTATTTTCTATATTTGGACATGTAAATGAATTTTGGCAAATTTATAGGAAGTAATAAAAATATAAACTAGACAAGTGTTATAGGTTGTTCTACAAAATCATCAAAATTAGTTTTCATGTGCTCCATATATAAGGAAGATATAGAAGGGGGTTCAAAAATCAAATTCTTGCTATGAAAAAGTTATGTTGGCAATTTTCACCTCATAATATGAAGGATTATGTCAAAATAGTGACAACAGTCGTTGCTTGGCATGCCGCCTTTTATAGATTCTAGTTTGCAAAACAAATTCCCACTCAAACTTTCAAAACTAGCTCGTCCCCTCTCGCGTCACCCCCGCGAGGTGACCGGGAGGGAGCCCTAACCGCCGCCACCACCACAACCTTAGGCTTCTCCTCCTCCCTCACTACAACCATAGGGAACGGCCGGGCAAAACCTGGCAGGTGTCGGTGGCGGCGGGAATTTTCTTCGTCCTCTTGTTCGAGATCTCGACGTGGGCCGATTCCTTGGACCTGAGCGTGGCGCGGAGGCCGGGCATTACGGTGGCGCAGACTTGGCAGAGACGCAATGGATGGTGGAGGCACATCATGCCCATGCACACGACTCACTTTGCGGCAGGACGTGGTGGTGTGGTGGCGATCGGTGGCGATCGATGGTGTGGTGGCGATCGGTGGCAATCGGTGGTGTGGTGGCGATCGGACACGCAGATCTAATGCCCCAAGCGGCGTGGCTAGTCTTGGTGGTGGTCGTCGGGTCTCTGCACTCATCCGATATGGTGGCATTTGCCCCGGTAGGGGTGGTTGTTGTGGTCTCGGTGATGGGTCAGTGGATGCAAGGTAGCCTCCTCCTTCCACCGGAGGTGGTCGGCTTGGTCGCTCCTTATGTGCAAGTGGTTGAACAGAGACTTTGTGTGGCAGGTCCACGTGAATACCCTAGGTTGCGGCTTTTGGCTAGAGCTGGTGACGGCGACGTCTTGTGCGTTCTTGAATGCATCATTGAGGTGAAGCTCCCATTTCCATCCGCTACACTCTGGGGGGAACCCTAGATCTATGGATCGGATGATGGCGATGCTCCTACGGTGTTCCCCTCTTGGGGCATCAATCTTGGAGGTGTACGTTGTCGCGAGGGACCAGTAGTGCTAAGGTGGAGCCATGTGCATATGCCTTGTCGAAGTTGTAGAGTCTCAACAGCATGGTGCAATGCAGTCCCGAAGACAGATGCAGTGTGATGGACTCACGAAGGATGGTGGTGTCATTTGGCGCCGTTGCAGCATCGATGGCAGGCCTGGCAAGGTCAATGCGGTGATCCCTCTTGGAAATGGGTTTGAGGAAGACATCGGTACCGTTTTGTACGGCATGTGCAGTGGTGTGCGCTGAGGGTCTGCTTGACGGGTAGTTGTGCTTCTCACCCGCCAATGGATGTCTTGGGAAGGCATTCGGTTTTAAATGATGTGTGTTTGTGTATTGTCAAGGTACTAACCCTGATCATGGTCACCCTCTTCATCACTCTTTGTAGGCATAGTGAGTTGTCGCTAGAAGGGTGGTTTCGAGTTAACCTTTGTATCTCTATTGTAAGACTATGTGAATAATCTAATAAAAAAACTGTGTGCATCCTTTGGATGCAGAGTCTAGGGCTATGCTCCTATTTCAAAAAGACAAGTTAAACGCCCATGTGCTGCCATGGTGTGACATTTTTTTCTCGTGGCAACATAATACGTGTGAAAAAATCACATATATATATATATAGAACATATATATAAACAACATTGTAAGATTGCTCGATACAACACACTCGATCGCGCGTGCATACATAAAATTGTGTTCAATTCATTGTAAGATGTGGTTGTTGTAGAACACAATATGCAAGATAAATTGTGGTTGAGCTACTCCACCAGCAGTAAAAGAAAATACTTGTTCAATTTACAACCCACTGATATTGTGAGAACACGAATTCACATACATGTACGTGCTTCTTTGAAATAAATAACCAATTGACCTTAAACAAGCTTATTTGCTTGAGGTTTCTTACGGTACAAATTACTAGCCCCATGAATGAATAGTATTGAGCAAGGAGTAGTTTAGTTAGGTAATGTTTCGGTATATTTGTTTCCATGTAAAGGCAGCTTGGTCCTAGGATTACGGGTAAACGATCAATCCCTCCGCATTATCCCTTCATCTGGCCACATTGGTGTGTCTTGCCGTAGGTGAACAATCCAACCAGCCAACGCCTGCCTCGGTTATAGGCTTTGTTTGGGCTGCAGCTTTTGAAAAGCAGTTGTAGCTGTTTGAAAGGATCGTATGCCGCACCTAGAAGGGGGGGGGTGTGAATAGGTGCTAACCAATTTTTAGTTCTTTTTCAATTTAGGCTTGACACAAAAGGTAAATTCTCTAGATATGCAACTAAGTGAATTTACCTATATGACAAGGCTAACAACAAGCAAGATATAGCTAAGCAATATAAGAGATAGAATGGGATAGAGGTAACCGAGAGTGGAGCACGCGATGACACGGAGATGATTCCCGTAGTTCCCTTCCTTTGCAAGAAGGTACGTCTACGTTTGGAGGAGTGTGGTTGCTACGAAAGCCAAACCAACAGCCACGAAGGCTTCACTCAGATCTCCGGTGAGCAACGCCACGAAGGCCTAGCCCACTTCCACTAAGAGATTTCCTTGAGGCGGAAACCGGACCTTTACAAGGTTCTTGGGGCACACATCCACAACCAAATTGGAGGCTCCCAAATCTGTTACAACACAACAATCAACAACAATACATCAACACAAATCAACTAGGGAACCAAATAGGAACACTAGCATGAGATCCCTCAAACAAGAGAGGGGGAAATGAAGAACGCTTCGGTGAGGATGTAGATCGGTGTCTTCTCCTTCGAATCCCCAAAGATCAAGAGCTTTGGTTGGGGGAGGAAGGAGATCTTGCAAATCTTGTGTTCTTGAGTTGGCTCTAATGGTGGTGAAGCTTGGCAGATTTTTCTTGCAATGATTGAGCAACTTGTCCCTTTGGAGAAGAAAGCTATTTATATGGGTGGAGCTTTCAGATCTGACCGTTGGGGACGAATTTCACTTACACCAGAAGTTCCGGCCGGGATGGCCGGAAGTTCTGGCTTCCACCGGAAGTACCGACCGTTCGGGCCGGAACTTCCGCCTTTGATAAAATTCCTGCAAAGCAAAAGAAGGGGCGGAACTTGGGCGGAACTTCCGGTGGCCGGAAGTTCCGGCCAAGTTCCGGAAACTTGCGAAAACCTTACTGGACTATATTGAGCCACAAACTTGGAATTCCGGAACTTGCCCGGAAGTTGGGCGGAAGTTCCGCTGACCGAAACTTCCGGCCAACTCCACCGGAACTTCCGGTCCTGAAGAGAAAACCTGAGCACAGACGGCGCTGAGAAGCTTCTGCTGAAAAAGTCAGGCCGGAACTTCCGCCAGATTAGGCCGGAACTTCCGCCAGACACAGAAACCCTGCAGAACTTCAGAACAGCTAAACCAATACACCGATCCAACATAATTTTTGATGGCTTGTACCTGTCTACATCAACACACATAAAAATATACATAGTGTTGACGTCAAACACACAAAACCCAAAAGGGCGGGAAATGTTCTTTCAATCTCCCCCTTTTTGGTGTTTGATGACAACACAAGTATTTGCAAGGAATGGATAATGTAAACAATAATGTGAGAGATATAGAGGAGCTCCCCCTAGATATGAGCAATGGTACATAAGAAGCTCCCCCTATATCTTGCATCCGTCTTCCAAGGGTTAGCAATACAACATAGTGATAAACATATGAATAATAAGATCATGCACACATAGATAACCAAGGAAGACTCACATACGGAGTTTACCATACACAAATAAGGTTCCAAGCACATAGATAGAGTTTACAAACCAAACAGCTAAGACATAGTTCGACACCATAAAGATAAATAGAATCACAAGCAATAAAAACCAAAGCCAACACGAGCTTGTGAATCCCCCATGCAAATACCCACCGAAGAGCAACCTAATAAGGTCTCACTCTCCCCCTTTGGCACCAAAGCACCAAAAAGGAAAAAAAGGAGAATCTACGCGCCCCAAGGGTCGGCGTTAGCCCAGCCGGGAGGGAGGTTCGATGAAGCGCCGGGGTAGGGAGGAGTGTGAGGAGGAGACTCAATCTCAAGGCCATCCGGAGGAAGAGGGACACCATAACGAGAGACACACTCAGCTTCCGGAGTGACATTCTCCTCGGATCCGGGGGGAGACACTTCCACCTCAAGTGCCCTCATGATGCTCTTCTGACGAACCCTTGACTTCTTGGCTTCAACATGCTGCTGATACTGACGTTGGTTGACTGCAGAGGTGAGGCAAAAGATCTGTCTCATGTGGCGTGCTAGCTTGGAAGCCCAGCTAGGTGGCTTCTCATCCATGGGGTTAACATCTTCAAGAGGAGAGTTGTGGCGCTTGGCCCTCAATGACTTCACTTCATGGGATGTGAGAGTGAGTGGAGTGGATTGAACGAGTCTAGCCTGACAAGTATCCATCCAAGTGTCCTCAATGAGCTTCATAATGTACGGAGCAAAGGCGGGAAGCTTCTTCTCCATCACACATGACCACATCTCATGATAGATGTAGTCCATCACATCAAGCTTCTCACCGGTGCCCTTCTTAGCAAAAGAGTTTGCCATTAGATCCACTTCATAAAGATGTATCTCATCAAGGTTGCCACCCTTTGGTCCAATGGTTTCCCGGTAGACTCTAAGCATAATATCCCAAGTAGGGAGAAGATCCGCACTCTTGCCCGGTATACCCCAACCGGGGATGTAGAGGTTCTCCAAGACTTCCCTTGTTTGAGCCCATGAGCTATCATGGCACCTCCAACCATTTGCATTAACACCCGGGTAGCGAGGGTATCCAAGGGCGGCTCCAAACTTTGCCAAGTTAGACTCAAGGAGCCTCTCATGAGTCATCCACCGAAATGTTCTTGCTTCATCTTGCTCAAAGTGGACGGTGGCATAGAATTGTTGAATCAACCCAACATCATAGTCCTTGTTGAGCTCCATAATGGAATAGAGCCCAAACTCTCCACACATGGCATAGGCTTCTTCAAAGTACTTATTAGCGGCCATCTTCCCGGTGTCAATAGCATGTTGAGGGGCTACCCCCTTCTTGAATGGTACGTAGATCTCATAGAATATCTCCTCCTGGGTCTTGTTGTGGAACCGCTTATCCCCAACCCTATTGTTCCGAGGGGTGAGGTAAGGGTTCATGTCACGGAGCTCCTTGTACTCATTATATTGCATGCCCTTCACGGATATATGTATGTTCTTCCCACGAACAGCCGGTGACTTGAGCCTCTGAGCACCGCAGCTTCTTTGGCGAGCGGTGAGCTTGGATGGTCGGGTTTGCTCAAGCTCTTCCTCAACCTCATCCACATGATCCTTGCCTCTCTTCTTGGAACCACCTGATAACGGAATCAAAATGATAGGAATGATGAATGAGTGCACATAAGCAAGGAGGCCAAACACCAGAGCATGCACAGGATATCGGGTAACAGCAGAAAAAATCACCAGGCCGGAAGTTCCGGTGAGAACCGGTGGAAGTTCTGCCCCGGGCGGAAGTTCCGGCGTGAAGGGCCGGAACTTCCGGCTGTTCGAAAACAGCGGCAGTTTCTCACCAGATCTGAGGCAATGGCTAAGAGAACCGCATTACCACGACATCCTAAGCACGATCTAGTAGAGGAAAGGCATCTAGAGGGTTTCTACCATAGCTTTGCCTAGAGTATGCCCTATATTTCATCTAGTGAGGTCTACCCACACATAGAGAGGGAGAGGGCACAAACCGGGGGGAGCCATGGAGGAGAAGAGGGAGAGGATGCCGATCCACGGAGACGATCCGGCGGGGAGCGCCGGAGGAGGGAGATCCGGTCGGAGGAGCAGCAGCCGTCACAGGGGAGGAGCACCACCAAATAGATCTTGGAAAGGGGAAAAGTGAGGAAGATGGAACTGCTCACCCGTTCGGCCCAGTTATATAGTGGCCACTTAAGGCCGGAAGTTCCGCTCGTTGGAGCCGGAACTTCCGGTCTCGCAGGAACCACCCAGGCTGGACACGAACAGGGCTAAACTGGCGAAAAGGATACCGGCCGGAAGTACCGGTCGAAACGACCGGAACTTCCGGTGGAACAGGAAATTGTGCCCAAAAACAGGATTTTGACACGAACAAGGTGCACTTGGAGAAGGTGAAGGATATGTCTTAGATGAGATAGGCTTAGGACAGATACGCCAAACTGTGAGATGGTACATGATCACTCATTTTTGCAAATAATGCAAATGAAGGCCAAAAATGAGTGATTTCCCATAAACAAGAAGATATCAATAAAATCCAATGAAGATCCAAACAACTCCAACTCTTCACGAAGAAGAGTGCGGTGGCCTAGGCCACCATATATGAGTGTTATGATATGGCACCGCGAAGATATATCTTGGGTCCAAACCAATACTCATCATTTAAGCTCACATATCAACATATGATATAACGAGAATGAAATCTTTAATGTTGGCATTATGGGGGGAGGGATAGCTCAATAATTTAAACCGCACTCCCCCTATCTCCATGCCCACATCTAAACCAAATAAAGTTTTGAGACGAAGGTGTGTTTGCAAGATGGTCAAGCTATACTCCTTGAATCAATGATATTTAGCTCATTCCTCAAATAAGTGAACCTTGCTTCATCAAGAGGCTTCATGAATATATCGGCAAGTTGATCTTTGGTAGGAACATAGATGAGCTCAATATCACCACGGGCAACATGATCCCTAATGAAATGATTCCGGATCTCAATATGCTTCGTTCTTGAATGTTGCACCGGATTATAGGCAATCTTGATAGCACTTTCATTGTCACATAATAGAGGCACTTTGTCACAAATGACACCGTATTCCTTTAAAGTTTGCCTCATCCATAACAATTGAGTGCATCCACTTGCGGCGGCAACATATTCGGCTTCGGCGGTGGAGAGAGATATACAATTTTGCTTCTTAGATGACCAACACACCAAGGACCTACCAAGAAATTGGCAAGCCCCGGAGGTTGATTTCCTATCATCCTTGTCTCCCGCCCAATCCGCATCGGTGTACCCATTGAGAATAAAACTTGAGCCTTTGGGGTACCAAATACCATATCTTGGGGTATCAACCAAATATCGAAAGATTCTCTTGAGAGCTATCATGTGGCTCTCCTTAGGAGAAGCTTGATACCTTTCACACACACCAACACTCAACACTATGTCCGGTCTAGATGCACAAAGGTAAAGCAAGGATCCAATCATAGAGCGATATACCTTTTGATCCACCTCTTTACCATTGGGATCAAGTGCAAGATGACATTTGGTAACCATAGGAGTGGCAACACCTTTCATCTCGGTCATCTTGAACCTCTTGAGCATGTCTTGGAGATATTTTGCTTGGTTGATGAAGGTTCCTCCTCTCAATTGCTTGATCTCAAAACCAAGGAAGAACTTCATCTCTCCCATCATAGACATCTCAAACCTATCGGTCATAAGCTTTGAAAATTCATCATTGAAAGCTTTGTTAGTAGAGCCAAAGATAATATCATCAACATATAATTGGCAAACGAAAAGCTCCCCATTGACCCTCTTAGTAAAAAGAGTGGGATCGATTAGCCCAACATCAAACCCACGGTCTACCAATAATTCCTTAAGGTGCTCATACCAAGCTCTAGGAGCTTGTTTGAGACCATAAAGAGCTTTATCGAGCTTGTAGACATGGTTAGGGAAGTTGAGATCCTCGAACCCCGGGGGTTGCTTAACATAAACCTCTTCATGCAAAGGACCATTAAGAAATGCACTTTTCACATCCATTTGTTGTAACTTAAAGTTATGATGCGATGCATAAGCAAGAAGGATACGGATGGACTCAAGGCGAGCCACGGGAGCATAGGTTTCTCCAAAGTCAATTCCCTCAACTTGAGAGAACCCTTGAGCCACCAATCTTGCCTTGTTCCTCACAACATTTCCAAACTCATCTTGCTTGTTCTTGAATATCCATTTAGTGCCAATAACATTGCGGCACTCCTTTGGCTTCTCCACTAAGGTCCACACTTTGTTGCGCTTGAAGTTGTTGAGTTCTTCGTGCATAGCTTCCATCCAATCCGAATCTTCAAGGGCTTCAAATACTTTCTTGGGTTCCACTAAGGAGATATAAGCATGATGGTTGCTAAAATTAGCCAATTGCCTTCTTGTGGAAACCTTTGCCCTTACATCACCAAGAACCTTGTCATGTGTGTGTTCAAGACGCTCAAGTTGCCTTTCTCTTCTTGCTAGACGATGGGCCTCGATCTCCTCCTTGGTTCTTCTTGGCCTTGGAGGTGTCACTTGATCAACTTGATCATTTGGGTCCCCGTCTTGACCTTCAACTTGAGCAACTACAATTTCTTGTGGGTGCTCAACATCATGTGCTTGATCTTGGACATCATTTGGTGCGGAGCAAATATCAAATGGATACTCGTCGGAACCATCATGAATTCTTGGTTGATCTTGACTTTGATCTTGTCCTTGATCTTGCCTTGATCTTGTCCTTGATCTTGCACACTAGAGGGAGGGTTTTGTTCTTGTTCTTGGGTTGGTGCATCATTTGCTTCACTTGATGGGGTTTGTTGATGTTGAGAAGATGAGGGCTCCACCGTGGTAGAGCATAGTCCTTCCCGAGACGCCACACCATGTCCCTCAATGGGGCGGAAAAATCCCACACCCATTCTTACTATGGCATCTTGAGGTATTTCATCACCTGCACAAACATCAACTTGCCCCACTTGGGAGCCATCATTTTCTTCGAACCTCATACTACAAGATTCAATGATAATCCCGGAGGCTATATCAAAGATTCTATAAGTGTGAGACTCGGCACCGTAACCAACAAATATACCCTCCAAAGCTTTAGGAGCGAATTTAGATAAACGAACTCCTTTGATTTTGTAGAAACACTTACACCCGAACACCTTGAAGTATGAGATATTAGGCTTGTTCCCGGTGAGTATTTCATATGGAGTCTTGTTCAAGCCCTTGCGGAGATAGAGCCGGTTGGAGGAGTGGCAAGCGGTGGAGATGGCTTCGGCCCAAAAGTTATAGCGGGATTTATACTCCGCCATCATAGACCTTGCCATATCCATAAGAGTCCGATTCTTCCTCTCCGCAACACCATTTTGGTGAGGGGTGTAAGCAGCGGAATATTGATGACGAATCCCCTCATCACTAAGAAAATCATTGAGTGTGTAGTTCTTGAACTCGAAGCCGTTGTCACTTCTTATTGCCATAATGAGGAGGTTGTGTTGGCGTTGCACCTCGGTAGCAAAGTCAATGAATATTTGTTGAGTCTCATCTTTCGTCTTGAGAAAGTAGACCCAAGTGTATCTTGAGTAGTCATCGACAATCACCAAGCAATGTTTCTTCGCACCAAGACTTGCATGAGTAACGGGACCAAAGAGATCCACATGAAGGAGCTCCAAGATCCTCTTGGAAGAGATGATGGTCTTGCTTGGATGTGGAGAGTCATGCATTTTGCCTTCAACACAAGCCCTACAAACATGATCTTTGGCAAAAGACACATTTTCCATTAGTCCCACAATATGGTTCCCCTTGTGAAGACTTTGCAAAGTTCTAGTGTTGACATGGGCTAGGCGGCGATGCCACAACCAACCCACGTCTGCCTTTCCGAATAGGCACATCGCACTTGACGTGGTGGTCCCCGAAAAGTCCACCACATACAAGTTGTGTTCGCGATACCCAACGAATGCGACTTTTAGAGTCTTGCTCCACAAGAGGACCACAATATCTTTATCAATAAAGACAGCGAAACCCATCTTGCCAAGGGCGGAAACGGAAAGCAAATTGTAACCAAGGGTTTTGACAAGCATGACATCCACAAGAGTAATGTTGTGTGCAACCACAACCTTGCCAAAACCCAATACCTCGGATGTAGAATTATCGCCAAAGGAGACGGTGATATGATTTACGTTGGGCCTCAACTCCTTGACGAGGTTCTTGCCGCCGGTCATATGACTTGTACATCCACTATCAAGTACCCATTTTGACCCTCCGGCGGCATAGTCCTACATGAGATCAATTCTTGGATTTAGGTACCCATTTTTCAATGGGTCCTCTTTTGTTAGCAACAAGGGTCTTTGGAACCCAAATAGACCAAGCAACATAACCATCATCTGGACCAACATATTTAGCATAAACATCACCATAATAATCTTTAAAGAGAACATAGTGAGGGTTATCTATTCCCGCACCATCATCATTAATGGTATTGCCCTTTCGGGTTTCACCATTAGCTTTCTCATGTGCGGGCTTGGTCTTATTCTTGTTTGCCTTTTTAGCCTTGGTATTATAACCAAGTCCCTCCTTCCCATTGTTTGACCTTTGCTTACTCAAAAGATCATCCAAGGAAAGTTTACTTTGGGGAGAGGAGGCCTTAGCAAGTTCATCCTTCAACCTAGCATTTTCCTCAATAATATTTGCATGATCACATGAAGGAGTAGAGGTACTAGGTATATCATATGAAGCAAGCCTAATTTGAAGTTGCTCATAAGACTCGGAGAGGAGAGAGTATTCACTCTTAAAGGCTTTGTGAGCCTTGTCTAGTTCATCTAGATCCTTCACAAGTTTCTCATGATCAACACCAAATTTGGCCTTTTCCTTTATAAGCACTTTAGTCTTAGCTCTAGCAAGATCTCTAGCTTTAGTGAGTTTGTTAAGTTTATCTTGAGGTTCTTCAAGACTTTCTAGCTTCTCTTCAAGAGATGCTATAGTTTCTTGACATTCCTCAAGAGCATTTTTAAGAGCATGTATTTCTAGAGAGTCTTCTCTCTCTATTTGGCACTTTTTCTCAAGAGTATCATTTAGTTGAGCCATACGAACCATGAGACTAGAAACATGCTTCTTAGTGTTACCTTGTAGGTTACTAATGAAATCATCAAACTCTAGCATTTCTTGTTTCACTTTTAGACTAGCGGGATCAACCCCTAGATCATTAGCAATGTTAGGCATAGAGGGGTTAGGAGATGATACCTCGGAAGATTTAGCCATGAGGCAACTTTCTTCCTCCACATTAATGACCTCATTGGGAGATTCACTTGTTGATGAAGAGTTAGTAGAGAGGGAGGCTAGGGCAACCAATCCATTTGAGGTTGCATCTTCTTCATCATCAACATCTTCATCTCCGGAGGTATACTCTTCTTGAGTTGATAGCACAATAGATGTGCCCAAGGTGGACCTTGCCATGAAGCAATGTGCATTCTTGCGTTGAGGGTTCTCATTGGGTGAATCAAAGAGAGAGGAAGAGGGAATGTTGGTGGTGACAATGGCGGCCACTTCTCTTGAGCTTTCCTCTTCATCATCATCACTAGCACTTGCAATCTCATCGGAAGAGTATTCTTCATTAGCCACTAGTACAATCCTTGAGGGCCTCTTGCCCTTCTTGTTCTTGTTGTAGAATTTCTTCTTGAGGGGCTTTGAATATTTGCCCTTTGAGTCTTTGCTCTTGTCCTTGGGGATGAGCCTTCCACCATGAGTCTCCCTATTCTCATAGGGACATTCGGCAATGAAATGGCGCTTGTCATTGCAATTGTAGCAAGATCTTGTTCTTGGGCCCGAGCTTGAGGGACCCCTTGAGTTGTTTCTCTTGATGTTGTCCTCCTTGGCCTTGGAAGGATCAATCCAAAAGGTGTTAGCATCGAATGCCATGTGGTCATGGTAGTGGTGTTCCAAGTCTTCCAGATAGGTCATGCTCCAAGATGCCCTATAAGATTCTTGAGGAATCACTTCTTGCACGGGGTTGACCACCAAGGCAAGGTTAGACCCTTTTGTCATCCCAATGGCACGACTGCGAGAATCATGAGAGTTTTGCTCAAGCACCTTGAGAGCTTGCATCTCGTGCACGGCTTGTTGAGAGGTGAGAGAGGCATAGCATTCTCTTCCGACAAGTGTCTTGACATCAATAGGCTCGAATGGCATCATGCACTCAATGTACTTCTCCTTGATCCAAGAGTCATTAATGTGAGAGGCACCAACAATCCGGAAGGCGTCGGCAACAGTGAGAAGTCTTCCATACATGTCTTCATGATCTTCATCCGGAAGCCTCATGAATCCTTCGGCTTTATTCCGAAGAGCATTATACTTGTTCCTTCTTGTGCTCTCGCTTCCAATGCAACTCGCGGCCAAAGCATCCCAAGCATCCTTGGCGGTGGTGAAATGCCGAACACGAGTCAACTCCTTTGTCCCCACGGCGGTTTGAATCATGTGCAAGGCGGTGTTGTTGAGTTGACTATCAACCGCTTCTCTTCTAGTCAACTTCTTGGGGTTGTAAGGATTGAAGACTTCCTCGATGATTCTCCAAAGTTCATTGGAGGCACTGCGAACATGAGAGCTAAACTCAAATTGCCAAGTATCGTAATCATTAACGGAAAACTTAGGTGGGTCGCCCCGGATGTTTATATGAGGATGGGGAACCGGTATATCGGGTGATTGGAAAGGTGGAGGTACTCGATTGTAGCTCTCACTTCCACTAGTTCCCTTGGGAGATGCAATGGGGGGTTTGTCAGTGTTTGAGTTATCACCATCCATGGGTGTGGTAGCGGAGGGTAATACCGAAGTATCACCCTCTACAACCGCATCCGTGATATTAACCTCTATGGTGGGAGCCACGGGACGGGGAGGAGCCAAAAGCTCGGAAATCATTTTTCTCATGCTTTCCATTTGAGCATCCATGGATGATTTCAACGAGTTGATATCCTCCATGCTGACCGGCCTAGTCTCCCCTTCCGATGGTCCATCGTCCGGCATACTCTTAGGCGGTTAAGCCCGAAATAAGAGCCGAGGCTCTGATACCAATTGAAAGGATCGTATGCCGCACCTAGAGGGGGGGTGAATAGGTGCTAACCAATTTTTAGTTCTTTTTCAATTTAGGCTTGACACAAAAGGTAAATTCTCTAGATATGCAACTAAGTGAATTTACCTATATGACAAGGCTAACAACAAGCAAGATATAGCTAAGCAATATAAGAGGTAGAATGGGATAGAGGTAACCGAGAGTGGAGCACGCGATGACACAGAGATGATTCCCGTAGTTCCCTTCCTTTGCAAGAAGGTACGTCTACGTTTGGAGGAGTGTGGTTGCTACGAAAGCCAAACCAACAGCCACGAAGGCTTCACTCAGATCTCCGGTGAGCAACGCCACGAAGGCCTAGCCCACTTCCACTAAGGGATTTCCTCGAGGCGGAAACCGGGCCTTTACAAGGTTCTTGGGGCACACATCCACAACCAAATTGGAGGCTCCCAAATCTGTTACAACACAACAATCAACAACAATACATCAACACAAATCAACTAGGGAACCAAATAGGAACACTAGCATGAGATCCCTCAAACAAGAGAGGGGGAAATGAAGAATGCTTCGGTGAGGATGTAGATCGGTGTCTTCTCCTTCGAATCCCCAAAGATCAAGAGCTTTGGTTGGGGGAGGAAGGAGATCTTGCAAATCTTGTGTTCTTGAGGTGGCTCTAATGGTGGTGAACCTTGGCAGATTTTTCTTGCAATGATTGAGCAACTTGTCCCTTTGGAGAAGAAAGCTATTTATATGGGTGGAGCTTTCAGATCTGACCGTTGGGGACGAATTTCACTTACACCGGAAGTTCCGGCCGGGATGGCCGGAAGTTCCGGCTTCCACCGGAAGTACCGGCCGTTCGGGCCGGAACTTCCGCCTTTGATAAAATTCCTGCAAAGCAAAAGAAGGGGCGGAACTTGGGTGGAACTTCCGGTGGCCGGAAGTTCCGGCCAAGTTACGGAAACTTGCGAAAACCTTACTGGACTATACTGAGCCACAAACTTGGAATTCCGGAACTTGCCCGGAAGTTGGGCGGAAGTTCCGCTGACCGGAACTTCCGGCCAACTCCACTGGAACTTCCGGTCCTGAAGAGAAAACCTGAGCACAGACGGCGCTGAGAAGCTTCTGCTGAAAAAGTCAGGCCGGAACTTCCGCCAGATTAGGCCGGAACTTCCGCCAGACACAGTAACCCTGCAGAACTTCAGAACAGCTAAACCAATACACCGATCCAACATAATTTTTGATGGCTTGTACCTGTCTATATCAACACACATAAAAATATACATAGTGTTGACGTCAAACACACAAAACCCAAAAGGGCGGGAAATGTTCTTTCACTGTTGAGCTGTGAAAAAATAGCTGTGAGAAGCAGCCGTTGGAAATAGAGATTTGATGTTTGGCAGGAACGCTTTTTGTAGCTGCTGCTGTTAGATTCAGGAGTGAAATGTCTAGAATACCCTAAGTGTTGTAGATATTGTCTAAATGATGTTTTGACATAAATTAGTTGTTTCTCACTGTTTTTTCACACAACTAGCAAAATACTCGTGCGTTGCTACGATTTCATAATTCATTTCGATATAGACACAATGCCATACGCACAAAAATTTTAGGGCATTTCGCATTGTGTTAACATGGTCGAATTATCGGCTATCAAAAAATTTGGAAAAATTCAGGTTTCACTTCAAAACCAAAATTTAAATATTTTTTTAACTAATTATCCGGTATCCAAAAAAAAATTGGACAAATTTCAGGTTTCACTTTTTTCAAACCCAAATTAAAATGCAAAAATTTGACGAATTATTGGGTACCAAAAAAATTGGACAAATTTCAGGTTTTATTTCAAAACCGAAATTACAAAGATTTTGTTTGAGTAAACCCGAATGCCCAGCTAGCCTGAGGTGCATACATTCCATCCCATCTTGTGTGGAATATGATCGATTGGGTTAGGATTTAGGAGACACCAGAAGTAGAGAAGCTAGCTTGGGCACGGGAGGAATGACTGAATGGGCCGAATGCCCAGCTAGCGTGAGGTGCATACATTCCATCCCATCTTATTCCATCCCATCTTGTGTGGCATATGATCGATTGGGTTAGAACACCACGGTCTCATCTCTGTCTTTCTCTGTATATAGCTAGCTTCTGCATCAGAGAAGCAGGTCCAACTCCACACCCATGACGCGCAGCACGACCCCAGCTCCCGTTTCCATCGGACAACAACAACAAGAGCAGGATGAAGTCGCTGTGTTGAAAGTTTAATCGCGTCAATTAGTTTCTTGGCTAGATCCGACCAAATCTGCGGCCAGGGCGCAGCTTGTCTCAGCACCGCTGCTTCCAAGAGCGGCACGCGCGTCCGCAGCGTAGGGGTGGTGCTATGCACCGAGCGGTGCGGTGCTCGCACAGCACCGCACACCCCTACAGGCGTGAGGTGGCTTGCTGGGCCGCGGCCCAACAGGTAACTGATTTTCCTTTTTGTTTCTTTTTTCCTTTTCTGTTTTTTGTAGAATGTGAATACTTTTGGAAAATAAAAATTCAAATTCTGAACATTTTTAACTTGGAACAATTTTTGAAACTGAACGGTTTTTTAAATTTGAACAATTTTATAAAATGATTTTTTAATTAATTTCAAATTTTGTTCGAAATTTAAAATTTGTTCAAAATTCAAAATTCGTTCAAGATTAAAAATTTGTTTAAATTTTAAAAATTGTTGAAAATTTAAAAATTGTTCAAAATTTAAAATTTTGTTCTAATTTCAAAATTCGTTCAAATATTAAAAATTTGTTCAAATTGCAAAATTCGTTCAAATATAAATTTTTAAAATTTCAAAATTCATTCAAGATTATAAATTTGTTCAAATTATAAAATTCGTTCAAATTTAAAATTTTCGAAACAGAAAAAATAACAAGAAAAATAAAACAGAAAACAAAAACAGGAAAATGAAAAAGAAAAAGGAGAAACAAAAAAAAATGTAAAAAAGAGGAAGCCCGTACCGCGCGCGGGGTGTGCGGTGCGCGGTACGCACTGACCTGGTCGGTGTATAGGGTTTACCCAGCGTAGAGCCGCCACGACAGTAAAGAGGAAAACGTTTCACAGAGTTTTATTAGGCCTCGGCCCATATGTGCTCGCGGACAGAGTTTTGTTGCGCCTCGGCCCATATATGCCCGCGGGAACGAGCTAAACAGCCACGACGTACACCTACGAACAACGGTTAGCAATTTAATAGTAAAGATTACTATGTTTAAGAGGTGATTTACCTTAATTTACCCTTTTTGCTAAAATGAATTAAATATTTCAAGCAGTTTTTACATAATGATTTAAAATTAATTTTGAAGTCCATATTAGCCCACCCGAGTTTTTTCATAAATCGCATGATTAAGAGCTGATTTAGCCAATCTTTAACAATTTTATTTCTTAGAATTAATGTAAAATTTTGTGTACAGATCATATAGAATTGAGATGCAAATCGATTCTATACATACATCCCGTCAAACATACATGGGATGGCCTAGATATTCCATTCCACGGTATTAATTACAATTCATGGAAGAATAAAAAAAATGGATACGAAGTACTTGGGGACAGCAAGATCCGGCGGCTGGGTCCTCGTTCAGATCCAAGGCAGCAATGGTTCCCGAGCACGCTCCTGGACGGGAGGGCAACATGGATGAGATCCTCCTACCGATGGTGAAGACAGAGACGAGTTCGTCGTCCTTCCAGTTGGTCGCGGACGGGATTTGGTGACCAGGACAAATTCCGCATTCCGGCGGCGCCTGTGTCCTGAGGCCGACGGGGACGAGATCAACCCGTCGTGCACCCGGCTGATTCGGGGATGGAGGGACTTGGCGCGGGCCGAGAACGGAGAGAGGAGCAGCAGAGGTCGCGGGGACGGCGACGGCGACAGACGAGAGAGGTCTCCGACGGCCGACGTGAGCGAGCTCGATCCGGCCGATTCATGGACGTCATGGGTTGCAGGAGGTCGGGAACGTGGCAGGGGACGAGACTTGGGGAAGGGAACGGTGCGGTCGGCGGCGGGGAATGGCGGCGGCGGTGGCGAAACCGAAACGCCCGCCAGAGCTAGGATGAGGAGGGGGAAATCCGACCGATTCCAAGGGGCAGGTCGGGTTACACGGAGTGGCAAGATTTTCGTAAATACAGAAAAGTGTAGAGGACAGTTCAGTCCAAGCCAACTCGGGAAGCAATGAAAGCTCGGGAAGCACCTCCCGACTAGCTTTCCTCTTCGGCAGGCTCGCTAGTGCATATTCTGGCCGCGCTTCTGAAGAGGGCTTCTAACCCAAACAAACAGGGCCATAGTCAACCTTGTATTAAGAAAAACTTGCATATGTATCCCTGATGACGCGTAAAGCACACGCTCGTTGGGAACCCCAAGTGGAAGGTGTGATGCGTACAGCAGCAAGTTTCCCTCAGTAAGAAACCAAGGTTTATCGAACCAGTAGGAGCCAAGAAGCACGTTGAAGGTTGATGGCGGCGGGATGTAGTGCGGCGCAACACCAGGGATTCCGGCGCCAACGTGGAACCTGCACAACACAACCAAAGTACTTTGCCCCAATGAAACAGTGAGGTTGTCAATCTCACCGGCTTGCTGTAACAAAGGATTAACCGTATTGTGTGGAAGATGATTGTTTTCAGAAAACAGTAGAACAAGTATTGCAGTAGATTGAATTTCAGTAAAGAGAATTGGACCGGGGTCCACAGTTCACTAGAGGTGTCTCCCCCATAAGATAAATAGCATGTTGGGTGAACAAATTACAGTTGGGCAATTGACAAATAGAGAGGGCATGACAATGCACATACATGATATGATGAGTATAGTGAGATTTAATTGGGCATTACGACAAAGTACATAGACCGCTATCCAGCATGCATCTATGCCTAAAAAGTCCACTTTCAGGTTATCATCCGAACCCCTTCCAGTATTAAGTTGCAAACAACAGACAATTGCATTAAGTATGGTGCGTAATGTAATCAATAACTACATCCTCGGACATAGCATCAATGTTTTATCCCTAATGGCAACAGCACATCCACAACCTTAGAACTTTCTGTCACTGTCCCAGATTTAATGGAGGCATGAACCCACTATCGAGCATAAATACTCCCTCTTGGAGTTAAGAGCAAAAACTTGGCCAGAGCCTCTACTAATAACGGAGAGCATGCAAGATCATAAACAACGCATAGGTAATAGATTGATAATCAACATAACATAGTATTCTCTATTCATCGGATCCCAACAAACGCAACATATAGAATTACAGATAGATGATCTTGATCATGTTAGGCAGCTCACAAGATCTGACAATGATAGCACAATGGGGAGAAGACAACCATCTAGCTACTGCTATGGACCCATAGTCCAGGGGTAGACTACTCACACATCACACCGGAGGCGACCATGGCGGCGTAGAGTCCTCCGGGAGATGATTCCCCTCTCCGGCAGGGTGCCGGAGGCGATCTCCTGGATCCCCCGAGATGGGATCGGCGTTGGCGGCGTCTCTGGAAGGTTTTCCGTATCGTGGCTCTCGGTACTGAGGGTTTCGTCGCGGAGGCTTTAAGTAGGCGGAAGGGCAAGTCAGGAGGGGGCACAGGGGCCCCACACCATAGGCCGGCGCGGCCAAGGGGGGGCCGCGCCGCCCTAGGGTTTGGGCACCCTGTGGCCCCACTTCGTTTCGTCTTCGGACTTCTGGAAGCTTCGTGGCAAAATAGGCCCCTGGGCGTTGATTTCGTCCAATTCCGAGAATATTTCCTTACTAGGCTTTCTGAAACCAAAAACAACAGAACAAAGAATCGGCACTTCGGCATCTTGTTAATAGGTTAGTTCCAGAAAATGCACGAATATGACATAAAGTGTGCATAAAACATGTAGATAACATCAATAATGTGGCATGGAACATAAGAAATTATCGATACGTCGGAGACGTATCAGCATCCCCAAGCTTAGTTCTGCTCGTCCCGAGCAGGTAAAACGATAACACAGATAATTTCTGGAGTGACATGCCATCATAATCTTGATCATACTATTTGTAAAGCATATGTAGTGAATGCAGCGATCAAAACAATGTATATGACATGAGTAAACAAGTGAATCATAAAGCAAAGACTTTTCATGAATAGCACTTCAAGACAAGCATCAATAAGTCTTGCATAAGAGTTAACTCATAAAGCAATAATTCAAAGTAAAAGCATTGAAGCAACACAAAAGAAGATTAAGTTTCAGTGGTTGCTTTCAACTTGTAACATGTATATCTCATGGATATTGTCAACATAGAGTAATATAACAAGTGCAATAAGCAAATATGTAGGAATCAATGCATAGTTCACACAAGTGTTTGCTTCTTGAGGTGGAGAGAAATAGGTGAACTGACTCAACATTGAAAGTAAAAGAATTGTCCTCCATAGAGGAAAAGCATCGATTGCTATATTTGTACTAGAGCTTTGATTTTGAAAACATGAAACAATTTTGTCAACGGTAGTAATAAAGCATATGTATCATGTAAATTATATCTTACAAGTTGCAAGCCTCATGCATAGTATACTAATAGTGCCCGCACCTTGTCCTAATTAGCTTGGACTACCGGATCATCACAATGCACATGTTTTGACCAAGTGTCACAAAGGGGTACCTCTATGCCGCCTGTACAAAGGTCTAAGGAGAAAGCTCGCATTTGGATTTCTCGCTATTGATTATTCTCAACTTAGACATCCATACCGGGACAACATAGACAACAGATAATGGACTCCTCTTTTATGCATAAGCATGTAACAACAATTAATAATTTTCTCATTTGAGATTGAGGATATATGTCCAAAACTGAAACTTCAACCATGGATCATGGCTTTAGTTAGCGGCCCAATGTTCTTCTCTAACATTATGCATGCTCTAACCATTTTAGTGGTAAATCTCCCTTACTTCAGACAAGACGAACATGCATAGCAACTCACATGATATTCAACAAAGAGTAGTTGATGGCGTCCCCAGGAACATGGTTATCGCACAACAAGCAACTTAATAAGAGATAAAGTGCATAAGTACATATTCAATACCACAATAGTTTTTAAGCTATTTGTCCCATGAGCTATATATTGTAAAGGTGAAGAATGGAAATTTTAAAGGTAGCACTCAAGCAATTTACTTTGGAATGGCGGAGAAATACCATGTAGTAGGTAGGTATGGTGGACACAAATGGCATAGTGGTTGGCTCAAGGATTTTGGATGCATGAGAAGTATTCCCTCTCGATACAAGGATTAGGCTAGCAAGGTTATTTGGAACAAACACAAGTATGAAGCGGTGCAGCAAAACTCACATAAAAGACATATTGTAAACATTATAAGACTCTACACCGTCTTTCTTGTTGTTCAAACTCAATACTAGAAATTATCTAGACCTTAGAGAGACCAATTATGCAAACCAAATTTTAGCATGCTCTATGTATTTCTTCATTAATAGGTGCAAAGTATATGATGCAAGAGCTTAAACATGAGCACAACAATTGCCAAGTATCACATTATCGAAGACATTTTAGCAATTACTACATGTATCATTTTCCAATTCCAACCATATAACAAATTAACGAAGAAGAAACTTTCGCCATGAATACTATGAGTAAAGCCTAAGGACATACTTGTCCATATGCAACAGCGGAGCGTGTCTCTCTCCCACACAATGAATGCTAGGATCCATTTTATTCAAACAAAACAAAAACAAAAACAAAAACAAACAGACGCTCCAAGCAAAGTACATAAGATGTGATGGAATAAAAATATAGTTTCACTAGAGGAACCTGATAATGTTGTCGATGAAGAAGGGGATGCCTTGGGCATCCCCAAGCTTAGACGCTTGAGTCTTCTTGATATATTCAGGGGTGAACCACCGGGGCATCCCCAAGCTTAGAGCTTTCACTCTCCTTGATCATATTGTATCATCTCCCTCTCTTGATCCTTGAAAACTTCCTCCACACCAAACTCAAAACAACTCATTAGAGGGTTAGTGCACAATTAAAATTTACATATTCAGAGGTGAAACAATCATTCTTTATACTTCTGGACATTGCACAAAGCTACTGAAAGTCAATGGAATCGAAAAATCCATCAAGCATGGCAAAACAGGCAATGCGAAACAAAAGGCAGAATCTGTCAAAACAGAACAGTTTGTAAAGACGAATTTTATTGAGGCACCAGACTTGCTCAAATGAAAATGCTCAAATTGAATGAAAGTTGCGTACATATCTGAGGATCACTCACGTAAATTGGCATAATTTTCTGAGTTACCTACAGAGAATTAGGCCCAGATTCGTGACAGCAAAGAAATGTGTTTCTGTGCAGTAATCCAAATCTAGTATGAACCTTACTATCAACGACTTTACTTGGCACAACAATGCACAAAACTAAGATAAGTAGAGGTTGCTACAGTAGTAACAACTTACAAGACTCAAATATAAAATAAAAGTACTGTAGTAAAAACATGGGTTGTCTCCCATAAGCGCTTTTCTTTAACGCCTTTCAGCTAGGCGCAGAAAGTGTATATCAAGTATTATCAAGAGATGGTGTATCAACCTTACCTTGGGCTTTGCCCTTACCTTTCTTGTTCTTTTTCTTACCCTTTGATTTAGGGAATATATGTCTTCCCCCTGGTGTAGAGGTGAATTTCAGGGTGCCTTCTCCCATATCTATGACTGCTCCCAATAGTTTCAGCAGGGATCTTCCAAGTGTGATTCGTCCTGTTCCTACACATTCAATAACAAGATAATCAATGGATATTGTTCTTCCAAGAATGGTTGTATGCACACCTGCGGCTATTCCCTTAGGGATTATAACAGAGTTATCAATAAGAGTTATTTCTTCTCCCCCTTCAACGAATCCCCAAAGTTTCAAAGATTCATGAATACTCTTAGGCATAAGGCAAAATTCAGACATAATATCACATTTGGCATGAAGAGTTTGATCACCGATAGCAATTTTAACAGTAGGATCCCATAATGAAGGTTCAGAGTTCACTAAAACTTGATCAAATCGGTTACGAACATATCTATAATTTTCATTCAAGCGAGATGCACTTGTCTCAAGAGTGTTTAATCTATTATAAATGCTAATAAGGGCTGAATCAAAGTTATTAGCTGGATCATGTGATGCAACCAACTTCTTTATGGCATTAAAAGCTTGATCCCCATTGCAATGAAGGAAATCTCCTCCCACTAAAGCATCCAAGGCATATCTATAGCGAATCATAAGACCAAAATAAAAGTTACTAAGGAGCAAACTTAGAGTCATTTTAGGTTCAGCTTTACGATAAGAAGTAAAAATTCTGGACCAATCATCTTTAAAACTCTCCTCATCCCCTTGTTTAAAAGTGAAGACTAATTCTTCAGGTGAAGAAGTAACAAGTGCAGAACTAGACATGGTAACAAAAGTAAAATGCAAGTAACTAATTTTTTTGTGTTTTTAATATAGCAAACAAGATAGCAAATAAAGTAAAACTAGCAACTAATTTTTTTGTGTTTTGATTTAGTGCAGCAAACAAAGTAGTAAATAAAATAAAGCAAGACAAAAACAAAGTAAAGAGATTGCGATGTGGAGACTCCCCTTGCAGCGTGTCTTGATCTCCCCGGCAACGGCGCCAGAAAAAGAGCTTGATACGCGTACAGCACGCGCTCGTTGGGAACCCCAAGTGGAAGGTGTGATGCGTACAGCAGCAAGTTTCCCTCAGTAAGAAACCAAGGTTTATCGAACCAGTAGGAGCCAAGAAGCACATTGAAGGTTGATGGCGGCAGGATGTAGTGCGGCGCAACACCAGGGATTCCGGCGCCAACGTGGAACCTGCACAACACAACCAAAGTACTTTGCCCCAACGAAACAGTGAGGTTGTCAATCTCACCGGCTTGCTGTAACAAAGGATTAACCGTATTGTGTGGAAGATGATTGTTTGCAGAAAACAGTAGAACAAGTATTGCAGTAGATTGAATTTCAGTAAAGAGAATTGGACCGGGGTCCACAGTTCACTAGAGGTGTCTCTCCCATAAGATAAATAGCATGTTGGGTGAACAAATTACAGTTGGGCAATTGACAAATAGAGAGGGCATGACAATGCACATACATGATATGATGAGTATAGTGAGATTTAATTGGGCATTACGACAAAGTACATAGACCGCTATCCAGCATGCATCTATGCCTAAAAAGTCCACTTTCAGGTTATCATCCGAACCCCTTCCAGTATTAAGTTGCAAACAACAGACAATTGCATTAAGTATGGTGCGTAATGTAATCAATAACTACATCCTCGGACATAGCATCAATGTTTTATCCCTACTGGCAACAGCACATCCACAACCTTAGAACTTTCTGTCACTGTCCCAGATTTAATGGAGGCATGAACCCACTATCGAGCATAAATACTCCCTCTTGGAGTTAAGAGCAAAAACTTGGCCAGAGCCTCTACTAATAACGGAGAGCATGCAAGATCATAAACAACACATAGGTAATAGATTGATAATCAACATAACATAGTATTCTCTATTCATCGGATCCCAACAAACGCAACATATAGAATTACAGATAGATGATCTTGATCATGTTAGGCAACTCACAAGATCTGACAATGATAGCACAATGGGGAGAAGACAACCATCTAGCTACTGCTATGGACCCATAGTCCAGGGGTAGACTACTCACACATCACACCGGAGGCGACCATGGTGGCGTAGAGTCCTCCGGGAGATGATTCCCCTCTCCGGCAGGGTACCGGAGGCGATCTCCTGGATCCCCCGAGATGGGATCGGCGTCGGCGGCGTCTCTGGAAGGTTTTCCGTATCGTGGCTCTCGGTACTGGGGGTTTCGTCGCGGAGGCTTTAAGTAGGCGGAAGGGCAAGTCAGGAGGGGCACGGGGCCCCACACCATAGGCCGGCGCGGCCAAGGGGGGCCGCGCCGCCCTAGGGTTTGGGCACCTGTGGCCCCACTTCGCTTCGTCTTCGGACTTCCGGAAGCTTCGTGGCAAAATAGGCCCCCGGGCGTTGATTTCGTCCAATTCCGAGAATATTTCCTTACTAGGATTTCTGAAACCAAAAACAGCAGAAACAAAGAATCGGCACTTCGGCATCTTGTTAATAGGTTAGTTCCAGAAAATGCACAAATATGACATAAAGTGTGCATAAAACATGTAGATAACATCAATAATGTGGCATGGAACATAAGAAATTATCGATACGTCGGAGACGTATCAATCCCAGAGCTTCCAACTGTCGTATCGTGATTCCGGCAGCAAAGCGCAAACGCACACCGGATCTCTCACCGTCCGCACCTATCTCGTTAACTGGGCCACGGTATGTAGGCCAAAGGAGGTTGAAGGTCTAGGTATCCTCAACACCAAATAAATTAATGAACATCACTCTGATGCATAAATGGATTTGAAAGTTATACCTGAACAAGGAGGGCATATGGGTGGACCTCCTTAAAACGAAGTATCTGGGCGATCACGACCTCTTCTCCCCCATGGATCCGTGATGTCTACGCACGCTTCTATTCCTGCAGACAGTGTTGGGCCTCCAAGAGCAGAGGTTTGTAAAACAGCAGCAAGTTTCCCTTAAGTGAATCACCCAAGGTTTATCGAACTCAGGGAGGTAGAGGTCAAAGATATCCCTCTCAAGCAACCCTGCAATTACGATACAAGAAGTCTCTTGTGTCCCCAACACACCTAATACACTTGTCAGATGTATATGTGCACTAGTTCAGCGAAGAGATAATGAAATACAAGTAATATGGATGATTGTAAGTAGTAACTGCAATCTGAAATAAAAATGGCAGCAAGCGAACATGTAACAGAACTTGTTGGAAACGGTGTTTCAATGCTTAGAAACAAGGCCTAGGGATCATACTTTCACTAGTGGACACTCTCAACATTGCAATCATAATTGAATATAAATATAAACACTTCATCATACTACTCTCTTATTGGATAGAGAACTCAAATTCATTGGGCAAGTGTACAAAAGCACACCTCAAAGGCGTATTCCCAAGTACTAATAAACACCCCACACCGTCACCGTGAGCATTCATAGGAGGTACTAACGCACCACAATTCATAAGGGAGTTACACACGGTGCACACACTATCACCATTACACCGAGGTCACAGTAACCCCAAAGTTCACATAATTAAGCACTTGAATAGCATATGACATCTAGATTAGAAAGTGTTATCACCAGAATTTAACCGGATCAGAGGTGGGCCGTGATTAAGATGGGCTTGGAGAATATACACGGAAAATATGCATGAATCGGCCTTGTACAAGAGTTTGGGCTAAGTTGCCCGTGTATCTGTAAATATAGTAGGATACGTGTCGGTTAGGACTAAAGGAGTTTAGCTCGTGTACGGTTGGGATTATTCCCACGTTAGAAAGTCTACGGACTATAAATATGTATCTAGGGTTATTGAGAAGGAGGACGATCACGTTCACAACAAACCAATCTAGGCGCATCGCCACCCCTTTGTTTCGAGGGTTTCTTCCGGGTAAGCATCATGCTGTCTAGATCGCGTCTCGCGATCTAGGCAGTATCAAGTTTATTCGTTGTTCATGCGTTGCTCGTGCTGAAGCCTTGTTGATAGCGAGCAACGTAGTTATGATAGATATGTTAGGGTTAGCATCAGTACTTTCTTGATGTATTTAATTAGTCATGCTTCCCCTAGATATCTAGCCACCCTTGTACCGATTTGAGGTGCAAGGGTGGCACCTTGCTTAGTCATTGTTTAGTAGATCCGATCTGTTATGATTGCTCCTTGTTCTTCAAGGATTAGTTTAATATCTACATAGTTAGGCCTTGCAAACGGGTTGAAGGATCCAGTAGCACGTAGGGTGTAATTTGCTAGCCCTAGAGAAGATGTTCCGGGAATCAACTCCATGTTGGTTTTTAGGCCTTATCTAGGGCTGGTTTATTATCATCTTGCGTGGCTGCCAGGCTCAATCACGTGTAGGATGTTCCGATTATGCGGTGAAAACCCTAAGTCGTCGTAGATCGTTTTAACTTAATATTGATCAAGCAGGACCACCATGTTATCGTAGATCTCATACGAATCATGGGTGGATCGGCTCCTTGAGCCGATTCACAGGACAACCTGAGAGCCGATCGAGGCTCGTATTTAATGTTTACGTGTATGCCATGCAGGAAACTAAGCGAAGCAATCCATCACCTTCCTGACCAGGTATAGGTCAGGTGGCACGCCCTTGCACCAGCATCGGACGTGCGTGCCGGAGCTTTGCGGGCCGTCGCTCGAGGGACCAGGGCCAACCGCAGTTCTGGGAGCCTCCCGGCTCTACGTGTTGCCCGTCGCTACTCGCCGGTGGGTTTTGGTGGCCAACACATTCTGGCACGCCCGGTGGGACAGTCTTCGACATCAACTGCATCATCATCCGCATCAGAGATGGCGGAAGATCCAGTCACGTACGAGGATCTGACGGAGGAGCTCAAGAAGAAGTATGACGATGTCAAAGCTCTCTTCGAAGCCGACCTCATCGGCTCTTTCCAGAGGACCCGCTCACACGGCATCAGGTGGAAAGGGCTCTCACCTGAAGGCGCGCTCGATGGAGTGGATCTGTCTACTCCTTCAGAAGAACGCACCAGGTCTCTGCGTCAGGAAGTTAATCACATGGTAGCTCATTCGCTACACCGCCATTCGGAGAGCCAGGTGAACACCTTGGAGCGTGTCGCGCTTCGCGTGGTCCAGGAAATCATGAAGCATCAGTACTCTCCATCAGGACCTGCTCTAGGGACTCACCAAGGAGAGATACCACTCCAGACCAGACCACAACTGCCATTCGCGCTGGCAGCACCAGAAGTGCCGAGTTCACCGGCATACGTCATCTACAAGATCGGTGGCGATCCTCGTGATTACCAGTTCTTGTATGAAGCGCCTAAGGAGATCCGCACGGATACATGTGCGCATATGTGCCAGACTGCAGTAGCTGGGCACGCACAAACCAGACTGCAACAGCAGGGACTTCTGGAACAGCAGGAGGGGCTTCTGGATCTGACCTTGAGAAGCAGGCGTGGCTAGCTAAGTATGCCACTCCAACGAATCTTCAAAGCTCGACTCCTGCAGCTAGCTCAGATCTTGAGAAGCAGGCGTGGCTAGCTAAGTATGCCACTCCAGCGAATCTTCAAAGCTCGACTCCTGCAGCTAGCACCGTGGATCAGATCAGTGCAATCTTGAGAGACCAGTTCGGCATGGTGCCGAAAAGGAGGACAATCGGCTATTTCAAGCCGTACCCCAACGAATACGATTTGATCCCACTACCACCCAAATATCGGCTCCCTGAATTCTCCAAGTTTAGCGGGTCAGAAGGCTCCAGTTCAATCGAGCATGTGAGCCGATATTTGGCGCAGTTGGGCACGATCTCGGCATCAGACCCATTATGTGTGAGGTTCTTCGCACAGTCCCTCACTGGATCGGCTTTCGGGTGGTACACCTCGCTGCCACCAGATTCAATCCGGACTTGGAAGCAGATGGAAGAGCAGTTCCACATGCAGTATCACTCAGAGGCTTCCGAGGCTGGCATTGCCGATCTAGCACAAGTACGACAGAAGCGTGGAGAAACAGTGTCAGAATACATCCAGCGCTTCAGGACCATCAGGAACCGATGCTATTCGGCTTGTTTGACTGAAAAAGAAGCAGTCGAGCTGGCGGTGGTGGGTCTCGCATCGCCGATCAAAGATATGGCTTCCCAAGCAGAGTACGCTTCACTGGCGCATATGGTTCAGAAACTGCCATTATATGAACAGCGCCACCCAGAGTTGTACCAGGACAAGTTCAAGCGCGCAGTAGTCCTGGTTGAGAAAGAGGAAGGTGAAGACTCTGCTGGAGATCAGGAGGTAGCGGTGGCTGAATGGGCTCGGGGGGCAAGCCCCGTGTCCTGCAAGTGGGTTAAGCCACAAGGTCCTCCAAGAGGGTTTGACTTCGACGTAAGCAAAGCTGAGCAGATTTTCGACTTCTTACTCAAGGAGAAGCAGCTAAAGTTACCCGAAGGCCACAAAATCCCTACGGCGCAAGAGATGAACGGGAAGCCATACTGCAAGTGGCATAACACGTTCACCCATACCACCAATGACTGCAGGGTGTGGCGTCAGCAGATCCAAATGGCGATAGAACAAGGGCGTCTAATTTTCAGCCAGTACGCCATGAAAGTCGACACGCACCCCTTTCCCGCCGTTAACATGGTGGAGTACACTTACCCCAGGAGGTGCCAGCCAGGTTTCTCGTTCAGCATTAACATGGTCGGGCCTATGCACCACCCTGGTAAGGACAGAGACGAGGGCAGCCGCTCTCGTGACAAGGACAAGGAGGAGGCCGTTCCGCGCGACCGGCCCCGACACGATGGCAAGCGCTACATCACAGAGGGAGAAGTGAAGAATGTGCGATATCAGCGACCTCTCTCTGATCATCTCCTCAACAAATATGAGCGTCAGTACGACCAACGCCGGCGATACAACGACGATGACGAAAGAGATCGTCGGGCTAGTAGGGACGCCAGGAAATATCGTCGGCATGATCGGGACGATGAAAGATATGAGCGCCATGCAAAGGAAAAGTCGAGAGAGCAGGATGACGTGGACAGGCACTGGGATTGTCCCTTCTTCAAACACTGCTGGGATTCAGGAATGAGCCGATTGCCCACAATCGGCAACTGCCCAGAATGTAGACAGAAGAAGAAGGGCACGGGAGACGTGTCAGTGTTCAAGCGTCTAGGACCCCTCCCATCTCGGAACAAGCAAGCTAAGTCCTCTCGGGTGGAAGATCTCGAGGAGTTAGAAGACGAAGAAGAAGAAGAAGAAGAAGAAGAAGAAGATAAATACCACCGCCCAAGGTGGTGCCCTGATGGACTCATCCACTCCCAAAAACGTAGGGTTCAGCGACTACGTTGCTTGGAGGAAGCCGAAAGGTTATACCTGCATACGTTGAGGAAAGCGCGGCCTGATCTAGCCGCAAAAATTCAGTGAACTCTGGACGAGGAGGGTCGACCACAGAAGAAAGAGTGGCGCCCCAAACAAAAGAAAGCCGATGATGGGACATCGGCTGGCACCAACATGGTGTTCATTCTTCCGGCGGAGTTTTGTGCTCCTGAAACCGAAGAGGCACCTGTGTCACAACTGGACTGCGGCCCAAGGCCGGTTATCTTTGAGAAGCCACGAGAAAGAAGTTACAGACACCTGAAGGCCCTGTACTTACGAGGTTATATCAATGGGCAGCCGGTCAACAAGATGCTGGTTGACACCGGAGCGGCAGTCAACATCATGCCATACTCCATGCTACGTCGTCTGGGACGCTCTAGCTCGGATCTGATCAAGACCAACATCACATTGAGCGATTTCAACGGCCAAGCATCAGAAGCACAAGGTGTTCTGAACGTGGATCTGACCGTAGGAAGGAAGACCATCCCTACGACATTCTTCATTGTCGATAGCAAGAGCACCTACGCTGTCCTGCTAGGGAGAGATTGGATTCATGCCAACTGCTGCATTCCATCCACGATGCATCAATGCTTAATACAGTGGGATGGAGATGAAGTAGAGGTCGTCCACGCAGATGACTCAGCCGAGATCTCAACGGCTGGCATGAACGTTTGGGAGGCGGCAGGCCAAGAGCCACTCTCCGGAGTCACTTTGGACGACTGTGAGCGCATCGACGTGACAAAAAATGGGGTGAGGCTGGTCTTATCCACCGGCCTGACTGTGTAACAAGAGCAAAGACTATGGACGTACGTTACAAGGCCGATCCATGCGATCGGCCCCAAAAAATAAAAAGTGATCATCTTGTCTCAAGCATGTCACGTAGTCGTAGTAAAGCGCGAACAAGATGTAAACCTTCATTGAGCAATGCAATCAAAGTGGGGGCCGATTCCAGCAATCGGCCCATATCATCCTCGCCATACGTTTTGCCTGTGTTGAGCATCGATCTAACAGGAGACGGAAAGCTAGGGTATGGGTTTACATCGGCTGATGAGCTAGAAGAGGTTGACATTGGTCCTGGGGATAAGCCACGACCAACTTTTATCAGCAAAAAGTTAGATCCACATCTCAGGAGCCAGATGATAGCTCTGTTGAAAGAATACCCAGATTGCTTTGCATGGGATTACACAGAGATGCCTGGGTTAGACAGGAGCATTATTGAGCATCGGCTCCCGCTCAATAAAGGATTTCGGCCATTCCAACAACGTGCACGTCAGATGAAGGCCGAAATTCTCGAAGAAGTCAAGAAAGAGATCGAGAAAATGTTGGCAGCCGGGTTCATCAGGCCATGCAGGTATGCTGAATGGATTTCCAGTATCGTACCTGTAGAGAAAAAGGACGACCGATGGCGTGTTGCCATAGATTTCCGAGATCTCAACAGAGCCACTCCAAAGGATGAATATCCAATGCCTGTGGCAGAAACATTGATCAATGCAGCTGCTGGCCACAAGGTGTTAAGTTTCATGGATGGCAATGCCGGCTACAACCAAATTTTCATGGCTCCAGAAGATATACACAAGACTGCATTCAGAGTACCAGGATCAGTGGGCTTGTTTGAATATGTGGTCATGACTTTTGGGCTGAAGAATGCCGGTGCAACATACCAAAGAGCCATGAATTACATTTTTCATGATCTGATTGGCAAGTTGGTGGAAATTTACATCGATGACGTGGTGGTCAAGTCTGTCTCCATGGAAGGGCACTTGGATGATTTGCGACGCATCCTAGACCGGACTAGAAAATTCGGGCTAAGAATGAATCCAAAGAAGTGTGCCTTTGGTGTGATGGCCGGTCAGTTCCTAGGGTTTTTGGTTCATGAATGTGGAATTGAGATCGGCCTGAAAAGTCAGGAGGCAGTACGTACCATGCAGCCACCTACCACGAAGAAGGAACTCCAATGTCTTATCAGCAAGATCAACTTCGTCCGACGGTTCATCTCTAATCTGTCAGGACGAATTGAGCCGTTTATGGCATTAGTGAAGATTAAATCTGATGACGAGTTTCACTGGGGGGCAGAGCAGCAGCGAGCGTTTGACGAAATTAAACAGTACCTCATGACGCCGCCTGTGTTAGTTCCACCTCAGCAAGACAGACCGTTCTATATCTACTTATCAGTAGCTGACACGTCCATTGCTTCAGTAGTGGTGCAACTTTATGAGGGTGTAGAAAGGGTCGCATTCTACCTCAGCAGAAGGATGTTGGATGCAGAGACAAGGTATCCTGAGATCGAGAAGTTATGCCTCTGCCTATTCTTCACCTGCACCAAGCTTCGTCACATCTTTTTGACGGCAGAAATTATCATCATTTGCAAGTCAGACGTTGTCAAGCACATGCTGTCGGCTCCTGTTTTGAAAGGCCGACTCGGTAAGTGGATGTTTGCGTTATCGGAATTTGATCTCCGGTATCAGCCTGCGAAAGCAGTCAAGGGACAAGCATTGGCCGATCTTATAGCTGAACGAATCAATACTAATATAGCAGCACTATCTGTACGTGCATGGGCTATGTTCTTCAATGGATCGGCTTGTGACGATGGTTGTGGCATCGGCATTCTGCTCGTATCGCCTCGGGGGGCAACATATTCCTTCTCCATCAGGCTACCTACCCCTTGCACCAACAATGTCGCTGAGTATGAGGCAATACGCAAGAAAATGGAGTTGCTTTTGGAAGCCGGGGCAGAGGCGGTGGAACTTTTTGGAGACTCGAAGTTGGTGATCTCCCAGCTCACGGACGAATACAAGTGCGAGAGTGAGTCACTCTTCCCATTATGGATGGAATGCCGCGAACTGATGGCACAATTTCGGTACATCAACTTCAATTGGGTCCCAAGATCTCAAAATACCGAGGCCAACGATCTCGCACAGATGGCGTCAGGCTACAAGGACATACCAGACGGGTCAGAAGTTCAGGTGCAGTTCCTGGAACAGGATGACTGGAGAGCCGATATCTTCAATTACTTGAAGGATCCGGCTCGGGGGGCACCTAAACGGATAAGGTACAAGGCCATGAAATATGTCCTTATAGGAGATGACATGTTCTACAGGACGTTGGAAGGATTATTGCTCAAGTGCCTGGGACCAACCGAGTCTAATCGGCTCTTACACGAGGTACATGAAGGCGCCTGTGGAACTCACCAATCGGCTCATAAGATGAAGTGGCTGATCAGGCGATCAGGGTTTTACTGGCCCACCATGCTTGAGGACTGCTTCAATTACTACAAAGGATGCCAAGCATGTCAGATGTTCGGGAAGATTCAGATGGTACCCGCATCAGCAATGAATCCCATCATCAAGCCTTGGCCATTTCGAGGTTGGGGCATGGATATGATCGGTAAAATCCATCCTGCATCGAGCAAAGGCCACGAGTGGATTTTGGCCATTACCGATTACTTCACTAAATGGGTGGAGGCCGTCCCTATGAAGAAGGTAAAATCGGAAGATATTATCAAATTTGTGAAAGAACACGTCATTCATAGATTCGGGATTCCCCAAACCATCACGACCGATGGAGGTTCGGTCTTCACCTCTAAAGAATTCAGAAAGTTCTGCGACGACATGGGAATTAAGCTGATCCGATCATCTCCATATTATGCTCAAGCCAACGGGCAAGCTGAAGCATCCAACCAGAGCCTTATCAAGCTGATTAAGAGGAAAATTGACGAGAACCCTAGGGGTTGGCATGAGGTTTTGTCGGAAGCTTTGTGGGCCTATCGCATGTCATGCCATGGAGCTATAAAAACTTCGCCATACCAGCTGGTCTATGGGCAGGAAGCCGTATTGCCTTGGGAAATTGCAGCTGGATCGAGACATGTCACGTTTCAGAATGATCTAACAGCTGAAGAATATGCAGCCCTGATGAGTGATACTATTGAGGATGCAACGGAACTCAGACTTTGGTCGTTGGAAAAGATTAAAGAGAACAAAGCCAAGGTAGCTCGCGCATACAATAAGAAGGTGAGACCAAAGGAGTTTCAGGTTGGTGATCTAGTATGGGAAGCTGTGTGGCCATTAGGGACTAAGGATAAAGCATATGGTAAATGGTCTCCTAATTGGCACGGTCCGTACAAAGTTGACCAGGTATTGAAGGGCAATGCATACATGCTCGAGCAGCTGGACGGTGTTAAATTCCCAGTAGCCGTCAATGGTCAACACCTCAAGAAATATTTCCCAAGCATGTGGGATGACGGACAGTGAAACATGGGGGCCGATGCATAAAATCGGCCAGTAAAAAAAAATTTATATGCAAATCACAGCCGATGCACAGATATCGACTTTAGACATATGGATACCAGTACAGCCGATGCACGGACATCGACTTCAGAATAATAAAAAGCCGATGCATAGTCATCGACTCTAGAGGAACAAGCTCAATTGAGCAGTTAACAGATCAGTTTCAGGCGAGACCGTGACATTTGGGATAATTTTCCCATTGAATTCGCTGAGGAGTCGAATCTGTGCGTTTGAAATCTAAGGTTGGCGTGGACACGGATTGGACCTGTTTGGACGACAATTTGGGGGATCTGATAAGATTGCAGGTTACCGTGCAAATAGGCAACTAATTTGGCCTTAATCGCGTGTTATGAAAAAAAGCCGATGCGCTGCCATCGGCTCTTTACACGTTAACTTATTTTGGCAATCGGCAAAATTGAGGCGAAACAAGATTAACCAGGGAACATTTTCTTCATTAATAGAAGGGATTTCTTACAAAGAAAGAGCCGATTGCTCAAGGGAGGAAGAACAAAAGAAAGGTCTATTGACCAATCTACTACTACTAATCCTACTCTACGGGCCGTCGCTACCCTCGTCGTCGCCATCGGAGCTCTCGTCGGCGCTGCTGCCGGCGGGCTCCTCGTCGCTGCTCCCGTAGCCCTCATTGGGAGCCTCCTCCTCCTTGTCGTCGTCATCATCGTCATCGTCATCTGACCCGGCGCGGAAGCGCTTCGCCGGCGGGTAGTCTTCGAGGGAGTCATCGTCCTCCTCTTCTTCCTCCTCCTCGGAGGAAGTGTAGTCGTCCCAGGAGAACAAGTCGTCCTCGCTCCCCGCCTCCAGTTCCCCATCGGCAAGGAACTGGAGGTCCTCGTCTCCGCTGGTCAAGGACTTATCATCCTCAGACCAGATGGAGGAGTTGTGGTCCTCCTGGTCCCATTCTTCTGGGGCGCGCTGGTTATGCGCCGCCGTCAGATCCCACTCCGGCGTGGGCTCGCGGGAGGAGGAAGATGAGGAAGAAAAGGATTGGGAGGAAAGATCCGACGAGGCGGAGGAGGAGGAAGAGGACGACATTGCTACAGGAGAAGGGGGATTTCTGGTGCCGATGGCTAGAACAGAGCTAGGGGATGAAGAGGCGAACTGTTCGGCGCGGTTAAATAAAAGGGGATATAGTGGATTTAATGCCACAGCAGTTTCCGAGGAAGTGGTGCCAAAAGAAAAAAAACAACTGTCAAATCACGCGGAGAAGTTGAGAAGGCGAGGCATCATGATGAAGGATACTGCGACGGTTCTGCCCTGCCACGACGTGACCCGACGAAGAAAAGGCAGAGTGGTTTTGGAATTATCATTACCAAAACCAGGGGGGCATGTGTTATCACCAGAATTTAACCGGATCAGAGGTGGGCCGTGATTAAGATGGGCTTGGAGAATATACACGGAAAATATGCATGAATCGGCCTTGTACAAGAGTTTGGGCTAAGTTGCCCGTGTATCTGTAAATATAGTAGGATACGTGTCGGTTAGGACTAAAGGAGTTTAGCTCGTGTACGGTTGGGATTATTCCCACGTTAGAAAGTCTACGGACTATAAATATGTATCTAGGGTTATTGAGAAGGAGGACGATCACGTTCACAACAAACCAATCTAGGCGCATCGCCACCCCTTTGTTTCGAGGGTTTCTTCCGGGTAAGCATCATGCTGCCTAGATCGCGTCTCGCGATCTAGGCAGTATCAAGTTTATTCGTTGTTCATGCGTTGCTCGTGCTGAAGCCTTGTTGATGGCGAGCAACGTAGTTATCATAGATATGTTAGGGTTAGCATCAGTACTTTCTTGATGTATTTAATTAGTCATGCTTCCCCTAGATATCTAGCCACCCTTGTACCGATTAGAGGTGCAAGGGTGGCACCTTGCTTAGTCATTGTTTAGTAGATCCGATCTGTTACGATTGCTCCTTGTTCTTCAAGGATTAGTTTAATATCTACATAGTTAGGCCTTGCAAACGGGTTGAAGGATCCAGTAGCACGTAGGGTGTAATTTGCTAGCCCTAGAGAAGATGTTCCGGGAATCAACTCCATGTTGGTTTTTAGGCCTTATCTAGGGCTGGTTTATTATCATCTTGCGTGGCTGCCAGGCTCAATCACGTGTAGGACGTTCCGATTATGCGGTGAAAACCCTAAGTCGTCGTAGATCGTTTTAACTTAATATTTATCAAGCAGGACCACCATGTTATCGTAGATCTCATACGAATCATGGGTGGATCGGCTCCTTGAGCCGATTCACAGGACAACCTGAGAGCCGATCGAGGCTCGTATTTAATGTTTACGTGTATGCCATGCAGGAAACTAAGCGATGCAATCCATCACCTTCCTGACCAGGTATAGGTTAGGTGGCACGCCCTTGCACCAGCATCGGACGTGCGTGCCGGAGCTTTGCGGGCCGTCGCTCGAGCGACCAGGGCCAACCGCAGTTCTGGGAGCCTCCCGGCTCTATGTGTTGCCCGTCGCTACTCGCCGGTGGGTTTTGATGGCCAACACAAAGCTCATCATATGGATCTCAATCATGTAAGGCAGCTCATGAGATCATTGTATTGAAGTACATGGGAGAGAGAGATTAAACACATAGCTACCGGTAGAGCCCTCAGCCTCGGGGGAGAACTACTCCCTCCTCATCATGGGAGACAACGATGGCGATGAAGATGGCGGTGATGTCGATGGAGATGACTCTGGGGGCAATTCCCCATCCCGCCAGGGGTGCCGGAACAGAGACTTCTGTCCCCCGAATTGGAGTTTCGCGATGGCGGCGGCGTTCCTGAAGTCTTTCTGGAGTTTCGTCAATCGGTGTCGAAGTTTTAGGTCACGAGGAGTCTTATAGGCGAAGAGGCGGAGTCGGAAGAGTCCTGGGGGACCCACACACTAGGGGGCGCGCCCCCCCTTTGGCCGAGCCGCCATGTGGGGTGGGCCCCCCCTTGCTCCCCTCTGGTCCCTCTTCGGTGCTCTGGAACCTTCCGTGGAAAACAGGACCCTGGGCGTTGATTTCGTCCAATTCCGAGAATATTTCCTGTGTAAGATTTCTGGAACCAAAAATAGCAGAAAACAGCAACTGGCACTTCGGCATCTTGTTAATAGGTTAGTTTCGGAAAACGCATAAAAACATTATAAAGTGCGAGCAAAACATCTAGGTATTGTCATAAAGCAAGCATGGAACATCAGAAATTATAGATACGTTGGAGACGTATCAAGCATCCCCAAGCTTAGTTCCTGCTCGCCCTCGAGTAGGTAAATGATAACAAGGATAATTTCTGAAGTGACATGCTATCATAATCTTGATCAATACTATTGTAAAGCATATGAGATGAATGAAGTGATTCGAGGCAATGGTAAAGACAATGACTAAACAACTGAATCATATAGAAAAGACTTTTCATGAATAGTACTTTCAAGACAAGCATCAATAAGACTTGCATAGGAGTTAACTCATAAAGCAATAAATTCTTAGTAGAAAGTTTTGAAGCAACACAAAGGAAGATATAAGTTTCAGCAGTTGCTTTCAACTTCAACATGTATATCTCATGGATAATTGTCAACACAAAGTAATATGATGAATGCAAATAAGCAAGTATGTAGGAATCAATGCACACAGTTGACACAAGTGTTTGCTTCTAAGACAGAAAGAATTAGGTAAACTGACTCAACATAAAATAGAAGAAAGGCCCTTCGCAGAGGGAAGCAGGGATTAAATCATGTGCTAGAGCTTTTTAAGTTTTGAAATCATATAGAGAGCATAAAAGTAAAGTTTTGAGAGGTGTTTGTTGTTGTCATGGGCACTCTAACCCCCTTGCCAAACTGACTTTCAAAGAGCGGCTCCCATGAAGGACGTTATCTCTACCAGCAAGGTAGATCATCCCTCTTCTCTTTTGTTTACACATGTACTTTAGTTTAGTTTATTTTTATTTTTGGGTGACACTCCTTCCAACCTTTTGCTTTCACAAGCCATGGCTAACCGAATCCTCGGGTGTCTTCCAATCATTCACATACCATGAAGGAGTGCCTATGTATTTTAGTTTTATTTATGGATGACACTCCTCCCAACCTTTGCTTTCTCAAGCCATGGCGAACCGAATCCTCGGGTGCCTTCCAACATTTCACATACCATGGAGGAGTGTCTATTTGCAAAATTAAGTTGCCTACTGATGAATCAGAGCAAAACATGTGAAGAGAATTATTAATGAAAGTTAATTAATTGGGGCTGGGAACCCCATTGCCAGCTCTTTTTGCAAAATTATTGGATAAGCGGATGAAGCAACTAGTCCATTGGTGAAAATCTGCCCAACAAGATTGACAGATAAAACACCACATACTTCCTCATGAGCTATAAAACATTGACACAAATAAGAGATAGTAACTTTTGAATTGTTTAAAGATAGAACATGAAGTATTTACTTGGAATGGCAGGAAATACCACATAGTAGGTAGATATGGTGGACACACATGGCATAGGTTTTGGCTCAAGGTTTTGGATGCACGAGAAGTATTCCCTCTCAATACAAGGCTTTGGCTAGCAAGGTTGTTTGAAGCAAACACAAGTATGAAACGGTACAGCAAAACTTACATAAGAACATATTGCAAGCATTATACTGTCTTCCTCGTTGTTCAAACACTTCACCGGAAAATATCTAGACTTTAGAGAGACCAATCGCAAACCAAATTTCAACAAGCTCTACGGTAGTTCTCCACTAATAGGTTCAAACTACATGGTGCAAGAGCTTAATCATGATCTAGAGCTCAAAACAATTGCCAAGTATCAAATTATCCAAGACAATATGAGGCATTTTCTGTTTCCAACCAAATAACAATAAGTGCAACAGCTTTCAACTTTCGCCATGAACATTAAAAGTAAAGCTAAGAACACCAGTGTTCATATGAACGAGCGGAGCGTGTCTCCCTCCCACACAAGCATGAATTTATTCAGAGAATGGAAATAACAAAATGAAAATAAAAGCACACAGGCGCTCCAAGTAAAGTACATAAGATGTGACCGAATAAAAATATAGTTTCAATAGAAGTGACCTGATAAGTTGTTGATGAAGAAGGGGATGCCTTGGGCATCCCCAAGCTTAGACGCTTGAGTCTTCTTGAAATATGCAGGGATGAACCACGGGGGCATCCCAAGCTTTGACTTTTCACTCTTCTTGATCATATATCATCCTCCTCTCTTGACCCTTGAAAACTACCTTCACACCAAACTTCTCATAAACTTCATTAGAGGGGTTAGTACTCAAAAAAACTTTAATTCACTTTAGTCCTGTAGTGGCACATTGCAAGAACTTAATAAAACATTAGCTACAGCTCTCCACGTCTAGAAAGCCTTGCTTAAAGTCCACAAGAGACAATGCAAAAAAACAGAGACATAATCTGTCAAAACAGAACAGCCAGTAAAGACGAATTTTTAAGAGGTACTTTCGTTGCTCAAATCAGAAAACTCAAAACTAATGAAAGTTTTTTACATATCTGAGGATCACTCACGTAAATTGATAGATTTTTCTGAGTTACCTACAGAGAGTCCTACTCAAATTTGTGACAGCAAGAAATCTATTTCTGCGCAGAAATCCAAATCTAGTATCAACCTTCTATTAGAGACTTCACTTGGCACAACAATGCAATAAAATAAAGATAAGGAGAGGTTGCTACAGTAGTGACAACTTCCAAGACACAACAAAACAATAGGAAAATAAAGACATGGGTTATCTCCCAAGAAGTGCTTTCTTTATAGCCATTAAGATGGGCTCAGCAATTTTAATGATGCACTCGCAAGAAATAAGAGTTAAAGCAAAAGAGAGCATCAAAAAGCAAATATGAAACTGTAACATCTCAAGTTTCAACAATAATAAACAAGAAAGAGAAATTCCCCAAACTCAAATTTTGCAATTAACAAAAACTTTTTCTATGCATATAGGGCCACATATAGATAAATGCATTTGAGTGATATTCTTTTGTGCGATTGCCATGATGAGTGTTAGTATGTGTAAACCTTGCTATGTGAACCCTAACAAAGTTCACTAAACCCTAAATTGAGGAGAAATAAAGAAATTTGGGAAAAACCCCTCTCTCACTCACATACACTCTATGTAAAATAACCAATCCTCAACCAAGGCTAAGTTTGCTTGCTCCCTTGCTTCTAAAATACTTCAATGTGATAAACTAACACAATTGCATCCTTGGATCAAGAATCAAATCAAAAGAAATCAAGATTTCATCACACATGTGATAATGGTCACATCTCACAAAAATATTTTCTTCACCTCTTTACCCCTCTGTTTTTCTCAAATCTTAAACTAAGCAAGGTCAACTAAAGCCAGGTCATCAAAGACCATGTCAAGGTGAGAAACTTTGATGTTGACCACCCTCCCTAAAGTTGACTAGGTTGACCAGAATAAGAGGGCAAAGAGGGAACCCGAGAGAGAGAAGAAGATCACCCCAAATTTTGAAAACTTGCAAATCAATTCCAAATTGAGTGCCACCACCACCAATACATCCCAACATTTATATAAATGAGATTCACCAAAAAGATTTTCAAAATTTGAAAGAAAGTTTCTTGCGGCCATTTGGTCGAACAGGTGGCAGGCAGCATCTAGACTAAGTGATACATGCTATTATCCAGCAGTTTTGACCCTAAACCACTTTGGCAAAGTGATCATCAGCCTCCCCTACAACCCCTGCCTCTAGCCCAGTACTTGCATGGCTGATTAAAGTGGAGGAGAAACCCTAGAACATGCTAAACAATGCCATGCCGGCCACCTTTGGCACCCATCTCCCTGGCCACTCCCTCGTCGTTTCTCCATGTCCTCGAGCATCCCTGATACATAAGGATCACGCCCGTACCACTGGATCGATCGCCACTGCACGGCACTGCCCAGAACGCCCGTGTCCAAACCTTGCCAGGAAGTGCCAGCCGGCGTGGTGATCACGCCCTGGACGCGCAAGGACGTCGTCCACTTGCACGCCACCGTCCTCGCCCTGCATCCCTACCTCTGGAACGAGAACCGCCTCTACTCCCTCTACACGCTAGACATGCTCAAGCACGCGCAGAGGCCTAGTCGCCGTCGTCCTCGCCGGCGACGTACCGCGGGTACCGCCACACTCATCACACGCGCCCGAGCGATCCCATCTCCTTTTCTGCGCGCCGGCTACTCCTTGAGCATCTCCGGGACAAGGCCTACACGCTCCCGTCCTTCGCTTGCCCTTTCGCTCGCCGGAAACGCCACGCCATGGCCGCGCCCTTGCAGCACCCCGCGGCACCCCTCGCCGCTATAAATAGAGGCCCTCCCAGCAAGCTCCTCTCACACCACTCGACTCCCCTCTCACCACTGATCATCCTCACCACCTTAGTTCGTTCGATTGCCGCCGGAGGAGGAGCAATTTCAAGATCGGAGCCGCCGGGGGACGCAGCTCACCGTCGACGATTGGCGCCACCCCAAGCGCCGCCGCTGCTCCCAACCTCTTCCCCATCGACTACACCTTCACCGCGCTTACTGCCTGAGTCCTGCATCGGCCTGGTAGGCTCCCCGACCCCCTACTGCCGCCGTGCCCTCGTCGGAATCCCGTCGGTGACGACGACGCTCCCCAGCCGTAGATCTCTGTTCTAATCCTACGGCCATTCTTTCGCATACCGGTTCGGCGTTTAAATAGACACCGACAGGTGGCCCCCACCCTGTCAGCGCGGCCCGAGCGCGCCAGCCGCGTGTTGGGCTGCGAAGTGCTGCCGAATTTCGTTTCGGCCCAATAACCTTTCCCGCCGAAGCCCACAAATTCAAATCTAGTTTTTTTCTTTATTCAAACTTTGCTCTGCTGAATATTAGTAAAATTTGAATAATTTGAATTCTACCAAACCAAAGTGAGCAAACTTTATACCGTTGGAAAGCCCATGAATTTACCCATCCAATGCCACTGGCCCCATCTCCATTTTCGTTATAGATTTAATTTGACAAAAAAGACAAGACAGGGACTTTTGCACTTTCAAACTTTATTTAAAATTCAACCAAAATAGATTTTGAAGTAATTCCAATTCTAATAAATCACAAATGATGTCCTCTAATTGATTATGCAATAACATAGCCCTGTTGTTTGTATGATCATGGACTAGATCAAATAAAATGGCTATGTAGTCATTTCTAGAACATTTTTTTTTAAAGAGGAATTCAAACTCAACCCTAATGTGAGATTTCCCTCTCATTTAAATTTTGATCCTAAGTACTAATAACCAGGGGGAATGACTTAGGCTAATGAACCCTTGAGAATTATTACTTAGAGATTTTAATTCATTTAAATGTTAAGTTTTTAAAACTATGTGAAGTGTAACACTTCAATTAAATTGAACTCACATATAATAGATATGAAATGTTGACTTTGGGTCAACCTATATTTCATACCTTATTATTATATGAAGAGATTAAATCTTAATAAGAGGTAATGAAAAGGAATGTTTTCTTCTAAAGATCTACATACCAAATTTAAGATTTAGGAATAATGAGAGGAAATTATTTTTCTCCTAATTAATAATTCATCAAATAACCCACCATGCCATGTTTGATTGATGATAGGACTAGTGTGTGAACTATTTTGAGTGCCTCTAGTTTAGCATGTGAGCTTGGTTTAGTATTTATACCTCGTATTCGTATATAGACGCTAGTAACGAGGAATACCAAGAAGAGGAAGGCTACTCTCAGGAAGAAGAAGAGAACTTCGATAACTACCCAGCTCAAGGCAAGCTAACCCTTGCTAAACACAAGTGCTTAGCTCTACAAGAGCAAAGGCACCATCACACTTTACTTTTATGTATTACCTATCCCATGTTTTTACTTACATTTGCTTTTGCTTATTTATTTCAAAGTACCCTTTTGATTTATGATTCACTTGTCTAGAGTAGAACAAGAGCATCAAAGTTAGCCTAAGCAAATAAAGATAGATAGCACCCCCTCATGGCTAGTTGCTATTGCTAAGAACTAAAATTGACTACTCTAGATGGGAACATTTGTGTTTTGAACTGAAGTGAAAGATTTTTGAAGGTGAATATGACCAAGAGAGAGATGGTGATTTTTTTTTGACAAAATAGATGATTGAGTTTGAATGCGATACCCTTCCAATTATACAAGTACCCCCACAATACCTGATTATGGGTAGGGCTTAACTAGAAACTTGTGTATTTTAGTATGGGTTCCTCTGAACAAACATCATAGGGGTTACGCTGCGGCTGCCTCCGTTAATTGTGGGTTGATGTTGAAATGAGGTGAATGTACGGCCCAAGCCCTGTGCAGTTCCCGGGTTGACTGCGGTTTTCACCGGGAGGCCAAGCTCATAGGGAGAGGTGCTCATACTAGCATATACAAGTGAAAGGTTTCGATTGATGATCCGCGTACTGTGTTACGATGATTTGAGGTTACCCTCGACGGATGTAATCAAAAGTTGTGGCACAAGAGTACAACCTCTGCAGAGTGTTAAACCTATTCGAATAGCCGTGTCCACGGTTACGGACGATTGGAAAGGCCATACTATCTCCGTTATCTTTAAAATTTTTTGGTTCTAGAAATGAATGGTGGTTTGAAAGGTGACATTATGGTGATCCATAATGAGTTGTGGGAATGACACTAATGTTCCCACTTGACTTAGTCTAGCACATGAATTAGGCTTTTCCCAAAGATTTATGAAACTAAAACTTGGCTTTATGCAAAGAAACCTAGAGCTTAGCATCCCCTTACACTTAATGAGTATTTATCTTAGAGTTAGTTTGCGAGTACTTTAAAAGTACTCATGGCTTTGCCCTGGCTATTCAAATGCCAGACTATGAAGGAGAGCACCCGTATCAGGATGACGGACAGCAGGACGTCTACGATAACTAGGATCGTCTTCTAACGTCAAGCGTTGCCTGTGGAATAGTTCGTCCACTACTACTTCGCTTCCGCTACTATTTGTGATGTTGAACAATATATTCGTGTAATATTGGATCATGTGATCTATGGTTGTAAGAAAATATGTGATGTAATAAATGATGACTCTATGCTACTTACTATTATGTCTCGCAAAAACATTATTCCTGGGATTGCGATGTACGGCATAATAGGCATCTGGACTTAAAAATCCGGGTGTTGACAAGTTGGTATCAGAGCCGTTGTTTGACCTTAGGAGACCCTAGTTAGAATGGACGTTCAAAAATTTAGCTTCAAATTCCATGATTTGACTAGTTATGAAAATCTTATTCACCTCCTTACCTTGAAGAGTCTTTTACAAACTTTAAATACATGCCCTTCTTCTAAGAGAATTAAAATTTGGAACACTTGCACATATCTAACTTAATCATCTCATCTCTCTACAGATGGATCACGTCGTGGACGCGCAGCCCTTTTCCCAGACTGAGTTCTATCAGTTGGGGAACGGTGGAGAGACCATCTTCGAGAGGGACCTCTTCTCCCTCTCCGAGTTCCTCGGGCGCCCACCACCGGAAGTCTTTGGCGGAATGCTGAATGACCAACCCGGTGGTCAACTTCAGTGGGTGATCATGGTGGACCTTCGTGGAAGGTTCACGCTCCCAATGAGCGCAAGGATCCAGTTCTCCTTCAGGGAGAACAACTGGGCGGATGGTCTCGCAAGGGGACTTCAGGAAGGACTCGCACGTCTGTGCGGGCAAAACTTCATGGACTTCACCGACAGTCGCTTTGTGCACTATGCAAGGCACAACTCACTCAGAGTGCCAATGAACCTGCCGTCACACCCGCAGCTTCGCCACCATGTTGACCATCTGGACTTCATGCTGAGCGAGACCCGCATCGACCTCGACAACTCCCGCGAATACGCCAACCACACTCACATCCAGTTGGCGCAGCAGGCGGAGACCATCAAGGTCATCGCCGGAGAACGCAGGGCACTCCGCCGTGCCAACCAGAAGAAGGATCACGCCATCAACCGCCTGAAGGCCAGGATCGCCACTCTGAAGGCGACCATCGCTGCACATGCTGAGCAGATCCAGGAGCTGGAAGGCGAAGGTGAAGGGGAGAACATCCAGGGGGACGGCTACTCCTACGTCAGCAACGACGACGACTACGAGGAGGAGGAAGACGACGACCTGGAGTTCCACCCTTACGAGGATGGCCACGAGCACCTCGATGCCGGGGTGGACAACGTCTACCCTATCAACGTCGATGGCGAGTAGTCCCGTCTGAGCACTTGCGCCCCGTGTTATGTATTGGTCCTTTGTACCCGCCCCATGTATCGTAGTGTGTTGAAAGGGTTCTTAAAACCCTCCTGAACATTTGGCTTGTAATATGTGCTACCTCCATGACTATGTTTGTGTGTGTGTAATATTATTATTATTATGAATCAAGTTTAAGTTGTATTTTATCCCAAAATGAGCCATAGATATTTCCCTCTTATCTCATGATCCCTATCACTGTTCAGATGGCACCCCCAACCCGCAACATGACTCAGGAGGCAATGCTGCAGATGTTGCAACAGATGTTGGCTGATAGAGAAGTTGAGAGAGCTGAACGGCAAGCCAACCTAGCTGCACTTCAACAACTTGCTCAGGGCAATCAAGGCCACGGAAACCACGACCACCCAGGGTCAAAGCTGAAAAACTTCCAGAACACCAACCCACCTGTGTTCAACAAGACAGAGGAACCCCTCGATGCTGATGATTGGCTCCAGACTATGGAGAACAATCTCGAGGTTGCCGGAGTGGAGGACAACGAGAAGGTGTTGTTCGCCACCCACTATCTGGCTGGACCTGCACGTGCCTGGTGGACAAGTACCCGCGCCTTACATGCGGGGAACCTGATGACTTGGGAGGACTTCAAGCTCAAGTTTAGCAAGTATCATGTGCCCCCGGGTTTGATTAAGAAGATGAGGGATGAGTTCAGGGAACTGAAGCAAGGCAGAATGACCGTGGTAGAATACCGCGACAAGTTCCTCACTTTGTCAAGGTACGCCCCGGATGAGACGGACACCGTCGAGAAGAGGAAGGAGAGGTTTCTGAATGGACTGCATGATGAGATGCAGACTGTGCTGATCAACATCCCCTTTGCTGACTTAGAAGCACTCGTTGACTCCGCCATTCAGATGGAGGGGAAGATACACCAAGCCAATGAGAACCGCAAGCGCCGTATGATGAACCAGAGTGGGCCCAGCAACCACCACAAGTATCGCCCCAACTCAGGTGGAGGGTTCGCCCCAAGAAACAACAAGCCCCCGATGCAGAATCCACGTCCGAGTTATCAGAACCGGAGTGGAGGAAACCCTAGGTCTGGAGGACACAACAACTACAACAACAGCAACAGCAACTTCAACCGCGCCCCACCTCGCGCCCCCAACAATAACTCCAACACTGCTCCAAGGACTGGGAGCAACGCTGTTCCCATCACCCCCAAGGACAAGTCCACCTACAACTGCTACGAGTGCGGAGTAGCTGGGCACTTCTCCTATGAGTGCCCCAAGAAGCTCGCCAAGACTGCCGCCAACACCTCAGGCCCTGCGCAGCAGCGTCGTGTCACCACCAACAAGAAGTTCGCCCCCAACAACCCGAACAACCGCAACGGCCGCCTCTACCACATGAATGCAGAAGAAGCTCAGGAAGCCCCAGACGTTGTGCTGGGTATGTTCTCTGTTAACTCAATACCCGCAAGAGTGCTGTTTGATTCTGGAGCATCGCATTCATTCATTACCGAAGATTTTGCATGCACTAGTAAGATTCAACCCATCAGTTTGAAGCATGTCATGATAGTTCAAATTCCTGGATCAACAACTAAAGCTAGAAAAATTTGCAAAGATGTGCCAATCAGAATACATGAAATAGATTTCTATGCAAATTTGATTGTTCTGGGAGCCAAAGGTTTGGAAGTAGTCCTGGGAATGGACTGGATGGCGAAACATCATGGACTGATTGATTGTGCCAAGAAGGCCATCACCATGACTAGTAGCACCGGAATAATAGTCGAACACATATCTGAAAGGATGCCCCGAAAATTTACCTGTAACCAAAGCCTAGCCAAACCCACCTTGGATCAGATCAGGGTCGTTTGTCGATATCCTGATGTGTTCCCAGATGATCTACCCGGTATGCCCCCAGATCGGGATATCGAGTTCATCATCGAGTTAATCCCCGGAACCGGACCTATAGCCCAGAGAGCCTACAGCATGAACCCGGCAGAGTTAGTGGAACTGAAGAAGCAACTGGATGATATGCTATTCAAAGGTCTGATTCAACCAAGTGCGTCACCCTGGAGATCACCAGTTTTGTTTGTGGACAAAAAGGACGGTGCCACTCGTTTGGTTACGGACTATCGTAAGCTTAACGATGTCACCATTAAGAACAAGTATCCATTGCCCAAGATAGAAGATCTGTTTGACCAGCTGACCGGAGCCCGAGTATTCTCAAAGATTGATCTGCGGACAGGATACCATCAGTTGAAGATTCGTGCCACCGATATCCCCAAAACTGCCTTTACCACCAGATATGGACTGTACGAATACAATGTCATGTCATTTGGATTGACCAATGCCCCCGCTTACTTCATGAATCTCATGAATAAGATCTTTATGAACTTCCTGGACAAGTTTGTGGTTGTCTTCATCGACGACATTCTCATATACTCCAAGTCCGAGGAAGAACATGAGCAACATTTGGAAGTGGTCCTAGATACCCTTCGGGAACATCAGTTGTATGGCAAGTTCAGCAAGTGTGAATTCTGGTTGAAGGAAGTAGGATTCTTGGGTCACATCTTGTCAGCCGGAGGAATTGCCGTTGACCCCGCAAAAATCAAGACTGTTGAAGAATGGAAAGCCCCAACCACTCAGACCGAAGTCCGTGCTTTTCTCGGATTGGCGGGATACTACCGCCGATTCGTTGAAGGATTCTCGAGTATAGCAAGACCAATGACCCAATTGTTGAAGAAGGACCGGAAGTTCGAATGGACCGACAAGTGTGAAGAGAGCTTTCAACAGCTCAAGTTAAGATTGACAACAGCCCCAATTTTGGTGATGCCGGACATTACCAAGCCCTTCGATGTGTACTGTGACGCCTCCAAGATTGGTCTTGGATGTGTGCTAATGCAAGAAGGCAAAGTGATATCTTACCTATCAAGACAGCTGAAGCCGCATGAACAGAACTACCCAACCCATGACTTAGAGCTAGCAGCGGTGGTGTTAGCGCTGAAAGTATGGCGTCATTACCTCATGGGTAATCGATGCGAGGTTTATTCGGAACACAAGAGCCTGAAATATATCTTCACGCAGAAGGAGCTGAATATGAGACAACGCAGATGGATAGAGTTAATCAAGGATTACGACATGGAAATCCACTATCACCCCGGCAAGGCCAATGTGGTAGCAGATGCTCTGAGTAGACTGTCGTGTCAGTTGAACTCCATGTTAGCAATTGAGCAACCTAGTCTGTTTGAAGAGTTTGAACAGTTTAGACTTGAACTGGTTAGCGAAGGATACCTCGCCAGCATTGAACTCCAACCCACCCTGATTAGTCAGATCAAAGAAGCACAGAAAGGAAATGCTAGCATTGACGGAATCAAGAACCAAATAGCCGCCGGAAAAGCACCAGGATTCACCGTAGATGAAGAAGGAGTGCTATGGTATAACAAGCGCCTTTGCGTACCGTCGGACTCAGAATTGAAGCAAGTTATCCTGAAAGAAGCTCACGACACCCTATACTCCATCCACCCCGGAGGAACCAAGATGTACCAGGATTTGAAGGAGCAATTCTGGTGGCATGGAATGAAGAGAGAAATTGGAAGCTACATCGCCAAGTGTGACATCTGTCAAAGAGTCAAAGCAGAACACCAACGCCCCGCAGGACTGTTGCAACCCCTACAGATTCCCGAATGGAAGTGGGATTCCGTAGGAATGGACTTCATCACCGGACTGCCCAAGTCTAATAAAGGAAACGATTCCATCTGGGTAGTGGTCGACAGACTGACCAAAGTCGCCCACTTCATCCCCGTCAAGACCACCTATCAAGGACCGAGACTCGCAGAGCTATATATCTCAAGGATAGTCAGCCTGCACGGAACCCCGAAGTCGATAGTATCCGACAGGGGATCCCAGTTTACCTCCCGATTCTGGCAGAAAGTACATGAAGGACTCGGAACTCGCCTGAATTTCAGCACAGCCTATCACCCACAGACAGATGGACAGACAGAAAGAGTCAACCAAATATTAGAAGATATGTTAAGAGCATGTGTGCTAGAGTATGGATCTAAGTGGGAAGACTGCTTGCCGTACGCAGAATTCTCGTACAACAACAGCTACCAAGCCAGCTTGCAGATGGCCCCCTTCGAAGCACTGTACGGAAGGAAGTGCCGTACCCCTCTGAATTGGTCGGAAGTAGGAGAGAGTCAAATCTTTGGACCAGATATTCTCCGAGAAGCCGAAGAGAAGGTTCACAAGATCCGCGAGTATCTCAAGACAGCCCAATCAAGACAGAAGAGCTACGCCGACAAGAGACGCCGAGAGATGACCTTCGAGATCGGAGATTTCGTATACCTCAAAGTGTCCCCTCTTAAGGGAATGCAGAGATTTCAACTCAGAGGAAAGCTCGCACCCCGATATGTCGGACCTTTCAAGGTCCTGAGTCGCCGAGGAGAAGTATCCTATCAGCTAGAGTTACCGGAAGAAATGTCAGCGGTGCACAATGTGTTTCACATCTCGCTACTCCGGAAGTGTTTAGAAGTGCCTGAGAAGACCGAGGTTTTCAAGAACATCGACCATCGAGCTGTCGATATCAACTCAGATCTGACATACCGCGAAGTACCTATTCGCATCTTGGAAGAAGCTTTCAGAACCACCCGTACTCGAAGTATCAAGTTTCTGAAGATCCAATGGAGTAACCACACCGAAGAAGAAGCCACTTGGGAGAGAGAAGACTTTATGAGGACTGAGTACCCAGATCTCTTTAGTACCTAGTTTTCTCAGATCTCGGGACGAGATCTTTTGTAAGGGGGAAGGGTTTGTAACATCTCAAGTTTCAACAATAATAAACAAGAAAGAGAAATTCCCCAAACTCAAATTTTGCAATTAACAAAAACTTTTTCTATGCATATAGGGCCACATATAGATAAATGCATTTGAGTGATATTCTTTTGTGCGATTGCCATGATGAGTGTTAGTATGTGTAAACCTTGCTATGTGAACCCTAACAAAGTTCACTAAACCCTAAATTGAGGAGAAATAAAGAAATTTGGGAAAAACCCCTCTCTCACTCACATACACTCTATGTAAAATAACCAATCCTCAACCAAGGCCAAGTTTGCTTGCTCCCTTGCTTCTAAAATACTTCAATGTGATAAACTAACACAATTGCATCCTTGGATCAAGAATCAAATCAAAAGAAATCAAGATTTCATCACACATGTGATAATGGTCACATCTCACAAAAATATTTTCTTCACCTCTTTACCCCTCTATTTTTCTCAAATCTTAAACTAAGCAAGGTCAACTAAAGCCAGGTCATCAAAGACCATGTCAAGGTGAGAAACTTTGATGTTGACCACCCTCCCTAAAGTTGACTAGGTTGACCAGAATAAGAGGGCAAAGAGGGAACCCGAGAGAGAGAAGAAGATCACCCCAAATTTTGAAAACTTGCAAATCAATTCCAAATTGAGTGCCACCACCACCAATACATCCCAACATTTATATAAATGAGATTCACCAAAAAGATTTTCAAAATTTGAAAGAAAGTTTCTTGCGGCCATTTGGTCGAACAGGTGGCAGGCAGCATCTAGACTAAGTGATACATGCTATTATCCAGCAGTTTTGACCCTAAACCACTTTGGCAAAGTGATCATCAGCCTCCCCTACAACCCCTGCCTCTAGCCCAGTACTTGCATGGCTGATTAAAGTGGAGGAGAAACCCTAGAACATGCTAAACAATGCCATGCCGGCCACCTTTGGCACCCATCTCCCTGGCCACTCCCTCGTCGTTTCTCCATGTCCTCGAGCATCCCTGATACATAAGGATCACGCCCGTACCACTGGATCGATCGCCACTGCACGGCACTGCCCAGAACGCCCGTGTCCAAACCTTGCCAGGAAGTGCCAGCCGGCGTGGTGATCACGCCCTGGACGCGCAAGGACGTCGTCCACTTGCACGCCACCGTCCTCGCCCTGCATCCCTACCTCTGGAACGAGAACCGCCTCTACTCCCTCTACCTGCTAGACATGCTCAAGCACGCGCAGAGGCCTTGTCGCCGTCGTCCTCGCCGGCGAAGTACCGCGGGTACCGCCACACTCATCACACGCGCCCGAGCGATCCCATCTCCCTTTTTCTGCGCCAGCTACTCCTTGAGCATCTCCAGGACAAGGCCTACACGCTCCCGTCCTTCGCTTGCCCTTTCGCTCGCCGGAAACGCCACGCCATGGCCGCGCCCTTGCAGCACCCCGCGGCACCCCTCGCCGCTATAAATAGAGGCCCTCCCAGCAAGCTCCTCTCACACCACTCGACTCCCCTCTCACCACTGATCATCCTCACCACCTTAGTTCGTTCGATTGCCGCCGGAGGAGGAGCAATTTCAAGATCGGAGCCGCCGGGGGACGCAGCTCACCGTCGACGATTGGCGCCACCCCAAGCGCCGCCGCTGCTCCCAACCTCTTCCCCATCGACTACACCTTCACCGCGCTTACTGCCTGAGTCCTGCATCGGCCTGGTAGGCTCCCCGACCCCCTACTGCCGCCGTGCCCTCGTCGGAATCCCGTCGGTGACGACGACGCTCCCCAGCCGTAGATCTCTGTTCTAATCCTACGGCCATTCTTTCGCATACCGGTTCGGCGTTTAAATAGACACCGACAGGTGGCCCCCACCCTGTCAGCGCGGCCCGAGCGCGCCAGCCGCGTGTTGGGCTGCGAAGTGCTGCCGAATTTCGTTTCGGCCCAATAACCTTTCCCGCCGAAGCCCACAAATTCAAATCTAGTTTTTTTCTTTATTCAAACTTTGCTCTGCTGAATATTAGTAAAATTTGAATTCTACCAAACCAAAGTGAGCAAACTTTATACCGTTGGAAAGCCCATGAATTTACCCATCCAATGCCACTGGCCCCATCTCCATTTTCGTTATAGATTTAATTTGACAAAAAAGACAAGACAGGGACTTTTGCACTTTCAAACTTTATTTAAAATTCAACCAAAATAGATTTTGAAGTAATTCCAATTCTAATAAATCACAAATGATGTCCTCTAATTGATTATGCAATAACATAGCCCTGTTGTTTGTATGATCATGGACTAGATCAAATAAAATGGCTATGTAGTCATTTCTAGAACATTTTTTTTTAAAGAGGAATTCAAACTCAACCCTAATGTGAGATTTCCCTCTCATTTAAATTTTGATCCTAAGTACTAATAACCAGGGGGAATGACTTAGGCTAATGAACCCTTGAGAATTATTACTTAGAGATTTTAATTCATTTAAATGTTAAGTTTTTAAAACTATGTGAAGTGTAACACTTCAATTAAATTGAACTCACATATAATAGATATGAAATGTTGACTTTGGGTCAACCTATATTTCATACCTTATTATTATATGAAGAGATTAAATCTTAATAAGAGGTAATGAAAAGGAATGTTTTCTTCTAAAGATCTACATACCAAATTTAAGATTTAGGAATAATGAGAGGAAATTATTTTTCTCCTAATTAATAATTCATCAAATAACCCACCATGCCATGTTTGATTGATGATAGGACTAGTGTGTGAACTATTTTGAGTGCCTCTAGTTTAGCATGTGAGCTTGGTTTAGTATTTATACCTCGTATTCGTATATAGACGCTAGTAACGAGGAATACCAAGAAGAGGAAGGCTACTCTCAGGAAGAAGAAGAGAACTTCGATAACTACCCAGCTCAAGGCAAGCTAACCCTTGCTAAACACAAGTGCTTAGCTCTACAAGAGCAAAGGCACCATCACACTTTACTTTTATGTATTACCTATCCCATGTTTTTACTTACATTTGCTTTTGCTTATTTATTTCAAAGTACCCTTTTGATTTATGATTCACTTGTCTAGAGTAGAACAAGAGCATCAAAGTTAGCCTAAGCAAATAAAGATAGATAGCACCCCCTCATGGCTAGTTGCTATTGCTAAGAACTAAAATTGACTACTCTAGATGGGAACATTTGTGTTTTGAACTGAAGTGAAAGATTTTTGAAGGTGAATATGACCAAGAGAGAGATGGTGATTTTTTTTTGACAAAATAGATGATTGAGTTTGAATGCGATACCCTTCCAATTATACAAGTACCCCCACAATACCTGATTATGGGTAGGGCTTAACTAGAAACTTGTGTATTTTAGTATGGGTTCCTCTGAACAAACATCATAGGGGTTACGCTGCGGCTGCCTCCGTTAATTGTGGGTTGATGTTGAAATGAGGTGAATGTACGGCCCAAGCCCTGTGCAGTTCCCGGGTTGACTGCGGTTTTCACCGGGAGGCCAAGCTCATAGGGAGAGGTGCTCATACTAGCATATACAAGTGAAAGGTTTCGATTGATGATCCGCGTACTGTGTTACGATGATTTGAGGTTACCCTCGACGGATGTAATCAAAAGTTGTGGCACAAGAGTACAACCTCTGCAGAGTGTTAAACCTATTCGAATAGCCGTGTCCACGGTTACGGACGATTGGAAAGGCCATACTATCTCCGTTATCTTTAAAAAATTTTGGTTCTAGAAATGAATGGTGGTTTGAAAGGTGACATTATGGTGATCCATAATGAGTTGTGGGAATGACACTAATGTTCCCACTTGACTTAGTCTAGCACATGAATTAGGCTTTTCCCAAAGATTTATGAAACTAAAACTTGGCTTTATGCAAAGAAACCTAGAGCTTAGCATCCCCTTACACTTAATGAGTATTTATCTTAGAGTTAGTTTGCGAGTACTTTAAAAGTACTCATGGCTTTGCCCTGGCTATTCAAATGCCAGACTATGAAGGAGAGCACCCGTATCAGGATGACGGACAGCAGGACGTCTACGATAACTAGGATCGTCTTCTAACGTCAAGCGTTGCCTGTGGAATATTTCGTCCACTACTACTTCGCTTCCGCTACTATTTGTGATGTTGAACAATATATTCGTGTAATATTGGATCATGTGATCTATGGTTGTAAGAAAATATGTGATGTAATAAATGATGACTCTATGCTACTTACTATTATGTCTCGCAAAAACATTATTCCTGGGATTGCGATGTACGGCATAATAGGCATCTGGACTTAAAAATCCGGGTGTTGACAGAAACACTTTTAAGTCTAACCCACTTCCTATGAAAAGGAATCTTGTAAATAAACAAGTCAATGAAGAACAAAGTGAATAGCATAGGAAGACAAAACAAGTGTAACTTCAAGATTCTCAACATAAAGAGGGGAAACTTAATATTGTTAGGATGCATATAACCATGTTTCCCTCTCTCATAATAACTTTCAGTAGCATCATTGATGAAATCCAAAATATAACCATCACTTAAAACATTCTTATCATGGTTCATATGCATAAAAGTATCATTAATTTTGGCATAAGAAGAATTCTTCTCATTAATAGTAATTGGAGCAGGATCATCAAGAATTTGAACATGGTAAACAAGTTGCATACTAAGGGAATTGTTTTTGGCAATCCCATCATAACTATGACAAGTTTCATAAGGGTAATTATAACCTATATCATAGCATTCTTTATAATAATTGTCAAAGATTGGAGGCATAGTGTAATCATAAGAAATAGAATAGTTATCCTCCATAGTATGTTCATCTGTAACCTTACCATCATTGTTACTAGAAGGAGATGTATCAAACATATAATCATCAGTAGCAAAAGGATTTTCAAACACCTCATCCCCAAGCTTAGAGATTTCTATATCATTATGGGAAGAAGCATGGATAGTACTAATACTATGGCAATTATTAACATCATCATTTTCAGAATTAGTTTCCCAGAGATTTTCAATATCAAAAGTAGTGTGCTCTTTCAAATCATGATCACTAATGTAGGTAAAGGGCATAGGAAGATCATTGTACTCAGATTCATTATCATAATAATCATTATGAGCAACATACTTACGGTTACCTATCGTTATCTCATACACGCGGGGATATGCCGTTACCTCTTTCTTTTTATTTCCCCTCTTCTTCTTCTTCTCCTTCTCCTCGTTCCCTTTTTTAAGAGGGAGAGTCTTGATGGGGGGCTTCTCCACATAACCTGATTTATTTCCAGAAACAATAGAAGAAACTTGGGAGGATTCCTCCTTTTCATTAATAAGTTCAAAACACACAGCGGTCCTATCATATTTTGGCAAAGTGTCATCTTCTAAAATATTTTGTATGTAAGTATTTGTATGGCAATTATCAATGAAATAAGAAAGACACCCATGCTGGACATCATTAATATCAAGATCACTCATATGTAACAAAGAGATTTTTCTTGATAACTCTTCACACCACAAAAATAAAGTAAGTTCATCATGCTGATTAGGAGAAATTTCATCATCACAATACAAATTTGCAGCACTCATGGGGTTCGAATTATCATTGGAGGAGCATTGAAAATTAAAATGGCCTACTCTATGGCAAAGTTCACAAATAAAAGGATAGAGGGCACAAACTTTTTTACCAAGATCATCTAGAGCCCTAGACCACTTTCTAGTTTTTTCATTCCTATGATGGATACAATATTCATCTTCGATTTGATTAATTCCACAAGGTCTATGCATTCCACAAAAATTAACATGCTTATAGGAAATAGCATTCTCAGGAGTCTGAGCATGTTCATTGCAATCATTAACAACAATTCCATTTTCCATGCAAGTGTCTTTAAAAGGTTCATGATACTTATCAAAATTCTTCCTAGGCATTCAAAATGAGAGGCAAAAGATTTATAAAGATTTGTAGCAGCTTGAGAGTCAAGACCATAAGTAGCACTCATATTTCGAAATTTATCAGTATCCATAAAAGTTTCAATGCATTCATAATCATAATTTATACCTGATTCTTTACCTTTGTCGTTCTCCCAATCTTCAGTATTCTCCTGAATTCTTTCAAGAAGATCCCATCTAGCTTCAACCTCCTTGCTTGTGAAAGATCCCTCCAAACAGGCATCTAGATAGTCCTTGTGATGTCCTGAAAGCCTTGCATAAAAATTATTAATAATAACATTACGGGGGAGCTCATGAATGGGACATTTGAGCATTAGCGACTTCAATCTCCCCCATGCTTGGGAAATACTCTCTCCATCACGAGGATAAAAGTTATAAATGTAATTCCTATCAGTATGCACTTCATGAGGAGGATAAAATTTAGAATAAAAGAGAGATACAATTTCCTCCCAACCAAGAGAATGACACTTCTTCAGCAGTTTATACCAATCCGCCGCTTTACCAGACAGCGAAATAGAGAATAGTTTCTTCCTCACTTCATCCATAGAGATACCTGCACACTTCAATAACCCGCATAATTCATGCAAAAACAGTAAATGATCTCCAGGATGGACAGTTCCATCCCCTTCATAACGGTTATCCATAACACGTTCAATAATTTTCATGGGTATCTTGAAATCAGTACTTGCAGTAGGTGGATTTAAAATATCACAAGCATCATTAGAGTTATCGCATATGGGAGATAAAGCATTATCGGAGCAAATTTTCTCCCCTAAAGATGGGAAGCTAAAAAGATCATAAAAACTAGCTTCCCCAAGCTTAGACTTCTCCATAGCATTAGCAGTAATTGCGTTCATACTAATAACATTGCTACTAGCATGCAAATAAGGTTCCATAGGTTTTTAAATTTTCGCATCACACAATTCATGTCTTAACTCAGGAAATAGATTAAAAAGCTCATTGTTATTTTCCATTATGCCTAACTAGTGAAATAAAAACAAGAAACAAAAAGATGCAATTGCAGGATCTAAAGGAAATAGCTTCGAGCACTCACACACCGGCAACAGGGCTAGGAAATAGCTTAGTAGTCGGAGGATGTGAATACCTTTTACCTTACCTCCCCGGCAACGGCGCTAGAAAATAGCTTGATGTCTACGCACGCTTCTATTCCTGTAGACAGTGTTGGGCCTCCAAGAGCAGAGGTTTGTAGAACAGCAGCAAGTTTCCCTTAAGTGAATCACCCAAGGTTTATCGAACTCAGGGAGGTAGAGGTCAAAGATATCCTTCTCAAGCAACCCTGCAATTACGATACAAGAAGTCTCTTGTGTCCCCAACACACCTAATACACTTGTCAGATGTATAGGTGCACTAGTTCAGCGAAGAGATAGTGAAATACAAGTAATATGGATGATTGTAAGTAGTAATTGCAATCTGAAATAAAAATGGCAGCAAGCGAACATGTAACAGAACTTGTTGGAGACGGTGTTTCAATGCTTAGAAACAAGTCCTAGGGATCATACTTTCACTAGTGGACACTCTCAACATTGCAATCATAATTGAGTATAAATATAAGCACTTCATCATACTACTCTCTTATTGGATAGAGAACTCAAATTCATTGGGCAAGTGTGCAAAAGCACACCTCAAAGGCGTATTCCCAAGTACTAATAAACACCCACACCGTCACCGTGAGCATTCATAGGAGGTACTAACACACCACAATTCATAAGGGAGTTACACACGGCGCACACACTATCACCATTACACCGAGGTCACAGTAACCCCAAAGTTCACATAATTAAGCACTTGAATAGCATATGACATCTAGATTACAAAGCTCATCATATGGATCTCAATCATGTAAGGCAGCTCATGAGATCATTGTATTGAAGTACATGGGAGAGAGAGATTAACCACATAGCTACCGGTAGAGCCCTCAAATTTCTGGGGAGAACTACTCCCTCCTCATCATGGGAGACAGCGATGGCGATGAAGATGGCGGTGATGTCGATGGAGATGACTCCGGGGGCAATTCCCCGTCCCGGCAGGGTGCCGGAACAGAGACTTCTGTCCCCCGAATTGGAGTTTCGCGATGGCGGCGGCGTCCCTGGAGTCTTTCTGGAGTTTCGTCAATCGGTGTCGAAGTTTTAGGTCACGAGGAGTCTTATAGGCGAAGAGGCGGAGTCGGAAGAGTCCTGGGGGACCCACACACTAGGGGGCGCGCCCCCACTTTGGCCACGCCGCCATGTGGGGTGGGGCCCCCTTGGCTCCCCTCTGGTCCCTCTTCGGTGCTCTGGAACCTTCCGTGGAAAATAGGACCCTGGGCGTTGATTTCGTCCAATTCCGAGAATATTTCCTGTGTAACATTTCTGGAACCAAAAACAGCAGAAAACAGCAACTGGCACTTCGGCATCTTGTTAATAGGTTAGTTCCGGAAAACGCATAAAAACATTATAAAGTGCGAGCAAAACATGTAGGTTTTGTAATAAAACAAGCATGGAACATCAGAAATTATAGATACGTTGGAGACGTATCAATCCGACTAAGCGCTCCCAGTTCTGGAGTTCCATCCAGAAACTGAAATGGCATTTCAAGTTGGGGGCACATAAAAGGTCCGGAACAGGAGGATGACCTACTTCTGGTTAGACTAGTGGACTGGGAGGGGCCTTTGCATCAGCTATTCCAAATTTATTCGCATGTTGCGACAATCATTTTGTCACGGTGGTGGGAGTGAGATCGGCTGAGGGATGGTGCATCTGATTCAGGAGGACCTTCGGGATGGATGATACGGTGGAGTGGGAGAACTTGTGTAGGATCTTTGATCTAGACCCTGCGCAGACGGACGAGGATTAGGTCTTCTGGGCTTTGAAGCCGTCGGGTGTGTACTCCGCCCACTCCATGTACCTTACACTGTCACAGGGGGCGATGGTCACTTACTTTAAGGAGGTTTGGCGCAGTAGATTTCCCCCGAAAATCAGAGTCTTCCTTTGGCAACTGATACGGGGGAGACTCTCCCATCGGCAGAGCCAGTGGCCCGAAGGGGAAAGGCCCCTCAGATGGCAGTTGTGCGCTTTGTGGCGGGTTGGAGGATGTGGCAACCACATCTTTTTCAGATGCCACTTTGCTCGCTTCATGTGGGTTGGAGTCAGGGAACTCCTCCCATGTAACTGGAACCCGGCAGGGGTTGGGGATTTTATTACCCTTGCCCAAGGTCTCTCGGTACCCCTACGTAGACTAGCTTGGTTCACTTTTACGGCTCTATGTTGGACGCTCTGGAACATTCGTAATAGGTTAGCCATGGAAGGGAAGACGATCTCTAGCCCAGCCGACGCCTTATACAGAATGTCTATATATATGCAGAGCTGGAGGGTACTGGTCAGGCGGGAGAACATGGCACTTCTGGACGAGGTGCGGCACGAGGTTAGGCGACTCCACGCGAGGACGAGGAGGGGAGGACAAGATGCTTTTGTGCCATAGGTACTAGTCTTGTTCTTTGTATCGTATTGGGTGTGTGGTGTTGTATCTCCTTTCATAGACTTTCAGAGTTTGTGGTGGGAGTGGCGTTTTTATGTTGGGTACCAGACTTGAGGATGTTGTATTCGTGGATGTTGTCGTGAGGGATTTATTTATAAAGCCGGGCCATGGGCCTTATGTTTTAAAAAAATCTTGTTGACCACGACACTCCTTTGCCTCGACGGATTCTCCCTACCCCTCCGCAGCCACAAGCTCTTACGACTGTGGCAAACTAGCTTGTTGGGCAGAAAAGGAGTTGTTGCACTTTCATGAGCTCTCAGTACGCGCCGGCAGAGAGCCATGAAAGCTCGCGTCGTGTGCTACTTATAGCTGCTACACTTTTATTTGGTCTCAGACTGCGCCAGCAACGAGTTGTGAAAGCTCACACCAAGTGCTATCTATAGAATTCTTCTTCATCCTAGTCTCCATTGTTCGACTTGTACGTGGTGGCAGACAAGGTCACATACCTTTAGTGGAAGAAGCTGGATGCAAAATGTCACGAAGTGTAAACAAAACATATAGAAATTGGTGTAAAATAAGCATGGAGCATAAAAAAATATAGATACATTTGTAACGTATCACTCCCTTCTGAAAGGCATCAGGGCAATATTTTTATAGACGTTTTTAGGTCAAGACGGAGGCACGAAGATGAAAACGGACGGCATCGGAGGCTCGAGGGCCAGGATTAGGCACCCCACGCGGCCAAGGAATCTGGCCTCGTGGGCCTACCCCTTTTGGTCCTCGGACTTCCTTTCTTGCGCTTTCTTGGCTCGTACTCCTTCTTCCTTCCAAAAACTGATCTTTGTAAAATCTCAGGTGATTTGGACGTCGTTTGAGTCCCTAAAACATCAAAATATAGAAAAAGGGGTTTTCTGACAGTGCAAGGTTAATTCAAGAAAAATAGGGAAACTGTGAAATATCCCCAAAATCAATATAGAACAATGATATAACCCTTATATGATGCAAATATGATTGAAATATAAGTAATACAATGCAAAGTTCATGTATGCATTTTACATGCATCACATGGGTACCTAGTGATCATCGAATCGAGGCAAAGAGACAATGATACAAGATTGCAAAACTCATATTCAATCCTTACACATATTATAAGATTAGATGCACATGAACACTGCGAGGATTCACCCCAACCCGCATCCCGTGAGGACTACTCACACATTATAACAAGATCAATAACAAAGATAGAAATCATTGTGGAAAGTTAATACTTGGATTGAATCATAATAGTCTTACAATGGTCGCTAATTCTCAAGGAGGTCTCTATTACAATGGTGATGGCTATGGCTATGGAGGAGATTTAAGATGGAATGGAGGAACTATGGTGGTGGATCTACTTTGGTGTGGTGTAGATGGATCTGATGGATGGCGACTCTGTTTGGCGACCAATGGCTCTCTCTTTGGTGTCGGGTCCTTCACAGAATTTATAGGGTTTGACCTCGGGAAGGCTGTGGCAACCAGTACGGGCGCATGGTATGGGCGGGACTTGCCCGTACCGATGCCCGTTAAACTCTCTAGAACCGCCTCTTCGAGCCTGGTCAACTTTGCTGCACTTGTGACGCGGTTTTCTTCAGTAATTGCAGGTTCATTTGTCATTATGACGTGATTTCCTGTACACCATTCAAACATAGGAGAGATTGCACATCTTTGCATTAATTAGTAATTAGTAGCAAATTGATAGGTAAACTTAGTCAATTTCTTGACTTAGCTAAGGGTTTAAACGCGAGAAAAAGTGGCGTGTTTCACAACCATCAATGAAGATGTTGATGATGACCACGTCGGAGGGGGTGGAGTCCACCGGAGGAGATTCCGGCATCAGTTCCCCCCTCCGATCTCCAACGATGGTGGCATGCTGACTCTATTTATGTGCTTTCAATCTCCGCCCCCGTCTCCTCGAGGAAACCATGGGGGTCATATACATAGGGGTTTTTAGGTCAAACGAAGTCCGTGGGCGCAAGATTGATGAGAAGTCCGCGGGCGCAAGATTGAGGAGAATCGGACGGTCGAGGGGGAAATGACCCCTGGTGGCGCGCCCTAAGAGGGTGGGTGCGCCACTGGGCCTAGTTCCCAGCCCCTTGACCTCTTAGTGTCCCACTTTAGCTCATTTTGTTTGTCTCGAAAATTCCAAAGCGTGGACCCTGACCTTGCCCTTTTTGAGTTTCGTAGCTCCCGGAAAGTCAAAAATACTAATAGAAGATCTTTTCTGCCAGACAGAGTTAAAACCAGAGGAGAGAGGATTGTTTAGAAAATCCCTAAAAACAATATAAAATATGGAAATAACATTATATAATATGCAAATATGTGGGAATATGTGGCAATACACTACAAAGTTCATGCATGCATTTTACATGCATCACCTCCTCCACGCGGATCTCCACCACACAAAAGGAGAAGGGACGATCTTGAAGTCCTCTGCATCGATCTCCATCGTCATCATAATCAACATCGTATCCATCTCTGATCCCCTTGTTTACTTTGTTGTATTTTCAAAACATACTGTAGATTTGCACTTGTATACATTCATACCTCCATATCCTATATTCATATCATTGTGATGATGTTGATTGCCTCCATATGTGAGTAGTTTGTTTGTTCTCTGGGAGATAGGGAGGAACCCAAACAATACTATGATATGAAATAAAGATGATCTATAATTTCAGTACATTAACATGTATTAGTTTTCTCTCTAGATATTATGTGAAGTGCACCATGTAATATTTGCCTATGGGACTAGAGAGGGAATTAACATTGTTCATAAGGTAGTGCATACGGTGCTAAGTGACATAACGTACGGACGTGCTATTCATGTGGGTAACAGGGATTAGAAGGGATTCACTAAGCTCATATACATATCCATGGGGAAACCCTTAATTCTGAGGGGTTAGATTGGCTTTCTTACAGTTATTATAATGGTTATTCAGGATGAAATATCAAATGGCTTGTCTGGGATCAAATATTATGGAGCTCTTCCCATACATGCACATGAAGGGCTATACAGATTTATCCTAATAATAAATAGTACCAATGCTAGTAATGGATCCTACACTCCCTGAGAACTCCTTAGTTATATCGCAACTCCATGCAACAACACTCGCATGCTCTTTATTTTCTTTGTTCTTAGTTACTTTAAACCTCTCTCAATTACAGCTATCCTATCAACCTATAGAGCTAGTAGACTATTTCCAAACACCGTTTTGGGTGCGAACGTGGCCACACTAACAATATAGCCGCGGGTCTATGTTATTTCCATTTCCAAAACTTCCATGGGATGAACTTGATAAATAATTTTTTATTACAAGTATTGGAATAACCCTGTTGTTGGTGCAGGAACTTAGACATCAAGAAGGTGCATATTTGGTAGGAGGATCTGAAGTTTAAAGGCATCCCGTCAGCAACACCAGGTCATGGTTCTCTCTACCTGCACCTTCCATCTTTGTCTGCAACCTTACATTTTTTCCTATGGACGACTTTTTTTGGGCACACACATACCTCCCACGCCTAGCACCACCATCAACGCATGACACATTATAACGCCGCTTTTCCTTACCCACGACCACAACCAATACAAGTCACAATAGAACACCATCTCTCCCCGTCCACCACCACCATCGATACAAAGGCACCATTGAATGTATTTTTTATCAATTATGAAACCAAATAAGGGTACACAACATTATGAGACTACCTCTCCTCTACCACGGTCCAAGTTTTTCTAGCAGGGTTATAGTGGGCAGGCCAAACAGCTGGGGAGAATCCTTTGCCGGCTGTTAAATTGCCAAGTTAGGCGACTTTTCCTGGCAAAAAAGTTCTCCCACATTTGGTCCATGGTGTAGTGTCTCGCCATCTACCACCACCGCAACCACAAGCACATACCAAAATTGTACGTAAATATTTGTTCTCTTGTAAACAAATATTAAATCTACGATGGAACCGAAGTGGGTGTCAAAAATAAGAATTAAAGAACGACATTTATTTCAAAAGATTGTGTGTGCATTGCATACAAGACACTATTGCGTGTAAATATTTCTATCAATTATAAAAATTGTAGCAAGTAGATAGGGCCAAGGTAGGCATCAAAGAACTAAACAAGGATACACTATAATATGACAACACCACCGCCCACCTACCACCACCACAACCACCGGTATGCGACAAAATTATATTTATTTTTGGTCGATTGTAACAAATAATTACATCTTGATGAGACCAAGGTGGTGTAGAAAAAAAATTAAAAAGCAATAAAGGTTCTGCATTGCTGTAGACGATACACAACATCATTGCGTGTAAATTTTATTATTCATTATTGAAAACCAATAAATTGGTAGAACCAAGGTTGGCATAAAAGAACCAAAGGATACACGATAATAAAACACCTCTCCACCTACCACCACCGCAACCACTGGCACAAGACAAAATTGGTTGTAAACTTTTTGTCGGTTGTAATAAATTAGTTAATCTTCGATGATACCGAGGTGCTTGAATCTCCTATAAGAGGAGGGGCGAGGTCTAGATAACCAAAAGTGCATTGCAAGTGAAAATACAAATATAGGTAGCCAAGGTTTGAAAGTGCCCACTCGCGAGAAGATTTTCCTATGAGAGTCGTTTTAGAAGGCCAAGGTGATCATTTTATAGCATTCCACTCATTTTACATTTGAGTAAATTGGTCGAGTAGTGGTGGCCAAGTTATATATCAGAACATACAATTTTCCTTGTTAGATTTGTCCTGCAAAACAAGATTTCCATCTAAATTACATATTGGAAGATGCAATTTTCATTATGTTTCTTACCATCATTCCATATATAGTTGCTCGACTATAGAATAAGAACACATGCATTCAACTATGGGCTAAGTTCGGCCATGGTTTGTTCTGTGTTTTTGTTCTAATCCCTTGGCGATGACAAAATTTTGGTTTTTAGCATAGAGATGTTTTTTTTGTTTTGAAGCAGGTGTGCCAAAGTAAGAATACTAGCATGACTTTGAATTCTTCTTAAAATGGAAAAGGGATGAATTAATTTAGTTGGCTACTTTAGTTGTTGATGTTAGAGTGAAATAGCAGTATCAGGTACTGAGTGATAGATGAAAAAATATATTATTTGTGGTTAAGAGGGAAAATGATAGGTTGCTTGCGTTGTTCTTTGTAAGCTAGAACAAAGAGAAATATTAAATGAAGCTATTTTGAGTGTAAAACTATAATTAAAATGACCTACTTATGTACACAGTACATCTAGAAAGGCTAAAGGGCAAAATATAGTGTTTTAGAATGGGTAAAGGGCAAAACATAGTGTTTTTAATCTGGATGTGCATGTGCATCACCACAAGAAAATCTAGATCTAGAAGCATTAATAATTAACACTAGTGAGGAGCCTAGCCATGCAAAGATGACATACCTCTAGTACCGCCCCATGCTTATGCAAAAAAGGTAACCCTATAATAATAGAAAAAATCCTAATTTGTTGAATGATAGACTAAATCCTTGTCGGTGATGCAGGAATCTTACAGGGAATTTCAGAGGAAATAGTTCAAACTCTGCCATTCGGTGATGCGCATGCCATGACCAATGCTGGCACCGCCTCACTCTCCCTCCGGCCCTCCGGGCTGGTAATCCTCAGTGATGGCGTGTCCCCAAATTCCGGTCGCGTGTTCCTCCAGCAATGTCGTCAGTCTCAGAAGCAACGCTGGATCGCTCCTCTGTGGCATGTATCAGAAATTACTGAATATCGAAGAACTAGAGGAAACATCCTTAGAGGCTATCGACAACGCCGGGAACCTGCTTTGTCGTGTCATCAAGAATATCAAAGATGTCATCCATGCCAACAATGTTACCAGTGTCTGATGCAACATCTAAAGTTTCGAGTTAGTAGAGTCTTAGATTTGTAAAGAGAAAGGTTTTGTCCCATAAAAGGTGGTTACCATGTTGTTTCCAAATCAATTACGAGTTTTTTTCTATTTTTATTATGAGTTGTACTAAGGTAATACAATGACCGTACCTCTTTAATTTCTCCCCTTACTCCACCCTTTTCTCCTCCTACTTCATTTTTATCCTTCTTTACCAGCATTTATGCCGCACACCATAACACTAACTGGCCTGGGCCACGTGCGACCTGCTCGGTTGGATACCCAATCGAGCCCAGAAATAGGAATATGAAATGGACATAAGTTTCCCCTTTATTTTTTGTGTGGATTTTTTTCTAACAACTCTTTGTATCTATGTATGCCGTGTTTCAGGTACATCACCTGGTGCGTACTCAAATAATCTAATATTTAGGGTTTAAATATTTTGTATTTTGGTACTTGCAGACTTAAAAACTATCTAAATAATACATGCCCATCGTTTTCTAGTGTTATGTGAAACAATGTAACAATGTTTCTCATGTTTCTTTTTTCCATGAGCAAAAATCTCCTATATGTTATTGCTCTTATATTGACCAGAATGTCGCATTTTTTTACATATTCCATCACTTGTTTTCGGTACCAAATCTGGTACAGATCAAAATGTTTATTTGGCAACATTTGGCATTGGGTTGTATTGAGAAAGCCTATTTAGTTGGCAAAGCACAACTATAAAAGTAGCTAATTGTGTTGTTTTTGTAATAATCAAGAATTGAGGCTAGCGTTGCAGGTTGTATTCATGGAAACATACCTAAATCACTTACGGTACAAATTAGAGTAGTATGATATGCATGCTTTATGTTGTTCTATATCCTATTATCATAATGATTTTGTTTTAGTGTAGTCTTAAGTTGTTGTCGACTATTGTGTAGCAACTCAATGTGTATTATTTTTTGTGGCAACCCAATGTGTACATATGCATGTAGTGCTAACCACACGATGTGGATCAGCAGAATACTTTGTCTTCTATTTGCACCCAACCCTGGAGGCGATATTGTATGGGGTCCTAATACTATAACTAGACCATAGAAAGCGCCCGTTGACGCGCCCGTCCATCGTACAAATTAACGATTCAAATATGTAATTTTTTTTTATAAAATATAACTCCTGAAAAAGTATGAACAGTAAAAGTAAGAAAATCTCAACAAAATCTTGACATTTTTCACCCTCCTTAGATGAGTGATGAAGATCACAATTATATTTTTACTTTGATTTTACAACTGCAGTTCAAATGGATCACGCTATGCTTGATCGTATATACAGCACCACTTTTCAAAATTGAGCATACATCGATATTAATTAAACAGATTAATGCTGGTGCGATCCTTGCATTCTCAGAGATTTGCCGGTTTGGCGGTGGGTTCTGAGCTTAGTCATCGGAAGATAAAGGACGGCGTTGTTGAAAGGACACGGATGTCGCCTAGAGGGGGGGGGTGAATAGGCGATTTAAAACTTTTACGAGATGGGCTTAACAAATGCGGAATAAAACTAGCGTTTACTTTGTCAAGCCCAAAGCATATATACTATGGTTCACCTATGTGCACCAACAACTTATTCTAAGCAAGAGTTCACCTATGTGCACCAACAACTTATGCTAAGCAATACAAGCAAGTATGTGATAGCAAGATATATATAACTTCAAGCACGATGGCTATCACAAGGTAAGGTGCATAAGTAAAGAGCTCGGGTATAGAGATAACCGAGGCACGCGGGAGACGATGATTTATCCCGGAGTTCACACTCTTGCGAGTGCTAATCTCCGGTGGAGAGGTGCGGTTGCTTAGTGCTCCCGAACGCCACAAGAGGCTCACCTTGAGGTGTGGTTGCTCGATGCACACCAACGCCACAAAGGCCTCACCCCAAGATGCGGTACTCACACCACACACCGAACGCCACGAAGGCGCCTCACCTAAATCTCCGGTGACCCTCGCCACAAAGGCCTAGGTCACGGTTCCACTAAGGGATTTCCTTCGAGGCGGAAACCGGGCCTTACACAAAGATTGGGGCACACATCCACAACTTAATTGGAGGCTCCCAACAAATCGCCACAAAGGCCTAGAATCCGTCTAGGGTTCCAAGAACCCAAGAGTAACAACTTCCTTGCTTTCACCTCCACGAATCACCGTGGAGAACTCAAACCGATGCACCAAATGCAATGGCAAGAACACCACAAAGATGCTCAAGTCCTTCTCTCTCAAATTCCAACAAAGCTACAAAAGCTATTGGGGGAATAAGAGAGGAAGAACAAAGGAATTCACAAAGAACACCAAGATCAAGATCTAGAGAGTTCCACTCACAAAGAGATGGATTTGATTGGTAGAAATGTAGATCTAGATCTCCTCTCTCTTTTCCCTCAAATGGGGGCAAGAATCATGGAGGGATTGAGAGATAGAGCAAGCTTCTCTAGTTCAACAATGGAGGAGAGAGAGAGTGAGAGAAGCACAGCCCAAGGAGGAAGAAGGGGGGTATTTATACCCCCCAAGAAAATCGAGCCGTTTGGGCAAAACCAGGGCCGGATAATCCGGCCTAAGTAAGGGCCGGATTATCCGGGGCCGGATTATCCGGCCTCGTGGACAAAACCTGGACAAAATCCGGCCAAAAATCCGGCCCCCATCCAGAGCTGCTTTTCTTCCGGTCCTTAGCCGATTTCGGGGCCGGATATTTCCGAAATATCCGGCCCGGATAATCCGGCCCGGATATTTCCAAAATATCCGGCCTAAGAAAACTGCAGAAACACCAAAACTAAAACGGGCATAACTTTTGCATCCGGACTCCGATTTCGATGATCTTGGGCTCGTTGAAATCACAACAACGAGCTCTACAACAATATGCATAGAAACATCATAGTCCAGCAAAGGAGGATAGAAACAAATGATGAAAGGTTTGACCTATCTCAAAAAGACATACCGGTAAAACCTCCAATCTTGAAAATGCAACAAGTTGCCCATGGAAAAACCATTCTCAATGAACTAGAGCTTGTCATGAGAATAAGCACAAGCTCTAAAACATCACATGGATAAGATCCAAATAAAACCAAGAAAGATGATGAACCAAACTCGAAACGCAACAAGTGATCTATGCGAAATCCGTTTTCGATGAACTAGAGCTTGTCATGAGAATAAGCACAAGTTCTAAAACATCACATGGATAAGGTCCAAATAACAACCAAGAAAGATGATGCAAGGATGCAAAGGTTTGAGCTCTCTCCGAACGATACGATCGAGTTACTCACTCGAGAGCCCTCTTGATAGTACGGCAACTAAACTATAAACCGGTCTCCAACTACACTATGAGACCGGTGAGAAACAAACCCTATCAAGAGCAAACCTTATACTTGCGCATTCCACTTGAGCTCGATGACGACGATCTTGACCTCAACAAGATGGAACGCCTTTCTTGCTTGTGCTTGCTTGACGAAGTCTTGTGGATTGCTCCCCCATAATCCACCATGGGAGAGCTTCTTCTTCGGCGCATCTTCACATAACCATGACCACCATGTGGATTGCTCCCCCATAATCCACCATGGGAGAACTTCTTCTTCGGCGCATCTTCACATATCCATGATCACCATATGGATGGCAAGACTCAAGCAAAGGATCTCTTCGAGATGGCTCATCTTGAACTTGCACTTCATTTCTTCATTCTTCATCATGTTGATGTCTTGAAGTAACTTGAGGGCTCACTTCATCTTCATCTTCAAGACATACTTGACACTTGATATCCTTCATCAATTTCTTCTTATTGCAACCTTGAAGCCAACATATGGTTCAAGCATTGCCTATGGACAACTCCTACAAATATAACTCAATGCAAACATTAGTCCATAGGGATTGTCATTAATTACCAAAACCACACATGGGGGCTCCAAGCACTTTCAATCTCCCCCATTTTGGTAATTGATGACAATCTCTTTGAGAGGGTTTATATAAGGAATTTAAGTAACAAATAAGTTGGATCTATAGAGCAAACTCCCCCATAATATATGCATGTGTGAATGATCTTGACTTTCATTGCATATATTGGCATTCAAAGCCTAGTGGAGTTTCCTCTAAAGATTCAATTATGCAAAGCAACAAGATGCAATGCAATGAAGGCACATGCTTAAGCACAAAGCAAAGACATAACCAAATTCCCTTAAACCCTCCAAACTTCTCCCCCATTGGCACCAATTGCCGAAATGGGTGAAAAATTTAGAAGGCTAATATAGTGAGAGTTCCTCCATAGCGTGTGCATTTCTCATAATTTGAGTGGAATCAAATGCACATATCCAATTACGAATATTCGGAAGGAATCACACCATAGATAGGATCAACAATTGCAAAAAGATAACAAAGTCAAGACGCTTCAACAAATGAAGCAAGCAACCAAATGAACCACAAAGAAGATATCAAAAAGAAAGATAGATATTATGATAAGATCAAGAAGATTGCTCTAAATAATATGAGGAAGCTCCCCAAGGTTTGTGCACAAAACTATACAATTTGTATTGGAGTATAAAGTGCACAAACATGGAATCATCACTCCCATAATATCATTCAAAAACAAAATATACCAAGTGAATCAAACTCTAATGATCACCACAAGATAGTGCTCTAAATCAAATGAGGAAGCTCCCAAGGTACATGCATAAATTAAAATGTTGTCTTTGAATACAATATGCATAACATGGAATCCTCACTCCCTCATTACCATTTAAAACACAAACATTTGGAATAGATCATAGATAGAGAAATAAGCTTAACACTTGCAACAAACAAATAGTTGAGCAATAAGTAAGAGGCACCATAATAAAAGGCTCAACCAAGAGGATATGTGAAAGGCATGATAAAGCATATTATAAGACTATTATATGGATGAGCAAAAAGCATCATCATAGTCTTCAATGAATTATATTTCTTAGCATGACCAATCAACATGCAACAAATAAATAAGATATCAAATGGAGATGTATCATCTCTTATGTGTATAAGTTTCTCTAAGTGGACAATATCACAAAGATATTTATCCACAAAGAAACATGCACACACCAAATAGATACACAAGAAAAATAGCATGATATCCAAGACGAAGTCATGCAATATACCAATAAGATTTTTGCTTAATAGCATGGCCAAAGGCTCAATATTATCTTATTGTACATTCATGAACTTCAACCACAAACAACTAAAATACATCACAAATATCAACAAGGGATAGAAGATAGTTGGGATGCATTTGAGAAAGGCAACAAGTATCACAAACGGGGATACCAAAAGAAGTAACTAAATTTGCACTTTCATCTATATTGCACATGTGAGAGCCTTGAGGAATTGATATGCAACAAAATTGCTAGATAGGCATAGTTGGGATGGATGAATCATGAGCATGATTTAAAATACTTCCCAACAAATGCACTCATCTCAAATTACTCACATTCACAATAAAGAGGTTTCATTAAGACTTTTGCAAGAAGCACAACATTTGCAAATCAAGAGATTCATGCCAAGATGCAACCATAAGGTTGGATACAAGAAAAGTATGCATGAGAAGATACTTGTTACCAAGATAGCATTGGTGTGGATGTAGTAGATATGTGTTCGTTGATCATCCTAGCTTGCCTCACGTTACCATTGAGTCACCACTTCTTTCCAAGAGTGAGACAAGCATTCAATGCATATCCATTGTACCTAACACAAAGGTAAGTACAAAATGGTCCCCAAACTAATTGGGTCCGAAGTAGTTAGACACACTACAACATATAGGACAAACTCCACAATTCTATGTGCATATAGATATGAAATTGAATTTCATGCACATCTTAGCCAAATTAGGATTTGATGGAGTTTACCCTATATATTGGATCAAAGAAAGTGACACATGCCATAAGATATACATATATTAAATATGCATGCACAATACTTTCAAGAACCAAAGGAAGATACAATTTGGACAAAACACCAAATAAACCAAGAGACAATGGTTGTCCAAATTATATCAAAGAATCAAATCAACACAAGATTGACTCCAAAGACTTATCTCATTATAAGAAGCTAATTAAACCTAAGCACAAAGGAATGAGATAACCAACTCCCAAGAGAGCAAGGTTCCAACAAATAAACCAAACCCTCGACACTTTTTATGATGGCACACAGTACCAAAAAGAAAATTTATGACTCCCAAAACCAAATTTTTGATAAAGATCAAGAGAAGTTTATATAACAAATATAGGAGAGCTCCCCCAAGATTAGTGCATTATCTAGGATTTAGAATATGGATACAAAATGCACACAACTAGGATCATCACACTACCTATATCTACTAAAAAAAGCTAAGAAAGTTTGAATAGAAAAAAGAACACATGGGAGTCAAAGCACAACAAATTCATGGCAATAAATAAGGCAATTTAAACACAAGATCCATAAGATGCAAGAAAGACACATGGGAGTCAAAGCACAACAAATTCATGGCAATAAATAAGGCAATTTAAACACAAGAGCCAATGTAGATATGATCAATAAATATCTACCTCATAATTGATTACCAATTGTCCTAGGACAAGAGGTATTAGGAAATATTTCCCGGTGGTAGTTTGTAAGTATACATAAGATCATATTTACAACGAACAAAGCATATGGTAAAAGATAAGAGTTAACCATCATGCAAAGAAAGTTTCTTGATAGCTTCATTTAGTCATACCAACATGCAAGGCAATTAATAGTATTCATACCAACATGCGAAGCAATTAATAGTATTCATACCAACATGCAAAGCAATTAATAGTATGACTTGAAGCACATGGTTTTCCAAAAATGTATTGATGGACACGTTGTGAAAAACCATGCCAAGAAAAACTTTCACAAATAAGATCCACAAAGATATTAGCAATGAAGCCATTTAAGCAAATTGGAGCTTGTTTGAGAAAACATGCCACATAGGAGAGAGATAAATTACGGTATCAATTCTATGTGACACAACCTCAAATGTTCACATTTTCTAGGCTTGTAATATGCACAAAGCTTATTACTCCCCCATAATGTGATAAGGAATTTATTTTCACAAGAGGCAAATAAGATCCAAGTAGAGATATTAATGGACATTAGAATTTGAATTTCTCATGAAGATGACATACCACATAGAGACTAGATAATCTTGCAATATCAATTCTAAGTGGTATTCCTCATGTACACACATTGTTAGGATCATGAAATTCCCAAAGGAATGTCACTCCCCCAAAATGGGATTGTCCATTAATCGCTCATAAGAGCCATATAGGATACAACAAGATGCAAAGAGGCTCCAACACACACACAAATACATGGTGTGCAACCTAACATACATAGACTTGATTTCTCAAGAAAAACTAGTAGGATGCACAACATATACAAACATATGTTAGGAACAAAACTAACACATGCAAAGGGGCGAGTAACTTTCAATATAAAAGAGTTGAGCACATGTTACCGCAAGGAGGAACATTGGGTGTATGATAGAAGTAAGATAACCAAAAGACTTGGCTTGAGATAAGATAAGTGATGAAGATCCCTTAATTCTTCATGATGTAACCAAGTCTCCAATGCCCACCAACAAGCACCTATTGATCAAGTTTTGGATTGTTGGTCCCCAACTAAGTTGGGTCCTAAGAGGTTAGTCACAATAGGCTTGGCAACCCAAATGGTTCTTTTCTTGACACCACTTTGAGCACCAACATATTTGGCAAACACATTGCCACCCTCATCCTTACGAAGAGAATAAACATCATCAATGGAGATAGAGTTGGATGAGGTACCAATAGTGCAAAAAGAGGAGATGTGGCCCTTCTCACGGCATATGTAGCAAGTTCTTTTCCTCTCCTTCTTCTCACTAGATTTCTCCACAATGGGAGCATTGGCTTGATTCTTCTTGGGAAGTGGAATTTCTTCAACTTGAGGTTGAATATGAGTTTGAGCTTGAGGCCGCTTCCCTTTTTGCTTCTTCTTCAAAGGGCAAGATCTAACATGGTGCCCTTCAATTTTGCACTTGAAGCAAACAATCTTGGCCGGGTCTTTGACTTGTACTTGGCCCTTCTTCTTGTTGTTGTTGTTCTTGGACTTGTTCTTGTTGTTGGATTTGAATCCAAGTCCACTCTTGTCATTGGGGGATTGTTGCACACTTAACATCGTGTCAAGTTTGCATTTCCCTTCATGACTCTTTACCAAGTCGGTCTTCAAAGAAGTGACTTGGGCCTTGAGCTCTTTGATTTCCTCTACATGGTTAGTAACAACACAAGTACTAGAGGAAGTAGAACCTTCATTGTTAGAGCAACAAGGCAAGGAAGATAATTCATCACAAGATTTAGCAATACTATGAGTGGATGAATTACTAGGACTAGCACATGGCAATATAGCATTTTGGGTAGTAGTGCTAGTATCCACATGAGGCTCACAAGGTGTTGCCTTCGATATGATAGTCTCATGAGCTAACTTTAGCCTATCATGGGAGGCTAGAAGATCCTCATGGGAGCTAGAAAGCTTTCCATGATTTTCTTCCAATTTCCCATAATTGCTAGTTAGCAATTCAAGTTGAGCCCTTAGCTCAACATTCTCCTTCAAGATAGATGCTTCACAAGAAGTAGAGTTAGTAGCACAAGCATCATCACAAGACATATTAAGAAGAGAAGGTAACATAGCATGCTCTTTTAAATATGAAGCTTGTAGTTGCTCATATGACTTGGTGAGGATAGAGTGTTCGCTCTCCAAGGCCTTGTGGGCCTTGTCTAGATCATCTAGATCCTTAACAAGTTTATCATGGCCAACACCAACTTTGAACTTTTCATTTTTAAGCAATTTTAATTTAGCTTTAGCATGGTCTCTTTCTTTAGTGAGTTTAGCAAATATTTCATTTTGAGACACCTCAAGGGTTTGAAGTTGCTCCTCAAGAGAGGCTACGGTCTCTTGTTCTTCTTCAAGATCATTCTTTAAAGATGCTACATCATCGGCATACTCTCGTTCAAGAGCACCCTTTTTATCAATGGTGTTCTCATGCATCCAAATAAGTTTTTGGCTCTCAATAGCGGTAGTCAAGATTTCAAAGAAGTGAGAGCTAGCAATTTTATCTTTGTAAAGAACCTTGAATACACTCTCACCTTTATCGCGTAGAGAGACAACCCAATCCTCTTCTTCATATTCATCCTCATTCTTATCACCACGAGACATATTAGGTTCCATGGTAGGAGGTACCGTGGAACCCTTGGCCATAAGGCATATATGAGGACCGTGAAATAAAGATGAGGAGTTACTTGAGGCTCCTTTCAAGATCTTGTCTTGACCAATAGAATCTTTGGTTTCCTCTACATTGTTAGACACACAACAACTAGAGGAAATAGAATCATTTTTATCATGGCCACAAGACAATGCAAGCATATCATCATTAGATTTTTCAAGCAACTTACACATGATATGCAAGGACTATCAACACAAGAATGTAAATCATTTCTAGTGCTAGATGTGTTTAAGTCCAAAGATGAACCATTGCAATGAGATATAGATGAAGGATCATCAATAGTAAGCTCAATACCAACATTGCAATTTCCATCACCACTCACCATATCATTACCTTGTGTCTTGAAACACTTTGGTGAAGTGGATGAAGATGAGAACTCATCACGGCCGGAAGTGGAAGCAATACAATCATCCTCAATGATATTGGACACATCATATTTATCTCGAAGTTTTGTCCATAATTCATGAGCGCTCCCAAAAGGCATGATTGAAGAAGTAACTACATTGCTCACAACAATGGAAAACACATGAGAAGCAAGAGCATCGAGACAAGAGTTTTTCTTCTCCTCATAAGATAAATTTTGGGGATCCTTAGGAGAAGAAAAACCCATGTCAAGAAATCGCTCCATGTTCGGGAAATACCCCGCAAAATATTAAGCACATAAATTTTCCATAGATCATAATTTGTGCCATCAAATATAAACAAGTTATTGTGATCTAATCCCCTAACCGAGCATCTTTACTCTCAAGGCGGTGAAGCCTAAGAATGAGAGACCTTGCTCGATACCAATTGAAAGGACACGGATGTCGCCTAGAGGGGGTGAATAGGCGATTTAAAACTTTTACGAGATGGGCTTAACAAATGCGGAATAAAACTAGCGTTTACTTTGTCAAGCCCAAAGCATATATACTATGGTTCACCTATGTGCACCAACAACTTATTCTAAGCAAGAGTTCACCTATGTGCACCAACAACTTATGCTAAGCAATACAAGCAAGTATGTGATAGCAAGATATATATAACTTCAAGCACGATGGCTATCACAAGGTAAGGTGCATAAGTAAAGAGCTCGGGTATAGAGATAACCGAGGCACGCGGGAGACGATGATTTATCCCGGAGTTCACACTCTTGCGAGTGCTAATCTCCGGTGGAGAGGTGCGGTTGCTTAGTGCTCCCGAACGCCACAAGAGGCTCACCTTGAGGTGTGGTTGCTCGATGCACACCAACGCCACAAAGGCCTCACCCCAAGATGCGGTACTCACACCACACACCGAACGCCACGAAGGCGCCTCACCTAAATCTCCGGTGACCCTCGCCACAAAGGCCTAGGTCACGGTTCCACTAAGGGATTTCCTTCGAGGCGGAAACCGGGCCTTACACAAAGATTGGGGCACACATCCACAACTTAATTGGAGGCTCCCAACAAATCGCCACAAAGGCCTAGAATCCGTCTAGGGTTCCAAGAACCCAAGAGTAACAACTTCCTTGCTTTCACCTCCACGAATCACCGTGGAGAACTCAAACCGATGCACCAAATGCAATGGCAAGAACACCACAAAGATGCTCAAGTCCTTCTCTCTCAAATTCCAACAAAGCTACAAAAGCTATTGGGGGAATAAGAGAGGAAGAACAAAGGAATTCACAAAGAACACCAAGATCAAGATCTAGAGAGTTCCACTCACAAAGAGATGGATTTGATTGGTAGAAATGTAGATCTAGATCTCCTCTCTCTTTTCCCTCAAATGGGGGCAAGAATCATGGAGGGATTGAGAGATAGAGCAAGCTTCTCTAGTTCAACAATGGAGGAGAGAGAGAGTGAGAGAAGCACAGCCCAAGGAGGAAGAAGGGGGGTATTTATACCCCCCAAGAAAATCGAGCCGTTTGGGCAAAACCAGGGCCGGATAATCCGGCCTAAGTAAGGGCCGGATTATCCGGGGGCCGGATTATCCGGCCTCAGGGACAAAACCTGGACAAAATCCGGCCAAAAATCCGGCCCCCATCCAGAGCTGCTTTTCTTCCGGTCCTTAGCCGATTTCGGGGGGGCCGGATATTTCCGAAATATCCGGCCCGGATAATCCGGCCCGGATATTTCCAAAATATCCGGCCTAAGAAAACTGCAGAAACACCAAAACTAAAACGGGCATAACTTTTGCATCCGGACTCCGATTTCGATGATCTTGGGCTCGTTGAAATCACAACAACGAGCTCTACAACAATATGCATAGAAACATCATAGTCCAGCAAAGGAGGATAGAAACAAATGATGAAAGGTTTGACCTATCTCAAAAAGACATACCGGTAAAACCTCCAATCTTGAAAATGCAACAAGTTGCCCATGGAAAAACCATTCTCAATGAACTAGAGCTTGTCATGAGAATAAGCACAAGCTCTAAAACATCACATGGATAAGATCCAAATAAAACCAAGAAAGATGATGAACCAAACTCGAAAACGCAACAAGTGATCTATGCGAAATCCGTTTTCGATGAACTAGAGCTTGTCATGAGAATAAGCACAAGTTCTAAAACATCACATGGATAAGGTCCAAATAACAACCAAGAAAGATGATGCAAGGATGCAAAGGTTTGAGCTCTCTCCGAACGATACGATCGAGTTACTCACTCGAGAGCCCTCTTGATAGTACGGCAACTAAACTATAAACCGGTCTCCAACTACACTATGAGACCGGTGAGAAACAAACCCTATCAAGAGCAAACCTTATACTTGCGCATTCCACTTGAGCTCGATGACGACGATCTTGACCTCAACAAGATGGAACGCCTTTCTTGCTTGTGCTTGCTTGACGAAGTCTTGTGGATTGCTCCCCCATAATCCACCATGGGAGAGCTTCTTCTTCGGCGCATCTTCACATAACCATGACCACCATGTGGATTGCTCCCCCATAATCCACCATGGGAGAACTTCTTCTTCGGCGCATCTTCACATATCCATGATCACCATATGGATGGCAAGACTCAAGCAAAGGATCTCTTCGAGATGGCTCATCTTGAACTTGCACTTCATTTCTTCATTCTTCATCATGTTGATGTCTTGAAGTAACTTGAGGGCTCACTTCATCTTCATCTTCAAGACATACTTGACACTTGATATCCTTCATCAATTTCTTCTTATTGCAACCTTGAAGCCAACATATGGTTCAAGCATTGCCTATGGACAACTCCTACAAATATAACTCAATGCAAACATTAGTCCATAGGGATTGTCATTAATTACCAAAACCACACATGGGGGCTCCAAGCACTTTCAGTTGTCTGTCTTGCGTGCGGCAGAATTGAAAACTCAGTACACCATTTTTGGACTTGTCCTCATTCTCAGTCGGCATGGTTGTGCCTGTTCGAGTTATCACAAAGTCAGTTAGCTGCTCCACCAAAATTGCTTTAACATCACTCGGACCTCAAGGGCTGGCTTCTGGACTGGATCGGTAAGGCCTCGAATGATGATGTAGCCTTGATGATCACTATGCTGTACAATCTCTGGCAGGCTCGGAATGATGCTAGAGAAAGTCAGAAGTTGGCGGACCCGAAATCTGTGGCGACACGCACTGTTGCAGGTATTGAGGAGTGGAAGAGTGCCCAGACTTTGGCGCCCTCTGTCTCGGTTAATCTGAATGAGCACTGGCTCAAACCGGACTGGGAGTGGGTGAAGATTAATACTGATGGTGCTTATCGAGCTTCAGAAGCACATGGAGGTGGTGGTGTGGTTATCAGAAACCACCATGGATGCTTGGTGGGTGGAGCAAGCCATTTTTTCCCTCATCTGTTGGATGCTGAAGGAGCTGAGCTGCAAGCATGTCGGTTGGGTCTTCAACTTGCTCGGACTATGCCGGTATCTAAGGTGATTCTGGAAACAGATAGTACTGGGGTGGCGGCTAAACTTTCGCGGGACGAAAAGGATCGATCAGTTCACGGTCCATTGGTCGAAGAGATCAAGTCCCTTCTGCGGGGTTTTGGCGATTCGTCTGTTAGAGCGGTGCGGCGTACAGCGAACAAGGCGGCGCATCTATTGGCTAAGGAAGGCTGCGTTAATAAACTTTGTAATGTGTGGTATGATTCAGTTCCGTTGTGCATTAGGAACCAGATTGTACTTGATTCAGACCTGTCGTAATAAAATCGCAGCTATTTCTTCTCAAAAAAAAAAGAGATTTGCCGGTGCGCATGTCCTGTGTGGGCCAGCCTGTAGTACTACTTGGTAGGGAAAAAATTTAACCGTCCAGCCGGACCTTGACTGCTCTCGCTTCTGCTTCCCTTTTCATAAAGGAAATATATTAATATTAAAAAATACCAATTACATCCAGCCTCTGCAACAACGCAATATCCTAATAGCATTACAAAAGCACACATCCAAAAAAGAAAAAAAACTAAGAAATAAAAGTCCAATATCTCAGCCTTAGTAACAACAATACATCCACCACCAAGACAACGCCTGAAATTCAGACTCTCCAAAAGCGACGCCTCCAAGAAGGGAACAGTGCACCAGCGCCGTCGTCGTCGGATCAAAGATCTTAGGTTTTCACCCTGAAGATAGTTCTCGCTCTCAAAACAATGCCTTTAACATGGACATTGCCGGGCACAACCAGCTGATGCCAGACCTTTGATTTTCACCCTGAAAGGTAAGACTCCGAACTTCACGTGTGTTGCCGCCTTCACTTTCATACCACTATTGCGAAGCCCGGAACACCAAGCAAATCTCTCAACAACGCAGAGACTTGAACCTCCCTTAGCTAGTACTTCAATCCGGCCTTCATGATATTCCCTTCTTCTGACTTCACCATGGACCAAATATCATTTGATGTCAACACAGAACAGAGCTTCGTCCAGCTCCCTCTAGAACCAAACGGTCGGAATAAAAACATGGGCTCGCACGACCAAATACCACCGATCCAGCAAAATCCAGGAAATAGAAGCATTGTTACATTCGCCGGCGGCGCCCTCCGGAACTGAACTCTGGCCAGATCGAGAAGGGCAGGCCTCAGGTAGGTCTTTATCTTCGCCCAAGAGAGACCCTAGGACCACCGCCTTTATTCAGGTCGGACCCCCACGTCGGCAACCATCCCAGGGTGGCCAAGGTTGCCGCCGGAGACACCAAGCGCAGATCGCGTAGTCCAAAGACACCGCACAAGTCTGGGCACCGCCGCAGCCGAAACGCCAGCCCTCTACCGCTACCGCTGGCCACCGAGAGGCGAGGAGAAGAGGGCCCAGTGCACCACCACATCGTCGTCTGTTCTGCCGCCGTCGAGCCGAGCCCACGCGCCGCCACCGAGGCCCCTGACGAGAGGGCCGTGCCCTAGCCCGAGGAGGAAGTCACGCGTCCACCCCCCGCGCGCGAGAGGATGAGGAGTCCCCGCCGCCGGCGCGAGTGGCGGTGAGGGAGGGAAGGGGGAGAGGGGGTGGCGGCGGCGCGGTAGGGTTTCTCCCGGCCTCCACGTGGGGGCGACACGGGATATGGGAGAGAGTTCGTCGACTCGAATCACCGCCTCTGCTGGGCTGCAGCCGCCCCCTCCCCATCCCCTCTTCCTTCCGTTGTCACCCCCGTCTTGATGGTTACCGGGAGCTCCAGGCGCCGGTCGTTGCGCTGGAACGGCGCCGCGCCCCTTCTCCCTCTCGCAGCTCTTCATCGGGGCCTCCCCCTCGGTGGCTCCGGCGAGGTCAGGCAGCTGCACGAGGCGGGCAAGCTGCGCCTCCTCCTCGAGGGTGCCGTGGGGCAGGTACAAGGACGACTGCCGGACGAGCCTTCCTCTGTGGCGCCTGCTCGGCTTTGTTCCCTGCCCCGCCTGCGCGAGATCCGGCAAGATCTTCGTCGAGGAGGAAGGAGGCACCGGTGTTGCGAGTTGCGACGACTGGGCTTGGCGCCTCCATCGATGGTGCGTCGCTGTTCCGTACCTTCTCGATTTTTTTCCTTATTTGGCTCACCGTTCTCTCCTCCTGGAGCCCACTCAACCAAATACAGCTGGTTTACTAATTTAGCTGTATAAGTTGGCAGGGATTCATCTTCGTTCCAACTTACTAAGGTACTGTATCTCCCGAAAAAAGTGTGAACTAAGGCAGGTTAATGGCGTTAAGAAAATCAGTCTGCTAGGTAAGAATAAATCCATTACTTCTAATAACCATATTTTTTGTGAAGTTTTCTTGGTCCATGTATTTTTCTCAAAATTTCATTGAGATAGTAGCAACTGTTTGTTTGGTCTGTCTACATGAAGAAATGCAAACCTCTTCTTATTGTCAATCAAGAAATATGAATAGATCCACGGGGTTTCCCTTTGTCATAGTCCATGCTATGAATTACTTTTATATGGGAGAAATCAGTATCCTTCCTGTGTATCTTTACAAAATTATCGGAATAGTGAACTGAAGTAGTCAATTTACTCACTGATGTAAACAATTCACCATTGTCATATTTTCTAGAAAATCAGAATATATAATATCCGTGCATGGTTATTTTCCTACTACGAAGGTTTTTAGAAGGCATAATCTATTTATTTGTCAACTTTTAGGCAGGGACGATACTGGAAAAAAATGCCATAGGGGTCATCACTATAATCTCTATCATAGTGGGGGTAATCCTCTATAAATTATCACTTGCCAACACTAATTAGTAAAGGATTTTGTATTTTTATTAGGCCAGTTGACCCCAATGGCATGGCAGCTCTGTCAGGTCTTGTAGGCAACCTTCCGTCTACATATAGAGTTTTGTTCTTCAGTTTGACATGAACTAGCTGAATCTTAAGTCAATTCTTCAGGTTCCGTTGCCGAATTTATATCCAGCAAGATAAAAAGATGTTCTCAATTTATCGGTTTGATCGGCGACTTCGCATTCAGCAAACTAAGAAGATTTTCTTAGACAAAGTGTTCTCAAATAAAAGTTTTTCAGGTTTTGTTGGCGGCATGGCATCAATGCTTATTTGAGGTAGATACTTCGGTGAGGAAAATCCTGAAAAGTTCTACAGCCAGGTAGTTCCTCTAATTAATTGTAGCAGTCTCATAGAGGAGATCAGCTGAGCATGATTGACATTTCCCCCTCCTGGTGCTTAGACATATCTGTGTATTACCTAAATAAACTTATCAGCGCTCCTTCAGTTCTCTTTGGCAAGGTCGATTTAGTTACGCATGTGACATTTTTCTTCTTCTGTGTTGTGTTTCCTCAACAAGGTGCTACATGCAAGGGAAGGTGCGAAGAGCATGATTAATAGGACATTTGTAGACCTTCCTTGGTAAGTTAGGTTAGAGGTTTATGGAGCTGAGATTGATATACTAGAGGTTTGATAAGAAGAATCTTTGCGACTATTCTATCAAGTCTTGCTTACACAACATTTCTCATATTGCCCTTGCTTTTCTTGGTTTTGCCAACACCGCACAAATTTGTGTGTTCACGCCTATCATGCATGGTATAGTTTTGCATTTATATCCATTCAGACTCATTTTCTAATTTTATACCGATGGCAAATTAGGCCAATTTTCTCAGTTTGCCCTTAATAATACATAAATATCTAAATAAGGCGATGGTTATGACCTTTATTTCTTGGTATTTTATCTTGATATTTTAGTTAGCCATTTGTGCATGTTATAAGTTCAGCTAAATATCAGCATAATTATGAGGTAAATATTTCTTCTCTGATTTTATTTAGTAATGTTAATGTATGATTACCATGGTTGGATGTCTTCCTTGTGTAGAGCCTGCACCATTTTTTTGAAATCGTCTTATTTTTATGTTTCTAATTATCCAGACTAAAAAAATGATAGGTAATAGTAACACCTAAATATATCTTACATATTTGCATGACTACATCTTATTTCTTCTCAAGAAATCTTAAATGAGTATATATTCAGATAGTTGAGTTTTTAAACAGGCAGAATATGGGTTCCACATGTTTGATAAGCTTATGGGTGTAGTAAAATTTTGTAGTGCCACTACTTACTGACTTTGGCCCTCAATTGTTACATACATCATGGCATATATATATATATCTGCTTATTTCAGTTGTAGTAGAATTTTTTAGTGCTGTCTGAGCTTACTCACTTTTTGGTAGCACCAATGGGTGATAAACTTTCTACTTTGCCTGCTTTTAGTGTTGATTTATGTTACATGTTCACTTTAGCACACTTTATTTGGAACCAGGACATGGACATTGATCAATTGGTGTGTTTTCAAGGTCAACTAGCAAGTTTGTGTTTTAGTGTGTGAATGACAATAATTTCAGGATTCCATTTTCATGTCTGCAGTATACACATCCGAGGTCATTGACGGTGGTTATTTTCGTGAGCTTCTTCACAAAATTCTGAGATTTGACAGCTTGCCATTTATCTCATTTGTAACAAAGTGTTGCAACTAATTTAGAAAGTCGTCATTCAGCTCCTTTGGTTTTGGCAATAAGTATGTTCTACTTAACTGATATTCAATTCTGAGTTGTAGATTATTATCTGTTGTAGCCTCACACGGTTAGCTTCATGGTTTTGTATGTAGCTATTTGTTGTTATCAATTGTTCAGACTAACGGATGCATGATTTTTTCCTAAATATAGCTGTTTTTCTTGCAATGAGGTTAATGGAGTGGTCAGAGCAAAGCATCTAATACTGATTAGCACTGAAAAAACTGTTACTACCGCTTGCAAGCCGTGTTTATGATTAGATCTTGGTCGCTAGAAAAAGCTACTAATCACTCTATTGATATTTGGTGTTCTTAGTGATGTATGTATGTCATTCTGACTCCAGTATATTAGCATTGTACTCCATTTTGGTTCCTGATTTAGAATTATTTTGGATGAATTATGTCCACAATCATGCCTGCACCAACATATAATAGTATCACGGGATCTATCTTTAATATTTCCTAAATGTATTCCAATGTTGTTTATAACATGCTATTTCGGTGGAGTGAGAATGCTGGAATAAGCGTGCGGAAGTAGCGGTCACTCTGTTTATGTGTTGTGGTTACATGCTCTTGCTATGGTTGCACTCTTTGTGTGTGTTTTTTTTTTTTTTTTGCATTTACACAAAATTGGCTTCGTTACAACTCTTAGGTCCACCCGCTACATGTTGTTATCAAGTGTGACTAAACATATAAAATGCAACTGTGTGTGACATGTATATTTGGGCTCTGCAACCTCAGTGATCCATCAATCGAACGATGATGTATTGGGATATTAGGCATTTTGCCGTGTTTCCTACTGAGCTGATCAACAATAAAGGTTGGTTCCCCTAAAAAAAAATAAAGGTTGGTGGTTTGAATCAAGCATGACAGCATTCTGTGATGTGGTTTCAGAAGCCAGGTGAGAAGTTGTTGCCGTTGGTTTGAAGAAGACCAACATGCCTAAACGAATTCACACATTTCCAATTAGAACTGTGCCTGCTATGTAATTTTGGTGAAGTTGAGTCATGTTGTTGCCGAGAACATAAACAAAAAACAAGTTTAGCTCAGTTGAAAATGTCATCATTTGGGCAAAAACTGAGCTTTATTATTTGGGCAGAGACACGTGTCCGCGCTAAGCCATTAAAAAAGAGCCTAGCTAATGACCAATAAAATGAAATATCAGGCTGCTACGCAAAATAAAACGAATAGTCGCCGGCACGGCGAAGCGCGCATGTTCCTCTAGTTACATATAATCAGCGCACCTCTGTCGTCTTTCTTATTTCAAGGGCTTGACAATGCACGTGCGCACTTGAAACTTAATGTCATTTTGAAGCGATTTTGTTGTCCAGTGAAAGATGAGTACCTCCTCAAATGCTCGTAGGAAAATCCTTCCATTGCCCATAAGTGCGCCTAGGTTGTTAACTTTGTCCCATATATTAGTTGGAGCTCCACCGTGCTTTCAATTTGATTGAACTGCCTTGTAAAGTCAGTTTCTTACTCCAACGCCATTGCACCCCTGACCTACACATTAAAACTATCACCACTACTATTAGAAGGGAGAGAGGGTGGTGATCCAACAAATCACGGCCATGCATCCTATATCCGGGCTAACCATGATGGGTGGACAATGGCAGGCGGACTACCTCCGAACTGACCGATGAAAAACATGTCATCCCGCTCCCGTGAGATCAGAAAAAACTGCCACATCTCAATGAAAAAGAGGAAAAAAAAACTGCCTTGCACGTTCACCACGTCCTCGTCGCACAGGAGCCTCCATCGTGCAGATCAGATCGCCCGATCCTTTCCAAATTCTCATGCAACGCCGCCCTTCCCCGCTGCCTCCTCTCCACCTGACACTTCTGTTCCCCACACCGCCCTCTCCCCACGCTATGTCGTCTGACCCGCGCCGCCGCCATCATGCTATCTTGGGCGCCTCCTCGATGACTGACGTGGAGCTGTCTGGATGAGAGGGCCATGGCCTCCTCTCTAGGGATCCAGAAATCATAAATCGGGAGGGGGCCAGGGAGAGAGGTCACTATAGGCGGGGATATGCTGGCCCAAGGTCTCTCCGGGAGGGGCGGCGGAGGTGCAGCCGAGATGGAATAGGCGCATGACGACCCGGAAGACATCCGCCCGCCCGCTCTCACAGTCTTGCTCTGCCGAAAGGTGCTGGATTGCCGGACGATGATAGCTCCTTGTTGCTAGCCAACCTCAAGGGCCCTCTCCCAGAGATAATAATCCCTATCGCTGCCGCCGAACTAACCTCCTTAGTGGACAAGCTGACGGTCGCTACCGGCATGCTCTTTTCTCTTTGGTTTGCTCTCGCTCCCTTTCTTTGAGTAGCATTCTTTTTATTTTGATGGATGTAGATGGGTTGCAGGCCAGTAAGGCAGCCCATGGAGCCAATAATTTCTAAAATCACAAGGCTCATCACGTTGGCAGCTTGTGAGTAATCTTGGGGGACAAAGTTTAGTACCACATTGCTAGTTGGAAGGGAGTTGGAGTGGTTTATAATGACTGCTCTTCTAGTCCTTCCAAGTGAGTGAGAATAGAAGGAGCCATCGCGCTCTCCTCCTCCTCCTCCGCCGCCCGCCTCGCCACACATCGCACGCACGTAGGTCGGGTTCCGTGACTCGAGTTTGAGTTTGAAACACCTTTTGTGGAGGCTTAAATTTTTGCTTGGTGCACCAACTGAGTTGAGTACATGTTGATCATGCTTGTGCATGCTCGCCGCGTGTCCCTAGCTTCCAACGTGTGGCAATGTGGTCGATCGGCTCTCCTCCCAGGCTATACCAAGAGACATTACAGATCTGGGGTGTAGCTCTCTCTCGCCTATCTCTGATGAGGGACACTATATAAAATAAAATAAAAATAAAACATAAGTAAGATCTACTAGCTTCTACACACTTCTACTATATTCTAGGTAATATGGTCCTCTAGTTTTGTGTGTTGTAGTGGTTTCCAGAGTATTCTAGTATAAGTTGTAACCAAGATATTTGTAGCTCTTTCCCTGGCTTATGTAGTGTTCTATAGAACACTCTAGTTGTAAGTAGAGCTAAAGTAGTGAAGGCTCATGCAGCCTATAAATAGAGGTCCAACCTCTACCTATGGAATCGGACTATGTACCCACTACCTATCAATAAAGAGAACTTTGTGTTCTTGTTTTAGATCTTGGATTAGATCTTGTGAGTTGAGAGTTTAAACTAAACTCTTGACAGCTTCGCCCCTAGAGCGATATCTAGCTTACGCCCCTAGAGCGATATCTAGCGCAGCACGTTGAAGCGGTACCTTCAACATTTGTGTTGTCCACATTGTAGCAACACGGTGGAGTTGTTCCTCCACAACATTGTGCTGCTTCAATCTCTCTCTCTCGTGAAGTTCCTTCTAATGTGCTACTTGATGTCTACGGGAGCTTCTATTATTGTAGACAGTGTTGGGCCTCCAAGAGCAGAGGTTTGTAGAACAGCAGCAAGTTTCCCTTAAGTGGATCACCCAAGGTTTATCGATCTCAGGGAGGAAGAGGTCAAAGATATCCCTCTCAAGCAACCCTGCAACCACAAAGCAAGAAGTCTCTTGTGTCCCCAACACACCTAATAGGTGCACTAGTTCGGCGAAGAGATAGTGAAATACAGGTGGTATGAATAAATATGAGCAAAGAGCAACAGCACCGTAAAAGTGCTTTGCTGTCCGGGATCGGCGTGTGGTTGATGGTGGTAATATTGCGGACAAGATGCAGATGCGGTAGAACAAGAAACAAGCAGCGATAGCAGTATTTAGGAACAAGGCCTAGGGATTATACTTTCACTAGTGGACACTCTCAACATTGATCACATAACAGAATAAATAGATAGATGCTAGACTCTACACTCTCTTGTTGGATGATGAACACCACTGTGTAGGATTACACGCACCCTCAATGCCGGAGTTAACAAGCTCCACAATATTCGATATTCATGTTTAAATAACCTTAGAGTGCAAGATAGATCAACATAACCAAATAGATCACATCAATACCATCATAGTAATAGTTAACTTCATAATATACAAGAGATCACAATCATAAACTACGCCAAGTACTACATGATGCACACACTGCCACCTTTACACCATGCAGGAGGAATAGAGTATTTTAATAACATCACTAGAGTAGCACATAGATGAATAGTGATACAAAACTCATATGAATCTCAATCATGTAAGGCAGCTCATGAGATCATTGTATTGAAGTACATAGGAGAGAGATTAACCACATAGCTACCGGTACAGCCCCGAGCCTCGATGGAGAACTACTCCCTCCTCATGGGAGACAGCAGCAGTGATGAAGATGGCAGTGGTGTCGATGGAGAAGCCTTCCGGGGGCACTTCCCCGTCCCGGCGGCGTGCCGGAACAGAGACTTCTGTCCCCCAGATCTTGGCTTCGCGATGGCGGCGGCTCTGGAAGGTTTCTTGTACCATGGCTTTTCCCGTATCGAAGATTTAGGTCAGGGACCTTTATATAGGCGAAGAGGCGGCGTCAGAAGGTCAACGAGGCCACGACACAACAGGGGGGCGCGGGCCACCCCCAGGCCGCGCCAGGGTAGTGTCTGGTGGGCCTGTGGCCCCCCTCTGGCCTCTCTCGGGTGTTCTGGATGCTTCCGGGGATTCTAAGATGCTGGGCATTGATTTCGTCCGATTCCGAGAATATTTCCTTACTAGGATTTCTGAAACCAAAAACAGCAGAAAACAGCAACTGGCCCTTCGGCATCTCGTCAATAGGTTAGTTCCGTAAAACGCATAAATATGACATAAAGTATGCATAAAACATGTAGATATCATCAATAATGTGGCATGGAACATAAGAAATTATCGATACATCGAAGACGTATCAGCATCCCCAAGCTTAGTTCCTGCTCGTCCCGAGCAGGTAAACGATAACAAAGATAATTTCTGGAGTGACATGCCATCATAATCTTGATCATAGTATTGTAAGCATATGTAATGAATGCAGCGATCAAAACAATGGTAATGACATGAGTAAACAAATGAATCATATAGCAAAGACTTTTCATGAATAGTACTTTCAAGACAAGCATCAATAAGTCTTGCATAAGAGTTCACTCATAAAGCAATAAATTCATAGTAAAGGTATTGAAGCAACACAAAGGAAGATTAAGTTTTAGCGGTTGCTTTCAACTTGTAACATGTATATCTCATGGATATTGTCAACATAGAGTAATATAACAAATGCAATATGCAAGTATGTAGGAATCAATGCACAGTTCACACAAGTGTTTGCTTCTTGAGATAGAGAGAAATAGGTGAACTGACTCAACATAAAAGTAAAAGAATGGCCCTTCGCAGAGGGAAGCATTGATTGCTATATTTGTGCTAGAGCTTTGATTTTAAAAACAAGAAACAATTTTGTCAACGGTAGTAATAAAGCATATGTGTTATGTAAATTATATCCTTCAAGTTGCAAGCCTCATGCATAGTATACTAATAGTGCCCGCACCTTGTCCTAATTAGCTCGGATTACCTGGATTATCATCGCAATGCATATGTTTTAACCAAGTGTCACAAAGGGGTACCTCTATGCCGCCTGTACAAAGGTCTAAGGAGAAAGCTCGCATCGGATTTTTCGCTATTGATTATTCTCAACTTAGACATCCATACCGGGACAACATAGACAACAGATAATGGACTCCTCTTTTATGCATAAGCATTCAACAACAATTAATTTTCTCATATGAGATTGAGGATATCTGTCCAAAACTGAAACTTCCACCATGGATCATGGCTTTAGTTAGCGGCCCAATGTTCTTCTCTAACATTATGCATGCTCTAACCATTTTAGTGGTAAATCTCCCTTACTTCAGACAAGACGAACATGCATAGCAACTCACATGATATTCAACAAAGAGTAGTTGATGGCGTCCCCAGGAACATGGTTATCGCACAACAAGCAACTTAATAAGAGATAAAGTGCATAAGTACATATTCAATACCACAATAGTTTTTAGGCTATTTGTCCCATGAGCTATATATTGCAAAAGGTAAAGGATAGAAATTTAAAGGTAGCACTCAAGCAATTTACTTTGGAATGGCGGAGAAATACCATGTAGTAGGTAGGTATGATGGACACAAATGGCATAGTGGTTGGCTCAAAGATTTTGGATGCATGAGAAGTATTCCCTCTCGATACAAGGCTTAGGCTAGCAAGGCTATTTGAAACAAACACAAGGATGAACCGGTGCAGCAAAACTCACATAAAAGACATATTGTAGACATTATAAGACTCTACACCGTCTTCCTTGTTGTTCAAACTCTTACTAGAAATTATCTAGACCTTAGAGAGACCAATTATGCAAACCAAATTTTAGCAAGCTCTATATATTTCTTCATTAATAGGTGCAAAGTATATGATGCAAGAGCTTAAACATGAGCACAACAATTGCCAAGTATCAAATTATTCAAGACATCATACCAATTACTACATGTAGCATTTCCCGTTTCCAACCATATAACAATTAACGAAGCAGTTTCAACCTTCGCCATGAAAATTAAAAGCTAAGAACACATGTGTTCATATGAACCAGCGGAGCGTGTCTCTCTCCCACACAAGCATTTATTCAAACAAAAACAAAAACAAAAACATACAGACGCTCCAAGTAAAGTACATAAGATGTGACCGAATAAAAATATAGTTTCAAGAGAAGGAACCTGATAATTTTGTCGATGAAGAAGGGGATGACTTGGGCATCCCCAAGCTTAGACGCTTGAGTCTTCTTGAAATATGCAGGGGTGAACCACCGGGGCATCCCCAAGCTTAGAGCTTTCACTCTCCTTGATCATATTGTATCATCCTCCTCTCTTGACCCTTGAAAACTTCGTCCACACCAAACTCAAAACAACTCATTAGAGGGTTAGTGCATAATCAAAAACTCACATGTTCAGAGGTGACACAATCATTCTTAACACTTCTGGACATTGCTCAAAGCTACTGGAAGTAAATGGAACAAAGAAATCCATCCCACATAGCAAAAGAGGCAATGCGAAATAAAAGGCAGAATCTGTCAAAACAGAACAGTCCGTAAAGACGAATTTTATTGAGGCACCAGACTTGCTCAAATGAAAATTCTCAAATTGAATGAAAGTTGCGTACATATCTGAGGATCACTCACGTAAATTGGCATAATTTTCTGAGTTACCTCAGAGAATTAGGCCCAGATTCGTGACAGCAAGAAATCTGTTTCTGCGCAGTAATCCAAATCTAGTATGAACCTTACTATCAACGACTTTACTTGGCACAACAATGCACAAAACTAAGATAAGGAGAGGTTGCTACAGTAGTAACAACTTCCAAAACACAAATATAAAACAAAGTACTGTAGCAAAATAAACACATGGGTTATCTTCCAAGAAGTTCTTTCTTTATAGCCATTAAGATGGGCTCAGCAGTTTTAATGATGCACTCGCAAGAAATAATATTTGAAGCAAAAGAGAGCATCAAGAGGCAAATTCAAAACACATTTAAGTCTAACATGCTTCCTATGAAAAGGAATCTTGTAAATAAACAAGTTCAAGAAACATAATGCAACAAGCATAGAAAGATAAAACAAGTGCAGCTTCAAAAATTTCAACACATAGAGAGGTGTTTTAGTAACATGAAAATTTCTACAACCATATTTTCCTCTCTCATAATAATATCCAGTAGCATCATGAGCAAACTCAACAATATAACTATCACATAAAGCATTCTTATCATGAGTCTCATGTATAAAATTATTACTCTCCACATAAGCATAATCAATTTTATTAGTTGTATTGGGAGCAAATTCAACAAAGTAGCTATCATTATTATTCTCATCAACAAATATAGGAGGCATATTGTAATCATAATCAAATTTATCCTCCATAACAGGCGGTACCAAAAGGCTACTATCATTATAATCATCATAAATAGGAGGTAAAGTATCATCAAACAAAATTTTCTCCTCAATGCTTGGTGGACTAAAAAGATCATGCTCATCAAAACCAGCTTCCCCAAGCTTAGAATTTTCCATATCATTAGCAACAATGGTGTTCAAAGTGTTCATACTAATATGTTCCATGGGTTTTTTAATTTTCGGATCAAACCATCCATGTCTTAAATCAGGAAATAGAATAAGAAGCTCATTGTTGTCCATTATGCCTTACTAGTGTAAACAAGAAACAAAAAGATGCAATTGCAGGATCTAAAGGAAATAGCTTCGAGCACACACACAACGGCGCCAGAAAAGTACTGTTACCTGGAACCGGAGTATGAGTGCCTTTTACCTTTCCTCCCCGGCAACGGCGCCAGAAAAGTGATTGATGTCTACGGGAGCTTCTATTCTTGTAGACAGTGTTGGGCCTCCAAGAGCAGAGGTTTGTAGAACAGCAGCAAGTTTCCCTTAAGTGGATCACCCAAGGTTTATCGATCTCAGGGAGGAAGAGGTCAAAGATATCCCTCTCAAGCAACCCTGCAACCACAAAGCAAGAAGTCTCTTGTGTCCCCAACACACCTAATAGGTGCACTAGTTCGGCGAAGAGATAGTGAAATACAAGTGGTATGAATAAATATGAGCAGTAGCAACAGCACCAGAAAAGTGCTTTGCTGTCCAGGACAGGCGTGTGGTTGATGGTGGTAATATTGCGGACAGTACAGATGCAGTAGAACAGTAAACAAGCAGCGATAGCAGTATTTAGGAACAAGGCCTAGAGATTATACTTTCACTAGTGGACACTCTCAACATTGATCACATAACAGAATAAATAGATAGATGCTAGACTCTACACTCTCTTGTTGGATGATGCACACCACTGTGTAGGATTACACGAACCCTCAATGCCGGAGTTAACTAGCTCCACAATATTCGATATTCATGTTTAAATAACCTTAGAGTGCAAGATAGATCAACATAACCAAATAGATCACATCAATACCATCATAGTAATAGTTAACTTCATAATCTACAAGAGATCACAATCATAAACTACGCCAAGTACTACATGATGCACACACTGCCACCTTTACACCATGCAGGAGGAATAGAGTACTTTAATAACATCACTAGAGTAGCACATAAATGAATAGTGATACAAAACTCATATGAATCTCAATCATGTAAGGCAGCTCATGAGATCATTGTATTGAAGTACATAGGAGAGAGATTAACCACATAGCTACCGGTACAGCCCCGAGCCTCGATGGAGAACTACTCCCTCCTCATGGGAGACAGCAGCGGTGATGAAGATGGCGGTGGTGTCGATGGAGAAGCCTTCCGGGGGCACTTCCCCGTCCCGGCGGCGTGCCGGAACAGAGACTTCTGTCCCCCAGATCTTGGCTTCGCGATGGCGGCGGCTCTGGAAAGTTTCTCGTACCGTGGCTTTTCCCGTATCGAAGATTTAGGTCAGCGACCTTTATATAGGCGAAGAGGCGGCGTCAGAAGGTCAACGAGGCCACGACACAACAGGGGGGCGCGGGCCACCCCTAGGCCGCGCCAGGGTAGTGTCTGGTGGGCCTGTGGCCCCCCTCTGGCCTCTCTCGGGTGTTCTGGATGCTTCCGGGGATTCTAAGATGCTGGGCGTTGATTTCGTCCGATTCCGAGAATATTTCCTTACTAGGATTTCTGAAACCAAAAACAGCAGAAACCAACAACTGGCCCTTCGGCATCTCGTCAATAGGTTAGTTCCGGAAAACGCATATGTATGACGTAAAGTATGCATAAAACATGTAGATATCATCAATAATGTGGCATGGAACATAAGAAATTATCGATACGTCGGAGACGTATCACTACTCTCTAGTCTTCCGCATCCCGATGACTGCATGCACAGCCGTCCGGGAGAGTAGGCCTCTGAAACCCTGTTCGTCGAGATCCTGCACCTGGAGGCGGGAGATAAGGTTTTTGGGGAGCGTCTCGGCGCGACTGCTTGCTGTTGTTCGTGTTCTTCATCGGTTCGTCTGCATCCTTGACAATTCCAACTACACCATGGACGACATCAACGATGGCCATGGTGGTGCTGCTGCTGGTGCGACCTTCCCGGTTAAGATGTATGTGTTTTTCTTCTTTTACATTGCACTGCTACTTGTCCCATGTTCAGATCTGATGCACGTGATTAGTCTGTTGTGTGTGGTTAAGTATGCTAGTGCATATGTAATGTTGTTTTCGGTAATTAAACTCACTCAGAAATTGCCAAATAATCCAACAATCCAAAAACCTTATATGCTTAGGAAATTTTCACCATTTGGTTTTGCTGTTGTGCTCAAAGTGAGCCCTGATACGTCTCAAACGTATCTATAATTTCTTATGTTCCATGCTACTTTATTGATGATACTCACATGTTTTATACATACTTTATGTCATATTTATGCATTTTCCGGCACTAACCTATTAACGAGATGTTGAAGAGCTAGTTGCTGTTTTCTGCTATTTTTGGTTTCAGAAATCCTAGTAAGGAAATATTCTCGGAATTGGACGAAATCAACGCCCAGGATCTTATTTTTCCACGAAGCTTCCAGAAGTCCGAAAGGGAACCGAAGTGGGGCGACGAGGCGCCGCCACACTAGGGCGGCGCGGCCCAGGGGGGGCCCGCGCGGCCCTAGCGTCTGGGGCCCCCGTCAGCCCTCCGACTCTGCCCTTCCGCATACTTAAAGTCTTCGTCGCGAATACCCCAGTACCGAGAGCCACGATACGGAAAACCTTCCAGAGACGCCGCCGCCAATCCCATCTCGGGGGATTCAGGAGATCGCCTCCGGCACCCTGCCGGAGAGGGGAATCATCTCCCGGAGGACTCTTCACCGCCATGGTCGCCTCCGGAGTGATGTGTGAGTAGTTCACCCCTGGACTATGGGTCCATAGCAGTAGCTAGATGGTCGTCTTCTCCTAATTGTGCTATCATTGTTAGATCTTGTGAGCTGCCTAACATGATCAAGATCATCTATTTGTAATGCTACATGTTGCGTTTGTTGGGATCCGATGAATAGTGAATGCTATGTTATGTTGATTATCAATCTATCATCTATGTGTTGTTTATGATCTTGCATGCTCTCCGTTATTAGTAGAGGCTCTGGCCAAGTTTTTACTTGTAACTCAAAGAGGGAGTATTTATGCTCGATAGTGGGTTCATGCCTCCATTAAATGCAGGACAATGTGATGAAAGTTCTAAGGCTGTGGATGTGCTGTTGCCACTAGGGATAAAACATCAATGCTATGTCTAAGGATGTATTTGTTGATTACATTACGCACCATACTTAATGCAATTGTCTGTTGTTTGCAACTTAATACTGGAGGGGGTTCGGATGATAACCTGAAGGTGGACTTTTTAGGCATAGATGCATGCTGGATAGCGGTCTATGTACTTTGTCGTAATGCCCAATTGAATTTCACACTACTCATCATAACATGTATGTGCATTGTCATGCCTTCTTTATTTGTCAATTGCCCAACTGTAATTTGTTCACCCAACATGCTATTTATCTTATGGGAGAGACACCACTAGTGAACTGTGGACCCCGGTCCATTCTTAACATCGAATACAATCTACTGCAATACTCGTTCTACTGTTCTTTGCAAACATCATCATCCACACTATACATCTAATCCTTTGTTACAGCAAGCCAGTGAGATTGACAACCTCACTGTTAAGTTGGGGCAAAGTATCTTGGTTGTGTTGTGTAGATTCCACGTTGGCGCCGGAATCCCTGGTGTTGCGCCGCACTACACTCCGCCGCCATCAACCTTCAACGTGCTTCTTGACTCCTACTGGTTCGATAACCTTGGTTTCTTACTGAGGGAAAAACTTGCCGCTGTACGCATCATACCTTCCTCTTGGGGTTCCCAACGGACGTGTGCTTTACCGTCACAAGCAGCAAAGCTTTTTCTGGCGCCGTTGCCGGGGAGATCAAGACACGCTGCAAGGGGAGTCTCCACTTCCAATCTCTTTACTTTGTTTTTGTCTTGCTTTATTTTATTTACTACTTTGTTTGCTGCACTAAAACAAAACACAAAAAAATTAGTTGCTAGCTTTACTTTATTTACTGTCTTGTTTGCCATATTAAAAAACACAAAAAATTAGTTACTTGCATTTACTTTACTTATTTCATCATGTTTCCTCCTAAGTTTACTCTTAAAGATATACCGGTAGGACAAGGGTCTATAATTGGAAGAGATAATATAGAAGAATTTTTCACCCATGTTAGCATAAATGAAGACCTTGAAGATATACCTTTGGCAAAAACTGTCCCTACCTATGAAAGTGCCTCTGCCTGTTTGGTACACATGATAGAAACTAGATTTATTAGTCTCAACCCCATGATACAACACATGTTTCTTACACTTTCTGATATGGAGAGGGGAGAAAAGAGAGATTTTGTTTTAAAAGTCCTTGTTCGAGAATTTGAAGATATAGCTAAAGAAGTTAGAAAAGTTTTTATTAAGCATAAGAGGCTTGGTTTGTTCACCGATTTTAAAAGAACACTTGAAAAGATGGACATGGATAGAATAAGGTACACTAATAATGTTAATGATAGTGGGGAGATTAAAGCACCAATACCTTGCAAGCTCCTAGGAATGCATGAAGCTCTAGAAGATAATTATGCTTGGCTTGTCCCTGAAAATTTATTTGATGAGAATAGCAAGCCTAAGACTAATGAAAAAGGAGCCTCTGAAACTTACATATACAAAATACAATGCATGGTTGAGAAAACTCCAAACCCCGTTGTTGATACTTCATCTCTTGATAACACTTGATATACACTTTCTGCGCCTAGCTGAAAGGCGTTAAGAAAAGCGCTTATGGGAGACAACCCATGATTTTACTACAGCACTTTTGTTTTATATTTGAGTCTTGGAAGTTGTTACTACTGTAGCAACCTCTTCTTATCTTAATTTTGTTGCATTGTTGTGCCAAGTAAAGTCTTTGATAGTAAGGTTCATACTAGATTTGGATTGCTGCGCAGAAACAGATTTCTTGCTGTCACGAATTTGAGCAGTAGTTTATGTAGGTAACTCAGAAAATTCTGCCAATTTACGTGAGTGATCCTCAGATATGTACGCAACTTTCATTCAGTTTGAGCATTTTCATTTGAGCAAGTCTGGTGCACCTAAAAAATTCGTCTTTACGGACTGTTCTGTTTTGATAGATTCTGCCTTTTATTTCGCATTGCCTGTTTTGCTATGTTTGATGGATTTCTTTATTCCATTAACTTTCAGTAGCTTTGTGCAATGTACAGAAGTGTTAAGAATGATTATGTCACCTCTGAACATGTGAATTTTGATTATGCACTAACCCTCTAATGAGTTATTTTGAGTTTGGTGTGGAGGAAGTTTTCAAGGATCAAGAGAGGAGGATGATACAATATGATCAAGGAGAGTGAAAGCTCTAAGCTTGGGGATTCCCCGGTGGTTCACCCCTGCATATTTCAAGAAGACTCAAGCATCTAAGCTTGGGTATGCCCAAGGCATCCCCTTCTTCATCGACAACATTATCAGATTCCTCTAGTGAAACAATATTTTTATTCCATCACATCTTATGCGCTTTTCTTGGAGCGTCTGTATGCTTTTATTTTTGTTTTGTTTGAATAAAAATGGATCCTAGCATTCATTGTGTGGGAGAGAGACACGCTCCGCTGTTGCATATGGACAAATATGTCCTTAGACTTTACTCATAATGTTCATGGCGAAGGTTGAAACTGCTTCGTTAGTTGTTATATGGTTGGAAACGGGAAATGCTACATGTGGTAATTGGTATAATGTCTTGAATAATTTGATACTTGGCAATTGTTGTGCTCATAAGGATCATGTTTAAGCTCTTGCATCATATACTTTGCACCTATTAGTTAAGAAATACATAGAGCTTGCTAAAATTTGGTTTGCATGATTGGTCTCTCTAAGGTTTAGATATTTTCTAGTAAGGGTCGAACAACAAGGAAGACGGTGTAGAGTCTTATAATGCTTACAATATGTCTTTTATGTGAGTTTTGCTGTACCGGTTCATACTTGTGTTTGTTTCAAATAACCTTGCTAGCCTAAGCCTTGTATTGAGAGGGATTACTTCTCATGCATCCAAATCCTTGAGCCAAAAACTATGCCACTTGTGTCCACCATACCTACCTACTACATGGTATTTCTCCGCCATTCCAAAGTAAATTGCTTGAGTGCTACCTTTAAATTTCCATTCTTTGTCTTTGCAATATATAGCTCATGGGACAAATTGCCTAAAAACTATTGTGGTATTGAATATGTACTTATGTATCTTATTTCTTATTAAGTTGCTTGTTGAGCGATAACCATGTTCCTGGGGACGCCATCAACTACCCTTTGTTGAATATCATGTGAGTTGCTATGCATGTTCGTCTTGTCTGAAGTAAGGGTGATTTATCATGAGTTGAATGGTTTGAGTATGCATATTGTTAGAGAAGAGCATTGGGCCGCTAACTAAAGCCATGATTCATGGTGGAAGTTTCAGTTTTGGACAACAGTCCTCAATCTCTTACGAGAATATTATTTGTTGCTGAATGCTTATGCATTAAAGAGGAGTCCATTATCTATTGTCTATGTTGTCCCGGTATGGATGTCTAAGTTGAGAATAATCAAAAGCGAGAAATCCAATGCGAGCTTTCTCCTTTGACCATTGTACAGGCGGCATAGAGGTACCCCTTTGCGACACTTTGTTAAAACATATGTATTGTGATGATAATCCATGTTAATCCGAGCTAATTAGGACAAGGTGCGGGCACTATTGGTAATCTATGCATGAGGTTTGCAACTTGTAGGATATAATTTACATAATGCATATGCTTTATTACTACCGTTGACAAAATTGTTTCTTGTTTTCAAAATAAAAGCTCTAGCACAAATATAGCAATCGATGCTTCCCTCTTCGAAGGGCCATTCTTCTACTTTTATGTTGAGTCAGTTTACCCATTTCTCTCCATCTTAAAAAGCAAACACTTGTGTTAACTACGCATTGATTCTTACATACTTGCTTATTGCACTTATTATATTATTTTATGTTGACAATATCCATGAGATATACATGTTACAAGTTGAAAGCAACCGCTGAAACTTATATCTTCCTTTGTGTTGCTTCAATGCCTTTACTTTGAATTTATTGCTTTATGAGTTAACTCTTATGCAAGACTTATTGATGCTTGTCTTGAAAGTACTATTCATGAAAAGTCTTTGCTATATGATTCAATTGTTTACTCATTGTCTTTACCATTGCTTCGAATCGCTGCATTCATTACATGTGCTTACAATAGTATTGATCAAGATTATGATAGCATGTCACTTCAGAAATTATCTTTGTTATCGTTTACCTACTCGGGACGAGTAGGAACTAAGCTTGGGGATGCTTGATACGTCTCAAACGTATCTATAATTTCTTATGTTCCATGCTACTTTACTGATGATACTCACATGTTTTATACATACTTTATGTCATATTTATGCATTTTTCGGCACTAACCTATTAACGAGATGCCGAAGAGCCAGTTGCTGTTTTCTGCTGTTTTTGGTTTCAGAAATCCTAGTAAGGAAATATTCTCGGAATTGGACGAAATCAACGCCCAGGATCTTATTTTTCCACGAAGCTTCCAGAAGTCCGAAAGGGAACCGAAGTGGGGCGACGAGGCACCGCCACACTAGCGCGGCGCGGCCCGGGGGGGCCCGCGCGGCCCTAGCGTGTGGGGCCCCCGTCAGCCCTCCGACTCCGCCCTTCCGCCTACTTAAAGTCTTCGTCGCGAATACCCCAGTACCGAGAGCCACGATACGGAAAACCTTCCAGAGACGCCGCCGCCGCCAATCCCATCTCGGGGGATTCAGGAGATCGCCTCCGGCACCCTGCCAGAGAGGGGAATCATCTCCCGGAGGACTCTTCACCGCCATGGTCGCCTCCGGAGTGATGTGTGAGTAGTTCATCCCTGGACTATGGGTCCATGCAGTAGCTAGATGGTCGTCTTCTCCTAATTGTGCTATCATTGTTAGATCTTGTGAGCTGCCTAACATGATCAAGATCATCTATTTATAATGCTACATGTTGCATTATTTAGGATCCGATGAATAGTGAATGCTATGTTATGTTGATTATCAATCTATCATCTATGTGTTGCCATTATTAGTAGAGGCTCTGGCCAAGTTTTTACTTGTAACTCCAAGAGGGAGTATTTATGCTCGATAGTGGGTTCATGCCTCCATTAAATCTGGGACAGTGACAGAAAGTTCTAAGGTTGTGGATGTGTTGTTGCCACTAGGGATAAAACATCAATGCTATGTCTAAGGATGTATTTGTTGATTACATTACGCACCATACTTAATGCAATTGTCTGTTGTTTGCAACTTAATACTGGAGGGGGTTCGGATGATAACCTGAAGGTGGAATTTTTAGGCATAGATGCATGCTGGATAGCGGTCTATGTACTTTGTCGTAATGCCCAATTGAATTTCACACTACTCATCATAACATGTATGTGCATGGTCATGCCCTCTTTATTTGTCAATTGCCCAACTGTAATTTGTTCACCCAACATGCTATTTATCTTATGGGAGAGACACCACTAGTGAACTGTGGACCCCGGTCCATTCTTAACATCGAATACAATCTACTGCAATACTCGTTCTACTGTTCTTTGCAAACATCATCATCCACACTATACATCTAATCCTTTGTTACAGCAAGCTGGTGAGATTGACAACCTCACTGTTAAGTTGGGGCAAAGTATCTTGGTTGTGTTGTGCAGGTTCCACGTTGGCGCCGGAATCCCTGGTGTTGCGCCGCACTACACTCCGCCGCCATCAACCTTCAACGTGCTTCTTGACTCCTGCTGGTTCGATAACCTTGGTTTCTTACTGAGAGAAAAACTTGCCGATGTACGCATCATACCTTCCTCTTGGGGTTCCCAATGGACGTGTGCTTTACCGTCACAAGCAGCAAGCCCGTTTACGAGTTCTCATTTCAAGAGATGGTAGACTAAGACCCTCTTTTGGCTCACTGCTATGGGCGTGCACCGAGATGCGGATGGTACTTCCAAAGGCCCGCTTCCTCCTGATGAGGATAAAGCGTTCGGGGAGGCCTCCGTAGTCTTTGTGGGTGCTGTCCTAAGTGTGCTTGGAGATAAGTTGGTTGATGCTTACCTGCACATCCGAAATGGGAAGGAACTGTGGGATGGACTGGACGCTAAGTTTGGTGCTGCCGATGCCGGAGTTGAAATGTATGCTATGGAAAAGTTCAATGACTACAGAATGGTTGAGAACCGATCTGTAGTGGAATAGGCTCACGGGATATAGATCACGGCAAAGGAACTCGAGCTCCTCAAGTATGTGCTACCGGACAACTTTGTCGCGGGATGCATTGTCGCTAAGCTTCCCCCTTCGTGGATGAACTTTACCATTTCTCTGAAACATGAGAGACATGAGTTCTTTGTTGAGAATATCATTAGCTCTTTGGATGTTGAGGCGAAGGCGAGGGCAAAAGACAAACACACTGGAGGAACCAAGGGACGTTCTGTTATCACCAGATTTTGGCCAAATCAGGAGATGGGCCGTAAGGGAGATGGGCTTGGAAGATTACACGTGGAAGATCTCTGAAGCGGCCTTGCACGAAGAGTTTGGGCTAGATTGCCCGTGTATCTGTATTATAGTAGATCGCATCTTAGATTAAAAGTTAGAGTTTGTCTCGTGCACGGTGGGGATTATTCCCACGTTAGAAAGTCCCCTGGACTATAAATATGTATCTAGGGTTTATGGAATAAACAACAACCAACGTTCAACCACAAATCAATCTCGGCGCATCGCCAACTCCTTCGTCTCGAGGGTTTCTACCGGTAAGCATCATGCTGCCTAGATCGCATCTTGCGATCTAGGCAGCATAAGCTTTTTGTTGTTCAATGCGTTGCTCGTACTGAAGCCTTTTTGATGGCGAGCAACGTAGTTATCTTAGATACGTTAGGGTTAGCATTGTTCTTCGTATCATATGCTATCGTAGTGCAACCCTTGCATATCTAGCCGCCCTTACACCTATCCTAGGTGTAGGGGCGGCACCCCGCTTGATCATTATTTAGTAGATCCGATCCGTTACGGTTGCTCCTTGTTCTTCAAGGATTAGTTTAATATCTGCAATAGTTAGGCCTTACAAAGGGTTGGAGGATCCAGCGGCACGTAGGGTGTCGTTTGCTAGTCCTAGACAGGATGTTCCGGGGATCAACCTCGTGTTGGTTTTTAGGCCTTGTCTAGGATCGGCTTACGATCACCGTGCGTGGCCGCGAGGCCCAATCGTGAGTAGGATGATCCGATTATGCGGTGAAAACCCTAAATCGTCGTAGATCGCTTTAGCTTTATCTTGATCAAGCAGGACCACCATATATTCGTGCACCTCGTACGAATCATGGGTGGATCGGCTCCTTGAGCCGATTCACAGGATAACCTGAGAGCCGATCGAGGCTCGTATTTAATGTTTACGTGTATGCCATGCAGGAAACTAAGCGAGGCATCTCCATCACCTTCCTGACCAGGTATAGGTCAGGTGGCACGCCCTTGCACCAGCATCGGACGTGCGTACCAGAGGCTTTGCGGGCCGTCGCTCGGAGGGACCAGGGCCAGCCGCAGCCCTAAGTTGTTCCCGGCTCTACTGTGTTGCCCGTCGCTGCTCGCCGGTGGGTTTTGACCGCAACACATTCTGGCACGCCCGGTGGGACAAGCTTCGACATCAACCACATCGCCATCTACATCTGAGATGGCGGACGGCACGCCAGTCACGTACGAGGATCTGACCGACGAGCTCAAGAAGAAGTATGACGAGGTCAAAGCTATCCTCGAGGCCGATCTCATCGGCTCTTTTCACAGAACCCGTTCACATGGCATCAGGTGGAAGGGGTTCTCGCCTGATGGTGCGCTCGATGGGATAGACCTCTCTGCCCCGTCAGAAGAACGCACCAGGTCCCTACGTCAGGAGATCAACTACTTGGTGGCTCACTCGCTGCACCGCCACTCTGAGAACCTGGTGAACACTCTGGAGCGTGTCGCTCTCCGGGTGATCCAGGAGATCATGAGGCACCAGTACTCTCCGTCAGGACCAGCTCTCGGGACACACCAAGGAGAGATGCCACTCCAGTCCCGTCCACCGCTGCCATTTGCGTTGGCGGCGCCAGAAGTGCCGAATTCACCGGCATTCGTCGTCTACAAGATCGGTGGTGACCCTAGTGACTGCCAGTTCTTGCATGAGGCGCCTAAGGAGATCCCTCACGGATACATGTGCACATACGTGCCAGACTGCGGTAACTGGGCGCTCACAAACCAGGCCGCAACATCAGGGATTTCTGGGAAAGCAGGAGGGACGTCAGCAACAGATCTTGAGAAGCAGACGTGGCTAGCTAAATATGCCACCCCGACGAACCTCCAGAGCACAGCTCCTGCAGTTGGCTCAGAGCTGGAAAAGCAAGCATGGCTGGCTAAGTACGCCACCCCGACGAATCTTCAGAGTTCTACTCCTGCAGCCAGCACCGCGGATCAGATCAGCACGATCCTCAGGGACCAGTTCGGCATGGTGCCGAAAAGGAGGACAATCGGCTATTCCAAGCCGTACCCCGATGAATACGAGTTGGTCCCGCTACCACCCAAGTATCGGCTCCCTGACTTCTCCAAGTTCAGTGGATCAGATGGTTCCAGCTCCATCGAGCATGTGAGCCGATATTTGGCTCAGCTAGGAACGGCCTCTGCGTCGGATCCACTACGCGTGAGGTTCTTCGCGCAGTCCCTCACGGGATCGGCTTTCGGGTGGTACACTTCGTTGCCACCAGACTCGATCCGGACTTGGAAGCAGTTGGAAGAACAGTTCCACATGCAGTTTCACTCAGAAGCTTCCGAGTTTGGCCTTGCCGATCTAGCACAGATACGTCAGAAGCGTGGAGAAACTGTGGCAGAATACATCCAGCGCTTCAGAAATCTAAGGAACCGATGTTATTCGGCTCGTGTGACTGAAAAAGAAGCAGTCGAATTGGCAGTGGTGGGCCTTGCCTCACAAATCAAGGACATGGCCTCCCAAGCAGACTATCCTTCGCTGGCGCACATGGTTCAGAAACTGTCAGCATATGAACAGCGCCACCCGGACTTGTACCAGGACAAATTCAAGCGTGCAGTAGTCCTGGTCGAAGCAGAGGAAGACGAAGTTTCTGCGGGAGATCAAGAGGTAGCAGTGGCTGAATGGACTCGGGGGGCAACCCCCGTGTCCTGCAAATGGGTTAAGCCACCAGGCCCGCCCAGAGGGTTTGATTTTGACGTGACCAAAACTGAGCAAATCTTCGACCTCCTGCTCAAGGAGAAGCAGTTGAAGATACCTGAAGGTCTCAAATTCCCCACGGTTCAGGAGCTGAATGGAAAGCCATACTGCAAATGGCATAATTCGCTCTCCCATGCCACCAACGACTGCAGGGTGTGGCGTCAGCAGATCCAAATGGCGATAGAACAAGGACGTCTGATTTTCAACCAGTACGCCATGAAGGTCGACACTCACCCCTTCCCCGCCGTTAACATGGTGGAGTGCACTTACCCTGAAGGTTGCCAGCCAGGATCCTCGTTCAGTATCAACATGGTAGGACCTGGGTACCACTCTGGCAAGGATGGAGACGAGGGTAGCTACTCTCGTAGCAAGGACACAGAGGAGGCCGCTCCACGCGATCGGCTCCGTCACGATGGCAAGCGCTACGTCACAGAGGGAGAAGTGAAGAACATAAGATATCAGCGACCCCTCTCTGATCACCTCCTCAACAAGTATGTGAGTCAGTATAACCAACGCCGACGATCCAGCGACGATGATGATAGAGACCGTCTGGCTAGAGAAGCTAGAAGACATCGTCGGCATGATCGCGATGAGGAGGAGTGCGAGCGCCGTGCCGAGGAAAAGACAAGGGAGCAAGGCGATGAAGATAGGCATTGGGACTGCCCCTTCTTCAGACACTGCTGGGATTCAGGAATGAGCCGATTGCCCACAATCGGCAATTGCCCAGAATGCAACCAGAAGAAGAAGGAGGCAGCCAACGTGTCCGTGTTCAAACGTCTAGGGCCTCTCCCAACACAAAGCAAACGCGCTGAGTCCCCTCGGTTGGAAGATCTCGAGGATTCGGAAGACGAGGGAGAAGAAGAAGAAGACAGGTACCACCGGCCAAGGGGGTGCCCTGATGGACTCAGCCGTTCCCAAAAGCATAGGGTTCAGCGATTGCGTGGCTTAGAGGAAGCCGAAAGGTTATACCTGCACACGCTAAGAAAGGCGCGGCCGGATCTGGCCGCGAAAATTCAGCGAACCCTGGATAAAGAGGGTCGACCACGGAAAATGGAGTGGCGCCCCAAGCAAAGGAAAGCCGATGATGAAACATCGGCTGGCACAAACATGGTGCTCATCCTTCCAATGGAGGTTAGCGCTCCAGTATTAAACGATGCACTTAAGGTGGACGACAGTGAGTGCATCGACATGACAAAGGATGAGGTTGGGCTGGTCTTATCCACCGGCCTGACCGAGTAGCAAGAACAAACCGATGAGAAACGTGGCGAGGCCGATCCTTTGGATCGGCTCAAATTATCTACGAAGGAACGTTACGAAACCTTCATTGAGCGCTTCAATCAATATGGAGGCCGATTCCAGCAATCGGCCAAAATTATCTTCACCACATGTTCTGCTTACATGCAACGTCGATCTACTGGGCGGCGGTTTACGTCGGCTGATGAGTCAGGGAAAGTCAACATTAGTCCTACCAAAACCGACGTGCAAATACGGTGCCTTGGCTAGACTACATAGCCGATATCTGCAGTTACCTGTCAGCTTCAGCTCGGGGGGCACCTAATCAGAGGAACATGTGCAGATGAACACATAAGCAGTGAAATATTGGGGGCCGATTAGAAAAATCGGCCAGTAAAAAAAAAATTCAGCATCATGATATACAGCCGATGCAAGGGCATCGACTTTAGAACTAAGGAACAAAGCCAATGCACAGTCATCGACTCTAGTACAGTTACACAAGACCAAGACCTACCGGCTACGTGCTCAAGGCTCACATTTTCGCCAAGTTGGTGTTCAGTTCGGCCTCAAGAACTTCTGTTTCCTTGAAGGGAATGTACAATGAGAAGCAGCCTCGGCTGCAATGAGCCGACCACCCTTTGCGTCAGTTAAGCTGTTGGTGTTTCATCTACAACATCGGTGTTCAGTGGAAGAAAGCTGATCAATGAGGGCAAGTTTGGTTGACTCTTCATGGTGGCGATCTCGGATTACCAGATTACCTAAGGTCAAAGCCTTTTTGTTTGGCCTGTGCATCCTCGCCGGTATTCTCGCCTTGATTAAGGCTCGGGGGGCAACTAACTTGGTAGATGCTCTATTTTTGGAGCCTATTGGAGTTGCATCGGCTGACCCTGCACCGTAATCTTCTCCGAAAGCAGTGAGGTGTTGCAGAAGAAGACTGCTAAAGCTACGGAGAGGAGCCGGAAAAGAAAGCCGTCGGCTTTTACGGGGTTTGGACCGTCCTATTGCGGCAAGAAAAGGAAAGAGACTGGATTCTCGAAATAGCCGATGAATAGTCATCGACTATGGGATTGCGAAATATTATGGTCAGGTATCAAATCGCAGTCTGAATTTGAGAAGTGTTTGACTGACGGTCTAATCGATATTTGAGTCCGGCTTCATGGGCGTCTAAGGAAAAAGAATCCGATACGTTGCTATCGGTCTTGGTGTGGCAAGCGGAAGGATTGAAATTGGATTAATTGAAAGATAAATTGGAAGAACAATTCTCATTAATTCAAAGGAGCGGCTTTACAGGAAAGAGCCGATGGCTCTCAAAAGGAGGATCTGGTGCCTAGTGCACTGCTACTACTAGTCCTACTCTACTAGTTGTCGCTGTCCTCATCGTCGCCATCGTCGATGCCGTCGGCGCTGCTCCCAGGAAGCTCCTCGTCGCTGCTGCCCCAGCCCTCGGCTGGAGCTTCTTCTTCCTCGTCATCATCATCCTCCTCGCTGTCCGCCCAAGAGCGGAAGCGCTTCGTCGGCGGGTACCCGATGGAGGAGGAGGATTCATCCTCCTCCTCTTCCTCCTCGTCATCATCATCGTCTTCGCTGTCCGCCCAAGCGCGGAACCGCTTTGCCGGCAGAAGCTTAGCGGGGAAGGAGGGGCCGCCCCCCTTTTTTCCTTCTTCTTCCTCTACTTCTTCCCCCTTCCCGTCGGAGGAGGTGGGTTTCACCCAGGGATGGAGGTCGTCTTCGCTTTCGCTTATCAGCTCCCCTTCGATGAGGAACTTGAGGTCGTCTTCCCCATCGGTCAGAGGCAGGTCGCCCTCTGGCACATGATCGGAGTTCCACTCCGGCTCGCTCGAGGAGAAGGATTGGAGGGAGAGGCCGGAGGAGACGGAGGAAGAGGAAGGCATTGCTACAGGGGAAGAGGGTTTTTTGGTGCCGATAGCTAGAACAGAGGAAGGGGATAAAGAGGGCTAATCGATCGGCACGGTTAAATAATGAGGAGCCTGGTGGAGATTTAATGCCATTGCAGTTTCCGAGGAGGTGATGCTAAAAGCTATCGAATTTTGCAGAGAAGCTGAGAAGACAGGGCATCATGATGAAGGATGCTGCAACGTTTCTGCTCTGCCACGACATGACCCTTCGAAGGAAAAACATAGTGGTTTTGAAATTATCATTACCAAAACCAGGGGGGCATGTGTTATCACCAGATTTTGGCCAAATCAGGAGATGGGCCGTAAGGGAGATGGGCTTGGAAGATTACACGTGGAAGATCTCTGAAGCGGCCTTGCACGAAGAGTTTGGGCTAGATTGCCCGTGTATCTGTATTATAGTAGATCGCATCTTAGATTAAAAGTTAGAGTTTGTCTCGTGCACGGTGGGGATTATTCCCACGTTAGAAAGTCCCCTGGACTATAAATATGTATCTAGGGTTTATGGAATAAACAACAACCAACGTTCAACCACAAATCAATCTTGGCGCATCGCCAACTCCTTCGTCTCGAGGGTTTCTACCGGTAAGCATCATGCTGCCTAGATCGCATCTTGCGATCTAGGCAGCATAAGCTTTTTGTTGTTCAATGTGTTGCTCGTACTGAAGCCTTTTTGATGGCGAGCAACGTAGTTATCTTAGATACGTTAGGGTTAGCATTGTTCTTCGTATCATATGCTATCGTAGTGCAACCCTTGCATATCTAGCCGCCCTTACACCTATCCTAGGTGTAGGGGCGGCACCCCGCTTGATCATTATTTAGTAGATCCGATCCGTTACGGTTGCTCCTTGTTCTTCAAGGATTATTTTAATATCTGCAATAGTTAGGCCTTACAAAGGGTTGGAGGATCCAGCGGCACGTAGGGTGTCGTTTGCTAGTCCTAGACAGGATGTTCCGGGGATCAACCTCGTGTTGGTTTTTAGGCCTTGTCTAGGATCGGCTTACGATCACCGTGCGTGGCCGCGAGGCCCAATCATGAGTAGGATGATCCGATTATGCGGTGAAAACCCTAAATCGTCGTAGATCGCTTTAGCTTTATCTTGATCAAGCAGGACCACCATATATTCGTGCACCTCGTACGAATCATGGGTGGATCGGCTCCTTGAGCCGATTCACAGGATAACCTGAGAGCCGATCGAGGCTCGTATTTAATGTTTACGTGTATGCCATGCAGGAAACTAAGCGAGGCATCTCCATCACCTTCCTGACTAGGTATAGGTCAGGTGGCACGCCCTTGCACCAGCATCGGACGTGCGTACCAGAGGCTTTGCGGGCCGTCGCTCGGAGGGACCAGGGCCAGCCGCAGCCCTAAGTTGTTCCCGGCTCTACTGTGTTGCCCGTCGCTGCTCGCCGGTGGGTTTTGACCGCAACACGTTCTGCTGCCAATATGGTGCAGAAAATTGCCCACAAGTCCAAGAGAAAGAACAAGGGACTCTCCCACACTACCAACTTCAAGAAGAAGGGGAAAACAGAGAAGAAAGGTCCTAGTTGGGTGTGTGGCGAGATGGGTCATTGGGCTCATCATTGTCCACAACGCTAAGGAAAGAAAGGTCAGGCTGGACAGAACTCAAATTTTTTCAACATGGTCATTAGCAACACAGAGGAAGGACCTTCTGGGTACGGTAATTTAGTACCTACTGTTCTTTCAGTGTTTCACCCCACGAAATGGTGGGATGATACAGGTGCTAATGTTCATGTTTGTGCTGACATCTCCATGTTTACCTCTTATCAAGCCTGAGGTTCCTCGGTAATGATGGGAAATGGGTTACATGCTACTATTCTTGGTGTTGGCACGGTAGATCTGAAGTTTACTTCAGGAAAGATTGTGCAATTGAAGAACGTGTTCATGTCCCTTCTATCAAGAAGAATCTCGTTAGTGACCCCCATCTTACGAAAGATGGGTTTAAGTTGGTGTTTGAGTCCAATAAAGTTGTATTGTCTAAGTATGGAACTTTTGTTGGAAAGGGATATGAACGTGAGGGAATGTTTCGCTTCTCTCTAGAAGACTTCTGTGATAATGTTGTGAACCATGTAAGAACTAGTGTTAATGAGACTAATGTTTGACATTCACGACTTTGTCATGTTAATTTTTGTTGTATGTTGCGGCTTGTTGATACGAGTTTAATTCTGAAATTCACCTTTGTCAAAGGCTTTAAGTTACATGCTTGTGTACAAGCAAAGCAACCCCGCAAGCCTCACAAGCCTGAGATGGAAAGAAACTTGGCACCACTAAAGCTCATACATTCAAATCTATGTGAGATGAATGGTGAGTTGACAAGAGGTGGAGAGAAATACTTTATAACTTTGATTGATGATTCCACTAGGTGTTGTTATGTGTGTCTCCTGAGAACTAAAGATGAGGCTTTTGATTTCTCCAAAATATGTAAGGCTGAAGTTGAGAACCAACTTGAAAGAAATATTAAAAAGGTTTGGTCCGATCGTAGTGGAGAGTACTTTTCTAATGAGTTCAATTTATTTTGTGCGGAACATGGTATAATCCATGAGAGGACGCCTCCCAATTCCCCACAATCCAATGGGATTGCAGAAAAGGAAAAAAACCATACTCTAATAGATTTGGTTAACGCCATGTTAGATGTTTCGGGTTTATCCAAGGAATGGTGGGGGAGGCTATATTGACTTCGTGTCATATCCTAAACCGTGTTCCAACCAAGAATAAAGAGATTACTCCATATGAGGAATGAGAAAAGAAAATTCCAACACTCTCCTACCTACGAACTTGGGGTTGTTTGGCGAAAGTGAATTTGTCAATCAACAAGAAGCGAAAGTTTGGACCAAAAACCATGGACTGTGTCTTTATTGGGTATGCTTCTCATAGCATTGCTTATAGATTTCTTGTAGTGAAATCTGGAGTGGACGACATGAATGTTGGCACCATATTTGAGTCAAGAGATGCTACATTCTTTGAGGATATATTTCCTCTGAGATATATGCATGTCATGTTTAGTTGGGAATCTGATCTAATTCATGAAACTCCTATGGAGTTTGGCGAGAAATCTGATGATGAGAGTTCAGATTCTGATGAACATGACAATGAAGCTCCCATAAGAAGCAAGAGACAAATGACTGCAAAGTCTTTTGGTAATGACTTCATTGTGTATCTTGTGGATGATACTCTCACTACCATTTCAGAAGCTCTTGCATCTCCGGATGCAGACTACTGGAAGGCTACGGTTCAAAGCGACATGGATTCCATCTTGGCTAATGGAACGTGGGAGTTAAGTGAGCGTTCTTATGGGTGCAAACCTGTAGGATGTAAATGGGTATTTAAGAAGAAGTTTTGAGCTGATGGTACTATTGAGAAGTACAAAGCTTGGCTTGTAGCCAAAGGCTATACTCAAAAGGAAGGCGAAGATTTCTTCGATACCTACTCACCTGTGGCGAGATTGACCACCATTCGAGTACAGATGTCATTGGTTGCCTCACACGGTCTTATCATTCATCAAATGGACGTAAAGACGGCTTTCCTAAATGGAGAGTTGGACGAGGAAATTTACATGGAACAGCCTGATGGTTTTGCACTAGAAGGTCAAAAAAAAAGGTGTGTAAATTAAAGAAATCTTTGTATGGTCTCAAACAAGTGCCCAAACAATGGCATGAGAAGTTTGAAAGAACTTTGACATATGTGGACTTTGTTGCTAATGAAGCCGACAAATGTGTGTACTACCGCCATGGTGGGGGTGAGGGACTTGTCCTATGTTTGTATGTGGATGACATACTAATTTGTGGGACAAGTCTCAAAGTGATTGAAGATGTCAAGACCTTCTTATCTCAGAGTTTCGAGATGAAAGATCTTGGAGAAGAAGATGTTATATTGAACATCAAGCTACTGAGAGATGAGAATAATGGGATTACACTTGTGCAATCTCATTATGTTGAGAAGGTGTTGTGCATATTTGGCTATGCTGCTTGCAAATCTTCTCCCACACCTTATGATCCTAGTGTCTTACTTCGAAAGAATGAAAATGCAACTAGAGATTAATTGAGATACTCTCAAACCATTGGTTCACTTATGTATTTAACTTGCGCTACGAGGCCCGATGTCTCGTTTGCTGTGTGCAAACTTAGCCGGTTTGTGTCCAACCCGGGAGATGATCATTGGCATGCTCTTGAGAGAGTGATGCGCTATCTAAAGAGAACCATGAGTTATGAGATTCATTATGCTGGGTATTCAAGAGGACTTCAAGGGTATAGTGATTCCAATTGGATTTCAGATGCTGATAAGATGAAGGCCACAAGTGGATATGTTTTCACTCTTGGTGGTAGCGTTGTTTCCTAGAAGTCTTGCAAGCAGACCATCTTAACGATGTCAATTATGGAAGAAGAACTCACATCATTAGATACAACTACTGTCGAAGCGGAATGGCTTCGTGAGCTCTTGACGGACTTGCCTATGGTTGAAAACCAATATCAGCTATCCTCATGAACTGTGATAATCAAACTATGATTGTCAAAGTGAACAGTTCTAAGGATAATATGAAAAGTTCCAAACATGTCAAGAGGGGATTGAAGTCTATCAGAAATCTAAAAACTCTGGAGTGATAGCATTGGATTATGTCCAAACAGCTAAGAATCTGCCAGATCCTTTCACAAAAGGACTATCAAAGAAACATGATAGACCTTGCATCGAGAGAGATGGATTTGAGACCCACGTGGTTGCCGATGGGGTAACCCAACCTGCATTTTTGTGTGTGCCTATCTACCCAGATGTCATCTTTTAGTAGGAGATGATAGTAAAGGATGAGACACTTTTGCACCATTGCATAGTTTGAGACAAATTTGGTTTACTTTGGCTATTTTTATCATATCGTGTAAATGACTAGTGAATTGTGGAGTACACTTGCACTGCTGCAAATGTCAAGACAAAATCTGCTTGCTTTAGTCCTATATATGACGAAACATACTCGGATGAGTGCAATCAAAGGTTGTAGATGTGGATGTTGTGTTAGCAAACCCAGATGTCTATGATGTGTCCTTTCTCCTCATGCTTCAGCGGATCTCAGTTGTGTTTTTTTTTTTTGAATGGTGGAGCACTTCCGCACGGTTCAAAACACCGAGACAAAATCTGTTTACTTTTGTCTTGAGATGAGATGTACGTGTTCAGGCTAGTGGAGGTGTAGTGTGGAGATTAGATGCTACGTTAGCAAACCAAAATGTCGGGACATGACATGGAGTCCTCGCGCTATCGAAGCTCTCGATTCTGCCTTTTTTTTAAGATTCAAGGGTAAATCCACACCACTCACGCAAACTGCAAATAACTCCCTCCTATTATTTTTAAAACCTAATTCACACTTCTTTTCTCCATCAACCCAATGCTGGCATGCAGAAAATCAGCGTGTAAATATTTTTCTCGCTGGAATTTTTAAATAAAATCAACCATTTTATGCATTTGTCCAAACGTTATTGACATCGTGTAGTAGAAATATAATGGTTATTGATAGATGGGGTGCTTTTGCACCATTGCAACATTGTGAAAACAATATGTTTACTTCTGCGACGGGATGAAACTTGATTGGTTAAGAAGAACCGTAATAGAGAGATCTAGATGTCTTGTCAGCACACCCGGATCATCGGGACATGATATGGTTATATCTCTTCACGCTGTAGCAACTCAACCTTCTTCCTTTTTCGGGACTCAACTTCGGTAAATCCACCCCAACCCATAATTACCCATCTAAAATTAAAATTTAATTTACCATCATCCCCCTTCCTCGCTCACGCCCCTCTAGTGGCACACGATACCATTGCGTGTAAGGGTTTTCCAGTTGTAAGTATCAAACCGGTAGAAAAAGTTATCGCGTGCCGACTATAAAAGGGGGGGGGGGGGGGGGGTGGAGTGGTCCGGAACAGCTACAACAAGCAAATAATATTAACCTAACCAATAATCGGAGGCGTGCCTTTGAGAGGAGTACCCCGATGAGAGTCGAGTTCGGAGCCGAGGTAATATTTCTCTTATAACATAACAATCCTTTGAATCTTTATAGAGAGGGCGAGTGTTTGTGTAACAAGTTTATTTTAAATAGTTGGTATATTTGTTATCACTTACAACACGAACACATGTACCCCGCGATGCACAAGACCCATCAATGGTGGGGTTATACCAAGGGAAAGTACCTTATTAACTTGCTGAAAAGATCTTCTTAAACATGAAGTAGAGAAGGGTGCGAGCATCTTGCGCTGGCAATTTAGGTAGCAGGGGCAAATGAATTGTACAAGCTACGAGACCGGGAGGAATAAAAGTACCAGGTTCCCCAATGTCGGTTCTAGAAGTATAAAAACAATTGATTGAATATATTTTTCAATACAAAACCATAACTGGAAGTAACTCCACATTTACATGGTTCTTCTAAAGCGGTTAGAGAGTTAAATGGTGTGATCTTCATCTAGATTCTACCAAATTAATATCATAATATATAGTTGCGCAGCTGGTATATGGCTAACAGGCTAATTAAGTCCAGGTCTATGATATTTAAGAGGTAGCCCAAAAATTCAACTCAAATTTTCAAATATTTTTACTATGTGTCTGTATTGTAGGAATCCTGCTGGAATTTCAGAGGAAACAGTTCAATTTCAGCTCGAATCCAGAAAAAATCTCGTGGGTTAGAGGGAGATGGACCACGCAAGTTCCCTCTTGATGTTGCTCGAGCTACACAATGGTGCCAGAAGGGGGAAATACGCCCTCGCAAGAAAATCGCTTTAAAGGGTTTGCAAATACACCGTGAACTCACAGTGCTCTATATAAACCCCCTCCTCCTCCACAGTCCACACACATAGTCACGCACGCACACACCTAGCTCGTACCCACATACTACCCCTGTCACCTGACAGCATTTGCCATGGAAATGCCAGCAAGCAGCACCTCGGCTTCGTGCAACCTCAAGACCAGGCCATCATGCTGGCGCTCCATGGCTCAGTCGCTAGGCTCGCTGCGGAGGCGGTTGCGTGGAGCACCACAGTCGCCGACCGTCGCCCGCTACAACCTAGAGAGCACCGACGTCGGGATTCTCTCGGCTATCCAGGGAAAGCGCCAACGCGTCCTTGGGCTGCTGGTCCTCTCCGGCGCCCGCGACATCCTGAGGTGGCACTGCCGAGCAGCTGCTGCCAAAGCAGCGGCCACGGGAGGCCATTCCGAGCCGCCATACTCTCTTGCGCCCGATGCTCCAGCTGGATCGGCAGTCGCGCCGTATACATGTACAAGTAAGCCATCCATCATCACACTGTGTCTCAACTCAGCACTTCCTTTATGCATGCACGGCATGTTAATTTCCCCTTTTTCCATGTGTGGCAGAGGTGAAATAGAATTCTACAAGCCAGAGTGTCGGGAAGACTACATCCTGGAGGAGCTGCACAGACAGAGACGACAAGAGCGAGCTGCTGGCTCGCCGGCGCTAATAGGGGTGAGATCGCGAGGAAGAGACGGCAGCACGGGGAGCATCTTCTTCACATGTGTTGACGACATCCTATGATGCACACACATATGTGTATGTTTCAGAGGTGTAATTAAGGGTTTACAAGGATTTCAATCGCGGTAGTTTCACGACTGTACAAACTACAAAGGAAGAGAAGAGGCGACAACAATGGCCGACGGCCACACATGCAGCATCTTCTTCACATGTGCTGACGACATCCTATGATACATGTTTCAGAGGTGTAATTAAGGGTTTCCAAGGATTTGAACCGCTTGTCCGTATTTTCGCGACTATTAACTAAATATGTTTTAGGCTGATTCCAACCATGTCGCCTGGAATCATATTCATTTGATTTTTTTTTCAATGAACCAATGTCCATGACAAAAGTATACTACTCGTGTTGTCTCATTTTGTCTTTTTATCAACACTCATGTTTGGGCAAGTTGATTAGCTTTCATATACACAAGTGTATCTTATATTGAAGCGACCCATGTGAATTATGGCTGACGATAAAGTATTTTTACAACACATAGCAATGGCCAAGCGATCAACAACAATACATTACATAAGCATTAACTGCTAAAGATGCAACAAACATAGCAATGGCCAAGCGATCAACAACAATAGCAACACAGAAATAGTTAGTTTACAACCGTATTGTGCCGAACATTTTAGAAAAAGAATGTGGCAGCTATTTGGTTCACCACCGTGCCTCACTCTTTGTCCAAGCCCATGTGTGTGTTCCTGTGTGATTATGTGACCATTTCTCAACAACAATTGTCACCACTCTAGCTAAAAGCCAGTAAAATGGCGAGGAGCTTTTGTAGCTTATAAAACCGACTGCTAGGAAGCAACATACTTTTGACGTGGTATGTGTTTATCTCTTTATCCACATGTAACAAGGCATGCATGTTACAATACACCACAACGAGGCACAATTAGCTCAACCTGAAAGCTATAGTGTTTCATACGTTTGCTAACACTACAACAAAAGTTGTTTGGCTTTGAGACAATCTGCTCGCTCCGATCCAAGATAATTTATAGCAAAACTCACATGGTATACTTTCTCAAAAATAATGCAACCATTATACGCTTGTGTACTTGTTGTCTGCCTAACAACAATTGTCACCATCCCTGCAAAAAATACTTAAATTGTCACCATATATTACGTAAAGCTAGTGAACCGTGGAGTACTTCTGCACTGTTCCAAACATCGAGCCAAAATCTGTTTTCTTTAGTCCCAAGTGGGCTTGAAGTGGTGCGATGTAAATGTTGAGTTAGCAAACTAGGATGTTGAGACATGATATGGCTCTCGAATTCTTCATCTTTGAAGAATCAAGTTCGGTAACACCCAACCCAATGGCGACCTGCAGAATATTGGTGTGTAAATGATTCTGTGATTTTTAAAATCAGTAGGTCGATAGAAGGAAAATAAATAAATGCAACCATTCCATGCATTTGTGTGTTCTTATTTACCCAGGTGTCATCGTTTAGTAGGAAATGATATTAACGATGAGACACTTTTGCACCATGCATAGGTTGAGACAAATTTAGTTTACTTTATATCGTGTAAATGACTAGTGAATTGTGGAGCACACTTGCACTGCTGCAAATGCCGAGACAAAATCTGCTTGCTTTAGTCCTATATATGACGAAACGTACTTGGATGAGTGCAACGGAAGGTTAATTGTAGATGTCTAAGATGTGGATGTTGCGCTAGCAAACCCATATGTCTGATATTGTCCTTTCTCCTCATGATTCAGCGGATCTCAGTTGTACTTTTTTTGGAGACTCGGTTTTGGTAAATGCACACCGCTCACCCAAGATCTAGTTAACCCCGACCCATTTAAAAGACTCCATTGTTTTTAGGGAAAAAGGCTCCATTTTGCTTCCTAGTGAATGGCGGAGCACTTCCGTGCGGTTTAAAACACCGAGACAAAATCTGTTTACTTTTTGTCCTGAGATGAGATGTACGTGTTCAGGCGAGTGGAGTTGTAGTGTGGAGATATAGATGCTACGTTAGCAAACCGAAATGTCGGGACATGATATGGAGTCCTCGCGGTATAGAAGCTGTCGATTCTGCCTTTTGGTTTTTTGACATTCAATGGTAAATCCACACCACTCACGCATACTATAGTTAACTCCCTCTTATTATTATTCAATCTTCTTTTTTCCATCAACCCAATACTAGCATGCATAAAATTAGCGTGTAAATATTTTTCTCGATGGAATTTTTTAAATAAATTCAACCATTATATGCATTTGTCCAAAAGTTATTGCCATCGTGTAGTAGAAATGTAATGGCTATTTATAGATGGGGTGCTTTTGCACCATTCCAAACGTTGTGAAAACAATATGTTTACTTCGGCGATGGGATGGAACTTGTTTGGTCAAGAAGAACCGTATTATAGAGATCTAGCTGTCATGTCAGAACACCCGGATCATCGGGACACGATATGGTTATATCTCTTCACGCTTTAGCAACTCCGGCTTCTTCCTTTTTGGGACTGAACTTCGGTAAATCCACCCCAACACATAATTACCCATCTCCAATTAAAATTGTACCATCCCCCCCCCCCCCCCCCCTTCCTCGCTCACGCCCCTCTAGTGGCACACGACACCATTGCGTGTAAGGGTTTTCCAGTTGTAAGTATCAAACCGGTAGAAAAGTTATCGCGTGCCGACTATAAAAGGGGGGAGAGGGGGGAGTGGTCCGGAACAACTACAACAAGCAAATAATATTAAGCTAACCAATAATCGGAGGCGTGCCTTTGAGAGGAGTACGCCGATGAGAGTCGAGTTCGGAGGCAAGGTAATATTTCTCTTATAACATCATAATCCTTTGAATCTTTATAGAGAGGGGGAGTATTTATGTAACAAGTTTATTTTAAATAGTTGGTATATTTGTTATCACCTAGAACACGAACACATGTAGCCCGCGATGCACAAGACCCATCAATGGTGGGGTTATACCAAGGGAAAGAACCTTGTTAATTGGCCGAAAAGATCTTCTTAAACATGAAGTAGAGAAGGGTGCGAGCATCTTCCGCTGGCAATTTAGGTAGCAAGGGCAAATGAATTGTACGAGCTATGAGACCGAGAGAAATAAAAGTACTAGGTTCCCCGATGTCGATTTAGAAGTATAGAGAAAATTGATCGAATATATTTTTCAATATAAAACCATAAATGGAAGTAACTCCACATTTACATGGTTCTTCTAAAGAGGTTAGAGAGTTAAATGTTGTGATCTTCATCTAGATTCTACCAAATTAATATCATAATATATAGTTGCGCAGCTGGTATATGGCTAACAGGCTAATTAAGTCCAGGTCTATGATATTTAAGAGGTAGCCCAAAAATTCAACTCAAATTTTCAGATTTATTTTTACTCTGTGTCTGTATTGTAGGAATCTTGCTGGAATTTCAGAGGAAATAGTTCAATTTCAGCTCGAATCCACAAAAAATCGCGTGGGTTAGAGGGAGATGGACGGCGCAAGTGCCCTCTTGGTGTTGCTCGAGCTACACAATGGTGCCAGAAGGGGGAAATACGCCCTCGCAAGAAAATCGCCTTAAAAGGTTTGCAAACACACTGTGAACTCACAGCGCTCTATATAAACCCCCTCCTCTTCCACAGTCCACACACACAGTCGCGCGCACACACACCTAGCTCGTACCCACATACTACCCCTGTCACCTGACAACATTTGCCATGGAAATGACAGCAAGCAGCACCTCGGCTTCGTGCAGCCTCAAGGCCAAGCCTTCATGCTGGCGCTCCATGGCTCAGTCGCTAGGCTCGCTGCTGAGGCGGTTGCGTGGAGCGCCACAGTGGCCGACGGTCGCCCGCTACAACCCAGAGGGCACCGGCGCCGGGATTCTCTCGGCTGTCCAGGGAAAGCGCCAACGCGTCCTTGGGCCGCTGGTCCACTCCGGCGCCCGCGACATCCTGGAGGTGGCACTGCCGAGCGTCTGCTGCCAGAGCAGCGGCCATGGGAGGCCGTTCCGAGCCGCCATACTCTCTTGCGCCCGATGCTCTAGCTGGATCGGCAGTCGCGCCGTATACATGTACAAGTAAGCAATCCATCATCACACTGTGTCTCAACTCAGCACTTCCTTTATGCATGCACGGTATATTAATTTCTCTTTTTTCATGTGTGGCAGAGGTGAAATAGGATTCTGCAAGCCAGAGTGTCGGGAAGACTACATACTGGAGGAACTGCACAGAGATCAGAGACGACGACGAGAGCGAGCTGCTGGCTCGCTGGCGCCAATAGGGGTGAGATCGCGAGGAAGAGACGGCGACACAGGAAGCATCTTCTTCACATGTGTTGACGACATCCTATGATACACACACATATCTGTATGTTTCAGAGGTGTAATTAAGGGTTTACAAGGATTTCAATCGTGGTAGTTTCACGACTGTACGAACTACAAAGGAAGAGAAGAGGCGACAACAATGGCCAACGGCCACACAAGCAGCATCTTCTTCACATGTGTTGACGTCATCCTATGATACATGTTTTAGAGGTGAAATTAAGGGTTTCCAAGGATTTGAATGCTTGTCCGTATTTTCGCGACTATTAACTAAATATATTTTAGGCTGATTCCAACCATGTCACCTGGAATCATATTCATTTGATATTTTTTTCAATGAACCAATGTCTATGACAAAAGTATACTACTTGTGTTGTCTCGTTTAGTATTTTTATCAACACTCATGTTTGGGCGACTTGATTAGCTTTCATATACACAAGTGTATCTTATATTGAAGCGACCCAATGGGTGAGATGTGAACTGATGATGCAACAAACATAGCAATGGCCAAGCGATCAACAACAATAGCAACACAGAAATAGTTAGTTTACAACCGTATTGTGCTGAACATTTTAGAAAAAGAATGTGGCAGCTATTTGGTTCACCACCGTGCCTCACTCTTTGTCCAAGCCCATGTGTGTGTTCGTGTGTGATTACGGACCATTGCCCAACAACAATTGTCACCACTCTAGCGAAAAGCTAGTAAAAAAGGTAAGGCGTTTTTGTAGCTTATAAAACCGACTGCTAGTAAGCAACATACTTTTGACGTGGTATGTGTTTATCTCTTCATCCACATGTAACAAGGCATGCATGTTATAATACACCACACTGAGATACACATTGCGTGCTACACAGATTGTCTCAAAGCCAAACAGTATTTGTTCCAAGTATATATTGTCACGATTAGCTCAACAATGTTTTATACGTTTGCTAAGCAACAAATACTGTTTGGCTTTGAGACAATCTGCTCGCTAGGATGCAAGACAATTTATAGAAAAACTCACATGGTATACTTTCTCAAAAAGAATGCGAGCATAATATGCTTGTGTACCTGTTGTCTGCCTAACAACAATTGTCGCCATCCCTGCCAAAAAAAAAAACTAAAATTGTCACCATATAGTAAATAGAGCTAGTGAACCGTGTAGTACTTCTGCATTGTTCCAAACATCGAGCCAAAATCTGTTTTCTTTAGTCCCAAGTGGACTTGCAGTGGGACGATGTAAACGTTGAGTTAGCAAATTGGGATGTTGAGACATGAAATGGTTCTCGAATTCTTCCTCTTTGAAGAATCAAGTTCGGTAACTTACCATGGCTCGCCCAACATGTAAGTAATCCTACCGTCATTTTGTTAAAAAAAAAACCATCATCTCCATCAAACCAATGGCTACATGCAGAATAGTGGTGTACAAATGATTCAGTAAGTTTTTAAATCGATCAGTTTGTCGATAGAAGTAAATTAAATAAATGCAACCATTCTATGTATTTGTGTGTGCCTATCTACCAAGGTGTCATCGTTTAGTAGGAAAGGCTAGTAACGCATGAGACGCTTTTGCACAATTGCATAGGTTGAGACAAAATTGGTTTACTTTGGCTATGAGATGGAACATGTTCGGTCGAGAAGAAATATAGTTGAGAGATTTTGATGTCACGTCACCAAGCCTAGATCATCAATATATGATATGGTTATCTCTCCTCAAGCCTTAGCAACTCCCACTTGTCCCCCTCATGTTTTTGAAGAAAAAATACACACATCCCCTTCTTCCCTCACACCCCAATACTGACACGTGGCACAACTGTTTGTAAACTTTTCTTGTTGTAAATATCACATTACCGGTAAAAGTTGATGAAATTATTATGTACCGACTATAAAGAGGGGGAGTGGAAGAGGTCTAGATCCAGTAAGAGAAACAAAATTAAGGTAACCAGATATCGAAGGTGTGCCTTCCAGAGGAGTGTCCATGAGAGTCATATTCAGAGGAGGTTTTGTGTTTTGACTGTATGAGTATGGGCTTTGGTAGGGTAGGATCTTGTTTCCCACCAAATCTTAAGGGTTGATGTAAAACAATAGACGAAGTAATGAAATAGATCTTAAGTAACTTTCTATTTGTAAACTTTATATTGAAATTATACCAAAGGAAAGAACCTATTTAAATGTTTTAAAGTTTCTTCTTAAAGAAATATTTGGGAGGTGTGAACATACTTAGTTTGAAATTTTAGTTAACCAGGGCTAATGAATAGTATGTGATATGGGACCAAGAGTAATGAAATACCAGGTTTCCAATGTCAATGTTAGTACTCCAAATAGGCCAGGGTAGGTACGAAAATAGACCATGGAACATTGGTCTAGGTGACCTGATTTCCCAGAAACCTAAAAAAAAATCGAAGTTTTCAAACAAAATAATTGTATGTACATTTTAGCATGATACTTACTCGTGTAAGTTTTCTATAAAAACTACGATTGTATGTGACCTACACAAAAATGATAGATGTCTAAGTAAATAGAAATTTCTATTTTCTCTTTTTGTGTAGGTCATATATGGCTGTATTTTGCCTTAAAAATTACATGAGTAAGTATCAAGGTAATATGTACATGCGTGAATTATTTCAATTTACACTGAAAATTTAAAATAGCATTTTTCACCCGTGTCCAGCAAATTTGGATCAATGAAAGGTAGCCCTATAGTCCAACTAAAATTCTCAAATTTTTTGAATTCCTTGTCTCGATAATTGTGGTGACCCAGCATACCACTGCATGTTGTAGTATACAAGTCGTTGATATGATCTTCATGATGGGACTTCTTCACAAATATCACATCCCTCAGAGTGGTACAACAGAAACATTGCAGATCATAACACTCCAGATAATATTACAAACATGGTCTTAACAAGTTGGTATTCTCACAGGTCCGATGAGAACACCCTACGATATTACTTAAGTACTCTTACAACTCAACTAAAGAGACATGATGACCTCAGCAACTTATTTAAGTAAGCCACTACGCTGCTCGGCTCCGAGATGTCTAGGGTAAGGCTCTATTCTTCTGCCTCGATGTTGTCAACTCCGTAGACTACCCCATAGTCCACGCCTTCTACTCCTGCTGATAGGTCAAGCTCTTCGTAGACCAACTCGTAGTCCCCTTCCGGTGCTCCATCATTGGCCTCCACTTCATTGTCACAGTCTAGCAAGGGTGTCGAAAGAAAGTGAGTACAGAGGTACTCAACAAGTTCAAAAGAGAAAATAAAGTGTTTAATGTTCTAGCTACGACCATTGATAAGAAAATATCAGGTCAATGCATGTTTCGAAAACATTTCTTCAAAAGGTTTATTTTATTTTGAAAACTATGCCCGTCAGTCTTCACAGGTTGACCAGAACTTCACGGAGTTCCTTTCCTGCCGCGTTTGTAGTTCCCTTCCCGAAACTGGGAGTGACAAGCCATAATTTGATACACTCTGCAGAGGTGAGTTACTTTTCCCATAAGAGAACGTATCCTTGTTGTCAATCGGACGTACTTTCCCGTCCACACTTCCTTGGTGTGAGGCCCGGCATAAGAACCGCCAATCACTGCCTTCTCCGCGACCCTGCAGACACACCCTTTTGTAAGTATGTCCTATCCTTTATCTATAGGTAAACTGACCCAGACATTTGTTCTCACCTATACCATTAAGGTAGACTGTTCCGAACAATTCTTATGCCCTGTCCTATACACTATAGATAGACTAACCCGGGCAACCCTTACAATCCATCATACATTTAATAAGTCTGCTCTCTCCTATACCTATTGGTAGACTGTTCTGGATCACTGTCCTCACCTTTACCAATAGATAGACTGATACAGGCAACCCTTATCACTAGTCTGTTGATATGCGAGAGGGAAAAGATACAGCTGACCCCCAGAGCCATTATAGATCTCATGGTTAACGCGAAATGTACGGCTCTAGAATCACTAGACAGCATTGGTGATTAATCCTAGATGAGTAGAACCCTTGCAATGGAACCTCCACCATCAACACATACCATGGTTCCATTGCCAACCACATAGTTATATTCATAATTGGAAAAGTAACATTTTATTTTCAATGCAGGAATGATAAGTATATAGCTTTGCAAGTAAATTGATAGAAAATAATCAAGATGGCATGAGCAAGAGTGAACTTCCCTAGTGACTGCGAGATAATGCAGTTCCATGGTTTGAATGGAACCTGGACCTCGGGTTCTGTAAAGAAGCATCATTGTTCAGTAAGGAAAATGTTATAAAATCCAAATGATGCATGAATGGGTGCATTATTTTATGTTGAATCCCTTTCCCCGAATTACTTATTAAATTTAGATGGTTTAGATTTAATTAGAATATTTATGTCTTAGGCAGTAATTTATAATCCTTTTATATTATTTTCTTGTAAAACAAAAGGTTTAGGATTAATAGAATTTTCCTTTGGAAAATACTTACCTTAAATGAAAAGGTTAAGAATAAAACAATATTTCTTCTTTTCGAAATATTGACTTTTGAAAATAATAGAGTTATTTGGAATTTTCCTTGATTTTATATATCCAAGGAAAATTGTAAATTTAAATTTTTTTACTTTAAAATTCACATCAAAATTCTTATATGTGAATTCTCATTTTTATTACATTTCATATTTTATTTTGGTTAAGGAATATTTTCTATGAATTATTCATATTTTTCTTGAATTTTTGGAGTTGTTTTGGATTTATTTGCAATTTCTATAGGGTAGGTTTTAAATTCAAATTTGAATTGAATTTAAAACCTAAGTAAAATGACCAAAATACCCCCTGGGTCCCATTAGTAAGCCCAATAGGTTGGACCGGACTAGCTCGGCCCGAAACAACCGCGTCGGCCCACTCACTCGCTCTCTCAATCGCGAATCAACCCTAACCCTAACGCTCTGGCGATTCCGTGGCGATGACGCCACCGCCACCGTCGCCGCCACGCTCCGGCTCACTCCGGCCACTCCCGGCCATGCCACCGGTCGCGTTCGAATCGCCACGCGATGATCTATCGATTGGTCTGCGTGGATTTGTCAGTTGCTTCCTCCTTGTCCGGATCGCCACCATGCCGGATCTGGAGACGAATTGCCTCCAGCGATTTGATGTCTCCAGCGAGCTGTGGTCACCGTCGTCGACGCTCGCGTGTGCCTGGAACTGACCTGGCGTGGGTAATGTTGTGGCATCGGTTGTGCCTTCGTCCCCAGGGTGCTTTGCTAGTGGTTGAGTTCGTCGGCGTAACACTGGCGTCCACCCTGGACTTGCAGCTGTTGCGGCCGCGCGAGCACTGCCTCTCCATGCCATAGCTTCTGCTTCCAGGCGCATGTATGTCCTCCATGTCCTCCTCTATCTCTTCTCCTTGTCTGTGCGCCTCCATGTCTCTGTTTCTCTTCTTTTCTATCATTGCTTCCTGATGATCCTAGGAACATTGCTACTCATGCCCATTGCATCCAATCCTTTCTCTCTGCAAGCCCTGGCCAGCCAAACTGGTCACTGGCCAACTTTATGCTGCTGATGTTCATGGCCATGGCTACTCTACTCCATTGCTACTGCTATGATATGCTATGTTATGCTTGATGTGATGCCTAGGCTTACTGGTGCCATATTCTTGCTTGTCTAGGTCTACTACTATTCAATTGCTTGCTGGTGATGCTTGCTGCCGGTGTTGGCAATTATCCTGACACTTGTGATGCTTGTGGTGCTCTCATGTGTCTTGCACATGATCCAATTGATCCATTGGATCAATAGATACTAGTGGCTAGGCTCTATGTCTTGTTTGGCTGTTGCTCTAGTCATTGGCTAAGCTCTCCAGTCTTTGCTGGTTGCCATTTAGTTAGCCTGTGATGCCTATTGATTGTTGTCTATCTCTCTAAATAGCTTGTGATGCTACTGGTGCTTTACCAATGGCTTATGTGCATGCTTAGTGGGTAATTAAGCTACTTATGCTTGCAGTAATACTTGGTTAAATGGTTTTGATAGCCAGATGAGAATTGCTTCAGTAATCCTTCTGTGCATGTCATGTTGTTGACATCTGTTGATTTCTGTTAGTTATATTTGATGAACCATGTGTTGGTAGTGATTCAATTACATAAACAGTTGCTAATATGAATTCCAATATGCTTTTGGAATGAATCTACTTGTCTGAACCTATATGGTAATGAAGACAAATTAAACTTGCATGTGTGGCTTGTTTGCTTGCTAGGCTAGTATTGTGACCTCAGTAGCTGGCTACTGTATCTGGTTGCATCTTATCTGGCTATTTGGTGGATTTTATGAAAAGATAAATAAGCTCCACAGTTGGGAATCATCTGTATGAATGGCCTGTGGATGCTTTTGATGAAAACTGGATTGATCTGATGGTTTAACACACCATAGGTGCTAGGTTGATTAGTTGGCTACTGTTCTAGGGTTCTAGTGACTTGGATGGCTAGTACTAGATATACTTATGCATATCCAGTGACTAACTCTCTAGTTCTTGGTCTGGCCTCTTCTTCCTAGCATCACTTGGTAAATACCAGGTGATGATATACCCTCTGGAGCATCTGCTCCACACGAAGTGTGTCTATGAGCATGCTTATGATGGATTTGATCATGAGATCCTTCCAGGTATGATGTATACCTTGCTCCAGCTCCTAGATAGATGTTTTGTGTTGATGCAGTGCTTCTGGATGATGGATTTGATCACATCCCTTCACCTCCTAGCTCCTGGATGATCTAGCCTTAGGTCACCATGATCTATGGATGGTTGGGTTCGTTTTTTGGGCTTGATTTCTCTCGATGAATATGGAAATGCTCTACTAGTGGTTCTAGAGATGTTCTTGCTGTTCTTCTTGCTGAACTGATGAATCCAACCCTACCTCTAAGTACTGTGCTATTCATAGCACAAGGTGTTGTGCTCCTTGGTCGACAACACTTGTGTGTGTGCTATGCTATCCAGCCCTTCTCCCCTTGCTCATGATGGAGAAAAGCTGTTGGGCTCCCTCTTTGGCTTTGGTTGGGACTTGATCCCTCCCTGCCAAGGCTTATCACTTGCATTTCTAGGTCTTTTTTACTGCCAAGTGTCAATGAAACTTGTTACTGGATAGATTCTTATATTTTCTCTCATTCTACAGGTTTCCAAGATATATCAAGCTTTGGAGAACAAAAAGATGAAGAATTGATGAAGACTTTAGTTTAGAAATAATCCAATTGATGTAATCTTCATTTTCTTTATTCTATTATTCATTCATGTATATTGGATATTGTAATGAGAATGTAATTATGTGTGCATGATCAATAAAGCTCAAAGTTTTGCTTATGAGCTTTTGTAAATATTTGATATTTACTTATGAGTTATTTGTATATATTTGATATACTTTTGAATTATTTGAATAAATGTGATGTGGTTATGAATTCATAATTCATTTATATATTGTTTACTTATCACTTATTTTCTTTTGAATTCAATTTGAAATACAAGTCAAATATTCTCCCAAAACTCTAAGTTTCAAAAGAGGTCATGTCAAAATTCATCACACTCACCTTGCTCTAACCCTAATAGCAACGAGAGAGAAACCTCGATCCCTCTTAGGTTTTATACAATAAAGCGCGCAAATTTCCCCCGTTTTGCGATGAAATGCACATCCCATTTCTAAATCTACCCTTCGTTGGTCCTATGTTCTGAGATATTACAGCCTCTCCCCCTTAACAGAAACTTCGCCCCGAAGTTGTGGTTGAAGTACCTGAACAGCTCGGGGTAGGATTTTTTGAGATTGTCTTCCTTTTCTCAAGTTGCTTCTCGCTCAGGGTGATGTTTCCATTGAACCTTGCAATACTTAATTGCCCTATTCCTTAGCTTCTTCCAATGTTCTTCTAGAATCTTCTCTTGTATTTCAACATAAGTTAGGTCTGATTGCAGTTCTAGCTCTTCATGTGAGACTGGGTCATCTGGTGCTTTCAAACATCTCCGGAGCTGAGATACATGAAATACATTGTGAATCAAACTCAACTTGTCTGGTAATTCTAGCTCAAAGGTTGTCTCCCTATTCTGGCTGAGTATCTTGAATGGTCCTATATATCGAGGACTTAACTTTCCTTTCACTATGAACCTCTTTAGTCCTTTCATCGGGCTTACCTTTAAGTAAACCATATCTCTCACCTTGGGTTCCCACAATCTTCTCTTTTGGTCGGCATAACTCTTTTGTCGACTCTGAGCTATCTTGAGTCTATCTCTGATGACCTCTATAACTCCTTGTCTTTCCTTAATGTAATCCGGTGCAAACTCCTTATTTTCTCCTGTTTCAAACCAACAGATCGGAGATCTGCACTTTCTTCCATATAATGCTTCATATGGTACCATTTGGATACTAATTTTATAACTGTTGTTGTATGAAAACTCCGCTAGTGGCAGATTGTCCTCCCATGAGCCTCCAAAGTCTAGAGCACAAGCTCTAAGCATGTCTTCAAGTATTTGATTGGTTCATTCCGCGTGTCCTTCGATCTATGGATGATATGCCGTGCTGAAATCCAACGTGGATCCTAGAGCTTCTTGGAGTTGTTTCCAAAATGCTGATGTGAAGATCGAACCTCTATATGAGACTATCTTCTTTGGTACTCCGTGTTTGCTGACTATCTCTTTAACATAGATATCCACAAGCTTTTCTGAAGTATCTTTCTAATTTATAGCTAGAAAATGAGCACTCTTGGTAAGTCTATCAACAATTACCCATATCATATCCTTCCTTTTATTGGTCATTGGTAGACCGCTAACAAAGTCCATTCCGGTTTCATCCCATTTCCATTCCGGAATATCTAAAGGTTTAAGTAGTCCAGCAGGACTCTGATGTTCTACCTTTACTCGTTGACATGTATGACATTCTGAGACATACTTGGCTATTTCCCTTTTCATATTGTTCCACCAGAACATCTCTTTCAAATCCATATACATCTTGGTACTTCCCGAATGTATTGAGTAAGGTGTTTCATCAGCTTCCTTAAGTATGATTGCCTTAACTTCTGGATCATCTGGTACACACATCCTTTTCTGAAAGTATAATAAATCAATCTCTCCTATATTGAATTCATATGGTTTTCCTTCCTCAATTCTCTTGATTTCTTCTTGGATGAATGTATCATCAACTTGTTTTCGAATGATCTCATACTTCAAATCAGAATACATCTCATCCATGATCCTCATAGTTGTTATACTTCCCACTGTATCACCTTGAATGAGTAAGATCTGATCTTCTTCTAGTTCTTTTCGAAGTTCCTTTGGAATTTCCCATTTCGTAGGTTGATTCTCAGTACTTTTTCTACTCAAAGCATCTGCTACGACATTAGCTTTGCCTGGTGTATAGTAGATCGTCAATTCATAATCCTTGATCAAATCTAACCATCTCTTCTGTCTCCTGTTCAATTCCTTTTGGGTAAAGAAATACTTCAAACTCTTACGATCCGTATATAGCTCACACTTGGATCCATAAAGAAACTGCCTCCAACTCTTCAAAGCATACACGACTGCCGCCAACTCTAAGTCATGGACTAGGTAGTTATGTCCATGTGGCTTCAGTTGTCTTGATCCATAAGCTATCACTTTTCGGTGTTGCATCAGAACACATCCAATTCCATTCTTGGAAGTGTCACACTATATTGTATAATCTTTTCCTGGTTCTGGAACTGCTAATACTGGTGCTGTGGTTAATGATACGTCCAATTTGCATCACTATTTTATATCATAATTTGCTGTTATTCATTGATATATTTCATATTTGGACATAATACTTATGTTATTTCATCTATTTTGCATGTTTCATGATTATTGGAGGATCGAGCACCGGAGCCAGGATTCTGCTGGAAAAAGCACCGTCAGAATGCAATATTTCGGAAGATCAACAGTTGACGGAAATTATACCAAAAATCCTATTTTTCCAGATGATGAAGTGAGCCAGAAGGGGGAGCTGAGGGGACCCGAGGTGGGCCCACCCCATAGGCCGGCGCGGCCCAAGGCCTGGCCACGCCGCCCTATGAGGAGGGGGGCCCACAGCCCCTCTCGCCTCCTTTTCTTCGCGAAATCCTTCGTCCCGAAGACCTAAGCTCCAGAGGGTACCTCGCGAAGAGGTACAGCCGCCTCTGCGGGGCGGAGAACACCAGAGAGAAAAGAGCTCTCCGGCGGGCTGAGATCCACCGGGGAAATTCCCTCCGGGAGGGGGAAATCGACGCCATCGTCACCGCCATCAAGTTGGACATCATCTCCATCACCATCATCATCATCTCCACCATCATCACCGCCGTCTCCACCGCTGGACATCGTCACCGCCGTAGCAATTTGGGTTTGATCTTGATTGTTTGATAGGGGAAACTCTCCCGGTATTGATTTCTACTTGTTATTGATGCTATTGAGTGAAACCGTTGGACCAAGGTTTATGTTCAGATTGTTATTCATCATCATATCACCTCTGATAATGTTCCATATGATGTCTCGTGAGTAGTTCGTTTAGTTCTTGAGGACATGGGTGAAGTCTAAATGTTAGTAGTGAAGTATGGTTGAGTAATATTCAATGTTATGATATTTAAGTTGTGGTGTTATTCTTCTAGTGGTGTCGTGTGAACGTCGACTACACGACACTTCACCTTTATGGGCCTAGGGGAATGCATCTTGTACTCGTTTGCCAATTGCGGGGTTGCCGGAGTGACAGAAACCTAAGCTCCCGTTGGTATATCGATGCAGGAGGGATAGAATGATCTCAGAGTTTAAGGCTGTGGTTAGATTTATCTTAATTACTTTCTTGTAGTTGCGGATGCTTGCAAGGGGTATAATCACAATTATGTATTAGTCCTAGGAAGGGCGGTACATTAGCACAGGTTCACCCACACAACACTTATCAAAACAATGAAGATTAATTAGCCGTATGTAGCGAAAGCACTAGACTAAAATCCCGTGTGTCCTCGAGAACGTTTGGTCATTATAAGTAAACAAATCGGCTTGTCCTTTGTGCTAAAAAGGATTGGGCCACTCGCTGCAATTGTTACTCTCGCACTTTACTTACTCGTACTTTATTCATCTGCTACATCAAAACCCCCTGAATACTTGTCTGTGAGCATTTACAGTGAATCCTTCATCGAAACTGCTTGTCAACACCTTCTGCTCCTCGTTGGGATCGACATTCTTACTTATCGAAGATACTACGATACACCCCCTATACTTGTGGGTCATCAAGACTATTTTCTGGCGCCGTTGCCGGGGAGTGAAGCGCTATTGGTAAGTGGAATTGGTAAGGGAAACTTCTACTGTTTGTGCTGATTTTATTTCTGCCTGCTGCCATAATTCATTATGGAGAGATCTCCTTTTGAATGTTTATTTGGGAAATCTGCTACTACTGCAAAGGTAGTGGATGAGGCGCCAGGTAAGGAAGAGATACCATACAAAATACCTATGAAAATTATTGAACGCGTAGTGGGTAACCGTTATACAGGGGATGGAACTGTCCACCCTGGAGATCATTTACTGTTCTTACATGAATTATGCGGTTTATTCAAGTGTGCAGGTATTGCTATGGATGAAGTGAGGAAGAAACTATTCTCTATATCACTGTCTGGTAAAGCGGCGCATTGCTATAAATTACTGGATAATGGGGATTCTCTTGAATGGAATGATATTGTGCCCCGGTTTTATTCTAAGTTCTATCCTCCAAGTGAAATTCACAAGGATCGGAATCGCATATATAATTTTTGGCCTCATGATGGAGAGAGTATTGCCCAAGCTTGGGGGAGATTGAAGTCTTTAATGCTCAAATGCCCCATTCATGAGCTTCCTGGTAATGTTATTATTGATAATTTCTATGCAAGACTTTCTTTTGAAGACAAGACCTTGCTGGATACTTCTTGTTCTGGATCATTCACGCGCAACAAAGAAGAGTTTAAAAGGGACCTTCTTAATCGGATCCAGGAAAACACCGAAGGATGGGAGAACGACAAAGATAGAGAATCAGGTATAAATTATGATTATAAATGCATTGAAGCTTTTATGGATACTGATAAATTTCGTAATATGAGTGCTACTTATGGTCTTGATTCTCAAGTTGCTGCAAATCTTTATAAAGTTTTTGCCTCTCATTATGAATTGCCTAAGAAGAATTTTGATAAGTATCATGAACCGTATAAAGATAAAATTGATTCATCTATTAATAAATGCGCTGTAGTTGAAACTGTTGATCATGTTATTCCTGAAGCTTATATTGAAAAAACTCCTTTCCCTGCTAAAATGAAGGAGTACTCTGTTATAAATAGTGCGGTTCATAAAAGTGAAAAGAAACCTATAGAACCTGAAGAAAAAATAAAAGTTGAACCCGCTGTTGCAATAGTTAAAGATCTTGTGACTGAAAATGTGGAGGATGGTCATATTATTTTCTGTGAAGATGCTTCTAATATTGTTTCACATCCTAATAAGGCCAAGAAAGCTAGTGTTCCTATGATATCTGTTAGAATTGGTGATCATTGCTATTATGGTTTATGTGATATTGGTGCAAGTATTAGTGTTATTCCTTATGAGCTTTACACGGAGATTATGCACAAAATTGGTTCTTGTGAACTTGAAGATATTGATGTGGTTATTCAGCTGGCTAATAGAGAAACTATCTCTCCAATTGGTATTGTTCGAGATGTGGAAGTTCTATGTGGTAAGATTAAATATCCTGCTGACTTTTTGGTACTTGGTTCTGCTGCTAGTGAATATTGTCCTATCATTTTTGGTAGACCTTTTCTAAATACTTGTGGAGCTATTATAGATTGCAAGAAAGAGAAAATTTTGACTAAATTTGCTGGTGAATCTTATGAGTTTAACTTCTCTAAATTTACCAAAACTCCTTATAAAATTGATCCGCCTAATGATGATTTTAAAATGGAACAGTGTGCATCTATTGTTCTTGTTCCTAATAATCCTTTGCAGCAACATTTGGAGAATAGCGAGAGTGAAGTTTTTAGGCAAGAAAGAGATGAGCTTGATGAAATTTTTCTTCGCCAACCTATTCTTAAGCATGATTTACCGGTGGAAGATCTGGGTACAACACCACCACCAAAGGAAGATCCTGTCTTTGATTTAAAACCATTGCCTGATAATCTTAAATATGCTCATATTGATGATAAGAAAATATATCCTATTATTATTAGTTCTAAGCTTTCAGAGTTCGAAGAAGAAAGGTTATTGGAAATATTGAAGAAACACCGAGGTGCTATTGGATACACTCTTGATGACTTGAAGGGGATTTCTCCCTCTATTTGCCAACACGCCATTAATATGGAAGATGATGCGAAGCCTGTTGTTGAACCTCAGCGTCGTCTAATTCCTAAGATGAAGGATGTGGTAAGAAATGAGGTATTAAGACTTCTTGAAGCTGGTATTATATATCCTATTGCTGATAGTAGATGGGTTAGTCCTGTGCACTGTGTTCCTATGATAGGAGGAATGACTGTTGTGCCTAATGATAATGATGAGCTCATACCTCAAAGAGTAGTTGTAGGGTATAGAATGTGCATTGATTATCGAAAAGTTAATAAAGTTACTAAAAAAGATCATTACCCTTTGCCTTTTATTGATCAAATGTTAGAAAGGTTATCTAAAAATACTCATTTTTGCTTTCTTGATGGTTATTCTGGATTTTCACAAATTGCTGTTAAAACTAAAGATCAATAGAAAACCACTTTCACTTGTCCCTATGGAACTTATGCTTATAGACGTATGCCTTTTGGTTTATGTAATGCTCCTGCTACTTTTCAAAGATGCATGTCTGCTATTTTTCATGGCTTTTGCGAGAGTATTGTAGAGGTATTCATGGATGATTTTTCTGTCTATGGGAATTCTTTTGATAATTGCTTGTGGAACCTTGATAAAGTTTTGCAGAGATGTGAAGAAACTAACCTTGTTCTTAATTGGGAGAAATGCCACTTTATGGTTAATGAAGGAATTGTATTGGGACATAAAATTTCCGAGAGAGGTATTGAAGTTGATAGAGCTAAAGTCAAAGCAATTGAGAAGATGCCCTATCCTAGGGATGTTAAAGGTATTCGTAGTGTTCTTGGTCATGCTGGGTTTTATAGGAGGTTTATTAAAGACTTCTCCAAGATTTCAAAGCCTCTTACTAATCTTCTTCAAAAAGATGTACCTTTTGTTTTTGATGATGATTGTAAGGAAGCTTTTGAAACTCTAAAGAAAGCCTTAACAACTGCTCCTATAGTTGAACCTCCTGATTGGAATTTACCATTTGAAATTATGTGTGATGCTAGTGATTTTGCTGTAGGCGCTGTTCTTGGACAGCGAGTGAATAAAAAATTGAATGTTATTCATTATGCTAGTAAAACTCTTGATGCTGCTCAAAGAAATTATGCTACTACTGAAAAAGAATTGTTAGCTGTAGTCTTTGCTTGTGATAAGTTTAGATCTTATATTGTTGATTCAAAAGTTACTATTCATACTGATCATGCTGCAATCAGATACCTTATGCAAAAGAAAGATGCTAAGCCAAGGCTTATTAGATGGGTACTTCTGTTGCAAGAATTTGATTTGCATATTGTAGATAGGAAAGGTGCTGATAATCATGTTGCTGATAATTTGTCTAGATTAGAAAATATTGCTTATGATCCTGTTCCTGTTAATGATGGTTTTCCAAATGAACAATTGGCTGTAATAAAGGTGAGCTCGCGAGACAGTCCTTGGTATGCTGATTATGCTAACTTTATTGTTTCCAAGTATTTGCCTCCAACCTTTTCAGCTCAGCAAAGGAGGAAATTCTTTTATGACTTGAGGCATTATTTCTGGGATGACCCACACTTATATAAAGAAGGAGTGGATGGTATTCTGCGAAGATGTGTTCCCGAATATGAACAGCAAGAGATATTAAGTAAATGTCATGGTAGTGCTTATGGAGGACATCACACCGGAGATAGAACTGCACAAAAGGTTCTACAATCAGGTTTTTATTGGCCGACTCTCTTCAAAGATGCAAGGAAGTTTATTTTATCTTGTGATGAATGTCAAATGGTTGGTAATATCTCCAGACGCAATGAAATGCCTATGAATTATACTCTTGTTATTGAACCGTTCGATTGTTGGGGATTTGACTTCATGGGACCTTTTCCCTCTTCAGAAGGTAACACTCATATACTTGTTGCTGTTGATTATGTTACTAAATGGGTGGAAGCCATACCTACAAAAAGTGCCGATGGTGAGACCTCTTTAAGAATGCTTTTAGATATTATTTTTTCCTAGATTTGGAGTTCCTAGATATATTATGACTGATGGAGGTTCTCATTTTATTCATGGTGGTTTTAGAAAAACTCTTGCTAAATATGGTATTAATCATAGAATTGCTTCCGCTTATCATCCTCAAACTAGTGGGCAAGTAGAATTATCAAATAGAGAAATTAAATCTATCTTGCAAAAGACTGTTAATAAAACTAGAAAGAATTGGGCTAGTAAATTGAAGGATGCACTATGGGCTTATAGAACTGCTTATAAAAACCCCATGGGAATGTCACCTTATAAAATGGTTTATGGGAAAGCTTGTCATTTACCTTTAGAACTAGAGCACAAAGCTTATTGGGCAGTTAGAGAATTAAATAAAGATCTTAAACTTGCCGGTAATAAGAGATTGTTGCAATTGAGTTCTCTAGATGAATGGAGAAGTGAAGCTTATGAAAATGCTAGACTCTTTAAAGAGAAAGTTAAGAAATGGCATGATAGAAGGATTATCAAAAGAGAATTTAATATTGGGGATAAAGTCCTATTGTATCGGTCTCGTCTCAGATTCTTTGCAGGGAAATTACTCTCGAAGTGGGAAGGACCATATGTTGTTGAGGAGGTGTATCGTTCAGGAGCAATTAAAATTAGCTCTCTCCAAGGCAATGCCACGCAAGTGGTGAATGGACAAAGACTCAAGCATTATATCTCAGGTGATTCTTATAATGTTGATGTTGATATTATTCAAGTGGAAACACCGGAGGCCTTCATCAAAGGACAAATTGACAGTTCGCCAGAACTCGACTTTGAATAGGTAACAGTACTGGTAATGAAAAGTTCGCAATTTACTTTCCGAACAATATTTTTGCTGTTTTTGGAAAATATGAAAAATTACGAGATCGAAACGGAGTGGAGGAGACGCACGAGGGCGTGCCCCCATAGGCCGGCGCGGGCCCCAGCCAGGCCGCGCCGCCCTATGAGCTGGCCGCCTCGTCGCCCCTTTCCGACTCTAGTTCGACCTGGTACTTTCCTTTTGTCGTGAAAATTTTTGCTATATAATCCCCCGGACCCTTGGAGTTCCGTATATCGTTTTCTCGACGTGTTTTGTTTCGAGCTGTTTCTGCCAGGATTTGCTTCGGATCTAGAGCCATCATGTCTTCGTCGGAAACTCCGAAGGACAGCTCCTCAAAGGACGTTGACAACTTGTACATGGAGGAGCTGAGGATGCACCCCAAGGAGTTGCTGCTCGTTGAGGGAGAACTGCAGATCAAGGATGTCCAGGGTCCTAAAGGAGAAGGAAGCTTGGAAGACAGGATGGAGAAGCTAGAACAAGAGGTCTTCAAATACAAGAAGATGGCTGAGCGTGAGGTGGATATCTTCCACAAGATTGTGTCTGAACTCATTGCTGAACACGAGAAGGAAACTGCAAAGCTATGGGGCGACATCCTCTCACTTCACGACACCACCAACAAACTCCAAGCTCAACTCTATGACGTTCAGAATCAGAACTGTGAGTATGAAATCAGGTTTAAACACATAAGTCATGCTGCTAGTTTCAGGATTCCCGAGACCAAGATGTCGTTTGTTGATGGAGAGCCTCTTCCTTGGAAGTCTGATGACGGGAATTCATCACCACCATCGCCGAAGGAGTAATTCATCATCGGTATTGGCATCCCCTTGGTTTGTTCCAAGCTTGGGGGAGTGCCGCGGTATCACATCATCACTATCTTTTACTTTTTACTGTCAAGTAGTGTCATATCATGAGTAGGGAAGTTATCATATAAGATGGTTTGCAGTTTGGAAGTATCTCTCCTTTAGTTGGTTGTCTATGTATCCCTTGGTGTGAGTTATCGTTATGGAATATTAATGAGAAGTCTTATCATTTACATATTGCACATCTTATTTTAGTTTGCAATCTCTATTATATGATTAATCTTGATTTTAGTATCGGTATCACTTTGGGAGCATTAAATAAATCTATTTGGTTTTGGCAAACTTAGCATTGGTCAATAGCAACAACACTTTGAGGTTTAAGTAGAAAAGAGAAATATATGTAGTTGTTTCATTATCTTTCTTTCTTGTTAGCTCATAGCTTATTATTCTGAAGTTAAAACTGTTTGTGCTTATAAGGAAGATGCATGATTATTCCTATCACATGTATATTTGTTTGTTTCTTTTAACTCTTATGCTTGCTAATTAACCTTGCTAGCCAAAGACTTGTACTGAGAGGGAATACTTCTCGTGCATCCAAACCTTAACCCAAACCTATGTCATTTGTGTCCACCATATCTACCTACTACATGGTATTTCCTGCCATTCCAAGTAAATACTTCGTGTGCTACCTTTAAACAATTCAAAATTTACTATCTCTCATTTGTGTCAATGTTTTATAGCTCATGAGGAAGTATGTGGTGTTTTATCTTTCAATCTTGTTGGGCAACTTTCACCAATGGACTAGTGGCTTCATCCGCTTATCCAATAATTTTGCAAAAAGAGCTGGCAATGGGATTCCCAGTCCCAAATTAACTAAACTAAATAGACACTCCTCCATGGTATGTGATTGATGGACGGCACCCGAAGGATTCGGTTAGCCATGGCTTGTGTAAGCAAAGGTTGGGGGGAGTGTCATCATAATAAAACTAAAATAAAAAGGCACTCCTTCATGGTATGAGATTGTTGGCAGGCACCGAGGATTCGGTTAGCCATGGTTTGTGAAAGAAAGGTTGGAAGGAGTGCCATACAAAATAAAAATAAAATGGGAGCCGCTCTTTGAAGGTTTGTCTGGCAAGGGGGTTAGAGTACCCGCTACCAGTCGTTGACAACAACAAACACCTCTCAAAATGTTACTTTCATTCTCTTTATATGATTTCAAAACTGGAAAAGCTCTAGCACATGATTTAATCCCTGCTTCCCTCTGCGAAGGGCCTGTCTTTTACTTTATGTTGAGTCAGTAAACCTATTTCCCTCCATCTTGAGCAAGCATTTGAGTTGTTGTGATCAAACCATTATATTGTGATTTGCTTCATCATGTCTTTTATTCTTCCTTGTTTAGTACAAGTTTTATCTAAATGAATATAGCTTTGCAAGTTATCAATGATCATGAGGAGATTATTATGATTGAGTATGCAAGTTGTGCCATATAAACCTTAACATGAGAGCGCTGCTCAATAGATAAATATAACCTGTTAATTGTTCTCTGACCAAGAATGAAGTTTGCCATTACCAACTATGATTTCTTATGCACCTTTATTTGTGATTACCTTATACTTGTTTCAAGTTGAGTTATATGAGGAAGTTGTTTACTAGAATGTCTTGTGTGAATGAATATGATGCTTCTTGTCCGTATTTTATTGATCGACTCTTCACTCCATAAACATGTGGTCCTGTTTACCGAGTTCAGTTTCGCTTGGGGACAAGCGAAGTCTAAGCTTGGGGGGAGTTGATACGTCCAATTTGCATCACTATTTTATATCATAATTTGCTATTATTCATTGATATATTTCATATTTGGACATAATACTTATGTTATTTCATCTATTTTGCATGTTTCATGATTATTGGAGGATCGAGCACCGGAGCCAGGATTCTGCTGGAAAAAGCACCGTCAGAATGCAATATTTCGGAAGATCAACAGTTGACGGAAATTATACCAAAAATCCTATTTTTCCAGATGACGAAGTGAGCCAGAAGGGGGAGCTGAGGGGACACGAGGTGGGCCCACCCCATAGGCCGGCGCAGCCCAAGGCCTGGCCGCGCCGCCCTATGAGGAGGGGGGCCCACAGCCCCTCTCGCCTCCTTTTCTTCGCGAAATCCTTCGTCCCGAAGACCTAAGCTCCAGAGGGTACCTCGCGAAGAGTTACAGCCGCCTCTGCGGGGCGGAGAACACCAGAGAGAAAAGAGCTCTCCGGCGGGCTGAGATCCGCCGGGGAAATTCCCTCCGGGAGGGGGAAATCGACGCCATCGTCACCGCCATCAAGTTGGACATCATCTCCATCACCATCATCATCATCTCCACCATCATCACCGCCGTCTCCACCGCTGGACATCGTCACCGCCGTAGCAATTTGGGTTTGATCTTGATTGTTTGATAGGGGAAACTCTCCCGGTATTGATTTCTACTTTTTATTGATGCTATTGAGTGAAACCGTTGGACCAAGGTTTATGTTCAGATTGTTATTCATCATCATATCACCTCTGATCATGTTCCATATGATGTCTCGTGAGTAGTTCGTTTAGTTCTTGAGGACATGGGTGAAGTCTAAATGTTAGTAGTGAAGTATGGTTGAGTAATATTCAATGTTATGATATTTAAGTTGTGGTGTTATTCTTCTAGTGGTGTCGTGTGAACGTCGACTACACGACACTTCACCTTTATGGGCCTAGGGGAATGCATCTTGTACTCGTTTGCCAATTGCGGGGTTGCCGGAGTGACAGAAACCTAAGCCCCCGTTGGTATATCGATGCAGGAGGGATAGCAGGATCTCAGAGTTTAAGGTTGTGGTTAGATTTATCTTAATTACTTGCTTGTAGTTGCGGATGCTTGCAAGGGGTAAAATCACAAGTATGTATTAGTCCTAGGAAGGGCGGTACATTAGCACAGGTTCACCCACACAACACTTGTCAAAACAATGAAGATTAATTAGCCGTATGTAGCGAAAGCACTAGACTAAAATCCCGTGTGTCCTCGAGAACGTTTGGTCATTATAAGTAAACAAACCGGCTTGTCCTTTGTGCTAAAAAGGATTGGGCCACTCGCTGCAATTGTTACTCTCGCACTTTACTTACTCGTACTTTATTCATCTGTGTAACACCCCAAATTTCAATAAAAAGAAAGTTAGAGAATTCCAGAAAGCAAAAATTCAAACCAACAAAAACTTTTCTATTTGCATATAGTACCATGCATAGGACTTGTGCATTTGAGTGATATGCCATGATGATTGCTTTTACTTGTATTTGATATGCTCTCAAACCCTAGTGTGATCATATGAAGATCACCAACCAAATAAATCAAATAGGAAGAAAATCCATAAAGTGCAAAACCCTAAAAACCCTCACATATGCCCTATGGCATTTTTATAAATTTTGACCCTAGACCTATTTGGTCTTCACCATTAGTTGAGTAATGTTATTAAACACTTATTACAACTTTTGGAATCAAAGTTTCACAATTCAAATGAATTTCAAACACAAATCCCACTCACATATGATAATGGTCAATTTTGACAATTCTAGTCTGATCACCACTTTGAGCCCTTGCCATTCAATTTTCCCAAACCAACTTTAGCTAACTCTTTGCACCATTTCAAAGTCAACATCAAGGTGAACAACTTTGGTGAAGATCACCATGCCAAATTCATCTTTGATCATGAGCAATGCTCATCCAAAGTCTTAACTTTTTAACATATGCAACATTCCCCACTTAGCCAATTTTGCAAATTTTTGAATTCTAAAATTCCACCACCACCTCTACTCATCTCTGGTCAAATACAACTTATCTAAACCCACACTTTTCAAATAGATGCACCATTTGAATTATTTCAAATTTAGACATTTTTCACAATTTCCAAATATGGCACTATTTGACACTATTTGAAATAGTGTTCTACACAAACCTAATCTACACTACACTACCCTAAATGGTCCCCTGGTCCCCTCTCTCACTTAATACCCCATAGTAACCTAGGGAGGCAAACCCTAGCATGCATGACATGGCCATGCCGGCCATGTCGAGCCACCCCTCTCCCCCTCACTCTCCAACCTTGGCCCTGGTATCCAGCATCGCCAGCACGCCTCTCTACCCCGCCTAGCACTCACCAGCTCGCCGTAGCCGCCGTGGAGTCGCCGGAGACAGCGCGCCCAGAACGCGCCAGGATGCCGTTCGTGTCGCGCGTGTGCATGCCGTGGACACGCACTGGACACGCGCCGCGCCACTACCTCGCGCTCGCCCTGGCCCCGCTTGCTAGCCGTTGAGCATCACCACGCCACCACGACGCCGCCAGACATGGCCACGACCAGACCCTGGACCGCCGCCGCCGTGAACGGGGAAGAAGATCCCGCCACTGCCGCGACATGCCTGGAAGCAATGCGACCCAACCAGGCCCTCCCCGACCAAGCTGTCGCCGCCAATAGCATCGCCAGGAACCGTAGAACACTGCCACCACCTCACCTAGCTCGACCGCTCGCCGGAGAAGCCGCGCCATGGTCGACCTTGCCACTGCCCCGCAGTACCCTTGCTCGCCTATAAAAGGAGACCTCTCCTCGTCGATCTGAGCACACCACCGCACTCGCCACCTCTCACTGCTTCTCAACCACCACACCACTCGCTCGATTCTCGCCGGAGCAAGGCCAATCGAAAGCTCACCGCCGCGGAAGCTCTGCAGCAATTGCCGACGATCCCGACCACCTCAGGCGACGCCACTGCTACCAGGAGACTCGCCGTCGTCCACAACCTCGTCGAGCATACTGCCAACCCTCGCTGGAGCCGCCGTAAGCTCTCCGACCCCCTACCCTCGCCGCCAGACCCTCGGCCTCTCGCCGGAGAAGACGATGCACTGGCACCGTCCGATCCTGTTCTAATCCTACGCCTCTGGTTAATCCATACCGTTTCGGTGTTTAAACGCCGCTGACAGGTGGAGCCCCCTTGTCAGGCAGCCCACGCGGGCACAGACGCGTGGTGGGCTGGCCTTGGGCCGTTTTAAATCATTTTGGCCCACCTAGCTTTCCCGCCGGCCCTTTTAATTCAAATTCGATTTAAACATTTCCAAACAAATTCAATACTGCCTCCACTTTGAAATTAAATAGTTTTAAATTGGCTAAACCAAAATTGATGAACTTTATATTGTTGGAAAGCTAGAGAAATTATCTAGCCAATGCCACTGGCCTCATGGCCAGATTCTTTTTAGAATAAATGTGATAAAAATAACAAGACAGGGACTTTTCCCTACTCAAATAATTCTTAAAAATCAACCAAAATAGATATTAAGTTGTTTCCAACTCTAATAGCTCACATTTGACTTACACTAATTGTTTATGCAATAAAATGGTGTGGTCACTTTGCATGATCATGCCCTAGTTTAATTAATGGATGATATGGCTAGTTTAACTAGTTGATATTGTCCAAAACTATTAAAGTTAAATTATGTGGAGTATTACACTTCATTTAAACTTGTCTCACATGGATTCATGGGATGTTTGGACCCCTGGTCCCAAACTCTCCTATATGAACTACTTGAGATTTAAATCAAATGTAGGGTTATTTAAATAGTATGAGGTGATCTACCTCATTTAAATCCTTTTCACAAATAATGATGATGAACATTTGACTTAGGTCAATATGAGTTCATACATGATTGTTTGAGAAATTAAATCTTAAGAAGATTTCAATGAGAGGAAATTATTTCTCAAGAACCCTATGGAAACTATCATTTACATATTAAATACAAAGAAGTGAATTCTATTTAAACCCCACAACCCATGTACTCTAGTTAATTTATTTGTGTGCATAGAGTAGTTTGTGTGTTATATGTGATGTATGGAATAGCCATTGAATTAGTGAGTAATTATACTCGTATTCAAATTTAGACGGTAGCACCGGAGAGTACGCCGAAGAAGAAGGTTGCTACCAAGAGGAGGAGGAGGAACAGTTTGAGAACTACCAAGGCAAGCTACTACCAATGCAAGCTATTATTCTTACAAAGTGCAAAGCCCCTTGGGGCAAGGCACCATGTTTCTTATCTTTTCTTATATGAACCCATCCCAAGTTTTTACTTTACAAGTTTTTACTTGTTTTCTAAAGGAGTTACTTTTATAGTTAACTTTGGTCAAAGTACAAGTTGGTTACTAGAGTAGTTAGTTAGTCTCTCCAAGCAAAGCAAGATAGCACCCCTCATGATTTAGAGCTAGTGCTAATGAAATAAAACTTGACTACTCTAGATGGGAACAATGTGAATTTGAAGGATTTTTGAAACCTTGGAATGGAGATGCATTCCATTGAATGATTTTGAAGGTGAATGTGAACAAGAGAAGATGGTGATTTTTGATAAAACAATGATGTTGGTTTGAATGCGATACCTTTCCAATTATTAAGTACCCCCACAATACCTGATTATGGGTAGGGCTTAACTGGAAGTTTATGCGTCTTAGTATGGGTTCCCTCTAAACAAGCGTCATCGGGGTTACGCCGAAAGCTGCCTCTACAACAAAAGAAATGATATGATATGATGCGAAATGAGGTGAATGTCCGGCCCAAGCCCTGTGCAGTTCCCAGGTTGACAGTTGGTCTTCACTGGGAGGCCAAGCTCATGGGGAGAGGTGCTCATACTAGGATTCGTAAGTGAAAGGTTATGGTTGATGATCCGCGTACTGTGTTACGATGATTCGGGGAAATCCCGACGGATGAAATCAAATGTTGTGGCACAAGTGTGCAACCTCTGCAGAGTGTAAACCTATTCGAATAGCCGCGTCCACGGTTATGGACGGTTGGAAAGGCCATACAGTTTCCGATGTCATATCTTTGAAAATGATGTTGAAAAGGGTGATGGTGAAATGACTTGTGGTGAATTGAATTGAAATCACCACTTGAATGGTGGGAATGACACTAATGTTCCCACTTGAGTTAGTTAGCACTTGATTAAGCTTTTCTCAAACTTTGTGAACTAAAACTAGCTTTATGCAAATAAACTAGAGCTTAGCAAACCATACTAGAATGTCTAGCACTTACATTAGTATTAGTTTGCGAGTACTCAACGTACTCATGGCTTTGTCCCTGGCTATTCAAATGGCCAGAGTATGAAGAGGAACAAGGAGATGACCAGCAGGATGCCTACGACAACTAAGCGCCTTCCGACGTCAAGCGTTGGCCTGTGGACTAGAGAGTCCTTGTATCTTACGCTTCCGCTATGTTGAACTATGAACTTGTGTTTGTTCGTTGATCAATAGATCAACTATTCGTGTAATATGGATCATGTGATTCCAATTTGTAAGACTTATGGTTTGAAATGAATGATGACTGTGATACTTAACTATTATGCCTCGCAACAACAATATTCCTGGGATTGCGATGTATGACATAATAGGCATTCGGACTTAAAAATCCGGGTGTTGACAAGTTGGTATCAGAGCCATTGTTTGACCTTAGAAGACCTTAGTTAGAATGGGCGTTCTGAAAAACTTAACTTTGAAATCAAATGAAAGAAACTATTTGTGAAAATTTACTGCACTCTTGTCTTTGAGACTTTGCCAAAATTTAATGAATCATGTCTATCTTATTTGAATCAACTTAAAACTTTGCCACACTTTGCACTCTCTAACTTACTCATCCAATTCTCTTTCAGATGGCGCTGAATGAACCCATCAACACCAAGTTTTACCAGCTTGGGAACGGAGGGAGCTTGATCTTCGAGCACGACCTCAACGCCCTCTCTGACTTCCTTGGGCGCCCACACCCCGAGTTTCACGGGGTTCAGCTGGACGACACGCCCGGAGGAGAGTTGCAGTGGGTGATCACTGCCGACTTGAGGGGCAAGATGGAGCCTCCCACTTCGGAGAGGATTCTCTTCTCCTTCCGTGAGAGCAACTGGCTCGACGGACTCGCCCGTGGCCTACAGGAGGCACTTGCGCGCCTCTGTGGACAGAACGTGGTGAGCATCCTCGCCTCTCGCTACGCCCACCTTGTGAGGTGTGATGCCGCGGGAGTGCCCATGGAGCTGCAGCCGCACCCGGAGTTGAGGCACCATGCTGAGCACCTGGACTTCATGCTCTACCAGACTCAGAGGGACCTCGACGCCTCTCGCGCTTACGCGAACCAGACCCACGCTCACATCACCGAGCAGGGTGAGGCGATCAAGCTACTCAACAACGACCGCAAGAGCCTTCGCCAATAGCGTGCCATGAAGGACGCCACGATTCGTCGCCTTCGCGCCCGGATCGCGTCACTTGAGGCCACTGTCAAGGCCCAGGAGGATCAGATTCGTCAGCTGGAGGATGACGATGGAGGCATCGACATTCAGGGAGGAGACGCCTTTCTGAGTGACGACAACGACTTTGAGGAGGACGAGAACACCGAGGAGGAGGACTACGAGTTCCTGGAGGCAGGACCCGACGACTACGTCCCGATCGATGTCGATGATGAGGAGTAGTTGCACTAGTTCACTTATAGTAGGTGTGAGTTGTATCCCGTCCCTTGTATCGTAGCATGAGAATGGTTCTTAAAACCATTGGAGTATGTGTGTAGTTTGTACTATGTGTTGCATGAATGAATGAATGTTATGTTTGTCATGAAAAAATTACAAGTTTTCAAATGTTTTTCAAACTTAACCAAAATGAACCCTAGAATGTTCCCTCTTATCTCATAATCTTCTACATCTTCAGATGGCCCCTCCGAATCGCACCAACGACGCGATGCTGCAACTTCTGCAAACCATGCTTGCAGACCGGGAAACCGAAAGAGCCGAACGCCAAGCCAACCTCATCGCCTTGCAGAACATCGCCAACCAAGGCCATGGAAATCATGACCACCCCGGATCCAAGCTCAAGAACTTCCAAAACACCAACCCTCCGGTGTTTAGCAAGACCGAGGAGCCCCTCGACGCCGACGATTGGCTCCAGACTATGGAGAACAATCTGGAGGTAGCCGGAGTAGAAGCCAACGAGAAAGTCCTGTTCGCCACACACTATCTCGCTGGACCAGCCCGCGCTTGGTGGATGAGCACCCGTACCATGAACGGAGGTCAATTCATGACTTGGGAGGATTTCAAACTCAAGTTCAGCAAGTACCATGTACCCCCGGGTCTTATCAAGAAGATGAGGGATGAATTCCGTGAGCTGAAACAAGGTCGCATGACGGTGGTTGAATACCGCGACAAGTTTCTCACTTTGTCGAGGTATGCCCCTGATGAGACCGACACCGTTGAGAAGAGGAAGGAGAGATTCCTGAACGGACTGCATGATGAGATGCAGACTGTCCTCGTCAACATCCCCTTCGCCGACCTCGAAGCCCTTGTTGACTCCGCCATCCAGATGGAGGGCAAGTTAAACCAAGCCAATGAGAACCGCAAGCGCCGCATGGCCAATCAGAGTGGATCAAGCCACCCCCAAAAGTTTCGCCCTAGCTCAAGCGGAGGTTTCACTCCGAGAAACAACAAACCCCAGATGCAGAACTCTCGCCCCGGTTATCAGAACCGGAGTGGAGGAAACTCCAAGCCAGGAGGCTACAACAACAACTACAACAACAACAACTACAACCGCGCTTCACCCCGAGCCCCTAACAACAACAACACCAACACCAACACCGCTCCCAGGACCGGAAGCAATGCCGTCCCCGTTGCGAACAAGCAAGACAAGACCACTATCACTTGTTATGAGTGTGGTGTAGTGGGGCACTACTCCAACGAGTGTCCCAAGCGTCTTGCCAAGCTCGCCGGCAACACCGCTGCACCTGCTCAGCAGCAACGCCGTGTCTCCACCGGCAAGAAGTTCGCCCCCAACAACCCCAACAACCGCAATGGCCGCCTCTACCACATGAACGCTGAAGAAGCCCAGGAAGCACCAGATGTTGTGCTGGGTATGTTTTCTGTCAACCACATCCCTGCTAGAGTGTTGTTTGATTCCGGAGCATCTCATTCTTTTGTCACCGAAGACTTTGCATCAACAAGTAAAATTCAACCTCTCAGTTTGAAACATGTTATGATAGTTCAAATCCCCGGATCAACCACCAAAGCCAGAAAATTTTGCAAAAATGTGCCAATCAAAATCCATGATGTAGATTTCTTTGCAAATCTAATCATACTTGGAACCAAAGGTTTGGAAGTTGTCCTAGGAATGGACTGCGCCAAGAAAGCCATCACTATGACTAGCAGCACCGGTATCGTAGTTGAGCACGTCTCTGAAAAACTACCCAGAAAATTCACCTGCAACCAAAGTGTATCCAAGCCAACTCTGGATCAAATCAGGGTCGTTTGTCGCTACCCTGATGTGTTTCCGGATGATCTACCCGGTATGCCCCCAGATCGGGATATCGAGTTTATCATCGAGTTAATCCCCGGAACTGGACCCATAGCCCAGAGAGCTAACAGCATGAACGCAACCGAGCTTGTGGAGCTGAAGAAGCAAATCGATGACATGTTAGCCAAAGGTTTGATTAGACCAAGTGCATCCCCCTGGAGATCCCCCGTCTTGTTTGTCGACAAGAAGGATGGTGCAAATCGTTTATGCACGGACTATCGTAAGCTTAACGATGTCACCATCAAAAACAAATACCCCTTACCCAAGATCGAATACTTGTTTGACCAACTCACCGGATCCCGAGTTTTCTCCAAGATAGATCTTAGAACTGGATACCACCAACTGAAGATCCGAGCCACCGACATTCCAAAAACTGCCTTTACCACCAGATATGGGTTGTATGAGTACAACGTCATGTCATTTGGACTGACCAATGCCCCCGCTTATTTCATGAATCTCATGAATAAGATCTTCATGAACTTTTTGGACAAGTTTGTCGTTGTATTCATCGACGACATCCTCGTCTACTCCAAGTCCGAAGAGGAACATGAACAGCATTTGGAGATTGTCCTAGAAACCCTTAGACAGCACAAGTTATATGCCAAGTTTAGCAAGTGTGAGTTTTGGCTGGAAGAAGTTGAATTCCTCGGACACATCTTGTCTGCAGGAGGAATTGCCGTTGATCCCGCCAAAATCAAAACTGTTATGGAATGGCAAGCCCCAACCACACAAACCGAGGTCCGCGCTTTTCTTGGATTAGCCGGATACTACCGCAGATTTGTAGAAGGTTTTTCGAGCATCGCTCGACCAATGACCCAACTGCTGAAAAAGGACAGAAAGTTTGAGTGGACCGAGAAATGCGAAGAGAGCTTTCAACAGCTCAAGAGTAGATTGACAACAGCCCCAATCCTGATCATGCCAGATATCGCAAAGCCCTTTGACGTATATTGCGACGCCTCCAAGACTGGACTTGGATGCGTACTTATGCAAGAAGGCAAGGTTGTATCCTACCTTTCAAGACAGCTCAAGCAACATGAACAGAACTACCCAACCCATGACCTCGAGCTTGCAGCCGTGGTCTTAGCCTTGAAAGTTTGGCGTCATTACCTCATGGGTAATCGATGCGAGATCTACTCCGACCACAAAAGCCTCAAATACATATTCACCCAGAAGGAGCTAAACATGAGACAACGCCGATGGATCGAATTGATCAAGGATTACGACATGGAGATTCACTACCACCCCGGCAAGGCCAATGTGGTAGCGGATGCTTTGAGTCGACTGCCGTGTCAGTTGAACTCCATGCTCGCAACTGAACAGCCCAGCCTGCACCAAGAGTTTGAACAGTTCAGACTTGAACTTGTTAGTGAAGGATTCCTAGCCAGCATAGAACTGCAACCCACCTTGGTTGGTCAGATCAAGGAAGCCCAGAAAGACAACGCTAGCATTGACGGAATCAAGAAACAGATAGCCGCAGGAAAAGCCCCCGGATTCACCGTAGACGAAGCCGGAGTTCTTTGGTACAAAGAACGTCTCTGCGTACCATCGGACTCTAACTTGAAACAAGTCATTCTGCAAGAAGCCCATGACACCCTTTATTCAATCCACCCCGGAGGTACCAAGATGTACCAAGACCTAAAAGAACAATTTTGGTGGCACGGAATGAAGAGAGAGATCGGTAGCTATATCGCTAAGTGTGACATCTGTCAGAGAGTTAAGGCAGAACATCAACGACCCGCCAGACTGTTACAACCCCTCCAGATTCCGGAATGGAAATGGGACTCCGTAGGAATGGACTTTATCACCGGACTGCCCAAATCCAGCAAAGGCAATGATTCAATATGGGTAGTTGTCGATAGATTGACCAAAGTCGCCCATTTCATCGCCATCAAAACCACCTATCAAGGCCCCAAGTTAGCTGAACTTTACATCTCCAGAATAGTCGCTCTGCATGGAACCCCCAAATCGATAGTATCGGATAGAGGATCACAGTTCACCTCAAGGTTCTGGCAGAAAGTGCATGAAGGACTAGGCACCCGCCTAAATTTCAGCACCGCCTATCACCCTCAGACCGACGGACAGACTGAGAGAGTAAACCAGATACTGGAAGACATGCTTAGAGCATGCGTACTGGAATACGGATCCAAGTGGGAAGACTGCCTACCTTACGCAGAATTCTCTTACAACAATAGTTATCAAGCCAGCCTACAGATGGCCCCCTTTGAAGCCTTGTACGGAAGGAAGTGCCGTACCCCCCTGAACTGGTCAGAAGTCGGAGAGAGCCAAGTTTTCGGCCCAGATGTTCTTCGTGAAGCCGAAGAAAAAGTCCACAAGATCTGCGAGTACCTCAAAACGGCGCAATCCAGACAGAAGATCTACGCCGACAAGAGACGTCGGGAGATGACCTTTGAGATCGGAGACTTCGTCTATCTCAAAGTATCCCCCTTGAAAGGAATGCAAAGGTTCCAACTGAAAGGAAAACTTGCACCCCGCTATGTCGGACCTTTCCAAGTCCTCAGCCGCCGAGGTGAAGTATCTTATCAACTGGAGTTGCCTGAAGAAATGTCGGCTGTGCACGACGTGTTTCACATCTCACTTCTCCGGAAGTGCCTTGAAGTCCCGGAGAAGACCGAAGTGTTCAAGAACATCGATCACAGATCGGTGGATATCAACAAGGATCTGACTTACCGCGAAGTGCCAATTCGCATCTTGGAAGAAGCTTACCGAACCACCCGCACCCGAAGCATCAAGTTTCTGAAGGTCCAATGGAGCAATCATACCGAGGATGAAGCCACATGGGAACGCGAAGACTTCATGAAGAAGGAGTACCCAGATCTCTTTAGTACCTAACTTTCTTTTCGATCTCGGGACGAGATCTTTTGTAAGGGGGAAGGGTTTGTAACACCCCAAATTTCAATAAAAAGAAAGTTAGAGAATTCCAAAAAGCAAAAATTCAAACCAACAAAAACTTTTCTATTTGCATATAGTACCATGCATAGGACTTGTGCATTTGAGTGATATGCCATGATGATTGCTTTTACTTGTATTTGATATGCTCTCAAACCCTAGTGTGATCATATGAAGATCACCAACCAAATAAATCAAATAGGAAGAAAATCCATAAAGTGCAAAACCCTAAAAACCCTCACATATGCCCTATGGCATTTTTATAAATTTTGACCCTAGACCTATTTGGTCTTCACCATTAGTTGAGTAATGTTATTAAACACTTATTACAACTTTTGGAATCAAAGTTTCACAATTCAAATGAATTTCAAACACAAATCCCACTCACATATGATAATGGTCAATTTTGACAATTCTAGTCTGATCACCACTTTGAGCCCTTGCCATTCAATTTTCCCAAACCAACTTTAGCTAACTCTTTGCACCATTTCAAAGTCAACATCAAGGTGAACAACTTTGGTGAAGATCACCATGCCAAATTCATCTTTGATCATGAGCAATGCTCATCCAAAGTCTTAACTTTTTAACATATGCAACATTCCCCACTTAGCCAATTTTGCAAATTTTTGAATTCTAAAATTCCACCACCACCTCTACTCATCTCTGGTCAAATACAACTTATCTAAACCCACACTTTTCAAATAGATGCACCATTTGAATTATTTCAAATTTAGACATTTTTCACAATTTCCAAATATGGCACTATTTGACACTATTTGAAATAGTGTTCTACACAAACCTAATCTACACTACACTACCCTAAATGGTCCCCTGGTCCCCTCTCTCACTTAATACCCCATAGTAACCTAGGGAGGCAAACCCTAGCATGCATGACATGGCCATGCCGGCCATGTCGAGCCACCCCTCTCCCCCTCACTCTCCAACCTTGGCCCTGGTGTCCAGCATCGCCAGCACGCCTCTCTACCCCGCCTAGCACTCACCAGCTCGCCGTAGCCGCCGTGGAGTCGCCGGAGACAGCGCGCCCAGAACGCGCCAGGATGCCGTTCGTGTCGCGCGTGTGCACACCGTGGACACGCACTGGACACGCGCCGCGCCACTACCTCGCGCTCGCCCTGGCCCCGCTTGCTAGCCGTTGAGCATCACCACGCCACCACGACGCCGCCAGACATGGCCACGACCAGACCCTGGACCGCCGCCGCCGTGAACGGGGAAGAAGATCCCGCCACTGCCGCGACATGCCTGGAAGCAATGCGACCCAACCAGGCCCTCCCCGACCAAGCTGTCGCCGCCAATAGCATCGCCAGGAACCGTAGAACACTGCCACCACCTCGCCTAGCTCGACCGCTCGCCGGAGAAGCCGCGCCATGGTCGACCTTGCCACTGCCCCGCAGCACCCTTGCTCGCCTATAAAAGGAGACCTCACCTCGTCGATCTGAGCACACCACCGCACTCGCCACCTCTCACTGCTTCTCAACCACCACACCACTCGCTCGATTCTCGCCGGAGCAAGGCCAATCGGAAGCTCACCGCCGCGGAAGCTCTGCAGCAATCGCCGACGATCCCGACCACCTCAGGCGACGCCACTGCTACCAGGAGACTCGCCGTCGTCCACAACCTCGTCGAGCATACTGCCAACCCTCGCTGGAGCCGCCGTAAACTCTCCGACCCCCTACCCTCGCCGCCAGACCCTCGGCCTCTCGCCGGAGAAGACGATGCACTGGCACCGTCCGATCCTGTTCTAATCCTACGCCTCTGGTTAATCCATACCGTTTCGGTGTTTAAACGCCGCTGACAGGTGGAGCCCCCTTGTCAGGCAGCCCACGCGGGCACAGACGCGTGGTGGGCTGGCCTTGGGCCGTTTTAAATCATTTTGGCCCACCTAGCTTTCCCGCCGGCCCTTTTAATTCAAATTCGATTTAAACATTTCCAAACAAATTCAATACTGCCTCCACTTTGAAATTAAATAGTTTTAAATTGGCTAAACCAAAATTGATGAACTTTATATTGTTGGAAAGCTAGAGAAATTATCTAGCCAATGCCACTGGCCTCATGGCCAGATTCTTTTTAGAATAAATGTGATAAAAATAACAAGACAGGGACTTTTCCCTACTCAAATAATTCTTAAAAATCAACCAAAATAGATATTAAGTTGTTTCCAACTCTAATAGCTCACATTTGACTTACACTAATTGTTTATACAATAAAATGGTGTGGTCACTTTGCATGATCATGCCCTAGTTTAATTAATGGATGATATGGCTAGTTTAACTAGTTGATATTGTCCAAAACTATTAAAGTTAAATTATGTGGAGTATTACACTTCATTTAAACTTGTCTCACATGGATTCATGGGATGTTTGGACCCCTGGTCCCAAACTCTCCTATATGAACTACTTGAGATTTAAATCAAGGTTATTTAAATAGTATGAGGTGATCTACCTCATTTAAATCCTTTTCACAAATGATGATGATGAACATTTGACTTAGGTCAATATGAGTTCATACATGATTGTTTGAGAAATTAAATCTTAAGAAGATTTCAATGAGAGGAAATTATTTCTCAAGAACCCTATGGAAACTATCATTTACATATTAAATACAAAGAAGTGAATTCTATTTAAACCCCACAACCCATGTACTCTAGTTAATTTATTTGTGTGCATAGAGTAGTTTGTGTGTTATATGTGATGTATGGAATAGCCATTGAATTAGTGAGTAATTATACTCGTATTCAAATTTAGACGGTAGCACCGGAGAGTACGCCGAAGAAGAAGGTTGCTACCAAGAGGAGGAGGAGGAATAGTTTGAGAACTACCAAGGCAAGCTACTACCAATGCAAGCTATTATTCTTGCAAAGTGCAAAGCCCCTTGGGGCAAGGCACCATGTTTCTTATCTTTTCTTATATGAACCCATCCCAAGTTTTTACTTTACAAGTTTTTACTTGTTTTCTAAAGGAGTTACTTTTATAGTTAACTTTGGTCAAAGTACAAGTTGGTTACTAGAGTAGTTAGTTAGTCTCTCCAAGCAAAGCAAGATAGCACCCCTCATGATTTAGAGCTAGTGCTAATGAAATAAAACTTGACTACTCTAGATGGGAACAATGTGAATTTGAAGGATTTTTGAAACCTTGGAATGGAGATGCATTCCATTGAATGATTTTGAAGGTGAATGTGAACAAGAGAAGATGGTGATTTTTGATAAAACAATGATGTTGGTTTGAATGCGATACCTTTCCAATTATTAAGTACCCCCACAATACCTGATTATGGGTAGGGCTTAACTGGAAGTTTATGCGTCTTAGTATGGGTTCCCTCTAAACAAGCGTCATCGGGGTTACGCCGAAAGCTGCCTCTACAACAAAAGAAATGATATGATATGATGCGAAATGAGGTGAATGTCCGGCCCAAGCCCTGTGCAGTTCCCAGGTTGACAGTTGGTCTTCACTGGGAGGCCAAGCTCATGGGGAGAGGTGCTCATACTAGGATTCGTAAGTGAAAGGTTATGGTTGATGATCCGCAGATCGTGTTACGATGATTCGGGGAAATCCCGACGGATGAAATCAAATGTTGTGGCACAAGTGTGCAACCTCTGCAGAGTGTAAACCTATTCGAATAGCCGCGTCCACGGTTATGGACGGTTGGAAAGGCCATACAGTTTCCGATGTCATATCTTTGAAAATGATGTTGAAAAGGGTGATGGTGAAATGACTTGTGGTGAATTGAATTGAAATCACCACTTGAATGGTGGGAATGACACTAATGTTCCCACTTGAGTTAGTTAGCACTTGATTAAGCTTTTCTCAAACTTTGTGAACTAAAACTAGCTTTATGCAAATAAACTAGAGCTTAGCAAACCATACTAGAATGTCTAGCACTTACATTAGTATTAGTTTGCGAGTACTCAACGTACTCACGGCTTTGTCCCTGGCTATTCAAATGGCCAGAGTATGAAGAGGAACAAGGAGATGACCAGCAGGACGCCTACGACAACTAAGCGCCTTCCGTCGTCAAGCGTTGGCCTGTGGACTAGAGAGTCCTTGTATCTTACGCTTCCGCTATGTTGAACTATGAACTTGTGTTTGTTCGTTGATCAATAGATCAACTATTCGTGTAATATGGATCATGTGATTCCAATTTGTAAGACTTATGGTTTGAAATGAATGATGACTGTGATACTTAACTATTATGCCTCGCAACAACAATATTCCTGGGATTGCGATGTATGACATAATAGGCATTCGGACTTAAAAATCCGGGTGTTGACAATCTGCTACATCAAAACCCCCTGAATACTTGTCTGTGAGCATTTACAGTGAATCCTTCATCGAAACTGCTTGTCAACACCTTCTGCTCCTCGTTGGGATCGACATTCTTACTTATCGAAGATACTACGATACACCCCCTATACTTGTGGGTCATCAGTTAACTTCTCCTTAAGTTTCTGGAAACTGGCTTCAAACTCATCAGTCCACACAAATGGGGTGTTTTTCTTTAATAACTTGGTCATTGTTCCTGCAATCTTCGAAAATCCCTCTATGAATCTTCGATAGTAACCTGCCATTCCAAGGAATCCTATTATTTCCTTAGCATTTTTGGGTGAATTCCACTCCAAAATGGACTGAACCTTGCTTGGATTCACCGATATATCCTCTTTGGTTATAACATGTCCAAGAAATTATACACTATCCAACCAAAACTTGCACTTGCTAAACTTAGCATACAGCTGATGTTCCCTCAAAATTTGCAAAACTATCTTCAAATGCTTTGCATGTTCTTCTTTGTCTTTGGAATATTTAAGGATGTCATCAATGAACACTATCACAAACTTGTCCAAGTACTTTATGAATATCTTGTTCATCAAATTCATGAAAATAGCTGGTGCATTTGTTAGTCCAAATTGTACAACCAAGTATTCATGGTGTCCATACCTTGATACAAACGTTGTTTTCGGAACGTCTTCCTTCTTGATCTTGATATGGCGGTATCCTGACCACAAATCTATCTTCGAGAAGACCCCTGCTCCTTGAACTTGATCAAACAGATCTTGAATTCTGGGTAAAGGATACTTGTTCTTGATTGTTACATTATTGAGATTCCCATAATCTCCACACATTCTCTTACCTCCATCTCTTTTATCCACAAAGATAACTGGTGTTCCCCACGGAGACACACTTTCTTGAATAAATCTTTTATGTTCAAGTTCATCAATCTGAGCTTTCAAATGCACTAACTCCTTTGGTCCCATCTTATATGGTGGTTGAGCTATTGGTGTTGTGCCTGGAATCAGATCTATTGTGAATTATATCTCCCTATTGTGTGGCATACCCGGTAATTCCTTGGGAAATACATCTTGGAACTCATTCACCACTGGAATTTCTTCAATATTAACCTCCTTCGGGCTATTTAATTCCAATCCTATCTCCAATTGGGTGTATTTATCTACCTGAAACACTATCTGACCTCCAATTGAATTGCGGAGTGATACAGTTTTGTCTCCACAATTTATCATTGCTCCATTCTCCATCAACCAGTCCATCCCTAAGATGAATGATATATACTTCATGGGAATGATGAATAGATCCGCGAAATACACACAGTCACATATGGTTATGACTTGTGCCTCTTTCACGTGGGTTACTAAGATTGTTTCCCCCGCGGATAAGACAGTTATGGGGTATTCTAGTTTGGAACATCTAATCCTGTATTTTTCCACATACTCCCGTGCAAGGAATGAAGTAGTTGCTCCAGTATCAAATAATACTTTGCCAGGATGAGTAAGAATGTTGAGCGTACCTAGGACTACTTGATCTGACTCTCCAGCTTGCTTCAAGGTTGTGCAATTCAGTTTTCCATACGGCTTGCCCCTCTTGTTGTTGTTGTTGTTGTTGTTATTATTGCGGTTGTTGCTGTTGTTGTTGTTGTTGTTGTTGTTGCGGTTGTTGTAGTTGTTACTGCCTCCAGCTCGTACTCCTCCCGAGTTCTGTCCACTCCAGGACGCCTTGTTCGGACACTCCGGCTTCATGTGTCCCTCTTGCCCACACCCATAGCATGTGATCCTGGGTTTCTGACACTCTCTCATGATGTGTCCCCTCTGTCCACAGTTGTTGCAGATTATTTGGGATTTTGGGTTCTGATTCGGACCTCGACGGTTATTCTGGTTACCGGTAGGCCAGTATCGTGGTTTGAAACTATCCGGTGTTGGTTTAGTAATTGGGTACTTCCTTGGCTCGATACGATCTCTCTTCCTCCTTTCTTCCTGGACCTTCTTGTAGTCATCCTCGAAAGTGATTGCCGAGTCAATCAGTTCCTGGAACTCTGCGGTCTGTGCTAACCTCAGTTGCATCTTCATATAAGGATTCATGCCTTTCATGAACCTTTTCTTTCTTTTCTCATCTGAATTAACATCCTCTGGTGCATACCTAGCCAAGCGATTGAAATCACGAACATATTGCATGATTGGTGTAGTGTTCTTCTATAGCTCTTCGAACTCCCTCTTCTTCAACTCCACCATGCTTTCCGGAACATGATCATCCTGGAACTTCTTCTTGAATTCCTCCCATGTGAACACCTTCTCTGGTGGGTGTACAGCGACAACATTCTCCCACCATGAAGTTGCGGGTCCTGATAAAAGATAGGTGGCATACCTAATCTTTTCCTCATCGTTGCATCCCACCGTCCTTAACTTCCTTTCTGTATCCATTGGTTCTAGCGCTGATGCAAAAGGTAGTGGTCTTGCATTTTGAAAGTCTGATAGGGTTACACATCTGCCTTCATTGCCCCTGTCATTGATGACTTGAGCAAATAAATCTTGCATGTTCTTGTTTTGGCTTTCCTGGTACCTCCTCATATCTTCTTCCATCGACCTCATGTACTGCTGGAAATCTGGGTGCATCATAGGATGTGGTGGTGGTGGTGCATTTTCCATTCTTGTTGTTGCATCTGCTTCTTCCTTTTCCTTCGCCTCCCGCTCTCTTCGAGCATCTTCGGTCTCAACTAACACCATATCCCCCTAGTACTGTAACAAAGAGCGATACTCATAATTACACCATGCAAATGTTTTCTGAGCTCAACTCAATGCCCAGAACTAGTCACACAATGAAATCAAGAAGAAAATCCAAATCAAATATTTATTATGTATACACCATATATAACATAACATTACACACATATATTACATGTGGAGTATAATACCACTTATTTTGGCTCAAAGCCAAAGCCAACATGAATTTAAAATACGTCTGAGTACAATACCAGCTATACTGCATTATTCCTCTCGTGAAGAATACTCCTCGTCATCTTCGTGTGTCTCCGTGTACATGCATGGAGTCCATCCGGTACAACGGTTGGTCTTCTGAACACTGTCTGGAACATAAGTCCTTCCAGTTGGAATGTAGTATGAGTCGGACGAAGTGCCAAGATAGAGATCTGTCATGCCAAAATAGCTGGACAGTGACTTGTATGTATCCCTAGTAGGATACACACCTCCCTCATTCGCCATCCATGGAGGGTTTCTATCAACTTGCCCCCTCATCTTCTTCTTTTTCTTCTTCTTGACTCCGGAACTCTCACCTACCTCCTAACAAGATCTGTTTGATACCTCCATCTCCAATCAAGAGAAATGGAGTTGGTATCCTTCTCACCCTGCTCGTAGTGTCGGGTACGATACTGGTTAACCTCACCTCCTTCATCTTCCGTATCACACGGAATAGGTTCTTCTTCATCTCCAAAGGGTTCCCCAAAATTCCAACCAGTCAATTCTCAATGGGTGACTCCGAACAAGCTAGGTTTTCCGAATCATCTCCCCCCTATCCTGCATCATATGACTCTGACACATGTGGATAATGTGGAACAAAGTTGGGTGTAGGTGGTTCTGGTTTAATTTGGCACCTGGTCACTCAAATCTATGAAGTTGTTTAGGCTGAAATAAGGTGTTGTATGTTGGGGTTGTTTCCTAAGATCATGCATTCTAGCCTGGACTTTGTCAGGGTCCGTGAACTCAGAAAGCAGCTGTCCATGTGTTGTGCTGCAACTTCAGGATGTTTATGTGCCATGAGTAGGTGATTCAGAGTAGTCCTCATCTTCATCGGCATGATATACATGAGAATACTCTGGACACAAGAATTCTAAGGTTTTGTGTTGCCTGAGTTCGAGAATTGCCTTAAAGATAGCCATGTGGTACGTTGTTGTGAGTGTTTTGACTTCTCGATACGGCATAATGGGACTCAGCTCCAGTTTCTAGGTAGTTGTACTGCAACTCTGCACTTGGCTACTATCTCGCCATCATAGTAGATGTACTTGAGAACAGGAACCTTAGTTTCGCAACCAAGTTCTTTTAGCATCCCTCGCAGGAGATCTGTAAGATTTCCCTCATAATCACCAAGCCAGCCTTCAACCTTCCTTAATGCCCTCTTTGGAAAAGTGTACGCCATTCTGGTTGTATACCTGAGTAAAATATTAGTAGTGATGATGCATCATAATAGTTATAATAAAGAATTATCGCACTAAAAGATATGATTTTGTTATTCTCAAGTGAATAAACACCACATTTCTAGAGAATTCTTTACTATCCCTACTTGACTCCTACAGGTTTTTCCCTTTACTAGGTTATTCCAACCTAAGGTCGCAACATTTGCTCTGATACCAGCTACGGTGACCCAACATACCACTGCATGTTGTAGTATACAAGTAGTTGATATTATCTTCATGAAGGGACTTCTTCACAAATATCACATCCCTCAGAGTGGTACAACAGAAGCATTGCAGGTCATAACACTCCAGATAATATTACAAACATGGTCTTAACAAGTTGGTATTCTCACACGTCTGACGAGAACATCCTACGATATTGCTTAAGTACTCTTACAACTCAACTAAAGAGACATGATGAGCCCAGCAAATTATTTAAGTAAGTCACTACGGTGCTCGGCTCCAAGATGTCTAGGGTAAGACTCTATTCTTCTGCCTCGGTGTTGTCAACTCCATAGACTATCCCATAGTCCACGCCTTCTACTACTCCTGATAGGTCAGGCTCTTCGTAGACCAACTCGTAGTCCCCTTCCATTGCTCCATCATTGGCCTCCACTTCATTGTCACAGTCTAGAAAGGGTGTTGAAAGAAAGTGAGTACAGAGGTATTCAACAAGTTCAAAAGAGAGAAGGTGTTTGATGTTCTAGCTACGAAAATTGATCAGAAAATCTCAGGTCAAAGCATGTTTCGAAAACATTTCTTCAAAAGGTTTATTTTATTTTGAAAACTATGCCCGCCAGTCTTCACAGGTTGACCAGAACTTAACGGAGATCCTTTCCTGCCGCGTTCGTAGTTCCCTTCCCGGAACTGGGAGTGACAAGCCACAATTTGATACACTCTCCAGAGATGCGTTACTTTTCCCATAAGATAACTTATCCTAGTTGCCAACCGGGCGTACTTTCCCGTCCACACTTCCGTGGTGTGAGGCCGGCATAAGAACCAATCCAATCACTGCCTTCTTCGCGACCCCGCAGACCCACCCTTTTGTAAGTATGTCCTATCCTTCATCTATAGGTAAACTGACCCAGGCATTTTTTCTCACCTATACCATTAAGGTAGACTGTTCCGGAAAATTCTTATGCCCTGTCCTATACACTATAGATAGACTAACCTAGACAACCCTTACAATCCATCATAGACCTTTAATAAGTCTGCCCTCTCCTATACCTATTGGTAGACTATTCCAGACCACTGTCCTCACCTTTACCAATAGATAGAATGATACAGGCAACCCTTATCACTAGTCTGATGATATGCGAGAGGGAAAAGATACAGCTGACTTCCCCAGAGCCATTATAGATCTCATGGTTAACAAGAAATGTACGGCGCTAGAATCACTAGACGGCATTGGTGATTAGTCCTAGATGAGTAGAACCCTTGCAATGGAACCTCCACCGTCAACACATACCATGGTTCCATTGCCAATCACATAGTCATATTCATAATTGGAAAAGTAACATTTTTATTTTCAATGCAGGAATGATAAGTATATAGCTTTGCAAGTAAATTGATAGAAAACAATCAAGATGGCATGAGCAAGAGTGAACTTGCCTGGTGACTGCGAGATAATGCAGTTCGATGGTTTGGATGGAACCTAGACCTCGGGTTCTGTAAAGAAGCATCATTGTCCGGTAAGGACAATGTTATAAAATCCAAATGATGCATGAATGGGTGCATTATTTTATGTTGAATCCCTTTCCCCGAAGTACTTATTAAATTTAGATGGTTTAGATTTAATTGGAATATTTATGCCTTAGGTAGTAATTTATAATCCTTTTATATTATTTTCTTGTAAAAGAAAAGGTTTAGGATTAATATTATTTTCCTTTAGAAAATACTTACCTTAAATGAAAAGGTTAAGACTAAAAGAATATTTCTTCTTTTGGAAATATTGACTTCTGAAAATAATAGAGTTATTCGGAATTTTCCTTGATTTTATATATCCAAGGAAAATAGTAAATTTAAATTTTTTCTTTCAAATTCACATCAAATATCTTAAATGTGAATTCTCATTGTTATTACATTTCATATTTTATTTTGGTTAAGGAATGTTTTCTATGAATTATTCATATTTTTCTTGAATTTTTGGAGTTGTTTTGGATTTATTTGCAATTTTTATAGTGTAGGTTTTAAATTCAATTCAATTGAATTTAAAACCTAAGTCAAATGACCAAAATACCCCCATGGGTCCTACTGGTCAGCCCAATAGGTTGGACTGGACCAGCTCGGCCCGAAACGACCGTGTCGGCCCACTCACTCACTCTCTCACTCGCGACTCAACCCTAACCCTAACGCTCTGGCGATTCTGTGGTGATGACGCCGCCGCCACCGTCGCCGCCACGCTCCGGCTCACTCCAGCCACTCCCGGCCACGCCACAGGTCGCGTTCGAACCTCCATGCGACGATCTATCGATTGGTCCGCGTGGATTTTTCGGCTGCTTCCTCCTTCTCCAGATCGCCACCATGCCGGATCTAGAGACGAATCGCCTCCGGCGATTTGACACTACAAGGGAAAGGCCTACTGCCGGCGCACCTAATTGGCTTATTGCCGGCACACCGAAGCCCGCCGGTGCGAACGGGCCGGTGATAAATGTTCATTGCCGGCGCGCCTGGCTGTTCGCCGGCAGTAAGGCAGCTACTGCCGGCGCACCGGCCCTGATTCGCCGGCGACTACCCTATTCCACTGGCGCACGTGTAGCTGTGCCGGCAGTAGGGATGCCAGCACTGGCGCGTGCTTTGTGCGCCGGCATTAGGTCATGTAGGTGCGCCGGCAGTAGTAATCGAAAATACAATTTTATAGCCTTTTTCCAGCGTATTACAATGTATATTTGCAAATTTATACAACAGTTCATATTTATACAACAGTACATGCAACATGAGAAGCACATAGAGAGCGAAGTCTCATTTCGGTATCAATACACAAATACGCAAGTCTCATTTCGAAATGTTGATTCATACAACACATGTGCATATGCAACATCGAACGACGAAGTTTCACAAAGTTACAAGTCTCGGTACATAGTCGTCACAAGTGTCGTCATACACCTCACAATGTAGCTACTAACCTAAACTACAATCACATAGAACATGACCAACATGGTCACGATGAGCATCATCATGAAGGCCATGGTCTTCATCCGGTTCCTCCTTGTGTCCCTCACCTCTCCCGCTAGATAACGCGCGTATCTTCCTTCCGCCTCCACCCTAGTGGGGTATCCCTTGTAGCTGTTGCCGCTGAAGCGGTGCACCTGTCTCCGACAGTCCTCCCAGTCGTCGTAGACTCCAGGAACCCTCCCCTTGTATACGACATATGTGTGGTGACCCGGCATACCACTGCATGGTGTAGTATGCAAGTCTGATATAACACCAATGAAACACCGTTCCACTAGTATTATATCGCTCAGAGTGGTACAACAGAAACATATGCGGGTCCAAGGTATGTCTATAGAATTACAACATTGACTCTGTTACATAAGATCATCACAGCCTCCTACTTTACAATGAGGTAAAACTGCAAATAAACTCCAGAAGAACGACTCGTAGTCTAGTCTTATCACGAACTCTATGTGTAGAGTATTTAACTAGCTATAGAGGCTATGAATAGATTCTAGCTAAATAGGAGCTAGGTTTAGGAAGCTAGTTCCTTTCTATTTCTAAGCTAGGTTTTCTCCTTGTTGGATGTGGTATCTGACTCCTCTGACAGGGTCCTGTCTCTTGAAGTAGTTGTTGACTCCTCGGCCTTCGAGTTGCACTGTAGATCCTCCTTCGATGCCTCTATATCTAAGCAGGGGATTTAAGAGTGGGATGAGTACGAGCGTACTCAACAAGTTCATTATAGGAAAGAGGTGTTTAATGCACTAGCTACGGCATTAGACCAGAAAGTCTAATACCAATGCAGGTTTTCATAATCATTTCTTCAAAAGGTTGCTTTTATTCAGAAGAACTATGTCCGTCAGCCTTCACCGGTTTACTAGAACTTCATGGAGCTCCTTTCCGGCCGCGTTCGCAGTTCCATATCCCGGAACAGGGAGTGACAGGTCACGGTTCTTTACACTCTGCAGAGGTGTGTTGCTTTACCCATAAGAGATCTTAACCTTGGTGCCAACCGGGCGCGCAACCCGTCCACACTTCCTTTGGTGTGAGGCCCGGTATAAGGTCATAGCCAATCATATTCCTCCGCTACCTCGCACACCCACCCTTTGCTGCATCCCCGACCCTGGGTCCTCGCCGGTCCCATTATTCCCGTATTTCAGGGTGGACCCCGACCACGACGACAGTCTGGGATCGAACCAAACTCCTTCGCCGGCAGATGCAACCCCTCATAGACCGCAATACCGTGGGGACTTCAATGGCTTCCCCAACCTACCGCTTGCACTTCGGCGACAAGTGTGCTACGGACAAAGCCGTGGGGACTTCAATTGGCTTCCCCAGCCTACCGCTTGCCCCGACAGATGACAAGTGTGCTACGGTAAAGCGCGTCCATTGATGTACAAGAGGTGGAAATACGATTGACTATTCCGTCCCACTCCAGATCTTATGGTTAACACGGGTATTACGGCACAAGAATCACTGGACGACATTTGTTGTTTAATCCTAGATGGATATAAACCCTTGCAATGGAACCTCCACCATATCAACACAATCCATGGTTCCATTGCCCACCACATAGTCATATTCATAGTTATGAAGATAGTGGTTTTTGTTTTTATGCAATAGTGATAAATATAGTACTTTGCAAGTAATTTGATAAAAATACTCAAATGGTATGAGCAAGTGATGAACTTGCCTTTCTTGACTGCAAGATTATGCAGGCAAGGTCTTCGATACGCAATAACTCCAAATTCTGAAATAGCATCATCGTCCGGTAAGGACGATGTTTAAAAGATTGGCAAGGATGCAATAATGCATAAGTATGAGATGCAATCGTTCTAAGCGTGTCCTAACCCCGATGAATTAGGATTAGTGAGTGGTAATGATTAGTTCCGGGTGTGTTGCGCTTTTAGAGAGATTCACAAACAAGGTTCTTATTTAAGAATTGGTTGCTTGTTATCATAAACAGGTGCTGTAATAAATCATCATAATAATATTAATAGCACACAACTATAACATTTGGTATAATCCTAACATGTAATGAATAGTGGTTGGTTTTAGCACTATATGGCATGGTTAATGATTAATTATCATGTACTTCAAAAGAATAACTTTTGAAGAACATGTTCTTTAATAAAGAACAAGTATGATAATTAGGTTGGTGGGGTTCTATGGTTGACTATGGTTTCATTTAGTTTCTGGAGTAAGTATTAGATAGATCCAAACAAGGTTGGATTCATCAACACCTAGGGCTTGTAAGGTTGAGTTAAGCCTAAGCATCTTTATTATAAATAGGTGCTATCAAAGTTGGTTTACCTTGCGGATGATAGTTGGCTATTGGCTATAGGTTCTATTAGGCAGGATTGATGATGATTCCTTATTTTCTTCAAAAGAATAACTTTTGAAGAACATACTTCTTAATTAATAAGAAGTATTACAATTAAGGTTGAGGTTGCCTAGGGTTTGCTATTGGATCCACTAAGTAGGAAATGATTGGCTCCTAGGTATTATGGTTCATAAGTATCTAGCACTAGTAATGTTTAGTGGAACATGGGTATGTAGTACAAACTAGTAGATGTACTTGCTTTTAGGGTTCATCACAATGGTGTGATGCTAAATAGGAATGAATAAGGATGATGGCTTTGGTAATAGGATCTAGGGTTTACACTTGGTTGACCCTACTTGATTACTTAGGTCTGATGAAGACGAACACATGGGATGCTAATTAGTAGTGATAGGGTTCCCATATTTTATGTGGATTTGAACTAGTATTTAGTTGCTAGATATGAATCTATGATTACTAATGAAGTAACATGATCACATGTTACTTAGGGTTTAGGTTTGGGAACAATTTAGGGTTCATACGAAGTAGTGGAACTAGGGTTTTTAATTGAATTAGGGTTTTGGTTTTACACATGAAATGATGAATTCCTGTTTTCCTACCATATGGAACTAGGGTTTTCTGGTTACCCTATAATTCTTGGATTAATAACTTCATTAAGGAAATTGAAGTTATTAATAATTTTGAAATAAAAATAATGTTGGATTAGGCATTTTATTATTTTTAATGAATTAATAATTAAGGTAATTATTAATTAGGGTTTAAATCTCTCTAATAATGATTTAACAAAATAACAAATAAAGATAATTACTTTTAATGTTTTTTTGTTTATTTACTGGTTTTTATTTAATTTGCAAAGTTTTCCTAATTATTGAAGTTTAATTGAATTTATGAATAAGAGAAAATGCTTAAATAATAAGTATTAAATACTTAAATTTTTATTACAAATAAGAATTTCATATTAAATTTTTATTGGATAAAGTTTTCTTTTCTAAGAATTTTGATATTTCATTTATATTTTTCTGACTTGAATTGAATTTTCTAAATTTCATTTGAAATCTCTGGAATTATGGATTTGAATTAAAATGAAACAAACTGCTAAAGATACCCGGACAGAGTTACACACAGCCACTGGCCAGTGGGCCATTGCCATGTTGGCTGCCACGCATGCGTGGACTAAGTCCAAATCGAGAGCATGGCCAGAGTCTACGGTGGCCGGCGGGAAATCGGCGACGGCGCCGCCGTTCCCGGGTCTGCGCGGAAGGATTTCTAGCGCCACACGAACCAGCACAATGGGACGAGTTGAATGGTACCAACGCCGCCCCTATAGGGTCGCCGGAGCTTGTCCGACGGCGAGGTACCGCGGCGGCGCTCACGGGTATACGACGCGACGACGCTACGGGAAGCAATAGAGCTAGGCGCGCATGCCATGAGGGTCAGTAGCTCACCAGGAGCACGTTGCGCATGACGGCGAGGTCGGAGGTGGCCTCGTTCGCCGGATTAGCTCGATGCCGGCGCCGGAGAAGACAACCTGGCACGGTCGAATGGAGGCTTGTTAGCTCGATTCCTCGCACACGGTGACCATGTCGAGGATGGCGATTCCAACGGTGGTCATGGCGAGGCTCGGGGAGGTCCCTACCGGCGGCGATGGTCGGAGTCCATGAGGCTAGGGTTTCGGCATTGAACGAAAATTGAGACGAGGACGAAGAAATTGAGGCCAGTGCTCATCGTGGGGCTTAAATACGGCGGTGTGATGTGCCTCGTCACGAATTCGGGCGAGGAGAGGCTGCCAGCGCGAGGGACAAGACGAGCACGTCTTCGTCCTGTCGTCCATGCGCCCTGAGAGGATGAGGACGACCCCCTCACCTCTTTTTTTTAGATGAAGGGTTATGGTGGGCTGGTCTGGGCCATGTTGGGCTGGGATTTGTTGGGCTGCTTGTGGGCTCGGCCGAACAGGTAAGGTCTGGTAAGGTTTTTCTCTCCCCTTTTCTGTTTTTCTTTTTCATTCTTGTTTTATATTTCTATTTTGAATTCAGATTTGAATTCATATTCAAACCCTTTTCTATTTTGCAGGTATTTCAATATGTTAATTTTATTAAGATCTGGTGCAATGATTATTACTCCACTATTCCATTTGAAGCAATTATCTTGTATTAGATTGAGTTTATTCATATGTGTTTATTCAAAATAGCAATTGGCCATGAGTTTATATTTTAATTTTCTTTTTCTTATGAATCAATTCTGTTTAGAATGATTAATGTTCATACTTTCAACTCAAAGTAATCCAGAGGTTGAATTAGATCTTGGTTTCCATTTGAGAAGTGATCATTTGCATGTTATTTTATGTGCACAATTATGTGTTAATAAATAGGAGATTCTACTAAGGCTCCTTCAAATTTTTGTACTATTATTATAGTTTGATATCACTTTAACTTATCTATAGTATGTACTACTCTCATTAAGGTTGTGTCTTAATTATATAGATCAGTGGTTGGTATGAGTGGTTATTCACCACACATGGGTTTTTAATTGTGAGTATAAGCACTAGATGTTTCTTAGGTTTAATTAGTGAAGCATAGAATTTAGCTAATGAGCAATCCTAGGGTCCTAATTATATTCACCTAATGGCATGTGGTTTGGAACTCGAATGTGAACTAGGTTTATGGTTATGATCATCCAGGTGATACATTAATTAGGGTTAAGGTTGTCGTGGTATCATCACGGCATATGCCATAGGATGGCTAATCGAAGTGGTTCCTGAGAGATCCCACGGCGGTATCCGGATGCGGGTATGGGGACGAGCGACACGGCGACATACCCAGGTTCGAGGCCCTCCGATGGAGGTAACACCTCTACTCCTGCTATGAGTGTATATGATGATCACACAATACAATGGTGCTCCGAGAGCTGTGTCCGGCTGCTCCTGGGAGGCTAAGGGAGACGATGGTCTCTCTCACAGGGCAGCGCTAAGGGTGGAGTGAGAATGATTGATCGATCCCCTGCACGAGAGGGGGTAGTGCGGCTTATATAGGCGCCGGCACTTTACATATAAGACCCTATAGTTTACTGGCCGGCTTGGCCGGCTCCGGCTTCCGCTCCTTCCCGAGGCGGTGACGTCAGGAGCCGTTGAGGCGTCGTGGCCTGTCCCATCCGGCTGCCAAGGTCAGCGGTATGGGGAGGAGGTGTCCCTGTCGCCGTCAGCCACTGTAGCCAGTACGGGTCGTCGTAAGCCATGATGGCCTGTCCGGCGCGTGGCACTATTGCTCCACAGTGCCCCGCGCTTTACGGAGGATGAAGTCATCGTGGACTTTGGGAACCCGGATCACCAACCCGGTTCCTTCCAGTGCAAGACTCGCCAGCCTCGAGTCGGTCTGAGGTACAAACCCCCAGTCGGATATGGCTTGTAGAAGCCGGCCCAGCTACAGCATTGGCGGCCGTAGCCAGGCCGACTAGGACCTAGAGCCAGCCGGCTTCCGGACCAGCCGGCCACGGCGCCAGCCGGCTGCACCTCAGCCGGCCTTTGCCGCGAGCCGGCCAGTGGCCAGCCGGCTGCTCCGCGTCCATTGCCCTACCCGGGGTCTTCCCCCCGACATTAGCCCCCGAAGCTGGCAAGGTCCTGCGTTTAGAAGGACCTAGGCAGGTTTTCCTGGCTTCTCGAATATATTTGACGGCACTTAGAGGGGCCGACTGAGAATTTCCATTCAGCCGGCTGCGCCCTCATCCGGCTCATTCCTGCCGGCTGCTTCTAGCCGGCCGCTTTTTACACTTATGCAGCTTTCGCTTTCTCGCAAGTTTTGGTGGTGTCTCCGCCTTGCTGATGATTTTTGGTCCGAGTTGAACTTATTGTCCGGCTCCGGCTTGCGGCACGCCGGAGTCTCCGCCGCCTCGGGTTCTGCACCCGACTTGACCGGTCTGACGCCTGGCTCTGCGGTCGGTTCGTCTGGTCACATCAATGTTTCCTCCGGATCCGGTGCGGTAGTGGGGGACGTGGTGCGGCCGTTTTCGGTAACCGCTGCGGTCGTGGGACGAGTTACGGCGCAGTAAATCCGGGGACGTGGCCCACGTTCGCCACTTGGAGGCCAACCGCCCGCGGCAGGAGGCTATAAATGCCGCGGGGGAGGCATCGAGGCGGCCACTTGCCCCTTTCTTCCTCCTCGCGCTCCCGCTTCGCTCCCTCTTCGCTCGAGCTCTTCGCTACTCCGGCGCTGTTTCTCCGCCGTTTCCCTGGCGAACTCCGGCGGGCAGCTGCCCCGACATTTTTCCGCCGGGCCTCCGCCGCCACTCCGCCAATCTGGCGCCATGGGGCCGCGCGTTTCCACGGAGCGTCCTCAGCCGCCGTCGTCGCCGCCGCCGTCGCAAGGCTCTTCGTCGCCCTTTCGCCTCTCGTGGTCAACTTCTTCCTCTTCCTCGACAATGGCCTCCGCCAGCGGATCGTGGAGGGGCTCATACATGCGGGAGGACGACATCGAGCGGCTGGTGCGCCTCCGCCGGATCCCGTCGGCGGTGGTTTGGCGGGCGCCCGGCGAGGAGACGGAGCCCGAGCCGCAGCCCGGCGAGCGCGTCGTCTTCGGCGCGCACCTTGATCGCGGGCTGGGCCTGCCGGCTTCCACATTCTTCCGGCAGTTCCTCGACAACTTCGGCCTGCAGCCGCACCACCTGCCGGCCAACGCGTGCGTCCTCCTCAGCTGCTTCGTGGCATTCATGGAGGCCTACGCCGGCTTGTGGCCAGACATCGACTTCTGGAGCCGGCTGTTCTACTTGAAGGCGCAAACCACCGAGGGCCGTCTGCGGCGCCGCCTCGATCTACACTCGGCCCGGTACGCCTTTCCCCAAAATCCTCACCGTTGACTTGGTGAAGAACTGGCAGATGTCGTTCTTCTACGTGCGCAACGAGGGGCATCTCGTCGACCGGATCAACTTGCCGGAGTTCAACCCGGCTCCTCCAGTCGGCCGGATCAACTGGAGCTACAACGCCCGCACGACGGATCCGGATGCTGAGGTGAATCAGCTCTGGGACTTCCTGGGGGCGGCTGTCGAGAACGGGCTGACTGCCGAGGACCTCCTCTGCACCATCGCCGAGCGCCGGGTGCTGCCGCTCCAGAGGCGCACCCACAAAATCGGGCACATGTCCGGCCGGTTCGACCCGAACCGGACGTCCAAGGCACTGCTCTCCAAGGCCCAGGTGGCCAGCCGGGTGAATAACATCACCAAGGCGAACGTGCCGGACGACTGGAACTACGGGCTGGCGCCCCGCGACAGGGACCACCCGCCCGAACGGGTAAGCTTTGTGTTTTTCGCCGGCTTGCGGCTGCGAGGCCGACTTCCTTTTGCTTTTGCCGACTTCCGGCTTGTTGTTTGCTCATGGTCTCTATCTTTCTAGCTCTTTGAGCGCCAGAACGCCGAGGACGGCGACCTGGCGACGAGGAGGTGGACGCCGGATCACGTCGATCCGGCTGACCAAGCCGGCGACCAGGCCGGCGACGACGACCTGCTGTGCGGCGCGATCTAGGCGGCCAGGGGGAGTACAATCCGCCCCCTTCACCGGAGCAGCAGGAGGACGAGGAGCCGGCGACGTCCGCCACGGGGCCAATCCCCGCCGTGCCTCTGCGCACGAGGCCGCCAAGCACCACGGCGACTTCGGCACCCAAGGGCACGAAGCGAGCCAGCGACCTCCGCTCTACTGCCGCCTTGGAGGCGAAGGCGAAGAAGCTCCACCGGCTGCAGCCGAAGAAGGTTCCGGAGCAGGCCGGGTGAGTTCTCCTTTCTCTTTCTTGTTTGATTCCTTTTCTTTCCTTGCTTTTTATGCTTATCTTCTCTTTGTTTGTCCGGCTAGGGCCCCCATCAAGTTTGCCCAGGGCGGCGGCTCCCGGCAGACTCCGCGCGTTGTGTCGCCGCCTCCGCGTCAGAGGAGGGAGCCGACGCCGCAGCCTTCCTCGCGCACACCTACGCCGCCGCCGCCTGCGGGTACTCCGCCTCCTGCAGGGGCGCCTTCGTTTGCCGTGCCGCTGGCCTCAGCGCCTGATCGCGGCACGCGGGCCGAGCCGACGCGGCAGCCGACGCTGGACGATATGTTCCCGCGCCGGACACGTCTTCTGGACCCAGCCGCTGGGGCCGGGCGGGGCATGCCGCCTTCAACCGGAGCCGGAGCCGGCAGAGCTGCACCGTCCGCGACTGGAGCCGGAGCCGGCAGGGCTGCGCCGCCTGCGACCGGAGCCGGAGCCAGGCCAAGCGTGGTGGTGCTGGATGAGAGCCCGGAGGGGGCACCTCAGGCGCCGGATACGGCTGCGCCGGCTGGGCCATCTGCTGCGCCCGGAGCGTCGCCACCGCCGGAGCCGACGATAGAGGAGCCGGCCAGGCGGGAGCCGGCAAGGGATGAGCCGGTGCGCACGGAGGGCGCCGACTCGCGCGCGCTGGTGAGGACGGGAGCCCCATCGGCGCCGCAGCAGGGCCTGCACGTGGCCAAGGGCGCCATGCTTCTGCATGTGCCATCCGCCTCCGACTCCAGCCTTGGCTCGGCTGGCACTATGGAGCAGGCGTGGCTCCGCGCCGACTCCTACGAGGTAACCAGCCGGGAGGGGAATCCTGGCCAAGCATCGGTGGAGATGTTCTTCTCCAGCCTGCAGGCCAACCTCAAGGCCAGGGCTGCGGAGGCCGCAGCCAACCTCGCCAAGGTGGAGGAAGCCGGCAAGGTAAGCTTCATCTGTTTTCGATTTGGTTATCATCCTGGTAGCCCTCCGAGGCATGGGCCGGCTGCTTGGAGCCGGCACGGGTTTCGCCTATCTGACTGACTTTCTTTTTCCTTAGGCTGTGATGGATCGGCGCACCACTCTGTACAACCGCGCCGTTACCCATTACCACAAGGCCAAGCTGGACCGGGCCGACTTGGCCCGCGAGCTGGAAACCGTCAAGGGTAAGATTTTGCTTCTCTCGACTCGATGTCTTCTTTCTTTTTAGTCGTGGTTGGCTGATGTTTCTTTCCGGCTGCCTTGCAGTTGAAGCCGCCAAGGTCCCGCGGCTGGAGGCGGATCTCCGGGCTGCTCGCGCCCAGTGCGCCGAGAGCGAGGAGGCGGGCCGATCTGCCACCGCCAAGCTCAAGCTGGCTGAGCAGGAGCTAACGCGGCTGCGGCTGCTGGAGCAGAACCACCTCACTGAGCTCAACTCCCTTAGGACGGCGGAGAAGGAGAAGGTGGAGGATCTGAGCCGGTGGCTAACGGAGGTGGAGAAGCAGCGGCTTCCGCTGCAAGAGGAGGTCACCACCAAGTCCACGGAGCTGACGGCTACCGCCAAGCGCTGGACGGACGAGATTGGCGCGCTTGATCGCGGCTTGTCGGGTGAGTGCATCTCTATGTTCCTTTCCCTTTGCCAGCTTTCGGCTGTCGGCTGCCGGCTTTTGTTGGCAGCCGGCAGCAGAAACTTCTGATTTCTTCGCTATCTCCATCTTCGGGCTGGTGGCAGTCGGTTCTTGACGGCTGCCGCCAGGCTTTTCCTTTTGTCTTAGGACTTCGAAAATTTGCATTTTTCAGCTTATTTCGGCTTCGATGATTTCTGACTTGCTTCTTCTTGCAGCGGCCTTCCCGGAGACGCAGGACGCGGCTTTGGCAGCCGTTGGCGTTGCGCGCGAGTCCAGGAGGAGGGAGACCGGCGAGGGCAGCTCGGAGTTCTTCACCATGGAGGACTACATGGCGTCCATGGCTGCCCGCGTCGAGCCCATCACCAAGCTTGGCTGGGAGCTCCGGAAGGCGGCTGAGGAGCTGGTTCCGATGCTGTGGCCTGAGGAGGCGGTGCCGCAAGATATCTCCAACCTCACCTCCCTGATGGAGCGGGCGCCGGATCGCTTCCTTGACTGGAAGGAGTCGGCCACCCGCGCTGGTGCCGACATGGCGCTGTCCTTCGTCCTCTCTTGGTACAACGAGGTGGACCTGGGGCAGCTCGAGTTCCGGCGAGCCGGCGTGGAGGACAAGCTCCCAGCCGAACACAAGACCGCCCGGCTTGCCCGAGCCAGCGCCATCGCCGACTTCGTCGACAAGGGCGTCTTCGTCGCGGACCCGAACCCTCCTCCGTCCGATGAGGACTATATGGAAGATGAGGAGGCGGAAGACGCGCCCGAGGATGACCCGGCAGCCGGCTCCGCTGACGCCCCTCCGGCTTAGTTTACCTGCTTTTCAGTTGTTCTTTTGCCAAGACAATTTATTAAATCCCCGGGATGCCGGGTGCACATGTATGAATATTATCGTCCTTTAATTATGTCACACTTTAATGTGTTTGTTAATCATTTGTGTGCCGAGTTGCTTTCTTTCGACTCGTTCGCTTTTTCCCATCCGCCCCACTCTTTGGCTGTGCTCTTGCCGGTCGCACGTCCGACTTGCGATCCGTCGCCGGATCAAGAGCGGGCCGCTGGGTGAGGCCGATAGTATTTCGGTCGAACGAGCTGAATTCGGCAATCCGGCACTTTTATGAAAAGTTGCAAGTCAACTCGCTTTTACTCTTTCCCTTAGTCGTTTTTCGCGTGCCGGCTCCCTAGGCCTTACTCCCGCCAGCCGGACAGCCGGGTTGCGGTCTGTAGCTGGATCGGAAGCCGGCTGTCGGAAACCGGATCACGGTACTGAGCCGACCGCGTGAGAGGGTTCAAGCCAATTGGCGAAACAAGGTAGGGTACGTGAAAAACTTGTCGGAAACGGCGCTCTTGGCGCGTGCTTTTTCATAGCTTACAAAAGGGATACAAGGGATACATACATTCCTGCTCTCATGTGTAAAATGGGCGGAGTAAGTTGACATTCCAGGGACGTTTAGTCTCCTCGTCAGCCTTGTCCGGCTTGTTTTTCTTAGCCTCTTGGGCATCTATGAGATAGTAGGAATCATTGCCTACTGCCTTGCTCACGATGAAGGGACCCTCCCATGGGGATGACAGTTTATGCTGTCCGGCTGTCCGCTGGATCAGCCGGAGCACTAGGTCTCCTTCTCGGAATGCTAAGGGCTGGACCTTCTGGCTGTGATAGCGTCGGAGGCTCTGCTGGTAGATAGTAGATCTAGACGCAGCCAGCAGCCGGGCCTCTTCGACCAGGTCAACTCCATCTTCGCGAGCTTCTTTGGCTTCGGCTTCTGTGTAGAGCTTGATCCTTGGCGCGTCGTGCTCGATATCAGTTGGCAAGACGGCTTCGGCCCCGTACACGAGGAAAAATGGTGTGAAGCCGACTGAGCGGTTTGTCGTTGTGCGCAGGCTCCACAGCACATTGGGCAGTTCTTCAATCCAGCAGCCGGCTGCTCGCTCAAGCGGCTCCACCAGCCGGGGCCGGATGCCGGCTAGGACCAAGCCGTTAGCCTTCTCCACTTGTCCGTTGGACTCTGGGTGCGCCACAGAGGCTAGGGCCATCCGGATCCCCATTTCCCCGCAATAGCGAGAGAAGATGCCTTGGGAGAAGTTGCTGCCGTTGTCAGTGATAATGCTGTGGGGGTAGCCGAATCTCACGATGATTTCCTTGAGGAATGTGACGGCTGTGGACCCATCCAGCTTCTTGATTGGCTTGGCTTCGATCCACTTGGTGAATTTGTCAATCATCACCAAGAGATGTGTCATGCCGCCTCGCGCCGTTCTGAATGGGCCTACCATATCCAAGCCCCATACGGCAAATGGCCATGTGATGGGGATGGTTTTCAAGGCGGAAGCCGACTGGTGTCTCTTCTTTGCGAAGCGCTGACAGCCGTTGCACTTCTTCACCAACTCTTCTGCGTCTCTGAGCACAGTCGGCCAGTAGAAGCCGTGCCGGAAGGCTTTGGCCACTATGGATCTGGATGAGGCGTGATGTCCGCACTCTCCTTGGTGGATTTCCCGTAGGAGTTCAATCCCTTCAGCCGGCTCGACGCACCGCTGGAACACCCCACTTACGCTGCGTTTGTACAGCTGGTGGTTGATGATTGTGTAGGCCTTGGCCCTTCTCTCAATCTGCCTGGCCTGGACTCTATCATCAGGCAGCACACCGTCGGTGAGGTAGGAGAGGAATTCTTGTGCCCATGAAGGTATGCATCTTATCTCGAATACGCTTACCAACAGGGCCTCCTGCGTGGGAGCTTCCGGATTCGACTGCATGGTCGCCGGGTTCGGCTTGCTAGCCGGCGGGTTCGGCTTGCTAGCCCCCGAGTTTGGCGATGAAGCCCCCGGGTTGGACTGAGAAGTCCCCGGGTTCGGCATGGTAGCCGGCGGGTTTGGCTTGTTAGCCCCCGACTTGGGCGATGAAGCCCCCGGGTTCGGCTGAGCAGCCCCCGGGTCAGCCGGCACAAATATTGAATCCGAATCCGGTGACGGTATGATAGACGGCTTCTTGAGAACCGCCAAGGCGATGCCCGGCGGAATGGCTTGCCGGGTTGAGCCAATCTTGGATAAGGCATCAGCCGCCTCGTTGTTTGCTCGTGGCACATGGTGGAATTCACAGCCGTCGAAGAAGCCGGATAGCTGCTGGACATGGAAGCGGTATGAGGCCATGTTGGCGTCCTTCGCGTCCCAGTCGCCAGATGCTTGCTGTATGACCAAGTCGGAGTCGCCGAAGCAGAGTATGCGACGCACGCCAATCTCCTTGGCCAGCTTCAACCCATGAATGAGCGCTTCATATTCCGCCACATTGTTGGATGCGGCGAAGTGGATCTGCAGGACGTAGTCCAGCCGGTCTCCCTTGGGAGAGGTGATGACGATGCCGGCTCCCAAGCCGTTGCGCATCTTCGAGCCGTCAAAGTGCATCTTCCAGTGTGTGGAGTCCGGCATAGGCGGCAGGTATTGCACCTCAGCCCAGTCGACGAAGAAGTCCGCGAGGATCTGCGACTTGATGGCTGTGCGTGGCTCGTAGAGGATGGTGTGGGTGGCTAGCTCCAGGGCCCACTTGGCAACCCGGCCGTTGGCATCCTTGCTGCCGATGATTTCCGCCAAGGGCGCTGTGGCAACCACCTTGATGGGGTGCTCTTGGAAGTAGTGCTTGAGCTTCTTGGCCGCCATGTAGACGCCGTAGGTGACCTTCTGGTAGTGGGGGTAGTTTTGCTTCGACTGGGAGAGCACTTCGCTAAGGTAGTAGACTGGGCGCTGAACCAGCTGCTCTCTGTCGGCTTCTTTGCCCTCCACCACCAGGACAACGCTAACCACTCGGTTGGTGGCTGCGATGTACAACAGCATCGGCTCCATTGAAGCCGGCGTTGCAAGGATTGGCGCGGTTGAGAGCACGCGCTTCAAGTCACAGAAGGCTTCATCCGCCTGCGGTGACCAGACGAATTTGTCCGCTTTCTTCATCAATTGATACAGGGGCAGTGCCTTCTCCCCCAGCCGGCTGACGAAGCGGCTCAAGGAAGCCAGGCAGCCAGCGAACTTCTGGACGTCCTTGAGGCACTGCGGCAGTTCCATCTTCTCCAGGGCACTGATCTTGTCCGGGTTGGCTTCGATCCCTCGCTGAGAGACGAGGTAGCCAAGGAGCTGGCCAGACGGCACGCCGAATGTGCACTTGGCCGGGTTGAGCTTCATCAGAAATCTTCTCAGATTGGTGAAGGTTTCTCTCAGGTCATCAAGGAGGGTAGTCGTCTCCTTGGTCTTTACAACGACATCATCCACATATGCGTGAACGTTTCTGCCGATTTGATCCTGCAAGCATTTTTGCATGCACCTTTGGTAGGTGGCGCCTGCATTTTTCAAGCCGAACGTCATAGTCGTGTAGCAGTAAGCCCCGTACGGGGTAATGAACGAAGTCTTTATTTGATCAGCCGGATTCAAAGGAATCTGGTGGTAGCCTGAATAGGCATCTAGGAAAGACAACAGTTCACAGCCGGCAGTCGAGTCTATAACTTGATCTATGCGCGGCAGGGGGAAGGGGTCCTTCGGGCACGCCTTGTTCAGGCTGGTGTAGTCGATACACATGCGCCAGGAGCCGTTCTTCTTCAGGACCAGGACCGGGTTCGCCAACCAGTCCGGGTGCAGTACTTCCATGATGAAGCCGGCTGCCAGCAGCCAGGCGATTTCTTCACCGATGGCCTTCCTTCGTTCTTCGGCGAAGCGCCTGAGAGGCTGCTTCACCGGCTTGGCCTCAGGCCGGACGTGGAGGTGGTGCTCAGCCAACTCCCACGGCACACCCGGCATGTCTCTTGGAGTCCATGCGAAGATGTCCCGATTCTCACGGAGGAAGCTGGTGAGCTCGCTTTCCTATTTCTTGCTCAAGCCGGCACCGATGGTGACGTACTTGTCCGGCTGCGCCGGGTCCAGCAGGATCTTCTTGGTGTTGTCGGCCGGCTGGAAGTGAGTCGTCCCAGCCGGGTTGCCTGCAGCCGGCATGTCTGTCTGCGCGGCCTTGGCGAGGGCGACGGCGTCGTGGATGAGCTGCTTCTCGGTGGCGATGACCAGCGTCTGGGCCATCTTGGAGCTCTGCGTGGCGCAGTCCATGGAGCGGCGATAGTCGCCGGCTATGGTGATGACCCCCTTGGGGCCAGGCAGCTTCATCTTCAGGTACCCATAGTGAGGTACCGCCATGAACTTGGTCAGGGCCGGCCTGCCCAGGAGCGCGTGGTAGGGACTCACGAGGCCCACCACCTCGAACTCGATTCTCTCGGTGCGGAAGTGATCCGGCTTCCCGAACATCACCTCCAGCGTGATCCGGCCAATCGGCTGGCAGCAGTGGCCTGGCACTATGCCATGGAAGACGGTGGGGGTGGGGCGCAACTCGGCCTCCTGGATGCCCAGCTTGCGGGCGGTGTCGCGGTAGAGGATGTTGATGCTGCTGCCGCCGTCGATGAGGACGCGCGAAAAATGCATGCTGCGCCGGGTTGTGCCGATGGTGGGGTCGATGACCATGGCGTAGCTGCCCGGCTTCGGCAGGACAGCCAGTGTGTCGCGGCGATCAAAAGTGATGGCCTGTTCTGACCAGTTTAGGTACTGGGGGACCGGCGGTATGACCGCGTTGACCTCGAGGGAACGGCTCTGCTGGCTCGTCTTGTCCTCGGGCTCGGAGGTGAAGATGATGTAGGTAGCATCTTCGGCCAGATATCGGCCATGGTGCACCTGGTTAGCCTCGTGGTGCTCGAGGTTGGCGTTCTCTGCGCCGGCTTGGCCACCTGGCCCGCCGGCTGGTGGAGGCGGGGGTGGAGGCGGGAGAGGTTCACCGCTTGTCAGCCGCTTCATGAAGTGGCAGTCGCGGGTGGTGTGGTTGGAGGGGTTCTTGCCGCTGTGGTATTTGCACGGCGAATCGAGCATCTGCTCGAAGGTGTACTTCGGCTTCCACTGCCGGTCTTGCTTCTGGCGGCGGCTGCCGCCTGCCGCGTTGTCTGCCACGGCGGCCACGTGGGCGGAGCCGTACCGGCGGTCCGGCTGGTCGCTGTGACGCTTGCCGCGGTAGTTGTCCCGCCGGCTGCCATGCGAGGCGCCCTCGGCCGGCTTGTTGTTCTCCCGCCTAGCGGGGGCCGGCGAAATGTCAGCCGGCGCCTTGCCGGCTTCCTCAGCCAGCGCGTACTTGTCGGCGATGGCCATCAAGGCGGCCATCGACTTGGGGTCGCTGCGACGCAGCTTGTGCCACAACATGGTGTTGGGCCGACAGCCTCCCATGAAGAAGCTGATGGCCTAGATCTCGTGCACGCCCTCGCAGGAGTTGCGCATCTCGCACCAGCGCGTCAGGTACGCGCGATCCGTCTCGTCGGGGCCCTGCTTGCACATCTCAAGCTGTTGGGGCCGACCCGGCCGGCGGTAAGTGCCGGTGAAGTTGCTGATGAAGGCCGCTTCGAAGTCCAGCCAGCCGTTTATGCTGCCGGCTGGCAGGTTGTTGAGCCATGTGCGGGCGGAGCCGACCAGCATCAGGGGGGAGTAGCGCACAGCCCAGCGCTTGTTGCCTTTGGCGATGCCGACTGCGGTGGAGTAGTCCTGCAGCCAGTCCTCCGGCTTGGCGGTGCCATCGTACTTGGGGGTGTCGCGGGGGAGCGTGAAGCCCTCGAGCGTGGGCTCGTTGGCGATGCGGGGCCCGAAGCACTTTGGGCCAGCTGGAGCTTCTTCTTCCGCAATGCGGGATTCAACCAGCCGGTCGAGGCATTCTCGGGCGTCGGCAGGCTCGATGCGCGGACCCAGCCGGGAGTGTGCCGGCTGGCGTGCGCCGCTTGCTTCTGGAGCCGGCCGGTGCTGACGGCGGGGCTCGGAGTCTTGCTCCTGGTTCCGGCTTGGAGGAGGCCGGCTGCGGCTGCTGCCGCCCGGCTGGTGGCTCGGCCGGCTCGAGCTTGCGTGCGTGGCTCGGGAGTCACGGTGCCGGCTTGGTGCTGGGGAGGCGGACTCGGCCGTGTCCCTGGCGCCTTCCCTGTCGTTGCCTGCAGCTCCACGAGCGTGAGAAGCTCTGGGGGCATTGACATACCTGGGGTCGGCCGCCTGCCTGGTGGCTGCGTTGAGCAGCTCAGTCACCCGCTTGGTCTGGCGGCGTAACTCTTCGCCTTCGAGGCGGTTCAGCTCTTCTGCGGCGGCTTGGGCCGCGCGCATGTTCTTGTCGGGGGTGTTGTAGACGGGGAGCTCCGCGGACGGAGCCGGCGAAGGAGCGCCGTCGCGGGCGATCTCGGCGCCAAGGTCGCGGCCCCTGCGGCGGATGTGGCCAGCTCGGCTTGGCTCGTCGCCGCCTGGAGTGAGGCCGTGGGCGCGGTTGTACTCGCGCTGGGTGATCTCCATCTGGCGCTTAGCAGCAGCCAGTTCTTCGGTTTGCTTGAGGAGGAGCTGGCGGTGCGCCTCCAAATCTGCCTCGATGGCGGTGGGGTCGCCGCCAGGTGTGAGCGGGGTGCTCAGCTTTGCCCGGACTTCGTCCAGCCGGGACGGTGGTGGTGGCGCCTTTGGGCCCGAGCCGGAGGCGTTGGGGTCGACGTTGCGCTCCAGGTTGGGGCCACGGGTGCGCGGGTTCTTGGTGGGGAGCTCGTCGCCAGCCATCATGACTTGCACGACGGCGGGGCTGGCGGGAGCGCTGCTGCCGGCACGCGGAGGAGGGCTTGCGCAGCGCAGCACCTGCCGCGGGTAGCGCGGCGGTGCGACGGTGGCGACGTAGACGTCGTGGCCGCCGAAGGAGATGATGCTGCCGCCGGCTGGGAAAGGCCGGTCGGCGAAGCAGCCAGCGTTGTCGCTGACGCAGTCGAGGGAGCCGAATCTCCAGATCAAGCCTGAAGCGACTCGCTCGCCGGTGGTGATGGTGAGGCCCGTCCGGATGAAGACACCGGCCGAGGATGCTGAAGGCCCCACGGTGGGCGCCAAATGTCGTGGTATCGTCACGGCATATGCCATAGGATGGCTAATCGAAGTGGTTCCTGAGAGATCTCACGGCGGTATCCGGATGCGGGTATGGGGACGAGCTACACGGCGACGTACCCAGGTTCGAGGCCCTCTGATGGAGGTAACACCTCTACTCCTGCTATGAGTGTATATGATGATCACACAATACAATGGTGCTCCGAGAGCTGTGTCCGGCTGCTCCTGGGAGGCTAAGGGAGACGATGGTCTCTCTCACAGGGTAGCGCTAAGGGTGGAGTGAGAATGATTGATCGATCCCCTGCACGAGAGGGGGTAGTGCGGCTTATATAGGCGCCGGCACTTTACATATAAGACCCTATAGTTTACTGGCCGGCTTGGCCGGCTCCGGCTTCCGCTCCTTCCCGAGGCGGTGACGTCAGGAGCCGTTGAGGCGTCGTGGCCTGTCCCATCCGGCTGCCAAGGTCAGCGGTATGGAGAGGAGGTGTCCCTGTCGCCGTCAGCCACTGTAGCCAGTACGGGTCGTCGTAAGCCATGATGGCCTGTCCGGCGCGTGGCACTATTGCTCCACAGTGCCCCGCACTTTACGGAGGATGAAGTCATCGTGGACTTTGGGAACCCGGATCACCAACCCGGTTCCTTCCAGTGCAAGACTCGCCAGCCTCGAGTCGGTCTGAGGTACAAACCCCCAGTCGGATATGGCTTGTAGAAGCCGGCCCAGCTACAGCATTGGCGGCCGTAGCCAGGCCGACTAGGACCTAGAGCCAGCCGGCTTCCGGACCATCCGGCCACGGCGCCAGCCGGCTGCACCTCAGTCGGCCTTTGCCGCGAGCCGGCCAGTGGCCAGCCGGCTGCTCCGCGTCCATTGCCCTACCCGGGGTCTTCCCCCCGACAGAGGTATAATTCTAGTTTATAGAATTGGGGTGACATCATATTGCATTTGCTAGGATTTAATCTCCTCTAACCAAGGTAATATGGTTACTTGCTTAATTGTTTCTGTTTTCCTTTACTTACTATGGACTTGAGGGTTGGTTTTGTCTTCTACCAATTAACTTCTATTGTTATCCTTAGTTATTTCTTAAAGTAACTATAGTAGTTATGGTTCTTTTTATAGTTAACTTTGGTCATATGGATTGATGGTTTCTCACCATATAAAGTATAGAGTTTGTCTCTAAAGGTTTTCTTGTGGTTCTTAAGTGAAGAATAGGTGTAATGTAAATGTGGTAGGATTCTACTTATGATCACCAAGTGATTCACAAGTTAAGGTTGGGATCTAAGCCTAGGGCCTCTTACTAGTTACCTCCCTATGATTTCATGTGGTGAATGATACCTACTTATCTTATTAAGATTTATCTTATCCTCACATACCTCAAGAGCATGATCATGGATAGGCATGATCAACTTGTTCTTAATATCTCTACCTCAAGTTCTTAGGGTTTATGATCATCACTCAATTTATAATGATCAAGGTTTGGATTCCTAGGGATCTCTCATTAAATGGGTTCTCACTTTCATGATCAAGCATTGTCTTGATCAATCAAGGTATAGCACTTCTAATTTACCTTCTAGGATGGGCTATTATGGTGGCCTCTATAGTTTATATCCCAGGAGAATGCCTGAGATATTATGTTAGGGTTCTACTTAATCAATGATGATATGATCATCTGGTTATAAGTATAGTTCTCTCCCTCAAATCCAGGTGTTGCCTTAACTATCTTGAGTGTAACTCCATAGCTTGAGTTCTCTCATATAGGAATGGTTTATTCTAGGGTTTATGGTGTATTCACAATATCTCAATAGGTATTTAGTCTAAAACTCCACTTGGCTATCTTGGTTGAATTAATCTCCTCCTTACTTTATCAATTCAGGAATATGGTGTTATTCCATGTGATATTAGGTTATCTCACCACTCCAAGATGAAATGGTTAATCTCCTAATACTTTAGTTCAAAGGTTGTCCTTTATTCTTAAATAGGTAAAGCTAAGATTGGTATGAGTGGTCTCTCTCTCATTTGGGGAAGGACTTTACTACTAACCTAAGATTAAGCTCCATAGAGGTTGATGTGATCTCAACATCTATGTTTAACATAATTGGGTTCTCTCTCTAGAGATGGTCTGGAATAATATCCTAGGTTTTCTCTTAAATGTGATGGTTTGAATACATGGATATATATCCAAGGTTCAGTTCAAGGTTTATTATTGATCCTCTAATAAGTAATATAGAACTCTCACTTCTCTAGGTTTGATGTATAATAATTTGGAATGTAGAAGCATATATACTTCTTGAGTGGATCTCCTTGTTATAATTCCAATGTTGAAGTGGAATGAATACCATGAGGTTTCATGGTAGGATCATGGATAGTTTTAAGACATGGAGAAGATAGTCAAGAATGGTTTCTCCTATTCTTGTTACTTGATTTGCAGTTGAATTGATGTTCACATGTTATAACAAGGATTACCATATTATAAGATCAAGCAATTATGAATTGAGTAAAGTATTGTTGTGTTGATTATTAGTTCCATTTGATCTAACCCCTTAGATCAAATCATCTCTACCCAAAACAAGGTTTTAACCAAAGTCACATTGAGGTTTATAACGCTTGACTTGATGAGCTACTTCAATTCCACCAAGGTCAAGTGAAACGTCAGTTACTGTGACTGTTTTACTTTAAAGCGCGAAAATTCCCCGGATTTTCTATGCATGAATGCAATGCACAGATCTGTTTCCTCTATTTTTGTAACCCCAATACCTGGGATATTACAATATGTCGTCAGCATCTCTATGCACAAGACAAATAAAACGTTAGTACCAATGAAATTAACAAGTGCCAACTCAAATAAGAGACAAGTTGTGTGAACTAAATAGCATGTGCCTCATACTTTGTTGGTCGAAATAAATATTAACATTCAGGGATGGGGTCAGCGAGGCTAGGTACGGTGCACAATAGATTGATATTTGTGGCCATCACACCAAGCCTCACTGGCCCCACCCCGGAGTGTACAAGTGACCAAACATTCTAATCATCGGCCAATGCAATTAAGAAGTGCCAACTCAAATAAAAGACATGTAGTACGAATTAAATAGCGTGCCTCATACTTTGTCAGTCGAAACAAATATTAACATCCAGGGATGGAGTCAGTGAGGCTAGGTAGGATGCACAATAGATTGATATTTGTGGCCATCACACCAAGGCTCACTGGCTCCACCCCCGAGTGTACGAGTGACCGAACATTCTAATCATCGGCGAACTCCAAATATGAGGCAAGTAAGGGGTCGAGTAAATGCAAATAATGATTAAGGTAAACACGCCATAATCTAGAAATATATAGCAAAGTAACTGTAATTATAGATGTAGGTTCACATGCACATCCATACAACTAAATAAAAGCGACAAGTCGATCGGGCCGGAATATATATCAATTACACTACAGAAGTTCATGGACATATCGTTCAAGCTTAAGCAAAAGAGTTGTCGTCGTAGGATCAGGCCGTAGGCTTCTTAGGGGGGAATGGAAGGCAGCCCTTCAGCATGTTGAATGGCCTCTCATCACGCGACATCACCAAGCGGAGATCTATCTCGTCATTAGGAGGTAGACCGCAGCCGTGGAAGAATGCGCCAGACCTATTGTTGACATCGTGCAGGATTATCGTGCAAATCAACTGCTGGATGCGACCCCAGTTCTCTCTCAGCTGTCTATCAGGGACATCCGCCTTGTTTGCAAACCTGTTTCTGGGACTCTCTGGCAGCAACATGTCATCTGTGTACTTTATGTACTCTTGCATCTGAAGGATGGCGTACCACGCGTCCATCCCATTGTCTACCGCCGACTGCTTGAGGCAGGGGAAGTTGGTTGTGTGGGTTAAGACCAAGCCTCCTCGGGATTTCCTCTCTACTTTGAGGGGGGCTGCCTTGTTGGCGAAGCCGGTGAGAGCATCATTGAGAAGGGCCTTGATGTGGGCGTAGTCTTTCTTCTTGTCCCTACCGGAGTCGAGATACATTGCATGCGAGTGTTGCAGGTGCACGACGATGAGGGTGCAGAACTTGTCTCTGCGGAAAACACACGGATTAACCTTTGCAATTGAAAATGGGGATATAGGATAGAACGGTAATGGGGACTAGCGAGTGATTACTTACTCGGGGAAGTAAGGAATGAGAATGCCGCTCTTTTTAATGTTCGCCAGCATGAAATCCTCGACCTGCTTGATGGCAATCGCCCGATCCCCAGCGTTGCAGATGATGCTCTCCCGCATATAGAAGGGGTCCATTATCGCGATGCCCGGCATCCCCTCCTTAACGATTTGGGAAGACAGGCTAAGAGCAACTAGCAGAACCACTGTAAAGTGGAGCACTCTCATGCTAAAGATGTCGAAGATGTCATTGAACCTGATGAAGCACAAGTATGCGGGGCACTTTTCGACGAAGTTCATGCCAGTTGGCACCCTCGCCACGAACAAAGGGTAACCAGGTTCTTTTGCATTGAGAAGCTGCTTCTCCACATACTGGATAGAGTTATGCAAGCTCCTCATATCCGGGGTGAGTTTCTTGAGGACATGCTCCGGCAGCCTCGGTTCACCAATCCAATGCTCAGGCCGCCAATTGTTTGGCAACTTGTCAAGGTTTCGGACCATGTCCTTGGATTTGGCCGCCTCCTTGGCTTTGGCGTCCTTCTTCGCTGGCCTCTTCCGCTTCTTGGGATGTACTACTGGACCATCCATCGCCGTATTGGCCGTAGCACGAAGTGTGTTTGGGCTCAGCATGTTTTTGGTGGCGGCGGTGGCGGCCTCCTTAGGCGTTTCCTCCTCAGCTATTTCTTGAGAGTCGAACAGCTTCTTGGAGCACAGATATTTCGTGGTCGCCGCGCTCGGATCCACCGGGGCAACTTGTGAAGATGTAGGAATTTCCCATTGGAAGTCGTCACGGTCGTACGCCTCGACATCTGGCGCCGCGGGCTGTTGCGGTGGGGCGCTGACCTCTGGCGCCACTGGCTGTTGTGGTGGGGCGCTGACCACCGATGCCGCTTGCTGTTGTGGTGGGGCGCTGACCACCGGCGCCGCTGGCTGTGGCGCCGCAATGTGCTTTCCTTTTCTTGCCGTCGACCCCGAGTAGGTGTTGATCCTAATTAGGGTCTTCGGCCATAGCAGTACCCAACCCTTCAGTGAGGCCAAATTCAACGGGCTATCGTCATCGGCACCATGCGGTTGATTAGGAGGAAACAAATCCTCACAGCCCGGTAACGCCCGATCCACTTCAACCCGGTAAACGTCATCCTCCATATCTCGTGTGTGCCACTTCTTATCCAGAGGGCGAAGGATGGACCCCCTCGTGACGTCTTTGAGTTTGTCATTCACTTTCATCAGGAAGGTTCATGGTGTTGAGAGCACCTGCGAGAACATGTGTACGCGTTAGAGAGAGGGCAAGGATGACGAAACTAATATATTAACTTGATGTACACTAGCTTAATTACCGTGAGGGCGTTGAGCTCAGCTAATGTCGAAGGGCCGGCACATGCGGCAGCGGGCGTGCAAGTGACGGAGGGGCTTCTACCCGGCATGGCCGGTGAATCCCTAGCACCTGCGACATTGCCGGCGGCCGGAGGAGTCTCCATTATAACATCAGCATTGCCGGCGGCCGGCGGTGCCATCGAGTTGCTGCCGCCGAAGCTAACCACTTGCATTTGCGGGGGGGGGGGGGGGGGGGGCGTGTTTGCCACCCTCATACCACGCGACGACAGAGTTGAAATCAGCTTGGACTGAAGCGGTGAATTCAGCTGTGATATCATGTACGAGTGAAGCTTTGAGTTGCGGTACCAGTTGCGGTACCAAACCAGCTTGGACTCGGGCTAGGATTGAGTCCCTCATTTCCTCCGCCTCCCGCTGCTTCCTCTCATTGCGCGCATTTTTATCGGCTGCTGATGACAAGCCGTAGTGACCATGCTTGTAGCCTGTACCGGCGCCAGCCACACGACCTCTATGCGGCCTTCTCGTAGGTGAATGCTCATTAACGATGTTTAGCGCCCGTACGAGAGGCTTGTCCCAGGCTACCCTGCCCGTCGACGCCTGCGATGAGGAGCCTTCGTCACCTTGAGAAATTCTTTGTCGTTCTTCTTCCTGCGGAAGAAACATGAACCAGTTAGAAATGTTGCTACTATTATATGAACGATACTTGATCTAATTAAACCGGTAAATTGCTTACCAGTTTTTTCTCCAACGCCAGGACCTTCTTGTCGTTCGTGAACCAAATTATGTCGGTTACCACCTTGGGGTCCGTGACAAGTTCCCCGGTTAGTTTCTTCTTATGGTAGCGGGACCTGATGAATCTTCTTTCAAGCGGGTCCTTGTACTTGAGCCAGGGGTTCTCAATGCCAGCATTTACATACGCCTCGTCCTCCTTCGCCCAATAGGGCTCCTTTCCCTCGTACCCACGGCTCCCAAGGTTGTGGTTGTCGATGTTAAGCTCCCGCATTTCCTTCCACCACAACTTGCGATTCTTGGTCGCTTGTAGCTCTTCATTGGCCACAAAAGCATCAAAGTCCGCCTGGGAGACATGCGGAAAGGCATAGTGGACCTCTTCGAAACCTTTGCCGTCAGCAATCAGCTTCCGCACCATGTACTTATAGCTGCTGAGGTGTTTGGTGAACTTCAGGAGGGCTTATGAGTTCACAATGTTCTTGGTTTCATGAGTGGAGGCGTAGTCGCCTAGGAACATGTATCGTGAGTGCAACCTCGCAATGAGCTGGACTCGCAAATGCACTTTGTTCTCAGCTCGGAGGTCTGTCTCATTGAGATTGACAACCTCTCGGAGGATACATGCCAGTTGGTTGCCGTACCCCTTGGCAACATCCTTAGGCTCCACCGGCAAACCACTGGTGGGGTACACCTCTAAGATTGTGTCTCTGCCTGTGGCGACCGTGTTTTGGTGCCTTGCCTTTCGCGGCCTCTTGGAACCACTTTTCCCGGTGCCACTACTCCCGGCGGCGCCGCTAGGATCGTCGCCGCCACCCCCGGCGGCGCCGGTTGCCTCATCGCCGCTTGGCTCGTAGGTACTACCCCCGGCAGCGCCACTTGCCTCGTCTCCGCTTGGCTCGTCGGCACTACCCCCAGCGGCATCCTCCATCTCATGGTCCTCGTCGCCGCCAACCCCAGCGGCCTCGGCATCCTCCTCCGTCCTAAAGAAGCGCCTACTGTAGTGCTCCTCTAACTGTTCTTGAGACACCATGGTGGCTTGCACTAATAGAAGATGAAAAAGAGTTAGAATTCACAGAAAAATTCGGCATGACCTTTGCTAAAAATTGGTCATGCGGAGTGCTAGAATTGCCGGAACGGAAATGAATCAACATTCCGGCACTCAATAGCAACTCAATCCCTGTAACAGAAATGCAATTCACATATATCATACATAGCAAAATTTTCATTTTCATTTCTTTTCCAACCAGCAGCATGAGAGCAGCAGCTTCATTTTGGAACTGACAGCATGAGAGCAGCAGCTTCATTCACATATATCATACATAGCAAAATCCCTGTAATGGAAATGACAGCAGCATGCACAGCAGCATGCATAGCAGCAGCATTCACATATATCAACTACAGTAGCATGATGGCATCATAAATTGAAACATCGACAGATTGAAGAAGGGAGAACATGCCCTGGTGCCTTGTAGCATAACTGAAGACAAGACAACAAAACTTATTGAACAGGATTGAGTAATTCAACACTGAACCTCCAAATTCAAAAACAAGGAGAACATGTGCTGCAAGGTTTAATATTAATTTAGGCTGCACTGCTAGGAAGAGGTAGCCTACATTTACATGTACTGCATATCATGAAAATTTAAAGCAAGTGTGCATGTACATAAGTAATTGCAACCTTGCAGCACTAGCAGATAAAATCTAAATTCACCAAATTGTCTACCTCATTTCTAATATCTTGCATCATTAGAGAGTGCGCAAGACTGTCTGTCTAGCAAGGCCAAAGTGGTAGCTCATGCATACAGCTCGAGTACCAAAGAGCTACAGCCTAAGTGCCTAACTGGTGGAGAATGAACCAGGCTATAACAGTTTGCTCCACTCAGTTCATTTCATCATTGAAAAAACATATTCTAATGTAGGGTCTAAATATTGCTTGGCTTTAGCTACTGGTCCATCTATGTAGCATGAAGAAAGGCTCATACAATCACTATCTAATGATTTTTTGTTGCTTGGCTTTAGCTACTGGTCCATCTAATGAAAGGCATGAAGAAAGCATTATTTCTGGCTTCCAAGCTTTAGCCCACTGTTAAGATCATGAATGGCATTATTTTTTACTTCCAACCTTTAGCTCCATTATGCTGCATGATGTAACACCCTAACAATATGTAAAAGCTACACACTACCTTTCATTTCTTTATTGAGTTATCCCAGATATCATGTATCTCTGTGATAGTATGTAGGGCTATGCTGTTGGTTAGGTTCCTAGATAATTTCTTCTTGCTTTGGTTACAAATTCATATATTTTTATTTACTAAAGAGCAAACAATTGAAGGCATGTCACATTGTTTACAGTTTGGCAGCAATAAAAGTATTCAGTGGCAAGCAGAAGCATCTGAACTAAATGAACTAAATTTCAAACCAGAGGACAAAATCATTTTATTTTCTTTTTTCAAACCAGAGAATAGCACTTGTTCTTTACCGAACTCAACTAAACCTACTAATACTGCTACTGCAAGCATTCAACTAAACCTACTAATACTGCTACTGCAAGAATTCCCAAGAAAGTTTAACATAGGGAGAAGCCATGGAAGAGGGGGGGGACAGGGGAAGGAAGAGGGGGGAGGGGAGGGGAAGGTGGAGGAGGTCCTGACGACGTCGGGGAAGGAAGAGGGGAAGGGAGAGGGGAAGGAAGAGGGGAGGTTCTCACCGATGGTGGTGACAGTGGCTGGCATGCGTGCGACGCCCTCCTCCTCCTCCGCGGCAACGATGGTGACGCCTGGTCGATCCTCCTCTCCGAGGCGACGGTGTGGCGACGCCTGCTCCTCCTCCTCTCGGCGGCTCTGCTCCTCTCGGCGGCTCGGCGGCACGGGGGCAGGTGCAGGGTGGTGGCGCTTAGCTAGGGTTCTGGCGACGTCGGGGAAGGAATGGGGAAGAAGGAGAAAGATCGAGTCGCGCGTGCGGTTAAGTCCGTAGTATAGCCGGACCCATCTTATTGCCGGTGCACCACCTGCTTTGGTTCGTCAAGGACATTTATACCCCCGGCAAACCAAACAGCTGGTGCGCCGGCAATAAGGTGGGCCCGGCTATACCTGGGACTTGTCCCCCAGCCCCTGGCTGGCCATTTCGTTTTCTGTTTTTATTTCTTTTTCTTCATTTCTTTATTTCTTTTCACTTTCTTTTATGTTTCTTTTCCCACAAATCCTATACTATTTTATTTCCTTCTATTTTCAAGATAATAACCAAGCAATATGAGTTAATTATGCATTACAAAAAAATGAGTTATACATACACAAAATATTGACCAACACAATATTAATTAGTTATACATAAAATATTGGCCATGACCATATGATTTATGAATTACACAAAATATGAGTTATACATTGCAAACAAAGTTTTACATCATCGATTGAGAAGAGTGTTTCACTTTCTTCTTGCTTTTCTTGCTCGTCGTTGAATAATTTAGCCCCGTGTCGTGAATTCTTCTTTTAAAGGGTCGACCTAACCTCGGTAGTGTGGTCCTGCTTCTTATTGTGGTGTACGTTGTGTCTTCGTCCTCGGATTCTTCCATCATTGGGTCTCCGACCTTTTCTTCGAAGTCTTTCTCGTTGGCGACTCCATCCATTTCGACGATGGTCCTCTTGCCTCTCCTCATGATAACACGGCTAGGCCTGGATGGGTCGGTTATGAAGAAGCATTGGTGCACGTGTTCTGCCAGTACCCATGGCTCCTTCTGCGCGGTGGTGTTCGTGGACTTTGATTTGTTGGCTTCGGGTAGAAACATGGTGGTGAAATACCGATCTTATTTTGTGATGCTCTTAGCCCATTTCATACGGAACATCGGCACTTTCTCCCCAGCGTAGCTAAGCTCCCAGATTTCCTCGATCCTTCCGTAGTATCTAGTCTTTACGTCACCCGTCCAGGAATCCATCGTTACCCCTGAGTTCTGGTAAACACTGTTCTTGTCTTTTTCTTCCGTGTAGAATGTGTACCCGTTGATATCGTACGCTTGGTAAGTCATGATGTTGGGCGCGGGGCCATGTGACAAGGCCAATACTAGTTTATCCTTGTCAGAATCCATTGGTGGGGGATTAGCATCAATGTGGTCTTTGAACCAGTGCGCGAAAGAGGAGTTGTGCTCTCTGAATATTTCTGCTTCCGTCATCATCGGCTTGCCACTGTTCTCTATCATGGTTTTGTGCTCTTTCAACCAAGGATCGATCAAGTCAATGTGTTGTAGCGCTACTAAGTTGGCCCTGTCAAAGTCGGAAGTCCAACCAAACATGTGCATGTGCAGTTCCTTCCTTCCATTTTTTGTGGCCTACTCCCTCGAACCTGCGGAGGTGCTTGTTTTGAGGCAAACCAACAGGGTCCTCGATGTCTAGATAATTCGTGCAGAAAGAGATGCACTCTTCGGTGAGCCAGCCCTGGACGATGCTTCCATCCGGTTGTGACCAGTTACGAACATATCCTTTAATGACCCTGATGACCCACAAGTATAGGGGATCGCAATAGTCTTCGAGAGAAGTAAAACCCAAATTTATTGATTCGACACAAGGGGAGGTAAAGAATACTTATAAGCCTTAACAACTGAGTTGTCAATTCAGCTGCACCTGGAAAAGCACTAGTAACAGGGGTGATGTGAAAGCAGCAGTAATATGAGAGCAATGGTAACAGTAACACAGCAGCAGTAGCAATAACACAGAGGCGATGGCACCAGAAAATAGTTGATACTACTTCCAATGACATATAGAACGAGTATATGATGATGAGAGATGGACCGGGGTTCCCAATGATCTACACTAGTGGTAACTCTCCAATAATAAGTGACAAGTGTTGGGTGAACAAATTACAGTTGGGCAATTGATAGGATTGAAAGCATTAAGACAGAACATCAAGATTATTAATCATGTAGGCATGTTTTCCATATATAGTCGTACGTGCTCGCAATGAGAAACTTGCACAACATCTTTTGTCCTACCAGCCGGTGGCAGCCGGGCCTAAGGGAATCTGCTGGCTATTAAGGTACTCCTTTTAATAGAGCACTGGAGCAAAGCATTAACACTTGGTGAAAACATGTGATCCTCATATCACAGCCTTCCCCTCCGGTTGTCCCAATTTCTGTCACTTTGGGGCCTCGGGTTCCGGACAGCAATATGTGCAAACAACTTGTAGATACAATCTAAGCAATAATTATAGAGCTTAAATCTAAGATCATGCCACTCGGGCCCTAGTGAAAAGCATTAAGCATAACAAGATTGCAGCAACAATAACTTCACAAACTTTATAGATAGACTAATCATAATGTATCATCCATCGGATCACAACAAACACAAAACCGATTACATCAGATGGATCTCAATCATGTAAGGCAGCTCATGAGATCATTGTATTGAAGTACATGGGATAGAGAGTACCAACTAGCTACTGCTAGAACCCGTAGTCCATGGGGGAACTACTCACGGAGCATGATGCAGGCGGTGGCGTCGATGGAGATGGCTTCCGGGGGCACTTCCACGTCCCGGCGGCGTGCCGGAACAGAGATTCTGTCCCCCGAATTGGAGTTTCACGATGGCGGCGGCGCCCATGGAGTCTTTCTGGAGTTTCGTCAATTCGTATCGCGCTTTTAGGTCGAAAGGGGTCTTATAGGCGAAGAGGCGGCGCAGGAGGGTGCCTGGGCCCCCCTCACCATAGGCTGGCGCGGCCAGGCCTGGGGCCGCGCCGCCTTATGGTGTGGTGGCCCTCTGGCCCGCCTCCGGCTCTCCTTCGGTGTTTTGGGTCTTCCGGAAAAAATAAGATACTGGGTCTTTGTTTCGTCGAATTCTGAGAATATTGCCCGAACAGCCTTTCTGGAACCAAAAACAACAGAAAACAGGAACTGGCACTTCGGCATCTTGTTAATAAGTTAGTTCCGGAAAATGCATAAAAACATTATAAAGTGTGAGCAAAACATGTAGGTATTGTCATAAAACAAGCATGGAACATCAGAAATTATAGATACGTTGGAGACGTATCAGCATCCCCAAGCTTAGTTCCTACTCGCCCTCGAGTAGGTAAACGATAAAAAGAATAATTTCTGTAGTGACATGCTACTTACATAACCTTGATCATACTATTGTAAAGCATATGAGATGAATGCAGTGACTCAAGACAATGATCTATAGTTGCTAACAAATAGATAACATATAGCAAAACTTTTCATGAATAGTACTTTCAAGACAAGCATCAAAAGTCTTGCATAAGAGTTAACTCATAAAGCAATAAATTCAAAGTAAAGGCATCGAAGCAACACAAAGGAAGATATAAGTTTCAGCAGTTGCTTTCAACTTTCAACATGCATATCTCATGGATAATTGTCAACACAAAGTAATATGATGAATGCAAATAAGCAGGTATGTAAGAATCAATGCACAGTTGACACAAGTGTTTGCTTCTAAGATGGAAGGAAGTAGGTAAACTGACTCAACATAAAGTAAAAAAAGGCCCTTCGCAGAGGGAAGCAGGGATAAAATCATGTGCTAGAGCTTTTCAAGTTTTGAAATCATATAGAGAGCATAAAAGTAAAATTTTGAGAGGTGTTTGTTGTTGTCAACGAATGGTAGTGGGCACTCTAACCCCCTTGCCAAACAGACTTTCAAAGAGCGTCTCCCATGATGTAGTTTATTTTTATTTTTGGGTGACACTCCTTCCAACCTTTGCTTTCACAAGCCATGTCTAACCGCATCCTCGGGTGCCTTCCAACAATCACATACCATGAAGGAGTGTCTATTTATTTTAGTTTTATTTAGATGACACTCCTCCCCACCTTTGCTTTCTCAAGCCATGGCTAACCGAATCCTCGGGTGCCTTCCAACATTTCACATACCATGGAGGAGTGTCTATTTGTGATTAATTGGGGCTGGGAACCCTGTTGCCAGCTCTCTTTGCAAAATTATTGGATAAGCGGATGAAGCCACTAGTCCATTGGTGAAAGCTGCCCAACAAGATTGAAAGATAAAACACCACATACTTCCTCATGAGCTATAAAACATTGACACAAATAAGAGATGATAAATTTTGAATTGTTTAAAGGTAGCACATGAAGTATTTACTTGGAATGGCAGGAAATACCACATAGTAGGTAGGTATGGTGGACACACATGGCATAGGTTTTGGCTCAAGGTTTTGGATGCACGAGAAGCATTCCCTCTCAGTACAAGGCTTTGGGCTAGCAAGGTTGTTTGAAGCAAACACAAGTATGAACCGGTACAGCAAAACTCACATAAGAACATATTGCAAGTATTATAAGACTCTACACTGTCTTCCTTGTTGCTCAAACACTTTTACCAGAAAATATCTAGACCTTAGAGAGACCAATCATGCAAACCAGTTTCAACAAGCTCTACGGTAGTTCTCCACTAATAGGTTTAAACTACATGATGCAAGAGCTTAATCATGATCTACTTAAGAGCTCAAAACAATTGCCAAGTATCAAATTATTCTAGACAATATGAGGTATTTTCTGTTTCCAACCAAATAACAATAAGTGCAATAGCTTCCAACTTTTGTCATGAACATTAAAAGTAAAACGAAGAACACCAGTGTTCATATGAAAAAGTGGAGCATGTCTATCTCCCACACAAGGATTGTTAGGATCCGATCTTATTCAAATACAAAAATAAAATCACACAGACGCTCCAAGTAAAGCACATAAGATGTGACCGAATAAAAATATAGTTTCAATAGAAGAAACCTGATAAATTGTTGATGAAGAAGGGGATGCCTTGGGCATCCCCAAGCTTAGACGCTTGAGTCTTCTTGAAATATGCAGGGATGAACCACGGGGGCATCCCCAAGCTTGGACTTTTCACTCTTCTTGATCATATATCATCCTCCTCTCTTGACCCTTGAAAACTTCCTTCACACCAAACTTCTTATAAACTTCATTAGAGGGGTTAGTACTCAAAAAAACTTTATTTCACCTTAGTACTGTAGTGACACATTGCAAGAACTCAATAAAACATTAGCTATAGCTCTCCACGTCTAGAAAGCCTCACTTAAAGTCCACAAGAGACAATGCAAAAAAACAGAGACAGAATCTGCCAAAACAGAACAGCCAGTAAAGACGAATTTCTAAGAGGTACTTCCGTTGCTCAAATCAGAAAACTCAAAACTAATGAAAGTTGCGTACATATCTGAGGAACACGCACGTAAATTGGCAGATTTTTCTGAGTTACCTACAGAGAGCCCTGCCCAAATTCGTGACAGATAGAAATCTGTTTCTGCGCAGAAATCCAAATCTAGCATCAACCTTCTATTAGAGACTTTACTTGGCACAACAATGCAATAAAATACAGATAAGGAGAGGTTTCTACATTAGTAACAACTTCCAAGACACAACAAAACAGTAGCAAAATAAAAACATGGGTTATCTCCCAAGAAGTGCTTTCTTTATAGCCAGTAAGATGGGCTCAGCAATTTTAATGATGCACTTGCAAGAAATAAGAGTTGAAGCAAAAGAGAGCATCAAAAAGAAAATTCAACACACATTTAAGTCTAACCCACTTCCTATGCATAGGAATCTTGTACACAAATAAATTCATGAAGAACAAAGTGACAAGCATAGGAAGATAAAACAAGAGTATCTTCAAAATTTTCAGCATATAGAGAGGTGTTTTAGTACCATGCAAATTTCTACAACAATATTTTCCTCTCTCATAATAATTTCCAGTAGCATCATGATCAAACTCAACAATATAACTATCACATAAAGCATGCTTTTCATGATCCATAAACACATAATTTTTATCAAGCTCAAAAATAGTGGGATCAAAACTTTCAAACCCACTTTTATTAATAATATAACAAGATGATTGATCAATCTCAAGAGATATGGGACTCCTACATAAAGTCAAGAACTCTCCAATCCCATTTTCATTAGTAGTACAATTAATATTATCAAGTAACATAGGACCATCATCTAGAGCTTTATCATAAACATTTGCTACGCAAAACTCTTTAGTACCATGCATTTCGATATCAGGCACAAACAAAGCATTATCATAAGATTTATCAAAATAGCATGGATTATCATAAATAACAGTAGCATAATTATTCTCACAAGTTTTACTCATATGGAATATTTCAAGAGAATCCACATGAACATAACATTCAACCTCTTTTGGTAAGCATGGAAGACAATCAAATAGTGTAAGAGATAAAGAGTTACTCTCATTAGAAGGTTGGCATGGGTAGCTAATCCATTCTTCCTCCTTTTGTTCATCACTCTCCTCTTCTTTTTCATCCAATGAGCTTTCAGGTTCATCAATTTCCTCCTCTTTTTCATCCAATGAGCTTTCAGGTTCATCAATTTCTTCTTCCACGGGTTCCTGCAAATTGTGAGTGCATTCTTGTGCATTAATGAGTCTCTCTTTATAATCAATGATATACGGATTATCACTGTAACTTTCTATGCAAAAATTAAGGATAGAAGAAACATAATCTTTAAGGTCCTTACAAACAACACAAGTTTCATAGTTTTTAGCCATGAAGGATTCGATCTCAGAAGCTCCCATAAATATGACAAATTGTTCTACCTCTTCGAACCCAAGATGAATATAGCTATTCCAATTATAGTTCTTAATTAAAACTTCTTCACTAAAGCCACATTGGAATTTAAGATGTTTAGTATCCTGTTGAGAGCAACAGTTTATATCATGGCGTTTAAGCAAGATTTTAGCAATTGTATTCAATTTTTCTATCACAGCACTCATCACTTCACCCGCTCTTGATTTTCTATAATTATTATATATTTCAATAAGCTCCAAATAGGTTGTGGGTTCTCCCATAACAACGGTTTTTAATTTTTCGGTTTTTCAAATTTTTATGGATTTTTGGGTATATGAGAAAAATAAAACAAGACAAAAAGGAACTAGACAAAAGTAAACTAAGCAAAATAATACTAGGCAGAAATAAACTAAGCACAAATAAACTAGACAAAAATAAACTAAGCAAAACAAAATAAAATAAAATAAAAACAGAGAGAGAGGTAGAGTGTACTCCCCATGTGAACTTATGAGTAGAGCTATGCCTCCCCGGCAACGGCGCCAGAAAATAGTCTTGATGACCCACAAGTATAGGGGATCGCAACAGTCTTCGAGGGAAGTAAAACCCAAATTTATTGATTCGACACAAGGGGAAGTAAAGAATACTTATAAGCCTTAACAACTGAGTTGTCAATTCAGCTGCACCTGGAAAAGCACTAGTAAAAGGGGTGATGTGAAAGCAGCAGTAATATGAGAGCAATGGTAACAGTAACACAACAGCAGTAGCAATAACACAGAGGCGATGACACCAGAAAATAGTTGATACTACTTCCAATGACATATAGAACGAGTATATGATGATGAGAGATGGACCGGGGTTCCCAGCGATCTACACTAGTGGTAACTCTCCAATAATAAGTGACAAGTGTTGGGTGAACAAATTACAGTTGGGCAATTGATAGGATTGAAAGCATTAAGACAGAACATCAAGATTATTAATCATGTAGGCATGTTTTCCATATATAGTCGTACGTGCTCGCAATGAGAAACTTGCACAACATCTTTTGTCCTACCAGCCGGTGGCAGCCGGGCCTCAAGGGAATCTACTGGCTATTAAGGTACTCCTTATAATAGAGCACCGGAGCAAAGCATTAACACTTGGTGAAAGCATGTGATCCTCATATCACAGCCTTCCCCTCCGGTTGTCCCAATTTCTGTCACTTTGGGGCCTCGGGTTCCGGACAGCAATATGTGCAAACAACTTGTAGATACAATCTAAGCAATAATTATAGAGCTTAAATCTAAGATCATGCCACTCGGGCCCTAGTGACAAGCATTAAGCATAACAAGATTGCAGCAACAATAACTTCACAAACTTTATAGATAGACTAATCATAATGTATCATCCATCGGATCCCAACAAACACAACACCGATTACATCAGATGGATCTCAATCATGTAAGGCGGCTCATGAGATCATTGTATTGAAGTACATGGGATAGAGAGTACCAACTAGCTACTGCTAGAACCCGTAGTCCATGGGGGAACTACTCACGGAGCATGATGGAGGCGGTGGCGTCGATGGAGATGGCTTCCGGGGGCACTTCCCCGTCCCGGCGGCGTGCCGAAACAGAGATTATGTCCCCCGAATTGGAGTTTCGCGATGGCGGCGGCGCCCCTGGAGTATTTCTGGAGTTTTGTCAATTCGTATCGCTTTTTTAGGTCGAAAGGGGTCTTATAGGAGAAGAGGCGACGCAGGAGGGTGCCTGGGCCCCCCTCACCATAGGCTGGCGCGGCCAGGCCTGGGGCTGCGCCGCCTTATGGTTTGTTGGCCCTCTGGCCCGCCTCCGACTCTCCTTCGGTGTTCTGGGGTCTTCCGAGAAAAATAAGATACTGGGTCTTTGTTTCGTCGAATTCCGAGAATATTGCCCGAACAGCCTTTCTGGAACCAAAAACAACAGAAAACAGGAATTGGCACTTCGGCATCTTGTTAATAAGTTAGTTTCGGAAAACGCATAAAAACATTATAAAGTGTGAGCAAAACATGTAGGTATTGTCATAAAACAAGCATGGAACATCAGAAATTATAGATATGTTGGAGACGTATCAGACCCCATTAATTTTTTCAAACGACATCATGTTGTGTAGCAATGTCGGCCCTAGATTGGTGATATCATCCATGATATGGACCAACAGATGGACCATCACGTCAAAGAATGCAGGCGGGAAGTACATCTCAAGCTCACATAGGATCACCACGATCTCTTCCTGGAGCCTTGCGAGTTTCTTCACGCTTATCGACTTCCGAGTTATGACGTCGAAGAAGTTCAGAGCCTAGTCAGCGTTGCACGGACATGGTCATCCATTATACCTCGGATTGCAACCGGAAAAATCTGCATCATCATCACGTGACAGTCATGAGACTTCATGCCACTGAAGTTTCGTTCCTTGGGGTACATGTATCTGCTTATTAGCCCGGAGTAACCGAAGGGCACTCTGACTCCTAGAAGGCAATTGAAAAATTGATCGACCTCAGTCGAACTAAAAGTGAAGCAAGAGGGGGTGCAGTAATAGTCTGGCTGCTTAATCCTTTTGCGCTTCTGACCGCCGTCCGTCTCCTCCTCTGACGGTCCGTCTTGGGTCGACGGGATCTGAAGCTCTTCCCTGATGCCCAAAACTTTCAGGTCGTGTCTTGCTTTCGGCCCATCTTTGGTCCGGTCCGGCATGTTGAGAAGAGTGCCAAGCAAGCTCTCGCACACGTTCTTTGTAATATGCATGACATCAAGGCAGTGAGGTGTATCGAGAATTTTCCAGTATGACAAGTCCCAAAACACGGACCTCCTTTTCCATACACTAATGAGCGGCGTCGTTGCCTTTTTCTTCCTCTCTCCAGGATTTTGACGAATCTTTCCCGGTGCAGGGCACTCCTTCCAACCTTTCAGTAATGTATCGATCTCTTTGCCTCTCTTCTTACGTGGAGGTCCTCGGGGTTCATTTTTTCCATCGACGTCAGTCTTGTGTAGCCACCTTCGATGCCCCATGTAAACGGTTTTCGAAGAGCTGGGATCTTTACTAAGCTGCAAAAACACTGTCTCTTCCATGCACCTGACACATGCCTTGTGTCCATGGCACACCTGGGATGAAATATAACCGTATCTGAGGTAGTCCTGCACCGTCGTGATCAACGCGGCTCTCAAAGGGAAATATTCTTCCGCGACGGTGTCCCATGTATCTACCCCTTCCTCCGCCCACAATGTTTCAACCTCCTCCTTTAATAGTTCGAGATACAAGTTGATATTGTTTCCTGGCTGTGTCGGCCCTTGAATTAGCATACTCATCTGTATGTATTTCCTCTTCATGCACAACCAGGGCGGGAGGTTGTAGATCCATACAAACACTGGCCATGTGCTCTGTGTGCTGCTCTGGTTTCTGAATGGATTGAATCCGTCCGTGCTCGCACCCAACCTGATGTTTCTGGGATTTGCCCCAAAACTTACGAATTCATTTTCTAATGCTTTCCACTGGCTTGCATCTGAAGGGTGTGTCAGCACTGGGTGCTCAATCCGCTCTACATCATTCAACACTGCCTCCTTTCTTTCAGCGTGCCAGCGCATGAGCTTTGCTTTCTTGCGGTCCGCGTAGAACCGTTCCAGCCGGGGGGCAAGCGGGAAGTACCACACAACTTTCCGAGGAGCTTTCTTCTTCCCTTTCTTGTACCGTTCAGCGTCACACACAGGATATTTGGTCTTGTCCACGTGCTCCTTGCGATACATGATACAGTCGTTGATGCAGGCGTGATACTTTTCGTGGGGTAAGTCGAGAGGGCACGTGATTCTCTTGGCCTCGGCTAGACTACCAGGACACGTGTTCCCGGCAGGAAGGAGACCTTTCACGTATTCCAGAATGTCATCGACGCTTGTGTCCGTCCATATTTGTTTCGCCTTCATCTGCAGCACATCGAGCGCTACTCTCAAGCAGGACTCCCCCAACCCGCGACCTGAGTCGTACAACGGAGTATTCGAGTCTATCTCCAGTTGCTCAAGCTTTGATTTTCGCTTTGCGCCTTTCGTCTTTTCGAGAAGCAGATATTGAAGATGAGGGTCCCGCACGACTGAAGCTAGCGGCACCTCTTCGTCGTTGTCAAGGTTATTGTCATCGTCAAGGTTATCATCCTGTGCGACAAACTCTTCATCGTCATCAATATCATGATGCCCTCCTTCTTTCCGGCCATAACCACCTGTTGTCGTCGCCCCATTGACCTCCGCGCCATCATCACTCATCCATTGAGTGTGTCCATGCATGAAACCATTAGTGAGCAGGTGCCCCTGCAATTTGCCTGAATAGGGGTCAAACCATTTCCCTCGTTTGCGTCTTCGGCACGGACACAATACCTCTGTGCGGTTATTTTCATACATGTCGATGATCGCGTGTTTCAGATATCTCATCACGACGCTTTCACTCATCTCGATAACCATTATCGCCTGCACGGTAAGATTATATAATTGATTAGAACCATGCATCCGTCGGTAGTTTTCACGGAAAATTTCGGCATGACCTTCCTACACGGTAGGACATAGGAGCGCCAGAAATGTGCCGAAACGAAAACTTAACGAATCAACATTTTGGCGCAACGTTGGCAACTCATTTTCAACGCCAACACACACAAGCACAAACACAACATATATATATATATATATATATATATATATATATATATATATATATATATATATATATATATATATATATATATATATATATATGCCACACATGATCTTTGCTTCAAATGTCCAATATACGTCGATTTCATTCCTCAATTTGTTCATTAATCACCTATTTGTTTGATATATTCGTCAACGAGATCGAGACATCGCGCCGCGACCACGGTGTATGGAAGCCGACTTTTTAGATCTAGATCTAGATTGAGAGGTCAATGCGGGATAGTAGATCTAGATCTACATAGGGGGATGTGGGAGATGCATGTAGGAAGGGAAGATTTGCTCGAAAAATATGATTTTGTTTGGTCAAATTGGCTAAATTGGCGGTAGAAATGGGCAAAAATGAGCTGGGTTGGGAGAAGGCTCGGGTTTGTGTGAAGGAGTGGAGTAATGGTAGTGGGGAGTGGTAGGTGTGCAGAAATAAGATCCCAGGTTACTGCCGGCGCACCAGGACGTGGGTGCGCCGGCAGTATATAGACGATCCGGCTAAAATTGGTGCGGGCCAGGCCCAGCAATTATTGCCGGCGTACTGGCCCAGTGGTGCGCCGGCAATAGCTAAATTCCACCGGCGCACCCCTGGGCCGGTGCGCCGGCAATACTTGTTGGGCCTGGCTCGGACGGGGCGAGCCACGGCCTCAGTTTATCGCCGGCGCAGGATCTTGGCTGGTGCGCCGGCAGTGTGCGGTCATCGCCGGCGCGGCGACAAGGTGGTGCGCCGGCACCACTTGCCACCGGCGCGGCAGAATCATGGTGCGCCGGCAACGTTTTCTCCACCTATAGCCATTTTCCTAGTAGTGTGATGTCTCCGGCGAGCTGTGGTCGCCATCGTCGACGCTCGCGTGTGCTTGGGACTGACCTGGCGCGGGTGATGTTGTGGCATCGCCTGTGCCGTCGTCCCCAGGGTGCTTTGCTGGTGGTTGAGTTCGTCGGCGTAACGCTGGCGTCCACCCTGGACTTGCAGCTGCTGCGGCCGCGCGGGCACTGCCTCACCATGCCGTAGCTTCTGCTTCCAGGCGCAGGTATGTCCTCCATGTCCTCCTCTATCCCTTCTCCTTGTCTGTGCGCCTCCATGTCTATGTTGCTCTTCTTATTCTCTCCTTGCTTCCTGATGATCCTAGGATCATGCAGGAACATTGCTATTGATGCCCATTGTATCCAATCCTTCCTTTCTGCAAGCCCTGGCCAGCCAAACCATTACTGGTCACTGGCCAACTGTATGTTGTTGTTGTGTTGTTCATGGCCATGGTTACTCTGATCCATTTCTACTGCTATGCTATGCTATGCTTGATGTGATGACTAGGCTTACTGGTGCCATATTATTGCTTGTCTAGGTCCACTGCTATTCAATTGCTTGTTGGTGATGCTTGCTGTCAGTGTTGGCAATTATCCTGACACTTGTGATGCTTGTGGTGCTCTCTTGTGTCTTGCACATGATCCAATTGATCCATTGGATCAATAGATACTAGTGGTTAGGCTCTATGTCTTGTTTGGTTGTTGCTCTAGTCATTGGCTAAGCTCTCCAATCTTTGATTGTTGCCATTTGGTTAGCCTGTGATGCCTATTGATGATTTATATCTCTCTGAATGGCTTGTGATGCTACTGGTGCTTTACCAGTGGCTTATGTGCATGCTTAGTGGGTAATTAAGCTACTTATGCTTGCAGTAATACTTGGTTAAATGGTTTTGATAGCCAGATGAGCATTACTGAAGCAATTGCTTTAGTAATCCTTCTGTGCATTTCATGTTATTGACATGTGTTGATTTCTGTTAGTTATATTTGATGAACCATGTGTTGGTAGTGATTCAATTACATAAACAGTTGCTAATATGAATTCCAATATGCTTGGAATGAATCTACTTGTCTGAACCTATATTGTAATGAAGACAAACTTGCATGTGTGGCTTGTTTGCTTGCTAGGCTAGTATTGTGACTTCAGTAGCTGGCTACTGTATCTGATTGCATCTTATCTGGCTATTTGGTGGATTTTATGAAAAGATAAATAAGCTCCACAGTTGGGAATCATCTGTATGAATGCCCTGTGGATGCTTTTGATGAAAACTGGGTTGATCTGATGGTTTAACACCTCCTAGCTCCTGGATGATCTATCCTTAGGTCACCATGATCTATGGATGGTTGGGTTTTGTTTTTTGGGTTTGATTTCTCTGGATGAATATGGAAATGCTCTACTGGTGGTTCTAGAGATGTTCTTGCTGTTCTTCTTGCTGAACTGATGAATCCAACCCTACCTCTAAGTATTGTGCTATTCATAGCACAAGGTGTTGTGCTCCTTGGTCGACAACACTTGTGTGTGTGCTATACTATCCAGCCCTTCTCCCCTTGCTCATGATGGAGAAAAGCTGCTGGGCTCCCTCTTTGGCTTTGGTTGGGACTTGATCCCTCCCTGCCAAGGCTTATCACTTGCATTTCTAGTTCTTTTTTACCGCCAAGTGTCAATGACACTTATTACTGGATAGATTCTTCTATTTTCTCTCATTCTACGGATTTCCAAGACATATCAAGCTTTGGAGAATAACAAGACGAAGAATTGATGAAGACTTTAGTTTAGAAATAATCCAATTGATGTAATCTTCATTTTCTTTATTCTATTATTCATTCATGTATATTGGATATTGTAATGACAATGTAATTACGTGTGCATGATCAATAAAGCTCAAGGTTTTGCTTATGAGCTTTTGTAAATATTTGATATTTACTTATGAGTTATTTGTATATATTTGATATACTTTTGAATTATTTGAATAAGTGTGATGTGGTTATGAATTCATAATTCATTTATATATTGTTTACTTATCACTTCTTTTGTTTTGAATTCAATTTGAAATACAAATCAAATATTCTCCCAAAACTCTAAGTTTCAAAAGAGGTCATGTCGAAATTCATAACACTCACCTTGCTCTAACCCTAATAGCAACGAGAGAGAAACCTCGATGCCCCTTAGGTTTTATACAATAAAGCACGAAAATTTCCCCTATTTTGCGCTGAAATGCACATCCCATTTGTAAATCTACCCTTCGCTGGTCCTATGTTCTGGGATATTACAATAATGCATGGAGGTGGCACTACCGAGGCTCCGGTGCTACCACCGGAGTCCATTCTGGTTCCGAGCTCCCGTACTACATAACTACTTCCGCACCATTGGATCTGCTCCACACGATCTACTCCACTAGATGGTTGTGGATCCCCTGTACATTTACAAGTAAGCGGTTGATTGATCATCAGATCGTGCGTCAGCTTAGCAACTCCTATTACCTTCAAGAAATATTATTCTCTCCGATCCATAATAAGTATCGTGGTTTTAGTTCAATAGTTTATCTGAACTAAAACTACAACACTTATGATGGATCAGAGGGAGTAATAAAACTTTATGCTTGCATGACATGTTTCCTTTTTCTGTATGGCAGAGGTGAGGTAGGATTATGTAAGCCAGAGTGTCGGGACGACTACATCCTGGAAAAATTGCACAAAGAGAGACAGAAGGAACTGGTCGCTCCCCGGTACCAAAGGGGCTGAGGTTGTGGGGAAGAAAAAGTGCCAAGAATGGTGGACGACAAGGATGGCGACACAAGCAGCATTTTCTTCAGATGTGCTCACGTCCTTTTATGCACCATATACATGTTTGAGAGGCGCAAGGGTTCAGAAGGATTTGAATCATTTCTTGGTACTTTAACCACTGTACAAATGGGGTCTTTTACTAATGTCAAAGTTGTACCAACTAAATAGTTTTAAGCTTCACTACAACATTTTCAACTGAAATCATATTAATTTGATTTTTTCAGTGGACCAATGTCCATGAGAAAAGTATGCTCTTGTTGTTTCATTGTGTTTGTGTTCTCTATCAAGCCTGATTCTTTTGCGACTTGATATCGAGTCTCTTGATTAGCTTTGATATGTGTGTGTATCTTATTCCGGGGGTATGTACAATGGATCAAGTATGGATGCATGGCTAGAGAAAGAATCCTTTTAGAAGAGTCTCTTCTTTCAAAATGGAGAGCGTGTCCTCTGCATCAAATGATGCACACAAATTTTACAAGAGTCTGTTTTGTTATTAGTACCGATGGTTCTCTCCATGCATCTCCCGTTTGTTTTATGAAGCGACACTAACTAAACCATCTTTTTAAATTTAACTTATGCTTTGGTATATAGAAGCATCTCCAATTATACCCCACAAGCATTATCTTAGGATGTACTTCCGCCGTCCCATAATATAAGGGTTCCTTTGATTCTAAGGATAAGAAAGTGTAGAAGGAAATGAATATGATTGGGATACCATGTCTACTTAAATCCTATGAAAAGAGGAAATTCTCTTTGATTGCAGTGGAAGATTTTTTTATAATGTCTAACCTAATGCTATTTATATGGGAGTATGAAATATGATCCTATTATTCAAACGGCTTCTGCAAGAAAATTCTCATAGGATATCAAAAATAAATCGATAAAGGAAATATGTTAATATCGTGAAGCTATCAATTACACTCAACCTCTGCACCAACAAAATGCTACACAAAGCATTTGAAAATCCTATAGATCAAAGTAGCATTAAGATGTTATTACAACCAACATAGTCATATATTGGTTGTAATAACATTTTATATTATAGGACGGAACGAATACATGTTATGAGTTAATTAATAGAGAGAAAGAAGAACATAAGAATAGTTTTCCTTGGACCCCCTCATGCTCATGGTATCTCTTTTCGCCATAGTATGGCGATATGTTATATGTTCATCACACTTCTAATTACCGCTAACTAAAATGCATTTTTTAGGGAGCTAACTATAATTCATCTGTGTATGAGAATTACTGTTGAAGATGCACATGCATTGGCCAAGCTATAGAAGTTTATTAGATAAACAACTTTTACTTCCTCATGTGTGTGCTTTAATAGTGAATCTTTTCCCCAAAAATATGGTGTAGAACCTAGGTACCAGCCCACCCGATTTCAAAAAAAAAAACCGAAAAACATAATTTAGATCTTTTAAAAGAAGTTGAAATAATTTCTGCACGTACATCTCATCCTGATACCTGCCCGTGCAATTTTTTTTAAAAAAAAGTACGCCTGTATGTGACCCACAAAAAAAAGAAAATAAAACTTTGTTATACTGCAAACAGTATAGTTTATCATTTTTATGTAGGTTACATACTTTCATATTTTAGGTTGAGACATGCACATAACTACATACATAATCTACATACATGATTTATGCCGTATTCTCTAATCACGTTTAAAAAATCGATTTTATAGGTTAAATCGGGTTCTGACGCACCCAGGAGCCAAAAAAATCGCATCCATCTTTCCCCGACCTAGTATTCTTGCAATGTTGTTGTCAGAGAACACAAATGTAACAGTAGAAAAAGCATATAACTGTAGTGTTAAACATTTTAGAAAGAAAAAAAGGTGGCTAATGTTTTTTCAGCACCGTGTTCGCGCAAGAAAGTGACCATTGCCCAACAACAATTGTCACCACTCTTAAAGTATGGTTTGGACATAATACTTTTGACGTGGTACGAGCCTATCTGTTCATTCACGTGTAACAAGGCATTCATACACTCTGGGTAGCGTTACACCGCACACATTGCATGCTAGCTAATATGACAATTCCGAGTAAATCTTGTCACCACTAGCTCGACCTGAAAGCTAGTGTTTTATACTTGAACTAACCCTGGGACAAAAACGGTTTGGCTTCGAGACAATCTCCTCGCTCAGATCCAAGCTTTACAGGAGAACTAGCATGCCAACAGCTACAGATTAACTCATGTCCAACATGATGGATGTACGTAACACACCATACTTTTGTTTTTGTTTTTGCAGACTCTAAGCGCTCCCTCGAAGGTACTGGTTGATAGACAGGCAAGCCAATGATTTGTTAAAATCACCGGTAGAGACAAACACAGATTAATCGCCGTCAAATACAACAACATGGTGCCACTGTGGCCTTTGGGTATGGGGCCGCGGCATATTTGCAGAATCATAAGTGAACACCGGACTAGAGCCATACAAGCATGCAGTGCCATGAATGAGAACAGGTAGCCAAGCCATGAACTTCTGGAACATACATAGTTCATCATTTGCTACCTGAAAATACGTAGCCACAGACTACAGATGTGCACGGTGGCCTACAGTTAGCCTAAAACAGCCTCATGCTTGCTGCAAGGGCTACTTCTACAATACTACTCTGATTCCTGAAACAATGTCCTGAGACATTTCCCGCTACTCTGATTCCTGAAGCTACGTCCTGAGAAATTTCCCCCTCTATACCTTTCCTCCGTAACAAAGAACATCCTAAGGTGCAGTTAGATTTCCCCTCGGAATTCAACAGAATTGAAGCCAAAAAATAAACCATTGACCCATAATGTTGCAATTGCGACAAAACTTGCAGGTAGGTGGTTGCTTCAGGTGACAACAACACACCAAGATCCAAGAGACGATAATCAGTTGAGAACCCCATCCGACAACTGACACGCAGAAAAACAGGCTGGTTCCCGTTGGTTAAGCAATTCCAATAACGCTACTTCCCAATCTTTGCTGCAAACGACTTCCTCTCATCTGCGTGCTTCTACAGAAAATATCAACACGCAAACTTAAGGTCTCAATTTATAAACCCCCGTACAAATATTGAAAGCACAGAGGAACTGCAATTACCTTATGAAGTATACTGAACTTTCTTGCTTGCTTTTCTCGGACAAGCATCCAGTCCAATGCCAGGTCATATTCTATTGTGTTGGGTTGAGAGCAATGTGAGGTCGATACTGCCTTCTCCTGCAGAAAGAACAATAGTTGCATAAATATCATATTCAGAAAAGAAATAACTGTGACAGGATTAATTTTACAACACCATCAGCACCTGGTCTTCTCGTTGTCTTCGACTCCTTTTTTGATTACTGATGGTTAAGTGCCCAACTAGAGCTCCTGAAGGTTTTTTAATCTTAAGTAACCCTTTGCTGCAGTAAATTGGTCTGCAAGTAATACAAATTATAAGAATCAATGGGTTAACAAAAGAAAACCAAATTAAACAAAGTTACGTATTATCTCCCTTTCAAAATAAGTGACTTAGTTTTGTCTAGATACGCCGTATCTAGACGCATTTCAATGTGTAGATACATTTGTATCTAGAAAAAGTTAAGCTACTTATTTTGGAACACAAGGAATATTTCATACTGAGCTATACAATAAAACTGGGCAGAGCAAGTGGCAGTCACATACAAACTGTATCAACAAACTGTCTAACCATCAATTGCAATGTTGCACGTGCACAGTCCCTGTTTGATTTGCCAACTAAACAAAGAACTAAAACACATAAATTGGTGCTCATGGTAGTAGCAATTGGTAATATAAGGCAATGCTAGTTTTGATCCATCTTTTGCAGTTGGTTTGAAGGAGCTATCAGAAAATAACAAACAGAGTAGCAACACTTGATATGAAATTCATTACATGACCTCACTCAAACAAAGTACGGTAGATTTCATCATTCCGACAAGTATCAACGCAAAAAAGTCAGTTACCTTCCACCCACTACCAAGCCTGAATTGATCTTCGAAATAGCAACATCGGCAGCTTTTTTAGATTTAAATACAGCATAAGCTTTTCCTAAAAATAAGAAGGAAAATTGTTTAAGCTCTATTTAAAAAGAAGGTTACCTCAAACATGTAGACTTTGTGTAGAAGAGTGAACTTGCAAACAAAACTCACTCACCATTGTTGGGATCATCATAGGTCGGGTGGTTTATAGGCCGAGCTCTACAAGTTAGTTGAAGCGCCTCACGAATAAGTTCCTGCAAGCATATGATTATCATGAGAAATATTCATTAGATTGATAGTGTGATACTTAAAAGGAGTAGAATGGGTGCTAAGCAGGGTTGACAAGGATTCTTGAGCAAAAGAAAATGGATATGAACAAAGAATTCATCAACTTTTCCAAGTCCCTACATTCTCCATGTGTCCCCCCCAGGCCCGCACCAACTTGCCAATGAATATAATATATACAGCATTTTTTTACTTTCTATAGCAGAAAAATAAAGTACTCTATCCGATCAAAAATAAGTGTCGCTGCTTCAGTACAAAGTTGTACTAAATCAGTGACAATTATTATGGATCGTAGGGAGTAGCAAATATGAAGATACACTTTGGGAGAATGTAGAAGTTAAGCAAGCAGAAATTAAAGTGTACACAGTGACAGTTGTGCAACAGAACATACAGCTTAAGCAATTCAAGAAGATGATACTTCTAGTTCTAGGCCAAGAAATACAATAGAGAACAAAACGCAGCTTGGGCTTCCTGACAACCAAATAGATAAAGAGAACATGGTACCACTATGTCAGAAGCTGCAAACTGTATGTCCAGATTCTGGATATACACTAGTCTCCCCTCCTCATCAGACACTTGTAGTTCCTCATCCCATGGCTGCAAATTTCATTTAACAGACTAACATATAACTGAAAGCCAAAGCATAATTTCATTTAATATACAGTAACATAGAGCTGAAAGCATATTCTACTTTTGACTAAACAACTTATCAAGTGCAGATAAAACAAATGCGTCGTCAGGCATAGCATATATACAAGCGACTCTAAAGCAAAGAGAGATAACTCACAAGAGCTTTGAACCAGTTGCTTCGGTCCTGTTAAATAGCATAGAAGTGTATCAGCACACGGAAGAAAACATGGAGAAATTGTAAACAAGAACTTGTATATGGTTTATCCCTTTTAACCCACTCGTGAATAGCATTGGTCAAATCTCAACAGCAAATGTAGATAATGTTTGGCCAAATACAGAATAAAACCTTAAAGCAAACTAATTGAAAACTATGAAGCACGTCTGCTTGTTGTGTACAAATATGCCATTATTTCCCAAGACTCAACCCACTGATGTAAGAAATATAGCTGAAAGAGAGATAAGACTTTGGATACCAAATCTGGAAAGGAGTATGTGCTACAGACATTGCTCCCAAATACCCGTTGTAGTGCATGGCAGCAGTTTCAAGAGACTGTGTTATGGCAATGAATCGGTAATTTTCAGTACAATGATAAATTCAGACATACTTCTACCTAGATAAAGCAATATTGCATCCAAATGCATGCATTTAAGATGTTTAAGACAGCTTATGACATGTATGAAGCTTATAGGCCAGCAATGTGTCTTCGACATATGCACTGGTAAAATCTGTCAACTAAAATGCTGCAAACAAGAGAAGCCCTATAAGAAATTTTGTATTTCACTAAGGAACCAAAATATTCCTTATCGTTTTGTGTGTTAAATTGTGATGTGATGCAGTTAGATAGCGATCAACTTGATTTCAGTTTCAATGAGTGCAACGGAACAAAGAATACAAGAGGTGGCACATGTGTTTTACATGTTTATAATATGCTCACATAGAAATATGTCAAAGCAGTTCTTTATTAGTTCAAGAAACTTACAACAGCCTGACCAGGGTGAACTTTCACGTCAGGAACTGGGGCCACACTCAGTCCTGTAAGATCTTGGGATAATTTCAACTTCTTGGAAGGCATCTTCTCAGAAAGATCTTGCTGTGTGCGTTTAGGAATATCTTGTGTTGGTTTGGGAACACCCTCCTTAACTGCTGAGGGGAGAGGAACGGCAGCAACCTTTGCTTTATCCTCCTCTTTGACTGCTGGAGGGAGAGGAATAGCCCCTGACTGGGGAGGGGTCACTGCAGCAACTGGATTTTCATCCTCCATCTCAACCGCTGACTGTGGAAGGGGTGCAACCAGACCTGCACCCAACTTCTGATCCACGCCTTGCGTATCCTGATCCGGATAGCATGTAACTTGCTCGTCTTTAGGATTAAGCAGACTGTTTACTGCATCAGAAGGAGAATAATTTGAGATGTACATGGATACAATGTATTGGGCAAACGAAATACTTCTATATGTGATCCAATGCATGAACAAAATCTGGATCCTAGACTGACCTTCCAGCCCTCCAATTTTTTCAGGTACTTTATCAGAAAGTGTGCAGTTTCCAACATCGAAGAACCTATAGAAGATATAATCAGCAACTTCTTGTTCCCTTGGAGTAGGCTGGCGATTCCTCTCATCCTTTGAAAGGCAAACAACAGTGCATTTTCCAGCAATAGCTTCCTAATTGAGTGATGAACAAATGGCTAAATTAGAACATTTTAGTTGCAAGAAGGTTAAAAATGAACTGAATTAGCAGTGATGTGCCACAGTAGCTTGAAAGTATAACTGTTGAACCCTAATAGAGATGTTCACATGCTTGTTGAACTGCTTTCCTGACCAAGCTGGTTCAGCTTAGATTTTGCAAATGAGCAGAGCCAGGCCTGATGCAGCTCACTCAGGCTTTCCTTGTGCCTAGAGTTCACATCTATTGCCAAATATACTCCACAAAGTGTTAACCAACCTTTTATTTATGAAGATTGGAACTCTTTAACTTAAAATTACATTTATGATTTGTGGGTCTATCCAAACATAAGGAAACACAAATCTATGAATAAAGAAGGAAAAAACTACCAGTGGATTGATATCAGCAAGGCCAGTGCCATCACCAGAAGCAAGAAATATCTCCTTTTCCGCCACAGGACCGCTTAAGTAACTTCTGATCTCATCCGGGGAGAAAAACCAAAGAATTTTTACTTTCTTAGCTTGCTTCTGCTGCCATATCTTTAATATCTTTCCAATGTACGGCTCAGGATCACCATTTTTAAAAAGATACACAGAGTCATACAATGAGTACTTCACATTGTCAAATGTGAAGGAACCATAGAACTGTGTATCCATCTTGGCACCACCTTTAGCTCTCTTGTTTCCCCATGAGAACTGGATATTCTCACTACTTCCATCCATTCTGATAATGGCCACTTGCAGCTCAACTTCCCCTTACCACATGCCTAGTAGAAAGATAAAGAAAACAAATTAAGCAACACCAAAAATATTAGCACAGAGTTATCAATAACAGTAGCACAGCATACAACAGATACTTCGATCTGCTACAAATCTTCGGTTGGCGTTGAGTCCACATGCTAACTAGGGTGAAATAAGACATTAATAGGAACACCGTTAGAGAAGGAGCAACTGCTAGATGAAACTTGCAGCTCAGCAATGGCTTGCGCTCTATTGGCTTTTGTCCTTGGGTTGAATTAGGTTGGATAGGGTAAAGAGAATAAAATGCGGGGTCTTCTCAGTCTTCCACTTTTCTTATAGGCCAACCATAAACCATAAGCACACGAGTCTTGATATCAGCTATCACACAATATCTAAATGTCGATTCAACAGAAATCCATTTAGTGCACTCTATGGAAAACTTCATATATTTCCCTTCCAGGAAGAAGGGCAGGCTCACTCCAGTACAACAAGAATGTGCAGAACAAAACCCTCGGGCCTTGTGTTCATACTTAGAAAAAATAGCATCATGTTACCACGATAACTTGAATAAATCGGCAAATGCTGCAAGGAAACGGCATACCAAAAGAAACATTCCGAGAGCACAAAATTCAGGCGACAAAGTTCTGAGCATAACAGATGGTGCAGGCCAAACGTGATTACAAAAACCACCCCCAAAATTGATGAACGGTCTCGTAACAAAAATGCCTAGATCAAGAGTTGCAGGAGGAAACCGCAGCACATATGCCTTCCAACTCGATGAATCCCCATCCAAGACAAACCTAGGGTTGCAGAAACTGAAATAAATTGACAGAAACAAAACCCTAGAGGGAGAGATGGCGAGAGGGATGGACAGCGAACAACTGCACAGGAGCCGGGCGCTTCCCGGAGTCGCGGTGCCGCGGCGGTGGGGGCGTCGCCTAGGGCTGCTGCTCCGAAGGGTGAGGACTAGCGGGCGGGGTTAGCGGCGCCGACTACCGACTACCGAGTTCGTCCCGGAGGCTAGGGTCACGCAATTAGCAGAGAAGGACACGGAGATGGGAGTAGTACCTAGCGTCGCGACGGGGGAGCTCGCCCTTTTTCGCCAGCGGCCGGAGATGCGTGAAGACTACCGCCGGCGCCGCCAAGTTTCAGTCCTCGGACCGGCTTCTGTTCGAAGGAAGGGAGCGAGATGCGAGACAGAACCAACAGGACGACCGGATTCTCAGCTCAGTTAGGGCATCTCCAACGGGGACCCATCCCGCGCCCACGGGCGGGCGTCCGGATTGGTCCAGCCGGACAAAAATACGGCCCAACGTGGGGACGCACCGCAAAAGCGGACGGCCGCGGCGTCTGGACGACGCAAACCCGATCCAAATCTGGACCGGTTTTGCGTGGCCGCGCGTGTTCGCCTGGTCCCAACTGGGACTTGTGGTTCGAGGTGGAGCACGATGCGTGCCGGCACACGTGCTTCACGTCGGCGACGGCTGACCTCGCGCACTACAAGACACGCACACACAAGGCGGGCGAGGCGGCTGCCACCGGCGGCTCGTACATCGACGAGCCCCGGCCTCGTCGCAGGCCCAGCAGCGAGAGGACGAGGACGACCCGGAGCTGCAGGCGGCGCTCGCGGCGTCCCGCGAGCAGTGCGACCTCGACGAGCTGGCCAAATGGCCGCACCTCGCCGAGATGCTGCGTGCCTCCGCCCTGGCGGAGAAGGCCAGGAAGGCCCAGGAGAACGCCCAGGCGGAGGCGTGGGCCTTCCTCGAGATGGCGCGTCGGCAGGAGGAGGACACGCGCCAGGCGGCGCTCCGGGAGGAGGAGGAGCGCCGTGCCGCGCTCCTGGCGGAGGAGGAGCGTCGGGCCGCGCTCCGGGCGGAGGAGGAGGAGCAGCTCTGCAAGGAGTCCGCGCGGAGGGCACGGCTGACAAGGGATTAACTTATCAATGCCTACGTATTGTAGACTAGGATTTTAGTTGGAAGTAGAGGGCAAGTAGATCTCGAAGGTTTCAGCCGAAAAGTACTCGACGATTATGAAAACTAGGGTTGCGTGAAACAATGAGTCGATCATTTCTTTGTCCCTCGACTCCCCCTTATATAGGAGACGGAGCCGAGGGATTCGTAATACACAAGTTACAGAGTCCGGGAGGGTTTCTGACATGTCCCGTAATAATTACAAGTTTATATTTCCTAATACAACTCTAACTTTCCTTGGTACTAATCTGGGCTTCCAAACTTCATATTCTTCGACTCGTGGGCCTTCAGTAAACCCCGGGTACCATCTTTGGTAGGCCCATTGGGGATGCATATGTCAGTAGCCCCCGAGATTTTGCTTGAATCGAAGAATCAAGGAAAATCTCCAACTTTATAATCATCCAATAACTCTGCCAAGCTTATCACATATCTTTGGATACACAATTATATATTGTACATGGATAATGGTAGTTGGGGCTAGTTCATCTGACGGATCAGGTACTAGTTAACTGCTCTAGTGCCAATCCGCAAAAACCTATTTCAAGATCACGTCCCTGGACATGATCTTGGGATACTGGTGTTAACTCGACAGGTGCCGCTTAAGGTCTTACCATCTGTCGAGTCTCAGTCATGTTTTATCGGGTACCTAACGCATCCGTTAGGATTTTTCTTCGTATCTGTTGATACGGAAAAAAGTAGCAAACCGACGTCAGAGACGGTGCCACGCCGCTCAGAATGGATCTGGGGTCTTACCTTCGCAGAGTTTTGCGGCATTCAGAGATTATTCGCAACTTTGGCGCTCTGAGAATATATTATCGAGTGCTTTTTCGGCTGTTGGAATAGCACATTTTATTGAGTCAACGGATGACTTATCTTGTCCTCCCGATGGGAGTATATGTAGAGTTATTTCTATAACTCCAAATATGCTCACTATACTTTTTATAATTTCATCGGGCACGCGAGCAGCGTTTCCGATGGGAGTAGCCCCCGAGGCTACAGCCAAGGATTTGTACTTGGTTGTAGGCTCAACACTTAACGCCTTATGTCGCTATATTGTCATTCTTTCTCGAGCTTTTTATTTCCATCGGGTGCGTGACCAGCGCTCCCGATGGGAGTAGCCCCCGAGGCTATGAACAAATGCTTTCTTTTCATCATAGGCTCTCGCCATTTCTATTTTTTCGTACTCGAGTTTTCTTTTTTCCAGATTAGCCCCCGAGAATTTGACCAAAAACTTGTATTTGGTCAAAAGCTCTCGAGATTACCAATCGTCTCTTGCTGTCGCCACTTTTCACAGAATCCAAGCCGAAATTTTCATTGGTAAAGTGACATCAGTGATGATGATAGCCACGATCACTGTATTGGAAAGACGTGAGAGTTGTCCCTTCACTGACCTGCGGGCCCAATACCTGCGACCTGTTGACACGTTACGCAAGTGGGGGACACATGTCCTCCGCTTTTCCTGGCACGCGTCGCAAGTACGAACTATGTCTTTCACATCCTCGATTGCTGTCAACCAATAAAATCCTGCTCTGGAAATCTTGGCTGCTATAGCTTGGCTGCTTGCGTGATGACCACATATTCCTTCGTGTACATCCTTCAGAATTAGCCTTCCTTCTTCGGGTGTGACGCACCTTTGTAACACTCCTGAAATACTTCGTTTGTATAACTCCCCTTTGACCACAGTAAAGGCTTTAGAACGCCTGATAACTTGCCTTGCTTCAGCTGGATCATCGGGTATTTCCTTTCTTAGGATGTATGATATGTATGCTTGCATCCACGGAATTTGTACCATCATTACTACGTATGGTTCCTCTTCTTCTTCCAGTACTGCTATTTTAGCCCCCGAGGGTTTCTCATCCTTCTCCTTCTTATGTGGTTTCTTCGGCTTTGTAGATCTCTCGGTTATCTCCCCCAGAACACGCCTGGTGGAATCGCGAGACACTGCGACCCAATGTTTGCAAGAACATCGGCTTCATCATTGCTTAGCCTGCTGATGTGATTTACCTCGCACCCGTCAAACAGCTTTTCTAGCTCATTATACACTTCTTTGTATGCTATCATACTATCATTGACTGCATCGCATTGATTCATGACTTGCTGAGCCACCAATTGCGAATCGCCAAAGATTTTTAATCGAGTTGCGCCACAAGCCTTCGCCATCTTCATCCCGTGTATAAGAGCTTCGTACTCTGCCTCGTTGTTAGATGCGTTTGGAAATGTCATCTGTAAGACATACTTCAATTTGTCGCCTTGAGGTGATATTAGTATCACGCCTGCTCCAGCTCCCTCTAATCTCTTGGACCCGTGGAAGTTCATAGTCCAGGTTCTCGATAAATCCGGGGGTCCCGTATTTGTAGCTCCATCCATTCTGCGATGAAGTCTGGTAAGATCTGCGACTTGATTGCTTTTCTTTTTTCGTACGTGATGTCTCGAGGGGAAAGTTCTATTCCCCACAGGGAGACACGACCCGTAGCCTCTGGATTGTTTAATATATAGGATAAAGGCGCCTCATTGACCACTATTATCGGATGCGCCGAAAAATAGTGCCGCAGTTTTCTTGCGGTTGTAAACACTCCATTTGCTAGCTTTTGGTACTGCGGATACCGCTGTTTTGAGGGCGATAAAACTTCACTGATGAAATATACTGGCCTCTGTACTCCATGGAATTTTCCTTCTTCTTCTCTTTCGACTACAAGTGTTGTGCTGACCACCTGAGGCGTGGCTACGATGTATAGCAAGAGGGGTTCCTTCTCCTTAGGCGCCACCAAAATTGGTGGTGTCGAAATTGTGCGCTTGAGATCTTCGAAGGCTCTGTCTGCCTCTTCGTTCCATTGAAACTTCTCTCCTTGCTTGATCAGAGCGTAGAACGGCAACGCCTTTTCTCCTAATCTGGCGATGAATCTGCTTAAAGATGCGACTCGTCCAGTCAACTGTTGTATTTCTTTCAACTTTGTTGGCTTTCTCATTGTTACGATAGCTTGAATTTTTTCTGGATTGGCTTCGATTCCTCTTGCTGAAACTAGGAACCCGAGAAGTTCTCCCGCATGGACGCCGAAAGAGCACTTTGTCGGGTTCAGCTTGAGGCAGAACTTGTCAAGGTTGTCGAAAGTTTCCTTTAAATCCTCGATCAATGTTGACCCCTTTTTTGTTGTTATGACGACACCGTCAATGTACACTTGTACGTTTTTGCCAATCTTGCAAGACACTTCTACATCATCCGCTGATATGTTGCTCCCGCGTTTTTCAGACCAAAAGGCATTGTTTTGTAGCAAAACACGCCATAAGGTGTTATGAACGCTGTCTTGACCTCATCATCTTCTTTTAGTATGATCTGGTTATATCCAGAATATGCGTCCAGGAAGGAAAGACGTTCACATCCTGCCGTGGAGTCGATACTTTGATCGATCCTTGGGAGGAGAAAGTGATCCTTTGGACAGTGTTTATTGAGACACGTAAAGTCGACACAGATGCGAAGGAATTTCGTGTTTTTCTTCGGGACCAGCACTGGGTTAGCTACCCACGTGGCCTCTGTATGTAATTCTTTGATAAAACCAGCTTCTTTGAGTCGATCAATCTCTGACAGCATGGCTTTGCGGTTTGGTTCTGAAAAACGCCGCAAAGGTTGTTTAATTGGTATCGCTATTGGATCCAAGTTTAGGTGGTGTTCGGCAAGTTCCCTGGGTACTCCTGGCATGTCAGCTGGACACCATGCGAAGATTTTCCAGTGCTCACGGAGGAACTCGACGAGCGCGCTTTCCTATGCGAGGTCCATGTCTGCTGCAATGGACGTCGTTTTCTTTGGATCTATCGGGTGAATCTACACCTCCTTAGAATCCTTGGTAGTCTTAAAGGTTGGCTCCCTGAGTGGGAAATCAGTTTCGGGTCGTACGTCCAGATGATCGCATTATCTGGACCATCCAACCGCCTCGGGATCAACACACGTCTTAGTATGGGAAATCCGTATTCACTTGTAAATTGATGTATTGAACAATGTTGGCCCCACTACTGCAGTCACGGTCTTGGACCAATCTCACGGCACCGAATAAACAGTCCAAGATCTGAGCCAACTTCTTGTACCGGGACTGCAAATCTTGGACCGCCTCTGCCGACACAAGCTGCCCTTTATATAGTACTAATCAGCTCCAGTTTCCCTCCAGGTGATTACGAGTTTCAAATTTTGAACTTCAAATTCTGGGCCAGAGGCACCTCATACAGGCCATTGAATGAATCTATAGCTATCTATTTTGGATACAACTGACCACCATTAATTTTTCAAGTATGGTAGCCAAAGAAAACAAAACAGCTTCAGGTTACATGTAATTCACTAGCTGTTGAAAAACCAGTTTTATTTTTGCTTTCGATCACTATTGGAAAATAAAGTTACATCATTATATGTTCTAACATTCACATTTACGCACAAAAAAATTGAGCACCATTGAACAAAAGTTTTTGAAAAGCATTATGGACACTGCCACAAAAACAACACCAGTCCAGCATGAATTAAAAATGACACGCATTGGCAGATAGGTCTATTGATAATCATCGTTCATAACATTCCAACAAATTTGGTAAAAATAACCGGAAGTACAAGCACCAAATTACTTTAACCAAATGATAATCTGCTACCGAGGCGCTGTGAGCAACAATGGGTCCTCGCAATTATCTCGTTTTATCACATCGTCTTCACGAAAGCAATGCATCAGCCTGTTTTGTGCACGTCGTCCTACAGTGTCCAGGCAACCCACACCTGGTGGAGTTCGCCACCTTTCGCGGCTGCTTCGGAGCGTCCCCCCGCTGGGGGCATGTGGTCCTTTTATGCCCGCTGCACCTGCAAATTGTGCAGAAACGCGTACGCTTACTAAGGCCACCGGCCCCCTCGTAAGGAGCCCTGTCTCTGCTAGTCGTTGGCCTCCCAGCACCGCGTATTTTCAATGGAGCTCCCAGCCCTTGTAGCAGATTAGCATCATCAGCCACAATCAACCCCTCTTCCGCCAACACTAGATCTGCTACTCTTTCCTCAGGTTGATCTGACGGCCTGTCCTCAAGACCAAGCCCATCCCGCATATTATCAAAGGGGGCCATGATCAGTAGGTTGCTTTCAAAAAAACTATCAAGCTTCTCATACGCCTCGGCACTTGCATCACCCAGCCTGACCAGTTCCAGGGCTTTCTTGTACAGCAAAGAATGTCTGTAAGTGAAAGACCGGCTGGAGGCATGGTCGTTCTGGTACACCTCGAGGTGCCCTGGCAGCACATCCCTCACATCCCTAGTCCACCTCTTCAAGATGTGCCGCTTTGGTATTTCTTCAACCCCCAAGTAATCCATAACCTATGTAAATAGATAGAAATTTTACGAAATTCCGGAAATTATCACTCCTTTTTACTGACAGTACTGACCAAAACAGGATCCAGTGGACATCATTTTATATTTTCTACTTTACCTTGATACTATGGCTGCAGACAATTCCCATATGCTCAAAAAGTCCACATTCACACTCAAAAAATTCGCCGTTGTCGACCACCTTCACCTGAAATTCAACCCTGCTCCATTTTTCTCTCTTGTGCGCCTTGGTGTGCTTCGCCAAGTACAACTTACCTTTTACCACCTCCTCAATGTGGTATGCCCCCGCCATGTACAAATTCTGACCAAACTGCTCGAACATAGATCGTGTGTACACCTTGCTTGCATGCTCCTCTATCGACAGATTAGCATGCAGCAATGCACTGGCCTGTCACAAAAGGACCAACAACAAGTTTTCTGGTCAATTTTTGTTAAGGGTGCACTGATGTCTCTGTAGACAACTAGAATCTAGTGCAAACAAAAATTATTAAATTCCGAAGTACAAAGCAAATCGACTTTTATCTTACCACTTTTGTTCACCTTTCCTGATAACCTTCGTCCTTCTCGCGATCATGCTGCAGACGCATGTAGTGCCTGACAAACATGTTCATTGCACATCCAGGCGGCACATAGCTCTTTAGCATCATGTTTGCACTCTCGCTGCGTTGTGTGCTTATCATCTTAGCACAGAAAACTCCTCTGAAATATGGCTTTGCCCACTTGTGCCGGACTTCAAAAATTTGTGTCATGAAGGGGTGTGTCTTCAGACTGTATTTCTCTACCAGCATTGCCCAAGCTGTTTCAAACTCATCCTCCGTCAGCATATGATTCACAATTTTGTGGAATTCTGCCCTGAACTCACTCTTCTTGCTGTACAGAGGGCCCAAGCACTCATTCGCCTTTTTTAGAACGTGCCATTTGCACCATCTGTGAACTGTTCTGGCAAAACATTGCTTATTGCCACCTCCATGGCTCTGCACTGGTCTGCATTATTGGAAAAAAAGGTTTGTCAAAAACTATCACACGCACAGGAAAAAGTTTAGTTTTCACCCGGGATTTTTTTATAAAAACAATCATGGATGTTTTTAAACCATACCTGTCAGGATTGTCTTAGGTGCAACGCCACCCATCATCCAAACAAATTCCCCGAATACCCACTCGAAACTCTCTGTCTGCTCATCCCTCAGCAACACACCTCCAAGAATGATGCTCTGGAAATGGTTGTTCACCCCAACAAATAGCCCAAATGGCATGTGATACAAGTTTTTCCTATAAGTTGTGTCGAATGTTACTACATTACCGAAATATTTGTATTGCATACGGCTTGATCCGTTTGGCCACATCAGATTCTTAATCCGGCTGTCTGAATCAGCAAGCACTCTGTTCGTGAACTCACGATCCTTTTGAACCTATCTCTGCAAAAACCTCTATTGTCTTCTTCACATCGTCATCAGCTTGCTCCTTGCTTATCCGTCCACACAAATTCTTCAAGGTCCTCTTTGTGAACGGCACATTACCAACACCTCCAAAAAAACTCCCTATTATGCTGTACACTTTTCCAATGTTTATGTTGTTCTCCCGAAGTTGCTTCACCAGATCCTTGGTGTACACATCTATGTGCTTGTGTGATGGCCAATACACTTTTACTTGGCAAGTTACTGAGAGGGAGTGGTTGTGACTCACTCGCTGCTCTGTTATATACCAACCATTATCTTCTGTCCGAAGCAAACGAATCATCGCTGGGCACTCGCAGCGGCACGATCATGTGTTCTCCCCTGCAGGTTTCCCCTATAAATTTTTTTCGCAAGAGGAACAACTTAAATTTTTGCTAGTACAACCAATTTATCTAGCAAGCTGTAAGTTTGAAGGATTATCTTACAGAACAGCCGCAAAAGATTTCTTGCATTGTCTTCGTCCTCTGTGGGTTCAGCCTGCTTTTTCCATACCTAACGCCAAAACCATGTTCCCATGAATATAGATTGTAGAAATCGTATGCCTCGCCAAGTGAATCGAAGCTCATGCCCAACGTTGGCTCTAGAACAAAATCCCCTCTTCTCTCAGGGTAACTTCTAATCATCTTCTCCAGGGTACCAATCCGGTTTGGGCAAGGAATCCGCTCGGCAGCATTTCCACCAACCCGCACTCTGCATGCCATGTATTATAAGATATTTTTCAGAAATGTCCTATGCGACAAGATTTTACAGCTATCAGGAAAAAAATTCAGTATACTCATATTTGTACCCATGTTTTTTGACCTGCCAACTACGATTCCACAATATAGGCTGCTGGTACTATAATTGTTTGATATGGTAATCATCAATTGAGGCAAAAGACATTCAAGTCTGCCGCACCGCAAACAAGAAATTTTCTTATTTTTCCGGCGCACAAAACATATAACACACAATAATTATGTCTAGAAACCATCCCCAGAAGTTTGGTGCTAAGCAACTGCTGAATACCAACATCAGGCGCCCTTACCTTTTGATCCATCCTGGAGCTTCTGGGTTCACCTTCATTGTATACTGCTCTGATTTCGATGGGCCATCAGCCCCAGCAATCTTCCTCTTCCCATTGCAGCTCCTGCCCATCTGTATGCACGCCGCCGCTATCGTCTCTTCCCCGACTTCGCCAGCGCTTTCTTCAGGCTGCACAACTCCTCCAGATCTTTGCTTCCCTACTGCAACGCTGTCTGCTTCGTCGTCTCCTGGCGCATCGTGCGCCGCCGCCACCACGCTGACTGCCCCTTCGTCCTCAAGGCGCAGAGTGTAGCCTGGGTCCATGATACCAGCGAGCTCCGACGAATCGCCGAAATTCAGCCTGCAGCAGTGGCCCAATTTAGGGGGTTCAGACAAAATTGCAAATCGAAAGATCCACAAACCCTAGACGAATCGCACGAGGACGAGGGAGGAATCCACGAGCTTACCTCTCCACTGGTCCCAGAGGGAAGTCCATTTCACCGCTGGCCTGCAGCTCCCGCCGATGGTACTTCGCCAGCGGCGACGCCTCCTAGGCCGGCAAAATTTCAGTAGGTGCGCCGTCCTCTCCACTCTGCCCCGGGCCGAAACCTCACCCACAACGCACTTTCCTGCTAACCAAATCCCCAACGAGAGAAATCTTGGACCGACAGTACAAGATTTGCAGCTGTTTCCAGTTCGGCCGGCTCAAGAAATTGCCCGTGATCTCGCCAACGGAGGCTGCCTCTCACCGCAATAAATGAAGTACGTACATCATGACAGTGCGCACCGCGACCATGTATTCCTCCTTTTCTGCTGAAGACCGACCACGCCAAATAACTCGCCACCCCAATCTTGACGCAAACCTGGACGGTCCAGATAATATGACCATCTGGGCGTACGAGCCAAAACGCCGCCTCCTCCCTGAGTGGCCTTCCTACATCTGGCAACACATCATAATCAGTTGTTAGCCTTGACGCCATATATTCTGCTTGCATCCCGAAGGTTTCGGACAGTCGATGAAAATCCTTGTCGCATTTATCAGCTAACGCGAAACTGCCTTTAACTGTAATCGGTCCCTTAGGACCAGTAACCTCCACAACAGGTACGTGTAGTGTGGTACCGCCATAAACCTGGCATATGTTGGTCGTCCCAACAAGGCGTGATATTGCGACGGGAAATCCACAACTTCGAACTCCAGCCTTTCTATCCTGTAATTTTCTCGGGTTCCAAACTGAACGTCGAGATTGATCTTCCCCAGCGGATAACTTGGCTTGTCTGGCGTGATACCATGGAAACGTGTGTCAGTTGGTTTTAGGTTTGCCAGGGATATGTTCATCTTCCTTAGTGTATCTGCATACATAAGGTTTAGACTGCTGCCTCCATCTATGAATACTCGAGATACGTCGAATCATGCGATCACCGCTGGTAAGATAAGTGTTGACTGCCCTGGTCGAGGAACTTGTTGCGGGTGATCCGCTATTGTGAAGCCAATGTCCTGTCCCGACCAATTTAGGTACTCAATCGTTGGTGGAGGCATCTTCTCTGCCATGAACACTTGACGCGAGATTACTTTTTGAGCCCTGTTAAACGGCCTAGCTTTCTGAATCATCGAGACCGCGTCGTTGGTGTCGATATAAGAGGCGGGTTTGGAGCTGCCGCTATTTGTAACTGGTGTCGATTTGCATCCGTAACTCGAGAACCAGCCGATATTTGGCCAGGAGCATCATAACTCGAGAACTGCCGAGAAAATCGTCGTCTATTTTGAAAATTTCGACTGCGGTCCTCCTCTGGTGACCTATGTCGCTTATTGTGAACAGCATCTTCTCCATCTGCCCACATGTTTGCTATCTCCATTAATGCTGATACTGTCCTTGGGTTGGTTCTCCCCAAGTCTTCAACAAAATCTCCTCGTCGAATTCCTGCCACGAACGCATCTATTGCTCTCTCGTCAGATATGTTCTCTGTCGAGTTTTAATGATGTTCCACCTCTGAATGTACTTTCTCATTGATTCATCATGCTTTTGTCTACACGACCTCAACTCTTCTAGTGATGCGGGTTTTTTGCAGGTGGATCGGAAATTCTTGACGAATACATCCTCAAAATTGCCCCAGCTGTCGATGGAACCTGGAGGAAGCTTCTTTATCCAAGATCATGCGGCTCCACTCAGGTGTACTTGAATGCTCTGCATGGCTGTTGCTCTGGTTCCACCTATCAGCTTCACCGTCTCGAGATAATCAACTAGCCAATCCTCGGGATCTTGCAGGCTGATACGTCTCCGACGTATCGATAATTTCTTATGTTCCATGCCACATTATTGATGATACCTACATGTTTTATGCATACTTTATGTCATATTTATGCATTTTCCGGCACTAACCTATTAACGAGATGCCGAAGAGCCGATTCTTTGTTTCTGCTGTTTTTGGTTTCAGAAATCCTAGTAAGGAAATATTCTCGGAATTGGACGAAATCAACGCCCAGGGGCCTATTTTGCCACGAAGCTTCCAGAAGACCGAAGAGGAGACGAAGTGGGGCCACGAGCTGGTGACACACTAGGGCGGCGCGGCCCAGCCCTTGGCCGCGCCGACCTACTGTGTGGGGCCCTCGTGTGGCCCCCTGACCTGCTCTTCTGCCTACAAATAGCCTTCGTCGTGAAACCCCCAGTACCGAGAGCCACGATACGGAAAACCTTCCAGAGACGCCGCCGCCGCCAATCCCATCTCGGGGGATTCAGGAGATCGCCTCCGGCACCCTGCCGGAGAGGGGATTCATCTCCCGGAGGACTCTACAGCGCCATGGTCGCCTCCGGAGTGATGAGTGAGTAGTTCACCCCTGGACTATGGGTCCATAGCAGTAGCTAGATGGTTGTCTTCTCCTCATTATGCTTCATTGTCGGATCTTGTGAGCTGCCTAACATGATCAAGATCATCTATCTGTAATGCTATATGTTGTGTTTGTTGGGATCCGATGGATAGAGAATACTATGTTATGTTGATTATCAATTTATATCTATGTGTTGTTTATGATCTTGCATGCTCTCCGTTATTAGTAGAGGCTCTGGCCAAGTTTTTACTCTTAACTCCAAGAGGGAGTACTTATGCTCGATAGTGGGTTCATGTCTCCGTGAATCTGGGGGAGTGACAGAAACCCCTAAGGTTATGGATGTGTTGTTGCCACTAGGGATAAAACATTGATGCTATGTCCGAGGATGTAGTTATTGATTACATTACGCACCATACTTAATGCAATTGTCTGTTGTTTGCAACTTAATACTGGAAGGGGTTCGGATGATAACCTGAAGGTGGACTTTTTAGGCATAGATGCATGCTGGATAGCGGTCTATGTACTTTGTCGTAATGCCCAATTAAATCTCACAATACTCATCATATCATGTATGTGCATTGTCATGCCCTCTCTATTTGTCAATTGCCCAACTGTAATTTGTTCACCCAACATGCTATTTATCTTATGGGAGAGACACCTCTAGTGAACTGTGGACCCCGGTCCATTCTTTACATCGAATACAATCTACTGCAATACTTGTTCTACTGTTCTCTGCAAACAATCATCATCCACACTATACATCTAATCCTTTGTTACAGCAAGCCGGTGAGATTGACAACCTCACTGTTTCGTTGGGGCAAAGTACTTTGGTTGTGTTGTGCAGGTTCCACGTTGGCGCCGGAATCCCTGGTGTTGCGCTGATACGCGTACAGCACGCGTCCGTTGGGAACCCCAAGAGGAAGGTGTGATGCGTACAGCGGCAAGTTTTCCCTCAGTAAGAAACCAAGGTTTATCGAACCAGTAGGAGCCAAGAAGCACGTTGAAGGTTGATGGCGGCGAGATGTAGTGCGGCGCAACACCAGGGATTCCGGCGCCAACGTGGAACTGCACAACACAACCAAAGTACTTTGCCCCAACGAAACAAAGGAGGTTGTCAATCTCACCGGCTTGGTGTAACAAAGGATTAGATGTATAGTGTGGATGATGATTGTTTGCAGAGAACAGTAAGAACGAGTATTGCAGTAGATTGTATTCGATGTAAAAGAATGGACCGGGGTCCACAGTTCACTAGTGGTGTCTCTCCCATAAGATAAATAGCATGTTGGGTGAACAAATTACAGTTGGGCAATTGACAAATAGAGAGGGCATGACCATGCACATACATGATATGATGAGTATTATGAGATTTAATTGGGCATTACGACAAAGTACATAGACCGCTATCCAGCATGCATCTATGCCTAAAAAGTCCACCTTCAGGTTATCATCCGAACCCCTTCCAAAGATTAAGTTGCAAACAACAGACAATTGCATTAAGTATGGTGCGTAATGTAATCAATAACTACATCCTCGGACATAGCATCAATGTTTTATCCCTAGTGGCAACAGCACATCCATAACCTTAGAGGTTTCTCTCACTCCCCCAGATTCACGGAGACATGAACCCACTATCGAGCATAAATACTCCCTCTTGGAGTTACAAGCATCAACTTGGCCAAAGCATCTACTAGTAACGGAGAGCATGCAAGATCATAAACAACACATAGATTGATAATCAACATAACATAGTATTCTCTATCCATCGGATCCCAACAAACACAACATATAGCATTACAGATAGATGATCTTGATCATGTTAGGCATCTCACAAGATCCGACAATGAAGCATAATGAGGAGAAGACAACCATCTAGCTACTGCTATGGACCCATAGTCCAGGGGTGAACTACTCACTCATCACTCCGGAGGCGACCATGGCGGCGTAGAGTCCTCCGGGAGATGAATCCCCTCTCCGGTAGGGTGCCGAAGGCGATCTCCTGAATCCCCCGAGATGGGATTGGTGGCGGCGGCGTCTCTGGAAGGTTTTCCGTATCGTGGCTCTCGGTACTGGGGGTTTCGCGACGAAGGCTATTTGTAGGCGGAAGGGCAGAGTCGGGAGAGTCACGAGGGGCCCACACGCTAGGGTGGCGCGGCCAGGGCTTGGGCCGCGCCGCCCTACTGTGGCGCCGCCTCATGGCCCCACTTCGTTAGTCCTCCGGTCTTCTGGAAGCTTCGTGTAAAAATAGGCCCCTGGGCGTTGATTTCGTCCAATTCCGAGAATATTTCCTTACTAGGATTTCTGAAACCAAAAACAGCAGAAAACAAAGAATCGGCTCTTCGGCATCTCGTTAATAGGTTAGTGCCGGAAAATGCATAAATATGACATAAAGTATGCATAAAACATGTAGATATCATCAATAATGTGGCATGGAACATAAGAAATTATCGATACGTCGGAGACGTATCAGCATCCCCAAGCTTAGTTTCTGCTCGTCCCGAGCAGGTAAACGATAACAAAGATAATTTCTGGAGTGACATACCATCATAACCTTGATCATACTATTGTAAGCATATGTAATGAATGCAACGATCCAAACAATGTAAATGACATGAGTAAACAAATGAATCATATAGCAAAGACTTTTCATGAATAGTACTTCAAGACAAGCATCAATAAGTCTTGCATAAGAGTTAACTCATAAAGCAATAATTCAAAGTAGAGGTATTGAAGCAACACAAAGGAAGATTAAGTTTCAGCGGTTGCTTTCAACTTGTAACATGTATATCTCATGGATATTGTCAATGCAAAGTAATATAACAAGTGCAATATGCAAGTATGTAGGAATCAATGCACAGTTCACACAAGTGTTTGCTTCTTGAGGTGGAGAGAGATAGGTGAACTGACTCAACAATAAAAGTAAAAGAATGACCCTTCGCAGAGGGAAGCATTGATTGCTATATTTGTGCTAGAGCTTTGGTTTTGAAAACAAGAAACAATTTTGTCAACGGTAGTAATAAAGCATATGTGTTATGTAAATTATATCCTACAAGTTGCAAGCCTCATGCATAGTATACTAATAGTGCCCGCACCTTGTCCTAATTAGCTCGGATTACCTGGATTATCATCGCAATGCATATGTTTTAACCAAGTGTCACAAAGGGGTACCTCTACGCCGCCTGTACAAAGGTCTAAGGAGAAAGCTCGCATCGGATTTTTCGCTATTGATTATTCTCAACTTAGACATCCATACCGGGACAACATAGACAACAGATAATGGACTCCTCTTTAATGCATAAGCATGTAGCAACAATTAATTTTCTCATATGAGATTGAGGATATATCTCCAAAACTGAAACTTCCACCATGATTCATGGCTTTAGTTAGCGGCCCAATGTTCTTCTCTAACATTATGCATGCTCTAACCATTAAATGAGTGGTAAATCGCCCTTACTTCAGACAAGACGGACATGCATAGCAACTCACATGATATTCAACAAAGAGTAGTTGATGGCATCCCCAGGAACATGGTTATCGTCAACAAGCAACTTAATAAGAGATAAAGTGCATAAGTACATATTCAATACCACAATAGTTTTTAGGCTATTTGTCCCATGAGCTATATATTGCAAAGGTAGAGAATAGAAATTTAAAGGTAGCACTCAAGCAATTTACTTTGGAATGGCGGAGAAATACCATGTAGTAGGTAGGTATGGTGGACACAAATGGCATAGTGGTTGGCTCAAGGATTTTGGATGCATGAGAAGTATTCCCTCTCGATACAAGGTTTAGGCTAGCAAGGCTATTTGAAACAAACACAAGGATGAAGCGGTGCAGCAAAACTCACATAAAAGACATATTGTAAATATTATAAGACTCTACACCGTCTTCCTTGTTGTTCAACATACTAGAAATTATCTAGACCTTAGAGAGACCAATTATGCAAACCAAATTTTAGCATGCTCTATGTATTTCTTCATTAATAGGTGCAAAGTATATGATGCAAGAGCTTAAACATGAGCACAACAATTGCCAAGTATCACATTATCCAAGACATTATAGCAATTACTACATGTATCATTTTCCAATTCCAACCATATAACAATTTAACGAAGAAGATTCTTTCGCCATGAATACTATGAGTAAAGCCTAAGGACATATTTGTCCATATGCAACAGCGGAGCGTGTCTCTCTCCCACACAACGAATGCTAGGATCCATTTTATTCAAACAAAACAAAAACAAAAACAAACCGACGCTCCAAGCAAAGTACATAAGATGTGATGGAATAAAAATATAGTTTCAGGGGAGGAACCTGATAATGTTGTCGATGAAGAAGGAGATGCCTTGGGTATCCCCAAGCTTAGACGCTTGAGTCTTCTTGATATATGCAGGGGTGAACCACCGGGGCATCCCCAAGCTTAGAGCTTTGATACGTCTCCGACGTATCGATAATTTCTTATGTTTCATGCCACATTATTGATGATATCTACATGTTTTATGCATACTTTACATCATATTTATGCATTTTCTGGAACTAACCTATTAACAAGATGCCGAAGAGCCAGTTGCTGTTTTCTGCTGTTTTTGGTTTCAGAAATCCTAGTAAGGAAATATTCTCGGAATTGGACGAAATCAACGCCCAGGGGCCTATTTTCACACGAAGCTTCCAGAAGACCGAAGAGTCAACGAAGTGGGGCCACGAGGTGGCCAGGAGGTAGGGCGGCGCGGCCCAGCCCTTGGCCGCGCCGGCCTGTCTCCTGGGCCCCTCGTGACGCCCCTTGACCTGCCCTTCCGCCTACAAATAGCCTTCGTCGCGAAACCCCCAGTACCGAGAGCCACGATACGGAAAACCTTCCAGAGACGCCGCCGCCGCCAATCCCATCTCGGGAGATTCAGGAGATCGCCTCCGGCACTCTGCCGGAGAGGGGATTCATCTCCCGGAGGACTCTACACCGCCATGGTCGCCTCCGGAGTGATGAGTGAGTAGTTCACCCCTGGACTATGGGTCCATAGCAGTAGCTAGATGGTTGTCTTCTCCTCATTATGCTTCATTGTCGGATCTTGTGAGCTGCCGAACATGATCAAGATCATCTATCTGTAATGCTATATGTTGTGTTTGTTGGGATCCGATGAATAGAGAATACTATGCTATGTTGATTATCAATTTATATCTATGTGTTGTTTATGATCTTGCATGCTCTCCGTTATTAGTAGAGGCTCTGGCCAAGTTTTTGCTAGTAACTCCAAGAGGGAGTATTTATGCTCGATAGTGGGTTCATGTCTCTGTGAATCTGGGGGAGTGACAGAAACCTCTAACGTTATGGATGTGCTGTTGCCACTAGGGATAAAACATTGATGCTATGTCCGAGGATGTAGTTATTGATTACATTACGCACCATACTTAATGCAATTGTCTGTTGTTTTCAACTTAATACTGGAAGGGGTTCGGATGATAACCTGAAGGTGGACTTTTTAGTCATAGATGCATGCTGGATAGCGGTCTATGTACTTTGTCGTAATGCCCAATTAAATCTCACAATACTCATCATATCATGTATGTGCATGGTCATGCCCTCTCTATTTGTCAATTGCCCAACTGTAATTTGTTCACCCAACATGCTATTTATCTTATGGGAGAGACACCACTAGTGAACTGTGGACCCCGGTCCAATTCTTTTACATCTGAAATACAATCTACTGCAATTGTTCTACTGTTCTCTGCAAACAATCATCATCCACACTATACATCTAATCCTTTGTTACAGCAAGCCGGTGAGATTGACAACCTCACTGTTTCGTTGGGGAAAAGTACTTGGTTTGTGTTGTGCAGGTTCCACGTTGGCGCCGGAATCCCTGGTGTTGCGCCACACTACATCTCGCCGTCATCAACTTTCAACGTGCTTCTTGACTCCTACTGGTTCGATAAACCTTAGTTTCTAACTGAGGGAAACTTACTGTTGTACGCATCACACCTTCCACTTGGGGTTCCCAACGGTCGCGTGCTGTACGCGTGTCAAGCTTTCACTCTCCTTGATCATGTTGTATCATCTCCCTCTCTTGATCCTTGAAAACTTCCTCCACACCAAACTCAAAACAACTCATTAGAGAGTTAGTGCACAATTAAAATTTACATGTTCAGAGGTGACATAATCATTCTTAACACTTCTGGACATTGCACAAAGCTACTGAAAGTCAATGGAATCGAAAAATCCATCAAGCATAGCAAAACAGGCAATGCGAAATAAAAGGCAGAATCTGTCAAAACAGAACAGTTCGTAAAGACGAATTTTATTGAGGCACCAGACTTGATCAAATGAAAATGCTCAAATTGAATGAAAGTTGCGTACATATCTGAGGATCACTCACGTAAATTGGCATAATTTTCTGAGTTACCTACAGAGAATTAGGCCCAGATTCGTGACAGCAAAGAAATCTGTTTCTGTGCAGTAATCCAAATCTAGTATGAACCTTACTATCAACGACTTTACTTGGCACAACAATGCACAAAACTAAGATAAGGAGAGTTTGCTACAGTAGTAAACAACTTCCAAGACTCAAATATAAAATAAAAGTACTGTAGTAAAAACATGGGTTGTCTCCCATAAGCGCTTTTCTTTAACGCCTTTCAGCTAGGCGCAGAAAGTGTGTATCAAGTATTATCAAGAGATGAAGCACCAACATCATTTTCACAATTTATCCCATTAGGTATCTTAGATGCTCCCTTATCTATAGTGGTTTTAAGAGCTTTATCAATTTTAGGCCTATAATAGCTTTTTGGTTTAGGCACCTTAGAGACATACATGAATTTTTGCTCCTTACCCACATAAGCTTTCTCTCTAAACCTTATAGATGAAAAGGTTGAACCCAATGTTCCCATAGCCTTTTCAAGTTCACTAATCCTTTGGGTTTGATTATCATGAATAGCACAAGATTTTAAGATGGCAACTCTCTCATTAATTCCTCCTAGAGATTTATCAAGTTTATCAGTGCTATCAAGTAATGCTCCCAAATTAGTATTAATACTTGGAAGGTTTTGCTCTATGATTTCCAATTTTTTCATGACATCTTCAAGAGAGATTTCAATTTTAACTTCATTAACAGGTGGTATTCCAAATAGACTCTCAATAATGCAACTAGCTTCTAAAGCAGGAGTACTTAGAAATTTACCTCCCGCGAGACAATCAAGAACATACCTATTCCAGCTAGAGATACCAACATAAAAATTCCTGAGTAAGATAGTGGTGGAGTGTTTCTTAGTGCACCTATTATGGGTGTCACTAATTCTATACCAATCATCTCTTAAACATTCTCCCCCTTGTTGCTTAAACGAACGAACTTCAACTTCAGGATTACTCATTTTAGCAATAGTAAATAAAGTAAACTAGATAAACTAAATGCAAGTAACTAATTTTTTTGTGTTTTTAATATAGAGTATGCAAACAAGACAGTAAATAAAGTAAAACTAGCAACTAATTTTTTTGTATTTTGATATAGTGCAGCAAACAAAGTAGTAAATAAAATAAAGCAAGACAAAAACAAAGTAAAGAGATTGCGATGTGGAGACTCCCCTTGCAGCGTGTCTTGATCTCCCCGGCAACGGCGCCAGAAAAAGAGCTTGATACGCGTACAGCACGCGTCCGTTGGGAACCCCAAGAGGAAGGTGTGATGCGTACAGCGGCAAGTTTTCCCTCAGTAAGAAACCAAGGTTTATCGAACCAGTAGGAGCCAAGAAGCACGTTGAAGGTTGATGGTGGCGAGATGTAGTGCGGCGCAACACCAGGGATTCCGGCGCCAACGTGGAACCTGCACAACACAACCAAAGTACTTTGCCCCAACGAAACAGTGAGGTTGTCAATCTCACCGGCTTGCTGTAACAAAGGATTAGATGTATAGTGTGGATGACGATTGTTTGCAGAGAACAGTAAGAACGAGTATTGCAGTAGATTGTATTCGATGTAAAAGAATGGACCGGGGTCCACAGTTCACTAGTGGTGTCTCTCCCATAAGATAAATAGCATGTTGGGTGAACAAATTATAGTTGGGCAATTGACAAATAGAGAGGGCATGACCATGCACATACATGATATGATGAGTATTATGAGATTTAATTGGGCATTACGACAAACTACATAGACCGCTATCCAGCATGCATCTATGCCTAAAAAGTCCACCTTCAGGTTATCATCCGAACCCCTTCCAGTGTTAAGTTGCAAACAACAAATAATTGCATTAAGTATGGTGCGTAATGTAATCAATAACTACATCCTCGGACATAGCATCAATGTTTTATCCCTAGTGGCAACAGCACATCCATAACCTTAGAGGTTTCTCTCACTCCCCCAGATTCACGGAGACATGAACCCACTATCGAGCATAAATACTCCCTCTTGGAGTTACAAGCATCAACTTGGCCAAAGCATCTACTAGTAACGGAGAGCATGCAAGATCATAAACAACACATAGATTGATAATCAACATAACATAGTATTCTCTATCCATCGGATCCCAACAAACACAACATATAGCATTACAGATAGATGATCTTGATCATGTTAGGCAGCTCACAAGATCCGACAATGAAGCATAATGAGGAGAAGACAACCATCTAGCTACTGCTATGGACCCATAGTCCAGGGGTGAACTACTCACTCATCACTCCGGAGGCGACCATGGCGGCGTAGAGTCCTCCGGGAGATGAATCCCCTCTCCGGCAGGGTACCGGAGGCGATCTCCTGAATCCCCCGAGATGGGATTGGCGGCGGCGGCGTCTCTGGAAGGTTTTCCGTATCGTGGCTCTCGGTACTGGGGGTTTCGCGACGAAGGCTATTTGTAGGCAGAAGGGCAGAGTCGGGAGAGTCACGAGGGGCCCACACGCTAGGGTGGCGCGGCCAGGGCTTGGGCCGCGCCGCCCTACTGTGGCGCCGCCTCGTGGCCCCACTTCGTTAGTCCTCCGGTCTTCTGGAAGCTTCGTGTAAAAATAGGCCCCTGGGCGTTGATTTCGTCCAATTCCGAGAATATTTCCTTACTACGATTTCTGAAACCAAAAACAGCAGAAAACAGCAACTGGCTCTTCGGCATCTCGTTAATAGGTTAGTGCCGGAAAATGCATAGATATGACATAAAGTATGCATAAAATATGTAGATATCATCAATAATGTGGCATGAAACATAAGAAATTATCGATACGTCGGAGACGTATCATGCGCCGCACTACATCTCGCCGCCATCAACCTTCAACGTGCTTCTTGGCTCCTACTGGTTCGATAAATCTTGGTTTCTTACTGAGGGAAAACTTGCCGCTGTACGCATCACACCTTCCTCTTGGGGTTCCCAACGGTCGCGTGCTGTACGCGTATCAAGACTGTTTTCTGGCGCCGTTGCCGGGGAGATCAAGACACGTTGCAAGGGGAGTCTCCACATCTCAATCTCTTTACTTTGTTTTCGTCTTGCTTTATTTTATTTACTACTTTGTTTGCTGCACTAAATCAAAATACAAAAAAATTAGTTGCTAGTTTTACTTTATTTGCTATCTTGTTTGCTATATTAAAAACACAAAAAAATTAGTTACTTGCATTTGTTTTATTTCAACATGTTTCCTTTTAATTTTACTGTAAAAGATATACCTGTGAGACAAGGGTCTATAATTGGAAGAGATAATATAGAAGAATTTTTCACCCACGTTAGTATGCATGAAGATCTTAAAGATATACCTCTTGCAAAAGCTGTCCCTACTTATGAAGATGCCTCTGTTTGTTTGGTACGCATGATGGAAGCTAGATTTATTAGTCTCAACCCCATGATACAACACATATTTCTTACACTTTCTGATATGGAGAGGGGAGAGAAGAGAGATTTTGTTCTAAAAGTCTTAGTGCGAGAATTTGCGGATATAGCTAAAGAAGCTAGAAAAGTTTTTAGTAAGCATGATAGGCTTGGCATAATCACCGATTTTAAAAGAACACTTGAAAAGATGGATATGGATAGAATTAATTACACTAATAATGTTAATAATGGTGTGGAGATTAAAGCACCAATACCATGTAAGCTCCTAGCAATGTATGAGGCACTAGAAAATAACTATGCTTGGCTTGTTTCTGAAAATTTGTTTGATGAGAGTAGCAAGCCCAAGACTAATGAAAAGGGAGCCGCTGAAACTTATGTATCCAATATACTATGCATGGTTGAGAAAACTCCACACCCCACTGTAGATGCACCATCTCTTGATAATACTTGATATACACTTTCTGCGCCTAGCTGAAAGGCGTTAAAGAAAAGCGCTTATGGGAGACAACCCATGTTTTTACTACAGTACCTTTATTTTATATTTGAGTCTTGGAAGTTGTTACTACTGTAGCAACCTCTCCTTATCTTAGTTTTGTGCATTGTTGTGCCAAGTAAAGTCGTTGATAGTAAGGTTCGTACTAGATTTGGATTACTGCGCAGAAACAGATTTCTTTACTGTCACGAATCTAGGCCTAATTCTCTGTAGGTAACTCAGAAAATTATGCCAATTTACATGAGTGATCCTCAGATATGTACGCAACTTTCATTCAATTTGAGCATTTTCATTTGAGCGGGTCTGGTGCCTCAATAAAATTCGTCTTTACGAACTGTTCTGTTTTGACAGATTCTGCCTTTTATTTCGTATTGCTTGTTTTGCTATACTTGATGGATTTTTCGATTCCATTGACTTTCAGTAGCTTTGTGCAATGTCCAGAAGTGTTAAGAATGATTATTTCACCTCTGAACATGTATATTTTAATTGTGCACTAACCCTCTAATGAGTTGTTTTGAGTTTGGTGTGGAGGAAGTTTTCAAGGATCAAGAGAGGGAGATGATACAACATGATCAAGGAGAGTGAAAGCTCTAAGCTTGGGGATGCCCCGGTGGTTCACCCCTGCTTATTTTAAGAAGACTCAAGCGTCTAAGCTTGGGGATGCCCAAGGCATCCCCTTCTTCATCGACAACATTATCAGGTTCCTCCCCTGAAACTATATTTTTATTCCATCACATCTTATGCACTTTGCTTGGAGCGTCGGTTTGTTTTTGTTTTTGTTTTTGTTTGTATAAATGGATCCTAGCATTCTTTGTGTGGGAGAGAGACACGCTCTGCTGTTGCATATGGACAAATATGTCCTTAGGCTTTACTCATAGTATTCATGGCGAAGTTTCTTCTTCGTTAAATTGGTATATGGTTGGAATTGGAAAATGATACATGTAGTAATTACTAAAATGTCTTGGATAATGTGATACTAGGCAATTTTTGTGCTCATGTTTAAGCTCTTGCATCATATACTTTGCACCTATTAATGAAGAAATACATAGAGCTTGCCAAAATTTGGTTTGCATAATTGGTCTCTCTAAGGTCTAGATAATTTCTAGTAATGTGTTTGAACAACAAGGAAGACGGTGTAGAGTCTTATAATTTTTACAATATGTCTTTTATGTGAGTTTTGCTGCACCGCTTCATCCTTGTGTTTGTTTCAAATAACCTTGCTAGTCTAAACCTTGTATCGAGAGGGAATACTTCTCATGCATCCAAAATCCTTGAGCCAACCACTATGCCATTTGTGTCCACCATACCTACCTACTACATGGTATTTCTCCGCCATTCCAAAGTAAATTGCTTGAGTGCTACCTTTAAAATTTCTATCCTTTACCTTTGCAATATATAGCTCATGGGACAAATAGCCTAAAAACTATTGTGGTATTGAATATGTACTTATGCACTTTATCTCTTATTAAGTTGCTTGTTGTGCGATAACCATGTTCCTGGGGACGCCATCAACTACTCTTTGTTGAATATCATGTGAGTTGCTATGCATGTTCGTCTTGTCTGAAGTAAGGGAGATTTACCACTAAAATGGTTAGAGCATGCATAATGTTAGAGAAGAACATTGGGCCGCTAACTAAAGCCATGATCCATGGTGGAAGTTTCAGTTTTGGACAAATATCCTCAATCTCATATGAGAACATTAATTGTTGCTACATGCTTATGCATAAAAGAGGAGTCCATTATCTGTTGTCTATGTTGTCCCGGTATGGATGTCTAAGTTGAGAATAATCAAAAGCGAGAAATCCAATGCGAGCTTTCTCCTTAGACCTTTGTACAAGCGGCATAGAGGTACCCCTTTGTGACACTTGGTTGAAACATGTGCATTGCGATGATAATCCCGGTAATCCGAGCTAATTAGGACAAGGTGCGGGCACTATTAGTATACTATGCATGAGGCTTGCAACTTGTAAGATATAATTTGCATAACACATATGCTTTATTACTACCGTTGACAAAATTGTTTCTTGTTTTCAAAATCAAAGCTCTAGCACAAATATAGCAATCAATGCTTCCCTCTGCGAAGGGCCTTTCTTCTACTTTTATTGTTGAGTCAGTTCACCTATTTCTCTCCACCTCAAGAAGCAAACACTTGTGTGAACTGTGCATTGATTCCTACATACTTGCACATTGCACTTGTTATATTACTTTACATTGACAATATCCATGAGATATACATGTTATAAGTTGAAAGCAACCGCTGAAACTTCATCTTCCTTTGTGTTGCTTCAATGCCTTTACTTTGAATTATTGCTTTATGAGTTAACTCTTATGCAAGACTTATTGATGCTTGTCTTGAAGTACTATTCATGAAAAGTCTTTGCTATATGATTCATTTGTTTACTCATGTCATTTACATTGTTTTGATCGCTGCATTCATTACATATGCTTACAATAGTATGATCAAGGTTATGATGGCATGTCACTCCAGAAATTATCTTTGTTATCGTTTACCTGCTCAGGACGAGCAGGAACTAAGCTTGGAGATGCTGATACGTCTCCGACGTATCGATAATTTCTTATGTTCCATGCCACATTATTGATGATACCTACATGTTTTATGCATACTTTATGTCATATTTATGCATTTTACGGCACTAACCTATTAACGAGATGCCGAAGAGCTAGTTGCTGTTTTCTGCTGTTTTTGGTTTCAGAAATCCTAGTAATGAAATATTCTCGAAATTGGACGAAATCAACGCCCAGGGGCCTATTTTTACACGAAGCTTCCAGAAGACCGAAGAGGAGACGAAGTGGGGCCACGAGCTGGCGACACACTAGGGCGGCGCGGCCCAGCCCTTGGCCGCGCCGACCTACTGTGTGGGGCCCTCGTGTGGCCCCCTGACCTGCCCTTCCACCTACAAATAGCCTTCGTCGCGAAACCCCCAGTACCGAGAGCCACGATACGGAAAACCTTCCAGAGACGCCGCCGCCGCCAATCCCATCTCGGGGGATTCAGGAGATCGCCTCCGGCACCCTGCCGGAGAGGGGATTCATCTCCCGGAGGACTCTACGCCGCCATGGTCGCCTCCGGAGTGATAAGTGAGTAGTTCACCCCTGGACTATGGGTCCATAGCAGTAGCTAGATGGTTGTCTTCTCCTCATTATGCTTCATTGTCGGATCTTGTGAGCTGCATAACATGATCAAGATCATCTATCTGTAATGCTATATGTTGTGTTTGTTGGGATCCGATGGATAGAGAATACTATGTTATGTTGATTATCAATTTATATCTATGTGTTGTTTATGATCTTGCATGCTCTCCGTTATTAGTAGAGGCTCTGGCCAAGTTTTTACTCTTAACTCCAAGAGGGAGTACTTATGCTCGATAGTGGGTTCATGTCTCCGTGAATCTGGGGGAGTGACAGAAACCCCTAAGGTTATGGATGTGCTGTTGCCACTAGGGATAAAACATTGATGCTATGTCCGAGGATGTAGTTATTGATTACATTACGCACCATACTTAATGCAATTGTCTGTTGTTTGCAACTTAATACTGGAAGGGGTTCGGATGATAACCTGAAGGTGGACTTTTTAGGCATAGATGCATGCTGGATAGCGGTCTATGTACTTTGTCGTAATGCCCAATTAAATCTCACAATACTCATCATATCATGTATGTGCATTGTCATGCCCTCTCTATTTGTCAATTGCCCAATTGTAATTTGTTCACCCAACATGCTATTTATCTTATGGGAGAGACACCTCTAGTGAACTGTGGACCATGGTCCATTCTTTACATCGAATACAATCTACTGCAATACTTGTTCTACTGTTCTCTGCAAACAATCATCATCCACACTATACATCTAATCCTTTGTTACAGCAAGCCGGTGAGATTGACAACCTCACTGTTTCGTTGGGGCAAAGCACTTTGGTTGTGTTGTGCAGGTTCCACGTTGGCGCCGGAATCCCTGGTGTTGCGCCGCACTACATCTCGCCGCCATCAACCTTCAACGTGCTTCTTGGCTCCTACTGGTTCGATAAACCTTGGTTTCTTACTGAGGAAAAACTTGCCGCTGTACGCATCACACCTTCCTCTTGGGGTTCCCAACGGTCGCGTGCTGTACGCGTATCACAGGCCATCGAATTTTTTGAAATTATCGGGTAATTTAAACCCTGAAGGAACTCGAGTTTTCCGGACCCTGCTTGTAAAGCACGGTAACCCACACATATCCTCTTCGTCTATTTCTGGGGATTGCCAATGTTCTCTTCTATTTTGTCGTGCTCTGTCTACCCGTGCTTGAGTTTCTGTGTCTCTTGCCCCACTTGTTCTCTCGGGACCTGGTGCTGCTGCAGTAGGTCGTGGACTATTTTGCCTTGCTGATCCTTCGGGAGGCGAATTCATAAACGCCGTTCCCATGGCTCCAACTCCTACCATGGCCATATTGTACAATGCTTCTCTTGGTTCTCCTGGAGGTGGCTTGGATGCGAGGATGAAGGCTTGCGTCGCCATGTACCCAGCTTCTGGTGTCTTAGGGATAATGTTCCCCCTCGTGTCTATCGACATAAAGGACATGTCGAGGTTTTGAACCAGATTCTCCCTATCTGCCTCAGGTATATTTTGCAGCCGAGATCTCGCTCTATTTCGAGCTGCTCTGTGACTATCTCCTGAAGTGCCAGATTGTTGACTCAAATTAGCTCTTCGCCTGCTTGACGCTGAAGCTGCTTCCTGCCTCCTATCCAACTCGATTTTCTGTTTCTCGAGATCCCGCCTGGTACGTGCAAGCCTATATTGATACGCTTGTAACTCCTCAGGTGTCGCTGTTATGGTCATTGGCTCTGTACCATCAATAGCTCTTGCGACTCGATCCCATACTACCTGCGGAAATCGCACCATTTCTCGTGTTTCCGGTCCGATATATTTTGTTCCTAAACCTCGCGTGAGATTTGCAGGATCGACATACGGATTTCCCACATCGTCGAAGTTCTCTGATGTCTCCTCCTGTGGGCGACTTGGTTCTCCAATTGCATAAATCTGATGATATTTTGGGTTCTGAACTTTGTCGGGTTTGGTGACACCATCATAGAGATTGGTGAAGACCTCTCCAACAATAGTTGATCTATCGATGAAGTTGAAGTTGTCGATGTTGCTCGAGTCATCGCTTATATCGGAGTCCGCAGATGACTCGAAGGACATGTCGTTGAAGATCTTGGCGATTTTTTCACTTGCCATAGTGCTGATGAAGCGCGGCGGCGAAATCTCCTCGTCGCCTGACTCGATTGGCGATGTTGAACCCGAAAAATCGGGATCGATCACTGATAATCCAGACGAGATCGGAATTTCGAGACGATACAACCCTTCCTTCTCGACGCGGAAGTGAAACTTTCCGAACGTCATCTCCATGGGCTCCTCCAGATACGCATATGCATCCAAACGGAAGGGCGGGTGAGGAACAAAATCGACTAGACCAATTTCGATCTGTTTACCTCTGTCCATCACGTTGCTTGCAGTTGACGAAGTCGACGATCTTGAACGTGCCATCGAGATCAGCTCCTTGTCGCCTCTAATTCCCACAGACGGTGCCAATTGACAAGGGATTAACTTATCAATGCCTACGTATTGTAGACTAGGGTTTTAGTTGGAAGTAGAGGGCAAGTAGATCTCGAAGGTTTCAGCCGAAAAGTACTCGACAATTATGAAAACTAGGGTTGCGTGAAACAATGAGTCGATCCTTTCTTTGTCCCTCGACTCCCCCTTATATAGGAGGCGGAGCCGAGGGATTCGTAATACACAAGTTACAGAGTCCGGGAGGGTTTCTGACTTGTCCCGTAATAATTACAAGTCTATATTTCCTAATACAACTCTAACTTTCCTTGGTACTAATCTGGTCTTCCGAAATTCATATTCTTCGACTTGTGGGCCTTCAGTAAACCCCGGATACCATCTTTGGCAGGCCCATTGGGGATGCCTATGTGAAAGATCGAGATGTCGCCTAGAGGGGGGGTGAATAGGCAATTAAAAACTCTTACGGATTTGTCTTGTAAGAATGCGGAATTAAACTACCGTTTAGTTTACAAGCACAAACCCTAAATATGCTAAGCTCAACTAAGTGTAACAATATCAACTAGAGCTAAGCAAGATAGGCACAAGATATATGTAGGACAAGTGATAGCAAGATATATGTACTTCAAGCACGATGGCTATCACAAGGAAAGAGAGCTCGGGTATAGAAATAACCGAGGCACGCGAAGACGAGGATGTATTCCCGTGTTCCCTTCCTTTGCAAGAAGGGATGTCACGTTTGGAGGGGTGGAGGTCCCACGAAGGATTCCCCGCGCCACGAAGGCTCACCCTATTCTCCGAACCACACCCACGAAGGATAATGGCCCTTTCCTTATGGTTAGCTTTTCCTCCGCTCCGGAGATGGCAAGCTCCACAACCACTTCACAAGCTCCACGAAGGAGAAGCCCGGGCCTCTTCACAATCTTCCTGAAGAGATCACCGGAGAACCAACCGCCAAGCCAACTAGGATGTCTCCCTCCAAGAGTAACAAGCTCACGGTCTCTCACTCGAACTAATCGTGGTGGAGAGCTCAACACTATACAATGATGCAAAGCAAGAACCACTAGAGGTGTTCAAATCCTTCACTCTCAAATCCCACCCAAGCAACAAATGCTAAGATGAGATTGGAGAGGAAGAACAATGGGGAAAGTCAACAAAAGACTCCAAGATCTAGATCCCAAGAGTTTCCCTCACTTAGAGGAGAAATGGATTGGTGGAAGTGTAGATCTAGATCTCCTCTATTAGATCCCTCAAGAATGAGCAAGAATCATGGAGGGGAATGATACGTCTCCGACGTATCGATAATTTCTTATGTTCCATGCCACATTATTGATGATATCTACATGTTTCATGCATACTTTATGTCATATTTATGCATTTTATGGAACTAACCTATTGACGAGATGCCGAAGAGCCAGTTGCTGTTTTCTGCTGTTTTTGGTTTCAGAAATCCTAGTAAGGAAATATTCTCGGAATTGGACGAAATCAACGCCCAGGGGCCTATTTTCACACGAAGCTTCCAGAAGACCGAAGAGTCAACGAAGTGGGGCCACGAGGCGGCCAGGTGATAGGGCGGCGCGGCCCAAGCCCTGGCCGCGCCGACCTGTCTCCTGGGCCCCTCGTGACGCCCCTTGACCTGCCCTTCCGCCTACAAATAGCCTTCGTCGCGAAACCCCCAGTACCGAGAGCCACGATACGGAAAACCTTCCAGAGACGCCACCGCCGCCAATCCCATCTTGGGGGATTCAGGAGATCGCCTCCGGCACCCTGCCGGAGAGGGGACTCATCTCCCGGAGGACTCTACGCCGCCATGGTCGCCTCCGGAGTGATGAGTGAGTAGTCTACCCCTGGACTATGGGTCCATAGCAGTAGCTAGATGGTTGTCTTCTCCTCATTGTGCTTCATTGTCGGATCTTGTGAGCTGCCGAACATGATCAAGATCATCTATCTGTAATGCTATATGTTGTGTTTGTTGGGATCCGATGAATAGAGAATACCATGTTATGTTGATTATCAATTTATATCTATGTGTTGTTTATGATCTTGCATGCTCTTCGTTACTAGTAGATGCTTTGGCCAAGTTGATGCTTGTAACTCCAAGAGGGAGTATTTATGCTCGATAGTGGGTTCATGTCTCCGTGAATCTGGGGGAGTGACAAGAACCCCTAAGGTTATGGATGTGCTGTTGCCACTAGGGATAAAACATTGATGCTATGTCCGAGGATGTAGTTATTGATTACATTACGCGCAATACTTAATGCAATTGTCTGTTGTTAGCAACTTAATACTGGAGGGGGGTTCGGTTGATAACCTGAAGGTGGACTTTTTAGGCATAGATGCATGCTGGATAGCGGTCTATGTACTTTGTCGTAATGCCCAATTAAATCTCACTATACTCATCATAATATGTATGTGCATGGTCATGCCCTCTCTATTTGTCAATTGCCCAACTGTAATTTGTTCACCCAACATGCTATTTATCTTATGGGAGAGACACCACTAGTGAACTGTGGACCCCGGTCCAATTCTTTACATCTGAAATACAATCTACTGCAACTGTTCTACTGTTCTCTGCAAACAAACATCATCCACACTATACATCTAATCCTTTGTTACAGCAAGCCGGTGAGATTGACAACCTCACTGTTTCGTTGGGGCAAAGTACTTGGTTTGTGTTGTGCAGGTTCCACGTTGGCGCCGGAATCCCTGGTGTTGCGCCGCACTACATCTCGCCGCCATCAACCTTCAACGTGCTTCTTGACTCCTACTGGTTCGATAAACCTTGGTTTCTAACTGAGGGAAACTTACTGCTGTACGCATCACACCTTCCACTTGGGGTTCCCAACGGTCGCGTGCTGTACGCGTGTCAAGCTAAATTCCTGGCGCCGTTGCCGGGGAGATCAAGACACGCTGCAAGGGGAGTCTCCACATCGCAATCTCTTTACTTTGTTTTTGTCTTGATTTATTTTATTTACTACTTTGTTTGCTGCATTATATCAAAATACAAAAAAATTAGTTACTTGTTTTACTTTACTTAATTCCATGCATGTTTTTATTACACTAGTTAGGCTTAATGGAAAACAACAAAAATATTAGAGATCTTTATAGTATTTATCTTGAGTTAGGACATGAGGTGTTTGAAGAGAAAATTAAAAAACCCATGGAACTTTGTTTGCAAAATAGTTGTAGCAATGTTATTAGCATGAACTCTTTGAACACTATTATTGCTAATGCTATGGAAGAATTTAAGCTTGGGGAAGCTGGTTTTGATGAGCATGATATTTTTAGTCCCCCAAGCATGGAGGAGAAAATTTACTTTGATGATACTTTGCCATCCATTTATGATGATAGTGGTATTTTGGTGCCACCTACTATGGAGGATAAAGTTTATTATGATTATACTATGCCTCCTATATTTGATGAGAATAAAAATGATAGCTACTTTGTTGAATTTGCTCCCACTACAATTAATAAGAATGATTATGCTTATGTTGGGAGTAGTAATTATTTTATGCATGAGACTCATGATAAGAATGCTTTATGTGATAGTTATATTGTTGAGTTTGTTCATGATGCTACTGGAAATTATTATGAGAGAGGAAAATATGGTTGTAGAAATTTTCATGTTACTAAAACACCTCTCTACATGCTGAAAATTTTGAAGTTACTTGTGTTTTATCTTCCTATGCTTCTCACTTTGTTCTTCATGAATTTGTTTATTTACAAGATTCCTTTTCATAGGAAGTGGGTTAGACTTAAATGTGTTTCTTATTTGCTTTTGATGCTCTCTTTTGCTTCAACTCTTATTTCTCACGAGTGCATCATTAAAATTGCTGAGCCCATCTTAATGGCTATAAAGAAAGCACTTCTTGGGAGATAACCCATGTTTTTATTTTACTACTGCACCTTTATTTTATATTTGAGTCTTGGAAGTTGTTACTACTGTAGCAACCTCTCCTTATCTTAGTTTTGTGCATTGTTGTGCCAAGTAAAGTCGTTGATAGTAAGGTTCATACTAGATTTGGATTACTGCGCAGAAACAGATTTCTTTGCTGTCACGAATCTGGGCAAAATTCTCTGTAGGTAACTCAGAAAATTATGCCAATTTACGTGAGTGATCCTCAGATATGTACTCAACTTTCATTCAATTTGAGCATTTTCATTTGAGCAAGTCTGGTGCCTCAATAAAATTCGTCTTTACGAACTGTTCTGTTTTGACAGATTCTGCCTTTTATTTCGCATTGCCTGTTTTGATATGTTCGATGGATTTTTCGATTCCATTGACTTTCAGTAGCTTTGAGCAATGTCCAGAAGTGTTAAGAATGATTATGTCACCTCTGAACATGTATATTTTGATTGTGCACTAACTCTCTAATGAGTTGTTTTGAGTTTGGTGTGGAGGAAGTTTTCAAGGATCAAGAGAGGGAGATGATACAACATGATCAAGGAGAGTGAAAGCTCTAAGCTTGGGGATGCCCCGGTGGTTCACCCCTGCATATATCAAGAAGTCTCAAGCGTCTAAGCTTGGGGATGCCCAGGGCATCCCCTTCTTCATCGACAACATTATCAGGTTCCTCCCCTGTAACTATATTTTTATTCACATCTTATGTGCTTTGCTTGGAGCGTCGGTTTGTTTTTGTTTTTGTTTTTATTTGAATAAAATGGATCCTAGCATTCATTGTGTGGGAGAGAGACACGCTCCGCTGTTGCATATGGACAAGTATGTCCTTAGGCTTTACTCATAATATTCATGGCGAAGTATCTTCTTCGTTAAATTGTTGTATGGTTGGAAACGGGAAATGTTGCATGTGGTAGTGTATAATAAAATACTTGTAGAACATTGAGCTTTGATAACTTGATTCTTTGCAAATGTTTTGAGGTATTTAGATGGTAAGGCTTGCTGGATAAATAAGTTAAAATTAGTAGTGGATTGTTGTCTTTAAGCTTGTGCCGTACTACAAACTCTATTTAAATAGTTGAAGGCGTAGTTGGACTTGATAGCTTTCCATGTCTGAGAGTTCATCGTAATAACTAAGTTGTGCTGAAAGTCGAGTGAGCTAGCGGGGTACTTGTGCCACCGTGAACGGCCCTCCTTGGAGTAAATTTTAATCATGCTCTTAATGATGAACCTGCTAGTTGTTTGCAATAAGCTTGTGAGTTCTTTTTGACTAATGTTAAGCTACGGTTTTTGGCACTTCCACCATCCAAATTTGCTAGCCTCTTGATGCGTGCATTGCCTTTTTCTCACATTGAGAATTGTGCATACTTCGCCAGTACATCCAAGCCCGTGGGAGGACTTTCTCTTGTTCTCCTACACATAAGCCCATACATCTCCTCAAAACAGCCACCATACCTACCTACCACATCATTTCCATAGCTGTTCCGAGATATATTGCCATGCAATATCCATTTTACATTACATGCCATGTTGTCATTTATTATTTATATATTGCTTTGCATGATCATATACAGCTGATGTGTGGTTTACCCATGTTACGCTAGATCATTGCACATCCTGCTACATTGGCAGAGGCATACAGTTTCATACATCATGTTTCATTCATTATGAGTTATTTGTACCAGAAAGTGTGTTGTCATATTAGGATGTTGCCCCTAAAAATGAAAAGAGCCATGGAGGCCATCAAAAAGAAAAAAAAAAAGAAGAGAAAAGAAAGAAAAAAAAAAGAGAAAAAAAAGAAGAGAAAAAAAAGAGAAGGAAAAAAAAAGAGAATAAAGAAAAAGGGGGCAGCATTACTATCTTTTATCCACACTTGTGCTCATGTTTTAGCACCCGCATTATTCATAGTCATCATTTCTGCTCATGTTTAGCACCTACATTCATATGAGAGAGTTTTCATGTTTTACTAGTATAACTATGTGGGGAATTTACACTATAGAACTTGTGTTGTATATTCCAATGATGAGCCTCCTCAAAAGTGCTCTAGGTCTTCGTGAGCAACCAAGTTGGATGCACCCCCACTAGTTCCATTGGAGAGCTTTCATACACATATAGCTCTATGTGCATCCGTTGCATGGCAATCACTACTCCTTGCATAGCTTCGATCATAAGGCTTCCTCTTGTCTAATGGTCATTTACAGCTTTGCAAGCCTTTCTTCCATTTGGCCTTCCAAACCCCCATTAACGTTCTTTATGCCATAACATCCTGGTGCTAATACCAAATGCTTGCGCTCACCGGATGAGTAGACTTCGAAACAGTTGATTCTTGACGTTCATGTTTATGTTTACTTGACTGAATCCTTCTTATGTTGTGAAAATTTACTTGATGCTTGGAATGAAGGATAGAACTTCTATGCTGAATACTTAACACATCCTTAATGAACTTTGTACGGTTGCATGTCTTTAAAGCAATAGTTCATGAAAACTTCTAGCTTGTCTAACTCTTGCATTATCATCTCTTATATCAATATAGATACTTGCTTTGAATGATTTGATCTCAGCTCATATGCTTTACAATAGTATGATCAAGGTTATGATGGCATGTCACTCCAGAAATTATCTTTGTTATCGTTTACACCGCAGGACGAGCAGAAACTAAGCTTGGGGATGCTGATACGTCTCCGACGTATCGATAATTTCTTATGTTCCATGCCACATTATTGATGATATCTACATGTTTTATGCATACTTTATGTCATATTTATGCATTTTCTGGAACTAACCTATTGACGAGATGCCGAAGAGCCGATTCTTTGTTTCTGCTGTTTTTGGTTTCAGAAATCCTAGTAAGGAAATATTCTCGGAATTGGACGAAATCAACGCCCAGGGGCCTATTTTCACACGAAGCTTCCAGAAGACCGAAGAGTCAACGAAGTGGGGCAACGAGGCGGCCAGGTGATAGGGCGGCGCGGCCCAAGCCCTGGCCGCGCCGACCTGTCTCCTGGGCCCCTCGTGACGCCCCTTGACCTGCCCTTCCGCCTACAAATAGCCTTCGTCGCGAAACCCCCAGTACCGAGAGCCACGATACGGATAACCTTCCAGAGACGCCACCGCCGCCAATGCCATCTCGGGGGATTCAGGAGATCGCCTCCGGCACCCTGCCGGAGAGGGGATTCATCTCCCGGAGGACTCTACGCCGCCATGGTCGCCTCCGGAGTGATGAGTGAGTAGTCTACCCCTGGACTATGGGTCCATAGCAGTAGCTAGATGGTTGTCTTCTCCTCATTGTGCTTCATTGTCGGATCTTGTGAGCTGCCGAACATGATCAAGATCATCTATCTGTAATGCTATATGTTGTGTTTGTTGGGATCCGATGAATAGAGAATACCATGTTATGTTGATTATCAATTTATATCTATGTGTTGTTTATGATCTTGCATGCTCTCCGTTACTAGTAGATGCTCTGGCCAAGTTGATGCTTGTAACTCCAAGAGGGAGTATTTATGCTCGATAGTGGGTTCATGTCTCCGTGAATCTGGGGGAGTGACAAGAACCCCTAAGGTTATGGATGTGCTGTTGCCACTAGGGATAAAACATTGATGCTATGTCCGAGGATGTAGTTATTGATTACATTACGCGCAATACTTAATGCAATTGTCTGTTGTTAGCAACTTAATACTGGAGGGGGTTCGGATGATAACCTGAAGGTGGACTTTTTAGGCATAGATGCATGCTGGATAGCGGTCTATGTACTTTGTCGTAATGCCCAATTAAATCTCACTATACTCATCATAATATGTATGTGCATGGTCATGCCCTCTCTATTTGTCAATTGCCCAACTGTAATTTGTTCACCCAACATGCTATTTATCTTATGGGAGAGACACCACTAGTGAACTGTGGACCCCGGTCCAATTCTTTACATCTGAAATACAATCTCGCCATTGTTCTCTTGTTCTCTTGCAAACAAACATCATCCACACTATACATCTAATCCTTTGTTACAGCAAGCCGGTGAGATTGACAACCTCACTGTTTCGTTGGGGCAAAGTACTTGGTTTGTGTTGTGCAGGTTCCACGTTGGCGCCGGAATCCCTGGTGTTGCGCCGCACTACATCTCGCCGCCATCAACCTTCAACGTGCTTCTTGACTCCTACTGGTTCGATAAACCTTGGTTTCTAACTGAGGGAAACTTACTGCTGTACGCATCACACCTTCCACTTGGGGTTCCCAACGGTCGCCTGCTGTACGCGTGTCAGGGAACAAGAGAGAGAGCAAGTTCTTCAAGTGCAACAATGGAGGAGAGAGAATCGGAAGAACTACTTCAGCCCAAGGTGGAAGAAGGGCTATTTATAGCCCAAGAGCAAATATAACCGTTGGGGAAAGGTTGAGCTGAGTCAACCGTTGAGGAGGCCGGTCAACCGGGCCTGGGGCCGGGCCGTCCGGTCCAGGGCCCGGTCAGACCGGGCCACAGACCGGACCAGCCGGTCCAAACCGGTCGGTAGGCCGGACCCCGACCGGGGTCACTTTGTGTCGTCCAGGAGGTCATCCGGTTGGCGCCCGGTTGACGCCCGGTTGGCGCCCGGTTGGCGCCCGGTTGACCGGTCGGCACGCCGGGCCAGCCGGTTGGGAGGCCGGCCGACCGGAGCTAGTCCGGCGCACGGTTGGCCCCCAATTGGCGCCCGGTTGACCGGTCGGCACGCCGGGCAGGCCGGTTGGGAGGCCGGCTGACCGGGCGGCAGACCGGAACCAGCCGGCGCATGGGCCGGTCCGACCGGGTCCCTGACCGGGTGAGCAGGAAAACATGTTATACAAAAACTGTGATAACTAATGCTCCCGAACTCTGATTGACATGAAACCAATTTTGTTGGAAAGATAACGACGAATAGAACCCCAACAAAATTTTGTTGGAAATATGGAGATTCCTCACAGAACATTTTTGGATGATTTTAGAGAGGGAGTCTCCCACTGTCAAGAAACGGTGAAGACATCCAAACTTGAAAACGCAATAGAAGATGCATGCGGATTCCGTTTTCGATGAACTTGGGCTTGTTGTAAAGCTAGCAACAAGCTCAAGAACCTCACACAGAGAAACACCAAGAAGCAATAAGGATATGCAAAGTATGCAAAGGATTGAGCTCCCTAAGACGATGTGATCAAGTTACCCAACCGAAAGCCCCTCTTGATAGTGCGGCTATCTATCCTATAATCCGGTCTCCCAACAACCACCTTGAGACCGGTAAAAGGAAAACCTAGCAAGGCCATACCTTTGCCTTGTGCATCCCGCTTGATCTTGGTGATAGCTCTTCACGCTCCACTCAAGCCGGAATGCCTCACTTGATCATTGTTGCTTTGTGAAGACTCACAAATGCTCCCCCATACACTATGATGGGAAAGCTTCATTGAAGCACATCTTCACAAGTCCATTATCACCAAATGGACGGCAAGCTTCAAGCATGTGATCCACTTGAGATGCTCATCTTGAACTTGCCCAACTCAACCTTGTATCTTCTCATACTCTCATAAGATAGAGCATGACTAATATTGAGTTCCACATAAGAACTCCATCTTCATTTCTTCTTCTTGATCATATCACATATATGTCTTCAAATCGATGATCTTGATGCCAATACACAAGGTATACCTTTATCTTCATGGCATCCATACTTGAATCCAACACATGGAGTACAAGTAGTACTTATGGAATATTCCTTCATATAAACTCAATGAAAACATTAGTCCATACGGGTTGTCATTAATTACCAAAACCACATATAGGGGCAATGTACCCTTACAATCTCCCCCATTTTGGTAATTGATGACAATCACAATAAGAGGGTTTATATAATGAATATTAGTGACAAGTACGCAACTTATCCGAGAATAAGTTGTATACAAGAGGTTGTATTTGATATGGTCAAGTAACACAAAGCTACTAGCCCATATCAAAACCGGCTCTACTCAAACAACTACAACAAATGCAAGGAATGTGAGTAGAACCAATATATATAGAGAAAACTCCCCCACAATGTATGCACGTGTGATGAACATGAATTCATTGCATACATTGTCAAGATTAACCTTTGGGATAGTTTCCACTATATATATACAACCATGCAAGACATATAAATATGGAATGCATGAGAGGCAAAACACTTAAGCACAAACCAAACTTAAGTATAAAAACATTCCCTTAAACCCTCTAAACTTCTCCCCCATTGGCATCGAGTGCCAAAATGGGTGAAAAATTTAGAAAGCTAATATAATGTGAGTTCCTCCCCAAGGTGTGCACTTCTCATAATTTGAGTGAAATCAAATGCACATATCCAATGATGAATATTTGAAGGAAGTCAAACTATATTGAGGATCAAAGATTGCACAAGGATAACATGGTGAAGGAAGCTTTAACAAATAAAGCAAGCAATCAAAGATCCAATCCGACAACAAAGATATCATGATAAGACAGATATAGTGCTCTAAATAAAATAAGGAAGCTCCCCAAGGTTCGTGCATAATTTATAGTGTTTGCATTTGAATACAATATGCACAAACATGGAATCCTTACTCCCTCAATATCATTTAGAACACAACCAAGATAAAGATAATATGCTTATCAAGAATAACTTGAGTCCAACAATTACGAGATATGAGTGCAAGAAGGAAAACAAATAAACCAAGCACTCATAAATCTTCTTTACCAACACCACTAAGAAACAAAAGAATAAAAGATGGTCGGCAAAGAACAAGGATATCAAGGTGATGGATTAACGCTCTTATGTATATAAGTTTCTAAAGTGGACAAAATGGTCCATAAAGAAACATGCACACTCAAGAGGTTAAGAAAATAAATAAGACAGGATATCCAAGATGAAGTCATAAAATATACCAAAGGATGTTTGCTTAAAAAGCATATATAGCCTATGACTCCAATTTTCACTTATGGTATATCTCATTCAAGCTAACGAAGAAAATCAAGAAAATCAAGAAAATCTCAAAAACATCACAACTAACGATAAGGGAAGTAAAGCTAGTTGGAATGTTTTGAGAGAGGCAACAAGTGACACAAAAAGGGTTTTATTTCGCAATTTTTTTTATCAAAATTGCACATAAGAATTCTTTGAGGAATTGATATGCAATAAATTGCTAGAGGGCATATTTGGGTAGGTGAATCATAACCATGATTTATATATATTCTCAACATATGCATCTTCTCAAATTACTCAAACGTACAATAAGAAGTTTTACTTTAAAAAGGATTTTTCAAGAACCGCAATATTTTCGAAATAAATAATTTCATGCCAAGATACAACCTACAAGAGGTTGGATGCTATATGAGAATGCATGAATAAGATACTTGTTACCGAGATAGCAATGGCTTGATGTAGTAGATAAGAGTTCGTCGATCATCCTAACTTGACTCCAATTCTCATATGGTGACAACACCTTCCTTATAGATGAGACAAGCTTCCATTGCATCTCCAATGTACCTAAAACATCATTCAAGTACATCTTGGTCCCCAAACTTATTGGGTCCAACATGGTTAGACTAACCACAATATATAGGACACACTCCATATAAATATGTGCATATTTAGATGAAATTTGAATTTCATGCACATCTTAGCCATTTAGGATTTGATGGAGTATATCCTATATAATGGATCAAAGAAAGCAAACATGCTATAAATATAAACAAATTACATATAAGCACGTATAAAGATTTTAAAGATCCAAGAAAGATATACTTTGGACAAAACACCAAATGAATTGAAAAAGGCATACAAGTGTCACAAAACAAATTTGTTTTCCAAATTATATCAAAGAAGCAAATCACAAAAGATTTGTTCAACAAAGATCAACAAATGAACTAAGAAGAAACCATTGAGCATAGAGGATGAAATAAAGCAAACATGCTCAAAGATTTATCTCATTCAAGCTAATAAAATATGTAAGAAGGAATGAGATAGCAAACTCCCCAAAAGAGCAAGGTTCGAACAAATAAACCAAACCCTCACTTTTCACAATGGCACAATGTACCATAAAGAAAAGGTATGTATTCCAAAACAAACACTTGATATGAATCAAGAGGATTTATCAAAAGGACAAGGAAGAGATATGGGAGCAACAAAGATTTCTTGGAAATAAAATAAGGAAGTAAGAAGCAATCCAAGGTGAGGTGATCCATAGATTCAACCACATACAAAGTTATCAATTGTCAAAGACAATGAGTATATTGGAAATAATTTCCGGTGGTGTATTGACAATGATAGTAAGGATCATCTTCACAATAAAAGGCATAGATAAGTATATAGAACTAAGCACTATGCACGGATGAAGATTCTTGATAGCTTCAACTAGTCAAACAATCACGCACGGCAATGATTAGAATAACTTGAAGCAAACGGTGTCCCAAATAAGATATAGAGATATGTATTTGAGGAAAAATCGCACCAAGAATTTCTTACTCAAACAAGAACCCATAAGATGAGTAATAAAAGATTTTTAATAAGAATGGAGCTTGTTTGAGCAAACATGCCACCTAGGAGCAAGATAATTAAGAGCATCAACTCTAAGTGGCATAACCTCATATGTTCACATTTCCTAGGTTTGTGATATGTACAAAACATATTACTCCCCCATAATGTGATAAAATATTTCTTCTTAATCAAGAGGCAATTAAAATCCGACTAGAGATGATTAATGGACATTTAGAATTTGAATTTGTCATGAGTATGACACACCACATAGTGACTAGATAATCTTGCAATATCAATACTAAGTGGTGGTTCACATGTACACACATTTTAAAGAAAGAGAGATGCACAATGCATATATCACTCCCCCAAAATGGGATGTTCCATTAATCACTCAAAGAGAGCCAAATAAGATATCATCAAGATGCATTAGGCTCAAAACAATACACAAGTATATGATGAGTCAAACAAACATACTTGAATACACAAGATAGGTAAGTAAGACACAACACATACACACAAGTATTTGGTACAAAACCAAACATGCAAAGGGGCAAGTAACTTACAATAAATATGATGAGTTGAAGTATAAGTTACCGCAAAGAGGAACATTGGATATAAGATATAGATGATAATCCATACGACTTGGCTTGGTTAAAATATAATATATGAAGATCCCTTAATTCTTCATGAAGTAGCCAAGTCTCCAATGCCCTCAACCTACACCTATTGATCAAGTTTGAGCTTGTTGGTCCCCAACCAAGTTGGGTCCTAAGAGGTTAGTCACAATAGGCTTGGCAACCCAAATGGTTCTTAACCCAAATGGTTCTTTTCTTGAAACCACTTTGAGTTCCAATAAACTTAGCAAACACATTGCCATCCTTATCCTTCCTTAGAGAATAATCATCATCAACAATTATAGGGTTAGATAAGGTACCACCTAAGCAAGAAGAAGCAAAGTGCCCCTTCTCACGACATAAGTAGCAAGTGTTCCCCTTTCTCTTCTTTATTGATTTCTTCTCTTGGGGAACACTATCTTGATTCTTCTTGGGAAGTGGCCTATCTTCAACTTGAGGTCGAGCATAAGCTTGACCTTGACCTTGTGGCCGTTTCCCTCGTTGTTTCTCACTCAAGTGCTTCTTCTTCTTCAATGGGCATGATCTAACATGATGCCCTTCAACCTTGCACTTGAAGCAAACCAACTTGGCCGAATCCTTGACTTTGTCTTGGCCCTTCTTCTTGATGTTCTTACTCTTGGACTTGTTCTTGTTATTGGAGTTGAATCCAAGTCCACTCTTGTCATTGGGGGATTGTTGCACACTTAGCATCTTGTCAAGTGCGGATTTCCCTTCATGACGCTTTTCCAAGTCTTTCTTCAAAGAAAGGACTTGGGCCTCGAGCTCTTTGATTTCCTCTACATGGTTAGTAGAAATACAAGCACTAGAGGAAGTAGAAGCTTCATTGTTAGAGCAACAAGGCAAAGCAAGTAATCCAACACAAGGTGTATCACTAGTTTAACTAGATGGACTACTAGGACTAGCACATTGCAAAATAGCATTTTGAGTTGAGGTTGTGCTAATGTCCACATGAGGCTCACAAGATACTACTTTAGTGATACTTGCCTCATGAGCTAACTTTAGCCCATCATAGGAAATTAGAAGATCATCATGAGAGCTTGAGAGCTTTTTATGACTTTCTTCCAATTCCCTATAATTGCTAGTTAGCAACTCAAGTTGAGCCCTGCAAATAATAGACTTTTGGTTCAAAGTCTACAAATATTTTATATTTAGAACAAGTGTATTGTTTGCCTGAAGTAATGTTCATTACCCATGATAGCGTATAGAGGTGGTATGTTACTTCTAAGCTAAGATGCATTACTCTCTTTCATCATTAATTATAGTGTCACATTAACACTTTGCCTTCATAAGTGCTAAGAAACTTGTATGGGGAAGACCTAAGACTACAAGAGTGACATGGATTCGCATAAACAAAAAAGAGCACCTTTTGCTTATTGATAACATTAATCAGTGAAATGGCCCATATACATCTGGGAAAATGGCGTAAACATGCGATATTAGGTCAGCTTCATCTCAAAAAAAAAAAAAATGGTCCGCTTGCATCAGCATCACTACACAGAACGAGAGATACTACCAAGTCAAAGAAAAACATGAAACCGGACAGCGACACCGGAAAGTAGTGTGAGCATATATGAGGAAAAAAACACAAAATCTGGGTCACAAATTACAAAAACGAGAAGGCTGGAATTAGTAGTACATGAGTTGTTGCTGCTGCTGTTGTGAGGCACCAACGTTCTGAAAAGTTCCATCGTACATTGCCTGATTCGTGACGCTCATCCCCACAGCTGTTTGCTGAGCCTGCATCAATGCTTGGGTTGAAGCCATCCTGTTCAAGGCAATGGCCCGTTGATATGCTAGGAGATCGGCTGCAGCAGGGAGGCTAGGAGCAGCGGGAGGAGGCAGAGGCACAGAGGTGGTACCAGCGGGTGTGGGCTTGTTACCCCAGGAACACTGCAGAATAAAAGAGGGGAAATCAGTATTGCGGCTGAAATCAGGAAACCAATTGAAAATACTAGCGAAAACTACAAGAAGAAATGAAAAGCCAGCTAAAGATGATATGTACAGAAACATTAAGTAGGAAAGGTGCCGCTCACCTTGATCGGTTTACCGCCCAAAATACGGCCATTACCCATCTGAATTGCTAAGGCAGCTTCTGCATGGTTGGTGTACTTCACAAATCCAAAGCCTTTACCATGCTGGACACGCACCTCCTCCAATGCTCCAGCACCAAGTGCGTGGAAAAAACGATGGAGCACATCTTGAGTAACCTATTATTAAGATATCAGGAATCAGTAGGGTGGCAACTGGGACAGGTGGGATCTAAGTCATGAAACTTACTAGAGTTCTTGCCACAGGGTTACTATGCAACATGCAAAGTGATTCGTGTAACAGCGGAGTTATAGTGTATATGATCCAAACAAGTGAATGGCAATAAGAGGTGGATTGACAGGAGTATGCTTGAAGAGACTACCTCATGAGCAAGGTTCCCAACATAAACAGTTCTGTACTGCGTATTATTCTCTGGAGCATCTATGTTTGCTTTGTCCTTCCCATTTTCTGAACAAGAAAAATAATGGATAGAAAAAATCTCAGCATATGGATTGTGGAAAGCCTTTGTATGACTTACCATGAAGAATGAACGGCAATACACATGTTACCTCAACATCAGCATGAACCAATGACACATTTATGAAAACTATTGTTAACTAAAAGATTACTTGACATACCAAAGGACTAATATTCTACAGAACCCATCTTTCAAAACTAACATCTTAGCAAATTTGAGGAACTAAAGGATCTCAATAGAATAAAAATGCAACAGGTTTATACAATGATACCTGTGAAATTGTTAGTTATATCAGCTATACTTTTCAAATCTGATGTTTGCTGGTCCTCGCCACTGTTGGCACCTTTTGTTGCCCAGTTGCAACGAATTTGCCGATTTCCGAGCCATTGACCTACAAATGATGTTATTTTATAAATTTTTGGCCATAAACATTCTAAGAACTAAGAGAGCATTACTCACAATGTCAATTATATAACTGTTCTCAATCGTGGAAAATATCAAATGAATAGGGCTACAGTCACAACAAATCGAAATCCTCACTACGCAGAAATTTATAGGGCTAGCTTTGGAACAAGGTAATCTGATAGTCTATTGTTCCTAGCAACTAGATATATTTATTTCTTATTTTTAAAAGCTAAAATATATACCCGTATTAGAGCTTTTTCAAAATGCTTATTTCTATATCCGTATCAGCCCGATACCAATACATGTATCCATATTGGTGGCACGTAGTTGAACAAGAAAAGTTTTGAGGGGCATACCATTTAAGCCATTTATGGCAATCTGTGCATCCTGCGGATGAAATGAAGTGATTTCAGCAACAAAAAAAAGGAGCGCACAAAGCACAAATTCAGATGGTTGTGACTGAGAATCAGCACACCTGTTGATTCCTAAAGGAAACAAAACCATAACCTCTTGATCTTCCGGTCTTTTGGTCCCACATAACTCGAGCATCACTACATAGCACAAATCATTGCAATATTAATCTTGGACACCATCACTCAATTAATTAAAATTACTGAAAAACGAATTAAATAGGTAAAAAAGTGGCAACACAAGCACCACTGCCAATCGACGAATATTAGGTATAACAGCACTGTTGCAATATTATAGGTGAGGAGTATAAATTCTGGAAAGCTAATTAAACCCAATAGCAAAAGAAACTAATGAATAAAATGCAGTAGGAAATGCTTACGAGCAGCTAGAGGAATATCCTGAGAAGAATGCAAATAATGCCGAATCCGTAACCTCAGGGCTAAGATCACCAACAAATATATTGAAATGGTCTGGAGAAAGAATAAAGAATACCATATTGGCCAAAATTTATATGGCAAAAGATGCTCAAATACTGGCTGAAAGAAACAGTAGTATTAACCTGTTGTATCCTCCCTCTGACCGCTGGCATATGCCCAATTAACCCTGATGGGCTGCCCAAAACTGCAATAATGTTCTCCAGTAAGCACATAGTACTGGAAACAAGTGAAAAAAAACAAAATTTCAAGAAAAATAGAGCCAGCAGTGCTGTTCGTAGCTAAAATCATTTCTCACATTTGCCTCCCATTAAGTGTCGAAATTGCTAGGGCAGCTGATCTGCGTTCATAGTAGTCAACAAAACCATAAGAGGACTGCAGAAAGGATATGTTCAAAAGGTCAATCATGTGATTCTCTAAACTGAACCATATTCCTCTTATAAAAGCAACATAACTGCACTAACAGAAAACATTAACGAAACTACCTTCTCTTTTCTTATAAGCTTGCATCCGTCAACCAAACCAACACTCTGAAAAATCTCCCGGAGAAATGCCTCTGTCACTTGAACATGAATATTGCCGACATACCTAAATTGTACAAACATGTAAGATCAGAAAACAATGTGACCATGCTTGCAATAGAATTTGCCACACAGATAAATGGAATGCCCATGAAAGAGCAAGTGAAACTATGCGAGATAGCACTACACGTGTGCAAGCAAAAGGCAATAGAAATCCAAAATGGATCTGCAGTTCAAAGCATGCAAAAAAAAAAAAAAAAATCACTAATGGGACTCACACACTGCGGCATGTACTCGTATCAAAACCAGGTGGCAGATTTCCAGTAAGAATTGGTTCTATCTGCAAAAATAAATGAATAAAGGTAAAAACAAGGGAAGAAAGAAAGAAAGGACAAATCTATGGATGCACACAAATTTAAGGAAAGGAAGGGCCATTGTATATGAGCATGGGTCTATAGATACCGCCAGGAGGTTACAATAGGTTAAATGCAACACTGGAAATAAAAATTCTACATGATTTGTAAGCAACTTATTGGGCAAAAGTGTATGCTTGAATGCTAAATATTGGAAATTGTCAAGTACCAATATAAGCACTTCACCTGGTGTTTATGTCAAAGAGGCAGTAATGAGCGGTGAATACTTTCCAAAAAAAAAATCATGTTGGTAAAATTCATGCAACAGAGCGCCATGGTTGATGTGATTCCTACCCAGATTTGGGTGAATATATTTAATTAATCAACCAAAAGGCCAATAGTAGAAGTCGACAAATTAGCGGCCTTCCACCAAATGAGCACGACAAGCAAACGGAGCATCAAAGTCAATCATAGCACCGGACACTTCCCAATTGCTTGCTACTCATCATTCACTAAAGTATATTAAAAAAACGTCCATATCACTTGGAAATTGTTGCTTAATTGGCTTGTCATAAAAAAATTGTTTCCCATGGATTCGAACACTAATCGCCTTCAGATCACTCGCTCTGCTACTTTTGCCCTAAAGAAGAAACTGGATTAATTTGATCATTCTAAGTATTCGTGAATCTTCACCATGGGGTGACTCAGCCTCACCTCTAGACCACTCTTTCAAATTTCGAGCACCACTGTCCTCGGTTTGGTTTCGACCAAGTCGCCTGTCCATCCGGAGTTCCGGACAATGGAGACACACATAATACTAGCGAAATTCCACGAATCCCCAAGCCCATTGATCGCCTCGTTTACTATACGCTGATGCAAACTCGAATTACCTCCGAAATCACCTAGAACGTACTCTGAATTTCGAGAACTGAGCTCATCTACACATACAATCAACCTCTACAAGACCAAACAAAACACCGGGAAATTCGGCGAGCTTCCTCGGGGCGCTGCCGTGCGGAGCGCGGTCTGGGCGTAGGTAGGTAAGTTGTAGGTACGGACCTGCTGCGGCGGCGCGGCGCCCAGGAGGAGGTGGTGGTGCGGCGGCGGCGGTGGCATCGGGTACATGGAGTGCAGCGCGGCCGCCTGCTGCATCAGCGCAGCGGCCTGGTTCTGCTGCTGCTGGGGCAGCATCGCGCGCCCCCGCTGCAACGGTAGATTGATAGGGAGAACGAGAAGGAGAGGCGAGGGGAAGGAAGGGTCTAGAAGATCGGGTGGAGAGAGAGATGAACGGCAGAGTTTGTTTTGCTTCCTCTTTTGAAGGTCTGTCCCTGGATATGTGGGCCTGGAATCTCGCTTGCTTGTTTTTCTGTTCGGATAGAAGGAATCATCGCTGCTAATCCTGATCTCCAGGTGACTGTCAACCTGTACTATCGAGTGTTAATTAAGGGTGTGTTTGGTTTGTGCTCAAGATTGCCCCATCAAAATTTTGGCTAGCCAATATTTTGGTTGCCCACAAGTCGGCCAACATTGGCTAAAAAATTAAACTAGAGTTGGTAGTGGAGCATTGGCAAACCAAAAAATTGGCAACTATCCAAACATGAACCAATCTTTTGGTCATGACCAAAAAATTGGTAGGATATAATTTGGTAGCAATCCAAACACACCCTAATTTTTTTTTTTTTGCTCGTGCGGCAAGCACGATCAACCACTTACAACCTTGATGATACGATGAAGCATGCATGTAGTAAGAAAATAGAGTGTTAATTACTTTGAGGACTACCTCAGCCCACAAAAAATTGTAGTAGTTACTTTTGCAAAAAAAATCATTATTTGTTGCGAGGATTCTACCAATCTATTCATAATCATCAAGATTAGTACAAGCCTTCAAAAAAATGCAAAGTGGTACTCGAACCACCTAGCGACGACTACATAAATACTAGCACGAGCGAAAAAGCGCTGATGTCCTCGTCCCTCCATCGCCAGAGTCGGACAAAATTTGTTGTAGTAGACATACGGGAGATTGTCGTGGTAAAGCACCAAAGAACCAGCGCACCAGAGTAGCAACCATTGTGAATGATGACAACCATAAATCGGAAGAGACTAACATGAAAACCACACCAACAAACACGAAAACCGATGGTATCCTATGAAATCCGACGGATACACAACTCCACGCGCCCTCCGCCAACGCTAGATGCACCACCGAAGCGAGGATAGGATGGAGAGAACCTTATTGATGTAGCCGCCGCCTCACAATCCCAAAAAAATACTAAAAAACAAACTAAATTAAGAACAAAAACACTCCGCCGGCGAGGGACCGTGTTCCATCACACCTTCAAGACCCCAATGCCACCGGACGTAGAGCCAACCGGCATCTCTGGCGAGAAGAACGGAACCCTAGATGGATCTTGTGTCATCTCTCTTGATCCGTTTAATATGTCTCCGAACGTTAAAATCAGGGATCTATAGATAATAATTATATATGCTATTAAAATATAATAAATAATAAATAATTTAAATAAATTCTTAGACCACATAGCGACCATTACCATTCTGGCGCGAGGCCGAGAATGTATCTACTTCTTGGATAGCTAAATTTTGTGATTCTTCTCTCGAGACAAACCTAAACAACGTGCATCAGTAACTTTGCGCGTAAACTTGCACAATGACTATTGTATATAAGGCTTGTGAAATCGAAAATTGGCAAATATCACGACAACTAGCTCTTCGAACTACAAGTTAAACTGTGTTCGTGAGCCAACCAGAAGGTCGACCATGTGGTTCAAGATGTGCATTTGTTATCATCACTAGATGACCCGGTGCGCCCCGGCGCAGAGGCAAAAGCGAGATAGGATATAGTAACCATAAGTTTTAATCGACTGATATTTATTTAGTTATCGTAGAATTTAGTATGTCTCTCTGAGACCTTAAATCTATATAAGCATAGTTTTTTTAAAGAAAAGGCAACCTTTCAAGTAATAATATATAAAGATAATATAACGATAATATATGTATAACGCAACAATAAAAGAAATTATCCAACCATTTGTTCGTAGAGATTAGAAATAAATTTGTATAATACATCATCATGTATTTTTTTCTGGCTGCTATCAACAAACTCAATAATTACATATGAAGTAGTGTTATTTAGTTCAATATAAAAATACACAAGGATCATCACTGAGAAGCAGAGAACAAATGGGTATGGTTAAATAATGTAGGTTTTCGAACTAATGGAAACCTCGTATGGAAAATTAGGCATTTAGCTGATGAAAACCTGCGTATGTACATTCTACATAAATATAGCCAATATATATTTCTTGTATCCCTGTGAATGGACCAAACCGCCAGCCCTGTATAAACCCAGCTCGACCGATTTGCCTCCACATTTTCCACACGAACTACACTTTCGTCCCAAATCAAGAAACCTTCTAGGCACATACGCCCGCACTCGCAGCCGATGTGTGTTGGCGTAGGCACATATCTACCACACACCAACCAAGTATAACGAAATCCATGATTGCACACAAAATCAGAGAGGATACAGGAAGGATTTGGTATACATGCATATGGGTTCGAGACGGCGAAGTCGGCGGCAAGGACACCTTAGCCCAGCTGGAGGTAGGATGATCACTCTTCTGTAAACAAAAGTAATGTCAAACTTTCAGGAAGGCAAGCAAAGACAGTTCAGTGACAAAGCTTTATAAATGTAACATAATCACTAAATAAGCACAGAAACCCAATACAAAACAGGTTCCCAGCAGCATACGTAACTGAATAGTAAATAAGCCATACTCTGCAAACCCATCCAGCTTCTAAGAATATAGATGTTCCCGCATCAATCACACACTAAATGGCAGATGCAATCACATCAAGAGAAAATTCATCAAAAGCATTATACACTGCTGAAAATATGTTAGACTGGTGAACCGTGCTCTCGATTGCCGTACCTGGTGGTTGCTGTTGCCCACCGTTGATTGTGCGCCACGTAGTGCCTCACATGAGATAATTTGACACACTTCTGCTGTAGCCAGAGACGAGCTTCAAAGCTTCCAATGCTCAAGCAGCAGAAATAATTGCATGGCTAGGATGATATTCTTGACAACACCCTGTAATCAGGAATGCACATGTCATGCACTCATGCCCTCTTAAATTACGCACCACACATGATAAACAGGTGGCATGTTAAGACGGAGGGACACTATTTGATTCCATTCAAAAAATTAAATCAAGCGGCTAAAAGGCCAAAGATGGTGCGAGATAAGTCACGGTATATCATCATTTCTTAAAATAATAGATCCATAGAGCAGCGAGCAAATCCAGAAAGCAACTCCTTAGAAAGTCAATATGCCATACACACATACATTACAAAACCTGCAGTAGCAGAAATAACCATCATATATTGTATGTTTAGATAAACCTACTTAAGGTCAATATGCTTTGCTGTTGCTTTACAGTCCACTGGTAGACATACTACATTTAATGAAAAAGGGCAGCTAACAATCATTTTATACTGCATAGGGTGTGTACAAAGCAAGTATTTTTTTTATAAACCAAAATGAATTATACCTTTGCAATTGAAGTGTAGAATGAGGCTTAACGGTCTTCTTTTGTTTCCCTGCAAAAGAAGTAAAAATAATAATGTAGAATGCACTGGCCAAAGAAAGAATCTGTGAGCAGTTTTTACAGTCCATGGAGAGAAAACAGATATTTAATGTGCGAGAAAAGTATCATATTAGAGGGCTGATTCAGTTTTTGGAATGAAATGTATATCCTCATTAGCACCTGGATATTAGAATAACAAATTAAATATTGAGTAATAATCTCCCATTATAGATTTTGAAGACTTCCATAGATGACAGGAACATTAATTTTCAACATTGGCATCCTTCACGAACGAGACCACACAGAAATCATCAAATCAACACCATTCCTCAACCTGTCCATACTACTTCTGAAGGCAATTAGCAGCATATTAGACAAGAACACTACTATCTAACCCTACTATTTCTTTTAGACTCGCTAAAAACAAGCATGCTCGTATGTCTGTATGCAGCTAGTCATGAGAACCGTATGCTTTTCTTCAACTGAAATCCAACAAGAAACGCTTCTCAAAGAATCGGGATGAGCATGCTTTCTACCAAATCAAGAAAAAACGAAATTTATTCAGGGGAATAGATCACCTAGTGGCTAACTGCAGTTGCAAAGCGCATCTAGATGTCCGTCCGTGCCCTGTCGCCATCGAGGAGATGCAGTAGTGGCGGAGCGCGTCACCCGCCGCCGCCGCGCTGAGCTGCCCCGCATCACCCCCCGCCGCGCTGAGCCCGCCAAAGGGGAGAGAGAAGCGTCGGTCTGGGATTGGATGAACAGCAGGGGAGGAGGCGGCTGATTAGGGAGAGGAGAGGAGGACGGGATGGGCAGGAGGAGAGGATGGGGATTGGGGAAGCATGGTGACCATGAATGAGCGTGCCTGGCTGCCACTGACCGCCGGACCCCGCACTTTGCCGATCCCACGCGTCATTGAGTCGCTGAGAATATGAACGAGTGAAACCAAAAGTAACAGCATCCAACGGCCCCAGTGAAAAGCGGGGGTGCAAACATACTGCCTAAAGTGAATTCAACGGACACGATCGAAACCCCCCTTCAGAGGTCCTGGGAAGCCGAGTTGCCCAGGCATATTTCTAGGAGTAATGACATAATGTTTCCTGACGTGACAAGGACATTTTTCAAGCAAAGCTATGAGATAGTTGTTTCTTTATCGTGGTTGGATATCCATTGTTGTGCTGATGTTCAGTACAGTTTGCTGAAATTGACTCTTTTTTTTGAGAATTAGGTTGCTATATATTAGGGCATCTCCAGCGGAACGACGCATTTTTACGTCCGTTTGTGTCGCGCACGGACATAAAAAATGTCCGCATGCGTCTGCCCCTTCTCTAGCGGCAGAGACGCATTTTTGACCGCAAGGGCCTACCATGCACTGATTAGGGAGGAGAGAGAGAAAGATTCAATTTGTGTGGTGTTGACCAGCACATGGGCCTACCCTAGATTAAAGGAGGAGAGAGAAGGGCCCATGCAGCCCAAACGGACGAAAACGGATGTGCGGACCGCATTTGAAAAGACACGGATGTCGCCTAGAGGGGGGTGAATAGGCGATTTAAACTTTTACGAGATGGATTAATAAATGCGGAATAAAACTAGTGTTTACTTTGTCAAGCCCAAAGCCTATAAACTATGGTTCACCTATGTTCACCAACAACTTATGCTAAGCAATACAAGCAACTATGTGATAGCAAGATATATAACTTCAAGCACGATGGCTATCACAAAGTAAAGTGCATAAGTAAAGAGCTCGAATATAGAGATAACCGAGACACGCGGGAGACGAAGATTTATCCCGAAGTTCACACTCTTGCGAGTGGTAATCTCCGTTGGAGAGGTGCGGTGGCTTAGTGCTCCCGAACGCCACAAGAGGATCACCTTGAGGTGTGGTTGCTCGATGCACACCAACGCCACAAAGGCCTCACCCCAAGATGTGGTACTCACACCACACACCGAACGCCACAAAGGCCTCACCCCAAGATGTGGTACTCACACCACACATCGAACGCCACGAGGGCGCCTCACCTTATTCTCCGGTGACCCTCGCCACAAAGGCCTAGGTCACGGTTCCACTAAGAGATTTCCTTCGAGACGGAAACCGGGCCTACACAAAGGTTGGGACACACTTCCACAACTTAATTGGAGGCTCTCAACAAATCACCACAAAGGCCTAGAATTCGTCTAGGGTTCCAAGAACCCAAGAGTAACAACCTTCTTGCTTTCACTTTCACGAATCACCGTGGAAAACTCAAACCTATGCACCAAGAAATTTCGTACTAGATCTAAACCAAGAAATTTCAGCGCAACCTACTTGAGAGATGGTTGGACATGCTTTGTTTAACCGGTGTGGTTGTCGCATTAGAAATATGATCAATGATGTATAAGTGCATTTTGTATTCTTAAATCTATGTGACGCAGTCTGTGTGCGCTGGAATTACGTTTCACACTCATGAACATTTGATGACTTTGCCATAGAAGTGGTTGTATGCATCAACAGATGCAGAGGACGGGAACTTTGAATCCTGCTCGGAAAAAGTTCCCACCACACACCGACAGATATTCACAAAAACTTTGAATCCTGCTCGGAAAAAGTTCCCACCACACACCGACAGATATTCACAAAAGATTGATATTCCTACACATCCATGCCTATGGGCATAATTTCACTTTCTGGTGACTAATTCTCACTGCAAATAATTTTTCTAAAATCCATTTCAGATTTCCATCTAATCTTGGATCATTATCTACAAGCAGAAGTATACCTATGGGAATATGTCTCTAATCAACTCAGCGTCACTGCTTTTAGATTTTTCGATAAAGGGAATATATTAATACAAAAGATATCAATTACATCCAGCCTCTGCAACAACGCAACACCCTAATGACAGTACGGATGCACACAACCAAAAAAGGAAAAAAAGAAAACTAAGAAACAAAAGTCCCGCTACAGCATTCTAGGCCTAGCAACAACAATACATCCACCACCAAGACAACACCTGAAGTACTCTCCAAAAGCGACACCTCCAAGAAGGAAACAGTGCACCAGCACCGTCGTCGCCCGATCAAAGATCTTAGGTGTTCACCCTGAAGATAGTCCCCGCTCTCAAAACAATGCCTCCAACAAGGTCATTACCAGGCACAACCAGTTAAGACCAGACCTTGGATTTTCACCCTGAAAGGTAGGACTCTAAACTTCACCTGTGTTGCCGCCCCTACTTTCATACCACTGCTGCGAAGCCCGGAACACCAAGCAAGTCCCTCAACATCGCGTAGACTTAAATCTCCATTAGCTAGACCTCCGATCCGGCCTTCATGATATTCTCTTCTTCTGACTTTACCATGGACCAAAATGTCACTTGATGTCAACACAGAACAGAGCTTCGCGCCGCTCCATGCAGAATAAAAACATGGGTGCGGACGACCGAATACCACCCGATCCAGCAAACTTCAGGCAAAAGAAGCAATGTTACATTCGTCGATGGCGCTTTCCGGAACTCAACACTCCGGCTAGATCAAGAAGGGCAGACCTCAGGAAGGTCTCCATCTTCGCGCAAGAAAAACCCTAGGACCACCACCTTCAAACTGCGAAACAGACGAACAGGCCCCCTCGCCGCCATCTGCTAGCCAGCGAAAACGAAGGAGGAATCGGTGAACGCACCATCCGAGACCCACGCGACCCAGATCGAAGATCGGGCCTGCCACGCCACGCGATCTTGGACGCCGGTACCACACCATCCACACCTCGCAAAGACATCTACCCATGTTTATCAAGTGAATTTTGTGTTTCATATCTATAAAGACAGACAATGATACGCATATGATGTTTTTTTTTGAAACGGAGGCAAAAGCTTTGCCTCATCCATTAATTAAGCAGAAAGTGCACAGTTTTTAGGAGAAAACCGGGCGAAAACCATACAACAAGACACCACGGAGGCAAGCCCCCACTCACCACGTCACAAGGGCAAGCCCACTCAAACCCACTACTGATACAAGCAGACGACACACTCGCGGAGACCAGCTAGCCATCCAACCAAGCCGGAGAGAAGACGCCATGACTACTATGGGAGGAGCAGACACGGGACACTCCAACCTAGCTGAAGAAGACGAACCGCTCAGAGAACTGCGCCAAAATGACCTTGTCGCCCTCACGACACAAAGCCGATGTCCTCAACCCTGTCAGGAAGACGAACATTCGGAGCCGCCGCTCCGACATACCGCTGCTCCGTCGCGCCCTGCGCGTCCACCAAGACCACCACCACCTTCTGGGGCCGCCACCCCGACGTAACACCGCTCGCTCTCGAGCTGCAACGCCGCACGAACCATCCACCCACAACCCAAACTGCACAGGGTAAACGGCCGCAGACCACGGGCATCACACCAACTCACCCGGGGCCGCCGCCCCGGCATAAAGTCCGACCGCCCCAACGTGGACGCGTCGACCGGGCCGACAGAGCCACCGTCCAAACGGCACAACACTGCCACCCAAGCCATGACGAGCCGCAGCCCTACCTCAAAGGGCCACCACCCGCGATGATTCCGAGGCCGCCACCTCAGCGCACCAACACGACCTTTCGGGGCCGTCACCCCGACATCCACCAACCCGCCGACGAGAGAGATACGAGCAAACAGACACTTGTAGACCCTGCAAGACGATGCCTTCAAGAAGATAGCGACGCAACCGTCACCATCGCCCGCTCAGCAACCCAAAGCTAGGGATTTCTCCCGAGGGCCACAACTCCACGATGTGAAAGCGGAGCTCTACAACAACGCCTCCAAGAAGGTAGGCGACGCCAGGGCGCCGCCGCTGTCGGCCCCAACCAACGGCCGAGGCTAGGCTTTCGCCCAGAACTCCTCCACACCCTCACGATGGGGGTCACGTCCGAGCGGAACCACGGCGCCGACGAGCGCTGATACGTCTCCGACGTATCGATAATTTCTTATGTTCCATGCCACATTATTGATGATATCTACATGTTTTATGCATACTTTATGTCATATTTATGCATTTTCCGGCACTAACCTATTGACGAGATGCCGAAGAGCCAGTTGTTGTTTTCTGCTGTTTTTGGTTTCAGAAATCCTAGTAAGGAAATATTCTCGGAATTGGACGAAATCAACGCCCAGGGGCCTATTTTCACACGAAGCTTCCAGAAGACCGAAGATGATACGAAGTGGGGCCACGAGCTGGCGACACACTAGGGCGGCGCGGCCTGGCCCTTGGCCGCGCCGGCCTAGCGTGTGGGGCCCTCGTGTGGCCCCCTGACCTATCTCCTCCGCCTACTTATAGCCTTCGTCGCGAAACCCCAGTACCGAGAGCCACGATACGGAAAACCTTCCAGAGACGCCGCCGCCGCCAATCCCATCTCGGGGGATTCAGGAGATCGCCTCCGGCACCCTGCCGGAGAGGGGAATCATCTCCCGGAGGACTCTTCACCGCCATGGTCGCCTCCGGAGTGATGAGTGAGTAGTTCACCCCTGGACTATGGGTCCATAGCAGTAGCTAGATGGTCGTCTTCTCCTAATTGTGCTTCATTGTCGGGTCTTGTGAGCTGCCTAACATGATCAAGATCATCTATCTGTAATGCTATATGTTGTGTTTGTTGGGATCCGATGGATAGAGAATACTATGCTATGTTGATTATCAATCTATTACCTATGTGTTGTTTATGATCTTGCATGCTCTCCGTTATTAGTAGAGGCTCTGGCCAAGTTTTTACTCTTAACTCCAAGAGGGAGTACTTATGCTCGATAGTGGGTTCATGCCTCCATTAAATCTGGGACAGTGACACAAAGTTCTAAGATTGTGGATGTGCTGTTGCCACTAGGGATAAAACATCGATGCTATGTTCGAGGATGTAGTTATTGATTACATTACGCACCATACTTAATGCAATTGTCTGTTGTTTGCAACTTAATACTGGAAGGGGTTCGGATGATAACCTGAAGGTGGACTTTTTAGGCATAGATGCATGCTGGATAGCGGTCTATGTACTTTATCATAATGCCCAATTAAATCTCACAATACTCATCATATCATGTATGTGCATGGTCATGCCCTCTCTATTTGTCAATTGCCCAACTGTAATTTGTTCACCCAACATGCTATTTATCTTATGGGAGAGACACCTCTAGTGAACTGTGGACCCCGGTCCATTCTTTTAATCGAATACAATCTACTGCAATACTTGTTCTACTGTTTTCTGCAAACAATCATCATCCACACTATACATCTAATCCTTTGTTACAGCAAGCCGGTGAGATTGACAACCTCACTGTTTCGTTGGGGCAAAGTACTTTGGTTGTGTTGTGCAGGTTCCACGTTGGCGCCGGAATCCCTGGTGTTGCGTCGCACTACATCTCGCCACCATCAACCTTCAACGTGCTTCTTGGCTCCTACTGGTTCGATAACCCTTGGTTTCTTACTGAGGGAAAACTTGCCGTTGTACGCATCACACCTTCCTCTTGGGGTTCCCAACGGACGCGTGCTGTACGCGTATCAAGCAGATTTTCTGGCGCCGTTGCCGGGGAGATCAAGACACGCTGCAAGGGGAGTCTCCACATTCCAATCTCTTTACTTTGTTTTTGTCTTGCTTTATTTTATTTACTACTTTGTTTGCTGCACTAAATCAAAATACAAAAAAATTAGTTGCTAGTTTTACTTTATTTGCTATCTTGTTTGCTATATCAAAAACACAAAAAAATTAGTTACTTGCATTTACTTTATCTAGTTTGCTTTATTTACTATTGCTAAAATGGGTACTCCTGAAAATACTAAGTTGTGTGACTTCACAACCACAAATAATAATGATTTCTTATGCACACCTATTGCTCCACCTGCTACTACAGCAGAATTCTTTGAAATTAAACCTGCTTTACTGAATCTTGTTATGCGAGAGCAATTTTCGGGTGTTAGTTCTGATGATGCTGCTGCCCATCTTAATAATTTTTTTGAATTATGTGAAATGCAAAAGTATAAGGATGTAGATGGTGACATTATAAAATTAAAATTGTTTCCTTTCTCATTAAGAGGAAGAGCTAAAGATTGGTTGCTATCTCTGCCTAAGAATAGTATTGATTCATGGACTAAATGCAAGGATGCTTTTATTGGTAGATATTATCCCCCTGCTAAAATTATATCTTTAAGGAGTAGCATAATGAATTTTAAACAATTGGATAATGAGCATGTTGCACAAGCATGGGAAAGAATGAAATCTTTGGTTAAAAATTGCCCAACCCATGGACTGACTACTTGGATGATCATCCAAACCTTTTATGCAGGACTGAATTTTTCTTCGCGGAACTTATTGGATTCAGCTGCTGGAGGTACCTTTATGTCCATCACTCTTGGCGAAGCAACAAAGCTTCTTGATAATATGATGATTAATTACTCTGAATGACACACGGAAAGAGCTCCACAAGGTAAGAAGGTAAATTCTGTCGAAGAAACCTCCTCCTTGAGTGATAAGATTGATGTTATTATGTCTATGCTTGTGAATAGTAGGACAAATGTTGATCCTAATAATGTTCCGTTAGCTTCATTGGTTGCTCAAGAAGAACATGTTGATGTAAATTTCATTAAAAATAATAATTTCAACAACAATGCTTATCGGAACAATTCTAGTAACAACTATAGGCCATATCCTTATAATAATGGCAACGGCTATGGTAATTCTTATGGGAATTCTTACAACAATAATAGGAACACACCCCCTAGACTTGAAGCTATGCTTAAAGAATTTATTAGTACACAAACTGCTTATAACAAATCTATTGAAGAAAAGCTTGGGAAAATTGATATACTTGCTTCTAAAGTCGATAGTCTTGCTGCTGATGTTGATCTTTTGAAATCGAAAGTTATGCCTAATGAAAATCATAATAATAAAATTGTTACTACAGCAAATGCCATCCAAGTTAGAATTAATGAGAATATAAGATTGATGGCCGAATTGCGTGCTAGGTGGGAGAAAGAAGAAAATGAAAAAGAAGACAATATAGCTAAAGTTTGGACTATTACCACCACTAGTAATGCTAATGCTTCACATGTTGCTGCACCTCCTACTAGTAATGGTAAAATAATTGGTATTGGCAATGTTTCCACTTCTAATGCAAAGCGCAAAAAGCATGCAAAGCTGCTAAAAGCTGCTAAAGCTATGCGTGATAAAACTGCTGAAATTTTTTCCAACATTGGGGACAATGATCCCATTGCTTTAGATTATAATGGTTTGGATTTTGATGATTGCCATATCTCTGAAGTTATAAAGTTCTTACAAAAACTTGCTAAGAGTCCTAATGCTAGTGCTATAAACTTGGCTTTCACGAAACATATTACAAATGCTCTCATAAAAGCTAGAGAAGAGAAACTAGAACGCGAAACTTCTATTCCTAGGAAGTTAGAGGATGGTTGGGAGACCATCATTAAGATGAAGGTCAATGACTTTGATTGTAATGCTTTATGTGATCTTGGTGCAAGTATTTCCGTTATGCCTAAGAAAATCTATAATATGCTTGACTTGCCACCATTGAAAAATTGTTATTTGGATGTTAATCTTGCTGATAATTCTACAAAGAAACCTTTGGGGAGAGTTGATAATGTTCGCATTACCGTTAACAATAACCTTGTCCCCGTTGATTTTGTTGTCTTGGATATTGAATGCAATGCATCTTGTCCCATTATATTGGGAAGACCTTTTCTTCGAACTGTTGGTGCTATCATTGATATGAAGGAAGGTAATATTAAATATCAATTTCCTCTCAAGGAAGGTATGGAACACTTCCCTAGAAAGAGAATGAAGTTACCTTTTGATTCTATTGTTAGAACAAGTTATGATGTTGATACTTCGTCTCTTGATAATACTTGATACACACTTTCTGCGCCTAGCTGAAAGGCGTTAAAGAAAAGCGCTTATGGGAGACAACCCATGTTTTTACTACTGCACTTTTATTTTATATTTGAGTCTTGGAAGTTGTTACTACTGTAGCAACCTCTCCTTATCTTAGTTTTGTGCATTGTTGTGCCAAGTAAAGTAGTTGATAGTAAGGTTCATACTAGATTTGGATTACTGCGCAGAAACAGATTTCTTGCTGTCACGAATCTGGGCCTAATTCTCTGTAGGTAACTCAGAAAATTATGTTAATTTACGTGAGTGATCCTCAGATATGTACGCAACTTTCATTCAATTTGAGCATTTTCATTTGAGCAAGTATGGTGCCTCTTAGAAATTCGTCTTTACGAACTGTTCTGTTTTGACAGATTCTGCTTTTTATTTCGCATTGCCTGTTTTGCTATGCTTGATGGATTTTTCGATACCATTGACTTTCAGTAGCTTTGTGCAATGTCCAGAAGTGTTAAGAATGATTATGTCACCTTTGAACATGTAAATTTTAATTGTGCACTAACCCTCTAATGAGTTGTTTTGAGTTTGGTGTGGAGGAAGTTTTTAAGGATCAAGAGAGGGAGATGATACAATATGATCAAGGAGAGTGAAAGCTCTAAGCTTGGGGATGCCCCGGTGGTTCACCCCTGCATATTTCAAGAAGACTCAAGCGTCTAAGCTTGGGGATACCCAAGGCATCCCCTTCTGAAGGAGATATGCCCAAGAGGCAATAATAAAAGTGGTTATTATATATCTTTATGTTTATGATAAATGTTTATATACCATGCTATAATTGTATTAACCGAAACATTGATACATGTGTGATATGTAAACAACAAAGAGTCCCTAGTATGCCTCTTAACTAGCTTGTTGATTAATGGATGATTAGTTTCATAATCATGAACATTGGATGTTATTAATAACAAGGTTATATCATTGTATGAATGATGTAATGGACACACCCAATTAAGCGTAGCATAAGATCACGTCATTAAGTTATTTGCTATAAGCTTTCGATACATAGTTACCTAGTCCTTATGACCATGAGATCATATAAATCACTTATACCGGAAAGGTACTTTGATTACATCAAACGCCACTGCGTAAATGGGTGGTTATAAAGGTGGGATTAAGTATCCGGAAAGTATGAGTTGAGGCATATGGATCAACAGTGGGATTTGTCCATCCCGATGACGGATAGATATACTCTGGGCCCTCTCAGTGGAATGTCGTCTAGTGTCTTGCAAGCATATGAATAAGTTCATAAGAGACCACATACCACGGTACGAGTAAAGAGTACTTGTCAGGAGACGAGGTTGAACAAGGTATAGAGTGATACCGATGATCAAACCTCGGACAAGTAAAATATCGCGTGACAAAGGGAATTGGTATCGTATGTGAATGGTTCATTCGATCACTAAAGTCATCGTTGAATATGTGGGAGCCATTATGGATCTCCAGATCCCGCTATTGGTTATTGGTCGGAGAGAGTACTCAACCATGTCCGCATAGTTCACGAACCGTAGGGTGACACACTTAAGGTTGGATGTTGAAATGGTAGAACTTGAATATGGAATGGAGTTCGAATATTTGTTCGGAGTCCCAGATGAGATCTCGGACATCACGAGGAGTTCCGGAATGGTCCGGAGAATAAGATTCATATATAGGAAGTCATTTTATAAGATTTAAAATGATCCGGAAGATTCTATGGAAGGTTCTAGAAGGTTCTAGAAAAGTCCGGAAGAAACCACTTTGGAAGGCGGAGTCCCAAAGGGACTCCACCACCATGGCCGGCCAACCCTAAAGGGGGAGGAGTCCCAAGTGGACTCCCCTAAGGGAGCCGGCCACCCCCTCCCAAGGAAGGGTGGGAATCCCACCTCTAGTGGGAGTCCTAGCTTGTGTAGGTTTCATGTGATATGGAAGGTTTTGGTTTGGGGTCTTATTCGAAGACTTGTAGACCAACTCTTGGGTGTTCCACCTATATAATGAGGGCCAAGGGGAGGGGGCCGGTCACCCCAAGACCACAAGGTGGCCGCACCCCTTAGTGGTCGGCGCCCCCCTCTCCCAAACCCTAGCGGCCCTCTCTCCTCCACCACATCCCGCACGCTTAGCGAAGCTCCACCGGGTTTCTCCACCACCACCGACACCACGCCGTCGTGCTGCCGGATTCAAGAGGAGCTACTACTTCCGCTGCCCGCTGGAACGGGGAGGTGGACGTCGTCTTCATCTACAACCGAACGTGTGACCGAGTACGGAGGTGCTGCCCGTTCGTGGCGCCGTGATCAAGATCTTCTACGCACTTTTGCAAGCGGCAAGTGAACGTCTACCGCAGCAACAAGAGCCTCATCTTGTAGGCTTTGGAATCTCTTCAAGGGTGAGACTCGATAATCCCCTCGTTGCTACCGTCTTCTAGATTGCATCTTGGCTTGGATTGCGTGTTCGCGGTAGGAAATTTTTTGTTTTCTATGCAACGAATCCCTACAGTGGTATCAGAGCCGTGTCTATGCATAGATGGTTGCACGAGTAGAACACAATGGTTTTGTGGGTGTTGATGCTCTTGTTGTCTTTAGTTTGAGTACTTTGCATCTTTGTGGCATAGTGGGATGAAGCGGCTCGGACTAACTTTACATGACCGCGTTCATGAGACTTGTTCCTCGTTCGACATGCAACTTGTATTGCATAAGAGTCTTTGCGGGTGTCTGTCTCTCCTACTATAGTGAAGATTAAATTTACTCTTCTATTGACAACACTAGTATCACCGTTGTGGTTCATGTTCGTAGGTAGATTAGATCTCTCTCGAAAACCCTAAACCACGTAAAATATGCAAACCAAATTAGAGACGTCTAACTTGTTTTTGCAGGGTTTGGTGATGTGATATGGCCATAATGTGATGATGAATATGTATGAGATGATCATTATTGTATTGTGGCAACCGGCAGTAGCCTTATGGTTGTCTTTAAATTTCATGTTGAGTAGTATTTCAAAGTAGTTGTAATAGTTGCTACATGGAGGACAATCATGAAGACGGCGCCATTGACCTTGACGCTACGCCGACGATGATGGAGATCATGCCCGAAGATGATGGAGATCATGTCCGTGCTTTGGAGATGAAGATCAAAGGCGCAAAGACAAAAGGGCCATATCATATCACATATGAACTGCATGTGATGTTAATCCTTTTATGCATCTTATTTTGCTTAGATCGCGACGGTAGCATTATAAGATGATCCCTCACTAAAATCTCAAGATAATAAAGTGTTCATCCTTAGTAGCACCGTTGCCAAGACTTGTCGTTTCGAAGCATCTCGTGATGATCGGGTGTGATAGAATCAACAAGTGCATACAACGGGTGCAAGACAGTTTTGCACATGCGGATACTAAGGTGGCCTTGACGAGCCTAGCATGTACAGACATGGTCTCGGAACACGTGATACCGAAAGGTAGAGCATGAATCATATGGTTGATATGATGAACACTTTGAGTGTTCGCCATTGAAATCACACCTTGTCTCGTGATGATCGGACTTAGGTGCGATGGATTTGGTTCGTGTGATCACTAAGACAATGCGAGGGATATTGTTTTGAGTGGGAGTTCACCTAGATTTTTAATTATGTTGAATTAAAATTTGAACTCAATTTTTCATAAACTTAGTCTAAACTTTTGCAAATATATGTTGTAGAGATGGCGTCCCCAATCAATTTTAACCAGTTCCTAGAGAAAGAAAAGCTTAAGAGCAACGGTAGCAACTTCACCGACTAGTTCCATCATGTGAGGATCTTCCTCGCTGGCGGAAATCTGCAATTTGTGCTTGATGCACCGCTAGGTGACCCTCCTGCAGAAACTGAAACCGAGGAAGTAAAGAATGTTTACGCAACTCAGAAAACTCGGTACTCTCAAGTTCAGTGTGCCCTCCTGTGCAGTCTGGAAGCCGATCTTCAAAAACATTTTGAGCACCACGATCCTCATGAGTTGGTCAATGAGCTGAAAGCTATATTTGAGACTCATGCGGCCGTGGAATGCTATGAAGCATCGAAACACTTCTTCAGCTGTATGATGGAAGAAGGCAGCTCCGTTAGTGAGCACATGCTCATTATGACCGGGCATGCGAAGAAACTCAGTGACTTGGGAATAGTGATTCCTAATAGACTGGGGATTAATCGTGTCCTTCAATCACTGCCACCAAGTTACAAGAACTTTGTGATGAACTACAATATGCAGAACATGAACAAGGAGTTACCTGAACTCTTTGGCATCCTAAAAGCTGCTGAGATTGAGATCAAGAAAGAGCACCAAGTGTTGATGGTCAACAAGACCACCAGTTTCAAGAAACAGGGCAAGTCTACGGGAAAATTCAAGAAGGGTGGCAAGAAAGCTGCCACGCCTCCTATGAAACCTAAGAACGGCCCTAAGCACGATGCTGAGTGCTATTACTGCAAGGAGAAGGGACACTGGAAGCGTAATTGCTCCAAGTATCTGGCTGATCTAAAGAGCGGCCTTGTCAAGAAGAAGAAAGAAGGTATATCTGATATACATGTTATAGATGTTTATCTCACTGGTTCTCGTTCTAGTACCTGGGTATTTGATACTGGTTCGGTTGCTCATATTTGTAACTCGAAACAGGAACTAAAGAATAAACGAAGACTACTGAAAGATGAAGTGACGATGCGCGTTGGAAACGGATCCAAAGTCGATGTGATCGCTGTCGGCACACTTCCTCTACATCTACCTTCGGGATTAGTTTTAAGCCTAAATAATTGTTATTTTGTACCCGCGTTGAGCATGAACATTATATCTGGATCTTGTTTAATGCAAGACGGTTATTCATTCAAGTCTGAGAATAATGGTTGTTCTATTTTTATGAATAATATCTTTTATGGTCAAGCACCTGAAAAGAATGGCTTATTTCTGTTAGATCTCGATAGTAGTGATACGCATATACATAACATTGATGCTAAGCAAATTAAATTGAATGATAATCCTACTTATATGTGGCACTGTCGTCTTGGTCATATTGGAGTGAAACGCATGAAGAAACTCCATACCAATGGATTACTTGAATCACTTGACTTTGAGTCACTTGATAGATGAGAAGCATGTCTAATGGGAAAAATGACTAAGACTCCATTTTCTGGTATGATGGAGCGAGCTACTGACTTATTGGAAATCATACATACCGATGTGTGCGGACCAATGAGTGTAGCATCGCGCGGTGGTTATCGTTATGTTCTAACCTTCACAGATGATCTGAGTAGATATGGGTATATCTATTTCATGAAACATAAATCCGAAACTTTCGAGAAGTTTAAGGAATTCCAAAGTGAAGTAGAAAATCAACGTAACAAGAAGATTAAATTTCTATGATCTGATCGTGGAGGTGAATATCTGAGTTATGAGTTTGGCATGCATTTAAAGAAATGCGGAATACTTTCACAATTGACACCGCCGGGAACACCACAACGAAACGGTGTATCCGAACGTCGTAATCGAACTCTCTTAGATATGGTTCATTCTATGATGTCTCTTACTGATTTGCTGTTATCATTTTGGAGTTATGCATTAGAGACAGCCGCATTCACTTTAAATAGAGCACCATCAAAATCCGTAGAAACGACACCGTATGAATTATGGTTTAATAAGAAACCTAAGCTGTCGTTCCTTAAAGTTTGGGGTTGCGAAGCCTATGTAAAGAAGTTACAACCGGACAAGCTAGAACCCAAAGCGGAGAAATGCGTCTTCATAGGATACCCTAAGGAAACTATATGGTACACTTTCTATCACAGATCCGAAGGCAAAATCTTTGTTGCTAAGAACGGAACCTTTCTTGAGAAAGAATTTCTCACTAAAGAAGTGACTGGAAGAAAAGTAGAACTCGATGAGATTGATGAATCTATACTCGTTGATCAGAGTAGCGTGATCTGGGAAGTTGTACCTGTACCGCCTACACCGGCAACAGAGGAAGCTAATGATAATGATCATGAAACTTCGAACGAGGAAACTACTGAACCTCGCAGATCGACAAGGGAACGTACCACTCCTGATTGGTATGATCCTTGTCTAAATGTCATGATTGTGGACAACAATGATGACGACCCTGCGACGTATGAAGAAGCAATGATGAGCCCAGATTCCAACAAATGGCAAGAAGCCATGAAATCCGAAATGGGATCCATGTATGATAACAAAGTATGGACTTTGGTAGACTTACCTGATAGCCGCAAGGCTGTCGAGAATAAATGGATCTTCAAGAGAAAAACCGAAGCTGATGGTAATATTACTGTCTATAAAGCTCGACTTGTCGCAAAGGGTTTCCGACAAATTCAAGGAGTTGACTACGATGAGACTTTCTCACCTGTAGCGAAGCTAAAATCTGTGAGGATTTTGTTAGCAATAGCTGCATTTTTCGATTATGAGATTTGGCAGATGGATGTCAAAACGGCGTTCCTTAATGGAGACATTGAGGAAGAGTTGTATATGGTACAACCCAAAGGTTTTATCGATCCTAAAAATGCTGACAAAGTATGCAAACTTCAGCGTTCAATCTATGGACTGAAGCAAGCATCAAGAAGTTGGAACCGACGCTTTGATAAGGTGATCAAAGACTTCGGGTTTATACAGTGTCATGGAGAGGCCTGTATTTACAAGAAAGTGAGTGGGAGCTCTGTAGCATTCCTGATATTATATGTAGATGACATATTATTAATTGGGAATGATATAGAACTATTAAGCAGTGTAAAAGGTTATTTGAATAATCGTTTTTCAATGAAAGACCTTGGTGAAGCATCGTATATATTAGGCATCAAGATTTATAGAGATAGATCAAGACGCCTAATAGGGCTATCACAGAGTACATACCTGGACAAGATTCTAAAGAAGTTTAGAATGGACGAAAGCAAGAAAGGGTTCTTACCTATGTTACCAGGCAAGATCTTGAGTAAGACTCAAGGACCGGCTACGGCAGAAGAAAGAGAAAGGATGAGTAATATCCCCTATGCCTCGGCAGTAGGATCTATCATGTATGCCATGCTATGTACTAGACCGGATATAGCACATGCTGTTAGTTTGACTAGCAGATATCAAAGTGATCCAGGAATGAAACACTGGACAGCGGTCAAGAATATCCTGAAGTACTTGAAAAGAACTAAGGATATGTTTCTTTGTTATGGAGGTGACCAAGAGCTCGTTGTAAACGGTTACACCGATGCAAGTTGGAACACTGATCCTGATGACTCTAAGTCACAGTCTGGGTACGTGTTTATATTGAATGGTGCTGCAGTAAGCTGGGCAAGCTCGAAGCAGTGCACGGTGGCGAAGTCTTCAACAGAATCAGAGTACATAGCGGCTTCAGAGGCTTACTCTTTGTTGTAATTTTTTCTTTTTCTCCTCCCTGTTTGTAAATAGTTTTTTCTGTGTACAGTTAAAAGTTTTAATAAATTGCTGTGGGGGTTTTGCCCTACAGTTCTTGGTCAAAAAAAAGAAGCGGTATGGATGAAGAGGTTCATTGTAGAGCTCGGTGTGGTTCCTAGTGCATTGGACCCACTAGTCATATACTGTGACAACATGGGTGCCATCGCCAATGCACAAGAACCAAGGTCACACAAGAGGCTGAAGCATATCAAGCTGCGTTACCACTCGATTCGCGAGTACATCGAAGATGGAGAAGTAAAGATTTGCAAAGTACACACTGATCTGAATGTAGCAGATCCGTTGACTAAAGCTCTCCCTAGGGAAAGCATGACCAACACCAGAATGCCATGGGTGTTAGGTACCTTACAATGTAATCTAGATTATTGACTCTAGTGCAAGTGGGAGACTGAAGGAGATATGCCCAAGAGGCAATAATAAAAGTGGTTATTATATATCTTTATGTTTATGATAAATGTTTATATACCATGCTATAATTGTATTAACCGAAACATTGATACATGTGTGATATGTAAACAACAAAGAGTCCCTAGTATGCCTCTTAACTAGCTTGTTGATTAATGGATGATTAGTTTCATAATCATGAACATTGGATGTTATTAATAACAAGGTTATATCATTGTATGAATGATGTAATGGACACACCCAATTAAGCGTAGCATAAGATCACGTCATTAAGTTATTTGCTATAAGCTTTCGATACATAGTTACCTAGTCCTTATGACCATGAGATCATATAAATCACTTATACCGGAAAGGTACTTTGATTACATCAAACGCCACTGCGTAAATGGGTGGTTATAAAGGTGGGATTAAGTATCCGGAAAGTATGAGTTGAGGCATATGGATCAACAGTGGGATTTGTCCATCCCGATGACGGATAGATATACTCTGGGCCCTCTCGGTGGAATGTCGTCTAGTGTCTTGCAAGCATATGAATAAGTTCATAAGAGACCACATACCATGGTACGAGTAAAGAGTACTTGTCAGGAGACGAGGTTGAACAAGGTATAGAGTGATACCGATGATCAAACCTCGGACAAGTAAAATATCGCGTGACAAAGGGAATTGGTATCGTATGTGAATGGTTCATTCGATCACTAAAGTCATCGTTGAATATGTGGGAGCCATTATGGATCTCCAGATCCCGCTATTGGTTATTGGTCGGAGAGATTACTCAACCATGTCCGCATAGTTCACGAACCGTAGGGTGACACACTTAAGGTTGGATGTTGAAATGGTAGAACTTGAATATGGAATGGAGTTCGAATATTTGTTCGGAGTCCCGGATGAGATCCCGAACATCACGAGGAGTTCCGGAATGGTCCGGAGAATAAGATTCATATATAGGAAGTCATTTTATAAGATTTAAAATGATCCGGAAGGTTCTATGGAAGGTTCTAGAAGGTTCTAGAAAAGTCCGGAAGAAACCACTTTGGAAGGCGGAGTCCCAAAGGGACTCCACCACCATGGCCGGCCAACCCTAAAGGGGGAGGAGTCCCAAGTGGACTCCCTAAGGGGCCGGCCACCCCCTCCCAAGGAAGGGTGGGAATCCCACCTCTAGTGGGAGTCCTAGCTTGGGTAGGTTTCATGTGATATGGAAGGTTTTGGTTTGGGGTCTTATTCGAAGACTTGTAGACCAACTCTTGGGTGTTCCACCTATATAATGAGGGCCAAGGGGAGGGGGCCGGCCACCCCAAGACCACAAGGTGGCCGCACCCCTTAGTGGCCGGCGCCCCCCTCTCCCAAACCCTAGCGGCCCTCTCTCCTCCACCACATCCCGCACGCTTAGCGAAGCTCCGCCGGGTTTCTCCACCACCACCGACACCACGCCGTCGTGCTGCCGGATTCAAGAGGAGCTACTACTTCCGCTGCCCGCTGGAACGGGGAGGTGGACGTCGTCTTCATCTACAACCGAACGTGTGACCGAGTACGGAGGTGCTGCCCGTTCGTGGCGCCGTGATCAAGATCTTCTACGCGCTTTTGCAAGCGGCAAGTGAACGTCTACCGCAGCAACAAGAGCCTCATCTTGTAGGCTTTGGAATCTCTTCAAGGGTGAGACTCGATAATCCCCTCGTTGCTACCGTCTTCTAGATTGCATCTTAGCTTGGATTGCGTGTTCGCGGTAGGAAATTTTTTGTTTTCTATGCAACGAATCCCTACACCTTCTTCATCGACAACATCAGGTTCCTCTAGTGAAACTATATTTTTATTCCATCACATCTTATGCACTTTGCTTGGAGCGTCGGTTTGTTTTTGTTTTTGTTTTGTTTGAATAAAATGGATCCCAGCATTCATTGTGTGGGAGAGAGACACGCTCCGCTGTTGCATATGGACAAATATGTCCTTAGGCTTTACTCATAATATTCATGGCGAAAGTTTCTTCTTCGTTAAATTGTTATATGGTTGGAATCGGAAAATGATACATGTAGTAATTGGTAAAATGTCTTGGATAATGTGATACTTGGCAATTGTTGTGCTCATGTTTAAGCTCTTGCATCATATACTTTGCACCTATTAATGAAGAAATACATAGAGCTTGCTAAAATTTGGTTTGCATAATTGGTCTCTCTAAGGTCTAGATAATTTCTAGTATTGAGTTTGAACAACAAGGAAGACGGTGTAGAGTCTTATAATGTTTACAATATGTCTTTTATGTGAGTTTTGCTGCACCGCTTCATCCTTGTGTTTGTTTCAAATAACCTTGCTAGCCTAAACCTTGTATCGAGAGGGAATACTTCTCATGCATCCAAAATCCTTGAGCCAACCACTATGCCATTTATGTCCACCATACCTACCTACTACCTGGTATTTCTCCGCCATTCCAAAGTAAATTGCTTGAGTGCTACCTTTAAACAATTCAAAATTTATCACATCTGATTTGTGTCAATGTTTTATAGCTCATGAGGAAGTATGTGGTGTTTATCTTTCAATCTTGTTGTGCAACTTTCACCAATGGACTAGTGGCTTCATCCGCTTATCCAATAATTTTGCAAAAAGAGCTGGCAATGGGATTCCCAGTCCCAAATTAATTAACAAAAAAATAGACACTCCTCCATGGTATGTGATTGTTGGACGGCACCCGAAGGATTCGGTTAGCCATGGCTTGAGAAAGCAAAGGTGGGGAGGAGTGTCATCATAATAAAACTAAAATAAAAAGGCACTCCTTCATGGTATGAGATTATTGGCAAGCACCCGAAGGATTCGGTTAGCCATGGTTTGTGAAAGAAAGGTTGGAAGGAGTGCCACACAAAAATAAAATAAAATGGGAGCCGCTCTTTGAAGGTTTGTCTGGCAAGGGGGTTAGAGTACCCACTACCATTTGTTGACAACAACAAACACCTCTCAAAACTTTACTTTTATGCTCTCTATATGTTTTCATAATCAAAGCTCTAGCACAAATATAGCAATCAATGCTTCCCTCTGCGAAGGGCCTTTCTTTTACTTTTATGTTGAGTCAGTGACAAGGTATTAACTTGTCAATGCCTATGGATTGTAGGCTACGGTTTAGTTGGAAGTAGAGGGCAAGTAGACCTCGAAGGTTTCAGCCGAAAAGTACTCGATGATTATGAAAACTAGGGTTTGTAAAACAATAATTCGATGATTTCCGCGTCCCTCGACTCCCCCTTATATAGGAGGCGGAGCCGAGGGATTCGTGTTGTACAAGTTACAAAGTCCGGGAAGGTTTCTAACTCATCCCGTAAAATTACAAATAAGACTTTCTATTACAACTCTAGCTTTCCTTAATAATATCTTGGGCTTCCGAATCTTCTTATTCTTTGGGTAATGGGCCTTCAGTAAACCCCGGGTACTATCTTCGGCAGGCCCATTTGGGATGCCTATGTCAGTAGCCCCCGAGATTTTGCTTGAATCGTAGGGTCAAGGAAAATCTCCACTGTTTATTTTTATTCGACAGCTTCGACTTTTTCTATATTTCTTCTCATAAACATCTATATTGTATAGGGATGATGGTAGTTGGGGCTAGTTCATCTGACGGATCAGGTACTAGTTAACTGCTCTAGTGGCAATCCGCAAAAACCTACTTCAAGATCACGTCCCTGGACATGACCTCGGGATACTGGTGTAAACTTCGACAGGTGCCGCTTAAGGTCTTACCATTCTGTCGAGTCCCAGTAAAATTTATCGGGTACCTAACACGTCCGTTAGGATTTTTCTTCGTATCTGTTGATATGGATAAAAGTAGCAGAGCGCAGTCTTCGGCGATGCCACGCCCAGCAGAACGGATCTGGGGTCTTACCTTCGCAAATTTGCGGCATTCAGAAATTGATCGCAACTTCGGCGTTCTGAGAATATATTGTCGAGTGCTTTTTCGGCTGTTGCAATGGCACATTTTATCGAGTCAAAAATGACTTATATTGCCCTCCTGATGGGAGTATATGTAGAGTTAATTATAACTCGAAATATACTTTTTTGCTCTTCTATCTTTTTTTTCTTTCTTTCTTTTTTATAATTTCATCGGGCACGCGAGCAGCGTTCCCGATGGGAGTAGCCCCCGAGGCTACAGCCAAGGACTTGTACTTGGGTGTAGGCTCCACGCCTTATGCCGCTATATTTTCTTTTATCTCCTGAAGTTTTATAATTTCTCGGGTGCGCGAACAGCGCCCCCGATGGGAGTAGCCCCCGAGGCTATGAACAAATATTTGTATTTGGTCATAGGCTCACGCCATTTCTATCTTGTCCTTCTGGATCTTTTCCTTTTTTCCAAAGTAGCCCCCGAGCATTTGATCAAAAACTTGTATTTGATCAAAGGCTCAGCATTATTTTTCCGTGTCGCCTTTTATGAAGCTGTTGAATCGAATTTTTTCTTCTGCTAAGGTGACGTTGTTGCTGACGATAGCCACGATTGCTAGTCAGAAATTTGCGACAAGTCTTTTCTTGCTGCCATGCGGGCCCAATTGATCCACTATCTTGACACGTCGTGCAAGTGGGGGACACACGTCCTCCGCTTTTTCTGGCGCACGCACCGTAACTTCCCCAATGTTGAATTACTTTTTTACCCTTGTTGTTACGTGGCTATCATCTGTCACACATTTTCCTTATCCAACGGTCCGCCGCTTCAGCGCACCTCTATATAAGGTCTTCTTCTTCCTCCTCGAGCACCTCCGCTCGCGCCGTCCTCCTGCTCCCATCTGCAAATTTCCTCCTGCGATCCACAGCCACCTAAGCTCCTCGCCTCCGAGCTGCAAACCCTGCGCCATTGTTGATGCCACCTCGTCGATTGACAAGGCACAGTACGCCGGAGTCCTCCATGGCCGCCGTGGATCTTGGGGCGGCGGAGTGGGAAAGATCGAAGATTTCCACTCAAGATATCAACATGCTCAAGAAGTTGGGGATCAGCAAGAAACCCAAGGCACTGTGCTTCCCCAGTGAGGAAAGCTACCCAACCCCTCCAATGGGGTACCGGGTAAGTTTTGTCGACCACCTCATCCGCGGTCTTTCCGCCCCCATTCATCCTTTTCTCCGTGGACTTCTTTTTATCTACGGTCTGCAACTCCACCACCTCACGCCAAATTCAATCCTCCATATCTCCATTTTCATCACTTTGTGCGAGGCCTTCCTTGGCGTCCCGGCCTAGCGGGCGCTATGGAAGCGCATTTTCTTCTGCCGCCGTAATGGCTCGCCCAATGTCGCCTATAATATAGGCGGCGTTGTAATTTCTGTTCGGCCCACTGTCGACTACTTCGACGTCAAGCTTCCTGACTCAGTTCAAGGATGGCGCAAGAAGTGGTTGTACATTCAGGAGGAGAACCATGGATGTGCGGAGGACAACATCCCTCCTTTTGATGGCGCCAAGAAAATCTTTCGCCGCCGCTCCTGGGACGCGGAGGCCACCGAAGAAGAAAGGGCGTCGACAGAAACCTTGATGGCTCGTATCCACGAGTTGCAAAACACTCGCGGCAAAGAGTTATCGGGTGTCCAAATCACTGCATACTTTCTTAGGACTAGAGTGCAGCCGCTTCAGGCTCGCAAATATCCTCTATGGAAATATGCTGGCGACAAGGACGTAGATCGGCTGTCGGTGAATTTGGAGGTCAAGGATTTAGAAAAACTTGTCCGAAAAATTTCGTCTCTCAGCAAAAAAGATGCTATCCCTTCTTCTTGCCGTGTGACACCATTCAGCGCCGCCAATCCACTTCCCAAGGTAATTTTTGTCTATTGTCTTGTTGTTGCTTTGCTATCTTTTTTGTAACTTCTTTTCTGACATCTCTCCCTGTTTTATTTTGCACAGAATCATCCAGACCTTGTCTCGCTTCCTCCTCTTCCTGAAGGTGGAGAAGTCGAAGAAAGGGCCATTATCACTGATGACAATCAAGAAGCTCCATCTTTTGTGAATGAACCCGTGGATTCTCGAAAATCTGCGGGATCTTCCGAAGGCACTGCGTCGGCACTATCTCCTCCTCCCATTTGTTTCTCCAAAAGGCAAAAGGAAGAGGAATGACGTCGAAGATTCCGGCACTTCCAAAGCCGAAGAAGTTGATCCTTCACGTCAGAAGGCAATTTATGATCCTTATCTTGAATCCCTCGTCAGCTCGTAAGTCATTTTTATTTCTCCTTATTTCTGTACTCAAAATTTTTGTCTTATCTTGCTTTTTATGCTGTCGATTTTTAATCACAGCGATGATGAGGAAGAAGTACCAACTTTTGACGTGGCTCCTCGGACGAGCACGTCACATACTTTACTTGTCTCGGATACGCCAGTTGAAGGAGAAGAATCCTCGCCTCCTCAACAAAACGTCGTCACCACTACTCCGCCTTCAAGCCCCCTTGCTCCTTCACCAAAAAGGACAAGGATTGAAACGATCATTGAGCCTGCCCCTCAATTGGGTAGCTCTTCTACTCCGCTCTTGGATGATGTAAGTTTTTTAATTTTCTTGCCAGTATCTATATTTCCTATATTTGCTTTTTTACGCCTTCATTCTTTTTCCATACCGATGTTTCTCTTTCTTTGTTCTTCTTTAACAGCCCATGATCAAAGAGCTTATTCGCATCGGATCCCAATTCATTGGGTACCGTGAGTATGCCAGCAGAACTGAAGGTAATAACTTTTTTGCTGTCGTTGTTTCTGACTTCTTGCTCCTGTTTTTGTCGCAATTTTGACCTTTCTTTTCTATTTCGACAGAGAAACTTGCAGAGGCCAACAAGCTTGCCGACACTCTTGCTCAAAAGCTGGAGCAAAGTGAAGCGGCCCGTAAGAAAGCCGAACTTGTTGCTAGCGAAGCCAAAGCAGAGGCTAATGAAGCCAAGGCAAAAGCTGCTAGTGTCGAGGAACTGCAGAAGAGACTTGAGGATACTGAAACTGCTTTAAACGAGCACAAAGCCGCACAGGCTACTCGTGAAAAGGGCATCCTCAAGCGCCTGAATTCGCAAAATCGGCGCTTCCAAGGTAATTTTATCGATCCTTTCTATTTTTTATAGGACCTGCTTTTTCTTGCTTTTGACCAACGTTTATTTCCTGTGGCAGGCCAAACAAACCAAGAGTTTGATCTGGAGAATCCCGACAATGATCCTCTCCTTGACGCACTTTCTTATTTGGAGTTTCATGGATCCGAAATTCGTGAAGGCGTGGTGAATGCTGACGCAGGATTGTCGAAGCTATTCCCCTACTTCTTCCCGAAGAAAGAGGAGCCCAAGACTTTCCTTGCCCTTGCCCAGAGCTTCAATCCATCAGAGGACCTTGGGCTGAAAATGCGCCAAGAGAACATGAAGATTGCTGTCGAGAGCACTGTTGCCTTGGTCGCTGACAGCCAACAAACTGTTGACTGGATGAAGGTTGGCGACACCGAGCAGATAGAGCAAACAAAATGGCGGTCTTTGATCAAGGCAGCCAAGCCCAATACGAAGAAAATTCTGGCCTATCTCGGGATCAAGCCATCTTCAACTCCTAGCTCATCGAGGCCGGAGGTCTAGTTGCATGCCTCTTTGTTTTTTTTGCTTTCTCTGTCTCTTTTGCCCTTGTCGCCAATTTAGCTATGGCGACAATTATCCTGGTAGTCTATGTAAATTTTTAATGAAATTCCTTCTGGCACTATCATTGATCCTGGCGCTTTCTTTTCCAGTTAATATTTGATAACTATTCGACCAATCCTTGCTCTGCCGATGCTTCACCTGCTTCTTCCTTCTCGAAGAAAATGCTAGTTGATGACGACCCCCTTGAAGGTTCTTCGAGCAAACATTTGTCGGAAGATTTGCAAGAACTTCGACAACAACTTCAATCCATGAAGAAACAAACTCTGGCAATGATGGAACAATCTCGGAAAGCATCCGAACAAGAAAAACTTGCTCTCCAACAAGCCAAAGAGGCTATGGCTGCCAAGGATACTGCTGTATTGGAAGCAAAGGAAGCCACTACCCGAGAAAATAGCATGCTCGAGCTAATGTTGGAAGCTAGCACAGATATGTTAGGTATGTTTGTCCAACCTCACAATGCCTCCTCTTTATTTTGCTGTGCCCCCCTTCAAATTTATTGCCTTGTCGCTTAATAGGCTCGGTTCTTGATGCTACCGCCGAAGATCGAAGAGTAAACGAGATAACAAATCTTCTTGTCAATCCTTCCCTTAACCATGGCTGTTTATTCTGGGCCACCCCTGAACGAACCCAGCAAATTGTCAGGTTCCAAGATCGTGCTTGCCAAGTGCGCGAATTTCTTAATTTTTGCACGACAACATTAACCCTTCTTTACAAGACTTTGTTTCCTCGAAATGAAGTTACCAAAACTCTTCCTGAATTGCTGGAGATATTCAGAGATGCTCCCCGCATTCATAATTTTGTGCGAGCTCAATTGACTGCTGGAGCAAGGTTCGCCATGATTATGATAAATATTTGCCATCCAAAATTAGACCTGACGAAGATTGTTGCTGATCGCCTGGCCAAGAAATCGCGGCGAAAAAATGATATTGACACAATCAATGAGATGGTAACTCCTGTGGCCGAGTCGATGATAGATGAGCTTCTTCGGATGGACTCAGAATTCTTCGTCAAGGGATCCTATGCTGAACATAAAACAACCAGAGGCTTGTCCATAGATAGTATTTTAGGCTTTGACTGATTTGTACCATATTGCAAAACATTGTGTCTGTATCTTTTTTGATTTCTTTTTTATTTCCGAAGAAATTTGTTGTATATTGTAAAGTGCTCTATATTGTTGGAGCCCCCGAGCCTTCTGGCTAGAGTTTGTACTGTTTTTCCATCTCGAAGATTTTTCATCTTGCCGTAAGAAGATATCTTTATTTTTTCATAAAATAGGTTGCAAGCCCCCGAGTATCTTAGTGTCGAAGTTCTATATTTTTATTGCGAGGTTCTTAGACCAAAGCAATAAGATTTTTGACGTGTACACTATATTTATAATTGTTAGCTTCCGATTTTTATATTTGGCGAGGTATTAGTGTACCAAGGCGAAATATTTCGGTAAGTCTAGTTTGTCTATATTGTACGTATTTTGAGACTTGAAGGCGTTGAGCCCCCGAACGTGTCGAAGAATAAGAAGTATATCTCCACTATCTTTATTATATTGCAGCACCGCGAGCCCGCCTCATTAAAAACCTTTCCGGCCCCACTCGGTGCCCCGAAAAGGAAAAGAGTGCGTCTGAAAACTCGCGGGCGTTTCAGTACATTGTATTTTTACAGAGAAGGACTATACTTCAGCTCTAGGCGTAGAACCGCCTGAGCTGCGCCACGTTCCAGGGGTTTTTCTCGGGAGCCCCTGTCTTCTTGTCCTTGATCCTGTATGCGCCTCCGTCGATGACTTCCGTGACAACGTAAGGCCCCAACCATGGTGATTCGAGCTTCTCAGTACTTTTTTGATTTAACCGCAAGACCAAATCTCCAACTTGAAAAGATCTTGGCCTTAACCATCGACTGTGGTAGTTTTTGAGGTCTTGCTGGTATTTGGTGACTCGTGAAAGTACTTCATCTCGAGCTTCGTCGAGTGCGTCCATATCATCCTCCCGAGCTTTTTGTGATGTTTCTTCGTCATACTCTGTTACTCTTGGCGAATCATGCTCTATTTCAATTGGTAATACTGCTTCGGCTCCGTGGACGAGAAAAAACGAAGTTTCTTGTGTCGCCGTATTTGGTGTTGTTCGGATGCTCCACAAAACACTTGGCAATTCCTCTGGCCAAGTATGTCGAGCTTTTTCAAGCGGTCCTAGCAGGCGCTTTTTGAGGCCGTTGCAGATGATTCCATTGGCTTTCTCGACTTGTCCGTTAGTTTGCGGGTGCCCAACTGACGCAAAGTGCAATTTAATGCCTACTTCTGCACAGTATTCCTTGAATTCCTTGGATGTGAAGTTTGAACCATTATCTGTGACAATGCTATGAGGCACTCCAAACCGAAAAACGAGGCCTTTCACAAACTTTATTGCCAATGCTGCATCTGGTGAATTTATTGGCTTCGCTTCTACCCACTTGGTGAATTTGTCGACAGCGACCAGCAAGTACTCATACCCTCCTGGCGAAGCTTTGTGCAACTTGCCCACCATATCAAGTCCCCATTGGGCAAAGGGCCACGACAATGGTATTGGTGTTAATTCCGCCGCTGGAGAGTGAGGTTTTGCGGCAAATCTTTGACACGCGTCGCAAGTTCTTACTATTTCCTTTGCATCCTCGATTGCTGTCAACCAATAGAATCCTGCCCGAAAAACTTTGGCTGCAATAGCTCGACTACTTGCGTGGTGGCCACATATTCCTTCGTGTACATCCTTCAGAATTATTCTTCCTTCCTCGGGTGTGACACACCTTTGCAGAACGCCTGAAATACTTCGCTTGTATAACTCCCCCTTGATCACTGTGAAAGCTTTGGATCGTCGAATAATTCGCCTGGCCTCAATCGGATCGTCGGGTATTTCTTTCCTGAGGATATATGATATATACGCTTGCATCCAAGGAACTTCTACCATCATCACAAGTTCTTGGTCCTCTTCATCCTCCGTGGTTTCTTTGAGGGGCGCCGAAGTTTTTCCTTCCTTTGCTTTTTTCTGCACCTTTTTCGGCTTTGTGGATCTCTCCGCTATTTCTTCCCAAAATACTCCTGGCGGGATTGGGAGGCACTGCGATCCGATGTTTGCGAGAACGTCGGCCTCATCATTGCTCAATCTACTGATGTGATTTACCTCACACCCATCAAACAGCTTCTCAAGCTCATTGTACACCTCCTTGTATGCCATCATGCTATCATTGACTGCGTCACATTGGTTCATAACTTGCTGAGCCACCAATTGCGAGTCGCCAAAGATTTTTAGTCGAGTTGCACCGCAAGCTTTCGCCATCTTCATCCCGTGTATGAGGGCTTCATATTCTGCTTCATTGTTGGATGCGTTAGGGAACGTCATCCGAAGGACGTATTTCAACTTGTCGCCTTCAGGTGATATAAGTACTACTCCTGCGCCATCTCCTTCTACTCTCTTGGACCCATCGAAGTTCATGGTCCAAGTTCTCGACAAATCTGGGGTCCCGTGTTTTGTAGCTCCATCCACTCGCAATGAAATCGCGAGAACTTGCGACTTGATTGCCTTTCTTTTTTCATACGTGATGTCCCGAGGGGAAAGTTCTATTCCCCAAAGGGAGACACGCCCTGTAGCTTCTGGATTGTTCAGTATATTTGAAAGAGGTGCTTCGTTGACTACTATTATCGGGTGTGCCGAAAAATAGTGGCGCAACTTTCTTGCCGTTGCAATTACTCCATATGCTAGTTTCTGGTACTGCGGGTACCGCTGTTTGGAAGGCGATAAAACTTCACTGATGAAATATACTGGCCTTTGCATTCCATGGAGTTTTCCTTCTTCTTCTCTTTCAACAACTAGCACCGTGCTAACCACTTGGGGCGTGGCTGCAATGTACAGCAGGAGAGGTTCTTTTTCCTTCGGCGCCGCCAAGATTGGTGGTGTCGAGATTGTGCGCTTCAGATCCTCGAAAGCTCTGTCGGCCTCTTCGTTCCACTGGAATTTCTCCCCTTGCTTTATCAGAGCGTAAAATGGTAACGCTTTTTCTCCCAGCCTGGCGACGAATCTGCTCGTAGCTGCGACTCGCTTGATTAGCTGCTGTATTTCTTTCAACTTTGTTGGCTTCCTCATTGTTACGATAGCTTGTATTTTGTCGGGATTTGCTTCAATCCCTCTTGCTGAAACTAGAAACCCCAGAAGTTCTCCTGCTGGTACGCCGAAAGAACACTTCGTCGGGTTCAGCTTGAGGCAGAATTTTTCGAGGTTGTCAAAGGTTTCCTTGAGATCCTCGATCAGCGTTGCCCCCTTTTTTGACGTTATGACGACATCGTCGATGTATACTTGCACGTTTTTCCCAATCTGTGTCGCCAAACACTTCTGCATCATCCTCTGATATGTTGCTCCCGCGTTTTTCAGACCAAAGGGCATTGTTCTGTAGCAAAACACGCCGTAAGGTGTGATGAACGCTGTCTTTACTTCATCTTCTTCTTTCAATCTGATCTGGTTGTAACCAGAATATACGTCCAGGAAGGAAAGACGTTCACATCCAGCCGTGGAGTCGATAATTTGATCGATCCTCGGGAGGGGAAAGTGATCCTTTGGACAATGTTTATTGAGACACGTAAAGTCGACGTACATGCGAAGGACCTTAGTGTTTTTCTTCGGCACCAACATAGGATTTGCTACCCATGTGGCTTCTGTGTGCAACTCCTTGATGAAACCAGCTTCTCGTAGTCGATCGATTTCTGATAGCATGGTCTTGCGGTTTGGTTCCGAAAAACGCCGCAAGGGTTGTTTGATTGGTTTCGCTAATGGATCCAAGTTTAGGTGGTGCTCGGCAAGTTCCCTGGGTACTCCTGGCATGTCAGCTGGACACCATGCGAAGATTTTCCAGTTCTCACGGAGGAACTCGACGAGCGCGCTTTCCTATGCGAGGTCCATGTCGTTTGCGATGGACGTCGTCTTTTTCGGGTCTGTCGGGTGAATCTGCACCTCCTTAGAATTTTTCTCGGTATTGAAAGTTGATTCTTTATTTGGTCTTCCAACGTCTGGCAGCACGTCGTAGTCAATCATACTCCTTGACGCCAAATACTCAGCTTGCATCCCGAAAGTTTCTGATATCCGATGAAAATCCTTATCGCACTTATCGGCTAAGGCGAAGCTTCCTTTGACTGTGATTGGTCCCTTCGGTCCAGGCATCCTCCACAACAGGTATGTATAGTGTGGTACCGCCATAAATCTAGCATATGCTGGTCGTCCCAACAGAGCGTGGTACTGCGATGGAAAATCCACAACTTCAAATTCCAGCTTCTCGATTCTATAATTCTCTCGGGTTCCAAACTGAACGTCGAGATTGATCTTCCCCAATGAATAACTTGGTTTCTCCGGTGTGATACCATGGAACCTCGTGTCTGTTGGCTTCAAGTTTGCTAGGGATATGTTCATCTTCCTCAATGTATCTGCATACATAAGGTTTAAGCTGCTGCCGCCATCTATGAACACTCGAGAGACATCAAATCCCGTAATAACTGCTGGTAAGATAAGTGCTGACTGCCCTGGTCGAGGAACTTGCTGCGGATGATCTGCTATGGTGAAGCCAATATCTTGCCCCCGACCAATTAAGATACTCGACTGTTGGTGGAGGCATTTTTTCTGCCATGAACACTGTCGTGAGATTACTTTCGAGCTCTATTGGATGGCCTTCCCTTACGAATCATCGACACCGCTCCGTTGGAGTTAGGATCAACGTAAGGTGGTGGTGGAGGTGCTGCCGCTATTCTCGAGCTGATGTCGATTATCTTACGTAATCGCGGGAGGAGGTGGCAAGTGAATCTCGCTCCTGGGTTCTCGAGGATTTCTCTGTGCTGCCCGAGCGTTAGCGTGCTCGCCCACCTTAACATTGCGTGGAAATTGCGACAATCTTTCGCAGATGTCTGTTGTCTTTTTCCGTTCTTTGTCGAGGAAAAAGTGCATCTGACACGGCCCATTCATCATCTCTTCAGGAGACACGAAAGGCCTCGGGAACCTTGCCCCGCTATTTTGCCTGTTGTTTCGAGAATCGTCTCTATTATCGCCTCGCTGCTCATTGCTTCTCTGATAATCATCTCTGATGTTTCCTCCTGTGTTTGCCCGAAAACCTGCCGAAATTTGTCCTGGAGCATCATAGTTCGGGTAATGCCGAGGAAATCGTCGCCTCGGTTGATAATTTCGACCACGGTCCTCCTCTGGCGACCTGTGCCGTTTGTTGTGGACAGCATCTTCTCCATCTGCCCATCTGTTTGCTATTTCCATTAACGCGGATACTGTCTTTGGGTTGGTCCTTCCCAAGTCCTCGACAAAATCTCCACGCCTGATTCCTGCGACAAACGCATCTATCGCTCTCTCGTCAGATATATTTTCTGCCGAGTTTTTGATGATGTTCCACCTTTGGATATATTTTCTCATTGGCTCGTCTGGCTTTTGTCGACATGCTCTCAACTCCTCTAACGACGCAGGTTTTTTGCACGTGGACCTGAAGTTCTTGACGAACACGTCCTCAAAGCTTTCCCAACTGTCGATAGATCCTGGAGGGAGTTTCTTTATCCAAGACCGTGCTGCTCCACTCAAATGCACCTGGATGCTTTGCATAGCTGTTGCTTTGGTTCCTCCTATGAGTTTCACCGTCTCGAGATAATCAACTAGCCAATCTTCTGGATCTTGAAGGCCGTCGAATTTTTTGAAATTATCAGGCAACTTGAATCCCGAAGGTACTCGAGTTTTTCGCACTCTCCTCGTGAAGCATGGCAAACCGCACATATCCTCGTCGTTTAACTCTGGGGACTGCCGATGTTCTCTTCTGCTTTGTCACGCTCTGTCGACCCTTGCTTGTGCTGCCGTATCTCTTGCTCCACTTGGTCCCTCAGGAGCTGCTGCTGCTGCTGCCGCAGGTCGTGGACTATTTTGCCTTGCTGTTCCTTCGGGAGGTGTTGATACAAACGCCGTCCCCATGGCTCCAACTCCTGCTATCGCCATGTTGTACAGTGTTTCCCTTGGATCTCCTGGAGGTGGTTTAGATGCGAGGATAAAAGCATGTGTCGCCATATACCCAGCCTCTGGTGTCTTAGGGATGATGTTTCCTCTTGTGTCTATCGACATAAAGGACATGTCGAGGTTTTGGACCAGGAGCTCTCTTTCTGCTTCGGGTATGTGTTGTAACGTTGATCTTGCTCTGTTCCGAGCTTCCCTGTGGCTATCACCCGAAGTTCTAGATTGTCGACTCAACTCTGCCCTTCTCCTGCTGGATGCAGAAGCTGCCTCCTTTCTTCTGTTTAACTCAGCTGCCTGTTTTTCCAATTCTCTTGCAGCTCGTGCGAGCCTATATTGATATGCTTGTAATTCCTCTGGCGTGGCTGTGGTGGCCATTGGTTCTGATCCATCCATAGCTCTCGCGGCTCTATCCCACGCTGCTTGCGGGAGTCGAACTCTGTGTCGCGGCTGTGGCCCGACGTATTTACTGCCCAGGGCTCATCGCAGATCAGAGGGATCGACGTATGGATTTCCCAGATCGTCGAAAGCCTCAGATGTTTCCTCTTGGTCATTGCTTGGCTCTCCAATGACATAAATCTGATGATATTTTGTGTTCAGATCTATGTTGGGTTTGGTGATACCATCGTTGAGATTGGTGAAGACCTCGCCCACTGTAGTAGATTTGTCGATGAAGTCGTAACTGTGGACACTGCTTGAGCCATCGCTTATATATGAGTCCGCAGATGACTCAAACGACATGTCGCTGAAGATCTTGGCGAGTTTCTCTCTTGCCCTGATGCTGATGTAGCGTGACGACGAAGTTTCTTCTTCTCCTGATTCGGTTGACGATGTATAGCTTGAAAAATCGGAATCGACCGCCGACGATCCCGACGAAATCGGAATTTCGACACGATACGATCCTTCCTTCTCGACGCGAAAGCGAAACCTTCCGAACGTCATCTCCATAGGCTCCGCCAGATACGCATATGCATCCAAACGGGAGGGTGGGTGAGGAACAAAATCGACAGGACCAGCAGCGATCTGTTTACCTCGATCCATTGCGTTGCTTGCAGTTGATGATGTCGAAGATCTTGAACGTGCCATCGAGATCAGATCCTTACGCCTCTAGTTCCCACAGACGGCGCCAATTGACAAGGTATTAACTTGTCAATGCCTATGGATTGTAGGCTAGGGTTTAGTTGGAAGTAGAGGGCAAGTAGATCTCGAAGGTTTCAGCCGAAAAGTACTCGACGATTATGAAAACTAGGGTTTGTAAAACAATAGTTCGATGATTTCCGCGTCCCTCGACTCCCCCTTATATAGGAGGCGGAGCCGAGGGATTCGTGATGTACAAGTTACAAAGTCCGGGAAGGTTTCTAACTCATCCCGTAAAATTACAAATAAGACTTTCTATTACAACTCTAGCTTTCCTTAATAATATCTTGGGCTTCCGAATCTTCTTATTCTTCGGGTAATGGGCCTTCAGTAAACCCCGGGTACTATCTTCGGCATGCCCATTTGGGATGCCTATGTCAGTCAGTTCACCTATTTCTCTCCATCCCAAGAAGCAAACACTTGTGTGAACTGTGCATTGATTCCTACATACTTGCATATTGCACTTGTTATATTACTTTACATTGACAACTATCCATGAGATATACATGTTACAAGTTGAAAGCAACCGCTGAAACTTAATCTTCCTTTGTGTTGCTTCAATACCTTTACTTTGAATTATTGCTTTATGAGTTAACTCTTATGCAAGACTCATTGATGCTTGTCTTGAAAGTACTATTCATGAAAAGTCTTTGCTATATGATTCATTTGTTTACTCATTGCATTACCATTATTTTGATCACTGCATTCATTACATATGCTTACAATAGTATGATCAAGGTCATGATGGCATGTCACTCCAGAAATTATCTATGTTATCGTTTACCTGCTCGGGACGAGCAGAAACTAAGCTTGGGGATGCTGATACGTCTCCGACGTATCGATAATTTCTTATGTTCCATGCCACATTATTGATGATATCTACATGTTTTATGCATACTTTATGTCATATTTATGCATTTTCTGGCACTAACCTATTAACGAGATGCCGAAGAGCCGATTCTTTGTTTTATTGCTGTTTTTGGTTTCAGAAATCCTAGTAAGAAAATATTCTCGGAATTGGACGAAATCAACGCCCAGGGGCCTATTTTCACACGAAGCTTCTAGAAGACCGAAGATTTTACGAAGTGGGGCCACGAGCTGGCGACACACTAGGGCGGCGCGGCCTGGCCCTTGGCCGCGCCGGCCTAGCGTGTGGGGCCCTCGTGTGGCCCCCTGACCTATCTCCTCCGCCTACTTATAGCCTTCGTCGCGAAACCCCCATTACCGAGAGCCACGATACGGAAAACCTTCCAGAGACGCCGCCGCCGCCAATCCCATCTCGGGGGATTCAGGAGATCGCCTCCGGCACCCTGCCGGAGAGGGGAATCATCTCCCGGAGGACTCTTCACCGCCATGGTCGCCTCCGGAGTGATGAGTGAGTAGTTCACCCCTGGACTATGGGTCCATAGCAGTAGCTAGATGGTCGTCTTCTCCTAATTGTGCTTCATTGTCGGGTCTTGTGAGCTGCCTAACATGATCAAGATCATCTATCTGTAATGCTATATGTTGTGTTTGTTGGGATCCGATGGATAGAGAATATTATGCTATGTTGATTATCAATCTATTACCTATGTGTTGTTTATGATCTTGCATGCTCTCCGTTATTAGTAGAGGCTCTGGCCAAGTTTTTACTCTTAACTCCAAGAGGGAGTACTTATGCTCGATAGTGGGTTCATGCCTCCATTAAATCTGCAGGACGATGTGAGAAAGTTCTAAGGTTGTGGATGTCTTTGTTGCCACTAGGGATAAAACATCGATGCTATGTCCGAGGATGTAGTTATTGATTACATTACGCACCATACTTAATGCAATTGTCTGTTGTTTGCAACTTAATACTGGAAGGGGTTCGGATGATAACCTGAAGGTGGACTTTTTAGGCATAGATGCATGCTGGATAGCGGTCTATGTACTTTGTCGTAATGCCCAATTAAATCTCACAATACTCATCATATCATGTATGTGCATGGTCATGCCCTCTTTATTTGTCAATTGCCCAACTGTAATTTGTTCACCCAACATGCTATTTATCTTATGGGAGAGACACCTCTAGTGAACTGTGGACCCCGGTCCATTCTTTTAATCGAATACACCCATCGCAATACTTGTTCTACTGTTTTCCGCAAACAATCATCATCCACACTATACATCTAATCCTTTGTTACAGCAAGCCGGTGAGATTGACAACCTCACTGTTTCGTTGGGGCAAAATACTTTGGTTGTGTTGTGCAGGTTCCACGTTGGCGCCGGAATCCCTGGTGTTGCGCCGCACTACATCTCGCCGCCATCAACCTTCAACGTGCTTCTTGGCTCCTACTGGTTCGATAAACCTTGGTTTCTTACTGAGGGAAAACTTGCCGCTGTACGCATCACACCTTCCTCTTGGGGTTCCCAACGGACGCGTGTTGTACACGTATCAAGCGCCGAGATCGCCGGTACAAGATCATGATGAAAGAACAACTCACGCAGGCTCCCTCCAAGCTTTTTCTCCCCTGGTGATCGCAGGACCACCTTAACTTCTCCCCGCACAGCCCACGACGCCCTCCCGCCACACACGAAGCCAAGCAGCAGCACATCGGCTAGGCCCCCCGTCAGATCTGGGAGCGAGGCGCCTGAAACCGCCACACCCAGCCCCAGAGTCGCCGCTCCAGCACCACACAGATGCAGCGAGCGCCGACGAAGCCCCCTGGCCAGCCGGGCGCGCGGCCCGCACCGCGCCGCGCCCGCTCGCCACCTCCCTAGCGAAGCCCGGGCCGCCGCCCCGGCGTCCCGCGCCGCCGCAGACGCCTCCAAAGCTCCGCCGCAAGACGCCGGCGCGCGGCCCGCACCGCGCCACGCTCGCCGCCCACCACCCCACCGAAGTCCAGGGCCGCCCCGCATCCCGCGCCTCCAGACACCACCAAGCCTGGCCGTCGACGCCCAGCTTCCCACCGCGTCCACCGCGAGTCCTCCCCGCACCGCCTTCGGAGGCCGGGGTCGCCGCCACCACGGCCTGGCCAGCGGCAGCGGCGGAGGGGCAGCCTGCAGGGAGATCTGGCCGGCGGCGCCTCTAGGGTTTCCCCCGTGTCCCCGCTCGAGCGACGCGGGGGTCGTTTTCGTGGTGGAATTCACTTTAGTGACTTGTTATACGCATATGATGTGATTCAAGTAATTTTGGTGAAATACAGACTGTATAAATTGCTCACCGCTCTGACGATAATAAGCACTACTTTAGACTAACATTAGCTGAAGACTACAAAACAATGATAGACCCGGCATACTAACATAGTGCGCGTGTACTCCCTCCGTCCACAAATAAGTGTACTTCTAGCTTTTGTACTAAGTCAAACATTTTAAGTTTTGACCAACCGTGAAACAAAAAGTAGAAACATATATGATGAGATTTTGGTATAATTTGAAACTACATTTCAAAACGAATCTCGGGGTACTAAATTAGTGTCATAAATGCTATTACTTTTCCCTATATATTTAGTCAAAGTTTAAAAAGTTTGACTAAACACAAAACCTAGATGTACACTTATTCGTGGACGGAGGGAGTAGACGTGTAGTTGAACCGCCAAAAAAATCCTGAAACGCCATTACTAGTACTGTATGAGAGTTCAGCCATTCAGGGTGTGTGTCATTCACTCATTCGGTCTGGCTCTGCATGCGCTCTATTGCTGAACCCCAGCAGGCCGCAGCTGCGGGCCTGCAGTTCTGCACAGAAACGGCAAGATTTAGTCCCCGGCAAAAAGATATTGTACTATCTTCGTCTTGATGTCGTGAGTTTATCTAAATTTATATGTATCTAGACACACTATAGTATATAGATACATTCGAATTTAGATAAATCTTCGATATCTTTTTATGGATGGAAGGAGTACATGGTTTATTGCAGTAGTACGATAGCTATATATACTTCAGGTATTTTTTTCTCCCCGGTAATTACACTCTGGACTTTGTTTGCCTAACCCACTTCTGCTAGCAGCTTCCAATTTTATTTTCGGAGAAGCGAATCCTTTGTGCTCTTTGAACTGCACTTCAAAGAATAGGAACGGTTCACAAGGTTTCCTCCTTTTTCCCTGCAAAAAAAAGGGCTTGACTACATAGTGGTCAGCCACTATTTAAGAAAAAAAAAGTGGTCAGTTCGGACAACCTACTTTAGGAAAGACACAAAATCACGTTTCTTTCCAAAAAAAAGGAACAGCTAATCCCGCGCGTGCCAAACGCTAGGACTGTGCGTTTGCTCAAAGCCATGTGCTTTCCAGCCCATGGACCCGGTGGAAAAAATGACATGCATCCTATCTAACCCTGAAACCACGCAAATACAGTCGCAGCATCCATCTTTTTCCCCAGATTTTTTCATTGCTGACATCAAATAAAAAGGGAACCAAAGCCTACATTGATGTCCAAGACCACCGTATCCTAATGTACAGAACCAGCGAAATCCATTATAAAAAAAAGGAAGGAACTGCTGCGGAAGAAAAATCATCCCTGGAAGTATAAAGCTGACCCCAGAAAGAACATCGACTTCTTTCTTGCTTCCTCCTTCCTCCATCCTGTAGCATAAAGAAACATTCAATGGCTTCTTACTTCTCCATCATACAACCAAAATGACTCCGAGAAGCAAATTAAGAGGAACTAAAGTACCCAGTTGGTAAAATATCATTCGAATAATGGACTAAGTTACTTCCTAAGGTTAGTTAACTAAAATTTTAAACTGAACTAAGTTACTTCCAGATGTTGATAAAAATATCATTTGAATAATGGACTAAGTTACTTTCTAACATTAGTAACATTTGAAATTGACTAAATTATTTCTAGAAGTTGGTAAAAATAAAGTTTGAACAATGCACTAAGTTACTTCCTGAGGTCAGTAAACTAATATTTTAAATGGAACTAAATTACTTCCCGAGGTTAGTAAACTAACATTTTAGATTGAACTAAGTTACTTCCTGAGGTTAGTAACTAACATTTTAAACTGAACTAAGTTACTTCGAGAAGTTGGTAATAATGATTTGAATGATGGACTAAGTTACTTCCAAAAGTTAGTAAAAATAACATTCAAATTGGATTAAATTACTTCCAGAAGCTGGCCAAAATTGGACTAAATTACTTCCAGAAGTTGGACAAAAACAACGGAAAGTAAGAAACTAGATCACGCCTTGCCAAGAACTAAACTTGATATAATAACACACATACTGCTCTGTTCATAACTTGCATGCATAAGACATATGTCACACATGAATTACATCCCCTCATATAGTAAACCTACATCCAGCTACAAGCATATTAAAATGATGAAATTACTTTCATGTGCATATGGTCCTTCTTAACTTTGAATCAGTAGTTAATACTTAATACACTAAAATCAAACTGAGACATATGAATATGCACACATCCTGTCTTTCCTACAAGAATTGCAACAAAACAAAATGACAATCAAGCTGAATCAAACAAGAACATTAGGCAGCTTACATGTTGGGCAGTGAGTCCTCGTTTCCCTAGCCCGTTATGACAGATTGACAGTGACCTCCTCCAAGTGAATAATAGGAAGAACGGGGCACCAGTGACCTCCAGACTACTAGCGCGAACTGGGCATCAAGTCTTCTCTACATCAGCAGTAAAGAAAGCAACGCACCAGTATGTCTTGCAACAATGAGCCATAGAGCGGCGCGAAACAACTGCACACTCCCCCTCCAGCCGCCTCCAAATATTCGTTGTGTAGCTGATCCCCATATTAGTCGCCACTTCCTCATCACAATCACTAGATAGCCCACCACCACCTGACATACTTCTGGCCCTCTGAATATCAGGATTCGCGACTGTTCTGCGTCGGCGAGCGTGCAGAGCGCCGCCTCCGCGCGCTCGAGCGCTGCCTGGAGGCCCTCGATGGAGTGCAGCCCGTGGTGGCTCGCCCCCACCCTGGAACCCGACGCCCGGTGGCACCCGATGCGATACAACGGCGGGGGCAGAGGTTGAGACGACTGCGGCGGCCACCCGCGAGGAGCGCCCCGACGGATCCCGTGGAGAGGCTCGCCCTCACCCTGCACCCGAAGCGCGGCGGCACTCGGTTCGGTGCGGCGGCTGGAACAGCGAGGGCGAGACGGCGGCGGTGCGTCGATGTCGCGTGGAGACCCCCGGGTGGAGTCCAGCCCGTGGAGGTTCGCCCTCACCCTGTACCTCGACGCGCGGTGGCGCCTGGTGCCGCACAGCGGCGGGCGCGAGAGCCAGGGAGAAGCGCGGAGGAGAGCAGCAAAGCGGTGGTGGCGGCGGCAGCGGCAGCGGCCAGTGAGGATGATACGAGTGGATAAGTGAGCATGTTGTAAGACTTATTTGTGGTCAGCCACAAGATAGATATTGGGAAAAAAAAAGGTTCCCTCCTTTTGGTGCGAAACCAGTGTCAGCTGTTTGTAAGTTCAGAAAAGAAAAAAATCAAGTCTCTGCTCCTTGCTTTGCGAACTCTTCCAGGCCGTGACACCGTACCGGGATGTGGAATGCAAAAGGTTACAGAAACACGCATCTCATTACAGCTCGCAACTATAAAAATAACGCTTGCATCTCTATCCTGGAATTAAGAAAACATGAACCGAGCCCCATGGATTCCCTGGCACATCCGCACATGATCCACCGAAACGGTTCAGAGAACATACAGCACGCAGTTTTTCTAAACGAGCACGCGCTGCACGCAGGTTTGCATATACAGGGAACAGATGAGCCCCTCTTATTCTAAACAATCGGCATGTGGTGAAATGAACCTGAAGGGGTATCAAAGACGCTGAGAAAGGGTAGCCGCAAGAAACTCTTTGCCAATGTTTTCCAGATAAAAAACAATTTTATCTGATTTCTGACTTATGGAATAGCAACAAAACCATAAGCTGCATAATATGGTCAATGCTGCTATTATATGGGTGATTTGGCTAATTAGAAATGATCTCTGTTTCAACCGCTCTCCATGGCCTGGTATGCATGTGCTGTGGAAAAAGAAAGGCTGAACAAAATGGTGAGTACTCTGGAGGCATTGGCACGTGCTACACCGCTGCTGTTGTGGACGGATCCTGGCTGACACATGAGAAGCGCGTGAGAACACGCATGAAGGTGGTTCTGCATAATCATCTTCGCTCTGATGGGGATTGTTGAATGATAGAGAGATATGCGGAATATATTGGATGTTGTATTGAGCCTCGTGGGCGAGTATATATAGGCATACATGGATCATCTTGGAGTGCAAGACAAGACACGAGAGTCCTATCTCTATCCTAGACTATCCGTTTATACGTACACGGAATATATCTCTAACACTCCCCCGCAGTCGTAGCGGGAGCGTCGTGAACAACATGAACAACGTGGACGGTCAGACTGGAGATAAACCGAAGTGGATCCCAGAAGGCTGACACTCCCCCGCAGTCGTAGCGGGAGCGTCGTGGACGATGTCGCGTCGCGGATGCTTGGACTGTAGAGGAAGCTGGTGAGGCGCATGCGAGTTGGTAGCCCTTGTACCGATGTCGAGGGAGCCGAGAGCGTTGGGTGGTGCAACCTTGGTCGGGGTAGCCGCGCGAGGGGATGCCGTGGTCGATGTCTAGGTCGGGTGCCGGTGTCGAGGTAGCCGCACATGAAGCCGCAAGCGCGTAGTGCGCGAGGAGAGTGACGGAGACGCGTCGAGGCAGTCGTGAAGGTTGTCGATGCCGAAGTCGATGCAGTCCGAGCCGTCGAGGACGAGGTGCTGCCCTAGTATTGCCAGAACTAGGCGCACATCGGGGACGAAGGTATACTCCGATTTTGCCAGAACCGAGTACGCAAGACGAAGTCGGCGACGCAGTCAAGGCAGTCCTAGAAGAGTCGATGCCGATGAAGACGTTGTCGAAACCGATGAGGACGAGGCGCCGATCCGAGCTTGCCAGGCCCGGGGACGCGTCGTGGACGAAGACACGTACCGGTGTTGCCAATACCGAGCGTGCGAGGGCAGGGACCATCATGGACGGAGACGTAGAAGGCGGAGGTCGCAGCAGCAGCCTGGAGTGGTCATGCTTGACGCCTAGATGGGTGTGGAGGTGGTCGGCGGGACCCGCAACGGCCAGCAGTGGCCATGCAGGTTACCTGTGGAGACGCGACGGTACTCGAAGTAGGCGAGGAAGAACCCGGTGGCGTGACGAAGACCATGCGCGGACGGAGGCGACCCGCGCCGAAGGGGAGGCGCGTAGTAGCCTGGAACGTCGGTGCGCGGGGAACGGCGAAGTAGACTGCGTCGCAGTGACGTCACGACCCAAGGGTCCGGCGTAGCTACAGGGCGCGAGTCGGTGCAGCGGCGGGAGGCCACGAGCAACGTACATGCCTGGAAGGCGCGTCGGAGGCCAGTGGCGTGGATCGAAGGCGGCGGCGCTGCGGGCCAAAGGGCGATGCAACGGCAGCTCGTAGCTCAATCGGTGGTAGGCGTGTGCTCGGGGATGTGCTTGGCGGAGACGTGCATGCGGTCGGTTGATCAGACCGACGGCGGCACTGTACGTGACATGGCGTGGACGACGTGCCGCAGATTGGAGTCGTTGGCGACATTGTCGGTGATGTCCCGGGCGATGACGGCGAAGACGGACCAGCGATGGAGACCGCGCGGGCGAGACAGCCTGTTGCGTCGCATGTAGGCGTCCCGTGTGTGACGCGTGCGGCCGTGTCGCGCGGTTGATGAAGATGGCCAGTGCAGTCGACGCCGAGGTTGGAGTAGAGGCACGTGATGATGACGGTGGTGGGCGACTCAATCCGATCGATGATCGGCAAAACAAAAAAAAACGCCGGTCGAGCGACCGGCGGAGCAAAAAGAAAACCAATCTACGGATTGGAAAAAAAGACTCGAGGCAGCGGATCAACGGATCGGCGGACGAACCCTCATATGGATTGCGCGGCCCCCGGAGAAGGTCATGGAGATCGACCTCCCCGGGGGCGGCGCGGCGCGGAAGCTTGGACGACGGCTTGGTTAGGATCGGCGCCGCTCTGATACCATGCCACTTGAACCAAAAGTTCGAACTGATGGAAAGAACTAGGCAATCTACTTGCACACGTTAACACCCCCTCTCACGTGTGACGGGGAGACGAGAAGACAAGTCAACACGTGTAGAGAGGCAAAGAGGCAGCGGAAGGCCGGAACCACACGGCAGGAGGCTGCGGGGAGAGGAGATAATTTTTAGAATAAATTGGGAAAGCCAGGATTTAAACTCGAGACTTGGGGCTCTGATACCATGTTGAATGATAGAGAGATATGCGGAATATGTTGGATGTTGTATTGAGCCTCGTGGGCCAGTATATATAGGCATACATGGATCATCTTGGAGTGCAAGACAAGACACGAGAGTCCTATCTCTATCCTAGACTATACGTACACGGAATATATCAGGGATGACTGGAAGATTACTGCAGCTGATCTTGCAATGACACTTGAGGCGGATGCTCTGATGCTGATCGGATATGGAGAATGTTTCAGGTTTGTCGCCAGGGAATAGGGCTCATATCTCCGTTCGCTGATATAGCATTGTGTTCCTGGTCTAGATCAGTGTACTGTAATGTTTTGTAATGGCTTTAGACGGTTTTAGAGTGTTGGTTCTGGGGGCTACACTTCTGAGTTTCCCCTACATACTTTTTTTTTGAATGTTTTCCCCTACATACTTTAAAACCTGAATGCTGTAAGTTTGTTGGTTTCAGTAATGGAACCGCTGTGAGGCCCTTTTCATCGTAAAGAAAATGTTTTTCAGATACGGAATAGCTTGGATCTCTGTACCTGACTGCCTTTGCATATGGACCGAGTCAGAATCTGTTGGTATCGCAAACGGAGCTTGGCTCTGGTGGTTAGGTCCCTTGTGGTGGAACCAGCCCACCCAGGTTCAAGTCCTAGACTTGACATGGGTGTTTGTATTTACCTGGATTTATTCCAGGATTTAACCGGCGCTATGCTTTCAGTGGTAGGTGACGTGCCCATCAACAGCGAGGCGCCAGTGGTGACTTCGTCAACCTCAAGATATGCTGGCTCAGTTCCTCGGAGGTGCTCATAGGGGTAGGGTGTGCGTGCGTGCGTTCATAGGGGTGTTTGTACGTGCGTGTTTGTGAGCGTCTACGTTGTACTGTGTTCTCAAAAAAAAAAAAGAATCTGTTGGTATCACAGCGTCTGACTGTCATTAACCGTGTCAAATAGGCAGATCCCTATGCAAGAAAGAACTCAGCAGGAGTTAAACTCACTTCTCAACGGCTCGACACGTCGTAATCTCGCAAGAAAATTTTCCCGTTGCTGGGCCGGCAAGGGGAATCCATTGTCTGGTGCTAGATCGGTAGGTTTCCGGGGACCATTGGATCGAAATAGCTCAGTTGTCCATGTCAATGTAGTCCCCTTCATGTGCTTGCTCGCCCAATTTCGCCATGTGATTTGTGCTTGCTGTACGTGAGAACTAGATTATTGGTCCATTTGGTACCAAAGAGCATTTCCATCCTAGAAACCAGGGCAAGGGTGGGGTGCCTCCTGGACCAGGGGTACGGTACACTGTATTTGCTAGTTAGTTGAGCAACTTGTGTGCTCAGGACATGATCAGGGAGCACATGGCTCTACCTTTTGGTTATCTTTATTTTGATTTCTACTCAAAGTTACAAGCCATTCCATGCGCGTTTCGCGGCGAAACGAGTAATCCATAAGCTAAGTGCACACTGCTTAGTACTATGCTGGTATTTTTTTATTTGTGGGACCTATGCCAACATTATTCTCATGTTTTGCAAATAACCATTTGATTCTGGGTTAAATGCCATAGGATACTCTCCTAAAGTTTTTTTTTTTTTTAGAAACTCTCCTAAAGTATTTCCAATGAAGAAATATCATTTACTGCTTTTTTGGGCACACAAATGCTAGAATAAAAACGAAGGAGCAGATTCCACACATCAGACACCGAACCGGCACAGGAACAGCACGAGAGGCGATTAGAGGCGGCGGCCACAAACCCATCTAGGGTTCTATTCTCCTCGCCGGCGACGCTGCCGGTTCGCTCCACCTCTAGTGGCCTTGGGGTCTTGGAAGTGGACCACGGCCCCTCGCCAGTGAGGAGTTTCCGTTCTTTATTTAGGTTGCTTTTCAGTGTTTTCTTCTGGGTGGTGAGGTGGCGGCTACATCCTAAAGTGAGAATAAAGTTCTCCCCACCCTATCCTCGATCCGATGGTGCATCTAGCGCCAGCGGAGGGTGCGCGGACGGTCAGTTTTCGTGTTCGTTGGTGTCATGTTAGTTTCTTCCGATCTACGGTTGTCATCATGGGCGATGGTTGTTGTTTTGGTACACTGGTCCTTTGGGACCTTAGCACGAAACCTTCTTGTTTGTCTACTATAACAAGCTCTACTACGACAAACTTTCGGTGAGGGAGGGGCGAGGACGGCGGCACCCCTTTGGCTGGTGTTAGTGTTTGTAGTCATGCTAAGTGGTCCAAGTACCTATTTTTAATTTTTATTATTTTTAGGTGTATTTATACCAATATTAACGATTATTAGGAATTTTCATAAAAAATGGCTAGAATAAAATATATTGAGAAGACATTTTTTTGGCAAACCAGCTGAGCTTGGATTAACTGAATATTCTTGCAACAGTCTTATCATGAGATAAACAAGAAGACTGGTCGTCGGCACAAGATTTTGACAAAGGTAAAGGCATAAAGCATGATCAAGTCACAAATATTCCCACATAGACAATTCAAAAGGTTGAAGAGGAGAAGGCAGGAAGCTGCAAGGATGAGCACTACCCTCCTCCGTGGTCTTATGTTAGACAAGGTATGATACAGACAAGTTGAAGGAGAAAGCATCAAGTTGCACCAATGTGGCCCGCCACACCCCCAATAAACATCTCTCTAGGGCCTCTAGGCAGTGGGGTGGCATGCATCCTGTTCCTCCCTTTGCAACTTCCAAACAACTTCCTGTGGTTTTCCTTTGCTTTAGCTGTCAACTAAGAACCACATCACCTTCCAATTCTCACATGTGCGCCTGCCTTTTGATTAAAGAATTGGGCAGTGGTGACAAGTCTTGCCTTGTGTATCTTCCCTCTCAAACCCTATCTCCAACTGGACAGGGCCAGCCAACCTACCAAGATCTGCCTCATGTATTGCTATGTATTCTGCATGATTGATTATACAACTATAGAAGGTAGCAATTTAGCAGGGAATCAAAATAGATTATTAGCTAGTGTTTGTGGAGCAAGAAATACTATATCAATAGTTGACTAGTTGTGCAGTTTGTCTTTTTAGCTATATTAGTATGTGTGCAAACATTATCCTTTGCCTCATACTGTAAGATGGAGTATACAGTATACACCAGAACACCTTTGTCAACAACAATTAATGTTCCACAGGAACAAACAAAATAGAGGTAATAAAAACAGATCTGAGAACAAATCATGTAAATATTAACCCATATAGGCATATGAAGATAATTTGAATCCATTACAATCACTTGCTTTTACAAATCAAGGATAAAACCAATGATAATGCCGACTGATCAGAGTTACATAGCATACATATATGTTTTCTTTGTACTAACTTTTGCTTAGCATGGCCAAAATCAATGTCACCATGTGTTAACATGCCAAAACTTCTCTCAGGCTCTCGGCACTGGTCATCGTTTGCTACTTTTTCTTTACATCGGAACTATGAAGGCAAATAACATAGAACCATAACCTAAACAGAACACTAGAACATGATAAAGAGAGGATATTATGATCCCATACTCTAACGGCAAGCACATTTTCAGACAGTTCTGAAAAGCTTCCGGTAAGGGCGTAATGTTGCTATGCCCCCTCATTTGCTGAATTAGAGGCCATGGTTTGGCTTCAGGGCAGCATTAGGCCCTAGTCCAAGCCAAGCCTGGTTCTCAGGCTCCTTCTTGACCGGTGATGCATCTGAAGGAGAAGCTTGATATGGGGCCTTTGCATGCAGACTACAAGAACATAAAAGAACATGTTAGATCCACGAATTTCGGTAGTAAGAAGAGATTGACCATGCTGTGAAATCACGAGTTCATGACAGCAAGAGCAGCTTACCGATCCTTTCTCTTCTCAAGGAATCGGTGAAGTGACGCCTTCCTAGCAATTGGCATATCTGAAATACAGAAAAGGTTCAATCATTAATCAGGATAAGCAAGATCCAGTAAGATGCATGCTAACCAATCAAAAGATATTCAACAACAAGAAAGCACAGGGTAATTACCAGAAGTGTTAGTGCGAGCAGGCTTCGGCGCATCGGCCTGAGCAGCAGGCAAACTGCTCTCTAGGACCGGCACGGCTGCCTGGACCTTGGTGCTGTCGGCACCAGTTGCGGGCGCAGAGACGTTCTGAACGACAGGGTTGCCCTTGCTAGCCAGCTGCATGAGGCCCTTCGCCTTGTCTGCGGGGAAGTCGTTGAACACGAGCACCTTCCCACCGTAGAAGATGGTCAGCTGCTGCTTCTCTTGCTCCCTGAAATTCATTCGCAGACAGATCTTGAGTACACTTGCAGACTACCATTTCAGTTTTGCAAGGCGCAGCGTTCTTAGCAGAAGTACTTCATTTTGGTTACATGTATGAACAACTTCAATTCAATCAGCATGTTCTATGTTATATCAGTAAGGATTCAGCTTAAGGGCTATCAGCTAGGCAAGGAAGTCCTACCAACCGAGTATTTCAATCCAAAGAGCAGTTTAATTGCAACTAGTAGTATGAGGAATAAATTCTCACAATCACTCTCAACTAGATCTCAGGTTAAGGCAACATCCAGTCCCGATTCAGATAAGCTGAACATACAGAAAGGTTTTAGCCTCAGCATCTGGATTCACACGCGACTAGCAGGCGGAAGAGGCTAAAAATGGAGGAGGGGAATTAAAGTAGCGTGGCGCGGTACCTGGTAGCATCAGGGGCAGCCGCGTCCTGCACGGCACCCAGGCCGGCGCTCTGCGGGAACAGCTCCATGGTCTCCTTCCTATCGCCGTCCGCTCCGTGCAGAGTAGTCTTCGCCTCGGCCTCAACTGCAACACAACCAAACAAAAGCCATGGTCAGACCAGATCAGATCAGAGAGCCGGGGTCCTTCAGTTCGACCCGGCCGCCTCGAAATTCCAGAGCAAATCGAGCAGAAATCCAAACATATGCACAGATCTCACATGAAGTTTTCCCGAATGAACTGAATTTTTTCGCACAAATCGGAACGCAGCCTCTCCCCCAACCAACAAACAACAACCAAAAAATAAAAGAGCACGGCAGCTCTAAACAGCAGCCGGAGCGGCGTCTGACCTTTGCTGATTCCGAGGCCGAGGTCGACGGCGGCGGCGCCGTTCTTGCGGACGAACTGGCTGAGCAGGTTGCAGGCCATGGCGAAGCTGGTCGCCCTCTCCCCCTGCCGCCTCGCGGAAGCCGCCATGTCCACTTTCTCCTCCAACGATTCTCGTGACGTTCTTCTTCTCGGCGTACAGCGGTGGTTGCCTTTCCTTTCCTTGCTCGCGCGCGATGATGCTGGTGCTTGTGTTGCGTAGTTCTGCGTCGTGCGCGTTTATATGGGACGACGCGCTTTCTCCCCGAGGAAATTGAAAATCTAATAATCCCACGACGCAATGGTGGTAGAATAATACTATAAATTATTGGGATTATTTAAATGTGGCGCAGGCCTGTCATGATTGCTGGAATTGAGCACGTGGTTCGTGTGGGCGGGTGGGGTGGGTGGTGGGGCTGCAGCTTTCGAACCGCAAATTCTCTCTCTCCTTCTTTGATTTTTTCTTCCACGGGGTGGGCCCCGCTAGACCCATGTGCGCGTGCTTGGAACCACGCGGAAACGCGGTGGTGGACTGTACTGTAGCGCGGCACGAGCGAGGCGAGGGTGGTTTTAAGCAAAAACACGAGCGGCGCGAGGGGTGGTGCTGCTGGGTCAGATCGGGTGTTGACCCTCACCCCGATTGGCCTCCTGTTCCCTCGTGACTTACTATTTCCAAAAAATCTCAAGAAATCGTGTTTTTTTAAATAAGTGTCTTAACTCTTTGTACCCACGTTTCCATAACTAAATCACCGGTGTGTCCACAAATATCAGCTTTGCCTGCTTGTGGAAATTTTCCCTAGGTTTTTTCTCTTCCAAAGTTTTTGCGAAAACATTCTTACTCCCTCTGATTCATATTAATTGACTTAACTTTATTCGGATATAGATGTACCTAATCGTAGATAAAGTGGAGTCAATTAATTTAAATCGGAGGAAGTACATAAATGTTCCTTAGGACCTTTTATGTTCAAATAAATTGCACATAAATTTTGAAAGATTCTTCTCTTAGGATTCTTTCTACTACCCTAGTTTAATTTATGCCCTTTTAAACCGGTATAGAGGCTAAACTTTGCGAGATTGCTCTTAGGATTCTTTCTACTACGCTGGTTTAGTTTCTGCCCTTTTAACATAGTACATATAAGAGGTTACCCGCAAAAAAGAGGAAGATAATTTTGTACTCCCCAAGTAATTAATTTCATTGCACAATCTAAAGAAGATATTTGTGGACTTAAACCTCATGACACCCTTTTCTTCTAACTTGCAAAAACAACAACTCATAGAAGTTGCACTCCTTACTTTGAAAACTATGGCAACACTTAAATTTTGAAAGATTCTTCTCTTAGGGCATCTCCAACGGAGCGACGCATATTTATGTCCGTTCGCGTCGGGTACGGACACACAAAAAAATCCGCATATCCGCATGCGTCTGCCCCTTCTCTAGCGGTAGGGACATGTGTGATTAGAGAGGAGAGAGATGGAAAGATTCTATTTGTGTGGTTAGAAATGACCGCATGCGTGATTAAAGGAGGAGAGATGGCTGCGTGCAGACCAAACGGACACAAACGGACGAGCGGACGCGTCCGCATAGAAACATTCCTAGCGCATATTTGATCCACGTTTGCGTCAGGACGGACGCTGCGGACCTTTTGCGTCTAGCCGTTGGAGCGCGGTTTTTGTCCGTGCAGACACAAACGGACGAATTACGTCCGTTTGCGTCACCCCATTGGAGATGCCCTTAGGATTCTTTCTACTACGCTAGTTTAATTTATGCCCTTTTCAACCGGTATAGAGGCTAAACTTTGGAAGATTTTGCTCTTAGAATTCTTTCTACTACGCTGGCTTAGTTTGTGCCCCCTTAACGTACATATAAGAGGTTACCCGCAAAAAATAGGAAGATAATTTTATACTCCTCAATTAAGTAATTTCGTTGCACAATCTAAAGAAGATATTTGTAGGAAACAGAGCATGGCCCTGGTGGTTAGGTCCCTTGTGGTGGAACCAGCCCACCCAGATTCAAATCCTAGATTTGGCATGAGTGTTTGCATTTACCTAGATTTATTCCAGAATTTAACCGGCGCTATGCTTTCAGTGGTAGGTGACGTATCCATCAACAGCGAGGCGCCAGTGGTGACTTCATCAACCTTAAGATATGTCGGCTCAGTCACTCAGAGGTGCTCATAGTGGTAGGGTGTGCGTGCGTTCATAGGGGTGTTTGTACGTGTGTGTTTGTGAGCGTCTGGGTTGTACTATGTTCTAAAAAAAAGATATTTGTAGACTTGAACCTCATGACACATTTTCTTCTAACTTGCAAAAACAACAACTCATAAAAGTTGCACTCCTTACTTTAAAAACTATATGGCAACGCTTATCACAACTAAAGCAAACATTGAAATTTACTTTTATTTTAAAAAGTAGGAGACAACATCAAAAAGTTCTTCTATTATATTATTTTATGCTTTCAAATCACATAATATTCCACATGGCATGTAATGCATTTCATATTTTCTCTAGTTATCTGATTTTGGCAAAAAAAAAAAGAGTCTCTAAAAGTCACATGTTTCAAATGGGGCACTAAAAATTCCAGACCATAGCATGGGACCATGTATGACTTTGGCTAATTTACATGTGTTTCCGCCATATATATAGAAGATCCATGTGCCAAGGACCCCAAAGTCAAGTTATGTTGAGTCACCGAATCATCCTCCTTGCACCGAGTTGAGTTATTAAGTAGAGTTGAATGACCCGTGTATATTCTTAAAAACAAAAATATAGGTGTTAGATAGGCTTTTCTTTCTTTTCAAGAGACGACACTGGACACTAGCGTACATACACTGGAACTGACTTAGTGGTTGTTTGCTTCACAAAAGAAAATGCTGCAAGTCGGTGACAACATCCACCTTGGCTTACCTACAGGGCTACAATTACATATCTAGTTGCTTTCCGCCTAACTTCCGCCCTCTTCTCTATGTTTCATACTATGCTCTAATTGAGGATGTATTAGAGCATCTCCAGTCGCGTCCCCCAAAGCGTCCCCCAAACCGCGCCGGATTGAGCGTTTGGGGGACATGTTTTGTTCGTGCCGTTTTTGGGGAACGTCGCTCCCCAGCCGCGTCCCCCAAACGCCGCCCCCAAACATTTAAATTACTTTTTTTAACACATAAACCATTTATCAAATGTAGCATATGAATAAAAATGTTTGCGAGGATTGTTTTCAAATTAAATTACAACAAACAATAAAAAAGTAATCAAATATAATAAATAGGGCTAGATGCTACATCAAGGTGCCACAGTATTTCCTTTGATCCTCCACAAATGCTCAACGAGATCAGCTTGAAGTTGCTCATGCACATTGCTGTCACGGATCTCTGCGTGCATGGCGAGAAAATCAGTAAAATCTGCAGGCAACTCATGATCAACCTTCGCAAGAGGGCCTTGACACTCATAGGGACCAACATGTGACCTAACATGATTCTTACGGTCATCCTCGATGATCATGTTGTGCATGATCACACAAGCCTGCATCACCTCCCACATTTGGTCGTGAGACCAGCTTAGAGCAGGGTACCGGACAATGGCAAATTGTGCTTGAAGCACACCAAATGCCCGCTCGACATCCTTCCTGCAAGCCTCCTGTCGTGTAGCAAAGTGGGAATTCTTCAGACCTGATGGATTCGAGATTGTTTTGACAAAAGTGGCCCATTTTGGATATATACCATCGGCTAGATAATAGCCTTTGGTATATTGGTGGCCATTGATCTCATAGTTGCATGGTGGAGCATGCCCTTCCACTAGTCTGCTGAACACCGGAGACCGCTGCAACACGTTGATGTCATTGTGTGATCCTGCCATGCCAAAGAAAGAATGCCAAATCCACAGGTCATAATCTGCCACAGCTTCAAGCACCACACTGCAATATCCATGACGGCCTTTGTATATACCTTGCCAAGCAAACGGGCAGTTCTTCCATGCCCAGTGCATGCAATCGATGCTTCCAAGCATTCCAGGAAATCCTCTGGCAGCATTTTGTGCCATGATCCTTGCAGTCTCTTCCTCAGTTGGCCCTCTCAAGTAGTATTTGCCAAACTTTTCCACCACAGCTCGGCAAAACTTGTACATGCACTCAATGGCAGTAGACTCACTCATGCGAAGGTAGTCGTCCTGTGTATCGGCAGGTGCTCCGTATGCAAGCATCCTCATGGCGGCGGTGCACTTCTGAATCGACGAGAACCCGAGGACGCCTACAGCGTCGAGCTTGAGCTTGAAGTAGGGATCGAACTCTCGAACGCCGTGGAGGATATTCATGAACAGCCCCTTGCTCATCCTGTACCGGCGCCGAAAATTGTCGGCATGTGTTGCGTCGTCGGCGAAGTAGTCGTTGTGCAGCATGGCATGCCCCTCCATCCTCTGCCGGGGCTTCGACTTCCTTCTTCCCGGCCTTGATCCTCCGCGGCGCGGCCTCTTCCTCTTCTCCGCCTCAGCGTCAAGCATGTCCTGGAGGGACGCGATGATCAGCAAATGCTCCCGCACGTCGTCGTCGAAGGCTTGCTCGTCCTCCAGCAGCAGGGCAAGCATCTCATCGTCGATGTCCATGGCTAAAGCAAAATCAATGGTTAAAATTGCGCCGAGGCAGACGACGGAACAAACAGCGGCCAATCGCGCCTACCTGGCAAGTCGTCGAGCACCTTCTGTGCGCGGAGGTGGGCCGGATTTGACGGCGCGTTCTGGGACGCGCTGGCGACGCGACGGCGGCGCCACGACCGGCGGGAGCCCCAGCCGCGACAACGGTACCGACTCTCAGCAGAGATCAGGCGCCCAAACGGCCGAGAAATCCAGCGGCAGCGGTGGGGTGGGAGGCGCGGGAAGGAAGGAGCGACGAGAAAAGAGGCGCGAACCAACGGTTTATGCAAATAGTCGCCGACATGTGGGAGCCCGCCTCGCTTTTCGTTGTGTCCGGCGTTCCCGGTGCGTCCCCTGTGGGACGGGGACGGGCTCGGGACGCCGGACACCGTATCGGGGCGCGCCGGACAAAAAGAGGCTTTGGGGGACGCGGCTGGAACGATTTTTCTGCCCGGCGCGCCCCAAATCCCTTTAGGGGACGCTTTGAGGGACGCGACTGGAGATGCTCTTAACCTTATCTAGACCCATGAGCCTAGGTTATTAATCGAAAAGGCCACGAACCTAGCTTTGGCAAACTGAATATATAACTCACGCTGAAGCAGTACATCTTTTATCATATTCATGCAAAGTAGCTTTCAGACACTAGCTGGCCAAACCGCCAAACAATGTGCCATCGTGCTATCCTGGCAACTCTAGCAAACAAACAAAAACGCGGGACTATGTGAAGGTATTAAAGTGTCTTTTACAGAATTTAAGAGGTCAACAAATGTTTTCTCGTACAAGATTCTCTAAACCACATTCTACTGAAGAAGCTGAAGCTTTGGCTCTCCAAGGAGCAGTGTTGCTTGCTCAAGAGGAGGGTTTTGATCGGGTTATTTTCGCTTTAGATTGTCTGTCCTTTGTTCGGCGCCTCAACTCTTCTTCGATGGATAGATCTCTTACAGGCCATGTCCAACTCCTCCACATCGTTGTCCTTTATACATGTGAAGAGTACCCTGAATGAAGCAACACACATCTTAGCTAAGTCTTGTTTTAATGAACCCTCTAGTGAGGTTTTCCACTATGTTCCGGATTGTATGCGGGAAACTTTGTGTATTGATGTGTTTTAATCAATAAAGAGATGCTTCTGTCAAAAAAGAAACTACATTCTCCTTTTTTTTCTTCCACGTGGTTCCACTCGGTTTTTTTTCGAATAGGACCTGACATTAAAAGAAACAACGAACAATGCAAAGCACCTCCAGAAAAACGAAAACTACAACGAGATCCTTGAGAAGCTCTTCATCTTCAACCTCCAGACCGTGTCGATGGCGCGCGCCGATGCTGCACCTTCCCGGGCTGGCCTGATGTTGTTGGTTGCGGACGGAAGTCGCCAAGGGTCAATAAGACGACATCTGTCCCGGAGACGACAAAGAAGGGTGAACTGCCAGTGAAACACGTTGACGATCCGAAGATCCTCACAGCCAGAAGAAGCCCTTGAAGACCACACCCCCACCCCCTCAAGCTTCTCGATGTCATCGTTGAAATGGGGCTGAAGTCGGGGAGACCTTATTGGAAGACACACCACCACCACCACTTGAGCGTCGCCCCACCAAAAAAACCCTAAAAACAGGAAAAACGGAGCCCTCCCGCCCTTAGGGGCCTAGATCCACCCCGCCTAAGCCACAGATGCGATGCGGCATGGTGGGGACGCCGACCAGAGGCGACCAACCCTAGTCACATGTACGTGCGTGGGAGGAGAGGAGGATAATAGTTCGGTGAATGACACAACTTAGTCCGGTTCCATGTGGACCCACTTGTTGGTTGATAAATCTTTATTTCTCCCTCCACCCCATTTTCATTATGCACCCGGCCGTCCGTCTAACCGTTGCAACCACCGCCTAGCCTCGGCCACAACCTCCACCACCATCATGCACTTTCACCCGTTGCTCATTTTAAATATGTGTGTTTCTCACAAGGGGAGTGAGAGGGTGGTCAAGGAAGGCGGAGGAAACCAGAGGGGGCACGGCTAGAAGCTTGCTGATGGGACGGGTAGGGCAAGAGAGGCTCGTGAACAACCTTAGTGCTCTTGGTATCAATGTCGGAGAGACGGGGTTGGCGTCGAGTATCATGGAGCATCTTGGTAGTGCCTCTCCAGGGGCACTTCGGGTACAGGAGGAGGACGGGGAAGTGTAAAGGAAGTTGGCATGGAGGCGGGGATCTGTTAGGAGGCAGTCAGTATGGTATCGAATCATCCCTAAAGTTGCGGATGTGCAACTCTAAAATGTATGTGAGGTATACCTGGGCATAGTTTGGGCCGGGCCGGGCTTCGGAGCGGGGCCAACAAAGGCCGACGCAAAAAACCCAGGCCCATGCCCAGCCCGGCCCGACCTTCGGGCCTAGAATTTTGGCTCAAGCCTGGCCCATCACAACAAATACCCATCGGGCTTCAGGCCTCGGGCCGGACCTCTTCCTTATTTGGCATATTTATCAAGCCTAGGCCCGGCCCAGCGCAACCATCGGGCCTAAATTTTCGGCCCAGGCCCGAGGCATGCTTGGGCTGGCCCAAGCCAGGGAATTTCTGGCCAGGCCGGGCCGACCGGGCCGGGCCAGGCCAACCGGGCCGGACTTCCCATGGCCAGGTATAATGTGGGGCCAATAACTACAATTGTAGAGGGTTGGAGGTGTATTTCAGAGGATCATTTAAAATATCACTAGATGGTTAGTCATAAAGTGAATCCACCAAAGTGTATCTATGATCTATATTGGCAGGGTGAGAGACTCTAGGTGTGTGTGCTAGAGCTGCTCTTAAGTCTCTTTTTGTTTATTCCTAAACTTATCCGTTAATTATCACCGATCATGCCATGCATTTCTTAAAAAATCAAAGCATAGTTTGGCATATATACATATGAAATGCTACTTTTTATCCGTTAGTAGTACTTGATGTGGCAAATAAAAAATGACGAAGCCAAGATTTGAACGGTCTCGTTGATCCGTTTAGTTAGATAGCAAGGCAACAAGCTTTTCGGAAAAAAAAAACAACTCAAGGTATCTAGCCAAAGTTTTCCTAGCACATTAGCGAGTACAGTACTTCTTGGGCTTCCTAGTCCCATCCCCATTTTCAGATAGTTCAAAGATGAAAGGCTTTGACTCTTCTATTTTCTTAATTTGTCTGAGTAATTAATGATTTTTCTCTCTTTTGTCTCACTCCCACGATGCATGGGCTTCTTCTCCTAATGTGCCTCCTTTTTTCTTTCTCTTCTTCAATACATGAGATTTCTACTCCCAAATATTAGTGCATGTAGTAACTAATGAAGATATTATTTATCCACCTTGATCCCAACAGTTTGTCTCTCTAGCCTTGGATATCTGAATGGGTTAGAACTACTGTCGATGTGACCAATGTCTACACCATCTTTACGATGACATATAACATATTTAAACTATCTTTGCAAGAATATAAGGTTATGTTTGTCGGCACGAAGCTTCCTGCTCCCTTCCTGCCTCGCTAAACAAAACATTGCCGTCGTCTTCAACCAAGGTATGTGGATATGGTGTCCTTTATTCCAACCTATCCAGGTGCTTTATTGAAAATAGTTGTCTATGTGTAGTGCTTTAGACAACGGAGTGAAGGTAAATCAAAACTGTAAATCATATACATGTACATATTCGCTTTTTAAAAAGCAAAAATCTTCTATATTCGTAGCCAGTTTCATGAGCAACTCACTGCAATTCTCACAGACAATTGAAAATCTGAAATGCACGACGTTTTGAAAAACGACCGCCCTACAAAATGCACTCTCATATTTGCTGCGAAACTTTAAACCAGGGAGCCGTCTGGTTTGCCGGCCGGTAGGCGCTTGAGGTGAAACCAAGGCAGAATCAATTGTACAATATCAGGCAAGCCGCCTGCATCTTCAGATCATAGTTTAGTCCACTAGGTAATCAAGCTAAAGGAAGCACACATCGTTACTACTCCTACTACTTGTTACTGATTATGTTAAGATGAGTACGTACACTACAGATGGATCAGCTAGACCGAAATGTCTCCTTTATCCCGAGTAGACGTGCACCGGGGAGACAAATTATGACAGCTTAATTTTTAAATTTACCTTTCGGGATTAGTCATGGAGAAGTGGCTGTAGAAAATGACATGTGACCTAGCTCGGTCTCAGAATTCTACAAGAAACTTCCACTAGTAGTTATTAATGAGTGGTCTTCCGCACTCACCAAATCTGTTGAAAGCTATCTCCTGATTCAGATGGTAAATCTGTTGGATTTGCGGTGTTTTTTCTATATTACAACAAAACGTAGACATGAAGATGCGACTACTTGCAGAAATTTTAGCTACAGCAGGCAATAGTAAGTTTTTACTATGTGGAAACTGGAAAGTCTCTTTAGAGCATCTCCAGTCGCGTCCCCCAAACCGTCCCCCAAACCGCGCCGGATCGAGCGTTTGGGGACGTGTTTTGTTCGTGCCGCCTTTGGAGGACGTCGCTCCCCAGCCGCGTCCCCCAAACGCCGCCCCCAATCAGAAATTCAAATAGATGCATTCAAAAGAGATCGTTCCCGCCGATTCGTCGCGATCAGAGTAGCGGCGATTGATCAAAGTACTGGGCGCGCGATCATATTATAGATCGGTGGTGCATGCAAATTAGAAGAAGGGGAAGGGGTTGGGCGACGGCGTCGTATCCTGAGTCGACGCAGGCCCGTCGAGCACGATGACCTCGTCGCGATCTACCTGTTGCTGTGCATGGTGCGTCTGCTCCGTCGCCGACGCAGAGGCCGACGCAGGTGTAGCAGTAGAAGACGCGTCAGCCTGCTCTTGCTGCGCTGCCGCTGCCGCTGATGCCGCTGCCAGGGCCGCCGCGTCCGCCGCCGCCATTTTGGCTTCGATGTCATCGAGGATCTGGCCTTTGAAGAAGTTGTGCGCCGCTCGCGTCCGGGGAGACATTCCCTCTGTCGACGTTCTCAGCAGGGACATGTCGTCCCATTGCCCGGCGGCTTCTTGGCCGCTTTCTTCGCCATCTTTTTGGGGGCTGTCGGCGGCGCCATGTGGAGAGGGTAGCGCCGGCGGGTGGACGGCGGGTGGACGGCGGGATAGGAGAAATGAATCGGCGGCGGGATATGTTTTGGGAGGCCTGAAATGCGCGGCGGTATAGGCGCGATTTGGCGGGAGCGGCGGGATTTGGCAGGAGTGTGAGATGAATTTTCCCTGTGCCGCTGACGGGTCGGCCCCGCCACTCCCCGTCTCGCTTTTCGTTGTGTCCGGCGTCCTCGGTGCATCCCCTGTGGGACGGGGACGGGCTCGGGGCGCCGGACACCATATGGGGGCGCGCCGGACAAAAATGGGCTTTAGGGGACGCGGCTGGAACGGTTTTTTTATCCGGCGCGCCCCAAATCCCTTTGGGGGACGGTTTGGGGACGCGGCTGGAGATGCTCTTACTCTCCCACCCAAGGAAGAATAAGAAAATTCAGCATTCAAAAGACAAACGAAGCTTCCATATTTGACTTAGCTCAAGGTGAACCTGTACTAGCCAGTACATCCTCAACTTCTTCTGCTGACTCGTTTCTGTACACTGGCGGCATTTGATCTTGACTTAAAACTCTCAGCTATACCAAATTTGACTTTGGATTCCTTTCCTGCCCGCCCGAATTGACCGGGCTGCACCTGTCGTAAGTCAGAATACACTTAGCTATACTACATTATGCATTTTTGTCACACAACATTTGGTTATCATCATTAAGCAGGACTGCAAATTTTGTCGTCCACTTTTTTTTTGAAACGGGGCAAAAAAGTTTTGCCTTATATTAATATAGGAAGAGCAAACAAGCGAGGCCGAAGCCTACAAGAAGAGGCAGAGGAGCCCCAAAAAAGAAAAAAGAAAAAGATCAGTCCAGAAGCTCCACCATGTTCTTTGCACCGGCTAGAATCCAATCTCTTCCTTCCTCCCGAATCTTGTGCATGACGACCGAAGGTAAGGAGGATTTATTGTTGAAACTCTCTCATTTCTTTTCTTCCAAATCTCCCAGGTAATGAGCATGATGGCGGTTCGCAAACCTTTGGGGAGGAGGAAGGGGTCTTGGCGATGGCATGCCAGTAATCCAGCACTTTTGGTCTTCCCGAACCAATGCACCTGGGGAGGTCCAGGCAGGACAACCATACGGCCGCGGAGGACCAGATTCTTCTGGAGAAACGACATTCAAAAAGGAAATGGCGCGCCGTCTCAGGGGTGCATCTGCAAAGCTGGCACATAGGCTGGTGTGGCCATCCACGTTTTGCAAGACGGTCCGCGGTCCAGAGGCGGTTTTGGACGGCGAGCCATGCGAAGAAACGGCATTTGGTCGTCCACATTTCTTTGGTTGGACAATTTTGCGGACAACTAGCCCAATTCCCTTCTGCATCCACCGCTGGTGCATCCCAGCCCCGCGCGCTTGTCTTCGTTATGAACTGCAAGCAAACAACTTTTTTAATGCAATAATGTCATGTAGGATAATTGTTGATCCAGAAGAGAGAAATATATAAAAAAAACATATGTATTCTTTTACTCATACGTTTTCTTGTTTAGTTTTAATAATTTCACGATTTTAAGACCATGCAAACAATAATGAATGGAGATAACTTGGAACAGATGACCATCGTAAGCTACTCCATCCGTTTCTAAATATAACATATTTTGGCAGTTTAAATTAAGCAACCAAAATGGTTTATACTTAGGAACAAGTAAATGTGTTTTTTTTCGAAGTGACATGAAACAAATATGATAATAAAACCATCTTAGTGGGTCATTTTGAAAAAAAATCAACTATTGCACCAGCTAAGGGAAAGAATTGTGAGTTCTGGAGTTCAGAATCTTTTAACTTCATGCTACTGCTCCTCATGCATGTGATTGAATCAATGGCCAAGCCGGGCTCGACGAGTCTGCTTGGTTGGAACTACAACTAGGAATCTGGGTTGAATTTCTGCTTGAATTTCGTGAGCTGCCACAAAAGCACGCGTGCTTGGCCCATCACGGTCCAGGTTCAACACCCCACACAACAAATACATGGCATGCCATGAAATGGGTCGTGCCCTACCCGAGGCATGCCATGTGTTGTCCTCGTCCACCCAAGGTAGGCCCGCAGGCAAGCACGACATGACCTGTTTATATTTTCAAAAATAAGTTGGCCTAAAAGGCTGGAAAGGCCCAAAAAGAACCAAAAATGTTGGAAATCACACATGTGATGTCGGTCTAGCCCGTTTACCATTCTTTTTTTTTTGAAGATGAAACCATTATATATAAACGCAAGCAAGCCGCCTCATTAAAATTCTTCCAGTCCCCTTCGGTACCCTGGTAAGGAAAAGAGTGCGTGAAAAACTTGCTGTACCAAGAGACATAGAAATGGTTACATCAGGAGGCGAGAGAACCTAAGAAACTAGAGGACACCTCGACCTCACAGGATTACAATCCTCCAAGACTAGATCCTCCAGAGAAGTAGGGCATGAGCCATGCAATAAACCTACTTCGCCCTCTTTGCTTAAGTGTGTCAAACCATGAGCTACCCTATTACTCACACGGTCCACTTTTGAGATGCAGATATGCCTGAAAATACGCAGTAATTCATATCCTTCTTTGTAGAGACACCAGCAAGGAGACTTGTCCTGACATCCATCATTTAACACATGTACCACCCGTAGACAGTCAGACTCGACGATGCCATTATCACATGGAACGTTGGACAAATGTTTCATCCCCTCCAGGCATGCTAAAATTTAAGCCTCTTCAGCACTTGAGCAATATGGGATATGCTTCCATGCTGACAGCATAACACGTCCATGGTGATCTCCGATGACAACACCCAGGCCGCCTCTCCCTGTTTTAGCGTCCCATCCTGCGTCGACATTGGCTTTAACTGAATGTTCTGCTGGTGCTTCCCACTTAGAGATAAGCGAGCCCTCGGGATCAGGTTGTGGTACTTGCAGAAATGCTGATTTGCCTTTAACGTCCAGGACTGGCCTTGTGCATGAGACAAAGGTTTCAAAGTAGTTCTTCAGGTAGGGAACAGAACAACAGACGCCTTCCCGTCACCGTGTACTATATTGTTGCGATGGTGCCAAACCCTCCATAGAAGAAAGATGATGCGAGATCTATCAACAGCGGCCACATTGATGAGAAGGTTCAGAAACCACTCATCCCCAGTATCACGGAAGGCTGATTCTGCCGGTAAATTCCACCAATCTCTCATTCCATGACGTAACGCCACAGCCAAGGTACAACTAACGAGGGCATGATGGATATCCTCCTTGCCACAGCCGCAGATGGCACAGACTGGATCCACAAAAGAAATACGACGATTCAGATTGGTACTTACCGCAAGGGAATTGGTCGCTGCTTTCCAAGCAAAGATCCTTAGCTTTTGTGGCACATTTGCCTTCCAAATGATGTTCCAAACTTGGCGATCTCCATTTGGAGCACTACTAGATTGACCTGTACTTAGGCCAGATAACACTGGCTCAATTTCAAGTCTGTACGCCGACCGCACAGAGAACGTGCCATTTTCCTCTGGCGACCATGCGATGAAATCGTCGCACGGTCGAGCAGGAAGCTTTAGTGCGAGGATGGCCTTAGCATCATCTGACAAACAACATTGTCGGACCAGTGCTTCGTCCCACACATGCAATAATGGGTCAATAAGGTCAGAAACCCAGCAACAGCGTGCATGTCCGTTCCTACCTTGAAGCTTAAGAGCACCAGGTCGCGGAAGCCAACTATCATGGAATATCTTCACGCTGGTTCCAGACCCAATTCTCCATATGGCTCCCTTCTTTAACAGTTCAAGGCCATGCATGATCCCTTTCCAGGTAGACGATGTATTTTGAACAAAAGCAGTATCTAGGAGGTTAGCTGCCGGGAAGTATTTTGCTTTGAGCAATCTAGAACACAGGCTGTTCGGAAGTTGCACTAGAAGCCAAGCTTGTCTGGCCAGTAAAGCTTGGTTGAAATTTTTTAGATCACGGAAGCCAACTCCACCCTGATATTTAGGCCGGGCAAGTTTGTCCCAGGCCATCCAATGCATTTTCCTCTTATTTTCTTCGTCCCCCACCAGAAATCTCGGATAATTTTTGATAATTCATCAATAAGACCAATAGGGAACTGAAAAACCTCCATAGCATATGTTGGCAAAGATTGCAGTACGGATTTGATCAAGATTTCCTTTGCGCCACTAGACATATAGCTCTCCGCCCAACTATCAGCATGTTTAACAAACTTCTCTTTTGTAGTCTTTAGCTTCCCCTTTTTCATTCTACCTTCGGAAACCGGCAAGCCCAAATATTTCTCTTCAAAACTCTCTGTTTCATACTTCAGGATATCCTTTATATCAGTTTGCACCTCAGGGGGACAATGGTCACCATACATGATGGAGCATTTTCCAAGACTTGCCAATTGACCCGTGCTGCGCTTATAGCGATCCAAGATAGACTTGATCACTAACGCCTGATCTACCGACCCCTCAAAGAAAAGAAGGCTATCGTATGCAAAGAGCAAATGAGATATCCCAGGTGCACGTCGGCAAATATGTAACTCATGGAGCGCCCCATCCTCAATCTCCTTCCGGATCAAGCAAGAAAGACCATCTGCCACAAACAAGAAAAGGTACGGCGACAGGGGGTCACCTTGGCGCATCCCTCGGGTAGGAGAGAAGGGGTCCAATAGATGTCCGTTAAAGCAAATGGTGTAGCGTACGGTGGTAACACATGCCATAACCCACCGTATCCATTGACTATGAAAGCCCAGTTTCGCTAAAACCCTCTCCAAAAATCTCCAATCAACCCGATCATACGCTTTTGCCATATCTAGCTTGTAAGCACAAAATTTCGATCTTGCTACTGACCCAGTCTGAATAGCATGGATACACTCAAACGCTACAAGGGCATTGTCAGTGATAAGCCTGCCAGGAATAAAGGCACTCTGCATAGGAGAGATGATGTCCTGAAGAATAGGTCGCGGGCGGTTAACCAGACACTTCGAGACCACTTTGAAGATGACATTGCAGAGGCTTATTGGCCTATAATCTTTAAGCTCCAGAGGATCATTCTTTTTCGGTATTAGGACAATTGCTGTATCATTAACCTCTTTAGGCATAATTCCTTCAGCAAAAAATTGCTGGACTGCAGCAACAACATCATGACGCAAGAGGTCCCAATTACGTTGTAGTAACCGAGCAGGAAAGCCATCCAGCCCTGGGGCTTTAAGGGGCCCGATCTGAAATAAGGCATCACTGATCTCCTTCTCAAAAAAAGGTGCACACAAGGTTTCATTCATATGGTCATCTACGCATTCCTGCATGAGATTTGTTACGATCTCAGGATCAGTGTCTTCTTCACGGGTGAAGAGGTTTTGGAAGAAATCCCTAGCCATTCCTTCCATCTCACGAGTATCCGACGTCCAGGAGCCATCTCCTCTTTTCAATTTCCGAATTCTATTCTTTTTGTGTCTAGTAGAAGCTTTACGATGGAAATATTTAGTATTTCGGTCTCCCTCGTGAAGCCATGCAATGCGCGATCGCTGCATCCAGTGAATTTCCTCCCTATAGAGTAGTTCATCCATCTCCTTCAATAACCGGTCCTTTTCCATCTTGCTCACCTCATCCGCACATTGTTGCAGGGAGTCAAGTCGAGTCCTCATGCGCTCAATCTCTTTTGGAACTGATTTGAAATGGTTTCCCTTCCAGCCGTATAGACCTTACATAACACCCCTAAGGGCTTCATTAACATCTCCCAGACCATTCTTGTCCTGCCTGGGCCACGACTTGGGTCCTACAAGCCGGCACAACATTACACGCTTATAAAATAGGTTGCTTCGATTATCCTGGGCCAAAACCGTTTAGGCGCGTGCGGGTTCATGTCGTGCTAGAGTCGACCCATTGGCCACCTATAGATGGAACCAAAGGTAAACAACGGGTTGTGTTGGGCCGGGCCATGCCCGCCCTTGTAAACGGGCATGGCCCATGGAGGGCTGATACGTCTCAAACGTATCTATAATTTCTTATGTTCCATGCTACTTTTATGATGATACTCACATGTTTTATACACACTTTATGTCATATTTATGCATTTTCCGGCACTAACCTATTGACAAGATGCCGAAGAGCCGATTCTTTGTTTCTGCTGTTTTTGGTTTCAGAAATCCTACAAAGGAAATATTCTCGGAATTGGACGAAATCAACGCCCAGGGTCTTATTTTTCCACGAAGCTTCCAGAAGACCGAAGGAAATACGAAGTGGGGCCACGAGGTGGCGCCACACTAAGGCGGCGCGGCCAAGGAGGGGCCCGCGCCGCCCTGTTGTGTGGGCCCCTCGTGACGCCCCCTGACCTACCCTTCCGCCTACTTAAAGCCTTCGTCGCGAATACCCCAGTACCGAGAGCCACGATACGGAAAACCTTCCAGAGATGCCGCCGCCGCCAATCCCATCTCGGGGGATTCAGGAGATCGCCTCCGGCACCCTGCCGGAGAGGGGAATCATCTCCCGGAGGACTCTTCATCGCCATGATCGCCTCTGGATTGATGTGTGAGTAGTTCACCCCTGGACTATGGGTCCATAGTAGTAGCTAGATGGTTGTCTTCTCCTCATTGTGCTATCATTGTTGGATCTTGTGAGCTGCCTAACATGATCAAGATCATCTATTTGTAATGCTACATGTTGCGTTTGCTGGGATCAGATGAATATGGAATACTATGTTATGTTGATTATCAATCTATCATCTATGTGTTGTTTATGATCTTGCATGCTCTCCGTTGCTAGTAGAGGCTCTGGCCAAGTTGATACTTGTAACTCCAAGAGGGAGTATTTATGCTCGATAGTGGGTTCATGCCTCCATTAAATCTGGGACAGTGACAGAAAGTTCTAAGGTTGTGGATGTGCTGTTGCCACTAGGGATAAAATATCAATGCTTTGTCTAAGGATATTTGTGTTGATTACATTACGCACCATACTTAATGCAATTGTCTGTTGTTTGCAACTTAATACTGGAAGGGGTGCGGATGCTAACCCGAAGGTGGAATTTTTAGGCATAGATGCATCCTGGATAGCGGTCTATGTACTTTGTCGTAATGCCCAATTTATCTCACTTTTTAGGCATACATGCTATTTGCTAACCCGAAGGTGGACTTTTTAGGCATAGATGCATCCTGGATAGCGGTCTATGTACTTTGTCATAATGCCCAATTAAATCTCACTTTACTCATCATGATATGTATGTGCATTGTTATGCCCTCTCTATTTGTCAATTGCCCAACTGTAATTTGTTCAACCAACATGCTATTTCTTATTGGAGAGACACCACTAGTGAACTGTGGACCCCGATCCATTCTTTTACATCGAATACAATCTACTGCAAACATTGTTCTTACTGTTCTTTGCAAACATCATCTTCCACACCATACATTTAATCCTTTGTTACAGCAAGCCGGTGAGATTGACAACCTCACTGTTAAGTTGTGGCAAAGTATTTGGATTGTGTTGTGCAGGTTCCACGTTGGCGCCGGAATCTCTGGTGTTGCGCCGCACTACACTCCGTCACCAACAACCTTCACGTGCTCCTTGACTCCTACTGGTTCGATAAACCTTGGTTTCTTACTTAGGGAAAACTTGCTGCTGTACACATCATACCTTCCTCTTGGGGTTCCCAACGGACGAGTGCTTTACCGTCACAAGGAAGCTACTTTCTAGTGCCGTTGCAATCCAACACCGATGTCAGCAGCTCTTTTTCTGGCGCCGTTGCCGGGGAGATCGAGACACGCTGCAAGGGGAGTCTCCCACTTCCAATCTCTTTACTTTGTTTTTTTCTTGCTTTACTTTTTTTTTATTTACTGCTTTGTTTGCTTTCTTATATCAAAATACAAAAAAATTAGTTACTTGCTTTACTTTATTTACTATCTTGTTTGCGTTCTCCATATTAAAAACACAAAAAAATTAGTTACTTGCATTTACTTTATTTACCTTTTGTTTATTTCATCATGTTTCCTCCTAAGTTCGTTCTGAAAGAAATACCGGTAGGACGAGGGTCTATCATTGGAAAAGATAATATAGAAGATTTTTTCACTCATATTAGTACGGTTGAAGATTTTGAAGATAGACACTTTGTAGAACTTGCTCCTACTTATGAAATTGTTGCTGCTTCTTTAGTAGATTTGTTAATCTCAACCCCGTAATGCAACATATGTTTCTCACACTCTGTGACATGGAAGAAGGAGAAAAGAAAGATTTTGTCTTAGAAACCCTTCTTAAAGAATTTGGCGATGTAGCAAGAGAAGCTAGAAAAGTTTTCACTAAATATAAGATGCTTGGCTCTTATACCAACTTTGCTAGTACCCTTGAAAAGATGGAAAAAGATAGACTAAAGTACACTAATAAAGTTAATTGTGAGGGGGAGATTAAAACATCAATACCTTGCAAGCTCTTAGGAATGTGCGAGGCACTAGAAAAGAATTTTGATTGGATTGTTCCTGAAAATTTATTTGATGAGGATAGTAAGCCTAAAAGTAATGAAAAAGGAGCCTCTGAAATTTACATAGATAAGATACAATGCATAGTTGAGAAAAATCCAAACCCCGTTGTTAATGCTTTATCTCTTGATAATACTTGATTCACACTTTCTGCGTCTAGCTGAAAGGCGTTAAAGAAAAGCGCTTATGGGAGATAACCCATAATTTTACTACAGTACTTTTGTTTTATATTTGAGTCTTGGAAGTTGTTACTACTGTAGCAACCTCTCCTTACCTTTATTTTACTGCATTGTTGTGCCAAGTAAAGTCTTTGATAGTAAAGATGATACTAGATTTGGATTACTGCGCAGAAACAGAATTCTTACTGTCACGAAATTGAGTAGCCCCGTCTGTAGGTAACTCAGAAAAATCTGCCAATTTACGTGCGTGATCCTCAGATATGTACGCAACTTTCATTCAATTTGAGCATTTTCATCTGAGCAAGTTAAGTGCCCCAGAAAAATTCGTCTTTACGTACTGTTCTGTTTTGACAGATTCTGCCTTTTATTTCGCATTGCCTGTTTTGCTATGTTTGATGGATTTCTTTATTCCATTAACTTTCAATAGCTTTGTGCAATGTCCAGAAGTGTTAAGAATGATTATGTCACCTCTGAACATGTGAATTTTTGATTATGCACTAACCCTCTAATGAGTTTGTTTTGAGTTTGGTGTGGAGGAAGTTTTCAAGGATCAAGAGAGGAGGATGATACAATATGATCAAGGAGAGTGAAAGCTCTAAGCTTGGGGATGCCCCCGTGGTTCATTGATACGTCCAAAACGTATCTACTTTCCCGGACACTTTTGCTATTGTTTTGCCTCTAATTTGTGTATTTTGGATGCAACTAACACGGACTAACGCTGTTTTCAGCAGAACTGTTCTGGTGTCTCGTTTTTGTGCAGAAATCCAACTTTCGGGAAAATCCTCGAAATTTATGCAGAAGGCCCTATTTTCACAGAATACTGACGGAGCCAGAAGGAGAAGTAAGGTGGAGGCCCGAGGGCCCCACACCATGAGGCGGCGCGGCCCAGGGGGGCCCGCGCGGCCCTATGGTGTGGCCCCCTCGGCCGGCCTCCGACGCCCTCCTTCGGACTATTTATCGGCCTCGACCTAAAAACGCACCGGGAGAAGTCGAAGTCGCCAGAAACCCTCCAGAACGCCGCCACATCACGAAACTCCGTCGCAGGAGCCAGAAGTCTCCGTTCTGGCACTCCGCCGGGACGGGGAATTGGAGGAGATCATCACCGCCATCACCACCGACGCCTCTCCATCAACCAGCAATGTTTCCCCCATCCATGTGTGAGTAATTCCCCTGCTGTAGGCTGAAGGGGATGGTAGGGATTGGATGAGATTGGTCATGTAATAGTATTAGATTGTTAGGGCATAGTGCCCAGTATCCGTAATTGGTACTTTGATGATATTGTTGCAACTTGTTATGCTTAATGCTTGTCACTAGGGCCCGAGTGCCATGATCTCAGATCTGAACATGTTATTATTTCATCATGATATTCATTGTTTATGGTCTTACCTGCAAGTTGTATACACATGTCGCTGTCCGGAACCAATGGCCCCGAAGTGACAGAAATCGGGACAACCGGAGGGGATGGTAGTGACGTGAGGATCACATGTGTTCACGGAGTGTTAATGCTTTGCTCTGGTACTCTATTAAAAGGAGTACCTTAATATCCAGTAGATTCCCTTGAGGCCCGGCTGCCACCGGCTGGTAGGACAAAAGATGTTGTGCAAGTTTCTCATTGCGAGCACGTACGACTATAATTGGAACACATGCGGACATGCCTATTGATTGCTTTGTACTTCGACACCGTTTTATTATTATCTGCAAATGCCCTGCTATGATTGTTACATGAGTTTCTCTCATCCATGCAACGCCCGTTATCCATCCCTGTGCCTACAGTATTTTAATCCTGCTGTTTACTATAATTACTACTGCTGTTTCTGCTACTCTGCTGCTGTTATTTCACTACTGCTACTGCTATAAAACGATTACCTCGATAAACTCTTGCGAGCAAGTCTGTTTCCAGGTGCAGCTGAATTGACAACTCCGCTGTTAAGGCTTCCAAGTATTCTTTGTCTCCCCTTGTGTCGAATCAATAAATTGGGTTATACTACCCGCGAAGACCGCTGCGATCCCCTATACTTGTGGGTTATCATTCATCCCTGCATATTTCAAGAAGACTCAAGCATCTAAGCTTGGGGATGCCCAAGGCATCCCCTTCTTCATCGACAAATTATCAGGTCACCTCTAGTGAAACTATATTTTTATTCCGTCACATCTTATGTGCTTTACTTGGAGCGTCTGTATATTTTATTTTTGTTTTGTTTGAATAAAATTGGATCCTAGCATTCATTGTGTGGGAGAGAGACACGCTCCGCTGTTGCATATGAACACATATGTTCTTAGCTTTATTCTTAATGTTCATGGCGAAGGTTGAAACTACTTCGTTAATTGTTATATGGTTGGAAACAGAAAATGCTACATGTGGTAATTGGTATAATGTCTTGAATAATTTGATACTTGGCAATTGTTGTGCTCAAATAGATCATGTTTAAGCTCTTGCATCATGTACTTTGCACCTACTAATGAAGAAACACCATAGAGCTTGTTGAAATTTGGTTTGCATGATTGGTCTCTCTAAGTCTAGATATTTTCTGGTGAGGGTTTGAACAACAAGGAAGACAGTGTAGAGTCTTATAATGCTTGCAATATGTTCTTATGAAAGTTTTCTTTGTCTTAGGTTCATACTTGTGTTTGCTTCAAATAACCTTGCTAGCCTAAGCCTTGTATTGAGAGGGAATACTTCTCGTGCATCCAAAATCCTTGAGCCAAAAACTATGCCATTTGTGTCCACCATACCTACCTACTACATGGTATTTTTCCGCCATTCCAAAGTAAATTGCTTGAGTGCTACCTTTAAAATTTCATTCCTTTGTCTTTGCAATATATAGCTCATGGGAAAAATAGCTTAAAAACTATTGTGGTATTGAATATGTACTTATGTATCTTATTTCTTAATAAGTTGCTTGTTGAGCGATAACCATGTTCCTGGGGACGCCATCAACTATTTCACTTTGTTGAATATCATGTGAGTTGCTATGCATGTTCGTCTTGTCTGAAGTAAGGGTGATTTATCATGAGTTGAATGGTTTGAGTATGCATATTGTTAGAGAAGAACATTGGGCCGCTAACTAAAGCCATGATCCATGGTGGAAGTTTCAGTTTGGACAACAATCCTCAATCTCTTATGAGAATATTATATGTTGTTGAATGCTTATGCATTAAAGAGGAGTCCATTATCTGTTGTCTATGTTGTCCCGGTATGGATGTCTAAGTTGAGAATAATCAAAAGCGAGAATTCCAATGCGAGCTTTCTCCTTAGACCTTTGTACAGGCGGCATAGAGGTACCCCTTTGTGATACTTGGTTAAAACATATGTTATGCAATGATAATCCATGTAAATCCAAGCTAATTAGGACAAGGTGCGGGCACTATTGGTAATCTATGCATGAGGCTTCCAACTTATAGGATATCTTATACATAACACATATGCCTTATTACTACCGTTGACAAAATTGTTTCTTGTTTTCAAAATAAAAGCTCTAGCACAAATATAGCAATCCATGCTTCCCTCTGCGAAGGGCCATTCTTTTACTTTTATGTTGAGTCAGTTTACCTACTTCTTTCTATCTTAGAAGCAAACACTTGTGTCAACTGTGTGCATTGATTCTTACATGTTTACTTATTGCACTTGTTATATTGCTTTATGTTGACAACTATCCATGAGATATACATGTTACAAGTTGAAAGCAACTGCTGAAACTTATATCTTCCTTTGTGTTGCTTCAAAACTTTCTACTAAGAATTTATTGATTTATGAGTTAACTCTTATGCAAGACTTATTAATGCTTGTCTTGAAAGTACTATTCATGAAAATTCTTTGCTATATGATTCAGTTGTTTACTCATTGTCTTTACTATTGCTTCGAATCGTTGCATTCATTACATACGCTTACAATAGTATTGATCAAGATTATGATAGCATGTCACTTCAGAAATTATCTTTGTTATCGTTTACCTACTCGAGGACGAGTAGGAACTAAGCTTGGGGATGCTTGATACGTCTTAAACGTATCTATAATTTCTTATGTTCCATGCTACTTTTATGATGATACTCACATGTTTTATACACACTTTATGTCATATTTATGCATTTTCCGGCACTAACCTATTGACAAGATGCCGAAGAGCCAGTTGCTGTTTTCTGCTGTTTTTGGTTTCAGAAATCCTACAAAGAAAATATTCTCGGAATTGGACGAAATCAACGCCCAGGGTCTTATTTTTCCACGAAGCTTCCAGAAGACCGAAGGAAATACGAAGTGGGGCCACGAGGTGGCGCCACACTAAGGCGGCGCGGCCAAGGAGGGGCCCGCGCCGCCCTGTTGTGTGGGCCCCTCGTGACGCCCCCTGACCTACCCTTCCGCCTACTTAAAGCCTTCGTCGCGAATACCCCAGTACCGAGAGCCACGATACGGAAAACCTTCCAGAGACACCGCCGCCGCCAATCCCATCTCGGGGGATTCAGGAGATCGCCTCCGGCACCCTGCCGGAGAGGGGAATCATCTCCCGGAGGACTCTTCATCGCCATGATCGCCTCCGGATTGATGTGTGAGTAGTTCACCCCTGGACTATGGGTCCATAGCAGTAACTAGATGGTTGTCTTCTCCTCATTGTGCTATCATTGTTGGATCTTGTGAGCTGCCTAACATGATCAAGATCATCTATTTGTAATGCTACATGTTGCGTTTGTTGGGATCCGATGAATATGGAATACTATGTTATGTTGATTATCAATCTATCATCTATGTGTTGTTTATGATCTTGCATGCTCTCCGTTGCTAGTAGAGGCTCTGGCCAAGTTGATACTTGTAACTCCAAGAGGGAGTATTTATGCTCGATAGTGGGTTCATGCCTCCATTAAATGCAGGACGATGTGAGAAAGTTCTAAGGTTGTGGATGTGCTGTTGCCACTAGGGATAAAATATCAATGTTTTGTCTAAGGATATTTGTGTTGATTACATTACGCACCATACTTAATGCAATTATCTGTTGTTTGCAACTTAATACTGGAAGGGGTGCGGATGCTAACCCGAAGGTGAAATTTTTAGGCATAGATGCATCCTGGATAGCGGTCTATGTACTTTGTCGTAATGCCCAATTGAATCTCACTTTACTCATCATGATATGTATGTGCATTGTTATGCCCTCTCTATTTGTCAATTGCCCAACTGTAATTTGTTCACCCAACATGCTATTTCTTATTGGAGAGACACCACTAGTGAACTGTGGACCCCGATCCATTCTTTTACATCGAATACAATCTACTGCAAACATTGTTCTTACTGTTCTTTGCAAACATCATCTTCCACACCATACATTTAATCCTTTGTTACAGCAAGCCGGTGAGATTGACAACCTCACTGTTAAGTTGGGGCAAAGTATTTGGATTGTGTTGTGCAGGTTCCACGTTGGCGCCGGAATCTCTGGTGTTGCGCCGCACTACACTCCGTCACCAACAACCTTCACGTGCTCCTTGACTCCTACTGGTTCGATAAACCTTGGTTTCTTACTGAGGGAAAATTTTCTGCTGTACACATCATACATTCCTCTTGGGGTTCCCAACGAACGAGTGCTTTACTGTCACAAGGAAGCTACTTTCTGATGCCGTTGCAATCCAACACCCACATCAGCAAGGGCCGCATATAAATGGGTGGTGACGTGGGTGGGCCAGGTACAACACAAATACTAAATGGGTCGGGATGTTTAGGCCTTGTAGGCTATTTTGTTCGAATGAATAGGAGGGGAAAAAGATATAAAAAAAGGTCTGAAAAAATTAAATTAAAAATGAAACAGGCCATGTCTTGTCGGCAGGCAGGCTTCAGGTGGCGGCCGAGCTAGAACACATGGCGTTCCACGGCCCGTTTTCCCGCGTTCCAGGCCAAGCCTGTTACGGGCTGGGCACGCGATTATTCGGCCCGTTGGCCAGGTTTGGCTGGAAGCCTGGAACCCTCGCCGGCCAAAAAAAAAAATGAATCACCGGCCAAGCGGGGGCGCCGGCGCGGCAATGCGGTACTTCCCCAATCTCTCCTTGCTTCGGGGGATCCCTTGCTTCGGCGCCCGAGACTGAGAGCCGCCACAGCCCACAGGCCACGACCGCACGCCCTCACCGGAGAAGGAAGCAGACATTCCCTACGACGTACCGACAGCAGGTTGTCTCTGCTCAAATCCTGAATCTACACTGTTAATCCACGCTGCGCCAATGGCTGGTGTTGATTTCTGCTGTGGTAGTGAGTACTCACAAAGATTTTTTTGTTTCCTATTACATGCTTAGGGTTTATTTATTTATTACCCATCCGACTACACATAACTTACCCTTGCTGCCTGAATTGCAGTATCTGTGATTTCAGCTTTAATCTGGCCTAAGTCGGAATGTCATATTCTGCCTAAAGAATGTTTACATGATATGAGTCCCCATTTGGATCTTGCTGCTCCCCAATCGTAAAAATGTTATATCTGCCTCTCTTTTTTTTTAATGCTTCGAGTCCCTGTGTTCGTTGCAGCCAGATGCCCACTGTTGTTCCATTTAAATGTTACAGTACATGCCTTGTTTGGCTGCTGGCTCAGTATGTTAGTATTATTGGGAGTAGAAGGCTTAGATTGCTCTAAGTGAACCTTTACAAATTTTTTGTTTCTTGTAGGAATTTTTCATGTAACTTGTCCTATTATTTACCCAGTGGTCCTCTCTGTTAACTTTTCAAAGAAGTGTGCTCCATGAAGTGCAATATTAGTGGACATTCATCCTTCTTCGTATGGTGCTTTCAACTTAAGGAGGGATTGGCATCCCTCTTTTATGCGTCGTGCAGTGTTAGGTTTCCTGTATCAAGCCGTTGTAACAAGAAACCACCCTGCTGCATTGTGACTTTACTCTGTGGCTTGTCGCTTGAAGAGTCCAGATCATCAAGAAATCAGCGCAATCTCCATTTGCAGTTAGTATAGAAGCCAGTGTCTTCTTCCCAGTTCGTACATCAAACTGGAATATGGCCAGAATTATCAACTTCATGGAGTGTGTGAACTTATATGGGCTATCCCGGTCAACTGAGGTGTTTGCATTTCTTAGGTAGCCCTTGCCGCGAAGAATCAGATAGATCCGATACTTCATCTAGAGCACTGTTGATTACTGTGGAAGTGCCGGCCCAAAGTTGTTTGAGTTGGCACCTATGTTGGTCAGCAATTTGGGTATGTCAATAATGACACTGCTACAAGTTCATGATACAGTCAATTCGGGGTTTTGTAGAGTTGTCAATGTTTGAAGATGTTCTCCTCACTTAATTCAGGACAGAATGGTGTTTGATGATATGAATACTTCTGGTCCTTGACCAAATCTGTACTCTTGTTCAGTTCTGGTGAGTGCTTGTACACATGCAGATAGGTTATGGTTGAATGGAGCTTTTGAGCTTCTTTGTGAGCTCAAAATAAAATGTAGCACTGCAACCTATGACACTTACCTCTATGGGCATACACCGTACCAGACAGGTGGCATCTGCATGTAACTTTCTTCAAATGCTTTCTCAGAGGGGCTATCCTTGCAACAGTTACCTTTTTAATGATGTGATTCATGGTTTGCCGTCATGAGGGTCAGCTTTAGAAAGTCATGGAGGTGTTTGACGGGATGAAGAAGGGTGGGTGTGTCCCAGATGCCCATAGCTACGGTATATTAGTTGATAGATTATGTAAGCAGCGATTGTTGAAATGGCAAGAAATGGAATCACTCCGACTCTGTTAAGTTATTGTTTACTTCTGCATGGTCTGTGCAGAGCTGTAAAGGTTGAATTGATATTTAGTCTTTTTACAGCATATTTTTTATGGTTATTGCCAATATTTGGATCTAGACGCTGTCTATGAACCTTTGGAATGGCATGGTTCATCATAATTGTCTCCAGATGCTTGCGGTTGTACTAGTCTGATGTATGCATTTGGTAGACATAGATACCTTTAAGAAGCATTGAGAGTATTTAAACCCAGCTTGACAATGGAGCGAGCCCCAACATTGTGACATACACCATTCTTGTTGACGGCTTTGGCAAAGAAGGATGATTGGTGAAACCCTTTCAATAGTGGCTAAAGTATGGCAGTTTGGAATTGTTCTTAACCTCTTTATGTACAAAGTTTATCATCAATGGCCTGTGCAAGGCCAAAAGATCCGATGATGTGTGGACCTTTTTTGCAGACATGATAAAAATGGGATATGTTCCTGATACTGTCATTTACAGAATATTATTGATGGTTTTCTAAAAGCTTTGAAATTGTAGGAATCTTTCATGTTGTATTATTAAATGCACCTAATATGCATACATAAACTAGCCTCATAAATGATTTGTGCCATGATAATAGACTTCCTGAAGCTGTTACATTGTTTACGCATATAATTGAGGAGGTTACAACACCAGGCAGGATTTTGTAACATCTCTTATTGTTTGCTATTGTAAGCCTTCAAACATGAAGGCAGCTTTGGAAATGTTTAGAGAGATGGGGGAAAAGGGTTTATCGGCAGTACTTTTGTCTACACTTGTTTAATTGGTGGCTTTAGTAAAGTGCTTCCTCGATGGATGGTTCACAGTGGTTGATGGAAAAAATGATAAATAAGGGGCTTACTCCTACTGTATTAACTTATACAGATATTTCAGTTGGGTACTTCAAGATTGGAGGTGACAAAAAGACATTGCACCGGTCACTGGATGCAAAGGAGTAGTATATTGGGCTATGAGAATGGAGTTGGCTTTGAGAAGTCTCAGGAAGAGAAGGGCGTATCAAATTTCCGTGTCACGCTCTATGAACTTGGTTCATGACTACTTTCATCAGCTCATGATTTCATCAATTGCACTGGTGGTGCGGAGGTGGAGCAGTTGAATAACTTGGTATACACTGTACAGTAAGCAGCTCCCAGTTCTTGTAGCCTTGTACAAGTTAGACTGGAATTGCAATGTATCAAAGTGGCCTAAAGATCTAAAGCATTCATGATATCCACGTATTCCTCAAGATTTCCTATTTGTTAGTCAACTGGCAAACATTTCGATGAGCGGAAAGCGCAGAGCAACCTTGATTGATGAGATCTAGCATGCAGCATGCTATCGGAGACCCAGCTTCAGATCTAGACTGGCGCGTCCATGTGACAAGTGAACACTGAACAAGCGTGGCAGCACATAGCCAATCTCAGAGATGTATACGATAACTGGTAGTCCACAGGTTTCATCTGTTCTATTGTTTTGTTTCTTCAGGCCTTACTTATGCCTAAATTCTATTCTCTGTGTTCTGCACCACTTGGTTCCATGCGAACTCTAGAAAGGAAACCTCTTGAAATGGTATTACACCTTTTTTTCGATAAAGGATGCTTTATTACTTTTGAAAGCAATTACATCCAGCCTCTGCATAACCAAGATGCACACAGCCGTTATTGAGTCTCAAGTCCAAACAAAGATGCCAAACTAAAAAATCTAGGCGAGATACATATCGGAACGATGAATCATATAACGCCTAAGATGTGAGTGGGGCTTCAATCCGTAGATTATGCTGTCACCCATGTAGGGAAAAAGTATCCCTCGCCGTAGCCTCCAATCGTGTACAGACCTTCGTAAATAGGTCTCGGTTCTCCATACGCTGAAGAGGTAACCACGAACGAAGAATCCCTGTACATCTGTAGATGACCTGTAACAAAGAGGAGTTAATGTCATTAAAAATCTTGTCATTTCTACTCAGCCAAAGCGCCCAGATAACTGCCAGCGCCCCCATCCTAAGAAGCAACTTAAACCTTGAATCTATACCATGAAGCCAATTGCCGAAGACATTGGCCACACTAGTGGGGGGAGACAAGGTAGACGCTACTTGGATGACAGACCAAATAGATCTCGCAAACTGGCACTGAAAGAAGAGGTGTTTAATAGTTTCATCGTGATGACAAAAAACACATCGAGAGCTTCCTTGCCAATTCCGCTTAACAAGATTGTCTTTGGTGAGGATGACTCCTCGACGAAGGTACCATCCAAATATTTTTATTTTTAATGGTATCTTCATCTTCCAAATTTTCTTATTATTATCTACCGGTAAATCAGAATGGATTATGGCGGTGTATAAGGATTTTACCGAGAAAGAGCCATCTACATGTAAATTCCACCTAAATTCATCTGGTTCAGGGGATAGAATAACATCCCCCAACCTTTGAATTAAAGTGTTCCATGCCACTAGCCTTTGTCCTAGCAAAACACGTCGGAACGTCACATTCGGAGGAGAAGTAGCCATTACTGTGGCAATGGTATCTCCCTTGCGACGAACGATACTATACAACGCAGGATACTGTTCACTTAGAGGGGCATTGTCTAACCAAGCATCCTCCCAGAAACGTATCTGTGTTCCATTCTTTATTGAGAAAGTACCATGACGAAAAAAGACATTTTTTGACGCCATTAGACCAGCCCAAAAGTGTGAATCTCCTGGTTTCCAAACCACCTGAGATAACGTCTTGGAGCCTATATACTTTCTCCGGAGTATGGTTTGCCAAATCCCATCCTCGGTAAGGAGCTTAAAAAGCCATTTACCCAGCAGAGCTGTATTCTTGACCTCCAGGTCATGAACACCAAGTCCGCCTTGATCTTTAGGACTACAAACTACACTCCATTTAACCAGTCGGTATTTCTTTTTCTCGCTATCCCCTTGCCAAAAGAATCTGGATCGATAATAATCGAGTTTGTGCAGAACTCCTTTTGGTATAAGGAAGAATGATAACATATACAGTACCATATTTGTTAGTACCGAATTAATGAGTACAAATCTTCCTCCCAGGGATAGCAACTTGCCTTTCCAACTACTCAAACGCTTCTGTAATCTTTCTTCTACTATTTTCCATTCAGCGATCGTGAGTCTCCGATAATGAATCGGAATACCCAAATAGCGAATGGGAAATTGGTCTTGCCCGCAACCAAACAACTCTGTATAGAGAGCTGTATCATCTTGGGCATCACCGAAGCAGAACAATTCACTTTTATGGAAATTGATTTTCAATCCCGAAAGCTGCTCAAAAGCCACCAAAATTAATTTCAGGTTTTGAGCTTTTACGAGATCATGATCCATAAACAGAATTGTATCATCGGCATATTGAAGGATAGATAAGCCACCATCAACCAGATGTGGAATCACCCCTTCAATTTGACCATCAGACTTGGCCCGCTCTATGAGTATAGCCAGCATGTCCGCCACAATGTTGAATAACATCGGTGATAGCGGATCCCCTTGGCGTAACCCTTTTCGTGTTTGGAAATAATGGCCGGTGTCATCATTAACCCGAATTGCCACACTACCTCCATACACAAAATCATTAATTAAAGCACGCCATTCAGGAGAAAAACCTTTCATCCTGAGTGTCTGTTGTAGGAAAGACCACTTGACCTTGTCATAAGCCTTTTCAAAATCTAACTTTAAAATAACCCCATTTAATTTCTTAGTATGCATCTCATGTACCGTCTCATGCAAAATCGCCACTCCATCTAGGATATTTCTTCCTTGCATGAAGGCTGTTTGAGATGGCCGCACTACATGATCAGCAACCGTATTAAGTCTAATGGTGGCCACTTTCGTGAAAATCTTGAAACTTACGTTTAAAAGGCAAATAGGTCTATATTGTTGAATCCTTTCTGCCTCATTAACTTTTGGTAACAAGATTACTTCACCAAAATTTAGACGAAATAATTCTAGTTGTCCACTATGCAAAGCACTGAACAAATCTAGAAGATCCCCTTTAATAGTATCCCAGAAGGTTTGGTAAAACTCCGCTGGAAAACCATCAGGACCCGGTGCTTTATTGCATTCCATCTGGAAAATAGCTTTCTGCACCTCCTCCTCTGAATAAGGTGCAGTAAGTAATCCATTTTCCTCAATAGAAACTTGGGGTATGTCGGCTGTTAAGTCCTCATTTAGAGAAAATGAGCTTTCATCTGGAGGACCAAACAAGCCTTTATAATAATTAGTAATGTACGATTTGAGTTGCTCATGACCTTCGATCAGCCCTTCATCCTGAATAAGAGAATGAATACGTTTTTTCCGATGTCTTCCATTGGCTATACCATGGAAATATCGCGTATTAGAGTCTCCTTCTAAGATGAATTGGGCCTTGGATCGTTGGTACCATTTGAGTTCCTCTTCGCGAAGTAGACTCGCCATCTGTGCATTGGATTGATTCTTCAATTCAATCTCGTGCGTAGACAACGGTCTGACCTCGGCAAAAGCCTCGAGCTCATCAATCACGGTTGATAAGCGAGCCTTTTCTTTTTTAAGAATGCCTGTCATATGGGTAGCCCAACCAGAGAGATGTCTGCGCATTGCACGCATCTTATTATTCCATCTCAAAATTGGAGTACCACCACGAACAGGCCTTTCCCAAACCGTCTTAACCATCTCATGAAATCCTTCTCTCTGCAACCAGCCGAGTTCAAATTTGAAAGGCCGCTTACAAACAGGTCTAGGATTTCCAGTAGTTAAGAGGATAGGAGCGTGGTCTGACAATTTTTCAATACGTTCTAGTGCACGGACTGACACCATGGGATATTTGCTCTCCCATTCAGTATCCATCAACACGCGATCTAGTTTTTCGTATGTGGGCTCAGGCAAGCTATTTGCCCAAGTAAATTGTCGACCTGACATAAACACCTCTCTCAAATCAAGACTATCAATGACAGCGTTGAATAAGAAAGGCCAATGTCCATCAAAGAGGCCTTTACTTTTTTCATGAGGAAATCTTAGTAAATTAAAATCACCACCGATCAAAATCGGGTATGGATTATCTTTAGTAAGATTTACCAACTCACGTAAAAAGTCAGCCTTAAAAGCGTCCTGGGCGGCACCATACACAGCAACCAGACTCCACATGAACCCATCAGCTTTATTCTGAATATCGAGTTTAATGTGATACTCGCCATCAGAATTAGCTACAACAGTCATTGTGTCTATGCGGACGCCAAGTAAAATGCCCCCAGACCTACCACGAGGTGGGCGAGAAAACCACTGAAAGTTAATCCCTCCCGATAAACGGTCGAGAAAACTCTGTGAGAAACTCCGCCTACCCGTCTCCGATATTGCAATAAAATCTAAATCATACTCTCTACAACCATCGGCAATGTGCGAATGTTTAGCCAAGTCGCCAAGACCTCTGCTATTTCGAAACATGCCATTCATTGACAAACTATTTTGGATTTAGACTTCTTACAATATCTACGAGACTTCTTACCAGGTGACGACCTAGAACCACGCGTTGAAGCTTTTAGATCATAAACTGAACTAAGCTCCGAGTGTTCTAAGTCGACCTCTGATATAGAACCAATGATAGCCGAGAGAAGCGGACCATCTAAGATGTCATCCTCTTCATCATCGGCTACAAAGGAAGTTTCAGACCCAGTGGAAACATTCGAAACAACCGTTAAACGGTCAAGTTCCGTCTGTCTCAACACATTAGCCGAAACCAAGATCTCATCAGATGTATTACCCAATGAGACCCCAAGACTACTCAAATTAGATGAAATAAGCATTTCATGTTTTTATCCATACTGCACACTGGGTTAGTTTTGCATAAAAAGGTATGCACCATTTACTGCTATATTTCTGAAGAAAATTGTTGAATTGCATCGTCCTTTGGACAATTGATTTTCCTGTGTTATATCTGTGTTTTCGACAATAGTTCTATTGATCTTGACATCGCATCGAGTAATACAGCCGCGAGAGTTTACCCTGGCTTCTGCACTCAAAGAGGCACATGTCTGTTGATATTTCATTTGCCTTCAGCAGGGTTTCGTGTTACATGGACTTTTGTGGATGAAATATCAAAGACGATCTTGATCTTTAGAGTACTGCTCGAGAGGAAGAGGTAGCAGGTTTTTCTCAGAATTTTGTACAACAGATTTGAACCAGTTTCCGTAAGTGGTGCTAAAATGGTGCTAATATGCCAGGTGCAGGCTATTACTTACTGTGGAAAGCATGGGAGAAGGCACTAGGCTTGTCCTGAATACTGAATTATGCAGGTATGAGGCTGAGAAACTTTTATGTTGTTTCGTGCTCTCCTTTTCCTTTGGCATCATGATCTTTCCTGTTTTGCTACATATTATATGACGAAAAAATATCATATAGCTTTGGTCACTGTCCGTGTTAATGCTCATATGGTCATGTAAACATTTCATGTTACAAAACTCAAAATAATGCTGCCAGCTTGCCAGAATATTTAGCTACGATGCATACTTGGCTGAGAGGACATGAAATTTGTATGAGCAAATGTGAATCTAATAGCAAGAGTGTTTGGTTGATTGGTTCCATAGGTTCATTGAGGGGTCGGAAACTGGAACACTGGTGGAAAAAAGGGCTTTGGTCGCGGTTGGCAACTGCCATTAGTCGCGGTGGCCCAACCGCGACCAAAGCAGCGCGACTAAAGGCCCCCCCCTTTAGTCGCGGTTCCTTACGAACCGCGACTAAAGGCCCGTCCACGTGGGCCGCAGGCGGCGCGCCAGGCGGAGGACCTTTAGTCGCGGTTCTTCTGGCCAACCGCGACTAAAGGCCTCCGCAGGGTTTAGGGTTTTAGCCCCCCTCCCCCTAAATCTGGTTTCTTTTTAATTTGTATTGTTTTATTTCTTTTGGGTTTTAATTTTGAAGGAGTTTCACATATTCTACGGTACTGTATACATACATGCATATGAATGTACAATTTCAAACAAATTTGAAATTAGAACCAAAAGGAATTCAAGAGGAATATACAATATATATTCAATATCGGATGACCATATACAATATATATTCAATATCGGATGACCATATACAATTTTGAACAAGTTAGTTACAAATTCTGGTGCATATAAAGTTCTACGTCATCGTAATAGTGTTCTCCTCTAGGATCGATGACTTCCCTCGCCAACCATCCAGCTAGTTCCTCTTGAAGTGGTCGGAAGCGAGCTTCTGGACTAAGCGTCTTCCGGAGGTTATTCCTCAGGATGTTGTTCTCACACGTCTGGTCCCGCTCATTGCAGTATCTCCGGATCCTCTCACAAACATAGTATCCACATAGATTGGTCCCCGGTGGCTGAATATCCCCAGTCGTCGGCACTACCATTTTAAAATGTAGCTCCTTTTTGAATTCACCGACCTTGGTATCTACGAACCGTCTCCAAACCCTACGAGGCAAAGAAAATTAAATAAACAAGAGAGTTATTAATCAGTTAGTTGATATTAGGAAATGATGAACGAAATAGGCCGATCGATATAGAGCGCAAATGAATGAAAATAATTACTTTTGCATCATTTTTCTCATGTCGCCCCAAAGCGCCGGATCCATATTCAGAGAGTCGTGGACGAGAACTGAGGAGGTCTGAACTTTAATTACCATAAGAATCCAGTGGAACCTGCGGACATGATACATGCACAGTCATGCATAACTCATCGATTAGCCACATACCATGCATGGAGTAAACAAAAGAGAATGTGCTCAAGACAGAAACACTCACCCAAAATGGTAAGGAAATAGAATATCACTTTTCGGGTGTTGTTTTCTAATAAACCGCCACAGGTCATCCTCCACGTCGGCGGGGTGGTGTTCTAACACATGTGAATTAACGATGTGTGGGTCAATGAACCCAACATCATGGATGTTCCTTATTCGCATTTCCCGCTTCTTCATTACGCATAATAGCGTACACAACAAGATAGTTAGGACGGTGCGAGGCAATGAACGAGATGGGGTAGAAATTAATAAATCACTTACGTAACGTAGCAACTGATGATAGATTTGTCGAGGTCGCGCAGATTGAACAGCTGGAACAATTCACTCAGAGGAATTTGTACCCAGTAATGTTTGAAGTGATGCTCATATCTAACTTCCGCATAGATATACTCTTTGGCGTTTTTATGTTTTATGTAACCCTTGTACCAATTTAGCAGACCTAGCATTTGTCGAGGTAGATCCCCTTCCTGCGCAGGCTCGACGAGAGGGCCATTCTTCACATATGTAAATACTACGTCCTTCATTGGCGCCTCATCAAGGCCTAGCAAAGGCACGAAGAGTGATACCTAACTCGGCCGCTTGTTCTCTCGGCACTCGTTACGGTCAATCCATGTCTGCCGCAGCTGCTGCTATGATATCGGGGGCATCCGGATCGGCGGCTTGCACTATGAGCGGGGCGATCGATTGTTTACTTTGTTCCCCGAGCTGGGCAACTTCTTTCCCCCTTTCTAATTTTGACTCGGCCTCGTCCTTCAAGGCTTTCTTCTCCGCCAACTCTTTCCTGTTCTTGAACGCGAGTGCTTGCCTACGAAGTTCACGTAAATAGTCGTCAGGCAGATTCTTCGCGGCTTGGGACGGTGTGTTCAAAAATGACTTAGCCCACTGCTTTTCCTTGTCAGAATATACTGGCTTGGGCTCGCCCTCTATTTTCTTCTTGACGCTCGCCTTCCATTTCTCTAAATCAGCAGCCGCGCCCGCCTCGACTTCCTCGGCACTACTTTACCAAGGCCTCGTGGGGAGAGGCTTCAGTGATACCTCCGGTACCTTTGTTTTCTTAGGTACGTAAGGGTCCGGGTTAATAACCCAGGACTGCTTCTGCTTCTTCGCCGGAGGTGGATTGGGGGGCGGTACCGGTGTCTGATCACCCGCCGGACGAGGACTGGGGGGCAGCGTCGGGCGACGTGAATGAGGTGTATTAGGTGAAGCACCACCGCCACCGTCACCGCCACCGCCACCGTCACCGCCACCGCCACCGCCACCGTCACCGCCACCGCCACCACCACCACCGTACGGGGGTGGACTTGTTGGCGCCTCGCCTGGAAACTTGATAAATTTCTTCGCCATAGAATGAACCGGCGCTTGACATCTCCAAGTCTTTTCACCCCTTCGTGTGTAGCAATGTCAATGTCCGGTCCTCAAACCGTTGGACTATCTCCTCCACCGTCACACGAGCATAGCCATCTTGAATGGGGTTGTTGTGGTGGAGTGCTCCAGGTGGCAAAGCACTGCCGATGGCTACCTTCATGGACATGTTCCCGATAGGATAATACAGATGACATGCTTTCATCTCCTTTATATCGTCCACGGGGTAGCGAGGAGGCTCCGGTGCAGTAATTTCGACCACCAGAGGCTCCGGTGCAGTAATTTCTATCGTCGGTGCACCAGCCGGTGAGGCCTCCGTGGAAGCCACGCTGCTTCTTCTCCGCTGCTGGCTTCCGAGATCCATTGGATGATCTTCAGCATGCTGCGCCCGAGCTGCATCTCTTTCGGCGACTAGTACACTCACGGTTTTCTTCATCACATCCATTTCCGTTACCAACTTTGCCACAACATCTGCATCCCGATCCATCTTTCTCTTACGGCTTCTGTAACCGTACGGGTCATCGTTCCGGGGGAACCCTATTTTCCACGGAATGGGCCCCATGCCTCGTATACGTCCTCCGTGTTCAGGATTCCCGAGGGCTTTTGTCGTGCGTCGTTCTCTCTGTTGAACCTGATCCTCCCTCTTGAGCCTCCCTCATTGCCTCAATAAGCTTTTGGGTGGGTGTAATTATTTTGCCCTGATAAACACACTCCCCTGTCTCCGGGTTCAGCGATCCCCCATGCCCGTACCACCAGCTTTTGGCCCTTGGGTCCCATCCCTCCGTACCTGACGGATTCCTCGCGCCCTCAGCTCGTTCTCCATCTTCTCCCACTTAGGCTGCCAAAAGCGATACCCTCCTGGCCCCATTTTATGATTGTACTCCTTCTTGGCCGCATTTTCCTTATTTTTTTTCGATAGTTCAAGGAACTGCTCCGATTTCTTTTGCTTCACAAAATCTGGCCAATCATGTTGCAGTTTCTCATATTGTCCTTTGAAATCCGGAGTCTTGCCCTGGTTGACAAAGTCATGGGCTAGATTTTGCTTGTATTTCCGGAATGCGTTGGCCATCCTAGAAAGAGCGAACTGTTTGACTAGCTTGCGCCTCTCCTTGTTTTCCGCAATCTTGTTACCCTCCTCATCGTATTTGCGGTATTCCGGAGGTAGAACGAAATGTTCCATAAGCTTGTTGAAGCAATCTTTTTTTTCTCTCTTATCGACAAAAGTGAAACCAACACGTGCCTTCTTTGGCTCATTCCACTCCTGGCGGGTGATCGAGACGTTGTCTCTAACAACGGCTCCGCATTGGCTGACAAACTTGGTGGCGTTCTTGCTGGGCTCCAGCGGCCTGCCGGTTGCTTCATCGACAACATCGATGGTGCATGTTTCTCCTGCTTTCATCGTCTTGGTTGCGCCACGCTTTGACGACGTACTCGATTTTTCGACGATCCGGCCGAGGGCTAAAATAAGAAAGAGAGTCGCGCGCGTTAGTACACACACATTTATTCAAATCGTACGCTCAATATGTATATATATATATATACCTCGGCGCCGGAGGTGGTTGCTACTTCCAACTGAAGATCGTCGTTTATCGACGTTTCTTCGGCACCATCTTGCTGACGGCGCCCTTCATCTTCACCCTCAAGGTTCAGATAAGAAGAGATATCTTCTTCTTCTTCTCCGGTCGGCACAAATGGAATATCGCCATTTATGATGCCGAACATATGGTCTTCAGCGTCCGGATCATAGTTGTCCAGAATCGGGTCAGCTCTATCGTCCGCCATATGTCAGTCCTGAAAACATGTAGTCAAAACAAATTAATTGTGTATATGCCAGCATTATCACATCTCTTCTACATATAAAGAGAGAGGGCGACGAGGGAGGCGAGAGGGGGGACGCAGTGACCGCGTGACCGAGAGACCGGTGGCGGGGGCGAAAAGGGGGGACGCGATGACCGCGCGCGTGACCGAGAGACCGGTGGCGGTGGCGAGAGAAGCGCGATGACCGCGTGACCGAGAGACTGGTGGCGGTGGCGAGAGAGGGGGACGCGATGACCGCGTGACCGAGAGACCGGTGGCGGTGGCGAGAGGGGGACGCAGCTGACCGCGTGGACCGGTGGCGGTGGCGAAAGGGGGGACGCAGTGACCGGTGGCGGTGACCGAGAGGGCGGTGGCGGTGACCGAGAGGGCGGTGGTGACGGCGCTAAGTAAAAATTTTCTTAAGTCAAAATTTTGATAAGTAAAATTTTTGTTAAGTAAAATTTTTGTTAAGTCAAGATTTTGTTAAGTATACAAAATTTTGTTAGTATACAAAATTTTAGGTAAATTTTTGTTAAGTATATAAAATTTTAGTTACAAATTTGTGTTAAGTATAAAATTTTAGTTACAAATTTGTGTTAAGTATAAAATTTTAGTTACAAATTATCAAGTTTTACTTTTTTTTGTTAATTTACCGTTTTTGTTAAACTAATTAACTAGTTAAAATTAAAAAGAAAAAAAAAAACACAAAAAAGGGAAAAATAATCCGGCCCGGCCCTCTCTCTCTCTCCTTTTAAAGCGCTTGCGGCGGCGTCTAGCGCTGGCGGGCGGCGTCTGGCGGGCGGCGCGGCGCGCGTGCGTGGCGGGGCGGCGGCGCGTCTGGCGGGCGGCGGCGACGGCGCACGGCGGGCGCGTTCGGCGCGGCGCGCGCGTCATACGCGGCGGCGCGACAAAGTGTACGGTAGGGGCGCGGGCGCGCGGCGACATACGGATCGGCGGCGACGAGAGGCGGCGGCGACGGCGTCGCGGCGATGGCGAGTGCGGCGACGACGTCGATTCGCGGCGGCGTACGGCGTCTGGCGGCGGCGTGCGGGGTTCGGCGGAGAAGACGATGGCGCGCGGAGAAGACGATGAAGACGATGGCGGAGGCGACGGTTCGCGCGAGATATTTATAGCCCCCACCCTTTAGTCGCGGTTGGGAGGCGACCGCGACTAAGGGCACTTTAGTCGCGGTTGGCCAGGCCAACCGCGACTAAAGGCTTTTTTGCCGGTTTTTTCGTTCTCACAGAGAGACCTTTAGTCGCGGTTGGCCAGGCCAACCGCGACTAAAGGGCTTTTTTTCAAATTACTTTTCTTTTTCAAAATCATAAAATACAAATAATATATCAAAAAATTCACAAAAATAAAACTAATTCAATTCAAAATGTTAATAATACAAATAATATATCAAGAAATTCAGAAAAATAAAACAAATTCATTTCAAAATGTTAAAAATACAAATAATATACCAAAAAATTCAGAAAAATAAAACTAATTCAATTCAAAATTTTAAAAATACAAATAATATATCAAAAAATTCAGAAAAATAAAACTAATTCAATTCAAAATTTTAAAAATACAAATAATACATCAATAAATTCATAAAAATAAAACTAATTCAATTCAAAATCTTAAAAATACAAATAATATACCAAAAAATTCAGAAAAATAAAACTAATTCAATTCAAATTGTTGAAAATACAAATAATATACCAAAAAATTCAGAAAAATAAAACTAATTCAATTCAAATTCTTAAAAATACAAAAAATATATCAAATAAATCAGAAAAATAAAATAATTCAATTCAAATTCCTAAAAATACAAAAAATATATCAGAAAAATCAGAAAAATAAAACTAATTCAATTCAAATTCTTAAAAATACAAATAATATATCAAAAAATCAAAAAAATACTTCCCGCCACTTTCTTCCCGCCACTTTCTTCCCGCCTCTTTCTTCCCGCCACTTTCTTCCCGCCACTTTCTTCCCGCCTCTTTCTTCCCGCCACTTTCTTCCCGTCTCTTTCTTCCCGCCTCCTGTCTTCCCGCTCCCATTTTTCCCGCCATTTGTCACTACATATAGGTAGCCCGGCTTGGCCAGCATTATCACATCTCTACAATCTCTCATCACTCTCTCATGGCTTCCACCGCACCCACTCTAACCTACCGGCAGTGGAGGAGCTTTGCGCCTCGAACTACCCTTGTCCACCGGCTACCGCGTCCCTCGCTGGCCGGAGCCTAAGCGCCGGCGGCGTGCCGGTCCCTCCCGTCCCTCGAGTGCTGCGCGCCGGCGGCCATCACGAACCACTACTACCTCGACCTCACGCCGGAGCAGCGGATGAATCCCCGCTGGCATCCCGATAACCAGCATACTTGGGACGCCTTCTTCATCAATCGGCGTGAGAGGGCGCTCGCCAGGTATGAGGAGGACGGTCTGCCTCCTGGAAACTTCCACGAGGCCGGCCGTCGGCTATGGTGGTACGGCCGGACTGCAGAGCGTCATGGACTACATCACGGCCGGCGATATCCCCCGCTGCGCTACCCTCGATTCGAGCCACGAGCGCCGCCCGACGACAGCGACGATAATAGCCGACGACGACGCCGGCAACTTAGAAGGCGACGACTACTACAAGACAACGCGGCGGCTATGAAGACTACGAGTATGCATATTATACGCCTAGGCAGGAGTATGACTAAATCACTCCAAATTTCATGTATGCGGAGTATGACTTAGTCACTCCAAATTTCATGTATGCGGGAGTATGACTTAGTCACTCCAAATTTCTTGTATGCAGGAGTATGACTTAGTCACTCCAAATTTCTTGTATCATCAGTGCTATCTCGAGTCAATTATTGAATCATTCGAAAATGGACACCAAACACATCACGGGTAATATAATTCACATGATCCATTCAACAAAGTTTGGTACAATAAATTATTACACATCATTTCTTTCCTTGTGTCCCCGCTTGCTTACGATTGTGCCGTATCCATGGAGCATCCTCATCATTTAACTTAATGCTTGGGTCGGTGTTCACTTTGAAGGGCGGAATTTCAGCAAACATATTATAATCTTCGACATGTCTGTCTTGTCCTCCACTCCCACGATGTTTCTTTTCCCCGAAAGAACAATGTGGCGCTTTGGATCATCGCATGATGTACTGATCGTTTTCTTATCTTTCCGTTTCCTCGGTTTGCTACTCATGTCCTTCACATAGAAAACCTGAGCGACATCTTTCGCTAGGACGAATGGTTCGTCAAGGTAACCAAGATTGTTGAAATCCACCATTGTCATTCCGTATTGCTGGTCCTCCTTTACCCCACCTCCTCGTTAGCTTGAACCATTTGCACCGAACAAAGGGACCCTAAAGGAGGGTCCATAGTCAAGTTCCCATATCTCCTCTATGTAACCATAATATGTGACCTTTTGCCCATTCTCGGTTGCTGCATCAAAGCGGACACCACTGTTTTGGTTGGTGCTCTTTTTATCTTGGGCGATCGTGTAAAATGTATTCCCATTTATCTCGTACCCTTGGAAAGTCGTTATAGTCGAAGATGGTGTCTTGGCCAACATGTACGACTGATCTACAACCTTATTGTCACTCATTAAATGTTTTCTCAACCAACCGCCGAAAGTCTCCATGTGGGCCTTCCTAATCCAGGATTCGGGCTTCCCGGGGTTGTCCGAGCGTAAAATATTCTTGTGTTTCTCAAAGTACGGAGCCACCAAGCTGGAATTGGTCAGAACTGTGTGGTGTGCTTGATCGAGAGAATGGCCGTCCATACATATCATTGATTTCCTTCCGATCGTGCCTTTTCCACTTAGTCTCCCCTCGTGCCGCGATTGAGGAAGACCAATCGGCTTAAGGTCGGGAACAAAGTCAACACAAAACTCAATTACCTCCTCATTTCCATAGCCCTTGGCGATGCTTCCTTCGGCCTAGCACGGTTACGAACATATTTCTTTAATACTCCCATGAACCTCTCGAAGGGGAACATATTGTGTAGAAATACAGGACCGAGAATGGAAATCTCATCGACTAGGTGAACCAGGAGGTGCGTCATAATATTGAAGAAGGATGGCGGGAACACCAACTCGAAACTGACAAGACATTGGATCACATCGTTACGTAACCGTGGTAGAACTTCTGGATTGATTACCTTCGAGAGATTGCATTGAGGAATGCACATAGCTTCACTATGGCTACTCGAGCTTTTTCCGGCAGGAGCCCCTCAAAGCAATCGGAAGCAATTGCGTCATAATCACGTGGCGGTCGTGAGACTTCAGGTTTTGGAACTTTTTCTCCGCCATGTTTATTATTCCCTTTATATTGGACGAGAATCCTGACGGGACCTTCATCTTGCTCGAGCATTCAAAAAAGATGACCTTCTCTTCTTTGGTCGTAGCGTAGGCCGGCACGACCTTGAAACCGTTCCGGATGCCGGTCATCGTGGTCTTTCAAACTTTGCTGGTCCCGCCGTGCTTCCTTTGTATCATTTGACTTCCCATACACGCCCAAGAAGCTTAGGATGTTCACGCAAATATTCTTCGTAACGTGCATCACGTCGATTGCAGAGCGGACTTCTAGGACTTTCCAATATTCTAGCTCCCAGAATATAGATTTCTTCTTCCACATGGCTGCGTGCCCGTCAGCTCCCTTCGGAACTGATTGTCCGCCAGGACCCTTTCCAAAGATGACTTTCAAACCCTTGACCATATCAAATACCTCGGCACCGGTGTGTTCCGCAGCTTCGGCCGGTGATCTGCCTTGCCGTTGTAATGCTTGCCTTTCTTTCTTCTTGGATGACCTTTCGGAAGAAATCGACGATGCCCAAGGTACACGTTCTTCTTACAATTTGGCAAATGTACACTTTCGGTCTCATGTAAGCGGTGCGTGCATGCATTGTATCCCTTATTTGACAGTCCCGAAAGGTTACTAAGAGCAGGCCAATCGTTGATGGTTACGAAAAGCAACGCCCGTAGGTCAAATTCCTCTTCTTTGTGCTCATCCCACACACGGACACCAGGTCTGCCCCACAGCTGTAAAAGCTCATCAACTAATGGCCTTAGGTACACATCGATGTCGTTGCCGGGTTGCTTCGGACCTTGGATGAGCACCGGCATCATAATGAACTTCCGCTTCATGCACAACCAAGGAGGAAGGTTGTAGATGCATAGAGTCACGGGCCAGGTGCTATGGCTGGAGCTCGCTCGCCAAAAGGATTCATGCCATCCGTACTTAGACCAAATCTTATGTTCCTTGCGTCAGCAAAATCTTTGAACTCTCTGTCGATCTTTCTCCATTGCGTTCCATCTGCGGGGTGTCTCAACTCCCCGTCCGACTTACGGTCCTCTTTGTGCCATCGCAACAACTTGGCATGCTCTTTGTTCTGAACAGACGTTTCAACCGTGGTATTATAGGAGCATACCACATCACCTTGGCGGGAACCCTCTTCACGGGTTTCTCGGCCCTCAACATCGTCACCAGGGTCATCGCCTCGATCTTATAACGCAATGCGGTGCATACCGGGCATTCATTCAAATTCTCGTATTCACCGCGGTAGAGGATGCGATCGTTGATGCATGCATGTATCTTCGTAACCTCTAAACCTAGAGGGCAGACAACCTTCTTTGCTTCGTACGTAGTGGCGGGCAACTCGTTATTCTTTGGAAACATATTCTTCAACATTTTCAGCAAGTTTTCAAATGCCGAGTCAGCTACACCTGCCTGTGCCTTCCATCTCGGCAAATCCAGTGTGCAGCCCAGCTTTTTCAGACCATCATCGCATCCGGTACAGCGCCTTCCTGTGATCCTCTAACATGCGATCCAAATTCTCCCTCTCTTTTTCGGTTTCGCAGCGTCTCCGTGCATCGGCAATGGTCCGACCAAGATCATCAACGGGATCATCACGTGCCTCTTCTTCACCTTCCCCTTCACCTTCCCCTTCACCTTCAAGATCCTCCATGAAAGTATCACCGAAATGAGAAAGATAGCTTTCATCATTGAAATCATCCCCTTCTTCATCTTCTTCCATTATAACCCCTCTTTCTCCATGCTTGGTCCAACAATTATAGCTTGGCATGAAACCGTGCCGAAGCAGGTGCATGTGAACATCTCTTGAGGAAGAGTAACCCTTCTGATTCTTACACTTAACACATGGACAGATAACAAAACCCTCCTGCTTGTTCGCATTAGCCACTACGAGGAAATCTTTCAAACCCGTACTGAACTCGCCGGAGAGTCGGTTACCGTACATCCATTGCCGATTCATCTGCATTATTATAATATAAAATATATAATTAACCATGCATCATGCATTTGTTAAACTAACTAGCTACAAACAATATGAATTAAACAATGAACTACACACACATGCATATTTTATCAATGACACATCAAAGGTTCAAGTTGCTAACCGCGATCGAGGAGGAAAAAATAAATGAGAAAGCTCAAGTGTGGCTCCAACACTTCATATCATGTTTGTTTCATGCTCTTGGGGCATTTCATCAAACACCTTATGTGCATAAGAGGAACCAAAAGCAAACCTAACACTCACTTGTGAAGTTTGTGAAGAGAATGGCTCCAAATGGCTAAGTGTTGGCTCCTGGATCGGTATATATAGGGGAGGGGCTTTAGTCCCGGTTGGCCGGGCCAACCGCGACTAAAGGCCTTCGGGCACCTTTAGTCGCGGTTGGCCAGCCCAACCGCGACTAAAGCCCCCCACGTGCACCAGCTGGCCACCGTGCGCCCTGGGCCCAGGCCTTTGGTCGCGGTTCGCCACACGAACCGCGACTAAAGACCCCATTAGTCGCGGCTCCTGCAGCATCGCGACATTTGGGGCTCACCCGAAGCCTGTTTTTCCACCAGTGGAACCTTCCTTTCTAAACTATGAAACTCATGGGTACTTTCTAGTCATTTTGCTTCTTACTCTTGGTTGCTGACATTTATTTTAAGAGCCAAAACATCAATATTGTTCTGACAATTAGCCAACAGAACACTTTTTTTTCATCTAGTGCAGCCGACTGCATAAATACTGCATTCTATTTCGTAAGAGGATGTGCACATCAGTTAGGTGTCTCTCGTCTCTGTTACTTCATCTTTTTTGCTGGCCAGGAGGCAATCAACACCCTGAAAATGTGGTAAGGTTCTACGTTCTGATTATTCAACCGTCCACTTGTATAAGGAAGAATGCGCAATTTCTTGCAAAAAAACATGTTGACCGAAGCAATCAATTTTCACCAGGAAAGATAAAATCAGCAATACAAAGCTTTAAGCCTAGCCACCTCCCCAAATTTTCTGAAACGGCACAAGCCTCTAATTTGAGAACTATTATATTCATAGCTTGCACTAACTGATGTTGCTTCCACCTTTAGCTGCTTCTAGTCTAAGTATCTACTTGTCTGATGACGTATGCAAGAAGTCGAACACAGAAGAACTGCACTTTGTGATAACAGACCAAAAGCGTGATATTCATGGATATGCTCTGGAATAAACCATGAGTTGGGAAGTGGTTTGGATTAAGGGCCATCCTTTATACGGGAAAGAATATATATTGTTTTTGTAGGGAAGGGAGAGAATATATATTCTATTATATCGAAAAGGAAAATCTGATGTCAAATGGACGGTTCTGCATGTTTATATGCTACACCATGTTCTTTTCTTAAGGCTTGTTGGTACTATGCTTCCAGAAACAACAATCTGCGATTTTAGGCATGTTCTTCCCTGGGCACTGATTTGCCAGTACTATATTACGATTCCACAGTGAGGGGAGCAATACATTCTTGGTTGGTTTTGTTTTATAAGTTCAGCATGAATTCCATTCCGTAAAGAACAAAAAAATTGGTCCCTTCTCCTAAAAAATATTACTCGTTCTGTTCAATAAAAAATGAGAAACAAACAATCTATTGTGCATTCATCTGTAAGTGCTGAACCTTTGTACGTAATAAAATACACTTCTCATGCGAAGCGTACTGCCAAAAAAATATCCTAGACTTGTTCCATTTCATGACAGCCCAGAACTCCGAGGCCAACAAGAATGGAAGATCCTATGGAATCTCCCTCTCGTCTCACCCTCCTTTGCGTACGAGTGCGACTACAATAGCACAAGCATTGCTGGGAAGCAAAAGTCGTTGTGTCACGGTTTCTGTCCAAGAATATGCTTCTTGTGTGATTCGGATTCTAGTCACCGTTCTTTCTGCCCTCCCAGGACCAATGAAGCAATGACCCCTTCTCTCCCTGCTACAAAAATCGCTACGTCCACCCCATTCTTCACCTTTCTCACTAGCATTTCTAGCTTTGCAACATAGCGGTTTTTGTTCTTGTTGCCATTTTCATTAACAAATAAGTGAATTGATCAGCTAATAGGTAAAGATGACCTAACACCAATAAAACATGACGACACACACATGCCCCAAGAATATGTACCACATAGCTGAGGGTTGCTCCACCCAAGCGGCAAAAGATGACACTATATTTTGGCAACAACAACCCCTCGAGCCGCTGCTATGGAATCCAAACCTCAGATTCACACACTCATCGGTCCCAAGACTGTGTCTAGTTGGGCTAACGGTTTTTTTCACCCAAGTGACTAAAGCTGACACCCTTCAACTAATGATGATTTTTTGGAGGCGCCATTTCGACTTCCGCACTTGCCAAAGGCCGTGCGCAGGCCTAGCGCCAATTACGAAGCTAAAAAGTAACACAAGCCAACGCCAACAAACAAAGCACCAAAACTCCAAGACGACATCCCCAAGAGGGAAGCGACCATGGTGAAACTGACAGCTGCTCTGTCCAAGGCAAACTTAGGTTTTCACGTGATACCTCGAGACCACTCCTTCCCTGCTACTCCCCTTATGCCGCTACCGGTGGATATCGCTGGCAAAGTCCATGCGATTGTCAGCGTTGGCAGGCATCTCGACCCGGCAGTTGCGAACCCTCGCTTGTGGCACCCAAGCCTCAATCATGGCGGGGCACTTCAAGCCTTGGACAACATATATATCATGTTTAGCATTCATTAGTTGTTCTTTTAGTGTTTAGGTGTTGTTCTTCTCTCTTCCGTGATATTTTATCGTAAGTTGGTAATCTCAGCAGTGTCTTGTGTCTATACCAATGTTGTTCGTGGCTTTATTAATTTAACGGTTTTTCTAATTCTAAGTTGACTGAATCCACATAATTGCCTCGTAATTCATGCTAGCTATGAGTTGCAACATAGTTGCAAGTGAGATTTGTTTCCTAATTTGTGCTAGTAATGGATTGCAACATGACTTCCAACTTAAAAAGATACATCTGGACCATTGGATTACTTCATGATTCGTGCTAATCATGAGTTGCAACATGGATTGCAATTGATGATGTCAGCTGACTGAGAATTAGTCACTCCCTTAATTTAAAGATAGACGGTCTTTTTGAGCTCTTGATCATCATCTAAGTAAAATCAAGGTGTATGGGAGTCCAGGAAAAGAGGTGATCTGGAGGCGGCCGCAACACAACAAACCCATCTAGGGTTTCCGACCCTCGTCGAAACACCGACAGTCTTATGTCCCTCCGTTAGCCTTGGGGCCTTGGAGCTGTGGCAGATCATAGTCTCTCATCGACAAGAGGGTTCTCTTTCTTTGTTTAGGTTGCTTCCAGTGTCTTTTTTTTATGGTGAGGCAACAACTACATCCAGAAGTCAGAATAAGGTCCTCCAGCACTATCCTCACTCCGGTGGTGCATCTAATGGCGGCGGAGGGCACATGGAGTCGTGTGCCCGATGGATCTCCTAGGATCTGATAGGTTTTCGTGTTCACTGATGTGGTTTCATGGCAGTATTTTCCGATCTACGGTTGTCATAATTGATGATGGTTGCTGCTCTGATGCGTTGGTCCTTTGCAGCTTTAGCATGATGATACAACAAGTCTTGCCCGGCTCCAGTGAGGGAGGGGCGAGGACTCCGCCACGCTTTTGGCTCGTGCTATTGTATGTAGTCGTTGGTCTAAAGACCTATTTGTAATTTTTATTACTTTTGAAACCGTCGTTACTGCTATTGATGATTAGATCTTGAAATTTTTACAAATTTTTTTTCTTGAAAATCCATTCCAGCTATTCTCAAGCCATTAGCCATGTCGATGGGCAGTCTAGAAAAGTGCAAGTAACCGGGTGCCCCTAGCTCGCTCCTCCCTCAAACACACCGCCCCACGCCTCACGGCGTGGTATTGCCACACTGAGCATATGCCGTAAATATTCCAAGAACATCACCATCCTCTTCCTCATCTCCACCAAACGCTCACCTCACAATCCACGTACAAACCCCCGCCTATATTTACTGGCACTCATCGCCGCTTCACCCCTCACAATCCAAGAACACAACACTTTTCACATTCTATTGTTGTTGCTCCAAAGGGGACGAGATCAGTTAGGAGCAGACGGGTTGATCGATCAAGAAGCAGGGAGTTGGTTGGTGATCGGCTGGTAATTTTGCGTGATGAAGCATGGAAAGTGGCACAAGAGGCAGGTCGACCAGAGCCTACCGGCATGGAAGGTCGAGTTCCTGCGCTACAAGGAGCTGAAGCCCATCGTAAGCGCCGTCTCCGGCCGCCCGCCCTCTCCGGCCGAGTTCGTCGCCCTCCTCGACGCCGAGATCGAAAAGATCAACGCCTTCTTCATCGAGCAGGAGGAGTTCTTCATCATCCGCCACAAGGTAATCATCATTCCCAAATGGCTTCGCCTGTCGCCGTAAATTTGTAATCCTCATCCTCTGACGATTTATGTGTTGTACGAGCAGGAGCTGCAGGTGGCGATCAGGGACGCGCTGGCGAGGAAGGCGGCGGTGCCTGAGGCGGCGCACGAAGCGGAGATCGCGGCCATCCGGAGGGAGATCGTCAACTTCCACGGCGAGATGGTGCTGCTTCTCAACTACAGCAGCGTCAACTACATCGGGCTGGCCAAGATCCTCAAGAAGTACGACAAGCGCACGGGCGCCGTGCTCCGGCTCGCCGTGATCGAGACCGTGCTGGCGCAGCCCTTCTTCACGGCCGAGGCGGTGACGCTGATGGTGAGGGAGTGCGAGGCCATGATGGAGGCCGTCTTCCCCACGGCGCCCGGCGAGGGCCAGGCGGCGGCGCGGCGGGACCGCGAGGCGCTGGCCGCCGCGGAGCAGAGGATCTTCCGCAACACCGTGGCCGCGCTGCTGGCGATGGAGGACGTGCGCAGCGGGAGCTCCACGCGCGGCCGACACTCGCTGCCGCCGCTCACCCTGCCGGACTCCGAATGGCTCCGCTCCTTCTAGCCGCCGTCCCCGATCCCCATCCAATGACGACCGCTTCTTTGTCTGGTGTCCCTAGCCATCCCAGCCGCAGATATGTAAAATGGGCTATCTGTAATTTTCTAAGTTTTTTTTTCCGTTTTCCACTTGCTAATGTAAGATGTGAGCCAACATACAAATTCGTTCTGAATTTGATACGGAAAAATATATAACTACTTGTGCATTATGCTCCTAAAAATCTTTGTCAGGGCATGGACCGAGGCTACCTGTAGTACTACGTTTCTCGCCAACAATATTCTGCAAATATTTGTGTGCTTAGATATAGATCAGTGTGTCGTGAAACAGTTGCACCTTGTTTAGACTGTCATGGTGCGACAAAAATCTGGTTGAAAGCAGGATATGAAACATGTTTTTTTATATGATATGAAACATGTTTTATGTTACATGGGCATGTCCTGCGCAAAGAAGAGTTAGCAATAAAAAAATAGACGGACGGCTCAAAAATGAGTCTTACTTTGAATTAATGAAGCCATTAACCAACTAGATGAGTATATTACAAAGACTAAGCAAAACACGTAGGACAAAACAAGACCACAAAAGAAAAAAAAAGAAATAAGCAAAAAATACTAAGCAAAAAATCCGTTGAGAGAGGCACACATCTGTTGCCACCATGGTCCCAAAGTAAAGACAGATACTCCCTCCGTTCATGAATACAAAGCCACCACATTTTTCGTGTTAAACTTTAACTAATAATTTAGTCAATTAAATAGAAATTATAGGTCATCTAAAAGTATATTGTTAGAAAAGTTCATCCAATCATATATTTTTGAAAGCCATGTAAATCATATTTATTTGACTAAATTTAAGTCAAGTATTTCGAAAAACAAAGAGTGACCTTGTAGTCCAGGACGGAGGGAGTAGCTAAGAAGTTGCAGAAATTTAAACTCGACGGCGTTAAGGAGGGAGGCCATGTAAAGGTTTCGCGCAGGCCCCAAAGTTAGCAATTCTTTCACCTCTGGCTCCTGATGAGTGACGAGGGCACGAAAGAATATTCAAATGATTTTCTCCCTCCGATGCGTATTAGTTGATGCTAATATAGATGCATCTAGATATATTTTAGTTATAGATACATCTATTTTAACATCAAATAATATAAATCGGATGGAGTATTTATTTTTGAGAGTTACAGAGCAATGCTAGGGACAGCAATGGATTGCACACATGTGTTTATGTATTCAGACAGTTGACAAAGGGAGCCCAGGTAAGACCTCGCTCTGATCTGATGTCGTCGGCGGCGACTGCGAGGACGCAATTGATCGACAGACTCAGAGCCTCGACGGTAGCAGCAGACAGCACGATGTCCATTGCCCAATTTGAGGCGGGGGCTGGCGGAGCAGCGTGCCACACTGCAAGAGATCCGGCCACAGTTAAGACGTAACCAATGCTTAATTTCAGCTTGGGCATAAGCTGTATCCCACCATACTGATGGCTGATGTAAATCTGCTCTGCTCGCCCGATTATACTGTTTCAAGATTTTCAGAGCATCGTCCAATCTGAAGGCGACAATGCATGGTGACTGAATCAAACAAATCAGCACATAGGGTTGGTGCGTTCAGAGAAACAATTCCGCCAAACTCTAGCTACACAACTACACAAGGTGATTCCTTTGACGAAACGAATATAAATTGATAAGACGGCGAAGCGGCCACACAACGACATCAAGATAGACAAAGATAAATCATTTATTTTCAACCCACGATTTTAATTGGAGGATTCATTCACCAACTTGATGTAATAAAACTGTTGCAGCGAGTAAGAACAAGTTTCTTACTCTGAACGATTCTCTTCGGTTATTTCTCTCTTGTCTGGAAGATGATGGGTATATTCTTGGGCCAGGATAGATGACACGTAGGTGCGGACGGACGGACGTAAAGGCAAGTGAACTAATAAATTTCTAAATATTCCTCGCCCTGCTGCTCACTCCTTCACGTTTTTTTCCTCGCCCTGCTGCTCACTCTTCACGTTTTTTTTCCAGTATGGATTTGTTTTTGCATGACGAGGCGGCTTAACAGGCAACGGAGAGTTAGCAGACCATTTCAGTCGTTGGCTCCTGCCTCCAAAGAATCAAGACGTTAACGCAAAAAGCTGAACAAGTTGATATCTTGTGTGATCAAGCTGTTTTAGAATTTTCAGATCACACGAGTCAACCCACCATCATTCAGTCAGAAGTCAGAAATTTCCATTATGAAGATGACAATGCCTGATGACGGGGTCAACAGATTAACACATCGACACACAAGATTTATGTGCTTACAGAATCGACCCTGTTAAACCCTCACAACCAAACAAATATACCTTCAGAATGTAGCGAACTGGCCATAAGACAGACACCAAAAAAAAGCGTTAGTAGCAATTTTTTTTTTTTTTTTTTTTTGAAACAAGGCAAAAGATTTGCCATTTTCCATTGATTAAGGAGAAGTTTAGAAAGGTCTTACAAACCAACTCGGCATAAGCCAAGCCCGAGAACCAAAGCCTACTCTCGTGGCATTAAAACCAATTTTTTTCGCTCTCAAGATTGTCCTATTAAACACCTAAGACTATTATCAGAGGCTTTACCAACTTCCCTTGCATAACCGTTGCAAGAACAGGCTATGCTAATACATTAATACTCCTACCCATGGTATGCATCTCCCGTGTCTCTCGCGTTGGAAGGAGGAATATTCTTGTTCTAGATAGATTGATAGTACAGGAAGATGAAGTAAACCCCACGTATGTCTCCTCCAAAGAACAAGCAGCACAGGATATCCTTCTGAAATGCCAAAACTCCAACAATAAGAACGGCAAGTTGCATCTGTCTATACAAGACCAGATGTCCACATACGTGCAGCTGAAAAGGACGTCAATCGTTTCAGACAAAAGGAAATCTGTAAAGAAAAACTGCGGGTGAGACAGAGCAGGGCACCGCGGCGATTAGTCTTTACTTATTAGTACTCCCTAGAACGACGACAGGTCAGAACAGGGATCACACAGTCATTTCTATTTCAATTTTTAAAATTTTGGCAAATGCTGGAAGGCTGCGAGTTTTAAATGCTCGAAACAACATTTAACCTGTACATAGACAGAATGCCATTTTTTGCACATAAGGTTCACAAAAAATGGAGAAAACTCCATTAGCAAAAAGAGTAACTTTTTTAGAGGAAGCAGTACACCTGGTTTTGCGGAGGAGACACGCTGCAACACACAGATTTTGGTCAATTTTAGCCATAAATTGGTGAATCTGCTTGTCAAAATATCCACAATTTCAGAAATGTGACCCAGACCGACATTTTAGATGTTGAAACAGATGCAAAGCACCCAAATTTTCATAAAAAATGATAAGATGACATGTTCTTACATCACTGGACAAGCACCTAGAGCAAGCAGAAACTGGATAAGAGTGGAGAAAAAAGAAGACAAGCCTGTCGCAGAAACTGGACCTATGTTCCGCCTTCTCCTGCAGCACCTGCAGCTTGGCCTTGATCATCTTCAGATGTCCCTCTGCCGCCGGGGGTACCCTTGATGGCACGATGGTTATCCACTGCTGTAACAGTAAGTAAATTTGTAAATGACCTGTACAGGGGATGCATGCGACTATGTTGTTTTGTGGCTAATGGGAGACCAATAATATGTTTTAGAAGGAAAATTGTTAATGAATAGAGGGGAACATATCGAATGGAAGATTGTAACTAGCTTTAAGCCAGCCAACGCATATGCCATTATTCAGTGCTACTCATCTATGCCATCTTAGTGAACTGGTATTGTAATCTTTGGGAGAAAATAGTTTCTGGTTGGGCAGACCCCATTCAGGTCCTCCACACCCTCATATATATATAGCTGAACTAGGTACATGTTAACTAGTAGAGTGGAATACTCTAGAATCTGGTAGGACACTAGCCTAGACTACAACATTCACTGGAATGTTCCAGGCACTCCTAGGACAGCACTAATATACTATTACTCCTTGGAATATTCTGGGCTCTCCTAGGACAGTCTCCAACACTCCCCCTCAAGATGGATGATAGATATCTATCATTCCCATCTTGTTACAAGCTGAACTACACTCTTTATTTCCTAATCCTTTAGTTAAACAGTCTGCAATTTGTTCGCTAGAGGTTACATGACTTATCTTAATTATACCGTCATCCAATTTCTTCTCCTTTATGAAGAAGCGATCAATCTCCACATGCTTGGTTCTATCATGTTGAACAGGATTGTTTGCGATGTTGATTGCCGACTTGTTGTCACACCACAAATTTAAAGGGCCTTTCCTCAACAGTTTCAGTTCTGAAAGAAGATTCCTCACCCATAACATCTCACTCAAACCTTGCGACATAGCTCTGTATTCAGCTTCAGCTGTTGACTTTGAAACCACTGGCTGCTTCTTACTTCGTCATGACACTAAATTTCCCCCGACAAACACACAATAACCAGATGTTGATCTCCTATCATCCAAGCAACTTGCCCAGTCAGCATCACAATACCCATCCACATTTAGATGACCATTCCTTTTGAACCATAGTCCCTTTCCTGGACTACCTTTCAAGTACCGGAGGATTTGGTTGACCGCATCTAAGTGTCCGCTTCTAGGATCATGCATGTATCTGCTCACTACACTCACGGCATATGAAATATCAGGTCTCGTGTGACATAGATAGATGAGCCTTCCAACAAGCTTCTGGTACTTCTCTTTGTTCACTGGTTCCCCAGATTCGGCGCATAATTTGTGGTTTTAATCAATAGGTGTTGATGCAACCCGACACACAAGCATACCTGTGTCACTAAGCAAGTCCAATACATACTTTCGCTGGGAGAGAACAATCCCTTTGGGGGATCTAGCAATTTCTATGCCAAGAAAGTACTTGAGTTGGCCAAGATCCTTTACCTCAAATTCCTTGCGTAGGCTGTCTTTCAATCGTGATATCTCCACCTCATCATCTCCGGTGATTATGATATCATCAACATATACGGCAAGGATTGTAATCTTGCTATTTGAGTGCCGATAGAATACCGTATGATCCCCATTACACTGCTTATATCTCATAGCACATATAACTCGTCTAAATCTATCAAACCATGCCCGTGGAGATTGCTTAAGGCCCTATAGAGATTTTCTCAACCTGCATACCTTTCCAGATGTTCTAGGAGTGGAGAAACCAGGTGGGATATCCATGTATACTTCCTCCTTTAAATCTCCATGCAAGAATGCATTCTTGACATCCAACTGATGCAAAGGCCACCCGAAGTTAGTTGCACATGAGATTAGGATCCTTACCGTGTTCATCTTTGCCACCGGCGCAAAAGTCTCATCATAGTCAATCTCATATGTCTGACTATATCCTCTCGCAACTAGTCTTGCCTTGTACCTTTCAATTTTCCCTTCTGGATTTTGTTTCACGGTGTAGGTCCATTTACACCCAACAGCTCTCTTTCCTGCTGGAAGATGTACAAGTTCCCAAGTTTTATTCCTTTCGAGAGCATTTAACTCCTCTATCATGGCCTCACGCCACTTGGGGTCTTGCTTTGCTACTTTCCAGTCTCTTGGGATCACCACATATTGCAATGATGCGATGAAGGCCCTATAGTTCGTAGATAGAGATGCATATGATACATAATTAGCAATGTCATGCTCCTCCTGGTACCAATTTGGAGGTTTTCTAGCTGCAGCTCGGGTTCCTTTTCTTAAGGCAATGGGCAAGTCCATTGAATCCCTCGTAATAGATGGACCTGCGTCATCAGACAATTCATCAGTTTCAACACCTGTTGGAGCATGTTGCTCCCCCTGCACCTGTGTGTCACTTGTCGTGGGAGCCTGTTGTTGCACATGTTGCTCATCCTGCACCTGTGTGTCACTTGTCGTGGGAACCTGTTGTTGCTGCTGCTCATGCTGCGATTTTCTCCGTGTATACACTTTCAAGTTCTCTTCCTCGTTTGGCTTTCTCCATCTCTCCTCACCCATAGGATATGGGACTGAATCAACCATAACTCTCAAAGGTTCATCTTCATTTGTCCTCAACACCTCACTCTCCCCCTCTCGACTAGCCTCACCTGTGTTAGGAGAGTCAAAGTCAATGTCAAATAATGAGCTGAGATCGGTCTTCTCTCCATAGAACGGCTCAGACTCCCTAAATGTCACATCCATGCTCACAAATGTCCTTCGCTCGATAGGACTCCAACACTTGTAGCCCTTTTGTCCAGATGGGTATCCTACAAATATACACTTAACCGCTCGTGGGTCCAACTTCCCCACCAAGGGTCTATGATCTCTAACAAAGCACGTGCACCCAAATACTTTAGGAGCAACTAAAAACTTGTTCTCACCTAGCAACATTTCACATGGTGACTTCATCCCAATCACCCTTGATGGCATGCGGTTGATGAGATATGTGGCTGTCATCACCGCCTCACTCCATAAGAATTTTGGCACATTCATTGTGTACATCAGCGACCGAGCAACCTCCAAAATATGACGGTTTTTCCTTTCTGCTACTCCATTTTGAGGGGGCGTATCTGGACAGGAGGTTTGGTGCAATATACCTTCTGCTGACAAGAATGCACCAAACTCTTTATTCACATACTCAGTCCCATTGTCTGTCCTAATTACCTGCACCTGTGTATGGAACTGATTTTTCACATAAGCATAAAAGTCCTGGAAACATCTAAATACCTCATTTTTATGCTTCATAAGATACACCCATGTCATGCGAGAATAACAGTCAATGAATGTCACGAAGTACTTCATTCCACTGATAGAGATAACAGGGCATGTCCAGACATCTGAATGAATAAGCACAAAAGGCGAGATACTCCGGAGTCCCCTACTCACATAGGATGTTCTAGTGTGTTTCCCAAACTCACAAGCATCACACACTAACTTGTTTTTATCCACCCCACACATCACATCAGGCACAACCTAATACATTTTATCAAAAGACAAATGTCCCATTCTACAATGTTGAAGCATCACCATGGCTTCCTTCTCTCCCGCAGTTGCTTCTAGTACAGTACATACTGCATTGTTTGTCACCTCCCGGTCCATATACCACAGTCCCTTATGCCTGGTTCCGGTCCCAAGCCTCTCTCCAGTCAGCCTTTCCTGAATTAAACACATCTTGCGGTCAAGCATTACACGACAATCTATATCATCAACCAAGGCACTCAATGAAATAAGGCTTACGGGGAAGGCAGGAACGTGAAGGACAGAAGATAACTTAATTGCGGGAGTGCACTGAACTGTTCCAACTCCTATGATGGGCTGAGAGGTTCCATCGGCAGTTTGAATAGTTTCTTTATGTGAGGGTGGATATTGGGTGTAAGAATCGAACTCTTTGAATGTGCCCGTAACATGCTTTGATGCACCAGAATCTAATATCCAATTTGAACAAGACTTATGCAAAGATGTAGATGCATGGGCATAATTACCTTCATCGGTGTAGGCAAGGTGAGCGAACTTGTCGAAGCTGAAGTCCCCATAACCGCCATCATTAGTCACATTTGCTTCCTTCTTTAGCTCTTCATGAGATGTGCCCGAGGATTCTTCTTCGGAGAATGCCACATTTGCTCTAGGGCCACTTGAGTATCCTCGGCCTCGGCCTCTGCCTCTGCTTAATCCGTCTCTATTATATCCTCTTCCTCTACCCCGAATTCCCCTGCGTGGGGCTGTGCAATTTCGGCTCAAATGACCATTCTCACCACAGTTGAAGCAGTCCCTAGTCTCCAAGCTTTGGGTTACAACGAAGGCTGGACGAGATGGAGTTGTTGTGTTGCTCTTTGTCAACTTCAATCTGACCTCTTCCTGTGCGATCGCTGCTATGGCATCCTCTAGAGTGGGAAGTGAAGGCTGATGGTACAATGCAGCACGTCTTCCCTCGAACTCAGAGTTTAGGCCTTTCAGAAATTTCATCACTCGCCTGCGTTCAATCCACTTTCTCGTAGAAGCAATGCAATCTGCATGATGGAGCTCCAGAGGATCATAGTGATCTAAATCAGCCCACAAATGCTGCAACTCAGCGACATACTCCATCACAGACTTGTCCTCTTGTCTCAGTTCACTCAGTCTCTCCTCTGTTTCAGCCATCAACATTACATTCCCTTCACCTGAATACAATTTCTTTAAGGTCTTCCATACTTCAGCTGCACTAGAGAGGATCTCCACAGATGCTGCAATTGTTGGGGATAAGGAATTTAACAGCCACGCAACAATCAGCGAATTAGTAGTACTCCACACCTTCCATTTTGGAGATGTCTTGTCCCCTGGCTCGGCTGCTTCACCCTCAACATAGCTCTCCAAGTCTTTAGTCCTTAAGATGAGCAAAGCCCTTCTTGACCAGCTCAAATAGTTTTTTACGCCTTCCAATTTGATCTCATTGGATGGCAGTTCAATCTTCTGGGTCTGCTCTGAAACTGTACTATGTGATGATAATACACCACCTGCCTTGGCTGTGAGAAGCTCGGCCAGTCTCTCAAGTGTCTTCTCCAATCCTTGATTTTCCCCCATGATCTGAACAATCACAACGCCTCAGAGAAATGCAAATCAGGTGCACACCTATTCCCTGCAACCACCTGCAGCTACCACTCAGGTTCCTCTTCCAGATAATGCCCCTCTGCTTCCTCTCCTAGCCACAGCCGCACACACACTAGCTCCAATCAGCTCTTCTCTCCTCTTCCACTCCGCTCCAGGACAGTGCTCGGCTGCTGTTCCTCCTAACGATTCTCTTTACCGGGGGCTCCACCAACTGATACTTCACCTGCAGAACTTCTGCATCTGGGCTTCTCCTTCCTCCTCCTGCTTCCAGTCAGCACACGCCCCAGCTTCAGCTCATACACTTGTGCCGCTGAGCGCTGATTCACCACCAGCAGCCACCCAGCGTTGCCTCCAGCTCTGATACCATGTAGTCTTTGGGAGAAAATAGTTTCTGGTTGGGCAGACCCCATTCAGGTCCTCCACACCCTCATATATATATAACTGAACTAGGTACATGTTAACTAGTACAGTGGAATACTCTAGAATCTGGTAGGACATTAGCCTAGACTACAACATTCACTGGAATGTTCCAGGCACTCCTAGGACAGCACTAATATACTATTACTCCTTGGAATATTCTGGGCTCTCCTAGGACAGTCTCCAACAGGTATTGTCTTATTCAAAGATAGAGGCAGTACGTTATTAACAAGCTTTAAACATCCAATATGCAAATCAAAATTTAAACAAAAAAGATCATACTATCTGAGGTAATACGTTATTAACAAGTTTTGACTCAGTATTTAAGTGTGAGGACAAGCTTCAGGTAGTGCGACCTTGTATTTTCAGTACTGTTATTGCCAGTTTCCAACTTATTAAGAAACTCCTGCTTCGAGGATCGGCACCAAGCACAGCACCTTAGCATACTTTATGCATATAGTGATTGCCAGAGCAATAGTTATAGTTATATATTGTTTTAACTTAACACAGGTCATTAAAAAAAGAGGTAAGAGCACCAGATAATTCACAAGAAACAAAACATAGTTTATTCATAAATATCGAGTCAACCTTTAAGCACGAGAACAGTATACATCTGACTGTTCCCAAAACCAAAGCAGTAATCGGAGCTTGTTACTTATCCAATGTAGAGAACAGGTTCCGTTAACAGCATAATAGACCTACCAAATTTGTACTAATAAAACTGCTTAGATAAAAAAGGCCAAGCCAAAACGGTAAACCCACTGACTACTTAACCTGATAAAGCAACATATTCCACACGTATTTCCATAAGCTCTTCTCTGTGTCAAGCTTCCACCACCACTTAGTCAGCAACTGATGCTGAACTTCTAAAGGTATTTCAATCCAAAAACACCTTCAACTTAGGTGAACATAATTTCTGACATCTAGTCATATGGCACTTCTTGTGTTGCCACTCTTGCTAAAACATCTACAAGCTTAAAAGAGGTTTGGGGAAGCAAATACACGGACAAGAGGCAAATAGAGGATAGTACCTGCGGTATAAAAATTTCTGTAGGGATAATAGTCACCGGAGAAATAGTTGATATTGGGCTGTATTGCAGAAATATTCCAGACCCGCAATGTCTCGAGGTTGACCATGAAGACACTAAGGGTCTGTTTGTTTGGGCTGCAGCTTTTGAGAAGCAGCTGTAGCTGTTGAGCTGTGGAAAAGCAGCTGTGAGAAGCAGCTGTGAGAAGCAGAGATTTGATGTTTGGCAGGAGTGCTGTTAATAGCTGCTGCAGCTGTGATGAAGGATGAAATCTCTGAAATGCCCCTGAATTCTGAAGAAGTTGTATAAATGCTGTTTTGACACGGATCAACTATTTCCGACTGTTTTACGATACTTGTTCATATTAAATATAAAACATTACATATATTAAAGATAATACGAGAGTGTTGTGACATTTATATTACAAGACACGTCTCATCAACCCAAAAGAGCAACAAGTTTTTCACTTCTTCACATGTACCCAAAAGAGCAACAAGTTTTTCACTTCTTCACAAGTTCTAATGTCTAGACACCTCCACTTGCTGCGAACAAAGCATTAGCTATGTTGTCACGAGTGTTGTTCATGGTAACATGATCCCCTCCTAAATTGTCGCCTACATTGCCTCCGGATGTGGAACTAACATGCCCCGGAGGCATGTAGTTCTCATCAATATCGCATCTATAGAAGTGTATCCCAAATTTGGACATTGCATCCCAAATTGCCTTAGGTGCCTTATCTTGATCCATCTAAATACATAAACATTGCATCAACTTACAGCACTAAAAAATATCTTATAATGTGCACTGAATATGACACACACAGCAATATCATTTACACTTTAATTTCTCACAGCAAACAATATGACAGAGAACCAAATAACAAATCATAGCACAATCAAACTCATAGCACTTCAATTAGTCACTATGCAGTACATTCTCACGCCATATGCCATTTGCACTTCAATTAGTCTCATAGCAATTAAAGAAAGAGAAGAGACACAGGGTGAGGAACGGAACAGAATATACTGTCTCACCTTGCCGCTGTAGAGGAACGTGCAGACGGCGACGGCCGAGCTCGAGGAGGACGGAAACGCGGCGAGGGTGAGGACGATGCGGGACGGGCAGGAGCTCCCGGGACGAGGACGGGACGGGGAGGAAGGGGACGGCCCGACCTGGAGGAGGACGGCAGCGCCTCGACGGACGGGGACGGCCCGAGCTGGAGGAGGACAACGGCGGGCGGCGCGGAACGGCGACGGCGGGCGGAGGCGCGGAACGGCGACGCCGGGCGGCGCGGGACGGCGGGCGGCGCGGGACGGCGACGGCGGGCGGCGAGAATCCCTAACCCTAGCAGGGAACGGGGAGAAGAGAAATGGAGAAGGGGGCTATCGGGCTGGAGGAGGACGGGGCGGGCAGTTTGGTCTCTCTCGCTCGGGAAGCAGAGAAAGCTCGGGAAGCAGCCCACGCGGTGCTTTCGCGTTTCACGTCTATTTTCCCACAGCGCTTCCTAAAATCGCTTCTCAATTTCTTGCTGTTTATTTGGGCTGTAGCTTTTGGGCTCTAAAAGCCCCAAAAGCTGAAGTGGAAGTCCAAACAAACGCAGCCTAATACCCCAAGAAAGGAAAATTGCACCAGTCTCCTCATCAAACCCCTGCAGTTGTGGACGATAAGTCCATGGCGTCGACGATCCCAACTGAAGTAGCTTGTGCAGCTCAACGGTTTTTTGCAGCACCATTCGGGCAAAACCATCGGAATTGACCTCCCTAGCCCATATTTCAATGTATGGGCCTGTCAACACAACGAGGCCAAGCCTGTTTTCTTGTTTCCGCAGTACCTGGCAGTGGTTCCACTTGGTATTTTGGTGTTTTTCTGGCTTCTCCGTCACAGCAAGGCTCTGATTTTCAATATCAAATTCAAGGATGCGACCGTGTTGAGACAACCAAAAAAGTGCATTCCCAACAAGGATGCTGGGTGTTATGAAGGCAATCGCACCTGGGATTGTTTTTGATGCGATATTCCCCAATGCACCAGACTCTGATTCGTAGAGGCAGGCAGATACACTTGATGCACGTGTGTTGTTGTACAACAAGACCAATTTAAAGGGGCTCAAGCCGCAATCGCCGTGCACGTGGCCATGTCCGGCAACGCAGACCACCCCGCCATGGAAGAAGGCCCAGTTTTTGTCAGCGATGAACTCCCTCGGAAGAGCTATTCGGCGCTGCTGGTTGGTGATAGGATCACACACAATGGCCTCGGGCCTCGTCGTGTCGATGAAGAGGCAGAGGCCGTGGCGGCAGTCACGGAAGAACCAGCATTGCTCGGAGTGGCTCTGCGGCGGCAATGAGAAGCGCACGGCCGGGATGCGGTCGGGCGGGTCCAGCGAGGGAACGAAGTCGGCTCCACGACCGCTGACGAAGAAGAAGCAGAGGAGGGGAGGCTTCCCGTGATGTTCGCGGAAATTGCGGAAGAATCCGGGGTCGGAGACGCTGCCAAGCCAACGCTTGCAGACGAGAGAGGCACGGGGGAGTGAGGACGGAAGCGGAGGCAGGCGGAGGAGGATCTCCCGAAGGAGATTTTCGTCCTCCAGCGGTGGCGTCTGCGCCGCCGGCGGCATCGTGGTGATGGCGGCGCGGCGGTGGAGCATCAAACCCTAGCAAGTGTGGACTGGCTCGTTGAGCCGGTCCGAAGCTGAACCTGCTGAATGCCTCTCAAGGTCTGCCTCTCAAGGTCTGGTTCAACCAGGACGCACACGCACCAGCCACCAGGTGAGGTAAGAGCATCTCGAGTCGCGTTCCCCGAAGCTATTTGGGTGTGCCGGAGAAAAAAAACCATTCTAGCCGTGTTCCCCAATGCCGAATTTTGTCCGGCGCGCCTTGATACGGTGTCCGACGTCCCGAGCCCGTCCCCGTTCCATAGGGGACACACCGGACACGCCGGACACAACGAAAAGTGAGGCGAAGCGATGCGGGCCCGATGAGTCAGCGACTCATTCAAGTTTGGACCTAACCGTCGCCTACCTCACGGCGGAAGTTATTCGCGCGCAGTGACACACGACGGCATCTTTGCCTTAATGGCGACGGAGGGGCAGGCGAGATGTCTTGTCGGTGCTGCCGAGCCTCCACGCGTCGCCAGCGTTCGCACGCCACCGCCCGTTCCCGCGCTTTCTTCCCGCCTCTTCTCACCTCTTCCCGCGCTTTCTTCCCGACGCCGGCGTCTATAAAAGGCCCTCCCGGCTCAATGGCATCCACCACAGCCGCCAGCACCCCTTTCTCCACCACAAGCACAGTCCTCGTCGCTCCACCGCCGTCTCCTCCACCACAAGTTGGCAATCTCCAACGTCGTCTTCTCCAGCACCACCTCCACCACCGGATTCGCAGTTCGGCATCGACATTGCCGCCTGTGAAGAGCGGCGGCGGCGAGGGATGGAGAATTACCGTGCACATCGTCAGGAGCGGCAGGAGGCACTCGAGCTACAGGCCCGCCAGCGGCGTGAGGCGGCGCATGCGGCGGATGTAGCGGCGTTCGACGCCCCTGGCCCCGCAGCTGCCGAGAGCGCGACGGCAACAACGTGGCAAGAGGAGGCGCTGGCGGACACCATTGCGGCGTTCGACGCCTCCACGGAAGAGGAGGCGTGGCGGCGCCGGACGGAGGAGATGAGCCGGCGGTGGGATGATGAGCGCCGGCGCCAGCGCGAGGAGCGGGACGCGCAGTACCGTGAACGGCGGGTGGCGATCGAGCGCCGGCGGTGGGAGTCGCTCGAGCGCCAGCAGCAGCTGGCGGCGGAGGAGCGTCAGCAGTGGGAGGCGGCGCTGGCGGCAACGGAGGGGGCCCAGAGGAGGCGGGCGGACGAGTTGGCGGCGGAGGCCGACGCGTTGGCGGCGGCGATGATGGAGGCCCCAACGGATGAGGAGAGGCGCCAATGGAGGAGGAGGAGGAGGTCCAGGCGAAGGAGGAGGAGACCGAGGTGGAGGAGGACGACGACGTCGAGTTCGAGTGGTCCGACGACGTCGGGCCGCACCCGGACGAGACGGCCGATCAGCAACGCGCGCTCGTCGAGTCCTTCGAGTCGGAGAAGAAGCTCCAGGACGACGCCCGTGCCCGCGAAGAGGCGCAGATTCGTCGCGCCGTCGAGCTCTCCCTCCAAGCGGCGCAGCAGGGGAGGGTGGACGTCGACCCGCTGCTGGAGCAGCGGCGTCTGGCCACCGCCCTACGCACGGAGAGGCGGCGCGCGCAGCAAGAGCTGCGTCGGAGGGGAGGCGACTGATGTCTACGCACGCTTCTATTCTTGTAGACAGTGTTGGGCCTCCAAGAGCAGAGGTTTGTAGAACAGCAGCAAGTTTCCCTTAAGTGAATCACCCAAGGTTTATCGAACTCAGGGAGGTAGAGGTCAAAGATATCCCTCTCAAGCAACCCTGCAATTAAGATACAAGAAGTCTCTTGTGTCCCCAACACACCTAATACACTTGTCAGATGTATAGGTGCACTAGTTCGGCGAAGAGATAATGAAATACAAGTAATATGGATGATTATGAGTGGTAATAACAATCTGAAATATATATGGCAGCAAGTAAACATGCAGTAGAACAGTAAATAAACGGTGATTCGATATTTGGAAACAAGGTCTAGGGATCATACTTTCACTAGTGGACACTCTCAACAATGATCACATAAATAAATAACTTCTCTTCACTTGTGCTACTTTCTCACACTCTCTTGTTGGATAACAAACACCATTCATTGTGTAGGGCTATAAAAGCACACCTCAAGCCGGAGTAAACAAGCTCCACAACATTCGGAGTTCATATTAAAGTAACCTCTAGAGTGCATAATAGACCGTTGCAATTTAGACCGAGTACTAACATAGCATACACATTGTCAACAATAGCTATGAAAGGGGGAATAGATCGCATCAATACTATCATAGTAATAGTTAACTTCATAATCTACAAGAGATTACAATCATAACCTACACCAAGTACTACATGATGCACACACTGTCAACATTACATCATGGAGGAGGAATAGACTACTTTAATAACATCACTGGAGTAGCACATAGATTAATAGTGATACAAAGCTCATGATCACATAAAGATCACACCATGGGAGAGAGAGATGAACCACATAGCTACCGGTAGAGCCCTTAGCCTCGGGGAAGGACTACTCCCTCCTCATCATGGGAGACAGCAACGACGATGAAGATGGCGGTGGTGTCGATGGAGATGGCTCTGGGGGCAATTTCCCGTCCCGGCAGGGTGCCAGAACAGAGACTTCTGTCCCCCGAAACGGAGTTTCGCGATGGCGGCAGCGTCCCTGGAGTCTTTCTGGAGTTTCGTCAATTGGTGTCGAGTTTTTAGGTCACGAGGGATCTTATAAGCGAAGAGGCGGAGTCGGAGGGGCCACGGGGCCCCCTCCCCATAGGCTAGCGCGGCCAGGGGCCACCCGCGCCGCCATATGGTGTGGGCCCCCTGCTGCCCGCCTCCGACTCTCCTTCGTGTTCTGGAACCTTCCGGGGAAAATAAGATATTCGGCCTTTGTTTCGTCGAATTCCAAGAATATTGCCCGAACAGCCTTTCTGGAACCAAAAACAACAGAAAACAGGAACTGGCACTTCGGCATCTTGTTAATAGGTTAGTTCCGAAAAATGCATAAAATCATTATAAAGTGTGAGCAAAACATGTAGGTATTGTCATAAAACTAGCATGGAACATCAGAAATTATAGATACGTTGGAGACGTATCAAGCATCCCCAAGCTTAGTTCCTACTCGCCCTCGAGTAGGTAAACGATAACAAGAATAATTTCTGTAGTGACATGCTACTTACATAATCTTGATCATACTATTGTAAAGCATATGAGATGAATGAAATGACTCAAGGCAACGATCTATAGTTGCTAACAGATAGATAACATATAGCAAAACTTTTCATGAATAGTACTTTCAAGACAAGCATCAAAAAGTCTTGCATAGGAGTTAACTCATAAAGCAATAAATTCAAAGTAAAGGCATTGAAGCAACACAAAGGAAGATTTAAGTTTCAACAATTGCTTTCAACTTTCAACATGCATATCTCATAGATAATTATCAACACAAAGTAATATGATGAGTGCAAATAAGCAAGTATGTAGGAATCAATGCACACATTTGACACAAGTGTTTGCTTCTAAGATGGAAAGAAGTAGGTAAACTGACCCAACATAAAGTAAAAGATAGGCCCTTCGCAGAGGGAAGCATGGATTGCTATATTTGTGCTAGAGCTTTTATTTTGAAAACATAGAAACAATTTTGTCAACGGTAGTAATAATTCATATGTGTTATGCATAAGACATCCTATAAGTTGCAAGCCTCATGTATAGAATACCAATAGTGCTCGCACCTTGTCCTAATTAGCTTAGATTTACATGGATTATCATTGCATAACATATGTTTCAACCAAGTGTCACAAAGGGGTACCTCTATGCCGCCTGTACAAAGGTCCAAGGAGATAGATCGTATTTGATTTCTCGTTTTTGATAGATCTCAACTAAGCACATCCATACCGGGACAACATAGAAAACAGGTAATGGACTCCTCTTTAATGCAAAAGCATTCAACAACAGATAATATTCTCATAAGAGATTGAGAATTAATGTCCAAACTGAAACTTCCACCATGATACATGGCTTTGGTTGGCGGCCCAAAGTTCTACTCTAACAATATGCATACTCAAACCATTTAATCATGATAAATCACTCTTATTTCAGACAAGACGAACATGCATAGCAACTCACATGATATTCAACAAAGTGTAACAGTTGATGGCGTCCCCAGAAACATGGTTACCGCTCAACAAGCAACTTATAAGAAATAAGATACATAAACTACATATTCTTTACCACAATAGTTTTTAAGCTATTTTCCCATGAGCTATATATTGCAAAGACAAAGAATGGAATTTTAAAGGTAGCACTCAAGCAATTTACTTTGGAATGGCAGAGAAATACCATGTAGTAGGTAGGTATGGTGGACACAAATGGCATAGTTTTTGGCTCAAGGATTTTGGATGCACGAGAAGTAATCCCTCTCAATACAAGGCTTTGACTAGCAAGGTTGTTTGAAGCAAACACAAGTATGAACCGGTATAGCAAAACTTACATAAGAACATATTGCAAGCATTATAAGACTCTACACTGTCTTCCTTGTTGTTCAAACACCTCACCAGAAAATATCTAGACTTTAGAGAGACCAATCATGCAAACCAAATTTCAACAAGCTCTATGGTAGTTCTTGTAGGATAACGTTGCATAGAAAACAAAAATTTTCCTACCGCGAACACGCAATCCAAGCCAAGATGCAATCTAGAAGACGGTAGCAACGAGGGGGTATCGAGTCTCACCCTTGAAGAGATTCCAAAGCCTACAAGATGAGGCTCTTGTTGCTGCGGTAGACGTTCACTTGCCGCTTGCAAAAGCGCGTAGAAGATCTTGATCACTATCGCTTCCGGCGCCACGAACGGGCAGCACCTCCGTACTCGGTCACACGTTCGGTTGTTGATGAAGACGACGTCCACCTCCCCGTTCCAGCGGGCAGCGGAAGTAGTAGCTCCTCTTGAATCCGACAGCACGACGGCGTGGTGTCGGTGGTGGTGGAGAAATCCGGCGGAGCTTCGCTTAAGCGTGCGGGATGTGGTGGAGGAGAGAGACCGCTAGGGTTTGGGGAGAGAGGGGGAGGCTAGGGCGCCGGCCAAGGGCAGCCCTAGGTGGTGCGGCCAAGAGTGGGCAGCCCCCTCCCTCTCCTCCTCATTATATAGGTGGAAATCCCCAAGTGTTGGTATCCAAGTCTTCGAATAAGACCCCAACAATGAAACCTCCCATATGTAGGGAAACCTACCCAAGGTGGGAATCCCACTTGGGGTGGGATTCCCCCCTTCCATGAGGGGGTTTGGCCGGCCACCCTAGAGGAGTCCACCTTGGACTCCTCCCCTTTAGGGTTGGCTGGTCATGCAAGGTGGAGTCCCTCCGGGACTCTACTTTCCATGATGATTTCTTCCGGACTTTTCTAGAACTTTCTAGAACCTGCCATAAATGCACCGGATCATTTCCAAACTTGGAATATGACTTCCTATATATGAATCTTATTCTCCGGACCATTCCAGAACTCCTCGTGATGTCCGGGATCTCATCCGGGACTCCGAACAAATATTCGAACTCCATTCCATATTCAAGTTCTACCATTTCAACATCCAACTTTAAGTGTGTCACCCTACGGTTCGTGAACTATGCGGACATGGTTGAGTACTCACTCCGACCAATAACCAATAGCGGGATCTGGAGATCCATAATGGCTCCCACATATTCAACGATGACTTTAGTGATCGAATGAACCATTCACATACGATACCAATTCCCTTTGTCATGCGATATTTTACTTGTCCGAGGTTTGATCTTCGGTATCACTCTATACCTTGTTCAACCTCGTCTCCTGACAAGTACTCTTTACTCGTACCGTGGTATGTGGTCTCTTATGAACTTATTCATATGCTTGCAAGACATTAGACGACATTCCACCGAGAGGGCCTAGAGTATATCTATCCGTCATCGGGATGGACAAATCCCACTGTTGATCCATATGCCTCAACTCATACTTTCCGGATACTTAATCCCACCTTTATAACCACCCATTTACGCAGTGGCGTTTGGTGTAATCAAAGTACCTTTCCGGTATAAGTGATTTACATGATCTCATGGTCATAAGGACTAGGTAACTATGTATCGAAAGCTTATAGCAAATAACTTAATGACGAGATCTTATGCTATGCTTAATTGGGTGTGTCCATTACATCATTCATATAATGATATAACCTTGTTATTAATAACATCCAATGTTCATGATTATGAAACTAATCATCTATTAATCAACAAGCTAGTTAAGAGGCATACTAGGGACTTCTTTGTTGTCTACATATCACACATGTACTAATGTTTCGGTTAATACAATTATAGCATGATATATAAACATTTATCATAAACATAAAGATATAAATAATAACCACTTTATTATTGCCTCTAGGGCATATCTCCTTCAGTCTCCCACTTGCACTAGAGTCAATAATCTAGTTTACATTTGTAAAGATATAACACCTTGGCCTTCCGGTGCTTTATCATGTTTTGCTCACGGGAGAGGTTTTAGTCAACGGATCTGACACGTTCAGAAACGTATGTATTTTGTAATTCATTTGCGTCTCAACGCATCACTCATTTCCAAATGAGTCGGCATTAAATATGTTTGGTCTTCTGGTGGAACCTTAATTCCGCGGTCTGAAATATGTCACTAATATTGTCACACACAATATAGCTTCAAAGTTCTGACACTATCGGAACTACACCAAGTTCTCAAAGAATTTCTTGACTTAACATCCTTTGTCATTGTCAAAACAATGACATACTCTGCCTTCTTTTGTAGAATCCGTCACAATATTTAGAACTCTTCTAAATCTAGCATAGACAACTTCTAGCTCATTGTGCTACCTTTTAAACAACACTTAGTCTAATTTGAGATTTGAAATTTTATTTTCATATGTGACAAAATTAGTATCGGTGCAACACCTTACAGCGATTTGTTTTGTCATTTCTCCATATAAAACTATATATATATATACTTGGTTCTTCTTAAGTACTCAAGAATATTCTTACTGTTTTTCAGTGATCATCACATGAATCATGCTCATAACACTCTTAGAGCATAGGATATCTGATTGTGTACATATTATTCGTGATCTATAATCACCCATGTGTTTTTACTCATTGAGTGTCAGATACACTCAAGTCTTGTTAAAACTTCACATGACAAGAACATCTTCTTAATATTTCTATATTGAACTATTTCAATATCCATTCTATGTACTTTGACTTAAACTTATTTTGTGTTTCAATCTATCTTCATAGATCTTGACACTAAATTTGTTTCAGTCCATATCTTTTCATTGAAGTTAATTTCTCAATGAAACCTTTTTAATCAAGTATATAATTACATTATTTATAACCAACTATATGTCACCTACATAAAGTATTATAAATATGTCTTAGCGCTCCCACTTAATTTCTTGCAAATGCAAGCCTCTTCATCGTCTCTGATGAAATCAAAAACTCTTTAACTATTTCATCTGGTGAAGATTCAAACTCCGCGATACTCACTTCATCAAATTGAAGTTTGTATACCTATCTAATATTCCATGGACCAGCAAAACTCTTGGTTGTATCTTGTATACACCTTTAATACATACTTCTGATAAGTAATGTATTTTGCCATCCTACTAGAATAATCCATATAGACTATAAGCATTTCTACGGAAGATCTAATCTTATCGTAGTCAACTCTTTGAACTTTGTCGTAAACAATTTTTCGACAAGTCGAGCTTCTTCAAGGATATTTCATCCAAGTCTATAGATCCATTTACTTTCAAAAAATATTCATCTATTATGGATTTCATGGCGCATGGCCATTTTAACGGAGTCAGGGCCCATCATAACTTCTTTGTTTGTAGTTGGTTTATCATTGTTCAAAATCAATCCTTTGTCCACAAATCATTTATTTGATCACAAAGTAAACCATACCTACAAGGTTCAATATGTACTTCGATCTCCATGGCTAAAACACTTTGTAGTCATGGGAGCCATGATCGTTGTGGCCGCTTCCGAAACCAATTCCGATGCTGCGCTACTCTGATCATTATGCTCAGGTTCATAAACCTTATCAAATTATATTGTCCTCCCACTCAAATACTTCACTCGAAAAAATTTCTCGGAAATAAGAAACATTGACAAACACTTTTGTCTTTGCCTCGTGGGAAGAATTCCCAATTAAATCTCTGGGATAACCCTCAAAGACATTCATCCGATTTTGGTTGTATACTCTTAGACCAAAATTTAAAGAAAGGACTATTAGGGTTTATACCCATGCCATAACTCGTATGGTGTCATTTCAACGGATCATGATGATGCTCTATTCAGTGTAAAAGCGGTAGTCACTAAAGCATAATCCACACAAAAATATAACGGCGTCATAATATTTTATCTCATCATTAATCCAACAAGATTTGGATACATCTCTCGGATACTATATCATCATTATGATACTTCAAGAAATGTGAGTTGTTGAACAATTTCATGACTCTCTTTGATGTTCGCTAAAACTCGTAATTCAAATATTTCCACCATGATCCAATCATAGATATTTGACTTTTCTATTACGATGATTTCCACTTCATGCTGAAATTTATTTGAATCCATTCAAATATTTCAAACTTCTTCCTTATTGAATATATCCACATATAAACTCAATTTATTGTTGAAAGTTTTCATGAAGTAGAAGAATCTCCCGCACACAACTATGCCCAGTGAACCGCATACATCATCATGTATTTTTCCACTAAGTTAGTTGCCCGTTCAACTTTTGGCCTATGAACGGTATTTTAATCATTCTCTTTAGAAAAAATTTGCAAGCGCCAAATGATTCAAAAATCAAATGACTCCAAAAATCCATTTGCATGGAGTTCCTTTATGCGTTCCTTTCTAACATGACCTAAATGGCGGTTCCACAAATAAGTGGAATTCAAATCATTTGCCTTATGGCATTTTAGCGTCAGTTTTATGTATGTGTGTTTCACCATTAAGATTTATAATAACTTATCCATCGTACATGGAGTAATGTCATAATTTGAACAACTCATTGTTTTCATTTGACCAGAGCAAAATAACAATTATTAAGTTCTTTATTATAAATTCTAAGGGCTAGATAGAATGCCAACGGCGAACACAATAACACTTTATTTTGTTCCAGACGTGCATTCCTATCATATTCCTTGTCAGTCACTCAGGCCATTGTATTCTTGTATTGCGTTGTTTTGTATGACACTTCATACCAACCAATATGGTACTAATACCCAAGAATTTCATAGTGTGACCTAACTAGGAATACAACCATAACATGTATATCATTTATATACACCTGAGCTAGACTTTCTAGTCTTTTCTTTCTTTCTGCCAAAATATCTTTTGCAGTTTCTCTTTTAGCTTTCCTCATTATTCAGAAAAACACTTCAACATCAATAACTTCTAGGTTTGTTGGTCTAATACCAATAACCTTGAAGTACTTATTTTGAAGTTGATCATCATATGACAAGTGTTCTAGATTTCACTATTAGTAACTTTTTAATACGATGAACAATTTCACTCATAATTTTATCCATCAATTCATGACAACTTTCTGAGACCATGTCTGTACATGCTAGGCTCATAAAGTTTAACCTTAGTATTTGCATGTGTAAATCTGGCTTGCACCCGTTGTATGCACACGTAGAATCTATCACACCCGATCATCACGTGATGCTTCGATACGACGAGTCTTAGCAACGGTGCATACTAAGGATGATAACTTCATGGATATGCGAATATCGTTAGTGCCCCAATATTTGGAGGATTGTGACACCTGGCGTCTTCAACCTTCATACATTCCCATAAAACTTATGAGTTTATGTAGTCTCACCAAATTTATATTCTATCATCTTGCAATAAGGTCTTAGATATCACATATATCTCATACCTTGATTATTTCTGAAAACTAAATTTTCAGCTCCTTACTTTTCAAACAGATTTGAATTTCAAGTTTCATGGAGACAAGATAACTTTAGGTACTAATTGAAACCATAGCTCTTTGAATCAACATTGTGAGGTTTACTAAAAGTTTGCAATAGGACTTACTCAATTCTTGATTCTTAACAATACGGTACCAATCCGTAAAGTTTCTTGTCAGATTTTAACAGTATTTCTATCTCAATTACAAGACTAGCGCATAGTAGTAAACGGATGCCAAAACTACAAAATTAATTCAAAATACTACTCAGACTAAGTTTATGATAATTAGTTCATGTTTTAATCTAATTACTAATGAACTCCCACTTAATACAACATCCCTCATAGTTGTTAAGTGGTACACGATCCAAATCCACTACACCAAAACCGATCATCACATGAGATGATGTAGCTTCAATGGTGAACATCAACATGTTGATCATATCATCCATATGACTCGTGTTCAACCTTTCGGTTTCCGTTGTCCCGAGGCCATGTCTGTACATGCTAGGCTCGTCAAGCAAACCCAAGTATTCCGCGTGTGCAACATGGCTTACACCCGTTGTATATGAACGTTGAGTCTATCACATCCGATCATCACGAGATGCTTCGAAACGACGAACCTTGGCAACGGTGCATACGAGGGGAGAACACTTTATTATCTTGATATTAATGTGAGGGATCATCTTATAATGCTACCGTCGCGATCTAAGCAAAATAAGATGCATAAAGGATTAACATCACATGCAATTCATATGTGATATGATATGGCCCCTTTTTGTCTTTGCGCCTTTGATCTTCATCTCCAAAGCACGGACATGATCTCCATCATCTTCGGGCATGATCTCCATCATCGTCGGCGTAGCATCAAGGTCCATGGCGCCGTCTTCATGGTTGTTCACCTCATGTAGCAACTATTACAACTACTTTGAAATACTACTCAACATGAAATTTAAAGACAACCATAAGGCTCCTGCCGGTTGCCACAATACAATAATGATCATCTCATACATATTCATCATCATATCATGGCCATATCACATCACCAAACCCTGCAAAAACAAGTTAGACGTCTCTAATTTGGTTTGCATATTTTACGTGGTTTAGGGTTTTCGAGAGAGATCTAATCTACCTACGAACATGAACCACAACGGTGATACTAGTGTTGTCAATAGAAGAGTAAGTTGAATCTTCACTATAGTAGGAGAGACAGACACCCGCAAAGCCTCTTATGCAATACAAGTTGCATGTTGAACGAGGAACAAGTCTCATGAACGCGGTCATGTAAAGTTAGTCCGGGCCGCTTCATCCCACTATGCCACAAAGATGCAAAGTACTCAAACTAAAGATAACAAGAGCATCAACGCCCACAAAACCATTGTGTTCTACTCGTGCAACCATCTATGCATAGACACGGCTCTGATACCACTGTAGGATAACGTTGCATAGAAAACAAAAAATTTCCTACCGCGAACACGCAATCCAAGCCAAGATGCAATCTAGAAGACGGTAGCAACGAGGGGGTATCGAGTCTCACCCTTGAAGAGATTCCAAAGCCTACAAGATGAGGCTCTTGTTGCTGCGGTAGACGTTCACTTGCCGCTTGCAAAAGCGCGTAGAAGATCTTGATCACGATCGCTTCCGGCGCCACGAACGGGCAGCACCTCCGTACTCGGTCACACGTTCGGTTGTTGATGAAGACGACGTCCACCTCCCCGTTCCAGCGGGCAGCGGAAGTAGTAGCTCCTCTTGAATCCGACAGCACGACGGCGTGGTGTCGGTGGTGGTGGAGAAATCCGGCGGAGCTTCGCTTAAGCGTGCGGGATGTGGTGGAGGAGAGAGACCGCTAGGGTTTGGGGAGAGAGGGGGAGGCTAGGGCGCCGGCCAAGGGCAGCCCTAGGTGGTGCGGCCAAGAGTGGGCAGCCCCCTCCCTCTCCTCCTCATTATATAGGTGGAAATCCCCAAGTGTTGGTATCCAAGTCTTCGAATAAGACCCCAACAATGAAACCTCCCATATGTAGGGAAACCTACCCAAGGTGGGAATCCCACTTGGGGTGGGATTCCCCCCCTTCCATGAGGGGGTTTGGCCGGCCACCCTAGAGGAGTCCACCTTGGACTCCTCCCCTTTAGGGTTGGCTGGTCATGCAAGGTGGAGTCCCTCCGGGACTCTACTTTCCATGATGATTTCTTCCGGACTTTTCTAGAACTTTCTAGAACCTGCCATAAATGCACCGGATCATTTCCAAACTTGGAATATGACTTCCTATATATGAATCTTATTCTCCGGACCATTCCAGAACTCCTCGTGATGTTCGGGATCTCATCCGGGACTCCGAACAAATATTCGAACTCCATTCCATATTCAAGTTCTACCATTTCAACATCCAACTTTAAGTGTGTCACCCTACGGTTCGTGAACTATGCGGACATGGTTGAGTACTCACTCCGACCAATAACCAATAGCGGGATCTGGAGATCCATAATGGCTCCCACATATTCAACGATGACTTTAGTGATCGAATGAACCATTCACATACGATACCAATTCCCTTTGTCATGCGATATTTTACTTGTCCGAGGTTTGATCTTCGGTATCACTCTATACCTTGTTCAACCTCGTCTCCTGACAAGTACTCTTTACTCGTACTGTGGTATGTGGTCTCTTATGAACTTATTCATATGCTTGCAAGACATTAGACGACATTCCACCGAGAGGGCCCAGAGTATATCTATCCGTCATCGGGATGGACAAATCCCACTGTTGATCCATATGCCTCAACTCATACTTTCCGGATACTTAATCCCACCTTTATAACCACCCATTTACGCAGTGGCGTTTGGTGTAATCAAAGTACCTTTCCGGTATAAGTGATTTACATGATCTCATGGTCATAAGGACTAGGTAACTATGTATCGAAAGCTTATAGCAAATAACTTAATGACGAGATCTTATGCTATGCTTAATTGGGTGTGTCCATTACATCATTCATATAATGATATAACCTTGTTATTAATAACATCCAATGTTCATGATTATGAAACTAATCATCTATTAATCAACAAGCTAGTTAAGAGGCATACTAGGGACTTCTTTGTTGTCTACATATCACACATGTACTAATGTTTCGGTTAATACAATTATAGCATGATATATAAACATTTATCATAAACATAAAGATATAAATAATAACCACTTTATTATTGCCTCTAGGGCATATCTCCTTCAGTTCTCCACTAATGGGTGCAAAGCACATGATGTAAGAGCTTAAACATGATCTATTTGAGCACAACAATTGCCAAGTATCAAATTATTCAAGACCATATACCAATTACCACATGAAGCATTTTCTGTTTCCAACCAAATAGCAATAAATGCAGCAGCTTTCAACTTTTGCCATGAACATTAAAAGTAAAACGAAGAACACAAGTGTTCAAATGAAAAAGCGGAGCGTGTCTCTCTCCCACACAAGGATTGCTAGGATCCAATTTATTTAGAGAATGGAAATAACAAAACGAAAATAAAAGCACACAGACGCTCCAAGTAAAGCACATAAGATATGATGGAATAAAAATATAGTTTCACTAGAGGTGACCTGATAAGTTGTCGATGAAGAAGGGGGTGCCTTGGGCATACCCAAGCTTAGATGCTTGAGTCTTCTTGAAATATGCAGGGATGAACCACGGGGGCATCCCCAAGCTTAGAGTTTTCACTCTCCTTGATCATATTGTATCATCCTCCTCTCTTGATCCTTGAAAACTTCCTCCACACCAAACTCAAAACAAACTCATTAGAGGGTTAGTGCATAGGGATTTCTATTTTCGTGCCCTCGGTTCCTTAGTTGTGCTCAGTTTTCCCCAGCTCCTTAGTTTTTTCTCAGTTTTCCCCAAGTCCTTGTTTGAAACCCGCAGAAGCAGCTCCGACGGCAGGAATCCGTTAAGTTGACCGTTCCGTGCTGACGAGTGGGGTCGTGTTGTTTGTGGGGTCGCGTCGTGTGGGGCTAGTAGGAAAGAACCGCGTGGGACAGGACAAGACCATGTTTGTGTGGCCGTGTGGAGCCGTGTGGGTCCGAGACGTGGGCACGAGTGGTTTCTGTCTTTTTTGCCCTGATTAGCAGTTTTCAATGTACCTTTTTCCTCTCTCTCGCTCGATCTCATTCCTATTTGATAGCCCAAATTAGTAGCAAATCTAGAGCAGCTTCTCCTTCTGTTTTTTAACGCCATTCATTTCTTTATGCCTTCGTTTTTACCCAATCAGGTAGGAAATCTAGGGCACAAATCCAGAGAAAATATAGGATAAGCTTGCATAGAGCAGCCAACATAGCATAGATATATTCACGACAGATCCAACAGTAGTACCGATAGAACCCTACAACATAAGCTACATTTTACATGAATTTAAGCTGCTCTACAGATAGAGCAGTCACATACAGAGAGTGCAGTAGGCATGTTCAACGCCTCCAGGTTGCGCATGTGACTCGCCTGGAGGTTGCGCAGGTGAATCCCAAGTGCTTTGTGTTTGGCCATGAACGCATGCACGTTCACCGTCGTTCCAACTCTATAGCCGCATCTGCCAATGGATTCAGCATGGTTCACCCGAGCTGTTGAAGTCGGTGGGCGCGGAGCTTCTGTTGCGAAGGGGCACTTGTAAATGCCTCGAGCAAAGGGGCCATCGTAATGGCCGGACTGCAGCCTCCTGAGGACGTGACGAGTCTTGGTGTGGAAGGACTCGTCGTCGCTGTCGACGTCGCTGCTCTGCACCTGTCACGTAGCACCAAAGATCGTGCAAAAAACATGAAGTCAGTTGCAACGATGATGGAACAGAGAGTGAACAAAGATCATGCATGATAATATGGGCTCGAAAAAAAGAGGTTGCCTCAGTTATATTGGACACACTTATATCCAGGATTTGAGTCAGCAAACCAAAGATCATGCACAACAAATTTGAACACACCAATTGTTTACTGACCAAACCCTGAATCAATTTGTGCCCAAATATTCATCATCATCGGCACAAATCTTAAACAAAAGCAAATCACAAGCACTAATAACGCAAGATCTAACATAAAAGGATTGAACTAGGAACAGACGCACCCTAATAATGCTAGATCTAACACAAATGGATTGAACTAGGAACAGACGAACCATAATAACGCTAGATCTAACACAAATGGATTGAAATGGGATAAGAACAAGGGAGCAAAGGGTTACCTCCGGCTCGTCGTCGACGATGCTGGTGTCGTAGGGGTTCTTCGGCGCGACGTACGGCACTGGTTCGTACGGGTCCCAAGCGACGGGGGCCTGATACGTCTCAAACGTATCTATAATTTCTTATTGACATAGGCATCCCCAATGGGCCTGCTAAAGGTAGTACCCGGGATTTACTGAAGGCCCACGACTCGAAGGATAAGAAGATTCGGAAGCCCAAGACGTTATTATGGAAAGATAGAGTTGTAATAGGAAGTGTCAAACTGTAATCTTGCGGGACGGGTTAGAAACCCTCCCGGACTCTGTAAACTTGTGTATTACGAATCCCTCGGCTCCAACTTGTATATAAGGGGGAGTCGAGGGACGAAGAAAGCATTGAATCATTGTTGAGCAAACCCTAGTTCTATTTCGTCGAGCATTATTCGGCTGATAACCTTCGAGATCTACTTGCCCTCTACATTACACGAAACCCTAGTCTACTACTCGTAGGCATTGACAAGTTAATACCTTGTCAATTGGCGCCGTCTGTGGGAATTTAGAGGCGACAAGGAGCTGATCTCGATGGCACGTTCAAGATCGTCGACTTCGTCAGCAGCAAGCAACATCTTGGACAGAGGTAAACAGATCGAAACTGGTCTCGTTGATTTTGTACCTCACCCGCCCTCCCGTTTGGATGCATATACATATCCGGAGGAGCCCATGGAGATGACGTTCGGGAGGTTCCACTTTCGCGTCGGGAAGGAAGGAAGTTATCGTCTCGAAATTCCGACCTTCCCGAAGTTTTCTGTGGAACATACTGAATCTTCGAACTCGGCATCATCGGTCGAGTCAGGCGACGAAGAAACATCTTCGCCGCGCTTCGTCAGCACTAAGGCAAGCGAAAAACTCGCCAAGATCTTCAGCGACATGTCTTTCGAGTCGTCTGCGGACTCCTATATAAGCAGCGATTCTGAAAGCGTCGACAGCTTCGACTTCATCGACAAATCTATCACCATTGGAAAGGTCTTCACCAATCTCTATGATGGTGTCACTGAATCCAGCAAGGCGCAGAACTCTAACTATCATCAAATCTACGTCATCGGAGAAGCAAGTCGTGAACAGGAGCAAACATCGGAGGCTTTCGACGATTCGGGAAATCCATACGTCGACCCCTCTGATTTAAGGCGAGGATTAGGCAACAAATACGTCGGGCCTACACCACGTCTGAGAGTTCAGCTGCCGCAAGCAGCATGGGACAGAGCCGCAAGAGCTATGGATGGTTCAGAACCAATGGCGACGACGGCCACGGTCGAGGAATTGCAGGCATACCAATATAGACTTGCTCGAGCTGGAAGAGAATTAGAAAAACAAACAGAGGTTCTGAACAAAAGAAGGGAAGCAGCTTCCGCGTCAAGCAGGCGAAGGGCAGACCTCAGTCGATACTCAGGAACTTCGGGAGATAGTCACAGAGAAGCTCGGAACAGGGCAAGGTCAAGGCTGCAAAACATACCAGAAGCAGAAAGAGAAAATCTAGTTCAAAACCTCGACATGTCCTTTATGTCAATAGATACGAGGGGAAACATTATTCCCAAAACACCGGAAGCTGGGTACATGGCGACACAAGCCTTTATCCTAGCATCTAGGCCACCTCCTGGAGATCCAAGGGAAGCACTGTATAATATGGCCATGGCAGGTGTTGGAGCCATGGGAACAGCATTCGCATCAACGCCTCCCGAAGGATCAGCAAGGCAAAATAGTCCACGACCTGCAGTTGCAGTAGCAGCTCCTGAGAGAACAAGTGAAGCAAGGGACGCAGAAACTCAGGCACGGGTAGACAGGGCACGACAACATAGAAGAGAACATCGACACTCTCCAGACTTAGCCGAAGAGGATATGTGTGGGCTACCATGCTTTACTAGAAGGGTCCGAAAAACTCGGGTGCCTTCAGGGTTTAAGCTACCCGATAATTTCAAAAAATTCGACGGATTGCAGGATCCCGAGGATTGGCTGGTAGATTACCTCGAGACAGTGAAACTAATTGGCGGCACAAGGGCAACAGCAATGCAGAGCATTCAGGTGCACTTGAGTGGAGCCGCAAGATCTTGGATAAAGAAGCTTCCAGTAGGTTCTATCGACAACTGGACTGATTTCGAGGAGATATTCATCAAGAATTTTCGGTCTACCTGCAAAAAGCCTGCGACACTCGAGGAGTTGAGATCATGCCGACAGAAACATGATGAATCAATGAGGAAGTACATCCAGAGGTGGAACATCATCAAAAACTCGGCAGAGAACATATCTGACGAGAGAGCAATAGACGCGTTTGTTGCAGGAGTCAGGCGAGGAGATTTCGTGGAAGATCTGGGGAGAACCAACCCAAAAAACAGTGTCAGCATTGATGGAGATAGCAAACAAGTGGGCAGATGGCGAAGATGCTGTGCACAACAAGCGACATAGGTCACCAGAGGAGGACCGCAGTCGAAACTATCAAGGCAGGCGACGATTCTCGCGATTCTCGAGTTATGATCCACCTGGCCAAATTTCGGCTGGGTTTCGATCGAGTGCTGGAGGAAGCAATAGAGATAGTTACCAACGAAGCAGCGAGCAGCGAAGCGACAACAGAGATGATCCGCGAACTAACAGACCAAACAATGGACCTAGGAGGCCCTTTGTGACCCCTGAGGATATGATGAACGGCCCATGCCAGATGCACTTCTTCGTCGACAACAATGGGGTAAGGCAGTCAGGACATCTACAGAAAGATTGCCGGAACTTTCAAGCGATGATGAGGGTTGCCGCGCAAGCTCATGCTCAAGTAGCAAGTCGAAATCCCCAGGGACCTAGGAGTGAGATACACTTACCACCCCCTCCCGCAATCACGGAAGAAAATCGACACCAGCTCAGAATTGCGGCAGCACCAGCACCACCACCATATGTCGATCCCAACTCCCATGGAGCAGTCTCGATGATTCAGAAAGGCAGGCCATCCAATAGAGCTCAGAAAGTAATCTCGCGGCAGGTGTTCATGGCAGAGAAAATGCCTCCACCAACAGTCGAGTATCTCAATTGGTCGGGACAAGACATTGGTTTCACAATTGCGGATCACCCGCAGCAAGTTCCTCGACCAGGGCAGTCAGCACTTATTTTGCCAGCAGTAATTGCAGGATTCGACGTATCGCGAGTTTTCATCGACGGAGGAAGCAGTTTAAACCTTATGTATGCAGATACTCTGAGAAAGATGAACATATCCTTGGCGAACCTAAAACCAACGGACACGCGTTTTCACGGCATTACACCAGATAAACCAAGTTACCCATTGGGAAGGATCAATCTCGACGTTCAGTTTGGTACCCGAGAGAATTATAGGATCGAAAGGCTGGAGTTTGAGGTCGTGGATTTCCCATCACAGTACCATGCTCTGTTGGGGCGCCCAGCATACGCTAGGTTTATGGCAGTACCACATTACACATACCTATTGTGGAGGATGCCTGGACCTAAAGGGCCAATCACGATTAAAGGAAGTTTCTCGCTTGCCGATAAATGTGATAAGGATTTTCATCGACTATCAGAAACCTTCGGGATGCAAGCAGAATATATGGAGTCAAAGCTCACGACAGATTACGACGTACTCCCAGATGTGGGAAGGCCTAGCAAGGACTCAACCTTCAACACAGCAAAGGATTCCAAGGAAGTACAGATTCACCCGACAGACCCGAAGAAAACGACGTCCATCGCAAATAACATGGACCTCGCATAGGAAAGCGCGCTCATCGAGTTCCTCCGTGAGCACTGGAAAATCTTCGCATGGTGCCCAGCTGACATGCCAGGAGTACCCAGGGAACTTGCCGAGCACCACCTACACTTGGATCCAATCGCAAAACCAATCAAACAACCTCTGCGGCGTTTTTCGGAACCAAACCGCAAGGCTATGCTGTCAGAAATCAACAGACTCAGAGAAGCAGGCTTTATCAAAGAGATACATACAGAGGCCACATGGGTAGCTAACCCAGTGCTGGTGCCGAAGAAAAACACGAAGGTCCTTCGCATGTGCGTCGACTTCACGTGTCTCAATAAACATTGTCCAAAGGATCACTTTCCCCTCCCAAGGATCGATCAAATCATCGACTCCACGGCAGGCTGTGAACGTCTTTCCTTCTTGGATGCTTATTCTGGTTATAACCAGATTAGATTGAAAGAAGATGATGAAGTAAAAACAGCGTTCATCACCCCTTATGGCGTGTTCTGCTATCGAACAATGCCCTTCGGGTTGAAAAACGCGGGAGCAACGTACCAGCGGATGATGCAGAAGTGCCTAGCAGAACAAATAGAGAAAAATGTACAAGTATACATCGATGATGTCGTGATAACATCCAAAAAAGGCGACACCTTAATTGAGGACCTAAAGGAAACTTTCGACAACCTCGACAAGTTCTGCCTCAAGCTGAACCCAACAAAGTGCTCTTTCGGCGTTCCTGCAGGGGAACTTCTCGGGTTCCTAGTATCAGCAAGAGGGATTGAAGCAAACCCCGAGAAAATACAGGCCATCGTAACGATGAGGAAGCCAACAAAACTAAAAGAAGTACAGCAGCTAACCGGGCGAGTCGCAGCTTTAAGCAGATTCGTCGCCAGGCTAGGAGAAAAGGCGTTACCATTTTATGCCTTGATCAAACAGGGAGACAAGTTCCAATGGAACGAAGAAGCAGATAGAGCTTTTGAGGACCTCAAGCGAAAAATCTCGACACCACCGATTTTGGTGGCGCCAAAAGAGAAGGAGCCTTTGTTGCTATATATTGCGGCCACACCCCAGGTGGTGAGCACGGTACTTGTCGTCGAACGGGAAGAAGAAGGAAAACTCCACGGAGTGCAGAGGCCAGTATACTTCGTCAGCGAAGTTTTATCGCCTTCAAAACAAAGGTACCCTCAGTACCAAAAGCTAGCATATGGAGTATTCACAACAGCACGAAAATTGCGCCACTACTTTTCGGCACACCCGATCGTAGTGGTCAATGAAGCTCCCTTGTCAAATATACTAAATAATCCAGAAGCTACGGGTCGTGTCTCCCTTTGGGGAATAGAACTTTCCCCTCGGGATATCACGTATGAAAAAAGAAAAGCAATCAAGTCGCAGATTCTGCCAGACTTCATCGCAGAGTGGATGGAGCTGCAAAACACAGGACCACCAGACCTATCGAGAACTTGGACCATGAACTTCGATGGATCCAAGAGATTGGAAGGAGCTGGTGCAGGTGTAATACTAGTATCACCAGAAGGCGACAAGTTAAAGTACGTTTTGAGGATGACGTTCCCAAACGCGTCTAACAATGAGGCAGAATATGAAGCCCTCATACACGGGATGAAGATGGCGAAAGCTTGCGGCGCTACTCGACTAAAAATCTTTGGCGACTCGCAGTTGGTGGCTCAGCAAGTCATGAACCAATGTGACGCAGTCAATGATAGTATGATAGCATACAAGGAAGTCTACAACGAGCTCGAGAAGCTGTTCGATGGATGCGAAGTAAATCATATCAGCAGATTGAGCAATGACGAAGCCGACATTCTCGCAAACATCGGGTCACAATGCCTGGCACTGCCACCAGGAGTATTTTGGGAAGAGATAACAGAGAGATCCACGAAGTCGACAAAGCCAAAAAAGAAGGAGAAAAAACCCTCGGGGGCTACCAAAGAGGAGCAAGAGGAAGAAGAAGATCAGGACCTGGTCATGATGATACAGATACCATGGATGCAGACGTACATCTCATACATCCTGAAAAAGGAAATACCCGACGATCCAGTTGAAGCAAGGCGAGTTATTAGACGATCAAAGGCTTTTACTGTGGTCAAAGGGGAGCTATACAAACGAAGTATTTCGGGAGTATTACAGAGGTGCGTCACACCCGAGGAAGGAAGGATGATCCTGAAGGACGTACACGAAGGAATCTGCGGTCACCACGCGAGTAGCCGAGCTATTGCTGCCAAAGTTTTTCGAGCTGGATTTTACTGGTTGACAGCAATAGAGGACGCAAAGGAGATAGTACGAACCTACGACGCGTGCCAGAGGTTTGCCGCAAAACCCCACTCCCCAGCAGCAGAGCTAATGCCAATACCTCTGTCTTGGCCCTTTGCTCAATGGGGCCTCGATATGATGGGCAAGCTACACAAGTCTTGGCCAGGAGGGAAGGAGTATATGTTGGTAGCTGTCGACAAATTTACAAAGTGGATAGAAGCGAAGCCGATAAATTCACCAGATGGGGCATCTGCAGTCAAATTCGTGAAAAGTCTCGTCTTCAGGTTTGGAGTACCTCACAGCATCGTCACGGATAACGGCAGTAACTTCACATCCAATGAGTTCAAAGAGTATTGTGAAGAAGTGGGGATCAAGCTAAACTTTGCGTCAGTTGCACACCCGCAAACCAACGGTCAAGTCGAGAAAGCCAACGGAATAATCTGCAACGGCATCAAGAAACGTTTACTAGGGCCGCTGGAGAAAGCTCGATATACCTGGCCAGAGGAGCTGCCCAGTGTATTATGGAGCATACGGACAACACCAAACACAGCGACACAAGAAACTCCGTTCTTCTTAGTTCATGGAGCAGAAGCAGTGTTACCAATTGAGGTAGAGCACGACTCTCCACGAGTCGTAGAATATGATGAAGAGGTGTCGAGAAAAGCGTTAGAAGATGACGTCGATGCACTCGACGAGGCTAGAGATGAAGTCCTCTCTCGAGTAACTAAGTATCAGCAGGACCTGAAGAATTATCATAGTCGACGTTTACGGCCAAGATCCTTTCAGGTGGGAGATCTAGTCCTTCGGCTCACGCAGAAAAGCCATGAAAAGCTCGAGTCACCATGGCTTGGGCCTTACATCGTCACAGAAGTAATCGGAGGAGGAGCATACAGGATAAAGGACAAGAAGACAGGGGTGGAGGAGCCAAACCCCTGGAACATGGCGCCACTCAGGCGGTTCTACGCCTAGAGTCGAAATATCGTCCTTGTAAACTTCAATGTACTGAAACGCCCGCGAGTTTTCAGACGCACTCTTTTCCTTTTTCGGGGCACCGAGTGGGGCCGAGAAAGGTTTTTAATGAGGCGGGCTCGCGGTGCTGCAATATAGTAAAGATAGTTGAGACATACGTTTCTTCGGCAGGTTCGGGGGCTTACGCCTCAGACTTGCGAAATATATTCTTGACAATATTTTCTCCTTGGTATAAAATACCTCGCGAAATAAACAAAGACAAAAATAGCAATCAAAAAAGGCACGGGGGCTAATACCCGCAAATATAGCAGGCTCAATACAAATTCCGACGCTTTGGTTTACAAACCTCGCGCATACAATAAATAAAGTCGACACCAAGACACTTGAGGTATCAACGAAGAAAAAATAGTTTATCCGCTATACAATATAGAAAGTGATCACAATATACAAGAAAGTTCTGATAAAAAATCAAGGAAAAATTAATGATGGCCCAGTATGTTGTCTATGGTCATCCGATTTACAGAACGAGTACTATGTTCAGCATAACTGCCCTTAACGAAGAATTCGGAGTCCATCCGAAGAAGCTCATCCATCATATCTTCGGCAACGGGAGTCACATGATCATCAATTTTACCGACATCCCGTTTCTTCTTCGCCATCTTGGCCAAACACTTGGAAACAATTTGGCTCATGTCAAATTTGGGATGGCAGATCTTGATCATCATCATAGCAAATCTAGCACCAGCAGAAAGCTGCGCCCGAACAAATCCATGGATTTTAGGAGCATCTCGAAATTTCTCCATCAAACCAAGAAGTGTATCAGGCGCTTCGTTGAGAGGAAACATTGTCTTGTAAACAAGAGACAAGGTCCTAGTGCAGAAGTCCAAGAAATCGCGAATCTGAGAGGCGCGGTCCTGAAACCTGACAATTTGTCGGGTCCGTTCTGGGGTAGCCCAGAACAGAGAACCATGGTCAAGGGAAAGGTTAACAAGGAGGTTCGTCCTAGTATTCACCCTTTCTTCTTCAGCAGCAGAATCAAGAAAGGAACCTATCAAGAAACAGTGCACGAGTTTTAAAGACAAAAACAGGAGAAACGGCGAGAAGACAGAAGGTGTCATGAAACGTCTAAAAAGTTGCGGCAAACATACCCGACATATCTGCGATGGCCTCATTCATCAACTCGAGCATAAGATTTTCTCGAGCGGTCGCTTTTTCAACTTCAGCAATGGCGGCTTCCTTAGCAGCCAGGGCCTCTTGAGCTTCTTGAAGTGCAATCTTCTTGGCTTCTAATGCCTTGCGAGACTGTTCCATCATAACAAGCGTTTGTCTCTTCGCATACTGAAGTTGTTGCCAAAGTTCATCCAATTCTTGCGACAAGGAATCTTCAACAGATTCAATATTAGTAGGATTTTTTCTCGAGCAAGGAGAAGGCAAAACATCGGGAGGAGCAGAAGACGGAGTATAGTTATCAAATATCAACTGAAATTAAAAGAAGGCGAGATCAATCATCAAGCAAGATAGAAGTTCATTGATCTTTCGGAGTAATTACAAAACAGTACAGAGCTAGCGGGATAAGTGTCGCCAATAACTACTTTGGCGACACCATCAAAAAGAAGAAAGAAAAATAATAAAAAAAAAGAAGAAAGGGGAAGGAAAGAAAAGCGTCTACTTGACCTCCGGCTTAGATGAGCTTGGAGCGGGAGTAGGTTTGAAGCCAAGAAAAGCAAGGATCTTCTTTGAGTTAGGCTTGGCAGCCTTAATCAAAGAAACCCATGTTTTGGTCTCCATCTTCGGTACATCTCCAACCTTAGCCCAGTCGACGTTTTGCTGGCTGCTAGCAACCAAAGCAATAGTACCTTCGACGCCAACCTTCAACCCTTCTTGGCGAAGATTGTGCCCAAGATCCTCTGCAGCATTGAAGCACTTGGCCAGCTCGCCGAATGTCTTCGGCTCTTCTTTCTTCGGGAAGAAAAACGGAAATAGCTTCGCCAGCGCTGAGTCAGCCTCTTCCATGCCTTGGCGTGCTTCATCTCCATGAATCTCGAGAAGAGAGAGCGTATCAAGAAGAGCGTCATTCTCGGGATTTTCAAGATCATAAGGTTGACGCGTCTTCCCTAAAGGCGACAAGTATAGATCGTCAAAAAAGAGAAAACATGACAGCAATCGATTAAAGAAAGGTCGAATTACTTACTGACGAAGCGGCGGCACTGCGACGATAAGCGAGTAATAATTTCATTCTCGCGTGCAGTTTGCTGAGTGATATGGTCACTCAGAGAAGTTTCCGCGTCGTGAAGCCTCTTTCGAAGTTCTTCGACAACAGCGGCGCTGGATTCAGCTTTCTTGCGAGCTTTTTCGCTCTGCTCCAACTTTATAGCAAGAGCATCAGCACGTTTGTTGGCTTCTGCAAGACTAGCTGAAAAATAATCAATACAAAAAAATTGTCGCGTTAGTGGAGATAGCATAGAAGGTGTAATCAAGAGAAAAAGGGGGAACAACATAGTACCTTTCAGCGAGTCCGAAAGATCACGATACCCGACGAATTGGGTACCAAGCCGAAAGAACTCTTTCATTAAAGGCTAAGGAGAAAACCAGACAAAAGGGAAATCAGACAGAGTGAAACAAAAAGGGGGATGAAAGATACAAGTCAAAATATAGATGTGAAGAAGAACAGGGAAGAGACTTACGTCATTTAACGAAGAAGTCGTAAAACCACCTTCAAGTTGGGTGGGTTCTTCGACTGGTTCAACCCTTGCTCTTTTTGGTGAAGGAGCTCGGGGGCTTGCAGCTGGAGTGGTAAGCTCGACACCCCTTTGAGGCGTCGAAGTTTCATCTCCATCTGGTTGCGCTTCCGAAACAACCAAAGTGCGAGACGTGCTCGTTCGAGCAGTCACATCAATGGCGGGATCATCCCCTTCTTCATCACTGCAACAAGCAAGTTATAGCATAAAGAGACAGTATAGTAAAAATCTCGAGAGTAAATAGAAAAAGGAAACTCACGAGCTGACAAGAGCAGCGTCATAAGGATTCAAAGTTAACCCCTCTTCAGTAGGGGCAACTTCTTCGGCAGCCTTGGAGGTACCAGTATCGACAGCTTCAGACTTTTTCCTTTTGTTCCCTGGGGAAACAGCAGGAGGAAGGGATTGCGTTGACTCGCTGGCATCAGACTCGACTTCTTTTTCAGAGGAAGCCGCAGATTTGTGAGAACCCGCAGCCTCACTCTCAGGGAGAGAAGAACCCTGGTCGTCTTCAGCGACAACAGCTTGTTCTTCGACCTCTCCATCCTCGGGAAGAGGAGGAAGAGAAGCCAAAGTGGGGTGGTTCTGCAGGAAAATAGCGATAACGGTTAGAGATATCAGTAAAATTAGACAAGTCGAAAAAAGCAGGAAAAGTTCGGAAGAGGGAGAAAAAAAAAAGCAGGAATACCTGAGGGAGAGGATTGGCGGCACTGTATGGTTCCACGCGGCAAGAGGAGGGAATAGAATCCTTCTTGCTGAGCGAGGAAATTCTTCGAATAAGCTTCTCCAAGTCCTTCACAGAAAGGTCCTTGGAGAGCCTATTGGCGTCATTTGCACCAGCATACGTCCAAAGGGGATTTTTGCGAGCTTGAAGAGGCTGCACCCTAATCCTAAGGAAGTAGGCGGTGATTTGGACACCAGACAGCTCCTTGCCTCGAGTATTTTGAAGATGATGAATACGGGACATAAGGGCTTCTGTCGCCGTTTTCTCTTCTTCGGAAGCTTCAGCATCCCAGGAACGGCGGCGCAGAATTTTAGCACTTCCGTTAAAAGGGACTATGTTGTGCTCAACAGAGTTGGCACTTTCTTCGTGTATGTAGAGCCACCTTTTGCGCCATCCTTGGACAGAGTCGGGGAATTTGACGTCGAAATAATCAACGTCAGTACAGACACAGATAACAACGCCGCCTATGTTGTAAGCGGCGTTGTGGGAGCCATTGCGGCGGAGGCAGAAAATGCGCTTCCACAGAGCCCAGTTAGGAGGGACTCCGAGGAAGCACTCGCAAAGAGTGATGAAAATGGCGACATGGAGGATGGAATTAGGGGTCAGCTGGTGCAGCTGAATCCCGTAAACAAAAAGAAGGCCGCGGAGGAAATCGTGAATGGGGGCAGAAAGGCCGCGGATGAGGTGATCAACGAAACTAACCCGGTACTCCATTGGAGGGTTTGGGTAGCTTTCTTCGTTGGGAAAGCGGATGGCGCCTTCTTTCTTCATCAGGCCCAGCCTCTTCAGCATGTTGACGTCCTGGTTGGAGATCTTCGATCTCTCCCACTCAACGCCTTCAGCAGCCATCTTGGATTCCGGAGTACTGTGGCGAGTGAGGCGGCCGCGTGGTGGCATCAACAGCACCAGAGGAGTTGAGTTCGTGCGTAGGTGAAGCTTAGAGAGAATTGGGCGCAAAGGGAAGTTTTTGCAAAGGGGAGTAGAGGTGCGGCGCAAGCGAAGGTGCGAACAGAGGTTGAAGAAAGGTTTATATAGGAATTTGGCGAAGCAGCGCACCGTTGGATGAAGAAATCGTGTGGTGAAAGAAAGATTCTGTACAAGAAGGGTAAAAAAGTATTTTTACTGGGATGGAACGGAACAGGCGTTACAGTACGTGCGCCAGGAAAAGCGGAGGACTTGTGTCCCCCACTTGCACGACGTGTCAACGTGATAGAGATATTGGACCCACAAGGCAGGAAAAATTGCGACTATTAACAGCAATGACATAACTTCGTTTAAGGGAGAAAATTTCGACAAGTAAAGTAAAAGAAGATTCGCGACAGGAGAAGTTATTGAATACTTCGGGACCCTTTGATCAAATACAAGTTTTTGCCCAAATGCTCGGGGGCTACTTTGAAAGAAATAAAATTCGAGGGTGACAATATAGAAATTGCGGGAGCCTATGATCAAACGCAAGCTCTTGTTCATAGCCTCGGGGGCTACTCCCATCGGGAGCGCTGTTCGCGCACCTGAGAGATAAAAAGGAGAGAATATCGAGAAAGAATGACAAAATAGCGACAAGGTGCACTAGAATGTTGAGCCTACAACCAAGCACAAGTCCTTGGCTGTAGCCTCGGGGGTTACTCCCATCGGGAACGCTGTTCGCGTGCCCGATGAAAATTATCAAAAAGAAAAAAAAAAGAAAGAAAGAAGAGGAAGAAGGAGCATATTTCGAGTTATAAAGATAACTCTACATATACTCCCATCGGGAGAGCAATATAAGTCAGAAATTGACTCGATGAAATGTGCTATTCCAACAGCCGAATAAGCACTCGACAATATATTCTCAGAACGCCAAAAGTTGCGACTAAATTCTGAATGCCGCAAAACATTGCGAAGGTAAGACCCCAGATCCGTTCTGTGCGGCGTGGCATCACCAAAGACTGCGCTCTGCTACTTTTTCCCACATCAACAGGTGTGAAGAGATATCCCAGCGGACGCGCTGTGGACTCGATAAAATTGACTGGGACTCGACAGAATGGTAAGACCTTAAGCGGCACCTGTCGAAGTTTACACCAGTATCACCGAGATCATGTCCAGGGACGTGATCTTGAAGTAGGTTGTTGCGGATTGCCACTAGAGCAGTTAACTAGTACCTGATCCGTCAGATGAACTAGCCCCAACTACCATTATCCCTGTACAATATAGAAATTCATGTGAAGAAGTATGGACAAGTTAAAATTGTCGAGTAAAAATAAACGGGGGAGATTTTCCCTGACTCTACGATTCAAGCAAAATCTCGGGGGCTACTGACATAGGCATCCCCAATGGGCCTGCTAAAGGTAGTACCCGGGATTTACTGAAGGCCCACGACTCGAAGGATAAGAAGATTCGGAAGCCCAAGACGTTATTATGGAAAGATAGAGTTGTAATAGGAAGTGTCAAACTATAATCTTGCGGGACGGGTTAGAAACCCTCCCGGACTCTGTAAACTTGTGTATTACGAATCCCTCGGCTCCAACTTGTATATAAGGGGGAGTCGAGGGACGAAGAAAGCATTGAATCATTGTTGAGCAAACCCTAGTTCTATTTCGTCGAGCATTATTCGGCTGATAACCTTCGAGATCTACTTGCCCTCTACATTACACGAAACCCTAGTCTACTACTCGTAGGCATTGACAAGTTAATACCTTGTCACTTATGTTCCATGCTACTTTTATGATGATACTCACATGTTTTATACACATTATATGTCATTATTATGCATTTTCCGGCACTAACCTATTAACGAGATGCCGAAGAGCCAGTTGCTGTTTTCTGCTGTTTTTGGTTTCAGAAATCCTAGTAAGGAAATATTCTCGGAATTGGACGAAATCAACGCCCAGGGTCCTATTTTTCCACGAAGCTTCCAGAACACCGGAGGGGAAAGGAAGTGGGGCCACGAGGTGGCCACACACCAGGGCGGCGCGGCCCAGGCCCTGGCCGCGCCGGCCTGTGGTGTGGGCCCCTCGGGCGGCCCCCTGACCTACCCTTCCGCCTACAAATAGCCTTCGTCGCGAAACCCCCAGTACCGAGAGCCACGATACGAGAAAACATACTGAGACGCCGCCGCCGCCAATCCCATCTCGGGGGATTCTGGAGATCACCTCCGGCACCCTGCCGGAGAGGGGAATCATCTCCCGGAGGACTCTACACCGCCATGGTCGCCTCCGGATTGATGTGTGAGTAGTTCACCCCTGGACTATGGGTCCATAGCAGTAGCTAGATGGTTGTCTTCTCCCCATTGTGCTATCATTGTTTGATCTTGTGAGCTGCCTATCATGATCAAGATCATCTATCTGTAATGCTACATGTGTGTTTGTTGGGATCCGATGAATAGAGAATACTATGTTATGTTGATTATCAATTATGTGTTGTTTATGATCTTGCATGCTCTCCGTTGTTAGTAGAGGCTCTGGCCAAGTTTTTGCTAGTAACTCCAAGAGGGAGTATTTATGCTCGATAGTGGGTTCATGCCTCCATTAAATCTGGGACAGTGACAGAAAGTTCTAAGGTTGTGGATGTGCTGTTGCCACTAGGGATAAAACATTGATGCTATGTTCGAGGATATAGTTATTGATTACATTACGCACCATACTTAATGCAATTGTCTGTTGCTTGCAACTTAATACCGGAAGGGGTTCGGATGATAACCTGAAAGTGGACTTTTTAGGCATAGATGCATGCTGGATAGCGGTCTATGTACTTTGTCGTAATGCCCAATTAAATCTCACAATACTCATCATGTCATGTATGTGCATTGTCATGCCCTCTCTATTTGTCAATTGCCCAACTGTAATTTGTTTACCCAATATGCTATTTCTTATGGGAGAGACACCTCTAGTGAACTGTGGACCCCGGTCCATTCTTTTACATCGAATACAATCTCTGCAATCTTTGTTTCTACTGTTCTCTGCAAACAATCATCATCCACACTATACATCTAATCCTTTGTTGCTGACAAGCCGGTGAGATTGACAACCTCACTGTTTCGTTGGGGCAAAGTACTTTGGTTGTGTTGTGCAGGTTCCACGTTGGCGCCGGAATCCCTGGTGTTGCGCCGCACTACATCTCGCCGCCATCAACCTTCAACGTGCTTCTTGGCTCCTACTGGTTCGATAAACCTTGGTTTCTTTCTGAGGGAAAACTTGCTACTGTGTGCAACATACCTTCCTCTTGGGGTTCCCAACGAACGTGTGTGTTACACGCCATCAGGGCCTGGACGGGGGCCTGGACGGTGGCGGCGGCCGATGCGCCGGCGGCTGATGCGCCGACTGCTACGTTGGAAGCAGCGACAGGGGCCTGGACGGGTGTGATGACCCAGCGTACCACTGCATGGTGTAGTACACAAGTCGTTGACATAACACAAGTGAAACACCGTTCCACCCATATTACATCTCTCAGAGTGGTACAACAGAAACATATGCGAGTCCAAGGTATGTCTATAGAAGTACACACGAACTGTTTACATAAGATCCACACAGCCTCCTACTTTACAGTGAGGTAAAACTTCAAATAAAGCTCCAGAAGAACGACTCGTAGTCTATCTTATTACTAACTCAAGTTCAAGAGCTACTTGGCTTGCTATAGAAATCTAGCTACTTAGGTGCTAGGATTAGGGAAAGATTCCCTTCTATTACTAGTCTAGGTTTCCATTATAACTGATGCAGAAGTTAACTCCATTGACTTCTTTGATTGGATTCCTCATCTTGTTGCAGTTGACTCCTTTTGTCTTCGAGTTCCACGGTAGTTTCTCCTTCGTGCATTGCTCTAAGAAGGGGGTTCAAACGAGATAGAATGAGTACGAGCGTACTCAGCAAGTTCATATTAGGAAATATGTGTATCATGCACTAGCTACAGCCATAGACCAGAAAGTCATAGGCCAATGCAAGTTTTTGTAAACATTTCTTCAAAAGGTTTATTTTATTCTGAAAACTATGCCCGTCAGTCTTCACAGGTTGACCAGAACTTCATGGAGTTCCTTTCCTGCCGCGTTCGCAGTTCCCTTCCCGGAACAGGGAGTGACAGCCACAATTTGATACACTCTGCAGAGGTGCGTTACTTTTCCCATAAGAGACCTTATCCTTGTTGCCAACCAGGCGATATCTTTCCCGTCCACACTTCCTTTGGTGTGAGGCCAGGTGTAAGATCCAAGCCCACACCGCCTTCTCCGCGACTGCAAACCCACCCTTTTGTCCACCCGCACACCTCCAGTAGACTTTCCCCCGATAATACGGCTTTACTCATGGTGTACTTTGGACAATCCTTCATAGATCGGAAGAGATTAACATCACCAATGGATGGGGATTTAAAAGGATTTCCCAACCTATTGCGGCAGTGCCTCCAGCACCCCACCGTCTCTCCGATCCGTTGGCGTGCAGAAGGGAAAAGATACAGCTGGCTTCCCCAGAGCCATTATAGATCTTATGGTCAACGCGGTTTGTACGGCGCTAGAATCACTGGACGGCATTGGTAATTAATCCTAGGGTGATATAAACCCATGCAATGAAACCTCCACCATATCAACACATACCATGGTTCCATTGCCCACCACATAGTCATATTCATAATTGTAAAATAATATTTGCTTTTCAATGCATGAGTGATAAGTATAGTACTTTGCATATAGTTTGATAAAAATAATCAAATGACATGAGCAAGCGATGAACTTGCCTTTCTTGACTGCAAGATTATGCAGGCAAAAGCTTCGATGCGTGATAACTCCAAATTCTGAAATACCATCATCGTCCGGTAAGGACAATGTTTAAAGAACTAGCAAGGATGCTATAATGCATAATATGAGATGCGATCGTCCCAAGCGTAACCTAACCCCAATGATTTATGATGTATGAGTTGTAAAGATTTCTCTAGGGTTGGTTGCACTTTTAGAATGGTTCTCAAACAAGGTTCTTATTAGGGTTTGGTTATATTAGCATCATAACCAAGTAATATAAGACATCATAACAATCATACACATAAAGAATAGTGGTGGAATAATATGTAAAGAACAGTTGTCAATTTTAAGTTCTACAGAACATGATTGATGATTACTTATACTATACTTCAAAAGAATAACTTTTGAAGAACATGTTGTTTAAGAAATATTTAGTATTTCAAAGAAGGATTAGGCTTCTAAGGTTTGATTGTCATTTGTACTTCAAAAGAATAACTTTTGAAGAACAAGTTAAATACGAATATGAACTACTATACATAGGAGCTATGTAACTCTAGGGTTTATTATTGGATTCCTTTAGTTCACTAATAGGAACTAGTTAGATTCTTAAGTTGGATGAATCTATATACAACAAGTATGGGTAGTTTTGTTACTAAGGTTGATCATAGGGATTATATCAAGGAATAATGGTCAAGGTGATGCTATGAGTTAGGATTTACTATTGCTACACAATGGCTTTACTAAGCAACACTAATGGTTCTTAGACTAAGTGGTTTATTACTCTATAAGTAGGGTTTAGTTGGATAAGAGCATGTGTTGTGAATTACTACACAAGGTTGGTACTAGGTTCATTATTATAGTTCTACTAGGGTTGGATGATTGAGGTTGATCTTCATGGTATGGTATATAGTAATAGGGATCAATGGTACTAATTCAATTAACAAGTTAGGGTTTATACCTAGGTGACACTAGTGGATCATATAGGCTTTAATTAAGAATAGGGACATGAAATGATAATCTCATGTGACTTGGTTTTATGCTAGTGGATCATAAGAATGCATTCAATTGTTGCTTATTAGGGTTCTATATGTCAAGTAAATCTCACATGATCACATGTGACACATAACTAGGGTTTTAGAGTTGCTTCTAAGGTGGAATGATCACATGAAATAATGGAATCAAGGTCTTACTTAATTGAAACTAGGGTTTCTAAATTATGGTACAACTCCTAAAATGATGATTGGCAATATAGGTGTGGTTACTAATTACTTTGAATTAGAATTAGTAATGGTTTAACATTTTATTAATTTTCCACAAGAATTAATAATTAGGGTAACTTCTATTTAAATTTAAATTTAGGAACTAGGGTTTTATAAATTACCATTAATATTTAAGTGGATGCATTTATGGTAAAGAAAATTAATCTTAACATTTTACTTAGTTACTGAATAGTTAAAATTTGATTTTTTTTTAAACTTAATTATTTATTGAATTCAAATTGTGTTTTAAAATAAATGAAAAGGCATAATTAACAAAGTTAAAAATAAGTGGATTTTTGTTTTGACACACATTTTTGTTTTATATTTTATTTGAATAGAGTTTATTTTTGTGAGCATTTTGATATATTATTTGAATTTTTCTGAGTTGAAATGAATTTTATATGATTTTGCAAAGTTTCAGTTATTTACTGGATTTTAAATCAAACAGAAAATCTAAAGGTACCGGTTCACACCCTAGCTACAGAGACTGACAGGTGGGGTCTAGGCCACGTCGACCGCCACGCTGGCGAAGACTAGTCAACAGCCACGCGTGGGGCCAACTGACCACGTTAGCTTCGCCGGCGGCTTGTCGCCGGCGACCAGACGGAAATAACGCCGCCGATTTATGACCTCCCGGGATGCGCGAATAAGATTTTCCTACTCCCCTCGAGCTACTGAGCACGATGGTGTTGTTGGTTTGGCGAGGGGATCACCGGAGCTATGCCGGCGACCATGTCCCGCGGCGGTTTACTCCGGCGAGCACACGAACTACGGCTACGGTTGATGCCAGGAAGCAATAGAGGGCTCAATCGATGCGCAAACATACCGTGAAGCTTCTCAGATGGTCGCCGAGGTGGATTGTGGACAGAGGCGAGCTGGGATTCGCCATTACCGGCGATATGCTGTGGAAAGGATCGACGAAATTCGCCCCCCACATGGCTTCCCCGGATGCACGGCTATGCCAGGATGCTCTACACATCCAGGCGCTTCTCCTAGACCTCACGGTGAGCTCCGGGGTGGCCTCTATCGTCGGCGCCATGATCAACACCGGCGAGCAATCGAGGAAGAAGTCGAGGATTAGAGAGGATCTGGGAAGAAATGGATGGGCGGCGAAGGATTAGGGTTCTACGGCGGAGCTGCTGGACATATTTATAGGGCACGGCGAGGTCCATATCGTCATTCCACCGGCGGCAATGGCCGAGATGCGACGGCGACTGTGAAGTTCATCTGGGCACGAATCTGGATGCAAAAGGGATAAGACGGACGCGAGAGATATAGGGAGGAGTTCTAGAAGCTTCGGCGGCGTCCGGGACGTCCTTATCGTCGACGAGGACAGTGTCTACTGGCTCTGCCGCGGTGTCGAGCTCGGAGAAGAAGACGACGACGGCGACCTTCTTTTTAATCGTGAAACGATGCGCGGACCGTTTCCCGTTGGGCTGGGCTACGTCTTGGGCTTCTGCTGGGTAGGCTTCATGGGCTGCGACGGTCTGCTGAGGTCCACCAGGTAAGACTCTCCTTTTTCTCCTTTTTCTATTTTCTGTTTTTATTTTCTATTTTGAATTTGTTATTTGAATTCAAATTTGAATTCTGTTTTGTTTTGTAGGTTCTAAAACATTTGAATATCAATATCACTTGATAATAGTGGTTACTGCATTGTCTTGTTGTTTAAACAAATATTTAGTTTAGGATTTAATTGATATCTTATGAGGCTTGAGTAAAATATAGATGGTTTAGTTATTTATTTCAATTCCCTTTTTAATTTAGGAACCATATCTATTTAAATGATTTGAAGTTTAGAACATGTGCATGGTGAACACATTTTATTTTTTTCTAGTGCTTAACCATAGTGATTATGCACATATAGTTCAATTATGGATAGGGTTTAACAAATGGTAAAGGAAATGGAATGGTGTTATGATTTTATGTGGATGATAGTTCTTAGGGTTTAAGAATTTGATGATGCTTCATTAATTGAAATATAAAATAGGCATGAGGCATGGCAGGGTTTTACTTATAATCCAAAGTGATACTTGGATTGAAATGCAAAGGTGATCTAGGGTTTTAGTTGTGATCACCCAATTGATACACAACCAAGAATTAGGATATGAACATAAGCTTTGATTATGTTTTATTGGCTAGCTAGGGTTACTCTAGTGTTTGGATAAACAAGGTTTAGGTTTAATGACATCACTCCTCCATACAAGGCATGAGGATTGGTTTGGGGTTAACTACTGGTGATATACTTATTATTTTATATGATAGATGAGATCTATTAATCATATGTGTTTAACTTATCATCTATATTTACAAGGTATAATCATGCATTAGACAAGATTCACTCATTCCTCACTAATCCCTTTTTAATATTCCTCTCATCACACTCATCCTAGATTCTTAGGGTTTATAATAAATACCAAGTTGTGATGATCATGGAATTGGTTTGCTAAGGTATTGTGATTGAAATAGGGTTCTCACCTCCAAGATTAAATATTGACTTAAACATCTAGGATTAGTACTACTCTAATATTCTTTTATGGCATGGCTATGATTAGTATTATAACTTCTCTCACTTCTAAATGTCTTGGAATATTCTAAGGTCCTACTCAAGAGATGATGATATGATCCTCTAAATATATGGTTTCCCTAGGAATTCTACCTTGGTATCTTCTGTAGCTTGTTCTTCAGGAAATCTGATAAACCTTCATCTTGTGGTATGCCTCCACCTCCTAGCTTCTTCATCTTGATCCTAGATAATTCCCATGGAGTGGCTCTATGTGTTTGTTACCATGTATCATGGTACTTGATGAGCAAATGGATGAAGGGTGTAGCTCTATTTATAGGCTTGGGCAAGCTCTAGTATCATGACACATAGGTGGTGACTCTTGTGTTGGTTAGATGACTAAGGTGCTTGGTTGTCATGCCCTCATCCATAGCAATCCTTTGAGCATGAGGTGGCAAAGCTTAGGATGCAAGTCATGTAGATATTTTCATCCTATGTAGCAAGATCATTATCCTCTCATATGATTTATTCTTGGATAGCCAAGTGGCATTTGTTACTAAATATCTTGTGGATGGTTTATTAATGTTGATGAGTCACTATAACATATTGGATTGGATTTATATTATAATATTGATCAAAAGATCAAGGTTGAAGGTTATTCCTCAAATTTGGATAGTTGGTTTTGATTTCACCAAGGCATGATCATATGAGTTTCAAAATACTCATAATCAGTTTGATTCAAATAGTTTGAACTATAAATCGTAATGTAAATGGATTTAGTTTTATGATATTCCATATACTTAATAAGTTATGATTTAAATAAGAATGTGTGGCTTTTATGCACTTTAGACCCTGTGGTTTACCTTGTTTGGTAATAAGTTTAGAAGTGAATTAATTTACACACAAAGGTAGTTGCTAACTTTTAAGTGTTAATAAGTTAGGGTTTGATTCTTAAAGAATGTGTTGTTATAAATATAATTCCATTTGATCTAATCCATAGATCAAATCATCTCTACCCAAAACAAGGTTTTAACAAAGATCACAGTGAAGTTTATAGCGCTTGACTTGATGATCTACTTCAATTCCAGCAAGTCAAGTGAAACTTCAGTTACTGTGGTAGGTTTTATTTGAAAGCGCGAAAATTCCCCGGATTTTCTATGCATGAATGCAATGCACACTTTGGTGTTCTCTCATTTTATTGCCTCTAAACCTGGGATATTACAGCCTCTCCCCCTTAAACTGAACTTCGTCCCGAAGTTCGAACGCTCTCATGTTTCGGAATGCTGAAATGTCTTGAACAGATCACCATCCTTCAACTCCATGGTGATCACATTAGATATAATGAAATATATCCCTTGCCCAGATCCTTCCGGAAGTCTTCTGATGTCTGGCACTGATACTTTCTTCTATTCTATGATTTCTTCCAACACTCTAAGCTTATAGGCTTACTATCTAAAGATTCTTGGATTTAGACATCTTATTGTGTTAATGGACTTTACTAATGGTTGTGGTGACATCTTTCCTATTTGGGTACTTAAAACTTGGTTCTACCAGCTGTGATAATCCAGCTGCGATGTAATATGGCACTATGGTGTACCAGCGGTGATGTCCAAACCTTAATTCTAAAAGATTTATTTATGGTAAGGTATGGTTGTCCCTTACTACCATAACGAGAGTAATGGTACTTAGTAAGGTATTTACAATAGGCATGGTTCTAGTGGTTTCTTCCTACGAATGGATTAAACTCATATAGTCCATCCAATCATGGCTTCTAGTTTCTGCTAGTTATCTTTCTTTTGGTTTCTTTAGGTTCCATGAAAGGAATCTTTCTAATAATCATTACTTTTGGTATGGTCAAACTCCTTCATATAGTATCTTCTTAAGCTTGGATTGTCCTCCGACATCTTCTTCATCCAACTTCATTATCTTAGACTTACTTGAATTCTCTTGGTTTCGAGTAATTACAATTACCCACTCAAGTTAGAATCTAACTCTTACTTCTTCGAGATATGGACCTTGGCTTCGGGTCTGACAACCTCCTGAGAGTACTATTATATGGTTATTCCCAACAACCTTATAAAAATAAGATCGGACTTCCTCTCAGTTCAGACCTTCCTCTTGGTCCATCATACTTCGAATATCATATTTTATTACTTCTCCTTCAGCCTTCCTCTCCCCCTTGGAGTTTACTAATGATCTTCAAACTTCCTTTCTACTAATCATTAAACGCCAAGGCTAGAAGATTGGTCTTGGTCTGGCTTATAGTTTGTTCCTTTCTAAAGTCTCACGAAGAATTCTTTGCGGTGTATCCACACAGTTGTGGGTATCCATTATGAATCCTCCGACTAAATTTTTACCAACCACGAGATACCAGCGGTGAAATACTAGCTGCGGAATCCCCCTTTCTTTTAGGGTATAGAAATGTTCAGGCTGTGGGCTATATGGTACCAGCTGCAGACTACCTAGTACCAGATGTGGCTTATTGGATACCAGCTGTGGCTATGTTATGGTTCTAGTCAATATCTACCTACCAGCTGTGGCTACTTTTATAGTTTTAGTTAAGATATACCTCACTTCACATACTTTCTCTTCATGACTATCCTATATCAGCTGCGGTCTTATTATGCCGACTACGACTTCACTTGTCTATTTTCCTTCTTTTAGGGTTTGTTTTGCAAGAAAATCACTTGTTGATACTATGAAAATAGTATTGTAAGTGACTTCACTTGCACTTCCTTCTTCCATATTGAATATGATTCCACTTCTACTGCTCCATATTCACTATTTTCTCACTTTCATGATACTTCCATGTTGAAGTACTCCTTGATTAAGGATAAAAATGAGTTTTAATTGGTCCTTCCTTCAGATTGTTGTGGTTGCTTCCCACAACTTTACTTCCTTCTTCTAGTGGACCTTCATCTTGTCTTCAAATCTTCAGAATTCGTCACTTCCTTACACGAATACCTTTACCCTCTAGACCTATAACATCAAGTAAGAGCTTGATATTGCAACATGCATTTGCATATCAAAGTCAAACTTCATGTATGGATCTAGTCAATCAATGAAGATTCAAGAAAATCCAAGAAGATTCAACTTTGTGTTCATAATACACATCCTGATATGCCTGAATGAAATAGTTGGGTAAGACATCCCTAAACATCAGGTTCAGATGTGTAGTATATAACACCACATAAGATAGGTTTAGGTTGTGATACTTAGCACAATACGTGAATTTCTACTATTTGTCTCAACGTTTATCTTAATTGCACATTTGCAATGAGACAAACTTGAAACAAAATGGCCTGGGATAGTTGGAGTTAACCTAGTTTTCTTTGGAAGTACTAACAAAATAGTATACCATATGTATGTGCTATTGAGGACTACTTCCTGTAATACAATTAGTTCTAACATGTCTACTCTAAACACATGATTGTTTAGAATATACCACCTATAACTCTAGGATTTCTCTATGTGATATGCTCTAAATAAGCTTTCTTTAAATTAAGGACTATGGTTCTAACATTCTTGACACAATTCCCAGGATTTTAAGGCCTAAGCTTTCGAACTATTCCCTAAATCCTACTCCTTATCATCCTTTTGTTATCGTACTTATGACGTTCTACTCCATCATACCATGATTCTCAAGTGAATCATATATGATTATCAATTTTTCCATGAAAAGTAGACTTATATGACTCCTATCACTCTTCCTTACCTCCTATGATTGTCTCATCATAAGTATATACTACCTCATAATACTTATCTACATTACTTAACATCAGTCATTTGACATTTTAAATGACTCTTACTTAACCATAACCTGCGTTGGTATACTTCTTCCAATAGGATATCTTCCTTATGGTTGTATCCTCTCTTTGGACTACCTTGTATTGTATACCAACTATGGTCTATTACCACCAATTATCTTAAGCTCCAAGGGTGTTCTAGTTATTTGGAATGAAGCAAGATAACTAACTAACTTTACTTAAGAAAGATAGATAAGATAAATTAACTCAAGTGTGTCAGGATTATTCTCAAGTGAATACCCATCTCAAGTCAAAAGAATAGTTGGTTTGTCTAAAATAACTTCCTATAGACACTACCAAACCTATAGGTCTCCTTTAAAGGGTTTTAATCCTAGGGTCAAAGCATTTGCTCTGATACCAGCTGTGATGACCCAGCGTACCACTGCATGGTGTAGTACACAAGTCGTTGACATAACACAAGTGAAACACCGTTCCACCCATATTACATCTCTCAGAGTGGTACAACAGAAACATATGCGAGTCCAAGGTATGTCTATAGAAGTACACACGAACTGTTTACATAAGATCCACACAGCCTCCTACTTTACAGTGAGGTAAAACTTCAAATAAAGCTCCAGAAGAACGACTCGTAGTCTATCTTATTACTAACTCAAGTTCAAGAGCTACTTGGCTTGCTATAGAAATCTAGCTACTTAGGTGCTAGGATTAGGGAAAGATTCCCTTCTATTACTAGTCTAGGTTTCCATTATAACTGATGCAGAAGTTAACTCCATTGACTTCTTTGATTGGATTCCTCATCTTGTTGCAGTTGACTCCTTTTGTCTTCGAGTTCCACGGTAGTTTCTCCTTCGTGCATTGCTCTAAGAAGGGGGTTCAAACGAGATAGAATGAGTACGAGCGTACTCAGCAAGTTCATATTAGGAAATATGTGTATCATGCACTAGCTACAGCCATAGACCAGAAAGTCATAGGCCAATGCAAGTTTTTGTAAACATTTCTTCAAAAGGTTTATTTTATTCTGAAAACTATGCCCGTCAGTCTTCACAGGTTGACCAGAACTTCATGGAGTTCCTTTCCTGCCGCGTTCGCAGTTCCCTTTCCGGAACAGGGAGTGACAGCCACAATTTGATACACTCTGCAGAGGTGCGTTACTTTTCCCATAAGAGACCTTATCCTTGTTGCCAACCAGGCGATATCTTTCCCGTCCACACTTCCTTTGGTGTGAGGCCAGGTGTAAGATCCAAGCCCACACCGCCTTCTCCGCGACTGCAAACCCACCCTTTTGTCCACCCGCACACCTCCAGTAGACTTTCCCCCGATAATACGGCTTTACTCATGGTGTACTTTGGACAATCCTTCATAGATCGGAAGAGATTAACATCACCAATGGATGGGGATTTAAAAGGATTTCCCAACCTATTGCGGCAGTGCCTCCAGCACCCCACCGTCTCTCCGATCCGTTGGCGTGCAGAAGGGAAAAGATACAGCTGGCTTCCCCAGAGCCATTATAGATCTTATGGTCAACGCGGTTTGTACGGCGCTAGAATCACTGGACGGCATTGGTAATTAATCCTAGGGTGATATAAACCCATGCAATGAAACCTCCACCATATCAACACATACCATGGTTCCATTGCCCACCACATAGTCATATTCATAATTGTAAAATAATATTTGCTTTTCAATGCATGAGTGATAAGTATAGTACTTTGCATATAGTTTGATAAAAATAATCAAATGACATGAGCAAGCGATGAACTTGCCTTTCTTGACTGCAAGATTATGCAGGCAAAAGCTTCGATGCGTGATAACTCCAAATTCTGAAATACCATCATCGTCCGGTAAGGACAATGTTTAAAGAACTAGCAAGGATGCTATAATGCATAATATGAGATGCGATCGTCCCAAGCGTAACCTAACCCCAATGATTTATGATGTATGAGTTGTAAAGATTTCTCTAGGGTTGGTTGCACTTTTAGAATGGTTCTCAAACAAGGTTCTTATTAGGGTTTGGTTATATTAGCATCATAACCAAGTAATATAAGACATCATAACAATCATACACATAAAGAATAGTGGTGGAATAATATGTAAAGAACAGTTGTCAATTTTAAGTTCTACAGAACATGATTGATGATTACTTATACTATACTTCAAAAGAATAACTTTTGAAGAACATGTTGTTTAAGAAATATTTAGTATTTCAAAGAAGGATTAGGCTTCTAAGGTTTGATTGTCATTTGTACTTCAAAAGAATAACTTTTGAAGAACAAGTTAAATACGAATATGAACTACTATACATAGGAGCTATGTAACTCTAGGGTTTATTATTGGATTCCTTTAGTTCACTAATAGGAACTAGTTAGATTCTTAAGTTGGATGAATCTATATACAACAAGTATGGGTAGTTTTGTTACTAAGGTTGATCATAGGGATTATATCAAGGAATAATGGTCAAGGTGATGCTATGAGTTAGGATTTACTATTGCTACACAATGGCTTTACTAAGCAACACTAATGGTTCTTAGACTAAGTGGTTTATTACTCTATAAGTAGGGTTTAGTTGGATAAGAGCATGTGTTGTGAATTACTACACAAGGTTGGTACTAGGTTCATTATTATAGTTCTACTAGGGTTGGATGATTGAGGTTGATCTTCATGGTATGGTATATAGTAATAGGGATCAATGGTACTAATTCAATTAACAAGTTAGGGTTTATACCTAGGTGACACTAGTGGATCATATAGGCTTTAATTAAGAATAGGGACATGAAATGATAATCTCATGTGACTTGGTTTTATGCTAGTGGATCATAAGAATGCATTCAATTGTTGCTTATTAGGGTTCTATATGTCAAGTAAATCTCACATGATCACATGTGACACATAACTAGGGTTTTAGAGTTGCTTCTAAGGTGGAATGATCACATGAAATAATGGAATCAAGGTCTTACTTAATTGAAACTAGGGTTTCTAAATTATGGTACAACTCCTAAAATGATGATTGGCAATATAGGTGTGGTTACTAATTACTTTGAATTAGAATTAGTAATGGTTTAACATTTTATTAATTTTCCACAAGAATTAATAATTAGGGTAACTTCTATTTAAATTTAAATTTAGGAACTAGGGTTTTATAAATTACCATTAATATTTAAGTGGATGCATTTATGGTAAAGAAAATTAATCTTAACATTTTACTTAGTTACTGAATAGTTAAAATTTGATTTTTTTAAAACTTAATTATTTATTGAATTCAAATTGTGTTTTAAAATAAATGAAAAGGCATAATTAACAAAGTTAAAAATAAGTGGATTTTTGTTTTGACACACATTTTTGTTTTATATTTTATTTGAATAGAGTTTATTTTTGTGAGCATTTTGATATATTATTTGAATTTTTCTGAGTTGAAATGAATTTTATATGATTTTGCAAAGTTTCAGTTATTTACTGGATTTTAAATCAAACAGAAAATCTAAAGGTACCGGTTCACACCCTAGCTACAGAGACTGACAGGTGGGGTCTAGGCCACGTCGACCGCCACGCTGGCGAAGACTAGTCAACAGCCACGCGTGGGGCCAACTGACCACGTTAGCTTCGCCGGCGGCTTGTCGCCGGCGACCAGACGGAAATAACGCCGCCGATTTATGACCTCCCGGGATGCGCGAATAAGATTTTCCTACTCCCCTCGAGCTACTGAGCACGATGGTGTTGTTGGTTTGGCGAGGGGATCACCGGAGCTATGCCGGCGACCATGTCCCGCGGCGGTTTACTCCGGCGAGCACACGAACTACGGCTACGGTTGATGCCAGGAAGCAATAGAGGGCTCAATCGATGCGCAAACATACCGTGAAGCTTCTCAGATGGTCGCCGAGGTGGATTGTGGACAGAGGCGAGCTGGGATTCGCCATTACCGGCGATATGCTGTGGAAAGGATCGACGAAATTCGCCCCCCACACGGCTTCCCCGGATGCACGGCTATGCCAGGATGCTCTACACATCCAGGCGCTTCTCCTAGACCTCACGGTGAGCTCCGGGGTGGCCTCTATCGTCGGCGCCATGATCAACACCGGCGAGCAATCGAGGAAGAAGTCGAGGATTAGAGAGGATCTGGGAAGAAATGGATGGGCGGCGAAGGATTAGGGTTCTACGGCGGAGCTGCTGGACATATTTATAGGGCACGGCGAGGTCCATATCGTCATTCCACCGGCGGCAATGGCCGAGATGCGACGGCGACTGTGAAGTTCATCTGGGCACGAATCTGGATGCAAAAGGGATAAGACGGACGCGAGAGATATAGGGAGGAGTTCTAGAAGCTTCGGCGGCGTCCGGGACGTCCTTATCGTCGACGAGGACAGTGTCTACTGGCTCTGCCGCGGTGTCGAGCTCGGAGAAGAAGACGACGACGGCGACCTTCTTTTTAATCGTGAAACGGTACGCGGACCGTTTCCCGTTGGGCTGGGCTACGTCTTGGGCTTCTGCTGGGTAGGCTTCATGGGCTGCGACGGTCTGCTGAGGTCCACCAGGTAAGACTCTCCTTTTTCTCCTTTTTCTATTTTCTGTTTTTATTTTCTATTTTGAATTTGTTATTTGAATTCAAATTTGAATTCTGTTTTGTTTTGTAGGTTCTAAAACATTTGAATATCAATATCACTTGATAATAGTGGTTACTGCATTGTCTTGTTGTTTAAACAAATATTTAGTTTAGGATTTAATTGATATCTTATGAGGCTTGAGTAAAATATAGATGGTTTAGTTATTTATTTCAATTCCCTTTTTAATTTAGGAACCATATCTATTTAAATGATTTGAAGTTTAGAACATGTGCATGGTGAACACATTTTATTTTTTTCTAGTGCTTAACCATAGTGATTATGCACATATAGTTCAATTATGGATAGGGTTTAACAAATGGTAAAGGAAATGGAATGGTGTTATGATTTTATGTGGATGATAGTTCTTAGGGTTTAAGAATTTGATGATGCTTCATTAATTGAAATATAAAATAGGCATGAGGCATGGCAGGGTTTTACTTATAATCCAAAGTGATACTTGGATTGAAATGCAAAGGTGATCTAGGGTTTTAGTTGTGATCACCCAATTGATACACAACCAAGAATTAGGATATGAACATAAGCTTTGATTATGTTTTATTGGCTAGCTAGGGTTACTCTAGTGTTTGGATAAACAAGGTTTAGGTTTAATGACATCACTCCTCCATACAAGGCATGAGGATTGGTTTGGGGTTAACTACTGGTGATATACTTATTATTTTATATGATAGATGAGATCTATTAATCATATGTGTTTAACTTATCATCTATATTTACAAGGTATAATCATGCATTAGACAAGATTCACTCATTCCTCACTAATCCCTTTTTAATATTCCTCTCATCACACTCATCCTAGATTCTTAGGGTTTATAATAAATACCAAGTTGTGATGATCATGGAATTGGTTTGCTAAGGTATTGTGATTGAAATAGGGTTCTCACCTCCAAGATTAAATATTGACTTAAACATCTAGGATTAGTACTACTCTAATATTCTTTTATGGCATGGCTATGATTAGTATTATAACTTCTCTCACTTCTAAATGTCTTGGAATATTCTAAGGTCCTACTCAAGAGATGATGATATGATCCTCTAAATATATGGTTTCCCTAGGAATTCTACCTTGGTATCTTCTGTAGCTTGTTCTTCAGGAAATCTGATAAACCTTCATCTTATGGTATGCCTCCACCTCCTAGCTTCTTCATCTTGATCCTAGATAATTCCCATGGAGTGGCTCTATGTGTTTGTTACCATGTATCATGGTACTTGATGAGCAAATGGATGAAGGGTGTAGCTCTATTTATAGGCTTGGGCAAGCTCTAGTATCATGACACATAGGTGGTGACTCTTGTGTTGGTTAGATGACTAAGGTGCTTGGTTGTCATGCCCTCATCCATAGCAATCCTTTGAGCATGAGGTGGCAAAGCTTAGGATGCAAGTCATGTAGATATTTTCATCCTATGTAGCAAGATCATTATCCTCTCATATGATTTATTCTTGGATAGCCAAGTGGCATTTGTTACTAAATATCTTGTGGATGGTTTATTAATGTTGATGAGTCACTATAACATATTGGATTGGATTTATATTATAATATTGATCAAAAGATCAAGGTTGAAGGTTATTCCTCAAATTTGGATAGTTGGTTTTGATTTCACCAAGGCATGATCATATGAGTTTCAAAATACTCATAATCAGTTTGATTCAAATAGTTTGAACTATAAATCGTAATGTAAATGGATTTAGTTTTATGATATTCCATATACTTAATAAGTTATGATTTAAATAAGAATGTGTGGCTTTTATGCACTTTAGACCCTGTGGTTTACCTTGTTTGGTAATAAGTTTAGAAGTGAATTAATTTACACACAAAGGTAGTTGCTAACTTTTAAGTGTTAATAAGTTAGGGTTTGATTCTTAAAGAATGTGTTGTTATAAATATAATTCCATTTGATCTAATCCATAGATCAAATCATCTCTACCCAAAACAAGGTTTTAACAAAGATCACAGTGAAGTTTATAGCGCTTGACTTGATGATCTACTTCAATTCCAGCAAGTCAAGTGAAACTTCAGTTACTGTGGTAGGTTTTATTTGAAAGCGCGAAAATTCCCCGGATTTTCTATGCATGAATGCAATGCACACTTTGGTGTTCTCTCATTTTATTGCCTCTAAACCTGGGATATTACAACGGGGGCAGCGGCCGATGCGCCGGCGGCTGATGCGCCGACAATGGGCATCTCATTCTTCTCCATCGCCGGCGGTTTTCGTCGGGGTTTTTTCTTCGATTGTGGAGAAGATGATGGGACAGGAGAGGCGGTTGCAGTGAGAACGTGCGTCGAGGGAGAGGAAAAGGGCTCTATAAAGACGAAGGTGGCGTGTACCACAACACGCGTCCGCTATGCACGGCTGCAGCGTGCACCGCGACACGAGTCTAACCCTGGGACGTTTGGTGTACTCAGTTATAACCTCGGGCCTTATACAGAAATTTTATCTGTACTCAGTTTTCCCCTCGAGTAGTTAGACTGGCAAGTGCAATATACTCAGTTTTACCCTCAAGTAGCTAGTCAACAGAGAGTCAACAAATGAGATTAACATATCTAACTGAGGCATTTCATGCGCAAAAAAATTCAAAAAAATAAAAACATAGTGGCACGTACTCATGGAGTCTTCCTACGCAACCTGCCACCAAGAAAACCTTAACAAACATATATAAATCAAGTTTTACCACAAATTGCCACTTCTCAGAATCACTAGTGTAGCTATGAAGATGCATGGTTTTCCACTCAAACCCCTTTGCAAAACATCTTCCCCAAAAACATAGTTTGTCTAAATGATGCCATAATTGTCACACTCATGTATATTTGAATTGCAAATAATTTGATGTAGCCCAATATGAATTATATTGTACAAAACATGCATTTTTCATTTTGTAATTCTTTTTGTTTGAATCCCTTAGTCTATTTACTATTTATGTGCCCTTGGATTGTTAGTACTACTCAGTTTTGCCCTCAAGTTCTGTCACAAATGCTCTCAGAAGCCCAAACTTATCCTGATTGGTTGAGCCGTTGTCACACGGATCGACTCCACGAACCGTTGATCAACTGATCTAACGGGCAGTATACCCCTCCCCGTCTCTTCGTGGCCACCCCTCTCTCTCTCTCTTCGTGGCCACCCCTCTTTCTCTCTGTCGGTGGATATAGTTTTGGCTTTCGCTTTCCTTTTTCTTTTAGGGGATATAGTTTTGGCATATAGTTTTAGTAATTTGAAACGGCCCAAAAATGGTATAATTTTGGTATAAACATGAGGCATACATATTTGCGGATTTTGGTGAATGCATTATTGTCACCCCCTAACAATTATCAACTATCTTTCGCTTTCCTTTTTCTTTTAGGGGATATAGTTTTGGCATATAGTTTCGGTAATTTGAAACGGCCCAAAAGTGGTATAATTTTGGTATAAACATGAGGCATACATATTTGCGGATTTCGGTGAATGCATTATTTTCACCCCTCTAACAATTATCAATTAGCTTTCGCTTTCCTTTTTCTTTTAGGGGATATAGTTTTGGCATATAGTTTTGGTAATTTGAAACGGTCCAAAAGTGGTATAATTTCGGTATAAACATGAGGCATACATATTTGCGGATTTCGGTGAATGCATTATTGTCACCCCTCTAACAATTATCAACTATCTTTCGCTTTCCTTTTTCTTTTAGGGGATATAGTTTTGGCATATAGTTTCGGTAATTTGAAACGGCACACACTAATATAGTTCGGTGAGCAATGATAAGAATCCCTTGTATAAACATGAGGCATACATAAAGCATTCCAATATAGTTGGTAATTTCGGTGAATGCACACACTAACCATGAAAACAACTACAAGTACATGTAACTGAATAATGAATTTGTAACAAGGTATCCCTTGTAACAACTTCTAGCGCCTGGTGAGCAATGATAAGAATCCGACCGCAATTATACAACAGAAAAAACAACCAGCTATCAGATTAGCTTGCTTCTTCAACTCGATCAGCTGCCTTAACTGCTTGTTCATTTTCTTCAGTTCTCCCTTCTCTTCCACCAGTCCTACATTGGGAGCATTAGGCATAATCGGAACGGCTCCTCTCTCCGCCGCATTCTCTACAGCAAGTCCCCCCCTCCCAAATTGCGCTCCCCAATAGCGCCAATTGATTCCTGCAATTGAAGCCTCTCAACGTACACATCGATCCACTCGAAATGCCTGCATTTCTTCAGGATCTGAAAACAACAACGGAACCCTAAATCCCAAATTCGATGGAATAGCAAGAAAATCGAGAGAAAACAGAGAAATTGGAGCGAGATCTAACCTTATCCCCCTCTCTATATGGCAAGCTCTCGCATGCAAGGAACTCACGTCCACGGTTGCCATTCTCGTCCGTCTTACAGATCGACCGCTTCAGAGGCTCCTGGCGTCGGCAGTCAGGGCATCTTGTTAAAGGCACGGGTCCATACTGCGGCCATGAAGAACGGGAGTTCGAAGAGAAACTAGACATCACCCGCTTGCCGGAGAAGGGCTGCCGCTGGCGGAGAAGAAGAACAATGGGGCGCGGGGAAAGAAAGGGGAAGCAATGGCACGGGCACGGGCGCAGGGCTGGCTCGGGCTCCCATTTTGCAACGGTCACCTGGGTAAGCTGTGGGTCCGGCGCACTTAACGTGGAGAAGTTGTGGGTCCCGCGATGATCTGGATAAGTGAAGACGTGTCCACTGCGGGGCACCAACAGCGGCCCCACTTGCCAGCACCAACCAACATCAACTAACGGGATTCCTTCTGTCCGAGCTCCTTCTGCGGGTTTCAGACAAGGTTTTGGGGAAAACTGAGGAAAAACTAAGGGGCTGGGGAAAACTGAGCACAACTAAGGAACCGAGGGCACGAAAATAGAAATCCCTAGTGCATAATCAAAAATTCACATATTCAGAGGTGACATAATCATTCTTAACACTTCTGGACATTGCACAAAGCTACTGAAAGTTAATGAAACAAAGAAATCCATCCAACATAGCAAAACAGGCAATGTGAAATAAAAGGCAGAATCTGTCAAAACAGAACAGTACGTAAAGACGAATTTTTTAGCGGCACTTAACTTGCTCAGATGAAAACGCTCACATTGAACGAAAGTTGCGTACATATCTGAGGATCATTCACGTAAATTGGCAGATTTTTATGAGTTACCTACAGAAGGGGCTACTCAAATTCGTGACAGCAAGACATCTGTTTCTGCGCAGTAATCCAAATCTAGTATCAACCTTTCTATCAAAGACTTTACTTGGCACAAAAATGCAATAAAATAAAGATAAGGAGAGGTTGCTGCAGTAGTAACAACTTCGAAGACTCAACAAAACAGTAGCAAAATAAAAGCATGGGTTATCTCCCAAGAAGTGCTTTCTTTATAGCCATTAAGATGGGCTCAGTAATTTTAATGATGCTCGCACAAGAAATAAGAGTTGAAGCAAAAGAGAGCATCAAAAGCAAATAAGAAACACTTTTAAGTCTAACCCACTTCCTATGAAAAGGAGTATTGTACACAAATAAATTCATGTAGAACAAAGTGACAAGCATAGGAAGATAAAACACAAGTAACTTCAAAATTTTCAGCATGTAGAGAGGTGTTTTAGTAACATGAAAATTTCTACAACCATATTTTCCTCTCTCATAATAATTTCCAGTAGCATCATGAACAAACTCAACAATATAACTATCATATAAAGCATTCTTATCATGTGTCTCATGCATAAAATAATTACTACTCCCAACATAAGCATAGTCATTCTTATTAATTGTAGTGGGAGCAAATTCAACAAAGTAGCTATCATTATTATTTTCATCATCAAATATAGGAGGCATAGTATAATCATAATAAACTTTATCCTCCATAGTAGGTGGCACCAAAATACCACTATCATTATAATCATCATAAATGGGAGGCAAAGTATCATCAAAGTAAATTTTCTCCTCCATGCTTGGGGGACTAAAAATATCATGCTCATCAAAACCAGATTCCCCAAGCTTAAATTCTTCCATAGCATTAGCAATAATAGTATTCAAAGAGTTCATGCTAATAACATTGCTACAACTATTTTGCAAGAAAAGTTCCATGGATTTTTTAATTCTCTCTTCAAACACATCATGTCCTAATTCAATATAAAGTTCATAAAGATCTCTAATTTTTTGTTTCCATTAAGCCTAACTAGTGTAAACAAGAAACAAAAAGATGCAATTGCAGGATCTAAAGGAAATAGCTTCGAGCACTCACACACCGGCAACAGTGCTAGGAAATAGCTTAGTAGTCGGAGGATGTGAATACCTTTTATCTTACCTCCTGGCAACGGCGCTATAAAATAGCTTGATGTCTACGCACGCTTATATTCCTGTAGACAGTGTTGGGCCTCCAAGAGCAGAGGTTTGTAGAACAGCAGCAAGTTTCCCTTAAGTGAATCACCCAAGGTTTATCGAACTCAGGGAGGTAGAGCTCAAAGATATCCCTCTCAAGCAACCCTGCAATTAAGATACAAGAAGTCTCTTGTGTCCCCAACACACCTAATACACTTGTCAGATGTATAGGTGCACTAGTTTGGCGAAGAGATAGTGAAATACAAGTAATATGGATGATTATGAGTGGTAATAACAATCTGAAATAAATATGGCAGCAAGTAAACATGCAGTAGAACAGTAAATAAACGGTGATTCGATATTTGGAAACAAGGCCTAGGGATCATACTTTCACTAGTGGACACTCTCAACAATGATCACATAAATAAATAACTTCTCTTCACTTGTGCTACTTTCTCACACTCTCTTGTTGGATAACAAACACCATTCATTGTGTAGGGCTATAAAAGCACACCTCAAGCCGGAGTAAACAAGCTCCACAACATTCGGAGTTCATATTAAAGTAACCTCTAGAGTGCATAATAGATCGTTGCAATTTAGACCGACTACTAACATAGCATACACATTGTCAACAATAGCTATGAAAGGGGGAATAGATCGCATCAATACTATCATAGTAATAGTTAACTTCATAATCTACAAGAGATTACAATCATAACCTACACCAAGTACTACATGATGCACACACTATCAACATTACATCATGGAGGAGGAATAGACTACTTTAATAACATCACTGGAGTAGCACATAGATTAATAGTGATACAAAGCTCATGATCACATAAAGATCACACCATGGGAGAGAGAGATGAACCACATAGCTACCGGTAGAGCCCTTAGCCTCGAGGGAGGACTACTCCCTCCTCATCATGGGAGACAGCAACGACGATGAAGATGGCGGTGGTGTCGATGGAGATGGCTCCGGGGGCAATTTCCCGTCCCGGCAGGGTGCCGGAACAGAGACTTCTGTCCCCCGAAACGGAGTTTCGCGATGGCGGCAGCGTCCCTGGAGTCTTTCTGGAGTTTCGTCAATTGGTGTCGAGTTTTTAGGTCACGAGGGATCTTATAAGCGAAGAGGCGGAGTCGGAGGGGCCACGGGGCCCCCTCCCCATAGGCTGGCGCGGCCAGGGCCACCCGCGCCGCCATATGGTGTGGGCCCCCTGCTGCCCGCCTTCGACTCTCCTTCGTGTTCTGGAACCTTCTGGGGAAAATAAGATATTTGGCCTTTGTTTCGTCGAATTCCAAGAATATTGCCCGAACAGCCTTTCTGGAACCAAAAACAACAGAAAACAGGAACTGGCACTTCGGCATCTTGTTAATAGGTTAGTTCCGGAAAATGCATAAAATCATTATAAAGTGTGAGCAAAACATGTAGGTATTGTCATAAAACTAGCATGGAACATCAGAAATTATAGATACGTTGGAGACGTATCAAGCATCCCCAAGCTTAGTTCCTACTCGCCCTCGAGTAGGTAAATGATAACAAGAATAATTTCTGTAGTGACATGCTACTTACATAATCTTGATCATACTATTGTAAAGCATATGAGATGAATGAAATGACTCAAGGCAACGATCTATAGTTGCTAACAGATAGATAACATATAGCAAAACTTTTCATGAATAGTACTTTCAAGACAAGCATCAAAAAGTCTTGCATAGGAGTTAACTCATAAAGCAATAAATTCAAAGTAAAGGCATTGAAGCAACACAAAGGAAGATTTAAGTTTCAGCAATTGCTTTCAACTTTCAACATGCATATCTCATGGATAATTATCAACACAAAGTAATATGATGAGTGCAAATAAGCAAGTATGTAGGAATCAATGCACACATTTGACACAAGTGTTTGCTTCTAAGATGGAAAGAAGTAGGTAAACTGGCTCAACATAAAGTAAAAGATAGGCCCTTCGCAGAGGGAAGCATGGATTGCTATATTTGTGCTAGAGCTTTTATTTTGAAAACATAGAAACAATTTTGTCAACGGTAGTAATAATTCATATGTGTTATGCATAAGACATCCTATAAGTTGCAAGTCTCATGTATAGAATACCAATAGTGCTCGCACCTTGTCCTAATTAGCTTAGATTTACATGGATTATCATTGCATAACATATGTTTCAACCAAGTGTCACAAAGGGGTACCTCTATGCCGCCTATACAAAGGTACAAGGAGATAGATCGCATTTTATTTCTCGTTTTTGATAGATCTCAACTAAGCACATCCATACCGGGACAACATAGAAAACAGATAATGGACTCCTCTTTAATGCAAAAGCATTCAACAACAGATAATATTCTCATAAGATTAATAGTGATACAAAGCTCATGATCACATAAAGATCACACCATGGGAGAGAGAGATGAACCACATAGCTATCGGTAGAGCCCTTAGCCTCGGGGGAGAACTACTCCCTCCTCATCATGGGAGACAGCAACGGCGATGAAGATGGCGGTGGTGTCGATGGAGATGGCTCCGGGGGCAATTCCCCGTCCCGGCAGGGTGCCGGAACAGAGACTTCTGTCCCCCGAAACGGAGTTTCACGATGGCAGCGGCGTCCCTGGAGTCTTTCTGGAGTTTCGTCAATTGGTGTCGAGTTTTTAGGTCACGAGGGATCTTATAGGCGAAGAGGCGGAGTCGGAGGGGCCACGGGGCCCCCTCCCCATAGGCTGGCGCGGCCAGGGGGCCACCCGCGCCGCCATATGGTGTGGGCCCCCTGCTGCCCGCCTCTGAATCTCCTTCGGTGTTCTGGAACCTTCCGGGGAAAATAAGATATTTGGCCTTTGTTTCGTCGAATTCCGAGAATATTGCCCGAATAGCCTTTCTGGAATAAAAAACAACAGAAAACAGGAACTGGCACTTCGGCATCTTGTTAATAGGTTAGTTCCGGAAAATGCATAAAATCATTATAAAGTGTGAGCAAAACATGTAGGTATTGTCATAAAAGTAGCATGGAACATCAGAAATTATAGATACGTTGGAGACGTATCAGCGACGACGGGGCGGGGCCATCGAACGCACCGTCGGGCGGTCAGTAGGCTAGGTTTAGATGAAATATAGCCGTTCTCATTCAAACTTTGTAATATATAATCAAATTTGAATGAAAAACCTTTATTTTCGTGCACCAATATTCGTTTGGGGAGGGCGTTTTGGGGACGCGACTGGGGAGCGACGTCCCCCAAACGCGGCATGAACAAAACACGTCCCCCAAACGCTCAATCTGGCGTGGTTTGGGGGACGCTTTGGGGGACGCGACTTGAGATGCTCGAGCATCTCCTGATCTCCAGCGGCGGCCCCTAAATAGTCGCCGGCAGGGGCGCCGATACTGCTGTATGGGGGACACCGGCAGTGCATTCTCCATTTGGGGACGTTGTTCCCACACCGGCGCCTCCCAAACGACGGTCCCCAAGTTTTTCTTTTCTTTTTACAATATTTAAAACAACATATCAATCACATTTTATTCATAGAATCACACAAAAAGAATTAAATTATTCATAAAATCAATCAAAAAAATAGTATTTAAATTATTCATACAACCCAACAAACAAATAGTACTTAAATTTGTACAACCCAACAAATAAATAGTACTTAAATTATTCGTCTAGGCAAACAAATTGAAATAAAATCATGCATTGTTGGCTGCTCCTTTCCTCGCCCACAAATGCGCAGCTAGATCTGCCTTCACTTGTGCATGGACACCTGCATCTCGAATTTCATTATGCATATGAAGAAAAGCAACAAATTCTTGGGGCACATGCTCTACCTTAGCTAGTGGCCCTTGATAATTAAATGGATGATCATCCTGCACATGTGCATCGCGCTCGCTCTCAATGATCATGTTGTGGATGATCACACGGGCGTTCATCACCTCCCACATCTTTGCCTCAGACCAAGTGAGAGCAGGGTACCTGACAATGGCGAAACGCTGCTGAAGCACCCCAAAAGCACACTCAACATCCTTGTGTGCTGCTTGCTGGCATGTTGCAAAATAGGTTTCCATCTCATTTGATGGAGAGGAAATTATCTTCACAAATGTAGCATACGTCAGGTAGATACCATCAGCTAGATAGCACCCCTTGTTGTATGCGTGGCCGTTTACCTCAAATTTCACGGCAGGAGCTTGTCCCTCGGCTAGCCTGGCAAACACCGGAGAGCGTTGCAGCACGTTGATATCATTGTTTGTTCCTGCCATGCTAAAAAAATGCATGCCAAATCCAAATCTCATGGTCTGCCACCGCCTCAAGAATGAAACTGCACTCACCAGTATGGCCCTTGTAGATCCCCTGTCAAGCAAAATGGCAATTCTTCCCGCCCCAATGCATACAGTCAATGCTTCCGAGCATCCCAGGAAACCCTCTTGCTGCATTCTTCTGCAGGATCCGAGCTGTATCATCTGCTCTTGGTGCTCTCAAATAGTCTTTACCAAACACCGCTATGACGGCTCGGCAGAACCTGTAGAGAGTCTCTGTGCATGTCGACTCTGCCATCCGTAGGTAGTCATTGGCTGTATCTGGAGGAGCTCCGTATGCAAGACAGCGCATTGCAGCAGTGCACTTCTGAATTGAGGTGAAGCCCCACAAACATGTGCAATCTTTCTTGGCCATGAAGTACGTGTCGTACTCCCTGACGCTGTGGACAATCTTCAAGAACAGGTCCTTGTTCATCCTAAACCGGCGCCGAAATTCCTTCGGCGAATGAGTCACGTCGTCGTTGAAGTAATCGGCGTCAAGCAGCATTGCGCCGGCTTCACGATGCCGGTTGATGTTCCTCCTCTTGCCTGGATTTGAGCCGCAGGGCCGAGGCACGATGAAGATAGGCTGGCTAACGCGCAGCATGTTTGTCAGAATCAGCTGCTGATGTTGCCGCCGAACAGCCTGAGCGTTCTGCTCCTCCGTGAACAGCTGCACCATCATCTCGTCATCGCTGCCCATCGCGGCAATCGGACGAACACCTTGCGGGCGGGGTGATACTATCGCGGTGGCGGCAAGCTCTGTTTCGGGCGAAACAGCGGCCGCCGGTCGAGGGGGTGGCGGCCGTGTCGATGGACGGTGGTTCCTAGACAGTCGGTGGTGTCTATTGCAAGCAGGGTGGACGCGGCGGCAACGGCGATGGTGGCGATCTAGAGGGGTGGGAGTCGGCTCGGGCGTGTGTAGGAGGTGGGAAAACGGTGTGTCTGGCTGCCAGGCGGAACCCACACTCGTTTTCAGACGTGCCGCGAGGTGCCGGCGCCCGATTCGCGCCCTTGGCGAAGGGGCCTGCACGGGGTTGCCGGCAATTCTATTGGTCTCTAAAATTGGCCGACGTCGTTTGGGGCGCACCGGTGCGAGCCCATTTTCGCTGCCGGCTCCCAAAATGCTATTGGGGCCGCTATCAGGGGCGCCGGTGGAGATGCTCTAAGTCATTTGTTATTAATGTATCTCTCCTTTCCAAAATATAAGTCTTTTTTGCACGAACTTTGACACACAACTTTAACCACTAAAATATATGGATTTTGAGAATGTATAAATTGTGTCGTTGTGTTCGTTTTGCAATTCTCTTTTATTTCATGTATATTTATATACTATTATTTATAGATTTATTATAAGTACAAATTACGGTTAAATTTGTAAGCCGTTGACCAGAGAAATTGATACGGGCATGGAGGCCTATGTGGAGCCCAGATTCAGGACTCCACCAGCTTATTTATCCTAGTTTATGTAATGGTCATATATGGGCCAATTAGGGTTTTTAATAAATTGAGTCAGTTTGGTTTGGGCCTGTCCAAACCAAGGTAGAGAGGCCCACTAGGGCTGGCCGGCCACCCCACCCCTCATATAAGTGGAGGCGCGGCTAGGGTTTAGGGAAGAACACGTTTAGTCTAAAGATTGGGGTTTTCCCGATTGCGTGTGTTCACGTGTATCATCCCTCCGGGGGTACGGCGTTGCCGTTTATCTATTATATCCGTTGCGAAGGTTGTTGTGTTCATCAAGGATTGTCTAGCTCAGGTTTGAGGCGTATCGTTCATCGATCCGTTGTTTGCTGGATTCGTTCCCTCTTCTCCAGGCTGCGTTCATCGCGTTGTTGGGAGGATTTACTACCCCAGGTTCTCGCTGTGAAAGATTGGGCATCAACCAAGGAGGATCCAGTGGGTCGCTCCCTTATCATGTGGTATCAGATTTCTGGGTTGCTCACGGCGAGGTTTTTTTGATCGATCTCTTTAGATCGGTTTGTTTGGAGAAGATTGGCTCTAGATCGGAGGAGATTGTCTCTCGGTCGAAGGAGGTTGGTTGGAGGAAATTTGGAGTTGTTCTGGTACAGTTTGGAGGTCATCTATGGCGGTTCCAGGTGCCAAAATCGTGTTTTCTCGTGTTTGGGATCGGGAAGAAGAGGCAGTTTCGCGATGCGCTCCGGCACCACGGCCGGCCGACCGGATCCAGGACCGGCCGGGCCGGTTCTCCAGCCGGTCAACCGGGCTCCTGACCGGGCCCAGCCGGCCTAGACCGGGCCCCGGGCTGACGGCAACCGGGCAGAGTACTGAGGCTCCGGACCGTGGAGCCGGTGGCCGGTCCGACCGGCCACTGGGCCGGACCTGCCGGCGTGCAGGCCGGTCAGACCGGGCACTGGGCTAGTCCAGCCGGCACCCAGGCCGGTCCAACCGGGCTCTGGGCCGGGCCAGCTGTTGTTGATGCTGCGAATTCTCCAGCAATACTAGCTACTACTGCTCCTGTTTCATCTTCGGTGATGCTAGCTGATGCTACTTGATACGTCTCCAACGTATCTATAATTTTTTATGTTCCATGCTAGTTTTATGACAATACTCACATGTTTTATACATACTTTATATCAATTTTATGCATTTTCCGGTACTAACCTATTAACAAGATGCCGAAGCGCCAGTTCCTATTTTCTGCTGTTTTTGGTTTCAGAAATCCTACACAGGAAATATTCTCGGAATTGGACGAAACAAAAGCCACGGCCCTATTTTCCACGGAGGATTCCAGAACATCGAAGAAGAGTCGGAGGCGGCCAGCAGGGGGGCCACCCCATAGGGCGGCGCGGCCAGGCCCTCAGGCGCGCCCAGATGTGGGGAGGCCACCCCCTGGCTCCCCCGACGCTGCCTCTTCGCCTATATATTCCTTTGTATCGGAAAAACCTAGGACTATCAGTCATATTCCACGAAAAGTTACGTAGCCGTCGCCATCGCGAAGCCAAGTTAGGGGGACGGAAGTCTCTGTTCCGGCACGCCGCCGGGACGGGGAAGTGCCCCCGGAATCCATCTCCATCGACACCACCGCCATCTTCATCGCCGCTGCTGACTCCCATGATGAGGAGGGAGTAGTTCTCCCACGAGGCTGAGGGCTCTACCGGTAGCTATGTGGTTCATCTCTCTCTCCCATGGTGTGATCTTTATGTGATCATGAGCTTTGTATCACTCTTCATCTATGTGCTACTCTAGTGGTGTTATTAAAGTAGTCTATTCATCCTCCATGATGTAAAGAGGACAGCGTGTGCATCATGTAGTACTTGGCGTAGGCTATGATTGTAATCTCTTGTGGATTATGAAGTTAATTATTACTATGATAATATTGATGTGATCTATTCCCCCTTTCATAGCTATTGTTGACAGTGTGTATGCTATGTTAGTACTCGGTCTAAATTGCAATGGTATTATTTTGGATTATGATTTGATGAGGATATCCCTATGAGTGGTGTTTGTCAAGTACTTGATGAACTTTGAGTGGAGCTTTTGTAACCACTACGTGATGATTAGTGATTCCAATAGGAGAGTAATTCAGAGTAGCACAAGTGAAGAGAAATTATCTAATTGTTCAATTATGTGATCATTGTTGAGAGTGTCCACTAGTGAAAGTATGATCCCTAGGCCTTGTTTCTACGCATTGAAACACCGTTTCCAACAAGTTCTGCTACATGTTTGCTTGCTGCCATTTTTATTTCAGATTGCAATTACTACTTATAATCATCCATATTACTTGTATTTCACTATCTCTTCGCCGAACTAGTGCACCTATACATCTGACAAGTGTATTAGGTGTGTTGGGGACACAAGAGACTTCTTGTATATTAATTGCAGGGTTGCTTGAGAGGGATATCTTTGACCTCTACCTCCCTGAGTTCGATAAACCTTGGATGATTCACTTAAGGGAAACTTGTTGTTGTACTACAAACCTCTGCTCTTGGAGGCCCAACACTGTCTACAGGAAAAGAAGCGTGCGTAGACATCACTACTGCCGTTGTTGCTTCGTTTTCCGACGATGTATATGGCATACGGTGTTCGCGTGGCACGAAATCCGGTGATATATTCAATGATTTCCTTGACATCCGGAAGGGAGTAACGCGTCCCGTATCAGAACTGAAGTGATATTTACGCCATTACGCGACAATTGAGCAGTACGAGGATTGGGAGAAGTACATGGAATTGGGTTTCCAACGATGTCGTCGCTACAAAGGGAAGTTCACTGGTTATGATGCCTACATTCTCGCTCACCGGCGTGTGGATGAGGAGTTGGACATATATTGGTGTAATGAAGTTGATAGAGGCGAGTATGCTTATACTTGGGCGGACTTCAAAAAATTTCTTCGTGGTGGTTTCGGGTTACCATATATGGAGAAACGTAAGCAGCCATCCGGAGTTGGGCATGCATTGAAGAAAGTGGACAAGTGCCTGGCGGAGGTAATGAAGTCAGTGGACAAGTGCATAGTTACTACTCAGAAGATTAGTCCACTACCAACAGTCACTAAGGGAAAGGTGATATCTTCAGAGGAGAGGAAACCTGGCTCTGATACCAAGGGCACTACTGTGACTGTTGAGGAAGATGTACCATTGAGCGGGCTGAATATGCAACTCAAGAGGGTACAAGATGATGCTTGCAAGACAGTTGACAAGGGTCAGCGGTGGAGTTTGTTTCAGACTCAGTGCTTTATCAAGGGCAAGGCTTGCAAGTTGATGGTTGATGGCGGTAGCTGTACTAATGGCATAAGCAAGGCGATGGTGGCAGCGTTGGGGTTGTCTACATGGTGTCTTCCTGAACCTAAACGTCTTGAGTGGTTGAATAGTTGTGGTATGCTGAAGATTACTCATAAGATGCGTGTGCCATTTGCAGTTGATGATTATGTTGATGAGATCGATTGCGATGTGTTGCCATTGGAGGTGTGCGGAGTGCTACTTGGGCATCCTTGGCAGTATGATCGTAATGTGACACATGCTGGACGAGCAAATACATATTCTTTTATGCATGATGGCAAACAGCGGACTTTGAAGCCTATGCGTGATGATCATATCAAGTCCGATGTGGAGTTAGTGGTGCGTAAGGAGAAGTTGCACAAGCCTAAAGTGCAGCTGGAGGTGCATGATGTTCCGAGCATTGATGTTGGTGATGTTTCAGCCATGCCTGTAAATGACAAGCCAGTTCTTGTTGGTGACAAGCCGGATGAAGCTACACTTGTTGTTGATGTGGATGTTGCAGCATGTGCTACAGTTCCAATTCGTGTTGATGCCAGTATACAGACTGATGATGTTTGTGCTGATGATGTTTCAGTACATGTGGCGCAGATGCGCGTGGGAGGAGTGGGAGGCGAGCGCGTCAGTGGAGACACTGGGCAGCGGCACTACCGTGCTAGGAGTATTGCAGTCCAGTTTTCCGCGACACCGCGGATGCGTCGAGGCAAGGATGGACGTGTGAGACATCTATGTGGCACAGGAATTACACATCTTGTGCAGGGTCATGTGCAGCGACACAAGGGTCCATCAAAACCTCGCAAGAAGAAGGAATTGGCGCCTAAGTACAAGCTCACGTGGAGAAGAAAGGAGGCGCCAAGTGCTGTATCAAGTCAAGCAGGCCGCGAGGGAGGATGTGGTGTGGAAGGTAAGCAAGACTTGAGGACGGCGAGGACGTGTCATGTTCATATCACGTCACCTTTTCCAGAAGACCCTCACGCGTTGGGGACAACGCTTCTTGAAGGGGAGAGGATGATACGGGCATGGAGGCCTATGTGGAGCCCAGATTCAGGACTCCACCAGCTTATTTATCCTAGTTTATGTAATGATCATATATGGGCCAATTAGGATTTTTAATAAATTGAATCAGTTTGGTTTGGACCTATCCAAACCAAGGTAGAGAGACCCACTAGGGCTGGCCGGCCACCCCACCCCTCATATAAGTGGAGGTGCGGCTAGGGTTTAGGGAAGAACAAGTTTAGTCTAAAGATTAGGGTTTTCCCCATTGCGTGTGTTCACGTGTATCATCCCTCCGGGGGTACGGCGCTGCCGTTTATCTATTATATCCGCTGCGAAGGTTCTTGTGTTCATCAAGGATTGTCTAGCTCAGGTTTGAGGCGTACCGTTCATCGATCCGTTGCTTGCTGGATCCGTTCCCTCTTCTCTAGGGCTGCGTTCATCGCGTTGTTGGGAGGATTTACTACCCCAGGTTCTCGCTGTGAAAGATCGGGCATCAACCAAGGAGGATCCAGTGGGTCGCTCCCTTATCAGAAATTTAATGGTGCCTTATATTTTAAGATGGAGTATTATTTTCCTCACAACTGTTAAGAAACGAAGAGGGGAAATACAAGCAAAGACTGAAAGAGCGAATTCATGTACTTTATGTAAATTGTGAACAAACTTAAGAAGTTACTATTTGTGTATCTTAGAGTAAACAAAATAAAGAATCCATCAGATGAGTAATGAGAACTAGATTATATATGGGTCACCGTATAGACCGGCAAAACAGCAGTACTCACATATACAACTCTCAATTAAAAAGGACAAAATGTAATATGTGTTTACATAGCTATTGGTCAAAGAGCATCATGTGTGGCTCAAGTAGTAACTAATTTCCACGAGGAGGGGGGCATTGGATTATCTTCTTGCAAGACATTTTGTGGGAAAAGTGTTGCTAAATTTCTCCATTCGTCCATTTCATATGCGACTGCAGGGCGAATGGAAACAAAATACTTTTCCTTGCTCTTGATAAAAAAAATTCCGTTGAACATAGACCCAATTTTTGCTATTTTTATTCCTTAGAATCTTTTTTTGTCTTTATGGTGGTATCAAACAGCCGCCTAATATCTTATCTGCCTCTTCAGGAAAATGAATATCGTTGGAAAAATATTTTGAGTTCGGTATGGCTTTTTTCTCTTCACTCGGGGGGTTTCATTATGGGGCAGCTCATGATCTTCATATCGATCTATTATCCACCTATGTATCTATTCTTTCTTAGCTAAACCGGTGGAGGATCCACCCAATTTATATCATGAACTCAAAAAAGGATCCGAATTTGACTGAAATGCACGATCTTCACAGGTATCACTTTTCACGATACCTAACAGGTGGAATAGAGATTTTCGAACCATTACCTATAAGAGAATGGTTTCCATTACTTTAATCTCGCACCACGATGACTTTATAAGCTCCACATTGTATATCCAAAACCCTTTACCCCAACTTTTGCATTCGGGATGCTCATCTCCAGTGGCGAAGCTTAGTGCAAGTCAGAGATGGGCACCGCAGCTTCGCATCAAACTTTGAAGGATTTTTCAAAAAAAAAAACTACCACTCTGTAGAGACTGTATTTACTAAACCTACCACTCTGTAGATCCCTTTTCTAAAAAAAACACTACGGATTATTGTTCATTCAATAATCCGCATTTAGGCTAGCAGTTTGTTTAAAAGACTCTTTCAGATACAAACCTGTTGTATGAGGTGACTGTTATGCTCTCTCTAGGTGACGTGGTAGAGCCTTAGAGACAACCTCCATCTAAACAATTGTACATGCCTTACAGGTGCCACGAAATCGATCATGCGGCAACTACACTCGGGTGTCCTCTTCTAGCTAAAATTGGATTCGACAGAAATACAGCTTTAACCTTCAAACATACATCGGTTGTCGTACTAGTTTGTTTTTATGGATTTGTGGGGACTATCTTGGCTAAACCTCGAATCCCCACTTATTTAAAAAAACATGTTTAGTTCTAAAATATTGGGTAGGTTTTATTACTAACTTTCCCGAGAATTTTCCAACTAGTGGTGTATTTTTCTTCAATACCTAAGGGCATGAGCAATGGTGGCATACATAACTAGTTGCTCCATGTCAGAAACAACATGGTGAATTTTATCTCTCCAATGGAAGCTGCAACTTTAGTTACTTCCTCCGGTTCACATTAATTGACTCTAATATGGATGTATCTAGACACATTTTAGTTCTAGATACATCTATATTAGAGTCAATTAATATAAATCGGAGGGAGTAGAAAAAAGAGAGAATGGACCCCACAAATATGACACTATGTAGCTCTTTCTCTCTACAAAAAGCATGCTTTTAAAACTTAAGACCCCACTTCCTGAAGAGGAGGTTGCCTCTTTATCCGAACCTACTTTGAACCACCCGAACCTAGCTAAAGTTGTGAGACGGTAGCTCTAGGGCAGTGCATTGGGCATTCCCTAATGCACTACCCTTTCTATTGGATTGGGAATTGAAATAATATGGGGATTTAAGGGGATTATTCGATGAACGTATGGGTTTTACCGAATCCCTGTGTGGATTATTTTTCCAATTAATCCCCTTAAATCTTCCCTGGCTTGAATGTTCGGTAGTCTTCTTAACATTTCAAGCTAAACATTTACAGTATTTCCCTTTACTTCGAACAGATCTGCTATATATGTTTTTTTTTTCGAAAAGGGGAAGCCCCTCTGCATCAACCTGCTATATATGTATGTATGTGATGATTTCTTCCAACTGTCCATTTGATCAGTTACACGCACTGCATGAAATTTGTACAAACTGCAACTATGAGCTATATACGGAGTATATGGCATTATGTTTCTTCTTCTGCCGTGCTAACTGAAGAAAACCAGCAGCATGGCATGTGCAAGTTTCTAAATCAGCGTCCTAAGCCACCTCTGCGAGGACGCTCTTGGTTCGTGGTGCTGCTTTGGGCTAGACAGCGCATTAAACATGGTCAAGGAGCTAAACTCTTTTGTCCTCCTCGCCGGCTTTGGCATACACGCCGGAGTCGGTCCTGAGGATGATCTTGGCGTCCTGCGTCACGTAGCACGCCCAGTTGTCCACGTACGACAGCGGCCCAGCCCTGATCATCACCGGCCTTGCGCCATCCTCGCCGTCGTCGTCGCCGCACTCGTCGGAGCACGCGAACCTGCGCAAAACACATATAGAATATTAATTAATGAGCTCAAGTCATGAGCAGATGATGGGCAGGAGGAATGGGATGGTGTACCTGGTTGAATCATGGGACGGCGCCCATACGAGGCAGATGGCGCAGAGGAGCGCGAAGGAGATGAGCTGCCACACCGCCGGGATGACCCACGCCACGCGCCACCGCTCGCTGTGGTACCCGTCCGTCGACTTGAAGTGCACCTCGAACGTGATCCACCCCAGCGACACGGCCACGCCGATCGTCAGCGAGGTCGCCAGCCTCCGGTACGTCTCCACCTTCGCCGTCATTCTCCTCGCCTTGAGCCTGCCGATGGTCCGCGACAGCGCGGCGAAGATCCAGCAGATGAACGCGGCGTCGAGGGCGGCCACGGTGAGCACCAGGAAGAGCCTCCTCGTCCTTGAGTGGTCGTGGTCGCTCACGGCGCCGACGTGATCGCCGACCTCCAGGGCCTCGGACGCCGCGAAGAACGCCGCGCCGAGGGCGGCAACCCTCGCGCCGGCGCCGCCGCCTCCAGGGAACGTTGGACGTACCACGCCGTACCCCATGGCGACGAGGAGCACCAGCACGCGCGACACGGTCCGGCGCACCGCCCCCGCCGTGGCCGCCCAGAATGTCGTCCCCGCCGGCCGGACGCCGGACTCGCTGAACTCCGCGAGGTCCAAGTACCAGGTGGTCACCTCCACCATCCCGAGCGCGATGACGACCGTGACGAGGTTCTGCAGCGGCGTCACCTCCCGCCAGAACCGCGTGTACCGGAGGAACCAGAACGCGGCGAGCGCGGCGAACGCCAGCGACATCGCCCCGTAGAACGCCAGGAGCGGTGCCATCCGGCCGGGGAGGTAGCCGTAGCCGCGGCTGTTCTTCCATATGGTCTTGCCCTCCGCGGCCACGTCCAGGGACGCGTCGCAGTGGACGAAGCGGAGGCTGTACATGCCGGTGCGCGACACGGCGACCGTCTCGTCGGGGAAGACGGCCTCGAGGGCGCCCGGGAGGAACGATGCGGAGAGCACCTTGGGCCAGCTGCCCGAGCTGGCGGTGCCGTTCGGCGCGCGGTGCACGAGGGAGCCCTCGGTGCACGCGCCACGGCTCGCCATGTCAGGCGTGCAGCAGAGCGCGCGCACGCCGGTGGCGGTGACGTCGGAGCCCCCGACCGCGTCGCGGTCCGCGGCCTCGGAGACGACCGCCGTGATCGTGGCCGTGCGGTTGCCGTCCTCCTCGGCCGCGGCCGCCGACTCCGGCGTCCTCTTGAACGCGACCTTCTCGAATCTGCACGCCACGCACGCACGCGCCCGTCACTCCTCCCCGAGAAGAAATCCAAGCAAGAAAAGAGATGGCGATGACGAAATCCACACAAACAGTAACTTCTCGCCGTCGGCTCAGGCTTCAGACGTGCATTTGATTTGCATACATACCGGATGAAGGAGTCCGCGGCGGGGGAGGCGTAGACGCCCTCGCTGCCGCCGTCGAGGACGAAGGCGTTGCCGAGGGCGGCGAAGCGCTCGCCGGTGTAGTCGTGCACCGACGCGTCGGCGCAGAGGAGGGCGCAGCACAAGGCGGCCACCACGGCAGAAGACGCTGGCATTGGCATCGAAAGAGATGAGCGAGCTACCATTCTTGCGTGTGGAGTGTGCTCGTGGAGTTTACTAGTACTGCTAGAGCATTGAGTATGATCTGGACGAGTGAAGTGGAAGAAGAACGTAAGAAAAGCGACGACTTGGACGTGCAGATCGACCCGACGAAATGTTAGGTCCACCCCCAAACCCTCTTGACCGGCAACATGAGGGAACTGTGGCGGAGTGAGATGGAAGTAGGGAATTAGGCAGCATTGCACGACAAAATGAAGAGGGAGAAGGACAAGTGACAGGAACCAAAATTAGGGGAGAATTTGCAAATTCTGGGAGCACTTCTCAAATAGTGTGGTTTTCATCTCTCGGCTATAGCATTAGCGCACGACATGCCCTTGAACTCTAACACAAGACAAATCAAATCCTCAGCTATATTATTTGGGAGTGAATTCAAGTTTATGCCTCTGTTTTCATAACTCTACACATATTAACCCATTTAGGGTTTGTTTGCTACTAGAGTTTTCGTGAAAATTAGTGGGGGTAATACTCTAAAGTATTGGGTGAAATCGCTACCGTCACTCAATCCCCATAAAATCTCATCCCAATCCACTAGGTAGGGACAGAGTATTGGATATTGAGAAAAATACACTAAGATTTGAGAAAAAAAAATAGAGATAAAGGAGGATTAAACTCGCTCAATACTCTAGTACCAATCATTCTTTTATATAAGTATAAGTGGGGATTTAGAGTTTGGTGGGGATTATCCTCACCACCCCCACAAATACTGTAGTACCAAATAAGGCCTTAGGCCTTGTTCGCTTAATCCCCTCCCATGTGGACTGGAGGAGATTGGAGCCTGGGAGGGGATTTCAACTTACCGAGGATATAATTCCCTCAATTCATGTCAATTCTCTTCAAACCCCACCAAACCTAACACGCCCTTTGCAGATTTCATCCATATTATCCTAATGTATAGAAGCTAGCTTTACCATTTTTTACCCTTCATAATATATTGGGAGCACTCTCCTAGGTTGGTTGCATGCCACATGTACCTGAACACCAGAATCCACATAGAAAATCGTCCCCAAAATACTAGAAAGGGTAAAATTGACCATTTTTTTGGCTAATTATGGTTATCCGTTAGAAAGTTGTTAACATTGGTAACATGTGTAAAAAACGTGAAAGAATGGGTCAAAGTTGGTATTCACTCTAAATTTGGCTACACCATCCTTGTCCATTTTGACGTGGTTTTCACCATTTTGCAGTGTTATAGGTGGCACACGAAAAAAGTTGTTACGGGTGATGTGATGTCACTTCACGGCCCTAGCCCCTCTCTTTGTAAATTTCTTCCTTTTCTATCATTTCTTAAGTATCCGTCTTCTCGTACCGAGTACTAAGAAAACCAATACTTAGCGTGTCCACTAGGTATTGCTGACTATACCCACATATATGTTATTTCTTTTGTTTTTAGGAGGGACAAGAGCCCCTCTACAAGATAGAGGTTCCAAGAGAAGGAGTTAAGGGCACCTCCACATCATCAAAACGATATAATCACATGTATATATTGTAGTTGGAATGATATTTCTGGTTAAAATTATACCATCTTCACTTCTATTTTATGATAACATTTATATTTATGGAAAAATTATGTGAAATAGTTGCATGGAAAATAGACAAATATTAGAGCTTCTCAGTGCTTTTGAAACCGAAAACATTTGACCAACTTCGTTTTATAACCTGGTTTTGGTAAATGAAGATTCAATTTGCCAGGTATTAAAAGTGGTATTAAAAGTTCAGGCGTAATATATATGGTGTTAGCCATTAGTTAAGGTGTGCAAAAATGTACTACCTTTTCTCGTACAGAAAAGCACACAATATATGTACCTTTTTAAAGGGGATGTGTGTAACTTTTTTTACTTACTAAAATTGCTAATGATAAAAATATGTTTCTGACATCTTAGAAAAAAAAAGAGCAATCGTGAAACAGGTGATCTTCGTTAGAAGCTTACTTTCATAAGTTTAAGCTATGCTTAAACCGATAAAGATGATAATGTAGGTATGCACACAGTAACCAAGAGAAATGTTCATGCATCTAAAGGTATAAACGATGCCCCCCATAGGGAGCATCACAGAGATTAGCACCTCTCGGCCGTCGGATCTTGTCTTCAAAGAATCCTGGCCATCTATTTTTTTCACGTTCAGTATAAAAAGGAGCAGCTCCCGGCTCCCGCAGTGAAACCCTAGCCGCCAGCCCCCCAATGACGTCTCGATGCGCCTCCTCCAATCTATGGTTCCGCTCCTCTCCCCAATCCCCATCCTTCTGCTTCTCCCCCAACCCTCTTCCTCCTCGCGTCGCCGCCACCACCACCAGCCACAACCTCAGCAACATCCCTCTCCTCAGTGCGCCTCCTCGCATCGTACCGTACTCCCAAGAGCAGAGCAGCTCACCGTGGCGGGTTGTGCCGTTGCCGCACGAGCGGCTGAGGGCTCGCAGCTGGAGGAGCGGTTGGGGGCTGGAAGGAGCCTCCCAGGTCGTTGGGATGAGCCTCCTCCCGCCATACCATTGGAGGAGGAGCGGCTGGTGGCCATTGAGAGAAGCAGCTCGCTGGGACCATTGGAGGAGGAGCGGCTGGTGGCCATTGAGGGGACCAGCTCGCTGGGATGAGTCTCTCCTTGTTGTACAGTCGCTAGACGACGTCCGGGTTTGGCTCGACATACAGGTCTCTCTCCCTCCCTCTCCCTCTATCTCCATGTTTCTTTCTCTCACACAAAATATCACTGTCCTTCTAGAAATTCAGGAGGGGAAAATGGGAAGGTTGCAGGGAGATGAGATAGACCACATGGATTTGCCTCTAGAAGACATGAATAACTCGATCCAGTGACGGTTAGCTTCTAGGGAGATCTGTGCCTTTTATTTTGGTTGTTCTGATGAATGAATTGCTTGGATATTTTTCAGATTATTGCTAATTATTTTTCTATGAAAATCGAAGTATACTATATGTTCTGTATCCATGTAGACCTGATGGTTCTCAAATTTACACTTTTGTATAATGAGTCTTGATTTGCATCCATGAGTTTAGTTTTGATCTTTCTGTACATATCTTGACATTTAGCTTAGATCTTAGTGCTTGAGCATTTCTATTGTAAAATGTTTTCATAGCACCATCTATAGAACTTTTCTGGAGTAAGAGGTGAAAGCTTGGTTCTTTTCTTTTTTTACAGTTGTGGCTAATTTTACATGTCCATTGTCATGGAAGAGATAGATAATAACTTCAGGTAACTACTAAATTGTATTTCACATTTCTTATTTTGGTGGGTTCTTCTTAGGTACCACTAAATTGATCTGATGCCTTTATCTGTTCTACATATTTTGTTTTGATCCGTGTTTTTTACTGTTCTAAATATCCTCTTTTTTGTTGCAGGCACATAATGTATGTCTCCTTTATTTGTTTGAGAAACTACTATTCCCTCTTGTGTGTGATCCCATTGTAAAGTGTGTGATCCCTTTTTTTACCGCTTTGCTCTCCACTTTGCAGGTTCTGATAAATGTCTACCTATCGACTGATATTGTACCATGAACTTTCCTGTTTGGTGATCATGTGGGTGCTTATCAGCGATCTACGCCTTGAATACGTAAAGCGTATTGTTGGGAAGGTAAAGTAACTATGCAGGCTCTCGGACGATCTTAATTTGCATGAAATCATTTTTGTATTGTGATTTAGTTTTGCTGATTGAGCTAGAATTAATCATCTATCACCAAACCTTCCACCTGGAGCATGCTTGTATGATTCTGATGTCGGTAGTAGCAACGACCAGCATTGGTGGTGATTGTATGATTTGTTTTAACTGTGCTCCCATTCTCCCATGCTCCCTTAGATACTCCATATATTAGGAGATCTAATGATTTTATTCCAAGGTGCCATAGATATTATAGATTATGTTTGTCTTCGCTACTGGGTGCAGACCTTCAATTGGCTATTTGACATCAATGCACTTTACTTAAATCTGCAAGCCGTATGTGGATATCTCTTCTATTTGATTTCTTCCTATGAATTACTATTTGGAGAGCTAAAACATATCAAAAGCTTATTGATTCGAATTATGTTATAACTTCAATAATAAAGCAGGTATGGGACTTTCGCAGGTGAGGTTCAGCATTCTAATTATTGATCCTTCTCTAGAAATGAATCATGGTTATTTATGTTGTACAAAGAAAAGAAGTGTCAAGGTTTCACCTTCCCTTTTAGGAACGTAGTATTGCTAGGACTTCACTGCATACTATTCTTGTTCGGTTATGATGTGTTAGTAGTCAGAAATATGTACCGAGATTGTGTTGTAGAAATTAAATAGAGATATGCTTAAGCATATGACTCTGGGGCAGCAGGTTCGGTTGCTAGCTTTTTATCCTCTCTCCAGATAGCCTGCTCTCAAATTGAAGCACAGGGGCCCTGCAAAAATAGATTACAATAACCATCCATCTCTTCTTTTTATGCATCAGTTAAAGTCCAACTATAATGCAAAATTGATGCGGCGTTTGTTTTTTTTACATTGTTGCTTCTACAGGTTCTAAAAGTTTCCTTCATGGATCCAGAGTTTTCTGGTGTGACTTACAAAGCTTGGTGTGATCAGTACCACATGATGATTTGGTTTGTTTCATTGTTGTGCGTCTTTGAGGCAAGCACTTGCATTTGATTTTGTAATTGTGAAGATGGATGGGGCAGACCAACATGATCCACCAGGGCATCCCTGCTGGTGCCGTGGGAGAGGCCAGATTGCCAGGTTGTCGGTCCAGTAGATCGCTCCGGAGGACAGGTCAGAATTCAGAAAGAGGTACTTCCGAGTTCCGATGAGGGCCAGGATCGATTTCTAGAGCTATGCATCATATTTGTTGGATTTTTTATTCTTCCTTCAGTTTGTGCAGTCAAATTTAAGAAACAGCTACTTATCTAGCAAGCAACACACATGTTAACTCTAAGGGAGTATCACTGACCTATATTTTTATGCAAATCTGAATAAAACGTATGCTTTCCCTTTATCGAAGATAATCTCACAACTGTGCTGAAAATAAAATGGTGTTAGTGCATTATTGTGGTTGGATCATATGTACCTAATTACAGTATTGGTGTAGTGAAGAGACGAACTTTAGTTATAATCTAGCTTACTAGGTACTTACTTTTTTTCCCTCAAAATCAACTTCTGCATATCCTAATATGCCATTTGGTATATTTTTTTAGCAGTATTATGTTATCCAAGCTTAATTTTCCATGTTAGCCACAAACCTAGCCATCTGTCTTTCAGTGACTGATACACATTTTCACCTTTAAAGTGTGAACAGGGGCCAGTGTGTTCCTGCGTTGAGGCAGGTTTCCATCTGATGTGATCAACCAATCATTGCATCTTATTCAAAGAGGTCTCTCATTTAGTATGGTACTGTTTTCTTTTCTGGTTCTTTTAATTTTGGCCACTTCATTGTTAACTCAATGTTTCCTCTTTAGATTTTCTTCTTTTTTTACTGATTCTCTGTTAGTGCATTTCCAGATTTGAAAACATGAAATCTGAGATATGAACCATGCAAACTGAAACTATGTTATGCTTACCGCTCTTTTGCTCTATATTTTTGTAGCTCTAATGCTCCAAATATTATTATTCCTAAATTAGGATGATCGGCCCCTCTCAGTTAAGCTATTGCATAACCTGGCCTGATATATTTTTACATTTCATGCTGGAACGTACTTTTGCAGGCAGCATAGGAAATTGGAGTTTATATACAGCAGCCGAATGAATCAAAATAATATCTCTGCTATGTTTTTTTTGCAAGGATTAGGATTTCCGTTCCTCATGTGCATTATTACTCCATAGACAATCTCACTAACAAACGAATTGGATTTGAGCCATCCTACTATCCATTCTTAGTGTTTCAGTAACAATCTCACAACATATATTTTGTCGAATTAAACTTTGCTTTTATTTTTGTTGTACTGTTAAACTTTGCTTTTGTTTCAGTGACAATCTCACAACAAATCATTAAATTCCTAGGACTGGAACCTTTGCTTTTGTTGTACTGTTAATTTTTATCGTGAATAGTGATGAGCGCTTGTTAATCATTTGCTGTTTTGGGAACCCTGGCAGGATGATTTTCTGTTTTGGGAACCCTGACAGGCTAAATGGATACTCCCTGGCAGGATGATAGCCAACCTGCACCAGAGGAAGGGCCGCCGCTGCACCGCGGGAGAGGCCGATGCCGTGAGGTTTTTCTTCCCCCATTGAATTTTCTTGGCACTGTTTTTGCTCTATGTTTTCTCGAGCTCTCCATCTTCACAATAATCCCTTTTTTTCTCCATCTCTTGACTAGGAGAGGGACCACGGAATCGTCGCTCGAAGAAGAAGGAGCGCCAGCTACAAACGGAGCTGCAGCGTTGGTGGCCTCTGATGTGCCGTTGCCGCCGCCCAGAGTCTGTTGCTGCCATCCAGAGTCTGTCGCTGCTCTTTGCCTTTCTGTTAGGAAGGTACATGGGTAACGCTCACATCGCTGCTGCTCTGCCTCTGCGTCCTCTTCGATGTTCAACATGAGGATCATGTGCTGCTTCCACATCGAGCCAGGGTGAGCAACTGCCTGCCCGCTTTCATCCAGTGCTCTCTTTTGATTTAGTACGCATATAATCTCTGTCTTTGTTTGTCCAACTTTTTAAATTAATACTTACATGGCATTCGATGAAAAAGCAAGGCTGTAGGGGAAGATTAATCTCTATAGTATTCATTCTACCAATAGGTTCTCTTTTCTGAAATTTAGTTGTAGTTATATTACCCCTCAGCTATGTGACCTGAGATCGCAAACTTGTGTTCCTGAATCAGGGGATTTACACAAGAGACGGGTATCAATCTACATTAACAAGAGGTCACAGGTAGGGTCATTTCCCTCCAGAGCTTAGTTTCTAATAGTAGTACAAAAGGCTTATTGTTGTTTAACTCTTGCCAATTATGGCGAGTGAATATGAAAAGATGTACATTGTATACATTCATATATTAATTAAGAGTAAATCTGGATAATTACAGGTCATACTGAAGTTAAAGAGCAAACACATTGGAGGTGCGCTATCAAAAAACAATTGAAGTAGGTTCAAAATATTTAACAACTTAGCTCCTTCATACCTCAACAATTAATACATGGCAATGCTTCTTGAATCTGAGTTTTGACCTGATGCTTGAAAATACTTGCAGGTGTTTCAAAACCTATTTATTGATATGATAGGGTCCTCACTAGGAGGCATAAAAGGCAAGCATAAGATCACCTCAGCAGGCACTCCTGATACTAGACCACTTCTTCTTGACAATACATGCTGTTGCTCAAGTATGTCAAGAGGTAATTTTATCTTTGAGCTACTGGAAATGGATGCAAAATTAGTGTGGCCTCCTGTATGTAGCTCTAGGTTGAACAAAATACCGGTGGATACGCTAATTTTACATCATTCCATCCAGTGTTTGCTACTATAATATATTCCTCTCTTTTCCTGGTTGTATATAAATGTTTCCTACTTTGTAATTTTGTGTGCTTTATCCTAAGATCATCATATCGACTTCGTTTGCTCAAACCTAAGAAACGGATTATTATTTTCCACCTAATTTTTAGCAGTGTTATACGAAGTGTGCATCGGCACGAGTTTCACGGGATCGTGCGCCAAGACGCACATCTAAATCTAGTTCATGTCATGTTTACCTAGAGATGGTGGCCAGGTCGATAAGAGTATAGATTAGGATTATCTTACTGATCGTGTAGGAGCATGCACAGTCGATTTACCTGTACGTGTTAGAGATGCCAAAACGGAGTGTAAGCAAATGTTTTTGGTACCTAGAGCGAATAAACGTCTCTTCTAGGAGTACTCTTGGGCGGGGAAGACGACCTCGGGAGAAGGAGATTTTGACACGATCATTTGTTTACGGTTTGTTTACTGCCGTCTTACTGGCATCCTGCGTGAGCGTGCAGCGCAAGTCCAGCTGAAGGTGAAGTAGAGGTTTGGGGCGTGTGATCAGGGTTTCAGGCGTGGGGAACCACGTGTCCGTGATGATCTATCGTGCATGACTTTTTTTTTTCGATAAAGGAGCAATAGCCCCAGCCTCTGCATCAATTGATGCACACGGCCTTTTATTAAACATATAAAGTATCAAGTATCAAGTAACAAGTACGAAAGAAAGAAAAACAATCATGGGTCCGTCATGGTTGCCACATAAACCAACCAACGGAACAGCAAACATCTAAATAGGCTAGCCATACTCTATCATATTAATGTGTCGCCACCCAGTAGCCCGGTAATAGAAGTCCTGAGTAAGCACCAGCAGTCTGTTGCAACCAGTATCCATATCCTTGCGCTGCTCCTCCGGTAGCAGGAAAGCCCATAACTGTATCCAATGCACAGCTCGAAGAATGACCTGCAAAAAGTTAGTACCCTTTTGATTATTAAAAATCATATCATTTCTAGTATTCCATATTGCCCAACATATAGCAGATATACCAATCCTAATTTTCTGCTTATCTTTCTTCGGAACTCCATACAACCAGTTCCCAAACATATTATTAATACTAGTTGGTGGCGGAATATTATAAGCAAAGTAAATCATCCGCCAAATAATAGTAGCAAAGGGGCATGTAAGAAACAAATGATGGACCGTTTCATTAGTACTACAGAAACAACACTTTTGAGATCCTGTCCACCTACGTTTTGCCAAATTGTCCTTAGTAAGTAAGACCTTATTATTAAGAAACCACATGAAGATTTTTATTTTTAAAGGGATCTTGAGTTTCCATAAATATTTGCGTAAGAATCTAGTATGACCATTCATATAATCAAGATACATAGACTTAACAGTGAACATTCCGGAATCTGTAAGCTTCCATATAAACTTATCAGGTTCATCTGTGAGATTAATGGTAATAAGTCGTTGACACAAATGCAACCATTCCATATATTTATGGTCATTAAGGCCTCTCCTAAAAGTAATGTTCAACGGATTTTGAGCCAACACTGTGGAAACCAGAACATCTCTATGTTGTGCAATATTGTAAAGAGAGGGATATTGTTGTGATAAAGGAACATCCCCTAGCCACACATCCTCCCAAAAGCGCACCGAACTACCATCACCAACATTGAAAAATCCTCTACTGAAAAAATCAGATTTAACTTTCATAAGACCTTTCCAAAAAGGCGAATCCGTTGGTTTCGCCTCAACTTGCGGTAGAGTTTTAGAATGTAAATACTTGTTGTGCAAAATTTGTTGCCACATACCCTCTTCAGTTAAAAGTTTGTAAAGCCATTTACTCAGTAAGCATTTGTTCTTTAATTCCAGAACTTCGATACCCAAACCTCCCTGATCCTTCGGTCTACATATTATATTCCATTTAGATAGTCTATATCTTTTCTTTTTCTCATCAGATTGCCAGAAGAAATTAGATCTATAAAAATCTAGTCTTTTTCGAACCCCCACCGGAATCTCCATGAAGGATAACATAAACATTGATAGACTTGTTAAGACCGAATTGATGAGAACTAACCTATCCCCATAAGAAAGCATTTTACTACGCCAGCATCCTAATTTTGAAGCAAAACGACTTTCAACCGGATTCCATTCAGCATTCCTCAAAATTCGATGATGAATAGGTATACCCAAATATTTAAAAGGTAAAGCGCCCGCTTCACAACCAAAAATCTGCATATATTGTTGTTCAATATCCTTTGCTTTACCAAAACAGAATATCTCACTTTTATGAAAATTAATTTTCAGACCAGAGAGCTGCTCAAAAATACATAGAATTAATTTCATATTTAGTGCTTTGACAATATCATGTTCCATGAATAAAATTGTGTCATCAGCATATTGTAGGATAGAAATTCCCCCCTCGACTAAATGAGGTAAAAGACCCCCAATCTGACCCGCTTCCTTAGCCCTTGCAATAATAATAGCTAGCATATCCGCCACAATGTTAAAAAGAATTGGAGATAAAGGATCACCCTGTCTCAAACCTTTCCTAGTTTGGAAATTATGTCCGATATCATCATTCACCCTAATCCCCACACTTCCACCTTGCACATATTGTCTAATTCGATCACACCAGATTTCATCAAACCCTTTCATACGCAAGACTTGTTGTAAAAATGGCCATTTAACTTTATCATATGCCTTCTCAAAATCAATTTTGAAGAGCACACCATCTAATTTTTTCCTATGCAGTTCATGAATGGACTCATGAAGCACAACCACTCCCTCCAAAATATGTCTGCCCGGCATGAATGCAGTCTGAGTAGGTTTGATCACATTATGAGCAACCTCCGAAATACGGATAGTAGCCACTTTAGTAAAGATCTTAAAAATCACATTAAGTAAACAAATAGGACGGTACTGTTGTATTTGTGTCGCATTATCTTTTTTTGGAAGCAGAGTAATAACCCCAAAATTAAGCCTATGTAACGGTAACTCTCCTCTCTGGAAGGACATAAAAAGCGCCATTAAATCCAATTTTATTACTTCCCAAAAGGTTTGATAAAACTCCGCCGGAAACCCATCAGGCCCCGGCGCTTTATTATGTTTCATCTGTGAGATCGCCTCATAAACTTCCTCGAGAGAGTAATCTTTGATCAGAAGTTCATTTTCAGCCGCAGAAACTTGAGGAATATCATCAACTCTATCCTCCACCATTAGTATGGAATTGTGTTGCGGCTCACCAAAAAGTTTTTTGTAATATTCAGTAATGTAAGTTTTTAGGTTATCATCCCCAACAATTGTACCCTCGTCCTGTTCTAATTGAAAAATCTTCTTCTTCCTATGCTTCCCATTAGCAATTAAGTGAAAATATTTTGTATTATCACCCCCTTCCTGTACATACTTAACCTTGGCTCGTTGTGCCCATTTTGTTTCCTCCGCCCTTCTAAGTTTGTTCAACTTATCATTAGCCAATTTCAACTCATCCCTTTCAACATTAGATAGCGGACAAGTTTCCGCTTTAATATCCAGGAAATCAATAATTTGAAGTAACCTCTCCTTTTCTAGTTTATATTTTCCACTAAGATTTTTCGCCCATCCCCTTAAGAATCTTCGTAGGTGTCTAATCTTTTTTTGCCAAGTGTCTATTGGTGATACCCCCATTGGAGCTGCAACCCACTCAGCTGCCACCAAATCATAGAATCCGTCTTGTTGCAACCAAGACAACTCAAAAGAGAAACGAGCTTTGTTTCCTAAATGTGCATGGTTTCCTGAATCAATAAGAAGAGGTGTGTGATCAGACCCCGACCGAGATAACGCCCTAACCGACACCAATGGAAATTTTTGTTCCCACTCCACACTAGCAAGCACACGATCCAGCTTTTCATAAGTAGGGGTCACTCGACGACTAGCCCACGTATATTGACGGCCCGAGAGAGCAATTTCTTTCAAATTTAAACTTTCAATAATGGCATTAAAAATGAAGGGCCATCGAGGATTATAATTATCATTACTTTTATCCTCGGGTTTTCGAAGTATATTGAAATCACCAGCAAGAAGTAAAGGCAGAGTCTCGGCCTCACATATCCGCACCAACTCAGACAAGAAAGCATGTTTAAGAGAATCCTGTGCAGCTCCATACACTGGTACCAAAACCCACTCAAAACCATCAATTTTTGATTTTAAAGATAATTTGACACAGAATTCACCATTAACTACTGTATTAACTTTCAAAGTGTTAGTATTAATGCCGACCAAAATACCTCCCGACCGGCCCTGAGGTGGCAAACAGAACCAACTAAACTCCTTCCCACAAGATAAGTCTCTAAGGAAAGGAACAGTAAAATTTGATCTTCCTGTTTCCAAAAGCGCTATATAGTCTAACCGATATTCCCTAATAGCTTCTTTGACAAACAGGTGTTTTCCCGGATCACCAAAACCTTCACTATTCCAAGTTAAACCACACAGAGAATTCATCGCCATCTAACTATATTTTTTATTTCTGATTCTGTTACTTCGTCTAACCTTAGTCTTATCATAAGACTTTTTCTTTCTATTACATCTTATCTTATTTGTTACAGTGGATGCACAAGGCAAATCAGTATCTAATAGAAAATCCTCATCATCTAGATCTCCAACTAAATCAGACGCACGTGAGACAATAAGACAAGGCAATTGTTCCGCACTTTTATCTAACACAGACTCATTCTTTTTTAGGATCGTTAGTGTCCTTTGGAATTCATTCTCTTTAATTATATGCGCCGCATTAATTTGCGCTGTAAAAGAACTACCCATAGAGACTCCCAAAACAGTAGCATTATGGATAATCTGTTCATCTGAAAAATTAAGTAACGAGTGTGGCTGAGAGATACCTTGTGCAAAGCTTTCATTACGCCTTTGAGCCAGTAGCATAGCTTTTTCTAGCTGAGTCGCATCAGCATTTGGTTGCGCTCTAAGTCTTCCACTTGACCGAATACCTTTTGCCTCTTGTGATTTAATGCCTCCATACGCAATCACCTCATCAGAAAATAAAGCTGGAGATACCGGCGTGGTCATTATACCCGGTGTGGTACTCATCTTGGTAGCCAAGCCTGCCTGTGATACAAAAGAATTTGAACATGCTGTACCAGAATCATTCTCAAGTGAAACAGAAGATAGAACAACATTATCACTAACCATATCCTTAACCGGCAATGGCAAGGTAGAAACAGTTGTATTCGTCGTAGAATTCCGTTTTGGTGTTACCGTATGCACATACGTACGCTTTGAAGTACCCAGAGGCGAACTGGTAAGGCCCTTTGTTGCATTAACCAGCGATGAAGATATAGGCGTCGAGGACAAAACCCGCGCCGTCGACGAGGAGACCGCCCGAGGCATGGACGACGCGGTGCTGCATGCGCCATTCGCCGCGCTGATCGGCGTCTCAGTCGACGCACCGACGTCCCCCCTGCATGCGCCATGCACAGCTCCTCCCGATGCCCCGATCGACGTCTGCTGTGTGCATGTGTCAGGCACACACACAACAATCTCCTTCCCTTGTGGCGCTCGCTGTGTGCATGTGCCATGCACACACACAGCGGCCTCCACCACCCTCTGATCAACAAGATTAATCCTGCGGCTGCCTTGTTCATCATACATAAGATTAGCCTCCAGTTCATCAACACTGGTCTCAGCCGGGTACAAGGAGTCACCATTCCCATCACACAAGTCCAGGTCCGCCGCAGCACTAAAAAACGGTTCAAGCCATTTAGGATTCGAATCAACCAAATCACAAACTGAAGATGTAAAAGCATTATCATACCTAGGTGTAGCATGCACAATCAAATTCTCATTATTTTGAGCCCCTTTAAATGGAGAAACAGCAATAGATGTACCAGCAGAGGGATCCGGATGAGATGGTTCATAATCAGAATCTTTGCTTTCCTCCTCATTCTTCTTCCTCTTGACTTCTCTGTCGATATCATCACCAGAGTTCTTAGTAGGGCCATCATGGTCCATGTCATCATCCTTATGCATATCTTCAGACACACCATCGTCAACTGTTGTTGGAGCCCTTAAGCCCTCCACTTCAAAACTGAGTCGGAAGAAATCATTACGAATCTTGACATCAAGGCTAGTGGGAATAAGAGCAGGATCCAAACAACTTATGCGGATTCGCAAAACATTATTTGCCCTTGTGTAAGGTATATCAATATCTGTAGTCTCACCAAAAATATCACCAAAAGCCCATAAAGCTACAATCTCATCAAGAGCAAAAGGAGGAAAACCATGCACTCTGACCCACACCTCTTCTGCCGTCCAAACAGGTTCTACATCTTTTCTCCAAAAATCAAAGGACAAAGTAATTTGTGATTTCGGTACACAAAATTTGCCAAAATGCTGAGCCTTAACCAAGTCACTTCTACTTGGAAAATTGACCCTGAATACATTATCTTCCATTTGCTGAACATCCCATTGGTACTGATCATCAGGCATCAGAAACTGCAACTGTGCTATTAATTCAGGTATGGTCATGATCCCTCCTTCAACAGCCACCTTACCCAACCTAGTGTTCTCAACACGAGGCCGAACATCACCAGACAGTGGTATCTTCCAAAAAGTTAAATCTACATGTCCAACCCCATAAACAGCAATTCTTGGTCTTGGAGCACGCAAAGTAGGGCAGTCTCTAGTTGCATGATCAGCACTCTGACAAACATCACATAAAACTGCTATACAATCATTGATACAATGCCCAGTTTTGTGGCACCGAAAACACTCCGGGCCTTTCTTTTTTGCCGCAGCAGCCAAAGCCAAATCAGAGGTCATATTTGGCACAGTATTCTGCGAGAGCCCAGCCCCTGTATTTCTTTCTGCCGGAGCCCCTCCTTGTACCAGTACCCCAACAGTATTAGTACCAAAAGTGCGAGAAACCTCAGAAGGCCTTGCTACCTGCGTCTGTCTCACTGTGGGTGTAACCCGCCCAGATTCTCGAGCAATTGGCAAAGCAGCATCATGAGGAACTGAATCAGAACTAGAAGTAGCAAGTATCTGTTTAGCAAAAGCTTCAGCTGCTTCCTTAACTATGCGTCTTTGGGCATCATTGAGACCACTAAGATCAGGACCATCCCTAGGCGGATCATCCCGCCGAACATAAGTGTTAGAAGGACGGCGATTAAAGTTATTACCTCCGAAACTGCGGTTGTACCCTCTGTTAAAACTTTGCTGATTCCTGAAGCCGCCCCCAGCATTATTGGGGCGCCCATGACCAGCCCGAAAAATACCATCACCGAAGACATCGTTGGAGCGTTCCGCCCCAGCACCATAGTTCCCTCCATGTCCGGCATAACCACTTGGGCCGCCCTGCTCGAAACTGGATCTACCGCCTTGCGGCGGACCAGTTCCACCCCCTTCCCACCTCCCATTTCCACGGCCTCCCCTCGTCGGATTACCTCCACCGCGATTCATGACGGCGGCGACAGCAGGAACGAGCGGAGGAATACGTGGTGCGGGACAGAAAGGGGACTTACCGAAACCTAGCCTACACGGTTGACCACGATCAAAACGAGTCACGCGTGTAGGCGCACGAGACGCGATCACCCGTTCCGGGCCCATACTGCCCTTTCCTGGAACATGGCAAATCGGCTCGTCATCGTATGCGCAAGCAATGGCCCGGCCCAACTCAAAAACAGGATGTTCAAAATTCGAATTTTCCTTGTGCTGAATCTGAGATGGCACATACGTCGCCGACCATCTCTGCCGGCGATGCACACTGTGATCTAATGTCCACCTGTTTTTCACTGGCCCTGTCCTCCGAAACCGTCGCCGTCTCCGCTGAACAAGCACCCACTCAGCAGCATCAAAATTTTCGAGCAAGAAGGTCGATGGCGACATAATCGGCGTTGGAAACCTTGGTCTCCTCACCGTCGATCCGGAATCCTGGACAGGCACAGCAGAAACTGAATTGAAATACTCACCTGATCCGAGCGTGATCGCCGCTAATCTCTGTCTCCTCTTCTTCTCTTCACGTCGCCGTAGCGAAGCAGTAGCCGCCTCCTCCATCGTGCATCCTTCCGATGCAGGCGAGCAGGCGTAGTAACGTGTAGTCTCAAAGGCTGCAGGGTCATCCTCAACGTCGCCGGTCGCCGAGTACAAAGTCAGCGTCGGTTGTTTAGCTTAATTGCATTTTTCCACTGCGATAGAGTCACGTTAATTAACCATGGAGCATTTTCATCGTATCGACCAAAATTGGAACTATACTTGTCTTTTCCAACCAGATATATAGACCACAATTACTATTCTTCTTTAAGTCCAAACTCTTAGATCACTGAACGCGGACAAGGGCATCACTTAAGATTTTTGGATTTCAAAAATCAACACCTCTGCTGGTATCACAATGGGGCACATCTCCGAATTTGTTGATCTCTGGACAAGGATCAACAAGGTTAACCATGTCTAAGACACCCCGAATGACATCACATGGAAATTCATAACTTCGGGGTATATATGGTGGCCAAGGCATACACGTCCCCAATTCGAAGGCATAATCCTTTCCTAAATGCTCGAGGTGGTTTGGAAGAATTGGGCTCATCCAAATTGCAAGCTCTTCGCATGGCTAATCCTACAAGACGAGATCATCTTAAAAAAACACGAATGGTCAAATTGTGGACGTTTAAGCTTTGCAATCAAGAAAATGAAACCGCAATACATCTTTCTTTCAATTGCCGATACACAATACGTGTTTGGAATATGATCGTCGCATGGCTATGGCTTACTTCGGTGTACACATAACTTGAGAAAAATTGCAACTCGGTCAAGAAATGGCGAGAGTCGGTTATATACACCAATGGAAGGGCTAGCTCTGGCCATAGGCGACCATGGGCAACACCCATGGGTCACAGCCGGGGGGGGGGGGGGGGGGGGCATAAACACATCGCTCTTTCATACCGTCATGCTGGAAAAATAAATCACGAGAAGGGCCAAAGGTCCAGCGGAATGGAACAGAAAGAAAAGAAAAGAGGTCAGGGAGCAGAACAAAAGAGACAAGGAAAAAAAAGACAGATAAAGAAGCGATCGACTCGACTCCATCGGTTGTTGTTCCATCCCGAGTCGATCGACTCTAGATCTCCTCTCGGCCTCTGCCTCCGCAGCCTTGCGCCCTCGCCCAGGACTGCCCAAATTGCCAGCGGCCAGAGCCTGCCGCTAGGGCCCTGCAGATCGTCATCGCCTTTTATTTTCGACCGGCTCCTGTTGTTGCTGCATACTGCTTAGCAGCTTAGGTAATTCTGCTAATCTGCTCCGCTTTTTTTATCGATCAGAAATTCAGTGTGTTCTTGACTTCTTGTCATCTGTGTAAACATTGTGACTTGTGAAAGATGTATTTAATTTATTATTTCTTACGGCCGTAGATTGCTACCTAAATGTATCAGTTGCTTATCGGAACCTCTTGACTAAACTACTGAAAAATTGTTTGAGGTCAACTATGTTACAAGACATATATAATGGCTTGGCTACTATGTTGAGAAGGATATTTTGGTTAGTGTTAGGGTTTAGGGTTAGGGTTACATCAATTTTGAAGTTGTCCTCAACGAGTTCACATCTAGAAATGCGTGAAGAAGTTTTTTTGTGAAGCAATGAAGCATTATTGTCGACCGAGTCATTGGAATTTGGTTTCGCTGGAGGTAATAATTCTATCAGGGAATATTACTTCTTAAATTTTTCTACTCCTTTTGTCTTTCAATACTTGCATGACATTGCTTAGTGGTTAACAATTATCTACATAATCTTAGACTATACGAATATAGTTGGATGTTAACTTTTAATATTTTGCTAGTAAAACTTAACACATATATGTCTATATATATACTTGTATGCATACATACATTTTTAGGGGCCTCTTTCACCATCTTGCCCAAGAGCCACACGAAAGATAGAGCCAGCCCTGACCAATGACACTAGAAAATAAATCTTCGGCGTCCCTCATCATGCTCATCTCATGGGAGCTTTGGAACGAACGAAACCGTGTGGGCGTTTCACAATGTTTTTTTTCATGCCTACTTTAGTTACGACCAATATTAAATTGAAGGTGGAGTTGTGAAGTGTGGCGGGCATAAAACACTTGGGTTCAATCATGCCACAAGAGTAGGATTGTGTTTTCGAGCTTTTGTTTGCTTGTGCTTTCTATAAGAATCCTTCTTAATCAATGAGATCGTGACGTGGACTATCAATTTCTTTGCTAGATCGGATTTGATTTTTTTTAACGTTTTCAATTTGAAACAAAAATTCTTTTTTTTAGAGATGAAAAAAAATTCATTTGAGAAGCTCATCCTGCGAAGGACCGGTAATATACCGGAAATCCCAGCCCATCCCGCAAAATCTTTTTCCAAATTCTTGTCAAGAAAAACTATCGCTAACGGTTCTGCAAGTTGGGCCTAATTAAGCGTACATAGATGAATTTACGAAGGCGTGTATTATGGGCCGGCCAAGTCGTCGGGTTCTCACAAACACAGCCTAATGGGCCGTGAGATGCAGTTCCAACCGTACACGGCACTGCCCGTCTCCCCGTTTTAATACCCCAAACCCTCGCGAGTCCCGAGCCTCTATCCCCCACCGCTTCCTGCGCCGTCGCCTCCACGCTCCCTCGAGGTAACCAGTCCGTCGAAACCCTACTCCCCGGTCCCTCCTCTTCTCCCCGTTGCTTAGATCCGCGCGTAGCTATTCTGGATCTTTGGTTTTGGGTTGCATCTTCGATCTGTTCGCGGCGAAGCACGAGCTCTTAGTTTTGCTTCCTAAAAGTTTCGCGTGGATGTGTGATGTTCTGGTCTGATCTGCAAGCGCTGTTGGGCTAGCTAGTGCTTGATCCAGTAGATCTCGGTTATTCACTGCGGAGGTTTTGTTGGTTGTTGATGCTGGCATGGTGTTTAGGGTTTTTGGATGCGTTGTGTCTTCTAGTCGTGAAATTGGGCATGTCTTACAGACTCTTGCGTTTGGAAGGAATAATTTTCGCCGAAGAGCATGCCCGGTGCTCTTGTTGGATTTTTGCTTATGTTGCTTGTCAATTTACATGGCTGTGCCTCTGTCTACCTAGTTAATTTTAGTGCATCACAGCCTTGTGCACAATATCGTTGGAATTAGATATATTATTTTGCGTCAGTTAGTTACCGATCATCATGCCATGGCAATTGTTCTCATTAGCTTGAAGACGTCGGTTCCCATATCGCATCTCAATTTTAAAAGCTGAATATCAGCAGAAAATACCATCCAATTGTATGCTCATGCGTTTTGGAAAGCATATGCGTAGTGGTGATGCACGCTGTGTAATGCTATGTATTTTGCTTGTATTTTCTTTGACCCTTGTCTTCTGCTGAACTCTCTAGCTGCACATTGGTGTTGATTTGATTCCTTGGTTCTCTCCAAATATTCCCAATGCGGTATAACAATTCATAGCTTGACTGTTTGAGCTCTTGGTTGTACTGTATCTCATACGTGGGCACATAGCTCTTTGTGCTGAATGTTGTTGGCGTAAGATGCCAAGTTTTTTGGTGTATTATTGCGCTGTTTGACTTGTTGTTTCTGTTCTACCCAGGGTGGACTGTTTGGTTTGTAATTAGTTACAATACATTGTCAAAAGCTATTACTTCACACTGTACATCAAAGCTGCGAGATAATGAAACAAAACTATGATTTGGCATCAGGATTTAGGCACCATTCATTTCTTACTTTGTTTTGTTATGATTGGTTGCAGTATACATTGTGGTTATATTCTAAATTTCCTAGTGATCCTCTGATATCATGATTTTGCCTTTTGCGTTGTTCTTACACCAACCTCTTCTATGCCTTTAGATCACTACGACATTCTTTTGAGGTAAGATGGCGCCTTCCTTCAATGTCAACTCCGAGGCTGGCCTTAAAAACCTTGATACATACCTTCTGTCCCGCAGCTACATCTCTGGGTATGTGTTTCACACCATCCTATTTACTTACCATCTCTATATTTTAGCACCAGTCTTACCCTGTAATATGTTTCCTCTAGATACCAAGCTTCCAAGGATGACATGGCTGTGTTTGCTGAATTTTCGGTTGCCCCTCCCTCAAAGTACACCAATGTTGTAAGGTGGTACTATCACATCGATGCACTCCTAAAGCTGAGGTATGCACCCAACCTAATTTTAATTCAAAATAGTCAGTTCATTTCTCCTTCGTCATCTCTAGTGATGTTTATTTTGCTAATGATATATATTCATATCCAGTGGAGTTACTGCAGCTGGTCAAGGTGTCAAGGTCGAGTCTTCAATTGTCCCTGAAGCATCTACTTCTGCTGATACCAAGGGAAAGGTTACAACCATAACCTTCTATTTTGGATAAAGTTATGAATTGCATACTCATAGTTGTGCCACTGACTGAACTGTTTCATGTTGTCAGAAGCTATTGGTCATTTGTGTGGCTTGATACCTTCCATTATCAAAAGTATAACAAAATATATCTTGTAATTGCAGGCTCCTGCAGCTGATGATGACGATGATGACGATGTTGACCTTTTTGGTGAGGAGACCGAGGAGGAGAAGAAGGCAGCCGCAGAACGCGCTGCTGCAGTTAAGGCTTCTAGCAAGAAGAAAGAATGTATGTTATCCCGATTTCTTTGCATTTTTTTTCTCAATTATTTCTTTGTGTGGGAACTTTATTTGGAAAGCATGTATAGTCCTAACATCCCTCAAAAATAAAAATCTCAGTATTTGTGAAAGATTTTATGTTCTACAATCTTTCCATTGCTCACTTATATCTTCTATTGTTTCATTGTGTCAGCTGGGAAGTCCTCAGTTTTGCTTGATGTGAAACCATGGGACGATGAGACTGACATGGCCAAGCTGGAGGAAGCTGTGAGAAGCGTCAAGATGGAGGGCCTTCTGTGGGGTGCTTGTATGTCGCTATGCCCTTAGATGCACATTCTATTTCTGTGTAAATATTACCTGTGTTGTGTAACATGGGAGTATTTTCCATCCTGTGCAGCCAAGCTCATGCCAGTTGGATATGGCATCAAGAAGCTTCAGATCATGATGACCATCATTGATGATCTTGTCTCTGTTGACACACTAATTGAGGACCATCTGTGTGTTGAACCAGCGAACGAGTACATCCAGAGCTGCGACATTGTTGCGTTCAACAAAATTTGTGAGTTTCTTCAGCTCCTTTAATTTCATATCCTGGCTTTAATGCACTGGTTATACCTGGCTGATCTAGATGTTATGACATGATGGATGTCCCTCTTTCCTTTACATATGTTTGGAAGTCATACTACACTATTGTGTGTCTACTTCTTATCTCCACTTCATCTTCACTGTCCCTGTTTTTATAGTTATGCAAGAAACAGATCTGAGCACATCAATTTTGATCAGAAAAACTATCCCTGTGTTTCTTTAGACATGCTTGTACAAACTCTGATAATCCTATTTTGTTGCAGAAATCTTCCCGAGGCAGACAATGGTGGTCGGTGGACAATGCAGCAGCGCTATATATCTACAGTTTTTCGTTGCTATGATTGTCTTGGTGTTAGGAAAACAATTCCTGTAAGGTTTTTGGACTAGAGTTGAGTGGAGTCGTAGTATTACTACCGAGTGTGAATCTCTCCTTTGTTATAAGACTGGGTGGTTCAATTTCTGTTTATTTTCTTGTCTGCTGTTTTCCTTAAGCTTGCTTGTGTGCACTCGAGAATGAAAATCATGTACTCAAGCATGTGGAGTACTCCTGCACCAGTAAAATCGTGGCCATTAGTTATGTTGACGTGCCCTACAAAATTTCTACCTTGCAACGGGAAGCCCTTAGTCCTCAAATTCCCCATTGCGCTCACTCACCAAGATACGGTTCTAAATGGTACATGGACCTGAAATTACCTTCAGTATCAAGGTGTGCTGTGCAGAAGTTAATGGAAATCTTTCATGATTGCATCTGTCATGTGCCATTTTCATGTGCTATTTTGTCGATGAGGTTTCGCTCACGCTGTTCGATGGCCGATGGGCAGCAAAGTCATTTTGTGATAATCCGGTGCATATAATTCTCATGTGCACTCATGGCTGCTGGCTGGAAACCTTACCTGTGTCCAGTTTGGCGGTTCTATCAGCACCTTTGGTGTTGCCTTGCTACTATCCTGTGTGGCACTCTTTTGAAAATTCTACATTAACTTAAGAAGTTAAACCCAAATTATGTCTATGCAGAGAAACACTACATCGACTTAACTTAAGAGGTTAAAGCCAAATTATGTCTACGCAGAGAAATACAGAAATCCAGCAAAATATATGAACCATCTATGTATTTCATGTCAACTTTACCTATTTTTCATCGAGACATCAACACTCACCTCTTACGTGAGACTAGCCAAATGGCAGTTAAAGTTGTACGTTCAAAACCAAATAGCATTCGCAGCACATGTATACCGGACAAAACCTGCTCCCCGAGTGACTCGCATCAAAGGTATAGCTGCGATCTCTTTCCGATTCATCGAACATTGAACAAGATACGCTGCCCAAAATCTGAACCCTCGTCAGGACTGTCTGCTACAGACTGGCATCAAAGGTATAGCTGCGATATCTTTCCGATTCATCGAAGATACGCTGCCCACGCATCAGAGTTGATCTGGCTCTTAGGGCATCTCCAGCGGCGCGACGCATTTCGGACACGCAAAATGTTCGCGGACGTCCGTTTGCGTCGCGAGGCGGACGCGGAAATGGTCGCGTGTCCGTTTGCGTCTGGGGCTGGCTCCAGCGGGGCGACGCATTTTGGGCGCAGGCCAGAATTTAAAAAATAGAAGCACGCATAAACTTTTGCACCAAATTTACAGCCGCATTTTGAGGGCTGAAACAAGTTCACCCCACTTTGCATATCGGACTGCGCAAAGTGGAGACCAAAAGGGGCACAACAAGGCCTGTGCAGCAATAAAAATGTCCAAAAGGAGGCCAAGGTGTTGGGCGCATGGCGCCGGCGATCAGGCGTCTCGCGCGCGGATTTCGGCGCGCCTCTTCATGAACCAGGCCCTGGTGTCGTCGTCGACGCTGCTCAAGTCGGCTAGCATGATCCTAGTGTCCTCCGCAAGGATCTTGGCCTTGGCGTCCATCCTCCTAGCCTCGGCGTCAAGCAATTTGGCCTCGGCGTCTGCCTTTTGGACCTCAATTACCTCTTTGGTGAGGTTGTGGTAGATGGCAGCTGCGGCCTCTTTTTCCAGACGCCTCTTGTCGTCCCTAGCAGCCAAGGCGGCACGATTGTCGGCCATCATCTTCTCCATGCTCATGGTGAACGCAAGGGCCTGCGCCTCCCGCTGTAGATCGGCCTTCGTAGCCTTGTGGCCTTGTGGACGAGGTGGAAGGGCTGGACGGCCTTGATCGTCGTCCTCGCCGTCGAGGTTGATCGCTGTCCCATTCCTCACAGCTTCGTTGTAGGCCGCATAGCTTGTCATCCACTTGTTGGCGTCCTTGAGCACGTTCCAGCAATGGACCATATGGAAGCCCTTCTTATGCGTCGCCCTGAACTTCTCCAAGGCGCGGGATACCTGCATTCATAGCCGCCAATGATGTACATAGAATGATGCACATAGTGTTGAATGATGATGGTTCTATCGTGTTTACCATCATGGCCTTGACGCGCCGCTTACGGGGTTGTTAACAGCATGTTCGACCGCCGAGCAAAACTTGGCTGTCTCTTGCTTGATGTAGTTCCATCTTTTTCGGAGGGACTCTAACGTCCGAGGGCTTGTGATATTGTAGGGCGGGTGCCGCCTGGTCTCGTTGTACTGCTGCGAGACCTTGGCCCAATAGACCTTGCCCTTTTGCTGCGCGCCATTAATGCAATCATTGCTCGATGCAAGCCATGCTTCGCACAAGCACTTGTCCTCCTCGTCGACGAAGCCTTGTGTCCTGTGGCTCTCCCCCTTCTTCTTCGCAGGCTTTGTTGGCGCGTCGTCGAAGTCGTCCACCGACACGGGTGTTGGCTGCGTCTGCTAGGTGGCGAACAGGAGTGCGGTTTCGATGTCCTCCGCGCGTTCATCTGCCGTTGGCTCCCAGTCATCCAGCGGGGTCCCGGCCGGATCACCGCGAACGAAGCCGCCGCCGAAGATAATTTCCTGGATGTCAGCCTCACGGCGGTCCTTCCAATACTCCTACGAATCACCAGACGTCAGACGCATGAAACACGGCGAACGCACACATTGAGAGAGCTCACGTACCGGGTCGTCCATCGTCGGGGCAGCCGGCGCCATTTCGTCGAACAGGATGCGGGGCTGCGGCATGCTCTCCTCCGGCACCTGGCGCGTCTTCTGTGTCGCGCCCGAGCTGGAGTCACCGCTTCTAGGAGTCCGGTTGAGGTCGGGAACAGCCGCCCCGTTGAACTGCTCCGCCGCCCCGGTCAACTCCACCGGCGGCAGGCCGGACGCAAACCGCGACGCCGGGTGGCCCTGCAAGGGAGCGGGAGTTCCAGGACGCAGCTGGGAACTTACCGAGCTGACCGACGAGGACGGAGGAGCGACGCCGGCGATCCCCTCTCTCTTGACGAGCATGTAGCCCTCCGCCAAGGTCGGATGGAGGGCTACTTGCACGACGCCGGCTTTGATCTACATCTGCCACGCCTGCTGGTTGGCGGCCGCGGAAATCTTCATCTTCTGGTTCCCGCGCCGGCAGCGACGTTTCGCGGCCTCGATCGCTTTCTCCTCCGGGGAGAGCACCTTCTTTGCAGCCTTCGCCTTTGCCTCCCGGCCGCCGCCGGTGCCGGCCCGCTTTGCTTCCGGCGGACCCTCCATTGTGGCTACGGGGGAGTGTGGGGCGGCGGCGGGTGCGGCGGCGAGGGTTTGATCCGCATCCATGGCGGTGGCTGCGGCGGCGAGGACGTCCATCGCTTCTGGAATGTTTCGCGCCGGTCTAGTTTGCTTTTTCGCGCGGGGAATGGCCAGTGGCGCGAATTATATCGGCCTCGCTGCCACTGACGCGCGGGTCCTACGTCTTTTTCGGCGGTCACTCGGCGCGACCGCCGAGCGTCCGCGGAGACGCAAACCTGGCGCATATTTGGGCCAGGTTTGCATCTCCGCGGACGGGCCGGTCACTTTGCGTCGCCCCGCTGGAGCAGGGCCCAGACGCATTTCCGGTCACGGCGGACGAAAACGGTCGCTCAGCGACCATTTGCGTTGCGCCGCTGGAGATGCTCTTATCTCTATCTTTCTCGTCTGTTGGCCTCCGTTCGGGCTTTGGTTTCATCTTCTTGTTGGCACCGTTCCAATGAAGATGACCTTATCTATAATAAATGATTTTCGGCCATTTATTCAAGGACAAAGATCTTTTCTCCAATGTCAATGGTCATGCTGCATGATTAAATTTCTCTTGGTATGAGTCTCCAGATCAATTATGGTTCTTGTTGAAGTTGTATCAAATATGTGTATAGTCTCCAATTGGAGTTGAATTTTGTAACATCGACCTAATATATAAAGGCACACGGGTAGCCAAAATAGACTAGACAAAAGCTAGGTTAGACACAAGATCGATTTTCGGTGACGGTTCGGCGCCCGTGGCTGGGGCGGACCGGCGTGACGTTTGTAGATCTAACGTATCTGTGCATCGTGGCGGGCTTGTCGTCGACGATACTACGATAGTATCTGAGGAGGAGCGCCCGTAAAGCATGCCCCGCAGATGCAGGCGTTTATCAACTAACTGCATTATCGAACATCGTCTCCCGTCTACTTTATGCAATGATCTAATTTCTTACTTCTATGTAAGAGTTCTTTTCTCATGGTTGCCACGAGGAGTATTGTTCTTGCAATATTTGTCATGGTTGTTATGCCATCAACAATGGTGATTAATACTCTAGAATCCCAAGTGACCAATATGTTCGGTTGATTTTTCCCTAGCATACTCATGTTGGTACTCTTGCCGATGGTGACTGACTATTTTAACGGTTTTACACATGCATGTATCGTTGATATTGCGGATGAAATGAAAAATTACAGGTGAAACTTTGTTACTATTTAGGATAGGTTTTTTCTGCTGCCTTTAGAAAAATGTAAAATTGTATCATAGAAGAAAAAAGATTTTAAAGACATCAAAGATTTACTTGTCTGTTTTAAATTCTCTTATATTTGATGAGGACAACTCAGTTGACCTGAGTATGCATGGGATAGATATGCAGCTCGTTAAAAGATGCACATCCCGATTACATTATTGTACCTTCTTGGCCAAAAGCAACAAGGGATTCAGGACCACATCGCGGGAGCTTCTCGCTAGTTCTAGCCTCCATAGATATTTCTTTTATTGTAGAATTGCCTCCCTAGAGATCGACCACATTCTTATGTTTCGATCATTGGTCCACCCACCAGTGTTGAATCATGAGTGTCCCTGCCCTGTCCAGACATTCTTGCACAGCCATTCATCCAAATTGATTTTTTTGGTTCGCAATTTGCGACTAAACAATTGGAAATACTACTAGTAGCCTTTGATAAGCATACTTCATCAGGCCAGACAGGCTCCATCTCATGCTCTCCTCTTGTGGATCCCTAGGGCGTCCTTCCTTAACTAGCAAAGACTACATGCCTAAAGCGAGAAGAGCTCCACCAATCCTATACACTTTACCTTCTACCTTACACAAACTTTACCCCCTAGTCGTTTTCTGCAAACCAAAAAAATACTTGTCAAGAAGATTAAAAAAAGTTGTACTGCCGTTTCTAAAAAAACGAACAATAGTAAATAGTTCAGATTCATTTGTGTGCACAAATCGTATAATTAAGAGAAAACTCTCTTTGGCCCCCGTAGTGATCTACTTTTATTTTAAAAACTTTGAACGTAGTCACTGATGTATCCTACAAGTATGCAAAATCGCATTGTGAAATTATTTGTATTATGGGCCACACAAAAATGACAAAGTGTTCCAAATTGAAAAATTTCCATGTATCTATGATACATCTTAGATTCCGATTTTTCTTCATTTTTATAAAAATATGATTTTGTATTTTTTTAAATAAAGGACTTGCTAAGCTGAAAATCTTTGCTCGATAATTCAGTTCATATTTTCAAATAAAAAGTTATGTCTATAAACTGCCTTCTACATCGCACATGCATGGTTTTCTAACTACCGCAAAAAAGACAATTCACGATTCTTTTACTTCTATAAACTCCACCGCATTGCGCTAGTTTTTACAACAAAAATCGTGATTTGAGTTCGCTTCAACCCGTCAGTGTTTGTGGGGTTTTTCAGAGTCGAATGTGGTGACACTTTAAACTTGGTCAACCTGTCATTTTCTTTTACAAATACATGGTCCATCCCGGAATACATAAAAAAAGGGTCAATCATTATTCGTCAATATTTCAAGTTAAAATTAAGGTTGTGTTGGGCGAAACAAAGGAGAGTCAGCGTTTTCACCTGATACATAGGAGTATGTACTGTACTTTGTAGTGAAGATCACATTCAATGGCACATCGGCCTTTGCCAAAGGTGCAGAGTGTTGCTTGGCGCTCACTCATGTGTACCTTTTTTTCCAGAGTTGGCACAGACGCACACGAATGTGCCGGTGCTCTGCCTCTGAAGTCTGATCCAAATGCCAATGGAGATTTGGGATAGATGTGCGCCCCAGCTCCAGGCTGGCTTTCCGTTTTCGGCAGTTCTGCATGTTCCAAGAACCCTAGTTGCTGTACCCTTTCTGTCCATTCATGGCACATTTTTCATTGAGCCGTATTCTTGAGATTGGCCACATTGATTAAACTAGAACACATGAGGGTCCACTTCCACACCACATGCACTAATTACTGTAACTTGTATTACACAAAATGATAAGGAGTACGTAGTATATATATATGTGGAACATGGATATATCTGGCCTCTGAAAAAACAGAAAGGTAACTAAAGTGATTAAGCTGAAACTTAATCCCTCTTATGAACATCAGTTCAAATCTTGTGCATGTATGTAGACCGTGCGATCTTCATGCAGCAGTACAACCTGATGCATTCGGTCGTCCTCTATCTATCTGATTGATTCATCGTTCAATTCTGCACCTGGAGCATATGGATTACTGCGGATCCATCATCCTCTATCTATCAGATGCATACAATCTGCAAAATTAACATAATCCAAAATTCAGTACTTGTCAGGTCAGATTCAATCTACTGAATGAGTATTCTGGTGAACTGATTGGTGAATTCGATTCAATACTAACATGCCATATGAACTTTATAGCTTACCAAGTCACATCGTAATGATCTTGGCCTTGTACCTGGTCTCGGTTTACACCTCAAGAACAATGACTGCAAAAATAAGCAAGATAAATCGACTATCAGTTCATGCTATAATCAATAGTCTAAGAAATGCTACTTTCCATGCATGCAAGGTCTGATCTACGTGGGTGCAAAGCGATCTTTCATCTCCACTGGAGACATCTTCACCACTGTTAAGGCAGTAGTGAAATTAAATCTAGCAACTTACAGTCTGAATCTGTTTTGTCCCACTTCGAGACATCTTCTCCGTTGTCATCCTCCTCCTCCTCATCCTCGTGACAACCATCCATTTGGATCTTCTCCATTTGTTTGTCCTCTAGGTAATACTTCCTTGACGACGATGCCGCGTTGCTCGGTCGCGCGGCGCTCATCTTCTTGTGAAGCATCGTCCTAAATAACTGCACATTTAAACGCATCAACTTGCATGATCAATCATGCATAGAGACAAAATGTGACAAAGACGTAACTGAACCTAAGATCATGCATGATAACTTATGTTTATTACCTTCTCCAGCTTTGTTTCGACTGGATCCTTGAAGCTTGGCTGCGGCGCGAAGCCGCCGCCGCAGACGAACATCTTCTTGAGGAGAAACTTGAAGGACTTCTGCTTGACGCCGCCGCCGGTGGTGCTGGCGAGGAGCTCCCTGGCCTTGCTGAGTATGATCTGCGTGTCCGGCGAGAACTCCGCGCCCCCGTTCTGGCCCGCCGCGTCAGGGGCCTGCAGCCTGAGCGAGAGCCGGCGGTCGACCTCGAGGCTGGAGGGGCAGTTGAGGAACCTGTCGAGCGGCAGGTTCTGCTCGTCGTCGCCGGCGCCGGCGGTGGAGCCGCGGGCGCTGGACTTGGACTTGGCGCGCCGGAGCAGCTTGTTCAGCGCGTCCTGCAGCTTCTTCACCTCCTCGACGGTGAAGTCCGGCACCGCCTGGTCCTCCGACGGAGCCGTGGGCTGCTCGTTGCCGAGCGTCCCGATGGAGAGCATGCTCCAGTCGGCGGCGCTCCTCTCCTCGCGAGCGTCGTATTCCTGGTCGAGGCAGCGCGCCCGGGCCGGAGCATCTACACAGGCGCGCACGGACGTCAAACGCATGCATGAACCTTTACGTTCTCATCCCATGATCAGGGTGAAGCAGAAACCAATGCATGGGACAGATGACTTACTGCGAGCCGAGCTCCCGGCGGCGGCGGTGGGGCGTTTCTTGTCTTGTTTGGTATTCAAGCGATTCTGAACCCAGTTAATGAGCTGCCAAACAGAAAACACTGCAAATTACATCACTGGCACGTACATATACGTATAGTATACTGCTGCTGAACCCCGTAAGCGAGCTTACCCCCATTGATTCTTGCTTCAAGCTACCAGGTGCTACCTTCCAGCAGCGATCAGAGCGGTGAATTTAGTGCAGCGTTAGGGCCGGAAACCGCAAGAAGGATGAGCTAGCAGCTGAGCTGATGGGCACAGTTTGAGGGTTTTAGAGGTGCCCTCGGCCGGCCTGGTGATCAGCGAGGACACCGGCGCTTCTGATCTACTGCATTCATCGGGCTGAAAGCTTGGGAGCTAGCGCGTCTAGTAAAAGGAAGCTGAGGGGAGTGACTTGGATGGAGCAAGGGTCCCCTACCCCGGTGAATTAAATAGGGTGAGAGTGAGTATACAGTGATAGTCTACCCGATGGCTGGCTTGACGCTTGAGGGTAGAGTGGCCAAATTGCATCCACTGTTAGGCTTACATGTGTACTTACCTGAGGAGGGGAAAAGGACAAAAGGGTGTTTAATTAAGTGTAAACATTGTTCAACTAGGACCCGTTATATGTATCAAATTACTGCTTGTACGAATCAGCATTTCTTACCGTGGCTCGCAGCTAGTGGATCGATCTGGACTGGACTGTTCTACGCGAGTTGTCTTGTGTGTCCTATATTATAGATGGATCGTACATCTTATTAGTAGCCAGTAGCAGGCGCTCCAGGGTTCTGGAACTATTTTGGGATCACGCCCTTGAGAAAGAAAAGCTGCGCCGGCGGCATAGTTCCAGCAAAACCGGTTGAATATATACTGCCACCAGGTGCCCGGTGCAGCAGCGAAGAGCCTAAAGCCCTGGAACCGAAGCGGGCGTACGTGGCCGGTCGACATGCCCCAGTAGCCAGAACCGGGGCTCGGCCTACGTGGGCTCACACGGACCCAGCCCTCCGACCCTAGTTTAACCATGGCCGAGCTCGTCGGAGATCGGGCTCGACGCTCACACTTAATTGCCCACTGAGCCGCGGGACGATCGCTCCGGTATTTAGGACGGGGAGAAGGGTTACGGGATTGGAGGGAGGAGCCTCGTGGGGGCTGATAATTAATCTAACCACGCCGCTAATCACTATGCTCCGGAGACTAATGGTGGTCCTGCAGTGGAGGGGTTAACTAGGGGTAGACGGCGAGGAACCGGTGATTAAACAAACAGGTGTCAGCCCGACACGATGTGGTCTGGTCTGGTCGTGACACTTGGCGTCTCGGATCTTGTTTTTTTCTTTGCAGCTGGGCGTGTTGGATGGCCTGTGATTGGCCACAGCGGTGAGCTAGCTCCAACGCAGATCGCAGACAGTCATCACTATTTTAAAACAGAAAAATCGTGCATACCTGGTGCATGCGAAGTTGTGAAGGCTCTGTCGTAGGAAAAAAATGGCTCTGCTGGCCAAGTATACGCGGGAACAGATGTTTTTGCTCCAGTTGAGACGTTCCACGGCGTTCTCGTGCACACGGAGAGAAACAGTTATGTGGCTCGCTACACAATGATAACAATGAAGCAGACCTACGGGATGGTTCTTACGGTTGGGACTTGGGACGAAAAGTCTCAGGATCATAGACTGTAAACAATTTCTACCATCTGCTTCCGGAAATTCTCCTTTGCACAGTATTGGAACATTTGTGTCAGCTCAAACTATCACGAACTATCCAAAGTTGAAAATCCACCACGGGCATGGAGTACAACCGAAGAAGACCTGATCATTCTTGATCAGGTCATTCAAGCTATACAGTATGTCACGCACAGACCTCGGCGAACTCCACTATGTACACCCAAGAAACCAGATCTCCGGTACTCCACCACACAGTACAAGACGGGCCTGCCACTACGATTCGGACCCTCCACAGCACACCTCCGAGCAGCACTCGTAGCAGCCCAGGCACGAGAGTGCCGTGCAGATCTGCGCCATCACGATGGCGCACTGGTCGTTCATCCTGTTACACGCCTTGATGCAGCACATGCAGCAGAGGCAGTCGGCGACACGACTGCAGCACCCGCCCGCCTTCTTGAATATCTTCAGCGTCTCCGGTGGTTTTTCGTTGCCGAAGCCTGCAAGCAGATTTTCCCTGGTTGCTGCTTTGTCACCAAATCCTAGTTTCAGGCCATGAAGCGGGATTCGTAGTGGCTCATTAGCTCCTTTTTGTTTCTGCTTAACCTGTTAAAGCAAACCACAGAGTTTTGTTAGAAACATTCCAAATCAATTTACACAACTCCAACAATATACACAACGGTAATTATCTCTACAAAGAGATTATCAATGGGACCTACTTTTTGTGGTGCGTCCAAATTGGTTTGAAGTGCAACCATGCTTGTGTACTCTGAAATAACGCTATGTTGTATGCTTAATCTCATCACCTGTGAAATAGAAGAAAACGAGTTACTCAAGAACTATGGATACTATCAATTGAATCAATTCAAACCAAACATTTCAAGATGCGCAACATGGATGAGAAACTATACGGTAAGCAAGGAGAAACAGCTCCGATCCATAAATGAAATGGAAAATGATAAACACAACAGCATGTAGCAAGTCGCAACTTTTCACAGTTCTTCAGAACAGAAAATGTAAGAAGCATACATCAACATCAAAGCCTTTTTCCCAAGCAAGTTGGGGTAGGCTAGGTATGAAACCGCAAAAAAGGAAATGTAAGAAACATACCCCCAAAAAAGGGAAATGCAAAGAAACAAAAATTGCTTCGATTGAAATATCACCGACTTGTCAAAACCATTCAACAACCTTTTTACTTGTCTAGATGTTTTGGTGCTACTCATGTTTTGGTGTTTCTTCAACTTTGTCTACCATACCAAGTTGTGGTTACAGAATAACTCATCAAATTCTAACTGTATCACACAGAAAGTAGATGTTTAAATTTACAAAAAAAAAACGCAACAATTGCCTTAACTGCTCACCTTTCTCTCCAACTGTTCAAATCTCTAATTGTATTACACAGATAGATGTTTAAATTTACAAAAAAAAGCAAAGCAACAATTGGCTTAACTGCTCACCTTTCTCTCCAACTGTTTGTCTGCAGAAAGCCATGCCTTCGCTGTGAGAAGAGCAATCTGCTGTGCCGCCAAAAACTGGAATATATTAACGAAAAGAAATGGAGTCTTGTCAGCATATACTAGGATAACTGGATAGTCCTAAGCATTTGATATCACTTAGCCTGAGGTTTAAATATTCCTGATAGAATTAAATAAAGACGTTGGCAAATCCACAAATGGATAGTAAAAGTAGCAACTCCTAAGACAAATGTATAAAGTAGCAAGTTTGGGCATCTTACATTATCAAGAGGCATGTCTGTTACATGCTGGACCTTCAATTCAATTGAGATTTCTGTCATGTCAGCCAAGTTACCCTTTGCTATAACCGTATCAGGGAACTTGCCTCGGTATTTTCCAGATACACACAAAGGAGACTCTGCCGAAATGTCTGGGATGTACTCAGAATCCACCTGAACAGAAAAATAAAAATCAATAACACGACCATCAGACATACTAGATTTTTTTCTAGCTACGCTTGCAAGATCTAGATTTTTTTTCTAGCTACACTTGCAAGATCTTGCCCCACCTCCCGTTCATCTAACCTTGCACAAATAAGATAAGGATACCACAGCTTAAAAGAATCTTACAGAATAGGTCGGTTGCTCAAAAAAGCGGCATAAGAAAGTTTAATGAAGATGGTAAGCGTGTATGGTTTAGTCCACATCTATGCACTGCTGGAAAAAATTATCTGAACTGTCCTAAAACATAATATGACATGAACATGATGCCAGCAAGAACTGCATAATGCAATTTATCGCAGCCAATAACTCTAAGGGATAGCTTTTTTTATTATAAGAATCCCTACTACATAATGAAATTCACACAATTAAGTAATTTTAGATTGACAGGGCATGATAAAAAAGGAAATTAACTATGCAGACTCACTTCAAAATCATCAAGATATTTTGTAGCGTCAATGGAGATATTTGCCACTGCTGTATTTGATGCTTTCTTGAACCACTTAAGTATTCGACTCTCAACTGATCCTGGATAAAACATCAGAAGAATCGTTACTATCATGAAGGTTTAATAGTCCAATTCAGCGTACAATTAATGTTAAGTACAACAGCGTACAATTAATGTTTTTATAATGACAGATGAATTACACAGATCTCCAAATCAATAATGCATTAGTAGAATTTTCAGGATAATTTGCCATCAAATTATTGAAGCAGAAATGGTGATTGTAGGAGGCATAAAAAAAGCGCAGCAGAGTTATATACAAAAATAGAATAAATCACGGATTGGGACAGCTCTCAGTCTATAAAGCAAAGAGGTTTCTGAGAAAAACTTGTGTCCCATTCAAGAAAAACTTGGCCCATATCAGGACTTCCGCATATAAATAGTTTTTTAGGTGGAAAGATTGATATACTTCTGAGCAAACTTGGATAAACTTCGAATATCAGCTCCATAAAAGTTGGAAAACATCACAGTTAATACTTCATATTTGCCGCATACCATCTACTCCCTTCGTCCCAAATTCAGTGACTCAGATTTGTCTAGACACGTTTTAGTGTGTACATACATACGAATCTAGACAAATCCAAGTCACTAATTTGGGACGGAGGAAGTAATAATTTTCTCCTTTTGAAGTTATAATATCATCTCATGTCATCTAATCAAATACTAAGGTGTATACCTCATAGTATATACTCCCTCCGTCCCGTTTTAATCAACGCGGGAGGAGAAAAACGGTTCACTAATCTCATTTTACAGTCCAGTCCTTAACAAAAACAGTAATCTCCGTCCAGTCCGTGATCGAGTGTACCTCCATCCAGCACTGGATCGATCGAGCCAGCACCTCCGCCACCCGCATCCGCCCGCTCCTGCTGGGCACGCCACGCACAGAGCACCAGCTCTCCTGCTCGACGGAGCACGCCACGCTCTGCCACCCACCTCCGCCCGTTCCTGCTTTGTACGCCACGCTCCAGCTCCTGCTCGTCGGAGCACTGCCATCGAGGCACATGTAGTGGACAGATGTTGATCGGTAGGGGTGGGAAAAATCAAGTCCCCGTGTGCAGGTTGTCCATCGATCGGAAGTCGAAGCCAACTTTGATTGGAGTCCTGGCGGAGGGTTTGTCTACCTCACCGATTCACGGATTCGAGCGGGGCGTGGAGATGCTTCACATGGCCGGGAGAAGAAGGGGACGGGGATGGGCAGCGGCGGCGACGATTGGGGAGAAGGCGGCGACGAGGAGGAGAAGGTGGCGACAAGGAGAAGGGGACGGGGAGCTGCGGCGGCGGCGACGGGGAGGTGGTGGGTGGAACTATTGAGGGAGAGGACTGGGAGGGAGGGGACGGGGGTAGGGGAAGGGGACGACGGGTACGTGTCGTGGGGCTGGTTTCCAGTTGACTTGGCAACCAACGGTGTACGCTCAAAAAACAAAAAAAGGTGGGGGGTTTTCGCAAAAAGACAGCCAAGTTAATTAAAATGGGACGGAGGGAGTAGTATATAGTAATACCATATAAGCCTGCCCAAAATGTCTTACAATATGGGACAGACGTAGTACTGAACTAATACAGAATATACCTTACGGACATCACCAAAACTTCCAATAATATACTCGGGATACAAAAGAATTCTCAGGGAATCCATAGAATAAGTCACATAATATGCATATCAAAGTTTCCAATTCGAAGCTCAGAAAGGGGCATTGGATATAGTTTGCTAATTCAATAAAACATAGAGGTGGGTTCAGTACCTGTTTCGAGTGCAGCATCATAATGCCCCTTGCCAATTGATGCCAGCATGCGCAAGAAATAGTGGTTGCAATATACACCTAATATTTTCAAGTGAGGAGGGTTGCAAATAGTTAGAAAAGAAAACACAGCCATTACTCAGTAAAAACATAGTTCAACTCGTAAAAATATTGAAACTAAAAAATTAAAAAGTGTGTTGTTCGTAAAGCTTCCTTGAGCTTCCTTTCACAAGGAATAAATATATGCGTACAAGCATATAGAAAGATCAGGCAATAAGCTTAAAAAAAGAATATCTGTTTTGAGCCCGAGAACTGGGATATAGTTCTACAATTCAGATACTAACATAATTGCGTACATGAAGGTTGCTCCTTAAGATTACCTAGTCCAAAAGTAGAAATCCGGGGAGATTTAGATCCTCTGCTGATGAGCTCAGTTTGCACAGTTTTGCAGATTTCATGTTCATCATCAACCGATCCATCAGTCATAAGAAAGATTTGTGGAAGCACATCATGAACACTTGACAATAAAGCCATTGCCTTACGTGAGACAAAAAAAAAGGAGAATATGAGACAACAAAAAGAGAAAGACCAAGGATAATATGGCATACCCAATTGAGATCATATTCAAAATAATAATACCTCACTTAAAGGATGCATAATATCGGTGCCGCCCTCAGCAACAAAGCTTTGGTTCATCCAATCAATCGCACCAGCTATTGTTTTCTCGTTTACTTTCTCTAAACAGGATGAGAATGAATGGAGCTCATCATTAAATGTTACAATGTTGAAGTAATCTCCTTGCGCAAGTTCTGAAAGAGCTGTAGACACTGCATTCTTCACATTCTCAAGAGGTTTCCCTTGCATGCTTCCACTTGTATCAACAACAAACACAACTGCCTTTTTGAAGACCTATTGGATTGCACATTTGCACTGATGAGATGAAGTACCAAGGCAGCAAGTTTTGTGAAGTGAAAAGAAGATGATTTTTTCTGAAATAAAAATTTATACATAAAAGTTGCTCCCTAGGTTTCTTATGACTTCAATGATGTATCAATCTAGCACTTCTTATCGGCATTTCTCTAGATGAAATAACACAATCGAATCGCAAAATAAAATCATTGAGGGATCACGATAACACTAGTGTTACATTACTTAACCAGTAAGGTCACAAGAAGAGGTCCCAGCATTCAAAATAGAACATTTTACAATTGCAGACATCGCAATCAAGGAAGACGTGATTTTGTTAAAAAAAAGGAAGACGTGATTGATTATATGAACTATGGTAGTGCAGCAGAAAAAACCAAGTAAAAGCAGCTAACCTTTTTATTTCCATTTCCAGGTAAAAGGAAAATGCTGAACCTATCTCTATCATCAGAATCTTGTGATGTTGAGGGCTGCACGAGGATACCACCAGACAAGTTGCCAGAGTAAACCTGTCGACAACATCCAAACAAATTAGGCACACACACAAAAGAAAACATAGTCAGCAGTAAACTTGGATCATTAAATTGTGATAAATCCACATGACAGTTCATAGATCATCACCCCTGCTCATGAATTATTTCCTTTAAGATGCCTTGCAACAAAAAAATCCACAGGAACTAGTGCAGCTAGTCAAGATCATAGAAGGACTAACTCACACTGTAGGAAAATGTGAAATCTTTGCTCGACCAACTCTCAACAATTGCTTCATGCAGGAAAGACAATTTATCTCCCTGCCTTGCCTTTTCCTGAAATAGCAATATGAAGATAAACATTTGGAAAGGCCATAGATGGACTCAAATGCAGAAAAAATAATGTTATCTAAGCAACAAGTTATAATATATTACCTTCAAAGGATGGCTTGTGCCCTGCAACAAAACCTCTTTACTGAATCCACTATTCACAGTCAACTGAATTTTCTCCCTCTTCATGAATACTTTTGGTAAGGGGTTGACATAGTATGGGAAACGGAAAGGTATGTCGACCGAAAAACGTCCATTGTCATAGTGTAACTTCTGAGACCATTTAACTGTGGCTAAAATATCCGCTCCACCCTCCACCTTGATTTATATGACAGCAATGCATCAGCAAAGTTACAGTTTCATTTAAAGGACAAGAGTGGAAGACTGGAAACATATATGTGTATATAACAAGTACCTGTGGTATTGTCAAGCAAAACATGTGGGGCTTCAAAAGGCTCCCACTATCAGCTTTACCAATATTCTCCATGGACTGGTCTTCTACTTCGATTACTTGAGTATTGTATGATCTTTTTCCAACTGTAACCTCAGCGCCTAGAATTGAACCCTATTAGCCAAACCGTTCTTAGGTTGAGACCATGACATAATATAATTACAAATAATAACCATATGAACAAACTAGGTACCCAATGCTTCATTTCATCTATTTGTTTAACAGTGGATGAGGAATAAGTCATATAGGAGGTGACATGTAAGTACTGAAAATAAGTTCAATGAATTTCTTCATTATTTGTACCTATCGATTTTTTAAAATTAAAGCAACGAAAGTGACTTTTTTTTTAACACAAAAAATGTAATGGCACTGCAGGTGCTTGAGATATTTTTTCTACTTAATTTGTTTATGTCCTTGTCAGCCCACTCTACAAGGCAAGATGAACAACAGGAACCCAGCAGCACTTAATAATGCTAAATAACCATCCAAGATCAATAGCTTCACTATCAAATTAATTTCCAATTCCAAGTGATGCCCTACCACATTTTGAACGAATACCAGGTAAACTTCTATATGCTGGAGTAAAGGCGAAGCTATTCCAGTACACCCCAAGTGTGTGCCTGGCTCTTGAATGACCAAAATATCACTTCCGGTGATTGTTTCCATTGGTCATTGGACAAACCAAGGAATTAGTTTCACTTGCTCATGTATTATGCAATTACCTAAAATCATGATGCCACAATATTACATCACCACAGGCAACAGCAAAAGTACACACCGGACAAAGGACTGAAGGAGCCATGTTAAATGAGTTGCAAAGTGCACCACCAAGCAAAACTGCTAATCGAGGCCGCACGCACCAAACAAGAGATTCATGGGCCACAACTGTATACAAACTCTAGTCAAACGGACTAAATAACACTTGACAACGCCAATCATGTCACCTAACTGAATCTCCCTGACGCAAGCCAACATCAATCAACAGGAAAATAAAATCGCAACAGCAGAATCCTTAACGGCTCACCTGTTCCCCCATGGGCACGATGATCCTGACGTCGCAGTCGCGGCTGCGCGTGATGCAGTGCAGCCACCATCGCGCGCGCAGGGTGACGGCGGCGACGTCCAGCGCGCAGTCCACCGCCAGGTCGACCTCCTTCATCTGCAGCGGGATGAGCGCGGGCGGGTCGAGGCGGCCGTAGACGTAGGGCTGGTAGCTGGGCACGTCGGGCGTGTCGACGGCGCCGGGGTCGGCGACCACCGCGTAGGCCATGGGCGCCGCGGGCAGCAGCAGCGCGTCGGGCCCCCGCTCCATCCCCGCGGGCGGGCGCGGCGGCGGCAGCCCGCCCGGCAGCACCAGCCGCTTCGACAGCTTCAGCCCGTCCTCCACCGCGCGCGCGAAGTCCTCCATGGGGAACGGACGCGCCGCCGCCGCCTAGGGTTTCGATGGGATGGGGAGGCGGGGAGGGCGTTCGATCTGTGTCGATGGGCGATGCGGCGGCGAGGCGGGCGAGTTTTTATTGGGAAAGGCGGAGATGGATTTGATAAAGTTGGCCGGAGAGGGAAATGATGAGCTGGGTCGGGGTCGCGAGGAGGCGATCGGGAGGGATGGCGAGAGCTGGGTGGTGGTGACAGGCTGCGGAGGCGGTGAGAATAAGGAGCCGGCGGCGTGGGCCCCAGGCTTGGTTCGATTCGTTAGTCGTTTGGCTTGCCAAAGGTTAGCTGTTCTTTTTTATTTTCTATATCTACAGAAAGGATGAAGCTATGTGAGTTGGGCTGTTAACTTGAAATGGTGGTTTGAAGGTGCTGGAGTTGGGGTTGGCATCTTTTGTTAAGCACCTGTGATTTCCTTTCCATTGTTTATCTACCAACTCATTTTCAATGTTGGGATGCTAGTGTTCAACCAATAGGGAGTTCAGATGGTTATACCATTAGTGTTCAACAATGATTTCTGAATTTGGAGGAATAGGCAATCATCTTTGGATGTTAGAAGGATAACTACTCACATGTAACATGTACACTGAGAAGCACAAATTTGTACACTCCAATGCCACGAAGTCCAAGAACAAAAGGAGCATTACAAGCATGCCGTATCGGTAAAACATAATGTGGAATTACAAATATCGACTTCTAGATACTCGCGTTGGCCGCATGGATAAGCAATGTAGCCAAGAGCCAAAGTCCAGCAGCAACACCATCGAGGGTTGTGAGAGCGCAGCCTGTTGTGGATATACTTCATAGGTGTACCATCGACCGCGCCTAGTTCCGGCAAGCCCGGGTGGCCCACAGATGGTGGTGATGCCATATGACCCACCGGGCGACCCAGTTGATCAAGATTCAGGATGGAAGAAGTCAAGCCCAGGAACAAGGAGCCGGATCTAGCCCGACCAATGCCAGGAGTCGGATCCGGCCCGACCAATGCCTCTGAGCACTGTGTTCTGAAGCTGGGTACCGCGTACCACCGTTCCAAATGGCTTTCTGCCCTATGTCCCCTACTTCTTCCCTCCTCCGGAGTACCGTTGAATAGGCAACAACAGAGCCGGTGAGGATACATCGCCACACATGCGTGACCAACCACATCATGAATATCTGACCAAATAATACAAACTAGGTGTGTACTTCAATTTGGTTTCAGCGAAACTAGTTGATCGAGTATGCAAAGGGAAATTGCTTTCTAGAGCCAAAAGGATAGAACCAACAGACTTCGCGACAATGAAGACCGACCTAGAGAAACGTTTGTATGCGCTCAACATATGAGTTGGAATGGAGATGGGGAGAGGTTGACTTAACTTACACCCTAAATAGGAAGGTATATTATTTTTATCGATAAATTAGACCTGGTGCTTGTAGATTGCTCACAAAGGAAACTCAAATTTATGCCTCATATAAGTGAAAGAATAGTCACTCCTATATATTTATTATTATTATTACAACTTCATTACTTTACTTATAGAGTAGTTTCCTTCCTTTTTTGCTTCATGATCCATGCCCAAATTTTTGTCCATGAGTCATTTGTTGAAATATCAGGTCTATGTCGTGTGTCCAATGAGTGATTTCAGATTTCCACTAAATCTCAAAACCCAAATATGCGGCACCCCAATTATAATTTAGCCCAAGTTATGTGGTAGGAGGTGGGAGCTAAGTCGAGTCTCACATTAAAAGTTAGGAGAAATTTAGACCTTGTTTCACCCACTTGGTAAAAGAGTGAGAATAGGAATTCTCCTCCTCCTAAGGATTGAGCCTCAAGCTAAGCTTTATTTCACTTATTCACGAAAACAGAGTCTTTGTCGGACGTGTCACAATTAGTCAACCCGGGTCACTCCTGGATCGTGGGATACTATAACCGACTCGAAATATGCGACCTGGGCAATTCCCACGAAATCTAGGGTTTCCTGAGCCTCTCTATATAAAGTCCTACACGGATGCCACCAAAACGACACCTTACACACAGGCTAAGATTTTGCCATCTCTCTCTCTGCTTGTGCCACCACTATAGTCTACTCTGTCCTACCTACCGGCATGCACCGGGGAATGGGAGAGCAGGTCTCCGGAACAAATCTCCTTTTGATCTTGTACATGAGAGGTTGAATTAAGTTTTTGGAAAGCGTTACGCAAATGCTCACGGTGTTCATCGTAGGTCGTCTACCTGGAAAGTTGGGTGGTGTTGCTTACCATCGTCTCCATCACCTTCTGCTTCGACCCATTTTCACTAATATTGTCATCAACAACCTCACCGCCGCGTCGACAATTACTTCACCTACAACTGATCAGTACATGCGGCATATTCTGATTTGTTTACTAATGGATGTTGTAGCGTGTACATTTATGCTATTCATGTTGATTACATCTATTATGTTTGAGTTTCAGATGTTAGTATTAGTAGATATTGTCATCGTATTTAATATTCTGAAACTAATCATGGAATTATTGACTATTTATCTAACACCGACGTCACACAGCACGAGATTGACTGGCTCTACCGGTCTAGAAGGATACCGGAGGGAGTATCCTGCCGGCTTCCCCGCGACGAGATCGAACCGGTACCCGAACCCGGTGAGTTCGTCGTGTTTCTTGCTCACTTCGAGCGTGGCTTCGGCCTTCCCGCTTCTGACTTCTTTCGCCTGGATTTTTACCAACTCCAGCCTCACCACCTTCCCGGCAATGCCGTTTTTTACATTTCTTGTTATGCCACCTTCATGGAGGCCTTGATACGTCTCCAACGTATCCATAATTTCTGACGTTCCATGCTTGTTTTATGACAATACTTACATGTTTTGCTTGCACTTTATAATGTTTTTATGCGTTTTCCGGAACTAACCTATTAACAAGATGCCACAGTGCCAGTTCCTGTTTCTGTTTGTTTTGGTTCCAGAAAGGCTGTTCGGGCAATATTCTCGGAATTGGACGAAATCAACGCCAAACATCCTATTTTTCCCGGAAGCATCCAGAACACCGAAGGAGAGTCGGAGGAGAGCCAGGGGGCCACCAGAAGGGTGGGCCGCGTGGGCCAGCCCCTGGCCGCGCCCCCCTATGGGGAGGCCACCCTGTCGACCCTCCTGCGCCGCCTCTTCGCCTATATAACCCCTTTCGACCTAAAAACGCAGTACCAATTGACGAAACTCTAGAAAGACTCCAGGGGCGCCGCCGCCATCGCGAAACTCCAATTCGGGGGACAGAAGTCTCTATTCCGGAACCCTGCCGGGACGGGGAAGTGCCCCCGGAAGCCATCTCCATCGACGCCACCGCCTCCATCATGCTCCGTGAGTAGTTCCCCCATGGACTACGGGTTCTAGCAGTAGCTAGTTGGTACTCTCTATCCCATGTACTTCAATACAATGATCTCATGAGCTGCCTTACATGATTGAGATTCATCTGATGTAATCGGTGTTGTGTTTGTTGGGATCCGATTGATGATACATTATGATTAGTCTATCTATAAAGTTTGTGAAGTTATTGTTGCTGCAATCTTGTTATGCTTAATGCTTGTCACTAGGGCCCGAGTGGCATGATCTTAGATTTGAGCTTTATAATTATTGTTTAGATTGTATCTACAAGTTGTATGCACATGTCGCTGTCCGGAACCAAAGGCCCCGAAGTGACAGAAATCGGGACAACCAGAGGGGAAGGCGGTGATGTGAGGATCACATGTTTTCACGGAGTGTTAATGCTTTGCTCCGGTACTCTATTAAAAGGAGTACCTTAATATCCAGTAGATTCCCTAGAGGCCCGGCTGCCACCGGCTGGTAGGACAAAAGATGTTGTACAAGTTTCTCATTGCGAGCACGTACGACTATATATGGAAAACATGCCTACATGATTAATGAATTGATGTTCTTTCTTAATGCTTTATCAATCCTATCAATTGCCTAACTGTAATTTGTTCACCCAACACTTGTCACTTGTTATTGGAGAGTTACCACTAGTGTAGATCGCTGGGAACCCCGGTCCATCTCTCATCATCATATACTCGTTCTATATGTCATTGGAAGTAGTATCAACTATTTTCTGGTGCCATTGCCTCTGTGTTACTATCACTGCTGCTGTGTTACTTTTACTATTGCTCTCATATTACTGCTGCTTTCACATCACCCCTGTTACTAGTGCTTTTCCAGGTGCAGCTGAATTGACAACTCAGTTGTTAAGGCTTATAAGTATTCTTTGCCTCCCCTTGTGTCGAATCAATAAATTTGGGTTTTACTTCCCTCGAAGACTGCTGCGATCCCCTATACTTATGGGTCATCAAGACTGTTTTCTGGCGCCGTTGCCGGGGAGGCATAGCTCTACTCATAAGTTCACCTGGGGAGTACACTCTACCTCTCTCTCTGTTTTTATTTTATTTTATTTTGTTTTGTTTAGTTTACTTTTGTCTAGTTTATTTGTGCTTAGTTTATTTCTGTCTAGTGTTATTTTTCTTAGTTTACTTTTGCTTAGTTTCTTTTTGTCTTGTTTTATTTTCCTCATATACCTGAAAATCCATAAAAATTTGAAAAACCAAAAAATTAAAAACTGCTATTATGGGAGAACCTATAACCTACTTGCAGCTCATAGAATATTATAATAATTATAGAGAATCAAGAACTGGTAAAGTAATGAGTGCTATGATAGAAAAATTGAATACAATTGCTAAAATTTTGCTTAAACGCTATGATATAAACTGTTGCTCTCAACAGGATACTAAACATCTTAAATTTCAATGTGGCTTTAGTGAGGAATTTTTAATTAAGAACTATAATCGGAATTGCTATATTCATTATGGGTTCGAAGAGGTAGAACAATTTGTCTTATTTATGGGAGCCTCTGAGATAGAATCCTTCATGGTTAAGAATTATGAAACTTGTGCTGTTTGTAAGGACCTTAAAGATTATGTCTCTTCTATCCTTAATTTTTTCAATGAAGGTTACAGTGATAATCCTTATATCATTGATTATAAAGAGAGACTCATTAATGCACAAGAATGCACTCACAATTTGCAGGAACCTGTGGAAGAAGAAGTTGATGAACCTGAAAGCGCATTGGATGAAAAAGAGGAGGAGAGCGACGAACAAAAGGAGGAAGAATGGATTAGCTACCCATGCCAACCTTCTAATGAGAGTAACTCTTTATCTCTTACACTATTTGATTGTCCTCCATGCTTACCAAAAGAGGTTGAATGTTATGTTCCTGTGGATTCTCTTGAAATATTCCCTATGAGTAATACTTGTGAGAATAATTATGCTACTGTTGTTTATGATAATCCATGCTACTTTGATAAATCTTATGATAATGCTTTGTTTGTGCCTGACGTCGAAATGCATGGTACTAAAGAATTTTGCTTAGCAAATGTTTATGATAAATCTTTAGATGATGGTCCTATGTTACTTGATAATATTAATTGTACTACTAATGAAAATAGGATTGGAGATTTCTTGACTTTATCTATGTGTCCCATATCTCTTGAGATTGATCAATCATCTTGTCATATTATTGATAAAAGTGAGTTTCAAAGTTTTAATTCCACTATTTTTGAGCTTGATAAAAATTATATGTTTGTGGATCATGAAAAGTATGCTGCATGTGATAGTTATATTATTAAGTTTATTCATGAAGCTACTGAAAATTATTATGAGAGAGGAAAATATGGTTGTAGAAATTTGCATGGTACTAAAACACCTCTCTATATGCTGAAGATCTTGAAATTACACTTGTTCTATCTTCCTATGCTTGTTACTTTGCTTTTCATGAACTTGTTTATTAACAAGATTCCTTTGCACAGGAAGCATGTTAGGCTTAAATGTGTTTTGAATTTGCTTTTTAATGCTCTCTTTTGCTTCAACTCTTATTTCTTGCGAGTGCATCATTAAAACTGCTGAGCCCATCTTAATGGCTATAAAGAAAGAACTCCTTGGGAGATAACCCATGTGTTTATTTTGCTACAGTACTTTGTTTTATATTTGTGTCTTGGAAGTTGTTTACTACTGTAGCAACCTCTCCTTATCTTATTTTTGTGTTTTGTTGTGCCAAGTGAAGCCTCTAATCGAAGGTTGATACTAGATTTGGATTTCTGCGCAGAAACAGATTTCTATCTGTCACGAATCTGGGCTGTTTTCTCTGTAGGTAACTCAGAAAAATATGCCAATTTACGTGCGTGTTCCTCAGATATGTACGCAACTTTCATTAGTTTTGAGTTTTCTGATTTGAGCAACGAAAGTATTTCTTTAAAATTCGTCTTTACTGGCTGTTCTGTTTTAGCAGATTCTGTCTCTGTTTTTTTGCATTGTCTCTTGTGGACTTTAAGCAAGGCTTTCTACATGTGGAGAGCTGTAGCTAATGTTTTATTGAGTTCTTGCAATGTGTCACTACAGGACCAAGGTGGATTCAAATTTTTTGAGTACTAACCCCTCTAATGAAGTTTATGAGAAGTTTGGTGTGAAGGAAGTTTTCAAGGGTCAAGAGAGGAGGATGATATATGATCAAGAAGAGTGAAAAGTCTAAGCTTGGGGATGCCCCCGTGGTTCATCCCTGCATATTTCAAGAAGACTCAAGCTTCTAAGCTTGGGGATGCCCAAGGCATCCCCTTCTTCATCAACTTATCAGGTTTCTTCTATTGAAACTATATTTTTATTCGGTCACATCTTATGTGCTTTACTTGGAGTGTCTGTGTGTTTATTTTCATTTTGTTTATGTTTGAATAAATTCGGATCCTAGCATTCCGTGTTTGGGAGAGAGACACGCTCCGCTTTTTCATATGAACACTTGTTCTTCGTTTTACTTTTAATGTTCAATGATAAAAGTTGGAAGCTACAATACTTATGGTTATTTGGTTGGAAACAGAAAATGCCTCATAATGTCTTGAATAATTTGACACTTGGCAATTGTTTTGAGATCTCAAGTAGATCATGATTAAGTTTTTTCATGTAGTTTAAACCTATTAGTGGAGAACTACTGAAGAGCTTGTTAAAATTGGTTTGCATAATTGATCTCTCTCAAGGTCTAGATATTTTCTGGTAAAAGTGTTTGAGCAACAAGGAAGACAGTGTAGAGTATTATAATGCTTGCAATATGTTCTTATGTAAGTTTTGCTGTACCGGTTCATACTTGTGTTTGCTTCAAACAACCTTGCTAGCCTAAGCCTTGTACTGAGAGGAAATGCTTCTCGTGCATCCAAAACCTTGAACCAACCACTATGCCATTTGTGTCCACCATACCTACCTACTACATGGTATTTCTCCGCCATTCCAAAGTAAATTGCTTGAGTGCTACCTTTAAACAATTCAAAATTTATTACCTCTGATTTGTGTCAATGTTTTATAGATCATGAGGAAGTATGTGGTGTTTATCTTTCAATCTTGTTGGGCAACTTTCACCAATGGACTAGTGGCTTCATCCGCTTATCCAATAATTTTGCAAAAAGAGCTGGCAATGGGATTTCCAGTCCCAAATTAATTAACCAAAATAGACACTCCTCCATGGTATGTGATTGTTGGACGGCACCCGAAGGATTCGGTTAGCCATGGCTTGTGTAAGCAAAGGTTGGGAGGAGTGTCATCATAATAAAACTAAAATAAAAAGGCACTCCTTCATGGTATGAGATTGTTGGCAGGCACCCGAGGATTCGGTTAGCCATGGTTTGTGAAAGAAAGGTTGGAAGGAGTGCCACCCAAAAATAAAAATAATTCATGGGAGCCGCTCTTTGAAGGCTTGTCTGGCGAGGGGGTTAGAGTGCCCACTACCATTCGTTGACAACAACAAACACCTCTCAAAATTTTACTTTTATGCTCTCTTTATGTTTTCAAAACCAAAGCTCTAGCACAAATATAGCAATCAATGCTTCCCTCTGCGAAGGGCCATTCTTCTACTTTATGTTGAGTCAGTTTACTTACTTCCTTCCACCTTAGAAGCAAACACTTGTGTCAACTGTGCATTGATTCTTACATACTTGCATATTTGCATTCATCATATTACTTTGTGTTGACAATTATCCATGAGATATGCATGTTGAAAGTTGAAAGCAACCGCTGAAACTTATATCTTCCTTTGTGTTGCTTCGATGCCTTTACTTTGAATCTATTGCTTTATGAGTTAACTCTTGTGCAAGACTTTTGATGCTTGTCTTGAAAGTACTCTTCATGAAAAGTTTTGCTATATGTTATCTATTTGTTAGCAACTATAGATTATTGCCTTGAGTCACTTCATTCATTTCATATGCTTTGTAATAGTATGATCAAGGTTATGTAAGTAGCATGTCACTACAGAAATTATTCTTTTTATCGTTTACCTACTCGAGGACGAGTAGGAACTAAGCTTGGGGATGCTGATACGTCTCCAACGTATCCATAATTTCTGACGTTCCATGCTTGTTTTATGACAATACTTACATGTTTTGCTTGCACTTTATAATGTTTTTATGCGTTTTCCGGAACTAACCTATTAACAAGATGCCACAGTGTCAGTTCCTGTTTTCTGCTGTTTTTGGTTCTAGAAAGGCTGTTCGGGCAATATTCTCGGAATTGGACGAAATCAACGCCAAACATCCTATTTTTCCCGGAAGCATCCAGAACACCGAAGGAGAGTCGGAGGAGAGCCAGGGGGCCACCAGAAGGGTGGGCCGCGCGGGCCAGCCCCTGGCCGCGCCCCCCTATGGGGAGGCCACCCTGTCGACCCTCCTGCGCCGCCTCTTCGCCTATATAACCCCTTTCGACCTAAAAACGCAGTACTAATTGACGAAACTCCAGAAAGACTCCAGGGGCGCCGCCGCCATCGCGAAACTCCAATTCGGGGGACAGAAGTCTCTGTTCTGACACCCTGCCGGGACGGGGAAGTGCCCCCGGAAGCCATCTCCATCGACGCCACCGCCTCCATCATGCTCCGTGAGTAGTTCCCCCATGGACTACAGGTTCTAGCAGTAGCTAGTTGGTACTCTCTATCCCATGTACTTCAATACAATGATCTCATGAGCTGCCTTACATGATTGAGATTCATCTGATGTAATCGGTGTTGTGTTTGTTGGGATCCGATGGATGATACATTATGATGAGTCTATCTATAAAGATTGTGAAGTTATTGTTGCTGCAATCTTGTTATGCTTAATGCTTGTCACTAGGGCCCGAGTGGCATGATCTTAGATTTGAGCTTTATAATTATTGTTTAGATTGTATCTACAAGTTGTATGCACATGTCGCTGTCCGGAACCAAAGGCCCCGAAGTGACAGAAATCGGGACAACCAGAGGGGAAGGCGGTGATGTGAGGATCACATGTTTTCACGGAGTGTTAATGCTTTGCTCCGGTACTCTATTAAAAGGAGTACCTTAATATCCAGTAGATTCCCTAGAGGCCCGGCTGCCACCGGCTGGTAGGACAAAAGATGTTGTACAAGTTTCTCATTGCGAGCACGTACGACTATATATGGAAAACATGCCTACATGATTAATGAATTGATGTTCTTTCTTAATGTTTTATCAATCCTATCAATTGCCCAACTGTAATTTGTTCACCCAACACTTGTCACTTGTTATTGGAGAGTTACCACTAGTGTAGATCGCTGGGAACCCCGGTCCATCTCTCATCATCATATACTCGTTCTATATGTCATTGGAAGTAGTATCAACTATTTTCTGGTGCCATTGCCTCTGTGTTACTATCACTGCTGCTGTGTTACTTTTACTATTGCTCTCATATTACTGCTGCTTTCACATCACCCCTGTTACTAGTGCTTTTCCAGGTGCAGCTGAATTGACAACTCAGTTGTTTAAGGCTTATAAGTATTCTTTACCTCCCCTTGTCGAATCAATAAATTTGGGTTTTACTTCCCTCGAAGACTGCTGTGATCCCCTATACTTGTGGGTCATCAGGCCTACATCGGCATCTGTCCCACTCGTGAGACTTTTGCTCGCTTTTTCTCTCTTCGGATTAACTCCGTTCAGGGCAAGGACATTCCTAAGCCCAAACCCCCCGTACAATGCGGGTCTTATATCATCGGCTCCCGCCAAGGGAGCCCCTTCTTTAAATTCTCTGGTCTCGAGTCATGCCGGTAATGGCAAGGGACCTTCTTCTACGTGAAGAACAACGGCGCCGCAGATCTCATCAATCTGTCGGCCTTCAATCCGGCGCCACCCACAAAGGTCAACTGGAGCTACTTTCCCGGGATGAATCACATTGAAACGAACCGGGTAGTACGCTTCATGGAGAAGCTAAGGAAAGAGACAAACATCTGCTCTGACGACATCATCCGCGCCTTCATCTCACGCCGGGTGCTTCCTCTTAAGCGCCGAGCTCATAAGATGAGCGAGATGTACGGTCCCGGCGATCCTACCAAGATCACCGGTCTCCCTCTAAGCAAGGAGGACATAGTCCTCAAGGCTAAGCAGATCTGCCAGACTGCCATGCCGGATGACTGGGAGTGGGGCTTCCTGCCTCTTAGCTCCACTAACCCTCCAACCAAAGAAGTAAGAGACTGTGCAACCCGGGTTGTTGTTCCGGTAACTTTTACGTTGTGGCTAATTGATTCTCCATTTGTTTTCAGGCCAAAGACCGCTTCCCTCGCATCGAAGCGGATCGGCGAGGCCCTTGCCGGAAGCGCCCTCTTGACCAGGTGGACCCAGATCCTTACATTCACTGGACTGACCTCAAGATGGGCCGGACCCACACCTCGCGCCCTGGTAACTTCTCGTCTGAAGCTCCCGGTTCCAGCGACGATCTCACTGTGCTTGAGGTAGCTTTCTTTTCTGGTCTCTCATGCTTTACTGTTATTCCTCCTCTATAGATGCTCCCTCAGCTAGCACCCAACCGCAGGTCCATGAGCACGCGGCTCCTTTGCAGGCCGAGGCCGGCCCCGAGTTCCTGGATAAGCTCGTTCCCCAGGGCAAGAAGAACAAGGCCCCGGCACCTGATGCCAGCTCAAGTCAAGCTCCTCCCGCCAAACGCTTCCGGACGGAAGTTTTTGCGGGGAAAGAAGCAGGCAAGAGGCGCTACAAGGGGAAAACGATGCCGGTCTCTTCTGGGTAAGCTTATGTTCCTCTGTTTGCTTTGTCTTTCAAACTCTTCCTTTTGGTTGCTTTTTCCGATCTTTTTTCTTTTTCTTGTTCAGCCCTGCGCTTAAGCTCTCCAAGAGCGCCTGACAAGGTATCAACTTGTCAATGCCTATGGATTGTAGGCTAGGGTTTAGTTGGAAGTAGAGGGTAAGTAGATCTCGAAGGTTTCAGCCGAAAAGTACTCGACGATTGTGAAAACTAGGGTTTGTAGACAATGATTCGATTATCTCTTCGTCCCTCGACTCCCCCTTTATATAGGAGGTGGAGCCGAGGGATTCGTGCTATACAAGTTACAGAGTCCGGGACGGTTTCTAACTCATCCCGCCAGATTACAAATAACACTTCCTATTACAACTCTTAACTTTCCTTAATATATCTTGGGCTCCCGAATCTTCTTATTCTTCGGGTAGTGGGCCTTCAGTAAACCCCGGGTACTATCTTTGGCAGGCCCATTTGGTATGCCTATGTCAGTAGCCCCCGAGATTTTGCTTGAATCGTAGAGTCAGGGAAAATCTCCACTGTTTATTTTTATTTCGAAAGCTTTAACCTTTTTATACTTCTTCACATAAAATTCTATATTGTACAGGGATAATGGTAGTTGGGGCTAGTTCATCTGACGGATCAGGTACTAGTTAACTGCTCTAGTGGCAATCCGCAAAAACCTACTTCAAGATCACGTCCCTGGACATGATCTCGGGATACTGGTGTAAACTTCGACAGGTGCCGCTTAAGGTCTTACCATTCTGTCGAGTCCCAGTCAAATTTATCGGGTACCTAACGCGTCCGTTAGGATTTTTCTTCGTATCTGTTGATACAGATAAAAGTAGCAGAGCGCAGTCTTTGGCGATGCCACGCCCAGCAGAACGGATCTGGGGTCTTACCTTCGCAAATTTGCGGCATTCAGAAATTGATCGCAACTTTGGCGTTCTGAGAATATATTGTCGAGTGCTTTTCCGGCTGTTGGAATGGCACATTTTATCGAGTCAAATATGACTTATATTGCTCTCCCGATGGGAGTATATGTAGAGTTAATTATAACTCGAAATATACTCTCTTGCTTTTCTATCTTTTATTTTTGAACTTCATCGGGTACGCGAACAGCGTTCCCGATGGGAGTAGCCCCCGAGGCTACAGCCAAGAACTTGTGCTTGGTTGTAGGCTCAACATTTTAGTCCACCTTGTCACTATATTGTCATTATGTTCCAATATGATCTTCTTTTTATCTCTCGGGTGCGCGAACAGCGCTCCCGATGGGAGTAGCCCCCGAGGCTACAGCCAAGGACTTGTCCTTGGTTGTAGGCTCCCGCAATTTCTATACTGCCATACTCGAAATTTTACTTTTTGTCGAAGTAGCCCCCGAGCATTTGGGCAAAAACTTGTATTTGATCAAAGGCTCCCGAAGTATTCAAATAACTCCTCCTGTCGCCAATCTTCTTTTATTTTCTTGTCGGCATGCTTACCTTAATCAAATTTACTTCATCTCTATTTAATAGTTGTGATTTTTCTGCCCTGTGGGTCCATTGCTTCTACCACGTTGACACGTCGTACAAGTGGGGGACACACGTCCTCCGCTTTTCCTGGCGCACGTACTGTAACGCTTATCTCAGTAAAAATACCTTTTTACCCTTTTATCTGGAAGATTTGTTGTCACCACACGATTTCTTCATCCAACGGTGCATTGCTTCACCCGATTCTTATATAAACCTTTCTTCAACCTCCGTTCACTCCCTCGCTTGCGCCGCACATCTGTTCCTCTTCGCAAAAGCTTCCCCTGCGCCCAACTCTCTCTGATCTTCCGCACTCACGAACATTGCTTTGCCCATTGCCGTTGATGCCACCGCGTACGCGACTCACTCGCCACAGCACTCCAGAATCCAAGATGGCCGCCGAAGATCTTGAGTGGGAGAGATCTAAAATCTTCAACCAGGACGTCAACACTCTGAAGAGGCTTGGCCTCATGAAGAAGGAAGACGCCATCCGCTTTCCCAGCGAAGAAAGCTACCCCAACCCTCCAATGGAGTACCGGGTTAGTTTCGTTGATCACCTCATCCGCGGCCTTTCGGCCCCAATTCACGATTTCCTCCGCGGCCTTCTTTTTGTTTACGGGATTCAACTGCACCAGTTGACCCCCAATTCCATCCTTCACATTTCCATTTTTATCACACTTTGCGAATGCTTCCTCGGAATCCCTCCTAATTGGGCTCTGTGGAAACGCATTTTCTGCCTCCGCCGCAATGGCTCCCACAACGCCACTTATAACATAGGCGGCGTTGTTATTTGTGTCCGAACTGACGTTGATTATTTCGACGTCAAGTTTCCTGATTCTGTGCAAGGATGGCGCAAAAGATGGCTCTACATTCACGAAGAAAGTGCCAACTCTGTGGAACACAACATAATCCCTTTCGACGGAAGTGCCAAAATTCAGCGCCGCCGTTCCTGGGACGCTGAAGCTTCCGAAGAAGAGAAAAAGACGACAGAAGCACTTATGTCTCGTATTCATCAGCTTCAAAATACTCGAGGCAAAGAACTGTCTGGTGTTCAAATCACTGCCTACTTCCTTAGGATTAGAGTGCAGCCTCTTCAGGCTCGCAAAAATCCCCTTTGGACGTATTCCGGAGAAAACGACGCCAATAGAATCTCCAGTGATCTTTCTGCAAAGGATTTGGAGAAGTTGATTCGAAGAGTTTCCCGCTTGGCGAAGAAGGATCCTATTCCCTCCTCTTATCGCGTGGAACCATACAGCTCCGCCAATCCTCTCCCCGAGGTATTTTGTCTTCTCGAGTTTCTGTCTTGTTCCGAACTTTCCTTGCATCTTATTGTATTGAAATCTCACTAATTTTTTCTTTTATCGCTATTTTCTTGCAGAACCATCCTACTATGGCTTCCCTTCCTCCTCTTCCTGAGGATGGAGAAGTCGAAGAACAGGCTATCGTTGCCGAAGACACCCAAGGTTCTTCTATTCCTGAAAGTGAAGTTGCGGGTTCTCACAGATCTGCGGCTTCCCATGAAAAAGAAATTGAATCTGAAGCCAGCGAGTCGACGCAATCCCTTCCTCCTGCTGTTTCCCCAAGGAACAAAAGGAAAAGGAATGATGTCGAGGATTCTGGCACTTCTAAGGCTGAAAAAGTTGTTCCTTCTCATCCGAAGGCAGCTTATGATCCTTATATTGAATCCCTCGTCAGCTCGTAAGTCACCTTTATTTCTCCCTTTTTCTGTACTCGATGTGTTTATCTTGTCTTACTTTTTATGCTGCCAATTTTTGATCGACAGTGATGACGAGGAAGAAGTACCAACTGTTGACGTGGCTCCTCGGACAAGCACGTCACATACTGTACTTGCCTCAGACACGCTAGTTGAAGGAGAAGAATCCTCGCCTCCTCAACAAAACGTCGTCACCACAACTCCGCCGTCAAGCCTCCTTGCTCCTTCACCAAAAAGGGCAAGGATTGAATCGTTTGTTGAACCTGCCCCTCAATTGGGCAGCTCGTCGACTCTGCTCTTAGATGATGTAAGTTTGTCGATATCTATATTTCCCCTATTTTGCTTTTTCATGCCTTCACTCTCTTTTTCATGCCGATGTGTCTCTTCCTGTGTTCTTCTTTAACAGCCCATGATCAAAGAGCTTCTCCGCATCGGATCCCAATTTATTGGGTACCGTGAATATGCTAGCAGAGCCGAAGGTAACAATTTTTATGCTTGCCGTTTTTCCTTGACTTTTTGCGCCTGTTGCTTGTCGTGATTTTTGATCTTTCTTCTCTCTTTTTTTTTATCTCGACAGAGAAACTTGCAGAGGCCAACGAACGTGCCGACGCACTTGCTCAGAAACTTGAGCAAAGTGAAGCGGCTCGCAAGAAAGCCGAACTTGTTGCTAGCGAAGCCAAAGCCGAGGCTGATGAAGCCAAAGCAAAAGCTGCTAGTGTCGAGGAACCTGAGAAAAAACTTGAGGATCTTGCATACGCCTTAAACGAGCACAAAGCTGCACAAGCTTCTCGTGAACAGGGGATCCTCAAGCGCCTGAAATCACAAAGTCGACGCACTTACAGTAATATTATTGATCCCTTCTATTTTTATGAGAGTCGCTATTTCTTGTTGTTTGACCAACGTTTTGTTTTCTTGGCAGATCAAACAAACCAAGATTTTGATCTGGAGAATCCTGTCGATGACCCTCTCCTTGACGCACTTTCCTATCTGGAGCTGCATGGGTCCGAAATTCGTGAAGGCGTGGCAAATGCTAATGCAGGATTGTCGGCGTTGTTCCCCTACTTCTTCCCGAAGAAAGAGGAGCCCTCGACTTTCCTTAACCTTGCCAAGATGTTCAATTCACCAGAAGACCTTGGACTGAAGATGTGATACGTCTCCGACGTATCGATAATTTCTTATGTTCCATGCCACATTATTGATGTTATCTACATGTTTTATGCACACTTTATGTCATATTCGTGCATTTTCTGGAACTAACCTATTAACAAGATGCCGAAGTGCCGATTCTTTGTTTCTGCTGTTTTTGGTTTCAGAAATCCTAGTAAGGAAATATTCTCGGAATTGGACGAAATCAAAGCCCAGGGGCCTATTTTTCCACGGAGCTTCCAGAAGACCGAAGAACACACGAAGTGGGGCCACGAGGTGGCGACACCACGTGGCGGCGCGGCCCAGGGGGGGCCCGCGCCGCCCTATGGTGTGGCCCCCTCGTCTGGCCCCCGACTCTGCCCTTCCGCCTACAAATAGCCTCCGTGACGAAAACCCCAGTACCGAGAACCACGATACGGAAAACCTTCCAGAGACGCCGCCGCCGCCGATCCCATCTCGGGGGATCCAGGAGATCGCCTCCGGCACCCTGCCGGAGAGGGGAATCATCTCCCGGAGGACTCTACGCCGCCATGGTCGCCTCCGGTGTGATGTGTGAGTAGTCTACCCCTGGACTATGGGTCCATAGCAGTAGCTAGATGGTTGTCTTCTCCCCATTGTGCTATCATTGTCGGATCTTGTGAGCTGCCTAACATGATCAAGATCATCTATCTGTAATTCTATATGTTGCGTTTGTTGGGATCCGATGAATAGAGAATACTTGTTATGTTGATTATCAAAGTTATGCTTATGTGTTGTTTATGATCTTGCATGCTCTCCGTTACTAGTAGATGCTCTGGCCAAGTAGATGCTTGTAACTCCAAGAGGGAGTACTTATGCTCGATAGTGGGTTCATGCTCGCATTGACACAGGACGATGACAGAAAGTTCTAAGGTTGTGTTGTGCTGTTGCCACTAGGGATAAAACATTGATGCTATGTCTAAGGATGTAGTTGTTGATTACATTACGCACCATACTTAATGCAATTGTCTGTTGCTTGCAAATTAATGCGGAGGGGGTTCGGATGATAACTTTGAAGGTGGACTTTTTAGGCATAGATGCGGTTGGATGGCGGTCTATGTACTTTGTCGTAATGCCCAATTAAATCTCACTATACTCATCATGATATGTATGTGCATTGTCATGCTCTCTTTATTTGTCAATTGCCCAACTGTAATTTGTTCACCCAACATCTTTGTTCGTCTTATGGGAGAGACACCTCTAGTGAACTGTGGACCCCGGTCCAATTCTCTTTCTTGAAATACAATCTCTTGCAATCTTGTTCTACTGTTTTCTGCAAACAATCATCTTCCACACAATACGGTTAACTCTTTGTTACAGCAAGCCGGTGAGATTGACAACCTCACTTTGTTTCGTTGGGGCAAAGTACTTTGGTTGTGTTGTGCGGGTTCCACGTTGGCGCCGGAATCCCTGGTGTTGCGCCGCACTACATCTCGCCGCCATCAACCTTCAACGTGCTTCTTGGCTCCTCCTGGTTCGATAAACCTTGGTTTCTTTCTGAGGGAAAACTTGCTGCTGTGCGCATCATACCTTCCTCTTGGGGTTGCCCAACGAACGTGTGAAATACACGCCATCAAGCTCTTTTAAAGGCGCCGTTGCCGGGAGATCAAGACACGCTGCAAGGGGAGTCTCCACTTCTCAATCTCTTTACTTTGTTTTTGTCTTGCTTAGTTTTATTTACTACTTTGTTTGCTGCACTAAATCAAAATACAAAAAAATTAGTTGCTAGTTTTACTTTATTTGCTATCTTGTTCGCTATATCAAAAACACAAAAAAATTAGTTTACTTGCATTTACTTTATCTAGTTTGCTTTATTTACTGTTGCTAAAATGGCCAACGCTGAAAATACTAAGTTGTGTGACTTCACAACCACAAATAATAATGATTTCTTATGCACACCTATTGCTCCACCTGCTACTACAAAGCAGAATTCTTTGAAATTAAACCTGCTTTTGAATCTTGTCATGAAAGATCAATTTTCTGGAATTAGTTACGATGATCTTGCTGCCCATCTTAATAATTTTGTTGAACTATGTGAAATGCAAAAATATAAAGATGTAGATGGTGATATTATTAAACTAAAATTGTTCCCTTTCTCATTAAGAGGAAGAGCTAAAGATTGGTTGCTATCTCTGCCTAAGAATAGTATTGATTCATGGACTAAATGCAAGGATGCTTTTATTGGTAGATATTATCCCCCTGCTAAAATTATATCTTTGAGGAGTAGCATAATGAATTTTAAACAATTAGATACTGAACATGTTGCTCAAGCTTGGGAAAGAATGAAATCTCTGGTTAAAAATTGCCCAACCCATGGACTGACTACTTGGATGATCATCCAAACCTTCTATGCAGGACTAAATTTTTCTTCACGGAATTTATTGGATTCAGCTGCTGGAGGTACCTTTATGTCCATCACTCTTGGTGAAGCAACAAAGCTTCTTGATAATATGATGATCAACTACTCTGAATGGCACACGGAGAGAGCTCCACAAGGTAAGAAGGTAAATTCGTCGAAGAAACCTCTTCCTTGAGTGATAAGATTGATGCTATTATGTCTATGCTTGTGAATGATAGGACTAATATTGATCCTAATAATGTTCCATTAGCTTCATTGGTTGCACAAGAAGAACATGTTGATGTAAACTTCATTAAAAATAATAATTTCAACAACAATGCTTACGGAACAATTCTAGTAACAACTATAGGCCATATCCTTATAATAATGGCAACGGCTATGGTAATTCTTATGGAAATTCTTACAACAATAATAGGAGTTCACCCCCTGGACTTGAAGCCATGCTTAAAGAATTTATTAGTACACAAACTGCTTTTAACAAATCTGTTGAAGAAAAGCTTGGGAAAATTGATATACTTGCTTCTAAAGTTGATAGTCTTGTTGCTGATGTTGATCTTTTGAAATCAAAAGTTTTGCCTAATGAGAATCATCATAATAAAATTACTACTACAGCAAATGCCATTCAAGTTAGAATTAATGAGAATATAAGATTAATGGCTGAACTGCGTGCTAGGTGGGATAGAGAAGAAAATGAAAAACTAGCTAAAGAGAAGAATATAGCTAAAGTTTGGACTATTACCACCACTAGTAATGCTAATGCTACACATGTTGCTGCACCTTCTACTCATACTAATAAAAGAATTGGTGTTAGCAATGTTTCCACTTCTAATGCAAAGCGCGAAAAACTGCTCGAAACTGCTAAAACCGCTGAAACTGCACGTGATAAAGCTGCTGAAATTTTTCCAACATTGGGGATGATGATCCCATTGCTTTAGATTATAATGGTTTGAATTTTGATGATTGCCACATCTCTGAAGTTATAAAGTTCTTGCAAAAACTTGCTAAAAGTCCTAATGCTAGTGCTATAAATTTGGCTTTCACGCATCATATTACAAATGCCCTCATAAAAGCTAGAGAAGAGAAACTAGAGCGTGAAGCCTCTATTCCTAAAAAGCTAGAGGATGGTTGGGAACCCATCATTAAGATGAAGGTTAAAGATTTTGATTGTAATGCTTTATGTGATCTTGGTGCAAGTATTTCTGTTATGCCTAAGAAAATTTATAATATGCTTGACTTGCCACCGCTGAAAAATTGTTATTTGGATGTTAATCTTGCTGATCATTCTACAAAGAAACCTTTGGGTAAAGTTGATAATGTTCGCATTACCGTTAACAATAACCTTGTTCCTGTTGATTTTGTTGTCTTGGATATTGAATGCAATGCATCTTGTCCCATTATATTGGGAAGACCTTTTCTTCGAACTGTTGGTGCTACCATTGATATGAAGGAAGGTAATATAAAATATCAATTTCCTCTCAAGAAAGGTATGGAACACTTCCCTAGAAAGAGAATGAAGGTACCTTTTGATTCTATTATGAGAACAAATTATGATGTTGACACTTCATCTCTTGATAATACTTGATGCACACTTTCTGCGCCTAGCTGAAAGGCGTTAAAGAAAAGCGCTTATGGGAGACAACCCATGTTTTTACCGACAGTACTTTGTTTTTATTTTGTGTATTGGAAGTTGTTTACTACTGTAGCAACCTCTCCTTATCTTAGTTTTGTGTTTTGTTGTGCCAAGTTAAGCCGTTGATAGAAAAGTAAGTACTAGATTTGGATTACTGCACAGTTCCAGATTTCTTTGCTGTCACGAATCTGGGTCCACCTCCCTGTAGGTAACTCAGAAAATTAAGCCAATTTACGTGTGTGATCCTCAGATATGTACGCAACTTTCATTCAATTTGAGCATTTTCATTTGAGCAAGTCTGGTGCCATTTTAAAATTCGTCAATACGAACTGTTCTGTTTTGACAGATTCTGTCTTTTATTTCGCATTGCCTCTTTCGCTATGTTGGATGAATTTCTTTGATCCACTAATGTCCAGTAGCATTATGCAATGTCCAGAAGTGTTAAGAATGATTGTGTCACCTCTGAATATGTCAATTTATATTGTGCACTAACCCTCTAATGAGTTGTTTCGAGTTTGGTGTGGAGGAAGTTTTCAAGGATCAAGAGAGGAGTATGATGCAACATGATCAAGGAGAGTGAAAGCTCTAAGCTTGGGGATGCACCCGGTGGTTCACCCCTGCATATATCAAGAAGACTCAAGCGTCTAAGCTTGGGGATGCCCAAGGCATCCCCTTCTTCATCGACAAATTATCAGGTTCCTCCCCTGAAACTATATTTTTATTCCATCACATCTTATGTGCTTTTTCTTGGAGCGTCGGTTTGTTTTTGTTTTTGTTTTGTTTGAATAAAATGGATCCTAGCATTCACTTTATGGGAGAGATACACGCTCCGCTGTAGCATATGGACAAGTATGTCCTTGGTTTCTACTCATAGTATTCATGGCGAAGTTTCTCCTTCGTTAAATTGTTATATGGTTGGAATTGGAAAATGATACATGTAGTAATTGCTATAAATGTCTTGGGTAATGTGATACTTGGCAATTGTTGTGCTCATGATTAAGCTCTTGCATCATATACTTTGCACCCATTAATGAAGAAATACATAGAGCATGCTAAAATTGGTTTGCATATTTGGTTTCTCTAAGGTCTAGATAATTTCTAGTATTGAGTTTGAACAACAAGGAAGATGGTGTGGAGTCTTATAATGTTTTCAATATGTCTTTTATGTGAGTTTTGCTGCACCGGTTCATCCTTGTGTTTGTTTCAAATAAGCCTTGCTAGCCTAAACCTTGTATCGAGAGGGAATACTTCTCATGCATCCAAAATACTTGAGCCAACCACTATGCCATTTGTGTCCACTATACCTACCTATACTACATGGTATTTTCCGCCATTCCAAAGTAAATTGCTTGAGTGCTACCTTTAAAATTCCATCATTCACCTTTGCAATATATTGCTCATGGGACAAATAGCTTAAAAACTATTGTGGTATTGAATATGTAATTATGCACTTTATCTCTTATTAAGTTGCTTGTTGTGCGATAACCATGTTTACTGGGGAACGCCATCAACTCATTGTTGAATTTCATGTGAGTTGCTATGCATGTTCGTCTTGTCTGAAGTAAGGGCGATCTACTCTGAGTTGAATGGTTTGAGCATGCATATTGTGAGAGAAGAACATTGGGCCGCTAACCGAAGCCATGTTCCATGGTGGAAGTTTCAGTTTTGGACAAACATCCTCAAATCTCTAATGAGAAAAGAATTAATTGTTGTTGAATGCTTAAAGCATTAAAAGAGGAGTCCATTATCTGTTGTCTATGTTGTCCCGGTATGGATGTCTAAGTTGAGAATAATCAAAAGCGAGAAATCCAATGCGAGCTTTCTCCTTAGACCTTTGTACAGGCGGCATAGAGGTACCCCTTTGTGATACTTGGTTAAAGCATATGTATTGCGGTGATAATCCAGATAGTCCAAGCTAATTAGGACAAGGTGCGGGCACTATTAGTACACTATGCATGAGGCCTGCAACTTATAAGATATAATTTACATGATGCATATGCTTTATTACTACCGTTGACAAAATTGTTTCATGTTTTCAAAATCAAAGCTCTAGCACAAATATAGCAATCGATGCTTTTCCTCTATGAGGACCATTCTTTTACTTTCAATGTTGAGTCAGTTCACCTATTTCTCTCCACCTCAAGAAGCAAACACTTGTGTGAACTGTGCATTGATTCCTACATACTTGCTTATTGCACTTATTATATTACTCTATGTTGACAATATCCATGAGATATACATGTTACAAGTTGAAAGCAACCGCTGAAACTTAATCTTCTTTTGTGTTGCTTCAATGCCTTTACTTTGAATTATTGCTTTATGAGTTAACTCTTATGCAAGACTTATTGATGCTTGTCTTGAAGTGCTATTCATGAAAAGTCTTTGCTATATGATTCACTTGTTTACTCATGTCATACACATTGTTTTGATCGCTGCATTCACTACATAAGCTTTACAAATAGTATGATCAAGATTATGATGGCATGTCACTCCGAAATTATACGTGTTATCGTTTTACACCGCTCGGGACGAGCAGAACTAAGCTTGGGGATGCTGATACGTCTCCGACGTATCGATAATTTCTTATGTTCCATGCCACATTATTGATGTTATCTACATGTTTTATGCACACTTTATGTCATATTCGTGCATTTTACGGAACTAACCTATTAACAAGATGCCGAAGTGCCGATTCTTTGTTTCTGCTGTTTTTGGTTTCAGAAATCCTAGTAAGGAAATATTCTCGGAATTGGACGAAATCAAAGCCCGGGGGCCTATTTTTCCACGGAGCTTGGAAGACCGAAGAACACACGAAGTGGGGCCACGAGGTGGCGACACCACGTGGCGGCGCGGCCTAGGGGGCCCGCGCCGCCTATGGTGTGGCCCCCTCGTCGGCCCCGACTCTGCCCTTCCGCCTACAAATAGCCTCCGTGACGAAAACCCCAGTACCGAGAACCACGATACGGAAAACCTTCCAGAGACGCCGCCGCCGCCGATCCCATCTCGGGGGATCCAGGAGATCGCCTCCGGCACCCTGCCGGAGAGGGGAATCATCTCCCGGAGGACTCTACGCCGCCATGGTCGCCTCCGGTGTGATGTGTGAGTAGTCTACCCCTGGACTATGGGTCCGTCGCGGTAGCGAGATGGTTGTCTTCTCCCCATTGTGCTATCATTGTCGGATCTTGTGAGCTGCCTAACATGATCAAGATCATCTATACGTAATTCTATATGTTGCGTTTGTTGGGATCCGATGAATAGAGAATACTTGTTATGTTGATTATCAAAGTTATGCTTATGTGTTGTTTATGATCTTGCATGCTCTCCGTTACTAGTAGATGCTCTGGCCAAGTAGATGCTTGTAACTCCAAGAGGGAGTACTTATGCTCGATAGTGGGTTCATGCCTCGCATTGACACCGGGACGATGTGAGAAAGTTCTAAGGTTGTGTTGTGCTGTTGCCACTAGGGATAAAACATTGATGCTATGTCTAAGGATGTAGTTGTTGATTACATTACGCACCATACTTAATGCAATTGTCTGTTGCTTGCAACTTAATACTGGAGGGGGTTCGGATGATAACCTGAAGGTGGACTTTTTAGGCATAGATGCAGTTGGATGGCGGTCTATGTACTTTGTCGTAATGCCCAATTAAATCTCACTATACTCATCATGATATGTATGTGCATTGTCATGCTCTCTTTATTTGTCAATTGCCCAACTGTAATTTGTTCACCCAACATGCTGTTCGTCTTATGGGAGAGACACCTCTAGTGAACTGTGGACCCCGGTCCAATTCTCTTTACTGAAATACAATCTCTTGCACATCTTTGTTCTACTGTTTTCTGCAAACAATCATCTTCCACACAATACGGTTAACTCTTTGTTACAGCAAGCCGGTGAGATTGACAACCTCACTGTTTCGTTGGGGCAAAGTACTTTGGTTGTGTTGTGCAGGTTCCACGTTGGCGCCGGAATCCCTGGTGTTGCGCCGCACTACATCTCGCCGCCATCAACCTTCAACGTGCTTCTTGGCTCCTCCTGGTTCGATAAACCTTGGTTTCTTTCTGAGGGAAAACTTGCTGCTGTGCGCATCATACCTTCCTCTTGGGGTTGCCCAACGAACGTGTGAAATACACGCCATCAAGCTCTTTTTCTGGCGCCGTTGCCGGGGAGATCAAGACACGCTGCAAGGGGAGTCTCCACTTCTCAATCTCTTTACTTTGTTTTTGTCTTGCTTAGTTTTATTTACTACTTTGTTTGCTGCACTAAATCAAAATACAAAAAAATTAGTTGCTAGTTTGCGATAGATGTCGTCTTTTTTGGGTCTGTCGGGTGAATCTGCACCTCTTTTGAATTTTTCTCGGTATTGAAAGTTGATTCTTTGTTTGGCCTTCCAACGTCTGGCAGTACGTCGTAATCAGTCATGCTTTTTGACGCCAAGTACTCAGCTTGCATCCCGAAAGTTTCTGACAGCCGGTGAAAGTCCTTATCGCACTTATCGGCTAAGGCAAAGCTTCCTTTGACTGTGATTGGTCCCTTTGGTCCAGGCAACCTCCACAGCAGGTATGTATAGTGTGGTACCGCCATAAACCTAGCATATGCTGGTCGTCCCAACAGAGCGTGGTATTGTGACGGAAAATCCACGACTTCAAATTCCAGCCTCTCGATTCTGTAATTTTCTCGGGTCCCAAACTGAACGTCGAGATTGATCTTCCCCAATGGATAACTTGGTTTCTCCGGTGTGATGCCGTGGAACCTTGTGTCTGTTGGTTTCAAGTTTGCTAAGGATATGTTCATCTTCCTCAATGTATCTGCATACATAAGGTTTAGGCTGCTGCCGCCGTCTATAAACACTCGGGAGACATCAAATCCTGCGATAATCTTTGGCGAATAAGTGCTTGACTGCCCTGGTCGAGGGACTTGCTGCGGGTGATCTGCTATTGTGAAGCCAATATCTTGTCCCGACCAATTAAGGTACTCAAGCTGTTGGTGGAGGCATTTTTTCTGCCATAAACACCGTCGTGAGATTACTTTCTGAGCTCTATTGGACGGCCTTCCCTTCGAATCATTGACACCGCTCCGTTGGAGTTAGGATCAACATAAGGTGGTGGTGGAGGTGCTGCCGCTATTACGAGCCGATGCCGATTGTCGTACGTAATCGCGGGAGGAGGCGGCAAGTGAATCTCGCTTACGGGTTCCCGAGGATTTCTCTGTGTTGCTCGCGCGTTAGCGTTTCGCATACCGCAACATTGCATGAAAATTTCGACAGTCTTTCTGCAGGTGCCCTGACTGGCTTTTACCGGTGCTATCGAGGAAAAAGTGCATCTGACACGGTCCATTCATCATCTCTTCAGGGGACACAAAAGGCCTTGGGAGTCTAGGCCCGCTATTTTGCACATTGCGTGAATCATCCCTGTTATCACCTCGCTGCTCATTGCTTCTCTCGATAATCATCTCTGTTGCTTCCTCCTGTGTTTGCCCGAAAGCCCGCCGAAATTTGCCCTGGAGCGTCATAGTTCGGATACCGCCGAGGAAATCGTCGCCTTGGTTGATAGTTTCGACCGCGGTCCTCCTACGGTGACTGTGCCGTTTGTTGTGGACAGCATCTTCTCCATCTGCCCATCTGTTTGCTATCTCCATTTATGCGGATATTGTGTTTGGATTGGTCATTCCCAAGTCCTCGACAATATCTCCACGCCTAATTTCTGCGACAAACGCATCTATTGCTCTCTCGTGAGATATATTTTCTGCCGAGTTTTTGATGATATTCCACCTTTGGATATACTTTCTCATTGGCTCGTCGGCTTTTGTCGACATGCTCTCAACTCCTCTAACGATGCGGGTTTTTTGCACGTGGATGCGAAGTTCTTGACGAACACATCCTCGAAACTTTCCCATTTGTCGATGGATCTGGAGTGAGTTTCTTTATCCAAGATCGTGCGGCTCCACTCAAATGCACCCGGATGCTTTGCATAGCTGTTGCCCTGGTTCCTCTGTGAGCTTCACCGTCTCCAGATAGTCGACTAGCCAATCCTCTGGATCTTGAAGGCCGTCAAACTTTTTGAAATTATCGGGTAACTTGAATCCTGAGGGGACTCGAGTTTTTCGGACTCTCCTCGTGAAGCATGGTAAGCCGCACATATCTTCGTCGTTAAGCTACGGAGATTGCCGATGATCCCTTCGCTTTGCCACGCTACGTTGACCCTTGCTTGTCTTCTTTGTGTCTCTTGCTCCACTTGGTCCTTCGAAGTCGCCGCTGTTCAGCTGCTGCGGTCGTGGACTATTTTGCCTTGCCGCTCCTTCGGGAGGCGTTGATACAAACACTGTCCCCATAGCTCCAACTCCTGCTACCGCCATATTGTACAATGTTTCCCTTGGATCACCTGGAGGTGGTTTAGATGCAAGGATAAAAGCATGTGTCGCCATATACCCAGCTTCTGGTGTCTTAGGGATGATGTTTCCTCTTGTATCTATCGACATGAAGGACATGTCGAGGTTTTGGACCAAGTGTTCTCTTTCTGCTTCGGGTATGTGTTGCAGCCTTGATCTTGCTCTGTTCCGTGCCTCCCTGTGGCTATCACCCGAAGTTCTAGATTGTCGACTTAGATCTGCCCTTCTCCTGCTGGATGCAGAAGCTGCCTCCTTTCTCCTGTTCAACTCAGCTGTCTGTTTTTCCAATTCCCTGGCAGCTCGTGCAAGCCTATATTGATATGCTTGTAATTCCTCTGGTGTGGCCGTGGTAGCCATTGGTTCTGTACCGTTCATAGCTCTCGCGGCTCTGTCCCACGCTGCTTGTGAAAGTTGAACTCTATCTCGCGGCTCTGGCCCGACGTATTTGTTGCCCAGGCCTTATCGCAGATTGGAGGGATCGACGTATGGATTTCCCAGATCGTCGAAAGCCTCAGATGTTTCCTCTTGATCTTCAATGGCATAAATCTGATGATACTTTGTACTCAGATCTATGTTGGGTTTGGTGACATCATCGTTGAGATTGATGAAGACCTTGCCCACTGTGATAGATTTGTCGATGAAGTCATAACTGTCGACATCGCTTGAGCCATCGCTTATATATGAGTCCGCAGATGACTCAAACGACATGTCGTTGAAGATCTTGGCGAGTTTCTCTCTTGCTCTGGTGCTGACGTAGCGTGTCGCCGAAGTTTCTTCTTCTCCTGACTCGGTTGACGATGCATAGCTTGAAAAATCGGAATCGACCGCCGACGATCCCGATGAATTCGGAATTTCGGCACGATACGATCCCACCTTCTCGACGCGAAAGTGAAACCTTCCGAACGTCATCTCCATGGGCTCCGCCAGATACGCATATGCATCCAAACGGGAGGGTGGGTGAGGAACAAAATCGACAAGACCAGCAGCGATCTGTTTACCTCGATCCATTGTGTTGCTTGCGGTTGACGATGTCGAAGATCTTGAACGTGCCATCGAGATCAGATCCTTACGCCTCTAGTCCCCACAGACGGCGCCAATTGACAAGGTATCAACTTGTCAATGCCTATGGATTGTAGGCTAGGGTTTAGTTGGAAGTAGAGGGTAAGTAGATCTCGAAGGTTTCAGCCGAAAAGTACTCGACGATTGTGAAAACTAGGGTTTGTAGACAATGATTCGATTATCTCTTCGTCCCTCGACTCCCCCTTTATATAGGAGGTGGAGCCGAGGGATTCGTGCTATACAAGTTACAGAGTCCGGGACGGTTTCTAACTCATCCCGCCAGATTACAAATAACACTTCCTATTACAACTCTTAACTTTCCTTAATATATCTTGGGCTCCCGAATCTTCTTATTCTTCGGGTAGTGGGCCTTCAGTAAACCCCGGGTACTATCTTCGGCAGGCCCATTTGGTATGCCTATGTCAGCGCCAGCGGCACGAAGCTGGAAAGCTCTGAGGGAACCGCAAGGACCTCAACTCCTCCTCCTCAGTCTAGCCCGGTACCACCTGGTACCGGCAACCCTTCTGCCTCCCCTCTGGGAGGCACCTCAAGTGCGGGGCGCGCGGCCCCTACACCTCCTGAACACCGCGCGGAGGAGGACCTCATCTCCCCTACAGAAAAACAAGATACCGGCGCCAGCAACATCGGCGCTGATGCAGAAGCTGCCGGGCGGGCGGAACCTCTGGTTCCTCCCGTCCCGAAAAGAAAGAAGAAGAAGAGCACACACTCTTCCCCCTCCAAGGCCGCGTCGGACTCTTCCGCGCCGGCAAACTCTACCTTGGGACAGGGCGCATCATCGCCTCCCAAGACCTCGCCTGTGCCTCCGCCAGAAGCTCCGAAAGTCGAGCTAAGCGGGGCCACCCCGCCGCCGCCAGAAGTTCTCAAGATCACCAAGTTCCTCAAGCCGGAGGCTTCCAAGGGGAAGGCCACGGCTTCCGGCACTTCATCCGCTGGCCCACAGCAGTTGACGCTGCACGCCGGCCGCGCCGCTGTCGCAGCTGGTGAGATGGCCACCGGCCTGCTTGGCCGGATAACCGAGTTTAAGCGCGAAGGTCGCGAGCTGGGCCACCTGCTATCATACGCTGAGAAGTGGAACGAAGCGGATGTGTCCGCGGCTACACGCGGCCTAGGAAAGGACCGGCTTCCGGCGCCTGACCCCGCTGGCCCTCGGTGCTCGGAGGAGCACTTCATGCGGCTGCGGCGCGCAGTGAAGGAGCTGGACAACTCGTGGCATGATGCCACCAACAACATGGTGGTAAGTTTCACCAAACTCTTTTCAATTTTTCAATTCATGTCGGTCTCATTCTTTCCGGGTCTTGTCTATCTTCCCAGTCCCCGAGTTTCGTGTTGAGAGCGTAGCTCTTAGCGCGAAACTTAGGTAGAAATCTTCAAAAAACTTGCATAGCCAGTCCCCGAGTTTCGGGTTAAGAACATAGCTCTTAGCGCGAAACTTAGGTAGAAACTCAAAAAACCGGCATAGCCAGTCCCCGAGTTTCGGGTTAAGAGCACAGGTCTTAGCGCGAAACTTAGGTAGAAACTCAAAAAACCTGCATAGCCAGTCCCCGAGTTTCGGGTTAAGAGCACAGATCTTAGCGCGAAGCTTAGTTAAAAAACTCGAAAAACCGGCATAGCCAATCCCCGAGTTTCGGGTTAAGAGCGCAGGTCTTAGCGCGAAGCTTAGTTAAAAAAACTTGAAAAACCGGCATAGCCAGTCAATCTCGTGCTGTGTGACGTCGGAGCCTTTCCAGGCTCCGCGTGTGATACCGGATAGATCTACTCCGGGGGCTTGGCCAGTGCTGCCGGCCTCTTGATCATTGCCGGTGTCGGTTTCCATCCGGGCAAGATCAGCGGTTAGCCCGTCGGAAGCTTCGCTCTGTTGGCTACTAGAGGATGACACGGAAAGAGACTCTTCGCTAGACATACGAATCTACCCGAAAACACAGACTTCCCAAGATCTACCCTTGCGCGAAGATCTACGAGTAAGAGAAAAAGCAAAAGAAAATAGAAAGTAAATATCCTACTGGCCCAAGATCTGAAAAGCAAAGAAGAGAGAGGTAAGCGCGAGTCGAGCCTAACCTGAGGCGGCGGAGATGCTGAGGAAGAAGGTCGCCGGTGGGGTGGCGAGCTCGTAGTTGCTGAGGAAGGCCGACGACGAGGAAGCGGAGAAGAGATCGTCGGAGCACGAATGGTGCGGCCCCAACGGGTGCACGGCGAGGAATCTCCGTGCAACGAAGCTTGGCGAGGTTCGGCGGAGCAGCGGCGGAAGTTCGCCGGGCGACGGAGCTCTGGCGACAAACGGAAGCGACGAGGGCGCAAGAGGGCTAGGAGCACTGTGCGCGCGAGGGAGTTGAGAATGCGAAGAAAGGAGGAAGAAGGAGCGGTTTCCCCTTATATAGGAAGAAGAGGTAGTGGGCTGGAAACCGCTGGGCCGCGGCGGTTCGCTTCGTGGGCCGCCACGTGGCGCGAGGATACACGCGCGGAAAATAGAATGCCACAGGGAAGCCGTACGGATCCGGAACGGAAGCAGGGATCCAGTGTGGCGCCATAACTACAGGCGCAGAAGCCGAAGGGAAGTGACCCCTGACACTGGCGCGACAGATACAGTGCGCATGTCACTGACAGGCACAGTACCCGAGAAATTCTCGACTTTGCCGAGGAGAAGTTTAATGTCTGAGATACCGGAGAATCAGATACCGGAAAATACCTTGTAAAGAGAGAAAAGATGTGAGTCTGGCGAAGATGTCGGGATCTAAACTAACCACCGGAAAGATTAAACCGGTACCTTAAGATATGGGAACCTGGCATGGTCTGTTGGATAGAATCCACCAGACTATACCAGCTTCGGGGACTAATGTTGGGGGGATGACCCCCGGTATGTCAAAGGCATACCAAACCGGATGGTTTGAGCCATCAAGATACCGGTTTAATGTTTATACCGGAGCACAAAGTTAAGTGTTTGGCTAAGTAAAGCTAAGCCGGTATCCCTAAGAGGGGTATACCGGAACCAGGTAAAGAGGACACCGGGCTACCGGTAAGAAGTGCCCTGTAGCACGTCGGCAAGACTGGTCAAAGATTCTCTTCAGAGCTAGAGGACAAAGATGAGCTAAGCAAAGTAGCTTTAAACGAAGCCTTGGCGCCAAAGAGGAAGATGACGCTGAAAGAAGCCGGAGGACGTCAGCCTCCCTGATTAAAGAAGACTCCGGCGTCATCTATGATTAAAGTAACTTTGTAAAGTAGTTTGTCTAGTCAAAGATGCCATTAGGGTTTTCTTCCCCTGTAAGACACCCTCTCCCCTATATAAGGAGAGGGGGCACTCCCTATCGAAAAGAGAGGTGATATATGATATTGTGAGACAACACACCATGTATGCACAAACCTGTATCCTGTTGAGATCAATGAAGAGAAAGATCTAGAGCAGAGTTCTTCCTTGTGTGTTTCTTCTTCTACCTTTGCCTTTGGCTGAGTTCTTGAGGAAACCATCCGGAAGTTCATCCTATCTAATCAAAAACCCTCCCCCGAATCCTCTAGCGCCCATTCGGCCCCAACTTAAGCCATCCCATGGCATTTGCTCGTTCACCACGACGACATCAATAATGTAATTGTATAAATTTTTCCGCGTTAACAATGATTGCATTAGCTGATGCACTGAAGCCGGATAAATTTATCAGTGTGTACTTTAAAATGTGACAAGTAAAGGTCATGATCTGGTTTATTGCTTTGAGAATCCACTAGGTGATTGATGGCAAACCTAAATGAGTTATGTCTGAAGTAGGTCATGCGTGGTTTGAGGAAGCCAATAATCGCTTGATGGGTGTAATCCTTAGCATTCGTGCTGACCATATGTGTGATGTGTATATGCACATAACAAACGAAAAAGAGCTCTAAAATGCATAGAGTACTAAATTTGGTGCAACTGATACAAGCATTGAACACTATATCATGGAGAGCTTCCACGACTTGAGGATGGTGAAAAACTATTTTGCAGTTGAACAAGCTCATTAGATATAATGCACTGCGATGGAGACCCAACTCCTTAAGTGTACCTTACTCAGTAAGTTTATGGTTGGATGCATTATTGCAAAGTTGCTCTCTTCATGGATAAACTTCGCCACAACACTCAAGCACAAGAGAGAGGATAGATCGTTTGAAGCCTGATAGCATTTCTTGATGTTGCAGAGAAGGCTCGCGCTAAGGATGATACTAAGAAAGGAGACAGTCGGTATAGCGCCAATATGGTGTAGAATAAACCCTACGACAAGAACAAAGGGAATATCTAAACATGAAAAACCGATCACATCGAAACTCTAGCAAAATCTGACAGGGTCACATACAATGCAACTTGAGCAATCGCATTGGCGTTGTCTCCCATACTGAGGTTGCCGAAGAAGTTGTTGGCGTCCGTGAAGCAGTCGTCGCATGACAACGTCGTGTTGCCAATCCCCTCACCTGTGGTATATAGTGCAGGTCGAAAACATCGTGAAACATGTCTACATGAGGCGGATTATGAAGGCAGGTAATCTAATGTGGCATACCGATTAGGGTTTGCATGACCGTTTATATAGTGCAGGTCGAAGAGGTCGTGGGGCGCAACCCACGTCCGAGTCAACACGGCCCACGATCCCGCGACTCGCACGCTCGCGGTATGAGCTCGGGTCGGCTCCAACCCATGACGCGACGCGTTGTGCAAGACGAGCAGGCGGTGGAGGAGGAGCGCGCGATGGACGTCATATCTTCTCACACCTTAGCGGGAGTAGAAAAGCTCAGCCTATAAACTAGTACTCCGACTGACTAAAACGTAGATCCACTTATAGCAATCATGCATACGAGGCAATAAGAATTTCAAAATTTGTACTCGCTATGGACCTAAGAGCAGACAACAAATTCCAACAAGTTCACCGCTCCCCGAAAACGTAGCTAATGGAGAGTGCGTGTAGCAGCTGATAACTTAATCAGTGGTCCGAGCAACTGAGCAAGGGAAAGCAAGCATGCGTTGCCTAAGTGTTAAAAATATTTTTTCATCCGCGTTGCTTTTATCGTCATCACCCAGCGAGAGGATAGAACAAACAGGAACTGACCTTGGTCCTATCAAAATCCAGCTTGGTGGTTCAAGACGTGGCATGGATGATCGAACAGGACAAGCGCTGCAACCTGATACGCTCCTCTCCTCTTTCTCTTCCGGCCGGATAAGCCATTCTTTCGCCGATCAAAAGAAGCATGCTGCTGGTGACGATCGTGCTCAGGCCAGCGGGCGGGCCCGGCCGGCCGGCGGTGAGCGGACCCAGGGGTGATTATCTAAAGCGCGCTTAAACCCACCGGCCCAACGGCACCACCGGCCGGCCCACCGTCCGCGCGCCACGTGTCCCCGTTGGACCCCTCGCGCCGCATGTGACCTTGACCGCGACGCCGCGGCGTCGATCGACGGCAGCCGTCCGTTCGTAGAGCGACGGGTGGGATCCGTCGGCGGCGTGGGGACCGCCGGGCCGGCACGCGGCGTGCGGTGCGGGCTGAAGCCTGTAACGGCTAGTTTTCTCGGCACTTTTTCTGTGCCTGGGATTAAGGAGACCGGTTCATCATCAGCTGGAGCCCGTTCATGCACCTGGTCCATGTTTTTTTCCAGGTAAAAAAAAAAACAACAGCTTGCGGCTAAACCTTCTTTTCCCTGTGTGCCCGGCCGTAACTTGTTAGAATATATAAACAGTACTTTTAAATAATTAATTTTAGCAGAAAATCGAAGGGACTGATTTGATTGTTTTTTGTGATGGACACGGACAGACGCCATATAAGACGCCTGCTCCACTAGTTAATTACAGTATGTGTTGCCAAATCTCCCAGCTCATCTAAACAGTGGGCGGTACAGTCATTCGCGACTCACGGCGGGGGAGCATCAGCCAGTCCGTCATGCTATCGGCGTCCGGCGAATAAAATCTTCGCGAAAAGTCCAGAACCAATATTCCTACGTGTCAACGTCGGCGAGATAAACGCCCATTCTTCCACGTGATTACGAAAAGAGGGTTAACGGGGTCGTTCTCGACGGTGCAGCGAGCGACCCACGCCGCGAAAGCGCCGGAAAGCGACCATCGCGATACACATACACCGGACGTTGCGAAGTTATTTTTATTTTGAACTCTTTTACTGTATTTATTTCTTTTTTAACTCTTTTATTTATTCCGCGGCTGTCACGGCACGCGCGGGCTCGTTCGTCCGCCGGCCTTTTTTGCCTCGCCGTGATCGTCGAACTACTCTCTGTTTGGCTTAACTTTATTTATTTATTTAGGAGCTTGTTTGGCTTAACTGGTAGCGAGCCGAGGCGCAGCGCCAAATGAATGGTTTAGAAGAAAAATTAAGTGCACCGAATACGACTGACGGGAACTTGAAGAAGATTTGATCTGATTCCGTTCAGGTCAGCTTCGCACGGTTTTATGATAAAACTAACTATCGACGTCATTAAGTCGGGTCGAAACAGTGTTCAAAACCAGCCCAAACGGTGAACTTGTATAGTTTTCTTACAGAAAAGACAGCGACACTTAGGGAGCACTGAACACACGGCTACCAAGTTTATGAGCAACCCAGCATATGAATCTCTCCTATTCGGTACAAATTATTAATTCCAAAATTTTCGTTTCATATACTCCGTCTGCAGTCTTAACTTGTAGCAAGACACAACACCAATGATTCCGTGAAAAATTAAGTGCTCCGAATACAACTGACGGGAACAAAGAAAGATCGATCCTGATTGAAATGGACCGCTGATTCCATTACGGTCAACTTTGCAATGTTTCATAATAATAAAAACTTATGAATGTTATTAAATCAGATTGAAACGGTGGAATGATGGAAAAGGTAGAATTAACAAGGTTGCACGATTCCTCAAAAAAAAAAAAAAGCTTGCACGAGTGTCAATTTTTGTGGGTCCCTCAATCTTTTCATAGAAAAAATATACTTTATAAGTCATGAAAAGTTAAGATAAAATATTCACACGCGCATAGAGCAAGCAAAACATGCCAATTTTTTGAGTGAATTATATTTCTTTTTGCACCTAGTATGCCATTGTGTGGTGCTAGTTACCCCACTTAATTTTGCGCGTAACTTTGTAACCCATATTCGTAAGATGTGTCAATATTTACCTCATTTTAACAATAGTGCTCCGAATACAACTGGAACAAGGAAAGAATGATCCTGATTGAAATGGACCATTGATTCGATTCCGGTCAACTTTCCAATGTTTTATAAAACAACTTATGGATGTTATTAAATTAGATTGAAACAGTGTGTCAAACAACGACATATGGAACGAAGGAAAATGTAGAGTTAACAAGGTTGCACGAGTGTCATTCTTGTGGGTCCCTTGATCATCATAAATAGTAAATACAAGGTAAAAAATGACTCAAGAAATTGAATGGGGTAACAGGTGTCACAAAAATCACAAACACACGGCAAAAAGTTAGATTCACTCTACTTTTTTTTTTTGTAAATATATATGGTCATCTACAAGGTCCGCAAAATTCATAGAAGCGAGTTACGCCATGAAAGACTAATGAAAAAAGGGATTTCGATTGACTACAACGGGTATAGAATATGCTATTTTCTGATATTCAACCTATGTGTATCAAGTCAGAAAGAGTATCTTAGGCACGAGAATTCTTTTTTAAAAAGAACACATTTTATAACTCAAATGTTTACATATACTGATACAATTATTTAGCCCACACCCGGTTTCTACACATGGAAAGTGCACACAACTGCAAAGAGGAAGAAAGTGGAGATAGGAAAATGGAAGAAGGAAGAAGGAGAAATCATAGGCATGATACATATCAAAAGTGCCTATGACCAAGCCTAGGATGATAGAGGACCAATTCCGCCACCCATCCGTGGCAAAAATATATTTCTCCATTTTCTCCAATCCAGAAGCATACCTCCGTAAATATAGCACGGTGTTTCGATACCGAAGAATAGACCACACCCGAAGATAGCGAGCATGTTGGAATGTAACCTGCAAAGGAGAAAAAATAGCATTGAAAACATGGTATTTCTATATAATCATAATCTTGAACTTTAAAAAATAATAAGCTATTACAAATTTTTATATTTTGTGCAAAGAAAAATATGAGAGCATATTGTTTATCACACCTTTTTTTTTTTTTGAGAAAAACCACAGCTTGGCTCTCTCTGCAGGGTCACCCACGCGAGGGCCGCGGAACGGACAGATGTCAGACGCGTCGGCTGATCTTGGGCTGCAAGTAGGTGGGCAACTGGAGAACGAAGTGGGCCGTCAAGCGAGTGTCAACAACTGAACCGCCGCATCTTTCTTGCATCCGAAGAAGAACCCGCACGACACCAAAGCCGCTTCCTCCGGCCTCCTCCCCCGTTCCCCGCACCGGACGGGCCACGCCGGAGCCGGAAGCGGCGATGGCTTCGCAAGGGGGCGTCAGCGAAAGCAGCAGCAGCGGCCGGGGCCGCGCCGCCGAGACGGGACCCTCCTACGACCGCAGCATCACCGTCTTCTCCCCCAAGGGCCGCCTCCTCCAAGTCGGTGAGTACCCACGCAACGGCTCGCCCTCCTCGTCTCGACCCCCCTCCCCCGAAATCGAGCTCTCCACCTCCCCGAGGCCGCCGCACCTACGCTTGCTTCGTCATGTCTGTTGCAGAGTACGCGCTCAAGTCCGTGAAGCTGGCGGGGATCACCTCGGTCGCCGTGCGCGGGGACGACTCCGTCTGCGTCATCACCCAGCGGAGCAGGGCGCCCGTGGTGAGTGCGCGCGCGCGCGCTGGCCCGTACCGGTGATTGGTGAACGTTGATCGACCAGGCGCGATCGATGACCGTGCTTGCCTGTTGCGTTTCAGGACCCGTTGCTGGACACGACGGACCCCGCCGCCTTCTCGCACCTGTTCGAGATCACCGAGCGGCTCGGCATGCTCGCCACAGGGATGGCAGGTGCATTTTTCGGTCTCTGTCCACTCGTTCTAGTGCCATGTGTAATTTGCGGCTTATGCAGTTTGATCCCACTGGTAGTTAATTCTGCAACTGCATTGCCACATGCGAGGCCGATTAGGACTTCTGCCTGTGTTGTGGAGGCGTATGTTTTTACCGGAACAACTTATGCTGACATTTTGATTGTAGTATGCATTTCTACTATGGCTGACATGTACAACATTGTACTGACATTTTAAGCTGAATCACTTCAGATTTTGGGTACTATTATGAATGCATGATTCATCTGGTAGTCTGAAACCTTGGTTCTACAGTATACATAACTATAACTGTACCACCATCAGTTCTTATAATTAGAGAAATTAATACAATGTGTTAATGCGGTTCTCGTTGTTGGCAAAACAATTCTTGTCTGGTTGCACCGATTTGAACTAGTTTTGCGTTGTTCTAGCTCAAGTCGATGCCCAAGTTTTGGTACTTTCGCTCCTTTAATTCTGGAGTAAATATCACAAAAACCACAACTATTGAGGCATAGTTTCAGAAAACCACAACGTCTAGTGCAAACCACAATTTCACATTTCCTTGGACTGGTTTGGTAGATCTTCTGAGTTCCACTCATGCATGGTTACCATTATACTTCTCTGCTTATTTTGAAACTAGTAGCTATCTTGGTCGGTTGGTCATCAATCTGAACTATCCTAAACGAACTATATGTCTTAGCCTCTTAGGTACGGAATTGCATTAAACAGTTATCGTGCGTAGAATTAGCAGGACATGATGCTACGATAGCAATTTATCTGTCTGCTTGTCTAGATTATTGACAGACATTTTCTTCATTGCAGCTGAGGGAAGATCATTAGCTCATGAGGCAAGGAACGAAGCTGCAGGGTTCCGTCGCAAGTGGGGATATGAAATGCCTCCTAGGATGTTGGCTCTGTGGTAACATGTACTCTTAATTAAGTATATGACGCAGCGATAACAAAACATATATTTTCTTGAGAATCTTTAAATGACTTCACCAGCACACATTCAGGGTTCATATTAGAGGTATGAGAAGAAATGATGAGAATGTTTTCTCCCAAATTATTGCTTGTGTTTTAGTAGTATCGGGCTGACTTTCTGTTTATGTATACAAAATTAAGGGCTGACTTTCTGTTTCTATGCTATATGTGCTGATTACTTTGTCCAAAAACTCGGCATAATTTGTTCATTTCATTGGGATGCTTTGTATTAACCAACTGGGTATTTTTCTTTGTCTGTAGGCTCGGAGATAGAGCACAAGTACGCACTCAGCATGCTAAATTGAGACCTTATAGAGTTGGTTGGTTCTAGTCTTGTTTGGCTTTGCACATTAGAGTTTTGTGAAACTTCCAAGAATTTTCTGCATGGTTGGTTAGTTCAGTCGTTTTTATTTCCTCCACAGTTGCTACCATCGTAGGAATTGATGAAGAGAAAAGAACTCCAGAGCTCTTTACATGTGATCCTGCTGGTCTAGTCCTTGGTCACAAGGTATTCGAGGAATTCTTCGCTGTTCATTAACTTGTGTTCATCATGATCTAAGCCAGACACCTTTTTTTTTGTGTGTGAAAGACTATTGAAGTAGTATTGCAGAAGGCTATATATGAAATTGGCAATGAAATAACATGAATAAATTAGGAGCACGTGCATATTAAATAAGTGAAATCTCTGCTGTTCTCTCTTTAGGCAACAAGTGCAGGTTTCAAGGGCTTGGAAGCTATCAAGTTTCTTGAGGAGAAAATGACGGGTGATCGTTTACCATTCGAGTCAACCATTGAGGTGAGTGTAAGTGCGTAATGCGCTAATAATGTCTAAGAGGAAACATAATTATGATATGCAAAATCTCCTACAGGGCAACACATATATGAATGAATTTAACCTTCATTGATTGTATCAATAGTGTCTTACAGAAGCTGGATTCCATTCATTTGATCTATTATTATTAGCCTACCCCTTTCATTTAACAATATATCTATATTTACTAATGAAGCAGATAGGATGGCGTCAATTATTTACTCATACTTTGTGATTTCCAAGGAAATCATTTGATCAAGTATTGATAGTTGTATAGGAATAATAGGATGGATATAACTTCAGGACATTAGTTCATCATTTATTTCTTTTCAACACTCACTTGTGAAGTTTTGGCTTAATTACATGATGAAGTGCTGTTTGGATTCTCATATTTGTTTGCATATTTGTCTATGCAGAAGCATCTTGAACTCATGATCTTAATAAGACTTGTTTGTCTATCAGTCTCAGCTTGAGTCCCTGCTCTTCTAAAATAGCAGTGCTGACTTGTTTGTAGTCTCTGAGTTTAGTTTCCTGACAGCGTTTAAACCCTCATTGTGATTCATTTTCCTCTGTTTGTTTCCAGATGGCAGTGTCTGCAATGAGACACGTCCTGGAGGATAACAAGGAAGGCCATGACATTGAGGTAATGCTTATTTTTCTCCCTGATGTGGATAGGCGCTGTATTTGCGCACCACCTTAATGCTGAATAATGCAAGTAAACTTAATGTTCCAGGTGGGAGTTGTCAGGAAGAGCTCTCCAGCGTTCAGAACTGTGTTGAAGCGTCTCCACAAATATCCACAAGGAGCGCAGAGTACCCTGGATCAAGGCGGGCGGTAATTTGTGAATTTTCTCAAGAGATTGACATTAGTTGCTGCAATTTCTTGTGTCCTGTAACGTTTTGCGTGGGCTGTCATTTCAAGCAGACGACCACTAAAGAGCCTGCTCATCCATAGGCCATTTATTCCGTTACATCTCACTGAATTCTGAAACCGTAAGTGATACATCTGACTGCTTCCGGCAGAGCCGTGCATGATAGTAAGTTGACAGTGCTGAAGCTTTAACCGGTGAGATGGCTCTGACCTTTATTGCTCCGATGGTTATTCATGCTGACTGTAAATGTCTACGAGGGACCTTTCTAAGCGCTGAGCATAGGTCTGAGGTCTCCACCCGCTCCCTCGTGTCAAGCAAAAGGAGGCAGGGACCCATCGATTCCCTATCAGACGGAGATGGCTTAGATGATGGTGGCGGCTATGATTCGCCGCCTGTTCTCTTTTTTTTCCGGAAAAACGCTTCACTGCCTGCCCGTGCATCAGTTTAATGCTAAGCAGTGCAACTGTGCAAGTGAAATTAATGTTTCAGGCGGGAGTTGTCATTGGCAAGAAGAACTATCCAGGGCTCTAAACTCTGTTGAAGCATCTCCAAAAATATCCACAAGGAGGGCAGAATCCTCTTGGTGAAGGCGGGCGGTTATTTGTGAATTCGCTAAGAAACTCACAGTACGAGCACTAAACAACCTGCTCACTGAATTCTGAAACCACAAGTGATACTACATCGGACTGCTTAGGGCAGAGCCGTGCATGCTAAATTGACAATGCTGAAGCTTTAACCGGTGAGATGGCCCTGATTTTCTAGTGGCTATGCATTGTGACCACTAATGTCTAGGATGAAGCTGCCTCCTGCACCTGTGGCACCTTGGCCAGGGACAGCTTGCCTACGAAGTTGGTGGAGAAGCTACCAAAGTAGAGGTCTCCGTGGAACTCTGTCACCGAAGTGATGAAGTTGATCACCTTCCCTTGAGAGTCGTCGAGCAGACGGATGATCTCGCCATCCTCCGACACCTGAGCCACCATTGCTCCCTTGGCAGTCGCCTTGACCCTGTCGAGGAGCGGCGGGAACGCCGCCACGACTCTCTTTATCAAGGTCCAGCGGTTGACCAAGTCTAGCCATGGCGACCTCAGCTGCATGCATTTTCGAGCGAACTCAATTACTCGTACAAGAGATTGCTTTAAATTGCATCAGATAAACTGGCATGGTACACAAATTGGTGAGCTGCTGAGGTGTAACCTTGATAATGGCAATCCAAAAGGTGCCATCTGGTGCTCGACGGATGTTATCCGGAGACCCCGGAAGGTCGCCGACGAAAGTCTCTGCCTGGCCAGTCTTGTCCCCCTTGAGCCACAGCTTCAAGCATCTGTATCTGCACCTCACAGAATGCCAAGGTCACATTGTGGAGCTGGGTTTTTTTTTTCTTCGAGAACAAGGTGGAGCTGTCTTTAAACCGAGTAATCTGCCGGAGGGGCGTGCGAGTAAACTACCTGGCTGACTCGCAGACGATCACGAAGGTCTCGTCCCGCGACAGAGCGACGCCGTTGGCGAAGGCGAGGTTGTCGAGCGCGACGGACGTCTTGCCGGTGCGTGGGTTGTACTTGAGGAGGCGGCCGGTGCGGCGGGACTCGATGTAGCTGAGGAACCACTGGTCGATGCCGAACCTTGTGGTGGCGTCGCTGAAGTACACCGTGCCGTCAGATGCCTCCACGGCGGCCTCGGGAAACCTGACCATGCATGTGGGTAAACGATCAGTACGTGCTGGGCTGCTGGCTCAGAGGATTTTCTAATTTTCTCCGTGTCAGAAAAGGAACCGAACCTGATCGTGGAGCCTTCCACCGTCGAGGCGAGAATGGTCACGCGATCCTCCTCGACTCTCAGTAAACCCTGCAAAAATCAATCACAACCCAACAAAGAAATTATTTAACGCTTTATATGATGAGTGTCTCTAAGGCTCAGTCGACTGAGACTTAGCTTATGTCTCAGTCGAATTACTTTAGCGTGTTTTAACGTGGTCTAAACAAAATTTAAACATCAGCAAATACGAATCTTCAATCATAAACAAAATTCAATGCAGAAGCACGTAACTGAGACATAAGCCACGTCGCTGAAACTTAGCGATTCCGTTATATGATTGTTCTCATGATTCGGAATCCAATCCGATCCTGCTATATACCTTGTGGGCGTCGCAGACGAGCATGCTGCCGTCGGCGGAGGGCGCGATCCCGAGCAGGCCAGTTCCGCCGACGAACCGCCACTGCTCCCACGACCCGTTGGGGTGCATCCTCTGCAGCCACCCGTCCCTGGTCGCCGTGTACACAGTCCCTCCAGCGGCCGCGTCCACGTACACGTCTTCCGGCCCCTGGATCAGCCGCCCTTCCCCAAGCTTCTCGAGCGCCTGAATAGCATACACACAATGATCAGTACCGGAGGCGAGACGGCGAGAGCTGCGCGTATGAGATTGCTCTAGACCTTAGTACTAACCAGTCCATGGAGGAGGCTACTGGGTGTGTACCGCGCGGCGGGCGGCGGCGGCGACGGCACCGGCTGGATGGGGCTGTTGAGCGCGACGTGGACCGCCAGCCACACAACCGTCGTCACCGCCACCGTGCCGAACAGACCACCCGCCGCCATGAGTGACCGCCCGTCGTCGATCGATCGGCCGGCCACGAGATACACCACTGAACTGGATGCAGAACGGACTAGCTGGCGAGGCTGTGGGGACTGGGGAGTGACACTGGCTGGCAGCACTGACCGAGTCTGGCTGGTTGCCTTTTAAGTTTGCTTGTCGTCTGCCTGGCATGTCATGTCACGAACTCTTCGCACGCCCAGCACTGGTCGGTCGGCCCCGATCCGCGCGCCAGGATCGGTCGTGCCCGCGTCCGTCGATTAGCCATCTTACGGTTAGAAATCTGTTCCGGTGCGCTGCGTCAGACGAGAAGGCATGTAGCTTTGCCCTCCTGGTTGATTGTGTTGGTCACATGTTGTTGGCCACCATTGGGTGGAACCCGCCATGTTAATTTAGGGTAAGGTGACGTATATCGAACGTCTAAAAGTTATCGCGAGCGTTCATTTGCGTTGATCCGTGGACATATTTTATTCGCGTGTCCGTTTGCGTTTGTGTGTGCCCCTAGCGGGTACATTCAAACTATACAAAGTAGTTCTAGATCAGGATTCTGCTGAGTTCCTCTCATCGCACCTAGTAACCGCGGAATTGGTGAGACCCCCCTCTCTCGAACCCCCTCTCCCGAACCCCCTCGCACCCCCTCCAAACCCTAGTCTTCCCCCGCCGCCGTCGGGCAAAGACCGCGGGGCGTGGTGGCGGCGGGCTTCCCTTGTGGCGCAGCGGGGACGGCGTCTGGGCGCTCCCCTCGATGCTGCGGCGGTAGACTCCCTGTCTCCCGTGTGATGGCGGGGCAGCGGCGGTCGGAGGATGGGGGCGACGGTGGCCAGATGATCTGTGCCGCGACCTCCCCTGCCTCCCGTTGGTGGCACACCGGTGGTGGCTGGTGGTGGGATGCCATCCCCTCCGCTTCTCGCCGGTGCGGGGTGGTGACCTTGGGATTCTCCCGCGGTACGAGGACACCCGAGGCAGCAGCCTCGGGTTCGACGGTGGAGGCGGCCTTCTTCTTCGCCGGAGGAGGTCGGCTGGTTGCTGAAGGAGATATGCCCTAGAGGCAATAATAAAGTGGTTATTATTTATATCTTTATGTTTATGATAAATGTTTATATATCATGCTATAATTGTATTAACCGAAACATTAGTACATGTGTGATATGTAGACAAACAAGAAGTCCCTAGTATGCCTCTTAAACTAGCTTGTTGATTAATGGATGATTAGTTTCATAATCATGAACATTGGATGTTATTAATAACAAGGTTATGTCATTGTATGAATGACATAATGGACACACCCAATTAAGCGTAGCATAAGATCTCGTCATTAAGTTATTTGCTATAAGCTTTCGATACATAGTTACCTAGTCCTTATGACCATGAGATCATGTAAATCACTTATACCGGAAAGGTACTTTGATTACACCAAACACCACTGCGTAAATGGGTGGTTATAAAGGTGGGATTAAGTATCCGGAAAGTATGAGTTGAGGCATATGGATCAACAGTGGGATTTGTCCATCCCGATGACGGATAGATATACTCTGGGCCCTCTCGGTGGAATATCGTCTAATGTCTTGCAAGCATATGAATGAGTTCATAAGAGACCACATACCACGGTACGAGTAAAGAGTACTTGTCAGGAGACGAGGTTGAACAAGGTATAGAGTGATACCGAAGATCAAACCTCGGACAAGTAAAATATCGCGAGACAAAGGGAATTGGTATAGTATGTGAATGGTTCATTCGATCACTAAAGTCATCGTTGAATATGTGGGAGCCATTATGGATCTCCAGATCCCGCTATTGGTTATTGGTCGGAGTGAGTACTCAACCATGTCCGCATAGTTCACGAACCGTAGGGTGACACACTTAAAGTTGGATGTTGAAATGGTAGTACTTGAATATGGAATGGAGTTCGAATATTTGTTCGGAGTCCCGGATGAGATCCCGGACATCACGAGGAGTTAGGAATGGTCGGAGAATAAGATTCATATATAGGATGTCATTTTATGTGAAATAAAATGTCGCGGAAGGTTCTATGGAAGGTTCTAGAAGGTTCTAGAAAAGTCCGGAAGAAACCACCAAGGAAGGTGGAGTCCACATGGGACTCCACCTCCATGGCCGGCCAACCCTAGTGGGGGAGGAGTCCCAAGTGGACTCCCCCTTAGGGGGCCGGCCACTACATGGGAGGTGGAACTCCCACGTTTGGTGGGAGTCCTAGCTTGGCTAGGTTTCCCCCTCTTATGGAAGGTTTTTGGTTCGGGTCTTATTCGAAGACTTGGACACCAACACTTGGGGATCCACCTATATAATGAGGGGCCAAGGGAGGGGGGCGGCCACCCCAAGACCACAAGCTGGCCGCCCCCCTTGAAGTGGCCGGCCACCCCTTCCCAAACCCTAGCCGCCCCCCTCTCCTCCATATCTCCCGCGTAGCTTAGCGAAGCTCCGCCGGACTTCTCCACCGCCACCGACACCACGCCGTCGTGCTGTCGGATTCAAGAGGAGCTACTACTTCCGCTGCCCGCTGGAACGGGAGGTGGACGTCGTCTTCATCAACAACCGAACGTGTGACCGAGTACGGAGGTGCTGCCCGTTCGTGGTGCCGGAACCGATCGTGATCAAGATCTTCTACGCGCTTTTGCAAGCGGCAAGTGAACGTCTACCGCAGCAACAAGAGCCTCATCTTGTAGGCTTTGGAATCTCTTCAAGGGTGAGACTCGATAATCCCCTCGTTGCTACCGTCTTCTAGATTGCATCTTGGCTTGGATTTCGTGTTTGCGGTAGGAAATTTTTTGTTTTCTATGCAACGTTATCCTACAGTGGTATCAGAGCCGTGTCTATGCATAGATGGTTGCACGAGTAGAACACAATGGTTTGTGGGCATTGATGCTCTTGTTATCTTTAGTTTGAGTACTTTGCATCTTTGTGGCATAGTGGGATGAAGCGGCTCGGACTAATTTTACATGACCGCGTTCATGAGACTTGTTCCTCGTTCGACATGCAACTTGTATTGCATAAGAGGCTTTGCGGGTGTCTGTCTCTCCTACTATAGTGAAGATTCAATTTACTCTTCTATTGAAAACATTAGTATCAACGTTGTGGTTCATGTTCGTAGGTAGATTAGATCTCTCTCAAAAACCCTAAACCACGTAAAATATGCAAACCAAATTAGAGACGTCTAACTTGTTTTTGCAGGGTTTGGTGATGTGATATGGCCATAATGTGATGATGAATATGTATGAGATGATCATTATTGTATTGTGGCAACCGGCGGGAGCCTTATGGTTGTCTTTAAATTTCATGTTGAGTAGTATTTCAAAGTAGTTGTAATAGTTGCTACATGGAGGACAATCATGAAGACGGCGCCATTGACCTTGACGCTACGCCGACGATGATGGAGATCATGCCCGAAGATGATGGAGATCATGTCCGTGCTTTGGAGATGAAGATCAAAGGCACAAAGACAAAAGGGCCATATCATATCACATATGAACTGCATGTGATGTTAATCCTTTTATGCATCTTATTTTGCTTAGATCGCGACGGTAGCATTATAAGATGATCCCTCACTAAAATCTCAAGATAATAAAGTGTTCATCCTTAGTAGCACCGTTACCAAGTCTTGTCGTTTCGAAGCATCTCGTGATGATCGGGTGTGATAGATTCAATAAGTACATACAACGGGTGCAAGACAGTTTTGCACATGCGGATACTAAGGTGGCCTTGACGAGCCTAGCATGTACAGACATGGTCTCGGAACACGTGATACCGAAAGGTAGAGCATGAATCATATGGTTGATATGATGAACACTTTGAGTGTTCGCCATTGAAATCACACCTTTTCTCGTGATGACCGGGTTTAGGTGCGGTGGATTTGGTTCGTGTGATCACTAAGACAATGCGAGGGATATTGTTTTGAGTGGGAGTTCACCTAGATTTTTAATTATGTTGAATTAAAATTTGAACTCAATTTGTCATAAACTTAGTCTAAACTATTGCAAATATATGTTGTAGAGATGGCGTCCTCAATCAATTTTAATCAGTTCCTAGAGAAAGAGAAACTTAAGAGCAACGGTAGCAACTTCACCCATTTGGTTCCGTCATGTGAGGATCTTCCTCTCTGGCGGAAATCTGCAATTTGTGCTTGATGCACCGCTAGGTGACCCTCCTGCAGAAACTGAAACCGATGAAGTAAAAGCTGTTTACGCGACTCGGAAAACTCGGTACTCTCAAGTTCAGTGTGCCATCCTGTGCAGTCTGGAATCCGATCTTCAAAAACGTTTTGAGCACCACGATCCTCATGAGTTGATGAATGAGCTGAAAGCTATATTCGAGACTCATGCGGCCGTGGAATGCTATGAAGCATCGAAACATTTCTAGCTGCATGATGGAAGAAGGCAGCTCCGTTAGTGAGCACATGCTCGCCATGACCGGGCATGCGAAGAAACTCAGTGACTTGGGAATAGTGATTCCTAACGGTAGGGGATTAATCGTGTCCTTCAATCTTTGCCACCAAGTTACAAGAACTTCGTGATGAACTACAATATGCAGAACATGAACAAGGAGTTACCTGAACTCTTTGGCATGCTAAAAGCTGCCGAGATTGAGATCAAGAAAGAGCACCAAGTGTTGATGGTCAACAAGACCACCGGTTTCAAGAAGCAGGGGCAAGTCTAAGGGAAAATTCAAGAAGGGTGGCAAGAAAGCTGCCACGCCTCCTATGAAACCTAAGAACGGCCCTAAGCCCGATCTTGAGTGCTATTATCGCAAGGAGAAGGGACACCTGGAAGCGTAATTGCTCCAAGTATCGGCTGATACGAAAAGCGGCCTTGTCAAGAAGAAGAAATAAGGTATATCGATATACATGTTATAGATGTTCATTTCAACGGTTCTCGTTCTAGTACACAGGTATTTGATACTGGTTCGGTTGCTCATATTTGTAACTCAAACAGGAACTAAAGAATAAACGACAAGCTATTTGAAAGATGAAGTGACGATGCGCGTTGGAAACGGATCCAAGGTCAATGTGATCGCAGTCGGCACACTTCCTCTACATCTACCTTCGGGATTAGTTTTAAGCCTAAATAATTGCTATTATGTACCTGCTTTGAGCATGAACATTATATCTGGATCTTGTTTAATGCAAGACGGTTATTCATTCAAGTCTGAGAATAATGGTTGTTCCATTTTTATGAATAATATCTTTTATGGTCGAGCACCACAAAAGATAGGCTTATTTCTGTTAGATCTCGATAGTAGTGATACGCATATACATAACATTGATGCTAAGCGAATTAAATTGAATGATAATTCTACTTATATGTGGCACTGTCGTCTTGGTCATATTGGAGTGAAACGCATGAAGAAACTCCATACTGATGGATTACTTGAATCACTTGACTTTGAGTCACTTGATAGATGCGAAGCATGTCTAATGGAAAAAATGACAAAGACTCCATTTTCTGGAATGATGGAGCGAGCTACTGACTTATTAGAAATCATACATACCGATGTATGTGGACCAATGAGCGTAGCATCGCGCGGTGGTTATCGTTATGTTCTAACCTTCACAGATGATCTGAGTAGATATGGGTATATCTATTTCATGAAACATAAATCCGAAACTTTCGAGAAGTTTAAGGAATTTCAAAGTGAAGTAGAAAATCAACGTAACAAGAAGATTAAATTTCTACGATCTGATCGTGGAGGTGAATATCTGAGTTATGAGTTTGGCATGCATTTAAAGAAATGCGGAATACTTTCACAATTGACAACGCCGGGAACACCTCAACGTAACGGTGTGTCCGAACGTCGTAATCGAACTCTCTTAGATATGGTTCGTAGTATGATGTCTCTTACTGATTTGCCATTATCATTTTGGAGTTATGCATTAGAGACAGCCGCATTCACTTTAAATAGAGCACCATCAAAATCCGTAGAAACGACACCGTATGAATTATGGTTTAATAAGAAACCTAAGCTGTCGTTCCTGAAAGTTTGGGGTTGCGAAGCCTATGTAAAGAAGTTACAACCGGACAAGCTAGAACCCAAAGCGGAGAAATGCGTCTTCATAGGATACCCTAAGGAAACTATAGGGTACACTTTCTATCACAGATCCGAAGGCAAAATCTTTGTTGCTAAGAACGGAACCTTTCTTGAGAAAGAATTTCTCACTAAAGAAGTGACTGGAAGAAAAGTAGTGTAGGATAACGTTGCATAGAAAAAAAAAATTTCCTACCGCAAACACGAAATCCAAGCCAAGATGCAATCTAGAAGACGGTAGCAACGAGGGGATTATCGAGTCTCACCCTTGAAGAGATTCCAAAGCCTACAAGATGAGGCTCTTGTTGCTGCGGTAGACGTTCACTTGCTGCTTGCAAAAGCGCGTAGAAGATCTTGATCACGATCGGTTCCGGCGCCACGAACGGGCAGCACCTCCGTACTCGGTCACACGTTCGGTTGTTGATGAAGACGACGTCCACCTCCCGTTCCAGCAGGCAGCGGAAGTAGTAGCTCCTCTTGAATCCGACAGCATGACGGCGTGGTGTCGGTGGCGGTGGAGAAGTCCGGCGGAGCTTCGCTAAGCTACGCGGGAGATATGGAGGAGAGGGGGGCGGCTAGGGTTTGGGAGGGGGTGGCCGGCCACTTCAAGGGGGGCGGCCAGCTTGTGGTCTTGGGGTGGTCGGCCCCCTCCCTTGGCCCCTCATTATATAGGTGGATCCCCAAGTGTTGGTGTCCAAGTCTTCGAATAAGACCCGAACCAAAAACCTTCCATAAGAGGGGGAAACCTAGCCAAGCTAGGACTCCCACCAAAGGTGGGAGTTCCACCTCCCATGTGGGGGGGTGGCCGGCCCCCTAAGGGGGAGTCCACTTGGGACTCCTCCCCCACTAGGGTTGGCCGGCCATGGAGGTGGAGTCCCATGTGGACTCCACCTTCCTTGGTGGTTTCTTCCGGACTTTTCTAGAACCTTCCATAGAACCTTCCGCGACATTTTATTTCACATAAAATGACATCCTATATATGAATCTTATTCTCCGGACCATTCCGGAACTCCTCGTGATGTCCGGGATCTCATCCGGGACTCCGAACAAATATTCGAACTCCATTCCATATTCAAGTACTACCATTTCAACATCCAACTTTAAGTGTGTCACCCTACGGTTCGTGAACTATGCGGACATGGTTGAGTACTCACTCCGACCAATAACCAATAGCGGGATCTGGAGATCCATAATGGCTCCCACATATTCAACGATGACTTTAGTGATCGAATGAACCATTCACATACTATACCAATTCCCTTTGTCTGGCGATATTTTACTTGTCCGAGGTTTGATCTTCGGTATCACTCTATACCTTGTTCAACCTCGTCTCCTGACAAGTACTCTTTACTCGTACCGTGGTATGTGGTCTCTTATGAACTCATTCATATGCTTGCAAGACATTAGACGACATTCCACCGAGAGGGCCCAGTATATCTATCCGTCATCGGGATGGACAAATCCCACTTTGTTGATCCATATGCCTCAACTCATACTTTCCGGATACTTAATCCCACCTTTATAACCACCCATTTACGCAGTGGTGTTTGGTGTAATCAAAGTACCTTTCCGGTATAAGTGATTTACATGATCTCATGGTCATAAGGACTAGGTAACTATGTATCGAAAGCTTATAGCAAATAACTTAATGACGAGATCTTATGCTACGCTTAATTGGGTGTGTCCATTATGTCATTCATACAATGACATAACCTTGTTATTAATAACATCCAATGTTCATGATTATGAAACTAATCATCCATTAATCAACAAGCTAGTTTAAGAGGCATACTAGGGACTTCTTGTTTGTCTACATATCACACATGTACTAATGTTTCGGTTAATACAATTATAGCATGATATATAAACATTTATCATAAACATAAAGATATAAATAATAACCACTTTATTATTGCCTCTAGGGCATATCTCCTTGATCTCCCACTTGCACTAGAGTCAATAATCTAGATTACATTGTAATATACCTAACACCCATGGCATTCTGGTGTTGGTCATGCTTTGCCCTAGGGAGAGCTTTAGTCAACGGATCTGCTACATTCGGATCGGTGTGTACTTTGCAAATCTTTACTTCTCCATCTTCGATGTACTCGCGAATCGAGTGGTAACGCAGCTTGATATGCTTCAGCCTCTTGTGTGACCTTGGCTCTTGTGCATTGGCGATGGCACCCATGTTATCACAGTAAATGATTAATGGGTCCAATGCACTAGGAACCACACCGAGCTCTACAATGAACCTCTTCATCCATACCGCTTCTGATGAAGCCTCCGAAGCCGCTATGTACTCGATTCTGTTGAAGACTTCGCCACCGTGCCTTTGCTTGAGCTTGCCCAGCTTCGCGGCACCATTCAATATAAACACGTACCCAGTTGTGACTTAGAGTCATCGGGATCGGTGTTCCAACTTGCATCGGTGTAACCGTTTACAACGAGCTCTTGGTCACCTCCATAACAAAGAAACATATCCTTAGTTCTTTTCAAGTACTTCGGGATATTCTTGACCGCTGTCCGAGTGTTCCAATCCTGGATGACTTTGATATCTGCTAGTGAAACTTACTGCATGTGATGTATCGGGTCTAGTACATAGCATGGCATACATGATAGATCCTCTTCTGAGGCATAGGGGATATTACTCATCCTTTCTCTTTCTTCTGCCGTAGCCGGTCCTTGAGTCTTACTCAATACCTTGCACAGTAACATAGGTAAGAACCCTTTCTTACTTTCGTCCATTCTAAACTTCTTTAGAATCTTGTCCAGATATGTACTCTGTGATAGCCCTATTAGGCATCTTGATCTATCTCTATAAATCTTGATGCCTAATATATACGATGCTTCACCAAGGTCTTTCATTGAAAAACTATTATTCAAATAACCTTTAACACTGCTTAATAGTTCTATATCATTCCCGATCAATAATATGTCATCTACATATAATATCAGGAATGCTACAGAGCTCCCACTCACTTTCTTGTAAATACAGGCCTCTCCATGACACTGTATAAACCCGAAGTCTTTGATCACCTTATCAAAGCGTCGGTTCCAACTTCTTGATGCTTGCTTCAGTCCATAGATTGAACGCTGAAGTTTGCATACTTTGTCAGCATTTTTAGGATCAACAAAACCTTTGGGTTGTACCATATACAACTCTTCCTCAATGTCTCCATTAAGGAACGCCGTTTTGACATCCATCTGCCAAATCTCATAATCGAAAAATGCAGCTATTGCTAACAAAATCCTCACAGATTTTAGCTTCGCTACAGGTGAGAATGTCTCATCGTAGTCAACTCCTTGAATTTGTCGGAAACCCTTTGCGACAAGTCGAGCTTTATAGACAGTAATATTACCATCAGCATCTGTTTTTCTCTTGAAGATCCATTTATTTTCGACAGCCTTTCGGCTATCAGGTAAGTCTACCAAAGTCCATACTTTGTTATCATACATGGATCCCATTTCGGATTTCATGGCTTCTTGCCATTTGTTGGAATCTGGGCTCATCATCGCTTCTTCATACGTCGCAGGGTCTTCATCATTATTATCCACAATCATGACATTTAGACAAGGATCATACCAATCAGGAGTGGTACGTTCCCTTGTCGATCTGCGAGGTTCAGTAGTTTCCTCGTTCGAAGTTTCATGATCATTATCATTAGCTTCCTCTGTTGCCGGTGTAGGCGGTACAGGTACAACTTTCGATCTTGCGCTACTGATCAAGCAGTATAGATTCATCAATCTCATCGAGTTCTACTTTTCTTCCAGTCACTTCTTTAGTGAGAAATTCTTTCTCAAGAAAGGTTCCGTTCTTAGCAACAAAGATTTTGCCTTCGGATCTGTGATAGAAAGTGTACCCTATAGTTTCCTTAGGGTATCCTATGAAGACGCATTTCTCCGCTTTGGGTTCTAGCTTGTCCGGTTGTAACTTCTTTACATAGGCTTCGCAACCCCAAACTTTCAGAACGATGACTTAGGTTTCTTATTAAACCATAATTCATACGGTGTCGTTTCTACGGATTTTGATGGTGCTCTATTTAAAGTGAATGCGGTTGTCTCTAATGCATAACTCCAAAATGATAACGGCAAATCAGTAAGAGACATCATACTACGAACCATATCTAAGAGAGTTCGATTACGACGTTCGGACACACCGTTACGTTGAGGTGTTCCCGGCGGTGTCAATTGTGAAAGTATTCCGCATTTCTTTAAATGCATGCCAAACACATAACTCAGATATTCACCTCCACGATCAGATCATAGAAATTTAATCTTCTTATTACGTTGATTTTCTACTTCACTTTGAAATTCCTTAAACTTCTCGAAAGTTTCGGATTTATGTTTCATGAAATAGATATACCCATATCTACTCAGATCATCTGTGAAGGTTAGAACATAACGATAACCACCGCGCGATGCTACGCTCATTGGTCCACATACATCGGTATGTATGATTTCTAATAAGTCAGTAGCTCGCTCCATCATTCCAGAAAATGGAGTCTTTGTCATTTTTCCCATTAGACATGCTTCGCATCTATCAAGTGACTCAAAGTCAAGTGATTCAAGTAATCCATCAGTATGGAGTTTCTTCATGCGTTTCACTCCAATATGACCAAGACGACAGTGCCACATATAAGTAGAATTATCATTCAATTTAATTCGCTTAGCATCTATGTTATGTATATGCGTATCACTACTATCGAGATCTAACAGAAATAAGCCATTCTTTTGTGGTGCTCGACCATAAAAGATATTATTCATAAAAATGGAACAACCATTATTCTCAGACTTGAATGAATAACCGTCTTGTATTAAACAAGATCCAGATATAATGTTCATGCTCAACGCAGGTACATAATAGCAATTATTTAGGCTTAAAACTAATCCCGAAGGTAGATGTAGAGGAAGTGTGCCGACTGCGATCACATTGACCTTGGATCCGTTTCCAACGCGCATCGTCACTTCATCTTTCAGCAGTTGTCGTTTATTCTTTAGTTCCTGTTTCGAGTTACAAATATGAGCAACCGAACCGGTATCAAATACCAGTACTAGAACGAGAACCGATGAAATAAACATCTATAACATGTATATCAGATATACCTTCTTTCTTCTTCTTGACAAGGCCGCTTTTCAGATCAGCCAGATACTTGGAGCAATTACGCTTCCAGTGTCCCTTCTCCTTGTAGTAATAGCACTCAGCATCAGGCTGAGGGCCGTTCTTAGGTTTCATAGGAGGCGTGGCAGCTTTCTTGCCACCCTTCTTGAATTTTCCCTTAGACTTGCCCTGTTTCTTGAAACTGGTGGTCTTGTTGAGCATCAACACTTGGTGCTCTTTCTTTGATCTCAATCTCAGCAGCTTTTAGCATGCCAAAAAGTTTAGGTAACTCCTTGTTCATGTTCTGCATATTGTAGTTCATCACGAAGTTCTTGTAACTTGGTGGCAGTGATTGAAGGACACGATTAATCCCCAGTCTGTTAGGAATCACTATTCCCAAGTCAACGAAGTTTCTTCGCATGCCCGGTCATGGCGAGCATGTGCTCACTAACGGAGCTGCCTTCTTCCATCATGCAGCTGAAGAAATGTTTCGATGCTTCATAGCATTCCACGGCCGCATGAGTCTCGAATATAGCTTTCAGCTCATTCATCAACTCATGAGGATCGTGGTGCTCAAAACGTTTTTGAAGATCGGATTCCAGACTGCACAGGATGGCACACTGAACTTGAGAGTACCGAGTTTTCCGAGTCGCGTAAACAGCTTTTACTTCATCGGTTTCAGTTTCTGCAGGAGGGTCACCTAGCGGTGCATCAAGCACAAATTGCAGATTTCCGCCAGAGAGGAAGATCCTCACATGACGGAACCAGTCGGTGAAGTTGCTACCGTTGCTCTTAAGTTTCTCTTTCTCTAGGAACTGATTAAAATTGATTGAGGACGCCATCTCTACAACATATATTTGCAATAGTTTAGACTAAGTTTATGACAAATTGAGTTCAAATTTTAATTCAACATAATTAAAAATCTAGGTGAACTCCCACTCAAAACAATATCCCTCGCATTGTCTTAGTGATCACACGAACCAAATCCACCGCACCTAAACCCGATCATCACGAGAAAAGGTGTGATTTCAATGGCGAACACTCAAAGTGTTCATCATATCAACCATATGATTCATGCTCTACCTTTCGGTATCACGTGTTCCGAGACCATGTACGTACATGCTAGGCTCGTCAAGGCCACCTTAGTATCCGCATGTGCAAAAGCTGTCTTGCACCCGTTGTATGTACTTATTGAATCTATCACACCCGATCATCACGAGATGCTTCAAACGACAAGACTTGGTAACGGTGCTACTAAGGATGAACACTTTATTATCTTGAGATTTTAGTGAGGGATCATCTTATAATGCTACCGTCGCGATCTAAGCAAAATAAGATGCATAAAAGGATTAACATCACATGCAGTTCATATGTGATATGATATGGCCCTTTTGTCTTTGTGCCTTTGATCTTCATCTCCAAAGCACGGACATGATCTCCATCATCTTCGGGCATGATCTCCATCATCGTCAGCGTAGCGTCAAGGTCAATGGCGCCGTCTTCATAATTGTCCTCCATGTAGCAACTATTACAACTACTTTGAAATACTACTCAACATGAAATTTAAAGACAACCATAAGGCTCCTGCCGGTTGCCACAATACAATAATGATCATCTCATACATATTCATCATCACATTATGGCCATATCACATCACCAAACCCTGCAAAAACAAGTTAGACGTCTCTAATTTGGTTTGCATATTTTACGTGGTTTAGGGTTTTCGAGAGAGATCTAATCTACCTACGAACATGAACCACAACGTTGATACTAATGTTTTCAATAGAAGAGTAAATTGAATCTTCACTATAGTAGGAGAGACAGACACCCGCAAAGCCTCTTATGCAATACAAGTTGCATGTCGAACGAGGAACAAGTCTCATGAACGCGGTCATGTAAAATTAGTCCGAGCCGCTTCATCCCACTATGCCACAAAGATGCAAAGTACTCAAACTAAAGATAACAAGAGCATCAACGCCCACAAACCATTGTGTTCTACTCGTGCAACCATCTATGCATAGACACGGCTCTGATACCACTGTAGGATAACGTTGCATAGAAAACAAAAAATTTCCTACCGCAAACACGAAATCCAAGCCAAGATGCAATCTAGAAGACGGTAGCAACGAGGGGATTATCGAGTCTCACCCTTGAAGAGATTCCAAAGCCTACAAGATGAGGCTCTTGTTGCTGTGGTAGACGTTCACTTGCCGCTTGCAAAAGCGCGTAGAAGATCTTGATCACGATCGGTTCCGGCGCCACGAACGGGCAGCACCTCCGTACTCGGTCACACGTTCGGTTGTTGATGAAGACGACGTCCACCTCCCGTTCCAGTGGGCAGCGGAAGTAGTAGCTCCTCTTGAATCCGACAGCACGACGGCGTGGTGTCGGTGGCGGTGGAGAAGTCCGGCGGAGCTTCGCTAAGCTACGCGGGAGATATGGAGGAGAGGGGGGCGGCTTGGGTTTGGGAGGGGGGGGCCGGCCACTTCAAGGGGGGCGGCCAGCTTGTGGTCTTGGGGTGGTCGGCCCCCTCCCTTGGCCCCTCATTATATAGGTGGATCCCCAAGTGTTGGTGTCCAAGTCTTCGAATAAGACCCGAACCAAAAACCTTCCATAAGAGGGGGAAACCTAGCCAAGCTAGGACTCCCACCAAAGGTGGGAGTTCCACCTCCCATGTGGGGGGGTGGCCGGCCCCCTAAGGGGGAGTCCACTTGGGACTCCTCCCCCACTAGGGTTGGCCGGCCATGGAGGTGGAGTCCCATGTGGACTCCACCTTCCTTGGTGGTTTCTTCCGGACTTTTCTAGAACCTTCTAGAACCTTCCATAGAACCTTCTGCGACATTTTATTTCACATAAAATGACATCCTATATATGAATCTTATTCTCCGGACCATTCCGGAACTCCTCGCGATGTCCGGGATCTCATCCGGGACTCCGAACAAATATTCGAACTCCATTCCATATTCAAGTACTACCATTTCAACATCCAACTTTAAGTGTGTCACCCTACGGTTCGTGAACTATGCGGACATGGTTGAGTACTCACTCCGACCAATAACCAATAGCGGGATCTGGAGATCCATAATGGCTCCCACATATTCAACGATGACTTTAGTGATCGAATGAACCATTCACATACTATACCAATTCCCTTTGTCTCGCGATATTTTACTTGTCCGAGGTTTGATCTTCGGTATCACTCTATACCTTGTTCAACCTCGTCTCCTGACAAGTACTCTTTACTCGTACCGTGGTATGTGGTCTCTTATGAACTCATTCATATGCTTGCAAGACATTAGACGACATTCCACCGAGAGGGCCCAGAGTATATCTATCCGTCATCGGGATGGACAAATCCCACTGTTGATCCATATGCCTCAACTCATACTTTCCGGATACTTAATCCCACCTTTATAACCACCCATTTACGCAGTGGTGTTTGGTGTAATCAAAGTACCTTTCCGGTATAAGTGATTTACATGATCTCATGGTCATAAGGACTAGGTAACTATGTATCGAAAGCTTATAGCAAATAACTTAATGACGAGATCTTATGCTACGCTTAATTGGGTGTGTCCATTATGTCATTCATACAATGACATAACCTTGTTATTAATAACATCCAATGTTCATGATTATGAAACTAATCATCCATTAATCAACAAGCTAGTTTAAGAGGCATACTAGGGACTTCTTGTTTGTCTACATATCACACATGTACTAATGTTTCGGTTAATACAATTATAGCATGATATATAAACATTTATCATAAACATAAAGATATAAATAATAACCACTTTATTATTGCCTCTAGGGCATATCTCCTTCAAGTAGAACTCGATGAGATTGATGAATCTATACTCGTTGATCAGAGTAGCGCAGTACCGGAAGTTGTACCTGTACCGCCTACACCGGCAACAGAGGAAGCTAATGATAATGATCATGAAACTTCGAACGAGGAAACTACTGAACCTCGCAGATCGACAAGGGAACGTACCACTCCTGATTGGTATGATCCTTGTCTAAATGTCATGATTGTGGATAACAATGATGAGGACCCTGCGACGTATGAAGAAGCGATGATGAGCCCAGATTCCAACAAGTGGCAAGAAGCCATGAAATCCGAAATGGGATCCATGTATGATAACAAAGTATGGACTTTGGTAGACTTACCTGATAGCCGAAAGGCTGTCGAAAATAAATGGATCTTCAAGAGAAAAACAGATGCTGATGGTAATATTACTGTCTATAAAGCTCGACTTGTCGCAAAGGGTTTCCGACAAATTCAAGGAGTTGACTACGATGAGACATTCTCATCTGTAGCGAAGCTAAAATCTGTGAGGATTTTGTTAGCAATAGCTGCATTTTTCGATTATGAGATTTGGCAGATGGATGTCAAAACGGCGTTCCTTAATGGAGACATTGAGGAAGAGTTGTATATGGTACAACCCAAAGGTTTTGTTGATCCTAAAAATGCTGACAAAGTATGCAAACTTCAACGTTCAATCTATGGACTGAAGCAAGCATCAAGAAGTTGGAACCGACGCTTTGATAAGGTGATCAAAGACTTCGGGTTTATACAGTGTCATGGAGAGGCCTGTATTTACAAGAAAGTGAGTGGGAGCTCTGTAGCATTCGATATTATATGTAGATGACATATTATTGATCGGGAATGATATAGAACTATTAAGCAGTGTTAAAGGTTATTTGAATAATAGTTTTTCAATGAAAGACCTTGGTGAAGCATCGTATATATTAGGCATCAAGATTTATAGAGATAGATCAAGACGCCTAATAGGGCTATCACAGAGTACATATCTGGACAAGATTCTAAAGAAGTTTAGAATGGACGAAAGTAAGAAAGGGTTCTTACCTATGTTACTGTGCAAGGTATTGAGTAAGACTCAAGGACCGGCTACGGCAGAAGAAAGAGAAAGGATGAGTAATATCCCTATGCCTCGGCGATAGGATCTATCATGTATGCCATGCTATGTACTAGACCGGATATAGCACATGCTGTTAGTTTGACTAGCAGATATCAAAGTGATCCAGGAATAGAACACTGGACAGCGGTTAAGAATATCCTGAAGTACTTGAAAAGAACTAAGGATATGTTTCTTTGTTATGGAGGTGACCAAGAGCTCGTTGTAAACGGTTACACCGATGCAAGTTGGAACACTGATCCTGATGACTCTAAGTCACAATCTAGGTACGTGTTTATATTGAATGGTGCTGCAGTAAGCTGGGCAAGCTCGAAGCAGTGCACGGTGGCGAAGTCTTCAACAGAATCAGAGTACATAAGCGGCTTCAGAGGCTTCATCGAAGCGGTATGGATGAAGAGGTTCATTGTAGAGCTCGGTGTGGTTCCTAGTGCATTGGACCCATTAATCATTCTTGTGATAACATGGGTGCCATCGCCAATGCACAAGAGCCAAGGTCACACAAGAGGCTGAAGCATATCAAGCTGCGTTACCACTCGATTCGCGAGTACATCGAAGATGGAGAAGTAAAGATTTGCAAAGTACACACTGATCTGAATGTAGCAGATCCGTTGACTAAAGCTCTCCCTAGGGCAAAGCATGACCAACACCAGAATGCCATGGGTGTTAGGTATATTACAATGTAATCTAGATTATTAACTCTAGTGCAAGTGGGAGACTGAAGGAGATATGCCCTAGAGGCAATAATAAAGTGGTTATTATTTATATCTTTATGTTTATGATAAATGTTTATATATCATGCTATAATTGTATTAACCGAAACATTAGTACATGTGTGATATGTAGACAAACAAGAAGTCCCTAGTATGCCTCTTAAACTAGCTTGTTGATTAATGGATGATTAGTTTCATAATCATGAACATTGGATGTTATTAATAACAAGGTTATGTCATTGTATGAATGACATAATGGACACACCCAATTAAGCGTAGCATAAGATCTCGTCATTAAGTTATTTGCTATAAGCTTTCGATACATAGTTACCTAGTCCTTATGACCATGAGATCATGTAAATCACTTATACCGGAAAGGTACTTTGATTACACCAAACACCACTGCGTAAATGGGTGGTTATAAAGGTGGGATTAAGTATCCGGAAAGTATGAGTTGAGGCATATGGATCAACAGTGGGATTTGTCCATCCCGATGACGGATAGATATACTCTGGGCCCTCTCGGTGGAATGTCGACTAATGTCTTGCAAGCATATGAATGAGTTCATAAGAGACCACATACCACGGTACGAGTAAAGAGTACTTGTCAGGAGACGAGGTTGAACAAGGTATAGAGTGATACCGAAGATCAAACCTCGGACAAGTAAAATATCGCGAGACAAAGGGAATTGGTATAGTATGTGAATGGTTCATTCGATCACTAAAGTCATCGTTGAATATGTGGGAGCCATTATGGATCTCCAGATCCCGCTATTGGTTATTGGTCGGAGTGAGTACTCAACCATGTCCGCATAGTTCACGAACCGTAGGGTGACACACTTAAAGTTGGATGTTGAAATGGTAGTACTTGAATATGGAATGGAGTTCGAATATTTGTTCGGAGTCCCGGATGAGATCCCGAACATCACGAGGAGTTCCGGAATGGCCCGGAGAATAAGATTCATATATAGGATGTCATTTTATGTGAAATAAAATGTCGCGGAAGGTTCTATGGAAGGTTCTAGAAGGTTCTAGAAAAGTCCGGAAGAAACCACCAAGGAAGGTGGAGTCCACATGGGACTCCACCTCCATGGCCGGCCAACCCTAGTGGGGGAGGAGTCCCAAGTGGACTCCCCCTTAGGGGGCCGGCCACCCCCCCACATGGGAGGTGGAACTCCCACCTTTGGTGGGAGTCCTAGCTTGGCTAGGTTTCCCCCTCTTATGGAAGGTTTTTGGTTCGGGTCTTATTCGAAGACTTGGACACCAACACTTGGGGATCCACCTATATAATGAGGGGCCAAGGGAGGGGGCCGGCCACCCCAAGACCACAAGCTCGCCGCCCCCCTTGAAGTGGCCGGCCACCCCCTCCCAAACCCTAGCCGCCCCCCTCTCCTCCATATCTCCCGCGTAGCTTAGCGAAGCTCCGCTGGACTTCTCCACCGCCACCGACACCACGCCGTCGTGCTGTCGGATTCAAGAGGAGCTACTACTTCCGCTGCCCGCTGGAACGGGAGGTGGACGTCGTCTTCATCAACAACCGAACGTGTGACCGAGTACGGAGGTGCTGCCCGTTCGTGGCGCCGGAACCGATCGTGATCAAGATCTTCTACGCGCTTTTGCAAGCGGCAAGTGAACGTCTACCGCAGCAACAAGAGCCTCATCTTGTAGGCTTTGGAATCTCTTCAAGGGTGAGACTCGATAATCCCCTCGTTGCTACCGTCTTCTAGATTACATCTTGGCTTGGATTTCGTGTTTGCGGTAGGAAATTTTTTGTTTTCTATGCAACGTTATCCTACAGTTGCTGGGGTGGCGGATCACGAGATCCCTCTACCCCGGTGATGAAGATCTAGTCGACGACGAGCTAGCGGCGAAGGGGCCACCGGTGAACACCGAGCCTTGACTTTGTTCTTGGCGGATGATGGCGGCGGCTATTGGCGTCGTTCCCTTGCGAAGGCATCATCTTTGCTAGCCTCTCCGTTCGCTCTGCCGAGTAGGGGACTTGCGGCTGCCGGTGAAAATCGTGCCACGATTGGCGGGCGATGGCGGCGTTAAGCGTCGCTTCCTTCTTGAAGGCATCATCATCGCAGTCCGCGGGTACTCACTTGTGCTGCTCCGGGGGAAATCCTAGATCCGGCCAGGATCGGACGATGATGGCGCACCCTGCGTCGTACTACCTCTTGGGGCATCGCTTTTGGAGTAGCGGCTGGATGGAGGTGGTTTTTGGTGGAGTGGTGTTCATCTACCACGTTGTCGTCGATGTTTCTCAGCGGCGTGGAGCGGCGGGGTATTGAAGACGGGCGAGGACTGTTGGACGCGTGCAGGATGGTGGAGTTGTTTGGTGTTATGGTGACATCTACGGCGGGCCTGGCATGGTCAATGCGTTGATCTCGCTTGGAGATGGGTTCGAGATAGATGGCGTTGCGAACTCTGTGATGTGTGCAATGGCGCATCCTCAGAGTTTTGCTTTTTGGATGATGTGTGTTGGTGTATCGTCAGGGAGTATGGCCTTGTTCATGGCCCCCCTTCATCGTAGGTATAGCGAGTTGTCGCTAGGAAGGTGGCTTCGAGTTGATCTTTGTATTCTCCTTGTAAGGCATTGCGAATAATTTAATAAAGAAGAAGCTGTGTGCATCCTTTGGATGCAGAGGCTGGGGCTATGCTCCTTGATCGAAAAAAGTAGTTCTAGAAGCCTAGACTACTTGTTGCCTGATGGGCCAGCCCCGTCGTTGCATCCCTCCCTTGTCTGCTTCTCCGCTGCCTCCCGTGCGGCCGCTAGGGCTCGGTACGCCGCCTCGTCCTCTAGCGGGCACTGCCGCAGCCTCGCGTTGGCGATGTCGTCCTTGAGCGTCTCGAAGGACTTGACTAACGCCCTCTGCTCCGCCGCCTTCTCCTCCGGGGTAGGCGCATCAGGGTCATCGGAAGACCATGAGATGTTGGAGTCGGAGTCCTCTGCGGTTGTGGCGGCCGCCACCCTGCGGCGTTCCATCTCGGCGTCGAACACCGCGTGGGCAGCCCGCTCCTCCTCTGCTTCCTTCTCCGCTTCAGCCAGGGCCTTGGCGTCCCTGACCGGGTCGAGGAGGTCGTCGGTGTTGTCGTCGTTGTCGAACTCCTCGTCGGAGCTCGAGGTCGGGGGAGATGGAGTGGGACGTGGAGGCACGACAGCCTGGGCGTGGCCGGCGCTGCTCATGGTGTCTCCGGTGGAGGCTGAGCGGCAGCGGCACTACGGTGGAGGTTGTGTGGCGGCTAGGGTTTATTGGGGAGGAGATGAGATGCTCACGCTCCTGTTTATATAGGTCGGAGGCAGGGCGACGGCCGCGGCACGCGTGGCATCGCCATTACTTTGTGCGCAGAGGTAGACGTCGGCCGCGCGCCACGCGAGGCATCGCCATTTACGCGGCCGTAGACTGCCAAAGCGACGCCTTAACACCAGTACTAGCGCCGCTGAGAAGACGCATCAACACTGGGTCACTGCCAGGCGGGCCCAACGAAACGTCCACCAGACGCGAGCGGACACTTTAGGCGTCTGCGCAGCGTCCACCGCGACGCATCCGAGACGCATATTTGGGTCAGGTTTGCATCGCCACGGACGACTCAGTCACTTTGCGTCACCCCGTTGGAGGTGGTGACGCACTTTTCGGCCCGGCGAACCCATCGCCCCCTTGGAGATACCCTTAGTATAAGCTGGAATTTTGTTGTACAGATAGGATGCTCACAACAAATTTCTCATAGAATCTTCACCGGGAGATCAGACCAAATCGTACCTCGCAGCGAAATTACTCATATCATTACTTCCAATAAAAATTGACGTTCTCCCAAGCCCGATACAAACGCATGGTAAATCTCAAAGGAACCCACTAATAGAGTGGCTTAGAGCATCTCCAGCCAGTCCCCAAACGTCCCCGGATCGACCGTTTAGGGACGTGTTTTGTTCGTGTCACGTTTGGAGGACGTCGTTTTTCAATCACGCCCCCCCAAAAACACACCCTAAATAAATAAAAGTGCATAAAAATAAAGATTTTTATTTAAATTTTATTATATATTACAAGTTTGAATGAAAACTGCTAGATTTTATCTAACCCTAGCCTACTGGCCGCCCGACGATGTGTTCGACGATCCCGTCCCGTCGTCGCCTCCCCTCCGCCGCAGCTCCTGCTCTGCGCGCTGCCTCTCCCTGCGTAGAGTGGATGACATATGGCACTGCTCCAGCAGCGCATCGTCGCCTGCCCTCCCCTGCTGCGCCGCCTGGAGGGAGAGCTCGACGACGCGGCGAATATGTGCGTCTTCGCGGGCACGGGCATCATCCTGGAGCTTCTTCTCCGACTCGAAGGACTCAACGAGCGCTCGTTGCTGATCCACCGCATCATCCGGGTGCTGCCCGTCATCGTCGGACCACTCGAAGTCGTCGTCGGACCACTCGAAGTCATCGTCGTCGTCCTCCTCCTCCTCCACCATCTCCGCCTCGTCCTCGTCCTCGTCCTCCTCCTCCATTTGCGCATCCATTTGCGCCGCCAACACATCGGCCTTTGCCGCCAACGCATCCGCCCGCGCCCCCCAGGCCGCCTTCGTTGCTGACGCTCCTCTGTCGCCTCCCGCTGCTGATGCTCCACCGCCTCCCGCCGCCGCTGCTCAATCGCCTTCATCCGTTCACGATGTTGGAGATGCCGTTCCATGTGCAGGCGATGCCGCTCTACACGCCACCGCGCCTCTTCTGCCGTGGTTGCATCGAACGCCGCTATGGTATCCGCCAGCGCCGCCTCCTCCCACGCCTCATTCTCCGCAGCTTCCGGGTCGATGTCAAACTGCGGTGCTGGAGGTGGTGGTGGAGGGAACTGGCCGGCGCTGGGGCAATTCATTATTGTGCAGTGGTGTTTATGCGACAAGGGATGTGCTTGCGGCGGAGAAAGGGGTGTCGGTGATTGTGGTGGCTGGCATTGAGGGGGGGGGGGGGGGCTTTTATAGACGCCGACGTCGCAAGAAGAGACGAGAAGAGAGCCGGGGAGAGGCTAGAAGCAGCGGAAAGAAAGCGCGAGAACGCGTAGTGGCATGCGAACGCCGACAACGCGTGGAGGCTGCGCAGCACCGACGAGACGTCTCGCCTGCCCCCCGTTGCCATTAAGGCAGAGCTGCGACGCTTCGTTCGTGTGTCACTGCGCGACAATAACTTCCGTCGCGAGGTATGCGACGGTTAGGTTTAAAATTGAATGTGTCGCTGACATGTCAGGCCCGCGTCTCCTCGCCTCGCTTCTTGTTGTGTCCGGCGTGCTGATACGTTGCAAACGTAATATGTTTGTCCGTTCTAGTGCCATGCGTAATTTGCGGCGTATGCAGTTTGATCTCACTGGTAGTTAATTCGCAGCTGCATTGAACCTGTGCTGTGGAGGCTTATATATGTTCAACTAGAAGTTTTTGCTGGAACAACTTATGTTAACATTGATTATAGTATGAATTTCTAGGATGAGTGATACGTACAACATTGTACTAGCATTTTAACATGAATCACTTCAGATTTTAGGTACTATTATGAATGAATGATTCATCTGGTAGTCTGAAACATTGGTTCTATAGTATACATAATTATACAACCATCGGTTCTTCATTAGAGAACTATAACGTGTTACTCTTCTCGTTGTTGGCAAGAAAAATCTTGTCTAGTTGCACCGATTTGAACTAGTTTTGTGCTGTTCTAGCTCGAGGTCGATGCCCGAGTTGTGGTCTTGTACTGGGCATCTGTTTGACTACTTTCGCTCCTTTAATTCTGGAGTAAATATCACAAAAACCACAACTATTGAGGCATAGTTTCAGAAAACCACAACTTCTAGTGCAAACCACCACTACGGGAGAGCTGCAGTCTGCCAACGGCCGCTAGCCGTCGGCACAGCAAGGAAGGCCGTCGGCACAGGCTGTGCCTACGGTGACCGTCGGCGTAGCATCGTCGGCATAGTTCTGGTCGGGAACTGCCCGATCACCGTCGGCACAGACTAGCCGTCGGCATAGATTGTTGTACCGACGGTTTAACCTAAATTCCAAATTATGTTTTTGAAAAGAAAAAAATTCTAATTTTTTCTTATTCTTTTCTACTTGTTAATCTTTCACAATCACACTTAGTACACCTAATTTTAGGTCAAATTGCACTTGTAGTCAAACTTCCCAGTTGGTCACCTATCCTCACACTGCTCCTACCCCCCAGCACGCTTAACTTCTTGGTTCTCTTCGGATGAGCTTCCATGAATGAAATGACACCTTGTTGTTAATACTACCATATCAATCATATTAACCCTTTGACTGTGATACCGCACCTCTATATTTTTGAATTCTAAACAATCACTTAAGTAAACAACAATGAATATATATAAATAATAATAATAATATAGAATTTGGAAAACAATTAAATAATTTTATTTTTGTCTTTTTAATTTAATATGGAATAATTAATATCAGTAAATGTGAATTTGGCAAATAATATGTCTAAATTGATCAGAAAAATGAGAGGAATACAAATATGACATCCATATCATATTTTGAACCTAAAAGGATAATTTACCCAAAAATCATGAGCATTAGATCAAGTACCTCTAGTTTAAATCTGATTGACTTTATCGGAAATGAGGTGGGAAACGGCCTCGGCATGACATAGTTTGTCGAAATAAGGTCATATTTGGCACATGTGTGGGACCTATGATGGGAAGCAAGACCCCGAACGCGGATTTCTAATCCGACCCACGGGCGACCATCTTTTCATTTTTAGCATGCCCAAACGGTTTTTATTTGTGAAGCAGCTACATGGGGCGTATTTTAGTATGACATGAAACCTCCGTGTGATGATAGTAGACCACCTACACACCAACTATCACATGACATGTGCACGCATTAGCTTTTTGGAAACACATGCGGCTTCCGGCGGTGTCGTACAGAATCCGCTGGAAACTGACCGGATTTGAAGTAGGGGTCAACTATCAATCGCTCCAGAAATTCCGGGAAAATGTTTTTAGTTCTACGATGCATCATTATATGTGCTAATTTTTTTTCGTTTAGTTTGTTCGCGAATGGGTGCACCCGCACACCCGGTACGGCGATACCGCATGCCCCGGGGGCCCTGTTTTGGCCAGATGGCAATTTGAAAGAAGTCAAAAAATCCCACGAAGCCGCGGGGCGTCATTTTATATGTCATAGTAACTATTACGTTTGTCAAAACTAGGATACGCCAATTATTTTGAAAAACCCTTCACGAAAAGGGCTATCACGTCCGGAGTTCCATGGATTTTAGGTGAAATAAGGTGGGAAACGACCTCGGCATGGCATAGTTTGTCGAAACGAGGTCATATTTGGCACGTGTGTGTGCCCTAGGATGGGAAGCAAGACCACGGGTGCGGAATTCTAATCTGACCCATGATGATCCACAAGTATAGGGGGTGTATCGTACTATTTTCGATAAATAAGAGTGTCAAACCCAACGAGGAGCAGAAGGTGTTGACAAGCAGTTTCGATGAAGGATTCACTGTAAATGCTCACAGACAAGTATTCAGGTGGTTTTGATATAGCAGATAAATAAAGTACGATATTCTGGAAAAATAAGATATTCCGTGTAATTTCTCCGTCTTCTGGAAAAATAAGATATTCCGTGTAATTTCCGTCAATTGTTGGTCTTCCCAAATATTGCATTCTGACGGTGCTTTTTCCAGCAGAATCCTGACTCCGGTGCGCGATTCTCCAATAATCATGAAACATGCAAAATAGATGAAATAACATAAGTATCATCTCTAAATATGAAATATATCAATGAATAACAGTAAATTATGATATAAAATAGTGATGCGAAATGGACGTATCAACTCCCCCAAGCTTAGACTTCGCTTGTCCCCAAGCGAAACTGAACTCAGTAAACGAGATCACATGTTTATGGAGTGAAGAGTCGATAAACCAAATACGGACAAGAAGCATCATATTAATTCACACAAGACATTCTAGTAAACAACTTCTTCATATAATTCAACTTGAAACAAGTAGAAGGTAATCACAAATAAAGGTGCATAAGAAATCATAATTGGTGATGGCAAACTTCGTTCTTGGTCAGAGAACAATTAACAGATTGTACTTATCTGTCGAGCAGCGCTTTTATGTTAAAGCTTATATGGCACAACTTGCATACTCAATCATAATAATCCCCTCATAATCATTGATAACTTTCAAAGCTATATTCATTCAGATAAAACTTGTACCAAACAAGAAAAAGTAAAAAGGCATGATTAAGTAGATCACAATATAAATGGTTTGATCACAACAACTCAATTGCTTGCTTAAGATAGAGGGAAATGGGTTTACTGACTCAACATATAGTAAAAGATAGGCCCTTCGCAGAGGGAAGCAGGGATTAAATCATGTGCTAGAGCTTTTCAAGTTTTGAAATCATATAGAGAGCATAAAAGTAAAGTTTTGAGAGGTGTTTGTTGTTGTCAACGAATGGTAGTGGGTACTCTAACCCCCTTGCCAAACAAACTTCCAAAGAGCGGCTCCCATGATTTTTATTTATGGATGACACTCCTTCCAACCTTTTGCTTTCACAAGCCATGGCTAACCGAATCCTCGGGTGCCTTCCAATCATTCACATACCATGAAGGAGTGTCTATTTATTTTAGTTTTATTTAGAGATGACACTCCTCCCAACCTTTGCTTTCTCAAACCATGGCTAACCGAATCCGCGGGTGCCTTCCAACAATCTCATACCATGGAGGACTGTCTAGAGAATTATTAATGAAGGTTAATTAATTGGGGCTGGGAACCCCATTGCCAGCTCTTTTTACAAAATTATAGGATAAGTGGATGAAGCCACTAGTCCAATGGTGAAAGTTGCCCAACAAGATTGAAAGATAAAACACCACATACTTCCTCATGAGCTATAAAACATTGACACAAATAAGAGATAGTAACTTTTGAATTATTTAAAGGTAGCACATGAAGTATTTACTTGGAATGGCAGGAAATACCACATAGTGGGTAGTTATGGTGGACACTGATGGCATAGGTTTGGGTTAAGGTTTGGATGCACGAGAAGCATTCCCTCTCAGTACAGGTCTTTGGCTAGCAAGGTTGATTAGCAAGCATAAGAGTTGCGGGAAACAAACAAATATATATGTGATAGAAACAATCATGCATCTTCCTTGTAAGCACAAACAAATTTAACTTCAGAATAATAAGCTAAGAGCTAACAAGAAAGAAAGATAATGAAACAACCTATCTATATGTATTTCTCTTTTCTAATTAAACTCAAAGTGTTGTTGCTATTGACCAATGCTAAGTTTGCCAAAACCAAATAGATGTACTCAATGCTCCCAAAGTGATACCAATACTAACAACAAGATCAATCATATAATAGAAATTGCAAACTAAAATAAAATGTGCAATATGTAAATGATAAGACTTCTCATTAATATTCCATAACGATAACTCACACCAAGGGATACATAGACAACCAACTAAAGAGAGATACTTCCACACTGCAACCCATCTTATATGATAACTTCCCTACTCATGATATGACTCTACTTGATAGTAAAAAGTAAAAGATAGTGATGATGTGATACCGCGGCACTCCCCCCAAGCTTGGAACAAACCAAGGGGATGCCAATACCGATGATGAATTACTCCTTCGGCGGTGGTGATGAATTCTTGATAAGCTTCTTAACAAGCTCCTTTAGCTCACCAATCTCGTACGTGAGGTTGCGGATCATCTCCGAATTGTGCTCGACGCGGTTAAGAAGTATGTCCGACGGCGAGTCCCAACTCTTAGAGTTGTTTCCCCACTCTTCAGCTTCAGGCTTCATCCTTCCTGCAGTGTTAGAACGATCTATGTCCCAATTGCTAGGCAATACTGTCTTGGGAATCTTTTCAATTTGACTATTGTAAATTAGATTGCGGAAGGGGTTGTAAGTTCCTGGAGGAGATGTCTTTGGAGCTAGGTAGTGACGTGGAACTTTTCCTCCAGTGCGAATTCTTGCGCTCTTCTTGGTATCGAAAGGGTTTTCCACCACCTCGATGCTTGCGACGGTGGCACGCGGGTATGCACGCGAGTCTTCCTCCACTTCTTCTTCATCTTCTTCCTTGACACTCTCATCCACCTCTTTCCACTCGGGATCTTGAATATCTTCATCTGAAAGCTCCTTGCCCTTGTTGTTGGAGACCATGGTGCTTCTAGACCAAAGACAGATCCTGGCAGAAAACAGCTCGAAACAAAACACGTCGAGAAAACGATATACGGACCTCCAGAGGTCCGGGGGATTATATAGTAGAAATTTTTACGACATAAGGAAAGCACCAGGTCGAACCAGAGTCGGAAAGGAGCAGCGAGGGGCTCTCCTCATAGGGCGGCACGGCCAGGCTGGGGCCCGCGCTGGCCTATGGGGGCACGCCCTCGTGCGTCTTCTCCACTCCGTTTCGATCTCGTAATTTTTCATATTTTCCAAAAACAGCAAAAACATTGTTCGGAAAGTTAAACGCAGACTTTTTATTACCAGTATTGTTACCTATTCAAAGTCGAACTCTGCAGAACTGTCAATTTGACCTTTGATGAAAGTTTCCGGAGTCACCACTCGAATAACATCAACATCTTCATTATAAGAATCTCCAGAAATATAATGCTTGAGTCTTTGTCCATTCACCACTTGTGTGGCATCGCCTTGCAGAGAACTAATTTTAATTGCTCCTGAACGATACACCTCCACAATGACATATGGTCCTTCCCATTTTGAGAGTAATTTCCCTGCAAAAAATCTGAGACGAGACCAATACAATAGTACTTTATCCCCAACATTAAATTCTCTTTTGATAATTCTTCTATCATGCCATTTCTTAACTTTCTCTTTAAAGAGTTTAGCATTTTCATAAGCTTCACTTCTCCATTCATCTAGAGAACTCAATTGTAGCAATCTCTTATTACCGGCAAGTTTAGGATCTTTATTTAGTTCTCTTACAGCCCAATAAGCTTTGTGCTCTAGTTCTAAAGGTAAATGACAAGCTTTCCCATAAACCATTTTATAAGGTGACATACCCATGGGATTTTTATAAGCAGTTCTATAAGCCCATAGTGCTTCCTTCAATTTACTAGCCCAATTCTTTCTAGATTTATTAACAGTCTTTTGCAAGATAGATTTAATCTCTCTATTTGTTAATTCTACTTGCCCACTAGTTTGAGGATGATAAGCGGAAGCAATCCTATGATTAATACCATATTTAGCAAGAGTTTTTCTAAAACCACCATGAATAAAATGAGAACCCCCATCAGTCATAAGATATCTAGGAACTCCAAATAAGGGAAAAATAATATCTAAAAGCATTCTTAAAGAGGTCTCACCATCAGCACTTTTTGTGGGTATGGCTTCCACCCATTTAGTAACATAATCAACAACAACAAGTATATGAGTGTTACCTTCTGAAGAAGGGAAAGGTCCCATGAAGTCAAATCCCCAACAATCAAATGGTTCAATAACAAGAGTATAATTCATAGGCATTTCATTGCGTCTGGAGATATTACCAACCCTTTGACATTCATCACAAGATAAAATGAACTTTCTTGCATCTTTAAAGAGAGTTGGCCAATAGAAACCTGATTGTAGAACCTTTTGCGCGGTTCTATCTCCGGCGTGATGTCCTCCATAAACACTACCATGCCATTTACTCAATATCTCTTGTTGTTCATATTCGGGAACACATCTTCGCATAATACCATCCACTCCTTCTTTATATAAGTGTGGGTCTGATGTCTACGCCCCCCTCCTTTTCCTGTAGACAGTGTTGGGCCTCCAAGAGCAGAGGTTTGTAGGACAGCAGCAAGTTTCCCTTAAGTGGATCACCCAAGGTTTATCGAACTCAGGGAGGAAGAGGTCAAAGATATCCCTCTCATGCAACCCTGCAACCACAAAGCAAGAAGTCTCTTGTGTCCCCAACACACCTAATAGGTGCACTAGTTCGGTGAAGAGATAGTGAAATACAGGTGGTATGAATATATATGAGCAGTGGCAACGGCACCAGAAAAGTGCTTTGCCCAGGACAGTAAACAAGCAGTAGTAACGCAGCAGTAGTTAGGAACAAGGCCTAGGGATTACACTTTCACTAGTGGACACTCTCAACTTTGATCACATAACAGAATAGATAAATGCATACTCTACACTCTCTTGTTGGATGATGAACACATTGCGTAGGATTACACGAACCCTCAATGCCGGAGTTAACAAGCTCCACAATTCAATGTTCATATTTAAATAACCTTAGAGTGTAAGATAGATCAACACAACTAAACCAAGTACTAACGTAGCATGCACACTGTCACCTTCATGCTAAGAAAGGAGGCATAGATCACATCAATACTATCATAGCAATAGTTAACTTCATAATCTACAAGAGATCATAATCATAGCATACGCCAAGTACTAACACGGATGCACACACTGTCACCATTACACCGTGCAGGAGGAATAAAACTACTTTAATAACATCACTAGAGTAGCACATAGAATAGTAGTGATACAAAACTCATATGAATCTCAATCATGTAAAGCAGCTCATGAGATTATTGTATTGAGGTACATGGGAGAGAGATGAACCACATAGCTACAGCGGAGCCCTCAGCCTCGGGGGTGGATTACTCCCTCCTCATCATGGAGGCAGCGATGGCGGTGAAGATGGCGGTGGAGATGGCTCCGGGGGCAATTCCCCGTCCCGGCAGGGTGCCGGAACAGAGAGTTCTGTCCCCCGAATTGGAGTTTCGCGACGGTGGCGGCGCCCCTGGAGTCTTTCTGGAGTTTCGTCAATTGGTACTGCGTTTTTAGGTCGAAAGGGGTTATATAGGCGAAGAGGCGGCGCAGGAGGGCTGACAGGGCGGCCTCACCCTAGGCCGGCGCGGCCAGGGTCTGGCCCGTGCCGCCTTATGGTGTGGTGGCCCCCTGGCCCCTCTCCGACTCTTCTTCGGTGTTCTGGAGCCTTCCGGGAAAAATAGGAGGTTTGGCGTTGATTTCGTCCAATTCCGAGAATATTGCCCGAACAGCCTTTCTGGAACCAAAAACAGCAGAAAACAACAACTGGCCTTTCGGCATCTCGTCAATAGGTTAGTTCCGGAAAACGCATAATAATGACATAAAGTGTGAACAAAACATGTCGGTATTGTCATAAAACAAGCATGGAACATCAGAAATTATAGATACGTTGGAGACGTATCAGCATCCCCAAGCTTAGTTCCTACTCGTCCTCGAGTAGGTAAACGATAAAAGATAATTTCTGAGGTGACATGCTACCAACATAATCTTAATCATACTATTGTAAAGCATATGAGATGAATGCAGCGATTCAAAGCAATGTTAATGCAATGAGTAAACAATTGAATCATATAGCAAAGACTTTTCATGAATAGTACTTTCAAGACACAATAAGTCTTGCATAAGGGTTAACTCATAAAGCAATAAATTCATAGTAGAGACATTGAAGCAACACAATGGAAGATTAAGTTTCAGCGGTTGCTTTCAACTTGTAACATGTATATCTCATGGATATTGTCAACATAGAGTAATATAATAAGTGCAATATGCAAGTATGTAGGAATCAATGCACAGTTCACACAAGTGTTTGCTTCTTGAGGTGGAGAGAAATAGGTGAACTGACTCAACATTAAAAGTAAAAGAATGGTCCTTCAAAGAGGAAAGCATCGATTGCTATATTTGTGCTAGAGCTTTAGTTTTGAAAACAAGAAACAATTTTGTCAACGGTAGTAATAAAGCATATGTATTATGTAAATTATATCTTACAAGTTGCAAGCCTCATGCATAGTATACTAATAGTGCCCGCACCTTGTCCTAATTAGCTTGGACTACCGGATCATCACAATGCACATGTTTTAACCAAGTGTCACAATGGGGTACCTCCATGCCGCCTGTACAAAGGTCTAAGGAGAAAGCTCGCATTGGATTTCTCGCTATTGATTATTCTCAACTTAGACATCCATACCGGGACAACATAGACAACAGATAATGGACTCCTCTTTTATGCATAAGCATGTGACAACAATTAATTTTCTCATTAGAGATTGAGGATGTTGTCCAAAACTGAAACTTCCACCATGAATCATGGCTTTAGTTAGCGGCCCAATGTTCTTCTCTAACAATATGCATGCTTAACCATAAGGTGGTAGATCTCTCTTACTTCAGACAAGACGAACATGCATAGCAACTCACATGAAATTCAACAAAGAGTAGTTGATGGCGTCCCCAGTGAACATGGTTATCGCACAACAAGCAACTTAATAAGAGATAAAGTACATAAGTACATATTCAATACCACAATAGTTTTTAAGCTATTTGTCCCATGAGCTATATATTGCAAAGGTGAATGATGGAATTTTAAAGGTAGCACTCAAGCAATTTACTTTGGAATGGCGGAAAATACCATGTAGTAGGTAGGTATGGTGGACACAAATGGCATAGTGGTTGGCTCAAGTATTTTGGATGCATGAGAGGTAATCCCTCTCGATACAAGGTTTAGGCTAGCAAGGCTTATTTGAAACAAACACAAGGATGAACCGGTGCAGCAAAACTTACATAAAAGACATATTGAAAACATTATAAGACTCTACACCGTCTTCCTTGTTGTTCAAACTCAATACTAGAAATTATCTAGACTCTAGAGAGACCAAATATGCAAACCAAATTTTAGCATGCTCTATGTATTTCTTCATTAATGGGTGCAAAGTATATGATGCAAGAGCTTAAACATGAGCACAAAAATTGCCAAGTATCACATTATCCAAGACATTTTAGCAAATTACTACATGTATCATTTTCCAGTTCCAACCATATAACAATTTAACGAAGAAGAAACTTCGCCATGAATATTAAAAGCTAAGAACACATGTGTTCATATGCAATAGCGGAGCGTGTCTCTCTCCCACACAAGCATGATGTAATCCAATTTATTCAAACACAAACAAAAATAAAAGCATACAGACGCTCCAAGTAAAGCACATTAGATGTGACCGAATAAAAATATAGTTTCAAGAGAAGGAACCTGATAATTTGTCGATGAAGAAGAGGATGCCTTGGGCATACCCAAGCTTAGACGCTTGAGTCTTCTTGATATATGCAGGGGTGAACCACCGGGGCATCCCCAAGCTTAGAGCTTTCACTCTTCTTGATCATAGTATATCATCCTCCTCTCTTGACCCTTGAAAACTTCCTTCACACCAAACTTCTCATAAACTTCGTTAGAGGGGTTAGTACATAATCAAAAACTCCCATGTTCAGAGGTGACACAATCATTCTTAACACTTCTGGACATTGCTCAAAGCTACTGGAAGGTAATGGAACAAAGAAATCCACCCAACACAGCGAAAGAAGCAATGCGAAATAAAAGGCAGAATCTGTCAAAACAGAACAGTCCGTAAAGACGAATTTTTAATAAATACTTCCGTTGCTCAGATCAGAAAACTCAAACTAATGAAAGTTGCGTACGTATCTGAGGAACATGCACGTAAATTGGCATATTTTTCTGATTTTTCTACAGAGAAAACAGCCCAGATTCGTGACAGATAGAAATCTGTTTCTGCGCAGAAATCCAAATCTAGTATCAACCTTCGATTAGAGGCTTCACTTGGCACAACAAAACACAAAACTAAGATAAGGAGAGGTTGCTACAGTAGTAAACAACTTCCAAGACACAAATATAAAACAAAGTACTGTAGCAAAATAACACATGGGTTATCTCCCAAGAAGTTCTTTCTTTATAGCCATTAAGATGGGCTCAGCAGTTTTGATGATGCACTCGCAAGAAATAGTAGTTGAAGCAAAAGAGAGCATCAAAAGGCAAATTCAAAACACATTTAAGTCTAACATGCTTCCTATGCATAGGAATCTTGTAAATAAACAAGTTCATGAAGAGCAAAGTAACAAGCATAGGAAGATAAAACAAGTATAGGTTGAAAAATTTCAGCACATAGAGAGGCATTTTAGTAACATGAAAATTTCTACAACCATATTTTCCTCTCTCATAATAACTTTCAGTAGCAACATGAGCAAACTCAACAATATAACTATCACATAAAGCATTCTTATCATGAGTCTCATGCATAAAATTATTACTCTCCACATAAGCATAATCAATTTTATTAGTTGTAGTGGGAGCAAATTCAACAAAGTAGCTATCATTATTATTCTCATCAAGTGTTGGAGGCATAGTATAATCACAACAAAATTTACTCTCCATAGTAGGTGGCACCAAAAGACCACTATCATTATAATCATCATATATGGGAGGCAAAGTATCATCAAAGAAAATTTCCTCCTCAATGCTTGGGGGACTAAAAAGATCATGAAAACCAGCTTCCCCAAGCTTAGAACTTTTTATATCATTATCAACAATGGTGTTCAAAGCGTTCATACTAATATTACTACCAGCATGCAAATAAGATTCCATAGGTTTTTTAATTTTCGCATCAAACAATCCATGTTTTAAATCAGGAAATAGCATAAGAAGCTCATTCTTGTCCATTATGCTAAACTAGTGTAAACAAGAAACAAAAAGATGCAATTGCAGGATCTAAAGGAAATAGCTTTGAGTACTTACAACGGCGGAAAATAGCTTGGTAGCCGAGGTCCGGAGTGTGAGTACCTTTTACCTTTCCTCCCCGGCAACGGCGCCAGAAAATAGCTTGATGTCTACGCCCCCCTCCTTTTCCTGTAGACAGTGTTGGGCCTCCAAGAGCAGAGGTTTGTAGGACAGCAGCAAGTTTCCCTTAAGTGGATCACCCAAGGTTTATCGAACTCAGGGAGGAAGAGGTCAAAGATATCCCTCTCATGCAACCCTGCAACCACAAAGCAAGAAGTCTCTTGTGTCCCCAACACACCTAATAGGTGCACTAGTTCGGCGAAGAGATAGTGAAATACAGGTGGTATGAATATATATGAGCAGTGGCAACGGCACCAGAAAAGTGCTTTGCCCAGGACAGTAAACAAGCAGTAGTAACGCAGCAGTAGTTAGGAACAAGGCCTAGGGATTACACTTTCACTAGTGGACACTCTCAACTTTGATCACATAACAGAATAGATAAATGCATACTCTACACTCTCTTGTTGGATGATGAACACATTGCGTAGGATTACACGAACCCTCAATGCCGGAGTTAACAAGCTCCACAATTCAATGTTCATATTTAAATAACCTTAGAGTGTAAGATAGATCAACACAACTAAACCAAGTACTAACGTAGCATGCACACTGTCACCTTCATGCTAAGAAAGGAGGCATAGATCACATCAATACTATCATAGCAATAGTTAACTTCATAATCTACAAGAGATCATAATCATAGCATACGCCAAGTACTAACACGGATGCACACACTGTCACCATTACACCGTGCAGGAGGAATAAAACTACTTTAATAACATCACTAGAGTAGCACATAGAATAGTAGTGATACAAAACTCATATGAATCTCAATCATGTAAAGCAGCTCATGAGATTATTGTATTGAGGTACATGGGAGAGAGATGAACCACATAGCTACAGCGGAGCCCTCAGCCTCGGGGGTGGATTACTCCCTCCTCATCATGGAGGCAGCGATGGCAGTGAAGATGGCGGTGAAGACGGCGGTGGAGATGGCTCCGGGGGCAATTCCCCGTCCCGGCAGGGTGCCGGAACAGAGAGTTCTGTCCCCCGAATTGGAGTTTCGCGACGGTGGCGGCGCCCCTAGAGTCTTTCTGGAGTTTCGTCAATTGGTACTGCGTTTTTAGGTCGAAAGGGGTTATATAGGCGAAGAGGCGGCGCAGGAGGGCTGACAGGGCGGCCTCACCCTAGGCCGGCGCGGCCAGGGTCTGGCCCGCGCCGCCTTATGGTGTGGTGGCCCCTGGCCCCTCTCCGACTCTTCTTCGGTGTTCTGGAGCCTTCCGGGAAAAATAGGAGGTTTGGCGTTGATTTCGTCCAATTCCGAGAATATTGCCCGAACAGCCTTTCTGGAACCAAAAACAGCAGAAAACAGCAACTGGCCTTTCGGCATCTCGTCAATAGGTTAGTTCCGGAAAACGCATAATAATGACATAAAGTGTGAACAAAACATGTCGGTATTGTCATAAAACAAGCATGGAACATCAGAAATTATAGATACGTTGGAGACGTATCAGGGTCATCCCAAAAATAATGCCTCAAATCATAAAAGAATTTCCTCCTTTGCTGAGCTGAAAAGGTTGGAGGCAAGTACTTGGAAACAATGAAGTTAGCATAATCAGCATACCAAGGACTATCTCGCGAGCTCACATTTATTACAGCCAATTGTTCATTTGGAAAACTATCATTAACAGGAACAGGATCATAAGCAATATTTTCCAATCTAGATAAATTATCAGCAACAGGATTATCAGCACCTTTTCTATCTATAATATGCAAATCAAATTCTTGCAAAAGAAGCACCCATCTAATAAGCCTTGGCTTAGCATCTTTCTTTTCCATAAGGTATCTAATTGCAGCATGATCAGTATGAATTGTAACTTTTGAATCAACAATATAAGGTCTAAACTTGTCACAAGCAAAAACCACAGCTAACAATTCTTTTTCAGTTGTAGCATAATTTCTTTGAGCAGCATCAAGAGTTTTACTAGCATAATGAATAACATTCAATTTTTTATCTATTCGCTGTCCAAGGACAACACCTACAGCAAAATCACTAGCATCACACATAATCTCAAAAGGTAAATTCCAATCAGGAGGTTCAACTACAGGAGCAGTTGTCAAGGCTTTCTTCAGAGTTTCAAAAGCTTCCTTACAATCATCATCAAAAACAAAAGGTACATCTTTTTGAAGAAGATTAGTAAGGGGCTTTGAAATCTTAGAGAAATCTTTAATAAATCTCCTATAAAACCCAGCATGACCAAGAACACTACGAATACCTTTAACATCCCTAGGATAGGGCATCTTCTCAATTGCTTCAACTTTAGCTCTATCAACTTCAATACCTCTCTCGGAAATTTTATGTCCCAATACAATTCCTTCATTAACCATAAAGTGTCATTTCTCCCAATTAAGAACAAGGTTAGTTTCTTCACATCTCTGCAAAACTTTATCGATGTTTCGCAAGCAATTATCAAAAGAATTCCAATAGACAGAAAAATCATCCATGAATACCTCTACAATATTCTCGCAAAAGCCATGAAAAATAGCAGACATGCATCTTTGAAAAGTAGCAGGAGCATTACATAAACCAAAAGGCATACATCTATAAGCATAAGTTCCATAGGGACAAGTGAAAGTGGTTTTCTCTTGATCTTTAGTTTTAACAACAATTTGTGAAAACCCAGAATAACCATCAAGAAAGCAAAATGAGTATTTTTAGACAACCTGATGTAGCCCCGCTCACCGACGACGCTACACCAAGACCAACAAGTACCCCAAGTGGACCAATGACGCGAGCCCGAGTCAAAGCGCTACATGATAAGGTGAACTCACTCCTCACTACCCTTGATCTCGATACCCCATTGGATGGGCTGCTACCTCAGGCCGATATGCTTTGTGTTATCAGATATGAACCTCGAGAGAAGGACGTCGCAGCAGACCCGAAGATGGACAAGGAAGAAGGAGAAGAAGAGTCCCAGCTGAAGGACGCCCCTCAGGGCCGGCACTACCGGCCTCCAGGCACCGGCACTGCCGGCCTGCTCACCCCGGCACTGCCGGCCTCCAGGCACCGGCACTACCGGCCTGCTCACCCCGGCACTGCCGGCCTCCAGACCCCGGCACTGCCGGCCCCTCCAGCTGAAGACGCGACGAGAGCCAAGACCGGCACTGCCGGCCTCGAACCAGCGGCACTGCCGGCCCCACCGGCACTGCCGGCCAATCATCACCGGCACTGCCGGCCCCACCCCTGTTGACTTCATCTCAACCGTCGATTTCGCATCTATGGACCAGGATAATTTATGTAATGCCGACTTTACCCCTGTACGAATCTGGGCCTATAAATACCTCACCCCTTCCTCCAGATTAGGGTTAGAGATGAACTAAGAAGAAACTTGAGCTTTGCTCTTACCCATGTGGGAAACCCTTCTAGATCTACCAATCTATGAAGCTATCTACTCTTCTAGGTGATGGATCTCTTCCATTCTAGGAATTCTGGTGTTTGTGGATCTTTTACTTTTGCAATTCTATCTATTTGCACTCTTTTCCTCTTTGGAACTCTATCCATTGCTATTGCCAATCTTTTGTGAGGGATTCTACTCCTTGTGGGTCTTTTTCTTGCAATTCCATTGGGTTGGTGTATCGGGCCAACGAAGAACAACCGGTTGTGTGTGTGTGTTGCGTTTGTATCTTCGATCCACCCCGAAACCCACCCGTGTTCTTCGTGTTCATCCACCTCCCCCACGAATCCCATCCAAATCCGTGAAGATCGGGCACATCCAAGGACTTAGTCCTCATCATATGGTATCAGCAGCTCTTTGGTTACCACGGATTTGACCCCCACATCCCCCAATTCCACCAATTTCGCCCAAAAAAAATTCCAAAATTTTTTCCCAAAAAATAGCCCCAAATTGGCCTTGGATCGATCTCTCGATTTGTTGAGTTATTTGTGGTTTTGTTCCAATAGAAACTTGTCTTTGGTGTTGATCTACTATTCCCCCAACTTTTCCCACCAGTTTGTGCCAATTTTCCCACGAAATCGAAGATTTTCGGGTCAGTTTTCCGCCAAATCGACGAACAGCAGCTGAGGCCGGCACTGCCGCCCCAAAATCGCCGGCACTGCCGGTCAGGCCGGCACTGCCGCCGCCCAAACGCCGGCACTGCCACTGGCCCCGAAATTTTTCACACTTTCTTCGTTTTCGTTTTGGCACTTCCCATTTGTGTTTGGTCTTCGGTTTTGAGTGCCATTTCAGCTACCACAAGCTTCCGCAACATCGACAACGACGACGGCACCCCGAGGATTCAAGCGGTTCATTTGACACCTTCACCACCATAGCAAGTTCAAGATCGTCGGCCACCATCATCAAGTGGTATAACTTGCTCCTAACTTGTAGCCCTAGCCTCTTTTGCGTATCTTTCCTATCGAGAGTGGCTTTCTAGTGTTGCGAAGCATTGCGCAAGCGTCCCGACCGTGAGGGTGTGCGTGTGTTGAGCAAAGCTTCGAAGCAAGCTCGTGTGAAAAGATAAGCAAAAGAAGTGTGACATATTTACATAGATAGTAGTATCCTTACATAGTGAGAAAAAGAAAAATACAAAAAGAGAAAAAGAAAAAGTGTGTGAGTGACACCTATACACAAAAGAGTCCAAAGCTTTTAAGCAAAAGAGAGAAAAGAGAAGAGAGGCGTCTTGCGCAAATCTTGTTGCTTCTCAATTTTGCAACCAAGCCACGGTCTCTCTTGCGTTAGCGTGACACCGAGCTAGTAGTCTTCGTTAGGACCATTTTGTTCTTGCTCATTTTCCAAGTCGCGCTAACCCCAATTTGTCCCACGCGTGTGTTCCTCATTGTGTATGCCTTTTGTGATCACCGCCTTTGACTTGTGACTTTTGGATCTTACCCACTTTTGACAATAGACTTTTCGTTTGGTTCTTCCATTTGGCTTTCCACATCCGTACCTAACACCATATAGAGTTTTGTTTTTGTGTGTGTAACCGATTGTTCCTCACCTTGATACACCTTTCCAATTTTGTTGTGAGTCTTTGACTTACTTGTGAGCTTTCCTCTAACCCCACAACATAGTTCTTGTTTTAGTTGTAACCATGTCTAGTGGAGAGGGGAACCAACTACCGATGACACGGCACCAACATTGGATAGCTACTCAAGCCGTCAACAAGAGTATCCATGACCTCACGGCAAGGATCGATGAGACCGTTGTACGCTATGAAGAACGAGCTCAAGTGCAAAGACTGGACCTCAATGTCCAAGTGCAAGACATCCATGACAAGCTTGATGCTCAAGCCCATGATATGAGGGCCACACTTGCTACTCAAGGTCAACAAAACATGGCGAGCATGAGAAGGCAAGAAGAAAGGATGGCACGCCTTGAGCAAGCTATTGCCAACATCGCCAACAACCGAAGCCAACACTCAAGGTCTTCACGCTCTCATAGTTCAAGACACCAAGCTTCATCCTCGTCTTACCATGCTTCTAATGAAGACCCACACCACCATAATGTGGATGCTCAAGTACTTCAACAACAAGCTCGAGATGTGGAGCAAGCACGTGCTCAACTTGAACAAGAGAGACTACAACAAGCACATCGCCAAGCTCAATTCGAAGAGGAACAACAACATCTTCATCATGATCAAGCTCTCCTTCATGCACGTGAGCAAGAACGTCTTCGCCATGAGCAAGAGGCACGTCAACAACAAGGGCAACCGCGCCCATCTCAAGTGGCCAATGCTCAAAGGAACCCACCTCATGACGTCGACCAAGAAGTGAACCAAGAACGCCAAATCATCAATATTGATGCTCCGCAAGATGATGGCGCAAGAAGGAACAATAGGGACAATAGAAGACACAACCCTCTCAATTATCGAGCTCACCAAGCACTTCATGCTCACCAAGGTGAAGCAAGGAACCAAAATGAAGAAGACGCTTCAAGTGAAGCTAGTGTCATACCACACCCCCGGCAACCTCATGGAAGGCGTCCTCCTCTTCCAAACCGCCGCCATGGAAATGAGGATCCACCTCAACAACCTCAACAACCTCGCAACCATAATGAGGATGAAGATGAAGAAAGACCACCGCCTAGACGCAATAACCGCAATGAAGAGGAAATCTTTGGGAAGCTCAAATTCACCATGCCCAAATTCCACGGAGAAGAAGACCTCGATGCATACCTCTCTTGGGTTCTCAAGGTTGACAAGATTTTCCGCATACACAACTTCTCCGAAGCAAAGAAAGTGGCTATGGCATCACTTGAGTTTGAAGGATATGCAAATGTTTGGTGGGAAGAAGTGAACAAGAAGCGTAACAAGGAAGATCTAGAGCCCATTGACACATGGGAAGAGATGCAAGAAGTCATGCACAAGCGCTTTGTGCCCAACCACCATAAACGCGACCTCTTCAACAAGCTTACTCAACTCAAGCAAAGCTTCAAATCCGTTGAGGAATACTACAAGGAGATGCACATGACCATGATGAGTGCCAATGTGGATGAGCGAGAAGAGCAAACAATGGCAAGATTCTTGAATGGATTGAACATTCCCGTCAAGAGGATAGTGGAGTTCTTGCCTTACACTAACATGGTTGAATTGCTTCATCAAGCAACAAGAGCCGAGCGCCAAGTGCGAGAAGACTTAGCAAGTGCAAAAACAAAGTCCTTTTCTTCGCCGCAAGAAATGCACCAACCACCTCCTCAAGCATCAAGAACACAAGTGCTATTGCTCCCAAGGATCCCCCTAAGCAAACGAAGAGCGCCTTCAAGACAACAAGCTTCAAGCCGGATCAACCCACTATGTCCTCCAAAGCTTCCACGGGATCTAGTAACATCACTTGCTTCAAGTGTGGAGCTCAAGGACATAAATCCTTTGAATGCAAGAACACAAGAGTTATGATAACTCGAGATGATGGAGATGTGGAGTACTTGAGTGAAGGAGAATATGAAGCCTTGGTACAAGCCGCAACCAATCATGAAGATGATGACTTGGAAGACCAAGAGCAAGTCCTATGTGTGCATGATGCAAGCCCGTCCCTTGTGGTGACCAAAGTGTTGACAACCCATGCACTTCCCAATGAAGATCAAAGGTGCAACATCTTCCAAACAAGAGCCGGAATCAATGGCAAGTCAATAAAGGTTATCATCGATGGAGGGAGTTGCCACAATCTTGCAAGCACCGAACTATGCTCCAAGCTCAACCTCACACTCCGGAAGCACCCCCACCCTTACCATGTGCAATGGCTAAGTGACAATGGAAATGTCAAGATACAACACACCGTCTCTGTATCCTTCAAGATTGGCGCCTATGAAGACACCGTTGATTGTGATGTAGTGCCCATGACGGTGTGCGACATGCTACTTGGTCGCCCTTGGCAATATGACAAAAGAGCAAGCCATGATGGCTACACAAATGCCTATAGCTTCAAGGTCGGCGACAAGACGTTCATCCTGCGCCCGATGACTCCTAGCCAAGTAATTGCGGACAATGCAAAGGCTTTAGCGAGGGCTAAGGAAGCTACCATCACTAGTGAGATGAGTGGTGAGAGAGTAACCCACCACAAAGAAAGTGAGCGCCACAAGCCATATATGAGTGAGATGAAGAGTGTCCTCATAGCTACCAAAAGTGAGATGAGAGAATTGCACCACAACCCATCCACCATATTGCACTACGTGCTCATTTGCAAGGGGCCATCCTCGGAGACTAACAACTTAACAACACTTCCTTCGTCTTTGTTGTCTCTTTTGAAGGAATTCCAAGATGTCTTCCCCGACGAGCTTCCTCATGGACTACCACCGCTTCGAGGGATTGAGCACCGCATCGACCTCATACCCGGCGCCCCACTACCAAACCGCGCCGCCTACCGCACCAACCCCGAAGAAACAAAGGAGATCCAACGTCAAATACAAGACCTCCTCGAAAAAGGGTATGTTCGTGAAAGCTTAAGCCCTTGTGCGGTTCCCGTGATTCTTGTGCCTAAACCGGATGAGACGCAACGAATGTGTATGGATTGTCACCCCATCAATGCCATTACCGTTCGATACCGCCATCCCATTCCGCGTTTAGATGACATGCTTGATGAATTGAGCGGTGCCTGATGATGCGTAAAGCACACGCTCGTTGGGAACCCCAAGTGGAAGGTGTGATGCGTACAGCAGCAAGTTTCCCTCAGTAAGAAACCAAGGTTTATCGAACCAGTAGGAGTCAAGAAGCACGTTGAAGGTTGATGGCGGCGGGATGTAGTGCGGCGCAACACCAGGGATTCCGGCGCCAACGTGGAACCTGCACAACACAACCAAAGTACTTTGCCCCAACGAAACAGTGAGGTTGTCAATCTCACCGGCTTGCTGTAACAAAGGATTAACCGTATTGTGTGGAAGATGATTGTTTGCGAAAAACAAGAGAACAAGTATTGCAGTAGATTGTATTTCAGTAAAGAGAATTGGACCGGGGTCCACAGTTCACTAGAGGTGTCTCTCCCATAAGATAAACAGCATGTTGGGTGAACAAATTACAGTTGGGCAATTGACAAATAAAGAGAGCATGACCATGCACATACATATCATGATGATTATAGTGAGATTTAATTGGGCATTACGACAAAGTACATAGACCGCCATCCAACTGCATCTATGCCTAAAAAGTCCACCTTCAGGTTATCATCCAAACCCCCTCCAGTATTAAGTTGCAAAGCAACAGACAATTGCATTAAGTATGGTGCGTAATGTAATCAACAACTACATCCTTAGACATAGCATCAATGTTTTATCCCTAGTGGCAACAAAGACAACACAACCTTAGAACTTTCATCATTGTCCTGTGTCAATGCGAGGCATGAACCCACTATCGAGCATAAGTACTCCCTCTTGGAGTTACAAGCATCTACTTGGCCAGAGCATCTACTAGTAACGGAAAGCATGCAAGATCATAAACAACACGTAGATATAACTTTGATAATCAACATAACAAGTATTCTCTATTCATCGGATCCCAACAAACGCAACATATAGAATTACAGATAGATGATCTTGATCATGTTAGGCAGCTCACAAGATCCGACAATGATAGCACAATGGGGAGAAGACAACCATCTAGCTACTGCTATGGACCCATAGTCCAGGGGTAGACTACTCACTCATCACTCCGGAGGCGACCATGGCGGCGTAGAGTCCTCCGGGAGATGATTCCCCTCTCCAGCAGGTGCCGGAGGCGATCTCCTGGATCCCCGAGATGGGATCGGCGTTGGCGGCGTCTGCGGAAGGTTTTCCGTATCGTGGCTCTCGGTGCGGGGGTTTCGTCACGAGGCTTTAAGTAGGCGGAAGGGTAGGTCAAGAGGCGGCGCGAGGGCCCAGGACCATAGGCCGGCGCGGCCGGGCAGGGGCCGCGCCGCCCTATGCTCTGGCTGCCTCGTGGCCCCTCTTCGCTTTCGTCTTCGGACTTCGGAAGCTTCGTGGAAAAATAGGCCCCCGGGCGTTGATTTCGTCCAATTCCGAGAATATTTCCTTACTAGGATTTCTGAAACCAAAAACAGCAGAAAACAAAGAATCGGCACTTCGGCATCTTGTTAATAGGTTAGTTCCGAGAAAATGCACGAATATGACATAAAGTGTGCATAAAACATGTAGATAACATCAATAATGTGGCATAGAACATAAGAAATTATCGATACGTCGGAGACGTATCAGCATCCCCAAGCTTAGTTCTGCTCGTCCGAGCAGGTAAAACGATAACACGGATAATTTCCGGAGTGACATGCCATCATAATCTTGATCATACTATTTGTAAAGCATATGTAGTGAATGCAGCGATCAAAACAATGTGTATGACATGAGTAAACAAGTGAATCATAAAGCAAAGACTTTTCATGAATAGCACTTCAAGACAAGCATCAATTAAGTCTTGCATAAGAGTTAACTCATAAAGCAATAATTCAAAGTAAAGGCATTGAAGCAACACAAAAGAAGATTAAGTTTCAGCGGTTGCTTTCAACTTGTAACATGTATATCTCATGGATATTGTCAACATAGAGTAATATAATAAGTGCAATAAGCAAGTATGTAGGAATCAATGCACAGTTCACACAAGTGTTTGCTTCTTGAGGTGGAGAGAAATAGGTGAACTAACTCAACATTGAAAGTAAAAGAATTGTCCTCCATAGAGGAAAAGCATCGATTGCTATATTTGTGCTAGAGCTTTGATTTTGAAAACATGAAACAATTTTGTCAACGGTAGTAATAAAGCATATGCATCATGTAAATTATATCTTATAAGTTGCAAGCCTCATGCATAGTGTACTAATAGTGCCCGCACCTTGTCCTAATTAGCTTGGACTACCGGATCATCACAATGCACATGTTTTTACCAAGTGTCACAAAGGGGTACCTCTATGCCGCCTGTACAAAGGTCTAAGGAGAAAGCTCGCATTGGATTTCTCGCTATTGATTATTCTTCAACTTAGACATCCATACCGGGACAACATAGACAACAGATAATGGACTCCTCTTTTATGCATAAGCATGTAACAACAATTAATAATTTTCTCATTTGAGATTGAGGATATTTGTCCAAAACTGAAACTTCCACCATGGATCATGGCTTTAGTTAGCGGCCCAATGTTCTTCTCTAACATTATGCATGCTTAACCATAAGGTGGTAGATCTCTCTTACTTCAGACAAGACGGACATTCATAGCAACTCACATGAAATTCAACAAAGAGTAGTTGATGGCGTCCCCAGTGAACATGGTTATCGCACAACAAGCAACTTAATAAGAGATAAAGTGCATAATTACATATTCAATACCACAATAGTTTTTAAGCTATTTGTCCCATGAGCTATATATTGCAAAGGTGAATGATGAAATTTTAAAGGTAGCACTCAAGCAATTTACTTTGGAATGGCGGAAAATACCATGTAGTAGGTAGGTATGGTGGACACAAATGGCATAGTGGTTGGCTCAAGTATTTTGGATGCATAAGAAGTAATCCCTCTCGATACAAGGTTTAGGCTAGCAAGGCTATTTGAAACAAACACAAGGATGAACCGGTGCAGCAAAACTCACATAAAAGACATATTGAAAACATTATAAGACTCTACACCGTCTTCCTTGTTGTTCAAACTCAATACTAGAAATTATCTAGACCTTAGAGAAACCAAATATGCAAACCAAATTTTAGCATGCTCTATGTATTTCTTCATTAATGGGTGCAAAGCATATGATGCAAGAGCTTAAACATGAGCACAACAATTGCCAAGTATCACATTACCCAAAACATTTATAGCAATTACTACATGTATCATTTTCCAATTCCAACCATATAACAATTTAACGAAGGAGAAACTTCGCCATGAATACTATGAGTAGAAACCAAGGACATACTTGTCCATATGCTACAGCGGAGCGTGTCTCTCTCCCATAAAGTGAATGCTAGGATCCATTTTATTTAAACAAAACAAAAACAAAAACAAACCGACGCTCCAAGAAAAAGCACATAAGATGTGATGGAATAAAAATATAGTTTCAGGGGAGGAACCTGATAATGTTGTCGATGAAGAAGGGGATGCCTTGGGCATCCCCAAGCTTAGACGCTTGAGTCTTCTTAATATATGTAGGGGTGAACCACCGGGGCATCCCCAAGCTTAGATCTTTCACTCTCCTTGATCATGTTGCATCATACTCCTCTCTTGATCCTTGAAAACTTCCTCCACACCAAACTCGAAACAACTCATTAGAGGGTTAGTGCACAATAAAAATTAACATATTCAGAGGTGACACAATCATTCTTAACACTTCTGGACATTGCATAATGCTACTGGACATTAGTGGATCAAAGAAATTCATCCAACATAGCAAAAGAGGCAATGCGAAATAAAAGGCAGAATCTGTCAAAACAGAACAGTTCGTATTGACGAATTTTAAAATGGCACCAGACTTGCTCAAATGAAAATGCTCAAATTGAATGAAAGTTGCGTACATATCTGAGGATCATGCACGTAAATTGGCTTAATTTTCTGAGCTACCTACAGGGAGGTGGACCCAGATTCGTGACAGCAAAGAAATCTGGAACTGCGCAGTAATCCAAATCTAGTACTTACTTTTCTATCAACGGCTTAACTTGGCACAACAAAACACAAAACTAAGATAAGGAGAGGTTGCTACAGTAGTAAACAACTTCCAAGACACAAAATAAAAACAAAGTACTGTAGGTAAAAACATGGGTTGTCTCCCATAAGCGCTTTTCTTTAACGCCTTTCAGCTAGGCGCAGAAAGTGTGTATCAAGTATTATCGAGAGACGAAGTGTCAACATCATAATTTGTTCTCATAATAGAATCAAAAGGTAACTTCATTCTCTTTCTAGGGAAGTGTTCCATACCTTTCTTGAGAGGAAATTGATATTTTATATTACCTTCCTTCATATCAATAATAGCACCAACAGTTCGAAGAAAAGGTCTTCCCAATATAATGGGACAAGATGCATTGCATTCAATATCCAAGACAACAAAATCAACGGGGATAAGGTTATTGTTAATGGTAATGCGAACATTATCAACTTTCCCCAAAGGTTTTTTTGTAGAATGATCAGCAAGATTAACATCCAAATAACAATTTTTCAGCGGTGGCAAGTCAAGCATATCATAAATTTTCTTAGGCATAACAGAAATACTTGCACCAAGATCACATAAAGCATTACAATCAAAATCTTTAACCTTCATCTTAATGATGGGCTCCCAACCATCCTCTAGCTTTTTAGGAATAGAGGCTTCACGCTCTAGTTTCTCTTCTCTAGCTTTTATGAGAGCATTTGTAATATGATGTGTGAAAGCCAAATTTATAGCACTAGCATTAGGACTTTTAGCAAGTTTTTGCAAGAACTTTATAACTTCAGAGATGTGGCAATCATCAAAATTCAAACCATTATAATCTAAAGCAATGGGATCATCATCCCCAATGTTGGAAAAAATTTCAGCAGCTTTATCATTGTGCAGCTTTCAGCAGTTTAGCAGCTTTCGTGCGTTTCTCGCTTTGCATTAGAAGTGGAAACATTGCTAACACCAATTCTTTTATTAGTATTAGTAGGAGGTGCAGCAACATGTGTAGCATTAGCATTACTAGTGGTGGTAATAGTCCAAACTTTAGCTGCATTCTTCTCTTTAGCTAGTTTTTCATTTTCTTCTCTATCCCACCTAGCACGCAGTTCAGCCATTAATCTTATATTCTCATTAATTCTAACTTGAATGACATTTGCTGTAGTAACAATTTTATTATGATGATTTTCATTAGGCATAACTTTCGATTTCAAAAGATCAACATCAGCAGCAAGACTATCGACTTTAGAAGCAAGTATATCAATTTTCCCAAGCTTTTCTTCAACAGATTTGTTAAAAGCAGTTTGTGTACTAATAAATTCTTTAAGCATGGCTTCAAGTCCAGGGGTGAACTCCTATTATTGTTGTAAGAATTCCCATAAGAATTACCATAGCCGTTGCTATTATTATAAGGATATGGCCTATAGTTGTTACTAGAATTGTTCCGGTAAGCATTGTTATTGAAATTATTATTTTTAATGAAGTTTACATCAACATGTTCTTCTTGTGCAACCAATGAAGCTAATGGAACATTATTAGGATCAATATTAGTCCTATCATTCACAAGCATAGACATAATAGCATCAATCTTATCACTCAAGGAAGAGGTTTCTTCGACAGAATTTACCTTCTTACCTTGTGGAGCTCTTTCCGTGTGCCATTCAGAGTAATTGATCATCATATTATCAAGAAGCTTTGTTGCTTCACCAAGAGTGATGGACATAAAGGTACCTCCAGCAGCTGAATCCAATAAATTCCGTGAAGAAAAATTTAGTCCTGCATAGAAGGTTTGGATGATCATCCAAGTAGTCAGTCCATGGGTTGGGCAATTTTTAACCAGAGATTTCATTCTTTCCCAAGGTTGAGCAACATGTTTAGTATCTAATTGTTTAAAATTCATTATGCTACTCCTCAAAGATATAATTTTAGCAGGGGGATAATATCTACCAATAAAGGCATCCTTGCATTTAGTCCATGAATCAATACTATTCTTAGGCAGAGATAGCAACCAATCTTTAGCTCTTCCTCTTAATGAGAAAGGGAACAATTTTAGTTTAATAATATCACCATCTACATCTTTATATTTTTGCATTTCACATAGTTCAACAAAATTATTAAGATGGGCAGCAGCATCATCAGAACTAACACCAGAAAATTGCTCTCGCATAACAAGATTCAGTAAAGCAGGTTTAATTTCAAAGAATTCTGCTATAGTAGCAGGTGGAGCAATAGGTGTGCATAAGAAATCATTATTATTTGTGGTTGTGAAGTCACACAACTTAGTATTTTCAGCGTTGGCCATTTTAGCAACAGTAAATAAAACAAACTAGATAAAGTAAATGCAAGTAAACTAATTTTTTTTGTGTTTTTGATATAGCAAACAAGATAGCAAATAAAGTAAAACTAGCAACTAATTTTTTTGTATTTTGATTTAGTGCAGCAAACAAAATGGTAAATAAAACTAAGCAAGACAAAAACAAAGTAAAGAGATTGAGAAGTGGAGACTCCCCTTGCAGCGTGTCTTGATCTCCCCGGCAACGGCGCCAGAAATTTAGCTTGATGACGCGTAAAGCACACGCTCGTTGGGAACCCCAAGTGGAAGGTGTGATGCGTACAGCAGCAAGTTTCCCTCAGTAAGAAACCAAGGTTTATCGAACCAGTAGGAGTCAAGAAGCACGTTGAAGGTTGATGGCGGCGGGATGTAGTGCGGCGCAACACCAGGGATTCCGGCGCCAACGTGGAACCTGCACAACACAACCAAAGTACTTTGCCCCAACGAAACAGTGAGGTTGTCAATCTCACCGGCTTGCTGTAACAAAGGATTAACCGTATTGTGTGGAAGATGATTGTTTGCAGAAAAACAGTAGAACAAGTATTGCAGTAGATTGTATTTCAGTAAAGAGAATTGGACCGGGGTCCACAGTTCACTAGAGGTGTCTCTCCCATAAGATAAACAGCATGTTGGGTGAACAAATTACAGTTGGGCAATTGACAAATAAAGAGAGCATGACCATGCACATACATATCATGATGATTATAGTGAGATTTAATTGGGCATTACGACAAAGTACATAGACCGCCATCCAACTGCATCTATGCCTAAAAAGTCCACCTTCGAGGTTATCATCCGAACCCCTCCGGTATTAAGTTGCAAAGCAACAGACAATTGCATTAAGTATGGTGCGTAATGTAATCAACAACTACATCCTTAGACATAGCATCAATGTTTTATCCCTAGTGGCAACAGCACAACACAACCTTAGAACTTTACATCACTTTGTCCCCAGGTGTCAATGCAGGCATGAACCCACTATCGAGCATAAGTACTCCCTCTTGGAGTTACAAGCATCTACTTGGCCAGAGCATCTACTAGTAACGGAAAGCATGCAAGATCATAAACAACACGTAGATATAACTTTGATAATCAACATAACAAGTATTCTCTATTCATCGGATCCCAACAAACGCAACATATAGAATTACAGATAGATGATCTTGATCATGTTAGGCAGCTCACAAGATCCGACAATGATAGCACAATGAGGAGAAGACAACCATCTAGCTACTGCTATGGACCCATAGTCCAGGGGTAGACTACTCACTCATCACTCCGGAGGCGACCATGGCGGTGTAGAGTCCTCCGGGAGATGATTCCCCTCTCCGGCAGGGTGCCGGAGGCGATCTCCTGGATCCCCCGAGATGGGATCGGCGTTGGCAGCGTCTCTGGAAGGTTTTCCGTATCGTGGCTCTCGGTACTGGGGGTTTCGTCACGGAGGCTTTAAGTAGGCGGAAGGGTAGGTCAAGAGGCGGCGCGAGGGGCCCAGACCATAGGCCGGCGCGGCCAGGGCAGGGGCCGCGCCGCCCTATGCTCTGGCTGCCTCGTGGCCCCTCTTCGTTTCGTCTTCGGACTTCTGGAAGCTTCGTGGAAAAATAGGCTCCTGGGCGTTGATTTCGTCCAATTCCGAGAATATTTCCTTACTAGGATTTCTGAAACCAAAAACAGCAGAAAACAACAACTGGCACTTCGGCATCTTGTTAATAGGTTAGTTCCAGAAAATGCACGAATATGACATAAAGTGTGCATAAAACATGTAGATAACATCAATAATGTGGCATAGAACATAAGAAATTATCGATACGTCGGAGACGTATCAGTGCCACGATTTTCTCTAAGATTGATTTGCGTAGTGGCTACCATCAAATCCGCATGGCAATAGGTGATGAATGGAAGACGGCATTCAAGACCAAACTTGGTCTCTATGAATGGCTTGTCATGCCATTTGGTCTTTCAAATGCTCCATCTACTTTCATGCGACTCATGAATCACATCTTGCGTCCTCTCATTGGCAAGAGTGTGGTTGTCTATTTTGATGATATTCTCATTTATAGCAAACACCTCGAGGACCATGTGCAACATGTGAGAGAGGTCTTGTGCATCTTGCGTCATGAAGAGCTTTATGCTAACCTCCCCAAGTGCACCTTTGCTCAAAACAAATTGGTTTTCCTTGGCTTTGTGGTTTCCGCTAATGGGATTCAAGTTGATTCTTCCAAGGTGGAGGCCATCCACAATTGGCCTACCCCTACAAATGTTGGTCAAGTCCGAAGTTTCCATGGACTTGCCGGGTTTTACCGCCGCTTTGTGAAAGATTTTAGCACCATTGCTTGCCCTTTGAATGAGCTTACCAAGAAGAATGTTCCGTTTGTTTGGGGCAAGGCCCAACAAAATGCTTTTGATGAGTTGAAGAAACGCCTTACCGAAGCTCCCCTTCTTGTTCTTCCAAATTTTGCCAAAACTTTTGAGATTGAGTGTGATGCAAGTGGGCTTGGTATTGGTGGTGTTCTTATGCAAGAGGGCAAACCCGTGGCATACTATAGTGAGAAGTTAGATGGCGCACGCCTCAACTATCCTATATATGACAAGGAGCTCTACGCTTTGGTTCGTGTTCTTGAAGTTTGGCAACACTATCTTTGGCCAAAAGAGTTTATCATTCATTCCGACCATGAGTCCTTGAAATATTTGAAAAGCCAACACAACTTGAACAAACGACATGCAAAATGGGTCGAGTTCATTGAGTCCTTTCCATATGTGATCAAATACAAGAAGGGCAAGGACAATGTTGTGGCGGATGCTCTTTCCCGCAAAAACACCCTTTTGCTAACTCGTTTGGATTTTCATGTTTTGGGACTCGAAGAGATCAAAGAACTCTATCCTTCCGATTCTTTCTTTGCTCCCATATTTGAGAAGTGCTCCGTTGAACGAGGAGTGGATGATTTCTATTTGCATGATGGCTACTTGTTCAAAGCTAACAAGATTTGCATTCCCGAGTCTTCGCTTCGAAAATTGCTTTTGCAAGAGTCACATGGAGGTGGTCTCATGGGTCACTTTGGACGTGACAAGATACTCGCGATGCTATCCACTCACTACTATTGGCCAAAGATGAAGCGAGATGTGGAGCGCCTTTGCCGCCGGTGCACAACATGCTTACAAGCTAAGTCCACTTCCAACCCTTATGGTCTTTACACCCCATTGCCTATTCCTTATGCACCATGGACCGATATTAGCATGGATTTCGTTCTAGGCTTGCCTCGCACTAAGCATGGTCATGATTCCATATTTGTGGTAGTGGATAGATTCTCTAAGATGGCTCATTTCATACCTTGCCATAAGAGCGACGATGCTTCACACATTGCTTCATTGTTTTTCAGGGAAATTGTCCGCCTACATGGAGTACCGCAAAGCATTGTGTCGGATCGAGACGTCAAGTTCATGAGTTATCTTTGGAAGTCGCTCATGGCAAAGTTTGGAGTGAAGCTCTTGTTCTCATCATCATCGCACCCGCAAACGGACGGCCAAACGGAAGTGGTCAATCGAAGCCTCTCCACCCTCCTACACATCCTCGTGAAGAAGAACTTGAAGTCATGGGAGGAGTGCCTTCCCCACGCGGAGTTCGCCTACAACCGCGCCAAGCACAAGACTACATCAAGGAGCCCCTTCATGGTCGTCTATGGCTTCGAACCTTACACGGCACTCGACATACTTCCGCTACCCCTCCACGAGCGCATCAACATGGACTTCGACAAGTGCACCGCCGCCGTCAAGAAACTACATGAAGACACAAGAGCGACCATACAAGAACATGTGCTTCGTCAAGCAAACCGCATCAACGCCAAGAAGAAGGCAAGAATATTCCAAGAAGGAGACCTCGTTTGGATCCACCTCCGGAAGGAAAGGTTCCCTCATGAGCGCAACTCCAAGCTCAAGCCAAGAGGAGATGGCCCCTTCAAGGTCCTCAAACGCATCAACAACAACGCTTACGTCATCGACATACCGACATCCAAGTACTTGGTGAGCAACACGTTCAACGTCTCGGACTTGTCACCCTATCATGGAGATGAGGAGGTGCAAGAGTCGAGGACGACTCTTTCCCAAGGGGGGGGGGGGAGATGATGTAGCCCCGCTCACCGACGACGCTACACCAAGACCAACAAGTCCCCCAAGTGGACCAATGACGCGAGCCCGAGTCAAAGCGCTACATGATAAGGTGAACTCACTCCTCACTACCCTTGATCTCGATACCCCATTGGATGGGCTGCTACCTCAGGCCGATATGCTTTGTGTTATCAGATATGAACCTCGAGAGAAGGACGTCGCAGCAGACCCGAAGATGGACAAGGAAGAAGGAGAAGAAGAGTCCCAGCTGAAGGACGCCCCTCAGGGCCGGCACTACCGGCCTCCAGGCACCGGCACTGCCGGCCTGCTCACCCCGGCACTGCCGGCCTCCAGGCACCGGCACTGCCTGCTCACCCGGCAGCTGCCGGCCTCCGGTTTCCAGCTGCCGGCCTCCAGTGAAGACGCGACGAGAGCCAAGACCGGCACTGCCGGCCTCGAACCAGCGGCAGCCTTACCGACGCTGCCGGCCAATCATCACCGCTGCCGGCCCCACCCCTGTTGACTTCATCTCAACCGTCGATTTCGCATCTATGGACCAGGATAATTTATGTAATGCCGACTTTACCCCTGTACGAATCTGGACCTATAAATACCTCACCCCTTCCTCCAGATTAGGGTTAGAGATGAACTAAGAAGAAACTTGAGCTTTGCTCTTACCCATGTGGGAAACCCTTCTAGATCTACCAATCTATGAAGCTATCTACTCTTCTAGGTGATGGATCTCTTCCATTCTAGGAATTCTGGTGTTTGTGGATCTTTTGCTTTTGCAATTCTATCTATTTGCACTCTTTTCCTCTTTGGAACTCTATCCATTGCTATTGCCAATCTTTTGTGAGGGATTCTACTCCTTGTGGGTCTTTTTCTTGCAATTCCATTGGGTTGGTGTATCGGGCCAACGAAGAACAACAGGTTGTGTGTGTGTGTTGCGTTTGTATCTTCGATCCACCCCGAAACCCACCCGTGTTCTTCGTGTTCATCCACCTCCCCCACGAATCCCATCCAAATCCGTGAAGATCGGGCACATCCAAGGACTTAGTCCTCATCACAACCTTTCTAACATTTGATCAATAAAAGGTAAAGGGTAATGATCTTTCTTAGTAACTTTATTAACTTTTCGATAATCAATGCACATTCTATACCCTACAACTACTCTTTGAGGGATGAGCTCATCATTATCATTAGGCACAACAGTTATTCCTCCTTTCTTAGGAACACAATGCACAGGACTAACCCATCTACTATCAGCAATAGGATATATAATACCAGCTTCAAGAAGTTTTAATACCTCATTTCTTACCACATCCTTCATCTTAGGAATTAGACGACGCTGATGCTCAACAGCGGGCTTTGCATCATCTTCCATATTGATGGCATGTTGGCAAATAGAGGGAGAAATCCCCTTCAAGTCATCAAGAGTGTAGCCAATAGCTCCTCGGTGTTTCTTCAATATTTCCAATAACCTTTCTTCCTCAAACTCTGAAAGCTTAGAACTAATAATAACAGGATATATTTTCTTATCATCAATATGAGCATATTTAAGATTATCAGGCAATGGTTTTAAATCAAAAACATGATCTTCCTTTGGTGGTGGTATTGTACCTAGATCTTCAACCGGTAAATCATGCTTAAGAATAGGTTGACGAAGGAAAATTTCATCAAGCTCATTCCTTTCTTCCCTGAAGACTTCACTCGCACTATCCTCCAAATGTTGCTGCAAAGGATTATTAGGAGCAAGAGCAATAGATGCACACTGTTCAACTCTAAAATCATTATTAGGCAAATCAGCTTTATAAGGAGTTTTGGCAAATTTAGAGAAATTAAACTCATAAGATTCACCAGCAAATTTAGTCACAATTTTCTCTTTCTTGCAATCTATAACAGCTCCACAAGTATTTAGAAAAGGTCTACCAAAAATAATAGGACAAGACTTACTAGCAGCAGAACCAAGTACAAAAAAGTCAGCAGGATATTTAATCTTACCACATAGAACTTCCACGTCTCGAACAATACCAATAGGAGAAATAGTTTCTCTATTGGCTAGCCGAATAACCACATCAATATCTTCAAGTTCACAAGAACCAATTTCATGCATTATCTCCGTGTAAAGCTCATAAGGAATAGCACTAATACTTGCACCAATATCGCATAAACCATAATAACAATGATCACCAATTCTAATAGAGAGCATAGGAACACTGGTTTTCCTAGACTTATTAGGATGTGAAACAATATTAGAAGCATCTTCACAGAAAATAATATGACCATCTTCTACATTTTCAGTCACAAGATCTTTAACTATTGCAATAGCAGGTTCAACCTTTATTTGCTCTTCAGGTTCTATAGGTTTCTTTGCACTTTTATTAACCGCACTATTTATAACAGAATACTCCTTCATTTTAGCAGGGAAAGGAGTTTTTTCAATATAAGCTTCAGAAAGAATATGATCAACAGTTTCAATTACAACACATTTATTTATGGATGAATCAATTTTATCTTTATACGGTTTATGATACTTATCAAAATTCTTCCTAGGCAATTCAAAATGAGAGGCAAAGGCTTTATAAAAAATTGCAACGACTTGAGAATCAAGACCATGAATAGCACTCATATTACGAAATTTTTCAGTATCCATAAAAGTTTCAATGCATTCATAATCATAATTTATACCTGATTCTCTATCTTTGTCGTTCTCCCATCCTTCAGTATTCTCCTGAATCCGATCGAGAAGGTCCCTTTTAAACTCTTCTTTGTTGCGTGTAAATGATCCAGAACAAGAAGTATCCAGCAAGGTTTTATCTTGAAAAGAAAGTCTTGCATAGAAATTATCAATGATGATATTACCAGGAAGCTCATGAATGGGGCATTTGAGCATTAAAGACTTCAATCTCCCCCATGCTTGGGCAATACTCTCTCCATCATGAGGCCAGAAATTATATATGCGGTTCCGGTCTTTGTGAATTTCACTTGGAGGATAGAATTTTAAAAAAGTAGAGGCACAATATCCTTCCAATCAAGAGAATCCCCATTCTTCAGTAATTTATACCAATGCGCCGCTTTACCTGACAGCGATATAGAGAATAGTTTCTTCCTAACTTCATCCATAGCAATACCTGCACACTTGAATAAACCGCATAATTCATGTAAAAACAGTAAATGATCTCCAGGATGGATAGTTCCATCCCCTTCATAGCGGTTATCCAGAACACGTTCAATGATTTTCATAGGTATTTTGTATGGAACCTCTTTCTCACCTGGCGCCTCATCCACTACCTTTGCAGTAGTAGTAGATTTTCCAAATAGAAATTCAAGAGAAGATCTCTCCATAATGAATTATAGCAACAGGCAGAAATAAAATCAGCACGTACAGTAAAAGTTTCCCTTACCAATTCCACTTACCAATAGCGCTTCGCTCCCCGGCAACGGTGCCAGAAAATAGTCTTGATGACCCACAAGTATAGGGGGTGTATCGTAGTACTTTCGATAAATAAGAGTGTCGAACCCAACGTGGAGCAGAAGGTGTTGACAAGCAGTTTCGATGAAGGATTCACTGTAAATGCTCACAGACAAGTATTCAGGGGGTTTTGATATAGCAGATAAATAAAGTACAAGTAAGTAAAATGCGAGAGTAATAATTGCAGCGAGTGGCCCAATCCTTTTTAGCACAAAGGACAAGCTGGTTTGTTTACTTATGATTACCAAACGTTCTTGAGGACACACGAGAATTTAGTCTAATGCTTTCACTTCATATAGTTGATTAATCTTCATTGTTTTGATAAGTGTTGTGTGGGTGAACCTATGCTAATGCACCGCCCTTCCTAGGACTAATACATACTTGTGATTATACCCCTTGCAAGCATCCGCAAATACAAGAAAGTAATTAAGATAAATCTAACCATAGCCTTAAACTCTGAGATCCTGCTATCCCTCCTGCATCGATATACCAACGGGGGTTCAGGTTGCTGTCACTCCGGCAACCCCACAATTAGCAAACGAATACAGGATGTATTCCCCTAGGCCCATAAAGGTGAAGTATCATGTAGTCGACATTCACATGACACCACTAGAAGAATAACACCATAACTTAAATATCAAACCATTGAATATTACCCAACATAATTCACTACAACATTTAGACTTCACCCATGTCCTCATGAACTAAACGAACTACTCACGAGACGTCATATGGAACATGATCAGAGGTGATATGATGATGAATAACAATCTGAACATAAACCTTGGTTCAATGGTTTCACTCAATAGCATCAATAACAAGTAGTAATCAATACCGGGAGAGTTTCCCCTATCAAACAATCAAGATTCAACCCTAGATGTTACAGCGGTGACGAGGTGCAGCGGTGGAGACGGCGGTGATGATGATGGAGATGATGGAGATGATGGTCCCAATGATGTCCAGCTCGATGGCGGTGACGATGGCGTCAATTTCCCCCTCCGGGAGGGAATTTCCCCGGCAGATTTCAGCCTGTCGGAGAGCTCTTTTCTCTCTGGTGTTTTTCGCCCCGCAGAGGCGGCTGTGACTCTTCGCGACTATCCCCTGGAGCTTAGGTTTTCGGGACGAAGAAGTACGCGAAGGAGAGGAGGCCCCCTCCCCACAAGGCGGCGCGGCCAGGCCTGGGCCCGCGCCGGCCTATGGGGGGGCCCATGGCGGCCCTCCTCGGCTCCTCCTTTTGGCTATCTCCGTCTTCTGGAAAAATAAGATATTCTGTGTAATTTCCGTCAATTGTTGGTCTTCCCAAATATTGCATTCTGACGGTACTTTTTCCAGCAGAATCCTGACTCTGGTGCGCGATTCTCCAATAATCATGAAACATGCAAAATAGATGAAATAACATAAGTATCATCTCTAAATATGAAATATATCAATGAATAACAGTAAATTATGATATAAAATAGTGATGCGAAGTGGACGTATCAACCCACGGGCGACCATCTTTTCATTTTTAGCGTGCCCAAATAGTTTTTATTTGTGAAGCAGCTATATGGGGCGCATTTTAGTATGACGTGAAACCTCCGTGCGATGATAGTAGACCACCTACGCACCACCTATTACATGACATGTGCACACATTAGCTTTTTGGGAAACCATGCGGCTTCCGGCGGTGTCCCGCCGAATCCGCTGGAAACTGACCGGATTTGAACTAGGGCTCAACTATCTGTCGCTCCAGAAATTCCAGAAAAAATGTTTTTAGTTCTAAGACAGATCATTATATGTGCTAATTTTTTCCCGTTTAGTTTGTTCGCGAATGAGTGCACCCGCACAACCGGTACGGCGATATCGCATGTCCCGGGGGGCCTGTTTTGGGCAGATGGCAATTTGAACGAAGTCAAAAAATCCCACAGAGCAGCGTGGTGTCATTTTACATGTCATAGTAACTATTCCGTTTGTCAAAACTGGGATACAGTAATTATTTTGAAAAACCCTTCACGAAAAGGGCTATCTCGTCCGGAGTTCTATGGATTTTAGGTGAAATGAGGTGGGAAACGACCTCGGCATGGCATAGTTTGCCAAAACGAGGTCTTATTTGGCACGTGTGTGTGCCCTAGGATGGGAAGCAAGACCCCGGGTGCGGAATTCTAATCCGACCCACGGGCGACCATCTTTTCATTTTTAGCGTGCCCAAATGGTTTTTATTTGTGAAGCAGCTATATGGGGCGCATTTTAGTATGACGTGAAACCTCCGTGCGATGATAGTAGACCACCTATGCATCACCTATCACATGACATGTGCATGCATTAGCTTTCTGGGAAACCATGCGGCTTCCGGCGTTGTCCCGCCGAATCCGCTGGAAACTGACCGGATTTGAACTAGGGCTCAACTATCCGTCGCTCCAGAAATTCCAGAAAAATTGTTTTTAGTTCTACGACACATCATTATATGTGCTAATTTTTTCCCGTTTAGTTTGTTCGCGAATGAGTGCACCCGCACAACCGGTACGGCGATACCGCATGTCCCGGGGGGCCTGTTTTGGCCAGATGGCAATTTGAACGAAGTCAAAAAATCCCACGGAGCAGCGTGGTGTCATTTTACATGTCATAGTAACTATTCCGTTTTTCAAAACTGAGATACAGTAATTATTTTGAAAAACCCTTCACGAAAAGGGCTATCACGTCCGGAGTTATATGGATTTTAGGTGAAATGAGGTGGGAAACGACCTCGGCATGGCATAGTTTGCCGAAACGAGATCATATTTGGTACGCGTGTGGTCCCTAGGATGGGAAGAAAGTCCCCAGGTGCGGATTTCTAATCCGAACCACGGGCGATCATCTTTTCATTTTTAGCGTGCCCAAACGGTTTTTATTTGTGAAGCAACTACATGTGGCGTATTTTAGTATGACGTGAAACCTCTGTGCGATCATAGTAGACCACCTACGCACCACCTATCACATGATATGTGCACGCGTTAGCTCTTTTGGAAACCATGCGGCTTCCGGCGGTGTCCTGCCGAATCTGTTGGAAACTGGCCGGATTTGAACTAGGGCTCAACTATTCGTCGCTCCAGAAATTCCGTAAAAAAAAAATTTAGTTCTACGACGCATCATTATATGTGCCAATTTTTGCCCGTTTAGTTTGTTCACGAATGGGTGCACCCGCACACCCGGTACGACGATACCGCAAGTCCCGGGGCCCTGTTTTGGCCAGATGGCAATTTGAAAGAAGTCAAAAAAATCTCACGGAGCCGCGCGGCGTCATTTTATATGTCATAGTAACTATTCTGTTTGTCAAAACTAAGATCTGGCAATTATTTTGAAAAAACCCTTCGCGAAAAGGGCTATCACGTCCGGAGTTCTATGGATTTCAGGGGAAATGAGTTGGGAAACAGCCTCGGCAGGGCATAGTTTGCTGAAACAAGGTCATATTTGGCACGTGTGTGGGCCCTAGGATGGTAAGCAATACCCCATACGCGGATTTCTAATCCGACCCACGGACGACCATGTTTTCATTTTTGGCGTGTGTGAAAGCCATGAAATCTCGAACATTATAGCTCATTTCTAAGAAGATTTGTTTAGGTATTTGAAATATTCCATTTTTGATATTTTTCTATGATAGATCTTGTTTTTCTGCAAAATTTGATATATTATACTTATTTTTCTCAATTAGAATGATTTAGTTATGCTTTTTTGAAGATTGCCGTGGAGAAATAGAAAAAAGCTATATACCGTCGGCACAGGTCTGTAGTGAAAAAAAAAGAAAAAAAAATATTGTGCCGACGGCCAGGCTGGTCTTGTGCCGACGGCCAAAACTGTGCCGACGGTGACCGTCGGCACCTCCAGCCTGTACCGACGGCCATCCTTGTCGCCGCGTTTCGGAGGCTCCTGTGCTGACGGCCCCGACATTTGGCCGTCGGCACATCGCTTGGCCCTCGGCGTACAGCAATTCTCCCGTAGTGCACGATTTCGCATTTGCATTGGACTGGTTTGGTAGATCTTCTGAGTTCCACTCATGCATGGTTTACCATTAAACTTCTCTGCTTATTTTTGAAACTAGTAGCTATCTTGGTCGGTTAGTCCTCAATCTAAACTATCCTAAACGAACTATCTGTCTTAGGTACAGAATTGCATTAAAAGGTTATCATAAGTAGAATTAGCAGGCATGATGCTACAATAGAATTTTATCTGTCTGACTGTCTAGATTATTGACAGGCTTTTTCTTCATTGCAGCTGACGGAAGATCATTAGCTCATGAGGCAAGGAACGAAGCTGCAGGGTTCGGTCGCAAGTGGGTATATGAAATGCCTCCTAGGATGTTGGCTCAGTGGTAACGTGTACTTTTAATTAAGTATATGACGCAGCGATAACAAAACATATATTTTCTTGAGAATCTTTAAATGACTTTACCAGCACACATTCAGGGATCATATTAGAGGTCTGAGAAGAAATGATGAGAATGTTTTCCCCCAAATTATTGCTTGTATTTTAGTAGTATCGGGGCTGACTTTCTGTTTATGTATACAAAAGGGCTGACTTTCTGTTTCTATGCTATATGTGCCGATTACTTTGTCCAAAAACTCGGCATAATTTGTTCATTTCATTGGGATGCTTTGTATTAACCAACTGGGTATTTTTGTTTGTCTGTAGGCTCGCAGATAGAGCAGAAGTACGCACTCAGCATGCTAAATTGAGACCTTATAGAGTTGGTCGGTTGGTTCTAGTCTTGTTTGGCTTTGCACATTAGAGTTTTGTGAAACTTCCTAGAATTTTCTGCATGGTTGGTTAGTTCAGTCGTTTTTATTTCCTCCACAGTTGCTACCGTCGTAGGAATTGATGAAGAGAAAAGAACTCCAGAGCTCTTTACACGATTTCCCTGCTCTTCTAAAATAGCTGTGCTGACTTGTTTGTAGTCTGAGTTTAGTTTCCTGACAGCGTTTAAACCCTCATTGTGATTCATTTTCCTCTGTTTGTTTCCAGATGGCAGTGTCTGCAATGAGACACGTCCTGGATCAAGGCCAGCGGTAATTTGTGAATTTGCTCAAGAGATTGACATTAATTGCTGCAATTTCTTGTGTCCTGTAATATTTTGCGTGGGATGTCGTTTCAATCAGACGACCACGAAACAGCCTGCTCATCCATAGGCCATTTATTCTGTTATTACATCTCACTGAATTCTGAAACCATGAGTGATACATCCGACTGCTTACTGCAGAGCCGAGCGTGAGAAACTGGCAATGCTGACCTTCATTTTTCCAATGGCTATGCCTTATGACCACTAACTGTTACAGTAAATGTCTACGAGGGAACTGCTTCCTGCACCTGTGGCAGCTTCGCCAGAGACAGCCTGCCTACAAAGTTGGTCGCGAGGCTGCCGAGGTAGAGGTCTCCGTCGAACTCCGTCACCGAAGTGATGAAGTTGATCACCTTCCCTTCAGAGTCGTCGAGCACACGGATGATCTCGCCGTCCTCCGACACATGAGTCACCATTGCCCCTTTTGCGGTCGCCTTTATCCTGTCGAGGAGCACCGGGAACGCCGCGACGACCCTCTTTGTGAAGGTCCAGCGGCTGACCAGGTCTAGCCATGGTGACCTCAGCTGCACGCATTTTGAGCACCAACAATAACGAGACGTTCAGTTCAAAAGGAAGAGAACAATTACGAGACGTTGCTTCGCATCAGATTGGTGAGGTGAGGTGAGGTGGAACCTGGATAAGGGCGATCCAAAAGGAGCCGTCTGGTGCTCGACGGATGTTATCCGGAGACCCCGGAAGGTCGACGAAGGTCTCTGTCTGCCCAGTCTTGTCCCCTTTCAGCCACAGCTTCAGGCATCTGTACCTGCACCGCACAGCATTCAGAAGAAGTCACTTGTGGAGCTGGTGTAGCCTGCAGACTGACTTATCTGCCGGAGGTTTCGTGAGGAATTACCCCGCCGACTCGCAGACGATGACGAAGGTCTCGTCCCGCGGCAGGGCCACGCCGTTGGCGAAGGCGAGGTTGTCGAGCGCGACTGAGGTCTTGCCAGTGCGCGGGTCGTACTTGAGGAGGCGGCCGGTGCGGCGGGCCTCGAGGTAGCCGAGGAACCACCGGTCGAAGGGGAATCTGGTGCTGGCGTCGCTGAAGTACACCGTGCCGTCGGATGCCTCGATGGCGGCGTCGGCGAACCTGGCCATGTGGCGGAAAGGGGGAAAAGATCAGTATTCAGTACTTGCAGGCTCAAGGGACGTTGCAATTTTCAGAGATGATCGAAAAGAAGACGAACCGGACCTGATCGTGGATCCTTGGACAGTCGACGCAAGAATGGTCACGCGGCCCTCCTCAACTCTCAGTAAACCCTGCCAAGAATTCACACCAACATATAAGTTTTGGAATAGCTTAAATGATTGTTCGAATGATTCTGTTACGCCCGGCGCAGCCGGCCGATCCGAATCTGCCATATATACCTTGTCGGCGTCGCAGACGAGCATGCTGCCGTCGGCGGAGGGCGCGATCCCGAGCAGGCCCGTGCCACCGACGAACCGCCACTGCTCCCACGACTCGTTGGGGCGCATCCTCTGCAGCCACCCGTCCCTCGTCGCCGTGTACACCGTCCCTCCATCCGCCGCGTCCACGTACACGTCTTCCGGCTCCCTCAGCAGCCCTTCCCCAAGCTTCTCCAGCCCCTTTATAAGGTATACCAATCAGTACATGGAAGGAAATACTACTAAATGAACGGAGTGGCAAAAGAAGAACTGACCTGGAGGAGGTTATTGGGCGTGTAGAGTGCGGCGGGCGGCGCGGGCGACGGGACCGGCTGGATGGGGCTGTTGAGCGCGACGTGGACCGCCAGAGACACGACCACCGCCACCGCCGCCGTGCCGAACAGACCTCCCGGCGCCATGAGGGACCGACCGACGTCGATCGATCGGCCGGCGTCGAGATACACCACTGAGCTAGAAGCTGAACTGACTAGAGAAGCTGTGGGGAGTGACACTGGCTGGCAGCACTGGCCGAGGCTGGCTGGGCTAGCACTTGCCGTGTGCAGACGGAGTTATGGGTTGCATGCATCTTTGAGACGTGAGATGGACCGCTTTCAGCAGGTTACGATGGCGACGAAGGCGTGGTCCAGGCAGCGCCGCGTCTGCATGGCATGGCATGTCACCAACTATCCACACATTCTCCACTAAACGGTCAACCGGCTAAAGCGACACGGGTAGAATAAATCGACCGCAGCGGAGACATGGGCAGGAATAGGATCCCACAATATGTGTACAGTATAATGTTTTGGTTGTTCCGTAGCCCTCCTTCTGACGGTGCTCACGGAGCCCTGTCACGTCGGAATGTCACATCCCCGGTCTGGAAAGGCTTCCCACGCATTCACAAAGCGCGCAAGGAGGTGTGTGCCCGCTACCGAGAGGGGGGTAGAGGACGATGCGGAGGCAGGGAGTTCTCGTGCCTGGAAGACCCGTTGAGCCATGGCGTTCACGATAGGCGCGTGCCCGCAGCACCCTCAGAGCAATCCGGTGGCATGGCACGACCGCCGTTGGGATATGTTGAAGAGGTGATGCTTCTGAAGATCCTCCGACAGCGTTCAGCGGAGGACGCCTTCCTGGAATGCAAGGTGGAGGGGGCGAAGAATTCTACCGACGCGGCCTTGCGGAAGGCTGCTCCGACGACAAGTTGTAGGACACTGTTAGGGTTAGGATTAGGGTATGAATCTATCTAACAAACTCGATTCATTTTTCGTTTTTGTAAAGATGAAGGTTGGATGTGTCGTGCAATGAGAGATGATGGTGGACTTGTTGAAATCGCAGATCAAAATACTTCGCTCGATCCTTATTAATATCCATTATTTGATTTAGAATATATTTTTCATATCGGATAACACGTTTTGGGTAATTGGATCCGAGCTTTCCGGTTTCGAGATATTAGGAATCTGCTGGAGTTGCTTTAGGACGGTTGATCGATAAGATAGCCTAATGTCATGGATTGTACACTCACTCTCCTCCACGAAAGAGTGTACTTCCAACTTTCTTCAAAAGTTAATCTTTTGTAAGTTTGATAGTGGTTGTACAAAATAACATCAGTATTTATGCCATCAGATTAGTATCAATAGATTCATGATAAATTATAACAACAATTGGAGGCCAACGAATCAACCTCAGCGCACAAAGACTAGCTAGAAGATGACGGTGAGCAATCCAAGGAAGGTGGTAGCATCTCCACCCTTCACTTGAAGAATCTCAGTTTCGACTGGTAGCACTGCCGCCCACTTCCGGTAACATCGTGGTTCGCCACATATGAAAGGACGAGATGTTGCCTAGAGGGGGGTGAATAGGCGTTTAAAAACTATTACGGATTTGACTTGTAAGAATGCGGAAATAAGCTAACATTTATTTTACAAGTACAAAACCTAAATGTGCTAGGCTCAACTAAGTGCAACAACAACAACTTAGATAAGCAGAATATGCACAAGATATAAGTAGCACAAGTGATAGCAAGATATATGTACTTCAAACACGATGGCTATCACAAGAAAAGTAAACTCGGGTATAGAGATAACCGAGGCACACACAGACGAAGATGTAATCCCGTGTTCCCCCACACAAGGTGAGGTGCGTCACGTTGGAGTGATGCGGGCTACCACGAAGGTCTCCCGAATGCCACGAAGGCTCACCTTCTTCTCCAAGACAATACCTAGAAGGACAAAATCATTTCCCTTATGTCTAGCCCCGGGCCTCTTCACAATCTTCCACGAAGAGGTCACCGGAGCACCAACCGCCAAGCCAACTAGGAGGTCACCCCTCCAAGAGTAACAAGCTCACGGGCTCTCACTCGAACTAATCGTAATGGAGAGCTCAACACTTATGCAAGAATGCAAAAGCAAGAACACCAAAGGTGTTCAAATCCCTCACACTCAAATCCCACCAAACCAACTAATGCTATGGAGGAAGTAGAGAGGAAGAACAAAGGAACAAATCAACAAATAACTCCAAGATCGAGATCCCAAGATTTCCCCTCACTTAGAAGAGGAATTGATTGATGGAGATTGTAGATCTAGATCTCCTCTTTCAAATCCCTCAAGAATATGCAAGAATCATAAGAGGGATGGAGAGGAAACAAGTTTTTGAGGTTCAACAATGGAGTAGGAGAGAGAGAGAGCAAATAGAACGGTTGACCTTACCTCCTCAAGGAAGAAGAAGGACTATTTATAGTCCAACGGGGAAAACTAGCCGTTTGGGGAATCCTGCGACCCGTACCGGCGGTAAAATCGGCACCGCCGGTTCACACGCCGGAATGGTCCAGCGAGCAAACAGGTTGACCGAAACCACCGTCAGAAATATCCAGCACACGAGGCTGGACCGGTTGTGAAACCGGCACGCCGGTTCCCTCGCCGGAACGAGACCGGCTCACCGTAACGAAACATGTTTTGCTGGAACAACGTACTGGGACGTGTTCCGGCGAAACCGGAACCATTTCGGCTCGCCGAGATATTCCGGCGGGAGAGCCGGCACCACCGGTTTCAGCGCCGGAATAGCCAGAACCCCTCAAACGCAGTTTTCTCGAAAGAACTTAACGTTGACAAAGTTCCCGAACTCCGGTTGAGATGAAACCAATTTTTTGGAAAATAGCGACGAATAGAACCCCAAGAATTTTTTTAGATGATTTAAGAGAGGGAGCCTCCCAACGTCAGGAAATGGTAAAGACGTCCAAACTCGAAAACGCAATAGAAGATGTATGCGGATTCCGTTTTCGATGAACTTGGGCTTGTTGAAAAGCTAGCAACAAGCTCAACAACCTCACAAAAGCAGCAAAAATATAGGGATGCAAAGTATGCAAAGGATTGAGCTCCCTAAGACGATGCAATCAAGTTACCCAACCACAAGCCCCTCTTGATAGTGTGACTATCTATTCTATAACCAGGTCTCCCAACAACCACATTGAGACCGGTAAAAGGAAAAACCTAGCAAGCTCATACCTTTGCCTTGCGCATCCCTATAAGGGTATTTTACCCTTATCCATTATTTTGGTAACAATGACACCGTTGCTAGAGTAATTGGTCTAATACATCTCTATAAAATTATTCCCAGGTATTAGCCAAATAGGCATAATGGTGTATCAATGGAACAAGAAGGTAAAGGGAGACGCCCCACTTCGACAAAAATGAAGAAGGACTACTCAGCATCCGGCCGGTTACAGTCCCGGTCAGACCGGACGTGGCACCGGCTGGCCCGGCGCCGACCGGCCCCTGGACCGGTGCACACCATGCACAATCTAGGGGACTTTTCCCCTTCACCCGGCGGTGGCCCGACCTGGCGCCCGGTTGGGACCGGAGCGGTCCGGTCTCCCACTCGATCGAACCGGGCTATGGACCGGACGCCCTGGCGTCAACCGGCTCCTGCTCCGGTGGTATCCGTGGCCATGTACTGCGCGACAAATCAAGCTCCGGTCACGATCCGGCGCCTGGCCCGGTCAGGACCGGATGGTCCATCCTGTGGTCTGGTTGGACCGGTCCCTGCACCGGATGGTCAGGCCCCAGGCCCGGTCGACCAGGTTCCTCGAAGAAATGCTGAGGTGGACAAGTTGCAACGGCCAGATTTCAAGTGACACTATAAATGCCCCTTCTTCTACCTCTGAACAGTTAGGCACTACACTACAAACTGGTCTTGAGCTCTCTCTCTCATACTCCATTGATAGAAACACCAAAAGCCTCAGATCTCCCTCCTCCTCCACTGAAACTCGAATCCCTCCGATGAAAAGATAGAGGAGGCCCTGATCTATAGTTCCACCAAGCCAAATCTTGTTCCCCCTTGTATTCACCGAGATACTTGCTCTCTAGGGTTCCTTGGAAACCCTAGGTGGGCAAAAGAGGTCCGGAAGCATCCAGGCTGTGTATTTGCTCCTGACAAGATTGTGAAGGTTTGGAGGCTGCCTCAAAGTCTACCACAAGTGAGTGAGCTATTCCTTCGTGGGATAGGCTCCGGAGAATAGGGTGAGCCTTCGTGGCGTTGGGGAATCCTTCGTGGGACCTCCACCCCTCCAAACGTGACGTACCTTCTTGCAAAGGAAGGGAACACGGGAATAAACCCTCGTCTCCGCGTGCTATCGGTTATCTCTAACCGAACTCCTTACTTGTGATATAACTGCCTGTGAGAGCCTTCGTGCTCAAGTTACTTGTATCATCATATAGGTTGCCTCACCTAGTTTGCATTAGGCTCACCTTTATATTCCGCAAAGCCTAATATTGCAAAGAAAGAACTAAAATTTGTAGAAACCTATTCACTCCCCCCTCTAGGTTTACCATCTCTAAACTTTCTATTGGTATCAGAGCCTGTACTCTTTTTAAGGGCTTCACAGCCTTAAGAGTGAGATGGATAAACTATTCGTGGGTCTGGATGAAGATTCTAACCTTTCGGTCAAGGAGATGAAATCCAGATTCTTAGCATATGAGGCTGAGAAAAAGAAAAAGGAGGATGAAGTCCAAAGCCAAATGGCACAAATGAGTGCCATGATTAAGAACCTCTCGAGTGGGACTTCTAGTGGGGCTTCGGTCCCTCCGGAAGGTTTCCATGAAGTCAATCATGACTATGCCAAAAACACTTCACCCATGCCTCATATAAACCATAGTGGGAATGTTCCCCATTTTGATGGAACTCACTTTTCTTTTTGGAAATCCTCTATGGAGTCTCATGTTCGCAACTGCAGTGTGGAGATGTGGGAAATCATCGTGAATGGTTTCCGGAAGCCACAAGATCCCATTAGGCTAACCGCCACCGAATTCTACAACCGCCAACTCAATGCCTCTGCACGTGACAAGATTAGAAGTGGCATCAACCGCAAGCTCCTTGATCAAGTCAATGACATTGACTCCGCTAAAGAGCTTTGGGATCGGATTGTAGTACTCCAAGAGAGAACCATTCTGATCCAAGCAGCTCTCTATGAGTCAGCAAAGACAGAGGCAACTATGTTCATGATTAGAGAAGGAGAATCTTTGGCCGATGGCTATGGAAGGCTTGGTGCTCTTAGAGTAAAGTTCAAGGGCCTTGGATGTAAAAAATACAATGATGGCTTTGAAATGAATGAAGAATTCATAAAGTCCAAGGTCATTGCCATGATTGCTGTCAAACAAAAGGATACCAACCTTGCACTCAACATGGAAATCCTTACCAAGCAAGATGATCTGAACGCAGATGATCTAGTCTCCTATGTGGCAGCCAATGACAACATGGCCAAGATAGGAGAAAGGCTCATGGCAATGAACCATGTCGATGAATCCTCACACAACCTTGCCTTGAAGGCTGGAACTGACCAAGAAATAGAAGAAGCCTATGAAATCAAAGAAGATGAAGAGATGACTTCAACTAGTGACATCGCGACAGACTTTGCCTTCTTTGCCAGGGGGTACAAGAAGAAGTTCCCAATATCCTTCAATGAGAAGAAGAAGAGAATGTGCTACAACTGTGATGAAGATAGTCACTTTGCAAATGAGTGCCCTTATGAGAAAAGGGTGGACAAGCCGAAATTTGTCAAAGGGGTCAAGCCAAGATTGAAGCCAAACCCAATCAATGAACGATTCAAGAAGAACAAGGGAAGAGCTTTTGTTGGGGCTGAGTACACCTCCGATGAAGAGGAAGAAGATGAGGAGAAGGAGGCCGGAGTGGCTGGTTTGGCTTTCTCCAAACCCGGGTCACTTTTCACATATGACTACTCCAAGGATTACTCCACGGATTCCACAACTCCGAATGATATTGGTTCTTCCTTCATGGTAAGAACAACTCATGATGATGACTCCGATGACTCTCACTCCTCTACGATTGTCGGCTCCTGTCTAATGGCAAGGGAAATAAAGGTAATGGAATCCCCACCTTCTTTATCTAGTGTTCTTGATGATCAAACTGAAGATCAAGATGAGGTTGATATGCTTAAGGAACTTTACAAAGTTAGATGCACCCTTCGTGGTGATGCTCTTGTCAAATTTGATTTCTTGATGGACTCCCTCAAAGAAAGGGATGAGTCCATTGAGGAATTAGAATATCATTTGAATGATAAAGAACGGAGATTCAATCTCCTAAGACAAGAGCTAAAAACCGAAAGGTGCATATCTTAAGGCCTTAAGCAACAAATTGAAACTTTTGAACTAGATAAAGTTAAGGACCTTGAAACTATTGAAAGGGCTCAATTATTGGCCCAAGAGCTCGATGCTTCAAAGAAGGAGCTTGAAGTTGCTCATTCTTCTCTCACTAGGGATCTTGACCACCTTGAAAAAGCTAACAAGCTTGCTAAGGATGAGCTCAAGAAACTTGGAGAGAACCATGTGAATGGATCGTAGCGAACAAGAGGGGGGGGGGGGGGTGAATGGGCGCTACACAATTTTTATGTCTTTTTCAATTTTAGCAAAGCGGAAGGTAAATGTGATTGCTTTAGTGATGAAGATGATCCTTGTGTGATCCTAGGCAAGTGCAACAAGTAAAGGAACAAGCTTGATAGAAAGAGTAAGGAGCGGGACAACCGGAGGGCGTGAAGTCGAGGCGAGGATTTGTTTCCCGCAGTTCATCCCACAAGAGGGAGTACGTCTGCGTTGAGGAGGTGCTAGTCTCACACAAGAGACTAGACGGCCACACCACGAAGGAAGGCCTCACCTTCTTCCTCAAGAGAGCTCCACAAAGGGGCTCCCTTTTCTCCACTAAGGCACCGGTCGAGGTGGTGGTTCCTTCACAAGGTTGGGGCGAGCTCCACAACACTAGGACGCTCCCAACAACCTATGGGGCTAGCACAACTCCAAGCTAGCCTCCATAGGTGCACTTCATCAAATATCCCACCATAGGAACCCTAACTCCAAGATCCACTAAGGACTAGCACGAATTGGTGAAATCTCTCTTGGTAGAACTATAGATCAGGGCCTCCTCCACCACTCCTCAAAATTTGGGCAAGATTGGTTGGATGGTTGGGGAGATCCTCAAGGTTTAAGCTCAGCAACAATGGAGGAGAGAGAGAGAGAGAAGAGATAAAAACGTGTTGGGGAAGAAGGGCCCTTTAAATAGGCCTCCCGAAATCCAACCGTTATATGCGATTTTTGCCTAAGCGGTACTACCGCTTTGGTAAGCGGTACTACCGCTCTGGATTCGAAATCCCCCAGATCTTGTCCTCGTGGACGCATAGCGGTACTACCGCTCGTGGTACCGCTTGAGGTACCGCAATGGCCTCCAGAGCTTACTGGATACCAAGCGGTACCAGAGCGGTACTGCCGTAACTTTAGTTACGGTACTCAAGCGGTACCAAGGCGGTACTACCTCTCTCAAGCGGTACTACCGCTCACGGTACCGCAAGGGTACTGAACCTTGATCTGTGGGGCTTTTTCTTAGGCAAGTCTCCAGAGCGGTACTGGGCGGTACCAGTAGGGGTAGCGGTACTACCGCTAATGGTACCGGTAGTATCGGCCTGGCAAAAACCGCTTTCTCCTCTTTTCCTCTCCGACCATGTCACCTCGCGATACACACACAAAACCAGAAAACCTATAAGCTACGCTTCAGTCCTCCGATCTTGACGTGTCCAGCGAGGTCACCGTGCACTTGCAAATCTATCAAAGACACTCTTTGCACACGGTGAGATTGTTCAAGTGTTGTCATCAAACACACAAAACCAGGGGTTTAGACTTTGCTCTTTCACCATGACTTACTCCAAGAAACCTACAAGAAGGCTCTTGGATCAATGAATGATCCCATTATTGCTGAAAATGTTGCTATTTCCTCCCCCTCATTTACTTATGAGCATGCCAAACTTGTTGAGGAACATGTTCGTTTACAAGAGGAACTATCTTTGAATGTTTAGACCAATACATATCTTGAATCCTTGGTGACCAAATATGGTCTCAACTATCATCCTAATGAATCGGCTTGTGATCAAGCAACTATTCTTGAGGAAAATGCTAGGTTGACAAAGGAACTAGCCAAGTTCACCACCGCCAAAAATAAGATGGGATTGGATGACCTTTTGAGTAAGCAAAGGTCAAAAAATCAAAAGTATGGACGTGGGTATGCTCCCAAGCCCTACAAGAATAAAAACCACAAGAAGGAGAAACCCGCTCAAGAGAAGAACAAGAAGGTCACTAATGATGGCAATGCCTCAAAGGGCAAAGCCACTAGTGGTGACCGCACGGGACCAAACAATCACTATGCTTTATCTATTGATTATTATGGTTATGTTTATGCTAAATATGTTGGACCCTCGTAATGGCTATGCTTATAGAGGGTACTCAATTTGGGTACCAAAAGATCTTGTTGCCATGACTAAGGAACCCATTAATCGATGGGTTCCTAAAACCTCTACTTGATTTTGTAGGGGTATTCCTCTGGTGGTCCAAAATGGGTGTTTGATAGTGGATGCACCAATCATATGACTGGAGGAAGAGGTGTGCTTGACCAATTCATAGAAGATGTTAATAAAAAGTCAAGCATCACCTTTGGTGAAAATTCAAAGGGAAAGGTACTTGGGTATGGCAAGGTGGCAATCTCTAAGGACTTGTGCCTTGAGACGGTCATGCTTGTTGAATCCCTTGGCTATAATTTGCTTTCTATATATCATCTTGCAGATGCTGGCTATAATTCATATTTTACTAATTATTGTGTGAAAGTCTTTAGCAGTGATAACCTCAAATTGGTCCTTGTTGGATATGTGGAGAACAACCTTTACGTGGTTGACCTCTCGAAAGAGATCCCCTCTCTCTCCACATATCTAATGGCGGCCAAACATGACAAAGGTTGGCTATGGCATCGCCGCCTTGGTCATGTCAATATGAGAAATCTTAAACAACTCCTAAAGGATGAGCACATTGTTGGACTAACCGGCATTTCTTTTGACAAAGATCGTGTATGCAGTGCATGTGTAGCCGGAAAGCAACTCAAGAAGAGTCATCCAATCAAGAGTATTGTCACCACGTCTAGGCCTTTGGAGCTCCTTCACTTGGATCTCTTTGGGCCATCACATTATGATACTCTTGGTGGGAGCAAGTACGGACTTTTCATTGTTGATGATTACTCAAGAGACTCTTGGGTCTTTCTCCTTAAGTCTAAGGATGAGACCTATAGAGAGTTCATTATCTTCGCCAAGAAAGCTCAACGTTTGTATGAATCTGAGATCAAGGTGATAAGGACCGACAATGGCACCGAGTTCAGGAACTACACTATGCAAGAGTTCATTGATGATGAGGGCATCAAGCATGAGTTTTCAGCTCCAAACACCCCTCAACAAAATGGTGTTGTTGAAAGGAAGAACCGGACTATTATTGAGATGGCATGAACTATGTTGAGTGAATTCAGTTCACCCCATAACTTTTGGGGAGAAGCCATCTCCACAGATGCTCACTACTCCAACCGGCTCTTTCTCCGTCATCTGCATAATAAATCTCCTTACGAGCTTCTTACAGGTAACAAGCCTAATGTCATGTACATTTGTGTCTTTGGATGCAAATGTCTTGTTAATATCAATAAAGGGAATCTCGGTAAATTTGAAACTAGAACTATAGAAGGCACGTTTGTTGGATATGCGGAGAACTCCCACGCCTATAGATACTACAACAAGTGCACTGGGGCTATTGAAGTATCTTGTGACGTGGTGTTCTTGGAGGATAATGTCTCCCAAGTGGAGCAAGTTGTTCCATGTGCTGCAGGTGATGATGATCCTTCTAATGCCATCAAACTTATGGGCATTGGACACATCCGGCCCACAGAAGTTCGTACTGATGATCAAAGTGATGAATTAGAAGTATCAAGCTCAGCCCAAGTGGAGCCTAGCTCAACTCAAGCTGAACCATCAAGTGCAGCTCAAGATTTATCCTCTACTCAAGATGAGTCACATTCCGAAGAACAAGAAGAAAGTCCTCAACCCACTGAGAAAGACCATGTTGCTGATCAAGATACATCCTCAACTCATGGTCAAGCTCAAGTTATCCCTCATGATCAAGTATTATCAAGAGATGAAGTCATTGATCATGAAGGAATTATTCGGATGATCAAGGCTGCTACAAGGGCAAGTGACATGAAAGTAGATCAAGTCCTTGGTAGCATCTCAAAGAGGAGTGGTAACACGTAGACACCATGCATTACTTATCACGTATTGTCAACACCATTCTTTTGTGTCTAGTTTTGAACCACTCAAGGTACATGAAGCCTTGGTTGATCTGGATTGGGTAATTGCCATGCAAGAAGAATTGGAGTGTTTCACCCGCAATGAAGTATGGTCTCTAGTTGATAGACCCAAGGATCATCGCATCAATGTCATTGGGACCAAATGGGTATTCAAGAACAAGCAAGATGAGAATGACATTGTCATAAGAAACAAAGCAAGGTTAGTGGCGCAAGGGTTTGCCCAAATAGAAGGTATGGATTTTGACGATACCTTTGCGCCAGTAGCCCATCTTAAAGCTATTCGTCTTTTGCTTGCATTTGCATCTTTCCACAATTTCAAACTATATCAAATGGATGTGAAAAGTGCATTTTTGAATGGTCCCTTAAAAGAAACTGCATATGTAGCTCAACCTCTAGGTTTCGAAGACCCACGCTGACCCAATGATACGTCCAAAACGTATCTACTTTCCCGAACACTTTTGCTATTGTTTTGCCTCTAATTTGTGTATTTTGGATACAACTAACACGGACTAACGCTGTTTTCAGCAGAACTGCTCTGGTGTCTCGTTTTTTTGCAAAAATCCAACTTTCAAGAAAATCCTCGGAATTTATGCGGAAGGTCCTATTTTCCCAGAATATTGGCGGAGCCAGAAGGGCAAGCCAGGTGGGGGCCCGAGGGCCCCACACGCTAGGCCGGCGCGGCCCAGGAGGGGGGCGCGCGGCCCTAGTGTGTGGCGGCCTCGGCTGGCCCCCGACGCCCTCCTTCGGACTACTTATTGCCTTCGACCTAAAAACGCATGGGGGATAGTCGAAGTCGCTAGAAACCATCCAGTACGCAGCCACCGTCGCGAAACTCCGTCTCGGGACCAGAAACTCCGTTCTGGCACCTCGCCGGGACGGGGAATTGGAGGAGATCATCTCCATCATCAGCACCGACGCCTCTCCATCGACCAGCCATGTTTCCCCCATCCATGTGTGAGTAATTCCCCCGCTGTAGGCTGAAGGGGATGGTAGGGATTGGATGAGATTGGTCATGTAATAGTCATAAGATTGTTAGGGCATGGTGCCTAGTATCCGTAGATGTTACTTTTATGATATTGTTGCAACTTGTTATGCTTAATGCTTGTCACTAGGGCCCGAGTGCCATGATCTCAGATCTGAACATGTTATTGATTCATGAAGATATTCGTTGTTTATGATCTTACCTGCAAGTTGTATACACATGTTGCTGTCCGGAACCCGAGGCCCCAAAGTGACAGAAATTGGGACAACCGGAGGGGAAGGCGGTGATGTGAGGATCACATGTGTTCACGGAGTGTTAATGCTTTGCTCCGGTACTCTATTAAAAGGAGTACCTTAATATCCAGTAGTTTTCCTAGAGGCCCGGCTGCCACCGGCTGGTAGGACAAAAGATGTTGTGCAAGTTTCTCATTGCGAGCACGTACGACTATATATGGAACACATGCCTATTGATTGATTAGTACTTGGATACCGTTTTATTATTATCTGCAAATGCCCTGCTTTGATTGTTACATGAGTTTCTCTCATCCATGCAACGCCCGTTCATCCATCCCTGTGCCTACAGTATTTTAATCCTGCTGTTTACTATAATCACTACTGCTGTCTTTGTTACTTTGCTGCTGTTGTTTCACTACTGCTACTGCTATAAAACTGTTACTACTGATAAACTCTTGCGAGCAAGTATGTTTCCAGGTGCAGCTGAATTGACAACTCCGCTGTTAAGGCTTTCAAGTATTTTTTGTCTCCCCTTGTGTCGAATCAATAAATTGGGTTTTACTTCCCTCGAAGACTGTTGCGATCCCCTATACTTGTGGGTCATCAAGACTATTTTCTGGCGCCGTTGCCGGGGAGCATAGCTTTATTTGGAAGTTCACTTGGATTGATATTGTTCGCTGCAAATTCTCCATCATGGGTAAACCTCGCGATACTAAGGTCGCCATATTACCATCCACTACAAGAAAAGGTACAACTCTGAGTACCTCTGCTGCTCTTGATTCACCATCTGTGATTGATAAACTTGTTTCACCACCACATGCTTCACATGCTGGTACTTCTGCTAGATCTGAAAATTCTTATAATATTGATGATGCTTCTGCTGTGCTTGATAATGATGGTTCGTTAGGATCTTTTCTAGATGCTACAATTGCTAGGTCTAGACAAATTGAAAATACTGAAACTCCTAATGAAAATGCTGCTACACCTGTTAATTCACCTGAGTGTGTTGAATACTCTAGTGATGATCTTGATGAAGATTATGTGGAACTTGATGATGATTTTATTGATAAATGCAATGCTACTACTGATGCAAGAAAAATTAAAAAGTTGCTTGCAGAACATACTGTTAGATATAAACTGTCTCCTGATCCTAAATTTGCCACATCTCCTATAAACATTAAGGATAAGGATTATGATTTTTCTATTGATCTATCTCATATAGCTATTGTTGAGAAAACACCTTTTTGTGGTACTGAAAAAGAAAGTGCTGTAGAACACATGATTGAGCTATCTACTTTGAGTAGCTTGTTTTCTGATGATGTTAAGAAGCGTACTTATTTTGTTGCTAAAATCTTTCCATTCTCATTAAAGGATGATGCTAAAACTTGGTATAATAGTTTGCCACCTGATTCCATTAATAGTCCAAAAGAATTGCTTGATGTTTTCTTCCGGAAATACTTTCCTGCTAGTGCTCAACATATTGCTTTGCAGAGAATTTATAATTTTGATCAGGAAGATGGAGAGAAATTGCCTGAGGCTTGGGCTAGATTTTGCTCTCTTATTAGAGCTCGGCCTGACCATGATTTGGAAAAGCATGATTTACTTGATATATTTTATAGTGGACTAACCATTGAGTCTAGGGCATACCTGGATAGTTGTGCTGGTTGTGTTTTCAGGAAAAGAACTCCAGACAATGCTGAAGAATTATTGGCGAGAATAGGCCGGAATCATGATGATTGGTCTACACCTGAACCAACCCCGACACCAATATTGAAGAAGAGGGGTATGATTAAATTAAATGATGAAGATATGAGGGAAGCCAAGAAATCTCTTAAAGAGAAGGGTATTAAATCCGAAGATGTGAAGAATTTACCTCCCATAGAAGATTCATGTAAGATCACTCCCCCTTCATCCATGATTGAGGTACACTCTCTTGAAAGCTTTACTAGAGAAGATATTCCGTATTCAAAACCTCCTGCTCAATGCTTAGATGAGTTTGATAATTATATTGTTAAGCAAAGTAATTTCAATATGAGAGTAGAGAATCATTTAATGGAAAATTCTCGAGCTATTGGTGAATTGCATGGTATTGTGGAGAGAACCTCCAATGATGTTAAGATGCTTGTTAAACATTTTCAAATGGTTCAAACTCAAATTGATCAACTCACTAAAGTGCAAAATGATTTGTTAAAAGATAATTCTAAAGAAAAGCATACTTATGAAGTAACAACTAGAGGCGGTGTTTCTACCCAGGATCCTCTATATCCTGAAGGGCATCCCAAAAGAGTTGAACAAGATTCTCAACGAACTGAAACTAGTGCTCCATCTAAGAAAAAGAAAAAGAAACATAAAACTGTTGTAGAATCCTCTGAGCCTGTTAATGATCCTAATAGTATTTCTATTTCTGATACTGAAACTGAAAGTGGTAATGAACATGATAAAGATAATGATAAGAATGATGCTTCTGATAAAGAAGAGGTTGAAGAAGAACCTGAAAAGCATGCTAAAAATAAAAAGTATACTAAAGAAGATTTTATTGCTAAGAAACATGGTAATGAAAGAGAACCTTGGGTTCAAAAGCAAATGCCTTTTCCTGCTAAGAAACTAAAATCAAAGGAAGAAGAACACTATAATAAATTCTGTGATTGGATGAAACCTTTATTCCTGCAAATACCTTTGACTGATGCTATTAAATTGCCTCCTTATTCAAAGTATATGAAAGATATTGTGTCTAACAAAAGGAAAATTCCTAATGAGGAGATTTCCACTATGCTTTCTAATTACTCTTTTAATGGTAAGGTTCCAAAGAAGCTTGGCGACCTAGGTATACCGACTATTCCTTGTTCTATTAAGAATAATTATGTTAGAACTGCTCTATGTGATTTGGGAGCGGGTGTTAGTGTTATGCCTTTCTCTCTTTATAAGATACTTTATTTAGATAAGTTAATACCGACTGATATATCTTTGCAAATGGCTGATAAATCTACTGCTATTCCTGTTGGTATATGTGAGGATGTTCCTGTTCAAGTTACTAATAACTGCTTGATATTAACTGATTTTGTTGTGTTGGAAATGCCTGAAGATGATAATATGTCTATTATTCTTGGGAGACCTTTTCTCAACACCGCAGGGGCTATTATTGATTGCAATAAAGGAAAAGTTACTTTCAATGTTGATGACAAGGAGCATACCATTTATTTTCCCAAGAGGATTGAGAAAGCATGTGGAGTTAATACAATTTCTAATGTGAGAACTATCAAAGTGGGAACCATTGATTGTCCTATATATGAGCCTGAACAAGGATATCAAAATCTTATGATTGGATCAATGTCAATACAATTCAAGGTAACATGATTGATTTGAGGTTTAATTCTTCTTATGTTATGTAAAATTTATTTGGTGGCAAGACTTGATCACCCTTGTTAACAAAATTCATTTTATATGCTTAGAAGAGCTAAACATCATCTCTTTCTTCCTCCACTTGATCTACTTGCTGTAGCACTTTTGTTTTGCAAAGTTCTTTAGTTAATTAGAGATTTCAAAATCTTTTTCTGCCCAGTAATAATAAATTTAATACCTAGAAATGTGCATTTTTCAAAGTTTTCAAAAATTCACAAATTTTTTACCAGTAGTCCTATTTTTCGACGAGGCACCTGGGAACACCTGGGGATGACCAGTGGGGCACCCCAGGGTGGCACCCCACAGGCCGGCGCGGCCAGCAAGGGGGGCGCGCCACCCTGGCGTGTGGGCCCCTCCTTGCCCCACTTCATCATCTCTTCCTCCCACTCTCTTCTCTCTCCCGAAAAAACTCGCACCAGGTTCCTCTCACTCGCGTTTTTGCTCAAGAGCTCCAGATTTCTCGATCTCTTTGCTCAGCCCAGATTTCTGTCTGAAATTTGGCACATTTGCTCTCCGGTATGTGACTCCTCCGTTTATCCAAGTAGAATTTTGTTTAGTGGAGTATATCTTGAATATTTTGTTGCTGTAGGTAACATGTTTAGTGAGCTTTCATGCTTGTTCTAAGTGGTAGAAACTAGTTTTGATGCATGATTAGTACTCTAGCAAGTTCCTATGGTAGTTTCCCTCAATTATATGTCACCAAATCAAATTTTATAATGTTTGTTGAAAAATTTCAGAAAAGGAAGATGGATAATTGTAACTTTGGAGAAGTGTTTGAAAGAGAGACAACAAGCACGGGGAGGCCCTCGAGGTCATCCACCCGATTCAGGCAATCCTATAATGAGGACCTCATCGCACCAAGCTTCGCACCAGAAGAGGACAATGGAGTCCCTAATGCTTCATCCTTCCCATGTTATGACTTTTTGAGAAATGCAGGTTTGTTGGATGATTTCTTGACCCTTGTCGGTAAGGCAGGCTTAACCACCTATGTGGGAGATGAGAGTGAGCAATACTATACGCTCACTAAAATCTTTGTGGAGAGCTTCAAGTTCAACAATAAGCACTTTCGCCCGACAGTTTCATTCAAAATCTATGGTAAACCTATTACTATGAAGTTGGAAAATTTTTGTGCTGCATTGGGTATTGCCCCTGTAGGTACAACAAGGAAGATCGAGGATAACCCCAAGGAATTGCTGGAGCTCTATCGAGGGATCACCAATGATGATTGTCGCACCATTCAGCGTGGCAAGATAAGAAACATTCAACTCCCCGCCATTAAGTATTTTGCTTATTACATCGGTACTAGCATTCTTGGTAGGGAGAACACTAGTAACATATCTAGCTATCACCTTGGTTTCTTAATTGCTGCACTCACTGGGGACACGCCTTATCATCTTGGTGCTCTTGTTGCTCGCCGCTTGTCTAACAAGGGGCCTATATTTGGAGGAATTATTGCTTCGCGCGTTTTAGCATATTTAGAGCTTCCTCTTGACCCTACTGATGTAAAAATAACTTCTATGAGGCTCGATATTGCTGCTATGAAGAGTCACCAATTTGTTACGGCCGACTCTAGTTTAGATAACATTGTCTATAGAATATTGTTTGCTGACGGGGAAGAGAGGGAAATCCTTTTGCCGCAACCAGATTTGTTCAGTATTGACAGGAAACCATGGTCGCGCTCTAAGGAGGAGGTGGATGAGCAATTGAAGATACAAGGCTTCCACCAGCAGCATGACTCCGAGGACGCCGAGCCCTCTTATGACTACACCGTCACGTATCCGGGTGCTTCTTCCAGCACATACCCGGAATATGATCCATCTTCGTCGTACTACGGAGGTGCTACTTCATGGGCACCATGGGATTGATCTCCACTTAGGCAAAAGCCTAAGCTTGGGGGGAGGTATACCGGCATCACTCATTCTTTGCATATTATGGTTGCTGGATACTTGTATATACTTTTTTAGTTTCTTTGAGTGGTTTTCTAATGAGAGGGAGATGATATTTGGGGAAGTGCTGCCTGAAAACAGATTCTGGACTGTTACTAAAAAAATTCATGCGCACAGCCAGAACGTTATTTTGAGTTGCAAATTTTTTTGCATGTTCCCCAGGTTGTTATATAACTTTCATTAGTTGAACACTTTTCGAACTGAGCAACGGAAGATTTTTGTAAAAATCGATTTCTGTACTGCTGTCAGGTTTTGGCAGATTTCTGCCATCCTGCTTTTCTGTGTTTCTTCTAGTTTTCATTCTCTTGTTTTTGTTTTGTTTCTTTCCTAAAACACAAAAAGACCAAAAATATTTCTGTTGTTTCTCTTTACCATTTGTTATTTTGGTTTCTTACTTTCATCTTGCTTTATTTGCTATCGTTGGTTTGCTATAAGAAAATCCAAAAAGATTTTGCTTTGTTTGCTTGTTTCCGTTTGTTCTTGTTCCCAATTCGAAAACACCAAAAATATTTGCTGTTCTTCTTCGGTTTTGTAAAGTTCATTATGGAGTTCAGCGGTCTTCGGTGGTTGGAGCTTGGTTTTCATTCCGTATTATTCAAGCTACACAAGTGAAAAAGCAATAATGACGATCTACGACAATCTGATTGTGGTGAGAGGCTGGTATGAACTCTATTTGTTTTCATTTTTGTACATATACTCATCCATGTGAGCATGCTTAGTTGGTTCATGTGAGGTATATGTCATTTAAGAAAGTATAGTAGTTCATGATCTCTCATGATCAGCTCCAATTTATTAATATGAGTAGCATGTCATAAATATTTGCTTGCATTGTTTTATTCATAGATAGGTATGATATTGTGGTATCCTCCTCTGAATAATTCACTTGAATCAACTTGGCACATGCTCACGCATGCATATGACTGAACAAATGTCAATTAAGCCTCGATGATTTACTTTACCTCAGAGTTCTTGTATCACTTTTATACCTCCGTTAATTTATTTTTGTCGCAAGCATGATTATGACAGTTACTGCTCTCTTGATTGTCGCTTCCCAGTCTATTGCTAGCCTTCATTTGTACTGAGCGGGAACGCTGCTCGTGCTTCCAAACACATGAAAACCAAGTTATTCCAGAGTGTCCACCATAAATACCTATGCATGGCATTTCAAACCATTCCAAGTAAATTCTCATGTGCTACCTTTAAACCTTCAAAATGCTTCTCAATTTGTGTCAATGTTTTATAGCTCATGAGGAAGTATGTGGTGTTTATCTTTCGACCTTGTCATTTACTCCGGACGGACTTTCACCAATGGACTAGTGGCACGTCCGCTTATCCAATAACTTTGCGAAAAGAGCTGGCAACGGGGTTCCCAGCCCCAATTAACTAATTTTCATAAATTTACAAATAGACACTCCTCCATGGTATGTGATTGTTGGTCGGCACCCGAGGATTCGGTTAGCCATGGCTTGAGAAAGCAAAGGTGGGGAGGAGTGTCATCTAAATAAAAATAAAATAAAAAGGCACTCCTTCATGGTATGAGATTGTTGGCAGGCACCCGAGGATTCGGTTAGCCATGGTTTGTGAAAGCAAGGTTGGAAGGAGTGCCACCCAAAAATAAAATTTCATGGGAGCCGCTCTTGGAAGTCCGGTTGATGAGGTAGTTAGAGTACCCATTACCATTCGTTGACAACAACAAACACCTCTCAAAACCATTTTACTTCTGTCTTTAGAAAAAATAAAAAGCTCTAGCACATGTTAATCCCTGCTTCCCTCTGCGAAGGGCCAATCTTTTACTTTTATGTTGAGTCACCATCCTTTCTTTGAGCACTTTCTTGAGAGCACAACTGTCATTCTTAGTATAATATGCTTGTCTCAAAATGTGATTAATTGTGGTATAACTTTGATGCTTTTATCTTTGATAATCTCTACTTCCAGTCTTTCCATGAACTTCAAAGGTGCCCGGGCATTTATGTTTTGCTGTACAAATACGGGCAAGCGAGATACCACTTTATCATATCCTTTTATGAACATTGCAATCCTGCTGATAGACATGATTCATGATGCTTATTGTTAATTTGTTGGTACCTTTTCCATGATTGACATAGCTATTAGATGATTTTATTTGTATGTATCTTATTATGAATTGCTTAAGTACTTGCCATATCATGAGAATATTTACATCATATGAGCAAATGTGTTCGTGAAAGTTCTTTTATCGCACTCAGTTGTTAACTGAATTGCTTGAGGACAAGCAATAAGCTAAGCTTGGGGGGAGTTGATACGTCCAAAACGTATCTACTTTCCCGAACACTTTTGCTATTGTTTTGCCTCTAATTTGTGTATTTTGGATACAACTAACACGGACTAACGCTGTTTTCAGCAGAACTGCTCTGGTGTCTCGTTTTTGTGCAGAAATCCAACTTTCAGGAAAATCCTCGGAATTTATGCGGAAGGTCCTATTTTCCCAGAATATTGGCGGAGCCAGAAGGGCAAGCCAGGTGGGGGCCCGAGGGCCCCACACGCTAGGCCGGCGCGGCCCAGGAGGGGGGCGCGCGGCCCTAGTGTGTGGCGGCCTCGGCTGGCCCCCGACGCCCTCCTTCGGACTACTTATTGCCTTCGACCTAAAAACGCACGGGGGATAGTCGAAGTCGCCAGAAACCATCCAGTACGCCGCCACCGTCGCGAAACTCCGTCTCGGGACCAGAAACTCCGTTCTGGCACCTCGCTGGGACGGGGAATTGGAGGAGATCATCGCCATCATCACCACCGACGCCTCTCCATCGACCAGCCATGTTTCCCCCAACCATGTGTGAGTAATTCCCCCGCTGTAGGCTGAAGGGGATGGTAGGGATTGGATGAGATTGGTCATGTAATAGTCATAAGATTGTTAGGGCATGGTGCCTAGTATCCGTAGATGTTACTTTTATGATATTGTTGCAACTTGTTATGCTTAATGCTTGTCACTAGGGCCCGAGTGCCATGATCTCAGATCTGAACATGTTATTGATTCATGAAGATATTCGTTGTTTATGATCTTACCTGCAAGTTGTATACACATGTTTGCTGTCCGGAACCCGAGGCCCCAAAGTGACAGAAATTGGGACAACCGAAGGGGAAGGCGGTGATGTGAGGATCACATGTGTTCACGGAATGTTAATGCTTTGCTCCGGTACTCTATTAAAAGGAGTACCTTAATATCCAGTAGTTTCCCTAGAGGCCCGGCTGCCACCGGCTGGTAGGACAAAAGATGTTGTGCAAGTTTCTCATTGCGAGCACGTACGACTATATATGGAACACATGCCTATTGATTGATTAGTACTTGGATACCATTTTATTATTATCTGCAAATGCCCTGCTTTGATTGTTACATGAGTTTCTCTCATCCATGCAACGCCCGTTCATCCATCCCTGTGCCTACAGTATTTTAATCCTGCTGTTTACTATAATCACTACTGCTGTCTTTGTTACTCTGTCGTTGTTTCACTATCATCGCTATAAAACTGTTACATTATCGATAAACTCTTGCGAGCAAGTCTGTTTCCAGGTGCAGCTGAATTGACAACTCCGCTGTTAAGGCTTTCAAGTATTCTTTGTCTCCCCTTGTGTCGAATCAATAAATTGGGTTTTACTTCCCTCGAAGACTGTTGCGATCCCCTATACTTGTGGGTCATCACCCAACCATGTGTATTTACTCCATAAGGCACTCTACGGTCTGAAGCAAGCTCCACGTGCTTGGTACGAGTTCCTTAGGGATTTCTTACTACATGATGGGTTTTGCATGGGTACGGTCGATTCCACCCTTTTCACCAAGCGGGTTAAAGGGGGTGGCTTATTTATATGTCAAATATATGTTGATGATATTATCTTTTGTGGAACTAACCCCAATCATAACAAAGCTTTTGAGCTATTGATGACTAGGAAATTTGAGATGTACATGATGGGAGAGTTGAAGTTCTTCCTAGGCTTCCAAGTGAGGAAACTTGCAAAAGGCACCTTTATCTCTCAAGAAAAGTATGTGAAGGACATTCTCAAGAAGTTTAACATGACCAATGCAAGCCCAATGAAGACACCCATGCCCGTGAAGGGGCAGCTTGGCTCATGTGATGGTGAGAAGGATGTGGATATAAAGGTATACCGTTCCATGATAGGATCCTTGCTCTACCTTTGCGCTTCTAGACCGGATATCATGTTAAGTGTAGGGATGTGTGCTCGTTTTCAATCTGCTCCTAAGGAGAGCCACTTGATGGCGGTCAAACGGATTCTAAGATACCTTGTTCTTACTCCTACACTCGGGCTATGGTATCCAAAGGGGTCAACCTTTGAACTCATAGGCTATTTGGATTATGATTGGGCTGGTGATAAGGTTGACCGGAAGTCTACCTCCGGGGCTTGCCAATTCATTGGACGGTCATTGGTGAGTTGGTCATCCAAGAAACAAAACTCCACTGCCCTATACCGCCGAAGCCGAATACATATCCGCGGCATCTTGTTGCACTCAGTTGTTATGGATGAAGCAAACCTTGAAAGACTATGGTGTGTCTCTTGGTACGGTGCCTCTTCTATATGACAACGAAAGTGCAATAAAGTTAGCCAATAACACAGTTCAACACTGTCGCACCAAACACATTGACATTCGCCATCACTTCCTACGTGACCATGTTGCTAATGGGGACATTGATCTCACTCATGTGGGAACAACATACCAATTGGCGGATATTTTCACTAAGCCTTTGGATGAAGCCCGGTTTGTGAACTTGAGAGGAGAACTTGGTATTCTTGATCCTAAAAACTTAGATTGAATAACTTATTGCACTATATTCTTGCATTTAACTTGCTATTTAGCTTAGTTGTGCAACACATATGGGGATAGTCATCTTACCATGTCTTGGTATGATGCATACCTATGTGTGCAACATAAATAGACCCAATGTCATTATATGGACCCAAGCATGTCTCTTCGAGGTCTCATGACATTTGTGCTTTAACATAGGGGGAGTAATCCCCCGCTCCTCATTAGCCTCACTTGCAAAATGTCTTCACTCTTTGAGGCTAAATGGTCTTATTGCAAAAACAATTCTAAAATGATTTATGATTAATGATATATTTCGAATCATGCCCATTGTTGCTATATACATCTTGTTTGGATTTCACTCCAATGGGTATGCCTAGAAAACCTTGTGTTTCCTACCCCATGTCTGTGCTCCTCTCATCATACATCTATCTATCTATATGTACATGTCATCTTCTGAGCATACACACACAATTGCACAAAGAATAGGGGCAAAACGAGGCAAAACAGTGCTCCCCGGTCCAGTTGGACTGGCCCTGGCGCCGGCCCGCCCGGTCAGCCGGGCGGTGCGCCGGTCGCGTGACAGCTTAAGTGGGGATGGAAGTTACCCCTTGGGGCTCTTCTTCCTCACTTCCCCCCCTCCACCATAGACTCCATTGGTGCCGCCCCCTTCCTCTCCACCACTCCCTTGGGCTTTCCCACCACTAGAACCTCATCAAACTGCACTCCACCATAGATCGGGCTCATTGGAAGATCTTCACCAAAGGATTTGGTCTCTCTCAAGCCACATTTGGAGATTTTGGGTTTTTGGCCCTCAAACTCCTTCTTGTTGTTCTTCTTGTTCCCGTGAGCAAGGAGGACAATTTCTTCGGGTAAATTCCTCTCCCCATCTTCCTATCTCTCGATTCCCTCATACATTGCACATTTGTTGAGGGGATTTGAGAAAATTAGGGTTAGGGTTAGGGTTTGTCTAAAGTCCTCCCGCCTTTAGAGTGTCACACACCACTATGCACATGTTCCACTCTACATTGTTGTAATATATGTACAAGTATATGAGTTTTTGTATGATTTTGTGATCAAAATTCTGGGAAAAATCTAACAAATCGACAGTGCCCGACCTCAGGCCCGGTCAACCGGCCCTCACACCGGCCGGTCCGGCGTGTTTCTCGATCGACCGGATGACAGACCGGCAAGTCCGGTCTCTCATCCGGTTGGACCGGCCGGTGCGCCGGCTCGCCCAGTCTTTCGCACAATCTCGTCAAAACACTTGTACATATGTTATACTCTTTGGCCTCCTTATTTCTGATGACATGTACACTCATCCCACTGCTATTCTCGCTCTATTTGCTCTTTCACATGAGATTCTTATGAGAACACACGTGGTACAGTTGCCAAGAGAGGTAGGCAAGAAAGGCCTCCAGGATGCCGTACAATCTCTTGCATGCCTCCCAGAGCAGCTTAGGGAGGTGGTTCAGGTAGTTCAGCTGGGGGTCGAAGCAAGTCAATAAGCAAGAGAAAGAAAGACAAACATGCAGTTCCAGATGATGATCTTACTAAGCAAGTGCCAACATTCAATGTAGGCACAGTGCATCTTGCTGAGTGGAGAAGACTCAGAGAGAAGAATCCTTATCGGTTCGAGGAAAGAACTTACCTTGGTGGAGATAAGGAATTCTGGACCAACACTCAGGTGAACCTGTGGGTGGATTTCTATGACTCCTCAGAGTGTATGAAGAATGGTGTCTTTGTGTAGCCCAAGGCCATCAACAAGGAAGTACTTACCATGCATCAAGCCACCAAGTACCGCTTTGTGGTTGATACCTTGCAGCAGATGGGGCTGTTTGATCTTGTGTGCTTGAAGCCTGGTGATGGAAAGGGAGTTGGTACTATTGCCCAATCCTTGTCCGTCAAATCCACTGCACCGTGTTCTTTCATGATGATCCCACTCGCACTATAACTTGGATGACTGGACAAGAGAAGTACACTTGCAACTACCATGACTTATGTGAAGCTATGGGATTTAGTGCTGGCCGTGCTCATGGTTTAAAAATTCACTCTCAGGATAAATTCACTCATGGGGACATTGCTTTCTACTATCCTCCGGAACCTACAGCTGCTCCTCCCACTATCTCCGGGATGTACTATTCTTACTTTGTGCTTGCCAAGCTCTTCCGTGAGAATCTCATCAGCAAGTCAGAAGATACAAGTGAATGACGTGCCTACCATCTTAATCTCATGTACTACTGTCGTCCTAAAAACCTGAGGACTATTGATGGCTGTGACTTCCTCTATTGTGAACTGAGGCGCTCTGTTCGCGACCGGATGACTCCAAACTATGCTCAGTATATTCAGCAGCTCAACAATAAGGTTGTGCCATCTCCCAACAATAAGAAAGATCAACTTATCAAGATGGAACCGTACAAGATTCCTCAGCAGGGAGATAAACCGGAAGTCCCAACTATGATGCCTTCTGAGCACCGGTCCAAGGAAAAGCATGACCCTGCAGCTAGCTCCAGCTATTCTATGCGCCCAAGGTGGGGTGCCTCTCGCTTCTTGGCTAGCCTGTGGCAGATGTGCAGGAATACAAATGATGTTTCTCATCAAAGCCTTGCCCTGAACCAAGAGACTAGGAGGCGCCAGAATGAGTTCATGGCTGCAAAAATCACCCTGTTCCTCCACCTGGACCTGAGATGGAGTTTGTTGTTGCACCAACTTGGGAGAAGCCTCCCATTAATGATGAGATGCTCCAGAACTTTGATCTCTCACTGTTTGCTCATGGTGGTCTTCCTCCTCCTACAACTATATATGCTCATTCTCCTGAGGCTTCTGGAACTGGCAATGATGATGAATAATATGAAGATTATGAAGAAGATGATGATGAGGATGGTGATGAGGACTCTCCACCCACTGGGACAGAGTTCTACTGATGGGAGTGCTAGCATCCCTACTTTTTTCTTCGCCTTTTTGGTGTTTCGATGCCAAAGTGGGAGAAGAAAGTAGAGTCTAGGATCACGGGAGTCTAGGATCACGGGGTTCCTTGGGGTGTTGCACAAGCCATGCTTGATAACTTTATTTGCTTCTTACTTGGTTTGTGCTATTTGCTTTTTCATTTTCGGAACCATTTGCTACTTTAAATAATTCGTGTATGGACAAGTTATTGTATGCTTAATCTCTATGTTAGGATGATTATGCTATATGCTTATATCTTGATATATACATGTCCATACCATGCTTGTTTCCTAAAGATATTGGGGGAGCTTCTCATATTCTACAAATGGTGCACTTTGCATTCAAAAGCAAACTCTCCAAGTGCACACATTATGGGGGGAGCTGTCTTAATATCTTATATAGAATAAAGGTTTAAGCTTATTATAATATCTATATATGACTCTAGCTTGGTTTGTCATCGTATACCAAAAAGGGGGAGATTGTAAGGGTATTTTACCCTTATCCATTATTTTGGTAACAATGACACCATTGCTAGAGTAATTGGTCTAATACATGTATATAAGATTATTCCCACGTATTAGTCAAATAGGCATAATGGTGTATCAATGGAACAAGAAGGTAAAGGGAGACCCCCCACTTCGACAAAAATGAAGAAGGACTACTCAGCATCCGGCCGGTCGCAGTCCCGGTCAGACCGGCCATGGCACCGGCTGGCTTGGCGCCGACCGGCCCCTGGACCGGTGCACACCGGGCACAATCCAGGGGACTTTTCCCCTTCGCCCGGCGGTGGCCCGGCCTGGCGCCTGGTTTGGACCGGAGCGGTCCGGTCTCTCGCCCGGTCGAACTGGGTTGTGGACCGGACGCCCTGGCGTCAACCGGCTCCTGCTCCGGTGGTATCCGTGGCCATGTACCGCGCGACAAATCAAGCTTCAGTCACGGCCCGACGCCTGGCCCGGTCAGGACCAGATGGTCCGGCCTGTTGTCCGGTTGGACCTGCCCCTGCACCGGATGGTCCGGCCCCATGCCCGGTCGACCAAGTTCCTCGAAGAAATGCTGAGGTGGACAAGTTGCAACAACCGGATTTCAAGTGACACTATAAATACCCCTTCTTCTACCTCTGAACAGTTAGGCACTACACTACAAGCTGTTCTTGAGCTCTCTCTCTCATAATCCATTGATAGAAACACCAAAAGCCTCAGATCTCCCTCCTCCTCCACTCAAACTCGAATCCCTCCGGGGAAAAGATAGAGGAGGCCCTGATCTATAGTTTCATCGAGCCAAATCTTGTTTCCCCTTGTATTCACCAAGAAACTTGCTCTCTAGGGTTCCTTGGAAACCCTAGGTTGGCAAAAGAGGTCCGGAAGCATCCGGGCTGTGGATTTGCTCCTGACAAGATTGTGAAGGTTTGGAGGCTGCCTCAAAGTCTACCACAAGTGAGTGAGCTATTCCTTCATGGGATAGGCTCTGGAGAATAGGGTGAGCCTTCGTGGCGTTGGAGTATCCTTCGTGGGACCTCCACCCCTCCAAACATGACGTACCTTCTTGGAAAGGAAGGGAACACGGGAATAAACCCTCGTCTCTGCGTGCTATCGATTATCTCTAACCGAACTCCTTACTTGTGATATAACTGCATGTGAGAGCCTTCGTGCTCGAGTTACTTGTATCATCATATAGGTTGCCTCACCTAGTTTGCATTAGGCTCACCTTTATATTCCGCAAAGCCTAATATTGCAAAGAAAGAATTAAAATTTGTAGAAACCTATTCACCCCCCCTCTAGGTTTACCATCTCCGAACTTTCAATCCCGCTTGATCTTGATGACAACGCTTCAAGCTCCACTCAAGCCGGAACGCCTCACTTGATCGTTGTTGCTTCGTGAAGACTAAAAAATGCTCCCCCATACACCATGATGGGATAGCTTCACTGAGGCACATCTTCACATGACCATTATCACCAAATGGACCGCAAGCTTCAAGCATGATATCTTCGATATGCTCATCTTGAACTTGCCCTTCTCATCCTTGATGATATCCATACTTGATGCCATCCTCACATGGGCTATATGAGATCATACTCTTGATGCATGCCCATGGCAAGACACCTAACCCACATAGACAACACAAATGCGCATATAATCGGTTAGCTCATGAAGCATAATTGACAAGGCTTACCATACCACAGGATCACATGATCAAAAATGGTACACTCTTTATGCTTCATGTTTTGACCAACTTGAATTCAATCTTCACTCTTAGTCTTGGTCAACCTTGTATCTGTTCAAATCGATGATCTTGATGCCAAAATCAAAGGTATATAAATCAATCTTCATGGCATCCACACTTGAATCCAACGCATGGACTACAAGTAATAGCTATGGAACATTCCTTCATATAATCACAAAGAAAACATTAATCCTGTTGTCGTCAGAAACCCACCGGCGGGCAGCGACGGGCAACACCGTAGAGCCGGGAACAACCTAGAGCTGCGGCTGGCTGAGGTCCCTCCGAGCGACGGCCCGCAAAGCCTTTCTGGTCACACGTCCGATGCTGATTGCAAGGGCGTGCCACCTGACCTATACCTGGTCAGGAAGGTGATGGAGATGCCTCGCTTAGTTTCCTGCATGGCATACACGTAAACATTAAATACGAGCCTCGATCGGCTCTCAGGTTGTCCTGTGAATCGGCTCAAGGAGCCGATCCACCCATGATTCGTACGGGGTGCACGAATATATGGTGGTCCTGCTTGATCAAGATAAAGCTAATGAGATCTACGACGATTTAGGGTTTTCACCGCATAATCGGATCATCCTACTCCAGGTTGGGCCTCGCGGCCACGCACGGTGATCGTAAGCCGATCCTAAACAAGGCCTAAAAACCAACACGAAGTTGATCCCCGGAACATCCTGTTTAGGACTAGCGAACGACACCCTACGTGCCGCTGGATCCTCCCCCCTTTGTAAGGCCTAACTATTGCAGATATTAAACTAATCCTTGTAGAACAAGGAACAACCGTAACGGATCAGATCTACTAAATAATGATCAAGCGGGGTGCCGCCCCCACACCTAAGATAGGTGTGAGGGCGGCTAGACATGCAAGGGTTGCACTACGATAGCATGTTACGCGAAGAACTATGCTAACCCTAACATATCTATGATAACTACGTTGCTCGCCATCAACAAGGCTTCAGTACGAGCAACGCATGAACAACGTGGACCTTGTGCTGCCTAGATCGCAAGATGCGATCTAGGCAGCATGTCGCTTACCGATAGAAACCCTCGAGACGAAGGAGTTGGCGATGCGCCGAGATTGATTTGTTTGGTTGAACGTTGGTTGTTTATTCCATAAACCCTAGATACATATTTATAGTCCGAGGGACTTTCTAACGTGGGAATAATCCCCACCGTGCACGATACAAACTCTAACTTTTAATCTAAGATACAATCTACCATAATTAAAGATACACGGGCAATCCAGCCCAAACCCCTCGTGCAAGGCCGCTTCAGAGATCTTCTACGTGTAATCTTCCAAGCCCATCTCTCTTACGGCCCACCTCCTGATTTGGCCAAAATCTGGTGATAACACATGCCCCCCTGGTTTTGGTAATGATAATTCCAAAACCACTGCTTTTCCTACTGAAGGGTCATGTCGTGGCAGAGCAGAGCCGTTGCGTATCCGTTATCATTATGCCCCGTCTTCTCGCCTTCTCTGCAAAATTCGATAGCTCTGGCGTCATCTCCTCGGAAACTGTAATGGCATTAAATTTCCACCAGGCTTCCCATTATTTAACTGTGCCGATCGATTAGCCCTCTTCATCACCTTCCTCTGTTCTAGCTATCGGCACCAAAAAACCCTCTTCTCCCTCAGCCATGTCGTCTTCTTCCTCGTCTTCCGTCTCTCTCCAATCCTCTTCCTCAAGCGAGTTGGTCCCAGAGCACGACAAGATGGAGGCGTACAACCGCCGGGCTCCCAAACATTGGGACAAGCAGGAGTGGGACTTCGACTTCGTGCCGGAGGGTGAGGACCTCGTCTGGTCAGATGGGGCCATGCCCCTAACAGACGGGGAAGATGACCTCCGGTACCTGGTTGACGGAGCACTGGAGGCGGAGAGCGGCGACGACGACCCTCCCTTTCGGGGTAAATTCACATCTGTCACCAAAAGAGAAGAAGAGGATGTCGAAGACGAAGACATCTCCTCCGACATGAAGAAGGAACTGGAGGACGACACCTCCTCCGACGAACCGCCGGCGAAACGCATCCGGGGCTGGGCTTGGTCAGACGAGGACGATGATGATGACGAGGAAGAAGCCTCCGCTGAAGGTTACAGTAGCAGCACCGAGGGATTCGTCGACAGCAGCAATGAAGGCAGCTACCTCAGCGACGGCGAAGACGGCAACAGTCCTTAGAATAGGGACCTACTAGCATAAGATTAGCAGTAGCAATCTGTCCCCTTTGCTGAACAATCGGCTCCTCTTTGTAAGAAATCTTATTATCAATGAAAAATTTCTTTTGATTTTGCCGATGTTCTTTATGCCGACTCAGCCGATTTTCCTCATCTGACCTTGACGGTTGCTAACCAATGCTTAATGACCAGCGAGACAAGCTACTTCAGTCATCCTTCCAAGTTAACTTCCAAGTTAGCTAGCCCTGCCGATGACGATAGCACTGGGTGCAGCCGATCGCAACAGACCGGCTTCCTTTGATTTTGAGCGGACGTTCCCAAGAGAGTCCCGGAACTGTTGCTGAATCAGTTTGGATGCTGAAACTGATGACTCTGTAATAAAGTATCATTCTACAGAACAGCTGCAACGTAGAACCAGCTGATTCCAAAAAAATCGGCCTCTCAGACGAGTCGCCCTCCGAGCTCCATCCAAAGCGAGCCAACTGCGTCGCCATTGGTTTCCACGTTGTAATGCAGAAACAGCCGATTCCATCAAAATCGGCTCTCTAAAGATATTTTAGGGCGAGCTGCCCCCCGAGCCTTAATCAAGGCGAGAATACCGGCGAGGATGCACAGGTCGCTGATCAGCTTTCTTCTACTGAACGTCGATGTTAATGTAAACTTTGAGCATACAGCCAGTAGGTCTTGGTCTTGTGTAACTGTACTAGAGTCGATGGCTGCGCATCGGCTTCGCTTCTTGCGCAAATTTTTTTTTTATTTGGCCGATTTTTCTTAATCAGCCCCCAATGTTTCAATGCACGCATGTTTACACACGCTTATCTGCACATGTTCATATCTGCACATGTTCATCTGACTGTATGCCCCCCGAGCCGAATCTGCCAAATGACTGCAGATATCGGCTTCTATGGTTAGCCAGGGCACTGCACTTGCACGTCGGCTCCGTAAGGATTCGTGCTGACTTTCATCTGCCGACGTGGCCGCTGCCCCGTGGATCAATGCTGAACACAAGCAGAACACGTGGTGAAGATAATTTTGGCCGATTGCTGGAATCGGCCTCCATATCCATTGGAGCGTTGACTGAAGGTTCTGTAATGTTCCTTCATAATTTATGGGGCCGATCACAAGGATCAGCTTCGCCCCGTTTGCTCATTGGTTTAATCTTGCTACTCGGTCAGGCTGGTGGATAAAACCAGCCCAACCTCTGACTTGATGCGCCTGCTGTCGTCCACCTTGAGTGCATCGTAGAATCGTGGAGCACTAAGCTCCGTCGGAAGGACGAGCACCATGTTTGTGCCAGCCGATGTTTCATCATCGGCTTTCCTTTGCTTGGGGCGCCACTCCATTTTCCGTGGACGACCCTCTTCATCCAGGGTTCGCTGAACCTTTGCAGCCAGATCAGGTCGTGCCTTCCTTAAAGTATGCAGGTATAACCTTTCGGCTTCCTCCAGGCCGCGCAATCGCTGAACCCTGCGCTTTTGTGAACGGCTGAGTCCGTCAGGGCACCACCTTGGACGGTGGTACCTGTCTTCTTCTTCTTCTTGTCCCTCGTCTTCGGAATCCTCGAGATCTACCCAGCGAGGGGACTCAGCGCGTTTGCTCTGTGGCGGGAGAGGCCCTAAGCGCTTGAACACAGACACGTTGGCTGCCTCCTTCTTCTTCTGGTTGCATTCTGGGCAATTGCCGATTGTGGGCAATCGGCTCATTCCTGAATCCCAGCGATGTCCGAAGAAGGGGCAGTCCGGTGCTGGCGGTGTCATCTTGCTCCCTTGATTTTTCTATGGCACGGCGCTCGTGCTCCTCCTCCTCATGATCATGCCGACGATATCTTCTGGCTTCTCTAGCCAGACGATCTCCTTCATCATCATAGCTGGACCGTCGGCGTTGGTCATACTGACTTACATACTTGTTGAGGAGGTGATCAGAGAGGGGTCGCTGATATCTTATGTTCTTCACCTCTCCCTCTGTGACGTAGCGCTTGCCATCATGATGGAGCCGATCGCGTGGAGCGGCCTCCTCTGTGTCCTTGCTACGAGAGCAGCTGCCCTCGTCTCCATATTTGCCAGAGTGGTGCCCAGGTCCTACCATGTTGATGCTGAACGAGGATCCTGGCTGGCAACCTTCAGGGTAAGTGCACTCCACCATGTTAACGGCGGGAAAGGGCTGGGTGTCGACCTTCATGGCGTACTGGTTGAAAATTAGACGCCCTTTTTCTATCGCCGCTTGGATGTGCCGACGCCATACCTGCGGTCGTTGGTGGCATGGGATAGCGAGTTGTGCCATTTGCGGTATGGCTTTCCGTTCAGCTCTTGCACCGTGGGGAATTTGAGACCTTCAGAATCGTCAACTGTTTCTCCTTGAGCAGGAGGTCGAAGATTTGCTCGATCTTGGTCACGTCAAAATCAAATCCCCTGGGTGGGCCTCGGTGGCTTTACCCATTTGCGGGACACGGGGTTCCTCCCGAGTCCATTCAGCCATCGCTACCTCTTGGTCTCCCGCAGGAACTTCGTCTTCCTCTGCATCGACCAGGACTACTGCACGCTTGAACTTGTCTTGGTACAGGTCCGGGTGGCGCTGTTCATATGCCGATAGTTTCTGAACCATGTGCGCCGGTGAGGGATAATCTGCTTGGGAGGCCATGTCCTTGAGCTGTGTTGCAAGGCCTGCTACTGCCAACTCGATCGCTTCTTTTTCGATTATACGAACCGAATAACATCGGTTCCTAAGATTCCCGAAGCGCTGGATGTATTCGTCACAGTTTCTCCGCGCTTCGACGTAATTGTGCTAGATCGGCAATGCCGCACTCGGAAGCCTTCGAATGGTACTGCATATGGAACTACTCTTCCAACTGCTTCCAAGTCCGGATGGAGTCTGGTGGCAAAGAGGTATACCATCCGAAAGCCGATCCCGTGAGGGACTGTGAGAAGAGCCTCACGCGTAGTTGATCCGACACTGAAGCCGGTCCTAGTTGTGCCAAATATCGGCCGACGTGCTCGATGGAGCTGGAACCATCTGATCCACTGAATTTGGAGAAATCAGGGAGCCGATATTTGGGTGGTAGCGGGATCATCTCGTAGTCGTCGGGGTACGGCTTGGAATAGCCGATTGCCCTCCTTTTCGGCACCATGCCGAACTGGTCTCTCAAGCATGGTACCGATCTGATCCGCTGTGGCCGGGCTGCAGGAGTTGAATTCGAAGATTCGCCGGGGTGGCGTACTTAGCCAGCCATGTTTGCTTTTCCAGCTCAGAGCCAACGCCAGGCGCTGAGCTATGGAGGTTCGTCGGGGTGGCGTGCTTAGTTAGCCACGTCCGCTTCTCAAGCTACGTCGCCGACGTCCCTCCCGTTTTCCCAGAAGTCCCTGATGTTGTGGCCTGGTTTGTGAGTGCCCAGTTGCCACAATCTGGCACATACGTGCACGTGTACCCGTGAGGGATCTCCTTAGGCGCCTCGGGCAAGAACTGGTAGTCACTAGGGTCACCACCGATCTTGTAGACGATGAATGCCGGTGTAGCCGGCACTTCTGGTGCTGCCAGCGCATATGGCAGCGGTGGACGGGACTGGAGTGGCAACTCTCCTTGATGCGTCCCGAGAGCTGGTCCTGACGGCGAGTACTGGTGCCTCATGATCTCCTGGATCACGCGAAGAGCGACACGCTCCAACGTGTTGACCAGGTTCTCGGAGTGGCGGTGTAGCGAGTGAGCCACCAAGTAGTTGATCTCTGCCGCAGGGACTGGTGCGTTCCCGACGGGGCAGAGGTCTATCCCATCGAGTGCACCTTGCGGTGAGAACCCCTTCCATCTGATGCCATGTGAACGGGTTCTCTGAAAAGAGCCGATGAGGTCGGCTTCGAGGGTGACTTTGATCTCGTCATACCTCTTCTTGAGCTCGTCGGGCAGCTCCTCGTAGGTGACTGGCGTGCCGTCCGCCATCTCAGATGTAGATGGCGATGTGGTTGATGTAGAAGCTTGTCCCACCGGGCGTGCCAGAATGTGTTGTCGTCAGAAACCCACCGGCGGGCAGCGACGGGCAACACCGTAGAGCCGAGAACAACCTAGAGCTGCGGCTGGCTGAGGTCCCTCCGAGCGACGGCCCGCAAAGCCTTTCTGGTCACACGTCCGATGCTGATTGCAAGGGCGTGCCACCTGACCTATACCTGGTCAGGAAGGTGATGGAGATGCCTCGCTTAGTTTCCTGCATGGCATACACGTAAACATTAAATACGAGCCTCGATCGGCTCTCAGGTTGTCCTGTGAATCGGCTCAAGGAGCCGATCCACCCATGATTCGTACGGGGTGCACGAATATATGGTGGTCCTGCTTGATCAAGATAAAGCTAATGAGATCTACGACGATTTAGGGTTTTCACCGCATAATCGGATCATCCTACTCTAGGTTGGGCCTCGCGGCCACGCACGGTGATCGTAAGCCGATCCTAAACAAGGCCTAAAAACCAACACGAAGTTGATCCCCGGAACATCCTGTTTAGGACTAGCGAACGACACCCTACGTGCCGCTGGATCCTCCCCCCCTTTGTAAGGCCTAACTATTGCAGATATTAAACTAATCCTTGTAGAACAAGGAACAACCGTAACGGATCAGATCTACTAAATAATGATCAAGCGGGGTGCCGCCCCCACACCTAAGATAGGTGTGAGGGCGGCTAGACATGCAAGGGTTGCACTACGATAGCATGTTACGCGAAGAACTATGCTAACCCTAACATATCTATGATAACTACGTTGCTCGCCATCAACAAGGCTTCAGTACGAGCAACGCATGAACAACGTGGACCTTGTGCTGCCTAGATCGCAAGATGCGATCTAGGCAGCATGTCGCTTACCGATAGAAACCCTCGAGACGAAGGAGTTGGCGATGCGCCGAGATTGATTTGTTTGGTTGAACGTTGGTTGTTTATTCCATAAACCCTAGATACATATTTATAGTCCGAGGGACTTTCTAACGTGGGAATAATCCCCACCGTGCACGATACAAACTCTAACTTTTAATCTAAGATACAATCTACCATAATTAAAGATACACGGGCAATCCAGCCCAAACCCCTCGTGCAAGGCCGCTTCAGAGATCTTCTACGTGTAATCTTCCAAGCCCATCTCTCTTACGGCCCACCTCCTGATTTGGCCAAAATCTGGTGATAACAAATCCATAGAGGATTGTCATTAATTACCAAAAACGCACTTAGGGGCAATGTACCCTTATATCACACCGCTTGCAACATTGTTGACCACCGCTAGTGGTACCATGGACCACCAATTGTAACATCCCGCCGCCAGTTCGATGCAGCGTTGCCACACCTTTTAGCATAGCCGACCATTGACGGAAATTGATCCCATGACAACCTTATGTCCCCGCATAAAATGCAACATCGTCACTTGCAACATCGTTGGGCGTGGGCTCATATCCACACCGGTCACCCCTTGCACCCCGTCGCTATAACCGTGATTGTCGGAGAGATGGCGATATGAGAGACTGAGAGGCAAGAGGCCGCCACATCAGGCGAGATAGGAGCGACTAAATGCGCGTGGATACCAGATGAAAAATGCTGACATCGAGCATGGGAGGAGGGTGGATGCGCGTAGAGAGAGAAACATGAGGCCTTTTGAGTTCGTGTGAGAGAGATAGAGGTAGAAGAAGACCACATATGGGACGGGAGAAAATAGAGTAGACAGGAGTCGACGGTAAGAAATTAGGGTAGGATGTGGGGTTTTACCTTTTCCTTTTCCCACGGTGTGGGACATCTAGCGCGTGGCTAGCATGGAGGATGTGGAGGGCGTTATCCCCGGTGGAGTAGGAGACTTTTCTTCTTTTGAAAATATATATAAGATGTCTCGTTTCCAGGAAATTTTCTTATTTGAATGGCAATTCTTTTTACAACTATTTCAATGGTAAATTGGCAATTTTGTGTAACATAAATAAGCAACTTAGTGAGGAAGTTTAAGGGGTGTGTTGGGCCATGCTCAACGACGTAGAACTGGCGGGAGAAATGCTCGACGCCGCAGGATGTCTCGATGTTAAGTTGGGCCACAAATCGGGGTGACCGGCTATGCACGTATAGTAGTTTTAGATGCCACCCGTGGGAGGTAGACATCTGGCCACGATGGCGGCTGTCCAAGCTCCGCCGTCTGGTGCGCAACCTCGACCTCCACGAAGTGGGAGGTGGTCATGGCTCAAAAACTTGAGGTAACAAACTTTTTGGCTAAAAAACTTGTATTTTTTAATTTTGATTTTTTCAATTAATAAATAGAAACTAAAAAGGAAAAATAGAAAGAGGAACAACCGGAGACGAAGTTGTTACCTAGGCTGGCCCAACATGAGGGAGGACCTGGGCGGAATAGGATTCACGCGCCCCAACGTCGGGCCGGAAACATTAGCCCCGACAGTCATTCAGTCGGTCCCGTCATCCCGTGTTGAGCGGTGAATAGGAGGTGCCCCTATCAAACGCTTTAAGCGATGACTTCGTTCGGTATCGCGTCAGGATCGCATATACCGTGCGGGCGATGGGCTCGGCCCATTTAAAAACTGCACTGTTTGGCTGTAGCTATTTCTATCATCATTTCGTTCTGTTTTTGTTAGTTGCTTCTATCTGGTGGTTACTGCCTTCAGTCTCACTACAATATACGCAAGTATCCACAATAAAAAGTTTGGATTAAACAATGTTCAAATACAAAACTTGTTCGGATCTGAAAATTGTTCAAATTGAAAAATGTTCAAATCTAAAATATGTTCGAACTTTAAAATGTCGAAATCCAAAAAATGTTTGAATTAAAAAATGTTTTTAGATCAAAAAATTAATCTAATCTAAAAAAATGTTCGAACTTTAAAAATGTCAAATCCAAAAAAATGTTTTGATTTAGAAAATATATAGATCTAAGAATTTTTCTAATCTAAAAAATATATTCAAATTTAGAAATGTTCATATTTTGGGAATTCCAAAATTTTAAATTGTTCGAATTTAAAAAGTTTGAAAATTTGAAAAATCTAATTTGAATAAAGTTCAAAATTCAAAAACTGTTCGGATTAAAAAAATGTTCAAAAAATTGCTGAATTCTAATTTGAAAAAAGTTAAGGTTTGAAAAAAAAACTGATAGAGAACCCGGAAAACCGGAAGAAAAACCACAAGAAAACAAGAGAAAATCAGAGAAACCTGCTAAAGGGAAGAAAAACCGAGGAAAAACACCCTGCCCTCGCTACATGGGCTGGCCCAAAAATAAGCGGAGAATAGGAATTGCCGTGAATAGGATTCAGCAGCACCGGGCTAAAATCTATGTGGACTCAGTGTGACGTAGTAGGCCGAACATGAGGAACAATTCGCTGGTGGGGTGGGCCTGTAGCATCCACAATTTAACTAAGGGTATCTCCGGCGCGACGCAAACGGACGCTGAGCGACCGTTTTCGTCCGCCGTGACCGGAAATGCGTCTGGGGCCTGTTCCAGCGGGGCGACGCAAAGTGACCGGGCCATCCGCGGAGACGCAAACCTGGCCCAAATATGCGCCAGGTTTACGTCTCTGCGGATGGCGGACACACGGAGCGTCCGCTCGCGTCCCCACGGGCCCTCATGGCAGCGACCTAGGTTTGATCGGCCTCGAATTCACAACAGTCGGCGACCAACCGCCGCAATGGAGCGCCGAACCGCCGCGGAAGAGCAACCGTCGGCCTCTTCGTTTTACGCGCCACCGTTAATCCGCTCACATTATAACCCCCGCGTCTACGGTAATTCAAGTTCAACTGCCTCCTTCTTCATCCTCTTTTCTTCTTCTCCAACACCGGCACGTCATGAGCGACTACACGCTGCCGTCCGACTCGGAGAGCGAGGGCAAGTCGCCCGGATTCCTGCATTTGTGGGAATCGCCGGCGACGCCAAGCGATCCGGGCTCCACGCCCAGCTACCCTACCTCCACACCGAGTGAGGACGAGGAGGAGGGAGGCGGCAATGGCAGCGATGGCCAGGAGGAGGACGGAGGCGGCGCTGCCAGCGACGCCGACGACGAGGAGGAGGGCCAGGAGGAGGAGGAGGACTCCGACAGCAAGTTCGCCCGATTGGAGGCGCAGGAGGCGGCGGACGACAAGGCGGCGGCAAGGAAGAAGTCCAGGGCGCTGGCGCGGGCGGCGCGTCATCGTCCGTTCACCGACGCGACGACGAAGACGCCATTTCTTCCAGTTTCAAGTCCTCGACGGGCGCGTCGTCCTCCAGTTCCGACGACGAGGTGACAAGCAAGAGGCGGAGAAGTTTCCACGACGACGACGACGCAGGGCCTTCGAACAAGAAGGCCAAAAAATAGTTTTAGTTTATATGTTTTTAAATTTCTTCTTATTTGTATGTTAAATATGTTTGAATCTAGTCGATTGACGTATCCGGTTAATTGTTTAGGCTATAATCTATTCGATTGGACCAACATGACATCATGAGTACATCTTTTTCGCGTTTAAAACTTGATCATTCAACTATAAACTGTGAAGAAGTAGCGCAAAAAAAAAACAGTTGCATGTCCAAAATGCGTCGGACCGCTGGAGGTAGCCCCCGACGCAAACGGACATTTCGCCCTTGCGGTCATTTTAGCTTCCGCAGGGCGACGCAAACGGACGCTCGCGACCACTTTTGAGCCTCCGAAATGCGTCGCCCCGCTGGAGATGCCGTAACGGACTCACGATCGCTACAACAGCCTGCTCCGCCCGCCGTAGCCCGTAGCCTCGGACGCACGCGTCGACCCGATCCGATCCCCGGGTTACCCGGCACACCTGATCGTGGTCGGTTTCTCTCAAAAAACAAAACCTGGTCGTGGTCGGTCGGCCGCGCGCGACACACGAGCGCCGCCCAACCGCGCGCGCTGCCCGTCGCCATCCTCTCACACGGCAAGCGCAGATAATAAAACTAAAAAACACGCAAACCCGTGTTATTTAGATATGGCCATATGGGCGGAGCGTGAGCTGCCCGAGCCAACACGTGCGCGGCCGGAGATGGATGGTCGATCACTCCATGGACGTCGTTACCAACGTGTTGCTCATATACATATACGTGCGGGAAACACTGTGTATGGATAGGCTCCTTGTTAATTACCAGCTGCGCGTATGTTGCGGAATACTGTGGTGGTACGAGTGCACGAAAACAAGCTACTACGTACTCTGCTGCGCTCCTCTCTTGACAACTTATTAAGATGATCTAAGTCAACGGACGCGGTGTGAACAAGGAAGGCCGCCGCCAGGCTTCTTCCTTGCAAGTAACCGCTGGCTGGCTGGCTGGCTGGCTGGCGTGTGCTCGAAATTGATTTGCAGCGGCCAGCTGCACTCGCAAGATAAAGACAACCTCAACTATCACTGTCCAAGATTGTTTCTTTCACACAGTAAGAAAATGCTCTACATGTTCCACGAGAGAATTGTTAACGCGTCCGTTTCGCCGAGCAGGACGCGTGGTGTGGACGTACGCTGACCGGATCTCCGTCACTGGCACAGCACCATCGTTCGTACCACCCCTATGCCGCCACCCAATGGGGCTAGACTGCGCACGTATGAAGTGCAATTGATAAGCAAGAACATGCACACACGAGTGCCGTATTTTGGCCATTCACGGCATGATTATACTCCTAGTAGTAGAATACTCATATTTCATCATCCACGAGATGGGGAAACATTTTCCGTGATTCGATGGACCAAGCAAAGGCCGTTGTACGAAACGGCCGTAGCAAGTTTGCAGGACGTCTTCGGCGCTCGGCGGGCGCCACCCAACCGCAGGCAAAGCAACCACGCGACGGGACCCCGCCGCCTCCACTTGGCGACAGCTGGCAGGCCTAGTCCCGCACCCGCGTCCAGTGCTACCGTACCACGTGGCACCCACACACGCTTACTAGCGGGCCCCGCTCAATAATGCACTCGCGGCTGACGCCTGTGCCCGATCCATAAAGGCCAAGCCAGCACGTCGCGAGTACCGCGCACACCACCACAGCGGGAGACGCCCAAGGCAAGCCAACGAAGTTTTCGTACGTAGCTCTTCTCGCCGCAGCAGGCCAGCAGAAGAAGCCACCGGCCGGCGCGGAGGACCACCACGCCTCGCCGGAGCTAGCTATGGAGGCGGCCACAGGACCACGCCCGGCGGAGGACGACGAGGAGCAAGAGGTGGCGTGCGAGTGCTGCGGCTTCACGGAGGAGTGCACGGCGCCGTACATCGCCGGCGTGCGCGCGCGCTACGGCGGCCGCTGGATCTGCGGCCTCTGCGGGGACGCCGTCGCCGAGGAGATCGGCCGGGCCTCTCCCGCGCTGCTCTCCCCCGCCGACGCGCTCGACCGCCACGCCCGCGTCTGCGGCCAGGGCCGCCACCGCCGCGCGTCCGCGCCGCCCTCGCCCACGCCCGGGGACGACGAGCTCATCGCCGCGCTGCGCCTCCTCCTGCGCCGCAGGCTCGGCTCGCCGTCCCCGCCCAGGATGGTCCGCTCCACGCCCAGCAGCCCCAGGCGCGACCGCAACGGCCCCGTCGGCTCCAACGCCGCTGCCGCTGTCGCCGGGCCCGGTGCCATCGGCGGCGCCGCCGGCTCGCTCGCGCGCACCGAGAGCTGCTTCGCCGCGCTCGTGGAGTAACAGGAGTTCGAAGAGATCATCGGAATGAAGAAAAAGGAAAAAAAAAATTGGTAGCCGTCTTTTCTAGTTTCGTTTTGCAGTTTTCGCCGTGCCATTGTAAATGCCATGTGATCTCGTTTCTCGTTTTCTAGTTTAGGATGATGCTGTAGTGGTAAGAGGAACAATAAAAATCTGTACATAGTATGACAAAATATAAGACTATTATAAACATGGAAGTAATTCCATGTTTCATGGAGCATTGTTCAGCTTTCGTCATCCTGAGGTTTTTCTGCTCTGGAACTCTGCTTCTTGGGTTCTAATAATTCCATGTTTCGCCGACTAGTATCATTGTTCAGGTTTGTCATCCTAACGTTTTTTCCAATCTGGCTCTCTGCTCCTGTTTAAGTTCACTGAGCTGAATCATCTCTCACGTCCCCTATCCGGAGTCATGAAAAATGGATTCTGATTTCAAAAAAAAAAAAACTCACGGTAGAGCATAGATAGCTACTCCGCAGATCACTTTCTGGTTCACGGATGAACTGCTTCTGGTTGGCGACACAAATGATCTACGCCACGGCAGGAAGCAGGCCAACCAATTTGTTTCAACTGCAATACTGTAGCAGTAGCCATTAGGCTAGTCATAGTGGGGAGTAACTTAGACTAGTAACATAACATATGTTACTAATCTAAGTTACTACCTTCATAGTGGGTAGTAACTTATATGTGATGTCATGCATTGTGTCATTTACTATGGTGTAGACTCAACTTGTCTTGGGGTGTGTGATGTTATGGTAACATAGCTAGTTACCACTTCACTCTCTTTCTTCATTCATTGTCATGCCATGTCACCAAAATGTCTTGAATTATGTGATGTTACTAGCTAAGTTACTCCCACTATGAGCAGTCTTAGTGTTTTTACAGCGCATGACGCACGTGCACTTGCTCAAGGTAGAGCCTCCTCGCAATCGGAACACCAGAGAGCTCTGTATCTGTCCAGTGCCATCTCGATCCTTCCCTAAACCTCTTGATCTTAATTTAGCGGCTAATCCGTAAAACATTGCCACGGCTAGTCGACGTGCGTGTCACCTACGTGCCGCTCATGTTTAATACTCCTAGCGAGATCAGCCGTGACACTGAAGTGTATCCTCCCGTGCGGACAGATATCTTCTTCACGCAACCACGAACCGCGGTTACGCCTAATCACGACTCTGTCAATCGAATCTTGCCTTAGGTTATGCAGTTGCTCTTGCTGCACTACTTTTTTATAATACTTTCCCCGTTTTGAAAAGATTGACGCGGAGCCTAGGCATTGTTAGCACGTACTGTTCCGCGTCGATTAAATCGGATCAGAGGTAGTATATAGGTAAAACTGCAGGAGTAGTGAACAAGTGGATATGTGTGTGTTACTGATCGAATGCCTTGATGGATCCACATCAGCATGGCTCCTACTGACGTGGACGCGGAATAAGTATCAGCAATCACACTGGAATAATCCGTCGTGGCCATTGATCCTGGCACTTTTTATCTTTTCTGTTTCCCTGTTGTTTTTGTAGGCGGCCTGTGGTTCCTTTGTGTGAAAAGAATCGCCCATATTCTCTCCTCTTGGTTTTCCGCTGGACTGCAAACAAATCACGGCTCAATGAACCTCCCACTATTCCTAACTTGATAAATGTTTTCACAAGAGGGTGCAGTGCACATGTTGCATCTGTGCGGTGGCAGACTATGGGCTATTTTTTTTTTTTTGGGCTTCTGCTTATGCATAAGCTGATTTATAGAAAACGGTGAGGAGAAACTGTTGTGGAAAGAAGCTCCTAGTAGCTAGTTACTACTTTTCTTTTTTGGCTTCTGAAAATTTAGCTTATTTGAAGTGTTAAGCTGTGAAATGTCTAAAACGCTCCTAAATAAATATATACAACCATCGATGTGCTTTTCACTTAAAGAAAAACAAAACCACTTTTCACGTGGAACAAAAACGGAACCACTTAATCTCTATCTGAATTATATCTAACTGAACATTTGAAATGTGTAACGATAATAGAACGAGACTGAATTATCTCCAAGTGAACAAGGAGAATGTGGATGCATACATCGGAGGCCCGGGTCACTGCCTAGGACCATGCGCTTTCAAAGACAACGGCGATGTGAACTGGGCTGAGGATAAGAGCAATTCCAATAGTACAGTCAACTGCTGGCTATAACAAGATGTCATGTTACTTGTAGTCATCATATAGCTAACATGTACAATAGTTGGCTATACTAATGAAGTACTTTACTAATATATGGCCCACATTTCACTCTCACAAGTCTAGGAGCACGTGCAAGAGCTGGCTATTGCATAGTAGCCCACCTCCCTTCTCTCTCCTCTTCTCTCTCTTCCAACTCATCTAAAATATATTATTTAATGCCTTATAGTCAGCTGACTGGACTCTATTGTACTTGCTCTAAGGTGGACCTCCACGGCGAGGGCGAGTTCTACCGGATCGGGCGAATTTCTCGGAGCATAAGGGTAGGAGGCGCGTCTGGCTGACGCATAGGAGCGGTGGTTGGGAGGGTCGTCGGACGGAGCAGCGGTGGCAGGCCAACAGGTCAAGGTACTGGAGGTCGTCTGCGGGGGAGCGGCGGCGACAACGGCAGTGGCGGTCGGCCGGGAGGAACCTGGCGCTTCATGTCAACGAAGGTCTGGACACAATACGGTTGTTTCCTTTTCATTTTATTATGACCTAAGCGTTATCTCTAGGGAGTTGTAGTCCTGTGTAAATAGAACGGAAAAGATAAGCGATTCAATACTCGGAATTTGAGCTGAGAAGCTCGAAAAACTGCTCTGACGCAGATTCCGGATTTGTACGTTGGGCCAGCTTTTCGATGAAAATGGCAGTGAAGCAGCCCGAGACTTCTTTTGGACTTGAGCTGTCCACAACCTAGAAGCTGGTTTAGAGCATCTCCACCGGTGCGTCCCATAGCGGCCTCGATAGCAATTTGGGGGCCGGTGTGGTTTTTGGGCTCGCATCGGTGTGGCGTTTGGCTAGTTTTTCGAGCCCAATAGAATCGCTGGCATCCCCGTGCTGGCCCCTTCGCGTAGGGCGCGAATCGGACGCGCCGGCGCCTCGCGGCACGACAGAAAACGTGCGTTGGCTCCGCACATACCGATTTCCCACCTCCTACCCACGCCTGAGTCGACTCCCACCCCTCTAGGTCGCCACCGTCGCCGTTGCCGCCGCGCCCTTGCTTGCAATAGACACCGCCGCGTCTTTAGGAACTGACGTCCATCGACACGGCCACCACCCCCTCGACCGGTGGCCGTTGTTTCGCCCGGAACAGAGTTTTCCGCCGCCACGGCACAACCGCCCCGCCCGCAAGGTGTTCGTCTGATTGCCGCGATGGACAACGACGATGAGATGATGGTGCAACTATTCACGGAGGAGCAGAACGCTGAGGCTATCCGACGGCAACCACAACAATTGATTCTAACGAGCATGCTGCGCGTTCGCCAGCCTTTCTTTGTCGTGCTTCGGCGCGATGGCTCAAAGCCAGGCAAGAGGAGGAACATCAACCGGCATCATCAAGCCGGTGCAATGACGCTTGACGCCGACTACTTCAATGACGACGCGACTCATTCGCCGAAGGAATTTCGGCGCAGGATTAGGATGAATAAGGAGCTGTTCTTGAAGATTGTCTACGGCGTCAGGGAGTACGATAACTACTTCATTGCCAAGCAAGATTGCACAGGTTTGTGGGGTTTCACCTCAATTCAGAATTAAACTGCTGCAATATGCTGTCTTGCATACGGAGCTCCTCCAGATACAACCAATGACTACCTACGGATGGCAGAGCCGACATGTACAGAGACTCTCTACAGGTTTTGCCGAACCGTCATAGCGGTGTTTGCTAAAGACTATTTGAGAGCACCAAGAGAAGATGATATAGCTCAGATCCTGCAAAAAATGCACCAAGAGGGTTTCCTCGAATGCTCGAAAGCATTGACTGTATGCATTGGGGCTGGAAGAATTGTCTTTTTGCTTGGCAGGGGATCTACAAGGGGCATATTGGTGAGTGCAGTGTCATTCTTGAGGCGGTGGCAGACCATGACCTTTGGATTTGGCATGCATTTTTTGGCATGGCGGGAACAAACAATGATATCAACGTGTTGCAGCGCTCTCCGGTGTTTGCCAGGCTAGCTGAGGGACAAGCTCCTGCCGTGAAATTTGAGGTAAACGACCACGCATAAAACAAGGGGTACTATGTAGCTGATGGTATCTACCCGATGTATGCTACATTGTGAAGACAATTCCCTCTCCAGCAAACGAGATGAGAGGTTATTTTGCAATATGCCAGGAAGCATCACGCAAGGATGTTGAGCGTGCTTTTGGGGTACTTCAGTGCGACGAACCTGTGTAGGATGACCAACCATTTGATTATCAAGGGTCACTTGCTGAGGTAGAGCATGTACCCCAAGAATTCACCGCTTTTCTTCAAATGCACAATGAAATTCGAGATGCAGATATCCATGCACAACTTAAGGCGGATCTAGCTGCGCATTTATGGGCGAGGAGAGGAGCCGCCAACAATGCATGATTTTATTTCTATTTGTTTGTTTGTATGAATAATTTAAGTACTATTTATTTGATTAATTAAATGTATGGATAATTTAAGTACTATTTATTTGATTGCATGAATAATTTAAATACTATTTGTGTGATTGTATGAATTATTGAATATAGTATGAATAAAATATGATTGATATGTTGTTTCAAAATATTGTAAAAAGAAAAAAGTTTTGGAGACCGCCGTATGGGAGGCGCCGGTGTGGGAACAACCTCCCCAAATAGAAGATGCACTACCGGCACTATCCATACAACCGTGCTGGCGACCCTGCCGGCGATTATTTGGAACGCCGGTGGAGATGCTAAAAAGAAGTCCCCCTATGCATCCGTAGATAGACAATATACAAAGAGTTGTGACCTGCCTACATGAGCCGCACCAATTATTGGAAGCCCTTAAATTAACTGTTGCCCAAATCATACAAGCGTTCATCTCAAGCTGCAACAGGGCAAACTAGTTTCTACTTTCGTGTGATAGTTAAGGGTATCACAGCGGCGCGACGCATTTTAATGTCCACGAGCGTTCATCGAGCTGCAGAAGCTAAAATGATCGTTTTTGTCCGTGCGTCCGTTTCGTCTGGGGGCTGCTCCTGCGGGGCGACGCATTTATTTTTTTCTTCTTTTTTTTCCGCTTCTCCATTTAAACATTGTTTCAAATATTACATATTGAAACATGATTTTACACAAACTAACACATAGTTTAGAACATGATTTACATAAACTAACACATAGTTTGAACCATGGTTGACATAAATATAACATTTAAAAAAAAGAAATCAGTTGTGTTGATTTCCGTATGTTCACTGCTAAGAAAGAACATTCGAGGGCACACCCAATCACCCAAACTGGAAAATCCAGCGGGAGGAGACGGTGCCCTTGTTGGTTCTACCGAGGAAGAACAGACAGAGACCTCTACTACTGCTTCGTCTGGCCCGTAGCCAGATTCGCTGTAAAGAAAGAACATTCTAAGTTCTAAATATCGGTGTCCGAGCCGGATTCGCCGGTGTGGTAGTGTCTGCGGCAGGCTGTGTCGTCGAACACATTGACGATCATCTCGCCGTCCCCCTCGTAGAGGAAGGTGAGCTGGCAGCCGGGCTTGAGCGCGAGGTCACGGGCGAACTTGTCCCACCCCGTGTGTAGGTACATCTTGTCCTGCCCGTCGAACAGGACCTCCACGGTCCAGCGGCAGAAGTTGCAGCTGGCCTCCCGTAGCTGCAAATGCGCCGGCTCGACGCCATCGACGAACTCGGTGAACTTGTCCGGGAGCCGCTTGATGCCGAGTGGGTCGTCATCGATGCGGAGGAGGAACTCGAAGCTGTGGTCGTCCTGCGAAGACGAGGAGGGCGCAGGCGACGGCGAGCGTGGGGCCGTAGCTGCTCCACCACGGCGGCCCCTTCCCCGGCCCGGGGGCGCCCAGGGCCGCGGCCTCGACCGCCTCGCCGGCCACCAGGACCGGCCATGGACTCCTCGTGGCCCTGGCTGCGTCGCAGGAACACCTAGGCGGCGCTACGGTCGAGCTTTGTGGCGGCTAGGATTTCTTTGGAGGAGTGGATGATGAAGAAGAACGCGCACCCCCTTTATATAGGCCGGAGGCATGCGGTGGCCGCGGGACGCGTGGCGTCGCCATTAACGTGGTTGGCGGAGGTGGGTTGCGGCGGCTCGGCAGCCGAGACATCGTCATTAACGTGACACAGGCTGCCGAAGCGACACAGCGGCGCAGTCACTGGCGCGTTTGAGAAGACGCATCGACGCAGAGTCGCTGTCAGGCGGACCCGACGAAACGTCCGCCAGACGCGAGCGGACACTTTCCGGACGTCCACGGAGATGCATCCGAGGCGCATATTTGGGCCAGGTTTGCGTCTCCACGGATGGCCCGGTCAGACGCATTTACGGTCACGACGGACGAAAACGGTCGCGTTTGGCTGGAGATGCCCTAACTGTTGCAACCGCTAGCACACACCATAGAAGATTGCTCTCATCTTCTGAGGTGTCAAGTCTGGCACACATATATGAGCAGCACTTGTTGACTTGGAACAATACAAGACAGAGACAGAAAAAAAAGGTTGTGAATTCTGATGCCCCTCCACTAGATGTGCCAAGAGAATGAGTAGAAAGCGTGAACAATTATTGAGGGCTCGCCTACACCTGTCGCACTCTTGTACATTTCAGTAATACTGAATGAATCAAAGCCTTGGACAAGTTTCAGGCCTACTAGGAATCATTCATGGCCAGCCTAACCTTAGCCTGTGATCAGAACGGGCTCCCTCACCTGCTAGCTGCTAGATGCCGTTTCAGCATTTGCCAAATAGAACAGGGACATACGTACAGGATCACTGGAATGCAGCAGAAACTGCACGAGAAGAGGGCACACGTGTGAGGCCGATTGAGCTCAGGTGGCGACGAGCACGGCATGTGTGATCTGATCACCCGTCATGCATCCGTCGATCACGGAGGTGATGTGAAAACTAGGAAATGATGGATCATTGTATGTGAAGCTGCAGCGGAAGTGTAATATCTCGAAACATAGGATCACCGAAGGGTAGATTTAGAAATGGAATATGCATTTCATCGCAAACGAGTGAAATTTTCATGCCTTATTGCATAAAACCTAAGAGGGATCGAGGTTTCTCTCTCGTTGCTATTAGGGTTAGAGCAATGTGAGTGTTATGAATTTCGACATGACCTCTTTTAAAATTTAGAGATTTTGGAAGATTAATTGATTTGTCATTTCATAATTGATTTTAAACAAAAAAGTAATAAGTAAACAATATATATAAATGAATTCATAATTCAAATCACATCATACATACATAAATAATTTCAAAATGAATATTAAATTTACACAAAAGCTCATAAGCAAAACCTTGAGCTTTATTGATCATACACACAAATTACATTGTCTTTACAATATTCATTATTCAAGAATGAACAAAATAATAAATAAAACAAAATAAAAATTACAAGAATTGGATCATATACAAAAAAAATCCTAAACTAATAGTCTTGGAATCTTTTGTCTCTGGATGAAATGAAGCTTGAAACCTGCAAATGGAAGAGAAACTAGCTAGGGGGTTAAAACAAGTGTCAATGACACTTATCATTGTTCAAAAATCTTGCCAGAAGCAAGATAAGCACCAGCAGACCAGAATTTGAGCAATCATGAGCTCAAGTTCCACCACAAGCACACACACAGCTCACAAGCTGTTGTGCATGCTCAACAACAAGCCAACCATTGCTTAGTCAACAAAAATGATACAGGTATGTGTGGCATTGCAAGGAAGAACCATCAAATAGTATAAAAGGGTAGAACCAGCTGAAACAATTCATCTAGTCGACCACAATCCATCCAATAAAACTCAATTTATAAGTCATCATTATTCAGAAATGGATTCAGACTTCATTTATCTCCCAATTGATCATGGAGATATCCTTTCATACAAGTCAATGCATATAATCAACACTGCATAAGCAGTTCATATATAAATAATCCACCAAGGCATGAATACAAGGTAATCCATCAAATGGACAAGCAATAGCACCACTGAGAGGTAACCAGTAGCATGACCAATTGCATCCTAGCCATTGGATCTTGTCCAATGTGCTATGGACAACAACATCAGCACCCACACACATAAGCAGCAGCTAGAGCAAGTAGACATAGATAGGCGAGCCCTATGAACAGATAGGGGAAAACCAGATCGACGCGGATGGAAGTGACCGCCATCGCGCGCTGCATCGAACGCGTCCAGCGGCGAGCCCTAGGACCACCGGAGATGGCCGGAGAATGGCGGCGACCGTGGCGGCGACGCCATCGCCACGGGATCGCCAGGTGATTAGGGTTAGGGTTCGCGTGTGAGTGAGAGAGAGAGAGTGGCTGGTGGGCCGACCGACCGCCAAGGCCGGTCTGGTTCAACCCATTTGGTTGACCTGACTGGTGGGCCCAGGGGTATTTTGGTCTTTTCACATTTTAAATAAACTTTGGACTTTACAAAATTCCAAATAATTATAAATACCTCTAAAAATTCAAGAAAAATTGGATTAGTGTATTAAAAATAATTCTTAACCAGAATAAAATAAAAATGGAATTAACAACACAATTTCAAATTTTGGATTTTTTTGAATTTAATTATGAACTTGGAATTTTAAATTTGCAATTTTCCTTTGATATAAAAATCAAGGAAAATTCCATATGAAACTCAAATATTTGTTTATCAAATGTTTTCAAAAGAAATTCTATTATTCCAAATCTTTTCTTTTAAAGGATTAATATTTTCCAAAAAGGAAATATTCTAATATTCCAAAATTTCTTTTATCTCCAAAATCAGGAAAACTCTATTATTTAAAATTCTTTATTTGAAGTTTTTCCAAAGGAAAAATCTATTATTCTTAAATCCTTTTCTTTTTAAAAGAAAACCATGTTAAAGGATTTAAAGGACTTATAAATTACTGCTAAAGGCATAAATATTTAACTCAAACCTAAATCTTAATAAATATTCTAGGGTAAGGGATTCATCATGAAATAATACACCCATGTGTGCATCATTTGGATTTTATAACATTGTCCTTACCGGACAATGATGCTTCTTTACAGAACCCGAGGTCCAGGTTCCATCCAACACATCGAAATGCATTATCTCGCAGTCACCAGGCAAGTTCACCCTTGCTCATGTCATCTTGATTATTTTCTATCCATTTACTCGAAAAAGTACTATACTTATCATTCCTGCATTGAAAATAAAATATTATTTTTCGAATTATGAATATGACTATGTGGTGGGCATTGGAACCATGGTATGTGGTCATATGGTGGAGGTTCCATTGCAAGGGTTCTACTCATATATGACTAATCACCAATGTCGTCTAGTGATTCTACCGTCGTACATTTCGCATTAACCATGAGATCTATAATGGCTCTAGGGAAGTCAGCTGTATATTTTCCCTTCTACATATCAACGGACTTGATAGAGCATGGCTGGGTGTTGTGATAACACCGTAGTAGGTTGGGAAATCCCTTTAAATCTCCATCCATGTGGATGAGAGAGCTCTACCGTCTATGATGGATTGTCCATTGCATATCGTGGGTAAAGCCGTATGAATGGAAGATGTCTACCGGGGATATGTGAGTAGGACAAAAGGGTAGGTATGCAGGGTCGCGGAGAAGGCAGTGATTGGCTTGGATCTTACACCTAGCCCCACACCCAGGAAGTGTGGACGAGAAACGTGTCTCGGTTGGTATCAATGATAAGTTCTCTTATGGGAAAAATAACGTACCTCTCCAGAGTGTATTGAATTGTGGCTGTCACTCCCTGTTCCGGGAAGGAAACTACGAACGCGGCAGGAAAGGAACTCCGTGAAGTTCTGGTCAACATGTGAAGACTGGCGGGCATAGTTTTCAAAATAAAATAAACCTTTTGGAGAAATGTTTTCGAAACATGCATTGACCTGAGATTTTCTGATCAATGGTCGTAGTTAGTGCATCAAACACCTTTTCTCTTTTGAACTTGCTGAGTACCTCTGTACTCACATTCTTTCGACACCCTTGCTAGACTGTGACAATGAAGTGGAGGCCAACGACGGAGCACCAGAAGGAGACTATGAGCTGGTATACTAGGAACCTGATCTGTCCGGAGGAGTGGAAGGCGTGGACTACGGAATAGTCTACGGAGTTGACAACAATGAGGCGGAGGATTAGTGTCTTACCTTAGACATCTTAGAGTCGAGCATCGTAGTAGCTTACCTAAATAAGTTGCTGAGCTCAGTTTGATCTTAAGTTGAGTTGTAAGAGTACTTCAGTAGTATCTTATGGTGTTCTCATCGGACCTGTGAGAATACCAACTTGTCAAGACAATGTTTGTAATATAATCTAGAGTGTTATGACCTGCAATGTTTCTGTTGTATCACTCTGAGGGATGTGATATTTGTGAAGAAGTCCCTTCATGAAGATCATATCAACGACTTGTATACTACAACATGCAGTGGTATGTTGGGTCACCGCAGCTGGTATCAGAGCAAATGTTGCGACCTTAGGTTGGAAAACCCTAGTAAAGGGAAAAAACATGTAGGAGTTAAGTAGGAATAGTAAAGAATTCTCTAGAAATATGGTGTTTTATTCACTCGAGAATAGCAAAATCATATCTTTTAGTGCGATAATTCTTTATTATAACTATTATGATGCATCATCACTACTAATATTTTACTCATGTATACAGTCAGAATGGCGTACACTTTTCCAAAGAGGAGGTTAAGGAAGGTTGAAGGCTGGCTTGGCGATTATGAGGGAAGTCTTACAGATCTCCTGCGTGGGATGCTGAAAGAACTTTGTTGCGAAACTAAGATTCCTGTTCTCAAGTACATCTACTATGATGGCGAGATAGTAGCCAAGTGTAGAGTTTTAGTACAACTACCTAAGGAACTGGAGACGAGTCGCATTATGACGCATGGAGAAGCCAAAACACTCACAACAGCGTTCCACATGGCTATCTTTAAGGCAATTCTCAAACTCAGGCAACACAAATCCGTAGAATTCTTGTGTTCAGAGTATTCTCATGTGCCTCATGCCAAGGAAGATGAGGATCCTTCTCTGAATCATCTATTCATGGCACATAAACATCCTGAAGTAGCAGCACAGCATATGGACAGCTGCAAGTCCTTGCTGACTACGCTATACTTACTTCACATGAAGATGGTGGAGGAAATCGCGCACATGCTTTCTGAGTTCACGGACCCTGACAAAGTCCAGGCTCGAATGCATGATCTTAGGGAACAACCTCAACATACAACACATTACTTCAGCCTAAACAACTTCATAGATTTGAGTGACCATGTGCCAAAATCAGAACCACCTACACCCAACTTTGTTCCACATTATCCACATGTGACAGAGTCATATGACGCAGGATATGTGGGAGACGATTCAGGAAACCCGGCTTACTCGGAGTCACCAATCGAGAACTCGACTAGTTGGCGTTTTGGGGAACCCTTTGGAGATGAAGAAGAACCTATTCCCTGTGATACCGAAGAAGAAGGAGGCGAGGTTAACCAGTATCGTAGCCAACACTGCGGGCAAGGTGAGTAGGATACCAACTCCATTTCTCTTGATTTGGAGATGGGGTATCAAACACATCTCAATATGAGGTAGGTGAGAGTTTCGGAGTAAAGAAGAAGAAAAAGAAGAAGATGAGGGGGCAGGTTGATAGGAACCCTTCATGGATGGCGAATGAGGGAGGTATGTATCCTGCTCGGGATACATACGAGTCACTGTCCAGCTATTTCGGCATGACAGATCTCTGTCTCGGCACTTCGTCCGATTCAGACTATATTCCAACTGGAAGGACTTACGTTACAGATGGTGTTTGGAAGACCAACCGTTGTACCGGATGGACTCCAGGCATGTACACGGAGACAAACGAAGATGATGAGGAGTAGTGCTCGCGAGAGGAATAATGTTGTATAGATGGTATTGTACTAAGACGTATTTTGAATTCCCGTTGGCTTGGGCTTGGAGCCAAAATAAGTGGTTATATACGCCACATGTAATATATGTGTGTAATATTATGTTATATATGGTCTATATACATAATAAATGTTTGCATTGGAGTTGCTTCTTGATTTCATTGTGTGACTAGTTCTGGGCAATGAGTTGAGCTCAGAAAACATTTGCATGGTGTAATTATGAGTATCGCTCTTTGTTACATGACTAGGGGGATATGGCGTTAGTTGAGACCGAAGATGCTCGAAGAGAGCGGGAGGCAAAGGAAAAGGAAGAAGCAGAGGCAGCAACAAAAATGGAAAATGCACCACCACCACCACATCCGATGATACACCCAGACTTTCAACAATACATGAGGTCTATGGAAGAAGATATGAGGAGGTACCAGGAGAGTCAAAACAAGAATATGCAAGATTTCTTCGCTCAAGTTATCAATGACAAGGGTAATGAAGGAAGGGGCGTGACTCTATCAGATTTTTCAGAATGCAAGGCCATTACCTTTTGCTTCGGCTCCAGAACCAATGGATGCAAAATATTGTCTGATGGATACAAAAAGGAAGTTAAGAACTGTTGGATGCAACGATGAGGAGAAGATTAGGTACGCCACTTATCTGCTGTCAGGACCAGTGGCCTCATGGTGGGAAAATGTCGTTGCAGTACATCCTCTAGACAGGGTATTCACCTAGGAAGATTTTAAGAAGAAGTTACGGGATGCTCATGTTCCGGAAAGAGTGGTGGAATTAAAGAATAGAGAGTTTGATGAACTACAACAGAACGCTGCACCAATCATGCATTATGTTAGTGACTTCAATAGACTGTCAAGGTATGCACCCGAGGAGGTGAACTCAGATGAAAAGAGGAAAAGGAGGTTTATGAAAGGAATGAACCTTTATATGAAGATGGAACTGAGGTTGGCACGGACTGCATAATTCCAGGAACCGATTGAATCGGCAATCACTTTCGAGGATGATTATAGGCAGGTCCAGGAGGATAGGAGGAAGAGGGCTCGTATCGAGCCAAGGAAGTACCAAGTTACTAAACCAACACCCTACAGGAGTTTCAAACCACGATTCCGACCTACCGGTAATCAATACAACCGTGGAGGTCCGATTCAGAACCCAAGGAATTAGATCATCTGTCACAACTGTGGACATAAAGGACATGTGCAGAAGGACTGTCAGAAGCCTAGGATCATATGTTATGGTTGTGGACAAGATGGACACATCAAGCCTGAGTGTCCGAACAAGGCATTGTGGCGTGGACAGAACTCGGGAGGAGGTCGAGATGGAGGCGAAAACTACAACAACCGCAACAACAACAACAACAACAACAACAACAACAACAACAACAACAACAACAACAACAACAACAACAACAACAACAACAACAACAACAACAAAAACCGCAACAACACCAACAAGAGGGGCAAGCCGTATGGAAAGCTGAACTGCACAACCTTGGAGCAAGTTGGAGAGTCAGATCAAACAGTCTTAGGTACGCTCAACATTCTTACTCATCCTGGCAAAGTATTATTTGATACTGGAGCAACTACTTCATCCCTTGCACGGAAGTTTGTTGAAAAATATGGGATTAGATGTTCCAAGCTAGAATATCCCATAACTGTCTTATCCGCGGGGGGAACGATCTTAGTAACCCACGTGAAAGAGGCACATGTCATAACCATATGTGAATGTGTTTATTTTGCGGACATTTTCATCATTCCCATGAAGGATATATCAGTCATCCTAGGGATGGACTGGTTGACGGAGAATGGAGCAATGATAAACTGTGGAGACAAAACAGCATCACTCCGCAATTCCATTGGAGGTCAGATAATATTTTAGGGAGACAAATATACTCAGTTGGACATAGGATTGGAGCTTAATAGTTTGAAGGAGGTAAAAATTGAAGAAATCCCCGTGGTAAATGAGTTTCAAGATGTGTTCCCCAAGGAGTTACCGGGTATGCCACCTGATAGGGAGATAGAATTCACGATAGACCTGATTCCAGGCACAACACCAATAGCTCAACGACCATATAAGATGGGACCAAATGAGTTAGTGAATTGAAATCTCAGATTGATGAACTAGAACAGAAAGGATTTATCCAAGAAAGCGTGTCACCATGGGGAACACCAGTTATCTTTGTGGATAAGAGAGGCGGAGGTAAGAGGATGTGTGGAGATTATAGGAATCTCAACAATGTAACAATCAAGAACAAGTATCCTTTATCCAGAATACAAGATCTTTTTGATCAAGTTCAAGGAGCAGGAGTCTTCTCGAAGATAGATTTGAGGTCAGGATACCATCAAATCAAGATTAAGAAGGAAGATGCTCCAAAAACAACATTTGTATCAAGGTATGGACACCATGCATACTTGGTTGTACCATTTGGACTAACAAAGGTGATACGTCTCCAACGTATCGATAATTTCTTATGTTCCATGCTACTTTTATGATGATACTCACATGTTTTATACATACTTTATGTCATATTTATGCATTTTCCGGCACTAACCTATTAACGAGATGCCGAAGAGCCAGTTGTTGTTTTCTGTTGTTTTTGGTTTCAGAAATCCTAGTAAGGAAATATTCTCGGAATTGGACGAAATCAACGCCCAGGATCTTATTTTTCCACGAAGCTTCGAGAAGTCCGGAGAGGAAACGAAGTGGGGCGACGAGGCGCCCACACAACAGGGCGGCGCGGCCCAGGTGCTGGCCGCGCGGCCCTGGCGTGTGGGGCCCTCGTGGCGCCCCCTGACCTACCCTTCCGCCTACTTAAGCCTTCGTCGATAATAGTTCCAGTACCGAGAGCCACGATACGGAAAACCTTCCAGAGACGCCGCCGCCGCCAATCCCATCTCGGGGGATTCAGGAGATCGCCTCCGGCACCCTACAGGAGAGGGGAATCATCTCCCGGAGGACTCTTCACCGCCATGGTCGCCTCCGGAGTGATGTGTGAGTAGTTCACCCCTGGACTATTGGTCCATAGCAGTAGCTAGATGGTCGTCTTCTCCTAATTGTGCTATCATTGTTGGATCTTGTGAGCTGCCTAACATGATCAAGATCATCTATCTGTAATACTATATGTTGCGTTTGTTGGGATCCAATGAATAATGAATGCTATGTTATGTTGATTATCAATCTATCATCTATGTGTTGTTTATGATCTTGCATGCTCTCCGTTGCTAGTAGAGGCTCTGGCCAAGTTTTTGCTTGTAACTCCAAGAGGGAGTATTTATGCTCGATAGTGGGTTCATGCCTCCATTAAATCTGGGACAGTGACAGAAAGTTCTAAGGTTGTGGATGTGTTGTCGCCACTAGGGATAAAACATCAATGCTATGTCTAAGGATATATTTATTGATTACATTACGCACCATACTTAATGCAATTGTCTGTTGTTTGCAACTTAATACTGGAGGGGGTTCGGATGATAACCTGAAGGTGGACTTTTTAGGCATAGATGCATGCTGGATAGCGGTCTATGTACTTTATCGTAATGCCCAATTAAATCTCACACTACTCATCATAACATGTATGTGCATTGTCATGCCCTCTTTATTTGTCAATTGCCCAACTGTAATTTGTTCACCCAACATGCTTATTCTTATGGGAGAGACACCACTAGTGAACTGTGGACCCCGGTCCATTCTTTTACATCGAATACAATCTACTACAATACTCGTTCCACTATTTTCTGCAAACATCATCATCCACACTATACATCTAATCCTTTGTTACAGCAAGCCGGTGAGATTGACAACCTCACTGTTACGTTGGGACAAAGTACTTTGGTTGTGTTGTGCAGGTTCCACGTTGGCGCCGGAATCCCTAGTGTTGCGCCGCACTACACTTCGCAGCCATCAACCTTCAACGTGCTTCTTGGCTCCTACTGGTTCGATAAACCTTGGTTTCTTGCTGAGGGAAAACTTGCCGCTGTACGCATCACACCTTCATCTTGGAGTTCCCAACGGGCACGACGACTGCGTACTAGCATCAAGACTTTTTCTAGCGCCGTTGCCGGGGAGATCAAGACACGCTGCAATGGGAGTCTCCACCTCCAATCTCTTTACTTTGTTTTTGTCTTACTTTACTTTTTATTTACTACTTTGTTTGCTGCACTAAAACAAAACACAAAAAAATTAGTTGCTAGCTTTACTTTATTTACTGTCTTGTCTGCAATCTCTATATTAAAAACACAAAAAAAAATTAGTTACTTGCATTTACTTTATCTAGTTTGCTTTATTTACTGTTGCTAAAATGGGTACTCCTGAAAATACTAAGTTGTGTGACTTCACAACCACAAATAATAATGATTTCTTATGCACACCTATTGCTCCACCTGCTACTACAGCAGAATTCTTTGAAATTAAACCTGCTTTACTGAATCTTGTTATGAGAGAGCAATTTTCCGGTGTTAGTTCTGATGATGCTGCTGCCCATCTTAATAATTTTGTTGAATTATGTGAAATGCAAAAGTATAAGGATGTAGATGGTGACATTATAAAATTAAAATTGTTTCCTTTCTCATTAAGAGGAAGAGCTAAAGATTGGTCGCTATCTGTGCCTAAGAATAGTATTGATTCATGGACTACATGCAAGGATGGTTTTATTGGTAGATATTATCCTCCTGCTAAAATTATATCTTTGAGAAGTACCATAATGAATTTTAAACAATTGGATAATGAGCATGTTGCCCAAGCATGGGAAAGAATGAAATCTTTGGTTAAAAATTGCCCAACCCATGGACTGACTACTTGGATGATCATCCAAACCTTTTATGCAGGACTGAATTTTTCTTCACGGAACCTATTGGATTCAGCTACTGGAGGTACCTTTATGTCCATCACTCTAGGCGACGCAACAAAGCTTCTTGATAATATGATGATTAATTACTCTGAATGGCACACGGAAAGAGCTCCACAAGGTAAGAAGGTAAATTCTGTCGAAGAAACCTCCTCCTTGAGTGATAAGATTGATGCTATTATGTCTATGCTTGTGAATGGTAGGACTAATGTTGATCCTAATAATGTTCTGTTAGCTTCATTGGTTGCTCAAGAAGAACATGTTGATGTGAACTTCATTAAAAATAATAATTTCAATAACAATGCTTATCGGAACAATTCTAGTAACAACTATAGGCCATATCCTTATAATAATGGTAACGGTTATGGTAATTCTTATGGGAATTCTTACCACAATAATAGGAATACACCCCCTGGACTTGAAGCCATGCTTAAAGAATTTATTAGTACACAAACTGCTTTTAACAAATCTGTTGAAGAAAAGCTTGGGAAAATTGATATACTTGCTTCTAAAGTCGATAGTCTTGCTGCTGATGTTGATCTTTTGAAATCGAAAGTTATGCCTAATGAAAATAATGATATTAAGTCATTTGCTATAGCAAACGCCATCCAAGTTAGAATTAATGAGAATATAAGATTGATGGCCGAATTGCGTGCTAGGTGGGAGAAAGAAGAAAATGCTAAAGATAACAATGTAGCTAAAGTTTGGACTATTATCACCACTAGCAATGCTAATGCTTCACATGTTGTTGCACCTCCTACTATTAATGGTAAAATAGTTGGTGTTGGCAATGTTTCTACTTCTAATGCAAAGCCTGCAAAACTGCCGGAAACTGCTAAAACTGCTGAAACTGCCTGTGATAAAACTGCTGAATTTTTTTCCAACATTGGGGATAATGATCCCATTGCTTTAGATTATAATGGTTTGGATTTTTATGATTGTCACATCTCTGAAGTTATAAGGTTCTTACAAAAACTTGCTAAGAGTCCTAATGCTAGTGCTATAAATTTGGCCTTTACGAAACATATTACAAATGCTCTCATAAAAGCTAGAGAAGAGAAATTAGAACGTGAAGCTTCTATTCCTAGGAAGTTAGAGGATGGTTGGGAGCTCATCATTAAGATGAAGATCAACGACTTTGATTGTAATGCTTTATGTGATCTTGGTGCAAGTATTTCCGTTATGCCTAGGAAAATCTATAATATGCTTGACTTGCCACCATTGAAAAATTGTTATTTGGATGTTAATCTTGCTGATAACTCTACAAAGAAACCTTTGGGGAGAGTTGATAATGTTCGCATTACGGTTAACAATAACCTTGTCCCCGTTGATTTTGTTGTCTTGGATATTGAATGCAATGCATCTTGTCCCATTATATTGGGAAGACCTTTTCTTCGAACTGTTGGTGCTATTATTGATATGAAGGAAGGTAATATTAAATATCAATTTCCTCCCAAGAAAGGTATGGAACACTTCCCTAGAAAGAGAATGAAGTTACCTTTTGATTCTATCATTAGAAAAAATTATGATGTTGATGCTTCGTCTCTTGATGTTACTTGATACACACTTTCTGCGCCTAGCTGAAAGGCGTTAAAGAAAAGCGCTTATGGGAGACAACCCATGATTTTACTACAGCACTTTTGTTTTATATTTGAGTCTTGGAAGTTGTTACTACTGTAGCAACCTCTCCTTATCTTAATTTTGTTTCATTGTTGTGCCAAGTAAAGTCTTTGATAGTAAGGTTCATACTAGATTTGGATTACTGCACAGAAACAGATTTCTTGCTATCACGAATTTGGGTTGAATTCTCTGTAGGTAACTCATAAAATTCTGCCAATTTACGTGAGTGATCCTCAGATATATACGCAACTTTCATTCAATTTGAGCTTTTTCATTTGAGCAAGTCTGGTGCCTCTTATAAATTCGTCTTTACGGACTGTTCTGTTTTGACAGATTCTGCCTTTTATTTCGCATTGCCTGTTTTGCTATGCTTGATGGATTTTTCTATTCCATTAACTTTCAGTAGCTTTGTGCAATGTCCATAAGTGTTAAGAATGATTATGTCACCTCTGAAAATATGAATTTTGATTATGCACTAACCCTCTAATGAGTTGTTTTGAGTTTGGTGTGGAGGAAGTTTTCAAGGATCAAGAGAGGAGGATGATACAATATGATCAAGGAGAGTGAAAGCTCTAAGCTTGGGGATGCCCCGGTGGTTTATCCCTGCATATTTCAAGAAGACTCAAGCATCTAAGCTTGGGGATGCCCAAGGCATCCCCTTCTTCATCGACAACATTATCAGGTTCCTCTAGTGAAACTATATTTTTATTCTGTCACATCTTATGTACTTTGCTTGGAGCGTCTGTATGTTTTTGTTTTTGTTTTGTTTGAATAAAGTTGGATCCTAGCATTCATTGTGTGGGAGAGAGACACGCTCCGCTGTGCATATGGACAAATATGTCCTTAGGCTTTACTCATAATATTCATGGCGAAGGTTGAACTGCTTCGTTAAATTGTTATATGGTTGGAAACGGGAAATGCTACATGTGGTAATTGGTATAATATCTTGAATAATTTGGTACTTGGCAATTGTTGTGCTCATGTTTAAGCTCTTGCATCATATACTTTGCACTTATTAATGAAGAAATACATAGAGCTTGTTGAAATTTGGTTTGCATGATTGGTCTCTCTAAAGTCTAGATATTTTCTAGTAAGGGTTTGAGCAACAAGGATGACAGTGTAGAGTCTTATAATGCTTGCAATATGTTTTTATGTGATTTTTGCTGTACCGGTTCATACTTGTGTTTGCTTCAAATAACCTTGCTAGCCTAAGCCTTGTATTGAGAGGGATTACTTCTCGTACATCCAAATCCTTGAGCCAATAACTATGCCATTTGTGTCCACCATACCTACCTACTACATGGTATTTCTCCGCCATTCCAAAGTAAATTGCTTGAGTGCTACCTTTAAAATTTCTATTCTTTATCTTTGCAATATATAGCTCATGAAACAAATAGCCTAAAAACTATTGTGGTATTGAATATGTACTTATGCATCTTATCTCTTATTAAGTTGTTTGTTGTGCGATAACCATGTTCCTGGGGACGCCATCAACTACCCTTTGTTGAATATCATGTGAGTTGCTATGCATGTTCGTCTTGTCTGAAGTAAGGGCGATTTACCATGAGTTGAATGGTTTGAGCGTGCATATTGTTAGAGAAGAACATTGGGCCGCTAACTAAAGCCATGATCCATGGTGGACGTTTCAGTTTTGGACAACAAACCTCAATCTCTTATGAGAATATTATTTGTTGCTAAATGCCTATGCATTAAAGAGGAGTCCATTATCTGTTGTCTATGTTGTCCCGGTATGGATGTCTAAGTTGAGAATAATCAAAAGCGAGAAATCCAATGCGAGCTTTCTCCTTAGACCTTTGTACAGGCGGCATAGAGGTACCCCTTTGTGATACTTGGTTAAAACATATGTATTGCGGTGATAATTCAGGTAATCTGAGCTAATTAGGACAAGGTGCGAGCACTATTGGTATACTATGCATGAGGCTTGCAACTTGTAGGATATAATTTACATAATACATATGCTTTATTACTACCGTTGACAAAATTGTTTCTTGTTTTCAAAATAAAAGCTCTAGCACAAATATAGCAATCAATGCTTCCCTCTGCGAAGGGCCATCCTTCTACTTTTATGTTGAGTCAGTTCACCTATTTCTCTCCATCTCAAGAAGCAAACACTTGTGTGAACTGTGCATTGATTCTTACATACTTGCATATTGCACTTGTTATATTACTTTATGTTGACACTATCCATGAGATATACATGTTACAAGTTGAAAGCAACCGCTGAAACTTAATCTTCCTTTGTGTTGCTTCAATACCTCTACTATGAATTTATTGCTTTATGAGTTAACTCTTATGCAAGACTTATTGATGCTTGTCTTGAAAGTACTATTCATGAAAAATCTTTGCTATATGATTCAGTTGTTTACTCATTGTCTTTACCATTGCTTTGGATCGCTGCATTCATTACATGTGCTTACAATAGTATTGATCAAGATTATGATGGCATGTCACTTCAGAAATTATCTTTGTTATCGTTTACCTACTCGGGACGAGTAGGAACTAAGCTTGGGGATGCTGATACGTCTCCAACGTATCGATAATTTCTTATGTTCCATGCTACTTTTATGATGATACTCACATGTTTTATACATACTTTATGTCATATTTATGCATTTTCCGGCACTAACCTATTAATGAGATGCCGAAGAGCCGATTCTTTGTTTTCTGCTGTTTTTGGTTTCAGAAATCCTAGTAAGGAAATATTCTCGGAATTGGACGAAATCAACGCCCAGGATCTTATTTTTCCATGAAGCTTCCAGAAGTCCGGAGAGGAAACGAAGTGGGGCGACGAGGCGTCCACACAACAGGGCGGCGCGGCCCAGGTGCTGGCCGCGCGGCCCTGGCGTGTGGGGCCCTCGTGGCGCCCCCTGACCTACCCTTCCGCCTACTCAAGCCTTCGTCGATAATAGTTCCAGTACCGAGAGCCACGATATGGAAAACCTTCCAGAGACGCCGCCGCCGCCAATCCCATCTCGGGGGATTCAGAAGATCGCCTCCGGCACCCTGCCGGAGAGGGGAATCATCTCCCGGAGGACTCTTCACCGCCATGGTCGCCTCCGGAGTGATGTGTGAGTAGTTCACCCCTCGACTATGGGTCCATAGCAGTAGCTAGATGGTCGTCTTCTCCTAATTGTGCTATCATTGTTGGATCTTGTGAGCTGCCTAACATGATCAAGATCATCTATCTGTAATACTATATGTTGCGTTTGTTGGGATCCGATGAATAATGAATGCTATGTTATGTTAATTATCAATCTATCATCTATGTGTTGTTTATGATCTTGCATGCTCTCCGTTGCTAGTAGAGGCTCTGGCCAAGTTTTGCTTGTAACTCCAAGAGGGAGTATTTATGCTCGATAGTGAGTTCATGCCTCCATTAAATCTGGGACAGTGACGGAAAGTTCTAAGGTTGTGGATGTGCTGTTGCCACTAGGGATAAAACATCAATGCTATGTCTAAGGATATATTTATTGATTACATTACGCACCATACTTAATGCAATTGTCTGTTGTTTGCAACTTAATACTGGAGGGGGTTCGGATGATAACCTGAAGGTGGACTTTTTAGGCATAGATGCATGCTGGATAGCGGTCTATGTACTTTGTCGTAATGCCCAATTAAATCTCACACTACTCATCATAACATGTATGTGCATTGTCATTCCCTCTTTATTTGTCAATTGCCCAACTGTAATTTGTTCACCCAACATGCTTATTCTTATGGGAGAGACACCACTAGTGAACTGTGGACCCTGGTCCATTCTTTTACATCGAATACAATCTACTGCAATACTCGTTCTACTGTTTTCTGCAAACATCATCATCCACACTATACATCTAATCCTTTGTTACAGCAAGCCGGTGAGATTGACAACCTCACTGTTACGTTGGGACAAAGTACTTTGGTTGTGTTGTGCAGGTTCCACGTTAGCGCCAGAATCCCTGGTGTTGCGCCGCACTACACTCCGCTGCCATCAACCTTCAACGTGCTTCTTGGCTCCTATTGGTTCGATAAACCTTGGTTTCTTACTGAGGGAAAACTTGCTGTTGTACGCATCACACCTTCCTCTTGGGGTTCCCAACGGGCACGACGACTGCGTGCTAGCATCAAAAGGCACCAGCTATTTTCATGAATTTGATGAACAAGATATTCATGAAGTACTTGGACAAGTTTGTGATAGTGTTTAGCGATGACATTCTGATATATTCCAAAGATAAAGAGGAACATGCAAAGCATTTCGAGATTGTTTTGCAGATCCTGAGGGAACATCAGCTATATGCTAAGTTTAGCAAGTGCAAATTTTGGTTGGATAGTGTAGAATTTCTTGGACATGTCATAACCAAAGAAGGGATAGCGGTGAATCCAAGGAAGGTTCAGTCTGTATTGGAGTGGAATTCACCCAAAAATGCTAAGGAAATCAGAGGATTTCTTGGAATGGCAGGTTACTATCAAAGATTCATTGAGGGATTTTTGAAGATTGCAGGACCAATGACAAAGTTATTAAAGAAAAACACCCCATTTGTGTGGACTGATGAGTGTGAAGCTAGTTTCCAGAAACTTAAGGAAAGTTAACCATAGCACCAGTGTTAGCAGTTCCAGAACCAGGAAAGTATTATACGGTATATTGTGACGCTTCCAAGAATGGACTTGGATGTGTTCTAATGCAAGACCGTAAAGTAATAGCTTATGGATCAAGACAACTGAAGCCACATGAACATAACTACCCAGTACATGACATAGAATTGGCGGCAGTCGTGTATGCTTTGAAGAGTTGGAGAAAATTTATTTATGGATCCAAGTGTGAGCTATATACGGATCATAAGAGTTTGAAGTATTTCTTTACCCAAAAGGAATTAAACATGAGACAGAAGAGATGGTTAGATCTGATCAAAGATTATGAATTGACGATCAACTATATACCAGGCAAAGCTAATGTTGTAGCAGATGCTTTGAGTAGAAAAAGTACTGAGAATCAACCTACGGAATGGGAAATTCCAAAGGAACTTCGGAAAGAGTTAGAAGAAGCTCAGATCCTACTCATTCAAGGTGATACAGTGGGAAGTGTAGCAACCTCGAGGATCATGGATGAGATGTATTCTGATTTGAAATATGAGATCATTCAGAAACAAGTTAATGATCCATTCATCCAAGAATAAATAAAGTGAATTGAGGAAGGAAAACCATCTGAATGCAATGTTGGAGAGTTTGATTCATTATATTTTCACAAGAGGATATGTGTACCAGATGATCCGGAAGTTAAGGAAATCATACTGAAGGAAGCTCATGAAACACCTTACTCAATACATCCGGGAAGTACCAAGATGTATATGGATTTGAAAGAAATGTTCTGGTGGAACAACATGAAAAGGGAAATAGCCAAGTATGTCTCGGAATGTCATACATGTCAATGAGTAAAGGCAGAACACCAGAGTCCTGCTGGATTACTTAAACCCTTGGAAATTCCGGAATGGAAATGGGATGAGATCGGAATGGACTTTGTTACCGGTCTACCAATGACCAGTAAAAGAAAGGATATGATATGGGTAATTGTTGATAGACTTACCAAGAGTGCTCATTTTATAGCAGTAAATCAGAAGGATACTTCTGAGAAGCTTGTGGATATCTATGTCAATGAAATAGTTAGCAAACATGGAGTACCAAAGAAGATAGTCTCAGATAGAGGTTCGATCTTCACGTCAGCATTTTGGAAACAACTCCAAGAAGCTCTAGGATCCAAGTTGGACTTCAGCACGACATATCATCCACAAACCAGAGGAAAAATGGAAAGAACTAATCAAATAATTGAAGACATGCTTAGAGCTTGTGCTCTCGACTTCGAAGGCTCATGGGAGGACCATCTACCACTAGCGGAGTTTTCATACAATAACAATTATCATAGTAGTATTCAAATGGCACCGTATGAAGTATTGTATGGAAGAAAATAAAGAGTTTGCACCAGATTACATCAAGGAGAGACAAGGAGTCATCGAGGTTATCAAAGATAGACTCAAGATAGCTCAGAGTCGACAAAAGAGTTATGCCGAGCAGAAACGAAGGCTGTGGGAACCCAAAGTGGGAGACATGGTATATTTGAAAGTTATCCCAATGAAAGGACTAAAAAGATTCGGTGTGAAAGGAAATTCAAGGTGTCAGATTCGTTGACTGAAACCTCTCCCATAAGCAAACATGATAAGCACCAGAAGGCCAAGGTGTTATATCTTTACAAATGTATACTAGATTATTGACTCTAGTGCAAGTGGGAGACTGTTGGAGATATGCCCAAGAGGCAATAATAAAACTGTTTATTGTTATATCTTAGTGTTCATGATAAATGTTTACATCCCATGCTATAATTGTATTAACCGGAAACATTAATACTTGTGTGTTTTGTAAACATAAAGGAGTCCCTAGTAAGCCTCTTATTAAACTAGCTTGTTGATTAATAGATGATCATGGTTTCCTGATCATGAACATTGGATGTTATTAATAACAAGATCATATCATTAGGTGAATGATGTGATGGACATACACCCATAGTAACCGTAGCATATGATCAAGTCATTTAGTTCTTTATGCTTCAAGCTTTAATTTGCATAGTAACTTAATCCTTCGACCATGAGATCTTGTTAATCACCTACAACAGAGTGATGTTTTGATGACACCAAACACTACTGCGTAAATGGGTAGTTATAAAGGTGGCATTAAGTGTTCGGAAAGTATAGGGTTGAGGCACTTGTATCAATAGTGGGATTTGTCCATCCTAATGACGGATAGATATACTCTGCGCCCTCTCGGTAAAATGATATATAATTAGCTTGCAAGCATGTGACTGGTTCACAAGGGATATCGTATCACGGTATGAGTAAATAGTACTTATCGGTAACGAGGTTGAACTAGGTATGGAGATACCGACGATCAAACTTCGGATAAGTAAAATATCGCGAGACAAAGGGAATTGTTATTTTATGTGAATGGTTCTTTCGATCACGAAGTCATCGTTGAATATGTGGGAGCTATTATGGATCTCCAGGTCCCGCTATTAGTTATTGATCGGAGAGGAGTCTCGATCATGTCCGCATAGTTCTCGAACCGTAGGGTGACACACTTAAGGTTTGATGTAGTTTTAAGTAGATATGGAATATGGAATTGAGTTCGAATGTTGTTCGGAGTCTCGGATGGGATCCAGGACATCACGAGGAGTTCTGGAATGGTCCGGATAATAAGATTCATATATACGAAGTCACATTCCAAGTTTGGGAGTGGCCCGGTGAATTTATGGAAGGTTGTAGAAGTTTCTAGAATAACCCGGAATAAATCACTATGGAAGGTAGAGTCCCGGAGGGACTCCACCAGCCCTAGCCAACCCACCAAGTGGGAAGGTGGAGTCCATGGTGGACTCCACCAAGGTGGCCGACCACACCACAAGGAAGGGGAAGAATCCCACCTTGTCTAGGTTTCCCAAATTTGGTAAATTTTGGAGTTGGACTCCAATGTGGTTTTGGGGTAAACCCTAGGGATTTCCACCTATTTAAAGGGGAGGGGCTGCCACTACTTGGCCGCACCACCCAAGGGGCACCAAGGCCGGCGCCCAAGAGCACCCCCTGACATAGGCATCCCCAATGGGCCTGCCAAAGATGGTACCCGGGGTTTATGGAAGGCCCATAAGTCAAAGAATATGAATCTCGAAAGCCCAATTAGTATTAAGGAAGGATAGAGTGGTATTAGGAAATATAGAGATGTGTAACTTTACGGGTTGAACTCAGGGAGTCTCCCGGAATATGTAATCTTGTGTAACACGAAACCCTCGGCCCCGCCTCCTATATAAGGGGGAGTCGAGGGACAAAGAGAGGATCGAATCTATTGTCAACAGAACCCTAATTTCTTAATCGTCGAGCACTTTTCGGCTGAAACCTTTGAGATCTACTTGCCCTCGCTCTACTTCCAACTAAACCCTAGTCTACAATACGTAGGCATTGACAAGTTAATCCCTTGTCAATTGGCGCCGTCTGTGGGAATTAGAGGCGACAAGGAGCTGATCTCGATGGCACGTTCAAGATCGTCGACTTCTTCGGTAGCAAGCAACGCGATGGATAGAGGTAAACAGATCGAAACGAATCTAGTTGATTTTGTTCCTCACCTGCCCTCCCGTTTGGATGCATATGCGTATCTGGAGGAGCCTATGGAGATGACATTCGGCAAGTTCCACGTCCGCGTCGAAAAAGAAGGATCGTATCGTCTCGAAGTTTCGATCTCGTCGGAATTATCGGAGATTAATTCCGATTTTTCAGACTCCACGTCATCGATTGAGACACGCGACGAGGAGATCTCGCTGCCAGGCTTCATCAGCACTAAAGTGAAAAACTCGCCAAGATCTTCAGCGACATGTCCTTCGAGTCATCTGCGGACTCCGATATAAGCGGTGACTCGAGCAACAACGACAGCTTCAACTTCATCGACAGATCCATTATTGTTCGAGAGGTCTTCACCGATCTATATGATGGTGTCAACAATCCCGACAAAGTTCAAAATCCAAAATATCATCAGATCTATGCAATTGGAGAAACAAGTCGCCCACAGGAGGAGACATCAGAGAACTTCAACGATGCGGGAAACCCGTATGTCAATCCTGCAGATCTCACGCGAGGTTTGGGAACCAAATATATCGGACCTGGAACACGAGAGATGGTACAATTTTCGTAGGCAGTATGGGATCGAGTTGCAAGAGCTATTAATGGTACAGAGCCAATGACCATAACAGCGACACCTGAAGAGTTACAAACATACCAATATAGACTTGCACGTACCAGGCGGGAGCTCGAGAAACAGAAAATCGAGCTGGATAGGAGGCAAGAAGTGGCTTCCGCGTCAAGCAGGTGAAGGGCGGATTTGAGTCGACAATCCGGCACTTCGGGAGATAGTCACAGAGTAGCTCGAAATAGAGCGAGATCTCGACTGCAAAATATACCTAAGGCTGATAGGGAGAATTTGGTTCAAAACCTCGACATGTCCTTTATGTCAATCGACACAAGGGGGAATATTATTCCCAAAACACCAGATGCTGGATACATGGCGACTCAAGCCTTCATACTTGCATCCAGGCCACCTCCCGGAGATCCAAGAGAAGCGTTGTATAATATGGCCATGGCAGGAGTTGGAGCTATGGGAACAGCGTTTGCGAATTCGCCTCCCGAAGGTTCCGCAAGGAAAAATAGTCCACGACCTACTGCAGCAGTACCAGGTCCCGAGAGAACAAGTGGGGCAAGAGACGCATCAACTCAAGCACGGGTAGACAGAGCGCGACAAAATAGAAGGGAACATCGGCATTCCCCAGAAACGGACGAAGAGGATATATGTGGGTTACCGTGCTTTACAAGACGAGTCCGTGAAACTCGAGTTCCTTCAGGGTTTAAGCTACCCGATAACTTCAAAAAATTCGATGGTTTGCAAGATCCTGAGGACTGGTTAGTTGATTACCTCGAGACAGTAAAACTGATAGGCGGAACCAGAGCAACAGCCATGCAAAGTGTCCAAGTGCACTTGAGCAGAGCCGCACGATCATGGATAAAGAAGCTGCCCCCGGGGTCTATTGACAGTTGGGACAGTTTCGAGGATATCTTTGTGAATAATTTCCGATCCACATGCAAAAAACCTGCAGGAGTTGAGGGCTTGCAGGCAGAAGTATGATGAATCAATGAGAAAATACATCCAGAGGTGGAATATTATTAAAACTCGGCAGAGAATATATCTGACGAGAGAGCAATAGATGCGTTTGTGGCAGGAATTCGACGGAGAGATTTTGTCGAAGATTTGGGGAGAACCAACCCAAAGACAATATCAGCATTAATGGAAATAGCGAATAGGTGGGAAGATGGAGAAGATGTTGTTCACAACAAGCGACATAGGTCGCTAGAGGAGGACCGAAGTCGAAACTTTCAAAACAGACGACGATTTCCTCGGCAGTTCTGGAGTTATGATGCTCCTGGCCAAATATCGGCTGGATTTCGAGGAAACAATGGAGGAAATAGTCAAGATGATTATCAGAGAAGTGGCGAGCAGCGAGGCGATAATAGAGACGACTCCCGTAACAATAGACAAAACAATGGACCAAGGTTCCAGAGACCATATGTATCTCCCGTGGATATGATGAACGGACCGTGTCAGATGCACTTTTATCTCGACAATAATGGAAAGAGGCAGTCAGGTCATCTGCAGAAGGACTGTCGAAATTTTCAAGCAATGCTGAGGTTTGCAGGGCAAGCCAACATGCAAGCAATGAATAGAAACCCCCAGGGGCCAAAGAGTGAAATCCACCTTCCGCCTCCTCCCGCAATTACGGATGCAAATCGACATCAGTTACAAATAGCGGTAGCTCCAAACCCACCTCCTCATATCGACACCAATGGCGCGGTCTCGATGATTCAGAAAGCTAGGCCGTCTAACAGAGCTCAGAAGGTAATTTCGCGACAAGTGTTCATGGAATAGAAGATGCCTCCAGCAACAATCGATTACCTAAATTGGTTGGGACAAGATATTGGCTTCACGATAGCAGACCACCCACAGCAAGTTCCTCGGCCAGGGCAATCAGCATTGATTTTACCAGCAGTAATCGCAGGGTTCGATGTTTCACGAGTATTCATAGATGGAGGCAGCAGCTTAAACCTTATGTATGCAGATACATTGAGGAAAATGAACATATCCCTGGAGAATCTAAAACCAACTGACACGTGTTTCCATGGTATCACACCAGACAAGCCGAGTTATCCGCTTGGGAAGATCAATCTAGATGTTCAATTTGGGACCCGAGAGAATTACAGAATAGAAAGATTGGAATTCGAAGGTGTGGATTTCCCGTCGCAATATCACGCTTTGTTGGGACGACCAGCATACGCCAGGTTTATGGCGATACCACACTACACATACTTGTTGTGGAGGCTACATGGACCCAAGGGACCAATTACGGTCAAAGGCAGTTTCGCGTTAGTTGATAAATGCGACAAGGATTTTCATCGATTGTCAGAAACTTTCGGGATGCAAGCAGAGTATATGGCGTCAAGGTTAACAATAGACTATGATGTGTTTCCAGACGTAGGGAGGCCACTCAGGGAACCAACCTTTAACACTACCAAGGATTCTAAGGAGGTACAGATTCACCCGACAGATCCAAAGAAAACGACGTCCAGTGCACCAAACATGGACCTCGCATAGGAAAACGCGCTCGTCGAGTTCCTCCGTGAGCACTGGAAAACCTTCGCATGGTGTCCAGCTGACATGCCAGGAGTACCCAGGGAACTTGCCGAGCACCACCTAAACTTGGATCCAATAGCGAGACCAATTAAACAACCTTTGCGGCGTTTTTCGGAACCAAACCGCAAAGCTATGCTGTCAGAAATTGATCGACTCAGAGAGGTTGGTTTTATCAAAGAGTTACATACAGAAGCCACGTGGGTAGCTAACCCAGTACTGGTCCCGAAGAAAAACACAAAAGTCCTTCGCATGTGCGTCGACTTCATGTGTCTCAATAAACATTGTCCAAAGGATCATTTTCCCCTCCCAAGGATCGATCAAATTATCGACTCCACGGCAGGCTGTAAACGTCTTTCCTTCCTAGATGCATATTCTGGTTATAACTAGATCAGATTAAAAGAAGATGACGAGGTCAAAACAGCCTTTATAACACCCTATGGCGTGTTCTGCTACAGAACAATGCCTTTTGGTCTGAAAAACGCGGGAGCAACATACCAGCGGATGATGCAGAAGTGTCTTGCAACACAGATTGGCAAAAACGTACAAGTGTACATCGACGATGTCGTCATAACAACAAAGAAGGGGTCAACATTGATCGAGGATCTAAAGGAAACTTTCGACAACCTCGACAAGTTCCGCCTCAAGCTGAACCCGACAAAGTGCTCCTTTGGCGTTCCTGCGGGAGAACTTCTCGGGTTCCTAGTTTCAGCAAGAGGAATCGAGGCCAACCCAGAGAAATTTCAAGCTATCGTAACAATGAGGAAGCTAACAAAGTTGAAGGAAATACAACAGCTGACTGGGCGAGTCGCAACTTTAAGCAGATTCGTCGCCAGGCTGGGAGAAAAGGCGTTGCCATTTTACGCTTTGATCAAACACGGAGAGAAGTTTCAGTGGAACGAAGAAGCAGACAAAGCTTTCGAAGATCTTAAGCGAACAATCTCGACACCACCAATCCTGGTAGCGCCTAAGGAGAAAGAGCCTCTCTTGTTATATATCGCAGCCACGCCTCAGGTGGTCAGCACAGTACTCGTGGTCGAAAGAGAGGAAGAAGGAAAACTCCATGGAGTGCAGAGGCCGGTATATTTCATCAGTGAAGTTTTGTCACTCTCGAAACAGTGATATTCGCAGTACCAAAAGCTAGCATATGGAGTGTTTACAACCGCAAGAAAACTGCGACACTATTTTTCGGCGCATCCGATAATAGTGGTCAATGAAGCACCTTTATCCAATATATTAAACAATCCAGAAGCTACGAGTCGAGTCTCCCTTTGGGGAATAGAGCTTTCCCCTCGGGACATCACATACGAAAAAAGAAAAGCAATAGAGTCGCAGATCTTACCAGATTTCATCACAGAATGGATGGAGCTGCAAAACATGGGACCTCCAGATTTATCGAGAACTTGGACTATGAACTTTAACGGGTCCAAGAGATTAGAAAGAGATGGAGCAGGCGTGATATTATTATCACCTCAAGGCGACAAGTTGAAATATGTCTTACGGATGACATTTCCAAACGCATCTAACAATGAAGCAGAATACGAAACACTTATACATGGGATGCAGATGGCAAAGGCTTGCGGCGCAAATTGATTAAAAATCTTTGGTGACTCACAATTGGTGGCTCAACAAGTGATGAATCAATGTGATGCAGTCAATGATAGTATGATAGCATACAAAGAAGTGTATAACGAGTTCGAGAGGTTATTCGACGGTGCGAAGTAAATCACATCAGCAGGCTCAGCAACGATGAAGCCGATGTTCTCGCAAACATCGGGTCACAATGTCTCGCAATTCCACCTGGCGTGTTTTGGGAGGAAATCGCTGAAAGATCAACCAAGGCGAAAAAACAGCAGAAGAAGGAGAAGGAGGAGAAAACCTCGGGGGCTAAAGAAGTACCATCTTAAGAAGAGGAGGAACCTAAGGTAATAATGATGATACAAATTCCATGGATGCAGGCGTACATAGCGTATATCTCGAGACAGGAACTACCCGACGATCCAGTTGATGCAAGGCGAGTTATTAGGCGTTCTAAAGCCTTTACTGTGGTCAAAGGAGAGCTATACAAATGAGGTATTTCGGGAGTACTACAAAGATGTGTCACACCTGAGGAAGGAAGGCTAATTCTGAAGGATGTACACGAAGGAGTGTGTGGACATCATGCAAGCAGCCGAGCTATAGCAGCCAAGGTTTTCAAAGAAGGATTTTATTGGTTGACAGCAATCGAGGATGCAAAAGACATAGTTCGTACTTGCGACGCGTGCCAAAGGTTTGCTGCAAAACCTCATTCTCCGGCAGCAGAGTTGATGCCAATACAGTTGCCTTGGCCCTTTGCTCAGTGGGGTCTCGACATGGTAGGAAAATTACACAAGGCCTGGCCAGGAGGATACGAGTATATGCTCGTAGCTGTCGACAAGTTCACAAAGTGGATAGAAGCGAAGCCGATAAATTCACCAGATGGAGCATCCGCAATCAAGTTCGTAAAAAGTATCGTTTTTTGATTTGGAGTGCCTCATAGCATCGTCACGGACAATGGTAGTAACTTCACATCCAATGAATTCAAGGCATATTGTGCAGAGGTAGGCATCAAACTACACTTTGCGTCAGTTGCGCACCCACAGACCAACGGTCAAGTCGAGAAAGCCAATGGCATTATCTGCAATCGTATCAAAAAACGCCTGCTAACACCATTGGAAAAAGCTCGACATACATGGCCAGAAGAGTTGCCTAGTGTGTTATGGAGTATTCGAACAACACCAAATACAGTGACACAGGAAACCCCGTTTTTTCTGGTCCATGGAGCTGAGGCAGTGTTGCCGATAGAAATAGAACATAACTCTCCGAGAGTAATGGAGTATGATGAAGAAACTTCAAGAAAAGCATTGGAGGATGATGTCGATGCACTCGACGAAGCTCGAGACGAAGTATTGTCACGAGTTACCAAGTACCAGCAAGATCTAAAAAACTACCACAGTCGACGTTTGCGATCAAGATCCTTCCAGGTAGGCGACTTAGTTCTTCGGCTTACACAAAAAAGCCATGAGAAACTCGAGTCGCCCTGGGTTGGCCCTTACATCGTCACAGAAGTAATCGAAGGAGGAGCATACAGGATAAAGGACAAGAAGACAGGGGTTGCCGAGCCAAATCCTTGGAACGTGGCGCAACACAGGCGTTTTTACACCTAAAGTCAAAATATAGTCTCCTTTGTAAACATACAATGTACTGAAACGCCCGCGAGTTTTCAGACGCACTCTTTTCCTTTCAGGGCACCGAGTGGGGCTGAAAGGTTTTTAATGAGGCGGGCTCGCGGTGCTGCAATATAATAAAGATATTGGTGATATACATCTTTTTCATCGACAGGCTCGGGGGCTCATAACCCGCAGTAACAATATATATAACTTTCCGCAAAATACAATTATTCCCCTTGGCGTAAAAATAGTTCGCAAATCAAAAAAGACATAAGCACTGGCCAACAATAGGCTCGGGGGCTTGATGAAAAGAAAAAAACGCATCAAGCTGCTTTACAATATAGATTGTGTTTATAACATGCAAAACCTTACCACCAGGAAAAATTCGGCATGGATAAGCAAACTTTCAGTTGCTACCTAGTATATCATCTATATTTACCCGCTCATTGCTTGCAGCACCAGTTCTATGTTCAGCATAGCTACCTCTCACGAAGAATTCGGCTTCTAGCCGAAGTAGTTCATCCATCATCTCTTCAGCTACAGGGGTCACAGCATCGTTGATTTTATCGATGTTCCTCTTCCTCTTCGACAACTTGGCCAAGCACTTGGCGACAATTCGAGTCATGTCTAACTTCGGGTAGCAGACTTGTATCATAATCATAGCAAATCTGGCTCCAGCAGATAGTTGGGCTCGCACAGATTCATGGATTCGAGGGGCATCCCAGAACTTATCCATCAAAGCAGGAAGAGTTTCTGGTGTTTTGTTGCGTGGAAACATGGTACTATAAATTAAGGACAATGTCCTTGTGCAGAAGTCGAGAAAATCGCGGACCTGACCCGCGCGATCTTGAAATCTGACGATTTGGCGGGTACGTTCAGGCGTAGCCCAAAAATTAGAACCATGCTCTAGCGCAAGCTTGAGAAGCACATTGGACCGAGATTCCACACGCTGATCTTCAGCAGCAGTATCCAAAAAAGAACCTATTTTAGCGGAAGCTTCAGCAAGGAAAGAAAAAACAGTAAGAATAAAATCAAATATGGCCAAGTTTAAAAAAGTGTACCCGTCATATCCAAGCTGGAGTCGTTCATCAGTTGAAGCATGTAATTTTCCCGTGAAGTAGCTTCGGCAGCCTCAGTAACCGCGGTTTTCTTCAGCGCTAGGGCTTCCTGAGCTTGTTGAAGAGCAAGTTTTTCCCTTTCAGAAGATCTTCAAGACTGTTCCATTATCACAAGAGCTTGTTTCTTCATCGACTGAAGTTGTTGTCGAAGATCGTCTAAATCTTCATTCTGTGCAGCACTTGAAGAACCTTCAATAAACTCGACAACGGCGGCCTTTTTCGAGCAAGACGTAGCTGGTAATGCATCCGAAGAACGAGGCACCACGGTATAGTTGTCAAAAATCAACTGGAGAGAAATTTTCGGTATCAATAATTTGGCAAGATAGCTTTTCATTGATCCAGTCAGATATTTACATGAGCATTACAAAAGAAGGTTCCTAATGAACCAATGGGGCAGCTGTCGACAAAGCTACCTCGGTGACGTCGAAAAAAGAAAAAGAACAAAACAAAAGACGGGGACAGGACGGTCTACTTGACCTCTGGCTTTGTTGAGATAGGGGAAGGAGTTGGTTTGCATCCAAGGAAGGAGAGGATCTTCTTCGAGTTTGGCTTAGCAGCTTTAATCATAGATTGCCACTTCTTCGTCTCCATCTTCCCGACGTCACCAACCTTCATCCAATCGACAACTTGTTGGCTTTCGGCAACCAAAGCAATGGTGCCTTCAACGCCAATCTTCAAGCCCTCTTGCCGAAGACCTAGCCCAAGATCTTCTTCAGGGATGAAGTGTTGGGCTAGTGCAGTGAAAGAGTCGGGTTCCTTTTTCTTCGCGAAAGTGTAGGGAAAAAGCCGTAACAGCCCCGATCTAGCGTCAGCAATGCCTTGGCGTGCCTCGTCTCCATGAATTTCAAGGAGGCAGAGCGCGTCGAGAAGGCGATCACCTTCAGGATTCTCAAGATCATAATCTCGGTGCGTCTTTCCTGATGAGGCAAAATTTAGCTTGTCAACAAATGCGCAAAGAAAAGCATGATTTCCCGAAGAAATCAAAGTGGTTAGAGCACTTACTAACAAAGCGTCGGCTCTGTGACTCCAAGCGAGTGATAATTTCTTCTTCGCGAGCAGACTGCTGAGCTGTGTTTTCGCTCAAGGCATTTTCCGCGTCTTGAAGTCTCTTTCGAAGACCCTCGACAGCGGCAGCATCTGATTCAGCCTTTTCGCGAGCTTTTTCACTTCGTTCAAGCTTGCGGGCAAGGTCATCAGCACGCTTGTTTGCCTCAGAAAGGGATTCTACCAAAATAAAGGGCGACATAAGTTACAACAAAATAGAAGAGGCAAATCTATTCGATGAAATGCAGCAAGTAAAGAATACCTTTCAGCTCATTGGCAAGAACACGGTACCCAATAAATTGGGTACCGACAAATTCCTTCATTGAAGGCTGAAAAGTAACACGGAATAAAAAAAGGGTTGAAGAATTTCGACAACAAAAGAGTTGGAAACATTCGACAGCAAAAAGAAAACAAGAAAGGCACTTACACCATTCATAAGAGGAGTCGCCCAGCTGTCGGTCAAAAGACTTAGCTCTTTTCCTTGATCAGTCCTTGCTCTTTTTGGCGATGGAGCACGGGGGCTCACAACAGGACTGGGATGTCCTATATCCTGTTATGGAGGCGAGGTTTCGTCCGCTGCGGGACGAGTCTCGGAGAGAACTAAAGTACGAGACGTGCTCGTTCAAGCAGTCACGTCAACAGGAGGATTTTCCTCCTCGTCACCACTATACATCAGGAAATATATAAGAAACAAAGATAGGCAAAATTATCGGATGCATAGGAAAAAGTAGATAGAAACTTACGAGCTGACAAGGGCATCATCGTAAGGGTTGAATGGTCTGTCCTCCTTTTCGGGTAAAGTTTCCTCGAGAGGGGACTTATTTTTGGAGGTACCAGAATCTGCGGCATCGTCTCTCTTCCGCTTGTTCGTTGGAGAAATAGCAGAGGGGAGGGAACGCGTGGACTCGGAAGCCTCAGAATCAACTTCTCTTTCAGAGGAAGCCGCGGATTTGTGAGAAACCGCGACTTCGCTCTCAGGGCGAGAAGTGCCCTGGTGTTCGTCGGTGACGATGGTCCGTTCTTCGACTTCCCCACCTTCAGGAAGAGGAGGAAGAGAAGCTAGGACTTGATGTTTGTACAAGGGAAAGATATGTCGACAATAGGTTATACAAAAGATGCCATCAAAAATAGTAGTCGACAAATACTAAAAACTCGAAAGGATAAAAATTTACCTTGGGGAGTGAAGGAGATATGCCCAAGAGGCAATAATAAAAGTGGTTATTATATATCTTTATGTTTATGATAAATGTTTATATATCATGCTATAATTGTATTAACCGAAACATTAGTACATGTGTGATATGTAGACAACAAAGAGTCCCTAGTATGCCTCTTAACTAGCTTGTTGATTAATGGATGATTAGTTTCATAATCATGAACATTGGATGTTATTAATAACAAGGTTATATCATTATATGAATGATGTAATGGACACACCCAATTAAGCATAGCATAAGATCACATCATTGAGTTATTTGCTATAAGCTTTCGATACATAGTTACCTAGTCCTTATGACCATGAGATCATGTAAATCACTTATACCGGAAAGGTACTTTGATTACACCAAACGCCACTGCGTAAATGGGTGGTTATAAAGGTGGGATTAAGTATCCGGAAAGTATGAGTTGAGGCATATGGATCAACAGTGGGATTTGTCCATCCCGATGACGGATAGATATACTCTGGGCCCTCTCGGTGGAATGTCGTCTAATGTCTTGCAAGCATATGAATAAGTTCATAAGAGACCACATACCACGGTACGAGTAAAGAGTACTTGTCAGGATACGAGGTTGAACAAGGTATAGAGTGATACCGATGATCAAACCTCGGACAAGTAAAATATCGCGTGACAAAGGGAATTGGTATCGTATGTGAATGGTTCATTCGATCACTGAAGTCATCGTTGAATATGTGGGAGCCATTATGGATCTCCAGATCCCGCTATTGGTTATTGGTCGGAGAGAGTACTCAACCATGTCCACATAGTTCACGATCCGTAGGGTGACACACTTAAGGTTTGATGTTGAAATAGTAGAACTTGAATAAGGAATGGAGTTCGAAGTTTTGTTCAAAGTCCCGGATGAGATCCCGGACATCACGAGGAGTTCCGGAATGGTCCGGAGAATAAGATTCATATATAGGAAGTCATATTCCAAGTTTGGAAATGATCCGGTGCATTTATGGCAGGTTCTAGAAAGTTCTAGAAAAGTCCGGAAGAAACGCACTATGGAAGGTAGAGTCCCGGAGGGACTCCACAAGCTTGGCCAGCCAAACCCTAAGGGAGGAGTCCCAGGTGGGCTCCACCTAAAGGTGGCCGGCCACCCCACCTCAAGGAAAGGTGGGAGTCCCACCTTGGGTAGGACTCCCTCCTTGAGTAGGTTTCCCACATATGGGAGGTTTTAGTGTTGGGGTCTTATTCGAAGACTTGGACTACAACTCTTGGGGCTTCCACCTATATAATGAGGGACAAGGGGAGGGTGGCCGGCCACTCTTGGCTCAGCCTTGGCCGCACCCCTTTGAGGGCCGGTGCACAAGCCCCCTCTCCCAAACCCTAGCCGCCCCTCTCTCCTCCACCTCTCCCGCACGCTTAGCGAAGCTCCGCCGGAGTTCTCCATCGCCACCGCCACCACGCCGTCATGCTGCCGGATTCAAGGAGGAGCCACTACTTCTGCTGCCCGCTGGAACGGGGAGAAGGACGTCGTCTTCATCAACACCGAACGTGTGACCGAGTTCGGAGGTGCTGCCCGATTGTGGCACCGTGATCAAGATCTTCTACGCGCTTTTGCAAGCGGCACGTGATCGTCTACCGCAGCAATAAGAGCCTACTCTTATAGGCTTTGGAAATCTTCAAGGGTTAGTCTCGTTCATCCCCTCATTGCTCCCATATTCTAGATTGCATCTTGGCTTGGATTGCGTTCTCGCGGTAGGAAATTTTTTGTTTTCTATGCAACGAATTCATACAGTGGTATCAGAGCCGTGTCTATGCATAGATGGTTGCACGAGTAGAACACAATGGTTTTGTGGGCGTTGATGCTCTTGTTATCTTTAGTTTGAGTACTTTGCATCTTTGTGGCATAGTGGGATGAAGCGGCTCGGACTAACTTTACATGACCGCGTTCATGAGACTTGTTCCTCGTTCGACATGCAACTTGTATTGCATAAGAGGCTTTGCGGGTGTCTGTCTATCCTACTATAGTGAAGATTCAATTTACTCTTCTATTGACAACACTAGTATCACCGTTGTGGTTCATGTTCATAGGTAGATTAGATCTTACTCGAAAACCCTAAACCACGTAAAATATGCAAACCAAATTAGAGACGTCTAACTTGTTTTTGCAGGGTTTGGTGATGTGATATGGCCATAATGTGATGATGAATATGTATGAGATGATCATTATTGTATTGTGGCAACCGGCAGGAGCCTTATGGTTGTCTTTAAATTTCATGTTGAGTAGTATTTCAAAGTAGTTGTAATAGTTGCTACATGAGGTGAACAACCATGAAGACGGCGCCATGAACCTTGACGCTACGCCGACGATGATGGAGATCATGCCCGTTGATGATGGAGATCATGTCCGTGCTTTGGAGATGAATATCGAAGGCGCAAAGACTAAAGGGCCATATCATATCACATATGAATTGCATGTGATGTTAATCCTTTATGCATCTTATTTTGCTTAGAACGCGTCGGTAGCATTATAAGATGATCCCTCACATTAATATCAAGATAATAAAGTGTTCTCCCCTCGTATGCACTGTTGCATTGTTTGACGTTTTGAAGCATCTCGTGATGATCGGGTGTGATAAACTCAACATACAACGGGTGTAAGCCATGATGCACACGCGGAATACTTGGGTTTGCTTGACGAGCCTAGCATGTACAGACATGGCCTCGGGACAACGGAAACCGAAAGGTTGAACATGAGTCATATGGATGATATGATCAACATGTTGATGTTCACCATTGAAGCTACATCATCTCACGTGATGATCGGTTTTGGTGTAGTGGATTTGGATCGTGTACCACTTAACAACTATGAGGGATGTTGTATTAAGAGGGAGTTCATTAGTAATTAGATTAAAACATGAACTAATTATCATAAACATAGTCTGAGTAGTATTTTGAATTAATTTTGTAGTATTGGCATCCGTTTTCTACCATGCGCTAGTCTTGTAATTAAGATAGAAATACTGTTAAGTCTGATAAGAAACTTTACGGACTGGTACCGTATTGTTAAAGAACCAAAAAATGATTAAGTCCTATTGCAAACTTTTAGTAAACCTCACATTGTTGATTCAAAGAGTTGTGGTTTCAATTAGTACCTAAAGTTATCTTGTCTCCGTAAAACTTGAAGTTCAAATCTGTTTGAAAAATAAGGAGCTGAAAATTTAGTTTTCAGAAATAATCAAGGTATGAGATATATGTGATATCTAAGACCTTATTGCAAGATGATAGAATATATTTTGGTGAGACTACATAAACTCATAAGTTTTATGGGAATGTACGAAGGTTGAAGATGCAAAGCGTCCCAATCCTCCAACTATTGGGGCACTAACGATATTCGCATATCCATGAAGTGATTGTCCTTAGTATGCACCGTTGCTAAGACTCGTCGTTTTAAAGCATCACGTGATGATCGGGTGTTATAGATTCTACGTGTGCTTACAACGGGTACAAGCCAGATTTGTACATGCGAATACTAAGGTTAAACTTTACGAGCCTAGCATGTACAGACATGGTCTCGAAAATTCGTCATGATATGATGGATAAAATTATGAGTGAAATTGTTCATCATATTAAAAGGTTATTAATAGAGAAATCCGGAACACTTGTCATATGATGATCAACTTCAAAGTAAGAACCTCAAGGTTATTGGTATTTGACCAACAAACCTAGAAGTTATTGATGTTGAAGTGTTTTTCTGAATAATGAGGAAAGCTAAAAGAGAAAGCGCAAAAGATATTTTGCGAGAAGAAAGAAAAGACTAGAAAGTCTAGCTCAGGTGTATATAAATGATATACATGTTATGGTTGTATTCCTAGTTAGGTCACACTATGAAATTCTTGGGTATTAGTACTATATTGGTTGGTATGAAGTGTCATACAAAACAACACAATACAAGAATACAATGGCCTAAGTGACTGACAAGGAATATGATAGGAATACACGTCTGGAACAAAATAAAGTGTTATTATGTTCATCGTTGGCATTCTATCTAGCCCTTAGAATTTATAATAAAGAACTTAATAATTGTTATTTTGCTCTGGTCAAATGAAAACAATGAGTTGTTCAAATTATGACATTACTCCATGTACGATGGATAAGTTATTATAAATCTTAATGGTGAAACACACATACATAACACTGATGCTAAAATGCCATAAGGCAAATGATTTGAATTCCACGTATTTGTGGAACCGCCATTTAGGTCATGTTAGAAAGGAACGCATGAAGGAACTCCATGCAAATGGATTTTGGAGTCATTTGATTTTTGAATCATTTGGCGCTTGCAAATCTTTTCTAAAGAGAATGATTAAAATACCGTTCATAGGCCAAGAGTTGAACGGGCAACTAACTTAGTGAAAAATACATGATGATGTATGTGGTTCACTGGGCATAGTTGTGTGCGGGAGATTCTTCTACTTCATGAAAACTTTCAACAATGAATTGAGCATATATATGTGGATATATTCAATAAGGAAGAAGTTTGAAACATTTGAATGGATTCAAATAAATTTCAGCATGAAGTGGAAATCATCGTAATAGAAAAGTCAAATATCTATGATTGGATCATGGTGAAAATATTTGAATTACGAGTTTTAGCGAACATCTAAGAGAGTCATGAAATTGTTCTACAACTCACATTTCTTGGAGCATCATAATGATGATATAGTATCCGAGAGATGTATCCAAGCCTTGTTGGATTAATGATGAGATAAAATATTATGACGCCATTATATTTTTGTGGATTATGCTTTAGTGACTACCACTTTTACACTGAATAGAGCATCATCATGATTCGTAGAAATGACACCATACGAGTTATGGCATGGGTATAAACCCTAATAGTCCTTTCTTTAAATTTTGGTCTAAAAGTTAACAACCAAAATCGGATGAATGTCTTTGTTGGTTATCCCAAAGAATTGATTGGGAATTCTTTCCACTATGAAGTAAACGACAAAAGTGTTTGTTAATGTTACTTGGTTATTTCCAAGAAATTGTTTTCTAGCGAAGTATTTGAGTGGGAGGACAATAGAACTTGATAAGGTTTATGAACCTGAGCATAATGATCAGAGTAGCGCAGCATCGGAAATTGGTTCCGGAAGCGACCATGACGAACATGGCTCCCATGACTACAAAATGTTTTAGCCATGGAGATCGAAGTACATATTGAACCTTGTAGGTATGGTTTACTTTGTGATCAAATAAATGATTTGTGAACAAAGGATTGATTTTGAACAATGATAAACCAACTACAAACAAAGAAGTTATGATGGGCCCTGACTCCGTTAAAATGGCTATATGTCATGAAATCCAAGATAGATAAATACTTTTTGAAAGTAAATGGATCTATAAAATTGATGGACTTGGATGGAATATCCTTAAAGAAGCTCGACTTGTCGAAAAATTGTTTACGATAAAGTTCAAAGAGTTGACTACGATAAGATTAGATCTTCCGTAAGCAATGCTTATAGTCTATGTGGATTATTCTAGTAATCACTACATATTTCTTTTATGAGATATGCTAGTAGGATGGCAAAATACATTACTTATCAGAAGTATGTATTAAAAGGTGTATACAAGATACAACCAAGAGTTTTGCTGGTCCATGGAATACTAGATAGGTATACAAACTTCAATTTGATGAAGTAAGTATAGTGGAGTTTGAATCTTCACTGGATGAAATAGTCAAAGAGTTTTTGATTTCATCAGAGACGATGAAGAGGCTTGCATTTGCAAGAAATTAAGTGGGAGCGCTGAGACATATTTATAATACTTATGTAGAAGACATATAGTTGGTTATAAATAATGTAATTACATACTTGATTAAAAGGTTTCATTGAAAAATTAACTTCAATGAAAGTGATATGGACTGAAACAAATTTTGTGTCAAGATCTATGAAGATAGATTGAAACATATAATATGTTCAAGTCAAAGTACATAGAATGGATATTGAAATAGTTCAATATAAAAATATTAAGAAAATATTCTTGTCATGTTAAGTTTTAACAAGACTTGAGTGTATCTGACACTCAATGAGTAAAAACACATGAGTGATTATAGATCACGAATAATATGTACACAATCAGATGTCATGTGCTATAAAGTGTTATGAGCATATACCAGAATGATTCATATGATGATCATTGGACGACAGTAAGAATATTCTTGAGTACTTTAGAAGAACTAAGGATATATATATATAGTTTTGTATGGGAAATGACAAACAAATCGCTGTAAGATGTTGCACTGATATTTGTTTTGTCACATATGAAAATAAAATTTCAATCTCAAATTAGACTAAGTGTTGTTTAAAAGGTAGCACGATGAGCTAGAAGTTGTCTATGCTAGATTTAGAAGAGTTCTAAATATTATGATGGATTCTACAAAAGAAGGCAGAATATGTCATTGTTTTGACAATGACAAAGGATGTTAAAGTCAAGAGGTTCTTTGAGAACTTGGTGTAGTTCCGACAGAGTCAGAACTTTGAAGCTATATTGTGTGTGGCAATATTAGTAACATATTTCAGACCGCGGAATTAAGGTTCCACCAGAAGACTAAACATATTTAATGCCGACTCATTTGGAAATGAGTGATGCGTTGAGACGCAAATGAATTACAAAATACATACGTTTCTGACCATGTCAGATCCGTTGACTAAAACCTCTCCCGTGAGCAAAACATGATAAAACACCAGAAGGCCAAGGTGTTATATCTTTACAAATGTAAACTAGATTATTGACTCTAGTGCAAGTGGGAGACTGAAGGAGATATGCCCAAGAGGCAATAATAAAAGTGGTTATTATATATCTTTATGTTTATGATAAATGTTTATATATCATGCTATAATTGTATTAACCGAAACATTAGTACATGTGTGATATGTAGACAACAAAGAGTCCCTAGTATGCCTCTTAACTAGCTTGTTGATTAATGGATGATTAGTTTCATAATCATGAACATTGGATGTTATTAATAACAAGGTTATATCATTATATGAATGATGTAATGGACACACCCAATTAAGCATAGCATAAGATCACGTCATTGAGTTATTTGCTATAAGCTTTCGATACATAGTTACCTAGTCCTTATGACCATGAGATCATGTAAATCACTTATACCGGAAAGGTACTTTGATTACACCAAACGCCACTGCGTAAATGGGTGGTTATAAAGGTGGGATTAAGTATCCGGAAAGTATGAGTTGAGGCATATGGATCAACAGTGGGATTTGTCCATCCCGATGACGGATAGATATACTCTGGGCCCTCTCGGTGGAATGTCGTCTAATGTCTTGCAAGCATATGAATAAGTTCATAAGAGACCACATACCACGGTACGAGTAAAGAGTACTTGTCAGGATACGAGGTTGAACAAGGTATAGAGTGATACCGATGATCAAACCTCGGACAAGTAAAATATCGCGTGACAAAGGGAATTGGTATCGTATGTGAATGGTTCATTCGATCACTGAAGTCATCGTTGAATATGTGGGAGCCATTATGGATCTCCAGATCCCGCTATTGGTTATTGGTCGGAGAGAGTACTCAACCATGTCCACATAGTTCACGAACCGTAGGGTGACACACTTAAGGTTTGATGTTGAAATAGTAGAACTTGAATAAGGAATGGAGTTCGAAGTTTTGTTCGAAGTCCCGGATGAGATCCCGGACATCACGAGGAGTTCCGGAATGGTCCGGAGAATAAGATTCATATATAGGAAGTCATATTCCAAGTTTGGAAATGATCCGGTGCATTTATGGCAGGTTCTAGAAGGTTCTAGAAAAGTCCGGAAGAAACGCACTATGGAAGGTAGAGTCCCGGAGGGACTCCACAAGCTTGGCCAGCCAAACCCTAAGGGAGGAGTCCCAGGTGGGCTCCACCTAAAGGTGGCCGGCCACCCCACCTCAAGGAAAGGTGGGAGTCCCACCTTGGGTAGGACTCCCTCCTTGAGTAGGTTTCCCACATATGGGAGGTTTTAGTGTTGGGGTCTTATTCAAAGACTTGGACTACAACTCTTGGGGCTTCCACCTATATAATGAGGGACAAGGGGAGGGTGGCCGGCCACTCTTGGCTCAGCCTTGGCCGCACCCCTTTGAGGGCCGGCGCACAAGCCCCCTCTCCCAAACCCTAGCCGCCCCCTCTCTCCTCCACCTCTCCCGCACGCTTAGTGAAGCTCCGCCGGAGTTCTCCATCGCCACCACCACCACGCCGTCATGCTGCCGGATTCAAGGAGGAGCTACTACTTCCGCTGCCTGCTGGAACGGGGAGAAGGACGTCGTCTTCATCAACACCGAACGTGTGACCGAGTACGGAGGTGCTGCCCGATTGTGGCACCGTGATCAAGATCTTCTACGCGCTTTTGCAAGCGGCAAGTGATCGTCTACCGCAGCAATAGGAGCCTACTCTTATAGGCTTTGGAAATCTTCAAGGGTTAGTCTCGTTCATCCCCTCGTTGCTCCCATCTTCTAGATTGCATCTTGGCTTGGATTGCGTTCTCGCGGTAGGAAATTTTTTGTTTTCTATGCAACGAATCCATACAGGGAGGGCGTTGGTGCTGCTATACGGCTCCACGCGACAGGTGGATGGAACGGCGTCCTTTTTACTAAGCGAGGAGATTCTTCAGACAAGCTTCTCCAAGTCCTTTACTTCGAGATCTTTGGAAAGCCGGTCGACATCTTCCTCGCCAGCATACATCCAAAGGGGGTTCTTGCGAGCCTGCAGAGGCTGGACCCTAATTCTAAGGAAATATGCTGTAATTTGGATACCCGACAGCTCCTTGCCGCGGGTATTTTGAAGCTCGTGAATACGGGACATCAGTGCCTCTGTCGCCGCTTTTTCTTCTTCGGTGGCTTTCGCGTCCCAGGATCGGCGGCGAAGAATTTCGGCACCTCCATCGAAAGGAGCAATGTTATACTCCACCGAGTCGGGGCATTCTTCGCGGACATACAACCATCTTTTGCGCCACCCTTGGACGGAGTCGGGGAATTTGACGTCAAAGTACTCGACATCAGGAAGAAAACAAATAACAACACCGCCTATGTTGTAGGCAATGTTGTGGGAGCCATTGCGGCGGAGGCAGAAGATGCGCTTCCACAGAGCCCAATTAGGATGGACTCTGAGGAAGCATTCACAGAGAGTAATGAAAATAGAGACATGAAGGATGGAATTGGGAGTCAGCTGATGAAGCTGCAACCCGTACACAAAGAGCAGACCGCGGAGGAAATCATGGATGGGGGCAGAGAGGCCGCGGATAAGATGGTCAACGAAACTAACCCGATATTGGATAGGAGGCGACGAATAGCTTTCCTCGCTGCGGAAGCGCAGTGCGTCTTTCTTCTTCATCAACCCAAGCTTCTTCATCAGGTCGATGTCCTGATTGGAAATCTTGGATCTTTCCCACTCCAGATCTTGCGTCGCCATCTTGGATTCCGGAGTGCTGTACCTGGTGAGTCTTGTGCGTGGTGGCATTAACAATGGCAAAGGCGAGTGAGAGTTTGGCTGTGCTCAGGAACTGTTGGGTGCAATGGGAGATTTTTCGAGAGAGAACGGAGGTGCGGCGCAGCGAAGGGGAGAACGAAGGAAGAAGAAGGCTTTTTATAGACAATTTCTGAATCGATGCACCGTTGGATGGAGTAATTGTGAGTTTGATGCTTTACACATGGATAAGGGGTAAATGCGTATTTTTACTGTGAAGGAACGGGACAGGAGCTATAGTGCGCGTGCCAGAAAAAGCGGAGGACGTGTGTTCCCCACTTGTGCGACGTCTCAAACTACCGCATATTTTGGGTCCACCGGTCAGTGACAGGGCAGAATTTGTATTTTCCTGATACAGGGGTCGTGGCCATCGTCAGCAATGATGTCACTTTGACAAAAAGAAATTCTCGACAGCAGTGATGTGAAAAATGATGGTAAAATACAAGTGATGATAATTTCGAGAGCCTTTGGTCAAATACAAGTTTTTGATCAAATGCTCGGGGGCTACTTGTGAAAAAGGAAATCTCGGGTATGGTAAAATAGAAATGGTGAGAGCCTATGATCAAATGCGAGCATTTGTCCATAGCCTCGGGGGCTACTCCCATCGGGAGCGCTGGTCGCGCACCCGAGAAAAAAACAAAAGAACTCAAAGAAAAATGGCAATATAGCGACATAAGGTGTTAAAGTGTTGAGCCTACAACCAAGTACAAGTCCTTGGTTGTAGCCTTGGGGGCTACTCCCATCGGGAACGCTGTTCGCGTGCCCGATGAAATTATAAAGAATATAATGAGCATATTTCGAGTTATACAAATAACTCTTCATATACTCCCATCGGGAAGACAAGATAAGTCATCCGTTGACTCAATAAAATGTGCTATTCCAACAGCCGAAAAGGCACTCGACAATATATTCTCAGAGCGCTAAAAGTCGCGAATAATCTCTGAATGCCGCAAAACTTTGCGAAGGTAAGACCCTGGATCCGTTCTGAGCGGCGTGGCACCGTCTCTGACGTCGGTTTGCTACTTTTTTCCGTATCAACAAATACGAAGAAAAATCCTAATGGACGCGTTAGGTACCCGATAAAACATGACTGGGACTCGACAAATGGTAAGACCTTAAGCGGCACATGTCGAGTTAACACCAGTATCCCAGGAAAATGTCCAGGGACGTGATCTTGAAGTAGGTTTTTGCGGATTGCCACTAGAGCAGTTAACTAGTACCTGATCCGTCAGATGAACTAGCCCCAATTACCATTATCCATGTACAATATAGCTGTTTATTTAAAAAATGTGTGATGGCTTGAAAAAGTTATTTGATGATTATAAAGTTGGAGATTTTCCCTGATTCTTCGATTCAAGCAAAATCTCGGGGGCTACTGACATAGGCATCCCCAATGGGCCTGCCGAAGATGGTACCCGGGGTTTATGGAAGGCCCACAAGTCAAAGAATATGAAGCTCGGAAGCCCAATTAGTATTAAGGAAGGATGGAGTGGTATTAGGAAATATAGAGATGTGTAACTTTACAGGTTGAACTCAGGGAGTCTCCCGGAATATGTAATCTTGTGTAACACGAAACCCTCGGCTCCGCCTCCTATATAAGGGGGAGTCGAGGGACAAAGAGAGGATCGAATCTATTGTCAACAGAACCCTAGTTTCTTAATCGTCGAGCACTTTTCGGCTGAAACCTTCGAGATCTACTTGCCCTCTACTTCCAACTAAACCCTAGTGTACAATACATAGGCATCAACATGTTAATCCCTTGTCACCCCTCTCCCAAACCCTAGCTACTCCCTCCTCCTTCTTCTCCCGCAGCGCTTACGGCGAAGCCCTGCCGGAGATCTCCACCACCACCGTCACCACGCCGTCGTGCTGGCAGGATTTCGAGGAGGATCTACTACATCCGTTGCCCGCTGGAACAGGGAGAAGGACGTCGTCATCAACACCGAACGTGTGACCGAGTACGGAGGTGGTGCCCAACTATGGCACCGTCAAGATCTTCTACGCGCTTTTGAAAGCGGCAAGTGATCGACTACATCAACCACGAGATCTAATATCGTAGGATTTGGAATCTTCGAGGGTTAGTCTCACATACATCTCGTTGCTACCATCTACTAGATTAGATCTTGGCTTGTTATTCATTCTCGCGGTAGGAATTTTTTTGTTTTCTATGCTACGAATCCCTACAAAAGATGCGCCGGCGGGAGTTCTCTCCTTTGGATCTTCTGGCGGCGGAGGAGCCATGCCAATAAGCGCCTCCATCTGCTGTCGCCACCCATCTGAAGCTGTGTTCATACACAGTGGCTCGCCCTGAATAGGAAGTCCAAGTATCATGGAAACATCCTGAAGAGTAGGGGTCATCTCGCCAGCCCTCAAGTGGAAGGTGTGCGTCTCTCCGGCCTCCACCGGTCGACAAGGGCGGTGAGTGCCGCGACGTTCATGTTCGCCCCCCCCCCCCCCCCGGCTTACAAGCGTGATGATCGGGAGAAGACCGGTAGGCTGGATGAATTCCGTGTACCTCTCGTCATACGCCATATCTACTGTGCCATGGTAACGAATCTTCAAGGGGTGAAGAACCGTTCTCTTCTCCGTCATATGAAAAGCCCGGTGATCCTTGTCATACTCATTATCTATGAGATACACCATCCTACATGTTTACATAAAACACCATATTATGAGCCATTCCTAACAAATATGAGTTATTCCAACGCAAATACTAGGCATATGTAACACATTTGAATGCTGTTGCTAAGCAAATATTAGACATTTCAACACATACATACATAGGGTTTTAACACATACATGTAAAATTTCATATCTAGGTTCCAAAAAATCTATGGTTCAAACATATGCATACATGAGGCTATGAATTTTAACACATACACTACAGTATAGAGTCCACCAACAAAAATTTCAATGTATAGGATTCATGTCCAAATCTAGCAAGATCTATGAAATTAGTGGATGAATGGTAAGGATTCGAAGGGGATTACCTTGAAGAATGGATGGGGAAGAGATTGGTCGGGCAGATCTGATGATTTGGTGGTGGATTTGGTGGGGGGAGAGTGGGGGGAGGAGGAGGAACCATCGGCCGCCTGGTTTCTTCACGCGAAACAGAGAGAGAGGAAGCCCTGCTCGGGCTGGGGGCGGCTCGGGCGCCACACATAAGTAGATATGTGGCGCCCTTCCGAGCGGCGCCACAGTTTCACTATGTGGCGCCGATGGGAGCGGCGCCACACATCCTGCCACGTCAGAGCGGAGCACACATCAGCGTCGACCGCGCCACGTCGGATGAGCAAGTGGCGCCACGGGCACGGTCGCCACACAGTGAGGTGTGGCGCCGATGGGAGGGGCGCCACACAAAAGGGTTAGATGGGTGAAATAGTTTCGCCGGAAGTTCAGTCTGTGCTATACTTTCAGAAAAGGGCTTATTTTTGTGTAAATCGCCTCAGCAACCACACCAGAATAATCTGTCGCGGCGATTGATCCTGGTACTCTTTTTTTTTTATCTTTTCTGTTTCCTGTTGTTTTTGTAGGCGGCCTGTGGTTCCTTTTTGTGATTTGAATTGCATTGCCTATATCTAGAGTCCTGTTGTGTCGATAGAGCTCGGAAAACTCCTCTTTTAGTGATGGATTCCAGTAGCCCTATGCCTAGATTGCACAATAACTACTCCGCTTCTATATTGGAAAACACAGTGTTTGAGCTTCTGAAATGAAAAGAAATGTAGCAGTTACCAGATCCAAGCAGATAAGATGCTCACAGCCTGCCCTGAGTCCACCCTCCCGAGCACAAACAAGTGATCGAAAGAAAAGAATCGGCCACATCCTCTCTCCCGCTTTTCCACTGGAATCGCAGTTAGGAGGTTCTCACAACAGAGTGCTCAGCTCTGTCTTCAGTTAAACTTTCTAAAGCTTAACTAATTTTGTCGAAAATAGTAGCAGCATATATGATGTTATTTTTCAGGGTGAAAAACTAAAATCTTTTGATCGGACGACGACGACTCTTGCGCATTGTTTTCTTATTGGAGGCATTGCTTTTTGGAGAGTCTGGAGTTCAGAAGTTGTCATGGTGGTGGATGTATTGCTGCTGCTAGGGCTGGAACATCGTAGCAGGACTTTTTGTTTCTTAGTTTTATTTTTTGGATGTGTGCATCCGTACTACCATTAGGGTATTGCGTAGTTGCAGACTGGTTGTAATTGATATCTTCTTGATATTAATATATTCTTTTTACCAAAAAATATATGATGTTAATTTGGTATATCATAAAACTAAGTTTTGTTTAGGAGAGGAATGTAAGAAAATATTTATTATTAATGCAATTCATGATCATAAGTCAGACTTTTTTTTATTTTAAAGAGACTGAAAACATTTTTTTATTGATGCATGGTTGAATTTTAAGTGGTAATAATGTATTTATCTCCATCTAGGCTCCATCTAAAAGTGCTTCAAAGGGAATGATGATGGGCGTAATGATGAAGGATATGGTGTAGGGGAATGTTCCATTGGTGGACTTTTTACTATAATATTTAATTTATACAAGTTAAATAATTTTGAATGTAACCTATTAATATATATGGTGCAACTCAGGAGAAGGATAAAGCTGATTTCCTGGTGGAACTTTTTTTACATTTTTGGTGTTAATAATTTCCCTATTCTATTAAGAGGTGATTTAAATTTGATTAGAAGGGAATGTGAAACAAATAAAAAAAGATCAAGATTATCTGATTTTTTGACACAAATTATTAAACATTGGGGGTTGAGTTTGGTATTACTAGTAGATGTTTCACATGGTCTAATAATCAAGTAGATCCTCTTTTTTGTTGAACTAGGTAGAATTCTAGTTTCAATTTCCTGGGAGCCAATTTCCTCTTTCTGCTATTAGTACCTTGATTCGATGGATTTCTCATCATGTTGCATTAGTTTTGGACACATATATTAAGGTTTGAGAAGTAAACTTTTTTTTTCGGTTTGACTTGTCTTGGTTTCAAAGGCCCGAAATCTTTGATTTAATTCCAATATTTGTGATGAAACTAAAAAAGGGAGGAATAATGTAGATTTTTGGCATAATTTCTTCGTCAATTCTAGGTGTATCTTGAAAGGCAGGAATAATATAGAATTTTTTTGTCTAACCAGGTTGATGATACTGATTAAAAAAAAGGTGAGTTCATGGGTTTATCGGCTGATTATGAGCTGAGAAATAGATGTTGAGAAGTTAAATAGAATTTTGAGTGAAGAGGAAACTAAGTGGAGGTGTAGATCCAAAGGAAAGGGCTTGCTCGAAGGATATCGTAATACTACATATTTTATGCGCAAGGCTAGTGGTTGTAAGAGAAATATATATATTTTAGATTAATTTAAGATGAGGATATAATTGCAGAAGATGATGAGATTTGGAACTATGCAACTAATTTTTAAAAGAGTTTATTTGGTGTTCTTAAGTTAATGTCTATAACTTTGTCTCAAGAATTACGTGAGTGTTTATGTGTGGTAGATAAGGAAAATTAAAAGAACTGTTTAGTTTGGAATAGATTAGAATAGCAGTTTTTGAGATGGAGCATAACAAAGCGATCTAGCCATATGCTAACAGATCTAAGGTAGCAAAGGTAAGCTTAGATATTACTCGAAGCGATCTGGCCATCGGATGACAAAGATGACATCTCGGAGAAGTGGAGGAAGAAGACTTGCTACGACAGTGCTCCACCGGCCGGAGTATATTTCGTTGCTTACCTGCTCACTGGTGAAGAAGCTTCCCTAGACGGAGAGCTCGGATGGGGAGAAATGGTGGCGCGGGATTTGGCGATGAGGATGAGAAGGGTAAATAGATGGCGTGAATCGACGGGAGGTTACTGAATTTTTCCCGCTGCTTTCGTCCGTATGCGGGCATGCTCCCGCCATTTCTCTCACGTGCTCGTCTATGTATTTCCTCAGCCAACACAAGAAGAGGTGGGTTCGCAAGGAACAGCCGATTCGAATGTTCCACCTCATATAAACTCTGGGATGCTTTAAAAAATGTGCAATACAAGTAAGCATTTCTTTCATAAGCAACCAAAGGGCCAGTTCCAAAATAAAACGGGGACATACGTACATGATCACTTGAATGCAGCAGAGAGTTTGCATGCGATAAGGAAGAGGAAGAAGGGAAGAAATCATGTGAGTGCGGTTAAGCTAGACATGATGAAAGCTTATGATCGGGTAGAATGGCATTATTTACAAGCTATCATGTTAAAACTCGGTTTCAGTCAGGACTTTGTTCGGCTGATTATGAAATGTGTGACCTCTGTGAGGTTTACTGTTCGTGCAAATGGGCATATGTTGCCTATGTTTATACCATCCAGGAGATTACGTCAAGGTGATCCTATGTCCCCCTTTCTATTCCTGTTATGTGGACAAGGTTTTACAACTTTGTTGAATTTGTTTGGGGGGAATTATGTGGATAGAGGTATCAGGGTGAGCCCTCGGTCCCCTTGGATCAACCATCTGCTCTTTGCTGATGACAGTTTGATCTTCATGAAGGCGAGTGCTGAGAGTGCTATGAGGCTTAATCATATTTTAAGTATTTATGAGAACTGCTCGGGACAGTGTGTAAACAGAGAGAAAAGCTCTATCTATTTCAGTCCAAACACACCCCAAGCTCTTTGTCATGATCTGAAAGTTCAGTTGGGTATTATGGTGGAAGCTTTCAATGAGCGCTACCTGGGGCCCCCAACTGCTGTAGGCCGCCTTACAAGTGGCACCTTTGATCATCTGGGAGAGAGAATTCGGAGTAAGGTGCAAGGTGGCTCCGAAAGGATGGTTTCTTGTGCATGCAGGGAGGTGTTTTTGAAATCTGTTATTCAGGCTATACCGCTGCACTCTATGAGTTGTTTCCTACTCTCGAAGAAGATCTGTAAACAGTTGACCTCTTACATGGCGCGGTATTGGTGGAGTAGCTCCCTGGACAGGCGCTCAATGCACTGGATTTCATGGGATTCACTGACAAAACAGAAAGGCAGTGGAGGTATGGGATTCCGAAATCTGGAGATGTTTAACCGAGCACTGTTGGGCAAGCACGGCTGGAGATTGATTACTCATCCTGACTCCTGAGTCCCTGTGTGCTAGGGTTTTGAAGACTAAATATTTCCCTGATGTTGATTTCATGCATGCTACTGTGCCCGCGAGGGCCTCAGCGACATGGCGTGCGATCGTGGCTGGCAGAGATGCCCTGTCTGGTGGGATGATTAAGCGCATTGGAGATGGCTCTTCTGTTTCTATTTGGACAGACTGCTGGATTCCAGGTTTACGTTCTATGACTCCATCTGTGCAGATTGGTGAAGCAAATCTGTCAAGGGTGTCGGAATTGATTGACACCGCTAATTGGTCTTGGAAACTTGGCTTGATCAGAGAGAATTTTATAGCGCCAGAAGCAGATGCAATTCTCAATATTCCTCTTAGGAATGGGGGAGGAGATGACTTCTCGGCCTGGAATCTGGAGAAAACAGGCCTCTATTCTGTAAAATCAGCGTAGCGCTCTCTAATGACGCGCAACGAGCATAGCACTCTAGTGGAAGGGACGGCTACTGAAAGCTCATACTCAGAAAAACAGTTGTGGAGGAAGTTGTGGAAGCTCCAAGTGACACCAAAAGTGAGGGTGTTTTGGTGGCGAGTTCTGAGAGGAATCCTACCAGTGGAGAGTACACTCCAACACCGCCATATTACACCGATTGGTCGGTGCAAAGTCTGTCTCCATGCAGACGAGGATATGATGCATGCACTTATTTATTGTAGTCATGCCAAATCATTATGGGTTGAAGCTGGAGGGTGGCTGGATGTTAAATTACCAGAGCTTCATCCTACTACTTGGTCTAGAGATATTCTCTGTGACCCTCTTCTTGCTGAAGAAGACCGAGCGAAGATTGTTACGGTAATGTGGGCGATCTGGTCTTCTCGAAATAATGTGGTTCATGATAAAGGCAGTTTCAATCCAACCAATTCTATGAAAATGATAAGGGATGCGCTAGCGGTGCTCGATATTCCTCGACAGCATGCTGACGTTCTGCCAGGCCAAGGTTGGAGGCCGCCTGATGATGATTGGGTGAAAATCAATACTGATGCTGGCATCTCCTTAGATGCACGTATGGGTGGAGCGGGTGGGATTGCAAGATCTCCATCTGGCTTTATCGGAGCTTGGAGCAAGCCATACCCTGGGGTCACGGATCCTATGATAGCTGTCTCTTCGAGATGGGGTGATCTTTGCGAAGCTCCGAGGTTTTTCGCGAGTGGTGCTTGAAGTGGACTGCTTGGAGATTGTTGATCTCTGGAACTCGCGACGCGTCTCGCGCTCAGTGGTAGCGCCTTTTCTCTCCGAAATAGATGGGCTTGCTAAGTCTTTTGTATCTTTTTGTATTCAACATGTTAAACGAGCAGCCAATAGACCGGCTCATTTGTGTGCTAGATTAGCTTGCACACAAGAGGTGACCAGTTGTTGGATTAACTCTATTCCTAGTTTCCTCACTACGTGCTGCATAGCCGATAGTGCAGGTGTGCCTGATTCTGAATAAAAGCCCGGATATTCCATACAAAAAAAAAAAAAAAAGAGGGGCACCTGTGCCCACTGCCCTGCGGCACTGCCCATCCGAGGAGCAAAGGCATGCGTGATCTGATCTGATCAGGGTCAGTCCATCTATCGGCTCGTCGGATCACGGAGGCGATGTGAATACTAGGAAATGATGGATCGTTGTACGTGAGGAAGCCAGCGCAGGACGAATGACAACTGACGCGGGAATGTACGTGATGTTTTCGGCGTGTCCACGGGCTCATAATCTGAGGCTGCGTATGCAGTTCACATGAGCAATCGATGCTGGACTCAACGATTAGATTACGGTGGCCGTCGTTTTGAGTGCAATCGAAGCAAGGAAACCTAGTGCTAGGCTGCAGGCTACAGTTGGGGAGCTGTTGCCGACGGGAAAAACCATGATGCGAGATTGACGATGACTGAAAGGAGCCGAGAAAGTAACAGGTTTCGTGTTCAATCATTTTCGCTGTTAATGTACTGTATCGCTGAAGCAGTGAACACCCAGCCTGCGCAGTAGTACACGAGCGTAGTAACTGTATCGGACAGGTGACTTTCGTTGAAGGATGCTCGACGACGACGAGTGGACGTGACCTGCAGAGTCTGATTGCTCGGAGAATAGAGGCCTTCTGTTCCACTTCGGATCTTGATTTGCTGCACCGATGGAAAGACGACGTAGAACGATGCAGTGTATCTGACGGCCGGCATCAGCTGGTAACCATAAGTAGACACGAGGTTTAACTTAGGCACTGCTGGATGAAAAGTACAAGTACAGGAGATTCAGGAATAGACAGGCAAATGAACCCACACCATGTAGTCCAGTTAACTGAACATTTGGAGCATGAGATGCGAACTACTCCAGTATGCCTAGCGATGTTTCGCGATAAACACAAGCGAATCAGATTGTCTAGTCGAAACAACCGAACTGTACAATCTATGTGAAATCATACGACTGTACGAGTTACTGGAGCAAAACAGAATCATCGGCGTCCCACTGAGCTCTGAGCAGAACAGCACGCCTGTAACTTCATCTGATGTACTCCCTCCGGTCCTTTTTAATTGACTCAAATTTAGTATAAAGTTGTACTAAATTCGAGTCAATTAAAAAAGAACGGAGGGAGTAGGCAACATGGCCGCACCTGACAGCCGGAATCGAGCGCTCGAACGTCTTCCGGGCCGTATGGACCAGGCCCATCAAGATCACCTTCAACTTCATGAGCCGGCGTGTCCCCGCCGCCGTCGCTGCTGCTGCTGGCTCTTCTCGCTCCTCGTCAACGGCGACGACCTTGGCCCCCTGAAACTGAAAGCAAGACATCATCCGTGGCGGACACCGCCGACGACAACCACACCCCACACCGGAAGTAGTGCCAAGGGCGGAGAGGCGAGAAGACTATCTACCGCTAGACGCTGCTGTTCATTTGCGTGTGATCATCGATCGCGGTGTGCGTGCGTGCAGAGGCCTCGGCTTTATTTATAGCAGGGATCCGATCCAATTGCAGAATATGCTTGTACTATCACAGAAGCAGGAGAGCATGGCGTGCGTGATTCTGTAGGATGAGCAAGCCCGGTCAAGAACCAATGGGCTCCCGGGGTCGGCGCCGTGCCGGACGGGTCGCCGGCTGCTCGGCTGCATCCGGGGACAAGGAGAGCGACCGGCGGTGTACTGCTCTGTGATCTCTTTGCTTGCTGGGTCTCTCCGATGGAGACAGTGAACTTATAATAGTAGCGCGTTTCCGACCTAGCTATCAAATTCACAACTTCAGATGCCGAATCCAAGCACAAAATTTCATTCGCGCCATTTTCATGGTTGTGGCTTGTGAATGCAGATCGCAGATCAGGATCGAGGATGCCAAGCACAAGATCCAAATTGTACCATTTTGGTTCATTTCTTAACCACATAATACGAATGAGAACGAAGGGTAGCTAGTAACTATCATACTACACAAGTTTGCACCGGACTGATGCCTGTCACTCCTTGACACAGTTACGGCCATATGGCATCTATCACCTTGTTAGTCGCTTGGGAGGTGTGGAATGAATGAAATGCTAGGGTCTTTCGGGCAAAAATCGCACCGACGCAAGTAGTCTTCGATAAGATTAAACGTGAGGCACGCCTATGGATGTTAGCGGGTGCCAAGAGTATGGGCAATGTGATGGCACCAGCGTAAGTAGTCTTCGATAAGATTAAACGTGAGGCACATCTATGGATGTTAGCGGGTGCCAAGAGTATGGGCAATGTGATGGCACTAGCGCAAGTATTCTTTGATAAGATTAAACGTGAGGCACATCTATGGATGTTAGCGGGTGCCAAGAGTATGGGCAATGTGATGCCACGAGAGTAATTCGTGTAAGATCTATATACTATTATATATGGCATGTACTTTCATGTCAAATCTTCTCCTTAATTAATGGAATGTGGCAAATCTTTTGCCCCCGTTTAAAGAAAGGGGTTTGCTCGGTACGCCCCCTCCCCTCCAAACTTAATAAAGGTAAATATTGTCTTTAGCCCTTAATTACCTTATTATTCGCGTGAGCTCCAAATCTTTACTCACGGTGTGGGTCGAGTTTATCCTGGACGACGACAACGAAACCTACCAGTTGATCGATTCAAGTGCACTGCATTCGTGTGTGCGCTAGCTACAAAGCAACACAAGAGTAAAGACAGTACATTAGTTAATTGAGTAGCTAGCTAGCTTGGCTACGTAGTATAATCGCCGGAGGCAAGCTTTGGACACAGCGGAGAATCGCTCGACTATGTCGTCATCTTCATTGCGGGACAATACTCAGTGATAGGGGCTTGGCCATCTTTCCTTTTGTACAGCTCGAGGTCCCCACCGGCTCTCTGCTCACAATTACCGGCTTCGCCTCCTCTACTTGCGGACACCAGAGCTCGTGCCGGCCACCACCTGCTGGCGCATCACTCCTTACCACCGGCGAGAGTAGGGGGTGCTAGCTACCAATGCCCAGGACACTCCACCGCAGTGAGGGAGGGCTGCCGCAGTCGGCAAGCCTACGGCGCGTGTGCTGTCGCCGTCACGCACTGCACTGGAGATGATCCGTTCCTTTTCGTGGTCTCTGCATTCTCCGGCAAGAAAAAGCTGCACGGTGTCCGTCATCAAGGTAGCATCGTGGAGATCATAGGTCCTATGTTTGTGGTGACATACATCTCCACTACTATTAAAAGAGACAGAGCGGCAGATCCAAACAATCTTGACCATCAATCACCAAAATCACCGGTTCAGATTTACTGTTAAAACAGTGTTAGACGGCTATCTCACCGCTAATCATCCACTGATAAAACCATCAGAGAAAAAATGACAAAACCGCTACCCACGAATTACCCCCAAAATCTGACCCGCCCCTAAGCACGTCGTCGCAAACTGCAGGCCGCCACCGCGCACGCCGCCGCACAGTGCAGGCCGCCGCCGCGCAAGCCGCCGCCCCGCGCACGCAGCACAGTGCAGGCCGCCAAGCTGCAGGTCGCCGACCGCATCCGTGGTCACCGCCGCACGCCGCCGGCGCGCTACCCTGTGCGACCTACCCCTAACCGACGTGATTTGGTATGGGTTCCCCCAGGCTGTCGCCTCCGTATGCACCCAGCTCGACATCATCGGCTCCTCCAACGTCTGATTGACTGTGTCACGTCGGTCATGCCGTCATCCACTGCGTCCTCGCCTCGCCACCAACAGCCCGCTTTTCCGCTCGCCTAATTCCCATCGATGACCTTCGTCACACCGCCTTTCACGCCATGCGTCCATGCCATCATCCATCCGTAGCTTAACCAGCCCCCACCGCCACAGAGCCTCTCCGCCCGACGCCTGTCATCTCAATTGTGCTTCTCCCCTGGTTTCAGGCATACAGAAAGCATTCGATTGCTTTGATTTCAGTTGCTTTCTTACCGTGGCATGAAAAGGGATAATATTTTAGAGTACTTTATTACAACTTGCATTACAGATTAGTGCAATGCATAATTACTTTGTATGTGTCAGCCATTCTAAATAGGATTGCAGATGATGGTAGTGGATTCATTGCAAAGTGTACTTTCATGTTGAACAGGGTGATGGTAGTGGATTCACATTAATCTATGAGACCAATTTCATTGCAAAGCGTACTACTCCTCCACTAGCTCACTGTTATGGTTATTTTTGCATTGAAGTTTTCTGAATCTGTGTTATTCATTATCACGGTGTTCTGAAACAGGGGCTATGTCTTGCAGATGAATTGTATACCAGACCAGCCATGGCATCAGAATATTTTATGATTACAACATTGTTAAAAAATGACATTTGCTCAATGATTTCATTTTGCGACTGTTGATTCAAGAGGTATTTTCCTATCCGCAACACCTGCATATCTTCATTCTGTTTTAGGTGATTTTGGTGGTAAGTATTCTCAATACTAATTCACATGTTAAGATGCATGCTTTAAACAGATTTTGTATATGTGATCTGCAAAGTTCGTTGTATTTTTTATTGGAGGTATTAACAATATTGTTTATGTCGTCTCTCGAGTGAGAGGATCTTTTCTTGAAGGACCTAAATGTAATCTAAGTAGAGCAACGACCGTTCCTAGAGACAACATTTCCAAATGGAGGAAAGTTCTCACATTGAACAGTTTGCATCAGTCTTTCCACTCCAGTTCGGGTAGATGTGTTATTCATCCGTGCTTCATGAATGGTGGCTGGGAGAGCGTAGCAAATACTTGGTGCTCTTTTATACACGTTAGATCAGAGTAGAACTATGTTGCCCATTACTTATGGAGTGGAAAACCCAATCAGTTTGATTAAAATATGTGTATAAGAGAGAAATCTATTAATCAAGCATTAGAAATTACCACATATTAATGGAACGAAATTGTTCTGGTGTATTTTTTGCTTATCGCTGTTATTTGGGTGCATCTGTTCATTTATTATTGATGTCTCTATCAGTACATTATTAGATCTCACTGTTGATTTTCTTTTTTACAATACAAGATCCATGTGTTGATTTTGTTTAAATATTTGCAAAACTGAAAATATCATCGATTATACGCACTGAGAAAGATACCTATGTCAGTTATCTTCAGAGGAATTATAGCATTATGTATATGTCAGAACCAAATTAATTATAGAAGGGGCGAAAACAGAGTGATGATTGGACCAATTCTCTATGCCACAAAACAAGAGTTGGCGAATCTGGGTATCACTGTTGACATTTTTTCTCCAAGTAAATGGTACGTGACACCTTGCATGGTGCATGAAGTTAGAAAGTACTCGCATTTTTTGAAGTTGTCGGTTAATAGGTGCATAAATTTACATCTATTGACTGAGATACAAACTTTATTTTATCTTGCTGCATAGATATCTTTCATTTCTTACTTTTGACTTGGTGACAATAATTATTGTGTTACTTGCACTGTATTAGCTAAAGTGAGAAGGTATAAGTGTTTTCCTAATAACTCATATATACTCTTCTGTTTACATGCACATACGTGGCTGAAGTGTTAAATTTCCCAAAATGGCTCGACCACTGCTATTTTTGTATTAATAAAATATTCATGCATGACTACATTATATCTCGCGGGTGCCAAATTCATGTTTTGTGTAATAACGTATTGTACAATTGCAGATATCGTGGGCATTATAATGTATCTTAGCCCAATTGACCTGTTCCCTCCAGGTATGAGGGAAGTAGCAATGCTGGATTCCTATAATCATATTGTGTTCCTCCACATTTTTGAGTAACTTGTTGAGCGCCATAGAGAACAACTGTTGGTTTGGTGAAAAGGATGCTTAATTCTTCATGGCAACCTCTATGGAGGTTTACCAAGCCTCAAGTGAGCATGAACTTTAAAAAGTGGTATACAATATGCATCTTGCATTTTAACCTACTCGAGGTTGATAAACATAGAGAGTTTATCCATGAATATATTGCAAGCTTGTGTTTTTAAATTACTTATTATTATCGCTCGATTGATTTTTGTTGATGTCAACATCGATAATCTTGTGGAGGTTCAAAAGGAAATTCTATGTGTGAATTATAAGTATTATGTGCCTAAAATAAGTTATTTGCATTATTTACCCAGGATCTTAGGAGTAAAAGATTTCGAGAAGGCTGAGGAGACAAATGGTGACAAGTAATTTCGAAGATTATACGTGCGAGGCACGTGCACTTTTACTAGTAGGTAGAAGAGCCATCTTTACTATTGTATTGGAGTTGGGGATGGTATTCACTTTGACGTTAAACATTGGAGCAATCTCAACCGTCAATCATCCATCAAATCATCATCAAAACGCCTGTCAAATCCATGCCGCTCAAGATGGATTTTTTTTTAGAATTTATTGCGTACCAATCAAGTCGCCATAAGTCAAGGAAATGTCAAACGTGCGTGCACTGAGGGAAAATAGGTAAACAATTATTACATACCAATCAGTTCCGTTTAATCTAATCTGACGGCCTCTAGATCGTCTTACACTTTTCCACTCCGGCGTTGATTTATGGAATCAATATACAAATTGAATATATGATCTTTAATTTCCCCTACGTATCTTTCCTTACCTTGTATGGAATCAATCAATCTGTCGTCCTAGCTAGAGCGCCGCCCCAGTAGACTAACCATCACGTCGCCCCGGCAGACTAACAATCACGCCGCCCCCGCTCCCTGCGCCATCCTACAACCCCAGGGCGAGCAACCGAGGGTAGGGAGCAAGCGAGCCAAGAACTACCGGTGGAGTTGCAGGCCTGGCTGATGGGGACGATCAAGGCAGCGCGGCAGTGGCGCTGGGCGACGGCCACGTCCGGCGGGATGGGCGCATCCAGGAGGAGCTCCTAGCAGCGCAGGATCCGTTTACGGGATGGATGGAGGCTCCCACTCGATCTCTTCCGAGAAGAAGAACGCCACCATGCACCGGCCGCCGCTTCAGGATGTCGGGTCCCGCCCTTACATTCCATCTCCGAGCACCACCACGCGCAATTCATCGGTTAAGTGCTACATAATTTCTTGGATTCGAAATCTTGTAGATGCCTGTGTGCGTAAGTTGTTCGACGAAATTGCCTTCTGTGCGTGCAGGGAGAAGTTCATCCGGGACCGGTCATCAATGGACATGGATCCTGCGCACTACCTGCTCAGGGAGACCAAGAAGAACAGGAAGTATGCAGCGGCCATGTAGGCCTACCCGTCCAGGGAGGCTTACCGGAGGCTTCTCATGGAGACGCTGCTCAATAACCGCACGCGGATCCTCGCCTTCTGGAGCCTGAGAATGTTTCGGCTGCGCCGCTGCGGACATAGTTTCTTCTCACCAGGCCGACCCGGCGAAGCAGAGGCGGTACATTCCTCAGGTATGGACATACTTGTGATTATTCTACTAATGCATTGACGTTATGTATGTAGTAGCAATTGGTGATGGTTACTGATTATCGTTGCAGGTAAACATGGGTATATATGAATGATCCGGAGACTTACCACACATCTTCTTGATGTAAAATACGAGAAGCCTTGCTTGCACTGTGTTTTCCTCCACCTTTGATGCCAAATACAAATAAGCTGGTGCTACCAAATGAGGATGATACCCCGTCATGCTCTTTCTGTAAATAGATAGTAGATTCAGACACAGTTCTGAATGCTTAAGTTCCACTACAAAAAAAAAACTTTAAAATTGTTGAAAGTAACTCCAGCTCGATCCACCTGGTTAGTTAAGCACTGTCCAGCAGAAAAAAATGTTATTTATGTCCTACACCAATTTCTAAAAATATCATCATCAGATTGGTAATGTGCCAGTGTAGGTGAATTTTATACACTGGGTTGGTTAAATATTTTGTACGTCATCACACTACATGCATCAAGTATGTACTATTAGCAAATAATAATTGTACATCAGTACGTGCATATTGCATTGTTTGTTGCTAACTACTGGAAGCAGGTCAGCAAGATCAATGACCACTAGAAGAGCCGGTTCAACACTATGTTCAACACTCTTGCAACCAGAGAGATTTCAGTGTTGGCTTTACAATCACAAGAGAAGAGAGCACCAAGCTCAATTGCAAGAGAATTCATGTCATGATAAGATTTACAATAATATAAAGCCTATCACAGTATTACATTTATTCGTCCTATGAAATGTTTTTTTTATTTCCTCTATGTTTCTTGACAGAGATGTCATGTCATTTCCTACAATAAATCGAATGAAAACATTTTTCGTCCAGCAGGTTGCAAGTCTCTTCCTATGAAAAATATGTACTTCAACTTTCTTTGTGTGTGTTACATATGCTTGGTTGGATGCAATTTATGCCGGTCTGTGTTTGTATCTTTTTCTCAGGTCCACTAGGCAATCATTGGTCAACTACAAGTAGAATAACTAAGTGCGGATATGAACACGGAGGTGGCGATCCCCGAGATCGAATGTGGCTTGCACACTATGTGACGACTGGTTCGGAATATGTTGGTTCCTTGCTAAGTATCTAGGCGAACTGTAAGCATCTAAGTTAGTACATGTTAATAAGTGCACCATGATTTTTCTTTAATTCTAGCTCTCCAACCATTTTGTGTTCATATTTAAGACTAGCTAGATATTTTATTATTTCAGAGATGGTTGTTTAATGATCAAAGGAGGCGTTCTGGGATGTGCCGAATGTATTACATAGTTCAGTAAGTATGTAACCTTGCAGCTTCTTTATAGAGCCTGGGAAGTGCATGATTGCAATATTCATACTTAAATTATTTGGTAGAAAAAGGTTCAGAGTGGTTACAATAAGCTCATGATGGTTGTCACCGGGTAGTGCATATACATTTAATTCTTCCAATAGTTACTATTGCCTTGGATGTTGGCCTTCCAACCCTTACTCTTGTTCTTCATCATGCTCGTTGTAGCCCATGTGTAAATAAGCATCAACAATGTTTCATCAGATGTAAAATAATTATTGTGTAAAGAGAGTAGGTTGATGTATTAATCAAAGTAGAGCATCAGGCTCGTTGTTCGTATAGATGCTTCTATGCAGAAACAAGAAAAGTAGACGGCTCGTGATAATTTTAAATTTTCAAGGCCCTCGGCATATGAGCCTATATTATTCAGATTTGTTGAAGATGAGCATATCATGTACTACCTCTGGTCGGATAAAATTGACGCAAGCGCTGACTACAACTAGGTACACCCCGCGTCTACTAAAACCGACCGGAGTAAAGTACCACAAAGTTTTGTCACAAAAGAAAAGGTACCACAAAGTTATGTGAAAAACGGTTAGGTTAGCATAATCAAATTGATATCTTACTAGAAAAACTTTCAAGGAAGAGAACCAAAATAAATCATACCTCTAGGAGTGCTGCTGATGCCAAACATGGACTTGGAGTTCCTTGGTTTATGGCCATCAGGTTATGTGCATTTTCACCGATTCAGTAGTGATTTCTACTAAATATGTAGGTCAACGCATATTTTCTTAGTTATATTTAGATCTATGATTATTATCTTTGAAGCAGCGGAGGCCAATCTGCATCGAAGCTCATCCTTGTTGTGTCGGACCCTACAGCTACCAGGGAACTTAGTTGTCTGCTCAGTTGGCTGGAAAGCTCCCAGGAATCCTCTAGCTTAACCGCAACAGTAATGCAACAGCGTAGCCTATTTTCTAAATCCTTGCGACCCAATTTGTTTGGCAGCATGGAAGAATCCAACTAAAAACAAGTCATCCTCACCGTTGAGTCTCCAAGCAAGAAGTCACCTGAAACACCAGAAGTCAGCGAGTCAGCGAGCCTCATACGACAACTCTCAGTTTATATTATCATTGGTTGTTTGGGAATAGTGATATGCATAGCACCTACCTAGCATATTCGGTTTATACCCTGCCATATTTAGTGCTTGATATTTGGCCATTATGGTTAGGATTGGTATCCATGTATATCTTGTGTAAATGCCTATATATATGAGATACGTGAAAGACCACAATGTGTGGCAAATCATTCTCCTCTTCTAATTCTATCATGGTATCAGACAAACGATCTCACGCCTCAGCCCCCTTCATCTACCGCCGCCGCCCTAGGGTAGCCGCCCCACCTCGCCGCGCCGCCTCTCCCATGGCCGCAGCCGCTGAGCTACCCCTTCCCCCCCCCCCCCCCCCCCCCCCCCCGCTACACACCACCACGCCGCGCTCTGGGCTCAAGCCACGGCGATCCAGAGCATCAAGTCTCTCATCCCCGTCACCCTCGACCTCAAGGCCTCCAACTTCACCAAGTGGCGCCATTTCTTGCAGGTTGCCGTCACCCAGTACGCCCTCGCCGACCACCTCGTCTCCACCGTCCCCCTCGCCACCGACCCCAAGGACTGGCTGCGGATGGACTCCGCCGTCCTGCGCTGGCTGTACGGCTCCATCAACACCGACATCGTCGACATGGTCATGACGGAAGCGCCAAACGGCTTCACCATCCTCTCATGCATCACCGCCCTCTTCCGCGACAACCAGCAGGCGCGCACGGGCTACCTCGAGCAGAAGTTCCGGAACATCGAGCAGGGCGACAAGAGCGTCAACGACTACTGCCTTGAGCAGAAATCGGTCGCCGACGCCCTGGCCGACAATGGTGCTCCGGTCACCGACAACGCCCTCGTCTGGAACACCATCAAGGGTCTCTCCGATGACTTCAAGGAGGTTGGTAATATGGCGCCATACATGACGCCCTTCCCCGACTTTCTGCAGTTCCGCAACCTGCTGCTCCTCCACGAGCTCAAGCCCTCCACCAAGCGCTCGTCCACGCCGGGGGTCTTCTACTCTGCCCCTGCCCCTGGCGGCTACCGCACCCCGGCGCCACCTGCACCACCCGCCTATAGTGCCCCTCCGGGTTACGGAGCTCCCTTGGGCCAGGGTGCCCCCGCTGCTCCTCACCGCGGCCGGGGGAAGAAGAGGAAGACCGGGTACCCCGCACCGGCACTGATACGTCTCCAACGTATCTATAATTTCTTATATTCCATGCTAGTTTTATGACAATACCTACATGTTTTATTCACACTTTATAATGTTTTTATGCATTTTCTGGGACTAACCTATTAACAAGATGCCACAGTGTCAGTTCCTGTTTTCTGCTGTTTTTTATTTCAGAAAAGTTGTTTTACAAATATTCTCGGAATTGGACGATACAAAAGCCCACGGCCCTATTTTCCACGGAGTGTTCCAGAAGACCGAAGAGGAGTCGAGGAAGGCCAACAGGGGGCCCTCCCCATATGGCGGCACGGGGGGCCCACAGCCGCGCCGTGACGTGGGGAGGGAGCCCCTGGCTCCCCCAACGCTGCCCCTTCGCCTATTTATTCCTTCGTCCCCGAAAACCCTAGTACCGAGAGCCAAAATACCAGAACAGTTCCAGAGACGCCGCCGCCGTCAACCCTAACTCGGAGGGTTCAGAAGATCTCCTCCGGCACCCTGCCGGAGAGGGGAATCATCACCGGAGGGCTCTACATCACCATGCCCGCCTCCGGATTGATGCGTGAGTAGTTCATCCTTGGACTACGGGTCCATACCAGTAGCTAGATGGTTGTCTTCTCCTATTGTGCTATCATGTTTAGATCTTGTGAGCTGCCTATCATGATCAAGATCATCTATTTGTAATGCTAGCTATATGTTGTGTTTGTTGGGATCCGATGAATATGGAATACTATGTCAGGTTGATTATTGATCTATCATATATGTGTTGTTTATGATCTTGCATGCTCTCCGTTGCTAGTAGAGGCTCTGGCCAAGTTGATACTTGTAACTCCAAGAGGGGGTTTTTATGCTAGATAGTGGGTTCATGTCTCCATTGAATCTGGGGAAGTGACAGCAACCCCTAAGGTTGTGGATGTGTTGTTGCCACTAGGGATAAAACATCAATGCTTTGTCTAAGGATATTTGTATTGTTTACATTACGCACAGTACTTAATGCAATTGTCTGTTGCTTGCAACTTAATACTGGAAGGGGTGCGGATGCTAACCCGAAGGTGGACTTTTTAGGCATAGATGCATGCTGGATGGCGGTCTATGTTCTTTGTCGTAATGCCCTAAGTAAATCTCATAGTAGTCATCATGATATGTATGTGCATTGTTATGCCCTCTCTATTTGTCAATTGCTCAACTGTAATTTGTTTACCCAACATGTTATTTATCTTATTGGAGAGACACCACTAGTGAACTGTGGACCCCGGTCCATTCTTTTACATCTGAAATACAACCTACTGCAATCATTGTTCTCTTTTGTTTTCTGCAAGCAAACATCATTTTCCACACCATACGTTTAATCCTTTGTTTTCAGCAAGCCGGTGAGATTGACAACCTGACTGTTAAGTTGGGGCAAAGTAGTTTGATTGTGTTGTGCAGGTTCCACGTTGGCACCGGAATCCCTGGTGTTGCGCCGCACTACACTCCTTCACCAACAACCTTCACGTGATCTTCATCTCCTACTGGTTCGATAACATTGGTTTCTTACTGAGGGAAAACTCGTTGTTGTACTCATCATACCTTCCTCTTGGGGTTCCCAACGGACGTGTGCTTTACCGTCACAAGCAGCTACTTTTCTGGCGCCGTTGCCGGGGAGATCAAGACACGCTGCAAGGGGAGTCTCTCACACCCAATCTCTTTACTTTTTTTATTGTCTTGCTTTATTTTATTTTCTGTCTTGTTTGCTTTCTTTATATCAAAAACACACAAAAATTAGTTACTCGCATTTACTTTATTTATCGGTATACCCTTGTTTATTTCATCATGCTTCTCCCTAAGTTCAATTTGAAAGATATATCGGTAGGGAGTGGGTCTATCATTGGAAGAGATAATATAGAAGAATTTTTCAATCATGTTAGTAAGGTTAAAGATTTTGAAGATAGATCCTTGGTGGAACTTGCTCCTAATTATGAAATTGCTACTGCCTCTTTAGTGCACATGTTGGAAGCTAGATTTGTTAATCTTAATCCTATAATGCAACATATGTTTCTTACACTCCGTGATATGGAAGAACGAGAGAAGAAAGATTTTGTTTTAGAAACCCTTCTTAAAGAATTTGGTGATGTAGCTAGTGAAGCTAGGAAAGTATTTATTCAACATAAGATGCTTGGCTTTTATATCAATGTTGCAAATACCCTTGAAACAATGGAAAAAGATAGGCTAAAGTACACTAATGAAGCCAATTGTGAGGGGGAGACTAAAGTACCAATACCTTATAAGCTCATAGGAATGCATGAGGCACTAGAAAAGAATTTTGATTGAATTGTTCCTGAAAATTTATTTGAGGAGGATAGTGAGCCTAAAAGTAATGAAAGAGGAGATTCTGAAACTTACATAAATAAGATACAATGCATCGTTGAGAAAACTTCCAACTCCTCTGTTGATGCTTTTTCTCTTGATGTTACTTGATTTTCACTTTCTGCGCCTAGCTGAAAGGCGTCAAAGAAAAGCGCTTATGGAAGACAACCCATTATTTTATTTATGCAATTTTTGTTTTATATTTGAGTCAAGGTGCTTGTTACTACTGTAGCAATACCTTTGTATCTTTATTTTCTTGCATTGTTGTGCCAAGTAAAGTTTTTTATAGAAAGTTGATACTCGATTTGGATTTCTGCGCAGAAACAGATTTTTAGCTGTCACGAATTTGAGCTTTTCTCTCTGTAGAAAAATCGTAAAATCCTGAAAAAAATCATGAGTAATCCTCAGATATGTACGCAACTTTCATTCAACTGGAGCTTTTCCATCGGAGCATGTTAAGTGCCTCAAAAAAATTCGTCTTGACGGATTGTTCTATTTTTGACAGATTCTACCTTTTATTTCGCATTGCCTCTTTTACTGTGTTTGAGTGGATTTCTTTGCTCCATTAAATTTCAATAGCCTTGGGTAATGTCCAGAAGTGTTGGGAATGATTGTGTCCTTGCTGAACATGTGAATTTTTGATTATGCACTAACCCTCTAATGAGATTGCTTTGAGTTTGGTGTGAAGGAAGTTTTCAAGGATCAAGAGAGGAGGATGATATAATATGATCAAGAAGAGTGAAAAGTCTAAGCTTGGGGATGCCCCCGTGGTTCATCCCTGCATATTTCAAGAAGACTCAAGCGTCTAAGCTTGGGGATGCCCAAGACATCCCCTTCTTCATCAAATTTATCAGGTCACCTCTAGTGAAACTATATTTTAATTCTGTCACATCTTATGTGCTTTACTTGGAGCGTCCGTGTGCTTTTATTTTCATTTTGTTATTTTAGTTTTCTGAATAAATTGGATCCTAACATGCTTGTGTGGGAGAGAGACACGCTCCGCTTTTTCATTTGAACACTTGTGTTCTTCGTTTTATTTTTCATGTTTATGGCGAAAGATGAAAGCCGCAGCACTTATTGTTATTTGGTTGGAAACAGAAAATGCTTCATGTGGTAATTGGTATATTGTCTTGAATAATTTGATACTTGGCAATTGTTTTGAGCTCTCAAGTAGATCATGTTTAAGCTCTTGCATCATGTAGTTTAAACCTATTAGTGGAGAACTACCGTAGAGCTTGTTGAAATTTGGTTTGCATGATTGGTCTCTCTAAGGTCTAGATATTTTCTGGTAAAAGTGTTTGAGCAACAAGGAAGACAGTGTAGAGTCTTATAATGCTTGCAATATGTTCTTATGTAAGGTTTGCTATACCGGTTTATACTTGTGTTTGCTTCAAACAACCTTGCTAGCCAAACCCTTGTACTGAGAGGGAATGCTTCTCGTGCATCCAAAACCTTGAGCCAAAACCTATGCCATTTGTGTCCACCATAACTACCTACTATGTGGTATTTTTCTGCCATTCCAAGTAAATACTTCATGTGCTACCTTTAAATAATTCAAAACTTTATTACTCCTTATTTGTGTCAATGTTTTATAGCTCATGAGAAAGTATATGGTGTTTTATCTTTCAATCTTGTTGGGCAGACTTTCACCAATGGACTAGTGGCATATACATCCGCTTATCCAATAATTTTGCAAAAAGAGCTGGCAACGGGGTGCCCAGCCCCAATTAATTAACTTTCATTAATAATTCTCTTCACATGTTTTGCCCTGATTTATCAGTAAGCAACTTAATTTTGCAATAGACACTCCTCCATGCTATGTGAAATGTTGGAAGGCACCCGAGGATTCGGTTAGCCATGGCTTGTGAAAGCAAAAGGTTGGGAGGAGTGTCATCTATAAATAAAACTAAAATACATGTGTAAACAAAAGAGAAGAGGGATGATCTACCTTGCTGGTAGAGATAACGTCCTTCATGGGAGCCGCTCTTTGAAAGTCCGTTTGACAAGGGGGTTAGAGTGTCCACTACCATTCGTTGACAACAACAAACACCTCTCAAAACTTTATTTTTATGCTCTCTATATGATTTCAAAACTTGAAAAGCTCTAGCACATGATTTAATCTCTGCTTCCCTCTGCGAAGGGCCTTACTTTTACTTTATGTTGAGTCAGTTTACCTACTTCTTTCTATCTTAGAAGCAAACACTTGTGTCAACTGTGTGCATTGATTCTTACATGCTTGCTTATTGCACTTATTATATTACTTTGTGTTGATAATTATCCATGAGATATGCATGTTGAAAGTTGAAAGCAATTGCTGAAACTTAAATCTTCCTTTGTGTTGCTTCAAAACATTGTATTACAAATCTATTGCTTTATGAGTTAACTCTTATGCAAGACTTTTTGATGCTTGTCTTGAAAGTACTATTCATGAAAAGTTTTTGCTATATGATTCAGTTGTTTAGTCATTATCTTTTTGTTAGCAAACTATAGACCATTGCTTTGAGTCACTTCATTCATCTCATATGCTTTAGAATAGTATTGATCAAGATTATGTTGGTAGCATGTCACTTCAGAAATTATTCTTTTTATCATTTACCTACTCGAGGGCGAGTAGGAACTAAGCTTGGGGATGCTTGATACGTCTCCAACGTATCTATAATTTCTTATGTTCCATGCTAGTTTTATGACAATACCTACATGTTTTATTCACACTTTATAATGTTTTTATGCATTTTCTGGGACTAACCTATTAACAAGATGCCACAGTGTCAGTTCCTGTTTTCTGTTTTTGATTTCAGAAAAGTTGTTTTACAAATATTCTCGGAATTGGACGAAACAAAAGCCCACGGCCCTATTTTCCACGGAGTGTTCCAGAAGACCGAAGAGGAGTTGAGGAAGGCCAGCAGGGGGCCCACAGCCACGCCGTGATGTGGGGAGGGAGCCCCCTAGCTCCCCCGATGCTGCCCCTTCACCTATTTATTCCTTCGTCCCCGAAAACCCTAGTACCGAGAGCCAAAATACCAGAACAGTTCTAGAGACGCCGCCGCCGTCAACCCTAACTCGGGGGGTTCAGAAGATCTCCTCCGGCACCCTGCCGGAGAGGGGAATCATCACCGGAGGGCTCTACATCACCATGCCCGCCTCCGGACTGATGCGTGAGTAGTTCATCCTTGGACTACGGGTCCATAGCAGTAGCTAGATGGTTGTCTTCTCCTATTGTGCTATCATGTTTAGATCTTGTGAGCTGCCTTATCATGATCAAGATCATCTATTTGTAATGCTACATGTTGTGTTTGTTGGGATCCGATGAATATGGAATACTATGTCAAGTTGATTATTGATCTATCATATATGTGTTGTTTATGATCTTGCATGCTCTCCGTTGCTAGTAGAGGCTCTGGCCAAGTTGATACTTGTAACTCCAAGAGGGGGTATTTATGCTAGATAGTGGGTTCATGTCTCCATTGAATCTGGGGGAGTGACAGCAACCCCTAAGGTTGTCGATGTGTTGTTGCCACTAGGGATAAAACATCAATGCTTTGTCTAAGGATATTTGTATTGTTTACATTACGCACAGTACTTAATGCAATTGTCTGTTGCTTGCAACTTAATACTGGAAGGGGTGCGGATGCTAACCCGAAGGTGGACTTTTTAGGCATAGATGCATGGTGGATGGCGGTCTATGTTCTTTGTCGTAATGCCCTAAGTAAATCTCATAGTAGTCATCATGATATGTATGTGCATTGTTATGCCCTCTCTATTTGTTAATTGCCCAACTGTAATTTGTTTACCCAACATGTTATTTATCTTATTGGAGAGACACCACTAGTGAACTGTGGACCCCGGTCCATTCTTTTACATCTGAAATACAACCTACTGCAATCATTTTTCTCTTTTGTTTTCTACAAGCAAACATCATTTTCCACACCATACGTTTAATCCTTTGTTTTCAGCAAGCCGGTGAGATTGACAACCTTACTGTTAAGTTGGGGCAAAGTAGTTTGATTGTGTTGTGCAGGTTCCACGTTGGCACCGGAATCCCTGGTGTTGCACCGCACTACACTCCTTCACCAACAACCTTCACGTGATCTTCATCTCCTACTGGTTCGATAACCTTGGTTTCTTACTGAGGGAAAACTCGCTGTTGTACTCATCATACCTTCCTCTTGGGGTTCCAAACGGACGTGTGCTTTACTGTCACAAGCAGGCACCCGTCCCCACCGTGCAGAACCCATGGACTGGCACCATCCACATGTACCCCATGGTCAGGCCTCCAGGGGTCCTCGGGCCTCGCCCCTTCGCGCCCGCCCCGCGTCCCTCGTAAGCGCCTCCTCCGCGCCCCGCCTACGCGCCTCCGCCAAGACCGGCCGCGCAGGGGTACCTCACCTACCCCGCGCCCCCTCCACCGGCGACGTTCTCCTACCCCGGCCAGGCTCCGTATGGCGCTCCTTACGGCGCCTCCCCTGCACCAACATGGGATCCCTCCGCCCTCGCCAACTACTTCAACACCATGAGCCTTCAGGCTCCCACCGACTGGCACATGGATACGGGCGCGTCCGCTCACATGTCTTCGGACGACGGTGATGTCTACGCCCCCCTCCTTTTCCTGTAGACAGTGTTGGGCCTCCAAGAGAAGAGGTTTGTAGAACAGCAGCAAGTTTCCCTTAAGTGGATCACCCAAGGTTTATCGAACTCAGGGAGGAAGAGGTCAAAGATATCCCTCTCATGCAACCCTGCAACCACAAAGCAAGAAGTCTCTTGTGTCCCCAACACACCTAATAGGTGCACTAGTTCGGCGAAGAGATAGTGAAATACAGGTGGTATGAATAAGCAGTAGCAACGGCACCAGAAAAGTGCTTTGCCCAGGACAGTAAACAAGCAGTAGTAACGCAGCAGTAGTAACACAGTAAAACAGTAAACAAGCAGCGATAGCAGTATTTAGGAACAAGGCCTAGGGATCATACTTTCACTAGTGGACACTCTCAACTTTGATCACATAACAGAATAGATAAATGCATACTCTACACTCTTGTTGGATGATGAACACCATTGCGTAGGATTACACGAACCCTCAATGCCGGAGTTAACAAGCTCCACAATTCAATGTTCATATTTAAATAACCTTAGAGTGCATGAAAGATCAATACGACTAAACCAAGTACTAACATAGCATGCACACTGTCACCTTCACACTATGTAGGAGGAATAGATCACATCAATACCATCATAGCAATAGTTAACTTCAAAATCTACAAGAGATCATAATCATAGCCTACGCCAAGTACTAACACGGATGCACACACTGTCACCATTACACCGTGCAGGAGGAATAAAACTACTTTAATAACATCACTAGAGTAGCACATAGATAAATTGTGATACAAAACACATTGCAATCATAAAGAGATATAAATAAGCACTTCACTATGCCATTCATAACAGTGAATAAGTATTCTGTGAAATATAGCCTAAGAGACCCACACGGTGCACACACTGTCACCTTTACACACGTGGGACAAGGAGTCTCCGGAGATCACATAAGTAAAATTCACTTGACTAGCATAACGACATCTAGATTACAAGCATCATCATATGAATCTCAATCATGTAAGGCAGCTCATGAGATTATTGTATTGAAGTACATAGGAGAGAGATGAACCACATAGCTACCGGTACAGCCCCGAGCCTCGATGGAGAACTACTCCCTCCTCATGGGAGACAGCAGCGTTGATGAAGATGGCGGTGGTGTTGATGGAGAAGCCTTCCGGGGGCACTTCCCCGTCCCGGCGGCGTGCCGGAACAGAGACTCCTGTCCCCCAGATCTTGGCTTCGCGATGGCGGCGGCTCTGGAAGGTTTCTCGTACCGTGGCTTTTTTCGTATCGAGGTTTTAGGTCAGGGACCTTTTTATAGGCGAAGAGGCGGCGTCAGAGGGTCGACGAGGCGGTGACACCATAGGGTGGCGCGGGCCACCCCCAGGCCGCGCCGGCCTATGGTCTGGTGGGCCTGTGGCCCCCCTCTGGCGACTCTCGGGTATTCTGGATGCTTCCGGGGATTCTAAGATCTTCGGCGTTGATTTCGTCCGATTCCGAGAATATTTCCTTACTAGGATTTCTGAAACCAAAAACAGCAGAAAACAGCAACTGGCACTTCGGCATCTTGTTAATAGGTTAGTTCCAGAAAATGCACGAATATGACATAAAGTGTGCATAAAACATGTAGATATCATCAATAATGTGGCATGGAACATAAGAAATTATCGATACGTCGGAGACGTATCAGCATCCCCAAGCTTAGTTTCTGCTCGTCCCGAGCAGGTAAACGATAAACAAAGATAATTTCTGGAGTGACATGCCATCATAACCTTGATCATACTATTGTAAGCATATGTAATGAATGCAGCGATCAAAACAATGTATATGACATGAGTAAACAAGTGAATCATACAGCAAAGACTTTTCATGAATAGTACTTAAAGACAAGCATCAATAAGTCTTGCATAAGAGTTAACTCATAAAGCAATAATTCATAGTAAAGCATTGAAGCAACACAAAGGAAGATTAAGTTTCAGCGGTTGCTTTCAACTTATAACATGTATATCTCATGGATAGTGTCAATGTAAAGTAATATAACAAGTGCAATATGCAAGTATGTAGGAATCAATGCACAGTTCACACAAGTGTTTGCTTCTTGAGGTGGAGAGAAATAGGTGAACTGACTCAACATAAAAGTAAAAAAGAATGGTCCTTCAAAGAGGAAAGCATCGATTGCTATATTTGTGCTAGAGCTTTTATTTTGAAAACATGAAACAATTTTGTCAACGGTAGTAATAAAGCATATGAGTTATGTAAATTATATCTTACAAGTTGCAAGCCTCATGCATAGTATACTAATAGTGCCCGCACCTTGTCCTAATTAGCTTGGACTACCGGGATTATCGCAATGCACATGTTTTAACCAAGTATCACAAAGGGGTACCTCTATGCCGCCTGTACAAAGGTCTAAGGAGAAAGCTCGCATTGGATTTCTCGCTATTGATTATTCTCAACTTAGACATCCATACCGGGACAACATATATAACAGATAATGGACTCCTCTTTCATGCATAAGCATGTAGCAACAATTAATTTTCTCATATGAGATTGAGGATATATGTCCAAAACTGAAACTTCCACCATGGATCATGGCTTTAGTTAGCGGCCCAATGTTCTTCTCTAACAATATGCATGCTCCAACCATAAGGTGGTAGATCGCTCTTACTTCAGACAAGACGAACATGCATAGCAACTCACATGAAAATCAACAAAAGGTAGTTGATGGCGTCCCCTGGAACATGGTTATCGCACAACAAGCAACTTAATAAGAGATAAAGTGCATAAGTACATATTCAATACCACAATAGTTTTTAGGCTATTTGTCCCATGAGCTATGTATTGTAAAGGTAGAGGATAGAAATTTTAAAGGTAGCACTCAAGCAATTTACTTTGGAATGGCGGAGAAATACCATGTAGTAGGTAGGTATGGTGGACACAAATGGCGTAGTGATTGGCTCAAGTATTTGGATGCATGAGAAGTAATCCCTCTCGATACAAGGTTTAGGCTAGCAAGGCTATTTGAAACAAACACAAGCATAAACTAGTACATCAAAACTTATATAAAAGACATATTACAAGCATTATAAGACTATACATCGTCTTCCTTGTTGTTCAAACACCTCACTAGAAAATATCTAGACTCTAGAGAAACCACTCATGCAAACCAAATTTTAACAAGCTCTATGTATTTCTTCACTAATAGGTGCAAAGTATATGATGCAAGAGCTTAAACAAGAGCACAACAATTGCCAAGTATCAAGTTATTCAAGACATTTTATCAATTACTACATGTAGCATTTTCCGTTTCCAACCATATCAATTAACGAAGCAGTTTCAACCTTCGCCATGAAAATTAAAGGCTAAGAACACATGTGTTCCTATGAACCAGCGGAGCGTGTCTCTCTCCCACACAAGCATTTATTCAAACAAAAACAAAAACAAGAAACATACAGACGCTCCAAGTAAAGTACATAAGATGTGACCGAATAAAAATATAGTTTCAAGAGAAGGAACCTGATAATGTTGTCGATGAAGAAGGTGATGCCTTGGGCATCCCCAAGCTTAGATGCTTGAGTCTTCTTGAAATATTCAGGGATGAACCACCGGGGCATCCCCAAGCTTAGACTTTTCACTCTTCTTGATCGTAGTATATCATCCTCCTCTCTTGACCCTTGAAAACTTCCTTCACACCAAACTCGAAACAAACTCATTAGAGGGTTAGTGCATAATCAAAAACTCACATGTTCAGAGGTGACACAATCATTCTTAACACTTCTGGACATTGCTCAGAGCTACTGGAAGTTAATGGAACAAAGAAATCCATCCCACATAGCAAAAGAGGCAATGCGAAATAAAAGGCAGAATCTGTCAAAACAGAACAGTTCGTATTGACGAATTTTATTGAGGCACCAGACTTGCTCAAATGAAAATTCTCAAATTGAATGAAAGTTGCTTACATATCTGAGGATCACTCACGTAAATTGGCATAATCTTCTGAGTTACCTACAGAGAATTTTGCCCAGATTCGTGACAGCAAAGAAATCTGTTTCTGCGCAGTAATCCAAATCTAGTATGAACCTTACTATCAACGACTTTACTTGGCACAACAAAATACTAAACTAAGATAAGGAGAGGTTGCTACAGTAGTAAACAACTTCCAAGACACAAAATAAAAATAAAGTACTGTAGCAAAATAACACATGGGTTATCTCCCAAGAAGTTCTTTCTTTATAGCCATTAAGATGGGCTCAGCAGTTTTGATGATGCACTGGCAAGAAATAGTATTTGAAGCAAAAGAGAGCATCAAGAGGCAAATTGAAAACAAATTTAAGCCTAACATGCTTCCTATGCAAAGGAATCTTGTAAATAAACAAGTTCATGAAGAGCAAAGTAACAAGCATAGGAAGATAAAACAAGTGTTGCTTCAAGATTTTAACCATATAGAGAGGCATTTTAGTAACATGAAAATTTCTACAACCATATTTTCCTCTCCCATAATAACTTTCAGTAGCATCATGAGCAAACTCAACAATATAACTATCACATAAAGCATTCTTATCATGAGTCTCATGCATAGAAGTATCATTAAATTTGGCATAAGAAGAGTTATTCTCATTAATAGTAATTGGAGCAAGATTATTATCAAGAATTTGAACATGGTAAACAAGTTGCATATTAAGGGAATTGTTTTTGGTAATCCAATCATGACTATGACAAGCCTCATAAGGATAGTTATAACCTATATCATAGCATTCTTTATAATAATCATCAAAGATCGGAGGCGCAGTGTCATCATAAGAAATAGAATAGTTATCTTTCACAGTTGGTTTATCTGTGTCCATACCATCATTGTTATTAGAAGGAGATGTATCAAGCACATAATGATCAGTAGAAAAAGGATTTTCAAACACCTCTTCCCCAAGCTTAGAGCTTTCTATATCATTATGGGAGGAAGCATGGATAGCACTGACACTATGGCAATTATTATCATTTTCAGAATTAGTTTCCCAGAGATTTGTAATATCAAAAGTAGTGTGCTCATTCAAATCATGATCGCTAATGTATGTAAAGGGCATAGGAAGATCATCGTATTCAGATTCATTATCACAATAATCATTAGGAGCAACATACTTACGGTTACCTAGCGTTATCTCATTCACGCGGGGATACGCCGTTACCTCTCTCTTTTTATTCTCCTTCTTCTTCTTCTTCTTCTTCTTCTTCTTCTTCTTCTTCTTCATTCCCTTCTTCTTCTTCTCTTCCTTCTCCTCGTTCCCTTCTTTAGGAGGAAGAGGCTTGAAGGGTGGCTTGTCCGCATAACCTGATTTACTTTCAGAAACAATAGAAGAAACTTGGGAGGATCCCTCCTTTTCATTAATTAGTTGAAAACACACAACGATCCTATCATATTTTGGCAAGGTGTCATCTTCTAAAATATTTTGTATGTAAGTATTTGTATGGCTATTATCAATGCAATAAGAAAAACACCCATGCAGGACATCATCAATATCAAGATCATTAATATGTAACAAAGAGATTTTTCTCGACAGTTCTTCACACCCCAAAAATAAAGTAAGTTCATCATGCTGATTAGGAGTAATTTCATCATCACAATACAAATTTGCAGCACTCATTGGGTTCAAATTATCATTGGAGGAGCATTGAAAATTAAAATGACCCACTTCATGGCAAACTTCACAAATAAAAGGATAGAGGGCACAAACTTTTTTACCAAGATCATCTAGAGCCCTAAACCACTTTCTAGTTTTTTCATTAGCATGATGGATACAATATTCATCTTTGATTTGATTAATTCCACAAGGTCTATGTATTCCACAAAAATTAACATGCTTATAGGAAATAACATTCTTAGGAGTTTGAGCATGCTTATTGCAATAATTAACAACAATTTCATTCTTCATGCAAGCCTCTTTAAAAGGTTCATGATACTTATCAAAATTCTTTTTAGGCAATTCAAAATGAGAAGCAAAGGCTTTATAAAGATTTGCAGCAATTTGAGAGTCAAGACCATAAGTAGCACTCATATTTTGAAATTTATCGGTATCCATAAAAGCTTCAATGCATTCATAGTCATAATTTATACCTGACTCTTTACCTTTGTTGTTCTCCCATCCTTCAGCGTTGTCCTCAATCCGATCAAGAAGATCCCACCTAGCTTCAACCTCCTTGCTTGTGAAAGATCCCTCCGAACAGGCATCCAGATAGTCCTTGTGTTGTCCTGAAAGTCTCGCATAAAAATTGTTAACAATAACATTACGGGGAAGCTCATGAATGGGACATTTGAGCATTAGTGACTTCAATCTCCCCCACGCTTGAGAAATACTCTCTTCATCACGAGGATAAAAGTTATAAATATAATTCCTATCAATGTGCACTTCATGAGGAGGATAAAATTTAGAATAAAAGAGAGATGCAATTTCCTCCCAACCAAGAGAATGACTATTCTCCAACAATTTATACCAATGCGCCGCTTACCGTACAAATAAACAGAGAATAGCTTCTTCCTCACTTCATCCATAGAGATACCTGCACACTTGAATAACCCGCATAATTCATGCAAAAACAGTAAATGATCTTTAGGATGGACAGTTCCATCCCCTTCATAGCGGTTATCCATAACACGTTCAATAATTTTCATGGGTATCTTGAAAGCAGTACTTGCAGTTGGTGGATTTAGAGTATCACAAGCATTATTAGAGTTATCGCATATGGGAGATAAAGCATTATCAGAACAAATTTTCTCCCCTAAAGATGGGAAGCCAAAAAGATCACAGAAACTAGCTTCCCCAAGCTTAGACTTATTCATAGCATTAGCAGTGATTGCGTTCATACCAATAATATTGCTACTAGCATGCAAATGAGGTTCCATAGGTTCTTTAATTTTCGCATCACACAATTCATGTCTTAGCTTAGGAAATAAATTAAGAAGCTCATAGTTATATTCCATTATGCCTAACTAGTGTAAAACAAGAAACAAAAAGATGCAATTGCAGGATCTAAAGGAAATAGGTTCGAGCACAAACACAATGGCGCCAGAAGAGTACTGTTACCTGGAACCGGAGTATGAGTGCCTTTTACCTTTCCTCCCCGGCAACGGCGCCAGAAAATAGCTTGATGTCTACGCCCCCCTCCTTTTCCTGTAGACAGTGTTGGGCCTCCAAGAGCAGAGGTTTGTAGAACAGCAGCAAGTTTCCCTTAAGTGCATCACCCAAGGTTTATCGAACTCAGGGAGGAAGAGGTCAAAGATATCCCTCTCATGCAACCCTGCAACCACAAAGCAAGAAGTCTCTTGTGTCCCCAACACACCTAATAGGTGCACTAGTTCGGCGAAGAGAAAGTGAAATACAGGTGGTATGAATAAGCAGTAGCAACGGCACCAGAAAAGTGCTTTGCCCAGGACAGTAAACAAGCAGTAGTAACACAGCAGTAGTAACACAAGAAACAAAGAAACAAGCAGCGATAGCAGTATTTAGGAACAAGGCCTAGGGATCATACTTTCACTAGTGGACACTCTCAACTTTGATCACATAACAGAATAGATAAATGCATACTCTACACTCTTGTTGGATAATGAACACCATTGCGTAGGATTACACGAACCCTCAATGCCGGAGTTAACAAGCTCCACAATTCAATGTTCATATTTAAATAACCTTAGAGTGCATGAAAGATCAATACGACTAAATCAAGTACTAACATAGCATGCATACTGTCACCTTCACACTATGTAGGAGGAATAGATCACATCAATACCATCATAGCAATAGTTAACTTCAAAATCTACAAGAGATCATAATCATAGCCTACGCCAAGTACTAACACGGATGCACACACTGTCACCATTACACCGTGCAGGAGGAATAAAACTACTTTAATAACATCACTAGAGTAGCACATAGATAAATTGTGATACAAAACACATTGCAATCATAAAGAGATATAAATAAGCACTTCACTATGCCATTCATAACAGTGAATAAGTATTCTGTGAAATATAGCCTAAAAGACCCACACGGTGCACACACTGTCACCTTTACACACGTGGGACAAGGAGTCTCCGGAGATCACATAAGTAAAATTCACTTGACTAGCATAACGACATCTAGATTACAAGCATCATCATATGAATCTCAATCATGTAAGGCAGCTCATGAGATTATTGTATTGAAGTACATAGGAGAGAGATGAACCACATAGCTACCGGTACAGCCCCGAGCCTCGATGGAGAACTACTCCCTCCTCATGGGAGACAGCAGCGTTGATGAAGATGGCGGTGGTGTTGATGGAGAAGCCTTCCGGGGGCACTTCCCCGTCCCGGCGGCGTGCCGGAACAGAGACTCCTGTCCCCCAGATCTTGGCTTCGCGATGGCGGCGGCTCTGGAAGGTTTCTCGTACCGTGGCTTTTTTCGTATCGAGGTTTTAGGTCAGGGACCTTTTTATAGGCGAAGAGGCGGCGTCAGAGGGTCGACGAGGCGGTGACACCATAGGGTGGCGCGGGCCACCCCCAGGCCGCGCCGGCCTATGGTCTGGTGGGCCTGTGGCCCCCCTCTGGCGACTCTCGGGTGTTCTGGATGCTTCCGGGGATTCTAAGATCTTCGGCGTTGATTTCGTCCGATTCCGAGAATATTTCCTTACTAGGATTTCTGAAACAAAAAACAGCAGAAAACAGCAACTGGCACTTCGGCATCTTGTTAATAGGTTAGTTCCAGAAAATGCACGAATATGACATAAAGTGTGCATAAAACATGTAGATATCATCAATAATGTGGCATGGAACATAAGAAATTATCGATACGTCGGAGACGTATCAGACGGTAACATACTCACCCTCTCCTCATCTCCACCACACTCCCGTGTTCTTGTTGGAGATGGTTCCTATACCGGTCACTCAATCCGGACATGCGTCTCTCTCTACAAATTCACCGCGCACACTTTCCCTTCGTGGTGTTCTTGTTACTCCTCGCATTGTTAAAAATCTTATTTTCATCTGTCAATTTACCACTGATAATTTATGTTCAGTTGAATTTGACCCGTGGGGTTTTTCTGTGAAGGATCTCAGGACAGGGGTCGTGATTCTCAGGTGCAGTAGCACGGGTGACCTCTATCCGGTCACCTCGACGCCATGCGCCCTCACCACCGTCTCCCCGAACTCCACCCTTTGGCATCGGCGCCTCGGTCATCTTGGTCATGGTGCTCTCCAACGCCTTGTGTCATCCGCGTTCCTCCCATTCACCAAAGTTTCCCCCACCCCTAGTAATTGTCATGATTGTCAACTAGGACGTCATGTACGGTTACCTTTTTCGGCTTCTACCACACAAACTCATCGTGCTTTTGAATTAATACATTGTGATTTATGGACATCACCTGTGGAGAGTGTTTCTGGCTATAAGTATTTTTTGTCATCTTGGACGATTTTACTCATTATTTGTGGACGTTTCCTGTGCGGTGTAAATCTGAAGTGTTTTCATTGTTGTCTAACTTTCGCAACTATGTTGTCACTCAGTTTTCCCTCTCCATCCAAGCAATTCAGATGGACAATGGCAAAGAGTTTGATAATCATGCTCTTCACGCCCTTGCCGCCGCACACGGTATCCTCCTCCGTTTCTCATGCCCATACACGTCTCCACAGAACGGTAAAGTTGAACGCATTATTCGCACCGTTAATGATATTGTTGGCACTTTGCTTTTTCAAGCTCACATGCCGACTACTTTTTGGGTTGAATCTCTTCACACCGCCACATACCTCCTCAACCGCATTCCCACTAAAGCTATTTCCGCGCCATGCCCTTTTTTCGCCCTGTTTTCCGTGATTCCTACTTACTCTCATATCCGCACTTTCGGCTGTTTGTGTTATCCTAACACCGCTGCTACTATGCCACATAAACTGTCTCCTCGTTCGGTCGCCTGTGTTTTCCTAGGTTATACATCCAACCATCGGGGCTATCGCTGCATGGATATAGAGTCTCGCCGCATCATCATCTCACGGCATGTGGTTTTTGATGAGAATCAGTTCCATTTTGCTCTCGGTTTTTCGGTTACTAACTTGCAGCAGCACACCGCCTCACCACCGCTCGACGTCGACCCGATCGACGTCTCCGTCTCGGTGTCCGTGCCCCCATGCACGCCGGGCCGCGTCGCTCTGCAGAGGTGCATCGGCCCGCTGGACCTCCCTCTCCACCAGCCGTCTACGCGCCAACGCCTTCGGCCTCACGCACGTCGGTTTCCACGCCAGCCCCCTCACCAGCGTCCTCACCACCAGCCTCTCCGAGCTGGGCCTCGCCAGCTCCTGGGCCGTCTCCCGCGGCCTCCCCTGCCTCGCCGTCTCCCACGACACCGGCCTCCCTCGCCTGGGCTTCACCAGCACCTGGCCCCTCACCGGCTGGTCCGTCTCCTGCGGCTTCGGACGATGACGAGGCTGCACCGCCTGACGCCGCGCCACCGCCTCCCGCCCCGACCGCTCCAGTTCACCACATGGTGACTCGCCGTCAAGCCGACAAGGTCTTCAGCCCGCGCCCCCGCCTCAACCTCCACGTCGACACCGCCGCCTCTCCCTCGCCGGTCCCTAAGTCAGTTTGCGGTGCTCTCAAAGACCCGAACTGGCTAGCGGCCATGACCGACGAGTATGGCGCTCTCCTCGCCAATGACACTTGGGATCTTGTCGTCCCGCCTGCGAATGCCAACATCGTCTCCGGCAAGTGGATCTTTCGGCACAAGTACAAAGCTGACGGCTCCCTAGACCGCTACAAAGCGCGTTGGGTGCTTCACGGCTTCTCACAGGAGCACGGCATCGATTTCGACGAGACATTTAGTCTGGTGGTAAAACCCACCACCATCCGGACTATTCTCTCTATCGCCCTCTCCGCCAACTGGAAGATTCATCAACTGGATGTGAAGAATGCCTTCCTCCATGGGAAGCTCTCCGAGGTGGTCTTTTGTCATCAGCCCACCGGGTTCGTTGACTCTGCCCGCCCCGGTCATGTGTGCCGCCTCAACCGGGCGCTCTACGGGCTGAAGCAAACCCCTCGCGCCTGGTATCATCGGTTCGCGACTTTTGTCACCGCCTTCGGCTTCACCTGCTCCAAGTCGGATACATCGCTCTTCATCCTTCACGGCATACACGGCACGACATACTTGCTCCTCTGTGTCGACGACATCATCCTCACGGCTTCGTCTACGGCCTTACTCGAGCGCGTCATCACCGCCCTCAGTGCTGAGATCGCCATGACCGATCTGGGCGAGCTTCATCACTTCCTCGGCCTTGCCGTTCGACGGGATTCCCAGGGGATGTTTCTCTTCCAGACCCAGTACGCTCTCGAGATTCTCGAGCGTGCCGGCATGAGCTCCTGCCACCCCGCGTCCACGCCTGTGGACACCTCGCCGAAGCTTGCGGCCGAGGCTGGTCGTCCTGTCGCCGATCCCTCCGCCTACCGCAGCTTGGCGGGTGCTCTTCAGTACCTGACATTCACTCGTCCGGACATCGCCTACGCCATGCAGAGGATTTGTCTTCATATGCACGACCCTCGGGATCAGCACTTGGCTTTGGTCAAACAAGTTCTTCGGTACGTCAAGGGCACGCTTCGTCACAGTCTCCAGCTCACGCCTTCCGTGACGGACCGCCTCGTCGCCTACACCGACGCGGACTGGGCTGGCTGTCCAAACACTCGGCGCTCCACCTCTGGGTACTGTGTCTTCCTCTGCGACAAGTTGATCTCTTGGTCTTCCAAGCGTCAGCACACAGTGTCTCGCTCTAGTGCTGAAGCGGAGTATCGTGCTATCGCTGACGCCGTCGCCGAAGCAAGTTGGCTTCGCCAACTCCTCCAGGAGCTTCATCGCCCGCTTCATAGTGCCACTGTTGTCTTTTGCGACAATGTGAGCGTTGTGTACATGTCCACGAATCCCATCCAGCACCAACGCACCAAACACATCGAGATCAACCTTCACTTCGTTCGAGACCGTGTTGCGTTGGGGCACATTCGAGTTCTTCATGTGCCATCGTCTCGACAATTCGCGGACATCTTCACCAAAGGCCTAGCATCACCGTTGTTCTTGGATTTCCGGTCCAATCTCAGCGTCCGAGAGTCTCTCGTTGCGACTGCGCGGGGGGGGGGGGGGGGGGGGGGTTTGGCAAACCAAATATGGCCAACATATACCTAGCATATTCGGTTTATACCCTGCCATATTTAATGCTTGATATTTGGCCATTACGGTTAGGATTGGTATCCATATATATCTTGTGTAAATGCCTACATATATGAGATAAGTGAAAGACCACAATGTGTGGTAAATCATTCTCCTATTCTAATTCTGTCATTTACAAATCAACTAAACACCTCAGTTATGAAGAGGTACAATTTAATCTCCACCGTTTATATCACTGAGTTTGGGGGATGGGTTGTACCGGAGCAAATCCCAGAAAGAAAACATATTGCACAGTTGCAGCGTGTAGCTTCATTCCAAGACAAACATGCAATGAAATTTCCGTTCTATAAATTTTATATCAGCTCCACTTATGAGCCACACTCTGCATCTCACTGTAATAACATGCCGAAAATAAAATTAAAAATCAAAGAGAAAAAGAGCCCACCAGGACAGAATTACGCACAGGGATGCATATGCAATCCTAAAACCCTAGACAAATAGCAGCACCTCACCTCGCCCTCTCTCTCATATGTACAGTACATGCACACGCATGACAGCATGCACGTCGGCGGCGTCAAGCCTTGTCGTCGGCCGCCACGTGCCACACCCAGAACTCCTCCTTCTGCTCAGCCCCGCGCTTTCTGGGGCTACCCTTGGGCGACCGGAGCCTTCGCCGATGGTGGACGCCGACGTCCCTCACCGCCCTCGGCCTCTCCTTCTTCTCCTTCGCGTCCGGCTCCGGCGCGGCCACGAAGAGCACCACCGGCCCGTCGGCGGCAAGCACGTCCTCCGTGATGGCGAGCAGAGGCTCGAGCTCCTTCACGACGGTCGACATGTCCGGCCGGTTCTTGGGGCTGCCGCTCAGGCACTGGTACGCCACCGCCGCCGCCTTCTGCGCCGCCGTCGCCGGGTACCGGCTCTCCAGCGCCGGGTCCATGATCCTGCGCGCCAGCCTGAGCGGGTCGCGGAGCCCGGGCCGCGCAAACTCCACCAGGTTCTGCTCCCTGCTGGCGCGGGACTTGTCCACCGCTCGTCGCCCCGCCAGGATCTCCAGTAGCACCACCCCGAAGGTGTACACGTCGCTCTTCGCCGTGAGGTGGCCCGTCATGATGTACTCCGGCGCCGCGTAGCCGTGGGTGCCCATGACCCGGGTGGACACGTGCGTGTCGTCGCCCACTGGCCCGTCTTTGGCCAGCCCGAAGTCCGACAGCTTCGCCTTGTGATCCTGCTTGGAGATAAAACCCATCAGCAACTTAGGTTCACCATTTCGGCCTTTTAGGCCCAAATTATTATGTATAACAGGCCGAGAGAATTGGCTTACCGAGTCCAGTAGGATGTTTGAGGCCTTGAAGTCGCGATAGATCACCGGCTTCTCGGCGTCGTGGAGGAAGGCCAGCCCTTTCGCGGCGCCGACGGCGATGTTCAGCCGGGTCGACCACGGCAGCACGACAGGCACCTCTGCAAGACATCACAGAAGAAAGAAAACATTTTAAGATTCGAGCTAAAGCTTATTCGCAAGTCAATCGTTCATTCCTATACGCTGGGTAAGGAATTGTCGATGTTCCGACAGTGTTTGTCTCTAGTGTAAGTACACTTGCGCTTATTCTTTTCATGCTTTCTCGGGGAATTTTTCATGGATGTAAAGATATTCAACGCGTTAGGAGATACCGCGACGACTATTGACTAAAGAAGATATCGATCTCAATCAGTGAGGCTGGGAAAATGTGGCTACGATAAATTAATCGCGACACCGATCTGGCACCTAGCTATCTCAGTGAGCTCACTTGCTTCTGACCTCCGATCTACCTTCTGGTGCAATCGTGAAGGCAAGATTCAGAGGCCAGTCAAATTTAGTTGGTCAGAGCGCAGAAAATCTTGGAAGGTAGCTGAGGAAAAACCGGGTCGCCCTGCAACTAAACTAGTTTTAAAACAGTTGGTAGTACTAGTTGCCAACTTGATAGAATTTTGAATTCAGAATCTGCATTTTCTCCATCGCCATGACAGGCAAATGCAAGCTCCTGAGTCCTGAGGCAGGTCAACCAACTTATCTCTATTGCTAGAGGCTAGAGAGGCAGTAGATCTAGCTAGAGCATTTTCTACGGTTAGGTGCTACTCCTCCATGCTTGATCAAGCAGGATTATATGACTGAAAGAAAGCAGCAAAATGGGCAAGTGTAAATAAAATGCAGGAAGCAGCTTTACTTACGTTGGTCGAAGAGGTGGTTCTCGAGGCTGCCTTGGGCCATGTACTCGTAGACGAGGAGACGGTGCTCCTCCTCGCAGCAGTACCCTACCAGCTTCACCAGGTTGGGATGCCGGAGCTGCCCCAGGAAGATCACCTCTGCCTGCACGCAAGAACAACAAAACCACACGCACGGGCAGGGTCACATCAGTGTCAGGGAACAGCATCCATCATTTTTATCGCTACAGTATTAGGTACCTCACCCGACTCTATCCGGCCGCCGGCCGGCTGCCGGAACTGTCACATCGCTCAACAAACCTAGCTAGCTCCCTAGTTTTTCTGGCCAGTTGCCAGTTGCCACACGCACGTCTTAATCTTGGTGTCAGTCAAGATATTTTATGTCTGTTTAGCTAGCGTTGAATAGTACCATTTTGGATTAATTACAGTTCAGGAAATACTAAAGCACTAGGCGCATAAAATTTTGCTGGAATTTCACGCGAAACTGTTCAATTCCCATTGAATCAGAAGTATCTGAAGGAGTGGTTACATATACATGCTCATTTCAGGAGGACTAGCTAGCTTAACTTGCCTATAAGCATTGCTTGTTGCTCTAGGTTACAGGTTTCTTCCCTTACAAAATTGGACTGGGTTACTATAGATTAAAAATGATTGGTAAGCTAAGCTAAGGACTCCTAGATAATTCCTGCCATGGTAGCTTTTAAATCTCAATTACTTATAGAGTTACTCAATGTTGCACCAGATGTAAGGATTGTATTCAGTGATCCTTGTAAGGAAACCCTTAACCATAGCTACCCAGCTAGCTTGTTGGTTAACCACAAAGGTCGCTACTCTTCTACTGTAAGCTAGAAATCCAAATCCTATTCCCCCAAGCCCAAGCGTTAGATCGTCTTCGAATTTAATTGGGAACTCTTCCATGAAAAGCTAGTTACGGCAGCCGCATACTACTAAGCTAGCATAGCATCTGTTGGCCTGTTGCTATTGCACACGCAAAGATCGATTAATGGAGTGATGAGGACACGTGGAGCTCGGACGTACCAGCCATTCCTTGTGGCCCTGCGCGCCCTCGGGGTCCCAGAGCTTGACGGCGATGGCCTGCGCCTTGAGCCCCGGCTTGTCGACGAAGCCCTTGTACACGGGCCCGAACCCGCCCTCACCGAGGAAGTTGTCGGAGGCGAACTCGCGCGTCGCGGCCCGGAGCTCGGCCACCGTGAACACGTGCAGGTTGGAGCCGACGAGGGACACCGACAGGTCCTCGTCCGCCGCGCCGCTCAGGTCCGTGAACGACAGCCGCCGCCCACCGCCGCCTCCGGAGCGCGGACGGACCTTCTTGTGGCCCTGATTGCCCGTCCCGGCGCCGCAGTCGGCAGCGCCGAGGCAGCCGCCGAGGAGCGACCTCCAGGGCGACGAGGACCTCTCCCCGGCCTTGATACTGTCGTTCCTCATCGGCGGCTACCTTTGTCCTGCAACGTCGTCGCCGCTTAATTAGCATATATCGCCGCCGCGTGTCGTGTGGGACAAGCTCGCGATCAGATGTGTGGGTAGCAGGAGAAAAGGAGAGGAGAGAGCTGATGCTGCTTCGCTCGCGAGCTGTGGCGAGGCCGCATCTGCTGGTTGGTCCGAATATATAGGCGCGACCTTTAATTCTGCTTGCCTTGGCCTTGGCTAGGGTGACATGGCGATGTTGTGTTTGACTCTAGCTTGGGAGGAAAAATAATGCGATAATTAGGTTTATTTTTATACAAATTGGTTGCTGTCATGGTGCAGATTTCACTGTGGATTGACTATTTCATCGGGATTTTTGAATGGGAACGAGGAAGAGGGCAACGTACGTGCCTGCGGCAACTTTGCCAACCTACCCCCACACTATAGATTGCGAATTAGTAAGAGTGTGACTTGTGACATGTAAGAGTAGCAGCTATTTATTTGTGTTTGATCTGGTATCTTTCCATTTGGCAAAAAGTAGAAGAAATCAACTAATGTTTGATCTGGCATCAATTCAATGCCTTTTTTTCTTTTTTTTCGGGGAAGACTCATCTTTTCAACAAAGTTGGTTTTGCGATGGCCTTGCGCCATTTGTATGTCACATTTATTCAATTCTGAAAAACACAGGTGACTCATCGGTTTCATGCAAACTTTGTTAATGTCATGTTTAGTAGGGTCTCAAGCTGATATCTGAACAGAATTTTGGAATATTGCAAATATCTCAAATAATCTTATCAAAAATGAGCTGTCACGTGCGATGTCTCATGGCTTTCACGCTGAACGACCAATGTTATGGCTAGAATCGTTGCATAGTTTGTGATAGTGTGCCTATATTGTGCACACATGTGAATCTTGAGATGGCGAATAATGTGGCTAGAGAAAGCTTTCATTTTGTCGCACTAAAAAGCTATTTTTCCATTTTCCGAGTCCCAAAAATGGGGTGTTTTGTGAAGCAGCCACCAAATGAAAATTTCACAATGATACCACACCATTTTTTAAAAATACTAGACCACATTAAATGCATAATTTCCCCACCGGGGTTATCTTAAACATTTTTGTCCACCCCTCTAAAAAAGACAAATTTCTGCCAAATCGGTAGGAAGTCGGTCAGATTTAAACTACATTTACATGATCTAATGCTCATGATTTTTTGGAAAAAAAAAATTTTATGTTCAAATTATGATATAGATGTCATATTTGGATTCCTCTCATTTTTCCGATCGATTTAGACATATTATTTGTCAAATTCTGATTTGCAGATTTAAAGATATTAATTATTCCATATTAAATAGAAAGTACAAAAAAATCATTTTATTCATTTGAATTCAAGATTACTATTAATTATTCATTTTACATAAGTAATTGTTTGGAATTCAAAAAGATAAAGAGTTGCGACATCAAGGAATATGTGTTCGTAGGATTGATATGGTAGCATTATCAACAAAGTGACATTTCTTTTGTGTAAGCTCGTCCGGAAGGACAGAGAAGTTAAGAGTGCTAGGGCTGGAGCAGTGTGAGGATGGATAACCGATCGGGAAGTTTGATAATGAGTGCAATGTGACCTAATATTAAGTGTAGTTAGAGTTAAAATGGTCCATATGAGAGATTAACAACATTATAAGAAAATCTGAAAAAATAAGTTTGAATTTTTTTTAAAAAAAATTCGAGCTAGAATTGCGAAACGGTCGTTAATTCTATGTCGATGACGCCGTCGGCATATGATGTTGTGTCGACGGCCAACCTGTACCGACGGCAAATGGGTCTATGCCGAGAACATATTGTACCGACGACGAGGTGCCGACGGCAATTCTAGCTGTGCCGACGGCATGGCAGCCGTCGGCACCTCAACTGTTCCCGTAGTGACTAGCTCATGTGTTTTGTGATGATCAAGTTTTCCTGATCACGAGTATTGTTAAAGTAACAAAATACCAACAATAACGATAGTATATTGTTATAAGAACAAGGGCATTGAACGGATCCAATTCAATGATGTACTACGAGATAGTATCGTCACAAGTTGTTAGTATAATTATGTTGTTAACTTAGGTACAAATCCTTAGACCATGAGAATATCAAATATCCTCATACCGGAAGGTGTACTTTGGTTGTTACCAAGAGTTGCCCATGACAGGGTGACCATAATGGTACTGATCGGTATATATATTCAAAAGTATGCCTGGAGACTTGGATAGTTTGAGATGTGGATATTGCTCCTCCCGGCGATGGAGATATACACTATGGACCCTCTCGGTATTACGGTATCACATAATCGTCTGCATAGACATTTCATCACAATGATACGGAGGATACCATAATACACAAACAAGTAAATATAATGATGCCTGAACAAAGATTGTAGGTATAGTGATAAAAGGGTTTGCATCATAGGGATGCCAAAATCTCACATTGGGTTATCATTTGTGTCTTGTAGCAGTAGGGATTAACATATGGATAAACATGAGGTTCGTTAGAAGTTATTCATGTACGTGTGGAAGCCATCATGGACGTCCATTGTACCGATGTTGGTTATTGATCTGGAAGGGTTTCAGTCATGTCTACGTATTACCGTAATAATTTAAAGTAATTAAATCTATTGTGGGAGTTTTATTTGTGGTATGTGGTTGGGAGAAATGTTCGTAATAGTTCTGGCAACATCAGAATAGATTCGGCGATGTATCGTCGAGAGTGCGTTAGAATTGTACTGTATATTTTTTATAATGTTGAGAGAGACTATCGACAATTAACTGAAGTTATCAAACTGGTTTCAGGGTATTTCAGAATTATTCTAGGAAATTAATAAGGAGAAATATTGACTCCAAACTTTATTAAGAAGTGCCAGAGGGGTGTTGGGAGGCCGAAAATACTACTCCCTCTGTCTCAGTTTAACAGGCGCACTCGTAGTTTAAGACAAAGTTTGACTATTATTTTAGTTAAAATATATAAATTATATGTCTATAAAATTATACCATTAGATTCGTATTCACAAAAGGTTTCTGATGATATAAATATTTAACATATATTTTATATTTTATTGACCAAAATAATGGTCAAAACAATTTTTAAACTAAGTGCGCGCCTCTTAAAGTGAGACGGAGGAAGTAGTTTGGGGTAGTTACTCCCCTTAGTTCCCAACTCCTCTCATCGCTTTTCTCTCTGCCCATGTCGTCTTCTACCTCCTCGCTAACTGGTTGTTTCTACCATGAGATGCAAACAGAAGGAAGGAAAACGAGATCTGCTGGCCTATTTAAGTGGAGAGATTTTAGCTGCAATTAAGGGCATGTACAATGGTGATATCTTAGCAATGCCACCTAAGATAAATGCTGATGTGGAGGAAAGAGAAAGTCAAAAAACGACTTTGCCTTCTCTTAGCTAAGAGATTATTTCTTAGCATAATCTGTCTCACCACATATTTAGGATGGCTAGTTACTAAAGATAAAACTAAAAAATAACCCATTGTACATCATGTTTTACTGTCATATCTGGATTACATGGCAGAGTTAAGATAAGATGGTCTTATCAACCATTGCACATGCCCTAATAGAATTGTAACGTCCCCGAGGACTCCGGTTTTGTTGCCCTGTCTTGTATTACCAAATTTCCTCTCTGGACTATAAAATTTAAACAAGGGAGTAGTATCATAGGTAGATACCGTATCATAGCACGTAGATCTAGAAAAAATAAATGTTAAATAAATATTGTATACATATTTGCATTGAGATACTACAGATCAATACATTTAAGAAAATTATGATAGCAATACATGATACCATGCATTGTAAAGATAATATCATACTCCCTTCATTCTCAAATAAGTGAGCGTGTGGATTTTTAAAGAAAGATTATCAAGTGAAGAGAAAATTGTATTGAGAAGATGCAAAACAGCATCTCTCTCTTTTTTAATTCTTTCACCTCAAATGAGTTATGCGCATGTATAAATGAAGATAACATGTGCTGAATATTTTTTTTTGAGTTTTAAAGCAGTCGATCCTGCCATCCGATTAGATAGAATAGAAAGATTAATTACATAGAGTCTTTGCGAGAGCAAAGATCAGTTCTCCAAGCCCACAGCCAGGAGAGGGCAGCAAGCGTCAGTACTAAAGCCTGAAACCTTTAAAAAACAACCTCCAGGTCTCCAGGATCATGAGAGTGAGCGAAAGCTCTCTGCGCTATATCCTCCCAAATAATGTGAGCCACAATGTCTGGCATCAACGACTCGTTGCGGAAAACTCTTCTATTCCGCTCTTTCCAGATGCCCCAAATGGTGTAGATGAAGGCACCATTAGCCTCCCTTCGTTTCCCGCTTTGAAGTGTTGTGACCATCCCGTCCCACCATGAATTTAAGCCTTGCCCAAGCACAGGTGGCGGCACCCCGATGGTGCCATTCCACCCAAAAATCTTGTCGCGAACCGACTTGGCGAAACTGCAGTCCAAGAGTAGATGTTGCACCGTCTCCGGGTGTATCCTGCACAGTTTGCAAATGGGGTCATGTGGCCACCCCCGAATCGCCAGATTGTCCGCCGTCAAGACCTTCCCGTGGAGCGCCAGCCAAGCAAAAAATCGGCACTTCGGCTCCGCATGCGTGTTCCACACCTTGGCCGTCCTGAACGGAGGATAGGCCCCGGCGAACTGACAGCGATAAGCCGAAGCCGTAGAGTAGACTCCTGAAGCGGTCCAACGCCAAGAGATCGCATCTGCACGTGGCTGCAGCACCACCTCTCGAAGCGCTGTCCAAAGCTTGACCAATTGGGCGAGCTCCGCCGCAGTGGAAAGGCGAAAAAGGGAGCGCAACCAGTTCCTATCCTGCAACTCCTTGAGAAGAGACTTGCGTGATGCGATGGCGAAAAGCTCTGGGTACTGCAGCTTGAGTGCGCCTCCGGGCATCCATCGGTCATGCCAAATAGGCACTTGGCGCCGTCCCCAATAGTGATATCCGTTGAGGCCCTGAACAGATCCATATCTGTGGCGTCGCAAGGAAGAGTCATTCCTTGCCAAGGTCTTGCCTGGTCGGCCCAAGCATACCAAGGCCAGCGAAGCCGCAAAGCCCGTCCAAACTTCTCAATGTCGAAAATGCCAAGGCCGCCCAGCTCTTTAGGTCTGCAAACTGTGCTCCAGTTGACCAGTGAGTGCGGTCGCGATCCCGATGCCGCTCCAGGCTTCATCCAAAGGAAGCCGCGCTTAATTTTCTCAATCCTTCGTATGATCCACTTGGGCAGCTTGAAGACAGCGAGGTGGTATATGACCATGGCGGACAGAACAGAGCGGCAAAGAAGCACCCTTCCCGCCCTGGTGAAGTGTTTTCCCCACCATCCCGCGAGTCTCGCACCCAGCTTGTCAATGAGGGGCTGGAAGTGAATAGCCTTAAGCCTAGAGTGATGGAGTGGTAGGCCAAGGTAGGTGCACGGGAACTCCCCGCGCTTTGCCGGGAAAGTCTGCAAGGCTGCCAATATTTGCTCCTCGGTGCACCGTATTGGAAAAGCCTCTGATTTTGCCAGGTTTGTCCGCAGCCCACTCGCATCCCCAAATGTGGCCAAAATCTGTCGTACCACACACATATCCTGCGGGTCTGGGCTAACAAAAATTCCCGCGTCATCGGCGTAGAGAGAGACGGTGGAGCGAACCGGTCGCGGCCTGATCTGACGAAGGATGCCTTCCTCTGTAGCAAGCCGGAAAAGGTGGTGCAATGGGTCGATCGACAGAATGAAGAGCATCGGCGATAACGGGTCCCCTTGTCGAAGACCACGAGCATGAGGAATTTGAGAGCCTGGCTTTCCATTGAGGAGGATCTTCGATGATGCCGTAGAAAGCAACATGCAGATCCACCTCCTCCATCTCGGCCCAAATCCCATGGCCTGAAGCAGCTCAAGCAAGTATGACCAGTTGACTGTGTCAAAAGCCTTGGCAATGTCCAACTTTAGAAAGAACCCTGAGAGCCTGGCTTTCCATTGAGGAGGATCTTCGATGATGCCGTAGAAAGCAACATGCAGATCCACCTCCTCCATCTCGGCCCAAATCCCATGGCCTGAAGCAGCTCAAGCAAGTATGACCAGTTGACTGTGTCAAAAGCCTTGGCAATGTCCAACTTTAGAAAGAACCCTCGAATATTCTCCTTAAACATCTCCCTGATCAGGCCTTGCACATGAAGAAAATTGTCATGGATGCACCTCTTTTTGATGAATGCAGACTGGCTCGGAGAGATAAGTGCAGGTAGGTTTGGTGCTAGGCGTGATGCAAGCATTTTGGAGAAAATTTTGGAGAAGCTGTGGATGAGGCTGATTGGTCTGTAGTCTGCTATAGAGCCCGCTTCCGCTTTCTTTGGGAGAAGAACAATGTTGGCCTTGTTGAGAAGGCCAAAACATGACCCACCCTGTTCCGCGAGGGCCACCATCGCGTCAAACAAGTCTTCGCTGATAGTCTCCCAGCACGAGCGATAGAAACGGCCAATGAACCCGTCGGGGCCAGGCGCCTTCTCCGCCGGCAAGGCGAAAACCGCAGCCTTCAACTCCTCCATACTGAAGGGTGCCTCGAGGTGAGAAAGATCCCTCTGCGCATAGCCCAAAGCCTCCCAGTTTAGAGCGGCCGATCTTGGCGGTGCGGCACCGAGAAATTCGCTGAAGTGCCTCGTAAGCGCCTCTTCCTTCTCACAGTGAGTGACCGCTAACCCCGCTGGCGTAGCTAGCATTTGGATGAAATTCTTTCGCCTTCTACCGTTTGCTCGCAGGTGAAAGAGCCTTGTGTTTGCATCTCCCAATTTAATTGTGGAAAGTCTCGCTCGTTGCCTTATGCGCATTTTGTTTATCGATGCCAGACCCACAATCTTTGCCCGAAGACTCGCCTGTAGCCTTCTCTCCGCTGTAGATAGCGCCCTCGCCTCTTCTGCCACATCCAGCCTCCCAATAACCTCTCTGGCAATGGCCATCTGTAACCTCAGGTTCCCGAAGTTTTTCTTGTGCCAGCCCTTAAGCGCCTTGGCTGTGCGTTCAAGCTTCACATGGAATCGCCGCAAAGGGTCACTTGTGTTTACCTCCTCGTCCCAAGCCTCTAGCACCGTATCATGGAACCCCTCCATCCGCAACCAAAAAGCTTCAAATCTGAAGGTGGAATATTGTGGGCTGAATATTACTGAGTTTGATTTTTGTGCAACGAGAGAGGATTATTTTTTACTATTTTAAAATGCATTTGAAAAATAGAAGTACACTAGTATGATATACACAAGATATTTTTATACAATTACTCGGAGTACTACGCATTGCAAGTAGTGTAAAGGAACATCACACTTTGGAGTTCGGGCCATGGAGCTCACGCGCACGATGCCTGATTCCTACCTAATTCAGGACCAGTACGTACCTAGTCGCCGCGCGCACACGGGGCGATGCATTGCATCCACACGCCGCGCCAACGCGTCTGAGCCAGGAAGACGACGGCTACGTCGACAAAAGCTAGCGAGCTGGTGCGCGCCGAAAAGCGCACGTCCTTCGTTTCGCCCCGTACATACATAAGCTGGTTATACTGATACCGTACCTGAGCCCAAAAGGAAGAAAAACGGCGGACCGGCAGCGGCAGCGGAGCGCTCCCAGATTTGCTTGGTCTAGTCGCCGTCGCGTCGCTTCATTTTTGTGCTTGTGATCGACGGTTAATTACCAAGCAAAACACAAATAAGCTCTCCCTTCCTGCAGAAAGAAAATTTTCTAGACATAGATACTTCTAAACCCGATACTATTACTTAGTCTAGCTAGGAGTAAGGTTGCGAAGTTTTGCTGATCCTTAAGTTACAGTTAAGTCGGGAGGGGGAGTTCTTCAGACCGTTTATTCGGAACTTGTCATTTTTCGCCTAAGCTACGTAGTTTTAATTTGGGTATGAAAATATACATGCATGTACATACATGCATCCTCTACGTGCAAAAGTTTTATTTCAAATTTTTGGATCCATAGAAATACGAATTTTTGGCCTAGCATGTTATCACATGTACAATTAAATATAAATCCATACTACATAAGAAAAACTTTGCGCAACATATTCAGCGTTGAGCTCTTCTTTAGTCGATCAAAAATAAATAGATATAAAAAAAGAACGTTGTAGTATGTTGGTATTTTGAGCTAACCCTAACTACTAGAACCCTAGATAAACTCGTCGGGATATTCTAAACTAGCTCACCGGGCTTCTAGGGGGCATCGGCGGCAAGCTTACTTGCTCTCAGGGGAGTAGTTGAAGACGATGTAGCAGCCGCGGTAGAGGTACTCTGTCTGCTCCTGCTGATCACGAGGTGGCAGCGTGCTCCTAAGCATTAGAGACGTTGGTCTCCTAGGAGTGGTGGATGATCTCGTGGAAGACGGAGTCATCCTCAGAGTACTCGCAAGAGTCGTCGACGGCCTCTTCGTGGTGGGCAGGATCTAGGAAGTGACAGAAGCACGCGCCGCTAGCCGCAACACACGATCCGTGGAGGGGAAGCTCGTGCAGCGGCATGCGATCTTCCCGCCTCGGCATCTGTCGTGCACAGGCTCGTGGACCTGCAACCCGAGCCACACAAGCGCATGTGGCTCGAGAGGGCACCGCAGTGGTGGGTCGCTTCCGACACTCGTGCCCTCCACTTTGGGGAGGACAACGGTGCGAAGCAGCGCGGCGAGGCAGAAAATTTTAAACGCTAAACCCTAAACCCTAAAAACCAAAAAAAAATAAGGACCATATTTTTTTGTTATATCTGCTAGAGATGTTCTTAGTTGTGTCTTCCTTTTCTTCTAGAGTGTGGGATGGATCGGAGGGAGAGTCATCTCTGTTGTGAACTTGTGACGGTGATGTGTTGGGAAGATCCGTGGATCGATCTTGGATGTGGTGCAAAAATTGGCACGCGGAAAATGTGCAAGGGAAAAGGGCGGAGACGTCGACAGTGTCTGCCGTGCCTTGGCGCACAGCTTAGTAAAAGATTAATTCGACGTTTTGGTGGTTTTCGGTGTCTAGTAGCAGTACTATTTTCTTCACTAACAATTAATTAAGCCAGGAACTGGTCATGAACTCATGATGTTACTGGTTGAGAGATGAGATGTCGAGCAAGTAGGCTGCCTGCCTACGTCGACCAGTAGAAACGAAGCTAGTGTGGAGGAGCATTGTCAACGTGCAGCTCGTTTCCGCGAAGCAGCCCCCTCGCTCTCGCAAGACACAGACGATACATGTGACCACATTATCTGAACCGAGTTTTGAAAAAAAAAACTCAAACCTGACGAAGAGGTGAGAAACCCCCAACAGCGCCCAAATGGGGATAATAATCGAGGGGGTTTTTTGATGCGAGACCCAGGTATTGAAACCGGGTTGGTTTGGTCCAGCTGGAGGGAATAGGCTCGAAGGCCACCACGCTATATAAGCGTTCGCGACATGTCTTGCAACGTTCGTAATTTAAATGTTCCTGACCTGTTAATTACGTACATCACATCATGCTCCGTGTCACCATGTTCGTGCATCAGTTATGTTTCATACATCTGATGATACATTGCTGCTTTAGTCTTCATTGTTTAAAGGTCGAGTCGCGCCTTGGCGTTATCGACGATGAGACTCAGCCTTGTGATCGTGCCACCCCTCCTCCACACCGCAATAACGACCACCCTAGAGATGACGACATCGTAGAGATGACAACAACGATGAACACCATCCATACCTCCACGAAGACAGACTCTCCTGGGCAGACAAGCTCTTCCGGAGCCACTCCCCTGCTCTTTATGATCACCGAAGGGAGGATCGGTGTCGTCATGACTCATGACAATGACCACTGCCGTGATGACCGAGATGACAGGAAAGGCGGTGGCACCGCCGTGAAGCTTCAATGCATGACGCTTGCCGCCTCTGGTTGGTGACCAATCCGCGCTTCATCTCCATCACCTCCCCTTGACTCCACTCACGGTCAGCTACCTCGCCGACCATTCGACGACCACAACACAGGGCGCTGCAACGCTCACCTGGGTGTTCGTAACGCCATCGCCTTGGAGCGGCTCCGCGCCTTCCACTAAAGTTGATGCAGGTGGGAGCCCGAGGATGGGAGCTTCGCCCAGCTCTCCGGCTGGACCGACCCCTGGCCCTTCTTCGCCAACTATGACGGGCACCTTTTTTTGAAACGGGAAAAGGTTTTCCCCATTCGATTAATTGAGGAGAATTTTTAAAAGACTATAATATTCATTTACTACAACGATTAATCTTCCGGCATCATTTCACCCAAGTGCTTGGCACCTGTCGAAACCCTAACTATTAGAACTCAAGAGTAACTCTAGATCATTGGGGCTTTTAGGGGGTGGCCACGGCGAGCTTACTCGATGTTGGAGGAGTAGTCTAAATCCACGTAGCCGTCGTGGTAAAGGTACTCCGTTTGCAAGCGTCTTTGGGCCTCTTCTAGGTCTGCATGCTCCTCCTCACACACTCCAAACTATCGGAGATGATGGTCTCCCAGGAGCGGCGGAAGGCCTCGTGGAAGATGATGTTGTCCTCGGGTTCCTTGCTAGAGTCATTAGCGTTGGCGTCTCTTCGTGGTGGGTAGGAAGTTGCGGAGCGGGTGGCGCTAGCTGCAACATGCGAGAGAGGTGCGTATGCTGTTAAGCTTCATGCACTAGCCACTTGAACCAAAAGTCCGAACTGATGGAAAGGGCTAGGTAATTCACATATACACTTCACAACACCCCCACTCGCGTGTGACGGGAGAAGAGAAAGTCAACACGTGAAAGAAGAAGAGCACACCGAAACAGCGGTGGCTAAAGAGGGGGGCAACAGCAATTTTTAGGCTTAATTGCGAAAACCATGTGAAAGCCAGGATTTGAACTTGAGACCTGGGGCTCTGATACCATGTTAAGCTTCATGCACTAGCCACTTGAACCAAAAGTACGAACTGATGGAAAGGGCTAGGCAATTCACATATACACTTCACAACATATGCATCGTGGGAGGGCGTCAGGGTGGTAAGACACTTCCAACGCGTGTGCCCCTACTCGGGAAGGACAACAGTGCGGAACGACACGCCCGGGGGAATCCGACCCCATCAACGTGGGGTAAATCTTGAAGGGACGACTACGATCCACCGTTGAATTAACGGTGGGTGGCTGGATGGGCTGGGTGGCCGAAATGGAGAGGATGGGAAGGGAAAACTCGATGTGGTTTACTGAATCGAGCTTCCTAAACCCGTATATGTATAGGTCTGTGTGGTGGTTTTAGGTTTTATGGAACGGGCCTCGATGTAGTGTCTTCTCAGGTCAATTTTCCGGCAAAAAAGATGCGGGTCAGGATCTTTTCCGGTATCAACAGATGCTTCCTCGTTGGCGGTGAGTTTATGATCCTTTTTAGGTTTTTCGGTGTATTTTTCGGAATGGTGAGGTGGCCGCTACATCTTAAAGTCATACTAAGGTCCTCCCTGCCCTATCTTTGCTCTAGTGGTGCATCTAGCGTTCGCGGAGGGTGCGCGGAGTTTTGTGCATGGCGGATCTCCTAGGATTCGATCGGGTTGGGTATTCGTTGTTGTAGTTTCATGTTAGTCTCTTCCGGTCTATAGTTTTAATCATTGACGATGGTTACTGCTCTCGTGCGTTGATCCTTTGCAACCTTAGCACAATGAATTATCGTATGTCTACTATAACAAGCTCTACTATAATAACCTTAGCGGTGTCTCTAGACTACGCGTTGCGCTTGGTGTCTCTGGAGGCAACTTTGGCTAGCCTGGGATGGTCGCCGGTGTAGGGGCCCAGCATGAATAAAGGCGGCGGTCCTAGGGTCTCTCTTGGGCATGAAGACCTGCCTGAGGCATGCCCTTCTCGATCTGGCTGGAGTGTTGAGTTCCGGAAGGCGCCGCCGGCGAATGTAACAGTGCTTCTATTGCCTGGAGTTTCCTGGATCAGTGGTATTCGGTCGTGCGCACTGATGACCCACAAGTATAGGGGGTGTATCGTAGTATTTTCGATAAGTAAGAATGTCGATCCCAACGAGGAGCAGAAGGTGTTGACAAGCAGTTTCGATGAAGGATTCACTGTAAATGCTCACAGACAAGTATTCAGGGGATTTTGATGTAGCAGATGAATAAAGTACGAGTAAGTAAAATGCGAGAGAAATAGTTGCAGCGAGTGGCCCAATCCTTTTTAGCACAAAGGACAAGCCGGTTTGTTTACTTATAATGACCAAACGTTCTTGAGGACACACGGGAATTTAGTCTAGTGCTTTCGCTTCATATAGCTGATTAATCTTCATTGTTTTGATAAGTGTTGTGTGGGTGAACCTATGCTAATGCACCGCCCTTCCTAGGACTAATACATACTTGTGATTATACCCCTTGCAAGCATCCGCAACTACAAGAAAGTAATTAAGATAAATCTAACCACAGCCTTAAACTCTGAGATCCTGCTATCCCTCCTGCATCGATATACCAACGGGGGTTCGGATTTCTGTCACTCCGGCAACCCCGCAATTGGCAAACGAGTACAAGATGTATTCCCCTAGGCCCATAAAGGTGAAGTATCATGTAGTCGACGTTCACATGACACCACTAGAAGAATAACACCACAACTTAAATATCATAACATTGAATATTACTCAACCATAATTCACTACTAACATTTAGACTTCACCCATGTCCTCAAGAACTAAACGAACTACTCACGAGACATCATATGGAACATGATCAGAGGTGATATGATGATGAATAACAATCTGAACATAAACCTTGGTTCAATGGTTTCACTCAATAGCATCAATAACAAGTAGAAATCAATACCAGGAGAGTTTCCCCTATCAAACAATCAAGATCCAACCCAAATTATTACAGCGGTGACGACATGCAGCGGTGGATACGGCGGTGATGATGATGGAGATGATGGTGATGATGATGGAGATGATGTCCAGCTCGATGACGGTGACGATGGCGTCGATTTCCCCCTCCGGGAGGGAATTTCCCCGGCAGATCTCAGCCTGCCGGAGAGCTCTTTTCTCTCTGGTGTTTTCCGCCCCGCAGAGGCGGCTGTGACTCCTCGCGACTATCCTCTGGGGCTTAGGTTTTCGGGGCGAAGATGTACACGAAGGAGAGGAGGCCAGAGGGGGCTGTGGGCCCCCTCCCCACAAGGCGGCCCGGCCAGGCCTTGGCCCGCGCCGGCCTTTGAGGTGGGCCCACGGCGGCCCTCCTCGGCTCCTCCTTCTGGCTTCCTTCGTCTTCTGAAAAAATAGGATTTTTCATATAAATTTCGTCAATTGTTGATCTTCCGAAATATTGCATTCTGACGGCGCTTTTTCCAGCATAATCCTAACTCCGGTGCGCGATCCTCCAATAATCATGAAACATGCAAAATATATGAAATAACATAAGTATCATCTCCAAATATGAAATATATTAATGAATAACAGCAAATTATGATATAAAATAGTGATGCAAAATGGACGTATCAACTCCCCCCAAGCTTAGACTTCGCTTGTCCCCAAGCGAAACTGAACTCGGTAAACAGGACCACATGTTTATGGAGTGAAGAGTCGATAAATAAAATACGGACAAGAAGCATCACATTCGTTCACACAAGACATTCTAGTGAACAACTTCCTCATATAATTCAACTTGAAACAAGTATAAGGTAATCACGAATAAAGGTGCATAAGAAATCATAATTGGTGATGGCAAACTTCGTTCTTGGTCAGAGAACAATTAACAGGTTATACTTATCTATCGAGCAGCGCTCTCATGTTAAAGTTTATATGGCACAACTTGCATACTCAATCATAATAATCTCCTCATAATCATTGATAACTTTCAAAGCTATATTCATTCGGATAAAACTTGTACTAAACAAGGAAGAGTAAAAGACATGATGAAGTAAATCACAATATAGATGGTTTGATCAAAACAACTCAAATGCTTGCTTAAGATGGAGGGAAATAGGTTTACTGACTCAACATAAAGTAAAAGATAGGCCCTTCGCAGAGGGGAGCAGGGATTAAATCATGTGCTAGAGCTTTTTTCAGTTTTGAAATCATATAAAGAGAGTAAAAGTAATATTTTGAGAGGTGTTTGTTGTTGTCAACGACTGGTAGCGGGTACTCTAACCCCCTTGCCAGACAAACTCCATTGGTAGCCCACTAGTCCATTGGTGAAAGTTGCCCAACAAGATTGAAAGATAAAACACCACATACTTCCTCATGAGCTATAAAACATTGACACAAATAAAGGATGATAAATTTTGAATTGTTTTAAAGGTAGCACACGAAGTATTTACTTGGAATGGCAGGAAATACCATGTAGTAGGTAGTTATGGTGGACACAAATGGCATAGGTTTGGGTTAAGGTTTGGATGCACGAGAAGCATTCCCTCTCGGTACAGGTTTTTGGCTAGCAAGGTTAATTAGCAAGCATAAGAGTTGAGGGAAACAAACAAATATATATGTGATAGAAACAATCATGCATCTTCTTTGTAAGCACAAACAATTTTAACTTCAGAATAATAAGCTAAGGAGCTAACAAGAAAGAAAGACAATGAAACAACATATCTACATGTATTTCCCTTTTCTACTTAAACCTCAAAGTGTTGTTGCTATTGACCAATGCTAAGTTTGCCAAAACCAAATAGATTTACTCAATGCTCCCAAAGTGATACCAATACTAATAACAAGATCAATTATATAATAGAGATTGCAAACTAAAATAAGATGTGCAATATGTAAATGATAAAACTTCTCATTAATATTTCATAACGATAACTCACACCAAGGGATACATAGACAACCAACTAAGGAGAGATACTTCCACACTGCAACCTATCTTATATGATAACTTCCCTACTCATGATATGACACTACTTAATAGTAAAAAGTAAAAGATAGTGATGATGTGATACCGCGGCACTCCCCCAAGCTTGGAACAAACCAAGGGGATGCCAATACCGTTGATGAATTACTCCTTCGGCGGTGGTGATGATGAATCCTTCCCGCGATTCTTCAAGATCTCCTTCAGCTTCAGCTTCTCAGTTTGGCAGTTCTGCACTAAGACTCGAAGAGATTCATTGTTATCTGAAAGTGGCGGTGCTAGCCTCGTGATGGGAATCGAGTAATATTCCAGCATTCTACGAAGTCGGTTGTTCTCCTCCTAAAGTATCTCCACTTCCCTTCTCAGAGCACGGTATTGATCACAAAACTCATCGGTAACCCGTAGAGCTTCTTCCAACTCAGGGAAAGAGTCGAGGCTAAGAGCAGGTGGTAAGGGTCCCTGCAAGTTATGAGAGAAAGAACGTCGAGTGTCAACAGATCCCACCAAGATTTGCTTACTCCCAACGGCTTGTTGCTCTTGTTTTGACGACACCATCTTCACTTCTTCCTCCGAAAGCCCCTTGCCCTTGTTGTTGGAGGCCATGGTGCTTCTAGATTGAAAACAGATCCTGGCAGAAACAGCTCGAAACAAAACACGTCGAGAAAACGATATACAGACCTCCAGGGGTCTGGGGGATTATATAGCAGGAATTTTTACGACAAAAGGAAAGTACCAGGTCGAACCAGAGTCGGAGAGGGGCAACGAGGTGGCCACCTCATAGGGCGGCGCGGCCAGGCTGGGGCCTGATACGTCTCCAACGTATCGATAATTTCTTATGTTCCATGCTACTTTATTGATGATATCTACATGTTTTATACATACTTTATGTCATATTTATGCATTTTCCGGCACTAACCTATTAACGAGATGCCGAAGAGCCAGTTGCTGTTTTCTGCTGTTTTTGGTTTCAGAAATCCTAGTAAGGAAATATTCTCGGAATTGGACGAAATCAACGCCCAGGATCTTATTTTTCCACGAAGCTTCCAGAAGTCCGGAGAGGAAAGGAAGTGGGGCGACGAGGCAGCCACACACCAGGGCGGCGTGGCCCAGGCCCTGGCCGCGCCGGCCTGTGGTGTGGGCCCCTCGTGGCGCCCCCTGACCTACCCTTCCGCCTACTTAAGCCTTCGTCGAGAATAACTGCAGTACCGAGAGCCACGATATGGAAAACCTTCCAGAGACGCCGCCGCCGCCAATCCCATCTCAGGGGATTCAGGAGATCGCCTCCGGCACCCTGCCGGAGAGGGGAATCATCTCCCGGAGGACTCTTCACCGCCATGGTCGCCTCCGGAGTGATGAGTGAGTAGTTCACCCCTGGACTATGGGTCCATAGCAGTAGCTAGATGGTCGTCTTCTCCTAATTGTGCTATCACTGTTGGATCTTGTGAGCTGCCTAACATGATCAACATCATCTATCTGTAATGCTACATGTTGTGTTTGTTGGGATCTGATGAATAAGTGAATGCTATGTTATGTTGATTATCAATATCATCTATGTGTTGTTTATGATCTTGCATGCTCTCCGTTGCTAGTAGAGACTCTGGCCAAGTTTTTGCTTGTAACTCCAAGAGGGAGTATTTATGCTCGATAGTGGGTTCATGTCTCCATTAAATCTGGGGGAGTGACAGAAACCTCTAAGGTTGTGGATGTGCTGTTGCCACTAGGGATAAAACATCAATGCTATGTCTAAGGATATATTCGTTGATTACATTACGCACCATACTTAATGCAATTGTCTGTTGTTTGCAACTTAATACTGGAGGGGGTTCGGATGATAACCTGAAGGTGGACTTTTTAGGCATAGATGCATGCTGGATAGCGGTCTATGTACTTTGACGTAATGCCCAATTAAATCTCACAATACTCATCATAACATGTATGTGCATGGTCATGCCCTCTTTATTTGTCAATTTCCCAACTGTAATTTGTTCACCCAACATGCTTATTCTTATCGGAGGGACACCACTAGTGAACTGTGGACCCCGGTCCATTCTTTTACATCAAATACAATCGACTGCAATACTCGTTCTACTGTTTTCTGCAACAATCATCATCCACACTATAAATCTAATCCTTTGTTACAGCAAGCCGGTGAGATTGACAACCTCACTGTTACGTTGGGACAAAGTACTTTGGTTGTGTTGTGCAGGTTCCACGTTGGCGCCGGAATCCCTGGTGTTGCGCCGCACTACACTCCGCCGCCATCAACCTTCAACGTGCTTCTTGGCTCCTACTGGTTCGATAAACCTTGGTTTCTTACTGAGGGAAAACTTGCCGCTGTACGCATCACACCTTCCTCTTGGGGTTCCCAACGGACGCGTGTTGTACACGTATCAAGACCGTTTTCTGGCGCCGTTGCCGGGGAGATCAAGACACGCTGCAAGGGGAGTCTCCACTTCCAATCTCTTTACTTTGTTTTTGTCTTGCTTTATTTAGTACTTTGTTTGCTGCATTATATCGAAAACACAAAAAAATTAGTTACTTGTTTTACTTTACTTAATATCATGCATGTTTTTATTTCACTAGTTAAGCATAATGGAAAGTAATAGTGAGCTTTTGAAGCTATTTCCTGAGTTAAGACATGGATTGGTTGATGCGAAAATTAAAAAACCTATTGAACCTTATTTGCATGATAGTAGCAATGTTATTAGTATAAACACTATTATTTCTAAAGCTGTGGAAGAATCTAAGCTTGGGAAAGCTGGTTTTGATGAGCATGATATTTTTAGTCCCCCAAGCATTGAGGAGAAAATTTTCTTTGATGATAGTTTGCCTCCTATTTATGATGATTATAATGATAGTGGTCTTTTGGTGCCACCTACTATGAAGAGTACATTTTATTATGATTATACTATGCCTCCTACACTTGGTGAGAATAATAATGATAGCTACTTTGTTGAATTTGCTCCCACTACAACTAATAAAATTGATTATGCTTATGTGGAGAGTAATAATTTTATGCATGAGACTCATGATAAGAATGTTTCATTTGATAGTTATATTGTTGAGTTTGCTCATGATGCTACTGGACATTATTATGAGAGAGGAAAATATGGTTGTAGAAACTTTCATGTTACTAAAACACCTCTCTTTTTGCTGAAAATCTTGAAGTTGCGCTTGTCTAGTCTTTCTATGCTTGTTGCATTATGCTTCATGAACTTGTTTATTTACAAGATTCCTTTTCATGGGAAGTGGGTTAGACTTAAATGTGTTTTGAATTTGCTTTTTGATGCTCTCTTTTGCTTCAACTCATATTTCTTGGGAGTGCATCATTAAAATTACTGAGCCCATCTTAATGGCTATAAAGAAAGCACTTCTTGGGAGACAACCCATGATTTTACTACTGCACTTTTGTTTTATATTTGAGTTTTGGAAGTTGTTACTAATGTAGCAACCTCTCCTTATCTTAGTTTTGTTGCATTGTTGTGCCAAGTAAAGTCTTTGATAGTAAGGTTCATACTAGATTTGGATTACTGCGCAGAAACAGATTTCTTGCTGTCACGAATCTGGGCTGAATTCTCTGTAGGTAACTCATAAAATTCTTCCAATTTACGTGAGTGATCCTCAGATATGTACGCAACTTTCATTCAATTTGAGAATTTTCATTTGAGCAAGTCTGGTGCCTCTTAGAAATTCATCTTTACGGACTGTTCTGTTTTGACAGATTCTACCTTTTATTTCGCATTGCCTGTTTTGCTATGCTTGATGGATTTTTCTATTCCATTAACTTTCAGTAGCTTTGTGCAATGTCCATAAGTGTTAAGAATGATTATGTCACCTCTGAACATGTGAATTTGATTGTGCACTAACCCTCTAATGAGTTGTTTTAAGTTTGGTGTGGAGGAAGTTTTCAAGGATCAAGAGAGGAGGATGATACAATATGATCAAGGAGAGTGAAAGCTCTAAGCTTGGGGATGCCCCGGTGGTTCTCCCCTGCATATTTCAAGAAGACTCAAGCGTCTAAGCTTGGGGATGCCCAAGGCATCCCCTTCTTCATCGACAACATTATCAGGTTCCTCTAGTGAAACTATATTTTTATTCCATCACATCTTATGTACTTTGCTTGGAGCGTCTGTTTGTTTTTTGTTTTGTTTTGTTTGAATAAAATGGATCCTAGCATTCATTGTGTGGGAGAGAGACACGCTCCGCTGTTGCATATGAACAAATATGTCCTTAGGCTTTACTCATAATGTTCATGGCGAAGGTTGAAATTGCTTCGTTAAATTGTTATATGGTTGGAAACGGGAAATACTACATGTGGTAATTGGTAAAATGTCTTGAATAATTTGATACTTGGCAATTGTTGTGCTCATGTTTAAGCTCTTGCATCATATACTTTGCACCTATTAATGAAGAAATACATAGAGCTTGCTAAAATTTGGTTTGCATAATTGGTCTCTCTAAGGTCTAGATATTTTCTAGTAAGGGTTTGAACAACAAGGAAGACGGTATAAAGTCTTATAATGCTTACAATATATCTTTTATGTGAGTTTTGCTGTACCGGTTCATACTTCTGTTTGTTTCAAATAACCTTGCTAGCCTAAGCCTTGTATCGAGAGGGAATACTTCTCATGCATCCAAATCCTTGAGCCAATAACTATGCCATTTGTGTCCACCATACCTACCTACTACATGGTATTTCTCCGCCATTCCAAAGAAAATTGCTTGAGTGCTACCTTTAAAATTTCCATTCTCTATCTTTGCAATATATAGCTCATGGGACAAATAGCCTAAAAACTATTGTGGTATTGAATATGTACTTATGCATTTTATCTCTTATTAAGTTGCTTGTTGAGCGATAACCATGTTCCTGGGGACGCCATCAACTACTCTTTGTTGAATATCATGTGAGTTGCTATGCATGTTCGTCTTGTCTGAAGTAAGGGCGATTTACCATGAGTTGAATGATTTGAGCATGCATATTGTTAGAGAAGAACATTGGGCCGCTAACTAAAGCCATGATCCATGGTGGAAGTTTCAGTTTTTGACAAATATCCTCAATCTCATATGAGAATATTAATTGTTGCTAAATGCTTATGCATTAAAGAGGAGTCCATTATCTGTTGTCTATGTTGTCCCGGTATGGATATCTAAGTTGAGAATAATCAAAAGCGAGAAATCCAATGCGAGCTTTCTCCTTAGACCTTTGTACAGGCGGCATAGAGGTACCCCTTTGTGACACTTGGTTAAAACATATGTATTGCGGTGATAATCCAGGTAATCCAAGCTAATTAGGACAAGGTGCGGGCACTATTAGTATACTATGCATGAGGCTTGCAACTTGTAGGATATAATTTACATGATACATATGCTTTATTACTACCGTTGACAAAATTGTTTCTTGTTTTCAAAATCAAATCTCTAGCACAAATATAGCAATCAATGCTTCCCTATGCGAAGGGCCTTTCTTCTACTTTTATGTTGAGTCAGTTCACCTATTCCTCTCCCATCTCAAGAAACAAACACTTGTGTGAACTGTGCATTGATTCCTACATACTTGCATATTGCACTTGTTATATTACTTTACATTGACAATATCCATGAGATATACATGTTACAAGTTGAAAGCAACCGCTGAAACTTAATCTTCCTTTGTGTTGCTTCAATACCTCTACTATGAATTTATTGCTTTATGAGTTAACTCTTATGCAAGACTTATTGATGCTTGTCTTGAAAGTACTATTCATGAAAAGTCTTTGCTATATGATTCAATTGTTTACTCATTACATTACCATTGCTTCGAATCGCTGCATTCATTACATGTGGTTACAATAGTATGATCAAGATTATGATGGCATGTCACTTCAGAAATTATCTTTGTTATCGTTTACCTACTCGGGACGAGCAGGAACTAAGGTTGGGGATGCTGATACGTCTCCAACGTATCGATAATTTCTTATGTTCCATGCTACTTTATTGATGATATCTACATGTTTTATACATACTTTATGTCATATTTATGCATTTTCCGGCACTAACCTATTAACGAGATGCCGAAGAGCCGATTCTTGTTTTCTTTGTTTTTGGTTTCAGAAATCCTAGTAAGGAAATATTCTCGGAATTGGACGAAATCAACGCCCAGGATCTTATTTTTCCACGAAGCTTCCAGAAGTCCGGAGAGGAAACGAAGTGGGGCGACGAGGCAGCCACACACCAGGGCGGCGTGGCCCAGGCCCTGGCCGCGCCGGCCTGTGGTGTGGGCCCCTCGTGGCGCCCCCTGACCTACCCTTCCGCCTACTTAAGCCTTCGTCGAGAATAACTCCAGTACCGAGAGCCACGATATGGAAAACCTTCCAGAGACGCCGCCGCCGCCAATCCCATCTCGGAGGATTCAGGAGATCGCCTCCGGCACCCTGCCGGAGAGGGGAATCATCTCCCGGAGGACTCTTCACCGCCATGGTCGCCTCCGGAGTGATGAGTGAGTAGTTCACCCCTGGACTATGGTTCCATAGCAGTAGCTAGATGGTCGTCTTCTCCTAATTGTGCTATCACTGTTGGATCTTGTGAGCTGCCTAACATGATCAAGATCATCTATCTGTAATGCTACATGTTGTGTTTGTTGGGATCTAATGAATAAGTGAATGCTATGTTATGTTGATTATCAATATCATCTATGTGTTGTTTATGATCTTGCATGCTCTCTGTTGCTAGTAGAGGCTCTGGCCAAGTTTTTGCTTGTACCTCCAAGAGGGAGTATTTATGCTCGATAGTGGGTTCATATCTCCATTAAATCTGGGGGAGTGACAGAAACCTCTAAGGTTGTGGATGTGTTGTTGCCACTAGGGATAAAACATCAATGCTATGTCTAAGGATATATTCATTGATTACATTACGCACCATACTTAATGCAATTGTCTGTTGTTTGCAACTTAATACTGGAGGGGGTTCGGATGATAACCTGAAGGTGGACTTTTTAGGCATAGATGCATGCTGGATAGCGGTCTATGTACTTTGTCGTAATGCCCAATTAAATCTCACAATACTCATCATAACATGTATGTGCATGGTCATGCCCTCTTTATTTGTCAATTGCCCAACTGTAATTTGTTCACCCAACATGCTTATTCTTATCGGAGAGACACCACTAGTGAACTGTGGACCCCGGTCCATTCTTTTACATCAAATACAATCGACTGCAATACTCGTTCTACTGTTTTCTGCAACAATCATCATCCACACTATACATCTAATCCTTTGTTACAGCAAGCCGGTGAGATTAAGAACCTCACTGTTACGTTGGGACAAAATACTTTGGTTGTGTTGTGCAGGTTCCACATTGGCGCCGGAATCCCTGGTGTTGCGCCGCACTACACTCCGCCGCCATCAACCTTCAATGTGCTTCTTGGCTCCTACTGGTTCGATAAACCTTGGTTTCTTAATGAGGGAAAACTTGCCGCTGTACGCATCACACCTTCCTCTTGGGTTTCCCAACGGACGCGTGATGTACGCGTATCAAGTGTTGGAGATATGCCCAAGAGGCAATAATAAAATGGTTATTATAATATATCTTTGTGTTTATGATAATGTTTACATACCATGCTATAATTGTATTAACCGAAACATTGATACATGTGTGTTATGTGAACAACAAAGAGTCCCTAGTATGCCTCTTAACTAGCTTGTTGATTAATAGATGATTAGTTTCATAATCATGAACATTGGATGTTATTAATAACAAGGTTATATCATTATATGAATAATGTAATGGACACACCCAATAAAGCGTAGCATAAGATCACGTCATTAAGTTATTTGCTATAAGCTTTCGATACATAGTTACCTAGTCCTTATGACCATGAGATCATATAAATCACTTATACCGGAAAGGTACTTTGATTACATCAAACGCCACTGCGTAAATGGGTGGTTATAAAGGTGGGATTAAGTATCCGGAAAGTATGAGTTGAGGCATATGGATCAACAGTGGGATTTGTCCATCCCGATGACGGATAGATATACTCTGGGCCCTCTCGGTGGAATGTCGTCTAATGTCTTGCAAGCATATGAATAAGTTCATAAGAGACCACATACCACGGTACGAGTAAAGAGTACTTGTCAGGAGACGAGGTTGAACAAGGTATAGAGTGATACCGATGATCAAACCTCGGACAAGTAAAATATCACGTGACAAAGGGAATTGGTATCGTATGTGAATGGTTCATTCGATCACTAAAGTCATCGTTGAATATGTGGGAGCCATTATGGATCTCCAGATCCCGCTATTGGTTATTGGTCGGAGAGAGTACTCAACCATGTCCGCATAGTTCGCGAACCGTAGGGTGACACACTTAAGGTTTGATGTTGAAATGGTAGAACTTGAATATGGAATGGAGTTTGAAGATTTGTTCGAAGTCCCGGATGAGATCCCGGACATCACGAGGAGTTCCGGAATGGTCCGGAGAATAAGATTCATATATAGGAAGTCATTTTATGAGTTTGAAAATGATCCGGTGCATTTATGGAAGGTGCTAGAAGGTTCTAGAATATTCCGGAAGAAAGTCACTTTGGAAGGCGGAGTCCCGAAGGGACTCCACCACCATGGCCGGCCAACCCTAGGGGGTGGAGTCCCAGGTGGACTCCACCTATGGTGGCCGGCCACCCCCTCCCAAGGGAAGGTGGGAATCCCACCTCTAGTGGGAGTCCTAGCTTGGGTAGGTTTCATGTGATATGGAAAGTTTTTGGTTTGGGGTCTTATTCGAAGACTTGTAGACCAACTCTTGGGTGTTCCACCTATATAATGAGGGCCAAGGGGAGGGGGCCGGCCACCTCAAGACCACAGCCTGGCCGCACCCCCTTAGTGGCCGGCCACCCCCTCCCAAACCCTAGCCGCCCCCTCTCTCCTCCAACGCTCCCGCACGCTTAGCGAAGCTCCGCCGGATTTCTCCATCACCACCGCCACCACGCCGTCGTGCTGCCGGATTCAAGAGGAGACTACTACTTCCGCTGCCCGCTGGAACGGGGAGAAGGACGTCGTCTTCATCAACACCGAACGTGTGACCGAGTACGGAGGTGCTGCCCGATCGTGGCACCGTGATCAAGATCTTCTACGCGCTTTTGCAAGCGGCAAGTGATCGTCTACCGCAGCAACAAGAGCCTCATCTTGTAGGCTTTGGAAATCTTCAAGGGTGAGTCTCGATCATCCCCTCGTTGCTACCGTCTTCTAGATTGCATCTTGGCTTGGATTGCGTGTTTGCGGTAGGAAATTTTTGTTTTCTATGCAACGAATCCCTACAGTGGTATCAGAGCCGTGTCTATGCTTAGATGGTTGCACGAGTAGAACACAATTTTTTTGTGGGCGTTGATGCTTATGTTGTCTTTAGTTCGAGTACTTTGCATCTTTGTGGCATGGTGGGATGAAGCGGCTCGGGCTAACTTTACATGACCGCGTTCATGAGACTTGCTCCACGTTCGACATGCAACTTGTATTGCATAAGTGGCTTTGCAGGTGTCAGTCTCTCCCACCATAGTGAAGATTCAATTTACTCTTTCTATTGACAACACTAGTATCACCGTTGTGGTTCATGTTCGTAGGTAGATTAGATCTCACTCGAAAACCCTAAACCACGTAAAATATGCAAACCAAATTAGAGATGTCTAACTTGTTTTTGCAGGGTTTGGTGATGTGATATGGCCATAATGTGATGATGAATATGTATGAGATGATCATTATTGTATTGTGGCAACCGGCAGGAGCCTTATAGTTGTCTTTAAATTTCATGTTGAGTAGTATTTCAAAGTAGTTGTAATAGTTGCTACATGAGGTGAACAACCATGAAGACGGCGCCATGGACCTTGACGCTACGCCGACGATGATGGAGATCATGCCCGAAGATGATGGAGATCATGTCTGTGCTTTGGAGATGAAGATCAAAGGCGCAAAGACAAAAAGGGCCATATCATATCACATATGAATTGCATGTGATGTTAATCCTTTATGCATCTTATTTTGCTTAGAACGCGACGGTAGCATTATAAGATGATCCCTCACATTAATATCAAGATAATAAAGTGTTCTCCCCTCGTATGCACCGTTGCACAGTTCGTCGTTTCGAAGCATCTCGTGATGATCGGATGTGATAGACTCAACGTTCACATACAATGGGTGTAAGCCATGTTGCACACGCGGAATACTTGGGTTTGCTTGACGAGCCTAGCATGTACAGACATGGCCTCGGGACAACGGAAACCGAAAGGTTGAACACGAGTCATATGGATGATATGATCAACATGTTGATGTTCACTATTGAAGCTACATCATCTCACGTGATGATCGGTTTTGGTGTAGTGGATTTAGACCGTGTACCACTTAACAACTATGAGGGATGTTATATTAAGTGGGAGTTCATTAGTAATTAGATTAAAACATGAACTAATTATCATAAACATAGTCTGGGTAGTATTTTGAATTAATTTTGTAGTATTGGCATCCGTTTACTACTATGCGCTAGTCTTGTAATTGAGATAGAAATTTTGTTAAAAATCTGATAAGAAACTTTACGGATTGGTACCGTATTGTTAAAGAATCAAGAATTGATTAAGTCCTATTGCAAACTTTTAGTAAACCTCACATTGTTGATTCAAAGAGCTATGGTTTCAATTAGTACCTAAAGTTATCTTGTCTCCGTGAAAACTTGAAGTTCAAATCTGTTTGAAAAATAAGGAGCTGAAAATTTTGTTTTCAGAAATAATCAAGGTATGAGATATATGTGATATCTAAGACCTTATTGCAAGATGATAGAATATAAATTTGGTGAGACTGCATAAACTCATAAGTTTTATGGGAATGTATGAAGGTTGAAGACGACAGGCGTCACAATCCTCCAACTATTGGGGCACTAATAATATTCGCATATCCATGAAGTTATCATCCTTAGTATGCACCGTTGCTAAGACTCGTCGTTTCGAAGCATCACGTGATGATCGGGTGTGATAGATTCTACGTGTGCATACAACGGGTGCAAGCCAGATTTGCACATGCGAATACCAAGGTTAAAACTTTACGAGCCTAGCATGTACAGACATGGTCTCGGAAAGTCGTCATGATATGATGGATAAAATTATGAGTGAAATTGTTCATCATATTACAAAGTTACTAATAGTGAAATCTGAAACACTTGTCATATGATGATCAACTTAAAGTAAAAACCTCAAGGTTATTGGTATTTGACCAACAAACCTAGAAGTTAATAATTTTAAAGTGTTTTTTTGAATAATGAGGAAAGCTAAAAGAGAAACTGCAAAAGATATTTTGGCAAAAAGAAAAGAAAAGACTAGAAAGTCTAGCTCAGGTGTATATAAATGATATACATGTTATGGTTGTATTTCTAGTTAAGTCACACTATGAAATTCTTGGGTATTAGTACTATATTGGTTGGTATGAAGTGTCATACAAAACAACGCAATACAAGAATACAATGGCCAAGTGACTGACAAGGAATATGATAGGAATGCACGTCTGGAACAAAATAAAATGTTATTATGTTCGTCGTTGGCATTCTATCTAGCCCTTAGAATTTATAATAAAGAACTTAATAATTGTTATTTTGCTCTTGTCAAATAAAAACAATGAGTTGTTCAAATTATGACATTACTCCATGTACGATGGATAAGTTATTATAAATTTTAATGGTGAAACACACATACATAACACTGACGCTAAAATGCCGTAAGACAAATGATTTGAATTCCACTTATTTGTGGAACCGCCATTTAGGTCATGTTGTAAAGGAACGCATGAAGAAACTCCATGCAAATGGATTATTGGAGTCTTTTGATTTATGAATCATTTGGCGCTTGCAAATCTCTTCTAAAAGGAATAACTGAAATACCGTTCATAGGCCAAGAGTTGAACGGGCAACTAACTTAGTGAAAAAATACATGACGATGTATGTGGTTCACTAGACATATTTGTGTGCGGTAGATTCTTCTACTTCATGAAAACTTTCAACAAAGAATTGAGTATATGTGGATATATTCGATAAGGAAGAAGTTTGAAACATTTGAATGGATTCAAATAATTTTCAGCATGAAGTGGAAATCATCGTAATAGAAAAGTCAAATATCTATGATTGGATCATGGTGGAAATATTTGAATTACGAGTTTTAGCGAACATCTAAGAGAGTTATGAAATTGTTCTACAACTCACGTTTCTTGGAGTATCATAGTGATGATGAAGTATCCAAGAGATGTATCCAAACTTTGTTGGATTAATGATGAGATAAAATAAAATAAAGCCATTATATTTTTGTGGATTATGCTTTAGAGACTACCGCTTTTACACTGAATAGAGCATCATCAAGATCCGTAGAAATGACAACATACGAGTTATGGCATGGGTATGAACCCTAATAGTCCTTTCTTAAATTTTGGTATGTATAGCATAAGTAAATAAGTTTACAACCAAAATCGGATAAATGTCTTTGTTGGTTATCCCAGAGAATTGATTGGGAATTCTTCCCACTGCGGAGACAAAGACAAAAGTGTTTGTCAATGTTTCTTATTTCCAAGAAATTGTTTCTAGCGAAGTTTTTGAGTGGGAGGACAATAGAACTTGATAAAGTTTATGAACCTTGGCATAATGATCAGAGTAGTGCAGCATCGGAATTGGTTCCGGAAGCGGACACGACGATCATGGCTCCCATGACTACAAAGTGTTTTAGCCATGGAGATCGAAGTACATATTGAACCTTGTAGGTATGGTTTACTTTGTGATCAAATAAATGATTTGTGGACAAAGGATTGATTTTGAACAATGATAAACCAACTACAAACAAAGAAGTTATGATGGGCCCTGACTCCGTTAAAATGGCTATACGCCATGAAATCCAAGATAGATGAATACTTTTTGAAAGTAATGGATCTATAAATTTGATGGACTTGGATGAAATATCCTTGAAGAAGCTCGACTTGTCGAAAAGTTGTTTACGACAAAGTTCAAAGAGTTGACTACGATAAGATTAGATCTTCCGTAGCAATACTTATAGTCTATGTGGATTATTCTAGTAATCACTACATATTTCTTTTATGAGATATGCTAGTAGGATGGCAAAATACACTACTTAACAGAAGTATGTATTAAAGGTGTATACAAGATACAACCAAGAGTTTTGCTAGTTCATGGAATACTAGATAGGTATACGAACTTCAATTAGATGAAGTAAGTATCGCGGAGTTGGAATCTTCACCAGATGAAATAATCAAAGAGTTTTTTTTTTTTGATTTCATCAGAAACGATGAAGAGGCTTGCATTTGCAAGAAATTAAGTGGGAGCGCTGAGACATATTTATAATACTTTATGTAGATGACATATAGTTGGTTATAAATGATGTAATTATATACTTGATTAAAAGGTTTCATTGAGAAATTAACTTCAATGAAAGAATATGGACTAAAACATATTTAGTGTTAAGATCTATGAAGATAGATAGGAATACATAAATAAGTTTAAGTCAAAGTACATAGAATGGATATTGAAGTAGTTCAATATAGAAATATTAAGAAGGTGTTCTTTTCATGTGAAGGTTTAACAAGACTTGAGTGTATTTGACACTCGATGAGTAAAAACACATGAGTGATTTTAGAATATGTACAAAATCAGATGTCCTATGCTCTAAAGAGTTAGAAGCATATACCAGAATAATTCATGTGATGATTATTGGACAAACAGTAGAAATATCCTTGAGTACTTTAGAAGATCCAAGGATATTTTTTTTATATGGTGTAATGACAAACAAATTGATGTAATGTGTTGCACCGATATTAGTTTGGTCGCATATAAAAATAAATTTCAATCTCAATTAGGCTAAGTGTTGTTTAAAAGGTAGCACAATGAGATAGAAGTTGTCTATGCTAGATTTAGAAAAGTTCTAAATATTGTGACGGATTTTACAAAAGAAGGCAGAGTATTCATTGTTTTGACAATGACAAAGGATGTTAAAGTCAAGGGATTCTTTAAGAACTTGGTGTAGTTCCGATAGAGTCAGAACTTTGAAGCTATATTGTGTATGACAATATTAGTGACATATTTCAGACCGCGGAATTATGGTTCCACTAGAAGACCAAACATATTTAATGCCGACTCATTTGGAAATGAGTGATGCGTTGAGATGCAAATGAATTACAAAATACATACGGTTCTGAGCATGTCAGATCCGTTGACTAAAACCTCTCCCGTGAGCAAAACATGATAAAACACCGGAAGGCCAAGGTGTTATATCCTTACAAATGTAAACTAGATTATTGACTCTAGTGCAAGTGGGAGACTGTTGGAGATATGCCCAAGAGGCAATAATAAAATGGTTATTATAATATATCTTTGTGTTTATGATAATGTTTACATACCATGCTATAATTGTATTAACCGAAACATTGATACATGTGTGTTATGTGAACAACAAAGAGTCCCTAGTATGCCTCTTAACTAGCTTGTTGATTAATAGATGATTAGTTTCATAATCATGAACATTGGATGTTATTAATAACAAGGTTATATCATTATATGAATGATGTAATGGACACACCCAATAAAGCGTAGCATAAGATCACGTCATTAAGTTATTTGCTATAAGCTTTCGATACATAGTTACCTAGTCCTTATGACCATGAGATCATATAAATCACTTATACCGGAAAGGTACTTTGATTACATCAAACGCCACTGCGTAAATGGGTGGTTATAAAGGTGGGATTAAGTATCCGGAAAGTATGAGTTGAGGCATATGGATCAACAGTGGGATTTGTCCATCCCGATGACGGATAGATATACTCTGGGCCCTCTCGGTGGAATGTCGTCTAATGTCTTGCAAGCATATGAATAAGTTCATAAGAGACCACATACCACGGTACGAGTAAAGAGTACTTGTCAGGAGACGGGGTTGAACAAGGTATAGAGTGATACCGATGATCAAACCTCGGACAAGTAAAATATCGCGTGACAAAGGGAATTGGTATCGTATGTGAATGGTTCATTCGATCACTAAAGTCATCGTTGAATATGTGGAAGCCATTATGGATCTCCAGATCCCGCTATTGGTTATTGGTCGGAGAGAGTACTCAACCATGTCCGCATAGTTCGCGAACCGTAGGGTGACACACTTAAGGTTTGATGTTGAAATGGTAGAACTTGAATATGGAATGGAGTTCGAAGATTTGTTCGAAGTCCCGGATGAGATCCCGGACATCACGAGGAGTTCCGGAATGGTCCGGAGAATAAGATTCATATATAGGAAGTCATTTTATGAGTTTGAAAATGATCCGGTGCATTTATGGAAGGTGCTAGAAGGTTCTAGAATATTCCGGAAGAAAGTCACTTTGGAAGGCGGAGTCCCGAAGGGACTCCACCACCATGGCCGGCCAACCCTAGGGGGTGGAGTCCCAGGTGGACTCCACCTATGGTGGCCGGCCACCCCCTCCCAAGGGAAGGTGGGAATCCCACCTCTAGTGGGAGTCCTAGCTTGGGTAGGTTTCATGTGATATGGAAAGTTTTTGGTTTAGGGTCTTATTCGAAGACTTGTAGACCAACTCTTGGGTGTTCCACCTATATAATGAGGGCCAAGGGGAGGGGGCCGGCCACCTCAAGACCACAGCCTGGCCGCACCCCCTTAGTGGCCGGCCACCCCCTCCCAAACCCTAGCCGCCCCCTCTCTCCTCCAACGCTCCCGCACGCTTAGCGAAGCTCCGCCGGATTTCTCCACCACCACGCCGTCGTGCTGCCGGATTCAAGAGGAGACTACTACTTCCGCTTCCCGCTGGAACGGGGAGAAGGACGTCGTCTTCATCAACACCGAACGTGTGACCGAGTACGGAGGTGCTGCCCGATCGTGGCACCGTGATCAAGATCTTCTACGCGCTTTTGCAAGCGGCAAGTGATCGTCTACCGCAGCAACAAGAGCCTCATCTTGTAGGCTTTGGAAATCTTCAAGGGTGAGTCTCGATCATCCCCTCGTTGCTACCATCTTCTAGATTGCATCTTGGCTTGGATTGCGTGTTTGCGGTAGGAAAATTTTTGTTTTCTATGCAACGAATCCCTACATCAGGGCCCGCGCCGGACTATGGGGGCACGCCCTCGTGCGCCTCCTCAACTCCGTTTCGATCTCGTAATTTTTCATATTTTCCAAAAACAGCAAAAACATTGTTCGGAAAGTAAATCGCAAACTTTTTATTACCAGTACTGTTACCTATTCAAAGTCGAATTCTGCCGGACTGTCAATTTGACCTTTGATGAAAGCTTCCGGAGTTTCCACTCGAATAACATCAACATCTTCATTATAAGAATCACCCGAGATATAATGCTTGAGTCTTTGTCCATTCAGCACTTGTGAGGCATTGCCTTGGAGAGAACTAATTTTAATCACCCCTGAGCGATACACCTCCTCAACGACATATGGTCCTTCCCATTTTGAGAGTAATTTCCCTGCAAAGAATCTGAGACGAGACCGATACAATAGGACTTTATCCCCAATATTAAATTCTCTTTTGATAATTCTTCTATCATGCCATTTCTTAACTTTCTCTTTAAAGAGTTTAGCATTTTCATAAGCTTCACTTCTCCATTCATCTAGACAACTTAATTGTAGCAACCTCTTCTTACCGGCTAGTTTAGGATCTTTATTTAGTTCTCTTACAGCCCAATAAGCTTTGTTCTCTAGTTCTAAAGGTAAATGACAAGCTTTTCCATAAACCATTTTATACGGTGACATACCCATGGGATTTTTATAAGAAGTTCTATAAGCCCATAGTGCTTCCTTCAATTTACTAGCCCAATTCTTTCTAGTTTTATTAACAGTCTTTTGCAAGATAGATTTAATCTCTCTATTTGATAGTTCTACTTGCCCACTAGTTTGAGGATGATAAGCAGAAGCAATTCTATGATTGATACCATATTTAGCAAGAGTTTTTCTAAAACCACCATGAATAAAATGAGAACCTCCATTAGTTATAATATATCTAGGAACTCCAAATCGAGGAAAAATAATATCTAAAAGCATTCTTAAAGAGGTCTCACCATCAGCACTTTTTGTGGGTATGGCTTCCACCCATTTAGTAACATAATCAACAGCGACAAGTATATGAGTGTTACCTTCTGAAGAGGGAAAAGGTCCCATGAAGTCAAATCCCCAACAATCAAATGGTTCAATAACAAGAGTATAATTCATAGGCATTTCATTGCGTCTGGAGATATTACCAACCCTTTGACATTCATCACAAGATAAAATAAACTTCCTTGCATCCTTGAAGAGAGTTGGCCAATAAAAACCTGATTGTAGAACCTTTTGCGCAGTTCTATCTCCGGCGTGATGTCCTCCATAAGCACTACCATGACATTTACTCAATATCTCTTGTTGTTCATATTTGGGAACACATCTTCGCAGAATACCATCCACTCCTTCTTTATATAAGTGTGGGTCATCCCAAAAATAATGCCTCAAGTCATAAAAGAATTTCCTCCTTTGCTGGGCTGAAAAGGTTGGAGGCAAGTACTTGGAAACAATAAAGTTAGCATAATCAGCATACCAAGGGCTATCTCGCGAGCTCACCTTTATTACAGCCAATTGTTCATTTGGAAAACTATCATTAACAGGAACAGGATCATAAGCAATATTTTCCAATCTAGACAAATTATCAGCAACAGGATTATCAGCACCTTTCCTGTCTACAATATGCAAATCAAATTCTTGCAACAGAAGTACCCATCTAATAAGCCTTGGCTTAGCATCTTTGTTTTGCATTAGGTATCTAATTGCAGCATGATCAGTATGAATTGTAACTTTTGAATCAACAATATAAGATCTAAACTTGTCACAAGCAAAGACTACAGTTAGCAATTCTTTTTCAGTTGTAGCATAATTTCTTTGAGCAGCATCAAGAGTTTTACTAGAATAATGAATAACATTCAATTTTTTATCTACTCGCTGTCCAAGAACAGCGCCTACAGCAAAATCACTAGCATCACACATAATTTCAAATGGTAAGTTCCAATCAGGAGGTTCAACTATAGGAGCAGTTGTTAAGGCTTTCTTTAGAGTTTCAAAAGCTTCCTTACAATCATCATCAAAAACAAAAGGTACATCTTTTTGAAGAAGATTAGTAAGAGGTTTTAAAATCTTGGAAAAGTCTTTAATGAATCTCCTATAAAACCCAGCATGACCAAGAACACTACGAATACCTTTAACATCCCTGGGATAGGGCATCTTCTCAATTGCTTCAACTTTAGCTCTATCAACTTCAATACCTCTCTCGGAAATTTTATGTCCCAATACAATTCCTTCATTAACCATAAAGTGGCATTTCTCCCAATTAAGAACAAGGTTAGTTTCTTCACACCTCTGCAAAATTTATCAAGTTTCCGCAAGCAATTATCAAAAGAATTCCCATAGATAGAAAAATCATCCATGAATACCTCTACAATATTCTCGCAAAAGCCATGAAAAATAGCAGACATACATCTTTGAAAAGTAGCAGGAGCATTACATAAACCAAAAGGCATGCGTCTATAAGCATAGGTTCCATAGGGACAAGTGAAAGTGGTTTTCTCTTGATCCTTAGTTTTAACAGCAATTTGTGAAAACCCAGAATAACCATCAAGAAAGCAAAAATGAGTATTTTTTGATAACCTTTCTAACATTTGATCAATAAAAGGCAAAGGGTAATGATCTTTCTTAGTAACCTTATTAACTTTTCGATAATCAATGCACATTCTATACCCTACAACTACTCTTTGAGGGATGAGCTCATCATTATCATTAGGCACAACAATCATTCCTCCTTTCTTAGGAACACAATGCACAGGACTAACCCATCTACTATCAGCAATAGGATATATAATACCAGCTTCAAGAAGTTTTAATACCTCATTTCTTACCACATCCTTCATCTTAGGAATTAGACGATGCTGATGTTCAACAACAGGCTTTGCATCATCTTCCATATTAATGGCATGTTGGCAAATAGAGGGAGAAATCCCCTTCAAGTCATCAAGAGTGTAGCCAATAGCTCCTCGGTGCTTCTTCAATATTTCCAATAACCTTTCTTCTTCAAACTCTGAAAGCTTAGAACTAATAATAACATGATATATTTTCTTATCATCAATATGAGCATATTTAAGATTATCAGGCAATGGTTTTAAATCAAAAACAGGATCCTCCTTTGGTGGTAATGTTGTACCTAGATCTTCTACAGGCAAGTCATGTTTAAGAATAGGTTGACGAAGGAAAATTTCATCAAGCTGATTTCTTTCTTCCCTAAAAACTTCACTCTCACTATTCTCCAAATGTTGCTGCAAAGGATTATTAGGAGCAAGAGCAATAGATGCACACTGTTCAACTCTAAAATCATCATTAGGCGAATCAGCTTTATAAGGAGTTTTGGCAAATTTAGAGAAATTAAACTCATAAGACTCACCAGCAAATTTAGTCAAAATTTTCTCTTTCTTGCAATCTATAACAGCTCCACAAGTATTTAGAAAAGGTCTACCAAAAATGATAGGACAATACTTACTAGCAGCAGAACCAAGTACCAAAAAGTCAGCAGGATATTTAATCTTACCACATAGAACTTCCACATCTCAAACAATACCGATTGGAGAGATAGTTTCTCTATTAGCCAGCCGAATAACCACATCAATATCTTCAAGTTCACAAGAACCAATTTCGTGCATAATCTCCGTGTAGAGCTCATAAGGAATAGCACTAATACTTGCACCAATATCGCATAAACCATAATAACAATGATCACCAATTCTAACAGATAGCATAGGAACACTAGTTTTCTTGGACTTATTAGGATGTGAAACAATATTAGAAGCATCTTCACAGAAAATAATATGATCATCCTCCACATTTTCAGTCACAAGATCTTTAACTATTGCAATAGCATGTTCAACTTTTATTTGCTCTTTAGGTTCAATAGGTTTCTTTTCACTTTTATTAACTGCACTATTTATAACAGAGTACTCCTTCATTTTAGCAGGGAAAGGAGTTTTTTCAATATAAGCTTCAGGAAGAACATGATCAACAGTTTCAACTACAACACATTTATTTATAGATGAATCAATTTTATCTTTATACGGGTCATGATACTTATCAAAGTTCTTCTTAGGCAATTCATAATGGGAGGCAAAAGCTTTATAAATATTTGCAACGACTTGAGAATCAAGACCATAAGTAGCACTAATATTACGAAATTTATCAGTATCCATAAAAGCTTCAATGCATTTATAATCATATTTTATACCTGACTCTCTATCTTTGTCGTTCTCCCATCCTTCAGTATTCTCCTGGATCCGATTAAGAAGGTCCCTTTTAAACTCTTCTTTGTTGCGTGTAAATGATCCAGAACAAAAAGTATCCAGCAAGGTCTTGTCTTGAAAAGAAAGTCTTGCATAGAAATTATCAATAATAATATTACCAGGAAGCTCATGAATGGGGCATTTGAGCATTAAAGACTTCAATCTCCCCCACGCTTGGGCAATACTCTCTCCATCATGAGGCCAAAAATTATATATGCGGTTCCGATCCTTGTGAATTTCACTTGGAGGATAGAATTTAGAATAAAACCAGGGCACAATATCATTCCATTCAAGAGAATCCCCATTATCCAGTAATTTATACCAATGCGCCGCTTTACCAGACAGCGATATAGAGAATAGCTTCTTCCTCACTTCATCCATAGCAATACCTGCACACTTGAATAAACCGCATAATTCATGTAAGAACAGTAAATGATCTCCTGGATGGATAGTTCCATCCCCTGTATAGCGGTTATCCACAACACGTTCAATAATTTTCATAGGTATTTTATATGGTACTTCTTCCTCACGCGGCGCCTCATCCACTACCTTTGCAGTAGTAGTAGATTTTCCAAATAAAAATTCAAGAGAAGATCTCTCCATAATGAATTATAGCAGCAGGCAGGAATAAAATCAGCACAAACAGTAAAAATTTCCCTTACCAATAGCGCTTCACTCCCCGGCAACGGCGCCAGAAAATAGTCTTGATGACCCCACAAGTATAGGGGGTGTATCGTAGTATTTTAGATAAGTAAGAATGTCGATCCCAACGAGGAGCAGAAGGTGTTGACAAGCAGTTTCGATGAAGGATTCACTGTAAATGCTCACAGACAAGTATTCAGGGGGTTTTGATGTAGCAGATGAATAAAGTACGAGTAAGTAAAATGCGAGAGAAATAGTTGCAGCGAGTGGCCCAATCCTTTTTAGCACAAAGGACAAGCCGGTTTGTTTACTTATAATGACCAAACGTTCTTGAGGACACACGGGAATTTAGTCTAGTGCTTTCGCTTCATATAGCTGATTAATCTTCATTGTTTTGATAAGTATTGTGTGGGTGAACCTATGCTAATGCACCGCCCTTCCTAGGACTAATACATACTTGTGATTATACCCCTTGCAAGCATCCGCAACTACAAGAAAGTAATTAAGATAAATCTAACCACAGCCTTAAACTCTGAGATCCTGCTATCCCTCCTGCATCGATATACCAACGGGGGTTCAGGTTTCTGTCACTCCGGCAACCCCGCAATTAGCAAACGAGTACAAGATGTATTCCCCTAGGCCCATAAAGGTGAAGTATCATGTAGTCGACATTCACATGACACCACTAGAAGAATAACACCACAACTTAAATATCATAACATTGAATATTACTCAACCATAATTCACTACTAACATTTAGACTTCACCCATGTCCTCAAGAACTAAACGAACTACTCACGAGACATCATATGGAACATGATCAGAGGTGATATGATGATGAATAACAATCTGAACATAAACCTTGGTTCAATGGTTTCACTCAATAGCATCAATAACAAGTAGAAATCAATACCAGGAGAGTTTCCCCTATCAAACAATCAAGATCCAACCCAAATTGTTACAGCGGTGATGACGTGCAGCGGTGGATACGGCGGTGATGATGATGGAGATGATGGTGATGATGATGGAGATGATGTCCAGCTCGATGACGGTGACGATGGCGACGATTTCCCCCTCCGGGAGGGAATTTCCCCGGCAGATCTCAGCCTGCCGGAGAGCTCTTTTCTCTCTGGTGTTTTCCGCCCCGCAGAGGCGGCTGTGACTCCTCGCGACTATCCTCTGGGGCTTAGGTTTTCGGGGCGAAGATGTACGCGAAGGAGAGGAGGCCAGAGGGGGCTGTGGGCCCCCTCCCCACAAGGCGGCGCGGCCAGGCCTTGCCCCGCGCCGGCCTGTGAGGTGGGCCCACGGCGGCCCTCCTCGGCTCCTCCTTCTGGCTTCCTTCGTCTTCTGGAAAAATAGGATTTTTCATATAAAATTCGTCAATTGTTGATCTTCCGAAATATTGCATTCTGACGGCGCTTTTTCCAGCAGAATCCTGACTCCAGTGCGCGATCCTCCAATAATCATGAAACATGCAAAATAGATGAAATAACATAAGTATCATCTCCAAATATGAAATATATCAATGAATAACAGCAAATTATAATATAAAATAGTGATGCAAAATGGACGTATCACGCACTCATGATTTTATTCCGACTGTTTGGTTCTGGAGGAAGCTGCGCGAAACTCTGTTCTATGTTGACATCAAGTGACATTTGATCTATGGTGAAGTCGGAAGAAGAGAATATCATGAAGACCGGATTGAAGGACTAACTAAGGGAGGTTCAAGCTAGTCTCTGCGTTGTTGATGGACTTGCTTGGTGTTCCAGGCTTCACAGCAGTGGTATGAAAGTGGGGGCAGGAGCACATGTGAAGTTCGGAGTCTTACCTTTTAGGGTGAAAACCCAAGGTCTGGCATTAACTTGTTGTGCCTAGTAATGTCATTGTTGAAGGCATTGTTTTGAGAGCGGGGACTATCTTCAGGGTGAAAACCTAAGATCTTTGATCGGGCGATGATGGCACTGGTGCACTGTTCCCTTCTTGGAGGCTGCTTTTGGAGAGTCTGAATTTCAGGTGTTGTTTTGGTGGTGAATGTATTGCTGTTGCTAAGGCTAGGATATTGTAGCGGGATTTTTATTTCTTAGTTTCTTTTTCTCTTTTTTGGCTGTGTGCATCCGTAATGTCATTAGGGCATTGCCATGTTGCAGAGGCTGGGTGTAATTGCTATCTTTTGATATTAATATATTTCCTTTATCGAAAAGCAAGCTCTACTATGGCAAGCTTTGCCCGGTTCTAGTGATGAAAGGCGAGGACGGCGGCGCTCCTTTGACTCGTGTTGGTGTTTTAGTCTTCGCTAGATGGTCCAAATATCTGGCGTTTGTACTGGTATTGATTATTATTAATAGATCGGTGGAATTTTGCACAAAAAAATTGACGAGTTGGTGGTTTTTAGTGTCTAGTTTCTTCACTACCTCAAAACAGGCTTTAGCCCGCTATATAAATATAGTAACCACACCGATACAAGAGTTCAAACGAAGAAAATGATGAAGGAATAACATAAACATGCCCAAAGAGAAAAGAAATGGCGGCAATGGCGAAGACCCGAAACAATGATGACCTGCAACCGTGCAGTCATTGAACTTGTGTCGTATTTTCAGAATGGTCACTGTAGTTAGAAAAGCGAAAATTACGGTCACTCAATACTCCAAGTTGGCTCAGTACGGTCACCGCGGCCGTTTTGCTACGTTTGATGTTGTGTTGGCGTACTATTGACTTGATTGACCGGACCAGCGCGAGATCATACACCCTGGCGAGGTTTTATTTGCAAAATCAACATAAGATCGTGGCTCTGTCCTCTGTGCGCACGCGCGGCAAGTTTTTCTCTATCCTCGCTCAATTTTTTCGTCTTACGGCATCTCCAACGGGGCGATGCATTTCGGACGTACAAAAGTAATCGTGAGCGTCTGTTTGCGTCTGAGTGTGGGTCCACCGGGGCGACCCATTTTTAGATTTGCAACATATTTGAAAGCAAATATAGTAGTACATTTGGTAGCATAGAAACTATACAAAGTAAACTACTTGGTGCCTGACGGGCCGGCTCCGCCATTGCGTCGCTCCCTCGCCTGCTTCTCAGCCGCCTCCCGTGCGGCCGCTATGGCTCGGTGCGCCGCCGCGTCCTCTTTCAAGCTCTGCTGCAGCCTCGCGTTGGCGGCGTCGTCCTTGAGCGTCGCGAAGGACTCGACTATAGCTCTCTGCTCCACCGCCCTCTCCTCTGGGGTAGGCGCATCAGGGTCGTTGGAAGACCATGATATGTCGGAGTCGGAGTCCTCTGCGGCAGCGGCGGCCGCCACCCTGCGCTGTTCCAGCTCGGCGTTGACCGCCGCATTGGTCGCCCGCTCCTCCTCTGCTTCCTTCTCCGCTTCAGCCAGGGTCGCGGCGTCCCTGACTGGGTGGAGGAGGTCGGTGCTGTCGTCGGAGTCGAACTCCTCGTCGAAGCTCGAGGCCGGGGGAGGTGGAGTGGGGGTGGAGGTGGAGGTGGAGGCCTGGCAGCCTGGCCGCGGCCGGCGCTGCGCTGCTCATGGTGGCTCCGACGGAGTCTAAGCGGCAGCGGCGCTAGGGTGGAGGTTGTGTGGCGGCTAAGGTTTAGTGGACAGGAGATGAGATGCTAGCACCCCTGTTTATATAGATCGGAGGCAGGGCGACGGCCGCGACACGTGTGGCATCGCCATTACTTCGTGCGCAGAGGTAGGCGACGGCCGCGCGCCACGCGAGGCATCGCGATTTATGCGGCCGCAGACTGCCGAAGCGACGCCTCAGCGTCACTACTGGCGGAGAAGACGCATCCACGCTGGGTCACTGCCAGGCGGGCCAGACGAAACGTCTGCCAGATGCGAGCGGATACTTTGCGCGTTCGCGCAGCGTCCGTAGAGACGCATCCGAGGCGCATATTTAGACCAGGTTTGCGTCGCTGCGGACGGCCCAGTCACTTTGCGTCGCGCCGCTGGAGGTGGCACCAGACGCATTTTTCGGCTCGGCGGACGCAAACTATCCCGCCTCCGCCCCGTCCGCTGCACCGCCGCATTCTGCTCTCTGCTTCACGTCGCCCTCCTGTCCGTCGATGCGTCGCCGCCTCCCACCCTTCGCTGCGCCTCGGCCTCCCGCCTCCCGCCCCTTTCGCTGCGCCGCCACATCTGTCTCCTATATGTCGTAGTCTCTTCCGGTAGTCGTCATTTCTGCGTTGATGTCGTCGTGTTCAAGAAATCGTGCATTTTGCTGATTTTTTGTGCACAGGGCACAGAGCCACGATTTTTTGCTGATTTTGCAAATAAAACCTCCCCAGGGTGTATGGTCTCGCGCTGGTCCGGTCAATCAAGTCAATAGTACGCCAACGCAGCATCAAACGTAGCAAAACGGCCGCGGTGATCGTAATTTTCGCTTTTCTAACTACAGTGACTACAGTGACCATTCTGAAAATACGAGACAAGTTCAGTGACTGCCGGGTGGTTTTCTCCAGCTGCAGGAAATAGGCCCGTGGCCACACGCTATAGATGCATTCGCGATATGTTACGCAACCTAGGCAACTTGAATATTCCTAACCTGTTCGCGCATCGCCTATGTTACATTCATATTTTTTTGCGGGCGATGTTTCATACATCTGATGATGCATTTTGCTTTAGTTTTCAATTGTTCAAAAGTCTGAGTGGTACCTTGGCATCGTCAATGGCGAGACTTATCCTCGCCACCGCCGCAGAGACGGCAACAAAGACCGTCATGGCCGGCGATGACAGGCTCTCCTAGGAAGACCAGCTCTTTCGGAGTGGCTCCCGTGGCAAAAGATGTGATAGGCACCGACATGAAGCTTTACCACGTGATGATCACCACCTCAATGCCTTTGGCCGGCGAGCGATCCATGCTCCATCTACATCGCCTCCCTACGACTTCACTCGCAATCACCTGCCTTGCCGGCTCACTAGCGACCACGCCACTGCTCGCTCTAGCGCTCCTCCCGCCGCACCGACACTCACTTAGGTGCGTATGGCACAGTACGACCATTGCCGCGGGGTGACTCCACGCCTTCCACTCGAGCTGATGTTGGTGGGAGCGCAGGGATGGGAGCTTCCCTTGGCTCTCCAGCTGGACGGACGTTAGGTCCTTCTTCACCATTTGTGATGAGCACCATGACTTCCACTCCGGTGCATGGTAACCAGAACCTAGAGACTACAACCTCTGTCGCCCCCACATCCCAGCCTATAGACCAGAAGACCATGAATAAGGTTGAGAAGATCTTTTGAGGCTTCCTTTAGGTGGGAAGGCGCGACTAATGGCAAACACTATCATGTCAACTGGTCCAAAGTTTGTCTGCCGCTGCATTTCAGGAGGTTGGGGATATCTGACCTGCACGGCGGTAAGCCTCCGGCCTATTTGCTTTGGAGGATGTGTATCGATCCCTTGCGACATTGGTGCAGGCTCAATAAGCAGTTCTCCAGGTGACAAGGTATCAACTTGTCAATGCCTACGGGTTGTAGACTAGGGTTTAGTTAGAAGTAGAGGGCAAGTAGATCTCGAAGGTTTCAGCCGAAAAGTACTCGACGATATGAAAACTAAGGTTGTGAGACAATGAATCGATGCTTTCTTTGTCCCTCGACTCCCCTTTATATAGGAGGTGGAGCCGAGGGATTCTTGACGTACAAGTTACAGAGTTCGGGAAGGTTTCCAACTCCTTCCGTAATATTACAAGTGTTCTTTCCTAATATAACTCTAGCTTTCCTTAACTAACAAGTTGGGCTTCCGAATTCTTCTTATCCTTCAAGTCGTGGGCCTTCAATAAACCCTGGGTACCATCTTCGGCAGGCCCATTGGGGATGCCTATGTCAGTAGCCCCCGAGATTTTGCTTGAATCGTAGAGTCAGGGAAAATCTCCACTGTTATATTTACTCGATAGCTTTGAACTTCTCCATATTTCTTTGCATATATTGTACAGGGATAATGGTAGTTGGGGCTAGTTCATCTGACGGATCAGGTACTAGTTAACTGCTCTATTGGCAATCCGCAAAAACCTACTTCAAGATCACGTCCCTGGACATGATCTCGGGATACTGGTGTAAACTTCGACAGGTGCCGCTTAAGGTCTTACCATTCTGTCGAGTCCCAGTCATATTTATCGGGTACCTAACGCGTCCGTTAGGATTTTTCTTCGTATCTGTTGATACGGATAAAAGTAGCAAACCGACGTCAGAGACGGCGCCACGCCACACAGAACGGATCTGGGGTCTTACCTTCGCAAAGTTTTGCGGCATTCAGAAATTGTTCGCCACTTTGGCGTTCTGAGAATATATTGTCGAGTGCTTATTCGGCTGTTGGAATAGCACATTTTATTGAGTCAACGGATGACTTATATTGCTCTCCCGATGGGAGTATATGTAGAGTTATGTATATAACTCGAAACATGCTCACTTTTTCTTCTTCTTTTTCTCTCTTTTTTTTATAATTTCATCGGGCACGCGAGCAGCGTTCCCGATGGGAGTAGCCCCCGAGGCTACAACCAAGGACTTGTGCTTGGGTGTAGGCTCCACGTCTTATGTCGCTATATTTTTCACCTGTCGCATAATTTTTCAAATCTCTCGGGTGCGCGAACAGCGTTCCCGATGGGAGTAGCCCCCGAGGCTATGAGCAAATATTTGTATTTGATCATAGGCTCATGCCATTTCTATTTTGTCTTTTCTCGAATTTTTTCATTTTTCCAAAGTAGCCCCCGAGCATTTGATCAAAAACTTGTATTATTCTTCTACTGTCGTCCTTTTCACGAAGTTGCATAGTCGATTTTTTCCTTTATCCAGATGACATCATTGCTGACGATAGCCACGACCAATTTTCTCTCTCTCTATCTTGCGGGCCCAGAAACTTCATCAGTTTGACACGTCGTGCAAGTGGGGGACACACGTTCTCCGCTTTTCCTGGCGCACGCGCTGTAACGCTTGCATGGCGAAATTACTTTTTTACCCTTGCTCCACGTGTACACCATCTGCCTCACACTTTTTCCATCCAACGGTGCGCCGATTCGCGGCACCTCTATTTAAGGTCTTCATCTTCTTCCTTCCACACTTTCGCTTGCGCCGCTCCTCTGCTCTCCTCTGCAAAATCTCCTCTTGCGCCCCATAGCTCCTTGAGCCCAACCGCTCTCACGCTATACTCCTGTGCCATTGTTGATGCCACCGCGCATATTGACCAGCCACAGCACTCCTGAATCGAAGATGGCTTCCGCAGATCTAGGGAGCGCTGAGTGGGAGAGATCCAAAATCTCTGCCCAAGACATTAACCTGCTGAAGAAATTGGGGATCAGCAAGCAACCAAAGGCGCTACTCTTCCCCAGCGAAGAGAGCTACCCAACCCCTCCAATGGAGTATCGGGTTAGTTTTGTTGATCATCTCATCCGTGGTCTTTCTGCCCCCATTCACAATTTTCTTCGGGGGTTGCTTTTCGTTTACGGATTACAACTTCATCATCTCACTCCCAACTCTATCCTCCATATTTCCATCTTCATCACTCTTTGTGAATCCTTCCTCGGCGTCCAGTCTAACTGGGCGTTATGGAAACGCATCTTTTTGTGTCGTCGTAATGGCTCTGCCAATGTCGCCTATAACATAGGCGGCGTTGTTATCTGCGTTCGCCCTGATGTCGAATACTTCGATGTCAAATTCCCTGACTCAGTTCAAGGGTGGCGCAAAAAGTGGTTGTATATCCACGAGGAGAATCATGGGTCTATCGAAGACAACATTCCTCCTTTTGATGGTGCCGAGAAAATCTATCGCCGTCGGTCCTGGGATGCAGAGGCTACCGACGAAGAAAAAACGGCGACGGAGGCACTGATGACTCGCATCCACGAGCTTCAAAGTACCCGCGGTCAAGAACTGTCGGGTATCCAAATCACGGTATATTTCCTTAGGATCAGAGTGCAGCCTCTGCAAGCTCGCAAAAATCCCCTTTGGAAGTATGCTGGCGACAATGATGTGGATCGCCTGTCGGTGGATTTGCCGGTCAAGGACTTAGAAAAACTTGTCCGAAAAATCTCCTCCCTCAACAAGAAATATGTTGTCCTCTCTTCTTGTCGCGTAAAACCATATAGCGCCACCAATGCGCTCCCCGAGGTAACCTTTGTGTAGACTATTTTTCGACTTGCTCATTTTTGTTTGTCATCCTTTGCATAACTCTTTTGTTGACATCCCTCCTTGTTTTTATAGAACCATCCAGATCTTGTTTCTCTTCCTCCCCTTCCTGAAGGTGGAGAAGTCGAAGAACGGGTCGTTGTCACTGACGACAACCAGGGTGCTTCTCACCCTGAGAGTGAAGCCGCGATTTCTCGAAAATCTGCGGTATCCTCTGAAAAAGATGCTGATTCTGAGGCCACTGCCTCAGCACACTCCCTTCCTCCTGCTGTTTCTCCAAGGAACAAAAGGAAAAGGGACGACGTCGAAGACTCCGGCACCTCCAAAGCCGAAGAAGCTGCTCCTTCAGATCTGAAGGCAGCTTTCGATCCATACCTCGATGCCCTCGTCAGCTCGTAAGTTAACCCTTGCTTCTCACTGTTTTTGCTCTTTAACGTTTTGTGTCTATCTTGCTTCTTATACTATCGCTATTTTATTGTAGTGGTGACTAAGAAGAGGCGCAAGCTATTGATGCGACTGCTCGAACGAGTACGTCACATACTTTAGTTGTTTCTGAAGCGCACGTTGAAGGAGAAGAATCTTCGCCTCCTCCTCAAGATGCAAAGCATCCAACACCAGTTGCAAGCCCCCGAGCCTCTTTACCGAAGAGGGCTAGGACAAAACTATCCACGGACCCTGTCCTGGTGGCCAATACGTCCGCGACTCCTTCACTGGATGACGTAAGTATTTCTCTTCTTCCTTTTCGTCTCGACGTTTGTCAATGTTTGCCTCTTCCCTCTGTTTTATTTTAATTGATGTCGAATTTTCATCTTCTATATTGATTTCTCTTTTCCTTTGGTTTGCTCTCCAGCCCGTGATGCAGTCATTTATTCGCCTCGGTACCCAATTCATCGGGTACCGTGATCATGCGAATAAACTGGAAGGTACTGTTTTTCCCTTGCCCTCTTTGCTGCATACTCCTTTAGTATGTTTGTCGTGATGTTGTACCGTTGTTTGTTTTCTTCAGAAAATCTTGCCAGAGCCAACAAACGTGCTAACGGGCTTGCAATTAAATTAGAGCAAAGCGAATCAGCTCGTAAGAAGGCTGAAGCAGATGCTGCCTCTGTTGAAGACCTCCGAAAAAGGCTTCATGACGCGGAATCTTCTTTGAGCGAGCATATAACCGAACAATCTGTTCGCGAAGCAGCAATTATCAAGCGCTTGGAGTCGCAAAACCGCCGCTTTGTCAGTAAGTGCCCGAGCTATTTTGCATTCCTTGCTTTTCTTTACTCATTTGTTGATCAATTAATTTTTGCCTCGACAGGGAAAACGTCTCAAGAATATGAACTTGAAGATCCCGACAATGATCCCCTTCTTGACGCACTTTCTTTCCTTGAGTTTCATGGAGATGAAGCACGCGAAGGCCTTACTGAGGCTAAGGAAGGATTGTCGCGGCTCTACCCTTACTTCTTCCCGAAGAAAAAGGAACCCGCGACTTTTCTTGCTCTTGCCAAGTGCTTCAATCCCCCAGAAGATCTTGGACTTAAGCTTCGCCAAGAAAATATGAAGGTTGCCGTAGAAAGCACTATTGCCCTGGTTGCTGACAGCCAGCAAAGCGTCGACTGGACCAAAGTTGGCGACACACAGGAGATGGAGACCACCAAGTGGCAATCGCTGATCAGGGCTGCAAAGCCTAACTCAAAGAAGATCCTCGCCTATCTTGGATGCAAGCCAACTCCTGCTCCTAGCTCATCGAAACCGGAGGTCTAGTAGAATGCCATATCTTCTTTTTTTTTTACTTTTTCTTTTGATGTTGTTGTCACAATAGCTTTGGCGACAACTGTCGTAGTAGTTCTTTTGAAGACTCCTTCTGTAATAGCTGTGTAAATTTTCCGAAGATCAATGGAATTCGGTTTTGCGTGATCATTGATACTGAAATTTTCTTTTCCAGATGATATTTGATAACTACTCCGCAAATCCTCATCCTGCCGATGTTTTTCCTGCTTCCTCCTTCTCGAAGAAAACACTTGTTGATGATGACCTTATCGAAGGTTCTTCGAGTAAACACTCCTCGCAAGATTTGCAAGAACTTCGCCAACAACTTCAATCCATGAAAAAGCAAATTCTTGCGATGATGGAGCAATCCCGCAAAGCATCCGAAAGAGAGGAACTTGCTCTTCAACAAGCTCGAGAAGCCGTAGCTGCCAAGGAAGCCGCCGTTTCTGAAGCTGAAAAGGCGACTACTCGAGAAAATTCCATGCTTGAATTGATGAATGAAGCCAGCGCTGATATGTCCGGTATGCTTTTTCAAACCAGAACTTCTTCTATCTTTTTGCTGTATCCCCTCTTTTTTTTGAATTTCTCGTTCTGTCGCTCAATAGGTTCTTTTCTCGACGCTGCTGCTGAAGATGAAAGGGTGAATGTAAGGACGAATCTCCTCGTTAACCTTTCTCTTAACCACAGCTGTCTGTTCTGGGCCACTCCAGAGCGGACCTGACAGATTGTCAGGTTTCAAGACCGCGCCTGTCAGGTTCGCGATTTCCTTGATTTCTGCACTAGAACCTTGTCCCTTGTTTACAAAACTATGTTCCCTCGAGATGAAGCTCCCGATACTCTTCTTGGCTTGATGGAAAAGTTTCGAGATGCCCCTCGTATTCATAACTTTGTACGAGCTCAGTTGACTGCTGGAGCAAGATTCTCCATGATCATGATACAAATCTGCTATCCGAAATTAAATCTGATGAAGATTGTCTCCAAGTGCTTGGCCAAGAAATCGAAACGAAAAAGTAACGTCGACGAAATTAATGATGTTGTAACCCCTGTAGCCGAAGAGATGATGGATGAACTTCTTCGGATGGATTCTGAATTCTTTGTCAAGGGGAGCTATGCTGATCATAAGACGACTGCTGCAAATAACAAAGGTCTATCCATAGATAGTATATTAGGCATTTGACTAAATTGTGCTATATTGCGACAAATTATGTCTATATTTTCATCGAATTCTTTGTATTGATGAAGTTGTCTATATTGTGAAGTGTAATCTATATTGCGAAGCCCCCGAGCCTTTGGCCGGAACTTATACTATTTTGTCGTCTCGAAGATTTTACTGTTTTGCGGGAGTATATATATTTTGCTATCGTGGGTTATGAGCCCCCGAGCCTGTCGCAGAAAAAGATGTATGTCACCAATATCTTTTACTATATTGTAGCACCGCGAGCCCGCCTCATTAAAAACCTTTCCAGCCCCACTCGGTGCCCTGAAAAGGAAAAGAGTGCATCTGAAAACTCGCGGGCGTTTCAGTACATTGTATTTTTACAAAGGAGGACTATATTTCGACTCTAAGCGTAAAACCTCCTGAGCTGCGCCACGTTCCAGGGGTTTTTCTCGGGAACCCCTGTCTTCTTGTCCTTGATCCTGTATGCTCCTCCTTCGATTACTTCTGTGACGATGTAAGGGCCAAGCCATGGTGACTCTAGTTTTTCAGTACTCTATTGATTGAGTCGTAGGACTAAATCTCCGACCTGAAAAGATCTTGGCCGCAACCGTCGACTGTGGTAGTTTTTCAAGTCTTGCTGGTACTTGGTAACCCGTGATAGTACTTCATCTCGAGCTTTATCGAGTGCATCGACATCGTCCTCCAATGCTCTTCTTGAAGTTTCCTCGTCATACTCTGTGACTCTTGGGGAATCATGCTCTATTTCGATTGGCAATACTGCCTCAGCTCCATGGACTAGGAAGAACGGAGTTTCCTGTGTCGCGGTATTTGGCGTTGTTCGAATACTCCACAGCTCTTCTGGCCAAGTATGTCGAGCTTTTTCCAGCGGTCCAAGTAAGCGCTTCTTGATGCCGTTGCAGATGATACCGTTGGCTTTCTCGACTTGGCCATTGGTTTGCGGGTGCCCAACTGACGCGAAGTGTAGTTTGATGCCTACCTCTGCGCAGTATGCCTTGAATTCTTTGGACGTAAAGTTACTGCCGTTGTCTGTGACGATGCTATGAGGTACCCCAAATCGAAAAACAATGCTCTTCACGAATTTTATTGTTGACGCTGCATCTGGTGAATTTATCGGCTTTGCTTCTATCCACTTGGTGAACTTGTCGACAGCGACAAGCATATACTCGTATCCTCCTGGCGAAGCCTTGTGCAATTTTCCCACCATATCAAGACCCCATTGAGCAAAGGGCCACGACAATGGTATTGGCATCAGTTCAGCTGCCGGAGAATGTGGTTTTGCTGCAAATCTCTGGCACGCGTCGCAAGTTCTTACTATCTCTTTTGCGTCCTCGATTGCTGTCAACCAATAAAATCCGGCTCGAAAAACCTTGGCCGCAATAGCTCGACTGCTCGCGTGGTGACCACATACTCCCTCGTGTACATCTTTTAAGATTATCCTTCCTTCTTCGGATGTAACGCACCTTTGTAGCACGCCCGAAATACTGCGCTTGTATAACTCCCCTTTGACCACTGTAAAGGCTTTGGATCGTCGAATAACCCGCCTTGCTTCAACTGGATCGTCGGGTATTTCTTTCCTTAAGATATATGATATGTACGCTTGCATCCATGTGACTTCCACCATCATCACCAGCTCCTGGTCCTCTTTTTCTTCTAGTGCTTCCTTGGGAGGCGCCGAAGTTTTCTCCTCCTTCTCCTTCTTCTGCGCCTTCTTTGGCTTTGTCGATCTCTCGGCTATCTCTTCCCAAAACACACCTGGCGGAATCGCGAGGCACTGCGACCCGATGTTTGCGAGAACATCGGCTTCATCGTTGCTCAGCCTACTGATGTGATTTACTTCGCATCCATCAAATAACTTCTCGAGCTCATTGTATACTTCCTTGTATGCCACCATACTGTCATTGACTGCATCACATTGATTCATGACTTGTTGTGCCACCAACTGCGAGTCGCCAAAGATTTTTAATCGGGTTGCACCACAAGCTTTCGCCATCTTCATCCCGTGTATGAGAGCTTCGTATTCTGCTTCATTGTTAGATGCGTTTGGGAACGTCATCCGTAGGACATACTTCAGTTTGTCGCCTTCAGGTGATATAAGTATCACGCCTGCACCAACTCCTTCTACCCTCTTGGATCCGTCGAAGTTCATGGTCCAAGTTCTCGATAAATCTGGGGGTCCTGTATTCTGCAGCTCCATCCACTCCGCGATGAAATCTGGCAGAATTTGCGACTTTATTGCTTTTCTTTTTTCATACATGATGTCCCGAGGGGAAAGTTCTATTCCCCAAAGGGAGACACGTCCTGTAGCTTCTGGATTGTTCAATATATTTGATAGAGGTGCTTCATTGACCACTATTATCGGGTGTGCCAAAAAATAGTGGCGCAATTTTCTTGCTGTTGTGAACACTCCATATGCTAACTTCTGGTACTGCGGGTACCGCTATTTGGAAGGCGATAAAACTTCACTGATGAAATATACCGGCCTTTGTACTCCATGGAGTTTTCCTTCTTCTTCTCTTTCGACAACTAGCACCGTGCTGACCACCTGAGGTGTGGCTGCAATGTATAACAGGAGAGGTTCCTTCTCTTTCGGCGCCACCAAGATTGGTGGTGTTGAAATTGTGCGTTTAAGATCCTCGAAGGCTCTGTCTGCCTCCTCATTCCACTGGAATTTCTCTCCTTGCTTAATTAAGGCGTAGAACGGCAACGCCTTTTCTCCCAGCCTGGCGACGAATCTGCTCAAAGCTGCAACTCGCCCAGTTAACTGCTGTATTTCTTTCAACTTTGTTGGCTTTCTCATTGTTACGATAGCTTGAATTTTTTCGGGATTAGCTTCAATCCCTCTCGCTGAAACTAGGAACCCAAGAAGTTCTCCTGCAGGGACGCCAAAAGAACACTTTGTTGGGTTCAACTTGAGGCAAAACTTGTCGAGGTTATCGAAAGTTTCCTTCAGGTCCTCGATTAGCGTTGTTCCCTTTTTTGAAGTTATCACGACATCATCAATGTAGACTTGTACGTTTTTCCCGATCTGTGTTGCTAGACACTTCTGCATCATCCTCTGGTACGTTGCTCCTGCGTTTTTCAGACCAAAAGGCATTGTTCTATAGCAAAACACGCCATAGGGTGTGATGAACGCTGTTTTGACCTCGTCTTCTTCTTTCAATCTGATCTGGTTATAACCAGAATATGCATCCAGGAAGGAAAGACGTTCACATCCTGCTGTGGAGTCGATAATTTGATCGATCCTCGGCAGGGGAAAGTGATCCTTTGGACAGTGTTTGTTGAGACACGTAAAGTCGACACACATGCGAAGGACTTTAGTGTTTTTCTTCGGGACCAATACTGGGTTTGCGACCCATGTGGCCTCTGTATGCAGCTCCTTGATGAAACCAGCTTCTCTCAGTCGATCAATTTCTGATAACATGGCTTTCCGGTTTGGCTCCGAAAAACGTCGCAAAGGTTGTTTGATAGGTCTCGCTAATGGATCCAAGTTTAGGTGGTGCTCGGCAAGTTCCCTGGGTACTCCTGGCATGTCAGCTGGACACCATGCGAAGATTTTCCAGTGCTCACGGAGGAACTCGACGAGCGCGCTTTTCTATGCGAGGTCCATGTCTGTCGCGATGGACGTCGTCTTCTTGGGATCTGTCGGGTGAATCTGCACTTCCTTAGAATTTTTCGTGGTGTTGAAAGTTGATTCTTTGTTAGGCCTTCCTACATCTGGCAACACATCGTAATCAGTCGTGAGCCTTGACGCCATGTACTCTGCTTGCATCCCGAAGGTTTCTGAGAGTCGATGAAAATCTTTGTCACATTTATCGGCTAGCGCGAAGCTTCCTTTAACTGTGATTGGTCCCTTAGGTCCAGGCATCCTCCACAACAAGTATGTGTAATGTGGTACCGCCATAAACCTGGCATATGCTGGGCGCCCCAACAAAGCGTGGTACTGTGATGGGAAATCCACGACTTCAAACTCCAGCCTTTCTGTTCTGTAATTCTCTCGGGTCCCAAACTGAACGTCGAGATTGATCTTCCCCAACGGATAACTTGGCTTCTCCGGTGTGATGCCATGGAATCGCGTGTCGGTTGGTTTCAGGTTTGCTAGGGATATGTTCATCTTCCTTAGTGTATCTGCATACATAAGGTTTAAACTGCTGCCACCATCTATGAACACTCGAGATACATCAAATCCTGCGATTACTGCTGGTAAGATAAGTGCTGACTGCCCTGGTCGAGGAACTTGCTGTGGATGATCCGCTATTGTGAAGCCAATGTCTTGCCCTAACCAGTTAAGGTACTCAACCGTTGGTGGGGGGATTTTCTCTGCCATGAACACCTGTCGCGAGATTACCTTCTGAGCTCTATTGAATGGCCTACCTTTCTGAATCATCGAGACCGCTCCATTGGAGTTGGGATCAACATAAGGCGGTGGCGCTGGTGCTGCCGCTATTCTGAGCTGATGTCGATTATCGTCTGTAATTGCGGGAGGAGGTGGCAAGTGAATCTCACTCCTGGGCCCTTGCGGGTTCCTATTTGTCGCCTGGGCATTGGCATGCCCTGCCCATCTTAGCATTGCCTTAAAATTTCGGCAATCCTTCTGCAAGTGTCCTGACTGTCTTTTTCCATTGTTGTCGAGATAAAAATGCATCTGGCACGGCCCGTTCATCATCTCCTCAGGGGACACGAAAGGTCTCTGGAACCTAGGCCCATTGTTTGGTCTGCTGTTTCGAGAATCATCTCTATTGTCGCCTCGCTGCTCGTTGCTTCTCTGATAATCATCTCTATTGTTTCCTCCGGCGCTTGCTCGAAAGTCAGCCGAAATTTGCCCAGGAGCATCATAACCCGAGTACTGCCGAGGAAATCGTCGCCTATTTTGATAATTTCGACCGCGGTCCTCCTCTGGTGACCTATGTCGTTTGTTGTGAACAGCATCTTCTCCATCTGCCCATCTGTTTGCTATCTCCATTAATGCGGATATTGTCTTTGGATTCGTTCTCCCCAAGTCCTCGACGAAATCTCCCCGCCTGATTCCTGCGACAAACGCATCTATCGCTCTCTCGTCAGATATATTCTCTGCCGAGTTTTTAATGATATTCCACCTTTGGATGTATTTCCTCATTGATTCGTCTGGCTTTTGTCGACACGCTCACAGTTCCTCTAGCGATGCAGGTTTTTTGCAAGTGGACCGGAAATTCTTGACGAACACGTCCTCGAAGCTATCCCAGTTGTCGATAGATCCTGGAGGAAGCTTTTTTATCCAAGATCGCGCAGCCCCACTTAAATGCACCTGGATGCTTTGCATAGCTGTTGCTCTGGTTCCTCCTGTGAGCTTCACCGTCTCGAGGTAATCAACTAGCCAATCCTCTGGATCTTGCAGGCCGTCGAATTTTTTGAAGTTATCAGGCACTTTAAACCCCGAAGGGACTCGAGTTTTTCGGACTCTCCTCGTGAAGCATGGCAAACCGCACATATCCTCGTCGTTTAATTCTGGGGAATGCCGATGTTCTCTTCTATTTTGCCGTGCTCTGTCCACCCTTGCTTGCGCTGCTGTGTCTCTTGCTCCACTTGTTCCTTCGGGAACTGTTGCTGCTGCCGCAGGTCGTGAACTATTTTGCCTTGCTGTTCCTTTGGGAGGTGTTGATACAAACGCTGTTCCCATGGCCCCGACTCCTGCCATCGCCATGTTGTACAATGCCTCCCTTGGATCTCCTGGAGGTGGCCTGGATGCAAGGATAAAGGCATGTGTCGCCATATACCCAGCTTCTGGCTTGGGGATAATGTTCCCTCTCGTGTCTATCGACATAAAAGACATGTCGAGGTTTTGAACCAAGTGCTCTCTTTCTCCTTCAGGTATGTTTTGCAGCCTTGATCTTGCTCTGTTCCGAGCTTCCCTGTGGCTATCTCCCGAAGTTCCTGATTGTCGACTTAACTCCGCCCTTCGTCTGCTTGATGCGGAGGCTGCCTCCCTTCTTCTGTTCAGAGCGGCTGTCTGTTTTTCCAATTTCCTTGCAGCTCGCGCGAGTCTATATTGATATGCTTGCAATTCTTCTGGCGTGGCTGTTGTGGCCATTGGTTCTGAGCCATCCATAGCTCTCGCAGCTCTATCCCATGTTGCTTGTGGAAGTTGAACTCTAACACGTGGTGTAGGCCCGACGTATTTATTGCCTAAACCTCGCCTTAGGTCAGAGGGATCGACATATGGATTTCCCAAATCGTCGAAAGCCTCCGATGTTTCCTCCTGATCGCGACTAGGTTCTTCGATGGCATAAATCTGATGATATTTTGAATTCAGATCTTTGCTGGGTTTGGTGACACCATCATAGAGACTGGTGAAGACCTTGCCCACAGTGGTTGATTTGTCGATGAAGTTGAAGCTGTCGACGCTGCTCGAGTCATCGCTTATATAAGAGTCCGCAGATGACTCGAAGGACATGTCGCTGAAGATCTTGGTGAGCTTTTCGCTTGCCCTGGTGCTGATGAAGCGTGGCGATGAAGTCTCCTCTGCGCCTGACTCGATTGACGATGTTGAGTTCGAAGAATCGGAATCAACCGCTGACAATCCCGACGAGATCGGAATTTCGAGACGATACGCTCCCTCCTTCTCGACGCAAAAGTGGAACCTTCCGAACGTCATCTCCATAGGATCCTCCAGATACGCATATGCATCCAAACGGGAGGGCGGGTGAGGAACAAAATCGACAGGACCAGTTGCGATCTGTTTACCTCGATCCATCGCGTTGCTTGCTGTTGATGTAGTCGATGATCTTGAACGTGCCATCGAGATCAGATCCTTGACGCCTCTAATTCCCACGGTCGGCGCCAATTGACAAGGTATCAACTTGTCAATGCCTACGGGTTGTAGACTAAGGTTTAGTTAGAAGTAGAGGGCAAGTAGATCTCGAAGGTTTCAGCCGAAAAGTACTCGATGATATGAAAACTAAGGTTGTGAGACAATGAATCGATGCTTTCTTTGTCCCTCGACTCCCCTTTATATAGGAGGTGGAGCCGAGGGATTCTTGACGTACAAGTTACAGAGTTCGGGAAGGTTTCCAACTCCTCCCGTAATATTACAAGTGTTCTTTCCTAATATAACTCTAGCTTTCCTTAACTAACAAGTTGGGCTTCCAAATTCTTCTTATCCTTCAGGTCGTGGGCCTTCAATAAACCCTGGGTACCATCTTCGGCAGGCCCATTGGGGATGCCTATGTCACCAGGGATAAACAACATATATTAGATGCATCCACCATGATGGTGCTCGGTGACGGATCCTTCGCCCTCTTTTGGGAGGATGGTGGATGATGATCTCTTTGGGACATAGCTCCGTACCATGTCACGCTCATCCCGAGATTCCCTAGGAAGCATTGCATGGTGTCTGAGGCATTGGTCTGCTACAGATGGACTACCCACATTGCAGGGGCCTTGATCTCCCTAGCCCCTTGGCAATATGACCACGTATGGATATAGATGCGCGATGATCAGCTAACGGTGGATCCGGATGGGTTGGTTTGGAGGTAGACAATCTACACCCATTACTCATCCAAGTATTGTTACAACATCCGTTTTGAGGGAGCGCTCGTTTCAAGATTGACATGGGTATTTCATATCAGTTACTCAGCATTACCATCCCTGGTACGAAGTCCAGGACAGAATAGGCGAAGGCCCATGAAGAAAGCTACACGAAGCCGAAGCCCAGTTATTATGTAAATAGGAAAGTTGCTCCACATCAGGTAAATCAACTTATGCAATGTAATCTACCTCAAGGTGGACTCTCAGATCTAACCCAATATATAAGGACTAGGAGGAGCCACCGAGGGGGGGGGGAGATTCCACAACTCGCAACACCCATGTAACCCTAACTCTCAATAATACAATCTCGGCGACTTTCGCCCTTGATCATACTTTCTTAGGTTGCCTAGTTTGGATGACCGGTCTTTGAATTCATCAGCGTTCTCCTTCCTTGAAATCCAAGTCCGTCATTATGGGCATTGATAAGGTTACTCCTTGTTCAAGGTCTTGGAAGCCTAACTAGAAGTCATGGGAGCCCCCAGGGTAAAGTTCTCCATCTAGCTTGTTGGACGACTAAGTGGGTTTCTCGCTGCACACTCTGACACCCTTTGAGATGCCCGCTATGTGACCAGTGGGAGGCCCCTCTATTCCATCTTAGTTGGCTCCCGGTGCTTCACCCTAAGTGGTTTCCTCCCCGAAGGTGAGATGATCTTCTGTGTTGTGACACATACAAGTGGTGGTGAAAGAGCCAGGCCCGAATGCATTTCTTCCTCTTCATCTAGGGTCCTTAGTGCTAAAACCAAGGTTTAAAATAGCGTGCTAAATGAAATAGCGTCAGCCTCCTTCAAACGCTATGGACGCTATATCGTGCTAATTGCGTGTTATATTTCAAATAGTGTTTTGAAAAAATACCAAATATAGCCTACAAATAAAGGATTTCGCTAAAAAGGTTGGAGATTTAGTCAAAAAATGACTGAATCATACATACATAACCACATATAACAAATAGGTCTCCAATTTTTCAGAAGGTTAACATTAGCATTCCACAAGGCAACAATACAGTACAAATTATTTATTAAAAATCATCAGCATTAGAGAGATATTATGTTCTAATCTAGAAGGGAAACCATCAAAAAGTGAAAGCAACTTAGCTTGAGAAAATAGCGCGCTAACGCTATGAAGTTTTAGCGTGATATAGCATGGTATTTCACAAATAGCGGCATAGCGAGAAAAATTACTAAAATTTAGCGTGGACTCTTCAAATATGCTATAGCGTGCTAATAGCGGAGAAATAGCATGCTATTTTAAACCTTGGCTAAAACTTTGGACTTATCTGTAACTCCTACTTTTCTTGCAATCCTGGTTGTTGAATGGAAGCTTCTAGGGCATTTTGCGAGAAAAAAAAGGAGGATTTGAGTAGTAGAGGAATAGGAGGAGGAAGATAAAGATGACATGTGGGTCCCATGTGCATCGCGAGATTGCTCGAGGATGAGATCATCTGGAGGTTGCAGGAGGAAATAATGGAACGTATTGTGAGTAGTGGAGGTGAATATTGAGCAGATTGGTTGATCGTGCAATGGGAATGATGAACTTGAACCACATACGCACGGGCGCATTGCACTCGTCGGCAAAAATTATCTATCTTAGAAATGAGATAAATTGAATAGAAAACTAAATAAATAATAGCACAAAATTATAGAGATTATAGCATTGTTTACCTAGGCCTTTGGGCCCCGAGTAGAGTCCACCTTCATTGATTCGGACATGGATGCCAAAAATGTTTATCTATTAATCCCTCTATTTTATGAAACTTGCCTTGACTTTGTCTAAACTTAAATGTATGTAGATACTATTTACGCTTAGATACATTTAAATTTTGGCAAAGCTAAGATAACTTTCATATGACGGAGAGAGTGTGTGGTTGAATATGGTGGTCGGCCTCATGCTTAAGTTTGCGACCAAAATATACGACCAAGGGTTTCCCATTAGATATTCACCTATAATTAACCGATGGTTATATTTGAACCGTGGGTGAAGGAAAGAATATACAATAGTTGATGTTCAATCACAGGCTACTAAACTTGATTGTTGGCTATTTTAGCACATATTCAAGAGTTGCAATACAATCGTCCGCTATAAATAGTAATCGCCGATAGTGAAAAAAAAACCGTTGAATATTGGTATGAACACTCGGCCATTCTATTGGATACCTGAGAGTTGGTTATACACCCTCACGTAATTGACTACGCCATCGATTATTCGCACTCATAGCCGAGAGAGCGCTTGTAACAGTCAGCCATTATAGGTACCATCGGTTATTTATCATATTAGCCGAGGGATTGTCGGATATTAGATTTCACCGTTTGAAATAAGGGGATTTCTAGTAGTGCATGTCCACGGGTGGACCCACATCTATTTTAACGATCAGTCAAATGGTGTGAATACTTTATGCCACATCATAAACTATTGCGGTCCCACTAATCAGAAACGGTGTCAACATACGTTTACCGATGAATCAGTGTTTTCCATCACGCCGTCAGTCAAAACCGATGAATAAATATAAGAGAAAAGGTAAATATTTTTATTCTTGACCTCGAATTGTGGATTTTTGCAATTTTCTCTCCTCCCACGAAGCAACACCCTTTTGCAATACAATAAAACTGCAAAAGCATCAAAAGACATATGTGCGCGCAAACATCAACTGTCTGCGATGGCAGGAGCATATGCACGTAGAATCAAAAGTGTATTTTCGCATCAGCAAACCTTCTTAGTATAGCTTAAGAATCTCCTTAGTAATCAAACCCAGGTAGGATTGATGCATCTAAAATGCATACATGAATTTTGTCCATTATCATACTGAATTCTTACATATTTATAACATATATGATGATAATATCATGTTTTACATTAATTTATGGGGATTTACCAATGATCCCATTTATTTGGGTTATAACGCTGCAGAACAGGAAAACCATGTTTTGTGTATTTTTCACTTTCAGAAATCTATACGGAATCAAATTGACCTGGATTTTTGGAGCGTCATTTTTTTCATCGGGAGAAGCAGCATGGGCCCTAGAAGCTCACCTGGAGAGGCCTCAGGGCCAAAAGAGGCTAGGTGGGGCGACCAAGAAGAGAGCCCGCGCCACCCCACCCCCCCCCCCCCCCCCCACCCCCCCGCCCCTCTTTCAGCCATCGATCGCCCGTTTGCCCTGATTTTTTCGCTAAGCGACGTATTTTTCCGTAAAACGACTATATATATATATGACCCAGAAGAGTTCTCGGGAGAGGACGCCGCACAAACACCGAAACACGAAAACGGAGGCTGCTGCAGAGAAGATTGGAGGGAGAATTAAACTCCGTCGGGATCACCGCCGGAGGGATCTCCACCTTCTGGAACGTCTTCATCATCATCATCATGACAAAGAGTGAGTAGTCCACCTCTGGACTACGGGTTTGTGGCAGTAGCTTAATCTATTTCTCTCATGTTCTTCATAGTTCTTAGTGCCATATGAGCTGCCTATCATGATTATGGTCATATTTGTAATACCTATGTGATGGATCCTTATTCTATGATATTGTTTTATGAGATCTGATCTTATTATAGGGTGAGATGTATTGATAGATGCATATAATGTACCCCGTTCTTAAGCTTATGTTTTGATCCAACATCTATGCAAGAGTGTGTGTTGGGTGATGTGTGTGTTAGATGGAGTAGCATGGTTTTAGTGATTGGATAGTGACAATATGTTCAAGATCTATTATGGCTTTGCCTTTTTTTTGCTACCTCACTAGGAATAAAGTGAATGCATATGCTATGTTCATCATGTGACAGTAGTGATGATCTTGTTTGTTCAAGGTAGCATATTTGATATTCAAACTTCATGTCAAAGTCTTATTGATATGCTCTGTTAATTCTTAATACAAGACCGATGATGTTTCTTTCTTGTGGAGTATAAGAGGGGTTGTTGCATCATCTCTATGATAGGACGTGATGCCCATATTAATTTTGATCTTACATATAATATTATATACACATTTATATCTCATTGATGAATTGTTTTTCGTCCACCACAACTTTAAGAGATAATAGTCAAGTGAACCCATGAACCCCGGTCCACTTTTTAACACATTTATATTGTTTTTACCTTGTTTTCTATTTGCCACACTATTTTAATATGAATATACAAAAATATTTACTTTTCTTATTTGCATCCAAAACACCAAAAAATCAACCTCTTTATAGTTATTACTTAGTTATTTTATCTAGTTTAGTTTTTACTTGTTTTATTTCTACTTGCATTATTTACTTACATGAAACCTTGTGGTTGACAACCACACGGTGGAGTTGGGGACACAAGGCATTTACTTTACCTGCAGGATTGTTAGAAGATTAGAGAGGAGAATACTTTTCCATCCAGTTCCCCGAGAGTTTGATATAAACCCTCCAGTCACCCTTGTGGGGAAAATACTTCGCTAACGGAACACTCTACACTTGGAGTCCCAACTTCATCAAGGATCTTCTGTATATATAGTTTTCTCTCTGGCAGTGCTACGTAGGTATGTGTGAGGGTCTCTCACGCAACATCGCGTACTTAATTTCTCATCTTCCTCCTCGCCGATTCATCTAGGCTCATGAGGAGAACTACGTTGGTCCGGGTTGAGTTAAGGTCATGCTATGGTGTGTCTTGCTTGGTTCGTGACGCGGCCCTGAAGCCATGTGCTCCTCTTTTCGCCATTCGTGGTAGAATGTTGGACAGGTTGAGTTGTTTATCATCGGGTTTGTAGAGGGTTCGTTGTTTGCCGCTTGGCATTGTACCGTGGAGTGGCGTTGTACCGGCCGTCTTGATCTTTCTGCTATATGATTGATACACCTTTCATGATGTATTCTCGGGAAAAAAAAAATCATCTTCCTTTTGTTCTTCTCCATGGCAGGTGGAAGGAATAGATCCAGGGGCAGCTAGCAGCAGTGATAGTCAAATCAACGCTCAAGCACGCTATGCGTGCCTGCGGAGGAACAATCCTTGCGCCCTTTTGACTTAGGGCAGTGCATGCATATAAAATACACTACATTTGATCGATCTATCTGTGTTAGTTACGGCAATCAGAGAGCAAGTACCAAACTGGATAGGTAAGTTTGAGACTTTCCGTGCCCCTAGTTGGTAAGCAGTGAACATTTATTTTGACCTGGGTGAACTTGTTAATACTGCACAGCAGAGAAGAGTCGTTCTTCGTCTCCCCAGCAAGAAACCTGTCCTGAAATCGTCTTCAATTTTTTTTTCTTTTGTAGCAGTTAAGCAGATGAAGAGCAATTATCGCTAGTCAGGTGACCTGTGCATTTGGACCTTGTTAATTGATACTGTTGTATACCTGTACATCGATATCACCGTGTTAATTAAGCTTAATACGTTTGAGAAAGCAAATCAATCGCACCCCTTTGTGAGCAACAAATTAACTTGAAGTTAACTTCACCGGTGTGTCCGCGCGCGTTCTAGAAACTCTCGAGACCACGATACGGATCCTACATATGTGAAGCAAGCGACAGGATAGCTTCGAGAGATACGGGGTAGCTCCGCCGTCTCTCTCCATGAAGAAGAGAGGGCTCTCAAGCGTACGTCACGAGACACCCTACCAACTGTTGCATTACGACATGTATAGCTTTCACCGCCACATATCTAATCAGATACGTACGCATGCGAGATCCTTCTTGTGCAATTCTTTGCTTCCGGCCTGGCTAATTAGCTTCCTGTGTTTGGAAGATAAACTAACACTGCTCCGGAAGGTACAACCGCAGCCCTAAGATGTAAGCATGATTTATGACCCTGATGGCATCTCGCACCTGATGGATCGGATTGATGATATATATATTCAGCTGCTCAAGAAAGTATTCTAGATGCGTGCATGCATGCACGCATGTTTCCTGATTGATTAGTTTAATTTAACAGAGAGGTTTATGTGTCATCTATCTAGTGCTCTTGGCCATGCATGCATGCATGGTTCTTGATATACTAATTGATTTAATAGAGATGTGATTAAGAAAGAGGAAGAGGTTAAGTGTCATCTATCTAGTGTTCTTGGCATGTGTACCTCAATGTTGGCTGGTGCTGGTTTATGCTTGCTCCCTGACATGGGTACATTTAAATTCTTGATCAGAATTCTTTAATATTGGACACATAAACATAAAGCGGGATGTGGTTGGTGATGATTCTTCAATATCCATGGAGATATGCATGTATCTCTGTCGGTGTACAACACAGATGCCCGTGGTGCAGGGATCAGAATATTTTCTTCTGAATCTGTCGGCTGCAAGCAAGCAATGTTCCGCAGGAGCTAGCTTGATTACTCTGTATAACTAGAGACTATCTTTAGCCTTGATTTAGTCAACCGTACGTCAGGTGTTCATATACACTGAACTCGATGCCGACCATTTCTTTTGGATCATGGACTTGTTCAATTGACAGATTAGTTGACCTTTGAATGCAGCAGAAAATGTAATGTATGCAAGAATACCCTAAAATAGTCTTGATTAACCAATTTATACTACGGATTTAATCAATCATGATTGGTTATTCTTTTCTTTGTTTCAAAAGCAAAGCCGCAGAGGCTTCATACTTTAATTTAGTCAACTTTACTCTATTGACCACATTCTTTAGCATATAGTCATTAATTATTAGGAGAAACTTTCTATGCCAATACCTCCTCTTCGTATCTTACAACAGATCAGTAACATGATACAGTATTGCAGACCACCAACCTCGTTAGTAGGTGCGTGGGAGTGCTCAGGACCCAGGCAACTCCACTGTGATCATTAGAAAAGACAGTTAGAGTTAGCTCCACACTCAATTCTATAATTTCACAACTTGCTAGCTAGCTAAGGCTACGATCGAGTTTATCCTTTTCGGGTGTCCATCCACCACCTTCTCGTAGAGTCAAGCACTACCATTTAGCAAATAAACATAGTTGGCACTACAAGGCATTAAATCATAACTATTCATATCAGCATGGTAAACCTAGTTCATCTAAGAAAAGGCCGGAGGAGCTAGGGAAATTCACTTTTGAACTTGGAAACATATGCTCCTGCTATCTAAAAAAACATTTTAAAATGTCAAAAAAAATCTGAACAAAAAATGGGCGCCTATATGTCGACATTATATAGGTGCACGCAAAGTTTCGCGGAAAATTAACATTTTTTATGTACTGTGTGAAAAAGATAAAGAAATGTATCGTGAAAAACTCTTTTTTAAGCACCAAACTTTGTCTTTTTTACACATGACACAAAAATATCGGTTTTCCGCGAAACGACTTTATGAGCACGTAAAATATCAACATGTATGCGACAATTTTTCGTTCAAACTTTTGTAACATTTTAAATTGCATTTAGAAGTCATTTCAAATACCGGGAGCATATGCTCCCGGGTCCAAAAACACCTCGTCCAGAGGATCTATCTCTTCTATCACCTAAACAAAAATACAAAGGTCGGCTTAACCAGCAAAACAAGATCTGGTTTATTTCGAAATGGTGTATTTGTGTTTGAGCTAACCTTTGTATTTTCCATTTCTAGGATTCAAAAACTAATCACTAAAAGAACTACAAAAAGAAAAAGAAAAAGGATTGCAACTCCACTTAACAATCAACGTTGACTCCTTAAATGATTGAATGTACACCAAATATTCTTTCATTGGGCCTTTTTTTAATAATGGGCGCTTTATAACTCAATATTCAGTATTACACCCGGCCTCCGCATGACAATGATGCACACAACCACAAACTCCGAAAGACTGAAAGAAACTGAGATCTGATTACAAAATGCATCACATGTATCTAAGACGCCACACTTGATGCAGGACCAATCCGAAGATTACATTGCCACCCTTGGGAAAAAAAATCCTTCGTCGTATCCTCCAACCGTGTAGACACCTCCATAAAGAGGCCGCGATGCTCCACATGTTATAGAGGAAACGCGACTAGGGGGGCATGAACGGAGTGTCGTTGTGCACTCGTGGATAACTTGCATAAGATTAGAATTCTAGTCATTAAAAACCTTATCATTTCTACATAGCCATAGCGACCAAATTTCTGCAATCACTCCCATCCTAATACATAACTTAAACCTATGATCCACCCCATTAAACCAATTGCCAAAAATATTCGCAATACTATGTGGTGGGTATAAGGTAGAACCTATCTAGATGACTGGCCATATAGATCTAGCAAACTTGCATTTGAAGATTAGGTGTTTAATAGTATCGTCGTGATGACAAATACACACTTTCTTACTTCTATGCCAGTTAGCTTTGCAAGGTTGTCTTTGGTGAGGATAACTGCTCGACAAAGATACCATGTGAAAATCTTAGTTTTAGCAAAATCTTCATCTTCCAACTCATATTTTTATTAAAAATTGGTACCTCTGGTTGAATCGGAGTTGTGTACATAGAACCCACACAGAAATTGCCACTCTCGTGTAGATTCCATCGAAACTCGTCTTTTCCTTGTGAAAACTGAACCAAATTATGTTTTTGCAGCAGATTGTTCCAAGAAGCTAGCCTTGGATCCATGAGATCTCGTCTAAACTTCACATTTGGTGAGGAAGTCTCCAACACTTTAGCGAGTGTATCACCTTTGTGCGCGCAATATAGTACAGAACAGGATATTGTTCATGGAGCGTGGAGTTACCCATCCATTTATCCTCAGAAGTGAGAATGAATCATATGGAAAGAAGAATTTCTTTGTTGCCATAAGACCAACCCAAAAATGTGAGTCACCTGGTTTCCAAATCACCTAGGACAACGCACGAAAGCCAATGTTCTTTCTCCTAAGGAGGGTTTGCCACATTCCATCATCGGTAAGAAGCTTGAAAAGACATTTACCTAGGAGGCTATTCTTGACTTTGAGGTCATGAATCCCAAGACCTCCCTAATCCTTAGGGCGGCAAACCACACTCCACTTCGCCAATCGATATTTTTTTTCACTGTCTCCTTGCCAAAGGAATCTTGATCGGAAATAATTCAACCTTTTTAAGATTACTTTTGAAAGTTGGAAGAAAGATATCATATACAGTACCATATTAGTGAATACTGAGTTTATGATCACCAATCTTCCATCCAAGGATAATAATTTACCTTTCTAGCCAGTTAACCATAGTTGTAACCGTTTCTCGACCAATTTCCATTTAGCATTTATAAGTCTCTGATAGTGGATTGGAATCCCCAAATACCAAATTAGGAACTGGTCTTGGCTACAACCGAATAACTTGGCATACTGATTGACCTCATCCTGGTCCTGACCGAAACAAAACAGCTCACTCTGATGAAAGTTTATTTTGAGACCTGAAAGCAGCTTGAAGGCTGGGAGAATTAACTTCAGATTTTGAGCCTTTTCGATGTCATGTTACATAAAGAGGATTGTACCGTCAGCATATTACAATATGGATAACCCGCCATCAACAAGCTGCAGAATCACACCAACAATTTGGCCATCAGACTTCGCTCGCTCAATCATTATGGATAGCATGTCCACCACGGTACTAAAGAGCATTGGCGATAAACGATCACCTTGTCTTAGCTCTTTCCTTGTCTTAAATTATTTACCAATAGCATCGTTGACTTCAATGGCAACACTACCCCCGATACAAAGCTATGAATCAAAACACGCCACTTAGCTGAAAAGCCTTTCAGATATTAAGGAAAGACCACTTAACCTTGTCATAGATTTTCTTAAAATCAATTTTTAAAATAACCTCATTCAACTTTTGTTTATGAAGTTTGTGTTATGTTTCATGAAGGCTAACCACTCCATCTAGGATGTTATGACCTTGCATAAAGGCTGTTTGAGATGGACGAACCACATGATCGGCCACAGTATTTATCCTGATTGTGGCGATTTTGGTGAAAAATTTAAAACTAACATTGAGAAGATAGATAGGTCGGTATTGTTGAACCCTTTCTGCTGCATTAATCTTAGGTAGTAAAATTATCTCGCCAAAATTTAAGCGAAACAATTCTAGTTGTCCGCTACAGAGATAGCTAAACAAATCTAGAAGGTCTGTTTTAATGACTTCCCAAAATGTTCTGATAGAACACCGCCGAAAAGCCATCTGGTGCTGGGAAACAATAGAATATTTCCAATAGGTTAGGGTCAATTAATATTTATCTATGCATACAGCGCAAAACGATACTTTGAATTTTGTTTCTCTGTCTATTTTTAAATTTTCATATTAATATCCTTTCAACCAAAGGTGGCAAAATGGAAGGTGTTAGGGCAAGTTCATCTTGGTGAGTGCACCATTTGTCTCTTGTGTAATTTGTATGATCCGGATGTTCAACTATTGGCATATCTATATTCTGATTGGTATGTCGTTCTATCGTAGTTGGCAATGGTCCCATATCTGCTTGGCATTTTCTGTTGGGAGGAACTCCTTTCCAGTTGTGCCACATAACCATGAGTTTGCATTGACTTTAAGAGGCTGATAAAGTTATAAGAACACGACCCAAGACCGCTGAGTTTGACAGGCAAACGCCACCACACATTAATATTGGGAGAGCATACTAACCGGCATATGTGTGGCCAAATCAGCCGCCGCTTGAGGCCTTGTTCGTTTTCCTGGGATTGAATCCAGACGTGGAAGGCTACATGTGGTTGTCGCCACGTCCCTTCACTCGGCCCTCTGGCGTCATGGAGTTTTTTCAGAGGTAGGGTGCCTAAGGCTGTCAGTTTTGCTGGCTTGGAAAAAGCATCTCCCCGAGCTAAAAAAAAAAACCTGGATTGAGGCACAATCCAGATCAATCCCTGCGGCCTATGGATTAAGCGAACGAAGCCTGACGTAACTGGAAGCCTGAAGCTAGTAGTAGTACATCGCGAAGTACAACGGCACACGATAAATGCATGTACATGTACAGCCGTCTCTAGCACGCATTTCTGTTCCTGGCAATACCAGGGACCAAAAAAAAAAATAGAGAGAGACTCAGACAACAGTCACAACACCAACCTATTTTCTGTCTTCCCATACACATATGTACACTGCCTAACAATGATGTAAAACTTGACAAATACAGGGACGGAAGTCACATCATTCTCACCAATCATGCAGTTCTTTGTTTCAAAAAACACACGAAAAATGTGGACAAACAGTGAAGGGAAACTTCATATTCGCAAGCTTGGAGATGAGAAAATGTCAAGAGCTCAAACCTTGTGTAATCAGCATGAACAGCATGCCATGCTTTTCCTATCACTGGATGAAAGAGGGGATCATCAGATGGACGAAAGAGGTGACCATAGACATTATGGCGCAGTTATATTGTAGAATCTGTACAACACCCCAGCTGACTAAATGGGGTGGAAACCACAGCAGATTGGCAAAATTTGGTACACGACAACAGGCGGTGCGACAATTTCTGTCAGGAAAAACACAGCCTACATGCACACTCTCTACCCGAACTGTTAGCTCACTGCGATCGCCTTACAAAAGTTGAAGCCCTGGTAGCAGAACAAATTGCCACTTTGTGGAGAAACCTCGAAACGAATAAATGGAACCCTGTATTTTCTCATCAGAACTCTGGGGTCACATTTCAATGCAACTCAGTGACACACGGTGAACAGCAGACATATTCTGTAAAAAATGCTCCCGCAGTATACATCTGCAAGCACACAAAGACAAATTCAATTATATGCAGCCAGCCCAAACTAAAATGTGGATTGATGGGACTATGTGCTGATAATTCATTTTGTTGAAGATGTCCGCAATTGCAATCCATCTAATCAAAAACATGAAACAGAGACTATGACGAAAAACTTAATAAGATGCATCACACTGCTATGGAGTACACTTCTACGGGGTTCATGATAAATGCATTTGGGATTTCTGCTCTTAGAAACCTCTATAAGTTAAACCAGTGTAAGACTATGGGAACAGAAGTATTGACCAAAACGATACACAGTTTTGAGTTTTCTAAGAATATAAAAAGAAGGTACATGTGAAAGCCAAGAAAAATACCTTCCAACCTCAGAAATGGAGCTTTATATACATTGTTGATACAACTAACCTGTAATATTTAATGAATTTAGCCAAGAGTAGGAATGAAAGAATAGTGGCAAAAAAAGATGGGAAAAACAACGTAGATATGTCAGAAATAACTACCTATACTCAAATCATACAGCTGAGGAGTCTTCTACTGGCAGCAAACAGATAGCAAATGAATCAAATGATGCTATCTGAATACAAGACTCCCATTCTGCTGCTGTCTTATTTTCTCGATAAGTGATTGATAGAATGACCTGAATGCTTTTGTATCATTTCCCTGTTAAAAAAGAGAACTATTATTACAACAAGAAATAGTCTATTATAAAGTGAAGGTTTAATTTGTTACTATTCCACCTAACAAAGAAACCCCCTTCCCAGAGTAAAAGGACCAAAAAAAAGATGACATCATTGACTTGCCAATGTTATTATGAAATCTGAGATAAGACAGCATTCCCAAAGCAACAGGTCAAACAAAAGATGACTAGACTGAGCCCAACTAGAGCTGTGTGGAACCAACCCTAATTGGATATAAACTGACACATCAGGGAACCAAGCCTAACCCTATAGACACTGAACTTGGTCCCCAGCCCTAGGGATCCCAATTCCCAACAATCAATCAATCAATAAACTCTAGTTCCTCTAATAACCAAAGAGTCGACCCTAGCCCCCACTATCGTCTCCAACCACACCAGTTATGGATCCCACAGGCCAGCAATCATCCCCAAGCCATGAAGCAGCCCTGAGATCCAAGGATTTTTCAATCGTCATTACCGTGAAGTCACAAGTCAAGAGCTAAATGCACAACATGTCAATACATCTCACGGTTCGTTTAATTTTGAGTTGCTAGGTGATACTAATAACAGTCTGCAAACTTGAACGTCATCCTGATGGCACATCCACCAAGCTGACAATAGCTCGCGAAATGACCCACTTAACTTTGCGGCTATCAAGCTATGTACTGCAAACTCATATGTTTACAACTTGAAATATATTGAACTAATGTACTAGAATAAGTAGTATTTGGTGCTATCAAGCTATGTACTACAAACTCATATGTTTACAACTTGAAATATATCTGTGAACTAATGTACTAGTAGAATAAGTCATATTTGCTATGCACTCTAAAGCCTGTGACTGAAGCATAAATTGTATTTGTTGTACTAATGTAATACTATGTGTAAAGTTGATATGCGTCTAATTAATCTGCAGAGTTAGAATCTGGCTTGAACAAGATAAGTGGTGTAGAGCTGTAAATTCTACTATTTTTCTCTAAATAAACAAGAGAATTCACGTTCCAGAGCAGAGGGGGTGTCCTGGGAGCCATCATATGTTCATAGATATACATATAGATTACAAACAAGAAACAAAAAAAGGTCAAGATAATGAGCATGCCTGTAACTTTTGGTAGTACTGTTCAGCTAGGTCTGGTGGGCAGTGAGCTTCTGGAAGACCTTTTGCTACAAAATTTACAACGAAGTCCTCCCCGAATCTTTCATACATAATCTTTTGAGCCATCACAATTTCACCAAAGAGAACAAGCTACAGGGAAAAAAACGATCAGATGAAGCTTTTGAACATCAAAAAAAATATCGGTATACCAGCATACAACAGCGTGCAGATTTTTACTACAGTAATGATGTTAAATGATTGCACAAAGTTCTGAAACAAACAATCATACATACTGGTGCTCTATGGAGTCCATGTTACAGTTGATACCAGATTAAACGATATAATTGTTTGAACTGCATACCAGCATGCTCAGTTTGGATACCAAGCACCCTAATAATTATCAATGATTCCAGATAAACCGATATAACCGTTTAAACTGCATGAGTGCATGCTCAGTTTGGGTACACTAGCACTCTTATTATCAACCCCATCATCAGGAAGCAATAAAAGTACTTGCCTAGGATGCCAAATCATCATATTGTTTGGTGCAACTCTATCAGTCATAGGAAACTGAATAGCTAAGAATTTTGCAATCCCTTGCATAGTAGCAAAGTTAACAGATTAGCTTCAAATTCTGTGCAGAGAAATATGTACTCTCTTTTATGCCAAAGCCCAACTTAATATAGTGTGCAGCTGAGAACTGAAATAACATAAATTTATCCTATGAAGTACATGCCACGCCTTAAGATAATCTGGAACTTATCGCTGGGGATAATTCTTCCACACACCCCTCTACATCCGCCACCACCAGTCCCCACAAGGGAAACAACCCAATCTGGTGAGGTAATCTCTAAGGATGGTCCGGTTAGAAAATTGGATATATATAGAAAGAAGTCATGTGGCTAACAATAATTTAATATAACTCACTCTACATTAGAACATCACGAAAATAGAGGTTTCACACCACTATTTTTTTTAGCAAGCAAACTTTTATTAATCAAAGAGAGTCGCATCGTTCAGAAGGTGGGAAATTAAGAATTCAGGGGGATCATCCATCCAAACACCGCTAGTACTCTGAGGATCTACAACTTAAACGGGCAGCTTGATTTATTACAAAGAAGTGCAAGTTTTAGAATTTTTGTTACTCTGGCAAAACTAAATCTTTATTTCGACGAGTTAAAAATCTGAGCATACTTAAGAAAGCTGATATGTCCTACATGACTGCAGACTCAATACGATGGAAAAGTAAGGTCATCTAAAATTTATATAGTCTCTTGTAAGCCTGATGTTAGGCAACTGTCAGAAATTTAACTTAACTAGCAATGCCATATACTAATAAGAAACTATCGGCACTGAAAGTTGCAGTATTTCACAAAATGTGATGCCTATAACTCCAGCCAACATGGGCATTAATAAGGTTATTGAGGTTCAAATAGAACCAAAGACAAACAACCAAAAAATTGATGCAAAGGTTTACTTTCAACACAGCACATGCAAGAATTGCAAGATTATTACCGTATTTGCATCACGCAAATTAAATGATTTATCAAGGACACTGTATAAACAGCAACCAGTAGCAAACTTCTCAATCATGAACACTCGGAAGCCAGGAAGCTGTTGAAACAAGAAAATAACATAACAAGAACATATGAGACTTATGAGTCAAGGTACTGAAGAGACACTGAAAGGCATCAGATCTAGAAGTGAACATAGAAATACCTTATCATCAGCTTTGGACGTAGTGCACCAGTCTTTTATGAGTCTGATAAAAATCTGCACACACGCCTAAACAAAACCATAATCAAAGTATAAGCGAACCTTGGAAGTTGAGAGCATAATTTCCTCTCAAAGAGGAAAAAAACATAATAGGAAGAAATATGTTCATCAAGATAACTGGGATCCTCACCTTCCGAAGTAGGATATCTTTATGACTGCATGATGTATACAAAAGCAATTGCATTATAGTCTCCAAATACTGTGTACAGGTAGGGGCAAGGAGAATCATAGACAGATCATGTGTAACCATCCCATGCAAGAATGTGTATAATGTCCTCTGCAGCTCTTGCAGTTCTCGCATTTCCTGCAACATTATAAGAAATTATTACAGCTTATAAGGAACCATGCAATTCATCCAGCATCCAAAAAGTTTTGCCATTTAAGAAAAAAGAAAAGACGCATGGCAGAATAAGCAAACTAGGTAGAATTTGTAGGTAGGGGTAGGGGTGGGCAAATAAACCAAGGACCAAAAACCGACCCTCAACTAACCAGAACCAAGACCGATATGGCCAAAACCGATTATTTCGGTTGCTTTCACGGTTCCCAGATTATAAAAACCGAATTTAGTTCGGCTACTTCAGTCATGGGCTGCAGTTGACCAAATTGGCCAAAGAACCTAGATAATTGCTGGAGCAGCCCAAATAACAGCCCAGCCCATTACGTGAAGTGACTTCCTGTCTCTCTCATGTCTCGATTCTCAATGCAGCCCCAGCCCAAGTCCCCACTCGATCCCCAATTTCCCATCAATTGGTCGCCTACCTAACCCTGGCTGCCTCCCTGTGCACCGCCTCCTGCTCTCCACCGTGGCTACCAACGGCAGCCCCTTTCCGGCGACAGACGACGGCCACTTCCCGGCGACCTACAGCACATCTCGTTCCTCTTTAAGGCTCTACCTTGCCCCTCCTTTTTCCTCTACCATGCTCTGCAGTATGTTCTGCTTGCGACCAGTAATCTTGGCAGGGCAATGCAAGGGCTCAAGGACGGTTCAACCTGTGCATGACAATGGGGCTTCCTATGAGCAGCGCTGACAATTTTTGAAGTAATTATATTGTGATGGCTGCGTTACCTACAAATCGGTGCTATTCCACGAAAGTTGCATTTCCTGACTGAGGACCGAACCAAAGTTGTGGGGGACCAAAGTGTCGGCTATTGTTTTTCAACGAAATCGACCAGTCAGCGAATTCTAGAAACAGACATTCTTTTAATCCCGAGGAACCGAACCAATCGGTTCGGGGGAACCGAATGCCCAGGCCTAGGTAGGGGTAACAAACCAGCCAGGGACAAAAGCTAGCAACACAAGTAGAGGTGATGTATAATACAACATAATTGCTATTTATATTTGCATCACAGGCCTATATTCAGGGAGTAACAAAAATCAAAAACAGCAAGCCCCAAATGCAGTTTCGGGTGCTGGATGAATAATTTAGTCAAGTTGGAATGGCCACTGAAGGTAATACCACTGCAAGTTTGTATCACCGAGTACAATGGTTAAAATGCTAGTTCTGGAAAGAAATACAAGTTTCTATGTTGGTCGGTAGTTTTGTCAGATGTTAGCTGGAGTTACACCATCAGAAAGAAACAAAGTAGAAAGGTGGTACAACACCATGAGTGACAAAGAGGGCCATGTGGCGCATCCCTATATCTGATACATTCAGAAGACACTAGTACTTGGCATTTTAGGATCGGAGACGAAAACAAGAACAAGAATCTGCAAGAAGTGAAGAAAAAGAAAAGCTACGTTTCTAGATGTGATTAACTTTACCTCAGTATTTCCTGCAGGACCAGTTGAAAAGGCATCTTGTGACAGTATCACAGATAAACGACTTGCAATAGTGGGAAAGACATCCTCCAGTATTCCACTTGCTGAAGAATTAAACTTGCATATTATCTGGTTTATCAGCACAAGGAATTCCACCATATCTTTTGCCTGTATGAAAACAAATAATGATGTGAGCAGCCCAGTGGAGCAAAATATATTTATCTGCGTTTTTTTTAATAAAAGAGTGCACTGATGACAGAATATTTCTTGAAATAATAATATGAAGTTCAACAGATATGAGAAATACGTGCAAGTATACCCAAGAGATGAGAGTAACTGAGAATAGAACTGTGCGATGTCATCATCCTAATCATGTTGGGTTCTACGTTGCTGTTTGGCATTTGGAACATCAATAAACAACTTTATGTTTTTCATTACATTTTATATACCACTAGGATCATTCCCCTACGCCTTTCCTCACATAAATACTTCTGAAGGCTGAACTGTTACTGAGAAAAGAAATCTAAGTGCTACAGGTACCAGACATCAGCAAAGAAAGCAAAACAAAAAAACCAGGAAGAGTTCATTTTAAATTAATCTACGGAGTAATTAAAATGAAATACCTCGTTATCAACCAGCAATTGTCTTAGTGCGACTGGAATACATGGAAGCACCGAGATTCCTAATATCTCAATCATGCGGTGCAGAAAGGATATGACCTGCATTTGCACAAGTTCAAAGTGGTTAATCATCCAAAGAGAACTAAGGAAGATCTTAAACAAACAGGTTCAGATTTACCTTTGATCGTAGGGGCTTCACGTTAGGAAATGAAACAAGGATTTGTAAAACAACATCAAGGGTCTGAAAACAAAATGGTAAGCAAAATATCAAGGGTTTGACTGATCAAGGATTTAGCAAATGTCTTCTCTATTTACCATTTGCATATGCTACTTAGCGACATGCAAACATCACCAAACAAGTGCTTAAGTGAAAAATATGCAAGTACAGAATGACAGAGTTTACCTTTTTGAACATGACCCCGATTGTTGGCCTACTTACCATCACGAGACGTTCATTAAAGCCCTGGAACAGACAACAACAGAATCCAGTAAGGATGTGGTACAAATGACTTGCCATGTACAGAACTAAGAATTTGCACACTGAGTAAATCAGGACTATATCAGAAAATAAAACATGAAAGAAATTACCATACATGGACCAACAAATTATCCCCCATAATAATACATAATATGCCATTTCTCATTTCTTATTAGGTGTACAAAGCATACCTTGGTGAGCATATTCAATGCAACAACAATCTGTTGAAGACTCATCGCTCTTGGTGACGATTCTTCAAGTCCTTGTGTTTTGGCACCCACTACAAGCGACTCAATCTGGAATTGATTTTAGTTACAACAGTGAGTTTTTCCTTTCCTAGAGAATTAAACTATCATATTGCGTAGAAGGGAAACAGTCACCTGATGACAGAGAGGATTCAGCAAAGCTGTCAAGCACTGAACCTGCTTCTCTGGTGACAGCTCTTCAATACCGATCAACAACCCAACAGCCTGAAATAGGAAAACATGGCATTGGTCCAAGTTCAGTATTCCCAGCTACAGAACAACATGAACAGCTGAGTGCAAACTAAGTTGGGTTATAGAGACAAACGGACAATGCACCTCGAAAATTTGGCTGCCATCCTCTGAGCTGGAGAACTTTGCCTCTTTATTTGCCCAGTCCATAGCAGTGAATTGTCCTAGGACATCTTCCAAGGTCTATTATTAACTCACAAAACATAAACAGACTCAGATCTAGAATAATAAACCAGACTAGATGCTGGGAAGATCTATAAAAAAGGATAAGGAAAGACCTGCAAGATGGTATCCAAGTAAGGCACTAGCTTTGCCTTCAACAACTTAACAGCTTTCATGAACAAGTATCCTGCTCGGCGGCTCACAATGGAATTCTGATGGTGTATACCACGCTCATCCAAGAAAGCGGCAAGAAGGTGTGGAACGTACTGTACATTCTCTTGCATGAACTTGATGTAACGGGTAACTGTCTCGAGATACACCGACGCAACTAGACGGTGTGTGTGGCACGGGAACCTCGCAGAAAGGAGCATGGGCACAAGCTCCCCGAGCAGCCCAGTCCCAGTACGGATCTCTTCCTCCCCCACTATTTCCCCAAGACGGTAGAACAGGGTAAGAGTGACCTCGATATCCTCGACGGTAGCTTCTGCAGATGAGAGCGCTGTCACAAGCAACCCCTTTATGAACTGCTGCGTGGCCGCTGGCGCCACTTTACAAATGTTCCTGAACAATGCCACTAGATCCTTGCGCTGCTCCGCCATCAAGTCCTCCTCCTCCTTCCCAATCTTGTCAAGCACATCAAGATGACCCCTATACACTGGATCATATAACATTTGCTGCCGCACCACCTCTAAGATCCGTCCCAGGTGCCCCAGCTGCTTCTCCGATGGAGCCTTCATGGTACTCACATACCCAGCTAAGAAATCGAGCACGGAACCCGAATCAACATCGTCGTCATAGGCGCTCTCCGCCGCTGAAAAAACAGCCGGTAGCACCTGTTCGAGCATCTCCAATGCGGCGGCTCCATCGGCATCGCCAGGGCCAAGCTTGCGATAACATTCGAGAGCCTCGGCAGCGTAGGTCGTCACCAGAGTCGCCATCTTTAGCCCGCTGTCTGGGCTACCGAGCCCCTGCTGTGCAGACAAGAGTGACCTCAGCAAGGCCACCTTTGCCCTTGCATCCATCCTCTTCGCAGCCACAGCAGAAAGACATCCCGCGGCGGCGGCAGCAAGTGGAGCAGCAGTTCCAGGGGACAGCGCAATGTCAAACAGAAGAGGAACGAACACATCGTTGGCGACCAGCGCGACATCGATCCAGGAGATGCACCTGCGCGCCGCATCAAGGGCTACGGCGGCGGTGGGAGGGTCTAGAGCACGGAGAGAGCCGGCGGCGTCGTGCCAGTGGCGGGCGATCTGGGGCACGCACTGCGCCCGCATGGCGTCCTTGACCCTGCCGGCGTCGGCGGTCTCGTCGGCGCTGCGGGGGTAGTCCTGGGAGAGCAGGTCGTCGTCGATGGAGATGAGGACGCGGGCGAACATGTCGGTAGGGCCCGAGTGCGGCGGGGACGGCGGGAGGAGGTCGAGGAAGTAGGAGGGGTAGACATGCGGGTAGTCTAGGCGGACGAGGAGGGAGATGAGCTGCGCGAGCTTGTTGCGGAGGAAGGTCGGGGAGGCGGCGTTGGAGGAGGAGGCGAGGGAGAGGAGGGAGGAGCGGAGCAGGGCGAGGTCGTCGGGGAGGGCGATGCGGCGGCGCAGGAGCGCGTCGTGGAGGGACTGGAGGCACCAGAAGTGGACGTGCGCGTGGGGGGAGGAGGCGAGGCCGGAGAGGCAGAGGCGGAGGAGCGAGGAGGGCGGGGACTCGTCCCGGGCGCGGGCGCAGAAGGCGAGCGCCTCCTCGCGGATGGCCGGGGAGGCCCCGGCGGCGGCGGGGGAGTCGGAGGCGAGGAGGATGGCCTTCTCGAGGTCGTCCATGGAGGAATCTGAGTGGAGGGGGCGGAGACGGGGAAAGAGAGGGGCGGAGGCGGCCGCGGAGGTTAATATACTCCTACAAGGGCAGGGCAGGAGGAAGAGGGTTTGCTCTCTTCGCTCCTTTCCTCTTTTGTTTGCTCTAGTCGTGGGTAGATTTTTCTCCTTGTTTTGGGTTTACTAGCAGAATTGCCCGTGCGTTGCACCGGGAAAATAAATTATGTTTTCATCTGTAATAACAGGTTTAAAGATATAGGGGATCTACTTGTAAAAATGCAAGTATGATAAGATCTTTTTAAAAAACAGGGGAAAAATCGGCATTTTTATTGATAGAGAAGAAATTGAATGAGAAAATAGTGAATCCACTTTACTACATGGTTGGTCTGATTCTTTTCAGATTAGATGTGCGAGGTGTGCGGGAGCATGTGTTGGAGCCGCCGAAAAATATATATTATTTCTGCGGAACTTGGCATATCATTTTGTATCCACTCACATAATATTGTATATTTTTAAAACATTGAAATATCACTCTTGATTTTATTAAAAATGTTGTCTGCCCTCTAAAACACCAAAGGGTTAATTTTGTTGATATTTTTAGGCTTCAATGCTTCGTATACATCACCCACAAGAAATGGGTATGACATCCAGGCAGATGTGTAGCCAGAAATTTTGGCATGGCGCGGTCTCGTATAGCACATGCCGCCTACAATACTCGTTGGCGCGTGTGCACGCAGAAGTGAAAACACCTGAGATGCAGAATTTGGATGTGCGATTCATCAAGGGAAAAAAGGCAAATCGTTGCTTGCAGAATTATATCGCTCCATTACAGTGGAGGAGGAGACTGCGAGCGCCTCGTTCTGGCCAGCAGCTCCGGCGACGGCGCATGGGAAGAACAAGAAGGGCGGGGGCTCTTTCTTGCTGGGTCTCGTCGCAAAATCCCTCCGGCTATTCCGTGCTCCGACAGCGCGCCATCCCCATCTTCGCCCCTCTCGGACGCATCTTCCGTGCTCCGACTTCGACCGGCGCACACTGATTCCAACACCATGTGTGAGCTTCTTGTCCTTCTCTGAAATTCCATCTCTGCCTCGCGCAGCCCACCGATTCCAAGGCACATTGATTATTTCCAATCTGATTGGGTCTTATCTTAGATCAAACGATGGCGCTGCTGGTTGTTCTTTTCCAAGGCGGCTTGTTAGTTCCTACAATAATTAGCATATATAAAGCGGTGAAACTCGATCTAACCAAGCGATGTGGGACTATTAGAAACAAAACATCCAGACATGGCTGCCTTTGTGTTCCCGTGGTGGGACTATCGAGGTATAATCCCGTGGCTATGGTAGCTTTTGGACCGGACGCACTTCGTGAGGAGCTTGCGGCCCATGAATGCATACCAGGCCAAAAAAAACACAGCAACGTGGACGGCAACGTGGACGGTTACCCTGGCGAGATATTTTTTGAGATGGGCCCAGGAAGGATTAGAGATAGCACGACGGACAAAGAACCCACACCGCGAGCCATCGGGTATGATCGGTAGGAGCGAACCATAAGCGGTGGCAACCACAGTAATTTCGTTTGATAAATATAGGCAATTAAAAAACGGACGAAAAAAAGGGGAGAAACCTTCCGTCCTTTATTAGTAGGTATAGATAGATAGGAAACAAGCCCGTGCGTTGCACCAGGACAGGAAAAATCGCATTAAAGCCGCACAAAATTTATGGTTGTTACAGTAATGACATGTCACAAAAACCTAATAATTTTGACATGTCATGGCGCGCTCCTTGGTTAGGCGCGCCTCCTCCGCCTCCTTGATGTAAGTTGCTACGAAACCAAAACAATATTAGTTTAGATAGTGCATGGTCAAGTTAAATGTTCAAATGGAAGCCTTTTAGTTTTTGAAGAAGACATTAGTTTCTAGAGTGGGATCAAACGTTGAACTAACACCAAAGGAAAATAAACCAAGAGATTAACATTAACTAATTTAGCTTGAAAGATGTTTAATTTTAATGATTATTTGTGAAGAGTCGGGCATACATTTTTAATATTTTTACCAAATGTACAATACTTCCACCAGACAAAGTTCACAATTGCATCCAAAGATAGTGGCAGCCAAAGATTGTTAAAGCTAAAGGGAATATATTTCGGGAGAAGCACGAAAAGTAGGTTCTTGTCGATACAACTGCGGTGTGTTCATAAATAGCAAAATTCAGTATACCCGCGACGGATTCCATGTCCTTCGGCGGAGGACTTGAGATGCGGGGGTGACACTAAGGCCTTCTATTAAAGCTACTTGGTTTGCTTGTCAAGTTAGACACACTTCAAAAATACTGAAACCCATTATCTTCTCTTCTTTTCCATCATGGTCCATAAGAGTGTAGCTACGCGGCCCATTATGGCCCGAGCGGGTACAGTTTGGAAGGATGAAACTAACCATACGATGCTAACCCGTGTCAGTGCTGTAATTTTGTCAGCAAAACAGGGGTACGTGAAAGTTTCTTTTCTTTTTGCAAGATCGTGTCTCAGTCTCTAAATCCTCATTTTCTCCCAATAACCAGGACTTTTTTATAATGCCTAGATTCACGCTCTTTTTTTGCAAAAGAGATTCATGCTTTTGATTGTACGGTGGAGAAGAAAAATCGGCGTATTCACCATGGCATTGGTCAGTACTGACAACAAGATCCATCTACCACGACGTACTTGTACTTGCTGTGTGGTTTGGAAACTCCAGTCTGTAGCTGCAGCGATTTCAGAACTCGAGGTTTTTCTCATATGCACCACAATACAGTATTAGACCACATATTATCCTACCTGTGCAATCCAGAACAGATCTTATCTAATATATACCACCAGTTCAAAAAAAAAAAAGAACAGATCTTGTTGACTAACTGAAGAAATACATCGGCAGTTCGCACTGAATATGGAGAATCAGGTGGCTATCCCTGTCGTGGAGGCCCTCCGATGAAGGACCTGAAGATACCAGGCAGAGACAAATCGCCAGATCTGAACCTCCATCGTAGCCATCATGTTAATGTTAAAGTTGAAAAGCATGAGGGGAACGAACTGAGCCTCCAAATCAATTCCCCTTACACCACCTGCAGGCCCGAACCTCCCAGGCTGCCCGACCCGCCGCCGCCTCCGGGAAGAGTTTAGCTGTCGTGCTATGCAAGGAGGCAGCCATCCAGCACGACGAATCCATGCTCTGCCTTCCTCGTCCTGGAGAGCTGCTCCCCGGAGGGCCGCCGCGCCGCCATGCCCTCCAGCTGCGACGTCTCTGCTCCGCATTCCTCTTGCAGGACAGCAGGAGAGTTGTCCCCGGATGGGCGCCGTGCCCTATGCCGGAGGCAGGAGGCTCACCGTCGGGTTCTCTCGCCCCCTGCACACGCTTCTCTTCCTCTGGTCGAGGCCCTTCGGTCTTGGGTAGTGCTCGGTGACTCGGTGAGACGACCTTTTCGGACGGAGGAAAAAAACAGCTAACGGGTAGTACATCTAGGCGGTGGCAGCCCTTGTAAATTCGACTAAACACCAAGGGTATATTTAAAACGGACGAAAAATTAGGGGAGAAACCTTCCTTCCTTTATTAGTAGGTATAGATATGGGCTCATTTTTTGGGTTTTTAAGGGGTTTTGGTACGCGATTTTGACAAAAAAAAAATTCTTTTGGTGAAGAAAAGCACGGAATGACTCTCTGGTTGAACTATTTCACTCCTCTAATCTTTTTATGTGGCGCCCTTCCGAGCGGCGCCACACCTCTTGCGAACGGCGCCACATATCTTGGTGTACGTGGCACGGTCGACGTTGCGCGCCCTTAACCAGCTGACGTGGTATGGTGTGTGACGCCGCTCCCACGGGCGCCACACACATCCTCTTATGTGTGGAGGCCCGAGCCACCCTAGCCCAACCAGACCTCATTTCCTGCTCAGCTCTTCTTCCTCCTCCTCCGATCAAGCACCCCACCTCTCTCCCCCATCCAAATCTCGCTCAAATCTTGGTGGATTTCGTTGGATCTATCCGTGGAGTTCGTTCCCAACCCGTTCTTTAAGGTAATCTCCTCTGCCCCTTCTTTCATCCAATGAATTGATGAATTTGGTTGGATCTAGATGTGAAACCCTAATTTGATTTGGCAAGTGAAGTTAAGTTTTTTTGGAACGATGGTGTTTGTTGAAGTAGGATAGGTGTTAAGGTAGGTTGTATGGGTAGGAACCCTAGCTTAATTTGTTTTGACTATGACTAACTATTGAACACATGTATGTATGTGTTGTTCACATTATGCTAGGGATGGAAAGAATTGTTCATGTTCATCATGTGGACAATGATGCTTTTTTGAAGGGAAACATAGAGCCGGACCTGGAAGAGGTTGACTTGGTGTTTGACTGTAGCCCCTAATTATGTCGAGGTGGTAGCACAAGTGAGGATTGAGTTCAATTGGAATGAGCCAAATGATGGTGTTGAGCTAGAGGGAAGATATAATATGGGGTTTGGGATGCACATCAGTTGGAAGACAATGTTGTATCAACTCCTAGCAACATTGGTCCATTTACAAGGAGGCGGTGGCTGAATAACAACACAAGGCTCTGGAGTTATTTGCAACCAAGACGGTTGATGCTAATTTGCAGCTTGACCTTAACCGGCGCTCCTCCCCCATTGATGCTACGAGTCCACCACCCATGAGCCGAGAAGAAGCCACCGAACCTCCCATTATCCAAGATGCACCGTTGGAGAAGGAGTATGACGAGCGTGAGGATGGTGACAATGATTTCGAGATGAATTACAACTATGTTGGTGATTTGGACGAATGTTTAACGCAAGAGGACATGGACCACGCCATTCCTTATTCACGATGTTATGCCTCGGACTCGAATGATGATGGTCTCGATGAAGAACTTGATGAGGATGGGTTGATGGCTAAGGAAGCCGAAAGAGTCGACATCTTCAAGAAGGTAACTGGACGTGATATTCGGATACCATTGTTCTATGATGTTAATCTTGCGGATGGAGCCGTGGTTGATGGTGGCAAGAGTTTACTTCTTGGAGCTAGGCCAATTTCCAAGAGGGATGTGGATGCCAGGACGAATGTGATATTTAAAGGGCTCGCGTTCGATACCTTCTTGGAATTGAATGTATGGATGAAGGAGTTCTCGATTAAGCATCATCGCCCTTACACCGTTGTTCACTCGGACTTGAAGACGCGGTACACGCTCAAATGTGAAGATAGTAGGTGCCCATGGGTTGTCCGTGCAAGACCTTTCAAAAAGGACCCTCTTGCCACATAACAAGTTGTGTAGCGACTCACATGTGCCAGGGGAAGAAGCTTGATGGCGCGGATGCGCAGCCAGACCACCGTCAACTCACATCCAATTTCATTGCATACAAGCTCTTGGCTGAGATATCATCACTTCCAACCATGCGCATTAGGTCCGTGCAAGATATGGTGAAAATCCTGCTTTGACTACAACGTCAAGTATGGGAAGGCATGGAAGGCCAAACAAGCCGCATTCAAGATGTTGTACGGTGATAATGATGCATTGTTGACACAACCATGAGTATATGGTAAATATTTGGTGGACGATTATTTTGAATTTTTGCACAATATTTGTAGATTACTACTTCCTCCGTCCATAAAAGATGTACGAACTTTGTTAAAATTTAGATGTATGTAGACCTATTTTAGTATCTAGATATATCCAAATTTGTTCAAAGTTGTGGCATGCTTTTATAGACAGAGGGCATATTACATTCCAAGGATACATGGTGTTACTGGCACATCGGTTATTTCTTTGTGTGGGTCCTAAAATAGAGAGTAATGTTTAGCATGGGGCCAGAAATATGTTGTCCCAAATATCTTAAGTCATTGAGCTTTGGAAGTGCACATTGTTGCCTCTAAACCTTCTGAACGGGCCATTCGAATTTTAAAAACAAACTCATTAAATTAACTTCCTTTTGCATATTTATGATGTCGGTTCAATGTTTAGTTGGGTACCGGTGGGAATGCACAACGTTGACATGACCAAGTTTCACGTTAAAGACGCCTGCGGGAGACGACGTGATGAGATGGGAAGATAAGAGGAGATGGATGGAAATGGTAAACATTATGTGTTTGACAGAGGATTGAGCATGTAGTGTTTTCTGTAAGTATTTGCATAAGTAGTCATAGGATTTTTGGCATTTTACCATGCTCACGTGCACCTTTTCTACTTGTTTCACCAAGATCCTAAAACCAATAGTTTAATGAAAAAATCAATCAAAGAGGTCATTTTGGGAAGAAATGTGATTATTTGAGGCAATAAGTACCTTCCAAACATGTATCCACGCACCCTTGGGTCAAGCCAAAAGCAAATTTCGCGAAGAGATGACCACAATTGCTTTAATGACCTGTGGTACGGGCATCCCCGCTTGTACCAGATGATGTACCATGTGTTAGTGGATTCGTCTCGTCAAACCATTTAACCCCGTGCAATTGGATCCGGGATCAGAGTTATAGAGCCACCACACAACACAGAAACCTCACCTACCTAAGGGATTTGGAGGGGGGAATTAGCTAAGGAATCCATCGCCGCTATTGCTTGGATCGTGGAGGCTTCATCATCACCCTCATAATCATCATTATCACCACCACCATCTTCATCGACATTCCTCTTCATCTCCTTGTAATCCCAAACTCTCGTGAGGCTTTACACGTGTACTTGTTTGATCCCTTGTGCTCCATTCATATAATTATGATGATGTTGTTTACCTCCTGAAAGGACACATATGTCTCCTGAAAGGGGGGGGCTGAATAGGCGGATTCAAACTTTTACGAGATGGGATTAATAAATGCGGAATAAAACTAACGTTTACTTTGTCAAGCCCAAAGCTTATATACTATGGTTCACCTATGTGCACCAACAACTTATGCTAAGCACAACAAGCAAACTATGTGATAGCTAGATATATAACTTCAAGCACGATGGCTATCACAAAGTAAAGTGCATAAGTAAAGAGCTCGGGTATAGAGATAACGAGGCACGCGGGAGGCGATGATTTATCCCGAAGTTCACACACCTGCGAGTGCTAATCTCCGTTGGAGAGATGCGGTGGCTTAGTGCTCCCGATCGCCACAAGAGGCCTTACCTTGAGGTGTGGTTGCTCGATGCACACCAACGCCACAAAGGCCTCACCCCAAGATGCGGCAGTCACACCACACATCGAGCGCCACGAAGGCCTCACCTTATTCACCGGTGACCCTCGCCACAAAGGCCTAGGTCACGGTTCCACTAAGGGATTTTCTTCGAGGCGAAAACTGGGCCTTATACAAAGCTTGGGGCACGGATCCACAACTTAATTGGAGGCTCCAAAGAATTCGCCACAAAGGCCTCAAAGCCGTCTAGGGTTCCAAGAACCCAAGAGTAACAAGCTCCTCACTTTCACCACCATGAATCACCGTGGAGAGCATAAACCGATGCACCAAATGCAATGGCAAATCCTTCACTCCCAAATTCCACCAAAGCTACAAAAGCTTGTGGGAGGAAAAGAGAGGAAAAATAAAGGAAATTCACAAAGAACTCCAAGATCAAGATCTAGAGGATTCCACTCACAAAGAGAATGATTCGATTGGCATAAATGTAGATCAAGATCTCCTCTCTCTTTTCCCTCAAATGGAGGGCAAGAATCATGGGGGATTGAGAGATAGAGCACACTTCTCAAGGTCAACAATGGAGGAGAGAGAGAGAGAACGAGAGAAGCAACAACCCAAGGAGGAAAAAGGGGGGTATTTATACCCCCCCCCCCAGAAAATCGAGCCGTTGGGGAATACCAGGCCGGAATATCCGTCCTAAGTGAGGGCCGGAAATTCCGCCCCCACCGGAAATTCCGGCCAGGAAAATGAAATTTCTGGCCAAATTTCCGGGGAAGGGGGGTTACTGTAAGCCCGGCCGCTAAGTCCATAGCAATTTTTCGTGGGCTGGAAATTCTGCAAATTTCCAGCCCAGAAATTCTGCAAATTTTCGGCCCGGAAATTCCGGCCTAGAGAAAACTGGGAGCAACAACAAAACTAGAATGACTATAAGTTGAGCATCCAGATTCGGATTTTGATGATCTTGGGTTCGTTTCGAACCTAGTAACAAGCTCTACAAGATCATGCAGGGAACCATCATATTCCTGTAAGTTAGGATAGAAATAAATGATGAAAGGTTTGACCTATCTAAAAAAGACATACCAGTAAAACCTCCACCTCGAAATGCAACAAGTTGCCCGTGCAAAAACCATTCTCGATGAACTAGAGCTTGTCACGAGAATAAGCACAAGCTCTAAAACATAACATAGATAAGATCCAAATAACAACCAAGAAAGATGATGTAAGGATGCAAAGGTTTGAGCTCTCCGAAGGATACGATCGAGTTACTCACTCGAGAGCCCTCTTGATAGTACGACAACTAAACTATAAATCGGTCTCCAACTACATCATAATACCGGTAAGAAAGGAACCCTATCAAGAGCAAACCTTAACCTTACGCGTTTCTCTTGAGCTCGATGATGACGATCTTGACCGCAACAAGATGGAACGCCTTTCTTGATTGTGCTTGCTAGATGAAGTCTTCTGGATTGCTCCCCCATATTCCACCATGGGAGAGCTTCTTCTTTGGGGAATCTTTACATATCTATGATCACCATATGAATGGCAAGTTTTAAGCAAATGATCTCTTCGATATGGCTCATTTTGAACTTGCACATCATTTCTTCATTCTTCATCATGTTGATTTCTTGAAGTTAACTTTGAGGGCTCACTTCATCTTCATCTTCATCTTCATCTTCATCTTCAAGACATACTTGACACTTGATATTCTTCATCAGTTTCTTATTATTGCAACCTTGAAGCCAACATATGGTTCAAGCATTGCCTATGGACAACTCCTATAAATATAACTCAATACAAACATTAGTCCATAGGGATTATCATCAATTACCAAAACCACACATGGGGGCTCCATGCACTTTCACCTCCATGTGCGAGTAGTTCCATTTGTTCTTGGGGTGGAGGAATCCTAGCTCTATATAGCATGAAACGAAATAAATATTGTGATGTCTTCATTTGTATTATGAATGTATCGGGGTTTTTTCAATGATGTTGTGCAAAGTCGACCGCACAATAGTTTGCCCTTTGGGACATTGGAGGAAATCATCATTGTAGATAGTTGGTGGTTTGAGGGTGGAAGTGAGAGCATCACATCCCATCAACTAGTATCAATGAGAAATACTAGAGATTCTAGAACCAAAACCTTAACCATGGGGAAGCCCTTAACCATTGGTGCCTCCGGTGAGGGCCATGGTGGTTGCGATGGGTGTATAGCACGCGCGCCTGTGGTGCACCCACCTCAGACTCCGCCCATACAAACATACCCTGGGACATTATAAATGGTAATTATGTTTTACATCTATGCGCTAGTGGTGAATTTGCAACTTCCTGATAACTATTTACTCTTGTTGAAGTTTCAAATACTAAAATCATCGCTCGCTTTGCTAGCTATAGCTTTTACTATATTATTAATTTATTCGCATTAATAATTACTTTGTTCACACAAACAATCAATCATTATACGCACTCTTGCTTTGGAGCAAAGATAGCTCGCAAGTACAAACAAGCAAAGGTAGTAAAAATCATTACAACCATAGAAAGTGGATTCGATACTCTTTTATTCAAAATTAGCTATGTCCACATGTTCACTTGCAGAAATCAAAGAGTTAGGTGCATTTCAAGTGTTCAATTTGTGTGGTTTCATGTGACCAAATGCCACGATGGCATATCAAATACTCTTATAGGTGGCTAAAACTTATGAAGTGACATATATATCTTGAGTAGACCACCTATGTATATTTACACTTATCATGTCGAAAGTTCAAATTTGATATGCTCAAAATAAAATGTTATGTTGTACTTGTAATTGTCTACTTATGACTAACTACTGCAAGATTGGAAAATATTTGTCTTTGCATATCCTTGCAAATTTTATATGAATATGAAGAATACGATTGCACCTACAATTGAGTATTTCGAATTTTCGATATTCATCACGCAACCATAGCCTCAACCTAAATAGTGGAGCTTTCATAAAGGGGTGGCGTAAAATAGAGGATGCACACGCATGCATGTCCGGATTAAGATCCATTCATCACTGGAAAAGTGCAACTCGATCCACCATTGCCATCTCTATTGCCACCATGACATGGCTAGTGGCACCACCATATTATAAAAGCAACCTTGTACTCCTCCATTCAAATTTGGCACAAGAAAGATTGTGGGCTATGGAGCAGTGATCTCCGTTGAAGCCATAACGATAAACTATGGAGTAATCAAGAAGATTGCATGGAAAACGACATTTAGCAAGCGACAATTTAAACTTTTCCCTAGGCTCTATGCCTGGGTTATCTCTGCCACTGATTGTAGCATGGTTTAAATTATTCCTCTTTAAAAATACCATGATATGATTTTTGTGCATGTGATATTTTGGGTGGAATGTGAGTAGTCTCCATGTGCTATGGGCAGAGGGGTAGCCTCGAATCCATTCATGTCATGGTATAGGGGATCCATGGTTTTGATTGAATATTATTTGTATGTAACTTGCTCTTTTGCATGTCATCAACACTACTTTTTGATTGGCACCTCATGCACCAAAGGTTTGCACAAGGATGCTAGTCAACGAAGAGGAACGGAAGAAAACAAACCAATGTCAACTTATGTAAGATGAAGGGGCACTCCATGCAGATCCTTGTGGGTCGTTGTATAGTCATGAAGGGTTGCGGCTTTCACCAAGTTCGTACCTCTATAATTATGTCGATGAGGAAAACACTCACGTACTTTGGCATAAAAGTCAATCATGTCCCACTTATATGTAACATTGAAAGTGTCATTAGCGAAGAGGCATTGACTTGTGCCATGTTGGAACATATCAACATCTAGCAAATATCTTCACAAAACCTCCTGGGAATCATTGGCATCCGTAGGACGAATGAAGCCTAGATGTGATGACTGTCGTTTTAGGTGTCATTTAGACATACCACACATACTTCAAGCACACAACTAGTGTATTTGTTTCCTACTAACGTAAATGTCTATCTTATGGTCACTCGGTTATGTGCTAGATTGTAGGTGAGGCTCTTCCGCATATCTTCATGTTATTGCTATTATTCTTTACTCTTGTTTTGTTGTTTCTTATAATTTTCCCACATATTACCCTAGTGCATTCACACAACGACAAAGATAACTTAAAAAAGCATGACCAGGTGACGAGTGGCGCCATCTTACTAGGACACCTTAGTTTGGATTCAATGACCTAGACCGCTTTAGGAAAAAAAAGAGGCCTACTCGATCCACTACCTGGCTGGGTTGACACAAAGCATGCACCTATGAAGTTTATGAGAAATTTCATGAACATGTGTTGGAATTTGTTTGTTATGCCATATACATGTATAACGTCTAGGGGATGCCATAATGCAAATGAACACACTTTGTGTGTTTCCTCCCATTTTAAATATGTTTTGATCCTAATACTCTCTTTGATTAAAATTAATTTATAGAGTTTTCAGAAGATTGATATCCGTAGAATATTTTTCTATGTGGGTTAATTGGTTAATTTGCAGGTCATCGTGACTTTTTGCACTACATTTTACAGGTAATTTTCCGTCATCTCAACCCTCTTCAAAATACTCTTTTCTTTCTCCCATGATATAATCAAAGAATTTGGCGCAACAAAAACTTTCTGAAATTAAACAGACACACAATAATTTTTTGCAAAATAAGATACAAAAGTTTGTATAGGAATATTCAAATTGTAACAATTTTATAAGATCTTACAGGTTCATTTCTTATTAGTGCCATTTGGACTGAATAGATAGTGTCGTCTAAACTCTTACATATTGGTTTACCACTTCGAAATTTTGTTCAAATTTTAATGCAAAGTGCATTTTTTCGCACCAATTGGTGTATGCACTTTTTCCTCGTTCCTTTGGATGACAATATTCACACAGCCATGTAATGCAATCCTATGTTTTGTACTCGAGCTCCTCTTAGGAATTTCAACATCCCTTGGATTATTTCTATAACTCATTTACGCATGGATCTTTTTGGAAAGGGACGTCACATAGACTTTGTTATGCAATAATATATTTTTGCACTTGAACTCACTTTAGATATCTTTTTTTGGGTTTCAACAATCAAAGAATGCTTTAATGTGGTACGGAAATTCCCACTTCAGTGTTCCGTGCATCACAATATTCGCTTTCCATCGTGCCAGCGTGCAGTGATCAACGGACTGTCTGTCCTTGCATCATTACAGCTGGAAATGTGAGTGGCATTCTGCCACTGACAGCCTCCACACAAAAATTTGGCCAAAGTAACCATCTTGAACAAAACCCGTACACCATTCGAGCCCATCAATCAGAGTGAAAACACGGAGCCTCTAAAGAAGCCAGGCCCAGCCCATAGCCCGTCGTCCTCCTGGGCCGCGCCAAAGCAAAACCCTAGGACGAGCCCGAATCCAACGGCTCGCGCTGCCTTAGCCCCGATCCGACGGCCTGCGCCGCACGCGCCAACCTTATAAGGTCTCACCATTCCCCGCCCGCTAGGGTTTCCCCCCAGACACCTGCGCGCCTCCACCCCACCCCAAACCCCTCCCAGGTAAGCCGGCGCCGGCGGCGAGCAGCGGCGGCCATGACGACGCGCTTCAAGAAGAACCGCAAGAAGCGCGGCCACGTGTCGGCCGGGCACGGGCGTGTGGGCAAGCACCGCAAGCATCCTGGAGGTCGCGGTAACGCCGGAGGCATGCACCACCACCGCATCCTCTTCGACAAGTACCATCCCGGCTACTTCGGCAAGGTCGGTATGCGCTACTTCCACAAGCTCAGCAACAGGTTCTACTGCCCCTCGGTCAACGTCGAGAGGCTCTGGTCGATGGTGCCCGCCGAGAAGGTGGCCGAGGCGGGAGCCGACAAGGCCCCCGTGGTCGACGTCTCCCAGTTCGGCTACTTCAAGGTGCTCGGCAAGGGCCTGCTCCCCGACAAGCCCATCGTCGTCAAGGCCAAGCTCATCTCCAAGATCGCCGAGAAGAAGATCAAGGCCGCCGGCGGCGCTGTCGTGCTCGTTGCTTAGGGTTCTGTGCTTTATTACCCTGCCTTGTCTCTTTATCCTTGGTTTTGAGATCTAAATCTGAACTAGTAGTTGTTTCCTGTCGAAGCTATTTGTGTTGAACAAGACTTGATTAGTTCTCTATCCTGCTTCCCTTGTTGAAAGACAGCGAATTATGAGAGTTTTGCAGTATGTGTTGCCAGATTATATCATATATTTCAGACATGTCATCTCTATGTGTGACCCTATGTATGGTTTGTTTGATATGTGTCGTCAGTCAGCGATCAGTCTTTGCTAGTTCCCATAGGGTACATTTCTTTCACCCGTCCTTGCATTGTGCATGAGTTCTTTTTCTGTTTGAATCATGTGAAAAGAAATCTGTGATTAGTGCTAAATCAAATTTAGTGTCATAGGCTACTATTTAGCTTTTGATAGAACGTTGGTTACTAAAATTGTTAATTATTTATGCAAGTTAGAATAGTTAATTCTGGATGGGGTATTACAATACTGTAGTTAACCTTATGTAGATCAGGTATACATAATTGCTAAACGACTACGTTCTCAATGGAACAATCCTGTTGATGATTGTATTGGCCTAAAGAACCGGATTAGTTTCGGATGCTTGATCTTGTTAGAGTGACGTCTAATTCAATATTTTGGGGTAGACATGTTCAATGGCATCTCTTAATGATAGTATAATGCCCTACAGAATCGCTAAGCCTCTACTTGCTCAAGGAAAGTACCCTATTGATTATTCTGTTGAACTTAAGAACCTTATTGATTTCTTATCGTTGTTTTGGTTTGGAAGTATCTATTTCAATTTAGAGTAGACCTATGTGTGGTCATATTTCTCAATCATGGTTAAATGGTTCACAGTGTACACCAAGGTCGGATGAACTGAGTTTCCTAACCAAAATTAGTTTGAACTTAGTTCCCTAACCAAACCATTGTTCTCTACTGGGGTTGAACAGAGTTCCTATAGTTGTTTGATTGCCTGCTAGGGAAACATCAATGTTTCATTGTATATCAGCTATATTTTGATGCAAGTCATTGCCGTCTAAGAATTTTCAATACTACAGTATCAGTTTGCCATCGTGCCTTAATTTTTAATACTCCTACAGTATCTCGTTTGTCGTGCCTTAATTTTTAACACTATAGTATACCGTTTGCCATCGTGCCTTAATTCAGTATAAAAACATGTATATTTGGTTGGATCTAAATTTTGATTACTTCTCCAGAGGCAATTTATTGTTTGAATCATTGCGAGCTCTTCACTCATCGCACATTTGCATACTTTTCATTATGTTGTATTTGTTGCATGATTTATTCAGTATAAAAACATGTATATTTGGTTGGATCTAAATTTTGTTTACTTCCCCAGAGGCAAATTTATTGTTTGAATCATTGCCAGCTCTCACTCATCGCACATTTGCATACACTTCATTATGTTGTATTTGTTGCATGGTTTCATGTTTCGATGAATGCTTGTGATATATAAAATACAGAAATATAGAGCATATGAATAACCACGTGTAAACCAGCCATATATGCTCTTTAAGTGTTGATCACACGTTTCAGCCAACAGTTCTTTAGGGTCTGTTCGGGCTGTGGCTGGAGCTTCTTAAGAATCGAAGCTGTACACTGTACTTCCCCTGAAGTTCTGGTTATTCAAGCTCAAGTGCCACTGTGTGGATATTGAAAAAACGCTCAGAAATTAGTCCCCAATCCTCCACCCTGTTTCCCATTTCCTCTGGCTTAACTTTTTTCTTGTTTTTGGTCCGTTTTTCAACAGCTTACTAAGGCAAAAGTCAAGTTCTATCTCGCCTAGTGGCAAAAGTCATGATTTTGCATTTGCCTTCTAAAAAGCGGTTTTTGCGGCTCCATTTTCCGATCAGTTCTATCCCGCCTAGTGGCAAAAGTAGTCAATTTCAGATTTCCCTCTAAATTAGCACAACACACAGTAAGCGGCTACGGTTACTTGGGCCGCTAGCCTCTCTAGCCCTGGTGCCAGCCAGTGGTCGTCGGGCTGCCTCCCCTGCGCGTGTCCACCCTCCACCTGCTCCACCCCTTCCCCTTTTGTCTTCCACACTTCCTCTACGAGGCCTCCCGACCTGGTGCTGGAGTAGGCTGGCCTCCCTGACCACAATGCCATCCCCTACCTGCGTATGACACGGGCCTCCTAACACAAACGCCGGCGTTTCTACTCGCACCCGCCCCTGCAACTCCTCCCATCGCTGCCCCCAGGGTCTCTAGCCGCAAGGAAGGTGATTTTTTTTTTTCTTTTTGGAGAAACTTTGGCATACTTCTTTTTTTGGAGAAATTTAGGCACACTTTTTATGTGCAAGTTGTATAGATACTCTATATAAATCCAATTTATTGATTACCGCAGTACATATTTCCAATTTATTATAAATATTTATCAACAAACAAAAAATATACATTGTTTTACTTACAAAAAGTTGTTAAGCATATTATTTGAGCTAATACAATGCATAATCGGCAAAATCATGTCGGACCAAGATCTTAACATCATCAGCAGGGCACATGGTATATCAGAATTTCTGCACCAGCTACATATATACCAGCTGTCCTAAAAGCCGGTTGCCAAACAACATTTTCGAGTTCCAGATTTCCACCATTCGTTCAACTCCAGCTGGTTGTCAGACCTCACCAGCTGCTTGTGGATCAGCTGCAACCCAAACAAACATGCGCTTAATCCGTGTCTTGGGATGTGCTGCCATTGTTTTGACACAAGCAATCCCAATGATAAACCAACCAAAATTCTCTGTTGGTCACCCAGAAATGGGTTGGTAAAAATTCTCAATTGATCACGCCATGGTAGTAGTGAAAAATTCAGATATTTGCCTGCCCAAAATTCTATTAGACTATTACATAGGGATTTGATAAATTGCCACATTATTGTGTAATTTTGTCATTTGCCACGCCTGTTTCACAGTGGTGGTCAACGTGGCAAATGATTAAATTTCAGAGTAATACTGATCAAAGAACGATGATAGGTGCTTCTAGATGGAGGACCCGTTTTGTCTTTGCACGGAAATCTGTTTCGCTTAACTGACTTGTGCCGGCCACAGGCAGCGGTGAAGCCGAAAGCGTGGAATTTTGGGTCGTGTCTTTGCAATGGGCACTCCGTGGCCCTCAATCGCTGATTTTCTCTTGAAGTGATCAGAAGAAACTCTCTCATGCTGACCCGAGACGGTAAATCAAGAGAAGGAAGCAACCGTGACCGGCAATGCGTGCATTTGCGGATTTGCCGAACCGGCAAGCGATCCCTCGTCCGCACGCACAGGGTACCGACCGGCCACGCTCCAGATGTTCCTTTCCCCGCTCGTCTCCGCAGAGCATCTCCAGCCGTTAGGGCTCCCAGGCTGAAATTCGGCGCTATTTAGCGTCTGATGGATGTATTTTTTGGTCTTGGAAGGTCCATTTTTCCAGCAGCGTCTCATGTAAGTTTTCGACAAAATACGGCGAATTCAGACAAAACTAGGTGAAACTCGTTCAAACATAAACGAAATTTAATGATATTGAACATATAAGAGAGTTCGTACATATATAGGCCAATTCATACATATATTTGAATTCGGTGACAGAGAAATTTAAACTTAAACTAATAGGGGCCTTCTAGATGCCGAAATGGCGGTAGAAGGTCGTGTAGTCGCCGCCGCCGTCGTCGTCGTCGCTGGAGTTCCCGGCGTCCTCGCGCGGCGGCGCCTCGTACCAGCGGCTAGAACCTTGGCCAGGGTCGCTGGTGCGGCATCGACCGGTAGAGCTCATCGTCCCTGCTCTCCTCCAGTTTGATCAGCGGCGCGGTCCTAGGCGCGACGTTCGTTGCCGAGGCCGGTGCGGCTGCTTGGACGGCGAGTTGCCGCACAGCCGCCGTGTCCGCAGCTCGACGTTGTCCGCTCCGCTCCCCGCCGCTCCCGGGCCCCGTCCGACCAACGAGCGCGGCGACGATGGGGAGCGTGTTGTCAGCGGGCACCAGGTCGTTGAGCGACCTGGCAATCGCCTCCGCCACCGCGGCTTCCTCGGCGTGCTTGGCCTCCTCCTCGGCGAGCTGGTTGGCGGCGGCGGTGGCGGCGGCCTCCTTCTTCGAGGACTTCCTCTTCCGCCCGTGCGATGAAGAAGTCCGTCCAGGCGTCGTAGTTGTCTGGCCAGTAGCGTTGCTCCGTACGCTGCTCGTCACTGAGAGTAAAGAGCACAGCGTCGATCTACGCCTCCAGGGCGGAGCGTGTTGTCGGTGGCGGCAGGATCGGGACGCCGCCCGCGCTGAGTCGCCATCCTCCCGGCGCGCGGAAGTCCAGCGGCGCCGGGTAGCTGTTATCACCAGAATTTGACCGAGTCAGAGGTGGGCCGCGATCAAGGTGGGCTTAAAGATTATATACGGAAGAAATACGTGAATCGGCCTTATATGCAAAGTTGGGCTAGATTGCCCATATATCTGTAATATAGTAGATCGCATCTTAGATTAAGAGATAGAGTTTTACCCGTGCACGGTTAGGTGCACGCCTAAATTAGAAAGTCCCCTGGACTATAAATATGTATCTAGGGTTTATGGAAAAAACAACAACCAACGTTCAACCAACAAATCAATCTCGGCGCATCGCCAATTCCTTCGTCTCGAGGGTTTCTACCGGTAAGCATCATGCTGCCTAGATCGCATCTTGCGATCTAGGCAGCAGAAGCTTTATGTTGTTCATGCGTTGCTCGTACTGAAGCCTTTTTGATGGCGAGCAACGTAGTTATCTTAGATCTGTTAGGGTTAGCATTGTTCTTCATATCATATGCTATCGTAGTGCAACCCTTGCATATCTAGCCGTCCTCACACCTATCTTAGGTGTGGGGGCGGCACCCCGCTTGATCATTATTTAGTAGATCCGATCCGTTACGGTTGCTCCTTGTTCCTCAAGGATTAGTTTAATATCTGCAATAGTTAGGCCTTACAAAGGGTTGGAGGATCCAGCGGCACGTAGGGTGTCGTTTGCTAGTCCTAGACAGGATGTTCCGGGGATCAACTTCGTGTTGGTTTTTAGGCCTTGTCTAGGATCGGCTTACGATCACCGTGCGTGGCCGCGAGGCCCAATCGTGAGTAGGATGATCCGATTATGCGGTGAAAACCCTAAATCGTCGTAGATCGTTTTAGCTTTATCTTGATCAAGCAGGACCACCATATATTCGTGCACCTCGTACGAATCATGGGTGGATCGGCTCTTTGAGCCGATTCACAGGATAACCTGAGAGCCGATCGAGGCTCGTATTTAATGTTTACGTGTATGCCATGCAGGAAACTAAGCGAGGCATCTCCATCACCTTCCTGACCAGGTATAGGTCAGGTGGCACGCCCTGCACCAGCATCGGACGTGTGTACCAGAGGCTTTGCGGGCCGTCGCTCGGAGGGACCAGGACCAGCCGCAGCCCTAAGTTGTTCCCGGCTCTACTGTGTTGCCCGTCGCTGCCCGCCGGTGGGTTTTGACCGCAACAGTAGCCCGCCATGTGGAGGAGCTTCCCCTCCCATTGGTGGAGGGAGCGGCGGCCGAAGCCGTTGTTGGACGCGGTGACGTTCGCCATCGTGATCGCGGAGCTCGAGAGTGGGGAAGATTGAGGAAGATTGAGGGAGACGGCGGCGTGGTGAATGCGGCCTGTGCGCGGTAGTTCGGCGATAAATAGAGGTCGAAGCGCGTGAAACCGAGACGACGACATTAACTCGCCGCATGGAAGCTACGCGGCCGGCGAAGACTGACTGACAGCAGGCTTTTACAACGCGCGGAAGATGATGCGACGAGGACGACGATTGGCCTCTCTCGCCGACAAGTTGGGGCCACCAGCCGCGCGGGAAGTTTCTCGAAGTTTCCCGCGCTTTCGTTTCGTCCAAAGTCCCCGAGCGCTCCCCGAGGGCTGGGGATGGTCTGGGCTCCCCGGATGGATGAAAGCTAAAATCCGGACGAAAACGAGGATCTGGGGACGCGACTGGACCATTTTCGTCCACCCCGATGAAAAAAAGCGTCCTAGAGACCTCGTAGGGGAGACGGCTGGAGATGCTCTCAGTCCCTGAGGTTTAAAATAGACTTTACTCTTATCCAATTTGCACTAATAAGCAACACGGCTTCAGAGGATCTCTATAGACAGCATTTTTGCTCCAAAACAATCTTCAACAGTTGCCAGATGGTGATGTAATTTTTTGAGGCAGCCCTAAATTTTGACCTCATGTGTTGAAAATATGCAGCACGACGTTGTTGCTGCAAAACAAAATTGCCTGTGCGTGCACAACCAAGTTCGCAACCGAAAGTTCATTTACACATCCCGCCGCCAGCCCACCCTCGCCCCGTACCACCGCCCGTGACAAAAATTGAACCTTTTTTTTTGCGCGGAAAGACAAAAATTGAACCTTCTGCCCGTCCGTCGTGGCCGCCTAGTCCTGTTGCGTGGTCGCCTAGTCCCGTTGCTTTGAATGGGCACGCAGGTCGATTTCGGCTATCCGCTCTAAGCGACTGTCAGTGGATTAAACTACTTAGACTGCTTATAGTGGGAGTAACATAGCTAGTAACATCACACATCTCAAGGTATTTTGGTGACATGGCATGCAAATAAATGAAAAAAAAAGTGAGGTGGTAACTAGCTATGTTACCATAACATCACACACCCCAAGGCAAAATGAGTCTACAACATAATAAATGACACAATCCATGACACCACATATAAGTTACTACCCACTATGAAGGTAGTAACCTAGATGAGTAACATGACATATGTTACTAGTCTAAGTTACTCTCCACTATGAGCAGCCTTATAGTGGGACATAGCTAGTAACATCATACATCTTAAGATATTTTGATGGCATGCATGATAATAAATGAAGAAAAAGAATAAGATGGTAACTAGCTATGTTACCATAACATCACACTTCTCAAGACAAGATGAGTCTATAAATCTAATAAATATAACATGCATGATACCACATATAAGTAACTATCCACTATGGAGGTAGTAACATGCACCATGTTACTACTCTATGTTACTCCCCACTATGACTAGTCTTAAGGATCTTCGGTCCCCTCCATCAATCTGCTGGCCGTGGAGGTGTCGCACCACCTTCCCGCGACCAGCTGCCGTCACCCGAGCAGCTAGGCTTCCACCACGTGACCGTTAGGCTATTCAGCAACCACCGCCATGACCATCTCGGCACCTGTTGAGTACCTAGACAATTACCGCCTTGGTGCACACAAGGGGTTTGACAAAAAAGGGTCAAAGATAATCTCTTGATACTTTTTGTTTCCAGAGATTGTTGTTGCAATCGTTGGCCCGAACCACCAACTCGATAGAGGTTGCAGGAAAAGACCTTCCGGTAGAAATCCCGCAAAGAGATCGACGAATCGAACCCGAGAGATCTAGAAGAGTGAAAAGACCGGAAGGTTGATAGAAGTGCAAGCAAAATACCAAACGGTAGAAGTGCAAGTAAAAGACCAACAATCGGTAGAAGTCACCAAAGAGATCACCAAGGTTCGACAAGGAGGTCGCGTGGTACAAGATCTAGGATCTATGGTAGGGTTTCCCTCATGGGGCAAGAGCAAAGCTCAGGTTCAATTTGACTTATGCCTCTATTATCCCTTTGTGGATTTGGGAAAGCCCCACCTTAGATTACCCATCTATTGTATCCCTCCTTATCCAGATCTTTTCCATTCTAGTAATTCTATCAATTGAGAATCTCTTGCTTTGCAACTCTATTCTTAATTGGTCTTTTACTCTTTGGACTTCTATTTGGATTTGTCGATCTTTTGGAAGAGGTTCTACCTCTGGTTTTACTCTTGCACTTCTATCGAGTTGGTGGTTCGGGCCAACGAGGATAACCGATTTGTGTGTGTGCGTGCGTTTGTATCATGTTCTTCGCGTTCATCCACTTACCCGCGAATCCCCCTCCGCAATCACACTCACCCGGGTCAATTCGTGAGATCGGGCAATCCACACGGGCTTAGAGCTTGTAACATATAATATTGTGTTCACATATGGTTTTGTTGGCGATTCCTCCTTCTAGGAGGAGTACGACCTGGAGGAAGATGAGGACATTGCTAGCTATTCAGCAGAGAATTTATGCAAACGCGGCGAATTGATGCGGCCAACAACTCATGCTCAATTATGTCGTTTCTAGTCTTGTGTATCCCAGGCGTTTTTTGGCGCCGGATTAGGATGTCTCTCGATTTGTTTAATTACATTGCGGAGTGTGTGAAGCTGCATGACCGGTTCTTCGGGGAGTTGCGCCGGAGAGCTTGGTCATAACAACGAGTCTATCACCGATTTTAGACCAATTAGTCGCATCCACATGATCCTAAAAATCATCGCCAAAGCCATGGCTCGATACCTCAGCCCCAAGATGGACGACATGGTCTCGCACAACTGAAGCACACATTCATCAAACAAGGTCCATATAAGACAACTTTATATATGTCAGGAACACCTCTCGTCAGCTTCACTGAAATCATACTCTGACTCCATCATCAAGCTTGACATTGCCAAGGTCTTCAACACTGATATCCTAGACGTAATGTAAAGCCATGGTTTCCTGATGTGGTGATGGTTTGTCGATCTTGTTTTCAACCACAACGTCGAAAGTGCTTCTTATTGGAGTTTCGAGAAAGGTCATCATTACTGTTTGTGGGCTTCATCAGGTGACCCACTCTCGCCAATAATATCAGATATTGCTATCTGCGCTTCAATGTATCCTTTTGTTATGTTGAGTTCTTCAAATTTATACAAAATATTTTTACCTCATTAATGTCACTACCAACACATATTTTTTCCCTCACTAATGTAATGACCAACGAGTAAAAATGTTTTTACTCCCACCAACAAGTTTTTTTTTCATTCAATCTAATAGTTATCATTAGAAATAAACATGAACCAAAACAAAATTATGTTAATGAATGCTTTTACTCTTTTAATTAAGTAGGGCTGTTTAAGAAAACCTTTTGTTGCAAAGGATTTCACTCTAAATTAAAAGAAACCAAAGCAAACATACTACTCCGCCAATAAATTATGACACAACATTTCATGGTGTACTTTCATTGTCTATAACATCCTTAAATATCACAAAACTAGGTACACTCATTGGGAGCACATGAATGTCAAGAAGTATTTTGATAGTAGTTTCTAGGGTATAAGCTTGAAAATTTTGTTGTAAGTATCTATATATATCGAAAGTGATAAGGTGTAAGCAAATAGTTTGTCCTATCATCCCCTCTTTTGTTATGTAGTCTTGCACACTTGAGGATAGTTATACCCTTTGATACGTCCCCGACGTATCCATAATTTCTGTTGTTCCATGCTTGTTTTATGACAATACTTACATGTTTTGCTTGCACTTTATGATGATTTCATGCGTTTTCCGGAACTAACCTATTAACAAGATGCCACGGTGCGCTCTCGTTTTCTGCTGTTTTTGGTTCCAGTAAAGGCTGTTCGGGCAATATTCTTAATTGGACGAAATCAACGCCAAACCTCCTATTTTTCCCGGAAGGCTCCAGAACACCGAAGAAGAGTCGGAGAGGGGCCAGGGGGCCACCAGACCATAGGGCGGCGCGGCCTGGCCTGGGCCCGCGCCACCCTATGGTGTGGCGCCCCCAGGTGCCCCCCTGCGCCGCCTCTTCGCCTATAAAATCCCTTTCGACCTAAAAACACCGTACTAATTGACGAAACTCCAGAAAGACTCCAGGGGTGCCGCCACCATCGCGAAACTCCAATTCGGGGGACAGAACTCTGTTCCGGCACCCTGCCGGAACGGGGAAGTGCCCCCGGAAGCCATCTCCATCAACGTCACCGCCTCCGCCATGCTCCGTGAGTAGTTCCCCCATGGACTACGGGTTCTAGCAGTAGCTATGTCGGTATACTCTCCCCCATGTACTTCAATACAATGGTCTCATGAGCTGCCTTACATGATTGAGATTCATCTGATGTAATCGGTGTTGTGTTTGTTGGGATCTGATGGATGATACATTATGATTAGTCTATCTATAAAGTTTGTGAAGTTATTGTTGCTGCAATCTTGTTATGCTTAATGCTTGTCACTAGGGCCCGAGTGCCATGATCTTAGATTTAAGCTCTATACTTATTGCTTAGATTGTATCTACAAGTTGTATGCACATGTCACTGTCCGGAACCAATGGCCCCGAAGTGACAGAAATCGGGACAACCGGAGGGGATGGTAGTGATGTGAGGATCACATGTTTTCACGGTGTGTTAATGCTTTGCTCCGTACTCTATTAAAAGGAGTACCTTAATATCCGTAGTTTCCTTGAGGCCCGGCTGCCACCTACTGGTAGGACAAAAGATGTTGTGCAAGTTTCTCATTGCGAGCACGTACGACTATATACGGAAAACATGCCTACATAATTAATAATCTTGATGTTCTTTCTTAATGCTTTGATTCCTATCAATTGCCCAACTGTAATTTGTTCACCCAACACTTGTCACTTATTGGAGAGTTACCACTAGTGTAGATCGCTGGGAACCCCGGTCCATATTTCATCATCAAATACTTGTTCTACATGTCATCATATTACCTCTCGTGTTACTATTACTGCTCTTGCGTATTCTTTGTTACTCTGCTCTCATATTATTGTTACTTTCACATCACCCCTGTTGCTAGTGCTTTTCCAGTGTGCAGCTGAATTGACAACTCGATTGTTAAGGCTTATAAGTATTCTTTACCTCCCCTTGTGTCGAATCAATAAATTTGGGTTATACTACCCTCGAAGACTATCGCGATCCCCTATACTTGTGGGTTATCAAGACAAGTTTACGGCGCCGTTGCCGGGGAGGCATAGCTCTACTCATAAGTTCACCTCGGGGAGTACACTTTACCTCTCTCTCGTTTTATTTTATTTTGTTTTGCTTAGTTTACTTTTGTCTAGTTTATTTGTGCTTAGTTTATTTCTGTCTAGTATTAGTTTGCGTAGTTTACTTTTGCTTAGTTTATTTTTGTCTTGTTTTATTTGTCTCATATACCCAAAAATCCATAAAAATTTGAAAAACCGAAAAATTAAAAACTGCTGTTATGGGAGAACCAACAACCTACTTGGAGCTCATAGAATGTTATAATAATTATAGGAAATCAAGAGCTGGTGAAGTAATGAGTGCTATGATAGAAAAAGTGAATACAATTGCTAAAATCTTGCTTAAACGCCATGATATAAACTCGTTGCTCTCAACAGGATACTAAACATCTTAAATTTCAATGTGGCTTTAGTGAGGAATTTTTAATTAAAAACTATAATCGGAATTGCTATATTCATTATGGGTTCGAAGAGGTAGAACAATTTGTCGTGTTTATGGGAGCCTCTGAGATCGAATCCTTCATGGTTGAGAATTATGAAACTTGTGTTGTTTGTAAGGACCTTAAAGATTATGTCTCTTCTATCCTTAATTGTTGCATAGAATGCTTCGGTAATAATCCTTATATCATTGATTATAAAGAGAGACACATTAATGCACAAGAATGCACTCACAATTTGCAGGAACCGGTGGAAGAAGAAATTGATGAACCTGAAAGCTCATTTGATGAAAAAGAGGAGGAAATTGATGAACCTGAAAGCTCATTGGATGAAAAAGAAGAGGAGAGCGACGAACAAAAGGAGGAAGAATGGATTAGCTACCCATGCCAACCTTCTAATGAGAGTAACTCTTTATCTCTTACACTATTTGATTGTCCTCCATGCTTATCGAAAGAGGTTGAATGTTATGTTCCTGTGGATTCTCTTGAAATATTCCCTATGAGTAAAACTTGTGAGAATAATTATGCTACTGTTATTTATGATAATCCATGCTACTTTGATAAATCTTATGATAATGCTTTGTTTGTGCCTGATGTCGAAATGCATGGTACTAAAGAATTTTGCTTAGCAAATGTTTATGATAAAGCTCTAGATGATGGTCCTATGTTACTTGATACTATTAATTGTACTACTAATGAAAATGGGATTGGAGAGTTATTGACTTTATCTATGTGTCCCATATCTCTTGAGATTGATCAACTACCTTGTTATATTATTAATAAAAGTAAGTTTGAAAGTTTTAATTCCACTATTCTTGAACTTGATAAAAATTATATGTTTGTGGATCATGAAAAGTATGCTGCATGTGATAGTTATATTGTTGAGTTTGTTCATGAAGCTACTGAAAATTATTATGAGAGAGGAAAATATGGTTGTAGAAATTTGCATGGTACTAAAACACCTCTCTATGTGTTCAAAATTTTGAAGTTGCACTTGTTCTATCTTCCTATACTTGTTACTTTGCTTTTCATGAACTTGTTTATTTACAAGATTCCTTTGCATAGGAAGCATGTTAGGCTTAAATGTGTTTTGGATTTGCCTCTTGATGCTCTCTTTTGCTTCAAATACTATTTCTTGCGAGTGCATCATTAAAACTGCTGAGCCCATCTTAATGGCTATAAAGAAAGCAACTTCTTGGGAGATAACCCATGTGTTATTTTGCTACAGTACTTTATTTTATATTTGTGTCTTGGAAGTTGTTTACTACTGTAGCAACCTCTCCTTATCTTAGTTTTGTGTTTTGTTGTGCCAAGTGAAGCCTCTAATCGAAGGTTGATACTAGATTTGGATTTCTGCGCAGAAACAGATTTCTATCTGTCACGAATCTGGGCTGTTTTCTCTGTAGGAAAATCAGAAAAATATGCCAATTTACGTGCGTGTTCCTCAGATATGTACGCAACTTTCATTAGTTTTGAGTTTTCTGATTTGAGCAACGGAAGTATTTTATTAAAATTCGTCTTTACTGGCTGTTCTGTTTTGGCAGATTCTGTCTCTGTTTTTTGCATTGTCTCTTGTGGACTTTAAGCGAGGTTTTCTAGACGTAGAGAGCTGTAGCTAATGTTTTATTGAGTTCTTGCAATGTGCCACTACAGGACCAAGGTGGATTCAAATTTTTTGAGTACTAACCCCTCTAATGAAGTTTATGAGAAGTTTGTTGTGAAGGAAGTTTTCAAGGGTCAAGAGAGGAGGATGATATATGATCAAGAAGAGTGAAAAGTCTAAGCTTGGGGATGCCCCCGTGGTTCATCCCTGCATATTTCAAGAAGACTCAAGCGTCTAAGCTTGGGGATGCCCAAGGCATCCCCTTCTTCATCAACTTATCAGGTTTCCTCCCCTGAAACTATATTTTTATTCAGTCACATCATATGTGCTTTACTTGGAGCGTCTGTGTGCTTTTATTTTTGTTTTTGTTTGAATAAATTCGGATCCTAGCAATCCTTGATTGGGAGAGATACACGCTCCGCTTTTTCATATGAACACTTGTTCTTCGTTTTACTTTTAATATTCAATGATAAAAGTTGGAAGCTACAATACTTATCTTTATTTGGTTGGAAGAAGAAAATGCCTCATATGTATTGGATAATTTGACACTTGGCAATTGTTTTGAGCTCTCAAGTAGATCATAAGTTTTTGCATGTAGTTTAAACCTATTAGTGGAGAACTACCGTAAAGCTTGTTAAAATTGGTTTGCATAATTGATCTCTCTTAAGGTCTAGATATTTTCTGGTAAAAGTGTTTGAGCAACAAGGAAGACAGTGTAGAGTATTATAATGCTTGCGATATGTTCTTATGTAAGTTTTGCTGTACCGGTTCATACTTGTGTTTGCTTCAAACAACCTTGCTAGCCTAAGCCTTGTATCGAGAGGGAATACTTCTCATGCATCCAAAATCCTTGAGCCAACCACTATGCCAATTGTGTCCACCATACCTACCTACTATGTGGTATTTCCTGCCATTCCAAAGTAAATTGCTTGAGTGCTACCTTTAAACAATTCAAAATTTATCACCTCTGATTTGTGTCAATGTTTTATAGCTCATGAGGAAGTATGTGGTGTTTAGCTTTCAACCTTGTCATTTACTTTTGACGGACTCTCATATGGACTAGTGGCACATCCGCTTATCCAATAATTTTGCAAAAAGAGCTGGCAATGGGATTCCCAGTCCCGAATTAATTAACTTAATTAGACACTCCTCCATGGTTTGTGATTGTTGGACGGCACCCGAAGGATTCGGTTAGCCATGGCTTGTGTAAGCAAAGGTTGGGGGGAGTGTCATCATCATAATAAAACTAAAATAAAAAGGCACTCCTTCATGGTATGAGATTGTTGGCAGGCACCCGAGGATTCGGTTAGCCATGGTTTGTGAAAGAAAGGTTGGAAGGAGTGCCACCCAAAAATATGCAATAATTCATGGGAGCCGCTCTTGAAAGTCTGGTTGGCGAGGTAGTTAGTGTACCCATTACCATTCGTTGACAACAACATACACCTCTCAAAATTTTACTTTTTATGCTCTCTATATGTTTTTAAAACCAAAGCTCTAGCACAAATATAGCAATCGATGCTTTCCTCTTTGAAGGACCATTCTTTTACTTTATGTTGAGTCAGTATACCTACTTCCTTCCATCTTAGAAGCAAACACTTGTGTCAACTGTGCATTGATTCTTACATACTTGCATATTTGCATTCATCATATTACTTTATGTTGACAATATCCATGAGATATGCATGTTGAAAGTCGAAAGCAACCGCTGAAACTTATATCTTCCTTTGTGTTGCTTCGATGCCTTTACTTTGAACTTATTGCTTTATGAGTTAACTCTTGTGCAATCTTTTGATGCTTGTCTTGAAAGTACTATTCATGAAAAGTTTTGCTATATGTTATCTACTTGTTAGCAACTATAGATCATTGCCTTGAGTCACTTCATTCATTTCATATGCTTTGTAATAGTATGATCAAGGTTATGTAAGTAGCATGTCACTACAGAAATTATTCTTTTTATCGTTTACACCGCTCGGGACGAGCAGGAACTAAGCTTGGGGATGCTGATACGTCCCCGACGTATCCATAATTTCTGTTGTTCCATGCTTGTTTTATGACAATACTTACATGTTTTGCTTGCACTTTATGATGATTTCATGCGTTTTCCGGAACTAACCTATTAACAAGATGCCACAAAGTGCGCTCCTGTTTTCTGCTGTTTTTGGTTCCAGAAAGGCTGTTCGGGCAATATTCTCGGAATTGGACGAAATCAACGCCAAACCTCCTATTTTTCCCGGAAGGCTCCAGAACACCGAAGAAGAGTCGGAGAGGGGCCAGGGGGCCACCAGACCATAGGGCGGCGCGGCCTGGCCTGGGCCCGCGCCACCCTATGGTGTGGCGCCCTGTGTGCCCCCCGCGCCGCCTCTTCGCCTATAAAATCCCTTTCGACCTAAAAACACCGTACCAATTGACGAAACTCCAGAAAGACTCCAGGGCGCCGCCACCATCGCGAAACTCCAATTCCCGGGGACAGAACTCTGTTCCGGCACTCGCCGAACGGGAAGTGCCCCGGAAGCCATCTCCATCAACGTCACCGCCTCCGCCATGCTCCGTGAGTAGTTCCCCCATGGACTACGGGTTCTAGCAGTAGCTATGTCGGTATACTCTCCCCCATGTACTTCAATACAATGGTCTCATGAGCTGCCTTACATGATTGAGATTCATCTGATGTAATCGGTGTTGTGTTTGTTGGGATCTGATGGATGATACATTATGATTAGTCTATCTATAAAGTTTGTGAAGTTATTGTTGCTGCAATCTTGTTATGCTTAATGCTTGTCACTAGGGCCCGAGTGCCATGATCTTAGATTTAAGCTCTATACTTATTGCTTAGATTGTATCTACAAGTTGTATGCACATGTCACTGTCCGGAACCAATGGCCCCGAAGTGACAGAAATCGGGACAACCGGAGGGGATGGTAGTGATGTGAGGATCACATGTTTTCACGGTGTGTTAATGCTTTGCTCCGGTACTCTATTAAAAGGAGTACCTTAATATCCAGTAGTTTCCCTTGAGGCCCGGCTGCCACCGGCTGGTAGGACAAAAGATGTTGTGCAAGTTTCTCATTGCGAGCACGTACGACTATATACGGAAAACATGCCTACATAATTAATAATCTTGATGTTCTTTCTTAATGCTTTGATTCCTATCAATTGCCCAACTGTAATTTGTTCACCCAACACTTGTCACTTATTGGAGAGTTACCACTAGTGTAGATCGCTGGGAACCCCGGTCCATATTTCATCATCAAATACTTGTTCTACATGTCATCATATTACCTCTGTGTTACTATTACTGCTGCTGTGTTACTGTTACTACTGCTCTCATATTACTGTTACTTTCACATCACCCCTGTTGCTAGTGCTTTTCCAGGTGCAGCTGAATTGACAACTCAGTTGTTAAGGCTTATAAGTATTCTTTACCTCCCCTTGTGTCGAATCAATAAATTTGGGTTATACTACCCTCGAAGACTATCGCGATCCCCTATACTTGTGGGTTATCACCCTTCCTCGAACCAAGCTACCTGTCGTTGCCTATTCGATGGTACCTCGGAGGAGGGATCCTCACGAGAGGGAGAAAAAGTAGGGGCCATAGGGCGGAGTGCACTCGCGACGGTGGTACGCGATTTACCCAGCTTCAGAACACCTGTACGATGGCAAGGCCTACTGCTGCTTGTCTGGAATTATCTGGGCGCTTTCGCGTTGTTACAATGAGTTGTGGTTGTGCCTCTAGGACTCCCAGGATCCGGCTTACAAAGGCGCACGGATCTAGGATTTACATGGAGAGTCCTAGCCGGATTACAGGTTGCCTAACTACGGTACAATATCTTGCCATGTGCGTCAAGGATCCGCCTTCCATCTACGTCATACTGGATCCGGGTCCCTCATGGGCCTTCACGGATCCGGCTTCATCCGAAGGTCGGTTGGAATCCGGCTCCCTGATCCTGGGCCGGACTTCATCCTTCATGATCAACAGCAACTGGGCCGCCCGATGGGCCACATGCCACATCACCGTCTGTGGGCCACCCGGGCTTGCCGGATCTAGGCACTGTCGATGGTACACCCATGAAGTATACCCACAACACTACCTAACCTTTTTGGAGTTTGAGAAGTTTAGTGAAAATGGTCAAGCTTTCTTCCATCCCTTCTAGCTCATTGAGCTCACCTCTATCTTCGGTTTAGGAAGTTGAAGCGAAAGGGTGAGCGAACTAACTTCGAAGTGACAAAATGCCATACTCCATACGAAACCAAATAAAAACACGATTATGAGTGCATCTCAAAGCTAATTGAGTACATCTTAGAAGACGAATCTCAAACTTAATCTTAATGATAGAAAAGTAATATTAGGAGGGCAAAATAGTGTCAGCGATGTTACATGGTAACAAAAAACACCCATACCGAGTCCAATGCAAGAAAGAACATACTCATATTTTATAGCCACTTTGATTCGTGGGATTTTTTTAAAAACATACAAAGATAGGAAATACACATGATTACAATATCATGTCCATTTTAATTTTGCGTGTTTTTATTTACACCGAATTTTGTTTTATTATGCCAAGGAAAAAATACTCATAGTTCTTACCAATGGATATTAAATTCCTGAAAAATGCAGCTCAAATTCTTTCACAGAATTTTTTATATGTAGGATTCAATCCTACAAATCAGACAACCCACGTATATCTTTTCTGTAAGGATTCAAATCACCCGAAATGTCTATGATAATATTTTGAATCAAGCCCTAAAGTTGGAAGTGGTCAACTGAACCTACACTGAAGTTGCTACAGATTCACATTTGCCACGCCTGTTTCACAGTGGTGGTCAACGTGGCAAATGATTAAATTTCAGAGTAATACTGATCAAAGAACGATGATAGGTGCTTCTAGATGGAGGACCCGTTTTGTCTTTGCACGGAAATCTGTTTCGCTTAACTGACTTGTGCCGGCCACAGGCAGCGGTGAAGCTGAAAGCGTGGAATTTTGGGTCGTGTCTTTGCAATGGGCACTCCGTGTCCCTCAATCGCTGATTTTCTCTTGAAGTGATCAGAAGAAACTCTCTCATGCTGACCCGAGACGGTAAAGCAAGAGATGGAAGCAACCGTGCCCGGCTCTGCGTGCATTTGCCGATCCGCACGCACAAGGTACCGACTGGGCACGCCCCAGATGTTCCTTTCCCGGCTCGTCTCCGCGTGTGACCTGTACCCGTCGTACTTTCCCGGTGGTGAAGCTTGTTGTTTACTGTGCAATTTTCCACTAATAAGCAACACGGGTTTAAAAAAGAATTTACTCTTGTGGAAATTGAATCTGGAAGTCTCAGTCCCTGAGGTTTAAAATAGATTTCACTCTTGTGCAATTTCCACTAATAAGTAACACGGGTTCAGAGGATATCTATGGAGAGCATTTGTGCGAGTGTGGTCTTTTAGAGCCTGAGCTACATGTAGCTCTTTATTTTCAAACATTCAGAATTTATATTTTGAAGTTTTAAAAAATTACGAAACAAAATTGTAGAGATAGCCAATGATGTATGCTACATTGGTGTAAAATCTCAATGGAAATTAATTTGTATTCTAGGCTACATGAAATTGATAAAATTTGACAAATTTTATAGTCTCGAAATGTACACTGTTCACTATAAAATTTGTCAAAATTTGTTATTTTTGTGTAGCCTAGAATATGAAGCAGTTTGTATTGAGATTTTACACCATTGCAGTATATATCATTAGTTATCCATAGAATTTTGATTTGGATTTTTTTTAAATCTTTGAAACATGAATTCTAAGTGTTTAAAAATTAAAGGCTACATGTAGCTCGGCCTCCATTTGAACTTTCTGGCATTTGTGCCCCAAAACAATCTTCAATAGGCGTTATATATCTATACGGTGAAGTTAAAATTTTGAGCCACCTGTGTTGCAAATGTGGAACACCGCGACGACTGCCGTGCACAACCAAGTTCCCCGCTGAAACTTCATTGTAGCCTCCCGCTGCCAGCCTGATCTTGCCATAGACCACTGCCTGCGACAAATCGACTTGTGCGACCGTCCATCATGAACGCCCAGTCATACTGCTCTACATGGCCGTGCCCACCCCATCACCGAATCAAGGATCTCCGTCGTGTGACCGTTACTCGATTAAGGACCTTCCGCTCCCCTCCGTCGACATGCTAGCCGTGGAGGTGCCGCGCCACCCTACCATGAACCACCCCCCTGCAGCTAGGCTTCCGCAATGCAACCACCGCCGTGACCGTCTTGAAAACGATGAGTTTCCGTCCGATTCCTCTTCGGTGCACACAAGGTGTTTGACAAAGAATGGTCAAAGGTAATGTCTTGATTTTTTTGTTTTCAAAAATTGTTGTTGTGATTTAGAAGTACCTTGTAACATAGATTATTGTGTTCAAAGATGGTTTTGTTGACGATTCCTACTTCGATGAGGAGTACGCCATGGTGGAAGATCAGAACATTGCTATTCGGCAGTGAGTGAATTTATGTGAAGGCGGCGAATTGATGCGGACAACAAACTCATGCTCAACTACTTCATTTCTAGTATAGTGTATCCCGATCATTTTTTCATCGCTGGTTTAGGATGCCTCTAGATTTGGTCAATCACATTGTAGCGTGTGTGAAGTTGCATGGTTGGTTCTTCTAGTATAGCGGGAGTTGTGCCGAAGAGCTTGGGCATAACATCGAATCTTTCACTGATTTTAGAGCAATTAGTCTTCATCAACGTGGTCCTAAAAATTATCGCCAAAGCCATGGTCCGATGCCTTAACCCCAAGATGAACGACATGGCCTCCCAAAGCTAAAGCACATGCATAAAAACGAGGTGCAACCAATAGAACTATATATATCATGAACATCTTTCGTTGGCTTCATTACAATCGTATTCTGATACTTCTTATAAAGGTTGACATTGCAAAGGTTTTCGACACTACGCTGGGACTATATTCTCGATGTAATGCAATTAATGCCCTCATTTCCCCAAGTGCTGGTACTCTATTTGTTTTCAACCATAATGTGCATAGTGCTTTTTAATGGAGTTCCGAGGAAGAACATCATTAATGTTCGTGTACTTCGTGCGAGTGATCCAAAGTCGCCACTGCTATTCGGTATTGTTATCGATCTTCTTTAGCGTATCCTGTTGTTATGGCGAGTTCTTCAAATTTATACGAAATATTTTTACCTCATTAATTTCACTACCAACAAGTAATTTTTTTCACCTCACTAATCTCACTACCAACAAGTAAAAAATGTTTTTTACTTCTACCAACAAGTTCGTTTTTTTATTCAATCTAATATTTCACATTAGAAATAAATATTAACCCAAATAATATTTTGTGTATTTTTTTTACTCTTTTAGTTAGGTAGGGATGTTTAAGAAAACCTTCTGTTACAAAGCATTTCACTCTAAATTAAAGGAAACCAAATTGATTACACTACTCCGCCAATAAATTATGCCATAACATTTTCTAGTGTAGTTGTATATAACATCCTTAAATATCACAAATATAGGTACACTCATTGGGAGCATATGAATGTCAAGAAGTATTTTGATAGTAGTTTCTAGAGTACGTATAAGCTTGAAAACTTTACTGTAAGTAACTATATATTTCGAAAGTGATATGGTGTAAGCAAGTAGTTTGTCCTATCAGCCCCTCTGTTGTTATGTAGTCTTGCCCAGTTGACAATTCAGAAGATGAGGATAATCACACCCTTCCTCGAACCAAGCTATCTAACCTTTTTGGAGCACAAAGTTTGAGAAGTTTAGTGAAAATGGCCAAGCTTTCTTCCATCCCTTCTGGCTCACTAGGCTCACCTCTATCTTCGGTTTAGGAAGTACAATACTGTACAAGCAAAAGGGTGAGTGAACTAACTTCAAAGTGACAAAATGCCATACTCCATACAAGACGAAATAAAAACACGATTATGAGTGCATCTCAAAGCTACTTTGAGTACATCTTAGAAGGCAAATCTCAAAGCTAATATTAATGACAGAAAAATAATATTAGGAGTGCAAAATAATGTCAAGGATGTTAGTAGGTAGCAAGAAAACATCCATACTGAGTCCAATGCAAGAAAGAGCACACTCATATTTTATAGGCTCTTTGATTCGAGGAATTTAAAATATACAAGGATAGGAAATGCGCATGATTACAATATCATGCCCATATTAGTTTTAGATAATTTTATTTACACCAAATTTTGTTTTATTGCGCAAGGAAAAAAAATAGTCATAATTCTTACCAAGAGGACGATCAATGGATGTTAAATTCCTAAAGAATGCAGTCAAAAGTATTTCACAACAAAAAAAAAAGTGTAGGATTCAATCCCACAAACCAGACACCCATGTAGTACATTTTTTCTGTAAGCTTTCAACTCATGAGTAGACTATTCCTGTGATAATATTTTGAATCACGCCCTAAAGTTGGAAGTGGTCAATTGAAACCTACAATTGTCTTGGAAGTAGACTATTCTTATAGCAAAAGTGCATGGCACGCTTAGTTAGTGTTTATTCTAGGATCTAAAAGAAGTGTGACGTGCAAACCCAAAACCTTTCCAACAAAAAAGGGGATCAGAGAAAACGAGTTATAGCACAAAGCCACAAACGGACAAATCTATCTATACCTAATAATAAAGAAAATAAGGTTTCTTGTTCGTCCGTCCTCACTTTTACCGTTTTGCCCTCCCACCACACATGAAATTACCCACCAATGCCACTGGCAAGTGAAAATAACGGTTCAGGAAAAAATTGCGGCGTCGTCTGTCTATTCCCCAATCGTCACAAACCACCTCCGAGGTAGCGCCGCCCCCCATAGCAGAGATGGCCGTGCACGCACGACGCTCGCCATCAAGGCCGCTGCGCACCAGACCTTGCACACCTACTCCCCCGCCAAGTAGCCGTCCACCATAATCGTCGCCTCCACTGACTTCCCCGTCCCCGGCGGCGCCAATCTCAAGATCCCCGACAGCTGCGCCTTGGTTCTTGTGAACATGGTGGCGGGAAGACCCCCTATGTACAGCAGGGTCCGATGCTATACTCCAGTACAAGATTGATGAGGGCTGATTTTGGATCCAGGTCGGGCCTTAGAAGCCAGGCTCCGTCTCGTCGGATCGGTGCTGAAAAGCGGCGGAAGATGTCACTCACGGTTCCCAAGGCCGGTGGCATCTCGCCCTCTTGTGACGCCTCCCTTTTCTGTGATTTTCTATCAGCGCAGTGCTACAACCAAATCGGTGCAATTATGTCTTCAGCTAATGTACCCGATGACCTTGGCAGAAGATTTACTCCATGATTAGCAAAATGATCCCAAACAACTGGTACGGTCTTAGGTACTGCCCACACACTAGCAAATTCATGGCTTCGGTCAGTGTCGCATCGACCAATTAATTCTGTTTTCCTGTGTAACAAATTCATCATTCCGAAGATTAATTCGTACTGTACTTGGGACTGGTGTACGCACGAACCGCAGGAATGGAGCCCGAACTCTGTGGAAGTGCAACCACCGCTCTTTTCGATATCTGCGCCGCCGTTCATCCGCGCTTAATAAGAACCCTACGTATGCGCTTTCTCCGGTCTACAACCGGCCGCCATTAATCGAAAACTCTCCTCGCTCACAATGAGCGACCTCTCTCAGCTACCATCAGACACCGACATCGAGAGTAAGCCGTCGGGATGGCGTCACTGGTGGGACAAAGCTGCGACTCCTAGCAGCGATGATTCCCCGCCGCCGGACAACGGCGAGGAATGGGAGGCCGAGGAGGAGGAGGAGGAAGAGGCTGAGGAGGCGGCGGCCCGGGCGAAGGCAAAGGCGCAGCCGGTGAGCACCGTCGATGACGAGGAGGACACAAGTTCCTCCGACGCGTCGAACGACACCAACTTTTCAGAAGAGGTGACGAGCAGGAAGCGCCACCGCGAGGACGACGAGGCGGGGTCATCAAAGAAGAAGTAGTTTAATTTTTTATATGTAATTTGTTTATATTTTTCAAAGTTTTTATATGTAATTTATTTATGTTGCACCGCTTTGAATATTAGCAGCAATATTAGTACAGCGTAATTCCCTATGCATTTCTTCTATCTAATAAACTAAAAAAATAGTATTTTAAAGTTTGGGGGCGACGTTTAGTGGACGTGGCTGGGGAGCGACGCCCCCAAGTACGGCACGAACGAAACACGTCCCCAAACGATAAATTCAGCGCCGTTTGGGGGACACTTTGGGGGACACGGCTAAAAATGCTCTTAGAATCCGCAGCAACGCCGCGGGCATGTTTCCTAGTACCTAATAATAATAAAGAAAATAAGGTTTCTTGTTGGTCCGTCCTTATTTTACCGTTTTACCCTCCCACCAAACCACATAATACCACCAAATTGACACCGTACCGTTTCACTTTTTTTCCTTCTATTGACACCATACCGTTTTGCTTTCTTTTCCCTTCTTTCTCTCCCGTGAGCTGCCGAAGACCGGCCTCGATTCGTCCCGCGAAAACCATGAGGTCGAACAAGGCAAACAACAACCGACGGGTACGATTTGAACCCTGTTGGGACTCAGGTAAGAGCAGGCGCCCACGGGCAACCCGACATGGACTCCGTTTGGCAAGCTGAAGCCAATAAAAACAGACTCGATACCCTTGACAGAAACCCAGATCGACTGCAGGTTCCGCTGCTGTCGCCCGTGCTCGACATTTACGTCGTCTCGCCATCGCCAGAAATCGATCTGCGCCGCTCTTGCCGTGAGTCTCGAATTTTTTTATCGTTCTCGAACAGTCTCATCACGTACAGAGGTTGTGGTTGCCACGAAGACAAGCAGACAAGGAGATTCGATTCCCTTCATGCCAAGCTCGCCGGCGCCATCCTCGAACAGTCTCATCGTCTCGTCAGGTACGGCGGTGGTGGATAGGAGATTTTAGTTCGCTCATGTTTCCCGTCCCCATCCTTCCGGCCTTCGGCCGGCTGCTGCACCCACAAATCTGCGTCACCCATGGATCTCCAGCACATTAGCGTGAGTGTGCCCGAGTGATCCTCTCGGTCCCGACTGTTGCACGCCCGTCATCGAGGGTCAGCGCCGGACCAATGCCGCCATTATGGTGATCGCCTGATGCTCCTCTCCGTGTATGTACCGATAAGACTTGGATGCATAGGAAAATCCATCACAAGAAGTGCGGGCTACAGCAGGGAGCTGCAATCTTTCAACAGACAGCGTTAACATTGGGATTCAGATGTTGGCAGCAACAGTCAGCCATCGTCGTTCCAAACGGCACAAACTGTAGCCTGGCAATGTTCAGTTTATGCATAAACGAATTCAGAAACTCTTCTTAGTCTGAGGAGTTCAGACTCTTCTTATAGAACATAGCAAAAAAAGGATTGATTTTGTACCATTTTACTAGGTAGATTCACACTCATAAAATATATCTTTGCAAGCGAACATATTTTCATGATTTTGCAGCAAAACGAATAGTTCAGCTAACTACCACCCAGCAGCTTCCTAAATCATTACTGCACCTGCATCTGCCACTATTAGTTTTTGAAAAATTACAAAATAAAACAAAAAATTAAGGGAAGAATAAGAAATTTTATGGCGGGTGTAACAAAACTGAAGAGATGAGATGAATTTCACAGAAGAAACAAATGATAAAAAAATGACAACAACGCTATTTCAGTTGTGGGTGCTGCACTAGCGTGGTTGTCTTAATAGGTATCTTGACTTCAGCCAATGGTAGGACATGACAACAAAGCTATTTCAGTTGTACCTACATCTAAATCTGGAATTCTTCGTTTAGAAAAATATGATTTTTAATTGTTGAATTTTATGTGGTATACTCCCTCCATTGCACCAAAAGTTCCTTAGATTTATCAAAAATTGAATTTCAGTGTATGGGAGTCGTGTTTTGGAACATGGGAGAATATAACTTACACATATTTTCAATTTCAAAAAAATTAAAACAAAAAATTCGCACATACTTCACATGCTATGCGCTCACAAAGTCGTTTCATAAAAAATCGACGACGTGTGTAAAAAGATAAAATTCAATACTAAATAATGATTTTCACAAGATAAATTTCCTCTTTTTTACATAGACCAAAAAAATATTGGGTTTTCGTGAAACTTGACGAACAAGACACATATATTATAGAGATATACATGTCCAATTGTTTTCCAAAAAACTTCGACGCTTCGAAATATAATTTTTGGTAGAGGGAGCATACGCGAATATGAGCCGAATTGAGTAGTGTCTCGATACATCCAACTTTTGATAAATCTAAGACACTTCTAATAGGATGGAGGAATTACAAATTTTCAACAACCATAGTAACGCACGGGCACTTTTACTAGTAAGGCTACAAAAAGTATGAGAAATGTAGTTCGTTGCAGTACAACATGCCAACACACACAGCCTAATTTATACACCCAAAAGAGCAGCAAATTCACCGCTTTCCAAAATCAACAAATTCCATCTCAAAAAAAAAAAAAAATCAACAAATTCACAGCCCAAATGGCAATTTGTGTTCGTTCCAAAGCGTACACGACCACCCAACCTCACTGTTCATAACCACGCCACCACGCGCGAAATGGAGGAAAAGCCCCAACGTCCGAACTGTTCTTCTACCTTCCTTTCCACGCCGCGTGTCCGCCGGGCACGGCCGTGTGGGCAAGCACCCTGGAGGCCGCGGTAACGCCTGAGGCTTGCACCACCACCACATCCTCTTCGACAAGTACCACCCCGGCTACTTCGGCAAGGTCGGTATGCGCTACTTCCACAAGCTCAGCAACAGGTTCTACTGCCCGTTGGTCAAAGTCGAGAGGCTCTGGTCGATGGTGCCCGCCGAGAAGGTGGCCGAGGCGGGAGCCGACAAGGCCCCCGTGCTCGACGTCTCCCAGTTCGGCTACTTCAAGGTGCTCGATCGGCAAGGGCCTGCTCTCCGACAAGCCCATCGTCGTCAAGGCGAAGCTCATCTCCAAGATCGCTGAGAAGAAGATCAAGGCCGCCGGCGGCGCCGTCGTGCTCGTCGCATAGGGTTCCCTGCTCGTCGTAGTTGTTTCCTGTCGAAGCTATTTGTGTTGAACAAGACTTAATTAGTTCTCTATCCTGCTTCCCGTGTTGAAAGACAGCGACTTACGAGAGTTTTTGCAGTATGTGTTGCCAGATTATATCATATATTTCAGACATGTCATCTCTATGTGTGATCCTATTTATGGTTTGTTTGATCCGTGTCGTCAGTCAGTGATCAGTTATCTGCTAGTTGGCATAGGGCCCACGCCATTCAACCTTTTTCATTGTGCATAAATTCTGTTTCTGTTTGAATCATGTGAAGTGAATTCTGCCATTATTTCAAAATTATATTTAGTGTCCTAGACTAATATTTAGCTTCTGATAACACATTGATTAGTTGAATTGTTAATGCTGGGAGTATTAGGTGGGCTGTCTGTTACCATTGTTAACATGATAGATCATCAGTTATACAAAAATGCCAAACAACCCAGTTGCTCGCTTGTTGATTATTACAAGTTTTAGGGTGATTGTCATTTTTAATAACCGCCCATCTGCCCCGATCTAACGGTGACAATTAGACGGAACCAAACTGACGGAACCAAAATTACGGGACCGGAACCCAATTCGGTGGGACTGGAACCACACATATATTTTAAATGGTTTACAGTGTACACCAATGCCAGATAAACCCAACTGGTATTGAACCGAGCTCCCTAACTAAGTTGTTTGATGGACCGCGAGTGAAACATCAGGAGCTTGGTTTCGATTTAGCCATTGTTGTTTAAGATATTCTAGTCGTCATTGTTTTAACTCACTCCATTCTCTTGATTCACTCATCGAGCTAGTGTGTTTGGTGAGATAAATGTTTGGTGTTTTCTCTTGAAATTTACTGTCATTGTTTTGTCTCACTCTTTGCTCATGATTCACTCGTCTTACTTATGCATCCACTTGATATTATTATATCCTTTGCTTGGTTTCATGTTTGTGTGATGTGAAAGTAAGAAATGCGAAGCATATCAATAACCATGTGTACATCAATATGCTCCCAAATCCCAATGATGTATCACGCACATTCCACCGAAATATGGTCTGAAAAGTTCAGCCATCTGTGGAACTCAACAGCTAATCCATGCCTTGTGACGTGACACATTGCTCATGATTGTATTCGTTCAGCTTTATTTGGAATTTGCATCCTTACCGTTTATCTTTGAAATATGAGCTAACCTAAATTTTCTGTTGGCCAAGCAATAATGTGGTAGTAAAGAATTCAGATGTGAATCAGCAGGTAGGTTTTTTCTTGCTCGCCCATTCTTTTGTCAGTGGATTACATTTTTGCCACAGTTCATTGGCAATTTGATCAGTGACAAACGATCAAAAAGAAAAATTCAGAGTACTGTGGCAAATTATCAAATTCCAGAGTACAGTGGCAATGATCAAAAAAGTTGACGTGCTTTGACAAATCCTCTCGGTTGATCCAACTTCGCCACGGTGATTGCCCAGTCGTTGCTTCTAGATCGAGGACCCATTCTGTGTTTGCACGGAAATCGACTCAGCGAACGATGCTTCCGGTGAGAGGAATTTTGGGTCGTGCTGTCGCCAAACTCTCCGCGATGGCACACAGTGTCCGTCGATCGGTGTTTTTCTCTTGAAGTGATCAGAAGAAACTCTCTCGTGCTGACCCTGAGACGGTAAAGCAAGAGAAGGAAGCAACCGTGCCCGGCTCTGCGTGCATTTGCCGAACCGGCAAGCGATCCCTCGTCCGCACGCACAAGGTACCGACCGGCCACGCTCCAGATGTTCTTTTCCCGGCAAGGCTCCGCGTGCGACCTGTACCCGTCGTACTGTCCCGGTGGTGAAACTTGTTGTTTACTGTGCAATTTTCCACCAATAAACAACACGAGTTTAAAATACAGACTTTACTCTTGTACAAATTGAACCCTGAAGTCTCACCCCTCGAGGTTCAAAATATACTTTACTCTTGTGCAATTTCCATTGATAAGCAACACGGGTTCGGAGGATCTCAGAGCATCTCCAGCAGCGTCCTAAAGAGGACAAAAAACATTTCTAGCCGCGTGCCCTAAAGCCTCTTTTTCGTCCGGAGCGTCCCCTGTGTAGCAGAGACGGGCTCGGGGCGCCGGACACAACGAAAAGCGAGGCGAGGCGAGGCGTGGCGGGCCCGACGCGTCAGTGGCACATTGAAGTTTAACCTAACCGTCGTCTGCCTCTCGACGAAAGTTATTGGCGCGCATCGACGGTGCAGTTCCCGCAGAGACACAGCGAAGCATCTCGTCGCGCCTAGCTCTGCGTGCCGGCGTTAATGAGCGCCACCGCTCCCCCGCCTCCCTCCGACCTATAAATAGGGCCGCCTCTCATCGTCACTCTCACCCACAAACCCTAGCGTCTCTCTCTCCAAACCTAGCCGCCACCATCTCAAGAGTCGACGCCATGACTGGTAGAGGCGGAGGACGAGGTCACGGCCATGGCCACAACAGAGCTACACGCCCGTCGTCGCCTGCGACGGCGTCGTCTTCATCGTCGGACCTGCAGGAGGAGGAGCGACAAGTGCTGTTCGAGTTCATCGTCGCCCTCAAGGGCGACCCACACGGCATCCAGAGGCTGCCGGACACCTTCGCCGACCCGGCGACGGGCCGGGCTCGCTGCATCTGCGGGAGGCTGCCTGCGGCTGCTGCCGGTGTATTGTGGACGTGATCTACGACGCGCGCGGCAAGATGTACCTCCACATTGGTGGGGAGAAGTTTGCGCGCTACCACCACCTCGAAGCCGACTTCGTGCTCATGTTCTCCTACCTCGGCGAGGGGAACATGAGCGTCAAGGTGTTCGATGAGACGCACTGTAATATCCCAGGTTTAGAGGCTACAAAATGAGAGAACACCAAAGTGTGCATTGCATTCATGCATAGAAAATCTGGGGAATTTTTGCGCTTTCAAATAAAACTTACCACAGTAACTGAAGTTTCACTTGACTTGCTGAAATTGAAGTAGACCATCAAGTCAAGCGCTATAAACTTCACTGTGATCTTTGCTAAAACCTTATTTTAGGTAGACATAATTTGATTCATAGGTTGGATCAAAAGAAACTATAACTATTACACAACACTTTAAGTGAGGATCAAATACCAAATCCTATAAAGGATCATAGCATGGTATTCCTTACAACAACACATTCTTTAAGAATCAAACCCTAACTTATTAACACTTAAAAGTTAGCAACTACCTTTCTGTGTAATTTAATTCACTTCTAAACTTATTACCAAATAAGGTAAACCACAAGGTCTAAAGTGCATAAAAGCCACACATTCTTATTTAAATCATAACTTATTAAATATGTGGAATATCATAAAACTAAATCCGTTTACATTACGAATTATAGTTCAAACTATTTGAATAAAACTAACTATGAGTATTTTGAAACTCATATGATCACGCTTTGGTGAAATCAAACACCAACTATTCAAAATTGAGGAATAACCTTCAACCTTGACCTTTTGATCAATATTATAATATATCAAATATGATATAGTGCCTCATCCACAATAATAAAACCATCCACGCGATATTTAGTAACAAATGCCATTTGACTATCTAAAAATAAATCATATGAGAGGATAATGATCATGCCACATAGGATGAAAATATCTACATGACTTCCATTCCTAGATTTGCCACCTCATGCTCAAAGGATTGCTATGGATGAGGGCATGACAACTAAGAACCTTATTCATCAAATTAAAATAAGAGTCACCTACCCATGTGTCATGATACTAGAGCTTGCCCAAGCCTATAAAAGGAGCCACACCCTTCATCCATTTAATCATCTAGTACCTTGTTACAAGGAAACCAAAACCTTGAGACCACCCATACCTTAGCTAGGATCAAGATGAAGAAGCTAGGAGGTGAGGCATACCACAAGATGCAGGTTTACCAGAATTCCAGAAGAACAAACTACATAAGATACCAAGGTAGAATTCCTAGGCAAACCATATATTTAGAGGATCATATCATCACCTCTTGAGTAGGACCTTAGGCTATTCCAAGACATTTAGAAGTGAGAGAGATTATAGATGCTAACCTTAGCCATGTTGACAAGGGATTAACTTGTCAATGCCTACGAGTTGTAGACTAGGGTTTTAGTCGGAAGTGGAGGGCAAGTAGATCTCGAAGGTTTCAGCCGAAAAGTACTCGACGATATGAAAACGAGGGTTTGTGAGACAATAAATCGATGATTTCTTTGTCCCTCGACTCCCCCTTATATAGGAGGCGGAGCCGAGGGATTCGTGATACAAAAGTTACAGAGTCCGGGAGGGTTTCCAACTCATCCCGCAAGATTACAAATATTATCTCCTAATACAACTCTAGCTTTCCTTAATAGTAATTTGGGCTTCCGATTCTTCTTATCCGTCGGGCCGTGGGCCTTCAGTAAACCCCGGGTACCATCTTCGGCAGGCCCATTAGGGATGCCTATGTCACATGTCTATCCTAGAGAATACTAGAGTAGTATTAAATCCTACTTGTTCAAACCAACCTTTAATCTTGGAGGTGAGAGCCATATTCTATTAGTGAAACATAACTAAAAACCTAGACCATTCCAATCCATGTTTCACTAGGGATTATAAGTAGAACCCTACCACACCTTATTTCCATTTATGTTCCAATTAATAAAACATAACCAAAAACCCTAGATCAAAGTACATAAACCCTATGCTTAAACCCTAATTTGCGCATCATAAGCAAACCCTAAGATCATACCCTAAACTTAAGTACTGATAAATAATTAGTTGAACAAACAGTAGCTAGGATTTTAAATAAAACTAAATAAATTTCTATGCCCTTAACAACATTTGGGCACATGAAATAATGCTCATGACATTATTCCCAAACTAAGAAACCATATGGTTAATTCTGGATAAACCAAACTAGATTCCAAAATTTATAAATAACTTTGCACATGAAATCATGAAACCAACATCATCTCTAAAATTGAACAATTAATATTGTTAAGCACATTAGCAAAACCTAATTATATGTTTATCATGAAAGTATCATCAATTTCAAAGCACTTAAACAGATTTGGTTTCTTAAATAAAAAGGAATTGAAATGAACAAATATATTCATGTCTATTTTAAATTTAGCATGACCCTCACAAAATAAAATTTAATTAAATATTAAATATTTGTTTGAATAACACAATTATGTAGTAAGCATTATTATCAAGTTCTATTAAGGTTCAAAAAGTTGGATACTTGCAAGCAAAGCAAATTTTGAATTTGAATTCAAACAAAGAAACATAAAAAAAAGAAACCAGAAATAAGAAAAGGAGAGAGACTTACCTTGCCAGGCCACCGCAGCCAAGTAGCAACCCACGTCGCCAGCCCAGCCCACGAACGAAATAGCCCACGCCACCATACCCCTTCGTGCGATAAGAAACAAAGGAGACAAGCGTCGTCTTCTTCTCCGAAGACGGCATCGCAGAGGGGAAGCTTTGCCACGTCCTCGCCGCCGATAAGATCAAGCCGGACATTGTCAGAAGTTCCAGAGCTAGACCGCATGGCCCTGAAATCCGTTGCCAGTAGGATTATTAAGATTCGTGCACTCGAACCCTAACTCACCCCGTCTCCGCATCCTGGCCGTTGGTTGCCGACGCTCACCGTCGACAGAGACCATATCTAGAACTATAAAAGGGCCAGTGAGATCGCCACGGCTCTAGAAACCCTAGACGCCCATCCTTATGCTCTCTCGTTCTCTCTTCCTCCCACAATCCGCAAGATTTTGTTTCCGGTGACCTCCATGGCACCGTCAATTGAGAGCACCCCAGAGACCGTCGAGTGGCTGGGGAGGTGCGCAAGTGCATGCTGAACATCTCTGCAAAAGGAACCGAGCTCGGGTGCCTCAAGTCAAGCGAATTTCATCGTTCCCTTTCTCCGGTCATTGCCGGGAATAGCGAGATAGGGCTCTCTCTCATCCATAGTCGTCGACACCGAGCATTCCATTCGCATCAGGGTAAGATTTCACATCTCTGGATCCATGAATTGCATCTTCTTGTCGTCTGTAGCCTATTCTTGCATTTTGGCCGGAGCCCGCCACCGCAGAGGTGTTCGCCGGAGTTGCTCCGGTGACCTATTGGTGGTGGCGTTGATGCTCACGTACTCAGCATCGATTCGCGGTTCGAACGCACTTCAAATCGTCGTCTCTGGTGCCCTGTATCCTCGTCGCCGTTGCTCGCCAGCATTCTCTCCAACGAGGTGACATGGAGGAGGGACCCGTTGGCCATATTGACCCATTCAACTACCAACAAGGCAGTTGACCTGGACTTGGTCCCTCCAGTCTGTGTCTAGGGGTAGAATCGAATCGGTACAGTTAGTATTTTCTAGTTATTTCAAATTCCAGAATATTACTGAAACTTTGACAAAATTCATTTCAAATAAGAAAAATGCAAATAAGATATCAAAATCTTCACAAAAATAAACTCCATTCAATAAAAATATAATATAAAAATGTTTGTAAAAAAATCAATTATGTTAACCTCTATTAATTATGCCTTTTCATTTATCCTAGATTTAAATAAAATTCAATAATTAGTTAAGTTTCAAAATTAAATATGACTAAGTAAAATATTAAGATTAATTTTCTTATCATATTTTCGTTAACTTATATATTAGTGGTATGTCATAAACCCTAAATTGCAAATTACCATTTCCCATTTTCTTTAAATAATAATAAAGCAAGAAAATGTTAAAAGCTAATATTATTTTTGTAGTCAAAGGCTTATATACTTACTTGAACCTTTTTAGTCAACAAGTTATTATTTTAAAATTAATAACAACTATAAAGCCCTAATTCCTAAATTAAACCCTAAATAGTATTTATCTTAACTATTAAATATTTTAAAATAATAAAATGCTAAGACCATTATTAATCTTACTTCAAAGTGATTAGTAAATTCAACTCTTTTACCAATTATTATTTTAGGAATTGTATCATAAATTAGAAACCTAGTTCTAATATAAGTAGAAACTTGATCTCATTAATTATTTTATGTGATCATCTCAAATCATTTTCAACTCTAAAACTCTAAGGGTTTATCACATGTGATCATATAATCTACACCTTACTCATATGTTCAACCTAAGAAGATTAATTCATGCTTATGATCTACTAAAATAAAACTAGGTTCAATTCACATGAAGTCACATATTAGGTGCAAACCCTAACTTGTTACTCGCATATTAATACCATTGATCACCATTCTTAATACCACACCATTGGAATCAATCCTAACCATCATATCTTAGTAGAACCATGGTGATCAACCATAATACCAAAATTGGATAGCAATTCACCTTACTTGCTTCTACTCAACTAAACCTAACTTGGGGATAATAAACCATCTAGTTTAGGAGCCCATTATTGATTACTTAGTGAAGCAAATGAGAAGTCATAGTAAACCCTAATTTTTAACTCATGGTACCACCTTGATAACCATCCTTTGATATGATACATATGATCAACCATAGTAATAAACCTGCAAATACTAGCTGCATATAGACTCATTCTACTTAAGAACCAACTAGTCCCTAGTAGTGAACTAAATGAATCCAATAGTAAACTCTAGAAGCACATATCTCCTATTTGTAGTAATTCTTTTTCTTTATTAAACCTGTTCTTCAAGAGTTATTCTTTTGAAGTACATAATAAGTAATCATCAACCATGCACTATAAGACTTAAAACTAATAACTACTCTTTATATGTTATGCAACCACTATTCCTTGTGTGTATGATTGTTATGATGTCTTATCTCACTTGTTTATGATACTAATATAACGAAACCCTAATAAGAACCTTGTTTGAGAACCATCCTAAAAGTGCAACACACCCTAAAGAAATCTTTACAACTCACCCAATCCTAAATCATCGGGGTTAGGTTACGCTAGGGGCGATTGCATCTCATACTATGCATTATAGTATATTTTCTAGTTCTTTAAACATTGTCCTTACCGGATGATGATGGTATTTCAGAATTTGGAGTGATCACGTATCGAAGCTTTTGCCTGCATAATCTTGCAGTCAATAAAGGCAAGTTCATCGCTTGCTCATGTCATTTGATTATTTTTATCAAACTATATGCAAAGTACTATACTTATCACTCTGCATTGAAAAGCAAAATATTATTTTACAATTATGAATATGACTATGTGGTGGGGAATGGAACCATGGTATGTGTTGATGGTGGAGGTTCCATTGCACGGGTACTACTTATCTAGGAGTAATCACCAATGCCGTCTAGTGATTCTAGCGTCGTACATATCGCGTTAACCATAAGATCTATAATGGCTCTGGGGAAGTCAGCTGTATCTTTTATCTCTCACATATCAACGGATCAGTGATAAGGGTTGCTGATACGTCTATTTTGCATCACTATTTTATATCATAATTTGCTGTTATTCATTGATATATTTCATATTTAGAGGTAATACTTATGTTATTTCATCTATTTTGCATGTTTCATGATTATTGGAGGATCACGCACCGGGGTCAGGATTCTGCTGGAAAAAGCGCCGTCAGAATGCAATATTTCGGAAGATCAACAATTGACGGAAATTATATAAAAAATCCTATTTTTCCAGAAGACGAAGAGAGCCAGAAGGAGGAGCCGACGAGGGCCGCCATGGGCCCCCCTCATAGGCCGGCGCGGGCCCTGCCCTGGCCGCGCCGCCATGTGGGGAGGGGGCCCACAGCCCCCTCTGGCCTCCTCTCCTTCTCGTACATCTTCGTCCCGAAAACCTAAGCCCTAGAGGATAGTCGCGAAGAGTCACAGCCGCCTCTGCGGGGCGGAAAACACCAGAGAGAAGAGAGCTCTCCGGCAGGCTGAAATCTGCCGGGGAAATTCCCTCCCGAAGGGGGAAATCGACGCCATCGTCACCGTCATCGAGCTGGACATCATCTCCATCACCATCACCATCATCTCCATCATCATCACCGCCGTCTCCACCGCTGCACCTCATCACCGCTGTAACAATTTGGGTTGGATCTTGATTGTTTGATAGGGGAAACTCTCCCGGTATTGATTTCTACTTGTTATTGATGCTATTGAGTGAAACCATTGAACCAAGGTTTATGTTTAGATTGTTATTCATCATCATATCACCTCTGATCATGTTCCATATGATGTCTCGTGAGTAGTTCGTTTAGTTCTTGAGGACATGAGTGAAGTCTAAATGTTAGTAGTGAATTATGGTTGAGTAATATTCAATGTTATGATATTTAAGTTGTGGTGTTATTCTTCTAGTGGTGTCATGTGAACGTCGACTACATGATACTTCACCTTTATGGGCCTAGGGGAATACATCTTGTACTCGTTTGCCAATTGCGGGGTTGCCGGAGTGACAGAAACCTAAACCCCCGTTGGTATATCGATGCAGGAGGGATAGCAGGATCTCAGAGTTTAAGGCTGTGGTTAGATTTATCTTAATTACTTTCTTGTAGTTGCGGATGCTTGCAAGGGGTATAATCACAAGTATGTATTAGTCCTAGGAAGGACGGTGCATTAGCATAGGTTCACCCACACAACACTTATCAAAACAATGAAGATTAATCAGCTGTATGAAGCGAAAGCACTAGACTAAATTCCCGTGTGTCCTCAAGAACGTTTGGTCATTATAAGTAAACAAACCGGCTTGTCCTTTGTGCTAAAAAGGATTGGGCCACTCGCTGCAATTATTTCTCTCGCACTTTACTTACTCGTACTTTATTCAACTGCTACATCAAAACCCCCTGAATACTTGTCTGTGAGCATTTACAGTGATTCCTACATCGAAACTGCTTGTCAACACCTTCTGCTCCTCGTTGGGTTCGACACTCTTACTTATTGAAAATACTACGATACACCCCCTATACTTATGGGTCATCAAGACTATTTTCTGGCGCCGTTGCCGGGGAGTGAAGCGCTATTGGTAAGTGGAATTGGTAAGGGAAACTTTTACTATTAGTGCTGATTTTATTCCTGCCTGCTGCTATAATTCATTATGGAGAGATCTTCTCTTGAATTTTTATTTGGAAAATCTACTACTGCTGCAAAGGTAGTGGATGAGGCGCCAGGTGAGGAAGAAGTTCCATACAAAATACCTATGAAAATTATTGAACGTGTTGTGGATAACCGTTACACAGGGGATGGAACTGTCCATCCTGGAGATCATTTACTGTTCTTACATGAATTATGCGGTTTATTCAAGTGTGCAGGTATTGCTATGGATGAAGTGAGGAAGAAGCTATTCTCTATATCGCTGTCTGGTAAAGCGGCGCATTGGTATAAATTACTGGATAATGGGGATTCTCTTGAATGGAATGATATTGTGCCCCAATTTTATTCTAAGTTCTATCCTCCAAGTGAAATTCACAAAGACCGGAACCGCATATATAATTTCTGGCCTAATGGTGGAGAGAGTATTGCCCAAGCGTGGGGGAGATTGAAGTCTTTAATGCTCAAATGCCCCATTCATGAGCTTCATGGTAATATTATTATTGATAATTTCTATGCAAGACTTTCTTTTCAAGACAAGACCTTGCTGGATACTTCTTGTTCTGGATCATTTACACGCAATAAAGAAGAGTTTAAAAGGGACCTTCTTAATCGGATCCAGGAGAATACTGAAGGATGGGAGAACGACAAAGATAGAGAGTCAGGTATAAAATATGATTATAAATGCATTGAAGTTTTTATGGATACTGATAAATTTCGTAATATGAGTGCAACTTATGGTCTTGATTCTCAAGTTGCTGCAAATCTTTATAAAGCTTTTGCCTCTCATTATGAATTGCCTAAGAAGAACTTTGATAATTATCATGAACCGTATAAAGATAAAATTGATTCATCTATAAATAAATGTGTTGTAGTTGAAACTGTTGATCATGTTATTCCTGAAGCTTATATTGAAAAAACTCCTTTCCCTGCTAAGATGAAGGAGTATTCTGTTATAAATAGTGCGGTTAATAAAAGTGAAAAGAAACCTATAGAACCTGAAGAGTAAATAAAGGTTGAACCTGCTGTTGCAATAGTTAAAGATCTTGTGACTGAAAATGTGGAGGATGGTCATATTATTTTCTGTGAAGATGCTTCTAATATTGTTTCACATCCTAATAAGTCTAGAAAGACTAGTGTTCCTATGCTATCTGTTAGAATTGGTGATCATTGCTATTATGGTTTATGCGATATTGGTGCAAGTATTAGTGCTATTCCTTATGAGCTTTATACGGAGATTATGCACGAAATTGGTTCTTGTGAACTTGAAGATATTGATGTGGTTATTCGGCTGGCTAATAGAGAAACTATCTCTCCAATTGGTATTGTTCGAGACGTGGAAGTTCTATGTGGTAAGATTAAATATCCTGCTGACTTTTTGGTACTTGGTTCTGCTGCTAGTAAGTATTGTCCTATCATTTTTGGTAGACCTTTTATAAATACTTGTGGGGCTGTTATAGATTGCAAGAAAGAGAAAATTTTGACTAAATTTGCTGGTGAATCTTATGAGTTTAATTTCTCTAAATTTGCCAAAACTCCTTATAAAGCTGATTCGCCTAATAATGATTTTAGAGTTGAACAGTGTGCATCTATTGCTCTTGCTCCTAATAATCCTTTGCAGCAACATTTGGAGAATAGTGAGAGTGAAGTTTTTAGGGAAGAAAGAAATGAGCTTGATGAAATTTTCCTTCGTCAACCTATTCTTAAGCATGATTTACCGGTAGAAGATCTAGGTACGACACCACCACCAAAGGAAGATCCTGTCTTTGATTTAAAACCATTGCCTGATAATCTTAAATATGCTCATATTGATGATAAGAAAATATATCCTGTTATTATTAGTTCTAAGCTTTCAGAGTTTGAAGAAGAAAGGTTATTGGAAATATTGAAGAAACACCGAGGAGCTATTGGCTACACTCTTGATGACTTGAAGGGGATTTCTCCCTCTATTTGCCAACATGCCATTAATATGGAAGATGATGCAAAGCCTGTTGTTGAACATCAGCGTCGTCTAATTCCTAAGATGAAGGATGTGGTAAGAAATGAGGTATTAAAACTTCTTGAAGCTGGTATTATATATCCTATTGCTGATAGTAGATGGGTTAGTCCTGTGCATTGTGTTCCTAAGAAAGGAGGAATGACTGTTGTACCTAATGATAATGATGAGCTCATACCTCAAAGAGTAGTTGTAGGGTATAGAATGTGCATTGATTACCGGAAAGTTAATAAGGTTACTAAGAAAGATCATTACCCTTTACCTTTTATTGATCAAATGTTAGAAAGGTTATCTAAAAATACTCAATTTTGTTTTCTAGACGGTTATTCTGGGTTTTCACAAATTGCTGTTAAAACTAAGGATCAAGAGAAAACCACTTTCACTTGTCCCTATGGAACCTATGCTTATAGACGCATGCCTTTTGGTTTATGTAATGCTCCTGCTACTTTTCAAAGATGCATGTCTGCTATTTTTCATGGCTTTTGTGAGAATATTGTAGAGGTATTCGTGGATGATTTTTCCGTCTATGGGAATTCTTTTGATAATTGCTTGCGGAACCTCGATAAAGTTTTGCAGAGGTGTGAAGAAACTAACCTTGTTCTTAATTGGGAGAAATGCCACTTTATGGTTAATGAAGGAATTGTATTGGGACATAAAATTTCCGAGAGAGGTATTGAAGTTGATAGAGCTAAAGTTGAAGCAATTGAGAAGATGCCCTATCCTAGGGATGTTAAAGGTATTCGTAGTGTTCTTGGTCATGCTGGGTTTTATAGGAGATTCATTAAAGATTTCTCCGAGATTTCAAAACCTCTTACTAATCTTCTTCAAAAAGATATACCTTTTGTTTTTGATGATGATTGTAAGGAAGCTTTTGAAACTCTAAAGAAAGCCTTAACAACTGCTCCTATAGTGGAACCTCCTGATTGGAACTTACCATTTGAAATTATGTGTAATGCTAGTGATTTTGCTGTAGGCGCTCTTCTTGGACAACGAGTAGATAAAAAATTGAATGTTATTCATTATGCTAGTAAAACTCTTGATGCTGCTCAAAGAAATTATGCTACAACTGAAAAGGAATTGTTAGCTGTAGTCTTTGCTTGTGATAAGTTTAGATCTTATATTGTTGACTCAAAAGTTACAATTCATACTGATCATGCTGCAATCAGATACCTTATGCAAAATAAAGATGCTAAGCCAAGGCTTATTAGATGGGTGCTTGTGTTGCAAGAATTTGATTTGCATATTGTAGATAGGAAAGGTGCTAATAATCCTGTTGCTGATAATTTGTCTAGATTGGAAAATATTGCTTATGATCCTGTTCCTGTCAATGATAGTTTTCCAAATGAACAATTGGCTGTAATAAAGGTGAGCTCGCGAGGTAGCCCTTGGTATGCTGATTATGCTAACTTTATTGTTTCCAAGTACTTGCCTCCAACCTTTTCAGCCCAGCAAAGGAGGAAATTCTTTTATGACTTGAGGCATTATTTTTGGGATGACCCACACTTATATAAAGAAGGAGTGGATGGTATTCTGCGAAGATGTGTTCCCGAATATGAACAACAAGAGATATTGAGTAAATGTCATGGTAGTGCTTATGGAGGACATCACGCCAGAGATAGAACCACGCAAAGGTTCTACAATCATGTTTTTATTGGCCAACTCTCTTCAAAGATGCAAGGAAGTTTATTTTATCTTGTGATGAATGTCAAAGGGTTGGTAATATCTCCAGACGCAATGAAATGCCTATGAATTACACTCTTGTTATTGAACCATTCGATTGTTGGGGATTTGACTTCATGGGACCTTTTCCCTCTTCAGAAGGTAACACTCATATACTTGTCGCTGTTGATTATATTACTAAATGGGTGGAAGCCATACCCACAAAAAGTGCTGATGGTGAGACCTCTCTAAGAATGCTTTTAGATATTATTTTTCCTCGATTTGGAGTTCCTAGATATATTATGACTGATGGAGGTTCTCATTTTATTCATGGTGGTTTTAGAAAAACTCTTGCTAAATATGGTATTAATCATAGAATTGCTTCCGCTTATCATCCTCAAACTAGTGGGCAAGTAGAACTATCAAATAGAGAGATTAAATCTATCTTGCAAAAGACTGTTAATAAAACTAGAAAGAATTGGGCTAGTAAATTGAAGGAAGCACTATGGGCTTATAGAACTGCTTATAAAAATCCCATGGGTATATAAAATGGTTTATGGAAAAGCTTGTCATTTACCTTTAGAACTAGAGCACAAAGCTTATTGGGCTGTAAGAGAACTAAATAAAGATCCTAAACTTGCCGGTAAGAAGAGATTGCTACAATTGAGTTCTCTAGATGAATGGAGAAGTGAAGCTTATGAGAATGCTAAACTCTTTAAAGAGAAAGTTAAGAAATGGCATGATAGAAGAATTATCAAAAGAGAATTTAATATTGGGGATAAAGTCCTATTGTATCGGTCTCGTCTCAGATTCTTTGCAGGGAAATTACTCTCAAAATGGGAAGGACCATATGTCGTTGAGGAGGTGTATCGTTCAGGGGCGATTAAAATTAGTTCTCTCCAAGGCGATGCCACACAAGTGGTGAATGGACAAAGACTCAAGCATTATATCTCAGGTGATTCTTATAATGAAGATGTTGATGTTATTCGAGTGGAAACTCCGGAAGCTTTCATCAAAGGACAAATTGACAGTCCGGCAGAATTCGACTATGAATAGGTAACAGTACTGGTAATAAAAACTTCGCGTTTTACTTTCCGAACAATGTTTTTGCTGTTTTTGGAAAATATGAAAAATTACGAGATCGAAACGGAGTGGAGGAGACGCACGAGGGCGTGCCCCATAGGCCGGCGCGGGCCCCAGCCTGGCCGCACCGCCCTATGAGGTGGGTCCCTCGTGGCCCCTCTCCGACTCTGGTTTGACCTGGTACTTTCCTTTTGTCGTAAAAATTCCTGCTATATAACCCCCCGGACTCCTGGAGGTCCGTATATCTTTTTCTCGATGTGTTGTTTCGAGCTGTTTCTGCCAGGATCTGTTTTCAATCTAGAAGCACCATGGTCTCCAACAATAAGGGCAAGGGGCTTTCAGATGAAGATATTCAAGATCCCGAGTGGAAAGAGGTGGATAAGAGCGTGAAGGAAGACGATGAAGAAGAAGTGGAGGAAGACTCGCGTGCGTACCTGCGTGCTGCCATCGCAAGCATCGAGGTGGTTGAAAACCCTTCCAGTGCCACGAGGAGCGCAAGAATTCGCACCGGAGGAAGGGTTCCACGTCACTACCTAGCTCCAAAGACGTCTTCTCCAGGCACTTACCATCCCTTCCGCAATCTAATTTACAATAATCAAATTGAAAGGACTCCCAAAGCAGCATTGCCTAGCAATTGGGATATAGATCGTTGTAACACTGCGGGAAGGGTGAAGCCTGAAGCTGAAGAGTGGGGGAATAACTCCAAGAGTTGGGACTCGCCGTCGGACGTACTTCTTAGCCGCGTCGAGCACAATTCAGAGATGATCCGCAACCTCATGTACAAGATTGATGAGCTTCAGGAGCTTGTTGAGAAGCTTGTCAAGAATGCATCACCACCACCGCCGAAGGAGTAATTCATCATCGGTATTGGCATCCCCTTGGTTTGTTCCAAGCTTGGGGGAGTGCCGCAATATCACATCATCACTATCTTTTACTTTTTACTATCAAGTAGTGTCATATCATGAGTAGGGAAGTTATCATATAAGATGGGTTGCAGTGTGGAAGTATCTCTCTTTAGTTGGTTGTCTATATATCCCTTGGTGTGAGTTATCGTTATGGAATATTAATGAGAAGTATTATCATTTACATATTGCACATCTTATTTTAGTTTGCAATCTCTATTATATGATTGATCTTGTTATTAGTATTGGTATCACTTTGGGAGCATTGAATAAATCTATTTGGTTTTGGCAAACTTAGCATTGGTCAATAGCAACAACACTTTGAGGTTTAAGTAGAAAAGAGAAATACATGTAGATATGTTGTTTCATTGTCTTTCTTTCTTGTTAGCTCTTAAGCTTATTATTCTGAAGTTAAAATTATTTGTGCTTACAAGGAAGATGCATGATTGTTTCTATCACATGTATATTTGTTTGTTTCTCTCAACTCTTATGCTTGCTAATTAACATTGCTAGCCAAAAACCTGTACCGAGAGGGAATGCTTCTCGTGCATCCAAACTGTAACCCCAACCTATGCCATTTGTGTCCACCATAACTACCTACTACATGGTATTTCCTGCCATTCCAAGTAAATACTTCGTGTTCTACCTTTAAACAATTCAAAATTTATCATCCCTTATTTGTGTCAATGCCTTTTACTCTTCCATGTTTAGTACAAGTTTTATCTGAATGAATATAGCTTTGAAAGTTATCAATGATTATGAGGAGATTATTATGATTGAGTATGCAAGTTGTGCCATATAAACTTTAACATGAGAGCGCTGCTCGATAGATAAGTATAACCTGTTAATTATTCTCTGACCAAGAACGAAGTTTGCCATCACCAATTATGATTTCTTATGCACCTTTATTCGTGATCACCTTATACTTGTTTCAAGTTGAATTATATGAGGAAGTTGTTCACTAGAATGTCTTGTGTGAATGAATATGATGCTTCTTGTCCGTATTTTATTTATCGACTCTTCACTCCATAAACATGTGGTCCTGTTTACCGAGTTCAGTTTCGCTTGGGGGGAGTTGATACGTCCATTTTGCATCACTATTTTATATCATAATTTGCTGGTATTCATTGATATATTTCATATTTAGAGGTAATACTTATGTTATTTCATCTATTTTGCATGTTTCATGATTATTGGAGGATCACGCACCGGGGTCAGGATTCTGCTGGAAAAAACACCGTCAGAATGCAATATTTCGGAAGATCAACAATTGACAGAAATTATATGAAAAATCCTATTTTTCCAGAAGACGAAGAGAGCCAGAAGGAGGAGCCGAGGAGGGCCGCCATGGGCCCCCCTCATAGGCCGGCGCGGGCCCTGCCCTGGCCGCGCCGCCATGTGGGGAGGGGGCCCACAGCCCCCTCTGGCCTCCTCTCCTTCGCGTACATCTTCGTCCCGAAAACCTAAGCCCCAGAGGATAGTCGCGAAGAGTCACAGCCGCCTCTGCGGGGTGGAAAACACCAGAGAGAAAAGAGCTCTCCGGCAGGCTGAAATCTGCCGGGGAAATTCCCTCCCGGAGGGGGAAATCGACGCCATCGTCACCGTCATCGAGCTGGACATCATCTCCATCACCATCACCATCATCTCCATCATCATCACCGCCGTCTCCACTGCTGCACCTCGTCACCGCTGTAACACTTTGGGTTGGATCTTGATTGTTTGATAGGGGAAACTCTCCCGGTATTGATTTCTACTTGTTATTGATGCTATTGAGTGAAACCATTGAACCAAGGTTTATGTTCAGATTGTTATTCATCATCATATCACCTCTGATCATGTTCCATATGATGTCCCATGAGTAGTTCGTTTAGTTCTTGAGGACATGAGTGAAGTCTAAATGTTAGTAGTGAATTATGGTTGAGTAATATTCAATGTTATGATATTTAAGTTGTGGTGTTATTCTTCTAGTGGTGTCATGTGAACGTCGACTACATGATACTTCACCTTTATGGGCCTAGGGGAATACATCTTGTACTCGTTTTCCAATTGCGGGGTTGCCGGAGTGACAGAAACCTAAACCCCCGTTGGTATATCGATGCAGGAGGGATAGCAGGATCTCAGAGTTTAAGGCTGTGGTTAGATTTATCTTAATTACTTTCTTGTAGTTGTGGATGCTTGCAAGGGGTATAATCACAAGTATGTATTAGTCCTAGGAAGGGCGGTGCATTAGCATAGGTTCACCCACACAACACTTATCAAAACAATGAAGATTAATCAGCTGTATGAAGCGAAAGCACTAGACTAAATTCCCGTGTGTCCTCAAGAACGTTTGGTCATTATAAGTAAACAAACCGGCTTGTCCTTTGTGCTAAAAAGGATTGGGCCACTCGCTGCAATTATTTCTCTCGCACTTTACTTACTCGTACTTTATTCAACTGCTACATCAAAACCCCCTGAATACTTGTCTGTGGGCATTTACAGTGATTCCTACATCGAAACTGCTTGTCAACACCTTCTGCTCCTCGTTGGGTTCGACACTCTTACTTATTGAAAATACTACGATACACCCCCTATACTTGTGGGTCATCAGTTGCCTGTATCAGTCTATCTATTTGATAAAGGCGAGGACGGTGGTCCGTAACAATCTACCAATAGATATAGGAGAGGGCATACTTTTTAAAGGTCTATAATGGATTGTAAGAGTTGTTCGGGCTAGTCTATCTATAGTGTATATGACAAGGCATGTGAATTGTTCGGAACAGTCTACCATAATGGTAAAGGTGAGAACAAATGCCTGAGTCAGTCTAGCTATAGATAAAGGGCATGGCAGACTTACAAAAGGGTGGGTATGCGGGGTCGCAGAGAAGTCAGTGATTGGCTTGGATCTTACACCTGGCCTCACACCAAGAAAGTGTGGACGGGAAATCCGCGTCTGGATGGCAACAAGGATAAGGTCTCTTATGGGAAAAGTAACGCACCTCAATTGTGGCTATCACTCCCTGTTCCGGGAAGGGAACTACGAACGCAGCAGGAAAGGTACTCCGTGAAGTTCTGGTCAACCTGTGAAGACTGACGGGTATAGTTTTCAGAATAAAATAAACCTTTTGAAGAAATGTTTACGAAAACTTGCATTCGCCTATAACTTTCTGGTCTGTGGCTGTAGCTAGTGCATGATACACCTATTTCCTAGAATGAACGAGTACGCTCGTACTCATCCCTCTTTGAATCCCCTGCTTAGTTATGGAGGCACCGGAGGAGAAACTACCGTGGAATTCGAAGACAAATGAGTCTACTGCAACAAGATAAAGAATCCAATCAAAGAAGTCAATGTAGTCAACTTCTGCATTAGCTAGAGTGGAAACTTAGACTAGTAATAGAAGGGAATATTTCCCTAATCCTAGCACCTAAGTAGCTAGAGTTCTATAGCAAGCCAAGTATCTCTAGAGCTAGAATTAGCAATAAGTTAGACAACGAGTCGTTCTTCTGGAGTTTTATTTGAAGTTTTACCTCACTGTAAAGTAGGAGACTATGTTGATCTTCTATAAACAGTTCATGTATCCTTCTATAGACATGCCTTGGACTCGCATATGTTTCTGTTATACCACTCTGAGGGATGTAATATTAGTGGAATGGTATTTCACTTGTGTTATGTCAACGACTTGCGTACTACACTATGCAGTGGTATGCTGGGTCACCACACGCGCTGCCGCCGACATTACCACGACGACAACGCCGAGGAGGACGGCGACTGAGTGTTGTTTCTTAGCAGCGAAAATAGGCACGGAGGTTTCTGGTTGTTCTTCCTCGAAAGAACCAATAGGAGCACCATCAATAGCTGGATTTTCCAGTTTGGGTGACTGGGAGTGCCTGAGAGTGTTCTTTCTTGGCAGCGAACACATGAAATCTTTGATGCCAACACTAGTTAGGTTTAGTTATTTTGCAATGTTTTATATTTGTGTCAACCATGTTTCAAACTATGTATTAGTTTGTGAAAACCATGGTCCAAGTTATACCTTCGTGTAAACCATGTTCCCAATTATGTATTAGTTTGTATAATGTTATTCTTTTTATTGAAATAAAAATATAAAAAACCAAAAAAATTGTATTTTAATGTTTGGGGGCGGCGTTTGGAGGACGCGGCTGGAGAGCGACATCCTCCAAACGTGACACGAACGAAACACGTCCCCCAAACGCTCGATCCGACGCTGTTTGGGGACGGTTTGAGGGACACAGAATGGAGATGCTCTTAGACAACATTTGTGCCCCAAAACAATCATCAACAGGTGCCATATTTCGGCTATCCGATGTGCGACTGTCGGTCGATTAAGGACCTTCGACTCCCCAATGTCCGATGTCGGTCGATTAAGGACCTTCCACTTCCCTACGTCCATCTGTTGGCCGTGGAGGTGCCGCGCCGCCCTCCCATGACAAGCCGTCCTTCCCCGAGCAGCTAGGCTTCTGCCACGTGACCGCCCGACTATTTATAGACCACCACTATGACCGTCTCTGCCCCGATGAGCAGCGACCAATTCCCGCCTCGATGCACACAAGACGTTTGACAAGAAAAAAAAGGTGAAAGGTGATCTCTTGATTTTTTTGTTTCCATAAATTGCTATTGCGATGTAGAAGTAGCTTTTAACATAAATTATTGTGTTTCGAAGATGGTTTTGTTGATGATTCATTTTTAGATGAGAAGTGTGATATGGAGGATGAGGGCTTGCTATTCAGCGGTGAATTTATGCGAAGGCGGCGAATTGATGCGGATAACAAACTCGTTTTTTCGAGAGTACGCCAAAGACATACCATATTGTTATAGAAGACAGAGGTTTCAGTACAAGAACACTACCACTTTCTGCAAGTAACAAGCTTAGCAACAACTCCACACCGGCTAGTCTTAGCACCTAAGACAGGCACACCGACAAAACAACACACAACATGAAAGTGTGTGTCCTAAACTATACACAGAGCCGCGTCTCGATCGGCGCTGACGATTCCGAAGAACAACAACTCCAAAAGAACTCTCCTTGTCGACGCACCATCTGAAGGAGAAAGATGGTGGAACTTGGTCGGCCCCGAGAAGGCATCGTCTTGGACTTGCCGACAATGGCGTGCATTGCGCATCCGAAGAACAGCCTTGGACGACATCGACCACCGGAGGAGGGCAACCTGAAACCTCCACGCCGTGTCTCCAAACACGATGCTCCCAACAGAGTAGTGACGACATCGAGGATGCCACCATCATCACGCCGATCCAATTCCATACCTAGGATTTCACCCGGAGACGTCAACCAGATCAGAGAAAGAGCGAAGGAAGTGTCGACACACCTCGACGATGCCTCCAAGGAGGAGAACGACACCCGTGAGCGCCGTCGTCGCTGGCACCGACCGAAGACGGGAAAGACTTTCGTCCGTATCGCTGCACACCTCATTCTCCATCCACCGAAATGGGGCAAGCGTACAATTGTTCACACCGCTGCCACCACAACACCTCATCATCATGGCCGAATTGTCGGAGAACACCCGCGCCCCGCACGGACGTGAGCACCCCCTTTCCTTCTTCAACATGGTCGAGCACCCGCATCCCTCCTCCATCTTCCACCTCCTGCAGGTAAGGGTTTGCCGCTCCGCAGCTGTCGCACTTTGGACAGCTACGAAATGGCAAAGGCCCAAAGACCCAGATCGGGCCCTGTTGGACCCAGATCTGGCCCACATCTCCACCACCATGGCTGCCGGCCCCAGCTCCTATGCGACCTCCGCCTCCTCCAGAAGCCGTCGCCAGCAGCCATGGCGCCAGCAGGACCTCCTCCCGAGCCCGGGAAGGCCTGCACCGCCGCAAGCAAACCGCGCCACCGCTGGGACGCCACCCGGTACCCTCGCTGAGCGCCGGCCTCCGCCGCTCTGGCTCCGTTCCAAGGATCATGCGGACAACAAACTTATGCTCAACTACTTCGTTTCTAGTCTAGGGGGTATTCCAAGCGTTTTTTCGCCGCCGGTTTAGGATGTCTCTCGATTTGTTCAATCACATTGGAGAGTGTGTGAAGCTACTTGATCGGTTCTTATAGCATAGAGGGAATTTCGTCGGAGAATCACTGATTTCAAACCAATTAGTCTCATCCATGTGATCCTGAATATAATCGCCAAAGCCATGACCCGATGCCTCAGCCCCAAGATGAACAACATGGTCTCACAGAACCGAAGCACATTCATCAAAACAAGGTCCATATAAGACAACTTTATATATGTCAGGAACAACTCTTGTCGGCTTCACTGCAGTCGTACTCTGACACGCACTCCTCATCAATCTTGACATTTCCAAGGTCTTCGACACTGATCCTGGACGTAATGCAATGCCTTGGTTTGCGCAAGTGGTGACGGTCTTTGTCGTCGATCTTGTTTTCAACCTCAATATCCGAAGTGCTTCTTAGGGTGTGTTTGGTAGCCTATGCCACGTGAGAATGACTATCTCCATTCTTACAAGCTGACTTTATACATGCTCAGCTGAGATTTTGTCACTTGTTTGGTAGCCCAAGTCTGTTGAGATATGCTGACCTGAAAGTTTGTTTGGTAGGTTGTATCTAATTTAATTTGGTTACCTCCTCTCCTAGGGCGCTGAGGGTACCATCACAACCCTGAGATACGATCCTACATACACGTATATTCTCTACAAATTCTTACATAATGTATAATTCATCAATGAAATAATCATTAACATCTAGAATTGCAATGACATAATTCGCCACTGAAATCACCATTGTCGTCTAGAATTATAATTGTTGAAGTATACAAGTATCCAACAATTGCATGTGATTCGTCAGCAACAATCATATATACACATCTCTTAACTTGCCATGTACAAAGGAGTTACCATATACAAGAAACTCGGCCTTTTTTTGCTCCACTCGATTCATCTATGCTGCATAGCTCCGATAGGCACAAGCAAGAAAGAAGAGAAGAAAAGAAAGAAAAACTAGTAAGATTACAATAGGGAACAACTCACCGGCATGGAGGAACTGCAGCTGCCGGCGCGGAGGAACAACAGCCACGTCGGGGCTTGAGGTCAAATCGGCCTAGCGGTGGCCTGGCTGAGCTTCATGGCGTCGCGCGCAGCTCGTTGGAGTCCGCAGGGTCGAGCGGATCCAAGGCCACAAATCTTCACGGGCTCCCACGGATCTGGACGAGCGGTCGCAGATCTAGACATAGGGCGGCCGCGACGGATTTAGGATGGGCAGTGGGAGCGGTACATGCCAGAGAAATTTGGGATTGCGGTGGGTGAAAGTGGAAAGACGACGCGATGGCAATTTTTTTGGGAGAGAAGGCCTTGCGGGGAGAGAGAGGCGAGTCAAGGGGGAGAGTGAGGCGGGCGGTGACCCTAGAGAGTCCAAGTGGAGGGGCGTGACTTTTTTCGGGATGCCGCGATGGACGAGGTCAACCAGGCTGAGGTGAGAAGCTCGATTTGAGCTTCACATCTAGGCATGGCTGAGAGGCGTTTTATGTATGAGGTGGGCAGGGCTGAAAGAGCATACCCGAGCTAACAAACACCCAAAACCAGGTTAGGCTGATAATTTATGAGTTCAGCCAGTTTACCCAACACACACTTAGTGGAGTTTCGAGGAAGGACATCATATACATATCCGTGGACTTCGTCAGGCTAACCCACTGACGTCAATACTATTTGACATTGTTATCGACCGTAGCGTATCTTGTTGTTATGTCAATATCTTCAAATTTATATTAAATATTTTTACCTCATTAATGTCACTACCAACAAGTAATTTCTTTTCTCCGTAATGTCACTACCAATGTTTTTACTCCTACCAACAGTTTGGTTTTTTCATTCAGTCCAATATTTATCATTAGAAATAAACATGAACCTAAACAATATTTTGTTAAATGAATATTTTTTTTCTCTTTTAATCAGGCGTGGATGTTTAAGAAAACCTTTTGTTGCAAAGCATTTCACTCTAAATTAAAGAAAACCGAAGCAATCACATTACTCCGCCAACAAATAACGCCATAACATTTTCTCCTGTACTTTCATTATCTATAACGTCCTTAAATATCACAAAACTAGGCACACTCATTGGGAACATATGAATTTCAAGAAGTATTTTGATAGTAGTTTCCAGAGTACACGCTTGAAAACTTTTCTGTAAGTAACTATATATTTCGAAAGTGGTAAGGTGTAAGCAAATAGTTTGTCCTATCACCCCCTTTGTTGTTATGTAGTCTTGCTCACTTGAGGATTCAGAAGATGAGGATAATTAGACCCTTCCTCGAACCAAGCTACCAAACCTTTTTGGAGTTTGAGAAGTTCAGTGAAAATGGTCAAGGATTCTTCCATTCCTTCTAGCTCATTGAGCTCACATCTATCTTCGGTTTAGGAAGTAGAAGTGAATGGGCGAGCGAACTAACTTCCAAGTGACAATGCCATAATCCATACGAAATCAAATTAAAAACATGATTATGAGTGAATCTCAAAGCTATTTTGAGTACATCTTAGAAGGTGGATCTCAAAGCTAGTATTAATGGCACAAACAATAACATTAGGAGTGCAAAATAATGTGAAGGATGTTACGTGTACCAAAAAAAAACACCCTTACCGAGTCCAATGCAAGAACGAACGTACTCATATTTTATAGCCTCTTTGATTTGATGGATATGAAAAAATACAAAGATAGAAAATACGCATTACCATATCATGCCCATTATAGTTTTACATGATCTTATTTATGGCATATTTTGTTTAATTGTGCCAAGGACAAAAAATTAATACTCATAATTCTTGCCAAGAGGACGATCTATGGATATTAAATTCCTAAAATAATGCAGTCGAAAATATTTCACACAAAAAAAAATCGTGTAGGATTCAATCGTACAAATCAGACAACCCACGGCATATTTTTCTATAAGGATTCAAATCATCTGAAATGCCTACGATAATATAATGATCGTGTTGGATAATTAGGCACAATTTCCATGATTAATTCCAGAATATAGAACATGATGGCAGCAAGTACTAACATGTGAAACTCAAACATACTAGATGCATTAATCAACATGAGTAGCAGCAGCGCAAACGGTAAAGCATCCATCGCTAAACAGATCGAGATATGTCGCACGTACCGATCTGGTGGAGGTGGCGGTGGAGGTGTAGCAGATGATGTCGCAGCAGTAACGTTGTTGATGACAACGTTGTTAACGACGGGGGCGACGGGTCGAAGTAGATGGCGCTGAAGACGACGGTAGGCAGCACCGCCCGACTTGGACGGAAGGCGACCCGTGATGAAGAGCTTGAGCAGTCGCGCAGAGCGCTTCCCAAAAACCTAATTCACCCTCTCCCGTACAGGATCGCAAGGACGAGCGGTTCCGGAGACCTGCTCTCCCGTTCGCCGATGCACGTCGGCGCGCGGGATGGAGTAGGCTACGATGGCGGCGCAAGCAGAGAGAGGTGGAAACCCTAACTCGTGTATTGGATGATTTCTGCGGTAGCCGGGCAGGAGATTATATAGGCTCGGGAAACCCTAGGCAACGCACGAACGTGAGCTGCAAAAAGTAAGGAAAGTCTCGGCTCGAGGCTCAATCCACTCACCACGAGCGCGGCGCGCGTCGTGACGTGTCGAGTCGAGACGAGCGAGCGAGGAGGAGGAGGAGCGCGCGTGTAGCACTCCTATTCTCACTCACTTACTAGTGGTGGAACAACCCACCTTATAAGGTGGTGTAACTTCCTCCCAACTTTCCATGTGGGACTAAACTTCCCACCTCTTGCCACTCCCTAGTGAGCTGCCACCAACTTGGGCTCAAACTCACAAGGCTGCCACTATGTGGGCTTTGAGATTTATAGGAAAAACTGAAATCTAATTTGGGCCACTAAAAGTGGGCCCAATATTTCAACAATCCCCCACCAGATCTCAAATCCCCATTTAGAGATTTACCAATACTCGCTGCTTGTTTATATACCAGTGTTTCAGCGGAGACTGTTAAGTTGAACTTCCGCCTAGAACCTTAAGCTACATCCACTCACACTTGAACAATGGACTAAGCCTTGAATTGCAAGTTTTGCGTGAACAGGGTTTCACTCAAAGTCATGACCAGTACATGGCTGCCAGTAGCCTACCCCGCGGGTGAAGCATATGCGTCATACTTCATGGTCTCTTCATGAGTTTACTAGAGATCACCCAAATCTCATAGATTGCGACGTTTAACAATCGGACTCATATAGGTGTGTTATTTCAAGAATGCTCTGTAGGACAGCATCTTTGCTAAAATAGCCAACATAAACACATTAAGGCTTGTTGCCAACCAGCCTTACAGCAACTGAGAGTTGTGCATCTTCACATAGAGAGGTTTACATAATACTCTCCTCAATTAAACCACTAGTTTGTTCTTCCCAGGTCCTAATTCACGGGATCTCCGATCACAAAGGTTGGGTTACCACTATGGCGTAACATCAACGGGTCTCAAACCCATCTCCCTCGATGCACTTTCTATCACATTACGTGATAGTCCCTTTGTAAAGGGATCTTCAATGTTTTTGTCTGTTTGAATATATGTAACAGTTATTACTCAGGAGTTTCGCAATTTCTGACGGACTTCAAACGTCTCTTGACGTGTCTTGATGACTTCGCGTTATCCTTAGAATTGTTCACTTTGACAATTACAGTTTGATTGTCACAATTCAAAAGGATTGCCGGAACAGGTTTTTCAACCACGGTGCAAGTCCATCAAGAGCTCACGCAACCATTACGATTCAACGGTGGTTGTGTCTAAATCAGTAAGTTCTGCTTCCATAGTTGACCTCGTCAATATGGTTTGCTTACAAGATCTCCATGACACTGCGCCACCTCCAAAGGTAAATACATACCCACTTGTGGCGTACAGATCAGCTACATCTGAGATCCAATTCGAATCACTATATCCTTCAAGCACACTGGGTGCCACGAATAGTGAATCCCATAACTCATTGTACCACATAGGTAGCGCATGACCCTATCAAGTGCATGCCAATGATCAGTACCCGGGTTTGACATGAACCTACTCAACTTGCTAACAGCAAAAGAGATGTCGGGTCTAGTCGCGCTCGCTAAGTACATGAGTGAGCCAACGATCTGAGAATATCTCAATTGATCTATGGCAATCCTCCGGTTCTTGCGTAGTGTCTGCCCAGGATCATAAGGTGTTGGAGAAGACTTGCTATCAATATAGCCGAACCGGCTCAAAATCTTCTCAACATAATGGGATTGCGTTAGAGTAATCCCACTCTCGTTCTTAATCAGTTTGATGTTCAGAATCACATCAGCTTCTCCCAGATCTTTCATATCAAAACTCTTTGACAAGAAAGACTTGACCTCGTGTATTACTCTCATGTTTGTACCAAAGATCAGAATATCATCCACATACAAACATAGTATAACACCTTCGCCCCCACCATAGCGATAGTAAACACACTTGTCAGCCTCATTGACAACAAAGCCTCTGAAGTTAAAGTTCTCAAACTTCTCATGCCATTGCTTAGGTGCTTGTTTTAGGCCATATAAAGATTTCAGCAACTTGCACACCTTTCTTTCTTCACCTTTTACTACAAACCCATCAGGCTGATCCATATAGATTTCCTCTTCCAACTCTCCATTAAGGAAAGCTGTCTTTACGTCCATTTGATGAACGATAAGACCATAGGAGGCAGCCATGGATAGTAGTACTCGAATGGTGGTAAGTCTAGCGACAGGTGAATAGGTGTCGAAGTAATCTTCGCCTTCTCTCTGTGTGTAGCCTTTCGCTACAAGCCGCGCCTTGTACTTTTCAATAGTACCATCAGGTCTTAGCTTCTTCTTGAACACCCATTTGCAGCCTACTGGCTTGCATCCATGGGGTCGTTCTGACAACTCCCAAGTTCCATTAGAAAGAATCGAGTCCATCTCATTATGGACAGCTTCTTTCCAGTCATCTGCATCTGGAGATGCATATGCCTCTGCAATGGACGTGGGAGTATCATCCACAAGGTACACAATGAAATCATCACCAAAGGATTTTTCAATCCTTCGTCTCTTGCTCCGTTTAGGAGCTTCATTGTCATCCTTCTCAGTAACATTCTCATGTGATTGTTCAAAATACTCATGATATGTCATGGACTCAGGAATTATCTCAGTAGAAATTCTAGCAATGCTATGCATATCTTTCATAGGAAACATATTCTCAAAAAATGTTGCATCACGAGATTCCATAATAGTATCAACATGCATATCAGGCACCTCGGATTGAACTACTAAAAATCTATATCCTACACTCCGAGGAGCATAACCTAGAAAGATACAATCCACTGTCTTTGGTCCAAGTTTGCGCTTCTTAGTAATTGGAATATTGACTTTCGCCAAACATCCCCATGTGCGCAAATACGAAAGTGATGGTTTTCTCCCAGCCCACTCCTCGTAAGGGGTTTTATCTTTATTCTTGTTAGGAACTCTATTCAGGACATGACATGAAGTCAACAAAGCCTCCCCCACCATGCCTTTGATAAACCAGCAGTGGCTAACATGGAATTCACCAAGTCAGTCAGCGTGCGGTTTTTCCTCTCGGCAACCCCGTTTGATTGGGGTGAATAGGGAGGCGTCCTCTCATGAATAATGCCATGTTCCTCACAGAATTCATCAAAGATTTTAGGAAAATATTCGCCACCACGATCCGACCTAAGACGCTTGATCTTTCTCTCTAGTTGATTTTCAACTTCAGCCTTATAAATTTTAAAGTAGTCTAAAGCTTCATCTTTAGTTCGCAACAAATAAACATAGCAAAATCTAGTCGCATCATCAATCAATGTCATGAAATATCTCTTTCCACCTTTTGTCAACACACCATTCATCTCACATAGATCAGAATGTATGAGTTCTAGAGGTGCCAAGTTTCTCTCCTCGGCCGCCTTGTGAGGCTTCCGAGGTTGCTTCGATTGCACACAACTATGGCACTTAGAGCCTTTGGCAATGGTGAAATTCGGAATTAAACTTAAACTGGATAGCCGAGACATTAAACCAAAATTAATGTGACATAAACGAGAATGCCAAACACTGGTATCATCACTAACATTGCCACATATATGGTTCACAGACTTATTACTGAAATCAGAAAGCGAAAAGCGGAACAAGCCTCCGCACTCATAGCCTTTACCAATAAATTGTCCAAACTTGGAAACAACTACTTTATTCGACTCTAAAACAACCTTAAACCCATCTCTGCATAGAAGGGAGCCGCTAACGAGATTCTTGTTCATAGTAGGGACATGCTGCACGTTCCTCAGCTGCACGATCTTCCCCGAAGTGAACTTCAGATCTACCGTGCCAACACCACGAACAGAAGCATGTGACCCATTCCCCATCAAGACGGAAGAATCCCGGGCGACCTGGTAAGAAGTGAACATGGATATGTCAGCACACACATGAACATTAGCACCCGTATCAATCCACCAACATGGAGATTGAAATACCGAAAGAACAGTAAAGAGATTACCGTACCCATCAGCATTGCTAGCGGTCACAGTGTTGACTTGCCTCGCCTTTTTCTTGCGGTCTGCCCTCTCTGGACAGTCCTTAGAAAAGTGGCCAGTCTCTCCACATGTAAAGCAGCTCAGATCTGCCTTGTTTATCATCTTCTTCTTCTTGAAGGTTGTAGTCTTCATAGGCTTATTGAAGGAGGGCTTGTTATTCCCTTTGTTCTTGCTGTAGGGTTTCTTCTGCACCATGTTGGCGCTAGACTGACCCTCTCCTTTCTCAGTATTATCCTTAGCCCGAGCTTTCTCCTCAACATCAAGAGATGCTATCAGATTTTCAACTGATATCTCCTGTCTCTTGTGTTTGAGAGTTGTGGCAAAGTTCCTCCATGAAGGGGGCAACTTAGCGATGATGCATCCAGCCACAAACTTGTCAGGTAAGGCACACTTAAGGAGTTCAAGCTCTTTCGCAATGCACTGTATCTCATGAGCTTGTTCGACTACAGAACGGTTGTTAACCATCCTGATGTCATGGAAGCTCTCCATGATGTACGATTCATCCTTTGCACATCGGTTGCACCGAACTTAGCATTCAGTGCATCCCAGAGCTCTTTACCATCTGTTAAGTGCATGTACACATCACACAGACGATCAGCAAGAATACTTAGAACGCATCCGACGAAGAGAGTATTGCTTTCCTTGAACTTGTTCTGATCTTGGTCAGATATAGTTCCTTCAGGTAAACCCTTAGCAACATCGAACACTTTCAGATGAGTAAGCCAGAGCATGGCCTTATACTGCCACCTCTTAAAGTGCACACCGGTAAACTTATCCGGCCTCAGTGCATCAGCAAATCCAGCCATTGTTAACTCAGGAAATTGCCTACAATTAGGTTTTTGGATTGTTGGATAATTAGGCACAATTTCCATGATTAATTCCAGAATATAGAACATGATGGCAGCAAGTACTAACATGTGAAACTCAAACATACTAGATGCATTAATCAACATGAGTAGCAGCAGCGCAAACGGTAAAGCATCCATCGCTAAACAGATCGAGATATGTCGCACGTACCGATCTGGTGGAGGTGGCGGTGGAGGTGTAGCAGATGATGTCGCAGCAGTAACGTTGTTGATGACAACGTTGTTGACGACGGGGGCGACGGGTCGAAGTAGATGGCGCTGAAGACGACGGTAGGCAGCACCGCCCGACTTGGACGGAAGGCGACCCGTGATGAAGAGCTTGAGCAGTCGCGCAGAGCGCTTCCCAAAAACCTAATTCACCCTCTCCCGTACAGGATCGCAAGGACGAGCGGTTCCGGAGACCTGCTCTCCCGTTCGCCGATGCACGTCGGCGCGCGGGATGGAGTAGGCTACGATGGCGGCGCAAGCAGAGAGAGGTGGAAACCCTAACTCGTGTATTGGATGATTTCTGCGGTAGCCGGGCAGGAGATTATATAGGCTCGGGAAACCCTAGGCAACGCACGAACGTTTCGAGTCGGTTACAGATAGCCCACGATCCGGGAGCGACCCGAACCGACTAACTGCGACGCGTCCGTCTAGGACTCTGTTCGTTTTCCTGAGCTGCAAAAAGTAAGGAAAGTCTCGGCTCGAGGCTCAATCCACTCACCACTCACCACGAGCGCGGCGCGCGTCGTGACGTGTCGAGTCGAGTCGAGACGAGCGAGGAGGAGGAGGAGCGCGCGTGTAGCACTCCTATTCTCACTCACTTACTAGTGGTGGAACAACCCACCTTATAAGGTGGTGTAACTTCCTCCCAACTTTCCATGTGGGACTAAACTTTCCACCTCTTGCCACTCCCTAGTGAGCTGCCACCAACTTGGGCTCAAACTCACAAGGCTGCCACTATGTGGGCTTTGAGATTTATAGGAAAAACTGAAATCTAATTTGGGCCACTAAAAGTGGGCCCAATATTTCAACAGATCGCTTGATAAGCCCACTAAAGTTATAACTGGTCAACTAAACCTACACTTGTCTTGGAAGTTGGAAGTAGACAATTCTTATAGCAAAAGTGCATAAGACAATTCTTATAGCAAAAGTGCATAAGACAATTCTTATAGCAAAAGTGCATGACACGCTTAGTTGGTGTTTATTTTAGGATCTGAAAGAAGTGTGACGTGCAAAACTAAAACCTTTACAACAAAAAAATGGGGCCAGGGAAAACGAGCCAAAGCCACATACCGACAATAAGACTAGAGAAAGTGTGAGAAATGATGTCCGTTTAGAGCATCTCCACTCGGTTCCCCTATATGGGATCCGGCGCAGCCGTTTTAGGGCTCATATTGGGAGATGCCGACAACAAAACTAAAATTGAGGCCTGGCGGATGCCAGTCGCGACCTCTATACAAAAAAATTTAAAATTTAAACATAACAAAATTCGAAGAAAAAGTTAATTTATTGATAGTTCGGCCATATTTGGCCGATATTTCTACAAATTAAGAAACATAGATAAAAATGACTAAACTAGCAACTTCCGCCGCTGCGCCACCTAGCCCTAGGCGGCGGTACATCTCTGCCGCGTAGTCCTCACCGTCGTTGGGCTCCACCTCCTTCGGCTGCGGGAGGTAGCTGCTGCAGCCCTGGCCGGCATTGTCGCGCCTCCCGTGTGGCTTTTTGGACGGGCCAGCCTCATCATTGTCGAGGTTGATGACGAGGATGAGGTGATGGCTAGTCCGTCGCACTCCATGCCTCCGCGAACTCATCGGTCGCCGCGAACGATTCCAACTAGGCTTGGCGCAACCCAGGGAACTCCTCCGGGTCGTTGTCCGCCTTGACGAGGGCCACCGCCTCGTATTCCGGCGGTGGCATCCACTGGAGCTGTCAAGCATATAGCTCATATTTAATTCACATTAACTTTAACCATTCACCATTCAAGATGCTTATGATAGGGGCAATGTGAGCTCAAACCTAATGAGTACTGTATTTTTTGGAAGGTTTATAAAACTTGTTTATCTTGCTTACTCTACAAAGAGTCTTTCTTTTACTTTTATGTTGAGTCTTTGATACGTCTCCGACGTATCGATAATTTCTTATGTTCCATGCCACATTATTGATGTTATCTACATGTTTTATGCACACTTTATGTCATATTCGTGCATTTTCTGGAACTAACCTATTAACAAGATGCCGAAGTGCCGATTCTTGTTTCTGCTGTTTTTGGTTTCAGAAATCCTAGTAAGGAAATATTCTCGGAATTGGACGAAATCAAAGCCCAGGGGCCTATTTTCTCACGAAGCTTCCAGAAGTTCGAAGGAGAGACGAAGAGGGGCCACGGAGGGGCCACACCCTAGGGCGGCGCGCCCCCCCCCTTGGCCGCGCGGCCCTGTGGTGTGGGGCCCCCGTGCCGCCTCTTGACCTGCCCTTTCGCCTATAAAAAGTCTCCGTGACGAAAACCCCAGTACCGAGAACCACGATACGGAAAACCTTCCAGAGACGCCGCCGCCGCCGATCCCATCTCGGGGGATCCAGGAGATCGCCTCCGGCACCCTGCCGGAGAGGGGAATCATCTCCCGGAGGACTCTACGCCGCCATGGTCGCCTCCGGTGTGATGTGTGAGTAGTCTACCCCTGGACTATGGGTCCATAGCAGTAGCTAGATGGTTGTCTTCTCCCCATTGTGCTATCATTGTCGGATCTTGTGAGCTGCCTAACATGATCAAGATCATCTATCTGTAATTCTATATGTTGCGTTTGTTGGGATCCGATGAATAGAGAATACTTGTTATGTTGATTATCAAAGCTATGCTTATGTGTTGTTTATGATCTTGCATGCTCTCCGTTATTAGTAGATGCTCTGGCCAAGTTGATGCTAGTAACTCCAAGAGGGAGTACTTATGCTCGATAGTGGGTTCATGCCTGCATTGACACCTGGGACAGTGACAGAAAGTTCTAAGGTTGTGTTGTGCTGTTGCCACTAGGGATAAAACATTAGTGCTATGTTCAAGGATATAGTCACTAGTTACATTACGCACCATACTTAATGCAATTGTCTGTTGTTAGCAACTTAATACTGGAGGGGTTCGGATGATAACTTTGAAGGTGGACTTTTTAGGCATAGATGCAGTTGGATGGCGGTCTATGTACTTTGTCGTAATGCCCAATTAAATCTCACTATACTCATCATGATATGTATGTGCATGGTCATGCTCTCTTTATTTGTCAATTGCCCAACTGTAATTTGTTCACCCAACATGCTGTTCGTCTTATGGGAGAGACACCTCTAGTGAACTGTGGACCCCGGTCCAATTCTCTTTACTGAAATACAATCTACTGCAATACTGTTCTACTGTTTTCTGCAAACAATCATCTTCCACACAATACGGTTAATCCTTTGTTACAGCAAGCCGGTGAGATTGACAACCTCACTGTTTCGTTGGGGCAAAGTACTTTGGTTGTGTTGTGCAGGTTCCACGTTGGCGCCGGAATCTCTGGTGTTGCGCCGCACTACATCCCGCCGCCATCAACCTTCAACGTGCTTCTTGGCTCCTCCTGGTTCGATAAACCTTGGTTTCTTTCTGAGGGAAAACTTGCTGCTGTGCGCATCATACCTTCCTCTTGGGGTTCCCAACGAACGTGTGAGTTACACGCCATCAAGCATATTTTCCGGGCGCTGCTGTCGGGAGATCAAGACACGCTGCAAGGGGAGTCTCCACTTCTCAATCTCTTTACTTTGTTTTTGTCTTGCTTAGTTTTATTTACTACTTTGTTTGCTGCACTAAAATCAAAATACAAAAAAAATTAGTTGCTAGTTTTACTTTATTTTGCTATCTTGTTTGCTATATCAAAAACACAAAAAAAAATTTAGTTTACTTGCATTTACTTTACTTATTTCATCATGTTTCCTTTTAATTTTACCACAAAAGACATACCGGTAGGACGTGGGTCTATAGTTGGGAGAAATAATATAGAAGAATTTTTCAATCATGTTAGTACTATTGAAAATTTTGAAGATAGACACTTGGTAGACCTTGCGCCTACTTATGAAATTGCTGCTGCGCATTTAGTTCGCCTGTTGGAAACTAAATTTGTTAATCTTAATCCTATAATCCAACATATGTTTTTCACACTTGGTGATATGGAAGAGGGGGAAAAGAAAGATTTTGTATTAGAAACCCTTCTTAGAGAATTTGGTGGTCTAGCAAGAGAAGCTAGAAAGGTGTTTGCTAAATTCAATATGCTTGGTTCTCCTACTAATTTTGTTAGTCTCCTTGAAAAGATGGATATGGATAGAATAAGATTCACTAATAATATTGATGATGGAGGGGACATAAAAGCACCAATACCATGTAAGCTCCTGGCTATGAATGATGCATTAGAAAATAACTATGCTTGGCTAGTTCCTGAAAATTTGTTTGATGAGAGTAGCACGCCTAAGACTAATGAAAAGGGAGATGCTGAAACTTATGTATCCAATATACTATGCCTAGTTGAGAAAACTCCACACCCCGCTGAGAATGCATCACCCTTCGATAATACTTGATACACACTTTCTGCGCCTAGCTGAAAGGCGTTAAAGAAAAGCGCTTATGGGAGACAACCCATGTTTTTACCTACAGTACTTTGTTTTTATTTTGTGTCTTGGAAGTTGTTTACTACTGTAGCAACCTCTCCTTATCTTAGTTTTGTGTTTTGTTGTGCCAAGTTAAGCCGTTGATAGAAAAGTAAGTACTAGATTTGGATTACTGCACAGTTCCAGATTTCTTTGCTGTCACGAATCTGGGTCCACCTCCCTGTAGGTAACTCAGAAAATTAAGCCAATTTACGTGCATGATCCTCAGATATGTACGCAACTTTCATTCAATTTGAGCATTTTCATTTGAGCAAGTCTGGTGCCATTTTAAAATTCGTCAATACGAACTGTTCTGTTTTGACAGATTCTGCCTTTTATTTCGCATTGCCTCTATCGCTATGTTGGATGAATTTCTTTGATCCATTAATGTCCAGTAGCATTATGCAATGTCCAGAAGTGTTAAGAATGATTGTGTCACCTCTGAATATGTCAATTTATAATGTGCACTAACCCTCTAATGAGTTGTTTCGAGTTTGGTGTGGAGGAAGTTTTCAAGGATCAAGAGAGGAGTATGATGCAACATGATCAAGGAGAGTGAAAGCTCTAAGCTTGGGGATGCACCCGGTGGTTCACCCCTGCATATATCAAGAAGACTCAAGTGTCTAAGCTTGGGGATGCCCAAGGCATCCCCTTCTTCATCGACAACATTATCAGGTTCCTCCCCTGAAACTATATTTTTATTCCATCACATCTTATGTGCTTTTTCTTGGAGCGTCGGTTTGTTTTTGTTTTTGTTTTGTTTGAATAAAATGGATCCTAGCATTCACTTTATGGAGAGAGATACACGCTCCGCTTATAGCATATGGACAAGTATGTCCTTGGTTTCTACTCATAGTATTCATGGCGAAGTTTCTCCTTCGTTAAATTGTTATATGGTTGGAATTGGAAAATGATACATGTAGTAATTGCTATAAATGTCTTGGGTAATGTGATACTTGGCAATTGTTGTGCTCATGATTAAGCTCTTGCATCATATGCTTTGCACCCATTAATGAAGAAATACATAGAGCATGCTAAAATTTGGTTTGCATATTTGGTTTCTCTAAGGTCTAGATAATTTCTAGTATTGAGTTTGAACAACAAGGAAGACGGTGTAGAGTCTTATAATGTTTTCAATATGTCTTTTATGTGAGTTTTGCTGCACCGGTTCATCCTTGTGTTTGTTTCAAATAAACCTTGCTAGCCTAAACCTTGTATCGAGAGGGAATACTTCTCATGCATCCAAAATACTTGAGCCAACCACTATGCCATTTGTGTCCACCATACCTACCTACTACATGGTATTTTTCCGCCATTCCAAAGTAAATTGCTTGAGTGCTACCTTTAAAATTCCATCATTCACCTTTGCAATATATAGCTCATGGGACAAATAGCTTTAAACTATTGTGGTATTGAATATGTAATTATGCACTTTATCTCTTATTAAGTTGCTTGTTGTGCGATAACCATGTTTCTGGGACGCCATCAACTACTCTTTGTTGAATTTCATGTGAGTTGCTATGCATGTTCGTCTTGTCTGAAGTAAGAGAGATCTACCACCATAGGGTTAAGCATGCATATGTTAGAGAAGAACCTTGGGCCGCTAACTAAAGCCATGTTCCATGGTGGAAGTTTCAGTTTTGGACAACAATCCTCAAATCTCAAATGAGAAAATTATTAATTGTTGTTATATGCTTATGCATAAAAGAGGAGTCCATTATCTGTTGTCTATGTTGTCCCGGTATGGATGTCTAAGTTGAAGAATAATCAATAGCGAGAAATCCAATGCGAGCTTTCTCCTTAGACCTTTGTACAAAGCATAGAGGTACCCCTTTGTGACACTTGGTAAAAACAATGCGGTGTGATGATCCTGGTAGTCCAAGCTAATTAGGACAAGGTGCGGGCACTATTAGTATACTATGCATGAGGCTTGCAACTTGTAAGATATAATTTACATGATACATATGCTTTATTACTACCGTTGACAAAATTGTTTCATGTTTTCAAAATCAAAGCTCTAGCACAAATATAGCAATCGATGCTTTTCCTCTATGGAGGACTATTCTTTTACTTTCAATGTTGAGTCGGTTCACCTATTTCTCTCCACCTCAAGAAGCAAACACTTGTGTGAACTATGCATTGATTCCTACATACTTGCTTATTGCACTTATTATATTACTCTATGTTGACAATATCCATGAGATATACATGTTACAAGTTGAAAGCAACCGCTGAAACTTAATCTTCTTTTGTGTTGCTTCAATACCTTTACTTTGAATTATTGCTTTATGAGTTAACTCTTATGCAAGACTTATTGATGCTTGTCTTGAAGTGCTATTCATGAAAAGTCTTTGCTTTATGATTCACTTGTTTACTCATGTCATATACATTGTTTTGATCGCTGCATTCACTACATATGCTTTACAAATAGTATGATCAAGATTATGATGGCATGTCACTCCAGAAATTATACGTGTTATCGTTTTACCTGCTCAGGACGAGCAGAACTAAGCTTGGGGATGCTGATACGTCTCCGACGTATCGATAATTTCTTATGTTCCATGCCACATTATTGATGTTATCTACATGTTTTATGCACACTTTATGCCATATTCGTGCATTTTACGGAACTAACCTATTAACAAGATGCCGAAGTGCCGATTCTTGTTTCTGCTGTTTTTGGTTTCAGAAATCCTAGTAAGGAAATATTCTCGGAATTGGATGAAATCAAAGCCCGGGGCCTATTTTCTCACGAAGCTTCCAGAAGTCCGAAGGAGAGACGAAGAGGGGCCACGGAGGGCCACACCCTAGGGCGGCGCGGCCCCCCTTGGCCGCGCGGCCCTGTGGTGTGGGGCCCCGTGCCGCCTCTTGACCTGCCCTTTCGCCTATAAAAAGTCTCCGTGACGAAAACCCCAAGCACCGAGAACCACGATACGGAAAACCTTCCGGAGACGCTGCCGCCGCCGATCCCATCTCGGGGATCCGGGAGATCGCCTCCGGCACCCTGCCGGAGAGGGGAATCATCTCCCGGAGGACTCTACGCCGCCATGGTCGCCTCCGGTGTGATGTGTGAGTAGTCTACCCCTGGACTATGGGTCCATAGCGGTAGCTAGATGGTTGTCTTCTCCCCATTGTGCTATCATTGTCGGATCTTGTGAGCTGCCTAACATGATCAAGATCATCTATCTGTAATTCTATATGTTGCGTTTGTTGGGATCCGATGAATAGAGAATACTTGTTATGTTGATTATCAAAGCTATGCTTATGTGTTGTTTATGATCTTGCATGCTCTCCGTTATTAGTAGATGCTCTGGCCAAGTTGATGCTAGTAACTCCAAGAGGGAGTACTTATGCTCGATAGTGGGTTCATGCCTGCATTGACACAGGACGATGACAGAAAGTTCTAAGGTTGTGTTGTGCTGTTGCCACTAGGGATAAAACATTAGTGCTATGTTCAAGGATGTAGTCACTAGTTACATTACGCACCATACTTAATGCAATTGTCTGTTGTTAGCAACTTAATACTGGAGGGGGTTCGGATGATAACCTGAAGGTGGACTTTTTAGGCATAGATGCAGTTGGATGGCGGTCTATGTACTTTGTCGTAATGCCCAATTAAATCTCACTATACTCATCATGATATGTATGTGCATGGTCATGCTCTCTTTATTTGTCAATTGCCCAACTGTAATTTGTTCACCCAACATGCTGTTCGTCTTATGGGAGAGACACCTCTAGTGAACTGTGGACCCCGGTCCAATTCTCTTTACTGAAATACAATCTCTTGCAATCTTGTTCTCTTTTTCTGCAAACAATCATCTTCCACACAATACGGTTAATCCTTTGTTACAGCAAGCCGGTGAGATTGACAACCTCACTGTTTCGTTGGGGCAAAGTACTTTGGTTGTGTTGTGCAGGTTCCACGTTGGCGCCGGAATCTCTGGTGTTGCGCCGCACTACATCCCGCCGCCATCAACCTTCAACGTGCTTCTTGGCTCCTCCTGGTTCGATAAACCTTGGTTTCTTTCTGAGGGAAAACTTGCTGCTGTGCGCATCATACCTTCCTCTTGGGGTTCCCAACAAACGTGTGAGTTACACGCCATCAGTCTTCACCTTCTTCTTTATGCACCAATTAAGAGAGCATAGTTGTCATTCTTAGTGCAATGTGCATAGTCCCAAAATTATTATTGATTGATTCATGATTATCCTACTGCTTGTTCTTAAATTACTTGTATCTAGTCACCTTCTGAACTTTGAAGGTGTCCTAACATTTATCTTTTGCTACTTTATAAAGGACATGTTGAGTACCACTTTGCTATATTTTATCTATGCTCATAAACAATCAGTTGCTTTCAATGCACAATTATTCATGATCCTTTGTTTGAGTTACTTCTCATGTTATAACATAGTTTCTAAGTTCTATTGTTAGAATTATATCTATCATGTCTATGTTTAGCATACTTTGATCCCAGCTCACAATGCTTTACAATAACTTGATCAAGATTGTGTTGGCTACATGTCATCTCAAAAATTATTTTTGTTATCACTTACCTACTCGAGGACGAGCAGGAGTTAAGCTTGGGGATGCTGATACGTTGCAAACGTATCTATAATTTTTGATGCTCCATGCTTGTTTTACACAAATTCCTATATGTTTTGCTCACACTTCATTGCATTTTTATACATTTTCCGGCACTAATCTATTGACAAGATGATACAGTGCCAGTTTCCTGTTTTCTGCTGTTTTGTATCTTAGAAAAGTTGTACAAGAAATATTCTCGGAATTGGACGAAACAAAAGCCGAAGATCTTATTTTTCCGTAACAGATGAAGTCCGGAGGAGAGACGAAGGGGAGCCACAGGGTGGCCAGACCATGCCTAGGCGCGGCCTGGCCCTGGCCCGCGCCTAGGGGTAGTGTGGGGCCACCTGGCCTCCACCGACCTCGCCCTTCCGCCTATAAGAAGTCTCCCGACGCGGGAACCCCTAAATCAATCTGCCTCCATCCACGAAAAGTTTTGTAGCTCCGCCGCCATCGCAAACAAGATTCGGGGGGCATAAGTCTCTGTTCCGACACCCTGCTGGGATGGGGAATTGCCCCCGGAGCCGTCTCCATCGACTCCACCGCCATCTTCATCGACATTATTGACTCCCACGATGAGGAGTGAGTAGTTCTCCCCCGAGGCTGAGAGCTTTACCGGTAGCTATGTGGTCTATCTATCTCTCCATGTATGATCATTATGTGATCATGAGTTTTGTAATCTAGTTCAATAAGTAGATGTTATTCTTCAACTATTGCGCTACTCAAGTGATTTTATTATGTGATCTTCGGGGACACCTTGTCCAACGGTGTGAAGGTGACAATGTGCACACCGTATTTGTTTCTTAAGCTTAATTTACAGAAATACTTATGAATTGTGGTGTCTAGTTAGTACCATCTTTGTATGCTCAAAGTGACAGCATGGGGCGTCCATAGATTGGGAATGTGAACATTAAGAAGTGCTTATGCATCCCTACGCAGTGAATTTGTGTTTATTATCAAACCGGAGAGTGGTTCAGAGTATCATAGTGAAGTGATAATATCTATGTATTCAATTTTGGTATCATTGTTGAGAGTGTCCACTAGTGAAAGTATGATCCCTAGGCCTTGTTTCCAAGCATTGAAACACCGTTTACAACCAATTCTGCTACATGTTTGCTTGCTGCCATTTTTATTTCAGATTGTATTTACCACTCATAATCATCCATATTACTTGTATTTCACTATATCTTCGCTGAAATAGTGCACCTATACACCTGACAAGTGTATTGGGTGTGTTGGGGATACAAGAGACTTCTTGTATCGTAATTGCAGGGTTGCTTGAGAGGGATATATTTGACATCTACCTCCCTGAGTTCGATAAACCTTGGGTGATTCACTTAAGGAAAACTTGCTGTTGTTCTACAAACCTCTGCACTTGGAGGCCCAACACTTTCTACAAGAATAGAAGCGTGCGTAGACATCAACTACCTCCATCCCTAGACTTAAAGTTTATATTTTTTTTCCAGAAAGTCAAACTATGTTAAGTTTGACTAAGTTTTTATAAAAAATCATTAACATGAAATGTACAAAATAAATATTATTAGATAGATAATGAAATATATTTTCATATGGTATCTACAAAATATCATATTTGTTCATAAATTTTTCTAAAAGTTTCATCAAACTTTACTTTGTTTGACTTTCTAAATGAAATATAGGCCTTAATCCTTAGAATGGAGGTAGTATTAGTTAGGGCAATGGTTTCAAACAACTCGATGCCCACCATAGGCACACTTGTTCCAAATAAGAGCAATACACGTCCAGTACTCAAACTTGTCGACGAAGTTTAGATAAGTCATCATATTTAGAGAATACCAATTTATGGTGATTGAATACGCTCTAAGGTTCATCTACGGTCACTGGTGCTGGGAACGCGATGTATTTGTCGACACGACACTCATGGAGCCCACATATCAGTCCCTATTTGTGTTACATTTTTCAGAAACCCCCTTCCCCAAATAATTGTCTCTTTGTCTCCGTCCTCCTCTCTCACATCTGTTTTCTCTCCTTCCTGCATCTCCTCCCCGCTGTTCCGTCAAATCCAAATCCTCTCCACCGCCGGAGACCCCTTCAACTCGGTATGCCATGCCGGGATGAGCAAGAAGCCCAGAATCCTCGGGTCCCCGTGCAGTAACGGCCTCCTGGAGGAGGGGAAGACGAAGACGATGGTCCAGGCCGGCGGTGGCGGACGCCACGACTGTGGTCGCACCAGCGGCGCTGGGGCTGTTGTGTACGGAGGCGGCGTCACACATGTAGGCCTAGATATCGCCGCGGGTGATACACGACTCATCTAGTCGTCTCCCTGCGCCTCGGAAGCCCGCGCGGCTTGCGCGTGTGCAATCGATTCTGCAGTTCGTGAAGCAATAAAGCAATGCACTCCTTTCGTGTGTTTCGGGTGGGCAGTACTAGCTGCTGGTCAATCAATCAGGCTACCTAGCTCACGCTAGTGGTAGTGGTAGTGGTAGTGTGATGGACGGCGGAAACTACTGCGGCGGCCGGGAGACGTGCTCGATGCGGCTGCGGCCGAGGGTTCGTCCACGGCCCCGTCGCACTCCACCTTGTGTAGAACGCTAGCCTTCGTACCTACTCCGGAAGGGATGCCGCCCTTATGGGTGCCACGGCTGCTACAGGTCGGGAGGTGTGCTCAGTGCAGCGGCTGCTAGGGGTTTGGGCAGGCACTATCGCGCTCAACCTTGTGCAGAATGCCGACGATATTGGGAACCACCTGGGTCCTCCACAGCATGTAGTTGGGGGGATCTAAGCGCACCATAATGGAGTTGGTGTATTGAGTGGGAATGGAGGTGGGGAGAGATGAGGTGATCATGCCAGCAGTGAGGGAAGTGGAGAGGGAGGTGGTGGTGGCGGCATCGGTGGAGGTGGAGAGTTGCATCATGGCTGTGTTCATCGCGAGAACGCATGCCCTAGACGGGAACGTTGTTCTGATACCAAGTCAAAAAGATTCTTTTGCCGTGAATCATCCCATCGTGGGGCTCTACATATATATCAGAGGTATATATACAAATACAAGACAATGATCACAACTCGATCAGCCAATGCATTTAGAGGATCACAACTGATCCCATCTAATAAAAGAAGATATGCACAATCACTACAATCACGGAAAATAATGCCTAACCGATTCTATTCTTAATAAGAACATCATTTATGTTCGTGGACTTTGTGAGAGGGAGTTACATTTTGCAATAGTATTCGGTATTGTTATCGACCCGCTTTAGTGTATCATCTTGAACTAAAACTTGCATAACTAAATCTAGACTACTTCAGCCCTTCCTACACCAAGCGGTACTTCTTCTTCTTCACGCTCAGCCTCTCCATCTCGACCCTCCGGTACTCCTCTGCCAGCTTCATCAGAGTTCTTCAAATTTATACGAAATATTTTTACCTCATTAATTTCACTAACCAACAAATAATTTTTTCACCTCACTAATGTTACTACCAACAAGTAATTCTTTTACTTCTACCAACAAGTTTGGTTTTTTCATTCAATCTAATATTTACCAGTACTCCATTAGAAATAAACATTAACCTAAATAATATTTTCTTTGTTTTTTACTCTTTTAGTTAGGTAGGGATGTTTAAGAAAACCTTTTGTTGCAAAGCACTTCACTCTAAATTAAAGGAAACCAAAGTGATTACACCACTCCGCCAATAAATTAGGCCATAACAATTTTCTAGTGTACTTTCGTTGTCTATAACATTCTTAAATATCATAAATCTTGGTACACTCATTGGGAGCATATGAATGTCAAGAAGTATTTTGATAGTAGTTTCTAGAGTATAAGCTTGAAAACGTTGCTTTAAGTAACTATATATTTGTGGTTTGTCCTATCTCCCTCTTTTTTTTTATGTAGTCTTGCTCACTTGACGATTTAGAGGATGAGGATATTTAGACCCTTCCTCGAACCAACCTATCTAACCTTTTTGGAACAAAAAATTGAGAAGTTTAGTGAAAACGGTCAATGTTTCTTCCAACCCTTCTAGCTCATTGAACTCACCTCTATCTCCGGTATAGGTAGTAGAAGCGAAACGGCGATCGAACTAACTTTGAAGTGACGAAATGCCATACCCCATACGGAATCAAATAGAAATACGATTATGAGTGAATCTCAAAGCTATTTTGAGTACATCTTAGAAGGTGAATCACAAAGCTAGTCTTAACGGCCCAAAAATAATATTAGGAGTGCAAAATAATATCAACGATGTTATGTATATGATACTACTACATAATATTATGCATTGTGAAGATAGTATCGTACACTTGTATCATATACATGATACTACTATATGATACTTTCCATTGTGACTAGTCTTAGGATGTGACGTGCAAACCCAAAACCTTTACAACAAAAAATGGGGTCAGCCCTGCAAAAAAAAAAAAAAAAAATGGGGTCAGGGAAAACGAGCTATTGCACAAAGCCACAAACGGACAACAAGGCTAAAAAAACGTGAGAAATGATGGCCGTTGCAGCACAACATGCCAACACACGCAGCCTAATGTATACACCCAAAAAAGCAGCAAATTCACCGCTTTGTGTTTCAAAATCAGCAAATTCGCATCCCAAATGGCAATTTGCGTTCGTTCCAAAGCGTACACGACCACCCAACCTTACTGTTCATAACCACGCCACCACGCGCGAAATCGAGGAAAAGCCCCAACGTCCCAACTCTTCTTCTACCTTCCCTTCCACGCCTCTCTCTCCACCTCCCCCCTTTCCCTTTCCTCCCAGATTCCCAGCTCGCCACGGCGCCATGCCGGCGGCGGTCGCCTGCTCCGTCAAGTGCCGCCCCCACTACCGCCTCACGGCGCCGCAGCCCCCCGCCGCGCTGGAGCTCCTGCCCCGCGCCCAGGCCGCCGCCGGCGAGCTGCGGGCGACCCGGTGCCGGAGCCCGCCCTCCCTGTCCTTCGCGCGGGCCTCCGACCACCAACCGGACTCTCCCCGTGCTCCCTGCCGAAGCCCCCCGTCCGCCAGGCGAGCTCGCGCCGGCGTGGCGGGCGAGGAGGCGGGCCGCTCCGACTCCGCGGCCGCGCTGCTCGGCGGCGCGCAGTCGCTGCACGCCATCTTCCGCGACGAGCTCGTGCGGAAGGCCTTCTACGCGGCCGAGGCGGCTCACCGCGGCCAGGTGCTCGACCGTGTCCCTCGCTCATCTGTGCATTTTGGTGGACGTTTGAGTGAGGTGACTTGACCGCGCCCCTCAATTGGGCGTTCTGGTGGTTTCTGCAGATGCGCGCGAGCGGCGACCCTTACCTGCAGCACTGCGTGGAGACAGCGGCGCTGCTCGCGGAGCTCGGCGCCGGCCCTTCGGTTGTCGCGGCGGGGCTGCTGCACGACACCGTCGACGACGCGGGTCTGGATTATGGCTCCATCTCCGAGCAGTTCGGCGCTGGCGTCGCGGACCTTGTCAAGGGGGTAAGAATCTGAATATTTAATGTAGTTACTAAACGTAGCTGACATTGAGCAGGCTAGCTTGTTACTGGTAACTAGTTTGATAGAGCTGATTCAGAGCTTCTTCCTTGGCACACCTCTTTTTCTAAAAAAAGTAATCACTCATACCAGCATCTGCGGATAACTTTCTGAGCATGACATAATTAGCTGACATTAGGATCTGATGAGCAGGCTCACTTGTTAGTGGTAACTAGTTTGGTAGAGCTGATTCAGAGCTTCTTCGATGGTACACCTCTTTTTCTAAAAAAAAAAGAGAGATCACTCATACCAGCATCTGCCGATAACTTTTTGAGCGTGACATAATCTTCGCCTGAGTCCAGGACCAGGTCATAATCACAATTGATTACTTATATGATTATGTCTCTGCATGACCCCTTCTTCTATTTTCATATTTCTTGGTCTTGTCATTTTCGTGGTCGAGAAGTAGATGCTGTTAGGTTTCTGGCCGTCTAGCTAAAGTAATTGATTAAAGATTGTGATCGACAGAAGATGCTGACTGTTACGTTATTGATAGGGCTTCTAGATGAAAATTTCTTAAGGCAGATATTGAGTTAACATCAGCTCTTTATTATATTAGGCAGTAGCCACCTCCTAGGATTGACTTACGCTTTAGTATATTGTAGAATCTGCTCCTTGTTGGTTACCAGATCATGTCAGATATGCTTTTTGGTGATTTTCTTAGTCTGTTCTCTGATTTTTCTTTCTGTGAACGGTCTACTTAGGTTATGATATCATATTTATCATCTAGAACTTGGGAAAGGATGCTTTGAGATTTTGGTTGCCTTAAGTCAATATTACACCTGATATATCTTAGGGTGCTTGGCAAACTTTTTCTGCGACAAGGATGCTTGGCCATTGTGGAATGACTAGATTTAGTGTGTTGATTTCTTTATAGGTTTCTAACCTAAGTCATTTGAGCAAACTGGCTCGTCGAAGCAATACAGCGAGCAGAACTGATGAAGCTGACAGGTTACGTACGGTCTTCCTTGCAATGGAAGATGCGAGAGCCGTGCTCATCAAACTTGCTGATAGACTACACAATATGAGGACGTTGGATTCGTTGCCCAAGATCAAGCGTCAGTGCTTTGCAAAGGAAACACTGGAGATATTTGCTCCGTTGGCAAATCAATTGGGGATATTGAACTGGAAGGAACAGCTTGAAAATCTGTGCTTCAAGCACCTTTATCCAGAACAATACGAGGAACTGTCATCTAATCTTCATCAGTTCTACAACAGAGATATGATTGCAGCAGCAATAAGGCGACTAGAACAAGCCCTTCAGGTGAGCGGACTATCCTATCGTTCCATATCGGGGAGGCATAAGAGCATGTACAGCATCTACAGCAAGATGGCAAGGTAATCTCGTGCATTATGTTTTACTTCTGCTATCCTTGCTAGTAAAAAGCATTCAAATAGTTGCATTTCAGTTTTAGTCGTGTTGAAATCAAAATAATTATTATCCATTTTACATAGTTTCTGAACTAGCTTGAACATAACTTTGAAGAAACCTTGCTAGGCTGAGGGACATATATACAGGCTAATGTGATTGTTTCTTATTACAGGAAGAAACTGGAGATGGATGAAATCTATGATGTACATGGGGTGCGTGTGATACTTGAGAATAAAGCTGATTGTTTCACAACATTAGAAGTTGTCCATCATTTGTGGCCTAGAATTCCTGGGAAGTTCAAAGACTATGTGAACAGCCCCAAACCTAATGGGTACGACCTTGCAAAGATTTGCTATAGTATGCCGAAAATCTTTTAGTTACTGTGGTAACTTATTTTTTCTTAACTTGTAGGTACCAGTCCCTGCACACGGTTGTCCTCAGTGAAGAAGCACTCCCATTAGAGATCCAAATTCGTACTGGGGACATGCATTTGCAGGCAGAGTTCGGAATTGCTGCACATTGGAGGTACAAGGAAGGCCTTCGGAGTTGCTCTTCATGCTCTCCTGAAATGGTTGACTGGGTTAGATGTGTTGTTACGTGGCAGTGTGAATCTTTGCACATAGATCACCCTTCACCTCTTGGAGTTGGTCCGTCACCGAGGACAACATGCACCTTCCCTTCTCACTCTGACGATTGTCCTTTCTCCTATTCGAAACAATATGATCACAGTGGACCAATCCTAGTAATACTTCTGGAGAACGAAAAGGTGGAGTACATTCACTATTTTTCGCGTTTGTGCTTTCTCATTAACTATATAGTTGCAATGTGTTAATTTATATCTCGTCAAAGAGCAGTAAAACTGAATTTGTTCTGTTTGTTTTGTTCAGATGTCAGTGCAAGAGCTCCCCCAAAAGTCAAAAATACTGGACCTATTGAAGAGGGCATCTTCCTATGACATGCAGTTGAGCCTGAGGCTGAATTGCCATGCTGTGCACAATTTGAACCAAGAGCTGAAGATGGGCGATGTGCTGGAGCTAATTCCTTCAACTCCATGCAAATCTGGAAGTTACATGAGGGGGTTCCACCGGTTTCGCCATCTTGACAGACATCGAACAGTAGATCTTGTGAATATAGATATGACAGAGCAGCTAATCATCTGAAGTTCAGATTCTACACTGACATAACAGTAACAGATAGTGTAGTATGTGGTGTTTATTTGTTGAAGTAGAGGAAAAGAAGGTACGTAGCATGTAAAATTCATCTGAAGTTTAGGTTCTCCTGCACTGACAGAATAGTAACACATTGTTAGCATCTGGTGTATATTTTGTTGATAATTTGTTGAAGTAGCACAAGATTGTAAGCATGTAAATATGTGATAAGAGTTTGAGCACAGTAAATGGTTTCCGTGGGACAACCCTTATTGGAATGTAAACACTGTTCTGATACACAGAGATTTGGTGCACATGGGCACAAGTAATCTTGTTTTAAAAAAAATCAAAAATCATAGTTTTGAGTTTCAAAAAATTCTGAAAACAAATCCGCATATAGTCAATGATGTATCCCGCAAACGTGTAAAAAATCAATTTCAAATACTTTATATTCTGAGCTACACAGAAATGACAAGAAATGACAAAATTGTATATATGAGTAGTCATTTTCAAATCTCCAAAACATATTAGATTTTGTCATTTTTTTAGCACAAAATAAAAGGAATTTCGGGTTAAGATTTTGCATGATTGTGGGATGTATCATTGACAATCTACAGAATTATTTTCATAATTTCTGATAACTTGTTAAAATATCTTTTATTTTTTTTAATGACGAGAGCACTGGAGCCAAAATCACTTTTTATACGTGCTTTCAGTTCTCTAGTAGTTCCCATTTTGCTTATGAAAGAATTGCGAATTTATAAAATATTTTGCTCCACGAGCTAGACATTGAAATGCCAGGGAGCTTTACTGCATAAGATGCAAAATGAGAAGTGAAGAAAAAAAAAATACGACGCCTGAGAGATTCGAACTCTCGCGGGGAAACCCCATGTACTTAGCAGGCACACGCCTTAACCACTCGGCCAAAGCGTCTTTGTTGTGCATAGAATGAACATTACTTTATTTGTACTATTTTATTTTTGGTGTTGCTGGTTCTTCGGAATGAAAGAATGTATACAGTACAGCCCAGAAACATACACGCGTCATTACAAAGCTTGGACAGTGCTGTTGCTGACGGCGACGCGCTGAAGGTGAAGCAGCTGCCAGTTTGGTGCTGCTGCAGGTGTTCTGAACCATGCCTGTGAGTGACCCCTTCAGGTTTTAGCTGAGGTTTGCATTTAGGCGATGACAAAGGCCCGGGATTAGGGTATGGTGAATATTTGTGGTGAAACTGGTTCATGCAGTATCCAGGAGTTTAACCTAGCTCCTATAGGTGTTCTCTTTCGAGGGAATAATTAAGAGATAATTCCTTATTTGACACTACCTTAAATTTTGGTTCCCTATTTGACACTGAAATTTTTCCTCTTCCCTATTTGACCATAAGTGTAAACTTCTTTCCTTATATGACACCGAAGTCCATCCTGTTAGTCCCTACCGTCACTTTTAGTTTTCTTGGACCAAATTACCCTTTCGTCAATGCATAGGCAACCATGGAAAAAGAGAGCAGTAGCTCAATGAGCAACGGCGTGAGTCATGTTGACCTGGAAAGACGGATAGCTAGCTGACTAGCACTCGCAACGAGCTATGGCTCCCTGCGCACACGACAACGTTGCAACACGATGAGCTAGCTAGGACGTCTGTTCAGTGGTGCGAGACATCGGGCATGGGACCAGCGGGGATGGAGCTGTGCATAGGAGAGCAGCGTCTTGAGCCTGGCTAGCGTTGGGGCTTGAGCTACCCGGCGCCGGCGGTGGCGCATAGACTATCTGCTGGTGGCAGCGGACCACTGGTCGGCGATGGACCCCCGGATGCGCACGAGAGTACTGAATCGATAGGCAATCAGGAGGTTGGGCACGATTTTTCAGTCTTTTTTATTCCGAGCCTGTAGAAGTAATTTGGTATGCAGAATCTGACTAATCTTGCAATTTTTTATTAATTAAAATTGGACGAGAAAATTTTCTAATTAAAATCTGCTGCTTTTGTCAAAAAAAAAAACCCTCATATAATGCACTAGGGGTAAAATCATCTTCTTACATTCTCAGTTAACACCGTTAGTCCTCAAAATGTACTGAAGTGTCATATAAGGAAATAAATTTGCATTTAGGGTCAAATAAGGAAGAAAAAGTTTCTCAGTGTCAAATAGGGAACCTAAATTTAAGGCAGTGTCAAATAAGGAATTCTCTCAATAATTAAGGCTCTAACTTTTCTGAATTTTACTTACTTTTTGTTTTCGTATTGCCCAAGGGCTTGTGAGCAGACACTATTGCAAAGTTTGGTGTGAAGATGGTGCATCAGCCCAAAGCCGTATGGCCGGCTGGTGCTGCTACATTTGCCCATGTTCTGGTGGTTGCCAGTGATCTTGGCAAGTCTAATAATGGGTTGCAGATTTTCCATCTACAAAAATTTTAGACCTCGTTTTCCACCCCTCATTTTATTTCATTTGGTAGAAATGAAAGGACAATGCGATGCCATCATTTCATATCTCATTTTGAAATTCCAAGCTAAAAAAATCATGTTTGACTGCCACGAGGAATTATGAAATTAAATGATTTCCACAAGAATGGCGGGGTTAGAGAGAGGAATTAACTTAACATACAGTACCAATTCCCTAAAATTTCCAGTTGAAATGACAATTTCAATTCCATGAAAAACAAACACGTTGTGTATGAATTTCGATCGAGTTCTACGATTTAGGCATGAAATGATGGCTGACAAACAAGCTCTTAGAGAGTGAAACATGGTGTATGCATATTGTTGAGCTACAATAACGTGTTCTTTTGCAGGAAGCAAAAAAGATTGTGTAACCTTCATGAATGAATTCTGTTAGGAAAATCCTAACTTAAACTGCATCAATAAAGCATGTAGTATTCTCATTCACAAGAAACGAGGTGCTAAACCAAACAAGTATGGCTCAATTACTCTAAAAAATGGTCGCGTCAAATCCATGTCAGAATGTATTTTTCTTCGCCTTGATCTCGTCATAGATCCATTGGTTCATCCAGATCAAGCAGACTTCGCGAGAGGGAGAAGCATATCACATAACTTCATTTATGAGTCCAATCTTGTCACAATGCAAATCCCCTCAATGCTTAATACTATATTTGCACCATGCTTTTGACTCTATCTTGTGCAATGCTCTTAACCCTATCTTTGTTGCAAAAGGTTTCCCCAATTGTTTGTGTCCCAGGATCTCATCCCTAAACTTCTGTAGTCAATCCACGATTCTCTGAACGGTAATCCCGGTCCTTGGATTCAGCCTCAGTCAAGGAGATCCGCTGTCTCCCTTCCACTTTATTATTGTAGCCAATGTCTGAAAACAAGTTATCATTTGATTCTCTAAGTCAGGCCTAATCTCCAATCTGCCCACGACTCCCTTCATTGTCTCATTTTACAATACGCCCTCAACACACTTATTATCATTGAAGCCAATGACGACCATCTTCGCAATCTTAAGAGGATTCTACAGAATTTCTCTTTGACCACAGTCTCTTGATTAACTTTGATGAAAGTATTTCCGCCTTATTTATATCGATCCTGGCATCACGTCCAACCCTTGTTTCTATCTTGGGCTGTTGGATATCATCTTTTTTTCCTCGAACTTCACATTCATGTATTTGCCTCCTTGTCAACAAAATAAACAAAATACTAGTTGGCTTTAAGGGCTGGTTACTCTCTAACCCTTCGTTATTGGACAAACCATCTTGGTTCGATCACTACTTCGGCCATTCACACCTATTTTATTTTGGACATGAGAGGAAATGGTGCATAGTGGACAATTCAAGGTCACATGGAAATATAATTTTGCTCGTATTGACAATGGTGGCCTTGTGTTGTAATACTAAGAAAACACAATCTCTACTTTCTTATCAAGCATCTAGCTAAGATTCTCTCACTTGGGAATCTTGTTTTTCTCTTTCCTATGGTTATAACTTATAACGATACTCATGACCTTGGAGATCCCCACTGACTAGATTATGTGGTGTGGAAAAACATCATCACCACCCTCCCCTTCTTCCGGTCCATTTCAAAAGTCAATGTTGGTAGTGGAAAATTTTCCGTCTTTTTGGTAGATTTGTGGCATGATGATACCTTGTACACTACCTTTCATGTGTTGTTCTCCCATGTTTTCACTCCAACTTCTAGGTTGCTTCTGTGTTTATAATTAAGCACATGTTCAATCTTCATATTAAACCATGCCTTTTCTTGGTCGTTATTATTAAACTTGCAACCCATCGATATAGTTTGGCTACTGTGGATTTGAATTTTCATGTTTCAAATGATCGCATGAGTAGGCTCAATGTGAAAACAATCACACAACAAAGTTGGTGTATTCAATATCCTTCAAGCCGAGGACCCAAGCACATTTTACTTCGTCGGAATGGAAGACCTATGCTCCAAATCGATGCTTACATCTTCATGTGGTTCTCAAACTACCAATTCCTCATCACAAATGACCGATGCTTCCATCAAGGAATTGCACTTTTCGATGGTCGTCCTTTCTGCAACAAGCCAAATATGGACCTCCACTTGCTACTCAATGTAGTTCCTTTGCAACTGTTTATCAGTCACTGATTTGTGGGGGTCTCTCAGACATGAAAAAAATTCCAATATTTTGTTCTTTGTTGTGTCTCGTGGAACATTTGGGAACCCATGGAATGCATAATCTTTAACCATACCGAAGATCCTCACATAGTCATAAAACATGCCTAGAAGACCTTCATTTTTATTTGTTAAATTCCCCCGATATATTAATAGTCATCAACAGTAGTACAGACAATCTAAGAAATAAAAAAAAATACAAATAGGTATTTGGACTACATAGCAACGACTACAAAGTACAAACACTAGCGTGAGCCGAAGATGCCACTGTCCTCGCCCCTCCATCACTGGAGCGAGTCCAAGTTTGTCGTAGTAGAGCTTATTGTAGTAGGCGGTCAGAAGTTGTTGTGCTAAGCCTTCAAAGGACCAGCAACAACCATCGCCAATGATGACAACTGTAAATTAGAAGAGACTGATCTGAAACCACACCAACCGACCAGATCCCGAGAAATCCGTTGAACACACGACTCCACGCGCGCTTCGCTGGCACTAGACGCACCACCGGAGCAAGGATAGGACAGGGAGAAACTTATTCTGACTTCAAGATGTAGCCGCTACTTCACCATCGCGAGGAGCCATGATTCACCACGCTTCCAAGACCCTAAGGCCATCGGAGAGGGACAAAACCCTAGATGGGTTTAGATCTGTCGCGCCTGCTGCCTTATTTCTCGTACCAGTTCGCATTGCCTGGCCTTGTTACCCAGAAGATCTTCTTATTTGGGGAAATCAATGCTCTTAACAACTAGGCAACTAATCGACTATGATGATGGTACAGTTAGACTCCTTTTATGTAATGTTTGTACATAATAACTTCTTTCTTCCCCATTTTCCCTTTTCTTTTGGTTCCATTGACTTTAAGGTTGTTTAACCTTTTGGCTTATATGTACATAGATTTTTGGTATAGGCTGACTTTTATTAATGATTTTACAAGAGAATTTCAACATGTAAAAGCCATCGTTGACCAAACATATTAATCATTTTATACATCTAAAAGTCATTAAATATTTCACATACTACTACATTCTCCATTATTTTTTTGTTTTTACTCGAAAGTTCCCAAACCAATTTTTTTTTACTGTAACTACGGCGGACGTGAGCCAGCCTGAACATATATTCAGCCAAGATGCCTATGAAGTTTTTCAGCCTCTACAAGATGGGTTCAAATGAACCAGAGTACACGGAGGTTACAAAGGAGAAGAAGAAAGAAAAAAAAAACGCACACCACCAACAGTTAAGACTAAGGAGAGAAAAACAAAATGGCCACCCCTCAATCTAGGGGACGGTTGGCCGATGAGAAATCTCATCGTGACCCAGGCACAACAATCACGAGGAAGACCCCCAAGGACACGAAGGAGGGACAACCCAGCTCGAGGACTCTCCGGAGTAGTCGAACAGCCTTGGTCCGCCGAGACCCAGCGCCGACACTGCACCATCGACGTAATCGAAGGGCAGCGCGCATCCGAGACCACACTACGCACCGACACCACCTGTGTCGAGGGTGTGGCCGAAAGGTTGCGCGCGGCCGAGACGATGCCACGACGCCTGTGTGCCACCGGCTGGAGTCGAAGGGCATCAAAAGGCAGAGACACCCATAGATTACTCTCGCATGGAGCACCCACCACGCGCCGAAGATCCCCACCAAGGACCCGACACCAGAGCCCAGCAACCGGCAAGAAGACGCCACCACCACCAGTGCCACGGCTCACCTCGCATCGGAGAGGAGACCGCACCCATGGCCTCCATCTGCATCACATGGGGCACACCAGGCGGAATCAGCGTCCTCCGCCACTGATGGCAAGACAGAGGGGCTCCACACCCAGCCACGAAGCCCCCCCGGGTGGGAAGCGCGTCACCACCGTGGCCGCCACTGCGAAACCACGGCACCCGCCAGCCCCAACAGCAACCCGCTGCATGCTGATAGCAAGGTAAGGAGGAGGCGAATCTCGCAGCCACTCCACCGACCACCAGAAATGGAGAGCTCGACGACCCGAACCAGCACCACCACACCACGTGGAGGCAAACCACATCGGAGACGGAGGCTCCGCCAGCACCATGCTGGCAGCACCTCCAGACCCGCCCGACACAGCCACGCCGGCCGCCACCGCCAACACCCGCCGCGGGCCGCCGCCCGAGAGCCCCCACCACCCTCTACGGAGGAGACTGCCGGAGGAGCCACCACACGCAGCAGCCGCGCCGCGCCGCCTCGTGTCGCCGCTGTCCGGCGAGCCTCCGAGCCGCAACAGCCGGAAAAGGGCGCCGAAGCCGGGCCGCCCAGATCGCGCGCGTAGGAGGGCGCCCCGCCGTCACCGCGCCGCCAGGGCTTTCCCCGACGATGGCCACAGGTGGCGGCGAGGGCAGGGGAGACATGGGAGCTTGCGGCTGGCCGGATCTGGGGCGCTCCGGTGCGGCCCGGCTCAGCCGCACGGGAGTGGAGCGGGGTGCTGAATTTTGTCAACGGTTCCTTCCCAAACCAAATTTTAAAAAAAAACGAGAAAATGTACATGAACGACACTTTCAGATGAGTCGCATTTCTGTTCTAAGGCAGATGGACTAAGCTTTCACGTGGGTTGGGATGTGAGGTTGCTGGGTGGTACAATTGTGCGACCACGACTGTGCACAACGTGGTTAAAATCATGTTTTTTTTTCTTAAGAAAGTGGTTAAAGTCATGTTGTTCTTGTTTACACATCGATAGATGGTTCCAGTAAGAATTTAGTGAAATTTGTGGGGGGTTAACCTTCTCATTTTTTTTTTGTTTCTACCCAAAAGATCCTAAACCTAATAAAAAGGAGAAAATTTACATGGCTGACAATTTTTTTTTCGAGAAAACTCCTCCAATCTGTTCCTGGTCCTCAATAGAGGTACCAGCAATCCTAAAATTAATAAAATTATGAACATGTCCTTGAACCACCTAGTGATGACTACAAGCACTCGAACGAGCCGAAGGCTCGCCGCCGTCATCGTCCCTCCCTCAGTGGACCCATAGAAAATTTGTCATAGTAGAGTTTGTTGTAATAGATAAGCGGAAACTTGTCGATGCCCCAAATGATCAGTGCACGAGAGCAGCAACCATCGCCGATAAAGAGAAGCGTAGATCAGAAGGAACACCAACCAAATCTAGTGAGATCCGCCGAAGACAAACCTCCACACACCCACCGTTAATGCTAGACGCACCGCCAGGATGGGGGCTAGACGAGGATGCCTTTATTCCATCTTTAGGGAGTCACCACCATCATATCTTCCTAAGTAGGGCAGAAACCCTAAGAAGACAGACAAAAACATAAAAAACGGAGTCCTCCCGCCGACAATGACTAGGATCCATCGCGCCTCCATGGCCCTAAGGCCACATAAGGTGAGTCAGATCGGCGGACCTCCAATGGGAGGCAGGAAGCCCTAATTTCCTAAGTTTCTCGCAAGCGAATGGGCACGCGTGACCCGATTAAGCTGTATGGCCGACGTTTTCAAATGAGCCACAATTTCTAGAATTTTTGGCAAAAAGGACCACATCCACGAGTGAATTGTCAGAAAAGACCACCTCCGAGTGAAATTGATAAAAAAAACACCACCTGCACCGTGGCGGCAAGCTCGCCAAGCGACACGTGGCACCTGCCGCCACAGGCTGTGGCGGCACGTACTGTTTACCCACAACCTGTGAACAGTGTCTGCCGCCACGGGTGGTGGCGACAAGTGCCACGTGTCACTTGTCGGTGTGTGAACTGTACATGTCGCCATAGGCTATGGCGGCAGGTGGCACGTGTCGTTTGGTGGAGCTTTCCGCCACGACGCAGGTGATCTTTTTTGGCAATTTCACTCGGATGTGGTCTTTTTTGACAATTCACTTGGAGAGGTGGTCTTTTTTGCCAAAAATTCCAATTTCTATTCCAAAGTGGCTATAGAGTTTGACTGTACAGTGTACACTACCTAATTCTGATAACGTTAGATCACCATATATTTGTACATTTTTTTCTTGAACTAAGCAAATTCTATGGAGATCTTTATGCAGAAAAATAAATTAAATGTACAATATCCGACTCAATAATCTCAGTTCACCATTGTACCATCTGCTTGAACTGAGGAAATGGTTTGCAGCATGCCTTACGTAGAAAGAAAACAGCAATGCTACACTTCCGGATAGGTTTTACAAAAATTACCTATGGACTGTCAGGGAGAAAACAGTAACGTGACCCTGATTTTCAGCAAGCCAACCAATTGATCACGCGTATGCCCGTAGAGTTTCCCAAAACCCACCAGTCCTTAGGATTATTGAGAGAAAAATAACTCTGGTGCTTGTACATATTTTCCTTGAACTAAGTAAATGCTCTGGAACCTGGCTTGTGCAGCAAAATAAATTTTCAAAAATTCGACACCTGAGAGATTCGAACTCTCGCGGGGAAACCCCATGTACTTAGCAGGCACACGCCTTAACCACTCGGCCAAAGTGTCTTTGTTGTGTTTTCCTGGATAGGAACATAAGTATTGTATACCTTTATTAGTTGAACCAAATCTTAATGGACCCCAGATTCTCCCGCGAAGAGTAGATACGATTCCATTTCCTCAGATCGGCTACTCTGCCCTAATGGACCCCAGAGCCGTACAGACACCTCTTCCTCCGGCGGCGGACGCCGGCGACGAGCCACGGGATACGCGCGTCGTGAAGGAGATCCTGCACTCGCTGGGGCTCAAGGAAGGGGATTACGAGCCGGCAGTGGTGCAGCAGTTCCTGATACTCGCCTACCGCTACGCCGGCGGCGTGCTCGTCGACGCGCTGGCCTACGCAGATCACGCCGGAAGGGGCGCGTCGCTCGATGCGGACGACGTCCGTTTGGCCATTCTCTCCAACGCCACCTTCTTCCCCCAGCTGCCCAGTCGCGAGGTACGCTGATCTGTTCCTTCCTCGCGAGGATTTTCTCTGCTGTTTCTTGATTGCAATCACGTAAGCTCTCGACGGGGTTGTGGTTGGTTAGATCCTGCGCATGCATTCTCCCTTCCCCGTTCAAGTTTTCTTGGACTTTTATCGATCATCTGAGGCTTTAGCATTGGAAAAAATTCAGTGTTTTTGACTTCTGCATCTTCTCATGTATAAATAATACGCAACAAACTTAATTTGTAAGAGGAGAAACTGAATATGCATACAAAAAGAGGGGAAAAGTATCTAGCAGATACTCAATATGCTTTGTACTCGTTTTGTTTATTATACTCAAAATATACGCCCCTGTGCTGCCTCTGAAAGGCCTGGACACATCTATGTTTCCAGTAGAAGCTAGCTAGTTGCTTTTCTGCAACACGTCCTGGTATATATTGATATATGCTATTAAACTTAGCATGTATACACATTTAAAAAATAATCTTGATAAGAGAAACTCTCGAATAGACAATAACTTGCTTTACAAATGATTTACCTTATGCTTATTTTTTACTCCGCTTGCTTTCACTGAGAATTACTACCCTCCCATCATTTTTGACACTCAGCCGGATGAAAATTCATTTTTAGTCTTGAATTTTTTTACATATAAAAACATGGTAATCTAAGAATTCTTGCACTACCGGCTCATCCTTTATATGAAGTTTTGTTGCCACCTAATGGGGGTTGACGCCTTGACGGTTGACCGCTATCAATTAGACATTGTCAATGCTTTGACTAGACCTTTGTTCATATATTGTTTTATCTTTAGGGACAAACCATCTGCAGTTAAAATATCATAAGGCGTTAAAATATCATAAGGCAAAGAGGACAAATGCTCCTGGCTTCAACCCTGAAAGATTTGAAAGCAGACACTCTCTCTTATCATTCATCTTGACACCTCCCCTGAAAAAAAATCACCTTCATACTCACATCAAGGAATCTTTTCTTGGGAATAATAGAGTCAATATGGTCTGATATGACATCTGAATAAGTCTTCACCTCTTATCTAGACTAGTCAAGAATACACAAGACGGTTGAGTTATCAAAATTATACCCCATAATAATGTACCTATATAGCAATGAGGGGTTTTCTACAATTGATTTCTCATGGCGCATAATGGAACCAAGTTCACAATATAATTTATTTTATTGGGTTTACTAATTATGGTTTTATTATCCGTATCAGTTTTAAGCACTGTTGTGAAATTTATGCCATGAGCTATATATACCTAATTGATCCTATAATATTTGTGTTATTAGAGTTTTTTTCATAAAGTGATGAATTCTTCACCTTGGGTAGGCTATCATCGAAATGGCACGTAGTCGGAACACAACCCCCCTGCCCAAGTATAATACTCCTCTAGGATCAATCTCTCTTCCACCTGATCAGGACATGTTGTTGAGACCAAATGACCAATGGCTTTATCACTTGAAGCCAAGCGATAATGTTGAAGAAACTAAGAACAAGGATGACGATGAAATCTGCAATCCTGAAGCTACTCGCAACAATGAAGAAAAAAATGGTAGCGATAAGCAACAATTTTCTAAGAGGATTTCTGCCAAACTCAATGCTATGGCTGCTAGGGCCTCAAGACGACGTATACTGAACACTCGAAAATCCAAGAAGGTTCAACCATTAATATGATTTATTTTTCTATTACAATTATCTTGTACTCCCCCATTTTATATTAATTGTCGTTGCAACACCTAATATAGAATGGAGGGAGTACATGGTAAATTATATGCTGTCATTGATAGAACTTGATACATGAGTGTAAAAGTTTTGGGCCTACACTGACAACAATTTCTCAACTTGGCATATTTTGCGGGCTACAATTATTTTGAAAAGTATGATTGCTGGATAATGACATGCCCAAAATAGGATATGGAGACTAAAACATAGCATCACACGATGTGCATATGCAGGGACCAACACATATATGCAATGTTGAGGGTACAACCATATGAACTAAACTGTGGCTCTTGGATATTGTTATGTTGTCAAAATTTGACAATTGTAAGTTAGTATTGGAACCCTGCACTAGAATTAGCCAACCTACACTATCAATTTAGCTATGGTGGTTTCTAGAGATGACAACGATCCTACCCACAATGATCTTTTTTACCCCAACTACGGAAGGACTAGGCGAGCACACACTTCAAAATAAGAAGTATGAAAAATTATTAAAAGAAAGTTACAAGCACAGAGAGCGAAGAAATGCAAGTGAATCTTACTGATTTCAAAATATTGCAAAATCTTAGTGGGCCATGATTTTTTGTTCAAGAAGAGGCATATTCCAAGGTTAGCCTATAAAAGAAGTCCATTTGTGTAACTATGGAACACATAAGCAATATGTTCATCCTTCAAGTGAAATACTTTTCCACGACGTTTATTTCGAATGTTTCACTTAACTTTGTTGGCGACGTTGAGTCAACATCACTCCGATGGTGTGTGAAAGGACATGAAAATATCAACACAAGAGTCTATCAAGAGTATCCTCTTATGTACTAGTGGAGAAAATGTGATAAGTAGGGAAAAAATTCTCCAAAAGCAACATAAAAGTTGTTGTCTAGTTCCAATTAAATCCACATGAAGGGGTAGGAGCTCACCCAAACCAAGTATGATCTCTTCCACCATGGATAGCTTTTCCCCCACCATGAAAGCTTCACAACCAGGACACTTGACGGACCCCGTGCCCTCCCTCGTCGCTCCCGTGGGCGACGGGGAGGGAACCCTAGCCGCCCCCTTCTCCGGCCCCTACCTCTCCTCCTCCCCCTCCTCGCCGCCGCCGGACGGCGTCGTCGGGCAAAGCCTGGGCGGTGGCGGCGGCGGGGCCCTCCTTCCCCCTCGCACGGAGAAACGGCGCGGGCCGCGGCGGACGTCGAGGGCAACGTACTTGGTGAGGGGTGCGGCGGCACGGTCGGTCCTCCGGCGGCGTGGTGGCCTCGTGGTGGTGTCGGTGCAATCGGGGCGGCGTGCAGCAGCTGCTGCGGCGGCGGCGGCTGGTCCCGGGCGGCGCGGGCTCGACCCCATCTCTGGCAGCGGGGGTCTACGGCACAACGGCGGCGGCAGAGGCACGAGGATCTGGCAGGGGATGACGGCGGCAACCACTGGCGGCACGGCTGGCGGCGCAGCGCGGTAGATGGGCGGCGCCGGTGAGATCTGGGCCCGATCTGAGCCAGGCGGGCTCGATCTGGGCTCGATCTGGGCCTAGCGGGCCCCACTGCGTACGTTGGCCGCGACCATTCTGGGGCCAGGTGGGCCTCGGTTGGCAGCCACCGCGTGCCAGATCGGTGTCCGCTCAATCTTCGGTTCGACCTCTCACGCCCCTTGCCCTGCCGCTGGTCTGTATGGTGGTGGCCGCCGGTTGATGGGTTGGGCGAGGATGTCGGGGCGGCGGCCGTGGAAGCTGCACGGTTGGCTCTACGGCGGGCGACGTTGCGGTGGTGGTGGCTTCTCTTCTGGGACATGGGGATGGCGTGGAGTGGGCGGCGGGGATTCCTGGCGTCGGTGGTGCTTCGGCAGTGGCGGCTCCCAGATCTTGTCTCGGAGGCTCTGTTTGATGACGGCGGGCTGCACATCGGTCCTTCGTGTGGAGGGAGTCGATTTCGGGCGAAAGCCCAGCGCTTTGGCGCCAACGGTGACGGCGCCCGTGGGTGTCGTGTCCCTCTTGGGGGCACCGTTGTGGTCGCTCCCCTGTGCGTGAGCTCCGGGTGAAAACCTCTGACCGTTCTCGGTCTCGGCGGCGGCGGGACCTTGTGTCGTCACCCTCTTGGGGGCGTCGCTGTGGAGCTTGGGTTCCCGTGGGCGGTTCTCGTTGTCATCGGCGGGCATGCTCAGATCTTCTCGCGGTGCTTCGATCCCGACGTAGGGTGGACTTGGCGGCTTCCTATCTTATACACGTGACATTGAGGCCTTAGTTCCTGGTACTTGTTGTCTGCGGGCAGGATCGGCGCTCCACGGCCCGGAGCGGGAGGGCAGGCGGCCCTCCCCAGCAAACAACTTGGTGGGTACGAGACGACGATGTCCGGTGGTTTCACAAGGAGGCGGGGTGCATCTTTAGTTAGTAGGGTCGGTTGTACCTTGGAGGGTGTGGCGTCTCCTTTATGTTCTCTGTTTGTATCTTTGATCTGCTTTGTAAGAGGTCTCCCTCACTACCTTGTATCGGTTTGGCCGTGTGCGGCTTTATTTATAAAGCGGGGCGAAAACCTATTTCGAGGAGGAAAGCTTCACAACCACTCCGCAAACACTTGGGCCTCTTCACAATGTTCATAAAGAGGTCACCAACACAACAACCACCAACCATCTAGGTGGTGGTGTCCTCCAAGAGCCCCCCACAGACACACACACATTGGGAAGAAGACCCATATGTACAGGGCCCCGAGAAATTTACTCGTTGGGGGTTCATGGTCCGGATAGGACTCGAAGTGGATCGGATCCGGGATCAGGTACGAATACAAGTACATATGTTATCGGATTATGCTCAAAAAAAAAAAATATGTTATCGGATACATATGCGGAGAGTGTTTTACTCAAACTAACATGCAGATTATATGCATACTTAATTCGGAATGGGTACATATATCTTACAAATTTAACACCGAACAAATAGAAAGAAATAATCCCTAAGACAAAATAATAAAGTTATGTCAATAGTGTCAACTACAAGATCGTATACACATAAATATACTACTCCCTCCATCCATAAAAAGGATGTCTCAGTTTTATCAAAATATGCATGTATCTAGATGTATTTTAGTGAGTAGATATGTGCCAATTTAGATAAAGTTGAGACATACTTTTGGGGCCGGAGGGAGTACTTCACTACATAATAGTTTCTAAGTTTGATCCCACAAAAAAAATACATTTTACCACTTCTTTATTTTTGATACGTTGATAATCGGCATATAGGTATAAGACTAATGAAATTGGCTAACGAAATTTTATTCAAATTTAAAGTATATGCACTTCATATCCACACATGCTTCAAAATCCCATATTGTAAAATAAATTAAAACAATGTCTACATCCATCCTACATTTCAAATATAAATATCAAATATTCCATACTTCCCGAACCAAATTTTGGCGCTGGTCCAGGAGCTATTCGATTGGTCCTACCGTCTTGATTTAGGAGCAGAGGGGTGTGGTCATTTTTGTTTTTCGTGATTTGTCCGGTGCCTATTACGGAGCATCAACGGTAATGGTCGAAGGGGCTGCTTATTGATCCAACCACTCTGTTCAGATTGATTATTTGATCTTTATGTTGATCTTGTTTAGATTGCACGAGATTACTTTACCGTAATCAAGGACATCGAGGAGAAGATCTTATGGTAATATAGCACTACTACCCAGGAGATCACAAGCAAGAGAAGCCTAATTGCTTGCGTCATGTTATACCATGAACAAATAAACTCTAATGTGTAAGTTCATAACAATCTTGTAGAAGCGATGACCTCCCTTTCAGCGGGTCGCCAATGTTAGTTATACACTAATGTAGAGACGATGTACATTCCTTTGAGATGCAATGAGGATGTGTTCAGAAGATGGCAGAGTGTGCTCTCGCGGTGCCGCCTATACAAATCGCCTTCCACAGTCGAGTGTCGTCTTGCTCCTAGCCCGCGACGGGCTCCTCTGGCGTGGCTGAGGGACCGATGTTTTCAATGCCTCTCGAGAGGCCACTGTCCGTGCTCCTGCAGGGACCCAATTCGGTGCAGGAACTGCCTCAAATTTGACCATATTGCTCGCTTCTTCGGTGCTATGCATTGTCCCGATCAATCTGCACCGCTTTGATGTTCTGCTTCACTGCCTCTCCAACCGGTTGCACCAACTGCTTCACCACCTTTCCAACCAGATGCACCCACCGTTGTTCAACCCTGCCCGCACCCAATGATGCCGCTACCCTTTTGGATGTGTGTTTGGAGCACACCCTTCTGGAGGAGGCTATGCTGATTCGCTCTGAGCTTCGCGATTGCCTTGCGCGGGTTCAGAATGTTTTGCTTAGAGTGGAGCGTGCTCTTGGCAAATTGCAGTTGCTACCTTTGTTGCCTAGGCTCGAGATCGATTCTTTCGAGCATATGGACATGTGGGCCTCTGCAACCGGTCGATTCTACTGAGTCCACCGAGGAGGAGTTAGTGGTTGTTGATGATGATGCAGTCGCTGAGATGGTGTTGTCAAAGTTTGTCGTTTGTGGTTGGGGAAGATTGCACCTTTGGTTCTTTCTCCCCCTCGTGCTAGGTCATATCCATTGTCGTAGCATGTTGTGTCGATTTCCTTTGTGTGCGAGGACATTGATGGGCTCATGTCTCCATTGATGCAGATCAAGCCCGATCTTCATGAGTTGTGTGAGGTGCTCTCTCTATTAATGATGCATCTGTAGGTGGTTGACTTGAGGACATCAGCGGTGGCTTCCACACCATCATTGCGGTGCTTAGCCAGCCGCTTGACTTTGTTGACCATGGTGAGAAGGTTAATGAGGTAGGTGAATTGGCACCTAACTTCGAGGCACTTTTTGCAAATGAGCTTTGCAACTTGCTTGTATGTTTGGAGGCGGCTAGATCTAGCAAGGAGATTGCTTGCCTTTGTACGAGGAAGGGTACGAGTTACAAAATCAAGAAGCTGAAGAAGTATCTCAGAAGCACAAGCAAAAAAAAATCCCTAACTCTTATTTAATAGATTTGGCCAAAGCTTCCGTTTAAAAAAATCATATTTTGATCGAGAAAAAAAAATACTACTATCATATACCACCAAGGCTTCCTTCTTATAACTTTTAAACCCCCTTTTAAATATATGACGTTTAATCCCTAACTTTTTTTTTTTGAAAAACAATATATATTAGGTCAGCAAGCCGCCTCATTAAAAACCTTCCAGCCCCCCCTTGAGTACCCTGGAAGGAAAAGAGTGCGTCTGAAACTTGCTACCTTACACAAACAGTTACACAGCAGGGTTACAATCAGCACTAAGGCTGTGAACAAGAAAAACCGGCGGCTCGACATTCCAGGTAAAAGACTCCTCCTGTACCAACGCAAATTTTGCGCAACAGTGGTTTGCCTCCCGCCGAACAGAAACTACATTACAAGAGATGAAAGATAAACTAATATCCCTAATCTCTTCCAGGATTGGACGAATCACATACCTATCCACCTCACCTTTTTGCCAACATCTCACCAGCTCAGCACAATCAACCTCAAAAATCACATGAGTAAAACCTCTCTCTGTAGCATACATGAAAGCATCTCTGAGAGCCAAGAAGGTAACTCCCTTTTAAACCCCCTTTTAAATGTATGACGTTTAATCCCTAACTCCTGTCTCAGAAGGTAACTCCTACTCCAAATTCGGGATTTGTCGTAGAAAATCGTTTCGCGGTTGAACCGGACTCTCGAGAATAGACATTCGCAGCCTCGCAGGCGGTAGGTACCGCCCCAGAGATTGTCTTCTTCTTGTGCAATCTGCATACAGATCAGACATGCAACAGCCACGCGCACGCACGATACAACTGTGAAACGACGTGACCAACCGCCAAGGTACCGCGCTCCGCGATCCAATCTCCAGCCCCCGCCACCGCAACCATGCCATCCTCCACGCTGGGCATCGCGCCGCTGCTGGACGCCTACTTCCGGCGCCGGTTCGCCGCGGCGGGGCTGGTCCAGGAGACCGTGCCCCTGGACGGCGGCGCCACCACGGTGCACTGCTGGCGCTTCCCGCCCGGCGCCGCGGCGAGCGAGGACCTCCCCGTGCTCGTCCTCCTCCACGGCTTCGGCCCGCCGGCGACGTGGCAGTGGTTCCGCCAGGTGGGCGCGCTGTCCCGCCGGTTCCGCCTCGTCGTGCCGAACCTCCTCTTCTTCGGCGGCTCCCGCACCTCGCACAAGGAGCGGTCGGAGGCCCGACAGGCGGAGGCGGTCGCGGGGCTCATCCGCGCGGTCGTCCCCGCCGGCGCCCGCGTGTCGGTGGTCGGGACCAGCTACGGCGGCTTCGTCGCGTACCACGTGGCGCGGCTGCTGGGCGCGGACGCCGTGGAGCGGGTGGTGATCGCCAGCTCCGACCTGCTCAAGGGCGACGCCGACGACCGCGCCCTGCTGCGGCGCGGCGGGGCGGACCGCGTGGAGGACGTGATGCTGCCGCGCACCCCCGAGAAGATGCGCCGGCTCATGGAGCTCGCCTACCACCGCCCCCGCCGGTTCGCCCCGGGGTTCGTGCTCCGAGACCTCATACAGGTAACGTAACGGCCGCCGTTTCCTCGCTTCTTTTGGATCCTCTTCCTCCGGCCGCCATGTGTGGTTGTGACCACGAGTCAGGAGCCAGGACACAGGTGTCCATGGCCACACTGCCACATTACAACCTATTCCCGTATTCTGATCTGTCGGTAACCAGGCAGCATGCAGGCGGGCAACATAGCAAAAAACTTTTTCTTGTTCTTATTCGCCATGGGTTTATTCAAATTCTTAGGCGTTCTCCAGAGACCATATCAAAAATTCCGCCTGAATTTCTCCTGATCGTTGCATGCTCGGAGGCGAACGTGCTTGCCATGTCTATCGTCGCCGACCGTGTGGCCCAGCAGATTCGTTCGTCCAACGGCCTCGCCGCGGTAGCTACCAGTCTATTGTCACCATCCACTCTGAACAGTACGAGCTCCCGTCTCCCACCCGTTCTTCCTGAACGGTCGTTCCAGCCGGTCGCTGGCTACCCTTTCTGCTGCGAAGGACATTTCTACCTGCCGTGTTTTCCAACTTCCTCAGCGGCGAAGGAGATAGTGGACAGGTGAACGACCTGTACGCGCTGCATCTGCCTACCTAGCTATATCCCAGCAAGCGACAGCATGCCTCGCCGTCCTTCACCTTTCTCCAACCTTTTCTGACACGAAAGTCCATGTCAGGCGACAACTGAACTGTTTGTTAGACGGCCGATACGTCTCTTCTGAGAAACCATTCATTGAAAAGGCCCCGCCATGATTTCCAGAAACACTCCTAGTCGCGGTGACGGTCGGATCACTTTACATTAGGTAGTGTAGAGTGATTGAAATTTGAAAGACATATCACATTGCAATTAGTTAGTATAAGTATTGTGCTTTTGGGAGTACTAGATTGTATCATCTAAACAATTGCAAACGCAACATTTTTTTTCTTCGAGAATCATACATCCTCCATGATTTTTTAGCTTCGTGTGAAAAGGTCCGCCACCAACTTGATCTGAATAACAGTACCACACATATGTAAAACGTGTGTTTGTTGCAGTATCTCTACACCAACAACATAGAGGAGAAGAAGGAGCTGATCAAGGCGATAACCCTGGGGGACAAAGACAAGTTCCAGCTCACTCCACTCCCCCAGGTACGTGCTAGCAAATCCTGCAGACAGACAAGAGAGTGCATTGCCTACCAACTTACCAAGTGAGCTCATAATTTATTCTCATCTCCGCGCCATGTTTTTCAGCAAGTTCTTGTGCTGTGGGGAGAGAATGATCAGATCTTCCCCATAGAGAAGGCATTCCAGGTGACAAGGTCAGCACAACACTCTCTGCTCTTGCTTGGTTGGTGTTGCAATCTGGTTGAAACCCTGTCACACAATGCACTGTAACTTATACATGAAAAATGTGTGCAAATCGATGCAGGCAGCTAGGTGCGACTGCTAGGCTGGAGATCCTGAAGAACACTGGCCACATGCCGCAGGAGGAGGACGCAAAGAGGTTCAACGAGGCTCTGCTGAACTTCTTGCTACCGGCTCCGATTTCATCACTGTGACGCGAATTTCATTGCCGATATCTGGGAAGAGATGGTCGGGGTTTCATAATTTAAGATATGTCTTGCCTGTAGACTGTAGTTAGCTTATTTATCGGTTCGGCGTCTCAAACCAAAAGTACACTCAGCATCTTTAGGGGAAAAAACGTTGCAATCGGTTTGGGCTGCTTCTGCTCTCTACATATGCTTGGCCTATGATCTTAGTATTGCCAAATTAAAATAACACACAGCACGACTGCACGAGGGAGCACTGATAATTGAGTGTAATGAATTATTGATTCAGCAGGATAGACGAGGACTTGAGATACCGTGTTTTCTGATGTCAGTGTCATAGAATTTAGCTAGTATATAATATGTTAATAGAGATTTGCAAATGTATCAGTACCAGTTGAGCGAGCAAAAGTAATGGACTGGCGCAAATAAGAACTTTTCGCTCGCAAAATCCCATATCTCCCTTCTCAGATCTAGGAATCATCTAAATGTTATTTTTCCATCGGACGCAAAATAAGCAATCTCTGAACAAATCTGAAAAGGATAGGCATCATTTTTTTTCTCGGCACAGTAAGTCTCCGAACAAATCTGTTTGAAACCTGAGCAGATAATATCGAAATTGACACTGTAATGTAAGTTTTCAATTTTTAACTCCAGCTCACTATAGATTTTATCTCAGAAAAATATATGGAATTATATATCACCTATGATTCTGCAACGGATGACCAAATCAACTGACAATATAAATCAGGCTGGCCAGGCTCGGGGGGAGGAGGCCTATAGACATTGCACCCCTAATCTTCGACATATCCAACCGCGAAAATTGGGTGGTAGCCAAAGCTTTGCATGAAAATTCTTGGGTGGCCAAAATTGACCTTGAGAAGAACTTCACTATTGAACACTTCAACCAATTCCTTGAGCTTTGGACACATTTGTCCACCATCCACCTCAACGACTTGTAGAAGATGACATCTCTTGGAGCTTACCTCCAACAGCCAATACTCCGCTAAATCGTCTTATGAAGTGCAATTCTTAGGATTGATCAAGTCTCCTATGTACGACACGGTGTGGAAGGCTCGGGCGCCTCCCAAAACGAAGTTTTTTTTGCATGGCTCGCCACGCAAAATAGAGTTTGGGCGGCCGATCGGTTAGCCAAGCACGGTTGGCCCAATTGTGGCATTTCCCCTCTTTGCAAACAATGTGTTGAGTCTGTCAATCATCTCTTTATACATTGCCGTTTCACCAAGCGGCTTTGGGCCCTTGTTGTGAGCTGGCTTGGAATCAGCGGAGTTGATACCTCCCTTTGGGCCGGGTTAAGCATGAAGGAATGATGGAATGGGATGGCGGCCAGAAGTGCTCCAAACCGCAAGACCATGTCAACTCTCACCTTCCTCATAACTTGGGAGATTTGGTACGAGCGGAACACGAGGGTTTTCCGTAACAAGCAAGATCCCGCTCAAGTTGTTTTTGAGAAGATTAGGAGACAGGCTAAACTTTGGGTGTTAGCGGATGCAAAACGCTTGTGGGATTTGATGCCGGGAGAGAGTAATTCTTGTATCCTGTACCTTGTAACGTATTTGCGGTTTCTGTAAACTTGCTAAACTTCTCCTTAATTAATAGATTGGGAAAGCTTTTGCCCCCGTTTTGAAAAAAAAAACGGAAACCAGGGCTACCAGGACTAGGAAGAAAATCTGGAGGAACTTCTTGTTGAGAGTGTACAATAGTAATCATTCGCTCTGGTCCCACCTCATGACATGAGCATTCCATTTAGAGGAAGCAGAATCGCTCCCTACCGGGTGATCGCGATCACGACACGATAGGCGAGTATTTTAGGGACCATTCCTAGTTTCTTCTACCCGAGGGGGAGAACAGAGGGAAGCAATGCCACTGCACCATCAAAACGGAGAGAGAAGAGAGAAGCACATCAATGTCACCTTCTCTGCCGTCCATCTCGCCAGGGCTGACCTCGGCGAAGAAGGCGACAGTGAGCCTAGAGCGAGCCGCTAGCGAGCAATAAACTTAGAGGAGGGGGGTACGGATGCGTAGGCACCGGAGGTGGAGGAAGCGGCGGGGCTTAGATGGAACGCTTAGGGCGGCGAAGGACCGACGCGTGAGGAGCTTTAATTGGGATGGTGCGGTGAGGCGGCCGTGGACAGCACCGGTCAGTGGTCCGGCCAGTGGTGGATGCAGGGTTGGAGCTGGTGCTATTCTTCCTCTTGTGCAGGCGGTGGTGCTCCTCCTCTCCGCTTCTTCTCTCCTCCGTTCCAACAGCAAGACATCTATAGTAGCTATCAAAATTTCATCCGGGACACGGTCACCCATAAGATAGCATAGCCCTATAGCAAGTTTATCTTGGATGTACACTGGTAAAGAAATTGTTGTTTTTCGTTGAACTCCAAAGGAAATGAAAGTATCACCCTTTTTGTTCTAAGAACAGTAAGCCCTTTGATTTGATTGGATATTTTCACGGTAAACCTTGACCAGTAGTTTATTAAAGTACACTCCAATACCGCAAGTACCTGCAAGCGAAGCCTATACATATAGTTTTTGAATTTCCAATGTGAGTATTCATAATGATGCGAACACTCTGATGTTATAATAGCTTAACAGAAAGGCATACCCAAAGTATCACTGAACGTATGTTACTCTGTTACAGATAACTAACGTGACATGCCATAGATGTAGACAACTCTGAACTCAAGCAATTATCTTGCACGTGTAGCATCCAAAGACCGTTAGTCAATAGTATAATGGAACTTCTCTATCTGGTTTCAGCGATTTGAATTTACAAACTAGACTACCAACATAGCAGAGCACATATCGAACGAGCCAATCATAACAGTTCTGAGGACGAGCAGACTTTTAGCAGTAGGAACACATGCTACTTAGAGAGCGAAAACGACAGGATTTAATTAGTGAATCCCCTGCCTCGAGCAGAACACATGTCAAACATATCAATATTTACATTCTGAATTCGAGCTTCTACATGCTAGAATTTTTTTTAAAAAAAATGTTTACTCCGTGAAACACACATGAATATCAAGTCGCACAATTTCCTCCTTTTACTTTTCATCATGTGAACTCAACTATACCAGTTAACGAAACCAGGCAGATGAATTACATTTGATTGCATATTCATCACTGCTTGTACAGCCACAGTAGAAACATTTGCAACAGCATAATTCAGAATTCAGAATTCAGAGTCATTAGTTTCTGGTACGCCTTGACAAAAAGAAGTCAGGAAGAAGATTTATCCATAACCACCTGACTAGATACTACTCCCATCGAAATTGCTCAATGAGTTGCAGACGAAGAAGAATACCAACAAAACTAAACCTTTTCAGAGTCCAGCAGTCATTACTCATAGTAGTCTTCTTCTGTAACCCAAAAAGGACTTTTTTTAGCCAGGTTTGCAAACATATACAACACTGATTTGGAAGAAAAAGAAGGTAGCACTCATATGAATTGAACATCAAATGGAAACTTACGTGCTTCCTCTTCCTGGTTCCAGTCATCGTCGTCATCGTCAAACTCGATATTCTACAAGGCGAGACCATGGGAGTCAAGGTATGAGTGCTAGAGAAGACAATACGGAAGACAGGAAATGTACATAGCTGGTCTATCCATTTCATATTTGTTGACGTGGCAGAACACACATACACCACATAATTATTCCCAAACTATACACCATCCAACACCCATTTCCTACATCAAAGAACAACTTGAATGTATGAAGTTCCCAAGTTTCAATATACTCACCTGATTATAATCGTCATCTGAACTTTCTTCCTCTTCTACTTCCTCCTCCTCCTCCTCGTCATCCTCGTCTTCACCATCCTTTTCGGCCTTGTTCTCTCCAGCCTACAAGTACCAAATCTCTATCAATATGGTAGCATAACCTCACTACTTCCAAAATGTGAAACAAAGCCTAAGACTCTAAAACTGGTAATGATATGTCTACAACAGAAAAAAAAAAAAAGCTTTCCAAATTGACTCCAGCAATCTGAAAGAAAAATTAAAAGATAATGATAGCTTGCCTTGTGCTGTGCTTCAAGCTTCTCAAATACTTCAAACGTCTTGTCATCTAAGTAACGGAATACAAGATCCAAGTAAGAGGTCAACGCATGTGCAGCTAAATAATTTCTAGCCTACAGATAGACATGCCAGAAGAATGGTGCTAACAAAGCAGTTTACTTAAAACAAATCCTAGAAGATGTCACAACTCAAAAGCAAAAATACAAGTTCATGACAGAAGCAACAAAGAAATTATGTTACTGTTTGTGAAAAACAGCAAACCTGCATCTTTATCCCACCGAAGCTTCTTACTGACTGGTTGCGCTCGTGTAGAATCTGAATTGTAACATAATGTCAAGGATCTATATTGATCTGCAGTCACGTAGCATAAGTACGCACGCACAATACTATATTAAAGAGTCAAAACTACCTTTCCACAGTTCCTCAGGGAAATTCCCAGGAGTTAGTTTGAGGTACGATTTAAGAGATTCACGTTTGTTTCTTGTTTTGCGCTTCCTATCAGAAAATCTCTCAATCTCTTTGTCGTCATTTTCTGAAAAGATAACGAGCAGTAAGTGACCATATAGAATCTAACAAAAAAAGAAGCAAAACCAGAACATTGTAACCCGGAAAGATGATGTGAGTCTCGTTATTTATAGGCCATATATAACAAGATAATGAGATGGAATTGAGAAGCAATGTATTAGATTGCGCGGAAAGAGGAAATGAGGATCGATAACAGGTTTGTTCACTGTACTTTTCTTGGGGACATCCGGCTCTAGATGGTAGCAAGAATTCCTAATGAACTCCTCGAGCTTCAGGGTGGACAGTATCAGAGCCTTCTCCTCGGCTGTGGCCGCGAACTTCGTCTCGGGCAGAGGGATCTCCTGCACGGGACGAGCGTCAAACACCCGGTGTGTGAATCCCGAACCTCAATAGGTGGTGGCTATAGAAAAGGGGGAGGAGCGGAGGGGAGTGGCTGTACCGGGAAGTTCTCGTGGGGCTCGTGCTTCCCATTGAAGTTGAAATTGGAGGACCCGTAGCCTCCGCGGCCGCCTGTCCCGCCTCTGCCTCCTCCTCTCCCTCCGCGGCCTCGGAACGACATCCTGGGGAGCCCGAAGCCGCGCCTCTCGGTAGAAGATGGAGGTGTTACGGGGGCACCAGATTAGGGGGGAAACGAGCTGTGATCGACGGGGGTCGGTGGGGGTGAGTCTCGCCGTCGTCGTCAGTGTCGGCGGTGGCCGGAGGAGAGACAGACGGCTAGGGCAGGGGTGAGCGCCGACGCGGCGGTTGATTCGGTGCGAGGAAAGCGAGAGAAGCCCAGCCCAGTGTGCCGCCGGCGAAGGGACAGGGCAGGGATGGTGCGCGGCCCGTTGGCCCGGTCGATGCGCGTGGCCCACCTAGTACATGGGCTATTGAGCATTGCTAGGCGTCTGAGAGGGCCGGGACGAATCAATTCGCATGAGCCCGCTGTGCCTATCTGGGCATTAGGGACTTTGTTGTTTGTTGTGTTTGAATTATTTCTTCTTTTAATCAACAAGGAGGGACCTTCCCGGTTCCATTGATCACATCGACGAAACTAAACACTTTGGCCCGAGGTTCTCAGTTAATACAAAAAAAAAACTAGGAGAGAGATCGTTTAAAACTGTCTCTTACAAAACACACTGGAAATCGACACATGATCCATCACTAGGCGAGTGTTAAAGAACTCAGAGACAAGATGCCAAATTTGTTTAGCCACTATGCACTGGCAAAAGAGATGATCAATGCTTTCATCTTCATGATAGAAAATACAAAAAAAGAGGTTTATTCGTGTTTCTTTTAAACAAATTGTCTCTAGTCATAAGTTTATATGAGACAGTAACCAAAGAAACACATGGACTCTAGAGGGTATGTTTAGTTGCCAAACAGTGGGAATATGAATAGGAGTAACCCCACCAAAATTAATGATAGCATAAAGAGAACTAATGGAGCGGTCATATTGCCAAATCAGAGAATCGCAATCATCTGAGTAGGAAATGCTGGTGGCAATCCCTTATAGATCATTCCATTGTTGCATGAAGGGAGGTGAAAAATACCACTAAAGGTAAGCATCAAAGTAGATCCATCCTAGACTTGGGCAATGGTTTTATTATATTCATTGCAAACAACATAAAGTGAAAAAATGAACGGCTAAAAGGGAGGTACCAAACCATGTGTCCTCCCCAAATCTAATTTTCCTACCATTTCCTACTTTCCACCTATATCCAGATTTAATACTCTCTATAGCCCACACATATCACTCCTTTCCAGAATTGGGACACTCTACAGAAGATGTTGGGATTGTTTGTGTTATATTTGGCATCCACTAGGGTTTTCTAGAGCTTTCCATCATCCCTAGAGTGTCTCTTTATCCAGTACCCAAGAAGGCAGATGTTAACATTAGCTAGGTCTAGGATACCCAACCCTCCAAATTCTTTATTTGTGCACACTAATCTCCAATTTGCTAGGTAAAGCTTCCCCTGCCCATCAAAATCATTCCATTAGCAATTGGGCATTTGGGTATGTATGAGATCCAAAACTCACTAGGGGAATTTGAATTTTTTTCTTTAAGTAACCACATATTTCATTAGATAATCGGTTTACAAAGGTTACACATGTGGCCACCATATAATACAAACATAAATACCAAGCAACTTTCCACAAAGAACCCCACAAGTAAAATTACAACTCCACCTTTGGAGAACCTCGTGCCTCGCCGGATCATCCTCCACCATCGTCCTCTGCCGCCACCATGGTAACGCTAGAGAAAGAGGTAGAGTGCCACCATACCCAGATCTAGGAGAACACCTTTGCATAGAAGGATGTTGTTTGACCCGACGAGCCGGACCGCGATGAGCGACAAGACCGAGACTTTGTGGCACATCGTCCGGGGAATTTCCCCATGGTCACCAGATCTCGAAGCCATCCACTTCATCCGATGTAGTCAAAGAAGAGGAACATCGCCGTCTGCCACCATCCATGCGCCCAACTGCAACGCATCAAACACAATTGCGGTATCCAATGTGATCGCCACCCATGAGTGTTTGAACTTTCTTAGTGTAACATACTTTGATTAGTTTTAGAAATAAATCGTTTGTTACAAAAACAATCTATTATCTACTTCATAGAAACCTAGCTGTCCAAAGAGAAAGCCTCCCTTCCGGTCATTTACGGTGGTTACCATCATGTAAATCAATGATCTAGCCTAGGTTCATATTGTAATTTCATTTTCTTTAGATTTTTTTTTTGTTAGTGGCAATGTTACGGTTGTTGATCACATGCAATAAATATCTCGTGGATTTGTGGTAGTATAATGTTGTGGCACACTGGGTCGACACAGGAAATTTGTGAAGTTTTGATATGAATGTTCTCATTTCTTCAGAATAGTAAAAGGAGTATTTAGTTTTTGAAAAAGAGCTTGATCATGTTGGATGTGCGCCACCGAATAGCACTTCGCTCTTACAATTATTAAGCAGAATTTGTAGGAAATGATGAGGATATCCAGGAAGCTTGGTACACTAGGACATCCCGTGATATGATGATTAAGTCTAAGGTTGTACTAGTATTTAATCATAGTATTATTATTAGAAAATAATGTAGCCATGTCATGTGGTGGGCCAATTAGGAGTTTAAGTGTGTCTGTTTGATTTGGGCCTGTCCAAGTCAATTAGGTTAGGCCCAATAGGGGCTGGGCGGCCACCTCTCCCTCATATAAGGAGATGGTGCGGCCTAGGGTTTGGTAGATTAGGTTAAATCAGAATAATGTAGAACTTCAAGTTCATGTTATCACCGTTCCTATGGGATCGGTGTGTGTGACGGCGTCTCGGACGTTCGTCCAGTTATCTATCAATAAAGACGTGATAGTTCTTGAGTTTGTCAAGGGTGATCGTGCGTGCGAGAAGGTCCTCGAACTGTCGAGGGTTATCGAGCTTGGCGTGTCTATTCAGCTTGAGGTTCGGCGTTCCTCGTCGAGTTGCTCGCTGGATTGGCGTTTCCCATCTTCAGGTTACGTGTATCGCACACGTGATTGGAAGAGTTATCGGATCCATTGGATCAAGGAGGTGCACCGTGAAAAATCGGGCCAACGACCCGTATCATCTTGGTATCAGAGCGCTAGGTTGATCACGGTGCAAATTGTGGCCGTTGAGTTGGTCTTGTGGTGGGCACGATGGCACATATCTGGTGGAAGAGTTCTTTGGTCGCAGTTTCGATTATTCCTTCATGTTAAAGGCTGATTTGTTCATCAAGGCGGCGGCGGTGCGTGTTAAAGCGAAGATCGATAATTTTCCAGTGTCGTGGACATCTGATTTTCATTACGCCAGGAAGTGGGCAAGCGAAAAAAAAAGTGTGTTGATCAGATCAGATCCGAGTCAGTTTTGGCATGTTTTCGATTTGGTTGGTACATGATTATTCTTGTGGGCCAGCTAGGAAAGAAAGAAAAAAGTGAAGGAAAATGGAGAGGCAGCACGTGGTGGTATGATCACGATGCAACGAGAAAATTATGGAAGAGGGAAAGGAAAGTTTGGATCGGGTTGCTAAATTGGTTGTTTCGTTTTGGAAAGGAAAGGAATCAACATTAGTTTGGATCTATATACCACGTGGAGTTCAGGCAGCAAAGAGAAAAAAAATAGGAAAGGAAGGTTTGGGTGTTGGTACGTGAGGTTCTTACTGGGAGAAAAAGAAAAGTCAAGTGTCCAAATCAGATTGGACTTCTGTTTGCATCGGTAGTTTACATCTTCTGTGTGATCTGTTGGTGTGATTTTTGTGGATGGATAGAAATAAAGGAAATAAAAAAGTTGTTGCAGAAAAATTGTTCTTGAAGGAGGAAGATACTGGTTTTCAGAAAGATTGCATACTCGGGTGTGTTCAGCTTATTTGGATCCATGGCGTGCAGGAGTTTTTTCTGTGTGTTTTGGGTGATATGCTTGGTGAACTAGGTGTTTTCAGCTTATTTGGATCCATGGCGTGCAGGAGTTTGTTCTGTGTGTTTTGCGTGATATGCATGGTGCACTTTCAGTTTGTATTTAGAGGATGCATGTGTCTCAATCAGGTTGATGGCGTCGAAGACCAAAGGGCGCCAAGGTCAAGTCAAGCTAGTCGAGAGGGAGGATGAGGTGTGGAAGACTGGCGAGGCTTGCGGATGAAGACCGGCGATGTTGCTTATCTGACGCCACCCTTTTTCCAGCAGACCCTCACACGTTGGGGACAACGCTTCTTGAAGGAGGAGGATGATGAGGATATCCAGAAAGCTTGGTACACTAGGATAGCCAGTGATATGATGATTAAGCCTAAGGTTGTACCAGTATTTTATTATAGTATTGTTATTAGGAAATAATGTAGCCAGGTCATGTGGTGGGCCAATTAGGATTTTAAGTGTGTCTGTTTGACTTGGGCATGTCCAAGTCAATTAGGTTAGGCCCAATAGGGGCTGGCCGGCCACCTCTCCCTCATATAAGGAGATGGTGCGGCCTAGGGTTTGGTAGATTAGGTTAAATTAGAATAATGTAGAACTTCAAGTTCATGTTATCACCGTTCCTATGGGATCGGCGCGTGTGACGGCGTCTCGGACGTTCGTCCAGTTATCCATCAATAAAGACATGATAGTTCTTGAGTTTGTCAAGGGTGATCGTGCGTGCGAGAAGGTCCTCGAAATGTTGAGGGTTATCGAGCTTGACGTGTCTATCCAGCTTGAGGTTTGACGTTCCTCGTCGAGTTGCTCGCCGGATTGGTGTTCCCCATCTTCAGGTTACGTGTATTGCACACGTGATTGGGAGAGTTATCGGATCCATCGAATCAAGAAGGTGCACCGTGAAAAATCGGGCCAACGACCCGTATCAGGAAAGAAATGATATTTGTTCGCTCCTACAATCATCGTGCGGACCTGTAGGAGCTAAGAGACTACGATTCCGCACATTTGAAGGAGTACATGATCTGTCATAGCAAATCCATACATGAGCAAGGCATGGTCCTTCAATGGCCTCATCGCGTGCTTTCGGTGTGTAGACCTTTATTCATTAGAGACATTGCTAGATTTATGGTTGAAGTATCTTATTTTTTACTTAGCAACACCTCTTTTATAACAGTGAGAAATGAACCAAAGCGTGATCATTTTGTTTTGGGAGCCACCACGCGGCCGGCATCTTCCCGGCCCCCATGCGAGCCCGCCGCGCGCTGGTGCCGCCTATGCTCCCGCAGTCATGCCTAACCAATCTTCCTGTCTCGTATCCTCCGGCCACGGACACAGGATTCTGATTGAGATCTCATTCTGATTCCTTGCGTTGCTTTCGTCAATTCGTCTAATCACCTTGTACTAAGGAGTGACGCATTCTGGCTTGGCCAACTGGGTGCTTGCTGGGACTTAATTTAGCCTAATTGGGTGCGATCATGGGACCTCCGCCGAGAATTTGCAACCAATTCATGAGTTCGCCCTTCGTCCTTCGGGCATGTCCCTTGTCAATATCGAGAGAGTAATCCATACTTACTCCGTTACTCGGTAAGCTTGACGATACTCTCGGCGTATATGAACCAGACAAACCAGCCGTTTGTCTCAACTTGGAAGCAAACAAAAGGCATTTGTCGTCGCCGGCCTCATCTTTCAACGTCAAATTGGCATTACTATGTGCCATCTCGTCCTCGCCTCCCGTGTATTTTCACGTTTGTCTGTAATTAGTTTACTTGTTTACCAAGGTATTATTCATTTATTCTGGGCTGAAACACCTAAGCGTTTAAACCCCGAAGGGAGATTGACCCTACCTAAGTATTTTCTTAGATAGAAGTGGTTGGTCAAGTGTGAGTCACGCCGGGGCGGGTAGACCCACTTTGAATAGCAACGCCCAGATCAATGGAAAATGGAAGTTTCTAGAATTGCTGCTCTGTTCTGTTCAAGAAGTCTTTCTCCAGGGTTCGGTTCAGAAGGCGGGATGGAAGAGAGAGAATGGGCTCATGATAATTTCGGCTTGCGCTCTAGAAGCAAAACTCGCCAACTGAGGCATAGAGTGAAAATATCGATCATTTATACTACCTATTTCCATAAAAATATATCATATGTAGACGCTCTTTAGTGTATAGATACATTCAAATTTAAATAAATCTTCGATATTCTTTTAAAGACAGAGTGAGTAATATAAAATGAGCTTCGTTCTGCGTTGATCCTCACAGTGTCCACAGCCGCAGCCCCATTCTGTCCCTGTCGCCACGCATACGCTGCGCCACGCAATGGAGCCCGAATCCAAGAGAGAAGAGACCAGTAAGGAACCTGAGTTACCTGACAGCTCTGTTATATACCGAGATGCAAGCCTGCAACCTGGGCCATGACACGAGAGCTAGCAGCTCAATTCTGCAGCAATGGCTGAGCTAGCGCTCGGCATCGAGGGCGGCGACCTCGCTCCAGAGACTATGGGCCAGTGGTCGCTGGAATGGCTGGTCTGCGTCGTCGGCTTCACGACCGCGTGCATGTCAGCGTCCTTGGCTATCTACAAGATGCCCGCCGGCATCTTCGACGGCCACAAGTTCGCCTACTACGCCTCCGTGCTCTCCGCCGGCGTCGTTGGCCTAGCGGAGGTGTTCGCCGCCGTTACATGGATGTCTGGATCGGCCGGCGGCGAGACAGTTCGTGCACGTCGATGCGTTCTATGCGCTTCGCTTGTGCCGCTGGCGTTCGTGGCAGGCCTCGGTGGAGTTCGCCTATTTGTCAGGTAAGTATTGCTGATTGTCCGACCTTGCCCGCTATGATGCGTTAGCTGGGCGGAGCTGCAACGCTGCATCTCTCCCGCTGCCTATATATGTTTCGAGATTAAAAGTACACTACTATCCCCTGGTCATAAAAGGATGTCGGAAGCTTGATGTATCTAGATACTTTTTGGTGTATAGCTACATTTGAATTTAGATAAATTTCTAGAATTCTTTTATGAACGGAAAGAGTAGTTGATGTGTGTGTTGCGTGGTTTGTAACGGATATACTCGATTATTTCGTTTGTAATATTAGTAATAATTGATTCTCAAACGTGATATATAAGATTGACATGCATCTAATATTCTGCCGAGAGAATAGATTTCTTGTCTTTTAGTTCTTGTCTTCCGCTTGAGGCTGCTTGTTATACTAACTTTCTTTGTTTCCTTGCCTAGGACCACTTGTTTAACATCTTCTCTGTCATTCACTACTTGAGAGCACCAGTTGGAAGTTTCATGTTTCCAAAATATTTTGAGCGCCGCGTAAAATAGGTTGTCAGAATCGAGTCAGATTTTGAATCGAACCCTGGGATACATGTCACAAACCAAAATCTTAAGATCATAGGTTGCAAAGTCGTGGAATATCGGGACTCAACATAACTTAACGTCATGGATAAAAAAAAAAACCGGCTTTCGATTCGGCTAAACTGACGGAAGGTCCTCCTGGCCGTGATAGGTATCAACCAAAGATTGATCACATCTGAAAAAATTTGTTTTGTGTTTGAAAATGGCTCTAATTCATGTATAATCGCAATATTTTGACCACATAAAATAGGTTAATTTTCATTGAATTGGAGAATCATTGCAAGTTTTACCAAAATAGAAAAGAGTGAATTTCACTTTTTACCACCTTCCTTTGTTTCCGTATAAAACCACAAACTCATATTTCAGGTACCCAGAAAAAACAGAGCCAACAAAAAAATAGCACAACTAATTATTTGAAAATGCTCATGTTTCGGGTTAATTAAATGTGTTGCATTTGGTGTCATCTTCTATGGCTGCATGCAACATTCACATCAACGAGCATCGTCCTACGAGGTAGAAGCCTAATGGATCGTTCTAGATTAGTGTAGCGGTCTCGTATACTTAAAAATTGTATTTTTTTATAGTGGTCTTGAAAAGTGTATTTTTTATAGTAGTTTTGTATTTATGATGTTAATTACCCATCGAGTGAAAAAATATCTAAAATTTCACTTTTAGAAACTTCAGACCCTCCTTTTCTAGGGCATATTCGTTGGGCAAAGTGTGAGGTGACAGTTAAGCCTAAAAAATATGACGACAACAAGAAATGAAGCAGATGGGTGGACAAGATCATCAACGATGCACTATGCTTTTTTACATATTTCTCCGTGTCACATTGATCTAACATGTTCATCTTATATAGCGAAGCATCCAACATGATCAAATGTGGGTAAAATTGTGCTCTTCACTAAATGAGGTAGTATGTGTCACAAATACATAAGTAGTGTAAAATGTAAAATTCACTCAAACAAAAAAAAGAATTGTTTTGTGTCGGCTCGAAACTTCTCTATGATGTTCGTGACACAAAGTGTATAGTGATACAACTCAGATTACCGAAATATTTCCATCCCCTCAAGGGAACACAATCTGAGAATTTCCATACCCTCCGAATTGCTTCGGCAAATTTCATAAAAGCAAACGTCTTTTGTCCAAAATTTGAACTTGGTTTGTGCTGCTAAAAAAAGATACAACTAATTCTCAGTTGATCTAGAACTATCGTAGTTTTCTTTCACCCGATTTCACGTGTAACTGTGAAAAAAGATGTTCAATTCCAATTTACACCAATCACAATGCAAATCGAGAGTCTATCTAGAATCTTGATACAAAGTAACAGACGAAATCACCGAGATTTTAGGCAGACTCCCTCTATGCTCTAGCAGCCGCGCACTTCCTCTATGCAAGAGCAAGACGTGCCACTGCGCCGCCTGAACTAGCGCACAGCGACTCCGATGTGCAACATCATTTTCTAGCCTACGTGCCTCTTTTTTCAGAACTGGAGTGCACATTGATGCATGGAAAAATGTCAAAACAGAAGCAAATATGAAGTGGTCGGCTTACACAGGCAAGGGGAGCATAATCCGATTTTGAGGTCCATTCCATTACCAAGGCGAGGGTTGTTCAACGCACGATCGATCTCAATTTCACAAGGTCTCCATTATAGACAGCGCAAAACACACTTAAAACCGAAGCTAAACCTGAAACCTCTCAGAGGCTCGCCGCCGCCACTTTGTTACTGATCCAGGAAGCACATGGTAGCTATCCGAGAGTCCGGTCTTACCAGCAAATCTAGGCGTTGCCAGCGGCTGCAGAAGAACTTCTTCTGAAGAAGGCGGCACTGCAACTGCGCGTGCTGCAACTTCTCACTGCAACATCAAGTTATGGTGTACCTGGCTCTTTATCCTGGAGTGGACATTGATGCATCATGCATGGACATGCCAAAATTAGAAGCAAATCAAAGTTGTATGCAACATAGGCTAGCAATTCTTATTCATCTCACAAGATGGATCCCAATTCTGATCTAGAATTAACTTAATTTTCGGTTGATCTAAAGGGGGAGAGATTATAGGCAGACTCCCTCTATGCTCTAGCAGCCGTGCTCTACGTGCCGTCTGAACTAGCGCACAGCGAGCTCTCCGAGTCTGGGCATTGCCAGCGGCTGTCGAAGAAGACAACACCGGAACTGCGCGAGCTGCAACATCATGTTGGTCTACCTGCCTCTTTATTCAAAACTGGAGTGCACATGATGCATGGACATGTCAAAACAGAAGCAAATATGAAGTGGTTGGCGAGGATAATCCGATTTTGAGCTCCATCCCATTACCAAGGCAAGGATTGTTCAACGCACAATTGATCTCAATTTCACAAGGTCTCCATTATTATTACCCCTAATAGACACAGCACAAAACACACTCAAAACCGAAGCTAAACCTGAAACCTTTCAAAGGCTCGCCGCCGCCACTTTGTTACTGATCCAGGAAGCACATGGTAGCTATCCGAGACTCCGGTTTTACCAGCAAATCTAGGCGTTGCAGCGGCTGCAGAAGAATGCGGCACTGCAATTGTCCGAGCTGCAACTTCTTGCTGCAACATCAGGTTCTGGTGTGTACCTGCCTCTTTATCCCGCAGTGGACATTGATGCATCATGCATGGACATGCCAAAATTAGAAGCAAATCAAAGTTGTATGCAGCATAGGCAAGCAATTCTTATTCATCTCACAAGATGGATCCCAATTTCATGAGCTCACATCGACAACACACTCGAATCCAAAATCAACCTGAAACCTCCGATCATCATCATTCAGAGGCTGGCGGCCGCGGCCGGAGCGTCGACGACGAAGTCCAGCACCATGACGTCGTCGAGCAAGGGCCTGAGGGCGGCCTTGGCCTCCTCCACCTTGGCGTCCCCCTCGACGGCGTCGAGCTCCTCCACGCTGCCGAACACAGCCACCATCCCGAACTGGAACCCCTTGGCCCTAGCCGGGGAGAAGTTCTCCCCGAAGCTGACCCTGGCGGCGCCCTCCCCCACCCCAGCAGCAGCCCTGGTGGCCTCGCGCACCTCCTCCACGAGCCGCGCGACCTCCACCCCGTCCTTGACCTTGGCGAGGGTGAGCCGCACGGCGGCGCCGGGCGCGACGGGGGACGGGAGGTCGGCGGCGTTGACCCAGTCGACGGCGGTGGCGTCGAGCGCGTTGGGCGCGACGTGCGCCTGCACGGCGGCGACGTGCGCCGGGTGCGCGGCGTAGGTGGCCAGGTCGGGCTTGGCGGCGTAGCGGGAGTGGAGGAGGTGCGTGGGGCCCAGCGCCTCGGCGGCCGGGGAGCGCAGGCGGAGCACGGGGCCCGCGTGGATGTAGGCGAGCCCTGGCACGACCGCCGAGAGCGCCTGCAGCGAGGAGACCATCGCGGCGGCGGCGCCCGAGGACAAGGCCTCCGGGCGGACCTTGATGAGCACGAAGTGCTCGATCGGGGCGGTGATGGCGGGGGAGGTGGTCGAGGAGGACATGGCGGCGGCGGCGGCGGGTCGTCTGAGGCGGCGGAGGAGCGGTAGGTGGAGTCGGGGCGAGGGGATGGCTCTGAGGCAAATCATGGTTCAGGAGCTGGTTAAAAATCGAATTGGGGATTGGGGAGGACAGTGACCTGGCCGTCACACTCTTGGCAAGATGGGATTTTTATAGTGGTGCTGGCGCATGGAGTGGCACGGGCACGGCGCCGGTGGCGGCTGCGCTACGTTTTCTGGTGTGCGCCAGTGCAGTCCAGTGTGCAGGAGCATCGTGACACCGTCCAGCTCTGAAAAAGCTTCATGTTTGTTGTAAACTATGGTGTACCGCACACGCTCTTACCAGTACTTGTAGTTTAGCGTAGCTCTGGGTGAGTTTTGTTCGGAAATTGTAGACCGTCCATCGTTCCATTTCTCACACGCCGCCTGAAGCCCTCGACCGAAGAAACTAGCATTCAGCACCGACGGCAACAAATGGACAATATCAACAAAGGGCTCCAACAGCCATGCGTAGAATGGCACACTCCAGTTAAGCAGGTAATCTACTGTACATTTACTGATCATGAATAAGCAAAACAATACCACGAGATCTCTGGTGTGCCGTTTAAATGTTGGATTCAGATTGCCGTGTAAGTGTCCAATTCAGATGTGGCAGGAATACAAGGGGGTACAAGCATATCAGTATACACGGGGATACAAGAGATACAGCCTGAGAAGGTGTTCAGAAAACAAAACAGAGTACCGGGTTGCTCAATTGCTCTACTAGGATCCTAGTCATTCCTTATTCTACCCTACAAAATTCACCTGTCTGTCCACAATGGTACTTGTACAAGGGTATCTGTCGGCACTACAACTTTTTCTTTTGTTTGTTTTCCAGATCGGTCCTTGGCGCTATTGATGATGTCTAGAGCCCGACTGTTTTTCAACTTCAGCGGACGGTCTTCTATCCATTCTTCTTTTGGCGTAAATAAATTTATCTTCGCCTTGATGAAGGCATGGAGCCTGTGGGGGACCATAAGATCCCTTGCTACCACGAGAAATGATGTGCTAGAAATCCGAATGATATATGCAAATTAAACTTGAATGGGTAATAGGAGTTCTGCATAGGGGGCACTCGGGCTTCTCGTTGCACCACTCCATTATGCAGTTCCTGCAGGCAATGCCATGAGTTGTCATACCATTCAAGGGAGGGTGGGAAGGGTTCAAAGCCAGTTTGCTTAAAGGCATAGCAGCTGAAAAACGAGTTTTACCAGCAGAATACATGGCCACAGGTTGTGGCAGTAGGGTTCTGGCGGGTGCTCAGACAGAGTGTGCATTTGCTCTTGCTACTGGACGCCTGAACATCAGAAAACGCACAATAGATCACATGTACTGAATTTAAAAAAATAATGGTTGGAAGCATGTGCAATTCTAGGACTAATCTGAAATTCTAACATTTCTGGATTCCAGAACTTTGATTTGTCAAGAAAAATGCATCACGGCGTGCATCTGAGGAGCAACATGTAATATATAACTCTTTAGTTTTCAATACAAAGATGAACATTTAGTTTATTAATGAGGCATAAGTTCGTTTTCCGCTGCTTCTAAGGTACACAAAAGAAGTCATTCCAACTCAAGGACATTTATTTGAAGAAGAATACCTCTGAACCAGAAGCCAAATCTACACCTTTACCATGGCGGATGTCACTGATGATATTTCCATCTTCATTTAGAACAGGGACACTCCGACCTGTTTTGCCGTTCACAAAGACGAGGATTGAAATCATCATACATATATTTCTAGCATTCTAATGGAGAGGTTCAACATAATATTAATAAAAAAATATTTGCAGTGGATATACAAATAATAGCTATTGGTTCACTAAATATTAATAGTAGTTCAAATAACCTCAGTAAAAGAGTGTGTACCAGTAGACGAAGGATAGCTTCCTGATGAAATTTGATTAATGGAACTAGCTATTGATGATAAGTTACTTCTTCGGAGCCTCTCAGCACCAAGAATACACAACTGAATCAGCAAGAAGATGCCCAATATTTGATACCTGCAAATGTAGTGCATTACGCTTGATCATCTGGAGAATTCGTAACTCGAAGGAATATAGTGTGAAGATAGTCCAAAACACTAGAGATCATGAGAAATCTTCTTATCATTTGCATTCTAAAATTCATTTGTGGCGTCTAATTTTGTAGCACCAATGGCTGTATGATTTGTTTATTGTGATTTCATGTAGTTAGACTTTTAGACAAAGTAAATAAGTAGAGAACAAGGTACCTGGGTCTCTGATTCATTGGCTTACCAATGAATACATAATGAATACCAGCTCCCCGCTTCGATAAATGATAATATAACCCTACAGCAAAGGAAATTTACAGAAGTGTAATCATATACCGAATATTTAGTATTTAGTACAGAGGATATATCAATTAATCATCATCAAGCATTACCCCCTTGTTTAAGGCTTGAAGGTAAGCAATCAAATCATCAATCAATCCTACCTTAGAGAAATTGAATGATATAACTGCAGCAAGACATCAACAGTGTCTATGAATGTATGAATGTGTGACAGTGTTCTGATATGCAGCATAACAGTATAACAAACCGACTAACCGAGTGAGTTGAATTTGCGAAAAGAAGTCAGCCTGGAAATTTTAATTTGCCTTAAGGTGATCAGTAAGCAAGGCATTAGAAAGAAAACAGTTTAGCTGTTACTTGTTACACGAACCCATAATAACAATCATTTGAAATATATCGCAAATAGTAAATGATTTTACATATCCTACAGAACATAAGATACCTTCAAAATAGAAGAACATCAGGTTTGTCCGGATAGCCAACTGTATAAAATCTTGACCAAGCGGCAGCATCTAGGAACAGACAAGAAAACATCTTGTTAGTGTCAGAAAAACACTTTTAATTCCTCAATGACTAAAACTAAGGGATTTTCCATATAAAAAAATACAGATGCACATAGGAACTACAACAATTTCGTACCGAAGGCCATTTCTGAACTATCCATAGCCAAAAGGCATGAGCTCTGCTTCTCAACCTTGAAGGAGTGGAGAAACTCAAGCTTGCTAAAGAGTCATCTGTGTTTGTAGACGATTGTGCAATGCCTCCACTAGAGTTATCACTTTCATGATGATAACCAAGCTGAGAATCATCGAGGTAAATACCACGGGAGATAATTCTCGAACTGTTAAAATCAGTGAACAGAAAATATGCGATCAACTTCTTCCAGCAAAGAGAATATTGGTTAAAGGGGCGTATTTAAACTTACGACTAACATACCTAATTCTTTCAGCAAGATAGGGCACGGTAGTTTGGTACAAAATGAAAAGCATCCGCCTAGCAGGTGTGGGCGGAAGTCCATGTGAAGTTGCAACCTGAAGAGCCCAATCACAACATATATATGCATCAGCATAATGCATTAATACTATTCCCTGAAGATTCTAAAGGTACTGCCTAACTTTCTGGGACAAATTTGATTATCTCACTGGCCATCACACTTGGTGTAACTTGCCTTTTGTTTAAACTTTGAAGGGATATTTCAATTAATTGGCTAACCAATATTCCCGTCTAGTACACTAAAACAGTAATGTTTAACCTCAGACGAAAAGTGACGCTTCATAGTAAAACATATGCACATCATCAGATTTCTTTGGTGATTCCTACGGTAAACAGATACAAGGAAACAAGCCCAATGGCACCAGATAAAGTATGGGCCCCCAGAACATTTGAAATGGCTGGAAGCAGACACTTAAAGGTACATAACTTTTGTCCTTGTTAAAGAAATATAAACGATGCTAAAAAGGAAAGGCAATATGACCTGAGATATATCACAATATTCTTCTCCAAGTGTTTGCTGGCCTGAGCCTGTTGTCAGCAAGTAATAAAGGGACTGGCCAAGAAGTTTTATCTGTGGAAGTTCAAATTAATGTAAGTTTCTGCCACATTCTACTAATTATATAAGTAAAATCAAATAAGCAAATGCCAATAATATAAATGTTGGCACAAAGAAAACTAAAGAGATAACAATACTCAAACTGATGCAGAAGCTCTACCGAAGAACTTGTCACACTATATGTGGACTGCCCACCTTTCCATCAGTTTGGACTTTTGGTTCTACTGGTTGGAGCACGATACTTAACATGGTATCAGAGCAGAGCTCTTGGGTTCAAGTATCGGCTTTTGCAATTTGATAAAAAAATGCTCTTGCCCTCTTTCTGTCCATGTATAGGCCTTATCGAGCCATACATGAGATTCTATTCACGTGTAGGCCACATCGAGTCACCTATGAGGATTGCCCACCTTCTTTCCATCAGTTCAAACTTCTGTTTCTACTTGTTGGCACATGAAACTTAACATGGCAGCTCACAGACATGAAATTTTTCTGTTTTATCCAGCACAACAGTCCTACTCTACTGAGATGCACTGCCATACAAAGGCCATATTTCCATCTCTCCAGTTAAAAAAAACTAATATCAAGCATCGAATATAAGATATAACAAAGCTCTGACTAGCTAGACTACTACTCCATCCATACCGGTTTATTAGTCTCACTACAAAATCAGGAAAATACCAAGAGTTAGGCTCATATCAGCAATAATTAATACACATCATGGCTCCTCCTCTTATAATCGCTCCCAGCCGATCCTCTTCCCGTTGCATGCGCTCAATCCTCGGTAATTAATACCCAACAAAAAATAAACGAACCAATGCATGCGCTCTATCCTCCCTTGATAAGAGGATCGGTTTTCATGCACAAAGATTGGGTGGCTTTCCATCTTAATAACTGCATCGCTAAACAGAATCACAACGCTTTGACAAGATTTTCTTCAACCTATCGAGTAGCACCTTGGTCGCAGCGCTCAGCCTAGTTAGCCCAATAAACCGGTATGGAGGGAGTATATCTCAGAGCACCATCTTAGATGAAAACTTAACTTGTTAGCATTTATTATTGTTTAAATTTCCCACTGCCAGTAAAGTAAATGGGTAGCCAAACTGCAAACCTCTAAATCTCGTGATTTTTGGTAGGTGTTCTGCAAAATGCACCCACCAAAATATCAACCTCTGAAAACATCCGTTATCGCCGCCAAATATGTTAAATCTACAAATGAATATACAACAACCGAGCAATTTCAACTGCTAGCACCCAAGTAAATAGGGTCCATGAACCATTCACAGCAACCAACACATAAAACATGTTAGATTTCGAGCTGAATAGATAGCTACCAATTGCTACAAACTAAGGAGAACCATATGCCAGCATAGGAAATTTAGCACTCACCTCGTTCTGGTAAGCAACGGCAACCCTGGTACCTGCATCGTGACCAAAACGACAAATCACAACCAAATCGGGTAGACGGAGCTAAGCTACGACGAGCTCGGGAGGAGGCAAAAGCAGGAGGGGGTTTGCGGACCGAAGAGGTGGCGGAAGGCGTCGCGGCAGGCCTCGGTGACGTGGGCGGCATAGCTGTCGTCCTTCTCCGCCGCGCGCATGACCTCCGGCTGCGCCGCCGTCGGGAACCGCCGAGGGCGCGCGGCTGCCCCGCCTCGGGCGCCGCCCCGGGAGCTCCGCCCCGCATCGCCGGCGGGATCCCCGGCGCTCATCTCGGTAGAGTCAGAGCTCAGAGGAGTGCGCCGCTCGCGTGTGTGCGCCGTGGTAGGCTCCGGACCTCCGGTGGTAGGTTTTGCAGATACACCCCTACTCTTCCTGGTATTTCTGTATCCACGCCTCATCCTTCTGATTCTTTGCGAGTTTGCGTGCGATTCGTGGGCCCACGTGTCATCGACTGTTTAGTGTCCACACGCTGTGGAGGCGGATCTTTTTTGGGGGAGAGGCGGCTCGTCCCAGTCGTCGCCTTATTTAGGGTTCAGGGTTCAAGCGGCGGCGGCGACTACCTCCTCTCGCTTCCTCTCAAGGTTTGGGTCCAGTCGAGTGGAGAAGTTCTAGATCTTCCGTCGGGTAGTCGCCATGAGCCGATCGGGGCAGCCACCGGATCTGAAGAAGTAATATCGCTGCCCTTTTTCTTCTCGAGTTAAATCTATTTTGCTTGTTTTCTCTGATTCCTTGCGGTTCTGATGCTATTTGGTTTCTTGGATTGCAGGTACATGGACAAGAAGCTCCAAAGTAAGTGCGCCTATTAGGTTCTTGATTTTTGTTTGGTTATAATACTTGTCAGACGCAAGATTTTATTCTAGGATTCTGTGACGGAACTCTATGTGCTATCTGTAACCTGCAAGAATCTTATGTTTGTATTTGATCGTGCTGTGTGACTAGTAAATTGTATCTAGAACTGGTATATGCTATTCGATAATGTTCGTTTTGGAAATTGTAGAATGTTGATTCTGTTTTATTCATTGGGGGTATAATCCGCACTGTTGTTCTGTATTTGTATCTTGTAGTGTTTGTACAACCAATAAGCAAAATCAATTTGGCTTACGCATTGTCCTGTTTGTTAGTTAACACAATACAGATTCACAAAAAAGTTAACACAGCACAGAAATTGGGAAGGTCGCTTGATTTACTTTTGATTGATGAGTAGTGCTGACTGTAGTTATATGTGAATGTGAATTTGCTAGTAATTAGCAATGGATATGTTCTGATGACCATCTTTGCAGTTTTGCACGTTGGTGAAGTAAATGCCCTAAATGATGATATCTTAGCAAAGCTGTGGATTTATCTCCAAACGAAGCTTCTTTGTCATAGTTACTCTGATACGGCATTTACGGTTCTGTTTTGTTGCATAGGTGTTGCTGTATGGTATTACCAAACTGCACATTCAGATATTTGTGCACATCTTGGCAGCCGCAATTTGTGTATTCTTTGGAGCTTGCTGTCATCTTCTATTTTTTTAAGTTTTTCATTGTTCTGTGACTTAATAATTTTGGTTCTGTGAATTTGAATTTGCTAGTAATTTGCAATGGATATGCTCTGCTGACCATCTTTGCAGTTTTCCATGTTGGTGAAGTAAAGCCCTAAATGATGATATCTTAGCAAAGCTATGGATTTATCTCCAAATGAAGTTTCTTCGTCATAGTTACTCTTATAGGGCTTTTACGGTTCTATTCTGTTGCATAGGTATAGCTGTACTGTATTACCAACCTGCACATTCAGATATTTGTGCACAACTTGGCAGCTGCAATTTGCTTATTCTTTGGAGCTTACTGTCATCTTCTATTTCTTATTGTTTTCCGTTGTTCTGTTTTACTTAACATCTGTTCCCTGGTCAACTTATGTCCATGCAGAAAAACATTAAACATAATTGTGCCTGCGAATTCTAGGAATTATCCTCCCAAATTCCACTTAGTTTGTGTCCCCTCAATTCATTATTTCCTCGTTTTATTTTGTGACAGATGCTTAGTTGAATCTATTAATGGTGAAGTAGTAATCATTTGATCATAGATTTTAGAGTTTAGACTAATGTACTTAAATACCTTGTCATTCATAAATTGGTAAAGTTGAGTGTATATCTTCCTAGGACTAGCATTCTTCCCATTTTTCATTTCACGCTCTAAATTTTCAAGAAAAAAGAACTCTGTATTTTTGATCAAATTTTGTCAAGTTTACTAATTGTCCATAATAGTAGTCCTGTAAAGTGATGTTGAACTATGGATTTTTTTGCCTCCTCTGCTTTAATGGACTATTTACTGAACTGATTCTCTTTTTAATTGTTTCCAGTCAAGCTGAATGCAAACCGTGTTGTCATTGGCACACTTCGAGGATTTGATCAGTTCATGAATTTGGTCGTGGATAACACTGTGGAGGTCAATGGAGATGAAAGGAACGACATAGGGATGGTGGTGAGTAATTATTTCTTGTTCTCTTATATAATCAGACGGTAGTGCCTACTGTCAATTAGGCCATACCCGATCCAAATGTTCCCAGCTAAATTATATTGGCAACTAAAATACTTTGTCAACTTCTTCTCATCTGTTCCAATTATATGACCTATCTTACTGTAACAACTTCTGCAGGTTCTGAGAGGAAATAGTGTTGTGATGATTGAAGCCCTTGAACCAATTGCCAAGTCTCAGTGATATTTTGGGATATTTTGGCATACCTACTTCTGGTTTAGTACCTGAGCTGATGTGTTAAGTCAAAACTGATGTGTGTGCAATCGGGCATATTGTATCCTACTATGTTAATGTGTGAAATTTAGCACATTCGTATAGTTTGGACTGTCTTCTAATGCTTGATCAAGGTTAATATTGCTGAGATTCAATGTTATTCTGGTTCGAATTTAGGCAACCTTTTGGGCGATGTTTGTGTATTTGTTGTACTATATATGAACTGACACTGAAGCTTAACATCAGTCTGCAGTTGTGAGATCAGAACTCTGTCTTATTGCAAGAATTTACACAAACTACTCTATCTTTGGAATCTCTGTTAGCATCGAGAGAAATGTAAGTAGTCAACGTTGAACTCACAATGATGTCTAGAGATTGATGGTGATTGTGACATCAGAACTTACATCTTTCATGCATTTTTCAACTTTTAGCTTGTCACACAATCTACTTGCTCATGTGCATCTTAAACTGGATCAGCTGCCTCTGAACGTGTTCTGGTCTTAGCCATAAAGCGTGTGGCAATGGCGAGCGAATTTGCGTTATGGGTATGTTTGGTTTAAGCTTAGGGTTGCCCTGCCAATTTTGTTGTTGATGTCTTGTGGCGAAATCCCTGGAGGTTCTGACAGTGATCCAAACGTGGTTCGAATCCACCTTAGAATGAACAATGAATTAATGTCTTTTCAGGAAAGTCAAAGGCCAAAGATTGGAGGGAGATAGGTTGCGGAAGCTAAGGGCAAAATAAGAAGTGGCGTGCCAACCTTGCCTAGTTTTTTTTTTACATGAACTACAGTTGGTAGTGAGGCATTGGCATGCTAAAAAGTGGCAACCATCCAAACACACCAACTTTTTGGTCATAATACCCAATAAATTTGTAAGGCATAGGTTGGTCCCAATCCAAACATACCTGTACTTGATAGTCCCCTCTATTTGGGTACATATGTCCTCACTTTTGTGCCAAAACCTTGACCATGATTTTGAGCAACAGAACATGTGCTATATGCCACAAATATGTACCATTGGAATCTTTAAAATACGAATGCAACTATATGTTTTCTGTGTCACATAAATTATATTTTCTTAGTTAAGTCATAGTTGGACTAAAAAATTGAGGGAGTGACATAACTGGGAAGATGCCACATGGGTTTGGGTAGTTTAAGTGTGATTCCTTTTTACTTTGACATTTGATTTGATTTTGATCTTGGGTACATTGTACAAGTCTGTTTATCATAGAGTGTTTCTGTTACGTACTTAGGATGTAACCAAGTTGTGCCTCTTAATATATTTTGTTGCAAATCTCATAGTAATTCAAAATTCTAAACACTGACACACCTAAATGTTCATGCCTACGTGCTTACGGAAAAGTTCATTGCGAATAACTTTTTTGTAGAATGTATAAAATAGGGCATTTCAAAAAATATTCTAGAGCACTATTTTATCACTTTTATTACTCGTAGCACACTAAGTATTTTTTTCATAAAACTTTGCAAGCATGTGACCACGAGCATATATAGCCAATAAGCATATGCATTTCATTTTTTACATAATTTAACTATTTTACTGGTTACACTGGAGCATATGCATGGAACCAAAAGGCTGCCCTAACATAAATTTCACTACAATACATGTCTTAGTTGTTTTTGGTCTCGATACTCGACGCTCCATGGCCTAGAGCAAGAGGTCGGGAGGCCCTTTGTGGGTCCAGAGCGACGATGTTTGGTGGTTTAATAAAGTGTAGTTTAACCTTTTATTGGTTGTCTTAGAGCATCTCTATCTGATACCGTAAAAGATCTAAAACTGCACGTGGTTGACAAAAGAATACACGGAATAGATCTTGTATAATGGTCCAACCCGTATATATTTTTGCTAAGAACCGCAAAAGAAACATGGTTGGCTCAGAGGCAAGGGGGCTAGAAAGAGCATCGAGGGTGACCAAGCAGTGGTCAGGGCAACTGCGCCGTGATCCATGTGTCTACGAGGAAGATGACAACATATTAGGTGTATATTCCTTTTTACGGTAGGATTATACGGCTTCTATTCTAATGGACTAACTTGTTCATAGTACCGCATCAAGGTTTTACTGTCCGCATGTTTGCTAGAGGTGCTCTTAGGTGTGTCGTGGAGGGTGTAGATCCTCATATTTTTATTCTTTTATCTTTATTAATATGTTTTATAAAATAAGTTTTCATCCCTTGCATCGGCTTATTATTGTGGTTTTATTTATAAAGCTGAACAAAACCTTTTTGGAAAAACAAAAGTCTCACTGCAATCCTCGGATGGCACGGAGCAGCCCACAGGGTGCGGCGCGGGTGCGGGGCCAATCGCTGAATCGTGTTGAAAGTAATATGGAGAAGCAAAGGAGAGAGACAACAAATGATTCAACTGTTCTGTTCCATTGATGATTCACAACTTATATACAAGGGAAAGAGACGCGAATATGGGTCACGTCCGTTCGAAGAGGTGTGAGGAAGGGTTGTGTCTGTTGACAAACCAACCAACACAGAGAATTACATGAGGGAGGATTATCCCTTTAATTAAACCTACTTAATTAAATCCTAACACTCCCCCTAATCCTTGCTTGTCCTTGTGCTTCGTCATCTTTAGAATCATCTTTGGAATCATCTCCTCTAAAAACTCTGTGGGAAAAATATGAGGAGAGTAGTGTGTATGATATGTTGCTAAAACTCCTTAAAAACCTAGTGGGAAAAATAAGGAGAAAATGGTGCAACATATAAAGGTTGGATATGCTGTTAAAACTCCTTCAAAACCCAGTGGGAAAATAAGAAGAAAATGACACAACATATAATTGGTATTGTCTCTTTGTTAACTCAATATGAGAAAAACCTTGTAAAAGGGAAAAATCCATAGAGTTTAGAGAACAATATATGTCGTATATACTTTCCTAAAAACCCCGGTGGGGAAAACAGAAAATATGACATATCATCTTGTGTTGATATTACCTCATTGAAAACCTTGATAAGAACCTATGTAGTAAACTCATAAAGGGAAAAAGGATGTAATATGATGCTTTGAACATGATTGATTCAGGAAGATACTCCCCCTGATTCTTGCAAATTTGGAAGCCGTCGCATACCAATTCCATAAAATACTTCTGGAATGTTGAAGTTGGTAGAGACTTGGTGAACAAACCAACATCATTATTATGTGATTTAACTTGCAAGATGTTTATGATCCAATTCTTCTGAAGTTCATGGAGATAAAACAATCTAGAGGCAATATGCTTAGTGATATTGCTCTTGATGTATCAATGTTTGCATCCATGCAACACAAGCAACATTATCTGTGTAGGTAATGATTGATGGTTCAAGAGAACCAATACCACATGACTGATGTATGTGGTTTATCATTCCATAAAGCTACACGTGGGTACGAGGCCTTGTATTTTATAATGATTGGTAGGTGTAGTCACCAGCTGTCTCGAAGACATCAATGGAGTGACAGTTCTACCATGTTGATACACATTGTGGGGATCATTCAAGTAGCCAACATCAGTGTATCCTGATGCTATTGGAGTTCAGATTTTTGTGAAATTACAAGAATATGTCAAGTAATGTGTGGTGCCTTGGAGATATCGAAAGAAATTCTTAATTCTCAACCAATTGTGTTGGTGGATCCAATGGCACTGAGATATGGAACTTCAATTCCCAACATCCATTCTACATCATCCCGTGGTTTGAGTGAATCTTTCTCTACGTCTAGAGATTGAACAACCGGCATGAGAGATGGATATGACTTGTCCATTTTAAGTTTCTCCAATATTTATAGTATAGGCAACTTGGTGTACCATCATATTTGAGTGAAGTAGCTTGACTTGTAATATCAAGCACTGTTTGGGTTTCACCGAATCCTTCATCTCAAATTCCATCTTTTAGATGATCACGCGCTTCGTCATTGCAAGAGTAATCCTTGCGTATGACAAACACACATGGGTAATCATCATTGTAGGAGTAATCCTTGTGTATAAGGAACTCACTATGTCGGTTGTACCAAAATGTACCGACAACAATAAGTCATATTATGGCTTAAAGATTTTACACAATACATGCTGCATTTGCATTTCGATTCGGATTGAGATTCCATCGGGAACCATACATATCCAAATTTAGTGATCCACATCGATATGAGTCACTGCATCTATCGACTGCATAGATAGATAATTTTGTATTGCCGATGATATAATATACCGGAAATAGGATTTCACTCACATCTGGAGATTAGGTCTTGGATCTCTGCGTAAATCCGACCTTGTGCTACAAGCCCTGCTTTCTCACCACCTTGTTATGTTATTCCGTTGCTGGAAGAGAACATATTGAAACGCATAGGGAATTCATTTGGAGGAGCGAGGCTAATTCTGCTTGGATTGCATCCTTCGATTGATTCAGTCCGAGCAAGTGGTTTTACACTATGCCATGGCTATGGTCTTTGGATTTGAATCATTGTGAAGGATGTTTGCAATCATACAAGAGAAATATTGTCGACATTTGTAGGCTTTAATCATATGATTCTCCATAATTGATATAGTTGGAGGAAATCTCAGACACCCATGATGACTCTTCGTGATTTCCCGATACGCGTGAGTCCGAGTGTTCCGATGTCCCAGCCAGTGTGTGCAAGCTGAAGCTGGGTTGTGGAGGTTTCCCTTCCACTGGGTGTATACTACCCATAAGGTGTTAGTCAACGCTAGGTTGATATGTATTTAATGATTCAGAGGATTTCTCCTCGTTTTACCTTGTTGCTTGTAGGAAGCTAGATCCTAGTTAGAGGCCGTACTAATCCTCTTTTCAGGGATACGGAGTTGAGTGATTTTTATTGGTACCTCCACTCTTTCGGGCGCATTTCTAGCCGGATTAAAGGATTATATATCACCTTTTAATCAGTAAATAAATCTGGCAGGTTATTTGCAAAGTGTTGCAAATTTGTGAATCGTAGACGTATAGTCCAGATTATTGAGTACGTGGATATGAAGAGGAACGTGGAGTTCCAAATAATTTCCTGGCATTATATTTGGTACTTGAAATATCCCCCTAATGCGTGGAAATATCCATCCTTCAATATTTGCAATCAGCGTACGAGGCTATGAATAGATCCCTTATGAGGAGTTCAAGGTACTTAGTGATCGACGGAGATCTGTACCCCACATAGATCCCTAATTTGTGGGACTATGATGTACGTTGCGGTGGTGAGATCGGTACGCGTGAAGCGATTCCAAACTTACGCAGATAGGAAATGCTCGGAGGATTTTCACGTATCAATTGCAGAGGGGAAGTTCTGCGCAGTTAGTTAGTCAAGAGTGTGCAAAGCCGCATGACTCCAACGTGAAGTTGTTAACATTTCAACTCATTAACAAAGGTCCTGCAAGGAAGCTGATCCTCTTGCTCAGATATTCAACCAACCTTTTGTGTATGAACATATATATATATATATATATATATATATATATATATATATATATATATATATATATATATATATATATATATATATATATATATATATATGACAAAGTGCTGAACTTCAATCTTCGAAAGCCATGCAATAATTATTGGAGGCACATGAAGAGAATTCTGCTTCATTATCCATTTGAATTGATTATAATTCATTTTTTTAGTCCATACAACGGTTGGATGAGACCACAAATATCACCTCGAATGCATTCGATCGAGGGACTAAAGTGATCTAGCTTTGATCTCGAGGCATATGCATGAGAACCTCAAAATGAGCTACATAACCCGATGATTGAGAAAGCTTAGTTTCATGCAAATCATGACCAATGGAATTGATTTATATGCAACATGTGCTACGGGTTGGTTGTACGTGTAGTACAATCCAAAATATAGAGAGGGTACTGATGTCTACGCACGCTTCTATTCCTGTAGACAGTGTTGGGCCTCCAAGAGCAGAGGTTTGTATAACAGCAGCAAGTTTCCCTTAAGTGAATCACCCAAGGTTTATCGAACTCAGGGAGGTAGAGGTCAAAGATATCCCTCTCAAGCAACCCTGCAATTACGATACACGAAGTCTCTTGTGTCCCCAACACACCTGATAACCCACAAGTATAGGGGATCGCGATAGTCTTCGAGGGAAGTAAAACCCAAATTTATTGATTCGACACAAGGGGAGGTAAAGAATACTTATAAGCCTTAACAACTGAGTTGTCAATTCAGCTGCACCTGGAAAAGCACTAGTAACAGGGGTGATGTGAAAGTAGCAGTAATATGAGAGCAATAGTAACAGTAACACAGCAGCAGTAACAGTAACACAGGAGCAATGGCACCAGAAAATAGTTGATACTACTTCCAATGACATGTAGAACGAGTATATGATGATGAGAGATGGACCGGGGTTCCCAGCAATCTACACTAGTGGTAACTCTCCAATAACAAGTAACAAGTGTTGGGTGAACAAATTACAGTTGGGCAATTGATAGGAATCAAAGCATTAAGATAGAACATCCAGATTATTAATTATGTAGGCATGTTTTCCAATTATAGTCGTACGTGCTCGCAATGAGAAACTTGCACAACATCTTTTATCCTACCAGCCGGTGGCAGCCGGGCCTCAAGGGAAACTACTGGATATTAAGGTACTCCTTTTAATAGAGTACCGGAGCAAAGCATTAACACTCCGTGAAAACATGTGTTCCTCACATCACCGCCATCCCCTCCGGTTGTCCCGATTCTTGTCACTTCGGGGCCTTTGGTTCCGGACAGTGACATGTGCATACAACTTGTAGATACAATCTAAGCAATAAGTATAGAGCTCAAATCTAAGATCATGCCACTCGGGCCCTAGTGACAAGCATTAAGCATAACAAGATTGCAGCAACAATAACTTCACAAACTTTATAGATAGACTAATCATAATGTATCATCCATCGGATCCCAACAAACACAACACCGATTACATCAGATGAATCTCAATCATGTAAGGCAGCTCATGAGATCATTGTATTGAAGTACATGGAGGAGAGAATACCAACTAGCTACTGCTAGAACCCGTAGTCCATGGGGGAACTACTCACGGAGCATGATGGAGGCGGTGGCGTCGATGGAGATGGCTTCCGGGGGCACTTCCCCGTCCCGGCAGGGTGCCGGAACAGAGACTTCTGTCCCCCGAATTGGAGTTTCGCGATGGCGGCGACGCCCCTGGAGTCTTTCTGGAGTTTCGTCAATTGGTACTGTGTTTTTAGGTCGAAAGGGATTATATAGGCGAAGAGGCGGCGCAGGAGGGTCGACAGGGTGGCCTCCCCATAGGGGCGCGGCCGGGGGTGTGGCCCGCGCGGCCCACCCTCTGGTGGCCCCCTGGCTCTCCTCCGACTCTTCTTCGGTGTTCCGGATGCTTCCGGGAAAAATAGGATGTTTGGCGTTGATTTCGTCCAATTCCGAGAATATTGCCCGAACAGCCTTTCTGGAACCAAAAACAGCAGAAAACAGGAACTGGCACTGTGGCATCTTGTTAATAGGTTAGTTCCGGAAAACGCATAAAAACATTATAAAGTGTAAGCAAAACATGTAAGTATTGTCATAAAACAAGCATGGAACATCAGAAATTATGGATACGTTGGAGACGTATCAGCATCCCCAAGCTTAGTTTCTGCTCGTCCCGAGTAGGTAAACGATAAAAAGAATAATTTCTGTAGTGACATGCTACTTACATAACCTTGATCATACTATTACAAAGCATATGAAATGAATGAAGTGACTCAAGGCAATGATCTATAGTTGCTAACAAATAGATAACATATAGCAAAACTTTTCATGAAGAGTACTTTCAAGACAAGCATCAAAAGTCTTGCACAAGAGTTAACTCATAAAGCAATAGATTCAAAGTAAAGGAATCGAAACAACACAAAGGAAGATATAAGTTTCAGCAGTTGCTTTCAACTTTCAACATGTACATCCCATGGATAATGGTCAACACAAAGTAATATGATGAATGCAAATAAGCAAGTATGTAAGAATCAATGCACAGTTAACACAAGTGTTTGCTTCTAAGATAGAGAGAAATGGGTAAACTGACTCAACATAAAAGTAGAAGAATGGCCCTTCGCAGAGGGAAGCATTGATTGCTATATTTGTGCTAGAGCTTTGGTTTTAAAAACATAGAGAGAGCATAAAAGTAAAATTTTGAGAGGTGCTTGTTATTGTCAACGAATGGTAGTGGGCACTCTAACCCCCTTGCCAGACAAACCTTCAAAGAGCGGCTCCCATTTTATTTTATTTTTGGGTGGCACTCCTTCCAACCTTTCTTTCACAAACCATGGCTAACCGAATCCTCAGGTGCCTGCCAACAATCTCATACCATGAAGGAGTGCCTTTTTATTTTAGTTTTATTATGATGACACTCCTCCCCACCTTTGCTTTCTCAAGCCATGGCTAACCGAATCTTCGGGTGCCGTCTAACAATCACATACCATGGAGGAGTGTCTATTTTGGTTAATTAATTTGGGACTGGGAATCCCATTGCCAGCTCTTTTTGCAAAATTATTGGATAAGCGGATGAAGCCACTAGTCCATTGGTGAAAGTTGCCCAACAAGATTGAAAGATAAACACCACATACTTCCTCATGAGCTATAAAACATTGACACAAATCAGAGGTGATAAATTTTGAATTGTTTAAAGGTAGCACTCAAGCAATTTACTTTGGAATGGCAGGAAATACCACATAGTAGGTAGGTATGGTGGACACAAATGGCATAGTGGTTGGCTCAAGTATTTGGATGCATGAGAAGTATTCCCTCTCAGTACAAGGTTTAGGCTAGCAAGGTTATTTGAAGCAAACACAAGTATGAACCGGTACAACAAAACTTACATAAGAACATATTGCAAGCATTATAATACCCTACACTGTCTTCCTTGTTGCTCAAACACTTTTACCAGAAAATATCTAGACCTTAAGAGAGACCAATCATGCAAACCAATTTTAACAAGCTCTACAGTAGTTCTCCACTAATAGGTTTAAACTACATGAAAAAACTTAATCATGATCTACTTGAGAGCTCAAAACAATTGCCAAGTGTCAAATTATCCAAAACATTATGAGGCATTTTCTGTTTCCAACCAAATAATAAGTGTTGTAGCTTCCAACTTTTATCATTGAACATTAAAAGTAAAACGAAGAACAAGTGTTCATATGAAAAAGCGGAGCGTGTCTCTCTCCCACACAAGGATTGCTAGGATCCGATCTTATTCAAACAAAAACAAAAATGAAAGCACACAGACGCTCCAAGTAAAGCACATACGATGTGACCGAATAAAAATATAGTTTCAATAGAAGGAACCTGATAAGTTGATGAAGAAGGGGATGCCTTGGGCGTCCCCAAGCTTAGACGCTTGAGTCTTCTTGAAATATGCAGGGATGAACCACGGGGGCATCCCCAAGCTTAGACTTTTCACTCTTCTTGATCATATATCATCCTCCTCTCTTGACCCTTGAAAACTTCCTTCACACCAAACTTCTCATAAACTTCATTAGAGGGGTTAGTACTCAAAAAATTTGAATCCACCTTGGTCCTGTAGTGACACATTGCAAGAACTCAATAAAACATTAGCTACAGCTCTCCACATGTAGAAAGCCTTGCTTCAAGTCCACAAGAGACAATGCAAAAAAAACAGAGACAGAATCTGCCAAAACAGAACAGCCAGTAAAGACGAATTTTAAATAAATACTTCCGTTGCTCAAATCAGAAAACTCAAAACTAATGAAAGTTGCGTACATATCTGAGAAACACGCACGTAAATTGGCATATTTTTCTGAGTTACCTACAGAGAAAACAGCCCAGATTCGTGACAGATAGAAATCTGTTTCTGCGCAGAAATCCAAATCTAGTATCAACCTTCGATTAGAGGCTTCACTTGGCACAACAAAACACAAAACTAAGATAAGAAGGGGTTGCTACAGTATTAAACAACTTCCAAGACACAAATATAAAACAAAGTACTGTAGGAAAATAACACATGGGTTATCTCCCAAGAAGTTGCTTTCTTTATAGCCATTAAGATGGGCTCAGCAGTTTTGATGATGCACTCGCAAGAAATAAGAGTTGAAGCAAAAGAGAGCATCAAAAAGCAAATTCAAAACACATTTAAACCTAACATGCTTCCTATGCAAAGGAATCTTGTAAATAAACAAGTTCATGAAAAGCAAAGTAGCAAGCATAGGAAGATAGAACAAGTGTAACTTCAACAATTTCAGCATATAGAGAGGTGTTTTAGTACCATGCAAATTTCTACAACCATATTTTCCTCTCTCATAATAATTTTCAGTAGCTTCATGAATAAACTCAACAATATAACTATCACATGCAGCATACTTTTCATGATCCACAAACATATAATTTTTATCAAGCTCAAAAATAGTGGAATTAAAACTTTCAAACTCACTTTTATCAATAATATAACAAGATGATTGATCAATCTCAAGAGATATGGGACTCATAGATAAAGTCAAGAACTCTCCAATCCCATTTTCATTAGTAGTACAATTAATATTATCAAGTAACATAGGACCATCATCTAAAGATTTATCATAAACATTTGCTAAGCAAAATTCTTTAGTACCATGCATTTCGACATCAGGCACAAACAAAGCATTATCATAAGATTTATCAAAGTAGCATGGATTATCATAAATAACAGTAGCATAATTATTCTCACAAGTATTACTCATAGGTACTATTTCAAGAGAATCCACAGGAACATAACATTCAACCTCTTTCGGTAAGCATGGAGGACAATCAAATAGTGTAAGAGATAAAGAGTTACTCTCATTAGAAGGTTGGCATGGGTAGCTAATCCATTCTTCCTCCTTTTGTTCGTCGCTCTCCTCTTCTTTTTCATCCAATGTGCTTTCAAGTTCATCAATTTCCTCCTCTTTTTCATCCAATGCGCTTTCAGGTTCATCAATTTCTTCTTCCACAGGTTCCTGCAAATTGTGAGTGCATTCTTGTGCATTAATGAGTCTCTCTTTATAATCAATGATATAAGGATTATCACTGAAGCATTCTATGCAACAATTAAGGATAGAAGAGACATAATCTTTAAGGTCCTTACAAACAACACAAGTTTCATAATTCTCAACCATGAAGGATTCGATCTCAGAAGCTCCCATAAATACGACAAATTGTTCTACCTCTTCGAACCCATAATGAATATAGCAATTCCGATTATAGTTCTTAATTAAAAATTCCTCACTAAAGCCTCATTGAAATTTAAGATGTTTAGTATCTGTTGAGAGCAACAGTTTATATCATGGCGTTTAAGCAAGATTTTAGCAATTGTATTCACTTTTTCTATCATAGCACTCATTACTTCACCAGCTCTTGATTTTCTATAATTATTATAACATTCTATAAGCTCCAAGTAGGTTGTTGGTTCTCCCATAACAGCAGTTTTTAATTTTTAGATTTTTCAAATTTTTATGGATTTTTGGGTATATGAGAAAAATAAAACAAGACAAAAAGAAACTAAGCAAAAGTAAACTAGACAAAATAATACTAGACAAAAATAAACTAAGCACAAGTAAACTAGAAAAAAGTAAACTAAGCAAAACAAAATAAAATAAAACAGAGAGAGAGGTAGAGTGTACTCCCCAGGTGAACTTATGAGTAGAGCTATGCCTCCCCGGCAACGGCGCCAGAAAACAGTCTTGATAACCCACAAGTATAGGGGATCGCAATAGTCTTCGAGGGAAGTAAAACCCAAATTTATTGATTCGACACAAGGGGAGGTAAAGAATACTTATAAGCCTTAACAACTGAGTTGTCAATTCAGCTGCACCTGGAAAAGCACTAGTAACAGGGGTGATGTGAAATTAGCAGTAATATGAGAGCAATAGTAACAGTAACACAGCAGCAGTAACAGTAACACGGGAGCAATGGCACCAGAAAATAGTTGATACTACTTCCAATGACATGTAGAACGAGTATATGATGATGAGAGATGGACCGGGGTTCCCAGCGATCTACACTAGTGGTAACTCTCCAATAACAAGTAACAAGTGTTGGGTGAACAAATTACAGTTGGGCAATTGATAGGAATCAAAGCATTAAGATAGAACATCCAGATTATTAATTATGTAGGCATGTTTTCCAATTATAGTCGTACGTGCTCGCAATGAGAAACTTGCACAACATCTTTTGTCCTACCAGCCGGTGGCAGCCGGGCCTCAAGGGAAACTACTGGATATTAAGGTACTCCTTTTAATAGAGTACCGGAGCAAAGCATTAACACTCCGTGAAAACATGTGTTCCTCACATCACCGCCATCCCCTCCGGTTTTCCCGATTCTTGTCACTTCGGGGCCTTTGGTTCCGGACAGTGACATGTGCATACAACTTGTAGATACAATCTAAGCAATAAGTATAGAGCTCAAATCTAAGATCATGCCACTCGGGCCCTAGTGACAAGCATTCAGCATAACAAGATTGCAGCAACAATAACTTCACAAACTTTATAGATAGACTAATCATAATGTATCATCCATCGGATCCCAACAAACACAACACCGATTACATCAGATGAATCTCAATCATGTAAGGCAGCTCATGAGATCATTGTATTGAAGTACATGGAGGAGAGAATACCAACTAGCTACTACTAGAACCCGTAGTCCATGGGGGAACTACTCACGGAGCATGATGGAGGCGGTGGCGTCGATGGAGATGGCTTCCGGGGGCACTTCCCCGTCCCGACAGGGTGCCGGAACAGAGACTTCTGTCCCCCGAATTGGAGTTTCGCGATGGTGGCGGCGCCCCTGGAGTCTTTCTGAGTTTCGTCAATTGGTGCTGTGTTTTTAGGTCGAAAGGGATTATATAGGCGAAGAGGCGGCGCAGGAGGGTCGACAGGGTGGCCTCCCCATAGGGGGGCGCGGCCAGGGTGTGGCCCGCGCGGCCCACCCCTCTGGTGGCCCCTGGCTCTCCTCCGACTCTTCTTCGGTGTTCTGGATGCTTCCGGGAAAAATAGGATGTTTGGCGTTGATTTCGTCCAATTCCGAGAATATTGCCCGAACAGCCTTTCTGGAACCAAAAACAGCAGAAAACGGGAACTGGCACTGTGGCATCTTGTTAATAGGTTAGTTCCGGAAAACGCATAAAAACATTATAAAGTGCAAGCAAAACATGTAAGTATTGTCATAAAACAAGCATGGAACATCAGAAATTATGGATACGTTGGAGATGTATCAACACCTAATACACTTGTCAGATGTATAGGTGCACTAGTTCGGCGAAGAGATAGTGAAATACAAGTAATATGGATGATTGTAAGTAGTAATTGCAATCTGAAATAAAGATGGCAGCAAGCAAACATGTAACAGAACTTGTTGGAAACGGTGTTTCAATGCTTAGAAATAAGGTCTAGGGATCATACTTTCACTAGTGGACACTCTCAACAATGATCACATAATAAAACTACTCTACACTCTCTTGTTGGATAACAAACACCATTCATTGTGTAGGGCTATAAAAGCACACCTCAAGCCGGAGTAAACAAGCTCCACAACATCCGGAGTTCATATTTAAGTAACCTCTAGAGTGCATAATAGACCGTTGCAATTTAGACCGAGTACTAACATAGCATACACACTGTCAACAATAGCTATGAAAGGGGGAATAGATCGCATCAATACTATCATAGTAATAGTTAACTCCATAATCTACAAGAGATTACAATCATAACCTATGCCAAGTACTGCATGATGCACACACTGTCAACATTACATCATGGAGGAGGAATAGAGTACTTTAATAACATCACTAGAGTAGCACATAGATTGATAGTGATACAAAGCTCATCATATGGATCTCAATCATGTAAGGCAGCTCATGAGATCATTGTATTGAAGTACATGGGAGAGAGATGAACCACATAGCTACCGTAGAGCCCTCAGCCTCGGGGGAGAACTACTCCCTCCTCATTATAGGAGACAGCGATGTCGATGAAGATGGCGGTGGTGTCGATGGAGATGCCTTCCGGGGGCACTTCCCCGTCCCGGCGGCGTGCCGGAACAGAGACTTCTGTCCCCCGAATCTTGGCTTCGCGATGGCGGCGGCTGATACGTCTCCGACGTATCGATAATTTCTTATGTTCCATGCCACATTATTGATGATATCTACATGTTTTATGCACACTTTATGTCATATTCGTGCATTTTCTGGAACTAACCTATTAACAAGATGCCGAAGTGCCGATTCTTTGTTTCTGCTGTTTTTGGTTTCAGAAATCCTAGTAAGGAAATATTCTCGGAATTGGACGAAATCAACGCCCAGGGTCCTATTTTGCCACGAAGCTTCCAGAAGACCGAAGAGGAGACGAAGTGGGGCCACGAGGTGGCCAAACCATAGGGCGGCGCGGCCCAGGTCTTGGCCGCGCCGACCTGTGGTGTGGGCCCCTCGTGACGCCCCTCGACCTGCCCTTCCGCCTACAAATAGCCTTCGTCGCGAAACCCCCAGTACCGAGAGCCACGATACGGAAAACCTTACTGAGATGCCGCTGCCGCCAATCCCATCTCGGGGGATTCAGGAGATCGCCTCCGGCACCCTGCCGGAGAGGGGAATCATCGCCCGGAGGACTCTACGCCGCCATGGTCGCCTCCGGAGTGATGTGTGAGTAGTCTACCCCTGGACTATGGGTCCATAGCAGTAGCTAGATGGTTGTCTTCTCCCCATTGTGTTTAATTGTCGGGTCTTGTGAGCTGCCGAACAAGATCAAGATCATCTATCTGTAATTCTATATGTTGTGTTTGTTGGGATCCGATGAATAGAGAATACTATGTTATGTTGATTATCAATTTATATCTATGTGTTGTTTATGATCTTGCATGCTCTCTGTTATTAGTAGATGCTCTGGCCAAGTTGATGCTAGTAACTCCAAGAGGGAGTATTTATGCTCGATAGTGGGTTCATGTCTCCGTGAATCTGGGGAAGTGACAGAAATCTCTAGGATTATGGATGTGCTGTTGCCACTAGGGATAAAACATTGGTGCTATGTTCGAGGATGTAGTTACTGATTACATTACGCGCAATACTTAATGCAATTGTCTGTTGTTAGCAACTTAATACTGGAGGGGGTTCGGATGATAACCTGAAGGTGGACTTTTTAGGCATAGATGCATGCTGGATAGCGGTCTATGTACTTTGTCGTAATGCCCAATTAAATCTCACAATACTCATCATAATATGTATGTGCATGGTCATGCCCTCTTTATTTGTCAATTGCCCAACTGTAATTTGTTCACCCAACATGCTGTTTATCTTATGGGAGAGACACCTCTAGTGAACTGTGGACCCCGGTCCAATTCTCTATACTGAAATACAATCTACTGCAATACTGTTCTACTGTTTTCTGCAAACAATCATCTTCCACACTATACATCTAATCCTTTGTTACAGCAAGCCGGTGAGATTGACAACCTCGCTGTTTCGTTGGGGCAAAGTACTTGGTTTGTGTTGTGCAGGTTCCACGTTGGCGCCGGAATCCCTGGTGTTGCGCCGCACTACATCTCGCCGCCATCAACCTTCAACGTGCTTCTTGGCTCCTACTGGTTCGATAAACCTTGGTTTCATACTGAGGGAAAACTTGCCGCTGTACGCATCACACCTTCCTCTTGGGGTTCCCAACGGACGCGTGTTGTACGCGTATCAGCGGCTCTGGAAGGTTTTCCGTATCGTGGCTTATTGTTTTAGGGTTTTCGCGACGGGAGCTTTAAGTAGGCGGAAGGGTAGCCTCGGAGGGGTCCTGGGGGACCCACACACTAGGGGCGCCCCCCCCTTGGCCGCGCCGCCATGTGGGGTCGGGCCCCCTTGGCTCCCCTCTGGTTCCTCTTCGGTGTTCTGGAAGCTTCCGTGGAAAATAGGACCCTGGGCGTTGATTTCGTCCGATTCCGAGAATATTTCCTTTGTAGGATTTTTGAAACCAAAAACAGCAGAAAACAGCAACTGGCTCAAAGTCGTCAGAAGAGTTACGCCGACTTAAAGAGAAGAGATTGGGAACCGAAAGTGGGAGACATGGTTTATTTAAAGGTTAGCCCAATGAAAGGACTTAAGAGGTTCGGAGTGAAAGGAAAGTTAAGTCCTCGATATATAGGACCATTTAAGATACTCAGTCAGAATCGAGGAACAGCTTTTGAGTTGGAGTTACCAGCACAACTAAGTCAAGTTCATAATGTGTTTCATGTTTCACAACTCAGAAAGTGTTTGAAGGCACCGGATGATCCTATTACCTATGAAGAAATAGAATTGTAATCTGACCTAACTTATGTGGAAAGACCGGAAAAGATCTTAGAAGTACAGTGGAAGAAGTTAAGAAACAGAGCAATCAAATACTGCAAAGTGCAATGGCAACATCATCCTGAGCGAGAAGCAACTTGGGAGACGGAAGAAGAATTAAGGAAGTCTTACCCCGAGATGTTCAGGTACCAATCTTAACTTCGGGGCGAAGTTTCTGTTAAGGGGGAGAGGCTGTAATAACCCAGAACATAGGAACAACGAAGGGTAGATTTAGAAATGGGAAGTGCATTTCATCGCAAAACGGGAGAAATTTTCGCGCCTTATTGCAACTAAACCTAAGAGGGATCGAGGTTCTCTCTCATTTTGCACTTAGGGTTAGGCAATGTGAGTTAGGGAAATTTCGACATGATCTCTTTTGTATCTTGTTGATTTGGGGAATTGATTTCATTTGACAAATAAGATGCATTTGGAATATCAAACATTAAGTATAAATGAATATGGAAATCAAATTCACAATTCAAAAACAAATTATGAATTCAAATAACTTTGAATTTCAAAGTGAATAATAAATACAACATTTATTCCAGAATATAAACATTACACAAATCAAAAGCTCATAAGTAAAATTTGAGCTTTATTGATATCACAACACAGATTACATTGTCTTTACAATATTCTTGATACAAGAATTGATGAATAATAAACAGAAATGAAAATGAAGATTACAATATTGCTCCTAAACTAAAACCTAGACTAAATGACTTGAAGTATATCTTCATGGTCATATTCATCTTCAAAACCTGCAAGAACAAAACAGCAAGTACTAGCCAGAATGTTAGTGTTAGCCAAAGATTTCAGTTTGGACAGAACCAGCTGTCCTGTACACTTGTGCTTGTCCAAAACTCTGGACAGCACAAGATAAGTGCAACAGCAGACCAAACCTGAGCACCACCAGGGGCTCAAGTTTTAGCATATGAGAGCACACAGCTCATGTGTGTTGGGCAGGCCACAGCAAGGCAATGCACAAGCTTAGTCACCAAAGCAAGCCAGGCCTGTGTGTCATTGCAAGAACAGAAGTAGAGTTCATATAAAAGGGGCACAAACCCTAGAAACGAACTTGATCGACCCGATAAGGATTCACAAGGTAAGGTGAAGGTAGCACAACATAGTTCATCCAGTTCTTGCTCAAGAACAGAACCAACACACACAACCACTCAACCACCAGAAATCATGGTGACCTGAGAAGATCATCCAAGACCTGGAGGTGAAGGGCTGTGACACAAACAACAAGTCTGCATCAACACAAAATTTCACACTAGGAGCTGGAACAAGGTATACCAAATACCTGGACAGATCCAATGGATCTGATCCATCACATATGCATGAAATAAGCATGGGATGAGCAGATGCTCAAAAGGGTAAATCATCACTTGGTTTTCACCAAGGATTACTGCCAGTCTAGAAGCCACTAAAACAGAAATCATCTAGGTACAGATCTTGTACACAGAAACTAGCACACATGCACAGATGCACACCATAGCCAGATCACATGCACAGATAGCACCAGTAGATGTATTGCAAGGTTTAGCAGCTAACCAAGACTACACAGAAAATCCTAAGCATGCAACCATCAGGAAACCCTAGATTTCTTCACAGGCAAGCATATTGGCATTCATAGTTATTATGATCCCCAAATATGCAAGCAAAGATGAGTAGCCAACAAGATCCAACCAACCATGTGAGCAACCAGTCAGTAGCAAGGCTACTGAGGTCACAGTACACTTAGAACCATCCCAAGGCCAAGCCAAATATAAAGCATCACTATCCAGAAATGGATTCAGACTCTATTTGCTTGTAAAAGAATCATGAACAGCAAATTCATATACAAGCAAGTAATTAAATCATTACTGCATAAGCAGTTCATCATAATTTAATTAATACAAGCATGAATTTATCACAGATCCATGCTAAGCACTGACAGCAACATAATATAAGGCAACACAGTTTAATCCATAGCCACTAGAGCAAGTCTAGGTAGCTAAGATGAGCAACAGCACAAGTAAGCAACATCATAGTGATGCTTGAGCATCAGCATCACAAGATAATTGAATCACTTAGTCACAGTATTAGCCAGTAAGCTATCACTGATAATTGAATTGATCAAATGGATCAATTGTAGCAAGCCAAGCTACACAGAGAGGTTAGCCAACAAGCAAGGAATGATCCAATGGATCATTGGCTTGCATAGGAAGCACTGAAGCATATCACAGGCATCACTGGCCTTCACAAGTGTCACAGATGCATAGCAGTACACCTAAACAAGCAAGTATAATATGCCAGTAAGCATAGCAAGCTCATAAGCATGAACAGCATGGCATAGCAAGCAATAAGCAAGCAACACATGACATGCACAGCCAGCAACACACACTGGCCAGTACCAGAGATTGGTAAATTGGCCAGAGCTTGCAGAAAATGAAAGCACAGATAGCTTAAGCAGCAGCAGCAAGGCTCTGCATGATCACAGGATCATCAGAGAGCAATAGAATAAGAGAAGAAGGAGCACAAAATCTTGGGAGGCGCACAGGCATGGAGAGGAGAAGGAGAAGGAGCAGAGCAACTTACACGCGCCTGGTGGCAGAGGCTATGGCATGGCGAGGCAGTGCTCGCGCGGCCATAGCAGCTGCAAAGCCAGGGAAGGCGCCGGCGTTACGCCGACGAACACCACCACAGCAGCACGGCACGGAGACGACGGCACTGGTACTGCGAGCAGCACCCGCGCCAGGTCGGTCTCGGAGGCGCACACGTCGACGGCGAGGGCGAGAGCTCGTCGGAGATCACACAATCGCCCAAGACGATTCTCCACGAGATCCAGAGAGGAGGCGATTCGCCAGGAGAGGAAGCAATCAAGGAAACCACGCGGACAGATCGATAGATCGTCTCGCAGCGGTCCAGATCAGGTAGGTGGCGTGGTCAGGGAAGCACGGCGATGGCCGGAGCGAGGCGGCGGCCATGGCGGCGACGCCATCGCCAGGGCGTCGCGAGAGAGGTTAGGGTTAGGTCGAGCGAGTGAGAGGGCCGAGTGAGTGAGAGTGAGGTGGGCCGTTCGGCGCCACCGAACCCAAAAAGGGATTAGCCTTATTGGGCCGTCCCTGGGTTTAGGTAAATGGGCTGGGCCCAATAGGGGTCCAGGGGGTATTTTGGTCTTTTAACATTTAATAAAAGGCCAGAACTTTACCAAATTTTAATAAATCAAACACAACTCTAAAAAATCCATTAAAAATTGGATTAATGAATGAAAAATAAATCTTAACAAGAATAAAATATGAAATGGAATTTATGAAACAAATTCAAAATTTTGAATTTTAAGAATTTAAATAATAACTTGGAATTTAAAATTATTATTTCCTTGTAATTAAAATTCAAGGAAAAATCTCAAATAAGTTCAAATACTTATTTTCAAACATTTCAAAATGAAATTCTAATATTCCAAGTCATTTCTATTGAAAAGGGTATTTTTCCAAGAAAAATACTATATTCCTTTTATTCCAAAAACTATAGAGGTAACTCTATAATTTTCAATTATTTTTGGAATGATTAAGGGAATCACCAAGTAAATAGTTTTACTTTGAATTGTTGTACTTTGTGTGAATTAAAATGGTTTATACTTTTAAATCAATTGTAAATTACTGTCAAAGACATAAATCTTAAACGCAACCCTAAATTGCTATAACTCAGCGGGGTAAAGGGATTCAACATAAAATAATACATCCATGATTGCATTATTTGGATTTTATAACATTGTCCTTACCGGACAATGATGCTTCTTCTGAGAACCCGAGGTCCAGGTTCCATCAACTGCATTGAACTGCACTATCTCGCAGTCCACAGGCAAGTTCACCCTTGCTCATGTCAACTTGAGTATTTTCTACTACTTTAATGCAAAGCTATATACTTATCATTCCTGCATCGCAAATAAAATGTTACTTTCCAACTATGAATATGACTATGTGGCTGGCAATGGAACCATGGTATGTGTTGATATGGTGGAGGTTCCATTGCAATGGGTTATATCACCCTAGGATTAATTACCAATGCCGTCCAGTGATTCTAGCGCCGTACAAACCGCGTTGACCATGAGATCTATAATGGCTCTGGGGAAGCCAGCCGTATCTTTTCCCTTCTGCACGCCAACGGATCGGAGAGCCGGTGGGGTGCTGGAGGCACTGCCACAATAGGTTGGGATATCCTTTTAAATCCCCATCCATTAGTGATGATAAGCTCTACGATCTATGAGGGATTGTCCGGAGTACACCATGAGTAAAGCCGTATTATCGGGGGAAGTCTACTGGAGGTGTACGGTTGGACAAAAGGGTGGGTTTGCGATCACGGAGAAGGCGGTGTGGGCTTGGATCTTTATACGGCCTCACACCAAAGGAAGTGTGAACGGGGGCAAGTCCCTGCGGATGGCAAAAAGGGTGAGATCTCTTGTGGGAAAAGTAACGCACCTCTGCAGAGTGTATCAAATTGTGGCTGTCACTCCCTGTTCCGGGAAGGGAACTGCGAACGCGGCAGGAAAGGAACTCCACGAAGTTCTAGTCAACCTGTGAAGACTGACGGGCATAGTTTTCATAATAAAAGCAACCTTTTGAAGAAATGATTGCAAAACATGCATTGACCTGCGATTTCCTGATCAATGGTCGTAGCTAGTGCATCAAACACCTTTTTATTCTTTTAGAACTTGCTGAGTACCCCCTGTACTCACTTTCTTTCGACACCCTTGCTAGACTGTGATCCGGAAGTGGAGGCCATCAACGATGGAGCACCAGAAGGAAGTTACGAGCTGGTCTACGAAGAACCTGATCTTACCGGCGGAGTGGAAGGCGTAGACTATGGGATAGTCTACGGACCAGATGACACGGAGGTGGAGGAGTAGTGACATACCCTAGCATCATAGAGCCGAGCAACGTAGAACTTACCTAAATAAGTTGTTGAGCTCTCTTTATATTTATTATGAGTTGTAATCGTACTTAAGTAGTATCTTAGGGTGTTCTCATAGGACCTGTGAGAATACCAACTTGTTAAGACAATGTTTGTAATAAAGTATGGAGTGTTATGACCTGCAATGTTTCTGTTGTACCACTCTGAGGGATATGGCAACTTGTGAAGAAGTCCCTTCGCAAAGATCATATCAACGACTTGTATACTACAACATGCAGTGGTATCTTTGGGTCACCGCAGCTGGTATCAGAGCAAATGTTGCGACCTTAGGTTGGAAAAACCTAGTATAGGGAAGAAACCTGTAGGAGTCTAGTAGAAATAGTAAAGGATTCTCTAGAAATATGGTGATTATTCACTTAAGAATAGCAAAACCATATATTTTAGTGCGATAATTCTTTATTATAGCTATTATGATGCATTATCACTACTAATATTCTGTTTTTGTATACAGCCATAATGGCGAACACTTTTCCTAAGAGGACTTTGAGGAAGGTTGAGGGTTGGCTCGGTGATTATGATGGACCAATAACAGCTCTCCTGTGTGGGATCTTTGAAGGAACTGCATTGTGATACACGGATAGCTGTTATCAAGTATACCTACTATGATGGGGAAATCCTAGACAAGTGCGAGTATCGGTCCAACTACCGAGAAATCTGTTGATGAGTCGTATAATGCCATACGGAGAAGCCAAAACTATCACCACAGCCTACCACATGGGCCTATTCAAGGCAATCCTTGAGATAAGGCAGCATAAGTCAGTAGAACTGCTATGTTCAGAGTTTTCTCATATACCTCATGCCGAGGAAGATGAGGATCCCACTCTAAATCATTTGGTGTTAGCACACAGAAGTCCTGAAGCTGCAGCACAGCACATGGATAGCTGTAAGTCTTTATTGACCACGATGTACATTTTACACATGAAGATGAGAGGTGAGATTGACCACATGCTAGCTGAGTTCACGGACCCTGATAAAGTCCAAACTCGGATGCGTGATTTGAGGGCACAACCACAACATACTACACCTTTCTTTAGCCTAGACAGCTATGTAGATTTGAGTGACCAGTTATCCCATAAAGATCCACTCACACCCAACTTTGTTCCACATTATCCACATGTGTCAGCATCATATGAGTCTGGATATGGGGGAGATGATTCCAGGAACCTAAACTGCTCGGAGTCACCAATCGAGAATTCGACTGGTTGGCGTTTCGGGGAACCATTTGGAGATGAAGGAGAACCCATCACTTGTGAGTCAGAGGATGAAGGAGGCGCGGTTAACAAGAATGTTAACCAAAGCTTTGGGCAGGAAGAGAAAGACACCAACTCCATTTCTTTAGATTTGGAGATGGGGTTACCCAAAACATCCCAGTACGTCGTAGGTGAGAGTTCTGGAACCAAGAAGAAGAAGAAGAAGAAGAAGATGAGGGGTCAAGTGAATAGGAATCCTCCATGGATGACAGGAGAAGATGAGCTGTATTCCACTGGGGATATGTATGAGTCTTTATCTAGTTACTTTGGCATGACAGATCTCTGTCTCGGCACTTCGTCCGATTCAGACTACATACCTACGGGAAGAACCTTCATTCCGGACGGTGTTCGGAGGACAAAACGCTGTACCGGATGGACCCCAGGGATGTTCGCGGAGGCGAGCTATGATGACGAGGAGTAGAGCTCCGAGGAAGAATAAAGTAATCTAGGTGGTATTGTAATAGAGCGTATTTTAAATTCCCATTGGCTTGGGCTTTGAGCCAAATAAGTGGTTTATATGTACCACATGTAATATAAGTTTGTGAGTGTGTTATGTATTATACAAAGTATATGCATAATAAATGTTTGTTTTGTATTTGCTTCTTGATTTCATTGTGTGACTAGTTCTGGGCATTGAGTTGAGCTCAGAAAACATTTGCATGGTGTAATTATGAGTAATCGCTCTTTGTTACTGAGGACTAGGGGAAATGGCGTTAGTAGAAACCGAAGAGGCTCGCAGAGAGCGGGAAGCAAGAGAGAAAGAGGAGGCAGATGCAGCAGCTAGAGCAGAGAATGCACCACCACCACCACACCCAATGATGCACCCAGACTTCCAACAGTATATGAGGTCAATGGAGGAAGATAGGAGGCGTTACCACGAAAGCCAGAGCAAGAACATGCAAGATTTCTTTACCCACGTCATCAATGAGAGGGGTAATGAAGGCAAGGGAGTAACTCTATCGGACTTCCAAAATGCAAGACCACTACCATTTACATCAGCTCCAGAACCAATGGACGCTGAAGATTGGCTTATGGATACGGAAAGGAAGCTGAAGACCGTTGGTTGCAACGATGAGGAGAAGATCAGATATACCACTTATCTGTTGTCAGGACCAGCAGCGTCATGGTGGGAGAACCTTGTAGCAGTACACCCTCCTGATAAGGTGTTCACCTGGGAGGAGTTCAAGAAGAAGTTTCGGGAAGCTCATGTTCCGGACAGCGTGGTGGAGCTGAAGAAGAGGGAGTTTGACGAACTACGACAGAATACTGCACCCATTATGCAATATGTTCGGGATTTCAACAGGTTATCCAGGTATGCACCTGAGGATGTAGATACAGAGGAGAAAAGGAAGAAGCGGTTCATGAAAGGCATGAATCCATACATGAAGATGCAACTAAGGTTGGCACGGACTGCCGAATTCCAGGAACTGATTGACTCGGCAATCACTTTCAAAGATGATTACCGGCAAGTCCAAGAGGATAGGAGGAAGAGGGCTCGTATCGAGCCAAGGAAGTACCCAATCAGTAAACCAACACCTGATCGGAGTTTCAAACCCCGATACCGACCTACTACTGGTAATCAATACAACCGGGGAGGTCAGAGTCAGAATCCAATCAACCAAATCATCTGCAACAATTGTGGCCTGAGGGGTCATTTGCAGAAAGATTGTCAGAAACCCAGAATCATCTGTTATGGTTGTGGGAAGGAAGGACACATTAAGCCGGATTGTCCAAACAAGGCGTCCTGGAGCAGACAGAGCTCGGGAGGACGAGGTGGAAACAACAACAACAACCGCAACAACAACAACAACAACAACAACCGCAACAACAACAACAACAACAAGAGGGGAAAGCCTTATGGAAAGCTGAATTGCACATCTTTGGAACAAGCGGAAGAGTCGGATCAAACAGTCTTAGGTACGCTAAGCATTCTTACTCATCCTGGCAAAGTATTATTTGATACTGGAGCAACCACATCGTTTCTTGCATTGGAGTTTGTGGAAAAATTCGGGCTTAGATGTTCTAAGTTAGAAACCCCTATAACTGTTCTATCCGCGGGGGGAACGATCTTAGTAACCCACGTGAAAGAAGCACAAGTCCTAACCATATGTGACTGTGTGTATTTCGCGGACCTATTCATCATACCCATGAAGGACATATCAGTCATCCTAGGGATGGATTGGTTGACAGAAAATGGAGCGGTGATTAACTGTGGAGACAAAACAGTATCACTTCGCAACTCCATCGGAGGTCGAATAGTGTTCCAAGGAGATAAGTACAGTGAGTTGGAGATTGGATTGGAACTAAATAGCCTGAAGGAAGTGAGAATTGAAGATATTCCTGTAGTAAATGAGTTTAAGGATGTATTTCCTAAGGAACTACCGGGAATGCCACCTGATAGAGAGATAGAATTCACAATCGATCTGATTCCAGGCACAGCACCAATAGCACAACCACCATATAAGATGGGGCCAAAGGAATTAGTGGAACTGAAAGCTCAGATTGATGAGTTAGAACAGAAGGGATTCATTCAAGAAAGTGTGTCACCATGGGGTACACCAGTTATTTTTGTGGATAAAAGAGATGGAGGAAAGAGAATGTGTGGAGATTACAGAAATTTGAACAATGTAACTATCAAGAACAAGTATCATTTACCTGGAATTCAAGACCTTTTTGATCAAGTTCAAGGAGCGGGAGTCTTCTCAAAGATAGATTTAAGGTCAGGATACCATCAAATCAAGATCAAGAAGGAGGATGTACCAAAAACAGCGTTCGTATCAAGGTATGGACACCATGAATACTTGGTTGTACCATTTGGACTAACAAATGCACCAGCAATTTTCATGAATTTGATGAACAAGATATTCATGAAGTACTTGGACAAGTTTGTGATAGTGTTCATAGATGATATTCTAATCTATTCCAAAGATAAAGAAGAACATGCCAAGCATTTGAAGATAGTTCTGCAAACTTTGAGGGAACATCAGCTATATGCAAAGTTTAGCAAGTGCAAATTTTGGTTGGATAGTGTTGAGTTTCTTGGACATGTCATAACCAAAGAAGGCATAGCGGTGAATCCAAGCAAGGTTCAGTCCGTATTGGAATGGAAATCACCTAAAAATGCTAAGGAGATACGAGGATTTCTTGGTATGGCAGGCTATTATCGGAGATTCATAGAGGGATTTTCGAAGATTGCAGGACCAATGACCAAGTTACTCAAGAAAAATACTCCATTTGTGTGGACTGAGGAGTGCGAAGCCAGCTTCCAAACACTCAAAGATAAGTTAACCACAGCACCAGTGTTAGCAGTTCCTGAACCTGGAAAGGATTACACGGTGTATTGTGATGCTTCCAAGAATGGACTTGGATGTGTTCTTATGCAAGATCGGAAGGTAATAGCTTATGGATCAAGACAGTTGAAACCCCATGAACACAACTACCCAGTACATGATCTAGAGTTAGCGGCAGTTGTGTATGCTCTGAAGAGTTGGAGACAATTTCTATATGGATCCAAGTGTGAGTTATACACCGATCACAAAAGTTTGAAATATTTCTTCACCCAGAAGGAATTAAACATGAGACAGAAGAGATGGTTAGAGTTGATTAAGGATTATGACCTTAAGATCAACTATACACCAGGCAAGGCTAATGTAGTAGCAGATGCCCTAAGTAGGAAGAGTACGGAGAATCAACCTACGGAATGGGAGATTCCAAAGGAACTTCGGAAAGAGCTAGAGGAGGCTCAAATTTTGTTTATTCAAGGTGACGATAAGGGAAGTATAGCAACCATGAGGATTATGGATGAGATGTATTCAGATTTGAAATATGAGATTATCCGGAAGCAAGCGGATGATTTGTTCATACAAGAGGAAATCAAGAGGATTGGTGAAGGAAGACCATCGGAATTCCATCTAGGGGATTTTGATTCATTATACTTCCAGAAAAGGATCTGTGTACCAGATGATCCAGAAGTGAAGTCAATCATATTAAAGGAAGCACATGAAACCCCTTATTCAATACATCCGGGAAGTACTAAGATGTATATGGATTTGAAGGAGATGTTCTGGTGGAACAACATGAAAAGAGAAATAGCACAATATGTCTCGGAATGTCATACATGTCAACGAGTGAAGGCAGAACATCAGAGTCCTGCGGGATTACTCAAACCACTAGAGATACCGGAATGGAAATGGGATGAAATCGGAATGGATTTTGTTACTGGTCTACCAATGACTAGTAAGAAGAAGGATATGATATGGGTAATAGTGGACAGACTTACCAAGAGTGCTCATTTCATAGCCGTAAACACAAAAGATACTGCAGAAAAGCTTGTGGATATATATGTGAAGGAAATTGTGAGTAAGCATGGAGTACCAAAGAAGATAGTCTCAGATAGAGGTTCAATTTTTACATCAGCATTCTGGAAACGACTACAAGAAGCTTTGGGATCCAAATTGGATTTCAGTACAGCATATCATCCACAAACCGAAAGAACCAATCAGATACTTGAGGACATGCTTAGAGCCTGTGCTCTGAACTTTGGAGGCTCATGGGAGGACCATTTACCTTTAGCGGAGTTCTCATATAACAACAGTTATCAGAGTAGCATCCAGATGGCACCGTACGAAGCATTGTACGGAAGAAAGTGTCGATCACCAATTTGTTGGTTTGAAACCGGAGAAAACAAGGAGTTTACACCGGACTACATCAAGGAGAGACAAGAAGTCATCGAGGTGATCCGGGATAGACTCAAAATAGCTCAGAGTCGTCAGAAGAGTTACGCCGACTTAAAGAGAAGAGATTGGGAACCGAAAGTGGGAGACATGGTTTATTTAAAGGTTAGCCCAATGAAAGGACTTAAGAGGTTCGGAGTGAAAGGAAAGTTAAGTCCTCGATATATAGGACCATTTAAGATACTCAGTCAGAATCGAGGAACAGCTTTTGAGTTGGAGTTACCAGCACAACTAAGTCAAGTTCATAATGTGTTTCATGTTTCACAACTCAGAAAGTGTTTGAAGGCACCGGATGATCCTATTACCTATGAAGAAATAGAATTGCAATCTGACCTAACTTATGTGGAAAGACCGGAAAAGATCTTAGAAGTACAGTGGAAGAAGTTAAGAAACAGAGCAATCAAATACTGCAAAGTGCAATGGCAACATCATCCTGAGCGAGAAGCAACTTGGGAGACGGAAGAAGAATTAAGGAAGTCTTACCCCGAGATGTTCAGGTACCAATCTTAACTTCGGGACGAAGTTTCCGTTAAGGGGGAGAGGCTGTAATAACCCAGAACATAGGAACAACGAAGGGTAGATTTAGAAATGGGATGTGCATTTCATCGCAAAACGGGAGAAATTTTCGCGCCTTATTGCAACTAAACCTAAGAGGGATCGAGGTTCTCTCTCATTTTGCACTTAGGGTTAGGCAATGTGAGTTAGGGAAATTTCGACATGATCTCTTTTGTATCTTGTTGATTTGGGGAATTGATTTCATTTGACAAATAAGATGCATTTGGAATATCAAACATTAAGTATAAATGAATATGGAAATCAAATTCACAATTCAAAAACAAATTATGAATTCAAATAACTTTGAATTTCAAAGTGAATAATAAATACAACATTTATTCCAGAATATAAACATTACACAAATCAAAAGCTCATAAGTAAAATTTGAGCTTTATTGATATCACAACACAGATTACATTGTCTTTACAATATTCTTGATACAAGAGTTGATGAATAATAAACAGAAATGAAAATGAAGATTACAATATTGCTCCTAAACTAAAACCTAGACTAAATGACTTGAAGTATATCTTCATGGTCATATTCATCTTCAAAACCTGCAAGAACAAAACAGCAAGTACTAGCCAGAATGTTAGTGTTAGCCAAAGATTTCAGTTTGGACAGAACCAGCTGTCCTGTACACTTGTGCTTGTCCAAAACTCTGGACAGCACAAGATAAGTGCAACAGCAGACCAAACCTGAGCACCACCAGGGGCTCAAGTTTCAGCATATGAGAGCACACAGCTCATGTGTGCTGGGCAGGCCACAGCAAGGCAATGCACAAGCTTAGTCACCAAAGCAAGCCAGGCCTGTGTGTCATTGCAAGAACAGAAGTAGAGTTCATATAAAAGGGGCACAAACCCTAGAAACAGTAACCAGTCGACCCGATAAGGATTCACAAGGTAAGGTGAAGGTAGCACAACATAGTTCATCCAGTTCTTGCTCAAGAACAGAACCAACACACACAACCACTCAACCACCAGAAATCATGGTGACCTGAGAAGATCATCCAAGACCTGGAGGTGAAGGGCTGTGACACAAACCACAAGCCTGCATCAACACAAAATTTCACACTAGGAGCTGGAACAAGGTATACCAAATACCTGGACAGATCCAATGGATCTGATCCATCACATATGCATGAAATAAGCATGGGATGAGCAGATGCTCAAAAGGGTAAATCATCACTTGGTTTTCACCAAGGATTACTGCCAGTCTAGAAGCCACTAAAACAGAAATCATCTAGGTACAGATCTTGTACACAGAAACTAGCACACATGCACAGATGCACACCATAGCCAGATCACATGCACAAATAGCACCAGTAGATGTATTGCAAGGTTTAGCAGCTAACCAAGACTACACAGAAAATCCTAAGCATGCAACCATCAGGAAACCCTAGATTTCTTCACAGGCAAGCATATTGGCATTCATAGTTATTATGATCCCCAAATATGCAAGCAAAGATGAGTAGCCAACAAGATCCAACCAACCATGTGAGCAACCAGTCAGTAGCAAGGCTACTGAGGTCACAGTACACTTAGAACCATCCCAAGGCCAAGCCAAATATAAAGCATCACTATCCAGAAATGGATTCAGACTCTATTTGCTTGTAAAAGAATCATGAACAGCAAATTCATATACAAGCAAGTAATTACTGCATAAGCAGTTCATCATAATTTAATTAATACAAGCATGAATTTATCACAGATCCATGCTAAGCACTGACAGCAACATAATATAAGGAAACACAGTTTAATCCATAGCCACTAGAGCAAGTCTAGGTAGCTAAGATGAGCAACAGCACAAGTAAGCAACATCATAGTGATGCTTGAGCATCAGCATCACAAGATAATTGAATCACTTAGTCACAGTATTAGCCAGTAAGCTATCACTGATAATTGAATTGATCAAATGGATCAATTATAGCAAGCCAAGCTACACAGAGAGGTTAGCCAACAAGCAAGGAATGATCCAATGGATCATTGGCTTGCATAGGAAGCACTGAAGCATATCACAGGCATCACTGGCCTTCACAAGTGTCACAGATGCATAGCAGTACACCTAAACAAGCAAGTATAATATGCCAGTAAGCATAGCAAGCTCATAAGCATGAACAGCATGGCATAGCAAGCAATAAGCAAGCAACACATGACATGCACAGCCAGCAACACACACTGGCCAGTACCAGAGATTGGTAAATTGGCCAGAGCTTGCAGAAAATGAAAGCACAGGTAGCTTAAGCAGCAGCAGCAAGGCTCTGCATGATCACAGGATCATCAGAGAGCAATAGAATAAGAGAAGAAGGAGCACAAAATCTTGGGAGGCGCACAGGCATGGAGAGGAGAAGGAGAAGGAGCAGAGCAACTTACACGCGCCTGGTGGCAGAGGCTATGGCATGGCGAGGCAGTGCTCGCGCGGCCATAGCAGCTGCAAAGCCAGGGAAGGCGCCGGCGTTACGCCGACGAACACCACCACAGCAGCATGGCACGGAGACGACGGCACTGGTACTGCGAGCAGCACCCGCGCCAGGTCGGTCTCGGAGGCGCACACGTCGACGGCGAGGGCGAGAGCTCGTCGGAGATCACCCAATCGCCCAAGGCGATTCTCCACGAGATCCAGAGAGGAGGCGATTCGCCAGGAGAGGAAGCAATCGAGGAAACCACGCGGACAGATCGATAGATCATCTCGCGGCGGTCCAGATCAGGTAGGTGGCGTGGTCAGGGAAGCATGGCGATGGCCGGAGCGAGGCGGCGGCCATGGCGGCGACGCCATCGCCAGGGCGTCGCGAGAGAGGTTAGGGTTAGGTCGAGCGAGTGAGAGGGCCGAGTGAGTGAGAGTGAGGTGGGCCGTTCGGCGCCACCGAACCCAAAAAGGGATTAGCCTTATTGGGCCGTCCCTGGGTTTAGGTAAATGGGCTGGGCCCAATAGGGGTCCAGGGGGTATTTTGGTCTTTTAACATTTAATAAAAGGCCAGAACTTTACCAAATTTTAATAAATCAAACACAACTCTAAAAAATCCATTAAAAATTGGATTAATGAATGAAAAATAAATCTTAACAAGAATAAAATATGAAATGGAATTTATGAAACAAATTCAAAATTTTGAATTTTAAGAATTTAAATAATAACTTGGAATTTAAAATTATTATTTCCTTGTAATTAAAATTCAAGGAAAAATCTCAAATAAGTTCAAATACTTATTTTCAAACATTTCAAAATGAAATTCTAATATTCCAAGTCATTTCTATTGAAAAGGGTATTTTTCCAAGAAAAATACTATATTCCTTTTATTCCAAAAACTATAGAGGTAACTCTATAATTTTCAATTATTTTTGGAATGATTAAGGGAATCACCAAGTAAATAGTTTTACTTTGAATTGTTGTACTTTGTGTGAATTAAAATGGTTTATACTTTTAAATCAATTGTAAATTACTGTCAAAGACATAAATCTTAAACGCAACCCTAAATTGCTATAACTCAGCGGGGTAAAGGGATTCAACATAAAATAATACATCCATGATTGCATTATTTGGATTTTATAACATTGTCCTTACCGGACAATGATGCTTCTTCTGAGAACCCGAGGTCCAGGTTCCATCAACTGCATTGAACTGCACTATCTCGCAGTCCACAGGCAAGTTCACCCTTGCTCATGTCAACTTGAGTATTTTCTACTACTTTAATGCAAAGCTATGTACTTATCATTCCTGCATCGCAAATAAAATGTTACTTTCCAACTATGAATATGACTATGTGGCTGGCAATGGAACCATGGTATGTGTTGATATGGTGGAGGTTCCATTGCAATGGGTTATATCACCCTAGGATTAATTACCAATGCCGTCCCGGTGATTCTAGCGCCGTACAAACCGCGTTGACCATGAGATCTATAATGGCTGCGGGAAGCCAGCCGTATCTTTTCCCTTACGCACGCCAACGGATCGGAGAGCCGGTGGGGTCTGAGGAAACCGCAATAGGTTGGGATATCCTTTTAAATCCCCATCCATTAGTGATGATAAGCTCTACGATCTATGAGGGATTGTCCGGAGTACACCATGAGTAAAGCCGTATTATCGGGGAAGTCTTTGGAGGTGTACGGTTGGACAAAAGGGTGGGTTTGCGATCGCGGAGAAGGCGGTGTGGGCTTGGATCTTTATACCTGGCCTCACACCAAAGGAAGTGTGAACGGGGCAAGTCCTGCGGATGGCAAAAAGGGTGAGATCTCTTGTGGGAAAAGTAACGCACCTCTGCAGAGTGTATCAAATTGTGGGCTGTCACTCCCTGTTAGGGAAGGGAGCTGCGAACGCAGTAGGAAAGGAACTCCACGAAGTTCTAGTCAACTTGTGAAGACTGACGGGCATAGTTTTCATAATAAAAGCAACCTTTTGAAGAAATGATTGCAAAACATGCATTGACCTGCGATTTCCTGATCAATGGTCGTAGCTAGTGCATCAAACACCTTTTTATTCTTTTAGAACTTGCTGAGTACCCCTGTACTCACTTTCTTTCGACACCCTTGCTAGACTGTGATCCGGAAGTGGAGGCCATCAACGATGGAGCACCAGAAGGAAGTTACGAGCTGGTCTACGAAGAACCTGATCTTACCGGCGGAGTGGAAGGCGTAGACTATGGGATAGTCTACGGACCAGATGACACGGAGGTGGAGGAGTAGTGACATACCCTAGCATCATAGAGCCGAGCAACGTAGAACTTACCTAAATAAGTTGTTGAGCTCTCTTTATATTTATTATGAGTTGTAATCGTACTTAAGTAGTATCTTAGGGTGTTCTCATAGGACCTGTGAGAATACCAACTTGTTAAGACAATGTTTGTAATAAAGTATGGAGTGTTATGACCTGCAATGTTTCTGTTGTACCACTCTGAGGGATATGGCAACTTGTGAAGAAGTCCCTTCGCAAAGATCATATCAACGACTTGTATACTACAACATGCAGTGGTATGCTGGGTCACCGCATTTGTTCACCCAACATGCTGTTTATCTTATGGGAGAGACACCTCTAGTGAACTGTGGACCCCGGTCCAATTCTCTATACTGAAATACAATCTATTGCAATACTGTTCTACTGTTTTCTGCAAACAATCATCTTCCACACTATACATCTAATCCTTTGTTACAGCAAGCCGGTGAGATTGACAACCTCGCTGTTTCGTTGGGGCAAAGTACTTGGTGTGTGTTGTGCAGGTTCCACGTTGGCGCCGGAATCCCTGGTGTTGCGCCGCACTACATCTCGCCGCCATCAACCTTCAACGTGCTTCTTGGCTCCTACTGGTTCGATAAACCTTGGTTTCATACTGACGGAAAACTTGCCGCTGTACGCATCACACCTTCCTCTTGGGGTTCCCAACGGACGCGTGATGTACGCGTATCAAGCACTTTTTCTGGCGCCGTTGCCGGGGAGATCAAGACACGCTGCAAGGGGAGTCTCCACATCCCAATCTCTTTACTTTGTTTTTGTCTTGCTTAGTTTTATTTACTACTTTGTTTGCTGCACTAAATCAAAATACAAAAAAATTAGTTGCTAGTTTTACTTTATTTGCTATCTTGTTTGCTATATCAAAAATACAAAAAAATTAGTTACTTGCATTTACTTTATCTAGTTTGCTTTATTTACTGTTGCTAAAATGGGAAATCCTGAAAATACTAAGTTGTGTGACTTCACAACCACAAATAATAATGATTTCTTATGCACACCTATTGCTCCACCTGCTACTACAGCAGAATTCTTTGAAATTAAACACCTTTCTTGAATCTTGTTATGCGAGAGCAATTTTCTGGTGTTAGTTCTGATGATGTTGCTGCCCATTTTAATAATTTTGTTGAACTATGTGAGATGCAAAAATATAAAGATGTAGATGGTGACATTATAAAATTAAATTTGTTCCCTTTCTCATTAAGAGGAAGAGCTAAAGATTGGCTGCTATCTCTGCCTAAGAATAGTATTGATTCATGGACTAAATGCAAGGATGCTTTTATTGGTAGATATTATCCCCCTGCTAAAATTATATCTTTGAGGAGTAGCATAATGAATTTTAAACAATTAGATACTGAACATGTTGCACAAGCATGGGAAAGAATGAAATCTTTGGTTAAAAATTGCCCAACCCATGGACTGACTACTTGGATGATCATCCAAACCTTTTATGCAGGACTGAATTTTTCTTCGCGGAACCTATTGGATTCAGCTGCTGGAGGTACCTTTATGTCCATCACTCTTGGTGAAGCAACAAAGCTTCTTGATAATATGATGATCAATTACTCTGAATGGCACACGGAAAGAGCTCCACAAGGTAAGAAGGTAAATTCTGTCGAAGAAACCTCTTCCTTGAGTGATAAGATTGATGCTATTATGTCTATGCTTGTGAATGGTAGGACTAATGTTGATCCTAATAATGTTCCGTTAGCTTCATTGGTTGCTCAAGAAGAACATGTTGATGTAAACTTCATTAAAAATAATAATTTCAACAACAATGCTTACCGGAACAATTCTAGTAACAACTATAGGCCATATCCTTACAATAATGGCAACGGCTATGGTAATTCTTATGGGAATTCTTACAACAATAATAGGGACACACCCCCTGGACTTGAAGCCATACTTAAAGAATTTATTAGTACACAAACTGCTTTTAACAAATCTGTTGAAGAAAAGCTTGGGAAAATTGATATACTTGCTTCTAAAGTCGATAGTCTTCTTCTTGATGTTGATCTTTTGAAATCGAAAGTTATGCCTAATGAAAATCATCATAATAAAATTGTTACTACAGCAAATGCCATCCAAGTTAGAATTAATGAGAATATAAGATTGATGGCCGAATTGCGTGCTAGGTGGGAAAGAGAAGAAAATGAAAAAGAAGATAATATAGCTAAAGTTTGGACTATTACCACTACTAGTAATGCTAATGCTACACAAGTTGCTGCACCTCCTACTAATACTAATAAAAGAATTGGTGTTATCAATGTTTCCACTTCTAATGCAAAGCGCGAGAAACTGCCTGAAACTGCTAAAACTGCTGAAATTGCCTGTGATAAAACTGCTGAAATTTTTTCCAACATTGGGGATGATGATCCCATTGCTTTAGATTATAATGGTTTGAATTTTGATGATTGCCACATCTCTGAAGTTATAAAGTTCTTACAAAAACTTGCTAAAAGTCCTAATGCTAGTGCTATAAATTTGGCTTTCACAAAACATATTACAAATGCTCTCATAAAAGCTAGAGAAGAGAAACACGAGCGCGAAGCCTCTATTCCTAGAAAGCTAGAGGATGGTTGGGAGCCCATCATTAAGATGAAGGTCAATGATTTTGATTGTAATGCTTTATGTGATCTTGGTGCAAGTATTTCTGTTATGCCAAAGAAAATTTATAATATGCTTAACTTGCCACCGCTGAAAAATTGTTATTTGGATGTTAATCTCGCTGATCATTCTACAAAGAAACCTTTGGGGAAAGTTGATAATGTTCGCATTACCGTTAACAATAACCTTATCCCCGTTGATTTTGTTGTCTTGTATATTGAATGCAATGCATCTTGTCCCATTATATTGGGAAGACCTTTTCTTCGAACTGTTGGTGCTATCATTGATATGAAGGAAGGTAATATTAAATATCAATTTCCTCTCAAGAAAGGTATGGAACACTTCCCTAGAAAGAGAATGAAGTTACCTTTTGATTCTATTATTAGAACAAATTATGATGTTGACACTTCGTCTCTTGATAATACTTGATACACACTTTCTGCGCCTAGCTGAAAGGCGTTAAAGAAAAGCGCTTATGGGAGACAACCCATGTTTTTACTACAGTACTTTGTTTTTATTTTGTGTCTTGGAAGTTGTTTACTACTGTAGCAACCTCTCCTTATCTTAGTTTAGTGTTTTATTGTGCCAAGTAAAGTCGTTGATAGAAAAGTTCATACTAGATTTGGATTACTGCGCAGAAACAGATTTCTTTGCTGTCACGAATCTGGGCTGTTTTCTCTGTAGGTAACTCAGAAAATTATTCCAATTTACGTGAGTGATCCTCAGATATGTACGCAACTTTCATTCAATTTGAGCATTTTCATTTGAGCAAGTCTGGTGCCTCGATAAAATTCGTCAATACGAACTGTTCTGTTTTGACAGATTCTGCCTTTTATTTCGCATTGCCTGTTTTGTTATGTTCGATGGATATTTCGATTCCATTGACTTTCAGTAGCTTTGTGCAATGTCCAGAAGTGTTAAGAATGATTATGTCACCTCTGAACATGTATATTTCGATTGTGCACTAACCCTCTAATGAGTTGTTCTAAGTTTGGTGTGGAGGAAGTTTTCAAGGATCAAGAGAGAGAGATGATACAACATGATCAAGGAGAGTGAAAGCTCTAAGCTTGGGGATGCCCCGGTGGTTCACCCCTGCATATATCAAGAAGATTCAAGCGTCTAAGCTTGGGGATGCCTTGGGCATCCCCTTCTTCATCGATAACATTATCAGGTTCCTCCCCTGAAACTATATTTTTATTCCGTCACATCTTATGTGCTTTGCTTGGAGCGTCGGTTTGTTTTTGTTTTTTGTTTTGTTTGAATAAAATGGATCCTAGCATTCTTTGTGTGGGAGAGAGACACGCTCCGATGTAGCATATGGACAAGTATGTCCTTAGGCTTTACTCATAATATTCATGGCGAAGTTCTTCTTCGTTAAATTGTTATATGGTTGGAATTGGAAAATGATACATGTAGTAATTGCTAAAATGTCTTGTATAATGTGATACTTGGCAATTTTTGTGCTCATGTTTAAGCTCTTGCATCATATACTTTGCACCCATTAATGAAGAAATACATAGAGCTTGCTAAAATTTGGTTTGCATAATTGGTCTCTCTAAGGTCTAGATAATTTCTAGTAAAGAGTTTGAACAACAAGGAAGACGGTGTAGAGTTTTATAATGTTTTCAATATGTCTTTTATGTGAGTTTTGCTGCACCGCTTCATCCTTGTGTTTGTTTCAAATAACCTTGCTAGCCTAAACCTTGTATCGAGAGGGAATACTTCTCATGCATCCAAAATACTTGAGCCAACCACTATGCCATTTGTGTCCACCATACCTACCTACTACATGGTATTTCTCCGCCATTCCAAAGTAAATTGCTTGAGTGCTACCTTTAAATTTTCATTCTTCACCTTTACAATATATAGCTCATGGGACAAATAGCTTAAAAACTATTGTGGTATTGAATATGTACTTATGCACTTTATCTCTTATTAAGTTGCTCGTTGTGCGATAACCATGTTCCTGGGGACGCCATCAACTACTCTTTGTTGAATATCATGTGAGTTGCTATGCATGTTCGTCTTGTCTGAAGTAAGGGAGATCTACCACCTTATGGTTAGAGCGTGCATATTGTTAGAGAAGAACATTGGGCCGCTAACTAAAGCCATGATCCATGGTGGAAGTTTCAGTTTTGGACATATATCCTCAATATCAAATGAGAAAATTAATTGTTGCTACATGCTTATGCATAAAAGAGGAGTCCATTATCTGTTGTCTATGTTGTCCTGGTATGGATGTCTAAGTTGAGAATAATCAATAGCGAGAAATCCAATGCGAGCTTTCTCCTAAGACCTTTGTACAGGCGGCATAGAGGTACCCCTTTGTGACACTTGGTCAAAACATGTGCATTGCGATGATCCCGGTAGTCCAAGCTAATTAGGACAAGGTGCGGGCACTATTAGTATACTATGCATGAGGCTTGCAACTTGTAAGATATAATTTACATGATACATATTCTTTATTACTACCGTTGACAAAATTGTTTCTGGTTTTCAAAATCAAAGCTCTAGCACAAATATAGCAATCGATGCTTTCCTCTTTGAAGGACCATTCTTTTACTTTTATGTTGAGTCAGTTCACCTATTTCTCTCCATCTCAAGAAGCAAACACTTGTGTGAACTATGCATTGATTCCTACATACTTGCTTATTGCACTTATTATATTACTCTATGTTGATAATATCCATGAGATATACATGTTACAAGTTGAAAGCAACCGCTGAAACTTAAATCTTCCTTTGTGTTGCTTCAATGCTTTTACTATGAATTATTGCTTTATGAGTTAACTCTTATGCAAGACTTATTGATGCTTGTCTTGAAGTACTATTCATGAGAAGTCTTTGCTATATGATTCACTTGTTTACTCATGTCATATACATTGTTTTGATCGCTGCATTCACTACATATGCTTTAGAAATAGTATGATCAAGGTTATGATGGCATGTCACTCCAGAAATTATCTTTGTTTATCGTTTACCTGCTCGGGACGAGCAGGAACTAAGCTTGGGGATGCTGATACGTCTCCACGTATCGATAATTTCTTATGTTCCATGCCACATTATTGATGATATCTACATGTTTTATGCACACTTTATGTCATATTCGTGCATTTTCTGGAACTAACCTATTAATAAGATGCCGAAGTGCCAGTTGCTGTTTTCTGCTGTTTTTGGTTTCAGAAATCCTAGTAAGTAAATATTCTTGGAATTGGACGAAATCAACGCCCAGGGTCCTATTTTGCCACGAAGCTTCCAGAAGACCGAAGAGGAGACGAAGTGGGGCCACGAGGTGGCCAAACCATAGGGCGGCGCGGCCCAGGTCTTGGCCGCGCCGACCTGTGGTGTGGGCCCCTCGTGACGCCCCTCGACCTGCCCTTCCGCCTACAAATAGCCTTCGTCGCGAAACCCCCAGTACCGAGAGCCACGATACGGAAAACCTTACTGATACACCGCCGCCGCCAATCCCATCTCGGGGGATTCAGGAGATCGCCTCCGGCACCCTGCCGGAGAGGGGAATCATCGCCCGGAGGACTCTACGCTGCCATGGTCGCCTCCGGAGTGATGTGTGAGTAGTCTACCCCTGGACTATGGGTCCATAGCAGTAGCTAGATGGTTGTCTTCTCCCCATTGTGTTTAATTGTCGGGTCTTGTGAGCTGCCGAACATGATCAAGATCATCTATCTGTAATTCTATATGTTGTGTTTGTTGGGATCCGATGAATAGAGAATACTATGTTATGTTGATTATCAATTTATATCTATGTGTTGTTTATGATCTTGCATGCTCTCCGTTATTAGTAGATGCTCTGGCCAAGTTGATGCTAGTAACTCCAAGAGGGAGTATTTATGCTCGATAGTGGGTTCATGTCTCCGTGAATGCAGGAAGTGACAATCTCTAAGATTATGGATGTGTTGTTGCCACTAGGGATAAAACATTGGTGCTATGTTCGAGGATGTAGTTACTGATTACATTACGCGCAATACTTAATGCAATTGTCTGTTGTTAGCAACTTAATACTGGAGGGGGTTCGGATGATAATCTGAAGGTGGACTTTTTAGGCATAGATGCACGCTGGATAGCGGTCTATGTACTTTGTCGTAATGCCCAATTAAATCTCACAATACTCATCATAATATGTATGTGCATGGTCATGCCCTCTTTATTTGTCAATTGCCCAACTGTAATTTGTTCACCCAACATGATGTTTATCTTATGGGAGAGACACCTCTAGTGAACTGTGGACCCCGGTCCAATTCTCTATACTGAAATACAATCTCTTGCAATCTTGTTCTCTTGTTTTTACGCAAACAATCATCTTCCACACTATACATCTAATCCTTTGTTCTGACAAGCCGGTGAGATTGACAACCTCGCTGTTTCGTTGGGGCAAAGTACTTGGTTTGTGTTGTGCAGGTTCCACGTTGGCGCCGGAATCCCTGGTGTTGCGCCGCACTACATCTCGCCACCATCAACCTTCAACGTGCTTCTTGGCTCCTACTGGTTCGATAAACCTTGGTTTCATACTGAGGGAAAACTTGCCGCTGTATGCATCACACCTTCCTCTTGGGGTTCCCAACGGACGCGTGTTGTACGCGTATTAGCGGCTCTGGAAGGTTTTCCGTATCGTGGCTTATTGTTTTAGGGTTTTCGCGACGGGAGCTTTAAGTAGGCGGAAGGGCAGCCTTGGAGGGGTCCTGGGGGACCCACACACTAGGGGCGCCCCCCCTTGGCCGCGCCGCCATGTGGGGTCGGGCCCCCTTGGCTCCCCTCTGGTTCCTCTTCGGTGCTCTGGAAGCTTCCGTGGAAAATAGGACCCTGGGCGTTGATTTCGTCCGATTCCAATAATATTTCCTTTGTAGGATTTCTGAAACCAAAAACAGCAGAAAACAGCAACTGGCTCTTCGGCATCTCGTTAATAGGTTAGTGCCGAAAAATGCGTATAAATGATGTAAAGTGTGTATAAAACATGTGAGTATCATCATAAAAGTAGCATGGAACATAAGAAATTATAGATACGTTTGAGACGTATCAGGTACCTTTTCAAATACTTGTTCCTCATCCATTGGATTGGTTCCCGCAGAAATCTATATATCGAATTTAAGAGTTTTCGGCATGGAAATCTTTATCAACTATATAGAGGTCATCCAATCTTATTTATATCAGAGTGCTGATACAATATATATCTGTTGCAACAACATAAATGGACATGAATAAATCAATCACTAAGGAGATAATGAGACTACTCAAAGTCTCCAAACATGTCGACTAAGGCATACTCAATCATCATGTTCTCCGTGTCCATAGGGTCCTGTGACCGCTAGAGATGCATGGTGTTGCAATGTCCAGGAGGAACGTCTTGTGAACAACTAGCTCTATTGCTGCGGTCTGGATGAAGGTTGAAGTGAGCTTCAAATTTTTTCTCTTGAGGTCATTTGCATCCCAACGATTGCTGATACAGAAAAACCAGATGCTATGGGGTGTGGAAATCCTGTGTGATATGCGTATACCATCCACACTCGTCGCAAAGCTTAGTTTGTCAAATTTTTGCTCTGTCATGCCTTTCACGACCCTTACGATCTGGATATATGATGTCTTATGATGTAGAAGACAACATACCTTTTCTCTTCTGTTAGCGGCGTGACTCCAGCCGGAGCTGGATCCTTCGGGAACTGGATTGCACACACTATTCCGTGAGATGCATGACTGATCTTTATGTCCATGGTCCATGTAGGATAGTTGTGGCCATTGATGACGAAGGCCTCAAATTCTTTTTCAGCCAACGTTTACTCACATGGGTGCACCAGAGATTATTAATTTACAATTGGTAAATCAAAACCATCATGGTTATGTTGTAATAAATTTTACAAAATTAATAAAGATTCAAGGTGTTGGCTTAAAATCATTAGTGTGCATGAACCTCAAATTGTTAAGTATGACACTTGTAGATAATCTCCAAGGAAATTTTGGAGTACGTCTCATAGCACTAGAAAATATAATCTGATGAAATCAGTAGATACTTGCAATTCTAGCACCTTATGCCATAACTTAATAAAATGTATGAGAGATCACTTTATAAAGTAATCATGGTAGTGAAGATAATCTGCGACGCAGTAGATTCGCACACTACGATCCCAAAACATCAATTTGAAGAAGTCTCTTTGAGTTTTGCATATTTTATTTAAAAAAGTATCAATTACAAATAGTGGATATAATTAATCTCAACATGTAGTAAACATGAAAATATATCTTACATCACACTTAGGTTCCTGAGTACATTGTACTCAACAGAAATACAATAATGCAATTTATAGTGTCTACCATTGTTTGCAGACTGATTTTTTTAAAATATGAAATATGTGAATATGCCCAAATGGAAACTTCAAGAGCAGATGTGGCTCTACCGCGTTTGAATGGTTCACATTGGGCGTCCCAGCAAATTCTATACTATACTATATATTAAAGTTGAAGGGGTTTGCTTGCACCATAGTGCTCCACGTTGATGCACTGTAGACATCTATTTTAATCCAATCAGTCTCCGCCATATAGACTACTACAATGTGCTTTTGTCCTTTTTTCTTTTTTAAGACTTTTGGATTATATAGTTTTACATGGAACAACTTTTTATCTTTAATTTTTCGGACGTATGTCTACCTCTCAAACAAAAAATTACCTACATCTACAATAATATTTTTATGTCTCTTCTTTTAAAACTACTTGCTGGTATTTTTGCTTGACACGCCTTTATAGCCATATTTCGTAGGCCTTATATTTTTTAGCTCCTTTAAAAAAATACTTGATGGTAATCTGATGGCACAACTTTACGGCCTTAATATTTGATGCAACTCGATTTGATACATATTTTAGGCCGTAACATTTTGATGTTAGTTAGCCTACTTCTTCGGTTGTATTTTCCCAACTCCTTTTATTTACTCGATGGTCATTGTCCGGCACAACTTTCCGTTTCAATCAGCCTGCGCCATGTGGCATATGCTACAATATGTTTTTTTATTTTTACTTTTTCTCTTTGGGACTTTGATATTTCATTATTTCAGTGTGCATATTCGAACGATGATAATTTCTCAAAGGTGCAACGGCATAGTAATTTCAACCTCAAGTTTAGTGTCAGCAGTATTTTTTCGCGAGGCGGCAACTCCCTATATATTTATAGAAAGAAATTTCTCAGTAGATATCTTGAACATTTCCCATGTCAACTATGAAACACGTCGTTAACTACCTACTATTAATTATTTCAGATTGCATATTTCTCCGTAGTTAATTTTGCAACGATGTTCAAGGGTAGTAATTTTTACACGAACATTCAACCTCAACCGTGGTTCTGAACAATAATTACCCACCAATACTTTTTTAGTAGTGTATAATTCTTCAACGGTGATTCAAAAATAAAAATCCAACATCCGCCCCCTCTTTTACTCGGGGAAAATAATATTGTGTTCTTCTATGACAACCTAAAAAATACTTACTCCACCATCCATCACATTTTCACCTGATATGACTTTCTTCTACAATAACTTTATAAGATAGATTTACTCCATCACCCGTCGGCTGAAGAAATACTACCATTTCCTTTTTGTAGCAACACCAAAAACAAAAGCATTCCACCATCTGCCGCCTATTTCATCGGCACTTCCGCGGTACTTCAGCAACCTAGATATTGAATTATTTCTACAATATTTTAAACAACGATCTAGAAACAAAAAGCACTCCACCATCCGACGTCTATGTAGGGATTCGTTGCATAGAAAACAAAAAATTTCCTACCGCGAGAACGCAATCCAAGCCAAGATGCAATCTAGAAGATGGGAGCAACGAGGGGATGAACGAGACTAACCCTTGAAGATTTCCAAAGCCGATAAGAGTAGGCTCTTATTGCTGCGGTAGACGATCACTTGCCGCTTGCAAAAGCGCGTAGAAGATCTTGATCACGGTGCCACGATCGGGCAGCACCTCCGTACTCGGTCACACGTTCGGTGTTGATGAAGACGACGTCCTTCTCCCCGTTCCAGCGGGCAGCGGAAGTAGTAGATCCTCCTCGGAATCCCGGCAGCATGAGGCGTGGTGGCGGTGGTGGTGGAGAACTCCGACAGAGCTTTCTATGTGGGAGAGAGAGGTAGGAGGGAACCGCTAGGGTTTGGGAGAGGGGGCGCCGGCTAGGGCAGCCTTCAGGGGTGCGGCCATGGTGGTGTTGTGGTGGCCGGCCAGCCCCTCTCCTCCCCTCTTTATATAGGTGAAATCCCCAAGGTTTAGGTCAAAGTGTCCGAATAAGACCCCAACAAAAACCTTCCAAGTAACCAAACCTAGGGGGAGTGGGACTCCCCCCTTTCCTTGGTGGGGTGGCCGGCCACCATGGTGGGGAGTCCACTTGGGACTCCTCCTCCCTTAGGCCGGCCGGCCAAGGTGGGTGGAGTCCCTCTGGGACTCCACCTTCCATCCTTATTTCTTCCGGACTCTTCTAGAACCTTCTAGAACCTTCTAGAAAAAATACCGGATCATTTTCAAACCTAGAAAATGACTTCCTATATATGCATCTTATTCTCCGGACCATTCCGGAACTCCTCGTGATGTCCTGGATCCCATCCGAGACTCCGAACAAAACTTCGAACTCCATTCCAAATTCCATATCTACTTAAACGACATCAAACCTTAAGTGTGTCACCCTACGGTTCGTGAACTATGTGGACATGGTTGAGTACTCTCTCCGACCAATAACCAATAGCGGGATCTGGAGATCCATAATGGCTCCCACATATTCAATGATGACTTTAGTGATCGAATGAACCATTCACATACGATACCAATTCCCTTTGCCACGCGATATTTTACTTGTCTGAGGTTTGATCATCGGTATCACTCTATACCTTGTTCAACCTCGTCTCCTGACAAGTACTCTTTACTCGTACCGTGGTATGTGGTCTCTTATGAACTTATTCATATGCTTGCAAGACATTAGACGACATTCCACCGAGAGGACCCAGAGTACATCTATCCGTCATCGGGATGGACAAATCCCACTGTTGATCCATATATGCCTCAACTCATACTTTCCGGATACTTAATCCCACCTTTATAACCACCCATTTACGCAGTGGCATTTGATGTAATCAAAGTACCTTTCCGGTATAAGTGATTTACATGATCTCATGGTCATAAGGACTAGGTAACTATGTATCGAAAGCTTATAGCAAATAACTTAATGACGTGATCTTATGCTACGCTTAATTGGGTGTGTCCATTACATCATTCATACAATGATATAACCTTGTTATTAATAACATCCAATGTTCATGATTATGAAACTAATCATCCATTAATCAACAAGCTAGTTTAAGAGGCATACTTGGGACTCTTTGTTGTTCACATAACACACATGTATCAATGTTTCGGTTAATACAATTATAGCATGGTATGTAAACATTATCATAAACACAAAGATATATTATAATAACCATTTTATTATTGCCTCTTGGGCATATCTCCAACAGTCTCCCACTTGCACTAGAGTCAATAATCTAGTTTACATTTGTAAAGATATAACACCTTGGCCTTCTGGTGCTTTATCATGTTTTGCTCACGGGAGAGGTTTTAGTCAACGGATCTGACACACTCAGAAACATATGTATTTTGCAATTCATTTGCGTCTCAACGCATCACTCATTTCCAAATGAGTCGGCATTAAATATGTTTGGTCTTCTGGTGGAACCTTAATTCCGCGGTCTGAAATATGTCACTAATATTGTCACACACAATATAGCTTCAAAGTTCTGACTCTGTCGGAACTACACCAAGTTCTCAAAGAACCTTTTGACTTAACATCCTTTGTCATTGTCAAAACAATGACATACTCTGCCTTCTTTTGTAGAATCCGTCACAATATTTAGAACTCTTCTAAATCTAGCATAGACAACTATTGTGCTACCTTTTAAACAACACTTAGTCTAATTTGAGATTTAAATTTTATTTTCATATGTGACAAAACAAATATCGGTGCAACACCTTACAGCGATTTGTTTGTCATTTCTCCATACAAAACTATATATATATATCCTTGGTTCTTCTTAAGCACTCAAGAATATTCTTACTGTTTTTCAATGATCATTATATGAATCATTCTGGTACATGCTCATAACATTTTTAAGAGCACAGGACATCTGATTGTGTACATATTATTTGTGATCTATAATCACTCATGTGTTTTTACTCATTCAGTGTCAGATACACTCAAGTCTTGTTAAACTTTCACATGACAAGAACATTTTCTTAATATTTCTATATTGAACTACTTCAATATCCATTCTATGTACTTTGACTTAAACTTATTATGTGTTTCAATCTATCTTCATAGATCTTGACACTTAATTTGTTTCAATCCATATCCTTTCATTGAAGTTAATTCTCAATGAAACCTTTTAATCAAGTATATAATTACATCATTTATAATCAACTATATGTCATCTACATAAGTATTATAGATATGTCTCAGCGCTCCCACTTAATTTCTTGCAAATGCAAGCCTCTTCATCGTCTCTAATGAAATAAAAAACTCTTTGACTATTTCATTTGGTGAAGATTCCAACTCCGTGATACTCACTTCATCCAATTGAAGTTTGTATACCTATCTAGTATTTCACAGACCAGCAAAACTCTTGGTTGTATCTTGCATACACCTTTAATACACACTTCTTATAAGTAATGTATTTTGCCATCCTACTAACATATCTCATAAAAGAAATATGTTGTGATTACTAGAATAATCCACATAGACTATAAGCATTGCTACGGAAGATCTAATCTTATCGTAGTCAACTCTTTGAACTTTGTCGTAAACAACTTTTTCGACAAGTCAAGCTTCTTCAAGGATATTTCATCCAAGTCCATCAATTTTATAGATCCATTTACTTTCAAAAAGTATTCATCTATCTTGGATTTCATGGCGTATAGCCATTTTAACGGAGTCAGGGCCCATCATAACTTCTTTGTTTGTAGTTGGTTTATCATTGTTCAAAATCAATCCTTTGTCCACAAATCATTTATTTGATCACAAAGTAAACCATACCTACAAGGTTCAATATGTACTTCGATCTCCATGGCTAAAACACTTTGTAGTCATGAGAGCCATGATCGTCGTGGCCACTTCCGGAACCAATTCCGATGCTGCGCTACTCTGATCATTATGCTCAGGTTCATAAACTTTATCAAGTTCTATTGTCCTCCCACTCAAATACTTCGCTAGAAACAATTTCTTAGAAATAAGAAACATTGACAAACACTTTTGTCTTTGTCTCCATAGTGGGAAGAATTCCCAATCAATTCTCTGGGATAACCAACAAAGACATTCATCCGATTTTGGTTGTAAACTTATTTACTTATGCTATGCATACCAAAATTTAAGAAAAGACTATTAGGATTCATACCCATGCCATAACTCGTATGGTGTCATTTCAACGGATCATGATGATGCTCTATTAAGTGTAAAAGTGGTAGTCACTAAAGCATAATCCACAAAAAATATAATGGCATCAATATTTTATCTCATCATTGATCCAACAAGGTTTGGATACATCTCTCGGATACTATGATACTCCAAGAAATGTGAGTTGTAGAACAATTTCATGACTCTCTTAGATGTTTGCTAAAACTCGTAATTCAAATATTTTCCCAATGATCCAATCATAGATATTTGATTTTTCTATTACGATGATTTCCACTTAATGCTGAAATTTATTTGAATCCATTCAAATGTTTCAATCTTCTTCCTTATCGAATATATCCACATATATATACTCAATTTATTGTTGGAAGTTTTCATGAAGTAGAAGAATCTCCCGCACACAACTATGCCCAGTGAACCACATATATCATCATGCATGTTTTTCACTAAGTTAGTTGTCCGTTCAACTCTTGGCCTATGAACGGTATTTTAATCATTCTCTTTAGAAAAGATTTGCAAGCGCCAAATGATTCAAAAATCAAATGACTCCAAAAATCCATTTGCATGGAGTTCCTTCATGCGTTCCTTTGTAACATGACCTAAATGGCGGTTCCACAAATAAGTGGAATTCAAATCATTTGCCTTATGGCATTTTAGCGTCAGTGTTATGTATGTGTGTTTCACCATTAAGATTTATAATAACTTATCCATCGTATATGGAGTAATTTCATAATTTGAACAACTCATTGTTTTCATTTGACCAGAGCAAAATAACAATTATTAAGTTCTTTATTATAAATTCTAAGGGCTAGATAGAATGCTAATGACGAACATAATAACATTTTATTTTGTTCCAATCGTGCATTCCTATCATATTCCTTGTCAGTCACTTAGGCCATTGTATTCTTGTATTGCGTTGTTTTGTATGACACTTCATACCAACCAATATGGTACAAATACCCAAGAATTTCATTGTGTGACCTAACTAGGAATATAACCATAACATGTATATCATTTATATACACCTGAGCTAGACATTCTAGTCTTTTCTTTCTTTCTGCCAATAATCTTTTGTAGTTTATCTTTTAGCTTTCCTCATTATTCAGAAAAACACATCAACTTCAATAACTTCTCGGTTTGTTGGTCAAATACCAATAACCTTGAGGTTCTTACTTTGAAGTTGATCATTGATAACCCACAAGTATAGGGGATCGCGGCAGTCTTCGAGGGAAGTAAAACCCAAATTTATTGATTCGACACAAGGGGAGGTAAAGAATACGTATAAGCCTTAACAACTGAGTTGTCAATTCATTGCACACAGGAAAGCACTAGTAACAGGGTGATGTGAAAGTAGCGATAATATGAGAGCAATAGTAACGATAACAGTAGCGATGTGATAACACAGGAGCAATGGCACCAGAAAATAGTTGATACTACTTCCAATGACATGTAGAACGAGTATATAATGATGAGAGATGGACCGGGGTTCCCAGCGATCTACACTAGTGGTAACTCTCCAATAACAGGTGACAAGTGTTGGGTGAACAAATTACAGTTGGGCAATTGATAGGATTGATAAAGCATTAAGACAGAACATCAATTCATTAATCATGTAGGCATGTTTTCCAATTATAGTCGTACGTGCTCGCAATGAGAAACTTGCACAACATCTTTTGTCCTACCAGCCGGTGGCAGCCGGGCCTCAAGGGAATCTACTGGATATTAAGGTACTCCTTTTAATAAAGTACCGGAGCAAAGCATTAACACTTGGTGAAAACATGTGATCCTCACATCACCGCCATCCCCTCCGGTTGTCCCGATTTCTGTCACTTCGGGGCCTTTGGTTCCGGACAGTGACACGTGCTTACAATTTGTAGATACAATCTAAGCAATAAGTATAGAGCTTAAATCTAAGATCATGCCACTCGGGCCCTAGTGACAAGCATTAAGTATAACAAGATTGCAGCAACAATAACTTCACAAACTTTATAGATAGACTAATCATAATGTATCATCCATCGGATCCCAACAAACACAACACCGATTACATCAGATGAATCTCAATCATGTAAGGCAGCTCATGAGATCATTGTATTGAAGTACATGGAGGAGAGTATACCAACTAGCTACTGCTAGAACCCGTAGTCCATGGGGGAACTACTCACGGAGCATGATGGAGGCTGTGGCGTCGATGGAGATGGCTTCCGGGGGCACTTCCCCGTCCCGGCAGGGTGCCGGAACAGAGACTTCTGTCCCCCGAATTGGAGTTTCGCGACGGTGGCGGTGCCCCTGGAGTCTTTCTGGAGTTTCGTCAATTGGTACTGCGTTTTTAGGTCGAAAGGGATTATATAGGCGAAGAGGCGGCGCAGGAGTGTCGACAGGGTGGCCTCCCCATAGGGGGGCGCGGCCTGGGCATGGCCCGCGCGGCCCACCCTCCTGGTGGCCCCCTGGCTCTCCTCCGACTCTTCTTCGGTGTTCTGGATGCTTCCGGGAAAAATAGGATGTTTGGCGTTGATTTCGTCCAATTCCGAGAATATTGCCCGAACAGCCTTTCTGGAACCAAAAACAGCAGAAAACGAGAACGCACTTTGTGGCATCTTGTTAATAGGTTAGTTCCGGAAAACGCATAAAAACATTATAAAGTGCAAGCAAAACATGTAAGTATTGTCATAAAACAAGCATGGAACATCAGAAATTATGGATACGTTGGAGACGTATCAATCATCATATGACAAGTGTTCCGAATTTCACTATTAGTAACCTTGTAATATGATGAATAATTTCACTCATAATTTTATCCATTGTATCATGATGACTTTCTGAGACCATGTCTGTACATGCTAGGCTCATAAAGTTTTAACCTTGGTATTCGCATGTGCAAATCTGGCTTGCACCCGTTGTATGCACACGTAGAATCTATAACACCCGATCATCACGTGATGCTTTGATACGACGAATCTTAGCAACAGTGCATACTAAGGATGATAACTTCATGGATATGCGAATATTGTTAGTGCCCCAATAGTTGGAGGATTGGGATGCCTTGCGTCTTCAACCTTCGTACATTCCCATAAAACTTATGAGTTTATGTAGTCTCACCAAATTATATTCTATCATCTTGCAATAAGGTCTTAGATATCACATATATCTTATACCTTGATTATTTCTGAAAACTAAATTTTCAGCTCCTTACTTTTCAAACAGATTTGAACTTCAAGTTTCACGGAGACAAGATAACTTTAGGTACTAATTGAAACCATAGCTCTTTGAATCAACAATGTGAGGTTTACTAAAAATTTGCAATAGGACTTAATCAATTCTTGATTCTTTAACAATACGGTACCAATCCGTAAAGTTTCTTATCAGATTTTAACAGTATTTCTATCTCAATTAAAAGACTAGTGCATGGTAGAAAACGGATGCCAATACTACAAAATTAATTCAAAATACTACTCAGACTATGTTCATGATAATTAGTTCATGTTTTAATCTAATTACTAAGGAACTCCCATTTAATACAACATCCCTCATAATTGTTAAGTGGTACACGATCCAAATCCACTACACCAAAACCGATCATCACGTGAGATGATGTAGCTTCAATGGTGAACATCAACATGTTGATCATATCATCCATATGACTCGTGTTCAACCTTTCGGTTTCCGTTGTCCCGAGGCCATGTCTGTACATGCTAGGCTCGTCAAGCAAACCCAAGTATTCCGCGTGTGCAACATGGCTTACACCCATTGTATATGAACGTTTCTATCACATCCGATCATCACGAGATGCTTTGAAACGACAAACTTTGGCAACGGTGCATACGAGGGGAGAACACTTTATTATCTTGATATTAATGTGAGGGATCATCTTATAATGCTACCGTCGCGTTCTAAGCAAAATAAGATGCATAAAGGATTAACATCACATGCAATTCATATGTGATATGATATGGCCCTTTTGTCTTTGCGCCTTTGATCTTCATCTCCAAAGCACGGACATGATCTCCATCATCAACGGGCATGATCTCCATCATCGTCGGCGTAGTGTCAAGGTCCATGGCGCCGTCTTCATGGTTGTTCACCTCATGTAGCAACTATTACAACTACTTTGAAATACTACTCAACATGAAAATTAAAGACAACCATAAGGCTCCTGCCGGTTGCCACAATACAATAATGATCATCTCATACATATTCATCATCACATTATGGCCATATAATATCACCAAACCCTGCAAAAACAAGTTAGACGTCTCTAATTTGGTTTGCATATTTTACGTGGTTTAGGGTTTTCGAGAGATCTAATCTACCTACGAACATGAACCACAACGGTGATACTAGTGTTGTCAATAGAAGAGTAAATTGAATCTTCACTATAGTAGGAGAGACAGACACCCGCAAAGCCTCTTATGCAATACAAGTTGCATGTCGAACGAGGAACAAGTCTCATGAACGTGGTCATGTAAAGTTAGTCCGGGCCGCTTCATCCCACTATGCCACAAAGATGCAAAGTACTCAAACTAAAGACAACAAGAGCATCAACGCCCACAAAACTATTGTGTTCTACTCGTGCAACCATCTATGCATAGACACGGCTCTGATACCACTGTAGGGATTCGTTGCATAGAAAACAAAAAATTTCCTACCGCGAGAACGCAATCCAAGCCAAGATGCAATCTAGAAGATGGGAGCAACGAGGGGATGAACGAGACTAACCCTTGAAGATTTCCAAAGCCTATAAGAGTTGGCTCTTATTGCTACGGTAGACGATCACTTGCCGCTTGCAAAAGCGCGTAGAAGATCTTGATCACGGTGCCACGATCGGGCAGCACCTCCGTACTCGGTCACACGTTCGGTGTTGATGAAGACGACATCCTTCTCCCCATTCCAGCAGGCAGCGGAAGTAGTAGATCCTCCTCGGAATCCCGGCAGCATGACGGCGTGGTGGCGGTGGTGGTGGAGAACTCCGACAGAGCTTTCTATGTGGGAGAGAGAGAGGTAGGAGGGAACCGCTAGGGTTTGGGAGAGGGGGCGCCGGCTAGGGCAGCCTTGAGGGGTGCGGCCATGGTGGTGTTGTGGTGGCCGGCCAGCCCCTCTCCTCCCCTCTTTATATAGGTGAAAGCCCCAAGGTTTAGGTCAAAGTGTCCGAATAAAGACCCCAACAAAAACCTTCCAAGTAACCAAACCTAGGGGGAGTGGGACTCCCCCCTTTCCTTGGTGGGGTGGCCGGCCACCATGGTGGGGAGTCCACTTGGGACTCCTCCTCCCTTAGGCCGGCCGGCCAAGGTGGGTGGAGTCCCTCACTCCACCTTCCATCCTTATTTCTTTCGAACTCTTCTAGAACCTTCTAGAACCTTCCAGAAAAAATACCGGATCATTTTCAAACCTAGAAAATGACTTCCTATATATGAATCTTATTCTCCGGACCATTCCGGAACTGCTCGTGATGTCCTGGATCCCATCCGAGACTCTGAACAAAACTTCGAACTCCATTCCAAATTCCATATCTACTTAAACGACATCAAACCTTAAGTGTGTCACCCTACGGTTCGTGAACTATGTGGACATTGTTGAGTACTCTCTCCGACCAATAACCAATAGCGGGATCTGGAGATCCATAATGGCTCCCACATATTCAACGATGACTTTAGTGATCGAATGAACCATTCACATACGATACCAATTCCCTTTGTCACGCGATATTTTACTTGTCCGAGGTTTGATCATCGGTATCACTCTATACCTTGTTCAACCTCGTCTCCTGACAAGTACTCTTTACTCGTACCGTGGTATGTGGTCTCTTATGAACTTATTCATATGCTTGCAATACATTAGACGACATTCCACCGAGAGGGCCCAGAGTATATCTATCCGTCATCGGGATGGACAAATCCCACTGTTGATCCATATGCCTCAACTCATACTTTCCGGATACTTAATCCCACCTTTATAACCACCCATTTACGCAGTGGCGTTTGATGTAATCAAAGTACCTTTCCGGTATAAGTGATTTACATGATCTCATGGTCATAAGGACTAGGTAACTATGTATCGAAAGCTTATAGCAAATAACTTAATGACGTGATCTTATGCTACGCTTAATTGGGTGTGTCCATTACATCATTCATACAATGATATAACCTTGTTATTAATAACATCCAATGTTCATGATTATGAAACTAATCATCCATTAATCAACAAGCTAGTTTAAGAGGCATACTAGGGACTCTTTGTTGTTCACATAACACACATGTATCAATGTTTCGGTTAATACAATTATAGCATGGTATGTAAATATTATCATAAACACAAAGATATATTATAATAACCATTTTATTATTGCCTCTTGGGCATATCTCCAACAGTCTCCCACTTGCACTAGAGTCAATAATCTAGTTTACATTTGTAAAGATATAACACCTTGGCCTTCTGGTGCTTTATCATGTTTTGCTCACGGGAGAGGTTTTAGTCAACGGATCTGACACACTCAGAAACATATGTATTTTGCAATTCATTTGCGTCTCAACGCATCACTCATTTCCAAATGAGTCGGCATTAAATATGTTTGGTCTTCTGGTGGAACCTTAATTCCGCGGTCTGAAATATGTCACTAATATTGTCACACACAATATAGCTTCAAAGTTACGACTACGTGAACTACACCAAGTTCTCAAAGAACCTTTTGACTTAACATCCTTTGTCATTGTCAAAACAATGACATACTCTGCCTTCTTTTGTAGAATCCGTCACAATATTTAAACTCTTCTAAATCTAGCATAGACAACTATTGTGCTACCTTTTAAACAACACTTAGTCTAATTTGAGATTGAAATTTTATTTTCATATGTGACAAAACAAATATCGGTGCAACACCTTACAGCGATTTGTTTGTCATTTCTTCATACAAAACTATATATATATATCCTTGGTTCTTCTTAAGCACTCAAGAATATTCTTACTGTTTTTCAATGATCATTATATGAATCATTCTGGTACATGCTCATAACATTTTTAAGAGCACAGGACATCTGATTGTGTACATATTATTTGTGATCTATAATCACTCATGTGTTTTTACTCATTCAGTGTCAGATACACTCAAGTCTTGTTAAACTTTCACATGACAAGAACATTTTCTTAATATTTCTATATTGAACTACTTCAATATCCATTCTATGTACTTTGACTTAAACTTATTATGTGTTTCAATCTATCTTCATAGATCTTGACACTTAATTTGTTTCAATCCATATCCTTTCATTGAAGTTAATTCTCAATGAAACCTTTTAATCAAGTATATAATTACATCATTTATAATCAACTATATGTCATCTACATAAGTATTATAAATATGTCTCAGCGCTCCCACTTAATTTCTTGCAAATGCAAGCCTCTTCATCGTCTCTAATGAAATCAAAAACTCTTTGACTATTTCATTTGGTGAAGATTCCAACTCCGTGATACTCACTTCATCCAATTGAAGTTTGTATACCTATCTAGTATTTCACGGACCAGCAAAACTCTTGGCTGTATCTTGTATACACCTTTAATACACACTTCTTATAAGTAATGTATTTTGCCATCCTACTAACATATCTCATAAAAGAAATATGTAGTGATTACTAGAATAATCCACATAGACTATAAGCATTGCTACGGAAGATCTAATCTTATCGTAGTCAACTCTTTGAACTTTGTCGTAAACAACTTTTTCGACAAGTCAAGCTTCTTCAAGGATATTTCATCCAAGTCCATCAATTTTATAGATCCATTTACTTTCAAAAAGTATTCATCTATCTTGGATTTCATGGCGTATAGCCATTTTAACGGAGTCAGGGCCCATCATAACTTCTTTGTTTGTAGTTGGTTTATCATTGTTCAAAATCAATCCTTTGTCCACAAATCATTTATTTGATCACAAAGTAAACCATACCTACAAGGTTCAATATGTACTTCGATCTCCATGGCTAAAACACTTTGTAGTCATGGGAGCCATGATCGTCGTGGCCGCTTCCGGAACCAATTCCGATGATGCGCTACTCTGATCATTATGCTCAGGTTCATAAACTTTATCAAGTTCTATTGTCCTCCCACTCAAATACTTCGCTAGAAACAATTTCTTGGAAATAAGAAACATTGACAAACACTTTTGTCTTTGTCTCCATAGTGGGAAGAATTCCCAAACAATTCTCTGGCATAACCAACAAAGACATTCATCCGATTTTGGTTGTAAACTTATTTACTTATGCTATGCATACCAAAATTTAAGAAAAGACTATTAGGATTCATACCCATGCCATAACTCGTATGGTGTCATTTCAACGGATCATGATGATGCTCTATTAAGTGTAAAAGCGGTAGTCACTAAAGCATAATCCACAAAAAATATAATGGCATCAATATTTTATATCATCATTGATCCAACAAGGTTTGGATACATCTCTCGGATACAATGATACTCCAAGAAATGTGAGTTGTAGAACAATTTCATGACTCTCTTAGATGTTTGCTAAAACTCGTTATTCAAATATTTTCCCAATGATCCAATCATAGATATTTGATTTTTCTATTACGATGATTTCCACTTCATGCTGAAATTTATTTGAATCCATTCAAATGTTTCAATCTTCTTCCTTATCGAATATATCCACATATATATACTCAATTTATTGTTGGAAGTTTTCATGAAGTAGAAGAATCTCCCGCACACAACTATTGCGTTGACCCAGCATACCACTGCATGTTGTAGTATATAAGTCGTTGATATGATCTTTGCGAAGGGACTTCTTCACAAGTTGCCATATCCCTCAGAGTGGTACAACAGAAACATTGCAGGTCATAACACTCCATACTTTATTACAAACATTGTCTTAACAAGTTGGTATTCTCACAGGTCCTATGAGAACACCCTAAGATACTACTTAAGTACGATTACAACTCATAATAAATATAAAGAGAGCTCAACAACTTATTTAGGTAAGTTCTACGTTGCTCGGCTCTATGATGCTAGGGTATGTCACTACTCCTCCACCTCCGTGTCATCTGGTCCGTAGACTATCCCATAGTCTACGCCTTCCACTCCGCCGGTAAGATCAGGTTCTTCGTAGACCAGCTCGTAACTTCCTTCTGGTGCTCCATCGTTGATGGCCTCCACTTCCGGATCACAGTCTAGCAAGGGTGTCGAAAGAAAGTGAGTACAGGGGTACTCAGCAAGTTCTAAAAGAATAAAAAGGTGTTTGATGCACTAGCTACGACCATTGATCAGGAAATCACAGTTCAATGCATGTTTTGCAATCATTTCTTCAAAAGGTTGCTTTTATTATGAAAACTATGCCCGTCAGTCTTCACAGGTTGACTAGAACTTCGTGGAGTTCCTTTCCTGCCGCGTTCGCAGTTCCCTTCCCGGAACAGGGAGTGACAGCCACAATTTGATACACTCTGCAGAGGTGCATTACTTTTCCCACAAGAGATCTCACCCTTTTTGCCATCCGCAGGGACTTGCCCCCGTTCACACTTCCTTTGGTGTGAGGCCAGGTATAAAGATCCAAGCCCACACCGCCTTCTCACGCGATCGCAAACCCACCCTTTTGTCCAACCGTACACCTCCAGTAGACTTCCCCCGATAATACGGCTTTACTCATGGTGTACTCCGGACAATCCCTCATAGATCGTAGAGCTTATCATCACTAATGGATGGGGATTTAAAAGGATATCCCAACCTATTGCGGCAGTGCCTCCAGCACCCCACCGGCTCTCCGATCCGTTGGCGTGCAGAAGGGAAAAGATACGGCTGGCTTCCCCAGAGCCATTATAGATCTCATGGTCAACGCGGTTTGTACGGCGCTAGAATCACTGGACGGCATTGGTAATTAATCCTAGGGTGATATAACCCATTGCAATGGAACCTCCACCATATCAACACATACCATGGTTCCATTGCCAGCCACATAGTCATATTCATAGTTGGAAAGTAACATTTTATTTGCGATGCAGGAATGATAAGTATATAGCTATGCATTAAAGTAGTAGAAAATACTCAAGTTGACATGAGCAAGGGTGAACTTGCCTGTGGACTGCGAGATAGTGCAGTTCAATGCAGTTGATGGAACCTGGACCTCGGGTTCTGTAAGAAGCATCATTGTCCGGTAAGGACAATGTTATAAAATCCAAATAATGCAATCATGGATGTATTATTTTATGTTGAATCCCTTTACCCCGCTGAGTTATAGCAATTTAGGGTTGCGTTTAAGATTTATGTCTTTGACAGTAATTTACAATTGATTTAAAAGTATAAACCATTTTAATTCACACAAAGTACAACAATTCAAAGTAAAACTATTTACTTGGTGATTCCCTTAATCATTCCAAAAATAATTGAAAATTATAGAGTTACCTCTATAGTTTTTGGAATAAAAGGAATATAGTATTTTTCTTGGAAAAATACCCTTTTCAATAGAAATGACTTGGAATATTAGAATTTCATTTTGAAATGTTTGAAAATAAGTATTTGAACTTATTTGAGATTTTTCCTTGAATTTTAATTACAAGGAAATAATAATTTTAAATTCCAAGTTATTATTTAAATTCTTAAAATTCAAAATTTTGAATTTGTTTCATAAATTCCATTTCATATTTTATTCTTGTTAAGATTTATTTTTCATTCATTAATCCAATTTTTAATGGATTTTTAGAGTTGTGTTTGATTTATTAAAATTTGGTAAAGTTCTGGCCTTTTATTAAATGTTAAAAGACCAAAATACCCCCTGGACCCCTATTGGGCCCAGCCCATTTACCTAAACCCAGGGACGGCCCAATAAGGCTAATCCCTTTTTGGGTTCGGTGGCGCCGAACGGCCCACCTCACTCTCCCTCACTCGGCCCTCTCACTCGCTCGACCTAACCCTAACCTCTCTCGCGACGCCCTGGCGATGGCGTCGCCGCCATGGCCGCCGCCTCGCTCTGGCCATCGCCGTGCTTCCCTGACCACACCACCTACCTGATCTGGACCGCCACGAGACGATCTATCGATCTGTCCGCGTGGTTTCCTCGATTGCTTCCTCTCCTGGCGAATCGCCTCCTCTCTGGATCTCGTGGAGAATCGCCTTGGGCGATTGGGTGATCTCCGACGAGCTCTCGCCCTCGCCGTCGACGTGTGCGCCTCCGAGACCGACCTGGCGCGGGTGCTGCTCGCAGTACCAGTGCCGTCATCTCCGTGCCGTGCTGCTGTGGTGGTGTTCGTCGGCGTAACGTCGGCGCCTTCCCTGGCTTTGCAGCTGCTATGGCCGCGCGAGCACTGCCTCGCCATGCCATAGCCTCTGCCACCAGGCGCGTGTAAGTTGCTCTGCTCCTTCTCCTTCTCCTCTCCATGCCTGTGCGCCTCCCAAGATTTTGTGCTCCTTCTTCTCTTATTCTATTGCTCTCTGATGATCCTGTGATCATGCAGAGCCTTGCTGCTGCTGCTTAAGCTACCTGTGCTTTCATTTTCTGCAAGCTCTGGCCAATTTACCAATCTCTGGTACTGGCCAGTGTGTGTTGCTGGCTGTGCATGTCATGTGTTGCTTGCTTATTGCTTGCTATGCCATGCTGTTCATGCTTATGAGCTTGCTATGCGTACTGGCATATTATACTTGCTTGTTTAGGTGTACTGCTATGCATCTGTGACACTTGTGAAGGCCAGTGATGCCTGTGATATGCTTCAGTGCTTCCTATGCAAGCCAATGATCCATTGGATCATTCCTTGCTTGTTCGCTAACCTCTCTGTGTAGCTTGGCTTGCTATAATTGATCCATTTGATCAATTCAATTATCAGTGATAGCTTCATCGGCTATACTGTGACTAAGTGATTCAATTATCTTGTGATGCTGATGCTCAAGCATCACTATGATGTTGCTTACTTGTGCTGTTGCTCATCTTAGCTACCTAGACTTGCTCTAGTGGCTATGGATTAAACTGTGTTGCCTTGTAATATGTTGCTGTCAGTGCTTAGCATGGATCTGTGATAAATTCATGCTTGTATTAATTAAATTATGATGAACTGCTTATGCGATGTGATTTAATTACACTGCTTGTATATGAATTTGCTTGTTCATGATTCTTTTACAAGCAAATAGAGTCTGAATCCATTTACGGATAGTGATGCTTTATATTTGGCTTGGCCTTGGGATGGTTCTAAGTGTCTTGTGACCTCGGTAGCCTTGCTCTTGTTGGTTGCTCACATGGTTGGTTGGATCTTGTTGGCTACTCATCTTTGCTTGCATATTTGGGGATCATAATAACTATGAATGCCAATATGCTTGCCTGTGAAGAAATCTAGGGTTTCCTGATGGTTGCATGCTTAGGATTTTCTGTGTAGTCTTGGTTAGCTGCTAAACCTTGCAATACATCTACTGGTGCTATCTGTGCCTGTGATCTGGCTATGGTGTGCATCTGTGCATGTGTGCTAGTTTCTGTGTACAAGATCTGTACCTAAATGATTTCTGTTTTAGTGGCTTCTAGACTGGCAGTAATCCTTGGTGAAAACCAAGTGATGATTTACCCTTTTGAGCATCTGCTCATCCCATGCTTATTTCATGCATATGTGATGGATCAGATCCATTGGATCTGTCCAGGTATTTGGTATACCTTGTTCCAGCTCCTAGTGTGAAATTTTGTGTTGATGCAGACTTGTGGTTTGTGTCACAGCCCTTCACCTCCAGGTCTTGGATGATCTTCTCAGATCACCATGATTTACAGTGGTTGAGTGGTTGTGTGTGTTGGTTCTGTTCTTGAGCAAGAACTGGATGAACTATGTTGTGCTACCTTCACCTTACCTTGTGAATCCTTATCTGGTCGACTGGTTACTGTTTCTAGGGTTTGTGCCCCTTTTATATGAACTCTACTTGTTCTTGCAATGACACACGAGGCCTGGCTTGCTTTGGTGACTAAGCTTGTGCATTGCCTTGTGGCCTGCCAAACACACATGAGTGTGTGCTCTCATATCTTTGAAACTTGAGCCCTGGTGGTGCTCGGGTTTGGTCTATTGTTGCACTTATCTTGTGTTGTCCAGAGTTTTGGACAAGCACAAGTGTCTGATACAATTGGATTCATGTCCAAACTGAAATCTTTGGCTAACACTAACATTCTGGCTAGTACTTGCTGTTTTGTTCTTGCAGGTTTTGAAGATGAATATGACCATGAAGATATACTTCAAGTCATTTAGTCTAGGTTTTAGTTTAGGAGCAATATTGTAATCTTCATTTTCATTTCTGTTTATTATTCATCAATTCTTGTATCAAGAATATTGTAAAGACAATGTAATCTGTGTTGTGATATCAATAAAGCTCAAATTTTACTTATGAGCTTTTGATTTGTGTAATGTTTATATTCTGGAATAAATGTTGTATTTATTATTCACTTTGAAATTCAAAGTTATTTGAATTCATAATTTGTTTTTGAATTGTGAATTTGATTTCCATATTCATTTATACTTAATGTTTGATATTCCAAATGCATCTTATTTGTCAAATGAAATCAATTCCCCAAATCAACAAGATACAAAAGAGATCATGTCGAAATTTCCCTAACTCACATTGCCTAACCCTAAGTGCAAAATGAGAGAGAACCTCGATCCCTCTTAGGTTTAGTTGCAATAAGGCGCGAAAATTTCCCCCGTTTTGCGATGAAATGCACATCCCATTTCTAAATCTACCCTTCATTGTTCCTATGTTCTGGGTTATTACAGCCTCTCCCCCTTAACAGAAACTTCGTCCCGAAGTTAAGATTGGTACCTGAACATCTCGGGGTAAGACTTCCTTAATTCTTCTTCCGTCTCCCAAGTTGCTTCTCGCTCAGGATGATGTTGCCATTGCACTTTGCAGTATTTGATTGCTCTGTTTCTTAACTTCTTCCACTGTACTTCTAAGATCTTTTTAGGTCTTTCCACATAAGTTAGGTCAGATTGCAATTCTATTTCTTCATAGGTAATAGGATCATCCGGTGCCTTCAAAAACTTTCTGAGTTGTGAAACATGAAACACATTATGAACTTGACTTAGTTGTGCTGGTAACTTCAACTCAAAAGCTGTTCCTCGATTCTGACTGAGTATCTTAAATGGTCCTATATATCGAGGACTTAACTTTCCTTTCACTCCGAACCTCTTAAGTCCTTTCATTGGGCTAACCTTTAAATAAACCATGTCTCCCACTTTCGGTTCCCAATCTCTTCTCTTTAAGTCGGCGTAACTCTTCTAACGACTCTGAGCTATTTTGAGTCTATCCCGGATCACCTCGATGACTTCTTGTCTCTCCTTGATGTAGTCCGGTGTAAACTCCTTGTTTTCTCTGGTTTCAAACCAACAAATTGGTGATCGACACTTTCTTCCGTACAATGCTTCGTACGGTGCCATCTGGATGCTACTCTGATAACTGTTGTTATATGAGAACTCCGCTAAAGGTAAATGGTCCTCCCATGAGCCTCCAAAGTTCGTAGCACGGGCTCTAAGCATGTCCTCAAGTATCTCGATTGGTTCTTTCGGTTTGTCCTCCGGTTTGTGGATGATATCTTTGTCTTTGAAATCCAATTTGGATCCCAAAGCTTCTTGTAGTCGTTTCCAGAATGCTGATGTAAAAAAATTGAACCTCTATCTGAGACTATCTTCTTTGGTACTCCATGCTTACTCACAATTTCCTTCACATATATATCCACAAGCTTTTCTGCAGTATCTTTTGTGTTTACGGCTATGAAATGAGCACTCTTGGTAAGTCTGTCCACTATTACCCATATCATATCCTTCTTCTTACTAGTCATTGGTAGACCAGTAACAAAATCCATTCCGATTTCATCCCATTTCCATCCCGGTATCTCTAGTGGTTTGAGTAATCCCGCAGGACTCTGATGTTCTACCTTCACTCGTTGACATGTATGACATTCCGAGACATATTGTGCTATTTCTCTTTTCATGTTGTTCCACCAGAACATCTCCTTCAAATCCATATACATCTTAGTACTTCCCGGATGTATTGAATAAGGGGTTTCATGTGCTTCCTTTAATATGATTGACTTCACTTCTGGATCATCTGGTACACAGATCCTTTTCTGGAAGTATAATGAATCAAAATCCCCTAGATGGAATTCCGATGGTCTTCCTTCACCAATCCTCTTGATTTCCTCTTGTATGAACAAATCATCCGCTTGCTTCCGGATAATCTCATATTTCAAATCTGAATACATCTCATCCATAATCCTCATGGTTGCTATACTTCCCTTATCGTCGCCTTGAATAAACAAAATATGAGCCTCCTCTAGCTCTTTCCGAAGTTCCTTTGGAATCTCCCATTCCGTAGGTTGATTCTCCGTACTCTTCCTACTTAGGGCATCTGCTACTACATTAGCCTTGCCTGGTGTATAGTTGATCTTAAGGTCGTAATCCTTAATCAACTCTAACCATCTCTTCTATCTCATGTTTAATTCCTTCTGGGTGAAGAAATATTTCAAACTTTTGTGATCGGTGTATAACTCACACTTGGATCCATATAGAAATTGTCTCCAACTCTTCAGAGCATACACAACTGCCGCTAACTCTAGATCATGTACTGGGTAGTTGTGTTCATGGGGTTTCAACTGTCTTGATCCATAAGCTATTACCTTCCGATCTTGCATAAGAACACATCCAAGTCCATTCTTGGAAGCATCACAATACACCGTGTAATCCTTTCCAGGTTCAGGAACTGCTAACACTGGTGTTGTGGTTAACTTATCTTTGAGTGTTTGGAAGCTGGCTTCACACTCCTCAGTCCACACAAATGGAGTATTTTTCTTGAGTAACTTGGTCATTGGTCCTGCAATCTTCGAAAATCCCTCTATGAATCTCCGATAATAGCCTGCCATACCAAGAAATCCTCGTATCTCCTTAGCATTTTTAGGTGATTTCCATTCCAATACGGACTGAACCTTGCTTGGATTCACCGCTATGCCTTCTTTGGTTATGACATGTCCAAGAAACTCAACACTATCCAACCAAAATTTGCACTTGCTAAACTTTGCATATAGCTGATGTTCCCTCAAAGTTTGCAGAACTATCTTCAAATGCTTGGCATGTTCTTCTTTATCTTTGGAATAGATTAGAATATCATCTATGAACACTATCACAAACTTGTCCAAGTACTTCATTAATATCTTGTTCATCAAATTCATGAAAATTGCTGGTTCATTTGTTAGTCCAAATGGTACAACCAAGTATTCATGGTGTCCATACCTTGATACGAACGCTGTTTTTGGTACATCCTCCTTCTTGATCTTGATTTGATGGTATCCTGACCTTAAATCTATCTTTGAGAAGACTCCCGCTCCTTGAACTTGATCAAAAGGTCTTGAATTCTAGGTAAAGGATACTTGTTCTTGATAGTTACATTGTTCAAATTTCTGTAATCTCCACACATTCTCTTTCCTCCATCTCTTTTATCCACAAAAATAACTGGTGTACCCCATGGTGACACACTTTCTTGAATGAATCCCTTCTGTTCTAACTCATCAATCTGAGCTTTCAGTTCCACTAATTCCTTTGGCCCCATCTTATATGGTGGTTGTGCTATTGGTGCTGTGCCTGGAATCAGATCGATTGTCAATTCTATCTCTCTATCGGGTGGCATTCCCGGTAGTTCCTTAGGAAATACATCCTTAAACTCATTTACTACAGGAATATCTTCAATTCTCACTTCCTTCAGGCTATTTAGTTCCAATCCGATCTCCAACTCACTGTACTTATCTCCTTGGAACACTATTCGACCTCCGATGGAGTTGCGAAGTGATACTGTTTTGTCTCCACAGTTAATCACCGCTCCATTTTCTGTCAACCAATCCATCCCTAGGATGACTGATATGTCCTTCATGGGTATGATGAATAGGTCCGCGAAATACACACAGTCACATATGGTTAGGACTTGTGCTTCTTTCACGTGGGTTACTAAGATCGTTCCCACCGCGGATAGAACAGTTATAGGGGTTTCTAACTTAGAACATCTAAGCCCGAATTTTTCCACAAACTCCAATGCAAGAAACGATGTGGTTGCTCCAGTATCAAATAATACTTTGCCAGGATGAGTAAGAATGCTTAGCGTACCTAAGACTGTTTGATCCGACTCTTCCGCTTGTTCCAAAGATGTGCAATTCAGCTTTCCATAAGGCTTTCCCCTCTTGTTGTTGTTGTTGTTGTTGTTGTTGTTGCGGTTGCTGTTGTTGTTGTTGTTGCGGTTGTTGTTGTTGTTTCCACCTCGTCCTCCCGAGCTCTGTCCGCTCCAGGACGCCTTGTTTGGACAATCCGGCTTAATGTGTCCTTCCTTCCCACAACCATAACAGATGATTCTGGGTTTCTGACAATCTTTCTGCAAATGACCCCTCCGGCCACAATTGTTGCAGATGATTTGGTTGATTGGATTCGACTACGACCTCCCCGGTTGTATTGATTACCAGTAGTAGGTCGGTATCGAGGTTTGAAACTCCGATCAGGTGTTGGTTTACTGATTGGGTACTTCCTTGGCTTGATACGAGCCCTCTTCCTCCTATCCTCTTGGACTTGCCGGTAATCATCCTCGAAAGTGATTGCCGAGTCAATCAGTTCCTGGAATTCGGCAGTCCGTGCCAACCTTAGTTGCATCTTCATGTATGGATTCATGCCTTTCATGAACCGCTTCTTCCTTTTCTCCTCTGTATCTACATCCTCAGGTGCATACCTGGATAACCTGTTGAAATCCCGAACATATTGCATAATGGGTGCGATACAATCGTAGTTCGTCAAACTCCCTCTTCTTCAGCTCCACCACGCTGTCCGGAACATGAGCTTCCCGAAACTTCTTCTTGAACTCCTCCCAGGTGAACACCTTATCGGGAGGGTGTCTTGCTACAAGGTTCTCCCACCATGACGCTGCTGGTCACGACAACGAGATAAGTGGTATATCTGATCTTCTCCTCATCGTTGCAACCAACGGTCTTGACTTCCTTTCCGTATCCATAAGCCAATCTTCAGCGTCCATTGGATTACGGAGCTGATGTAAATGGTAGTGGTCTTGCATTTTGGAAGTCCGATAGAGTTACTCCCTTGCCTTCATTACCCCTCTCATTGATGACGTGGGTAAAGAAATCTTGCATGTTCTTGCTCTGGCTTTCGTGGTAACGCGTCCTATCTTCCTCCATTGACCTCATATACTGTTGGAAGTCTGGGTGCATCATTGGGTGTGGTGGTGGTGGTGCATTCTCTGCTCTAGCTGCTGCATCTGCCTCCTCTTTCTCTCTTGCTTCCCGCTCTCTGCGAGCCTCTTCGGTTTCTACTAACGCCATTTCCCCCTAGTCCTGTAACAAAGAGCGATTACTCATAATTACACCATGCAAATGCTTTCTGAGCTCAACTCAATGCCCAGAACTAGTCACACAATGAAATCAAGAAGCAAATACAAAACAAACATTTATTATGCATATACTTTGTATAATACATAACACACTCACAAACTTATATTACATGTGGTACATATAAACCACTTATTTGGCTCAAAGCCCAAGCCAACGGGAATTTAAAATACGCTCTATTACAATACCACCTAGATTACTTTATTCTTCCTCGGAGCTCTACTCCTCGTCATCATAGCTCGCCTCCGCGTACATCCCTGGGGTCCATCCGGTACAGCGGTTTGTCCTCCGAACACCGTCCGGAATGAAGGTTCTTCCGTAGGTATGTAGTCCGAATCGGACGAAGTGCCGAGACAGAGATCTGTCATGCCAAAGTAACTAGATAAAGACTCATACATATCCCCAGTGGAATACAGCTCATCTTCTCCTGTCATCCATGGAGGATTCCTATTCACTTGACCCCTCATCATCTTCTTCTTCTTCTTCTTGGTTCCAGAACTCTCACCTCTGACGTCTTGGGATGTTTTGGGTAACCCCATCTCCAAATCTAAAGAAATGGAGTTGGTGTCTTTCTCTTCCTGCCCAAAGCTTTGGTTAACATTCTTGTTAACCGCGCCTCCTTCATCCTCTGACTCACAAGTGATGGGTTCTCCTTCATCTCCAAATGGTTCCCCGAAACGCCAACCAGTCGAATTCTCGATTGGTGACTCCGAGCAGTTTAGGTTCCTGGAATCATCTCCCCCATATCCGAGACTCATATGATCTTGACACATGTGGATAATGTGGAACAAAGTTGGGTGTGAGTGGATCTTTATGGGATAACTGGTCACTCAAATCTACATAGCTGTCTAGGCTAAAGAAAGGTGTAGTATGTTGTGGTTGTGCCCTCAAATCACGCATCCGAGTTTGGACTTTATCAGGGTCCGTGAACTCAGCTAGCATGTGGTCAATCTCACCTCTCATCTTCATGTGTAAAAGGTACATCGTGGTCAATAAAGACTTACAACTATCCATGTCTTTGTGCTGCGGCTTCGGGACTTACGTGTGCTAACACCAAATGATTTAGAGTGGGATCCTCATCTTCCTCGGCATGAGGTATATGAGAAAACTACGAACATAGCAGTTCTCTTGACTTATGCTGCCTTATCTCAAGGATTGCCTTGAATAGGCCCATGTGGTAGGCTGTGGTGATAGTTTTGGCTTCTCCGTATGGCATTATACGACTCATCGCCAGTTTTCCGGTAGTTGGACCGATACTCTGCACTTGGCTAGGATTTCCCCATCATAGTAGGTATACTTGATAACAGGTATCCGTGGATCACAATAAAGTTCCTTCAGCATCCCACACAGGAGAGCTGTTATTGGTCCATCATAATCACCGAGCCAACCCTCAACCTTCCTCAAAGTCCTCTTAGGAAAAGTGTTCGCCATTATGGCTGTATACAAAAACAAAATATTAGTAGTGATAATGCATCATAATAGCTATAATAAAGAATTATCGCACTAAAACATATGGTTTTGCTATTCTCAAGTGAATAATCACCATATTTCTAGAGAATCCTTTACTATTTCTACTAGACTCCTACAGGTTTCTTCCCTATACTAGGTTTTTCCAACCTAAGGTCGCAACATTTGCTCGATACTACTGCGGTGACCCAAAGATACCACTTTGCATGTTGTAGTATACAAGTCGTTGATATGATCTTTGCGAAGGGACTTCTTCACAAGTTGCCATATCCCTCAGAGTGGTACAACAGAAACATTGCAGGTCATAACACTCCATACTTTATTACAAACATTGTCTTAACAAGTTGGTATTCTCACAGGTCCTATGAGAACACCCTAAGATACTACTTAAGTACGATTACAACTCATAATAAATATAAAGAGAGCTCAACAACTTATTTAGGTAAGTTCTACGTTGCTCGGCTCTATGATGCTAGGGTATGTCACTACTCCTCCACCTCCGTGTCATCTGGTCCGTAGACTATCCCATAGTCTACGCCTTCCACTCCGCCGGTAAGATCAGGTTCTTCGTAGACCAGCTCGTAACTTCCTTACGGTGCTCCATCGTTGATGGCCTCCACTTCGGATCACAGTCTAGCAAGGGTGTCGAAAGAAAGTGAGTACAGGGGTACTCAGCAAGTTCTAAAAGAATAAAAAGGTGTTTGATGCACTAGCTACGACCATTGATCAGGAAATCGCAGGTCAATGCATGTTTTGCAATCATTTCTTCAAAAGGTTGCTTTTATTATGAAAACTATGCCCGTCAGTCTTCACAGGTTGACTAGAACTTCGTGGAGTTCCTTTCTGCCGCGTTCAGTTCCCTTCCCGAAACAGGGAGTGACAGCCACAATTTGATACACTCTGCAGAGGTGCGTTACTTTTCCCACAAGAGATCTCACCCTTTTTGCCATCCGCAGGGACTTGCCCCCGTTCACACTTCCTTTGGTGTGAGGCCAGGTATAAAGATCCAAGCCCACACCGCCTTCTCCGTGACTGCAAACCCACCCTTTTGTCCAACCGTACACCTCCAGTAGACTTCCCGATAATACGGCTTTACTCATGGTGTACTCCGGACAATCCCTCATAGATCGTAGAGCTTATCATCACTAATGGATGGGGATTTAAAAGGATATCCCAACCTATTGTGGCAAGTGCCTCCAAAGACCCCACCGGCTCTCCGATCCGTTGGCGTGCGTAAGGGAAAAGATACGGCTGGCTTCCCCAGAGCCATTATAGATCTCATGGTCAACGCGGTTTGTACGGCGCTAGAATCACTGGACGGCATTGGTAATTAATCCTAGGGTGATATAACCCATTGCAATGGAACCTCCACCATATCAACACATACCATGGTTCCATTGCCAGCCACATAGTCATATTCATAGTTGGAAAGTAACATTTTATTTGCGATGCAGGAATGATAAGTATATAGCTTTGCATTAAAGTAGTAGAAAATACTCAAGTTGACATGAGCAAGGGTGAACTTGCACGTGGACTGCGAGATAGTGCAGTTCAATGCCGTTGATGGAACCTGGACCTCGGGTTCTGTAAGAAGCATCATTGTCCGGTAAGGACAATGTTATAAAATCCAAATAATGCAATCATGGATGTATTATTTTATGTTGAATCCCTTTACCCCGCTGAGTTATAGCAATTTAGGGTTGCGTTTAAGATTTATGTCTTTGATAGTAATTTACAATTGATTTAAAAGTATAAACCATTTTAATTCACACAAAGTACAACAATTCAAAGTAAAACTATTTACTTGGTGATTCCCTTAATCATTCCAAAAATAATTGAAAATTATAGAGTTACCTCTATAGTTTTTGGAATAAAAGGAATATAGTATTTTTCTTGGAAAAATACCCTTTTCAATAGAAATGACTTGGAATATTAGAATTTCATTTTGAAATGTTTGAAAATAAGTATTTGAACTTATTTGAGATTTTTCCTTGAATTTTAATTACAAGGAAATAATAATTTTAAATTCCAAGTTATTATTTAAATTCTTAAAATTCAAAATTTTGAATTTGTTTCATAAATTCCATTTCATATTTTATTCTTGTTAAGATTTATTTTTCATTCATTAATCCAATTTTTAATGGATTTTTAGAGTTGTGTTTGATTTATTAAAATTTGGTAAAGTTCTGGCCTTTTATTAAATGTTAAAAGACCAAAATACCCCCTGGGCCCCTATTGGGCCCAGCCCATTTACCTAAACCTGTGGACGGCCCAATAAGGCTAATCCCTTTTTGGGTTCGGTGGCGCCGAACGGCCCACCTCACTCTCCCTCACTCGGCCCTCTCACTCGCTCGACCTAACCCTAACCTCTCTCGCGACGCCCTGGCGATGGCGTCGCCGCCATGGCCGCCGCCTCGCTCCGGCCATCGCCGTGCTTCCCTGACCACGCCACCTACCTGATCTGGACCGCCGCGAGACGATCTATCGATCTGTACGCGTGGTTTCCTCGATTGCTTCCTCTCCTGGCGAATCGCCTCCTCTCTGGATCTCGTGGAGAATCGCCTTGGGCGATTGGGTGATCTCCGACGAGCTCTCGCCCTCGCCGTCGACGTGTGCGCCTCCGAGACCGACCTGGCGCGGTGTCGCTCGCGATGCAGTGCCGCCGTCTCCGTGCCGTGCTTCTTTGTGGTGGTGTTCGTCGAGCGTAACGCCGGTGCCTTCCCCGGATTTGCGGCTTGCTATGGCCGCGCGAGCACCGCCTCGCCATGCCATAGCCTGCGCCACCGTGCGCGTGTATGTTGCTCTGCTCCTTCTCCTTCTCCTCTCCATGCACGTGCGCCTCCCAAGATTTTGTGCTCCTTCTTCTCTTATTCTATTGCTCTACGATGATCCCGTGATCATGCGAGCCTTCTTCTTCTTTGCTTAAGCTACCCGTGCTTTCATTTTCTGCAAGCTCGGCCAATTTACCAATCTGCAGTACCGGCCGGTGTGTGTTGCCGGGCTGTGCATGTCATGTGTTGCTTGCTTATTGCTTGCTATGCCATGCTGTTCATGCTTATGAGCTTGCTATGCGTACTGGCATATTATACTTGCTTGTTTAGGTGTACTGCTATGCATCTGTGACACTTGTGAAGGCCAGTGATGCCTGTGATATGCTTCAGTGCTTCCTATGCAAGCCAATGATCCATTGGATCATTCCTTGCTTGTTGGCTAACCTCTCTGTGTAGCTTGGCTTGCTATAATTGATCCATTTGATCAATTCAATTATCAGTGATAACTTACTGGCTAATACTGTGACTAAGTGATTCAATTATCTTGTGATGCTGATGCTCAAGCATCACTATGATGTTGCTTACTTGTGCTGTTGCTCATCTTAGCTACCTAGACTTGCTCTAGTGGCTATGGATTAAACTGTGTTGCCTTGTAATATGTTCTTTATCAGGTGCTTAGCATGGATCTGTGATAAATTCATGCTTGTATTAATTAAATTATGATGAACTGCTTATGCAGTAATGATTTAATTACTTGCTTGTATATGAATTTGCTGTTCATGATTCTTTTACAAGCAAATAGAGTCTGAATCCATTTCTGGATAGTGATGCTTTATATTTGGCTTGGCCTTGGGATGGTTCTAAGTGTACTGTGACCTCAGTAGCCTTGCTACTGACTGGTTGCTCACATGGTTGGTTGGATCTTGTTGGCTACTCATCTTTGCTTGCATATTTGGGGATCATAATAACTATGAATGCCAATATGCTTGCCTGTGAAGAAATCTAGGGTTTCCTGATGGTTGCATGCTTAGGATTTTCTGTGTAGTCTTGGTTAGCTGCTAAACCTTGCAATACATCTACTGGTGCTATCTGTGCCTGTGATCTGGCTATGGTGTGCATCTGTGCATGTGTGCTAGTTTCTGTGTACAAGATCTGTACCTAAATGATTTCTGTTTTAGTGGCTTCTAGACTGGCAGTAATCCTTGGTGAAAACCAAGTGATGATTTACCCTTTTGAGCATCTGCTCATCCCATGCTTATTTCATGCATATGTGATGGATCAGATCCATTGGATCCGTCCGTGTATTTGGTATACCTTGTTCCAGCTCCTAGTGTGAAATTTTGTGTTGATGCAGACTTGTGGTTTGTGTCACAGCCCTTCACCTCCAGGTCTTGGATGATCTTCTCAGGTCACCATGATTTCTGGTGGTTGAGTGGTTGTGTGTGTTGGTTCTGTTCTTGAGCAAGAACTGGATGAACTATGTTGTGCTACCTTCACCTTACCTTGTGAATCCTTATCTGGTCGACTGGTTACTGTTTCTAGGGTTTGTGCCCCTTTTATATGAACTCTACTTCTGTTCTTGCAATGACACACAGGCCTGGCTTGCTTTGGTGACTAAGCTTGTGCATTGCCTTGCTGTGGCCTGCCAAAGACACATGAGCTGTGCTCTCATATCTGAAACTTGAGCCCTGGTGGTGCTTTCGTGTTTGGTCTCATTGTTGCACTTATCTTGTCTTGTCGAGTTTTGGACAAGCACAAGTGTCTGAAACAGCTGGTTCTATCCAAACTGAAATCTTTGGCTAACACTAACATTCTGGCTAGTACTTGCTGTTTTGTTCTTGCAGGTTTTGAAGATGAATATGACCATGAAGATATACTTCAAGTCATTTAGTCTAGGTTTTAGTTTAGGAGCAATATTGTAATCTTCATTTTCATTTCTGTTTATTATTCATCAATTCTTGTATCAAGAATATTGTAAAGACAATGTAATCTGTGTTGTGATATCAATAAAGCTCAAATTTTACTTATGAGCTTTTGATTTGTGTAATGTTTATATTCTGGAATAAATGTTGTATTTATTATTCACTTTGAAATTCAAAGTTATTTGAATTCATAATTTGTTTTTGAATTGTGAATTTGATTTCCATATTCATTTATACTTAATGTTTGATATTCCAAATGCATCTTATTTGTCAAATGAAATCAATTCCCCAAATCAACAAGATACAAAAGAGATCATGTCGAAATTTCCCTAACTCACATTGCCTAACCCTAAGTGCAAAATGAGAGAGAACCTCGATCCCTCTTAGGTTTAGTTGCAATAAGGCGCGAAAATTTCCCCCGTTTTGCGATGAAATGCACATCCCATTTCTAAATCTACCCTTCGTTGTTCCTATGTTCTGGGTTATTACAACTATGCCCAGTGAACCACATATATCATCATGTATGTTTTTCACTAAGTTAGTTGTCCGTTCAACTCTTGGCCTATGAACGGTATTTTAATCATTCTCTTTAGAAAAGATTTGCAAGCGCCAAATGATTCAAAAATCAAATGACTCCAAAAATCCATTTGCATGGAGTTCCTTCATGCGTTCCTTTCTAACATGACCTAAATGGCGGTTCCACAAATAAGTGGAATTCAAATCATTTGCCTTATGGCATTTTAGCGTCAGTGTTATGTATGTGTGTTTCACCATTAAAATTTATAATAACTTATCCATCGTATATGGAGTAATGTCATAATTTGAACAACTCATTGTTTTCATTTGACCAGAGCAAAATAACAATTATTAAGTTCTTTATTATAAATTCTAAGGGCTAGATAGAATGCTAATGACGAACATAATAACATTTTATTTTGTTCCAATCGTGCATTCCTATCATATTCCTTGTCAGTCACTTAGGCCATTGTATTCTTGTATTGCGTTGTTTTGTATGACACTTCATACCAACCAATATGGTACAAATACCCAAGAATTTCATTGTGTGACCTAACTAGGAATATAACCATAACATGTATATCATTTATATACACCTGAGCTAGACATTCTAGTCTTTTCTTTCTTTCTGCCAATAATCTTTTGTAGTTTCTCTTTTAGCTTTCCTCATTATTCAGAAAAACACATCAACTTCAATAACTTCTCGGTTTGTTGGTCAAATACCAATAACCTTGAGGTTCTTACTTTGAAGTTGATCATCATATGACAAGTGTTCCGGATTTCACTATTAGTAACCTTGTAATATGATGAATAATTTCACTCATAATTTTATCCATTATCTCATGATGACTTTCTGAGACCATGTCTGTACATGCTAGGCTCATAAAGTTTTAACCTTGGTATTCGCATGTGCAAATCTGGCTTGCACCCGTTGTATGCACACGTAGAATCTATAACACCCGATCATCACGTGATGCTTCGATACGACGAATCTTAGCAACAGTGCATACTAAGGATGATAACTTCATGGATATGTGATACGTCTCCAACGTATCGATAATTTCTTATGTTCCATGCCACATTATTGATGTTATCTACATGTTTTATGCACATTTTATGTCATATTCGTGCATTTTCTGGAACTAACCTATTAACAAGATGCCGAAGTGCCGATTCTGCTGTTTTTTCTGCTTTTTGGTTTCAGAAATCCTAGTAACGAAATATTCTCGGAATTGGACGAAATCAACGCCCAGGGTCCTATTTTGCCACAAAGCTTCCAGAAGACCGAAGAGGAGACGAAGTGGGGCCACGAGGTGGCCACACCCTAGGGCGGCGCGGCCCCCCCTTGGCCGCGCGGCCCTGTGGTGTGGGCCCCTCGTGCCGCCTCATGACCTGCCCTTCCGCCTACTTAAAGCCTCCGTCGCGAAACCCCCAGTACCGAGAGCCACGATACGGAAAACCTTCCAGAGACGCCGCCGCCGCCAATCCCATCTCGGGGGATTCAGGAGATCGCCTCCGGCACCCTGCCGGAGAGGGGAATCATCTCCCGGAGGACTCTACGCCGCCATGGTCGCCTCCGGAGTGATGTGTGAGTAGTTTACCCCTGGACTATGGGTCCATAGCAGTAGCTAGATGGTTGTCTTCTCCCCATTGTGCTTCATTGTCGGATCTTGTGAGCTGCCTAACATGATCAACATCATCTATCTGTAATTCTATATGTTGCGTTTGTTGGGATCCGATGAATAGAGAATACTTGTTATGTTGATTATCAAAGTTATGTCTATGTGTTGTTAATGATCTTGCATGCTCTCCGTTATTAGTAGATGCTCTGGCCAAGGTGATGCTAGTAACTCCAAGAGGGAGTATTTATGCTCGATAGTGGGTTCATGTCTCCGTGAATCTGGAGGGGTGACAAGAACCTCTAAGGTTATGGATGTGCTGTTGCCACTAGGGATAAAACATTGGTGCTATGTTCAAGGATGTAGTCACTGATTACATTACGCGCAATACTTAATGCAATTGTCTGTTGTTAGCAACTTAATACTGGAGGGGGTTCGGATGATAACACGAAGGTGGACTTTTTAGGCATAGATGCATGCTGGATAGCGGTCTATGTACTTTGTCGTAATGCCCAATTAAATCTCACTATACTCATCATAATATGTATGTGCATGGTCATGCCCTCTTTATTTGTCAATTGCCCAACTGTAATTTGTTCACCCAACATGCTGTTTATCTTATGGGAGAGACACCTCTAGTGAACTGTGGACCCCGGTCCAATTCTCTATACTGAAATACAATCTACTGCAATACTGTTCTACTGTTTTCTGCAAACAATCATTATCCACACTATACATCTAATCCTTTGTTACAGCAAGCCGGTGAGATTGGCAACCTCACTGTTTTGTTGGGGCAAAGTACTTTGGTTGTGTTGTGCAGGTTCCACGTTGGCGCCGGAATCCCTGGTGTTGCGCCGCACTACATCCCGCCGCCATCAACCTTCAACGTGCTTCTTGGCTCCTACTGGTTCGATAAACCTTGGTTTCATACTGAGGGAAAACTTCTTCGTACGCATCACACCTTCCTCTTGGGGTTCCCAACGGACGCGTGTTGTACGCGTATCAAGCTCTTTTCCGGCGCCGTTGCTCTGGTGGAGATCAAGACACGCTGCAAGGGGAGTCTCCACTTCCCAATCTCTTTACTTTGTTTTTGTCTTGCTTAGTTTTGTTTACTACTTTGTTTGCTGCACTAAATCAAAATACAAAAAAATTAGTTGCTAGTTTTACTTTATTTGCTATCTTGTTTGCTATATCAAAAACACAAAAAAATTAGTTACTTCATTTACTTTATCTAGTTTGCTTTATTTACTACTACTAAAATGAGTAATCCTGAAGTTGAAGTTCGTACGTTTAAGCAAAGAGGGGGAGAATGTTTAAGAGATGCTTGGTATAGAATTAGTGATTCCCATAATAGGTGCACTAAGAAACACTCCACCACTATCCTACTCAGGAATTTTTATGTTGGTATCTCTAGCTGGAATAGATATGTTCTTGATAGTCTCGCAAAAGGAAACTTCCTAAGTACTCCTGCATTAGAAGCTAGCTGCATTATTGAGAGTCTATTTGGAATACCTCCTGTTGATGAAGTTAAAACTAAAATCTCTCTTGAAGATGTTATGAAAAAATTGGAAACCTTAGAGAAAATTTTTCCAAGTATTGAAGCTAAATTGGAAATGTTACTTGATAAAACTGATGAACTTGATAAATCCTTAGGAGGAATTGATGAAAGAATTAGTGTCCTAGGAACTTGTGCTGTCCATGATGATCAAAGCAATAGGATTGACGAACTTGAAAAAGCTATGGGAACCTTGGGTTCAACATTTTCTTCTCTTAAATATAAGGAGAAATCTTATGTGGGTAAGGAGCAAAAGTTTATGTATGTCTCTAAAGTGCCTAAACCAAAAAGTATTATTATAGGCCTAAAATTGACAAAGCCCTTAGTGCCACTACGGATGGGGGAGCTCATAATAATGATGCACCACCCTTTGATAATACTTGATACACACTTTCTGCGCCTAGCTGAAAGGCGTTAAAGAAAAGCGCTTATGGGAGACAACCCATGGTTTTTACCTACAGTACTTTGTTTTTATTTTGTGTCTTGGAAGTTGTTTACTACTGTAGCAACCTCTCCTTATCTTAGTTTAGTGTTTTATTGTGCCAAGTAAAGTCGTTGATAGTAAAGTTCATACTAGATTTGGATTACTGCGCAGAAACAGATTTCTTTGCTGTCACGAATCTGGGATGTTTTCTCTGTAGGTAACTCATAAAATTATGCCAATTTACGTGAGTGATCCTCAGATATGTACGCAACTTTCATTCAATTTGAGTATTTTCATTTGAGCAAGTCTGGTGCCTCGATAAAATTCGTCAATACGAACTGTTCTGTTTTGACAGATTCTGCCTTTTATTTCGCATTGCCTCTTTTGCTATGTTGGATGAATTTCTTTGATCCATTAATGTCCAGTAGCTTTATGCAATGTCCAGAAGTGTTAAGAATGATTATGTCACCTCTGAACATGTTAATTTTTATCGCCACTAACCCTCTAATGAGTTGTTCTAAGTTTGGTGTGGAGGAAGTTTTCAAGGATCAAGAGAGGAGTATGATGCAACATGATCAAGGAGAGTGAAAGCTCTAAGCTTGGGGATGCCCCGGTGGTTCACCCCTGCATATTCTAAGAAGACTCAAGCGTCTAAGCTTGGGGATGCCCAAGGCATCCCCTTCTTCATCGACAACATTATCAGGTTCCTCCCCTGAAACTATATTTTTATTCCATCACATCTTATGTGCTTTTCTTAGAGCGTCGGTTTGTTTTTGTTTTTTGTTTTGTTTGAATAAAATGGATCCTAGCATTCACTTTATGGGAGAGAGACACGCTCCGCTGTAGCATATGGACAAGTATGTCCTTAGTTTCTACTCATAGTATTCATGGCGAAGTTTCTTCTTCGTTAAATTGTTATATGGTTGGAATTGGAAAATGATACATGTAGTAATTGCTATAAATGTCTTGGGTAATGTGATACTTGGCAATTGTTGTGCTCATGTTTAAGCTCTTGCATCATATACTTTGCACCCATTAATGAAGAAATACATAGAGCATGCTAAAATTTGGTTTGCATATTTGGTCTCTCTAAGGTCTAGATAATTTCTAGTATTGAGTTTGAACGACAAGGAAGACGGTGTAGAGTCTTATAATGTTTACAATATGTCTTTTATGTGAGTTTTGCTGCACCGGTTCATCCTTGTGTTTGTTTCAAATAGCCTTGCTAGCCTAAACCTTGTATCGAGAGGGATTACCTCTCATGCATCCAAAATACTTGAGCCAACCACTATGCCATTTGTGTCCACCATACCTACCTACTACATGGTATTTTCCGCCATTCCAAAGTAAATTGCTTGAGTGCTACCTTTAAAATTCCATCATTCACTTTTGCAATATATAGCTCATGGGACAAATAGCTTAAAAACTATTGTGGTATTGAATATGTTCTTATGCACTTTATCTCTTATTAAGTTGCTTGTTGTGCGATAACCATGTTCACTGGGGACGTCATCAACTACTCTTTGTTGAATTTCATGTGAGTTGCTATGCATGTTCGTCTTGTCTGAAGTAAGGGAGATCTACCACCTTATGGTTAAGCATGCATATTGTTAGAGAAGTACATTGGGCCGCTAACTAAAGCCATGATCCATGGTGGAAGTTTCAGTTTTGGACATATATCCTCAATCTCATATGAGAAAATTATTAATTGTTGTTACATGCTTATGCATAAAAGAGGAGTCCATTATCTGTTGTCTATGTTGTCCCGGTATGGATGTCTAAGTTGAGAATAATCAATAGCGAGAAATCCAATGCGAGCTTTCTCCTTAGACCTTTGTACAGGCGGCATAGAGGTACCCCATTGTGACACTTGGTTAAAACATGTGCATTGCGATGATCCGGTAGTCCAAGCTAATTAGGACAAGGTGCGGGCACTATTAGTATACTATGCATGAGGCTTGCAACTTGTAAGATATAATTTACATGATACATATGCTTTATTACTATCGTTGACAAAATTGTTTCATGTTTTCAAAATCAAAGCTCTAGCACAAATATAGCAATCGATGCTTTTCCTCTATGGAGGACCATTCTTTGACTTTCATTGTTGAGTCAGTTCACCTATTTCTCTCCACCTCAAGAAGCAAACACTTGTGTGAACTGTGCATTGATTCCTACATACTTGCATATTGCACTTATTATATTACTCTATGTTGACAATTATCCATGAGATATACATGTTACAAGTTGAAAGCAACCGCTGAAACTTGATCTTCCTTTGTGTTGCTTCAATGCTTTCACTACATATGCTTTACAAATAGTATGATCAAGGTTATGATGGCATGTCACTCCAGAAATTATCTTTGTTATCGTTTTACCGCTTCGGACGAAGCGTAACTAAGCAGGGGATGCTGATACGTCTCCAACGTATCGATAATTTCTTATGTTCCATGCCACATTATTGATGTTATCTACATGTTTTATGCACATTTTATGTCATATTCGTGCATTTTACGGAACTAACCTATTAACAAGATGCGAAGTGCCGATTCTTTGTTTTCTGTTGTTTTTGGTTTCAGAAATCCTAGTAACGAAATATTCTCGGAATTGGACGAAATCAACGCCCAGGGTCCTATTTTGCCACAAAGCTTCCAGAAGACCGAAGAGGAGACGAAGTGGGGCCACGAGGTGGCCACACCCTAGGGCGGCGCCCCCCCCTTGGCCGCGCGGCCCTGTGGTGTGGGCCCCTCGTGCCGCCTCCTGACCTGTCCTTCCGCCTACTTAAAGCCTCCGTCGCGAAACCCCCAGTACCGAGAGCCACGATACGGAAAACCTTCCAGAGACGACGCCGCCGCCAATCCCATCTCGGGGGATTCAGGAGATCGCCTCCGGCACCCTGCCGGAGAGGGGAATCATCTCCCGGAGGACTCTACGCCGCCATGGTCGCCTCCGGAGTGATGTGTGAGTAGTCTACCCCTGGACTATGGGTCCATAGCAGTAGCTAGATGGTTGTCTTCTCCCCATTGTGCTTCATTGTCGGATCTTGTGAGCTGCCTAACATGATCAAGATCATCTATCTGTAATTCTATATGTTGCGTTTGTTGGGATCCGATGAATAGAGAATACTTGTTATGTTGATTATCAAAGTTATGTCTATGTGTTGTTTATGATCTTGCATGCTCTCCGATGTTAGTAGATGCTCTGGCCAAGTTGATTCTAGTAACTCCCAGCGGGGGTATTTAGGCTCGATATTGGGTGCATGTCTCCGTGAATCTGGAGGGGTGACAAGAACCTAGATGGTTATGGATGTCTTTGTTGCCACTAGGGATAAAACATTGGTGCTATGTTCAAGGATGTAGTCACCGATTACATTACGCGCAATACTTAATGCAATTGTCTCGTTGTTAGCAACTTAATACTGGAGGGGGTTCGGATGATAACCTGAAGGTGGACTTTTTAGGCATAGATGCATGCTGGATAGCGGTCTATGTACTTTGTCGTAATGCCCAATTAAATCTCACTATACTCATCATAATATGTATGTGCATGGTCATGCCCTCTTTATTTGTCAATTGCCCAACTGTAATTTGTTCACCCAACAGGTGGTTTATCTAATGGGAGAGACACCTCTAGTGACCTGGGGACCCCGGTCCCATTCTCTATCTTGAAATACAATCTCTTGCAATCTTGTTCTCTTGTTTTCTGCAAACAATCATCATCCACACTATACATCTAATCCTTTGTTACAGCAAGCCGGTGAGATTGACAACCTCACTGTTTCGTTGGGGCAAAGTACTTTGGTTGTGTTGTGCAGGTTCCACGTTGGCGCCGGAATTCCTGGTGTTGCGCCGCACTACATCCCGCCGCCATCAACCTTCAACGTGCTTCTTGGCTCCTACTGGTTCGATAAACCTTGGTTTCATACCGAGGAAAACTTGCTTTGTACGCATCACACCTTCCTCTTGGGGTTCCCAACGGACGCGTGTTGTACGCGTATCAAGCTCTTTTTCTGGCGCCGTTGCCGGGGAGATCAAGACACGCTGCAAGGGGAGTCTCCACTTCCCAATCTCTTTACTTTGTTTTTGTCTTGCTTAGTTTTGTTTACTACTTTGTTTGCTGCACTAAATCAAAATACAAAAAAATAAGTTGCTAGTTTTACTTTATTTGCTATCTTGTTTGCTATATCAAAAACACAAAAAAATTAGTTACTTGCATTTACTTTATCTAGTTTGCTTTATTTACTACTACTAAAATGAGTAATCCTGAAGTTGAAGTTCGTATGTTTAAGCAAAGAGGGGGAGAATGTTTAAGAGATGCTTGGTATAGAAGTTGAAGTATTCCGCGTGTGCAACATGGCTTACACCCGTTGTATATGAACGTTGAATCTATCACATCCGATCATCACGAGATGCTTTGAAACGACAAACTTTGGCAACGGTGCATTCGAGGGGAGAACACTTTATTATCTTGATATTAATGTGAGGGATCATCTTATAATGCTACCGTCGCGTTCTAAGCAAAATAAGATGCATAAAGGATTAACATCACATGCAATTCATATGTGATATGATATGGCCCTTTTGTCTTTGCGCCTTTGATCTTCATCTCCAAAGCACGAACATGATCTCCATCATCAACGGGCATGATCTCCATCATCGTCGGCATAGTGTCAAGGTCCATGGCGCCGTCTTCATGGTTGTTCACCTCATGTAGCAACTATTACAACTACTTTGAAATACTACTCAACATGAAAATTAAATACAACCATAAGGCTCCTGCCGGTTGCCACAATACAATAATGATCATCTCATACATATTCATCATCACATTATGGCCATATCATATCACCAAACCCTGCAAAAACAAGTTAGACGTCTCTAATTTGGTTTGCATATTTTACGTGGTTTAGGGTTTTCGAGAGATCTAATCTACCTACGAACATGAACCACAACGGTGATACTAGTGTTGTCAATAGAAGAGTAAATTGAATCTTCACTATAGTAGGAGAGACAGACACCCGCAAAGCCTCTTATGCAATACAAGTTGCATGTCGAACGAGGAACAAGTCTCATGAACGCGGTCATGTAAAGTTAGTCCGGGCCGCTTCATCCCACTATGCCACAAAGATGCAAAGTACTCAAACTAAAGACAACAAGAGCATCAACGCCCACGAAACCATTGTGTTCTACTCGTGCAACCATCTATGCATAGACACGGCTCTGATACCACTGTAGGGATTCGTTGCATAGAAAACAAAAATTTTCCTACCGCGAGAACGCAATCCAAGCCAAGATGCAATCTAGAAGATGGGAGCAACGAGGGGATGAACGAGACTAACCCTTGAAGATTTCCAAAGCCTATAAGAGTAGGCTCTTATTGCTGTGGTAGACGATCACTTGCCGCTTGCAAAAGCGCGTAGAAGATCTTGATCACGGTGCCACGATCGGGCAACACCTCCGTACTCGGTCACACGTTCGGTGTTGATGAAGACGACGTCCTTCTCCCCGTTCCAGCGGGCAGGGGAAGTAGTAGATCCTCCTCGGAATCCCGGCAGCACGACGGCGTGGTGGCGGTGGTGGTGGAGAACTCCGACAGAGCTTTCTATGTGGGAGAGAGAGGTAGGAGGGAACCGTTATGGTTTGGGAGAGGGGGCGCCGGCTAGGGCAGCCTTGAGGGATGCGGCCATGGTGGTGTTGTGGTGGCCGGCCAGCCCCTCTCCTCCCCTCTTTATATAGGTGAAAGCCCCAAGGTTTAGGTCAAAGTGTCCGAATAAGACCCCAACAAAAACCTTCCAAGTAACCAAACCTAGGGGGAGTGGGACTCCCCCCTTTCCTTGGTGGGGTGGCCGGCCACCATGGTGGGGAGTCCACTTGGGACTCCTCCTCCCTTAGGCCGATCGGCCAAGGTGGGTGGAGTCCCTCTGGGACTCCACCTTCCATCCTTATTTCTTCCGGACTCTTCTAGAACCTTCTAGAACCTTCCAGAAAAAATACCGGATCATTTTCAAACCTAGAAAATGACTTCCTATATATGAATCTTATTCTCCGGACCATTCCGGAACTGCTCGTGATGTCCTGGATCCCATCCGAGACTCCGAACAAAACTTCGAACTCCATTCCAAATTCCATATCTACTTAAACGACATCAAACCTTAAGTGTGTCACCCTACGGTTCGTGAACTATGTGGACATGGTTGAGTACTCTCTCCGACCAATAACCAATAGCGGGATCTGGAGATCCATAATGGCTCCCACATATTCAACGATGACTTTAGTGATCGAATGAACCATTCACATACGATACCAATTCCCTTTGTCACGCGATATTTTACTTGTCCGAGGTTTGATCATCGGTATCACTCTATATCTTGTTCAACCTCGTCTCCTGACAAGTACTCTTTACTCGTACCGTGGTATGTGGTCTCTTATGAACTTATTCATATGCTTGCAAGACATTAGACGACATTCCACCGAGAGGGCCCAGAGTATATCTATCCGTCATCGGGATGGACAAATCCCACTGTTGATCCAGATGCCTCAACTCATACTTTCCGGATACTTAATCCCACCTTTATAACCACCCATTTACGCAGTGGCGTTTGATGTAATCAAAGTACCTTTCCGGTATAAGTGATTTACATGATCTCATGGTCATAAGGACTAGGTAACTATGTATCGAAAGCTTATAGCAAATAACTTAATGACGTGATCTTATGCTACGCTTAATTGGGTGTGTCCATTACATCATTCATACAATGATATAACCTTGTTATTAATAACATCCAATATTCATGATTATGAAACTAATCATCCATTAATCAACAAGCTAGTTTAAGAGGCATACTAGGGACTCTTTGTTGTTCACATAACACACATGTATCAATGTTTCGGTTAATACAATTATAGCATGGTATGTAAATATTATCATAAACACAAAGATATATTATAATAATCATTTTATTATTGCCTCTTGGGCATATCTCCAACAGTCTATTTCACAGGCATTTCGGTGGTACTTCAACAACCCAGATATTTTAATATTTCTACAAAATTGTAACCAACAATCTTGATACCAAGGACGCGGTCGAGTTTTGGATGTTTCTTCAGCTATTTTTGAAAAGGAATCCCGCATTCTTAAACCTGAAAATATTGTTTTAAAAAAAAGAATGTTGCACTGTAAACAACACGGACGCGGCGTGCGCCGCGTCGCAAACTTCCTAGTCCGCATCAATCCCCAATCTTTTTCACTCGACTGAAACAGGCGGCGGCCACGAAGCAGACCCCTCCCGTGTCGCTGCAGTGAGAGGATCTCTCACCGGCGGCGAGAGGAGCTCCCTCTACGCCCTTCCTCGTAGGAGACTCCTCCTGGAGGTGGGTGCCGGGCGCGACGCCGTCCACGAGACCCAGCACGGCCGGGCTCCAAGTGCTCGCACGGCGGTCGCGTCCGCTCGACGGCGGGGTGGGAAGCCGGGGCTGAGGACCACGAGGCGGCGGCGTCTTGGCCAGGCGCGGCGACGGTGGAGGGGTGGCGGGCGGCCGGGACGACATGAGCGATGGCGCGACACCTGAGCCGAAGACGAAAGCGACCAGTCAGCGCCGAGACGAAGTCGGGCTCGTGGCCCTCGCGAACCTGCGCGCGAGGCGCGTCCGGGAAGCGAACCACCGACGACAACATCAGGAGGAGCGCGCCCGCTCCAATTTCAACAACCGTGGGGATCGGAGACAGCAATGCGGTGCGACCTCCTGCTCTTCATCATCGTCGACAATAGTGTCCTCCTCCGGAGGCAGGGTTGCCTCGACAGGGGCGACACTACTCCGGCGGTCGAAGCCGCTAGCGCCGTCATCTTGAAGGAGATGAAGAATTAGGGAAAGAAACCGTCCAGGCATGGATTCTTCTCACCTTACTGCCTGTAGAATTCCTTCTCGTTGATCTTCCCTTCTTGTTCTTCTCGAAATCGCTCAGATGGAGAGCGTGCTGATAAATATAGGAGAGAGACAACAAATGATTCAATTGTTCTGTTCCATTGATGATTCACAACTTATATACAAGGGGAAGAGACGCGAATATAGGTCACGTCCGTTGGAAAAGGTGTGAGAAAGGATTGTATTACAAACCAACCAACACAGAGAATTACATGAGGAAGGATTATCCCTTTAATTAAACCTACTTAATTAAATCCTAACAAATCGCCCGGGCCGGCCTAAAAATTTGGAGCTAAACCCTACCACCGCGCGCCCGGGCCGGGCTAAACATTTCGAGCTAAATCACTTTTTTTTTTTAATCACGATGACCCGATCCACCTCCAAATCCTCCAATCTATATAGTCCCATTCGCTCCCATCCGATTCCCATCGAAATCTAGGGTTTATCCACTCCCGCCGCCTCCGTCGCCGCCGTACCCCTCAGTTCTCCGACATGGCTCGCAGTTACGAGCCGGAGCCCTCTCCCGTTCTGATCCCCAGTTTGATTTGCATGGCACGTTGATCTGACGCGCCGTTGCTCGCTCGCAGTTCGTCGCCGATGGCGTGTTTCTGGCGGAGCTGAACGAGATGCTGACCCGCGAGCTCGGGGAGGACGGCTTCGCCGGCGTCGAGATCCGGGTCACCCCCATGCGCACCGAGATCATCATCCGCGCCACCCGCACGCAGAACGTCCTCGGTACGTGCATTTCTGGACACCCATTCTGATCAGATCAGCAATTATACGATGTATCCTTTTGTAGTTTCTATTATGCCGAATCTCACATTTTATTCCTTTGTTGCCCTGATTTGTGGCCTTCAGGCGAGAAGGGTCGGAGGATCAGGGAGCTGACGTCGGTGGTGCAGAAGCGCTTCAACTTTCCCGACGGAAGCGTGGAGCTCTACGCCGAGAAGGTCATGTACCGCGGCCTCTGCGCCGTTGCGCAGGCCGAGTCCCTCCGCTACAAGCTCCTCGGTGGCCTCGCTGTTCGAAGGTTGTTCTCGAACCCACTGGCACCGAAACTAATGTTATTGCGTAGCATAGTACCATGTCATCTTCACAACAGGCCTGGCACACTGCCCACCAGGCCTGTGTTCGATGGTGACATAAATCAATCCCCACCCTCTATTGCATCATGTAAGCAGTGGGATTTGCTATTGCTCCATGGCTTACTGCTTTGGAGGGAATATGACCCTATATTGCTTCGGATGCGGTTCTTGTGCTGTTGTTAGCTATACTGTTATTTCATCTATAAAGCAAATAGGTTCACCTTATGCCAACTTTGTGTCGGAAGATGACTAGATTACCTGTGCCAACCAGACTTCATTTGTTGGAAGCTTTGTCTATAGGCTTCTAATGTGTTCATAACTGGTTGGCCTCATTATCTGCATTTACTTTCACACTGTCTTTTTTTCTTTTGTTAGGATGGGCTTATCAAGCTGCTAATTAGTTTTTGTTATTGCTGTTCATATCTTATATCAATTGTTAATTGGGTGCTCTCTGGCTAAGTAAGTGATTGTATTTTCAGGGCATGCTATGGTGTACTCAGGTTTGTCATGGAAAGCGGTGCGAAGGGTTGTGAGGTACCTGCCCTGTTAACTAAGTTTGTCTAGTTTTGATTGGGTCAATGTAGCTCATCTGCTGATAGGCCATTTTGTTTTTTCCAGGTCATTGTGAGTGGGAAGCTTAGGGCACAGCGTGCTAAATCCATGAAGTTCAAGGATGGGTATATGATCTCTTCTGGCCATCCAGTCAACCAGTATATCGATGGAGCTGTGAGGCATGTTCTTCTCAGACAGGTTTGGGGCTAGCTACTTCACATGAAGTTAGTTGATATAGAAGTTTGGTATTGTTGTAGTGTTAATATTGCAGTTATGCATGGTGGGATTTTTTACTACTGTATTCATATTGGATGGAATAATCACTTGAAATTGTTAGTGTGTTAGCTTCTTTTCACCCTTCCAGCTTAAGCCTTCGATTTGGTTGTCTATTGCTCATGCTGGATGTGGGTTAAATAGTCACTGTTGTACATGGTAGTATATTATTTGTTCATCACAATATAATAGAGTAAACCAGTCATATTTGTTTATAGTTCACTTGTCCATCATGACTTGGAGTTGACCAAGTCCAGCCAATCATCTGATAAAATTATCATCAATGTAGATGACGCGAAATCAAACCTATGCATACACACCTGATTATTTCATTGATGTGCGTACAGACCTGATGTAAACTGGGCATTGTTTGTCTTTCTGTATGTGCCTACAAGTAATGTGATGATGGATTCTTGTTCTTTTTGTTGTTCCTTCCAGTTGGATGATAGTGCTCTGGATGCTGTAATGAAGAAGCTAAGTCCTAGGAGGAGAACCTGGCTGGAGTTCACATGCTTCACCGCTGCACTAGACAAGATGGTACGTCAACTTGTCTTCACCCTCGAGAGAAATTGCTGTGCAAGAGGGATGTGGGAATCTTGCCTGTACTTACCCTTGGATGCTACATCTGTTAGGATTTTCTTTGTTATGTAAGGGATGAACACAGATAGATAGGTTACTGCCTATGAAACAGATTGGTGTTCTGCTCCAACGGAAGTTCAGAGCTGGGTAGGCTGTAGATGTGAAATTGCTTGCTTAGGCTCCCTAATTCGTTCATGATTGCAATCTGTAGAAAACATTAGGCCTAATTGCAATCTGGGCAGATCTTGATGTATGTGGTACAACATGCGGAAATGCTATGTAAGATTGGGAGTTTAAGCATGTCTACTTAGTATTTTCCGTTACATATATATTTTGAATGCTTAACCTGATTTCTAATCAGCTTAATGCGTCTTATGACCACTTATTGTATTTGTCCAAATACAGTTTACTGCTTCTTATAAAATGCAATTAGAGCGGCTTACCACTAACTTTGTGGATAAGGTAATAATATGAAATGCATGCCAGTTCTTTTTTTTACATTGTAACATGAAGAGCAGGCCCATATTTTTTCCCGTCGGGTTTTTTTTGGGTGGGACGGTTGGATGTATTTTACTTGGTCTAATCGTTAGGTGAAAGCTGATCTGTGTACTATTTGTGGGGTTGCTGTAGGTAAATTCATGTACGATTTGTGGAGTAGTAGTGGAGATTAAGTGGGGATGATTCAAGGATCTCCATTGTCCTGTGTACGATATTTTTGGTGGACGTAAAAAAGATAAACTTCACAGTTTTATTAGTAGTGTAGATTTATATGGTCAAAACTGTTTACAACTGAAAGCCAACTAATAAAAGCAGCTGAGACCAAGCTTGGCGGACGCGCCCACCTGTTCTCGCTACAAATGTCGTTGCATGCTCTGATATCATGCCATCCCACGATGAGCATAACAATGACCTAATCTATGTTGAGACACGTTACACGACTAAATTTATTCCCTAACTCGGGAAGTAAAGGGGAAGACTAAAACAGAATTATAGCTAAAAGTCATGGTTTCAATGGCGTTTTCTCGAGTAAGTCCGACGTCGCCAGGTCTTACCATGGTGGTGGAGATGGTAACATCAGGATGTTCGTGTTTATATTCCAGTCCACCTTTTTAATGAATTTGTCCCAACAACTAATTTTCACACGTTCATCATCTTCTCAGAGCACCATGTATTTTCCTTCTACACTCAAATGTGGATGGTATTGAAGTACAGTTACAGGTCCGTTTTGCGTAAAATCATTGCAAAATCATTTTGCGCAAGACGAATCTGTAACTGTACTTTATTATCATACAGATGTGAGTGTAGAAGACAAATACATGGTGCTCCCAGGAAATGATGGACATGTGAAAATTAGTTGTTGACACGAATTCATTAAAAAGGTGGGCTGCAATATAAACACGAAGATCGTGATGCTGTTTTTCGGATGTCGTACTGACGATAGCAAGACCAGCTGGTTGATTATTCACTACGACATCTGAAGAACAACATCAAGATGTTCGTGTTTATATTCCAGCCCATCTTTTCAATGAATTTGTCCCAACAACTAATTTTCACACGCTTCTCGGAGCACAATGTATTTTCCTTCTACACTCAAATGTGGATGGTATTGAAGTACAGTTACATGTCCGTTTTGCGTAAAATCATTGCGCAAGACGAATCTGTAACTGTACTTTAATATCATACAGATGTGATTGTAGAAGACAAATACATGGTGCTCACAGGAAATGATGGACATGTGAAAATTAGTTGTTGACACGAATTCATTAAAAAGGTGGGCTGCAATATAAACATGAAGATCGTGATGCAGTTTTTCGGATGTTGTACTGACGATATCAAAACCAGTTCGTTGATTATTCACCGTCTCCACCATCGTGGTAAGACCTAGCGACGTCGGGCTTACCCGAGGAAGCGTCATTGAAAGTATGACTTTTAGCTATAATTCTGTTTTAGCCTTTCCTTTACTTCCCGAGTTAGGGATTCTAAAGGTATAATAGGCGCACCCTCATCAAGCTTCTAGGTAAATCAGAATTGACTGGCCATAAGATTTTACCTCGACAAATCTAAACCGTCCATTTTTTTTACCTTGCCGGTATAAAAGGAGAAGATCCTATGGAGCAACCCTAGCCACTTTTCTCCCAATCCCCGCCCGAGGCTAGCCAAAGACGGCGATTTTTCTCCTGCCCCTCCTCTCCCGTGCCCCCTCCTCTTCCCCTGCTTTGGCTGCAGCCACCACTCCCTCCTGGCCGATCTCCCGTCTTCGCCATGGTCGGGCGGTAGCAGCGCCGGCCTTGGACGCGAGCACCGCGTGCGGGACGAGCTGGGCGCCGGCCTTGGGCGCGAGCGGGACAAACGATATGTGGAGGCTGTCGCCCGACCCGCTGATGGCGAAGAAGAGCAAGGGGCGGGCCGGCACCCCCACGGAGTCGCTGGGGACTGCTGGGAGGAGGAGCACACGATCTCCTGGCCTACTTCGTCACCGAGGATGCAGACTAGCAGCCCAGGAACCTGCCCTCTTCCGCCTCTTCTTCAAAGGAGACCAGTAGGTTATCTCCTCTCCCTCTCTTTCTCTCCTCTCTCTCTCTCTCTCTCTCAAAGGAACAGAGAAAATCTCAACTTTATTAGTTGGTGCAGATCCGTTTTAATATGCTCACAAGGTGCTTGATGAAAACTCTAGCTTATATTATTATTGACAGGAAGTGGCAGCGCGTGGTGGTGGTCCTCGGCAACGACGAGAGGGAGACGGGATGGATGCTTCAAGATTCAATGCGGTTGTAATGACCCTCCAATCCATTTGGCTCCATTTGGCTTATATGTTTGATGTGTGACCTAAACGTTTGTTAGTTTTGTTTCATGGATAATTATTTGTTTGGCGTGAATTACTCCAGAGCAGGGTGTATACAATATTCTTTAGATTTTGGTTATATTAGGCTGGTCTTTTTTGATGGTATGGGCAAAGAGATTATTTGTATGTCATTGTTTTTATTTATTTTGGCCAGCATTTTTGTGAATAAGTTCTAATAGGGAGATTGTAGCTCCTTTTTGTAGATCTAAATTCCAGCTCTTTATTTTATAGGGCACCTACACATTTTAGATTTATTGTTTGCTGCTTTGTTTACATGCAAGGTATGAGAACCAGGATGCAAATGCTACATCGCAACCTGTGTACCAAGCTTGAAGAAATTTAGAAATTGAGGGAGCATAAAATCCAAGAGCTTTTACATCAGAATGTTGCTGTTGAGTTGGCATGGTATACCCTTTGCCTTCTCATGCATTTCAATTCTTCCTGCAACTTCATTTTAAATAATCTTTAGAAAATTCCATACTGTCTAAATGGCATGATAAGCCCACAGTTTAAGTCTTGAAAATTATAGTAGTACTTATGTCTTCATGGGGGTTCAGCTATGCATTTAGTGTCTTTTCATAACAGACCCAACACCTTATATGATGCATTTAGTGTCTTTGCCCAATTGACTATTTACTTCTTTTTGCTTTTTGCTGTGTTTGACTTGATGTAGTGATGCAGTTGCTTACGTGATGCAGATATTCAGCCCATAGCCAATGTATTTGTTGGTGTGTTTGAGGTGGATGTATCAAACTGGCCACCATTTATGCCAAATGGTTTCAAAGGTGTTGTAACCGGATCCACAGTAGTCTTATTTGCCTATGTTGGATTTGATGCAGTTGCTAATTCTGCCGAGGAAGTTAAATGACCACTGGTAAATTCAATATTTCCCATACTATCACCTTTAAGTCTTTTCTGTCATCATAATTCATTTGCTTCTATGAATATTGAATTGCTTCTCCAATTTCCAGTAGATATTTTCTCTTTTGCCACCATAATCCATTTGCCTCTTATAATTTTGAAGTGTTCAGCAATCTATTTCTCTTTTATCACCTTTGATTTTTATATGTAATCTAGCTTGGATCTCTGATAGCTATGTGGAATATGTTTGGAATTGCCTAGGTCCTCAAGTATTGCCATGTGGTTGTTGGTGCATATATGCAGAGCCAGGCCTGCAAAATGGGGATTTCGGCATTTAATTTTCTTCTCAAATGTGAACATAATATCTGCACTGTATGATCAATGAAACCAGTAGAGGATTCTATGATTACAAAAACTAGGATTAGTTATATGAAGTTCAGTTTGTTTATATGCCAGCGCACGGTTGTTCCCAAGGCATGCCCCTAACTTGCTACTGATAAGAACAAAATGTATACATGTTAGCTTCTCAGAGTGATTTATTAAGCCTGTATAGGATTGGATTCATGGTTGTTTGATCTAAATATCTCCCTCAGGGTTAACTGATTTATGTGAGTGCATTTTAGGAGGATCTCATGATGTGACTGAAGAAGATGGGGATCCTAAATTGCCGGAGATGATGTCTCAAGGAATGAGCATTGTTTTGGGTTATCAGACTGGTGGGTGGATGGTGAGGAGAACGGTAGAGGTCATGAACATTGTTGTCTGAGCACATCTCAAGGGACTGAAGTTTCTCTACCCCAATGATGTTGAGGTACTGACACATATTTCCATGTGGCTTATGCAGAATTTGCTTTACCGGAGTCATAATTTAACTTGCGTAACTTTTCTTGCAGTGTGCAGAAGATGTAAAGTTTTTTTTTTTTTTTTTTTTTTTTTTGCATGAGGTAGTGATTCAAACTTAATCGGGTCAACTCCACATGTCTACAAATTATGTATGTCCTCAGTCCAATTAGGCTAGCGCCAGTTATATTTTGCGTTTCTGCTTTTTGGTTGTTATTTGATTTTATTCTCTGTTTGTTAGGTGCAGGTGTATTTTAAAGGGGAAAAAGAGATGAAGCTGGCCCCGGTTTGTCATGAAGGATTTCCCTCCTCTGCCGTTTGACTTCCCGGTGGGCGGCGCCATTTTGGTCATCCGAAAGCAGCCACACATCTAGGTTTCTCTCTCTGCTACTGCTTGAAAACAGCCTCTCTCTCCTACTGCTTGGAAACGGATGCTTTGAGACTTTCTGGAGTAGTAAAGAGGAGACAGGGGCAAGAGGAGAAGAGGAAATCCACTGATGCTTCTTCACACTACCCCTATAATGTAGACAAATAGAACAACTGGTCAGCTGAGTACTTGTACACCTACCATTCACCTATTTGAATTTTCTAAGTCAGTGCAAAGTTTTAATTAGCTTTCAGGTAAAGCCATGGTGGAAAGCGGAAACTCACATGATTTGTTTGCAGGGTCTTGCGGAAATGGGATGAAGATTTATGTATACTATGTGAAACACTGCTTTTCTGCGAAAAATAAGCTATTAGGTAAGTAACTACATGTTAGACAAAGTACATATCTGCTTGCCTTTTGAGTCCATTGAAAAATCAAAAAAAAATCTATGTTGCTAATTTTGTATTCTCTCCCAAATCTGCAAGAAAAGCTAATTCAAAATAAGGCGGATATGGTTTTTATGCAACGGTGACCATAGTGTTGTAAATGGATAAGAGTTTATGCAACAACAGATATAATGGGGCATACCAATATTTGACCAAGTGCGCTGCTCCATCCAAAGTAGCAAGATGCGTGTTAAAATCATCATAGTTCTATATTGCTCTTTTCTCTACAACCAGAAAAATGGAAATGAAGCAAATACATGTTAGAGTGAGAGTTTTATATGTAAGATCTGAAAAAATTGACAATTCTACTGACCTTACGTTAAACAGTAGAGAAATAGCGGACACATATTCATTGATTGAAAAAATGAAAAGGGGTGCCAGAAACACTTTTTATGATTCTTGACCTACTGAGGTACCACATTTATCGGTTACCATGGTTCTTCTACCATTCTTCTCTCTGCAATCGCAAAGGACATGCATATGCACACAAGCAGCATCCCCTCCCCCCTAATTTAGGACAACATCCTTTCACTTCTTTTTGTAGCAGCCTTGTGATTTACATATTTACTTGCACATCTTTGGAGTGAAGAGTGCCATTAACCCCTTCACCAAATACATGTACTTCATATATGCTTAGCCAGACATGTTATTTAATAATTAAGAGTTATTTATATGCATAAGCACCTGATAAACATTGCTGCCTTATCAAGCAGCGTTGTTAAGATTGGCACCTTACATCAAGAAAAATGGGTTTCTTAGCACATGGATTTGGCATTTAACTTTCTAAACTTGTGATTGATTTACTTGCTAGGATGAAGTGTAGGCTATTGAAGGAACAAATGCTCAAAATAGTCTTTTTTTTGGCAACTGAAAGCTGAAGATGTCAAAGCACTTGTATTGGACATGCAAGCAAGATTGCTTCTGGATATGCTAGGCAAGGGAATAGAGTCTGCCTGATAAATCCATCATCTCTGCTATCTACGATTGCTTGATGAGGAATTTATGATGGGTGGATAGTGCCCCGCTTACATATGAAAAATGGATTTATTTATTTGCTCAGAGTTCGTTTGTACATGCACATTTTTTATATTTGGTACTTTCCAAAGGACAATAAGAAAGGGCACCACCTGCTAGTCTTGTCGTTGCCGGAGCAATCGCCGAGAACGGCGTGTGCTTTCGGCTCGTCAAGGTGGAGGAGAGTGGTGCGGTGGAGAGCCGATGCGGTTGGTGCCGCTGGAGATAGCTCGATGCTGGCATGCGCCATGAACAAAGCTGGCTCCTCCTCCCCCGCCTGTGCGACGTGGACCTGGCCACGTCTTGGCTGTTGGCACTCGTTGGCCCAGTGACCAAGCTTGCCGCAGTTGTGGCAGGCGTCGTCCTTTGCCGGCGGCGCCTCTGCCGGCATCACCTTGCGCCTTGGCATGGCCATCCTTCCATGCCTTGCGTGGCCTGCCGCTCTTGCGGCCGCCTGTCGAGGAAGAAGGCTCCCCCTTCTTCCTGTCACCGTGGCCAGTGTCCCACTGCTCCCGAGTGAGGAGCATCTTCCCGCCGGTGGTTATGGGCCCTAACGAAGACTGTGGCTCGTCGGTGTCGACGACCTTGAGGTGACCTATCGCCTCCTCGATCGTTATGGTGGAGAGGTCTAGCAGGGACTCGAGCGAGCCATCTGCTTGTACTTCTCGGGGACGCAACGAAAGAGCTTCTCGACAGCTCTCTCCTCGTCGTAGGTGTCATCGCCCAACTGCACCATCTTCTGCAGCAGAGTGTTAAGACGGAGAGCAAAATCATCAACGTCCTCACCTGGCTTGAAGGCTAGGTTCTCCCACTCCTTGCGAAATGCCTGCAGTGTGGACTTGCGAGCACGGTCGATGCCGATGCGTGCCGCGGCGATGGCGTCCCAAGCCTCCTTGGCAGTCTGCTTGTGGGAGAGCGAGAACTGCATCTCGGTCGGGACTGCGGCGATGAGGGCGTCTACCGCCCGTCGATCCTCATGATGGTCGACGTCGCCGTCGTGGATTGGCACCTAGAGCCTGATCTTCATGATCGCGGCCCACTCGACGTAGTTGGTTTTGGTGAGGGTAGGCCACCCAACACCGGGACCAACATCCCTGACCACCGTCCGGACCCCGTAGAGGCCGTGGTCTTGGTCATCCCAGCCGCCACCGCCGTGCGCGCCTCCTCTGGGAGCGCCATCCCGAGGTGCGTGGGCATGCTCGGCTGCCCACTGCGCTGCCCGCTGCGCTGCCTGTGGCGTCGCTGCATCGACGCTGCCATCAGCAGAAACAGAGCTGTTGGCGCTGCCGCGCAGCACCTCGACCTCCGCCGCCGCCGCATGTGCTGCCTCCGCTGCTTCTGCTGCTTCTACCTCCGCTCTGGCTGCTGCCAGCCTCGACGCCCTTGCTGTGGCCGCCGCGGCTACCGCGGCCACTCGTTCACGCTCCTCTGCCGCGGCGCGGTCGGCCTCCTGCCGACGCCGCGTGCTGGAGGTAGCCGTGTGCTGAGAGTGGCCGTCGGACATGCCTCGCTGTTGCTGGGGTGCTGAGCGCTGCTTCCAACGAGCTGCTGCTCGACAACCCGGACGGAGGGAAGTAACCAGGGGCAGTTGAGGCTGCTACTAGTTGGGGCTGCTCCCTTCCCTGTGAAGGGGAGGAGCAGGAGATGTTCAGGCTGCAAGACAACCTGGCTCTCATACCACTTGTTAGTATCTCTAGCCTCACTTTCATGAAGAAGAGGATGACACTAGAAGAGTTGGGGCAATTTTCGTTGGTTTATTTCGCACACATCTCACACAATGCCAGGCCAAACTGAGGGCACGGGGCTACAGATTTATAGCTGCTAGCCAGCCAGAACATGCTAGTCTAAAGATGCTAACTGCCAGTCCTTATGCTAGTCTAAAGATGCTAACTGCCAGTCCTTGATGCCTCTAAAAAGCAGTCAAAGATCAGGGATGCTATCCTATCCTAACCACCTGTCCTTTACAAAGGACCATGTGTGTGCTGCAGCAGCTCCATAAAGACCAGAATACAATGACTTATTCATCATCTGTGACTTAATAATTTTGGTTCTCTGCTAAGTATATATGTGAATTTGAATTTCCTAGTAATTAGCAATGGATATGCTCTGCTGACCATCTTTGCAGTTTTCCATGTTGGTGAAGTAAATGCCCTAATGATGATATCTTAGCAAAGCTATGGATTTATCTCCAAATGAAGCTTCTTTGTCATAGTTACTCTGATAGGGCGGCATTTACGGTTCTGTTTTGTTGCATAGGTGTAGTTGTACGGTATTACCAACCTGCACATTCAGATATTTGTGCACATCATGGCAGCTGCAATTTGCGTATTCTTTGGAGCTTGCTGCCATCTTCTATTTTTTTATGTTCTCCGTTGTTCTGTGACTTCATAATTTTGGTTCTCTGCTAAGCATATATGTGACTTTGAATCCTAGTAATTAGCAATGGATATGCTCTGCTGACCATCTTTGCAGTTTTCCATGTTGGTGAAGTAAATGCCCTAATGATGATATCTTAGCAAAGCTATGGATTTATCTCCAAATGAAGCTTCTTTGTCATAGTTACTCTGATAGGGCATTTACGGTTCTGTTTTGTTGCATAGGTGTAGTTGTACGGTATTACCAACCTACACATCAGATATTTGTGCACATCATGGCAGCTGCAATTTGCGTATTCTTTGGAGCTTGCTGTATCTTCTATTTTTTTATGTTCTCCATTGTTCTGTGACTTAATGATTTTGGTTCTCTGCTAATTATTTTACGAATTCTTCGATTTATTTCTTGGTTTCGTTCCTTACATAAATTGCTGAATTTCTTGAAAAGCTTGACAAGTTGACATATATGATAGATAGCACATTTCTGGGTCACATGTCGTCCTTTTAATTAACTTATATATTTAGTCATCCCAAAGCAGACCGTGTTTGGTGTTTTGGATCTTGTTTACTTTTTGGTGACGTCTCTTCCCTGGTCAACTTATGTCCATGCAGAAAATCATTAAACAAAATTGTGCCTGCGAATTCTAGGAATTATCCTCCCAAATTGTCCCCTCAATTCTTTATTTCCTCGTTTAATTGTGTTATTGAGCCCCTCTCTACTTTGAACTTTTTATTTGAATGTTCACTTTAGCCGAACATGGTTGCTATTGGTACTACAACCTGTAATGGTGGTTGTGTGTAGATCGACTTTGGAAGTGTTATATGTGACAGATGCTTAGATGAATCTATTAATGGTGTTAGTAAGTAATAAATCATTTGAAAAAAAATAATTAGAATTTAGACTAATCTACTTAAATACCTTGTCATTCATAAATTAGTAAAGTTGAGTACATGTCAATCCAGGACCTGCATTCTTCCCATTTTTTTGTTTCAAGTTCTAAATGTTCAAGGAAAAAAGAACTGTGTACTTTGTATCAAATTTGTCAAGTTTCCTAATTGTCCATAATAGTAGTCCTGTAAAGTGATGTTGAAGTATGGATTTTTTTTTTTTTGCATCTTCTGCTTTAATGTGCTATTTACTCAACTGATTCTCTTTTCAATTGTTGCCAGTCAAGCTGAATGCAAACCGTGTTGTCATTGGCACACTTCGAGGATTTGATCAGTTCATGAATTTGGTCGTGGATAACACTGTGGAGGTCAATGGAGATGAAAGGAACGACATATGGATGGTGGTGAGTAATTCTTCTTGTACTTGTTCTCTTATATGATCAGACGATAGTGCCTACTGTCAATCAGGCCATACCCAATTCAAATGTTCCCAGCTAAATTATTGGCAACTAAAATACTTTGTCAACTTCTTCTCATCTGTTCCAATTATATGACTTGATCTTATACTGTAAAAACTTCTGCAGGTTCTGAGAGGAAATAGTGTTGTGATATTTCCGCATACCTACTTCTGGTTTAGCATCTGAGCTGATGTGTTAAGTCAAAACTGATGTGTGTGCAATCGGGCATATTGTATCCTACTATGTTAATGTGTGAAATTTAGCACATTTGTATAGTTTTGGACCGTCTTCTGATACTTGATCAAAGTTAATATCGCTGAGGCTCCATGTTATTCTGGTACTATATATGAACTGTCACTAAAGCTTAACGTCAGTGTGCAGTTGTGCGATCAGATCTCTGTCTTATTGCAAGAATTTGCACGGACTACTCTTTTTGAAACTCTATTAGCATCACAAGGGTAACATTCGTGTAGGCTGAGCTCACAATGATGTCTAGATTTTTCAACTTTTAGCTTGTCACGCAATCTACTTCATGTGCATATTCAACTGGATCAGCGCCTCTGAATGCGTTCTGATCTTGGCCACCAAATTTCCATTAAGGGTATGTTTGGTTTATGCCGAGGTGCCCTAGCCAAATTTTTTTTTGGTGATGTCTTCCTTGCCCCATGAATTGTGGGGACAAGTGGCTACATGACTAGCAGGTCTAAGTGGGAGAAAGCTGAGAAGAAACTCATCGACAAAGGGATCATTCCAAAGACATCGGGGTGGACCGGACGGGCGTTCTATGGGGTTGGGGGACAGTTGAACCCATAAACAGGGCTCTGTATTTATACAAATGAACATATCGTAAAACCTTATAAAACCCTTAAAGGTGCACATCAAGAGGTATACTAGGGGAAGTTACATCTTGAAAGAGAGAACGATGACTAACACTCGGGACAAACACGAGGCACATCAGGCTCCCTTTAGTGGAAGTATGGGTTTATCAAGGAAAGGAAGAGATTCCTGACATAAGCCATCATAGGAGAAAGGCAAGGGATACAGACCGTATGCAGCAGAAAGAAGAAACATTAAGATGACAGCAGGACGGTACTTAGCCAGCAAGGTACCGGCCTATCTCAGCTGCAACATGAAGATCTTGCATTCGATGCTATCGATCCACAATCTCAACGGGAAAGCAGTGTGGCATTCCACCGAGCTCCCGACTGATGAGGCCAACACTGCCTAGAAAAGTGAACTAGAGTAGGTAGCGAGACATTTTCATGCTAAAAATTGTTAACCATCCAAACACATCAACTTTTTGGTAATAGTACCCAATAAACTAGGTGACGCCCCGCGCGTTGCGGCGGGAAATCATGTTAATAACAGTTGTTTACTCCACAAATGGCCCTATAAAATAGCCAACAAAACAATAAACTTAATTGTTCTTATTAATGGGCACTGTGTAAGAAATATGTTTTATCGAGAAAGTCAAAAAGGAGACTCCGCGGTCATGTACCTTATCTTCCATCGGCCTGTAAACATGGACTGAATAAGGTCCATCTACGGTGTTGAAAAGTTAGTTGATTGAGCTTGAATTATCTAACGATGATCTTAGCCGAAGGACCATACACCACTATTATTTTTGTAGTACCACGATGTTCTCATAGACCCAGGTACATATAAATTACAAAGAAAATTATCTACGAAAGTTAAACAAAATAGCCGGTAAAGCACATTAACTATTTGATCTTTCTTAGTGCAGATAAAGCAGAGAGAAGAGAAATTTTGTGGAAAACTATATAGTTGACCAACTCCAAGACCTTAATATATAGTTCTACATTAGTAACATTTAAGACGCCTGTGAAAATTTCTTACCCAAGAAATCCGAATGTTCAGTTTGTGCAGGCTGGCAGCCTCATAGCTTGGTTCAGTTATAGATAGATTTTTTCATCCATGCAAACCCAATAGATAGACTTTTGATACCTAAATTGGGGATACTTAACTTAAGTGTGTTCGATACAACCAAACATCCGGACAGCTCCACAAAAAAGCTTCAGACTGGTAGTATCTAATTTTTCATCCATGCTCAATAGATAGATTGATACCAAAATTGGAGAGACTTAACTGTGTTCGATACAACCAAACTTCCGGACATGCTCCACAAAAAGCTTCAGAACTTGGTAGTATAAAAGAGAATAAAAGAGAATGAACAAAAGCCTGGTGATCCTACCTTGGTAGTAGGAATAAAGTAAATAGACAACATGGCAACAAATGACTATCTTTTAATCCTTTATGTCGAATTGTTCTCGGTCTTCAACTGCGTATAATAGAGGATCTGCATCAGGAATAGGGCTTTTGGTTTCTTCAGATTCACAGTAACACATTTGATTAAATTTTACAGTAAAGAGCATCACATATAAAGTTCAAATCATAAGATGAGCATGTGATCAACTTCTTCTTCGCCTAGCAGCATACAATTGTAGGATTCAAGAGATAGCCTCCGCCAGGCTCCACAACTGAACCGATAGAACTCCCATCTGCAAGGAAAAAACGTAAAACAACAACATTATCCATCGGAAACAATCAAACATGTAGGCTCCATCCACCAAATCAAGATACTTGTTGGTCAGAACAAAAGAAGTATTACCACTTCCCACGCTAGTGGAGCCGGAGACGTCTAGAAAGGCTAGAGAAAATTAATCTGCAAGAGAAGAAAGTCCAGACAAAATCAATCTGCATTCTGCAAGAGAACAAAGTCCAGACAAAATAAATCTGAAAGAGAAGTAGCATCGACGGCATGTGAACTGAGGTGGAGAAGGTGCAGAAGAGGGAGGCGATGTCTCTCAAGGAGCACCACAGCAACGGGGTTGCAGCCTGATGAACGCTGGTCGCGTGGAAGCCCAATCGTGTAGGCCGGACGATGCATATGATGCGTACTTCAAACAGGCACATCAATGCAATCCAGCCATAGGTGTGTTGGTATATACATATGCAGATGGTATGCCTGTTCGCTGATGCCATTACTGTCTAGAATGTAGAGAGGATGGCTCATGGCTGGACATGCATCATGGTATGTCTTGGAGCAAGAAACGATGGCTGCACAATGGCTAATGAAGATTGAGCAGTCATATATATAGAGAGGGGTAGAAGAATTCGAGAGCAAAGAGATTAGCAGAGAATGGAACACCGGGTAGAGGAATGGACCTAGCAGAGAATGGAACACCAGGTAGAGGAATGGGCGAGGCTATTATTAATTGTTCAGTTTTTAAAATCAATGGTGGGAGTGTTTCAGTTTCCAATACATCAATGCTTAGCGTAAGTGGAGAAGATGAAGTGTGAAGAGAAGAAGTCGCTGGAGACCAGGGTCCATAGGCAAACACTTGAGGCAAAAAAAAAACATCAATTGATAGGCCACTCGGGAAGAAAACGTGGATGGGTAAATGACATGGACCAATTAGAGGCTTGCTGACGTGTATAGCCTGCATGTAGAGAGAAATAGTGTAGTGGGGGTCTCCTATTTAGAGATAGAAGATTTGTAAGCCATAGTTTGCTCACAATCCAAACATACCTGAACTTGATAGTTCCCTGTATTTGGGTACATATAAGTCTTGTGCCAAACTTTGACCATGATCTTGAGCAACAAAATATCTGTTATAAGCCACAAATATGTACCATTGGAATCTTTCAAATACGAATGCTCCGGTATGTTTTTTGTGTCAAATAAATCATATTTTATTAGTTAACTCAAAGTTGGACTAAAAAATTGAGGGAGTGACATGATTCGGAAGATGGCACATGTGTTTGGGTAGTTTAAGTGTGACTTTTTTTTGGGTTTTGACATTCCGTTTGATTTTGATGTTGCATACGTTGTACAACTCTGTTTATCACATAGTTTTGCGATTTTTGTTACCTACTTAGGTTGTACACAAGTAGTGCATCTTAATATGTTTTGTTGCAAATCTTGTAATTCAGAATTCTGAAATTTTTGACACACCTAAATGTTCATGCATGTGTGCTCATCGAAAATTTCAACAACAATAACATCAAAACTTTTTTCGCAAGCAAGTTGAGGTAGCTTCATGGAAAATTTGATTGAAAAGATTTTTTATGGACTGCACAAAAATAGGGCGTTTCAAACATTATTTTAGAGCACTATTTTTTGCTACTTTTACACGAGCACACCTTGTACTCTTTCATAAAACTTTGCAACCATGTGAACCTGTTTCGGTCTCGATACTCGCTATTTGGTGGCAGGGCACTCCACGGTCTGAAGCGAGAGGGCAGGTGGCCCTTTCGGCTGCAACTTGGTGGATCTAGGGTGACAATGTCCGGCGGTACGAGATAGAGTTGTAGTTTCGCCTTTTGTTTGTTTTCTTAGGTGCGTCGTGGAGGGTGTAGCTTCACTTGTTTTTAAAAAATCTTTGATCTGTTTTATAAGAGGATTTTCTCATCGATTATACTGTATCAGTTTGATAAAGCGAAATGAAAACATGTTTTGAGCAAAGAAATCTCACTGCAATCCTCGGATGGGACGGATCAGCCCACACGGCGGGGCGCGGGCCGGCCTAAACGTTTTGACCTAAAACCCTACAGCGGCGAGCCCGGGCCGGGCTAAACATTTCGAGCTAAACCCCGATGACCCGATCCACCTCCAATCTATATAGTAGTCCCATTCGCTCTCCGGCGTTTCCCATCGAATTCTAGGGTTTATCCTCTCCCGCCGCCTCCGACGCCGGCGTATACCTCGGTTCTCCGGCATGGCTCAGCAGATCAGCAAGAAGCGGAAGGTACGAGCCGGACCCCTCTCTTCTTTTGATCCCCAGTTCGATTTCCATGGCATGTTGAGTTGACGCGCCGTTGCTCGCTCGCAGTTCGTCGCGGATGGCGTTTTCCTGGCGGAGCTGAACGAGATGCTGACCCGCGAGCTCGGGGAGGACGGCTTCGCCGGCGTCGAGATCCGGGTCACCCCCATGCGCACCGAGATCATCATCCGCGCCACCCGCACGCAGAACGTCCTCGGTACGTGCATTTCTGGATGCCCATTCCGATAAGATCAGCAATTATCCCCTGTTTCTAGTTTTTGTTTGCCGAATGTCAGATTTTACTGATTTGTGGTTGTGGCGTTCAGGCGAGAAGGGTCGGAGGATCCGGGAGCTGACGTCGGTGGTGCAGAAGCGCTTCAACTTTCCCGACGGCAGCGTGGAGCTCTACGCCGAGAAGGTCATGAACCGCGGCCTCTGCGCCGTCGCGCAGGCCGAGTCCCTCCGCTACAAGCTCCTCGGTGGCCTCGCTGTCCGAAGGTTGTTCTCGAACCCACTGGCACCGAAACTAATGTTATTGCGTAGCATAGTACCATGTCATCTTCACAACAGGCTTGGCACATTGCCCGCCAGGCCTGTGTTCGATGGTGACATAAATCAATCCCCACCCTCTATTGCATTTTTGTAGGCAGTGGGATTAGCTATTGTTCCATTGCTTACTGCTTTGGAGGGAATATGACCCCATATTGCTTCAGATGCGGTTCTTGTGCTGTTGTTAGCTATACTGTTATGTCATCTATAAAGCAAATAGGTTCACCTTATGCCAACTTTGTGTCGGATGATGACTAGATTACCTGTGCCAACCAGACTTCATTTGTTGCAAGCTTTGTCTATAGGCTTCTAATGTGTTCATAACTGGTTGGCCTCATTATCTGCATTTGCTTTCACACTGTCTTTTTTCTTATGTTAACATTGGGCTTATCAAGCTGCTAATTAATTTTTGTTATTGCTGTTCAAATCTTATATCAATTGTTACTTGGTTGCTCTCTGACTAAATAAGTGATTGTATTTGCAGGGCATGCTATGGTGTACTCAGGTTTGTCATGGAAAGTGGTGCCAAGGGCTGTGAGGTACCTGCCCTGTTAACTGAAGTTTTATCTAGTTTTGATTGGGTCAATGTAGCTCATGTGCTGATAGGCCATTCTGTTTTTGCCAGGTCATTGTGAGTGGGAAGCTTAGGGCACAGCGTGCTAAATCCATGAAGTTCAAGGATGGGTATATGATCTCTTCCGGCCATCCAGTCAACCAGTATATCGATGGAGCTGTGAGGCATGTTCTTCTCAGACAGGTTTGGGGTTCTCATGAAATTAGTTGATATATAGAAGTTTGGTATTGTTTATTTGCATAACTAACTTGATGATTGATTTCTTACTTTCTTTCAGGGTGTTCTGGGTATCAAGGTTAAGATTATGCTTGACTGGGATCCTAAGGGTAAACAGGGGCCATCTACACCTTTACCTGACCTTGTTACCATCCATCCTCCCAAGGACGAGGATGATTTTTTGAAGCCCCTTGCAGCAGAAATAGCAGTTGCTTAAAAGTAAAAAAGTCGCAGCTGCTTAGGAAGATTAGGTGAACTGATGTTTGGAGTTGAGATTTTGTAGTTATTATATTTCTGCATCATTTAAGTGTCTGTTAACATTATTGCTAGAGAAGTCCTTTACCTTCTATAAAGTTGCAAATATCAGCAACTTAATATAAGCCTTTAAGATTTCGTCCTTACTAGTGTGTTGTGGAAATGCTTGCTGCTCTGATGTATAGTGCTGCTAGATCATGATAAAGTCAACTGAAGTGCTACAATGTGCTTTGTCTACCTTGTTTTTCCCTCTATTATTCATCTTCTGTTGGGAATAAATGGGTTTGTTTTGTTCAGCATCCTGCAGGATTGTGTGTATCAGCTTGATGCTTTATATGCATTATGTGCTGAAAGTTTTTCCTGCTATACCAAAATGGGGAAAGTGGGCAGTTGGGTTAAGCTTATATGCTTTCTCCAACAATCATTTTCCTCTCATCTATCATGAAACATTTTTGTATTTTTACACCATTGTTGTTGCCTTCCATGATTACAAAGCCATTTGCTTTGTTTCGCTGTTCTTTATTCTTGATGAACGCTCTGGTTAGTGCATTTTATCTGATACGATTATTAGCTTGTCTGCATTTTATAGGAATTTAGTTTACTTAATTTTGGCCCTTGTGCCTCTGCAGGATAAGTGTGTATCGGCTTAGTGCCTTATGCTATGCATTTTTGCCGAAAGTACTTTCTGCTATATCAATTTGAGGAAAGTGGGCAGTTGGATTTAGCTTGATAATTTGCTTTCTCCAACAATCATTTTCCTCTCATTAGGCTTCATATATATTATTTCTTTATGCCTTTGGATCTGCGTCCATAAGCTCGTGACTCTTGATTTGTTTATGGAATTTGATGTGTGGTGAACTTGATTCTCTCCCTTCCAGATTTTTGCATTTTATCTTCTCTAAGTGCAGGACTATCATAATTGGTATTGCACTTCTAATTGTGTGTACTGGCCTGGATATGTTTACTGCTAGACTAATTTGGGAGAAATGGGCAGTTGAGTCCTCTATGGTACATGGTTTTCTCAACAATCATTTTTCGCATATGTTGTATCGTGAGTTGAACCTCTTTTTTCGTCACTGCTTGTACTGCTTAGTTGTGTATGCTTAGGCAGCAGATTGCTGTTTTTTCTCTGTTTATAATCAGTTTTTTTCTCTTCAACCGAGGTATACTTTGCTTCTTTGAATTGAGGCACATAACCGTGTGTTCAGTTTATTCATCATACGTTGGGAGGTGCGTGTGGCTTGGTGTTGGCACCTGAGTTGAGATGAACTGTGAGAGGACAATGATTGGGTACACTGCCTTCACATCACCTCTCAAATCAAGATATGTATTACTGTGCATGTTGTTTGCCAAACAGCAGGATTTTGTGTCGGCAGCAATCTGTGTTGAGATGAAATGTGAGAAGAGAATGATTGGGTACACTGCCTTCACATCATCTCTTGAATCAAGATACAGAGAGATGTGTTTTCTGTGTGGGAAACAGCATTATTTTGTGTCGGCAGCAATCTGTGTACTTTTGCCGAGTGGTCCTGCAAAAGTGATCTCTCCTGGAGGATGTTAGGGCATCTCCAACCGGCTGACCCAAATGGACGCGCTGGGCCGTCCGTTTGGGCCGTTTGGGTGGCCGAGCGGACGTGCGGACGGAGCCCCGCGTCCGCGCGTCCGTTTGGGTCGCGCCCTGCGCCCAACGCGGCACGTTTGGGTCGCGGCCCCGTACAGTACTTTTTATTGTAAATCCACTATAAAAACACAAAATAAATTGTAGAAAATTTATAAAATAGTTCAAATGCTCAAAATTTATTACACATTACATTGTCCATGTAATGAAGGATAAAGTATTATTCAAAAAAATAATGAAAAAACGATACAAATGATCTAGGCTTCCGGATTTCCTTCATCATCGTTGTTTGCAGCATTGTTGCCTACATGCTGCCAGACGTGCTCGATCAAATCTGCTGCTGGTTGGTTGTGTCTGACTAGATCTTGAATTTCATGGTGTGCATGAAGAACTTCCTGGAATGATGCCGGGCCACGTTGAGGAGTAACCAACTCTCCTTGGCCCTCCCAGTCACTATCATAGAGTGAATCATCCCGCTCTACCTCAACAATCATGTTATGCATGATTACACATGCGGTCATCACCTCCCACAGAGTTTGCACATCCTGTGCTCGGCAGGTGTCTGACGATAGCCCAACGAGCTTGGAGGATGCCAAACGCCCGCTCGACATCTTTCTGGGCTGCCTCCTGCTCTTTGGCAAACCTTGCCTCTTGCTCTGAGTTGGGTTTTCGGATTGTCTTCACAAGTGTAGCCCAAGGTGGATAGATACCATCAGCAAGGTAGTACCCCTTGGTGTAGTGGTGGCCATTGATCTCAAAATCCACATCAGGGGACTGACCGTACGCTAGCCTATCAAACACCGGAGAGCGCTAAAGCACATTGATGTCATTGTGCGAGCCAGCCATTCCGAAGAATGAGTGCCAAATCCATGTATCCCGTGAAGCAACGGCTTCAAGAATGACCGTGCACCCTCAGAATGGCCACTGTATGCCCCCTGCCAACCAAAGAGGCAGTTCTTCCACTCCCAGTGCATGCAGTCTATGCTGCCAAGCATCCCAGGAAACCCCATGGAAGCGTTGATTGACAACAGACGAGCTGTGTCCGCTGCATTAGGTTGCCGGAGGTACTCTTCTCCGAACGTACCGATCACAGCTCTGCAAAACCTGTACATCGCTTCCAAGCCGGTAGACTCACTCATGCGCGTGTACTCATCTACGAAATCACCGGCAACACCATATGCAAGCATCCTAATCGCTGCCGTGCATTTACGGTACGAAGAGAGGCCTACCTTGCCAACTGCATCCACTTTCGCGTGGAAGTAGTCGTCGTAGAGCTTGACGCCATCCATTATCCGGCGGAACAACGGTCTGGACATCCGAAAACGACGGCGAAACAAGGCCGGCGTGTACAATGCCTTGGGTTGGAAGTAATCGGTGAAGAGCTGGTCGTGGCCGCGTTCTCTTTTGCGGTCCAAGGCGGCGGCGCGCCCCGGCAAGGACCCCGGTGCACGGGGATCTGCGAGACAATGTGATCGTGGATGATCGGGCAAAGATCCGTGAAAAATTCGTCGTCCGAGTCCTCGTCGGACGACGTGTCGATGAAGTTCTTGAAGAAGTAGTCGCTGCCGTTGTCCATGATCTACGTATGAAGAGGGACAAATTTTAGTATGCCCATTTCATCGAACACCTCGCACGCGGAGGCCATCCAATGCGTCCGTAGGGACCTGCAGGCCATGGTCGTCTCGGCCGACTTGCGGTCTGCGAACACGGTGCACGAGAGCTCACCTCCGGCGGCAACGGCGCAGCTGCGACGGCGGGAGGTCTCGCGACAGTGGGAGGACAGCGGCGACGGCGACGGCGTCCTCCGACTCTGCTACGACGCGGCGAAAGCAGCGCGGGGCCGCGTCCTATGCTTCCGCCCCGCTTGCCGGCGTGTCGGCGACGGTGGCCGGCGTCGACGCCTCTCCCAAATCGCCGGTCCTTGGCTGGCGGCGGAGCGGCGGGAGATGTGTGCGAGGGGTTTGTGTTTTGGGAGACAGACAGGCGGGCCAGGGGCGGACAAGGGGAGGACGCGAGCGACCAGCATCCGGCGTCCGCGGCCACGCAAACTCGTCCCAGATTTGGGCCGGGTTTGGGTCGTCCCGGACGCCGCGGCCATCCGTTTTAGGGATAGGTCCGCGCGCTGGGCCGCGTTTTTGTCCGGCTCAACCCAAACGGACGCGCGGGCGCGGTTTGGGTCGCGCGGTTGGAGATGCCTTACTTGTCTTGCTAAGATTTCCTGGTGGAATGCAAATCGTGCCCTCCATTCTACCTTTTTCTACTACATACAATGCTCACATGGGAATCTGTATTGTGTTCTGTCCATTTTTTTTTGTTGCAATTTCATATGTTACCACACGAAATTTGTTTGTCATTGCGCTTATGATGCTTATGATATTTTCCAGATTGGACACCTGTAAAATCATGAAGGTACTGTTAAATGCCAGTGATGCCATGGGAAGAAAAATCATGAAAAAAGTAATTTACTTTCTTGCCATGCACGACAACCTATGCTAATAGGTTGCAAATACGTTCTTATGCATTGGCATTTTCGCCCCCTCTTAGGGCATCTCCAATGGGAGAGTAAATGACAAAAAACTACCACAATTGTGCCATAGATGTCACGGAACTACCAAATGGAAAGCGATTGTCACATGACTATCAATATTGGTCATGATGAAAAGCATTGATTTCATTATTTAGCCGTGTTAAACCGTTTTTTTGACTATTTGGGCCCACTTGCCAGGACTACGTGGCAAATGAAGACCTAAGTGGTAGTTTCAATTTAGAAATTAGAAATATAACCTCAGAACATATTTTGTGTCACACATAGATCCAATTCCCCACATAAAAAATAAAAAATAGATAAATGAAGAAAATAAACTTCCTCAAATGCGCATGCCGCGCTGCCAGCCACGTCGTCGCCCAGGCCCAACGCCTTGGGCTTGGGGGCGGACGCGGTGAACCCTCCCGCGCCATGGCCGGGCCGGTGATAGGGGGAGCTTCGGCGACGACGCGCTGGCCATCGGGTGCTGCTGCCGCCGCTTGGCCGGGTGCGCATCGAAAGAGGGGAAGGCGCCATGGAACGCGCGTGGGCGTGTTGCTGGTGCAGGTGGGAACAGAAAGGCGTGGCGGCGTCCTCGTCGGCCAGCGTGAATAGGATGCCGTGGCCTGGACCCATCAGCATCGGCGGCGGGGGAGCATGACACGGTCGAGGTCAAGATCCGGGTGGCCTTCGTCGTCCCCTGGCGCAGCATCGTCGTCCACGGCGCCAATGATCCAGCAGAGGAAGGAGCTATCCTGCTGTGAGGGCGCCTGCGGGGGCTGGCAGTGGTCCTGCATCGTGGCGGTGTGCGGTTCCCCCCCAGCCGGCCATGTCGAGGGGCGGGAGTTGGTGGACCCAGTCGTCCCCGCAGAGGAGGGAGGCCATGCGGGCGCCGCCAGGGCGAGGACGAAGACAATGTGGCTGGCGGCATGCTGGCGCGGCGGGCTAGCGGTGGGGCTAGCCAGATGGGGAAGGTGAGATCGAATCGATGGAAGACGTTGACTTGGGACCTGATAGCTTTTGGGAAAGGGGATAGGGGGTCTTCTGTAAAATTAACAGAAACAATTCATTTGTTTTTTTGTCATGTGGGACCTGACAGTGGGTTCCAGCTACCAGAAACTGAATTAAGACGGTTGATTCGTAGAATCAGTGCTCCGCATCGCGAGCGTGCTCCAATCCTGGTAGTCATGTGACAATCGTGTTCCATTTGGTAGTTCCGTGACATCTATGGGACAATAGTGGTAGTTTTTTTTATCATTTACTCCCAATGGGAAGATCCAAATTGGACATGTCTGGCCGTTTGGTGGCTGCGGGGAAATGGGGCGGTGGGCGAAAGTCTATTTAGGTAGTCCAGTGCGTCCAATGTGCCCATGCATCAAAATACCAACAAAAAATGTAACTAAACATACTTCATTGAAACATATACCCTATTGTGGGCAAATTTATAATTTATACAAAAGAAAGCCATATATAGGCTTTTAAATACCTAAAAATAAACCTAGTTAGGGTTTGGGGTGGATGCGGTTCCTAGTCCTAGTAGTAGAACTTGTTACCATCCTCCTGGTCGTCAGCGTTGAAGACGAAGACTCCCCCGGACGGTGAGGCGCGGTTGCCTGTTGCGGCTCAAGAAGCTGGAGCGCGTCGGGGATTACGGCCACGATGACCACTGGACCCGTTTCCAGGGCGAGCGTGGGTCTGGAGGGCTAGTCGGCCTGTGCAGGTGTGCCAGCTGTGGCTCCTCCTCCTGTTGCGTCGCCGCAGCCGCCTGCATCTCTACCTCGTGCTTGAGGCGGACATGGCGCTCCTCCTCCTAGAGTGCGGCATGGCGCGTGGCCTCCTCATGCCGGCGCTCCATGTCGAGGAAGGCCCAGGCGTCGGCGTCCTCGCACGCCCTCCTGGCCTCCTCCTCCAGCGCGGAGGTGCGACCACTTGGCCAGCTCCTCGAGGTTGTTCATCTCGACAGACGCGCCAGCACGGTGCGCAACTCCAGGTCGTCCTCCTCCGCCTCCACGGACAGCGGAAGTGGCGCGGCCACTTGGGTCGTGTCTTTGATGTAGAGGCCGCCTTGGCGGCGGGGAGGCCTCCTGGCTGATGCTGGTGGCATGCGCGGCGTCGCGCAAGGCCTCGTCGTGGCCGCGCGGGACGCGAAGAAGGTTCGGCGGCGTTGGTCGTGCTCCGCCTCAAACCACATGTCCCAGTAGGGGCTCTTCTTCGCGTGTGCCTGGTCTGCCGGAGGTCCGGCGGGAGCTGGATGCGGCACAGATGGATCTCGGTGAGGCGAGCGTGGTCGGTTGCGGGGATCGGTGGCACCGGCCCGATCTGGGCTCATGTGCCATCTGTGGGGGAGGTGGACCAGAAAATCTGTGCCGCCACCACGGTGACGTAGATGCGGTCGCTCTCGACCGTCGGCGGCGCCATCGAGAATGCGGCCGACGCGATCTGTCGGCTGCTGCCGGCCTCGTGGTTGTTCGCGTTGGGACCGAACTCTTTTTTCTTCGGTGCTAGAGCTCGTGCATGCAGAGAACCGATGGAGTGTGGACTAGAGTGGATAGGGACAGTCCCCTCCCGATCCATATTAAATAGGACCTTTGCGCGACAGGTGGGCCCTACGATGCGAGAAGGCGAACGTCGGAGGATGTCGTGTGCCATCCGCGACCACACAAATCTGACCCAGATTTGGTCTGCCTTTGGGTCATCCCGTACCCTGCAGCCATCCGTTTTTGAAATACGTCGCCGCGTTGGGCTACAAATTTGTCCAGCGCGACCCATTCAGAAGCGCGGGCGGTCGCCGTGTTGGAGATGGCCTTACTTGGACAGACAATGTTTCACCATGCATCTTTCCATAAATTAGTGGTACTTTCTCTCTTTAAGGGAGTTAATAACTAAAACAACGTTGTTGATCCTAAATTCGTTATGGAAAATGTAACAGAACAAAAAATGCGAAGCAGCAGGAAAAATATATATAGTGTCTCTCTGATACACTGACAACAATTTTCAACAAGAAAATATTATAAAAGTTTAAGGGATGTGATACGATTCTGATCAGTTCAGCAGCTAGTTTGGTCTCCGATGGGAGCTAACACACTGATGTAGCTTACTCGTAGGAGGACCCGTCTTGTCTGCAAAGACATGGAAATATAAAAGCTGCCAGTAAACGAACTGTGCATCTCTGACGGGATTTTTGGTGAGGTAAAAAATAATCCTCCGTCCTAAAATATAAAGTGTAAGTTTTGTCCAAAGTTAAACTCTACCAAATATTTATGAAAAAAATATCAACATCCACAATATTTAATAGACGTATTGAGGAAATATACTCTATGATGAGTCTATTGATATTGATTTAATATTTTACTCCCTCAGTTCGAAATAATTATCTAAAAATAAATGTATAAATATACATAAACACATGTCTAGATATATCCATTTTTGACAATTATTTTAAATAAACTTGGTCAAACTTAGAGGATGTTTACTTTTAACTAAACTAGTACTCCCTCCGTCCCAATTCATAGGGCTTGCGCATGTCCCTAGGTTGTAAATTTGACAATGATAATACAAGATATATATTAAAAATATATACAGTATATCATTAGAAAGTTCACTTGTTCTACTTTCTAATGATGTAAGTTTTGTGTTGTACAATTGATATTATGTTGGTCAATTGAGAACCTAGAAATACGCGTAAACCCTATGGACTGGGACGGAGGTAGTACTCCCTCCATTCTAATGAATAAGGTGCCCTCGTTTTGCGTGTTTTTTTAACTAAAAAAATACTCAAAATGTATAAACAATATTGTATCATCATCAGAAAGTGCTTTTTCAATACGAATACAACGATACTAATTACGTATAATATAGTCAAGATTTAATTACTTAATTTTTTTGGTTAAAGTTTGTCTTAAAATGCACGTGTGCACCTTATTCATGGAAACGATATTTTAAGGCAGATGTAGTAGTAAAGAACGTGAGGGCATGCGCAGGTTATCTATGGCATTTGTAAGAGACTTAATCTACGTTTTTAATGGGCACATCGTTTTGCTGAACGTTGAGCCAGTTTCACTACCAGCTGAAGAGCCCAAAAAAGGATGGGATTTCTATTTTCGTGTCCCTGGTTCGTTAGTTGTATTTAGTTTTCTCCAGTTACTTAGTTTTTCCTCAGTTTTCTCCTCCTCTAGTTTGAAACACGCACAAGTGCTGGAACGGCTGGTAGCCGTCAGGTCAGAGGCCTTGACCGTTAGTCTGACCGGGTGGGGCCGCACAGGGGCAGCTCCTCCCTGACCGTCTCGTGCTGACGGGTAGGGTCAGGAGACACGTCGGAGCATCCATCCATCTATCGCTGACGTGTGGATCGTTTTATTTCATGATTTTATACGCGGTGCTGCCAATGACAAATGGGGCCGCTCTATAGGACTGCCGCAGCCAATGACCAATGGGGTCGTATATTTTTCAGGAAAAGACATATATTGCCGCTATGTGGGGCTGCCGCAGCCAGTGACCAGTGGGGTCGTCTATTTATTTAGAGAAAATCATATATTGCCGCTCTGTGGAGCCTCCGCAGCCAATGACCAGTGGAGTCGTATATTTTTCAGGAAAAGACATATATTGCCGCTCTGTGGGGCTGCCGCAGCCAATGACCAGTGGGGTCGTCTATTTATTTAGAGAAAATCATATATTGCCGCTCTGTGGGGCCGCCGCAGCCAATGACCAGTGGGGTCGTATATTTTTCAGGAAAAGACATATTGCCGCTCTGTGGGGCTGCCGCAGCCAATGACCAGTGGGGTCGTCTATTTATTTAGAGAAAATCATATATTGCCCCCTGTGGGGCCTCCGCGGCCAATGACCAGTGGGGTCGTCTATTTTTCAGGAAAAGACACATATTGCCGCTCTGATATATGTCTTTAGAGAATATCATAGAGAGAAGCAACAAGTTCGCTAATTAATTATTTTTAAGCTAGACCGGAGAACCGCTGGCAGCTTGTTCCGCACCGTCGGACGGAGCAGCAATCGCCGGCGCCTCGTCGCGCCGCCGGCTCTGTCCCCCGGCGGCGTCGGACGGACTGCGGCGCTGCGCGTAAACCACGGCTCCAGCACTTGTTTCGTCCGCACGCATTGTACCCACCGCAGTCCGCCGCAAGCAGATCCGCCGCCCACGACGACCGGGATTTGTTCCGCGCACCAATTGGTAGTATAGCTTGGTAAGACCTCCGCTTCTGCCTCCCCCGCCCCCTAATCGATTCGGTTCCCGTAATTTATTGGAGTTTGCAGGTACGAAATAGTCCTCAATGTCTGGTCGTAGCGGGTACACCGACGAGGGTGGGGATTCGATCATGTCGTGGCCACGTTCTACTTCTCCTACCTCGTCGGAAGTGCAGGTATCTAGCTTCAGCTCTCTGTACTACCGTTGAATTTGAAGTGCCGCCATGGCCTGTTGGAGTGATTTCAGTTGTTTTTTTTTTCCATTATTGTTACAGTTAGCCAGGCAAGCCGATGATCCATGGTACACTGCATACCAAGATGAATCAACCCAGTGGTGTAGCCAGAGGATGGATTTGGAGGAGAAGGTGGCCAATTTAGGTGATGAATTGGCCCGTAAAAACCTGATGATATTCGAGCTGAAGCGTATTGTGGAGGAAGAAAAGAAGAATTCAGAGCTTATTCGCAAGGAGAAGTTGAGAGTTGAGACAGATCTTGCCGTATTTGATCAAGTGGTAGAAAATCTAGAACATGAACTTAAAGTGATGGGAGAGGAGAAAAGTAGATTCATCTGGGCAGTTTTATTAGGTGTCATCCCTGTCCTAGCAGTTATGTGGTTCTGGTAGACGATTTAGTATAGAATTGTTATTCAGTAGATGGCTCTAACCACTGTATTTTGTTGTGGCTCTAACCACTGTATTTTGGCGTACAATTTCCTAGTTGTGCTAAGTAATGCGCACGATAATTTTAGCATGCATGACCATTTTATAAAAGTGAAGGGATCCCAAAAGTGAAAGCATGTACCGGCCTCCGGATCAAATACATATCAATATCTTCCCAATCAAGTTGGGATAAAATTCAAATCATACATACAGATGTACATGGACACGTCAAGAACATGGAGAAGCTTTTTTTGAGACGGAGGTAGTAGTTCGAACAATTTTATCCCAATTGGAAATTGAAAAATACAAATTTATCATAATTTATCCCAAATTGCAGCGTCGAACACGGCCGCGCAGTGATGGGCAAGAAAGGCCGGGACGACGGGCGGCTGAGGGGTGGTCATCTGCGCCATCTGCCGTTGAAGCGATGTTATCGACGATGGCTTCAATGTTCGTGGCATCGATGACCACTGTCGGAACCGCCGCTGTCTTGGTGTACTTCATCAGCGACGGATCTGCAGAGGGCTGGATCGGCGGCTTTGCAGCGCGGTTGTAGACGATGGCTTCAATCGTCTTGGCATCGATTCGCACTCTCGGCACCGGAAGTGAGACATCAACAGGTTCCGACATTGAAGGCTGGGTCTGCGCCGTCGAAGCGATGTTGTAGGCGATGGCTTCAATGTTCGTGGCATCGATGACCACTGTCGGCACGGTCGCCGTCTTGTTGTCCTTCATCAGCAACGGATCTGAGGAGGGCAACGGAAGTGAGACATCAATAGCCTCCGACATTGAATGCTGGATCTGCGCCGTCGAAGCGATGTTGTAGGCGATGGCTTCAATGTTCGTGGCATCGATGACCACTGTCGGCACGGCCGCCGTCTTGGGGTTCTTCATCATTCAACAGATCTGAGAAGAGAAACGAAAGTGAGACAGAGAGACATTTCAACTATCTCTGACGGTTAGATCCTCACCGGCACTCTTAGATCCGCGCCGCCGCACGCCACCGCACGCACGGTTAGATCCGCGCCGTCGCACGACGCCGCACGCACGGTTAGATCCGCGCCGCCGCGACCGCCGGAGTAAGAGAGGAAAGAGGAGAGAGGAAGATGCGACTAGAATATGCGACTGCCAGGGTTGGTAGGTATGTGCTCTGCTCTTGTCTCCGTATGCGTCCATCGTGGTAGAGAGAGATATACAGGCCGTCCGATCATAAATGATCGAACGGTGCAAGCGTTCGTTGAGCTTTCAACCAACCAAGATCCGTGTGACATACATCTCGACCAATCAGAGATCAGCCAGTGAGTACAAGTTAGGGAAACTGAGTAGAACTAAGAGTGGGTAAAAAGAGGAAATGTTTATCGGAAGGGCAAAACTGAGTAGGACTGAGTAAAACAAGTGGGCCCGGAGGGGGAAAACTGAGTAACACTAAGTAAAACAGGGGCACCCAAATAATAAAGGGACTAAGGGAAATTGAAGCTTTTGGCATAAAAATAGTAAAATTGTGTTATTTGAACAATATATTACATTTTGGCCAACTAGATATTGTTTGCAATTCAAAGATACACAAGTGTGACGAATTTGGACACATTTGGACAAAGTTTGTAAGCATAGTGGGTTTTTGGGAGGTGTATTGAGCAGAAAGCCCTGCATCTTCATAGCTAGTAGCTCATGGACTAGGAAGTGGTTTTGAAGCTTTTGGCATAAAAACTTCATATCTCTATATTTCCTTTTTCATTATTATTTCTCTAGGTTGTAGGTAACATAACAAGACTCCATGGGAAGGTTCCACCATGTTTTGAATTATTTTGAATTAAACCCTAAACCCTAAAACCCTAAAACCCTAAACCCTAGAGAAAATGATAAATGTGGCTTAAATGTGGCATACAAATTGTTCATACAAATTCAAATTGTTGAACACAAAGGGATCCCCAATACAAAGGGAACCCCAATACAAATTGTTCATACAAATTAAAATTGTTCAACACAAAGGCATCCCCAATACAAAGGGAACCCCAATACAAATTTTTCAACACTAAGAGATCCCCAATACAAAGGGAACCCCAATACAAATTGTTCATACAAATTCAAATTGTTCATACTAATTCAAATTGTTCAACACAAAGGCATCCCCAATACAAAGGGAACCCCAATACAAATTGTTCATACAAATTCAAATTAGTTGTCCAGAATAAAATCTTTCTCTTGCTCCTGGTGTGACTCGCTGGGGCCACCACCTTACTCCGGGTAACCCTACCAGGGATATTACCGGTGTCTACCTTCTTTTTGCCCTCTTTCTTGTTCTTCTTCTTCTGCGAAGCTTGTGCTTTTTTTTCTGCCATATGGTCTTCAAAGTTAGCAACAATCTGGGCCATACCACTTTCGGTGCACTCTCGATCATACTGTTCCTTCTCCTCTGGACTCATCGGTTGAAGCCATTCTACATCCATATGTTCCCTCTGCTCACGATCCATCGGTTCAAGCAGCTCTACATCCATCTGTTCCCTCTTCTCTCGATCCATCGGTTCAAGCAGCTCTACATCCATCTGTTCCCTCTGCTCACGATCCATCGGTTCAATCTCCTCATGTTCAATTGTTGCTTCAATCTCCTCTGCATTTGCTGCTTCAATCTCCTCATGTTGAACTGCTGCTTCAATCTCAAGTTGAATTGCAACTTCATTCTCCTCTGCATTTGCTGCTCCCGCCTGATCTTTGATGTCTACTTCCCCCTCCTTTTCCTGTAGACAGTGTTGGGCCTCCAAGAGCAGAGGTTTGTAGGACAGCAGCAAGTTTTCCCTTAAGTGGATCACCCAAGGTTTATCGAACTCAGGGAGGAAGAGGTCAAAGATATCCCTCTCAAGCAACCCTGCAACCACAAAGCAAGAAGTCTCTTGTGTCCCCAACACAGCAAATAGGTGCACTAGTTCGGCGAAGAGATAGTGAAATACAGGTGGTATGAATATATAGTAGCAGTAGCAACGGTGCCAGAAAATAGCTTGCTGGCGCGTAGATGATGGTGGTAGTATTGCAGCAGTAGTAACACAGTAAAACAGTAAACAAGCAGCGATAGCAGTATTTAGGAACAAGGCCTAGGGATTACACTTTCACTAGTGGACACTCTTAACATTGATCACATAACAGAATAGATAAATGCATACTCTACACTCTTGTTGGATGATGAACACATTGCGTAGGATTACACGAACCCTCAATGCCGGAGTTAACAAGCTCCACAATAATGCTCATGTTTAAGTAACCTTATAGTGTAAGATAGATCAAAAGACTAAACCAAGTACTAACATAGCATGCACACTGTCACCTTCATGCATATGTAGGAGGAATAGATCACATCAATACTATCATAGCAATAATTAACTTCGCAATCTACAAGAGATCATGATCATAGCATAAACCAAGTACTAACACGGTGCACACACTGTCACCTTTACACACGTGCAGGAGGAATAAAACTACTTTAATAACATTGCTAGAGTAGCACATAGATAAATTGTGATACAAACTCATATGAATCTCAATCATGTAAAGCAGCTCATGAGATTATTGTATTGAGGTACATGGGAGAGATGAACCACATAGCTACCGGTACAGCCCCGAGCCTCAATGGAGAACTACTCCCTCCTCATGGGAGCAGCAGCGGTGATGAAGATGGCGGTGGAGATGGCAGCGGTGTCGATGGAGAAGCCTTCCGGGGGCACTTCCCCGTTCCGGCAGCGTGCCGGAACAGAGACTCTGTCCCCCAGGATCTTGGCCTCGCGATGGCGGCGGCTCGGAAGGTTTCGTGGGTTTTGTCGAACGTATCGGGTTTTCGATACAGGGGCTTAAATTAGGCGCAGAGGCGGCGCAGGAGGGTGCAAGGGGCGACGACACCATAGCGCGGCGCGGCCAGGGCCTGGGCCGCGCCGGCCTATGGTCTGGGGGCCCAGTGCCCCCCCTCTGGTCCTTCCCGGGTGTTCTGGATGCTTCCGGTGAAAATAGGAACTTGGGAGTTGATTTCGTCCGATTCCGAGAATATTTCATTACTAGGATTTCTGAAACCAAAAACAGCAGAAAACAGGAACTGGCACTTCGGCATCTTGTTAATAGGTTAGTTCCAGAAAATGCACGAATATGACATAAAGTGTGCATAAAACATGTAGATAACATCAATAATGTGGCATGGAACATAAGAAATTATCGATACGTCGGAGACGTATCAGCATCCCCAAGCTTAGTTCTGCTCGTCCCGAGCAGGTAAAACGATAACACAGATAATTTCTGGAGTGACATGCCATCATAACCTTGATCATACTATTTGTAAAGCATATGTAGTGAATGCAGCGATCAAAACAATGTATATGACATGAGTAAACAAGTGAATCATAAAGCAAAGACTTTTCATGAATAGCACTTCAAGACAAGCATCAATAAGTCTTGCATAAGAGTTAACTCATAATGCAATAATTCATAGTAAAAGCATTGAAGCAACACAAAAGAAGATTAAGTTTCAGCGGTTGCTTTCAACTTATAACATGTATATCTCATTGATATTGTCAACATAGAGTAATATAACAAGTGCATTAAGCAAATATGTAGGAATCAATGCACAGTTCACACAAGTGTTTGCTTCTTGAGGTGGAGAGAAATAGGTGAACTGACTCAACAATAAAAGTAAAAGAATGGTCCTTCAAAGAGGAAAGCATCGATTGCTATATTTGTGCTAGAGCTTTTATTTTGAAAACATAAAGAGAGCATAAAAATAAAGTTTTGAGAGGTGTATGTTGTTGTCAACGAATGGTAGCGGGTACTCTAACCCCCTTGCCAGACAAACCTTCAAAGAGCGGCTCCCATTTTATTTTATTTTTGGGTGGCACTCCTTCCAACCTTTCTTTCACAAACCATGGCTAACCGAATCCTCGGGTGCCTGCCAACAATCTCATACCATGAAGGAGTGCCTTTTTATTTTAGTTTTATTATGATGACACTCCTCCCAACCTTTGCTTACACAAGCCATGGCTAACCGAATCCTTCGGGTACCGTCCAACAATCACATACCATGGAGGAGTGTCTATTTTTGTTAATTAATTTGGGACTGGGAATCCCATTGCCAGCTCTTTTTGCAAAATTATTGGATAAGCGGATAAAGCCACTAGTCCATTGGTGAAAGTTGCCCAACAAGATTGAAAGATAAACACCACATACTTCCTCATGAGCTATAAAACATTGACACAAATCAGAGGTGATAAATTTTGAATTGTTTAAAGGTAGCACTCAAGCAATTTACTTTGGAATGGCAGGAAATACCATGTAGTAGGTAGGTATGGTGGACACAAATGGCATAGTGTTGTTTGGCTCAAGGATTTGGATGCATGAGAAGTATTCCCTCTCGATACAAGGTTTAGGCTAGCAAGGTTATTTGAAACAAACACAAGGATGAACCGGTGCAGCAAAACTCACATAAAAGACATATTGTAAACATTATAAGACTCTACACCGTCTTCCTTGTTGTTCAAACTCAATACTAGAAATTATCTAGACCTTAGAGAGACCAATTATGCAAACCAAATTTTAGCAAGCTCTATGTATTTCTTCATTAATGGGTGCAAAGCATATGATGCAAGAGCTTAAACATGAGCACAACAATTGCCAAGTATCACATTACCCAAGACATTATAGCAAATTACTACATGTATCATTTTCCAATTCCAACCATATAACAATTTAACGAAGAAGAAACTTCGCCATGAATACTAAAAGCTAAGAACACATGTGTTCATATGCAACAGCGGAGCGTGTCTCTCTCCCACACAAGCATGATGTAATCCAATTTATTCAAACACAAACAAAAATAAAAGCATACAGACGCTCCAAGTAAAGCACATAAGATGTGACTGAATAAAAATATAGTTTCAAGAGAAGGAACCTGATAATTTGTCGATGAAGAAGGGGATGCCTTGGGCATCCCCAAGCTTAGACGCCTGAGTCTTCTTGATATATGCAGGGGTGAACCACTGGGGCATCCCCAAGCTTAGACTTTTCACTCTTCTTGATCACATTGTATCATCCTCCTCTCTTGACCCTTGAAAACTTCCTTCACACCAAACTTCTCATAAACTTCATTAGAGGGGTTAGTACATAATCAAAAACTCACATGTTCAGAGGTGACACAATCATTCTTAACACTTCTGGACATTGCCCAAAGCTACTGGAGTTTAATGGAACAAAGAAATCCATCCCACATAGCAAAAGAGGCAATGCGAAATAAAAGGCAGAATCTGTCAAAACAGAACAGTCCGTAAAGACGAATTTTTAATAAATACTTCCGTTGCTCAGATCAGAAAACTCAAAACTATGAAAGTTGCGTACATATCTGAGGAACACGCACGTAAATTGGCATATTTTTCTGATTTTTCTACAGAGAAAACAGCCCAGATTCGTGACAGATAGAAATCTGTTTCTGCGCAGAAATCCAAATCTAGTATCAACCTTCGATTAGAGGCTTCACTTGGCACAACAAAACACCAAACTAAGATAAGGAGGGGTTGCTACAGTAGTAAACAACTTCCAAGACACAAAATAAAAACAAAGTACTGTAGCAAAATAAACACATGGGTTATCTCCCAAGAAGTTCTTTCTTTATAGCCATTAAGATGGGCTCAGCAGTTTTAATGATGCACTCGCAAGAAATAATATTGGAAGCAAAAGAGAGCATCAAGAGGCAAATTCGAAACACATTTAAGCCTAACATGCTTCCTATGAAAAGGAATCTTGTAAATAAACAAGTTCAAGAAGCATAATGTAACAAACATAGAAAGATAAAACAAGTGTAGCTTCAAAAATTTCAGCACATAGAGAGGTGTTTTAGTAACATGAAAATTTCTACAACCATATTTTCCTCTCTCATAATAATGTTCAGTAGCATCATGAGCTAACTCAACAATATAACTATCAAATGAAACATTCTTATCATGAGTCTCATGCATAAAATTATTACTCTCCACATAAGCATAATCAATTTTATTAGTTGTAGTGGGAGCAAATTCAACAAAGTAGCTATCATATATAGGAGGTATATTGTAATCATAATCAAATTCACTCTCCATAGTAGGTGGAACCAAAAGACTACTATCATTATAATCATCATAAATAGGAGGCAAAGTATCATCAAAGAAAATTTTCTCCTCAATGCTTGGTGGACTAAAAAGATCATGCTCATCAAAACCAGCTTCCCCAAGATTAGAATTTTCCATATCATTAGCAACAATGGTATTCAAAGTGTTCATACTAATATTACTACCAGCATGCAAATAAGATTCCATAGGTTTTTTAATTTTCGCATCAAACAATCCATGTTTTAAATCAGGAAATAGCATAAGAAGATCATTCTTGTCCATTATGCCAAACTAGTGTAAACAAGAAACAAAAAGTTGCAATTGCAGGATCTAAAGGAAATAGCTTCGAGTACTTACAATGCGCCGGAAAATAGCTTGGTAGCCGAGGTCCGGAGTGTGAGTACCTTTTACCTTTCCTCCCAAGAACGGCACTTAAAAATAGCTTGATGTCTACTTCCCCCTCCTTTTCCTGTAGACAGTGTTGGGCCTCCAAGAGCAGAGGTTTGTAGGACAGCAGCAAGTTTTCCCTTAAGTGGATCACCCAAGGTTTATCGAACTCAGGGAGGAAGAGGTCAAAGATATCCCTCTCAAGCAACCCTGCAACCACAAAGCAAGAAGTCTCTTGTGTCCCCAACACACCAAATAGGTGCACTAGTTCGGCGAAGAGATAGTGAAATACAGGTGGTATGAATATATAGTAGCAGTAGCAACGGTGCCAGAAAATAGCTTGCTGGCGCGTAGATGATGGTGGTAGTATTGCAGCAGTAGTAACGCAGTAAAACAGTAAACAAGCAGCGATAGCAGTATTTAGGAACAAGGCCTAGGGATTACACTTTCACTAGTGGACACTCTTAACATTGATCACATAATAGAATAGATAAATGCATACTCTACACTCTTGTTGGATGATGAACACATTGCGTAGGATTACACGAACCCTCAATGCCGGAGTTAACAAGCTCCACAATAATGCTCATGTTTAAGTAACCTTATAGTGTAAGATAGATCAAAAGACTAAACCAAGTACTAACATAGCATGCACACTGTCACCTTCATGCATATGTAGGAGGAATAGATCACATCAATACTATCATAGCAATAATTAACTTCGCAATCTACAAGAGATCATGATCATAGCATAAACCAAGTACTAACACGGTGCACACACTGTCACCTTTACACACGTGCAGGAGGAATAAAACTACTTTAATAACATTGCTAGAGTAGCACATAGATAAATTGTGATACAAACTCATATGAATCTCAATCATGTAAAGCAGCTCATGAGATTATTGTATTGAGGTACATGGGAGAGATGAACCACATAGCTACCGGTACAGCCCTGAGCCTCAATGGAGAACTACTCCCTCCTCATGGGAGCAGCAGCGGTGATGAAGATGGCGGTGGAGATGGCAGCGGTGTCGATGGAGAAGCCTTCCGGGGGCACTTCCCCGTTCCGGCAGCGTGCCGGAACAGAGACTCCTGTCCCCCAGATCTTGGCCTCGCGATGGCGGCGGCTCCGGGAAGGTTTCGTGGGTTTCGTCGAACGTATCGGGTTTTCGATCCAGGGGGCTTTAAATAGGCGAAGAGGCGGCGCAGAGGGTCGAAGGGGCGACGACACCATAGGCGGCGCGGCCAGGGCCTGGGCCGCGCCGGCCTATGGTCTGGGGGCCCAGTGCCCCCCCTCTGGTCCTTCCCGGGTGTTCTGGATGCTTCCGGTGAAAATAGGAACTTGGGCGTTGATTTCGTCCGATTCCAAGAATATTTCGTTACTAGGATTTCTGAAACCAAAAACAGCAGAAAACAGGAACTGGCACTTCGGCATCTTGTTAATAGGTTAGTTCCAGAAAATGCATGAATATGACATAAAGTGTGCATAAAACATGTAGATAACATCAATAATGTGGCATGGAACATAAGAAATTATCGATACGTCGGAGACGTATCAATCTTCCATTCCAAAAGCTGGGTCAACTGGATTTTTACAAAGCCTAGCAAGGTGTCCAGGGATTCCACAACGTTTGCACTTACGTTTTCGAATCGGTGCACCACCCTCTGCACTAGCTCTGATCCTATTCTTCCTCGGCCTACCTGCCGGTCTAGTCAATACTGGAGAGTACAGTTTGAAGCCTGGATCGACTTTCATCCATTCGTCTTTTCCCAACAAGGTAGGAACATTCATAGCATATGCAGCCCTAAATTTGGCAACAGAGAAATACTCTGACACATACTGACTGATGACGCGTCAAGCACACGCCTGTTGGGAACCCCAAGAGGAAGGTGTGATGCGTACATCAGCAAGTTTTCCCTCAGTAAGAAACCAAGGTTATCGAAACAGTAGGAGTCAAGGAACACGTGAAGGTTGTTGGTGATGGAGTGTAGTGCGGCGCAACACCAGGGATTCCGGCGCCAACATGGAACCTGCACAACACAATCAAAATACTTTGCCCCAACTTAACAGTGAGATTTTCAATCTCACCGGCTTGCTGTAAACAAAGGATTAAACGTATGGTGTGGAAAATGATGTTTGTTTGCGAAGAACAGTAGAGAACAATGTTTGCAGTAGATTGTATTCAAATGTAAAAGAATGGACCGGGGTCCACAGTTCACTAGTGGTGTCTCTCAAATAAGATAAATAGCATGTTGGGTGAACAAATTACAGTTGGGCAATTGACAAATAGAGAGGGCATAACAATGCACATACATATCATGATGACTACTATGAGATTTAATTGGGCATTACGACAAAGTACATAGAACGCTATCTAGCATGCATCTATGCCTAAAAAGTCCACCTTCGGGTTAGCATCCGCACCCCTTCCAGTATTAAGTTGCAAACAACAGACAATTGCTTTAAGTATGGTGCGTAATGTAATCAACACAAATATCCTTAGACAAAGCATCGATGTTTTATCCCTAGTGGCAACAACACATCCACAACCTTAGAACTTTCTGTCACTGTCCCAGATTCAATGGAGGCATGAACCCACTATCGATCATAAATACTCCCTCTTGGAGTTACAAGTATCAACTTGGCCAGAGCCTCTACTAGCAACAGAGAGCATGCAAGATCATAAACAACACATATATGATAGATTGATAATCAACTTGACATAGTATTCCATATTCATCGGATCCCAACAAACACAACATGTAGCATTACAAATAGATGATCTTGATCATGATAGGCAGCTCACAAGATCTAACATGTTAGCACAATGAGGAGAAGACAACCATCTAGCTACTGCTATGGACCCATAGTCCAAGGATGAACTACTCACACATCAATCCGGAGGCGATCATGGTGATGAAGAGTCCTCCGGGAGATGATTCCCCTCTCCGGCAGGGTGTCGGAGGCGATCTCCTGAATCCCCCGAGATGGGATTGGCGGCGGCGGCGTCTCTGGAAGGTTTTCCGTATCGTGGCTCTCGGTAATAGGGTTTTCGCGACGGAGGGAATAAATAGGCGGAAGGGCAGAGTTGGAGGCGGCGCAGGGGCCCCACACCATAGGCTAGCGCGGGCCCCATGGTGGCCGTGCCGCCCTATGGTTACGGGCCCTCGTGGCCCCACTTCGTATGCTCTTCAGTCTTCTGGAAGCTCCGTGGAAAAATAAGACCCCGGGCGTTGATTTCGTCCAATTCCGAGAATATTTCCTTTGTAGGATTTCTGAAACCAAAAACATCAGAAAACAGCAACTGGCTCTTCGGCATCTTGTCAATAGGTTAGTGCCGGAAAATGCATAATAATGACATAAAGTGTGTATAAAACATGTGAGTATCATCATAAAAGTAGCATGGAACATAAGAAATTATAGATACGTTTGAGACGTATCAAGCATCCCCAAGCTTAGTTCCTACTCGCCCTCGAGTAGGTAAACGATAACAAGGATAATTTCTGAAGTGGCATGCTATCATAATCTTGATCAATACTATTGTAAAGCATATGAGATGAATGAAGTGATTTGAAGCAATTGAAAGTGCATGGAGCCCCCATGTGTGGTTTTGGTAATTAATGACAATCCCTATGGACTAATGTTTGCATTGAGTTATATTTGTAGGAGTTGTCCATAGGCAATTCTTGAACCATTTGTTGGCTTCAAGGTTGCAATAAGAAGAAATTGATGAAGGATATCAAGTGTCAAGTATGTCTTGAAGATGAAGATGAAGTGATCCCTCAAGTTACTTCAAGACATCAATATGATGAAGAATGAAGAATGAAGTGCAAGTTCAAGATGAGCCAACTCGAAGAGTTCATAAGCTTGAAGCTTGCCATGGAGAAATGAAGTGCAAGTTCAAGATGAGCCATCTCGAAGAGATCCGTTGCTTGAGTCTTGCCATCCATATGGTGATCATGGATATGTGAAGATGCACCGAAGAAGAAGCTCTCCCATGGTGGATTATGGGGGAGCAATCCACATGGTGTTCATGGTTATGTGAAGATGCGCCGAAGAAGAAGCTCTTCCATGGTGGATTATGGGGGAGCAATCCACAAGACTTCGTCAAGCAAGCACAAGCAAGAAAGGCGTTCCATCTTGTTGAGGTCAAGATCGTCGTCATCGAGCTCAAGTGGAATGCGCAAGTATAAGGTTTGCTCTTGATAGGGTCTCTTTCTCACCGGTCTCATAGTGTAGTTGGAGACCGGTTTATAGTTTAGTTGCCGTACTATCAAGAGGGCTCTCGAGTGAGTAACTCGATCGTATCGTTCGGAGAGAGCTCAAACCTTTGCATCCTTGCATCATCTTTCTTGGTTGTTATTTGGACCTTATCCATGTGATGTTTTAGAGCTTGTGCTTATTCTCATGACAAGCTCTAGTTCATCGAAAACGGATTTCACATAGATCACTTGTTGCGTTTTCGAGTTTGATTCATCATCTTTCTTAGTTGTTATTTGGATCTTATCCATGTGATGATTTAGAGCTTGTGCTTATTCTCATGACAAGCTCTAGTTCATCAAGAATGGTTTTTGCACGGGCAACTTGTTGCATTTTCGAGATTGGAGGTTTTACCGGTATGTCTTTTTTAGATAGGTCAAACCTTTCATCATTTTTTTCTATCCTCCCTTGTTGGACTATGATGGTTTCCTGCATGATCTTGTAGAGCTTGTTCCTAGCTTCAAAACAAGCCCAAGATCATCAAAATCGGAGTCCGGATGCTAAAGTTATGCCCGTTTTAGTTTTGGTGTTTCTGCAGTTTTGCCAGGCCGGATTTTTCAGAAATCGGCTAAGGACCGGAAGAAAAGCAGCTCTGGATAGGGGCCGGATTTTTGGCCGGATTTTGACCAGGTTTTGTCCCTGAGGCCGGATAATCCGCCCCCCGGATAATCCGGCCCTTACTTAGGCCGGATTATCCGGCCCTGGTTTTGCCCAACGGCTCGATTTTCTTGGGGGGTATAAATACCCCCCTTCTTCCTCCTTGGGCTGTAGCTTCTCTCACTCTCTCTCTCTCCTCCATTGTTGAACTAGAGAAGCTTGCTCTATCTCTCAATCCCTCCATGATTCTTGCCCCCATTTGAGGGAAAAGAGAGAGGAGATCTAGATCAACATTTCTACCAATCAAATCCATCTCTTTGTGAGTGGAACTCTCTAGATCTTGATCTTGGTGTTCTTTGTGAATTCCTTTGTTCTTCCTCTCTTATTCCCCCAATAGCTTTTGTAGCTTTGTTGGAATTTGAGAGAGAAGGACTTGAGCATCTTTGTGGTGTTCTTGCCATTGCATTTGGTGCATCGGTTTGAGTTCTCCACGGTGATTCGTGGTGGTGAAAGCAAGAAGGTTGTTACTCTTGGGTTCTTGGAACCCTAGACGGATTCTAGGCCTTTGTGGCAGTTTGTTGGGAGCCTCCAATTAAGTTGTGGATGTGTGCCCCAATCTTTGTGTAAGGCCCGGTTTCCGCCTCGAAGGAAATCCCTTAGTGGAACCGTGACCTAGGCCTTTGTGGCGAGGGTCACCGGAGATTTAGGTGAGGCGCCTTCGTGGCGTTCGGTGTGTGGTGTGAGTACCGCATCTTGGGGTGAGGCCTTTGTGGCGTTGGTGTGCATCGAGCAACCACACCTCAAGGTGAGCCTCTTGTGGCGTTCGGGAGCACTAAGCCACCGCACCTCTCCAACGGAGATTAGCACTCGCAAGAGTGTGAACTTCGGGATAAATCTTCGTCTCCCGCGTGCCTCGGTTATCTCTATACCCGAGCTCTTTACTTATGCACTTTACCTTGTGATAGCCATCGTGCTTGAAGTTATTTATATCTTGCTATCACATGCTTGCTTGTATTGCTTAGCATAAGTTGTTGGTGCACTTAGGTGAACCTTTGCTTAGAATAAGTTGTTGGTGCACATAGGTGAACCATAGTATATAGGCTTTGGGCTTGACAAAGTAAACGCTAGTTTTATTCCGCATTTGTTAAGCCCATCTCGTAAAAGTTTTAAACCACCTATTCACCCCCCCTCTAGGCGACATCCGTATCCTTTCAGCAATGGTAAAGACAATGAATAAACAACTGAATCATATAACAAGGACTTTTCATGAATAGTACTTTCAAGACAAGCATCAATAAGACTTGCATAGGAGTTAACTCATGAAGCAATAGATTCTTAGTAGAAAGTTTTGAAGCAACACAAAGGAAGATATAAGTTTCAGCGGTTGCTTTCAACTTCAACATGTTTATCTCATGGATAATTGTCAACACAAAGTAATATGATGAATGCAAATAAGAAAGTATGTAGGAATCAATGCACACAGTTGACACAAGTGTTTGCTTCTAAGATAGAAAGAAGTAGGTAAACTGACTCAACATAAAGTAAAAGAATGGCCCTTCGCAGAGGGAAGCATGGATTACTATTTTTGTGCTAGAGCTTTTCATTGTGAAAACATAGAAACAATTTTGTCAACGGTAGTAATAATTCATATGTGTTATGCATAAGACATCCTATAAGTTGCAAGCCTCATGCATAAAATACCAATAGTGCTCGCACCTTGTCCTAATTAGCTTGGATTTACATGGATTATCATTGCATAACATATGTTTCAACCAAGTGTCACAAAGGGGTACCTCTATGCCGCCTGTACAAAGGTCTAAGGAGAAAGTTCGCATTGGATTTCTCGCTTTTGATTATTCTCAACTTAGACATCCATACTGGGACAACATAGAAAACAGATAATGGACTCCTCTTTAATGCATAAGCATTCAGCAACAAATAATATTCTCATAAGAGATTGAGGATTAACGTCCAAACTGAAACTTCCACCATGATTCATGGCTTTAGTTAGCGGCCCAATGTTCTTCTCTAATAATATGCATACTCAAACCATTTGATCATGATAAATCACCCTTAATTCAGACAAGACGAACATACATAGCAACTCACATGATATTCAACAAAGGTGTAATAGTTGATGGCGTCCCCGGAAACATGGTTACCGCTCAACAAGCAACTTATAAGAAATAAGATACATAAGCTACATATTCTTTACCACAATAGTTTTTAAGCTATTTTCCCATGAGCTATATATTGCAAAGACAAGGAATGAAGTTTTAAAGGTAGCACTCAAGTAATTTACTTTGGAATGGCAGAGAAATACCATGTAGTAGGTAGGTATGGTGGACACAAATGGCATAGTTTTTGGCTCAAGGATTTGGATGCACGAGAAGTATTCCCTCTCAATACAAGGCTTTGGCTAGCAAGGTTGTTTGAAGCAAACACAAGTATGAACTGGTACAGCAAAACTTACATAAGAACATATTGCAAGCATTATAAGACTCTACACTATCTTCCTTGTTGTTCAAACACCTCACCAGAAAATATCTAGACTTTAGAGAGACCAATCATGCAAACCAAATGTCAACAAGCTCTACGGTAGTTCTCCACTAATAGGTGCAAAGTACATGATGCAAGAGATTAAACATGATCTATTTGAGCACAACAATTGCCAAGTATCAAATTATTCAAGACATTATACCAATTACCACATGAAGCATTTTCTGTTTCCAACCAAATAACAATGAACGAAGCAGTTTCAACCTTCGCCATGAACATTAAAAGTAAAGCTAAGAACACCAGTGTTCATATGCAACAGCGGAGCGTGTCTCTCTCCCACACAAAGAATGCTAGGATCCGATTTTATTCAAACAAAAGCAAAAATAAAAACATACAGACGCTCCAAGTAAAGCACATAAGATGTGACAGAATAAAAATATAGTTTCACTAGAGGTGACCTGATAAGTTGTCGATGAAGAAGGGATATCTTGGGCATCCCCAAGCTTAGATGCTTGAGTCTTCTTGAAATATGCAGGGATGAACCACGGGGGCATCCCCAAGCTTAGACTTTTCACTCTTCTTTCATGTTGTATCATCCTCCTCTCTTGACCCTTGAAAACTTCCTCCACACCAAACTCAAAACAAACTCATTAGAGGGTTAGTGCATAATCAAAAATTCACATATTCAGAGGTGACATAATCATTCTTAACACTTCTGGACATTGCACAAAGCTACTGAAAGTTAATGGAACAAAGAAATCCATCAAACATAGCAAAAGAGGCAATGCGAAATAAAAGGCAGAATCTGTCAAAACAGAACAGTCCGTAAAGACGAATTTTTCTGGGGCACTTAACTTGCTCAGATGAAAAAGCTCAAATTGAATGAAAGTTGCGTACATATCTGAGGATCACGCACGTAAATTGACAGATTTTTCTGAATTACCTACAGACGGGGCTACTCAATTTCGTGACAGCAAGAAATCTGTTTCTGCGCAGTAATCCAAATCTAGTATCAACCCTACTATCAGAGACTTTACTTGGCACAACAATGCAATAAAATAAAGATAACGAGAGGTTGCTACATTAGTAACAACTTCCAAGACTCAAATATAAAACAAAATTGCTGTAGTAAAATAATGGGTTGTCTCCCATAAGCGATTTTCTTTAACGCCTTTCAGCTAGGCGCAGAAAGTGTGAATCAAGTAACATCAAGAGATGAAGCATTAGCATTCTTACCAAGGGCTTTGCGCCTACCCTTATTACTCTTATTCTTACTCTTTGGTTTAGGGAATATATGACCGCATCCGGGCGTAGAGGTAAAATTTAGAGTGTCTTTCCCCACATCTATGATTGCTCCCACGAGTTTCAGCAGGGACCTTCCAAGTGTGATTTGTCCTGTCCCTACACATTCAACAACGAGATAATCAGTGGATACCGTTCTTCCAAGAAAGGTTGTGAACACACCTTCAGCTATACCCTTAGGAATTATAACAGAGTTATCAGTAAGAGTTATTCCTTCTCCTCCTTCAGTAAGTTCCCAAAGTGTCAAAGATTCATAAATTCTTTTAGGCATAAGGCAAAACTCAGACATAATATCACAACGGGCATGAAAAGTTTCACCACAAATAGCAACTTTAATAGTAGGCACCCACATTGAAGGTTCAAAACTTACTGGAACATAATCATAATATTCGCGAATCTGGTTGTACCCTTCTTTTAAACAAGATATATTTGTCTCGAGGGTGTTTAATCTATTATGAATGCTAGCAAGAGATGAATCAAAATTATTGGCGGAGCTAGATGATGTAACCACTTTTCTTATGGCATTAAAAGCTTGATCCCCATCCAAGTGAAGGAAATCTCCTCCCCCCTACAACATCTAAGGCATATCTATAGCGAAGAATAAGCCCAAAATAAAAGTTACTAAGAAGCAAACTTATAGTCATTTTAGGTTCAGTTTTACTATAAGAATCAAAAATTCTAGACCAAGCTTCTTTAAAACTCTCCTCACTCCCTTGTTTAAAAGTAAAGATCGATTCCTCCGGTGATAGAGTAACAGCTACGGGACTAGTCATGATAACAAAATAAAATAAATGCAAGTAACTAATTTTTTTGTGTTTTTAATATGAAGAACGCAAACAAGACAGTAAATAAAGTAATGCAAGTAGCTAATTTTTTTGTATTTTTGATATAAAGAACAAACAAAGCAGTAAATAAAATAAAGTAAAGCAAGACAAAAACAAAGTAAAGAGATTGGATGTGGGAGACTCTCCTTGCAGCGTGTCTTGATCTCCCCGGCAACGGCGCCAGAAAACAGTCTTGATGACGCGTCAAGCACACGCCCGTTGGGAACCCCAAGAGGAAGGTGTGATGCGTACAGCAGCAAGTTTTTCCTCAGTAAGAAACCAAGGTTATCGAACCAGTAGGAGTCAAGAAACACGTGAAGGTTGTTGGTGACAGAGTGTAGTGCGGCGCAACACCAGGGATTCCGGCGCCAACGTGGAACCTGCACAACACAATCAAAATACTTTGCCCCAACTTAACAGTGAGGTTGTCAATCTCACCGGCTTGCTGTAAACAAAGGATTAAACGTATGGTGTGGAAAATAATGTTTGTTTGCGAAGAACAGTAGAGAACAATGTTTGCAGTAGATTGTATTCAGATGTAAAAGAATGGACCGGGGTCCACAGTTCACTAGTGGTGTCTCTCCAATAAGATAAATAGCATGTTGGGTGAACAAATTACAGTTGGGAAATTGACAAATAGAGAGGGCATAACAATGCACATACATATCATGATGACTACTATGAGATTTAATTGGGCATTACGACAAAGTACATAGACCGCTATCCAGCATGCATCTATGCCTAAAAAGTCCACCTTCGGGTTAGCATCTACACCCCTTCCAGTATTAAGTTGCAAACAATAGATAATTGCATTAAGTATGGTGCGTAATGTAATCAACACAAATATCCTTAGACAAAGCATCAATGTTTTATCCCTAGTGGTAACAGCACATCCACAACCTTAGAACTTTCTGTCACTGTCCCAGATTCAATGGAGGCATGAACCCACTATCGAGCATAAATACTCCCTCTTGGAGTTACAAGTATCAACTTGGCCAGAACCTCTACTAGCAACGGAGAGCATGCAAGATCATAAACAACACATATATGATAGATTGATAATCAACTTGACATAGTATTCCATATTCATCGGATCCCAACAAACACAACATGTAGAATTACAAATAGATGATCTTGATCATGATAGGCAGCTCACAAGATCTAACATGTTAGCACAATGAGGAGAAGACAACCATCTAGCTACTGTTATGGACCCATAGTCCAAGGATGAACTACTCACACATCAATCCGGAGGCGATCATGGTGATGAAGAGTCCTCCGGGAGATGATTCCCCTCTCCGGCAGGGTGTCGAAGGCGATCTCCTGAATCCCCCGAGATGGGATTGGCGGCGGCGGCGTCTCTGGAAGGTTTTCCGTATCGTGGCTCTCGGTAATAGGGTTTTCGCGACGGAGGGAATAAATAGGCGGAAGGGCAGAGTTGGAGGCGGCGCAGGGGCCCCACACCATAGGTCGGCGCGGGCCCCATGCTGGCCGCGCCGCCCTATGGTTACGGGCCCTCGTGGCCCCACTTCGTATGCTCTTCGGTCTTCTGGAAGCTCCATGGAAAAATAAGACCCTGGGCGTTGATTTCGTCCAATTCCGAGAATATTTCCTTTGTAGAATTTCTGAAACCAAAAACAGCAACTGGCTCTTCGGTATCTTGTCAATAGGTTAGTGCCGGAAAATACATAATAATGACATAAAGTGTGTATAAAACATGTGAGTATCATCATAAAAGTAGCATGGAACATAAGTAATTATAGATACGTTTGAGACGTATCACTGATTAACTTCACCATCTTCACCCCCTATAACACTCATGAAAAACAATGCGTGTATGCAGGGTATCCCACGGATCTGCCATCCCCTACAATGGCATGTCCTATCAACCAAACTCACTGGATACCTTCACTGCGTGTTTTTACTGTCAGTGTAGGTTACCTCAGCCTCCATTCCTTTTCTGACGTATTGCATCCTCAATTGTTTTGCCCTGTCATGCAAAGACTTAATCAAAGATGGGAGCATGAGATGGCCAGCATATTTTGTGGATGCAATTCTTTGACGCGGATCGATCTTTATCATGATCATCTGCCTAATCTTATCAAATATTTGCCACATCATAAGCCCTTTCAATGACTTGACCTTTGAATTGAAACTCTCCGCAAGGTTACTTGTTACATAGTCTACCTTGCAAATTTCATTGAATTGGCTTCTTGACAACATCCTACCATGATGTTCATCCAATTACTCCTTCACCCCAGGTTTTTGTTTATACAACACATCCAAATGAAACAGATGCTTCCTAGAGCTGCATGTGTATGAAGCTGGCCATAGGTTGTTAGTAAAAACTTTACCCTTGAATTTCTTTGTAAAATTCTGTACCAAGTGTCGCATATATTCCCTATGCTCCACTCCAGGGAATACTGCTTCTACCGCACTCTCCAAACCTTTGCAAGCGTCTGTGTGGATAACAAGTCCTGGTGGATGACCTATAAGGTCGCGCAAATTCTGCAGAAACCAAGTCCAACTTTCCTCTAACTCAACCTCCAAAACTCCATAAGCAACAGGGAACATCCAATTATGTCCATCAACTGCAGTAGCAGCAACTAGCTGTCCTTTAAACCTGCCATGAAGAGCTGTTGCATCCATGGCCAAATAAGGCCTGCAACCGTCCAAAAAGCCTTTCCAGCAAGCTTTGAAACAAACAAAAGCCCTTCTAAAACATTCCTTGTGCATTACCTTCCCGCTTTTCAATTTGTAGGGAACTGTATGCTTATCTATCGCTACAACACTGCCTGGACTAGCCATCTCCACTTCAGCTTTGAAAGTGTAAAGCAACTGAAAGCTTTCATTCCTTGAACCATTGATCTTATCAAGAGCCATTTCCTTTGCATAGAACATCCTCATGTAAGGTACTTTCATTTTAAACTTCTCAACCATCTTTTTCTGGAGTGTTGTTGGACCAAGTGAAGGAGTTTCTCTCAGCCAATCTAGGATTATATCTGTCAACCACCTAGTCTTCGCTAGCTTTGTTTTCAGCTCTGGCTCTCCCCCTAGAGGTGGACAAGAATGGACGTGCTCATTCTTCTTTATCTGAAACATAATGATAAGGGATGTCAGTAATAGATAACAAATTTTACACCGTGATCTAAAATACACAACTGGTTGGCGTAGTACCTGAACCAAGTCTGCATGCGCATTGTGGATGCATGCAACCTCCACCTACACCTCTTGTATGGGCATTTAACTGTGAACCTACCTGGCTCACTTTTAATAACCTCATAATTATTCTTAGAGAGAATGCAATATGTAGTAATTGCATTACGGCAGTCCATCATCGTTTGAAACACGGTGCCTTCTGCAAGCTGAGGATCCTCCCTGTTCCACTCAATTGTTGGCAAGTCATCACCTTCGTAATCGGCTAAAACGAGGCTGTCATTGTTCTCATTCTTCTCTTCATCATCAGTGTCATCAAATCTGGCGCCAAAAGCAATATCTTCCATGTATTGATCCTCCATTGCCTCATCGCATCGATCTACCAATTTAGGAAACATCAACTCATCCTCATCATCTTGAGGAGACTGATCCTCAATGTCTGCATCGTCCTCCACATCGACCGTACGAACGATCAGGCTACCACTAGCACTGGGGACAGATGGTGCTGCTGTGGACCTACAAGGAGCGCCGCGGCGCACACTATTAGCAGATGCAGCAGCAGTAGAGAGACATGATGCCCGACCACCTGATGATGCCCTAGCACCAGATGATGCCTGGCCCCTGTCCACATGGATGCGAATTTTACCGAACCGGCAAGAAGCATTCAAAGCAAAAAAGAATTCCCAGATCGTCTTCGGAAATTAGTGGAACAAATCTTCGCTCCGGGCTGTTGAAATATTCGAAATGAACTGCATCGAAAGAGCTCCAGGTGTACTTATCGTAGATGTTAGCTTTGAAATCCCTCAACGAGATGGTGGTTGCGACCACCGCAGGGAAGTTAAACCCATTCTTATAGCATTTAGAATCACGCGTAAAGCTAGAATCCAGCCTAACCACCAGCCGAAAAGCCAGCGCTGGATCCATCCTATTCGAAAAGCAACGCAGTTAGTTGAGCAACAACGATTGGCGCTCAAAAACTGCCTACTGTTAATTCACATAGGCAGACGATGCTTACCCAGATGGAATCCATGCGTTAGATCCCTCCGATTCCCAATCTTCTCCACGGCTGACGGGATTAGGCGGCACACCAGACGGAAATACAAAGAGGACAGGGGTAGATCCAGATCTGGTGGAGGCGGAGCCCTCTCCGCCTCTCGGGGGTGGTGGGGGGGGCGGGGCCGGCTCGGCGGCGGACGACGCCATAAGGTAGGTGGGTAGGACGGTGTGGCGGTGGACGGGCGGTGTGTGAGCTACTCCAGTCTCGGGCGGGGGGGGGGGGGGGGGGAAGCTTTGGGTCAGCTCTTCCAATCAACAGTCAACACATTTCGAAAGCAAAGGTCAAGTCAAAACCACCGCGGCTCCCTAGCCGTCACCGGTAACGGAAGGCCTCTGACCAGACGGCAACCCGCCCGTCCGAGCGTCTGCGAGGGGTTTCAAACTAGAGGGAGGGGAAAACTGAGGAAAAATTAAGAGGCTGGGGAAAACTGAGTACAACTAACGAACCAGGAGCAAAAAAACCCAAAAAGGATTCATGATCGTGCATAATCTATAACGTTATTATTTCGGGTCTGAGACAAAAGTTCCTAGATTCATGGAAGATTTAAAACTGGATGCAAACTATTATTTCGACAATTCTATATTTGATTTGCCATATGGATGAATATGAAGCTTATGTTTCAAAATAATCTTGATGTGATATTACCATGATGTACTGAAGTACTCTCGTTTAAGTACCTCAAATAAGCGGATATAAACACTACATGTCGCAATACTAGTGAAATGCTATGCACTACGTTGGTGATCACCTACGAAAAAGCAAACGGTAAGACAAGTCGACAACCAAACGAGAAAAATAAATTGGCACACCAGCAAGGCAATCATCGAACTATTAATTTAATAATACAACAAATATCAAATCCACGTTTATCCCAGCTAAAATAAGAGCCATCTACTCTCCAAGAGAAATTAAGTTACATTGTACAAGCTAGCCCTCCTAAGGGCAACGCCTGCAAGTTTGTTACAACGACTGGAGTACTGCTCAGTCCTACTATGGCGAGGCCAGTCGCCTCGCCGCCACCTCACAAATGGAGGCCAGCCGGGCTTAGGAAGCCGGGCTTAGGAAGACGGGCGAGCCCGCTTGTTGCTGCCGCTGCTGCCGTTGGTGCCCATGCACGACGGGCACTTGTACTGCTTGATGTGCTCCGCCTTAGCAGGCGTGATCTTGACACACTTGCCGTGGAACCACTTCTCGCAGATGTCACAGCCAATCCAGAACTCATCCTGCCCATAGTTGTCACCGCACGCGCCACAACGTGTCTCCCCATGCTCTTCCACGCCACCGCCAGCGACAGCACCACCATCCTCGCCGGCATCCAGGGCTTCCTCCTCGCGGTCTTCGTCCTTCATCTGGGGCTTGGGCTGCTTGGCCCGAGGTTCGGAGGTTTTCTGCTTTAAGAGTGGAGGGAGAAAGTGAACCAATAATAAGTGAAGTAACATTCAGATACTCCAAAATTCAAGGTATGAGCAAATCTAAGGGAAAATGAGTCATACCATTTTATGGTTGGACTTGGATTTGCTATTGCTGTGGTTAATGTTGCTTGTGGTCTTGGTTTTACTCTTCCCACTAACAACATCAAAAATCGTGGGAAGCTCATTTATCATACCAAACAGGCGCTTCCTGAAAATAGCATCAGGCAAGTATCAGTAACAACACGTCAGGTCAACAGTGCAAAAAAAGAGCAAGATCTCAGAACAGGTGGTTCTCATAAGATAAACCATAAAAATTGAACTCAGAATTCTTACAGAAGTTTTCCAACTATAGAAGTGTTTTGAAACTACGCCTGTCTCATTTGATAATTATGTCTTTCGAAAAATGGCCTAAAGTGGCAAAATGACAGGAAGCTATGCACATCTATACAAGAACCCAGAGTACCATGTTGAAAGGTTCCCGAGCGTTTCATGGAAAATTGTACTGCAAGTTTGTGCAATTTTGGATGTATGCATTATTACTATAGCTTGTTACAAGTAAACCAACTGACTCCCACCGGATAGAGCCATTCTGGGATTTATTTAAACAATCATGTTTAAGTAGTAGATATCTTGTAAACTTTGTTTTCTAATTAGATGTGGTTGTTAAAACAACAAAGTCAAGAAGGAACTACACGGATGCAAGGGAAACCAAACACGCTACAGGTAAAAATAATAGTAATACGAGTAGAACAATTACCTGTCATTTTTATCAAATCCAAATCGAGCACCAAAGTAAAATGCAACAGAAAGTAACCATGCGTCACTGTGCACTGCCACCATGGACAGCCAATCTTTTTCCTGCATTCCATCTCGTGCAAAGTTAATGCCCAATGCTGGCTCTGGAAGCTCAGGTGGCACTTCTTCAGCAGGTAAATTTACTTCCCAATGCTCATTGGGAAATCCATAAAGGCACAGATTTTCTTTTTCTGTAGAAGAGAAGACTAGGTTATGTATGAATGGACAACTATACTGATCAAATCATGATAACTCAGAAGTTTCTCGCAGCATTTAAGCTGCACTGTAACTACTCGCATAATCATTGATATGTGATTAAAGAAACCAAAAAAGAGGATGCTCAGAGCTTGGGTTTGAATTCATTCCTAAGATGAAATCATCATATTATATTGGAAATACCAGAAGGATACCTACAAACGTGTTCAATTAAACCTCACATGAGGCAAATCATGTTCCTAACAAAAGAAGCAGCATATCACACAAATAATCAAGATGAAAAAGAGCTACAGAAAGTGCCTAACACTCCAATTATCACCTCTTCCCAAAATATATGGTTAGAGTATGAAAGCTCAAGTCTTTTATAACTATTCACCACATGAAAAAGAAATCATTCGATCAAGCAATTGCATAAACAAGTTTAGGGTTTTTCCGTTGTGCAACAAGATTTCGCTCTGACTAATGTGCAGCAAAGACTCAAAAGAATCAGCATGCATGTATATCAGCCATTAGGAAGAATACTGGTTTTTTGATCAAACAAAAATTGAGGATGCTCTCTTGGTCTCCTACTCATTTAAGTTACTCAAGCATTAGAATGGTTGCAGGCTCGATGGAGCAATTATAGCCAGCACGCTATATTGTGCAGAGAGCATCAGCAGCGTCATTGAAGAAAAAAGAGGGGGAAGAGGCTGAGGACAGGACCACGTCAGGGTTCTAAATTTACCAGATCTCAGAAGGATTGAAAGCTAGGTTGTACCCCATGACCAAACTATCTGATAAAATTGAACCATCATCTAGTGGATCCCAACATCACTGCTCTTCGCTCTATGCAACAGTAGAACTGCACACGACGGTACACACCAAGCAGCAGACAACAGCAAGTTCCTATCATTGTAATCTGCCAGTCCTTGCAAGTCAAGAACTGCATCAACAATTATTAGGGCAGAAGAATCACACCCCACCTACCAAACAGGACCCAGTAATGCTGCTGAACCCAACAACCCAAACTCACATAGGCACCACCCCATTGTCTATTTGCCTAAAACAAATATGCACCACCCGAGTAGCAGCCTACCACATATGTGGCTTCTTCCAGGCCAGTGCCACCTTTCTATACTACCAAGAAAGCTACCAAGGGCAGGCATATGTAGGACAAGATTTCAACAGGAAGCGACATTGGTTAATTCAGTGACCACTCGATCTCTCGGGCAGTAGGGCCCAAGCATGTGGAGTGATCTGAGCCGTCGGTTTCTGGTCACCCGACTGCTTTGGACGTACCTCACACTCTCCCCACCATCTCCCTCCATAGGAGGCTCGTTATTAAGTCCAACAATTAAGGCCCGCTGCTTGAAATTCGAAGGTTTCAGGCACGCACGTCGCATATTCTACGGTCTGCTACTGCTTACGATTCATGGATTCGAAATAATAAATAAAATAGAGATTAGTTTACTAATTCTTCAGTATATACAGTAACACTCAGCTAAGCATGTTTAGCTGAAAAGGAACATCAATTAGTTCCTGCAGAAATTCTACTAGTGCCTATTTACACTAAATATGGTATGGTGCGTGAAATTATGGAAGGATGGCACAGCGGAATCTGCACGGAAAGAGCAAGGAAGAAAAGCAGGGAAGTCAGAGGCTGAGAATTCACTGACCCGGGTCGCATTGCCGGAAGAAATCCTCCACATCTGCAGCGCGAAATAAGAAATAAACAGTCATGAGACCATCCAGACAAGGCAGAAACCCCATGAACCGCATCAAAATTTCGTAAGCTCAAATCTTTGGCACCCCAGCGGGGAAAAAAGCCAATCTGGCGAGCGGGCGAATCTGCGGCACCTACCGGTGGTGAGCGCGCGCGTGAGGCCCGCGCGGCGGCCCTTGTAGTCCCGGAACACCTCCTCCACCGTCCTGGGGTTGTACCCCGCGTCCATTACCGCAACGGATTCGAGGCGGGGGAGGTGGAGGTGGAGGGGATGAGTAGTAGTAGTAGTAGTGAGGAGCTTGTATTTTATTTTGACATTTTCGGGGTATCTTTTCGAACGGAGGTTTTAAAAGACAAGAGCAGAGCAGCGGACGCCAAGGGAGGGAATACGACTTAAGTGGATTGGAGAGCACGGTGGACGTGTCCGTGCGGCTCGGGCCCACCACCCGTGGGACATCTTCAGGCCACAGGGCAAGTTGCGTCAGCGTACGTGTTTCTTTTTTTTTCTTGACTTGTTTCTTTCTGAGTTTTTTAGTAAAAAATATTTTTGTTCTGACGGTTTTTAATTTCTCCACGACTGATAGGATTTTTTTTTACGGAAAAGCAGTAGGGCAAAAACTCCATAGTGCATCGTTTTTCATTGTAAAAAATATTTACATGGGCAAAACATGAAGTTCCAAAGTTGACAAGAAAATTATTAGACTTTTTGAACATTTCAATTTTTTTGAATGATTCATTTTTTTAAACATTTTTAAGGTGCTGGAATATTAAGCAATATGCGTAGATAATATACGACGTAGTGCCACAATATTTGAAAAAAAAGTCAAGTACCTAGAGATGAACCTCATTGAAGTCAACCAATAAGACCAAGTAAATGTGCAAGACATGGACATAGGACAATGTATTATTGGCTGCCTCTTTTGGTAGAGCATAATCATCGGTAAGTGCATTTGAATAAAAGTCTTTAAGTATTCAGAGATGAGCCTCATATAAAAAGACACACCACAAAAGAGGTTCACCAACAAGATCAAGTAAAATGCGCAAATAATGTGCAAGAACACTAATAACACCAATTAAGTTCATGACTTTAATTAATCTTCCAAAAAGTAGACCTAGGCGGTTTTAGGAATAGTATTTATAACACACGACTTATAGATCATTCAACATCGTCACTTTCGGCTAGACCTTGGCGGGAACGGGTGGAGGCCATCAAACATCATGAAGTCCTGGTGGTCGCCCTATAGATGACATCACCCTTCTATCTACCTCTAACTTGGTTTTACAGGACCATAGTAGAACAACCCCTTCAAACTGCAGACATCCTTCCTAATAAGTTGCCTAAGCTTTCAACCGATTCAAAATACTTGAAGGGAAACGGCTTGAAGGCTTAAAGGGAAATGGTTTGAAAAGAGAAGTAGTCATTCGGTTTCGCACTTCCCGAGTCAAAATACACGACGGTCGAGTGCTTGAGGTGCAAAACAATGAGGGCGCAATATTGGTATGTGTGCAACACAATTCAAACAGACCATTAATATATCCTCAATTCAAACTGAATGATAGAAATATATACGAAAGCATCTTATGGCGCTAATGAGTGACTTACTCGGGAAAATAGGAAAAGACAAACATTTCTGTCTTTATTCGCCAAGAAGAGATAGTCGATATAATGCATCATAGTGAGCGTGTTCTCATGGGTGACCAAGTAGCTCTCGTACAGGTAGTAGCGGTCCGCTATCGCCATGGTTGAGGATAACTCTTGCTCTTTTCTAACCTGGTAGGCCTCGATGAGCGCAAATAGGTGGACAAAGTTTTGGTGAAGTCTATTCATTTGAAACATGAAGAATATGTCTTCAAATCTCGGAAAGAACACGTCCACGGGATGTTTATTGACAAAGCCCGGGCACATATGAACCCTGACGACAAAGGCAGGTATGTTGGAGATGCCATATAAGAAGACGCCTTTCTTCTGCTAGAATGATGCCATGCAGCCTCTTCATGTCACCGGGAAGTGTTAGGTACTTTCCCCACGATACCATAGGCCACATGATATTGCCGCTCTTGCATCGGGATCTTGTCCAGAACCCTGGTCGTCTGACAAGAGGCATAATCCTTTTAGGTCTTTTCCGTCCATTTTTCTTCAAACCAGCTGGATTGGTTGTTTGATCCTCGGTGAAGAATGTTTGGTGTGTTGCGGGCTCGACAGGATTTGACACCACATTGCTTTGGCTTGGCGCCAACTCAACTGGTGTTGACTGGTACTTGGGATGTGGCCGTTGTTGACCTCCGGCAATCTAATTTTCGAACGACTGGATCAAGGTAGGAAGGTGGCATTTGACCCTATTTTGTACTTGGTTTTTTACAATGGTGGCTATATTTGCTTTTAGGACCGTCAATTCTTTGTTAACTTCATAAAGTTTTTCTCGAAGGGTGCGGACTGTGTCTGCATTTTCTTCTTAATTTGCCTCTGCGCCAACCGTTTGAAAATTTTCCGCAAAACGACATGACTAGCTAACACCAATCAAAGTTGAAAATTGTTAGTAATCAAAAAAAATCATGGAAACATTCGGCATGAATTTTGCTAAAAAAAGACATACAGGGTACCAGAAATTCTCCTAAATGGAAATTAAACAACATTCTGACAAAACATCAGCAACTCATATCCTCTATAAAATAAGACATTTTGCCATACACTATATATATCCATGTAACTAATCAAGCATATATTGTAATCAACAACTAATATCGCTAGCAATTAATCATCAATAACTCATATCCTTGTAATCAGCACAACTAATCAAGCATATAACGTAATCGGCATTTCGTTGAGCAAGTGCATGGCGTGGGCTTCATACTGGGGTGGGGTGGGCGGAGTAGCGGGCGAGCTCAACGGCAAGGACGAAGCAGAAAGGAGAAGATGTTGATGTGATGGCCCTTTTGATGGCCATGATGAGGCGTGGCGTGGTTAGAGAGGCGTCAGATCAATGCCTCGGCGCGGTCGGCGGCGTCGAGGTTGAGCGCTCGGCCATCAAGAGATTTGAGAAACCGGTGGAGAAAACTATCTCGGCACGTCGATTAAACTTTGGTTAAGTCCAAAGAATAGTAGCGGGCACTGCTAATCTCCGCTACCAGTATTGGGCGCCCCCTTGGCCCAAAGTTATTGGCAGCGGGTGACATCGTGGACACGCTGAACCAAAATTATTACTAGTTGGAATAGGTTACGATTCACCTTTCGTCTTACCTAGCCCCATCGATCGTTGGAGCGTTTTCTTTTGCTACACATATGTGTTTCAGATCATCCATGTGTAATTCACACATAGCGATATATTCGACGTACTAGGTCTTGATCCAAACACGTGCGTGTCTTCGTGGAGTCGGATGGCCACCGGCGGCGGAGCGGCTGCGGCGCTGTCCATAGCATCAAACCGAGCACGACTCCAACCACAATGTTGTGGCCCGACCTCCCGGGCGATCTCCTATGCACCGTCTACTCTAGGCTACACCCCCTCCGTTTCGCCGCTGCATGCAGGTCATGGCGAGCCACGGCTATCCCCGCCTTCCCTCATGTGGTTTATCTAAGAGCGTCTTTAGCCACGTCCCCTAAAGTGCCGGATCAAAAAAGTTCTCAGACCCGTGCCCAAAATCTTTTAGTCCTGGCCCTGTTACCACCCGGGATATATGGCCCTCCACGTGGCCACGGTATATGGTTTGAGCTGGAGAAACTTTAGTCCCGACCCGTAATCTCAACCGCGATTAAATATTATTTTCCATAATTATGTTTTTCATTTTTCTAATTTTTTCCTAATTTTTTCTTTTTCCTAATTGTTTGACTTGTTACTCTCTCACTTGGACCATTTTTAATACTAATTACACTTAATTTGTAGTCAAATTATAGCTTTGATTATCACTTCTTGGTTGGCCACCCATCCGCACACTACTCCACCCTCAACACGCTTAACTCCTCGATTCTTTCTTGTTGTGCTGCCACAAATGTGATTGTACATTATTGTAAATACTACCATATCAATCATATTAACTCTTATACCATTGTGTCACATTTCTGTATTTTTTAAAACAAAAAACAATATGTAAACCGCAATTGGACAAATAATATATGTTGTACTATTAGAAAAATATGGGGAATTGAATATAAAATAATTATGTTTTTATTCATTTATTATTATTATTATCAAATAATATATGCATTATTCATATAATATGGCCAAATAATTAATATCTTGAAATCTATAAACCGCAATTGACAAATAATATATGCTTTATTATTAGAAAAAAGGTGGGGAATTTGAATATGAAATAATTATGTTTTTATTCATTTTATTATTATTATTATCAAATAATATATGCATTATTCATATAATATGGCCAAATAATATCTTGAAATCTATAAACCGCAATTGGACAAATAATATATGCTTTATTGTTAGAAAAATGTGAGAAATTTGAATATGAAATAATTATATTTTTATTCTTTTATTATTATTATCAAATAATATATGCATTATTTATATAATATGACCAAATAATTAATATCTTGAAATCTATATGAACTATATGGGGAATTTGAATAGAGGGATTTTATTTGTAGTGTTGGATTTAACAGAGTTATAATTATTGTGGAGGTGGATTTAACAGTGTTGGATTTAACATAGTTCATATAGATACATAGTTCATAATTGCACTTAAGTTAATCTATTGGATTTAACAGGTGTTGGATTTAACAAAGTTCATATAGATACATAGTTCACAATTACACTTAATCTGTAGTCAAATTGTGGAGGTAGCGACATGCAGAGATACAAAAAACGCGATGGTGATGGATGTGGATGTGGAGGAGGCGGCATGGAGTGAATATATTGAAAGACACATAGTTCATATATATTGAAAGACATATAGTTCATGCATATTGAAAGACACATAGTTCATATATATTGAAAGACACATAGTTCTTTAAATATTGAGACGACCAACATGACTATTGTAGCCAGCTAGCCGCCAATAACTCCTAGCCATCTTGAAGCCCAGACGAGTGTCCAGCGCGGCATAGCGCACTTGCTCGAAGCTCGGTGGAACATTGGCCCACCCAAATATGAGTTCATCGTCTTCTTTTTCTTGCGTGGCGTCCTTCTTCTTGTACTTCTTCCTCTTCTTCTTCTCAAGATTTGTCACAATCAGAGAATTCGCCAGATCATATAGACTCGGAATGTGATTAATTGTGGGATTCAGAGTATCTGCTAGAGGTCGTACACAGAAGTAATGTGAATACCGTACGGACTTAGCATCTCCACATCCTTGCCGATAGCCGCGCCGCGGAATCTGATGAAGCCGTCCTGCAAGAACTCCTTGAGAGCCTGTGACACTTCATCGGCGCGACAAATCTGGAATACCAGATTCTCGGATGCCACCGAGAGTTGCAGGACGGAGACGCGCTAATCACCCTCGCGAGGGTTGGTGAACTTGCAATCCAAACCTACGCACTTGATTGTCATGTTGTCGAGATAGTCCCTCTTCACGTACTTGATCCACTTCTCTACCCTTCTTGCACGGAGCGTGACCGTGACCTTGAAGGACATCCCTTTGGCCATGAGGTGGTACACCCGAGTCAGAGGAGCCAGGTCGCGCGCGAGGTGCTCCATCGACGAAGAGGGAGAGAGAGCTTTTTGCAATGGTGTAGGAGAGGAGGGATGTAGAAGAGAATGTGTGTGTGGCAATGGTGAATATTGGTGGAGCATATAAAGCAGTGGAAGATGAAGATGAACAGGGCCAGCCACCGGTGATCAATTCCCGCGGCTGGCCACGCCGGCGCCGGTGGCTCAGATTCCCGCGCGACGATCGATTTCCATGTCGGCCAGTAATGGCGACACGCGATCTTCTTCCGCGGGAACAAAGAGTTTGACTTTAAGTCCCGGTTTGGGATACGAGCCGGGACTAAAGGGGGTACCGCAGGCGCCGCGTGCCGCAAAACCCTTTAGTCCCGGTTCGGGATACGAGCCGGGATGACAGGGCACTAACGAACCGGGACCTATAAGTGTCGTACGCTTGGGCGTTTACAGGGCGACGTGGCCAGGCCTTGTGTCCCGGTCCAGGTGTCGTCGTGGTGAACGAGCAGATGCCATGGGATGGCTTAAGTTGGGGCCGGATGGACGCTAGAGGATTCGGGTGAGGGTTTTGGATTAGATTGGATGAACTTCCGGGTGCTTTCCTCAAGAACTAGAGGTAGAAGAAGAAAGACACAAGGAAGAACTCTGCTCTAGATCCTTCTATTCATTGATCTCATGAGGATACAAGTTTCTGTCTAACATTCATACATGGTCAGTCGTGCCCGCAAAGGGCAGTGCCCCCTCTCCTTATATAGGGGAGAGGGTGGCTTACAGGGGAAGGAAACCCTAGCAAACCCTAATGGCATCTTTGACTAGACAAACTACTTTACAAAGTAACTTTAATCATAGGTGACGTCGGTATCTTCTTTAATCAGGGAGGCTGACGTCCTCCGGTTGCTTTTGGCGTCACCTTCCTCTTTGGTGTCAGGGCTTCGTTTAAAGTTACTTTGCTTAGCTCATCTTTGTCTTCTAGCTCTGGAGAGAATCTTTGACCAGTCTTGCCGACATGCTGTTCTTACCGGTAGCCCGGTGTCTTCTTTACCTGGTTCCGGTATACCCCTCTTGGGGATACCGGCTTAGCTTTACTTAGCCAAACACTTAACTTTGTGCTCCGGTATAAACATTAAACCGGTATCTTGATGGCTCAAACCATCTGGTTTGGCATGCCTTTGGCATACCGGGGGTCATCCCCCCAACATTAGTCCCCGAAGCTGGTATAGTCCGGTGGATTTTATCCAACAGACCATGCCAGGTTCCCATATCTTAAGGTACCGGTTTAATCTTTCCGGTGGTCAGTTTAGATCCCGGCATCTTTGCCGGACTCACGTCTTTTCTCTCTTTGCAAGGTATTTTCCGGTATCTTATTCTCCGATATCTTAGACATTAAATCTCTCCTCGGCGAAGTCGAGAATTTTTCGGGTACAGTGCATGTCAGTGACATGCGCACTGTACCTGACGCGCCAGTGTCAGGGGTCACTTCCCTTCGGCTTCTGCGCCAGCACTTATGGCGCCACACTGGATCCCTTCTACCGTTCCGGATCCGTGCGGCTTCCCTGTGGCATTCTATTTTCCGCGCGTGTATCCTCGCGCCACGTGGCGGCCCACGAAGCGAACCGCCGCGGCCCAGCGGTTTCCAGCCCACTATCTCTTCTTCCTATATAAGGGGAAACTGCTCCTTCTTCCTCCTTTCTTCGCATTCTCAACTCTCTCACGTGCATAGAGCTCCTAGCCCTCTTGCGCCCTCGCCGCTTCCGTTCGTCGCCAGAGCTCCGCCGCCCGGCGAACTTCCGTCGCTGCTCCGCCGAGCCTCGCCAAGCTTCGCAGTGCGGAGATTCATTGCAGTGCACCTGTTGCGGCCGCACCGCTCGTGCTCCGACGACCTCTTCTCCGCTTTCTCGTCGCCGGCCTTCCTCAGCAACTACGAGCTTGCCGCCCCACCGGCGACCTTCTCCCTCAGCATCTCCGCTGCCACAGGTTAGGCTTGATTCGCGTTTACCTCTCTCTTCTTTGCTTTTCAGATCTTGGGCCGGTAGGATATTTACTTCCTATTTTCTTTTTTTCTTTTTCTCTTACTCGTAGATCTTTGCACAAGGGTAGATCTTGGGAAGTCTGTTTTTCCGGGTAGATTCGTATGTCTAGCGAAGAGTCTCTTTCCGTGTCATCCTCCAGAAGCCAACAGAGCGAAGCTTCCGACGGGCTATCCGCTGATCTTGCCCGGATGGAAACCGACACCGACAAAGATCAAGAGGCCGGCAGCTCTAGCCAAGCCCCCGGAGTAGATCTATCCGGTATCACACGCGGAGCCTGGAAAGGCTCCGACGTCACGCAGCACGAGATCGACTGGCTCTACCGGTCTAGAAGGATATCGGAAGGAGTATCCTGCCGGCTTCCCCACGATGAAATCGAACCGGTACTCGAACCTGGTGAGTTCGTTGTGTTTCTTGCTCACTTCGAGCGCGGCTTCGACCTTCCTGCTTCTAATTTCTTCCGCCAAATTCTGGATTTTTACCAACTCCAGCCTCACCACCTTCCCGGCAATGCCGTTTTTTACCTTTCTTGTTATGCCACCTTCATGGAGGGCTACATCGGCATCCGTCCCACTCGCGAGACTTTTGCTCGCTTCTTCTCTCTTCGGATTAACTCCGTTCAAGGCAAGGACATTCCTAAGCCCGAACCCCCCGTACAATGCGGGTCTTGTATCATCGGCTCCCGCCAAGGGAGCCCCTTCTTTAAATTTTCTGGTCTCGAGTCATGCCGGTTATGGCAAGGGACCTTCTTCTACGTGAAGAACAACGGCGCCCCAGATCTCATCAATCTGCCGGCCTTTAATCCGGCGCCGCCCACAAAGGTCAACTGGGGCTACTTTCCTGGGACGAATCACATTGAAACGAACCGGGTAGTACGCTTCATTGAGAAGCTAAGTAAAGAAACAAACATCTGCTCTGACGACATCATCCGCACCTTCATCTCACGCCGGGTGCTTCCTCTTAAGCGCCGGGCTCATAAGATAAGCGAGATGTATGGTCCTGGCGATCCTACCAAGATCACCGGCCTCCCTCTCAGCAAGGAGGACATAGTCCTCAAGGCTAAGCAGATCTGCCAGACTGCCATGCCGGATGACTGGGAGTGGGGCTTCCTGCCTCTTAGATCCACCAACCCTCCAACCAAAGAAGTAAGAGATTGTGCAACCCGGGTTGTTGTACCGGTAACTTTTACGTTGTGGCTAACTGACTTTTCATTTGCTTTCAGGCCAAAGACTGCTTCCCTCGCATCGAAGCGGAGCGGCGAGGCTCTTGCCGGAAGCACCCTCTGGACACGGTGGACCCAGATCCTTACATCCACTGGACTGACCTCAAGATGGGCCGGACCCACACTTCGCGCCCCGGTAACTTCTCGTCTGAAGCTCCCGGTTCCAGCGACGATCTCACTGTGCTTGAGGTAGCTTTCTTTTCTGGTCTCTCATGCTTTACTGTTATTCCTCCTCTGTAGATGCTCCCTCAGCTAGCACCCAACCGCAGGTTCATGAGCACGTGGCTCCTCTGCAGGCCGAAGTTGCCGCGAGTACATGGAGAAGCTCACCTCCCAGGGCAAAAAGCACAAGGCCCCGGCAACTGATGCCGGTTCAAGCCAAGGCGCTCCCGCCAAGCGCTCCCGGACCGAAGTTATCGGAGGGAAAGCTGTAGGCAAGAAGCGCTACCAAGGCAAACAGATGCCGGTCGCTTCCGGGTAAGTCTTCGTTTCTCTTCGTGCTTTTGTTTTACAAACTTTTTCTTCCGGTTGCTTTTTCCAACCCTTTCTTTTTCTCTTGTTCAGCCCTGCGCTCAAGCTCTCCAAGAGCGCGAGTGGCCCGAAGCCGGAGAGCTCTGAAGGACCCGCAAGGGCCTCAACTCCTCCTCCTCAGTCTAGCCCGATACCATCTGGTACCGGCAACCCTTCTGCCTCCCCTCTGGGAGGCACCTCAAGTGCGGGGCGCGCGGCCCCTACACCTCCTGAACACCGCGCAGAGGAGGACCTCATCTCCCCTCCAGAAAAACAAGATACCGGCGCCAGCAACATCGGCGCCGATGCAGAAGCTGCCGGGCGGGCGGAACCTCTGGTTCCTCCCGTCCCGAAAAGAAAGAAGAAGAGGAGTTCGCACTCTTCCCCCTCCAAGGCCACGCCGGACTCTTCCGCGCCGGCAAGCTCTACCTTGGGGCAGGGCATACCATCGCCTCCGAAGACCTCGCCCGTGCCTCCGCCAGAAGCCCCGAACGTCGAGCTAAGCGGGGCCACTCCAACGCCGCCGCCAGAAACCCTCAAGATCACCAAGTCCCTCGAGCCAGAGGCTTCCAAGGGGAAGGCCACAGCTTCCGGCACTTCACCTGCCTGCCCGCAGTCGTTGGTGCTGCACGTCGGCCCTGCCGCTGCTACGGCCGGAGAAAAACCTTCCGGCGTCTTGGGCCGGATCACCGAGCTGAAGTGCGAAGGCCGCGATCTGGGGCACTTGCTTCCATACGCTGAGAAGTGGAATGCTGCGGATGTGTCCGCAGCCACACGCGGCCTGGGGAAGGATCGGCTTCCGGCGCTGGACCCCTCTGGCCCTCGGTGCACGGAGGAGCACTTCATGCGGCTGCGGCGCGCGGTGAAGGAGCTGGACAGCGCATGGTATGATGCCACCAACAACATGGTGGTAAGTTTCACCAAACTCTTTTCAATTTTTCAATTTATGTCGGTCTCATTCTTTCCGGATCTTGTGTATCTTCCCAGTCCCCGAGTTTCGTGTTGAGAGCATAGGTCTTAGCGCGAAACTTAGGTAAGAGCACAGAGAAATTGGCTTCTTTTTTCTAACATTTTTTCTTGAACAGAGCACTGCCGACGCCCGGAGGCACCTCTTTGAGGAGCTTCTCTAGGAGCACCGGGACCTTGCTGAAGCGCACAGCAAGTGCCAAGGTGAGCTTCTGTGCCTCCGGCATCTTCTTACCGGAAGGTTTTCTTTCTTAGTACTTATAACTTTCTGCTTAACAGATATCCCGGAAGCTTCCATCGAAGCCCTCAAGACTCAGCTCGCCGCACTCCAAGGTACCGCTCCTTCTTTTCCTGTTAACTTGTTTCTTCTTCATTTTACCAGCTGCAATTTTGTTAACGCTTTCTTTTCGGGCTCTAGGTGAAAAAGAGCAGCTCATCCGGGAGCACCGCAAGGCTCTGGACGCCTAGGAGGTTTACTCCAAGGGGCTAAAGGACCAGCTTATCCAGCTCGGGCTCAAGCACAATGAGGCGATGAAGGCCGCCCAAGCCGCCGCTGAGGCTAAGCTGAACGAAGCTCTGGAGGATGCCAACAACTCCACTGTGGTGCTGCGGGCGGAGCTAGAGGAGGGAGCCAAGGCGCGGAAAGCAGCCGAGGATCGGGCCGCGCGCTTGGAGGGAGAGCAGAAGGAGTATGACCAACTGGTCATGCAGACCGACGCGCTTGCCCTCAGTAAGTTGTCTTCTTTCTTTTCTGGTTTTGCTTATAAGCTTGTATTTTCCGGTTTGATGTCCTTATCCTTTTCTCTTTGTCTTGCAGGGCTCTTCCCGGACTCGCAGCTCTACGCGCAGAAGAAGGTGACCGAGCGCCGGGTTCAGCAGGAGTTCAAGAATTTGGATGCGCCCTGGGACCCTTATGACCACCTGGTTGCGTTGTCTGCCCGGGTCTCCCACATGCGCGCGGTGGACCGAAACCTTGCCGACATCCCCGAGGTGGCGATCCAGCTCTTCAAGGTGCTTTGGCCTGAGGAGGAGGTGCCGGCTAACTTGTCGCTCACCTCCGATCGCATGAAAGGTGCCGGCCGGATGATACGGGAGTGGCAATGCTCAGCGGCTCGTGCCGGAGCAGATGCGGCGCTACGCGTCGCCTGCTCCTGGTACGAGGACTTGGACCTGGACGCCCTCCTTGGCGTGCGCGAAAATGCTCCAACCGATATGGATCCGGTCCTCACCGCGAAGCGGCAGGATCGAGCCTACCGGATCGCAGAGTACGCCCGGTCCGCACCTTCATCCCCCTCCTCCCGACGTCAAAGACTACCTCTGCAACGAAGAAGAAGGAGAGGATGAGGAAGACGAAGATGCTGGAGCTGGTGATGCGCCTCCGGAAGCTCCAGAGGCCGGTGCCGTTCCTCCCGAAGCTCCTTCTGGTTAAGTATCTCCTGTAATATGTTTGCCCGTCCTGCTTACTTCAAAACAATGCTCATCAAATTCTACCCCGGTATACCGGGGTTTATGGTGTAACATAAAACTTAACCGTTCTTTTGGTTGTGCTACAACAGTCTATGCTGGTATGTTATACTGGTAGCCTATTAACTTATGTTTGTCTATTGTCTTAGCATTTTGCTCGTTGTGTTGCTTTTATCTTGCACTGCAAAGATTCCGGAATTGTTTCTGCATCCAATCCAACACACACTTGGCTCTTTTGCTTTGGCTCTGCCTACCTTCTCTGGGCGTTTTGGCGTATGAGCACAAAGTTCTTTTACCAAGCAAGCACTTTCTTGAACTTAGAAATAACTCGAAATTTTCACAAAAAACCGGTACAACCGGGGTTAGTTAAATTTCTTCGGATTATTCGTTCCCACTCTCTCTTTTCGTAGTTCACGTGCTTAATTCCTACCGGTTTATCTTGCTTGCCATGAAGCCGGGGTGCGGACAGCAGCAGAGTCGAAGACTCCGGTAGGTTTAGCACGTTACTAAACCGGAAAGAAAAAATGTTCAACAAGCAACTGGTAAACTGAAAAAATAAACATATTGCATGCAATTTCAGTAGGGGTTGTCCCCGAGATTCATTCGAGGTCCCGACATCTTTTATTCATAGCAAATAAGGTACAAAAAGGAACTTCTTACACCACAACTTCAAGAGTAGAAAGGACGCAACAGAGCTACGTTCCACGGACGCTTGGTCTCCTCTCCGGACCTGTCTGCCTTTCCTTTTTTCCATTCCTGTGCATCGATCAGGTAATAGGCATCATTGTGGAGAGCTTTGCTCACAATGAAGGGTCCCTCCCATGGGGGTGAAAGTTTATGCCGGCCTTCAGTGCGCTGCACTAGGCGCAACACCAGATCTCCTTCCCGGAATACTCTCGGGTTAACCTTCCGGCTATGATAGCGTCTAAGGTTTTGCTGGTAAATGGCTGTTCTTGCCAGTGCCAACTCTCTTGCTTCTTCTAGCAAGTCCACATCGTTTTCTCTGGCCTCTTTTACCTCTTGCTCGGTATAGAGCTGCACTCTTGGTGAGTCATGGAGAATGTCGGTTGGTATGACCGCTTCTGCTCCGTAAACCATAAAGAATGGAGTGTATCCGGTGGACCGGTTTGAAGTCGTTCTTATGCTCCACAACACTGATGGTAGCTCATCGAGCCAACACCCCGGTGACTTTTCCACCGCTTCGATGAGTCTTGGTTTGATACCGGAAAGTACCAAAGCATTTGTTCTTTCCACCTGGCCATTGCCTTGTGGGTGTGCCACTGAGCACAAATCCAACCGGATATTGTTGTCCTCACAAAATCTTTTGAACTCACCTTGAGCAAAGTTGGTTCCATTGTCAGTGATAATGCTATGCGGGTAGCCATACCGCTGAAAGTGCATGGAGCCCCCATGTGTGGTTTTGGTAATTAATGACAATCCCTATGGACTAATGTTTGCATTCAGTTATATTTGTAGGTGTTGTCCATAGGCAATGCTTGAACCATTTGTTGGCTTCAAGGTTGCAATAAGAAGAAATTGATGAAGGATATCAAGTGTCAAGTATGTCTTGAAGATGGAGATGAAGTGAGCCCTCAAGTTACTTCAAGACATCAACATAATGTAGTGCAAGTTCAAGATGAGCCATCTCGAAGAGATCCTTTGCTTGAGTCTTGCCATCCATATGGTGATCATGGATATGTGAAGATGCGCTGAAGAAGAAGCTCTCCCATGGTGGATTATGGGGGAGCAATCCACAAGACTTCGTCAAACAAGCACAATCAAGAAAGGCGTTCCATCTTGTTGCGGTCAAGACCGTCATCATCAAGCTCAAGTGGAATGCGCAAGGTTAAGTTTTGCTCTTGATAGGGTTTCTTTCTCACCGGTCTCATGGTGTAGTTGGAGACCGGTTTATAGTTTAGTTGCCGTACTATCAAGAGGGCTCTCGAGTGAGTAACTCGATCATATCGTTCGGAGAGAGCTCAAACCTTTGCATCCTTGCATCATCTTTCTTGGTTGTTATTTGGATCTTATCCATGTGATGTTTTAGAGCTTGTGCGTATTCTCATGACAAGCTCTAGTTCATCAAGAATGGTTTTTGCTTGGGCAACTTGTTGCATTTTCGAGGTTGGAGGTTTTACCGGTATGTCTTTCTTAGATAGGTCAAACCTTTCATCATTTGTTTCTATACTCCTTTGCTGGACTATGATGGTTCCCTGCATGATCTTGTAGAGCTTGTTACTAGCTTCGAAACGAGTCCAAGATCATCAAAATCGGAGTCCGGATACTCAAGTTATGCTTTTTCTAAGTTTGCCAAAAAGGAGGAGTTTGGGCTGAGCGGTAGTACCGCCCGAGCACGAGCGGTAGTACCGCCCGTGCACGAGCGGTAGTACCGCCCGAGGTACCGCCCGTGGTACCGGAAATTGGCCAAGCCTCACAGTATGTTTTCCAGGAGGTTGGGGCGCTCGGCGGTACCTCGGCCGGTACCTCGGCCGGAGGCTCCGGCCTCCCCTCCCAGCCCGCAGCTCACCTCCTCCACCGCCTCCTGCCAACACTGGCCGGTAGTACCGGCCCAACCTGGCCGGTACCTCCGGCCTCCCCCTCCCTCGCGCGCACCAGCCTCCAACGGGCAGATTTTGGGGCCTCCTTTTATACCCCCTCTCTCTCTTGTTTTTTCCTCCCTTGCTCCTTCTTCTTCCTCCTCTCTCTCTCAAGCTCACCACCATTGTTGATTGACTTTTTGTGAGCTTGATCTCTCTTTCCCCAACCAATGATTCTTGCATCTTTTTGAGAGAAAGATTGAGGGGATCTAGATCCACACTTTGACCAAACCAAATCACCTCTTTGTGAGTGAATATTTGGGATCTAGATCTTGGAGAATTGTGTGTTCTCCTCTTTGTTCTTCCTCTCTTATTCCCCCAATAGCTTTTGTAGCTTTGTTGGAATTTGAGAGAGAAGGACTTGAGCATCTTTGTGGTGTTCTTGCCATTGCATTTGGTGCATCGGTTTGAGTTCTCCACGGTGATTCGTGGAGGTGAAAGCAAGGAAGTTGTTACTCTTGGGTTCTTGGAACCCTAGACGGATTCTAGACCTTTGTGGTGTTTTGTTGGGAGCCTCCAATTAAGTTGTGGATGTGTGCCCCAATCTTTGTGTAAGGCCCGGTTTCCGCCTCGAAGGAAATCCCTTAGTGGAACCGTGACCTAGGCCTTTGTGGCGAGGGTCACCGGAGATTTAGGTGAGGCGCCTTCGTGGCGTTCGGTGTGTGGTGTGAGTATCGCATCTTGGGGTGAGGCCTTTGTGGCGTTGGTGTGCATCGAGCAACCACACCTCAAGGTGAGCCTCTTGTGGCGTTCGGGAGCACTAAGCAACCGCACCTCTCCACCGGAGATTAGCACTCGCAAGAGTGTGAACTCCGGGATAAATCATCGTCTCCCGCGTGCCTCGGTTATCTCTATACCCGAGCTCTTTACTTATGCACTTTACCTTGTGATAGCCATCGTGCTTGAAGTTATATATATCTTGCTATCACATAATTGCTTGTATTGCTTAGCATAAGTTGTTGGTGCACATAGGTGAACCATTGCTTAGAATAAGTTGTTGGTGCACATAGGTGAACAATAGTATATAGGCTTTGGGCTTGACAAAGTAAACGCTAGTTTTATTCCGCATTTGTTAAGCCCATCTCGTAAAAGTTTTAAATCGCCTATTCACCCCCCCCTCTAGGCGACATCCGTGTCCTTTCAATTGGTATCAGAGCAAGGTCTCTCATTCTTAGGCTTCACCGCCTTGAGAGTAAAGATGTCGGCTAGAGGATTAGTGCACGATAACACTCTTATATTAGATGGCACAAATTATGATGTTTGGAAAATTTGCATGCTTAGTCATTTTCGGGACATTGACCCTCATATGGAGAAAATTGTAGATATAGGTTTTTCTCCTCCTATGGATTCACAAAATCTATCTTTAGAGGATGAGAAAAATTTATATCTCAATTCTCAAGCTTCTTATGTTCTTATGAATGCTTTGCGAGATGTAGGTCTTTTTCCATACTTGCCTTTTTGGAGCGCTCATGAGTTATGGACAAAAATTCAAGATAAATATGATGTGTCCAATATTATTAAGGATGATTGTATTGCTTCCACTTCCGGCCGTGATGAGTTCTCATCTTCATCCACTTCACCAAAGTGTGTCAAGACACAAGGTAATGATATGGTGAGTGGTGATGAAAATTGCAATGTTGATATTGAGCTTTCTATTGATGATTCTTCATCTCTATCTCATTGCAATGTTTCATCTACGGACTCAAACACATCTACCACTAGAAATGATTTACATGATTGTGTTGATAGTCCTTGCATATCATGTGTAAGTTGCTTGAATAAATCTAATGATGATATGCTTGCTTTGTCTTGTGGCCATGATAAAAATGCTTCTATTTCCTCTAGTTGTTGTGTGACTAACATTGTAGAGGAAACCAAAAATTCTATTGGTCAAGACAAGATCTTGAAAGAAGCCTCAAGTAACTCCTCATCTTTATCTCACGGTTCTCATATGTGTCTTATGGCCAAGGGTTCCACGGTATCTCCTACCATGGAACCTCATACTTCTCGTGATGATAACGATGAGGATGAATATGAAGAAGAGGATTGGGTTGTCTCTCTACGCGATAAGGGTAAGAGTGTATTCAAGGTTCTTTGCAAAGATAAAATTGCTAGCTCTCACTTCTTTGAAATCTTGACTACCGCTATTGAGAGCCAAAAACTTATTTGGATGCATGAGAACACCATTGATAAAAAGGGTGCTCTTGAACGAGAGTATGCCAATGATGTTGCATCCCTAAAGAATGATCTTGAAGAAGAACAAGAGACCGTAGCCTCTCTTGAAGAGCAACTTGAAACCCTTGAAGTGTCTCAAAATAAAATAGTTTCTAAACTCACTAAGGAAAGAGACCATGCTAAAGCTCAAGTAAAAATGCTTAAAAAGGAAAATTCCAAAGTTGGTGTTGGTCATGATAAACTTGTTAAGGATCTAGATGATCTAGACAAGACCCACAAGGTCTTGGAGAGCGAACACTCTATCCTCACCAAGTCCCATGAGCAACTTCAAGCTTCCTATTTAAAAAAGCATGATATGTTACCATCTCTTCTTAATATGTCTTGTGATGATGGTTGTGCTACTAACTCTACTTCTTGTGAAGCATCTATCTTGAAGGAGAATGTTGAGCTAAGGGCTCAACTTGAATTGCTAACTAGCAATTATGGGAAATTGGAAGAAAATCATGGAAAGCTTTCTAGCTCCCATGAGGATCTTCTAGCCTCCCATGATAGGCTAAAGTTAGCTCATGAGGCTATCATATCAAAGGCAACACCTTGTGAGCCTCATGTGGATACTAGCACTACTACTCAAAATTCTATATTGCCATGTGCTAGTCCTAGTAATTCATCCACTCATAGTATTGCTAAATCTTGTGATGAATTATCTTCCTTGCCTTGTTGCTCTAACAATGAAGGTTCTACTTCCTCTAGTACTTGTGTTGTTACTAACCATGTAGAGGAAATCAAAGAGCTCAAGGCCCAAGTCACTTCCTTGAAGAACGACTTGGTAAAGGGTCATGAAGGGAAATGCAAACTTGACAAGATGTTGAGTGTGCAACAATCCCCCAATGACAAGAGTGGACTTGGATTCAACTCCAACAACAAGAACAAGTCCAAGAACAAGTCCAAGAACAACAAGATTAAGAAGGGCCAATTACAAGTCAAAGACCCGGCCAAGATTGTTTGCTTCAAGTGCAAAATTGAAGGGCATCATGTTAGATCTTGCCCTTTGAAGAAGAAGCAAAAAGGGAAGCGGCCTCAAGCTCAAACTCATATTCAACCTCAAGTTGAAGAAATGCCACTTCCCAAGAAGAATCAAGCCAATGCTCCCATTGTGGAGAAATCTAGTGAGAAGAAGGAGAAGAAAAGAACTTGCTACATATGCCGTGAGAAGGGCCACATCTCCTCTTTTTGCACTATTGGTACCTCATCCAACTCTATCACCATTGATGATGTTTATTCTCTTCGTAAGGACGAGGGTGGCAATGTGTTTGCCAAATATGTTGGTGCTCAAAGTGGTGTCAAGAAAAGAACCATTTGGGTTGCCAAGCCTATTGTGACTAACCTCTTAGGACCCAACTTAGTTGGGGACCAACAATCCAAAACTTGATCAATAGGTGCTTGTTGGAGGGCATTGGAGACTTGGCTACATCATGAAGAATTAAGGGATCTTCATCATTTATATTATCTCAAGCCAAGTCTTTTGGTTATCTTACTTCTATCATATACCCAATGTTCCTCCTTGCGGTAACATGTGCTCAACTCACTTATATTGAAAGTTACTCGCCCCTTTACATGTGTTAGTTTTGTTCCTAACATGTGTTTGTATATGTTGTGCTTCCTACTTGCTTTTCTTGAGAAATCAAGTCTATGTATGTTAGGTTGTACACCATGTATTTGTGTTTGTGTTGGAGCCTCTTTGCATCTTGTTGTATCTTATATGGCTCTTATGAGAGATTAATGGACTATCCCATTTTGGGGGAGTGATATTCCTTTGGGAATTTCATGATCCTAAACAATGTGTGTACATGAGGAATATCACTTAGAATTGATATTGCAAGATTATCTAGTCTCTATGTGGTATGTCATCTTCATGAGAAATTCAAATTATAATGTCCATTAATATCTCTAGTTGGATCTTATTTGCCTCTTGTGAAAATAAATTCCTTATCACATTATGGGGGAGTAATAAGCTTTGTGCATATTACAAGCCTAGAAAATGTGAACATTTGAGGTTGTGTCACATAGAATCGATACCGTAAATTATCTCTCTCCTATGTGGCATGTTTGCTCAAACAAGTTCCAATTTGCTTAAATGGCTTCATTGCAAATACCTTTGTGGATCTTATTTGTGAAAGTTGTTCTTGGCATGGTCTTTCACAACTTGTCCCTCAATACATTTTTGGAAAACCATGTGCTTCAAGTCATACTATTAATTGCTTTGCATGTTGGTATGAATACTATTAATTGCTTTGCATGTTGGTATGAATACTATTAATTGCTTTGCATGTTGGTATGACTAAATGAAGCTACCAAGAAACTATCTTTGCATGATGGCTAACTCTTATCTTTTACCATATGCTTTATTCGTTGTAAATATGATCTCATGAATTCTTATAAACTACCACCGGGAAATATTTCCTAATACCTCTTGTCCTAGGACAATTGGTAATCTTTATGAGGTAGATTTTTATTGATCATATTTACATTGGCTCTTGTGTTCGAATTGCCTTATTTATTGCCATGAATTTGTTTTGCTTTGACTCCCATATGTCTTCCTTGCATCTTATGGATCTAATTTGTCTATTCAACTTTCTTGGCATTTTAGTATATATAGGTAGCGTGATGATCCTAGTTTTGTGCATTTTGTCTTCATATGAAAAATCCGAGATAATGCACTATTCTTGGGGGAGCTCTTCTATATTTGTTAGAATTCTTAACATCTCTTGATCTTTATCAAAAATTTGGTTTTGGGAGATATAAAATTTTCTTTTTGGTACTTTGTGCCATCATAAAAAGTGTCGAGGGTTTGGTTTATTTGTTGGAACCTTGCTCTCTTGGGAGTTGGTTATCTCATTCTTTGTGTTTAGGGTTAATTAGCTTCTTATAATGAGATAAGTCTTTGGAGTCAATCTTGTGTTGATTTGATTCTTTGATACAATTTGGGCAACCATTGTCTCTTGATTTATTTGGTGTTTTGTCCAAATTGTATCTCCTTTTGGCTCTTGAAAGTATTGTGCATGCATATTTAATATATGTATATCTTATGTCATGTGTCACTTTCTTTGATCCAATATATAGGGTAAACTCCATCAAATCCTAATTTGGCTAAGATGTGCATGAAATTCAATTTCATATCTATATGCACATAGAATTGTGGAGTTTGTCCTATATGTTGTAGTGTGTCTAACTACTTCGGACCCAATTAGTTTGGGGACCTTTTTGTACTTACCTTTGTGTTAGGTACAATGGATATGCATTGGATGCTTGTCTCACTCTTGGGAATAAGTGGTGACTCAATGGTAACTTGAGGCAAGCTAGGATGGTCAACGAACACATATCTACTACATCCACACCAATGCTATCTTGGTAACAAGTATCTTCTCATGCATACTTTTCTTGTATCCAACCTTATGGTTGCATCTTGGCATGAATCTCTTGATTTGCAAATATTGTGCTTCTTGAATTTTTTATGAAACCTCTTTATTGTGAATGTGAGTAATTTGAGATGAGTGCATTTGTTGGGAAGTATTTTTAAATCATGCTCATGATTCATCCATCCCAACTATGCCTATCTAGCAATTTTATTGCATATCAATTCCTCAAGGCTCTCACATGTGCAATATCGATGAAAGTGCAAATTGAGTTATTTGTTGTGGTATCCTTTCTTTGTGATACTTGTTGCTCCTCTCAAAGTATCTCAACTATCTTCTTTCCCTTGTTGATGTTTGTGATATCTTTGATGTGTTTGTGGTTGAAGTTCATGAATGTACAATAAGATAAAATTGAGCCTTTGGCCATGCTATTAAGCAAAAATTCTTATTGGTATATTGCATGACTTCATTTTGGATATCATGCTATATTTCTTGGGTATCTATTTTGTGTGTGCATGTTTCTTTGTGGATAAATATCTTTGTGATATTGCCCACTTAGAGAAACTTATACACATAAGAGATGATACATCTCCATTTGATATCTTATTTATTTATTGCGTGTTGATTGGTCATGCTAAGCAATATAATTCATTGAAGACTATGATGATGCTTTTTCACGCCTTTATCATGCCTTTCACATATCCTCTTGGTTGAGCCTTTTATTATGATGCCTCTTACTTGTTGCTCAACCATTTGTTTGTTGCAAGTGTTAAGCTTATTTTTCTATCTATGATCTATTGAAAATGTTTGTGTTTTAAATGATAATGAGGGAGTGAGGATTTCATGTTATGCATATTGTATTCAAATGCAACATTTTATTTTATGCATGTACCTTGGGGAGCTTCCTCATTTGATTTAGAGCACTATCTTGTGGTGATCATTAGAGTTTGATTCACTTGGTGTCTTTTGTTTTTGAATGATATTATGGGAGTGATGATTCCATGTTTGTGCACTTTATACTCCAATGCAAATTGTCTAGTTTTGTGCACAAACCTTGGGGGAGCTTCCTCATATTATTTAGAGCAATCTTCTTGATCTTATCATAATATCTATCTTTCTTTTGTTATCTTCCTTGTGGTTCATTTGGTTGCTTGCTTCATTTGTTGAAGCTTCTTGACTTTGTTATCTTTTTGCAATCTTTGATCCTATCTATAGTGTGATTCCTTCCGAATATTCGTCATTGGATATGTGCATTTGATTCCACTCAAATTATGAGAAATGCACACGCTATGGAGGAACTCTCACTATATTGGCCTTCTAAATTTTTCACCCATTTCGGCAATTGGTGCCAATGGGGGAGAAGTTTGGAGGGTTTAAGGGAATTTGGTTATGTCTTTGCTTTGTGCTTAAGCATGTGCCTTTATTGCATTGCATCTTGTTGCTTTGCATAGTTGAATATTTAGAGGAAACTCCACTTGGCTTTGAATGCCAATATATGCAATGAAAGTCAAGATCATTCACACATGCATATATTATGGGGGAGTTTGCTCTATATATTCAACTTATTTGTTACTTAAATTCCTTATATAAACCCTCTCAAAGAGATTGTCATCAATTACCAAAATGGGGGAGATTGAAAGTGCATGGAGCCCCCATGTGTGGTTTTGGTAATTAATGACAATCCCTATGGACTAATGTTTGCATTCAGTTATATTTGTAGGTGTTGTCCATAGGCAATGCTTGAACCATTTGTTGGCTTCAAGGTTGCAATAAGAAGAAATTGATGAAGGATATCAAGTGTCAAGTATGTCTTGAAGATGGAGATGAAGTGAGCCCTCAAGTTACTTCAAGACATCAACATAATGTAGTGCAAGTTCAAGATGAGCCATCTCGAAGAGATCCTTTGCTTGAGTCTTGCCATCCATATGGTGATCATGGATATGTGAAGATGCGCTGAAGAAGAAGCTCTCCCATGGTGGATTATGGGGGAGCAATCCACAAGACTTCGTCAAACAAGCACAATCAAGAAAGGCGTTCCATCTTGTTGCGGTCAAGACCGTCATCATCAAGCTCAAGTGGAATGCGCAAGGTTAAGTTTTGCTCTTGATAGGGTTTCTTTCTCACCGGTCTCATGGTGTAGTTGGAGACCGGTTTATAGTTTAGTTGCCGTACTATCAAGAGGGCTCTCGAGTGAGTAACTCGATCATATCGTTCGGAGAGAGCTCAAACCTTTGCATCCTTGCATCATCTTTCTTGGTTGTTATTTGGATCTTATCCATGTGATGTTTTAGAGCTTGTGCGTATTCTCATGACAAGCTCTAGTTCATCAAGAATGGTTTTTGCTTGGGCAACTTGTTGCATTTTCGAGGTTGGAGGTTTTACCGGTATGTCTTTCTTAGATAGGTCAAACCTTTCATCATTTGTTTCTATACTCCTTTGCTGGACTATGATGGTTCCCTGCATGATCTTGTAGAGCTTGTTACTAGCTTCGAAACGAGTCCAAGATCATCAAAATCGGAGTCCGGATACTCAAGTTATGCTTTTTCTAAGTTTGCCAAAAAGGAGGAGTTTGGGCTGAGCGGTAGTACCGCCCGAGCACGAGCGGTAGTACCGCCCGTGCACGAGCGGTAGTACCGCCCGAGGTACCGCCCGTGGTACCGGAAATTGGCCAAGCCTCACAGTATGTTTTCCAGGAGGTTGGGGCGCTCGGCGGTACCTCGGCCGGTACCTCGGCCGGAGGCTCCGGCCTCCCCTCCCAGCCCGCAGCTCACCTCCTCCACCGCCTCCTGCCAACACTGGCCGGTAGTACCGGCCCAACCTGGCCGGTACCTCCGGCCTCCCCCTCCCTCGCGCGCACCAGCCTCCAACGGGCAGATTTTGGGGCCTCCTTTTATACCCCCTCTCTCTCTTGTTTTTTCCTCCCTTGCTCCTTCTTCTTCCTCCTCTCTCTCTCAAGCTCACCACCATTGTTGATTGACTTTTTGTGAGCTTGATCTCTCTTTCCCCAACCAATGATTCTTGCATCTTTTTGAGAGAAAGATTGAGGGGATCTAGATCCACACTTTGACCAAACCAAATCACCTCTTTGTGAGTGAATATTTGGGATCTAGATCTTGGAGAATTGTGTGTTCTCCTCTTTGTTCTTCCTCTCTTATTCCCCCAATAGCTTTTGTAGCTTTGTTGGAATTTGAGAGAGAAGGACTTGAGCATCTTTGTGGTGTTCTTGCCATTACATTTGGTGCATCGGTTTGAGTTCTCCACGGTGATTCGTGGAGGTGAAAGCAAGGAAGTTGTTACTCTTGGGTTCTTGGAACCCTAGACGGATTCTAGACCTTTGTGGTGTTTTGTTGGGAGCCTCCAATTAAGTTGTGGATGTGTGCCCCAATCTTTGTGTAAGGCCCGGTTTCCGCCTCGAAGGAAATCCCTTAGTGGAACCGTGACCTAGGCCTTTGTGGCGAGGGTCACCGGAGATTTAGGTGAGGCGCCTTCGTGGCGTTCGGTGTGTGGTGTGAGTATCGCATCTTGGGGTGAGGCCTTTGTGGCGTTGGTGTGCATCGAGCAACCACACCTCAAGGTGAGCCTCTTGTGGCGTTCGGGAGCACTAAGCAACCGCACCTCTCCACCGGAGATTAGCACTCGCAAGAGTGTGAACTCCGGGATAAATCATCGTCTCCCGCGTGCCTCGGTTATCTCTATACCCGAGCTCTTTACTTATGCACTTTACCTTGTGATAGCCATCGTGCTTGAAGTTATATATATCTTGCTATCACATAATTGCTTGTATTGCTTAGCATAAGTTGTTGGTGCACATAGGTGAACCATTGCTTAGAATAAGTTGTTGGTGCACATAGGTGAACAATAGTATATAGGCTTTGGGCTTGACAAAGTAAACGCTAGTTTTATTCCGCATTTGTTAAGCCCATCTCGTAAAAGTTTTAAATCGCCTATTCACCCCCCCCCCCTCTAGGCGACATCCGTGTCCTTTCAACCGCAAGATAACATCTTTTAAGAACTTCACCGTTGTGCGCCCATCACATTTTGCAATAGGTTTCACATCTAGCCACTTGGTGAATTTGTCCACCATAACCAAGATGTGGGTCATATTTCCCCTTGCAGTTTTGAATGGGCCAACAATGTCAAGGCACCAAACAGCAAACAGCCAAGTTAGCGGTATGGTTTTTAAACCGGATGCTGGGGTATGATTTTGCTTGGCGTACCTCTAGCACCCGTTGCACTTTCTTACCAAATCCTCAGCATTTTCCAAAGCAGTGGGCCAATAGAAACCATGGCGAAAAACTTTTGCCACTAGCGCCCTTGACGAAGCGTGATGCCCACATTCTCCTTGGTGAATCTCCTCAAGCATTTCCTTTCCCTCTTCCGGTTCCACACACCTTTGAAGGACACCGGTGACACTTCTCTTATACACCTCACCATTGATGATGGTGTATGCTTTGGACCTTCTCTGTATTCTTCTGGACTCATTTTCATCAACCGGCAAGGTGCCGTTGATCAGGAATTCCTTAATAGGTTTAACCCAAGATGGTGCCTCTCGAACCAGAAACACCGGTACGTCTATCTCCATGTTATCCACCAGCATTGTTTCTTCCGGTATGGATGAAGCGGTCCTCGAGCTTACCGGAACAGTCCCCGAGTTTGCCGGAGCAGTCCCCGGGTTCCCTTCATCGATATCCATGGGTACCACATGTGATTCCGGTACGAAAATTGATTCCGATTCCGGGCTTGGTTTGATCGATGGTATTCTTAAGTGTGCCAAGGCTATTCCGGGAGGAATTTCTTGCCTAGATGAGCCCAGCTTGGACAAAGCATCTGCGGCCTCATTTTCCGCTCGTGGCACATGGTGAAACTCACAGCCTTCAAAGAAGACGGCAATCTTTTGCACGTGAAACCGGTATGAAGCCATGTTGGCATCTTTTGCGTCCCAATCTCCGGAACATTGTTGCACCACAAGATATGAATCTCCGTAGCAAATGATCCGGTGTGCACCGATTTCTTTTGCGACCTTAAGTCCATGAATCAGAGCTTCGTACTCAGCGACATTGTTTGATGCCCTAAAATGTACTTGCAAAACATACCAGAGATGATCTCCCTTAGGTGAGGTAAGTACCACACCGGCACCTAAACCTTCTTTGAGTTTGGATCCGTCAAAGTGCATCTTCCAGTATTCTATTTTTTGGTCTGGCGGCCTGTACTGCATTTCCGCCCAGTCCACAAGGAAATCAGCTAAAGCTTGTGATTTTATGGCATCCCTTCTTTCGTATACCGGTACGTATGGTGATATCTGGATTGCCCATTTTGCAATCCTACCGCTAGCATCTTTGTTGCACATGATATCAGAAATGGGTGCCTCACTCACCACTTTCATGGGGTGCTCCTCAAAGTAATGCTTAAGCTTTTTGCGGCCATGAACACGCCATAAGTCATTTTCTAGAAGTGCGGGTAGTTTTGTTTTGAGAGGGAGAGCACCTCGCTCAGGTTGTATACCGGCCTTTGCACGGTTTTTCCTTCCTCTTCTCTTTCAACCACAACTACCACACTCACGACCCGGTTTGTTGCTGCTATGTATAATAGCATAGGCTCTCTTTCTAGAGGTGAAGCCAATATAGGCGCTGTGGCCAGCATTGTTTTTAGCTCTTTAAACGCTGCGTCTGCCTGAGGGGTCCAGACGAACTTATCGGATTTTTTCATCAAGGCATAGAGCGGCAAAGCCTTCTCTCCCAACCTGCTTATGAACCGGCTTAGCGATGCCAAGCTTCCGGTAAACTTTTGTACGTCCTTGAGATCGCGCGGTATAGTCATTCTTTCGATTGCCCGGATTTTTACCGGATTAACCTCAATGCCCCGGCTTGATACGAGAAAGCCTAGCAGTTTGCCGGTGGGAACACCGAAGGTGCATTTTGCCGGATTGAGTTTCATCCGGAATCTTCTTAAGTTATCAAATGTTTGCCGGAGATCATCGATCAAGGCTTCTTTTGCCTTAGTTTTTACCACGACGTCGTCCACATAGACTTGCACATTTTTTCCGATTTGATCAAACAAGCATTTTTGCATACAGTGCTGGTACATTTTTTCCGATTTGATCAAACAAGCATTTTTGCATACAGCGGCCCTATTGTGTGGGGCCCCCGTGACGCCTCTTGACCTGCCCTTCCGCCTACTTAAAGCCTTCGTCGCGAAACCCCCAGTACCGAGAGCCACGATACGGAAAACCTTCCAGAGACGCCGCCGCCGCCAATCCCATCTCGGGGGATTCAGGAGATCGCCTCAGGCACCCTGCCGGAGAGGGGAATCATCTCCCGGAGGACTCTTCACCGCCATGGTCGCCTCCGGAGTGATGAGTGAGTAGTTCACCCCTGGACTATGGGTCCATAGCAGTAGCTAGATGGTCGTCTTCTCCTAATTGTGCTTCATTGTCGGGTCTTGTGAGCTGCCTAACATGATCAAGATCATCTATCTGTAATGCTATATGTTGTGTTTGTTGGGATCCGATGGATAGAGAATACTATGCTATGTTGATTATCAATCTATTACCTATGTGTTGTTTATGATCTTGCATGCTCTCCGTTATTAGTAGAGGCTCTGGCCAAGTTTTTACTCTTAACTCCAAGAGGGAGTATTTATGCTCGATAGTGGGTTCATGCCTCCATTAAATGCAGGACGTGTGTGAGAAAGTTCTAAGGTTGTGGATGTGCTGTTGCCACTAGGGATAAAACATCGATGCTATGTCCGAGGATGTAGTTATTGATTACATTATGCACCGTACTTAATGCAATTGTCTGTTGTTTGCAACTTAATACTGGAAGGGGTTCAGATGATAACCTGAAGGTGGACTTTTTAGGCATAGATGCATGCTGGATAGCGGTCTATGTACTTTGTCGTAATGCCCAATTAAATCTCACAATACTCATCATATCATGTATGTGCATGGTCATGCCCTCTTTATTTGTCAATTGCCCAACTGTAATTTGTTCACCCAACATGCTATTTATCTTATGGGAGAGACACCTCTAGTGAACTATGGACCCCGGTCCATTCTTTTAATCGAATACAATCTACTGCAATACTCGTTCTACTGTTTTCTGCAAACAATCATCATCCACACTATACATCTAATCCTTTGTTACAGCAAGCCGGTGAGATTGACAACCTCACTGTTTCGTTGGGGCAAAGTACTTTGGTTGTGTTGTGCAGGTTCCACGTTGGCGCCGGAATCCCTGGTGTTGCGCCGCACTACATCTCACCGCCATCAACCTTCAACGTGCTTCTTGGCTCCTACTGGTTCGATAAACCTTGGTTTCTTACTGAGGGAAAACTTGCCGCTGTACGCATCACACCTTCCTCTTGGGGTTCCCAACGGTCGCGTGCTATACGCGTATCAAGACTGTTTTCTGGCGCCGTTGCCGGGGAGATCAAGACACGCTGCAAGGGGAATCTCCACCTCCAATCTCTTTACTTTGTTTTTGTCTTGCTTTATTTTATTTACTTTCTTTGTTTGCTGCACTAAAACAGAACACAAAAAAATTAGTTGCTAGTTTTACTTTACTTGCTATCTTATTTGCTATATCAAAAACACAAAAAATTAGTTACTTGCATTTACTTTATCTAGTTTTCTTTATTTACTCTTGCTAAAATGGGTACTCCTGAAAATACTAAGTTGTGTGACTTCACAACCACAAATAATAATGATTTCTTATGCACACCTATTGCTCCACCTGCTACTACAGCAGAATTCTTTGAAATTAAACCTGCTTTACTGAATCTTGTTATGAGAGAGCAATTTTCTGGTGTTAGTTCTGATGATGTTGCTGCCCATCTCAATAATTTTGTTGAATTATGTGAAATGCAAAAGTATAAGGATGTAGATGGTGACATAATAAAATTAAAATTGTTTCCTTTCTCATTAAGAGGAAGAGCTAAAGATTGGTTGCTACCTCTGCCTAAGAATAGTATTGATTCATGGACTAAATGCAAGGATGCTTTTATTGGTAGATATTATCCTCCTGCTAAAATTATATCTTTGAGAAGTAGCATAATGAATTTTAAACAATTGGATAATGAGCATGTTTCCCAAGCTTGGGAAAGAATGAAATCTTTGGTTAAAAATTGCCCAACCCATGGACTTGGATGATCATCCAAACCTTTTATGCATGACTGAATTTTTCTTCGCGAAACCTATTGGATTCAGCTGCTGGAGGTACCTTTATGTCCATCACTCTCGGCGACGCAACAAAGCTTCTTGATAACATGATGATTAATTACTCTGAATGGTACACGGAAAGAGCTCCACAAGGTAAGAAGGTAAATTCTGTCGAAGAAACCTCTTCCTTGAGTGATAAGATTGATGCTATTATGTCTATGCTTGTGAATGGTAGGACTAATGTTGATCCTAATAATGTTCCGTTAGCTTCATTGGTTGCTCAAGAAGAACATGTTGATGTAAACTTCATTAAAAATAATAATTTCAACAACAACGCTTATCGGAACAATTCTAGTAACAACTATAGGCCATATCCTTATAATAATGGCAACGGCTATGGTAATTCTTATGGGAATTCTTACAACAATAATAGGAACACACCCCCTGGACTTGAAGCCATGCTTAAATAATTTATTAGTACACAAACTGCTTTTAACAAATCTGTTGAAGAAAAGCTTGGGAAAATCGATATACTTGCTTCTAAAGTCGATAGTCTTGCTGCTGATGTTGATCTTTTGAAATCGAAAGTTATGCCTAATTAAAATCATAATAATAAAATTGTTACTACAGCAAATTCCATCCAAGTTAGAATTAATGAGAATATAAGATTGATGGCCGAACTGCGTGCTAGGTGGGAAAGAGAAGAAAATGCTAAAGAAGATAAAATAGCTAAAGTTTGGACTATTACCACCACTAGTAATGCTAATGCTTCACATGTTGCTGCACCTCCTACTATTAATGGTAAAATAATTGGTGTTGGCAATGTTTCCACTTCTAATGCAAAGCGTGAAAAACTGCCTGAAACTGCTAAAGCTTAAACGCTGTGATAAAACTGCTGAAATTTTTTCCAACATTGGGGATAATGATCCCATTGCTTTAGATTATAATGGTTTAGATTTTGATGATTGCCACATCTATGAAGTTATAAAGTTCTTACAAAAACTTGCTAAGAGTCCTAATGCTAGTGCTATAAATTTGGCTTTCACAAAACATATTACAAATGCTCTCATAAAAGCTAGAGAAGAGAAATTAAATCGTGAAGCTTCTATTCCTAGGAAGCTAGAGGATGGTTGGGAGCCCATCATTAAGATGAAGGTCAATGACTTTGATTGTAATGCTTTATGTGATCTTGGTGCAAGTATTTCCGTTATGCCTAAGAAAATCTATAATATGCTTGACTTGCCACCATTGAAAAATTGTTATTTGGATGTTAATCTTGCTGATAATTCTACAAAGAAACCGTTGGGGAGAGTTGATAATGTTCACATTACCATTAACAATAACCTTGTCCCCGTTGATTTTGTTGTCTTGGATATTGAATGCAATGCATCTTGTCCCATTATATTGGGAAGACCTTTTCTTCGAACTGTTGGTGCTATCATTGATATGAAGGAATGTAATATTAAATATCAATTTTCTCTCAAGAAAGGTATGGAACACTTCACTAGAAAGAGAATGAAGTTACCTTTTGATTCTATCATTAGAACAAATTATGATGTTGATGCTTCGTCTCTTGATAATACTTGATACACACTTTCTGCGCCTAGCTGAAAGGCGTTAAAAAAAGCGCTTATGGGAGACAACCCATGATTTTACTACTGCACTTTTATTTTATATTTGAGTCTTGGAAGTTGTTACTACTGTAGCAACCTCTCCTTATCTTAGTTTTGTTGCATTGTTGTGCCAAGTAAAGTCTTTGATAGTAAGGTTCATACTAGATTTGGATTACTGCGCAGAAACAGATTTGTTTGCTGTCACGAATCTGGGCCTAAATCTCTGTAGGTAATGCAGAAAATTATGCCAATTTACGTGAGTGATCCTCAGATACGTACGCAACTTTCATTCAATTTGAGCATTTTCATTTGAGCAAGTCTGGTGCCTCAATAAAATTCGTCTTTACGAACTATTCTGTTTTGACAGATTCTGCCTTTTATTTCGCATTGCCTGTTTTGCTATGCTTGATGGATTTTTCGATTCCATTAACTTTCAGTAGCTTTGTGAAATGTCCAGAAGTGTTAAGAATGATTATGTCACCTCTGAACATGTAAATTTTAATTGTGCACTAACCCTCTAACGAGTTGTTTTGAGTTTGGTGTGGAGGAAGTTTTCAAGGATCAAGAGAGGGAGATGATACAATATGATCAAAGAGAGTGAAAGCTCTAAGCTTGGGGATGCCCCGGTGGTTCACCCCTGCATATTTTAAGAAGACTCAAGCGTCTAAGCTTGGGGATGCCCAAGGCATCCCCTTCTTCATCGACAACATTATCAGGTTCCTCTAGTAAAACTATATTTTTATTCCATCACATCTTATGCACTTTGCTTGGAGCGTCTGTTTGTTTTTGTTTTCGTTTTTGTTTGAATAAAATGGATCCTAGCATTCATTGTGTGGGAGAGAGACACGCTCCGCTGTTGCATATGGACAAATATGTCCTTAGGCTTTACTCATAGTGTTCATGGCGAAGGTTGAATCTTCTTCGTTAAATTGTTATATGGTTGGAAACGGGAAATGCTACATGTAGTAATTGGTAAAATGTCTTGGATAATTTGATACTTGGCAATTGTTGTGCTCATGTTTAAGCTCTTGCATCATATACTTTGCACCTATTAATGAAGAAATACATAGAGCTTGCTAAAATTTGGTTTGCATAATTGGTCTCTCTAAGGTCTAGATAATTTCTAGTAAGTGTTTGAACAACAAGGAAGACGGTGTAGAGTCTTATAATGTTTACAATATGTCTTTTATGTGAGTTTTGCTGCACTGGTTCATCCTTGTGTTTGTTTCAAATAGCCTTGCTAGCCTAAGCCTTGTATTGAGAGGGAATACTTCTCATGCATCCAAAATCCTTGAGCCAACCACTATGCCACTTGTGTCCACCATACCTACCTACTACTTGGTATTTCTCCGCCATTCCAAAGTAAATTGCTTGAGTGCTACCTTTAAAATTTCTATCCTCTACCTTTGCAATATATAGCTCATGGGACAAATAGCCTAAAAACTATTGTGGTATTGAATATGTACTTATGCACTTTATCTCTTATTAAGTTGCTTGTTGAGCGATAACCATGTTCCTGGGGACGCCATCAACTACTCTTTGTTGAATATCATGTGAGTTGCTATGCATGTCCGTCTTGTCTGAAGTAAGGGAGATTTACCACTAGAATGGTTAGAGCATGCATAATGTTAGAGAAGAACATTGGGCCGCTAACTAAAGCCATAATCCATGGTGGAAGTTTCAGTTTTGGACAAATATCCTCAATCTCATATGAGAAAATTAACTGTTGTTGAATGCTTATGCATAAAAGAGGAGTCCATTATCTGTTGTCTATGTTGTCCCGGTATGGATGTCTAAGTTGAGAATAATCAAAAGCGAGAAATCCAATGCGAGCTTTCTCCTTAGACCTTTGTACAGGCGGCATAGAGGTACCCCTTTGTGACATTTGGTTAAAACATATGTATTGTGATGATAATCCAGGTAATCCGAGCTAATTAGGACAAGGTGCGGGCACTATTAGTATACTATGCATGAGGCTTGCAACTTGTAGGATATAATTTACATAACACATATGCTTTATTACTACCGTTGACAAAATTGTTTCTTGTTTTCAAAACCAAAGCTCTAGCACAAATATAGCAATCAATGCTTCCCTCTGCGAAGGGCCTTTCTTTTACTTTTATGTTGAGTCAGTTCACCTATTTCTCTCCATCTCAAGAAGCAAACACTTGTGTGAACTGTGCATTGATTCCTACATACTTGCATATTGCACTTGTTATATTACTTTACATTGACAATATCCATGAGATATACATGTTATATGTTGAAAGCAACCGCTGAAACTTAATCTTCCTTTGTGTTGCTTCAATGCCTTTACTTTGAATTGTTGCTTTATGAGTTAACTCTTATGCAAGACTTATTGATGCTTGTCTTTAAAGTACTATTCATGAAAAGTCTTTGCTATATGATTCATTTGTTTACTCATGTCATTTACCATTGTTTTGATCGCTGCATTCGTTACATGTGCTTACAATAGTATGATCAAGGTTATGATGGCATGTCACTCCAGAAATTATCTTTGTTATCGTTTACCTGCTCGGGACGAGCAGGAACTAAGCTTGGGGATCCTGATACGTCTCCGACGTATCGATAATTTCTTATGTTCCATGCCACATTATTGATGATACCTACATGTTTTATGCATACTTTATGTCATATTTATGCATTTTCCGGCACTAACCTATTAACAAGATGCCGAAGAGCCAGTTGCTGTTTTCTGCTGTTTTTGGTTTCAGAAATCCTAGTAAGGAAATATTCTCGGAATAGGACGAAATCAACGCCCAGGGGCATATTTTTCCACGAAGCTTCCAGAAGTCCGAAGAGGAGATGAAGTGGGGCCATGGGGTGCCGCCACAGTAGGGCGGCGCGGCCTACAGGGGGCCCGCGCGGCCCTGTTGTGTGGGGCCCCCGTGACGCCTCTTGACCTGCCCTTCCGCCTACTTAAAGCCTTCGTCGCGAAACCCCCAGTACCGAGAGCCACGATACGGAAAACCTTCCAGAGACGCCGCCGCCGCCAATCCCATCTCGGGGGATTCAGGAGATCGCCTCCGGCACCCTGCCGGAGAGGGGAATCATCTCCCGGAGGACTCTTCACCGCCATGGTCGCCTCCAGAGTGATGAGTGAGTAGTTCACCCCTGGACTATGGGTCCATAGCAGTAGCTAGATGGTCGTCTTCTCCTAATTGTGCTTCATTGTCGGGTCTTGTGAGTTGCCTAACATGATCAAGATCATCTATATGTTGTGTTTGTTGGGATCCGATGGATAGAGAATACTATGCTATGTTGATTATCAATCTATTACCTATGTGTTGTTTATGATCTTGCATGCTCTCCGTTATTAGTAGAGGCTCTGGCCAAGTTTTTACTCTTAACTCCAAGAGGGAGTATTTATGCTCGATAGTGGGTTCATGCCTCCATTAAATCTGGGACAGTGACAGAAAGTTCTAAGGTTGTGGATGTGCTGTTGCCACTAGGGATACATCGATGCTATGTCCGAGGATGTAGTTATTGATTACATTACGCACCATACTTAATGCAATTGTCTGTTGTTTGCAACTTAATACTGGAAGGGGTTCAGATGATAACCTGAAGGTGGACTTTTTAGGCATAGATGCATGCTGGATAGCGGTCTATGTACTTTGTCGTAATGCCCAATTAAATCTCACAATACTCATCATATCATGTATGTGCATGGTCATGCCCTCTTTATTTGTCAATTGACCAACTGTAATTTGTTCACCCAACATGCTATTTATCTTATGGGAGAGACACCTCTAGTGAACTGTGGACCCCGGTCCATTCTTTTAATCGAATACAATCTACTGCAATACTCGTTCTACTATTTTATGCAAACAATCATCATCCACACTATACATCTAATCCTTTGTTACAGCAAGCCGGTGAGATTGACAACCTCACTGTTTCGTTGGGGCAAAGTACTTTGGTTGTGTTGTGCAGGTTCCACGTTGGCGCCGGAATCCCTGGTGTTGCGCCGCACTACATCTCGCTGCCATCAACCTTCAACGTGCTTCTTGGCTCCTACTGGTTCGATAAACCTTGGTTTCTTACTGAGGGAAAACTTGCCGCTGTACGCATCACACCTTCCTCTTGGGGTTCCCAACGGTCGCGTGTTGTACGTGTATCATGGAGCATTGGAGATGTGCTGCTATGGAGTCTAGCTTGGTGATGTACTAGCTCCATAGGGTGTTGGGAGCATCCTTGTGTGTGGAGCTCGCCCCAACCTTGTGAAGGAATCACCGCCTCGACCGGTGCCTTAGTGGAAGAGGGAGAGCACCTTCGTGGAGCTCTCTCGAGGAAGAAGGTGAGGCCTTCCTTCGTGGTGTGGCCGTCTAGTCTCTTGTGTGAGACTAGCACCTCCTCAACGCAGACGTACTTCCTATTGTGGAAGGAACTGCGGGAAACAAACGTCGACTCGCCTCGCGCCCCCGGTTGTCTCGCTCCTTACTCTCGTTATCTTGTTGATTCCTTTACTTGTTGCACTTGTCCGATAATCATTGTAGGATCACCCCTATTGCTAAACTTCTCACCTTTACCTTCCGTTGCATAACAATTGAAAAAGACTAAAACTTGACGTAGCGCCATTCACCCCCCCTCTTGTTCGCTACGATCCATTCAAGTGGTATCAGAGCGAGGTTTTCTTGCTCGGGCTTTACCGCCTAAGAAATGGCCAAACAAGAGGCGGATAAGAATGGGTCACCTTCCCTTGTGCCACCCGCTCCATCATTGCCCATCGATTCCATGACGGCTACGTTGGATGACCTCAAGAAATTGGAGTCATCCATCGTTGCCCAAATGAAGGCGATGATGATGGAGTTGGTTGTACAAAAACCAAACCCTCCACCAAAAAAAAGTGCCGAGGATCCCCCACCAAAAGCAAACCCCCTTCCTCTTGTTGATTTTGCCATGCAAGCGACAAAAGATCCACAAAAGGAAGGGCTTGGGGGAACCGGCACTTCAACAAAAGGGAAGGATGATGACACACCGGTTGCGGAACATCTAGGGGGTTATCATGCGGTGCCACCACCAAATGATTACACCATAAACGTTCCAATACCTATGACGCATATCTTGTCGCATGGTTCACCACCGTTACTTGAGTCAAACAACTTTGAGAATTGGCAATTCTTAATGCGTTCTCATGTTCGCAGCGCTTCTACCGAGCTTTGGCGTATCATTGAGGAGGGCTATTCACCACGAGATTCAAAGAGCTTGACAAGAAGAGATGTGGTGGATGACCAACTCAACGCCACCGCCATCAACATGATTCACATGGCCATCACGCCCAAGGACCGTGCTCATATCCGCTCACTCAAGACCGCCAAGGAAGCATGGGATAAACTTGAGAAGCTCTTCCTCGGAAATGCAAGCATCCAAAGCTCTCGTTTTGATGAAGTGAACAACATGGCCGGCAACTTCGTCATGATTGAAGGAGAGTCCCCCGAAGAAATGTATCGGCGTCTCATCGCTCTTGCCGTACAAATGCAAGATCTTGGAGCAACGTTTGTGGATGACCATTGGATCAAGCGCAAGTTCTACAACGCTCTCCTCCCTTATGAGGAAGTGAAGTTGACGGCCATCCGCCAAAACGCCTCCTTCCATGCTATGACATCCTGATGGCGTGTAACTCACACGTTCGTTGGGAACCCCAAGAGGAAGGTATGATGCGCACAGCAGCAAGTTTTCCCTCAGAAAGAAACCAAGGTTTATCGAACCAGGAGGAGCCAAGAAGCACGTTGAAGGTTGATGGCGGCGGGATGTAGTGCGGCGCAACACCAGGGATTCCGGCGCCAACGTGGAACCTGCACAACACAACCAAAGTACTTTGCCCCAACGAAACAGTGAGGTTGTCAATCTCACCGGCTTGCTGTAACAAAGGATTAACCGTATTGTGTGGAAGATGATTGTTTGCAGAAAACAGTAGAACAAGTATTGCAGTAGATTGTATTTCAGTATAGAGAATTGGACCGGGGTCCACAGTTCACTAGAGGTGTCTCTCCCATAAGACAAACAACATGTTGGGTGAACAAATTACAGTTGGGCAATTGACAAATAAAGAGAGCATGACCATGCACATACATATCATGATGAGTATAGTGAGATTTAATTGGGCATTACGACAAAGTACATAGACCGTCATCCAACTGCATCTATGCCTAAAAAGTCCACCTTCAGGTTATCATCCGAACCCCCTCTAGTATTAAGTTGCTAACAACAGACAATTGCATTAAGTATGGCGCGTAATGTAACTAGTGACTACATCCTTGAACATAGCACTAATGTTTTATCCCTAGTGGCAACAGCACAACACAACCTTAGAACTTTCTGTCACTGTCCTAGGTGTCAATGCAGGCATGAACCCACTATCGAGCATAAGTACTCCCTCTTGGAGTTACAAGCATCTACTTGGCCAGAGCATCTACTAGTAACGGAAAGCATGCAAGATCATAAACAACACGTAGATATAACTTTGATAATCAACATAACAAGTATTCTCTATTCATCGGATCCCAACAAACGCAACATATAGAATTACAGATAGATGATCTTGATCATGTTAGGCAGCTCACAAGATCCGACAATGATAGCACAATGGGGAGAAGACAACCATCTAGCTACTGCTATGGACCCATAGTCCAGGGGTAGACTACTCACACATCACTCCGGAGGCGACCATGGCGGTGTAGAGTCCTCCGGGAGATGATTCCCCTCTCCGGCAGGTGCCGGAGGCGATCTCTGGATCCCAGAGATGGGATCGGCGGCGGCGGCGTCTCCGGAAGGTTTTCCGTATCGTGGCTCTCGATGCTTTGGGGGTTTCGTCACGGAGGCTATTTGTAGGCGGAAGGGCAGGTCAAGAGGCGGCACGGGGCCCCACACCACGGGGCCGCGCGGCCAAGGGGGCCGCGCCGCCTAGGGTGTGGCCCCTCCGTGGCCCCTCTTCGTCTCTCCTTCGGACTTACGGAAGCTTCGTGGAAAAATAGGCCCACAGGCTTTGATTTCGTCCAATTCCGAGAATATTTCCTTACTAGGATTTCTGAAACCAAAAACAGCAGAAACAAAGAATCGGCACTTCGGCATTTTGTTAATAGGTTAGTTCCAGAAAATGCACGAATATGACATAAAGTGTGCATAAAACATGTAGATAACATCAATAATGTGGCATGGAACATAAGAAATTATCGATACGTCGGAGACGTATCAGCATCCCCAAGCTTAGTTCTGCTCGTCCCGAGCAGGTAAAACGATAACACAGATAATTTCTGGAGTGACATGCCATCATAATCTTGATCATACTATTTGTAAAGCATATGTAGTGAATGCAGCGATCAAAACAATATATATGACATGAGTAAACAAGTGAATCATAAAGCAAAGACTTTTCATGAATAGCACATCAAGACAAGCATCAATAAGTCTTGCATAAGAGTTAACTCATAAAGCAATAATTCAAAGTAAAGACATTGAAACAACACAAAGGAAGATTAAGTTTCAGCGGTTGCTTTCAACTTGTAACATGTATATCTCATGGATATTGTCAACATAGAGTAATATAATAAGTGCAATAAGCAAGTATGTAGGAATCAATGCACAGTTCACACAAGTGTTTGCTTCTTGAGGTGGAGAGAAATAGGTGAACTGACTCAACATTGAAAGTAAAAGAATGGTCCTCCATAGAGGAAAAGCATCGATTGCTATATTTGTGCTAGAGCTTTGATTTTGAAAACATGAAACAATTTTTGTCAACGGTAGTAATAAAGCATATGCATCATGTAAATTATATCTTATAAGTTGCAAGCCTCATGCATAGTATACTAATAGTGCCCGCACCTTGTCCTAATTAGCTTGGACTACCGGATCATCACAATGCATTGTTTTTACCAAGTGTCACAAAGGGGTACCTCTATGCCGCCTGTACAAAGGTCTAAGGAGAAAACTCGCATTGGATTTCTCGCTATTGATTATTCTTCAACTTAGACATCCATACCGGGACAACATAGACAACAGATAATGGACTCCTCTTTTATGCATAAGCATATAACAACAATTAATAATTTTCTCATTTGAGATTGAGGATATATGTCCAAAACTGAAACTTCCACCATGGATCATGGCTTTAGTTAGCGGCCCAATGTTCTTCTCTAACATATGCATGCTTAACCATAAGGTGGTAGATCTCTCTTACTTCAGACAAGATGGACATGCATAGCAACTCACATGAAATTCAACAATGAATAATTGATGGCGTCCCCAGTGAACATGGTTATCGCGCAACAAGCAACTTAATAAGAGATAAAGTGCATAATTACATATTCAATACCACAATAGTTTTTAAGCTATTTGTCCCATGAGCTATATATTGCAAAGGTGAATGATGGAATTTTAAAGGTAGCACTCAAGCAATTTACTTTGGAATGGCGGAAAAATACCATGTAGTATAGGTAGGTATGGTGGACACAAATGGCATAGTGGTTGGCTCAAGTATTTTTGATGCATGAGAAGTATTCCCTCTCGATACAAGGTTTAGGCTAGCAAGGCTTATTTGAAACAAGCACAAGGATGAACCGGTGCAGCAAAACTCACATAAAAGACATATTGAAAACATTATAAGACTCTACACCGTCTTCCTTGTTGTTCAAACTCAATACTAGAAATTATCTAGACCTTAGAGAAACCAAATATGCAAACCAAATTTTAGCATGCTCTATGTATATCTTCATTAATGGGTGCAAAGTATATGATGCAAGAGCTTAAACATGAGCACAACAATTGCCAAGTATCACATTACCCAAGACATTTATAGCAATTACTACATGTATCATTTTCCAATTCCAACCATATAACAATTTAACGAAGGAGAAACTTCGCCATGAATACTATGAGTAGAAACCAAGGACATACTTGTCCATATGCTACAGCGGAGCGTGTCTCTCTCCCATAAAGTGAATGCTAGGATCCATTTTATTCAAACAAAACAAAAACGAAAACAAACCGACGCTCCAAGCAAAGCACATAAGATGTGATGGAATAAAAATATAGTTTCAGGAGGAACTCGATAATGTTGTCGATGAAGAAGGGGATGCCTTGGGCATCCCCAAGCTTAGACGCTTGAGTCTTCTTAATATATGCAGGGGTGAACCACCGGGGCATCCCCAAGCTTAGAGCTTTCACTCTCCTTGATCATGTTGCATCATACTCCTCTCTTGATCCTTGAAAACTTCCTCCACACCAAACTCGAAACAACTCATTAGAGGGTTAGTGCACAATAAAAATTGACATATTCAGAGGTGACACAATCATTCTTAACACTTCTGGACATTGCATAATGCTACTGGACATTAGTGGATCAAAGAAATTTATCCAACATAGCGAAAGAGGCAATGCGAAATAAAAGGCAGAATCTGTCAAAACAGAACAGTTCGTATTGACGAATTTTAAAATGGCACCAGACTTGCTCAAATGAAAATGCTCAAATTGAATGAAAGTTGCGTATATATCTGAGGATCATGCACGTAAATTGGCTTAATTTTCTGAGCTACCTACAGGGAGGTGGACCCAGATTCGTGACAGCAAAGAAATCTGGAACTGTGCAGTAATCCAAATCTAGTACTTACTTTTCTATCAACGGCTTAACTTGGCACAACAAAACACAAAACTAAGATAAGGAGAGGTTGCTACAGTAGTAATCAACTTCCAAGACACAAAATAAAAACAAAGTACTGTAGGTAAAACATGGGTTGTCTCCCATAAGCGCTTTTCTTTAACGCCTTTCAGCTAGGCGCAGAAAGTGTGTATCAAGTATTATCAAGAGACGAAGTGTCAACATCATAATTTGTTCTCATAATAGAATCAAAAGGTACCTTCATTCTCTTTCTAGGGAAGTGTTCCATACCTTTCTTGAGAGGAAATTGATATTTTATATTACCTTCCTTCATATCAATAATAGCACCAACGATTCAAGAAAAGGTCTTCCCAATATAATGGGACAAGATGCATTGCATTCAATATCCAAGACAACAAAATCAACGGGGACAAGGTTATTGTTAACGGTAATGCGAACATTATCAACCTTACCCAACGGTTTCTTTGTAGAATGATCAGCAAGATTAACATCCAAATAACAATTTTTCAGCGGTGGCAAGTCAAGCATATTATAAATTTTCTTAGGCATAACAGAAATACTTGCACCAAGATCACATAAAGCATTACAATCAAAATCTTTAACCTTCATCTTAATGATGGGCTCCCAACCATCTTCTAGCTTTTTAGGAATAGAGGCTTCACGCTCTAGTTTCTCTTCTCTAGCTTTTATGAGAGCATTTGTAATATGATGCGTGAAAGCCAAATTTATAGCACTAGCATTAGGACTTTTAGCAAGTTTTTGCAAGAACTTTATAACTTCAGAGATGTGGCAATCATCAAAATTCAAACCATTATAATCTAAAGCAATAGGATCATCATCCCCAATGTTGGAAAAAATTTCAGCAGCTTTATCACTGAGCAGTTAATGAGTTTAGCTTTCAGGCAGTTTTTCGCGCTTTGCATTAGAAGTGGAAACATTGCTAACACCAATTCTTTTATTAGTATGAGTAGGAGGTGCAGCAACATGTGTAGCATTAGCATTACTAGTGGTGGTAATAGTCCAAACTTTAGCTATATTCTCTTTAGCTAGTTTTTCATTTTCTTCTCTATCCCACCTAGCACGCAGTTCAGCCATTAATCTTATATTCTCATTAATTCTAACTTGAATGGCATTTGCTGTAGTAACAATTTTATTATGATGATTCTCATTAGGCAAAACTTTTGATTTCAAAAGATCAACATCAATGACAAGACTATCGACTTTAGAAGCAAGTATATCAATTTTCCCAAGCTTTTCTTCAACAGATTTGTTAAAAGCAGTTTGTGTACTAATAAATTCCTTAAGCATGGCTTCAAGTCCAGGGGGTGAATTCCTATTATTGTTGTAAGAATTCCCATAAGAATTACCATAGCCGTTGCCATTATTATAAGAATATGGCCTATAGTTGTTACTAGAATTGTTCCGGTAAGCATTGTTGTTGAAATTATTATTTTTAATGAAGTTTATATCAACATGTTCTTCTTGTGCAACCAATGAAGCTAATGGAACATTATTAGGATCAATATTAGTCCTATCATTCACAAGCATAGACATAATAGCATCGATCTTATCACTCAAGGAAGAGGTTTCTTCGACAGAATTTACCTTCTTACCTTGTGGAGCTCTTTCCGTGTGCCATTCAGAATAGTTGATCATCATATTATCAAGAAGCTTTGTTGCTTCACCAAGAGTGATGGACATAAAAGTACCTCCAGCAGCTGAATCCAATAAATTCCGTGAAGAAAAATTTAGTCCTGCATAGAAGGTTTGGATGATCATCCAAGTAGTCAGTCCATGGGTTGGGCAATTTTTAACCAGAGATTTCATTCTTTCCCAAGCTTGAGCAACATGTTCAGTATCTAATTGTTTAAAATTCATTATGCTACTCCTCAAAGATATAATTTTAGCAGGGGGATAATATCTACCAATAAAAGCATCCTTGCATTTAGTCCATGAATCAATACTATTTTTAGGCAGAGATAGCAACCAATCTTTAGCTCTTCCTCTTAATGAGAAAGGGAACAATTTTAGTTTAATAATATCACCATCTACATCTTTATATTTTTGCATTTCACATAGTTCAACAAAATTATTGAGATGGGCAGCAGCATCATCAGAACTAACACCAGAAATTTGCTCTCGCATAACAAGATTCAGTAAAGCAGGTTTAATTTCAAAGAATTCTGCTGTAGTAGCAGGTGGAGCAATAGGTGTGCATAAGAAATCATTATTATTTGTGGTTGTGAAGTCACACAACTTAGTGTTTTCAGCGTTGGCCATTTTAGCAACAGTAAATAAAGCAAACTAGATAAAGTAAATGCAAGTAAACTAATTTTTTTGTGTTTTTGATATAGTAAACAAGATAGCAAATAAAGTAAAACTAGCAACTAATTTTTTTGTATTTTGATTTAGTGCAGCAAACAAAGTAGTAAATAAAACTAAGCAAGACAAAAACAAAGTAAAGAGATTGAGAAGTGGAGACTCCCCTTGCAGCGTGTCTTGATCTCCCCGGCAACGGCGCCAGAAAATATGCTTGATGGCGTGTAACTCACACGTTCGTTGGGAACCCCAAGAGGAAGGTATGATGCGCACAGCAGCAAGTTTTCCCTCAGAAAGAAACCAAGGTTTATCGAACCAGGAGGAGCCAAGAAGCACGTTGAAGGTTGATGGCGGCGGGATGTAGTGCGGCGCAACACCAGGGATTCCGGCGCCAACGTGGAACCTGCACAACACAACCAAAGTACTTTGCCCCAACGAAACAGTGAGGTTGTCAATCTCACCGGCTTGCTGTAACAAAGGATTAACCGTATTGTGTGGAAGATGATTGTTTGCAGAAAACAGTAGAACAAGTATTGCAGTAGATTGTATTTCAGTATAGAGAATTGGACCGGGGTCCACAGTTCACTAGAGGTGTCTCTCCCATAAGACAAACAGCATGTTGGGTGAACAAATTACAGTTGGGCAATTGACAAATAAAGAGAGCATGACCATGCACATACATATCATGATGAGTATAGTGAGATTTAATTGGGCATTACGACAAAGTACATAGACCGTCATCCAACTGCATCTATGCCTAAAAAGTCCACCTTCAGGTTATCATCCGAACCCCCTCCAGTATTAAGTTGCTAACAACAGACAATTGCATTAAGTATGGCGCGTAATGTAACTAGTGACTACATCCTTGAACATAGCACTAATGTTTTATCCCTAGTGGCAACAGCACAACACAACCTTAGAACTTTCTGTCACTGTCCCAGGTGTCAATGCAGGCATGAACCCACTATCGAGCATAAGTACTCCCTCTTGGAGTTACAAGCATCTACTTGGCCAGAGCATCTACTAGTAACGGAAAGCATGCAAGATCATAAACAACACGTAGATATAACTTTGATAATCAACATAACAAGTATTCTCTATTCATCGGATCCCAGCAAACGCAACATATAGAATTACAGATAGATGATCTTGATCATGTTAGGCAGCTCACAAGATCCGACAATGATAGCACAATGGGGAGAAGACAACCATCTAGCTACTGCTATGGACCCATAGTCCAGGGGTAGACTACTCACACATCACTCCGGAGGCGACCATGGCGGTGTAGAGTCCTCCGGGAGATGATTCCCCTCTCCGGCAGGGTGCCGGAGGCGATCTCCTGGATCCCTCGAGATGGGATCGGCGGCGGCGCGTCTGCGGAAGGTTTTCCGTATCGTGGCTCTCGACCGGGGGTTTCGTCACGGAGGCTATTTGTAGGCGGAAGGGCAGGTCAAGAGGCGGCACGGGGCCCCACACCACAGGGCCGCGCGGCCAAGGGGGCCGCGCCGCCCTAGGGTGTGGCCCCTCCGTGGCCCCTCTTCGTCTCTCCTTCGGACTTCTGGAAGCTTCGTGGAAAAATAGGCCCCTGGGCTTTGATTTCGTCCAATTCCGAGAATATTTCCTTACTAGGATTTCTGAAACCAAAAACAGCAGAAAACAGTAACTGGCACTTCGGCATCTTGTTAATAGGTTAGTTCCAGAAAATGCACGAATATGACATAAAGTGTGCATAAAACATGTAGATAACATCAATAATGTGGCATGGAACATAAGAAATTATCGATACGTCGGAGACGTATCACATCCGATGAAGTCCTTAGCGAAGTTATCGCTTTGGACATTTCCAAGAAGAATGCGGAGGATCTTGTTGCTCGCGCCCACAACTCCCGCAAGCCCAACCTTGCATTGAAGATGAAGGTGCATGAAGCTAGTGAAAGCGATGAGGATCCCGTTGAGTGGGGACCGGATGATCTCAAGATCAACTATCATGAGCACATGGCTCTTGCCGCCAAGAAATTTTGGGATGGAAACATGTCCCGAAACACAAGACCAAGAAGATCACGTGATTCTCCAAGAAGTTTCTCCAAGAGTCCAAGGGAGGGGCAAAGGGGAAGAACATGCTACAATTGCGGCGACAAGAATCATTTCGTCGCGGATTGTATGTTTGAGAGAAGAGAAGATCATGGTGGAAGGCTTATCCGCAAGGATAAGTTCAAATCATTCTCCAAAGGATCCTCCAAGTTCTCCCCAAAGTCCGATGATGACAAGATCTCCTCCAACAAGAATCCTAGAGCCTTCATCATTCGAGAAGAGTACTCCTCCGATGAGGATGAAGAACATGAGGACAAGCACTCCAACAAGGAAGGAGAGGGAGTGGCCGCCATCGCCATTTCCACTCCCTCTATCTCCCTCTTCGACTCTCCTAATGAGAACCTCGTCACCAACAATGCTCGTTGCCTTATGGCAAAGGTATCTACGGAGGTAAAATCCCCTTCCAAACCATCATCTTCGACTAATGCTATATATATTGATGATGCCACTAGTCTCACCGTCAAACGTGAGATTATGAGTTTGGATTCTTTGGATTCTTTTCTCACTAACATGAAAGGGGATACCAAGACTCATGTTGGGCTCTCTTAGCCCAACTTGGTGCGGCACAAGATCTTATTGAGGAGAGGGAGAGGTTGGAAAGGGAAGCGGCGAATGAGATTGCCAATCTCAAAGAGGAGCTTGATGATTAACGAAATCTTCGCATGTCTCTTGAAGCTAGTGTCATCATCCTTGAAGACAAGAATGAAGCTATTGTTTCTCGACTCACCAAGGATCGAGACCATGCTCTTGAGTTGATTGGTGACCTCAAAAATAAGATGCTCTCTCTTGAGGAAGCCAACAAAGGGAAAGATGATGAAGACCCCAATCCTTGTCATGATGAGCTTGTGGATCAAGTTACTTCCTTGAGGAGGCACAATGCTCTTCTCTTGGAAGTCAATGCTCTTCAAAAAGAAGCCTTGGATGCATATTACCGCTTGTTCAAAGAGAAGACTCGTGTTGCAACCATGAAGAAGAAATTGCCGCTCTTGAGATCACCAAGGCCAAGCTATTGAGTTTGAGTAGCAAGCAAGAAGAGTCTTTGGTAGAATGTCTCCACATGAGCAAGGAGAAGGACACGTGTTGTGATCATGAGGAGGAAATAGCCGCCTTGAAGAGAAGGGAAGCCAAGCTCATGGAAGTCAATTCCATGCAAGAGGAAACATTGAAGGAGTACCTTCCTTTGAGCAAGGACCGTGCATGTTGCACTCATGAAAGCGACATTGCCAAGATGGAGAATGACAAGCGCATGCTCATGAAGATGAACGCTCTCCAAGAAGAAGCTTTGATGGAACACTTCCGGGTGAAAAAGGCAAAGGAAGTTCAAGTGTTTGATATATGCCATCCTCACCCGGAGCATGAAGATGAAGTCAATCGCTTGAAGGCCAAAGTTGATAGACTCCAAGTTCAAGCCAAGTACTTGGAAGGAATCATTGAAGCTAAAGATGGAGCCAAATAGGGCTCGTGCAATGAAGGAGGAGTGGCTATCAAGCCAAAGAGGAAGAGGAAGAAGAGGACCAAGAAGAATAAGAACAAGGAGAACATGGAGACCAACCTTGAAGAGAGCAATGCTAGCTCAAGAAGGGATGGAGTACCCAACTCCGCCTCGACGGGTTTCGCCGGCTCTAACAACCCTTCTCATGTTCTTTTTGTTGATTACTATGGACATATTCGTGCTCGCTTTATTGGTCCTCAAAAGGACAATGTTGATTGGACTATTTGGGTTCCCAAACCCCTTGTTACTAACATGCTAGGACCCATTGAAAAATGGGTACCTAAATCCAAGACTTGATTCCTTGTAGGACTATGCTTCCGGTGGCGCTAAATGGGTGGTTGAGATAGTGGAGCCACAAGTCATATGACCGGAAGCAAGGATATTGTTGTCGACCTCGAGCCTTCTCTCTCTACCGTATCATATGGTGACAACACGTGCTCTAAGGTATTGGGTCTTGGCAAGGTGGTGGTAACACCCGACATCTCACTTGTGAATGTCCTCCTTGTCGAGACCCTTGGTTACAACTTACTTTCCGTTCATCAAATTGCTCGTATGGGTCTATGAACATTCTTTGATGAACATATGGTGGTCCTCTTGTGGAGCAAGCCACTCAATGTAGCTTTTGTTGGATATGTAGAGAACGGGTTGTATGTTGTCGATTTCTCCGGAAAGACAACATCCTCCGCTCTTTGCCTATTCGCCAAAGGTGACAAGGGTTGGTTATGGCATCGCCGACTAGCCCACAACATGAGGACTTTGCAAAGTCTCCACAAGGGTGGCCACATTCTCAGACTAAAAGAAGATGTCTCTTTTTGTAAGGATCGTGTTTGTAGGGCTTGCGTACAAGGAAAAATGCATGGAGCTCCTCACAAGGCCAAGACTATCATCTCTACCACAAGATGCTTGGAGCTCCTACATGTTGATCTCTTTGGTCCACCTTCTCATGAAAGTCTTGGAGGAAAGAAGTATTGCCTCGTCATCGTTGATGACTATTCACGCTATTGTTGGGTATTCTTCTTCAAGTACAAGAGTGAGACTCAACGGACCATGATGGAGTTTAACAACCAAGTTCAACGCAAGTACGACAATAAGATCCTTGCAATTAGGAACGACAATGGAACGGAGTTCAAGAACTACACCTTGGATGACTTCCTCGGCAAAGAAGGAATCCAACACCAATACTCTACGCCATATACTCCCCAACAAAATGGGGTCGCCGAAAGGAAGAATCGAACCTTGATTGAAGCCGCTCGAACCATGATGATGGAATACAAGTCCAACTACAATTTTTGGGCGGAAGCTATCTCTACCGCTTGCCATGCTACTAACCGCCTCTACTTTCGCAAAGGTCTTGAGAAGACACCATATGAGATCCTCACCGGCAACAAGCCAAATGTGTCATACTTCAAGGTCTTCGGATGCAAATGCTACATACTTGTCAAAGACACGCGCCTATCCAAGTTTGATTCAAGAGCTCAAGAAGGAATTTTCGTTGGCTATGCTACGGATTCTCACGCCTATAGAGTCTTCAACAAGTCAAGTGGGCGTATTGTAGAATCTTGTGATGTGACATTCGATGAAGATGATAGATCTTTGGAGGAGCGAAGTGCTTCTTGTGAGAAAGGAGATGCAATTCCCCCGGATACCATAGGAAGGATGGGTGTTGGCATTCGCCGACCTCAAGAGCTACCTTATATGAGTACCGGGGAAGGACCAAGTTTCACCCAAGTGGAGCCATCTACACCACAAGGCCAAGCTTCTTCCGTTGATCTTACAAATGCAAGTCAACCTCTACAACAACCTCAAGTTCAACCTCAACCGCAAGTTCAACCTCGACATCTACAACAACAATCAAGTCCAAGTTCTCCTCAACAAGCTCAAGAACAACATTCACCGCAAGCTCATCTACCACAACAACCAACATCAAGTGACTAAGGTCAAGCTTCAAGTTCTACTCCGAGTGGTTCGGGGATGATCTTTATGGACAATACTATTCCTAATACCCCCGAACCATCCGGCTCTCATGACAATGGTGCCCCTTTCAACGACAATGGAGGTCAAGGCGAGGACCTAAACCGTGATGAAGGCCAAGAAGACTCACAAGAATCATCTCCTTTAGCCGACACTCGCCGTGAAGACCCCACTACAAGACACTTGCGTCTCAAGTCTCATTCCTTGCGTAATATCATTGGTGATCTAGAGAGAAAAGTCACAACTTGGAGGCAACTTGCAAACTTTTGTGCGCACCACGCCTTTGTCTCTATGGCGGAACCACTTAAAGTTAATGATGCTCTCAAAGATCCCGATTGGTTGAATGCAATGCAAGAGGAACTCAACAACTTCAAGAGGAATGATGTGTGGACTCTCATGAAGCGACCCGATCATTGCCGCAATGTTATCGGCACCAAGTGGATCTTCAAGAACAAGCAAGATGAAAGTGACACGGTCATCCGCAACAAAGCAAGATTGGTGGCACAAGGCTATTCTCAAATCAAAGGCGTAGACTTTGGTGAAACCTTTGCACCCGTTGCAAGGCTTGAGTCCATCCGTATCCTTTTGGCTTTTGCCTCACATCATGGCTTTAAGTTGCAACAAATGGATGTTAAGAGTGCTTTTCTTAATGGTCCTTTACATGAGGAGGTATATGTGAAGCAACCCCCGGGGTTCGAGGACCCCCATTTCCCGGACCATGTCTTCAAGCTCAAAAAGGACCTATATGGTCTCAAACAAGCTCCTAGAGCTTGGTATGAGCATCTCAAGGAGTTGCTTGAAGACTGTGGTTTCGAAGTGGGGAAAATCGATCCCACTCTTTTTACTAAGAAGGTCAATGGGGAGCTTTTCGTATGCCAACTCTATGTAGATGACATCATATTTGGCTCTACTAACACAAAATTCAATGATGAGTTTGCTATGTTGATGACAAATAGGTTTGAGATGTCAAGGATGGGTGAACTCAAGTACTTTCTTGGGTTTGAGATCAAGTAAATGCAACAAGGAACCTTCATCAATCAAGCAAAGTACCTCCAAGACATGCTCAAGCACTTTGATATGAAGGGAGCCAAGGGCATTGGAACTCCGATGCAACTCAAGTGTCAACTCTCTCTTGACGAGGCCGGCAAGGCGGTGGATACCAAGCTCTACCGTTCGATGATAGGTTCGCTTCTTTACCTTTGTGCCTCTCGCCCGGTTATAATGTTAAGCGTTGGTATGTGTGCACGGTTTCAAGCAAGTCCGAAGGAAAGCCACCTTGTGGCGGTCAAAAGGATCTTTCGATATTTAGTTGATACCCCACACTTCGGATTATGGTACCCAAGGGACACAGACTTTGCTTTGATTGGTTTCACCGACTCAGATTGGGCGGGCGACAAGGTTGATAGGAAGTCTACCTCCGGAGCGTGTCACTTTCTTGGAAGATCTTTGGTGTGTTGGTCCTCGAAGAAGCAAAATTGTGTCTCCGTCTCCACCGCGGAAGCCGAGTATATTGCCGCGGCAAGTAGTTGTGCTCAAATCTTGTGGATGAGGCAAACCTTGCGGGATTATGGACTCGAGTATAGCAAGGTGCCTCTTTTGTGTGACAATGAGAGCGCAATCAAGATCGCCTACAATCTGGTTCTTCATGGCAAGACGAAGCACATTGAGATACGGAACCACTTCATCCGGGATCACATTGCTCGCGGAGATATTGTACTATCCTATATTAGCACCAAGGAGCAATTGGCGGACATCTTCACGAAGCCCTTGGATGAGAAGCGTTTCATTGAGTTGAGGCATGAGCTAAATATCATTGATCCATCGAACTTTGCTTGACCGTCGTGCGCACATACCACTCCTAACCTTTATATCTAGATGAAAGGCACGCATGAATATAGGGGGAGTGCGGTTTAAATCCATTGAGTTATCCCTCCCCCCATAATGCATAAAGAAATCCAAAACATTTGCTATTTGTCAATTAAGTGACTTATGAGCTTCATGTTGAGTTGTAGTCCGTGAGTCCTAGATACATCTACGCGACCTCACACTACTATACTCTTACACGGTGGCTTCGGCCACCAACACCCCCTCTTTGAGGGGTTTTTCGGTTCTTTGTGTTTCGTTGTGACCTTCTTTTGTCTTTCTTCTTTGCTTTCTTTTTCTTGTTTTTGGAGAACCTCCTTCAAGCTTGTTTTCTCGTGATTTTTGCAAGCTTGGTTGTATGTTCTTTTTCTCCATCCTTCTAGTTTCTTTCCCCTCCTTTTTGGTGTTCCGATGCCAAAGGGGGAGAAGTTCCTAGGTGGATGGGGACCTTTGTTGTTTGTAGCCGTTTGGTTCTAGTTGCTTATCTTTTCTTATGGCTACATCAACAACCCTATGGAGGCATCTTATGGTGAGTTTGGGTATTCTCAAGGCTATGGTATGATAACTTCACCCAAATTTCCGTGCATGATCTTATGTTGCCTCCATATTGTGCATATGCTACTTGAACATGTCATTTATCTATGTTGCATATGTGCTTGGTTTGTAAAAACTAGGGGGAGTGATGTCTCTATAACATGTGTATTTGTATTCAAATACATATTCATGATATGCACATGTGTAGGGGGAGCTCCGTCGAGTTTTTGCAAATCTAAGTATCTCATCATAATATCATATGTTATTGTCAACTCTTATGTTGTCATCAAACACCAAAAAGGGGGAGATTGTAAGAGCAAACTTTGAACCCCAAGTTTTGTGTGTTTGATGACAACACTTGAGAAATCTCACCGTGTACCTTGAGTATCATTGTTAGATTTGCAAGAGCACGGTAACCTCGCCGGACACGTCAAGATCGGAAGACTGAAGCGTAGTTGATAGGTTTTCTGGTTTTGTGTGTGTTTAGCGAGGTGACATGTTTGGAGAGAAAAAGGGAAGAAAACCAGTTTTAGCCAGACCGGTACTACCGGTACCTGTAGCGGTAGTACCGCTACCCCTATAGGTACCGCCCCACGGTACCGCTCTGAGTTCTACGCTGATTTCGTCCCACAATACTGGTTACGGTACCTGTACGGTACCTTGAGCGGTAGTACCGCTCACGAGCGGTAGTACCGCCCACGGTACCGCCCAGGTACCGTAAACGAGTTATGGCTGTACCGCCCTGGTACCGCTTCGGTACCGCTTCGAGTCCAGTAAGGTTTGGACCCTGTTGTGGTACCTCGAGCGGTACCTCGAGCGGTAGTACCGCTCTGCGTCCATTGACCAGATATGGGGGAATTCGAACTCAAAGCGGTAGTACCGCTTCCCAGAAGCGGTAGTACTGCTTAGGCAAAAACTGGACATAACGGTTGGATTTGGAGGAGCCTATTTAAGGGCCCCTTCTTCCCCAACACGATTTTATCTCTTCCCTCTCTCTCTCCTCCATTGTTGCTGAGCTTAATCCTTGAGGATCTCCTTCCCCATCCAACCAATCTTGCCCAAACTTTGAGGATTGCTGGAGGAGACCCCGATCTATAGTTCTACCAAGAGAGATTTGATACGTCTCAAACGTATCTATAATTTCTTATGTTCCATGCTACTTTATTGATGATACTCACATGTTTTATACACACTTTATGTCATATTTATGCATTTTCCGGCACTAACCTATTAACAAGATGCCGAAGAGCCAGTTGTTGTTTTCTGCTGTTTTTGGTTTCAGAAATCCTAGTAAGGCAATATTCTCGGAATTGGACGAAATCAACGCCCAGGGTCTTATTTTTCCACGAAGCTTCCAGAAGACCGGAGGAGATACGAAGTGGGGCCACGAGGTGGCGACATAGCAGGGCCGCACGGCCAGGGCTGGGGCCGCGCTGCCCTGGCGTGTGGGGCCCTCGCGTTGCCCCTAAACCTACCCTTCCGCCTATAAGAAGCCTTCGTCGAGAAAACCCCAGTACCGAGAGCCACGATACGGAAAACCTTCCAGAGATGCCGCCGCAGCCAATCCCATCTCGGGGGATTCAGGAGATCGCCTCCGGCACCCTGCCGGAGAGGGGAATCATCTCCCGGAGGACTCTTCATCGCCATGATCGCCTCCGGAGTGATGTGTGAGTAGTTCACCCCTGGACTATGGGTCCATAGAAGTAGCTAGATGGTCGTCTTCTCCTCATTGTGCTATCATTGTCGGATCTTGTGAGCTGCCTAACATGATCAAGATCATTTATTTGTAATGCTACATGTTGCGTTTGTTGGGATCCGATGAATATGGAATACTATGTTATGTTGATTATCAATCTATCATCTATGTGTTATTTATGATCTTGCATGCTCTCCGTTGCTAGTAGAGGCTCTGGCTAAGTCGTTACTTGTAACTCCAAGAGGGAGTATTTATGCTCGATAGTGGGTTCATGCCTCCATTAAACTGCAGGACGTGTAAAGTTCTAAGGTTGTGGATGTGCTGTTGCCACTAGGGATAAAACATCAATGCTATGTCTAAGGATATTTGTGTTGATTACATTACACACCATACTTAATGCAATTGTCTGTTGTTTGCAACTTAATACTGGAAGGGGTGCGGATGCTAACCCGAAGATGGACTTTTTAGGGATAGATACATGCTGGATAGCGGTCTATGTACTTTGTCGTAATGCCCAATTGAATTTCACACTACTCATCATAATATGTATGTGCATTGTCATGCCATCTTTATTTGTCAATTGCCCAACTGTAATTTGTTCACCCAACATGCTATTTCTTATTGGAGAGACACCACTAGTGAACTGTGGACCCCGGTCCATTCTTTACATGAAATATAATCTACTGCAATACTCGTTCTTATTGTTCTCTGCAAACATCATCTTCCACAATATACATCTAATCCTTTGTTACAACAAGCCGGTGAGATTGACAACCTCACTGTTAAGTTGGGGCAAAGTATTTTGGTTGTGTTGTGCAGGTTCCACGTTGGCGCCGGAATCCCTGGTGTTGCGCCGCACTACACTCCGCCACCATCAAGCTTCAACGTGCTTCTTGACTCCTACTGGTTCGATAACCTTGGTTTCTTTCTGAGGGAAAACTCGCTGTTGTACGCATCATACCTTCCTCTTGGGGTTCCCAACGGACGAGTGCTTTACCGTCACAAGCAGCGCTTTTTCTGGCGCCGTTGCCGGGGACATCAAGACACGCTGCAAGGGGAGTCTTCCACTTCCAATCTCTTTACTTTGTTTTTGTGTTGCTTTACTTTATTTTATTTATTGCTTTGTTTGCTTTATATCAAAAATACAAAAAATTAGTTACTTGCTTTATTTTATTTACTGTCTTGTTTGCGTTCTCTATATCAAAAACACAAAAAATTAGTTACTTGCATTTATTTTATCTAGTTTGCTTTATTTACCACTGTTAAAATGAATACTCCTGAGAACACTAAGTTGTGTGATTTCACTAGTTAGGCTTAATGGAAAACAACAAAAATATTAGAGATCTTTATAGTATTTATCTTGAGTTAGGACATGAGGTGTTTGAAGAGAAAATTAAAAAATCCATGGAGCTTTGTTTGCAAAATAGTTGTAGCAATGTTATTAGCATGAACTCTTTGAACACTATTATTGCTAATGCTATGGAAGAATTTAAGCTTGGGGAAGCTGGTTTTGATGAACATGATATTTTTAGTCCCCCAAGCATGGAGAAGGAAATTTACTTTGATGATACTTTGCCTCCCATTTATGATGATAGTGGTATTTTGGTGCCACCTACTATGGAGGATAAAGTTTATTATGATTATACTATGCCTCCTATATTTGATGAGAATAATAATGATAGCTACTTTGTTGAATATGCTCCCACTACAATTAATAAGAATGACTATGCTTATGTTGGGAGTAGTAATTATTTTATGCACGAGACTCATGATAAGAATGCTTTATGTGATAGTTATATTGTTGAGTTTGTTCATGATGCTACTGGAAATTATTATGAGAGAGGAAAATATGGTTGTAGAAATTTTCATGTTACTAAAACACCTCTCTATATGCTGAAATTTTTGAAGTTACACTTGTTTTGTCTTCCTATGCTATTCACTTTGTTCTTCATTGACTTGTTTATTTACAAGATTCCTTTTCATAGGAAGTGGGATAGGCTTAAATTTGTTTCATACTTGCTTTTTGATGCTCTCTTTGCTTCAACTCTCATCCTTATGCGAGTGCATCATTAAATTTACTGAGCTCATCTTAATGGCTATAAAGAAAGCGCTTATGGGAGACAACCCATTATTTTACTTCTGCACTTTTGTTTTATATTTGAGTCTTGGAAGTTGTTACTACTGTAGCAGCCTCTCCTTATCTTTATTTTATTGCATTGTTGTGCCAAGTAAAGTCTTTGATAGTAAGGTTCATACTAGATTTGGATTACTGCGCAGAAATAGATTTCTTGCTGTCACGAATTTGAGTAGTATTCTCTGTAGGTAACTCATAAAAATCTTTCAATTTATGTGAGTGATCCTCAGATATGTACGCAACGTTCATTCAATTTGAGCATTTTCATCTGAGCAAGTTTAGTGCCCCAGAAAAATTCGTCTTTACAGACTGTTCTGTTTTGACAGATTCTGCCTTTTATTTCGCATTGCCTGTTTTGCTATGTTTGATGGATTTCTTTGTTCCATTAACTTTCAGTAGCTTTGTGCAATGTCCAGAAGTGTTAAGAATGATTATGTCACCTCTGAACATGTGAATTTTTTATTATGCACTAACCCTCTAATGAGTTTGTTTTGAGTTTGGTGTGGAGGAAGTTTTCAAGGATCAAGAGAGGAGGATGATACAATATGATCAAGGAGAGTGAAAGCTCTAAGCTTGGGGATGCCCCCGTGGTTCATCCCTGCATATTTCACGAAGACTCAAGCATCTAAGTTTGGGGATGCCCAAGGCATCCCCTTCTTCATCGACAAATTATCAGGTTCCTCGAGTGAAACTATATTTTTATTCCGTCACATCTTATGTGCTTTACTTGGAGCGTCTTTATGTTTTTGTTTTTGTTTTGTTTGAATAAATTGGATCCTAGCATTCATTGTGTGGGAGAAAGACACGCTCCGCTGTTGCATATGAACACATATGTTCTTAGCTTTATTCTTAATATTCATGGCGAAGGTTGAAACTGCTTCGTTAATTGTTACATGGTTGGAAACAGAAAATGCTACATGTGGTAATTGGTATAATGTCTTGAATAACTTGATACTTGGAAATTGTTGTGCTCATGTTTAAGCTCTTGCATCATGTACTTTGCACCTATTAGTGAAGAAATACTGTAGAGCTTGTTGACATTTGGTTTGCATGATTGGTCTCTCTAAAGTCTAGATATTTTCTGGTAAGGGTTTGAGCAACAAGGAAGACAGTGTAGAGTCTTATAATGCTTGCAATATGTTCTTATGTGAGTTTTGCTGTACCGGTTCATACTTGTGTTTGCTTCAAACAACCTTGCTAGCCTAAGCCTTGTATTGAGAGGGATTACTTCTCGTGCATCCAAATCCTTGAGCCAAAAACTATGCCATTTGTGTCCACCATACCTACCTACTACATGGTATTTCTCTACCATTCGAAAGTAAATTGCTTGAGTGCTACCTTTAAACAATTCAAAATTTATCATCTCTTATTTGTGTCAATGTTTTATAGCTCATGAGGAAGTATGTGGTATTTTATCTTTCAATCTTGTTGGGCAACTTTCACCAATGGACTAGTGGCTTCATCCGCTTATCCAATAATTTTGCAAAAAGAGCTGGCAATGGGGTTCCCAGCCCCAAATTAATTAACCTTAATAGACACTCCTCCATGGTATGTGATTGATAGAAGGCACCCGAGGATTCGGTTAGCCATGGCTTGAGAAAGCAAAGGTGGGGAGGAGTGTCATCTCTAAATAAAACTAAAATAAAAAGACACTCCTTCATGGTATGAGATTGTTGGAAGGCACCCGAGGATTCGGTTAGCCATGGTTTGTGAAAGCAAAGGTTGGAAGGAGTGTCACCCAAAAATAAAATAAAAGATTTTTCATGGCAGCCGCTCTTTGAAAGTCTGTCTGGCAAGGGGGTTAGAGTGCCCATTACCATTCGTTGACGACAACAAACACCTCTCAAAACTTTACTTTTATGCTCTCTCTATGTTTTCAAAATAAAAGCTCTAGCACAAATATAGCAATCCATGCTTCCCTCTTCGAAGGCCCATTCTTCTACTTTTATGTTGAGTCAGTTTACCCACTTCTTTCTATCTTAAAAGCAAACACTTGTGTTAACTGTGCATTGGTTCTTACATACTTGCATATTTGCATTCATCATATTACTTTATGTTGACAACTATCCATGAGATATACATGTTACAAGTTGAAAGCAACTGCTGAAACTTATATCTTCCTTTGTGTTGCTTCAATGCCTTTACTTTGAATTTATTGCTTTATGAGTTAACTCTTATGCAAGACTTATTGATGCTTGTCTTGAAAGTACTATTCATGAAAAGTCTTTGCTATATGATTCAATTGTTTAATCATTGTCTTTACCATTCCTTTGAATCACTTCATTCATTACATATGCTTACAATAGTATTGATCAAGATTATGATAGCATGTCACTTCAGAAATTATCTTTGTTATCGTTTACCTACTCGGGGACGAGTAGGAACTAAGCTTGGGGATGCTTGATACGTCTCAAACGTATCTATAATTTCTTATGTTCCATGCTACTTTATTGATGATACTCACATGTTTTATACACACTTTATGTCATATTTATGCATTTTCCGGCACTAACCTATTAACAAGATGCCGAAGAGCCGATTCTTTGTCAAGTCTGCTGTTTTTGGTTTCAGAAATCCTAGTAAGGAAATATTCTCGGAATTGGACGAAATCAACGCCCAAGGTCTTATTTTTCCACGAAGCTTCCAGAAGACCGGAGGAGATACGAAGTGGGGCCATGAGGCGGCGACACAGCAGGGCCGCGCGGCCAGGGCTGGGGCCGCGCCGCCCTGACGTGTGGGGCCCTCGCGTCGCCCCTAAACCTACCCTTCCGCCTATAAGAAGCCTTCATCGAGAAAACCCCAGTACCGAGAGCCGCGATACGGAAAACCTTCCAGAGACGCCGCCGCCGCCAATCCCATCCCGGGGGATTCAGGAGATCGCCTCCGGCACCCTGCCGGAGAGGGGAATCATCTCCCGGAGGACTCTTCATCGCCATGATCGCCTCCGGAGTGATGTGTGAGTAGTTCACCCCTGGACTATGGGTCCATAGCAGTAGCTAGATGGTCATCTTCTCCTCATTGTGCTATCATTGTCAGATCTTGTGAGCTGCCTAACATGATCAAGATCATTTATTTGTAATGCTACATGTTGCATTTGTTGGGATCCGATGAATATGGAATACTATGTTATGTTGATTATCAATCTATAATCTATGTGTTGTTTATGATCTTGCATGCTCTCCGTTGCTAGTAGAGGCTCTGGCCAAGTCGTTACTTTTAACTCCAAGAGGGAGTATTTATGCTCGATAGTGGGTTCATGCCTCCATTAAATCTGGGACAGTGACAGAAAGTTCTAAGGTTGTGGATGTGCTGTTGCCACTAAGGATAAAATATCAATGCTATGTCTAAGGATATTTGTGTTGATTACATTATGCACCATACTTAATGCAATTGTCTGTTGTTTGCAACTTAATACTGGAAGGGGTGCGGATGCTAACCCGAAGGTGGACTTTTTAGGCATAGATGCATGCTGGATAGCGGTCTATGTACTTTGTCGTAATGCCCAATTGAATTTCACACTACTCATCATAATATGTATGTGCATTGTCATGCCATCTTTATTTGTCAATTGCCCAACTATAATTTGTTCACCCAACATGCTATTTCTTATTGGAGAGACACCACTAGTGAACTGTGGACCCCGGTCCATTCTTTACATCGAATACAATCTATTGCAATACTCGTTCTTATTGTTCTCTCCAAACATCATCTTCCACACTATACATCTAATCCTTTGTTACAGCAAGCCGGTGAGATTGACAACCTCACTGTTAAGTTGGGGCAAAGTATTTTGGTTGTGTTGTGCAGGTTCCACGTTGGCGCCGGAATCCCTGGTGTTGCGCCGCACTACACTCCGCCACCATCAAGCTTCAACGTGCTTCTTGACTCCTACTGGTTCGATAACCTTGGTTTCTTTCTGAGGGAAAACTCGCTGTTGTACGCATCATACCTTCCTCTTGGGGTTCCCAATGGACGAGTGCTTTGCCGTCACAAGCAAGATTTCACCAATACTAGCTATTCCTTAGTGGATCTTGGTGGTAGGGTTCCTTTAGTGGAGCATTGGAGAAGAGTTCCTTTTGTGGAGCATTGAAAGAGTTCCTTTGGTGGAGCATTGGAAGGGTTCGTTTGGTGGAGCTTTGGAAGGGTTCCTATGGTGGAGCATTGGAGATGGGTTCCTATGGTGGAGCATTGGAGATGTGCTGCTATGGAGTCTAGCTTGGTGATGTACTAGCTCCATAGGGTGTTGGGAGCATCCTTGTGTGTGGAGCTCGCCCCAACCTTGTGAAGGAATCACCGCCTCGACCGGTGCCTTAGTGGAAGAGGGAGAGCACCTTCGTGGAGCTCTCTCGAGGAAGAAGGTGAGGCCTTCCTTCGTGGTGTGGCTGTCTAGTCTCTTGTGTGAGAGTAGCACCTCCTTAACGCAGACGTACTTCCTATTGTGGAAGGAACTGCGGGAAACAAACCTCGACTCGCCTCGCGCCCCCGGTTGTCTCGCTCCTTACTCTCGTTATCTTGTTGATTCCTTTACTTGTTGCACTTGTTCGATAATCATTGTAGGATCACCCCTATTGCTAAAGTTCTCACCTTTACCTTCCGTTGCATAAAAATTGAAAAAGACTAAAACTTGCCGTAGTGCCATTCACCCCCCCTCTTGTTCATTATGATCCATTCAACCGTCGTCTTCATCGTCGGACCTGCATGGGGAGGAGCAGGAAGTGTTGTTCGAGTTCGTCGTCGTCCTCAAGGGCGACCCACTCAACATCCAGAGGCTGCCGGACAAGTTCGCCGACTTCGTTGTTGGCAACGAACCGGCCTTGCTGCATCTGCGGGAGGTTGCCTGCGACTGTTGCCGGTGGCCAGTGGACGTGCTCTTCGACGGGCGGCAAGATGTACCTCCACACCGGCTGAGAGAAGTTTGCGCGCTACCACGACCTCGAAGCCGGCTGCATGCCCACATTCTCCAACCTAGGCGAGGGGGATATGAGCGTCAAGGTGTTCGATGAGACGCGCTGCCGCCGGCACTAACACAGCGACAACGATGAGGTGGACGACTGAGTGTTGTTTGTTCGCAAGAAAAATAGGCACGCATGTTTTTGGATGTTCTTCCTCGAAAGAACCAACGGGGCTATCATCATCAGCTGGATTTTCCTGTTTGGGTGACTAGGAGTGCCTGGGTGTTCTTTCTTGGCAGTGAACACATGAAATCTTCGATGCCAACACTAGTTAGGTTTCCTCATTTTCCAATATTTTAATTTATGTCAACCATGGTTCAAACTATGTATTAGTTTGTGAAAACCATGTTCCAAACTATGTCTTAGTTTGTGTGAACCATGTTTCCAATTATGTATTAGTTTGTTGAATGTTTCTTCTCTCTACTAAAATAAAAATGCAAATAAGAAAACAAAAAAAAAATTTTAACGTTAAAAAAGTTTCGGAACGGCGTTTGAGGGACGCGGCTTGGAAGCGACATCTCTCAAACATGGCACGAAGAAAACATATCCCCAAACGCCTTATCCGGTACTGTTTAGGGAACGCTTTAGAAGACGCGGCCGAATATCCTCTAAAACAACTACTACACGGAGAAGCACACCTCTTATATTGCCCAGAGTACACTTCCGTCTTGAGGATCCCGCTTCTGACCAAGGTGTCCCCCCAGGAGTTCGTGGAATGTCACGATGGTGGCTGGGTTGCCGCGATCGGAGACGATAAGCAGATCAGGATCATGAACGATCATGAACATCTGTGGCACTAAGATTGCGCTTTCCTCAAAACAAAGGAGCGTAGCCTTTTGTGAATGCCACCTTAGGGCATCTTCAGCGGCGCGATGTAAATGGACGTTGAGCGATCGTTTGCGTTCGTCGGACCTAAAAATGCGTCTGTCATCACCTCCAGCGGTGTGACGTATCGTGACCGGACCGTCCGCCGCGACGCAAACACAGAGCATATTTGCGCCCGGAATGCGTCGCGGCGGACGCTGCGCGGACGCGCAAAGTGTCCGCTCGCGTCTCCACCGGGCCCGCCTGGCAGCGAGCCTGTATCGAGGGCATCGCTTCCGCGGTCAGCGCTTCCGCATCTGCGCCGCAGCCTTCGCCATCAATGTCGCGGCTGCCTCTTTTGTGCGCGCACTGGCGGGCAGCGGCTGGGCTTCTGCGCCGCCTTCAATAGCATCGTTTCCCTCACGCGGCTGGCCTTAAAACTTCACCGGCACAGTTCCTCCCTCGCCCACACTTCCACGCCCACCTCCACCGCCGCAGCACCATGGGGAAGAAGAAGAACGACTTTGAGGCGTCCGACAGCGGCGCCAAGAAGGAGGAGCGGCCGGGCAGGGTGGCGCTGCCCGTTAGCGTGGGGAGGCTGATGCACGCGCACTAGACGCCATGCGATGCCTGGAGGGACGTGCACATGCATGTCGGCTGGTGGCTCAGCTACCGCCGGGTGCCCGTCCCTCCGGTGCCTGCGCGCGAGCCAGAGAGGAGCACCGAGATCCGGCGAAGGAGGCGGTACCTGCCGCCGGACCTCCGCGCCGATTCGGCGTACGCCATCGACTCTGATAGCTGGCGCACGTATCTCGTGTCCAAGAGGGATCGAAGGAGGAGGGCGGGATTGATGGGCGACAGGGACTTTCCCTTCAACCGTCCACCGCCGCCTTGTCCTCAAAGACAGCAGGCACCGACGCGTGTGCACCAGGCGCCGATGCCTGCGCAGTACGACGACGACTTTGATGAATACGACGACGACGATGACTACATCGAGGCACTGACGTACCACAACGAAGAGGTCAAGGACGATAGCGACGACTACGTCACAGTCATCTTCCAGGATTGGCAGCTGACCATGGCGGAGGGCCGCGAGTTTGAGTTCCCAGACAACATGACAGACTACGAGATGGCGAAGCTCGGCGTCCTTGTCTCCGAGAACGACCGACCTGTGTAGCCGCCGCAGCCCCGGTACACCACCGGCTTCATGCCGCCGGGCCTGTCGGAGGATGAAGTCATACGACTAGCGCTACAGGACTCGGTCGCGCCACAACCGCCGCCGTACAACCCCTGGGCTCGTCATCCGCCGCCACATCCCTGGGCGCCTCCACCGCCGCCACATCCACAAGTCTGGGTGCCTCCACCTTCGCCACAGCCACAACCCTGGGCGCCTCCACCTCCAGCACCGCCGGCACGCCCGGCGTACGTTCCGCTGGTTCCCAACTAGCCGTGGATGGTACCAGAGCTCATCGTGCTCGACAGCGACGAGGAGAAGCAGTAGGCGCATGCGTTTAGGGTTTATTTTCATGTGTTAAACTATATAAATTATGTGTCCATGTTATAAAAAAATGATTCTCGCAAAAAAATGCGTCGTGCCGCTGGGGCCACCCCTGACGCAAACGGACGCGCGGTCGATTTCGACCATTTCAGCCGATGCAAACGGACGCGCGCTGACATTTTTGGACGCTGAAATGCGTCGCCCCGTTGGAGATGACGTGTTGGCCCGTTTGAATTGGACCGTTTGGGTAGCCGCGTTTACACGCGGACCTGGCCGACGGTCATTTTGGATCGCGCACTGCGCCCAATGCGCTGACGCACCGCAAAAGTCAAAGACACCAAAAAAAGAAAAAAGAAAACTATGAAACCTAAAACATATTTCATTAAACATATGCCCTAGTTTGGGGAAATTTATATATATGCCCTATTTTGGGCAAATTTAAACTACAAAAGGAAGCCCTCTATATGAGCTTTAAACTAAAAAATATATAAAACCCTAGCCTAGGGTTTGAGGAGGACGAGGTGGCCGCCGGTGCGCCGCCTAGTACCTGTGGACCTCGTCGCCGTGGGCGTCGATGACGTCCCCGGGAGGCGATGCAATGTTGTGGCTCGAGCGCGGCGGGAACTCCGTCCACGGCGACCACTGGGCCTCTTCCTAGGCCGAGTGGGGTCCGGAGGGCTGGCCGCCCGCTGCTCCGCTGCAGCTCCGCATACCTCCTCCCTGAGGCAGAGCAGGCAGCTCCGCCCGGCGCCTGGCCTCCTCCTACCGGAGCCTAGCCTCATTGCGTCGGTTCCTTGCCTCCTCCTCCCGTCGGGCCTGGCCGAGCAATGCCCAGGCCTCGGTGTCTTCGACCACCTGTCGGGCTTCCTCCTCCATCGCGGAGATGCGGATCACCGTCGCGAGCTGCGGCCACTTGGCCTCCTTCTCCGCGATAGATAGCGCTAGAGCGGCGCACATGTCCGGGTTGTCGTCCTCCAATGGCTTCGGCACCAGCGGCGCGGGTTGTGCCAATGTCGCGGTGACGCGGCCTGCATCCCCGATGTAGAGACCGCCACGGTGGCCCGCAACGCCGGCGGGATCCGCCGGCTGCTGTCGGCCTCGTCGTCATTTGCGCCGGGAGAGAAAGCTCTCTTTAGGGCCATGGGGACGGAGTGGGGCGCATGGGGAGTTGGATTGTGCTAGTGGGGAAGTGGACTGGACAGGGACAGTCCCCTCCCAGTCCACATTTAATAAGACAAGCGCCTCCCACCGACAGCTGGGCCCAGGGAGGCGAGCATGCGAGCAGGCGGACACGCGAGGACGCCACGTGCCATCCGCGGCCACGTAAACCTGGTCCAGATTTGGGCCGGATTTGGATCGTCCCAAACACCGGAGCCATCTGTATTTGGGATCTGTGGCCGCGTTGGGCCGCGATTTGTTCGCCGTGACCCATCCAAATGCGCGGCCGCGGGATGGCTCGGATAACTGCATCTTCGCTGCCACCAGCAACTCATGCAACATCGCACTCTGCCGGTGACATAGGCATCCCCAATGGGCTTGCCAAAGATGGTGCCCGGGGTTTACTGAAGGCCCATGAGTCAATGACTATGAAGTTCGGAAGCCCAATTAGCTATAATATGGAAAGATAGAATTGTATTAGGAATAAAGAGATTTATAACTTTACGGGTCAAACTCAAAGAGTCTCCCGAAATCTGTAACCTTGTGTAATGCGAAACCCTCGGCTCCGACTCCTATATATGGGGGAGTCGAGGGACGAAGAGCGCATCGATTTCACTGTCAACACAACCCTAGTTTTCTAGCAGTCGAGTACTTTCCGGTTGAACCTTCGAGATCTACTTGCCCTCTACTTCCTACGAAAACCCTAGTCTACAATATGTAGGCATTGACAAGTCGATACCTTGTCAATTGGCGCCGACCGTGGGGATTAGAGGCGTTAAGGATCTGATCTCGATGGCACGCTCAACATCGTCGACATATTCGGTGGCAAGCAACGCGATGGACAGAGGTAAACAGATCGAAACTGGTCTAGTCGATTTTGTTCCTCACCCGCCCTCCCGTTTGGATGCATATGCGTATCTGGAGGAGCCTATGGAGATGATGTTCGGGAGGTTCCACTTCCGCGTCGGAAAAGAGGGATCACATCATCTCGAGGTTCCGGTTTCGTCGGAATCGTCGGCGGCCGACTCTGATCTTTCGGAATCGTCATCATCGTTCGAGACAGGCGCCGAGGAGATCTCGCCTCCACGCTTTGTCAAGACTGCGACAAGCGGAAAACTCGTCAAACTCTTCGGCAACATGTCCTTCGAGTCGTCCGCGGACTCCAATATAAGCAGCGACTCAGACAACATCGACAGTTTCGACTTCATCGACAAGTCTACTTCTGTTAGGGAGGTCTTCGCCGATCTATACGATGGTGTCACCAATCTTAACAAAAGTCAAACTCTAAAAATCATCAAGTCTATGTAATTGGAGAAACAAGTCGCCCACAAGAGGAGACATCAGAGGCTTTCGATGATGTGGGAAATCCATACATCGATCCCGCTGATCTTATACGTGGTTTAGGCACCAAGTATGTCGGATATGCAACACGGCAGATGGTACAGCTTCCGCAAGCAGCTTGGGACAGAGATGCAAAATCCATCGATGGCACGGAGCCAATGACTACGACTGCCACAGCTGAAGAGTTGCAAGCATACCAATATAAACTCGCCCATGCTAGACGAGAACTAGAAAAATAGAAAGCCGAGCTTGATAGGAGAAGGGCCGCAACTTCCGCGTCAAATGCGAAGAGCTGAGTCAACAGTCAGGTGCTTCGGGAGGAGATAGTCACAGAGCAGCTCGCAATAGGGCAAGGTCTCGGTTGAAGCATATACCTGAAGCCGAGAGGGAGAATCTAGTCCAGAACATCGACATGTCCTTTATGTCGATAGACACAAGGGGAAATATTATTCCCAAGACACCAGAAGCAGGATATATGGTGACCCAAGCTTTCATACTGGCATCCAGGCCACCTCCCGGAGATTCGAGAGAATTATTGTACAATATGGCTATGGCAGGAGTTGGAGCCATGGGAACAGCGTTCGCAAGTACAAGTACACCTCCCGAAGGTGCGCCAAGGCAAAATAGTCCACGACCCACAGTGGTAGTACAAGATCCTCCGAGAACAAGTGGTGCAAGAGATACAGCAACACAGACGCGGGTCGATAGAGCGCGGCAAGAAAGGAGAGAACGTCGCCATTCACCTCAGGTCGATGAGGAGGATATGTGCGGGCTCCCTTGTTTTACCCGACGAGTTCGTAAAACTCGGGTCCCATCCAGGTTTAAATTGCCCGACAACTACAAGAAGTTCGACGGCTTGCAAGATCCTGAGGATTGGTTAGTCGACTACCTGGAGACGGTGAAGTTGATAGGTGGAACTAAAGCAACGGCCATGCAAAGCATCCAGGTGCACTTGAGCGGAGTAGCAAGATCATGGATAAAAAAGCTGCCGCCTGGATCCATCGACAGCTGGGAAACTTTCGAGGAGATATTTGTGAAAAAAATTTGTCCACATGCAAGAAACCCGCGTCACTGGAGAAATTAAGGGCTTGTAGACAGAAGTATGATGAATCTATGAGGACATATATCCAGAGGTGGAACATCATAAAAAACTCGGCAGAAAACATATCTGACGAGAGAGCAATAGATGCGTTTGTTGCTGGAATCCGAAGAAAGGACTTAGTCGAGGATTTGGGAAGGACCAATCCAAAGACAATAGAAGCACTTATGGAAAATAGCGAATCGCTGGGCGGATGGAGAAGATGTTGTTCATAACAAGCGGCATAGGTCGCCTGAGGAGGACCGCAGCCGAAATAATCAAAATAGACGACGTTTCTCTCGACAGTTCTCTGACAATGACGGTTCTGGCCAAATATCGGCTGGCTTCCGAACAACTGGCGGAAATAACAATAGAGATGATTACTAGCGAAGTAACGAGCAACGAAGCGATCAACGGGACGGTCCCCATCCAAATAGAAAAAATAATGGGCCTAGGTTCCAGAGGCCATATGTATCACCCGAGGATCTCCTAAACAGACCATGCCAAAATGCACTTTTTCCTTGATAATAACGGGAAGAGGCAGTCGGGGCATCTGCAGAAGGACTGTCAAACTTTCCTAGCACTGCATAGATATGCAGGGCATACCAGCACGCAGGCAGTACACAGGAATCCTCAAGGGCCGAGGAGTGAGATTCACCTTCCACCTCCACCCGCAATTACGGACGAAAATCAACATCAGTTGCAAATAGCGGCACCTCCAAGCAATGGTCCTTATATCGACACCAATGGTGCAGTCTCGATGATTCAGAAGGGCATGCCCTCCAACAGAGCTCAGAAAGTGATTTCGCGACAAGTCTTTATGGCAGAGAAGATGCCTCCACCAACAATCGAGTACCTGAATTGGTCAGGGCAAGATATCGGCTTCACCATAGCAGATCACCCGCAGCAAGTTCCGCGGCCAGAACAATCTGCCTTGATCCTGCCAACGGTAATCGCAGGCTTTGACGTCTCGCGAGTGTTCATAGATGGAGGCAGCAGTTTAAACCTCATGTATGCAGATACATTGAGGAAGATGAACATTTCGTTGGCAAACCTAATGCCAACTGACACGCGTTTCCATGGTATCACACCAGACAAGCCAAGAAATCCATTGGGGAAGATCAATCTCGACGTTCGGTTTGGAACCCGAGAAAATTACAGAAGAGAGAAGCTGGAGTTTGAGGTTGTGGATTTCCCATCACAGTATCATGTTTTGTTAGGACGACCCGCCTATGTCAGGTTCATGGCAGTACCACACTACACATATATGTTGTCGAGGCTCCCTGGACCCAAGGGCCCAATCACAGTAAAAGCCAGTTTTGCGCTAGCCGATAAATGCGACAAAGGAGTTCTTATGAGGCAGACAAAAAAATTTTGAGAGCCTTTGATCAAATACAAGTTTTGTTCAAATGCTCGGGGGCTACTTTTTATAGGAAATTTTATATGGAGTTGATTCAAAAAATAGCAATGGTGAGCCTACAGCCAAGTATGAATCATTGACTGTAGCCTCGGGGGCTACTCCCATCGGGAGCGCTGGTCGCGCACCCGATAAAGATGGAAGTACTATAAAAATTGATAATATAGCGATAAAGATACTAAAAAGGTGAGCCTACAATCAAGTACAAGCACTTGGTTGTAGCCTCGGGGGCTACTCCCATCGGGAACGCTGGTCGCGTACCCGATGAAATTGAAGAAGTTGTGGTGAGCATATTTCGAGTTATGATATAACTCTTCATATACTCCCATCGGGAGGACAAGGTAAAAAATATAAGTCATCAGTTGACTCGAACAAATGTGCTATTCCAACAGCCGAAAAAGGTACTCGACAATATATTCTCAGAACGCCTCAGTCACGATTTAATCTCTGAATGCCGCAAAACTTTGCGAAGGTAAGTCCCCAGGATCCGTCCTGCGTGGCGTGGCATCGCACCCGAATGCGCTCTGCTACTTTTTTCCGTATCAACAGATGCGAAGAAAAATCCTAACGGACGCGTTAGGTACCCGATAAAACATGACTGGAATTCGGCATATGGTAAGACCTTAAGCGGCACATGTCGAATTACACCAGTATACCGAGATCATGTCCAGAGACTAGATCTTGAAGTAGGTATTTGCGGGATTGCCACGAGAGTAGTTGACTGGTACCTGATCCGTCAGATGAACCAGCCCCAATTACCGATATCCTTGTACAATATATAATTATCTTATGAAAATCATTTAGTAACTCGAAGAAACCAGGTGTCAATTGTGATGATGGAGATTTTTCCTGATTCTTCGATTCAAGCAAAATCTCGGGGACTACTGACATAGGCACCCCCAATGGGCTTGCCAAAGATGGTACCCGTGGTTTACTGAAGGCCCATGAGTCGACGACTATGAAGTTCGGAAGCCCAATTAGCTATAATATGGAAAGATAGAATTGTATTATGAATAAAGAGATTTGTAACTTTACGGGTCGAACTCAAAGAGTCTCCCGGAATCTGTAACCTTGTGTAATACGAAGCCCTCGGCTCCGCCTCCTATATATGGGGGAGTCGAGGGACGAAGAGAGCATCGATTTCATTGTCAACACAACCCTAGTTTTCTAGCAGTCGAGTACTTTTCCAGATGAACCTTCGAGACCTACTTGTCCTCTACTTCCTACGAAAACCCTAGTCTACAATCTGTAGGCATTGACGAGTCGATACCTTGTCAGCCGGGTTGGTTGCTCAGAAAGGGGGTGGACAACAAACGGGCTTCCCCGGGAAAATCTCATAGACATTGCCTACTCCAATGTCCAATGGAGAGCTCTATAGCCTCGTGCGTGACAAGGTGTTGGTCAAGTTTGAGATTGGTACAAACAAAGATGGGGCACCGGTTGTCATTGGCAACGCCCACCGGCTAAGAGCATCTCTAGTCGTCTCCCCGACAAGGTCCCCAGGATGCCTTTTGTTATTCGGATGGAAGAAAACGGTCCAATCGCGCCCCCCGGCTCCTCGATTTCGTCCAGATTAGGCCTTTCATCCGTCTGGAGAACCCATGCCATCCCCGGCTCCCCGAGGAGCGCTCGGGGACTCCGGACGAGAGAAAAGCGCGGGAACCGCCGAGAAAGTTTCCCGTGCGGCGGCTGGCCCCAACTTGTCGGCGAGAGAGACCGATCCTCGTCCTCATCACATCGTCTTCCGCGCGCTGGAAAAGCCTGCCGCCGGTGAGCCTTCGCCGGACACGTCGTTTCCACGCGACGAGTTAATGTCGTCGCCTCGGTTTCACGTGTGTCGACCTCTATTTATCGTGGAACTACAGCGCCTAGCTGCATTCACCACGCTCACTGTGCTCAACCTTCCCCAATCTTCCCCAACCTCGAGCGACACCTAGAGGCGAACAACCAATGGCGAACTAATACGTCCAAAACGTATCTACTTTCCCGAACACTTTTGCTATTGTTTTGCCTCTAATTTGTGTATTTTGGATACAACTAACACGGACTAACGCTGTTTTCAGCAGAACTGTTCTGGTGTCTCGTTTTTGTGCAGAAATCCAACTTTCGGGAAAATCCTCGGAATTTATGCAGAAGGCCCTATTTTCCCAGAATACTGACGGAGCCAGAAGGACAAGTAAGGTGGAGGCCCGAGGGCCCCACACCATAAGGCGGCGCGGCCTAGGGGGGGCCGCGCGGCCCTATGGTGTGGCCCCCTCGGCCGGCCTCCGATGCCCTCCTTCGGACTATATAATGCCTTCGACCTAAAAACGCACGGGGGAGAAGTGGAAGTCGCCAGAAAGCCTCCAGAACGCCGCCACATCGCAAAACTCCGTCGCGGGAGCCAGAAGTCTCCGTTCTGGCACTCCGCCGGGATGGGGAATTGGAGGAGATCATCGCCATCATCACCGCCAACGCCTCTCCATCAACCAGCCATGCTTCCCCCATCCATGTGTGAGTAATTCCCCCGCTGTAGGCCGAAGGGGATGGTAGGGATTGGATGAGATTGGTCATGTAATAGCATAAGATTGTTAGGGCATAGTGCCTAGTATCCGTAATTGGTACTTTGATGATATTGTTGCAACTTGTTATGCTTAATGCTTGTCACTAGGGCCCGAGTGCCATGATCTCAGATCTGAACATGTTATTGTTTCATCATGATATTCATTGTTTATTGATCTTACCTGCAAGTTGTATACACATGTCGCTGTCCGGAACCGATGGCCCCGAAGTGACAGAAATCGGGACAACCGGAGGGAATGGTAGTGATGTGAGGATCACATGTGTTCACGGAGTGTTAATGCTTTGCTCCGGTACTCTATTAAAAGGAGTACCTTAATATCCAGTAGTTTCCCTTGAGGCCCGGCTGCCACCGGCTGGTAGGACAAAAGATGTTGTGCAAGTTTCTCATTGCGAGCACGTACGACTATAATTGGAACACATGCCTATTGATTGCTTTGTACTTGGACACCGTTTTATTATTATCTGCAAATGCCCTGCTATGATTGTTACATGAGTTTCTCTCATCCATGCAACGCCCGTCATCCGTCCCCGTGCCTCTGATATTTTAATCCTGCTGTTTACTAAAATCACTACTGCTGTCTTTGTTACTCTCTTGCTTGTTATTTCACTACCGCTATCGCTATAAAGCTGTTACCTCTTGATAAACTCTTGCGAGCAAGTCTGTTTCAGTGCAGCTGAATTGACAACTCCATTGTTAAGGCTTCCAAGTGTTCTTTGTCTCCCCTTGTGTCGAATCAATAAATTGGGTTATACTACCCTCGAAGACTGCTGCGATCTCCTATACTTGTGGGTTATCAAGACCGTTTTCTGGGCGCCGTTCGTTGCGGGGACCATAGCTTTATTTGGAAGTTCACTTGGATTGATATTGTTCGCTGCAAATTCTCCATCATGGGTAAAGCTCGCGATTCTAAAGTCGCCATATTACCATCCACTACAAGAAAAGGTACAACTCTGAGTACCTCTGCTACTCTTGATTCACCATCTGTGATAAGTCAACTTGTTTCACCGCCACAAGCTGGTACGTCCGCTGAATCTGAAAACTCTCATAATATTGATAATATTTCATTGTGCTTGATGATAGTGGTTCATTGGGATCCTTTCTAGATGCTACAATTGCTAGGTCTAAACAAATTGAAAATGCTGAAACTCCTAATGAAAATGCCACTACACCTGTTAGTTCACCTGAACTTGATTATTCTAGTGATGATCCTGATGAAGATTATGTGGAGCTTAATGATGATTTTATTGATAAATGCAATTCTATTACTGATGCAAGAAACATTAAAAAGTTTCTCGCACAATATACTGTTAAACATAAGCTATCTCCTGATCCTAAATTTGCCACATCTCCTATATGCATTAAGGATAAAGATTATGATTTTTCTCTTGTTCTATCTCATATAGCTATTGTAGAGAAAGCACCCTTTTGTGGTACTGAAAAAGAAAGTGCTGTAGAACACATGAATGAACTTTCTTCTATGAGTAGCTTGTTTTCTGATGATATCAAGATGCGTACTTACTTTGTCATTAAAAATTTTCCTTTCTCATTAAAGGATGATGCTAAAACTTGGTATAATAATTTGCCTCCTGGTTCTATTAAAAGTCCAACTGATTTGCGTGATGTTTTCTTTCGAAAATACTTTCCTGCTAGTGCTCAACATGCTGCTTTACAGAGAATTTACAGATTTGATCAGGGAGATGAAGAGAAATTGCTTGCGGCATGGGCAAGATTTTGTTCTCTTATCAGAGCTAGACCTGGACATGATTTAGAAAAGAATGATCTACTTGATATATTTTATAGTGGACTAACCATTGAATCTAGAGCATATTTGGATAGTTGTCTTTGGTTGTGTTTTCAGAAAAGAACTCCAGGAAAGTTGAAGATTTATTGGCTAGAATAAGCCGGAATCATGATGATTGGGAAACACCTGAACCAACTCCAACGCCAATATTGAAGAAGAGGGGTTTAATTGAATTGAATGATGATGATATGCGGGAAGCTAAGAAGTCTCTCAAGGAGAAAGGTATTAAATCCGAAGATGTGAAGAATCTACCTCCCATAGAAGATATATGTGAGATAATTCCCCCTTCACCCATGATTGAGGTAAACTCCCTTCAACGCTTTACTAGGGAAGATATTCCGTATTCAAAACCTCCTGCGCAATGTTTAGATGAGTTTGATAATTATATTGTTAAGCAAGAAAATTTTAATATGAGAGTAGAAAATCATCTAATGGAAAATTCTCAAGCTATTAGCAATTTGCATGATATTGTGGAGAGAACCTCCAATGATGTTAAAGTGCTTGTTAAACATTTTCAAATGATTCAAACTCAAATTGATCAACTCACTAAAGTGCAAAATGATTTGCTAAATAATAATTCTAAAGAGAAACATGCTTATGAAGTAACAACTAGAGGTGGTGTCTCTACCCAGGATCCTCTATATCCTGAAGGGCACCCCAAAAGAATTGAACAAGATTCTCAACGCATTGAACCTAGTGCTCCTTCTAAGAAGAAAAAGAAGAAGAAACATAAAAATGTTGTAGAATCCTCTGAACCTGTTAATGATCCTAATAGTATTTCTATTTCTGATGCTGAAACTGAAAGTGGAAATGAACATGATAATGATAATGATAATAATAAGAATGATGCTTCTGATAAAGAAGAGGTAGAAGATGAACCTGAAAAGCATGATAAAAATAAAAAGTATACTAAAGAAGATTTTATGGCTAAGAAACATGGTAATGAAAGAGAACCTTGGGTGCAAAAGCAAATGCCTTTTCCTACTAAGAAACTAAAATCAAAGGAAGAAGAACACTATAATAAATTTTGTGATTGGATGAAACCTTTATTCTTGCAAATCCCTTTGACTGATGCTATTAAATTGCCTCCTTATTCAAAGTATATGAAAGATATTGTTACTAACAAGAGGAAAATCCCCAATGAGGAAATTTCCACTATGCTTGCTAATTACTCTTTCAATGGCAAGGTTCCGAAGAAATTGGGCGACCCAGGTATACCTACTATTCCTTGTTCTATTAAGAATAATTATGTTAAAACTGCTCTATGTGACTTGGGAGCCGGTGTTAGTGTTATGCCTTTTTCTCTTTATAAGAGACTTTACTTACATAAGTTGATACCTACTGATATATCTTTGCAAATGGCTGATAAACCTACTGCTATTCCTGTTGGTATATGTGAGGATGTTCCTGTTCAAGTTACTACTAACTGCTTGATATTAACTGATTTTGTTGTGCTGGAAATGCCTGAAGATGATAATATGTCTATTATTATTGGGAGACCTTTTCTTAACACCGCAGGGGCTGTTATTGATTGCAATAAAGGGAAGGTTACTTTCAATGTTGATGATAAGGAGCATACCGTCTATTTCCCCAAGAAGATTGATAAAGTATGTGGAGTCAATACTATTTCTAATGTGAGAACTATCAAAGTTGGAACTATTGATTGTCCTATATATGAGCCTAAAGAAGGTTATCAAAATCTTATGATTGGATCCATATCAATACAATTCAAGGTAACATGATTGATTTGAGGTTTATTTCTTCTTATGCTATGTAAAAATTATTCGGTGGCAAGACTTGATCAACCTTGTTAACGAATACTTTTTATATGCATAGAGGCGGTAAACAACATCTCTTTCTCACTCCACTTGTCTTACTTGCTGTAGCACTTTTGATTTGCAAAGTTCCTTACTTAATTAGAGTTTTCAAAATTTTTCCTGGCCAGTAATAATAAACTTAATACCCAGAAATGTGCATTTTTCAAAGTTTTCAAAAATTCACAAAAATTATACCGTTGGTCCTATTTTTCGAAGAGGCACCTGGGAGCACCAGAGGATGACCTGTGGGGCACCCCAGGGTGCCACACCACCTGCTGGCGCGGCCGAGGAGGGGGGCGCGCCACCCTGTGGTGTGGGCCCCTCCTTGCCCCACTACTTCATCTCTTTCTCCCAGCATCTTCTCTCTCCCGAAAAAACTCGAACCAGCTTTCTCTCACTCGCGTTTTTGCTCAAGAGCTCAGGATTTTTCAATCTCTTTGCTCAGCCCAGATTTCTGTCTGAAATTTGGCATATTTGCTCTCCGGTATGTGACTCCTCCGCCTATCCAAATAGAATTTTGTTTGGTTGAGTATATCTTGAATATTTTGCTGCTGTAGGTAACATGTTTAGTGAGCTTGCATGCTTGTTCTAAGTTATATAAACTAGTTTTGATGCATGATTAGTACTCTAGCAAGTTCCTATAGTAGTCCCCCTTGATTATATGTCACCAAATCAAATTTTATATTGTTTATTGAAAATTTCAGAAAATGGAGTGGAATAGATATCAACTTAACCAAGAAGAACTGGAGGTCCAACAAGTCATGAGAGTGAACCGTGAAGAGGGAGTATACCCCTCTTACTACCCGTGCGCGGAGTTCATGAGAAGCGCAGGAATATTGGAAGATGTTCGGAGTCTAATTTCTCGTGCAGGGCTGAGTGATTTTGTTGAAGGAGAACCAAGCCAATATGCAAAATTAACTATGTCTGTTGTGCAGGACTTTAGGTTCAATTGGTCGCGATCTAACCCCACGGTTCAGTATAAAATTTATAATAAAGCTGTCAACTTGCCATTCAGAGATTTTTGTGCAGCAATTAGAGTACCGCAATGGGGATCATGCGAGAAGATAAGGGGATCGCCGCAAGAACTCTTAAGCCTCTTCAAGATGATTTGCTATGGAAGGAGTTTCTCAGAGGATAGTGGGAGGATTGGTCGGTCACAGAAGGTGCACTGAATGCACACATAGAGGGAGGAGGCCATCATGCAAGAGACAACACGGAGGAGGCTGAGGAACACCTCGACTCATCGTCCGATGCAGCAAGTTCCTCGCATCAACATGTTGGGCATGTGGAGCCTTCACGTTTTTCTTCTGCACAGGAACTTTACTATGACTACGCCATGAATTATCCACCGGCGAGGAACAGCGACCCTCGTTGGGGTTGAACTCCACTTAGGCCAAAAGCCTAAGCTTGGGGGGAGGTATACCGGCATCACTCATTCTTTGCATATTATGATTGCTGGATACTTGTATATACTTGTTTTGTTTGTTTGAGTGGTTTTCTAATGAGAGGAAGATGATATTTGGGGAAGTGCTGCCTGAAAACAGATTCTGGACTGTTACCGTAAAAATTCTCAAAAATAGCCAGAACAGTATTTTGCGAAGCCAATTTTTGTGCATGTTTCCCAGGTTGTTATCTAACTTTCATTAGTTGAACACTTTTCGATTTGAGCAGTGGAATAATTTATTAAAAATCGAGTACTGTACTGCTGTCAAGTTTGACAAATTTCTGCTGCTTTGTGTTTATGTGAGTCTTCTAGTTTGCCATTTCTTGTTTTTGCTTTGTTTCCTTCCCAAAACACAAAAAGACCAAAAACATTTCTGTTATTTCTCTTCACCATTTGTTTGCTTTGGTTTCTTGCATTTGTCTCGCTTTATTTGGTATTGCTAGCTTGCTATAAGAAAACCCAAAAAGATTTTGCTTTGTTTGCTTGTTTCCTTTTGTTCTTGTTTCTAATTCGAAAACACCAAAAATATTTGCTGTTCTTCTTTGGTTTGTAAAGTTCATTATGAGTTCAATGGTCTTCGGTGGCTGGAGCGTGGTTTTCATTTCATATTATCCAAGCTACACAAGTGAAAGGCAATAATGACGATCTACGACAATTGGATTGTGGTGAGAGGCTGGTATGAACTCTATTTGTTTTCATTTTTGTACATATACTCATCCATGTGAGCATGCTTAGTTGGTTCATGTGAGGTATATGTTATTTGAGAAAGTCTAGTAGTTTATGATCTCTCATGTTTAGCTCCAATTTATTAATATGAGTAGCATGTCATGGATGTTTGCTTGCATTGTTTTATTCATAAGTATGGCATTGTGGTATCCTCCTCTGAATAATTCATTTATATCGACTTGGCACATGCTCACGCATGCATATGACTGAACCAAAGTCAATTAAGCCTCGATGATTTATATTGCTTCAGAGTTCTTGTATCACTTTTATGCCTCCGTTAATTTATTTTGCCGCAAGCATGATTATGACAGTTACTGCTCTCTTGATTTTTCGCTCCCTAGTCTTTTGCTAGCCTTCACTTGTACTGAGCGGGAATGCCGCTCGTGCTTCCAAACACCTGAAAACCAAGTTGTTCCAAAGTGTCCACTATAAATACCTATGCATGGCATTTCAAACCATTCCAAGTAAATTCTCATGCGCTACCTTTAAAACCTTCAAAATGCTTCTCAATTTGTGTTTATGTTTCATAGCTCATGAGGAAGTATGTGGTGTTTAGCTTTCAACCTTGTCATTTACTTTTGACGGACTCTCATATGGACTAGTGGCACATCCGCTTATCCAATAATTTTGCAAAAAGAGCTAGCAACGGGATTCCCAGTCCCAAATTAATTAACCTAAATAGACACTCCTCCATGGTTTGTGATTGTTGGACGGCACCCGAAGGATTCGGTTAGCCATGGCTTGTGTAAGCAAAGGTTGGGGGGAGTGTCATCATCATAATAAAACTAAAATAAAAAGGCACTCCTTCATGGTATGAGATTGTTGGCAGGCACCCGAGGATTCGGTTAGCCATGGTTTGTGTAAGAAAGGTTGGAAGGAGTGCCACATAAACATGCAAATAATTCATGGGAGCCTCTCTTGGGAGTCCGGTTGACGAGGTAGTTAGTGTACCCATTACCATTCGTTGACAACGACAAACACCTCTCAAAATAATTTTACTCCTGATTTCAAAAATGAAAAGCTCTAGCGCATGTTAATCCCTGCTTCCCTCTGCGAAGGGTCAATCTTTTACTTTTATGTTGTGTCTCCATTATTTCTTTGAGCACTATCTTGAGAGCACAACTGTCATTCTTAGTATAATATGCTTGTCTCAAAATATGATTGATTGTGGTATAACTTTGATGCTTTTATCTTTGACAATCACTACTTCTAGTCTTTCTATGAACTCCAGAGGTGCCTGGGCATTTATGTTTTGCCGATCAAATACGGGCAAGCGAGATACCACTTTATCATACTCTCTTATGAACATTGCAATCCTGCTTATATACATGATTCATGATGCTTATTATTAATTGTTGGTACCTCTCCATGATTGACATAGCTGTTAGATGATTTTATTTGCATGTATCTCATTATGAACGGTTTAAGTATTAGCCATAGCATGAGAATATATACATCATATGAGCAAATGTGTTCGTGAAAGTTCTTTTATCGCTCATTTGTTAACTGAATTGCTTGAGGACAAGCAATAAGCTAAGCTTGGGGGGAGTTGATACGTCCAAAACGTATCTACTTTCCCGAACACTTTTGCTATTGTTTTGCCTCTAATTTGTGTATTTTGGATACAACTAACATGGACTAACCCTGTTTTCAGCAGAACTGTTCTGGTGTCTCGTTTTTGTGCAGAAATCCAACTTTCGGGAAAATCCTCGGAATTTATGCAGAAGGCCCTATTTTCCCAGAATACTGACGGAGCCAGAAGGACAAGTAAGGTGGAGGCCCGAGGGCCCCACACCATAAGGCGGCGCGGCCTAGGGGGGCCCGCGCGGCCCTATGGTGTGGCCCCCTCGGCCGGCCTCCGACGCCCTCCTTCGGACTATATAATGCCTTCGATCTAAAAACGCACGGGGGAGAAGTGGAAGTCGCCAGAAAGCCTCCAGAACGCCGCCACATCGCAAAACTCCGTCGCGGGAGCCAGAAGTCTCCGTTCTGGCACTCCGCCGGGACGGGGAATTGGAGGAGATCATCGCCATCATCACCGCCAACGCCTCTCCATCAACCAGCCATGCTTCCCCCATCCATGTGTGAGTAATTCCCCCGCTGTAGGCCGAAGGGGATGGTAGGGATTGGATGAGATTGGCCATGTAATAGCATAAGATTGTTAGGGCATAGTGCCTAGTGTCCGTAATTGGTACTTTGATGATATTGTTGCAACTTGTTATGCTTAATGCTTGTCACTAGGGCCCGAGTGCCATGATCTCAGATCTGAACATGTTATTGTTTCATCATGATATTCATTATTTATTGATCTTACCTGCAAGTTGTATACACATGTCGCTGTCCGGAACCGATGGCCCCGTAGTGACAGAAATCGGGACAACCGGAGGGAATGGTAGTGATGTGAGGATCACATGTGTTCACGGAGTGTTAATGCTTTGCTCCGGTACTCTATTAAAAGGAGTACCTTAATATCCAGTAGTTTCCCTTGAGGCCCGACTGCCACCGGCTGGTAGGACAAAAGATGTTGTGCAAGTTTCTCATTGCGAGCACGTACGACTATAATTGGAACACATGCCTATTGATTGCTTTGTACTTGGACACCGTTTTATTATTATCTGCAAATGCCCTGCTATGATTGTTACATGAGTTTCTCTCATCCATGCAACGCCCGTCATCCGTCCCCGTGCCTACAGTATTTTAATCCTGCTGTTTACTAAAATCACTACTGCTGTCTTTGTTACTCTGCTGCTGTTATTTCACTACCGCCATCGCTATAAATCACTCTATCGATAAACTCTTGCGAGCAAGTCTGTTTCCAGGTGCAGCTGAATTGACAACTCCGCTGTTAAGGCTTCCAAGTGTTCTTTGTCTCCCCTTGTGTCGAATCAATAAATTGGGTTATACTACCCTCGAAGACTGCTGCGATCCCCTATACTTGTGGGTTATCACGAACCACGGCGCGACCAACAATGGCTTCGGCCGCTGCTCTCTCCACCAATTGGAGGGTCGACTTCTCCACATGGCGGGTGATACGCGTAAACCACACGTCCGTTGGGAACCCCAAGAGGAAGGTGTGATGCGTACAGCAGCAAGTTTTCCCTCAGTAAGAAACCAAGGTTATCGAACCAGTAGGAGTTAAGGAGCACGTGAAGGTTGTTGGTGGCGGAGTGTAGTGCGGCGCAACACCAGGGATTCCGGCGCCAACGTGGAACCTTCACAACACAATCAAAGTACTTTGCCCCAACGTAACAGTGAGGTTGTCAATCTCACCGGCTTGCTGTAAACAAAGGATTAATTGTATAGTGTGGAAGATGATGTTTGTATACGAAGAACAGTAAAGAACAATGTTTGCAATAGATTGTATTCGATGTAAAAGAATGGACCGGGGTCCACAGTTCACTAGTGGTGTCTCTCCAATAAGAAATAGCATGTTGGGTGAAAAAATTACAGTTGGGCAATTGACAAATAAAGAGGGCATAACAATGCACATACATATCATGATGAGTAGTGTGAAATTCAATTGGGCATTACGACAAAGTACATAGACCGCTATCCAGCATGCATCTATTCCTAAAAAGTCCACCTTCAGGTTAGCATTCGCACCCCTTCGAGTATTAAGTTGCAAACAACAGACAATTGCATTAAGTATGGTACGTAATGTAATCAACACAAATATCCTTAGACAAAGCATTAATGTTTTATCCCTAGTGGCAACAGCACATCCACAACCGTAGAACTTTCATCACTTTGCCCAGTTAAATGGAGGCATGAACCCACTATCGAGCATAAATACTCCCTCTTGGAGTTACAAGTATCAACTTGGCCAGAGCCTCTACTAGCAACGGAGAGCATGCAAGATCATAAACAACACATATATGATAGATTGATAATCAACATAACAAAGTATTCCATATTCATCGGGTTCCAACAAACACAACATGTAGCATTACAAATAGATGATCTTGATCATGTTAGGCAGCTCACAAGATCCAACAATGATAGCACATGAGGAGAAGACAACCATCTAGCTACTGCTATGGATCCATAGTCCAGGGGTGAACTACTCAGACATCAATCCGGAGGCGATCATGGTGATGAAGAGTCCTCCGGGAGATGATTCCCCTCTCCGGCAGGGTGCCGGAGGCGATCTCCTGAATCCCCCGAGATAGGATTGGCGGCGGCGGCGTCTCTGGAAGGTTTTCCATATCGTGGCTCTCGGTACTGGCGTATTCGCGACGAAGGCTTTAAGTAGGCGAAAGGGTAGGTTTAGAGGCGGCGCGAGGGCCCCACACGCCAGGGCGGCGCGGGCCCCCTCCTGGCCGCGCGGCCCTAGTGTGGCGGCGCCTCGTCGCCCCACTTCGTAATCCTTTCGGTCTTCTAGAAGCTTCGTGGAAAAATAAGACCCTGGGCGTTGATTTCGTCCAATTCCGAGAATATTTCCTTTGTAGGGTTTCTGAAACCAAAAACAGCAGAAAACAGCAACTGACTCTTCGGCATCTTGTCAGTAGGTTAGTGCCGGAAAATGCATAAATATGACATAAAGTGTGTATAAAACATGTGAGTATCATCATAAAAGTAGCATGGAACATAAGAAATTATAGATACGTTTGAGACGTATTAGCGGGCTACCCGGCGCCGCCGGACTTCCGCGCGCCGGGAGGGTGGCGACTCAGCGCGGGCGACGTCCCGATCCCGCCGCCGCCGATGGCCCGGACCGCCCTCGAGGCGGAGATCGACGTGGTGCTCGTCACTCTCAGTGACGAGCAGCGCGCGGATCCACGCTTCTTCCCCGACAACTACGACTCCTGGACCTAGCTGCCGCGCGGCGACTCGCCGCCTCGGCATGTCGCGCCCCGTCCAGGCCCGTCGAGCTGATCAAGCTCGAGGAGAGCATCGACGGTGACCTCTACCGACCGACGCCGCCATGCGACGGCGACCCTGGCCAGGGTTCAAGCCACTGGTACGAGGCGCCGCCGCCCCAGGACGCCGACAACTCCAGCGACGACGACGACGACGACGGCGGCGACTACACGGCCTTCTACCACCATTTGGGCATGTAGAAGGCCTCTTTTAGTTTAAGTTTTAGTTTGCCTAACGCCGAATTCAAATATATGTACGAATTCTGCCTACTTATGTACGAACTTGCCTATATATGTTAAATACCATTAAATTTCGCTTATGTTTGAATGAGTTTCGCCCATTTTTGTCTGAATTCGTCGTATTTTGTCAAAAACTTACATCCATCCTAAGCTCGTCACTGGAAAAAATGGGCTCCCCGGACCAAAACTTTCATCCATCCTCGAGGCCGTCATGGCGAGGTCCCTCCAGGACCTCGTCCCCGCCGACAACGCCATGCCCCTCGACCAGGCATGCGCCTGGCCGAGGGAGCAGTGGGAGAAGGAGGAGGCGGAGCGGCAGGCTCGGCTCCTCGAGGATGCCGCTCGCTACCGCCGACCTGCGACTCCTCCACCTGGTGCCCCCGTACCCGTCATTGACCTCGAGACGGAGTCCGACGACGAGTGGTACAAGCCCTCTCCGTCCCCGCCGCGCCACGGTGGCCTGTGGGGAGACCCCGGCCAGGGCACCAGCAGCCAGGCGGCAACGGCGCCGCCGCGTTTCGACGACGACGGCTCCGACAATGATGGCGGCGACGGCGACAAGGAATACACGGTGTTCTACCGCCATTTCGGCATGTAGAGCGCCGTGTTTTAATATTTAAATTTGTATTCCCCCGGCCGAATTCAAAATATATTCGAATTCGGCCTTTATGTATGAACTTCACCCTCTATATAGTAAATATCATTAAATTTAGTCTAAATTCAATCGTTTTTAGCCGTATTTTGTCAAGTTTTCATTTTTTTCAAATTTAGATCGGCGTCTTCTCCTAAGATCGCTGCTGGGAAACTGGTCCTCCCCACGCCAATTTAACGTCCAATCCAAAGGAAATTTACCCTGGATTTCGGGGCGTGGGGAGGCCAAACGAGTGGAGATGCTCTAAATAGCGCCGGATTTGGGCGTGGGAAGCCCAACGGCTGGGATGCTCTAACACCCCAAGACCACCAAGACTGCCTGTCGACCTCCATCGTTGAGTTGCATAGCAAGATTGTGCTACTGGTTGAATACGAGCATTTGTGCAAGGTGTTTGAGCTTGTCCACGTTACAATTACTCCGTACCTCTACAAGAGAGAAAATTACAAAAACACACCACAATTGTGGCTAGGTTAACAAAAAATCACCATCTTTCATTTTTTTGACAAAAAACCACCGATCCCGAGTAACAACGTGACAAACTACAACCACTATGTTGTAATATCCGTGCATAGTGACTTAACCACAATTATGACATGTGGGGCCTCCTTATCAGGATGACTTGGCAGTCAACAACATGCAAGAGACAAAATTTTGAACTTCTTTGTAAATTTCCAAGACCACCTCACAAAAGAAAAGAAAATGGAAACTGCCAGACACAACATCCTCATCCTCTTCACGAGCTCCGGCGCCGTCACAACTCTGGCAAAAAACCACCGGAGTAAGCTCCCCCAACCCCCATACCAACAATCCCTGAGCCTAGGCGCACCTCCGAGACCTCTCCATCGAGCCCCGCTGGTCTGAAGTGCCACCCGACGGAGCTCCTCACCGCCGCTGACCTTGCTGCACGGAGGTGGAGGGAGGGACAGCGTGCGGCCTGCAAGGACCGCCCAAGGGGTGGAGGCGGTCCTCGCTGGTCTGGGCGGCGCGGGAGTGTACGGCCGCCGCCGCACGAAATTTTCCCGGCGCGCACGACCCTCGGCTCCATGGCCGGTGTGGGCGAGATCGGCGCGGGAAAGGGGCAGCACAAGAGAGCTTTGGACAGGGGCTGCGCCGGTGAGCTCGGCGTGGGGCGGCGTCGGCGAGCCCTGGCCAGGGATGGTGCGGCGGCGCGGGCGAGCGTCGGCCAAGGGGTAGCGCGGAAGAGCTCTGGACGGCGGCCTCGGCGTGGGGCGGCGAGAGCGAGCGCCGGGCAGGGGCAGCTGCGCGGGAGAGCGCCGACCAAGGGGCGTCGTGGGGAGCCAGTGGTGCCGGCGAGGGCATGCTGCTCCGGCTGGATAAGGAGCGTCGTGGGGAGCCAGTGATACCGGCGAGGGCGTGCTGCTCCGGCTGGATAAGGATAAAAGAAATAAGAAAGAAAAAAAGAATAAGAAAAAAGGAGCTAAATATCGGGCCCAGATCTGAGAGTGGGAGGCTGACATGTGGGCCCGGGTAAATTTTAAAAAAACAACACAATTTATAAGTCTCTAATGTTTGTTCTTCTTCGTTTCAACCTGACACGTCAGCCTGACAATGGGCCCCACCTATCAATTTGGTGCTTAACTCGCTGATTCGTCATCATTTCACGAAGTGGTGGGTATTTGTCACGCTGTTACACCAAACCGGTGGTTTTCTATCAAAAATATGAAAGTTGGTGGTTTTTTGATAACTTAGCCACAGTTGTGGTGGGTTTTTGTAATTATCTCTCTACAAGACTACAAGTGGGGTGAGGTGACGAGTTTTTTTTAGAACACGGTACAACGCGGACGCTTACAAATACGCACATACGAACACCCTCATAAACGCACGCACACCCTACCCCTATGAGCACCTCACGAAGTCACCACTGACGTCTCGTTAAATCCTGAAATAAATCCAAATAAATGTAAACACCCATGCCAAGTCTAGAATTTGAATCTGTATGGACTGGTTCCACCACAAGAGACCTAATCACCAGAGCGTGAGGTGACGAGTTTGGGTGGCTATGCTCCATTTTTCGGGCGAAAATGGTCTAAGGCGTTCTAAGTGCCAACACATGGGCGTGGTGTGGTGCAGAGAAACTAAATTTACACTGATAGCGTGTGGTGCAGAGAAACTAAATTTACACTGATAGCCTGGTTTACTTGATAAACTCGAACAGCTATGCTGGTGGCATGTACTACCTGCATGAAAGAGGTGATGGCTTGTAGATGATGAAGTACGAGGGATGTTACGCACCACGTTGCCCTGAACGTGGCATCTGGCTTCTCAAGTTTTCTAGTCGGACAACAAGGAAATGCAATTACGTATCTCATGCTATGCTAACTAACTTCTCGATACTTAGGATGTTCCTGATTTTTCTCCAAAGATGTAAATCGGTTATCCCACATATGACTTTGAAATAGCCACATTATGCTCCATGCGAGCAAGAGAACCAAATAAAGTTATTGCGGCAGATCTTGTATGCATGATTCGTGTTTGCAGATTTCTAGAGTGTCTAGAATGCCCATCGATTACTCGTTACTTGCTTAGTTCTTTTTTTCTATTTTAACCCCTAGGAGAAGGTGTATGATCTTGATAAAAAAAATGCCAAGAGGGGCGGAACATCACCTCAAGGCTTACAATGATAGGTGTGCACACAAGCAATCTGTGCCATTACTGTGAAAAATAAAGCTAGTAATTAACCTAAAAGTAAACCAGTACTCTCAGCTCATCTATGCAGTCAAAACTTTGATTTTGCCTTCCAAGAGCGACATATGTCCACCAACTGATGAGATTCGAGTCCTCGGTTACATTAAGTCAATGCTTTGTAAGATTGCTTAGAGATTCAGCGGAGAAAAAGACTTTCGTAGTGTGTGCATAAGGTACTCCTATTTCGCTCGTCCATTTGGTGATAGTAAACTTGTGAAGATGTGACTTAATGAAGCTAACCTATAGTGGTGTATGGAGGAGCAAATTGCGAATCTTCATGACGCAACAATGATCAAGTGAAGCGTTCTGTATTCAATGAAGCAAGAAGCATCATCATCAAGGTTAACCAGGATGGCAATGCAAAGGTATGGTCTTGATAGGTTTTCCTTTAACCGGTCTCAATAGGATAGATAACCACACTATCGAGGAACTTTCAGTTAGGTAAAGCTCAACTATTTGCATACTTTGCATCCCCTTATTCTTGTTGCTTATTGGCATTTCTCTATATGAGGTTCTTGATCTTGTTGCTAGATTTTCAACAAGCACGATCTCATCAAAAATGGAATTTGTATGCATCTTATATTGTGTTTTTGAGTTTAGACGTTTTTACGAGTTCTTCATGTGGAGAGGTTTCATCTCCAAATTCATGTAAAACATCCTTTTTGTGAGGTAGCTCTTGTGTTTTCACTTAGTAATACAAAATTGTTGCTACGAATTCTCTGTCGAAGTCTACAGTAGTACACAACTATTGCTACAAGGTCTCCGGCGGCGACAGTATCCGGTGAGATCTATTTTGCTACATTTGTACATGGTACAAAACTGTTGCTACCAGGTTTTCGGCGATGTCTCCAGCGAAGTCTGTCTTGCTACAGTAGCATATTTTTTCTCCGGCAATCTCTAACGAGACTACGAGAGTTTTGCTAGCACTAACTTTTTGCTACAAGGTTCCCAGCGATGTCCGTGTTTTTATTTTGTTTTGTAGATGAACCATTTTTTGTTGCAATCGTGGTTAGTTTTGCTAGATTCAGGTTTATGGAAAGTAAAATCGAGAAGCGGGGGCATTTTTTTTTGCTGCAATCAGGTTAGTGTTGCTAGATTCACGGTTTACGGAAGTAAAGCGAGAAGAGGTAGACGACATGGTCAGAAGGTCGGAATCGCTCGATCGGACGGTGCGTTGTCCATCCAATTCATGTAGGATTCAACATGATATGATATCTTTAAAAAAATGTATTGAGGTTTCTCCTGGCGTGAAACATTTTGCTATTCGTCACTTTCTCCTTCGTGAAACATTTTGATTTTTGACCTAAACGACCTTACAATTATTATGAAATCATTTTGAACCAAAGAGGGCTTCCTCAAATGGCACAAATATGCCATGGTAAACAAGAGTATGTTAAAATAAATTATTCCCTGCCAGATTCCTACACGATTTTCTTGCCTTGCAGATCATGTGGAGCAATACTGCGTTTTCTCTTGATATTACCATCATTTTGGTACACAAGACACCAAGGAGAAAGAAACGAATAGTGACAATCAAAATCACAAACTAAATGGTTGAGCCAACAATCTTACCCTATGTATTGAGTTGTCATACACCAAATTCCAGATTTTTTGGCATATGCTACTGCTAGTTACAAAAAACATGCAGATAGTTGAATAAAGACAATTCAGACATGATACACGAAATCAATGGTCCAAGGCTAGACCAGACACAGAAATATATATGTTGGTCCACAGACAAATGCAGCAGCAGCACACGGGATGGAGAACAACCTCAACACATATTCACAGCTTTGGCTTCTTCAATTCATCAATGACTGGAATTGCATCAACATCAGAAAACTGGTGGAACGCTGCTCTAGATGTTCCAGTTATTATGCAGCTTCATATAGAAAGAGATTGAATTCGTCAAAAGACGAGCTAAAATAACTCCCACTTTTTGTCATCCCCGTGAAGCAGGTTCTAAAATTTAAAGAGACATGATTTCAGCGTTTACATTAACATTAGTAAAATTGCACACTGTAGTCAAATGCACAAATATGACAGCAAAATGTATCCTTAGATGTAATAACAATTAGCAATAATTATTAGAGCTGTCTTGGAAACTGCCAATTGGACATAGAAAGACCAAATTGATACAAGGTGATAGCAGGGGAAAATGTCGAGCATAGAGCGCATATAAAAGAAAAGGCACAAAACTATAGAAGTTTTAAGTAAACTGATCATCATATTCAAAGCAAGGTGAAAAAAATATCATAAAATCCACTTAAAAGGTTAAATAGATGGGTAAGAAATTACCATCATCAGCAATTTCACTTGCACAACTGGCATCGCAACTCTGCCCTTGTGGAGCATATTGGTCTAGAAACAATTGGATTGTCCTCCAGTAACGGTCTCCTCCAGAAATCCAGGTATCCATATGCATACCACTGGGAAAATCGACAAATCTACAATTCCTGTTGTTTTCAATAGCTTTGTCATAAAGCATCTTCATGTGTGAAGGGGGGACCAGTTCATCTTGTAATCCAGAAAGGAAGAGAATGGGCTGCTTGACCTGCAAAGAATGTTGACAAGAACGTATGAGACATGTCAAGGAAAATTCAGGCAATGAATAAGATAAGTACAGAGTGGGATACATATCAGAGTGGTAACCAAAGCATGAAAACAACATATTAGGACAAAGTTAATTTAAACTAACCACAAAACCTACCTCTGCAACAACATCAAGTGTACTCCATGGAGAGCGAACAACGCAGTTAAGAAGTTTTGGGCCTTTAGAAGAACTGCCACCTATGAACCATCTTAGAAAGGGGAGCATGATACCAGCCATATCCAATATAGATGTGAAAGTATTTTCCAGTATTAGAGCAGACACCTGCAACATAGAGCAACATTTATCAGATGGTTATGAATTACATAGGCCAAAAATGAGTGCACTTATGTCTTTTTGACCTAACCACATTTATCAGATGTTATTACTCATATAACTAACTAAATTACGGCTAAAACCTTGTTAACCTAACCACGTGATTTTGTTCACAGTCGTAAACCCTAAGATCCTGCTTGTCCTGTGTTGATCACACCAGTAAAACGTTGGATGAAAATAGTTTTTCTTTAGTAAAAGGATAAAAGAGAGCAAGTGACGTGTTTTGGTGCATTTCTAGTTATTCAGTTCCAGCCAGTACAGATGGAAGGGGAAATAAATATCTCAGTCTGGTTTTTCTCTTTTCACATGAGACTTCTGTACCTATGCACCATGCTGTTAACAACAGTCATGTGTTATCATTGACTTTCAGCATAGTAATCAAGATTGTGCATTACTGTCAGCCACCAAAGTGCAGCCAAAGGCCATGTTATTTATTCTATATACTAAAGCTAGTCATCAGATACAAAAAAAAAAACAAAATGAAGAAACTGGAAGCAATACATTACCTGTCAAACTACACAATTGTAAGGAGGGCACAATAATATTTGTATGTTGGGTTCAAAAGCAGTAATTGTCTCCCTGCCAAGGGTAGTCTCTAACTTATCACATACATCAGCAGGCCATTTCTCTTCAATTCTTAGTATTCACATGATCATGTAGCAGTAATGTGTTATTTATTTACAATATGACATGCTTTCGTGCAAAAAAAAATTGTTTGTGGAGAAGTGCTTGGGGAAGACCTTCTAATCTCACAATTCAAACAAGAAGCTCAAAATTTTCCAAGAAGTAGCTATTTCATGCAGACTTATAACCATGCATTCAAAATTTATAACTTGAGCAGTAATTTCTGAACGCATTATTATTCCAGTCTGCTTCAAAATTTACGACTCGACTCTAAAAATACAACTGGAGTAATTGTATAATTTCATGTTTGCCATATTACTATATTAGATGCCTTAAATAAGCCATATCAGCAGCTCGTTCTGGTACCCCTGAGTCCGCTTTGCTCCATTAATCAGCAGGTTATATAGTAAACATGTAACACTCAATTTCTCAAACTTGTGGCATAATTTATAGCACAATAATCTTGGAGAAGGTGCTATAAATCATAACCACACAGACCTAAGTCTGATTAATGAACATATGCAAGTTTCGAATATTGATCCACAGGTTCCATAAGATGTATGCATTAAACTAAATACAGCATTAAACAAAATACAGTGCCCCGCAAAAAAAAGTGCAGTGGAGGATCTAAACATCACCAATCCATCAGGAGAGAGAACAGATGGGCCTATTTCACACTCTCCTGCAGCAATATGAGCAGACAAATTGTTGTACTATCAGTACCTTATCAGGATTATTTTTTGCAAGAACTGCTCCAACAGCACCTCCTAAAGATCTCCCAAAGATAACTATCCTGGATGTGTCAATGTCCTTCCTCTGAACTAGATGATCAAGTGCGGCCTATTAAAATAGAGAGCGCTAAGAAAGATTAAACAGAACCACAAACTTAAGAATAAAACCAGATGAAGGAAACATAAAACCTGTGCATCTTTTGTGATACCACTCTGAGAAGGAAAACCTTCACTCTCGCCGTACCTATAAACAAGATCCAAGTTTAGATCCATTAATGAATCAAATAAAGTGAAGACAGAAGATGATATTGAGAAACTGAAGCAAGAAGAATGAAATAAGGATAAGAGAACTGGTTTATACAGTAGAGAATCATACCCTCTGTAAGAAAGCATAAACACATTGCACTGCAGCCGCTGCATCATTAGTCGGACGCATTCCAAACGATGTGCAATGTCTATAAGGAGTAAAGGTTTTTAACAGAAATATACAACTCAGCACATGATTTATCAATTAGATATAATCACTCATTTTCATATCTGTAAGAACAGATTCAGGATACTGCCGGCATTTTCTTGGAAGAACAGAATGGTTGGACCTGCATCAGGAAAACACTATGAAACAAACAACAATGTGGATATAAAATTAATGTGAAGCGGATACAGAAACTGAAGATTGAGCAGCGTAGTTGCTAAGCATATTTAACATATCAAGTTCATGCGATAATAGCAATACTACAAATGCCAGAGGATGAAGCTCAGAAAATGATTTTTCTGTGTGCGTCAAACATGTTCTGATGGGCGATGTGGCGCATGCAGAAAATTATAGAGGGCAGATCGCATCGCCTATCAGAACCTAACTAATAAATATAAAAACACCAGCAAATTATGTGGCCAATCAAGTATAGGACAAATGCGTATCTAGTTTAATGCATACACAAGATCATCTCGAGTAGTAGAAACCGCTAGATAGAGGGCAGTCATGCAGCAGCCCGTCTCATTTCAATAGTTATAAACTCATGCATGCGTGTAAATTTTAGCTTGGCAGCTAGTTGGCCAGTTTGTCCGACTGCAAATTGGGGCAAAGAAATAATGGCTGAGGTGATCTAGAGAAAGTAGGTTCAGTGCGAGCCACACCGCTTTACAAGGGAACAAGCGGCAAGGGTGTTGACCTGCCAACGTATTTTGGATGTATGTGTGACAATTGCCATATTTCTCGGCTTCTCACCCATAAATCACTGCCAATAAATTAACTAAAACTAAGGATGTAAAAGTCTAAAACTATATAGGGTGGAAACCTAAATCAATAACCAAGAAATATTGTGACACAACATGTTGAAGTCTAACCCTACCTCATACTGAACGTTCATAATATTCCCCAGTCTATCGAACATCAATTCCACATTAGAGAAATGCTACTACTGAGCAGTTGCTACAAAATCAGCATGAACTGGAGCCCGATAATTCAGCTCCAACTTCCAAATAATACACACTGTGAGATCAGCCGATCAAAACACACACAAAACTACGGATAACTATGCAATAAAACCAAGGAACCCTAGAGATCGGTTAGGAAAACCTGGCATATCCACAGAGGCAGCGGAAGTAAACTACTCACTAAATTCTCGCTGTAGAATTCATAAATACCAAGCCATTTTCTGCGAGAACACCTGAAATCCTATCCAGATCCACGGACCCATACCCCGATCGAGAGAGCAAGAGATGAGGCGACGCATGTATCTACCCACGCAACTCGGATCAGAACGAAGCCCTCCACTCCAGCCTCGAAGAGATCCACAGGCTGACGTCCCCCGACGAACCGAACACTACCGATACCGATGGAAGCAGTGGACTCCAGGAGGGGAGGAACCAACAAAACAGACCGGGAGAGGGTGGGGGCGGGATGGCGCTTGCCTCGGCAGGTGGGCGAGTGGCGGAGGAACCAGGAGTGGAGGCGCACGCCGTCGGCGGCGCGGAGCCAGACGTCCTCGTAGACGAGGCGGAGGCGCGAGGGCGTGATGGAGTAGGCGCGCGCGAGGCCCGGGAGCACGGGCACGTAGACGAGGCGCTCCTGCAGCGCCACCAGCGCCGCCAGGCCGACCACCGCCATGCCCCCGGCGCCGTACACCAGCGCCTTGAGCAGCCCCACCATCTCCGCCGCCGATGGGAGGGGAGAGCTTCGTCGGGCGGGTGGTGGTGGTGGTGATGGGCCCGGTCGCCGCTGCTGCTTGGACTCTCGTCGTCCGTCGGGGTCGGGTTTGGTTCGAGCCAGACTTGTCGTGCGTGTTCCAGCACATCAACGGTGGTCTGTTCTAAAAAAACAGTGGCCTGTCTCAGGTTAAAAACAATTTCTTAAAAAAACCATAAAAGTGGTGATACAATTTTAATATACGGAGTAGCTTGATTTAAAAAGCATAATGTACAATCCTGAAATTGCACAGAGCATCTATCCTTACAATTGTAGCTTGTAAGACATCTTTGCTACCTACACAAACAACAATTTCGCTAGTTCCGTTGAGCAAAATGGTCTCTAAAAGTCCAGACTAACAAACTATTCAAAGTCGCGACAAACTACAAATCAGGATGTTTAAGGATGCAGCTAATTCAAATCACTACATAAATTTATCTTTCGATGATCATCCAGCATCACGAGTTGTGGCGCTGATATAAAGAAATTCATCATATTCATGAACTATGTAGATACTGTGAAAGAGTTATACCATAAAAATTATGGGTAGCTACAAGTTTAGTACCTATTGGCTCAATGTTTTGCCTGTAGGAGAGAGGAGGGGTATCAAAAAGAAGGCATGAACTCTACACACTTATAATGTATTTTTAGGACAAAATGCATTTAATATCTATGTGAGGTAGCATATGTGAAGCTAAATATGAATATTATTGTGTTATCTTAATGGTCACTAAGGGTGTGTTCGGTTGGTGTCACCAAGTGGAATGTAATGGGATGGTTCCGCACCTAGATCTCATTCCGGTGTTCAGTTGGAAAATGAAACGGAACGAGGTGGTTCCTCAAAAGAGAATATTCTCTCCAGATCCGGAACACACCCATTCCTCAAAATCGGTGGAATCTCCCTGTTCATATATGCTAAAGTCACCCACACTCACTCAACTCATCTATTCTCTCATAACTTTATTCTGCTAAACGCACTCCCCATGCATGCTCACATCTTCTTTTCCCAGAATCTGTTACATTTCACTCTCCAACCGAACACAAGAAGGGAACCAACCCATTCCATATTCTAGCTCAAATTGAACACAAGAATGGAACCAACCCATTCTTCTAGAACGGAACCATAACATTACATTCTACTTGGTTCTCAAACCGAACAAACCCTAACTTATGAAGGGACTGCAACTGAACTATTGGTGTGAGTCATGTGATCTAGCTTGGCTCCATGAGACAATATGAGCTATAGTGTAATGAGTACATAAATTCACCATATTTGTGTTAGAACATTACATAACCAATCATATAAATTTACCTCATCTATGCCTTAACACTACACTAAAGATAGAATACAATCTTTCTGGTTGACGAGGAGTTCGGTAGTCGGTCCAAATTAATCATCGTCGTAACCATGACATGTAATGCCCTTGCCCATTGAGTTGTTGGTAGGCTTGATAATAAATAAAAATCACGATCTTTTTAATCACATCATCATGACAATTGCATTAGAGATACTCAGTAGAGAGTAACCATAAATTGGCACAAACTCATTGCTACATGGCAAACGAAAAAGGAGAAGAAGAACCTCGAGTGACGACAAACAACTTTTTGACTTCAATCTTGTCTCACCTTTGAAAAATATCTTGCCATTTCAAAAGGCTACCGTCCTGGTTTCGATTTGTGAAGAGACGTTGCGACGGTAAAAGTTTAGCATAACATTCAAACTCTAAATGTTTTCATCAGTCTAGCATATATTCAATCATGATAACAACTCATTTCTCTACCTGTTAAGAGTGAAATCATAGTCAGCTCAAAAAGAGTGGGGAATCATATATTTAGCCGGGTCACTCAGAGTACAGTACCCTGTACCTGTAAAAACTAAAAAAGTCAACTTAATGATCATCCAACTCTTGGTGTACCTATCAATATTCAAGGTTGGTGACATGTCAGTACTGGACAGACGGCCATTTTCCAGAAGAAAAAAAGCTGGAAAAAGGCATACTATACAGCAGGTCGCATATTTGGCAGCGAGAGGGGCGAGTGACAGTCCTCTCGTCTTCTTGATCCTTCGTGCTTCTGCTTCTCCGCCCATAAACTCTCTCTCTCAATCTAGGAAGGATTTCACCAGAGAGGGCACAGAGAGAGGATCCTGAAGGGAAAACATGCGAGAGGTAACTGGCTAACTACTCTCCGCCCCACTCTGAAAATCCCCAATCCTGTTCTTGCATGCGCCGTCCTGGCAAATACTTCTCATCTATTTCCCTTTCCTGGAGTGGCTTCTAGCTGTTGATTCCGGCAGCCGTATTTTCACTCCGCGGCTGGTTTGGTTGGATTCCTGCCCCCATTGATTTCCCCCAATTCGGTTGGTCTCTTGGCTCGCCTCTCGGAAAATTGGTGCTTTATTATGCGGTTCTTGGTTGGCGTTGCATAATTTTGTGTCTTGACAGTACGCTTGCTTGGGGTGAGCTTTGGTCTGCTTAGAGCCTTCAAAATCACATGTTTTGACCACTCTATTATGCGTGTTTTCTAGGAAGTCAAAGATCTCGTATAGGTGTTGGTAGGCAGGGGAGTGGATGAAGTTCTGTCTCCCCTTTTGCAGGATTTGGTGGATTGAAGCTAAATTCTGTGATTTGTGACGATTCTGTTGATTACGATTGACAGTTGTGTCATGACAGTCTCCAGGAGGACAGTAAAATTGATGCTAGTCCATATGGATAGTTAAACCTGTAAATTGTGTGAACTTGTTGATGGGAACTGCATGCTAGCTGTGGCATCATTGTCTCTGCTCTTTTGAGTTAACTTTCGCATCAACCCTGTGTTGGGTCTGTTTAGGTAAGGTTTATAGGAATCAGAAACTTGATTCTGGGATTGGAAATTTGGGCCCAACATCTTCCACTAGAAGTACTATGGGATTTATCTTGCTGCTCTGCATGCAATAATTGTGCATCTGATGCTGGGACAGAGCTAGGGCTAGGGAAGAAAGCATGCATGTCTTGGAGGTAGGAATATATTCAGGATCTTTTGCAAATCTTAAGGAACCCCAAATAGTAGATAACACACATTGCTTGATTGCAAAAGGAATTGATGCTGTATAAATTAGTCACATCTCCCATTAAATTATTGGTTAATTTCATTGGAAACAGAGAGCTGTAAGTTTGTGTTGTTCGTATGTATTATACCTAAACCTGGAAACTAAGAGCACTGTATCGTGTCGTTTCTATCTTTCTATATTGGTTATGGTTCTGGGATGATGCTTCATAAGCTAGATATGTTCCATTAGTAGATATGCTGGACATTCCTTTTTTTTTTCCTTTGATCAGGTAGTTCTTGATTGTATGCCTTTCCACTCTGTTTCTTCTTTGGAATCTTTCTCTTTATAGAACTTAAATTTATATCCTCGATTCTGTTTCACATGTTCATGCATATGTTACTGCTTCCGTGGTGTGTTGTAATATCAATAGAGCTAAATTCTTCTTGAATGATTATAGACAGTGATATGAGGTTGCCAACTTGCCATCGACCTCTCCTCATTTTTGGTTGATGCTGGCAATATGTCATGAAGTTTTTTTTAAGGCACCGATCCAACTAAATTAATTATAAATTCCTGCAGAAGATGTTGCTTGGAGATAAGTGATACCCTCGTATATAAAGCTAGTACTTCAGCAACAAATGGAGAATCGTCCAGGGCATCCTATTTCCAATTATGTAAGCAGTTGCTATTTATGGTAGAATTCTGAGGTTTTCTGGCTTGTTGCACCGTAAATAACAAACTTATCAGCTAGCTTCTATGCGTGTAGGATTTCTTGTCAGGGAACGGCTATCATACGAATAAAATAGGTCATCAAAACTATGACCAGGACTCATCATCCACCAAGTCTGGCCGGTCTCAACAAGAAGCTTCTGCAACGAGTGACAGAAGTCTGAATGAGCAACATACCTCAAGGTCCTCAGCTCAATCTGGTAATGTTTAATCTTTAACCACATTTCACACTAGTAATCTGAGTTCCGCTGCAGTTTCAGCTCTTATGATGTAACACATTTTTCTGCTGAAGTCTTTTTTTGTGACACTGCTTATAAATCTAGGCATGCCTTGTGTCTACCTGTACTTTTATTTTCCCTTGCTCCTATTACTGTGCTTCTACCAATGTGTTTTCTCAAAAGAAGACGAGAATAACATCTTTTATGAACCGATGAAACCTGATGGGCCTTTTACTTCTTTTTGGTGGCTCGTCTCTCATGATGTTCACACCTCCGAAGCCCTTTTTACCGTGGGATGAATTAATATGTTTAGATCTTCATGCTAACAGTAATGTCAATTCTATTTTTCAGACAATGATGATAACCATGGCATGCCCGGGCAGGACATGATGAATTTGCCGTTGTCTTTGGGGAACCAAGAAGCTGTTTGCCCCCCTCCAAAGCTTGATTACAACCAATCATTTGTAAGTTCATGTCATTGTGATGATTATTGTTCTCTTAAATCTTATCTTCCGTGTTCAGTTAACCGGCCATGTTTTGGTCTAGGCTTATATTCCTTATGCTGCTGACGCTTATTATGGTGGGGCATTCACAGGATATGCTCCACATGCCGTTGTAAGTTCATGTAACCTTTTAGTTTTCACACCAAATCCTGAAAAATCTTTCTCGGTTCAAGAAGATAAGATCTCACATTGAATTTATGTATAGTTCATTTACGGTTTCCTTTTAAGTTCATCTGTGATTTATTGAGTTCAGATTCTCATTCATTTGTTATGACCTATGATGAACGGTTTTATGAAGCTTCATCGCGAAGGATATTGTTTCTGCCACCTTATTGCTGGGTTCGATTATTTTTAGAAGCAACAAAAATGACAAAAACTGTTCTTTTAAACGAAAGAGGAATGCACATACAGTAATTTCATTTATTTATTATTGGATTAAGGAGTTAATTTACTGATCACTTCAGAACTAAGTGGAAACCGATAATGATTAATTAAAATGCACATGCTAGTTGTCATCTTTCATGCAATTGTTATTGTTACAACAAAGTTTCATGCACATCAGCAAACTTCTTTGATATTTTCATTAAAAAGACTAATGGTCCTGCATCAACAATTTATTGACTATTTACCAAGGTTCATGCCCAATTAAATGGTGCAACAAATTCTCGGGTGCCACTGCCTGTCGAGCCTGCAGCGGAAGAGCCAATGTTTGTTAATGCAAAGCAATACCACGCAATCCTTAGGAGGAGGCAGATGCGTGCTAAACTGGAGGCCCAAAATAAGCTGGTTAAAGACCGGAAGGTAACACAGTACTAACTTTTTGTAGCAATGTACTAAAGAATTTTGGAGTTGTTCCTGATACTGTTTTCTGTCAGTCATTTGGTAGTATGTGCTGACTACTACACCAATGCATAGGTTTCAGCTACAAAATTATTAGGCCCCCTGGGGGATACTCATAGGACTAATCTGACTCTGGAGAACATTTTTATGCTCTTCCTTGGCCAAACGTGTGGCAGAAGCATTTTGTTTCTTCTGTATTACTAGCCGGAGTACAGACCATTTTCTCTGCATGCTTTGTAGACCCCTTGTTAAGTTGCAGAATTCATTTGTTCTAACATTGCCCCTTCTGTCCCAGCCATACCTTCATGAATCTCGCCATCGTCATGCCATGAAACGAGCTCGTGGATCAGGGGGGCGGTTCCTCAACACAAAGCAGCTCGAGGAGCAGAAACAACAGCAGGCTTCAGCTGGTGGAAGCTGCACAAAGTTCCTTGGGAAGAATACACTCCTTCAGAGTAGCCCCACTCCCGCACCTCCGCCATCAGCTCCCGCCAATTTGTCAAGTTTTTCAACAAGCAGCAGAATGCTGGCTAATAAGGACCGCACCTGCTTTCCCTCGGTCGGCTTTCGTCCACTCAATGGAGGAGACGTGAAGCTGACCCCGCATGGCATGCACCAACATGCTTCCATGATGAGGTAAAGCATCCTATGGTGCGCCCGTGGCAATCCATCCTTGGCTTATGTTCACATGTACTGCAGATGTGGTTTCAGTCTCAGTTGGACCAAACATTGTTAGATTCCTTCTGAGTTCCCTGTAGTTGAAAGCACTGGTGGTACTGTATGTTGACACTGAAATCGTTGCCTGATTTCTTTTGTGTGTACTCTGTTCCAATAAGGCACAGATCGAACTGCGTTTGGTTGAGAACCCAACAGGCCTTCATTACCTGATGTGTGATGTACCTAAAACTTTAATTCACAACTGGTTGGGAAGCCTGATGCAATGCTGTTGTGGTCCAGCAGCTTAACTATCTGTTTGCCTGATTTCAGTGCCTTCAACTTTGCATCACATTTTGCATTTGATATGGCGACTCGCAACAAATCACGTTGGGCTTCTGGAACATGAGCTTCCAAGACAGCTTGAAAGTGGTATAGATTATTGTAGTGACTGTCTACTTTAGGTACACGAGCAAGTGAGGAACAAGAGGACAAACAATTTAATTGGATTTCTTATCTCACGATCGAATGTTCATCAGCAAAGTTTAGCTTCTTCCACCCAAACATATCTCAGCGGTATGATAAGAGATTATGAATCTGAACATTCATGCATGACGCGGTAGGTAAAATCGAAGAATTTATCGCTTCCATATTTGCTAGTTGAAAATGAAAAATTAAGAATGCTGCCCTCAAAGAAGGCCAGTGAGTACAGAATGAGTTCAGGCGCTCAAATTTCTCAAAATACTAAGCAGAAATTGGGTTTAACACGAGGTTCTTAGCGACACCACATCAATTTACAGACCCAATGGTAGACAATTTACAAGATGGGCCAAAAAAAAGTTATGATGTAAAGTGAATAACGGATATGTGGGTTTAAAGGGAAGCACTCAACCTCAGAACCATTTCTAGCCTCTCAGCCTTGCGGTAGTCATTATCAGTTAGGGCTCCAACAGGGAAAGGTGTGATCTCCAGAACTAGGTGAGGACCAGGGAGCTCATCAAACAAAGCTCTTACATTGTAGCAGCATACACTCTCTCCATGTGCACTTTCCCTCCTTATTTGACAACCCTGGTTGCATGATAAAGAACTTAGTTATCAGAACGCTGATTTCTGAAAATCATAATAAAAATGCCTAACATCTCAGTTTTTGAGATGTGGAGCAGACAAAACAGCTAGAGAAGTGTATCTGTCCTGGCTGGAAAATGAAATCACCTTATGAGTGGAAGCATCCACAAAATGGTCATCTTCAGATAGAACCAAAGCAATTTCTTTGAGAAGCCGACGACCTTCTTCATTCGAAGGAACTCGGTACATCCTCTTAAGTGTGCCTTTGGTCGTTGGTTTCCATTTGCTAACTAGTTTCCCCTTATCGCCTTCTTTCTTACCTGAATAACCAGAACACACGCTGGTTATATATATGAATCCATAAGAACTATGTATAGTGGGTAATGAACTAGGACTGCAAGTGTTCTACAATATTTTCATGAATCTTGTTCTCATGAAGGCATCAAAGACGCTTCCCCCGTGAATTCTATCTCTCTCATCTTAAATACAAAATATATGGAAATATAATACTAAAAGCATTCCACAAATGAAGCCTGATAGGTTAACCATGTCAACGGTAGGCTGTATGGTATATAAACAAAAGGAAATTACTGATTTCAGTAAGGTAAGACTTTTTCTAGAGTACCAGTAAAGTAAGATTGGACACCGGAAAAATATATCTTCAGCCTTTTGTAGCTAAACCCTAAACCAAGAACTTGGGACCAGAATTGACTACAGTTTCAAAAGTTCTTCGGCAGAGATATCAGCACTGAAATTAAGCAGGTTACAATGACTAAGAGTGACATATCCTCATCAACACACAAGATATGCTTAGTAAATGCATAGAAATAAAACTTAGGAATGACAGACAAACAAAAGGACAAACCCATGTAAAACCCTTCCAATTTGTAGAGGTTAGTTCCTTCTAATAAATGCTACCATCAATCCACAGACATTCCCATTCTCATGCCAATAGAAAACAAACCCTCACGAGCATGTTTCTGTTCCATGATAGTACCCACCACATGATGGGTGACCGTGCTGCAACTTGTCACCTATTTCTACATGTCAAAACTAAATCACCTTGTAATCTTCGTTTGACCAAAACCTTTAGTCCCACATTTTCAGTCCCAAAATGACCAAACATCACCCCGAGATGCAAAGTTGCTTATCACCATGCCCTTTCCACCGTGGTGGCAAGCAGAAAGCTAACTATCCAACGCATTCCAGAAAGAATAATATCTTCTTTCTTATCCACAATCCACATTCGTCTCACACATGCAGACCACTGCCCCAGATGCCAAACCTCACAATCCTCTCACAATATATTCTCATTATACTCCACAAAACACATCATGAACAGCTGGTGCACAAATGTTCATGTGGATAAATTTTGAATCTTACCTGGGGCGCCGCCGCGGAGCTTGTCGGCCCACTTGGAGAACCCTAGGTCGCTGTCCCCGGCGCCGTCCTCGCCTCGAATCTCTGCACGGCACACCAAACTGAGATCAAAACCCACCTCCTCACCGAACCAAACAGCACGAATCGAAACACGGCCGCATCATCCATTCACGGCGAGGGCACGCGTGTTAGTACCGTGGGAGAGGAAGGGATTGCGCGGGGATCCCGCGAGGCCGACGTGGATGAGCGCGTAGTAGACGCAGAGCCTTCCGGCCCAGAGCAGCACGGGGCCGTCGAGCAGCGACGCCGCGATGGGGCCCACGGCGGCCGCGGAGAAGGCGCCCGCGGCGGCGGCGCGCCTCGGCGGGGGGCCCGGGCGGACGGCGGGGGGCAGGAAGGGCGTCTTCGCCGGCGGCGCGCGGAGGGAGAGCGGGCTCGGCACGGCGGCGGCGGGGCCGTGGAGGAGGTAGGCGAGCATGGCGATTGGCGGAGATGCGGCTCACTGGCGTGCGTGCGTTCGTGCGCGCGTTCTGTTTCTGTACTTCACTTCAGTGTTTGCGACATGTGTCTGTCAGTGTTGTGGTGTGAAGAAAAAGGAGAAGCCAGAAAAAGATACTGCTACTGGTTATTTGTATATCAATGATTTTTTGTGGTAGAAGTAGATCTTAAATTCAGAAACTAAAGAATGCTCCATGATGGATTTGGGTCTCGCATGAAATATCTAATCAAGCATGCAGATAGAGTTGTCGTCTTCGGTTTTGGATAAGTACAAGTGTGTGACATGTCACAAGGTTGGCCTAGGAAAAGACGCCATGGTGCATAGGACATTGTTCGCAGAACATTTGTTTTTCTCGTTATGGGCTATGTATGTAAATCTTGTTGTGACACCCAACTCGACCTAGGTGATGTGTATAAGAGCACCTCCATCCCTCGGCTCTCCCCACGGCTAAATCCGACGTTAAATAGCGCGATTGGATAAAAATTTGGCGTGGGGAGCGCTGAAGTTTTAGCCGTCTTCCCAGGAGACGCTCGGTGATCGCGTTTTTGTCTTAGTTTCACAAATAAACGTTTGGGTTAGGTGAATTTGACAAATTTTGCTAACATTTGGCTTATTTTTACAAATAAACGTTACAGTTCAACAAAACAAGTAAATAATTTGACAAGTTTTCAAACAAATCAAATGAAAACTAGTTGGTGTTGCCTCGAAGCCTCCATATGTGTTCCACCAGATCATCCTGCAGCTGTTGATGCATTGTGCAGTCTCGAATCTCCTGACGCATAGCGATGAACGCAGCTCATGATGCCGACACCTGGTGATTAGGCTGTGCAAGAGGACCATCTCTGTCATATGGTGCAACTTTTCGCTCAGAGGAACTGGATACTTTCGCTCATTCTCGATAATAATGTTGTGTAAGCACACACAACAGTTCATCACCTTGCATGCCGGTGCAATCCAACTTGCATCTGAAATAGGAGTCGTACTCTCGAAGGGCATACACAATTCTCAAGAAAAGCTTCCGGCTCATCCTGAAATGTCAACACCCGGATTTTTAAGTCCAGATGCCTGTTATGCCATACATCGCAATCCCAGGAATATTGTTGTTGCGAGACATAACAGTTGAATATCATAAGTCATCATTCATTACATATCATAGTCGTCATACAAATAGATCACATGATCCAATATTACAATAATAGTTGAACTATTGTTTCAACACACATCACAAATACATAGCGGAAGCGTAGATCGAAGGGGACTCTATAGTCCACAGGCCAACGCTTGACGTCAGGAGTAGTCCTAGTTGTCGTAGACGTCCTGCTGTCCATCCTCTTCATACTGCTGCTCCTCTTCATAGTCTGGCCATTTGAATAGCCAGGGACAAAGCCGTGAGTACTTTAAAGTACTCGCAAACTAATACTAATGTAAGTGTTAACATTTCTAGTAAGGGGGTGCTAAGCTCTAGTTTCTTTTGCATAAAGCCAATTTTAGTTCACAAGTATTTGAAATAAAGACTCTTCATGTGCTAACTAACTCAAGTGGGAACATTAGTGTCATTCCCACAACTCAGTTGTGTTTCAAGTCAAAGTCACCATTTCAAGTTTGAATCACAAGTCACCCTTCACATGTCACATTTTTGAAAATGGTCTGATGACGGAACAGTATGGCCTTTCCAACCGTCCATAACCGTGGACGCGGCTATTCGAATAGTTCTACACTCTGCAGAGGTCGTACACTTGTGCCACAACATTTGCAATAATCCGCCAGGGTTAACTAGCCCTGATTTATCACACTCCGTGTGCGGACTACCAACCATAACCTTTCACTTACATAACCTAGTATAGGCATCTCTCCCCATGAGCTTGGCCTCCCAGTGAAGACAGACAGTCAGCCTGGGAACTGCACAGGGCTTGGGTCGGACATTCACCTCATTTCACGTCATATCACATCATTTCATATTTCTTTGGAGGCAACCCTTGGCATAACCCCGATGACGCTTGTTCAGAGGGAACCCATACTAAGATACATAAACTTCTAGTTAAGCCCTACCCATATCAGGTATTGTGGGGGTACTTGTAAAATTGGAATGGTATCGCATCCGAACCCAACCATCAGTTTTTGTAAAGTTCACCATTTCATTCACCAGTCATATTCACCCTCAAAATCTTTCAATAGAATGACTCATCATTCCAAGGTTTTCAAAGTCATGTTATTTCACATGTTCCCATCTAAAGTAGTCAATTTTATTTATTAGCACTAGCAACTAGTCATGAGGGGTGCTAACTAGCTTTCATTGCTCTAGGCTAAATTTGATGATCTTGTTCTACTCTAGACCAAGTGAATCATGAATCAAAAAGTAAACTTTGATAAACCAAAAATTAATAAAGCTTGTAAAGTAAAACTTGGGATGGGCTCATTAAGCATAAAGTAAAAATGTGGTGGTGCCTTGCTCTTGTAGAGCTTTGCACTTAGCAAGAATATTAGCTTGCAACAAAATAGCTTGCCTTAGTCTAGCTTGCAAGAGTATAGCTTGCCTTGGTAGTTGAGGTGATCAAAGTGGTCTTCTCCTCCTTGAAAGTAGACCTCCTCCTCCTCTTGATACTCCTCGGTACTAGCGTCTAAAATACGAATACGAGGTACAATCACCAAGCAATTCATTGGCTATTCTAAACATCACATGTATTCACACAAACTATTATATTCACACAATTAATACAATTTGGTGCATTGGTGGTCTTGCTTGAGGAAAAATAATTTCCTCTCATTTCATATGTAAATGATAGTTTCCATATAGTTCTTGAGGAATAATTTCCTCTCATTGAATCTTCTTTAAGATTTAATTTCTCAAACAATCACTCATGAATTCATGTTGTCCTAAGTCAACCATTCATCATCATCATTTGAGAAAATGATTTAAATGAGGCAGAGATACCTCATACTATTTAACACTTCTACAAATGATTTAAATTCTCCAAGTATTTCATATGCAATCATTTGACCAGGGGTCCAAACTTCATATGAAAGTATTTGGGACAAGATTTAAATGAAGTGAAACACCTCATATAATTTACACAAATTAAACTAGCATCACCATTTACTATTAAGTGGGTAGATGTGTTGTTTTCTTATTTAAGAAAAATAATTTCCTCTCATACTAATTAAGGTGTTACTTTTAATTACTTAGAGAAATAATTTCCTCTCATTATCTTATTAAGATTTAATTTCTCTTATGAATAATATATGACCTAGGTTGACCAAAGTCAACCTCTTCATACTTATTATTTAAGAAAATGATTTAAATGGGGTGAAGCACCTCATACACTTTAATCATAATATGGTAAAGATTTAATATCATCAAACAATTCATATGAGACCTAAATGACCAGAGTCTCTACCTTATTTTGAATTGTCCATGACAAGATTTAAATGAGAGAAAACCTCCCATGTGATTTATTAATAGTTTTGGACAATATCTTTGACTAGAAATAGCCATATAGTCCTTTAATTAAGCTAGGCCATGATCATTCAAAGTAAGCATGGCATATTGTTGCAAAAACAATTAGTACAAGTGAAATGTGATTTATAGGAGTTGGAATTAACTTAAAAGCATTTTTGGTTGATTTTTAATAATTATTCTAAGGCAGAAAAGTCCCTGCCTTGTTTATTTTCCTACTTTAATTCTATAATAGATCTAGGGTTCAATCCAGTGTCATTGTGTAGATAAAATCCTAAGCTTTCCAAATATATAAAATTTGTAAAATTTGGCCAAGTCAAACAGATTCTATGAATTTTCAAAGTTGGAGCCAGTATTGAATTTGAATTGAATTAATTAAACCGAATTTGAATTTAACGGGCTGGCGGGAAACAGAGTTGGGCCGAATTGAATTAAAACGGCCCATGTCCAGCCCACCACGGTCCACAGACGCGTGGGCTGCCTGACAGCGCGGGACCCGCCTGTCAGCGGCTCACTGACCCCGAATCGGTACGGGGGAGGGACGGCCGTTGGATTACAACGCTATCGTGCGGCGCACGATCGTCGTCTCCTCCGACGAGAGGGCTTACTGGCGCGGCGAGGCACGGGGGTCGACGGCGAGCAGGGACTCCGGCGAGCGGTGGCGTTGACGCGCGGCGAGGTTGTCGTCGACGGCGAGTGCGCTGGTACCAGTGGCGTCGCCGATGGTGCTCCAATTCGTCGACGATGATCTCAGGTCCGCTGCGGGCTCCGGCGATCGATTGGACGGCTCCGGTGAGTAATCGAGTGAGAGGAGTGGACGAGGAGGCTCAGAGATGGGAGGAGAAGGTGGTGGCGTGCTTGGTTTGGCTCGGGGAGCTCCCTATTTATAGATGCCAGGGGTGCTGTGAGGCGTGGGTGAGGTCAACGGCGAAGTCGTTGGTCCACAGCGGCGAAGGAGCGAGGAAGGAGCGCAGTAGGTAGGCGACGTCATGGCGGTCCTTGGGGCATTAATGGCGCGGTACGGCGAGGCGTACGACGGTCGGGCGATGGCGTGTACTGGCGCGGATGCGGCGGGATCCCGTCCTTGTCTCCGGCGGCGGCGGGCACGGGTCGTGGTCGCGCGCGTGTCTGGCGCGTCCGTGGTGGCATGGTGATGCTCACGGCGTCGAGAGGAGGTACAGGGCGTGACCGAGGTGGTGGCGCGGCGCGTGTCCAGTGGTGCCCGTACGTGCACTGCTGCGACGTCAGCGGCATGTCCTGGCCGTCCTGGGCGCGTGATACGTCTCCGACGTATCGATAATTTCTTATGTTCCATGCCACATTATTGATGTTATCTACATGTTTTATGCACACTTTATGTCATATTCGTGCATTTTCTGGAACTAACCTATTAACAAGATGCCGAAGTGCCAGTTGCTGTTTTCTGCTGTTTTTGGTTTCAGAAATCCTAGTAACGAAATATTCTCGGAATTGGACGAAATCAACGCCCAGGGGCCTATTTTGCCACGAAGCTTCCAGAAGTCCGAAGAGGAGACGAAGTGGGGCCACGAGGAGCCCAAACCCTAGGGCGGCGCGGCCCCCCCCTTGGCCGCGCGGCCCTGTGGTGTGGGGCCCTCGTGCCGCCTCCTGACCTGCCCTTCCGCCTACTTAAAGCCTCCGTTGCGAAACCCCCAGTACCGAGAGCCACGATACGGAAAACCTTCCAGAGACGCCGCCGCCGCCGATCCCATCTCGGGGGATCCAGGAGATCGCCTCCGGCACCCTGTCGGAGAGGGGAATCATCTTCCGGAGGACTCTACGCCGCCATGGTCGCCTCCGGAGTGATGTGTGAGTAGTCTACCCCTGGACTATGGGTCCATAGCAGTAGCTAGATGGTTGTCTTCTCCCCATTGTGCTATCATTGTCGGATCTTGTGAGCTGCCTAACATGATCAAGATCATCTATCTGTAATTCTATATGTTGCGTTTGTTGGGATCCGATGAATAGAGAATACTTGTTATGTTGATTATCAAAGTTATATCTATGTGTTGTTTATGATCTTGCATGCTCTCCGTTACTAGTAGATGCTCTGGCCAAGTAGATGCTTGTAACTCCAAGAGGGAGTATTTATGCTCGATAGTGGGTTCATGCCTGCATTGACACTGGGACGGTGTGAGAAAGTTCTAAGGTTATGTTGTGCTGTTGCCACTAGGGATAAAACATTGATGCTATATCTAAGGATGTAGTTGTTGATTACATTACGCACCATACTTAATGCAATTGTCTGTTGCTTTGCAACTTAATACTGGAGGGGGTTCGGATGATAACCTGAAGGTGGACTTTTTAGGCATAGATGCAGTTGGATGGCGGTCTATGTACTTTGTCGTAATGCCCAATTAAATCTCACTATACTCATCATGATATGTATGTGCATGGTCATGCCCTCTTTATTTGTCAATTGCCCAACTGTAATTTGTTCACCCAACATGCTGTTTATCTTATGGGAGAGACACCTCTAGTGAACTGTGGACCCCGGTCCAATTCTCTTTACTGAAATACAATCTACTGCAATACTTGTTCTACTGTTTTCTGCAAACAATCATCTTCCACACAATACGGTTAATCCTTTGTTACAGCAAGCCGGTGAGATTGACAACCTCACTGTTTCGTTGGGGCAAAGTACTTTGGTTGTGTTGTGCAGGTTCCACGTTGGCGCCGGAATCCCTGGTGTTGCGCCGCACTACATCCCGCCGGCATCAACCTTCAACGTGCTTCTTGGCTCCTCCTGGTTCGATAAACCTTGGTTTCTTTCTGAGGGAAAACTTGCTGTTGTGCGCATCATACCTTCCTCTTGGGGTTCCCAACGAACGTGTGAGTTACACGCCATCAAGCTCTTTTTCTCGGCGCTTCTGCCGGGAGATCAAGACACGCTGCAAGGGGAGTTGCCACTTCTCAATCTCTTTACTTTGTTTTTGTCTTGCTTAGTTTTATTTACTACTTTGTTTGCTGCACTAAATCATAATACAAAAAAAATTAGCTGCTAGTTTTACTTTATTTGCTATCTTGTTTGCTATATCAAAAACACAAAAAAATTAGTTACTTGCATTTACTTTATCTAGTTTGCTTTACTTACTGTTGCTAAAATGAGTAATCCTGAAGTTGAAGTTCGTACGTTTAAGCAACGAGGGGGAGAATGTTTAAGAGATGCTTGGTATAGAATTAGTGATGCCCATAATAGGTGCACTAAGAAACACTCCACCACTATCTTACTCAGGAATTTTTATGTTGGTATCTCTAGCTGGAATAGGTATGTTCTTGATAGTCTCGCAAAAGGTAACTTCCTAAGTACTCCTGCATTAGAAGCTAGTTGCATTATTGAGAGTCTATTTGGAATACCTCCTGTTGATGAAGTTAAAACTGAAATCTCTCTTGAAGATATTATGAAAAAATTGGAAACCATAGAGAAAAATTTTCCAAGTATTGAAGCTAAATTGGAAATGTTACTTGATAAAACTGATGAACTTGATAAATCCTTAGGAGGAATTGATGAAAGAATTAGTGTCCTAGGAACTTGTGTTGTCCATGACGATCAAAGCAATAGGATTGACGAACTTGAAAAAGCTATGGGAACCATGGGTTCAACATTTTCTTCTCTTAAATATAAGGAGAAAGCTTATGTGGGTAAGGAGCAAAAGTTTATGTATGTCTCTAAAGTGCCTAAACCAAAGAAATATTACTATAGGCCTAAAATTGATAAAGCCCTTAGTACCACCACGGATGGGGGAGCTTGTGATAACGATGCACCACCCTTCGATAATACTTGATACACACTTTCTGCGCCTAGCTGAAAGGCGTTAAAGAAAAGCGCTTATGGGAGACAACCCATGGTTTTTACCTACAGTACTTTATTTTTATTTTGTGTCTTGGAAGTTTTTTACTACTGTAGCAACCTCTCCTTATCTTAGTTTAGTGTTTTGTTGTGCCAAGTAAAGTCGTTGATAGAAAAGTTCATACTAGATTTGGATTACTGCGCAGAAACAGATTTCTTTGCTGTCACGAATCTGGGCTGTTTTCCCTGTAGGTAACTCAGAAAATTATGCCCATTTACGTGAGTGATCCTCAGATATGTACGCAACTTTCATTCAATTTGAGCATTTTCATTTGAGCAAGTCTGGTGCCTCGATAAAATTCGTCAATACGAACTGTTCTGTTTTGACAGATTCTGCCTTTTATTTCGCATTGCCTCTTTTGCTATGTTGGATGAATTTCTTTGATCCACTAAAGTCTAGTAGCTTTATGCAATGTCCAGAAGTGTTAAGAATGATTGTGTCACCTCTGAATATGTTAATTTTTATTGTCGCTAACCCTCTAATGAGTTGTTCTAAGTTTGGTGTGGAGGAAGTTTTCAAGGATCAAGAGAGGAGTATGATGCAACATGATCAAGGAGAGTGAAAGCTCTAAGCTTGGGGATGCCCCGGTGGTTCACCCCTGCATATATTAAGAAGACTCAAGCGTCTAAGCTTGGGGATGCCCAAGGCATCCCCTTCTTCATCGACAACATTATCAGGTTCCTCCCCTGAAACTATATTTTTATTCCATCACATCTCATGTGCTTTTCTTGGAGCGTCGGTTTGTTTTTGTTTTTTGTTTTGTTTGAATAAAATGGATCCTAGCATTCACTTTATGGGAGAGAGACACGCTCCGCTGTAGCATATGGACAAGTATATCCTTAGTTTCTACTCATAGTATTCATGGCGAAGTTTCTTCTTCGTTGAATTGTTATATGGTTGGAATTGGAAAATGATACATGTAGTAATTGCTATAAATGTCTTGGGTAATGTGATACTTGGCAATTGTTGTGCTCATGTTTAAGCTCTTGCATCATATGCTTTGCACCCATTAATGAAGAAATACATAGAGCATGCTAAAATTTGGTTTGCATATTTGGTTTCTCTAAGGTCTAGATAATTTCTAGTATTGAGTTTGAACAACAAGGAAGACGGTGTAGAGTCTTATAATGTTTACAATATGTCTTTTATGTGAGTTTTGCTGCACCGGTTCATCCTTGTGTTTGTTTTAAATAAGCCTTGCTAGCCTAAACCTTGTATCGAGAGGGAATACTTCTCATGCATCCAAAATACTTGAGCCAACCACTATGCCATTTGTGTCCACCATACCTACCTACTACATGGTATTTTCCGCCATTCCAAAGTAAATTGCTTGAGTGCTACCTTTAAAATTCAATCATTCACCTTTGCAATATATAGCTCATGGGACAAATAGCTTAAAAACTATTGTGGTATTGAATATGTAATTATGCACTTTATCTCTTATTAAGTTGCTTGTTGTGCGATAACCATGTTTACTGGGGACGCCATCAACTACTCTTTGTTGAATTTCATGTGAGTTGCTATGCATGTCCGTCTTGTCTGAAGTAAGAGAGATCTACCACCTTATGGTTAAGCATGCATATTGTTAGAGAAGAACATTGGGCCGCTAACTAAAGCCATGATCCATGGTGGAAGTTTCAGTTTTGGACAAATATCCTCAATCTCATATGAGAAAAATTATTAATTGTTGTTACATGCTTATGCATAAAAGAGGAGTCCATTATCTGTTGTCTATGTTGTCCCGGTATGGATGTCTAAGTTGAGAATAATCAATAGCGAGAAATCCAATGCGAGCTTTCTCCTTAGACCTTTGTACAGGCGGCATAGAGGTACCCCTTTGTGACACTTGGTTAAAACATGTGCATTGTGATTAGGACAAGGTGCGGGCACTATTAGTATACTATGCATGAGGCTTGCAACTTGTAAGATATAATTTACATGATACATATGCTTTATTACTACCGTTGACAAAATTGTTTCATGTTTTCAAAATCAAAGCTCTAGCACAAATATAGCAATCGATGCTTTTCCTCTATGGAGGACCATTCTTTTACTTTCAATGTTGAGTCAGTTCACCTATTTCTCTCCACCTCAAGAAGCAAACACTTGTGTGAACTGTGCATTGATTCCTACATATTTGCTTATTGCATTTGTTATATTACTCTATGTTGACAATATCCATGAGATATACATGTTACAAGTTGAAAGCAACCGCTGAAACTTAATCTTCCTTTGTGTTGCTTCAATGCTTTTACTATGAATTATTGCTTTATGAGTTAACTCTTATGCAAGACTTATTGATGCTTGTCTTGAAGTGCTATTCATGAAAAGTCTTTGCTTTATGATTCACTTGTTTACTCATGTCATATACATTGTTTTGATCGCTGCATTCACTACATATGCTTTACAAATAGTATGATCAAGGTTATGATGGCATGTCACTCCAGAAATTATCTGTGTTATCGTTTTACCCGCCGGGACGAGCGTAACTAAGCTTGGGGATGCTGATACGTCTCCGACGTATCGATAATTTCTTATGTTCCATGCCACATTATTGATGTTATCTACATGTTTTATGCACACTTTATGTCATATTCGTGCATTTTCTGGAACTAACCTATTAACAAGATGCCGAAGTGCCGATTGCTGTCTCTTGTTTTTGGTTTCAGAAATCCTAGTAACGAAATATTCTCGGAATTGGACGAAATCAACGCCCAGGGGCCTATTTTGCCACGAAGCTTCCAGAAGTCCGAAGAGGAGACGAAGTGGGGCCACGAGGAGCCCAAACCCTAGGGCGGCGCGGCCCCCCCCCTTGGTCGCGCGGCCCTATGGTGTGGGGCCCTCGTGCCGCCTCCTGACCTGCCCTTCCGCCTACTTAAAGCCTCCGTTGCGAAACCCCCAGTACCGAGAGCCACGATACGGAAAACCTTCCAGAGACGCCGCCGCCGCCGATCCCATCTCGGGGGATCCAGAGATCGCCTCCGCACCCTGCCGGAGAGGGGAATCATCTCCCGGAGGACTCTACGCCGCCATGGTCGCCTCCGGAGTGATGTGTGAGTAGTCTACCCCTGGACTATGGGTCCATAGCAGTAGCTAGATGGTTGTCTTCTCCCCATTGTGCTATCATTGTCGGATCTTGTGAGCTGCCTAACATGATCAAGATCATCTATCTGTAATTCTATATGTTGCGTTTGTTGGGATCCGATGAATAGAGAATACTTGTTATGTTGATTATCAAAGTTATATCTATGTGTTGTTTATGATCTTGCATGCTCTCCGTTACTAGTAGATGCTCTGGCCAAGTAGATGCTTGTAACTCCAAGAGGGAGTATTTATGCTCGATAGTGGGTTCATGCCTGCATTGACACCGGGACAAAGGATGTGAAAGTTCTAAGGTTGTGTTGTGCTTGTTGCCACTAGGGATAAAACATTGATGCTATGTCTAAGGATGTAGTTGTTGATTACATTACGCACCATACTTAATGCAATTGTCTGTTGCTTTGCAACTTAATACCGGAGGGTTCGGATGATAACTTTGAAGGTGGACTTTTTAGGCATAGATGCAGTTGGATGGCGGTCTATGTACTTTGTCGTAATGCCCAATTAAATCTCACTATACTCATCATGATATGTATGTGCATGGTCATGCCCTCTTTATTTGTCAATTGCCCAACTGTAATTTGTTCACCCAACATGTTGTTTATCTTATGGGAGAGACACCTCTAGTGAACTGTGGACCCCGGTCCAATTCTCTTTACTGAAATACAATCTCTCGCAATACTTGTTCTATCGTTTTCTCGCAAACAATCATCTTCCACACAATACGGTTAATCCTTTGTTACAGCAAGCCGGTGAGATTGACAACCTCACTGTTTCATTGGGGCAAAGTACTTTGGTTGTGTTGTGCAGGTTCCACGTTGGCGCCGGAATCCCTGGTGTTGCGCCGCACTACATCCCGCCGCCATCAACCTTCAACGTGCTTCTTGGCTCCTCCTGGTTCGATAAACCTTGGTTTCTTTCTGAGGGAAAACTTGCTGCTGTGCGCATCATACCTTCCTCTTGGGGTTCCCAACGAACGTGTGAGTTACACGCCATCAGCGCGCGTCGTGCGGCGGCTGTCGACGTCCTCCTCGACAAGGGCGTGTATAGATGGGTGCAGTAGGGTGAGGTGAAGAGAATTGGCACGGTGGCCAGGGCTGGTGACGAAGGGAGGAAAGAGAGGGAGAACATGGCCGGCATGGCCATGGCCATGATGGTTTTGGCCCCTCTCTTAGGGTTACTATGCATGGGCTAGGGTGAGAGAAGTCAAGGGAGCAATGTGGAGGGATTTGGGGCAGGTTAGGGTAGTGTAGATCACTATTTGACTTAGTGTCAAATAGTGCCATAATTGGAATTTGCAAGTTTGCCCAATTTTTGAGTGAGTTCAAAAGGTGGCACAATTTTAATTGTGTGTGTTTGGTTAAGTCCTAGATGACCAGAGAAGATGAGGTGTGGTGGTGGAAATTCCAAATTCAAAGTATTGCAAAAATTGTTAAGTGTGAGATTGTTGAATATGTTAAAATGTTCCAACTTTGGATGAGCATAGCATTTGATCTAAAAAGAATTTGGCATGTTGATCTTTACAAAGAGTGTTCACCTTGATGTTGTCTTGGATGAGGTGCAAAGAGTTGACAAAGTTTAGTTTGAAAATTTCGAAATGCAAGGGCTCAAAGTGGTGATCAGACTATAATTGGCAGATTTGACCAATATCACATGTGAGCCAAATTTGAAGTTGAAAACCATTTGATTTGTGTTTATTTGATTCCAAAAGTTGTAGTAAGTGTTTAGTAACAATGTTCAACTAATTGTGAAGACCAAAATGGTCTGGGGTCAAAATTTATAAAAATGGCATAGGGCCATATGTGAGGGTTTTGGGATTTTCTAGCTTTTATTCTTTTATTCTTCTTTGCTTCACTTTGACAAGAGTGAGGTTTATTTGGTGTTCTATTGAGTTGGGTGAAAGGTTCACACCATTTTAGGACAATGGGGATGCCTAAGGTAAGATTTGACATTTTGCCTAAGTGCCACATATGTCTCTATGCACATGTTGCATTTGAGTTTTAATTTGACTTGGCTTGACCCAAATGGTGTTGTTGAGTGTTGAAATGGTATATAGGAGTGATCCCACCATTCACAACAAGTCCTAGGGTCAAGATTCCCAAATTCACAAATTTGCTAGGGTACTCTCAGATGCCTCTATGGCATTTTTGGTTTCTTTTTATTTTCTTTGAAAACCACTTGAATTAGGTTTGGTAAGCACTAGGTAAGGGTTATGAAGGTTTTCCAAACCTCTACACAAGGTAGAAAAGCTTAGGGTAAAATTTCACAGAAATAGCCATAGGCACATATGTCTCTTTCTTATTTAAGATCACCTCCTTTTATTTTGGTTTTTCAAAGATTTGTGACAATAGGAATGCGGTTTAGGGTTTAGTGAGGTTCACAATGGTTCACCACCATTTAGAAAAAATAATAAGAGTAGGGTTCAAGATTTATCTATTAGGGCTATATGCCCACATATGTCTTTTCTTTTATTTTTGGTTTCTCAAAATAGATCCAAATGATTTTTGAGAAGGTTAGGGTTTAAGGTTTTTCTTATTTGATTTCTTTCTCTTTTATTTTATTTGGTTGGTGATCTTCACTTGATCACTTTAGGGTTTTAGGGTTTAGCACATAAGCATAATAACACTCATCATGGCAAAACACAAATACTAGGTATGAGTACTATGCATAGCACCCAATGTAAGAAAAGTTTTTGTTGGTTCTCATTTTTGGAAAAAGGAAATTCATTTTCTCTTTGTTTTGAAATTTGGGATGTTACAAACCCTTCCCCCTTAAACAAATCTCGTCCCGAGATTTTTAAGAAAAGTTAGGTTCCTAAGAGAGATTGGGCGATATGATTTAACAGGAAAACATACTTGGCATGGCCTGAGGTGCTTCCTGTGCTTCAGCTGCATTCATGTGGTAGAGGCGGCCGTTGCGGTTGTTCTGGTTCCTTCGGGCTGCGAAGCGGCGCTGTTGCTGAGCAGGTGCAGCGGTATTGGTGGCAATCTTGGCAAGCTTCTTGGGGCACTCATTGGAGTAGTGACCCACAACTCCACATTCGTAGCAGTTGATGGTGGACTTGTCCTTGGGGTTGACGGGAACAGTGTTGCTTCCAGTCATTTGGGCAGTATTGGGGTTGTTGTTGTTGCCATTGGGGTGGTTGTTGTTGTGGGTGCGGTTGCCGTTGTTATTGTTGCTGTTGGTGTTGTGGTTGTTGTTGTTGTTGTTGCCTCCGGGCTTCGGGGGTCCTCCGTGGTTGTTGGTGTAGTTTGGGCGGTAAGTCTGCGCAGGGGGCTTGTTGTATCTTGGAGTAAATCCTCCAGATGAGTTGTTGCGGTACTTCTGGGTATTGCTGGACCCATGCTGGTTCATCATCCGGCGTTTGCGATTCTCGTTGGCTTGGTGAAGTTTCCCTTCCATCTGGATGGCTGAGTCCACCAGGGCTTCTAGGTCGGCAAAGGGAATGTTGACTAGCACTGTCTGCATCTCATCGTGCAGTCCGTTCAGAAATCTCTCCTTCCTCTTCTCATTGGTGTCGGTTTCGTCGGGGGCATACCTTAACAAGGTGAGGAACCTGTCGCGGTATTCTACCACCGACATTTTGCCTTGCTTGAGTTCACGGAACTCGTCTCTCATCTTCTTGATCAGTCCTTGGGGTACGTGATACTTGCTAAACTTCAGCTTGAAGTCCTCCCAGGTCATCATTTGCCCCGCATTCATTGCGCGGGCACTTGTCCACCAGGCTCTGGCAGGTCCTGACAGGTAATGGGTGGCGAACAGTACTTTCTCTGCGGCTTCAACTCCCGCAACTTCTAGGTTGTTCTCCATGGTCTGGAGCCAGTCATCTGCGTCGAGGGGCTCCTCGGTCTTGCTGAAAATAAGTGGGTTGGTGTTTTGAAAGTTCTTCAGTTTTGACCCAGGGTGGTCGTGGTTTCCATGGCCGTTGTTGTTCTGAGCAATCTGTTGCAGTGCGGCAATGTTGGCTTGTCGTTCAGCTCTCTCGGCTTCGCGGTCTGCCATCATCATCTCTAGCATCTGCATCATGGCGTCTTGGGTGGCGCTGCTGGTTGGTGGGGCCATCTGAATATTGAGGTAGATGATAAGATAAGAGGGAAATTTCTAGGGTTTGTTTGAGTTAAAGTTCAAAAGTTCAAAACTTGAAAACTGGAGTAGTGCCGAGGGGGTAAAAACCAGCAACACTTTTTCATTCATACCAAACATCACACATTACAAATCTAACACACCGTTGGTTTGAAGAACCATTCATTCGCTCTACGATACAAGGGGATCCTGATACAACTCACACCTACTTAAGTGCTGGAGTGATACTACTCTTCCGGGTGGATTCTTCGTCTTCACGGGTAATGTGCTTGGCGAGAGGCGAGGGTGTTGTCTAAATCCCTGCGGGTTTTGTACTGCCGGAAGTCCTGGTGTGCTACATAGTGGTTCATCTCCGTGTGTGGTGGCATGGTCATCGATCTTCCCATGGAGTCATGTCTTGGGTAGTAGATGAAGCGGGTGTTCCGGATCTTGTTCTCATTTTGTCCACATAGACGGGCAATGGCTTCTTGCATAGCTCTGACTAGTCCTTCCTTCCAAGTGTTTCCCGTTACCGAAAACCAGATGGTTTCCCATACCGGGGCTCCAAGCTTTCTTCGTAGATCAGTAGAAACTTCCCACCGAGGGGGTTCTCCGGAGTGGTTGTTGAGGGGTATTCCGAAGAACTCGGGATACAGGTGTTTTAGATATTCCACTAGTTGCTTCAAATCCTTTTCGAACCTTAGGTCGTCTCCGGGACCAAGCTGATAGAACTCCCATTGGTACTCCATCTGTGAGAAATTAGGATAAGTAAGTTAAAGAAGTAGTCAAGTGTGCAAAATTTTATGTAGGCTTGCAAAGAAAGTAGAGTATGGATTTCTCATTTTTGAAAAAGATCTCCAGGATAAGAGTAAGAACAAGTTTTCACAAATATTCACTTCATTGGTTTTTGAAACTAAGTTTTTCAGACGTCCATTCTAACTAGGGTCTCCTAAGGTCAAACAATGGCTCTGATACCAACTTGTCAACACCCGGATTTTTAAGTCCAGATGCCTGTTATGCCATACATCGCAATCCCAGGAATATTGTTGTTGCGAGACATAACAGTTGAATATCATAAGTCATCATTCATTACATATCATAGTCGTCTTACAAATAGATCACATGATCCAATATTACAATAATAGTTGAACTATTGTTTCAACACACATCACAAATACATAGCGGAAGCGTAGATCGAAGGGGACTCTATAGTCCATAGGCCAACGCTTGACGTCAGGAGTAGTCCTAGTTGTCGTAGACGTCCTGCTGTCCATCCTCTTCATATTGCTGCTCCTCTTCATAGTCTGGCCATTTGAATAGCCAGGGACAAAGCCGTGAGTACTTTAAAGTACTCGCAAACTAATACTAATGTAAGTATTAACATTTCTAGTAAGGGGGTGCTAAGCTCTAGTTTCTTTTGCATAAAGCTAATTTTAGTTCACAAGTATTTGAAATAAAGACTCTTCATGTGCTAACTAACTCAAGTGGGAACATTAGTGTCATTCCCACAACTCAGTTGTGTTTCAAGTCAAAGTCACCATTTCAAGTTTAAATCACAAGTCACCCTTCACATGTCACATTTTTGAAAATGGTCTGATGACGGAACAGTATGGCCTTTCCAACCGTCCATAACCGTGGACGCGGCTATTCGAATAGTTCTACACTCTGCAGAGGTCGTACACTTGTGCCACAACATTTGCAATAATCCGTCAGGGTTAACTGGCCCTGATTTATCACACTCCGTGTGCGGACTACCAACCATAACCTTTCACTTACATAACCTAGTATAGGAATCTCTCCCCATGAGCTTGGCCTCCCAGTGAAGACAGACAGTCAGCCTAGGAACTGCACAGGGCTTGGGTCGGACATTCACCTCATTTCACGTCATATCACATCATTTCATATTTCTTTGGAGGCAGCCCTTGGCATAACCCTGATGATGCTTGTTCAGAGGGAACCCATACTAACATACATAAACTTCTAGTTAAGCCCTACCCATATCAGGTATTGTGGGGGTACTTGTAAAATTGGAATGGTATCGCATCCGAACCCAACCATCAGTTTTTGTAAAGTTCACCATTTCATTCACCATTTCATTCACCAGTCATATTCACCCTCAAAATCTTTCAATAGAATGACTCATCATTCCAAGGTTTTCAAAGTCATGTTATTTCACATGTTCCCATCTAAAGTAGTCAATTTTATTTATTAGCACTAGCAACTAGTCATGAGGGGTGCTAACTAGCTTTCATTGCTCTAGGCTAAATTTGATGATCTTGTTCTACTCTAGACCAAGTGAATCATGAATCAAAAAGTAAACTTTGATAAACCAAAAATTAATAAAGCTTGTAAAGTAAAACTTGGGATGGGCTCATTAAGCATAAAGTAAAAATGTGGTGGTGCCTTGCTCTTGTAGAGCTTTGCACTTAGCAAGAATATTAGCTTGCAACAAAATAGCTTTCCTTAGTCTAGCTTGCAAGAGTATAGCTTGCCTTGGTAGTTGAGGTGATCAAAGTGGTCTTCTCCTCCTTGAAAGTAGACCTCCTCCTCCTCTTGATACTCCTCGGTACTAGCGTCTAAAATACGAATACGAGGTACAATCACCAAGCAATTCATTGGCTATTCTAAACATCACATGTATTCACACAAACTATTCTATTCACACAATTAATACAATTTGGTGCATTGGTGGTCTTGCTTGAGGAAAAATAATTTCCTCTCATTTCATATGTAAATGATAGTTTCCATATAGTTCTTGAGGAATAATTTCCTCTCATTGAATCTTCTTTAAGATTTAATTTCTCAAACAATCACTCATGAATTCATGTTGTCATAAGTCAACCATTCATCATCATCATTTGAGAAAATGATTTAAATGAGGCAGAGATACCTCATACTATTTAACACTTCTACAAATGATTTAAATTCTCCAAGTATTTCATATGAGATCATTTGACCAGGGGTCCAAACTTCATATGAAAGTATTTGGGACAAGATTTAAATAAAGTGAAACACCTCATATAATTTACATAAATTAAACTAGCATCACCATTTACTATTAAGTGGGTAGATGTGTTGTTTTCTTATTTAAGAAAAATAATTTCCTCTCATACTAATTAAGGTGTTACTTTTAATTACTTAGAGAAATAATTTCCTCTCATTATCTTATTAAGATTTAATTTCTCTTATGAATAATATATGACCTAGGTTGACCAAAGTCAACCTCTTCATACTTATTATTTAAGAAAATGATTTAAATGGGGTGAAGCACCTCATACACTTTAATCATAATATGGTAAAGATTTAATATCATCAAACAATTCATATGAGACCTAAATGACCAGAGTCTCTACCTTATTTTGAATTGTTCATGACAAGATTTAAATGAGAGAAAAACTCCCATGTGATTTATTAATAGTTTTGGACAATATCTTTGACTAGAAATAGCCATATAGTCCTTTAATTAAGCTAGACCATGATCATTCAAAGTAAGCATGGCATATTGTTGCAAAAACAATTAGTACAAGTGAAATGTGATTTATAGGAGTTGGAATTAACTTAAAAGCATTTTTGGTTGATTTTTAATAATTATTCTAAGGCAGAAAAGTCCCTGCCTTGTTTATTTTCCTACTTTAATTCTATAATAGATCTTGGGTTCAGTCCAGTGGCATTGTGTAGATAAAATCCTAAGCTTTTCAAATCTATAAAATTTGTAAAATTTGGCCAAGTCAAACAGATTCTATGAATTTTCAAAGTTGGAGCCAGTATTGAATTTGAATTGAATTAATTAAACCGAATTTGAATTTAACGGGCTGGCGGGAAACAGAGTTGGGCCGAATTGAATTAAAACGGCCCACGTCCAGCCCACCACGGTCCACAGACGCGTGGGCTGCCTGATAGCGCGGGACCCGCCTGTCAGCGGCTCACTGACCCCGAATCGGTACGGGGGAGGGACGGCCGTTGGATTACAACGCGATCGTGCGGCGCACGATCGTCGTCTCCTCCGACGAGAGGGCTTACTGGCGCGGCGAGGCACGGGGGTCGACGGCGAGCAGGGACTCCGGCGAGCGGTGGCGTTGACGCGCGGCGAGGTTGTCGTCGACGGCGAGTGCGCTGGTACCAGTGGCATCGCCGATGGTGCTCCAATTCGTCGACGATGATCTCAGGTCCGCTGCGGGCTCCGGCGATCGATTGGACGGCTCCGGTGAGTAATCGAGTGAGAGGAGTGGACGAGGAGGCTCAGAGATGGGAGGAGAAGGTGGTGGCGTGCTTGGTTTGGCTCGGGGAGCTCCCTATTTATAGATGCCAGGGGTGCTGTGAGGCGTGGGTGAGGTCAACGGCGAAGTCGTCGGTCCACAGCGGCGAAGGAGCGAGGAAGGAGCGCAGTAGGTAGGCGACGTCATGGCGGTCCTTGGGGCATTAATGGCGCGGTACGGCGAGGCGTACGACGGTCGGGCGATGGCGTGTACTGGCGCGGATGCGGCGGGATCCCGTCCTTGTCTCCGGCGGCGGTGGGCACGGGTCGTGGTCGCGCGCGTGTCTGGCGCGTCCGTGGTGGCATGGTGATGCTCACGGCGTCGAGAGGAGGTACAGGGCGTGACCGAGGTGGTGGCGCGGCGCGTGTCCAGTGGTGCCCGTACGTGCACTGCTGCGACGTCAGCGGCATGTCCTGGCCGTCCTGGGCGCGCGTCGTGCGGCGGCTGTCGACGTCCTCCTCGACAAGGGCGTGTATAGATGGGTGCAGTAGGGTGAGGTGAAGAGAATTGGCACGGTGGCCAGGGCTGGTGACGAAGGGAGGAAAGAGAGGGAGAACATGGCCGGCATGGCCATGGCCATGATGGTTTTGGCCCCTCTCTTAGGGTTACTATGCATGGGCTAGGGTGAGAGAAGTCAAGGGAGCAATGTGGAGGGATTTGGGGCAGGTTAGGGTAGTGTAGATCACTATTTGACTTAGTGTCAAATAGTGCCATAATTGGAATTTGCAAGTTTGCCCAATTTTTGAGTGAGTTCAAAAGGTGGCACAATTTTAATTGTGTGTGTTTGGTTAAGTCCTAGATGACCAGAGAAGATGAGGTGTGGTGGTGGAAATTCCAAATTCAAAGTATTGCAAAAATTGTTAAGTGTGAGATTGTTGAATATGTTAAAATGTTCCAACTTTGGATGAGCATAGCATTTGATCTAAAAAGAATTTGGCATGTTGATCTTTACAAAAAGTGTTCACCTTGATGTTGTCTTGGATGAGGTGCAAAGAGTTGACAAAGTTTAGTTTGAAAATTTCGAAATGCAAGGGCTCAAAGTGGTGATCAGACTATAATTGGCAGATTTGACCAATATCACATGTGAGCCAAATTTGAAGTTGAAAACCATTTGATTTGTGTTTATTTGATTCCAAAAGTTGTAGTAAGTGTTTAGTAACAATGTTCAACTAATTGTGAAGACCAAAATGGTCTGGGGTCAAAATTTATAAAAATGACATAGGGCCATATGTGAGGGTTTTGGGATTTTCTAGCTTTTATTCTTTTATTCTTCTTTGCTTCACTTTGACAAGAGTGAGGTTTATTTGGTGTTCTATTGAGTTGGGTGAAAGGTTCACACCATTTTAGGACAATGGGGATGCCTAAGGTAAGATTTGACATTTTGGCTAAGTGCCACATATGTCTCTATGCACATGTTGCATTTGATTTTTAATTTGACTTGGCTTGACCCAAATGGTGTTGTTGAGTGTTGAAATGGTATATAGGAGTGATCCCACCATTCACAACAAGTCCTAGGGTCAAGATTCCCAAATTCAAAAATTTGCTAGGGTACTCTCAGATGCCTCTATGGCATTTTTAGTTTCTTTTTATTTTCTTTGAAAACCACTTGAATTAGGTTTGGTAAGCACTAGGTAAGGGTTATAAAGGTTTTCCAAACCTCTACACAAGGTAGAAAAGCTTAGGGTAAAATTTCACAGAAATAGCCATAGGCACATATGTCTCTTTCTTATTTAAGATCACCTCCTTTTATTTTGGTTTTTCAAAGATTTGTGACAAGAGGAATGAGGTTTAGGGTTTAGTGAGGTTCACAATGGTTCACCACCATTTAGCAAAAATAATAAGAGTAGGGTTCAAGATTTATCTATTAGGGCTATATGCCCACATATGTCTTTTCTTTTATTTTTGGTTTCTCAAAATAGATCCAAATGATTTTTGAGAAGGTTAGGGTTTAATGTTTTTCTTATTTGATTTCTTTCTCTTTTATTTTATTTGGTTGGTGATCTTCACTTGATCACTTTAGGGTTCTAGGGTTTAGCACATAAGCATAATAACACTCATCATGGCAAAACACAAATACTAGGTATGAGTACTATGCATAACACCCAATGTAAGAAAAGTTTTTGTTGGTTCTCATTTTTGGAAAAAGGAAATTCATTTTCTCTTTGTTTTGAAATTTGGGATGTTACATGAAACGACGCCTAAAAACAACATCACCGTGCAATGGACTGTCAGCGAAGTAGTCGGCGTAGAGCATGCAATAGCCCTCCATTCGCTGCCTCGGCTTGCACTTCCGGCGACCTGGTGCTGACCCACCACGGCGACCAATGGCCTTCTGAGCGTACAAGCCGGACAGGCAAGGTAGGATCAACATGTGCTCCTCGTCTTGGACGGCGGCTGCCATCTCTTCTTCAAAAAGCTCGACAAACATCTGCTCCTCCTCGTCGTCGGAGTCCATGTCCGGCTAGGCAAATGGACGAACACCCGTCGGGCGTGTCGACGAGGCGAGATGCGAGGGAGTTGCCCGACGACGGAATATAGGCAGACGACACGACAGACGGCGGAATATAGGCTGTTGGGTGGAGGAACGGCGGGGTTCAGGCAACCGGCCGGCGGATTGGAGAGGGGTGGTGCCGGCGGCGACAGAGCAACGAGAGGGGAGGGGGATTTGCGACGAGAAAGTGGTGAGGTTCGTGCGTTCTCTCGCCGACAGAGCGGGCCCGTCCCCGCTTTTCTCTCGTCCGGAGTCCCCGAGCGCACCCCGGGGGGCCGGGATGGTCTGGGCTCTCTAGATGGATTAAGGGCCTATTTCGGAGAAAAACGAGTAACCGGAGACGCGGCTGGGCCGAATAACATCGTCCGGATGAAGAAAAAAAAGTCTATCGAAGACCTAATCAGAAAGACGGCTGGAGATGCTCTAACTTGTAGTTCATTCCATGTCCACAACTGGATTCGCAAAGTTATGTGGTAAATGTATGTTCATATCCTTTTATGCTCGACTTGCTCAACTGTAACAGTCGCTAAATATATAAGTAGTAGCATTTCATCTCTTCTTGTGATGAGATTGTATTCGTGTGGTGGTTTCAGATAATGGCCAAGCGCTGAAAGGGATGGATGCGACAGCTAGGACTTTGGGATGGGTACGACACAGCTTTCAGAATTCAGATGACAAATGGCCTAGCTCTATCGCTCGTTACCTTGCCTAGGGTTTTTTGTATTGTACCGGGTGATCGTGACTGGTGAGGATCGCTCCAAGAGGAGCCAGGCTGGCTCGCCCCGGCCCAGCCCAAGGAGGCCCAAGTAGATGTGATATGTTCTCTCGGTTTCACCCGAACAGCGTGGCAACCTTTTTCTGCTTTTTTTTTGATAAACAATACTAAGAAGATATCCATTACAACCGGCTTTTGCAAACTTAAAAAAATTAGTCGAGACATCAAGAATACATACAAGATGGACACAAAAATACCCTGCAAAAGTGATAAGCAACTCGTAATAGAGGAAACAACCTCCACCATTGGCAACACCCGAGTTGTAAAAGAGTGTCTCTAACAGCGACACCTCTATGAAAAGAACCGTGTAGAAGCACCTTCATCACTCGATCTAACCACCAAATTTAGATTGTGGCTTTTCATACTGGAATAAATCTAATGAAAGTGGATCTAGTTCACCTAGTGGGTTTTGAAGATTAGTGAGTACGATTACATGACTAATGATATAATGGGCGTCATTTTAATTGCAAACGGTCTTACATCCAACGGTCTCCGATGTGTGTCGGGTCACGTGCGACAATGTTTGGTAGGCCCCAACGGCCACACACATCGGGTTGTACTAGTGAGAAGAAATATATATAGTCTCATGAAGTATATTTAATCTATGGATGTCGATCCCTCAAAATGTCGAGAGAAAAACATGGCTTGGAACTAGAAGGATGGAGATGGTTATTCTATGGTGGTTTGAATAACCAGTTTGAGTATATGGCAAACCGTACTATAAAGAGGGGTAAGATAGCCGAAACTCAATTCGGCTCTCAGGTGCGTATGATCCCTCTACCATAAAAACATATTTCCAAGTGTTCAAAAAATTTGAAAAAAAAATTACATGTACATCTCCATAATATATGTGTATTCGTCAAGTTTCACGAAAAAATGATATTTTTTGTAGTCTAAGCGAAAAAGAGAAAATTTATCTTGTGACAAGTCTTTGTTTCAGCACCGAATTTTGTCTTTTTTACACACGCCACATGACATGTCGATTTTTCATGAAACGACTTTGTGAGCACGTAGCACATGAAGATGTACGTGCGAAATTTTTGTTTCAATTTTTTTGACATTTTAAAGTGTGTCTAACATGTATTTCAAAATAAAGGGAGCATATGCTCCCATGTGCCAAAACATCACTCCCGATAGGATAGCTAAGTCAGTGGTCAAATTAACTTGATTGTTTGGTATGCTAGAATCAGTTCTTTACAACATGTCGTTTGGAAATATGTTTTGGGATGTTCTATATAATCGGTTCGAACATTGTCGGTGTAACCGATTTTGACCACTCTTGTGAGGGTTGCGACTTAGTTGTTTTGATGTGCATGAAGGATGTCCATATTAGATCGATTTGTCATACTGTTGTGTAGATCTATGCTTAATGTTGCTTATCTGTTGTTTTTGAAGGGTTTTGGTGCCCAAGAGGCAATAATAAACGAATATTTATTATCACCAATCCATGTTCATGATAATGTTTATATACCATGCTTATTGTATTATCTGAAAACATAATACATGTGTGGAATATGAATACAATGTGTCTCTAGTATGGCTCTATACTAGTTCATGAAATAAGTGTTAGTTATTGGTTTCCGTAGCCATGGACATAGTGTCACTTATTAGCGAGGTCATATTATTAAGGAGAATAATATGACGGACTTGGCATAATCAAAGCGTACCAATTGATCGCGTTACATAGTTCTAATTGTGAAGCTTTCCTGTTGTCATCTATACTATTCCTTTGACCATGAGATTATACAAATCCCCGGGTACTGGAAGAATGCATAGCTTGTTGCACACGTCACTTCGTAATTGGGTGATTATAAAGCTATCTCGTTTGTGTTCCATAAGATACTTGTTAGGTTGTATGTTATCAAGAGTGGGATTTATCCATCCAAGTAACGGAAAGATATTCTCTGAGTTCTCTCGGTAATACACACTCAATCTCTTGCAAGCTCGTGACTATGTCACATGAGGGTGCGCTATTATGACGATAAAAGAGTACTTACCGGTAACGAGATAAGAACAAGGTATGAAGGTACCAACGATAAAATCTCGGGTAACTGATATCGCAGGACATGCAAAATATATATGAATGCCATAAGTAATTCACTCAATAAGATCATCATTGAATATGTGGGATTAATATGGATCTTCACATCCCTATATTAAGCATTGACTATGGACATAGTCATGTCTGCATAATCGCGAACCCGTAGGGTCACACACTTATGGTTCAACGCCGCTATGGATAGAGATATATTAAGTGAAGTGTTTTCAGTGTCCCGAATGGATTCGAGGATATCACGGATGGATTCGAAAGGGCGACAAACTTGTAGAGGAGCTTTCCTTTTCCTATTCCGATTCACTTGGGGACTTCCTTATTTGGTTCCAGTATGAGTTTGATAAGGTTTGACCGAGAGTCCAATTAGGATTCAGATATCCTATGGCCTCTCGGTGGTAGCCTTTATATACGGGAGGCCCGGGCTGGACAAAACATCACAAGTCCACAAGAGCCACGCGACCCCGAGCTCCCCACGCCTAGCGCCGCCGACGGCCGCCACCCACCGCCGTCGGTCGTTGCTCATCCCCGTTGGGGTCTTCCTCCGTACTCTGTCGTTTACCTCTGTTGGTCCTCGGACCTGCGCTGGTGATCGCCGAAATCTCGTCAGAACCCTAATTCTGGCGAACTCCGAAAAGTTAGTTTGGGCGAAGCCCTGTTAGATTTGCACCAAGTTAGTCGTCACACCATCGTCACGCTGGAGCGATCTCTCTAACTCGACTCCAACTTGCTGGAACAAGAAGGAGCCGACGTCGTCAAGCCGTACGTGTGCATCACCTTGGAGCCGCCGCACAAACGACGGAGTTGATCGAGTTGGATCGCCAAGATTGAACGGATCGTGATCGTCTACATCGACACCAACCGTTAAGCTTCCGCACCCGATTTGCAACGTTACGCAAATCAAGTTACTGCATCGTTACATGCATCTCCTAGATTAGATCTTGGTGGTTTATTCGTTTTTGCGTAGGAAATTTTTTGTTTTCTATGCTACGAATTCCTAAAGTTCTCCATGTCTTTCCTGCATACCATGATGTGGATTTGCATCAAAATATCGTCGAGTAACTAGTTCTTGGTCCATTATCCTTTGCACATGCCTGATCGACACTCAATACATCTACGTTCCGGAGACCCGGGATAACGCAGCTATGCTTTCTCTCACGTACCCTCAGAGAGCGGAGATTCTCTCTGAGCAGGGCGATGGAGGCTTACGTTTTGTTCTAGCCGACCAGGATGAGCACCTTGCTCGCACCTTGTACAAGTAGAAGGTGATCAAGGCCGACAAATCTCACATCATAGGGGGCTTGAAGGGAGAGAAGGCCACTATGAAGTGGTCTCCATTCATGTCTACCTTTGTGCTAAAGAAGATGTGCAGGATCATCAAGAGTGGAGTGAGGACTTAAAAAGGGTTCAAAGAGGTGCATTTTAACAAGGTAGCCAAGAAGGTTCATGACTAATATGGGTCGGAGGTGTCCTCACTGAAGGTGTACAACCACCTTTGCAAGATCCCACGACATGTCGTTCCCAAGATCGAAGAACATGGAGTACCAAAGATCGCAGGTCATGGCGAAGCAAGTAGGCCCAATGACTTCATCATCGCCTGACTGGTGATCTTGGTCATGTATTTCATATTCTGGTAAACGTCTTTGATCGCATGAAATAAACATGTAAGACCCTAAACCACGAACTAATAGATGGTAAGATCACCATGTAGAGGTGTGTGGTGACCATAACAGGCCATATGCAACCTCCCAACCAGGCATGTTGCATCAGCACATACCAAAATCTCGATATGTTACCAAACAACCAGAGCGGGCACAAATGGCGCCTTCATGCAGGCTGAAATGTTGGCAACCAATCGTAGTGAAAAAATAGGCCTAGACTCAGGTTTTTCTCATGCAACAGTTTGCGGGCCAAAACCCATAAACGAGAAAAAAAACATGCGAGCGACCAAACAATCCCTTAGCCTCTCCAACAAAGTCCTACAACTGTTGGCAACAACTTGAATTTTGGAAAAGCATCTCGCGTGTTTGTTCTATATGTCTCTTACTTCATGTATCACTTTGTTTCATCTTGTTGCTACAACTAGTGTATTTCCAGTTGTTTCAATTTACTTGCTCTAATTCGCAGTATTACCTTGTTCTCAATGAATAAGAGTATAAATTCAGTTAGAGTTAAAACTACAAAGTGTAAAGGTATTTATGTCCTTAATGTTATTTTGGTGTTTCGTGTGTACAAGGTTAGAGAGGACTAACATTTACCTCAAGATCATCTACAGGTCTAGTCCTCTCTCCCTCTTGCGTCGGTCCATGTTTGTGAAAAGAAGAAAAGAGAAAAAGGAATTGAAGACGGTGTCCGAATGAGTGCTTCACGGAAAATAAGAGAAGAAAAAGGGACTTGAAGACGGAGTTGGGATGAGTGCTTCATGGAAAATAAGATAAGAGGAAGGGACTCGGAGATGGATTATCGATGAGTGCTTCACGATAGATCTTCCTTTCCAGTTTTCTCTCTTGAGTATAGGACCCCGCACAAATAAGAGGGGGATCGAAGTTTTTATTGGTACTTGGCTCAAATCCTTCTTTGATATTCTCTACAATAATTCGCCTTTTTTCAACCTTTGTCTCCCGAAGTTTCACTTGAAAATCAGCTTTTATTGATCTTCTTCCTTGCCAAAAAACAACAATTCCGTCCGGTCATACCGGCCACCCCGTGCAGCTCATGTTTCTTCTCTTTTCGGCGAAGCAGCTGGTCAGGCCAGTCTAACCGGGCTGCCATCTGGTCATACCGGCCAACATGGTTGTGAAAGGACACAGATGCCGCCTAGAGGGAGGTGAATAGGCGGTATAAAACTTTTACGAATATGGCTTAACAAATACGGAATAAAACTAGTGTTTAATTTGTCAAGCACAATACCTATATAACTAAGGTTCACCTATGTGCACCAAGAACTTATGCTAATAAATACAAGTAACTATGTGATAGCAAGATATATACCTTCAAGCACGAAGGCTATCACAATGTAAAGTGCATAAGTAAAGAGCTTGGGTATAGGAATAACCGAAGTGACGCGGAGACAACGATGTATCCCGAAGTTCACACTCTTGCGAGTGCTACTCTCCGTTGGAGCGGTGTGGAGGACAAGTCACTCCAAATGCACGACGGCCACCGTATTCTCCTCGAGAATTCCCACCAAAAGGGATGTCCGTGATCCACTATGGAACCTTAGGGTGGTCACCGAACCCGCACAAAGCTTGGGCTATCTCCACAACTTAATTGGAGGCTCCCAATAAATCGCCACAAAGGTCTTGCCCTTGAAGAATCTCCACAACTTAATTGGAGTCCCCAAGAATACCACAAATACCACTAAGCCGTCTAGGGTCCAAAGAACCAAGAGGAATAAGCTCCCAAAGTGAATATCTCACGAACTTTCACCTCTACGTATCACCGCAGAGAAGTCACACCGATGCACCAAATGCAATGGCAAGAACACCACAAAGATGCTCCAATCCTTCACTCTCAAATTCCAACAAAGCTACTAAAGCTATTGGGAGAATAAGAGAGGAAGAACAAAGAGGAAAACACAAAATTCTCTAAGATCTAGATCCCAAAGATTTACTCACAAAGAGATGATTTGGTTTGGTCAAAGTGTGGATCTAGATCTTCTCAATCTTTCTCTCAAATAGATGCAAGAATCATGGGATGGGGAGAAAGATCTCAAGCTCAAAGAGATCAACAACCATGGTGGAGAGCTTGAGAGAGGGAGGAAGAAGAAGCATTTAAGTGGCCCAGATTTATGCCTGTTGGACTCAGCCAACTATAGGGCCGACACTACCGCCGAAGTGGGCCGGTAGTACCGCACCCATGAGCAAGTCAACACGCAAAAGGAGCGAGCAGGGTTCGAGCGAGGGGCGTGCGGCGAGCGGGGACACGGGCATGCGAGGGGATCAGGGCGAGCGAGCAGCGCAACACTGAGCTAGGCGAGCGGGCGCTGCGGGCGATCTCGCGCGGGGCCAGTGAGGCGAGCGAGCGTGAGTGCTAGCCAGGTCAGACCACGTGGGTGGGGCCCAGCGCGAGTGGAGGGCCACGTGATGGGAGCAAAGCGTGCAGGAGGCAGGAGATGGCCACGCGCTGGCGAAGAGCTGGTACCTCCGGCCTGGGCTGGCCGGTACTGTTGGAGATATGCCCAAGAGGCAATAATAAAGTGGTTATTAAATATCTTTATGTTTATGATAAATGTTTACATACATGCTATAATTGTATTAACCGAAACATTGATACATGTGTGTTATGTGAACAACAAGGAGTCCCTAGTAAGCCTCTTGTATAACTAGCTTGTTGATTAATAGATGATCATCGTTTCATGATCATGAACATTGAATGTTATTAATAACATGGTTATGTCATTGATGAATGATGTAATGGACACACCCAATTAAGCGTAGCATAAGATCACGTCATTAAGTTCATTTGCTATAAGCTTTCGATACATAGTTACCTAGTCCTTCGACCATGAGATCATGTAAATCACTTATGCCGCAAGGGTACTTTGATTACATCAAACGCCACTGCATAAATGGGTGGTTATAAAGGTGGGATTAAGTATTCGGAAAGTATGAGTTGAGGCATATGGATCAAGAGTGGGATATTGTCCATCCCGATGATGGATAGATATACTCTGGGCCCTCTCGGTGGAATGTCGTCTAATTAGCTTGCAAGCATATGAATGGTTCATAAGAGATGACATACCACAGTACGAGTAAAGAGTACTTGTCAGGAGACGAGGTTGAACGAGGTATAGCGATACCGATGATCAAACCTCGGACAAGTAAAATATCGCGTGACAAAGGGAATTGGTATCGTATGTAAATGGTTTAATCGATCACTAAGTCATCGTTGAATATGTGGGAGCCATTATGGATCTCCAGATCCCACTATTGGTTATTGGTCGGAGAGAGGTCTCAACCATGTCTGCATAGTTCGCGAACCGTAGGGTGACACACTTAAGGTTTGATGTCGTTTAAGTAGATATGGAATATGGAATGGAGTTCGAAGTTTTGTTCGGAGTCTCGGATGGGATCCAGGACATCACGAGGAGTTCCGGAATGGTCCGGAGAATAAGATTCATGTATAGGAAGTCATTTTCCAAGTTTGAAAATGATCCGGTGCATTTATGGAAGGTTCTAGAAGGTTCTAGAAAAGTCCGGAAGAAATCACCATGGAAGGTAGAGTCCCGGAGGGACTCCACCTAGCATGGCCGGCCAGCCTAAGGAGGAGGATTCCCAGGTGGACTCCACCCGATGGTGGCCGGCCACCCCCCCTAAGGAAAGGGTGGGAGTCCCACCTTGAGTAGGAGTCCCACATTGGGTAGGTTTCCCACCTTATGGCAAGTTTTGAGTTGGGGTCTTATTCGAAGACTTGGAGTCAAACTCTTGGGGGTTTCACCTATAAAAAGAGGGACAAGGGGAAGGGGCCGGCCACTCAAGCCACCAAAAATGGTGCGCACCCCTTGATGCCGGCGCCCAAGCCCCCCTCTCCCCAAACCCTAGCCGCCCCTCCTCCACATATCTCTCCCGCAGCGCATAGGCGAAGCCCTGCCGGAGATCTCCACCACCACCGCCACCACGCTGTCGTGCTGCCGAGATTCCGTGGAGGATCTACTACTTCCGGTGGCCGCTGGAACGTGGAGAAGGACGTCGTCTTCATCAACACTGAACGTGTGACCGAGTACGGAGGTGCTGCCCGACTGTGGCACCGTCAAGATCTTATACGCGCTTTTGAAAGCGGCACGTGATCATCTTCTGCAACAACGAGATCTAATCTCGTAGGCTTTGGAAATCTTCTAGGGTCACTATAAGAAAAGTTGCCATGGCCGACGAAGTTGAAGTCGCGCCGTGGTTGCTGGTGTACCATGGCCGACGATTTTTGGTCTCTCCGTTGTGCATGTCAAAACGTTTTTTTTCTCGTTTTTGAGGCCACCTAGCCCGACGAAAACGGCCAAAACGTGGCGTATGGTGTCCCGGGACGTGGTGCATCTCGAATTCTCGGGTTCGCCGGCCGAGTCAACGCAAATCCGCACCGCCGAGGGATGTAGGGCCCAGATGGCAGTCTCTCTAGCATTGTTTTTTTCTCGATCGCGCCATCTCGTTCAACGCTCTCCGATCGAGCCATTTACGGTGCAGGATCATGGGTCCCGCATGTCATCCTCTATGAACCAAAATTCTTTCTATTCTTGGATTTTTTTTGACCCCCTGATTTCTGGCTACTTCCTTTTTCTTTTGATCCCTTGCCGCCTGATACGTCCAATTTGCATCACTATTTTATATCATAATTTGCTGTTATTCATTGATATATTTCATATTTGGAAATGATACTTATGTTATTTCATCTATTTTGCATATTTCATGATTATTTGGGGATCGCGCACCGGAGCCAGGATTCTGCTGGAAAAAGCACCGTCAGAATGCAATATTTCGGAAGATCAACAGTTGACGGAAATTATACGAAAAATCCTATTTTTCCAGATGACGAAGGGAGCCAGAAGGAGGAGCCGAGGGGACCCGAGGTGGGCCCACCTCATAGGCCGGCGCGGCCCAAGGCCTAGCCGCGCCGCCCTGTGAGGAGGGGGCCCACAGCCCTCTCTCGTCTCCTTTTCTTCGCGTACGCCTTCGTCCCGAAAACCTAAGCTCCAGAGGGTACATCGCGAAGAGACACAGCCGCCTCTGCGGGGCGGAGAACACCAGAGAGAAAAGAGCTCTCCGGCGGGCAGGAATCCGCCGGGGAAATTCCCTCCCGGAGGGGGAAATCGACGCCATCGTCACCGTCATCGAGCTAGACATCATCTCCATCACCATCGTCATCATCTCCATCATCATCACCGCCATCTCCACCGCTGCACCTCGTTACCGCTGTAACAATTCGGGTTGGATCTTGATTGTTTGATAGGGGAAACTCTCCCGGTGTTGATTTCTACTTGTTATTGATGCTATTGAGTGAAACCATTGAACCAAGGTTTATGTTCAGATTGTTATTCATCATCATATCACCTCTGATCATGTTCCATATGATGTCTCGTGAGTAGTTCGTTTAGTTCTTGAGGACATGGGTGAAGTCTAAATGTTAGTAGTGAATTATGGTTGAGTAATATTCAATGTTATGATATTTAAGTTGTGGTGTTATTCTTCTAGTGGTGTCGTGTGAACGTCGACTACACGACACTTCACCTTTATGGGCCTAGGGGAATGCATCTTGTACTCGTTTGCCAATTGCGGGGTTGCCGGAGTGACAGAAACCTGAGCCCCCGTTGGTATATCGATGCAGGAGGGATAGCAGGATCTCAGAGTTTAAGGCTGTGGTTAGATTTATCTTAATTACTTTCTTGTAGTTGCGGATTCTTGCAAGGGGTATAATCACAAGTATGTATTAGTCCTAGGAAGGGCGGTACATTAGCATAGGTTCACCCACACAACACTTATCAAAACAATGAAGATTAATTAGCCGTATGTAGCGAAAGCACTAGACTAAATTCCCGTGTGTCCTCAAGAACGTTTGGTCATTATAAGTAAACAAACCGGCTTGTCCTTTGTGCTAAAAAGGATTGGGCCACTCGCTGCAATTATTACTCTCGCACTTTACTTACTCGCACTATACATCAAAACCCCCTGAATACTTGTCTGTGAGCATTTACAGTGAATCCTTCATCGAAACTGCTTGTCAACACCTTCTGCTCCTCGTTGGGATCGACATTCTTACTTATCGAAGATACTACGATACACCCCCTATACTTGTGGGTCATCAAGACTATTTTCTGGCGCCGTTGCCGGGGAGTGAAGCGCTATTGGTAAGTGGAATTGGTAAGGGAAATTTCTACTGTTTGTGCTGATTTTATTTCTGCCTACTGCTATAATTCATTATGGAGAGATCTTCTCTTGAGTGTTTATTTGGGAAATCTACTACTACTGCAAAGGTAGTGGATGAGGCGCCAGGAAAGGAAGAAATACCATACAAAATACCTATGAAAATTATTGAACGTGTAGTGGGTAACCGTTATACAGGGGATGGAACTGTCCACCCTGGAGATCATTTACTGTTCTTACATGAATTATGTGGTTTATTCAAGTGTGCAGGTATTGCTATGGATGAAGTGAGGAAGAAACTATTCTCTATATCGCTGTCTGGTAAAGCGGCGCATTGGTATAAATTAATGGATAATGGGGATTCTCTTGAATGGAATGATATTGTGCCCCGGTTTTATTCTAAGTTCTATCCTCCAAGTGAGATTCACAAAGACCGGAATCGCATATATAATTTCTGGCCTCATGATGGAGAAAGTATTGCCCAAGCGTGGGGGAGATTGAAGTCTTTAATGCTCAAATGCCCCATTCATGAGCTTCCTGGTAATATTATTATTGATAATTTCTATGCAAGACTTTCTTTTCAAGACAAGACCTTGCTGGATACTTCTTGTTCTGGATCATTTACACGCAACAAGGAAGAGTTTAAAAGGGACCTTCTTAATCGAATCCAAGAAAATACTGAAGGATGGGAGAACGACAAGGATAGAGAATCAGGTATAAATTATGATTATAAATGCATTGAAGCTTTTATGGATACTGATAAATTTTGTAATATGAGTGCTACTTATGGTCTTGATTCTCAAGTTGCTGCAAATCTTTATAAAGCTTTTGCCTCTCATTATGAATTGCCAAAGAAGAACTTTGATAAGTATCATGAACCGTATAAAGATAAAATTGATTCATCTATAAATAAATGTGTTGTAGTTGAAACTGTTGATCATGTTATTCCTGAAGCTTATATTGAAAAAACTCCTTTCCCTGCTAAAATGAAGGAGTACTCTGTTATAAATAGTGCGGTTCATAAAAGTGAAAAGAAACCTATAGAACCTGAAGAACAAATAAAAGTTGAACCTCTGTTGCAATAATTAAAGATCTTGTGACCGAAAATGTGGAGGATGGTCATATTATTTTCTGTGAAGATGCCTCCAATATTGTTTCGCATCCTAATAAGTCTAGGAAAGCTAGTGTTCCTATGCTATCTGTTAGAATTGGTGATCATTGTTATTATGGTTTATGTGATATTGGTGCAAGTATTAGTGCTATTCCTTATGAGCTTTACACGGAGATTATGCACGAAATTGGTTCTTGTGAACTTGAAGATATTGATGTGGTTATTCGGCTGGCTAATAGAGAAACTATCTCTCCAATTGGTATTGTTCGAGATGTGGAAGTTCTATGTGGTAAGATTAAATATCTTGCTGACTTTTTGGTACTTGGTTCTGCTGCTAGTAAATATTGTCCTATTATTTTTGGTAGACCTTTTCTAAATACTTGTGGAGCTATTATAGATTGCAAGAAAGAGAAAATTTTGACTAAATTTGCTGGTGAATCTTATGAGTTTAACTTCTCTAAATTTACCAAAACTCCTTATAAAGCTGATTTGCCTAATAATGATTTTAAAGTTGAACAGTGTGCATCTATTGCTCTTGCTCCTAGTAATCCTTTGCAGCAACATTTGGAGAATAGTGAGAGTGAAGTTTTTAGGGAAGAAAGAGATGAGCTTGATGAAATTTTCCTTCGTCAACCTATTCTTGAGCATGATTTACCGGTGGAAGATCTGGGTAGAACACCACCACCAAAGGAAGATCCTGTCTTTGATTTAAAACCATTGCCTGATAATCTTAAATATGCTCATATTGATGATAAGAAAATATATCCTATTATTATTAGTTCTAAGCTTTCAGAGTTTGAAGAAGAAAGGTTATTGGAAATACTGAAGAAACACCGAGGTGCTATTGGCTACACTCTTGATGACTTGAAGGGGATTTCTCCCTCTATTTGCCAACACGCCATTAATATGGAAGATGATGCGAAAACTGTTGTTGAACCTCAGCGTCGTCTAATTCCTAAGATGAAGGATGTGGTAAGGAATGAGGTATTAAGACTCCTTGAAGCTGGTATTATATATCCTATTGCTGATAGTAGATGGGTTAGTCCTGTGCATTGTGTTCCTAAGAAAGGAGGAATGACTGTTGTGCCTAATGATAATGATGAGCTCATACCTCAAAGAGTAGTTGTAGGGTATAGAATGTGCATTGATTTTCGAAAAGTTAATAAGGTTACTAAGAAAGATCATTACCCTTTACCATTTATTGATCAAATGTTAGAAAGGTTGTCTAAAAATACTCATTTTTGCTTTCTTGATGGTTATTCTGGGTTTTCACAAATTGCTGTTAAAACTAAAGATCAAGAGAAAACCACTTTCACTTGTCCCTATGGAACTTATGCTTATAGGCGTATGCCTTTTGGTTTATGTAATGCTCCTGCTACTTTTCAAAGATGCATGTCTGCTATTTTTCATGGCTTTTGAGAGAGTATTGTAGAGGTATTCATGGATGATTTTTCTGTCTATGGGAATTCTTTTGATAATTTCTTGCGGAACCTTGATAAAGTTTTGCAGAGATGCGAAGAAACTAACCTTGTTCTTAATTGGGAGAAATGCCACTTTATGGTTAATGAAGGAATTGTATTGGGACATAAAATTTCCGAGAGAGGTATTGAAGTTGATAGAGCTAAAGTTGAAGCCATTGAGAAGATGCCCTATCCTAGGGATGTTAAAGGTATTCGTAGTGTTCTTGGTCATACTGGGTTTTATAGGAGGTTTATTAAAGACTTCTCCAAGATTTCAAAGCCTCTTACTAATCTTCTTCAAAAAGACGTACCTTTTGTTTTTGATGATGATTGTAAGGAAGCTTTCGAAACTCTAAAGAAAGCCTTAACAACTGTCCCTATAGTTGAACCTCCTGATTGGAACTTACCATTTGAAATTATGTGTGATGCTAGTGATTTTGCTGTAGGCGCTGTTCTTGGACAGCGAGTAGATAAAAAACTGAATGTTATTCATTATGCTAGTAAAACTCTTGATGCTGCTCAAAGAAATTATGCTACTACTGAAAAGGAATTGTTAGCCGTAGTCTTTGCTTGTGATAAGTTTAGATCTTATATCGTTGATTCAAAAGTTACTATTCATACTGATCATGATGCAATTAGATACCTTATGACAAAGAAAGATGCTAAGCCAAGGCTTATTAGATGGGTACTTCTTTTGCAAGAATTTGATCTGCATATTGTAGATAGGAAAGGTGCTGATAATCCTGTTGCTGATAATTTGTCTAGATTGGAAAATATTGCTTATGATCCTGTTCCTGTTAATGATAGTTTTCCAAATGAACAATTGGCTGTAATAAAGGTGAGTTCGCGAGACAGTCCTTGGTATGCTGATTATGCTAACTTTATTGTTTCCAAGTACTTGCCTCCAACCTTTTCAGCTCAGCAAAGGAGGAAATTCTTTTATGACTTGAGGCATTATTTTTGGGATGACCCACACTTATATAAAGAAGGAGTGGATGGTATTCTGCGAAGATGTGTTCCCGAATATGAGCAACAAGAGATATTGAGTAAATGTCATGGGAGTGCTTATGGAGGACATCACGCCGGAGATAGAACCGCGCAAAAGGTTCTACAATCAGGTTTTTATTGGCCAACTCTCTTCAAAGATGCAAGGAAGTTTATTTTATCTTGTGATGAATGTCAAAGGGTTGGTAATATCTCTAGACGCAATGAAATGCCTATGAATTATACTCTTGTTATTGAACCGTTTGATTGTTGGGGATTTGACTTCATGGGACCTTTTCCCTCTTCAGAAGGTAACACTCATATACTTGTTGCTGTTGATTATGTTACTAAATGGGTGGAAGCTATACCTACAAAAAGTGCTGATGGTGAGACCTCTTTAAGAATGCTTTTAGACATTATTTTTCCTAGATTTGGAGTTCCTAGATATATTATGACAGATGGAGGTTCTCATTTTATTCATGGTGGTTTTAGAAAAACTCTTGCTAAATATGGTATTAATCATAGAGTTGCTTCCGCTTATCATCCTCAAACTAGTGGGCAAGTAGAACTATCAAATAGAGAAATTAAATCTATCTTGCAAAAGACTATTAATAAAACTAGAAAGAATTGGGCTAGTAAATTGAAGGAAGCACTATGGGCTTATAGAACTGCTTATAAAAACCCCATGGGAATGTCACTTTATAAAATGGTTTATGGAAAAGCTTGTCATTTACCTTTAGAACTAGAGCACAAAGCTTATTGGGCTGTTAGAGAACTAAACAAAGATCCTAAACTAGCTGGTGATAAGAGGTTGTTGCAATTAAGTTCTCTAGATGAATGGAGAAGTGAAGCTTATGAAAATGCTAAACTCTTTAAAGAGAAAGTTAAGAAATGGCATGATAGAAGGATTATCAAAAGAGAGTTTAATATTGGGGATAAAGTCCTATTGTATCGGTCTCGTCTCAGATTCTTTGCAGGGAAATTACTCTCGAAATGGGAAGGACCATATGTTGTTGAGGAGGTGTATCGTTCAGGAGCAATTAAAATTAGTTCCCTCCAAGGCAATGCCACGCAAGTGGTGAATGGACAAAGACTCAAGCATTATATCTCAGGTGATTCTTATAATGTAGATGTTGATGTTATTCGAGTGGAAACACCAGAGGCTTTCATCAAAGGTCAAATTGACAGTCCGCCAGAACTCGACTTTGAATAGGTAACAGTACAGGTAATAAAAAGTTCGCGATTTGCTTTCCGAACAACGTTTTTGCTGTTTTTGGAAAATATGAAAAATTACGAGATCGAAACGGAGTGGAGGAGGCGCACGAGGAGGTGCCCCCACAGGCCGGCGCGGGCCCCAGCCTGGCCGCGCCGCCCTGTGAGGAGGCCACCTCGTCGCCCCTTTCCGACTCTGGTTCGACCTGGTACTTTCCGTTTGTCATAAAAATTCCTGCTATATAATCCCCCGGACCCCTGGAGGTCCGTATATCGTTTTCTCGTCGCGTTTTGTTTCTAGCTGTTTTTTGCGAGGATTTGTTCTTGATCTAGAAGCATCATGGTCTCCAACAACAAAGACAAGGAGCCTATGGAGGAAGATATTCAAGATCCCGGGGGGAAAGAGGTGGACGAGAGCGTCAAGGAAGAAGATGAAGAAGAAGTGGAGGAAGACTCGCGCGCATACCCGCGTGCTACCATTGCAAGCATCGAGGTGGTGGAGAACCCTTTTAATGCAAAGAAGAGTGCAAGGATTCGCACCGGAGGAAGACTTCCACGTCACTACTAGCTCCAAAGACATCTTCTCCAGGCACTTATCACCCCTTCCGCAATCTAATTTACAATAATCAAATTGAAAGGACTCCCAAGGCATCATTGCCTAGCAATTGGGATATAGATCGTTCTAACACTGCAGGAAGGATGAAGCCTGAAACTGAAGAGTGGGGAAATAACTCCAAGAGTTGGGACTCGCCGTCGGACATACTTCTTAACCGCGTCGAGCATAATTCGGAGATGATCCGCAACCTCATGTACAAGATTGATGAGCTTCAGGAGCTTGTTGAGAAGCTTGTTAAGAATTCACCATCACCACCGAAGGAGTAATTCATCATCGGTATTGGCATCCCCTTGGTTTGTTCCAAGCTTGGGGGAGTGCCGCGGTATCACATCATCGCTACCTTTTACTTTTTATTATCAAGTAGTGTCATATCATGAGTAGGGAAGTTATCATATAAGATGGGTTGCAGTGTGGAAGTATCTCTCCTTTAGTTGGTTGTCTATGTATCCCTTGGTGTGAGTTATCGTTATGAAATATTAATGAGAAGTCTTATCATTTACATATTGCACACCTTATTTTAGTTTGCAATTTCTATTATATGATTGATCTTGATTTTAGTATTGGTACCACTTTGGGAGCATTGAGTAAATCTATTTGGTTTTGGCAAACTTAGCATTGGTCAATAGCAACAACACCTTGAGGTTTAAGTAGAAAAGAGAAATATATATAGTTGTTTCATTGTCTTCCTTTCTTGTTAGCTCATAGCTTATTATTCTGAAGTTAAAATTGTTTGTGCTTACAAGAAAGATGCATGATTGTTTCTATCACATGTATATTCGTTTGTTTCCCTCAACTTTTGTGCTTGCTAATTAACCTTGTTAGCCAAAGGCCTGTACTGAGAGGGAATGCTTCTCGTGCATCCAAACCTCAACCCAAACCTATGCCATTTGTGTCCACCATATCTACCTACTACATGGTATTTCTCCGCCATTCCAAAGTAAATTGCTTGAGTGCTACCTTTAAAATTTCTATCCTTTACCTCTGCAATATATAGCTCATGGGACAAATAGCTTAAAAACTATCGTAATGAAGAATATGTACTTATGTGTCTTATTTCTTAGTAAGTTGCTTGTTGAGCGGTAACCATGTTTTCTGGGGACGCCATCAACTCTTACCTTTGTTGAATATCATGTGAGTTGCTATGCATGTTAGAGAAGAACATTGGGCCGCTAACTAAAGCCATGATTCATGGTGGAAGTTTCAGTATGGACAGCTAATCCTCAATCTCTTATGAGAATAATAATTGTTGTTGAATGCTTATGCATTAAAGAGGAGTCCATTATCTGTTGTCTATGTTGTCCCGGTATGGATGTCTAAGTTGAGAATAATCAAAAGCGAGAAATCCAATGCGAGCTTTCTCCTTAGACCTTTGTACAGGCGGCATAGAGGTACCCCTTTGTGACACTTGGTTGAAACATATGCTATGCAATGATAATCTGTGTTAATCCAAGCTAATTAGGACAAGGTGCAAGCACTATTAGTATACTATGCATGAGGCTTGCAACTTATAAGATGTCTTATACATAACACATATGCTTTATTACTACCGTTGACAAAATTGTTTCTTGTTTTCAAAATGAAAAGCTCTAGCACAAAAATAGTAATCCATGCTTCCCTCTGCGAAGGGTCTGTCTCTTACTTTATGTTGAGTCAGTAAACCTATTCCTCTCCATCTTAAGCAATCATTTGAGTTGTTGTGATCAAACCATTATATTGTGATTTACTTCATCATGTCTTTTACTCTTCCTTGTTTAGTACAAGATTTATCTGAATGAATATAGCTTTGAAAGTTATCAAAGATTATTATGATTGAGTATGCGAGTTGTGCTATATAAGCTTTAATATGAAAGCGCTGCTCCATAGATAAGTATAATCTGTTAACTGTTCTCTGACCAAGAACAAAGTTTGCCATCACCAACTATGATTTCTTATGCACCTTTATTTGTGATTACCTTATACTTGTTTCAAGTTGAGTTATATGAGGAAGTTGTTCACTAGAATGTCTTGTGTGAATGAATATGATGCTTCTTGTCCGTATTTGATTTATCGACTCTTCACTCCATAAACATGTGGTCCTGTTTACCGAGTTCAGTTTCGCTTGGGGACAAGCGAAGTCTAAGCTTGGGGGGAGTTGATACGTCCAATTTGCATCACTATTTTATATCATAATTTGCTGTTATTCATTGATATATTTCATATTTGGAAATGATACTTATGTTATTTCATCTATTTTGCATATTTCATGATTATTTGGGGATCGCGCACCGGAGCCAGGATTCTGCTGGAAAAAGCACCGTCAGAATGCAATATTTCGGAAGATCAACAGTTGACGGAAATTATACAAAAAATCCTATTTTTCCAGATGACGAAGGGAGCCAGAAGGGGGAGCCGAGGGGACCCGAGGTGGGCCCACCTCATAGGCCGGCGCGGCCCAAGGCCTGGCCGCGCCGCCCTGTGAGGAGGGGGCCCACAGCCCTCTCTCGCCTCCTTTTCTTCGCGTACGCCTTCGTCCCGAAAACCTAAGCTCCAGAGGGTACATCGCGAAGAGACACAGCCGCCTCTGCGGGGCGGAGAACACCAGAGAGAAAAGAGCTCTCCGGCGGGCAGGAATCCGCTGGGGAAATTCCCTCCCGGAGGGGGAAATCGACGCCATCGTCACCATCATCGAGCTGGACATCATCTCCATCACCATCGTCATCATCTCCATCATCATCACCGCCATCTCCACCGCTGCACCTCGTTACCACTGTAACAATTCGGGTTGGATCTTGATTGTTTGATAGGGGAAACTCTCCCGGTGTTGATTTCTACTTGTTATTGATGCTATTGAGTGAAACCATTGAACCAAGGTTTATGTTCAGATTGTTATTCATCATCATATCACCTCTGATCATGTTCCATATGATGTCTCGTGAGTAGTTCGTTTAGTTCTTGAGGACATGGGTGAAGTCTAAATGTTAGTAGTGAATTATGGTTGAGTAATATTCAATGTTATGATATTTAAGTTGTGGTGTTATTCTTCTAGTGGTGTCGTGTGAACGTCGACTACACGACACTTCACCTTTATGGGCCTAGGGTAATGCATCTTGTACTCGTTTGCCAATTGCGGGGTTGCCGGAGTGACAGAAACCTGAGCCCCCGTTGGTATATCGATGCAGGAGGGATAGCAGGATCTCAGAGTTTAAGGCTGTGGTTAGATTTATCTTAATTACTTTCTTGTAGTTGCGGATGCTTGCAAGGGGTATAATCACAAGTATGTATTAGTCCTAGGAAGGGCGGTACATTAGCATAGGTTCACCCACACAACACTTATCAAAACAATGAAGATTAATTAGCCGTATGTAGCGAAAGCACTAGACTAAATTCCCGTGTGTCCTCAAGAACGTTTGGTCATTGTAAGTAAACAAACCGGCTTGTCCTTTGTGCTAAAAAGGATTGGGCCACTCGCTGCAATTATTACTCTCGCACTTTACTTACTCGTACTTTATTCATCTGTTACATCAAAACCCCCTGAATACTTGTCTGTGAGCATTTACAGTGAATCCTTCATCGAAACTGCTTGTCAACACCTTCTGCTCCTCGTTGGGATCGACATTCTTACTTATCGAAGATACTATGATACACCCCCTATACTTGTGGGTCATCACCGCCTTGGAAACGTTGAGACCGCTGCTGCTAATTGGGACCCGCATGTCATCCTCTATGAGCAATCAACTTTCTTTTCTTGGAGTTTTTTTTGGCGCCTCAAATTTGGTCACTTGCCTTTTTCTTTCGATCCCCTGCCGCCTCTCAAACGGTGATACCGCTGCTGCTAAATGGGACCCGCATGTCATCCTCTATGTACTATAAAACTTTCTTTTCTTGGATTTTTTTGGCACCTCATATTTGGTCACTTACCTTTTTCTTTCGATCCCCTGCCGCCTCTCAAACGGTGAGACCGCTGCTGCTAAATGGGACCCGCATGTCATCCTCTATGAACCAAAATTCTTTCTATTCTTGGATTTTTTTGACCCCCTGATTTCTGGCTACTTCCTTTTTCTTTTGATCCCTTGCCGCCTTGGAAACGTTGAGACCGCTGCTGCTAAATGGGACCCGCATGTCATCCTCTATGTACTATAAAACTTTCTTTTCTTGAATTATTTTTGGCTCCTCATATTTGGTCACTTGCCTTTTTCTTTCGATCCCGTGCAGCCTCTCAAACGGTGATACCGCTGCTGCTAAATGGGACCCGCATGTCATCCTCTATGTACAATCAAGTTTCTTTTCTTGAATAAATTTTTTTTTGAAACTTTAACAGTAGGAAAGGCTCCTACTGTTTTCCTTTTATATTACTTTTAGAAGTATCAGATTACATCATACACTGTACATCCATGAGGATGGTATCCTCAAAAGCAATGGTTAAGCAAGACTACTTTTTCTATAGGTTGTTTGAGAAGTCAAGAATAAAGGAATGCATTTCCTTTTTGGATCTATGGATTAATAATGGAAAAATCTCCTTGAACCTTCTCTTCCAGGATCTATGTCTTGAATAATTTTTGGCTCCTGATATTTGGTCACTTGCCTTTTTTTTCGATCTCATGCCACGTTTTAAACGTTGAGGAACCTGCAGGCTCATGGGACCCGCATGTCATCCTCTATGTACTATAAAAGTTCATTTTCTTGGTTTTTTTTCACCCTCTGATTTTTGGCTATTTCCTTTTTCTTTTGATCCCCTGCTGCCTTTGAAAAGTTGAGGACTCTGCTGGCTCATAGGTCCCACATGTTAGCCTCTATGTACAATTAAGTTTCTTTTCTTGAATTATTTTTGGATCCTGATATTTGGTCACTTGCCTTTTTCTTTCGATCTCATGCCACGTTTGAAACGCTGCTGGCTCATGGGACCCGCATGTCATCCTCTATGTGCTATAAAAGTTTATTTTCTTGGATTTTTTTTCACCCTCTGATTTTTGGCTATTTCCTTTTTCTTTTGATCCCGTGCCGCCTTGGAAACGTTGAGTAAGCTGCTGAATCATGGGACCCGCATGTCATCCTCTATGTACAATCAACTTTCTTTTTCTTTTGATCTCAAGCCGCATTTGAAACGTTGAGACCGCTGCTGCTAAATGGGACCCGCATGTCATCCTCTATGTACAATAAAGTTTCTTTTCTTGGATTATCTTTGGCTCCTGATATTTTGTCACTTGCCTTTTTCTTTCGATCTCATGCCTCCTTTGAAACGTTGAGTACGCTGCTGGCTCATGGGTCCCGCATGTCATCCTCTACAAACAATAAAAGTTTCCTTTCTTTGAGTTATTTTTGACCCCTAATTTCTGGCTATTTGCCTTTTTCTTTTGATCTCCTGCCCCCTCTGAAACGATGAGGACGCTGTTGGCAGGTCGGTCCCACATGTCATCCTCTATGAACAATAAAAGTTTCCTTTGATGGATTTATTTTGAACCCCTAATTAATTTCTGGATATTTCCCCTGCCGCCTTGGAATCGTTGAGGATGCTGCTGCCTCATGGGTCCCGCATGTCATCCTCTCAGAACGGTAAATGTTTCTTTTCTTGGATTTTGTTGACCAAACAATTTTTGGCTTATTTTTTCTTTCGATCTCCTGCAGCCTTTAAAACGTTGAGGACGCTGCTGGCTCACGGGTCCCACATGTCAACCTCTATGAACAATAAACGATGAGGATGCTGCTGCCTCATGAGTCCCGCTTGTCATCCTCTCAGGACGAAAATGTTTCTTTTCTTGGATTTTTTACCAACAGATTTTTGGTTTATTTTTTTCTTTCCATCCCCTGCCGCCTTTAAAACGTTGCCGACGCTGCTGGCTCATGGGTCCCCGATGTCAGCCTCCCCGTACAAGAAACATGTGATATCTTGATTATTTTGCAGACAATAAACAGTGTATTTCGCTCTGAGCTATTGCAAACGGATAAATTAAATCTTTATTTTTACATAAACAAACTTATATGTTGAATCTCCTTGTTTTTTGTTTTTGCGAAGCATAGGACTTTCCTGTTTTTTTTAGAAAAATCCGAACTTTCCTGTTTTGGAGTGGGCTGAAATTGTACGAGTCAAAAGGCCCAGCAGGATAGTTTGAAGGCCCATATGTCCAGATGCAGCCCAATTGAAATCTTCCTTTTCTTGGATTTTTTTTCACCCCCTGATTTCTGGCTACTTCATTTTTCTTTTGGTCCTGTGCCGCCTTGCAAACGTTGAGACCGCTGCTGCAAAATGGGACCCGCATGTCATCCTCTATGTACAATAAAATTTCTTTTCTTGGATTATTTTTGGCACTCATGGGTCCCGCATGTCATCCTCTATGAACCAAAATTCTTTCTATTGTTGGATTTTCTTTTTACCCCCTGATTTCTGGCTACTTCCTTTTTTCTTTTGATCCCTTGTCGCCTTGGAAACGTTGAGACCGCTGCTGCTAAATGGGACCCGCATGTCATCCTCTATGTGCAATCAACTTTCTTTTCTTGGAATTTTTTTTGGCACCTCATATTTGGTCACTTGCCTTTTCTTTCGATCCCGTGCAACCTCTCAAACGGTGATACCGCTGCTGCTAAATGGGACCCGCATGTCATCCTCTATGTACAATCAAGTTTCTTTTCTTGAATTATTTTTGGCTCCTGATATTTGGTCACTTGCCTTTTTCTTTCGATCTCATGCCACGTTTGAAACGTTGAGGAACCTGCTGGCTCATGGGATCCGCATGTCATCCTCTATGTACTATAAAAGTTCATTTTCTTGGTTTTTTTCACCCTCTGATTTTTGGCTATTTCCTTTTTCTTTTGATCCCCTGCCGCTTTTGAAACGTTGAGGACTCTGCTGGCTCATAGGTCCCACATGTCAGCCTGTATGAACGATAAAGCTTTCCTTTCTTGGAGTTTTTTTTACCCCTAATTTCTGGCTACTTTCTTTTTCTTTTTATCTCAAGCCGCATTTGAAACGTTGGGACAGCTGCTGCAAAATGGGACCCGCATGTCATCCTCTATGTACAATAAAAGTTTCATTTCTTGGATTATGTTTCACCCTCTGATTTTTGGTCACTTGCCTATTTATTTCGATCTCATGCCGCCTTTGAAAACGTTGAGGAACCTGCCGGCTCATGGGACCCGCATGTCATCCTCTATGTGCTATAAAAGTTTGTTTTCTTGGATTTTTTCACCCTCTGATTTTTGGCTATTTCCTTTTTCTTTTGATCCCCTGCCGCCTTGGAAACGTTGAGTAAGCTGCTGACTCATGGGACCCGCATGTCATCCTCTATGTACAATCAACTTTCTTTTTCTTTTGATCTCAAGCCGCATTTGAAACGTTGAGACCATTCTTTGCTAAATGGGACCCGCATGTCATCCTCTATGTACAATAAAGTTTCTTTTCTTGGATTATCTTTGGCTCCTGATATTTTGTCACTTGCCTTTTTCTTTCGATCTCATGCCGCCTTTGAAACGTTGAGTAAGCTGCTAGCTCATGGGTCCCGCATGTCATCCTCTACAAACAATAAAAGTTTCCTTTCTTTGAGTTATTTTTGACCCCTAATTTCTGGCTACTTCTTTTTTCTTTTGATCCCCTGCCGCCATTGAAACAATGAGGATTCTGCTGGCTCATGGGTCCAACATGTCAGCCTCTATGAACAATAAACCTTTCCTTTCTTGGAGTTATTTTGACCTCTAATTTCTGGCTATTTTGCCTTTTTTTAAAAATCATGTGTCGCCTTGGAAACGTTGAGGATGTTGCTGCCTCATGGGTCCCGCATGTCATCCTCTCAGAACGATAAATGTTTCTTTTTTTGGAAAAAATTTCAACTGATTTTTGGTTTATTTTTTTCTTTCGATCCTCTGTTGTCTTTAAAACGGCTCATGGGTCCCCGATGTCAGCCTCCCCGTACAAGAAATATGTGATATCTTGACTATTTTGCAGACATAAACAGTGTATTTCGCTCTGAGCTATTTCAAACGGATAAATTAATTCTTTATTTTTACATAAACAAACTTATATGTTGAATCTCCTTGTTTTTTGTTTTTGCGAAGCATAGGACTCTCCTGTTTTTTTTTAGAAAAATCCGAACTTTCCTGTTTTGGAGTGGGCTGAAATTGTACGAGTCAAAAGGCCCAGTAGGATAGTTCGAAGGCCCAGATGTCCAGATGCAGCCCAATTGAAATCTTTCTTTTCTTGGATTTTTTTCACCCCCTGATTTCTGGCTACTTCCTTTTTCTTTTGATCCCTTGCCGCCTTGGAAATGTTGAGACCGCTGCTGCAAAATGGGACCCGCATGTCATCCTCTATGAACCAAAATTCTTTCTATTCTTGAATTATTTTTGGCTCCTCATATTTGGTCACTTGCCTTTTTCTTTCGACCCCGTGCAGCCTCTCAAACGGTGATACCGCTGCTGCAAAATGGGACCCGCATGTCATCCTCTATGTACAATAAAATTTCTTTTCTTGGATTATTTTTGGCACTCATGGGTCCCGCATGTCATCCTCTATGAACCAAAATTCTTTCTATTCTTGGATTTTTTTGACCCCCTGATTTCTGGCTACTTCCTTTTTTCTTTTGATCCCTTGCTGCCTTGGAAACGTTGAGACCGCTGCTGCTAAATGGGACCCGCATGTCATCCTCTATGTGCAATCAACTTTCTTTTCTTGGAGTTTTTTTGGCACCTCATATTTGGTCACTTGCCTTTTTCTTTCGATCCCCTGCCGCCTCTCAAACAGTGATACCGCTGCTGCTAAATGGGACCCGCATGTCATCCTCTATGTACTATCAAGTTTCTTTTCTTGAATTATTTTTGGCTCCTGATATTTGGTCACTTGCCTTTTTCTTTCGATCCCGTGCAGCCTCTCAAACGGTGATACCGTTGCTGCTAAATGGGACCCGCATGTCATCCTCTATGTACAATAAAGTTTCTTTTCTTGGATTATCTTTGGCTCCTGATATTTTGTCACTTGCCTTTTTCTTTCGATCTCATGCCGCCTTTGAAACGTTAAGGACCCTGCTGGCTCATGGGACCCACATGTCAGCCTCTGTGAACAATAAACCTTTCCTTTGTTGGATTTATTTTTGTCCCCTAATTTCTGACTATTTGCCTTTTTTTCGATCCCCTGTCGTCATAGAAACAATGAGGACGCTGCTGTAAAATGGGTCCCAGATGTTATCCTCTCGGAACGATTAATGTTCCCTTTCTTGGATTTTTTTTACTCATGATTTCTAGAAAATTGACTTTTTCTCTGGATCCCCTGCCGTCTTGTTAACGTTGAGGATGCTGCTACAAATGGGTCCCATATGTCAGCCTCAATGTACAATGAACGTCTCCGTTATTGAATTATTTTTGGCCCCTGGTTTATGGCTAATTGGCTTTTTCTTTGGATCCCCTGCAGCCTTTGAAAAGTCGAGGACGCTGCTGGCAAATGGGTCCCATATGTCATACTCTTTGAACGACAAACATTTCCTTTCTTTGATTATTTTTGGCCCCCTAATTTCTGCTTACTTGGCTTTTTCTTTGGATCCCCTGCCGTCCCATATGTCATCCTCTCTGAACTATAAAATTTTCCTTTCTTGGATTTTGTTGACTCCTGATTTCTGGCTACTTGGCTACTTGGATTTTTCTTTGGGTCCCATATGTCAGCCTCCATGTAGACGAAATGTGTCATATCTCAGATATACTATATGGTTCAAAACGTTGCACTGGTTCACAACGGGTTTATCTTTATTTTGCAGACTTCAATACAATCTCTATCGCTCTAAGATCTTCAAGTTGATAGAATAAATCATAAAACTTTTCAGAATTTTAAAATTTCAAAATCTACTTTTTGATATTTTTTTCCAAAATACAGTGATCCATGCAGGGTATGGAGTGATCAAGATTTTTCACACAGGGTATGGTTTCAAAAATTGCAACCCCCAATAATACAAAAGAAATACTTTAAAAACAACTTGTACGTAGAATGTCCCTGTTTTTTTCTGGTGAATCATAGGATCCGTGTTGCAGTAGAAAAGGGGCCGAAAGTGTTTGAGTTGCCCGTTTGTAGTTATTGGGCATTATAGTCCGAGTAAGTAGGCCCACATCAATTTCCATGTAGACGGCAACCCAAAAGGGGAAATTTTGGCCCAAGCGGGGGAAGTTGTACTTTTTTTTCTATTGGTAAGGTTAGCCTCACACACACAAAATGTCTGGTTACATGGGGCAGTGCTGGAAGCCTGATCATTACTGAAGGTTGCACATTTGCGCCTAATATGCTTGTCAGCAGGAGGTTAGCTATTTGTTGGAAAACTATGGAAGGGGAGTTTGTTGGTGCATGCATACGTTCGCGAGGAACCAAATGCAGCATTTTGACTTCACCAGACAACTGAACAGCATGTGTTCTTCACAATACAGCCAACACAAGCATTAACTAATGTAACTAGAGACATTGAGTACAGATTGAGCCTTCATGTTTAACATAACATTGTGTGTGGAGGAGCCACACACATATATAAGAGTACCATCATGTTGACCACAAATGCATCATCGAAGAGAGTGGTAAATATACTTATTGACCACCTCTCTACAAAAAAGTGGTAATTAGAACCGAACATGCACCACCTTATTTGAGCTGTGATCCATATTGTTCCTCCAATGGTGCATGATTGCCTTTACACTTGATGACCTTCTTGCAGTTGTCGTGATCAAATACGAGCACCTTCAAGGATCTGGTGTCAATCCCCTTGAATACCGTGAAGTATCCTATCTTCAAGTCATGTGCTTTGACAAACGCTAACCAGCGTGCGTCCATAACAATCTTGCCATCTTCCTCCTTCAGGCCGACCTCCCAGATGCAATCGGTGGAGATCTTCAGCTTGATGGTCTCTGGCCACAAACCTTCAAACCAGGGCTTAAAAGCACTGGGGATGAGCCCATCCAGTAACTTGCAGAAGCTGCCAGGGTGGGTCTGCTCACTGGCGTTTGGTGGCCTGATCATCAGGGCAGCTCCCTTTTTTTCGAAGATGAGCTCTCTACAAGCTTGATCTTGTTGCCTGAACAATGCAACAACAAAAATGGACCCAAATGGTATACTTATGAAGCCCACAATCTGAACATTATGCCTCTGGATCTAGTTATGCTAATTCGTAGGAACGGTATATCAGCTTCAACTCATAAAACTGGGGAAAAACTAAGCAACAGGAATAGAACTATAGATAGAATGGCATGGTGGATGCATAGCCCATGTTTGCAAATAGTTTGTGGGTAGCCCACACTTGCAAGTTCATATCAACAATTATTTTCCCCGGAAATTATTGTATTGCAATTTCGACGATTCGCACTTGATCATACTTTTCATCGGCTGTCCAGTTTGGCTGACCGGTTTGTTTATTCGCTAGTGTCCTCCTTCCTAGACACCCAAGTCCATCATCATGGGCACTGACAAGGTGTAATATAAGATATGGATTGGGATTCGGTGACATTAAAACAACAAGGCACGGCTGTGCCATGACCTCCCATTCACCCTACACTTTCTATCTAAGGGCTGCAATCAAGCGATCAGAAAATTTGTCAAATTTTTCTTTTTTGCTGCGCCCAAAATACAAAGTATTTTTGACTGAAACTTTCCATACTTACAACATGATTAGTTGGCAATACGTACATTTTTTGTTTTGAATTTTTTGATGATTTTTTATTTTTTTTGAAAATCATCAAAAAAATCAAAACAAAAAATGTACATGTTGCCAACGAATCATGTTGTAAGTATGAAAAGTTTCAATCAAAAATACTTTGTATTTTGGGCGCAGCAAAAAAGACAAATTTAACAAAATTTTCTGATCGCTTGATTGCGACCGTTAGATGAAGAGTGTAGGGTGGATGGGAGGTCATGGCACAGGGTGCCATGCTGTTTTAATGTCACCGAATCCCAATACTGTTGCGGTCAGAAACCCACCGGCGAGCAGCGACGGGCAACACAGGAGAGCCGGGAGCAACTTAGGCTGCGGCTGGCCCTGGTCCCTCCGAGCGACGGCCCGCAAAGACTCCGGCACGCACGTCCGATGCTGGTGCAAAGGCGTGCCACCTGACCTATACCTGGTCAGGAAGGTGATGGAGATGCCTCGCTTAGTTTCCTGCATGGCATACACGTAAACATTAAATACGAGCCTCGATCGGCTCTCAGGTTGTCCTGTGAATCGGCTCAGGGAGCCGATCCACCCATGATTCGTACGAGGTGTACGAATATATGGTGGTCCTGCTTGATCAAGATAAAGCTAAAACGATCTACGACGATTTGGGGTTTTCACCGCATAATCGGATCATCCTACTCACGATTGGGCCTCGCGGCCACGCATGGTGATCGTAAGCCGATCCTAGACAGGGCCTAAAAACCAACACGAGGTTGATCCCCGGAACATCCTGTCTAGGGCTAGCAAACTACACCCTACGCGCCGCTGGATCCTCCAACCCTTTGTAAGGCCTAACTATTGCAGATATTAAACTAATCCTTGAAGAACAAGGAGCAACCGTAACGGATCGGATCTACTAAATAATGATCAAGCGAGGTGCCGCCCCTACACCTAAGATAGGTGTAAGGGTGGCCAGATGTATAAGGGTTGCACGATGATAGCGTATGATACGAAGAACAATGCTAACCCTAACACATCTAAGATAACTACGTTGTTCGCCATCAAAAAGGCTTCAGTACGAGCAACGCATGACAACGAATAAATTTGTACTGCCTAGATCGCAAGATGCGATCTAGGCAGCATGATGCTTACCCGGAAGAAACCCTCGAGACAAGGGAGTTGGCGATGCGCCTAGATTGGTTTGTGGTGAACGTTGGTTGTTGTTTATTTCATAAACCCTAGATACATATTTATAGTCCGTAGACTTTCTAACGTGGGAATAATCCCAACCGTGCACGAGACAAACTCTAACTAACCGACACGTATCCTACTATGTTACAGATACAAGGGCAAACTAGCCCAAACTTTGCATATAAGGCCGATTCACGTATTTCTTCCGTATATAATCTTCAAGCCCATCTTGATCGCGGCCCACCTCTGACTCGGTCAAATTCTGGTGATAACACATGCCCCCCTGGTTTTGGAATTGATAATTCCAAAATCACTCTGCTTTTCTTCGTCGGGTCATGTCGTGGCAGAACCGTCGCATTATCCTTCATCATGATGCCTTGCCTTCTCAACTTCTCCGCGTGACCTGGCAGTTTTTTTTTAGGCACCACTTCCTCGGAAACTGCTGTGGCATTGAATTTCCACTATATCCCCTTTTATTTAACCTCTCCAAACAGTTTGCTTCCGCATCCCCTTCGCATTAGCACTCCAAAAGCCCTCCTGCGCCACCATGTCTTCTTCCTCCTCTGCTTCATCGGATCTTTCCACCCAGTCCTCCTCTTCCCGCGAGCCGACGCCGGAGCAGAACCCGGAGGAGGTCCACGCGGCGAACACCCGCCGTGCCATCGAGGCCGGGGAGGAATCCAGCCATGACTTCTCCGTCTGGTCTGAGGACGACAAGTCCTTGACCGACGGAGAAAGTGACCTCCACTTCCTCGCCGACGGGGAAACGGAGGAGGAGAGCGATGATGATCGCTTCTCCTGCGACGACTTCACCTCTCCCGAGGAGGAGGAGGAGGAGGAGAAGGAGGAGGAGGAGGACGACACCTCCTCCGACGAGCCGCCGGCCAAACGCTTCTGCCCCTGGCCGGGGAACCTCAGCGACTTCGACAGCGATGACGACGACGCTGACGAGGAGGACGAGGACAATGAGGGCCCGGCCGGCGGCCGCTGGAGCAGCGACGATGAGCCCGCCGGGAGTAGCGCCGACAGCGGCGACGACGGCGATGACGAGGGCAGCGACGGCCCATAGATAGGACCATTAGCATAGGATCAGTAGTAGTAGACGGGGCAATGTAGCCCCTAGTACTTCCTTTTGAGAGCAATCAGCTCTTTATGTAAGAAATCTTGCTTATCAATGAAGAATTTCCCCAATTTGATTTTGCCGATTTCCCTTGAGCCAATTTAGCCGATTTCCCCTCATACTGATTTTGCCGATTTGTCCCCTTAGCCAATGCTTAATGAGCCGATAGCAACGCATCGGTCCTTTACAATCCATCCTTCAATTCTTCAACTGATGACTTTGAGATCTGGTGGATAATGTGGAGTCTTCAAGATAGCCCTTAAATCTCTCCCACCAGTTCCAGCGATCCTCTTCTGCGAGCACTCATCATTTTGTGAAGAAGGTTGCGACGAAGGATCAGCCGATGACACTCCAATCGGCTTCTAAAAAACAGAGCATCTACCAGGCTAGCTGCCCCCCGAGCCTCAGTCATGGCGAGAATATTGGTGAGGATGCGCGGATCAGACCAAGGGCTTCGAACTCAAGTAACTCTGAGACAGCCACCATGCTGAAAGTAGCTGAGAAAGTGGCCAACTTAGCCAGGCCGACGGTAGATGCACCAGAGCCGATCCCCTTTCTTCCTTTGAAAGCCGACATTGTAGATGAAGTACTAACGGCTTAACGAGCAAAGGGCTGCCTTGTATGCCGAAACTGACGCCTCTGACATTGTTCACTCCCTCGAGAAAGCAGAAGGACTCGCGGCTGAACTGAAAACCGACCTGGTCGAAATCCGTGTCTTGAACACGCAGCTGGTAGACCTTGTGTAATCGTACTAGAGTCGATGGCTGTGCATCGGCTTTGTATGTTTAGCTCTAAAGTCGATGTCCTTGCATCGGCTGTATATCGTGATGCTGATTTTTTTTTACTGGCCAATTTTTCTATCGGCCCCCAACATTTCACTGCACGCATGTTCATCTGCACCTGTTCATCTGATTAGATGCCCCCCGAGCCGAATCTGTCAGGTAACTGCAGATATCGGCTCTGTAGTTTAGCCAAGGCATTGTATTTGCACGTCGGCTCCGGTAGGACCAATGTTGATTTTTCCTAACTCATCAGCCGACGTAAAACCGCTGCCCAGTAGATCGATGTTGAACACAAGCAGAACATGTGGTGAGGATAATTTTGGCCGATTGCTGGAATCGGCCTCCATATTGATCGAAGCGTTCAATAAAGGTTTTGTAATGTTCCTTCATAGATCTTTGGGGCCGATCCCAAGGATCGGCCTCGCCACGTTTGTTCATCGGTTTGTTCTTGCTACACGGTCAGGCCGGTGGATAAGACCAGCCTAACCCTGCCCTTCGTCACGTCGATGCGCTCGCAGTCGTCCAAATTGATACCTGAGAGTGGATCTTGGCCTGCTGTTTCCCAAGCGTTCATGCCAGCCGTTGAAATCTCGGCTGAGTCATCGGCCTGAACGACCTCTACCTCATCTCCATCCCACTGTATTACGCATTGGTGCATCGTGGAGGGAATGCAACAGTTGGCATGGATCCAATCTCTTCCTAGTAGAACAGCATAGGTGCTCTTGCTATCGACGATGAAGAATGTCGTAGGGATAGTTTTCCTTCCTACGGTCAGATCCACGTTCAGAACACCTTGTGCGTCAGACGCTTGGCCATTGAAATCGCTCAATGTCACGTTGGTCTTGATCAGATCCGAGCTAGAGCGTCCCAACCGACGTAGCATAGAGTATGGCATAATGTTGACTGCCGCTCCGGTGTCCACCAGCATCTTGTTGACATGCCTCCCATCGATATAACCTCGCAAGTACAGGGCCTTCAGATGTCTGTAGCTTCTTTCTCGTGGCTTCTCAAAGATAACCGGCCGTGGGCCGCAGTCAAGTTGTGCCACAGGTGCCTCGTCTAATCCTGGAGCACTGAACTCCGTAGGAAGGATGAACACCATGTTTGTGCCAGCCGATGTTTCATCACCGGCTTTCCTTTGCTTGGGGCGCCACTCCATTTTTTGTGGTCGACCCTCTTCATCCAGGGTTCGCTGAATTTTCGCGGCCAGATCAGGTCGCGCCTTCCTTAGCGTGTGCAGGTATAACCTTTCGGCTTCCTCCAAGCCGCGCAGTCGCTGAACCCTGCGCTTTTGGAAACGGCTGAGTCCATCAGGGCACCACCTTGGCCGGTGGTACTTGTCTTCTTCTTCATCATCGTCTTCCAAATCCTCGAGATCTTCCACCCGAGGGGACTCAGCGTGCTTGTTCCGCGGTGAGAGAGGCCCCAGACGTTTGAACACGGACACGTTAGCTGCATCCTTCCTTTTCTGTCTACATTCTGGGCAGTTGCCAATTGTAGGCAATCGGCTCATTCCTGAATCCCAGCAGTGTCTGAAGAAGTGGCAGTCCCAGTGTCTATCCTCGTCATCTTGCTCCCTCGATTTTTCCTTGGCACGGCGCTCGTACTCCTCCTCATTGCGATCATGCCGACGATGTCTCCTGGCGTCCCTAGCCAGACGGTCTCTACCATCATCGTCGCTGGATCGTCGGCGTTGGCTATATTGACTCACATACTTGTTGAGGAGGTGATCAGAGAGAGGTCGCTGATATCTTACGTTCCTTACTTCTCCCTCTGTGATATAGCGCTTGCCATCGTGCCGGAGCCGATCGCGTGGAGCGGCCTCCTCTGTGTCCTTGCTACGAGAGCAGCTGCCCTCGTCTCCATCCTTGCCAGAGTGGTGTCCAGGTCCTACCATGTTGATGTTGAACGAGAATCCTGGCTGGCAACCTTCAGGGTAAGTGCACTCCACCATGTTAACGGCGGGGAAGGGGTGGGTGTCGACCTTCATGGCGTACTGGTTGAAAATCAGACGTCCTTGTTCTATCGCCATTTGGATCTGCTGACGCCACACCCTGCAGTCGTTGGTGGCATGGGAGAACGAGTTATGCCATTTGCAGTATGGCTTTCCGTTCAGCTCCTGTACCGTGGGGATTTTGAGGCCTTCGGGTAACTTCAACTGCTTCTCCTTGAGTAGGAGGTCGAAGATTTGCTCAGTTTTAGTCACGTCAAAATCAAACCCTCTGGGCGGACCTGGTGGCTTAACCCATTTGCAGGACACGGGGGTTGCCCCCCGAGTCCATTCAGCCACTGCTACCTCTTGATCTCCCGCAGAGCCTTCGTCTTCATCTGCCTCAACCAGGACTACCGCACGCTTGAATTTGTCCTGGTACAAGTCCGGGTGGCGCTGTTCATATGCCGACAGTTTCTGAACCATGTGCGCCAGTGAAGGGTAGTCTGCTTGGGAGGCCATGTCCTTGATTGGTGATGCAAGGCCCACCACCGCCAACTCGACTGCTTCTTTTTCAGTCACACGAGCCGAATAACATCGGTTCCTAAGATTTCTGAAGCGCTGGACGTATTCTGCCACAGTTTCTCCACGCTTCTGACGTATTTGTGCGAGATCGGCAAGGCCAGACTCGGAAGCCTCTGAGTGATACTGCATGTGGAACTGTTCTTCCAACTGCTTCCAAGTCCGGATCGAGTCTGGTGGCAACGAAGTGTACCACCCGAAAGCCGATCCTGTGAGGGATTGTGCGAAGAACCTCACACGTAGCTCGTCTGCTGCTGAGATCGTGCCCAGCTGTGCCAAATATCGGCTCACATGCTCGATGGAGCTGGAACCATCTAATCCATTGAACTTGGAGAAATCAGGGAGCCGATATTTGGGTGGTAGCGGGATCAACTCGTACTCGTCGGGGTACGGCTTGGAATAGCCGATTGTCCTCCTTTTCGGCACCATGCCGAACTGGTCTCTCAGTATGGTACTGATTTGATCCGCGGTGCTGGCTGCGGGAGTCGAACTCTGAAGATTCGCCGGAGTGGCATACTTAGCCAGCCATGCTTGCTTTTCCAGCTCTGAGCCAACTGCAGGAGCTGAGCTCTGGAGGTTTGTCGGAGTGGCATATTTGGCTAGCCACGTCTGCTTCTCAAGATCAGCCGCTGACGTTCCTCCTGCTTTTCCAGAAGTCCCTACTGTTGCGGCCTGGTTTGTGAGCGCCCAGTTACCGCAGTCTGGCACGTATGTGCACGTGTATCCGTGAGTGATCTCCTTAGGCGCCTCGTGCAAGAACTGGTAGTCACTAGGGTCACCACCGATCTTGTAGACGACGAATGCCGGTGAATTCGGCACTTCTGGTGCTGCCAACGCGAATGGCAGCGGTGGACGGGACTGGAGTGGCATCTCTCCTTGGTATGTCCCGAGAGCTGGTCCTGACAAAGAGTACTGGTGCCTCATGATCTCCTGGATCACTCGAAGAGCGACACGCTCCAGAGTGTTCACCAGGTTCTCAGAGTGGCGGTGCAGCGAGTGAGCCACCATGTAGTTAATCTCCTGACGCAGGGACCTGGTGCGTTCCTCTGATGGGGCGGACAGGTCTATTCCATCGAGCGCACCTTCAGGCGAGAACCCTTTCCACCTGATGCCATGTGAGCGGGTTCTGTGAAAAGAGCCGATGAGATCGGCTTCGAGGATTGCTTTGACCTCGTTATACTTCTTCTTGAGCTCCTCGGTCAGATCCTCGTACGTGACTGGGGTGCCGTCCGCCATCTCAGATGTAGATGGCGATGTGGTTGATGTCGAAGATTGTCCCACCGAGCGTGCCAGAATGTGTTGCGGTCAGAAACCCACCGGCGAGCAGCGACGGGCAACACAGGAGAGCCGGGAGCAACTTAGGGCTGCGGCTGGCCCTGGTCCCTCCGAGCGACGGCCCGCAAAGACTCCGGCACGCACGTCCGATGCTGGTGCAAAGGCGTGCCACCTGACCTATACCTGGTCAAGAAGGTGATGGAGATGCCTCGCTTAGTTTCCTGCATGGCATACACGTAAACATTAAATACGAGCCTCGATCGGCTCTCAGGTTGTCCTGTGAATCGGCTCAGGGAGCCGATCCACCCATGATTCGTACGAGGTGTACGAATATATGGTGGTCCTGCTTGATCAAGATAAAGCTAAAACGATCTACGACGATTTGGGGTTTTCACCGCATAATCGGATCATCCTACTCACGATTGGGCCTCGCGGCCACGCACGGTGATCGTAAGCCGATCCTAGACAAGGCCTAAAAACCAACACGAGGTTGATCCCCGGAACATCCTGTCTAGGGCTAGCAAACTACACCCTACGCGCCGCTGGATCCTCCAACCCATTGTAAGGCCTAACTATTGCAGATATTAAACTAATCCTTGAAGAACAAGGAGCAACCGTAACGGATCGGATCTACTAAATAATGATCAAGCGGGGTGCCGCCCCTACACCTAAGATAGGTGTAAGGGCGGCCAGATGTATAAGGGTTGCACGACGATAGCGTATGATACGAAGAACAATGCTAACCCTAACACATCTAAGATAACTACGTTGCTCGCCATCAAAAAGGCTTCAGTACGAGCAATGCATGACAACGAATAAACTTGTACTGCCTAGATCGCAAGATGCGATCTAGGCAGCATGATACTTACCCGGAAGAAACCCTCGAGACAAGGGAGTTGGCGATGCGCCTAGATTGGTTTGTGGTGAACATTGGTTGTTGTTTATTTCATAAACCCTAGATACATATTTATAGTCCGTAGACTTTCTAACGTGGGAATAATCCCAACCGTGCACGAGACAAACTCTAACTAACCGACACGTATCCTACTATGTTACAGATACAAGGGCAAACTAGCCCAAACTTTGCATATAAGGCCAATTCACGTATTTCTTCCGTATATAATCTTCAAGCCCATCTTGATCGCGGCCCACCTCTGACTCGGTCAAATTCTGGTGATAACAAATACGTAGGATTGATAATGAAAATAAGTTTCCAATGGTCCGTGTCCAACAAGGGACGAGTAGTTTCTCTCCACTTCATCCTGACGTGTGTGGTGAGCAAGCCCTCCCATCAGTATCAGAGGAATTTAATTTGACAAGGGCTACAGGAAGACATCACCAAGAAAGGGTGATGCATGTATCCTTCAACAAACACATCAGTACATGTCTGAAGCAAGTACATGAACACAAGTACACCACCATAATAATACTACATGAACACAAGTGATGCCGTCGGTTGGGGAGGCCTAAATAAAACTTAAACTTAATCCTAATCTAATGGACGTCGGTTGGGGCGCGCGACGGGTCTGCCTCGTCCTCGTTCTTCGCCTATGCCGCCTACGTCCGTGCCCGCTTCTCGTCCCATGCTTCGCGACAGGGGCGGCGCCAGGGGTATTCTTGCGTCTGCAGCTGAATACCCAAGATTTTGACAAAACCTTAGAATTTCCTCATAAATCAGGGAAAAATTTGGCAAATACATGAGGATTTTGGCAAAATGAATACACAGGTTGAAAATGAATACCCAGCACTTCATCACTGGCGCAGCCACTATTCGCGCTTCAGGCGTTGGAGCATGGCGGACGCCGTCAAAAGACCTTGCCGGCGGCGCTGTCCCAACGGTTCAGTCCTTAGCCGAGAAATCTCCTTCTGGAAGAAGAGTATCGCTTGCTGGCGGGCGAACGCCTCATAATGGCGATGAGCCCTGTCCTCGCAGAACTTCCGTTGGGAAGCCTCCAAGATCCGGAGGTCGTGCTCGCTGTACTCCTCCTTCAACCGTGGGTCCTCGTCGTTATCGGAGCTGTACTCCACGTCGGACTGCGGCTCCGGCTCCGGCTGCGATGGTGGTGGAGGCTGCGTGCGGACTTTGAGGCCAAGCCTACAGAACCTCGTCTTCCGATGGCGCGGCATTTTTGAGGTGGAGAGGAGAGAATGGAGCGTAAGCGGTGATGGAAATGAGAGGATAGCACCGCGGGGGTGGACGGCGTAGTAGGTACTTCATGTTGGTGGTAGGCAACTACCCTCATTTACGGCGGCGTAGGCGACTGGACGCCGCGTGTCCGGTGATACGTCTCCAACGTATCGATAATTTCTTATGTTCCATGCCACATTATTGATGTTATCTACATGTTTTATGCACACTTTATGTCATATTCGTGCATTTTCTGGAACTAACCTATTAACAAGATGCCGAAGTGCCAGTTCCTGTTTTCTGCTGTTTTTGGTTTCAGAAATCCTAGTAAAGAAATATTCTCGGAATTGGACGAAATCAACGCCCAGGTTCCTATTTTGCCCGGAAGCATCCAGAACACCCGAGAGCTGCCAGAGGGAAGCCCTGGGGGCCCCACACCACACCCTGGCGCGGCCAGAGGGGGGGCCGCGCCGCCCTATAGTGTGGGCCCCCCAGGCCCCCTCCGAGGCTGCCCTTCCGCCTATTTAAAGCCTCCGTCGCGAAAACCCTATTACGTTCGACGAAACCAGAGAAAACCTTCCAGAGCCGCCGCCATCGCGAAGCCAAGATCTGGGGGACAGGAGTCTCTGTTCCGGCACGCCGCCGGAACGGGGAAGTGCCCCCGGAAGGCTTCTCCATCGACACCGCTGCCATCTCCACCGCCATCTTCATCACCGCTGCTGCTCCCATGAGGAGGGAGTAGTTCTCCATCGAGGCTCGGGGCTATACCGGTAGCTATGTGGTTCATCTCTCTCCTATGTACTTCAATACAATAATCTCATGAGCTGCCTTACATGATTGAGATTCATATGATGATGCTTGTAATCTAGATGTCGTTATGCTAGTCAAGTGAATTTTACTTATGTGATCTCCGGAGACTCCTTGTCCCACGTGTGTAAAGGTGACAGTGTGTGCACCGTGTGGGTCTCTTAGGCTATATTTCACAGAATACTTATTCACTGTTATGAATGGCATAGTGAAGTGCTTATTTATATCCCTTTATGATTGCAATGTATTTTGTATCACAATTTATCTATGTGCTACTCTAGAAATGTTATTAAAGTAGTTTTATTCCTCCTGCACGGTGTAATGGTGACAGTGAGTGCATCCGTGTTAGTACTTGGTTTATGCTATGATTATGATCTCTTGTAGATTATGAAGTTAACTATTGCTATGATAGTATTGATGTGTATTATTCCTCCTACATAGCATGAAGGTGACAGTGTGCATGCTATGCTAGTACTTGGTTTAGTCGAATTGATCTTTCATGCACTCTAAGGTTATTTAAATATGAACATTGAATTGTGGAGCTTGTTAACTCCGGCATTGAGGGTTCGTGTAATCCTACGCAATGTGTTCATCATCCAACAAGAGTGTAGAGTATGCATTTATCTATTCTGTTATGTGATCAATGTTGAGAGTGTCCACTAGTGAAAGTGTAATCCCTAGGCCTTGTTCCTAAATACTGCTATCGCTGCTTGTTTACTGTTTTACTGCGTTACTACTGCTGCAATACCACCACCATCAACTACACGCCAGCAAGCTATTTTCTGGCACCATTGCTACTGCTCATACTTATTCATACCACCTGTATTTCACTATCTCTTCGCCGAACTAGTGCACCTATTAGGTGTGTTGGGGACACAAGAGACTTCTTGCTTTGTGGTTGCAGGGTTGCATGAGAGGGATATCTTTGACCTCTTCCTCCCTGAGTTCGATAAACCTTGGGTGATCCACTTAAGGGAAAACTTGCTGCTGTTCTACAAACCTCTGCTCTTGGAGGCCCAACACTGTCTACAGGAAAAGGAGGGGGCGTAGACATCATCCGGCCGCTGCCCTCGTGGCCGCCTAGGTTTACGCGCGGGAGACCATTAAACGCCGGGGACTACCAACCTTCCCGCGTCGCCTTTGATGCGAACAGTCGCGTCCTCCCGCTGACAAGGCGGCCCCACACGTGAAAACCGTCGTGCCGCGAGGCGCCGACGCGCCCGATTCGCGCCCTTCGCCGGTGTGAGCCCAAAAAATGGAACTACTACTACTGTACTATCGTATAGGGTGAGCAGGCCCTCCCATCAGTATCAGAGGAATTTGACAAGGGCTACAGGACGACTAGTTACATCACCAAAAAAGGTGATGCATGTCTCCTTCACATGGTCTTCTTATGTCATATAGTAAGGCACTAGCAATGATCGGCGCGGCGTGTCTAACTAATATACTCCCTCTATCTCAGAGCTTAAGGCGTAAAAATAAATTTGATTTTTGATCAAAGCATAAGGCGTAGGGTGAACTCTATCCTATTTCTACCGAAGATGCCCCTCTCAGCCGTTTCTCGTTTGCTAAAAACAAGTAGACGATTGACCCAGCTATGGCATGCACACGGTATTCACGCTGAATTAACTGCTCCTCCAGTCAATCTCCTCTAAAACCGGTGCCTCATTGGTTGTATACGGTGCATGCATGAGATGGTAGTTAACGAGGAGTCTGATGCGGCTACTTTAGGGAAGAGAGAGAAATACGGAGTAAAAGGAGTGAGTTATTCGAGATTTATGAGGGGCAAGTATGGAAGCTAATTTGCACGCAAACCCTCCTTAATCCTAGCACCAATTTATTTACACCTTAAGCTGTGAGATGGAGTAAATGTTTAGCAGTTGTAAATATTTATGGGCTTTTCATCAGCAATGATAATGGCACAACATGAAGTGAAGTTTAGCAGTTGTAGCATGATTTTTTTTTGAATAAATGATACTCAAACTCACCGATTCTCAAACTGCCTTACAACGTTAAGGGAGCTGATATTAGGCACATACCCACTTTCCCTAAGCCCTGAGACAACGCAATCAAACATCATGCTATCCGGAAGTCTGAAACAATCTCAACTGTGAAGAGATCAACATTTAATTTAACAAAACTGTCTAATCCTGATGTGTAGAGAACGAATCCGTTGCACATATTGCTGCAATTCATAAATAGATCACAACACAACTTCAGGATTATTTTTTACAGAACACAATTTTGTGATGCCATTTGTTATCACTCCTTGGTGTGTATCTTGTGCAGTATCGGTTAAATTGCTAGGCCATCTACTAATACTGATGGTTCATGTCTCCAGTTGTGAAAGTAAGAGTTCATATACTTAGCCAAATGCTCAGCTAGCTACCCCATGTAGGAAACTGACCGTGGGAAGGTAATTGCATCCTTCTCAGAATTTGATCTATTAAAAGACATCTGAAAACAAAAGATGGCTACCCTGAAGTAATTGAGTGTAAGATGAAATACTAAAATTGCTACACCAGCAAAAGTGGACAATTGCCTCATCTAAGCTGGTCTAGTGTACATCCATGTTTAACATGTGAAGATGTGAGCGTATGAATTAGTAGCCAAAAACAACAGACTATTTTCAGGGAAAGCACGGCAAAGTAAATGCAGATAATTCTACTTTAGCAATCGTCTCACCTTGACACATGTAATATGAACTATAGTTTCATGAATAGTAATTAGTCAGAACAGAGAAAAGTAACAACTGCCTTAGTTGATATAATCTAAAAATAGTAGCTGCCCATTTCAGCTAATGATTTGTCCAGATGAAAAGCCCAACATGAAACTAAGCATCAGAAACGTCCTAATTTCTCCTATAAATGATCCTAGACTACCCTCTCAACCAGGCCATCTGAGAAGGGCAAATCAATCTAGTTCGTCCAATCACGTTGCAACAGTAGTTTCTCACTCCCGCTTTTCACCTGAACCGTTGGATGAGGTAATTACTTTTCACACTTCTCGCTCCTTCGAACGAGTCCATGACAGTTAGGCCCATATACTTGCGGGGACACTTGCGTCAGTGAGCGAACCAACTCCTCTGGCTCGTGCACGTCCTTCTCGTCCGAGTCGCGCACGCCCGGCCCGGGTGAAAACCTAGATCGTGAAAATATCTGCTCCATTCTACCGTCCCACGCCTCCTACTCCCGCCCCTCGACTCCGCCGCGTCGCCGCCGCCACCAGTGGACGGCGCCCCGAGCCGCCGCCGTCGCGCCTCAGCAGCTCCTCTTGCCTTGCATCGGGAGGAGCTGGTCCGACGACCTCGGCCGCGCCATGCGCTCGAGGGCGCCGCTGCGAAGAGTGCCAGGTTGCCCTTCCCCTTGCACGAGGAGAGGAGATCAGGGGCCCTCGACCTGGCGGTGGTGCGCGGTGGCGGTGTTGGAGCTCGGGCGGCGGGGCTCATTGGCTGGACGCGTGCGCGTCCTCGATTTCGTCCGGCGGCGGCGGGTTAGTAACTCAATGGAGCGTGGGCGCCGCCGCCGCCACCTCGCATCGGGAGAGCGGCCACGGGGCACTGCCGCGTGTAGCGCCGGGAGGTGAGGGTCGCGGCCGGTCGCGGCCCTCCTCCTCGTGGTCGTCTCCTCTACAATGCCTCCGTCCCCAGCCTCCTCTGCACGGCCCCGAGCCTTGGTGTCGTGCTACCTCTTCCCCACCTCCTCTGCATGGCTTGGCGTTGAGACCTGGCGTCGCGCAACCTCTGCCCCTGTCTTGGCGTTGCTGCAGCATGGGACAAAATCAACCGTGTTCTTCCCCTTCCCTGGTGGGCTCTCGTTTCTTGACAAAGTTCAGTCTCGTTTTCAGTTATTTCCATCCAATTTTGGACATTATTAGGTTGTTGAATGCCAATCCAGGGGATGCCTTTGTGCATAAACCAGATCTTGAAAAGCATATGGATAATCCCATAGTCCAGCAGCTGCAAATGGAGGTCAACTACGCTGAAACCAAAAGCCAAAGCCATCATTACAAGAAATAGGTGTTGATTTCAACTTTTGTCAGCATCATTTTTATATTTGTAAGTTGCAGTATTGTGAGTATAATCTCCATGTGACTCTATCCTTATGCAGCTCAATAAGGTGATAGTAGATCACGAGGTTGCAATGCAGCTCGATAAGGTGATTGCAGATCATGAGGTTGCAAGGACAACTGGTTAGCAATTCTCCAGCTTTATTTTTATTATGTTATGAGGTTGCGAGGATAACTGGTTAGCAATTTCTTCGGCTTTATTTGATCATGTTATGCAGCTCAAGAAGCAATTCTTCATCTTTGAGGACTTGAGGTCCTACTGGTTCTCACCGAGGCCACATTCCGAAGCATTGTCTTGTGCCCAGGTCCATTTTGTAAGTTAGGTTTGTCAACTATAATAAAATAGAGCATGTGTTTTGGGACTATATGTTTTCTGAAACTGCAACTGGCTTGCGATGGCCCATTTACATGTGTGGTCGGTGTTTTTGTATAAATGAATTGATGCCACACTTGAATATTCAGTGTGTGTCAGATGTGAGTGATGAATATTCACACTCTTGCACCAGATCGTTTTTCTCTTCTTTTTCATTCCGAACTTTGTTTTGGTGTTCCTCTCTGCCTACTGGCTTATTTTTTCTCGCCGCCGTTCTTCATGTCCAGATTATGCCCATGGCCGTATATGCTCCATCTCTGGGGTCATTGGGTTATTTTCCTTGGTCTGCTTCTATTGTATGGTACAAGTATGTTTCTGGCTTCACTTCTTAGTTTGACTTTCCTAATTTGACGCTAGCTATACTGCATTGTATATTATTTCTGACATACTTGGTTGTGGCATTTTATTCAGCCTCAACAGCCACGCAGGTGAATCTGCTGGAATTACAAGGACTGATCTATGCTAAGAAGCTTATTGTTGAAGATGCTGCTGGTGCATTTGCAAAGATTGCGGTAGCGCCACTAGAGAGGGTCAAGAACTTACTTCAGGTATGGACTGCTTAATCCTTACAGTATCATTAGTTGTGCTAATTGCACAAGTATTTAATTGATTTATTAAATTTGGAGAATGCATCTTTTTGTTAATTTGTAGGCTCGAACCGGAGGGTTTCAATCCCTTGGGATCATCGTATCCTTGAGGAAGTTGTGGAAATACAAGTGAATTCAAGGTTTTTACAAATATTGTTGGGAAACATGCCTTAAGCTTTGACTGTCGAATTCAGCATGTTGATTTTGAGCTCTGACTGCTGAATTTACAACATTGATTTTCATGCTTTGACTTCTCAACAAAGGTATTTTATTTTACCCTTTTCTGTATCGTGGATGGTTGTCTAAATTTTGTTGGGTGCATCTTCTCTGTACAAAAAAAAACTGCTTCGGAGGTCACGCTTACTCCTTGGGCTATGGCTGATGGGAACCTTTTCTTGTTGCAAACTTTCCTGGTTGTGTCATAGGATTATCACCATTTCAAACCATGGATATTTATAGTAGATGATCTTCACTTATCCATCTAATTATTAGTATTTTAACTCTTTAATATCTCTCTTTTGCCACTCGCTTCGGCTTCATGCCTGCAGTTTTAAACTTGCTATGCACAACCTCGGTGTTCGTTGTATGATTGTTTCTCCAACCCATGGTTGGTAACATGGTTTTGTAAGGATCTTATTATGATCAGACAGACAGAAGAATACAGATAGGTTGCAGTATATGTTGTGCATTTATGCTCTTCTCTTATCCACAACAAACAAATGATTTTGTGTCTTTCTTTTTAATTTTTTAAAATGCATTTTGCAGAAGAATGCTACATCTTTTAGAAATATAGTCGAATTGTAGCCTGGAAGTACGTAGCATTCCTTTTCAGTTGAGAAGAGATACAGTTTAATTGACTGGACAGAAATTGTAGGGCACTTTTATTTTCTACTTCTTTCGGTGTACCCTACAATTTAACCTACTTATTCTTGTGGATCCATGGAGATCAGAATGGAGAAGTGGCTGTTCTATATTTTACATTTTGCACAAGTGGTTGTTATATATTTTTATATTCTGCTTCGGAATATATTTCGTGCTTTGGCTCCTTTATGCTAGGTTTTTTTTACCATTTCTTGCTATCATACTTGCAGATTAATTATTATTTAAGGTCTGATGCAATGTCTGCACATGTCTGCACATGTTTGCTTGGTGGGATAATTACCTGAAAGTATTTGTGTTTACACAGCCGGCGCCAGCTTCTTCCTCCCTATCGGCCAGGCGAGGTGGTCAGCAGGAAGAGGTAGGCAATCGGTACCTCCCCTTCTCTCTATTTCTTAATGGTTAGTTACTTTGTGGATTTGTTCATTTTTTAATCTCAGGATCTGGTTTCTTCTTGCTAAGATGAGGTGGTCTCACTCTCTGTAGGTTTCCCACAACATGTTTGTTTTAATTCCTGACTCAACTAGAATTTCTTTTATACCTGCAGGCAGTGGCATCTCTTCTCCCAGTTCCTTGGATATTGGACCTTGATTCTTCTGCAGAAACTTGAATATAGGCAACTAAAGTACATATGCTTCTCTTGAAGGACAGATTGGTCTTGAGGGTAATGAGTAGAAAAAAAATCATTTTGTGAGTCAATTGGATTGGCTCAGTTTATTTGAGAAGGCGGAAATAACTCAATGAAAGACATATATTTTGTTATGGGAATAGCCATTTACGTTTTCTTGATATGGTACTGATGTCTTTCCTTTACTTTTTATTGAAAGGTAATTGCCTTTGCCTATATTTTGTCTGTTGCTGCTGTTTTTACTCCTCAGATCGCACATATCATGGATTTTTTTTTGCAATGTGGGCTTAGTTTGCAGTCATAATGTTCAACTAATTGTTTGAGAGATAACATCTATTATTTTAGTCCTATGAAGCAGAGTTGCTTCTCTGGATGTTCTCCCCATGAATACAATGGGTTTGATTTTAATCATGATATGGATATTCTTTTCAGTTCAGCTCATGGTTTGTCGTATGATAAACAAAAGAATATTCTTCAGCTTTTAGTTTGTTCATGTGATTCACGATAGTTATTACCGTGTGTGCATGCTGTTTAATATGTGGTCTAAAAATATTGTTTTCTTCTATTTCTAATGAAATTATGGTTCTATAATCTAACACATTTTTCACCCCTTAACAAATCAGTGATAATCTAATGGTCTTCTATATGGTTGCCTTAAATCCCAAGTCAAAAATCTTTTCTTTCTTCTGGTTGTGTTGTCGCCAGCAGGACGACAGGACGGATGCGCATCGGTGGAAAACTGGTCCTTGCTCCGATTCATCAGGGAGGACAACGGTCAGGGGAACATCTGCAAGGCCTCATCTATGGTTTCTTCTTCACTGAAGATGTTGGCGTGCCTTCGTCGGGCTATCTCTCTCTGTGGAATCCTGCTACGCGGCGAGGGCGGAGATCAGGTCATCGCTCGCACTCCTCCTATCCGATTTAATCCCAGAAGATCTCATCGATGCTTATAGGGTGTTCGATTAAAATCCTAGCTGAGATTAATTTATGTAATATTTATGCTCCATCTAGCTATTTGCAATATTGCAATTAAGGTGTTGGGATGTTAAGGAGAGATGTCATACGGGCTTTTTTTCCATCCAGGTTGCTGCCGCAGTTCACAAATGCCATGGTCTGAATTGACCGGTCATATTGGGCTCACAGGTTAATGTCTGTTTTTGTCCTTGACTGATTGCTTTTTCAAGGTGGTTTCATATATTTGTTGGGAGTAACCATTCCGAGGTTGCTCTAGATTTTCCAGAAGAAGTAGCTCTATTTTACAGGACTGCTGTAACAAACCAGGAATCTAGACAATAAGCTTCATCAGCAGCAGCTTCCCTGGTGTATGTACTTGTTTGTTTTTCTTGCCTCTCTTTCTGTGATGTTTTAATACTGCCCGTCTTTATTTTGATTGCTTATAGATTATGAATTATGAATTGCTAATACAACAGTGGACATCAGAACTGTATTCTTGAGTTCCCATTCTTAACTGGACACCACAAGAGTACAACAGTTTGCTCGACCTTTGCGAGCCCATCACGGTTCTCAAGTGCCAACCGCTTATTGTCATCTCTTGTAAGGACCAAACGGATGCTACTTTTGGTTTCTGTTCGTGTATATTCGGGGGTTCTTTTTTTGTATGGTTAGCAGAACATGATATTTTCAGCAAGTAGGATGGTACCAGGATGTAGTTGAAAGTGTTAAAAATTGTTGTTCACACTAGCATGTAGGAATTCATACCAACCTTTAGGCAGCTATTTACCCAATGAACCTCTTATTGTTATTTCTTTAGGCTAGAATAGCTTAAATATTATGTCTTCCATTTATCAGCAGTTTATACACACTTCATTTATTCGTGCATTCATTTATTTTTGCAAGCTCTGCAGTTGGTTGTATTTTTTTCTTATTGCTCACTTGTGAAACAAAATAACAAATGCATTGAAAATTCATTCTGAGATATACAAAATAAGAGATGCTCGCTGTTAGTACATATGTGAATAATTCCTTTGGTTTCTGTATATGGTATCTTCCTAGCTATCACATATGAATTGGTATATTGCATACTAATGAGAGGTTTGATAATTTTAATGATGTGTTACTCATATTTCTCTATCGGGAGCCCAAGTCATTTCTCTATATTACCCTTTGTTTATTAGTTAGTGGTATAGTCTGTCGGCTACCAGCTTAAAGGACATTGCTTAACAACTTTTGGCTTCTAAAATTTATTCAGTTAAGATGCAGATCTGTTTCGAATAAGAAGAGAACTCCTAAGTAACACTTCGTACAATATGCAATATTTTTTTTAGCACGGCATAAGGATAGCTACTTATTTTTATACCAAAATCTTTTCTTCAGTTGGCTTCTCTACTTGTTCACTGCGGTTTTGATTGTTATTCCTGCGTGAAACAATTTGTTAAGTCAATTGTAATTTGCACAATGAGGTTCTCACCTATCAACTGAAAATATCGTTTGTAACAAATATCTTGAGATCTTGGTGAGCATGGATTTTGTACAATCCGCTCTTTCATCTTCTTTTCTTAGGTGTGTGCTCAATCTGTATGAATTTTGCATTAATGGCAAAAGTCTATGCTTTTGCTCTTTGTTATTAGTGGTGCACTTTGATATATAGTACAAGTCTGTGTGGTACGCTTTTTTGACCTATGTTGATTCAAATCTTGTGTTAATCATTCGTAGGTGTAAGCAGCCGAAATCTCGGGCAGACGAATCAGGCAAAAAGAAGACTCGCATTAGAAGCAGGTACAATATTTGAAATGATCAGCTCTTATCTCTCCAGATTTGTTTTACAGTATACTTGTGCCTATAGATGGTTTGGGTTTCTCATGTGAGAAAGTTGTCAAATCTGTACTGCTTCTGTAGGTTGCGATTTATCACTGATTACTTTGTGGTTTGTTTTTCAAGAGTGGTGGTTCCACCCTTCGTAGCCTTTGTTGTATGTGGATTCTTTTGATTCATGCTGCTATCAGTTGCTTAGTTATGTAGTTCTTATTTTATCATGCGGTGTATTTTCTCAGGAAACAGACTTGTGTACATTTCTGGTTTATCAACGGTTTGTTCTACTCTTATTATTAGTGCAGTGGTTTGTGCTAGCCGGATGGCTTTGCCACGACAATGACTTTGTGAACTCCTGGCTCTACCCGTTTATTTCTATCTATGAAAAAGACTCTACTTATCTACCTACCCCTATTTTTTTTTGCATGGTTCCCTGATTAGTTTATGTTTCCTTTGTACCATGATATCCAAATACTATGTTGCGACAATGTCCAACCAATATAGATGCTGATTTTGGTGTGCCTTCTTTGCTTTCATTGCTCTTCACAGAATCAAGTATGTTAGCTACTATAATATACTCCCTCCTGTTTATTATTTTTATATAAACGTTTGTTACTCTATTTTATTTATTCTGGTCCACTAGATTTTGTAAAGAGTAACATTTTTATTACGGGGAAAAAGGAATTATATTACTTAAACAGTAGCATTACAATTAATCCCTACGGATGAGTTCAATGATCTCATCCGGCCCATGACCAAACCAAACAGCAGTACTATCCAAGGATTTGGCTCCCGACAGAATTTTTTTCCCGAGGGTGCTCGGGATTCTCGTTTCCCGCGGTAACTGAGAAATCCTGACCAGTTCCCAAGCAAATTCAAAAACTAAAATTTGACTTTAAATTTCAAAGAAAGGGTTATTACGAGTCGGAACTGGAGGTTTTCACAACCTGTCTGCTACCTAACTGGTCATTCTCTGTTCATTGCTGTAAATGTGTACTCAGGTCGGCCGTTCGAACTTTGTTGCCTACAATTTTTGCATAATTATGTGATTTTGACACGGACAGAGACAATAATCGTTAAAAATATATAGGAGGACGAGGAAATCGAACCCAGAACATAGCGTTGCAAACAACTACCCGGAACCACCAAGCCACGCATTCAGCTTGTGCAATTTTGTAGACTACATCGTATTTATCTATTTTCGTACGTTTAAATTCAAAAAATTCAAAAAAAAATCAGGATTTTTTGACCGGTAAGATTGTTTACCGGGGGTGCTCGGGAAAAAATTCATATACTGCTACCGTGAGGTTTCTTATGTTTATTGGCAGCGTGGAGGTCCAGGTTTTCTTTTATTTTGCAGGGCTTTGAATTTCTCAGTGGTCATTGTGTATTTGGGTTCATTGGAAATACCAAGCATGGTTGGTCTCCTTTTTCTTTTGCTGCATGGAGTGGATCTTTGGAATTGATGCAGATGGTTTGAGAAGCAATAGAGTTTTTTTTGGTTCCTAGGTAAGCGTTCAGTTTTCCTTCATAGCACTGGCGAAATTTCTTATTTCAAGAAATTAGGAACATTTTGGTTTCTCTTGCCCACATTTGTTACTGCCGAGATTGGAATTGGAGAAGACATGCTTTTGATGTTGTCATATTAACTCTCTTCTCTAATTCTCTAATAGATGTCGCAAAGTTATCAGTTTAGTTGCCATCTCCATCTTTTTTATTGAGCTCTAAATTGACTAATACTGTATAAAGGTCAGTTACGTGTATTATTTGTTGTTCATGTAAGTGTTTTGCATGTCGTACCCCCTTGGATAAAGAAGTACTTTTTGTATGGTTCCCTAGAGATTTTCTGTTTCTTGTGAACAACTGAGTTAGGTTGATTGAATTTCCCATGAAATCGAACTGTTTGCTGCATCTCTCTGCATGTTTATCTCTCTGCTGAAGTAAATTAGGAAAATTTTCACATTAGGTTGCTTATTTGATCATTCATATCTAAATATCAATGTGCTTCTTGTATCACATATCGGCCGAGACATTATACCCATTTTGAACTATATGATCAGGTTGAAATAATTAATGAAATGCCTGAGGATAAGACCGTTACCGTATACAGATGTGGTCCTTTAGTCGACCTTTGCCATGGCCTGCATATTCCAAATACTTCTTTTATTAAAGGTTTTGAGTTCCACATTTACTGCATTATTTGTTACCTTTCTTCTTACTTTGTTGGTTGAGTCAGTCCTTTCTTTGTGCGTGGTTAGTAAAAACTGTATGCCGCTCATTTGCTGCGTATGTAGTTTGACAATGTAAGCAATTTTTTAAATACAGTTTAAATTTGCACTTCAAAATTACTAAACCGAGTTGTATGGCTAAAACATGAAAGAGCTTGTGCGTAAAATGGTGTGTTCTGGAGCAGTATTTTAGATTCTTATAATATATGTATGTTCAATTGGAGCATATGGTTTAGTTTCTTCATAGAAGCCTGAATCATGCTCAGGTTGCAGCGACTCAGATGCAGGTAAGGAATTTGTATGTAGTTAAATTGAAATGACTGGTTTACTATCATTATGTTTGTTCATTCCTGGACAAATATATGTTCGCTATTGTAATGATGCAAAATGCTTTCTTTGGCAATTCACTCATTTTTAATATCCCCAGATTCTTTCAATTTAGCTTCAGTTTGATCGGCAAATCATCTATTTCTACCAGGAAGCTTTCTGGGATCAAATAAATTATGGGTTCCCTTGATATTAAACTAAAGTCTATATGTGAGTGATTTTCATCTAGAACCCATGTTTTCACTCGATTTTGCAGTATGCAAGTCACTGTTATGTCTATTGCCTTGTTTAGCATGGAAGTCACATAATTAAAAATAGCTCTTCTGATGTAGAAAATAAAATGAATCCACAGACTGAACTCATTAAGGTATTACATGGCATAAATGTTTTCCGAAATTCTCTTTTGGTTCTGTTTGCCCAAGTTGACAAGTAGCAATCTTGATGAAACACTGCATTTTTATTTCATAAAAGTCGATGGTATGGTTTTGCACTTGCTAAATAAATCTGTGTCGCTATCTATTACCTTGGTACACATACCGCATTTTTATTTCATAAAAGTCGATGGTATGGTTTTGCACTTGCTAAATAAATCTGCGTCGCTATCTATTACCTTGGTACACATATCGGCATGTTTTCAGGTGCATGTATCAGTCTTGGTCTATGAGGAGATGCGTGCTATGTATGATGATGTGTTGGTGGCGACCTCGATCTTGAGCCACCACACCTGGCTTCTACCACCATGCAGATATCTTACTGCATTTAACTATATGCATTTTTCGTGGCGTTGTTTTTTCTTTTCCTGAACCTTTAGATATACCGAGGCAAGGCAGTAGAGAGAGTATACTTTCGTGGGGAGCTGCCACCCCTTGTTGGTAGTGTAAACTTGGCCTTCTTTGGCTCTTTTCTATGTGATTGTACACATTTTCATGGTGTGTTATCGAAAAAAATTACTGCAGCATCTCGATGTAATGGTGTGTCTTCGAAAAAAACTAAAGCAGTTAAATTATGACCTATTTCTTATAATAATTAAATATGTTAAACTTATGGTTTAAATTTTGATTTGATTCTGTCATTTGCGCGATAGCGCAACGGGTCATCTAGTAATATATAGAAACTAACTCTACATCAGGATAAGAATGAATTCAGTAGCTAACTCTATTTGAGTCCTTCTGTTACTTTGACTGATGTTTACATACTAAAGTGGTACTGCAATCATGTTTCTGTGACTGACATCGAGCATTCTTACAGTTTTAGCATTTGTGTCATCTAGGTTATTATTGATGCGTAGCTAATAGTGTAGTGAATGGAAATTGGACCGACCTTTTTTTTTCTCTGCAAATGATGGATATACCTTCTTTTTCTCGAATACACACCAAACTGTGTCATCTGTATTAGAAGAAAGCACTAAAGTAGTGCAAATACAACTCTCAAAGCAATATCAAAAAGAAAAGAAGAAAAATGAAGCAAAAAACTTCTAAGCTAGGCTATGTAGAATCTAAAACGTGTCCAGTTGGGTCATTAGACTGGCACGTTGTACATCCCTGCACCCATCACAAGAAACAGTGTGAAGACCAGAGCCTGAAGCAGTGTCTACACCCAAACAATTCAGATATGAACAACAATTGACAATACAGAACATATTAAATCATGCCAACGTTACCTCAACCGTCTGTGGCTGACATTGCTAGATTCAGGCTCAATAGTATTGCTTCATGTTGCCGTATGATGATCAAAGATTGTCCGCCAACCTCGGGTCATCTTGCCCTGGAGTTTAGTAGAGACAAAAATAACTGTAGTGTCCCCCTAAGTGTAGTAGTACACTGGACCAACTTAGATGAGGCGATATAAAAACAGTAAAAAGAGAGCTCTAATTCATATTTGTGTATTAACTAACGAATTTTCTTGTCAAGCAAATAATTGTAGCATTGTTACCATTTTAGTAAATTTATAAATCTTCCTCGCAATTAAATGTAACAAAACTACAATCACCGACAAAAATATAACTATTTTGAGCAGATCTCCTTTGTAGGACAGAGGAAGACACACAAAAAAGAATCCTAATAAAAATATACAAATGCTTCCCGATGTGTTTTGTTTCAAGCATTAATGGCTCAGACCTATGATTATGTACTACCAATGCAAAAAAAAGACTTCTGCCAATTTTCTCATTCAACTCCATGCCTTCATGTAATTTACAGAACAAAGTACTACAATGCAATAATGCTAGAAAATAGAAAATAGAAATCCGTGGTACTTATGACAAAACATTACCTAGTTTGTTAAATCCAAGATGGCATTAGCGCAAGAAATTTAGTAATTAAACATCAATTAGACGTACAAACCTATCATGTTTGTCAGCATGAAAAGGCTCGAGGGCAACTCTCGTATGCAGCTATTCGCAAGAAAACTGTAAGAGAAATAGGCAAGTAGTAATTAAGTAAACTTTAGTTTATCCTATACTTTCACAGAATAATAAATTGCATCAACTGGGGTATGAAATAGAACGGGAACCTCGAAAGAAGATACAGAACATGAAATTTTGATTATATTGGCTCAGACACAATGGTGATATAAAAATGGTACACCTTGAAAAGTAAATTAAGGGCCTACATGCTAACTCTGTTTCTTCATATGACCAATAATTCAAGACTTATGTTCAGTCCATGACTAATATTTTGGTGTGTACCCTTATTTCATCAAACAGTATAAAACAACAATAGATATAAATAACCTAATTTTCTCGTATTTGCAAGTATCTAAACCTGGGGAAGGAATACAACCCTAGACGATAGGGCCACACAGATGTTTTAATCTCACCGCAAATCCAATTCGCTTTAATTCATAAATTCAAATATAGTTAATCATCGGTATAGTAAAATATATACTCACACAGGAGGAATCTATTTTTACTAAAACAATGTATGCAGACATTCGAATTTCTTTAGTGACAAAATTTAAAATACGACAAAATTTATGTGGTATACTTTGTAAGAACCGGGAGAAATATCATGATAAAATGTTAGGTTTATGTAAAATAGCAAGAGTTAGAGAAAATTTAAAGTTGCAGGAGCCTAAAGATGATGATATACTGAACTTCAAGTTACTTGTGAATAATAAACCAAGGCGTGAGTTATAAGGCAGAAGAATTTTCTTTCACTCCAGTAGGACACACCTCTATAAGAATGCTTCATTTTGTTTCCTGCATGTAAGCATTTTGTGTCCTACTGGAGTGAAATACCCATGATTCGAACTGAAAACCTGACAGGACATGGAAATAAAGAGGTAACCTGCTTCTATTTTTACAGCATGAAACTAAATGTGCTCCTCATGTATCTGCAACATGAAGCTAGCTCTGCATATGTTCCGTTATGCAGGAAAATGTATATCAAGAAAGAATCCTATCTAAATATCATAATAATAAAACCTGCCTCCACCACTTGATCCTAATATATACCAAGCAAGCAACTACTTCGGGCCAAGAAAGCAGTTCCAAAATAACATGGCAGAATTAATATCTCATGGTCTGCAGAAATAAAGTCAGTTCATATACATTGTGTCTTGTTTGCTTACCCATGCATTCCTAGATTCGAGCAACACACACAAAGACCTTTTATTGGAATTGTCAAGGTGATACATAATTGAGTAGAGAGAGTTGTATGTCCCACTTTCTTTGACCTGCATGTAAGTGAATATTCAACATCTGATCCTAGATATCGTACCAAAGAATTAAGAACATTCCATGAAACTTACATAGAGATCCAATTTCTCATGGAAAAATGTGGGAAGAGGAATCAAAATGGAAGAGCAAGTGAAAGAAAAGAAGGAGAAGATGTACAACGCACCACAGAAAAATTTACCCTTATGATTATGTTATCTTGGAGCTGTCGAGACCAGAGGCCAATTCAGTTGTTGTAAAGTGGCTGAAGTTACACTAATCATACATATGACCTAGTTCATGTTACCTCCAGTCTTCCAAAATACCTAGCAGCACATCAATCAGGAAGAAGAGCACATGACCTTAAAATATTGCAGTGACATGTAAGCATAGTTTCAGCATAAAAAGGTAAATCGTATCATATAAGGAAAAAAAGTATTTTAGATTCATTTATACATCCATGGTCAGCACCGCATGGGCACGTCGAGGAAAACCCAGTTGTAAAGCTAAAATACTTATATACATAATTGTTAAAGCTTGCTGCAAATTCAGGAATTTGGGTATAAAAAAGATATTGCATAGCAATTTTTGTGATCTAATCTCTAAATAAAAAGTTCCTTCATAAGAATGATTAAATTATTTTGTTGCAGAGATCTCTACTACAAATAAGATATATCCTTAAAAAAATCAGTTTTAGTGCTTGGACCTGTAGGCATGACATATCCTGACATGAGATTTGATTTTCTAAAGCAAAAGCAATTTCATTTGAACAACTATGATTGGCGTGGAATACACCGGTGTAACTTCACTAAATAGAAAAGGTCTGCTAGAGATGACAAAACGAACATACATGCATGCTTTTTCAGTTTGATACAATCTTCCTTACTGATTATTCTTATGATTTCAACACATGGAAACTTCGCTGCCATTTATAGTGCATATAAAAGGGAACCTACAGAATTTGAGAGCACAAAGTATAAGGCTCGACGAAGCTGATCTTGATCTCCCAAGTTGAGATTCCACTGTTAATCTATTTTTTCTCCGCATATACATGAAAGTTATAGCCAAGAAAAAAAACAATTATACCTGATCTGAAAGAGCTATGAAAGAGGATTTCTGTAACTAAGCACGTAAAAGATGATCTTATTCCTAGCTAAAAAAATAGCCCAGATCTGATTGCAAAAGAAGACTCATCACTTGGCTACGGTAAGCAAAAGACTACTTATGGTATCACGAAACCATTTGTGTTTAACTTGCAAGAGAAAAGGTAGAGAGTTGCTTTGGTTTGGCTGATTGAATTTGACGTACGTGGAGCAGGCGCTGCGGCAGGGTAGTCTGGTAGCGGGGGAGAAATTCTTGTTGCTGCCGCGATGCGGCGACGGCTCTTGGTCTCCTAGATCTGCAACTCAGCCAACATACACAAAAAATTCAGAAAAGAAACTGGACGATACATTGGAAAATGGGGATCGAAAGCTCGTGGTCGACCTTGGCTGGCAGCCTCCTCGCCGGCGCTGCTCCTCCCCGCCACTTCCGTGATAGCATCAGCTCGACGCGGATGTCAGCTACCACACAGGATGCACCTCACCAGCATCTTGTGCCGGCCAAGCCCCGGCCGACCTCGCCGCCTCTGCCTCGTCACCCAAGCAGCGCTGCCTGCTGCCGCCTACCTCCTGCCTCAGTGCTTGGCTCCACCGCCCCGAGTCGTAGATTCCCAACTACCTGAAGCGCCTCTCGACGCCAGGCTGTAGCGCCCGTCCCTCTATCTCCGCTTGAAGGGATCAGGCGAGGCGAGAAGCTCCGGCGGCGGAAGCCGGTGAATGTGTAGGGGATTGGCGGGTGGAGGATGTGGAGCTCGTCCGGACGCTGGGCACATCGCTCTTTGCGCCGTCGCCGCCTCCTCACCGGCGCCAGTCCTCCCCTCCGCTCCCGCCACTGGCGCAGGTCGACGCGAACGTCCGCAACGGCTGCACCTCACCAGCAGCTTGTCACGGTCAGGCTCCGGCCGAACTCACTGCCGGCCGCCGTTCCCTGCCGCCTCTACCTTGTCGGCCAAGCAGCGGCACCTGCTGCTGCCTCAGGGCCTGGCACCACCGCCCCGCGCTATACCGCCTGAAGCAATTGTCAATGCCAGTCCCTCTATCCTCCATTGGAAGAGAATTAGGAAAGGAGAGGAGCTACTGCAGGGAGCGTAGGGGATTGTCAGGGAGGAGCTCGCGAGTCGCGATAGTGGGGAAGATAATGAGGAAGAGAGAGAGAGAGAGCCGGGAGGAAACCAAGAACGGTATGGCACGTGATTTCTCCAGTCCGAGGCCATCCAGTGAGACAAAAGTAGTCAAAGCGGTTTGAAAAGAAGCTAGAGCCACCCAAACAACAAGAAAACACACTGAAACAAAGGGAAAAAACCCTTAGAAAATTGCAAAGACTGCACCAAAAATACATCATGGTAATCAGCCACATACGCGTCCACCCATCCGTAGTTTAAAAATTAATACAAGATTTTGAGAAAAAAGATGTTGGTTACACTTTAATATAGTAGTTATTGAAGTTGATAAACAAGGTCTAGACATATTTAAACCAGACAAATCATGTATCTACCCCCTAACCCTAAACTCTGTCTTGTAAAGTCAAGCATGAAGAGAAGTGGTTTAATTTGGGTTTCAAACATGGAAAGTTCAAGAACCCCCCAAAAGCTTCATTTTAGAGTGACTAAGAAGGATCCACGCCGGGCTTACCTTTTATTTTCATGTTTTAAACTTGTTTAAATCTTGGTCAAACCTAGGATTTGAATAAGATTCAAATGGGCATAAAATTCAAAAAAAATTGAAAAACCAAAGCACATAGCCTTCTTATGTAATATAGTAAGCACTCAAGTTGATAAACAAGATCTAGACATGTCAAACAGAAAAATCATGTATCTACCCCTAACCCTAAACTTTGTCATATGAAGTCAAGCACGAAGAGAAGTCGTTTTGGGTTTCAAACATGAAAATTTTAAAAGCCTTCCCATAAGCTTCGTTTTGGAGTGACTAAGAAGGATGCAGGCTTACCTTTTCATTTTCATGTTTTAAACTTGTTTAAATCTTGGTTAAACCTAGGATTTGACCAAGATCAAAGCATGAAAATTCTGAAAAAATCAGAAAAAGAAAACCAAAGCACATAGTATTTTTTTGAAAGGAATACGGTAAGGGAATCCCCTACAGTGTTTTTTTTATAATAAGAACCCAATTCTGCGCCCGTGGGGACTTGAACCTGGGTGGCTGGGTTGTACATCCACTTCCCTAACCGAATGAGCTAGGCTCACTTCTTTGCACATAGTATTCTTATGTCATATAGTAAGCATTCAAGTTGATAAACAAGGTCTAAACATATTCAAACCAGACAAATCATGTATCTACCTCCTAACCCTAAACTCTGTTTTATGAAGTCGATCAAGCATGAAGAGAAGTGGTTTTGGGTTTCAAACATGGAAATTTCAAGAACCTCCCAAAAGCTTCATTTTAGAGTGACAAAGAAAGATCCAGGCTTACCTTTTCATTTTCATGTTTTAAACTTGTTCAAATCTTGGTCAAACTTAGAATTTGACCAAGATTCAAATGGGCATAAAATTACTTAGAAAAATCATGTACGTATCTACCCCTAACCCTAAACTCTGTCATATGAAGTCAACCACGAAGAGAAGTGGTTTTGTGTTTCAAACATGGAAATTTCAAAAACCTCAACTCCTGAAGCTTCATTTTAGAGTGACTAAGCAGGATCCAGGCTTACCTTTTATTTTCATGTTTTAAACTTGTTCAAATCTTGGTCAAACCTTGGATTTTACCAAGATTCAAATGGGCATAAAAATACTTAGAAAAATCATGTACGTATGTACCCCTAACCCTAAACTCTATCTTACGAAGTCAAGCATGAAGAGAAGTGGTTTTGGGTTTCAAACATGGAAATTTCAAAAACCTCCCAAAAGCTTCATTTTAGAGCGACTAAGAAGGATCCATGCTTACATTTTATTTTGATGTTTTAAACATGTTCAAATCTTGGTCAAACCGTACCTAGGATTTGACCAAGAATCAAATGGGCATAAAAATTCAAAAAAATGAAAAACCATAGCACATAGCCTTCTTATGTCATATAGTAAGCACTCAAGTTGATAAACAATGTCTAGACATATTCAAACCAGAAAAATCATGTATCTACCCCTAACCCTAAACTTTGTCTTATGAAGTCAATCACGACGAGAAGTCGTTTTGGGTTTCAAACATGGAAATTTCAAAAACCTTCCCAAAAGCCTCATTTTGGAGTGACTCAGAAGGATACAGGCTTACCTTTTCATTTTCATGTTTTAAACTTGTTTAAATCTTGGTTAAACCTAGGATTTGACCAAGATCAAATGGGCATAAAAATTCAGAACAAATAAAAAAATGAAAACCAAAGCACATAGTATTCTTATGTCATATAGTAAGCATTCAAGTTGATAAACAAGGTCTAAACATATTCAAACCAGACAAATCATGTATCTACCCACTAAACCTAAACTCTGTCTTATGAAGTCGATCAAGCATGAAGAGAAGTGGTTTTGGGTTTCAAACATGGAAATTTCAAAAACCTCCCAAATGCTTCATTTTAGAGTGACTAAGAAGGATGCAGGCTTACCTTTTCATTTTCATGTTTTAAACTTGTTTAAATCTTGGTCAAACCTTGGATTTTACCAAGATTCAAATGGGCATAAAAATACTTAGAAAAATCATGTACGTATCTACCCCTAACCCTAAACTCTATCTTACAAAGTCAAGCATGAAGAGAAGTGGTTTTGGGTTTCAAACATGGAAATTTCAAAAACCTCCCAAAAGCTTCATTTTAGAGCGACTAAGAAGGATCCATGCTTACATTTTATTTTGATGTTTTAAACATGTTCAAATCTTGGTCAAACCGTACCTAGGATTTGACCAAGAATCAAATGGGCATAAAAATTCAAAAAAAATGAAAACCATAGCACATAGCCTTCTTATGTCATATAGTAAGCACTCAAGTTGATATACAAGGTCTAGACATATTCAAACCAGAAAAATCATGTATCTACCCCTAACCCGAAACTTTGTCTTATGAAGTCAAGCACGACGAGAAGTCGTTTTGGGTTTCAAACATGGAAATTTCAAAAACCTTCCCAAAAGCCTCATTTTGGAGTGACTAAGAAGGATACAGGCTTACCTTTTCATTTTCATGTTTTAAACTTGTTTAAATCTTGGTTAAACCTAGGATTTGACCAAGATCAAATGGGCATAAAAATTCAGAAAAAATAAAAAATGAAAACCAAAGCACATAGTATTCTTATGTCATATAGTAAGCATTCAAGTTGATAAACAAGGTCTAAACATATTCAAACCAGACAAATCATGTATCTACCCACTAAACCTAAACTCTGTTTTATGAAGTCGATCAAGCATGAAGAGAAGTGGTTTTGGGTTTCAAACATGGAAATTTCGAAAACCTCCCAAATGCTTCATTTTAGAGTGACTAAGAAGGATGCAGGCTTACCTTTTCATTTTCATGTTTTAAACTTGTTTAAATCTTGGTCAAACCAAGGATTTGACCAAGATTCATAAGGGCATAAAAATAAGTTTCCAATGGTCCCGTGTCCAACAAGGGACGAGTAGTTTCTCTCCACTTCTTCGTGGCATGTGGGGTGAGCAAGCCCTCCCATTAGTATCAGAGGAATTTAATTTGACAAGGGCTACAGGACGACATCACCAAAAAGGGTTAATTGGTCTATGCAACTCCTCAATTCACAAGTTGTGTTTATGCCATTACAAAAACTGAAGTTGTGTTTATGCCACTCTCAATTCTCAATAACCCCTTCTATGCCATTTTCAGTTTATACTTTCATATTGACCAAAATAATACTGTGTTCAGATTTGGAGCGACTTTTGGGTGTTTCGGGCACACAAAAAATCCAAAATTTTCAAATTCTGGAAAAATTTATAACTTCTCAGAAAAATCTAATTTTTTTTTACAGGAAATCAAAAACACTGAAACGAGTATACTGTTTTAATTTGAGCCATTTATGTGCGGATTTGCATAAAAAAAACTGACATTTTATGTTTTGTCTAGAAATTGGTAAAATTTTGTCCAAAAAATCAAACTCTTTCGAAAAATCTGAAAAATTTACAGAATGTCAAGAACACTAATATGAGTTTACTATTCTAATATGAGCCATTTCTGGGCACATATGATCCATTAAACATATGTGCAAAGTACGGTCCAGATTATCTGAGAGTATGTACAAACTATAGTATAGGGTACAAATACTGGATACATAGGCAGTATATGATGTTGTATTGCTGAAAATGGCATAGAAAGGGGTATTAAGAACTGAGAGTGGCATAGACACAACTTCAGTTTTTTAATGGCATAAACACAACTTGTGAATTGGGGAGTGGCATAGAACCAATTAACCCCACCAAAAAAGGGTGACGCATGTCTCCTTCACCAAAACAGCAATACCTGTCTGAAACAAGTACATGAACACAAGTACACCACCATAATAATAATACTACATGGACACAAGTACTAATATAATAAAGTAAGAGTACTAGTTTGTTTACATTTCCACATGCCACTTTTACGAACAAAAATTCGAAAATTAACCTTCAGAAATTCGGAAGCCAGGTGACACAGCAGTCATCAAGGATTGCAGCTAGCGGTACACAGTGACCTGGTCAAGATCTACCTTGAGCCTGCTTGACGCTTCAGCTCGGAGTTGAGAGCCTTCTCCTGTGACAGCTCGGCCTCTAGTTTGTCCGTCCTAACCGTGAGGTTCAGGATCAGTACGGCGAGTTTTTCCATGGTCTCCGCCTGGCCGAGGCTCCGCCGCTGGATCTCGTTACTCTCAGTGAACGATTTCATGGCGATATCGTCGAGAATGCGAATCCGGATCTTCTCAGTGGCGAGCTCAGAATAAAGTCTCATGCACTTATTGGCGAGGGCGCTTCTGTCCGCCGTCTCGACGCAGAAATCGCCCATAACCATTTCTAAAATGGTCCCGATCTCGTAGCGGGGCTTCTATCAGATGGGGATGGAGCACAAAATCAGAAGTGTACCCAGAGAACTACCAAGAAAGAGAGAATGGGAATCCCAATTTGCACGAATGTCTATACCTCACTGCTTTGAGAAGTTGGCTCCGTGGAAGATGTTTCCGCGGGCAGGAGGACTGCGGGAAAACTAAGGTCGCCCGACCTGAAAATACGATTGAGAGAAGGTTCAAAAAGGAGGGGATGATAAGTTTTGAAAGACATAGAAAGATGCGCAAGAATGGAGGATCGCCTGAAGGTAGCAGTCGCGGGCTGCGATGCCCTTGAAGACTCTTGCGCAGAAGGCACCTCGACATCAGCACAGGGACGCAATTGCTGGGATTCCCTCAGCTTCGCCGCAGCCGCACGAGCCCTTCTGTGGCGAGACTTGCTCCCGGTCATGGTGGCGAAGTAGTATTCCAAGAGGTAAACGAAGTGGTGAACTGAGGAAGACGGCAAGAGCAAAGGTTAGTCCTTAAATTTGGCCTCCCCGTCTCCTCGGCTCCTCGCGAGTAGTAGGAGTAATACTTATCTGGTCAAAGAGCAAACTTTAAGGCAGAGACTTGGTGGGCCATTCATCTCCAACTATACTTCCTCCGATCCGAATGATACAATACCAAATTTTTGAATGACAAATCACCCAAAACAGTATTCCAGGAGTATATGTAAGCTTTGGTGTTTTTACAATATACTAGCAAGATGGCATGTGATGGCTCCAAGAGCTTGTTTCACAATTTTACATTTTTTGAACCTTGATCTGTAGTACTGGGCAAAACCCTAGTTTAACCTATTTAATTATAGATTCGTAGGTCGATTTTTCTACGTACCTTTTTATTATTACTCTACTATGCAGCACATATGTGTTTGCCCGTCGAGTGAAACTCGGAGGAAGAGGGATCACTCGGAAGGAGAGAAGAAGGAGGGAGAGCATTATGGTGTCTCCCCTTTTTCGGGTGATGATGTTGACTGTTGTGCAGGTTTTGTCAGTGAGCAGGAGGTGCGAGCGAGCGAGCGAGGCCGAGAATGAGAGAGATTTTTTTTGTGTGTGAGAGGGACAACCGAAGGATCCTGAAGGACCCAGAGACTTCCAGTACGCATCCTGATGCGTCTTCTCTTGACAAAGAAGATGGCTTGGAGTTTGCGTACCTACCACACTTGACTTGTGCTCACTGAAGTGTGGGACCTCACGCATGGGCACCACACGTAAGTAACAGACCTGTTGGTGTAAAAACTCGGTTGATTATTATACTACTACATTTGTACTGTACAAAGTTTCCTATGGATTCAAGGGTACGAAAGCCAAGTTAACTCATTTACATGACATTATTTTTTCCATGAAGCCAAGTTAGCTCATCTATCAATTGGTACATTTTGGAGTGACTAAGAAGGGTCCAGGCTTACTTTTTCATTTTCATGTTTTAAACATGTTTAAATCGTGGTCAAACCTATGATTTGACCAAGATTCAAATGGGCATAAAAATTCAAAAAATCAAAAAAAATGAAAAACAAAAGCACGTCGTCTTCTTATGTCATATAGTAAGCATTCAAGGTGATAAACAAGGTATGACATATTCAAACCACAAAAATCATGTATCTACCCCCTAACCCTAACCTCTGTCTTATGAAGTCAAGCACGATGAGAAGTTGTTTTGGGTTTCAAACATGGACATTTATAAAACCATCCCAAAAGCTTCATTTTGGAGTGACTAAGAAGGATACAAGCTTACCTTTTCATTTTCATGTGTTAAACTTGTTTAAATCTTGGTCAAACCTAGCTAGGATTTGACCAAGAGATTCAAATGGGCATAAGAATTCAAAAAAAAAGCGCGCATGGTCTTTTTATGTCATATAGTAAGGTATTCAAGTTGATAAACAAGGTCTAGAAATATTTAAAATAGACGAATCATGTATCTACCCCCTAACCATAAACTCTGTCTTGTGAAGTCAAGCATGAAGAGAAGTGGTTTTGGGTTTCAAACATGAAAATTTCAAAAACCTCCCAAAAGCTTCATTTTAGAGTGACTAAAAAGGATCCAGGCTTACCCTTTTCATTTTCATGTTTTAAACTTGTTCAAATCTTGGTCAAACTTAGGATTTGACCAAGATTCAAATGGGCGTAAAAATACTTAGAAAAAGCATGTACGTATCTACCCCTAATTAACCCTAAACTCTATCTTACGAAGTCAAGCATGAAGAGAAGTGTTTTTGGGTTTCAAACATGGAAATTTCAAAAACCTCCCAAAAGCTTCATTTTAGAGTGACTAAAATGGATCCAGGCTTATCCTTTTCATTTTCATGTTTTAAACTTGTTCAAATCTTTGTCAAACGTTGGATTTGACCAAGATTCAAATGGGCGTAAAAATACTTAGAAAAATCATGTACGTATCTACCCCTAATTAACCCTAAACTCTATCTTACAAAGTCAAGCATGAAGAGAAGTGGTTTTGGGTTTCAAACATGGAAATTTCAAAAACCTCCCAAAAGCTTCATTTTAGAGCGACTAAGAAGGATCTAGACTTACATTTTCATTTTCATGTTTTAAACTTGTTCAAATCTTTGTCAAACTTAGGATTAAACCAAGATTCAAATGGGCATAAAAATACTTAGAAAAATCATGTACGTATCTACCCCTAAACCTAATTAAACTCTATCTTACGAAGTCAAGCATGAAGAGAAGTGGTTTTTGGGTTTCAAACATGGAAATTTCAAAAACCTCCCAAAAGCTTCATTTTAGAGTGACTAAGAAGGATCCGGGCCGGGCTTACCTTTTATTTTCATGTTTTAAACTTGTTTAAATCTTGGTTAAACCTAGGATTTGACCAAGATCAAATGGGCATAAAAATTCAGAAAAAATCAAAACATGAAAACCAAAGCATATGGTATTCTTATGTCATATATATAGTAAGCATTCAAGTTGATAAACAAGGTCTAAACATATTCAAACCAGACAAATCATGTATCTACCCCTAACCCTAATAAACTCTATATATTTTACGAAGTCAAGCATGAAGAGAAGTGGTTTTGGGTTTCAAACATGGAAATTTCAAAAACCTCCTAAAAGCTTCATTTTAGAGTGACTAAGAAGGATCCATGCTTACCTTTTATTTTCATGTTTTAAACATGTTCAAATCTTGGTCAAATCGTACCTAGGATTTGACCAAGATTCAAATGGGCATAAAAATTCAAAAAAAAAATGAAAAACCAAAGCACATATATAGCCTTCTTATGTCATATAGTAAGCACTCAAGTTGATAAACATGGTCTAGACATATTCAAACCAGAGAAATCATATATCTACCCCTAACCCTAAACTTTGTCTTCTGAAGTGTCGATCAAGCACGAAGAGAGTCGTTTTGGGTTTCAAACACGGAAATTTCAAAAACTTCCCGAAAGCTTCACTTTGGAGTGACTAAGAAGGATGCATGCTTACCTTTTCATTTTCATGGTTTAAACTTGTTCAAATCTTGGTCAAACTTATGATTTGACCAAATTCAAATGGGCATACAAATTGGGAGGAATGGTACATGAATTACAATTCAATAAAACACAAGGTAACTTAAATACTTGGATGCCCCAAAGATGTGTGGAAGCCCAAAACAATGGCAAAACATGTGCACACGCAGCATCCAATTCAAGTAGAACACATACCAGGCACCAATAGTTTAACCTAAATTTGAAATCAAAGAGAAGGTGGTAAAAAAAAATCGAAATTGGCAAAGCAAAGCATGAAATCATGAATTTGTGATGCACTATAGCTATGAAAAGTATAAAACAATGCATACCAAAATGATTTTTTAGAGGAATACTAGTTCAACTTATTTAATTTTATATTAGTAGCCCGAAATCGAACCAGTAGTTGGATATTTTTGAACTTGATCTGTAGTAGTGGGCAAAACCCTAGATTAACCTATTTAATCATAGATTTGTAGGTGGATTTTTCTACTTTTATATTATTACTATGCAGCACACGTGTGTTTGCCCGTCGAGTGAAACTCGGAGGAAGAGGGATCACTCGGAAGGAGAGAAGAAGGGAGAGAATTATGGTGTCTGCCCTTTTTCGGGTGATGATGTTGACTGTTCTGCAGGTTTTGTCAGCGAGCAGGAGGTGCCAGCGAGCGAGTCGAGCGACGCCGAGAATGAGAGAATTTTTTTTTGTGAGAGGGACAACCGAATCCTGAAGGACCCAGAGACTTCCAGTACGCATCCTGATGAGTTTGCGTACCTACCGCACTTGGCTTGTGCTCACTGAAGTGTGGGACCTCACGCATGGGCACCACACGTAAGTGACAGACCTGTTGGTTTAAAAACTCGGTTGATTATTATACTACTCCTATGGATTCAAGGGTAGGAAAGCCAAGTTAACTCATTTACATGACATTATTTTTTCCATGAAGCCAAGTTAACTCATCTATCAATTGGTACATTTTGGAGTGACTAAGAAGGATCCAGACTTACTTTTTCATTTTCATGTTTTAAACATGTTTAAATCATGTTCAAACCTATGATTTGACCAAGATTCAAATGGGCATAAAAATTCAAAAAAATCAAAAAAAAAAAGAAAAACAAAAGCACGTCGTCTTCTTATGTCATATAGTAAGCATTCAAGGTGATAAACAAGGTCTGACATATTCAAACCACAAAAATCATGTATCTACCCCCTAACCCTAAACTCTGTCTTATGAAGTCAAGCACGATGAGAAGTTGTTTTGGGTTTCAAACATGGACATTTCAAAAACCCTCCCAAAAGCTTCATTTTGGAGTGACTAAGAAGGATACAAGCTTACCTTTTCATTTTCATGTGTTAAACTTGTTTAAATCTTGGTCAAACCTAGCTAGGATTTGACCAAGAGATTCAAATGGGCATAAAAATTTAAACAAAAATGAAAAACCAAAGCGCATGGTCTTCTTATGTCATATAGTAAGGCATTCAAGTTGATAAACAAGGTCTAGACATATTTAAACCAGACAAATCATGTATCTACCCCTAAGAAGGATCCAGGCTTACCCTTTTCATTTTCATGTTTTAAACTTGTTCAAATCTTGGTCAAACTTATATTAGGATTTGACAAAGATTCAAATGGGCGTAAAAATACTTCGAAAAATCATGTGTGTATCTACCCCGGCCTAACCCTAAACTCTATCTTACGAAGCCAAGCATGAAGAGAAGTGGTTTTGGGTTTCAAACATGGAAATTTCAAAACCGCCCAAAAGCTTCATTCTAGAGTGACTAAGAAGGATCCATTCTTACCTTTAATTTTCGTGTTTTAAACATGTTCAAATCTTGGTCAAAACCGTTCGTACCTAGGATTTGACCAAGATTCAAATGGGCATAAAAATTCAAAAAAAAATGAAAAACCAAAGCACATAGCCTTCTTATATATGTCATATAGTAAGCACTCAAGTTGATAAACAAAGTCTAGACATATTCAAACCAGAAAAATCATGTATCTACCCCTAACCCTAAACTTTGTCTTAATTATGAAGTCAAGCACGAAGAGAAGTCATTTTGGGTTTCAAACATGGAAATTTCAAAAACCTCCCAAAAGCTTCATTTTAGAGTGACTAAGAAGGATCCATGCTTACCTTTTATTTTCATGTTTGAAACATGTTCAAATCTTGGTCAAAAAAATGAAAACCAAAGCACATAGTATTCTTATGTCATATAGTAAGCATTCAAGTTGATAAACAAGGTCTAAACAAGGATACATGCTTCCCTTTTCAGTTTCATGTTTTATACTTGTTTAAATCTTGGTCAAACCTAGGATTTGACCAAGATTCAAAATGTGCATCAAAATTCAAAAAAAAAATAGAAAAATTAAAAACCAAATTAAAGCACAAAGTTTTCTTATGTCATATAGTAAGCATTAAAGTTGATAAACAAGGTCTAGACACATATTCAAACAAGACAAATCATGTATGTATCTACACCCCGGCCTAACCCCTAAACTCTATCTTATGAAGTCAACAACATGAAGAGAAGTGGTTTTGGGTTTCAAACATGGAAATTTCAAAAACCTCCCAAAAGCTTCATTTTAGAGTGACTAATATAAGAATGATCCATGCTTAGCACCTTTTCATTTTCATATTTTAAACTTGTTTAAATCTGTGTCAAATTACACCTATGATTTGACCAAAAGATTCAAATGGGCATAAAATTAAAAAAAATCAGAAAAATGAAAAACAAAAGCATATAGTCTTCTTATGTTATATAGTAAGCATTCAAGTTGATAAACAAGGTTTGGACATATTAAAACCTAGGCAAATCATGTATCTACCCCTAGCCCCTAAACTCTATCTTATGAAGTCAAGCATGAAGAGAAGTGGTTTTGGGTTTCAAACAAGAAAATTTCAAGAACATCCCAAAAACTTCATTTTAGAGTGACTATAAGAAGGATACATGCTTCCACTTTTCATTTTCATGTTTTATACTTGTTTAAATCTTGGTTAAACCTAGGATTTGACAAAGATTCAAATGTGCATCAAAATTAAAAAAAATCAAAAAAATGAAAACCAAAGCACATAGTATTCTCATGTCACATATAGTAAGCATTCAAGTTGATAAACAAGGTCTAAACATATTCAAACAAGACAAATCATGTATCTACCCCCTAACCCTAAACTCTGTCTTATGAAGTCAAGCATGAAGAGAAGTGGTTTTGTGTTTCAAACATGGAAATTTCAAAAACATCCCAAAAGCTTCATTTTAGAGTGACTAAGAAGGATACAAGCTTACCTTTTCATTTTCATGTGTTAAACTTGTTTAAATCTTGGTCAAACCTAGCTAGGATTTGACCAAGAGATTCAAACGGGCATAAGAATTCAAAAAAAAAACCAAAGCGCATGGTCTTCTTATGTCATATAGTAAGACATTCGAGTTGATAAACAAGGTCTAGAAATATTTAAAACAGACAAATCATGTATCTACCCCCTAACCATAAACTCTGTCTTGTAAAGTCAAGCATGAAGAGAAGTGGTTTTGGGTTTCAAACATGATAATTTCAAAAACCTCCCAAAAGCTTCATTTTAGAGTGACTAAGAAGGATCCAGGCTTACCCTTTTCATTTTCATGTTTTAAACTTGTTCAAATCTTGGTCAAACTTAGGATTTGACCAAGATTCAAATGGGCATAAAAATTCAAAAAAAAAAAACCAAAGCACATATATAGCCTTCTTATGTCATATAGTAAGCACTCAAGTTGATAAACATGGTCTATACATATTCAAACCAGAGAAATCGATCATATATCTACCCCTAACCCTAAACTTTGTCTTCTGAAGTGTCGATCAAGCACGAAGAGAAGTCGTTTTGGGTTTCAAACATGGAAATTTCAAAAACTTCCCAAAAGCTTCACTTTGGAGTGACTAAGAAGGATTGATGCATGCTTACCTTTTCATTTTCATGTTTTATACTTGTTTAATTAAATCTTGGTTAAACCTAGGATTTGACCAAGATCAAATGGGCATAAAAATTCAGTAAAAATAGAAAAAATGAAAACCAAAGCACATAGTATTCTTATGTCATATAGTAAGCATTCAAGTTGATAAACAAGGTCTAAACATTTTCAAACCAGACAAATCATGTATCTACCCCTAAACCTAAACTCTGTCTTATGAAGTCGATCAAGGATGAAGAGAAGTGGTTTTGGGTTTCAAACATGGAAATTTCAAAAACCTCCCAAAAGCTTCATTTTAGAGTGACTAAGCAGGATCCATGCATACCTTTTCATTTTCATGTTTTAAACTTGTTCAAATCTTGGTCAAACTTAGGATTTGACCAAGATTCAAATGGGCATAAAAATACTTAGAAAAATCATGTACGTATCTACCCCTAACCCTAAACTCTATCTTACGAAGTCAAGCATGAAGAAAAGTGGTTTATTTGGGTTTCAAACATGGAAATTTGAAGAACCCCCCAAAAGCTTCATTTTAGATTGACTAAAGGATCCAGCTCGGGATTACCTTTTATTTGCATGTTTTAAACTTGTTCAAATCTTGGTCAAACCGTACCTAGGATTTGACCAAGATTCAAATGGGCATAAAAATTCAAAAAATGAAAAACCAAAGAACATAGAGCCTTCTTACGTCATATAGTAACCACGCAAGTGTTGATAAACAAGGTCTAGACATATTCAAACCAGAAAAAAATCATGTATCTACCCCTAACCCTAAACTTTGTCTTATGAAGTCAAGCACGAAGAGAAGTCGTTTTGGATTTCAAACATGGAATTTTCAAAAACCTTCCCAAAAGATTCATTTTTGAGTGACTAAGAAGGATGCAGGCTTACCTTTTTATTTTCATGTTATAAACTTGTTTAAATCTTGGTTAAACCTCGGATTTGACCAAGATCAAATGGACATAAAAATTCAGAAAAAAATCAAAAAATGAAAACCAAAGCACATAGTATTCTCATGTCACATATAGTAAGCATTCAAGTTGATAAACAAGGTCTAAACATATTCAAACAAGACAAATCATGTATCTACCGCCTAACCCAAAACTCTGTCTTATGAAGTCAAGCATGAAGAGAAGTGGTTTTGTGTTTCAAACATGAAAATTTCAAAAACCTCCCAAAAGCTTCATTTTAGAGTGACTAAGAAGGATCCAGGCTTACCTTTTCATTTTCATGTTTTAAACTTGTTCAAATCTTGGTCAAACTTATGATTTGACCAAATTCAAATGGGCATACAAATTGGGAGGAATAGTACATGAATTACAATTCAAGAAAACACAAGGTAACTTAAATACTTGGATGCCCCAAAGATGTGTGGAAGCCCAAAACAATGGCAAAACATGTGCACACGCAGCATCCAATTCAAGTAGAACACATACCAGGCACCAATAGTTTGACCTAAATTTGAAATCAAAGAGAAGGTGGTTAGAAAAAATCGAAATTGGCAAAGCAAAGCATGAAATCATGAATTTGTGATGAACTATAGCTATGAAAAGTATAAAACAATGCATACCAAAATGATTTTTTTAGAGGAATACTAGTTCAACTTATTTAATTTTATATTAGTAGCCCGAAATCAAACCAGTAGTTGGATATTTTTGAACTTGATCTGTAGTATTGGGCAAAACCCTAGATTAACCTATTTAATCATTGATTCGTAGGTCGATTTTTCTACTTTTATATTATTACTATGCAGCACACGTGTGTTTGCCCGTCGAGTGAAACTCGGAGGAAGAGGGATCACTCGGAAGGAGAGAAGAAGGGAGAGAATTATGGTGTCTGCCCTTTTTCGGGTGATGATGTTGACTGTTCTGCAGGTTTTGTCAGCGAGCAGGAGGTGCGAGCGAGCGAGCGAGCGAGTCGAGCGAGGCCGAGAATGAGAGAATTTTTTTTGTAAGAGGGACAACCGAATCCTGAAGGACCCAGAGACTTCCAGTACGCATCCTGATGAGTTTGCGTACCTACCGCCCTTGGCTTGTGCTCACTGAAGTGTGGGACCTCACGCATGGGCACCACACGTAAGTGACAGACCTGTTGGTTTAAAAACTCGGTTGATTATTATACTACTCCTATGGATTCAAGGGTAGGAAAGCCAAGTTAACTCATTTACATGACATTATTTTTTCCATGAAGCCAAGTTAACTCATCTATCAATTGGTACATTTTGGAGTGACTAAGAAGGATCCAGACTTACTTTTTCATTTTCATGTTTTAAACATGTTTAAATCATGGTCAAACCTATGATTTGACCAAGATTCAAATGGGCATAAAAATTCAAAAAAATCAAAATTAAAATGAAAAACAAAAGCACGACGTCTTCTTATGTCATATAGTAAGCATTCAAGGTGATAAACAAGGTCTGACATATTCAAACCACAAAAATCATGTATCTACCCCCTAACCCTAAACTCTGTCTTATGAAGTCAGGCACGATGAGAAGTTGTTTTGGGTTTCAAACATGGACATTTCAAAAACCCTCCCAAAAGCTTCATTTTGGAGTGACTAAGAAGGATACAAGCTTACCTTTTCATTTTCATGTGTTAAACTTGTTTAAATCTTGGTCAAATCTAGCTAGGATTTGACCAAGAGATTCAAATGGGCATAAAAATTTAAACAAAAATGAAAAACCAAAGCGCATGGTCTTCTTATGTCATATAGTAAGGCATTCAGGTTGATAAACAAGGTCTAGACATATTTAAACCAGACAAATGATGTATCTACCCCTAAGAAGGATCCAGGCTTACCCTTTTCATTTTCATGTTTTAAACTTGTTCAAATCTTGGTCAAACTTATATTAGGATTTGTCCAAGATTCAAATGGGCGTAAAAATACTTCGAAAAATCATGTATGTATCTACCCACTACAAGAAAAGTTGCCATGGCCGACGAAGTTGAAGTCGCGCCGTGGTTGCTGGTGTACCATGGCCGACGATTTTGGGTCTGTCCGTTGTGCATGTCAAAACGTTTTTTTTCTCGTTTTTGAGGCCACCTAGCCCGACGAAAACGGCCAAAACGTTGCGTATGGTGGCCCGGGACGTGGTGCATCTCGAATTCTCGGGTTCGCCGGCCGAGTCAACGCAAATCCGCACCGCCGAGGGATGTAGGGCCCAGATGGCAGCCTCTCTGGCATTGTTTTTTTTCTCGATCGCGCCATCTCGTTCAACGCTCTCCGATCGAGCCGTTTACGATGCAGGATCATGGGTCCCGCATGTCATCCTCTATGAACCAAAATTCTTTCTATTCTTGGATTTTTTTTGACCCCCTGATTTCTGGCTACTTCCTTTTTCTTTTGATCCCTTGCCGCCTTGGAAACGTTGAGACCGTTGCTGCTAAATGGGACCCGCATGTCATCCTCTATGTGCAATCAACTTTCTTTTCTTGGAGTTTTCTTTGGCACCTCAAATTTGGTCACTTGCCTTTTTCTTTCGATCCCCTGCCGCCTCTCAAACGGTGATACCGCTGCTGCTAAATGGGACCCGCATGTCATCCTCTATGTACTATAAAACTTTCTTTTCTTGAATAATTTTTGGCTCCTCATATTTGGTCACTTGCCTTTTTCTTTCGTGCCCCTGCCGCCTCTCAAACGGTGATACCGCTGCTGCTAAATGGGACCCGCATGTCATCCTCTATGTACTATAAAACTTTCTTTTCTTGAATTATTTTTGGCTCCTCATATTTGGTCACTTGCCTTTTTCTTTCGATCCCGTCCCGCCTCTCAAATGGTGATACCGCTGCTGCTAAATGGGACCCGCATGTCATCCTCTATGTACTATAAAACTTTCTTTTCTTGAATTATTTTTGGCTCCTCATATTTGGTCACTTGCCTTTTTCTTTCGATCTCATGCCACGTTTGAAACGTTGAGGAACCTGCAGGCTCATGGGACCCGCATGTCATCCTCTATGTACTATAAAAGTTCATTTTCTTGGGTTTTTTTCACCCTCTGATTTTTGGCTATTTCCTTTTTCTTTTGATCCCCTGCCGCCTTTGAAACGTTGAGGACTCTGCTGGCTCATAGGTCCCACATGTCAGCCTCTATGTACAATCAAGTTTCTTTTCTTGAATTATTTTTGGATCCTGATATTTGGTCACTTGCCTTTTTCTTTCGATCTCATGCCACGTTTGAAACGCTGCTGGCTCATGGGACCCGCATGTCATCCTCTATGTGCTATAAAAGTTTATTTTCTTGGATTTTTTTCACCCTCTGATTTTTGGCTATTTCCTTTTTCTTTTGATCCCGTGCCGCCTTGGAAACGTTGAGTAAGCTGCTGACTCATGGGACCCGCATGTCATCCTCTATGTACAATCAACTTTCTTTTTCTTTTGATCTCAAGCCGCATTTGAAACGTTGAGACCGCTGCTGCTAATTGGGTCCCGCATATCATCCTCTATGTACAATAAAGTTTTTTTCTTGGATTATCTTTGGCTCCTGATATTATGTCACTTGCCTTTTTCTTTCGATCTCATGCCGCCTTTGAAACGTTGAGTAAGCTGCTGGCTCATGGGTCCCGCATGTCATCCTCTACGAACAATAAAAGTTTCCTTTCTTGGAGTTATTTTTTACCCCTAATTTCTGGCTATTTGCCTTTTTCTTTTGATCTCTGCCCTTTGAAACGATGAGGACGCTGTTGGCAGGTCGGTCCCACATGTCATCCTCTGTGAACAATAAAAGTTTCCTTTGATGGATTTATTTTGAACCCCTAATTAATTTCGGGATATTTCCTTTTTTTTCCTTTGATCCCCTGCCGCCTTGGAATCGTTGAGGATGCTGCTGCCTCATGGGTCCCGCATGTCCTCTCAGAACGGTAAATGTTTCTTTTCTTCGATTTTGTTTACCAAATGATTTTTGGCTAATTTTTTCTTTCGATCTCCTGCCGCCTTTAAAACGTTGAGGACGCTGCTGGCTCACGGGTCCCACACGCCAGCCTCTATGAACAATAAACGCTGAGGATGCTGCTGCCTCATGGGTCCCGCATGTCATCCTCTTAGAACGAAAATGTTTCTTTTCTTGGATTTTTTACCAACATATTTTTGGTTTATTTTTTCTTTCCATCCCCTGCCGCCTTTAAAACGTTGACGACGCTGCTGGCTCATGGGTCCCCGATGTCAGCCTCCCCGTACAAGAAACATATGATATCTTGATTATTTTGCAGACAATAAACAGTGTATTGCGCTCTGAGCTATTTCAAACGGATAATTAAATCTTTATTTTTACATAAACAAACTTATATGTTGAATCTCCTTGTTTTTTTGTCTTTGCGAAGCATAGGACTTTCCTGTTTTTTTAGAAAATTCGGAACTTTCCTGTTTTGGAGTGGGCTGAAATTGTACGAGTCAAAAGACCAAGCAGGATAGTTCGAAGGCCCAGATGTCCAGATGCAGCCCAATTGAAATCTTTCTTCTTGGATTTTTTTCACCCCTGATTTCTGGCTACTTCATTTTTCTTTTGGTTCTGTGCCGCCTTGGAAACGTTGAGACCGCTGCTGCAAAATGGGACCCGCATGTCATCCTCTACGTACAATAAAATTTCTTTTCTTGGATTATTTTTGGGTCCTGATATTTGTGCACTTGCCTTTTTGTTTCGATCCCTTGCAGCCTCTCAAACGGTGATATCTTTGCTACTAATTGGGACCCGCATGTCATCCTCTATGTACAATCAAGTTTCTTTTCTTGAATTATTTTTGGCTCCTGATATTTGGTCACTTGCCTTTTTCTTTCGATCTCATGCCACGTTTGAAACGTTGAGGAACCTGCTGGCTCATGGGACCCGCATGTCATCCTCTATGTACTACAAAAGTTCATTTTCTTTGTTTTTTTTCACCCTCTGATTTTTGGCTATTTCCTTTTTCTTTTGATCCCCTGCCGCCTTGGAAACGTTGAGTAAGGTGCTAGCTCATGGGACCCGCATGTCATCCTCTATGTCCATCAACTTTATTTTCTTGGATTTTTTGACCCCCTAATTTCTGGCTACTTTCTTTTTCTTTTGATCTCAAGCCGCATTTGAAACGTTGGGACCGCTGCTGCAAAATGGGACCCGCATGTCATCCTCTATGTAAATAAAGTTTCTTTTCTTGGATTATCTTGGGCTCCTGATATTTTGTCACTTCCCTTTTTCTTTCGATCTCATGCCGCCTTTGAAACGTTAAGTAAGCTGCTGGCTCATGGGTCCCGCATGTCATCCTCTACGAACAATAAAAGTTTCCTTTCTTGGAGTTATTTTTTACCCCTAATTTCTGGCTATTTGCCTTTTTCTTTTGATCTCCTGCCCCCTTTGAAACGATGAGGACGTTGTTGGCAGGTCGGTCCCACATGTCATCCTCTATGAACAATAAAACTTTCCTTTGATGGATTTATTTTGAACCCCTAATTAATTTCTGGATACTTCCTTTTTTTCTTTTGATCCCCTACCTCCTTGGAATCGTTGAGAATGCTGCTGCCTCATGGGTCCCGCATGTCATCCTCTCAGAACGATAAATGTTTATTTTCTTGGATTTTGAATACCAAATGATTTTTGGCTTATTTTTTCTTTCGATCTCCTGCCGCCTTTAAAACGTTGAGGACGCTGCTGGCTCACGGGTCCCACATGTCAGCCTCTAACATTAAACGCCGAGGATGCTGGTGCCTCATGGGTCCCGCATGTTATCCTCTCAGAACGAAAATGTTTCTTTTCTTCGATTTTGTACCAACAGATTTTTGGTTTATTTTTTCTTTCCATCCCTGCCGCCTTTAAAACGTTGACGACGCTGTTGGCGCATGGGTCCCCGATGTCAGCCTCCCCGTATAAGAAACATGTGATATCTTGATTATTTTGCAGACAATAAACAGTGTATTTTGCTCTGAGCTATTGCAAAGGGATAGATTAAATCTTTATTTTTACATAAACAAACTTATATGTTGAATCTCCTTGTTTTTTTTGTCTTTGCGAGGCATAGGACTTTCCTGTTTTGGAATGGGCTGAAATTGTACGAATCAAAAGGCGTCCAGCGGGATAGTTTGAAGGCCCAGATGGCTAGAAGCAGCCCAATTGAAATATTCCTTTTCTTGGATTTTTTGACACCCTTATTTCTGGCTACTTCCTTTTTCTTTTGGTCATGTGCCGCCTTGGAAACATTGAGACCGCTGCTGCAAAATGGGACCCGCATGTCATCCTCTATGTACAATAGAAGTTTCTGTTCTTGGATTATTTTTGGCTCCTGATATTTGGCACTTGTCTTTTTCTTTCGATCTAATGCCGACTTTGAAACCTTCAGACCGGTGCTGCAAAATGGGACCCGCATGTCATTCTATATGCACAATAAAGTTTCTTTTCTTAGATTATTTTTGGCTCCTGATATTTGGTCACTTTCCTTTTCCTTTCGATCTCATGCCGCCTTTGAAACGTTGAGGAAGCTGCTGGCTCATGGGTCCCGCATGTCATACTATATGAACAATAAAAGTGTCCTTCATTGGATTTATTTTTTACCCCTAATTTCTGGCTATTTACCGTTTTCTTTTGATCCCCTGCCCCCTTTGAAACGATGAGGACGCTACTGGCAGGTCGGTCCCACATCCTCTATGAACAATAAAAGTTTCCTATGATGGATTTATTTTTGACCCCTTTTGATCCCCTGCCGCCTTGGAATCGTTGAGGATGCTGCTGCCTCATGGGTCCCGCATGTCAGCCTCTCAGAACGGTAAATGTTTCTTTTCTTGGATTTTTTTACCAACTGATTTTTGGCCTTTGTCTTTCGATCTCCTGCCGCCTTTAACACGTTGGGGACGCTGCCGGCTCAGGGGTCCCACATGTCAGCCTCTATGAACAATAAACCTTTTGTTTGATTTATTATTGACCCATAATTTCTTGGTATTTGCCTTTTTCTTTCGATCTCATGCCGCCTCTGAAACGTTGAGACGCTGCTAGCTCATGGGTCCCTGTCAGCCTCTATGAACAGTAAAAGTTTCCTTTGTTTGATTTATTTTTGACCCTAATTACTGGCTATTTGCCTTTTTTTATCCCCTGCCGCCTTTGAAACTAAGAGGACGCTGCTGGCCCATGGGTCCCACATCTCAGCCTCTCTGAACAATAAACCTTTCCTTTCTTTTTTTTTTCGATCCCGTGCCGCCTTGGAAAATGTGAGACCGCTCCTGCAAAACGGGACCCATATGTCATCCTCTATGTACAATAAAAGTTTCTTTCCTTGGATTATTTTTGGCACCTGATATATGGTCACTTGCCTTTTTTTTCGATCCCCTGCCGCCTTTGAAACGTTGAGGACGCTGCTGGCTCGTGGGTCCCACATGTCAGCCTCTATGAACAATAAACATTTCATTTCTTGGATTTATTTTTGACCGCTGATTTCTGGGAACTTTGCTTTTTCTTTCGATCCCCTGCCGCCTTTGTTAAAGTTGAGGACGCTGCTGCAAAATGCGTCCCACATGTCAGCTTCTCTGTACGATAATTGTTTCCTTTCTTGGATTTTTTTCCACGGCTGGCCGATGGGTCCACGATGTCAGCCTCTATGTACAAGAAATATGTGATTTCTCGATATGTTTTAACCCGAGATATGTAGGATACTTGCTTTTTTTCGATCCCTTCTGTTTGTCTTTACCTTCAAATGTTGAGGGACGCTACTGGCAAATGGGTCCTGCTCTAGCATTCTTAACTGAAGGAAAAACTGAAATATTGCCTATTCATTTGTTTTTCGTACTCCATGCACATAATCCATACTAACTGTTGATCCGGGTTTTAGTTCAACTTAATTAGTTCAAATTTGATATACGAGGAAGTATGTAATATATTTTGGGTTCACAACACTACACTTGTTAACAACAATCTGATGAAGAGGTTTGTCATTTTTTTTAAACTACAAATACACTCTAAGATCTTGCAAACTGATAGAATAAATCTTGGAACTTTAAATAATTTATGAAAATTTTGAAATCGACTATATGAATATATCAAAATATAGAGCCCATGTAGATGCGCATACTGGCTATGCGCATTTAAAAAGAATCATACTCATAATTGATACGAAATAAAAATAACTTTATATGTAGAATCTCGGTTTATTGAGGGCCAATCATAGGATCTGCGTGTTTAAATTAGGAAGGGCCCCAATGGCATGAGTCGGAGGCCCATTAAATTTTTTTGGATTGTTATCAGCGAAACAAGCAGGCTGACAGCAATCACCATGTACATGGCCGGTGGCAGCCCAAAAGTACAAACAATTGGCCCATGCAGGGAAGGTAGTACTTTTTTTTATTGGGATGGTTGTCTGGGCTAACCCAAAAAAAAAAGTGGTGCTACATGGGGTAGCACTTGAACCCGGAATGAGACCATGAACAGTACATATGCAACATGCTACAGTACTTAGTTCTTAGCTATCTATTTTCGATCCAACGTCCAAATCTACAAGTCAACCAACTGTTCATCTGTGCTTGCTGATGTCAAGGCACTGGATCCTGGACGCTTGAACCCATGATCGTTACTGAGGGTTGCCTATTTGCGCATAATATGTTTTGTCAGCGGGCACTTCACTAGTTTGTGCAAAACATATCCAGCGCAGGATTCGAAAAAACAACACGTTTTTTTTGTTTACGGAAACAACAGAACATCTCATGTTCATCACAATCCAGCCAACATAAGCACATAATAATTAATAGTACAACTAGAGAGCTGTACATATAAATAAGGTTTGTCAAGCTTCATGCACTAGCCAACGCAACCAAAAGTCCGAAATGATGGAAAGGGCTAGGCAATCCACTTATACATCTCAACACCCCTCCTCACGTGTGACCGAAAGAAGGGAAGAGGTCAACACAAGGAGACTCTCAAGAGGCATATACGTGGACTCCGAGGAGGGCAACGGAGGGTAGCACCAATTTTTAGGATAAATTACGAAAGCCAGGTCTCGAACTCGAGACCCTGGGCTCTGATACCATGCCAAGCTTGATACACAAGCCAACGCAACCAAAAGTCCGAACTAATGGAAAGGGCTAGGCAATCCACTTATACATATCAACATCCCCCCCCTCACATGTGACCACAATCCAGTAATGGTACCATCATGTTCACCACAATACATCATCATTATACTACAGAACATTTGTAAGACAACTTAATACAGCTGTGATTCATTTTGTTGCCCCAGCGATGGGTGATAACCTGAACACCATATAACCTTCTCACAGCAATTGTAACCAAATATGAGCACCTGCAATGATTTGGTGTCAATCTTCTTGAAGGTCAGGAGGTATCCTACCTTCAAGTCATGTGCTTTGACAAACTCTGGCCATCCCGCGTCCATTAAAACATTGCCATCTTGTTGCTTCAGGTCCACAATCCAGGTGCATGCAGTGGACATCTTCAGGTTGATGGACTCTGGACACCCACCGTAAAACCAGGGTAGAACACGACTGGGGATGGTAATCACCTCTAACTCCGATGTACATAGTACCTTGCAGAAGCTGTCAGCGGTATTCTCCTCATCGATGCGCCTAAACACCTTGCACACTGGGGCTGGCTCTACAGATGTCTCCTTCCATGATAAGCTCTCTCCAAGCTTGAGCTTCTTGTTTGAACACTGCAAAAAAGAGGCCTCAATTAGATAATGCCTCTAGCTTCTGACCGTAATTCCAAGCAAATGCATAATCAAAGGCACCTAGCAAAGTCAGCGGATCATTGTTCTTATCGAACACACAGTCTGAACAATAAGCTTCTAAATCTAGCTAGGCTGATATGTACAACCTTGTATCATGAAATTATTCAGCATAGTGTATCATTGTATCGCAGAAGCCAAATCGATATAAATAGTAGCTATGAGAATAGAAATCAAGCTAGCATGATCCATGCATGCTTGCTGGCTAGGTCTAGCATCAGAGTAATGCATCTGCAGTTCATCATCCGCCAGTACAGATCGACCAAGCAAACAAAAAAAAATCAGCGTCGGCCTAAAGAGTCCATAAGCCAGACATGCATGCTCGGTGTCCTCATATGTGATTATCGGCCGTGGATTGACCAATATCATATTTGAACAATTATAAAAAAAATGAAACCGTGTCTAGGAGGAACTAGACACTTTTTTGATATAGTAGAAGCGGGAGTTGGTGTGACAATTCCAAAATTCGTCCCTGACAGTAATCGAACTCCGGTCGTTAGGGTGCGCCACTACGACCCCAACCACTGGGCTAAGCCCACATTGTCTATTTGAACGATTATTATTGCACACATTAGATCCAGTCCCAACCTAGCTAGCATGCGTGCATGTGTAGCCCGAGTCTTTACCAGAGGATTAATATATACACTGGATGAGAGAAATAGTCTATATCAAACAATGCTAAGCAACCGACAATACAGCTTAGATATAATAAAGATGTGACCGGCAACCCTAGTGATTCGGGGGAAACATACCGCCATTGCAGCCATGGACCGAGAGAATCGGGGATGCCGCGCCGCCTTAGTGGAGTTTTTAGGTGTGACGTCGCCGCATCCGTAGAGGACGGAGTCCAAGCCGCGTAGTCCGAGCGGTGGTGGACGCCGGTGGTGTAGGGAGAGGACTCAGGGGAGATGGACGGCGAGGGATCTGGGGAGATCTGAACATGAGGGGGCTGTGAGAAACTGAGAATGATACATCAGCAAGGGAATAAATGCGCGTGTCCCCCCGGTCAAAAAAAAAAATGCGCGTTTCTTGGAGGAACGAAGCCAGGTACGCAGGAATCCACACAGAAAACTTCACCCGGCGGGTCACTGGGCTTTATCAGTATCTGGTGGGGCCCGGACCTACATACCAGTGAGACAGGTCGTGTGGGTTATGATCCGATCAGTGTGCACACAGAAATTGCATTCAGAGCTAAGGGCCTCAGACTACGTTGTACTATACAGTATATCCGTTTCTTTTGGTAAAATGAAAACGATACTCCATCTGATCCTCATTACTTGATGATAAAATGGATGTCTCTCACTAATATGTGTCTAGATACATCTATATGAGAGCGTCTGTGTTTGTACTGTGTATCTCAAAAAAAAATGGATCGGAGGGAGCATTAAGAGGTGTAAAAAAAAACAGCAAACAAACATGGATGTAAGCAGTTGAGTATTAAACCAGTGCGTAAAATACCTTTATATCTCGACCATGTAACAATTAATATGAGAAGTTTTGGGGGTTTGACCATCTGCACTTGTGTTCGCTACAATCGTTCGCTACAATCAGATCAAAAAAATTGGTCACTTTTACACTTCCTAAAATAAAATGTATTTTTCCCTGAGATTTTACAAGCTCGTACAAGATAGCATTGACTACATATGGGATATATCACATTTACACTTACAAATCTATGAATATTTCAAAATGTTGAGCTCCATGTAGCTAGGTATAATACAAATCATCAGACCGCACATTGAAACTACCGCAGCATATCACAGTAAATTAAAGTAAAATAAAATATGTCTAACATATACTATATTAGCTAATTAACAAAGTCTCATCACAGTGTATCTGATCCCCAGTTCGGCTTAATACAAAAACCAAGTTCAGCATGAACATCAGCAGGGCACTACCCCAGGTCCAAAAGCAGCATCTAGTTAATTCAGTAAAATATTGAGGTGTTTCTGATCCCCTCTTCCTAAAAGCACTGCAGATCATGCATGCAACTAAGGGTGATCAGCACAAAATATTACCCTCTGGGTGGAGGTGTTACAGTCGTAGATCAACACATTCATCAAGGAAGTGTCTTTCACCTCGAAGACGAGAATGTCATCGAGCTGCAGTTCATGCGCCTCTGCAAACCCGAACCAACCATCCTTCAAGACCAGTTCACCCTGGTACTCATCGATGTGCACATACCAGGCGCAGCCTACGCTGGTCTTGAGCTTGATAGGCCTGGGAAAAATCCCTTTCAGACATTGCTTGAATTCTCTGGGGATGACCAACATATACATGTCATCGTTGCCATCCAGTTGCACATAGAAGCGCGAGGGCTGAGGAGGGTCCGCCGAGTGACCAACCTGTTTAGGGCGGCCTTTCCCTCGCCCTTTTAATATACAACGTTGAATTGCTGCATCACACCTGCATGTCACCTTTGGCTATTTGGCTAGTGAGTTTCTTTGAATTCCCGAACTCGGGGTGCGAGAGGACATGTACAATCGACAGTCCTAAGACGTAGTTGCTCATTGACGTTGGAGCGAGTTTGCTTCTGCATCTAGTTAAGCACGGTATATATCAATCAACAGCATATAAATCAGAACGTAACATACATGGAGAAAATGCATCTAGCTATCTCTTTAATTAGTTTGCACAAAATCTAGCAGCAGCAAGACAATTTGATTTTACAGTTTTGAGCAAGCTTTCGAGACTTTGCGAAACAGGTAACATGTAGCATATATTTGTAAGTTCAGACTGCGAAACCCTGCTCTGTGATGGATACTATTACTTAAAATCTTTTTTTTCCAGAACTAGTACGTAACATATAATGATTCACGTCATTAAAAAAACATTTGCAGAAGAATACTACTACGGTTTCCCATCATTAAAGAAAAAAGAACTTGTTTAAAACCCCAACTATCATTGACTACTTACACCTGCATCCTAGTGAGTTCAGGACAACTTACAGCCACTTTTGGTGGTGCCGCCACCGGAGAAGACCGTGACGTGGGGGTTGGGGTCGGCGCAGCCGGAGAAGCTGGTGCCGCCGCCAGGGAAATCAGTGCCGAGCCAGATGGTGCTTCCAGCGGAGAAGAAAGTACCGCGAGAGATGGAACCGACGCTGCCAAAGGGTAAGAAACGGATGTACTCGTAGATCCTTCTCTAGTCACGATCTGGATAGAAGAGACTGGACGTCCATCAAGCTGCTGGAGGATGCGGTGGATCAAATCGGCTGAGTTCAGGAAATATCGGCGATGTTCATCTGTGTCGGCGGCCGTTACCGCCAGGCTGCTGCCGGTGGAGGGAGGAGGCGAGCCGTTCATGGCAGTCATTAGTGTAAAAGAGGTGAAGTAGGTGGGAGAGATAGAGGGTTCGGGACTGAAGTAATTGTAGTCTGCTCTCTCATTTTTACAAGCATGCGTCCTCAGGCAGATTTTTTTAAGATGCGTACTCAGGCTGCTTTGTCAAACCAGGGCCTCAATGAAGCCCAGTTAATTATTTCTCCGCTAAAAGCGCGCTATAGCATATCTAGAGGGTCCACGCTTAGTAATTTTGCACGTTGTGGCGCTATTTGCGAAACAGCATGCTATATCGCTCTACTTCATAGTGTTAGCGCGCTATTTTTTTCAGGCAAGTTGCTTTCACTTTTTCGTGGTGATGAACTACAATCTGTTGGTTCCACTTCTAAGTCAGAAGATAATATCGCTAATGCTAATATGTTTTAATAAATAATTTATACTATGTTGTTGCCTTGTGAAATGTTGATGTTAGCCTTCTAAAATACTTGAGATCTATTTCTATATGTGGTTATGTATGTATGATTCAGTCACTTTTGGACTATATATATCTATTCGCTCTAGTAAAATTATTTATTTTTAGGCTATGTTTAGTATTATTTTGAAAATGCTATTTAAAATATACCACACTATTACCACGATATAGCGTTCATATCGTTTGAAGGAGGCTGCCGCTAATTCATTTAGCACGCTATTTTAAACATTGGTTAAGACGCGTTTGGCGGCCTGCATCCAGGCTGGTGGGGAAATACCGTACCCAAGTGCTTAAAAGATTGCAACTTTTAGCAGGAAAACATTAGGGCACGTCCAACACAGGCGCTACTGCAAGGGGCGTGAAACTCTTTTCACCAGTCCTAGCTACAGCACCGGAACCAACAGAAGTCGATCGCCATCAGCAATTAGCGTTTGTAAGGAGAGTACCGAGGATTTTACAATCTTTTGACATTCATTTGTTCTCTATTAGCGCCATATAGTATATAGCATTGTAATGCCCTTATACTCCTCTCAACATTAAAAAAAGGTGTGCATATACTAATAATAGTTGCTGAAATGAAACTAAAAATAAACAGACATGCACGGTTTACGAAGGATGGAAATACAGAGTTCATCACCATCCGTTTAAATAAGATTAGATTACTTCAATGTGGGCTACATACACACTAAAATGAGTAAACAGACACACTGAAATGGGTCAAGGTATATAAGATTCAGAAAAAAGGAAGAGCATATTAAGATACGGAACAGGTTACTGAATTGTTCAAATATATCGTACAAAAAAGATTATTTTCTCCAGAAAGATTCATGGCTCAGTTTAGGGTTGCATCAACATGCGGATATTTTTCAGACTAGGCTTAAACCACATTGTCGCCTGTCGGGGAAATCCCCAACCTTCTTTTGGAAGGGTGATAACTCCCATGAGCTCATTTTCCCCTTGCTGCAGGTTACAACGACAAATACAACTAAATGCTGGTTCCCGAAATGCATAGTACGCGATGTACACACAATTTGACCTCATGAATGGAGTCAATGTTCCATCAGGAGCATTGCCATCATTTATCTTCAGGTTCATTGGATAATTCAGTCAAATGAGCAGAGAGTGTGTGCCAAGGCTGTCAACTCGACTCCAATTGGGTCCAATCAGGGATAGATCTTTCTCAAAAATATGTATGACAGGGGCAGGACACTCCCGCGGGATAAGGCCATTACCATCATGCAGAACTTCTGCAGGCTCAAGGTGATCATTGCTACGTATATAGCGATCTTCATGGATGATCATCAAGCGCTTGCCATCGGCTGATCGAGCTAAAAACCATCTGCCAAATGGATCCTCCATCGGTGATGGGATCATGAATGGCAGGGCAAGGTGTGCATCTGCATTGTAAACGGAGACAAAAAAAATTAGTGTTTGAATGGCTCAGGAAGACAATAATACCAGTAGCTGCAACTTCACATTTGTAGGATCAAATGGAGGATGCAGTCATTATACTTGTATAAAAACTCGAAGAAATAAAATTGTTCCCATTTGAGATGTATGTTAATTACACTCATATTCATTGATGGTAGATACATGTCTCAACCTTATCTGATCCATGATTGTAAAGCTTTGAGTACATCAAATATTCAAATGAATTGAAAGTTTGCATGCATCAATTGATGAAGAGGCCAGGGCTAAGCTCCTTATTCATATTCTGACAAGAGCATGCAGTAACTAATTCAGGAATGCATTCATATACTGCAATAATCTGGTTTGGGTTGACAGATTAGTGCACTGCATATAGTACTGTAATTCGTTTGTAGCAATGGTTCAGTCAGGTTTGGATAATTAAATGGTGCACAGTCATTTGAAAGGTGAAAAAAATCTTATTGAGCAATTAGTTAATTCAGTTACAATATATCATGAATGGGCTTGATATTAAAATTTATTGCGAAGTATATCATATGGATTGAAGAATTACCGGCCTGTGATTGATCCCAGCAATATGTGGTGCCGGTCCACCCATCCACCGCAACAATGAAGCCGTTGTGCTCGATGGCGTCGCTGTAATCTACACCCCAACTAGCAAGAGAGAATAACCTCCACTCCTGTCTACCATTAGCCAGGTAAGCGAGTCCAGAATTGAATAGAGCGATGAGCTTGTAATTTGAGTAATGTCCAGCTTTTGTGGGCACTTCGCAAATTACAATCTTCAACAAAAACATGGCACGCCCATACGTCATGTACCTTTCAGGAGGCAAGTCGGGGAAGCCAATCCATTCCTCCCGAAAAATGTTGCAAGTTTCCGACGATGGTAGGGAGATTTCTTGGTGCGTGTAGATGTTCGCAAGGAACCAGTTCCCACCACTGTCCACGCCGGCGATCCAATCGCTGTTCATGCCAACCCAGAATCTATTGTCCATGAACGGCAGGATGGCTGTGCGCCGAGGATGGTCGAGGGGCACAACGTTGTACACCGTGTGGTGCACACTACTATCATCATAGTGCCAATGGGCAGAATCGGGCATCAGCAAGCAGGGTCCATCCCAATGGTGTAGATTCATGTTGTCGGCGACACGGCGGCACAACGTTTTGGAGCATGCGGCCAGCCGGACGTCGACTGTAACGTCCAGACTCTGGGCAATGAGATTGAACAGCTCGGCAGGGAGCTTCCCCCAGTCGCCATACAGCTGGTCGTCGTTCGATGCCGCCATGGAGACGAGATGGATTTAAGAGGGCGGAAGCAAGTATGTGTGATTGGAGATTTGTAGGAGAGTCGAGCGGGAAGGAGGAGTGCTGCGGTTCTGCGGAGGGGTGAGGAGAGAAAGCTATGCAAGTGGGAGATCTAGAGGATGAAAAAATTTGCTAGCAGCGCTTGGCGAGTGGAGAACGATGATGGAAGTGGAGAGCCAAGGATGGAAACGATGGAGGTGAAGAGTAGGAGTGGATATGACTTTTTTTTATTCTTCAGCAGCTGCATCGATGCGCCGAGTAAAACTTCGGCTAGGATAGCACGCCACTACGTCCTGGTGCAGTTACTGTCCCGTCAAATCAGTTTGACCACAGAAATGGTTTCTTTATTAGTACAATATAACTTAATTTTTTCGAATAATATATACTACTCCATTTAATATACTCACTCTGATTCATATTACTTGTCAAATGATATGGATGAATCTTGAACTAAAATGTGTCTAGATATATCCATATTATAGTCAACTAATATGAATCGAAGTTTGTTTGGTTCAAAGGATTTCTAAAGGTATCTTGTACGGAGTAGGATTTTTACACATAGGGATTTTTCCTATAGAGCTTGCTTGATTCAAAGGATTGAGAACCCTCCAAAATACCTATGGATTGCTTTCTCTACAATCCTATCTCTTGGTAATATTGCTATGTGTCTATAACAACTATGAAATGAACTCAATCTCAATAGAAATTACCTTTGTCTTTCCTAATCAAACAACTAGTTATTTTATGTCTTTGTTTACAAATTAAGATAATTTTTAGGTTATAGGTAATCATTGAGCTTATGTGATCATCTTTTATGATCAAACTTACTTGATCAGCCACGGAGGCGCAAAGGACTAAAGGAGCTGTGGTGTGCATTAATATGGCCGCATGGGGAAGGCACAGCTAGCGACGATGAGACGTATCGCCAGCATTGGCCTAGGGAACCGTCACCACCATTAATAAAAGCTATCCCTTTGGGCACCATGTCTCCCACTACTCGTGTCACGCGCGCATGTGGGTTACGGATGGATGGGCTGGGGAAGCCGGACAGAAAACATGACAACTAGGGGGGAAATGAATAAAAATAATACAAAGTCGAAAATATTTCGAAAAATAAACTTTGTAAGAAACTCCATGCGTTTAGAAAATGCGAAGGCAATATGTTGAAACACGTCTAGACCACGTCTAGAACCACCGTCCCAAAGCTTAAGGATTAAATTGATTTTTCGAAAGTCAAACTAAGTTAAGTTTGACTAAGTTTTTACCAAAAGCATTAATATGCAAGATACAAAATCAATATTATTAGATAGAAAATAAATTATATTTTCATATGGTGTCTACAAAATATTATATGTGCTGATAGATTCTTTTAAGAGTTTGGTCGAACTTTTCTTGGTTTGACTTTGATGACCCACAAGTATAGGGGGTGTATCGTAGTATTTTCGATAAGTAAGAATGTCGATCCCAACGAGGAGCAGAAGGTGTTGACAAGCAGTTTCGATGAAGGATTCACTGTAAATGCTCACTGACAAGTATTCAGGGGGTTTTGATGTAACAGTTGAATAAAGTACGAGTAAGTAAAGTGCGAGAGTAACAATTGCAGCGAGTGGCCCAATCCTTTTTAGCACAAAGGACAAGCCGGTTTGTTTACTTATAATGACCAAACGTTCTCGAGGACACACGGGATTTTAGTCTAGTGCTTTCGCTACATACGGCTAAATAATCTTCATTGTTATGATAAGTGTTGTGTGGGTGAACCTATGCTAATGTACCGCCCTTCCTAGGACTAATACATACTTGTGATTATACCCCTTGCAAGCATCCGCAACTACAAGAAAGTAATTAAGAATAAATCTAACCACAGCCTTAAACTCTGAGATCCTGCTATCCCTCCTGCATCGATATACCAACGGGGGTTTAGGTTTCTGTCACTCCGGCAACCCCGCAATTGGCAAACGAATACAAGATGCATTCCCCTAGGCCCATAAATGGTGAAGTGTCATGTAGTCGACGTTCACATGACACCACTAGAAGAATAACACCACAACTTAAATATCATACCATTGAATATTACTCAACCATAGTTCACTACTAGCAATTAGACTTCACCCATGTCCTCAAGAACTAAACGAACTACTCACGAGACATCATATGGAACATGATCAGAGGTGATATGATGATGAATAACAATCTGAACATAAACTTGGTTCAATGGTTTCACTCAATAGCATCAACAACAAGTAGAGATCGATACCGGGAGAGTTTCCCCTATCAAACAATCAAGATCAAACCCAAATTGCTACGGCGGTGACGGTGTCCAGCGGTGGAGACGGCGGTGATGATGGTGGAGATGATGATGATGGTGATGGAGATGATGTCCAGCTCGATGACGGTGACGATGGCGTCGATTTCCCCTCCCGGAGGGAATTTCCCCGGATTCCTGCCCGCCGGAGAGCTCTTTTCTCTCTGGTGTTCTCCGCCCCGCAGAGCGGCTGTAAGTCGTCGCGAGGTACCCTCTGTGGCTTAGGTTTTCGGGACGAAGGATTTCGCGAAGAAAAGGAGGCGAAAGGGGCTGTGGGCCCCCCACACCACATGGCGGCGCGGCCAGGCCATGGGCCGCGCCGCCCTAGGGTGTGGGCCCACCCTGGGTCCTCCTGGCTCCTCCTTCTGGCTTCCTTCGTCATCTTGAAAAATAGGATTTTTGGTATAATTTCCTTCCACAGTTGATCTTCCGAAATATTGCGTTCTGACGGTGCTTTTTCCAGCAGAATCCTGGCTCCGGTGCTTGATCCTCCAATAATGATGAAACATGCAAAATAGATGAAATAACATAAGTATTGTGTCCCAATATGAAATATATCAATGAATAATAGCAAATTATGATATAAAATAGTGATGCAAATTGGACGTATCAACTCCCCCCAAGCTTAGACTTCGCTTGTCCCCAAGCGAAACTGAGCTCGATAAACAGGACCACATGTTTATGGAGTGAAGAGTCGATAAATAAAATACGGACAAGAAGCATCATATTCATTCACACAAGACATTATAGTAAACAACTTCCTCATATAATTCAACTTGAAACAAGTATAAGGTAATCACAAATAAAGGTGCATAAGAAATCATAATTGGTGATGGAATTTGCATACTCAATCATAATTGTCTCTTCATGATCATTGATAACTTGCAAAGCTATATTCATTCAGATAAAACTTGTACTAAACAAGGAAGAATAAAAGACATGATGAAGCAAATCACAATATAATGGTTTGATCACAACTTCTCAAATGCTTGCTTGAGATGGAGGGAAATAGGTTTACTGACTCAACATAAAGTAAAAGACAGGCCCTTCGCAGAGGGAAGCAGGGATTAAATCATGTGCTAGAGCTTTTTCAGTTTTGCAATCATATAAAGAGAATAAAAGTAACATTTTGAGGGGTGTTTGTTGTTGTCAACGACTGGTAGCGGGTACTCTAACCCCCTTGCCAGACAAACCTTCAAAGAGCGGCTCCCATTTTATTTTCATTTTGTGTGGCACTCCTTCCAACCTTTCTTTCACAAACCATGGCTAACCGAATCCTCGGGTGCCTGCCAACAATCTCATACCATGAAGGAGTGCCTTTTTGTTTTAGTTTTATTATGATGATGACACTCCCCCAACCTTTGCTTACACAAGCCATGGCTAACCGAATCCTTCGGGTGCCGTCCATCAATCACATACCATGGAGGAGTGTCTATTTAGTTTAATTAATTTGGGACTGGGAATCCCATTGCCAGCTCTTTTTGCAAAATTATTGGATAAGCGGATGAAGCCACTAGTCCATTGGTGAAAGTTGCCCAACAAGATTGAAAGATAAAACACCACATACTTCCTCATGAGCTATGAAACATTGACACAAATAAGAGATACTAAGTTTTGAATTGTTTAAAGGTAGCACATGAAGTATTTACTTGGAATGGCGGAAAATACCATATAGTAGGTAGGTATGGTGGACACAAATGGCATAGGTTTGGGTTAAGGTTTGGATGCACGAGAAGTATTCCCTCTCAGTACAGGTCTTTGGCTAGCAAGGTTAATTAGCAAGCATAAGAGTCGAGGGAAACAAACAAATATACATGTGATAGAAACAATCATGCATCTTCCTTGTAAGCACAAACAATTTTAACTTCAGAATAATAAGCTATGGGCTAACAAGAAAGAAAGACAATGAAACATCTACATGTATTTCTCTTTTTTACTTAAACCTCAAAGTGTTGTTGCTATTGACCAATGCTAAGTTTGCCAAAACCAAATAGATTTATTCAATGCTCCCAAAGTGATACCAATACTAACAACAAGGTAAATCATATGATAGAGATTGCAAACTAGAATAAGATGTGCAATATGTAAATGATAAGACTTCTCATTAATATTCCATAACGATAACTCACACCAAGGGATACATAGATAACCAACTAAAGGAGAGATACTCCCAAACTGCAACCCATCTTATATGATAACTTCCCTACTCATGATATGACACTACTTGACAATAAAAGTAAAAGGTAGTGATAATGTGATACCGTGGCACTCCCCCAAGCTTGGAACAAACCAAGGGGATGCCAATACCGATGATGAATTACTCCTGCGGAGATGGTGGTGATGAACTCCCGTCATCAAACTTCCAAGGAAGAGGCTCTCCATCAAGAAACGACATCTTGGTCTCGGGAATCCTGAAACTAGCAGCACGGCTTATGTATTTAAACCTGTTTTCATACTCACAGTTCTGATTCTGAACATCATAGAGTTGTGCTTGGAGCTTGTTGGTGGTGTCGTGAAGTGAGAGGATGTCGCTCCAAAGCTTTGCAGTTTCCTTCTCATGTTCAGCAATGAGTTTAGACACAATCCTGTGGAAGATATCCACCTCACGCTCAGCCATCATCTTGTATTTGAAAACCTCCTGTTCTAGCTTCTCCATCCTGTCTTCCAAGCTTCCTTCTCCTTTAGGACCCTGGACATCCTTGACCTGCAGTTCTCCTTCAACGAGCAGCAACTCCTTGGGGTGCATCCTCAGCTCCTCCATGTACAAGTTGCCAACATCCTTGCTGGAGCTGTCCTTCGGAGTTTCCAACGAAGACATGATGGCTCTAGATCCGAAACAAATCCTGGCAGAAATAGCTCGAAACAAAACACGTCGAGAAAACGATATACGGACCTCCAGGGGTCCGGGGGATTATATAGCAAAAATTTTCACGACAAAAGGAAAGTACCAGATCGAACCAGAGTCGGAAAGGGGCGACGAGGCGGCCAGACCATAGGTCGGCGCGGGCCCAGGTCAGGCCGCGCCGCCCTATGGTGGCACCCCCTCGTGCGTCCTTTCCACTCCGTTTCGAACTCGTAATTTTTCATATTTTCCAGAAACAGCAAAAATATTGTTCAGAAAGTAAATTGCGTACTTTTCATTACCAGTACTGTTACCTATTCAAAGTCGAGTTCTGGCGGACTGTCAATTTGCCCTTTGATAAAAGCCTCCGGTGTTTCCACTTGAATAATATCAACATCAACATTATAGGAATCACCTGAGATATAATGCTTGAGTCTTTGTCCATTCACCACTTGCGTAGCATTGCCTTGGAGAGAGCTAATTTTGATTGCTCCTGAACGATACACCTCCTCGACAACATATGGTCCTTCCCATTTTGAAAGTAATTTCCCTGCAAAGAATCTGAGACGAGACCGATACAATAGGATTTTATCCCCAATATTAAATTCTCTTTTGATAATCCTTCTATCATGCCATTTTTTAACTTTCTCTTTAAAGAGTTTAGCATTTTCATAAGCTTCACTTCTCCATTCATCTAGAGAACTTAATTGCAACAACCTCTTATCACCGGCAAGTTTAGGATCTTTATTTAATTCTCTAACAGCCCAATAAGCTTTGTGCTCTAGTTCTAAAGGTAAATGACAAGCTTTCCCATAAACCATTTTATAAGGTGACATTCCCATGGGATTTTTATAAGCAGTTCTATAAGCCCATAGTGCATCCTTCAATTTACTAGCCCAATTTTTTCTAGTTTTATTAACGGTCTTTCCCAAAATAGACTTAATCTCTCTATTTGATAATTCTACTTGACCACTAGTTTGAGGATGATAAGCGGAAGCAATTCTATGATTAATACCATACTTAGCAAGAGTTTTTCTAAAACCTCCATGAATAAAATGAGAACCTCCATCAGTCATAATATATCTAGGCACTCCAAATCTAGGAAAAATAATATCTAAAAGCATTCTTAAAGAGGTCTCACCATCAGCACTTTTTATAGGTATAGCTTCCACCCATTTAGTAACATAATCAACAGCAACAAGTATGTGAGTGTTACCTTCCGAAGACGGAAAAGGTCCCATGAAGTCAAATCCCCAACAATCAAACGGTTCAATAACAAGAGTATAATTCATAGGCATTTCATTACGTCTGGAGATATTACCAACCCTTTGGCATTCATCACAAGATAAAATAAACTTTCTCGCATCTTTGAAGAGAGTTGGCCAATAAAAACCTGATTGTAGAACCTTTTGCGCGGTTCTTTTTTCGGCGTGATGTCCTCCATAAGCACTACCATGACATTTACTCAATATCTCTTGTTGTTCATATTCGGGAACACATCTTCGCATAATACCATCCACTCCTTCTTTATATAAGTGTGGGTCATCCCAGAAATAATGCTTCAAGTCATAAAAGAATTTCCTCCTTTGCTGAGCTGAAAAGGTTGGAGGCAAGTACTTGGAAACAATAAAGTTAGCATAATCAGCATACCAAGGACTGTCTCGCGAGCTCACCTTTATTACAGCCAATTGTTCATTTGGAAAACTATCATTAACAGGAACAGGATCATAAGCAATATTTTCCAATCTAGACAAATTATCAGCAATAGGATTATCAGCACCTTTCCTATCTACAATATGTAAATCAAATTCTTGCAACAGAAGTACCCATCTAATAAGCCTCGGCTTAGCATCTTTCTTTGTCATAAGGTATCTAATTGCAGCATGATCAGTATGAATAGTAACTTTTGAATCAACAATATAAGATCTAAATTTATCGCAAGCAAAGACTACAGCTAATAATTCTTTTTCAGTTGTAGCATAATTTCTTTGAGCAGCATCAAGAGTTTTACTAGCATAATGAATAACATTCAGTTTTTTATCTACTCGCTGTCCAAGAACAGCGCCTACAGCAAAATCACTAGCATCACACATAATCTCAGGGTAAGTTCCAATCAGGAGGTTCAACTATAGGAGCAGTTGTTAAGGCTTTCTTAAGAGTTTCAAAAGCTTCCTTACAATCGTCATCAAAAACAAATGGTACATCTTTTTGAAGAAGATTAGTAAGAGGTTTTAAAATCTTGGAGAAATCTTTAATAAATCTCCAATAAAACCCAACATGACCAAGAACACTACGAATACCTTTAACATCCCTAGGATAGGGCATCTTCTCAATTGCTTCAACTTTAGCTCTATCAACTTCAATACCTCTCTCAGAAATTTTATGTCCCAATACAATTCCTTCATTAACCATAAAGTGGCATTTCTCCCAATTAAGAACAAGGTTAGTTTCTTCACATCTCTGCAAAACTTTATCAAGGTTTCGCAAGCAACTATCAAAAGAATTCCCATAGACGGAAAAATCATCCATGAATACCTCTACAATACTCTCACAAAAACCATGAAAAATAGCAGACATGCATCTTTGAAAAGTAGCAGGAGCATTACATAAACCAAAAGGCATACGTCTATAAGCATAAGTTCCATAGGGACAAGTGAAAGTGGTTTTCTCTTGATCTTTAGCTTTAACAGCAATTTGTGAAAACCCAGAATAACCATCAAGAAAACAAAAATGAGTATTTTTAGACAATCTTTCTAGCATTTGATCAATAAATGGTAAAGGGTAATGATCTTTCTTAGTAACTTTATTAACTTTTCGAAAATCAATGCACATTCTATACCCTACAACTACTCTTTGAGGGATGAGCTCATCATTATCATTAGGCACAACAGTCATTCCTCCTTTATTGGGAACGCAATGCACAGGACTAACCCATCTACTATCAGCAATAGGATATATAATACCAGCTTCAAGAAGTCTTAATACCTCATTCCTTACCACTTCCTTCATCTTCGGAATTAGACGACGCTGATGTTCAACAACGGGCTTTGCATCATCTTCCATATTAATAGCATGTTGGCAAATAGAAGGAGAAATCCCTTTCAAATCATCAAGAGTGTAGCCAATAGCTCCTCGGTGCTTCTTCAATATTTCCAATAACCTTTCTTCCTCAATCTCTGAAAGCTTAGAACTAATAATAACAGGATATATTTTATTATCATCAATATGAGCATATTTAAGATTATCAGGCAAAGGCTTTAAATCAAAAACAGGATCTTCCTTTGGTGGCGGTGTTGTACCCAAATCTTCCACCGGTAAATCATGCTTGAGAATAGGTTGGCGAAGAAAAATTTCCTCAAGCTCATCTCTTTCTTTCCTAAAAACTTCACTCTCGCTATCCTCCAAATGTTGCTGCAAAGGATTATTAGGAACAAGAACAATAGATGCACACTGTTCCATTTTAAAATCATCACTAGGCAAATCAGCTTTATAAGGAGTTTTGGTAAATTTAGAGAAGTTAAACTCATAAGATTCACCAGCAAATTTAGTCAAAATTTTCTCTTTCTTGCAATCTATAATAGCTCCACAAGTATTTAGAAAAGGTCTACCGAAAATAATAGGACAATAATCACTAGCAGAACCAAGTACCAAAAAGTCAGCAGGATATTTAATCTTACCACATAGAACTTCCACATCTCGAACAATACCAATTGGAGAAATAGTTTCTCTATTAGCTAGCTGAATAACCACATCAATATCTTCAAGTTCACAGGAATCAATTTCGTGCATAATCTCCGTGTAAAGCTCATAAGGAATAGCACTAACGCTTGCACCAATATCACATAATCCATAATAGCAATGATCACCAATTCTAACAGATAGCATAGGAACACTAGCTTGTTTGGGTTTATTAGGATGTGAAACAATATTAGAAGCATCTTCACAGAAAATAATATGACCATCCTCCACATTTTCAGTCACAAGATCTTTAACTATTGCAACAGCAGGTTCAACTTTTATTTGTTCTTCGTGTTCTACGAGGTTTCTTTTCACTTTTATGAACCGCACTATTTATAACAGAGTACTCCTTCATTTTAGCAGGGAAAGGAGTTTTTTCAATATAAGCTTCAGGAATAACATGATCAGCAGTTTCAACTACAACGCATTTATTAATAGATGAATCAATTTTATCTTTATAAGGTTCATGATACTTATCAAAATTCTTCTTTGGCAATTCATAATGAGAGGCAAAAGCTTTATAAAGATTTGCAGCAACTTGAGAATCAAGACCATATGTAGCACTCATATTACGAAATTTATCAGTATCCATAAAAGCTTCAATGCATTTATAATCATAAATTATACCTGATTCTCTATCCTTGTCGTTCTCCCAACCTTCAGTATTTTCTTGGATCCGATCAAGAAGGTCCCTTTTAAACTCTTCTTTGTTGCGTGTAAATGATCCAGAACAAGAAGTATCCAAAGCAAGGTCTTGTCTTGAAAAGAAAGTCTTGCATAGAAATTATCAATAATAACATTACCAGGAAGCTCATGAATGGGGCATTTGAGCATTAAAGACTTCAATCTCCCCAAGCTTGGGCAATACTCTCTCCATCATGAGGCCAAAAATTATATATGCGATTCCGATCCTTGTGAATTTCACTTGGAGGATAGAACTTAGAATAAAACCGGGGCACAATATCATTCCATTCAAGAGAATCCCCATTATCCAGTAATTTATACCAATGCGCCGCCTTACCAGACAGCGATAAAGAGAATAGTTTCTTCCTCACTTCATCCATAGCAATACCTGCACACTTGAATAAACTGCATAATTCATGTAAGAACAATAAATGATCTCCAGGGTGGACAGTTCCATCCCCTTCATAGCGGTTATCCATAACACGTTCAATAATTTTCATAGGTATTTTATATGGTATCACTTCCTCACCTGGCGCCTCATCCACTACCGTTGCAGTAGTAGTAGATTTCCCAAATAAAAATTGAAGAGAAGATCTCTCCATAATGACTTATAGCAGCAGGTAGAAATAAAATCAGCACAAACAGTAAAGGTTTTCCTTACCAATTCCACTTACCAATAGCGCTTCACTCCCCGGCAACGGCGCCAGAAAATAGTCTTGATGACCCACAAGTATAGGGGGTGTATCGTAGTATTTTCGATAAGTAAGAATGTCGATCCCAACGAGGAGCAGAAGGTGTTGACAAGCAGTTTCGATGAAGGATTCACTGTAAATGCTCACTGACAAGTATTCAGGGGGTTTTGATGTAACAGTTGAATAAAGTACGAGTAAGTAAAGTGCGAGAGTAACAATTGCAGCGAGTGGCCCAATCCTTTTTAGCACAAAGGACAAGCCGGTTTGTTTACTTATAATGACCAAACGTTCTCGAGGACACACGGGATTTTAGTCTAGTGCTTTCGCTACATACGGCTAAATAATCTTCATTGTTATGATAAGTGTTGTGTGGGTGAACCTATGCTAATGTACCGCCCTTCCTAGGACTAATACATACTTGTGATTATACCCCTTGCAAGCATCCGCAACTACAAGAAAGTAATTAAGAATAAATCTAACCACAGCCTTAAACTCGAGATCCTGCGATCCCTTCTGCATCGATATACCAACGGGGGTTTAGGTTTCTGTCACTCCGGCAACCCCGCAATTGGCAAACGAATACAAGATGCATTCCCCTAGGCCCATAAATGGTGAAGTGTCATGTAGTCGACGTTCACATGACACCACTAGAAGAATAACACCACAACTTAAATATCATACCATTGAATATTACTCAACCATAGTTCACTACTAGCAATTAGACTTCACCCATGTCCTCAAGAACTAAACGAACTACTCACGAGACATCATATGGAACATGATCAGAGGTGATATGATGATGAATAACAATCTGAACATAAACTTGGTTCAATGGTTTCACTCAATAGCATCAACAACAAGTAGAGATCGATACCGGGAGAGTTTCCCCTATCAAACAATCAAGATCAAACCCAAATTGCTACGGCGGTGACGGTGTCCAGCGGTGGAGACGGCGGTGATGATGGTGGAGATGATGATGATGGTGATGGAGATGATGTCCAGCTCGATGACGGTGACGATGGCATCGATTTCCCCCTCCCGGAGGGAATTTCCCCGGCGGATTCCTGCCCGCCGGAGAGCTCTTTTCTCTCTGGTGTTCTCCGCCCCACAGAGGCGGCTGTAACTCTTCGCGAGGTACCCTCTGTGGCTTAGGTTTTCGGGACGAAGGATTTCGCGAAGAAAAGGAGGCGAAAGGGGCTGTGGGCCCCCCACACCACATGGCGGCGCGGCCAGGCCATGGGCCGCGCCGCCCTAGGGTGTGGGCCCACCCTGGGTCCTCCTGGCTCCTCCTTCTGGCTTCCTTCGTCATCTTGAAAAATAGGATTTTTGGTATAATTTCCTTCCACAGTTGATCTTCCGAAATATTGCGTTCTGATGGTGCTTTTTCCAGCAGAATCCTGGCTCCGGTGCTTGATCCTCCAATAATGATGAAACATGCAAAATAGATGAAATAACATAAGTATTGTGTCCCAATATGAAATATATCAATGAATAACAGCAAATTATGATATAAAATAGTGATGCAAATTGGACGTATCAGACTTTTCAAGATAAATATACTAAGCTTTAAGCATTGGAATGGAGGTATTTTTCGAAGCACCTACATGTCTTTAGAAGACAAAAGAAAACATGGAGTAAGGTTGTTTTTTGTGCAAAAGTTTACGTCAAAATCTGGTTATTTGTGTAAAAAGAATCTCAAATTGTGTTATGTGCAAAAACTGCACCAACAAGTGGTGGTATGTGCAATTTCCTCCGTCACACAAAAGGCAAGCCATTGATACATACTTAATTGTGAATAATTACAAAAGTAGTAGGCAACTAATAAGCGCACATGATTAAACTGCTATGCGAGATCTTCAGCCACCAGAAGTCGTTCCCGCGCCTCTCTAGCATTGAAAATCACGCGTTCTGCGACTTCCATCAAAGAGACAAGCTGAGCTTTGATCCGTTCTCCCAGATGAATGGCCTCGTCACAACTCCTACGAGCACAGGCCGTGATCTCATCCACTTCTAGGAAAGACACCGCCTGCCTGTACCGAAATATCTTGATCCCTAACTCTCTGTTCTCCTCCCGCATGCTAGCAAGATCCAACTTCATCCTCCGACAGGATAAGCAAGGGGAGTGATCCTGCCAAAGGTAACAACAAACATATCGAGCGTTACCGGCAAACGAAGGGCACAAATTGGCTGATTAACGAATGTGGTCACAAACATGTAGGACAGACTTAAGTGGTGTCTACATGTCAGTGACTCGAAGTACCCAAAAACCAGCAATCCAAAGTCAGCTAATATTAACCTCCGTCTTCAGCTCCTTCATCCTCTTGAACGGCAGGGAAGCTGGCACCTTATCTTCTTCTACGACCTCTCGCTGGAACCTGACGTCGAAGGATGAGAGATCCTGAGAACGGATGTGCTGCGCCTGCGCGTGCGATTCACCAGGGCGCTTCTGGCGTAACTCGGAGTTCTCAGCGCCGAGATGCGGAAGTTCCGCTCCCGGGGCCTTGTTGACCCTAAGCCGAGATAGCTCCTGTGTAAGCTGACGAAAAACGTTCAAAATGTTACAGATCAGGCATATCATTACCAGTGCAAACGAGGTAAGTGAATCTCCGGGATCTCGCCCAACGACCGCGGTTGGTCCAATGCCACCACATCTTCTCCGAGATTGACTAACTCCTTTACATCATCTTCTCCGACATTGAATATCTCCTTTACATCATCTTCTGCTCCGAGCTTGACCATCTCCTTTACATCATCTTCTACTGCGAGCTTGATCATCTGCCTCACATCATCTTCTCCGGCGATATCGACACTCTCCTGCGGAAGATAACAGATATAAGTCCGAGTATTAGCAGCAAAACGAAGGTAATTAAAAGAGGCGTAGTAACCCTTGTGTCCTGGCTCATCAACGGCGGGGACGCTGAGCCCGCATCGTCTCCTCCGAGATCTCCCTTCGGAGGCAGGATTGTTAGAGACAGTGTACTTCTGGTAGTAGTATTTATGCGTGGGGCGCCAGGGGGTCGAGAAGCTAGGACTGCATCTTCTCCTCCGAGCTCTTCCTTGGTAGACATGACAAATGAAACGAGGTGTGGGGGGCGTAAAGGTATAAAAATGGCGGACGGCTGATACGTCTCCAACGTATCGATAATTTCTTATGTTCCATGCCACATTATTGATGTTATCTACATGTTTTATGCACACTTTATGTCATATTCGTGCATTTTCTGGAACTAACCTATTAACAAGATGCCGAAGTGCCGCTTTGCTTTTTCTGCTGTTTTTGGTTTCAGAAATCCTAGTAAGGAAATATTCTCGGAATTGGACGAAATCAACGCCTGTGGGCCTATTTTGCCACGAAGCTTCCAAGTCCGAAGACGAACGAAGTGGGGCCACGGGGTGCCCAAACCCTAGGGCGGCGCGGCCCCCCTTGGCCGCGCCGGCCTGTGGTGTGGGGCCCCGTGCCCCTCCCGACTTGCCCTTCCGCCTACTTAAAGCCTCCGTGACGAAACCCCCGCACCGAGAGCCACGATACGGAAAACCTTCCAGAGACGCCGCCAACGCCGATCCCATCTCGGGGGATCCAGGAGATCGCCTCCGGCACCCTGCCGGAGAGGGGAATCATCTCCCGGAGGACTCTACGCCGCCATGGTCGCCTCCGGTGTGATGTGTGAGTAGTCTACCCCTGGACTATGGGTCCATAGCAGTAGCTAGATGGTTGTCTTCTCCCCATTGTGCTATCATTGTCGGATCTTGTGAGCTGCCTAACATGATCAAGATCATCTATCTGTAATTCTATATGTTGCGTTTGTTGGGATCCGATGAATAGAGAATACTTGTTATGTTGATTATCAAAGTTATATCTATGTGTTGTTTATGATCTTGCATGCTTTCCGTTACTAGTAGATGCTCTGGCCAAGTAGATGCTTGTAACTCCAAGAGGGAGTATTTATGCTCGATAGTGGGTTCATGCCTGCATTGACACTGGGACAAAGTGACAGAAAGTTCTAAGGTTGTGTTGTGCTGTTGCCACTAGGGATAAAACATTGATGCTATGTCTAAGGATGTAGTTGTTGATTACATTACGCACCATACTTAATACAATTGTCTGTTGCTTTGCAACTTAATACTGGAGGGGGTTCGGATGATAACACGAAGGTGGACTTTTTAGGCATAGATGCATCTTTGGATGGCGGTCTATGTACTTTGTCGTAATGCCCAATTAAATCTCACTATACTCATCATGATATGTATGTGCATGGTCATGCCCTCTTTATTTGTCAATTGCCCAACTGTAATTTGTTCACCCAACATGCTATTTGTCTTATGGGAGAGACACCTCTAGTGAACTGTGGACCCCGGTCCAATTCTCTTTACTGAAATACAATCTACTGCAATACTTGTTCTACTGTTTTCTGCAAACAATCATCTTCCACACAATACGGTTAATCCTTTGTTACAGCAAGCCGGTGAGATTGACAACCTCACTGTTTTGTTGGGGCAAAGTACTTTGGTTGTGTTGTGCAGGTTCCACGTTGGCGCCGGAATCCCTGGTGTTGCGCCGCACTACATCCCGCCGCCATCAACCTTCAACGTGCTTCTTGGCTCCTCCTGGTTCGATAAACCTTGGTTTCTTTCTGAGGGAAAACTTGCTGCTGTGCGCATCATACCTTCCTCTTGGGGTTCCCAACGAACGTGTGAGTTACACGCCATCAAGCTCTTTTTCGCGCCGTTGCCGGGAGATCAAGACACGCTGCAAGGGGAGTCTCCACTTCTCAATCTCTTTACTTTGTTTTTGTCTTGCTTAGTTTTATTTACTACTTTGTTTGCTGCACTAAATCAAAATACAAAAAAATTAGTTGCTAGTTTTACTTTATTTGCTATCTTGTTTGCTATATCAAAAACACAAAAAAATTAGTTACTTGCATTTCCTTTATCTAGTTTGCTTTATTTACTGTTGCTAAAATGGCTACCGCTGAAAATACTAAGTTGTGTGACTTCACAACCACAAATAATAATGATTTCTTATGCACACCTATTGCTCCACCTGCTACTACAGCAGAATTCTTTGAAATTAAACCTGCTTTACTGAATCTTGTTATGCGAGAGCAATTTTCTGGTGTTAGTTTTGATGATGCTGCTGCCCATCTTAATAATTTTGTTGAACTATGTGAAATGCAAAAATATAAAGATGTAGATGGTGACATTATAAAATTAAAATTGTTCCCTTTCTCATTAAGAGGAAGAGCTAAAGATTGGTTGCTATCTCTGCCTAAGAATAGTATTGATTCATGGACTAAATGCAAGGATGCTTTTATTGGTAGATATTATCCCCCTGCTAAAATTATATCTTTGAGGAGTAGCATAATGAATTTTAAACAATTAGATACTGAACATGTTGCTCAAGCTTGGGAAAGAATGAAATCTTTGGTTAAAAATTGCCCAACCCATGGACTGACTACTTGGATGATCATCCAAACCTTCTATGCAGGACTAAATTTTTCTTCATGGAATTTATTGGATTTAGCTGCTGGAGGTACCTTTATGTCCATCACTCTTGGTGAAGCAACAAAGCTTCTTGATAATATGATGATCAACTACTCTGAATGGCACACGGAAAGAGCTCCACAAGGTAAGAAGGTAAATTCTGTCGAAGAAACCTCTTCCTTGAGTGATAAGATTGATGCTATTATGTCTATGCTTGTGAATGATAGTACTAATATTGATCCTAATAATGTTCCATTAGCTTCATTGGTTGCACAAGAAGAACATGTTGATGTAAACTTCATTAAAAATAATAATTTCAACAACAATGCTTACCGGAACAATTCTAGTAACAACTATAGGCCATATCCTTATAATAATGGCAACGGCTATGGTAATTCTTATGGGAATTCTTACAAAAATAATAGGAGTTCACCCCCTGGACTTGAAGCCATGCTTAAAGAATTTATTAGTACACAAACTGCTTTTAACAAATCTGTTGAAGAAAAGCTTGGGAAAATTGATATACTTGCTTCTAAAGTCGATAGTCTTGCTGCTGATGTTGATCTTTTGAAATCAAAAGTTTTGCCTAATGAAAATCATCATAATAAAATTGTTACTACAGCAAATGCCATCCAAGTTAGAATTAATGAGAATATAAGATTAATGGCTGAACTGCGTGCTAGGTGGGATAGAGAAGAAAATGAAAAACTAGCTAAAGAAAAGAATGTAGCTAAAGTTTGGACTATTACCACCACTAGTAATGCTAATGCTACACATGTTGCTGCACCTCCTACTAATAATAATAAAAGAATTGGTGTTAGCAATGTTTCCACTTCTAATGCAAAGCGAGAAACCGCCTCAAAGCTGCTAAAATGCATGAAATCGCCTGTGATAAAGCTGCTGAAATTTTTTCCAACATTGGGGATGATGATCCCATTGCTTTAGATTATAATGGTTTGAATTTTGATGATTGCCACATCTCTGAAGTTATAAAGTTCTTGCAAAAACTTGCTAAAAGTCCTAATGCTAGTGCTATAAATTTGGCTTTTACACATCATATTACAAATGCTCTCATAAAAGCTAGAGAAGAGAAACTAGAGCGCGAAGCCTCTATTCCTAAAAAGCTAGAGGATGGTTGGGAGCCCATCATTAAGATGAAGGTTAAAGATTTTGATTGTAATGCTTTATGTGATCTTGGTGCAAGTATTTCTGTTATGCCTAAGAAAATTTATAATATGCTTGACTTGCCACCGCTGAAAAATTGTTATTTGGATGTTAATCTTGCTGATCATTCTACAAAGAAACCTTTGGGTAAAGTCGATAATGTTCGCATTACCGTTAACAATAACCTTGTTCCCGTTGATTTTGTTGTCTTGGATATTGAATGCAATGCATCTTGTCCCATTATATTGGGAAGACCTTTTCTTCGAACTGTTGGTGCTACTATTGATATGAAGGAAGGTAATATAAAATATCAATTTCCTCTCAAGAAAGGTATGGAACACTTCCCTAGAAAGAGAATGAAGGTACCTTTTGATTCTATTATGAGAACAAATTATGATGTTGACACTTCGTCTCTCGATAATACTTGATACACACTTTCTGCGCCTAGCTGAAAGGCGTTAAAGAAAAGCGCTTATGGGAGACAACCCATGTTTTTACCTACAGTACTTTGTTTTTATTTTGTGTCTTGGAAGTTGTTTACTACTGTAGCAACCTCTCCTTATCTTAGTTTAGTGTTTTATTGTGCCAAGTTAAAACCGTTGATAGAAAAGTAAGTACTAGATTTGGATTACTGCGCAGAAACAGATTTCTTTGCTGTCACGAATCTGGGCTGTTTTCCCCTGTAGGTAACTCAGAAAATTATGCCAATTTACGTGAGTGATCCTCAGATATGTACGCAACTTTCATTCAATTTGAGCATTTTCATTTGAGCAAGTCTGGTGCCATTTTAGAATTCGTCAATACGAACTGTTCTGTTTTGACAGATTCTGCCTTTTATTTCGCATTGCCTCTTTTGCTATGTTGGATGAATTTCTTTGATCCATTAATGTCCAGTAGCATTATGCAATGTCCAGAAGTGTTAAGAATGATTGTGTCACCTCTGAATATGTTAATTTTTATTGTGCACTAACCCTCTAATGAGTTGTTCTGAGTTTGGTGTGGAGGAAGTTTTCAAGGATCAAGAGAGGAGTATGATGCAACATGATCAAGGAGAGTGAAAGCTCTAAGCTTGGGGATGCCCCGGTGGTTCACCCCTGCATATATTAAGAAGACTCAAGCGTCTAAGCTTGGGGTTGCCCAAGGCATCCCCTTCTTCATCGACAACATTATCAGGTTCCTCCCCTGAAACTATATTTTTATTCCATCACATCTTATGTGGCTTTGCTTGGAGCGTCGGTTTGTTTTTGTTTTTTGTTTTGTTTGAATAAAATGGATCTTAGCATTCACTTTATGGGAGAGAGACACGCTCCGCTGTAGCATATGGACAAGTATGTCCTTGGTTTCTACTCATAGTATTCATGACGAAGTTTCTCCTTCGTTAAATTGTTATATGGTTGGAATTGGAAAATGATACATGTAGTAATTGCTACTAATGTCTTGGGTAATGTGATACTTGGCAATTGTTGTGCTCATGATTAAGCTCTTGCATCATATGCTTTGCACCCATTAATGAAGAAATACATAGAGCATGCTAAAATTTGGTTTGCATATTTGGTTTCTCTAAGGTCTAGATAATTTCTAGTATTGAGTTTGAACAACAAGGAAGACGGTGTAGAGTCTTATAATGTTTTCAATATGTCTTTTATGTGAGTTTTGCTGCACCGGTTCATCCTTGTGTTTGTTTCAAATAAGCCTTGCTAGCCTAAACCTTGTATCGAGAGGGAATACTTCTCATGCATCCAAAATACTTGAGCCAACCACTATGCCATTTGTGTCCACTATACCTACCTACTACATGGTATTTTCCGCCATTCCAAAGTAAATTGCTTGAGTGCTACCTTTAAAATTCCATCATTCACCTTTGCAATATATAGCTCATGGGACAAATAGCTTAAAAACTATTGTGGTATTGAATATGTAATTATGCACTTTATCTCTTAATAAGTTGCTTGTTGTGCGATAACCATGTTCACTGGGGACGCCATCAACTATTCATTGTTGAATTTCATGTGAGTTGCTATGCATGTCCGTCTTGTCTGAAGTAAGAGCGATCTACCACCTTATGGTTAAGCATGCATATTGTTAGAGAAGAACATTGGGCCGCTAACTAAAGCCATGATCCATGGTGGAAGTTTCAGTTTTGGACATATATCCTCAATCTCAAATGAGAAAATTATTAATTGTTGTTACATGCTTATGCATAAAAGAGGAGTCCATTATCTGTTGTCTATGTTGTCCCGGTATGGATGTCTAAGTTGAAGAATAATCAATAGCGAGAAATCCAATGCGAGCTTTCTCCTTAGACCTTTGTACATGCGGCATAGAGGTACCCCTTTGTGACACTTGGTTAAAACATGTGCATTGTGATGATCCGGTAGTCCAAGCTAATTAGGACAAGGTACGGGCACTATTAGTACACTATGCATGAGGCTTGCAACTTGTAAGATATAATTTACATGATACATATGCTTTATTACTACCGTTGATAAAATTGTTTCATGTTTTCAAAATCAAAGCTCTAGCACAAATATAGCAATCGATGCTTTTCCTCTATGGAGGACCATTCTTTTACTTTCAATGTTGAGTCAGTTCACCCATTTCTCTCCACCTCAAGAAGCAAACACTTGTGTGAACTGTGCATTGATTCCTACATATTTGCATATTGCACTTATTATATTACTCTATGTTGACAATATCCATGAGATATACATGTTACAAGTTGAAAGCAACCGCTGAAACTTAATCTTCTTTTGTGTTGCTTCAATGCCTTTACTTTGAATTATTGCTTTATGAGTTAACTCTTATGCAAGACTTATTGATGCTTGTCTTGAAGTGCTATTCATGAAAAGTCTTTGCTATATGATTCACTTGTTTACTCATGTCATATACATTGTTTTGATCGCTGCATTCACTACATATGCTTTACAAATAGTATGATCAAGATTATGATGGCATGTCACTCCAGAAATTATCTGTGTTATCGTTTTACCTGCTCGGGACGAGCAGAACTAAGCTTGGGGATGCTGATACGTCTCCAACGTATCGATAATTTCTTATGTTCCATGCCACATTATTGATGTTATCTACATGTTTTATGCACACTTTATGTCATATTCGTGCATTTTCTGGAACTAACCTATTAACAAGATGCCGAAGTGCCGATTCTTTGTCTGCTGTTTTTGGTTTCAGAAATCCTAGTAAGGAAATATTCTCGGAATTGGACGAAATCAACGCCTGGGGGCCTATTTTGCCACGAAGCTTCGAGAAGTCCGAAGACGAAACGAAGTGGGGCCACGGGGTGCCCAAACCCTAGGGCGGCGCGGCCCCCCCCTTGGCCGCGCCGGCCTGTGGTGTGGGGCCCCCGTGCCCCCTCCTGACTTGCCCTTCCGCCTACTTAAAGCCTCCGTGACGAAACCCCCAGTACCGGGAGCCACGATACGGAAAACCTTCCAGAGACGCCGCCAACGCCGATCCCATCTCGGGGGATCCAGGAGATCGCCTCCGGCACCCTGCCGGAGAGGGGAATCATCTCCCGGAGGACTCTACGCCGCCATGGTCGCCTCCGGTGTGATGTGTGAGTAGTCTACCCCTGGACTATGGGTCCATAGCAGTAGCTAGATGGTTGTCTTCTCCCCATTGTGCTATCATTGTCTGTTCTTGTGAGCTGCCTAACATGATCAAGATCATCTATCTGTAATTCTATATGTTGCGTTTGTTGGGATCCGATGAATAGAGAATACTTGTTATGTTGATTATCAAAGTTATATCTATGCGTTGTTTATGATCTTGCATGCTTTCCGTTACTAGTAGATGCTCTGGCCAAGTAGATGCTTGTAACTCCAAGAGGGAGTATTTATGCTCGATAGTGGGTTCATGCCTGCATTGACACCTGGACAAAGGATGTAAAGTTCTAAGGTTGTGTTGTGTTGTTGCCACTAGGGATAAAACATTGATGCTATGTCTAAGGATGTAGTTGTTGATTACATTACGCACCATACTTAATGCAATTGTCTGTTGCTTTGGAACTTAATACTGGAGGGGGTTCGGATGATAACCTGAAGGTGGACTTTTTAGGCATAGATGCATGCTGGATGGCGGTCTATGTACTTTGTCATAATGCCCAATTAAATCTCACTATACTCATCATGATATGTATGTGCATGGTCATGCCCTCTTTATTTGTCAATTGCCCAACTGTAATTTGTTCACCCAACATGCTATTTGTCTTATGGGAGAGACACCTCTAGTGAACTGTGGACCCCGGTCCAATTCTCTTTACTGAAATACAATCTACTGCAATACTTGTTCTACTGTTTTCTGCAAACAATCATCTTCCACACAATACGGTTAATCCTTTGTTACAGCAAGCCGGTGAGATTGACAACCTCACTGTTTCGTTGGGGCAAAGTACTTTGGTTGTGTTGTGCAGGTTCCACGTTGGCGCCGGAATCCCTGGTGTTGCGCCGCACTACATCCCGCCGCCATCAACCTTCAACGTGCTTCTTGGCTCCTCCTGGTTCGATAAACCTTGGTTTCTTTCTGAGGGAAAACTTGCTGCTGTGCGCATCATACCTTCCTCTTGGGGTTCCCAACGAACGTGTGAGTTACACGCCATCAACGGCCGCCCCGCCTCGGCCCTCCAAGGCTTATTTTTTTTGCCTTACTAAACTAAAAAACATATTTTGCGTCTCACACGTCTACCCTAAGAGGGCTGCAGGGTCCCATACATGCAGGTCCCACACTTTAGTGAGCACAAGTCATGTGCGGTAGGTAGGCAAACTTCCAACAATCTTCTTTGTCAAGTACTCAAGTGAAGACACGTCGTCAAGACTCTCTCTCTCTCTCTCCCCCCTTTCGTCATTGAAAAAAAAAAATATTAGACGGGCGCGTAGCCTGCACTGCAGGGTGCGATTTTGACAAAGTAACCCTTTCGGCGAAGAAAAACACAGAATGAGCCACACAAAAAGGTTAGTCCAGTGAAATAGATTGCTCAGAGGGTCAGTCCGTGTTTTTCTTTGCCAAAAGGGTTATTTCTGTCAAAATCGCCGCACTGCAGGTTTGCAGCACTGAAAAATCTTGTGTGCCAGTCAACATCATTTCCCGAAAAGGTTGAAGCATTTTGAGGCCGTGACTGCTCTCCCTTCCTCTTCTCCTTCCGTGTGATCCCTCTTCCACCTTTTATCCTTTGCAACATTTGCAAAAAATTGTCCGTGACTTGTGCTCACTGAAGTGTGGGACCTCACGCATGGGAACCACACGTAAGTGACAGACCTATTGGTGTAATAATTCGGGTGATCATTATACTGTATTAGAACTCCGTACAAAGTTTCGTATGGATTCAAGGGTAGGAAAGCCAAGTTAACTCATTTACATGACATTATTTTTTCCATGAACCCAAGTTAACTCATCTAACACTTGGTACATTTTGGTTATATATTCGAAATTTTACTTGAAACTTGTTGGTCATGCCATTTTACTACTCGCCTAAAACTTTTTCCGCGCGTGAAGGGATGGTGGGACCCCAAAAAACTTGCAAATACGAGCTAAATTTGTGGGACCCCAAAAAACTTGCAAATACGAGCGCTTCATCCAAAAGAAACACACTCGTGTCCCCTACCACCACCACCACCCCATGATTTTGACCTAAATTTGAAATCAAGCCAAAGGTGGTTCAAAACCGGCAATCGGAAAGCATGGATTGTGCGTCTTTTTTCTATATAGCTAGGGAAAATAACAGACATGCCATACCAATGTTTTAGAAAAGAGAGCTTTTACTTGTGCATTTTGGGTTGTCGCACATAAATGTGCTTTTACTTGTCTGCCACCAATTAATCCAATTCTCATTTGTGGGGAAACATGAAACGAGATGGCCATTTCCAAAGTTTCATGAATTATCTCAATGTGAATCCATATATGTACCATTTTTGGGGGCTAAATTGATTAAATGCAAATTTGAACAGTGGATAGATGAAGTACATATCAAACAAATAACTGAAAAAAATATAGAGGTGTGTGACCCGAATGTCTGGAGCCATGGTACAAGAGATATAATGGCTAACCACACGAGCCCCTTCGTCCAACTAGCTAGCACAAAACAAGGGTGAGCGTCATGAGATTGATCGACATCAATTTCAGAACATGCCAAAGTTATTGTGGGGCTCGATATAAAAATGCTCGAAACAAAGCATGAATATTGAGTCATATCATTTGTGGTTTACATACTACCTCTATATATATATGACAATACCAAATGAACGTGGCATATATATACACACTTGTATATCCTCTTTTAGAAGAACCCTGCACAGTTTTCGGCACCACATGTGTGTTTGAGTACAAGTTCCACTCACTTCCCAAAAGTGTGTGAGCATTGTATTAAGTACTACAAGAAAACAATGGCAAACCTTTGAATCCCATGACTGATTTTTTGTTGTAGTGATATATAGATTTATAAGTGTTTAGGGTTAGGGGGTTAGGGTTTATAGAGATGATGCACATATTTTGATTTCACGCTTGTGATGTACAATACTACATAGGTAAGAAATTAAACAAGCATGACCTTTGTTAGAATAACATTTAACATGTTCTCTCACCATTCATATATGTTGGAGTTTGCCTTGCTTCTTCAATTTCCCACGTGCACATGTTACTACGAGAACCAAGGCAAACTTTTAAATCATTGTTGGGACTGGCTAGATGCACCACCATGCCCAATTTGGGCAGATTATAATAAAATATGTCACAAATATGGCCATATATAACTATATATATTATTCGGCTTGAAACCCATGAATCTTCATACATGATAGTCCATTTTGTGAAGAAAAAATGTTTTTATTACCCTATCACGGGTTTCTTATTTTCCCTGTCCACTAGTACACCTATATATGAGCACTCAATGCGGAAGGGTTTCATTTTTTGAGCTTTTTTTCATTTTCATTTTTTATTTCAAAACCAGATCAAAATGGTCGACATGATTATCCATTCAAAGGGGTTGAATATTTCAGTACTATCACTGGTTTATGTATATAGTGTAAGTAATATGAATCTAAAAATGATTTTGGGGATTTCTATGACCAAGTTATAACACACCTACATTTCAAATTTGAATTACTTCCAATAAATCAGCATATAGTCATTTAAATGTGTGAAACTGGCTAAAAACACTAAAAATCGTAAAGAGTTGGGAATTGGCACTAAAATATGGCCTAGTTTATCTTAAAAATGTAGAGGCGCCATTTTGACCTGTATCTTATGTACCCCATTCTTTAATGATAAACTATCACGAATTACCATTTATTTTAGGCATTACTTTTCACGGTAAAATGATAAACTATATCACGAAGTTCCATTTCCGTCAAGATAGTCCACATTAATTTTTTGTTGAGATATAAACCCCCACAGCGGCGGACACAGATCAGGTGACATGCACCTTTTGCATGTCAGTCTAAATTCAAATTTAAACATTGCGAAAAAATCTGGTAAAATCATGCATGTTCACAGCACATATTAAGATAACCCCTAAAAATTTCATATCAAAATTCGAAACATACATCGAGAAACAAAAAAGAGAAACTCAGATGTGAATAGTGTACAGAGAAACTTAGATTTCTCTTTTCTGTTTCTCGATGTATGTTTCGAATTTTGATCTGAAATTTTTAGGGGTTATCTTAATATGTGTTTTGAACATGCATGATTTTTTTCAGATTTTTTCGCAATGTTTAAATTTGGATTTAGGCCGCATGTCCCACGGGACATGCAAAAGGTGCATGTCACCTGATCTCTATCCCACAACGGCCATCTCCTCCTTAATTTATTGTGTAAAACCCCCACAACGGTCACCTCCTCCTTAATTTATTGTGTAAACCCCTACAACGGTCATCTCTTCCTTATAAACAACCACAACGGCCATCCCTTGTGTCAATAGGTTCTGCCTCTCTCTTCTTCGTTCACATACACTTGATCCATTGCCATGGCGTCCACGTCTCGGACACCGACCAGAAGGGGAAGGGGAAGGGGAAAGGGAAGGGGAAGGGGCGGCCGGGGTGATGGATCATCATCATTGCCACCACCACCGTCAACACTGCCTTTGATCATTGAGGAGTTCTTCATCGTCGTCTATGAAGACCCTTTGGTCAAGAAGGTACGTACGCGTTCCCACATATATGATGCATGTGATTAATTATGGGCATGTTCTAAAAAACATTTAATTCCAAACGATCGGCGCTCGATCTCTTTGCAGGTTCACCCAAAAAAGTTTGCGGACTATCTTGATGGCCAGGAGCCAGCTAAGGTGTATCTGTGAGCAGCTGATTGCGGTCCTCGTCTCTGGACCGTGGAGGTCCTATTTGACGGACAAGGCCGGATGTACCTCGACAAGGGCTGGGAGAATTTCGCCATCGCGCACGGTGTGGATTTCGGCTGCTTCGTACACTTCAAATATGAAGGCGATGATGTGCTCACAGTGAAGGTGTTCGACGGAACAATGTGCAGGAAGTACTACTACTCGGACGACGATGATACTGACGATGAAAGCGATGACGACGTGAAGCCATGCATCCATCCTCTTTAGATAAGGGGATTATGACCAAGAATATATATGTAGCTTCATATGCATCGATTTTAGAGGTGGATAACTGGAGAGAGAGAGAGAGAGTCTTGATGCGTCTTCTCTTGACAAAGAAGATGGGAGTTTGCCTACCTACCGCACATGACTTGTGCTCACTGAAGTGTGGGACCTCACGCATGGGAACCACACGTAAGTGATAGACCTGTTGGTGTAATAACTCAGGTGATCATTATACTGTATTAGTACAAAGTTTCCTATGGATTCAAGGGTAGGAAAGCCAAGTTAACTCATTTGCATGACATTATTTTTTCCATGAAGCCAAGTTAACTCATCTATCAATTGGTACATTCTGGTTATATTCGAAATTTTATTTGAAACTTGTTGGTCATATATGCCATTTTACTACTCGCCTAACACTTTTTCCGCGCGTGAAGGGAGGGGGTGGGCAGTATGCTACCCTAAATTTTTGTGACCCCCAAAAACTAGCAAATACGAGAGAGGCATCGAAAGAAACACACTCGTCCCCTATCCCCCTCCCCACTAAATTTGAAATCAAGCCAAACAAAAAAGGCAATCGAAAAGCATGGATTGTTCATCTTTCTCTATATAGTTAGGGTTAGGGTTTAGGGTTTATAGAGATGCACATATTTTCATTTTACATTTGTGATGTACCATAATACATAGGTAAGATACCAAGCATGACCTTTGTTAGAATAACCATTAAGGTGTTCTCTCGCCTTTAGATTCAAATGGGCATAAACATTCAGAAAAATCAAAAAACAATGAAAAACCAAAGCACATACTCTTCTTATGTCATATAGTAGGAATTGAAGTTAATAAACAAGGTCTAGACATATTCAAACCAGACAAATCATGTATCTACACCTAACCCTAAACTTTGTCTTATGAAGTCAAGCATGAAGAGAAATGGTTTTGGGTTTCAAACATGGAAATTTCAAAAACCTCCCAAAAGCTTCATTTTAGAGTGACTAAGAAAGATACAGGCTTACCTTTTTAAATACCTAGTTTTAAACTTGTTTAAATGTAGGTCAAACCTATGATTTCACCAAGATTCAAATGGGCATATAAACATTCAGAAAAAACAAAAAATGAAAAACCAACGCACATATAGTCTTCTTATGTCATATATATAGCTAGTAAGCATTCAAGTTGATAAACAAGCATGTCTAGACAAATTCAAACCCGACAAATCATGTATATACCCCTAACCTTAAACTATATGTGTTATGAAATCAACCATGAAGAGAAGTGGTTTCGGGTTTCAAACATTATACTGAGATTCAAGAACCCCCAAAAGCTTCATTTTAGAATGACTAAGAAGGATCCAGGCTTACCTTTTCATTTTCATGTTTCAAACTTGTTTAAATCTAGGATTTGACCAAGATTCAAATGGGCATAAAAATTCAAAAAAATCAAAAAAATCAAAAACCAAAGCACATAGCCTTTTTATGTCATATAATGAGCATTCAAGTTGATAAACATGGTCTAGACATATTGAAACTTGAAAATCATGTATCTACCCTAGCTGGCCCTAACCCTAAACTCGGTCTTATGAAGTCAAACATGAAGAGAAATGGTTTTGGGTTTCAGACATGGAAATTTCAAAAACTTCCCAAAAGCTTCATTTCAGAATGACTAATTAAGAAGGATCCATGCTTATCTTTTCGTTTTCATGTTTTAAACTAGCTAGCCTGTTTAAATCTTGGTCAAACCTAGGATTTAACCAAGATTCAAATGGGCATAAAAATTCAAAAAAAATAAAAATATGAAAAACCAAAGCACATAGCCTTCTTATTTCATATATATATATATATATATATATAGTAAGCACTCAAGTTGATGAACAAGGTCTAGACATATTCAAAACAGATAAGGCATGTATCTACCTCCTAACACCCTTAATTATGTCTTATGAAGTCAAGCATGAAGAGAAGTACGTACGTGGTTTTGGGTTTCAAATATGGAAATTTCAAAAACTTCCCAAAAGCTTAATTTTAGAGTGACTAAGAAGGATCCAAGCTAGCTTACCTTTTCATTTTCATTTTCATGTTTATGCTTGTTTAAATCTTGGTCAAACATAGGATTTGACCAAGATTCAAATGGTCATCCATTTAGAACAAATTAAAAAATAAAAACCAACGCACATATAGTCTTCGATCTTATGTCATATAGTAAGCATTCAAGTTGAAAAACAAGCATGTCTAGACATATTCAAACCCGACAAATCATGTATCTACCCCCTAAAACCCTAAACTAGCTTTGTCTTATGAAGTCAAGCATGAAGAGAAATGGTTTTGGGTTTCAAACATGGAAATTTCAAAAACTTACCAAAAGCTTAATTTTAGAGTGACTAAGAAGGATCCAAGCTTACCTTTTCATTTTCATGTTTATGCTTGTTTAAATCTTGGTCAAACATAGGATTTGACCAAGATTCAAATGGTTATCCATTTAGAACAAATTAAAAAATAAAAAACCAACGCACATATAGTCTTCGATCTTATGTCATATAGTAAGCATTCAAGTTGATAAACAAGCATGTCTAGACATATTCAAACCCGACAAATCATGTATCTACCCCCTAAAACCCTAAACTAGCTTTGTCTTATGAAGTCAAGCATGAAGAGAAATGGTTTTGGGTTTCAAACATGGAAATTTCAAGAACCCCCCCCCAAAGCTTCATTTTAGAGTGACTAAGAAGGATACATGCTTACATTTTCATTTTCATGTTTTAAGCTTGTTTAAATCTTGGTCAAACCTAGGATTTGACCAAAACTCAAATGGGCATAAAAATTCAAAAAAAAACAAAAAAAAAACCAAAGCACATAACCTTCTTATGTCATATATAGTAAGCAGCATTCAACTTGATGAACATGGCCGGTCTAGACATATTCATAACAGAAAAAGCATGTATCTACCCCCTAACGCTTAACTCTGTCTTAATTATGAAGTCAAGCATGAAGAGAAGTGGTTTTGGGTTTCAGACATGGAAATTTCAAAAACTTCCCAAAAGCTTAATTTTAGAGTGACTAAGAAGGATCCAAGCTTACCTTTTCATTCTCATGTTTTAAGCTTGTTTAAATATTGGTCAGACCTAGGATTTGAACAAGATTCAAATGGGCAAAAAAATTCAGGAAAAATAAAAAAAAATGAAAAACCAAAGCACATAGTCTTCTTACGTCATATATATATATAGTAAGCATATTCAAGTAGATAAACAAGGTCTAGACATATAGTAAGTAATATGTATGTAAAAATGATTTTTGGGGATTTATAGGACGAAGTTATAACACACACCTACATTTCAAATTGGAATTACTTTTAATAAATCAGCATAAAGTCATTTAAATGTGTGAAACTAGCTAGAAAGCACTAAAAACATAAAGAGTTGGGAATTTCCACTAATATGTGGCCTAATTTATCTTAAAAATGTAGAGGCGCCATTTTGAGCCGTATCTTATGTACCCCATTCACAAAATAAACCTATTTTGACATGTAGAAAATGAAAAATAAGTTTTTATATACCGAAAAGTTGAAAAGTCTAGTCAGCAACATTGTTGGGAATGGCAAGATGCACCACCATGCCCAATTTGGGCACATTATAACAAACTATGCCACAAATATGGCCATTACGACGCCATTTGTTGGCTTGAAACCCATGAATCTTCATGCACGATAGTCCGTTTTGTGAAGACATTTTGTTTTTTACTACCCTATCACAGGTTTCTTATTTTCCCTGTCAACTAGTACACCTATAAGCACTCAATGCGGAAGGGTTCCATTTTTGAGGTTTTCTTCATTTTCATTTATTTATTTCAAAACCAGGTAAAAATGGTCGACATGATTATCCATGCAAAGGGGTCGAATATTTCTAGGCAGCACATGTGTTTGCCCGTCCAGTGAAACTCGGAGGAAGAGGGATCACACGGAAGGAGACGAAGGGAGAGAAGTGAGTGGGGCCCTCTTATTTATGGTGTCTGACCTTTTTCAGGGTTTGTCAGTGCGCAGGAGGTGCGAGCGAGGCCGATAATGAGAGAGATGTTTTTTCTTTTTTTGAGAGAGAGAGGGACAACCGAAGGATCCTGAAGGACTCAGACTTCCAATACGCACCAGAGCACAGTTTACAACAAGACACAGAATAAACAGGAAATTTCATCTAAATCCCTAACTTTTACATGGAAGACCCCACGCTGAAAGCAAGAAATGTGATCGGGTCCTTAACAGCCACCGCCCAGATTGATCCTCGTCGCAGCCGGGGACGAACCACTTAGCGCGACCAAATCGCCATGGCTACAGTGCGTGCACACCATGGCCTCTGAGCTGAGGTAGAAACGCAATGCCAAAACCAGCAGCCAGCGGAGGTGGATAACTGGAGAGAGAGAGAGAGAGAGAGAGAGAGAGAGAGAGAGAGGGGAGTTTTGATGCATCTTCTCTTGACAAAGAAGATGGGAGTTTGCCTACCGACCGCACATGACTTGTGCTCACTGAAGTGTGGGACCTCACGCATGGGAACCACACGTAAGTGACAGACCTGTTGGTGTAATAACTCGGGTGATCATTATACTGTATTAGTACAAAGTTTCCTATGGATTCAAGGGTAGGAAAGCCAAGTTAACTCATTTACATGACATTATTTTTTCCATGAAGCCAAGTTAACTCATCTATCAATTGGTACATTCTGGTTATATTCGAAATTTTACTTGAAACTTGTTGTTCATGCCATTTTACTACTCGCCTATCACTTTTTCCGCGCGTGAAGGGAGGGGGTGGGCATGATGCTACCCTGAATTTTTGTGACCCCCAAAAACTAGCAAATACGAGAGAGGCATCCAAAGAAACACACTCGTCCCCTACCCCCCCCCCCCCAATTTGAAATCCAGCCAAAGGTGGATCAAAAAAGGCAATCGAAAAGCATGGATTGTTCATCTTTTTCTATATAGTTAGGGTTAGGGTTTATGGTTTATAGAGATGCACATATTTTCATTTCACATTTGTGATGTACAATAAAACATAGGTAAGATTCCAAGCATGACCTTTGTTAGAATAACCTTTAACGTGTTCTCTCACCTTTAGATTCAAATGGGCATAAACATTCAGAAAAAATCAAAAAAAAAATGAAAAACCAAAGCACATAGTCTTCTTATGTCATATAGTAAGAATTGAAGTTGATAAACAAGGTCTAGACATATTCAAACCAGTCAAATCATGTATCTACACCTAACCCTAAACTTTATCTTATGAAGTCAAGCATGAAGAGAAATGGTTTTGGGTTTCAAACATGGAAATTTCAAAAACCTCCCAAAAGCTTCATTTTAGAGTGACTAAGAAGGATACAGGCTTACCTTTTCATTTTCATGTTTTAAATTTGTTTAAATCCTGGTCAAAACTAGGATTTGAACGAGATTCAAATGGGTATAAAAAATAAAAAAATGCACATAGCCTTTTTATGTCATATAATGCATGAGCACTCAAGTTGATAAACATGGTCTAGACATATTCAAACTAGAAAAATCATGTATCTACCCTGGCCCTAACCTTAAACTCTGTATTATGGAGTCAAGCATGAAGAGAAGTGGTTTTGGGTTTCAAACATGGAAATTTCAAATTGATGAACAAGTTCTAGGCATATTCAAAACAGAAAAAGCATGTATCTACCCCTAACCATAAAGTCGGTCGATCTTATGAAGTCTATTAGCATGAATAGAAGTGGTTTTGGGTTTCAAACATGGAAATTTCAAGAACCTCCCAAAAGCTTCATTTTAGAGTGACTAAAAAAGATCCATGCTTGCCTTTTCATTTTCATGTTTTAAAATTGTTTAAATCTTGGTCAAACCTAGCTAGTATTCAACCAAGATTCAAATGGGCATAAAATTCAAAAAAACCAGAAAATGAAAACCAAAGCACATAGCCTTCTTATGTCATATATAGTAAGCATTCAAGTTGATCAACAAGGTCTAGACATATTCAAAACAGAAAAAAGCATGTATCGATCTACCCCTAACCCTTAACTCTGTCTTATGAAGTCAAGCATGAAGAGAAGTGGTTTTGGGTTACAAACATTATATTGAGATTTCAAGATCGAACCCCCCCAAAAGCTTCATTTTAGAATGACTAAGAAGGATCTAGGCTTGCCTTTTCATTTTCATGTGTTTTAAACTTGCTAAAATCTTGGTCAAACCTAGGACTTGACCAAGATTCAAATGGGCATAAACATTCAGAAAAAATCAAAAAATGAAAACCAAAGCACATAGCCTTCTTATGTCATATATATATAGTAAGCATTCAAGTTGATCGATATGAACAAGGTCTAGACATATTCAAAACAGAAAAAGCATGTATCTACCCCTAGCCCTTAACTATGTCTTATGAAGTCAAGCATGAAGAGAAGTGGTTTTGGGTTTCAAACATGGAAAATTCAAAAACTTCCCGCCAAAAGCTTAATTTTAGAGTGAATAAGAAGGATCCAAGCTTAATTACCTTTTCATTTTCAGGATTTATGCTTGTTTAAATCTTGGTCAAACATAGGATTTGACCAACACACATATAGTCTTCTTATGTCATATAGTAAGCATTCAAGTTGATAAATAAGCATGCATGTCTAGACATATTCAAATTAACCCGACAAATCATGTATCTACCCCTAACACCCTAATTAAACTCTGTCTTATGAAGTCAACCATGAAGAGAAGTGGTTTTGGGTTTCAAACATTGAGATTTCAAGAACCCCCCAAAAGCTTCATTTTAGAATGACTAAGAAGGATCCAGGCTTACCTTTTCATTTTATGTTTTAAACTTGTTTAAATCTTGGTCAAACCTAGGATTTGACAAGATTCAAATGGGCATAAACATTAATTCAGAAAAAAACAAAAAAATGAAAATACAACGCACATATAGTCTTCTTATGTCAAATAGTAAGCATTCAAGTTGATAAACAAGCATGTCTAGACATATTCAAACCCGACAAATCATGTATCGATCTACCCCTAACCCTAAACTCTGTCTTATGAAGTCAACCATGAAGAGAAGTGGTTTTGGGTTTCAAACATTGAGATTTCAAGAACCCCCCAAAAGCTTCACTTTTGAATGACTAAGAAGGATCCAGACTTACCTTTTCATTTTCATGTTTTAAACTTGTTTAAATCTTGGTCAAACCTAGGATTTAACCAAGATTCAATGGGCATAAAAATTCAAAAAACCAGAAAATGTAAAACCAAAGCACATAGCCTTTTTATGTCATATAATGAGCATTCAAGTTGATAAACATGGTCTAGACATATTAAAACAAGAAAAATCATGTATCTACCATGTCCCTAACCCTAAACTCGATCTGTCTTATGAAGTCAAACATGAAGAGAACTGGTTTTGGGTTTCAAACATGGAAATTTCAATAACCTCCCAAAAACTTCATCTTAGAGTGACTAAGAAGGTTCAATGCTTACCTTTTCATTTTCATGTTTTAAATTAACTTGTTTAAATCTTGGTCAAACATAGGATTGACCAAGATTCAAATGGGCATAAACATTCAGAAAAAATTTAAAAATAAGAAACGAACGCACATATAGTCTTCTTATGTCATATAGTAAGCATTCAAGTTGATAAACAAGCATGTCTAGACATATTCAAACCCGACAAATCATGTATCTACCCCCTAACCCTAAACTAGATTTGTCTTATCAAGTCAAGCATGAAGAGAAATGGTTTTGGGTTTCAAACATGGAAATTTCTAGACCCCCCCGCCCAAAGCTTCATTTTAGAGTGACTAATTAAGAAGGATTCAGGCTTACCTTTTCATTTTCATGTTTTAATCTTGTTTAAATCTTGGTCAAACCTAGGATTTGACCAAGATTCAAATGGGCATAAAAATTCAAAAAACATAAAAAAATGAAAAACTAAAGCACATAGCCTTCTTATGTCATATATATATAGTAAGCCTTCAAGTTGATGAACAAGGTGTAGACATATTCAAAATAGAAAAGGCATCTATCTACCCCCTAACCCTTAACTCTGTCTTATGAAGTCAGGCATGAAGATAAGTGGTTTTGGGTTTCAAACATGGAAATTTCAAAAACATCCCAAAAGCTTAATTTTAGAGTGACTAAAAAGGATCCAAGCTTACCTTTTCATTTTCATGTTTATGCGTGTTTAAATCTTGGTCAAACATAGGATTTGACCAAGATTCAAATGGGCATAAACATTCAGAAAAAATAAAAAATAAAAAACCAACGCACATTAGTAGCCCAAAATCGAACCAGTAGCTGGATATTTTTGAACTTGATCTGTAGTAGTGGGCAAAACCCTAGATTAACCTATTTAATCATAGATTCGTAGGTCGATTTTTCTACTTTTTTATTATTACTATGCAGCACATGTGTGTTTGCCCGTCGAGTGAAACTCGAAGGAAGAGGAATCACTCGGAAGGAGTGAAGAAGGGAGTGCATTATGGTGTCTCCCCTTTTTCGGGTGATGATGTTGACTGTTGTGCAGGTTTTGTCAGTGAGCAGGAGGTGCGAGCGAGCGAGCGAGGCCGAGAATGAGAGAGATTTTTTTGTGAGAGGGACAACCGAAGGATCCTGAAGGACCCAGAGACTTCCAATACACATCCTGATGCGTCTTCTCTTGACAAAGAAGATGGCTGGGAGTTTGCGTACCTACTGCACGTGACTTGTGCTCACTGAAGTGTGGGACCTCACGCATGGGCACCACACGTAAGTGACAGACCTGTTGTGTAAAAACTCAGTTTATTATTATAGTGCATTAGAACAAAGTTACCTATGGATTAAAGGGTAGGAAATCCAAGTTAACTCATTTACATGACATTAATTTTTCCATGAAGCAAAGTTAACACATCTATCAATTGGTACATTTTGGAGTGACTACGAAGGATCCATGCTTACTTATTCGTTTACACGTGTTAAACTTGTTTAAATCTTGCTCAAACCTAGGATTTCACCAAGATTCAAATGGGCAGGAAAATAAAAAAACAAAAAAATGAAAAACCAATGCACATAGTCTTCTTATGTCATATAGTAAGCATTCAAAATGATAAACAAGGTCTAGACATATTCAAACCAGGCAAATCATGTATCTACTCCCTAACGACCCTAAACTATGTCTTATGAAGTAAGGCATGAAGAGAAGTGGTTTTGGGTTTCAAACATGGAATTTTCAAAAACCTCCCAAAAAAGCTTCATTTTAGAGTGACTAAGAAGGACCGAGGCTTACCTTTTCATTTTCATGTTTTAAACTTGTTTAAATCTTGGTCAAACCTAGCTAGTATTTGACCAAGATTCAAATGGGCATAAAATTCAAAAAATTCAGAAAAATGAAAAACCAAAGCACATAGCCTTCGTATGTCATAAAGTAAGAATTCAAGTTGATAAACAAGGTCTAGACATATTCAAACTAGACAAATCATGTATCTACCCCTAACACTAAACTCTGTCTTATGAAGTCAAGCATGAAGAGAAGTGGTTTTGGGTTTCAAACATGAAAATTTCAAGAACATCCCAAAAGCTGCTTCATTTTAGAGTGACTAAGAAGGATCCAGGCTTACCTTTTCATTTTCATATTTTAAACTTGTTTAAATCCTCGTCAAACCTAGGATTTGACCAAGATTCAAATGGGCATAAAATTCAAAAAAATTAGAAGAATGAAAAACAAAAGCACATAGTCTAGCTTCTTATGTCATATAGATAGTAAGCATTCAAGTTGATAAACAAGGTTTAGACATGTGTTCAAACCAGACAAATCATGTATCTACCCCCTAACCATAAACTCTTGGTCGATCTTATGAAGTCTAGCATGAAGAGAAGTCGTATTGGTTTCAAACATGGAAATTTCAAGAACCTCCCACGAGCTTCATTTTAGAGTGACTACAAAAGATCCAGGCTTGCCTTTTAATTTTCATGTTTTTAAATTGTTTAAATCTTGGTCAAACCTAGCTAGTATTTGACCAAGATTCAAATGGGCATAAAATTAAAAAAAACCAGAAAAATGAAAAACCAAAGCACATAGCCTTCTTATGTCATATAAAATAAGCATTCAAGTTGATAAACAAGGTCTAGACATATTCAAAATAGAAAAAGCATGTATCTACCCCTAACCCTTAACTCCGTCTTATGAAGTCAAGCATGAAGAGAAGTGGTTTTGGGTTTCAAAGATGGAAATTTCAAAAACTTCCCAAAAGCTTAATTTTAGAGTGACTAGGAAAGGATCCAGGCTTAACTTTTAATTTTCATGTTTCAAGTTTGTTTAAATCTTGGTCAAACCTAGGATTTGACCAACAAGATTCAAATGAGCATAAAAATTCAGAAAAAACAAAAAAAAAAAAAAACCAAAGCACATAGTCTTCTTACGTCATATATATAGTAAGCATTCAGGATGATAAACAAGGTCTAGACATATTCAAACCCGACAAATCATGTATCTACTCCTAACCCTAAACTCTGTCTTATGAAGTCAACCGTGAAGAGAAGTGGTTTTGGGTTTAAACATTGAGATTTCAAGAACCCCCCAAAAGCTTAATTTTAGAGTGAATAAGAAGGATCCAAGCTTAATTACCTTTTCATTTTCAGGATTTATGCTTGTTTAAATCTTGGTCAAACATAGGATTTGACCAACACACATATAGTATTCTTATGTCATATAGTAAGCATTCAAGTTGATAAATAAGCATGCATGTCTAGACATATTCAAATTAACCCGACAAATCATGTATCTACCCCTAACACCCTAATTAAACTCTGTCTTATGAAGTCAACCATGAAGAGAAGTGGTTTTGGGTTTCAAACATTGAGATTTCAAGAACCCCCCAAAAGCTTCATTTTAGAATGACTAAGAAGGATCCAGGCTTACCCTTTTCATTTTCATGTGTTTTAAACTTGCTTAAATCTTGGTCAAACCTAGGATTTGACCAAGACTCAAATGGGCATAAAAACTCAAACCCGATAAACATTCACCTTTTTCTATATAGTTAGGGTTAGGGTTTATGGTTTATAGAGATCGATGCACATATTTTCATTTCACATTTGTGATGTACAATAATACATAGGTAAGATTCCAAGCATGACCTTTGTTAGAATAACCTTTAATGTGTTCTCTCTCTCACCTTTAGATTCAAATGGGCATAAACATTCAGAAAAAATGAAAAAATGAAAAACCAAAGCACATAGTCTTCTTATGTCATATAGTAGGAATTGAAGTTGATAAACAAGGTCTAGACATATTCAAACCAGACAAATCATGTATCTACACCTAACCCTAAACTTTGTCTTATGAAGTCAAGCATGAAGAGAAATGGTTTTGGGTTTCAAACATGGAAATTTCAAAAACCTCCCAAAAGCTTCATTTTAGAGTGACTAAGAAAGATATAGGCTTACCTTTTTAAATACCTAATTTTAAACTTGTTTAAATCTCGGTCAAACCTAGGATTTCACCAAGATTGAAATGGGCATAAACATTCAGAAAAAACAAAAAATGAAAAACCAACGCACATATAGTCTTCTTATGTCATATAGCTAGTAAGCATTCAAGTTGATAAACAAGCATCTCTAGACAAATTCAAACCCGACAAATCATGTATATACCCCTAACCCTAAACTATATGTATTATGAAGTCAATCATGAAGAGAAGTGGTTTTGGGTTTCAAACATTATACTGAGATTCAAGAACCCCCCAAAAGCTTCATTTTAGAATGACTAAGAAGGATCCAGGCTTACCTTTTCATTTTCATGTTTTAAACTTGCTTAAATCTAGGATTTGACCAAGATTCAAATGGGCATAAAAATTCAAAAAAATCAAAAAAAAATCAAAAAACCAAAGCACATAGCCTTTTTATGTCATATAATGAGCATTCAAGTTGATAAACATGGTCTAGACATATTAAAACTAGAAAATCATGTATCTACCCTAGCTGGCCCTAACCCTAAACTCGGTCTTATGAAGTCAAGCATGAAGAGAAATGGTTTTGGGTTTCAGACATGGAAATTTCAAAAACTTACCAAAAGCTTCATTTTAGAATGACTAATTAAGAAGGATCCATGCTTACCTTTTCGTTTTCATGTTTTAAACTAGCTAGCTTGTTTAAATCTTGGTCAAACCTAGGATTTAACCAAGATTCAAATGGGCATAAAAATTCAAAAAAAATCAAAATATGAAAAACCAAAGCACATAGCCTTCTTATTTCATATATATATATATATAGTAAGCACTCTGATGAACAAGGTCTCTAGACATATTCAAAACAGAAAAGGCATGTATCTACCTCCTAACACCCTTAATTATGTCTTATGAAGTCAAGCATGAAGAGAAGTACGTGGTTTTGGGTTTCAAACATGGAAATTTCAAAAACTTACCAAAATCTTAATTTTAGAGTGACTAAGAAGGATCCAAGCTTACCTTTTCATTTTCATGTTTATGCTTGTTTAAATCTTGGTCAAACATAGGATTTGACCAAGATTCAAATGGTTATCCATTTAGAACAAATTAAAAAATAAAAAACCAACGCACATATAGTCTTCGATCTTATGTCATATAGTAAGCATTCAAGTTGATAAACAAGCATGTCTAGACATATTCAAACCCGACAAATCATGTATCTACCCCCTAAAACCCTAAACTAGCTTTGTCTTATGAAGTCAAGCATGAAGAGAAATGGTTTTGGGTTTCAAACATGGAAATTTCAAGAACCCCCCCCCCCCCCCAAAGCTTCATTTTAGAGTGACTAAGAAGGATACATGCTTACATTTTCATTTTCATGTTTTAAGCTTGTTTAAATCTTGGTCAAACCTAGGATTTGACCAAAACTCAAATGGGCATAAAAATAAAAATAAAACAAAAAAAAAACCAAAGCACATAACCTTCTTATGTCATATATAGTAAGCAGCATTCAACTTGATGAACATGGCCGGTCTAGACATATTCATAACAGAAAAAAGCATGTATCTACCCCCTAACGCTTAACTCTGTCTTAATTATGAAGTCAAGCATGAAGAGAAGTGGTTTTGGGTTTCAGACATGGAAATTTCAAAAACTTCCCAAAAGCTTAATTTTAGAGTGACTAATTAAGAAGGATCCAAGCTTACCTTTTCATTCTCATGTTTTAAGCTTGTTTAAATATTGGTCAGACCTAGGATTTGAACAAGATTCAAATGGGCAAAAAAATTCAGGAAAAATAAAAAAATGAAAAACCAAAGCACATAGTCTTCTTACGTCATATATATATATAGTAAGCATATTCAAGTAGATAAACAAGGTCTAGACATATAGTAAGTAATATGTATGTAAAAATGATTTTTGGGGATTTATAGGACGAAGTTATAACACACACCTACATTTCAAATTGGAATTACTTTTAATAAATCAGCATAAAGTCATTTAAATGTGTGAAACTAGCTAGAAAGCACTAAAAAACATAAAGAGTTGGGAATTTACACTAATATGTGGCCTAATTTATCTTAAAAATGTAGAGGCGCCATTTTGAGCCGTATCTTATGTACCCCATTCACAAAATAAACCTATTTTGACATGTAGAAAATGAAAAATGAGTTTTTATATACCGAAAAGTTGAAAAGTCTAGTCAGCAACATTGTTGGGAATGGCAAGATGCACCACCATGCCCAATTTGGGCACATTATAACAAACTATGCCACAAATATGGCCATTACTACGCCATTTGTTGGCTTGAAACCCATGAATCTTCATACACGATAGTCCGTTTTGTGAAGACATTTTGTTTTTTACTACCCTATCACAGGTTTCTTATTTTCCCTGTCAACTAGTACACCTATAAGCACTCAATGCGGAAGGGTTCCATTTTTGAAGTTTTCTTCATTTTCATTTATTTATTTCAAAACCATGTAAAAATGGTCGACATGATTATCCATGCAAAGGGGTCGAATATTTCTAGGCAGCACATGTGTTTGCCCGTCCAGTGAAACTCGGAGGAAGAGGGATCACACGGAAGGAGACGAAGGGAGAGAAGTGAGTGGGGCCCTCTTATTTATGGTGTCTGACCTTTTCAGGGTTTGTCAGTGCGCAGGAGGTGCGAGCGAGCGAGGCCGATAATGAGAGAGATGTTTTTCCTTTTTTTGAGAGAGAGAGGAACAACCGAAGGATCCTGAAGGACTCAGACTTCCAATACGCACCAGAGCACAGTTTACAACAAGACACAGAATAAACAGGAAATTTCATCTAAATCCCTAACTTTTACATGGAAGACCCCACGCTGAAAGTAAGAAATGCGATCGGGTCCTTAACAGCCACCGCCCAGATTGATCCTCGTTGCAGCCGGGGACGAACCACTTAGCGCGACCAAATCGCCATGGCTACAGTGCGTGCACACCATGGCCTCCGAGCTGAGGTAGAAATGCAATGCCAAAACCAGCAGCCAGCGGAGGTGGATAACTGGAGAGAGAGAGAGAGGGGGGAGTTTTGATGCGTCTTCTCTTGACAAAGAAGATGGGAGTTTGCCTACCGACCGCACATGACTTGTGCTCACTGAAGTGTGGGACCTCACGCATGGGAACCACACGTAAGTGACAGACCTGTTGGTGTAATAACTCGAGTGATCGTTATACTGTGTTAGTACAAAGTTTCCTATGGATTCAAGGGTAGGAAAGCCAAGTTAATTCATTTACATGACATTATTTTTTCCATGAAGCCAAGTTAACTCATCTATCAATTGGTGCATTCTGGTTATATTTGAAATTTTACTTGAAACTTGTTGTTCATGCCATTTTACTACTCGCCTATCACTTTTTCCGCGCGTGAAGGGAGGGGGTGGGCATGATGCTACCATGAATTTTTGTGACCCCCAAAAACTAGCAAATACGAGAGAGGCATCCAAAGAAACACACTCGTCCCCTACCCGCCCCCCCCCCCTCCCCAATTTGAAATCCAGCCAAAGGTGGATCAAAAAAGGCAATCGAAAAGCATGGATTGTTCATCTTTTTCTATATAGTTAGGGTTAGGGTTTATGGTTTATAGAGATGCACATATTTTAATTTCACATTTGTGATGTACAATAATACATAGGTAAGATTCCACGCATGACCTTTGTTAGAATAACCTTTAACGTGTTCTCTCACCTTTAGATTCAAATGGGCATAAACATTCAGAAAAAATCAAAAAAAAATGAAAAACCAAAGCACATAGTCTTCTTATGTCATATAGTAAGAATTGAAGTTGATAAACAAGGTCTAGACATATTCAAACCAGTCAAATCATGTATCTACACCTAACCCTAAACTTTATCTTATGAAGTCAAGCATGAAGAGAAATGGTTTTGGGTTTCAAACATGGAAATTTCAAAAACCTCCCAAAAGCTTCATTTTAGAGTGACTAAGAAGGATATAGGCTTACCTTTTCATTTTCATGTTTTAAACTTGTTTAAATCCTGGTCAAAACTAGGATTTGAACGAGATTCAAATGGGTATAAAAAATAAAAAAATGCACATAGCCTTTTTATGTCATATAATGCATGAGCACTCAAGTTGATAAACATGGTCTAGACATATTCAAACTAGAAAAATCATGTATCTACCCTGGCCCTAACCTTAAACTCTGTATTATGGAGTCAAGCATGAAGAGAAGTGGTTTTGGGTTTCAAACATGGAAATTTCAAATTGATGAACAAGTTCTAGGCATATTCAAAACAGAAAAAGCATGTATCTACCCCCTAACCATAAAGTTGGTCGATCTTATGAAGTCTATTAGCATGAAGAGAAGTCTTATTGGTTTCAAACATGGAAATTTCAAGAACCTCCCAAAAGCTTCATTTTAGAGTGACTAAAAAAGATCCATGCTTGCCTTTTCATTTTCATGTTTTAAAATTGTTTAAATCTTGGTCAAACCTAGCTAGTATTCAACCAAGATTCAAATGGGCATAAAATTCAAAAAAACCAGAAAATGAAAACCAAAGCACATAGCCTTCTTATGTCATATATAGTAAGCATTCAAGTTGATCAACAAGGTCTAGACATATTCAAAACAGAAAAAAAAACATGTATCGATCTACCCCTAACCCTTAACTCTGTCTTATGAAGTCAAGCATGAAGAGAAGTGGTTTTGGGTTACAAACATTATATTGAGATTTCAAGATCGAACCCCCCCAAAAGCTTCATTTTAGAATGACACTAAGAAGGATCCAGGCTTGCCTTTTCATTTTCATGTGTTTTAAACTTGCTAAAATCTTGGTCAAACCTAGGACTTGACCAAGATTCAAATGGGCATAAACATTCAGAAAAAATCAAAAAATGAAAACCAAAGCACATAGCCTTCTTATGTCATATATATATAGTAAGCATTCAAGTTGATCGATATGAACAAGGTCTAGACATATTCAAAACAGAAAAAGCATGTATCTACTCCTAGCCCTTAACTATGTCTTATGAAGTCAAGCATGAAGAGAAGTGGTTTTGGGTTTCAAACATGGAAAATTCAAAAACTTCCTGCCAAAAGCTTAATTTTAGAGTGAATAAGAAGGATCCAAGCTTAATTACCTTTTCATTTTCAGGATTTATGCTTGTTTAAATCTTGGTCAAACATAGGATTTGACCAACACACATATAGTATTCTTATGTCATATAGTAAGCATTCAAGTTGATAAATAAGCATGCATGTCTAGACATATTCAAATTAACCCGACAAATCATGCATCTACCCCTAACACCCTAATTAAACTCTGTCTTATGAAGTCAACCATGAAGAGAAGTGGTTTTGGGTTTCAAACATTGAGATTTCAAGAACCCCCCAAAAGCTTCATTTTAGAATGACTAAGAAGGATCCAGGCTTACCTTTTCATTTTATGTTTTAAACTTGTTTAAATCTTGGTCAAACCTAGGATTTGACAAGATTCAAATGGGCATAAACATTAATTCAGAAAAAAACAAAAAAATGAAAATACAACGCACATATAGTCTTCTTATGTCAAATAGTAAGCATTCAAGTTGATAAACAAGCATGTCTAGACATATTCAAACCCGACAAATCATGTATCGATCTACCCCTAACCCTAAACTCTGTCTTATGAAGTCAACCATGAAGAGAAGTGGTTTTGGGTTTCAAACATTGAGATTTCAAGAACCCCCCAAAAGCTTCACTTTTGAATGACTAAGAAGGATCCAGACTTACCTTTTCATTTTCATGTTTTAAACTTGTTTAAATCTTGGTCAAACCTAGGATTTAACCAAGATTCAATGGGCATAAAAATTCAAAAAACCAGAAAATGTAAAACCAAAGCACATAGCCTTTTTATGTCATATAATGAGCATTCAAGTTGATAAACATGGTCTAGACATATTAAAACAAGAAAAATCATGTATCTACCATGTCCCTAACCCTAAACTCGATCTGTCTTATGAAGTCAAACATGAAGAGAACTGGTTTTGGGTTTCAAACATGGAAATTTCAATAACCTCCCAAAAACTTCATCTTAGAGTGACTAAGAAGGTTCAATGCTTACCTTTTCATTTTCATGTTTTAAATTAACTTGTTTAAATCTTGGTCAAACATAGGATTGACCAAGATTCAAATGGGCATAAACATTCAGAAAAAATTTAAAAATAAGAAACGAACGCACATATAGTCTTCTTATGTCATATAGTAAGCATTCAAGTTGATAAACAAGCATGTCTAGACATATTCAAACCCGACAAATCATGTATCTACCCCCTAACCCTAAACTAGATTTGTCTTATGAAGTCAAGCATGAAGAGAAATGGTTTTGGGTTTCAAACATGGGAATTTCTAGACCCCCCCGCCCAAAGCTTCATTTTAGAGTGACTAATTAAGAAGGATTCAGGCTTACCTTTTCATTTTCATGTTTTAATCTTGTTTAAATCTTGGTCAAACCTAGGATTTGACCAAGATTCAAATGGGCATAAAAATTCAAAAAACATAAAAAAATGAAAAACTAAAGCACATAGCCTTCTTATGTCATATATATATAGTAAGCCTTCAAGTTGATGAACAAGGTGTAGACATATTCAAAATAGAAAAAGCATGTATCTACCCCCTAACCCTTAACTCTGTCTTATGAAGTCAGGCATGAAGATAAGTGGTTTTGGGTTTCAAACATGGAAATTTCAAAAACATCCCAAAAGCTTAATTTTAGAGTGACTAAAAAGGATCCAAGCTTACCTTTTCATTTTCATGTTTTTGCGTGTTTAAATCTTGGTCAAACATAGGATTTGACCAAGATTCAAATGGGCATAAACATTCAGAAAAAAATAAAAAATAAAAAACCAACGCACATTAGTAGCCCAAAATCGAACCAGTAGTTGGATATTTTTGAACTTGATCTGTAGTAGTGGGCAAAACCCTAGATTAACCTATTTAATCATAGATTCGTAGGTTGATTTTTCTACTTTTTTATTATTACTATGCAGCACATGTGTGTTTGCCCGTCGAGTGAAACTCGAAGGAAGAGGGATCACTCGGAAGGAGTGAAGAAGGGAGTGCATTATGGTGTCTCCCCTTTTTCGGGTGATGATGTTGACTGTTGTGCAGGTTTTGTCAGTGAGCAGCAGGTGCGAGCGAGCGAGCGAGTCGAGCGAGGCCGAGAATGAGAGAGATTTTTTTTGTGAGAGGGACAACCGAAGGATCCTGAAGGACCCAGAGACTTCCAATACGCATCCTGATGCGTCTTCTCTTGACAAAGAAGATGGCTGGGAGTTTGCGTACCTACTGCACGTGACTTGTGCTCACTGAAGTGTGGGACCTCACGCATGGGCACCACATGTAAGTGACAGACCTGTTGTGTAAAAACTTAGTTTATTATTATAGTGCATTAGAACAAAGTTACCTATGGATTAAAGGGTAGGAAATCCAAGTTAACTCATTTACATAACATTAATTTTTCCATGAAGCAAAGTTAACACATCTATCAATTGGTACATTTTGGAGTGACTAAGAAGGATCCATGCTTACTTATTCGTTTACACGTGTTAAACTTGTTTAAATCTTGCTCAAACCTAGGATTTCACCAAGATTCAAATGGGCAGGAAAATAAAAAAATGAAAAAAATGAAAAACTAATGCACATAGTCTTCTTATGTCATATAGTAAGCATTGAAGATGATAAACAAGGTCTAGACATATTCAAACCAGGCAAATCATGTATCTACTCCCTAACGACCCTAAACTATGTCTTATGAAGTAAGGCATGAAGAGAAGTGGTTTTGGGTTTCAAACATGGAATTTTCAAAAACCTCCCAAAAAAGCTTCATTTTAGAGTGACTAAGAAGGACCGAGGCTTACCTTTTCATTTTCATGTTTTAAACTTGTTTAAATCTTGGTCAAACCTAGCTAGTATTTGACCAAGATTCAAATGGGCATAAAATTCAAAAAATTCAGAAAAATGAAAAACCAAAGCACATAGCCTTCTTATGTCATAAAGTAAGAATTCAAGTTGATAAACAAGGTCTAGACATATTCAAACTAGACAAATCATGTATCTACCCCTAACACTAAACTCTGTCTTATGAAGTCAAGCATGAATAGAAGTGGTTTTGGGTTTCAAACATGGAAATTTCAAGAACCTCCCAAAAGCTTCATTTTAGAGTGACTAAAAAAGATCCATGCTTGCCTTTTCATTTTCATGTTTTAAAATTGTTTAAATCTTGGTCAAACCTAGCTAGTATTCAACCAAGATTCAAATGGGCATAAAATTCAAAAAAACCAGAAAATGAAAACCAAAGCACATAGCCTTCTTATGTCATATATAGTAAGCATTCAAGTTGATCAACAAGGTCTAGACATATTCAAAACAGAAAAAAACATGTATCGATCTACCCCTAACCCTTAACTCTATCTTATGAAGTCAAGCATGAAGAGAAGTGGTTTTGGGTTACAAACATTATATTGAGATTTCAAGATCGAACCCCCCCAAAAGCTTCATTTTAGAATGACTAAGAAGGATCCAGGCTTGCCTTTTCATTTTCATGTGTTTTAAACTTGCTAAAATCTTGGTCAAACCTAGGACTTGACCAAGATTCAAATGGGCATAAACATTCAGAAAAAATCAAAAAATGAAAACCAAAGCACATAGCCTTCTTATGTCATATATATATAGTAAGCATTCAAGTTGATCGATATGAACAAGGTCTAGACATATTCAAAACAGAAAAAGCATGTATCTACTCCTAGCCCTTAACTATGTCTTATGAAGTCAAGCATGAAGAGAAGTGGTTTTGGGTTTCAAAGATGGAAAATTCAAAAACTTCCCGCCAAAAGCTTAATTTTAGAGTGAATAAGAAGGATCCAAGCTTAATTACCTTTTCATTTTCAGGATTTATGCTTGTTTAAATCTTGGTCAAACATAGGATTTGACCAACACACATATAGTCTTCTTATGTCATATAGTAAGCATTCAAGTTGATAAATAAGCATGCATGTCTAGACATATTCAAATTAACCCGACAAATCATGTATCTGCCCCTAACACCCTAATTAAACTCTGTCTTATGAAGTCAACCATGAAGAGAAGTGGTTTTGGGTTTCAAACATTGAGATTTCAAGAACCCCCCAAAAGCTTCATTTTAGAATGACTAAGAAGGATCCAGGCTTACCTTTTCATTTTATGTTTTAAACTTGTTTAAATCTTGGTCAAACCTAGGATTTGACAAGATTCAAATGGGCATAAACATTAATTCAAAAAAAACAAAAAAATGAAAATACAACGCACATATAGTCTTCTTATGTCAAATAGTAAGCATTCAAGTTGATAAACAAGCATGTCTAGACATATTCAAACCCGACAAATCATGTATCGATCTACCCCTAACCCTAAACTCTGTCTTATGAAGTCAACCATGAAGAGAAGTGGTTTTGGGTTTCAAACATTGAGATTTCAAGAACCCCCAAAAGCTTCACTTTTGAATGACTAAGAAGGATCCAGACTTACCTTTTCATTTTCATGTTTTAAACTTGTTTAAATCTTGGTCAAACCTAGGATTTAACCAAGATTCAATGGGCATAAAAATTCAAAAAACCAGAAAATGTAAAACCAAAGCACATAGCCTTTTTATGTCATATAATGAGCATTCAAGTTGATAAACATGGTCTAGACATATTAAAACAAGAAAAATCATGTATCTACCATGTCCCTAACCCTAAACTCGATCTGTCTTATGAAGTCAAACATGAAGAGAAGTGGTTTTGGGTTTCAAACATGGAAATTTCAATAACCTCCCAAAAACTTCATCTTAGAGTGACTAAGAAGGTTCAATGCTTACCTTTTCATTTTCATGTTTTAAATTAACTTGTTTAAATCTTGGTCAAACATAGGATTGACCAAGATTCAAATGGGCATAAACATTCAGAAAAAATTTAAAAATAAGAAACGAACGCACATATAGTCTTCTTATGTCATATAGTAAGCATTCAAGTTGATAAACAAGCATGTCTAGACATATTCAAACCCGACAAATCATGTATCTACCCCCTAACCCTAAACTAGATTTGTCTTATGAAGTCAAGCATGAAGAGAAATGGTTTTGGGTTTCAAACATGGGAATTTCTAGACCCCCCCGCCCAAAGCTTCATTTTAGAGTGACTAATTAAGAAGGATTCAGGCTTACCTTTTCATTTTCATGTTTTAATCTTGTTTAAATCTTGGTCAAACCTAGGATTTGACCAAGATTCAAATGGGCATAAAAATTCAAAAAACATAAAAAAATGAAAAACTAAAGCACATAGCCTTCTTATGTCATATATATATAGTAAGCCTTCAAGTTGATGAACAAGGTGTAGACATACTCAAAATAGAAAAAGCATGTATCTACCCCCTAACCCTTAACTCTGTCTTATGAAGTCAGGCATGAAGATAAGTGGTTTTGGGTTTCAAACATGGAAATTTCAAAAACATCCCAAAAGCTTAATTTTAGAGTGACTAAAAAGGATCAAAGCTTACCTTTTCATTTTCATGTTTATGCGTGTTTAAATCTTGGTCAAACATAGGATTTGACCAAGATTCAAATGGGCATAAACATTCAGAAAAAAATAAAAAATAAAAAACCAACGCACATTAGTAGCCCAAAATCGAACCAGTAGTTGGATATTTTTGAACTTGATCTGTAGTAGTGGGCAAAACCCTAGATTAACCTATTTAATCATAGATTCGTGGGTCGATTTTTCTACTTTTTTATTATTACTATGCAGCACATGTGTGTTTGCCCGTCGAGTGAAACTCGAAGGAAGAGGGATCACTCGGAAGGAGTGAAGAAGGGAGTGCATTATGGTGTCTCCCCTTTTTCGGGTGATGATGTTGACTGTTGTGCAGGTTTTGTCAGTGAGCAGGAGGTGCGAGCGAGCGAGCGAGTCGAGCGAGGCCGAGAATGAGAGAGATTTTTTTTGTGAGAGGGACAACTGAAGGATCCTGAAGGACCCAGAGACTTCCAATACGCATCCTGATGCGTCTTCTCTTGACAAAGAAGATGGCTGGGAGTTTGCGTACCTACTGCACGTGACTTGTGCTCACTGAAGTGTGGGACCTCACGCATGGGCACCACACGTAAGTGACAGACCTGTTGTGTAAAAACTCAGTTTATTATTATAGTGCATTAGAACAAAGTTACCTATGGATTAAAGGGTAGGAAATCCAAGTTAACTCATTTACATAACATTAATTTTTCCATGAAGCAAAGTTAACACATCTATCAATTGGTACATTTTGGAGTGACTAAGAAGGATCCATGCTTACTTATTCGTTTACACGTGTTAAACTTGTTTAAATCTTGCTCAAACCTAGGATTTCACCAAGATTCAAATGGGCAGGAAAATAAAAAAATGAAAAAAATGAAAAACTAATGCACATAGTCTTCTTATGTCATATAGTAAGCATTGAAGATGATAAACAAGGTCTAGACATATTCAAACCAGGCAAATCATGTATCTACTCCCTAACGACCCTAAACTATGTCTTATGAAGTAAGGCATGAAGAGAAGTGGTTTTGGGTTTCAAACATGGAATTTTCAAAAACCTCCCAAAAAAGCTTCATTTTAGAGTGACTAAGAAGGACCGAGGCTTACCTTTTCATTTTCATGTTTTAAACTTGTTTAAATCTTGGTCAAACCTAGCTAGTATTTGACCAAGATTCAAATGGGCATAAAATTCAAAAAATTCAGAAAAATGAAAAACCAAAGCACATAGCCTTCTTATGTCATAAAGTAAGAATTCAAGTTGATAAACAAGGTCTAGACATATTCAAACTAGACAAATCATGTATCTACCCCTAACACTAAACTCTGTCTTATGAAGTCAAGCATAAATAGAAGTGGTTTTGGGTTTCAAACATGAAAATTTCAAGAACATCCCAAAAGCTGCTTCATTTTAGAGTGACTAAGAAGGATCCAGGCTTACCTTTTCGTTTTCATATTTTAAACTTGTTTAAATCCTGGTCAAACCTAGGATTTGACCAAGATTCAAATGGGCATAAAATTCAAAAAAATTAGAAGAATGAAAAACAAAAGCACATAGTCTAGCTTCTTATGTCATATAGATAGTAAGCATTCAAGTTGATAAACAAGGTTTAGACATGTGTTCAAACCAGACAAATCATGTATCTACCCCCTAACCATAAACTCTCGGTCGATCTTATGAAGTCTAGCATGAAGAGAAGTCGTATTGGTTTCAAACATGGAAATTTCAAGAACCTCCCACGAGCTTCATTTTAGAGTGACTACAAAAGATCCAGGCTTGCCTTTTCATTTTCATGTTTTTAAATTGTTTAAATCTTGGTCAAACCTAGCTAGTATTTGACCAAGATTCAAATGGGCATAAAATTAAAAAAAACCAGAAAAATGAAAAACCAAAGCACATAGCCTTCTTATGTCATATAAAATAAGCATTCAAGTTGATAAACAAGGTCTAGACATATTCAAAATAGAAAAAGCATGTATCTACCCCTAACCCTTAACTCCGTCTTATGAAGTCAAGCATGAAGAGAAGTGGTTTTGGGTTTCAAACATGGAAATTTCAAAAACTTCCCAAAAGCTTAATTTTAGAGTGACTAGGAAAGGATCCAGGCTTAACTTTTAATTTTCATGTTTCAAGTTTGTTTAAATCTTGGTCAAACCTAGGATTTGACCAACAAGATTCAAATGAGCATAACAATTCAGAAAAAAACAAAAAAGAAAAGAAAAGAAAAACCAAAGCACATAGTCTTCTTACGTCATATATATAGTAAGCATTCAAGATGATAAACAAGGTCTAGACATATTCAAACCCGACAAATCATGTATCTACTCCTAACCCTAAACTCTGTCTTATGAAGTCAACCGTGAAGAGAAGTGGTTTTGGGTTTAAACATTGAGATTTCAAGAACCCCCTAAAAGCTTCATTTTTAGAATGACTAAGAAGGCTCCAGGCTTACCCTTTTCATTTTCATGTGTTTTAAACTTGCTTAAATCTTGGTCAAACCTAGGATTTGACCAAGACTCAAATGGGCATAAAAACTCAAACCCGATAAACATTCACCTTTTTCTATATAGTTAGGGTTAGGGTTTATAGTTTATAGAGATCGATGCACATATTTTCATTTCACATTTGTGATGTACAATAATACATAGGTAAGATTCCAAGCATGACCTTTGTTAGAATAACCTTTAACGTGTTCTCTCTCTCACCTTTTCATTTTCATGTTTTAAACTTGTTTAAATCTAGGATTTGACCAAGATTCAAATGGGCATAAAAATTCAAAAAAATCAAAAAAAAATCAAAAAACCAAAGCACATAGCCTTTTTATGTCATATAATGAGCATTCAAGTTGATAAACCTGGTTCTAGACATATTAAAACTAGAAAATCATGTATCTACCCTAGCTGGCCCTAACCCTAAACTCGGTCTTATGAAGTCAAGCATGAAGAGAAATGGTTTTGGGTTTCAGACATGGAAATTTCAAAAACTTACCAAAAGCTTCATTTCAGAATCACTAATTAAGAAGGATCCATGCTTACCTTTTCGTTTTCATGTTTTAAACTAGCTAGCTTGTTTAAATCTTGGTCAAACCTAGGATTTAACCAAGATTCAAATGGGCATAAAAATTCAAAAAAAATCAAAATATGAAAAACCAAAGCACATAGCCTTCTTATATATAGTAAGCACTCAAGTTGATGAACAAGGTCTCTAGACATATTCAAAACAGAAAAGGCATGTATCTACCTCCTAACACCCTTAATTATGTCTTATGAAGTCAAGCATGAAGAGAAGTACGTGGTTTTGGGTTTCAAACATGGAAATTTCAAAAACTTACCAACAGCTTAATTTTAGAGTGACTAAGAAGGATCGAAGCTTACCTTTTCATTTTCATGTTTATGCTTGTTTAAATCTTGGTCAAACATAGGATTTGACCAAGATTCAAATGGTTATCCATTTAGAACAAATTAAAAAAATAAAAAACCAACGCACATATAGACTTCGATCTTATGTCATATAGTAAGCATTCAAGTTGATAAACAAGCATGTCTAGACATATTCAAACCCGACAAATCATGTATCTACCCCCTAAAACCCTAAACTAGCTTTGTCTTATGAAGTCAAGCATGAAGAGAAATGGTTTTGGGTTTCAAACATGGAAATTTCAAGAACCCCCCCCCAAAGCTTCATTTTAGAGTGACTAAGAAGGATACATGCTTACATTTTCATTTTCATGTTTTAAGCTTGTTTAAATCTTGGTCAAACCTAGGATTTGACCAAAACTCAAATGGGCATAAAAATTAAAAAAAAACAAAAAAAAACCAAAGCACATAACCTTCTTATGTCATATATAGTAAGCAGCATTCAACTTGATGAACATGGCCGGTCTAGACATATTCATAACAGAAAAAGCATGTATCTACCCCCTAACTCTTAACTCTGTCTTAATTATGAAGTCAAGCATGAAGAGAAGTGGTTTTGGGTTTCAGACATGGAAATTTCAAAAACTTCCCAAAAGCTTAATTTTAGAGTGACTAATTAAGAAGGACCAAGCTTACCTTTTCATTCTCATGTTTTAAGCTTGTTTAAATATTGGTCAGACCTAGGATTTGAACAAGATTCAAATGGGCAAAAAAATTCAGGAAAAATAAAAAAAATGAAAAACCAAAGCACATAGTCTTCTTACGTCATATATATATATAGTAAGCATATTCAAGTAGATAAACAAGGTCTAGACATATAGTAAGTAATATGTATGTAAAAATGATTTTTGGGGATTTATAGGACGAAGTTATAACACACACCTACATTTCAAATTGGAATTACTTTTAATAAATCAGCATAAAGTCATTTAAATGTGTGAAACTAGCTAGAAAGCACTAAAAAACATAAAGAGTTGGGAATTTCCACTAATATGTGGCCTAATTTATCTTAAAAATGTAGAGGCGCCATTTTGAGCCGTATCTTATGTACCCTATTCACAAAATAAACCTATTTTGACATGTAGAAAATGAAAAATGAGTTTTTATATACCGAAAAGTTGAAAAGTCTAGTCAGCAACATTGTTGGGAATGGCAAGATGCACCACCATGCCCAATTTGGGCACATTATAACAAACTATGCCACAAATATGGCCATTACTACGCCATTTGTTGGCTTGAAACCCATGAATCTTCATACACGATAGTCCGTTCTGTGAAGACATTTTGTTTTTTACTACCCTATCACAGGTTTCTTATTTTCCCTGTCAACTAGTACACCTATAAGCACTCAATGCGGAAGGGTTCCATTTTTGAAGTTTTCTTCATTTTCATTTATTTATTTCAAAACCAGGTAAAAATGGTCGACATGATTATCCATGCAAAGGGGTCGAATATTTCTAGGCAGCACATGTGTTTGCCCGTCCAGTGAAACTCGGAGGAAGAGGGATCACACGGAAGGAGACGAAGGGAGAGAAGTGAGTGGGGCCCTCTTATTTATGGTGTCTGACCTTTTTCAGGGTTTGTCAGTGCGCAGGAGGTGCGAGCGAGGCCGATAATGAGAGAGATGTTTTTCCTTTTTTTGAGAGAGAGAGGGACAACCGAAGGATCCTGAAGGACTCAGACTTCCAATACGCACCAGAGCACAGTTTACAACAAGACACAGAATAAACAAGAAATTTCATCTAAATCCCTAACTTTTACATGGAAGACCCCACGCTGAAAACAAGAAATGCGATCGGGTCCTTAACAGCCACCGCCCAGATTGATCCTCGTCGCAGCCGGGGACGAACCACTTAGTGCGACCAAATCGCCATGGCTACAGTGCGTGCACACCATGGCCTCCGAGCTGAGGTAGAAACGCAATGCCAAAACCAGCAGCCAGCGGAGGTGGATAACTGGAGAGAGAGAGAGAGGGGGGAGTTTTGATGCGTCTTCTCTTGACAAAGAAGATGGGAGTTTGCCTACCGACCGCACATGACTTGTGCTCACTGAAGTGTGGGACCTCACGCATGGGAACCACACGTAAGTGACAGACCTGTTGGTGTAATAACTCGGGTGATCATTATACTGTATTAGTAAAAAGTTTCCTATGGATTCAAGGGTACGAAAGCCAAGTTAACTCATTTACATGACATTATTTTTTCCATGAAGCCAAGTTAACTCATCTATCAATTGGTACATTCTGGTTATATTCGAAATTTTACTTGAAACTTGTTGTTCATGCCATTTTACTACTCGCCTAACACTTTTTCCGCGCGTGAAGGGAGGGGGTGGGCATGATGCTACCCTGAATTTTTGTGACCCCCAAAAACTAGCAAATACGAGAGAGGCATCCAAAGAAACACACTCGTCCCCTACCCCCCCCCCCAATTTGAAATCCAGACAAAGGTGGATCAAAAAAGGCAATCGAAAAGCATGGATTGTTCATCTTTTTCTATATAGTTAGGGTTAGGGTTTATGGTTTATAGAGATGCACATATTTTCATTTCACATTTGTGATGTACAATAATACATAGGTAAGATTCCAAGCATGACCTTTGTTAGAATAACCTTTAACGTGTTCTCTCACCTTTAGATTCAAATGGGCATAAACATTCAGAAAAAATCAAAAAAAATGAAAAACCAAAGCACATAGTCTTCTTATGTCATATAGTAAAAATTGAAGTTGATAAACAAGGTCTAGACATATTCAAACCAGTCAAATCATGTATCTACACCTATCCCTAAACTTTATCTTATGAAGTCAAGCATGAAGAGAAATGGTTTTGGGTTTCAAACATGGAAATTTCAAAAACCTCCCAAAAGCTTCATTTTAGAGTGACTAAGAAGGATATAGGCTTACCTTTTCATTTTCATGTTTTAAACTTGTTTAAATCCTGGTCAAAACTAGGATTTGAACGAGATTCAAATGGGCATAAAAAATAAAAAAACGCACATAGCCTTTTTATGTCATATAATGCATGAGCACTCAAGTTGATAAACATGGTCTAGACATATTCAAACTAGAAAAATCATGTATCTACCCTGGCCCTAACCTTAAACTCTGTATTATGGAGTCAAGCATGAAGAGAAGTGGTTTTGGGTTTCAAACATGGAAATTTCAAATTGATGAACAAGTTCTAGGCATATTCAAAACAGAAAAAGCATGTATCTACCCCCTAACCATAAAGTCGGTCGATCTTATGAAGTCTATTAGCATGAAGAGAAGTCTTATTGGTTTCAAACATGGAAATTTCAAGAACCTCCCAAAAGCTTCATTTTAGAGTGACTAAAAAAGATCCATGCTTGCCTTTTCATTTTCATGTTTTAAAATTGTTTAAATCTTGGTCAAACCTAGCTAGTATTCAACCAAGATTCAAATGGGCATAAAATTCAAAAAAACCAGAAAATGAAAACCAAAGCACATAGCCTTCTTATGTCATATATATATAGTAAGCATTCAAGTTGATCAACAAGGTCTAGACATATTCAAAACAAAAAAAAGCATGTATCGATCTACCCCTAACCCTTAACTCTGTCTTATGAAGTCAAGCATGAAGAGAAGTGGTTTTGGGTTACAAACATTATATTGAGATTTCAAGATCGAACCCCCCAAAAGCTTCATTTTAGAATGACTAAGAAGGATCCAGGCTTGCCTTTTCATCTTCATGTGTTTTAAACTTGCTAAAATCTTGGTCAAACCTAGGACTTGACCAAGATTCAAATGGGCATAAACATTCAGAAAAAATCAAAAAATGAAAACCAAAGCACATAGCCTTCTTATGTCATATATATATAGTAAGCATTCAAGTTGATCGATATGAACAAGGTCTAGACATATTCAAAACAGAAAAAGCATGTATCTACCCCTAGCCCTTAACTATGTCTTATGAAGTCAAGCATGAAGAGAAGTGGTTTTGGGTTTCAAACATGGAAATTTCAAAAACTTCCCGCCAAAAGTTTAATTTTAGAGTGAATAAGAAGGATCCAAGCTTAATTACCTTTTCATTTTCAGGATTTATGCTTGTTTAAATCTTGGTCAAACATAGGATTTGACCAACACACATATAGTCTTCTTATGTCATATAGTAAGAATTCAAGTTGATAAATAAGCATGCATGTCTAGACATATTCAAATTAACCCGACAAATCATGTATCTACCCCTAACACCCTAATTAAACTCTGTCTTATGAAGTCAACCATGAAGAGAAGTGGTTTTGGGTTTCAAACATTGAGATTTCAAGAACCCCCCAAAAGCTTCATTTTAGAATGACTAAGAAGGATCCAGGCTTACCTTTTCATTTTATGTTTTAAACTTGTTTAAATCTTGGTCAAACCTAGGATTTGACCAACAAGATTCAAATGAGCATAAAAATTCAGAAAAAAAGAAAAAAAGGAAAAAAAACCAAAGCACATAGTCTTCTTACGTCATATATATAGTAAGCATTCAAGATGATAAACAAGGTCTAGACATATTCAAACCCGACAAATCATGTATCTACTCCTAACCCTAAACTCTGTCTTATGAAGTCAACCGTGAAGAGAAGTGGTTTTGGGTTTAAACATTGAGATTTCAAGAACCCCCCAAAAGCTTCATTTTTAGAATGACTAAGAAGGATCCAGGCTTACCCTTTTCATTTTCATGTGTTTTAAACTTGCTTAAATCTTGGTCAAACCTAGGATTTTACCAAGACTCAAATGGGCATAAAAACTCAAACCCGATAAACATTCACCTTTTTCTATATAGTTAGGGTTAGGGTTTATGGTTTATAGAGATCGATGCACATATTTTCATTTCACATTTGTGATGTACAATAATACATAGGTAAGATTCCAAGCATGACCTTTGTTAGAATAACCTTTAACGTGTTCTCTCACCTTTAGATTCAAATGGGCATAAACATTCAATTCAGAAAAAAAACAAAAAAAATGAAAAACCAAAGCACATACTCTTCTTATGTCATATAGTAAGAATTGAAGTTGATAAACAAGGTCTAGACATATTTAAACCAGACAAATCATGTATCTACACCTAACCCTAAACTTTATCTTATGAAGTCAAGCATGAAGAGAAATGGTTTTGGGTTTCAAACATGGAAATTTCAAAAACCTCCCAAAAGCTTCATTTTAGAGTGACTAAGAAGGATACAGGATTACCTTTTCATTTTCATGTTTTAAGTTTGTTTAAATCTTGGTCAAACCTAGGATTTGACCAACAAGGTTCAAATGAGCATAAAAATTCAGAAAAAAAAATAGAAAAGAAAAACCAAAGCACATAGTATTCTTAAGTCATATATATAGTAAGCATTCAAATTGATAAACAAGTTCTAGACATATTCAAACCCGACAAATCATGTATCTACCCCTAACCCTAAACTCTTTCTTATGAAGCCAACCATGAAGAGAAGTGGTTTTGGGTTTCAAACATTGAGATTTCAAGAACCCCCCAAAAGCTTCATTTTAGAATGACTAAGAAGGATCCAGGCTTACCTTTTCATTTTCATGTGTTTTAAACTTGCTCAAATCTTGGTCAAACCTAGGATTTGACCAAGATTCAAATGGGCATAAACATTCAGAAAAAAATCAAAAATTGAAAACCAAAGCACATGAATCTTCATACACACTATAGTCCGTCTTGTGAAGACATTTTGTTTTTTACTACCCTATCACATGTTTCTGTATATAGTAAGTAATATGTATCCAAAAATGATTTTTGGGGATTTATAGGACGAAGTTATAACACACCTACATTTCAAATTGGAATTACTTTCAATAAATCAGCATAAAGTCATTTAAATGTGTGAAACTAGCTAGAAAGCACTAAAAAACGTAAAGCGTTGGGAATCCTCACTAATATGTGGCCTTATTTATCTTAAAAATGTAGAGGCGCCATTTTGAGCCATATCTTATGTACCCCATTCACAAAATAAACCTATTTTGTCATCTAGAAATTGAAAAATAAGTTTTATATACCGAAAAGTTGAAAAGTCTAGTCAGCAACATTGTTGGGAATGGCAAGATGCACCACCATGCCCAATTTGGGCACATTGTAACAAACTATGCCACAAATATGGCCATAACTATATCATTTGGCTTGCAAACCAGGAATCTTCATACACGATAGTCTCCTTTGTGTGAAGACATTTTGTTTTTCACTACCCTATCACATGTTTATTATTTTCCCTGTCAACTAACACATACAAGCACACTCCATGCGGAAGGGTTTCATTTTTGAGGTTTTCTTCATTTTCATTTATTTATTTCTAAACCAGGTCAAAATGGTTGACATGATTATCCTTGCAAAGGGGTTGAATATTTTAGTACTATCACTGGTTTCTATATATAGTAAGTAATATGTATCTAAAAATGATTTGTGGGGACTTGTAGGACCAAGTTATAACACACCTACAATTCAAATTTGATTTACTTTTAATAAATCAGCATACAGTCATTTAAATGTGTGAAACTAGCTAGAAAGCACTAAAAACCGTAAATTTGGGAATTGGCATTAAAATATGGCCTAATTTATTTTAAAAATGTAGATGCGGCATTTTGACCCATATTTTATCTACCCCATGCACAAAATAAACATATTTTATCATCTAGAAAATGAAAAACGATTTTTTATACCGAAAACTTGAAAAGTCTAGTCATCAACAGTTTTAGAAATGGCAAGATGCACCACCATGCCCAATTAGGGAACACTATAACAAACAATGCTGTCCAGGGAGAATCAAACTTGGTAATATTAACTATGAGATTGAACAAAACGTTATATTTGGTTTACCCTTTGAACCTCCTAACTTACCACAACATTGACTTCTTAATTTTATTTACAAATAGATATTTTAATATCCCATTGTTGTGCAATAATATATGTTTTTATCTCAAATCAATTAGCATTTGATTTTAAAAAACTACCATAATAATTTATGAGAAAGCGTTGAACAAGTTTCAGAATGTAATTTTATACTTGATATGACCAATAATAGACTTAAATTAAATTGGATTTCAAAGTTCAGATTTTATAAGCGAATAGAGTTTCATGTTGCAGACTATGTATTAGCTTGACGGGCACCCCTAGAATAAAGTAGGTCGGTCACTTACGTGTGGTTCCCATGCGTGTAGGTCCCACACATCAGTGAGCACAAGTCACGTGCGGTAGCTAGGCAAACTCCCAACAATCTTCTTTGTCAAGTAAAGACGCATCGTCAAGACTCTCTCTCTCTCTCCCATTTGTCGCTGAAAAAAAGAATATTAGACGGGCGCGTAGCCTGCACTGCAGGTCTACAGAACTGAAACCCTGTGTGCCAGTCAACATCACTCACCGAAAAAAGTGAAGCATTTCTTTTCACCATAAATAACAGCGACCCCGTGAGGCACTGCTCTCCCTTTCTCTTTCTCCTTCCGTGTGATCCCTTTTGCAACTTTTATCCTTTGCACGAAACTCCACTTATTGTTGTCATTGTTGCACAGAACACTCAGTTAACCTGTTCTTTTGCACATATCACCAACTCATGTATTTTTTGCACAAAGGTCTAAATCTCTGGCTAAGCTACTTTTCTCTAAGGGCTCCTTTGATTCAAAGGATAGAAAAAGCATAGGAATAGGAAAGTCATAGGATTAAATGGCATGTCATTTTGAATCCCATAGGAAGATGAAGTATATTTGATTGAAGCAAAGGAATTTTTCATGAGGTATGAGCTAATGTTTTTTTCCTATAGGAATTACACTACAAGATTTCCATAGGAATTTTTCCTATAGGATATATTCCTATGAATCAAACAACATGTATAGGAAAATTTTCCATAGGAACCAAATCCTACACAATTCCTATGCAAATCCTATGAATCAAAGGAGCCCTAAATCTGATGGCCGGGACCTAGAAGGTAGTGGTAATATCCATTGTCATTGTGTAGTGTGTTTTTAGAACTCTAAAAGAATATGAAAATATTTTAGCAATTGAAATAATATAAATTAACTAATATGGGATATTCATGAAATATATTTTCTACTATCCGGCCAATAGCGAGTGTCATGAAATATATTCATTGTAAACTTAGTGATAATCACTCGAGTTTGATATGAATGGCCTAGATAGCTATGGGCATCTCCCACTATATATGTTGTCCACACAACCAACCAACAAGCAAAAGGTATTCCATGAGGAAAGTTTCTTATGGGTGACTTTCGTCTCTGCCGCAAAACACGCGCCGAAATTGTTGGCGCGTCCCATTTTCAAGCTACCCCAAAACCTGCGGTTTGCCCGTCGGCCTATAAAACATCGGTCAACAGAGGATATTTCCCTGTAGAGCACAATTCGAACACCACATCTTTCTCATGCTTCTACCAGGCACACTCCCATGACGACGGCCGTGCCTACCGCCCCTCCTCACCATCACTGCCTCCTCACCGGCCACCGTAGTGACCGACCATGTTTTACAGGCGGACCTCCCTTGCTGTCTAGCAAGCCGGATTAGCTTCCTCGACGCCGACGTTGACCGCGCCATATCTGCTCCGGATCTGCTTCCCCGACTCTGTAGTCCACCTCACCGAAGATCGAGATGGGCAAAAAACGCGGCCCCAAAATCGACCACCCCCAACCAAAGAGTAAATCCGCCCTGGCCTCAGACAAAGGTTGATGAATACTTTACATGTCCGCTTTTGTTATATGCATTTGATTTCTGACACTAGTTTTCGTTGCTTTCTTGCAATGTATTCTTGCTGATATTAGATCAGTGTAGATAGTTGTTTGCCGCGTAGCTATATGAGATCTCAACCTTACATCTGCTGATCGAGAGGAAGATCGAGGTTATGTTCGCTTTCGCTATGCATTTCTTTTCCGAGAATCACTTCTGTGTGATATGTTTTGGGGGTTTGAAGTATGCATTTTACAAAGGTTATGATAGCAGTCAAGCTAGCAGAGCAATTTGTTGATACTATTAAACTGCCTATAATTTTTTTATCTCGGAACTCTGCTGATCATAACCTTACATCTGCTGATGAAGAGGCAGAGCTTATGTCCGCTTTCGTTATGCTTTTCTTTTCCAAATATCACTTCTGTGCGGTACTTTTTTGGGGTTTGAAGTATACTACCTCCACCCCAAACCTGAAGGCTTATTTATAAAAGTCAAACCAAGTAAAGTTTGACCAAACTTTCAGAACAATCTATCAAGAAATATAATATTTCGTAGATACCGTACGAAAATATATTCGTTATCTATTTAATGATATTAAATTTGTATTTTGCATGTTAATAATGATTTTTGGTAAAAACTTCGGGATGGTGGTAGTACGTTTTACAAAGGTTATGATAGCAGTCAAGCTAGCAGAGCAATTTACTGATAGTATTAAACTGCCTGTATTTTTTCTATTTGCAACTCTTTGTGCGCCATGTGGAATTGCATGCTCTAGCCAGTTCATCCAATGAGGTTTCATCACTTAACACCAGAAGTTCGGGATTTTATTTTATCACAGAACCACAACCCTAGAAATTTGTATCACAAAACACCAACATTTGGGGTAATTGTTTCACGGAATACATGATCTTTGTTTGATAGCCCATTAGTGACTTCAGGCCACCGTCAGTTTAAGAGTGACAGCAGGTGAAAGACAATTAGACTTTATTTTGTGGTATTTTCTGTTAAACGCTAAATACAAACCTGTTTGTCAACACTAGTAGTTTAATCTTATGTCCAGACAGTTCAAAAAAATCTTATGTCCAGGGTAGTTGTATTGGTACACATTATCAAAACCTTATCTTTGGTACGAATATATTACCCAAATCTCATGTTCTTGTGTGGTTATAATTTCAATGAATATTTGTCATATGGTAATTCATTTTGTGTGTAGCATATGTAACAAGTGTGACTCATATTCTCATTTCCACAGAGTGTCTACAAAATTTCACACCAAAATTCATTTGTTTGTAGCAAACATGCTCACGTACTGTAAATTGGTGTCACGCTGTAGGGTGATGCTCTTGTCAAGCCAACTAATGACAAATAATGTGTTATGTGAAATAATTTCCCCAAATGTTGGTGTTTTGTGATAAAAAATCCCCAACTTGTGGTGCTAAGTGATAAAACCGCTCATTCAATAGACCGAGCCTTAGGAATGTATCATTAGATATTTTTTTAGGAAGGCTGGAAATATTTATTTTGAATACTGCGTTGCTACTTGCTAGGATTTGAACTCAGGACCTTGTAGGTCTGATACCATTTCGAATTGCATGCTCTAGCAAGTTCATCCAATAGACCGATCTGTTGGAACTTGGAAGACCCTAGGCAATTATATTAAGCACACGCCATTCCATATGGTTAACCATTGACATGAAATGACACTTATATGTGTTTGAGTGTATATGTGGATTGCTTAGCCCTTTCCATCAGTTCGGACTTTTGGTTGCGTTGGCTACTGCATGAAGCTTGACATTCATACTTATCCTAAAAAAAATTTGCTGCTGCCCTCTGTTGCCCAACGTAAATTATTTTTGAGCCATAATTTGTTTGCCCTTTCCATCAGTCCGGACTTCCGGTTGCGTTGGCTAGTGCATGAAGCTTGACAATATGAACATCAATTATTTTTGAGCCATAGTTTGTTTGTCATTACACCTTTTGAGCAGTCTCACTGCTACTATTAATTTGTTCTTACATGCACAGTTCCATGATAAATCTCATCTGCATTTCTCGCCAATGCATGTTAGGTATTCCACTCGAGAATGAGTACGAAGAGCAATGGAGGCAAACTATCCTGCATAATAGCCGAGTTGCAGCCTCGTTGGGCCTAACACTACATCCTTCTACAAGGTCTAGTGCAAAAACGCCACCCACGTCCCTCACAAAGGATACAGAACATTCCTCTGATTCAGAATTTGATCCTGCTGATTGTGATGGCGAGCTGACTCAGGAAGATGCCCTGGTCGACTATCCTCTGCAACACAACAAGGTGAGTTTTCTCTGTCCTGTCATCGAATTATTTGTCCCAACTTCCATTTGTTGTATCCCAGTCCTACCAAATATGTTACCCATGCCATGTTCAATCTCATTACTACATTTTTCTTGCTTAGTTAACGCATCATATATGTTTTGGCATATGTTGCCTTACTATTTTTCCATTCCATCTGCATATCATCATCATATAATATTGTACATTGAAATATCATTTATGTGTGACAGGCATCTGCAGATTCGGGCAAGAACTTTTCAAGAACGAACAGGAGGAAGAACACTCAACAGGAACCTCAGGCTGATACCGGAGGATGGGTGACAGTGCGTAATAAAAAAAGGGTTAAGCCTGATGCTCGTGCTGCTCCTCCTATTACAAGGTCTAACAAAAGACTGACACGAGATGGCGAACAGGCCGAGAATGATAACAGTAAAAGGTCTCGTAAAAACCACAAACCATCGAATCAGACAGAAGTAGCCCCAGCATGTACCAGCCCACACATTCCACAACCACCAGTTGCCAATAATGTTTCTCAACAACAATTGCCAACAGAACCAGTTTCCACAGCAAATTCGAGCCAACAATTGGCATCATCAGGAGTGGTGGTAGGTAATAATGGCCAAGGACACATGATGCTAGTCCCAGATGATACAGCCTCAAATGTCCAAATAGTGCTGCCACAACACCAGCAAACTGGTGATGATCTCCCTCCGACCCTTAGTCCTGCGAAAGACAACTCCTCTCCCGATGACGAGACCCACGCGAAAAAAGGTAATACCTTTTTCAAGACTTGTAGTTTAATGCTCCCTTATGTATCTATATACCATGATAGCTTGACGTAATGATTAACTTGGTAGGTTCGCCACGATCAATAAAAACGAGGGGGCCAACGGTAGGAAGAAAACTTGCAGCTAAGATTTCCGGAATGGGTTCAAGATTTCGCATCACATCTATTGTAGGTGGCAGAAGGCCACTTCATCCGCATGAATCTTCATATCTTGTATCACATATTGGCTAATTTATCAGGAATGAACTTCCTACCTTCCCATTGTGGAAGCAGCACGTTGACACCCCTTCACAGTTCGAGAGTTTAGTGCATAATTTACATGTAAGTCATGCTTCTCCTGGTAATGATAAATTATTCCACATTGATCTGTCCCATTTCTTGTATCTTACTGTTGTTTCTATGCTATATAACTCACCAATCATTCCACCGTTGTGAGCAGTTAAGGTTTGAATTCGATGAGGATAATGAGGATGTAAAGTTTGTCATCGCTTCCATATTCAAAGAATTGTTGCGCCAGCACCGCTATAAGCTTAAGGCGACATACTTCACTGGCCAGATTACTGCCAATGTTCGAACAAAGTCTCCTGCACGAGCAGTGGGGAGATCTTGTCAAGCACTGGTCTGATCCAAAGAATGTGGTATGGCTTATGAGGACCGTGAAACCAGATTAAATTCCGAATACTTATTTTGCGCCAGTGTCTCACTAGTCTCCTTTTGCAGACGTTGTCTAAAAGGAACCAGGCTAACCGCTTGAAACAACGTTTACCAATCCGTACAGGATCTCGTCACTTGGTTGGGCATCTCTGGCAAAAAGTAATGCTCCGCTGGTCTGTACTGCTACATATGTTACTCGTAAATTGTGTAGAACTCCATGTGCATGTTATATTTCCATCCTCCATTTTAACCACGTTATTTGATTTCTATATGATTGTACAAAAATGCAGAAAGTAGATCATGCAAACAACATGCAACCAGACAAAGAGATGACTCTGGCAGAGCAGTTCGAGGCATGCCAGAAGAACAAACATAATGTGATAGGAGAACTCGCAGAAAGTGTTATTGTAAGTCTTCTTTATGATTTAATTTTTTTAACGACACACTTGCCAATTTGTAGGAGCAATAATGGGCATGTCAATATGATCTTTTAGGCGTTTTTGTGAAAATGCATTTGATGTGTAATCAGGCATACCAACTTGTAGGATTAAAAGTAGTTCATACACATTAAATCTACCGTCTGCATGTTTCTCTGTAATAACTTTAATTTTTACACGACTGAAAAATTTTCAGGCAAATATGAAATTGGAGATGGCAAAACCCGGGAAAGACGGTATGGAAAAAACTCTAGAAGAATGTATGGAGACATTTACCATGGTACTTAAAAATAAAGATATCACCAAAAACACTTTCCTGCAAAAAGCTGGGTTTTTGCAGTCCAAGTCCAAGTCCAAGTCCAAGTCTTTCTCTGCACAAGTTCTGGAGGAACAACTCCAAATAGAACGAGCTGCAGCAGATGTGTTAAGAAACCAAGTTGATATGTTGAGATCGAGATCAGAAGCATGTGATGCCCTCTTTGGAGGAGGCCAATCAAGTTCGTTATAATCTCTCAAAGACTAATAAAATGCCATAGATAATTGGAGATGAACACTGACATTGACATGTGAGTACCTTGGTATTGTGAAATTTTCCTGAGACTGAGGCAATGTTCCTATTTTGTTGGTGGATGCATTTATCTGCGGCTAGGATCAACTCTGTGGATGTTTTATAAATTGGTTGCCTAGCCTTTTCAATCAGTTTGAACTTAAATGGTATTAGAGCCAAGGTCTCGAGTTTGAATTGTTGATGGTGTGGTTCAATTCATCCTTAATTTGTTGGTGCCCCATTGGCCCTTGTAAAGCTTCATGTGCCTACCTCCGAATCCAGTGTTGAATTTCTCTTGTCACACACGAGGATGGCTGTTAATGTGTGTATAAGTGGGTTGCATAGCCCCTTTTATATAAGTTTGCAAGTTTCCGTATTGTGTTGTGCCTTTGGGACTCAGCCTGCACTTCTGACTTTTGGTTGCGTTGGCTACTGCATAAGTTTAATATACTAGTTCCATGTGGTTTTTGTTGAGATCTATAATAAGTGGATTGCCTAGCCCTTTCCATCATTTCGGACCTGTGGTGTGCTATTTTGTTTTCCACGTGTTAGACCTCCTCTTCTTAACAAGACTCCATGAGTAGGAGGCACTATGATTTTATTTTTTTGCGCATGAAATTACTCAATTAGACAACTTAATCCCATTTGTTGACTCTCTGTTGACCAGCCACTTGAGGGTAAAACTGAGTATATTGCACTAGCCAGTATTAGTACTCGAGGGGAAAACTGAGTACGGAGTACATATATTTTTCAAGTGTAAGGCTCGACGGTAGAACTGAGTACACGTAATGGTGCAGACGTGCAGTACCACGGACGCGTGTCGTGGTGCGCAGCGGTTAGGCGGTGCGCATGTTGAGACCAAACGTCTAGCTTTTTTGAGAAACTGCCGAGACCAACCGTCACGTTGCCTGTACAGAGCCCCTCTGTCCCTCCCTCTGTACACAGTCTCATTCTCACTCATGCACGCAACCACGCCTCTCACGTCCCATCAACTTCTCCAAATCGAATGAAAAAACACAAACCGCCCTACGCGTGTTCCCTGCCGGCGATGGACAAGAAGAATGCGCCGGCGGCCGTCGCCCCCGAGACCGTCGCCTCCGAGGGCGGCGCATCCAAGCGTGGCGCCTCCGTGGACTAGGCCTCTCTCAGGGCTGACGGACCACTTCACAAGATCGGGGACTGCTTACTGGCGAACGAGGAGTACATGGACACCTACTCTGCTTTGAGGCAAGTTTGTAGAAATTGGCGCTCAGGTTTACCTGAGCCTGACGTGCACCTGCATGAATGGATCATGGTAGAACACGCCCTTCCACGCGCTGTTGATTTCACCTTCCTCCACCTCCGCACATCCCTCTACGTCACCATCGATCTAATGGAAGTTCATGCAAGGTTCAAATTCCTCCATATCTATAGAGTTAATCTATTTTTATTTTCAATCGTAAACATCTTAGTGCTGAATGTTATCTTCATCAATATATTTTAGATACTACTTCGTCGGCTTTTACCGTGGCGTCATTGTCCTTGCCCAGAAGAACCAGCCGCACAAGATACGGCTTCTGAACCCACTCACAAAGACATTGAATACTAGGTTTGAGGCGCATATGCCATATGTTATTCTGAAGTCAGTCGCTGTAATGAAGTCCCCGACTATGGTCTTCGTTTCCAAAGATTACCCGGCGGAAATTTCTTGGGTCGATGAGAGCATTCCAACTAAGGGTATAGATGAAGATTGGGGAGAAGGAAGATTTTCGACCGAGCACCATTCTCTGCGTTGCATTACCCCGTTCAATGGTGAATTGTATGCAATAGCTGTGAACAATTTTGAGTTCGGAAAATTAGTGTGCACCAACAATGTCCAGTTGGAGCAGCGCGCGAGCAGTGTCAACATGGATACACTATTTTCATTTCCAGAACTTGGAAATAACAAGTTCTACCTTGTGAAGTCGGATGGTGCTCTGCTGCTTGTGTTGTTGGACAACAAGCATTTGCAGGAAGGTCAACCATTGGTGTACCGTGTGGACACTGAGAGCCGCTCTCTCCCTGCCGTCAATAACATTGGCAGTCGTGCCTTCTTCGTCCGTTATATCCGGTGTATCACGACGTGGGCATTACCTTTCGGGTAACCAATGTTGCCTTACCCTACGCGGTCCAGCTGGAGGCCCATGAAGGTACCCGATGGCAAGATGGGCCACTAGGACGGTGCGGCAGAAGCTTACTTGAAATACAAGACACGGAAGAAGCCGAACAAGGAAAGATTAGAGATAGATCTACTGTAAACCTACTCGTACTCGATTAGACCTCTCGAGACCTGGCCACCTATATAAAGGCCAGGAGAGGGGCTGTCGAGGGACAATCAATCTTAGCGATCTTAGCCAGCAGAAGCTTAGAGCTAGGTTACCCTAGCAATTAGCCATCTCGACGATATCACAGCCGAACTATTCGGCACCCCATTGTAACCTGTTATCATCATAATCAAGAACAGACAGGCAGGACGTAAGGGTTTTACCTCATCGAGGGCCCCGAACCTGGGTAAATCGCTCTCCCCGCTTGTTTGTGAACCGATGTCTCGTGTCAGCTTGCAGGATTCCATCAACCCTAAGCCCCTATCGGAGGGTATTGCCGAGGAGCACCCTAGACAATTGGCGCCATCTGTGGGAACCCTGTCAGCACAAGATCGGTCATCGGCAGATCCAATCATGACACCGGTGGCTTCACCGGCAACTTCATCAGCAACTTCGTCGACACCATCGTCGCCAAACCTAGGAAGCCCGATTCGATTCGGCTCCTACGAATTTACTCCGCACAGCGATTCCTCCCGTTCAAACTTCTCAGATCTACAAGGAAACATGGAGATGACCTTCGGTAGCGTCCACTACAACGTCAACGCGGAAGGAATCCTTCGATTATTGGAATCGCCCACCTCCGGATCGACGAGTCCAAGCGCGTCAACATCACTCGATCTATCAGCTGGTCTGACAGGATCGACGTGTTCACCCCTGCCTTCGGCTCCACGCTCCATGTCTTCCATGTCGGTAGGATCCGACGATCCTACGTCCTCGGAATTAACTTCGTATTACTGTTTGAACTGCGACACCAGGCACGGGCTGGGATCGAGCGACACGCCATTCATCTGCAATGCCCAGTATTCATCGGGAGAGGACAGTATCGACAGCATCATCCAGGGAACCACCCGAAGAACGGCACACCATCAGGTTTATGTCGCCAATAACACGGGAAACACAAGGCGCAGAGGAGATGGGGACCATACTCCCCGTTCCAGTAGAAGGGCAAGTTTTGAAAACAGCGCCAGCAACCGCGATAGCGACTACACCATCGCGGACGAGGAGTGGGCAGCAGCCAGGGCAGCAGTACTCAACAACACACCGCTCCCCGCAGGAACCTCGATTGGAACCCTCAATGCTTATCGCTCCATACTAGAGAAAAATCGGGAGCACCTGTCGAAAGAGCAGGCCACCCTCGAGAGACGCCTATCTGCGGCAGATCGATCCAGTGAACGGCGAAGGGGCTCACAAGGGAGTGCCTCCCGAAATACCCAGGGGACAGGCAAGCACCGGTCGAGACTATCCAGGCTTTCGGAAGAAGATGCCAGAGAGATAACGTCGAACCTGACTAAATCCTTTATGACTATGGACACCGCGGGCATGCCACGGCCGAAAACCGTTGCAGGAGCAACGGCCAACCTCGCCGCATACCTCATCAACCAGCGCCCCGAAGGTTCCATGGCTCAAGCTCATCGAGGTGCCCTGGAGAGTCTCGCGATATTGGGGAACAATCTAGTCCCGCAAAAGGAAAAGACCACGGTGCAAGTTAGTGGTTCAAAACATCATGCGAGAGACGCTCGGGATGAAATCACCCAGAGCAAGATCGACAAAGCAAGGCGACGACGCGCCGCTAGAAAGGACAACGATAGCGACTCTTCGGATGAGGATCAGGAGTACGACGGCGAACTCAGAGGAGCCGACTGTTTAAGTTACAAAATCGGCGAGGCGATGCCGCCCAAAAAGTTCAAGCCTACTCCTACCGATGCTGCAAAATATGATGGGCAGCAGGAACCAAGATCTTGGATAGACGACTACCTGCAGACTGTGATCCTGCACAAGGGAAATCAGATAGTAGCAATGCAATGCTTGCAGCTCTACTTGAAGGACTCAGCACGAGCCTGGCTAAGGGGGCTGCCGAAAAGTTCCATTAAATCATGGGACGACCTAGTAGATGCCTTCGTTGCCAATTTCCAAGCAACGTACAAGAGACCCGTCGGGATTGAAGAATTGCGGAATTGTCAGCAAAAGCAGAAGGAGTCGATGCGCTCATACATCGGGAGATTCACCAAACTCCTGAACGCTGCCGAAGACGTATCTGTCGACAGAGCAATCGACGCTTTCAGCGATGGCGTCCGGCGAGAGAGCTACATAGAAGAACTCGGGCGCAAGAAACCAAAAACCATAACCAAGTTAATGGAAATCGCCAATAGTTGGGCTGATGGTGAGGACAATGTACGAAGGCCACGACATCGCAGTGATGACGAAGACGATGACCAGCCGAAGCACGACTCAGGTGGCCGAAGGGATCGTCACAAGAGAAGGAAGAACCGCAACTATGATGATAACAATCTAGTAGCCACAGGGTATTCCGATCGGCAGGACGATCGATACGACGTGAGAAAAGACGATCGACAGGATGGTAATCGGAACAATTCTGGGAACCGTGGCAACTATAAACCACGGCAGCAGAGGACTCCCGAATTACCCTACGCTGAGCAGATCAACGCCCCCTGTTACCTGCACTTGTATGTCGATTCCAAGGACGGCAAAATGAAGTCGAGTCACCTGCTCAGGGACTGTAGACAGTTCCTTGACATGCACAAACTCATCCAGTAGTCAGGACAGCAACAGCTACCACCGCCACCCCCACCTCCACCGCAGCATCAAGTCCAGCAGGCTCAACCTCATCAACCCAACGAGGCGTTTCCACCACCACGTGGGCAGATGAGCATGATCCATAGGACAGGTGTCTCGAAGAGAGAGATGAAGAAGCTCACCCGAGAGATCAATTTGGCAGAAAGCATCATGGCAAACATCCCCGAGTATGTCGAGTGGTCCTCTCAGAACATTACGTTCAGTCGAGCAGATCACCCGATGACCATACCAAAACCAGGACACGCTGCCTTAGTAGTCGAAGCACAAATTGGGGGGATCAAGATGAGCAAAGTCTTCATGGATGGTGGAAGCGGGTTAAACCTGATATTCGTCGACACAATCAGAAGTATGGGGATCACCATGAGGATGCTAGAAGAAATAGACACTTGCTTCCATGGGATCCTTCCAACAACACCGGGCTACTCTCTTGGCAAAGTCTACCTGAATGTTGTCTTCGGCAAAGCCGACAATTTCGGAAAGGAAAAGATCGAGTTCGAAGTAGTGAACTGGGAGTCACAGTATCACGCTATACTCGGGAGACCAGCTTATGCCAAGTTCATGGCTGTGCCGCATTATGCATACCTCAAGCTGAAAATGCCTGGGAACAACGGGACAAACATCACAGTCTATGGAAGTTTTTCACGCTCGGACAACTGTGATCGCGACTTTCAGAGGATTGCTGCAAAGTTCGGGTCACAGCAAGAAATCGTCGACCCCTTACCCAAGCTGTCATTACGTGAAATCAAGGAGGAAAAAGATGTCAGGGAAACCAAGAAGAAGCCATCCGCTCTTGCCCTTAAAGCTTCGGCAGCAGAAGCTCCGGCAGCAGAAGCCTCGGCAGCAAAAGGTTCGGCATTTGATGGTACATAAGGCATAGGAGACAGCAAGACACTGACAACCACTGCCCAAACCCCTGATGAAACCAGCAACGATGCAGCAACCACTAACGTGGTGAAGAAGCCAGAAGAAGAGAAGAACCCCTTCCTTGCTTAAGCAATTTATCAGCCTTCATTTTCTTTTTTCCTTTATTTTAAACAGGGCCTTCCTTTTTTCGCCCTCTAGCCTCGTGCTTACCTTATTAATGAGAACTTAAGCTTCGATTCTTTGTTAAGCATTGCAGTAACTACAAACTTCCAAGCCCCATCACTATGCAAACATAGTACGAGGCAGAAGATCGTGCTTCAAAAAGCCTCTACGAGTGCTAAAAGACGTTCACCTTTCCCTCTGCTATAGATGCCTCTACGAGTGCCGTAAATAGCAAGAGTTCGGAAATACATATAAACACAACCCACGTTCGATATTTTACTTATGGAAATATCAAGGAACAACGGGCTCATCGGCAGAATCACTACACCCGAAATATTTGGGAGTGCCTGTCGAAACATAAAACGGTTGAAAGCAAAGTTGCGCATACAACAGGTTTAGCAAAACCTGCAACACGAGCTGATCACTCAAAAGATTTGCTAACCAACCAATATACATATATTTAAACGAGCAACTCAGATTCGCTCAAGTCAAAACTTGCCAACGGCAATAACATGGTAAAAGTACATATGCATGTATCTGCCGAATGAAAAGGCATCATTCCATAATCCAAACACTTGGATGAAGTAGCCAAATTATCTATTTACAAAACAAACATTAAATCCCTGAAATCACCCTTGCGGAGTTCCTCTTTCTTCAGGTACCTTTGAATCCTCCTCGAGTCTGTCGACAATTATGTTGGCAGGTAACAATACCTTCGGATACAGCGCCTCCAAGTCTCCAGTTGCGTTGGCAATCGACAGCAAACTCGCTGAGGGATAACGGGCGAGTACAAGAGCAAGTGTAAACCTGGCCCCTGCAAAACTTGCGCACGCACCAAGTCTCGGATCTTCTTGGCATTACCAAACTCAGACATCAATGCAAGGAGCGTGGGAGGAACTGCGTTCAAAGGGAACATCGTTTTCCAAACCACCCTCATAGCCTTGTAGCACTTGTCAAAAAAGTGGTGGACCTGCTGAACCCGATCCTGAAATTGCGCGACAGCCGAAGCCTTCGAGTGCTCCCGCCAGAAAATCTCTTCGGCTGAGGATAGCTGCGTTAATGCATGCACTCGCTCGTGAATCCGTTTGTTTTCTTCCGCACGGTTCAGAGCTATGACTGGCAAAGAAATAAATAAAGGATCAGATAAGGCGTTGTTGACAAGAGGGCGCAGGGATCAAGAAACTCACAGTTCAAGCTCTCGGTAGCTTTATGCAGCTCAGTAAGGGCATATCGCTCCACGTCGGCTGCAATCTCGCTCTTCTTATTGACAATAGCAGCTAGGGCGTACGTGCTGCGTAGGTCCTTTTGCATCTGGGCGATCCGATCCTTCATCCGCTGGATCCGATCACCTTCGGGAAGAACACCCGACGAGTCATCGACAAACGAGGGCACCGGGAAAACCTGCAGGAAGCAGCGTTAAAAAGGATAACGGATATGGTCAAATTGAGGATCCAACGTAACTCCCATCGGGAGAAGTACAAGTAATTCCTATCAGGAGAAGTACAAGTGAAGATATTATGACAAAGGTGTGCTGGCAACATCGCCAGCACAGTGTTCATTACAAACTTAAGTTCTTGCAACAGAATAATGTTTCACTCTAGCCCGAGGATAAAATTGATTACAACAATCAAGGAGCCTGGGTCTGAGTCGATAGGCTGGGGCCAGCCAATGTCTTTCCTGACGAAACTAGTTCAAGAAGCTGACGAGCACAAGTACGGGCAGACACTGTAAAGGCGCTTAAGTCAACAAATCGCCCATCTTTTTCTTTCGGCAGCTCCTTAGTCATTTCTTCGATGTCAGCCTTAAAGCCGTAACCCATCATAAGTTGGAAGGCAAGGAGGGCACCATAGGTACGTGAGGTACGCTTGAATACCTCAATGACTTCCTTGGTGTTAACCGCGAAGGCATCAATCAGCTGCCCCAAAGTCTTCTCCTGCTTGACCTTGGGGAAAATCATCGAATGCATCCGCGCCAGGGCACCCTTCCCCTTGTTAAGAAGCTCTCGGGTAAGCTGGTGGGAGGCGAGAGCCATCGACACACCATTTGCCGGGGAGTTATTTGGAACTTCGTCCAAAGCAGTAGCAGGGATACTGGCGGCTTCTGCAAGAAATCAAATTGGAGAAAATTGTTGATAAAGAAATGGATTCGTAAGAGTAATAATCGACAGAGACGTGTGAAAGAACTTACCAAGTAGAGCCAAAGCAGATTGTCGAAGGAGTTCATCCTTTTCAGCTGCCCGAGCTTCTTCCTCCTTCAGCCTCTCCGTCAGCTTGCTCAACTCCTCTTTTAGGGAGTCGACCTCCTGGCGAGCTATGGCAGCCTTTTTAATGGCGTCGTCCAATTTTGAAGAGGAAGACTTAACTTCCTCCTGCAGTCAAGCTTTGTCCGCCTCTAGAGAGGTAAATTGAGACGCGAAGGCCTCTAGAGAGGATATCACACCTCGCAGGTCCTTAAGGAAAAATAAAATGTGTTTTACAAAGAATCATTAGGCAAGGCATACTCCAAAGGAATTTACATCATATTCAAAGAGGACTTACAGAAGGGGGAGCTGCGGTAGCGGCAGGAACATCTTTTCCCTTGGAAAGGGAGGAAGCAGTCGATGCTTGCGCTGCAGGAGCTGTTTTAGGAGCCGAAGCTTCGGAGGCCGCGGCGGCCGGTGAAACAACATCAGATCTGACCCTCTTAGATGGAGGCTCAGCGAAAACTTCGTCACTACAAAAAGGACATGATCGACCAAAGTTATGAGAAGAATGCGAGAAACAAAGGGGCAAAGTATGGCGATAAGGAGGAAGATACTTACATATCGAGGAGATCATCTTCGTCGGCAAAGCCGCCGATTGATCTCTTCGTAGGCGGAGCCCTGGTCTCCTCCGCAGATGCATTAACAAAGGCATCGTGATCAGCGTCATCATCACGCACTGATCCCTCTGTGTCGCAAGTGTCATCGGCTGATGGAGGGAGATTGGTGTGAACGGTTTCGGAATCTATCGGATCATTGTGATCGTTTTTCGGGATTGTATGCTCGACAGTGTGAAAATCAACAGGCTCTGAAGAGCCTCTTCCCTCAGAAATATTGTTTGGCGAGTTGTGCAAGTCTCCGGAGGCTACAAGCGTCTGTCAAAGAAAAGACATGTGAGAACAGCAGCAATTATGTCGACTAAGTAAATAGCAGCATAATAAGAATTTGAGAAGGGAAGTTACTTCTGGTGGCGGATGATCGGCATCAAAAGGAGTATACGAAGACATCAATGGGATCAAGTCTTCTTGGCTAAAGAAAGTGAGGCGACGGACTTTATCGAGCAGTTCCTTTTCCGACAATTCGGCAGCGTTAATTCTGGTCTCATCCTTCGGACCAGAATACAACCACATTGGGCGAACTCTGGCCATGACTGGTTGGACTCGACGTTTCAGGAACACCGGCGCCACCTCTGTGCCGACCATAGTTTGGCCATCAGCTTCCTTGATCCGAAGAAATCTGGCGAATAATTCATCGGCTGCTACTTTTTCGTCGGGAGAGAGAATATTCTTCCAGGAATTCTTAGGCTTGGCTTCAAGGACATCGACAAAGCGAGGAAGCTGAGATTCAGGTGACAAGGAGTCCTTGGCGTAAAACCACTTCAATCTCCACCCTTGCACGTACTCTCTCATTGGGAAGTTGAAGTAGTTGACATCCGAACGAGCTACAAATCCCACTCCTCCGGTGACAAAGGATCCGTTACTACTGATGTATCTCTTCACATAGAAGATCTTTTTCCACAACCCAAAATGAGGCTCAATGCCCAGATATGCTTCGCAAAGGGTGATAAACACATCAACGTGGAGGATTGAGTTGGGAGTGAGTTGCCATAGTTGGATTTCGTAAGTTCGCAAGAGATGGAGGAGGAATTCGTGAACGGGAAGCGAAAGACCCCGATATAAGAACGATAAAAACATCACGGTAAAGCCGGCAGGGGGATTAGGTCGAGAAATCGCACCTGGAAAGATCACAATCCCCTCGTCGGAGGAGATCAATCCCAGGCTTCGGGATCTCTTCTCGTCACGCCTGGTGATGGTCGATGCTACCCAATCTCTGGGCCTGGCTACTGAGCCTGGTGGCGCCGGCGGTGCCGGAGCTGGGGGAGGAGCGTTTGGGGCGCCCTCCTTCGGAAGAATCGAGGAATATTTGGCGGCGGCGCCTCCGCTCGTGGAGCTGGCAGCGGCGCTAGGGTTCTTCTTCTTCACCATCGCGAGATCTGGGAAAAACCGGAAAGCAGTGGTGTGATACGTCCCAAACGTATCTATAATTTATTATGTTCCATGCCACATTATTGATGATATCTACATGTTTTATACACATTATATGTCGTATTTATGCATTTTCCGGCACTAACCTATTAACAAGATGCCGAAGAGCCAGTTGTTGTTTTCTGCTATTTTTGGTTTCAGAAATCCTACAAAGGAAATATTCTCGGAATTGGACGAAATCAACGCCCAGGGTCCTATTTTTGCACGAAGCTTCCAGAAGACCGAAGGGGAAAGGAAGTGGGGCCACGAGGCGCCGCCACACTAGGGCGGCGCGGCCCAGGTCTTGCCCGCGCGGCCCTAGCGTGTGGGGCCCTCGTGTGGCCCCCCGCGTTGCCCTTCCGCCTACTTAAAGCCTTCGTCGCGAAACCCCCAGTACCGAGAGCCACGATATGGAAAACCTTACTGAGACGCCGCCGCCGCCAATCCCATCTCGGGGGATTCTGGAGATCGCCTCCGGCACCCTGCCGGAGAGGGGAATCATCTCCCGGAGGACTCTTCACCGCCATGATCGCCTCCGGAGTGATGAGTGAGTAGTTCACCCCTGGACTATGGGTCCATAGCAGTAGCTAGATGGTCATCTTCTCCTTATGTGCTTCATTGTCGGATCTTGTGAGCTGCCTAACATGATCAAGACCATCTATCTGTAATGCTATATGTTGTGTTTGTCGGGATCCGATGGATAGAGAATACTATGTTATGTTAATTATCAATCTATTACCTATGTGTTGTTTATGATCTTGCATGCTCTCCGTTATTAGTAGAGGCTCTGGCCAAGTTTTTGCTCTTAACTCCAAGAGGGAGTATTTATGCTTGATAGTGGGTTCATGCCTCCATTAAATCTGGGACAGTGACAGAAAGTTCTAAGGTTGTGGATGTGCTGTTGCCACTAGGGATAAAACATTGATGCTATGTCCAAGGATGTAGTTATTGATTACATTACGCACCATACTTAATGCAATTGTCTGTTGTTTGCAACTTAATACCGGAAGGGGTTCGGATGATAACCTGAAGGTGGACTTTTTAGGCATAGATGCATGCTGGATAGCGGTCTATGTACTTTGTCGTAATGCCCAATTAAATCTCACTATATTTATCATATCATGTATGTGCATTGTCATGCCCTCTCTATTTGTCAATTGCCCGACTGTAATTTGTTCACCCAACATGCTATTTATCTTATGGGAGAGACACCTCTAGTGAACTGTGGACCCCGGTCCTATTCTTTACATCGCATACAATCTACTGCAATTGTTCTTTACTGTTTTCTGCAAACAATCATCTTCCACACAATACGGTTAATCCTTTGTTACAGCAAGCCGGTGAGATTGACAACCTCACTGTTACGTTGGGGCAAAGTACTTTGGTTGTGTTGTGCAGGTTCCACGTTGGCGCCGGAATCACTGGTGTTGCGCCGCACTACATCCCTCCGCCATCAACCTTCAACGTGCTTCTTGGCTCCTCCTGGTTCGATAAACCTTGGTTTCTTTCTGAGGGAAAACTTACTGCTGTGCACATCACACCTTCCTCTTGGGGTTCCCAACGGACGTGTGTTTCACGCGCATCAAGACTGTTTTCTGGCGCCGTTGCCGGGGAGATCAAGACACGCTGCAAGGGGAGTCTCCACAATCCAATCTCTTTACTTTGTTTTTGTCTTGCTTTATTTTATTTACTACTTTGTTTGCTGCATTATATCAAAACACAAAAAAAATTAGTTGCTAGCTTTACTTTATTTACTATCTTGTTCTCCATATCAAAAAACACAAAAAAATAGTTACTTGCATTTACTTTATCTAGTTTGCTTTATTTACTACTGCTAAAATGAATACCCCTGAAAACACTAAGTTGTGTGACTTCACAAACACAAATAATAATGATTTCCTCTGCACACCTATTGCTCCACCTGCTACTACAGCAGAATTCTTTGAAATTAAACCTGCTTTACTTAATCTTGTTATGAGAGAGCAATTTTCTGGTGTTAGTTCTGATGATGCTACTACCCATCTTAATAATTTTGTTGAGCTATGTGAAATGCAAAAGTATAAGGATGTAGATGGTGATATTATAAAATTGAAATTGTTTCCTTTCTCATTAAGAGGAAGAGCTAAAGATTGGTTGCTATCTTTGCCTAAGAATAGTATTGATTCATGGACTAAATGTAAGGATGCTTTTATTGGTAGATATTATCCTCCTGCTAAAATTATATCTTTGAGAAGTAGCATAATGAATTTTAAGCAATTAGATAATGAACATGTTGCTCAAGCATGGGAGAGAATGAAATCTTTGGTAAAGAATTGCCCAACCCATGGACTGACTACTTGGATGATCATCCAAACCTTCTATGCAGGACTAAATTTTTCTTCGCGGAACCGATTGGATTCAGCTGCTGGAGGTACCTTTATGTCCATCACTTTGGGGGCGGCTACAAAGCTTCTTGATAATATGATGATAAATTACTCTGAATGGCACACGGAAAGAGCTCCACAAGGTAAGAAGGTAAATTCTGTCGAAGAAACCTCCTCCTTGAGTGATAAGATTGATGCTATTATGTCTATGCTTGTGAATGGTAGATCTAATGTTGATCCTAATAATGTTCCTTTAGCTTCATTGGTTGCTCAAGAAGAAAATGTTGATGTGAATTTCATTAAAAATAATAATTTCAACAACAATGCTTATAGGAACAATTCTGGTAATAACTATAGGCCATATCCTTCTGCTAATGGTAATGGTTATGGTCATTCATATGGGAATTCTTACAACAATAATAGGAGTGTACCCCTGGTCTTGAAGCCATGCTTAAAGAATTTATTAGTACACAAACTGCTTTTAACAAATCTGTTGAGGAAAAGCTTGATAAAATTGATATTCTTGCTTCTAAGGTTGATAGACTTGCCTCTGATGTTGATCTTTTAAAATCGAAAGTTATGCCTAATAAGGATATTGAAAATAAAATTGTTACTACAGCAAAAATATAAGATTAATGGCTCAATTGCGTGCTAGGTGGGATAGAGAAGAAAATGAAAAACTAGCTAAAGAGAATAATGTAGCTAAAGTTTGGACTATTACCACCACTAGTAATGATAATTATTCACATGTTGCTACACCTCCTACTATCAATGGTAAAATAATTGGTGTTGGCAATGTTTCTACTCCTAGTGCAAAGCGTACAAAACTGCCTGAAATTGCTAAAACTGCTGAAACTGCTTGTGATAAAACTGCTGAAATTTTTTCCAACATTGGGGATGATGATCCCATTGCTGTAGCTCATAATGATTTAGATTTTGATGATTGTCACATCTCTGAAGTTATAAAGTTCTTACAAAAACTTGCTAAGAGTCCTAATGCTAGTGCTATAAATTTGGCCTTTACAAAACATATTACAAATGCTCTCATAAAAGCTAGAGAAGAGAAACTAAAACTTGAAACCTCTATTCCTAGAAAGTTAGAAGATGGTTGGGAGCCTATCATTAAGATGAGGGTCAATGATTTTGATTGTAATGCTTTATGTGATCTTGGTGCAAGTATTTCTGTCATGCCTAAGAAAGTCTATGATATGCTTGACTTGCCACCATTAAAAAATTGTTATTTGGATGTTAATCTTGTTGATAATGCTAAAAAGAAACCTTTGGGGAGAGTTGAGAATGTTCGCATTATGGTTAACAATAACCTTGTCCCTGTTGATTTTGTTGTCTTGGATATTGAATGCAATGCATCTTGTCCCATTATATTGGGAAGACCTTTTCTTCGAACCGTTGGTGCTACTATTGATATGAAGGAAGGTAATATTAAATATCAATTTCCTCTCAAGAAAGGTATGGAACACTTCCCTAGAAAAAGAATGAAGTTACCTTATGATTCTATTATTAGAACAAATTATGATGTCGATACTTCATCTCTTGATAATACTTGATTCACACTTTCTGCGCCTAGCTGAAAGGCGTTAAAGAAAAGCGCTTATGGGAGACAACCCATGTTTTTACTACAGTACTTTGTTTTATATTTGAGTCTTGGAAGTTGTTTACTACTGTAGCAACCTCTCCTTATCATGTTTTTGTGCCAAGTAATGTCTCTATGGTAAAGTTGATGCTAGATTTGGATTGCTGCACAGAAACAGCATTGCTGTCTGTCACGAATTCGCACAGAAGTCTCTGTAAAAAAAATCAAAAAAATCTGCAAATTTACGTGTGTGATCCTCAGATATGTACGCAACTTTCATTAGTTTTGAGTTTTTCCGTTTGAGCAAGTTAAGTGCCCCTTTCAGGTTCGTCTTTATGGACTGTTCTGTTTTTGACAGATTCTGCCTTTTATTTCGCATTGCCTCTTTTGCTATGTTGGATGAATTTCTTTGATCCATTAATGTCCAGTAGCTTTGTGCAATGTCCAGAAGTATTAATAATGATTGTGTCACCTCTGAACATGTGAATTTTTGATTGTGCACTAACCCTCTAACGAGTTTGCTTGAAGCTTGGTGTGAAGGAAGTTTTCAAGGGTCAAGAGAGGAGTATGATATACTAAGATCAAGAGGAGTGAAAGCTCTAAGCTTGGGGATGCCCCGGTGGTTCACCCCTGCATATTTTAAGAAGACTCAAGCGTCTAAGCTTGGGGATGCCCAAGGCATCCCCTTCTTCATCGACAACATCATCAGGTTCCTCCCCTGAAACTATATTTTTATTCAGTCACATCTTATGTACTTTGCTTGGAGCGTCGGTTTGTTTTTGTTTTTGTTTTTGTTTGAATAAAATGGATCCTAGCATTCATTGTGTGGGAGAGAGACACGCTCCGCTGTTGCATATGGACAAATATGTCCTTAGGCTTTACTCATAGTATTCATGGCGAAGGTTGAATCTTCTTCATTAAATTGTTATATGGTTGGAATTGGGAAATGCTACATGTAGTAATTCTAAAATGTCTTGGATAATTTGATACTTGGCAATTGTTGTGCTCATGTTTAAGCTCTTGCATCATATACTTTGCACCCATTAATGAAGAAATACATAGAGCTTGCTAAATTTGGTTTGCATATTTGGTCTCTCTAAAGTCTAGATAATTTCTAGTATTGAGTTTTGAACAACAAGGAAGACGGTGTAGAGTCTTATAATGTTTACAATATGTCTTTTATGTGAGTTTTGCTGCACCGGATCATCCTTGTGTTTGTTTCAAATAACCTTGCTAGCCTAAACCTTGTATCGAGAGGGAATACTTCTCATGCATCCAAAATCCTTGAGCCAACCACTATGCCATTTGTGTCCACCATACCTACCTACTACATGGTATTTCTCCGCCATTCCAAAGTAAATTGCTTGAGTGCTACCTTTAAATTTCCATCATTCGCCTTGCAATATATAGCTCATGGGACAAAATAGCCTTAAAAACTATTGTGGTATTGAATATGTACTTATGCACTTTATCTCTTATTAAGTTGCTTGTTGTGCGATAACCATGTTCCTGGGGACGCCATCAACTACTCTTTGTTGAATATCATATGAGTTGCTATGCATGTCCGTCTTGTCTGGAGTAAGGGAGATCTACCACTTAATGGTTAGAGCATGCATATTGTTAGAGAAGAACATTGGGCCGCTAACTAAAACCATGAATCATGGTGGAAGTTTCAGTTTTGGACATACATCCTCAATCTCATATGAGAACACTAATTGTTGCTACATGCTTATGCATTAAAGAGGAGTCCATTATCTGTTGTCCATGTTGTCCCGGTATGGATGTCTAAGTTGAGAATAATCAAAAGCGAGAAATCCAAAATGCGAGCTTTCTCCTTAGACCTTTGTACAGGCGGCATGGAGGTACCCCTTTGTGACACTTGGTTAAAACATGTGTATTGCGATGATCCCGGTAGTCCAAGCTAATTAGGACAAGGTGCGGGCACTATTAGTACACTATGCATGAGGCTTGCAACTTGTAAGATATAATTTACATGATACATATGCTTTATTACTACCGTTGACAAAATTGTTTCATGTTTTCAAAATAAAAGCTCTAGCACAAATATAGCAATCGATGCTTTCCTCTTTGAAGGACCTTTCTTTTACTTTTATGTTGAGTCAGTTCACCTATCTCTCTCCACCTCAAGAAGCAAACACTTGTGTGAACTGTGCATTGATTCCTACATACTTGCATATTGCACTTGTTATATTACTTTACATTGACAATATCCATGAGATATACATGTTATAACTTGAAAGCAACCGCTGAAACTTAATCTTCTTTTGTGTTGCTTCAATACCTTTACTTTGATTTATTGCTTTATGAGTTAACTCTTATGCAAGACTTATTGATGCTTGTCTTGAAGTACTATTCATGAAAAGTCTTTGCTTTATGATTCATTTGTTTACTCATGTCACTACCATTGTTTTGATCGCTGCATTCATTACATATGCTTACAATAGTACGATCAAGGTTATGATGGCATGTCACTCCAGAAATTATCTTTGTTATCGTTTACCTGCTCGGGACGAGCAGGAACTAAGCTTGGGGATGCTTGATACGTCCCAAACGTATCTATAATTTCTTATGTTCCATGCCACATTATTGATGATATCTACATGTTTTATACACATTATATGTCGTATTTATGCATTTTCCGGCACTAACCTATTAACAAGATGCCGAAGAGCCGATTCTTTGTTTTCTGTTTTTGGTTTCAGAAATCCTACAAAGGAAATGTTCTCGGAATTGGACGAAATCAACGCCCAGGGTCCTATTTTTGCACGAAGCTTCCAGAAGACCGAAGGGGAAAGGAAGTGGGGCCACGAGGCGCCGCCACACTAGGGCGGCGTGGCCCAGGTCTTGGCCGCGCGGCCCTAGCGTGTGGGGCCCTCGTGTGGCCCCCCACGTTGCCCTTCCGCCTACTTAAAGCCTTCGTCGCGAAACCCCCAGTACCGAGAGCCACGATACGGAAAACCTTACTGAGACGCCGCCGCCAATCTCATCTCGGGGGATTCTGGAGATCGCCTCCGGCACCCTGCCGGAGAGGGGAATCATCTCCCGGAGGACTCTTCACCGCCATGATCGCCTCCGGAGTGATGAGTGAGTAGTTCACCCCTGGACAATGGGTCCATAGCAGTAGCTAGATGGTCGTCTTCTCCTTATGTGCTTCATTGTCGGATCTTGTGAGCTGCCTAACATGATCAAGACCATCTATCTATAATGCTATATGTTGTGTTTGTCGGGATCCGATGGATAGAGAATACTATGTTATGTTAATTATCAATCTATTACCTATGTGTTGTTTATGATCTTGCATGCTCTCCGTTATTAGTAGAGGCTCTGGCCAAGTTTTTGCTCTTAACTCCAAGAGGGAGTATTTATGCTTGATAGTGGGTTCATGCCTCCATTAAATGCAGGACAAGGTGTGAGAAAGTTCTAAGGTTGTGGATGTGCTGTTGCCACTAGGGATAAAACATTGATGCTATGTCCAAGGATGTAGTTATTGATTACATTACGCACCATACTTAATGCAATTATCTGTTGTTTGCAACTTAATACCGGAAGGGGTTCGGTTGATAACCTGAAGGTTGACTTTTTAGGCATAGATGCATGCTGGATAGCGGTCTATGTACTTTGTCGTAATGCCCAATTAAATCTCACTATATTTATCATATCATGTATGTGCATTGTCATGCCCTCTCTATTTGTCAATTGCCCGACTGTAATTTGTTCACCCAACATGCTATTTATCTTATGGGAGAGACACCTCTAGTGAACTGTGGACCCCGGTCCTATTCTTTACATCGCATACAATCTACTGCAATTGTTCTTTACTGTTTTCTGCAAACAATCATCTTCCACACAATACGGTTAATCCTTTGTTACAGCAAGCCGGTGAGATTGACAACCTCACTATTACGTTAGGGCAAAGTACTTTGGTTGTGTTGTGCAGGTTCCACGTTGGCGCCGGAATCACTGGTGTTGCGCCACACTACATCCCTCCGCCATCAACCTTCAACGTGCTTCTTGGCTCCTCCTGGTTCGATAAACCTTGGTTTCTTTCTGAGGGAAAACTTACTGCTGTGCACATCACACCTTCCTCTTGGGGTTCCCAACGGACGTGTGTTTCACGCGCATCATGGTGGCGGCGCAAGCAGTTGCGAAAGGGAGAAGAGGAAGAACAACGAAGGGATGTTGTGATGAATGAAGGAGAAGATTAGGGATTACTATCCTTTGGAAGATTTAAGGAAGGCCTCGTACTGCTAGTGGACCTTTTCTTCAGTTAATGGTTGCAGAAATCGAGGAGGTGCCTCGTTAACCGTGTAAGAGGAGCAGGAATTGCTCGAAAAAAGGGCCGGCGGGTCACGTCTTATCAGTCAGAATTGAGGTGTCAGAAAAACGTCATCAATGACGACATGCGAAATAATTGCACTCGAAGAAATGAAAAGCTATCGGATGGTCAATTTGAGTCTATGCACAGATTGCAAAGCATCTGCACTTAGACTCGGGGGCTACTCCCATCGGGAGCGCTGAACGCGCACCCGACAGAATGAGGACTCGAAGGAAAAACTTGACTCGAGCGCCCGTGCCCAGACTTGGGGGCTTCTCCCATCGGGAGCGCTGGACGCGCACCCGACAGAACTTTTTTCGCACTCCAGGATCATGCCCGGGGACTTGATTCTGTGTAGGGTAACATTGTTTTGCCATCGGCAGTTAACCAGCAAAAGTTGGGCACGTTATTCATTATCCCTTGCATAAAGAAAATATATCGGATGACTTACGAAGACTTGCAGCAAAAACTTCGGCAGAAGGTGTTCGAGTGGTACAACTTGAGTCTACGCACGGATTGCAAGCATCCGTACCTAGACTCGGGGGCTACTCCCATCGGGAGCGCTGACGCGAGAGAGAAGGACATCGGAAGAAGACATGCTTCAGTCTCTACCCGAACTATGTTCGGCTAGACACTCGGGGGCTACTGACGTGGGCATTACCTTTCGGGTAACCAATGTTGCCTTACCCTACGCGGTCCAGCTGGAGGCCCATGAAAGTACCCGATGGCAAGATGGGCCACTAGGACGGTGCGGCGGAAGCTTACTTGAAATACAAGACACGGAAGAAGCCGAACAAGGAAAGATTAGAGATAGATCTACTGTAAACCTACTCGTACTCGATTAGACCTCTCGAGACCTGGCCACCTATATAAAGGACAGGAGAGGGGCTGTCGAGGGACAATCAATCTTAGCGATCTTAGCCAGCAGAAGCTTAGAGCTAGGTTACCCTAGCAATTAGCCATCTCGACGAGATCACAGCCGAACTATTCGGCACCCCATTGTAACCTGTTATCATCATAATCAAGAACAGACAGGCAGGACGTAAGGGTTTTACCTCATCGAGGGCCCCGAACCTGGGTAAATCGCTCTCCCCGCTTGTCTGTGAACCGATGTCTCGTGTCAGCTTGCAGGATTCCATCAACCCTAAGCCCCTATCAGAGGGCATTGCCGAGGAGCACCCTCGACATCCGTCGACACCAGAGTGCACCCGACACTTCGACCTGGCTGCATCTACTACGCAGATTTGGGTTATATCAGAGAGTACTTTGATGATATAAAGGCCTGGGACGAGTGGCCCATACGTGTGGATAGATTAGGAAACTACGGTATGAGAAATGAACAAAGGCCATACCGTTTGGAGGATGTATTGGCTGCACACTGCAGATGGAAGGAGTTCAACGAATATTTCCTTCAGATCAGAGAACGGAGTGACGAAGAAATATATGCTGAATGAAGATCAGATTCATTCATCCTGGGGTATCCTAATCTTCATGTTGGTCATACATTGCGTCTTGTATTATTTTCAGATTAGTTTGTCGTGAACATTAACATTGTTATTGGCTGCTTTTGGCTGTTGTATGCAGTTGATGTATTATACTCCGTACTTAGTTTTCTGGATTTATTATGCTGCTGTGATTTTTCCTATACTAGCTTCTAGATTTGACTGATTTTGTTTGTAATGATGATGGCTTGATGTGGCTGCTGGCCTTGACTGCCGGAGCAGAGCAATTAGTACTTAACCAGGTGTACCGTCTTTATATTAGTATTATATTATATTACTTGACCATAGCCATATTCAAAATCAAATCTCAGTCGGGCGGCAAAATCTCCCGCCAATCCTGAAATATTTCAGACGGGTTTTTGAATGGGATAAGAAGATAGATCACGATGATAGTAACCGGTATTTAATGTGATGATGATTTGATTTTGCACTCGGCCTTGAACAGAGGTACTAGTACGGTGTCACAATTTTTTATCATTATACTTGGACGGTAGCCAAATTCAAAATCTCATAGCGGCAAAACTTCCCGCCCACAAAATACAAAAATTTCACACGCTTCCAAATTCCCATTCTACCCCTGTGGAGATGGCAGCAGAGTCGGTTGGTGGGGGGGTATGCCCGTCATTTTTTGGATCACCACCTCCCTAGCCCGGAGACCCTCCCAAAAAAAATTCATTTCCCTCAGACCACCCACCGGAACTTCCAAAGTCCCTCTCTCCCACCTCCATGACCACCGCACCGGATCATCCCCGCCGGACTTCCCTGGCCTACCCGAGCCCTCGCGATCCTCGTCATCCGGCTGCCTGCCGGAGCCGCTTCATCGACGCCATCATCAACCGGACCGGATCATCCCCGCCGTACCTCGAAACCATATGCTCATCCAGCAGTCTACCGCAGTCGCTTCAGCTGAGCCGCTTCGCCGGATCCGTCGTCCACCGCATCGGATCTTGCTCACCGACACCGCTGTGCATGAACCGGATCTGCTTCACCGGCGCCGTGCATGATCTAAACTCTTCTACTGTTGCTTTTCTATTGCTTACCTGCAAGTTCTTGTTTAATCTTGGGGGAACCTGTTTGTGCTAACGACGCGCCGTTACGTCTTTGCAGATGAGATGAGTAATCATGAAGTGTAATGGCCGTCTCTCCAACCCCAAGTCGCACATGTAGCGTACTTCATCACCGGATCTATCAACCCCAGGAAGATCTGCTGTGACTCCCACAGAGTGCTTCTCCTAATGTAAGTCCCTTGTTTTAGCGCCATGTTCTGGGTTCAGATGCTTGTTTATCTAAAGCTCTTTTAGTTCATTCCTAGCTATGACCGTAACACGTTGCTATTTTCTAGTTCATTGCTAACTTTAAGCGATTGAACATTTTGGTTTGCATTCCCTGCTCTGTAGATGTAGCCATCATAACTTCTATCTTGCTCAGTCGTTGTTACAAAAATTATAGGCTGCTACTATTTTGTTCATGCCAATCTTGTTCTCCCTGAACATGTTGGTTTGCATTCCATGTACTACATGTGATGCCATTGTTATTTCTATCTACTTCGTCGTAAGCTAACAAAGTAACTGCCTATATGTGTTGCTCATTACAACTTTATATCCCGAAACAAATTGATTTGTTTCCCTTATCTACAAGTTTATGAGTGATGCCATTATAACTCCTATCTGTTTTATTCCTAGCTATTATAGTAACATCCTGCTATTATTTAGTTCATGGACAATTTTAAGTAATTGCACATGTTGGTTCGCATTCCCTGCTCTATAGCTTTTGGCATCGTAACTTCTATATTTGGTTTACATTGCCTGCTCTGTAGATCTAGCCATCATAACTTTATCTTGCTCAGTCGTTGTTACAAAAATTATGGCCTGCTACTATGTTGTTTGTGCCAATTTTTTACTCCATGAACATGTTGGCTTGCATTCCCTGTACTACAGGTGATGCCATTGTTTTGTATCTAGTTCATTGTAAGCTAACAAAGTAAGGACTTAGTTTGGCATGCTATCACTCTGATATCTAGCCTGTAGTACAAATAAACTTGTCATACTAGTAGATAATAATTTTGCGTGCCATCTTGTTCTTCAAAAGCTGCATTATTGACTTGTTTCTCTGATTGGCATGACGCTCACATATGGAATGCTGAACATATTGGTTTGCATTCCCTCTTATACAAGTTCATAGGTGATCCCACTATATTCTGTATCTGGTCCATCCTAAGCTCCAGCATTAACTATCCTCTATGTGTTGCTCATTACAAGTTTATATCCCGAAACATCTTGATTTGCATCCCCTTCACTATAAGTTCAGGAGTATTATTTAGTTCACGGCCAAAATGAAGTAATTGCACTTGGCACATGTTGGTTCACATTCCCTCCTCTTTAGCTTTTGCCATCGTAACTTCTATTTTTGGTTTACATTCCCTGCTCTGTAGATGTAGCCATCATAACTTCATCTTGCTCAGTCATTGTTACAAAATTTATAGCCTGCTACTATGTTGTTCATGCCAATTTTGTACTCCCTGAACATGTTGGTTTGCATGGGACTCGACAGTAGTAAGTCTGCTGTTTCATTCTAACATGCTCTGTTATATTGGCTGTTGGTATGCGGCATGCACTCTTTGTTTGCTTATTGTGCGTATTACAATGATCTTGTTATAATGACGAAATGATGAGTTCCAAATTCTTTGGCAAACAATATTGTAGTGTCTTTGCCTTTCCATTGTTGCTGTCTTAACTTGTAATGTCTTTGTTTCAGATATAGGTGCTGCATGGACAACTTAAAAGATTGCCGGATCACTTCATTGCATTGATAGGTTTAATTACCATTCAATTTCTCTAGGTTCTGTAATATTTTTTCAAAGCCTTGGAGCTGATGTAATATTTAGTTAGTTTTTATAGTTCTTTCGCGCATTTTTTCTTTGTTGCTTGTGGTAAGTGAGGCTATCCGACAGAAATGAATGTTGCGTAAATATTCTCAGTATCTAAATCACGAATTCCCATCCCTTAAACGGCCCAATTAAGCGAAATCACATATGTCTTAGGCGCAAAATCCTAAAGAGCCTATTATGCCGGCATATAAACAGCAACTAAACGGGCTGGCCCACTTACTTATTGGGCCAGCCCACTTGATTTACGGTGGACCCCACACTCTAATTGGGCCGGCCCATTTGCTTTAAGGTGGACCCCACCCACTACTGGGCCGGCCCACTAACTGGCTGGGCCAGCCCAATTGCTTTTGTGGTGGACCCCACATACTAAATGGGCCGGCCCTTTAAGTGGAAAGTGGGACCCACCTATGTTTTTGGCCCGGCCCACTTTTTTGGTGGGCCGACCCACTTGCTATATGGTGGACCCCACATACTAAATGGGCCGGCCCTTTAACAGGAAAGTGGGACCCACCTGTGCTTTTGGCCCGGCCCACTATCTTGTTGGGCCGGCCCACTTGCTATATGGTGGACCCCACATACTAAATGGGCCGGCCCTTTAAGAGGAAAGTGGGACCCACCTGTGTTTTTGGCCCGGCCCACTAGCGGGTTGGGATGGCCCACTTGCTATATGGTGGACCCCACATACTAAATGGGCCGGCCCTTTAACAGAAAAATGGGACCCACCTGTGTTTTTGGCCCGGCCCACTATCTTGTTGGGTCGGCCCACTTGCTATATGGTGGACCCCACATACTAAATGGGCCGGACCTTTAACTGGAAAGTGGGACCCACCTGTGTTTTTGGCCCGGCCCACGATCTTGTTGGGCCGGCCCACTTGCTATATGGTGGACCCCACACACTAAATGGGCTGGCCCTTTAACAGGGAAGTGGGACCCAACTGTGCTTTTGGCCCGGCCCACTGGCTTGTTGGGCCAGCCCATTTGATCAAATATGGACCCCATGTACTAAATGGGCCGGCCTGATAGCAGGAAAGTGGGACCCTCATGCTAATTGGGATGGCCCAATAACTTCTTGGGCCGGCCCACTTGCTTTAAGGTGGACCCCACTTGTTAAATGGGCCAGCCCGGTAACAGGAAAGTGGGTCCCACATGTCTTGTGGGCTGGCCCTTTTGCCTGTTGACCGGTCAAACGAGTGCATTCGGCCCGGCCCATGTGCTTAGTGGGCCGTCCCATTAAAGTTTTGACCAGTCAACCTTAGAGGTTAGGCCCGGCCCACGTAACTAATGGACCAGCCCAGCTATATAGTTGACCGGTCAAACTAAGTCAGCTGGCCCGGCCCGTAAACTTAATGGGCCGGCCCGCTTAAGATGTGGCAGGCCTCGTGTGGGCCTACCACCTACCACGGGGTTTCAGCCGGTTAACGCCGTTAACTGCCAGTTAACGGCGTCTCCCACGTGTCAGTTTGCATGACGTCAGCAGTCAACGGGCTCCCGGAAACACTTGGGCAACGGTCCGATTTTCCGTGGCGGAAGGGCGCCCAAGCGCGACGGACCGAAAAATTCGTCGTAGGACTTTGCCTAACGCAGTTTCGACAACAGAACCCATATCGTCGGGTTAGGCCCATAGGCGACGAAAAATACCCCTTAGCGGACGATTTTGAGACGTTGTCTATCAGAACTTTTCTTGTAGTGACCCCGGCCTAACCCTAAACTCTATCTTACGAAGCCAAGCATGAAGAGAAGTGGTTTTGGGTTTCAAACATGGAAATTTCAAAAACCTCCCAAAAGCTTCATTCTAGAGTGACTAAGAAGGATCCATTCTTACCTTTTATTTTCGTGTTTTAAACATGTTCAAATCTTGGTCAAAACCGTTCGTACCTAGGATTTGACCAAGATTCAAATGGGCATAAAAATTCAAAAAAAAAATGAAAAACCAAAGCACATAGCCTTCTTATATATGTCATATAGTAAGCACTCAAGTTGATAAACAAAGTCTAGACATATTCAAACCAGAAAAATCATGTATCTACCCCTAACCCTAAACTTTGTCTTAATTATGAAGTCAAGCACGAAGAGAAGTCGTTTTGGGTTTCAAACATGGAAATTTCAAAAACCTCCCAAAAGCTTCATTTTAGAGTGACTAAGAAGGATCCATGCTTACCTTTTATTTTCATGTTTGAAACATGTTCAAATCTTGGTCAAAAAAATGAAAACCAAAGCACATAGTATTCTTATGTCATATAATAAGCATTCAAGTTGATAAACAAGGTCTAAACAAGGATACATGCTTCCCTTTTCATTTTCATGTTTTATACTTGTTTAAATCTTGGTCAAACCTAGGATTTGACCAAGATTCAAAATGTGCATCAAAATTAAAAAAAAATAGAAAAATTAAAAACCAAATTAAAGCACAAAGTTTTCTTATGTCATATAGTAAGCATTAAAGTTGATAAACAAGGTCTAGACACATATTCAAACAAGACAAATCATGTATGTATCTACACCCCGGCCTAACCCCTAAACTCTATCTTATGAAGTCAACAGCATGAAGAGAAGTGGTTTTGGGTTTCAAACATGGAAATTTCAAAAACCTCCCAAAAGCTTCATTTTAGAGTGACTAATATAAGAAGGATCCATGCTTAGCACCTTTTCATTTTCATATTTTAAACTTGTTTAAATCTGTGTCAAATTACACCTATGATTTGACCAAAAGATTCAAATGGGCATAAAATAAAAAAAATCAGAAAAATGAAAAACAAAAGCATATAGTCTTCTTATGTCATATAGTAAGCATTCAAGTTGATAAACAAGGTTTGGATATATTCAAACCTAGGCAAATCATGTATCTACCCCCTAGCCCCTAAACTCTATCTTATGAAGTCAAGCATGAAGAGAAGTGGTTTTGGGTTTCAAACATGAAAATTTCAAGAACATCCCAAAAACTTCATTTTAGAGTGACTATAAGAAGGATACATGCTTCCCCTTTTCATTTTCATGTTTTAAATTTGTTTAAATCTTGGTCAAACCTAGGATTTGACAAAGATTCAAATGTGCATCAAAATTAAAAAAAAATCAAAAAAATGAAAACCAAAGCACATAGTATTCTCATGTCACATATAGTAAGCATTCAAGTTGATAAACAAGGTCTAAACATATTCAAACAAGACAAATCATGTATCTACCCCCTAACCCTAAACTCTGTCTTATGAAGTCAAGCATGAAGAGAAGTGGTTTTGTGTTTCAAACATGGAAATTTCAAAAACCTCCCAAAAGCTTCATGTTATAGTGACTAAGAAGGTTACAAGCTTACCTTTTTATTTTCATGTGTTAAACTTGTTTAAATCTTGGTCAAACCTAGCTAGGATTTGACCAAGAGATTCAAATGGGCATAAGAATTCAAAAAAAAAACCAAAGCGCATGGTCTTCTTATGTCATATAGTAAGACATTCGAGTTGATAAACAAGGTCTAGAAATATTTAAAACAGACGAATCATGTATCTACCCCCTAACCATAAACTCTGTCTTGTAAAGTCAAGCATGAAGAGAAGTGGTTTTGGGTTTCAAACATGGAAATTTCAAAAACCTCCCAAAAGCTTCATTTTAGAGTAACTAAGAAGGATCCAGGCTTACCCTTTTCATTTTCATGTTTTTAACTTGTTCAAATCTTGGTCAAACTTAGGATTTGACCAAGATTCAAATGGGCATAAAAATTCAAAAAAAAATGAAAAACCAAAGCACATATATAGCCTTCTTATGTCATATAGTAAGCACTCAAGTTGATAAACATGGTCTAGACATATTCAAACCAGAGAAATCGATCATATATCTACCCCTAACCCTAAACTTTGTCTTCTGAAGTGTCGATCAAGCACGAAGAGAAGTCGTTTTGGGTTTCAAACATGGAAATTTCAAAAACTTCCCAAAAGCTTCACTTTGGAGTGACTAAGAAGGATCGATGCATGCTTACCTTTTCATTTTCATGTTTTAAACTTGTTTAATTAAATCTTGGTTAAACCTCGGATTTGACCAAGATCAAATGGGCATAAAAATTCAGTAAAAATAGAAAAAATGAAAACCAAAGCACATAGTATTCTTATGTCATATAGTAAGCATTCAAGTTGATAAACAAGGTCTAAACATTTTCAAACCAGACAAATCATGTATCTACCCCTAAACCTAAACTCTGTCTTATGAAGTCGATCAAGGGTGAAGAGAAGTGGTTTTGGATTTCAAACATGGAAATTTCAAAAACCTCCCAAAAGCTTCATTTTAGAGTGACTAAGAAGGATCCATGCATACCTTTTCATTTTCATGTTTTAAACTTGTTCAAATCTTGGTCAAACTTAGGATTTGACCAAGATTCAAATGGGCATAAAAATACTTAGAAAAATCATGTACGTATCTACCCCTAACCCTAAACTCTATCTTACGAAGTCAAGCATGAAGAGAAGTGGTTTATTTGGGTTTCAAACATGGAAATTTGAAGAACCCCCCAAAAGCTTCATTTTAGATTGACTAAAGGATCCAGCTCGGGATTACCTTTTATTTGCATGTTTTAAACTTGTTCAAATCTTGGTCAAACCGTACCTAGGATTTGACCAAGATTCAAATGGGCATAAAAATTCAAAAAATGAAAAACCAAAGAACATAGAGCCTTCTTACGTCATATAGTAACCACGCAAGTGTTGATAAACAAGGTCTAGACATATTCAAACCAGAAAAAAATCATGTATCTACCGCTAACCCTAAACTTTGTCTTATGAAGTCAAGCACGAAGAGAAGTCGTTTTGGATTTCAAACATGGAATTTTCAAAAACCTTCCCAAAAGATTCATTTTTGAGTGACTAAGAAGGATGCAGGCTTACCTTTTTATTTTCATGTTATAAACTTGTTTAAATCTTGGTTAAACCTCGGATTTGACCAAGATCAAATGGACATAAAAATTCAGAAAAAATCAAAAAATGAAAACCAAAGCACATAGTATTCTCATGTCACATATGGTAAGCATTCAAGTTGGTAAACAAGGTCTAAACATATTCAAACAAGACAAATCATGTATCTACCCCCTAACCCTAAACTCTGTCTTATGAAGTCAAGCATGTGTTTCAAACATGGAAATTTCAAAAACCTCCCAAAAGCTTCATTTTAGAGTGACTAAGAAGGATCCAGGCTTACATTTTCATTTTCATGTTTTAAACTTGTTCAAATCTTTGTCAAACTTATGATTTGACCAAATTCAAATGGGCATAAAAATTGGGAGGAATGGTACATGAATTACAATTCAAGAAAACACAAGGTAACTTAAATACTTGGATGCCCCAAAGATGTGTGGAAGCCCAAAACAATGGCAAAACATGTGCACACGCATCATCCAATTCAAGTAGAACACATACCAGGCACCAATAGTTTGACCTAAATTTGAAATCAAAGAGAAGGTGGTTAGGAAAAATCGAAATTGGCAAAGCAAAGCATGAAATCATGAATTTGTGATGCACTATAGCTATGAAAAGTATAAAACAATGCATACCAAAATGATTTTTTTAGAGGAATACTAGTTCAACTTATTTAATTTTATATTAGTAGCCCGAAATCAAACCAGTAGTTGGATATTTTTGAACTTGATCTGTAGTAGTGGGCAAAACCCTAGATTAACCTATTTAATCATAGATTCGTAGGTCGATTTTTCTACTTTTATATTATTACTATGCAGCACACGTGTGTTTGCCCGTCGAGTGAAACTCGGAGGAAGAGTGATCACTCGGAAGGAGAGAAGAAGGGAGAGAATTATGGTGTCTGCCCTTTTTCGGGTGATGATGTTGACTGTTCTGCAGGTTTTGTCAGCGAGCAGGAGGTGCGAGCGAGCGAGCGAGTCGAGCGAGTCGAGCGAGGCCGAGAATGAGAGAATTTTTTTTTGTGAGAGGGACAACCGAATCCTGAAGGACCCAGAGACTTCCAGTACGCATCCTGATGAGTTTGCGTACCTACCGCACTTGGCTTGTGCTCACTGAAGTGTGGGACCTCACGCATGGGCACCACACGTAAGTGACAGACCTGTTGGTTTAAAAACTCGGTTGATTATTAAACTACTCCTATGGATTCAAGGGTAGGAAAGCCAAGTTAACTCATTTACATGACATTATTTTTTCCATGAAGCCAAGTTAACTCATCTATCAATTGGTACATTTTGGAGTGACTAAGAAGGATCCAGACTTACTTTTTCATTTTCATGTTTTAAACATGTTTAAATCGTGGTCAAACCTATGATTTGACCAAGATTCAAATGGGCATAAAAATTCAAAAAAATCAAAAAAAAATGAAAAACAAAAGCACGTCATCTTCTTATGTCATATAGTAAGCATTCAAGGTGATAAACAAGGTCTGACATATTCAAACCACAAAAATCATGTATCTACCCCCTAACCCTAAACTCTGTCTTATGAAGTCACGCACGATGAGAAGTTGTTTTGGGTTTCAAACATGGACATTTCAAAAACCCTCCCAAAAGCTTCATTTTGGAGTGACTAAGAAGGATACAAGCTTACCTTTTCATTTTCATGTGTTAAACTTGTTTAAATCTTGGTCAAACCTAGCTAGGATTTGACCAAGAGATTCAAATGGGCATAAAAATTTTAAAAAAAATGAAAAACCAAAGCGCATGGTCTTCTTATGTCATATAGTAAGGCATTCAGGTTGATAAACAAGGTCTAGACATATTCAAACCAGACAAATCATGTATCTACCCCTAAGAAGGATCCAGGCTTACCCTTTTCATTTTCATGTTTTAAACTTGTTCAAATCTTGGTCAAACTTATATTAGGATTTGACCAAGATTCAAATGGGCGTAAAAATACTTCGAAAAATCATGTATGTATCTACCCCGGCCTAACCCTAAACTCTATCTTACGAAGCCAAGCATGAAGAGAAGTGGTTTTGGGTTTCAAACATGGAAATTTCAAAAACCTCCCAAAAGCTTCATTCTAGAGTGACTAAGAAGGATCCATTCTTACCTTTTATTTTCGTGTTTTAAACATGTTCAAATCTTGGTCAAAACCGTTCGTACCTAGGATTTGACCAAGATTCAAATGGGCATAAAAATTCAAAAAAAATGAAAAACCAAAGAACATAGCCTTCTTATATATGTCATATAGTAAGCACTCAAGTTGATAAACAAAGGCTAGACATATTCAAACCAGAAAAAATCATGTATCTACCCCTAACCCTAAACTTTGTCTTAATTATGAAGTCAAGCACGAAGAGAAGTCGTTTTGGGTTTCAAACATGGAAATTTCAAAAACCTCCCAAAAGCTTTATTTTAGAGTGACTAAGAAGGATCCATGCTTACCTTTTATTTTCATGTTTGAAACATGTTCAAATCTTGGTCAAAAAAATGAAAACCAAAGCACATAGTATTCTTATGTCATATAGTAAGCATTCAAGTTGATAAACAAAGGTCTAAACAAGGATACATGCTTCCCTTTTCATTTTCATGTTTTATACTTGTTTAACTCTTGGTCAAACCTAGGATTTGACCAAGATTCAAAATGTGCATCAAAATTCAAAAAAAAATAGAAATATTAAAAACCAAATTAAAGCACAAAGTTTTCTTATGTCATATAGTAAGCATTAAAGTTGATAAACAAGGTCTAGACACATATTCAAACAAGACAAATCATGTATGTATCTACACCCCTAACCCCTAAACTCTATCTTATGAAGTCAACAGCATGAAGAGAAGTGGTTTTGGGTTTCAAACATGGAAATTTCAAAAACCTCCCAAAAGCTTCATTTTAGAGTGACTAATATAAGAAGGATCCATGCTTAGCACCTTTTCATTTTCATATTTTAAACTTGTTTAAATCTGTGTCAAATTACACCTATGATTTGACCAAAAGATTCAAATGGGCATAAAATTAAAAAAAATTCAGAAAAATGAAAACAAAAGCATATAGTCTTCTTATGTCATATAGTAAGCATTCAAGTTGATAAACAAGGTTTGGACATATTCAAACCTAGGCAAATCATGTATCTACCCCCTAGCCCCTAAACTCTATCTTATGAAGTCAAGCATGAAGAGAAGTGGTTTTGGGTTTCAAACATGAAAATTTCAAGAACATCCCAAAAACTTCATTTTAGAGTGACTATAAGAAGGATACATGCTTCCCCTTTTCATTTTCATGTTTTATACTTGTTTAAATCTTGGTCAAACCTAGGATTTGACAAAGATTCAAATGTGCATCAAAATTAAAAAAAATCAAAAAAATGAAAACCAAAGCACATAGTATTCTCATGTCACATATAGTAAGCATTCAAGTTGATAAACAAGGTCTAAACATATTCAAACAAGACAAATCATGTATCTAGCCCCTAACCCTAAACTCTGTCTTATGAAGTCAAGCATGAAGAGAAGTGGTTTTGTGTTTCAAACATGGAAATTTCAAAAACCTCCCAAAAGCTTCATTTTAGAGTGACTAAGAAGGATACAAGCTTACCTTTTCATTTTCATGTGTTAAACTTGTTTAAATCTTGGTCAAACCTAGCTAGGATTTGACCAAGAGATTCAAATGGGCATAAGAATTCAAAAAAAAACCAAAGCGCATGGTCTTCTTATGTCATATAGTAAGACATTCGAGTTGATAAACAAGGTCTAGAAATATTTAAAACAGACAAATCATGTATCTACCCCCTAACCATAAACTCTGTCCTGTAAAGTCAAGCAAGAAGAGAAGTGGTTTTGGGTTTCAAACATGGAAATTACAAAAACCTCCCAAAAGCTTCATTTTAGAGTGACTAAGAAGGATCCAGGCTTACCCTTTTCATTTTCATGTTTTAAACTTGTTCAAATCTTGGTCAAACTTAGGATTTGACCAAGATTCAAATGGGCATAAAAATTCAAAAAAAAAATGAAAAACCAAAGCACATATATAGCCTTCTTATGTCATATAGTAAGCACTCAAGTTGATAAACATGGTCTATACATATTCAAACCAGAGAAATTGATCATATATCTACCCCTAACCCGAAACTTTATCTTCTGAAGTGTCGATCAAGCACGAAGAGAAGTCGTTTTGTGTTTCAAACATGGAAATTTCAAAAACTTCCCAAAAGCTTCACTTTGGAGTGACTAAGAAGGATCGATGCATGCTTACCTTTTCATTTTCATGTTTTATACTTGTTTAATTAAATCTTGGTTAAACCTAGGATTTGACCAAGATCAAATGGGCATAAAAATTCAGTAAAAATAGAAAAAATGAAAACCAAAGCACATAGTATTCTTATGTCATATAGTAAGCATTCAAGTTGATAAACAAGGTCTAAACATTTTCAAACCAGACAAATCATGTATCTACCCCTAAACCTAAACTCTATCTTATGAAGTCGATCAAGGATGAAGAGAAGTGGTTTTGGGTTTCAAACATGGAAATTTCAAAAACCTCCCAAAAGCTTCATTTTAGAGTGACTAAGAAGGATCCATGCATACCTTTTCATTTTCATGTTTTAAACTTGTTCAAATCTTGGTCAAACTTAGGATTTGACCAAGATTCAAATGGGCATAAAAATACTTAGAAAAATCATGTACGTATCTACCCCTAACCCTAAACTCTATCTTACGAAGTCAAGCATGAAGAGAAGTGGTTTATTTGGGTTTCAAACATGGAAATTTGAAGAACCCCCCAAAAGCTTCATTTTAGATTGACTAAATGATCCAGCTCGGGATTACCTTTTATTTGCATGTTTTAAACTTGTTCAAATCTTGGTCAAACCGTACCTAGGATTTGACCAAGAATCAAATGGGCATAAAAATTCAAAAAATGAAAAACCAAAGAACATAGAGCCTTCTTACGTCATATAGTAACCACGCAAGTGTTGATAAACAAGGTCTAGACATATTCAAACCAGAAAAAAATCATGTATCTACCCCTAACCCTAAACTTTGTCTGATGAAGTCAAGCACGAAGAGAAGTCGTTTTGGATTTCAAACATGGAATTTTCAAAAACCTTCCCAAAAGATTCATTTTTGAGTGACTAAGAAGGATGCAGGCTTACCTTTTTATTTTCATGTTATAAACTTGTTTAAATCTTGGTTAAACCTCGGATTTGACCAAGATCAAATGGACATAAAAATTCAGAAAAAATCAAAAAAATGAAAACCAAAGCACATAGTATTCTCATGTCACATATAGTAAGCATTCAAGTTGATAAACAAGGTCTAAACATATTCAAACAAGACAAATCATGTATCTACCCCCTAACCCTAAACTCTGTCTTATGAAGTCAAGCATGAAGAGAAGTGGTTTTGTGTTTCAAACATGGAAATTTCAAAAACCTCCCAAAAGCTTCATTTTAGAGTGACTAAGAAGGATCCAGGCTTACCTTTTCATTTTCATGTTTTAAACTTGTTCAAATCTTGGTCAAACTTATGATTTAACCAAATTCAAATGGGAATAAAAATTGGGAGGAATGGTACATGAATTACAATTCAAGAAAACACAAAGTAACTTAAATACTTGGATGCCCCAAAGATGTGTGGAAGCCCAAAACAATGGCAAAACATGTGCACACGCAGCATCCAATTCAAGTAGAACACATACCAGGCACCAATAGTTTGACCTAAATTTGAAATCAAAGAGAAGGTGGTTAGAAAAAATCGAAATTGGCAAAGCAAAGCATGAAATCATGAATTTGTGATGCACTATAGCTATGAAAAGTATAAAACAATGCATACCAAAATGATTTTTTTAGAGGAATACTAGTTCAACTTATTTAATTTTATATTAGTAGCCCGAAATCGAACCAGTAGTTGGATATTTTTGAACTTGATCTGTAGTAGTGGGCAAAACCCTAGATTAACCTATTTAATCATAGTTTCGTCGGTCGATTTTTCTACTTTAATATTATTACTATGCAGCACAAGTGTGTTTGCCCATCGAGTGAAACTCGGAGGAAGAGGGATCACTCGGAAGGAGAGAAGAAGGGAGAGAATTATGGTGTCTGCCCTTTTTCGGGTGATGATGTTGACTGTTCTGCAGGTTTTGTCAGCGAGCAGGAGGTGCGAGCGAGCGAGCGAGTCGAGCGAGGCCGAGAATGAGAGAATTTTTTTTGTGAGAGGGACAACCGAATCCTGAAGGACCCAGAGACTTCCAGTACGCATCCTGATGAGTTTGCGTACCTACCGCACTTGGCTTGTGCTCACTGAAGTGTGGGACCTCACGCATGGGCACCACACGTAAGTGATAGACCTGTTGGTTTAAAAACTCGGTTGATTATTATACTACTCCTATGGATTCAAGGGTAGGAAAGACAAGTTAACTCATTTACATGACATTATTTTTTCCATGAAGCCAAGTTAACTCATCTATCAATTGGTACATTTTGGAGTGACTAAGAAGGATCCAGACTTACTTTTTCATTTTCATTTTTTTAAACATGTTTAAATCGTGGTCAAACCTATGATTTGACCAATATTCAAAGGGGCATAAAAATTCAAAAAAATCAAAAAAAAATGAAAAACAAAAGCACGTCGTCTTCTTATGTCATATAGTAAGCATTCAAGGTGATAAACAAGGTCTGACATATTAAAACCACAAAAATCATGTATCTAACCCCTAACCCTAAACTCTGTCTTATGAAGTCAGGCACGATGAGAAGTTGTTTTGGGTTTCAAACATGGACATTTCAAAAACCCTCCCAAAAGCTTCATTTTGGAGTGACTAAGAAGGATACAAGCTTACCTTTTCATTTTCATGTGTTAAACTTGTTTAAATCTTGGTCAAACCTAGCTAGGATTTGACCAAGAGATACAAATGGGCATAAAAATTTAAAAAAAAAAGAAAAACCAAAGCGCATGGTCTTCTTATGTCATATAGTAAGGCATTCAAGTTGATAAACAAGGTCTAGACATATTTAAACCAGACAAATCATGTATCTACCCCTAAGAAAGATCCAGGCTTACCCTTTTCATTTTCATGTTTTAAACTTGTTCAAATCTTGGTCAAACTTATATTAGGATTTGACCAAGATTCAAATGGGCGTAAAAATACTTCAAAAAATCATGTATGTATCTACCCCGGCCTAACCCTAAACTCTATCTTATGAAGCCAAGCATGAAGAGAAGTGGTTTTGGGTTTCAAACATGGAAATTTCAAAAACCTCCCAAAAGCTTCATTCTAGAATGACTAAGAAGGATCCATTCTTACCTTTTATTTTCGTGTTTTAAACATGTTCAAATCTTGGTCAAAACCGTTCGTACCTAGGATTTGACCAAGATTCAAATGGGCATAAAAATTCAAAAAAAATGAAAAACCAAAGCACATAGCACTACAAGAAAAACCTCCCATAGAGACATTTTACTAGAGACACTTCCTACTTTGCCTCTTTAAAAATCACATTAAGACACTTTGCATGTTGTAGTGGCACTTTTTGAGACACTTCAGAAATAGTCTCATATGTAGATACTTTAGTTGAGACATTTCTGTAAGGGGTTGCACTTTTCATTCTATGGACAACTTATGAGACACTCCAAAGTGTAACAAATAAGTTATCAAGAGGCAACCCGTGAGACACTTCGTTGTATGTCTTTAATTTTTATCTAAAGGCATTGTTTGAGGCATTTTGCTTGTTCTCTAGAGACATTTGTTCTATGTTTGGGTCATGGTGGATAATACTAATTAGAAATTTGTTCCAAGTATCAACATATACATGTGAAAGGGTGAGATGGTTAATGGAATAAGTCTTAATCACTAAGGTCATGAGTTCGAGTATCGCTTTTCACATGGTTTCTTTTCATTTATTTACTCTAGAGACACAATATAATGCCACTTTTATGTCTTCTAAAATGTAAAGACATTATTACTATTGTCCTTACCACGTAGAGACACCGCCCGTAGTGACAGTTTTGAGACAATATGGAAAGTGCCTCTATAACTATGTAGGAGCAATTTAAGTGTCTCTACGGGACCAAAATAGTGTCTCTACATGCCAATTCTCTTGTAGTGTAGCCTTCTTATATATGTCATATAGTAAGCACTCAAGTTGATAAACAAAGTCTAGACATATTCAAACCAGAAAAATCATGTATCTACCCCTAACCCTAAACTTTGTCTTAATTATGAAGTCAAGCACGAAGAGAAGTCGTTTTGGGTTTCAAACATGGAAATTTCAAAAACCTCCCAAAAGCTTCATTTTAGAGTGACTAAGAAGGATCCATGCTTACCTTTTATTTTCATGTTGAAACATGTTCAAATCTTGGTCAAAAAAATGAAAACCAAAGCACATAGTATTCTTATGTCATATAGTAAGCATTCAAGTTGATAAACAAGGTTTGGACATATTCAAACCTAGGCAAATCATGTATCTACCCCCTAGCCCCTAAACTCTATCTTATGAAGTCAAGCATGAAGAGAAGTGGTTTTGGGTTTCAAACATGAAAATTTCAAGAACATCCCAAAAACTTCATTTTAGAGTGACTATAAGAAGGATACATGCTTCCCCTTTTAATTTTCATGTTTTATACTTGTTTAAATCTTGGTCAAACCTAGGATTTGACAAAGATTCAAATGTGCATCAAAATTAAAAAAATCAAAAAAATGAAAACCAAAGCACATAGTATTCTCATGTCACATATAGTAAGCATTCAAGTTGATAAACAAGGTCTAAACATATTCAAACAAGACAAATCATGTATCTACCCCCTAACCCTAAACTCTGTCTTATGAAGTCAAGCATGAAGAGAAGTGGTTTTGTGTTTCAACCATGGAAATTTCAAAAACCTCCCAAAAGCTTCATTTTAGAGTGACTAAGAAGGATACAAGCTTACCTTTTCATTTTCATGTGTTAAACTTGTTTAAATCTTGGTCAAACCTAGCTAGGATTTGACCAAGAGATTCAAATGGGCATAAGAATTCAAAAAAAACAAAGCGCATGGTCTTCTTATGTCATATAGTAAGACATTCGAGTTGATAAACAAGGTCTAGAAATATTTAAAACAGACGAATCATGTATCTACCCCCTAACCATAAACTCTGTCTTGTAAAGTCAAGCATGAAGAGAAGTGGTTTTGGGTTTCAAACATGGAAATTTCAAAAACCTCCCAAAAGCTTCATTTTAGAGTGACTAAGAAGGATCCAGGCTTACCCTTTTCATTTTCATGTTTTAAACTTGTTCAAATCTTGGTCAAACTTAGGATTTGACCAAGATTCAAATGGGCATAAAAATTCAAAAAAAATGAAAAACCAAAGCACACATATAGCCTTATTATGTCATATAGTAAGCACTCAAGTTGATAAACATGGTCTATACATATTCAAACCAGAGAAATCGATCATATATCTACCCCTAACCCTAAACTTTGTCTTCTGAAGTGTCGATCAAGCACGAAGAGAAGTCGTTTTGGGTTTCAAACATGGAAATTTCAAAAACTTCCCAAAAGCTTCACTTTGGAGTGACTAAGAAGGATCGATGCATGCTTACCTTTTCATTTTCATGTTTTGTACTTGTTTAATTAAATCTTGGTTAAACCTAGGATTTGACCAAGATCAAATGGGCATAAAAATTCAGTAAAAATAGAAAAAATGAAAACCAAAGCACATAGTATTCTTATGTCATATAGTAAGCATTCAAGTTGATAAACAAGGTCTAAACATTTTCAAACCAGACAAATCATGTATCTACCCCTAAACCTAAACTCTGTCTTATGAAGTCGATCAAGGATGAAGAGAAGTGGTTTTGGGTTTCAAACATGGAAATTTCATAAACCTCCCAAAAGCTTCATTTTAGAGTGACTAAGAAGGATCCATGCATACCTTTTCATTTTCATGTTTTAAACTTGTTCAAATCTTGGTCAAACTTAGGATTTGACCAAGATTCAAATGGGCATAAAAATACTTAGAAAAATCATGTACGTATCTACCCCTAACCCTAAACTCTATCTTACGAAGTCAAGCATGAAGAGAAGTGGTTTATTTGGGTTTCAAACATGGAAATTTGAAGAACCCCCCAAAAGCTTCATTTTAGATTGACTAAAGGATCCAGCTCGGGATTACCTTTTATTTGCATGTTTTAAACTTGTTCAAATCTTGGTCAAACCGTACCTAGGATTTGACCAAGATTCAAATGGGCATAAAAATTCAAAAAATGAAAAACCAAAGAACATAGAGCCTTCTTACGTCATATAGTAACCACGCAAGTGTTGATAAACAAGGTCTAGACATATTCAAACCAGAAAAAAATCATGTATCTACCCCTATCCCTAAACTTTGTCTTATGAAGTCAAGCACGTAGAGAAGTCGTTTTGGATTTCAAACATGGAATTTTCAAAAACCTTCCCAAAAGATTCATTTTTGAGTGACTAAGAAGGATGCAGGCTTACCTTTTTATTTTCATGTTATAAACTTGTTTAGATCTTGGTTAAACCTCGGATTTGACCAAGATCAAATGGACATAAAAATTCAAAAAAAATCAAAAAAATGAAAACCAAAGCACATAGTATTCTCATGTCACATATAGTAAGCATTCAAGTTGATAAACAAGGTCTAAACATATTCAAACAAGACAAATCATGTATCTACCCCCTAACCCTAAACTCTGTCTTATGAAGTCAAGCATGAAGAGAAGTGGTTTTGTGTTTCAAACATGGAAATTTCAAAAACCTCCCAAAAGCTTCATTTTAGAGTGACTAAGAAGGATCCAGGCTTACCTTTTCATTTTCATGTTTTAAACTTGTTCAAATCTTGGTCAAACTTATGATTTGACCAAATTCAAATGGGCATACAAATTGGGAGGAATGGTACATGAATTACAATTCAAGAAAACACAAGGTAACTTAAATACTTGGATGCCCCAAAGATGTGTGGAAGCCCAAAACAATGGCAAAACATGTGCACACGCAGCATCCAATTCAAGTAGAACACATACCAGGCACCAATAGTTTGACCTAAATTTGAAATCAAAGAGAAGGTGGTTAGAAAAAATCGAAATTGGCAAAGCAAAGCATGAAATCATGAATTTGTTGATTCACTATAGCTATGAAAAGTATAAAACAATGCATACCAAAATGATTTTTTTAGAGGAATACTAGTTCAACTTATTTAATTTTATATTAGTAGCCCGAAATCGAACCAGTAGTTGGATATTTTTGAACTTGGTCTGTAGTAGTGGGCAAAACCCTAGGTTAACCTATTTAATCACAGATTCGTAGGTCGATTTTTCTACTTTTATATTATTACTATACAGCACACGTGTGTTTGCCCGTCGAGTGAAACTCGGAGGAAGAGGGATCACTCGGAAGGAGAGAAGAAGGGAGAGAATTATGGTGTCTACCCTTTTTCGGGTGATGATTTTGACTGTTCTGCAGGTTTTGTCAGCGAGCAGGAGGTGCGAGCGAGTCGAGCGAGGCCGAGAATGAGAGAATATTTTTTTGTGAGAGGGACAACCGAATCCTGAAGGGCCTAGAGTCTTCCAGTACGCATCCTGATGAGTTTGCGTACCTGATACGTCCCAAACGTATCTATAATTTCTTATGTTCCATGCTACTTTTATGATGATACTCACATGTTTTATACACATTATATGTCATTATTATTCATTTTCCGGCACTAACCTATTGACGAGATGCCGAAGAGCCGATTCTTTGTTTTCTGCTGTTTTTGGTTTCAGAAATCCTAGTAAGGAAATATTCTCGGAATTGGACGAAATCAACGCCCAGGGTCCTATTTTTCCACGAAGCTTCCAGAAGTCCGAAGAGGAAATGAAGTGGGGCCACGAGGTGGCGACACACTAGGGCGGCGCGGCTTGGGCCCTGGCCGCGCGGCCCTGTTGTGTGGGCCCCTCGTGACGCCCCCTGACCTGCCCTTCCGCCTACATATAGTCTTCGTCGCGAAACCCCCAGTACCGAGAGCCACGATACGGAAAACCTTCCAGAGACGCAGCCGCCGCCAATCCCATCTCGGGGGATTCAGGAGATCGCCTCCGGCACCCTGCCGGAGAGGGGAATCATCTCCCGGAGGTCTCTTCATCGCCATGATCGCCTCCGGATCGATGTGTGAGTAGTCCACCCCTGGACTATGGGTCCATAGCAGTAGCTAGATGGTTGTCTTCTCCTCATTGTGCTATCATGTTAGATCTTGTGAGCTGCCTATCATGATCAAGATCATCTATTTGTAATGCTACATGTTGTGTTTGTTGGGATCCGATGAATATTGAATACTATGTCAAGTTGATTATCAATCTATCATATATGTTATTTATGTTCTTGCATGCTCTCCGTTGCTAGTAGAGGCTCTGGCCAAGTTGATACTTGTGACTCCAAGAGGGAGTATTTATGCTCGATAGTGGGTTCATGCCTCCATTAAATGCAGGACGATGTGAGAAAGTTCTAAGGTTGTGGATGTGCTGTTGCCACTAGGGATAAAACATCGATGCTTTGTCTAAGGATATTTGTGTTGATTACATTACGCACCATACTTAATGCAATTGTCTGTTGCTTGCAACTTAATACCAGAAGGGGTTCGGATGATAACCTGAAAGTGGACTTTTTAGGCATAGATGCATGCTGGATAGCGGTCTATGTACTTTGTCGTAATGCCCTGATTAAATCTCATAGTACTCATCATGATATATGTATGTGCATTGTTATTCCTTCTTTATTTGTCAATTGCCCAACTGTAATTTGTTCACCCAACATCTGTTTATCTTATGGGAGAGACACCACTAGTGAACTGTGGACCCCGGTCCTATTCTTTACATCTGAAATACAATCTACTGCAATTGTTCTTTACTGTTCTTCGCAAACAACCATCATCTTCCACACAATACGTTTAATCCTTTGTTTTCAGCAAGCCGGTGAGATTGACAACCTCACTGTTACGTTGGGGCAAAGTACTGTGATTGTGTTGTGCAGGTTCCACGTTGGCGCCGGAATCCCTGGTGTTGTGCCGCACTACACTCCGCTGCCATCAACCTTCAACGTGCTTCTTGGCTCCTACTGGTTCGATAAACCTTGGTTTCTTACTGAGGGAAACTTGCTTCTATACGCATCATACCTTCCACTTGGGGTTCCCAACGGACGTGTGCTTTACGCGTATCAAGCTAAATTTTTGGCGCCGTTGCCGGGGAGATCAAGACACGCTGCAAGGGGAGTCTCCACTTCCAATCTCTTTACTTTGTTTTTGTCTTGCTTTACTTTATTTTATTTACTACTTTGTTTGCTGCACTAAAACAAAAACACAAAAAAAATTAGTTGCTAGCTTTACTTTATTTACTATCCTGTTTGCGTTCTCTATATTAAAAACACAAAAAAAATTAGTTACTTGCATTTACTTTGTTTTGTTATCATGTCTAGCTCTGTACCTGTTACTTCCTCACCTGAGGAATTAGTTTTTACTTTCAAACAAGGGGATGAGGAGAGTTTTAAAGATGCTTGGTCTAGAATTTTTTATTCTTATCGTAAAGCTGAACCTCAAATGACTCAAAGTTTGCTCCTTAGTAACTTTTATTTTGGGCTTATGATTCGCTATAGATATGCCTTAGATGCTGTAGTGGGAGGAGATTTCCTTCATTGCAATGGAGATCAAGCTTTTAATGCCATAAAGAAATTGGTTGCATCTCATAGTTCAGCTAATAACTTTGATTCAGCTCTTATTAGCATCTATAATAGATTAAACACTCTTGAGACAAGTGCATCTTACTTGAAAGAAAATTATAGTTATGTTTGTAACCGTCTTGATCAAGTTTTAGTGAACTCTGAACCTTCAAAATGGGACCCTACTATTAAAGTTGTTATTGGTGGTGAAACTTTTCATGCCCGTTGTGATATTATGTCTGAATTTTGCCTTATGCCTAAGAGTATTTATGAATCTTTGACACTTTGGGGACTCGTTGAAGGGGGAGAAGGAATAACTCTTATTGATAACTCTGTTATAATTCCTAAGGGAATAGCCGAGGGTGTGCATACAACCATTCTTGGAAGAACAGTATCCACTGATTATCTTGTTATTGAATGTGTAGGAACAGGACAAATCACACTTGGAAGATCCCTGCTGAAACTATTGGGAGCAATCATAGATGTGGGAGAAGGCACCCTAAAATTCACCTCTACACCCGGAGGAAGACATGTATTCCCTAAACCAAAGAGTAAGAAAAAGAATAAGAAGGGTATGCATAAAGCCCGAGGTAATGTTGATGCTTCATCTCTTGATAATACTTGATTCACACTTTCTGCGCCTAGCTGAAAGGCGTTAAAGAAAAGCGCTTATGGCAGACAACCCATCATTTTACTTCTGCACTTTTGTTTTATATTTGAGTCTTGGAAGTTGTTACTACTGTAGCAACCTCTCCTTATCTTTATTTTATTGCATTTTTGTGCCAAGTAAAGTCTTTGATAGTAAAGTCAATACTAGATTTGGATTACTGTGCAGAAACAGATTTCTTGCTGTCACGAATTTGGGTATGGTTCTTTGTAGGTAACTCAGAAAAATCTGCCAATTTACGTACGTGATCCGCAGATATGTACGCAACTTTCATTAAATTTGGGCATTTTCATCTGAGCAAGTCTGGTGCCTCTAAAAAAATTGTCTTTACGGACTGTTCTGTTTTGACAGATTCTGCCTTTTATTTCGCATTGCCTATTTTGCTATATTTGATAGATTTCTTTGTTCCATTAACTTTCAGTAGCTTTGTGCAATGTCCAGAAGTGTTAAGAATGATTATGTCACCTCTGAATATATGAATTATGCACTGACCCTCTAATGAGTTTGTTTTGAGTTTGGTGTGGAGGAAGTTTTCAAGGGTCAAGAGAGGAGGACGATACAATCTCTACTATTAAGAGCAAACTGGTGAATGCCTGGTGTCACATTTTTAGGATGGACAATAATACCCCCCACGTCCAAAAATTACAAACAACATGCCACCCCGCACTCTCTCCAATCCTCTCCTAAAAACGCTCTCACCTCTTTGTAATCCCAACCGCATACCATAATCCGCTCATCTCCCCCGGAGTGGTTTTTTTCTGTTGCAAACTAACCTCAACGGGAGAGATATAAGGAAGACTTATCCACACGACTTGGCATCTAACAAACTCTATCTATACCCCTAATAATAAAGGCAAAAGTGTTTCCGTGGTTTGGTTCGTCAAAGTAAGCTTCGTCCGTCCGTTAGGGCGCCTTCGTCCGTCGTCATAAGCTTGCTCGCGCTTTACCGTTACCGGCGCGGACTCTTCCTAACCAGAGTCGTAGTTACCTACGTCCGGCTTTATCTTGGCTTGTGCTGGCTCTAATCTGTGTACAACACGACCACACAACACGATGGATCCAGCTCAATACAAGCCTGTACGTCACGAGCACACGAGCTGTCAAATCCGTCCGGCTACAAGAAAAAAGCACAAATCAATCTATTTCAAGCCGGCGGTCCCGCCCTGTGGTCTCTGTTGCCGGTCCGGTCAACCTCGCCATCTGCTGCCGATGAAGTCAATCTTGCCTACTGATTCACGTCGCGTTATACTGATCCTGGTGGCCGATCGATCGCGTCGCCCGACTACCGCCGCTAGAGATCGATCGCCCGCCCGACTATCGTCAGGTACGACGAGTCGGAGGTGCTACGGTTGTGGAGGAGGAGCTTGCATAGGCTGCACCATCGTCGGCACTGGCCGTACAAATCCCGCAAGCCGTTCTTCGCTGTGGGTCGTCGATCTGCCAAGAGCAATTTTATCAACAGAAGAACAGAGTGGACATGCCCAGCGGACATGATTGGGCAGAAAACGAAGGTAAACTGTACCTCAAACCGACATATCTGAGGCATGAACGCCTACTTCCGCGTGGTAAGGAACAGTGAAGAACTTACCTCACTTGCTGATGGCATCCGCCCAACAATGGATTCATCGACCGCTAGATAAGCGACTACAGAAATTTGGAGGAGGTGACTACAGAGTGACGAGAAGCGGCATTAGAGCAGGCAGAGCTAGCAGCAACGAGCTGTGGCAAAAATGAGACCAAACTTTTGTTGAACATAGAGGGAGCTAAGGACGAAGAATAATACAGAGCAAAGATTCAGCAAGGGCTTGAACTTTAATAAGTACATAGCTTGTTTCCTGAACACATTGTCGTTGCACTGAGTGAACGAACCAAGCAACGGATTTCCTACGTCAAGTAATTAATTATTCATGTTTGTTGTTCACAGCTCTATAATTTACTATTTTCGCTCCTGTGTATAATACACAGTATAGTATACAGATTATTGTTCATATATTTGCAGTGAATCGAAATAATAATAGGTTGATCTGTCAGCTCCGGCATCTTCGAGAGCGTTGTCATGCCCTATTATTAATAATTATGTTTGCATTAATTGGATTTAATTGGTTCATCAGTTCGGTATTGCGAAAAAATAAAATAAATAAAAAATAATTGTCTTTCGCGACGGAACTTCTTATTTTCTTCCGGTGCAACGCACGGGCAATTTTCCTATCTGATTCTAAAGAAATCCGCTTAACAAACTCTCTTTGTATCTTTGTTTCAAAAAAAAAACTCTCTCTACATCTTTCTGCACAGCTGCCCGAACCCACCGTCTCCGTCGCAAATCGCTTGTGCCTATGAAACCCTCCCCAGCCGCTGCCTGGGCTTCGTTGCGTTTGCGTGCCGACGATCGCTGGTGCCCATGAGGTCGGTCTTGGACTACTCTCCTTCGCAGTGTGGGTGCGCTAGCCAGCGCGACAAACAAAGCGGTAGTCATCAGCATACCGTACTACAAGATGCTCGAGCAACAGGCATGCTCCGCTTGCTCGAGTGCAAGTATGTACCACGACATGCTCCGGTGAGGCGGTGCAGCAGGGGACAGGTTAGCGGCAAGTCGGCAACATGACTTGGAGACAGGAGAAGAGTCGAAGGTGGCTGGGACGATGTCGAGACTTGAGCGTTGGGCGCAGGCGTTTCCGTTCTGGTCAGGTTCTAGACCAATACCTTTTTTCTAGACCAATACCTATGTGTTTCGCAAGGTATTTGGGGCTGATCAGAGTCCAAAGATGGGTGGAAGCAACGGCGACTGAGGAATGCACGCATCACCTACTTCGCTTCTTGTTGTTTGCATCTGACAGTCTCACCATGGTCGTTGGGGAACCGAAGCGAGATCGTGGGAAATGTTTTGGCTCTCATATGCGGTGAGTTCTTGCTCCCTGAGATTTTCCTGCACGCTCCAGCGTTCAGCCCGTGAAGAAGGTGGCCGGAGGTAAAACTAGCACAGCCACGGTCAAGGGCTCAAGGCCATGCTCTCCAAGACTCCAACACAGACTGAAAGCTATTTGTGCTGGATGGTGCCTGTCACTCTGTCAGCCTACGTTGTCCTCTCCCCCACTAGAGTATGAGCAGTCACTCCGAGGATGTTTGTCCAAGAACAATCAGAGGCTCAGGCTCTGCATGCGCAGCGTACCGGAGGAAGCTTCACTTTCTTGGGTGTCCACAAATCTGAACTTTTGTAGTTGTCAGACGATGGCGTGGTACTATTCTCCACAGCATGGATGCCAAACGATGGATTACAGGTGTGAAAATACATGGAGTTGGACATGGTTTTGAAGGTGGCTCTGAACATGCATATGATCAAGAGACAGGGATATTGTTCTACATGTTTCCCCTCTTCATCACTCTTCCGCTCAATCTGATACTATAGGTGTAATGCATGATGGTGCAGTGGTGTCTCTAATGCACAGAGATGGAGATGAGCAATCATGGTGTGGTGTCGTCCTTGTGCTCTTTTTTTAGATGACCATCCTTTTGTGTTGGTAAGCATTCTGGGTTTCTTTGTTGCCATAGGTTTAATACTTTGCTCTAAAGTACAGAGGATTCTCTTTGATCCGGTACGAAACAGAATGCCCTGCGTTTGTGTATGCTCAAAGGAAGCATTTCTATTTAAATTGGATGTTTATAGGGTGTTCTAACTATCATGCACTTAATATTTTGTAATATCTACGATGAAGAATATATGTTAATTTGTACACAGTGAAGGACTGAAGGTTAAATATCCTTGTCTCTACCGAACAAATCCGTCCTCTTAACAAACTATTTTTGTTTTTGAAACCTCAACAAACTATCTTATTACAAAGAAAATTCACGTAATAAAATTTATCTCTATTTTAAAGCAAAAACTCATGTAACCTATTAAGTCTAGAGAGTTCATGTGTATCTTCTTTTTTCGATATTTGACATAGATTGACAGGGTCAATGAGTGTGAGGAGCACCATCTGGTTGCTCAATGGCGGGTTGGTAACAAAGGACTCGAGAAAGTGAGCAGCGATTGTTGCCAGGCGAAATTTCTCTAAAATTGACAAGTTCCAACTTTGCATAAAACGTGTTTTTATGAAAAAGAATAATAGGGATAGGGAAGCTGGCTGGAGGTGCCGGTGTTGTGCTGCCCAAACGAGCTGTTTGGAATCTTGGCAACAATGAAGCTCCAAATAATTCATGTGTAAATCAGTTTGTTTGTAAAGGTTATTTGACACGTGCTTCTAAAGGTTATGTGTTATGTACCCGAATTTGTGGTGCTCGACGATGACGAGGAGTAGGCTAGGGTAGCAGGCGTTACATGCACATTTTAGTATTATATTTTTTTATTTTCCTTTATGCCCTATGTAAATTATGTTTATATTGAAACAATGCAAAACCAAAAAAAAATTGCATCGTGCCGCTTGCCCCCCCCCCCCCCCCCGCGCAAGCGGACGCGTAGTACCAACTCACACTCGGCGTCTAAGAAGAGGCGGCATTGCAACAAGCTGAGCTCCATCGTCCTCCCCAAGCTGGTCACCAAAAACAACTTTCAGATCGCTTGGCTTAGATGGAGTCAGCCTCATCTCACGCCAGATTCATCCACATAATAGAAAATGAACCCGTAGCAACCGCACTGATATTTGTGCTATATAGGCTCTAGGGAAGTTTGATGTTATTTTTTCCGTAGTAACCAATCATACAACCAAAATGAGTTGTATATGGCATTTCACATATTTAACGCATAACTAATTAAGCATAAATTTTGCGTTTTACAATTAATTTTTTTAGTTGTATCAGTTTATTGAGCCGTGGCGAAGCACGGGCATTCAACTAGTATGATCAAGAAGAGTGAAAAGTCTAAGCTTGGGGATGCCCCCGTGGTTCATCCCTGCATATTTTAAGAAGACCCAAGCGTCTAAGCTTGGGGATACCCAAGGCATCCCTTCTTCATCGACAACATTATCAGGTTCCTCTAGTGAAACTATATTTTTATTCCGTCACATCTTATGTGCTTTGCTTGGAGCGTCTGTTTGTTTTTGTTTTTGTTTTTGTTTGAATAAGATCGGATCCTAGCATTCTTTGTTTGGGAGAGAGACACGCTCCGTTGTTTCGTATGAACACGTATGTTCTTAGCTTTATCTTTAATGTTCATTGCGAAAGTTGGACTATTTCATTCATTGTTATATGGTTGGAAACGGAAAATGCCGCATGTGGTAAATGGTATAATGTCTTGAATAATGTGATACTTGGCAATTGTTGTGCTCATATAGATCATGTTTAAGCTCTTGCATCATGTACCTTGTACCTATTAATGAATAACTACGTAGAGCTTGTTAAAATTTGGTTTGCATGATTGATCTCTAGAGTCTAGATATTTTCTAGTTAAGGTGTTTGAACAACAAGGAGACAATGTAAAGTCTTATAATAGTTACAATATGTTCATATGTGAGCTTTGCTGCACCATTTCATACTTGAGTTTGCTTCAAACAACCTTGCTAGCCTAGCCTTGTATTGAGAGGAATTCTTCTCGTGCATCCAAATCCTTGAGCCAAATACTATGCCATTTGTGTCCACCATACCTACCTACCACATGGTATTTCTCCGCCATTCCAAAGTACATTATTACTTGAGTCCTACCTTTAAATTTCCATTCTTTGCCTTTACAATATATAGCTCATGGGACAAATAGCCTTAAAAACTATTGTGGTGAAGAATATGTACTTATGTGTCTTATTTCTTAATAAGTTGCTTGTTGAGCGGTAACCATGTTTCTAGGGACGCCATCAACTTTTACCTTTGTTGAATATCATGTGAGTTGCTATGCATGTTCATCTTGTCTGAAGTAAGGGCGATTTTCATGATCAAATGGTTTGAGTATGCATACTGTTAGAGAAGAACATTGGGCCGCTAACTAAAGCCATGAATCATGGTGGAAGTTTCAGTTTGGACACAAAACCTCAATCTCTTATGAGAATATTACCTGTTGTTGAATGCTTAAGCATTAAAAGAGGAGTCCATTATTTGTTGTCTATGTTGTCCCGGTATGGGTGTCTAAGTTGAGAATGATCAAAAGCGAGAAATCCAATGCGAACCTTCTCCTTAGACCCTTGTAGAGGCGGCATAGAGGTACCCCTTTGTGACACTTGGTTGAAACATATGCCATGCAATGATAATCCGTGTTAATCCAAGCTAATTAGGACAAGGTGCGAGCACTATTAGTATACTATGCATGAGGCTTGCAACTTATACGATGTCTTATACATAACACATATGACTTATTACTACCGTTGACAAAATTGTTTCTATGTTTTCAAAATGAAAAGCTCTAGCACAAATATAGTAATCCATGCTTCCCTCTGCGAAGGGCCTATCTTCTACTTTATTGTTGAGTCAGTTTACCTATTCTTTCTATCCCAGAAGCAAACACTTGTATCAACTGTGTGCATTGATTCTTACATGTTTACCTATTGCACTTGTTATATTACTTTGTGTTGACAATTATCCATGAGATAAATATGTTGAAGTTGAAAGCAACCGCTGAAACTTATATCTTCCTTTGTGTTGCTTCAATGCCTTTACTTTGAATTTATTGCTTTATGAGTAACTCTTATGCAAGTCTTATTGATGCTTGTCATGAAAGTATTATTCATGAAAAGTCTCTGCTATATGATTCATTTGTTTACTCATTATCTTCATCATTGCTTCGAATCGCTGCATTCATCTCATATGCTTACAATAGTATGATCAAGATTATGATAGCATGTCACTTCAGAAATTATCTTTGTTATCGTTTACCTACTCGAGGGCGAGTAGGAACTAAGCTTGGGGATGCTTGATACGTCCCAAACGTATCTATAATTTCTTATGTTCCATGCTACTTTTATGATGATACTCACATGTTTTATACACATTATATGTCATTATTATGCATTTTCCGGCACTAATCTATTGATGAGATGCCGAAGAGCCAGTTGCTGTTTTCTGCTGTTTTTGGTTTCAGAAATCCTAGTAAGGAAATATTCTCGGAATTGGACGAAATCAACGCCCAGGGTCCTATTTTTCCACGAAGCTTCCAGAAGTCCGAAGAGGAAACAAAGTGGGGCCACGAGGTGGCGACACACTAGGGCGGCGCAGCCTGGGCCGTGGCCGCGTGGCCCTGTTGTGTGGGCCCCTCGTGACGCCCCCTGACCTGCCCTTCCGCCTACATATAGTCTTCGTCGCGAAACCCCCAGTACCGAGAGCCACGATACGGAAAACCTTCCAGAGACGCAGCCGCCGCCAATCCCATCTCGGGGGATTCAGGAGATCGCCTCCGGCACCCTGCCGGAGAGGGGAATCATCTCCCGGAGGTCTCTTCATCGCCATGATCGCCTCCGGATCGATGTGTGAGTAGTCCACCCCTGGACTATGGGTCCATAGCAGTAGCTAGATGGTTGTCTTCTCCTCATTGTGCTATCATGTTAGATCTTGTGAGCTGCCTATCATGATCAAGATCATCTATTTGTAATGCTACATGTTGTGTTTGTTGGGATCCGATGAATATTGAATACTATGTCAAGTTGATTATCAATCTATCATATATGTTATTTATGTTCTTGCATGCTCTCCGTTGCTAGTAGAGGCTCTGGCCAAGTTGATACTTGTGACTCCAAGAGGGAGTATTTACCGGGACAGTGACAGAAAGTTCTAAGGTTGTGGATGTGCTGTTGCCACTAGGGATAAAACATCGATGCTTTGTCTAAGGATATTTGTGTTGATTACATTACGCACCATACTTAATGCAATTGTCTGTTGCTTGCAACTTAATACCGGAAGGGGTTCGGATGATAACCTGAAAGTGGACTTTTTAGGCATAGATGCATGCTGGATAGCGGTCTATGTACTTTGTCGTAATGCCCTGATTAAATCTCATAGTACTCATCATGATATATGTATGTGCATTGTTATGCCTTCTTTATTTGTCAATTGCCCATCTATAATTTGTTCACCCGACATCTGTTTATCTTATGGGAGAGACACCACTAGTGAACTGTGGACCCCGGTCCTATTCTTTACATCTGAAATACAATCTACTGCAATTGTTCTTTACTGTTCTTCGCAAACAACCATCATCTTCCACACAATATGTTTAATCCTTTGTTTTCAGCAAGCCGGTGAGATTGACAACCTCACTGTTACGTTGGGGCAAAGTACTGTGATTGTGTTGTGCAGGTTCCACGTTGGTGCCGGAATCCCTGGTGTTGCGCCGCACTACACTCCGCTGCCATCAACCTTCAACGTGCTTCTTGGCTCCTACTGGTTCAATAAACCTTGGTTTCTTACTGAGGGAAACTTGCTTCTATACGCATCATGCCTTCCACTTGGGGTTCCCAACGGACGTGTGCTTTACGCGTATCAGTACCTACCGCACTTGGCTTGTGCTCACTGAAGTGTGGGACCTCACGCATGGGCACCACACGTAAGTTACAGACCTGTTGGTTTAAAAACTCGGTTGATTATTATACTACTCCTATGGATTCAAGGGTAGGAAAACCAAGTTAACTCATTTACATGACATTATTTTTTCCATGAAGCCAAGTTAACTCATCTATCAATTGGTACATTTTGGAGTGACTAAGAAGGATCCAGACTTACTTTTTCATTTTCATGTTTTAAACATGTTTAAATCGTGGTCAACCCTATGATTTGACCAAGATTCAAATGGGCATAAAAATTCAAAAAAATAAAAAAAATTGAAAAACAAAAGCATGTCGTCTTATTATGTCATACAGTAAGCATTCAAGGTGATAAACAAGGTCTGACATATTCAAACCACAAAAATCATGTATCTACCCCTAACCCTAAACTCTGTCTTATGAAGTCAGGCACGATGAGAAGTTGTTTTGGGTTTCAAACATGGACATTTCAAAAACCCTCCCAAAAGCTTCATTTTGGAGTGACTAAGAAGGATACAAGCTTACCTTTTCATTTTCATGTGTTAAACTTGTTTAAATCTTGGTCAAACCTAGCTAGGATTTGACCAAGAGATTCAAATGGGCATAAAAATTTAACAAAATGAAAAACCAAAGCGCATGGTCTTCTTATGTCATATAGTAAGGCATTCAAGTTGATAAACAAGGTCTAGACATATTTAAACCAGACAAATCATGTATCTACCCCTAAGAAGGATCCAGGCTTACCCTTTTCATTTTCATGTTTTAAACTTGTTCAAATCTTGGTCAAACTTATATTAGGATTTGACCAAGATTCAAATGGGCGTAAAAATACTTCGAAAAATCATGTATGTATCTACCCCGGCCTAACCCTAAACTCTATCTTACGAAGCCAAGCATGAAGAGAAGTGGTTTTGGGTTTCAAACATGGAAATTTTAAAAACCTCCCAAAAGCTTCATTCTAGAGTGACTAATAAGGATCCATTCTTACCTTTTATTTTCGTGTTTTAAACATGTTCAAATCTTGGTCAAAACCGTTCGTACCTAGGATTTGACCAAGATTCAAATGGGCATAAAAATTCAAAAAAAATGAAAAACCAAAGCACATAGCCTTCTTATATATGTCATATAGTAAGCACTCAAGTTGATAAACAAAGTCTAGACATATTCAAACCAGAAAAATCATGTATCTACCCCTAACCCTAAACTTTGTCTTAATTATGAAGTCAAGCACGAAGAGAAGTCGTTTTGGGTTTCAAACATGGAAATTTCAAAAACCTCCCAAAAGCTTCATTTTAGAGTGACTAAGAAGGATCCATGCTTACCTTTTATTTTCATGTTTGAAACATGTTCAAATCTTGGTCAAAAAAATGAAAACCAAAGCACATAGTATTCTTATGTCATATAGTAAGCATTCAAGTTGATAAACAAAGGTCTAAACAAGGATACATGCTTCCCTTTTCATTTTCATGTTTTATACTTGTTTAACTCTTGGTCAAACCTAGGATTTGACCAAGATTCAAAATGTGCATCAAAATTCAAAAAAAAATAGAAAAATTAAAAACCAAATTAAAGCACAAAGTTTTCTGATGTCATATAGTAAGCATTAAAGTTGATAAACAAGGTCTAGACACATATTCAAACAAGACAAATCATGTATGTATCTACACCCCTAACCCCTAAACTCTATCTTATGAAGTCAACAGCATGAAGAGAAGTGGTTTTGGGTTTCAAACATGGAAATTTCAAAAACCTCCCAAAATCTTCATTTTAGAGTGACTAATATAAGAAGGATCCATGCTTAGCACCTTTTCATTTTCATATTTTAAACTTGTTTAAATCTGTGTCAAATTACACCTATGATTTGACCAAAAGATTCAAATGGGCATAAAATTAAAAAAAAATCAAAAAAATGAAAAACAAAAGCATATAGTCTTCTTATGTCATATAGTAAGCATTCAAGTTGATAAACAAGGTTTGGACATATTCAAACCTAGGCAAATCATGTATCTACCCCCTAGCCCCTAAACTCTATCTTATGAAGTCAAGCATGAAGAGAAGTGGTTTTGGGTTTCAAACATGAAAATTTCAAGAACATCCCAAAAACTTCATTTTAGAGTGACTATAAGAAGGATACATGCTTCCCCTTTTCATTTTCATGTTTTATACTTGTTTAAATTTAGGGCTGGTCCGGCAAGGTAGTGGGTTGCAAACAGGACCTTCTCATTGGCTTCGACTCCGGCGACCTCCAAGTTGTTCTCCATAGTCTGGAGCTAGTCGTCGGCGTCGAGGGGTTCTTCAGTCTTGCTGAACACCGGAGGGTTGGTATTCTGGAAATTATTGAGTTTGGACCCGGGATGATCATGATTCCCATGGCCTTGGTTAGCAAGGTTTTGCAATGCTGCGATGTTGGCTTGACGTTCAGCCCTTTCAGTCTCTCTGTCTTGAAGCAGGGTTTGCAGCAGTTGCATCATGGCATCGTTGTTGTTGCGATTGGGAGGGGCCATCTGAATATATAGGAGATTATAAGATAAGAGGGAAATTCTATGGTTTATTTTGAATAAGTTCAAAAACTTGTAAAAACTTGAATGCTTTGGATGACACACACAAACATTCATTCATTCATGCCACATCACACATTACAAACTAGTAGTTCAACACTCCAATGGTTTTAAGAACCATTTCACATGCTACGATACAACTGACGGGATACAACTCATGCCTACATCAGTGCTCAGGTGTGGCTACCCTCATCCTCAATGTCGATGGGAACGACATCATCAGGTCCTGGCTCCAGGAACGCGTAATCCTCCTCCTCAGTGAACTCGTCCTCCTCGAAGTCGTCATCGTCACTCAGGAAGGCTCCTCCTCCCTGAATATCAATACCGGCTTCGTCTTCCTCCATCTCCTGCAGCTGCTCCTCCTGAGCATTCACCGTGGTCTCAAGTGACGCTATCTGAGCTCGAAGGCGCGTGATAGTGACATCCTTCTTCGCACACCGCAGGCGAAGCTTGTTGCGGTCCCTGGACAGCATCTTGATAGCATCGCCATGGGTGGCCAGTGCGAGGTGAGTCTGGTTCGCGTACATCCTGGCGTTATCCAGATCCTGCTGAGTATGATACAGCATGAAGTCTAGATGCTCGGCGTGGTGCCTCAGCTCAGGGTGAGACTGCAGAGCCATGGGTACTCCTGCGGCATCACGCTTCACTAGGTGAGCGAAACGGGACGCAAGCAGGAGCACAACTTTCTGTCCGCAGAGGCGTGCCAGTGCCTCCTGCAGGCCTCGTGCAAGCCCATCGAGCCAGTTGCTCTCACGGAAAGAGAACATGATTCTCTCCGAGGTAGGAGACTCCATGTTCCCCCTCAGATCTGCAGTAATGATCCATTGCATCTCACCGCCAGGCTGATCATTCACTTGGATCCCATGGAACTCGGGCTGGAGGCGCCCCAGAAAGTTCGAGACCGCGGTGAGATCGTGCTCGAAAATCAAGCTGCCTCCGTTACCAAGTTGGTAAAACTTGGTGTTGACGGGTGCGTTGGGCTCCATCTGAAAGTGAATTGGGAGAGTAAGTTAGAGATTTGAACAAGTGTGGCAAAATTTTAAGTAGACATAATAAGAAAAAAACATATTTTATCAAATTTCGTAAAAGCCTCCAAGACAAGAATATGAATAATTTTTCATAAGTATTCTTTTCATTTTGATTTCCAAGTTAGGTTTTTATGAATGCCCATTCTAACTAAGGTTTTTGTAAGGTCAAATAATGGCTCTGATACCAACTTGTCAACACCCAGATTTTTAAGTCCAGATGCCTATTATGTCATTCATCGCAATCCCAGGATAATGTTGTTGCGAGGCATAATAGTCGAATAGCACAATCATTATTTATTACAAGCCATAATGTCTTACAATCTTGAATCACATGATTCATCTTACATAAATAGTTGATCTTTCAATCAACATACATACACAAGTTCATACATAGCGGAAGCGTAATAGTAAATGGACTCTCTAGTCCACAGGACAACATTTGACGTCAGAAACCCCTAGTTGTCGTAGGCGTCCTGCTGGTCATCCTCGTGATAGTTCTGTTCATCATCGTACTCTGGCCATTTGAATAGCCAGGGACAAAGCCGTAAGTACTTTAAGTACTTGCAAACTAATACTAATGTAAAATGCCAACTAAAGGTACTAAGCTCTAGTTTAACTTGCATAAGCCACATTTTAGTTCATAAGCTTGGATCATGTGCTAACTAACTTAAGTGGGAACATTAGTGTCATTCCCACAACATTGGTATAATTCCAACAAGTCACCAAGTCACCATTCACATTTACTAAAGTTTTCAAAAATCTGACACCGGAAACTGTATGGCCCTTCCAACCGTCCGTAACCGTGGACACGGCTATTCGAATAGATTTACACTCTGCAGAGGTTGCACACTTGTGCCACAACATTTGATTTCATCCGTCGGAATAACTCCGAGTCACCGTAACACAGTACGCGGATCATCAACCATAACCTTTCACTTACACATCCTAGTATGAGCACCTCTCCCCATGAGCTTGGCCTCCCAGTGAAAACCAACTGTTAACCTGGGAACTGCACAGGGCTTGGCCGTACAATTTCACCTCAATTCACATCATTTCTCAGCAACGGAGGCAGCCTCGGCATAACCCCTATGACGTGTGTTTAGAGGGAACTCATACTAAAATCTATAAACTTCTAGTTAAGCCCTACCCATAATCAGGTATTGTGGGGGTACTCAAAAATTGGAAAGGTATCGCATTCAAACCAATATCAGGTTTTCATCAAAAATCACTATCTTCTCTTGTTCATATTCTACTTCAAATCCTTCAATGGAATGTTTCATCATTCCAAGGTTTCAAATTCAACCATTCATATGTTCCCATCTAGAGTAGTCAAGTTTTAGTATTTTAGCACTAGCACTAATCATGAGGGGTGCTACATTGCTTTGCTATCTATAAGACTAACTTTGCTACTCTAGTAGTTTGATTCACCTATACCATTTGAAATCAATCTTTGAAAACACAACAAGTAAGACTTGTATGGTATAAATGTAGGATAGGATTGTATGAAGAAAGATAAGAATCATGGTACCTTGCCCAAGGAGGGCTTTGCACTTTGCAAGAGTATTAGCTTGCCTTGGTAGTTCTCTAGGTTTTCTTCTTCCTCTTCTGGGTAGAATTCTCCTTCCTCTTGGTAATCTCCGGTGCTAGCGTCTAAATTTGAATACGAGGTATAATCACTAAACAAGCTCAAAGACCGTACTAAGCACATCATTACTTCACACAAACTATGCTAAGCACACACATAAAATAATTAGATGCATTGGTTTTCTTTGTTAAAGAAAAGTAATTTCTTCTCATTATATATGTAATAAATAATTTCCATTTAGTCTTTGAGAAAAATAGTTTCTTCTCATTGAAATCTTCTTAAGATTTAACTTCTCAAATAACCATACATGAATTCATATTGACTTAAGTCAAACATTCATCATCATTATTTGAGAAAATGATTTAAATGAGGTAAATCACCTCATACTATTTTATAATTCCCCAAATGATTTAAATCTCCAAATATTCATATAGGAGTGTTTGGACCAGAGGTGCAAACATCACATGAATTCATTTGGGACAAGATTTAAATGAAGTAAAATACTTCATATGACTTACATAATATATTTGGACAATATCACTTAACTAAACAAGCCATTTTGTCCATTAATTAATCTAGGGCATGATCATGCAAAGTGACCACACCATTTTCTTGCAGAAACAATTAGTGTAAGTCAAATGTGAGCTATAGGAGTTGGAATTAATTAAATATCTATTTTGGTTGATTTTTAATAATTATTTGAATATGAAAAAGTCCCTGCCTTCTTCTTTTTATCATTTTATTTCCACAACAGATCTCGAGGTGAGACCAGTGGCATAATGTAGATCTTTTTACTAGCTTTCCAAATATATAAAGTTTGTTAAATTTGGCCAAGCCAAACATATTCTATGAATTTCCAAAGTTGGATTCTGTGTTGAAATTGGTTTAAATTTATTTTAACAAAATTTAAATAAAAGGGCCGGCGGGAAATGCTAACGGGCCAGGTTTTTAAACTGACGGCCTGCTCAGCCCAACAGCGCATCCAGTGCGAGTGGGCCGCCTGACAGCGTGGGTCCTGCATGTCAGCGGCTCTTTAAATCCGAAACGGTATGGAGCATCGCGGTGCGTTGGATTAGAACTAGATCGAACGACTCACGCGTATCGTCGTCGACGGCGAGAGAGAAGCTCGCCGGCGGCGCAGGTAAGGAGTCGGAAGGCTTACGGTGGCTCCAGCTAGGGTTGGCAATGTGCTTGACGAGGTTGTAGACGACGGCGAGGCTCCTGGTAGCAGTGGCGTCGTCAGGGGCGGCCTCCTTCTCCGGCGATTGCTGCAGGGCTTCCTTGGCGATGATGCGTCGATTGGGCGGCGGCAGTGGCTAATCGAGCATGGTGAGGTGCTTAGAAGGTCGAGGAAGGAGAGGGGAGTGTTGTGGTGTGCTCTGATCGACGAATGGATGCCTCCTTTTATAGGCGCGCGTGGGTGCTGAGGTGCCGCGGCAATGGCGACAAGGGCGCGGCGTTTCTGGTGGGCTAGCGAGCTAGGCGTTGGCTCCGTGGTGTTCACGACGTCACCGTGGTCCTCGGAGCGTCAACGGCGCGGTAAGTGGTGGCGTACGGTGGTCGGGCGGGTGCGTGTACTGTCGCGGCCATGGCGGGCGCGTTCGTCCTCTCCGGCGTCCGTGGTCGCCACGGCATGACGTCGGCGTGTTCGGCGAGCTCCGCGTGGCGAGGAAAGTACCGTGGCGCGCGGATATGGTCGGGGTACGGCGAGATTTGGCGAGCGCCGCGTGGCCAGGTCGCGCGCGTCCGTGCGCCAGTGACGTCGCCCATGCCGCTCGCGGCGTACCTGGGCGCGCGTCGTACGGGTCCTATCGGCGTCCTCGCGATCAACGGCGTGCACGGGCGATCTCAGCAGGTCGTGGGCGACGCATTGGGCACGGTGGCCGTGCAGATGGTGGAGAGAAAAGAGGGGAGGCGTGTCGATGGGCGACGTGGCCGGCATGGCCATGTCCACGCCATGTCTGGCCTCTCCTGGGGTTTCCTTGGCATGGGCTCGGTGTGGGAGTGTCCCATGGTCATGGCTAGGGCAAGTGATGGTCAAGTGGTGGCCTGGTTTGATCACATTTTGAAAATGGAGATTGTTGTATTTGTTTCAATGTCTCATCTTTGCTTGCTCATAACTTGTGATCAAAAGTGAATTTGGTATCATGGTCTTTACAAAAGTTGTTCACCTTGTTGTGTACTTGGATGACATGCCAAGAGTTGGATTTTTTTAGTTTAAATTTTTTGAAATAGAGAGGCTCAAAGTGGTGACCAGACTATAAAAGTCAGAAATGACCATTATCTCATGTGAGCATATTTGAATTTTTGGAGTTGGTTTAAATGGGATATCTTTGATTCTCAAAGTTGTAATTACTCTTTAATATCATATTACAACTATTGGTGAAGATCAAATGGGTCTAGGGTCAATTTTACAAAAATGACATAGACCATATGTTAGGGTTTTTAGGGTTTTTATAATATTTGATTTCTTTCTCTTTTTGATGGATTTGATTTATGATGATCACTTGATCACTCTAGGGTTTTGGAGTTCATCACATACACAAAGTAACAATCATCATGGCATATCACTCAAAATGCACAAGTCCTATGCAGGGTACTATATGCAAAGTAAAAGTTTTTGTTGGTTCTGAATTTTGGATACTTGGAATTGTTCTTCTTCCTTTATTTGAAATTTGGGATGTTACAAACCCTTCCCCCTTACAAAAGATCTCGTCCCGAGATCTTAAAGAAAATTAGGTGCTAAAGAGATCTGGGTATTCCTTCTTCATGTCTTCCTCTCGCTCCCAAGTGGCTTCATCTTCGGTATGATTACTCCACTGTATCTTCAGAAACTTGATGCTTCTGGTGCGGGTGGTTCTGTATGCTTCTTCCAAGATGCGAATCGGCACTTCGTGGTATGTCAGATCTTGGTTGATATCCACCGAACGGTGATCGATGTTCTTGAACACTTCAGTCTTCTCAGGGACTTCAAGGCACTTCCTAAGGAGTGAGATGTGAAACACGTCGTGCACAGCCGACATTTCTTCAGGCAACTCCAGTTGATAGGATACTTCTCCTCGGTGACTCAGAATTTTGAAGGGTCCGACATATCGGGGTGCAAGCTTTCCTTTCAGCTGAAATCTCTGCATACCTTTCAGGGGGGATACTTTAAGATAGACGAAATCTCCGATCTCAAAGGTCATCTCTCGGCATCTCTTGTCGGCGTAACTCTTCTGCCTGGATTGTGCCATCTTGAGATATTCGCGAATCTTGTGCACCTTCTCTTCAGCTTCACGAAGAACATCAGGTCCAAAGACTTGACTTTCTCCGACTTCCGACTAATTCAGGGGGGTACAGCACTTCCTTCCGTACAGAGCTTCAAAGGGGGCCATCTGTAAGCTGGCTTGGTAGCTGTTGTTGTACGAGAATTCGGCGTACGGCAAACAGTCTTCCCACTTGGATCCATATTCCAATACACATGCTCTCAGCATGTCTTCCAATATCTGGTTGACTCTCTCAGTCTGTCCATCAGTCTGCGGGTGATAGGCGGTGCTGAAATTCAGACGGGTTCCTAGTCCTTCATGCACCTTCTGCCAGAATCTTGAGGTGAATGGTGAACCTCTATCTGACATTATTGACTTCGGGGTTCCGTGCAGAGCGACTATTCTAGAGATGTATAGCTCAGCTAACTTTGGGCCTTGGTAGGTGGTCTTGACAGCGATGAAATGGGCTACCTTGGTCAATCTATCAACAACTACCCATATGGAATCATTTCCTTTGCTGGATTTGGGCAAACCGGTGATAAAATCCATTCCTACAGAGTCCCACTTCCATTCTGGAATCTGTAGTGGTTGCAGCAGTCCTGCGGGTCGCTGATGTTCTGCCTTGACTCGCTGACAGATATCACACTTGGCGATGTAGCTTCCGATCTCTCTCTTCATTCCATGCCACCAAAATTGTTCCTTCAAGTCTTGATACATCTTGGTACCTCCGGGGTGAATAGAGTATAAGGTGTCATGGGCTTCCTTCAGAATAACTTGCTTCAACTCTGAGTCTGACGGTACACACAGGCGTCCGTGGTACCATAGGACTCCTTCTTCATCTACGGTGAATCCCGGTGCTTTTCCTGCGGCTATTTGGGTCTTGATTCCATCAATGCTGGCATTTCCCTTCTGAGCTTCCTTGATCTGACTAATCAAGGTGGGTTGTAGCTCCATGCTGGCTAGGAATCCTTCACTGACTAACTCCATTCTAAACTGCTCAAACTCCTGGTATAGGCTGGGTTGTTCTTCGGCTATCATTGAGTTTAACTGACACGGCAGTCTACTCAACGCATCCGCTACTACATTGGCCTTGCCGGGGTGGTAGTGAATCTCCATATCATAACCTTTGATTAATTCTAACCATCTTCTTTGCCTCATGTTCAGCTCCTTCTGGGTAAAGATATACTTCAGGCTCTTGTGATCTGAATAGATCTCGCAGCGATTACCCATGAGGTAATGACGCCACACCTTCAGTGCTAAGACTACGGCTGCGAGCTCGAGGTCGTGGGTCGGGTAGTTCTGCTCATGCTGCTTCAGTTGCCGGGACAGATAAGATATCACTTTGCCTTCTTGCATAAGCACACATCCGAGACCAATCTTGGATGCATCGCAGTAAACGTCAAAGGGCTTGGTGATGTCCGGCATGATCAGAATTAGGGCTGAGGTCAGTCTAAGATTGAGTTGTTTGAAACTCTCCTCACATTTGTCAGTCCATTCGAACTTCTTGTCCTTCTTCAGCAGTTGGGTCATTGGTCGAGCAATGCTCGAAAAACCCTCTACAAATCTACGGTAATATCCGGCTAGTCCAAGAAAAGCGCGGACCTCGGTCTAAGTGGTTGGGGCTTTCCATTCTGCAACAGTTTTGTTCTTGGCGGGATCTACAGCAATTCCTCCTGCAGACAAAATATGTCCCAGGAATCCTACTTCCTTCAGCCAAAACTCACATTTGCTGAACTTAGCATACAGCTTATGCTCTCTAAGGGTTTCCAGGACAGCTTCTAGGTGTTGTTCATGTTCTTCCTCAGACTTGGAGTAGATGAGGATGTCATCGATGAAAACGACAACAAACTTATCCAGAAAGTTCATGAAGATCTTATTCATGGGATTCATGAAATAAGCGGGGGCATTGGTCAATCCAAATGACATGACATTGTACTCATACAATCCATATCTGGTGGTAAAGGCAGTTTTGGGAATGTCCGATGCTCGAATCTTCAGCTGGTGATATCCAGTCCTGAGATCAATCTTCGAGAATACTACAGCACCGGTCAGCTGATCAAACAGGTCTTCTATCTTTGGCAAGGGGTATTTGTTCTTGATGGTGACATCGTTAAGCTTACGATAGTCCGTACATAAACGACTGGCACCATCCTTCTTATCCACAAACAAAACGGGGGATCTCCAAGGTGACGCACTTGGTCGAATCAGACCTTTGGCTAACAGTTCATCCAGTTGCTTCTTCAGCTCCACTAGCTCTGTTGGGTTCATGCTATAGGCTCTCTGGGCGATAGGTCCGGTTCCGGGGATTAACTCGATGATGAACTCGATATCCCGATCTGGGGGCATACCGGGTAAACCATCAGGAAACACATCAGGATATCGACAAACGACCCTGATCTGATCCAAGGTTGGCTTGGCTACACTCTGGTTGCAGGTAAATTTTCGGGGTAGCAGTTCAGAGACATGTTCTACTATGATACCGGTGCTACTGGTCATGGTGATGGCTTTCTTGGCACAGTCAATCATTCCATGATGCTTTGCCATCCAATCCATACCCAGCACTATTTCCAAACCTTTGGTTCCCAGAATTATCAGATTGGCATAGAAATCTACTTCATGTATTCTGATGGGTACATTTTTACAAAATTTTCTGGATTTAGTGGTTGATCCAGGAATTTGAACTATCATGACATGTTTCAAACTGAGAGGTTGAATTTTACTTGTTGATGCAAAGTCTTCGGTGACAAAAGAATGAGATGCTCCGGAATCAAACAACACTCTGGCAGGGGTTTCCTCCACTCCGGTTCTGAAAACCGGGGCGTGAAGTCTGCATCTGGGGCTTGTTGTTTCTGGGGGCAAAACCTCCGCTTGAGCTGGGGCGATACTTGGGAGTATTGCTGGGCCCACTCTGGTGCATCATGCGGCGTTTGCGGTTCTCATTGGCTTGGTTCAACTTGCCCTCCATTTGAATGGCAGAGTCAACAAGGGCTTCAAGGTCGGCAAAGGGGATGTTGACTAGGACAGTCTGCATCTCATCATGCAGTCCGTTCAGGAATCTCTCCTGCCTCTTCTCTGTGGTGTCAGTCTCATCGGGGGCGTACCTTGACAGTGTAAGGAACCTGTCGCGGTATTCTACCACCGTCATCCGTCCTTGCTTCAGTTCGCGGAATTCATCCCGCATCTTCTTGATAAGACCTGAGGGCACATGGTACTTGCTGAACTTGAGCTTGAAATCTGCCCAAGTCATGACTTGACCTCCGTTCATGGCACGGGTGCTGGTCCACCAGGCTCGGGCTGGTCCGGCAAGGTAGTGGGTTGCAAACATGACCTTCTCATTGGCTTCGACTCCGGCGACCTCCAAGTTGTTCTCCATAGTCTGGAGCCAGTCGTCAGCGTCGAGGGGTTCTTCAGTCTTGCTGAACACCGGAGGGTTGGTATTCTGGAAATTATTGAGTTTGGACTCGGGATGATCATGATTCCCATGGCCTTAGTTAGCAAGGTTTTGCAATGCTGCGATGTTGGCTTGACGTTCAGCCCTTTCAATCTCTCTGTCTTGAAGCAGGGTTTGCAGCAGTTGCATCATGGCATCGTTGTTGTTGCGATTGGGAGGGGCCATCTGAATATACAGGAGATTATAAGATAAGTGGGAAATTCTATGGTTTATTTTGAATAAGTTCAAAAACTTGTAAAAACTTGAATGCTTTGGATGACACACACAAACATTCATTCATTCATTCATGCCACATCACACATTACAAACTAGTAGTTCAACACTCCAATGGTTTTAAGAACCATTTCACATGCTACGATACAACTGACGGGATACAACTCATGCCTACATCAGTGCTCAGGTGTGGCTACCCTCATCCTCAATGTCGATGGGAACGACATCATCAGGTCCTGGCTCCAGGAACGCGTAATCCTCCTCCTCAGTGAACTCGTCCTCCTCGAAGTCGTCATCGTCACTCAGGAAGGCTCCTCCTCCCTGAATATCAATACCGGCTTCGTCTTCCTCCATCTCCTGCAGCTGCTCCTCCTGAGCCTTCACCGTGGTCTCAAGTGACGCTATCTGAGCGCGAAGGCGCGTGATAGTGACATCCTTCTTCGCACACCGCAGGCGAAGCTTGTTGCGGTCCCTGGACAGCATCTTGATAGCATCGCCATGGGTGGCCAGTGCGAGGTGAGTCTGGTTCGCGTACATCCTGGCGTTATCCAGATCCTGCTGAGTATGATACAGCATGAAGTCTAGATGCTCGGCGTGGTGCCTCAGCTCAGGGTGAGACTGCAGAGCCATGGGTACTCCTGCGGCATCACGCTTCACTAGGTGAGCGAAACGGGACGCAAGCAGGCGCACAGCATTCTGTCCGCAGAGGCGTGCCAGTGCCTCCTGCAGGCCTCGTGCAAGCCCATCGAGCCAGTTGCTCTCATGGAAAGAGAACAGGATTCTCTCCGAGGTAGGAGACTCCATGTTCCCCCTCAGATCTGCAGTAATGATCCATTGCATCTCGCCACCAGGCTGATCATTCACTTGGATCATGGAACTCGGGCTGGAGGCGCCCCAGAAAGTTCGAGACCGCGGTGAGATCGTGCTCGAAAATCAAGCTGCCTCCGTTACCAAGTTGGTAAAACTTGGTGTTGACGGGTGCGTTGGGCTCCATCTGAAAGTGAATTGGGAGAGTAAGTTAGAGATTTGAACAAGTGTGGCAAAATTTTAAGTAGACATAATAAGAAAAAACATGTTTTATCAAATTTCGTAAAAGCCTCCAAGACAAGAATATGAATAATTTTTCATAAGTATTCTTTTCATTTTGATTTCCAAGTTAGGTTTTTATGAACGCCCATTCTAACTAAGGTTTTTCTAAGGTCAAATAATGGCTCTGATACCAACTTGTCAACACCCGGATTTTTAAGTCCAGATGCCTATTATGTCATTCATCGCAATCCCAGGATAATGTTGTTGCGAGGCATAATAGTCGAATAGCACAGTCATTATTTATTACAAGCCATAATGTCTTACAATCTTGAATCACATGATTCATCTTACATAAATAGTTGATCTTTCAATCAACATACATACACAAGTTCATACATAGCGGAAGCGTAATAGTAAATGGACTCTCTAGTCCACAGGCCAACATTTGACGTCAGAAACCCCTAGTTGTCGTAGGCATCCTGCTGGTCATCCTCGTGATAGTTCTGTTCATCATCGTACTCTGGCCATTTGAATAGCCAGGGACAAAGCCGTAAGTACTTTAAGTACTTGCAAACTAATACTAATGTAAAATGCCAACTAAAGGTACTAAGCTCTAGTTTAACTTGCATAAGCCACATTTTAGTTCATAAGCTTGGATCATGTGCTAACTAACTTAAGTGGGAACATTAGTGTCATTCCCACAACATTGGTATAATTCCAACAAGTCACCAAGTCACCATTCACATTTACTAAAGTTTTCAAAAATCTGACACCGGAAACTGTATGGCCCTTCCAACCGTCCGTAACCGTGGACACGGCTATTCGAATAGATTTACACTCTGCAGAGGTTGCACACTTGTGCCACAACATTTGATTTCATCCGTCGGAATAACTCCGAGTCACCGTAACACAGTACGCGGATCATCAACCATAACCTTTCACTTACACATCCTAGTATGAGCACCTCTCCCCATGAGCTTGGCCTCCCAGTGAAAACCAACTGTTAACCTGGGAACTGCACAGGGCTTGGCCGTACAATTTCACCTCAATTCACATCATTTCTCAGCAACGGAGGCAGCCTCGGCATAACCCCTATGACGTGTGTTTAGAGGGAACTCATACTAAAATCTATAAACTTCCAGTTAAGCCCTACCCATAATCAGGTATTGTGGGGGTACTCAAAAATTGGAAAGGTATCGCATTCAAACCAATATCAGGTTTTCATCAAAAATCACTATCTTCTCTTGTTCATATTCTACTTCAAATCCTTCAATGGAATGTTTCATCATTCCAAGGTTTCAAATTCAACCATTCATATGTTCCCATCTAGAGTAGTCAAGTTTTAGTATTTTAGCACTAGCACTAATCATGAGGGGTGCTACATTGCTTTGCTATCTATAAGACTAACTTTGCTACTCTAGTAGTTTGATTCACCTATACCATTTGAAATCAATCTTTGAAAACACAACAAGTAAGACTTGTATGGTATAAATGTAGGATAGGATTGTATGAAGAAAGATAAGAATCATGGTGCCTTGCCCAAGGAGGGCTTTGCACTTTGCAAGAGTATTAGCTTGCCTTGGTAGTTCTCTAGGTTTTCTTCTTCCTCTTCTGGGTAGAATTCTCCTTCCTCTTGGTAATCTCCGGTGCTAGCGTCTAAATTTGAATACGAGGTATAATCACTAAACAAGCTCAAAGACCGTACTAAGCACATCATTACTTCACACAAACTATGCTAAGCACACACATAAAATAATTAGATGCATTGGTTTTCTATGTTAAAGAAAAGTAATTTCTTCTCATTATATATGTAATAAATAATTTCCATTTAGTCTTTGAGAAAAATAGTTTCTTCTCATTGAAATCTTCTTAAGATTTAACTTCTCAAATAACCATACATGAATTCATATTGACCTAAGTCAAACATTCATCATCATTATTTGAGAAAATGATTTAAATGAGGTAAATCACCTCATACTATTTTATAATTCCCCAAATGATTTAAATCTCCAAATATTCATATAGGAGTGTTTGGACCAGAGGTGCAAACATCACATGAATTCATTTGGGACAAGATTTAAATGAAGTAAAATACTTCATATGACTTACATAATATATTTGGACAATATCACTTAACTAAACTAGCCATTTTGTCCATTAATTAATCTAGGGCATGATCATGCAAAGTGACCACACCATTTTCTCGCAGAAACAATTAGTGTAAGTCAAATGTGAGCTATAGGAGTTGGAATTAATTAAATATCTATTTTGGTTGATTTTTAATAATTATTTGAATATGAAAAAGTCCCTGCCTTCTTCTTTTTATCATTTTATTTCCACAACAGATCTCGAGGTGAGACCAGTGGCATAATGTAGATCTTTTTACTAGCTTTCCAAATATATAAAGTTTGTTAAATTTGGCCAAGCCAAACAGATTCTATGAATTTCCAAAGTTGGATTCTGTGTTGAAATTGGTTTAAATTTATTTAAACAAAATTTAAATAAAAGGGCCGGCGGGAAATGCTAACGGGCCAGGTTTTTAAACTAACGGCCTGCTCAGCCCAACAGCGCATCCAGTGTGAGTGGGCCGCCTGACAGCGTGGGTCCCGCATGTCAGCGGCTCTTTAAACCCGAAACGGTATGGAGCATCGCGGTGCGTTGGATTAGAACTAGATCGAACGGCTCACGCGTGTCGTCATCGACGGCGAGAGAGAAGCTCGCCGGCGGCGCAGGTAGGGGGTTGGAGGGCTTACGGTGGCTCCAGCTAGGGTTGGCAATGTGCTTGACGAGGTTGTAGACGACGGCGAGGCTCCTGGTAGCAGTGGCGTCGTCAGGGGCGGCCTCCTTCTCCGGCGATTGCTGCAGGGCTTCCGCGGCAGTGATGCGTCGATTGGGCGGCGGCAGTGGCTAATCGAGCATGGTGAGGTGCTTAGAAGGTCGAGGAAGGAGAGGGGAGTGTTGTGGTGTGCTCTGATCGACGAATGGATGCCTCCTTTTATAGGCGCGCGTGGGTGCTGAGGTGCCGCGGCAATGGCGACAAGGGCGCGGCGTTTCTGGTGGGCTAGCGAGCTAGGCGTTGGCGCCGTGGTGTTCACGATGTCACCGCGGTCCTCGGAGCGTCAACGGCGCTGTAAGTGGTGGCGTACGGTGGTCGGGCGGGTGCGTGTACTGTCGCGGCCATGGCAGGCGCATTCGTCCTCTCCGGCGTCCGTGGTCGCCACGACATGACGTCGGCGTGTCCGGCGAGCTCCGCGTGGTGAGGAAAGTACCGTGGCGCACGGATATGGTCGGGGTACGGCGAGATTTGGCGAGCGCCGCGTGGCCAGGTCGCGCGCGTCCGTGCGCCAGTGACGTCGCCCATGCCGCTCGCGGCGTACCTGGGCGTACCTGGGCGCACGTCGTCCGGGTCCTGTCGGCGTCCTCGCGATCAACGGCGTGCACGGGCGATCTCAGCAGGTCGTGGGCGACGCATTGGACACGGTGGCCGTGCAGATGGTGGAGAGAAAAGAGGGGAGGCGTGTCGAAGGGCGACGTGGCCGGCATGGCCATGTCCACGCCATGTCTGGCCTCTCCTGGGGTTTCCTTGGCATGGGCTCGGTGTAGGAGTGTCCCATGGTCATGGCTAGGGCAAGTGATGGTCAAGTGGTGGCCTGGTTTGATCACATTTTGAAAATGGAGATTGTTGTATTTGTTTCAATGTCTCATCTTTGCTTGCTCATAACTTGTGGTCAAAAGTGAATTTGGTATCATGGTCTTTACAAAAGTTGTTCACCTTGTTGTGTACTTGGATGACATGCCAAGAGTTGGATTTGTTTAGTTTAAAAAATTTGAAATAGAGAGGCTCAAAGTGGTGACCAGACTATAAAAGTCAGAAATGACCATTATCTCATGTGAGCATATTTGAATTTTTGGAGTTGGTTTAAATGGGATATCTTTGATTCTCAAAGTTGTAATTACTCTTTAATATCATATTACAACTATTGGTGAAGATCAAATGGGTCTAGGGTCAATTTTACAAAAATGACATAGACCATATGTTAGGGTTTTTAGGGTTTTTATAATATTTGATTTCTTTCTCTTTTTGATGGATTTGATTTATGATGATCACTTGATCACTCTAGGGTTTTGGAGTTCATCACATACACAAAGTAACAATCATCATGGCATATCACTCAAAATGCACAAGTCCTATGCAGGGTACTATATGCAAAGTAAAAGTTTTTGTTGGTTCTGAATTTTGGATACTTGGAATTGTTCTTCTTCCTTTATTTGAAATTTGGGATGTTACACCAAAGCACATATATAGCCTTCTTATGTCATATAGTAAGCACTCAAGTTGATAAACATGGTCTAGACATATTCAAACCAGAGAAATCGATCATATATCTACCCCTAACCCTAAACTTTGTCTTCTGAAGTGTCGATCAAGCACGAATAGAAGTCGTTTTGGGTTTCAAACATGGAAATTTCAAAAACTTCCCAAAAGCTTCACTTTAGAGTGACTAAGAAGGATCGATGCATGCTTGCCTTTTCATTTTCATGTTTTATACTTGTTTAAATCTTGGTCAAACCTAGGATTTGACCAAGATTCAAAATGTGCACCAAAATTCAAAAAAAAATTGAAAAATTAAAAACCAAATTAAAGCACAAAGTTTTCTTATGTCATATAGTAAGCATTAAAGTTGATAAACAAGGTCTAGACACATATTCAAACAAGGCAAATCTTGTATCTATACCCCTAACCCCTAAACTCTATCTTATGAAGTCAACAGCATGAAGAGAAGTGGTTTTGGGTTTCAAACATGGAAATTTCAAAAACCTCCCAAAAGCTTCATTTTAGAGTGACTAATATAAGAAGGATTCATGCTTACCACCTTTCATTTTCATATTTTAAACTTGTTTAAATCTGTGTGTCAAATTGCACCTATGATTTGACCAAAAGAGTCAAATGGGCATAAAATAAAAAAAAATCAGAAAAATGAAAAACAAAAGCATATAGTCTTCTTATGTCATATAGTAAGCATTCAAGTTGATAAACAAGGTTTGGACATATTCAAACCTAGGCAAATCATGTATCTACCCCCTAGCCCCTAAACTCTATCTTATGAAGTCAAGCATGAAGAGAAGTGGTTTTGGGTTTCAAACTTGGAAATTTAAAGAACCTCCCAAAATATTCATTTTAGAGTGTCTAAGAAGGATCCATGCTTACCTTTTCATTTTCATGTTTTAAACTTGTTTACATCTTGGTCATAGCTAGTATTTGACCAAGATTCAAATGGGCATAAAATTAAAAAAATTAAAAAATGAAAACCAAAGTACATAGTCTTCTTATGTCATATAGTAAGCATTCAAGTTGATAAACAAGGTCTAGACATATTCAAACCAAACAAATCATGTATCTACCCCCTAACCCCTAAACTCTATCTTATGAAGTCAAGCATGAAGAGAAGTGGTTCTGGGTTTCAAACATGGAAATATCAAAAACCTCCCAAAAGCTTCATTTTAGAGTGACTAAGAAGGATCCATGCGTACCCTTTAATTTTCATATTTTAAACTTTTTTAAATCATTTTCAAACCTAGGATTTGACCAATATACAAATATGGGCACAAAATAAAAAAATCAGAAAAATGAAAAACAAAAGCACATATATAGTCTTCTTATGTCATATCGTAAGCATTCAAGTTGATAAACAAGGTCGAGATATATCCAAACCAGACAAATCATGTATCTACCCCATGTTGATCTTATGAAGTCTAGCATGAAGAGAAGTCGTTTTGGGTTTCAAACATGGAAATTTCAAGAACATCCCAAAAGCTTCATTCTATCTCTGAGTTTGGCTCATCCGCTAAATCTCGCAAAGTATAATAATAAGAAAATTGCTGACACTGGTGCACGCGAGGAGATTTATTTGTGTGTGTGCTGAGATGTTAGGCCAAAGCCGAAATCCTCAGCTAAACGTGTTCTCAGCTTAACACATAAAAAAGTGTTCAATCTCGCCCACAATGTCCTCTTCTTTCCTCTTCCTTTATTGGAACTTGTTTTGCAGACAAGGAAAGTGGCACGTGTAATGTGAGTAATAAAACCCTCTTAGCCAAAATCAACTACGAGCAAGATTTTCTGTATTGTAGATGCCCCAATTGACTCTCATCCCCAATGTAGTCTTTTTTATGTCAGTATAGACTTATTTACTGGATGTATACTATCGTACATGGCATGCATTTGCCTAATGAGGAGCATTGTATAGCCGTTCTAGCCAACCCGATCAATCTGTCAAGCTTCATGCAGGAGATGCCATGTTTTAATTACTCCCTCGCTTCGATCCATATTTCTTGGTGCTAAAAAGAATGTGAATCGGAGGGAGTACTTTTCTTAGATAGTACTATATCAGTTCAAAAAAAAGTACAGTACTACTACATCACAAATGCATCAAAAGAGTACTACTACTGTACATCACAAGACCACGACAGTTGTACTACTAGTAGAGTTTAATGCTGAACTTCCAAAGGGGAATAAGATTACACATATGAACTTTAAACAGGACCAGGAGCATCAGGGCCAGCAGCAGGGGCGTTGACCGTCAACAAACCAGGCAAGACGTAAGGAAGAGGCCATATGTTGCGTGCTTGGCCTTGATTGCAGGGTGGTGATTCTTCGATGTACTAACGCCGGTCGCCATGTATTCACGCCGTACCAGTTCCGCGCCGCCCGCGAGCGGATCGAAGCGATCCCGCGCGACGGACACGCTCGAGGAGGCGTGGCGGCTCCAGTGCAAGCAGTCCGCCGCCGGGAGTCGGCGCGCGGCGTGCAAGTACGGCGGTTCCCTGTACATGCCGTCGTCGCTCCGCGAGTTCGCCCCGGACGGGCTCTGGTACAAGGCGGATCCGCCACTCAAACCGATGAGCGGCCCCGTCTTCAACAAATGGCGCGCCGACTGGGAGAGGAACCGCCGGTCGAAGGTGGCGTGGGAGGCGAGCACCAGCTGCGGATTCGCGCCGCCAGCCGGCGAGGAGGCGGAGGAGGCGGAGGAAGGGGAAGACCCCCTCTTCTTGAAGGCGCTGGCCGCGTCCCTCAAGGACGATGCCGACAAGAAGAGGGCGGAGGAGGCGGAGGAAGGGGAAGACCCCCTCTTCTTGAAGGCGCTGGCCGCATCCCTCAAGGACGATGCCGACAAGAAGAAGGCGGAGGAAGAAGACAAGGCGGCAGCCATCGCCGCCGTGAAGGAGAAGGAGGCGCGGGAGGCGGAGGAGAACACGACCATCATCTTCCTCGATGGCTAGATAGGTTAGAAGTCGCGATAAGGATCGCGCAATTCTGTATGTATGATCCGTATGTATGATCAACTATGAATTATGAACTATGAACTATCAAACCAAACCACATAGTTTTTTATGTCATATAGTAAGAATTCAAGTTGATAAAACAAGGTCTAGACATATTCAAACTAGACAAATCACGTATTTCTACCCCTAACCCTAAACTCTATCTTATATGAAGTAAAGCATGAAGAGAAGTGGTTTTGGGTTTCAAACATGGAAATTTCAAAAACCTTCCCAAAAGCTTCATTTTGGAGTGACTAAGAAGGATGCAGGCTTACCTTTTCATTTTCACATTTTAAACTTGTTTAAATCTTGGTTAAACCTAGGATTTGACCAAGATCAAATGGGCATAAAAAATCAGAAAAAATCAAAAAAATGAAAACCAAAGCACATAGTATTCTTATGTCATATAGTAAGCATTCAAGTTGATAAACAAGGTCTAAACATATTCAAACCAGACAAATCATGTATCTACCCCTAACCCTAATAAACTCTATATATTTTACGAAGTCGAGCATGAAGAGAAGTGGTTTTGGGTTTCAAACATGGAAATTTCAAAAACCTCCTAAAAGCTTCATTTTAGAGTGACTAAGAAGGATCCATACTTACCTTTTATTTTCATGTTTTAAACATGTTCAAATCTTGATCAAATCGTACCTAGGATTTGACCAAGATTCAAATGGGCACAAAAATTCAAAAAAATTGAAAAACCAAAGCACATAGCCTTCTTATGTCATATAGTAAGCACTCAAGTTGGTAAACAAGGTCTAGACATATTCAAACCAGAAAAATCTTGTATCTACCCCTAACCCTAAACTTTGTCTTATGAAGTCAAGCACGAAGAGAAGTCGTTTTGGGTTTCAAACATGGAAATTTCAAAAACCTTCCCAAAAGCCTCATTTTGGAGTGACTAAGAAGGATGCAGGCTTACCTTTTCATTTTCATGTTTTAAACTTGTTTAAATCTTGGTTAAACCTATGATTTGACCAAGAGCAAATGGGCATAAAAATTCAGAAAAAATCAAAAAATGAAAACCAAAGCACATAGTATTCTTATGTCATATATTAAGCATTCAAGTTGATAAACAAGGTCTAGACATATTCAAACCAGAAAAATCATGTATCTACCCTAACCCTAAACTCTGTCTTATGAAGTCAAGAATGAAGAGACGTGGTTTTGGGTTTCAAACATGGAACTTTTAAGAACCCCCCAAAAGCTTCATTTTAGAGTGACTAAGAAGGATCCAGGTCGAGCTTACCTTTTATTTTCATGTTTTAAACTTGTTCAAATCTTGGTCAAACCTAGGATTTGACCAAGATTCAAATGGGCATTAAAAAAATGAAAAACCAAAGCACATAGCCTTCTTATGTCATATAATAAGCACTCAAGTTGATAAACAAGGTCTAGACATATTCAAACCAGAAAAATCATGTATCTACCCCTAACCCTAAACTCTATCTTAAGAAGTCGAGCATGAAGAGAAGTGGTTTTGGGTTTCAAACATGGAAATTTCAAAAACCTCCCAAAAGCTTCATTTCAGATGACTAAGAAGGATCCAGACCGGGCTTACATTTTATTTTCATATTTTAAACTTGTTCAAATCTTGGTCAAACGTACCTAGGATTTGACCAAGATTCAAATGGGCATAAAATTTCAAAAAAAATGAAAAAATGAAAAACCAAAGCACATAGCCTTCTTATGTCATATAGTAAGCACTCAAGTTGATAAACAAGGTCTAGACATATTCAAACCAGAAAAATCATGTATCTACCCCTAAGCCTGAACTTTGTCTTATGAAGTCAATCACGAAGAGAAGTCGTTTTGGGTTTCAAACATGGAAATTTCAAATACCTTCCCAAAAGCTTCATTTTGGAGTGACTAAGAAGGATGCAGGCTTACCTTTTCATTTTCATGGTTTAAACATGTTTAAATAAGGAAGCGTGGTTCTGAAACCTCATACACATTGTTGCAAAAGTAATTACATCACCTAAACAATACTACTAGTTCATAATTCTAAACTTATGTACAATCTTGGAAACATATAACGCGAGCCTAGTTCACCAATTATCGTCATCCCTCTTGATGCGCTTGCCGGTGCCGCTTGTACCTGCCTCCCATGGGTTGGCAGTCCAAGTTCTGCACTCGTTCGCACTTCGTGTGTCGGGAATCCTTGTTGGAGCTTCCCAACCAGATACAGGCCCTGCCCTTGCTAGCTCACCACATCCAGCCGTCGCCCTAGCTTGCTCACCATGTGAACCGCCATCCCACGAAGACCCCGAAGTAGGCTCGCACGGGTCCTTTATCCATGGTGGCATATTCTTCGGATCAAATGGTATGTTGTACCTAAAGCAATAAGATACAAATTCCCAGTAGGTTGTCCCGACAAACTGCTTCTTCTCGTCGCGCCAGGCAGGGGGAAGAGCGGCCAACCTAGCCGCTTCCTTGCAATCTGGGCAAACCACTTCCCTTGGAATTGGTTGTGCTTGACGCTGCCCATCATTGATTTTTTTGAGTCGCCTGTACAACTCAAAACTGACATACCCATCAATCACAGCATACCTCAAGTTTACTTGAGGCAATGGCATGCACTCCCATTGATCGTGGCTGCTAGTAGGGAACTTGGTCTTCATGTCTTTGTAAGATGGGTCAATGATGGCGGCTGCCAAATCAACCATGCTAGTCCTATTGCCAGGACCATTGAAATTGATCATATCCTGAATGTCAATCCAATTATGTTCAGGAATTTTAATGCCATCTCTAGCAAACCTTCTGGAGTCACTCCTGATGTCAACAGTTGTGAAACAAATTCCTTTATGTTGAAGGAATTCTCGCAGTGCCAGATTGTCAGGACTCCTGCATGTTAACACAAATCAATCTTGTAAGATCGTATATGTTGTAATAGTACACATATTTTTCTTCCAGTAAACTGTATACTTATTGCAGTGAAACAATGATTTTGCATCAGTGAAACACATCAAAATAACATGAATTATTGTTGCGACTATATGATCTAATTATTTAAGTGTCAAGTTAAGATTCAGTTACTATATGTTAAAAAATAAAAATATCTTGACATCCATGCCGATTATCGGTGAGTATGAGTACATGAAATTTGTGCAAATTTTGAGTACCAAAATCATGAAACTAGATATCGTGGTCAATCCAAAAAAAATACAAGTTTGTTGGATATTACGTTCCAGACCACATTTTTCATACAAGTTAGTTTGTTCGTGTTTTCACACAACTTATGCACTTTATCTCTTATTAAGTTGTTTGTTGTGCGATAACCATGTTCCTGGGGACGCCATCAACTACTCTTTGTTGAATATCATGTGAGTTGCTATGCATGTCCGTCTTGTCTGAAGTAAGGGAGATTTACCACTCATTTAATGGTTAGAGCATGCATAATGTTAGAGAAGAACATTGGGCCGCTAACTAAAGCCATGAATCATGGTGGAAGTTTCAGTTTTGGACATATATCCTCAATCTCATATGAGAACATTAATTGTTGCTAAATGCTTATGCATTAAAGAGGAGTCCATTATCTGTTGTCTATGTTGTCCCGGTATGGATGTCTAAGTTGAGAATAATCAAAAGCGAGAAATCCAAATGCGAGCTTTCTCCTTAGACCTTTGTACAGGCGGCATAGAGGTACCCCTTTGTGACACTTGGTTAAAACATGTGTATTGCGATGACAATCCCGGTAATCGAAGCTAATTAGGACAAGGTGCGGGCACTATTAGTATACTATGCATGAGGCTTGCAACTTGTAAGATATAATTTACATGATACATATGCTTTATTACTACCGTTGACAAAATTGTTTCATGTTTTCAAAATAAAAGCTCTAGCACAAATATAGCAATCGATGCTTTCCTCTTTGAAGGACCTTTCTTTTACTTTTATGTTGAGTCAGTTCACCTATTTCTCTCCACCTCAAGAAGCAAACACTTGTGTGAACTGTGCATTGATTCCTACATACTTGCATATTGCACTTGTTATATTACTTTACATTGACACTATCCATGAGATATACATGTTATAAGTTGAAAGCAACCGCTGAAACTTAATCTTCCTTTGTGTTGCTTCAATACCTTTACTTTGATTTATTGCTTTATGAGTTAACTCTTATGCAAGACTTATTGATGCTTGTCTTGAAAGTACTATTCATGAAAAGTCTTTGCTTTATGATTCAGTTGTTTACTCATGTCATTACCATTGTTTTGATCGCTGCATTCATTACATATGCTTACAATAGTATGATCAAGGTTATGATGGCATGTCACTCCAGAAATTATCTTTGTTATCGTTTACCTGCTCGGGACGAGCAGGAACTAAGCTTGGGGATGCTGATACGTCTCCGACGTATCGATAATTTCTTATGTTCCATGCCACATTATTGATGATATCTACATGTTTTATGCATACTTTATGTCGTATTTATGCATTTTCCGGCACTAACCTATTGACGAGATGCCGAAGGGCCAGTTGCTGCTTTCTGCTGTTTTTGGTTTCAGAAATCCTAGTAAGGAAATATTCTCGGAATCGGACGAAATCAACGCCCAGGGTCCTATTTTTCCACGAAGCTTCCAGAAGTCCGAAGGGGAAACGAAGTGGGGCCACGAGGTGGGGACACAGTAGGGCGGCGCGGCCCAAGCCCTGGCCGCACCGGCCTAGTGTGTGGCCCCACCAGGACTCCACCGACCTTGCCCTTCCGCCTACTTAAAGTCTCCGTCGCGAAAACCCTACCACGTTCGACGAAACCAGAGAAAACCTTCCAGAGCCGCCGCCATCGCAAAGCCAAGATCTGGGGGACAGGATTCTCTGTTCCGGCACGCCGCCGGGACGGGGAAGTGCCCCGGAAGGCTTCTCCATCGACACCACCGCCATCTTCACCAACGCTCTTGTCTCCCATGAGGAGGAGTAGTTCTCCATCGAGGCTCGGGGCTGTACCGGTAGCTATGTGGTTAATCTCTCTCCTATGTGCTTCAATACAATAATCTCATGAGCTGCCTTACATGATTGAGATTCATATGATGATGCTTGTAATCTAGATGTCATTATGCTAGTCAAGTGGATTTTACTTATGTGATCTCCGGAGACTCCTTGTCCCACGTGTGTAAAGGTGACAGTGTGTGCACCGTGTGGGTCTCTTAGGCTATATTTCACAGAATACTTATTCACTGTTATGAATGGCATAGTGAAGTGCTTATTTATATCCCTTTATGATTGCAATGTGTTTTGTATCACAATTTATCTGCGTGCTACTCTAGTGATGTTATTAAAGTAGTTTATTCCTCCTGCACGGTGTAATGGTGACAGTGTGTGCATCGTGTAGTACTTGGCGTAGGCTATGATTGTGATCTCTTGTAGATTATGAAGTTAACTATTGCTATGATGGTATTGAGGTGATCTATTCCTCCTTTCGTAGTGTGAAGGTGACAGTGTGCATGCTATGTTAGTACTTGGTTTGGTTATGTTGATCTGTTATGCACTCTAAGGTTATTTAAATATGAACATTGAATATTGTGGAGCTTGTTAACTCCGGCATTGAGGGTTCGTGTAATCCTACACAGTTAGTGGTGTTCATCATCCAAAAAGAGGGTGTAGAGTCTAGCATCTATCTATTTATTCTGTTATGTGATCAATGTTGAGAGTGTCCACTAGTGAAAGTATGATCCCTAGGCCTTGTTCCTAAATACTGCTATCGCTGCTTGTTTACTGTTTTACTGCATCTTTACTTCCTGTAATATTACTACCATCAACTGCACGCCAGCAAGCACTTTTCTGGCGCCGTTACTACTGCTCATATTCATTCATACCACTTGTATTTCACTATCTCTTCCCCGAACTAGTGCACCTATTAGGTGTGTTGGGGACACAAGAGACTTCTTGCTTTGTGGTTGCAGGGTTGCATGAGAGGGATATCTTTGACCTCTTCCTCCCTGAGTTCGATAAACCTTGGGTGATCCACTTAAGGGAAACTTGCTACTGTTCTACAAACCTCTGCTCTTGGAGGCCCAACACTGTCTACAAGAATAGAAGCACCCGTAGACATCAAGCACTTTTCTGGCGCCGTTGCCGGGGAGGAAAGGTAAAAGGCACTCATACTCCGGTCCCAGGTAAAGTACTTTTCTGTTGCCGTTGTGTGTGTACTCGAAGCTATTTCCTTTAGATCCTGCAATTGCATCTTTTTGTTTCTTGTTACACTAGTTTGGCATAATGGACAACAATGAGCTTCTTATTCTATTTCCTGATTTAAGACATGGATGGTTTGATGCGAAAATTAAAAAACCTATGGAACATATTAGTATGAACGCTTTGAACACCATTGTTGCTAATGATATGGAAAATTCTAAGCTTGGGGAAGCTGGCTTTGATGAGCATGATATTTTTAGTCCCCAAGCATTGAGGAGAAAATTTACTTTGACGATACTTTGCCTCCTATTTATGATGATTATAATGATATTGGTCTTTTAGTGCCGCCTACTATGGAGAGTAATTTTTATGATGATAATACTATGCCTCCTACACTTGATGAGAATAATAATGATAGCTACTTTGTTGAATTTGCTCCCACTACAATTAATAAGAATGACTATGCTTATGTTGGGAGTAGTAATAATTTTATGCATGAGACTCATGATAAGAATGCTTTATGTGATAGTTATATTGTTGAGTTTGCTTATGATGCCACTGAAAGTTATTATGAGAGAGGAAAATATGGTTGTAGAAGTTTTCATGTTACTAAAACACCTCTTTATATGCTGAAATTTTTAAAGTTACACTTGTTTTATCTTTCTATGCTTGTTGCATCGTGCTTCATGAATTTGTTTATTTACAAGATTCCTATGCATAGGAAGCATGTTAGGCTTAAATTTATTTTGAATTTGCTTCTTGATGCTCTCTTTTGCTTCATACTCTATTTTTCATGTGAGCATCATTAAAACTGCTGAGCCCATCTTAATGGCTATAAAGAAAGCACTTCTTGGGAGATAACCCATGTTTTTATTTTACTACAGTACTTTTGTTTTATATTTGAGTCTTCGAAGTTGTTACTACTGTAGAAACCTCTCCTTATCTTATTTTATTGCATTGTTGTGCCAAGTAAAGTCTTTGATAGCAAGGTTGATACTAGATTTGGATTACTGCGCAGAAACAGATTTCTGTCTGTCACGAATCTGGGCAGAATTCTCTGTAGGTAACTCAGAAAAATCTGTCAATTTACGTGCGTGATCCTCAGATACGTACGCAACTTTCATTCAATTTGGGCATTTTCATCTGAGCAAGTCTGGTGCCACTTTAAAAATCATCTTTACGGACTGTTCTGTTTTGACAGATTCTGCCTTTTATTTCGCATTGCCTCTTTTGCTATGTGGGATGGATTTCTTTGTTCCATTGACTTCCAGTAGCTTTGGGCAATGTCCATAAGTGTTAAGAATGATTGTGTTATCTCTGAACATGTGAATTTTTGATTATGCACTAACCCTCTAATGAGTTTGTTTCGAGTTTGGTGTGGAGGAAGTTTTCAAGGGTCAAGAGAGGGAAATGATGCAATATGATCAAGGAGAGTGAAAGCTCTAAGCTTGGGGATGCCCCGGTGGTTCACCCCTACATATTTTAAGAAGACTCAAGCGTCTAAGCTTGGGGATGCCCAAGGTATCCCCTTCTTCATCGACAACATTATCAGGTTCCTCCCCTGAAACTATATTTTTATTCCATCACATCTTATGTGCTTTGCTTGGAGCGTCGGTTTGTTTTTGTTTTTGTTTTTGTTTGAATAAAATGGATCCTAGCATTCATTGTGTGGGAGAGAGACACGCTCCGCTGTTGCATATGGACAAATATGTCCTTAGGCTTTACTCATAGTATTCATGGCGAAGGTTGAATCTTCTTCGTTAAATTGTTATATGGTTGGAATCGGGAAATGCTACATGTAGTAATTCTAAAATGTCTTGAATAATTTGATACTTGGCAATTGTTGTGCTCATGTTTAAGCTCTTGCATCATATACTTTGCACCCATTAATGAAGAAATACATAGAGCTTGCTAAAATTTGGTGTGCATATTTGGTCTCTCTAAAGTCTAGATAATTTCTAGTATTGAGTTTTGAACAACAAGGAAGACAGTGTAGAGTCTTATAATGTTTACAATATGTATTTTATGTGAGTTTTGCTGCACCGGTTCATCCTTGTGTTTGTTTCAAATAACCTTGCTAGCCTAAACCTTGTATCGAGAGGGAATACTTCTCATGCATCCAAAATCCTTGAGCCAACCACTATGCCATTTGTGTCCACCATACCTACCTACTACATGGTATTTCTCCGCCATTCCAAAGTAAATTGCTTGAGTGCTACCTTTAAATTTCCATCATTCGCCTTTACAATATATAGCTCATGGGACAAGATAGCCTTAAAAACTATTGTGGTATTGAATATGTACTTATGTGTCTTATTTCTTAATAAGTTGCTTGTTGAGCGGTAACCATGTTTTCTGGGGACGCCATCAACTTTTTACCTTTGTTGAATATCATGTGAGTTGCTATGCATGTTCGTCTTGTCTGAAGTAAGGGCGGTTTTCACAATCAAATGGTTTGAGTATGCATACTGTTAGAGAAGAACATTGGGCCGCTAACTAAAGCCATGAATCATGGTGGAAGTTTCAGTTTGGACATAAAACCTCAATCTCTTATGAGAATATTATCTGTTGTTGAATGCTTAAGCATTAAAAGAGGAGTCCATTATCTGTTGTCTATGTTGTCCCGGTATGGGTGTCTAAGTTGAAGAATGATCAAAAGCGAGAAATCCAAATGCGAACTTTCTCCTTAGACCCTTGTACAGGCGGCATAGAGGTACCCCTTTGTGACACTTGGTTGAAACATATGTTATGCAATGATAATCTGTGTTAATCCGAGCTAATTAGGACAAGGTGCGGGCACTACTAGTATACTATGCATGAGGCTTGCAACTTGTAAGATATAACTTACATGATACATATGCTTTATTACTACCGTTGACAAAATTGTTCCATGTTTTCAAAATAAAAGCTCTAGCACAAATATAGCAATCGATGCTTTCCTCTTTGAAGGACCTTTCTTTTACTTTTATGTTGAGTCAGTTCACCTATTTCTCTCCACCTCAAGAAGCAAACACTTGTGTGAACTGTGCATTGATTCCTACATACTTGCATATTGCACTTGTTATATTACTTTACATTGACACTATCCATGAGATATACATGTTATAAGTTGAAAGCAACCGCTGAAACTTAATCTTCCTTTGTGTTGCTTCAATACCTTTACTTTGATTTATTGCTTTATGAGTTAACTCTTATGCAAGACTTATTGATGCTTGTCTTGAAGTACTATTCATGAAAAGTCTTTGCTTTATGATTCATTTGTTTACTCATGTCATTACCATTGTTTTTATCGCTGCATTCATTACATATGCTTACAATAGTATGATCAAGGTTATGATGGCATGTCACTCCAGAAATTATCTTTGTTATCGTTTACCTGCTCGGGACGAGCAGGAACTAAGCTTAGGGATGCTGATACATCTCCGACGTATCGATAATTTCTTATGTTCCATGCCACATTATTGATGATATCTACATGTTTTATGCATACTTTATGTCATATTTATGCATTTTCTGGCACTAACCTATTAACGAGATGCCGAAGAGCCAGTTGCTGTTTTCTGCTGTTTTTGGTTTCAGAAATCCTACAAAGGAAATATTCTCGGAATTGGACGAAATCAACGCCCAGGGTCCTATTTTGCCACGAAGCTTCCAGAAGACCGAAGAGAAGACGAAGTGGGGCCACGAGGTGGCCAGACACTAGGGCGGCGCGGCCTGGGCCTTGGCCGCGCCGGCCTGCTGTGTGGGGCCCCCGTGACGCCCTTTGACCTGCCCTTCCGCCTACTTAAAGCCTCCGTCGCGAAACCCCCAGTACCGAGAGCCACGATACGGAAAACCTTACTGAGACGCCGCCGCCGCCAATCCCATCTCGGGGGATTCAGGAGATCGCCTCCGGCACCCTGCCGGAGAGGGGAATCATCTCCCGGAGGACTCTTCACAGCCATGGTCGCCTCCGGAGTGATGAGTGAGTAGTTCACCCCTGGACTATGAGTCCATAGCAGTAGCTAGATGGTCGTCTTCTCCTTATGTGCTTCATTGTTGGATCTTGTGAGCTGCCTAACATGATCAAGATCATCTATCTGTAATGCTATATGTTGTGTTTGTCGGGATCCGATGGATAGAGAATACTATGTTATGTTGATTATCAATCTATTACCTATGTGTTGTTTATGATCTTGCATGCTCTCCGTTATTAGTAGAGGCTCTGGCCAAGTTTTTGCTCTTAACTCCAAGAGGGAGTATTTATGCTCGATAGTGGGTTCATGCCTCCATTAAATCTGGGACAAAGGATGAAAGTTCTAAGGTTGTGGATGTGCTGTTGCCACTAGGGATAAAACATTGATGCTATGTCCGAGGATGTAGTTATTGATTACATTACGCACCATACTTAATGCAATTGTCTGTTGTTTGCAACTTAATACTGGAAGGGGTTCGGATGATAACCTGAAGGTGGACTTTTTAGGCATAGATGCATGCTGGATAGCGGTCTATGTACTTTGTCGTAATGCCCAACTTAAATTTCACTATACTTATCATATCATGTATGTGCATTGTCATGCCCTCTCTATTTGTCAATTGCCCGACTGTAATTTGTTCACCCAACATGCTATTTATCTTATGGGAGAGACACCTCTAGTGAACTGTGGACCCCGGTCCATTCTTTTACATCAAATACAATCTACTACAATATTTGTTCTTTACTATTTTCTGAAAACAATCATCATCCACACTATACATCTAATCCTTTGTTACAGCAAGCCGGTGAGATTGACAACCTCACTGTTTCGTTGGGGCAAAGTACTTTGGTTGTGTTGTGCAGGTTCCACGTTGGCGCCGGAATCCCTGGTGTTGCGCCGCACTATACTTCGCCGCCATCAACCTTCAACGTGCTTCTTGGCTCCTCCTGGTTCGATAAACCTTGGTTTCTTTCTGAGGGAAAACTTGCTACTGTCTGCATCACACCTTCCTCTTGGGGTTCCCAATGGACGTGTGTTAATTGCACGCATCAGCTGCTCTGGTGCTTGATAATTTTGCCCGGTTTCATCTCTACCGGCATAAGCGTTCCCAGCATAAGCTTCTCCGGCATAGTCATCTCCGGCACAGCCGTGACCTGCCCTTTGATTTTTTTCTTCCAGCCTCATATTGCCCGGCTTGTTGTTTTCCGGCAAGAACTGGATCATACACGGTCATCTGCCGCGCATTTCCTTCTTTTTCTCTTCTTCTGTCCGGATGGGGGGATGATGCCTGCCCCTGGGACTTGCTTCCGGCGTTTCTTGCCGAGCGCACAGATTTTGATGCCGCAGCTGCTTTGTTTTCTCTAGCAAGCTCAGCATTTTGTTCCTGAATCACATCAAGTAGTTCTCTAACACGATCTTGTTGTTTTGCTAAAGCATCTCCGCTAAGCGATTCACACAGCTCCATAGCAGCCCTGGCAGCTTTTATAGTTTTATCCGGGCTAATGTACTTAGGTTTCTCTACGATGCTCAAAGATACAGAGGCACTCTTGCTGGCAAGAACATCCTTACGCAAATCCTGATCTAGATTGCGAGCCTTAAGCTGGTTTTCCGGCACCCTAGCAGCCTGAGCGCTAACTGAAGCAAAGCCATGGGCAGCGTTATACTCACGTAGGGTTAGGTTCAGCTCGCGCTGCGCCCGGATGATGTCCGCGCCTCTGGAAAGCAGCTTCTTGCGCGTTGCCTCCAGCTCCGCCTGAGCTGCTGCCGGGACGATGTTCTGCGTGATGGGTGTCGCCAGCACGTTCATCGCTGCTTGAAGTGGTGTCTCCGGTGGTGCGGAAGATGTTCCCGCAGCGCCCGCGTCGCGCTCCAGCGGTGGTTTGACCGGACGCGTCGATGCCGTACGCCCAGCACCTTCTTCCACAGCTTCCTTGCCAGCGCCAACCGCGCCAGCCATCATTACCTCCACGCTGCCGGCAGCGCGGCCAGCACATAGCCACCTTGGCGGATCCGGTGCCACCAGCACCGGTGAGAGGCGCTGGCGCACATGGACAGTGCCGAAGTAGATGCGGTGGCTGCCGAACTCGATGATGCGGCCGTTCTTGGGGAAGATGCTGCCGTTGGCGAAGCAGCCTGCGTTGTCGTTGATGAAGTCCATGGAGTAGATGCGCTGCCCGAGCGCAGACACCGTCCGCTCGCCGGCGACGTCAAGGAGGCCCGCCCGAATGTGAACTCCAGCAAGCGCCGCTTCCTGCCCCACGGTGGGCGCCAACTGTCGTCGTGGTGAACAGACAGATGCCATAGGATGGCTTAAGTTGGGGCCGAATGGGCGCTAGAGGATTCGGGGGAGGGTTTTTGATTAGATTGGATGAACTTCCGGATGCTTTCCTCAAGAACTTGGCCTAAGCCAGAGGTAGAAGAAGAAAGACACAAGGAAGAACTCTACTCTAGATCTCTCTCTTCATATATCTCAACAGATTACAGGTTTCTGGATACAAGGCTCCTCATATGGCTCATACAACATATCCTCTCGTGCCCGCGATGGGGTGTTCCCCCTCTCCTTATATAGTGGAGAGGGTGGCTTACAGGGGAAGAAACCCTAGGAAACCCTAATGGCATCTTTGACCAGACAAACTACTTTACAAAGCTACTTTAATCATAGATGACTCCGGTATCTCTTTAATCAGGGAGGCTGACGTCCTCCGGTTGCTTTTGGCGTCACCTTCCTCTTTGGCGTCAGGGCTTCGTTTAAAGCTACTTTGCTTAGCTCATCCTTGTCCTCTAGCTCTTGAGAGAATCTTTGACCAGTCTTGCCGATGTGCTACAGTGCACCTCTTACTGGCCATCCGGTGTCTTCTTAGCTCATTCCGGTATACCCCTCTTGGGCATACCGGTATAGATTTACTTATCCAAACGTTTAACTTTGCATTCCGGAATAAACATTAAACCGGTATCTTGATGGCTCAAACCATCCGGTTTGGCATGCCTTTGGCATACCGGGGGTCATCCCCCCCAACATGTCTCTCCCACTATAGTGAAGATCCAATTTACTCTTTCTATTGACAACACTAGTATCACCGTTGTGGTTCATGTTCGTAGGTAGATTGGATCTTACTCGAAAACCCTAAACCACGTAAAATATGCAAACCAAATTAGAGACGTCTAACTTGTTTTTGCAGGGTTTGGTGATGTGATATGGCCATGATGTGATGATGAATATGTATGAGATGATCATTATTGTATTGTGGCAACCGGCAGGAGCCTTATGGTTGTCTTTAAATTTCATGTTGAGTATTATTTCAAAGTAGTTGTAATAGTTGCTACATGGGAGAACAATCATGAAGATGGCGCCATTGACCTTGACGCTACGCCGACGATGATGGAGATCATGCCCGTTGATGATGGATATCATGTCCGTGCTTTGGAGATGAAGATCAAATGCGCAAAGAGAAAAGGGCCATATCATATCACATATGAATTGCATGTGATGTTAATCCTTTTATGCATCTTATTTTGCTTAGATCGCGACAGTAGCATTATAAGATGATCCCTCTCACTAAATATCAAGATAATAAAGTGTTCATACTTAGTATGCACCGTTGCTAAGACTTGTCGTTTCGAAGCATCATGTGATGATCGGGTGTGATAGATTCTACATGTGCATACAACGGATGCAAGCCAGATTTGCACATGCGGATACTAAGGTTGCCTTGATGAGCCTAGCATGTATAGACATGGTCTCGGAACACGGGATACCGAAAGGTAGAGCATGATCGAGTCATATGATTGATATGATGAACACTTTGAGTGTTCGCCATTGAAATTACATCTTGTCTCGTGATGATCGGACTTGGTGTAGTGGATTTGGTTCGTGTGATCACTAAGACAATGCGAGGGATATTGTTTTGAGTGGGAGTTCACCTAGTTTAATTTTGTAGAATTAAAATTTGAACTTAATTTGTCATAAACTTAGTCTAAACTCTTTGCAAATATATGTTGTAGATCATGGCGTCCCCATCAATCAATTTTAACCAGTTCCTAGAGAAAGAAAAGCTTAAAAGCAATGGTAGCAACTTCACCGACTGGTTCCGTCATGTGAGGATCTTCCTCCATGGCGGAAATCTGCAATATGTGCTTGATGCACCGCTAGGTTCCCCGCCACCACCTGCAGTATCCGAGGAAGAAAAGAATGTTTACAAGACTCGGGTGATTCGGTACTCTCAAGTTCAGTGTGCCATCCTATGCAGCCTAGAGGCGGAGCTCCAAAAGCGTTTTGAACACCACGACCCTTATGAGCTGGTCAATGAGTTGAAAACGATATTTCAAACTCATGCGGCCGTGGAAAGCTATGAGGCTTCGAAGCACTTCTTTGGCTGTATGATGGAAGAGGGCAGCTCCGTTAGTGAGCACGTGCTCGCTATGTCCGGGCATGCGAAGAAGCTCAGTGACTTAGGGATAGTGATTCCTAACCAGCTGGGTATTCATCGTGTCCTCCAATCACTGCCACCAAGTTACAAGAACTTCGCGATGAACTACAACATGCAGAACATGAACAAGGAGTTACATGAACTCTTCTCCATGCTAAAGTCTGCTAAGATTGAGATACAGAATGAACATCAAGTGTTGATGGTCAACAAGACCACCAGTTTCAAGAAGCAAGGCAAACCTAAGAAGGGCAACGTCAAGAAGGGCGGCAAGAAAGCTGCCGCGCCTCCTGAGAAGCCTAAGGGTGGCCCTAAACCTGATACTGAGTGCTATTACTGCAATGGTAAGGGGCACTGGAAGCGTAATTGCCCCAAGTACTTGGCTGATCTGAAGAGCGGCCTTGTCAAGAAGAAGAAAGGTATATCTGATATACATGTTATAGATGTCTATCTTACTGGTTCTCGTACTAGTGCCTGGGTATTTGATACTGGTTTGGTTGCTCACATTTGTAACTCGAAACAGGAACTACGGAATAAACGAAGCCTAGCGAGGGACGAAGTGACGATGCGCGTTGGAAATGGATCCAAGGTCGATGTGATCGCTGTCGGCACGCTCCCTCTACATCTACCTTCGGGATTAGTTGTAAACCTCAATAATTGTTATTTGGTGCCTGCGTTGAGCATGAACATTATATCTGGATCTTGTTTAATGCAAGACGGTTATTCATTTAAGTCTGAGAATAATGGTTGTTCTATTTTTATGAATAATATCTTTTATGGTCATGCGCCTGACATGAATGGTTTATTCTTGTTAAATCTCGATAGTAGTGATACACATGTTCATAACATTGATGCTAAGCGAATTAAATTGAATGATAATTCTACTTATATGTGGCACTGTCGTCTTGGTCATATTGGAGTGAAACGCATGAAGAAACTCCATTCCGATGGACTACTTGAGTCACTTGACTTTGAGTCACTTGATAGATGCGAAGCATGTCTAATGGCAAAAATGACTAAGACTCCATTCTCTGGTATAATGGAGCGAGCTACATACTTATTAGAAATCATACATACCGATGTGTGCGGACCAATGAGTGTAGCCTCGCGCGGTGGTTATCGATATGTTCTAACCTTCATAGATGATCTGAGTAGATATGGGTATATCTATTTCATGAAACATAAGTCCGAAACTTTCGAGAAGTTTAAGGAATTCCAAAGTGAAGTAGAAAATCAACGTAACAAGAAGATTAAGTTTCCGCGTTCTGATCGCGGAGGCGAATATCTGAGTTATGAGTTTGGCATGCATTTAAAGAAATGCGGAATACTTTCACAGTTGACACCGCCGGGAACACCACAGCGCAATGGTGTGTCCGAACGTCGTAATCGAACTCTCTTAGATATGGTTCGTTCTATGATGTCTCTTACTGATTTGCCGTTATCGTTTTGGGGTTATGCATTAGAGACAGCTGCATTCACTTTAAATAGGGAACCATCTAAATCCGTTGAAACGACACTGTATGAATTATGGTTTAATAAGAAACCTAAGCTGTCATTCCTTAAAGTTTGGGGTTGCGAAGCCTATGTGGAAAAAGTTACAACCGGACAAGCTAGAATCCAAAGCGGAGAAATGCGTCTTCATAGGATACCCTAAAGAAACTATTGGGTATACTTTCTATCACAGATCCGAAGGCAAAATCTTTGTTGCTAAGAACGGAACCTTTCTTGAGAAGGAGTTTCTCACTAAAGAAGTGACTGTAAGAAAAGTAGAACTCGACGAGGTTGTTGAACCTTCTCTCGAAGATCAGAGTAGCGCAGTTCCGGAAGATGTTCCTGTGCAGCCTACACCGATTAGAGAGGAAGCTAATGATAATGATCATGAAACTTCGAACGAGGTAGATACTGAACCTCGCAGATCGACAAGGGAGCGTACCACTCCTGATTGGTATGATCCTTGTCTAAATGTCATGATTGTGGACAACAATGATGAAGACCCTGCGACGTATGAAGAAGCGATGATGAGCCCAGATTCCAACAAATGGCAAGAAGCCATGAAATCCGAAATGGGATCCATGTATGATAACAAAGTGTGGACTTTGGTAGACTTACCTGATAGCCGCAAGGCTGTCAAGAATAAATGGATCTTCAAGAGAAAAACAGATGATGATGGTAATGTTACTGTCTATAAAGCTCGACTTGTCGCAAAGGGTTTCCGACAAATTCAAGGAGTTGACTACGATGAGACTTTCTCACCTGTAGCGAAGCTAAAGTCTGTGAGGATTTTGTTAGCAATAGCTGCATTTTTCGATTATGAGATTTGGCAGATGGATGTCAAAACGGCGTTCCTTAATGGTGACATTGAGGAAGAGTTGTATATGGTACAATCCAAAGGTTTTGTCGATCCTAAAAATGCTGACAAGGTATGCAAACTTCAGCGTTCAATTTATGGACTGAAGCAAGCATCCAGGAGTTGGAACTGACGCTTTGATAAGGTGATCAAAGACTTCGGGTTTATACAGTGTCATGGAGAGGCATGTATTTACAAGAAAGTGAGTAGGAGCTCTGTAGCATTCCTTATATTATATGTAGATGACATATTATTGATTGGAAATGATATAGAACTATTAAGCAGTGTAAAAGGTTATTTGAATAAGTGTTTTTCAATGAAGGACCTTGGTGAAGCAGCGTACATTTTAGGCATCAAGATTTATAGAGATAGATCAAGACGCCTAATAGGGCTTTCACAGAGTACATACCTGCACAAGATTCTAAAGAAGTTTAGAATGGATGAAAGTAAGAAAGGGTTCTTACCGATGTTGCCAGGTAAGGTCTTGAGTAAGACTCAAGGTCCGGCTACGGCAGAAGAAAGAGAGAGGATGAACAAGATCCCCTATGCCTCGGCAGTAGGCTCTATCATGTATGCCATGTTGTGTACTAGACCGGATATAGCACATGTTGTTAGTTTGACTAGCAGATATCAAAGTGATCCAGGAATGGAACACTGGACAGCGGTCAAGAATATCCTGAAGTACTTGAAAAGGACTAAGGATATGTTTCTTTGTTATGGCGGTGACCAAGAGCTCGTTGTAACCAGTTACACCGATGCAAGTTGGAACACTGATCCTGATGACTCTAAGTCTCAGTCTGGGTACGTGTTTATATTGAATGGTGCTGCAGTAAGCCGGTGCAGCTCCAAGCAGTGCACGGTGGCAAAGTCTTTAACAGAATCGGAATACATAGCGGCTTCGGAGGCTTCATCGGAAGCGGTATGGATGAAGAGGTTCATTGTTGAGCTTGGTGTGGTTCCTAGTGCATTGGACCCACTAGTCATCTATTGTGACAACATGGGTGCCATCGACAATGCACAAGAACCAAGGTCACACAAGAAGCTGAAGCATATCAAGCGGCGTTTTCATTCGATTCACGAGTACATCGAAGATGGAGAAGTAAAGATTTGCAAAGTACACACTGATCTGAATGTGGCAGATCCGTTGACTAAAGCTCTCCCTAGGGCAAAGCATGACCAACACCAGAATGCCATGGGTGTTAGGTACCTTACAATGTAATCTAGATTATTGACTCTAGTGCAAGTGGGAGACTGTTGGAGATATGCCCAAGAGGCAATAATAAAGTGGTTATTATATATCTTTATGTTTATGATAAATGTTTACATACCATGCTATAATTGTATTAACCGAAACATTGATACATGTGTGTTATGTGAACAACAAGGAGTCCCTAGTAAGCCTCTTGTATAACTAGCTTGTTGATTAATAGATGATCATCGTTTCATGATCATGAACATTGGATGTTATTAATAACAAGGTTATGTCATTGATGAATGATGTAATGGACACACCCAATTAAGCGTAGCATAAGATCACGTCATTAAGTTCATTTGCTATAAGCTTTCGATACATAGTTACCTAGTCCTTCGACCATGAGATCATGTAAATCACTTATGCCGGAAGGGTACTTTGATTACATCAAACGCCACTGCGTAAATGGGTGGTTATAAAGGTGGGATTAAGTATGAGTTGAGGCATATGGATCAAGAGTGGGATATTGTCCATCCCGATGAAGGATAGATATACTCTGGGCCCTCTCGGTGGAATGTCGTCTAATTAGCTTGCAAGCATATGAATGGTTCATAGGAGATGACATACCACGGTACGAGTAAAGAGTACTTGTCAGGAGACGAGGTTGAACGAGGTATAGAGATACCGATGATCAAACCTCGGACAAGTAAAATATCGCGTGACAAAGGGAATTGGTATCGTATGTAAATGGTTCAATTGATCACTAAGTCATCGTTGAATATGTGAGAGCCATTATGGATCTCCAGATCCCGCTATTGGTTATTGGTTGGAGAGAGGTCTCAACCATGTGTGCATAGTTCGCGAACCGTAGGATGACACACTTAAGGTTTGATGTCGTTTAAGTAGATATGGAATATGGAATGGAGTTCGAAGTTTTGTTCGGAGTCTCGGATGGGATCCAGGACATCACGAGGAGTTCCGGAATTGTCCGGAGAATAAGATTCATGTATAGGAATTCATTTTCCAAGTTTGAAAATAATCCGGTGCATTTATGGAAGGTTCTAGAAGGTTCTAGAAAAGTTCGGAAGAAATCACCATGGAAGGTAGAGTCCCGGAGGGACTCCACCTAGCATGGTCGGCCAGCCTAAGGAGGAGGAGTCCTAGGTGGACTCCACCCCATGGTGGCCGGCCACCCCCCCCCCCCCCCCCAAGGAAAGGGTGGGCGTCCCACCTTGAGTAGGAGTCCCACCTTGGGTAGGTTTCCCACCTTATGGCAAGTTTTGAGTTGGGGTCTTATTCGAAGACTTGGAGTCAAAATCTTGGGGGTTCCACCTATAAAAAGAGGGACAAGGGGAGGGGGCCGGCCACTCAAGCCACCAACCTTGGCTGCACCCCTTGAGGCCGGCGCCCAAGCCCCCCTCTCCCCAAACCCTAGCCGCCCCTCCTCCACATATCTCTCCCGCAGCGCATAGGCGAAGCCCTGCCGGAGATCTCCACCACCACCGCCACCACGCCGTCGTGCTGCCGGGATTCCGAGGAGGATCTACTACTTCCGCTGCCCGCTGGAACGGGGAGAAGGACGTCGTCTTCATCAACACCGAACGTGTGACCGAGTACGGAGGTGCTGCCCGACTGTGGCACCGTCAAGGTCTTCTACGCGCTTTTGAAAGCGGCAAGTGATCATCTTCTGCAACAACGAGATCTAATCTTGTAGGATTTGGAAATCTTCAAGGGTTAGTCTCGTGATCCCCTCGTTGCTACCATCTTCTAGATTGCATCTTGGCTTGGTTTTCGTTCTTGCGGTAGGAATTTTTTTTATTTTCTATGCTACGAATCCCATCAGGTACCACCGGGCCTGGTACCGTCTTAGGTACCGGTAAAAGATCCAGGTATACTGGAAGCAAAACTAGCTGATCGGTAGCGAGCCCGGTAGCGCGGGCGGTAGTACCGACCAAAAAAATGTTCCCCTTTTTTTCTTTTTAACTAAAATTTGAAATGCACATAACTTGAGATTGGAAAATCCAAATGAGACGAAACTAATTTTGTTGGAAATATGGAAACTAGTGGGGGTGATTTTATAAGCATATTAGAGTGATATCTCTAAACCCGAAGAACCGAGAAAAACTCCAATATCGAAAACACAACAACAAGTGATATACGTGGAATCTGTTTTCGATGAACTAGAGCTTGTCATTGAAATAACCACAAGCTCTAAAACACCAAATGGAAAAGATCCAAATAACAACCAAGAAAGATGATGCAAGGATGCAAAGGTTTGACCGCACTCCGAACGATACGATCGATTTACTCACTCGAGAGCCCCTTGATAGTACGACCACTATCCTATAAACCGGTCTCCCAACTAAATCACACGACCGGTAAGAAGAAACCCTATCAAGAGCAAACCTTATCCTTGCGCATTCCACTTGAGCTCGATGATGACGATCTTGGCCGCGATATGGAACGCCTTTCTTGATTGTGCTTGCTTGATGAAGTCTTGCGGATTGCTCCCCCATAATCCACTATGGGAGAGCTTCTTCTTCGTTGCATCTTCACATATCCATGAACACATATGAATGGCAAGCTTCAAGCATATGAGATCTTCGAGTTGACTCATCTTGAACTTGCAACTCATTTCTTCTATTGCAACCTTGACGCCAACTTATGGTTCAAGCATTGCCTATGGACAACTCCTACACATATAACTTAATGCAAACATTAGTCCATAGGGATTGTCATTAATTACCAAAACTACACATGGGGGTTCTATGCACTTTAAGGTTGCCTCTCTTTCTTCGTTTCGGCGCGAATAGACAACTGGGCCGGTCATACCAGGCATGTAGTGGCGGCAGTCCTCCTCTCCTTCCCCTGCCTTTGGCGCAAGCAGCAGGCTCACCCGGTATGACCCGAGCCATGGCTGATGATGGCTCCCAAGTGCAGGAGATCAGTTGTAGTACTTTTCAATAAAGGAAGGTTGTCGAACCCACAAGGAGGTGAAGGTATTGGTTAGCGAAAATAACAAGAAAGCAGTAGTAATAAAGTAATGGTTTTGGTGTTTTGGGTATATATTTTGCAATAAAAATAAAGTGCAGAAAGTAAATAGCATATAAGTAAATGCTCTCGATCACAGAAAACCCCAGTTCTCTATGCAACAAGAGGACAAGCTCAAGTGTGTGTTCTTATATGAGACAAAAGTTCCCGAGGGCGGCATGGATTCACTAGCATCTCAGTTCTAAACAACATGGTAAATATCTTGTCAAGCTTTATTCAATTAGGGGTGGAGCCTTAATTAGGTGCAGCCATAAGCATGTGCAAATACACCCATTATGATGGATCCTAGAGTCATTTTCATGTGCAAGTACATGAGTCATTAAGACATTAATGTCCCATCATAGTCATAAGATTTAGGGTGCCCGACATAAACCCCTCTAATGCAACCCATATTGTTGGAAGACAGTTTCTGTCATTCTGACCCCTCCAACACTAATGCATTACATCAAAGTGCAACCCTATGAGCCCATATAAGTTAGGTAATATGCAGTCGACGTTCGCATAAAACCATCATAGAACAACATAAAAGATAGAAAAATTGACCAAATACTCATTGAACATCATATAAAATCATAGCCAGTTCATCCTATGCCCTCGGGAACATGGGGAACTACTCACAAGTGACAAACATGATATGGACTAGAGGCATAATGGTTCCAACAAAATCTGAATATATAATCTCCCCACCAAATAATGACAAAGTACCAATCACGAACATGCAATTGCACTAAAAACAATATCCGGGGTTCAGTTCAACACAAACTATGAGGGGGATGACGTTGATCTCGTAGATGGAGATGGTGGTGATGATGGTGTTGGTGGAGATGTTGATGGAGATGCCTCCTCTCAAGCCAAGGAGGAGTGGGGATGTCGATGGCGTCGCTTTCCCCTTCACCGGAGGCACCGGTGTAGCAGGATCTGCCCTCTCCCGGAGTAGGAGAGGACCTTCGCCTCCGCCGCCGCCTCAATAAATCTCGGGAAAAATATGGCTGATGTTTTTGGGCGAAACGAAGCATCTGGAATAAAAAGGGGGGCCGAAACGATGCCCGAGGTGCGAACGGGCATGGGTGGCGCGGCTAGAAGGTTGGGTCACGCCACCTGGTCCCGTTTGCACCTCATGGCCCCTCTCACGTGCTTCTTTCGCTCACGGCCTTCCTTCGGGTGAAAAACTGATCCGGTAATTTTCTCTTGAATTTTTGCGATCCAGAAAGTTCTGAAACAAATAAAATACGAAAAAGGAGGTTTTCTGCCTCCCATGAATTAAATACCAAAGAAGGAGACTTTGTAGGAAAGTCCCATAAATCATCTAAAAATTCATAAATAACAATGTATGAAGGAAAATAGCAATGAAAACTAACTCTATATGTAGCAATAATGATGATGCAAAATGCACGTATCAACCGGTCATACTGGCCGTCGGCGCTACCCCCTCCCTTGCCAGCGTGCGCAACCAGCAGGTCTGGCCGGTATGACCGGGCCTGGAGCCGGCCATACACTCTCTGCACCCAAAACTACTAGTTTTCCTATTTAAAGAAAGTGCTAATTTCGTGGATCATCTTTCTTAGCCACTTTTTTATATTTAGATTGGAGCCTTTTCATATGAAGAACTCTCTAATGTTCCTACACATCATACTCCTTGATCTTGAGAGATTCAACGAACCGTTTTGAGAGAGGATCCAACCAAAAAAGAGATCTCTTCCTCCTCTCCCTTTCCACCGGTTAAATTTGCGATTTAAGCCTTGTGTCAAGTTCTTGCTTCGATCTTGTTACTCATAGAGATTGAGGACTCCTAGGCGGTAGTGGTCGCCAGGAGCAATTGTCTTGTGATTGCACAGAAAGTTTGTAAGAGATTGGAGGCCTCCCCAAGGTCTTCACTAGTGGATTGAGCTTCTACTTCGTGGAAGAAGCTCACAGAAAAGACGGTGTGCCTCCGTGGCGTCAGTGGTCCTTCGTGGTAACCCGCACTGCTCCAACGATGACTAGCTTCCCCTCAAGGAAATGAACATCGGGATACATCATCGTCTCCACGTGCTTAGATCGGTTACTTCTATCCCTTTTATTATTCTTTGATGTCCATCGTGCTTGAAGTTGATTATTATATCATATAGGTTGTTCAACTAGTTTTGCATTAGGCCACTTTATATATCTAAAAATTGCAAACAAATTGAATAAAATAATATTGATTTGGTATTGTAAGTCTGACCATATTATACGAAAATACCGCATCTACAATATTAAATACATACAATATGCAAAATTAATTTTTAGTGACTAAAATAATATTGATTTGGTATCGTAAATGTACATATATATTTTTTTTATCTATGACATAGTCAATCTTAGGTTGCTGATTTTTTATAAAATTTTATTAACTTATTGGGTCAGTTTTTAGAACTTATATGAATAGAGTAACTTGTTTACTTGAATCGGGGTGATTTGGTGCAAAGTGACGCGGTTGGAAGTAAATTAATATTTTCCGAGTTTGTGGACTGAAATGGAAATAATAGAGCAAGTTGATGTACCACCGATGCAATGTTCTTTTTCTTTTTGCGAGAACCACCAATGCAATTTACTCTACTACAGTCCTACTTACTCTTCTTCTTTTCCAGAGAACTTTTACTTCACATGATATGACACGACATGACTATCAAAGTATCAAGATTACGACCATCACCAAAAGAAGATGATGCTAGATTGTGATCATCGAGATCACAATGGAACAAAAGATATGATCATCAAGATTATCTAAGATATCAGCAAACGAACTTTTACCGCAGCTTTTACTCAATTCACAATTAGACATGGACATCCTATACACAGAACTTGTGCCCGTATGATCACCCTGTATGCTGTATCTTGCATGTGTTACTACTTACTGCTACTCTGCTGGGCTCAGGTCCTCTTCCTTCCAGACCGGGAGGATCCCCTGGCCAGCCAGCCTCTTGTAAACCCAGAACACCACGTACTCGGGAGTGACCTTCTTCTCGTCGATCAGGAAGGGCTCGATGGTGCTCACCTCCATGGAGTATGACGTCATCGCGAAGCCCTTAGGTCCTGTGGTTGTCAGTTCATTAAATTGAGAATCCAGATTAGTTGACAGTAGAAATGGTTTATTATGCAGCTTTTTGGTGACGAAGTGATCGATTGCAGTAATTTTGAATAGAAATTCAGAAGTTTGGAAGAAACAACGAACTAGCTAGTACATGGAGTGTCAACTGTATTCTCAGCAAATAAAATATAGCATATACAGCATAGCAAAGGAAGAAATAGCCTTATGTCCTTTGGTTGTCAGTTCATAGAGGTGAGATTCAGGTTAGCACTGTGCCCTTTTTCCAACAGTTTTCCGCATTGTAAATTATGCTCCTAAGGAATGCAAAGCTTGATGAAAGCAGAACCGGTATTCTTGTGACATAGTTTTCGGGTTAGAAAGTAATCGGTTGCAATAAATTCTTGATGAGAAATTCGCAACTTTTGGTCATAAAGGATCGACTTAGCGGCAAGTAAAACAGCATTGTATAACAACACAAGGGTTTGTAAGTTTTTGTACCTGTCAGGTTTCCCTGTGGAAAGAAGGCCCAGAAATAATAGGGGATGTCTTCCTTTACGAAGGAACCTTCCAACTGCAATTCAGCACCTGAAGGGTTAGAACAATGCCAAGCTACATTGGAGCTGTATGGATCAAATTACAGCGTTTTCACAATCCTGACCAACTGCGTCACTATGTTAGCGTTGTTCTTTTTAGACAAATGTTACTGCTAGCATTGTGCGATGGCTAGACAGGACAGGGATGAATAGATGATTTAAGCAAGCACTAACACTGCTGCAATCACACCACCAGAACGTACTACTGCTTACTACCTGTATGTGGCAATGGTGTGCAAATATGCAAATGAGCCAATGACATGCCTAGTACATGCAGTTGAAATGTGATCACTACTGAATACTGATCGGTAATACTAGTTTAGTAGCTGTTCCATAGCACAGGTTTCAATCACACTTGGTCTCACCGTGTTGTTTTGGAAGGACAGCACGACTTGGGACACGTCCTCCTCGGCCTCGAGCGCAGTCTTGAGAGGAGGGATGATCTCCTCCTGCATCATCTCCGGCAGCGGCTTGGGCGGTGCCTTCTTCGGCTTGGCCGCTGCGGGCTTGGCTGCTGGCTTCGCCTCCGCGGCGGCTTCCTTCTTCTCACCGTCCGCATCCTTCTTCTCAGTAACTGCGTCAGCAATTCAGTATAAACCAAAAAATCAGGAACATCCATTCAGGCACCCCACGTTTCCAAGCTTCACCCAGCAGAGACTAACGTAAGCACTACGCCACTCGATCGCAGCACTGATAGTAGGAGTGGACAGCGATTCAGCCTGAGTGATCTAATGTGAGTACATACCTGAGGTGGAGGCGGCGGCAGCGGCGGCGGATGACTCCTGCACGGCGGAGCAGGACGCGCCGGAGCGAGGGAAGGCGACGACGAGCGGCAGCCGCTTCGCGAAGAGCGGGGCGGCGGAGCACTTGCACCTCGCCGCCGCGTGCCGGCCCGCGAGCGGCCGGCCAGTCAGCCTCGGCGAGTGAAGAGTCCCGATCGCCATGGGAGTTTGGCGCGCAGCCGGCGCGTTCTGGTGGACGGATAGTTCCTGTCCACTGGTTCCGTTGGGTGGCGCTGCGGTGACGCCGCTCTATCTGCACTCTGCAGTGGATCCTCGATCGGCCCGATGGAGAAGAGACCGGTGCAGCATGGCTGGCTGCCCGCCTCTGAGCCAGCCGTTTCTTTTCCTCTGCTGCTGTGGCTTACAACCTGCAACAAACGTGGACCGTCAGATTAAAAACCGGTCAGATCAGGCTACACGAAAATAAATATTATATAAGTTTTTAGAAGAAAGCTAATTTAGAATTTTAAAAAAACAAAAGACAGCATTACCTCCCTTATGAAAGGTAGGTTTTTCTTTAGATTTTTTAAAATACTTACACTCCCTCCATTTCATAAAGATTGTGTAATATTTGTTAAAACTTATATGTATGTAAACACTAAATAGCATCTAGATATATTTAAATTTTAACAAATTTTAGACAATCTTCATAGAATATGACGACGGAGGGAGTGTTTTGAAACAGGGTAGTGCGATATACTCCTTCCATCCTTAAATAAGTGGAAACCTATCTTCAAACTTTATCAACAAAAGAGTGTACTCTTATTTTCTCAATGCACTTTAAAGTAGCAAAATTTGCTTCTCTCTCATCGTACGGGTGTTGGCGTCCGAAACCCACCGGCGAGTAGCGACGGGCAACACGAAGAGCCGGGAGGCTCCCAGAACTGCGGCTGGCCCTGGTCCCTCGAGCGACGGCCCGCAAAGCTCCGTCACGCACGTCCCGATGCTGGTGCAAGGGCGTGCCACCTGACCTATACCTGGTCAGGAAGGTGATGATTTGCTTCGCTTAGTTTCCTGCATGGCATACACGTAAACATTAAATACGGCCTCGATCGGCTCTCAGGTTGTCCTGTGAATCGGCTCAAGGAGCCGATCCACCCATGGTTCGTATGAGGTCTACGATCACATGGTGGTCCTGCTTGATCAATATGAAGCTAAAACGACCTACGACGATTTAGGGTTTTCACCGCATAATCGGAACATCCTACACGTGATTGAGCCTGGCAGTCACGCAAGATGATAATAAACCAGCCCTAGATAAGGCCTAAAAACCAACATGGAGTTGATTCCCGGAACATCTTATCTAGGGCTAGCAAACTACACCCTACGTGCTACTGGACCCTTCAACCCGTTTGCAAGGCCTAACTATGCAGATGTCAAACTAATCCTTGAAGAACAAGGAGCAATCATAACAGATCGGATCTACTAAACACGGATCAAGCAAGGTGCCGCCCTTACACCTAAGATAGGTGTAAAGGCGGCTAGATGTCTAGGGATAGCATGGAGCAAAGCATGTATCGTGGTAAAACAATGCTAACCCTAACACATCTATGATAACTACGTTGCTCGCCATCAACAAGGCTTCAGCACGAGCAACGCATGAACAACGAATAAACGTATACTGCCTAGATCGCAAGATGCGATCTAGGCAGCATGATGCTTACCCGGAAGAAACCCTCGAAACAAGGGGTTGGCGATGCGCCTAGATTGGTTTGTTGTGAACGTGATTGTTGTCTTTCTCAATAACCCTAGATACATATTTATAGTCCGTAGACTTTCTAACGTGGGAATAATCACAACCGTGTACAAGCCAAATTCTACCTAACCGACACGTATGCTACTATATTTACAGATACACGGGCAAACTAGCCCAAACTTCGTGCACAAGGCCGATTCATGTATATCTTCCGTGTATATTCTTCAAGCCCATCTTTAATCACGGCCCACCTCTGATCCGGTCAAATTCTGGTGATAACACATGCCCCCCTGGTTTTGGAAATAATAATTCCAAAACCACGCTGCTTTTTCCTCGTCGGGTCACGTCGTGGCAGGGCAAAACCGTCGCAGTATCCTTCATCATGATGCCTTGACTTCTCAACTTCTCCGCATGACCTGGCAGTTTTTTTTCTTTTGGGCACCACTTCCTCGGAAACTGTTGTGGCATTGAATCTCCACTATATCTCCCTTTTATTTAACCGCTTCGAACAGTTCGCCACTTTATCCCCTTGCTCTGTTCTGGCCATCGGCACCAAGAAACCCCAATCTCAGTAGCAATGTCTTTCTCCTCTTCCTCCTCCGCCTCGTCGGATCTCTCCTCCCAGTCCTTCTCCTCCTCCTCCTCCTCCTCCTCCTCCTCCTCCCGCGAACCCACGCCGGAGTGGGATCCGATGGCATCGCACGACAAGCGCGCCCCAGAGGAGTGGGACCAGGAGGACCACGCCTCCTCCGTCTGGTCCGAGGACGACAAGTCCTTGACCAGCGGAGACGAAGACCTCCAGTTCCTCGCCGATGGGGAACTGGAATCGGAGAGCGAGGATGACTCGTTCTCCTGGGACGACTATACCTCCTCCGAGGAAGAGGAGGAGGAAGACGACGACGACTCCCTCGAGGACTACCCGCCGGCAAAACGCTTCCGCGCGGGGTCAGACGACGACGACGACGATGATGAAGAGGAGGAGGCCCCCAATGAGGGCCGCTGGAGCAGCGACGAGGAGCCCGCCGGCAGCAGCGCCGACGAGAGTTCCGATGGCGACGACGAGGGCAGCAACGGCCCGTAGAGTAGGATCTACTAGTATAGGTCTAGTAGTAGTAGTAGCAGATTGGTCAATAGACCTTTTCTTTTGTTCTTCCTCCCTTGAGCAATCGGCTCTTTCTTTGTAACAAATCCCCTTTATTAATGAAGAAAATATCCCTCTATTAATTTTGTTTTCTCGTTCAATTTGCCGATTGCCAAACGAAGTCAACGCTCAAAGAGCCGATGGCAAGACATCGGCTTTTACTTAAAAATGCGACTTAAGGCCACAACAGGTCTAATCCGTGTTCACGCCATCCTCCAAGCGCACAGATTCAACTTCTCAGCAAATCCAATGGGAGAATCATCTCAAATGCCAAGGACTTTGGCCTGAAACCAATCTGTTAACCTGCTCCATTGATTTTATTCATCTAGAGTCGATGGTTCTGCATCGGCTTTTTATTATTCTGAAGTCGATGTCCGTGCATCGGCTGTACTGGTATCCATATTTCTCAAGTCGATGTCTGCGCATCGGCTGTGATTTGCATATAATTTTTTTTTACTGGCCGATTTTATACATCGGCCCCCATGTTTCACTGTCCACCATCCCACATGCTTGGGAAATATTTCTTGAGGTGTTGACCATTGACGGCTATTGGGAATTTAACACCGTCCAGCTGCTCGAGCATGTATGCATTGCCCTTCAATACCTGATCGACTTTGTACGGACCATGCCAATTAGGAGACCATTTGCCATATGCTTTATCCTTAGTTCCTAATGGTAACACGGCTTCCCATACTAGATCACCAACCTGAAATTTCTTTGGTCTCACCTTCTTATTGTATGCACGAGCTACCCTGGCTTTGTTCTCTTTAATCTTCTCCAAGGACCAAAGTCTAAGTTCCGTTGCATCCTCAATAGTATCACTCATCAGGGTTGCATACTCTTCAGCTGTTAGATCATTCTGAAACGTGACACGTCTCGATCCAGCCGTAATTTCCCAAGGTAATACGGCTTCCTGCCCATAGACAAGCTGGTATGGCGAAGTTTTTATAGCTCCATGGCATGACATGCGGTAGGCCCACAAAGCTTCTGACAACGTTTCATGCCAAACCCTAGGGTTCTCGTCAATTTTCCTCTTGATCAGCTTGATCGGGCTCTGATTGGACGCTTCAGCTTGCCCATTGGCTTGAGCGTAATATGGAGATGATCGGATCAGCTTAATTCCCATGTCATCGCAGAACTTTCTGAATTCCTTAGAAATGAAGACCGAACCTCCATCGGTCGTGATGGTTTGGGGAATCCCGAACCTATGAATGACGTGTTCTTTTACAAACTTGATCACATCTTCTGATTTTACCTTCTTCATAGGGACGGCCTCCACCCATTTGGTGAAGTAATCTGTAATGGCCAGGATCCACTCGTGGCCTTTGCTCGACGCAGGATGGATTTTGCCGATCATATCCATGCCCCAACCTCGGAATGGCCAAGGTTTGATGATGGGATTCATTGCTGATGCGGGTACCATCTGAACCTTCCCGAACATCTGACACGCTTGGCATCCCTTGTAGTACTTGAAGCAGTCCTCAAGCATGGTGGGCCAATAAAACCCTGATCGCCTGATCAGCCACTTCATCTTATGAGCCGATTGGTGAGTTCCACAGGCGCCTTCATGCACCTCATGTAAGAGCCGATTAGACTCAGTTGGTCCCAGGCATTTGAGTAGTAACCCTTCCAACGTCCTGTAGAACATGTCATCTCCTATAAGGACATATTTCATGGCCTTGTACCTTATCCGTTTAGGTGCCCCCCGAGCCGAATCCTTCAAGTAATTGAAGATATCGGCTCTCCAGTCATCCTGTTCCGGGAGCGCACTCGAACTTCTGACCCGTCTGGTATGTCCTTATATCCTGACGCCATCTGTGCGAGATCATTAGCGTCGGTATTCTGAGATCTTGGGACCCAATTGAAGTTGATGTACCGAAAATGTGTCATCAGCTCACGACATTCCATCCAATATGGGAAGAGTGACTCACTCTCGCACTTGTATTCGTCCGTGAGCTGGGAGATCACCAACTTCGAGTCTCCAAAAAGCTCCACCGCCTCTGCCCCGGCTTCCAAAAGCAACTCCATTCCCTTGCGCACTGCCTCATACTCAGCGACATTGTTGGTGCAAGGGGTAGATAGCCTGATAGAGAAGGAATATGTTGCCCCCCGAGGCGACACGAGCAGAATGCCGATGCCACAACCATCGTCACAAGCCGATCCATCGAAGAACATAGCCCATGCACGCACAGATAGTGCTGCTATATTAGTATTGATCCGTTCAGCTATGAGATCGGCCAACGCTTGTCCCTTGATCGCTCGCAGGCTGATACCGGAGATCGAATTCCGATAACGCAAACATCCACTTACCAAGTCGGCCTTTCAAAACAGGAGCCGACAGCATGTGCTTGACAACGTCTGACTTGCATATGACGATGATTTCTGCCGTCAAAAGGATATGATGAAGCTTGGTGTAGGTGAAGAATAGGCAGAGGCATAACTTCTCGACCTCAGGATACCTTGTCTCTGCATCCAACATCCTTCTGCTGAGGTAGAAAACGACCTTTTCAACACCCTCATAGAGTTGCACCACTACTGAAGCGATGGACGTGTCAGCTACCGATAAGTAGATATAGAACGGCCTGTCTTGCTGAGGTGGAACTAGCACAGGCGGCGTTGTTAGATACCGCTTAATCTTGTCAAACGCCTGCTGCTGCTCTGCCCCCCAGTGAAACTCGTCATCAGATTTGATCTTCACCAACGCCATGAACGGCTCAATTCGTCCTGACAGATTAGAGATGAACCGTCGGACGAAGTTGATCTTGCCGATAAGACGTTGGAGCTCCTTCTTCGTGGTAGGCGGCTGCATGGTACGTACTGCCTCCTGACTTTTCAGGCCGATCTCAATTCCTCGTTCATGAACCAAAAAACCTAGGAACTGACCGGCCGTCACACCAAAGGCACACTTATTTGGATTCATTCTCAGTCCGAACTTCCGAGTCCGGTCTAGGATGCGTCGCAAATCATCCAAGTGTCCTTCCATGGAGACAGACTTGACCACCACGTCATCGATGTAGATTTCCACCAACTTGTCGATCAGATCATGAAAAATATAATTCATGGCTCATTGGTACGTTGCACCGGCATTCTTCAACCCAAAAGTCATGACCACATATTCAAACAAGCCCACCGATCCTGGTACTCTGAATGCAGTCTTGTGTATATCTTCTGGGGCCATGAAAATTTGGTTGTAGCCGGCGTTGCCGTCCATGAAACTTAACACCTTGTGGCCAGCAGCTGCATTGATCAATGTTTCTGCCACAGGCATTGGATATTCATCCTTTGGGGTGGCTCTGTTGAGATCTCGGAAATCTATGGCCACACGCCATCGGCCGTCCTTCTTCTCTACAGGTACGATACTGGAGATCCATTCAGCATACCTGCATGGCCTGATGAACCCGGCGGCTAACATTTTCTCGATCTCCTTCTTGACTTCTTCAAGAATTTCGGCCTTCATCTGACGTGCTCGTTGTTGGAACGGCCGAAATCCTTTCTTGAGAGGGAGCCGATGCTCAATGATGCTCCTGTCTAACCCAGGCATCTCTGTGTAATCCCATGCAAAGCAATCTGGGTATTCTTTCAACAGAGCTATCATCTGGCTCCTGAGGTGTGGATCTAACTTTTTGCTGATGAAAGTTGGTCGTGGCTTATCCCCAGGACCAATGTCGACTTCTTCTAGCTCATCAGCCGATGTAAACCCATACCCTAACTTTCCGTCACCTGTTAGATCGACGCTGAACACAGGCAAAACGTATGGCGAGGATAATAATATGGGCCGATTGCTGGAATCGGCCCCCATTTTGATTGCATTGCTCAATGAAGGTTTACATCTTGGTCGTGCTTTACTATAACTACGTGACATGCTTGAGACAAGATCATCACTTTTTATTTTTTGGGGCCAATCACAAGGATCGGCCTTGCCACGTACGTCCATAGCCTTTGCTCTTGTTATACGGTCAGGCCGGTGGATAAGACCAGCCTCACCCCATTTTTTGTCACGTCGATGCGCTCGCAGTCGTCCAAAGTGATGCCGGAGAGTGGCTCTTGGCCTGCCGTCTCCCAAACGTTCATGCCAGCCGTTGAGATCTCGGCTGAGTCATCTGCGTGGACGACCTCGACTTCATCTCCATCCCACTGTATTAAGCATTGGTGTATCGTGGATGGAATGCAACAGTTGGCGTGGATCCAATCTCTCCCTAGCAGGACAGCATAGGTGCTCTTGCTATCGACAATGAAGAATGTCGTAGGGATGGTTTTCCTCCCCACGGTCAGATCCACGTTCAGAACACCTTGTGTTTCTGATGCTTGGCCATTGAAATCGCTCAGTGTTACGTTGGTCTTGATCAGATCCGAGCTAGAGCGTCCCAAACGACGTAGCATGGAGTATGGTATGATGTTGACTGCCGCTCCGGTGTCCACCAGCATCTTGTTGACATGCTGCCCATTGATATAACCTCGTAAGTACAGGGCCTTCAGGTGTCTGTAACTTCTTTCTCGTGGCTTCTCAAAAATAACCGGCCGTGGGCCGCAGTCAAGTTGTGCCACAGATGCCTCTTCTGTTCCAGGAGCACAAAACTCTGCTGGCAGGATGAACACCATGTTTGTACCAGCCGATGTCTCGTCATCGGCTTTCCTTTGCTTGGGGCGCCACTCCTTCTTTTGTGGTCGAACCTCTTCGTCCAGAGTTCGCTGAATTTTCGCGGCTAGATCAGGCCGCGCCTTCCTTAACGTGTGCAGGTATAACCTTTCGGCTTCCTCCAAGCCACGTAATCGCTGAACCCTACGCTTTTGGGAACGGCTGAGTCCATCAGGGCACCACCTTGGCCGGTGGTACTTATCTTCTTCTTCTTCATCGTCATCTTCTAACTCCTCGAGATCTTCTACCCGAGAGGACTCAGCTTGCCTGTTCCGAGATGGGAGAGGTCCTAGACGCTTGAACACTGACACGTCTCCTCTGCCCCTCTTCTTTTGTCTACATTCTGGGCAGTTGCCGATTGTGGGCAATCGGCTCATTCCTGAATCCCAGCAGTGTTTGAAGAAGGGACAATCCCAGTGCTTGTCCACGTCGTCCTGCTCTCTTGATTTTTCCTTGGCATGGCGCTCATATCTCTCCTCGTCGCGATCATGCCGACGATATCTCCTGGCGTCCCTGCTAGCCAGACGATCTCTTTCGTCGTAAATCCATTTGTATCGCCGGCGCTGGTCGTACTGACTCACATATTTGTTGAGGAGATGATCAGAGATAGGTCGTTGATATCGCACATTCTTCACTTCTCCCTCTGTGATGTAGCGCTTGCCATCGTGTCGGAGCCGATCGCGTGGAGCGGCTTCCTCCTTGTCCTTGCCACGAGAGGGGGTGCCCTCGTCTCTGTCCTTACCAGAGTGGTGCCCAGGCCCGACCATGTTAATGTTGAACGAGAAACCTGGCTGGCACCCCCCAGGGTAAGTGCACTCCACCATGTTAACGGCGGGGAAGGGGTGCGTGTCGACTTTCATGGCGTACTGGCTGAAGATTAGACGCCATTGCTCTATCGCCATTTGGATCTGCTGACGCCACACCCTGCAGTCGTTGGTGGTATGGGTGAATGTGTTATGCCATTTGCAGTATGGCTTTCCGTTCAACTCCTGTGCCGTAGGGATTTTGAGGCCTTCGGGTAACTTTAGCTGCTTCTCCTTGAGTAAGAGGTCGAAAATTTGCTCAGCTTTGGTCACGTCGAAGTCAAACCCTCTTGGAGGACCTTGTGGCTTAACCCACTTGCAGGACACGGGGCTTGCCCCCCGAGTCCATTCAGCCACTGCTACCTCTTGATCTCCCGCAGAGCCTTCATCTTCCTCTGTCTCAACCAGGACTACCGCACGCTTGAATTTGTCCTGGTACAACTCTGGGTGGCGCTGTTCATATAATGACAGTTTCTGAACCATATGCGCCAGTGAAGGGTAATCTGCTTGGGAAGCCATATCCTTGATCGGCGATGCGAGACCCACCACCGCCAACTCGACTGCTTCTTTTTCAGTTAAACGAGCCGAATAGCATCGGTTCCTGATGGCCCTAAAGCGCTGGATGTATTCTGACACTGTTTCTCCGCGCTTCTGCCGTACTTGTGCTAGATCGGCAATGCCAGCCTCGGAAGCCTATGAGTGATACTGCATGTGGAACTGCTCTTCCATCTGCTTCCAAGTCCGGATTGAGTCTGGTGGCAGCGAGGTGTACCAACCGAAAGCCGATCCTGTGAGGGACTGTGCGAAGAACCTCACACGTAGTGCATCTGCCGCTGAGATCGTGCCCAGCTGCGCCAAATATCGGCTCACATGCTCGATTGAACTGGAGCCATCTGACCCACTAAACTTGGAGAATTCAGGGTGCCGATATTTGGGTGGTAGCGGGATCAAATCGTACTCGTTGGGGTACGGCTTGGAATAGCCGATTGCCCTCCTTTTCGGCACCATGCCGAACTGGTCTCTCAAGATTGTACTGATCTGATCCGCGGTGCTAGCTGCAGGAGTTGAACTCTGAAGATTCGCTGGAGTGGCATACTTAGCTAGCCACGCCTGCTTCTCAAGATCTGAGCTAGCTGCAGGAGTTGAGCTTTGGAGATTTGTTGGAGTGGCATACTTAGTTAGCCACGTCTGCTTCTCAAGATCTGATCCAAAAGCCCCTCCGCCGCTCCGAAACCCCGCTCGTTGCGGTCCGGTTCGTGGAGTGCCCGATTCATCAGCCGGCACGTATGTGCACGTGTATCCGTGAGGGATCTCTTTAGGCGCCTCATACAAGAACTGGTAATCACTAGGGTCACCACCGATCTTGTAGACGATGAATGCCGGTGAACTCGGCACTTCTGGTGCTGCCAGCGCGAACGGCAGCGGTGGTCGGGTCTGGAGTGGTATTTCTCCTTGGTGAGTCCCTAGAGCAGGTCCTGTCGGAGAGTACTGGTGCCTCATGATTTCCTGGATCACCCGAAGCGCGACACGCTCCAAAGCGTTCACCAGGCTCTCAGAATGGCGGTGTAGCGAATGAGCTACCATGTGATTAACCTCCTGACGAAGAGACCTGGTGCGTTCTTCTGAAGGGGTAGACAGGTCCACTCCATCGAGCGCGCCTTCAGGTGAGAACCCTTTCCACCTGATGCCGTGTGAGCGGGTCCTCTGGAAAGAGCCGATGAGGTCGGCTTCGAAGATAGCTTTGACATCGTCATACTTCTTCTTGAGCTCCTCAGTCAGATCTTCGTACGTAACTGGAGGACCTTCCGCCATCTCAGATGCAGATGGCGATGCCGTTGATGTCGAAGACTATCCCACCGGGCGTGCCAGAATGTGTTGGCGTCCGAAACCCACCGGCGAGTAGCGACGGGCAACACGAAGAGCCGGGAGGCTCCCAGAACTGCGGCTGGCCCTGGTCCCTCGAGCGACGGCCCGCAAAGCTCCGGCACGCACGTCCCGATGCTGGTGCAAGGGCGTGCCACCTGACCTATACCTGGTCAGGAAGGTGATGATTTGCTTCGCTTAGTTTCCTGCATGGCATACACGTAAACATTAAATACGAGCCTCGATCGGCTCTCAGGTTGTCCTGTGAATCGGCTCAAGGAGCCGATCCACCCATGGTTCGTATGAGGTCTACGATCACATGGTGGTCCTGCTTGATCAATATGAAGCTAAAACGACCTACGACGATTTAGGGTTTTCACCGCATAATCGGAACATCCTACACGTGATTGAGCCTGGCAGTCACGCAAGATGATAATAAACCAGCCCTAGATAAGACCTAAAAACCAACATGGAGTTGATTCCCAGAACATCTTATCTAGGGCTAGCAAACTACACCCTACGTGCTACTGGACCCTTCAACCCGTTTGCAAGGCCTAACTATGCAGATGTCAAACTAATCCTTGAAGAACAAGGAGCAATCATAACAGATCGGATCTACTAAACACGGATCAAGCAAGGTGCCGCCCTTACACCTAAGATAGGTGTAAAGGCGGCTAGATGTCTAGGGATAGCATGGAGCAAAGCATGTATCGTGGTAAAACAATGCTAACCCTAACACATCTATGATAACTACGTTGCTCGCCATCAACAAGGCTTCAGCACGAGCAACGCATGAACAACGAATAAACGATATCGCTTCTAGATCGCAAGATGCGATCTAGGCAGCATGATGCTTACCCGGAAGAAACCCTCGAAACAAGGGGTTGGCGATGCGCCTAGATTGGTTTGTTGTGAACGTGATTGTTGTCTTTCTCAATAACCCTAGATACATATTTATAGTCCGTAGACTTTCTAACGTGGGAATAATCCCAACCGTGTACGAGCCAAATTCTACCTAACCGACACGTATCATACTATATTTACAGATACACGGGCAAACTAGCCCAAACTTCGTGCACAAGGCCGATTCATGTATATCTTCCGTGTATATTCTTCAAGCCCATCTTTAATCACGGCCCACCTCTGATCCGGTCAAATTCTGGTGATAACAACGGGAATCAAACCCAATGATATTGAGCACATGTTCTCCTAGTTTTCCATATGTACATAGCTCATTGAAGGTGACAAAATTAAAGAGGAGAGATGCATCTTTCCAATATATATTTTACTCCATTTCATAATTTATGTTGGAAAACCCGCATGTGCACTTATTTATGGACAAGTCAAATACATGCATAATTTTTCGTGCAAGTCAAATTATGCAAAATTTAACTAGATAATAATACAAAGATCTACTATGATAAATGCATATAATATGAAATATATTTCATGACAATTGTAAACATATTATTTTTCTATTGTATATGTTTACATTTTTATTAATATAGATGATAAAGTTTAATGAAATTTGACTTTGACCAAATCTTATATGCAACATAGTTTAGGTAGGGGAGTACTAGGCTAGTGTATAAAGTCAACTATCATCATGCAGAGCTTGGAGTGCCAGCTAGGACCATGGCCTCCCTATGCTGCAAAATTTTCTGAAAGAGCTCCTAAAATACACGTAGATTGATCTCTAAAATTTGTAAATATTGGCTCTGCAGCCCCGTCCAAGCAATCTTATGTTCTATTGGCCCCCTCTAAATATTTTTCCTGCCTCCACCCCTACTGTTCACTCATTTAGAACTTTATGGTACAGAGTTATAATTGGCCCGTGCCAGACTATATTTACTAGGAGCATTAAGGTGTAACTTGTGAATGACCAGTGTCACAATTCTCTCTCACTACGCAATTACCACCGCAGCTAGTATGAATTAACGAGAGAAGTGATCGTGCTATCTCTGTTATGGAGTGTGGACCGACGTGTATGCGAAGGGGGAAAAAATTCACAATCCCAGGGGGTCACAAGTTCAAGTTCTAAAGTTGGAAATATGTATCTGTTTGATTAAGAAAAAAGTACGCGCGGAATTGCTGAAAAATCTCAGCCACCTAAAGCTGCACATACTAAACCCTAAATTTGCACTCTTTTTTCTCTTTCTCTGTTGTTTCCTTTATGTTTGGTTGTGTTGTTGCCTCAGCATGTTTGTTGTATTGTGGTTATTATATTAATATAGCGTGGCGAAAGACTATTTAAAAAATTGCACTCTTTAGACGTGTGCAGATCTAGGCTCCGTTTGTTTGGGCTTCTGCTTCTGCTTTTGAGGTCTAAAAGTGGAAGCCCAAACAAACACCCAACTATTGAAAAGCGCTGCCCAGAAGCGCTGCCCAGAAATACACTGCGCGAGACCCCCGAGCCGGAAAGCACCCCGAGAGGTGCTTCCCGCGATTCTGCCGCTTCCCGAGTTGCGGATGACCAAACTATCCTCAATGGTTTGAAATATTTACAGAGAACCTGCCCCCATTTTCTCGATAGCTACGGTTAGGAACCGCGCCCGTCCCCGCCTGCAGCCGCGCCGCTGCCGGAGAGCCCGGCCCCTGGCTGCCGACCGGCCCTGTCCCCGGCCGCCGCGCGCAGGGCCCTCCTCCCGTGCGCCGTTCCCTGCCGTCCCCCACCTCCTCCGCCCCGCCGCCACTCGCTTCCCCACGGCCAACACCCGCCCCGCCGCCGTAGCCTCGCCCGCCGCCGACCGAGTTGTTCCCGGCCACCGCGCACAGTTCTCCTCCCGCGCTCCGTTCCCGTCGTCCCCACCTCCTCCCGCCCCCGTCGGCCCTGCTTCCCCGCCGCCGCTTTCTCTCGCGCCAACCGTCCCTCGATCTCCTTCGCACAAGACTTCCTTCTCGTTCGCCGCTGCCTTGCTCCGACCCCGGCAACCCTGCTTCCCCGCCGAGCTCCTCCCGAAACGATTGACTTGAATGTCTGAATGTTGCCATTTGTTTGTTGAATTTTTCTGATGAACTTAAATGTCAAAGCTTTAGCAGTTCCCTGTCAATTTCGTTTGTTTGGTGCCTCATTTTCTGTTATGATGCTCGTTACTGTCCAGAAATGGTGGTTGTCACCAAATTGTTCCGCAGTGTTTCAGATTGCCTGAGCAACTGCTTCTCGATCGCGTGCCATTTTTCCCGGTTTTGCTGATGCCTAGTGTTGTTAATCAGTTTTAGATCAGCCAAGGGGAATTGCTACACATTTGTTGGTGTATGTATATGGTATATTTACCCAAAATTCAACAATATTTGGTACCAACAATACCGATATACTTCGTGGATGGATGTAAAGAAACGATCTATATCAATTCCAAACATTGTGTCTAAAAACTTAAATCATTTGTAAAACAAATCCAAAGCTAAAAATAATTTCTAATCAAACACAACAAAATTATTTTGCTAATATCGTATTTAAAATTATTCTAGCAAAAAAATTAATTGAGGTAATTTGGTTACAAACTTGTTGCTCTTTTGGGTTCATATGGACAAGTCTTGTATACTTAATATGAACAAGTCTTTCAACATAATTCAATCCTTAAGCATGTCAATTATGTTACAAACACTCAGAATTAGCTAATTCGTCTCAAATCGGCATTTATAGAAGTTCATCAGCATTTAGGGGCATTTCAGACATTTCATCCTTCTTACCAAAGAACAAAGTTAGCCCATCCACAAAGACTTCTACCAAACATCAAATCACTGCTTCTCACAGCTGCTTCCTACAGCTGCATTTCCACAGCTCAACAGCTTTTCAAAAGCTGCAGCCCAAACAAACAGGGCCCTAGTTGACTGTGGGTGCAACTTTGGCCCAGCATGCATCGCTCTCGGTGAATTCCATGCGGGGGAGAAGTCTTTTTTTTTTTTTTTGACCTGCGGGGGAGAAGTCCGGAGGAAAGAGGATAGTCCGCCGAGGTACGTAGCCGGACGGCACAGCGGCGGGGTCGTTTTCCCCGCGTACGTCAGTGACAGTGGCCCCGCCAAACCCGATCCCACCACTCAGCGAAGAAAACCCCTTCTCCACGCTCCAACCACCTCCACCTTGCCCGCACCGCACTGTGGAGCTGCACCCTGTACGTTCGGTCCACGTAAACGCGCAGGGCCCGCTAGGCTACCGCTTTCCTCTTCGTCTTCCATCCATGCCGTTGGATATTTCCCCTTCCCCACCACGAGTCCAGCCCACACGGGCATCGCGTGCTCGCCTGCCTGTCCTCTCCTCTCCTTCCTTATCGCGAACCGTTGCGCGCAGGGATCTGTGGACACGGACCACATGGTCAGACGAGCCTATCCGCACGGCACGGCGAGCCACAGGACGCAGCCGCGGAACGTAGTATGGACCCGGTCCACGTGACGCTCCGCGGGGCAAGGCAAACCGGCCCAAGTAAAAAGAGTGCTCGCAATTATTTTTGTGTAATCCACCGAGTTAATTATCTTGCGTAATCCGTGGAGTTCAGAGCTGAAAGTTTGCTTTAGTTATCACCTGCCCCGGTACGCCCGGCCTCGCCTGGCGGCGGCGCAGCGATGAAAAACTAGCCAACACGCACCGTGCGCGACTGACATGCGGGACCAAGCACTGGACACACGTACTAGTAGTACCAAAGAGAGGCGTGTCAGTATTCTCTTCCCATCTTAAATTTCAGCGCAGAGACGCGTCAAACCCGGGGAGCCGGATATTCAATTCGGACGTACGGGCCAGAGAGCACTCAAGGCAGGGGCAGGACCGTAAAAGCACGCCAGCCCAAAAGAGAGGAGGAGGGTCGCCCTAGAAACGGGAAGCATCCAAGGGAAGGCATCCCCACCCAAATCAACCGGAATCTCGCCTGCTCCTCGAGCCGCTCACCGACAGCTCTCCGCACGCCACGCCACGGTGCGCCAGGCCATCGCGCCACCACCCGGTCATGTTACCACCGCCCCACTTGCGCTGCTGGGATCTCGCAACTTGCCAAAAAAGCGAAAAGGATGGATGCAGCTGTACCCTCCGATGTCTCGTTCTCGCCCACCCACCACAACCTCTTTCCACTCCAACGAAAATCACGTCTCCGGAAGGCGAAAGCGCAAAGCCGGACGGGGCCTCGGACCCACCTGCCAGTGCGACGGAACCGCTGCCCTCGCGGTAGACCGGCCCGGAGCACCACCGTAGACACAGGACAGCGGCAGCACAAGGCATTGCCTCTGAACTCTGAAGTCTGAACCCAAAAATTGCTAAATTACTCCAGAGCCCAGTTGCCTATCAGGGCAAAGAGGGGCACCTCGCCCATCGCTGCAACCACAGCCATTTCACCTATCTCAAAGCATATAGCGCCCAAGCAGCACGGGGCCGCCTTCCGGCCGTTCATCAGTAAGAAGCCAACCAGGGCAAAAGTATAAACTTTCAAACAGAGGCAACGGCTACTAGGTGCAGGCATTTCAAAGGGGCCATCTCCCGGGCTTTCTCCTGGAGGGAAAACTGACAATGTGTAGCCCTATACTGCCAACGTTAACAGGAATTTGAATCAACGAGGGAAACTCCCCAGGGGTGTTGTAAACTACCATTTGAATTATGGAGGGAAAACTCAGCAAGGGTGCAGGCAAGAGGGAAAGCCGGGTTCCATTTTCCCTCCTAAAATCTGCTGTTTAAAAACAAGGGTCAAGCCCTCCAAACCTACGAGTCTTTACAAGAAAAAAACGGCTAGGAAAAACAGGGGGGAAACCCACCATATTTCTGTCTTGCTGCTGCTGCTGCTCCTGATTACTTGTTTCTACCTGGGAAGAAGGGGTGAGGGAGGGGATCCATGTACACTGGTTCCTTCATCAGTGGTGCTTGAATGGCCGGGGGTCCTCGACGTCGTCATCCTCGTCATCGCTGCCGCTGCCGCTGCCGGATGGGTCATCGTCTCTCTTCCTCTTGGTGCCCTGCGACGATGAGGGCAGGTCTGTGGTGGCCTCCTCATCGTCATCATCGACCTCGTCTCTGTCTTCATCGACATCATCAGGGTCAGCCACATCAAAGTCCTCTGGACTTCCGACGGCCATGGCAGGTTGAGGTGGCACAATCGGTTGAACAAGATATTCCGTGTCTTCATCCTGCAGAAATGCGAAAAGGGCATAAATTGTCATATTGGAATTGTGTTTTCAACTTCCTGATGTTTCAGCTGACTAGGGTAAATGAGCACTAGGCTATAACAACACAAAACCTAAATGTAAATGCTAAAACACTCAAATGAGATGCCCCATAAGAAACTGCAACCAGGAATGGAAGCATGGAGAAAACATCATGCATAACATATAAATTAAAAGAAAAAACAGCATTAAAGCGAAGCCCTAGAATGCTTTATAAAGTTAGACATGGTAAAGATAATCCAACTTAAAGCGTACAAAATCACTTCACCAGTAAACAAATGAACAAGATGACCAGAACAAAAGATGAACAAAAAGAAAAAATAAGAACAGCATGTTGAGTTATATATCTGAACAAGACTGCATTATGTGATTTGAGTGGTGAACACAGAACCCAAGTGTACCGAATGCAAGACAAGATAGAGCACACAACTTCATACAAATAAACTAACCAAAAAAACTGCTGCCTAGCAAGATATATTACTGAATCTCATTTTCATTGAAAATTTGCGAACAAAAAAAATGTGACGAATTCCTGAAAATAGTCATCTTATCCACATATGTAGAGGCTGTTACATCGGTCCCTAGTTATAAGACGTTTTGGTAGGCTATTTTAGCCGCCCTTGAAAACACCTTACACTTAGGGAGAGAGGCAGTACTACCTAGCAAGATATATTCCATTACTAAGCTCATTTTCATGGAAAATTTGCAAACAACACAAATATGATGAATTCCTTAAGATGGCCATCTTATCAAAATATGTATAGGCTGTTACACCAGTAGCTCAAAAATAGAAAAATTATACTAATGAAGCTAGGAATTACTGCAAGATGGAGCTAGGAATGGTAAAATGTTACGAAAATAAGGAACTCCATGTATAACAGATATATATAAAGCTTCAGTAATTCCTGCTTATATAGACATAGTCAAGCACAAGAAAGTGACTAAATTTAACAAACCTGTGTGAGGACTCCTAGAGTGGAAAACAGAAGAAACTAAACATACAGTTTTCTTCACCAACATAAACCAATCTGCTCAGGCTTCTAACTCAAATACTATCGTTTTAAAGGTGCAAACAGAGCTTTCACACCCCCAAAGAAATGCATCGGCAACAAATAATACAATCAGTAACAGATAACTACTAGAAAAGTCAGCAGATATTTTACCAAACATGTTCAATGATTATCATGGAGCACAGAAGTCTTCAAAATCTCCATATTAGCAAGATTACCGTGGATATATTTTGGGGTACTTTTTACCCAGTGTTTGTCTACCATACAAAATAGGAGATTAGGAGTTGAGGATCTAAAATATAACCTCTACTCTGGCATGCACAACAATCATATGTAGCACAAATAAACAGGAGACTGAACAAACAAACACATAAGTAATGCATGAACTAGTAATAAATATCCTTAAGCCAAGAGAACTTAGTCACACTTCATGCAACCTGCAACAGTGTAGGGGTGCCAACAGTAAACTTGGTCAACAAAATGAAAAAACAGTCAGCAAGCCAAGACTTGATTTATTGAAAACACAAAATTGCGATATCATGTAGTAAAGTACTTCAAAGGCTAGAGGGAAATCGGCGTTTTATACCTCATCATCTGCGTCATCATCATCATCTTCGTTCCCCTCCTCATAAACCCCCCTATTATCCTCCAATCTTTCCTCATCTTCCTCTCCAATCTCACCATCCTCATCATCATCTTCGCCTTCACCTTGCTCATGCCCATCAATCTCTTCACCAACAGCCCCCACCGCCATAGCAACCCTCCCGCTGCTCTCTGGTACAGCCTCCTCACCATCATCCTCAACCTCCTCTTCATCATCGTCATCATCCTCATCGATGTCATCCTCCTCATCATCACTGCTGGGCACATCATGCACCTCAACAACAGCATCATCTTCACCCTCCTCATCGATCTCCTCCCCCAAATCCTCCTCCTCCAGATACTCATCGTCGTCCTCCTCCTCATCCTCCACATCTTCATCTTCCTCATCAGGGGCTCCCCCAACGGCCGCCATCCGGAACCCGTTCGCCTGGTGGTGGTGCTCGGCTCCTCCGTTCGGCACGACCTCATCTGCGTCGCTCTCGTCCTCGTCGACATCGATCACCCCGTTCACCTCCACCGGGTGCGCGGCCGCGCGGCCCCGGGAGTGCGAGACGCCCCCGTTGGCCACCTCGCCGCTCCCGGGGTCCTCGTCGTCGTCGTCCTCATCGTCGTCGTCTTCCTCGCCGTCGCCGTCGCCGTCCGCGTCGTCGTCGTCGTCGTCCGACTCGGGGCGCTCGTTCTCGTCGGCGTCCATCTTGTCGAGGTACTTGAGCGTGCGGATGAGGCCGAAGACCCTGGATCTGTAGTCCTTGACGCGCGTGACGGGGCACTCGTAGAGGTCGAGCGAGACGAGGCGGAGGCGCGCGAGCGGCGCCAGATCGTCGACGTCCTGGATGCGGTTGTTGCTGAGGTCGAGGTCGCGGAGGGAGGCGAGGCCGGCCTCGACGAGGTGCTCGAGCCCGCCGGCGATCCGGTTGTCGGAGAGCGTGAGGCGCGCGAGGTTGCGCAGGCGGGGGAAGCCCGCGAGCGAGGCGACCCCGACGCCGGCGATCGAGAGGTGCTCCAGGCTCTGGTGCCGCTCCAGTATCGCCGGCGCCGGCAGCCGGCCGTGCATGCACTTGACGGCGCCGTCCAGGGTCAGGCTCCGCGGCGGCGAGGAGCTCCCCTCGTCGCCGGTGTCCAGCGCCGCCTCCACCGCCCGCTCCCACGCCTCATCCATCTCGCTCCTCTCGTCTTCTGAAAATCGGCTAAATAAATAAAAAATTCCACGGCGTTTGGTTGCGAAGGCTATTTGAAATACAGTGATTTATACGGGGAAGGGGCGATGGGGTGGTTTACTTGGCCACGGGAGGAAGAAGGGGGCGGTTCACGGGCCGCGCTGTGGACTTGGTGCAGGGACGACGGGACGGGGCTTGGGGAGGCAGCCAATGGGAGCGCTCGGATCTGATGGCGCGGATCGCTGACGTGGCGGGATCCTAGGGGGTTGTGCTTCCTCTGAGAGGAGCGGGGGCGTATTGCGCTGGTGGATGCCGAGAGCATCTTTTTCTCGGCTCGGTTTTGCGAAATCTTTTTCTCTGAAGGGCGAGATACTGTTGGTTAATTATGCACGCGGTGCCGTGTGTCTACCCTTGTTTTTGGTGGGTACGTATCTGACATGGTGGGGACAGATCTGTGGGTCCGGCATGGAAGTGGGGAGGGTGTAGTTGTGTTTCCTGTTGGATGGTACGGGCCGTTCGATTGAGATGTGGCGGTGTAGAGCGTCTGATCGGTGGGGGTTGGCGTCTTGGTTTCGTGGTGCCTACTTTTGCCCCGTTGAAGAAGACGTGGCAGACTGGCAGTGGGGCCAGAGGCGGCTCGGCGTGATGGCACGCGTTTGATTTGGACTCGGGTTTTCCTTGGACTACCGTTCGCAACCTGAAGGTCCGGGATATCGTGCTGCTCCAGAACTTCAAAGGAGTTGCTCGCGGTTTTGGGTTGTACTCGGTACCTAGATATCTCTTCTTTTAAAAAACTGAATATAAATCTTGAATATAAAAAGGCGCCAACAGTGGCCAATAAATGGGAGCAACTCTCATAAGCACCCAAAAGTTTGAGCATGTTTTTTTACACGCTCTCCACACTTCGTGCAAATTCGGGCTAGGATGTCAATGGGTACCCATCACCTCGTACCTGTCACGTAAAATCTAATAGAAATACGGGTATGAAACAAAATATTATTTATATGTTTGTAAATGAGAAAATATCATATCTATTGGGTAGGGCGCATACGAGTATGGAAACGTAGAATTCGTACCCACGTAACCATGTAAATTTGATAAATAGGTCGTTGTACTATTCTAAAGTACTTAGAGCATCTTCAGCCGCGTCCCCCAAAACAGCCCCCAAACGTGCCAAATCGAGCGTTTGGGGGACGTGTTTCCTTCGTGCTACGTTTGGGGGACCACCTCCCCAGCCGCGTCCCCAAAACTTTAAAATAATGTATTTTTATTTTAATAGATAGAAAAAAATTACAGGTACGGTGAAGAAATAACGTTGTACTAATTTTCAAAGCGGTGCAACATAAAGAAATTGCATATAAAAACTTCGAAAAAACATAAACAGATTACATATAAAAAATTTGAAAAAAAAAAACTACTTCTTTGATGGCCCCGCCTCGTCGTCGTCACGGTGGCGCTTCCTGCCTCGTCACCTCTTCCGAAGAGCCTGTGTCGTTTGACGCGTCGGAGGAACTTGTGTCCCCCTCGTCATCGACGGTGCTCGCCGGTTGCGCCTTCGCATTCGCCTCCGCCTTCGCCCGGGCCCTTGTCGACGCCGTCTCCTCAGCCTCTTCCTCCTCCTCGTCGTCGGCCTCCCATTCCTCCTCGTTGTCCGGTGGCGAGGAACCATCGCTGCAAGGCGTTGCAACTCTGTTCCACCAATGGCGTCATCCCGATGGCTTCCCCTCGCTGTCGGTGCCCGATGGCAGATGGAGGTCACGCATTGTGAGAGAGGATAGGAGATATGAATGGCGTCGGCTGGTTGTAGATCAGAAAGCGCATATGTATGGGTCTTATTGAGCACGGATCAATGGCGGCGCATGTATCGAACAAAGCAGCGGTTGATCTTCCGCGGAGTTCGCGCTCCTTTCTGACAGTTCGCGCGTCAATCGACGCGGTTGCCACTGTGACGGTTCCCCTTCCCGGCAACTGCACCGCTACTAGGTAGGCGGTGGTTGAGCGTCCGTTTGTGAGTCGCTGATGCATCGGGCCCGCGTCTCCTTGCCTCGCTTCTCGTTGTGTCCGGCGTGCCCGGAGCGTCCCCTGTGGAGCGGGGACGGATTCGGGGCGCCGGACACCGTATTGGGCCGCGCAGGATGGAAAGGGCTGGAGCGTGCGGCTGCGAACGAAATTTTGTCCGGCACGTCTCAAATCCCTTTGGGGCGCTTTGGTGCACTTTGGGGGACGCTCTTCATTTTCCCCTAATCACGTCTTCACTTGCTAGGCTAAACTTCACAATTTTTGACTCACAATTATGCACGTGGTGTTGTGTCTACCCTTATTTAGGATCATTTCATGGCATGTAATATTTTTTGATTAATTTGATGTGTTGTAAGCGCGGATCTTTTTACCCACGGGTACCCATTTTTTCTTGCCGGGCGATGGGTATGGGAAAAACTTATACCGTTGATGTGCATGAATACAAGTGACGGGTAATATTGAAGATGACGAGTACGAGTATGAGATGGCTCTACCGTACCCATACCCTGTGGGTGCCATCCCTAATTCGGGCACGAGTTGGGACCTCTACAAAACCTTGAATTTCACAAGCTCTTTTTGACAACCAAAATCATCCTAAGGCGTGAGGCTAAGACCTTTGTACGCCTTTGGTCTCCGCAACCTGATGGTATGGTCCATATTAATGTTGATGCAGCTCTTTTTTCTACTTCTCGCCGCATGGGAATTGGCGTCGTGATCCGAAACCACAGAGGGGAATGCTGAAGCCTGGGCTCTCCGTCGCGCTTTTTCCCTTGCTGGATACGAGGGTTTCAATAGGGTGGTGGTCCACTCTGATTGCCTTTCATTGGTGCAAAGGGTCAATTATACTGTGATCGACCGAAGCCAAGTTGGGGTTGTGGTTCCAGGCATCAAGGCGCTTGCTACGTCCTTGATAATCCACAAGTATAGGGGATCGCAACAGTCTTCGAGGGAAGTAAAACCCAAATTTATTGATTCGACACAAGGGGAGGTAAAGAATACTTATAAGCCTTAACAACTGAGTTGTCAATTCACCGCACTGAAAAGCACTAGTAATGTGGGTGATGTGAAAGCAAAGCAGAATATGAGAGCAATAGTAACAAGAATACAAAGTGAGTAGCAATAACACAGAGGCGATGGCACCAGAAAATAGTTGATACTACTTCCAATGAAATATAGAACGAGTATATGATGATGAGAGATGGACCGGGGTTCCCAGCGATCTACACTAGTGGTAACTCTCCAATAATAGAAAACACCAGTTGTCCCAATTTCTGTCACTTTGGGGCCTTTGGTTCCGGACATAGACATGTGCATACAACTTGTAGATACAATCTAAGCAATAAGTATAGAGCTTAAATCTAAGATCATGCCACTCGGGCCCTAGTGACAAGCATTAAGCATAACAAGATTGCAGCAACAATAACTTCACAAACTTTATAGATAGACTAATCATAATGTATCATCCATCGGATCCCAACAAACACAACACCGATTACATCAGATGAATCTCAATCATGTAAGGCAGCTCATGAGATCATTGTATTGAATTACATGGGATAGAGAGTACCAACTAGCTACTGCTAGAACCCGTAGTCCATGGGGGAACTACTCATGGAGCATGATGGAGGCGGTGGCGTCGATGGAGATGGCTTCCGGGGGCACTTCCCCGTCCCGGCAGGGTGCCGGAACAGAGACTTCTGTCCCCCGAATTGGAGTTTCGCGATGGCGGCGGCGCCCCTGGAGTCTTTTTGGAGTTTCGTCAATTGGTGTCGCGTTTTTAGATCGAAAGGGCTTATATAGGCGAAGAGGCGGCGCAGGAGGGCGCCTGGGGCCTCCTCCCCATAGGCCGGCGCGGCCAGGGTGGAGCCCGCGCGGCCCTGTTGTCTGGGGGCCCCAAGCCTCCTCTCTGACTCCCCTTCGGTGTCCTGGTCCGTCTCGGTGAATTATGATGTTTGATCTTCGTTTCGTCGAATTCCGAGAATATTGCCCGAACAGCCTTTCTAGAACCAAAAACAGCAGAAAACACCAGGTAAGTTTCCCTCAGTTAGAAACCAAGGTTTATCGAACCAGTAGGAGTCAAGAAGCACGTTGAAGGTTGATGGCGGCGAGATGTAGTGCGGCGCAACACCAGGGATTCCGGCGCCAACGTGGAACCTGCACAACACAACCATAGTACTTTGCCCCAACGAAACAGTGAGGTTGTCAATCTCACCGGCTTGCTCTAACAAAGGATTAGATGTATAGTGTGGATGATGATTGTTTGCAGAGAACAGTAGAACAAGTATTGCAGTAGATTGTATTCGATGTAAAAGAATGGACCGGGATCCACAGTTCACTAGAGGTGTCTCTCCCATAAGATAAATAGCATGTTGGGTGAACAAATTACAGTTGGGCAATTGACAAATAGAGAGGGCATGACCATGCACATACATGATATGATGAGTATTGTGAGATTTAATTGGGCATTACGACAAAGTACATAGACCGCTATCCAAAGATGCATCTATGCCTAAAAAGTCCACCTTCAAAGTTATCATCCGAACCCCTTCCAAGATTAAGTTGAAAACAACAGACAATTGCATTAAGTATGGTGCGTAATGTAATCAATAACTACATCCTCGGACATAGCATCGATGTTTTATCCCTAGTGGCAACAAAGACATCCACAACCTTAGAACTTTCTCGTCACCGTCCTGCATTTAATGGAGGCATGAACCCACTATCGAGCATAAATACTCCCTCTTGGAGTTAAGAGTAAAAACTTGGCCAGGGCCTCTACTAATAACGGAGAGCATGCAAGATCATAAACAACACATAGGTAATAGATTGATAATCAACATAACATAGTATTCTCTATCTATCGGATCCCAACAAACACAACATATAGCATTACAGATAGATGATCTTGATCATGTTAGGCAGCTCACAAGACCCGACAATGAAGCATAATGAGGAGAAGACGACCATCTAGCTACTGCTATGGACCCATAGTCCAGGGGTGAACTACTCACTCATCACTCCGGAGGCGACCATGGCGGTGAAGAGTCCTCCGGGAGATGATTCCCCTCTCTGGCAGGGTGCCGGAGGCGATCTCCTGAATCCCCCAAGATGGGATTGGCGGCGGCGGCGTCTCTGGAAGGTTTTCCGTATCGTGGCTCTCGGTACTGGGGGTTTCGCGACGAAGACTATTTGTAGGCGGAAGGGCAGGTCAAGAGGCATCACGGGGGCCCCACACGCTAGGGCCGCGCGGGCCCCCCTTGGGCCGCGCCGCCCTAGTGTGGCGGCGCCCCGTGGCCCCACTTCGTGACTCCTTCGGTCTTCTGGAAGCTTCATGTGAAAATAGGCCCCTGGGCGTTGATTTCGTCCAATTCCGAGAATATTTCCTTACTAGGATTTCTGAAACCAAAAACAGCAGAAAACAGCAACTGGCTCTTCGGCATCTCATTAATAGGTTAGTGCCGGAAAATGCATAAATATGACATAAAGTATGCATAAAACATGTAGATATCATCAATAATGTGGCATGAAACATAAGAAATTATCGATACGTCGGAGACGTATCAGCAGCTCATGAGATCATTGTATTGAAGTACATGGGATAGAGAGTACCAACTAGCTACTGCTAGAACCCGTAGTCCATGGGGGAACTACTCACGGAGCATGATGGAGGCGGTGGCGTCGATGGAGATGGCTTCCGGGGGCACTTCCCCGTCCCGGCAGGGTGCCGGAACAGAGACTTCTGTCCCCCGAATTGGAGTTTCGCGATGGCGGCGGTGCCCCTGGAGTCTTTCTGGAGTTTCGTCAATTGGTGTCGCATTTTCAGGTCGAAAGGGCTTATATAGGCGAAGAGGCGGCGCGGGAGGGCGCCTGGGGCCTCCTCCCCATAGGCCGGCGCGGCCAGGGTGGAGCCCGCGCGGCCCTATTGTCTGGGGGACCCAGGCCTCCTCTCTGACTCCCCTTCGGTGTCCTGGTCCGTCTCGGTGAATTATGATGTTTGGTCTTCGTTTCGTCGAATTCCGAGAATATTGCCCGAACAGCCTTTCTGCAACCAAAAACAGCAGAAAACATGAACTGACACTTCGGCATCTTGTTAATAGGTTAGTTCCAGAAAATGCATAAAATCATTATAAAGTGTGAGAAAAACATGTAGGTATTGTCATAAAACAAGCATGGAACATCAGAAATTATAGATACGTTGGAGACGTATCAGCATCCCCAAGCTTAGTTCCTACTCGCCCTTGAGTAGGTAAACGATAAAAAGAATAATTTCTGTAGTGACATGCTACTTACATAACCTTGATCATACTATTGTAAAGCATATGAGATGAATGCGGTGACTCAAGGCAATGATCTATAGTTGCTAATCAAATAGATAACATATAGCAAAACTTTTCATGAATAGTACTTTCAAGACAAGCATCAAAAGTCTTGCATAAGAGTTAACTCATAAAGCAATAAATTCAAAGTAAAGGTATCGAAGCAACACAAAGGAAGATTTAAGTTTCAGCGGTTGCTTTCAACTTTCAACATGCATATCTCATGGATAATTGTCAACACAAAGTAATATGATGAATGCAAATAAGCAAGTATGTAAGAATCAATGCACAGTTGACACAAGTGTTTGCTTCTAAGATGGAAGGAAGTAGGTAAACTGACTCAACATAAAGTAAAGAGAAAGGCCCTTCGCAGAGGGAAGCAGGGATTAAATCATGTGCTAGAGCTTTTTAAGTTTTGAAATCATACATAGAGCATAAAAGTAAAGTTTTGAGAGGTGTTTGTTGTTGTCAACGAATGGTAGTGGGCACTCTAACCCCCTTGCCAAACAGACTTTCGAAGAGCGGCTCCCATGAACATTATCTCTCACATGTACTTTAGTTTAATTTATTTTTATTTTTTGGTGACACTCCTTCCAACCTTGCTTTCGCAAACCATGGCTAACCGAATCCTCGGGTGCCTGCCAACAATCTCATACCATGAAGGAGTGCCTTTTTAGTTTTATTTAGATGACACTCCTCCCCACCTTTGCTTTCTCAAGCCATGGCTAACCGAATCCTCGGGTGCCTTCCAACATTTCACATACCATGGAGGAGTGTCTATTTGCAAAATTAAGTTGCTTACTAACGAATCAGAGTAAAACATGTGAAGAGAATTATTAATGAAAGTTGATTAATTGGGGCTGGGAACCCCGTTGCCAGCTCTTTTTGCAAAATTATTGGATAAGCGGATGAAGCCACTAGTCCATTGGTGAAAGCTGCCCAACAAGATTGAAAGATAAAACACCACATACTTCCTCATGAGCTATAAAACATTGACACAAATTGAGAAGCATTTTGAATTTTTTAAGGTAGCACATGAAGTATTTACTTGGAATGGCAGGAAATACCACATAGTAGGTACGTATGGTGGACACAAATGGCATAGGTTTTGGCTCAAGGTTTTGGATGCACGAGAAGCATTCCCTCTCAGTACAAGGCTTTGGCTAGCAAGGTTATTTTAAGCAAACACAAGTATGAACCAGTACAGCAAAAATTACATAAAAACATATTGCAAGCATTATAAGACTCTACATTGTCTTCCTTGTTGCTCAAACACTTTTACCAGAAAATATCTAGACCTTAGAGAGACCAATCATGCAAACCAATTTCAACAAGCTCTACGGTAGTTCTCCACTAATAGGTTTAAACTACATGGTGCAAGAACTTAATCATGATCTACTTGAGAGCTCAAAACGATTGCCAAGTATCAAATTATCCAAGACAATATGAGGCATTTTTTGTTTCCAACCAAATAACAATAAATGCAATAGCTTCCAACTTTTGTCATTGAACATTGAAAGTAAAACGAAGAACAAGTGTTCATATGAAAAAGCGGAGCGTGTCTCTCTCCCACACAAGGATTGCTAGGATCCGATTTTATTCAAACATAAACAAACGAAAATAAAAGCACACAGACGCTCCAAGTAAAGCACATAAGATGTGACCGAATAAAAATATAGTTTCAATAGAAGAAACCTGATAAATTGTTGATGAAGAAGGGGATGCCTTGGGCATCCCCAAGCTTAGACGCTTGAGTCTTCTTGAAATATGCTGGGATGAACCACGGGGGCATCCCCAAGCTTAGACTTTTCACTCTTCTTGATCATATATCATCCTCCTCTCTTGACCCTTGAAAACTTCCTTCACACCAAACTTCTCATAAACTTCATTAGAGGGGTTAGTACTCAAAAAAACTTTAATTCACCTTAGTCCTATAGTGACACATTGCAAGAACTCAATAAAACATTAGCTACAGCTCTCCACGTCTAGAAAGCCTTGCTTAAAGTTCACAAGAGACAATGCAAAAAACAGAGACAGAATCTGCCAAAACAGAACAACCAGTAAAGACTAATTTTTAAGAGGTAGTTCCATTGCTCAAATCAGAAAACTCAAAACTAATGAAAGTTGCGTACATATCTGAGGAACACGCACGTAAATTGGCAGATTTTTCTGAGTTACCTACAGAGAACCCAGCCCAAATTCGTGACAGATAGAAATCTGTTTCTGCGCAGAAATCTAAATCTAGTATCAACCTTCTATTAGAGACTTCACTTGGCACAACATTGCAATAAAATAAAGATAAGGGGAGGTTTCTACAGTAATAAAAACTTCCAAGACACAACAAAACAGTAGCAAAATAAAGACATGGGTTATCTCCCAAGAAGTGCTTTCTTTATAGCCATTAAGATGGGCTCAGCAATTTTAATGATGCACTCGCAAGAAATAAGAGTTGAAGCAAAAGAGAGCATCAAAAAGCAAATTCAAAACACATTTAAGTCTAACCCACTTCCTATGCATAGGAATCTTGTACACAAATAAATTCATGAAGAACAAAGTGACAAGCATAAGAAGATAAAACAAGAGTAACCTCAAAATTTTCAGCATGTAGAGAGATGTTTTAGTACCATGCAAATTTCTACAACCATATTTTCCTCTCTCATAATAATTTTCAGTAGCTTCATGAACAAACTCAACAATATAACTATCACATACAACATGCTTTTCATGATCCACAAACATATAATTTTTATCAAGCTCAAAAATAGTGGGATTAAAACTTTCGAACCCACTTTTATCAATAATATAACATGATGATTGATCAATCTCAAGAGATATGGGACTCATAGATAAAGTCAAGAACTCTCCAATCCCATTTTCATTAGTAGTACAATTAATATTATCAAGTAACATAGGACCATCATCTAGAGCTTTATCATAAACATTTGCTACGCAAAATTCTTTAGTACCATGCATTTCGACATCAGGCACAAACAAAGCATTATCATAAGATTTATCAAAGTAGCATGGATTATCATAGATAACAGTAGCATAATTATTCTCACAAGTTTTACTCATAGGTAATATTTCAAGAGAATCCACAGGAACATAACATTCAACCTCTTTCGGTAAGCATGGAGGACAATCAAATAGTGTAAGAGATAAAGAGTTACTCTCATTAGAAGGTTGGCATGGGTAGCTAATCCATTCTCCCTCCTTTTGTTCATCACTCTTCTCTTCTTTTTCATCCAATGAGCTTTCAGGTTCATCAATCTCCTCCTCTTTTTCATCCAATGAGCTTTCAGGTTCATCAATTTCTTCTTCCACAGGTTCCTGCAAATTGTGAGTGCATTCTTGTGCATTAACGAGTCTCTCTTTATAATCAATAATATAGGGATTATCGCTGTAGCTTTCTATGCAAAAATTAAGGATAGAAGAGACATAATCTTTAAGGTCCTTACAAACAACACAAGTTTCATAATTTTTAGCTATGAAGGATTCGATCTCAGAAGCTCCCATAAATAAGACAAATTGTTCTACTTCTTCGAACCCAAGATGAATATAGTTATTCCAATTATAGTTCTTACTTAAAACTTCTTCACTAAAGCCACATTGAAATTTCAGATGTCTAGTATCCTCTTTAGAGCAACAATTTATATCATGGCGTTTAAGCAAGATTTTAGCAATTGTATTCAATTTTTCTACCATAGCACTCATTACTTTAACCGTTCTTGATTCTCTATAATTATTATATAATTCTATAAGCTCCAACATGGTTATGCGTTCTTCCATAACAGCAGTTTTTAATTTTTCGGTTTTTCAAATTTTTATGGATTTTTGGGTATAAAATAAAACAAGACAAAAAGAAACTAAGCAAAAGTAAACTAAGCAAAATAATACTAGACAGAAATAAACTAAGCACAAATAAACTAGACAAAAGTAAACTAAGCAAAACAAAATAAAGTAAAATAAAAACAGGGAGAGAGGTAGAGTGTACTCCCCAGGTGAACTTATGAGTAGAGCTATGCCTTCCCGGCAACGGCGCCAGAAAATAGTCTTGATAACCCACAAGTATAGGGGATCGCAACAGTCTTCGAGAGAAGTAAAACCCAAATTTATTGATTCGACACAAGGGGAGGTAAAGAATACTTATAAGCCTTAACAACTGAGTTGTCAATTCAGATGCACCTGGAAAAGCACTAGTAACAGGGGTGATGTGAAAGCAAAGAATATGAGAGCAATAGTAACAAGAATAACACAGTAGCAATAACACAGAGGCGATGGCGCCAGAAAATAGTTGATACTACTTCCAATGACATATAGAACGAGTATATGATGATGAGAGATGGACCGGGGTTCCCAGCGATCTACACTAGTGGTAACTCTCCAATAACAAGTGACAAGTGTTGGGTGAACAAATTACAGTTGGGCAATTGATAGGATTGAAATAGCATTAAGAAAGAACATCAAGATTATTAATCATGTAGGCATGTTTTCCATATATAGTCGTACGTGCTCGCAATGAGAAACTTGCACAACATCTTTTGTCCTACCAATAGTGGCAAGGGCCTCAAGGGAATCTACTGGCTATTAAGGTACTCCTTTTAATAGAGCACCGGAGCAAAGCATTAACACTTGGTGAAAACATGTGATCCTCATACCTACGTCTTCCCCTCCAGTTGTCCCAATTTATGTCACTTTGGGGCCTTTGGTTCCGGACATAGACATGTGCATACAACTTGTAGATACAATCTAAGCAATAAGTATAGAGTTTAAATCTAAGATCATGCCACTCGGGCCCTAGTGACAAGCATTAAGCATAACAAGATTGCAGCAACAATAACTTCACAAACTTTATAGATAGACTAATCATAATGTATCATCCATCGGATCCCAACAAACACAACACCGATTACATCAGATGAATCTCAATCATGTAAGGCAGCTCATGAGATCATTGTATTGAAGTACATGGGATAGAGAGTACCAACTAGCTACTGCTAGAACCCGTAGTCCATGGGGGAACTACTCACGGAGCATGATGGAGGCGGTGGCGTCGATGGAGATGGCTTCCGGGGGCACTTCCCCGTCCCGGCAGGGTGCCGGAACAGAGACTTATGTCCCCCGAATTGGAGTTTCGCGATGGCGGCGGCGCCCCTGGAGTCTTTCTGGAGTTTCGTCAATTGGTGTCGCGTTTTTAGGTCGAAAGGGCTTATATAGGCGAAGAGGCGGCGCAGGAGGGCGCCTGAGGCCTCCTCCCCATAGGCCGGCGCGGCCAGGGTGGAGCCCGCGCGGCCCTATTGTCTGGGGGCCCCAAGCCTCCTCTGTGACTCCCCTTCGATGTCCTGGTCCGTCTCGGTGAATTATGATGTTTGATCTTCGTTTCGTCGAATTCCGAGAATATTGCCCGAACAGCCTTTCTAGAACCAAAAACAGCAGAAAACAGGAACTGGCACTTCGGCATCTTGTTAATAGGTTAGTTTCGGAAAATGCATAAAATCATTATAAAGTGTGAGCAAAACATGTAGGTATTGTCATAAAACAAGCAAGGAACATCAGAAATTATAGATACGTTAGAGACGTATCAGTCCTTCTCCTCAGTGTCATTTAATCATGTTTATCGTCATTTTAATGTTGCGGAACATACTCTAGCTCGCTTTGCGGAGCATTTTCTTTCTGCTATTTTTAGGAATACTAACCCGGATTGTATCCAACAGACAATTTGTAATGGTTTGTCTTAATCAATAAAGTGTTGTATTCTCTCAAAAGAAAGATGTTTTTGATTTTTACGTTTTAGATCCAATACATTTCAAAAACTTCTCAAGTTCATATTTTAAAAATCAAATTCAAATTTGAAGGACAAAAATAAACCAAAAACATATATGTTGTACAATACATTATCATAGTTGCACATTTCATTAGTTAAGGAGACTCCTCGCCAGCTCCCCTCCCACGGCTAGGAATCCTCCTCCCCCAATGTTGTTGCCGCCAGGCCCTCCCCGTTGTTGCTCGCCTCTCCCATCCCCTCCCCTTCCCCCTCGCCCGACCCCCATGTCATCCCTCGGAGCGACCCGAGAGACCAATTCTTAAAGCAGCCGAGGAGATCTGAGGGGGAGCGTCGTGCCATCGATGGCGCTGGCTTCAATCACAGTGGTGGCGGCCCATAATGTTGTGAGGCTGGGACTCAGCCCATAGCCCGAGACGACTACTCACACATGATTAGATCAAGAACCCTAAACATTGTATTATAAATTTCAAAGAGATGGTTGATGATTATTCTTTTAATGTACCCAATCACGAATGAATAATGATTACAAGTAGAGGGAGAGAGAGATGGATACAGGGTATGATGAGGCGGTGAAGTCAATGGCGGTAGCAACAGGGCTTTGGTGGAGATTGGATACTATGGTAGTTCAATGTGGTTTTCTCTTCGTTTGTTTCTCGAATTCCCTGGGTGCCTTCACAATTTATACTGGGTTTGGCGAGGCAGATCCACCGACACAGGGTATGGTCAGGTCGTATGAGCATGCCTGACCATACCAGTGGCCGTTAAAGCTTCTGTGAATCAGCTATGGACCCTGGTTGACTTGGTGATATTTCTACTTGTAATTTCCTCGTAATTGCCCTTGATTTCCACCTAAATACTTCCATTTCTGCACAAAACATATAAAGGAGATTTGCACATCTTGGCATTGATTATGATTAGTGGGTCTACGAAGATATCCGCTTCATATTGTAATGAAATATCTCAATTTTTATGGAGATATTGTGGTCTTTTCACTATCCATCAACGCTCAATGCCGTTAGGGGGGCGGTTGCCGGCCCCTCTTTGACTAGCTAGGTCTCGTTCACCGTCGCAAGTCCGTCTTTTTACCATGGTCCCTGGCGGCACCGGCGGTGATTATATGCATCGTCCAGCATGTCTTTGCATCCTCCCGACTCAGGAGGTTGTGATCTTCATCGCCAAAGGTATCGTCCTTATAGGGCGGCCTGGCAGTTCCTAGCCTCAACCTCAATCGCACTCTTGTTCCCGGTGATTTAGGGTGCACTTGATCCTAGAGGGGAACATGCCCATGCCCTGCAACCTTTTCGAGGGATGACATTCCTAATGTCCCCCGACTCGGTATGGTTGCAATGTTTGTTTTCTTTGTCCATTTGCACGTGAAAACGGCTTGTGATCCCCAATTATGCATAATCCTACTATGTTGAAGACGACTAGGCCTACATGCATGACATGATCAATGGCGTCGGCCAAATGGAAGATTACATAGGGACCGCGCAATAGACTTACGATGGGTTCAATATTCACGTGGAACCCTTGTTTGGACATGATGGCAACCCTATGGATGATGCCACCTCCATGGATGATGATGATGCCATCGATGAGGTTGAGGTGGCTATGGACGATGTTGATGATGCAACCGCTAAAAAGAAAAGCCAAAGGACCAGAAGATACACGGTTAATGAGGACCGATGCCTTTGTGAGGCTTGGATGATCGCCATTAGCCAAGATCCAATTTGGGGTACCGAGCAAAAAGTAGGGGCATATTGGCGGAAGGTTACCAAGTACTTTCATGAGCGTGGGAAGTTCCATCTACCAAATTTATAGTGAACGATGCCAAATCTCAATTCAAAAGATATGAGGATTCTTAGTTTCAGAGTGCAAATTTTTTTGCGTTGCAATCGAGAACGTGCTTGCGCACCCCATGAGCGGCATCGACATTGCGGACATGGTAAGACCTCAACCATATTTTAAATATGCCAATGTACTTTGCATGTGTGTGATTGTAATCTTACGGTTTCCATATGTGTAGGTGCCCAAAACTTTGGACTATTCCAAGCAATGTATCATCGGTCATTGATCTTGAAGTGGGTAGTCCAAGCACAAGTGGACCAAGCAATGGTTGGCGTTCATCTTGGCCAAGGGGCCACAAGGCCATCAAGGCAAATCTCAAACGTGGTGCTTCCACACTTGCAATGCATGAGACATTGAAGGTGTTGATGGCTGAGTAGGATGAGAAAATGCCAAGAGGGATGAGAAGTGATACCGGGAGAAAGAGGCCACATGTGCTAACTTCATGGACCTTCAAAAGAGAGATCTTGAAGTTGAAGATAGTTAGGCATGATCACTAGCCATTGATATTGAGGCCAAAATCTTCACCGAGGAGAACCGGATCATGTTCGCCGACTTGAGATTTATGGATCCATCAAACCATGCTTGGTTTGAGAAGAAGCAAATTATCATCTTCCAATGCGATGCTGAAAGGACACGAATGCCGCCTAGAGGGGTCTGAATAGTCGGTTTAAAACTTTTCCAAGATGGTCTTAACAAATGTAGAATAAAACTAGCGTTTAATTTTTCAACCACAAAGCATATACACCTAGGGTTCACTTATGTGCATCAACAACTTATGCTAAGCAATACTAACAACTATGTGATAGCAAGATATGTATTTTCAAGCACGAAGGCTATCACAAAGTAAAGTGCATAAGTAAAGAGCTCGGGTATAGGAATAGCCAAGGTGACACGGAGACAACGATGTATCCTGAAGTTCACCCTCTTGCGAGTGTTACTCTTGGTTGGAGCGGTGTGGAGGACAAAGCACTCCAAACGGCACGAAGGCCTCATCGTATTCTCCTCGAGCCTTCCCACCAAAAGGAAAAACCTCGATCCACTATGGAACCTTAAGGGTGGTCACCGAACCCGCACAAAGCTTGGGGGAATCTCCACAACTTAATTGGTGGCTCCTAGTATACCGACACAAAGGCCTTACACTTGAGGAACCTCCACAACTTAATTGGAGGCCCCAAGAACACCACAAAGACTACTAAGCCGTCTAGAATCCAAAGACCCAAGAGGAAGAAGCTCCCGAAGTGAATATCTCACGAACTTTCACCTCCACGTATCACGCTGGAGAACTCAAACCAATGCACCAAATGCAATGGCAAGAAGACCACTAAGATGCTCAAATCCTCCACTCTCTAAGTCCACCAAAGCTACAAAGACTATTGGGTAAATAAGATAAGAAGAACAAAGAGGAGAAGGAATACAAAATTTCTCTCCAGGAACTAGATCTAGGATTCACTCACAAAGAGATGAATTTGATTGGTGGGATTGTAGATCTAGGTCTCCTCTCTCTTTTCCCTCAAATAGGTGCAAGAATCATGGAGGGATTAGAGGGACAGGAAGCTTCTCAAGGTCAAAAATGGAGTAAAGAGAGAGAGGAGTAAAATAAGAAACCAACCCTTGAGGAAGAAAGGTGGCCTTTTATAGGTCCACCCCACAAAATATGACCGTTACAACCATTTTAGACCGGAGACTCCGGTCTAGGACCGGAGACTCCATACCCACCCACTAGAGAGCAAGGAACACTTCGAAACAGCAAGAATAGGGTCTTCACCAGAGTCTCCAGCTCCCCCAAGACCGGAGTCTCCAGCCCCGAACGGGAGACTCCGTACCCCCTGCCCCGCCAGAGAGCAAGCCAGAAACAGCTAAAACTGAAACGGGCATAACTTGAGCAACCCGGACTCCAATTTTGTTGAACTTGGGCTTGTTTGAATCACAACAAAGAGCTCTACAATATCATGCAGAGAATTATCATAGTACAACAAGAGAGCATAAGATCAAATGGGGAAGGTTTGACCTATCTTATAAGAGACAACCCGATAACACCTCCAATATGGAAACTGCAACAACTTGAGTTAGGAAACTCGGACTTAGGTGAAACCAATTTTGTTGTAAATAGGACGATAAGAGCTACCCCACAAGAGTGAAAAACTTAAGAACAAGCGAGGTATATTTTTCTATGGATTTTTGAGTGAAACCTCTCAACACGAAGAACCGGGAAAAACTCCAATATCGAAAACGCAACAAGTATTTCATGCGGAATCTGTTTTCGATGAGTTAGAGCTTATCATGAGAATAAGCACAAGCTCTAAAACATGACATGGATAAGATCGAAATAACAACCAAGAAATATGGTGCAAGTATACAAAGGTTTGAGCTCCCTCTGAACTATACAACCGAGTTACTCACTTGAGAGCCCTTGATACGTCTCCAACGTATCTATAATTTCTGATGTTCCATGCTTGTTTTATGACAATACCTACATGTTTTGTTCACACTTTATGATGATTTTATGCGTTTTTTGGAACTAACCTATTGACGAGATGCCGAAGTGCCAGTTCCTGTTTTCTGCTGTTTTTGGTTTCAGAAATCCTAGTAAGGAAATATTCTCGGAATTGGACGAAATCAACGCCCATCATCTTATAATTCCACGAAGCTTCCAGAGAGCGAGAGAGGGACGAGAGGGATGCCCTGGGGCCCCACACGCCAGGTCGGCGCGGCTAGAGGGGGGGCCGTGCCACCCTATTGTGTGGTCCCACCAGGGGCCCTCCGAGGCCGCCCTTCCGCCTACTTAAGGTCTCCGTCGCGAAAACCCTAAACGAATAAGCCACGGTACGAGAAACCTTCCAGAGCCGCCGCCATCGCGAAGCCAAGATCTGGGGGACAGAAGTCTCTGTTCCGGCACGTCGCCGGGACGGGGAAGTGCCCCCGGAAGGCATCTCTGATGTCTACGGGTGCTTCTGTTCTTGTAGACAGTGTTGGGCCTCCAAGAGCAGAGGTTTGTAGAACAGCAGCAAGTTTCCCTTAAGTGGATCACCCAAGGTTTATCGAACTCAGGGAGGAAGAGGTCAAAGATATCCCTCTCAAGCAACCCTGCAACCACAAAGCAAGAAGTCTCTTGTGTCCCCAACACACCTAATAGGTGCACTAGTTCGGCGAAGAGATAGTGAAATACAGGTGGTATGAATAAATATGAGCAGTAGCAACGGCACTGTAAAAGTGCTTTGCTGTCCAAGACGGCGTGTGGTTGATGGTGGTAATATTGCGACAAGACAGATGCAAAGAAACAAGAAACAAGCAAATGATGATTGCAGTATTTAGGAACAAGGCCTAGGGATCATACTTTCACTAGTGGACACTCTCAACATTGATCACATAACAGAATAAATAAATAGATGCTAGACTCTACACTCTCTTGTTGGACGATGAACACCACTAACTGTGTAGGATTACACGAACCCTCAATGCCGGAGTTAACAAGCTCCACAATATTCGATGTTCATATTTAAATAACCTTAGAGTGCTCGACAGATCAACACAACTAAACCAAGTACTAACATAGCATGCACACTGTCACCTTCACGCTACGAAAGGAGGAATAGATCACATCAATACTATCATAGCAATAGTTAACTTCATAATCTACAAGAGATCACAATCATAACCTACGCCAAGTACTACACGATGCACACACTGTCACCATTACACCGTGCAGGAGGAATAGACTACTTTAATAACATCACTAGAGTAGCACACAGATAAATTGTGATACAAAACACATTGCAATCATAAGGAGATATAAATAAGCACTTCACTATGCCATTCATAACAGTGAATAAGTATTCTGTGAAATATAGCCTAAGAGACCCACACGGTGCACACACTGTCACCTTTACACACGTGGGACAAGGAGTCTCCGGAGATCACATAAGTAAAATTCACTTGACTAGCATAATGACATCTAGATTACAAGCATCATCATATGAATCTCAATCATGTAAGGCAGCTCATGAGATTATTGTATTGAAGTACATAGGAGAGAGATTAACCACATAGCTACCGGTACAACCCTTAGCCTCGATGGAGAACTACTCCCTCCTCATGGGAGACAGCAGCGTTGATGAAGATGGCGGTGGTGATGGCAGCGGTGTCGATGGAGAAGCCTTCCGGGGGCACTTCCCCGTCCCGGCGGCGTGCCGGAACAGAGACTCCTGTCCCCCAGATCTTGGCTTCGCGATGGCGGCGGCTCTGCATGGTTTCTCGTACCGTGGCTTTTTCGTCTCGAAGATTTAGGTCAGGGACCTTTATATAGGCGAAGAGGCGGAGTCGGAGGGCTGACGAGGCGGTGTCACAACAGGGGGGCGCGGCCCCCCCTGGCCGCGCCGGGCTATCGTCTGGTGGGCCTGTGGCCCCTCTCTAGCGGCTCTCGGGTGTTCTGGAAGCTTCGTCCAATTCTAAGACTCTGGGCGTTGATTTCGTCCAATTCCGAGAATATTTCCTTACTAGGATTTCTGAAACCAAAAACAGCAGAAAACAGGAACTGGCACTTCGGCATCTCGTCAATAGGTTAGTTTCGGAAAACGCATAAATATGACATAAAGTATGCATAAAACATGTAGATATCATCAATAATGTGGCATGGAACATAAGAAATTATCGATACGTCGGAGACGTATCAGCATCCCCAAGCTTAGTTTCTGCTCGTCCCGAGCAGGTAAACGATAACAAAGATAATTTCTGGAGTGACATGTCATCATAACCTTGATCATACTATTGTAAGCATATGTAATGAATGCAGCGATCAAAACAATGGTAAATGACATGAGTAAACAATTGAATCATATAGCAAAGACTTTTCATGAATAGTACTTTCAAGACAAGCACCAATAAGTCTTGCATAAGAGTTAACTCATAAAGCAATAATTCAAAGTAAAGGTATTGAAGCAACACAAAGGAAGATTAAGTTTCAGCGGTTGCTTTCAACTTGTAACATGTATATCTCATGGATAGCTGTCAATGCAAAGTAATATAACAAGTGCAATATGCAAGTATGTAGGAATCAATGCACAGTTCACACAAGTGTTTGCTTCTTGAGGTGGAGAGAGATAGGTGAACTGACTCAACATAAAAGTAAAAGAAAGGGCCCTTCGTAGAGGGAAGCATTGATTGCTATATTTGTGCTAGAGCTTTGATTTTGAAAACAAGAAACAATTTTGTCAACGGTAGTAATAAAGCATATGCATCATGTAAATTATATCCTACAAGTTGCAAGCCTCATGCATAGTATACTAATAGTGCCCGCACCTTGTCCTAATTAGCTCGGATTACCTGGATTATCATCGCAATACATATGTTTTAACCAAGTGTCACAAAGGGGTACCTCTATGCCGCCTGTACAAAGGTCTAAGGAGAAATCTCGCATCGGATTTCTCGCTATTGATTATTCTCAACTTAGACATCCATACCGGGACAACATAGACAACAAATAATGGACTCCTCTTTTATGCATAAGCATTCAACAATTATTAATTTTCTCATATGAGATTGAGGATATTTGTCCAAAACTGAAACTTCCACCATAGATCATGGCTTTAGTTAGCGGCCCAATGTTCTTCTCTAACATTATGCATGCTCTAACCATTCTAGTGGTAAATCTCCCTTACTTCGGACAAGACGGACATGCATAGCAACTCACATGATATTCAACAAAGAGTAGTTGATGGCGTCCCCAGGAACATGGTTACCGCACAACAAGCAACTTAATAAGAGATAAAGTGCATAAGTACATATTCAATACCACAATAGTTTTTAGGCTATTTGTCCCATGTGCTATATATTGTAAAGGTAAAGGATAGAAATTTTAAAGGTAGCACTCAAGCAATTTACTTTGGAATGGCGGAGAAATACCATGTAGTAGGTAGGTATGGTGGATGATGGCGTGTATAGCACACGTCCGTTGGGAACCCCAAGAGGAAGGTGTGATGCGTACAGCGGCAAGTTTTCCCTCAGTATGAAACCAAGGTTTATCGAACCAGTAGGAGCCAAGAAGCACGTTGAAGGTTGATGGCGGCGAGATATAGTGCAGCGCAACACCAGGGATTCCGGCGCCAACGTGGAACCTGCACAACACAACCAAAGTACTTTGCCCCAACGAAACAACGAGGTTGTCAATCTCACCGGCTTGCTGTAACAAAGGATTAGATGTATAGTGTGGAAGATGATTGTTTGCAGAAAACAGTAGAACAAAGATGTGCGATGAGATTGTATTTCAAGATAGAGAATTGGACCGGGGTCCACAGTTCACTAGAGGTGTCTCTCCCATAAGATAAACAGCATGTTGGGTGAACAAATTACAGTTGGGCAATTGACAAATAAAGAGGGCATGACCATGCACATACATATTATGATGAGTATTGTGAGATTTAATTGGGCATTACGACAAAGTACATAGACCGCTATCCAGCATGCATCTATGCCTAAAAAGTCCACCTTCAGGTTATCATCCGAACCCCCTCCAGTATTAAGTTGCTAACAACAGACAATTGCATTAAGTATTTAGCTTAATCTAATAAGTGAATACATCCTCAAACATAGCACCAATGTTTTATCCCTAGTGGCAACAAAGACATCCATAACCTTAGAGGTTCTTGTCACTCCTCCAGATTCACGGAGACATGAACCCACTATCGAGCATAAATACTCCCTCTTGGAGTTACTAGCATCAACTTGGCCAGAGCATCTACTAATAACGGAGAGCATGCAAGATCATAAACAACACATAGACATAACTTTGATAATCAACATAACAAGTATTCTCTATTCATCGGATCCCAACAAACACAACATATAGAATTACAGATAGATGATCTTGATCATGTTAGGCAGCTCACAAGATCCAACAATGAAGCACAATGGGGAGAAGACAACCATCTAGCTACTGCTATGGACCCATAGTCCAGGGGTAGACTACTCACACATCACTCCGGAGGCGACCATGGCGGCGTAGAGTCCTCCGGGAGATGATTCCCCTCTCCGGCAGGGTGCCGGAGGCGATCTCCTGAATCCCCCGAGATGGGATTGGCGGCGGCGGCGTCTCACGGAAGGTTTTCCGTATCGTGGCTCTCGCATCGGGGGTTTCACGACGGAGGCTTTAAGTAGGCGGAAGGGCAGGTCAGGAGGCGGCACGAGGGACCCACACCCTAGGTCGGCGCGGCCAGGGCTTGGGCCGCGCTGCCCTATGGTGTCGCCACCTCGTGGCCCCACTTCGTCTCCTCTTCGGTCTTCTGGAAGCTTCGTGGCAAAATAGGACCCTGGGCGTTGATTTCGTCCAATTCCGAGAATATTTCGTTACTAGGATTTCTGAAACCAAAAACAAGCAGAAACAAAGAATCGGCACTTCGACATCTTGTTAATAGGTGAGTTCCAGAAAATGCACGAATATGACATAAAGTGTGCACAAAACATGTAGATATCATCAATAATGTGGCATGGAACATAAGAAATTATCGATACGTCGGAGACGTATCAGCATCCCCAAGCTTAGTTCTGCTCGTCCCAAGCTGGTAAAACGATAACGAAGATAATTTCTGGAGTGACATGCCATCATAACCTTGATCATACTATTTGTAAAGCATATGAAGTGAATGCAGCGATCAAAACAATGTATATGACATGAGTAAACAAGTGAATCATATAGCAAAGACTTTTCATGAATAGTACTTCAAGACAAGCATCAATAAGTCTTGCATAAGAGCTAACTCATAAAGCAATAAATCAAAGTAAAAGCATTGAAACAACACAAAGGAAGATTAAGTTTCAGCGGTTGCTTTCAACTTGTAACATGTATATCTCATGGATATTGTCAACATAGAGTAATATAATAAGTGCAATATGCAAGTATGTAGGAATCAATGCACAGGTCACACAAGTGTTTGCTTCTTGAGGTGGAGAGAAATAGGTGAACTGACTCAACAATGAAAGTAAAAGAATGGTCCTCCATAGAGGAAAAGCATCGATTGCTATATCTGTGCTAGAGCTTTGATTTTGAAAACAAGAAACAATTTTGTCAACGGTAGTAATAAAGCATATGTATCATGTAAATTATATCTTACAAGTTGCAAGCCTCATGCATAGTATACTAATAGTGCCCGCACCTTGTCCTAATTAGCTTGGACTACCGGATCATCGCAATACACATGTTTTAACCAAGTGTCACAAAGGGATACCTCTATGCCGCCTGTACAAAGGTCTAAGGAGAAAGCTCGCATTGGATTTCTCGCTATTGATTATTCTCAACTTAGACATCCATACCGGGACAACATAGACAACAGATAATGGACTCCTCTTTTATGCATAAGCATGTAACAACAATTAATAATTTTCTCATATGAGATTGAGGATATTGTCCAAAATCGAAACTTTCACCATGGATCATGGCTTTAGTTAGCGGCCCAATGTTCTTCTCTAACAATATGCATGCTTAACCATAAGGTGGTAGATCGCTCTTACTTCAGACAAGACGAACATGCATAGCAACTCACATGAAATTCAACAAAGAGTAGTTGATGGCGTCCCCAGTGAACATGGTTATCGCACAACAAGCAATTTAATAAGAGATAAAGTGCATAAGTACATATTCAATACCATAATAGTTTTTAAGCTATTTATCCCATGAGCTATATATTGTAAAGGTGAATGATGGAATTTTAAAGGTAGCACTCAAGCAATTTACTTTGGAATAGCGGAGAAATACCATGTAGTAGGTAGGTATGGTGGACACAAATGGCATAGTGGTTGGCTCAAGTATTTTGGATGCATGAGAAGTATTCCCTCTCGATACAAGGTTTAGGCTAGCAAGGTTATTTGAAACAAACACAAGGATGAAGCGGTACAGCAAAACTCACATAAAAGACATATTGTAAACATTATAAGAATCTACACCGTCTTCCTTGTTGTTCAAACTCAATACTAGAAATTATCTAGACTTTAGAGAGACCAAATATGCAAACCAAATTTTAGCATGCTCTATGTATTTCTTCATTAATGGGTGCAAAGCATATGATGCAAGAGCTTAAACATGAGCACAACAATTGCCAAGTATCACATTACCCAAGACATTTATAGCAATTACTACATGTATCATTTTCCAATTCCAACCATATAACAATTTAACGAAGAAGAAACTTCGCCATGAATACTATGAGTAGAGCCTAAGGACATACTTGTCCATATGCTACAGCGGAGCGTGTCTCTCTCCCACAAAGTGAATGCTAGGATCCATTTTATTCAAACAAAACAAAAAACAAAAATAAACCGACGCTCCAAGAAAAGCACATAAGATGTGATGGAATAAAAATATAGTTTCAGGGGAGGAACCTGATAATGTTGTCGATGAAGAAGGGGATGCCTTAGGCATCCCCAAGCTTAGACGCTTGAGTCTTCTTAGAATATGCATGGGTGAACCACAGGGGCATCCCCAAGCTTAGAGCTTTCACTCTCCTTGATCATATTGCATCATACTCCTCTCTTGATCCTTGAAAACTTCCTCCACACCAAACTTAGAACAACTCATTAGAGGGTTAGTGGACAATAAAAATTAACATGTTCAGAGGGGACATAATCATTCTTAACACTTCTGGACATTGCATAAAGCTACTGGACATTAATGGATCAAAGAAATTCATCCAACATAGCAAAAGAGGCAATGCGAAATAAAAGGCAGAATCTGTCAAAACAGAACAGTTCGTATTGACGAATTTTATCGAGGCACCAGACTTCCTCAAATGAAAATGCTCAAATTGAATGAAAGTTGCGTACATATCTGAGGATCACTCACGTAAATTGGCATAATTTTCTGAGTTACCTACAGAGAAAACAGCCCAGATTCGTGATAGCAAATAAATCTGTTTCTGCGCAGTAATCCAAATCTAGTATGAACTTTACTATCAACGACTTTACTTGGCACAACAAAACACTAAACTAAGATAAGGAGAGGTTGCTACAGTAGTAAACAACTTCCAAGACACAAAATAAAAAAAAGTACTGTAGTAAAATCATGGGTTGTCTCCCATAAGCGCTTTTCTTTAACGCCTTTCAGCTAGGCGCAGAAAGTGTGTATCAAGTATTATCAAGAGACGAAGTGTCAACATCATAATTTGTTCTAATAATAGAATCAAAAGGTAACTTCATTCTCTTTCTAGGGAAGTTTTTCATACCTTTCTTGAGAAGAAATTGATATTTTATATTACCTTCCTTCATATCGATGATAGCACCAACAGTTCGAAGAAAAGGTCTTCCCAATATAATGGGACAAGATGCATTGCATTCAATATCCAAGACAACAAAATCAACGGGGACAAGGTTATTGTTAACGGTAATGCGAACATTATCAACTTTCCCCAAAGGTTTCTTTGTAGAATGATCAGCAAGATTAACATCCAAATAACAATTTTTCAGCGGTGGCAAGTCAAGCATATTATAAATTTTCTTAGGCATAACGGAAATACTTGCACCAAGATCACATAAGGCATTACAATCAAAATCATTAACCTTCATCTTAATGATGGGCTCCCAACCATCCTCTAGCTTTCTAGGAATAGAGGCTTCGCGCTCTAGTTTCTCTTCTCTAGCTTTTATGAGAGCATTTGTAATATGTTGCGTGAAAGCCAAATTTATAGCACTAGCATTAGGACTTTTAGCAAGTTTTTGCAAGAACTTTATAACTTCAGAGATGTGGCAATCATCAAAATTCAAACCATTATAATCTAAATCAATGGGATCATCATCCCCAATGTTGGAAAAAATTTCAGCAGCTTTATCACAGCAGCGATTCAGCTTTTAGCAGTTTCGGGCAGTTTCTCGCGCTTTGCATTAGAAGTGGAAACATTGCTAACACCAATTATTTTACCATTAATAGTAGGAGGTGCAGCAACATGTGAAGAATCAATATTACTTGTGGTGGTAATAGTCCAAACTTTAGCTACATTTTTCTCTTTAGCTAGTTTTTCATTTTCTTCTCTATCCCACCTAGCACGCAATTCAGCCATCAATCTTATATTCTCATTAATTCTAACTTGGATGGCATTTGCTGTAGTAACAATTTTATTTTCAATATCCCTACTAGGCATAACTTTCGATTTCAAAAGATCAACATCATTGACAAGACTATCGACTTTAGAAGCAAGTATATCAATTTTCCCAAGCTTTTCTTCAACAGATTTGTTAAAAGCAGTTTGTGTACTAATAAATTCTCTAAGCATGGCTTCAAGTCCAGGGGGTGTATTCCTATTATTATTGTAAGAATTCCCATAAGAATTAGCATAACCGTTACCATTATTATAAGGATATGGCCTATAGTTATTACTAGAGTTGTTCCGATAAGCATTGTTGTTGAAATTATTATTTTTAATGAAGTTTACATCAACATGTTCTTCTTGGGCAACCAATGAAGCTAATGGAACATTATTAGGATCAATATTAGTCCTATCATTCACAAGCATAGACATAATAGCATCAATCTTATCACTCAAGGAAGAGGTTTCTTCACAATTTACCTTCTTACCTTGTGGAGCTCTTTCCGTGTGCCATTCAGAGTAATTGATCATCATATTATCAAGAAGCTTTGTTGCTTCACCAAGAGTGATGGACATAAAGGTACCTCCAGCAGCTGAATCCAATAAATTCCGTGAAGAAAAATTTAGTCCTGCATAGAAGGTTTGGATGATCATCCAAGTAGTCAGTCCATGGGTTGGGCAATTTTTAACCAAAGATTTCATTCTTTCCCATGCTTGTGCAACATGCTCAGTATCTAATTGTTTAAAATTCATTATGCTACTCCTCAAAGATATAATTTTAGCAGGGGGATAATATCTACCAATAAAAGCATCCTTGCATTTAGTCCATGAATCAATACTATTCTTAGGCAGAGATAGCAACCAATCTTTAGCTCTTCCTCTTAATGAGAAAGGGAACAATTTTAATTTTATAATGTCACCATCTACATCTTTATATTTTTGCATTTCACATAGTTCAACAAAATTATTAAGATGGGCAGCAGCATCATCAGAACTAACACTGAAAATTGCTCTCGCATAACAAGATTCAAGAAAGGTGTTTAATTTCAAAGAATTCTGCTGTAGTAGCAGGTGGAGCAATAGGTGTGCATAAGAAATCATTATTATTTGTGGTTGTGAAGTCACACAACTTAGTATTTTCAGGGGTGGCCATTTTAGCAACAGTAAATAAAGCAAACTAGATAAAGTAAATGCAAGTAACTAATTTTTTTGTGTTTTTGATATAGCAAACAAGATAGCAAATAAAGTAAAACTAGCAACTAATTTTTTTTGTATTTTGATTTAGTGCAGCAAACAAAGTAGTAAATAAAATAAAGCAAGACAAAAACAAAGTAAAGAGATTGGGAAGTGGAGACTCCCCTTGCAGCGTGTCTTGATCTCCCGGCAACGGCGCCGAGAAAAATTGCTTGATGGCGTGTACAAGACACGTCCGTTGGGAACCCCAAGAGGAAGGTGTGATGCGCAATGGCAAGTTTTCCCTCAGTATGAAACCAAGGTTTATCGAACCAGTAGGAGCCAAGAAGCACGTTGAAGGTTGATGGCGGCGAGATATAGTGCGGCGCAACACCAGGGATTCCGGCGCCAACGTGGAACCTGCACAACACAACCAAAGTACTTTGCCCCAACGAAACAAATGAGGTTGTCAATCTCACCGGCTTGCTGTAACAAAGGATTAGATGTATAGTGTGGAAGATGATTGTTTGCGTAAAAACAAAGAGAACAAGATTGCAAAGAGATTGTATTTCAGTATAGAGAATTGGACCGGGGTCCACAGTTCACTAGAGGTGTCTCTCCCATAAGATAAACAGCATGTTGGGTGAACAAATTACAGTTGGGCAATTGACAAATAAAGAGGGCATGACCATGCACATACATATTATGATGAGTATTGTGAGATTTAATTGGGCATTACGACAAAGTACATAGACCGCTATCCAGCATGCATCTATGCCTAAAAAGTCCACCTTCAAAGTTATCATCCGAACCTCCCGGTATTAAGTTGCTAACAACAGACAATTGCATTAAGTATTGCGCGTAATGTAATCAAGTGACTACATCCTCAAACATAGCACCAATGTTTTATCCCTAGTGGCAACAAAGACATCCATAACCTTAGAGGTTCTTGTCACTCCTCCAGATTCACGGAGACATGAACCCACTATCGAGCATAAATACTCCCTCTTGGAGTTACTAGCATCAACTTGGCCAGAGCATCTACTAATAACGGAGAGCATGCAAGATCATAAACAACACATAGACATAACTTTGATAATCAACATAACAAGTATTCTCTATTCATCGGATCCCAACAAACACAACATATAGAATTACAGATAGATGATCTTGATCATGTTAGGCAGCTCACAAGATCCAACAATGAAGCACAATGGGGAGAAGACAACCATCTAGCTACTGCTATGGACCCATAGTCCAGGGGTAGACTACTCACACATCACTCCGGAGGCGACCATGGCGGCGTAGAGTCCTCCGGGAGATGATTCCCCTCTCCGGCAGGGTGCCGGAGGCGATCTCCTGAATCCCCCGAGATGGGATTGGCGGCGGCGGCGTCTCTGGAAGGTTTTCCGTATCGTGGCTCTCGGTACTGGGGGTTTCACGACGGAGGCTTTAAGTAGGCGGAAGGGCAGGTCAGGAGGCGGCACGAGGGACCCACACCCTAGGTCGGCGCGGCCAGGGCTTGGGCCGCGCTGCCCTATGGTGTCGCCACCTCGTGGCCCCACTTCGTCTCCTCTTCGGTCTTCTGGAAGCTTCGTGGCAAAATAGGACCCTGGGCGTTGATTTCGTCCAATTCCGAGAATATTTCGTTACTAGGATTTCTGAAACCAAAAACAGCAGAAAACAGCAACTGGCACTTCGACATCTTGTTAATAGGTTAGTTCCAGAAAATGCACGAATATGACATAAAGTGTGCACAAAACATGTAGATATCATCAATAATGTGGCATGGAACATAAGAAATTATCGATACGTCGGAGACGTATCAGCATCCCCAAGCTTAGTTCTGCTCGTCCCAAGCTGGTAAAACGATAACGAAGATAATTTCTGGAGTGACATGCCATCATAACCTTGATCATACTATTTGTAAAGCATATGAAGTGAATGCAGCGATCAAAACAATGTATATGACATGAGTAAACAAGTGAATCATATAGCAAAGACTTTTCATGAATAGTACTTCAAGACAAGCATCAATAAGTCTTGCATAAGAGCTAACTCATAAAGCAATAAATCAAAGTAAAAGCATTGAAACAACACAAAGGAAGATTAAGTTTCAGCGGTTGCTTTCAACTTGTAACATGTATATCTCATGGATATTGTCAACATAGAGTAATATAATAAGTGCAATATGCAAGTATGTAGGAATCAATGCACAGTTCACACAAGTGTTTGCTTCTTGAGGTGGAGAGAAATAGGTGAACTGACTCAACAATGAAAGTAAAAGAATGGTCCTCCATAGAGGAAAAGCATCGATTGCTATATCTGTGCTAGAGCTTTGATTTTGAAAACAAGAAACAATTTTGTCAACGGTAGTAATAAAGCATATGTATCATGTAAATTATATCTTACAAGTTGCAAGCCTCATGCATAGTATACTAATAGTGCCCGCACCTTGTCCTAATTAGCTTGGACTACCGGATCATCGCAATACACATGTTTTAACCAAGTGTCACAAAGGGATACCTCTATGCCGCCTGTACAAAGGTCTAAGGAGAAAGCTCGCATTGGATTTCTCGCTATTGATTATTCTCAACTTAGACATCCATACCGGGACAACATAGACAACAGATAATGGACTCCTCTTTTATGCATAAGCATGTAACAACAATTAATAATTTTCTCATATGAGATTGAGGATATTGTCCAAAACTGAAACTTTCACCATGGATCATGGCTTTAGTTAGCGGCCCAATGTTCTTCTCTAACAATATGCATGCTTAACCATAAGGTGGTAGATCGCTCTTACTTCAGACAAGACGAACATGCATAGCAACTCACATGAAATTCAACAAAGAGTAGTTGATGGCGTCCCCAGTGAACATGGTTATCGCACAACAAGCAATTTAATAAGAGATAAAGTGCATAAGTACATATTCAATACCATAATAGTTTTTAAGCTATTTATCCCATGAGCTATATATTGTAAAGGTGAATGATGGAATTTTAAAGGTAGCACTCAAGCAATTTACTTTGGAATAGCGGAGAAATACCATGTAGTAGGTAGGTATGGTGGACACAAATGGCATAGTGGTTGGCTCAAGTATTTTGGATGCATGAGAAGTATTCCCTCTCGATACAAGGTTTAGGCTAGCAAGGTTATTTGAAACAAACACAAGGATGAAGCGGTACAGCAAAACTCACATAAAAGACATATTGTAAACATTATAAGAATCTACACCGTCTTCCTTGTTGTTCAAACTCAATACTAGAAATTATCTAGACTTTAGAGAGACCAAATATGCAAACCAAATTTTAGCATGCTCTATGTATTTCTTCATTAATGGGTGCAAAGCATATGATGCAAGAGCTTAAACATGAGCACAACAATTGCCAAGTATCACATTACCCAAGACATTTATAGCAATTACTACATGTATCATTTTCCAATTCCAACCATATAACAATTTAACGAAGAAGAAACTTCGCCATGAATACTATGAGTAGAGCCTAAGGACATACTTGTCCATATGCTACAGCGGAGCGTGTCTCTCTCCCACAAAGTGAATGCTAGGATCCATTTTATTCAAACAAAACAAAAAACAAAAATAAACCGACGCTCCAAGAAAAGCACATAAGATGTGATGGAATAAAAATATAGTTTCAGGGGAGGAACCTGATAATGTTGTCGATGAAGAAGGGGATGCCTTAGGCATCCCCAAGCTTAGACGCTTGAGTCTTCTTAGAATATGCATGGGTGAACCACAGGGGCATCCCCAAGCTTAGAGCTTTCACTCTCCTTGATCATATTGCATCATACTCCTCTCTTGATCCTTGAAAACTTCCTCCACACCAAACTTAGAACAACTCATTAGAGGGTTAGTGGACAATAAAAATTAACATGTTCAGAGGGGACATAATCATTCTTAACACTTCTGGACATTGCATAAAGCTACTGGACATTAATGGATCAAAGAAATTCATCCAACATAGCAAAAGAGGCAATGCGAAATAAAAGGCAGAATCTGTCAAAACAGAACAGTTCGTATTGACGAATTTTATCGAGGCACCAGACTTCCTCAAATGAAAATGCTCAAATTGAATGAAAGTTGCGTACATATCTGAGGATCACTCACGTAAATTGGCATAATTTTCTGAGTTACCTACAGAGAAAACAGCCCAGATTCGTGATAGCAAATAAATCTGTTTCTGCGCAGTAATCCAAATCTAGTATGAACTTTACTATCAACGACTTTACTTGGCACAACAAAACACTAAACTAAGATAAGGAGAGGTTGCTACAGTAGTAAACAACTTCCAAGACACAAAATAAAAAAAAGTACTGTAGTAAAATCATGGGTTGTCTCCCATAAGCGCTTTTCTTTAACGCCTTTCAGCTAGGCGCAAAAGTGTGTATCAAGTATTATCAAGAGACGAAGTGTCAACATCATAATTTGTTCTAATAATAGAATCAAAAGGTAACTTCATTCTCTTTCTAGGGAAGTTTTTCATACCTTTCTTGAGAAGAAATTGATATTTTATATTACCTTCCTTCATATCGATGATAGCACCAACAGTTCGAAGAAAAGGTCTTCCCAATATAATGGGACAAGATGCATTGCATTCAATATCCAAGACAACAAAATCAACGGGGACAAGGTTATTGTTAACGGTAATGCGAACATTATCAACTTTCCCCAAAGGTTTCTTTGTAGAATGATCAGCAAGATTAACATCCAAATAACAATTTTTCAGCGGTGGCAAGTCAAGCATATTATAAATTTTCTTAGGCATAACGGAAATACTTGCACCAAGATCACATAAGGCATTACAATCAAAATCATTAACCTTCATCTTAATGATGGGCTCCCAACCATCCTCTAGCTTTCTAGGAATAGAGGCTTCGCGCTCTAGTTTCTCTTCTCTAGCTTTTATGAGAGCATTTGTAATATGTTGCGTGAAAGCCAAATTTATAGCACTAGCATTAGGACTTTTAGCAAGTTTTTGCAAGAACTTTATAACTTCAGAGATGTGGCAATCATCAAAATTCAAACCATTATAATCTAAATCAATGGGATCATCATCCCCAATGTTGGAAAAAATTTCAGCAGTTTTATCACAGCGATTTAGCAGCTTTAGCGATTTCGGGCAGTTTCTCGCTTTGCATTAGAAGTGGAAACATTGCTAACACCAATTATTTTACCATTAATAGTAGGAGGTGCAGCAACATGTGAAGAATCAATATTACTTGTGGTGGTAATAGTCCAAACTTTAGCTACATTTTTCTCTTTAGCTAGTTTTTCATTTTCTTCTCTATCCCACCTAGCACGCAATTCAGCCATCAATCTTATATTCTCATTAATTCTAACTTGGATGGCATTTGCTGTAGTAACAATTTTATTTTCAATATCCCTACTAGGCATAACTTTCGATTTCAAAAGATCAACATCAAGAAGAAGACTATCGACTTTAGAAGCAAGTATATCAATTTTCCCAAGCTTTTCTTCAACAGATTTGTTAAAAGCAGTTTGTGTACTAATAAATTCTCTAAGCATGGCTTCAAGTCCAGGGGGTGTATTCCTATTATTATTGTAAGAATTCCCATAAGAATTAGCATAACCGTTACCATTATTATAAGGATATGGCCTATAGTTATTACTAGAGTTGTTCCGATAAGCATTGTTGTTGAAATTATTATTTTTAATGAAGTTTACATCAACATGTTCTTCTTGGGCAACCAATGAAGCTAATGGAACATTATTAGGATCAATATTAGTCCTATCATTCACAAGCATAGACATAATAGCATCAATCTTATCACTCAAGGAAGAGGTTTCTTCGACAGAATTTACCTTCTTACCTTGTGGAGCTCTTTCCGTGTGCCATTCAGAGTAATTGATCATCATATTATCAAGAAGCTTTGTTGCTTCACCAAGAGTGATGGACATAAAGGTACCTCCAGCAGCTGAATCCAATAAATTCCGTGAAGAAAAATTTAGTCCTGCATAGAAGGTTTGGATGATCATCCAAGTAGTCAGTCCATGGGTTGGGCAATTTTTAACCAAAGATTTCATTCTTTCCCATGCTTGTGCAACATGCTCAGTATCTAATTGTTTAAAATTCATTATGCTACTCCTCAAAGATATAATTTTAGCAGGGCATAATATCTACCAATAAAAGCATCCTTGCATTTAGTCCATGAATCAATACTATTCTTAGGCGAGAGATAGCAACCAATCTTTAGCTCTTCCTCTTAATGAGAAAGGGAACAATTTTAATTTTATAATGTCACCATCTACATCTTTATATTTTTGCATTTCACATAGTTCAACAAAATTATTAAGATGGGCAGCAAGATCATCGAACTAACACTGTAGAAAATTGCTCTCGCATAACAAGATTCAAGAAAGCAGGTTTAATTTCAAAGAATTCTGCTGTAGTAGCAGGTGGAGCAATAGGTGTGCATAAGAAATCATTATTATTTGTGGTTGTGAAGTCACACAACTTAGTATTTTCAGGGGTGGCCATTTTAGCAACAGTAAATAAAGCAAACTAGATAAAGTAAATGCAAGTAACTAATTTTTTTGTGTTTTTGATATAGCAAACAAGATAGCAAATAAAGTAAAACTAGCAACTAATTTTTTTGTATTTTGATTTAGTGCAGCAAACAAAGTAGTAAATAAAATAAAGCAAGACAAAAACAAAGTAAAGAGATTGGGAAGTGGAGACTCCCCTTGCAGCGTGTCTTGATCTCCGCAAGACAGCGCGCTTAAAAAAATTGCTTGATGGCGTGTACAAAGACACGTCCGTTGGGAACCCCAAGAGGAAGGTGTGATGCGTACAGCGGCAAGTTTTCCCTCAGTATGAAACCAAGGTTTATCGAACCAAGAGGGAGCCAAGAAGCACGTTGAAGGTTGATGGCGGCGAGATATAGTGCGGCGCAACACCGTGGATTCCGGCGCCAACGTGGAACCCGCACAACACAACCAAAGTACTTTGCCCCAACGAAACAAATGAGGTTGTCAATCTCACCGGCTTGCTGTAACAAAGGATTAGATGTATAGTGTGGAAGATGATTGTTTGCGTAAAAACAAGAGAACAAAGATTGCAAGAGATTGTATTTCAAGATAGAGAATTGGACCGGGGTCCACAGTTCACTAGAGGTGTCTCTCCCATAAGATAAACAGCATGTTGGGTGAACAAATTACAGTTGGGCAATTGACAAATAAAGAGGGCATGACCATGCACATACATATTATGATGAGTATTGTGAGATTTAATTGGGCATTACGACAAAGTACATAGACCGCTATCCAAAGATGCATCTATGCCTAAAAAGTCCACCTTCGAGGTTATCATCCGAACCCCTCCGGTATTAAGTTGCTAACAACAGACAATTGCATTAAGTATTGCGCGTAATGTAATCAGTGACTACATCCTCAAACATAGCACCAATGTTTTATCCCTAGTGGCAACAGCACATCCATAACCTTAGAGGTTCTTGTCACTCCTCCAGATTCACGGAGACATGAACCCACTATCGAGCATAAATACTCCCTCTTGGAGTTACTAGCATCAACTTGGCCAGAGCATCTACTAATAACGGAGAGCATGCAAGATCATAAACAACACATAGACATAACTTTGATAATCAACATAACAAGTATTCTCTATTCATCGGATCCCAACAAACACAACATATAGAATTACAGATAGATGATCTTGATCATGTTAGGCAGCTCACAAGATCCAACAATGAAGCACAATGGGGAGAAGACAACCATCTAGCTACTGCTATGGACCCATAGTCCAGGGGTAGACTACTCACACATCACTCCGGAGGCGACCATGGCGGCGGAGAGTCCTCCGGGAGATGATTCCCCTCTCCGGCAGGGTGCCGGAGGCGATCTCCTGAATCCCCCGAGATGGGATTGGCGGCGGCGGCGTCTCTGGAAGGTTTTCCGTATCGTGGCTCTCGGTACTGGGGGTTTCGCGACGGAGGCTTTAAGTAGGCGGAAGGGCAGGTCAGGAGGCGGCACGAGGGGCCCACACCCTAGGTCAGCGCGGCCAGGGCTTGGGCCGCGCCGCCCTATGGTGTCGCCACCTCGTGGCCCCACTTCGTCTCCTCTTCGGTCTTCTGGAAGCTTCGTGGCAAAATAGGACCCTGGGCGTTGATTTCGTCCAATTCCGAGAATATTTCGTTACTAGGATTTACGAAACCAAAAACAGCAGAAAACAAAGAATCGGCACTTCGGCATCTTGTTAATAGGTTAGTTCCAGAAAATGCACGAATATGACATAAAGTGTGCACAAAACATGTAGATATCATCAATAATGTGGCATGGAACATAAGAAATTATCGATACGTCGGAGACGTATCAGTGGACACAAATGGCATAGTGGTTGGCTCAAGGATTTTGGATGCATGAGAAGTAATCCCTCTCAATACAAGGTTTAGGCTAGCAAGGCTATTTGAAACAAACACAAGTATGAACCGGTACAGCAAAACTCACATAAAAGACATATTGCAAGCATTATAAGACTCTATACCATCTTCCTTGTTGTTCGATCCTTACTAGAAATTATCTAGACCTTAGAGAGACCAATTATGCAAACCAAATTTTAGCAAGCTCTATGTATTTCTTCATTAATAGGCGCAAAGTATATGATGCAAGAGCTTAAACATGAGCACAACAATTGCCAAGTACCACATTATCCAAGATATTTTTCAAATTACTACATGTAGCATTTCCCGTTTCCAACCATATAACAATTTAACGAAGAAGATTCAACCTTCGCCATGAAAATTAAAAGCTAAGAACACATGTGTTCATATGAACCAGTGGAGCGTGTCTCTCTCCCACACAAGCATGCATTTATTCAAACAAAAACAAAAACAAAAACAAACAGACTCTCCAAGTAAAGTACATAAGATGTGACCGAATAAAAATATAGTTTCAAGAGAAGAAACCTGATAATGTTGACGATGAAGAAGGGGATGCCTTGGGCATCCCCAAGCTTAGATGCTTGAGTCTTATTGAAATATGCAGGGATGAACCACCGGGGCATCCCCAAGCTTAGAGCTTTCACTCTCCTTGATCATATTGTATCATCTCCCTCTCTTGATCCTTGAAAACTTCCTCCACACCAAACTCAAAACAACTCATTAGAGGGTTAGTGCATGATACGTCTCCGATGTATCGATAATTTCTTATGTTCCATGCCACATTATTGATGATATCTACATGTTTTATGCATACTTTATGTCATATTTATGCATTTTCTGGAACTAACCTATTGACGAGATGCCGAAGAGCCGATTCTTTGTTCATTGTTTTTGGTTTCAGAAATCCTAGTAAGGAAATATTCTCGGAATTGGATGAAATCAACGCCCAGGGGCCTATTTTCACACGAAGCTTCGAGAAGACCGAAGAGTCAACGAATTGGGGCCACGAGGTGGCCAGGAGGTAGGGCGGCGCGGCCCAGGTCTTGGCCGCGCCGACCTGTCTCCTGGGCCCCTCGTGACGCCCCCTGACCTGCCCTTCCACCTACAAATAGCCTTCGTCGCGAAACCCCCAGTACCGAGAGCCACGATACGGAAAACCTTCCAGAGACGCCGCCGCCGCCAATCCCATCTCGGGGGATTCAGGAGATCGCCTCCGGCACCCTGCCGGAGAGGGGATTCATCTCCCGGAGGACTCTACACCGCCATGGTCGCCTCCGGAGTGATGAGTGAGTAGTTCACCCCTGGACTATGGGTCCATAGCAGTAGCTAGATGGTTGTCTTCTCCTCATTATGCTTCATTGTCGGATCTTGTGAGCTGCCGAACATGATCAAGATCATCTATCTGTAATGCTATATGTTGTGTTTGTTGGGATCCGATGAATAGAGAATACTATGTTATGTTGATTATCAATTTATATCTATGTGTTGTTTATGATCTTGCATGCTCTCCGTTATTAGTAGAGGCTCTGGCCAAGTTTTTACTCTTAACTCCAAGAGGGGGTATTTATGCTCGATAGTGGGTTCATGTCTCCGTGAATCTGTGGGAGTGACAGAAACCTCTAAGGTTATGGATGTATTGTTGCCACTAGGGATAAAACATTGATGCTATGTCCGAGGATGTAGTTATTGATTACATTACGCACCATACTTAATGCAATTGTCTGTTGTTTTCAACTTAATACTGAAAGGGGTTCGGATGATAACCTGAAGGTGGACTTTTTAGGCATAGATGCATGCTGGATAGCGGTCTATGTACTTTGTCGTAATGCCCAATTAAATATCACTATACTCATCATAATATGTATGTGCATGGTCATGCCCTCTCTATTTGTCAATTGCCCAACTGTAATTTGTTCACCCAACATGCTATTTATCTTATGGGAGAGACACCACTAGTGAACTGTGGACCCCGGTCCATTCTTTACATCTGAAATACAATCTACTACAATTGTTCTACTGTTCTCTGCAAACAATCATCATCCACACTATACATCTAATCCTTTGTTACAGCAAGCCGGTGAGATTGACAACCTCACTATTTCGTTGGGGCAAAGTACTTGGTTTGTGTTGTGCAGGTTCCACGTTGGCGCCGGAATCCCTCGTGTTGCGCCGCACTACATCTCGCCGCCATCAACCTTCAACGTGCTTCTTGGCTCCTACTGGTTCGATTAAACCTTGGTTTCATACTGAGGGAAAACTTGCCGCTGTACGCATCACACCTTCCTCTTGGGGTTCCCAGCAGTCGAGTGCGGTACGCGTATCAAGACTGTTTTTTGGCGCCGTTGCCGGGGACCTGAAGAAAACTTACATCACAGGGATCTCTAACTCCCACGTCAACTTTGCGCCAGCAACTGTTTTCTGGCGCCGTTGCCGGGGAGATCAAGACACGCTGCAAGGGGAGTCTCCACATCCCAATCTCTTTACTTTGTTTTTGTCTTGCTTTATTTTATTTACTACTTTGTTTGCTGCACTAAATCAAAATACAAAAAATTAGTTGCTAGTTTTACTTTATTTGCTATCTTGTTTGCTATATCAAAAACACAAAAAATTAGTTACTTGCATTTACTTTATCTAGTTTGCTTTATTTGCTATTGCTAAAATGGGTACTCCTGAAAATACTAAGTTGTGTGACTTCACAACCACAAATAATAATGATTTCTTATGCACACCTATTGCTCCACCTGCCACTACAGCAGAATTCTTTGAAATTAAACCTGCTTTACTAAATCTTGTTATGCGAGAGTAATTTTCTGGTGTTAGTTCTGATGATGCTGCTACCCATCTTAATAATTTTGTTGAACTTTGTGAAATGCAAAAGTATAAAGATGTAGATGGTGACATTATAAAATTAAAATTGTTCCCTTTCTCATTAAGAGGAAGAGCTAAAGATTGGTTGCTATCTCTGCCTAAGAATAGTATTGATTCATGGACTAAATGCAAGGATGCTTTTATTGGTAGATATTATCCCCCTGCTAAAATTATATCTTTGAGGAGTAGCATAATGAATTTTAAACAATTGGATAATGAGCATGTTGCACAAGCATGGGAAAGAATGAAATCTTTGGTTAAAAATTGCCCAACCCATGGACTGACTACTTGGATGATCATCCAAACCTTTTATGCAGGACTGAATTTTTCTTCGCGGAACCTATTGGATTCAGCTGCTGGAGGTAACTTTATGTCCATCACTCTTGGTGAAGCAACAAAGCTTCTTGATAATATGATGATTAATTACTCTGAATGGCACACGGAAAGAGCTCCACAAGGTAAGAAGGTAAATTCTGTCGAAGAAACCTCTTCCTTAAGTGATAAGATTGATGCTATTATGTCTATGCTTGTGAATGATAGGACAAATATTGATCCTAATAATGTTCCGTTAGCTTCATTGGTAGCTCAAGAAGAACATGTTGATGTAAACTACATTAAAAATAATAATTTCAACAACAATGCTTACCGGAACAATTCTATTAACAACTATAGGCCATATCCTTATAATAATGGCAACGGCTATGGTAATTCTTATGGGAATTCTTACAACAATAATAGAAACACACCCCCTGGACTTGAAGCCATGCTTAAAGAATTTATTAATACGCAAACTGCTTTTAACAAATCTGTTGAAGAAAAGCTTGGGAAAATTGATATACTTGCTTCTAAAGTCGATAGTCTTGCCGCTGATGTTGATCTTTTGAAATCGAAAGTTATGCCTAATGAAAATCATAATAATAAAATTGTTACTACAGCAAATTCCATCCAAGTTAGAATTAATGAGAATATAAGATTGATGGCCGAATTGCGTGCTAGGTGGGAGAAAGAAGAAAATGAAAAAGAAGATAATATAGCTAAAGTTTGGACTATTACCACCACTAGCAATGCTAATGCTATACATGTTGCTGCACCTCCTAATAATAATGATAAAAGAATTGGTGTTAGCAATGTTTCCACTTCAAATGCAAAAGCGCGAGAAACTGCCCGAAACTGCTAAAACTGCTGAAACTGCCTGTGATAAAACTGCTGAAATTTTTTCCAACATTGGGGATGATGACCCCATTGCTTTAGATTATAATGGTTTAGATTTTGATGATTGCCACATCTCTGAAGTTATAAAGTTCTTACAAAAACTTGCTAAGAGTCCTAATGCTAGTGCTATAAATTTGGCTTTCACGAAACATATTACAAATGCTCTCATAAAAGCTAGAGAAGAGAAATTAGAACGCGAAGCTTCTATTCCTAGAAAGCTAGAGGATGGTTGGGAGCCCATCATTAAGATGAAGGTCAATGACTTTGATTGTAATGCTTTATGTGATCTTGGTGCAAGTATTTCTGTCATGCCTAAGAAAATTTATAATATGCTTGACTTGCCACCATTGAAAAATTATTATTTGGATGTTAATCTTGCTGATCATTCTACAAAGAAACCTTTGGGGAGAGTTGATAATGTTCGCATTACCATTAACAATAACCTTGTCCTCGTTGATTTTGTTGTCTTGGATATTGAATGCAATGCATCTTGCCCCATTATATTGGGAAGACCTTTTCTTCGAACTGTTGGTGCTATCATTGATATGAAGGAAGGTAATATTAAATATCAATTTCCTCTCAAGAAAGGTATGGAACACTTCCCTAGAAAGAGAATGAAGTTACCTTTTGATTCTATTATTAGAACAAATTATGATGTTGACACTTCGTCTCTTGATAACACTTGATACACACTTTCTGCGCCTAGCTGAAAGGCGTTAAAGAAAAGCGCTTATGGGAGACAACCCATGTTTTTACTACAGTACCTTTGTTTTATATTTGTGTCTTGGAAGTTGTTTACTACTGTAGCAACCTCTCCTTATCTTAGTTTTGTGCATTGTTGTGCCAAGTAAAGTCGTTGATAGTAAGGTTCATACTAGATTTGGATTACTGCGCAGAAACAGATTTCTTTGCTGTCATGAATCTGGGCAAAATTCTCTGTAGGTAACTCAGAAAATTATGCCAATTTACGTGAGTGATCCTCAGATATGTACGCAACTTTCATTCAATTTGAGCATTTTCATTTGAGCAAGTATGGTGCCTCAATAAAATTCGTCTTTACGAACTGTTCTGTTTTGACAGATTCTGCCTTTTATTTCGCATTGCTTCTTTTGCTATGCTTGATGGATATTTCGATTCCATTGACTTTCAGTAGCTTTGTGCAATGTCCAGAAGTGTTAAGAATGATTATGTCACCTCTGAACATGTATATTTCGATTGTGCACTAACTCTCTAATGAGTTGTTTTGAGTTTGGTGTGGAGGAAGTTTTCAAGGATCAAGAGAGGGAGATGATACAACATGATCAAGGAGAGTGAAAGCTCTAAGCTTGGGGATGCCCCGGTGGTTCACCCCTGCATATATAAAGAAGACTCAAGCGTCTAAGCTTGGGGATGCCCAAGGCATCCCCTTCTTCATCGACAACATTATCAGGTTCCTCCCCTGAAACTATATTTTTATTCCATCACATCTTATGTGCTTTCCTTGGAGCGTCGGTTTGTTTTTTTTTTTTTTTGTTTTGTTTGAATAAAATGGATCCTAGCATTCATTGTGTGGGAGAGAGACACGCTCCGCTGTTGCATATGGACAAATATGTCCTTAGGCTTTACTCATAGTATTCATGGCGAAGTTTCTTCTTCGTTAAATTGTTATATGGTTGGAATTGGAAAATGATACATGTAGTAATTGCTAAAATGTCTTGGATAATGTGATACTTGGCAATTGTTGTGCTCATGTTTAAGCTCTTGCATCATATACTTTGCACCTATTAATGAAGAAATGCATAGAGCATGCTAAAATTTGGTTTGCATAATTGGTCTCTCTAAAGTCTAGATAATTTCTAGTATTGAGTTTGAACAACAAGGAAGACAGTGTAGAGTCTTATAATGTTTACAATATGTCTTTTATGTGAGTTTTGCTGTACCGCTTCATCCTTGTGTTTGTTTCAAATAGCCTTGCTAGCCTAAACCTTGTATCGAGAGGGAATACTTCTCATGCATCCAAAATACTTGAGCCAACCACTATGCCATTTGTGTCCACCATACCTACCTACTACATGGTATTTCTCCGCCATTCCAAAGTAAATTGCTTGAGTGCTACCTTTAAAATTTCTATCCTCTACCTTTACAATATATAGCTCATGGGACAAATAGCCTAAAAACTATTGTGGTATTGAATATGTACTTATGCACTTTATCTCTTATTAAGTTGCTTGTTGTGCGATAACCATGTTCCTGGGGACGCCATCAACTACTCTTTGTTGAATATCATGTGAGTTGCTATGCATGTTCGTCTTGTCTGAAGTAAGGGAGATTTACCACCAAAATGGTTAGAGCATTGCATAATGTTAGAGAAGAACATTGGGCCGATAACTAAAGCCATGATCCATGGTGGAAGTTTCAGTTTTGGACAAATATCCTCAATCTCATATGAGAAAATTAATAATTGTTGAATGCTTATGCATAAAAGAGGAGTCCATTATCTGTTGTCTATGTTGTCCCGGTATGGATGTCTAAGTTAAGAATAATCAATAGCGAGAAATCCAATGCGAGCTTTCTCCTTAGACCTTTGTACAGGCGGCATAGAGGTACCCCTTTGTGACACTTGGTTAAAACATATGCATTGCGATGATAATCCAGGTAATCCGAGCTAATTAGGACAAGGTGCGGGCACTATTAGTATACTATGAATGAGGCTTGCAACTTGTAAGATATAATTTACATAACACATATGCTTTATTACTACCGTTGACAAAATTGTTTCTTGTTTTCAAAATCAAAGCTCTAGCACAAATATAGCAATCGATGCTTTCCTCTTTGAAGGACCATTCTTTTACTTTTATGTTGAGTCAGTTCACCTATCTCTCTCCACCTCAAGAAGCAAACACTTGTGTGAACTGTGCATTGATTCCTACATACTTGCATATTGCACTTGTTATATTACTTTGCATTCACAACTATCCATGAGATATACATGTTATAAGTTGAAAGCAACCGCTGAAACTTCATCTTCCTTTGTGTTGCTTCAATACCTTTACTTTGAATTATTGCTTTATGAGTTAACTCTTATGCAAGACTTATTGATGCTTGTCTTGAAGTACTATTCATGAAAAGTCTTTGCTATATGATTCAATTGTTTACTCATGTCATTTACATTGTTTTGATCGCTGCATTCATTACATATGCTTTACAATAGTATGATCAAGGTTATGATGGCATGTCACTCCAGAAATTATCTTTGTTATCGTTTACCTTCGGGGACGACGAAACTAAGCTTGGGGATGCTGAGACGTCTCCGACGTATCGATAATTTCTTATGTTCCATGCCACATTATTGATGATATCTACATGTTTTATGCATACTTTATGTCATATTTATGCATTTTCTGGAACTAACCTATTGACGAGATGCCGAAGAGCCAGTTGCTGTTTTCTGCTGTTTTTGGTTTCAGAAATCCTAGTAAGGAAATATTCTCGGAATTGGACGAAATCAACGCCCAGGGGCCTATTTTCACACGAAGCTTTCAGAAGACCGAAGAGTCAACGAAGTGGGGCCACGAGGTGGCCAGGAGGTAGGGCGGCACGGCCCAGGTCTTGGTCGCGCCGACCTGTCTCCTGGGCCCCTCGTGACGCCCCCTGACCTGCCCTTCCGCCTACAAATAGCCTTCGTCGCGAAACCCCCAGTACCGAGAGCCACGATACGGAAAACCTTCCAGAGACGCCGCCGCTGCCAATCCCATCTCGGGGGATTCAGGAGATCGCCTCCGGCACCCTGCCGGAGAGGGGATTCATCTCCCGGAGGACTCTACACCGCCATGGTCGCCTCCGGAGTGATGAGTGAGTAGTTCACCCCTGGACTATGGGTCCATAGCAGTAGCTAGATGGTTGTCTTCTCCTCATTATGCTTCATTGTCGGATCTTGTGAGCTGCCGAACATGATCAAGATCATCTATCTGTAATGCTATATGTTGTGTTTGTTGGGATCCGATGAATAGAGAATACTATGTTATGTTGATTATCAATTTATATCTATGTGTTGTTTATGATCTTGCATGCTCTCCGTTATTAGTAGAGGCTCTGGCCAAGTTTTTACTCTTAACTCCAAGAGGGGGTATTTATGCTCGATAGTGGGTTCATGTCTCCGTGAATCTGGGGGAGTGACAGAAACCTCTAAGGTTATGGATGTACTGTTGCCACTAGGTATAAAACATTGATGCTATGTCCGAGGGTGTAGTTATTGATTACATTACGCACCATACTTAATGCAATTGTCTGTTGTTTTCAACTTAATACTGAAAGGGGTTCAGATGATAACCTGAAGGTGGACCTTTTAGGCATAGATGCATGCTGGATAGCGGTCTATGTACTTTGTCATAATGCCCAATTAAATCTCACTATACTCATCATAATATGTATGTGCATGGCCATGCCCTCTCTATTTGTCAATTGCCCAACTGTAATTTGTTCACCCAACATGCTATTTATCTTATGGGAGAGACACCACTAGTGAACTGTGGACCCCGGTCCATTCTTTACATCTGAAATACAATCTACTGCAATTGTTCTACTGTTCTCTGCAAACAATCATCATCCACACTATACATCTAATCCTTTGTTACAGCAAGCCGGTGAGATTGACAACCTCACTGTTTCATTGGGGCAAAGTACTTGGTTTGTGTTGTGCAGGTTCCACGTTGGCACCGGAATCCCTGGTGTTGCGCCGCACTACATCTCGCCGCCATCAACCTTCAACGTGCTTCTTGGCTCCTACTGGTTCGATTAAACCTTGGTTTCATACTGAGGGAAAACTTGCCGCTGTACGCATCACACCTTTCTCTTGGGGTTCCCAACAGTCGCGTGCTGTACGCGTATCAAGACTGTTTTCTGGCGCCGTTGCCGGGGACCTGAAGAAAAGTTACATCACAGGGATCTCTAACTCCCACGTCAACTTCGCGCCAGTAGTGCACAATTAAAATTTACATGTTCAGAGGTGACACAATCATTTTTAACACTTCTGGACATTGCCCAAAGCTACTGGAAGTCAATGGAACAAAGAAATCCACCCAACATAGCAAAAGAAGCAATGCGAAATAAAAGGCAGAATCTGTCAAAACAGAACAATCCGTAAAGACGAATTTTATTGAGGCACCAGACTTGCTCAAATGAAAATGCTCAAATTGAATGAAAGTTGCGTACATATCTGAGTATTACTCACGTAAATTGGCATAATTTTCTGAGTTACCTACAGAGAATTAGGCCCAGATTCGTGACAGCAAGAAATCTGTTTCTGCGCAGTAATCCAAATCTAGTATGAACCTTACTATCAAAGACTTTACTTGGCACAACAATGCAACAAAATAAGATAAGGAGAGGTTGCTACAGTAGTAACAACTTCCAAGACTCAAATATAAAACAAAATTACTGTAGCAAAATAAACACATGGGTTATCTCCCAAGAAGTTATTTCTTTATAGCCATTAAGATGGGCTCAGCAGTTTTAATGATGCACTCGCAAGAAATAGTAGTTGAAGCAAAAGAGAGCATCAAGAGGCAAATTCAAAACACGTTTAAGTCTAACATGCTTCCTATGAAAAGGAATCTTGTAAATAAATAAGTTCATGAAGAGCAAAGTAACAAGCATAGGAAGATAGAACAAGTGTAGCTTCAAAAATTTCAGCACATAGAGGGGTGTTTTAGTAACATGAAAATTTCTACAACCATATTTTCCTCTCTCATAATAATATCCAGTAGCATCATGAGCAAACTCAACAATATAACTATCAAATGAAACATTCTTATCATGAGTCTCATGCATAAAATTATTACTCTCCACATAAGCATAGTTATTCTTATTAATTGTAGCAGGTGCAAATTCAACAAAGTAGCTATCATTATTATTCTCATCATCAAATATAGGAGGCATATTGTAATCATAATCAAATTTATCCTCCATAACAGGTGGCACCATAAGACTACTATCATTATAATCATCATAAATAGGAGGCAAAGTATCATCAAAGTAAATTTTCTCCTCAATGCTTGGGGGACTAAAAAGATCATGCTCATCAAAGCCAGCTTCCCCAAGCTTAGAATTTTCCATAGCATTAGCAACAATAGTGTTCAAAGCATTCATATTAATAACATTCCCATTAGCATGCATATAAAGTTCCATGGGTTTTTTTAATTCTCTCTTCAAACACATCATGTCCTAATTCAAGATAAAGTTCATAAAGATCTCTCATATTTTTGTTGTTTTCCATTATGCCTAACTAGTGTAAACAAGAAACAAAAAGATGCAATTGCAGGATCTAAAGGAAATAGCTTCGAGTACTTACAACGGCGCCGGAAAATAGCTTAGTAGCCGAGATCCGGAGTGTGAGTACCTTTTACCTTTCCTCCCCGGCAACGGCGCCAGAAAAGTGCTTGATGTCTACGGGTGCTTCTATTCTTGTAGACAGTGTTGGGCCTCCAAGAGCAGAGGTTTGTAGAACAGCAGCAAGTTTCCCTTAAGTGGATCACCCAAGGTTTATCGAACTCAGGGAGGAAGAGGTCAAAGATATCCCTCTCAAGCAACCCTGCAACCACAAAGCAAGAAGTCTCTTGTGTCCCCAACACACCTAATAGGTGCACTATTTCGGCGAAGAGATAGTGAAATACAGGTGGTATGAATAAATATGAGAAGTAGCAACGGCACCAGAAAAGTGCTTTGCTGTCCAGGACTGGCGTGTGGTTGATGGTGGTAATATTGCGGACAGAACAGATGCAGTAAAACAGTAAACAAGCAGCGATGATTGCAGTATTTAGGAACAAGGCCTAGGGATCATACTTTCACTAGTGGACACTCTCAACATTGATCACATAACAGAATAAATAAATAGATGCTAGACTCTACACTCTCTTGTTGGATGATGAACACCACTAACTGTGCAGGATTACACGAACCCTCAATGCCGGAGTTAACAAGCTCCACAATATTCGATGTTCATATTTAAATAACCTTAGAGTGCACGACAGATCAACACAACTAAACCAAGTACTAACATAGCATGCACACTGTCACCTTCACGCTACGAAAGGAGGAATAGATCACATCAATACTATCATAGCAATAGTTAACTTCATAATCTACAAGAGATCACAATCATAACCTACGCTAAGTACTACACGATGCACACACTGTCACCATTACACCGTGCAGGAGGAATAGACTACTTTAATAACATCACTAGAGTAGCACACGGATAAATTGTGATACAAAACACATTGCAATCATAAGGAGATATAAATAAGCACTTCACTATGCCATTCATAAGAGTGAATAAGTATTCTGTGAAATATAACCTAAGAGACCCACACGGTGCACATACTGTCACCTTTACACACGTGGGACAAGGAGTCTCCGGAGATCACATAAGTAAAATTCACTTGACTAGCATAACGACATCTAGATTACAAGCATCATCATATGAATCTCAATCATGTAAGGCAGCTCATGAGATTATTGTATTAAAGTACATAGGAGAGAGATTAACCACATAGCTACCGGTACAGCCCTTAGCCTCGATGGAGAACTACTCCCTCCTCATGGGAGACAGCAGCGTTGATGAAGATGGCGGTGGTGATGGCAGCGGTGTCGATGGAGAAGCCTTCCGGGGGCACTTCCCCGTCCCGGCGACGTGCCGGAACAGAGACTCCTGTCCCCCAGATCTTGGCTTCGCGATGGCGGCGGCTCTGGATGGTTTCTCGTACCGTGGCTTTTTCGTCTCGAAGATTTAGGTCAGGGACCTTTATATAGGCGAAGAGGCGGAGTCGGAGGGCTGACGAGGCGGTGTCACAATAGGGGGGCGCGGCCCCCCCTGGCCGCGCCGGGCTATCGTCTGGTGGGCCTGTTGACATGGGCATACCCTTCGGGTACCCATTATTAGTATACCTGGCTCGGCCCAATATGGAGAAGACCCAATATGGAGAAGGCCCAACAAGGCAACCCGAAGAAGTAGTCGACTAGGACTCTTGTAAAACCCTAGGCTGGTTGCATATATAAAGCTAGCCAGGGCACCCGAAATAAAGAGGGACAACATATAGACAACATAGCTCCGCCTATGGCGGCACCCTGTAAACACATCTATGATCATATACTGGATTGCTAGCAGCACGTAGGGATCCTCCACCGAGGGGACCCGAAGCTGGGTACGTCGTGTGCCTAATCTCGTCCCCGGAATCTCCATCGTCGCTCTTCCCGAAAACCCTAGTCTACAATACGTAGGCATTGCCGAGGTGATCCCTCGTCAATTGGCGCCGTCTGTGGGAATCGCGACGACTGGATTTCGTTATCCGGGCGGGATCCTTTCATCATCAACAACTCTCGAAATTTCGAGTTCATCCGCTGCTTCATCAATGAGATCGGAAAATCGGAAGTTTTTGATCTAGTCCGATAAGTTACGCGCGCGAAGGCTTCGTCAACAATAGCGGCGACTGCATCGGTTCTCCGTCAAGCAAAGCAGTATGGATGCCGCACAGTTTTTGTCGCCGAGTTAGGTGGATTCCATGGAGTTTCCGGTCGCGAGATCCTCCTAAGAATCGATATACCATATGAAGCCGTAGAACCAGCATCCAGGTTGAAGGATTCATCAGCTGTTTCCATGCTGTCTAATCAACGTTAGCCTCTACGTCATTGGAAGAAAACAAAAAAGCTAACAGAAGTTGCATCCATCACGGACCAAGTCCCGAGGCAATTGCCTATGCAGCACTACTGCACGTGAGAGAAAAGAAAGAGATTGATTCCTAGCTAGCTGGTGGCGTGCATATACATTATCTCCGACGAAGACGAATGTGCAACTACTACAACTCGGCCCGATGTCGCGACCAACTTCAACAATTTCATTGCGCCGCACGCCCTGCGTCTCGCCATTGCGCACCGTCACTGACAGCGACATAAGAAATATCAGGTGCTATATTTTCAGTTAATTATTATTCGCAAAATATATTCGGTCAATTTTTTTTTCTTTTCTCTCCGGCCCGTACTATTAATTGCGTGCAGTTTTTTGCGTCGTAATATAAGTGCAGATTGGGAATAATTTGCGACTACTTTGTTGTGTTGACTCCTTTCGCCATCATGTGTCTCTTCTGGCCGTGCAATTATTTCGACTGCGTCATCTTCATCGACCACGCCGGTTAAGCGCCGCGAGACTACATCAACCATGTCGGCCAGGCGCGGCTCGACTATATCGACTACTCCCAGCCAGACGTCGCGCGCCTACATCTACTGTATCCGTTGCACGACCTGCTTCAGTGACGACTCCATCGCACTCGATAAAAAAGCTAAGTTTTCCTCTTCCGAGAGTCAATTATTATTTACTTTCGCCACACCCGAATACTCGGGGGCTACGTCATTGCATCATTACAGCAAATTCACCCAACATTGGGGAGTTGTGCCATTATTTCGTTACCACAAATATGCTCGGTTACTTGGTGAATTTCTTTTCTCCGGTTTAGTGGAATTGTCTTCTCCGAAATATATCTTCTCCGACTCAGTGGAATTATCTACTCCGGCACAGTGGAATTATTTTCTTCGGCTCACTGGAATTATTTTCTTCGACTTAGTGGATTTATCTTCTTCGGCTTAGTGGATTATTTCTCTCTGGATTACTGAACTGTTTTTCTTTGGTTCATTTATACAATATTACCCGACGCGTTTCCGAGTCAATGGATTCACCTTCTATGGTTATTACTGGAACTATTTTCTTCGGCTCAATGGATTCATCCTCTATGATATCAGCGGATTCATCTTCTATGATTATTACTGAATTATTCGGGTCAATGGATTCATCTTCTATGATGTCAGCGGATTCATCTTCTATGATTATTACTGGATTCTTCGGGGCAATGGATTCATCATCTATGATATCGACGGATTTATCTTCAATATATGCACTATATTTAAATGGCGTAATCTTCAATATGGATTCATCTCAAATACTTCATCTGGGATTCATCTTCGTATATTATTGTCTATGGCTTCATCTTAAATGGCTTCACCAAATATGACGCCGCGACTCCATCAACTTATTTCGACGTCACGCCTAACGCTCGGGGGCTCGACAACGATTTCGCTTTGGGTCATAACGGCGACACAACAATCATGACATCACCTGAGCAACGCTCGGGGGCTCGGCTATTTCTTCATCAACAATTTCGCGGCACCCACTTTTGCTATTTGGTGGTTTCTACTTTGGCTAGATTTCTTATCTACACTCGAAGACTTCATCATGCATCGACTTCGTCGTGTCCAAAAAGCTAAGTGTTCTTTTATTTTTGCACAAAGTTGATTATCATTTACTTTCGTCGCACCCGACACTTGGGGGCTACGCGGCATATATTCACTTTACATATCATCGAATCTGAGCATCTGACACCGCATGCGAAAAAGAGAGTCAAGGGAAAGATAGAAAAAAGTTTGTTTATTTGTGCAGGAAAAAAGCAAAATTCAAAGTATATAAGAGAGAACCCGACGAAATTGTCCAAAGAGAAAACTCGACGAAATTGTCTTCAAGAAAGAACAGGACCCGAAGAATTATCTTCAAGAATGTCTCGAAAAATTATCCTCAAGAAGGTCCCAAAAAATTATCTTCAAGAAGGTCTCGAAGAATTATCTCCAAGAAGGTCCCGAAGTATTTTCCTCAAGGAGGACCCGAAGTATTTTCCTCAAGGAGGTCCCGAAGAATTGTCCTAAGGAAGGTCCCGAAGAATTGTCCTCAGGGAGGACCCGACAAAATATTTTCCTGAAGGAGGAACTCGACGAAATTATCATCAAGGAGGAACCAAAAAAAAAAAAAAAAAAACAAGAGAGGATGGACAAATCTTTGGGTTCATTGACTCGCCATATTGTTCCGAGCAAGAGCATCGGTGATGTACCCGACAATATAGAAGAACCCAATATATTTGGCTGTCTCATCAAGCCCGAGAGAAAAATAGAAGAGCCCGCAAAATGGGTCATTGCATCAGCCGAACAAGGCACTCGACAATATATTCTCAGAGCGCCAAAGTTGCGATCAATCTCTGAATGCCGCAAAACTTTGCGAAGGTAAGACCCCAGATCCGTTCTGTGTGGCGTGGCATCGCCAAAGACTGCGCTCTGCTACTTTTATCCATATCAACAGATACGAAGAAAAATCCTAACGGACGCGTTAGGTACCCGATAAAATATGACTGGGACTCGACAGAATGGTAAGACCTTAAGCGGCACCTGTCGAGTTAGCACCAGTATCCCGAGATCATGTCCAGGGACGTGATCTTGAAGTAGGTTTTTGCGGATTGCCACTAGAGCAGTTAACTAGTACCTGATCCGTCAGATGAACTAGCCCCAATTACCATTATCCCTGTACAATATAGATATGGATGTCAAATAAAAATAGCAATGGCCTGGAGTCGATAAAAAGAGGAGATGCGCCAAGTTGTTTATCGAGTAGTACAACTTGAGCCTATGCCTAGGTGCAAGCACCTGCTCATAGGCTCGGGGGCTACTCTTATCGAGAGTATTGTTCACCCTCCCGATAAAAAAGAGGAAAAATTGTGGAGTCAATTACAAGCAAGTTGAGCCTACACCCAAGTGCAAACACTTGGCTGTAGCCTCGGGGGCTACTCCCATCGGGAGCGCTGGTCGCGCACCCGATAGAAAAATAACTTCGACAGCATCTATGACAATCAAGGTTTGTAGACTCAACTCGATTCTACGACTCGAGTGGAGCCTACTCCCATCGGGAGCACATGGATTTCATCAAGTCCTCCAGAAATATAGTTAAGTTCTTCATCGAGTAGTACAACTTGAGTCTATGCCCAAGTGCAAGCACTTGCCCATAGACTCGGGGGCTACTCCCATCGGGAGCGCTGCCGCGCACCCGATAATTTCAAGAATCGTCGACATCATCTACGCTACACATGATCTACGACATGGACCTCGCCTTGAATTTTCTTCGACTCCGGAGATGGTTATGCTTGGAGTTTCTACGCAAGTCTTCGACTTCCCTATAAACTCGGGGGCTACTGACATGGGCATACCCTTCGGGTACCCATTATTAGTATACCTGGCTCGGCCCAATATGGAGAAGACCCAATATGGAGAAGGCCCAACAAGGCAACCCGAAGAAGTAGTCGACTAGGACTCTTGTAAAACCCTAGGCTGGTTGCATATATAAAGCTAGCCAGGGCACCCAAAATAAAGAGGGACAACATATAGACAACATAGCTCCGCCTATGGCGGCACCCTGTAAACACATCTATGATCATATACTGGATTGCTAGCAGCACGTAGGGATCCTCCACCGAGGGGACCCGAAGCTGGGTACGTCGTGTGCCTAATCTCGTCCCCGGAATCTCCATCGTCGCTCTTCCCGAAAACCCTAGTCTACAATACGTAGGCATTGCCGAGGTGATCCCTCGTCACCTGTGGCCCCTCTCTGGCGGCTCTCGGGTTCTCTGGAAGCTTCGTGGAATTATAAGATGATGGGCATTGATTTCGTCCAATTCCGAGAATATTTCCTTACTAGGATTTCTGAAACCAAAAACAGCAGAAAACAGGAACTGGCACTTCGGCATCTCGTCAATAGGTTAGTTCCGGAAAACGCATAAATATGACATAAAGTATGCATAAAACATGTAGATATCATCAATAATGTGGCATGGAACATAAGAAATTATCGATACGTCGGAGACGTATCAATCTCCATCGACACCACCGCCATCTTCATCACCGCTGCTGTCTCCCATGAGGAGGGAGTAGTTCTCCATCGAGGCTAAGGGCTGTACCGGTAGCTATGTGGTTAATCTCTCTCCCATGTACTTCAATACAATGATCTCATGAGCTGCCTTACATGATTGAGATTAATATGATGAGCTTTGTATCACTATTAATCTATGTGCTACTCTAGTGATGTTATTAAAGTACTCTATTCCTCCTCCATGATGTAATGGTGACAGTGTGTGCATCATGTAGTACTTGGCGTAGTTTATGATTGTGATCTGTTGTAGATTATGAAGTTAACTATTACTATGATAGTATTGATGTGATCTATTCCTCCTTTCATAGTATGATGGTGACAGTGTGCATGCTATGTTAGTACTTGGTATAATTGCGTTGGTCTATCATGCACTCTAAGGTTATTTAAATATGAACATCGAATGTTGTGGAGCTTGTTAACTCCGGCATTGAGGTGCTCCTGTAGCCCTACACAATTAGTGGTGTTCATCATCCAACAAGAGAGTGTAGAGTGGTTTTATTATGTGATCAATGTTGAGAGTGTCCACTAGTGAAAGTATGATCCCTAGACCTTGTTCCCGAATAGACAAGTCACACCACAAAGATTCCTATCTTCCACGTCAACTGCACGCCAGCAAGCATTTTCTGGCGCCGTTGTCACTGTTTGTTTACTGTTCTACTGCATGTTTACTCGCTGTCATATTTTATTCAGATTGCTATTACCACTCATATACATCCATATTACTTGCATCTCACTATCTCTTCGCCGAACTAGTGCACCTATACATCTGACAAGTGTATTGGGTGTGTTGGGGACACAAGAGACTTCTTACATTGTGATCGCAGGGTTGCTTGAGAGGGATATCTTTGACCTCTTCCTCCCTGAGTTCGATAAACCTTGGGTGATCCACTTAAGGGAAAACTTGCTGCTGTTCTACAAACCTCTGCTCTTGGAGGCCCAACACTGTCTACAGGAAAAGAAGTGTGCGTAGACATCAAGCTATTTTCTAGCGCCGTTGCCGGGGAGGAAAGGTAAAAGGCACTCACACTCTGGTCTCAGGTAACTAAGTTATTTTTTGGTACCGTTGTAAGTGCTCGAAGCTATTTCCTTTAGATCCTGCAATTGCATCTTTTTGTTTCTTGTTTTTATTTTTCACTAGTTAGGCATAATGGAAAGCAACATGGAGCTTTTTAATCTATTTTCTGAGTTAAGACATGGATGGTTTGATGCGAAAATTAAAAAACCTATGGAACATATTAGTATGAATGCTTTGAACACCATTGTTGCTAACGATATGGAAAATTCTAAGCTTGGGAAAGCTGGTTTTGATGAGCATGATATTTTTAGTCCCCCAAGCATGGAGGAGAAAATTTACTTTGATGATACTTTGCCTCCCATTTATGATGATTATAATGATAGTAGTCTTTTGGTGCCACCTACTATGGAGAGTAAATTTTATTATGATTACACTATGCCTCCTACACTTGATGAGAATAGTAATGATAGCTACTTTGTTGAATTTGCTCCCACTACAATTAATAAGAATGACTATGCTTATGTTGGGAGTAGTAATTATTTTATGCATGAGACTCATGATAAGAATGCTTTACGTGATAGTTATATTGTTGAGTTTGTTCATGATGCTACTGAAAATCTTTATGAGAGAGGAAAATATGGTTGTAGAAATTTTCATGTTACTAAAACACCTCTCTATATGCTGAAATTTTTGAAGTTACACTTGTTTTATCTTTCTATGCTTGTTGCATTATGCTTACATGACTTGTTTATTTACAAGATTCCTATGCATAGGAAGTGAGTTAGACTTAAATGTGTTTTGAATTTACTTTTTGATGCTCTCTTTTGCTTCAACTCTTATTTCTTGGGAGTGCATCATTAAAATTACTGAGCCCACCTTAATGGCTATAAAGAAAGCACTTCTTGGGAGATAACCCATGTGTTTATTTTACTACAGTACTTTTGTTTTATATTTGAGTCTTGGAAGTTGTTACTACTGTAGCAACCTCTCCTTATCTTATTTTATTGCATTGTTGTGCCAAGTAAAGTCTTTGATAGTAAGGTTGATACTAGATTTGGATTGCTGCGCAGAAACAGATTTCTGTCTGTCACAAATTTGGGCAGGGTTCTCTGTAGGTAACTCAGAAAAATCTGCCAATTCACGTGCGTGATCCTCAGATATGTACGCAACTTTCATTAAATTTGAGCATTTTCATCTGAGCAAGTCTGGTGCACCTAAAAAATTCGTCTTTACGGACTGTTCTGTTTTGACAGATTCTGCCTTTTATTTCGCATTGCCTCTTTTGCTGTGTGGGATGGATTTCTTTGTTCCATTAACTTCCAGTAGCTTTGTGCAATGTCCAGAAGTGTTAAGGATGATTGTGTCACCTCTGAACATGTGAATTTTTGATTATGCACTAACCCTCTAATGAGTTTGTTTTGAGTTTGGTGTGGAGGAAGTTTTCAAGGGTCAAGAGAGGAGGATGATATATGATTAAGAAGAGTGAAAATTCTAAGCTTGGGGATGCCCCCATGGTTCATCCCTGCATATTTCAAGAAGACTCAAGCGTGTAAGCTTGGGGATGCCCAAGGCATCCCCTTCTTCATCAACAATTTATCAGGTTTCTTCTCTTGAAACTATATTTTTATTCGATCACATCTTATGTACTTTACTTGGAGCGTCTGTTTGTTTTCATTTTTGTTTTGTTTGAATAAGTTCATCCTTGTGTGGGAGAGAGACACGCTCCGCTGGTTCATATGAACACAGGTGTTCTTAGCTTTTAATGTTCATGGCGAAGGTTGAAACCGCTTCGTTAATTGTTATATGGTTGGAAACAGAAAATGCTACATGTGGTAAATGGTATGATGTCTTGAATAATTTGATACTTGGCAATTGTTGTGCTCATGTTTAAGCTCTTGCATCATGTACTTTGCACCTATTAATGAAGAAATACCGTAGAGCTTGTTGACATTTGGTTTGCATGATTGGTCTCTCTAGAGTCTAGATATTTTCTGGTAAGGGTTTGAGCAACAAGGAGGACAGTGTAGAGTCTTATAATGCTTGCAATATGTTCTTATGTAAGTTCTTCTGTACCGGTTCATACTTGTGTTTGCTTCAAATAACCTTGCTAGCCTAAGCCTTGTATTGAGAGGGATTACTTCTCGTGCATCCAAAATCCTTGAGCCAAAACCTATGCCATTTGTGTCCACCATACCTACCTACTACATGGTATTTCTCTGCCATTCCAAAGTAAATTGCTTGAGTGCTACCTTTAAAATTCCATTCTTTGTCTTTGCAATATATAGCTCATGGAAAAAATAGCCTAAAAACTATTGTGGTATTGAATATGTAGTTATGTATCTTATCTCTTATTAAGTTGCTTGTTGTGCGATAACCATGTTCCTGGGGACGCCATCAACTATTTTACCTTTGTTGAATATCATGTGAGTTGCTATGCATGTTCGCCTTGTCTGAAGTAAGGGTGATTTATCATGAGTTGAATGGTTTGAGTATGCATATTGTTAGAGAAGAACATTGGGCCGCTAACTAAAGCCATGAACCATGGTGGAAGTTTCAGTTTTGGACAACAATCCTCAATCTCTTATGAGAATATTATCTGTTGTTGAATGCTTATGCATTAAAGAGGAGTCCATTATCTGTTGTCTATGTTGTCCCGGTATGGATGTCTAAGTTGAGAATAATCAAAAGCGAGAAATCCAATGCGAGCTTTCTCCTTAGACCTTTGTACAGGCGGCATAGAGGTACCCCTTTGTGATACTTGGTTAAAACATATGTTATGCGATGATAATCCATGTAAATCCAAGCTAATTAGGACAAGGTGCGGGCACTATTGGTAATCTATGCATGAGGCTTGCAACTTGTAGGATATAATATACATAACACATATGTTTTATTACTACCGTTGACAAAATTGTTTCTTGTTTTCAAAATAAAAGCTCTAGCACAAATATAGCAATCCATGCTTCCCTCTTCGAAGGGCCATTCTTCTACTTTTATGTTGAGTCAGTTTACCTACTTCCTTCTATCTTAGAAGCAAACACTTGTGTTAACTGTGCATTGATTCTTACATGCTTGCTTATTGCACTTATTATTTTACTTTATGTTGACAATTATCCATGAGATATGTATGTTGAAAGTTGAAAGCAACCGCTGAAACTTAATCTTCCTTTGTGTTGCTTCAATGCCTTTATTTAGAATCTATTGTTTTATGAGTTAACTCTTATGCAAGACTTATTAATGCTTGTCTTGAAAGTACTATTCATGAAAAGTCTTTGCTATATGGTTCATTTGTTTACTCATTGTCTTTACCATTGCTTAGAATCGCTGCATTCATCTCATATGCTTTACAATAGTATGATTAAGATCATGTTGGTTGCATGTCACCTCAGAAATAATCTTTGTTATCGTTTACCTACTCGAGGACGAGTAGGAACTAAGCTTGGGGATGCTGATACGTCTCCAACGTATCTATAATTTCTGATGTTCCATGCTTGTTTTATGATAATACCTACATGTTTTGTTCACACTTTATGATGATTTTATGCGTTTTCTGGAACTAACCTATTGACGAGATGCCGAAGTGCCAGTTCCTGTTTTCTGCTGTTTTTGGTTTCAAAAATCCTAGTAAGGAAATATTCTCGGAATTGGACGAAATCAACGCCCAACATCTTATAATTCCACGAAGCTTCCAGAGAGCTAGAGAGGGACGAGAGGGAAGCCCTGGGGGCCCCACACGCTAGGTCGGCGTGGCCAGAGGGGGGGCCGCGCCACCCTATTGTGTGGTCCCACCAGGGGCCCTCCGAGGCCGCCCTTCCGCCTACTTAAGGTCTCCGTCGCGAAAACCCTAAACGAATAAGCCACGGTACGAGAAACCTTCCAGAGCCGCCGCCATCGCGAAGCCAAGATCTGGGGGACAGAAGTATCTGTTCCGGCACGCCGCCGGGACGGGGAAGTGCCCCCGGAAGGCATCTCCATCGACACCACCACCATCTTCATCACCGCTGCTGTCTCCCATGAGGAGGGAGTAGTTCTCCATCAAGGCTAAGGGCTGTACCGGTAGCTATGTGGTTAATCTCTCTCCCATGTACTTCAATACAATGATATCATGAGCTGCCTTACATGATTGAGATTCATATGATGAGCTTTGTATCACTATTAATCTATGTGCTACTCTAGTGATGTTATTAAAGTACTCTATTCCTCCTCCATGATGTAATGGTGACAGTGTGTGCATCATGTAGTACTTGGCGTAGTTTATGATTGTGATCTCTTGTAGTTTATGAAGTTAACTATTACTATGATAGTATTGATGTGATCTATTCCTCCTTTCATAGTATGATGGTGACAGTGTACATGCTATGTTAGTACTTGGTATAATTGCGTTGGTCTATCATGCACTGTAAGGTTATTTAAATATGAACATCGAATGTTGTGGAGCTTGTTAACTCCGGCATTGAGGTGCTCTTGTAGCCCTACACAATTAGTGGTGTTCATCATCGAACAAGAGAGTGTAGAGTGGTTTTATTATGTGATCAGTGTTGAGAGTGTCCACTAGTGAAAGTATGACCCCTAGGCATTGTTCCCAAATAGAAAAGTCACACCACAAAGATTCCTATCTCCCACGTCAACTGCACGCCAGCAAACATTTTCTGGCGCCGTTGTCACTGTTTGTTTACTGTTCTACTGCATGTTTACTCGCTGTCATATTTTATTCAGATTGCTATTACCACTCATATACATCCATATTACTTGCATCTCACTATCTCTTCGCCGAACTAGTGCACCTATACATCTGACAAGTGTATTGGGTGTGTTGGGGACACAAGAGACTTCTTACATTGTGATCGCAGGGTTGCTTGAGAGGGATATCTTTGACCTCTTCCTCCTTGAGTTCGATAAACCTTGGGTGATCCACTTAAGGGAAAACTTGCTGCTGTTCTACAAACCTCTGCTCTTGGAGGCCCAACACTGTCTACAGGAAAAGAAGCGTGCGTAGACATCAGCCCTCTCGATAGAACGTGAACTAACCTATAAACCGGTCTCCCAACTACACCATGAGACCGGTAAGAAAGAAACCCTATCAAGACCAAACCTTAAACTTGCGCATTCCACTTGAGCTCGATGATGACGATCTTGATCGTAACGAGATGAAACGTCTTTCTTGATTGTGCTTGCTTGATGAAGTCTTGCGAGTGCTCCCCCATTGACATAGGCATCCACAATGGGCCTGCCGAAGATGGTACCCGGGGTTTACCGAAGGCCCACGACCCAAAGTTTATCAAGCCCGGAGGCCCAGTTAAGAGATAGTTTGGAAAGATAGAGTTGTACTAGGAATAATGACTTGTAACTATTACGGGACGAACTCAAAGAGTCTCCCGGACTTTGTAACTTGTACATCACGAAACCCTCGCCTCCGCCTCCTATATAAGGGGGAGTCGAGGGAGAAAGAGAGGATCGATTTCATTGTCAACACAACCCTAGTTTTCTAGCAGTCGAGTACTTTTCCGGCTGAACCCTCGAGATCTACTTGCCCTCTACTTCCTACGAAAACCCTAGTCTACAATCTGTAGGCATTGACAAGTTGATACCTTGTCACCCATAATCCACTATTGAAGGGCTTCTTATTTGGCTCATGTTCACATATCCATGATCACCATATGGATGGCAAGCTCAAGCTTATGATCTCCTCGAGAAGACTCATCTTTAACCTGCACACCATTCCTTCTTTCTTCATCTTGTTGATGTATTGTATGAGAACTTACCCATTTTCTTTTTCAAGACACACTTATCACTTGATCTTCGTCAATTTATTCTATTTGCAACCTTGAAGCCAACTTATGGTTCAAGCATTGCCTATGAACAACTCCTACACATATAACTCAATGCAAACATTAGTTCATAGGGATTATCATCAATTACCAAAACCACACATGGGGATCCATGCACTCACAAATGCCTTATCTCGCATATCTATCTTACTATGTCTATTCCGTATGAAACGTGTGTCTTTTTGCACATTGATTTGGTACTACGGCATGTGAACTATGTGATTCCCTAACTAGTGGTAATTTATTAGCTATTAGTTTAATTTTTTGTGCTAGTATCATTCACATGGTGGACTATTGGGTGAAATGGGAAATAAGAGGGGTGTGGCCACCGCAGACCAATATGGGTATGTCCGCTAGGTTTGCCTCCGGCCCAAACGTATCAAAGGGATGAGACGGCATCATTCTCGTCCGTCGGTCGATCCAAACGATTCAAAAGAAACACATTTGTGTCCGAAATAGACCGGCTCGCTGAAGATGCCCTAAGGATATAGATAAAGTACGACATAGTGCAAAAATATGGAAACCAACCCCGAACGAAGTGATAAAATTAAATGTAGACATGATTTTTGTGGAAGGATAAATGCAAGGAGGACGAGGTGATGTGGATATACTTGGGCATCCTTGGGGCCTAGTGGCGGATCCACGCTTAAGCTGTGTAGTCATTTGACCACATGGTTCTTTGCCATACATGCTAAAAGTATGCAAAACAAATAAAAATTTACGTAAATACATGTATTTGACTACACAATTACGGCCAGTCCTATACACCGACCAGGTCGGTGCCGATGCGGGTTGCCGCACACCTCTGGTCGGGTATTGGGCCTGGCCCATTTAACTTTTTCGCTTTCGTTTTCTATTTTTTTTCCTTTTTTCTTTTTCCGTTTTCTGTTTTATTTTCTTTTTCTTTCTGTTTATTTTTTCTTTTGTTCAAATTAGAAAAGTTTTTATTCGAAAAATGTCAAATTTGAGAATTACGAAAATTTGAAAACTGTTCAAATATGAAAACTGTTTAAATTCAAAATTTGTTCAAATATGAAAATCGTTCACATTCAAAATTTGTTCAAATTTGAATTTTGTTCAAATTTGAAAATTGTTCTAATATGAAAATCGTTCAAATTCGAAAATTGTTCAAATATAAATTTTGTTCAAATTTAGAAATGTTCAAATTCGGAAATTGTTCATAGAAAAAAATACATTTTTTGTTCAAATAAAAAAATGTTCAAATCTGAAAATGTTCAGATTTTTTAAAAAGTGATTTATTTTTAATTTGATTTTTTTAATTTTTTTACAAATGTTCAGATTTTTAAAAAAGATTCTTTTAAAAAAGAAAACAAACAACAGAAAAAAAGAAACGAAAAAGAAAAAACCAGCTTATCTGATGTTGGGCTGCGGCCCAGTTTAGTAATCCGGGCGCGGGGTGTGCGGCAACCGGCTTCCGCGCCGACCAGCTCGGCATACAGCAGCACCCCACAATTACATAGGGTTGATGTTTTGGTTCCGTCACTGTTCGAACAAGGCTTCAGATTAGGCTAAGAAAAGCACGGTGCTAAAAAGGCGCTGGCCTATCCCGGTCAAAAAGCCCCAAAGGCCAAAGCCCGATGAACCACATACCGAGCCTCTTCGTTAAATCACCAATCTGCACTGCCTAGACCTGGCCCAGCCCAGCCATCAGGCCTAAATTTCATGGCTAGGCTCGAGATTTTCGGGCTGGGCTTCCGATGCGCAGCTATAGTTGTGGCCAGGTCAGAAAATGGACAGGTTATCGCTGCTAGAGCTGGTTGCACTGAATCACTGATGCAATACACGATGCTTTCACAGCTGAGTTAGGCGACACGGAGGAAGCATTCAGTCTGGCAGCTGAACTAGGAGTAATCACTAATCAGAGCTGAGTTTGAAACAGATGCCGCGGTTGCTATGGCGCAAGGCAGACTTTTCCAGTGAGGCGCCGATCATTGAAGATGTCAAGATTCAAAGCCGCACTTGGTTCTCTGCATGTTCGATCAGGTTCAGTAAGCGTTTTGCAAACATTGTACTAGCTCGTATATTCTTGCACAAGTACTGTAGATGCTAACTGCAGTGTGAACGCCTTGTCCTGGGAGTATGAGGTGCCTGAATGCTGTAATGGGCGATTTCGCCCAAAACTTTTACTATCGACATTTTCTTGTTTTTTTTTTCTAGCGTAGCATACTGCGTGAAGCGTGATTACGTGACCCAACAACAGCGTCCTGTCGAATTCAGACAACCAACACAGTGAAGACGGGTTTCCCTCTTCACCTGCAAAATGAAAATGTTGATCGTCTCTTCAGTCTTCATCACTGGCGGACGACACGCACACACTCGTACGGTCTACCCGCCACTCCACTGCCCAGTCCCCACGGTTTTTACAATCGAGAGCTAGGACCTGGACCGGCCGGAGGGGCGCAATGAAGGCCGTCACCGGCCACCACTACCAGGGCTACCACCCACCGTCGCCGACGCCGGCGACCAAGATCTCCATTCCTGTCTCCCCCGGTGGGGGCACGGAGGCGGCGCTGCTCGGGAAGGGGCGGTACAAGGCGTGGGCCCTCGCCGCCATCGCCCTACTCGCACTCTGGTCCATGTTCGCCGCCTCCGTCACCCTTCGCTGGTCCTCCGGCGACCTCGCCGCCGCCTCCCAGGACGTGAGCGATCCCCTCTTCGACGACCTAGACCCGCTCGTACGATTCGCCCACCCACATTCCCTGTCAGATCTTGCTGTGACTTGGTGCTTGTTCTGTTCCTGAATCCTGACCTCAACATGTTATGTTCTTAGAACTGTGTACTGACATTGTACAAGGAGATGAATTGTTTATCTCGTAAGCTTCAGAGTCAGTATAAATTGGTGGTATGCAAACATATTTGTCCTCCTCTGATTGCCCTTAGGTGAAACCGCTCGGGTCGTCCCCTCCAGGGCGACTCGGGGCAGAACCCTAACCCCCCGCCGCCCCCCCCCCCCCCCCCCCCCCCCTCCTCCTCCCTCCTCGCCGTCCCCTGAGGCTGCCGCCGGTGAAGCCTGGCGCGGTCGGTGATGGGGGCGGCGGGGATCCGCGCACGGTCCCCTGGGGCGGCGGTAGGAGGCACGCCTCCGCGCCGGGGGGATGATCCCGGAACCCGGCGGTTGATGGCGGCGCGGCCATCTCATCACGTCTTCGCCACGGCCTCGCCGGGCGGGCGATGATGGGGGCGGCGGTGCGGCCATGGAACCATGGCGGCGCGGCTCTCTCCTCCGTTCCTCGCCGCGGTCTCACCGGGCATGCGGTTTGGGGGCGGCGGCGCGGCCCTGGATCCTGGCGGCGCGATCCTCTCCTTCCTTCCTCGCCTCGGCATCGCCGGGCGGGTGGTGATGGGGGTGGATCTCGTGCTGCTCCTCCTCAAGGTCTGGATCACGGCACATAGGGCGGCGGCCCTGGATGGCGGTGACGGCATCGACCTGGTCGCAGGTGGCGGGCGTCAGGGGCGATGGAGGTGCTTGGAAGCCGACGATGGTGTCGCCGGTGGAGGGTTGGGTTGGCCAGCCCAGGATGGTCGCCGACGTGGGGGTCCGACCTGAATAAAGGCGGCGGTCCTAGGGCCTCTTTTGCGTGAACAGGAGGACCTACCGGAGGCCTGGACTCGTGATCTGGCCGGAGGGTTGAGTTCCGGAAGGCTCCGCCGGCGAATGTAACAGCGCTTTGCCTGGAGTTTGCTGGATCGGAGGTATTCGGTCGTGCGCACCCATGCGTTTATTCCGACCGTTTGGTTCTGGAGGGAGCGGCGCGAAGCTCTTTTTCTGTGTTGACATCAAGTGACTTTGGATCCATGATGAAAGTCGGAAGAAGAGAATTTCTTAAAGGCCGGAGGGGAGGACTAGCTAAGGGAGGTTCAAGTCTCCGCGCTGTTGAGGGGCTTGCTTGGTGTCCCGGCTTCATAGCAGCGGTTTGGAAGTGGGGGCGGCAACACAGGTGAAGCGCAGCGCAGAGTCCTACCTTTCAGGGTGAAAACCCAAGGTCTGGCCTTGTGTCTGGCAGTGACCTTGGTGGAGGCATTGTTTTGAGAGCGGGGACTATCTTCAGGGTGAAAACCTAAGATCTTTGATCGGGCGACGACGGTGTTTGAGCACTGTTCCCTTCTTGAAGGCGTCGTTTTTTGGAGAGTCTGTAATTCAGGTGTTGTCATGGTTGTGGATGTATTGCTGTTGTTAGGCCCGAGATACTGTAGCGGGACTTTTTGTTTCTTAGTTTTCTTTTCCTTTTTTTGGCTGTGTGCATCCGTAGTGCCATTAGGGTGGTGCGTTGTTGCAGAGGCTGGGTGTAATTGGTATCTTCTTGATATTAATATATTCCCTTTATCGAAAAAAAATGAAATCAGATCAATCATTGCGCAACAAATCCGTTTTTTGTTTGTGCGGTTCCAACCTTGCCGCCGTCTCCCAAGACGTGTACGGTTCCCCCACCTACAAACCCTGTTAGATAATGCTGTTACTTGGTGTTTGTTCTGTTCCTGTATCCTGACCTCAACATGTTAGTAAGTTCTTAGAAATGTGTAGTGACATTGTGAAGTTATATAAGGAGATGAACTGTTTACCTCTAAAGTTTCAGAGTGAGCATGAAATTGGTGCTACACTGATTGATTTCTGCAAACATTTTTATTTATTTTTAACTGTTACCGGGACAAATTGGTTTCCTGGACACACGGGGAGTTCGCCCAAACATTTGCATCTTCTCAGGTTTTGAACGTTCAGTTTTGTGATGTGGAAGTACTATGCTGAAACCTGAAACCATGGTGTTTTTCTGATACCATGACCTCTTTTATTGTCAAGATATATTTTATTTGGTATATTACCTGGATGAAGAACTGTCTGCATTTGTTCCTGTTTTGGGTTATCCAAACATTTGCATCTTCTGAAACAAATGGAAGTAGATTTTTTTTTTTTGGGTTTGTGATTTTGTAAATAAGGGATACTGAAGTATGCCTAATTATGAATTGAGTAGGAGATGGAGGAAAGGGAGAAACTAGTGCGCCGGATGTGGGACCTGTACACACGCACTGGTGATCATGTATGGCTTCCGCGGTTCTGGCAAGAAGCGTTTGAGGCTGCATATGAGGAGCTTGCTGGTGATGATACGCCTGCAAGTGACGCAGCTGTATCTGAGATTGCCCGCATGTCAGTACACAGGCCTGAGCTTGAGCAGTCACGGAATAATAATTAGGTACGAACGAGTTCATCCTTTTGCTAATTTGTTTCCCCATGAGAATATTGTTTCCCTTTATTAGATATATGCAATTGGATTTATACGTTTGCTTTCCCTAGTGAGCATTCATCCTGTGTGCACTTCCTTTCAGATGTGTGTAAAAGTTTATTTTTTCTACCGGTACTTTCTCGCTAATTTAGTTCAGCCTCCCGATATACCGTATTTGTGCTTGTTTCAGTTTTGATGGTTTGACCTTTATCTACAGTATTTCTCTATTTTTCTAGCCATTGGTGGATATTAGGATGGTGCACTTCACACAAAATAAAATCCATATTCTTTACTTAGTACTGTAGGATACTTTTGGTGAATGAAATCTGGGTTGCCAATCTATGGTTATATGTGTTCAGTAGTGCAGAATATTATGATAGTAGGCTGATTTGTGGATATAGCAATAGAGTTTATCCTGTCATATGTGTGTTTTATCATCCCTGTAGTTGCTATCAAATAAGTTCATCAGAAAGTAAATCAAAAGTTTGCTGGATTCTGCAGCATTATATTCACTTCCTTTAAGTTCATTGGTACAATCAAGACCAATACTGAGATCAGTTAGTGCCGCACATTGAGGGTTATGATTGCGACTAATCTCTCATCTGAGTAAGGATTCCAATTATGTGCTCATTGTCTCACTGGTAAGATTCTTGATTGCAGTCTGCAACTTCTCAACTTTGACAATGGATTCAATGGTGGATGAAGTTTAGGAGGACCCTATGACAAAGTTGTGCCAATAATTGTGTATTTATGGGGTGCTAGGCTAGGTGCAATGTGACAAATTTCATAAAATGTTATGCGAAATATTTGGAAGGATTGGAACCGCGGCGTCTTCAAGGAAACTAGGCAAACCTAACGTGAGGTGGCCGATGAAGTTTGGGTTGCATGCCCGTCTCTGCAACACCTGTAGGCTGTAGTGCTTTCTTTTGGCGACTACTTGGCATGCCACCTAGTGTACCAATCCACACTGTAAATTGTACCCTATTCTAGCTGAGGACCGCTGTCCTGCCAATTTCTCGAAAAAATGTATCTCACTAAATAAATCGAAGCACCATCCAGTGTCTCTTCTAGTTATCAGCAGTTCTGACAAGTGGATATTGTGCTTGAAGATAACTTCCATTTTGTATTTTTTATATATTCCTAGGTACAGCTAATTTGGAATGCTGCTTCTTGTGTAATCTATAGTAGAGCATTACTGGTACTGGTTCCACTCTTTACTGCTGGATTACATTATTTCCCCTTCATCCAGTGGACTTCAGAATAAGCATGCAAACTGAGAATAAACGATTTAATATACTGCTAGTTAGTTTTAACTTCCTATGGAGGTTTTCTGTGGGTTCCAGAATCTTGATTGTATGATTTAGCAAGCTGTTTCTTGAGTGCATCCAGGCCCAGTGAACCTGATTGTAGGGAGGTATTGAGGAGATGCAGCATTCTTTTGTATCAGTTTGCATGCTTGACTTTAGTGCATATATACGTTAAGATGGGTGGAGGATTAAAGTCATTTAACATCTGGCCATCGTTTTGCCTTTAGCTGCTCCGGTGCATCACATCATTCAGTCACTCGTCACAGACTTGTACAATCTGGTTTAACTGACTAGACGCTATGAATGTCTAAACATGAGGATATATGTGAATAAGCAGATGGTTCCTGTAAATTTTGACGTCCCATTTTAAGAGAAGACCACTCGCTAACTATGAGCATTGCAGCAATTCAACTTAGCTCTATTTTCTTTCATCTGACATTTTAGTCGACGAAATAGTTACTGTCTTATGATGTAATGATGTATGCAAAATCAGTTAAAAACTTCATAAAGCAGACCGAACTCTCATCTCCCTAGCAAGTACTTAGATTTCTTAGCAAGCAGATCAAATAGCTCTAGTTCTGCATTTTCTCTACATTAGAGAAGGAACATCGGTTTGCAAGAAATCTGGACACTGAAATCATCTGTGCGCTGGTTTTGCTTGCTCAAAATCCTTGTGCATTCACATACCCTTTGTGCAACTCAAATGGCTATCAATGTTAGCAGCGTGTCTTGCTGGCAGATGGGCCACCATTATTGGGCCAGGGCCTGCTCGAAAGCCAGACAAGGAAGGGGGCGATATATACCAGCACATCAACGATAGGAAGATGGGGCTTGGAACGGAACGGAACGGCTTCGGCCTCCTCCACTTTCTGTCTTCTCCTTCCTTCCTGTATTCCACTTCCTTCCTCTTCCTTCCTCTAATGGCTAGAACCTGCTAAAATACATGGCTGTAACCTCCAATTGATGAGTGATAGGCATCTGAACTAGTGTGGTGTTAACATATTCTTATAATATGCTGAAAGGAATCAACTTGATATCTCCTCCTGCGTGCCAATGTGGCGATGCTGGATTTCCACATTTCTGCGTAACAGTGCAGATACAAACTCGGCCTTCAGAGTATTGCATAGCCAAGATAAGGCTGGTAAGTCCGAGAGTCCAAGCTTATTAGGTTAAAACTTAGTTCTAGTTTAATATTGACCACATGGATATCTGCTTACTGGAGTCATGGAGGTAAGGGTGGGATTGTAGACTTTTCGTGTGATAGCAATGTATGTACAATGTGATAAGTTTGTTGGCTACTTTTGCAGGCTACCTGAGGCTACCTTAACAAATGCACGTAGTCTACGAAAATCCCTAACAGCACTCGAGCACCAGTGCTCCTATTTTTTTAAATATTGAAAAAATACTTCTGAGACTTCAAAAAATCTAAAAACAAATTTGCACATACACATTTTGAAGGTACGGTAGAAAATTTGAGGCAAAATATGTTGTATTTTGATGATCAAAATCTCGAGAGTTTGTTTCCAAAAGAGGAATTCAAGAAAATGGTTGTAACTCGATATCATGATAGACTTCTGAGTGAAGCTATGGTTAAAAAAGACTTGGTGTTAGAGTACGGCATACACGGTTGTTTTAGTAGTCTAGGATATAGTCGGAATATGTTTCGACACAATTTTAACTTAGCTTGTACTTCAATATGATCCTTGCACCTCCATATATACTCGTTATGAGCTCAATGATACATCCATCATATTTTTTCAATCCTTCTCTCTCGTCTAACATGGTATCAACTGTAAGTTCCTGACCTAACTTTGTGACACGCTTCAACGCTACCTCTAGGGAGATCGATCTCCATGATCTACTATGGGGGCGTTCAACACGTAGGAGGGTTTGTCCGTTGATCGGTTGATCGGCTACCCTCGAGTTTTTTTCCTGATCTATATATCTTTTTTTGTCTGCATGTCGCTCGACCAACATTTTCTTTTGTGGTTTGCCGATCATAGATCGGATTGTACCGCCCACCACCCGTCGTCCTCATGCGCCTCTACTCCAACATGTGCGTCTACTCTACAACGGCTCTTCTTCATGATCCATGGAGCAAGGCTGGAAGTGCCGCACAAGGGACGCCTTCATGTGTCGCCACCGACTGCCCTTGCCCACGCGGTCTCCATCGTTGGTCCATCATCGCCTGGGACATCGCCTAGAATTTTGCCATCGACTCTTATCTGCATATCGTCCATGCCATGGCTCACAGAACGCCACATCGGTATGATCAACCGACCTAGCGCGCGTCTACGCTAAGCACGCCCGAGCATGCTCCTACCACTGATCGAGCACCGACTGCCGATGCGTCACCCCTTCGGTTCGCAGGACCGCTGCCCTTGATCCACACTACCAGCTTCCAACGCATCTTCATGGCGTGTACATCGCTGGTGGTATCCCGCCGTTGGACCAATTGGCGCCTAGTAGCTATCCGCCCCCTCGGGGTGCGGCATCGATGCACGCAGTCTACTTCATCATCCATACGCACCAAAGTTCCAAGTTTCCACTGTGTCGTCTCCCTAGGCGTGGATCACCCACATCCGCACATGGTCTTTGGCACACGTCGTGTTCTTCTTTGCCTACTTCGAGTGACACCATTGCACCTTTACAGGTAACCTAGATGACCAGTTGTGGTCATCGTAGGTGTCGTTGACTACCTCTATATGACAATCAAGGTGTCCAACATGGCTACTCCAGGACGTCGCTGATTTTCACCGCCATCTATGTCTTCGTCTACCAAGACCTTGTCGTCAGCGACACCATCTCATCCTCGACTACAACGTGTACTCCGACAATCGCAAACAACACCGGCATCTCTCTCTCCTTCTCTCTCTTCATCGATCCACGACTCGCAACTGCTCTGGAGGCCTCCTTTGCTAGTCCCTACGACACTAGCACACGGTTCATGATGGTCCCCGCCCTCGCACGCCGATATTGGCAACACCGGCAAGTGCCTTCCTCTTCGACGCGTCCTCGAGTCACTAAATCTCGGGTTAGTGCCTCATCTTCATCGGCTTCGACAACGTCTTCCTCGGCATCGACTTCGTCTATGCTGCCTCCACAGCGTCACCGACTTCTTCTATGCGTACTTAGTTCTGGCAAAATCGCAGTATGCCTTCATACTCGACGTGCACCTAGTTCTGGCAAAACTAGGTCCGCACGTCGTCCTCGACGGTTTGGACTTCATTGACTCGTCATCATGAATGCCCGATGCGTCTCCGTCACTCTTATCGTGCAAAATGCGCTTGCGGCTTCATTTAAGTTGGTCAACATACAAAGCATAAATAGTGTACCACATGTTAGATGTGTTCTCGTGGTATGGTAAGCCTTCCTGATTATTCTTTGTGAACTAACACATAATCTACGTTCCTTGGGTTTCTATGTGGGTTTTGATATATTTACATGGGTTTGCATCAAAAGTAGAAGTTCATATAGCCAACGAGAGGATAACATCAAGTGATGATGATCATCAAGGTTGCGAGGCAAAAGTTCAAGAGAAGCATGTCGAGAAGATCATATGCTTTAATCTTGTTGTTCATTTGGTGATAATGGACATATAAGATGTGTTCGAATGAATATGTCCCATAGTGGTTTATAGGGAGCACACTGTAAATCTTCACCAAGCTATAATGATCAAGTGAAGCATTCTGCCTTGAGGGAAGCCTAAAGCGACATCATCAGGATCAAGCGGGATGTGCAAGCAAATGTATCAACTTGTGAAGTTTTCCTTTTGTCGGTTTAAACTTGTTATTTAAGAAACTGAGTTAGAGGATAGATAGTCGCACTATCAAGAGGGTATTCAGGTTGAGTAACTTGATTGCATCGTCATAGGGAGCTCAAATTCTTTGCATACTTGCATCTCTCTATTTTTTTCTTTCTTGGTATTTCTCCAAAGTTTATGAGCTTGTTTCCAGATTTTCAACAACTCCAATTTCATTGCAAATAGAATTTGTATGGATCTCTTCTATTACATTTTCAAGTTTCAAGGTTTTACCGGTTCTTCATTTTGGGAGGTTTATCACCTCCCCACTCTTGGTATTTACTCTTTTGGTAAATTTTGGTGCTTATATAAATGAAGATCTAGAGCTTGTTTTTAACTTCAAAACAATCCCAAGTTCACCGAAATTGGAATTTAGTTGCAAAAGATATTGCATTTTTTGTGTGAGTATTTTTTTTTTGTCAAGTGACATTCGGATTTCCGAATAAAATATGAACGGCTCAGAAATAATCCAAAAGGAATCTAAATTGATTCCTAACAAAAAAGGAGGTTTAAACCTCACTTCAATTTTGCACTCAAAATTCCTAACTGAATCTGAGCAAGCACGAAAACTGCGCTAACAGTTACTTTTCTTGATAGGCTATAGAGGGGGGTCTTCTGCCCAAAACTTTGTAGGGTTCTTGAACACAAAATTGACCTCCATTTTTTTAACCTTAAGAGGATCTTGGAGTCATTGACTTCTACATTGTTCTTCCTCTTTAATTCCTCCCCGACGTTTGTTGCTTCTGTGTGATTTAAGAATGAAGTATTTGATCACTGTGCATGGTGTTCTTGATTTGTATTCTTCCATAAGTGTTGAGCTCTTCATTACAATTTTTTCGAGTGAGAGACTGTAAGCTTGTTAATCTTGGAGGGTGACCTCCTATTTGGCTTGGCAGTTCATGCCACGGTGACCTTTTCGTGAAATATTGTGAAGAGGTCCTGGATTCTCCTTCGTGGAGCTTGTGAAGTGGCTGTGGAGATTTTTATCTCTAGAGTGAAGAATAATCTAGCCATAAGAAGGGACCCTAACTTCATGAGGGGCTCGAAGAAGAAGGAGCGCTTTTGTAGCATCCTAGAGTCCTTCGTGGTAACATGAACCTCTCAAACGGTGGTTATCTTACTTCGTGTAAGTGAATATAAGGATATATATTCATCTCCGCGAGCCTTGGTTATGTCTATACCAGAGTTTATTTTCTTCCCATAGCCATCATGCAAAATTTTCCTTTTATCGGTCTTAACGTGTTTGCTGAGAGACCGGGTTATTAGATAGATATCCGCACTATCAAGAGGGGATTTATGCTGAGTAACTTCATCGCATCCTCATAGGAAGGTCAATTACACTTCTCTAATTTTTTTCCTTCTTGCTACTAGATTTTCAAAAACTCCAATTTCATTGAAAATGGAATTTGTATGCATCTCTTCTATTTCATTTTTGAGTTTAAAGGTTTTATCGGTTCTTCATTTTGGGAGGTTTATCACCTCCCCACTCTTGGTAGTTACTCTCTTGGTAAATTTTGGTGCTTCTATGCATGAAGATCTAGAGCTTGTTTTTAACTTCAAAACAATCCCAAGTTCATCCGAATTGGAATCTTGATGCGGAAGATATTGCATTTTTCGTATGAGTGTTTCTTTTGTCATGTGACATTCGGATTTCCGAATAAAATTCGAATGGCTCGGAAATAATACGAACAAAATCTAAATTGATTTCGAACGGAAAAAGGAGGTGCAAACCTCAGTTCGCGCTCGGAATTCCGAACTGAATCCAAGAGAGCACGTGCACTTCTCTAACATTCACTTTTATTTATAGGCTAAAGGGGGGGGGGGGGGTCTCCTACCCTAGAATTTTAGGGTTCCTGAACACGAAATTGACCTCCATTTTTTCCTTAAAAGGCTTGCTTCCACCTCCACCCCTCCTATGATTTTGCATCTTTTTGTGGGCTTTGGAAGATGATATCTAGATCTACAATCTCCATCAATCAATTCCCTCCCTCTAAGGGAGGGGAACCCATAGAATCTAGATATTGGAGTCATTGAATTTTACGTTGTTCTTCCTCTCTAATTCCACCCCAAAGTTTGTTACTTTCTTGGGATTGGAGGGAGAAGGATTTGACCACTGTTCATGGTGTTCTTGATTTGCATTCTTGCATAAGGGTTGAGTTCTCCATTACAATTTGTTCGAGTGAGAGACTATAAATTTGTTAATCTTGTAGGATGACCTCATAGTTGGCTTGGCTGTTGGTGCCGTGGTGACCTCTTCATGAAATATTGTGAAGAGGTCTGGGCTTCTCCTTCGTGGCACTTGCGAAATAGTCGTGGATCTTGCCATCTCTAGAGTGGAGAAAAATCTAGCCATAAGAAGGAACCCTAACTTCATGAGGGGCTCGGAGAAGAAGGAGTGCTTTTGTAGCGTTCTGGGGTCCTTCGTGGTAACGACCTGCACCTCTCCAACGGTGGTCATCTTTCTTCATGTGCGTGAACGTAAGTGTATATATATTCATTTCCACGAGCCTTGGTTATCTCTATACCAGAGTTGATTTCCTTGTGATACCCATCATGCTTAGCTCGGTTGTTGGTGCACGGAGCTGAATCTTGATTATTTAGCTTTTCTACTTGTAAAATAAATGATAGTTCAATTTCACATTCTTTCAAGTCAAATTCGTAATTGTTTTTGCAAGATCAAGCATCGAACAAACAAATCTAAGGTATCCACACGTATGGGAGGAGCGCCAACATGTCAAATGTGTGATCAAGCACATAGAAAAAAGGGGGGAATGTGTCGATGAATATCTGAAGCCTCCATGAGTGCCATCTATATTATATCCAAAAAAAGTAGTCGATCTAGTAACGCTCCGCGAAGAAGTGAGAGGAAAACAGAGCAGGGCCATGACTAGGGTTTTGGCCAGTTGGGCGGAGGAAGTGGGGTTCGGGGGCAAGGGACGCCACTTGGAATGCTACTTTCAAGGTGAAAATCCAAGGTCTAGCCTTAATTGGTTGTGCCTACCATTTTCATGTTGAAGGCATTGTTTTGAGAGTGAGGACTTTTTTCAGGGTGAAAACCTACGATCTATAATCGTGCGACGATAGCATTTGTGCACTGCTTCCTTCTTGGAGCCGTCGCTTATGGAGAAGCTGATCTTCTGGTGTTGTCTTGGTGATTCAGTGCTGCTGTATCAAGTTATGGATCTCTGTAGCGGAACTTTTTTTATATTTTTTCTCTTTTTTTTGTTGTATGCATTCTTTATGCGATTAGAGCATGATGTTGCTGCAGAGGCTGCATGTAATTAGTATCTCCGCGATATTATATGCTCTTTATCGAAGAAAAAAAATCGAGTAGACGATGTAACGACGGCGTGTTGATGGAAACCACGCTGGTAATCTTAGTGCTGTGATGTCACACGCGGAGTCGTGTTTGCGTCTCGGGTGCGCGACGGTGGAGCAGACGGACGTACGCAGGCCTGCGTGGCTGCGTGGCTCGATGGTTGATGCAGATGCTTTGCAAAGTTGCACACACGCCTGCATGGCGCTGGGCTCGTGGTGATAGTGATACGCACAGCATGGCGGTGGTGATGCCCGCCTTGGGAGACGATAGGTCGACGCAGATCGAGGATGTCGCCCGGCCGCCTGCGCGTGGGCTGATGCTCTTGCTGATCGGTCCACGTAGATGCAGCGCATCGTTGTACATGTGCGTGCTCCTGTGACCAACGAGCGGTGGCGGCGCGCGTAGCGGGCGGCGATGATGCGATGCGCTACGGATTCGGGATTTGTTGTCCGCTCTGTTCGTCCAAGATGGACGCCGCCCCCTGAGCACTCACCGGAGAAGGATCCGGATTTATTTGACTAACTGATCTAATCTATAGAAAATCGAAATGTTTTAAATTTCGATTTAATTTATGAAGAACCGATTTGATCTTTCGTCAAAACCGGGTATCATGGCTTTGGGAGTGGTCAGAAACTCTACGATCGGCATCACGAGACTAACCGCTATGATGTCGTGCATGTATATATCTACACACTAAGACACATTTAGATACTTACGAATATATATAGATAAATTTGAATCAATGATTTCCGAATGGAGGAAGTACTCCGTATTTGTTTCGATTTATTTTGATGACCCTGCATGGAGGCATATACAGAGGCACACGAGAGGAGATAGAATTGAAGTGCAAGATGATCTCTAAAATCCTAGTCTACTCCTAGTCGTATACGGACTCCAAACGTAATCCAGGAATACTTCCTCTATTTCTCAAAATAAAGCGTGTAAATTTTGGCCAAGTAAATATTTCTAAAGTTTGATCAAGTTTACAAAAAGAACATCCAAAATAGGGAGTAAATATCATGAAATACATCATAAAATGTACTTTTATATTATATCCATATTATATTATAGTTGTCAATAGTTTTTTCTACAAGATTGGTCAAAAATTAGGTTGCTTGACTTTTAAAAGCGAATTACTAGCTCAGAATTAACTTAGTGCTTAGTCAAGTCCAAAATCGACAAATTTGCATCACGATTCGTCTGCTCTTGTAGAGTTGAAGCTGAAATTTTTAGTTGCAACTAGGGTTTCAATTAATTGTAACTAGGATTGCAACTTAAATTTTTCATGTTGAGGTCGGGGTTACAGCCGAGATATTTCTGGATGTAACTGAGATTTTTAAATCGCAAGTGAATTGTAACCAAAAATGGTTTACCCAATACAAAATTGAAAATAACATCACTTGACTGAAAACTAAGCTAGTTTTTAGTCGACTGAAAATCAGTCACACCTTTAAAAAAATATGCACCTTGTTTTGAGAACCAGAGGTACTAATATGTGGAAGTTCTTGTAAAATAAACTAGTAGAAAAGAAGCTCCTTTGTTGTGTCCTTAGAGCATCTCCAGTCGCATCTTCCAAACTGTTAGCGAACCAAGAGAAGTACAGGAAGACGGCCCAGGCCCAGTACGTCGAAGCAACCGTCCGAGGAAGACACCGGCCCTCTTGCTCGACTAGCCCGCTTCGTTCCCTGGCCTGGGGAGGATAAAGGGGTCCTCTTCTTCCTCCGGATGGACTCGGCTTGGTGGTAGTGGCTTCGGCCATGAGCTAGAACTCAATTTGTATCGAATCCTTCCAGATAATCGATGAACTTGTGAACTGTCTCTCCGATTCGTGTTCATCCGTAGATAGGAGTTAACAATCTGGTATCAGAGCCCATCCTGGACCAATTTTTTCCTCTACCCACCCACCACCGCACCCGCCAGTTCACCAGAAATCGAGCCATGGAGGTTGAGGGCTTCACGAAGCAGCAGATATTCGACACCATGGTCAAGTTGGTCAACGAACAGAAGTTGGAGACCAACGCGGCGCCGTGAGGCGCAAGAGCTGCACCAAGCCACGCTCGACGCGCTGAACGAGATCCGCGCAGATCTAGGGGAGATCCAACTGCAGATGGCGGGCGGCATCTCCAAGCCCACTCCAGCACCAACTGCGGCATCCACCCTGCCTCTCACGCCGCGCGACGGCGATGCTCGCCCAGATGGGCCCGGCGATGACAAACTGGACCGGGGGAAGGCTCATGACACCACCGGTGTTTATGTGCCTCCTCCGGCAAGAGGTGCGCAAATTATTCGTCCCTCCTCCACTACTATGGCTAGCGAAGCTCATCCCCACCGCCGCTATGATGATTTCGCACCCCACCACCGAGATCCTGATGCACACCACCACCGTTCGCTTCCCAAAATTTGATGGCGCATGTCCAAAATTATGGGAAGAATTTTGTTCTTGGCTGGTAGTAAGATTTGGCCGCGATCAGCATCAAGCCCTGTTGCGCCAATTATATCACATACAGCAAACCAGCACCGTCACTGACTATGTCGATAGATTCTCTGAACTGATCGACCAACTTTCTGTTCATGAAGCTAGCCTAGATGTGTTACATTACACTACTCGATTTATAGATGGACTTACACATTCAGTTCGTGCAGTTGTGGCTATACAAAAACCTGTCGACCTCGATACTGCCTACTCTCTCGCGTTGTTGCAGGAAGAGGTGGGTGAGGCGCCGAGGCATTATCAACATGCACATCGTCAACAACTGCAATTGCATGCTCCGCCACCTATGTTGGCGTTACCAGCACCAAGGCGGGCACTACCATTACCAGCCCCGCCAACTGGGACTTCCTCAGGGCAAACTGAACACAGACCTGCTGTTGATCAAAACCAGAAGCAAACAACGACAACTTCCACAGATGCCAAATGGATAGCATTGAGGAACTACAGGAGGGCTCGGGGGGAGTGTTTTACCTGTGGTGAGCGTTGGGGTAGAGATCATCAATGCAAAGGAACTGTCCAGCTACATGTGCTGCACGAAGTACTGGACCTCTTTCAAGCAGAGGCACCTAAATATGATACTGGAGCTGGTTCTTCCGATACTCAAGCTGAGCTTCATCTGATGATGACTGATACTGTAGTAAAGGATCCAAGCATGCTTACTTTCCAGTTAACTGGTGAAATACAAGGTCACCCAGTGCAGTTACTTGTGGATTCGGGTAGTACACATTCTTTCCTCAACAACAAGTTTATTCCTGTGCTCACTAATGTTACTGCACTGAAGAATGTGCTTAGAGTGAAAGTAGCAGATGGTGCACTAATGCAATGTGATCAAGGCGTGTTGCAATGTCACTGGTTATGTGATGGCCATGACTTCCAGTCAAATTTCAAGTTCCTTGCATTGGGTACTTATGATGGGATCCTTGGGTTGGACTGGCTAGCTTTGCACAGCCCCATGAATGTGGATTGGGAGGAGAGATGGATGTCTTTTGATCACAAGGGTCAGCATATTACATTACAGAGTCAGCAACCTGGACAGTTTGCCTGTACTGTAGTTGAACTCATGATGATGCACAATTCCCCTGATAGCGTTGTACAATTACCTGATGAAGTTAAGCAGATTCTGGAAAACTTCAAGACTGTATTTGCTGAACCTGTTGGTTTACCACCAAGACGTCTCTATGATCACTCTATACCGTTGATTGCTGGAGCACAACCGGTGAACAAGAAACCATACAGATATACACCTCAACTGAAGGATGAGATTGATAGGCAAATCCAAGAGATGCTAGACAGCGGTGTTATTCGTATCAGCAACAGTGCCTTTTCTTCTCCTATTATTCTGGTGCGCAAAAAGGATGGTCATTTGGGGATGTCCGGACAAAATTTGCGTTTGGGGGAGCTCCCGTTCCTAACCGCGTCCCCCAAACATGACCTCCAAATAAAAAAGCAAATGTAAAAATCGTGTCCGACGTCCCTGATAGAGCCTCTATACACAGGGACGCCGGACAATGTTTGGGGCATGTCCGGACCGAAGCGGCCTTTGGAGCACGTGCCTGGGAGAGGTTATGTGTCCGACGTCTCCCAAATCCATTCGGGGGATGCTTTGGGGGAACGCGACCGAAGATGCTCTTAGAAGATGAGGAGACTTGAACCCGGTGGACTGAGTGGAACCCTCTCTCACTAGCCACTACTCCCCACAGAGCTCCTCGTGCAAGCCCTTTACCCTTATCATCCCAGCAAGAATGCGATGTTTTGGGCAATTTAGGATTGCTTAATGGTCGTTGAAGGAGACCTACCAAGTTGACCGCTTTTCAAATTTTAGCAGTGTTTTTAATACGATTTCAACGATGTTAGGTTAGTCAGTTTGAGCACTTAAACACTTTCTGGCCTAAACCATTAGCAGCTTTGTTTTGCCTGTTTCTTCGAAGAAAAAGCATTAGCAACTATGACTCGTGGGCTATGTTGCAATCTTCTCGTCTGAAGCAGCATTCTGTTTCAGAACATTGTTTGCCTAATTGGAAGCGAAAGCATTAACTATCGAGTGCCGTGTTGGCCATGACTTAAACTAGGTCAAAGAAAAAGAGAAACGTGCATGCTTGGACCCAACCGCCCTGCACTAACTACTTACTAAGAGCATGTCTAGTAGAGCCCCTAAACCCCTAAATCTGTAAAAATAACCGCTTTTTTACAGTTTTTGACGAAAAAATCGCAAAGACTAGAGCCCCTAAAACTGTAAAACTGTAAAAAAATTCCCAGGTCGGACCTGGGAATCCCTTCTTGGCCTGTAGAAACGAGGGTTGGGCAATCCAACCCGTCCCCGACCTGTAAACGTCTCGGACACGCGCGGGAGGGACATTTCAGCTCGTTCCCTCTTCTCCCTCTTCCTCCCCCGATCCCGCCGCCGCCGCCGCCCTCCAGCCCCGCCGCCGCCGCCGCCCTCCGGCCCGCCTCCGCCGCGCCCCGCCTCCGCCCGCCCTCCGCCCGCCGGCCTCCGCCCGCCCCGGCCTCGCCTCCCGCCCGGCCTCGCCTCCGCCTCGCCGGCCTCCGCCCGCCCGGCCTCGCCTCCCGCCCTCCGGCCCGCCTCCGCCGCGCCCCGCCTCCGCCTCGCCTCGCCCTCCGCCCCGCCCGCCTCCGCCCCGCCCTCCACCCGCCCGGCCTCCGCCCCGCCCTCCGCCCGCCCGCCCTCCACCGCGCCCGGCCTCCGCCCGCCCCGCCCTCCGCCCGCCCGCCCTCCACCCGCCCGGCCTCCTCCCGCCGCGCCCCGCCTCCGCCCCGCCTCCGCCCCGCCCTCCTCCCGCCCGGCCCCGCCGCGCCCCTGCCCCGCCGCGCCCCGGCCTCCTCCGCCCAGGTATGTTCTTTTTTTTCTTCTTTTGTTTCATTTTTTTTGTTTCATTTTGTAGCACTAATTGATGGTTGATTTTTTTGCAGATGGAGATGAACAACAACGTTGTCATGGACTCGATGTCGGATTCGTCGGATTGGTCGACATCCGACGATTCCGACATTGATGAGTTGTTGCAAGACGATGATGTCGAGATGATGAGCCTCCTCGTCGAGGTGCAATCGTTTGAAGACCGCGCGAAGCTGATGGATCAGAGGAGAGGGTCGACGATGGGGCGAACCACCATCTACCGGAACCGCGCTCTCGGACACGAGCATTTGATGGAAGACTACTTCGCCGAGGTACCTACATACCCTCCTCGCCTCTTCCGCAGAAGGTACCGAATGCGCCGTAGTCTATTTGTGAAGATTGTCATCGACTGTGAGGCGGCCTCCACATATTTCAAGCGTCGTAGATCCGCCGCCGGTATCATGGGGTTTAGTGCATACCAGAAGATATCGGCGGCAATGCGGGTACTGGCCTATGGTGTACCTGCGGACTACACGGACGAGTATCTTCGCATTGGGCAAGATACAACCACGGAATCCGTCCGTAGATTTGCTAAGTTAGTTATCCGGTTGTATGGTGAGACATACCTTCGAGCACCAAACGAGGAAGATACAAAAAGATTGATGGAAACCAATGAAAAAAGGGATGGCCGGGGATGCTAGGTAGCCTTGATTGCATGCATTGGACATGGAAAAATTGCCCAAAGGCATGGCATGGAATGTATTGCGGTAAAAGCCGTGATGCTACCATTGTGCTTGAGGCCGTGGCATCGGAGGACACATGGATTTGGCATGCATTCTTTGGGTTGCCGGGAACACTCAATGATATAAATGTGCTCAATAGATCTCCTTTGTTTAAAAGATTAATTTCTGGAGATGCTCCAACTTGCAACTACACAGTCAATGGCAATGACTACTCAATGGGATACTATCTCACCGATGGCATTTATCCCGAATGGGCAACTCTTGTGAAGTCCATCAAGGAGAAAAATGGGGTGCCCTTGTCCAGAAAAGAGGCTCATTTCACAAGGGCACAAGAGGCAGCCCGCAAGGATATAGAGAGAGCTTTTGGTGTCTTGCAAGCAAGGTTTGCCATAGTTCGGGGTCCGGCTCGGTTTTGGGACAAAAAAACCTTGGTGGACATCATGAAGTGTTGTGTGATTCTACACAACATGATCCTAGAAGATGAGAGGGGGTTAAACTTGCCTTGTTTCTATGACAATGTTGGCACACGTGTGCAACCGGAAAGAAACCCTTCTCGTGTAGAAGCTTTTCTTCAAGCACATCGTGAGATTGAAGATGCAGCCACTCATGGTCGTCTCCGTGATGATCTAGTCGAGCACCAGTGGCATTTGGATGGGCAGCGCCGTGCCGCATGATTTACCTTTGTTCTATTTGATTCGAACAATTATTGTTGTATGGTCCAACATTGTTGTAACAATTTGAATGATTATTGTTTTATGTGCGCGAATGTACTATTTGGTGTTGTAATAAATAACTACAATGCTTATTGTTTTATGTGAAATGTGATGATATTTGTGATATGTGAAATGATGATATGTGATGAAATCTGTGATATGGCATATGACAGTTTTAGGGGTTGGGGTTGAGCCAAAGACTAGAACCCTCAAACTGCATTATTTAGGGGTTTAGGGGTTCTACTCTTTACCCCTGTTTTTCAACCTGTAAAAATGCACAAAAATGGCTATTTCCAACCTGTAAAACTGCTATAGAGGTTTGAGGGTTTAGGGGCTCTACTAGACATGCTCTAACTACCTCATTCAGACACATCCTTCCATCCCTCGATGGCATACACAAAAATTCCCCAAATTAACAAATCTATGTCCCTCACGTGCGCAATCCATGACCAACCTTTCTAGTTCCACATCTTGGAATGGCATAAATAAAACACCAAACATTAAGCCCTGCACTAGTAATTCATGGCAGCAATTAGTAACTACACCCTCCTGAACTCCTTGTCCACAAAACAAAATGCGTGACTTAAACACTAGGATGTGCGAGCTTGTGATGATTTTTGCACAGTTGGCAAAGTTTCGTAACTTATTGTGAAACATTTAACCTAGGCAATCAGCTAACATGTGCTTCTCATCTGCTATTGGGCGGCCTGGAAAGGCATTTGGTTTTTGGTTGATGTGTGTTGGTGAATTGTCACCCCCTTCATCCCTCTGTAGGTTTAGTGAGGTGGCTTCGAGTTTGATCCTTTGTATTGCTCTTATAAGGTGTTGTGAATAATCTAATAAAAAGTCGTGTGCATCCCTTGGATGCAGAAGCTGGGGCGATATTTTTCCCATTTCGAAAAAAAAGCTAACATGGAGGGAGCAGAAAGTCGTATTTTTAAGTTAAAAAAGACAAAAAAACATACATGTAGAGAATGGATACAGTATGTTATGCGTGTGTACTTTAAAACTTCAATATGGCCATTTTTAATCTATGAAAAAAATAACAAAATGATTCGGCCGCATACCAAGTTACGAAGTTTGTAACTTAAACGCAACATTTTGTGATCTTGTGATTTTTTGCATGGCTCGAAATTTTCCACTACTTCGTGTGAAAAATTTGCAAGACTAAGTTTCTACGCTATAACCATATGTGTAGTTTCTTTTCATAATTTTTTTAAGCTTAGAAATGCACGGTTTTAGTAACCATTTTCAAGATCAGGTTCATGCGTGGCTAGGTTTAAGCTGATGATTCTCGCGAAACATCACAAACCTAACGCGCGCTTTTAGGTGACAGTTTCTGAAGATTTCGTAGACGAAAGTTAGCAATCTGGTTTGTCATAACCAGAGCCGTGCACACAATGTCACATCGGAAACTTTTTCGTCCCTGATTTCTCTCCTTTGAGCGCATCATCAAAGTACAAAGGCCGTCTAGCTTGTGCAAGCAGGGACGGCAGATGAAGGGGATCGGAGCGGGCACCCGCCGCCCGGCAGGCCGGGCGCTCCCCATATTTAATGGCGTCACCACTTCCTCACGCCTCCAACGTCTTCTTGCATTCCGTCCCAACCCATTCCTTCTCCGTATCATCATCACACATACCATCACCCCGATCATGTATGTCACCTACTAGTAACGTGTTAGTGCAACCCCTCAGATCGATGTATCGAGCACTCGAGCTCTATATATTCCCCGCTAAGCTGATCAGCTCCCACCGTCTGCCAAACCCCTTGCTTGTGCGATCGCCAACCAGTTCATCGATCATCGATCCCTACGTCACAACTCACAACCTGACCCAAGTCTACGAGCTAGCTAGGAGGGCGCGCGCGGGGGGCGTCTATGGCGGGCAAGCGGCGGCTCCGCCACTACACCGTCGTCCTCCTCCTGCTCGCGGCCGTCGCCTCGGTGGCCGGCGGCGAGTTCATCACGTGGGAGGACCTGACCATGCCGGCCCTGGCGGCCGTGCCCCGAGGCACGCCGGTCGTCGAAGCAGGCGTCAAGTCATCGGCGTCGGCGCCGCGCCGCGGGGGTATGGTGGCCTTGAGCACGATCGTGGTGTCGCAGGACGGAACGGGGCACTCGCGGACCGTGCAAGGCGCCGTCGACATGGTGCCCGCCGGGAACACGCGGCGGGTCAAGATCCTCGTCAAGCCCGGCGTCTACAGGTGAACTGATCCGGCCATTCACTGGCGATTCCCCTCGATCTCTCGGAGTAACTGCCGTCAAGAGTTAATGGGGCCATTAAGTTACAGTGTGTGTGTGTTCCTCCGTCCTCCCTAGATTCTGGACAGACGACAGTTCTTCTGGACAGACAGTTCTACCACATAGCTTAGCTAGTTTGTGTTTGCAGCTAGTCATTCTCCACTTCCATCTTAGTGTCTGCAAACTGGAATATGCTTGCAGGCTACGAAATTTGCATGCTGCTTCTAGTTAGGTAGAATATCGCATTCTTTTTTATCACGTACTAGGAAATAATCCAGAAGAGGTTCAAAACTAGTACGAGCTAGCTCTCCTACATTTTGTTGAGCAATTAATATTTTTCATAGTGCTGCACGGTGCAAGTAACCACTGAACTAACGAGCTAGGTGGGACTTGGTGGGTGCAGGGAGAAGGTGACGGTACCGATCACGAAGCCGTTCGTGTCGCTCATCGGCATGGGGACCGGGCGCACGGTGATCACTTGGAATGCGCGGGCGTCGGACATCGACCCGTCGGGGCACCAGGTCGGCACCTTCCTGTCCGCCTCCGTCGCCGTCGAGGCCGACTACTTCTGCGCCAGCCACATCACCTTCGAGGTACGTTGGTTCTAGCTCTCCATGCTGAAGATCGCCGGCGATAAAGCTGTTCTTCCATCAGAACGTGATATGTACGCTGTGATCGGTGCAGAACTCGGCGCCGGCGGCGCCGCCGGGAGCGGTGGGGCAGCAGGCGGTGGCGCTGCGGCTGTCCGGCGATAAGACCATGCTGTACAGGTGCAGGATACTGGGGACCCAGGACACGCTGTTCGACAACATCGGGAGGCACTACCTGTTCAACTGCGACATCCAGGGCTCCATTGATTTCATTTTCGGGAACGCGAGGTCCCTGTACCAGGTACTAGGAGATTGTCCAAGATTTGATTTTGTTTGGCAAAACCCAACCGCAACCAAACATTTCTTTTTTTTTGTCTTTTTAGATACTGACCACACCCAACTTTTGTTCAGGAATTAGACGATGTTAGGCAGGGATTAGTTGTCCACGCTGCCCTATTAATTTGCTCCCATAGGCTACTATTTTGACGCTTATTTTAGCCTTGCCATCTTCATGTCCTTCCTCCCAAGGATCACAATAATTCTTTGTTGTTGTACTGTTGGGTTGCTGTCTCAAATTTCACAATTCAGGAATCCACCAACCCCTGCCATTGCATCCCGTTTCTTACAGCAAACACGGCTTTGACACTTGGTTCCCTCACTTTCTATGTGTCTAACATGTAGGCTAGCTCTGGTATCTACTCCCTCCGTCCACAAATAAGTGGACATCTAGCCCTAAACTTTGTCCACAAAAGAGTGTACTTCTATGCAATTTAATTGCTTCTCTCTCATCGCACGGAAATCAAACCCAATAATATTGACCATATGTTCTCCTTGTTTTCTACAAGCACTTAGCTCATTGGAGGTGAACTAATTAAAGAGGGGAGATGCATCTTCCCAATGCATTTTTTACTTCACTCCATAATGTATCTTGAAAATCGCGCACGTACACTTATTTGTGGACGGAGGGAGTAGTGTGGTACACAACTTGATTAGCAGTACTAGATAGCTACATTAGCCATCGACACCTCAGTAGAATCCATTGGGTAGCCAAGCATAATGCCCACAATGCTCTTGCATAAACCTGCGCTAAAACCTTCCGTGGCCACATTCTCTTCCTACTCGATGCACAACTGTCGCTGACCGAGAAATAATCAAGTTCTCAATGAACGCGATGTTACATGCCAATGCCATGCTACGTTTATCTTTTGATGTTGACATTGAACTGAAAGTCTGAAACTGACAAATGCATGCAATGCACGGACGCAGGGTTGCAGGCTGCACGCGGTGGCGACGAGCTACGGCGCGATCGCGGCGTCGCAGCGGAGCTCGCCGTCGGAGGAGTCGGGGTTCTCGTTCGTGGGGTGCCGGCTCACCGGCTCCGGCATGCTCTACCTGGGCCGGGCGTGGGGGAAGTATGCCCGTGTGGTGTACTCCTACTGCGACCTCAGCGGCATCGTCGTGCCCCAGGGCTGGAGCGACTGGGGCGACCACACCAGGACCAAGTATTGTCACACTTCACCCTTCTCCTTGAGCTACTACCACTACCAAGTACGGGCAATTAGTTGGTTGCCCGATTGATTGGTGAAATGAAATCCATGGGAAAGTGACGCGTGTGGTGTGTGTGTTTTGCGCAGGACGGTGCTGTTCGGGGAGTACAACTGCAAGGGTCCGGGGGCGAGCTCACGGCAGAGGGTGCCGTGGTCGCGGGCGCTCACCTACGACGAGGCGCGCCCCTTCCTCGGACGGGACTTCATCAATGGCGAGCAGTGGCTCAGATTGTAGACGACGACACTGTAACCTACCTAAAGAGAATCTTCCATTCTCCAATTCATTCAGATTGCTTTGTCTCTTCACTTCACTGCAGATAATGTAACCACCTAGTTGACATGTACTAGTACGGCCATGTATGTAACGGACCTGTCACGTCCATATATGTAGCAACATGAGATCTGTTGGTCCTGTGAAAAAAAAAGAGATCGTTTCCCAAACCATAGTAGTCATTGGGGAGGAGAGGTGTCCTAAGACCTTTGCGTGGCTTGAACTTCAAAACCGTGTTTGGACGACAGATCGTCTACAAAAGAGGGGTTGCCCAAATTATGGAAATTGTGAACTTTACAACCAAGTGCAAGAATCGGCTGCGCATCTACTACTTCATTGCCTGTTCACTCGACGCATTTGGGAAAGCTTGAAGTCATGGCTCGGTCTTCTTCACATTCAACCCCAAGATTGGACCGCTCTTCACTCTATCAAAGAATGGTGGCGGGATGTGATCCAAAAAAAGAAGCAAACATAGAAATGCCCTAGCCTCCTTAGCAATGCTTGTTTCATGAGAGATTTGGAAGGAACGGAATGCTCGCGTCTTTAGGAATATTTCATCAACCCCAAACATGCTTGTTCATGGAAATCAAAGAGGAGGTCTCTTTGTCGAGCATTGCCGATGCGAAAGCACTTTGCAATATGATGCTGCGAGAGTAGGACTTTGTTGTCTAGATTGATGCTTTACCAAGTTTGGTTTGTAAGACCTCTAAAACTTCCCCTTAACAATGAAAATGGCAAATCTTTTGCTTTTTTTTAAAAAAAATCATTTTTTAAGAATTTTAGTTGATGTTGTTGAGGGCAGAGTAGGGCGTGTCAATCATGGCCGCCAAGGGTTTGCATGGATGAAGGAACAGGGCATTCAGGCAATGCATCATGCCGCATGGTCATGCCAGAGACACCAGGCCTAGCATAACGGAAAATGATCATGGCATGGCATCGGCACCCAGTACGAGTTTACTTCAGGGTTCAGGATGCCATAAATAGGTTTTGCACATCTTGGGACGGGATATCCCACTCATTCTGAAACTACTTCCGAACAACATGCTGCAGCTGCAGTTGATAGGACGGTCACCAGAATGGATCATGCCATCCAACTGCTAACATCATTGCACAGCTTAAATGCAGACCAACAACGGCCACTCATCTGGCACAAGGAAACCAGGATAAGAATGTTCTCAAACAGATGGACAGCTTATGCAACCGAGGATTAACTTGAAGCAAAAGACCAATCAGATCATACCGCTATACAATACGACTGCCAAGGGCACTGTTTGATCTGCAATCCATATATCTGGGGACAGATACGAGACAAACTAGTAGGAGCAAAATACACAAGCTAGGTAAAATATGTGTAAGAGATGTGGTGAAGTCGGCAAACTCTACTATCCGCGACCTAGTAGTAAAACCCCACCACTGGGGTTAATTACCATATCTATAGCTATGTACATCGAGTCCAATGAAGTATGAGCTTCCCAAACTTCACAACTTGCTGACATCTACATCTACACCTACTTCCCCTTCACAGTCTTGTTCATCATCATCATCATCATCCCTAGGCCGCTTCCCTAATACTGTTTGCTTCTCATCCTCCGCAGAAGCAGAGGCCCTATCAGTCAAACTGAATACTTCGTCACGGCAGTGCTGTTCAGAGCCATCATCCCTTGGCTGCTTCCCTAGTAATGTTTCCTTCTCATCCTCTACAGGAGTAGCTGCCTTATTTGTCAAACTAAATACTTCATCCTTGCAGCGCTGTTCAGAATCATCGCCATCCCTAGGTCGCTTTCGTAATATTTTTTGCTCCTCATCATCTAAAGCAGACTTCTTATCAGTGAACACTTGCCCATTGCGGTTTTGTTCCACAGCAACATCCCTAGGCCGCTTCCCTAATACCGTGTGCCTTTCATCCTCTACAGCTGCAGAAGCCGTATCAGTTAAACTAAATACTTCATCGTAGCAGTGCTCTTCAGCATCATCATCATCCCTAGGTCGCTTTTGTAATACCTTTTGCTCCTCCTCATCTAAAGCAGGCCCCTTATCAGTGAACACTTGCCCATTGCAGTTTTGTTCCACAGCATCATCCCTTGGCCTCTTCCCTAATATCGGTTGCTGTTCATCCTCTACAGCTGCAGAAGCCGCATCAGTGAAACTAACCTCAGTTCGCGTATCAGCCATAGTTTCTTCACCGTTGCAGTCATCTTCAGCATCATTGCACCTCGGCTGCTTCTGCAATATTGTTTGCTTCTCATCATCCTCTATAGAAGCAGAGGCCTTGTCATTCAAACTAACCTCGGTTTGTGCATCAACCCCTGTCTGTTTATCGCCAGTGGAGTTTGTTTGCAAAGCAGTGGCCTCTTTGTCAGATATTGCAGAATTAGAGTCCAAACCACCAGTGGATTTCACATTATCAGGTTGCTTAGTTTGCACACGAACCGAAGGTATTCTTGACAGCACGTCTGGCTTCCTTTCTATATGTACCCAGTGGCTCTTGACCCAATCTTTTGAAATTCTTGTGTCATTTAGCTGGCATACACGAAAAAAGTTTTCACCTGGAACAATAATATAACTGTGTCAGGCCCTTCCTTTTGTTCAAACTTGCAAAAGTAACCTGAAGAAATGCAGAAAACATAGGGGACATATAGCAGAAAATTATATCACATGGAGTAAAAGAATAACATTGTTTTCTCCGTCTATTGAATTGCTTCCTCACATTTGCAAGCAATTCTACGAGATAATATAGATAATGGTGAATCATGATATGACTTTGGAAATTCAATCTTTTTGGAATTTACATACTGATTTATACCTTAACACTGAAGTAAAGTATTGTTGATCTAAATGCAATGGAGTGCCTCAAGTTTTATGGTTATCCAACGAAAAACAGTAATGAGACTCGACACAACACAGTGCAATCGTCATGACTCGCTCAATGCCAGAGAACTGCCGTAGAATATCACAAGACTCTAAACTGGATGTTTGCGTACCACACCGATGTATTATACCCCTCTCTTTTCAGAAAGAGATGAGGTTTTACACATTGACACGGTCACCAAACGGTAACTTTGACTATCACTTTTTGCGTGCATATCTCAGTAAAAAATTATGAAAATTTATACAATGATAACATTTTACGCTACAAAATCTAATCATATTATTTCCATCTAAGAAATTTAATATCTATTATATATCACTACTCAAAGTTCCAAAAGTCTGAACAAGCGCTTTCTAGTAAGTTATGTATTTACAAACAGAGATAGTATATAAAACTTGCAACATGTTCTTTTCAGGTTACAACAGTAACATTTTTGCAAATCGCAAATTTATTGGACTCCCACTGCCATACCAGCACCATGGTCGAAAAAACACAATACACTACCTTTGAGATTTACATAAGATATTTTTCTCAATATTATATGCAGCGCACTTTTTTTTTAGCATTAACAGTAGGGAAGATCCCTACTGCGCCATTTTCATTATATAAAGAACATTTACAACGTTCAGAGAAAGAATAAAAGTGTCCTTATGGTGCTGATACACCGTAACATGGAGAAAACTTTAGAAAAAGTGTGGCACCAGTATTAGGGGTAACGAGAAAATATCCCTTTTCGGGTTTATAGTAACATGATTATGCATACATCATACCGTATTTCATAATAGATTAAAACTGAAGAGAATGAATGGAGTATAAAAGTTGAAAATGGATTTTTGACAGATATAGTATGACACAGTACATCCATAAATCACATCATGTTTCCAACAACTGGGGGATCTAGCCTAGCAGAAAACAGCACTTTTTGCCTGAACCATTTAGATTTTATTCTCTTGTGTATTACACCAACATTCTTCTTGGTACGACAGCTGATGGAGCCATCTTCTTGGTGTTAGCCTTGCTAGCTAGCTCACAGGTAGTGTAGTGTGTGGGAAGTGGTCTGGTTTTGTGATGCTGCCAAAAGCTTCATGCAGCTTGTATTGCATAGTGCTATTTATAGGATACAGGCTAGGTACAACATGTAGATTTCTAAAGCCTTCTAGAGCTTTCTACTGCTATCCTTTTATAGCTATCTACTAGTAGAGTTATCCAGAGTGTTCTACTGGCTAAGACTTACATATGTAATGTACTCCTAGAACATACTAGAACATACCAGCACCTACAGTACTACTAGAAGGTACTAGCTAACTCCTGAGCAAGAATTACTCTAACAATTCTCCCCCTAATCCTTGCTCTTCATGCTTGACTTGATTTGGACCATTCCAATTCTAGCTCTCAGCTCCTGAAACTTCACTCGCCCAAGTGATTTTGTCAAAATATCAGCGAGCTGATTTGAAGTATTGATGAAGCTGGCGTTGATGCTTCCATCTTCCAAGCAGCCTCTAATGAAGTGGTACCGAATATCGATATGTTTGCTGCGCTCATGGAAGACTGGATTTTTGGCTAATGCCAGGGCAGACTTGTTGTCCACCATTAGCTCAACTGTCTCGGCTTTTCTTCCTTGAAGTTCTCCAAGAAGTCGAGCCAGCCAAATACCTTGAGTTGCTGCAGTTGTGGCCGCGACATATTCTGCCTCGCATGAAGACAGAGCAACCACCCTTTGCTTGAGAGATTGCCAACTCACCAAGCAGTTGCCGAGGAAGAACAGATTGCCGCTCGTGCTCTTCCTAGTGTCAATGTCACCGGCTAGGTCGCTGTCGCTGTAACCAATTAGATGTGCATCCTTTGTCTTCCGTCGGTAGTGAAGACCATAGTGGGTCGTGCCAGCGACGTAGCGAAGAATTCTCTTCACCGCCATCATATGCTCCTTCGTGGGTCGTTCCATGAAATGACTGACGAACCCAACAGCAAATGCCAGGTCTGGCCTGGTGTGGACGAGGTAGCGTAGGCTGCCAACGATTTGTCGGTACTTCGTAGCATCCACCTCTTTTGTTGTACTTTCACGGCTAAGCTTGAGCCGCTCCTCCATTGGAGTGTGTGCTGGATTGCATCCTTCCATTCCACCCAGCTGTAGGATGCGCGAGGCATAGTGTGCTTGACATAGGCTGATGCCATCGCCGTGCTGCTGGACTTCAATTCCGAGATAGAATGACAACAATCCAAGGTCACTCATTTGGAATTTTGTCTTCATCTCGGCCTTGAAACTCTCAATTGCTCCCTTGGACGAACCTGTGATGATCAGATCATCCACATATACTCCAATGAGCAAGATTGCGTCACCCGTGATGCGCCGGTAGATTGCGTGCTCGTGCTCGCTCTGCTTGAAACCCATTTCTTTGAGCGTGGAGTCGAGCTTCGCATTCCATGCCCGCGGAGCTTGCCGCAAACCATAGAGGGCCTTGCGCAGCCGTAGGACTTTTCCTTCTTCTCCGGTGACGACGAAACCCGGTGGCTGCTTCACATAGACCTCCTCCTTCAGTTCTCCATTGAGGAAGGCTGATTTTACGTCCATGTGGTGGACGGGCCACCCCTCCTGGGCAGCCAAAGCAAGCAGCAGCCGGATTGATTCCATGCGAGCGACGGGAGCAAAGACTTCATCAAAGTCTATGCCGGCTTGCTGGACGAAGCCACGAGCGACCAACCGTGCTTTGTGTTTGATGACTTCGCCGGCTTCATTTTTCTTCAACTTATAGACCCATTTGAGGCCTATTGGTTGATGCCCGTGTGGCAGGTCAACAAGCTCCCATGTGTTGTTTCGCTCCACTGCTTCAATTTCCTCGCGCATGGCTGCCTGCCATGCCTTGTCGCGCTCGGCCTGCGAATGAGCACGGCTCCCCGTGCTGGCCAAGTGTAGCTCGAGTCGAGGTTGCGCGGTACGAGCCCAGGCACTGGTTCGTCTCCAATCAGGTTTTCGACCCTGCGATAGCGAACCGGTGTGTCTCCATGCGCAGCATCCAGTCGGTCATCATCATCTGCTAGTGGCGTGACGAAAACCGGGGTTGATGCGGTTGCAACACTTGTTGCTGGAGCTGATGGAGGTGTTGGTGGGGCGTTGGTTGAGGCACCTTGAGCCCCACGTCTCGAAGACAGAGATCTGTCCCCCGCTGAACTGGACACCTGGCTAGGCAGTCTTGTGGCATGACAGCTGATATACTCCACGTCAAAGTTGCTGCTGGGGATTTCGCCGCCATCTGCTGCCCAATCCCAACCTCGCTCTTCATCAAAGATGACATCACGAGCGATGCGAACACGCCTTGTGGCTGGGTCCAACAGTCTGTATGCCTTTACTCCATCCTCATAGCCAATGAAGACAGCGGGAGAGCTGCGGTCATCGAGCTTGCGTAGGTTCCCCTGTTCCTTGACATATGCCAAGCACCCAAAGGTGCGAAGGTAGTGGACAGCCGGCTTGCGGCCATGCCACGCCTCGTAAGGAGTCTTTCCTGTGAGGGCTTTGGTGGGAGCTCGGTTTAGGAGGAAGACAGCAGTGCTGACCGCCTCCCCCCAAAATTCAGCTGGCATACTCCTCTGTTTCAGCAAAGAACGTGCCATTGCCACCACTGTTTGGTTCCGCCTCTCGACGACGCCATTCTGCTGTGGGGCGTATGGCGCGGAGAAGTGGCGCTCGATTCCGTCATCAGCGCAATAGGATGCAAAATCTGTTGAGGTGAACTCACCGCCGTTGTCCGTGCGGAACACACGCAGTTTGCGTCCGCTTTGAGCTTCTGCTGCTGCCTGAACTCTTTTGATGGCATCTGCTGCATCATTCTTGGCTGCCAGGAGCATCACCCACATGTAGCGAGTGGCGTCATCCACCAACAGCAAGAAGTAGCGCCGGCCTCCAGGTGTCGCCGGCGAAATGGGACCGCAGATGTCGCCGTGGACAAGCTCAAGTGGCTCCTGTGCACGATACCTTGCTTGCCGAGGGAACGGGCTGCGGCGATGCTTCGTGATGACGCATGTGTCGCAGAACTGCTCCACGTGTTCCAGCCGTGGCAGCCCACATGCCATGGCGAGGCGTCCCATCTTCTCCAAAGCATCAAAGTTGAGATGCCCAAATCGCTCATGCCAGCGCCAAGCAATATCATCGCGGCGGGCAGAGAGACAAATTGGCCGCGCAATCTCAAGATGGAGGAGATAGAGGCGATTCCGGCCGCGTGTGACCCGAACAAGGAGTCGTCCTTGCTGATCCCATATGCGAAGCACACCTCTCCTGATCAGCACGCATGCGTCGCTCTCGTCAAGTTGACCAATGCTGATGATCGAGTTCTTCAGGCGTGGGATGTAGTAGACGCCGCTGAGAGCCTTGTGTTCACCATTTCTGCCTGCAAAGATGTTGGTGCCCATGCCCTTGATTTCCACGACCGAGCCATCGCCGAATTTGACAGTGCCGGTGATTGTACGGTTAATTTCAGCAAAGGCGTCTCGATGGCCCGTCATGTGATTTGTAGCGCCGGTGTCGAGGTACCAGCCCTCGATTCGTTCTTCGTCGCTGCTCGTCCCAAGGTAAGCTTTTGCCTTCGGCTCGTCGATGTGAAGAGGAACATGCTCTGGAGCTGTGATGGTGCTATCCTGCACCACAATGGCCTGGGCTGGAGCAACATTCTGCTGCACCACCATGGCAGCTGGAGCTTCACTTTTCTCCACCGGCATGGCTGGAGCTGGAGTAGTGCTTTGTTGCACCACCATGGCTGGTGCAGACCTGCGCCATGAGGAGTGCAGGCTCCTCATCATCTTCCTCTGCTTCGGCCAGGTATGCCCTGTTTCTCCGGGGTTGCCTGCAATCCTTGGCCCAATGGCCGCGACGGCCGCAGTTGTGGCATGTGTCATCTCGCGGGCCGTCCCTAGCCGCTGCACGATCGTCGTTGCCTTCTCCAACCTTCTTACGTGGTGGCCGTCGTTGTCGCTGTCCGCTGCTGCGTGCAGGCCTGGAGGAGCTGCCTCCTTGGCGCCCCTTCATCCTCTCTAGCCATTGCTCCTCAGTGAGTAGGAGCTTGCCCTGCTCACGCGCCGGCTCAGGCGACTCGAGACGATCCTCAGCTGCCTTCAACCGGCCGGTGACTTCCTCCAATGACATATCAGAAGTGTCAAGGAGGGTCTCGATCGCAAGGGCTATCTGCGACAGCCTTGGCGGCACAACCCGCAAAAACTTCTCGACGACTTGAGTTTCGTCGATTGGTGCTCCGAGCGTGGCGAGGCTTGTGACGAGGTTCGTAAGTCGTAGCGCGAAATCATCAACAGACTCCCCGTCGCGGAATGAGATCATCTCAAATTCCTTCTTTAGCTGCTGCACCTTGCCCTTCCGCATGCGATCTGAACCGACGCGCATGGCTCGAATCGCCTCCCACGCCTCCTTCGCTGTCCGCTTGACGGCTAGTCCAGCCATCATTTCTGGTGGCACCGCTTGCAAGATGGCCTCCAGCGCCATTCGATCTTCCTGGTAGTCGTCGGCGCCGAGCTCAATTGCATCCCAGATGCCCCGAGCCTGCAGCTTCACCTTCATGAGGAGGCTCCATTCGGTGTAGTTCGTCCGCGTCAGCATCGGGTAACTGCCACCGCCGACGTCCTTCACGACTCGCTCGACCACAACCTCGCGCCTTCCTGCTTCACGGTAGCGCGGTCGTCTTGGTGGTGGTGAAGGGGAACGGCGCCGTGGCTGGCGAGGCGGACTGCCAGCAACACCTCCAACTGGAGCTGACACCATCTCTCAGGATCCTATCTTCACCAAGGCTCTATCTTCACCAAGGCTCTGATACCAATTGTTAGCCTTGCTAGCTAGCTCACAGGTAGTGTAGTGTGTGGGAAGTGGTCTGGTTTTGTGATGCTGCCAAAAGCTTCATGCAGCTTGTATTGCATAGTGCTATTTATAGGATACAGGCTAGGTACAACATGTAGCCTTCTAGAGCTTTCTACTGCTATCCTTTTATAGCTATCTACTAGTAGAGTTATCCAGAGTGTTCTACTGGCTAAGACTTACATATGTAATGTACTCCTAGAACATACTAGAACATACCAGCACCTACAGTACTACTAGAAGGTACTAGCTAACTCCTAAGCAAGAATTACTCTAACACTTGGTACGACAGCTGATGGAGAGATATAGGGAGCAAAAGAAGGACCTTCATATGGTGTTCATTGATTTGGAGAAGGCCTATGATAAGATACCTCGGAATGTCATGTGGTGGGCCTTGGAGAAACACAAAGTCCCAATAAAGTACATTACCCTCATCAAGGATATGTATGATAATGTTGTGACAAGAGTTCGAACAAGTGATGGCGACACTGATGACTTTCCAATTAGCATAGGGCTACACCAAGGGTCAGCTTTGAGCCCTTATCTTTTTGATTTGGTGATGGATGAGGTTACAAGGGATATACAAGGAGATATCCCATGGTGTATGCTCTTTGCGGATGATGTGGTGCTAGTCGATGATAGTCGAACGGGGGTTAATAGAAAGTTAGAGTTGTGGAGGCGAACTCTAGAATCGAAAGGTTTTAGGCTTAGTAGAACTAAAACTGAATACATGAGGTGCAGTTTCAGTTCTACTAGGCACGACGAGGGAGAGGTTAGCCTTGATGGGCAGGTGGTACCGAAGAGAGATACTTTTCGATATTTGGGGTCCATGTTGCAGAACGATGGCGACATCGATGAAGATGTGGGCCACCGAATCAAGGCTGGTTGGATGAAGTGGCGCCAAGCTTCTGGCGTACTCTGTGACAAGAGAGTGCCACAAAAGCTAAAAGGCAGGTTTTATAGGACAGCTATCCGACCTGCGATGTTGTATGGCGCGGAGTGTTGGCCAACAAAGAGACGACATATCCAACAGTTAAGTGGAGATGCGCATGTTGAGATGGATATGTGGCCACACAAGAAAGGATCGGGTACGGAATGACGTTATACGGGAGAGAGTTGAGGTAGCACCGATTGAAGAGAAGCTGATCCAACATCGTCTCAGATGGTTTGGACATATCCAACGGAGGCCTCAGGAAGCGCCAGTGCATAGCGGACGGATAAAGCGTGCTGATAATGTTAAGAGGGGTCGTGGTAGACCAAACTTGACATGGGAGGAGTCCGTTAAGAGAGACCTGAAGGTTTGGAATATCGACAAAGATTTAGCCATGGACAGGGGTGCGTGGAAGTTAGCTATCCACGTTCCGGAACCATGACTTGGCTTCGAGATCTTATGGGTTTCAACTCTAGCCTACCCCAACTTGTTTGGGACTGAAAGGCTTCGTTGTTTTTGTTGTTGTTGTTGTTGTTGTTGTTGTTGTGTATTACACCAACATTCTATCAAGACAAAATTAAGCATGGGAAAACATCATTTCAGTAAGAAAAGGCACCTGGGAAATATATTTGCAGACTATCAGATGAACTGGAATCTGCACTGATGACAATTCCTTCCCACCAGCCGCTGAACTGCCAGACATCAACAGCACTTCCAGGTAAAAGAGCAGTGTCATCAACCAAAGTATTTTGTTGAGGACGTGGCCTGATTCTGAGCCTGCCTGGGCATCTTAGTCCAAGTTTATCAGGAAGAGCCAATGTAGAGGCAGGTACACGCTCCTACACAGCAGAATAAGAGAAGTTCAACTGACACGGCAAGAAAGAACCTCATCCGTGCTATCAAAATATACACTTATGCAGGAAAAACAGAATAAATTGCAATATTAGGGAAAATAGAAGGAGTAACAAGATGCCAAATATTGTGATAAATTTTCCCTTCAAATACAAATCCAACTTAATGGTCATACTAAGATAAGTTAGTCATACCTCCAGTCTACCACAATCATCAGCATTTTGGAGATCATCATATTGAATCTTCAGTTTGTTATGACTAGTACATGGCTTCAGAACTGTACACCTGAACCAGCAGCCTACAATGCCGCTGTCCTGAGACAAGACCTCTATCTTGTCGCCAACACTGTAGGTTGGCACATGCTGATTCTGGGGGCCTATAAACTTAACTGAGATATGTTTTCCAGGAGATTGCTTATTATTTAGGTTCTGATAAGATGGTATAGAATCTGCTTGTGGGCCTCGGCAGATTTTGGTACCCAAACATTTTGAATAAAGCCTCTCAAACTCCTTCGAAAACTTGGTCTTCCCAGGTGAGCAATGTTTGACTACCCTTATGATATCAGATCCATCCTTTTCTTTCTCAGGTGAAACTTTCAACGACAAAACAGCAGCTTGACTAAAATATCCACGCAATGTTCTCAAGTCAAAGTGCTTAAATTTATTTTTGCTGTACTGACGAAAGCAGAAACGCATCCCCACCAAAGAACAATTTGGCAATGTGTCCAGACATTTTTCATAATGCTCGGGGGTTAAAACTGTTGCAATATCATCGACACACTCAACACTGATTACTTGAGAATAAGAAGTGATGAAAACTTCACAAGGATGAGGAGCAGGAGGAGGTATAGCACAAGCAAATTCCTGGTTCTGGTGAAACCAACGCACTTTAACCTTCTTAAGTCCCTTCTTATCTTCATACATATCCTCCAAGTATGCGAGATAGCGATTTTCCTCCTCCGACATGACAAGTGCAAAAGAGTGGGTCTGCCAAATTAGACATCATACACAATTAAATAATGATCCAGAAGCTGAGTTTACAGAGAGTCCATAAAAAAACTTACAGATATTGTGGTTCCATTACGACAAAAGGCTTGATAGTGCTGAAGCTGCTTGCTACAGGTCCAGAACGGACCAGACCACATAATATCCGAACTGCAAGTTTTTCCCTAACAACGTAATTGAAAAATTATCAACATGTTTGCAAAAGATGTAGAGAAACCATATGCAAAGTTACAAATGATTGCATACCAGATTGTGACACACAAAGCTACCAGTTTCACTGTATCCATCTAATCCAACATCATTGCCCATACGAGGTCCAAATTTTGAAAAATCTGGAATGAACAAGCTATCAGATATTAATATCACTGAGGCACAAAAATAATACAGGTGTTGATCATACAAGTTATATACTTATATGTCGAACATGAATGGCCAGACAGGTAATCGAAACATTATGCGTAAGAAATGCAGCCAGGAAAAGAATAACTGCAAAGAACGTGAAGAAGCTCAGAAGGTCCATCTCCTTCCCATGGGATCATATACAAAGAAGCGATTTTCCCAATTAGCATTCTGGCATACTTATTAAATATATGAGAATATAGTGAGACAGTAATTTTTTTTTTTGCCAAGACAGAGGGAGTTCTATTACTAAAATTGTTTACAGCTTGAAGCCTTGGACTTTGCTACTAAATGTATATTTTTTTCTTTGAAACTATCCAATCGAGCTCGCACTCCTATGGCCTTTTCATTCCATCCAGCAATATGGCATTTTTATACTACGGTGGGAAAAGGACACATAATTGATCTTATCCAGCCCATTGTCACTCCTACCACCAACAAGTTGAATAGAAAGCATAGGTGGTTTATATCTTCAGCAGCAAATAAATGAAGATAACTGATAAGAATATAACTGAATCTTAACTAGTATGAAGATGCTTGTGGCCACGGGAGTCATCTCAAGTGTGGTGGTGCAGGCCGAGCTTTGGTAATCAAGGGCTGATGAAGACATCTTGGAGCGGGTTAAAGCTCTCATCAGTTCCCAGGTGTCCTTGGTGAAGCACTTGGTATTCTTAGTGGTTGTCAGTTACTGAAGTGAATTGTACTTTGCTAAGCTGCTAGGTTGCCGAGTACTTCCTGTTATCACTATAATACTTCTCTTGCAAATTGGAGTCTGTGTCATTCTACAAGGCCTCTTTGTCTGGCTTTCTAATCAAGGTTCGACCATGGTTATTTTTTCTCTAAATAAACAAGGGTATGTTTATGCCCAAAACCTACCCTACTGAATTCTCGGTCCTGACCAAAACATTGTACCTTATTTGGATGGTTTCCAAGTTTCCTGGCACGCCCTTGCCTCTAGGGATGTGCAAAATGAACTAGCCTAAACCGTCTAAACTGTGAAACCATATTTTCACAATCATGGACAGGCAAAACCTTGATAAAAAAATCCATCACATCCTAGTGAACTAACCACAAAGATGTTCCGCAGTTCTTTCCTGAAGGCATTATTAGAACTAGATGAGTTTGCTACGTTAAATCTTAGTGCTGTTTAAAAATCGTTCCTGGTAACTGGTACTGGTATGATTATGCAGTACACACATACTAAAAATGTGTGTAAAATTTTCCCTGCTTCCACAATTTTGAATTTTCCCTACTCAGGGGCGTTTATTGCCAGTTTCTAAGATACACAGCCCCGTGACTTACTGCACAATCTTGTATTCATGTATGTATGGTTGTTCATGCTTTAATGAAGAGGTCTCCGATTTTGCCAAACCGTAAAAGCAAGGAATGGGCATGCCTACTTGTCCCCCTTCCTAGTTGTAAAATCACGGTTGAATGGACTCATGGGAATGTCTGTAGAGTGCAATAGAAACCATGTTATCGCATATCACATCTTACCAATCATCCAACAGACTATCAAGTGGTCATCCAAAGGTTTATGCTAATGAATGTTACCGCAATTCAGTTTGAGATAAAATTTGAGCAGAGGACCTCAACTATGCCGTTTAGGTCTTTTTAATTTGTATATTACAGACGGACATGCCCTTTAAAGGTTTGAACATGCCTGATTGTGTCAATCTCAAAACAAGCTTCTCTAGTGAGGACTGATGTAGCAAAACTATGCAAGTTATAATTTATAGAAAAATATCAATGCCGAGATAAATAATTGTGGCTAAGTTTCTAGGTTTCAGAAACACTACACAGCATAGCATTTTAACTTGAAGAAACAACAATAACAGATGGTATCAGCCGAATTCATGTACTAGTACCAAATGTTTAGAAACAGAGGAGATGGGAGTTACTTGATGTGAGGGTCTTGGCCGGAAGGAAAGACTCGAGCCAATCCACCACCTCACGGCGTGAGCGCCACTTGCGGGCGAACATCCCCTGGCCATCAGCACCGCCGGAACCCTCGGGCCCATGGAAGTCCTCCGACACGACGTAGAGCATGTGGCGCAGGCTCCGCTCCTTGCCGACGACCGCAAGGTGGGGCACGCCCGCGGCGTCCTCCAGGTAGTAATGCACGACGCGGCTGCCCTTCTCCTGCGAGAGGAACTCCTCCCTCCACCTCACGAACTCCGGGCCGTCGTCCTCCCTCGCCATCCTTGCAGGACGCGCGCGCGCGCCCGGAGACAAAAGAAGGGGCCTTTGGCGGCAGGGAAAGCGGGAATTGCGCGGGGAGCTTCAGATTAGCGAGGGAAAGTGGGGGTTGGGGAAGGGCGGCGGCCGGGGATTCGTTGCAATCCCCGGGGGAGGAGGATGTGTGGGGCTTCAAGGGGACTTGGGGGCGGTTCTGGCAGGCCAAATCGGCTTGAATCGGAAGGGGTTCAGGCAGACCAAGAAGCCTTCCATGGAACCAGGGGCAGCCGCCGGCGGGTTCTTGGGCTGGTTTGCCCACCAGAAACTGTCAAAAAAAAATCCAAGAAAGATGGCGGCGGCGGCGTTGTCGGAGGAGCGGCAGCAGGGAGGCGGAGTGCGTGGAAGAACAGCCCTCCCGAGAAGGCGGGGGCGGCGGAGGAGGAGCGAGAAGGGAGGTGGGAGGGGAGGGGAGGCGGACAGGTGGGAAGGAGGAGGGTGAGGGAGGGTGGGTGCTTGAAAGAGGAATCTACTGTGTTCCCCCGTCTCTTTTTCTCTGTCCCGCATCTCGCGTGGTTTTCCTTGGGGCTGAACACGAAAAGTGCTTGGGTTTTTCCCTGGTCTGGTAAAACTTAGAAGAAAAAACAAGGTCAAAAACAGCGTGACATGACACTTTTTTTTTCCAAATTTCACCAATCTATTAAAAATCATCAAGTAGTAGTACAGAGAAGAATAAAAATTACAAATAGGTCTTTAGACCACCTAATGAAGACTACAATCACTAGCACAAGCCGAAGGCGCGCTGCCGTCATCACTCCTCCATCACTGAAGTCGGAAAAAAACTTGTCTTAGTAGAGCTTGTTGTAACACACAGACGGAAAGTCGTTGAGCTAAGGGTACAAAGGACCAGCACACTAGAGCAGCAATCATCGCCATTACTAATAATCGTAGATCGGAAGAGACTGATCTGAAAACACACAAACGAACACGAAAAACGGCTAGATCCTACGAGATCTGCCGGACATACGACTCCACGCGTCCTCCAGCGACGCTAAATGCACCACAAGAGCGAGGATAGAGCGGGGAGGATCTTATTCTAACTTCAGGACGTAGCCGCCGCATCAACATCCTGAAGAAGACACTAAAAAATAGACTGAACAAAGAACGAAAAACCTTCCGCCGCAAGAGGCCGTGGTCCGACACACCTCCAAGGCCCAAGGCCACCGGAGACGGAGCGGACCGGTGTCGTCGCCGGCGAGAGGGGTGGAACCCTAGATGGGTTTTGATTGTCGCCTGATACGTCTCCAACGTATCTATAATTTCTTATGTTTCATGCTAGTTTTATGATATTACCTACATGTTTTGTTCACACTTTATATCGTTTTGATGCGTTTTCCGGAACTAACCTATTAACAAGATGCCGAAGTGTCAGTTCCTGTTTTCTGCTGTTTTTGGTTCCAGAAATTCTACAAAGGAAATATTCTCGGAATTGGACGAAATCAACGCCCAGTATCTTATTTTTCTCGGAAGCTTCCAGAGCGCCGAAGAGGGGCCAGAGGGGAGCCAGGGGGGCCCCACCCCACAAGGCGGCGCGGCCAAGGGGGGGGGCGCGCCCCCCTATGGTGTGGCCCCACCAGGACTCCTCTGAGGCTGCCATTTCGCCTACTTAAAGCCTCCGTCGCGAAAACCCTAAGAGAATAAGCCACGGGACGAGAAAAGTTACGCAGCCGCCGCCATCGCGAAGCCAAGTTCGGGGGACAAAAGTCTCTGTTTCGGCACGCCGCCGGGACAGGGAAGTGCCCCCGGAAGGCATCTCCATCGACATCACCGCCATCTTCATCGCCATTGTTGTCTCCTATGATGAGGAGGGAGTAGTTCTCCCCCGAGGCTGAGGGCTCTACCGGTAGCTATGTGGTTCATCTCTCTCTCCCATGGTGTGATCTTTATGTGATCATGAGCTTTGTATCACTATTAATCTATGTGCTACTCTAGTGATGTTATTAAAGTAGTCTATTCCTCCTCCATGATGTAATGTTGACAGTGTGTGCATCATGTAGTACTTGGCGGGGTTATGATTGTAATCTCTTGTAGATTATGGAGTTAACTATTACTATGATAGTATTGATGTGATCTATTCCCCCTTTCATAGCTATTGGTGACGGTGTGTATGCTATGTTAGTACTCGGTCTAAATTGCAACGGTCTATTATGCTCTAGAGGTTACTTAAATATGAATTCCGAATGTTGTGGAGCTTGTTTACTCCGGCTTGAGGGAGCTCTTCTAGCCCTACACAATGAATGGTGTTTGTTATCAAACAAGAGAGTGTATGTAGCACAAGTGAGGAGATGTTATTTATTTGTTATGTGATCAATGTTGAGAGTGTCCACTAGTGAAAGTATGATCCCTAGGCCTTGTTTCCAAATACTGCAAACATCGCTTGTTTACTGTTTTACTGCATCTTTACTTCCTGCAATATTACCACCATCTATACCACCTGTATTTCACTATCTCTTCGCCGAACTAGTGCACCTATATATCTGACAAGTGTATTAGGTGTGTTGGGGACACAAGAGACTTCTTGTATCGTAATTGCAGGGTTGCTTGAGAGGGATATCTCTGACCTCTACCTCCCTAAGTTCGATAAACCTTGGGTGATTCACTTAAGGGAAACTTGCTGCTGTTCTACAAACCTCTGCTCTTGGAGGCTCAACACTGTCTACAGGAATAGAAGCGTGCGTAGACATCAAGCTATTTTCTGGCGCCGTTGCCGGGGAGGTAAGGTAAAAGGTATTCACATCCTCCGACTACTAGGCTATTTCCTAGCACTGTTGCCGGTGTGTAAGTGCTCGAAAGTATTTCCTTTAGATCCTACAATTATATCTTTTTGTTTCTTGTTTTCACTAGTTAGGCTTAATGGAAAACAACAACAAAATGAGAGATCTTTATGAACTTTATCTTGAATTAGGACATGATGTGTTTGAAGAGAGAATTAAAAAACCCATGGAACTTTATATGCATGCTAATGGGAATGTTATTAGTATGAATGCTTTGAACACCATTGTTGCTAATGCTATGAAAAATTCTAAGCTTGGGGAAGCTGGTTTTGATGAGCATGATATTTTTAGTCCCCCAAGTTTTGAGGAGAAAATTTTCTTTGATGATACTTTACCTCCTATTTATGATGATTATAATGATAGTGGTATTTTGGTGCCACCTACTATGGAGGATAAAGGTTATCATGATTATACCATGCCTGCAATTTATGATGATTACAATGATGGTTATGGTAGTTTTACTCCCACTATTACTAATAAAATTGATTATGCTTATGTGGAGAGTAATGATACTTTTATGCATGTGAATAAGAATGCTTTATGTGATACTTATATTGTTGAGTTTGTTCATGATGCCACTGAAAGTTATTATGAGAGAGGGAAACATGGTTATATGCATCTTAATAATATTAAGTTTCCCCTCTTTATGTTGAGAATCTTGAAGTTGCGCTTGTGTTGCCTTTCTATGCTTGTTGCATTATGCTTACATGACTTGTTTATTTACAAGATTCCTTTCCATAGGAAGTGGGTTAGGTTTAAATGTGTTTTGAATTTTCTTCTTGATGCTCTCTTTTGCTTCAACTCTTATTTCTTGCGCGAGCATCATTAAAATTACTGAGCCCATCTTAATGGCTATAAAGAAAGCACTTCTTGGGAGATAACCCATGTTTTTATTTTGATACTGTTTTGTTGAGTCTTGGAAGTTGTTACTACTGTAGCAACCTCTCCTTATCTTTATTTTATTGCATTGTTGTGCCAAGTAAAGTCTTTGATAGTAGGGTTGATACTAGATTTGGATTACTGCGCAGAAACAGATTTCTTACTGTCACGAAATTGAGCTGTCCCGTCTGTAGGTAACTCAGAAAAATCTGCCAATTTACATGCGTGATCCTCAGATATGTACGCAACTTTCATTCAATTTGAGCTTTTTCATCTGAGCAAGTTAAGTGTCCCAGAAAAATTCGTCTTTACGGACTGTTCTGTTTTGACAGATTCTGCCTTTTATTTCGCATTGCCTCTTTTACTATGTTGAATGTATTTCTTTGTTCCATGAACTTCCAGTAGCTTTGGGCAATGTCCAGAAGTGTTAAGAATGATTGTGTTACCTCTGAACATGTGATATTTTGATTATGCACTAACCCTCTAATGAGTTTGTTTCGAGTTTGGTGTGGAGGAAGTTTTCAAGGGTCAAGAGAGGAGGATGATATAATGTGATCAAGAAGAGTGAAGAGTCTAATCTTGGGGATGCCCCCGTGGTTCATCCCTGCATATTAGAAGACCCAAGCGTCTAAGCTTGGGGATGCCCAAGGCATCTCCTTCTTCATCAACAACTTATCAGGTCATCTCTAGTGAAACTATATTTTTATTCCATCACATCTTATGTACTTTACTTGGAGCGTCTGTGTGCTTTTATTTTCGTTTTGTTATTTTTCATTCTCTGAATAAATTCGTGCTTGTGTGGGAGAGAGACACGCTCCGCTTTTTCATATGAACACTGGTGTTCTTAGTTCTATCTTTAATGTTCATGGCGGAGTTAAAAACCGCTTCGTTAATTGTTATATGGTTGGAAACAGAAAATGCTTCATGTGGTAATTAGCATATTGTCTTGAATAATTTGATACTTGGCAATTGTTGTGCTCAAATAGATCATGTTTAAGCTCTTGCATCATGTACTTTGCACCTACTAATGAAGAACTACCATAGAGCTTGTTAAAATTTGGTTTGCATGATTGGTCTCTCTAGAGTCTAGATATTTTCTGGTGAAGTGTTTGAACAACAAGGAAGATAGTGTAGAGTCTTATAATGCTTGCAATATGTTCTTATGTAAGTTTTGCTGTACCGGTTCATACTTGTGTTTGCTTCAAACAACCTTGCTAGCCAAAGCCTTGTATTGAGAGGGAATTCTTCTCGTGCATCCAAATCCTTGAGCCAAAAATTCATGCCATTTGTGTCCACCATACCTACCTACTACATGGTATTTCTCTGCCATTCCAAAGTACATTACTTGAGTGCTACCTTTAAAATTCTACTCTTTGTCTTTGCAATATATAGCTCATGGGAAAATAGCCTTAAAAACTATTGTGGTAAAGAATATGTAGCTTATGTATCTTATTTCTTATAAGTTGCTTGTTGAGCGATAACCATGTTTCTGGGGACGCCATCAACTTTTACACCTTTGTTGAATATCATGTGAGTTGCTATGCATGTTCGTCTTGTCTGAAGTAAGGGCGATTTTCATGATCAAATGGTTTGAGTATGCATATTGTTAGAGAAGAACATTGGGTCGCTAACTAAAGCCATGAATCATGGTGGAAGTTTCAGTTTGGACACTAATCCTCAATCTCTTATGAGAATATTATTTGTTGTTGAATGCTTAAGCATTAAAAGAGGAGTCCATTATCTGTTGTCTATGTTGTCCCGGTATGGATGTCTAAGTTGAGAATAATCAAAAGCGAGAAATCCAATGCGAACTTTCTCCTTAGACCTTTGTACATGCGGCATAGAGGTACCCCTTTGTGACACTTGGTTGAAACATATGTTATGCAATGATAATCCGTGTTAATCCAAGCTAATTAGGACAAGGTGCAAGCACTATTGGTATTCTATGCATGAGGCTTGCAACTTATAAGATGTATTATGCATAACACATATGAATTATTACTACCGTTGACAAAATTGTTTCTATGTTTTCAAAATGAAAAGCTCTAGCACAAAAATAGTAATCCATGCTTCCCTCTGCGAAGGGCCATTCTTTTACTTTATGTTGAGTCAGTTACCTACTTCTTTCTATCTTAGAAGCCAACACTTGTGTCAACTGTGTGCATTGATTCTTACATGTTTACTTATTGCACTTGTTATATTGCTTTATGTTGACAACTATCCATGAGATATACATGTTACAAGTTGAAAGCAATTGCTAAAACTTAATCATCCTTTGTGTTGCTTCAATGCCTTCTACTTTGAATCTATTGCTTTATGAGTTAACTCCTATGCAAGTCCTATTGATGCTTGTCTTGAAAGTACTATTCATGAAAAGTCTTTGCTATATGATTCAATTGTTTAGTCATTATCTTTACCATTGCTTTGAATCACTTCATTCATCTCATATGCTTTACAATAGTATTGATCAAGATCATGTTGGTAGCATGTCACTTAAGAAATTATCCTTGTTATCGTTTACCTACTCGAGGGCGAGTAGGAACTAAGCTTGGGGATGCTTGATACGTCTCCAACGTATCTATAATTTCTTATGTTCCATGATAGTTTTATGACATTACCTACATGTTTTGTTCACACTTTATATCGTTTTGATGCGTTTTCCGGAACTAACCTATTAACAAGATGCCGAAGTGCCAGTTCCTGTTTTCTGCTGTTTTTGGTTCCAGAAATCCTACAAAGGAAATATTCTCGGAATTGGACGAAATCAACGCCCAGTATATTATTTTTCCCGGAAGCTTCCAAAGCACCGAAGAGGGGCCAGAGGGGAGCCAGGGGGGCCCCACCCCACAAGGCGGTGCGCCCAAGGGGGGGGCCTGATGTCTACGCACGCTTCTATTCCTGTAGACAGTGTTGGGCCTCGAAGAGCAGAGGTTTGTAGAATAGCAGCAAGTTTCCCTTAAGTGAATCACCCAAGGTTTATCGAACTTAGGGAGGTAGAGGTCAGAGATATTCCTCTCAAGCAACCCTGCAATTAAGATACAAGAAGTCTCTTGTGTCCCCAACACACCTAATACACTTGTCAGATGTATAGGTGCACTAGTTCGGCGAAGAGATAGTGAAATACAAGTAATATGGATGAATATGAGTGGTAATAGCAATCTGAAATAAATATGGCAGCAAGTAAACATGTAGCAGAACTTATTGGAAACGGTGCCAGAAAATAGCTTGCTGGCGTGGGAGGCAATTCTCTGTGGTGTAACTTTTCTATTCGGGAACAAGGCCTAGGGATCCTACTTTCACTAGTGGACACTCTCAACAATGATCACATAAATAAATAACTTCTCTTCCTTTGTGCTACATACACTCTTTTGTTGGATAACAAACACCATTCATTGTGTAGGGCTACAAGAGCTCCCTCAAGCAGGAGTTAACAAGCGCCACAACATTCGGTGTTCATATTTAAGTAACCTCTAGAGCATAATAGACCGTTGCAATTTAGACCAAGTACTAACATAGCATACACACTGTCACCTTGAAGCTATGAAATGGGGAATAGATCGCATCAATACTATCATAGTAATAGTTAACTTCATAATCTACAGGAGATTACAATCATAACCTATGCCAAGTACTACATGATGCACACACTGTCACCATTACATCATGAAGGAGGAATAGAGTACTTTAATAACATCACTAGAGTAGCACATAGATGATATTCAACTAGATCACAAAGCTCATGATCACATAGAGATCACATGAGAGAGAGAGATGAACCACATAGCTACCGGTACAGCCCTTAGCCTCGAGGGAGAACTACTCCCTCCTCATCATGGGAGACAGCAGCGGCGATGAAGATGGCGGTGGTGTCGATGGAGATGGCTTCCGGGGGCAATTCCCCGTCCCGGCGGTGTGCCGAAACAGAGACTTCTGTCCCCCGAACTTGGCTTCGCGATGGCGGCGGCTGCGTAACTTTTCTCGTCCCGTGGCTTATTGGTGTTGAAGTTTTAGGTCACGACGACTTATATAGGCGAAGAAACGGAGTCGGAAGGGGTCTGGGGGTCCCACACACCAGGGGGGCGCGCCCCCTCCTCTGGCCGCGCCGCCATACTGTGTGGGGGCCATGGGCCTCCCCTCTGGTCCCTCTCCGGTGTTCTGGAAGCTTCGTGGAAATATAAGATCGTGGGCCTTGATTTCGTCCAATTCCGAGAATATTTCCTGTGTAAGATTTCTGAAACCAAAAACAGCAGAAAACAGGAACTGGCACTTCGGCATCTCGTCAATAGGTTAGTTCCGGAAAACGCATAAAAACGATGTAAAGTGTGAATAAAACATGTAGGTATTGTCATAAAACTAGCATGGAACATAAGAAATTATAGATACGTTGGAGACGTATCAAGCATCCCCAAGCTTAGTTCCTACTCACCCTCGAGTAGGTAAACGATAGCAAGGATAATTTCTTAAGTGACATGCTACCTACATAATCTTGATCAATACTATTGTAAAGCATATGAGATGAATGAAGTGATTCAAAGCAATGGTAAAGATAATGACTAAACAACTGAATCATATATCAAAGACTTTTCATGAATAGTACTTTCAAGACAAGCATCAATAAGTCTTGCATAAGAGTTAACTCATAAAGCAATAGATTCAAAGTAAAAGGCATTGAAGCAACACAAAGGATGATTAAGTTTCAGCAATTGCTTTCAACTTGTAACATGTATATCTCATGGATAGTTGTCAACATAAAGCAATATAACAAGTGCAATAGGTAAATATGTAAGAATCAATGCACACAATTGACACAAGTGTTTGCTTCTAAGATAGAAAGAAGTAGGTAAACTGACTCAACATAAAGTAAAAGAATGACCCTTCGCAGAGGGAAGCATGGATTACTATTTTTGTGCTAGAGCTTTTATTTTGAAAACATAGAAACAATTTTGTCAACGGTAGTAATAATTCATATGTGTTATGCATAAGACATCTTATAAGTTGCAAGCCTCATGCATAGAATACCAATAGTGCTCGCACCTTGTCCTAATTAGCTTGGATTAACATGGATTATCATTGCATAACATAAGTTTCAACCAAGTGTCACAAAGGGGTACCTCTATGCCGCCTGTACAAAGGTCCAAGGAGATAGATCGCATTTGATTTCTCATTTTTGATAGATCTCAACAAGGACATCCATACCGGGACAACATAGAAAACAGATAATGGACTCCTCTTTTAATGCATAAGCATTCAACAACAGATAATATTCTCATAAGAGATTGAGGATTAGTGTCCAAACTGAAACTTCCACCATGATTCATGGCTTTAGTTAGCGGCCCAATGTTCTTCTCTAACAATATGCATACTCAAACCATTTGATCATGAAAATCGCCCTTACTTCAGACAAGACGAACATGCATAGCAACTCACATGATATTCAACAAAGGTGTCGAGGGTGCTCCTCGGCAATGCCCTCCGATATGGGCTTAGGGTTGATGGAATCCTGCAAGCTGACACGAGACATCGGTTCACAGACAAGCGGGGAGAGCGATTTACCCAGGTTCGGGGCCCTCGATGAGGTAAAACCCTTACGTCCTGCCTGTCTGTTCTTGATTATGATGATAATGGGTTACAATGGGGTGCCGAATAGTTCGGATGTGATATCGTCGAGATAGCTAAGTTCTAGGGTAACCTAGTTCTGAACTTCTGTTGGCTAAGATCGCTAGGATTGATTGTCCCCCTCGACAGCCCCTCTCCTGGCCTTTATATAGGAGGCCAGGTCTCAAGAGATCTAATCGAGGACGATTAGGTTTACAGTAGATCTATCTCCAGACTTTCCTTGTTCGGCTCCTTCCGTGTCTTGTACTTCAAGGAATCTTCCGCCGCTCCGTCCTAGCGGCCCACCTCGCCATTGAGTGCCTTCATGGGCCTCCAACTAGGAAATATAGGATAGGGCAACATTGGTTAGCCGAAGGGTAATGCCCACGTCAGTAGCCCCCGAGTGTCTAGCCGAAGGTAGTTCGGGTAGAGACTAAAACATGCCTCCATCCAATGCTCTTTTCCTCGATTGTTCTTGTTCTTCTTGAATCTGCATCATCTTCTTCTGTCGGGTGCGCGTCAGCGCTCCCGATGGGAGTAGCCCCCGAGTCTAGGTACGGATGCTTGCAATCCGTGCGTAGACTCAAGTTGTACCACTCGAACATTTTTCTCTGTCGAAGTTTTCCTGCAAGCCTTCGTAGGTCATCCGATATATTTTCCTTATGCAAGGGATAATGAGTAACGTGCCCAACTTTTGCTGGTTAACTGCCGATGGCAAAACAACATTACTCTACACAGAATCAAGTCCCCGGGCATGATCCTGGAGTGCGAAAAAAGTTCTATCGGGTTGATGCGTGTAGTTGACACGTCCGTTGGGAACCCCAAGAGGAAGGTGTGATGCGCATAGTAGCAAGTTTCCCTCAGTAAGAAACCAAGGTTTAATCGAACCAGTAGGAGTCAAGAAGCACGTTGAAGGTTGATGGTGGCGGAGTGTAGTGCGGCGCAACACCAGGGATTCCGGCGCCAACGCGGAACCTGCACAACACAATCACAGAACTTTGCCCCAATGTAACAGCGACGTTGTCAATCTCACCGGCTTGCTGTAAACAAAGGATTATATGTATAGTGTGGATGATGATTGTTTGTTTGCAAAGAACAGTAAAGAACAATTGCAGTAGATTGTATTTCAGATGTAAAGAATAGGACCGGGGTCCACAGTTCACTAGTAGTGTCTCTCCCATAAGATAGCAGATGTTGGGTGAACAAATTACAGTTGGGCAATTGACAAATAAAGAAGGCATAACAATGCACATACATATATCATGATGAGTACTATGAGATTTAATCAGGGCATTACGACAAAGTACATAGACCGCCATCCAGCATGCATCTATGCCTAAAAAGTCCACTTTCAGGTTATCATCCGAACCCCCTCCAGTATTAAGTTGTAAACAACAGATAATTGCATTAAGTATGGTGCGTAATGTAATCAACACAAATATCCTTAGACAAAGCATCGATGTTTTATCCCTAGTGGCAACAGCACATCCACAACCTTAGAACTTTCTGTCACTGTCCCAAATTTAATGGAGGCATGAACCCACTATCGAGCATAAATACTCCCTCTTGGAGTCACAAGTATCAACTTGGCCAGAGCCTCTACTAGCAACGGAGAGCATGCAAGAACATAAATAACATATATGATAGATTGATAATCAACTTGACATAGTATTAAATATTCATCGGATCCCAACAAACACAACATGTAGGATTACAAATAGATGATCTTGATCATGATAGGCAGCTCACAAGATCTAACATGATAGCACAATGAGGAGAAGACGACCATCTAGCTACTGCTATGGACCCATAGTCCAGGGGTGAACTACTCACACATCGATCCGGAGGCGATCATGGTGATGAAGAGACCTCCGGGAGATGATTCCGCTCTCCGGCAGGGTGCCGGAGGCGATCTCCTGAATCCCCCGAGATGTGATTGGCGGCGGCGGCGTCTCTAGAAGGTTTTCCGTATCGTGGCTCTCGGTACTGGGGGTTTCGCGACGGAGGCTTTAAGTAGGCGGAAGGGCAGGTCAGGAGGCCACACGAGGGCCCCACACGCCAGGGCCGCGCGGCCAGCACCTGGGCCGCGCCGCCCTGTTGTGGCGGCGCCTCGTGGCCCCACTTCGTCTCTCCCTCGGACTTCTGGAAGCTTCGTGCAAAAATAGGACCCTGGGCGTTGATTTCGTCCAATTCCGAGAATATTTCCTTACTAGGATTTCTGAAACCAAAAACAGCAAAAACGACAAGAATGGCTCTTCGGCATCTCGTCAATAGGTTAGTGCCGGAAAATGCATAAATATGACATATAATGTGTATAAAACATGTGAGTATCATCATAAAAGTAGCATGGAACATAAGAAATTATACGTTTGGGACGTATCAAGCATCCCCAAGCTTAGTTCCTACTCGCCCTCGAGTAGGTAAACGATAACAAAGATAATTTCTGAAGTGACATGCTATCATAATCTTGATCATACTATTGTAAAGCATATGAGATGAATGCAGAGATTCGAAGCAATGATGAAGATAATGAGTAAACAAATGAATCATATAGCAAAGACTTTTCATGAATAATACTTTCAAGACAAGCATCAATAAGACTTGCATAAGAGTTACTCATAAAGCAATAGATTCAAAGTAAAGGCATTGAAGCAACACAAAGGAAGATATAAGTTTCAGCGGTTGCTTTCAACTTCAACATATATATCTCATGGATAATTGTCAACATAAAGCAATATAACAAGTGCAATAAGTAAACATGTAAGAATCAATGTACACAGTTGATACAAGTGTTTGCTTCTGGGATAGAAAGAATAGGCAAACTGACTCAACAATAAAGTAAAAGATAGGCCCTTCGCAGAGGGAAGCATTGATTACTATATTTGTGCTAGAGCTTTTCATGTTGAAAACAAGAAACAATTTTATCAATGGTAGTAATAAAGCATATGTGTTATGTATAAAACATCTTATAAGTTGCAAGCCTCATGCATAGTATACTAATAGTTCTCGCACCTTGTCCTAATTAGCTTGGATTAACACGGATTATCATTGCATAGCATATGTTTCAACCAAGTGTCACAAAGGGGTACCTCTATGCCGCCTGTACAAAGGTCTAAGGAGAAAGTTCGCATTGGATTTCTCGCTTTTGATTATTCTCAACTTAGACATCCATACCGGGACAACATAGACAACAGATAATGGACTCCTCTTTAATGCATAAGCATTCAACAACAGTTAATATTCTCATAAGAGATTGAGGATTAGCTGTCCACACTGAAACTTCCACCATGAATCATGGCTTTAGTTAGCGGCCCAATGTTCTTCTCTAACAGTATGCATACTCAAACCATTTGATTGTGAGAACCACTGACAAGGTATTAATTTGTCAATGCCTACGGATTGTAGACTAGGGTTTAGTTGGATGTAGAGGGCAAGTAGATCTCGAAGGTTTCAGCCGAAAAGTACTCGATGAATACGAAAACTAGGGTTTGGGAAACAATGATTCGATGCCTTCTGTGTCCCTCGACTCCCCCTTATATAGGAGGCGGAGCCGAGGGATTCGTATTGTACAAGTTACAGAGTCCGGGAAGGTTTCTAACTCCTCCCGCAAGATTACAAATAATGCTTCCTATTACAACTCTAGCTTTCCTTAATAATATCTTGGGCTCCCGAATCTTCTTATTCTTCGGGTAGTGGGCCTTCAGTAAACCCCGGGTACCATCATCGGCAGGCCCATTGGGGATGCCTATGTCAGTAGCTCCCGAGATTTTACTTGAATCGCAGAGTCAGGGAAAATCTCCACTGTTTATTTTTACTCGACAATTCAAAACCTTTCTATATTTCTCCACATAAATTTCTATATTGTGCAGGGATAATGGTAGTTGGGGCTAGTTCATCTGACGGATCAGGTACTAGTTAACTGCTCTAGTGGCAATCCGCAAAAACCTACTTCAAAATCACGTCCCTGGACATGATCTCGGGATACTGGTGTAAACTTCGATAGGTGCCGCTTAAGGTCTTACCATTCTGTCGAGTCCCAGTTATATTTATCGGGTACCTAACGCGTCCGTTAGGATTTTTCTTCGTATCTGTTGATACGGATAAAAGTAGCAAACCGACGTCAGAGACGGTGCCACGCCTCTCAGAATGGATATGGGGTCTTACCTTCGCAAAGTTTTGCGGCATTCAGAAATTGATCGCAACTTTGGCGTTCTGAGAATATATTGTCGAGTGCTTATTCGACTGTTGGAATGGCACATTTTATTGAGTCAAAGATGACTTATATTGCTCTCCCGATGGGAGTATATGCAGAGTTATTTATAACTCGAAATATACTCTTTTGCTCTTCTACCTTTTTTCTTTTCATTCTTTCTTTCTTTGTTATAATTTCATCGGGCACGCGAACAGCGTTCCCGATGGGAGTAGCCCCCGAGGCTACAGCCAAGGACTTGTTCTTGGTTGTAGGCTCCACGCCTTATGCCGCTATATTTTCTTTTTCTCCCGAAGTTTTATAATTTCTCGGGTGCGCGAACAGCGCTCCCGATGGGAGTAGTCCCCGAGGCTATGAACAAATTTTTGTATTTGATCATAGGCTCACGCCGTTTCTATTTTGTCTTTCTTGATCTTTTCATTTTTTCAGAGTAGCCCCCGAGCATTTGATCAAAAACTTGTATTTGATCAAAGGCTCTCCAACATTTTTTCATATCGCCTTTTTATGCCGCTGTTGAGTCAAATTTTTCTCTCTGACAAGGTGATGTTATTGCTGACGATAGCCACGATTGTGAATCCAAAAATGGCGAGAAGTTTTCTCTCACTGCCTTGCGGGCCCAAATTATCCATTATCTTGACACGTCGTGTAGGTGGGGGACACACGTCCTCCGCTTTTCCTGGCGCACGTACCGTAACTTCTCCAGTGTTAAAATACTTTTTTACCCTTGTTTCCATGTGTTTATCATCTGTCACACATTTTTTCCATCCAACGGTCCGCCGCTTCACCGCATCTCTATATAAGACCTCCTTCTTCTTCCTCGAGCACTTCCGCTCACGCCGCTCTCCTGCTCTCCTTTGCAAAAACCTCCGCCTGCGCCCCACAACTTCCTAAGCTCATCTTCTCCAAGCTGCATTCCTGCGCCATTGTTGATGCCACCGCGTCGATTGACCAAGCGCAGCACGCCTGAATCATCAATGGCTGCCGTAGATCTGGGAAGCGTGGAGTGGGAAAGGTCCAAGATTTCCACCCAGGACATCAATCTCTTGAAGAAGCTGGGAATTAGCAAAAAGCCTAAGGCGCTGTGCTTTCCTAGCGAAGAAAGCTACCCAACCCCTCCAATGGGGTATCGGGTAAGTTTCGTCGACCATCTCATCCACGGTCTTTCCGCCCCCATTCATCCTTTCCTCCGTGGATTACTTTTTGTTTATGGTCTTCAACTTCACCACCTCACGCCCAATTCTATCCTTCATATCTCCATTTTCATCACCCTCTGTGAGGCCTTCCTTGGCGTTCAGCCTAACTGGGCGCTATGGAAGCGCATTTTCTTTTGTCGCCGCAATGGCTCTCCCAATGTCGCCTATAATATAGGCGGCGTTGTTATTTCTGTACGCCCCACTGTCGATTACTTCGACGTCAAACTCCCTGACTCAGTTCAAGGGTGGCGCAAGAAGTGGTTGTACATTCAAGAGGAGAACCATGGATGCGCTGAAGAAAAACATCCCTCCTTTCGATGGTGCCGAAAAAATCCTTCGCCGCCGCTCCTGGGATGCAGAGGCTACCGAGGAAGAAAAAACATCGACAGAGGCCTTGATGACTCGCATCCATGAGTTGCAAAATACTCGCGGCGAAGAATTGTCAGGTATCCAAATCACAGCGTATTTTCTTAGAACCAGAGTGCAGCCTCTTCAGGCTCGCAAAAATCCTCTACGGAAGTATCTTTGGCGACGAGGACGCAGATCGGCTGTCGGTGGATTTGGAGGTCAAGGATTTAGAAAAGCTTGTCCGAAAAATCTCTTCTCTCAGCAAAAAAGATTCTGTCCCTTCTTCCTGTCGTGTAAAACCGTACAGCGCCACCAATGCGCTTCCCGAGGTAATTTTTATCGGTTGATTTGTTATTGCCTTGCTATTTTTCTGTAACTCCTTTTTTTGACATCTTCCCCTGTTTTTATATAGAACCATCCAAATCTTGTCTCGCTTCCTCCCCTTCCTGAAGGTGGAGAAGTCGAGGAAAGGGCCGTTGTTACCGACGACAACCAAGATGCCCCCTCTTTTGTGAATGAACCCGCAGATTCTCGAAAATCTGCGGGATCTGTTGAAAAGGAGGCTGCCTCTGAAGGCATCGCATCAGCACAATCTCCTCCTCCTGCTGTTTCTCCAAAGAATAAAAGGAAAAGGAGTGATGTCGAAGACTCCGGCACCTCCAAAGCCGAAGAAGCTGTTCCTCCACATCAGAAGGCAGCTTATGATCCATACCTTGAGGCCCTCATCAGTTCGTAAGTTACCTTTTTCTCTCTTTATTTTTTTTATTTTTGTACTCGAAGATTTTTTCCTATCTTGCTTTTTATGCTGCCAACCTTTATTCGCAGTGATGATGAGGAAGAAGTACCAGCTGTTGATGTGGCTGCTCGAACGAGCACGTCACGTACTCTAGTTGTTTCAGAAACGCCAGTTGAAGGAGAGGAATCCTCGCCCCCTCAACAAAACATCGGCGCTTCTACTCCTCCTTCAAGCCCCCTTGTCCCTTCACCGAAAAGGGCAAGGGTTGAAACAATCCCGGAGCCTACTCTTCAATTGAGTAGCTCCTCTAACCCTCTCTTGGATGATGTAAGTTCTTAATTTTCGTATCACTGTCTATATTTCCTCTGTTTGCTTCTTTATGCTATCATATTTTTCCCATACCGACATTTTCTTTCTTTGTCCTTCTTTGACAGCCTATGATCAAAGAGCTTATTCGTATTGGTGCCCAATTCATTGGGTATCGTGAGTATGCGAGTAAGACTGAAGGTAATGCCTTGCTGCTTCTTTTTGCCCTTGCTTTCTTACTCCTTTGTTGTCGATGCTTTTAACTATATTTAACTTCCTTGGCAGAAAAACTGGCAGAGGTCAACGAACGTGCTAATACACTTGCTCGAAAATTAGAGCAAAGTGACGAGGCTCGTAAGAAGGCCGAATCAGATGCTATCCAAGCTAGAGCAGAGGCTGACAAGGCCAAGACCGATGCTGCTGGTGTCGAAGATCTTAGGAAGAGACTTCACGATGCCGAGACTTCGCTGAGCGAGCATATAGCCGTACAATCTGCTCGCGAGGAAACGATCATTAAGCGCGTAAGGTCGCAAAACCGTCGCTTTGTCAGTAAGTATCTGAACCACTTCACATCCTTTGGACTTTCTTTCCTTCACTTGTTTGTTGATCAATAAGTTTTTATCTTGACAGGTAAAACATCTCAAGAATTTGAACTTGAAGATCCCGACAATGATCCTCTTCTTGACGCCATTTCGTTCCTGGAGTTTCATGGAACAGAAGCACGCGAGGGCATTGATCAAGCGAAAGCAGGGCTGTCGCGACTCTTCCCCTATTTCTTCCCAAAGAAAGAGGAACCCGCAACTTTCCTTACTCTTGCCAAGTGCTTTAATCCTCCTGAAGATCTTGGGCTGAAGATGCGCCAGGAAAATATGAAGGTCGCTGTTGAAAGCACTGTTGCCTTGGTTGCTGATAGCCAACAAACTATCGACTGGGCGAAAGTAGGCGACACAGAACATGTAGAGCAGAAAAAATGGCAATCGTTGATCAAGGCGGCAAAGCCCAACACGAAGAAAATCCTGTCCTATCTCGGGATCAAGCCATCTTCGACTCCTAGCTCATCAAAGCCGGAGGTCTAGTTGAATGCCCCTTCTTTTTATTTTTCTTGTTTCTTTAGCTATTGTCGCCATATTAGCTTTGGCGACAATTTCCTTAGTACTTTTTGAAGAACTCCTTTTGTAATATCCATGTAAATTTCTTGAAGATCAATGGAATTCTGTCTTGTGCAATCCTTTGATATTGGAATTTTCTTTTCTAGGTGATATTTGATAACTACTCTGTCGATCCTCATTCTGCCGATACTTCTCCTGCTTCCTCCTTCTCGAAGAAAACACTAGTCAATGATAACTTTGTCGACGGTTCTTCCGGGCAACATCTGTCGCAAGATTTGCAAGAATTGCGCCAACAACTCCAATCCATGAAAAAACAAACTCTTGCGATGATGGAACAATCTCGACAAGCATCCGAGAGGGAAAAAATTGCTCTTCAACAGTCACAAGAAGCCATTGCTGCAAGGGATGCTGCTGTTGCTGAGGCTACCGAAGCTTCCTCTCGAGAAAATTATATGCTTCAGCTGATGACTGATGCCAGCTTGGACATGACAGGTATGTTTCTTGCTCACAACCATGCTGGATGTTATTTTTGCTATTTTTCCTTCCTTATCAATTTATTCGTTGTACCAGGCTCATTTTTGGATACTGCTGCCGAAGATCAACGTGTTGAAGCTCGAGCCAATGCTTTGCTCAAACTGGCGGCACAACATGGTTCTATCTTTTGGGTTACTCCCGAGCGTACCCGTCAAATTGTCAGATTCCAAGATCGCGCGGGTCAGGTCCGTGATTTCCTTGATTTCTGTACGAAGACCCTATTTTTAGTTTATGGAACCATGTTCCCTCGCAACAAAATGCCAGAGACTCTTCCTGCATTAATGGAAAAATTTCGAGATGCTCCTCGAATCCATGGCTTTGTGCGGGCTCAACTCTCTGCTGGCGCGAGATTTGCTATGATGATGATAAAGATTTGCCATCCAAAATTGCCCATGGATCAAATTGTTCCTACGTGCCTGGCTAAAATGTCGAAGAAAAAGAGAAACATGAGCAAGATTGATGATCTGGTGACTCCTGTAGCCGAAGATATGATGGATGAACTTCTTCGGATGGACGCTGAGTTCTTTGTGAAGGGTAGCTATGCCGAGCATAGTACCCGTCCTTCCAATGAACGAGTAACCATAGATCATGTGCTAGGTAGCCACTGAGAATTTTTCCTTTTTCTGTAGTTTCACCATTGATATGTCTTTGTACACATGATCTATATTGTAAAGCTGTCAACTCTGTAAGTATATGTTGTTTCTATTTTTGATCGTCGAGCCCCCGAGCCTTTGGCTGGGGCTTATACTATTTTGTTATCCCGAAGATTTTTCTCTTATTGCGAGAAGGTACATATATTTCGCTATCAATGGGTACGAGCCCCCGAGTGTCTTGGTGGTGACGTTCTATCTTTTTGTTGCGAGGTTTTCAGACCAAAGCAATAACATTTTGACGAGTACACTATATTCATAGTTGTTGGCTTCCGATGTTCTATTTGGCGAGGTATTCTTGTACCAAGGCGAAATATTTCGGTAAGCCTAGTTTTATCTATATTGTATATATTTTGTAACTTTGAAGGCATTGAGCCCCCGGGCGTGTCGAAGGATAAGAAGTATATCTCCACTATCTTTATTATATTGCAGCACCGCGAGCCCGCCTCATTAAAAACCTTTCCGGCCCCACTCGGTGCCCCGAAAAGGAAAAGAGTGCGTCTGAAAACTCGCGGGCGTTTCAGTACATTGTATTTTTACAGGGGAGGACTATATTTCGACTCTAAGCGTAGAACCGCCTGAGCTGTGCCACGTTCCAGGGGTTTTTCTCGGGAACCCCTGTCTTCTTGTCTTTTATCCTGTATGCTCCTCCTTCGATTACTTCCGTGATGACGTAAGGGCCAAGCCATGGCGACTCGAGTTTTTCAGTGCGCTCTTGATTGAGTCGCAAAACTAAGTCTCCGACTTGAAAAGATCTTGGTCGCAAACGTCGACTCTGGTAATTTTTCAGGTCCTGCTGATATTTAGTTACCCTTGACAATACTTCGTCTCGAGCTTCGTCGAGTGCGTCGACGTCGTCTTCCAATGCTTTCCTGGAAACTTCTTCGTTATACTCTGTGACTCTGGGGGAGTCGTGCTCTATTTCTATCGGCAGTACTGCCTCTGCTCCATGGACAAGGAAAAACGGGGTCTCCTGTGTTGCTGTATTTGGTGTTGTTCGGATGCTCCATAACACACTTGGTAACTCTTCTGGCCAGGTATGTCGAGCTTTTTCCAATGGTCCTATCAAGCGTTTCTTGATGCCGTTGCAGATGATACCGTTGGCTTTCTCGACTTGACCATTGGTTTGAGGATGTGCAACTGACGCGAAGTGCAATTTGATGCCTACCTCTGCACAGTACGCCTTGAACTCCTTTGACGTAAAATTGCTGCCATTGTCTGTGACGATGCTGTGAGGTACTCCAAATCGAAAAACGATGCCCTTCACGAACTTTATTGCTGATGCTGCATCTGGAGAATTTATCGGCTTTGCTTCTATCCACTTGGTGAATTTGTCAACAGCAACCAACATGTACTCGTATCCTCCTAGCGAAGCTTTGTGTAATTTTCCCACCATATCGAGACCCCATTGAGCGAAAGGCCAAGATAAGGGTATTGGCATTAATTCATGCCGGGAGAGTGAGGTTTTGCGGCAAATCTCTGACATGCGTCGCAAGTTCGTACTATCTCCTTTGCGTCCTCAATTGCTGTCAACCAGTAGAATCCTGCTCGAAAAACTTTGGCTGCAATAGCTCGACTGCTCGCGTGGTGGCCGCATACTCCTTCGTGTACGTCTTTCAGAATTATCCTTCCTTCTTCGGGTGTGACGCACCGTTGTAACACACCCGAGATACTGCGTTTGTACAACTCCCCTTTGACCACCGTGAAAGCTTTGGATCGCCTAATAACTCGCCTTACTTCAACTGGATCGTCGGGTATTGTTTTTCTTAGGATGTATGATATGTACGCCTGCATCCACGGGATTTGCACCATCAATACTAGATCTTGTTCCTCTTCTTCTTCTTCCAATGCTTCTTTCGCAGCCCCCGAGGGTTTCTCGCTTTTCTCCTTCTTTGTTAATTTCTTCGGCTTCATGGATCTTTCTGTTATCTCTTCCCAGAACACACCTGGGGGAATTGCGAGGCACTGCGACCCGATGTTTGCGAGAACATCGGCTTCATCATTGCTCAACCTGCTGATATGATTTACCTCGCATCCATCAAACAGTTTCTCCAGCTCATTATACATCTCTTTGTACGCCACCATGCTATCATTGACCGCATCGCATTGGTTCATGACTTGCTGAGCTACCAATTGTGAGTCGCCGAATATCTTTAGTCGAGTTGCGCCGCAGGCTTTCGCCATCTTCATCCCATGTATAAGGGCTTCATATTCTGCTTCATTATTAGATGCGTTTGGGAACGTCATCCGCAGGACGTACTTCAATTTGTCGCCTTCAGGTGATATGAGTATTACCCCTGCTCCAGCTCCTTCTAACCTTTTGGACTCGTCGAAGTTCATAGTCCAGGTTCTCGATAAATCCGGAGGTCCTGTGTTTTGCAACTCCATCCACTCTGCGATGAAGTCTGGTAGAATTTGTGACTTTATTGCCTTTCTTTTTTCATACGTGATGTCTCGAGGAGAAAGTTCTATTCCCCAAAGGGAGACACGGCCTGTAGCTTCTGGATTATTGAGTATGTTGGATAAAGGCGCCTCATTCACCACTATTATCGGATGCGCCGAAAAATAGTGGCGCAACTTTCTTGCGGTTGTGAATACTCCATATGCTAGCTTTTGGTACTGCGGGTACCTCTGTTTTGAAGGCGATAATACTTCGCTGATGAAATATACTGGCCTCTGCACTCCATGGAGTTTTCCTTCTTCTTCTCTTTCGACAACTAGTGCCGTGCTGACCACCTGAGGTGTAGCCGCAATATATAACATGAGCGGTTCTTTCTCTTTTGGCGCTACTAGAATTGGTGGTGTCGAAATTTTCCGCTTGAGGTCCTCGAAGGCCCTATCTGCATCTTCGTTCCATTGGAACTTCTCTCCTTGTTTGATTAAGGCGTAGAATGGTAGCGCCTTTTCTCCCAGCCTGGCGACGAATCTGCTTAAAGCTGCGACTCGCTTGATTAGCTGCCGTATTTCCTTCAACTTTGTTGGCTTCCTCATTATTACGATAGCTTGGATTTTTCAGGATTTGCTTCAATCCCCCTCGCTGAAACTAGGAACCCGAGAAGTTCTCTCTGAGGACGCCGAAAGAACATTTCGTCGGGTTCAACTTGAGACAAAATTTGTCGAGGTTGTCGAAAGTTTCCTTCAAGTCCTCGATTAATGTTGCCCCCTTTTTTGATGTGATGACGACGTCGTCGATGTACACTTGTACATTTTTCCCAATCTGTGTTGCTAGGCACTTCTGCATCATCCGTTGATATGTTGCTCCCGCGTTTTTCAACCCGAAGGGCATTGTTTTGTAACAAAATACGCCGTACGGTGTGATGAACGCTGTTTTAGCTTCGTCGTCTACTTTTAATCTGATCTGATTGTAACCAGAATATGCGCCCAAGAAGGAAAGACCTTCACATCCTGCCGTGGAGTCGATAATCTGATCGATCCTTGGGAGGGGAAAGTGAACCTTTGGACAATATTTATTGAGGCACGTAAAGTCGACACACATGCGAAGGACTTTCGTGTTTTTCTTCGGCACCATCACTGGGTTAGCTACCCAAGTGGCCTCAGTAGATATCTCTTTGATGAAACCAGCTTCTCTAAGTCGATCAATTTCTGACAGCATGGCTTTGCGGTTTGGTTCTGAAAAACGCCGCAAAGGTTGCTTGATTGGTCTCGCAATAGGATCCAAGTTTAGGTGATGCTCGGCAAGTTCCCTGGGTACTCCTGGCATGTCAGCTGGACACCATGCGAAGATTTTCCAGTGCTCACGGAGGAACTCGACGAGCGCGCTTTCCTATGCGAGGTCCATGTTTGTTGCGATGGACGTCGTTTTCTTCGGATCTGTCGGGTGAATCTGCACTTCCTTAGAATCTTTTGCTGTATTGAAAGTTGATTCCTTGTTGGGCCTCCCTACGTCTGGCAGCACATCATAATCAGTCATGAGCCTTGACGCTGCGTACTCTGCCTGCATCCCGAAAGTTTCTGATAGTCGATGAAAATCTTTGTCGCATTTATCGGCTAGCGCGAAGCTTCCTTTGACTATGATTGGTCCCTTAGGTCCAGGTAACCTCCAAAGCAGGTACGTGTAATGTGGTACTGCCATAAATCTGGCATACGCTGGTCGCCCCAGCAAAGCGTGATATTGCGACGGGAAATCCACAACTTCGAATTCCAACCTCTCTATCCTGTAGTTTTCTCGGGTCCCAAACTGAACGTCGAGATTGATCTTCCCCAGTGGCTAACTTGGCTTCTCTGGTATGATGCCGTGAAAACGTGTGTCGGTTGGTTTCAAATTTGCGAGGGAGATATTCATCTTTCTTAGCGTATCTGCGTACATAAGGTTTAGACTGCTGCCGCCATCTATGAATACTCGAGATACGTCAAATCCTGCAATTACATCGGTAAGATCAGTCTGATCGCCCCGGTCGAGGAACTTCTTGTGGATGATCAGCTATTGTGAAGCCAATATCTTGCCCCGACCGGTTAAGGTACTTTCATTGTTGGCGGTGGCATCTTCTCTCGCCATAAACACCTATCGCGAGATTACTTTTCCGAGCTCTATTGGATGGCCTCGCTTTCTGAATCATCGAGACCGCTCCATTAGAGTTAGGATCGACGTAGGGCGGTGGAGCAGTGCTGCCGCTATTACGAGTGATGTCGATTTTCATCCGTAACCGCGGGAGGAGGTGGCAAGTGAATCTCACTCCTAGGTCCTTGAGGATTTACGTGTCTTTGCTGAGCATTTGCATGTCCTGCCCATCTTAACATTGCCTGGAAATTTCGGCAATCCTTTTGCAAGTGTCCTGACTGTCTTTTTCCATTGCTATCGAGAAAGAAATGCATCTGACACGGCCCGTTCATCATCTCTTCGGGAGACACAAAAGGTCTCTGGAACCTTTGCCCGCTATTTTGCTTGTTATCTCTATTGTCGCCTTGCTGTGCATTACTTCTTTGGTAGTCATCTCTATTGTTTCCTCCATTGTTTCCCTGAAAGCCAGCCGATATTTGGCCAGGTGCATCGTAACTTGAAAATTGACGGGGAAATCGGCGTCTATTTTGAAAATTTCGACTGCGATCTTCCTCTGGGGACCTATGTCGTTTGTTATGTACCGCATCTTCGCCATCTGCCCATCTGTTTGCTATCTCCATTAAAGCTGATACTGTTCTTGGGTTTGTCCTCCCCAAGTCCTCCACGAAATCTCCTCGTCGAACTCCTGCAACAAATGCATCTATCGCTCTTTCGTCAGATATATTTTCTGCCGAGTTTTTGATGATGTTCCACCTTTGAATGTACTTCCTCATTGATTCATCATGCTTTTGTCGACATGACCTCAACTCCTCTAGTGTCGCAGGTTTCTTGCAGGTTGACCGGAAATTCTTGATAAACACGTCCTCGAAACTTTCCCAGCTGTCAATGGAACCTGGGGGAAGCTTTTTTATCCATGATCTGGCGGCTCCGCTCAGATGTATCTGGATGCTCTGCATGGCTGTTGCTCTGGTCCCGCCTATCAATTTTACTATCTCGAGGTAATCCACAAGCCAATCCTCGGGGTCTTGCAAGCCATCGAATTTCTTGAAACTATCGGGTAGCTTGAATCCTGATGGAACTCGAGTTTTTCGGACCCGTCGTGTGAAACATGGAAGTCCACACATGTCCTCTTCAGCAAGTTCTGGTGAATGCCGACGTTCCCTTCTTTCTTGTCACGCTCTATCGACTCTGGCCTGAGTTGCTGTGTCCCTGGCTCCACTTGCTCTTGGTGGATCTTGTACTGCTGTGGTAGGTCTCGGACTATTTTGCCTTGCAGTTCCTTCGGGAGGTGTAGCTGTGAACGCTGCTCCCATGGCTCCACATCCTACCATGGCCATGTTGTACAACGCTTCTCTTGGATCTCCGGGAGGTGGCCTGGACGCTAAGATGAAAGCTTGTGTCGCCATGTACCCTGCTTCCGGTGTTTTTGGGATAATATTCCCCCTCGTGTCGATTGACATAAAAGACATGTCGAGGTTTTGGATTAGAGTCTCTCTTTCAGCTTCCGGTATATTTTGCAGCCGAGATCTTGCTCTCCTCCGAGCTTCTCTGTGACTATCTCCCGAAGTTTCTGAGTGTCGACTTAATTCCGCTCGTCGCCTGCTTGATGCGGAAGCTGCCTCCCTTCTTCTGTTCAAAGCAACTGTCTGTTTTCCGAACTCTCTTCCAGCTCGGGCAAGTCTATATTGATAAGCTTGCAGTTCTTCGACTGTAGCAGTTGTCTCCATTGGTTCAGAGCCATCCAAAGCTTTCGCAGCTCTATCCCAGGCTGCTTGTGGAAGTTGAACTCTAGCACGCGGTGTGGGCCCGACATATTTAGTGCCCAAACCTCTCCTTAGATCTGAGGGATCGACATAGGGGTTTCCCAAATCGTCGAAAGCCTCTTATGTTTCCTCTTGATCGCGACTTGCTTCTCCAATGGCATAGACTTGGTGATATTTTGGAGTTTTCACTTTGCTTGGTTTGGTGACACCATCATAGAGATTGGTGAAGACCTTCCCAATAGAGATGGATTTGTCGATGAAGTCGAAGCTATCGGTGTCGCTCGAATCATCGCTTATATAGGAGTCCGCCGATGACTCGAAGGACATGTCGCTGAAGATTTTGGCGAGTTTTTCACTTGCCCTGCTGCCGATGAAGCGTGGCGACGAAATCTCCTTGTCGCTTGACTCGACGGATGATACTGAGTTTGAGAAATCAATACCATCTGCCGATAATCCCGACGAGATCGGAACTTCGAGACGATACGATCCTTCTTTCTCGACGTGGAAGTGGAATTTTCCAAACGTCATCTTCATGGGCCCCTCCAGATACGCATATGCATCCAAACGGGAGGGCGGGTGAGGAATAAAATCGACGAGACCAGTTTCGATCTGTTTACCTCTGTCCATGATGTTGCTTGCTACTGATGAAGTCGACGATCTTGAACGTGCCATCGAGATCAGCTCCTTGTCGCCTCTAGATCCCACAGACGGCGCCAATTGACAAGGTATTAATTTGTCAATGCCTACGGATTGTAGACTAGGGTTTAGTTGGATGTAGAGGGCAAGTAGATCTCGAAGGTTTCAGCCGAAAAGTACTCGACGAATACGAAAACTAGGGTTTGGGAAACAATGATTCGATGCCTTCTGTGTCCCTCGACTCCCCCTTATATAGGAGGCGGAGCCGAGGGATTCGTATTGTACAAGTTACAGAGTCCGGGAAGGTTTCTAACTCCTCCCGCAAGATTACAAATAATGCTTCCTATTACAACTCTAGCTTTCCTTAATAATATCTTGGGCTCCCGAATCTTCTTATTCTTCGGGTAGTGGGCCTTCAGTAAACCCCGGGTACCATCATCGGCAGGCCCATTGGGGATGCCTATGTCAACCGCCCTTACTTCAGACAAGACGAACATGCATAGCAACTCACATGATATTCAACAAAGGTAAAAGAGTTGATGGCGTCCCCAGAAAACATGGTTACCGCTCAACAAGCAACTTACTAAGAAATAAGACACATAAGTACATATTTTTCACCACGATAGTTTTTAAGCTATTTTGTCCCATGAGCTATATATTGTAAAGGTAAAGAATAGAAATTTTAAAGGTAGCACTCAAGTAATGTACTTTGGAATGGCGGAGAAATACCATGTAGTAGGTAGGTATGGTGGACACAAATGGCATGGTTATTGGCTCAAGGATTTGGATGCATGAGAAGAATTCCCTCTCAATACAAGGCTAGGCTAGCAAGGTTGTTTGAAGCAAACTCAAGTATAAAAGGTGCAGCAAAGCTTACATATGAACATATTGTAGCTATTATAAGACTGTATATTGTCTCTTTGTTGTTCAAATACCTCAACCAGAAAATATCTAGACTCTAGAGATCAATCATGCAAACCAAATTTTAACAAGCTCTATGTAGTTATTCATTAATGAGTACAAGATACATGATGCAATAGCTTAAACATGATCAATATGAGCACGACAATTGCCAAGTATCACATTATTCAAGACATTAAACCATTTACCACATGCGGCATTTTCCGTTTCCAACCATATAACAATGAATGAAATAGTTCAAATTTCGCAATGAACATTAAAGATAAAGCTAAGAACATATGTGTTCATACGAAACAACGGAGCGTGTCTCTCTCCCAAACAAAGAATGCTAGGATCCGATCTTATTCAAACAAACGAAAATAAAAACAAAAACAAACAGACACTCCAAGTAAAGCACATAAGATGTGACGGAATAAAAATATAGTTTCACTAGAGGAACCTGATAAGTTGTCGATGAAGAAGGGATGCCTTGGGCATCCCCAAGCTTAGACGCTTGAGTCTTCTTAAAATATGCAGGGATGAACCACGGGGGCATCCCCAAGCTTTGACTTTTCACTCTTCTTGATCATATTGTATCATCCTCCTCTCTTGACCCTTGAAAACTTCCTCCACACCAAACTCGAAACAAACTTATTAGAGGGTCAGTGCATAATTCATATATTCAGAGGTTACATAATCATTCTTAACACTTCTGGACATTGCACAAAGCTACTGAAAGTTAATGGAACAAAGAAATCCATCTAACATAGCAAAACAGGCAATGCGAAATAAAAGGCAGAATCTGTCAAAACAGAACAGTTCGTAAAGACGAATTTTAAAGTGGCACCAGACTTGCTCAGATGAAAATTCCCAAATTGAATGAAAGTTGCGTACATATCTGAGGATCACGCACATAAATTGGCAGATGTTTTTGAGTTACCTACAGAGAATTCTGCCCAGATTCGTGACAGCAAGAAATCTGTTTCTGCGCAGCAATCCAAATCTAGTATTGGCTTTACTATCAAAGACTTTACTTGGCACAACAATGCAATAAAATAAAGATAAGGAGAGGTTGCTACAGTAGTAAACAACTTCCAAGACTCAAATATAAAATAAAGTGCAGAAGTAAAATAATGGGTTGTCTCCCATAAGCGCTTTTCTTTAACGCCTTTCAGCTAGGCGCAGAAAGTGTGTATCAAGTATTATCGAGAGATGAAGCATCAACAGCATAACTTGTTCTAATAATAGAATCATAAGGTAACTTCATTCTCTTTCTAGGGAAGTGTTTCATACCTTTCTTGAGAGGAAATTGATATTTAATATTACCTTTCTTCATATCAATGGTGGCACCAACAGTTCGAAGAAAAGGTCTTCCCAATATAATGGGACAAGATGCATTGCATTCAATATCCAAGTCAACAAAATCAACGGGGACAAGGTTATTGTTAACCATAATACGAACATTATCAATCCTCCCCAAAGGTTTCTTTATAGCATTATCAACAAGATTAACATCCAAATAACAATTTTTCAATGGTGGCAAGTCAAGCATATCATAAATTTTCTTAGACATAACAGAAATACTTGCACCAAGATCACATAAAGCATTACAATCAAAATCATTGACCCTCATCTTAATGATAGGCTCCCAACCATCTTTTAACTTTCTAGGAATAGAGGTTTCAAGTTTTAGTTTCTCTTCTCTAGCTTTTATGAGAGCATTTGTAATATGTTTTGTAAAGGCCAAGTTTATAGCACTAGCATTGGGACTTTTAGCAAGCTTTTGTAAAAACTTTATAACTTCAGAGATGTGACAATCATCAAAGTATAAACCATTATGATCTACAGCAATGGAATCATTGTCCCCAATATTTTGAAAAATTTCAGCAGTTTTATCAATTTTAGTAGTTTTAGCAGTTTCAGGTAATTTTGCGCGCTTTGCACTAGGAGTAGTAACATTGCCAACACCAATTATTTTACCATTGATAGTAGGAGGTGTAGCAACATGTGAATCATTAACATTACTAGTGGTGGTAATAGTCCAAACTTTAGCTACATTATTCTCTTTAGCTAATTTTTCATTTTCTTCTCTTTCCCACCTAGCATGCAATTCAGCCATCAATCTTATATTCTCATTAATTCTAACTTGGATGGCATTTGCTGTAGTAACAATCTTATTTTCATTATCCTTATTAGGCATAACTTTCAATTTTAAAAGATCAACATCAGAGGCAAGTCTATCAACCTTAGAAGCGGGAATATCAATTTTATCGAGCTTTTCCTCAACAGATTTGTTAAAAGCAGTTTGTGTACTAATAAATTCTTTAAGCATAGCTTCAAGACCAGGGGGTACACTCCTATTATTGTTGTAAGAATTTCCATAAGAATTACCATAACTATTACCATTAACAGCAGGATATGGCCTATAGTTGTTACCAGAATTATTCCTATAAGCATTGTTGTTGAAATTATTATTTTTAATGAAGTTCACATCAACATGTTCTTCTTGGGCAACAATGAAGCTAAAGGAACATTATTAGGATCAACATTAGATCAACCATTCACAAGCATAGACATAATAGCATCAATCTTATCACTCAAGGAGGAGGTTTCTTCAACAGAATTTACCTTCTTACCTTGTGGAGCTCTTTCCGTGTGCCATTCAGAGTAATTTGTCATCATATCATCAAGAAGCTTTGTTGCCGCCCCCAAGATGATGGACATAAAGGTTCCTCCAGCAGCTGAATCCAATAGGTTCCGCGAAGAAAAATTCAATCCTGCATAAAAGGTTTGGATGATCATCCAAGTAGTCAGTCCATGGGTTGGGCAATTCTTTACCAAAGATTTCATTCTCTCCCATGCTTGAGCAACATGTTCATTATCTAATTGCTTGAAATTCATTATGCTACTTCTCAAAGATATAATTTTAGCGGGAGGATAATATCTACCAATAAAAGCATCCTTACATTTAGTCCATGAATCAATACTATTCTTAGGCAAAGATAGCAACCAATCTTTAGCTTTTCCTCTTAAGGAGAAAGGAAACAATTTCAATTTTATAATATCACCATCTACATCCTTATACTTTTGCATTTCACATAGTTCAATAAAATTATTAAGATGGGCAGCAGCATCATCAGATCTAACACCAGAAAATTGCTCTCTCATGACAAGATTCAGTAAAGCAGGTTTAATTTCAAAGAATTCTGCTGTAGTAGCAGGTGGAGAAATAGGTGTGCATAGGAAATCATTATTATTTGTGCTAGTGAAGTCACACAACTTAGTATTCTCAACAGTACCCATTTTAGCAGTAGTAAATAAAGCAAACTAAATAAAGTAAATGCAAGTAACTAATTTTTTTTGTGTTTTTAATATAGAGAACAAGACAGTAAATAAAGTAAAGCTAGCAACTAAATTTTTTGTGTTTTGATATAATGCAGCAAACAAAGTAGTAAATAAAATAAAGCAAGACAAAAACAAAGAAAAGAGATTGGAAGTGGAGACTCCCCTTGCAGCGTGTCTTGATCTCCCCGGCAACGGCGCTAGAAATTTGCTTGATGCGTGTAGTTGACACGTCCGTTGGGAACCCCAAGAGGAAGGTGTGATGCGCACAGTAGCAAGTTTCCCTCAGTAAGAAACCAAGGTTTAATCGAACTAGTAGGAGCCAAGAAGCACGTTGAAGGTTGTTGGTGGCGGAGTGTAGTGCGGCGCAACACCAGGGATTCCGGCGCCAACGTGGAACCTGCACAACACAATCACAGTACTTTGCCCCAACGTAACAGTGAGGTTGTCAATCTCACCGGCTTGCTGTAAACAAAGGATTAGATGTATAGTGTGGATGATGATTGTTTGTTTGCGAAGAACAGTAAAGAACAATTGCAGTAGATTGTATTTCAGATGTAAAGAATAGGACCGGGGTCCACAGTTCACTAGTGGTGTCTCTCCCATAAGATAGCAGATGTTGGGTGAACAAATTACAGTTGGGCAATTGAAAAATAAAGAAGGCATAACAATGCACATACATATATCATGATGAGTACTATGAGATTTAATCAGGGCATTACGACAAAGTACATAGACCGCCATCCAACATGCATCTATGCCTAAAAAGTCCACTTTCAGGTTATCATCTGAACCCCCTCCAGTATTAAGTTGTAAACAACAGACAATTGCATTAAGTATGGTGCGTAATGTAATCAACACAAATATCCTTAGACAAAGCATCGATGTTTTATCCCTAGTGGCAACAACACATCCACAACCTTAGAACTTTCTCACACATCGTCCTGCATTTAATGGAGGCATGAACCCACTATCGAGCATAAATACTCCCTCTTGGAGTCACAAGTATCAACTTGGCCAGAGCCTCTACTAGCAACGGAGAGCATGCAAGAACATAAATAACATATATGATAGATTGATAATCAACTTGACATAGTATTCAATATTCATCGGATCCCAACAAACACAACATGTAGGATTACAAATAGATGATCTTGATCATGATAGGCAGCTCACAAGATCTAACATGATAGCACAATGAGGAGAAGACGACCATCTAGCTACTGCTATGGACCCATAGTCCAGGGGTGAACTACTCACACATCGATCCGGAGGCGATCATGGCGATGAAGAGACCTCCGGGAGATGATTCCCTCTCCGGCAGGGTGCCGGAGGTGATCTCCTGAATCCCCCGAGATGGGATTGGCGGCGGCGGCGTCTCTGGAAGGTTTTCCGTATCGTGGCTCTCGGTACTGGGGGTTTCGCGACGGAGGCTTTAAGTAGGCGGAAGGGCAGGTCAGGAGGCCACACGAGGGCCCCACACGCCAGGGCCGCGCGGCCAGCACCTGGGCCGCGCCGCCCTGTTGTGGCGGTGCCTCGTGGCCCCACTTCGTCTCTCCCTCGGACTTCTGGAAGCTTCGTGCAAAAATAGGACCCTGGGCGTTGATTTCGTCCAATTCCGAGAATATTTCCTTACTAGGATTTCTGAAACCAAAAACAGCAGAAAACAGCAACTGACTCTTCGGCATCTCGTCAATAGGTTATTGCCGGAAAATGCATAAATATGACATATAATGTGTATAAAACATGTGAGTATCATCATAAAAGTAGCATGGAACATAAGAAATTATAGATACGTTTGGGACGTATCACGGGTGCGCGTTCAGCACTCCCGATGGGAGTAGCCCCCGAGTCTGGGCACGGGTGCTTGGAACCGGGCGCAGACTCGAGTCAAACAATTATCTTTTCTTGCAAGGCCTTCTCTTCAATTTCTTCGAGTCCTCATTATGTCGGGTGCGCGTCAGCGCTCCCGATGGGAGTAGCCCCCGAGTCCAGGTGCGGATGCTGGCAATCCGCACGTGGACTCAATTTGATCATCCGATACCTTTTTCATTCCTTCGAATGCTTTGAGTATAACGTCATTGATGACGCTTTACTAATATCTTGATTTTGACTGACAGGACATGACCTGCTGGGCCTATTCTTTCTTTGTCTGGCCCTTTTCGCACAGTCACCAAGGAGTCTCCTCGATTTCTGCAATCTTTAATTGAAAAGATCCATTGAATGAACCGGTAGCAACGACACGTGCCTACACAACTCTCAATTTCTCCTCAAAATCTACAAAGGGCGAGAAATCCCTAATCTCTTCCCACATTTTCCGTAGCATCCTCTCATTATCCTCCTTCTTCCTCCCTTCGCTGCTACTGCGCCGCCACCACTGCTTTTCCAATCTTCCCCAGATCGCACAATGGTGAAGAAGAAGAATCCTGCCGCCGCCGCCAGTTCCACCAGCGGAGGCGCCGCCGCCAAGTCCTCCTCTTCTCTTCCGAAGGGGAGCGCTTCGAACGCTCCTCCCCCAGCTCCGGCGCCGCCAGCGCAGCCAAGCTCAATGGCCAAGCCCGGAGATTGGATAGCATCAACCGTCACCAAGCGTGACGAGAAGAGATCCCGAAGCCTGGGATTAATCTCCTCTGACGAGGGGAACGTGATCTTTCCAGGTGCGATTTCTCGGCCTAATCCCCCTGCTGGCTTTACCGTAATGTTCTTGTCATTCCTATATCGGGGTCTTTCGCTTCCCACTCACGAATTCCTACTCCATCTTCTGCGAACTTACGAGTTCCAATTATGGCAACTTACTCCCAACTCAATCCTCCACGTTGTTGTGTTCATCACCCTTTGCGAGGCATTTCTGGGCATCAAACCCCATTTTGGGCTGTGGAAAAAGGTCTTCTATGTGAAGAGATACAGCAGTAGTAATGGACCCTTTGTCACCGGAGGGGTGGGGTTTGTAGCTCGTTCGGAAGTTAATTACTTCAATTTCCCAATGAGAGAATCTGTGCAAGGGTGGAGATCGAAATGGTTTTACGTCAAGGATTCCTTGTCACCCGAATCCCAGCTTCCTTGCTTTGCCGACGTCCTTGAAGCTAAGCCTAAGAATTCCTGGAAGAACATTCTCTCACCCGAAGAAAGAGTAGCAGCCGATGAATTATTTGCCAAATTTCTTCGAATCAAAGAGGCCGATGGCCAAACCATGGTCGGCACAGAGGTGGCAGCGGTGTTTCTGAAACGTCGAGTCCAACCAGCCATGGCCAGAGTTCGTCCAATGTGGTTGTATTCAGGTCCAAAGGATGAGACCAGGATTAATGCTGCCGAACTGTCGGAAAAGGAACTACTCGATGAAGTTCGTCGCCTTACTTTCTTTAGCCAGGAGGACTCAATCCCATTGATATCTTCTTTCACTCCTCTAGATGCCAATCATCCACCACCAGAGGTAACTTTCCCTTTCAAACTTTTAGTTATTGTTACTTAGTCAACATAATTACCAATATTCTTATTCGTTTTTCTCTTCGACAGATCCCCATAGTCCCTGGAGTTTTGCATGACTCGCCAAACGATACCTCTGAGGGAAGAGGCTCTTCAGTACCCGTTGATTTTCACACTGTCGAGCATACTAGCCCAGAGTGCAATCATGATGATCCAATAGTATCCGAAACTCTTCACTCCGATCTTCCTCCCTCAGCCGATGATGCTTGCGACACAGAAGGATCAGTGCGCAATGATGACGCTGATCGTGATGCCTTTGTTGATGCAGCTGTGGAGGCGACCAGAGCTTCGCCTATGAAGAGATCGGCCGGTGGTTTTGCCGACGAAGATGATCTCTTCGACATGTAAGTTTCCTCTTCCCTGATACCGCAGTTTATCCTTTTATTTCTTGCATTTTTTTTCATAACTCATGTCGATCATTTCCCTTTTTGTAGTGACGAAGGTATCATTGAGCCTCCATCCAAGAAGGCCAAGTCTGGTGCTGCTCCGCCGGTCGTTGCTGCTTCTGAAGCTTTGGCTCCTAAGGCAACCCCCACGGCCCAGGCATCAACAGCTTCTTCCCTTTCTAAGGGGAAAGATGTTCCTTCTGCTGCCGCCGCCGTGACTCCTCCATCCGTGGGTCCTTTCTTGATTTCGATTTAAATTTCCCTGGTGCGTTCTTTGTTTAATGATTCTTTGTCATTCTTCCTTAAGGACCTGCGAGGGGTTATCAACAACGCCTTGTCTGATCCTCTATTTATTCCTTTGTCAGTCATAGCTTTGAACCGTGCGGAAGAGAATAAACGGATTCACGAGCGTGTGCACGCTTTAACCCAGCTGTCCTCAGCCGAAGAGATTTTCTGGCGGGAACACTCGAAGGCTTCGGCTGTCGCAATATTTCAGGACCGTGTTCAGCAAGTCCACCATTTCTTCGACAAGTGCTACAAAGCTATGAGGGTGGTTTGGAAGACAATGTTCCCTTTAAACGCACTTCCTCCTACGCTGCTGAGTCTGATGTCTGAGTTCGGAAATGCCAAGAAGATTCGAGACTTGGTGCGAGCTCAAGTTTTCGCAGGGGCCAGGTTCGCACTTGCCCTTGTGCTTGCACGTTATCCCTCGGCAAATCTGCTGGCTATTGCCAACGCGGTTGGAGACTTCGATACTCTGTATCAGAAGGTGTTGCTGCCTGCCAACATAATTGTCGACAAACTCGAGGAGTATTCGAAGGTTCCTGAAGAAAGAGAAACTCTGCAAGGGTAACTTCAAGGATTAGGATCAGTTTGTAAATAGGTTATTTTGGCTACTTGATCCAAGTGTTAAGCCGAAACTTTTTGTTTGGTAGATACATGTGTATGTACTTTTACCGTGTTGTTGCCGTTGGCAATTTTTGAAGGAACAAATCTTAATTGTCCGTTTAAGTGTTTTTTCGTATTCGTTGGTCAGCAAACATTTGAGTGATCAGCTCGTGTTGCAGGTCTTGCTAAAACCCGTTGTATGTGCAACTTTGCTTTCAACCGATTTATGTTTTGACAGTCATTCCCGAATTTTTCGGGTGTAATGATTCTGCCGATGAGCCCGTTGTTCTTTGATACCTCCATAGGTAAAATATCGAACGTGGGTTGTGTGTATTTCTAGAACTCTTGCTATTTTCGGCACTCATAGAGGCATCTATAGCGGAGGAAAGGATTAACATCCTTGTTTGCTTTGTATATTTTAGCACTCGTAGAGGCTTTTCTCTTTGGAACACGATCTTCTGCCACGTACTATGTTGCATAGTGATGCAGCTTTAGACGTTTTGGATTACTGCAATGCTGAACAAAGGATCGAAGCTTTAAGTTCTCATTAATAAGGTGAGCGCGAGACTAGAGGGCGTAAAAAGTAATGCCCTGTTTAAAATGAAAGGAAAACAATGAAATGCTGATAAATGGCTTAAGCAAGGAAGGGGTTCTTCTCATCTTCTGGCTTCTTCACCACGTTAGTGGTTGCTGCAGCGTTGTTGATTTCGCCAGGGGTCTGGGCAATTGTTGCCAGCGCCTTGCTGTCTCCTATGCCTTCTGTGCCATCAACTGCCGCACCTTGTGCTGCCGAAGCCTTTTCTGCCGAAGCTTCTGCTGCCGAAGCTTTAAGAGCAAGGTCAGCTGGCTTCTTCTTCGTTTCCCTGACATCCTTTTCTTCCTTGATTTCTCGTAACGTCAATTTGGGCAGGGGTCGACGATTTCTTGCTGTGACCCAAACTTCGCAGCAATCCTCTGAATGTCGCGATCACAAATGTCCGAGCGTGAGAAACTTCCATAAACTGTGATGTTTGTTCCGTTGTTCCCAGGCATTTTCAGCTTGAGATATGCATAATGCGGCACAGCCATGAACTTGGCATAAGCTGGTCTCCCGAGTATAGCATGATACTGTGACTCCCAGTTCACTACTTCAAACTCGATCTTCTCCTTCCTGAAATTGTCGGTTTTGCCAAAGACGACATTCAGGTAAACTTTGCCAAGAGAGTAGCCCGGTGCGGTTGGAAGGATCCCGTGGAAGCAGGTGTCTGTTTCTTCCAGCATCCTCATGGTGATCCCCATACTTTTGATTGTGTCAACGAATATCAGATTTAACCCGCTCCCACCATCCATGAAGACTGTGCTCATCTTGAACCCCCCGATTTGCGCCTCGACTACTAAGGCCGCGTGTCCTGGTTTTGGTATGGTCATCGGGTGATCTGCTCGACTGAACGTAATGTTCTGAGAGGACCACTCGACGTACTCGGGGATGTTCGCCATGATGCTTTCTGCCAAGTTAATCTCTCGGGTGAGCTTCTTCATCTCCCTTCTCGAGACACTTGTGATGACGCGTAAAGCACACGCTCGTTGGGAACCCCAAGTGGAAGGTGTGATGCGTACAGCAGCAAGTTTCCCTCAGTAAGAAACCAAGGTTTATCGAACCAGTAGGAGTCAAGAAGCACGTCGAAGGTTGATGGCGGCGGGATGTAGTGCGGCGCAACACCAGGGATTCCGGCGCCAACGTGGAACCTGCACAACACAACCAAAGTACTTTGCCCCAACGAAACAGTGAGGTTGTCAATCTCACCGGCTTGCTGTAACAAAGGATTAACCGTATTGTGTGGAAGATGATTGTTTGCAGAAAACAGTAGAACAAGTATTGCAGTAGATTGTATTTTAGTAAAGAGAATTAGACCGGGGTCCACAGTTCACTAGAGGTGTCTCTCCCATAAGATAAACAGCATGTTGGGTGAACAAATTACAGTTGGGCAATTGACAAATAAAGAGAGCATGACCATGCACATACATATCATGATGAGTATAGTGAGATTTAATTGGGCATTACGACAAAGTACATAGACCGCCATCCAACTGCATCTATGCCTAAAAAGTCCACCTTCAGGTTATCATCCGAACCCCTTCCAGTATTAAGTTGCAAAGCAACAGACAATTGCATTAAGTATGGTGCGTAATGTAATCAACAACTACATCCTTAGACATAGCATCAATGTTTTATCCCTAGTGGCAACAGCACAACACAACCTTAGAACTTTCTGTCCCAGGTGTCAATGCAGGCATGAACCCACTATCGAGCATAAGTACTCCCTCTTGGAGTTACAAGCATCTACTTGGCCAGAGCATCTACTAGTAACGGAGAGCATGCAAGATCATAAACAACACATAGATATAACTTTGATAATCAACATAACAAGTATTCTCTATTCATCGGATCCCAACAAACGCAACATATAGAATTACAGATAGATGATCTTGATCATGTTAGCCAGCTCACAAGATCCGACAATGATAGCACAATGGGGAGAAGACAACCATCTAGCTACTGCTATGGACCCATAGTCCAGGGGTAGACTACTCACACATCACTCCGGAGGCGACCATGGCGACGTAGAGTCCTCCGGGAGATGATTCCTCTCTCGGCAGGTGCCGGAGGCGATCTCTGGATCCCCGAGATGGGATCGGCGTTGGCGGCGTCTGCGGAAGGTTTTCCATATCGTGGCTCTCGATCGGGGGTTTCATCATGGAGGCTTTAAGTAGGCGGAAGGGTAGGTCAAGAGGCGGCGCGAGGGGCCCAGACCATAGGGCCGCGCGGCCGGGGCAGGGCCGCGCCGCCCTATGCTCTGGCTGCCTCGTGGCCCCTCTTCGTTTCGTCTTCGGACTTACGGAAGCTTCGTGGAAAAATAGGCCCCTGGGCGTTGATTTCGTCCAATTCCGAGAATATTTCCTTACTAGGATTTCTGAAACCAAAAACAGCAGAAAAAGACAGCGGCACTTCGGCATCTTGTTAATAGGTTAGTTCCAGAAAATGCACGAATATGACATAAAGTGTGCATAAAACATGTAGATAACATCAATAATGTGGCATGGAACATAAGAAATTATCGATACGTCGGAGACGTATCAGCATCCCCAAGCTTAGTTCTGCTCGTCCCGAGCAGGTAAAACGATAACACGGATAATTTACGGAGTGACATGCCATCATAATCTTGATCATACTATTTGTAAAGCATATGTAGTGAATGCAGCGATCAAAACAATGTATATGACATGAGTAAACAAGTGAATCATAAAGCAAAGACTTTTCATGAATAGCACTTCAAGACAAGCATCAATTAAGTCTTGCATAAGAGTTAACTCATAAAGCAATAATTCAAAGTAAAAGCATTGAAGCAACACAAAAGAAGATTAAGTTTCAGCGGTTGCTTTCAACTTGTAACATGTATATCTCATGGATATTGTCAACATAGAGTAATATAATAAGTGCAATAAGCAAGTATGTAGGAATCAATGCACAGTTCACACAAGTGTTTGCTTCTTGAGGTGGAGAGAAATAGGTGAACTGACTCAACATTGAAAGTAAAAGAATGGTCCTCCATAGAGGAAAAGCATCGATTGCTATATTTGTGCTAGAGCTTTGATTTTGAAAACATGAAACAATTTTGTCAACGGTAGTAATAAAGCATATGTATCATGTAAATTATATCTTACAAGTTGCAAGCCTCATGCATAGTGTACTAATAGTGCCCGCACCTTGTCCTAATTAGCTTGGACTACCGGATCATCACAATGCACATGTTTTGACCAAGTGTCACAAAGGGGTACCTCTATGCCGCTTTGTACAAAGGTCTAAGGAGAAAGCTCGCATTGGATTTCTCGCTATTGATTATTCTTCAACTTAGACATCCATACCGGGACAACATAGACAACAGATAATGGACTCCTCTTTTATGCATAAGCATGTAACAACAATTAATAATTTTCTCATTTGAGATTTGAGGATATATGTCCAAAACTGAAACTTCCACCATGGATCATGGCTTTAGTTAGCGGCCCAATGCTCTTCTCTAACAATATGCATGCTTAACCATAAGGTGGTAGATCGCTCTTACTTCAGACAAGACGGACATGCATAGCAACTCACATGAAATTCAACAATGAATAGTTGATGGCGTCCCCAGTGAACATGGTTATCGCACAACAAGCAACTTATTAAGAGATAAAGTGCATAATTACATATTCAATACCACAATAGTTTTTAAGCTATTTGTCCCATGAGCTATATATTGCAAAGGTGAATGATGGAATTTTAAAGGTAGCACTCAAGCAATTTACTTTGGAATGGCGGAAAATACCATGTAGTAGGTAGGTATGGTGGACACAAATGGCATAGTGGTTGGCTCAAGTATTTTGGATGCATGAGAAGTATTCCCTCTCGATACAAGGTTTAGGCTAGCAAGGCTTATTTGAAACAAACACAAGGATGAACCGGTGCAGCAAAACTCACATAAAAGACATATTGAAAACATTATAAGACTCTACACCGTCTTCCTTGTTGTTCAAACTCAATACTAGAAATTATCTAGACCTTAGAGAAACCAAATATGCAAACCAAATTTTAGCATGCTCTATGTATTTCTTCATTAATGGGTGCAAAGCATATGATGCAAGAGCTTAATCATGAGCACAACAATTGCCAAGTATCACATTACCCAAGACATTTATAGCAATTACTACATGTATCATTTTTCAATTCCAACCATATAACAATTTAACGAAGGAGAAACTTCGCCATGAATACTATGAGTAGAAACCAAGGACATACTTGTCCATATGCTACAGCGGAGCGTGTCTCTCTCCCATAAAGTGAATGCTAGGATCCATTTTATTCAAACAAAACAAAAAAACAAAAACAAACCGACGCTCCAAGAAAAAGCACATAAGATGTGATGGAATAAAAATATAGTTTCAGGGGAGGAACCTGATAATGTTGTCGATGAAGAAGGGGATGCCTTGGGCATCCCCAAGCTTAGACGCTTGAGTCTTCTTAATATATGCAGGGGTGAACCACCGGGGCATCCCCAAGCTTAGAGCTTTCACTCTCCTTGATCATGTTACATCATACTCCTCTCTTGATCCTTGAAAACTTCCTCCACACCAAACTCGAAACAACTCATTAGAGGGTTAGTGCACAATAAAAATTAACATATTCAGAGGTGACACAATCATTCTTAACACTTCTGGACATTGCATAATGCTACTGGACATTAGTGGATCAAAGAAATTCATCCAACATAGCAAAAGAGGCAATGCGAAATAAAAGGCAGAATCTGTCAAAACAGAACAGTTCGTATTGATGAATTTTAAAATGGCACCACACTTGCTCAAATGAAAATGCTCAAATTGAATGAAAGTTGCGTACATATCTGAGGATCATGCACGTAAATTGGCTTAATTTTCTGAGCTACCTACAGGGAGGTGGACCCAGATTCGTGACAGCAAAGAAATCTGGAACTGCGCAGTAATCCAAATCTAGTACTTACTTTTCTATCAACGGCTTTACTTGGCACAACAAAACACAAAACTAAGATAAGGAGAGGTTGCTACAGTAGTAAACAACTTCCAAGACACAAAATAAAAACAAAGTACTGTAGGTAAAAACATGGGTTGTCTCCCATAAGCGCTTTTCTTTAACGCCTTTCAGCTAGGCGCAGAAAGTGTGTATCAAGTATTATCAAGAGACGAAGTGTCAACCTTACCTTGGGCTTTACCCTTACCTTTCTTATTGTTTTTCTTTCCCTTTGGTTTAGGAAATATATGATTTCCCCCCGGTATAGAGGTGAATTTCAGAGTGGCTTCTCCAACATCAATGACTGCTCCCAATAGTTTCAGCAGGGATCTTCCGAGTGTGAGTTTTCCTGTTTCAACAACAAGATAATCAATGGATATTGTTCTTCCAAGAATGGTTGTATGCACACCTGCGGCTATTCCTTTAGGAATTATGGTAGAGTTATCAATGAGAGTTATTTCTTCTCCTCCTTCATCAACTCCCCAAAGTTTCAAAGATTTATAAATACTTTCAGGCATAAGGCAAAATTCATACATAATATCACAGTAGGCATGGAGAGTTCGATCACCGATAACAATTTTAACAGCAGGATCCCACAATGAGAGTTTAGAGTTCACTAAAACTTGTTCAAGACGATTACGAACGTGGCAACAGTTATCATCCAAGCGAGATGTACTTATCTCGAGATTGTTTAATCTACTATATATGCTAGTGAGGGCTGAATCAAAGTTATTAGCTGAATCATGTGATGCAACCAACTTCTTTATGGCATTAAAAGCTTGATCCCCATTGCAATAAAGGAAATCTCCTCCCACTAAAGTATCCAAAGCATATCTATAATGAACCATAAGACCAAAATAAAAATTACTAAGGAGCAAACTTAGAGTCATTTGAGGTTCAGTTTTACGATAAGAAGTAAAAATTCTAGACCAAGCATCCTTAAAACTCTCCTCATCCCCTTGTTTAAAAGTGAAGACTAATTCTTCAGGCGAAGAAGTAACAGGTTCAGAGCTAGACATGGTAACAAAAGTAACTAATTTTTTTGTATTTTTAATATAGAGTGCAAGCAAACTAGATAAAGTAAATGCAAGTAACTAATTTTTTTGTGTTTTAGATATAGCAAACAAGATAGCAAGTAAAGTAAAACTAGCAACTAATTTTTTTGTATTTTGATTTAGTGCAGCAAACAAAGTAGTAAATAAAACTAAGCAAGACAAAAACAAAGTAAAGAGATTGAGAAGTGGAGACTCCCCTTGCAGCGTGTCTTGATCTCCCCGGCAACGGCGCCAGAAATTTAGCTTGATGACGCGTAAAGCACACGCTCGTTGGGAACCCCAAGTGGAAGGTGTGATGCGTACAACAGCAAGTTTCCCTCAGTAAGAAACCAAGGTTTATCGAACCAGTAGGAGTCAAGAAGCACGTCGAAGGTTGATGGCGGCGGGATGTAGTACGGCGCAACACCAGGGATTCCGGCGCCAACGTGGAACCTGCACAACACAACCAAAGTACTTTGCCCCAGCAGCTTGATGAGGTTGTCAATCTCACCGGCTTGCTGTAACAAAGGATTAACCGTATTGTGTGGAAGATGATTGTTTGCAGAAAACAGTAGAACAAGTATTGCAGTAGATTGTATTTCAGTAAAGAGAATTGGACCGGGGTCCACAGTTCACTAGAGGTGTCTCTCCCATAAGATAAACAGCATGTTGGGTGAACAAATTACAGTTGGGCAATTGACAAATAAAGAGAGCATGACCATGCACATACATATCATGATGAGTATAGTGAGATTTAATTGGGCATTACGACAAAGTACATAGACCGCCATCCAACTGCATCTATGCCTAAAAAGTCCACCTTCAGGTTATCATCCGAACCCCTTCCAGTATTAAGTTGCAAAGCAACAGACAATTGCATTAAGTGTGGTGCGTAATGTAATCAACAACTACATCCTTAGACATAGCATCAATGTTTTATCCCTAGTGGCAACAGCACAACACAACCTTAGAACTTTACATCCTTTGTCCCGGTGTCAATGCAGGCATGAACCCACTATCGAGCATAAGTACTCCCTCTTGGAGTTACAAGCATCTACTTGGCCAGAGCATCTACTAGTAACGGAGAGCATGCAAGATCATAAACAACACATAGATATAACTTTGATAATCAACATAACAAGTATTCTCTATTCATCGGATCCCAACAAACGCAACATATAGAATTACAGATAGATGATCTTGATCATGTTAGGCAGCTCACAAGATCCGACAATGATAGCACAATGGGGAGAAGACAACCATCTAGCTACTGCTATGGACCCATAGTCCAGGGGTAGACTACTCACACATCACTCCGGAGGCGACCATGGCGGCGTAGAGTCCTCCGGGAGATGATTCCCCTCTCCGGCAGGGTGCCGGAGGTGATCTCCTGGATCCCCCGAGATGGGATCGGCGTTGGCGGCGTCTCTGGAAGGTTTTCCGTATCGTGGCTCTCGGTACTGGGGGTTTCGTCACGGAGGCTTTAAGTAGGCGGAAGGGTAGGTCAAGAGGCGGCGCGAGGGGCCCAGACCATAGGGCCGCGCGGCCGGGGGCGGGGGCCGCGCCGCCCTATGCTCTGGCTGCCTCGTGGCCCCTCTTCGTTTCGTCTTCGGACTTCTGAGCTTCGTGGAAAAATAGGCCCCTGGGCGTTGATTTCGTCAATTCCGAGAATATTTCCTTACTAGGATTTCTGAAACCAAAAACAGCAGAAAACAAGAATCGGCACTTCGGCATCTTGTTAATAGGTTAGTTCCAGAAAATGCACGAATATGACATAAAGTGTGCATAAAACATGTAGATAACATCAATAATGTGGCATGGAACATAAGAAATTATCGATACGTCGGAGACGTATCAACTTGTCCTATGGATCATGCTCATCTGCCCCCGTGGAGGTGGAAACGTCTCGTTGGGTTGATGAGGTTTGATACGTCCCAAACGTATCTATAATTTCTTATGTTCCATGCTACTTTTATGATGATACTCACATGTTTTATACACATTATATGTCGTTATTATGCATTTTCCGGCACTAACCTATTGACGAGATGCCGAAGAGCCAGTTGCTGTTTTCTGTTGTTTTTGGTTTCAGAAATCCTAGTAAGGAAATATTCTCGGAATTGGACGAAATCAACGCCCAGGGTCCTATTTTTCCACGAAGCTTCCAGAAGTCCGAAGAGGAAACGAAGTGGGGCCACGAGGTGGCGACACACTAGGGCGGTGCGGCCCAGGCCTTGGCCGCGCCGGCCTACTTTGTGGGCCCCTCGTGACGCCCCCTGACCTACCCTTTCGCCTACATATAGTCTTCGTCGCGAAACCCCCAGTACCGAGAGCCACGATACGGAAAACCTTCCAGAGACGCAGCCGCCGCCAATCCCATCTCGGGGGATTCAGGAGATCGCCTCCGGCACCCTGCCGGAGAGGGGAATCATCTCCCGGAGGTCTCTTCATCGCCATGATCGCCTCCGAATCGATGTGTGAGTAGTTCACCCCTGGACTATGGGTCCATAGCAGTAGCTAGATGGTTGTCTTCTTCTCATTGTGCTATCATGTTAGATCTTGTGAGCTGCCTATCATGATCAAGATCATCTATTTGTAATGCTACATGTTATGTTTGTTGGGATCCGATGAATATTGAATACTATGTTAAGTTGATTATCAATCTATCATATATGTTGTTTATGTTCTTGCATGCTCTCCGTTGCTAGTAGAGGCTCTGGCCAAGTTGATACTTGTGACTCCAAGAGGGAGTATTTATGCTCGATAGTGGGTTCATGCCTCCATTAAATGCAGGACGGTGACAGAAAGTTCTAAGGTTGTGGATGTGCTGTTGCCACTAGGGATAAAACATCGATGCTTTGTCTAAGGATATTTGTGTTGATTACATTATGCACCATACTTAATGCAATTGTCTGTTGCTTGCAACTTAATACCGGAAGGGGTTCGGATGATAACCTGAAAGTGGACTTTTTAGGCATAGATGCATGCTGGATAGCGGTCTATGTACTTTGTCGTAATGCCCTGATTAAATCTCATAGTACTCATCATGATATATGTATGTGCATTGTTATGCCTTCTTTATTTGTCAATTGCCCAACTGTAATTTGTTCACCCAACATCTGTTTATCTTATGGGAGAGACACCACTAGTGAACTGTGGACCCCGGTCCTATTCTTTACATCTGAAATACAATCTACTGCAATTGTTCTTTACTATTCTTCGCAAACAATCATCATCATCCACACTATACATCTAATCCTTTGTTTACAGCAAGCCGGTGAGATTGACAACCTCACTGTTACGTTGGGGCAAAGTACTGTGATTGTGTTGTGCAGGTTCCACGTTGGCGCCGGAATCCCTGGTGTTGCGCCGCACTACACTCCGCCACCAACAACCTTCAACGTGCTTCTTGGCTCCTACTGGTTCGATAAACCTTGGTTTCTTTCTGAGGGAAAACTTACTGCTGTGCACATCACACCTTCCTCTTGGGGTTCCCAACGGACGTGTGTCTCACGCGCATCAAGACTGTTTTCTGGCGCCGTTGCCGGGGAGATCAAGACACGCTGCAAGGGGAGTCTCCCACATCCAATCTCTTTACTTTGTTTTTGTCTTGCTTTGCTTTGCTTTATTTTATTTACTACTTTGTTTGCTGCACTAAAACAAAACACAAAAAAATTAGTTGCTAGTTTTACTTTATTTACTGTCTTGTTCTCTATATTAAAAACACAAAAAAATTAGTTACTTGCATTTACTTTATTTACCTATTGTTTATTTCATCATGTTTCCTCCTAAGTTTGCTCTGAAAAAAATACCGGTAGGACAAGGGTCTATCATTGGAAGAGATAATATAGAAGAATTTTTCACCCATGTTAGTATGGATGAAGATTTTGAAGATATACCATTATTAAAAGTTGCTCCTACTTATGAAAGTGCTTCTGCTTGTTTAGTACACATGTTGGAAACTAGATTTGTTAATCTCAATCCCATAATACAACATATGTTTCTTACACTTTTTGATATGGAGATGGAAGAAAAGAGAAATTTTGTTTTAAAAGTCCTTGTTAGAGAATTTGAAGATATAGCTAAAGAAGCTAGAAAAGTTTTTATCAAGCATAAGAGGCTTCGTTTGTTCCCTGATTTTAAAAGAACACTTGAAAAGATGGACATGGATAGAATAAGGTACACTAGTAATGTTAATGATGGTAAGGAAATTAAAGTACCGATACCTAGTAAGATCCTAGGAATGCATGAAGCTCTAGAAAATAATTATGCTTGGCTTGTTCCTGAAAATTTGTTTGATGAGAATAGTAAGCCTAAAAGCGTACAAAGAGGAGTTACTTATATAGACCAGATACAATGCATTGTTGAGAAAACTCCCAACACCCCTGGTAATGATGTTGATGCTTCATCTCTTGATAACACTTGATTCACACTTTCTGCGCCTAGCTGAAAGGCGTTAAAGAAAAGCGCTTATGGGAGACAACCCATTATTTTACTTCTGCACTTTTGTTTTATATTTGAGTCTTGGAAGTTGTTATTACTGTAGCAACCTCTCCTTATCTTTATTTTATTGCATTGTTGTGCCAAGTAAAGTCTTTGATAGTAAAGTCAATACTAGATTTGGATTACTGCGCAGAAACAGATTTCTTGCTGTCACGAATTTAGGTATGGTTCTCTGTAGGTAACTCAGAAAAATCTGCCAATTTACGTGCGTGATCCTCAGATATGTACGCAACTTTCATTCAATTTGGGAATTTTCATCTGAGCAAGTCTGGTGCCTCTAAAAAATTCTTCTTTACGGACTGTTCTGTTTTGACAGATTCTGCCTTTTATTTCGCATTGCCTGTTTTGCTATGTTTGATGGATTTCTTTGTTCCATTAACTTTCAGTAGCTTTGTGCAATGTCCAGAAGTGTTAAGAATGATTATGTCACCTCTGAATATATGAATTACGCACTGACCCTCTAATGAGTTTGTTTTAAGTTTGGTGTGGAGGAAGTTTTCAAGGGTCAAGAGAGGAGGATGATACAATATGATCAAGAAGAGTGAAAAGTTTAAGCTTGGGGATGCCCCCGTGGTTCATCCCTGCATATTTTAAGAAGACCCAAGCGTCTAAGCTTGGGGATGCCCAAGGCATCCCTTCTTCATCGACAACATTATCAGGTTCCTCTAGTGAAACTATATTTTTATTCCGTCACATCTTATGTGCTTTGCTTGGAGCGTCTGTTTGTTTTTATTTTTGTTTTGTTTGAATAAGATCGGATCCTAGCATTCTTTGTTTGGGAGAGAGACACGCTCCGCTGTTTCGTATGAACACATATGTTCTTAGCTTTATTTCTAATGTTCATTGCGAAAGTTGGACTATTTCATTCATTGTTATATGGTTGGAAACGGAAAATGCCGCATGTGGTAAATGGTATAATGTCTTGAATAATGTGATACTTGGCAATTGTTGTGCTCATATAGATCATGTTTAAGCTCTTGCATCATGTACCTTGTACCCATTAATGAATAACTACATAGAGCTTGTTAAAATTTGGTTTGCATGATTGATCTCTAGAGTCTAGATATTTTCTGGTTAAGGTGTTTGAACAACAAGGAGACAATGTAAAGTCTTATAATAGTTACAATATGTTCATATGTGAGCTTTGCTGCACCATTTCATACTTGAGTTTGCTTCAAACAACCTTGCTAGCCTAGCCTTGTATTGAGAGGAATTCTTCTCGTGCATCCAAATCCTTGAGCCAAATACTATGCCATTTGTGTCCACCATACCTACCTACCACATGGTATTTCCCCGCCATTCCAAAGTACATTACTTGAGTGCTACCTTTAAATTTCCATTCTTTGCCTTTACAATATATAGCTCATGGGACAAATAGCCTTAAAAACTATTGTGGTGAAGAATATGTACTTATGTATCTTATTTCTTAATAAGTTGCTTGTTGAGCGGTAACCATGTTTCTGGGGACGCCATCAACTTTTACCTTTGTTGAATATCATGTGAGTTGCTATGCATGTTCGTCTTGTCTGAAGTAAGGGCGATTTTCATGATCAAATGGTTTGAGTATGCATACTGTTAGAGAAGAACATTGGGCCGCTAACTAAAGCCATGAATCATGGTGGAAGTTTCAGTTTGGACACAAAACCTCAATCTCTTATGAGAATATTATCTGTTGTTGAATGCTTAAGCATTAAAAGAGGAGTCCATTATCTGTTGTCTATGTTGTCCCGGTATGGGTGTCTAAGTTGAGAATGATCAAAAGCGAGAAATCCAATGCGAACCTTCTCCTTAGACCCTTGTACAGGCGGCATAGAGGTACCCCTTTGTGACACTTGGTTGAAACATATGTTATGCAATGATAATCCGTGTTAATCCAAGCTAATTAGGACAAGGTGCGAGCACTATTAGTATACTATGCATGAGGCTTGCAACTTATAGGATGTCTTATACATAACACATATGCTTTATTACTACCGTTGACAAAATTGTTTCTATGTTTTCAAAATGAAAAGCTCTAGCACAAATATAGTAATCCATGCTTCCCTCTGCGAAGGGCCTATCTTCTACTTTATTGTTGAGTCAGTTTACCTATTCTTTCTATCCCAGAAGCAAACACTTGTATCAACTGTGTGCATTGATTCTTACATGTTTACCTATTGCACTTGTTATATTACTTCGTGTTGACATTTATCCATGAGATATACATGTTGAAGTTGAAAGCAACCGCTGAAACTTATATCTTCCTTTGTGTTGCTTCAATGCCTTTACTTTGAATTTATTGCTTTATGAGTAACTCTTATGCAAGTCTTATTGATGCTTGTCTTGAAAGTATTATTCATGAAAAGTCTTTGCTATATGATTCATTTGTTTACTCATTATCTTCATCATTGCTTCGAATCGCTGCATTCATCTCATATGCTTACAATAGTATGATCAAGATTATGATAGCATGTCACTTCAGAAATTATCTTTGTTATCGTTTACCTACTCGAGGGCGAGTAGGAACTAATCTTGGGGATGCTTGATACGTCCCAAACGTATCTATAATTTCTTATGTTCCATGCTACTTTTATGATGATACTCACATGTTTTATACACATTATATGTCGTTATTATGCATTTTCCGGCACTAACCTATTGACGAGATGCCGAAGAGCCGATTCTTTGTTTTACGCTGTTTTTGGTTTCAGAAATCCTAGTAAGGAAATATTCTCGAAATTGGACGAAATCAACGCCCAGGGTCCTATTTTTCCACGAAGCTTCCAGAAGTCCGAAGAGGAAACGAAGTGGGGCCACGAGGTGACAACACACTAGGGCGGCGCGGCCCAGGCATTGGCCGTGCCGGCCTACTGTGTGGGCCCCTCGTGACGCCCCCTGACCTACCCTTTCGCCTACATATAGTCTTCGTCACGAAACCCCTAGTACCGAGAGCCACGATACGGAAAACCTTCCAGAGACGCAGCCGCCGCCAATCCCATCTCGGGGGATTCAGGAGATCGCCTCCGGCACCCTGCCGGAGAGGGGAATCATCTCCCGGAGGTCTCTTCATCGCCATGATCGCCTCCGGATCGATGTGTGAGTAGTTCACCCCTGGACTATGGGTCCATAGCAGTAGCTAGATGGTTGTCTTCTTCTCATTGTGCTATCATGTTAGATCTTGTGAGCTGCCTATCATGATCAAGATCATCTATTTGTAATGCTACATGTTGTGTTTGTTTGGATCCGATGAATATTGAATACTATGTCAAGTTGATTATCAATCTATCATATTGTTGTCGTCAGAAACCCACCGGCGGGCAGCGACGGGCAACACCGTAGAGCCGGGAACAACCTAGAGCTGCGGCTGGCTGAGGTCCCTCCGAGCGACGGCCCGCAAAGCCTTCTGGTCACACGTCCGATGCTGATGCAAGGGCGTGCCACCTGACCTATACCTGGTCAGGGAGGTGATGGAGATGCCTCGCTTAGTTTCCTGCATGGCATACACGTAAACATTAAATACGAGCCTCGATCGGCTCTCAGGTTATCCTGTGAATCGGCTCAAGGAGCCGATCCACCCATGATTCGTACGGGGTGCACGAATATATGGTGGTCCTGCTCGATCAAGATAAAGCTAATGAGATCTGCGACGATTTAGGGTTTTCACCGCATAATCGGATCATCCTACTCCAGGTTGGGCCTCGCGGCCACGCACGGTGATCGTAAGCCGATCCTAAACAAGGCCTAAAAACCAACACGAAGTTGATCCCCGGAACATCCTGTTTAGGACTAGCGAACGACACCCTACGCGCCGCTGGATCCTCCCCCCCTTTGTAAGGCCTAACTATTGCAGATATTAAACTAATCCTTGTAGAACAAGGAGCAATCGTAACGGATCAGATCTACTAAATAATGATCAAGCGGGGTGCCGCCCCCACACCTAAGATAGGTGTGAGGGCGGCTAGACATGCAAGGGTCGCACTACGATAGCATGTTACACGAAGAACTATGCTAACCCTAACACATCTATGATAACTACGTTGCTCGCCATCAACAAGGCTTCAGTACGAGCAACGCATGAACAACGTGGAGCTTGTGCTGCCTAGATCGCAAGATGCGATCTAGGCAGCATGTCGCTTACCGGTAGAAACCCTCGAGACGAAGGAGTTGGCGATGCGCCGAGATTGATTTGTTTGGTTGAACGTTGGTTGTTGTTTATTCCATAAACCCTAGATACATATTTATAGTCCAGCGGACTTTCTAATTTAGGCGTGCACCTAACCGTGCACGGGTAAAACTCTAACTTCTAACTTAAGATATGATCTAATATATTACAGATACAAGGGCAAACTAGCCCAAACTTGGTACACAAGGCCGATTCACGTATTTCTTCCATGTACATATCTTCAAGTCCATCCTGATCGCGGCCCACCTCTGACTCGGTCAAACTCTGGTGATAACACATGCCCCCCTGGTTTTGGAATTGGTAATTCCAAAATCACTCTGCTTTTCTTTCGTCGGGTCATGTCGTGGCAGAACCGTTGTAGTATCCTTTACCATGGTGTCTTGTGTCCTCAACTTCTTGCAAAACTTGATAACTTTAGCACCATTTCCTTGGAAACCGCAATGGCTTTAAATCCCCCATTAGGCTTCTCCTTATTAAACTGTGCCGATTGACTAGCCTCCTTCATCCCCTTCCTCTGTTCTCGCTATCGGCACTAAAAAACCCTCTTTCCCTGTAGCAATGCCTTCTTCTCCCTCCGTCTCCTCCGGCCTTTCTTTCCAATCTTCTACCCCAAGCGAGCCAATGTCGGAGCTCGAGTGGGACTTCGATCTCATGTCAGACGGCGACATGCCCCTGACCGATGAGGAGGGCGACCTCCACCTCCTCGTTGAAGGGGAACTGGAGAGCGAAAACGAGGATGACCTCTCCTCCTGGAGGAATCCCACTTCCTACGATAAGGAAGAGGAAGACGAAGATACGGAGGAAGAAGAGGAGGAGGATGACTCCTCCTCCTCCACTGGATACCCGCCGGCGAAGCGCCTCCGTTTTTGGGCAGATAGTGAAGATGACGATGACAACGCAGAGGAAGAAGCTCCGGTCGAGGGCTGGGGCAGCAGTGACGAGGAGTTCTCCGGAAGCAGCGCCGGTAACAGCTACGATGCTGACGACGAGGGCAGCGAGGATTAGTGACATAGCATCAGTAGTATGCGAGCAATCGGCTCTTCTTTTGTTCCCCTTTGAGCAATCGGCTCTTCATTGTAAAAAACCCTCCTCTGTTAATGAAGAAGCATTTCCCAGTCAATTGTTTTGCCGATAGTCAAAGTCACACAATCTCCAAAAAGAGCCGATGGCATCGCATCGGTCTCCATCATAAAAACACGAGTATCGTCGACCTAGCCGCCCTTCCAAACGGTAACCTGCGACCTCCATCTGAAAAGGCAAACTCAGATCCCCAAATTGCCGCCTGAGCAGTTCCAACCCACAACCACCTACACAGATCTCGACCACACCGCCCCCGGCTCCTTCAATGCATCCCATGGCGGAATCATCCAATACCGATACCACGGCTTCCGGACTGAAGGTAATCCTCAACCTCCTCTCGCCGTTCGACTTGACATGGGATTAATGGCAAACACCTGAATTAATGTCTCGCTCCGCTACTAATTTAGGTTTCAGACATTCTTCTGCCACACCCTTCTCTCGCAAATTCGATGTGCCTCGGTCCTCGTTCTTCTGAGAGTCCTGCCCTGTTAATTTCGTGCGAAGCTAACAGAATCCCCTTTGTGAGCCAGAACCTAGATCTAACTTCTTGGGCCGACTGCCTGCGAGCCTGGCCTAATCCTCCTGAGGGTTGGGTGGCATGGTACAATAGAGTATCAAAATCCCACTATGCCACTTGGGAAACCATAGGGATAGCCGATGCCCTGTCATTATCATTATCTCCTCTAGAGAAGAATGAGAACATCCTGAAAACCATCGGCTACTTCTGGTCTGATGCACTGAACTGCTTCATGTTTGGTCATGGCCCTATGACACCGACCCTGCTGGATGTGGCCATGGTCACAGGGCTAGACATTGCATCCCCCAGCCCTTCTGCATTCAAACTGCCAAAAGTCCCTTTCACTCTCTCCTCTAAAAAAGAGTGTACCAGCTGGGGCGCCTATCTCAATCGTTATATGAAAACCAAAGGCCCCGTGACAGAGAGGGAGCACACAGCCTTCCTGAATTTCTGGCTGGAGCACTTCATATTCTGCGGCCCATCACTTGCTCCCACCAAGAATTACCTCTCCCTGGCCTATGAACTTGCTAAAGGCACCCAACTCGGCCTAGGCAAACTATTTCTTGGAGAGATTTACCGATCCCTTCAACTGATGTCTGTCAAACTGTTCTCTCGAAAAACAGTTAAAACTGGCGGCCCCTGGTGGTTCATTCAGTTGTGGGCCCAACTATACTTCCAAAACCAAATCCCAGACTTCCCATCGCTGACCACCTGCACCTTTCCGGATGTAAATGGAAAGGAAATTCGATGCACCAGCTACGGCCAAGCCCTGTATGGTCTCCCGGGCAGCAGGCTGATCCCCAAAGAAGCAGCAGGGTGGTTTAAGATTTTCTTCCAAGGTTTGGACAACCCCCTGTTCCACCCTTATACTGAATCGGCAAATTTTGAAAACCCAGTCTCTTTCCGATTGGATGACTTTGCCGATGACGCCAGCACACAGCATTTGTACTCCCTCATGATTCGTCCTTGCTTCCTCCCTGTTGGTATGAGCACCTCGAACCGGATCATCAAGCCCGGTTATGAGTGTTATCAACCAGTAGTAGCAGCTCGACAGCTTGGTCTCGGACAGGTGCCTCCACACTTCTTCTTACACCACCTGACAGCAAGTAGAGCTGAACTGCCTGACATCCTTACTGCCCAAAGGTGTTATACCTTCTTTGACGCTTTGGCCATCCCAATTCCCCACAACCTCCGTTTCTCCTTCACTACCGATGGTTTTGAAACTTGGTGGTCTATGTGGAAGACCCACGTCTTCAGGAGGGCTCTAGGACCGCTGCTGAGAGAGCTTGACGCCGAATATGACATCCCTGCAGACCAGGTACCATCACTTAAGCATTTCTTGTAACCGCACCACGGTGATTGTCTGTGACCTGACTCTTTCTCCTGGCAGCAACAAGATGGTCCGGCTCCCACACAAGCCGACGGTTCCCCTTTCGTATTCCTTCCTCCGGCACCAGTGGTTCTCTTCTGCCAGAGTTCGCCACCCCTGAAGAAAGTCATAATGCAGAGTCAGCCGATTTCACCGAAATCGGCTCCCAAGAGTAAAGCATCTTCGGGGCCAGTTGCCCCCCGAGCCTCGATTCAGGCGAGGACGGCAGTGAGGAAGGTGGCTGCCAGGAAAACCCTGAAGCGTAAGGCTCCTGCCCAAGAAAGCCTACGTGTAAGTTGGCTCAGACCCTGTCCATATTTATCTGCCTTCAAGAAATTTTTACAATGCGCTCGTATTCCTTTTCTACAGACTTCCACCGAAGAAACCTCCAGCAGGGCCGAAGATTCCAGTCAGGGGGACTCGAGCTCGGGCAATTCTGAGAGGTCCACCACCCAAAGCCAGACGGCTTTACCAGCGCCGGCTTCTAAGAAAAGGTCGATCACTGAACCTCCTGCTCCCCAAGCCCCGACCAGATCGGGGTCACGCACGAAGCGCCGCTGTGTCAAAAGGGCTCGTAAGAACCCACGAGCCTCTCCATCAAGCCAGGAGGTCTCAAACGTAATCATCTCCCCGGTCATACTTCATGCTTCCCGTCGTCATGGGTGGATCGGCTAATCACTTCCTCTTGCAGGCCGAAGAAACTTCTAGCGGCGACGTTGAGGAGATACCGATGCCGTCCGCCACCCTGGACCTAGCCACCTCGGCGATCGCGGCTGCCCAAGTGGCTGACCCATCTCAGTCCACAGAAAAGCCGATCGTCACGACATCGGCTGTTCCTCCTACATTGGGAGAGGTATGCCCCTCTTCTTTGGCTCCATCAATTTCTTCATTGCATGCTAACTCACTTCGTTTGCCCTATCAGGGTTGTGATCTCTCGAGCTTGCTGACTTTTGATCCAGAATCCATCGAACCCACTCCTCCCAAGGCAAGCGGAGAGCCGAGTCCTAGTACGGTCCATGGTCCGCTCCAGCGTCTCAAAGACTTGCTTTCTGCCTCAACTAAGACTCTGATTGAAAATTCCGAGGAAGCCAAAGGCATCCTCGAGGACATCCAGCCTCATCTCCCTATGACCCTGCAAGTGAAGCTCTGGCCCGCTGTTACCCTGTCGGTCTTTAAGTCAAGGGTGCAATCGGCTCGACAAAGGATTACTCTCCGCCGCTCCCAGCTTTCGCTGAGAGCCGATATTGCCGAAAAGTGTCGACGGCTCAATGAAAAGAAGGCTGCTCTGGACGCCAAGACGGACACTTCTGCCAATCGCGCCGAACTCGAGACCCTGCGCAAGGAGCTGGAGATTCTTGAAGAGAGGGTAAGGGTGACCAAACAGCTCATCCAGGACAAGGAAGCCCTCATTGCCCGTTCTCAAGACGAAGCAAAAGGCCTCACAGCCGATCTGAAGACCGATCTGGCTGAAATTCGTACCCTGAGCAACCAGCTGGTGATGGGTAAGGACGAGGATGACGAGGCTGAGATCGCTGAGGCGGATCGCATCCGTGTTGACGCCCTTCTCGCCCTCGGCGTATTTCTTCAGTAGGGCCTTCAGAGACAGATGATGTTTCGCTGGAATGGATCCTTTTGTACTTGCTACATCTGTACTTGCAAAGTGTTGTTGTTTTTTTTTTATTGGCCGATTTTCTATCGGCTCCTGACATTCCTTGCTCATGCGTCTGTCTGCTGATCATGTGCCTCCCCCGAGCCGAATCTGTCAGGTGACTGCAGATATCGGCTCTGTATCATACCAAGGCACTGTATTTGCACGTCGGCTCCGTTGGGATTCGTGCAGCCGACGTGGCCGCCGTTCATTGGATCACCGTTGAACCCAAGCCGACCGTGTGGTGAGGATGATTTTAGCCGATTCGCTGGATCGAAGCGCTCCCTGAAGGCTTTGTAATATCCTTACATGGATCTTCGGGGGTCAACCCCAATGTTATTACTACACGGCCTTCATCACGTCGATGCATTTGCGTCCCACCGGGCGTGCCAGAATGTGTTGTTGTCAGAAACCCACCGGCGGGCAGCGACGGGCAACACCGTAGAGCCGGGAACAACCTAGAGCTGCGGCTGGCTGAGGTCCCTCCGAGCGACGGCCCGCAAAGCCTTCTGGTCACACGTCCGATGCTGATGCAAGGGCGTGCCACCTGACCTATACCTGGTCAGGGAGGTGATGGAGATGCCTCGCTTAGTTTCCTGCATGGCATACACGTAAACATTAAATACGAGCCTCGATCGGCTCTCAGGTTATCCTGTGAATCGGCTCAAGGAGCCGATCCACCCATGATTCGTACGGGGTGCACGAATATATGGTGGTCCTGCTTGATCAAGATAAAGCTAATGAGATCTACGACGATTTAGGGTTTTCACCGCATAATCGGATCATCCTACTCCAGGTTGGGCCTCGTGGCCACGCACGGTGATCGTAAGCCGATCCTAAACAAGGCCTAAAAACCAACACGAAGTTGATCCCCGGAACATCCTGTTTAGGACTAGCGAACGACACCCTACGCGCCGCTGGATCCTCCCCCCCTTTGTAAGGCCTAACTATTGCAGATATTAAACTAATCCTTGTAGAACAAGGAGCAATCGTAACGGATCAGATCTACTAAATAATGATCAAGCGGGGTGCCGCCCCCACACCTAAGATAGGTGTGAGGGCGGCTAGACATGCAAGGGTCGCACTACGATAGCATGTTACACGAAGAACTATGCTAACCCTAACACATCTATGATAACTACGTTGCTCGCCATCAACAAGGCTTCAGTACGAGCAACGCATGAACAATGTGGAGCTTGTGCTGCCTAGATCGCAAGATGCGATCTAGGCAGCATGTCGCTTACCGGTAGAAACCCTCGAGACGAAGGAGTTGGCGATGCGCCGAGATTGATTTGTTTGGTTGAACGTTGGTTGTTGTTTATTCCATAAACCCTAGATACATATTTATAGTCCAGCGGACTTTCTAATTTAGGCGTGCACCTAACCGTGCACGGGTAAAACTCTAACTTCTAACTTAAGATATGATCTAATATATTACAGATACAAGGGCAAACTAGCCCAAACTTGGTACACAAGGCCGATTCACGTATTTCTTCCATGTATATATCTTCAAGTCCATCCTGATCGCGGCCCACCTCTGACTCGGTCAAACTCTGGTGATAACACATATATGTTGTTTATGTTCTTGCATGCTCTCCGTTGCTAGTAGAGGCTCTGGCCAAGTTGATACTTGTGACTCCAAGAGGGAGTATTTATGCTCGATAGTGGGTTCATGCCTCCATTAAATCTGGGACAGTGACAGAAAGTTCTAAGGTTGTGGATGTTCTGTTGCCACTAGGGATAAAACATCGATGCTTTGTCTAAGGATATTTGTGTTGATTACATTACGCACCATACTTAATGCAATTGTCTGTTGCTTGCAACTTAATACCGGAAGGGGTTCGGATGATAACCTGAAAGTGGATTTTTTAGGCATAGATGCATGCTGGATAGCGGTCTATGTACTTTGTCGTAATGCCCTGATTAAATCTCATAGTACTCATCATGATATATGTATGTGCATTGTTATGCCTTCTTTATTTGTCAATTGCCCAACTGTAATTTGTTCACCCAACATCTGTTTATCTTATGGGAGAGACACCACTAGTGAACTGTGGACCCCGGTCCTATTCTTTACATCTGAAATACAATCTACTGCAATTGTTCTTTACTGTTCTTCGCAAACAATCATCATCATCCACACTATACATCTAATCCTTTGTTTACAGCAAGCCGGTGAGATTGACAACCTCACTGTTACGTTGGGGCAAAGTACTGTGATTGTGTTGTGCAGGTTCCACGTTGGCGCCGGAATCCCTGGTGTTGCGCCGCACTACACTCCGCCACCAACAACCTTCAACGTGCTTCTTGGCTCCTACTGGTTCGATAAACCTTGGTTTCTTTCTGAGGGAAAACTTACTGCTGTGCACATCACACCTTCCTCTTGGGGTTCCCAACGGACGTGTGTCTCACGCGCATCAAGGTTGAGCCTGCTGGACTTGATGCTGCGGTGGAGGTGGGGGTGGTGGTGGTAGCTGCTGCTGGCCTGACTGCTGGATGAGTTTGTGCATGTCAAGGAACTGCCGACAGTCCCTGAGCAGGTGACTCGACTTCGTTTTGCCATCCTTAGAATCGACATACGAGTGTAGGTAGCAAGGGGCGTTGACCTGCTCAGCGTAGGGCAATTCGGGAGTTCTCTGCTGTCGTGGTTTATAGTTGCCGCGGTTCCTAGAGTTGTTCCGATTACCGTCCTGCCGATCGTCTCTTCTATCGTCATATCGATCATCCTGCCGATCAGAATATCCTGCGGCTACCAGGTTGTTGTCGTCATAGTTGCGGTTCTTCCTTCTTTAGTGACGATCCCTTCGGCCGCCCGAATCGTGCTTCGGCTGGTCATCGTCTTCGTCGTCACTGCGCTGTCGTGGCCTTCGCACGTTGTCCTCGCCATCAGCCCAGCTGTTGGCGATTTCCATTAACTTGGTTATGGTTTTTGGCTTTTTGCGTCCGAGTTCCTCTATGTAACTTTCACGCCGGACGCCATCGCTAAAAGCGTCGATTCCTCTATCGACAGATACATCTTCGGCAGCGTTTAGGAGTTTGGTGAATCTCCCGATGTATCATCGACTCTTTCTGCTTTTGCTGGCAGTTTCGCAACTCTTCAATTCCGACGGGTCTCTTGTATGTTGCTTGGAAATTGGCAACGAAGGCGTCTACTAGATCGTCCCATGATTTAATGGAACCCTTCGGCAGCCCCCTTAACCAGGCGCGCGCTGAATCCTTCAGGTAAAGCTGCAAGCACTGCATTGCTGCTATCTGGTTCCCCTTATGCAAAATCACGGACTGCAGGTAGTCGTCTATCCAAGATCTTGGTTCCTGCTGTCCATCGTATTTGGCAGCGTCGGTAGGAGTGGGCTTGAACTTTTTGGGCGGCATTGTCTCGCGGATTTTGTAACTTAAACAGTCGACTCCCCTGAGTTCGCCGTCGTACTCCTGGTCCTCATCCGAAGAATCACTATCGTTGTCCTTCCTAGCGGCGCGTCGTCGCCTTGCTTTGTCGATCCTGCTCTGAGTGATTTCATCCCGAGCATCTCTCGCATAATGTTTTGAACCACTGGCCTGCACTGTAGTCTTTTCCTTTTGCGGCACTAGATTATTTCCCAATATCGCGAGGCTTTCCAGGGCGCCTCGGTGAGCTTGAGCCATGGATCCTTCAGGGCGCTGGCTGATGAGGTACGCAGCGAGGTTGGCTGTTGCTCCTGCAACGGTTTTCGGCCGTGGCATGCCTGCGGTGTCCGTAGTCATAAAGGACTTGGTCAGGTTTGACGTGATTTCTCTAGCATCATCTTCCGAAAGCCTGGATAGCCTCGACCGATGTTTGCCTGCCCCCAGGGTGTTTCGAGAGGCACTCCCTTGCGAGCCCCTTCGTCGTTCGCTGGATCAATCTGCCGCGGATAGACGTCTCTCGAGGGTGGCTTGCTCTTTCGACAGGTGCTCCCGGTTTTTCTCTAGTATAGAGCGATACGCGTTGAGTGTTCCAACCGAGGTTCCTGCGGGGAGCGGTGTGTTGTTGAGTACTGCTGCCCTGGCAGCTGCCCACTCCTCGTCCGCGATGGTGTAGTCGCTGTCGTGGTTACTGGCGCTGTTCTCAAAACTCGCCCGTCTACTGGAACGAGGGGTATGGTCTCCGTCTCCTCTGTGCCTTGTGTTTCCCGTGTTATTGGCGACATAAACCTGATGGCGTGCCATTCCTCGGGTGGTTCCTTGGACGATGCTGTCGATATTGTCCTCTCCCGATGAATACTGAGCATTGCAGATGAACGGCGTGTCGCTCGATCCCAGCCCATGCCTGGTGTCGCAATTCAAGCAGTAGTACGGAGTTAACTCCGAAGATGTGGGATCGTCGGATCCTATCGACATGGACGACGTGGAACGGGGAGTCGAAGGCGCGGGCGAACTGGTCGAGCCTGTCAGTCCAGCCGAAAGGTCGAGTGATGATGACGCGCTCGGACTTGTTGATCTGGAAGTGGGTGATTCCAGCAGTCGAAGGATTCCTTCTGCGTTGACGTTGTAGTGGACGCTGCCGAAGGTCATCTCCGTGTTTCCTTGTAGATCTGAGAAGTTTGAGCGGGAGGAATCGCTGTGCGGGGTGAACTCATAGGAGCCGAACCGAATCGGGCTTCCCAGATTTGGTGATGACGGTGTCGATGAATCTGCTGATGAAGTTGCCGGTGAAGTTGCCGGTGCCATGGATAGATCTGCCGATGACCTGCCTTGTGCCGACAGGGTTCCCACAGACGGCGCCAATTGTCGAGGGTGCTCCTCGGCAATGCCCTCCGATAGGGGCTTAGGGTTGATGGAATCCTGCAAGCTGACACGAGACATCAGTTCACAGACAAGCGGGGAGAGCGATTTACCCAGGTTCGGGGCCCTCGATGAGGTAAAACCCTTACGTCCTGCCTGTCTGTTCTTGATTATGATGATAATGGGTTACAATGGGGTGCCGAATAGTTCGGCTATGATCTCGTCGAGATAGCTAAGTTCTAGGGTAACCTAGTTCTGAACTTCTGTTGGCTAAGATCGCTAGGATTGATTGTCCCCCTCGACAGCCCCTCTCCTGGCCTTTATATAGGAGGCCAGGTCTCAAGAGATCTAATCGAGGACGATTAGGTTTACAGTAGATCTATCTCCGGACTTTCCTTGTTCGGCTCCTTCCGTGTCTTGTACTTCAAGGAATCTTCCGCCGCTCCGTCCTAGCGGCCCACCTCGCCATTGAGTGCCTTCATGGGCCTCCAACTAGGAAATATAGGATAGGGCAACATTGGTTAGCCGAAGGGTAATGCCCACGTCAAAATGTGTAAAAGTTGACGGCGTCCCCAGAAACATGGTTATCGCTCAACAAGCAACTTATAAGAAATAAGATACATAACAACATATTCTTCACCACAATAGTTTTTAAGGCTATTTTCCCATGAGCTATGTATTGTAAAGGCAAAGAATAGAATTTTAAAGGTAGCACTCAAGTAATGTACTTTGGAATGGCAGAGAAATACCATGTAGTAGGTAGGTATGGTGGACACAAATGGCATAGTTTTTGGCTCAAGGATTTGGATGCACGAGAAGTAATCCCTCTCAATACAAGGCTTAGGCTAGCAAGGTTGTTTGAAGCAAACTCAAGTATAAACGGGTACAACAAAACTTACATAAGAACATATTGCAAGCATTATAAGACTCTACACTGTCTTCCTTGTTGTTCAAACACCTTAACCAGAAAATATCTAGACTCAGAGAGACCAATCATGCAAACCAAATTTTAACAAGCTCTATGTAGTTCTTAATTAGTAGGTGCAAAGTACATGATGCAAGAGCTTAAACATGATCTAAGAGAGCTCAAAACAATTGCCAAGTATCAAATTATTCAAGACCATATACCAATTACCACATGAAGCATTTTCTGTTTCCAACCAAATAGCAATGAACGAAGCGGTTTTCAACTCCGCCATGAACATTAAAGATAGAACTAAGAACACCAGTGTTCATATGAAAAAGCGGAGCGTGTCTCTCTCCCACACAAGCATGAATTTATTCAGAGAATGAAAATAACAAAACGAAAATAAAAGCACACAGACGCTCCAAGTAAAGTACATAAGATGTGATGGAATAAAAATATAGTTTCACTAGAGGTGACCTGATAAGTTGTCGATGAAGAAGGGGATGCCTTGGGCATCCCCAAGCTTAGACGCTTGAGTCTTCTTGAAATATACAGGGATGAACCACGGGGGCATCCCCAAGCTTAGACTTTTCACTCTTCTTGATCATAGTATATCATTCTCCTCTCTTGACCCTTGAAAACTTCCTCCACACCAAACTCAAAACAAACTCATTAGAGGGTTAGTGCATAATCAAAAATTCACATGTTCAGAGGTAACACAATCATTCTTAACACTTCTGGAAATTGCCCAAAGCTACTGGAAGTTAATGGAACAAAGAAATCCATCAAACATAGCAAAACAGGCAATGCGAAATAAAAGGCAGAATCTATCAAAACAGAACAGTCCGTAAAGACGAATTTTTCTGGGGCACTTAACTTGCTCAGATGAAAAAGCTCAAAACTAATGAAAGTTGCGTACATATCTGAGGAACACGCACGTAAATTGGCAGATTTTTCTGAGTTACCTACAGAGAGCCCTGCCCAAATTCGTGACAGATAGAAATCTGTTTCTGCGCAGAAATCCAAATCTAGTATCAACCTTCTATTAGAGACTTCACTTGGCACAAAATTGCAATAAAATAAAGATAAGGAGAGGTTGCTACAGTAGTAACAACTTCCAAGACTCAACAAAACAGTAGCAAAATAAAAACATGGGTTATCTCCCAAGAAGTGCTTTCTTTATAGCCATTAAGATGGGCTCAGCAATTTTAATGATGCTCACATAAAAAATAAGAATTGAAGCAAAAGAGAGCATCAAGAAGCAAATTCAAAACACATTTAAGCCTAACCCACTTCCTATGAAAATGAATCTTGTAAATAAACAAGTCATGTAAGCATAATGCGATAAGCATAGAAAGGCAACACAAGCGCAACTTCAAGATTCTCAACACAAAGAGGGGAAACTTAATATTATTAAGATGCATATAACCATGTTTCCCTCTCTCATAATAACTTTCAGTAGCATCATGAACAAACTCAACAATATAACTATCACATTAAACATTCTTATCATGAGCTACATGCATAAAATTATTACTCTCCGCATAAGCATAATCATTACTATTAATAATAGTGGGAGTAAAACTACCATAAACATCATTGTAATCATCATAAATTGCAGGCATGGTATAATCATAATAACCTTTATCCTCCATAGTAGGTGGCACCAAAATACCACTATCATTATAATCATCATAAATAGGAGGTAAAGTATCATCAAAGAAAATTTTCTCCTCAAAACTTGGGGGACTAAAAATATCATGCTCATCAAAACCAGCTTTCCCAAGCTTAGAATTTTCCATAGCATTAGCAACAATGGTGTTCAAAGCATTCATACTAATAACATTGCCATTAGCATGCATATAAAGTTCCATGGGTTTTTTAATTCTCTCTTCAAACACCTCATGTCCTAACTCAAGATAAAGTTCATAAAGATCTCTCATTTTTTTGTTGTTTTCCATTAAGCCTAACTAGTGAAAATAAAAACAAGAAACAAAAAGATATAATTGCAGAATCTAAAGGAGATACCTTCGAGCACTCACACACCGGCAACAGTGCTAGGAAATAGTGTCATCGTGGTGAACAGACAGATGCCATATGATGGCTTAAGTTGGGGCCGAATGGACGCTAGAGGATTCGGGGGAGGGTTTGTGATTAGATGGGATGAACTTCCGGATGGTTTCCTCAAGAACTTAGCCAAGGCTAGAGGTTGAAGAAGAAAGACACAAGGAAGAACTCGCTCTAGATCATCTTCTTTACTGATCTCCACAGGTTACAAGTTTTTCCGTACCAAGGCTTTTCTATGCGTACATGTGTTCGTCGCCCGTGAAGAGGGCTGCCCCCTCTCCTTATATAGGGGAGAGGGTGGCTTACAGGGCAAGAAACCCTAATGGCATCTTTGACTAGACAAACTACTTTACAAAGTTACTTTAATCATAGATGACACCGGGGTCTTCTTTAATCAGGGAGGCTGACGTCCTCCGGCTTCTTTCTTCGTCATCCTCCTCTTTATCGTCAGGCCTTCGTTTAAAGCTACTTTGCTTAGCTCATCTTTGTCCTCTAGCTCTGGAGAGAATCTTTGACCAGATCTGCCGACATGCTCATCTTTCCGGTATCCCGGTATCTTCTTTACCCGGTTCCGGTATACCCCTCTTGGGGATACCGGTTTAGCTTCACTTAGCCAAACTTCTATCTTCGTGCTCCGGTATGAACATTAAACCGGTATCTTGATGGCCTAAACCATCCGGTTTGGCATGCCTTTGGCATACCGGGGGTGATCCCCCCAACATTAGTCCCCGAAGCTGGTATAGTCTGGCGAATTCTATCCAACAGACCATGCCAGGTTCTCACGTCTTTGGATACCGGTTTAATCTATCCGGCGCTTAGCTTAGATCCGGCATCTTTGCCCGGACTCACGTTTTCTCTCTTGCAAGGCATTTTCCGGTATCTTATCCTCCGGCATCTTAGTCATTAAACACCTCCTCGGCGAAGTCGAGAATATCTCGGGCCCCGCGCCTGTCAGAGACATGCGCACTGTGACTGACGCGTCAGTGTCAGGGGTCACTTCCCTTCGGCTTCCGCGCGCGTATTAATTGCTTCACAGCGGATCCCAACCACCCCTCTGGATCCGTGTGTACCTCCCTGTGGCTTTCTGTTGTTACGCGTGTATCGCCGCGCCACGCGGCGGCCCGTGGAGCGAACCGTCGCGGCCCGCGGACCGAAACACCGTGGCCCAGCGGTTTTCGGCCCATTTCTCTCTCTTCCTTTATAAGGCGAAACCGCCCCTTCTTCTTCCTCTTCTCGCATTCCCCACTTCCTCGCGCACAATGCTTCTTGCTCTTGCGTCTCCGCCGCTTCGTTCGCCGCTCGAGCCCCGCCGCCCAGCGAACCTTTGCTACTGCTTCGCCGGACGTCGCCGGACTTCACCGCGCGAAGAACATCCGCAGTGCTCCTTTCGCGGTTGCGGCATTGGTGTTTCTTCAAGCTCTTCTCCGCCTCGCCATCGACGGACCTCCTCGCCAATCCACCGGCGAGCCACTTCCTCTGCGACTCCGCCGCCTCAGGTTAGGCTCAATCTGCATTTGCCCCTCTTTTGCTTGCTTTCTAGATCTTGAGTTGGTAGTGTATTTACTTCTTCTTTTCTTTTGCTTTTTCTCTTACTCGTAGATCTTCGCGAGGGGGTAAATCGTGGGATTCTTGTTTCTCTGCATCAAATTTCATGTCTAGTGAGGAATCTTCCTCTACCTCTTCTTCTGCCTCTTCTTCCGTTAGCCGGCGTAGCCAGTCCTCCGACGGACTAACCGCTGATCTTGTCCAGATGGACATTGATTCCGGTAGCAACCAAGAAACCGGTAGCTCTAGCGAAGCTTCCGGCGTAGATTCCGCCGGCATCACACGCGGGGCCTGGATGGGCTCCAACGTTAGCCAGTACGAGATCGACTGGCTTTACCGGTCCAGGTGGATTCCGGAAGGAGTATCCTGCCGGCTCCCTGGCGACGAGATTGAGCCGGTGGTTCAACCCGGCGAACGCGTTGTCTTTCTCGCTCACTTCGAGCGCGGCTTCGGCCTTCCCGTCTCTGATTTCTTCCAGACTTTCCTCGATTTTTACCAACTCCAACCTCACCATCTTCCCGGCAATGCCATTTTCTACCTCTCTTGCTATGCCACCTTTATGGAGGCTTACATCGGCATTCGTCCCACTCGCGAGACGTTTGCCCATTTCTTTGCTCTTCGGATCAATTCCGTTCAGGGCAAGGAAATCCCTAAACCCAAACCTCCCGTACAATGCGGGTCTTGCATCATCGGCTCCCGCCAAGGGAGCCCTTTTTTCAAGTTTTCCGGTCTCGAGTCATGCCGGTTATGGCAAGGGACCTTCTTCTACGTGAAGAACAACGGCGCCGCAGATCTCATCGATCTGCCGCCTTTTAATCCGGCGCCGCCCACGAGGGCCAACTGGAGCTACAATCCAAAGGAATCTCATATAGAGACCAACCGGGTTATACGCTTCATGAAGCAGCTGATGAAGGATACCGACATCTGCTCCGACGATATTATCCGCGCGTTCATCTCGCGTCGGGTGCTTCCTCTCAAGCGCCGCATGCATAAGATGAGCGAGATGTACGGTCCCGGTGATCCTACCAAGATCACCGGAATCCCTCTCAGCAAAAAGGACATTGTCCTCAAGGCTAGGCAGATCTGCCAGACTGCCATGCCGAAAGATTGGGAATGGGGCTTCCGGCCTCTCAGTTCCAGTAACCCTCCGACCCAAGAAGTAAGAAATTACGCAACTCGGGTCGGTTTACCGGCAACTTTTATATTGTGACTAACCCTTTTTTCTTTTGCTTTCAGGCCAAGGACCGCTTCCCCCGCATTGACTCAGACCGGCGAGGCCCCTGCCGGAAGCGTGCCCTGGACAAGTTCGACCCGGACCCCTTCATCCGTTGGCAGGATCTGAAGATGGGCCGGACTCCAGCCTCGCGCCTGGGCAAGTCTCCACCGGAACCATCCGGTTCGTCCGACGACCTGACCTTGCTTGAGGTAGCTCTTCTTTTTGATCTCTCATATTCTTCTGTTATTGTTTCTCTGTAGATGTTCCCTCAGCCAACCTCAACCCACAGGTCCACGAGCACGTTCCTCCCCTGCAGGCCGAGGCAGGCCATGAGTTTGTGGAGAAACTCATGGCCCAGGGCAAAAAGAACAAGGCTCCGGCCTCTGACGCCGGTTCGAGCCAGGGCCCTGCATCCAAGCGCTTCCGGACTGAACCCTTTGCGGGGAAGGTCGCAGGCGTGAGGCGCTACAAGAGCAAGCAGATGCCAACCTCTTCCGGGTATGGCCCCGTCTTTCTGTTTGTTTTGTTTTTACCAAGCTTTTTTCCGGTTGCTTTTTTCCAACCCTTTCTTTTTCTCTCTTTTAGCCCCGCGCTCAAGCTTGGCCCCAGGCCTGAGGGCTCTGCCGGATCCGCAAGGACCTCAACTCCTCCTCCTCACTCAAGCCCGGCACCATCTGGTGCCGGCACCACCTCTGCCTCCCCTCTGTGAGGCACTACAAGTCCGGGGCGCGCGGCCCCTACACCGCCAGATCACCGCGCGGAGGAGGAACTTGTCTCCCCTCCCGAGAACCAAGATACCGGCGCCAGCAACATCGGCGCCGGAGAAGAAGCTGCCGGGCGGGCGGAACCTCTGGTTCCTCCCGTCCCAGAAAAGAAGAAGAAGAAGAAGACCAAGACGTCTTCCCCCTCCAAAGCCGCGCCGGAAACTTCCGCGCCGGCAAGCTCCAACCCGGGTGACGCGCCTGACGCTCCCCCTTCTCCCAGGACTACGCCAACGCCACCACCGGAAGCTCCTCATGCCGAGCCAGCCGGTGCCACTTCAACGGCGCCGCCGCCCAAGACCTTGACGCTCGTCAAGGGGAAGGAAACGGCCCCTAGCGCCTCCTCTGGCGGCCAGCAGCCCTTGGTGCTGCACGTCTCCCGCGCCGCTAACGCAGCCGGCGAGAAGGCCACCGGCCTGCTTGGCCGGATCACCGCGTTCCAGCGCGAAGGCCGGGAGCTGGGGCACTTGTTGCCCTATGCGGAGAAGTGGAACGCCGCGGACATGTCCAAGGCGAGCCGCGGCCTGGGCAAGGACCGGCTACCGGCGCCTGACCCTGTTGGTGCGCGGTGCTCAGAGGAGCACTTCATGCGGCTGCGTCGGGCTGTCAAAGAGCTGGACAGCGCGTGGTTCGATGCCACGAACAACATGATGGTAAGTCTCACAAAACCTGTTTTATTTTTTGATTTATCTTGGTTCCTCTCTTTCTGGCTTTCCTTGAACTTTCAACTTATGCCGGTTTCTCTTTTTTGCTGAATCTTGTCTATCCTCCCAGTCCCCGAGTTTCGTGTTGAGAGCGCAGCTCTTAGCGCGAAACGTATCTAGAAACGCGCGAAACCGGCATAGCCAGTCCCCGAGTTTCGGGTTAAGATCTTTGCTCTTAGCTAACATCATCATTCTTTTTTTTGAACAGACCACGGCTGACGCTCGGAAGATCCTCTTTGAGGAGCTTCTTTGGGAGCACCGGGATCTCGCTGAGGCACATAGCAAGTGCCAAGGTAAATTTCCGCGCCTCCGGCATCTTTTTACCGGAAATCTTTCTTTCTCTCAATTCTTTAACACTTATGATTTTCTGTTTCAACAGCCATCCCGGAAGCTTCTATTGAGGCCCTCAAGACGCAGCTCGCCGCCGCCCAAGGTACAGCTTCCTGTTTTCCGGTTAACTTGCTTTCTCTATATTGTATCAGTACAACTTGGCTAACACTTTCTTTCCGGGTTTCAGAGGAGAAGGACAAACTTAGCCGGAAGCACCAGGAGGAGCTGAGCGCCCAGAAGGCCAGCTACAAGGAGCTCAAGGACCAGCTTATCCAGCTTGGTCTTGACCATGCCAAGGCGCTAAAGGCTGCTGAGTCCGCTGCGGAGGCCAAGCTGAATGAGGCGCTGGAGGATGCCAGCAACGCCAACGTGGTGTTGCAGGCTGAGCTGGAAGAGGCCGCCAAGGCGCGGAAAGCAGCCGAGGACAAGGCCGCGCGGCTGGATGCGGAACAGAAGGAGTACGACCTTCTTGTTACGCAGACTGACGCGCTTGCCCTTCGTAAGTTTCTCTTTTTTCCTTTCCGGTTCCTGCTTATAAGCTTATCTGTTCCAGTAGCATGTACTTAGCTTCTTTTCTTTGTCTCGCAGGGCTCTTCCCGGACTCCCAGGCGCATGCTGCAAAGAAGGTTGGAGAGCGCCGGGTTGCCCAGGCATACAAGAATCTGGGTGCGCCATGGGACCCCTATGACCACCTGGTTGCGCTGAACACGCGGGTCTCCCACATGCGCTGCGTGGATCGGAACCTTTCCGACGTTCCGCAGGTGGCCGCCCAGCTCTACAAGACTCTCTGGCCCGGAGAAGAAGTGCCAGACAGCTTCTCCCTCATCTGCGATCGCCTGAAGGGTGCCGGCCGAAGGATCCGGGAGTGGCAGTGCTCTGCTGCCCGTGCCGGAGTAGACTCAGCACTTCGCGTTGCCTGCTCCTGGTACCCGGAGCTGGACCTGGACGCCCTCACCAGCATGCGCGAAGGGGCTCCAACCAACCTGGACCCGGTCCTCACCGCTAAGCGGCAGGATCGCGCGTACCACATCGCGGAGTTCGCTGAAATGCGCACCTTCATCCCCCCTCCTCCAGACGTCAAGGACTATCTGAGCGACGAGGAGGAAGATGAAGACGCTGATGAGGCCGGAGCCGGTGACGCGCCTCCAGAGGGTCCTGACGCCAAAGACGCTCCTCCTGAAGCCCCTGTTGCTTGAACTTTATCTGAATGTTGCATGTGATATGCTTGTCCTGTTGCACTTGGAAACATTGCCCGTTAAATTCTACCCCGGTATGCTGGGGTTTATGATGTAAGATAATACTTAACCTTTATTTTGGTTGTGGCACAACAGTTCATGCCGGTACGCTATACCGGTAGTTAATTAAGTTATGCTTGCCTCAACACATTTGCTTGTTGATTTGCTTTTTCTTGCACTGCAATGATTCCGAAATTGTTTCCGCATCCAATTTGATGCATACTTGGCTCTTTTGCTTTGGCTCTGCCTACCTTCTCTGGGCGTTTTTGGCGTATGAGCACAAAGTTCTTTTAACAAGCAAGCACTTTCTTGAACTTAGAAATAACTCGAATTTTTTGCAAAAAACCGGTATAACCGGGGTTAGTTAAATTTTCCGGATTGTTCTTTCCCGCTCTCCCTCTTCGCAGTTCATGTGCTTATCCCCTACCGGTTTATCTTGCTTGCCATGAAGCCAAGTTACGGACAACAGCAGAGTCGAAGACTCCGGTAGGGTCTAGCACACTACTAAACCGGAAAGAAAGAACGTTCAATAAGCAATCGGTAAACTGAAAAAATAAACATGTTTCATGCAACCTTAGTAAGGGTAGTCCCCGAGACTCATTCGAGGTTCCGACATCTTTTATTCATAGCAAATAAGGTACAAAAAGGAACTTCTTACACCACAACTTCAAGAGTAGAAAGGACGCAACAGCGCTACATTCCACGGACGCTTGTTCTCCTCTCCGGATCTGTCCGCCTTTCCTTTCCTCCATTCCTGTGCATCAATTAGGTAATAGGCATCGTTGTGAAGAGCCTTGCTCACAATGAAAGGTCCTTCCCATGGGGGGGAAAGCTTGTGCCGGCCTTCAGTGTGCTGCACTAGGCGTAACACCAGGTCACCTTCCCGGAATACCCTCGGGTTGACCTTCCGGCTGTGATAGCGTCTGAGGTTCTGCTGGTAAATGGCTGCTCTTGCCAAAGCTAATTCTCTTGCTTCTTCTAGCAAGTCCACATCGTTTTCTCGGGCCTCCTTTACCTCTTCTTCGGTATAGAGTTGTACCCTTGGTGAATCATGGAGAATGTCGGTTGGTATGACCGCTTCTGCTCCATAAACCATAAAGAATGGAGTGTATCCAGTAGACCGGTTTGGAGTTGTTCTTATACTCCACAGTACGGATGGTAGCTCATCGAGCCAACACCCCGGCGATTTTTCCACCGCATCGATGAGTCTTGGTTTGATACCGGAAAGTACCAAAGCGTTTGTTCTTTCAACTTGGCCATTGCCTTGTGGGTGTGCCACTGAGCACAAATCCAACCGGATATTGTTGTCTTCACAAAATCTTTTGAACTCACCTTGAGCAAAGTTTGTGCCATTGTCAGTGATAATGCTATGTGGGTAGCCGTACCGCAAAATTACATCTTTTAAGAACTTCACCGCCGTGCGCCCATCACATTTTGCAATGGGTTTCACTTCTAGCCACTTGGTGAATTTATCCACCATAACCAAGATGTGGGTCATGTTTCCCCTTGCGGTTTTGAATGGGCCAACCATGTCTAGGCACCAAACAGCAAATGGCCAAGTTAGCGGTATGGTCTTTAAACCGGATGCTGGGGTATGATTTTGCTTGGCGTACCTCTGGCACCCATTGCATTTTCTTACCAGATCCTCCGCATTTTCCAAGGCCATTGGCCAATAGAACCCATGCCGGAACACTTTTGCCACTAGTGCCCTTGACGAAGCGTGATGCCCACATTCTCCTCGGTGAATTTCCTCGAGCATTTCTTTTCCCTCTTCCGGTTCCACACACCTTTGGAGGACACCGGTAACACTTCTCTTGTACACCTCTCCATTGATGATGGTGTAAGCTTTGGACCTCCTCTGGATCCTTCTAGACTCATTTTCGTCAACCGGCAAGGTGCCGTTGATCAGGAATTCCTTAATAGGTTTAACCCATGATGGTGCCTCCCGAACCAGGAACACCGGTACGTCTATGTCCATGTTATCCACCAGCATTGCTTCTTCCGGTACCGGCGCAGCAGTCCCCGAGCCTACCGGAGCAGTCCCCGAGCTTGCCGGAGCAGTCCCCGGGTTTCCTTCGTCGATATCCATTGGTACAACATGTGATTCCGGTACAAAAATTGACTCCGACTCCGGACTCGGCTTGATCGATGGCACTCTTAAGTGTGCTAAGGCTATTCCGGGAGGAATTTCTTGCCTGGACGAGCCCAGCTTGGACAAAGCATCCGCGGCTTCATTTTCTGCACGCGGCACGTGGTGAAACTCACACCCTTCGAAGAATTCGGCAATCTTTTGCACGTGAAACCGGTACGAGGCCATGTTGGCATCTTTTGCGTCCCAATCTCCGGAACATTGTTGTACCACAAGATCTGAATCTCCATAGCAAATGATCCGGTGTGCACCGATTTCTTTCGCGACCTTAAGCCCATGGATCAAAGCCTCGTATTCAGCGACATTATTTGATGCCCTGAAATGCACTTGTAAAACATACCGGAGATGATCTCCCTTTGGTGAGGTGAGCACCACACCGGCACCTAGACCCTCTTTGAGTTTGGATCCATCAAAGTGCATCTTCCAGTATTCTATCTTGTGTTCCGGCGGCTTGTATTGCATTTCCGCCCAATCAACCAAGAAATCAGCTAAAACTTGTGATTTTATGGCATCCCTTCTTTCATACCGGTACATATGGTGATATCTGAATCGCCCATCTTGCGATCCTACCGCTAGCATCTTTGTTGCACATGATATCGGAGATGGGTGCCTCACTCACCACCTTCATGGGGTGCTCCTCGAAGTAGTGCTTGAGCTTCGTGGCGGCCATGAACACGCCATAAGTCATTTTCTGGAAATGCGGGTAGTTTTGCTTTGAGAGGGAGAGCACCTCGCTCAGGTAGTATACCGGCCTCTGGACGGTTTTTCCTTCCTCTTCTCTTTCTACCACCACAACCACACTCACAACCCGGTTAGTTGCTGCTATGTATAACAACATGGGCTCTCTTTCCAATGGCGAAGCCAATATTGGTGCAGTGGCTAGCATCATTTTTAACTCCTTAAACGCCGCGTCTGCCTGAGGGGTCCAGACGAACGTATCGGATTTTTTCATCAGAGCGTATAGTGGCAAAGCTTTTTCTCCTAGCCTGCTTATGAACCGGCTTAGCGACGCCAAGCTTCCGGTAAACTTTTGCACATCTTTTAGTTCCCGTGGAACAGTCATTCTTTCTATTGCCCTGATTTTTACCGGATTTACCTCAATGCCCCGGCTTGACACGAGAAAACCGAGCAGCTTACCGGCAGGGATACCGAAGGTGCATTTTGCCAGATTAAGTTTCATCCGGAACCGTCTTAGGTTATCAAATGTTTGCCGGATGTCATCGATTAAGGTGTTTTTACCTTAGTTTTTATCACAATGTCGTCCACATATACTTGCACATTCTTTCCAATTTGATCAAACAAGCATTTTTGCATACAGCGCTGGTACGTTGCACCAGCGTTGCGCAAACCGAAAGGCATGGTAACATAGCAATAAGCCCCGTGCAGGGTAATGAACACAGTTTTTATTTGATCTTCCTTTTTCAAGGGGATTTGGTGGAAACCGGAATATGCATCCAGAAAAGACAACAACTCACACCCAGCAGTTGAATCAATCACTTGATCGATCCGCGGTAAAGGAAAAGGATCTCTTGGGCAAGCCTTGTTGAGGTTGGTGTAGTCGATGCACATGCGCCACACCTTTGGAGCTTTTGCCTCCAAGTTCTCATCTTTTTTCTTTTCGACCATTACCGGATTGGCCAGCCACTCAGTGTGCGTGACTTCCACAATGAATCCGGCAACCAGCAGTTTTGTCACTTCTTCTCCGATAATCTTCCTCCTATCTTCAGCGAACCGGCGCAAAGGTTGTCGCACCGGCTTGGCATCTTTCCGGACGTTTAGAGAGTGCTCAGCCAGCTCCCTCGGAACACCCACCAAGTCATCAGTAGACCAGGCAAAGATATTCCGATTCTCACGGAGGAAGCTGACGAGCGCGCTTTCCTATGCTTGATCGAGGCCGGCACCGATACGAACGGTGCGCTCTGGGTAAGCCGGATCCAACACAATGTCCGTTGTTTCATTCGTCGGCTTGAATGCCGGTGAGCCTAACTTTCCACTCATTGCTGCTAAACTCAACTGTGAGGACTGAGCCAGCGCAACTGCAGTTTGCATCCTTCTTTTTTCCTCTGCGATCACCAGCGATTCCGCTAGGTTTGATCCGGCAGATGCTGTTTCCACCACAGTTAAGGGTCCACGAGGTGCCGGCATCTTCATCTTGAGGTAAGCCGTATGAGTTGTAGCCATGAACGCTGCCAATGCTGGTCTACCCAACAATGCATGGTATGGGCTATCTAGGTCCACCACCTCGAACTCGACGTTTTCAACCCGACAATTGTCACGTCCTCCAAACGACACATCCACCCGAACCTTTCCTACCGGCGCGCAAGACAGACCCGGAACGATTCCGTGGAATGTTGTACGAGTTGGCTGAAGCATGTTCTCTGTTATGCCCAACGTATGCATGGTGTGCCGGTACATTATGTTTATGCTGCTCCCATTGTCTATCAGCACTTTGCTGAATTTGACGCGAGTCGTTGGCCCTTTCATGATTGGGTCCACTACGAGAGCGTAACCACCCGGATTCGGCATGCTTTTGGGGTGATCTTTGAACGACCAGGTGATTTCCTGATCTGACCACAACATGTATTTTGGTACTGCCGGCATCGCTGCGTTCACTTCCATGGAACGGTGACGTAGGCTTTGCTTGTCCGTCGGCTCAGTGACGAACACGACACAACACACGTCTGGATCCTCATAAACATTCCGGCCCAAAGGTGCCGGTGGAGGTGGTTGGCCGTAGCCTTCTCCCACCTGATTGACTTGCTGGTACTGCTGCCTGTTCGGCTGAGGCTGTACCGGTAAAGCATTTGGTCCAGTAAGTGGTGGTGGTGGCGGTAGTTGTTGCTGGCGTAGCATATCTTGCGATGGTGGCAACATTGTGGTGCACCCTTGTGCTTGCGCATCCTTTACTGCTCCCTTTTGCATCAAGTACTTGGTCCAAGAACAATCCTTCGTCAGGTGGTTTGATGGGTGAGCTGGGTTCGGCGTGTGCCACCGGCAAGGTTGATCCATGGCAGCTTCCATGGTGTATTTTACGGGTTCTTGCCAATTCTTTTTCTGGCCCCAGGGTTTCTTTTCGACCCATTGCTTCTTAGGACCCGCCCATGGCTGCGATCCGGTTTTCTGCCTCTGGCTACCGCTGGCATCAGAGCTTTCTTGCACAGCAGCAACTTGCTGTGGAGCGTACCTTCGATCCGGGAAATCTTCCCTTCTTTTGTTGCTCCGGTTGTCCCGGTATTGTTCCTGGCGCTGCTGAGGTGGGTTTGTCTGTTCCGGCTCAGCTTGCACCGCCGGTTGCATTGGGTCTCCCAACGCATAGTTATCCGCCACACGTATCATTTCCGCCAAAGTTGTTGGCATGTTTCGCTACAGCTTTTGCCATAGAGGCGAACCTCGCCGGCATCCCTGGCTGAACCAAGCAATGGCTTGTGCTTCTATCACTCCTTCACAAGAGTTTCTAATAGAGTTCCACCGGGTCAGGTAATCCCGGTCTGTTTCCTGCGGGCGTTGCACGCACAAAGCGAGCTGCTGAGGCCTGTTGGGCCTTCGGTAGGTGCTGCTGAAGTTACTCACAAAGGCTTCCTCAAAGTCCAGCCAGCCATTTATGCTTCCTGCCGGCAAGTTGTTCAACCAGATTCTTGCCGGTCCCACTAAAAACGTTGGCACAATTCTCACGGCCCAACGCCGGTTTCCTCCTCCGGCTACACATCCTCCACCGCCAGCGACGTATACTGCGGTCACGTAATCTGCGAGCCAGTCTTCCGGCTTAGTGGTGCCATCGTATGTTTTGGTGTCACGGGGCAACTGGAAGTTGCGAACCGGTGGTTGCTCTTTCATGATCCTTGGGCCAAAGCACTTTGGACCCGGAGGACCTCCTGCCTCTATCATTTCAGACAGATACACTCTATCCAGACGGTGTCTCGCATCCCGTTCTGGCAGGTGTCTTTCTCCCACGCGCTCTCCCAAAGGATTTCGGTAAGCAGTGAATCTCGTCGAGTCAGCTTCATCGTAGCGTTCCGGTGCCGCGGCCCTTGCCTGCCGGTACCTTGGTGGAGGCATCTCCTCCTCATCATACGCTGCCCTTGCAGCTGGATAGTTTTGCCCGGTTTCATATCTACCGGCATGATTGTTTCCGGCATAGCCTCCTTTGGCGTAGCCTCGATCTGCCCCTTGGCTTTTTCTACCGGCATCGTGTTGCCCGGCTTGTTGTTTTCCGGCAAGAACCGGATCGTACACAGTCATCTGCTGTGCGTTCATCTCTTTTTCTCTTCTTCTGTCCGGATGGGGGGACGAAGCCTGCCCATGGGACTTGCTTCCGGCATTCCTTGTCGAACGCGCGGATTTTGAGGCCGCAACTTTGTTCAGCTTAGCCAGCTGCTCAGCGTTTTGCCGCTCGATAGTTTCCAGCAGCTCTCTAACACGCTCTTGCTGTTTTGCCAAAGCCTCTCCGGACATCGATTCACATAGATCTACTGCAGCCTTAGCAGCCTTTATAGTTTTATCCGGGCTACTGTACTTAGGTTTCTCTACAATGCTAACAGATGCAGAGATACTTTTGCCGGCAAGAACTTCCTTACGCAAATCCTGATCTAGATTGCGAGCTTTAAGCCGGTTCTCTGGTATCCTAGCGGCATGAGCGCTAACAGAAGCAAAACCATGGGCAGCGTTGTACTCACGTAAGGTTAGGTTCAGCTCGCGCTGCGCCCGGACGATGTCGGCGCCGTTCGCGAGCAGCTTCTGGCGTTGTGCCTCCAGCTCCGCCTGAGCCGCTGTCGGGTCGATGTTCTGCGCGATGGGCGTTGCTAGCACGTTCATCGCCGCTTGGAGTGGCGTTGCCGGTGGTGCGGATGATGCTCCCGCAGCGCCAGCGTCGCGTTCCAGCGGTGGCTTGGCCGCACGGGTCAAAGCCGCACGACCAACACCTTCATCCACAGCTTCCTTACCTGCACCAACCACGCTGGTCATCATTACCTCGACGCTGCCGGCGGCGCGGCCAGCACAGAGCCATCTTGGCGGGTCCGGTGCCACCAGCACCGGCGAGAGGCACTGGCGCACAGGGACGGTGCCGAAGTAGACGCGGTGGCTGCCGAACTCGATGATGCGGCCGTTCTTGGGGAAGATGCCGCCGTTGGCGAAGCAGCCCGCGTTGTCGTTGATGAAGTCCATGGAGTAGAGGCGCTGTACGAGCGCAGACACCGTCCGCTCGCCGGCGACCTCGAGGATGCCCGCCCGAATATGAACTCCTGCAAGCGCCACTTCATGCCCCACGGTGGGCGCCAACTGTCGTCGTGGTGAACAGACAGATGCCATAGGATGGCTTAAGTTGGGGCCGAATGGACGCTAGAGGATTCGGGGGAGGGTTTGTGATTAGATGGGATGAACTTCCGGATGGTTTCCTCAAGAACTTAGCCAAGGCTAGAGGTTGAAGAAGAAAGACACAAGGAAGAACTCTCTCTAGATCATCTTCTTTACTGATCTCCACAGGTTACAAGTTTTTCCGTACCAAGGCTTTTCTATGCGTACATGTGTTCGTCGCCCGTGAAGAGGGCTGCCCCCTCTCCTTATATAGGGGAGAGGGTGGCTTACAGGGCAAGAAACCCTAATGGCATCTTTGACTAGAAAAACTACTTTACAAAGTTACTTTAATCATAGATGACACCGGGGTCTTCTTTAATCAGGGAGGCTGACGTCCTCCAGCTTCTTTCTTCGTCATCCTCCTCTTTATCGTCAGGCCTTCGTTTAAAGCTACTTTGCTTAGCTCATCTTTGTCCTCTAGCTCTGGAGAGAATCTTTGACCAGATCTGCCGACATGCTCATCTTTCCGGTATCCCGGTATCTTCTTTACCCGGTTCCGGTATACCCCTCTTGGGGATACCGGTTTAGCTTCACTTAGCCAAACTTCTATCTTCGTGCTCCGGTATGAACATTAAATCGGTATCTTGATGGCCTAAACCATCCGGTTTGGCATGCCTTTGGCATGCCTTTGGCATACCGGGGGTGATCCCCCCAACAAATAGCTTAGTAGTCGGAGGATGTGAATACCTTTTACCTTACCTCCCCGGCAACGGCGCCAGAAAATAGCTTGATGTCTACGCACGCTTCTATTCCTGTAGACAGTGTTGGGCCTCCAAGAGCAGAGGTTTGTAGAACAGCAGCAAGTTTCCCTTAAGTGAATCACCCAAGGTTTATCGAACTCAGGGAGGTAGAGGTCAGAGATATTCCTCTCAAGCAACCCTACAATTAAGATACAAGAAGTCTCTTGTGTCCCCAACACACCTAATACACTTGTCAGATGTATAGGTGCACTAGTTCGGCGAAGAGATAGTGAAATACAAGTAATATGGATGAATATGAGTGGTAATAGCAATCTGAAATAAATATGGCAGCAAGTAAACATGTAGCATAACATGTTGGAAACGGTGCCAGAAAATAGCTTGCTGGCGTGGGAGGCAATTCTCTGTGGTGTAACTTTTCTATTCGGGAACAAGGCCTAGGGATCCTACTTTCACTAGTGGACACTCTCAACAATGATCACATAAATAAATAACTTCTCTTCCTTTGTGCTACATACACTCTTTTGTTGGATAACAAACACCATTCATTGTGTAGGGCTACAAGAGCTCCCTCAAGCCGGAGTTAACAAGCGCCACAACATTCGGTGTTCATATTTAAGTAACCTCTAGAGCATAATAGACCGTTGCAATTTAGACCGAGTACTAACATAGCATACACACTGTCACCTTTAAGCTATGAAAGGGGGAATAGATCGCATCAATACTATCATAGTAATAGTTAACTTCATAATCTACAAGAGATTACAATCATAACCTATGCCAAGTACTACATGATGCACACACTGTCACCATTACATCATGAAGGAGGAATAGAGTACTTTAATAACATCACTAGAGTAGCACATAGATGATATTCAACTAGATCACAAAGCTCATGATCACATAGAGATCACATGAGAGAGAGATGAACCACATAGCTACCGGTACAGCCCTTAGTCTCGAGGGAGAACTACTCCCTCCTCATCATGGGAGACAGCAGCGGCGATGAAGATGGCGGTGGTGTCGATGGACATGCCTTCCGGGGGCAATTCCCCTTCCCGGCAGCGTGCCGGAACAGAGACTTCTGTCCCCCGAACTTGGCTTCGTGATGGCGGCGGCTGCGTAACTTTTCTCGTCCCGTGGCTTATTGGTGTCGAAGTTTTAGGTCACGACGACTTATATAGGCGAAGAAAGGGAGTCGGAAGGGGTCTGGGGGTCCCACACACCAGGGGGGAGCGCCCCCTCCTCTGGCCGCGCCGCCATACTGTGTGGGGGCCCTGGGCCTCCCCTCTGGTCCCTCTCCGGTGTTCTGGAAGCTTCGTGGAAATATAAGATCGTGGGCCTTGATTTCGTCCAATTCCAAGAATATTTCCTGTGTAAGATTTCTGAAACCAAAAACAGCAGAAAACAGGAACTGGCACTTCGGCATCTCGTCAATAGGTTAGTTCCGGAAAACGCATAAAAACGATGTAAAGTGTGAATAAAACATGTAGGTATTGTCATAAAACTAGCATGGAACATAAGAAATTATAGATACGTTGGAGACGTATCACGTCCCCCTATGGTGTGGCCCCACCAGGACTCCTCAGAGGCTGCCCTTCCGCCTACTTAAAGCCTCCGTCGCGAAAACCCTAAGAGAATAAGTGATGCGTGCAATGAACACACGTCCGTTGGGAACCCCAAGAGGAAGGTGTGATGCAGACAGTAGCAAGTTTTCCCTCAGAAAGAAACCAAGGTTTATCGAACCAGGAGGAGCCAAGAAGCACGTTGAAGGTTGATGGCGGCGAAGTGTAGTGCGGCGCAACACAAGGGATTCCGGCGCCAACGTGGAACCTGCACAACACAACCAAAGTACTTTGCCCCAACGTAACAGTGAGGTTGTCAATCTCACCGGCTTGCTGTGAACAAAGCATTAACCGTATTGTGTGGAAGATGATTGTTTGTGAAGAACAGTAAAGAGCAATTGCAGTAGATTGTATTTCAGATGTAAAGAATAGACCGGGGTCCACAGTTCACTAGCGGTGTCTCTCCCATAAGATAAATAGCATGTTGGGTGAACAAATTACAGTTGGGCAATTGACAAATAAAGAAGGCATAACAATGCACATACATATATCATGATGAGTACTATGAGATTTAATCAGGGCATTACGACAAAGTACATAGACCGCCATCCAGCATGCATCTATGCCTAAAAAGTCCACTTTCAGGTTATCATCCGAACCCCTTCTGGTATTAAGTTGCAAGCAACAGACAATTGCATTAAGTATGGTGCGTAATGTAATCAACACAAATATCCTTAGACAAAGCATCGATGTTTTATCCCTAGTGGCAACAGCACATCCACAACCTTAGAACTTTCTCACATTCTGCATTTAATGGAGGCATGAACCCACTATCGAGCATAAATACTCCCTCTTGGAGTCACAAGTATCAACTTGGCCAGAGCCTCTACTAGCAACGGAGAGCATGCAAGAACATAAACAACACATATGATAGATTGATAATCAACTTGACATAGTATTCAATATCCATCGGATCCCAGCAAACACAACATGTAGGATTACAAAGAAACGATCTTGATCATGATAGGTAGCTCACAAGATCGAGCATGATAGCACAATTAGGAGAAGACGACCATCTAGCTACTGCTATGGACCCATGGTCCAGGGGTGAACTACTCACACATCAATCCGGAGGCGATCATGGCGATGAAGAGTCCTCCGGGAGATGATTCCCCTCTCCGGCAGGGTGCCGGAGGCGATCTCCTGAATCCCCCGAGATGGGATTGGCGGCGGCTGCGTCTCTGGAAGGTTTTCCGTCTCGTGGCTCTCGGTACTGGGGGTTTCGCGACGGAGGCTTTAAGTAGGCGGAAGGGCAGGTCAAGAGACACCACGGGGCCCCACACAATAGGCCGGCGCGGCCAGGGCTTGGGCCACGCCGCCCTAGCGTGTGGCCACCTCGTGGCCCCACTTCTTATCCTCTTCGGTCTTCTGGAAGCTTCGTGTGGAAATAGGACCCTGGGCATTGATTTCGTCCAATTCCGAGAATATTTCCTTACTAGGATTTCTGAAACCAAAAACAGCAGAAAACAGCAACTGGCTCTTCGGCATCTCGTCAATAGGTTAGTGCCGGAAAATGCATAATAACGACATATAATGTGTATAAAACATGTGAGTATCATCATAAAAGTAGCATGGAACATAAGAAATTATAGATACGTTTGGGACGTATCAAGCATCCCCAAGCTTAGTTCCTACTCGCCCTCGAGTAGGTAAACGATAACAAAGATAATTTCTGAAGTGACATGCTATCATAATCTTGATCATACTATTGTAAATCACATGAGATGAATGCAGCGATTCGAAGCAATGATGAAGATAATGAGTAAACAAATGAATCATATAGCAAAGACTTTTCATGAATAATACTTTCAAGACAAGCATCAATAAGACTTGCATAACAGTTAACTCATAAGCAATAAGTTCTTAGTGAAAGCGTTGAAACAACACAAAGGAAGATATAAGTTTCAGCGGTTGCTTTCAACTTTAACATGTATATCTCATGGATAATTGTCAACACAAAGTAATATAACAAGTGCAATAGGTAAACATGTAAGAATCAATGCACATAGTTTACACAAGTGTTTGCTTCTAAGATAGAAAGAATAGGTAAACTGACTCAATAATAAAGTAAAAGATAGGCCCTTCGCAGAGGGAAGCATGGATTACTATTTTTGTGCTAGAGCTTTTCATTTTGAAAACAAGAAACAATTTTGTCAACGGTAGTAATAAAGCATATGAGTTATGTATAAGATATCTTATAAGTTGCAAGCCTCATGCATAGTATACTAATAGTGCTCGCACCTTGTCCTAATTAGCTTGGGTTAACACGGATTATCATTGCATAACATATGTTTCAACCAAGTGTCACAAAGGGGTACCTCTATGCCGCCTGTACAAGGGTCTAAGGAGAAGGTTCGCATTGGATTTCTCGCTTTTGATCATTCTCAACTTAGACACCCATACCGGGACAACATAGACAACAGATAATGGACTCCTCTTTTAATGCTTAAGCATTCAACAACATATAATATTCTCATAAGAGATTGAGGTTTTATGTCCAAACTGAAACTTCCACCATGATTCATGGCTTTAGTTAGCGGCCCAATGTTCTTCTCTAACAATATGCACACTCAAACCATTTGATCATGAAAATCGCCCTTACTTCAGACAAGACGAACATGCATAGCAACTCACATGATATTCAACAAAGGTAAAAGTTGATGGCGTCCCCAGAAAACATGGTTACCGCACAACAAGCAACTTATTAAGAAATAAGACACATAAGTACATATCTTCACCACGATAGTTTTTAAGCTATTTTGTCCCATGAGCTATATATTGTAAAGGTAAAGAATGGAATTTTAAAGGTAGCACTCAAGTAATGTACTTTGGAATGGCGGAGAAATACCATGTGGTAGGTAGGTATGGTGGACACAAATGGCATGGTTATTGGCTCAAGGATTTGGGTGCACGAGAAGAATTCCTCTCAATACAAGGCTAGGCTAGCAAGGTTGTTTGAAGCAAACTCAAGTATAAAACGGTGCAGCAAGACTTACATATGAACATATTGTAGCTATTATAAGACTTTACATTGTCTCCTTATTGTTCAAACACCTCAACCAGAAAATATCTAGACTTAGAGAGAACAATCATGAAACCAAATTTTAACAAGCTCTATGTAGTTATTCATTAATGGGTGCAGGGTACATGATGCAAGAGCTTAAACATGATCTATATGAGCACAACAATTGCCAAGTATCAAATTATTCAAGACATTTTACCATTTACCACATGCGGCATTTTCCGTTTCCAACCATATATCAATGAATGAGGTAGTTCAACTTTCGCAATGAACATTAAAGATAAAGCTAAGAACACATGTGTTCATACGAAACAACGGAGCGTAATATCTCCAATATAAAGGATTGTGGGATCCGACTTTATTCAAACAAAACAAAAACTAAAGCAAACAGACGCTCCAAGCAAAGCACATAAGATGTGACGGAATAAAAATATAGTTTCATTAGAGGAACCTGATAATGTTGTCGATGAAGAAGAGGATGCCTTGGGCATCCCCAAGCTTAGATGCTTGAGTCTTCTTGAAATATGCAGGGATGAACCACGGGGGCATCCCCAAGCTTTGACTTTTCACTCTTCTTGATCATATTGTATCATCCTCCTCTCTTGACCCTTGAAAACTTCCTCCACACCAAACTCGAAACAAACTCATTAGAGGGTCAGTGCATAATTCATATATTGAGATGTGACATAATCATTCTTAATACTTCTGGACATTGCTCAAAGCTACTGAAAGTTAATGGAACAAAGAAATCCATCAAACATAGCAAAACAGGCAATGCGAAATAAAAGGCAGAATCTGTCAAAACAGAACAGTCTGTAAAGACGAATTTTAAAATGGCACCAGACTTGCTCAGATGAAAATTCCCAAATTGAATGAAAGTTGCGTACATATCTGTGGATCACGCACGTAAATTGGCAGATTTTTTTGAGTTAGCTACAGAGAATTCTGCCCAGATTCGTGACATCAAGAAATCTGTTCCTGCGCAGTAATCCAAATCTAGTATTGACTTTACTATCAAAGACTTTACTTGGCACAACAATGCAATAAAATAAAGATAAGGAGAGGTTGCTACAGTAGTAACAACTTCCAAGACTCAACAAAACAGTAGCAAAATAAACACATGGGTTATCTCCCAAGAAGTTCTTTCTTTATAGCCATTAAGATGGGCTCAGTGATTTTAATGATGCTCGCGCAAGAAATAAGAGTTGAAGCAAAAGAGAGCATCAAGAAGTAAATTAGAAACACTTTTAAGTCTAACCCACTTTCTATGAAAAGGAATCTTGTAAATAAACAAGTCATGTAAGCATAATGCAACAAGCATAGAAAGATAAAACAAGTGTAACTTCAAGATTTTCAGCACAAAGAGGGGAAACTTAATATTATTAAGATGCATATAACCATGTTTCCCTCTCTCATAAAGATTTTCAGTAGCATCATGAACAAACTCAACAATATAACTATCAAATGAAACATTCTTATCATGAGCTACATGCATAAAATTGTTACTCTCCACATAAGCATAATCAATTTTATTAGTTGTAGTGGGAGCAAATTCCACAAAGTAGCTATCATTATTATTCTCATCAAGTGTAGGAGGCATAGTATAATCATAATAAAATTTACTCTCCATAGTAGGCGGCACCAAAAGACCACTATCATTATAATCATCATAAATAGGAGGCAAAGTATCATCAAAGAAAATTTTCTCCTCAATGCTTGGGGGACTAAAAATATCATGCTCATCAAAGCCAGCTTCCCCAAGCTTAGAATTTTCCATAGCATTAGCAACAATGGTGTTCAAAGCATTCATACTAATAACATTCCCATTAGCATGCATATAAAGTTCCATGGGTTTTTTAATTCTCTCTTCAAACACATCATGTCCTAATTCAAGATAAAGTTCATAAAGATCTCTCATTTTGTTGTTGTTTTCCATTAAGCCTAACTAGTGAAGTCACACAACTTAGTGTTCTCAGGAGTATTCATTTTAACAGTAGTAAATAAAGCAAACTAAATAAAGTAAATGCAAGTAACTAATTTTTTTGTGTTTTTAATATGGAGAACAAGACAGTAAATAAAGTAAAACTAGCAACTAATTTTTTTGTGTTTTGTTTTAGTGCAGCAAACAAAGTAGTAAATAAAATAAAGCAAGAAAAAAAACAAAGTAAAGAGATTGGAAGTGGAGACTCCCCTTGCAGCGTGTCTTGATCTCCCCGGCAACGGCGCCAGAAAAAGAGCTTGATGCGTGCAATTAACACACGTCCGTTGGGAACCCCAAGAGGAAGGTGTGATGCAGACAGTAGCAAGTTTTCCCCCAGAAAGAAACCAAGGTTTATCGAACCAGGAGGAGCCAAGAAGCACGTTGAAGGTTGATGGCAGCGAAGTGTAGTGCGGCGCAACACCAGGGATTCCGGCGCCAACGTGGAACCTACACAACACAACCAAAGTACTTTGCCCCAACGTAACAGTGAGGTTGTCAATCTCACCGGCTTGCTGTGAACAAAGCATTAACCGTATTGTGTGGAAGATGATTGTTTGTGAAGAACAGTAAAGAACAATTGCAGTAGATTGTATTTCAGATTTAAAGAATAGACCGGGGTCCACAGTTCACTAGCGGTGTCTCTCCCATAAGATAAATAGCATGTTGGGTGAACAAATTACAGTTGGGCAATTGACAAATAAAGAAGGCATAACAATGCACATACATATATCATGATGAGTACTATGAGATTTAATCAGGGCATTACGACAAAGTACATAGACCGCCATCCAGCATGCATCTATGCCTAAAAAGTCCACTTTCAAGTTATCATCCAAACCCCTTCCGGTATTAAGTTGCAAGCAACAGACAATTGCATTAAGTATGGTGTGTAATGTAATCAACACAAATATCCTTAGACAAAGCATCGATGTTTTATCCCTAGTGGCAACAGCACATCCACAACCTTAGAACTTTCTCACATCGTCCTGCATTTAATGGAGGCATGAACCCACTATCGAGCATAAATACTCCCTCTTGGAGTCACAAGTATCAACTTGGCCAGAGCCTCTACTAGCAACGGAGAGCATGCAAGAACATAAACAACACATATGATAGATTGATAATCAACTTGACATAGTATTCAATATCCATCGGATCCCAACAAACACAACATGTAGGATTACAAAGAAACGATCTTGATCATGATAGGCAGCTCACAAGATCGAGCATGATAGCACAATTAGGAGAAGACGACCATCTAGCTACTGCTATGGACCCATGGTCCAGGGGTGAACTACTCACACATCAATCCGGAGGCGATCATGGCGATGAAGAGTCCTCCGGGAGATGATTCCCCTCTCCGGCAGGGTGCCGGAGGCGATCTCCTGAATCCCCCGAGATGGGATTGGCGGCGGCTGCGTCTCTGGAAGGTTTTCCGTCTCGTGGCTCTCGGTACTGGGGGTTTCGCGACGGAGGCTTTAAGTAGGCGGAAGGGCAGGTCAAGAGGCGCCACGGGGGCCCCACACAACAGGCCGGCGCGGCCAGGGCTTGGGCCGCGCCGCCCTAGCGTGTGGCCACCTCGTGGCCCCACTTCTTATCCTCTTCGGTCTTCTGGAAGCTTCGTGTGAAAATAGGACCCTGGGCGTTGATTTCGTCCAATTCCGAGAATATTTCCTTACTAGGATTTCTGAAACCAAAAACAGCAGAAAACAGCAACTGGCTCTTCGGCATCTCGTCAATAGGTTAGTGCCAGAAAATGCATAATAACGACATATAATGTGTATAAAACATGTGAGTATCATCATAAAAGTAGCATGGAACATAAGAAATTATAGATACGTTTGGGACGTATCAATAAGCCACGGGACGAGAAAAGTTACGCAGCTGCCGCCATCGTGAAGCCAAGTTCGGGGGACAGAAGTCTCTGTTCCGGCACGCCGCCGGGACGGGGAAGTGCCCCCGGAAGGAATCTCCATCGATATCACCGCCATCTTCATCGCCATTGCTGTCTCCTATGATGAGGAGGGAGTAGTTCTCCCCCGAGGCTGAGGGCTCTACCGGTAGCTATGTGGTTCATCTCTCTCTCCCATGGTGTGATCTTTATGTGATCATGAGCTTTGTATCACTATTAATCTATGTGCTACTCTAGTGATGTTATTAAAGTAGTCTATTCCTCCTCCATGATGTAATGTTGACAGTGTGTGCATCATGTAGTACTTGGCGTAGGTTATGATTATAATCTCTTGTAGATTATGGAGTTAACTATTACTATGATAGTATTGATGTGATCTATTCCCCCTTTCATAGCTATTGGTGACGGTGTGTATGCTATGTTAGTACTCGGTCTAAATTGCAACGGTCTATTATGCTCTAGAGGTTACTTAAATATGAATTCCAAATGTACTCCGGCTTGAGGGAGCTCTTGTAGCCTACACAATGAATGGTGTTTGTTATCAAACAAGAGAGTGTATGTAGCACAAGTGAGGAGAAGTTATTTATTTGTTATGTGATCAATGTTGAGAGTGTCCACTAGTGAAAGTATGATCCCTAGGCCTTGTTTCCAAATACTGCAAACATCGCTTGTTTACTGTTTTACTGCATCTTTACTTCCTGCAATATTACAACCATCTATACCACCTGTATTTCACTATCTCTTCGCCGAACTAGTGCACCTATACATCTGACAAGTGTATTAGGTGTGTTGGGGACACAAGAGACTTCTTGTATCGTAATTGCAGGGTTGCTTGAGAGGGATATCTCTGACCTCTACCTCCCTGAGTTCGATAAACCTTGGGTGATTCACTTAAGGGAAACTTGCTGCTGTTCTACAAACCTCTTCTCTTGGAGGCCCAACACTGTCTACAGGAATAGAAGCATGCGTAGACATCATCGCCTCCCGATCGCCTACTCTGTGTTTGCTTCCGTACCGGTTTGGTAAGGATAGGGCGATGTTGAATCTTGTGACATGACACCTCTGAGGTGAGTTTCTTTTACTACAATGGTTCTACCTGCCATGGCATGTTTTAGAGCAACTCTAGCAGACCCCCCTGCCTGAAACCGGAAAATAACCGTCAGTATACGGTACCAGGCGTAGATCACGGACCCAAAAGACACCGTAAATTTGCTACATCATCAATTTTGGATGCAACACTACCCCATCTCAAGCCCAAACGCTTCATATACCAGGATTTGGACCAAGAATTTGCAGCAATACCCCATTGGAAAAAATCGTTGGCAGGAGGGAATGTTCAACTCGAAACTGGCATCTCACCATAGTTGTCACCGTCGGAGAATGATTCCGGCGAGTGGATGACCAGAGCGGGCCACGGAGGGGTGGAGCAAGGACATGCGTGGCTGGGGTAGAGCCACAGTCGACCGAAAGCGGGGCCAGGGCCGGCCCAAGGGGGGTGGGCGTAGCCGGCTGGAGCATAGGCGGGGCGCGGCGAGCGGGGCAGCGGGGCCGGGTGATGTCGGGCACAGCAGGGGCAGACGCGGCCGGCCGAAGCAGGGGGTGGAGGTGGGCGCGCCAGGCAGCGAGCGGGCGGCGGGGCTGGAGCGGAACGGCCGCATCAGGGCAGAGCTGGGCCGGAGCGGTTGGTCTGGGAAAGAAGATGAAGAGGGGAAAAAAGAGGAAATATTATTTTCATTGAGGAATATGTATTTTATAGTATAACTATAGGGGTCTGTTCTGGCTTTTCACTTTTGGCGACGAAAAATCACGAGTGCATCATACCCCATCCACGTTATGCGGTACAGCCGCATGGGGTTCTACTAGAGTTGGTCTTCTTCCCTTCAATCCTTATCTTCACTTTCTCGAGCCCAGCTGCCAGCAGATGCATTCCACACTAACTATAACTATGACACCTACTGATTGTGGCCTTGAAGGTCCTTCACTTGCTTATTATTTATTTGTCTCCAAGGGAAACAATGAAATTCATTAGAGTAATATAAATTGCAATTCCAAAAGGGCAAAATTTTCACCCGCAAGAGACAAAAACAACCATAACATCAATCGAAGTAGACTAAGAAGATCCACCTTCAAAACCGCAAATTCACTTGTTTAAATGAACAAAACAACCTCACAATGAGCAAGATCGATGGACATGCCTTCATTTGCAATGAGCATTGGGACACTACCAACTACGACTACATTCTTCAAGCTCTCTCCTCTTCGATATACGATCATTGTCACATGCCGTTGCTTGCTGCTAAGGACCTAAGAAACCTAACTCCTTTCGCTTTGAGGAGTTTTGGGTGTGTATACCGGGCTTTGCCAAGGTGGTTAATAACGCTTGTGAGGAACTGTCCCCCCACTTGGATTCGTATCACAACGTACACTACAAGCTCACTCTTACCGGCAAGCGGTTGAAGACATGGAGTAGAGGCATATCCCCGGACACCAAGATACAACTTCACATGGCCTTGCACGTGATCTTCCCTCTTGATGTGGCTATGGAGAGGAGAAACTTATCCCCAGAGGAGCGCACTATTCGTTCAAGATTAAAGAGAGAAATCATTGGCTTGGTGGCTCTTGGGAGGACACCCAAATGAAAAAAGGGAGAGGGTCAACAATCTTAGGGATGGAGATGCGAACACAAAAAAATCCATGAAAGAGTGAACTCTAGGAGAAGAAAAACTTTATTCTCAAGTTTCGTCACAACCGCAGGTGGGTAACCTCACATGATGAAAAGCAATCGGTGGCTCGACATCACTTCAAATCGGCTCTCAGCGGGGAGGCCCTAGTTCCTTATCCTTCGATTAGAATAGCTTGAACCTCCCCCCCCCCCAAACTTGGAGGGTTTGGATGCTCCCTTCTCAGGATGAGGTTAAGGAGGAAATCTTTGACATGCTTTCCAACAAAGCCCATGACCAGATGGTTTCATTGGAAAATTCCAAAAGGCAGTTAGGACACAAACATAGGGGAAATATATAAATGGAGGTCACTGAACGACTCTACGGTCTTCACTCAGACAACCTTCATTGGCTCAACTTGGTGAATATTTTCTTAATCCCCAAGAAAGATGGGGCGGAAGAGATCACCTCGTTAATGGCCTTTCTTCTCACTATCCAAATTGCCCACAACATGACAAACAATCGAGTAAACTGATCGTGTGGCAATGTGTCCAATAGGTGAAATAACCAGTTCTTTGCATTTGCCTCTCTACATGCAATCATATGATCCACCATAAGATCATTAGATAACATTCAGACACTATTGGCCATATTGCATTCGATTAGTGAATGCCACCAAGAGACGACAACCCTACACACCGAACATGTGCTAGATCTGTCGATATTTCGATGTTCAAGAAGATCAGCAATTGGTAGTAATTGTTGGGCCAATCTCCATAGAAATACTCTGATTTTGGAAGGAGCCGAAGTTTTTCATAAAGAGCAACACCCCTTCAATCTTAGATTTGGTGTTAAAGGATCCATGATTGATGTCTACACACGCTTCTATTCCTGTAGACAGTGTTGGGCCTCCAAGAGTAGAGGTTTGTCGAAGAGCAGCAAGTTTCCCTTAAGTGAATCACCCAAAGTTTATCGAACTCAGGGAGGTAGAGGTCAAAGATATCCCCTCTCAAGCAACCCTGCAATTCAGATACAAGAAGTCTCTTGTGTCCCCAACACACCTAATACACTTGTCAGATGTATAGGTGCACTAGTTCGGCGAAGATATAGTGAAATACAAGTAATATGGATGATTATAAGTAGTAATTGCAATCTGAAATGAAAATGGCAGCAAGCGAACATGTAGCAGAACTTGTTGGAAACGGTGTTTCAATGCTTAGAAACAAGGCCTAGGGATCATACTTTCACTAGTGGACACTCTCAACAATGATCACATAATTGAATAAATAAATGCTACTCTCAAACACTCTCTTGTTGGATAACAAACACCATTCATTGTGTAGGGATGCAAAAGCACACCTCAAGCCGGAGTAAACAAGCTCCACAACTTCATAAAGGAATCACACACGATGCGCACACTGTCACCATCACACCGTGGAGAGTGACTCCGGAGTTCATATTAAAGTAACCTCTAGAGTGCATAATAGACAAGAGTAACATATACATATTCAACTAGATTACAAAGCTCATGATCACATAAAGATCATACCATGGGAGAGATAGATGAACCACATAGCTACCGGTAGAGCCCTCAGCCTCGGGGGAGAACTACTCCCTCCTCATCATGGGAGTCAGCAGCGGCGATGAAGATGGCGGTGGTGTCGATGGAGACGACTCCGGGGGCAATTCCCCGTCCCGGCAGCGTGCCGGAACAGAGATTCTGTCCCCCGAAACTTGTCGTCGATGGCGGCGGCACTGCGGAACTCTTCGTGGAAATTGGCTGGATTATTTAGGGTTTTCACGTCGGGAGGATTATATAGGCGAAAGGGCGATGTCGGTGGGCACCCGAGGGGCCCACCCCATAGGCTGACGCGGCAGGAGATGGGGCCGCGCCCCCCTATTAGGTGGCCACCTCGTGGCTCCTCTTCGTCTCTCCTTCGGACTCCGTGATGGTGCTGGAAAAATAGGGACTTGGCCTTTTGTTTCGTCCAATTCTGAGAATATTTGTAAACTAGCTTTTCCGAAATCAAAAACAGCAGAAAACGGGAACTGGCACTGTGGCATCTTGTTAATAGGTTAGTCCCAGAAAATGCATAAAAACATTATAAAGTATGAATAAAACATGTAGGTATTGTCATAAAACTAGCATGGAACATAAGAAATTATAGATACGTTGGAGACGTATCAAGCATCCCCAAGCTTAGTTCCTACTCGCCCTCGAGTAGGTAAACGATAAAAAGAATAATTTCTGAAGTGACATGCTACCAACATAATCTTGATCAATACTATTGTAAAGCATATGAGATGAATGAAGTGACTCAAAGCAATGGTCTATAGTTTACTAACAAAAAGATAATGACTAAACAACTGAATCATATAGCAAAAACTTTTCATGAATAGTACTTTCAAGACAAGCATCAAAAAGTCTTGCATAAGAGTTAACTCATAAAGCAATAGATTCTTAATAAAAGGTTTTGAAGCAACACAAAGGAAGATTTAAGTTTCAGCAATTTCTTTCAACTTGTAACATGTATATCTCATGGATAGTTGTCAACACAAAGTAATATAATAAGTGCAATAAGTAAGCATGTAAAAAATCAGTGCACACAGTTGACACAAGTGTTTGCTTCTAAGATAGAAAGAAGTAGGTAAACTGACTCAACATAAAGTAAAAGAAAGGCCCTTCGCAGAGGGAAGCAGGGATTAAATCATGTGCTAGAGCTTTTCAAGTTTTGAAATCATATAGAGAGCATAAAAATAAAGTTTTGAGATGTGTTTGTTGTTGTCAACGAATGGTAGTGGGCACTCTAACCCCCTTTTCAAACAGACTTTCAAAGAGCGGCTCCCATGAAGGACGTTATCTCTACCAGCAAGGTAGATCATCCCTCTTCTCTTTTGTTTACACATGTATTTTAGTTTCATTATTGATGACACTCCTCCCAACCTTTTGCTTACACAAGCCATGGCTAACCGAATCCTCGGGTGCCTTCCAACATTCACATACCATGGAGGAGTGTCTATTTGCAAAATTAAGTTGCTTACTGATAAATCAGGGCAAAACATGTGAAGAGAATTATTAATGAAAGTTAATTAATTGGGGCTGGGCACCCCATTGCCAGCTCTTTTTGCAAAATTATTGGATAAGCGGATGTATATGCCACTAGTCCATTGGTGAAAGTCTGCCCAACAAGATTGAAAGATAAAACACCACATACTTCCTCATGAGCTATAAAACATTGACAAAAATAAGGAGTAATAAAGTTTTGAATTGTTTAAAGGTAGCACATGAAGTATTTACTTGGAATGGCAGAAAATACCACATAATAGGTAGTTATGGTGGACACAAATGGCACAGGTTTTGGCTCAAGGATTTGGATGCACGAGAAGCATTCCCTCTCAGTACAAGGCTTTGGCTAGCAAGGTTGTTTGAAGCAAACACAAGTATAAACTGGTACAGCAAGACTTACATAAAAACATATTGCAAGCATTATAAGACTCTACACTGTCTTCCTTGTTGCTCAACACTTTTACCAGAAAATATCTAGACCTTAGAGAGACCAATCATGCAAACCAAATTTCAACAAGCTCTACGGTAGTTCTCCACTAATAGGTTTAAACTACATGATGCAAGAGCTTAAACATGATCTACTTGAGAGCTCAAAACAATTGCCAAGTATCAAATTATTCAAGACAATATACCAACTACCACATGAAGCATTTTCTGTTTCCAACCAAATAACAATCAATGCTGAGGCTTTCAGCTTTCGCCATGAATATTAAAGTAAAACGAAGAACACAAGTGTTCAAATGAAAAAGCAGAGCGTGTCTCTCTCCCACACAAGCATGCTAGGATCCGATTTATTCAGAGAACTAAAATAACAAACGAGAATAAAAGCACACGGATGCTCCAAGTAAAGCACATAAGATGTGACATAATTAAAATATAGTTTCACTAGAGGTGACCTGATAAGTTTTGATGAAGAGGGGATGCCTTGGGCATCCCCAAGCTTAGACGCTTGAGTCTTCTTGAAATATGCAGGGATGAACCACCGGGGGCATCCCCAAGCTTAGACTTTTCACTCTTCTTGATCACATTATATCATCCTCCTCTCTTGATCTTTGAAAACTTCCTTCACACGAAACTCAAAGCAATCTCATTAGAGGGTTAGTGCATAATCAAAAATTCACATGTTCAGCAAGGACACAATCATTCTCAACACTTCTGGACATTACCCAAGGCTACTGAAATTTAATGGAGCAAAGAAATCCACTCAAACACAATAAAAGAGGCAATGCGAAATAAAAGGCAGAATCTGTCAAAACAGAACAGTCCGTAAAGACGAATTTTTTCGAGGCACTTAACTTGCTCAGATGGAAAATCTCCAGTTGAACAAAAGTTGCGTACATATCTGAGGATTACTCATGAATGTTTTCAGGATTTTACGAGTTTTCTACAGAGAGAAAAGCTCAAATTCGTGACAGCTAAAAATCTATTTCTGCGCAGAAATCCAAATCTAGTATCAACTTTCTATCAAAGACTTTAGTTGGCACAACAATGCAATAAAATAAAGATACAAAGGTATTGCTACAGAAGTAACAAGCACCTTGACTCAAAATAAAAAGAAAAGCAAAAATAACAGAAGATAAAAACGATGGGTTGTCTCCCTAAGCGCTTTTCTTTAACGCCTTTTACCTAGGCATAGTGATTTTTATGATGCTCACATAAAGATGAGAGTTGAAAAGAGAGCATCAAGAAGCATATATAAAACATGTTTAAATCTAACACTCTTCCTATGCATAGGAGCCTTGTAAGAAAACAAGTCAATGAAGAACAAAGTGAGTAGCATAGGAAGACAAAACAACTGTAACTTCAAAAATTTCAACAAAAAGAGAGGTGACTTAATATTATTGACATATATAAAACCATGTCTCCCTCTCTCATAAGGGCCAGTAGGTCTTAAAGTACCCAGCAAATAAAAGCAAATCAAGAGAAAGCTCATAACATTCATCATAAAGAGAAGAAATTTAGTAACATGAAGATTTCTATACCCATACTTTCCTCTCTCAAAATAATTTTCAGCGGCATCATGAATAAACTCAACAATATAGCTATCACATAAAGCATTCTTACCATGATCCACATGCATAAAAGTATCATTACTCTCCACATAAGCATAATCAATTTTGTTAGTAATAGTGGGAGTAAAACTATCACAACCATCATTGTAATCATCATAAATTGCAGGCATGGTATAATCATAATAAACTTTATCCTCCATAGTAGGTGGCACCAAAATACCACTATCATTATAATCATCATAAATGGGAGGCAAAGTATCATCAAAGAAAATTTTCTCCTCAAAACTTGGGGGACTAAAAATATCACAACCAGCTTCCCCAAGCTTAGACTTTTCCATAGCATTAAAAATAATAGTGTTCAAAGAATTCATGCTAAAAACACTGCTACAACTATTTTGCAAACAAAGTTCCATGGGTTTTTTAATTCTCTCTTCAAACACATCATGTCCTAATTCAAGATAAAGTTTATAAAGATCTCTAATTTTTGTGTTGTTTTCCATTAAGCCTAACTAGTGAAAATAAAAACAAGAAACAAAAAGATATAATTGCAGAATCTAAAGGAAATAGCTTCGAGCACTCACACACCGGCAACAGTGCTAGGAAATAGCTTAGTAGTCGGAGGATGTGAATACCTTTTACCTTACCTCCCCGGCAACAGCGCCAGAAAATAGCTTGATGTCTACGCACGCTTCTATTCCTGTAGACAGTGTTGAGCCTCCAAGAGCAGAGGTTTGTAGAACAGCAGCAAGTTTCCCTTAAGTGAATCACCCAAGGTTTATCGAACTCAGGGAGGTAGAGCTCAAAGATATCCCTCTCAAGCAACCCTGCAATTAAGATACAAGAAGTCTCTTGTGTCCCCAACACACCTAATACACTTGTCAGATGTATAGGTGCACTAGTTCGGCGAAGAGATAGTGAAATACAAGTAATATGGATGATTATAAGTAGTAATTGCAATCTGAAATAAAAATGGCAGCAAGCGAACATGTAGCAGAACTTGTTGGAAACGGTGTTTCAATGCTTAGAAACAAGGCCTAGGGATCATACTTTCACTAGTGGACACTCTCAACAATGATCACATAATTGAATAAATAAATGCTACTCTCAAACACTCTCTTGTTGGATAACAAACACCATTCATTGTGTAGGGCTGCAAAAGCACACCTCAAGCCGGAGTAGACAAGCTCCACAACTTCATAAAGGAATCACACACGATGCGCACACTGTCACCATCACACCGTGGAGAGTGACTCCGGAGTTCATATTAAAGTAACCTCTAGAGTGCATAATAGACAAGAGTAACATCTACATATTCAACTAGATTACAAAGCTCATGATCACATAAAGATCACACCATGGGAGAGAGAGATGAACCACATAGCTACCGGTAGAGCCCTCAGCCTCGGGGGAGAACTACTCCCTCCTCATCATGTGAGTCAGCAGCGGCGATGAAGATGGCGGTGGTGTCGATGGAGATGACTCCGGGGGCAATTCCCCGTCCCGGCGGCGTGCCGGAACAGAGATTCTGTCCCCCGAAACTTGTCGTCGATGGCGGCGGCGCTGCGGAACTCTTCGTGGAAATTGGCTGGATTATTTAGGGTTTTCACGTCGGGAGGATTATATAGGCGAAAGGGCGATGTCGGTGGGCGCCCGAGGGGCCCACCCCATAGGCTGGCGCGGCAGGAGGTGGGGCGCGCCCCCCTATGAGGTGGCCACCTCGTGGCTCCTCTTCGTCTCTCCTTCGGACCCCGTGACGGTGCTGGAAAAATAGGGACTTGGCCTTTTGTTTCGTCCAATTCTGAGAATATTTGTAAACTAGATTTTCTAAAATCAAAAACAGCATCTTGTTAATAGGTTAGTCCCAGAAAATGCATAAAAACAATATAAAGTATGAATAAAACATGTAGATATTGTCATAAATTAGCATGTAACATAAGAAATTATAGATACGTTGGAGACGTATCAATGATTTCCTTCAAAGTAATTTTCTATGTTGGTTTTTGTGCTGATCAGCACTCTATACGCGAGCGCATAGAGAAAATACCCTATGGGTCAAAGTTCCAAGCCCAGAAGTCAGATTGTCTTCTTGTACAAAAGGGTATTTTTATAAGGAGTATTGTAGTAGCATCCATATGGAGAAATCATGATCTGATAAAGTCCTCCTTCCACATTGTCGAGGTCTCATCGATCAGCTGAGACACCATCTGCGGTGGATCAACAATCAAGGGTACAACCGGTCTCAACATGCTCTCACAAGGAAGCCAATTATGTGTCCATATATGAGTAGATCGACCATCACCAATCCGTCTTACTAAAATCTGGGCCAAAATATCTATCCCATGAAAAATGGATCGCCAAATCTGAGATGGATGAGCTTCAAGTTCCGCATCAAAAATAGTGTTATTGGGGAAGTATGATCGCCTTGAGTATGCAGGCACTAAGAGAAGAAGGATCTTGCAGCAATCTCCATGATTGGCTTGCCGGTAGGCATAGGTTAAACAACTGCAAATCTCTAAACCCCCAGTTCACCCAAATGTTTTGGCTTAGTTATTTCTTTCCATGAAACCCAACATGGCTTCTTTTTATCTTCTTTACTACTCCACCAAAATTGTCGAATCAAAGAGTTGATGTGCTCCCATGGACCTCGTGGCAATCTAAAGCATGCAATTGAGTAAACTAAAATAGTGTTGGCTAGCTAGAAACGATCGCCTCCTTGAGCCAGGTTCTGGGCTACTTTAAGATTCATGGCAGTGTGGGTCAGCCCAAATCCCCGGGACTAAATGCTGGATTTTTGCACCAGCTGGGCTATATGGGCATTTCACGGGCAGCCAAGCGTGTCCCAGGTACATCGGTGGTGGGTAAGCACGTTCGGCCCAATGGATCCCGTCAACTAGTGGTTGACGTGTTTCTAGCCAAAGGACGATCAGCAAGACAAAGCACAGACACCGGTGTGCTTGATTAAATTTCTCCTTCGGTAAAAAAAACTCCCCGAGGAAAAAGAACTGAAGATGTTGTCAAAGTCTTGAGAACATGCTGTTTTCTGTTATTGCGCTAGGTATCAAATCACTCAAAGTACTACTGAAACTGACCGCACAAATTGTTATTAACTCATTACAGCATAAAATGCATTTTTATCTCCTCCTAGTAGTAAAGGATGCACTGCCAGCATCTATGGTTTGCTTCGCCCTCAGGCATTTTAAAGATATCCTCTCCCAATCATGCCTATGGCTTAACGCGACTGAAACTTTTATCTGTTTCAACAGACAGAATAGAGATGACGTTGATCGCTACAACAAAATTAAGACCAGTGCATCAGCAAGACTACAAGTCACTATTACTATTATTTACCTTAGTCTTGGTCTTGGAGATGATGTGCATCTTCGATCAGCTTTTTTACATATGATTTTGCATGTATCAAACCTCCCAGGAGTATTTTACCAACTATCTGTTTAGAAAAATATTCCCATTAGACATACAAGGGTAGACACGCACACGGGTGGGAGATATATCAATGAGCAAAAGGAGGTGTACCTCGGTTCGTTCAGTCAACTTGATTTCCTCATTCAAAACATTCATCTTCTTACTGAACTGATGGTAATCTGTATCCAGCTGATAGGCAATCTTACTTTTCAAATGACCATCTTCGAGGTTAGCTACAGTATCCTCAACCAACATATGAGCAATTGCCCCTAAACATCCGAGAGCACCAAAAAACGAACAAATCGTGTGTATTTGGACCCTCTTATGGTAAGCGTCCTCTGCAGCCTTACAGAATGTCGTTGCATACGACCTAACCATCTATATATTATTGTAATGATGAGTATAGGTCTACCATTGCAGTCTAAATTTAAATTGGAACAAAGATACCTTACAGTAAAGGTTAATTACCTGGTGCACTGTTTGTTGTGAAATTTCATTTGTGCCAAGGCCTAATGATGGCATATCCTGTTTTCTCATATAATTGGAATCGTTATTCAACAAGCACAAGTCAAAACGGATGCATGCTCACAATATACTTAATTGTGCTTACCATGACCGTGGAAGCTAAATCCAGAGCTGACAGTGCATAGCTGCATATTATCTTTGATATATTATCACTGTATGGCTACAATCAACAAATGGGGAGAAAAGGTATCAATAATCCGGAGTAACGCTTTAGTTCATTTGCCTAGCAGATGGGCTCATATATCTACTACATGATGAAGCATGCTTATCTAACTTCCATCATAAGTGAAAATACACGGTAGTCTACTAGTACTTCTGTTTCACAACATATTTCCCCTCAGATAGTTCTAGAGATTTGAGAAAAAAAATCCTCACGCACCAACTTGCTCTCGATAAGATAAAATTGACAGCTTCCATCTAACAGAAGCAAAACTGATTCAATTCTACCAAATACCACTCAACTCACACGGAACAGATATTGTTAAACCGAAGGATCGGAGTAGCTATAACTATAACAAAGTTTAGATTACCACATTTGCAGTTAGTTAGCACTACATTTTTTTGTTCACTAAGTAAAAACAAAGTGAACTTCTTCCAATGGTTCACGAAATTAACATATAAAATGGTAGTAATGCTATGGAGACTAACCAGAATGTCATATTCGGAAGTAGGAATCTTCGACAAGTATTTAAGAATTTCATCCTGTTGCTTACGAAACATCTCGGGTGGCACATGCTTCACAAAAAAATTTAATATAGGCGTTAGAAACAACAAAATTAAATCAAGCAAAGACTGTCATAACTCAAAAATAGTTGACTGTCCGTCGTTAACCATGATTATTTTTTCAGTTACTTCTGTAATCTGGTCTTGAACTTGGTCTTCGAACTTCCTATTTTTTTTTGTAAAATTAACACCCTTTATAGGGTATCATGGTTTGTGATCTCTCTCAGTTCCTCTTGATTATTAGGCTCTGTCTAACCATCCATGTAGTATGATTAATTTTATTTTATTATGAGGTAAAAGTCATGGAAGGTGTTGTGCCAATTCATTTAACCGGAAAGAAGAAGTTCGAGATACAAACTAGAGATGGACTAGCTAAAACAAGAAGCTCAACAAAGTCCAAAACTAAAGCTAAAGAAACCCCAGCGGATTACTCACCATTATCAGGCTCAGCACTTGTCTCAGACGAGCACACGAGCAAACCTATTCGTTTGGTTGCATTGCCTAGCTGAGGAGTTAACACACATGTATACCTACTAATTTCGTTGCACGTCGCGGGAAAGCCAGTTTGGCTAGCTGGCCAGGGAAAGTATTTACGGGCAGTTACTAGCAGGATTGCTATTGAAAGCAGGATTACTCATAGCAGGATTGCTATGAGTATTTTCAGGTTCCACATTGGGCTGATTGATGAACTAACAAAGATCACTCGCGAATTCTGGTGGAGAGATGAACAGAATAGGAGGAAAATGCATTGGATGGCTTGGGACTGTTAGTTTGATCTCCAGTACGACCCAACGGTCGTACGACCTGATCTCGCGCCCTGATCGGGGGCGCCCAACCCGTATGGTTGGTGGGCCCCCGTCGCCAGCGCCATATAAAAGAGGTGGGGGCCGGGGCACGGATGCCAAGGTTTGTCCGCTGCCGTCCTCCCCACCGACACACCAAACCCTAGACCACCCGATCTGGTGAGGCGCTGTAGCGGCGGGAAGCACCACCGACATCGCCGCCACTCCTCCGTCGCCGCCATGGCGAGCTCCTCGTCGACGAAGACCGACGGTATGCACCCTGTTGTTCCCCTCTAGTGTTCATCCCGGTTAGGCTAGATGCAATTACTCACTAGATGCAACAGCTAGAGGTCCTAGAAATCTAACAATGGTATCAGAGCATGTCTAGTTTCGTTGATCTAGTTGAGGTAGTAACCCAAACCGGGATAGATGAACAAAACAGAGAAGTTTTAATTTTTTAGGCAAACCCTAACCCTAGAACGGATCATCCCGAGTAGAACATGGATTAGAAAAGAGAAAAAAAGGGGACAGAGAGAGGGAGCCGGCACCATGCCGGCCTCCACTTACCGGCTTTGCTCCGGGAAGGGCCCTCCGCAGAGGCGCCGACGCCAGGGCACCGCGGCCAATCCGCTCGACGGCGGCGCGCCCACCCGCAGGGGGAACGCGCGCACCGGCGAGAGGGTAGGCAACGGCGCCACCATCTCTCCACGCGACGGCCCATTTCGACGGCCACCGTCGCCGTCCTCGTCTGGTTCGCGCCGCTACCGTCGGGTGGTGAGTGAGAGAGGCAGAGAGATGAGAAATGAAGGGGCTAGGGTTTTCGGGTCAGCTGCCGGCGGTTTTGTGCGGCCGATCTCGGCGCACAGCCGTCGGATGCGATCCGACGGTCAGCAGCCGCCCGGTGTATCTCCTTGGGCCCAAGAGAGAAAGACAGTGCCGCGGGCCAGAGGCTGGGCACGGCCCATCTAGCGGCGCGACTTGTTTTCTGCCCGTGCGCGTTTTGTTGCCTTTAACAGAGCATCAGAGAAGAGCCCATCTGGGCTGTTATGTCTGTTTTTTTGTTTCCAGTAAATTTTTTTTCTGTTTTAATTTTCTGGAAATAGTTTAGTAATAAGAATAAATGTGAGATATGAATTTTTTCCTGTGGGTTAAAGTTCGAAAAATTAAGTTAAGTTTCCGCTGTGTTAGTTAAATTGAAGTCATATTTTATTGTTTCCTAATTTAATTGGAACCAACGGGAAAATTGAATTAGGAAATGAGAGTTATTTTTTTTAGTATGATGATTTTATTTAATGACCAACGTTGTTAATAAAATTGTATTCCGCAAGATTCAGAATTATCATTATTGGTTCTATTTCTGCCCAACGGTGATGTAGAATTAATATTGAGAAGTGCCATGTTTTAATTTGACCAACGTTGAATTAACTCATTTTGATGGAAATTTTGTTTCAGGAAATCCTATGAGTTTTATCTCGGCTATTGAGCCCCTCAATGGAGGGAACTATGGCTCGTGGCGAGAGAAGGTTGAGATGGGTCTTGCTTTGCTTGACCTCGACTTGGCACTGATAGAGGCTTGTCCCATAGAACCTAAGGACCCCGTGAGGGGCGACAAAGAAAGTGAAGATGACTTCAACAAAAGGGTTCTTGACCATGGACCAAAAAGAATGAAGTACGATCTTGATCGTGCTAAGTGGGACTCGTCCAACAGAAAGTGCTTGATGGTGATCAAGAGCTCCATTTTGGAGGCTATAAGGGGAGCAATCCCACAGTGTGACACCGCCAGTGGGTACCTGAAAAAGGTAGAGAGTCAGTTTACTGGGTCTTCCAAGGCCTATGCTAGCACTCTCATAAGAAAGCTTGTCACTACCAAGTACACTGGTGGTGGAGTAAGGGATCACATATTGAGGATGAGCCATATGTCTTCCAAGCTCAAGTCTATGGAGATGGAGCTTCCAGAACAGTTCGTCATCCATCTGATCTTTGCCTCACTCCCAAAAGAATTTGAGACTTTTGCTGTGAACTACAATGCACAGCCAGAAAAGTGGGCCATTGAGAAGATGATTGCCATGTGTGTGTAAGAAGAAGAGAGGATCAAGGGGCAATCTGGTGATTCTGTCAATTACCTAAGCCCAACCAAGAAGAGGAACTTTCAGAGTTCCAAGCCACAAGGGAAACCTCAGTGGAATCCTCCTCCTGCTAAGCCACATGGAAAAGCTCAAGATCATCAGCCGCATGAAGAGGTGGCCAAGGACACTTGCAAGTGGTGCAAAGAAAAGGGCCACTACCAAAAAGACTGTGTGGCATTCCTGAAACATCTGTGCAAGAAAGGTGAGGATTTAATTACATTTGTAGATGAATCCTTATTTTTAAGTTATGCAAAATCTACTTGGTGGATTGACTCAGGTGCAACTATTCATGTTGCAAATTCATTACAGGGATTCCGTATGAGACAGACCCTGCAAAGAGGAGAAAGATGCATTAAAGTAGCAAACGGCGTCCAAGCTGAAGTCGAAGCCATTGGAGATCTCCCATTAGTATTAGCTAATGGCTTTGTACTTTTATTAGTAGATGTGCTTTATGTACCCTCTTTGCATCGGAACTTAATAAGTGTATCGCGCTTAGATGATGATGGTTTTGCTTGCCATTTTGGTGATGGTCAATGTAAGATCAAGTTTAATAATGAGATTGTTGGTCTTGCCTTCAGACAAGACAAGCTTTATTTATTGTCACTTTGTGATGAGAATGTGAATGTTTTAAGCGCTGATAATGAGAATGTCTCCACATCCCTGAATGAAAATAATAAGCGGAAGAGAATTGATGAAGTCTCTTCGAAATTATGGCACTGTCGTTTAGGCCATATTTCGAGGGGGAGAATAGAACGCTTAGTAAAAGAATCAATCCTTCCGCCTATGGAATTTTCGAATTTAGAACAATGCATCGATTGCATTAAAGGAAAGTATGTAAAGAACATAAAGAAGGGCGCCAAAAGAAGCACAGGAGTTTTAGAAATAATTCATACGGATATATGCGGTCCGTTTCCTGTGAGATCTGTGGATGGCTATGATTCCTTCATAACATTCACGGATGATTATTCGCGTTATGGTTATATTTATCCAATTAAAGAGCGTTCAGAAGCATTGGATAAATTCAAGATATTTAAGGCTGAAGTAGAAAATCAGCATAGCATAAAGATTAAAATAGTAAGGTCTGACCGTGGTGGGGAGTACTACGGTCGGCACACCCCCATATGGCCAAGTTCTGGACCTTTTGCAAGGTTCCTACAGGAACATGGCATAGTTGCCCAAGATTCTACACCTAAGCGAGCCTCAGCAGAATGGAGTAGCTGAAAGACGAAACCGTACCCTGATGGATATGGTGAGAAGCATGTTAAGTTACTCCACTTTACCGATTAGTTTGTGGATGGAGGCGTTAAAAACCGCTATTCACATACTTAATCGAGTTCCTAGTAAGTCGGTGTCTAAAACACCATATGAATTGTGGACTAATCGAGAATCTTCACTCAATTATTTGCGAGTGTGGGGCTGTCCAGCTGAGGCTAAACTCTTTAACCCGAACATTGGGAAATTAGATCCTAAGACAGTAAGTTGCCATTTTATTGGCTATCCAGACAAGTCGAAAGGTTATCGTTTCTATTGTCCAGACAGACTCACTAAGTTTGCAGAAACGAGACACGCTGTGTTTCTGGAGGATGAGATGATCAGGGGGAGCACGGTATCCCGAGAAATCAACCTTGAGGAGAAGCGGGTGTATGCACCCACTCCGATGATCCAGGAACCATTTTTCTCGATACCTGCTGCTGCACCGACACAGGACGATGTCATTGCGACACACTGTTAGTTCTCCTGTGGCAACAATGAATGAAAATAGAGAGAATGTTACCACACATGAGGAAGAGCTGCAACAGCCCCACATAGAAAGTGCGCCAGAGATCGAGAACCTTAGAAGGTCTCAAAGATCAAGAAAGCCAGCTATTCCTGACGATTTTGAGATCTATGTCAGTGAAGAAGTTCAAATGGAGGGTGATCCCACCACTTTTGAAGAAGCCTCAAGAAGTGCTCATTCATCGAAGTGGATTGAAGCCATGGTTGATGAAATGAGATCAATGAGTAGCAACAAAGTCTGGGATTTAGAAGAAATTCCTAAAGGAGCCAAAATAGTAGGCTGTAAATGGGTCTACAAAACAAAGTGTGACTCTAGAGGGAATGTTGAAAGATATAAAGCACGACTTGTTGCGAAGGATTTCACTCAAAGAGAAGGAATAGACTATAATGAGACCTTTTCTCCGGTCTCATGTAAGGATTCTTTTAGAATTATAATGGCTTTAGTGGCACAACATGATTTAGAGTTGCATCAAATGGATGTAAAGACGGCCTTCTTGAATGGAGATTTGGAGGAAAATGTTTACATGGCACAACCCAAGGGTTTTGTCGTGGAAGGAAAAGAACATATGGGATGCCGTCTGAAGAAATCCATTTATGGATTAAAACAAGCCTCCAGGCAATGGTACTTGAAGTTCCATGAGACAATTAAAAGTTTTGGGTTTAATGAGAATAGAGAGGACAATTGCGTATATGCAAAGTTTAAGAAAGGGAAATTCATTTTCCTTATCCTATATGTGGATGACATTCTGCTTGCTAGTAGTGATGTTAGTCTACAATTGGAGACGAAGAAGTTCTTGTCCTCGAACTTCGATATGAAAGATCTTGGTGAAGCTTCATTCGTTCTAGGAATTGAAATTCACCGAGATAGACAAAGAGGGGTTTTAGGATTATCGCAAAAGGCATACTTAGAGAAAGTTCTAAAGAAGTATGGTATGCATGCGAGTAATTCCACGCCTGCTCCTATAGTCAAGGGCGATAGATTTGGGGATTTTCAATCTCCCAGGAACCAATATGAGATCGATCAAATGAAAGCGGTTCCATATGCTTCAGCTGTCGGAAGCCTAATGTATGCTCAAGTATGTACGCGCCCAGACTTAGCTTTTGTTACCGGGGTACTTGGAAGATTCCAAAGTAATCCAGGAATAGATCACTGGAAAATGGTGAAGAAGGCATTGCGTTATGCGCAAGGCACGAAAGGCCTCATGCTAACATATAGAAGAACTGATTCCCTTGAGATAGAAGGGTATTCAGATGCAGACTTTGCGGGAGATGTAGATGACAGAAAATCCACATCAGGTTATGTATTCACTCTCGCAGGTGGAGCTATATCGTGGAAAACCTTCAAGCAATCTATCACGGCACCGTCCACAATGGTTGCTGAGTATGTAGCATGTTATGAGGCATCGGGGCAGGCAAACTGGTTAAAGAAATTTATACCCGGGTTGAGAGTGGTAGACAGCATTCAAAGACCACTTAGAATGTACTGCGACAATGAGTCAGCAGTATTTTATGCTTACAACAATAAGTCAAGTGATGCTGGCAAGCACATTGACATCAAGTATTATGTTGTGAAAGATAGAATCCAGGATCATACCATAAGTTTAGAGCATATAAGCACAAAGAGAATGCTCGCGGATCCGCTTACGAAAGGCTTACCACCCAGTGTGTTCAGAGAACACGTAGCCGGCATGGGTTTACGGGAAAGCCTATGATACCTGGATATTAAGGGCCTAGAGGAAGAATCTATTTTAAAATGGAAAAGTGTGTAGTAGCTATTGAATCTGATGGCGCGTAACTGGCCATCATGACGAGACATGCTCTATATGCTAATCTGTGATGAAATGGGTACCAAGAAAAGTTTAAGTCTAAGATTAAGATTAAAGTAAGATGAGATCAAGGGGGAGAATGTTAGTTTGATCTCCAGTACGACCCAACGGTCGTACGACCTGATCTCGCGCCCTGATCGGGGGCGCCCAACCCGTATGGTTGGTGGGCCCCCGTCGCCAGCGCCATATAAAAGAGGTGGGGGCCGGGGCACGGACGCCAAGGTTTGTCCGCTGCCGTCCTCCCCACCGACACACCAAACCCTAGACCACCCGATCTGGTGAGGCGCTGTAGCGGCGGGAAGCACCACCGACATCGCCGCCACTCCTCCGTCGCCGCCATGGCGAGCTCCTCGTCGACGAAGACCGACGGTATGCACCCTGTTGTTCCCCTCTAGTGTTCATCCCGGTTAGGCTAGATGCAATTACTCACTAGATGCAACAGCTAGAGGTCCTAGAAATCTAACAGGGACAGGTTAGCACGACCAAAGTACCTAGGAGGTGCGGGTTTTCGTGATCTAATTTTTTTAAACCAAGCTCTACTTGCAAGGCAAGCATGGCGGCTGCTACAATTGCCTGACAGTTTGTGCGCGCGGTTGCTAAAGGCTAGATACTACCCCGCTGCTAATTTACTTGATACTGCCTTCACCCAAAATGCCTCGCCGACGTGGCAAGGCAGTATGTTTGGTTTTGAACTACTTAAAAAAGGAGTGATCTGGAGGATCGGCTTAGGTTCTAGCGTGAGGATATTTTGTGACAATTGGCTGCCACGTCCTGGGGCTCTGAAACTTGCAGGAAGACGTGGGAATGCTCGCCGACGATAGGTGTCCGAGCTGATTGATCCAGTGACTCGCACCTGGAATGAAGCCACTGTTCGGGACTGTTGTCTACCAGATGATGCAGATACAATACTTGCCATAAAGTTACTAGCCAGATCATGTGACGATTTTGTAGCATGGCAGCCGGAGAGGAACGGTACTTTTTCTGTCCGATCTGCATATCGACTTGGTTTGGAACCAATCTTGTCTGAACTCAGCCCTGGTCAATCGAGTTCATCCCCTAACAGTGACTGTCTTATATAGGACCTAGTGTGGAAGGTAGATGTTCCGCAAAAGCTGCATATTTTTGCATGGAGGGCTGCAACATCTTCTCTGGCTGTACGCATAGGGCTACATCGGCGTATCTCAACGATTGATCCTACATGTTCCATTTGTGGTTGTGAACAGGAGGACACTCACCATGATCTGATCAGGTGTACTCTTCGCGAGGGCATTACACAATGGTTTGCGGGATTCCTGGGATCTACCGCCGGAGAGCGCATTCAGAGATACAGGAGGAGAGTGGTTTCTAAACTTGATCGACAATGTATCAGCTCGCACACGGTCTCAGATAATATGCTTGCTCTGGAGGTCTTGGCAACGCCGCAACAATGTCGTCAACGGCGACGGCAAGGCCTCGATTGCAGCCTCTATTCAATACTTGTGTAATTGTTTGGACTCCTTCACTACCAGCAGGAGCCTGACTGCAAACGCCAAAGGGAAGTCAGTGCTTCAGCCAGATTATGCAACTAGTTCTGAAGGCCCATTAGCTTCTAATTGAGCAGCCCGGCCGGAAGGTAGTCTCAAGGTGAATGTGGATGCAGGCTGGGATATTGCAAGTATGAGAAGCAGGGCTCGGTACCATCATACGAGGCCATCATGGTCAGGTTGTTTGGTCTGAGTGGCAGTTTATACCATGGTGTCCTAGCGCCGAGGAGGCAAAAATCATGGCATGCTTGAGGGGACTGAAACGTGTGCTCAATATGCAGCGCACTTCAGCGACCCTCGAATCTGATTGCCTCCGGGTGGTGCAGATTTTAACAAGTGGTACTCAAGATCGATCGCCAAGATGGTGTTTATATCCAAGGGCAGGAGTTAATGAGAGTTTATCAACATGTTGGTGTAGCAAAAGTGGACCGCGTGAGCAACGGAGCGGCACATGCCTTAGCACATTTAGGCAAGAACCGTATTAATGGTGTTTTATGTGGTGCTGCCCCGACCTGTTTGTCGGTGGAGATCACACATGATTGTAAGAATATTGTTGCCTAATTACTAAAGCTCACGAGTACCTTAAAAATAAAAGCAAGCTTTTAACAGAGAGTGGTGTTTTGGCTCATGGGATCATAAGCTCCCTTTGTTTTGAAATGCATCCTAGACACATTTTGAAATGCCAAAAAAATTGAAACAAAAAGATCGCGTGTACATCTTAACGTGTTACGTGATCACAAAGTCGTTTCATGAGAAATCGACTTGTCATGTGGCTGCTAAAAATAAGGCTTTCCACAAGATAAATTTTCTCTTTTCAACATAGACCACAAAAATATCGGTTTTTCGTGAAACTTGACGAACACACATATATTGTGGAGATGTACATGTAGATTTTTTATCAAAAAATTTCGACACTTTGAAATATTTTTTTTTGTAGAGGGGGCATATGCACCCGGAGCCAAATTGAATTTCTGGCTTTTATCACCTGTACCAAACGGCAAGCCTAGCTAGGCAAGGTCAGTGGGCAGTGGCTAGGTTGGTTTTTGCTCTAGAGCCAAACGCACCACACCCGAGATCTCTCCATCTTTTCCCAAAGCCCAACTTCTCCACCAGTTCTAACATATATTCCCAAGACACTGAATCAAAAACATCCATAATGTCCAACTTGAGAAATAAACATGGTTTTTTCTTGGAACGGAGCTCTTTGAATTGTGTTTCGGACATAAAGAAAATTAGAGCATCTCCACTCGTGCCCCCGTCGAGGCCCCCGGCGAGCGTTTTTTCCATCCGGACGGCGTAATTCGGCCCAGTCGCGCCCCCGGTTCCTCGTTTTCGTCCGGATTTGGCCCTTCATCCATCCGGCGAGCCCACGCCACCCCCGGCCCCCCGGGGAGCGCTCGGGGACTCCGGACGAAACGAAAGCGCGCGAAACGTTCCCGCGCGTCTGGTGGCCCCAACTTGTCGGCGAGAGACACCGATCGTCGTCCTCATCGCATCGTCTTCCGCGCGCTGTAAAAGCCTGCCGCCGGTCAGCATTCGCCGGACGCGTAGCTTCCACGCGGCGAGTTAATGCCGTCGCCTCGGTTTCATGCGCGCCTACCGCTATTTATCGCCGAACTACCCCGGCTGCCCCGCATTCACCTCCTCGCTGGTCTTCCCCCAAATCATCCCCGAACTCGAAGGAACCAGCAATGGCGAACGACGGTGCGGCCAACAACGGCTTCGGCCGCCGCTCTCTCCACCAATGGGAGGGGCGACTCCTGCACGCGGCGGGCTACCCTGCGCCGCCGGACTTCCGCGCGCCGGGAGGCTGGAGGCTGAGCGCAGGCGGCGTGCCGATCCCGCCGCCGCCAACGGGTGGCGGCGCACTCGAAGCGGCGATCGAGGAGGTGCGCGTCACTCTCAGTGACGAGCAGCGTGCGGATCCGCGCTTCTTCCCCGACAACCACGAAGCGTGGATCGCGTTCTTTCGGCGAAGGTACGAACGCGAACTCGCCGCTTACGACGGCCCTCCTCCTCCTCTGGCAAGGAACAACGCCGCCGGCCGCCGCCGATGGTGGAGCGCGCCCAACCGCACCCTCGAGAATGTGCTCGCGCACATCGAGGACGGGAACTCCCCTGTCCTGGGGATGCCGCCGCCGGTGGCTGCTACCGTGTCGCGCCGGCACGGTAGTTCCTGGATACCGAGGAGGATGGCGCCGTCCTCTTCGTCGTCGGGCTCGAGATCGGCGTCTAGGTCCGGCGGGTCGACGCCGGCCACCGTCAAGAAGGAGTGGCCGTCTCCGGCCACCGTGAAGAAGGAGCCGACGTCTCCACCGCCGACCAGAGGGCGCAGCAGCGGCGCGCTCGTCATCCGCGACCAGCCCTCCTCGCCGCAACGCGGGCGGAAGAGGAAGACGGTGAAGAATGAGGCCGCCGCGGCCGCCGCCAACCAGCTCGCTGAGGAGGAGGCGAAGCGCGCGGAGGACGCCGCGGTGGCGGAGGCGATCGCCAGGTCGCTGAAGGACCTGGTGCCCGCCGACAACAGCCTCCCCATCGACGCCGCGCTGGAGTGGTCCAGGCGCGATCGGGAGCGCCAGGAGGCGGAGCGGCAGCCGACGGATGTTGGATCTGGCCGCCGCGCGACAACTCGCCGCCCGCGCCGCCGCACCGTCCTCGCGGAACGCCGCGCCCAGGGAGGTGATCAAGCTCGAGGAGAGCAGCGACGACGACATCTACCGGCCGTCGCCTCCACGCGCCGACGACGCTGGCCAGGGCACGAGCCGCTGGTACGAGGCGCCGCCGCCCCAGGACGACGCCGGCTCCAGCGACGACGACGACGGCGGCGACTACACGACCTTCTACCGCCATTTCGGCATGTAGGAGGCCGCTTTTAGTTTTAGTATTAGTTTGCCAATCGCCGAATTCAAATATATGTACGAATTCGGCCTATTTATGTACGAACTCGCCTCTATATGTTAAATATCATTAAATTTCGCTTATGTTTGAACGAATTCGCCTATTTTGTCTGAATTCGTCGTATTACGTTGCATCCATCCTGGGCTCGCGGCTGGGAAAATGGGCCTCCCCACGCCAAATCTTCCTCCAATCCGGACGAAAATTTCGCCGGATTTGGGCATGAGGAGCCCAAACGAGCGGGGATGCTCTTATCGTTGAGGCAAGGTGAGGGATTGGCCATCATCTCGCAGACCAACTTAGCCACCTTGCGCGTTAAACCGACGGGCCTAAAATCCTCTACTCTGCAAGCACATCGCTTTTCGGACAAATCAATCTAACTATATAAGTTTCGGAAATACTACAAGTTTTTGTTGTTGTCATATAATTTGGTGTTCCAAACAAAATAAACTGCAGCCCCCTTTCTGCAAGGTTCGCCACTGCTTGCAACCAAAGCACTAATTGAAGATTTGGCAAACATACAATAGAAGGGTTTACTGATAAGCTAGTTCTCACACGAGCAAAACTTACCCAACCTTTCTCGGCTATATAGTCATCTCGGGCCTTATCCAGCTTCTTGAAGAAGATGTCTACCTAGAGAAGCAATTAACGGTCAGAAGGAATCTTCTTCCCCGCGTCCGGGACATGAACATCGCGTATTCGCGTGGAAGAAGGTAAATTAAGACTGAAGTGTGCAGCTTACCACGTCCGGTTGCTCCAGCTCGTGCTCGGGCTCGGGGTGGCGATCGGCGCCCTTCTGGCACCGGGAGACGAAGAATGTGTCGCGCGGGTGTCGCCCCAGCTGGATCCTCGGCAACGGCGCCGGCGAGGGGGCGCGCAGGGTCATGCGAGCCGGGCGCGTGCTTGGGGATGTGGCGGAGACAGTCACGGGAGCCGCCCAACACCAGGAGGCGCAGAGCGAGGCCATCTGCGGAACTGTGCACAAGCGCGTCGACTTCGAGCTTCAAGCTGGGAGGGCGGGGTATCGAAATCACGAAAGCAGAGTAGATCAGAAATTATTAAGATACTGTAGACATGATCGATTTGACAGGACACGATTCTTTATATCTCTTCACGAAGGCAACAGTTCGGTCCGGATTCTCTGTTGTTTTGTTGAGATTGAGAATTCTGATGGTTTCAGAATGCTAACAGAATCTAGCGTTTAGTTAGACGAGTTTTGGAGTATTCCATGCACACTTTCTAATTTTTGTACAGATCTTGTTTCGTATGTAGAATTGAAATGCACTTAATAAGAAGTTTTTATTAAGTATAACTTTACTACTCCCATCGATTCATATTAATTGCCTTAAATATAGATGTATCTAGACACATTTTATTAGTAGATACATCCAATACCATTGACAATTAATATGAATCGGATGAAGTAGCATAATACTCGTGTGTTGCTACTTGTAAAGGAAATTACTTTGGTATCAGATTGCCTAGGTCTCATGGGCTCGACCCCATCACCGCTAAGTATAAAACCACTCAAAGTACTAGTGAAACTGACCGCACAAATTGTTATTAAGTCATTACAACAAAGAATGCATTTTTATCTCCTCCTAGTAGTAAAGGATGCACTGCCAGCATCTATAGTTTGCTTCGCCCTCAGGCAGCTCAAAGATATCCTCTCCCAATCATACCTATGGCTTTAACGCGACTGAAATTTTTACCTGTTTCAACAGACAGAACAGAGATGACGTTGATCGCTACAGAAAAATTAAGACCAGTGCATCAGCAAGACTACAAGTCACTATTACTACTATTTACCTTAGTCTTGGTCTTGGAGATGATGTGCATCTTCGATCAGCTTTTTTACATATGATTTTGCATGTATCAAACCTTCCAGGAGTATTTTACCAACTATCTGTTTAGAAAAATATTCCCATTAGAGATACAAGTGTAGACACGCACCCGGGTGGGAGATATATCAATGAGCAAAAGGAGGTGTACCTCGGTTCGTTCAGTCAACTTGATTTTCTCATGCAAAACATTCATCTTCTTACTGAACTGATGGTAATCTGTATCCAGCTGATAGGTAATCTTACTTTTCAAATGGCCATCTTCGAGGTTAGACACAGTATCCTCAACCAACATATGAGCAATTGCCCCTAAACATCCGAGAGCACCAAGAAACGAACAAATCGTGTCTATTTGGACCCTCTTATGGTAAGCGTCTTCTGCAGCCTTACAGAATGTCGTTGCATACGACCGAACCATCTATATATTATTGAAATGATGAGTATAGGTCTACCATTGCAGTCTAAATTAAAATTGGAACAAAGATACCTTACAGTAAAGGTTAATTACCTGGTGCACCGTTTGTTGTGAAATTTCATTTGTGCCAAGGCCTAATGATGGCATATCCTGTTTTTTCACATAATTGTAATTGTTATTCAACAAGCACAAGTCAAAACGAATGCATGCTCACAATATACTCCAATTATACTTACCATGACCGTGGAAGCTAAATCCAGAGCTGAAAGTGCATGGCCGCATATTCTATTTGATATATCATCAATGTCTGCATGCTACAATCAACAAATGGGGACAAAAGACATCAAGAATCCGGAGTAGTTCATTTGCCTAGCAGATGAGCTCATATATCTACTACTTGACGAAGCATGCTCATCTAACTTCCATCATAAATGAAAAAAAACAGTAGTCTACTAGTACTTCTGTTTCACAACATATTTCCCCTCAGATAGTTCAAGAGTTTTGAGAGAATAAAATCCTCACTGACCATACTTGCTCTCGATAAGATAAATATGCACAGTGTCCATCTAACAGAAGCAAAACTGATTCAATTCTACCAAATACCAGTCAACTCACGCGGAACAGATATTGTTAAACCGAAGGATCGGAGTAGCTATAACAATAACAAAGTTTAGATTACCACATTTGCATACATTTTTTTGTTCACTAAGTAAAATTAAAGTGAACTTGTTCCAATGGTTCATGAAATTAACATATAAAATGGCAATAATGGTATGAAGACTAACCAGAATGTCAATCTCCCACGAGTATTTAATAATTTCATCCTTTTGCTTACGAAAGATCTCAGGTGGCATATGCTTCTCAAAAAAATTAACACAGGCATTAGAAACAACAAAACTAAATCCAGCAAAGACTGTAATAACTCAAAAATAGTTGACTGTCTTTGTCATTAAACATGATTATTTTTTCAGCTACTTTTTGCAATCTAGTCTTGAACTTGGTCCTGGAACTTCCTATTTTTTGTAAAATTAACACCCTTATATATAGGATATCATAGTTTTGTAATCTCTCTCAGTTCCTCTTGATTATTAGGCTCTGTATAAACCATCAATGTAGTATGATTACTTTTATTTTATTATGAGATAGAAATAATGGCAGGTGTTGTGCCAATTCATTTTACCGGAAAGAAGTTGTTCGAGATACAAGCTAGAGAGGGACTAGCTAAAACAAGAAGCTGAACAAAGTCCAAAACAAAACTAAGGGGACCCCAGCGGATTACTTGCCATTATCAGGCTCAGCGCTTGTCTCAGACAAGATAAAGAGCACACGAGCAAACCTATTCGTTTGGTTGCATTGCCTAGCTGAGTTAACACAAGTACCGCAGTGGTACTAATTTCGTTGCGCTTCGCCGGAGAGCCAATTTGGCTAGCCGGCCAGCGAAAGCATTTAGCGGCAGTTACTAGCAGGATTGCTATCGAAAGCAAGCTTTTATCACCTGTACCAAAAAAAAATTCGACAAAGAGCATATATTAATATCGCGGAGATACCAATTACACCTAGCCTCTGCAACAATGCACTGCCCTAGCGACATTACGGATGCACACAGCAGAAAAAAAGAAGAATTATCAAAAAAGAAAAGTCCCGCTACAGTGATCTAATCCTTTAAAACAGCAGTACTAACACCACCAAGATAGCACCAGAAGTTCAGCTTCTCCAAAAGCGACGACTCCAAGAAGGTAACAGTGCACAAGCGCTGTCATCGTCCGATCATAGATCTTACGTTTTCAACCTGAAGAAAACGTCCTCACTCTCAAAACAATACCTTCAACAAGAATATTGCCAGGCACAACCAATTAAGGTCAAACCTTGAATTTTCATCCTGAAAGGTAAGACTTTGAACTTCTTATGTACAGTCGCCCCCACTCGCATGCCGTTGCTCCAAGTCACAAATCACCAAGCTAATTCCTCCTCGGCACCAAGACTCGAGTCACCATTGCAAGACCTCAGATCTCGGCTTCCATGTCATTCTCCGCCAGCACCACGAAACGAGAACGTGCTCCATGATAATAACCGCCAGCAGAGCTTCGAAGCGCTCCCTCTGTAACCAAACGGCCAGAGAAAAACATGGGTGCGCACGACCGAATTCCACCCGATCCGGCAATCACCTGTACCAAATGGCAAGCCTAGCTAGGAAAGGCTAGGTTGGGTTTTGCTCTAGAACCAAACACACTGCACCCGAGATCTCTCCATCTTTGCCCAAAGCCTACCTTCTCCACCGGGTCTAACATATATTCCCAGGACACTGAATCAAAAGCACCCGTAGTGTCCAACTTGAGGAACAAACATGGTTTTTTCTTGGACCAGACCTCTTTGAATTGTGTTTCAAACATAAAGAAAATTATCGTGAATAGACCTTTTTTTTATGAAAGCACTGTGACTATTGGTTATCATATCGTTGAGGCAAGGTGCTTAAGGATTGACCATTATCTTGCAGATCAACTTAGCCACCGAGTGCATTAAACCGACGGGCCTAAAATCCTCTATCTGCAAGCACATCGCTTTTCCGACAAAGCAATCTAACTACTATTACCTCTGTCCACAAAAGGATGTCGAAGGTTTGTCTAAATTTGGAGTGCTTTTAGATACATCCGAATTTAGACAAATCACCGACATCCTTTTATGTGTGTATAGATACATCCAAATTTAGACAAACTTTCGACATCCTTTTATGGACAGAGATATATAGTATATAAGTTTCGGAAAATACTACAAATTCTTGTTGTTGTCATTTTTTTTTTGCAGGGAGTTATTGTCATATAATCTGGTATTCCAAATAAATAACCAAAGCACTAATTGTAGATTTGGCAAAAGACGATAGAAGGGATTACTGATAAGCTAGTTCTCACACGAGCAAAACTTACCCAACCTTTCTCGACTATATAGTCATCTCGGGCCTTATCCAGCTTCTTGAAGAAGTTGTCTACCTAGAGAAGTAATTGACGGTCAGGCATATAAAAGAGCAGAGCCTGTAGGCAGGAATCTTATCGCGTGGAAGAAGGTAAAATAAGACTGAAGTGTGCAGCTTACCACGTCCGGTTGCTCCAGCTCGGGCTCCGGCTTGGGCTCAGGGTTGCGATCGGCGCCCTTCTGGCACCGGGAGACGAAGAATGCGTCGCGGGGGTGTCGCCCCAGCTGGATCCTCGGCAACGGCGCCGGCGAGGGGGCGCGCAGGGTCATGCGAGCCGGGCGCGTGCTTGGGGATGTGGCGGAGACAGTCACGGGAGCCGCCCAACACCAGGAGGCGCAGAGCGAGGCCATCTGCGGAACTGTGCACAAGCGCGTCGACTTCGAGCTTCAAGCTGGGAGGGCGGGGTATCGAAATCACGAAAGCAGAGTAGATCAGAAATTATTAAGATACTGTAGACATGATCGATTTGACAGGACACGATTCTTTATATCTCTTCACGAAGGCAACAGTTCGGTCCGGATTCTCTGTTGTTTTGTTGAGATTGAGAATTCTGATGGTTTCAGAATGCTAACAGAATCTAGCGTTTAGTTAGACGAGTTTTGGAGTATTCCATGCACACTTTCTAATTTTTGTACAGATCTTGTTTCGTATGTAGAATTGAAATGCACTTAATAAGAAGTTTTTATTAAGTATAACTTTACTACTCCCATCGATTCATATTAATTGCCTTAAATATAGATGTATCTAGACACATTTTATTAGTAGATACATCCAATACCATTGACAATTAATATGAATCGGATGAAGTAGCATAATACTCGTGTGTTGCTACTTGTAACGGAAAATACTTTGGTATCAGATTGCCTAGGTCTCATGGGCTCCAACAGCCCCCCCGTCGACCCCATCACCGCCACGTCCGCCGCAGCCACCAACACCACCACCGCCACCGCCGCCGCCATGACCGGCGCCCACGCGCTGCAGGGAGCCGCCGCCGCCGCCAACGGAGACCAGGCCGCCGCCGCCCCACGGGCCTCGACCTCCTGCCCGCTACTTTGGCGGACCTCGCCGGCGATCTCCGCGCCATCCGTTTCGAGCTCGCGGAGATCAAGGCCGGCCAGCACCCGCCGGCCCCACCGGCCGCCGTTCCGCCGCCGGCCCCACCGCCCGCCTCCGCCGCCAAAGAACGGGCGCCCCGCGTGGTGGCCGCCATCGCCTTCGCCAATTCCCACATGGATCAACGCGTCGCCCGTCTACACTCGGGCTGCGGCACGGACGACGGTGTTCGGCAGCCCGCCCACACCCTTGGCGATCCTGGCGGGTTTGCGGCCCTTCGCCGCGAGCACGTCCTTCAACCCGGGCCGCCGGAGGGCGCCCGAGGTCCCGCCTTCGCACGCAGCTCGCCCCGCTTCACCAGGCGGCGTTCGCCACCTACGACGGCGCCACCGATCCCCGAATCGGGCCGAACCGGTGTGAAGCGGTTCTTTCGGGGGGCAGCTCGCCGTCGGCCGACGGCGCGCAGCTGCTGCGCATCCGCGGCCTCGGCGCAGCGCGGCGAACCTCGTCGATGAAGGCGAAAGATGGCCCGGAGTGGATGCGCAGGGCCGCACCGACCGTGGGCGCGTCTGCGGCGTCGTCGATGTCGCGGCAGACAGGGCGTCGGCAGAATCGTGTTGAGGCGGCCGGGGCGGTACTCTCCTAACCTAGCCGCCTCCTCTCTCCTACCCGAGCCGCCGCCTCCTCCTCTCCCGCCCCCCTCCCGGGCGGCGGCGGAGGATCTACCCGCCCCGCTCCGAGCAGCCGCCCCCGGAGCGCCGCAGCTCAGCCGCCGCTGCTGCCGGCCTCGGCCCCGGCCCCGGCCACGGTGGCGGTGGCGGTGCCCCTTCCGTCGAATGACGAGGGGGAGGAGAGGGTTTCCACGGTGGCGTTCCATGGGAGGTGATGAAGCGCCGGTGGAGGAAGCCGGGCGGCACGGCTATTTGGCCGGGGCCTGATGCTCTCCGTCGGTAGCCATGGAGGATTCGGTGGAGCGGTGGCGGCCTCCGCCCCCGGATGGTTCAGCGGTGGTACGCATGATCCACGCCGCCGTCTTCTTCCCTGGTGATCCGGCAGGAGGGACTGGCGGCGTGGGGCTGCTGGTCTTGCTTTGTTTTTGGTGGCGGTCCTCGGGTTTCTCGCAAGCGAAGATGAAGATCTACCGGAGGTCAGTTTGCTTTGATCTGGCTGGAGAGATGAGTTCCGGAAAGCTCACTGCGAATGGAACAGGTGCATATTTTGCTGCAGCTTGCGTGGATCGGGTGGTATTCGGTCGCGCGCACCCATGTTTTTATTCCGACCGTTTGGTTCCCGGAGGGAGCGCAAAGCTATATTCTGTGTTGACATCTCGGTGACTTTTTGGTCCATGGTGAAGTCGAAGAAGGAATATCATGAAGGCCGGATTGGTGGACCGACTAAAGGAGGTTCGAGTCAACGTGATGCCGAGGGATCCGCTTGGCGTTCCGGGCTTGCAGCAGTGGTATGCATGTGGGGGCGGCAGCACAGGGGAAGTTCGGAGTCTTACCTCTCAGGGTGAAAACCCAAGGTCTGGCCTTAACTGGTTGTGCCTGGCAATGTTCTTGTTGGAGGCATTGTTTTGAGAGTGGGGACTATCTTCAGGGAGAAATTCTAAGACCTTTGGTCGGGCGACGACGGTGCTGGTGCACTGTTTCCTTCTTGGAGGCGTCGCTTTTGGAGAGTCTGTACTTCAGGTGTTGTCACGGTGGTGGTTGTATTATTGTTGCTAGGTCTAGAAGGCTGTAGCGGGACTTTTATTTTTTAGTTTTCTTTTCTCTTTTTTGGCTGTGTGCATCCGTACTGCCATTAGGGTGGGGCGTTGTTGCAGAGGCTGGGTGTAATTAGTATCTTTTGATATTAATATATATCCCCTTTATCGAAAAAACGGAAAATACATACCAGATTCTCTCCCTGGCAGTTGACCACCCGGGCGATCACTCTGGCGCGAAGCGCTCACCTCGTGATTCTATTCTCTTTCTTTGTTGTTTCTTTTTTTTTTTTTTTTTGAAACGGAGGCAAAAGCTTTGCCTCATCTATTGATTAAGAAGAGAGTGTACAGTTTTTAGGAGAAAACCGGACGAAAACCAACAACAACAGGGCCAAGCCCATACAAACCGCGCCCACACTCGCAACTGAACACAGATCTAAACAACAAGGCCACACCCACACTAGCCAACACAAAGGACGACATGATGACACAAACGAACTCCAAGCACGACACTCCAACGCGCCGACAATGACATGCCATGAAATTGGGAGAACCCATCAATCAACTGCAGATCCAGGGAAGGTAGCAGCTAAGGTGGCGAGAAAATCGCAAACCTCTCGAGCGACGACACCTCCAGGCGCCAGCAAACCTGACTTAGCAGCCCCATCACCAATAGGAACCACGTCCCTCACTTCTTTGTTGTTTCTATTTTGTCGCTTTCTTGCTATTTGGCTATGCTAGCTTCACAACACTCCAGTTATTTTGGTACGTGCGCGTGATACATTTTTATTTTTTTCTTATTTCTTGTTTGTCAATTCTCTTTACTTTTTTGTTATAGAAAAGTGTAAAAGTTCCATTTGCTCTTTACTATTCTTTTTTTTGTTAGTTTTGTATCAACATTCGTGTTATTTCCACTAACTTTTTAAATTTCCTTTTTCGGGCTGTTGTTTTTCTAGGGGAGAAATAAACAGGTGGAAACACTCACTTGCAATTTATTTAAATGAACTACCACTTATAACTTAAATTACAAACATCGAAAACAGAGATGATGCATATATATGCATGCCAAAAGTAAGCGCTACTAAAGGGAAATACCTCGAAGAGACAGACCAATAAACATGTGTACAAAAGGTGTTTGATTAAATTACAAGCCCTGTAGTGTGCAAGTGACAAATTAGCAGACCACTACACCAGCTAATCCAGTCAAAAGGAAGAGTTGAACAGGAGGTCGACACCAACTGATCGAACGCGATCATCCTATTCCTATTACGGAGTACATACACATAGCCCGGCTAGAGCCAATCCACGGTGTTGGCGAGGCTTGGAATGAACAAAAAGGAGTCTCTGACCATGCACATGGAGTACTGACGGTTGAGAAGAATCCAACAGTTTCAGTCTGGTGCATACTATTGATACCGAAACGGCAAATTTCAGGATGAGACCTAAATTCATAGCCAAGTGCATGGCTCAAGGTGTAAACACGGTTCTTTCTTGTCAGATATCCTGGAGCACCATCCGCACCCGCTCCTATATTATTAATGAAAATCAGATAGTTCAAATCCAAGGAAAAGAGAATATCCCCCGAGGTTAGAAATAGTTTTCCAGTGCTTAGTGCAAAATTTCTGCAGTCGATCTCCGTATAAGTATAACCTCCTAGTGTCCGTCCGGAACACCATGGAGCAAAACCTTGAACCATAGGTGCGAAGAGTACGGCCCCAGTGAACAACACTATCATCAGCAACAACATGATTAGTACGAACTCCACCACTATCAGCACTAGTGGGGCCATAGGTATAGACTGGAAGAATTCTAACCCTCATGAGTTTGCTAACCACGACCTAGCAGGACCTTCAACCTCCTCATCATCAATGTCACTATGTGGATACCCTAGGTAATAATGCACTTCAGATGGCACATAATTGAGCCGCAAAGACGAGCTTGAAAAAGAAACAAAACGTAACATTAAAATATATTTCGAGATGCATGTAATGATGTTCTTATTTGAACCATGCATGCAGGAGCGCTGCATGTATATTATTATACAATAGTATACAGGTTTTGTTCATGTCTCAGTCGCCTGGATTTTCTTAACTAAGTCTAAGTCAGCACCGTACAAAGGTAAGTCCGAAAAAAGTACAATTGAAAACCAGTTGCATTTTATGGGTGAAATATACGTGATTGCATTTTTCTAGGTGCCTGAGAAATATCAAAATCAGAGTAATATTATAAGATAAAGCCAAAGATATTAATTAAATATTGTAGATGTTGATGCTATTTTCTATAATCTTTGTCAAACTTTTGATGGTTTGAGTGTACAAATTAAAATGCCTTATTTTAAGTAACAATAAGAACTGAAAGGGTAATTTTCCTATCTAAGAATGCAATGTATACCGTACTAAAATTGCAGATATTAAATTCTTATACAAGATTTTGTGTGTTTGATTACATCAAATGGATACCAAAGAATTCACTATTCCAGGAATATTAATTTTACGTATAGTAGATGGTAAATTCCCTATCGACTATGGTACCCAGAGCAATCCTATATATGAACCAAACAACCTAGAAGTAGTAAAAAAATTCCTAATGATTGTATTCCTCCCAAAAGCTTTGAAGCAAAGAAGCAAAAATTCCTACAAACGTATATTAAATTAAAGATGCCCTAACACAATTCAGTAAAATTAGCTTACATCAGCTTATATGCTATATACGGAGGAAAAATTACCAGGAAAACGACGATCCCATCCATAAACATTGCTGCCTCATTTATTGCGAACACAAGGTCGTTGTGAATAATACCATCACAGTATCTGATAGGGCACTTGCAATTGCTCTTAAGAATTGTCCAAGTAGAAAGAGAGCCATGAAGGACATGAGTACTGAAATCGAAGATAGCGACCATAGGGAAATCATCATATCTCCCAGCAGCTGTAGGAACTTTGCAAAGAGTTATCTTCTACAGTACAATTGTGGATCCTGGGCGTCCAAGATCCACAAATCTAAGTGCACTATTGGTGGCTTCAACCTCCTTCAATGGTGGAAGATCAATCTTGCGCTGAGTGGACATGTTGATAAAGTTCCACTTGCCTTTGAGGCCAATGACGATCCAAGCTCCATAGCTACATGCCCGCAACTCATCGGTACCATTTGACATCAGAGTATCAGAGGAGAACCTGTCCAGCTAATCGAAGAAACAAATAGGATGAACCGATGAGGCTTGCTGCGGTGATGGCATCACATCTGGTTGCGACTTCTTCGAAGGGGCCTTCGGTAAACACTTTTTAAATCAACTCAGAATCATCACTGATGTCCTTCCTCGATCCCGCCATCGCATGGGCAGCGGGTGGGACGGATGGGGTTTGAGATTAACTGATTTGAGGTTTGGGAGAGATGACTAGATGAGGCGCGATCGATGGCGGTAGGTGGGAGGGCGATATGAAGAACCGAGGATCTCAATCTGGGCTTTGGAGACGACCCGAAAGCGGCAAAGGAGTGGGCATATACGATGACCGAAGGTGAACCGAGTAATTATTATGGTGGTTTTTTTTACTTCTGTGTCGAGGAGAGTGTGACCTGTGTAGACTACAGGTCTACGTGTATAGCCCCATCATAAAAGGTCATTGATTGTTGGTGGAAACTTGGTTGTCCCAAGCTCTGTGTTGTCTCTCCATCCTACGAAAATTGTCTAAATTTGAATGTATCTAAACATTACATAGCATCTAGATATCTCTAAATTTAGATAAACCTTAGATAAGTTTTATGGGACGGAAGGAGTATATCGGTGGGGAAGCACGTTCGGCCCCTTGGACCCCATCTACATCCGGTGTACTTGGTTTATATTTCTCCTTCAGAGAAAAAACTTCCGAGGAAAAAAGAACTGAAGATATTTTCGAAGTCTTGAGAACATGCTGTTTTCTGTACGTTCTTGCGCTAAGTATAAAACCACTCAAAGTACTAGTGAAACTGACCGCACAAATTGTTATTAAGTCATTACAACAAAGAATGCATTTTTATCTCCTCCTAGTAGTAAAGGATGCACTGCCAGCATCTATAGTTTGCTTCGCCCTCAGGCAGCTCAAAGATATCCTCTCCCAATCATACCTATGGCTTTAACGCGACTGAAATTTTTACCTGTTTCAACAGACAGAACAGAGATGACGTTGATCGCTACAGAAAAATTAAGACCAGTGCATCAGCAAGACTACAAGTCACTATTACTACTATTTACCTTAGTCTTGGTCTTGGAGATGATGTGCATCTTCGATCAGCTTTTTTACATATGATTTTGCATGTATCAAACCTTCCAGGAGTATTTTACCAACTATCTGTTTAGAAAAATATTCCCATTAGAGATACAAGTGTAGACACGCACACGGGTGGGAGATATATCAATGAGCAAAAGGAGGTGTACCTCGGTTCGTTCAGTCAACTTGATTTTCTCATGCAAAACATTCATCTTCTTACTGAACTGATGGTAATCTGTATCCAGCTGATAGGTAATCTTACTTTTCAAATGGCCATCTTCGAGGTTAGACACAGTATCCTCAACCAACATATGAGCAATTGCCCCTAAACATCCGAGAGCACCAAGAAACGAACAAATCGTGTCTATTTGGACCCTCTTATGGTAAGCGTCTTCTGCAGCCTTACAGAATGTCGTTGCATACGACCGAACCATCTATATATTATTGAAATGATGAGTATAGGTCTACCATTGCAGTCTAAATTAAAATTGGAACAAAGATACCTTACAGTAAAGGTTAATTACCTGGTGCACCGTTTGTTGTGAAATTTCATTTGTGCCAAGGCCTAATGATGGCATATCCTGTTTTTTCACATAATTGTAATTGTTATTCAACAAGCACAAGTCAAAACGAATGCATGCTCACAATATACTCCAATTATACTTACCATGACCGTGGAAGCTAAATCCAGAGCTGAAAGTGCATGGCCGCATATTCTATTTGATATATCATCAATGTCTGCATGCTACAATCAACAAATGGGGACAAAAGACATCAAGAATCCGGAGTAGTTCATTTGCCTAGCAGATGAGCTCATATATCTACTACTTGACGAAGCATGCTCATCTAACTTCCATCATAAATGAAAAAAAAAACAGTAGTCTACTAGTACTTCTGTTTCACAACATATTTCCCCTCAGATAGTTCCAGAGATTTGAGAGAAAAAAATCCTCACTGACCATACTTGCTCTCGATAAGATAAATATGCACAGTGTCCATCTAACAGAAGCAAAACTGATTCAATTCTACCAAATACCAGTCAACTCACGCGGAACAGATATTGTTAAACCGAAGGATCGGAGTAGCTATAACAATAACAAAGTTTAGATTACCACATTTGCATACATTTTTTTGTTCACTAAGTAAAATTAAAGTGAACTTGTTCCAATGGTTCATGAAATTAACATATAAAATGGCAATAATGGTATGAAGACTAACCAGAATGTCAATCTCCCACGAGTATTTAATAATTTCATCCTTTTGCTTACGAAAGATCTCAGGTGGCATATGCTTCTCAAAAAAATTAACACAGGCATTAGAAACAACAAAACTAAATCCAGCAAAGACTGTAATAACTCAAAAATAGTTGACTGTCTTTGTCATTAAACATGATTATTTTTTCAGCTACTTTTTGCAATCTAGTCTTGAACTTGGTCCTGGAACTTCCTATTTTTTGTAAAATTAACACCCTTATATATAGGATATCATAGTTTTGTAATCTCTCTCAGTTCCTCTTGATTATTAGGCTCTGTATAAACCATCAATGTAGTATGATTACTTTTATTTTATTATGAGATAGAAATAATGGCAGGTGTTGTGCCAATTCATTTTACCGGAAAGAAGTTGTTCGAGATACAAGCTAGAGAGGGACTAGCTAAAACAAGAAGCTGAACAAAGTCCAAAACAAAACTAAGGGGACCCCAGCGGATTACTTGCCATTATCAGGCTCAGCGCTTGTCTCAGACAAGATAAAGAGCACACGAGCAAACCTATTCGTTTGGTTGCATTGCCTAGCTGAGTTAACACAAGTACCGCAGTGGTACTAATTTCGTTGCGCTTCGCCGGAGAGCCAATTTGGCTAGCCGGCCAGCGAAAGCATTTAGCGGCAGTTACTAGCAGGATTGCTATCGAAAGCAAGCTTTTATCACCTGTACCAAAAAAAAATTCGACAAAGAGCATATATTAATATCGCGGAGATACCAATTACACCTAGCCTCTGCAACAATGCACTGCCCTAGCGACATTACGGATGCACACAGCAGAAAAAAAGAAGAATTATCAAAAAAGAAAAGTCCCGCTACAGTGATCTAATCCTTTAAAACAGCAGTACTAACACCACCAAGATAGCACCAGAAGTTCAGCTTCTCCAAAAGCGACGACTCCAAGAAGGTAACAGTGCACAAGCGCTGTCATCGTCCAATCATAGATCTTACGTTTTCAACCTGAAGAAAACGTGCTCACTCTCAAAACAATACCTTCAACAAGAATATTGCCAGGCACAACCAATTAAGGTCAAACCTTGAATTTTCATCCTGAAAGGTAAGACTTTGAACTTCTTATGTACAGTCGCCCCCACTCGCATGCCGTTGCTCCAAGTCACAAATCACCAAGCTAATTCCTCCTCGGCACCAAGACTCGAGTCACCATTGCAAGACCTCAGATCTCGGCTTCCATGTCATTCTCCGCCAGCACCACGGAACGAGAACGTGCTCCATGATAATAACCGCCAGCAGAGCTTCGAAGCGCTCCCTCTGTAACCAAACGGCCAGAGAAAAACATGGGTGCGCACGACCGAATTCCACCCGATCCGGCAATCACCTGTACCAAATGGCAAGCCTAGCTAGGAAAGGCTAGGTTGGGTTTTGCTCTAGAACCAAACACACTGCACCCGAGATCTCTCCATCTTTGCCCAAAGCCTACCTTCTCCACCGGGTCTAACATATATTCCCAGGACACTGAATCAAAAGCACCCGTAGTGTCCAACTTGAGGAACAAACATGGTTTTTTCTTGGACCAGACCTCTTTGAATTGTGTTTCAAACATAAAGAAAATTATCGTGAATAGACCTTTTTTTTATGAAAGCACTGTGACTATTGGTTATCATATCGTTGAGGCAAGGTGCTTAAGGATTGACCATTATCTTGCAGATCAACTTAGCCACCGAGTGCATTAAACCGACGGGCCTAAAATCCTCTATCTGCAAGCACATCGCTTTTCCGACAAAGCAATCTAACTACTATTACCTCTGTCCACAAAAGGATGTCGAAGGTTTGTCTAAATTTGGAGTGCTTTTAGATACATCCGAATTTAGACAAATCACCGACATCCTTTTATGTGTGTATAGATACATCCAAATTTAGACAAACTTTCGACATCCTTTTATGGACAGAGATATATAGTATATAAGTTTCGGAAAATACTACAAATTCTTGTTGTTGTCATTTTTTTTTTGCAGGGAGTTATTGTCATATAATCTGGTATTCCAAATAAATAACCAAAGCACTAATTGTAGATTTGGCAAAAGACGATAGAAGGGATTACTGATAAGCTAGTTCTCACACGAGCAAAACTTACCCAACCTTTCTCGACTATATAGTCATCTCGGGCCTTATCCAGCTTCTTGAAGAAGTTGTCTACCTAGAGAAGTAATTGACGGTCAGGCATATAAAAGAGCAGAGCCTGTAGGCAGGAATCTTATCGCGTGGAAGAAGGTAAAATAAGACTGAAGTGTGCAGCTTACCACGTCCGGTTGCTCCAGCTCGGGCTCCGGCTTGGGCTCAGGGTTGCGATCGGCGCCCTTCTGGCACCGGGAGACGAAGAATGCGTCGCGGGGGTGTCGCCCCAGCTGGATCCTCGGCAACGGCGCCGGCGAGGGGCGCGCAGGGTCATGCGAGCCGGACGCGTGCTTGGGGATGTGGCGGAGACAGTCACGGGAGCCGCCCAACACCAGGAGGCGCAGAGCGAGGCCATCTGCGGAACTGTGCACAAGCGCGTCGACTTCGAGCTTCAAGCTGGGAGGGCGGGGTATCGAAATCACGAAAGCAGAGTAGATCAGAAATTATTAAGATACTGTAGACATGATCGATTTGACAGGACACGATTCTTTATATCTCTTCACGAAGGCAACAGTTCGGTCCGGATTCTCTGTTGTTTTGTTGAGATTGAGAATTCTGATGGTTTCAGAATGCTAACAGAATCTAGCGTTTAGTTAGACGAGTTTTGGAGTATTCCATGCACACTTTCTAATTTTTGTACAGATCTTGTTTCGTATGTAGAATTGAAATGCACTTAATAAGAAGTTTTTATTAAGTATAACTTTACTACTCCCATCGATTCATATTAATTGCCTTAAATATAGATGTATCTAGACACATTTTATTAGTAGATACATCCAATACCATTGACAATTAATATGAATCGGATGAAGTAGCATAATACTCGTGTGTTGCTACTTGTAACGGAAAATACTTTGGTATCAGATTGCCTAGGTCTCATGGGCTCCAACAGCCCCCCCGTCGACCCCATCACCGCCACGTCCGCCGCAGCCACCAACACCACCACCGCCACCGCCGCCGCCATGACCGGCGCCCACGCGCTGCAGGAGCGCCGCCGCCGCCAACGGAGACCAGGCCGCCGCCGCCCCACGGGCCTCGACCTCCTGCCCGCTACTTTGGCGGACCTCGCCGACGCCTCCGCGCCATCCGTTTCGAGCTCGCGGAGATCAAGGCCGGCCAGCACCCGCCGGCCCCACCGGCCGCCGTTCCGCCGCCGGCCCCACCGCCCGCCTCCGCCGCCAAAGAACGGCGCCCGCGTGGTGGCCGCCATCGCCTTCGCCAATTCCCACATGGATCAACGCGTCGCCCGTCTACACTCGGGATCGCGGCACGGACGACGGTTCAGCAGCCCGCCCACACCCTTGGCGCTCCCGGCGGGTTTGCGGCCCCTTCGCCGCGAGCACGTCCTTCAACCCGGGCCGCCCGAGGGCGCCCGAGGTCCCGCCTGCGGCACAGCAGCCGCCCCGCTTCACCAAGCCGGCGTTCGCCACCTACGACGGCGCCACCGATCCCTGAACTGGCTGAACCAGTGTGAGCAGTTCTTTCGGGGGCAGCTCGCCGTCGGCCAGGCGCTGGCGCAGCTGCTGCGCATCCGCGGCCTCGGCAGTAGCGCGGCGAACCTCGTCGATGAAGGCGAAAGATGGCCCGGAGTGGATGCAGAGGGCCGCACCGACCGTGGGCGCGTCTGCGGCGTCGTCGATGTCGTGGCGGGACAGGGCGTCGGCAACTGTGTTGAGGCGGCCGGGGTGGTACTCTCCTAACCTAGCTGCCTCCTCTCTCCTAACCTAGCCGCCGCCTCCTCCTCTCCCGCCCCCCTCCCGGGCGGCGGCGGAGGATCTACCCGCCCCGCTCCGAGCAGCCGCCCCCGGATCGCCGCAGCTCAGCCGCCGCTGCTGCCGGCCTCGGCCCCGGCCCCGGCCACGGTGGCGGTGGCGGTGCCCCTTCCGTCGAATGACGAGGGGGAGGAGAGGGTTTCCACGGTGGCGTTCCATGGGAGGTGATGAAGCGCCGGTGGAGGAAGCCGGGCGGCACGGCTATTTGGCCGGGGCCTGATGCTCTCCGTCGGTAGCCATGGAGGATTCGGTGGAGCGGTGGCGGCCTCCGCCCCCGGATGGTTCAGCGGTGGTACGCATGATCCACGCCGCCGTCTTCTTCCCTGGTGATCCGGCAGGAGGGACTGGCGGCGTGGGGCTGCTGGTCTTGCTTTGTTTTTGGTGGCGGTCCTCGGGTTTCTCGCAAGCGAAGATGAAGATCTACCGGAGGTCAGTTTGCTTTGATCTGGCTGGAGAGATGAGTTCCGGAAAGCTCCGCTGGCGAATGGAACAGTGCATATTTTGCCTGCAGCTTCTTTGGATCGGGTGGTATTCGGTCGCGCGCACCCATGTTTTTATTCCGACCGTTTGGTTCCGGAGGGAGCGCAGTGAAGCTATATTCTCGTTGACATCCGGTGACTTTTTGGTCCATGGTGAAGTCGAAGAAGGAATATCATGAAGGCCGGATTGGTGGACCGACTAAAGGAGGTTCGAGTCAACGTGATGCTTGAGGGATCCGCTTGCGTTCCGGCTTGCAGCAGTGGTATGCATGTGGGGGCGGCAAAGACAGGGGAAGTTCGGAGTCTTACCTCTCGGTGAAAACCCAAGGTCTGGCCTTTAATTTGTGCCTGGCAATGTTCTTGTTGGAGGCATTGTTTTGAGAGTGGGGACTATCTTCAGGGAGAAATTCTAAGACCTTTGGTCGGGCGGCAGCAGTCTTTGGTGCACTGTTTCCTTCTTGGAGGCGTCGCTTTTGGAGAGTCTGTACTTCAGGTGTTGTCACGGTGGTGGTTGTATTGTTGTTGCTAGGTCTAGAAGGCTGTAGCGGGACTTTTATTTTTTAGTTTTCTTTTCTCTTTTTTGGCTGTGTGCATCCGTACTGCCATTAGGGTGGGGCGTTGTTGCAGAGGCTGGGTGTAATTAGTATTTTTTGATATTAATATATATCCCCTTTATCGAAAAAACGGAAAATACATACCAGATTCTCTCCCTGGCAGTTGACCACCCGGGCGATCACTCTGGCGCGAAGCGCTCACCTCGTGATTCTATTCTCTTTCTTTGTTGTTTCTATTTTGTCGCTTTCTTGCTATTTGGCTATGCTAGCTTCACAACACTCCAGTTATTTTGGTACGTGCGCGTGATCCATTTTTATTTTTTTCTTATTTCTTGTTTGTCAATTCTCTTTACTTTTTTGTTATAGAAAAGTGTAAAAGTTCCATTTGCTCTTTACTATTCTTTTTTTTGTTAGTTTTGTATCAACATTCGTGTTATTTCCACTAACTTTTTAAATTTCCTTTTTCGGGCTGTTGTTTTTCTAGGGGAGAAATAAACAGGTGGAAACACTCACTTGCAATTTATTTAAATGAACTACCACTTATAACTTAAATTACAAACATCGAAAACAGAGATGATGCATATATATGCATGCCAAAAGTAAGCGCTACTAAAGGGAAATACCTCGAAGAGACAGACCAATAAACATGTGTACAAAAGGTGTTTGATTAAATTACAAGCCCTGTAGTGTGCAAGTGACAAATTAGCAGACCACTACACCAGCTAATCCAGTCAAAAGGAAGAGTTGAACAGGAGGTCGACACCAACTGATCGAACGCGATCATCCTATTCCTATTACGGAGTACATACACATAGCCCGGCTAGAGCCAATCCACGGTGTTGGCGAGGCTTGGAATGAACAAAAAGGAGTCTCTGACCATGCACATGGAGTACTGACGGTTGAGAAGAATCCAACAGTTTCAGTCTGGTGCATACTATTGATACCGAAACGGCAAATTTCAGGATGAGACCTAAATTCATAGCCAAGTGCATGGCTCAAGGTGTAAACACGGTTCTTTCTTGTCAGATATCCTGGAGCACCATCCGCACCCGCTCCTATATTATTAATGAAAATCAGATAGTTCAAATACAAGGAAAAGAGAATATCCCCCGAGGTTAGAAATAGTTTTCCAGTGCTTAGTGCAAAATTTCTGCAGTCGATCTCCGTATAAGTATAACCTCCTAGTGTCCGTCCGGAACACCATGGAGCAAAACCTTGAACCATAGGTGCGAAGAGTACGGCCCCAGTGAACAACACTATCATCAGCAACAACATGATTAGTACGAACTCCACCACTATCAGCACTAGTGGGGCCATAGGTATAGACCAGAAGAATTCTAGAACCCTTGCGAGAGTTTGCTAACCACGACCTAGCAGGACCTTCAACCTCCTCATCATCAATGTCACTATGTGGATACCCTAGGTAATAATGCACTTCAGATGGCACATAATTGAGCCGCAAAGACGAGCTTGAAAAAGAAACAAAACGTAACATTAAAATATATTTCGAGATGCATGTAATGATGTTCTTATTTGAACCATGCATGCAGGAGCGCTGCATGTATATTATTATACAATAGTATACAGGTTTTGTTCATGTCTCAGTCGCCTGGATTTTCTTAACTAAGTCTAAGTCAGCACCGTACAAAGGTAAGTCCGAAAAAAGTACAATTGAAAACCAGTTGCATTTTATGGGTGAAATATACGTGATTGCATTTTTCTAGGTGCCTGAGAAATATCAAAATCAGAGTAATATTATAAGATAAAGCCAAAGATATTAATTAAATATTGTAGATGTTGATGCTATTTTCTATAATCTTTGTCAAACTTTTGATGGTTTGAGTGTACAAATTAAAATGCCTTATTTTAAGTAACAATAAGAACTGAAAGGGTAATTTTCCTATCTAAGAATGCAATGTATACCGTACTAAAATTGCAGATATTAAATTCTTATACAAGATTTTGTGTGTTTGATTACATCAAATGGATACCAAAGAATTCACTATTCCAGGAATATTAATTTTACGTATAGTAGATGGTAAATTCCCTATCGACTATGGTACCCAGAGCAATCCTATATATGAACCAAACAACCTAGAAGTAGTAAAAAAATTCCTAATGATTGTATTCCTCCCAAACGCTTTGAAGCAAAGAAGCAAAAATTCCTACAAACGTATATTAAATTAAAGATGCCCTAACACAATTCAGTAAAATTAGCTTACATCAGCTTATATGCTATATACGGAGGAAAAATTACCAGGAAAACGACGATCCCATCCATAAACATTGCTGCCTCATTTATTGCGAACACAAGGTCGTTGTGAATAATACCATCACAGTATCTGATAGGGCACTTGCAATTGCTCTTAAGAATTGTCCAAGTAGAAAGAGAGCCATGAAGGACATGAGTACTGAAATCGAAGATAGCGACCATAGGGAAATCATCATATCTCCCAGCAGCTGTAGGAACTTTGCAAAGAGTTATCTTCTACAGTACAATTGTGGATCCTGGGCGTCCAAGATCCACAATCTAAGTGCACTATTGGTGGCTTCAACCTCCTTCAATGGTGGAAGATCAATCTTGCGCTGAGTGGACATGTTGATAAAGTTCCACTTGCCTTTGAGGCCAATGACGATCCAAGCTCCATAGCTACATGCCCGCAACTCATCGGTACCATTTGACATCAGAGTATCAGAGGAGAACCTGTCCAGCTAATCGAAGAAACAAATAGGATGAACCGATGAGGCTTGCTGCGGTGATGGCATCACATCTGGTTGCGACTTCTTCGAAGGGGCCTTCGGTAAACACTTTTTAAATCAACTCAGAATCATCACTGATGTCCTTCCTCGATCCCGCCATCGCATGGGCAGCGGGTGGGACGGATGGGGTTTGAGATTAACTGATTTGAGGTTTGGGAGAGATGACTAGATGAGGCGCGATCGATGGCGGTAGGTGGGAGGGCGATATGAAGAACCGAGGATCTCAATCTGGGCTTTGGAGACGACCCGAAAGCGGCAAAGGAGTGGGCATATACGATGACCGAAGGTGAACCGAGTAATTATTATGGTGGTTTTTTTTACTTCTGTGTCGAGGAGAGTGTGACCTGTGTAGACTACAGGTCTACGTGTATAGCCCCATCATAAAAGGTCATTGATTGTTGGTGGAAACTTGGTTGTCCCAAGCTCTGTGTTGTCTCTCCATCCTACGAAAATTGTCTAAATTTGAATGTATCTAAACATTACATAGCATCTAGATATCTCTAAATTTAGATAAACCTTAGATAAGTTTTATGGGACGGAAGGAGTATATCGGTGGGGAAGCACGTTCGGCCCCTTGGACCCCATCTACATCCGGTGTACTTGGTTTATATTTCTCCTTCAGAGAAAAAACTTCCGAGGAAAAAAGAACTGAAGATATTTTCGAAGTCTTGAGAACATGCTGTTTTCTGTACGTTCTTGCGCTAAGTATAAAACCACTCAAAGTACTAGTGAAACTGACCGCACAAATTGTTATTAAGTCATTACAACAAAGAATGCATTTTTATCTCCTCCTAGTAGTAAAGGATGCACTGCCAGCATCTATAGTTTGCTTCGCCCTCAGGCAGCTCAAAGATATCCTCTCCCAATCATACCTATGGCTTTAACGCGACTGAAATTTTTACCTGTTTCAACAGACAGAACAGAGATGACGTTGATCGCTACAGAAAAATTAAGACCAGTGCATCAGCAAGACTACAAGTCACTATTACTACTATTTACCTCAGTCTTGGTCTTGGAGATGATGTGCATCTTCGATCAGCTTTTTTACATATGATTTTGCATGTATCAAACCTTCCAGGAGTATTTTACCAACTATCTGTTTAGAAAAATATTCCCATTAGAGATACAAGTGTAGACACGCACACGGGTGGGAGATATATCAATGAGCAAAAGGAGGTGTACCTCGGTTCGTTCAGTCAACTTGATTTTCTCATGCAAAACATTCATCTTCTTACTGAACTGATGGTAATCTGTATCCAGCTGATAGGTAATCTTACTTTTCAAATGGCCATCTTCGAGGTTAGACACAGTATCCTCAACCAACATATGAGCAATTGCCCCTAAACATCCGAGAGCACCAAGAAACGAACAAATCGTGTCTATTTGGACCCTCTTATGGTAAGCGTCTTCTGCAGCCTTACAGAATGTCGTTGCATACGACCGAACCATCTATATATTATTGAAATGATGAGTATAGGTCTACCATTGCAGTCTAAATTAAAATTGGAACAAAGATACCTTACAGTAAAGGTTAATTACCTGGTGCACCGTTTGTTGTGAAATTTCATTTGTGCCAAGGCCTAATGATGGCATATCCTGTTTTTTCACATAATTGTAATTGTTATTCAACAAGCACAAGTCAAAACGAATGCATGCTCACAATATACTCCAATTATACTTACCATGACCGTGGAAGCTAAATCCAGAGCTGAAAGTGCATGGCCGCATATTCTATTTGATATATCATCAATGTCTGCATGCTACAATCAACAAATGGGGACAAAAGACATCAAGAATCCGGAGTAGTTCATTTGCCTAGCAGATGAGCTCATATATCTACTACTTGACGAAGCATGCTCATCTAACTTCCATCATAAATGAAAAAAAAAACAGTAGTCTACTAGTACTTCTGTTTCACAACCTATTTCCCTCAGATAGTTCCAGAGATTTGAGAGAAAAAATCCTCACTGACCATACTTGCTCTCGATAAGATAAATATGCACAGTGTCCATCTAACAGAAGCAAAACTGATTCAATTCTACCAAATACCAGTCAACTCACGCGGAACAGATATTGTTAAACCGAAGGATCGGAGTAGCTATAACAATAACAAAGTTTAGATTACCACATTTGCATACATTTTTTTGTTCACTAAGTAAAATTAAAGTGAACTTGTTCCAATGGTTCATGAAATTAACATATAAAATGGCAATAATGGTATGAAGACTAACCAGAATGTCAATCTCCCACGAGTATTTAATAATTTCATCCTTTTGCTTACGAAAGATCTCAGGTGGCATATGCTTCTCAAAAAAATTAACACAGGCATTAGAAACAACAAAACTAAATCCAGCAAAGACTGTAATAACTCAAAAATAGTTGACTGTCTTTGTCATTAAACATGATTATTTTTTCAGCTACTTTTTGCAATCTAGTCTTGAACTTGGTCCTGGAACTTCCTATTTTTTGTAAAATTAACACCCTTATATATAGGATATCATAGTTTTGTAATCTCTCTCAGTTCCTCTTGATTATTAGGCTCTGTATAAACCATCAATGTAGTATGATTACTTTTATTTTATTATGAGATAGAAATAATGGCAGGTGTTGTGCCAATTCATTTTACCGGAAAGAAGTTGTTCGAGATACAAGCTAGAGAGGGACTAGCTAAAACAAGAAGCTGAACAAAGTCCAAAACAAAACTAAGGGGACCCCAGCGGATTACTTGCCATTATCAGGCTCAGCGCTTGTCTCAGACAAGATAAAGAGCACACGAGCAAACCTATTCGTTTGGTTGCATTGCCTAGCTGAGTTAACACAAGTACCGCAGTGGTACTAATTTCGTTGCGCTTCGCCGGAGAGCCAATTTGGCTAGCCGGCCAGCGAAAGCATTTAGCGGCAGTTACTAGCAGGATTGCTATCGAAAGCAAGCTTTTATCACCTGTACCAAAAAAAAATTCGACAAAGAGCATATATTAATATCGCGGAGATACCAATTACACCTAGCCTCTGCAACAATGCACTGCCCTAGCGACATTACGGATGCACACAGCAGAAAAAAAGAAGAATTATCAAAAAAGAAAAGTCCCGCTACAGTGATCTAATCCTTTAAAACAGCAGTACTAACACCACCAAGATAGCACCAGAAGTTCAGCTTCTCCAAAAGCGACGACTCCAAGAAGGTAACAGTGCACAAGCGCTGTCATCGTCCGATCATAGATCTTACGTTTTCAACCTGAAGAAAACGTCCTCACTCTCAAAACAATACCTTCAACAAGAATATTGCCAGGCACAACCAATTAAGGTCAAACCTTGAATTTTCATCCTGAAAGGTAAGACTTTGAACTTCTTATGTACAGTCGCCCCCACTCGCATGCCGTTGCTCCAAGTCACAAATCACCAAGCTAATTCCTCCTCGGCACCAAGACTCGAGTCACCATTGCAAGACCTCAGATCTCGGCTTCCATGTCATTCTCCGCCAGCATCACGGAACGAGAACGTGCTCCATGATAATAACCGCCAGCAGAGCTTCGAAGCGCTCCCTCTGTAACCAAACGGCCAGAGAAAAACATGGGTGCGCACGACCGAATTCCACCCGATCCGGCAATCACCTGTACCAAATGGCAAGCCTAGCTAGGAAAGGCTAGGTTGGGTTTTGCTCTAGAACCAAACACACTGCACCCGAGATCTCTCCATCTTTGCCCAAAGCCTACCTTCTCCACCGGGTCTAACATATATTCCCAGGACACTGAATCAAAAGCACCCGTAGTGTCCAACTTGAGGAACAAACATGGTTTTTTCTTGGACCAGACCTCTTTGAATTGTGTTTCAAACATAAAGAAAATTATCGTGAATAGACCTTTTTTTTATGAAAGCACTGTGACTATTGGTTATCATATCGTTGAGGCAAGGTGCTTAAGGATTGACCATTATCTTGCAGATCAACTTAGCCACCGAGTGCATTAAACCGACGGGCCTAAAATCCTCTATCTGCAAGCACATCGCTTTTCCGACAAAGCAATCTAACTACTATTACCTCTGTCCACAAAAGGATGTCGAAGGTTTGTCTAAATTTGGAGTGCTTTTAGATACATCCGAATTTAGACAAATCACCGACATCCTTTTATGTGTGTATAGATACATCCAAATTTAGACAAACTTTCGACATCCTTTTATGGACAGAGATATATAGTATATAAGTTTCGGAAAATACTACAAATTCTTGTTGTTGTCATTTTTTTTTTTGCAGGGAGTTATTGTCATATAATCTGGTATTCCAAATAAATAACCAAAGCACTAATTGTAGATTTGGCAAAAGACGATAGAAGGGATTACTGATAAGCTAGTTCTCACACGAGCAAAACTTACCCAACCTTTCTCGACTATATAGTCATCTCGGGCCTTATCCAGCTTCTTGAAGAAGTTGTCTACCTAGAGAAGTAATTGACGGTCAGGCATATAAAAGAGCAGAGCCTGTAGGCAGGAATCTTATCGCGTGGAAGAAGGTAAAATAAGACTGAAGTGTGCAGCTTACCACGTCCGGTTGCTCCAGCTCGGGCTCCGGCTTGGGCTCAGGGTTGCGATCGGCGCCCTTCTGGCACCGGGAGACGAAGAATGCGTCGCGGGGGTGTCGCCCCAGCTGGATCCTCGGCAACGGCGCCGGCGAGGGGGCGCGCGGGAGCGCGAGCAGGGTCACGCGAGCCGGGCGCGTGCTCGGGGACGCGGCGGCGACGGTCACCGGAGCTGCCCAGCACCAGGAGGCGCAGAGGGAGGCCATGTGCGGAACTGTGCACGAGCGCGTCGACTTTTCGTTTCGAGCTTGAAGCTGGGAGGGCGCGGGTATCGAAATCAGGAAAGCAGAGTATGCGAGTTCAGGAGTAGACAAGATCGATTAGACAGGACACGATTATGTATATCTTGTTCACCAGGGCACCTCTATTGTTTTGGTGAGAGTCCTGATGGTTCCCTTTTACTAGATCACTTAAGTTTCCTAATTTGAAGGATTGGAACAAAGGAAAAATCCGCTGTTGTTGGGTCATCGAACAAGGAGTCGTTCTATCTCATGGTTTATTTGATTCAAAGGGTTGATTTAAACTTTGGAGCATTCTATTCGCAAAAAAAAAAAAAAAACTTTGGAGCATTCTATGGGCTGAAAACATAAGGAAGTTTTTATATCAAAACTCACTTTTTTTTTTGAGAAACACAGTACAAACGCAGACGCTCACATACACGCGTATACACTCACCCCTATGAACGCACACACGCACACCCTACCCCTATGAGCACCTCCGGAAGACTGAGCCAGCGGATTGGATCTTGAAATTGACGAAGTCACCACAGGCGCCTCGCTGTCGACGGGAACATCGCCTCCCACTGAATGAATATTCCGCCTTTATGAGACACACAGATGTCAAACCTGGAGTTTGAACTCTGGTGGGCTGGGGGTACAACCACCCTCCTAACCACCCAACCTCAGGTTGGTTCTCACGTTGGCACCTGAGCACACCAGTTAAGTGAGACGTTAGATCATATTGGTACCAAACAAGAACTGAGTGCTAGCTCAGTGGTAAGCCTTGCGAGTCCGCAGCCAGTCCACCTGGATTCGAGTTTCAAGAAGACCGAATTAAACGGGGTGTTATCTAGCCCGTATAAATCCGCAGCTGGAGAGGTCTCATCATCTATCTAACAACGTATAGTCAAGGAAGGAAATCTTCCCCGTTGGTTAATGTTATGTTGGTACCAAACCCATGCGGGGCTAACATTTTTTGTTCCATATATTTTTTATGAGGAGGACATGTTTTATCGTGTGACGGTAAAAAATCTGCTCCTGGGAAATCATGTTTTCTATGGAATATTCCTTGAGATGGTAACTAAAGGCATTAATTATTAACATGGGAGGAAATATATTTTTAGATATGATGAAAGTGGGCACATACATATCTTTTCCGATCGTTTCATGCACTCTTAGATGGTAATTTAGCGCAACCTTTGGGAAGTAGAGACAATAATCAACCAAACTATACGTATGAAAAGGTATCTAACAACAAATGTGAATAGTACACAAATAAGATTGCAAAGGTGGACGGTCATAAGAACCAACATGTGAATGGATGTTTAGGAGGGTAGTGGCACCCTCAACCTGTGGGGACTTTGTTTTTGAAACAAATATATTAAGCTAGCAAGTCGTCTCGTTAAAAACCATCCCCTTAGATACCCTGGTAAGGAAAAGAGTGCCTCTCAAACTTGCTGCTAAACTCAAGATCCGGTTACATCATTACTCAGAAGAGCTAAATCGTTCAGAGCATCTATTACAACTTGACTAGGTGGATCATCATCCCAGGAGATAATTCTGTCCGATGAAAGCAAAGCCTTGCAAGATTATGCGCTACCTTGTTCGACAATGTTGAAAAGTGATCATCCCATCAGCTTGTGGTGACTTCGTCAATCTCAAGACCCACTTTTCTATAATACATGATATTATTATTATTATTATTATTATTATTATTATTATTATTATTATTATTATTATGTTTTTTCTTTTCTTATGTTAACTAGATTGCGCTGGCCTGCATAAAGAATGTTCAAGAACAAGTAAACAAGCTGAGTTACTATTTATCGTGCAAGCCGCTGCCGCTAGAAAGAAAACGAGGCCGCCTCCACCTTCTACTCCATCATAGTTCGGTTCCCCCTCCTCCGGTCGGCCTCGCCGGCATTAGGAGGGGTGGGAAACCTGATCTATGAGTGAAGGTTTCGATAAAAGTAGTGAATTTTCAATAAGATTGGAATAGGGTTTAGGTAGTCGTCTTATTTGGATTCCCAAATCAATGGAGATGGCATCGTCTACAATAATTGATCTTTGACCCATCTTACGAGAACAAGATCTTCCTCCTGGTGTTAATGATGGTGTTGGAAGATTAAAGTTCTCTAGGTATGGTTTGCAGATCTTTTTTCACCGGATCGATCTAAGATCTTTTCTCGTGGTTGTTGCGAGGATGTTTGTCCTTCCAATATTTGTCCCGGCTGCTATATCCTCGACAATGGTCATTTAGTCTACCAACTTCTTCTCTTTTTTAACATGGCCAATTATTATCCATCATACTTTTATATATTTATAATTATACTCTTTTTTGCAAAAATCCCATCAACATACTAATAAATATTAATAGTAGTACAAAGAGATCTAAAAGTCATGAAAATTATAAATAGATTCTTGGACCACCTATTGAAGACTACAACCACTAGAGCGAGTCGAAGGCGCGCTCCCATCCTTGCCCCCTCCCCCTCACCGGAGACGGGCAAAACTTGTCGTAGTAGAGCTTGTAATAGTAGAGATACAGAAAGTCTTCATGGTAAGGCCCCAAAGGACTAGCGCACCAGAGCAGCATTTATCGGGAGGGACGAATTTGCAACCACACGAACTGGCAGGGAAACCGGCATGATCCTAAGCAATCTACCATGAAGGAAATTCCATCCATCCTCCATCGGCACTAAGAGCATCGCGGGAACATGGATATGGCGAGGAGGATCTTACTGTGACTTCAGAATCTTGTCGCTGCATCACCATCCTAAAGAACACACTCCTAATAACTTAAAAAAAAAGAATAGAAACCTCCTGTCGGCGAGAGGAATGAAACCCTAGATTGGTTTTTTATTACCTCCTGACGGTAAAGGGACTGAAAGTGTCCCGAATGTCAAGGGAAAAGTCCCCCGAGGTCTGCGAGTCGTCACCGACCGCCCCTCCGCTCCCGAGCATCGACCTCAACGCCCAGGTGAGCGACTCGTCTAATACCGGGAAAAGAAATCCCCCATGGCGGCTATCACCGGACGGCCTCCTTCACCCCCAACCCTCTCGATGAAATTGGGTCGCGATTCGGTTCGCCCTCGCATCTGGTACGAAGCTATAATTTTTCCTGCTTTGTTATGTTCATCGATTTAGCAATTCTGATCCGACCCCTTGCATGTGGCAGTCCTACTTGGATGTGGACGAGACCATGTCCGGCATGATCAATGGAGGTGGTGGTACGAAAGGTGGCACCCAGATGCAGCATGATGCCACCCAAGGTGGCACCCAGTACACCCCTAACTCTATCGACGAGGCTCCCTTGTTCGAGGATCGGCAACCTCAAGTCACCAAAGGAGCGTCCCGTAGATGGAGGATGTGTGCCTTTGCGAGGCATGGATGTATGTTGGACAAGATCCAATTTGTGGTGCCCAACAAAGGGGTCTCACATTTTGGAAGAAGATCCACAACTACTTCCACAAGCACAAGCATTTGGGCGATCACCCATTTGTGAGCGATCGAAGTGAGGCCTCGCTCACGAAAAGGTGGGCTGCATCCAAGAGCAGACCACCAAGTTCAAGGATACCTACGACAAGATGAAGAAGCGTAAAGTGAATGGCCTTGACGTTGTTGACTTGATGACCCAATTTTTGGGCCATTCAAGGTTGCCAACAAGCAAAAGAACTTCAACTTGGTCTACTGTTGGGCGGTGCTTAAGGATTGCCCCAAGTGGCATGACCTATATGCGTCCTATGACGCCAACGCGCCCGACAAATCCAATATCATCGATGTTGATGGCGAGGCCCCAAGTGCACTGTTGAAGAGGCCGAGGGGGGCGGACCATCTCTAATTCGGAAGGTAAGTGAGAGGCCTCCTCGCAAGCAATGATGGAGACTATCAAGACGCTACTTGCCGACAAGGAGGTGTCGAGCGAGAAGAAGGACGAGACGAAGCGGCGGGTAAAGGAAGAGGGTGTCAAAAACTAGTACGAGATACAAACCGAGAAGATCAAGATAGAAGAGATCAATTCCCATGCTACCGCAGAAGAGGTAGATAACAAGCAAAAGGATTTGGAGATCGCCCTGCTAAGCAAGGATGCCAGGATCATGCTGACCCCTTGACGTACGACATGGACTCTACCCATGGGGCATAGCTTGAGAATAAGATTATTTTAGTTCCGGATATGTGATTTGTGTATCATGTAATTAAAACTTTGGTGTGCCGATAAGTTGGAACATGGGAGCATATATGCTCCCTATATTTTAAAATGCATCCTACACATATTTTAAATTTTAAAAATTGAAACAAAAAATTCGCACGTACATCTTCATGTGCTACGCGCTCACTTATCATGTGACGTGTGTAAAAAAGATAAAATTCAGTGCTTAAAACAATGCTTTTTCACATGTTAAATTTTCTCTTTTTTACATAGGTCACAAAAAATATTATTTTTTCGTGAAACTTGACGCACACACATATATTATGGAGATGTACATGTAGAATTTTTTGTCAAAAATTTTCCACACTTTGAAATATGTTTTGTTGGTAGAGGGAGCATACGCACCCAGGAGCCGAATTGAATTTCCGGATAAGTTGTATTTAACCTTCTTATGTTGCAACTTTAGTTTCTATCATTTTCAAAGAATTATTTACTATTTATTTATGGCCGGTAATGTTAAATATAAAATTTTAAAAAAGACATTAACCTGTAGGCCGCAGACATAATACTCCAAATTTCTTCCGGCTGAACACAGAATACTCCAAACGGACCCGAACAGTGTTCGAACACTAGAACCGTCACGATTTCCAACAGGAAGAACAGAGAATCCTGAACAAGATATAAAGAGTCATGTCTAATCGATCTTGTCTAATACTGTATTTTATCACTACAATCGCCTTCGTGCGCTCTGCTTTCGTGGTTTCGATACACGCGCCCTGCCAGCTTCAAGCTCGAACGGTCGACGCTCTCCTGCACAGTTCCTCACATGGCCTCGCTCTGCGCCTCCTGGTGCTGGGCAGCTCCCGTGACCGTCGCCGCCGCGTCCCCGAGCACGCGCCCCGCTCGCGTGACCCTGCGCGCGCTCCCGCGTGCCGCCTCGCCGGCGCCGTTGCTGAGGATCCAGCTGGGCCGACGCCCGCGCGGCGCATTCTTCCTCTCCCGGTGCCAGAAGGGCGCCGATCGCCACCTCGAGCCTGATGAGCCCGAGCCCGAGCCCGAGCTGGGGCGAGAGGACGGCGGTCCGGATTCGGTAAGCTGCACAGTTCTGTCTCGATTTCCTTTCTTCCAGGTGTTGTTCATGTCTCGGATGCGATCACGCGAGGAAGATTCCTACCTACAGGCTACAGCTAACTACCTGTGTGCTCTACTTATGCTTGACCGTTTATTGCTTCTTCAGTTAGACGTCATGATCAAGGATCTGGCGGAGTACAGTGACTACTATAGAGCCAACAAACTGGGCCTGGTATGTTTTGGTCGCATTTATTTTTTTGAATTATCACCACCTGGGTCGCATTGTTGTAGCTAGTTTAAGTTATCATTAATTTGTGTTCTGTAATTTCTGCTTCTAAGTTGCGAAAGAAACATCACGGGAATACATGTAGCTGCCCACTTTGAATCAGTAATGCTTGCGGGCGCGTGTTCGCTTCTCCCAAGAATAATTGAAGAAAATTATCTTGAGTCACCGACATTAGCATTAAAAAATAAAAATGGATAAATAACACTGGCATGTTAGAGAAGTTAGTGAAAATAATAATCATGTTTCTTTTTCTGGGAGAACATAATAACATGTTCCTTGAGAAGAGGTAACTATTTTGGCTGTATTTTTAATCTGGATTTAGTATGTATTGTTTTTTACTTGATTTAATATATGTTGCTATCTCTAATGCATTTGTTTGTTTTATTTGAAACAGCGCGTGCCACCCAGGATGTTCCGTAAGCAGGACGATGAAATTTGTGAGCATATGAAGAAGATTATTCGTTCCAAGGTTAGCCCTCATTGCATTATCGTTCATGTAAATTTATTTTTTCTTCAGAAGGTAATAAATAAATATCAAAACGGTACCAAAAACACCCAGACTCTGCAACAACGTAATGTCAAGATATAGTTAAGACATAAAGGATGCACATAGACAAATTTAATTAACCGAGTGCAAAAGTTTCTCGGCTATAAATTCGTGCAGATATTTTTTTTTAGTTCCAACCAACATCAAATGGGGTACACAAACATAGTTGCCTTTTCTATTTAGAGGACTATATATTTTTACATCACTTGGAAGACTATAAGCATGCTTTATCTAGTGGATAAATTAACACATCTGCGATTAAAAAAACTAAGGGGTACTAGATCCTTAATGTGTTGTTTCTCTCGGTTTCTTGATTGTAGACAGTCCCTTGTGGCTACGATGGAAAAAGGATCAACGCGTCATTGGGTCAAGAGAATCCAAGCAACAATCAGATGGCAATGACGGTCTGCCGGCGAGCTCGATCATCTCTTGATATAGCTTCCATGGTCATGGTAAGTGGTAAATAGATTACTTGTGTTTTGTTAACAAATCATGCCCACGCATTCATTTTTACTCATGGCTGGTGCAAAACCACGGCAACTGTATCAAAATATCCAGGATATTACATCAGTGTTAGGCCTCGGTACAGCAGAAATCTCTCAACATACAACAGGCCAGGTAATAACAATCCCTATAAGGTATTTTCGACGAATTTTTTGATATGGTAGACACATACTGATACTTTTTCCTTGATATAGATGGTTAGGATGTATGCAGCAACCTTTTGTGATGCTGCCGAGGCTGCCTGCCTCACAGGGATTGAGAAGGACACAATTCTTTCGTTTCTGGGGGCTCTTGGATGTTTAGGGGCAATTGCACATATCTTGGTTGAAGATATCAGCGCGAAACTCAAAGATGGTCCTTGGAAGAATAAGATAAAGTTTCACTTGGATATAGATTACCATGAATTCTGTAAGAAGATGGATGCTTTGAAAATGGAAATTGATTTGGCTGAACGAAATGATGCACGCAAGGTATATTTTGTTTGACCCATTAGTCGCACCCCAGGAAATATTTTACTAGGTTCTAATAGTGTACATTTACTTTAACAGGCTATGGATCAGGTACTCTGGAATGGTGTGCGGCATGCAGAATCATATGTTTCCAAACTGATCAAAGATGCGTTATCCCATTAGTAAGTTAATCAAATTGATTTGCAGCCTCCCAAATGCAGGTGGTTTTTGCTATAGTATTGCCACCTGCTGTGTATTGCTGCATGCTAAGCTATACATGAATCATCTGCCTCTTGTTGGTGTGAAGCCATATGCAGAAAAAAGAGAATGCTTGCATCAGTATTCTTCTTTGCCAGAGAGCCGAAAGAAGAAGAAAAATGCATGCAGAATAATGTTCCATTGGTTCTTAATGTGTTGATATTGTAATGGAGGAAGAACACTGTCCATGATTTTTAATACAAGTGTTTTTTTTTTTACCTGAAGCAAGTATATTTTATTCAAGCAAATCTCCATACAATTTGTAGCCGGGGCTAAAATCAAGCGGTCCAAAATTCTGTGTTTATACAAGAAGTGCCCCCACTGACATGTTCTGCTCCCACTCCAAATTCGTTCTGTGCCCGCCCCTGTGGTCTGGTGCTCCTCCTCTCTACGGTTTCCCGCCAGCAAGCTAGACGGCCGTCCCCTCCGAATTCCGTTCGTTCCCATCGCCGCTGGAACTTGCTCCCCAGTTCGTGCGCGCAGCAGTTCGTGCAAGTAGCACGAGTTCTTCAGTGTGGCTTGGCTTCGGTTGTTTGTTTGCTTTCACTGCACCGCGGCATCAGAAGAAAACGGAGCAGAACACACTTGTAGCAACACACCACGGAAACGCCAGACTGAAGAAACGGCCCAGCCCAGCACAGACTGCAGCTCCTCTCTATTCCTCTCGTCTCGTTTAGGACATCTCCAGCCGCGCGACCCAAACATAGTTGCCAGCGATCCGGATCGTGCGGGTCGAGGAACGGGGTCGAGGATCGAGGATCGACATCCTAGCGAACAAGGATCGACATGGGGTATACATCTCCGGTACGCCGATTTGGTACGCGGGTCGGGATCCATTTAATTTTGGGTCGATCCAGTCAGCCAGTCAGCCCACCACCACGCCAGCCCAGGAAACTCATCCGTTCCGTATTTCTTCTCCAGGAAGACGAAGCACCAAACAAATCCCCAAATTCCTTCGGTCTATTCCGGTGACCAAGTCCAGCAGTGCCTCCCACGATCAGAGCCCGACCTCCCCTAGTGAATTCCAGGCGACCAGGCGGCGATGGCGGTAACGGAGGAACGGAGCAGGGCAGGCCGCAATGCGACGGCGCCGTGAGACTGAGACCGTCGATGAGCCGCCGGCGTACATGGCAGGACGGAAACTGCGGCGGCATGCCTGGTATGTACTCGCCGCCTTGCAACTGCCGTGCTCAACATCAATCGAACGGGGTCGTGACCCGGCCACGAATCAGGTCGACCCGCTGTCGTTCCCGATCCTCGATCCGGGTCGATCGATCCGGGGTCGTGGATCGCGTCACCGACCCCGAACCTGGCAACTATGGACCCAAACGGTCGCTGAGCGACCGTTTTCGTCCGTCGTGATCGGAGATGCGTCTGGAATCTGTTCCAGCGGGGCGACGCAAAGTGACCGGGCCGTCCGCGGAGACGCAAACCTGGCCCAAATATGCGCCAGGTTTGCGTCTCCGCGGACGCTCGGCAATCGCTCCGAGTGTCCGACGAAAAAGACGTAGGACCCGCGCGTCAGTGGCTGGAGGGCGATATTATTCCCGCCACTGGCCATTCCCCCGCGCCAAATTGGAAACTAGACCGGCGCGAGCAGCCCAGAAGCGATGGACGTCCTCGCCGCCGCAGCTACCGCCATGGATGCAGAGCAAACCCTCGCACCCACCGCCGCCCCACACTCCCCCGTAGCCACGGCCATAGCCAGAATGGACACTGCAGCTCCGGCGGAAGCAAAGCGGGCCGCCGACGACGGCGGCCGGGAGGCAAAGCTGAAGGCGGCAAAGAAGGTGCTCTCCGCGGAGGAGAAAGTCCTGGAGGCCGCGAAGCATCGCGGGTGGCGCAAGAACCAGAAGATCAAGACTGCCGCGGCCGCCAACCAGCAGGCCTGGCAGATGCAGATCAAAGCCGACGTCGCGCAAGTAGCCCTCCATCCGACCTTAGCGGAGGGCTACATGATCGTCAAGAGAGAGGGGATCGCCGGTGTCGCTCCTCCGGCCTCTTCGGTCAGCTCGGTAAGTTCCCAGCTGCGCCCTGGAACTCCCGCTCCCTTGCAGGGCCACGCGGCGTCGCGGTTCGCCTCCGGCCTGCCGCCGGTAAAGTTGACCGGGGCGGCGGTTCCCGACCTCAACCGGACGCCTAGAAGCGGTGACTCCTGCCCGGGCGCGACACAGAAGACGCGCCAGGTGCCGGAGGAGAGCATGCCGCAGCCCCGCATCCTGTTCGACGAAATGGCGCCGCCTGCCCCGACGATGGACGACCCGGTACGTGAGCTCTGTCAATGTGTGCGAGTGCCCTGTATCATGCGTCTGATGTTCCGGTCGTTCGTAGGACTATTGGAAGGACCGCCATGATTCAGACATCCAGGAAATTATCTACGGTGGCGGCTTCGTTCGCGATGATCGGGCCTGGACAGGCGTGCATGATGACTGGCCACCAACGCAAGATGCAGAGGACATCGAGACTGCACGGCTGTTCGGCACCCAGCAGACGCAGCCAACACCCGTGTGCGTGGACGACTTCGACGACGCGCCAACACAGCCTATCCCCACGGACATTGCCACCAAGAAGAAGGGGGAGAGCCGCAGGACACAAGGCTTCGTCGACGACGAGGACAAGTGTTTGTGTGAAGCGTGGCTGACTGGCTGGCAACGACCCAAGATTGTATCAATGCCGCCCAGCAAAAGGGCAAGGTCTATTGGGCCAAGATCTTGCAGCAGTACAACGAGACCAGGATGCACCCGCCCTACCATATCACAGGCCCTCGGACGGAAGAGTCCCTCCGGAAAAGATGGAACTACATCAAACAAGAGACTGCCAAGTTCTGCTCGGCGGTCGAACATGCTATTAACAACCCCGTAAGCGGCACTGGCGTCATGACAGTGGTAAAGACGATAGAACCATCATCTTTGTAGACAATTTGCGTCATTGCGTCAATTTGCATCATTGTACATCATTGGTGGCTATGATTGCAGGTATCCCGCGCCTTGCAGAAGTTCAGGGCGACGCACAAGAAGGGCTTCCATATGGTCCATTGTTGGGAGGTGCTCACAGACAACAACAAGTGGATGATAAGCTTTGCGGCCTACAACGAAGCTGTGAGGAATGGGACAGCGGTCAACCTCGACGGCGAAGACGATGATCAAGGTCGTCCAGTCCTTCCACCTCGTCCACGAGGCCACAAGGCTACCAAGGCCGATCTCGTCCGGGAGGCGCAGGCCATTGCTTTCACGCAGAGCATGGAGAAGATAATGGCCGACAACCGTGCCGCCATGGCTGCTAGGGATGAGAAGAGGCGTCTGGAAAAAGAGGCCGCAGCTGCCATCTACCAGAACCTCGCCAAGGAGGTCCTCGATGTCCAAAGGCTGGACATCGAGGCCAAAAAGGCAGACACCGAGGCCAAATTGCGTGCAGAAGACACAAGGATCATGCTTGCCGACTTGAGCGGCGTCGACGACGACACCAGGGCATGGTTCATGAAGAGGCGCGCCGAAATCCGCGCGCGAGACCCCTGATCGCCGGCGCCGGCGCCATGCGCCCAGCACCTTGGCCTCCTTTTGGACTTTTTTTTTATTGTTGTTCAGACCTTGTTGTGCCTCTTTTGCTCCACTTTGTGCCGTACGAGCTGCAAAGTGTGATGAACTTGTTTCAGCCCTCAATTTGCGGCTGTAATTTCGTGCAAAGTCGACGCTATTTCATTGTTTTTTGAATTCTGGCCTGCGCCCAAAATACGTCACCCCGCTGGAGCCAACCCCAGACGCAAACGGACACACGGCCATTTCCCTGTCCGCCAGGCGACGCAAACGGACGCCCGTGGACAATTTGGACGTCCGAAATGCGTCGCGCCGCCGGAGATGCCCTTACCTCGAAAGAAAAAAAGAAAAAAAGGCAGACGCCTGGCTGCAAGGTCGCTCCGACCAGAAAAGAAGTACATACCACAAGGCGTCAGGCTGTTGCCGATCATACGCAGGCGCATCATATCACCAAAGCACACACGTGCACTTACGCCGTGAGGCAAGTCAGGTTGCTCATACACGTATGAGCCATGACGCAGGCAAGCAGGTTACCCATGCTCATCGCGGCTTGGACTCATCAAAGAAGTGAACCACCTGGTTCATAAAAATGCGTTGATACACAACCGAAAGGACCTGATGGAGCCGCCGGAGCGACTCCCGCCCCGCCTCTCCCATGGCGATCCCCGTGATCCTGCCGATCCAGACCGTAAGAGAGAGAGTCAGCTGATTGAACCCCGCCGTGATCCATGCAGTGCCTCCCCCGAAACCTACCCCCAATCCCCACCTCGACCAGAATCCATCAATTCCCCCAAGATCCGTGATTTCATCCCCAAAGAAACTAGAGAGAAATTCAAGTCGATCGTCCTCAAATCGCGTGATCCACGAAGGAGCCTGGAAATCTTCCGCTCAAGAATCCCGGCCTCGCTCGCTCCATTCGGTATGTCTTTGACAGAGAAATCGCCTCCCCCGCCCCCTCCCTCCCCATCCCCTGATCCCGTTCCGCCTCCCACCACGACCACGCTCACAATCCAACCCATGATCGAGGCCACCCCACACCCCCTTCCGGTTCAAACCCCTGTGATTTTGTTGCCAAAACTGTATATGTGCTCGACAGCCGGATCCTCCCCTCCTTTTTGGCATTCATCCCAGGATTCGCCCCTGCAGTTTCAATTCGTTATTGATTTCCTGATTTTCCCAATCATACCCCGGGTCATACGCCCTATGATCGTGCTATTCTTTGTAAGGTGTAACCACAGATTCAAACCATGGAGTCCTATATATATGCGCTCCTGGTTCATCACAGCCCTCACACCACCTCCCTCTGCCTTTCTCCCCACCCAAACCATGGCCGATCAAAGGAAACCAACCACCCCTGCCACTGGAAACGTTCCCACCACCACTGACAAGGCTTCTGCTAGACCACCACCACCTAGCCACACCCTCATGATCAAGGCTATGCCAGAAAACACCCTAAAACCCTTCTCTGCTAGAGATAGCAACAGCATCGGCAAAGAGGTTGCGGTGCTTTCCAAGACCTCCGACCAGGCTATCCCTGGGCAGAGGAGCGGGAAGGAGCTGTACAAGGAACTCGGCACTGCTGAAGAGAGGAAGGCAATCGTCATCGACCTGTCCATGGCTAGGAACACCTCTCGGGGTCGGTTCCTAGCTGTGGGCGTCTTCCTCTCTGTGCTCGCCATCACCTCGAGGAGCCTCATCGACTCAATGAAGAGGGTGTGGAAGATCCGTGGCCACATCGACACTCTCCAGCTGGCTGACAGGAGGTTCATCCTTGAATTCTCGGAGAAAGGCGACTTCCTCCACGTCGTCAAGGGAGGCCCGTGGAGGTATCAGCAGGACGCTGTTCTGGTACAGCCTTTGCTTGATGGCCAGGACCCTGAAACGGTACAGTTCCTTTCAGTTCCTATTTGGGTTCAGTTCAGAAAGATTCCTTTTTATCTGTTATCTAAGGCTCTAGCTAAAGATCTCGGGTCGAGGGTTGGTGAATTTATTTGTATTGACAAAAATGCTAGAGGAGATATTTGTGATAAGCTTATCAGGGCCCGTGTTCATCTGCCTCTTAACCAAGCCCTCCGAAGGTGGGTTCCTCTATTGGATGGTGTCACTAGGGAAGAAGTGATTGCCAATGTGCACTATGAGAGGCTCCCTTCATTCTGTTTTCTCTGTGGCTTCATTGGCCACAGGGACGCGGAATGCAGGTAGACCGGCGGTGAGAAGAAGAAGATGTACAGCGCTGACCTCAGCGTTCCACCCATCACCCCTGAAGACGAGAGAACGTGGTTCCTCCCGGACCACACTGGAGGGCCACGCCAAGATCCTGGTGCCTTCTGGCGCCCTACCCCGAGCAAGCAGCACCGCGACCTCGCCTCCGTCGCCTACGTCGCGGACAAGGTAGGCACGCTCGTCATCAATGACACGCCTGCTGCCATCGACAAACTCGACTCTCTTTCCAACATCGTCATCGAGCCCAGCTCCAGCCCCGAGTCCTCCGCCTCGCCGGTTGGACTTACATGGCCTCCTCCGACAACTGCGACTGCCATAGGCACCAACACGAAGGCGGCTGCCCCAACCAGCCCGCCTCCCCCAAGCGGCGACAATGGCAACATCATCAAGGAAGACCAGCCTCAGGAGGAGGCCGTGATCAATGCCAGCGCCATGATCAAGATGAAGCCTGCTGGAGATGGGCCGACTTGGAAACGTCATACAAAGGTAGATCATGTCTACCAGAGGATCAAGAACAAGGAACGCGCAACCCAGGTCCTAACCCTGGGGGCTACGCGTCAGAGGGAGGAAGATGATGAGGGCATCAAGCTACAGCCCGAACCCAAGAAGAAGATCATCATGGAAGTGCCTAGTCTGAAACTGTGTCTGGGCATAGAGGGGCTGCGCGAGCTGAGAGAGTTAGATGAGGCACTAGGCCAGAAGCCAGATGATTGTAATCCTGTAGTGAAAGCTCTAGGCACTGACCATGAACCACTTCTGCAAGCAGGGAACAACCAGGATGGAGTACAGGTGGATATCGGGACTGAGGACAGATCAACAAAGGAGGCAGCCAGCCATGGGGCCGCTGGCCAACTGACCGGTGCGAAGGAGCGCACTGGTCAGGAGCCATGACGATCCTATGCTGGAACTGTCGTGGCCTGGGCCGTGCTGCGACAGTCCAAGAGTTGGTACGGCTAATGCATCTCCACAACCCAAAAATTCTATTTCTTTCAGAAACTCGTCAGAATAAGGACTATGTGGAAAACCTTAGATGGAGGTTAGGACTCAAACACGTTGTCACCGTCAGTGGAGAAGGCAAAGGTGGAGGTCTTGCCCTCTTCTGGGATGAGAGCATTCAGTTGAGTCTGTTTAAATTGGGTAGGAACCATATTGATGTTACCATTTGTAATCTGCCCAATATGAATAAATGGAGATGTACCTTTGTGTATGGTGAGCCCAAGGCTCAAGAGAGGCATAATATGTGGAGTCTCATGCGTAGGATTAAACCTATGTTACCAGGTCCTTGGACTATGATGGGTGACTTTAATGAATGCATGTGGCAAAAAGAACACTGGTCGAAAAGAAGAAGAAATGAAAATCAGATGGCCCAGTTCAGGAATACCCTGTCCTTTTGTAATCTTCATGACCTGGGATTCAAAGGAAGACCTTGGACCTATGATAATAAACAGGATGGCAGAAATAATGTCAAAGTTAGACTTGACAGAGTTGTCGCCTGCCCAATATGGACTAACCTTTTTCCAAACTATCAGGTTCTGCACCTCACGTCATCTCGATCTGACCATTGCCCGATTTTGCTCAAACTTGATGGTTCTAATACTAGGGCAAGTAATACTGGACAGCGCAGGTATGAGGTCTACTGGGAAAGAGAAGCCAGCCTTGCTGAAGAGATTAGATCGGCTTGGAATATGCACAACAAACCGAAGGACCTGGGAGGTGTGGCCAATAACCTCCAAGGCGTCATGTCCTATCTCCAATCCTGGAGCAAAGAGAAGATTGGGCACATTCCCAGACAGATTGAAAATAAAAGGAAACAATTGGAAAATGCGTACAAGAAAAATGATAGTAACAGCCGTGCTGTAGCTAAGAAACTAGGTCTGCAGATTGATGAGTTGCTGGAAAAGGAGGAACTGCATTGGAGACAAAGATCCAGAGTAAACTGGCTTCAAGCTGGTGACAGAAACACCAGTTACTTTCATAGAAAAGCTACCTGGCGAGCTAAAAAGAACAAGATCGATAAGCTAAAGGATGATAATGGGAATGAGATTACAAAGGAAAGTGACCTATGATGACCCACAAGTATAGGGGGTGTATCGTAGTATTTTCGATAAGTAAGAATATCGATCCCAACGAGGAGCAGAAGGTGTTGACAAGCAGTTTTGATGAAGGATTCCCTGTAAATGCTCACATACAAGTATTCAGGGGGTTTTGATGAAACAGTTGAATAAAGTACGAGTAAGTAGAGTGCGAGAGTAACAATTGCAGCGAGTGGCCCAATCCTTTTTAGCACAAAGGACAAGCCGGGTTGTTTACTTATAATGACCAAACGTTCTCGAGGACACACGGGATTTTAGTCTAGTGCTTTCGCTACATACGGCTAAATAATCTTCATTGTTATGATAAGTGTTGTGTGGGTGAACCTATGCTAATGTACCGCCCTTCCTAGGACTAATACATACTTGTGATTATACCCCTTGCAAGCATCCGCAACTACAAGAAAGTAATTAAGAATAAATCTAACCACAGCCTTAAACTCTGAGATCCTGCTATCCCTCCTGCATCGATATACCAACGGGGGTTTAGGTTTCTGTCACTCCGGCAACCCCGCAATTGGCAAACGAGTACAAGATGCATTCCCCTAGGCCCATAAAGGTGAAGTGTCATGTAGTCGACGTTCACATGACACCACTAGGAGAATAACACCACAACTTAAATATCATAGCATTGAATATTACTCAACCATAGTTCACTACTAACATTTAGACTTCACCCATGTCCTCAAGAACTAAACGAACTACTCACGAGACATCATATGGAACATGATCAGAGGTGATATGATGATGAATAACAATCTGAACATAAACCTTGGTCCAATGGTTTCACTCAATAGCATCAACAACAAGTAGAAATCGATACCGGGAGAGTTTCCCCTATTAAACAATCAAGATCAAACCCAAATTGCTACGGCGGTGACGATGTCCAGTGGTGGAGACGGCGGTGATGATGGTGGAGATGATGATGATGGTGATGGAGATGATGTCCAGCTCGATGACGGCGACGATGGCGTCGATTTCCCCCTCCCGGAGGGAATTTCCCTGGCGGATCTTAGCCCGCCGGAGAGCTCTTTTCTCTCTGGTGTTCTCCGCCCCGCAGAGGCGGCTGTAACTCTTCGTGGGGTACCCTCTGTGGCTTAGGTCTTCGGGACGAAGGGTTTCGCGAAGAAAAGGAGGCGAAAGGGGCTGTGGGGCCCCCACACCACAAGGTGGCGCGGCCAGGCCATGGGCCGCGCCGGCTCGTGGTCAGCCCCCACCTTGGGCCTTCTCGGCTCCCCTTCGGCTTCCTTCGTCATACGGAAAAATAGGATTTTTGGTATAATTTCCTTCCACGAGTTGATCTTCCGAAATATTGCGTTCTGACGGTGCTTTTTCCAGCAGAATCCTGGCTCCGGTGCTTGATCCTCCAATAATGATGAAACATGCAAAATAGATGAAATAACATAAGTATTGTGTCCAAATATGAAATATATCAATGAATAACAGCAAATTATGATACAAAATAGTGATGCAAATTGGACGTATCAACTCCCCCCAAGCTTAGACTTCGCTTGTCCCCAAGCGAAACTGAACTCAGTAAACAGGACCACATGTTTATGGAGTGAAGAGTCGATAAATAAAATACGGACAAGAAGCATCAGATTCATTCACACAATACATTCTAGTAAACAACTTCCTCATATAACTCAACTTGAAACAAGTATAAAGTAATCACAAATAAAGGTGCATAAGAAATCATAGTTGGTGATGGCAAACTTCGTTCTTGGTCAGAGAACAATTAACAGATTATATTTATCTCATTGAGCAGCGCTCGCATGTTAAAGTTTATATGGCACAACTTGCATACTCAATCATAATGGTCTCCTCATGATCATTGATAACTTGCAAAGCTATATTCATTCAGATAAAACTTGTACTAAACAAGGAAGAATAAAAGACATGATGAAGCAAATCACAATATAATGGTTTGATCACAACTACTCAAATGCTTTCTTGAGATGGAGGGAAATAGGTTTACTGACTCAACATAAAGTAAAAGACAGGCCCTTCGCAGAGGGAAGCAGTGATTAAATCATGTGCTAGAGCTTTTTCAGTTTGGAAATCATATAGAGATAATAAAAGTAACATTTTGAGAGGTGTTTGTTGTTGTCAACGACTGGTAGCGGGTACTCTAACCCCCTTGCTAGACAACCTTCAAAGAGCGGCTCCCATTTTATTTTCATTTTGTGTGGCACTCCTTCCAACCTTTCTTTCACAAACCATGGCTAACCGAATCCTCGGGTGCCTGCCAACAATCTCATACCATGAAGGAGTGCCTTTTTATTTTGGTTTTATTATGATGACACTCCCCCCAACCTTTGCTTACACAAGCCATGGCTAACCGAATCCTTCGGGTGCCGTCCATCAATCACATACCATGGAGGAGTGTCTATTTAGTTTAATTAATTTGGGACTGGGAATCCCATTGCCAGCTCTTTTTGCAAAATTATTAGATAAGCGGATGAAGCCACTAGTCCATTGGTGAAAGTTGCCCAACAAGATTGAAAGATAAAACACCACATACTTCCTCATGAGCTATAAAACATTGACACAAATAAGAGATAGTATATTTTGAATTGTTTAAAGGTAGCACACGAAGTATTTACTTGGAATGGCAGGAAATACCATGTAGTAGGTAGGTATGGTGGACACAAATGGCATAGGTTTGGGCTAAGGTTTGGATGCACGAGAAGTATTCCCTCTCAGTACAGGTCTTTGGCTAGCAAGGTTAATTAGCAAGCATAAGAGTCGAGGGAAACAAACAAATATACATGTGATAGAAACAATCATGCATCTTCCTTGTAAGCACAAACAATTTTAACTTCAGAATAATAAGCTATGAGCTAATCAAGAAAGAAAGACAATGAAACAACTACATGTATTTCTCTTTTCTACTTAAACCTCAAAGTGATGTTGCTATTGACCAATGCTAAGTTTGCCAAAACCAAATAGATTTATTCAATGATCCCAAAGTGATACCAATACTAACAACAAGGTAAATCATATAATAGAGATTGCAAACTAAAATAAGATGTGCAATATGTAAATGATAAGACTTCTCATTAATATTCCATAACGATAACTCACACCAAGGGATACATAGACAACCAACTAAAGGAGAGATACTTCCAAACTGCAACCCATCTTATATGATAACTTCCCTACTCATGATATGACACTACTTGACAATAAAAAGTAAAAGGTAGTGATGATGTGATACCGCGGCACTCCCCCAAGATTGGAACAAACCAAGGGGATGCCAATACCGATGATAAATTACTCCTTCGGTGATGGTGGTGATAAATTCCTGACAAGCTTCTCAACAAGCTCCTGAAGCTCGTCAATCTTGTACGTGAGGTTGCGAATCATCTCCGAATTATGCTCGACGCGATTAAGAAGTATATCAGACGGCGAGTCCCAATTCTTGGAGTTATTTCCCCACTCTTCCCCCTCAGGCTTCGTCCTTCCTGCAGTGTTAGAACGATCTATATCCCAATTGCTAGGCAATGCTGCCCTGGGAATCCTTTCAATTTGATTATTGAAAATTAGATTGCGGAAGGGATGGTGAGTGCCTGATAAAGATGTCTTCGGAGCTAGGTAATGACGTGGAACCCATCCTCCGGTGCGAATTCTTGCGCTTTTGTTTGCACTAAAAGGGTTGTCCACCACCTTGATGCTTGCGATGGTAGCACGCGGGTGTGCGCGCGAGTCTTCCTCCACCTCTTCTTCATCCTCTTCCTTGACGCTCTTGTCCTCCTCTTTCCACTCACGATCTTGATTATCTTCATCCGGAAGCTCCTTGCCCTTGTTCTTGGAGACCATGGTGCTTCTAAACTGAAAACGGATCCTGGCGAACAGCTCTAAAAAAAACACGTGGATAAAACTATTTACGGACCTCCAGGGGTCCGGGGGATTATATAGCAAAAAATTTCACGACAAAAGGAAAGTACCAGATCGAACTAGAGTCGGAAAGGGGCGACGAGGCGGCCAGACCATAGGGCGGCGCGGGCCCAGGCTAGGCCGCGCCGGCCTATGGTGGCACGCCCTCGTGCGTCTTTTCCACTCCGTTTCGATCTCGTAATTTTTCATATTTTCCAAAAACAGCAAAAATATTGTTCGGAAAGTAAATTGCGTACTTTTCATTACCAAGATCATTACCTATTCAAAGTCGAGTTCTGGCGGACTGTCAATTTGCCCTTTGATAAAAGCCTCCGGTGTTTCCACTCGAATAATATCAACATCAACATTATAGGAATCACCTGAGATATAATGCTTGAGTCTTTGTCCATTCACCACTTACGTGGCATTGCCTTGGAGAGAGCTAATTTTGATTGCTCCTGAACGATACACCTCCTCGACAACATATGGTCCTTCCCATTTCGAGAGTAATTTCCCTGCAAAGAATCTGAGACGAGACCGATACAATAGGACTTTATCCCCAATATTAAATTCTCTTTTGATAATCCTTCTATCATGCTATTTTTTAACTTTTTCTTTAAAGTGTTTAGCATTTTCATAAGCTTCACTTCTCCATTCATCTAGAGAACTCAATTGCAACAACCTCTTATTACCGGCAAGTTTAGGATCTTTATTTAATTCTCTAACAGCCCAATAAGCTTTGTGCTCTAGTTCTAAAGGTAAATGACAAGCCTTCCCATAAACCATTTTATAAGGTGACATTCCCATGGGATTTTTATAAGCAGTTCTATAAGCCCAAAGTGCATCCTTCAATTTACTAGCCCAATTCTTTCTAGTTTTATTAACAGTCTTTTGCAAGATAGATTTAATCTCTCTATTTGATAATTCTACTTGCCCACTAGTTTGAGGATGATAAGCGGAAGCAATTCTATGATTAATACCATATCTAGCAAGAGTTTTTCTAAAACCACCATGAATAAAATGAGAACCTCCATCAGTTATAATATATCTAGGAACTCCAAATCTAGGAAAAATAATATCTAAAAGCATTCTTAAAGAGGTCTCACCATCAGCACTTTTTGTAGGTATGGCTTCCACCCATTTAGTAACATAATCAACAAAGAACAAGTATATGAGTGTTACCTTCTGAAGAGGGAAAAGGTCCCATGAAGTCAAATCCCCAACAATCAAACGGTTCAATAACAAGAGTATAATTCATTGGCATTTCATTGCGTCTAGAGATATTACCAACCCTTTGGCATTCATCACAAGATAAAATAAACTTCCTTGCATCTTTGAAGAGAGTTGGCCAATAAAAACCTGATTGTAGAACCTTTTGCGCGGTTCTTTCTCCGGCGTGATGTCCTCCATAAGCACTACCATGGCATTTACTCAATATCTCCTGTTGTTCATATTCGGGAACACATCTTCGCATAATACCGTCCACTCCTTCTTTATATAAGTGTGGGTCATCCCAGAAATAATGCCTCAAGTCATAAAAGAATTTCCTCCTTTGCTGAGCTGAAAAGGTTGGAGGCAAGTACTTGGAAACAATAAAGTTAGCATAATCAGCATACCAAGGACTGTCTCGCGAACTCACCTTTATTGCAGCCAATTGTTCATTTGGAAAACTATCATTAACAGGAACAGGATCATAAGCAATATTTTCCAATCTAGACAGATTATCAGCAACAGGATTATCAACACCTTTCCTATCTACAATATGTAAATCAAATTCTTGCAACAGAAGTACCCATCTAATAAGACTAGGCTTAGCATCTTTCTTTTGCATAAGGTATCTGATTGCAGCATGATCAGTATGAATAGTAACTTTTGAATCAACAATATAAGATCTAAACTTATCACAGGCAAAGACTACAGCTAACAATTCCTTTTCAGTAGTAGCATAATTTCTTTGAGCAGCATCAAGAGTTTTACTAGCATAATGAATAACATTCAGTTTTTTATTTACCCGCTGTCCAAGAACAGCGCCTACAGCAAAATCACTAGCATCACACATAATTTTAAATGGTAAGTTCCAATCAGGAGGTTCAACTATAGGAGCAGTTGTTAAGGCTTTCTTTAGAGTTTCAAAAGCTTCCTTACAATCATCATCAAAAACAAAAGGTACATCTTTTTGAAGAAGATTAGTAAGAGGCTTTGAAATCTTGGAGAAATCTTTAATAAACCTCCTATAAAACCCAGCATGACCAAGAACACTACGAATACCTTTAACATCCCTAGGATAGGGCATCTTCTCAATTGCTTCAACTTTAGCTCTATCAACTTCAATACCTCTCTCGGAAATTTTATGTCCCAATACAATTCCTTCACTAACCATAAAGTGGCATTTCTCCCAATTAAGAACAAGGTTAGTTTATTCACATCTCTGCAAAACTTTATCGAGGTTCCGCAAGCAATTATCAAAAGAATTCCCATAGACAGAAAAATCATCCATGAATACCTCTACAATACTCTCGCAAAAACCATGAAAAATAGCAGACATGCATCTTTGAAAAGTAGCAGGAGCATTACATAAATCAAAAGGCATACGTCTATAAGCATAAGTTCCATAGGGACAAGTGAAAGTGGTTTTCTCTTGATCTTTAGTTTTAACAGCAATTTGTGAAAATCCAGAATAACCATCAAGAAAACAAAAATGAGTATTTTTAGATAACCTTTCTAACATTTGATCAATAAAAGGCAAAGGGTAATGATCTTTTTTAGTAACTTTATTAACTTTTCGATAATCAATGCACATTCTATACCCTACAACTACTCTTTGAGGTATGAGCTCATCATTATCATTAGGCACAACAGTCATTCCTCCTTTCTTAGGAACACAATGCACAAGACTAACCCATCTACTATCAGCAATAGGATATATAATACCAGCTTCAAGAAGTCGTAATACCTCATTTCTTACCACATCCTTCATCTTGGGAATTAGACGACGCTGAGGTTCAACAACAGGCTTCGCATCATCTTCCATATTGATGGCGTGTTGGCATATAGAGGGAGAAATCCCCTTCAAATCATCAAGAGTGTAGCCAATAGCACCTCGGTGTTTCTTCAATATTTCCAATAGCCTTTCTTCTTCAAACTCTGTAAGCTTAGAACTAATAATAACAGGATATATTTTCTTATCATCAATATGAGCATATTTAAGATTATCAGGCAAAGGTTTTAAATCAAAGACAGGATCTTCCTTTGGTGGCGGTGTTGTACCCAGATCTTCCACCGGTAAATCATGCTTAAGAATAGGTTGGCGAAGAAAAATTTCCTCAAGCTCATCTCTTTCTTTCCTAAAAGCTTCACTCTCGCTATTCTCCAAATGTTGCTGCAAAGGATTATTAGGAACAAGAACAATAGATGCACACTGTTCCATTTTAAAATCATTACTAGGCAAATCAGCTTTATAAGGAGTTTTGGTAAATTTAGAGAAGTTAAACTCATATGATTCACCAGCAAATTTAGTCAAAATTTTCTCTTTCTTGCAATCTATAATAGCTCCACAAGTATTTAGAAAAGGTCTACCAAAAATAATAGGACAATAATCACTAGCAGCAGAACCAAGTACCAAAAAGTCAGCAGGATATTTAATCTTACCACATAGAACTTCCACATCTCGAACAGTACCAATTGGAGAAATAGTTTCTCTATTAGCCAGCTGAATAACCACATCAATATCTTCAAGTTCACAAGAACCAATTTCGTGCATAATCTCCGTATAAAGCTCATAAGGAATAGCACTAATACTTGCACCAATATCACATAAACCATAATAACAATGATCACCAATTCTAACAGATAGCATAGGAACACTAGCTTGTTTGGGTTTATTAGGATGTGAAACAATATTAGAAGCATCTTCACAGAAAATAATATGACCTTCCTCCAAATTTTCAGTCACAAGATCTTTAACTATTGCAACAAAGAGTTCAACTTTTATTTGTTCTTCAGGTTCTATAGGTTTCTTTTCACTTTTATGAACCGCACTATTTATAACAGAGTACTCCTTCATTTTAGCAGGGAAAGGAGTTTTTTCAATATAAGCTCCAGGAATAACATGATCAACAGTTTCAACTACAACGCATTTATTAATAGATGAATCAATTTTATCTTTATACGGTTCATGATACTTATCAAAATTCTTCTTAGGCAATTCATAATGAGAGGCAAAAGCTTTATAAAGATTTGTAGCAACTTGAGAATCAAGACCATAAGTAGCACTCATATTACGAAATTTATCAGTATCCATAAAAGCTTCAATGCATTTGTAATCATAATTTATACCTGATTCTCTATCTTTGTCGATCTCCCATCCTTCAGTATTTTCCTGGATCCGATTAAGAAGGTCCCTTTTAAACTCTTCCTTATTGCGCGTGAATGATCCAGAACAAGAAGTATCCAGCAAGGTCTTGTCTTCAAAAGAAAGTCTTGCATAGAAATTATCAATAATAACATTACCAGGAAGCTCATGAATGGGACATTTGAGCATTAAAGACTTCAATCTCCCCCAAGCTTGGGCAATACTCTCTCCATCATGAGGCCAAAAATTATATATGCGATTCCGATCCTTGTGAATTTCACTTGGAGGATAGAACTTAGAACAAAACCGGGGCACAATATCATTCCATTCAAGAGAATCCCCATTATACCAATGCGCCGCTTTACCAGACAGCGATATAGAGAATAGTTTCTTCCTCACTTCATCCATAGCAATACCAATAGCGCTTCACTCCCCGTCAACGGCGCCAGAAAATAGTCTTGATGACCCACAAGTATAGGGGGTGTATCGTAGTATTTTCGATAAGTAAGAATGTCGATCCCAACGAGGAGCAGAAGGTGTTGACAAGCAGTTTTGATGAAGGATTCCCTGTAAATGCTCACAGACAAGTATTCAGGGGGTTTTGATGAAACAGTTGAATAAAGTACGAGTAAGTAGAGTGCGAGAGTAACAATTGCAGCGAGTGGCCCAATCCTTTTTAGCACAAAGGACAAGCCGGGTTGTTTACTTATAATGACCAAACGTTCTCGAGGACACACGGGATTTTAGTCTAGTGCTTTCGCTACATACGGCTAAATAATCTTCATTGTTATGATAAGTGTTGTGTGGGTGAACCTATGCTAATGTACCGCCCTTCCTAGGACTAATACATACTTGTGATTATACCCCTTGCAAGCATCCGCAACTACAAGAAAGTAATTAAGAATAAATCTAACCACAGCCTTAAACTCTGAGATCCTGCTATCCCTCCTGCATCGATATACCAACGGGGGTTTAGGTTTCTGTCACTCCGGCAACCCCGCAATTGGTAAACGAGTACAAGATGCATTCCCCTAGGCCCATAAAGGTGAAGTGTCATGTAGTCGACGTTCACATGACACCACTAGGAGAATAACACCACAACTTAAATATCATAGCATTGAATATTACTCAACCATAGTTCACTACTAACATTTAGACTTCACCCATGTCCTCAAGAACTAAACGAACTACTCACGAGACATCATATGGAACATGATCAGAGGTGATATGATGATGAATAACAATCTGAACATAAACCTTGGTCCAATGGTTTCACTCAATAGCATCAACAACAAGTAGAAATCGATACCGGGAGAGTTTCCCCTATTAAACAATCAAGATCAAACCCAAATTGCTACGGCGGTGACGATGTCCAGCGGTGGAGACGGCGGTGATGATGGTGGAGATGATGATGATGGTGATGGAGATGATGTCCAGCTCGATGACGGTGACGATGGCGTCGATTTCCCCCTCCCGGAGGGAATTTCCCCGGCGGATCTCAGCCCGCCGGAGAGCTCTTTTCTCTCTGGTGTTCTCCGCCCCGCAGAGGCGGCTGTAACTCTTTGTGAGGTACCCTCTGTGGCTTAGGTCTTCGGGACGAAGGGTTTCGCGAAGAAAAGGAGGCGAAATGGGCTGTGGGGCCCCCACACCACAAGGTGGCGCGGCCAGGCCATGGGCCGCGCCGGCCTGTGGTCTGGCCCCACCTTGGGCCTTCTCAGCTCCCCCTTCTAGCTTCCTTCGTCATCTGGAAAAATAGGATTTTTGGTATAATTTCCTTCCACAGTTGATCTTCCGAAATATTGCGTTCTGACGGTGCTTTTTCCAGCAGAATCCTGGCTCCGGTACTTGATCCTCCAATAATGATGAAACATGCAAAATAGATGAAATAACATAAGTATTGTGTCCAAATATGAAATATATCAATGAATAACAGCAAATTATGATACAAAATAGTGATGCAAATTGGACGTATCAACCTACAGAATTTAACAACTGCCTATTTCAAAGACCTCTATAAAAAGGATGATTCGGTCCACCATGAGGAGGCCACTAGTGTGCTTCAGCAAAAGATAACCCCTGAGATGAATGAGGTTCTGTGCAAGCCCTTTACTGATGATGAGATAAGCTTTGCCCTATTCCAAATAGGGCCCACAAAAGCTCCGGGACCCGATGGGTTTCCAGCCTGCTTCTACCAACGGAACTGGGCCACGTTCAAAGAAGACATAATCCAAGCTGTAAAGAATTTCTTTGAAAAAGGGGTGATGCCAGATGGTGTAAACGAAATAGCCATTGTGTTGATTCCCAAAAATAATAACCCATCAAGCCTGAAGGAGTACAGACCAATTAGCTTATGTAATGTGGTGTACAAGATTGTTGCTAAATGCCTGGTTAACAGACTAAGACCCGTGATACAGGACATAATCTCGGAGACACAAAGTGCATTCGTCCCTGGGAGGATTATCATAGACAATGCCGTTATCGCCTTCGAATGTTTCCATGCCCTCCAGAAGGGGACTAAAAATGCTGGGAAGTTTTGTGCCTACAAATTAGACCTTATGAAGGCCTATGACATGGTCGACTGGACCTTCTTGGAGGAAGCCATGAGGAAAATTGGGTTTGATCATCAATGGATGAATTGGATTATGGAGTGCATAAAATCGGTCAGGTTTTCAGTCAAATTCAATGGCAAGCTCCTGGAAAAATTCATGCCGACAAGGGGAATTAGACAAGGCGATCCCTGATACGTCTCCGACGTATCGATAATTTCTTATGTTCCATGCCACATTATTGATGATATCTACATGTTTTATGCACACTTTATGTCATATTCGTGCATTTTCTGGAACTAACCTATTAACAAGATGCCGAAGTGCCGATTCTTTGTTTTACTGCTTTTGGTTTCGTAAATCCTAGTAAGGAAATATTCTCGGAATTGGACGAAATCAACGCCTGTGGTCCTATTTTGCCACGAAGCTTCCAGAAGACCGAAGAGGAGACGAAGTGGGGCCACGAGGTGGCCAGACTATAGGGCGGCGCGGCCCGTGTCTTGGCCGCGCCGACTCGTAGTGTGGGCCCCTCGTGTGGCCCCCGACCTGCCCTTCCGCCTACAAATAGCCTTCGTCGCGAAACCCTCGCACCGAGAGCCACGATACGGAAAACCTTCCGCAGACGCCGCCGCCGCCAATCCCATCTCGGGGGATTCAGGAGATCTCCTCCGGCACCCTGCCGGAGAGGGGAATCATCTCCCGGAGGACTCTACGCCGCCATGGTCGCCTCCGGAGTGATGTGTGAGTAGTCTACCCCTGGACTATGGGTCCATAGCAGTAGCTAGATGGTTGTCTTCTCCCCATTGTGCTTAATTGTCGGGTCTTGTGAGCTGCCGAACATGATCAAGATCATCTATCTGTAATTCTATATGTTGCGTTTGTTGGGATCCGATGAATAGAGAATACTATGTTATGTTGATTATCAATTTATATCTATGTGTTGTTTATGATCTTGCATGCTCTCCGTTACTAGTAGATGCTCTGGCCAAGTAGATGCTTGTAACTCCAAGAGGGAGTATTTATGCTTGATAGTGGGTTCATGTCTCCGTGAATCTGGGGAAGTGACAGAAATCTCTAAGATTATGGATGTGCTGTTGCCACTAGGGATAAAACATTGGTGCTATGTTCGAGGATGTAGTTACTGATTACATTACGCGCAATACTTAATGCAATTTTCTGTTGTTAGCAACTTAATACTGGAGGGGGTTCGGATGATAACCTGAAGATGGACTTTTTAGGCATAGATGCATGCTGGATAGCGGTCTATGTACTTTGTCGTAATGCCCAATTAAATCTCACTATACTCATCATAATATGTATGTGCATGGTCATGCCCTCTTTATTTGTCGATTGCCCAACTGTAATTTGTTCACCCAACATGCTGTTTATCTTATGGGAGGAACACCTCTAGTGAACTGTGGACCCCGGTCCAATTCTCTTTACTGAAATACAATCTACTGCAATACTATTCTACTGTTTTCTGCAAACAATCATCATCCACACTATACATCTAATCCTTTGTTACAGCAAGCCGGTGAGATTGACAACTCGCTGTTTCGTTGGGGCAAAGTACTTTGGTTGTGTTGTGCAGGTTCCACGTTGGCGCCGGAATCCCTGGTGTTGCGCAGCACTACCTCTCGCCGCCATCAACCTTCAACGTGCTTCTTGACTCCTACTGGTTCGATAAACCTTGGTTTCTAACTGAGGGAAACTTACTGCTGTACGCATCACACCTTCCACTTGGGGTTCCCAACGGTCGCGTGTTGTACGGGTGTCAAGCTAAATTTCTGGCGCCGTTGCCGGGGAGATCAAGACACGCTGCAAGGGGAGTCTCCACATCCCAATCTCTTTACTTTGTTTTTGTCTTGCTTCATTTTATTTACTACTTTGTTTGCTGCACTAAATCAAAATACAAAAAAATTAGTTGCTAGTTTTACTTTATTTACTATCTTGTTCTCCATATTAAAAACAAAAAAAAATTAGTTACTTGTTTTACTTTACTTAATTACATGCATCTTTTTGTTTCTTGGTCGCTAGTTAGGCATAATGGAAAACAACAAAAATATGAGAGATCTTTATGAACTTTATCTTGAATTAGGACATGATGTGTTTGAAGAGAGAATTAAAAAACCCATGGAACTTTATATGCATGCTAATGGGAATGTTATTAATATGAATGCTTTGAACACCATTGTTGCTAATGCTATGGAAAATTCTAAGCTTGGGGAAGCTGGTTTTGATGAGCATGATATTTTTAGTCCCCCAAGCATGGAGGAGAAAATTTAATTTGATAACACTTTGCCTCCCATTTATGATGATAGTGGTATTTTGGTGCCACCTACTATTGAGGATAAAGTTTATTATGATTATACTATGCCTCCTACATTTGATGATTATGGTGATGAGAATAATAATGATAGCTACTTTGTTGAATTTGCTCCCACTACAATTAATAAGAATGACTATGCTTATGTTGGGAGTAGTAATTATTTTATGCATGAGACTCATGATAAGAATGCTTTATGTGATAGTTATATTGTTGAGTTTGTTCATGATGCTACTGGAAATTATTATGAGAGAGGAAAATATGGTTGTAGAAATTTTTATGTTACTAAAATACCTCTCTATATGCTGAAATTTTTGAAGTTACACTTGTTTTGTCTTCCTATGCTATTCACTTTGTTCTTCATTGACTTGTTTATTTACAAGATTCCTTTTCATAGGAAGCATGTTAGGTTTAAATTTGTTTTGAATTTGCCTCTTGATGCTCTCTTTTGCTTCAAATACTATTTCTTGCGAGTGCATCATTAAAACTGCTGAGCCCATCTTAATGGCTATAAAGAAAGAACTTCTTGGGAGATAACCCATGTGTTTGTTTTACTACAGTACTTTGTTTTATATTTGTGTCTTGGAAGTTGTTTACTACTGTAGCAACCTCTCCTTATCTTAGTTTAGTGTTTTGTTGTGCCAAGTAAAGTCGTTGATAGTAAAGTTCATACTAGATTTGGATTACTGCGCAGAAACAGATTTCTTTGCTGTCACGAATCTGGGCAAAATTCTCTGTAGGTAACTCAGAAAATTATGCCAATTTACGTGAGTGATCCTCAGATACGTACGCAACTTTCATTCAATTTGAGCATTTTCATTTGAGTAAGTCTGGTACCTCAATAAAATTCGTCAATACGAACTGTTCTGTTTTTGACAGATTCTGCCTTTTATTTCGCATTGCCAGTTTTGTTATGTTCGATGGATATTTTGATTCCATTGACTTTCAGTAGCTTTGTGCAATGTCCAGAAGTGTTAAGAATGATTATGTCACCTCTGAACATATATATTTTGATTGTGCACTAACCCTCTAATGAGTTGTTCTAAGTTTGGTGTGGAGGAAGTTTTCAAGGATCAAGAGAGGGAGATGATACAACATGATCAAGGAGAGTGAAAGCTCTAAGCTTGGGGATGCCCCGGTGGTTCACCCCTGCATATATCAAGAAGACTCAAGCGTCTAAGCTTGAGGATGCCCAAGGCATCCCCTTCTTCATCGACAACATTATCAGGTTCCTGCCCTGAAACTATATTTTTATTCCATCACAGCTTATGTGCTTTGCTTGGAGCGTCAGTTTGTTTTTGTTTTTGTTTTGTTTGAATAAAATGGATCCTAGCATTCACTTTGTGGGAGAGAGACACGCTCCGCTGTAGCATATGGACAAGTATGTCCTTAGGCTCTACTCGTAGTATTCATGGCGAAGTTTCTTCTTCGTTAAATTGTTATATGGTTGGAATTGGAAAATGATACATGTAGTAATTGCTAAAATGTCTTGGATAATGTGATACTTGGCAATTGTTGTGCTCATGTTTAAGCTCTTGCATCATATACTTTGCACCTATTAATGAAGAAATACATAGAGCATGCTAAAATTTGGTTTGCATATTTGGTTTCTCTAGAGTCTAGATAATTTCTAGTATTGAGTTTGAACAACAAGGAAGACGGTGTAGAGTCTTATAATGTTTACAATATGTCTTTTATGTAAGTTTTGCTGCACCGCTTCATCCTTGTGTTTGTTTCAAATAGCCTTGCTAGCCTAAACCTTGTATCGAGAGGGAATACCTCTCATGCATCCCAAATACTTGAGCCAACCACTATGCCATTTGTGTCCACCATACCTACCTACTACATGGTATTTCTCCGCCATTCCAAAGTAAATTGCTTGAGTGCTACCTTTAAACAATTCAAAATTTATCACCTCTGATTTGTGTCAATGTTTTATAGCTCATGAGGAAGTATGTGGTGTTTATCTTTCAATCTAGTTGGGCAACTTTCACCAATGGACTAGTGGCTTCATCCGCTTATCCAATAATTTTGCAAAAAGAGCTGGCAATAGGATTCCCAGTCCCAAATTAATTAATAAAAATAGACACTCCTCCATGGTATGTGATTGTTGGACGGCACCCGAAGGATTCGGTTAGCCATGGCTTGAGAAAGCAAAGGTGGGGAGGAGTGTCATCATAATAAAACTAAAATAAAAAGGCACTCCTTCATGGTATGAGATTGTTGGCAGGCACCCGAAGGATTCGGTTAGCCATGGTTTGTGAAAGAAAGGTTGGAAGGAGTGCCACACAAAAATAAAATAAAATGGGAGCCGCTCTTTGAAGGTTTCTCTGGCAAGGGGGTTAGAGTGCCCACTACCATTCGTTGACAACAACAAACACCTCTCAAAACTTTATTTTTATTGCTCTCTATATGTTTTCAAAATCAAAGCTCTAGCACAAATATAGCAATCGATGCTTTCCTCTTTGAAGGACCATTCTTTTACTTTTATTGTTGAGTCAGTTCACCTATTTCTCTCCACCTCAAGAAGCAAACACTTGTGTGAACTGTGCATTGATTCCTACATATTTGCATATTGCACTTGTTATATTACTCTATGTTGACAATATCCTTGAGATATACATGTTACAAGTTGAAAGCAACCGCTGAAACTTAATCTTCCTTTGTGTTGCTTCAATGCTTTTACTATGAATTATTGCTTTATGAGTTAACTCTTATGCAAGACTTATTGATGCTTGTCTTGAAGTACTATTCATGAAAAGTCTTTGCTATATGATTCACTTGTTTACTCATATCATATACATTGTTTTGATCGCTGCATTCACTACATATGCTTTACAAATAGTATGATCAAGGTTATGATGGCATGTCACTCCAGAAATTATCTTTGTTTATCGTTTACCTACTCGGGACGAGCAGGAACTAAGCTTGGGGATGCTGATACGTCTCCGACGTATCGATAATTTCTTATGTTCCATGCCACATTATTGATGATATCTACATGTTTTATGCACACTTTATGTCATATTCGTGCATTTTCTGGAACTAACCTATTAACAAGATGCCAAAGTGCCGATTCTTTGTTTTCTGCTGTTTTGGTTTCAGAAATCCTAGTAAGGAAATATTCTCGGAATTGGACGAAATCAACGCCCAGGGTCCTATTTTGCCACGAAGCTTCCAGAAGACCGAAGAGGAGACGAAGTGGGGCCACGAGGTGGCCAGACTATAGGGCGGCGCGGCCCAGGTCTTGGCCGCGCCGACCTGTAGTGTGGGCCCCTCGTGTGGCCCCTTGACCTGCCCTTCCGCCTACAAATAGCCTTCGTCGCGAAACCCTCAGTACCGAGAGCCACGATACGGAAAACCTTCCAGAGACGCCGCCGCCGCCAATCCCATCTCGGGGGATTCAGGAGATCGCCTCCGGCACCCTGCCGGAGAGGGGAATCATCTCCCGGAGGACTCTACGCCGCCATGGTCGCCTCCGGAGTGATGTGTGAGTAGTCTACCCCTGGACTATGGGTCCATAGCAGTAGCTAGATGGTTGTCTTCTCCCCATTGTGCTTAATTGTCGGGTCTTGTGAGCTGCCGAACATGATCAAGATCATCTATCTGTAATTCTATATGTTGCGTTTGTTGGGATCCGATGAATAGAGAATACTATGTTATGTTGATTATCAATTTATATCTATTTGTTGTTTATGATCTTGCATGCTCTCCGTTACTAGTAGATGCTCTGGCCAAGTAGATGCTTGTAACTCCAAGAGGGAGTATTTATGCTCGATAGTGGGATCATGTCTCCGTGAATCTGGGGAAGTGACAGAAATCTCTAAGATTATGGATATGCTGTTGCCACTAGGGATAAAACATTGGTGCTATGTTCGAGGATGTAGTTACTGATTACATTACGCGTAATACTTAATGCAATTTTCTGTTGTTAGCAACTTAATACTGGAGGGGGTTCGGATGATAACCTGAAGATGGACTTTTTAGGCATAGATGCATGCTGGATAGCGGTCTATGTACTTTGTCGTAATGCCCAATTAAATCTCACTATACTCATCATAATATGTATGTGCATGGTCATGCCCTCTTTATTTATCGATTGCCCAACTGTAATTTGTTCACCCAACATGCTGTTTATCTTATGGGAGAAACACCTCTAGTGAACTGTGGACCCCGGTCCAATTCTCTTTACTGAAATACAATCTCTTAATCTTTGTTCTACTATTTTCTGCAAACAATCATCATCCACACTATACATCTAATCCTTTGTTACAGCAAGCCGGTGAGATTGACAACCTCGCTGTTTCGTTGGGGCAAAGTACTTTGGTTGTGTTGTGCAGGTTCCACGTTGGCGCCCGAATCCCTGGTTTTGCGCCGCACTACATCTCGCCGCCATCAACCTTCAACGTGCTTCTTGACTCCTACTGGTTCGATAAACCTTGGTTTCTAACTGAGGGAAACTTACTGCTGTACGCATGACACCTTCCACTTGGGGTTCCCAACGGTCGCGTGCTGTACGCGTGTCAATCCCCTCTCTCCCTATCTATTCCTTTTTGTGGGCGAAAGCCTTTCTGCTCTTATTAGACAACAGATCATGTCGGGGAATTTGAAGGAGCTGAAAATCACAAGAAAGAGCCCAGGTATTTCTCATTTGATGTTTGCTGATGACACCCTGCTTTTCTTCCAGGCAAACCCTGACCAAGCTACTATTGTCAAAGAAATCCTTTGTAAGTATGAGAGAGGGACCGGACAACTTCTTAGCCCTGCTAAGTGCTCTCTTATGGTAGGACAACACACCACGCCCTGACCAAGCTACTATTGTCAAAGAAATCCTTTGTAAGTATGAGAGAGGGACCGGACAACTTCTTAGCCCTGCTAAGTGCTCTCTTATGGTAGGACAACACACCACGCCTGATGACAGTGACAAGGCTGCGGAAATCCTGAAAGTGGAAGTTATGATTCTAGATGAGAAATATTTAGGCCTCCCTATTCCAGAAGGCCACATCAAGGAAGGTAAGTTGAAATCATCGAAGGAAAAGTTGAGTAAAAAATGTTCTGCCTGGAATGAAAAGTATATGTCTGCTGCGGCAAAAGAGGCTTTGATCAAGTCTGTGGCGCAAAGCATATCTAACCATGCAATGAGCGTGTTTAAATTCCCGGCTGGTTTGTGTGATGACATGAGTAACATTATCAGAGACTTCTGGTGGGGGGATGAAGAAGACAAAAGGAAGGTTCACTGGATGTCTTGGGACAAGATGGCTAAACCAAAATCTCAAGGTGGTATGGGTTTCAAGGACTTAAGAATGTTTAACCAGGCTCTACTAGCAAGGCAAGCTTGGCGGCTGATTAATGCTCCCAATAGCCTCTGTGCCAGACTACTGAAATCTAAATACTACCCCTCTGGCGAGTTATCCGACACAGCCTTCGGTCAAAATGTTTCCCCATGCTGGCAAGGTATCTCCCATGGTCTAGAACTTTTGAAAATGGGTATAGTCTGGAGGATTGGGTCTGGATCCAAAGTCAGAATTTGGAGGGACAATTGGCTACCTAGGGGAAATCATGAACCTATTGGTAAAGCCAGCAAGCAGAGAGTGAAATGGGTCTCTGACCTTATTGACACTAGCACTAGAACATGGGATGAGCCCCTTGTCAGAAGCTTATTCCATCCTCCGGATGCGGATGAAGTTCTAAGAATCCCATTATCAAGCTCAGTGGACGAAGACACCATTGTCTGGGCTCATGAACCAAATGGCATTTTCTCTGTAAGAAGTGCCTACAGGCTCGGCATGCAAGTAGCCAATGATGGAAACCAAAAAGCATCCAGCTCCAACCACATGGGCGACAGACCTCTTTGGAAACTAATATGGAACACTAATGTCCCTCCTAAACTAAAAGTCTTTGCGTGGAAGCTTGCTTCTAATGCTCTTGGGGTCCAAGACCTTAGATGCAAAAGAAACATGGAACTGAAGCCAACCTGTACTATATGTGGCAGAGAACCAGAGACGGCGCACCACGCTGTGATTACCTGCACTAAACCTACTGCTCTGAGACAGCAACTCAGAAAACCTTGGTCTCTCTCAAATGAAGATTTGTTCAAATACACCGGTGAGAACTGGGTCCTCGTCCTTCTGGACCAATGCAATGCCGAGCTGAGAGCAAAACTGATCTTTCTCTGGTGGCGCTCTTGGCACTTGAGAAACAATGCTATATTTGGCGATGGTAAGTGTGGCATACAACAGTCTGCTAATTTTATCCAGTCCTACCTCTCCACTTTTGTGCAGGCTAATTCCCAGGAAGCGGCTACAGATGCTAAAGGGAAGAAATGTCTCTTGCCCCCGAATGCTGAGACCTCAAAGAAGAGAGAATGTACTCAAGCTTGGACAAAACCAAACCCAGGCTGGCTAAAAATGAATGTTGACGCAGGGTTCTGTGCGCAAAATAACACTGGATCCTGGGGTGCCATTTTGAGGGATGCGGATGGGAATGTCATCCTCTCAGCCTGGGGTTTTCTTCAACACTGCCTTGATGCCACTACTGCTGAATGCATTGCTATGTTGGAAGGTGCTAAGGCGATCGTGGCTTATACCCCTTCTAGTGTCATCGTGGAAGGAGACAATGCGCTAGTGATCAATGAATTGAAGCTTGAAGGACCAGGCAAATCAATGCTCTCCAACATATTTGCTGAAACGAAGAACACTCTCCAAATGCTCCCAGGTTTTGAGATCAGAAAAATTAATAGATCTGCTAATGTAGCAGCGCATAGCATAGCTAAATTCGCTAGTTTAGTTGGCTCTGGAGGCTTGTTACTGGGTTCTGTTCCTCCCTGCGTGTTGGACCAGACTCAGATTGATTGTAAGCATATTGATATGTCAAACGATATGTCCTGAGTAATACAAGTCCCATATTCAAAAAAAAAAAATATGGCCATGCATTCCTACATGGTAAATACGGAGTATGTTGAGGCTCATGTCAGGCTACTCTCCTTCAGATTAGAATATTGGTTTGCACCGATCGATGTCATGCAGAAGCAATTGGATTTGGATCTATCAGAGCTGATCGTTTTTCCCTCTCAATAAAAAAAGCTGATCATTTCCTTGTGAATTTGAGAGATGGCGGTGTCAGCATTACGATGGTCTAACTTAGGCAAATTAAACGTGAGATTTTCGCTTCATTTAAGCGAGCAAGTGTCACTAGGAAAAATCTTATACCAGCAGCACGTACTTTGTGCAACCCATAAATTAGCACAACCGGGTCAATTCTAGAGGTGCGCGTTTGGTAGCTCGCAAGTTTCTTGATAGGTCTGGTAGAAACGAAAAATCGGTGTTTAGAAATTTGGAGAGGGTTGTGGCTAAGATGGTTCCGAAATCACTCCCAGGACAGGTCTACAAGGAACGCTAGAATCGACAGTTTCTCCAAGGCTAGACCTGAGCTTGGAAAAAAATCGATAGCAACATGCACGCGGGAGCTCGGCGCGAAATGGCGGGAGAAGGTGAATTTCCGGTGGCATTGCACGTCAAAGCTGGGGTCACCTCCCGCTTTCGGTTTCCTCCTCCATTAGCCCCCACCCAAAATTCCCATTTCTCCATTTTCCACTCCAGTAGTTTCCTTGTACTCCCACATTGTATCCCCGCCGTCCTCTAGAGGAGGAGCTCGTCTTCTGTGTCTCTGGCACCGGACCCACATCGTTGTGTGTAGCTAAGAGAGAGGCTGACATCCTTCTTCTCCGAATCCTGCTCCTATCCATCGTCTGTAACAACGAATGTAAACGACATTGTTCTACTCTACTGTCTGGCCTAGTAGTACATCCATTTACCTAAAACTCCGTAGGGTTAGTTTGGTCATTTCTAATTGTAGCACAATTTGATTAGGACAACCACATCAAACTTCTGCATCACGCCGCAACACTTATCGTTGCTATTCAGGCCTCGATCTTGCTGCTGCACAAAAGAATAATGAGATGTGCTGCCTTTCATCGTCTCACCTACGGTCCAATGGTACCACGACACCAGGAGAGGATGGCAAACCTAAAATACATTTACAACTCCAAAGATGTAGATGCTAACCTGATACTTCGGATGAGAAGAACCCCTTTCTATATACTTGTCAGAACGTTCAGAGAGAGAGAGAGAGAGGACTGCTTCAAGATAGAATCCACACCTGAGTGTAAGAGAAAGTAGCCATATTTTTCCATGTTGTAGGTCACAACCAGAGGCTTAGACTGATCCATATCACATTCCGGAGATCAACTCTATATATCACAAGTGTTATAATCAGAAACATGACTAACTCTTCCTTGCTTCATAGGATTGTATTTCGGCTATCGATGGAACTCGTGTAATAGCAAGGGTGCCCAAAGAACATTCTTCAGTGTTATGGAGGAGGAAGAACTACACCAACCAAAATGTGCTAGCAGATGTGGATTTCAATATGAAGTTCAACTACGTGCTAGCTGGTTGGAAAGTTTCTTCCCATGATGCAAGCATCCCAACTGAGAGCTTACCTAGGCCTGATGGGTTGATGATCTCTAAAGTTACGTTCTACCTTGGGGATGCTAGATATGCATGTCGGCCTGAGATTCTACCCCTCTTCAGAAAAAAAGGTACCATCTCAACGCGTTCATTGAAAGGAACGTGCCCCAAAATGCTAAAAAGTTGTTCAATCTCAGACACTCAAGCCTTAGAGTCAACATCGAGAGGGTTTTTGTTGCATTGAAGAATAGGTTTAAGGCCCTTGACCAAAAACTCTTCCGCACTTACAAGGATCAAGTCAAGTTGGTACTTGCTTGCTGCTATAGCTGGAATGGGCAGCCCGGCCCAAACGACCTGCCCGGCCCGGCCCGAAAACCCTAGGTTGGGCCGAGCCAGGCTTGCACTTCGGGCCACGCTCAGGCCTGATTTTTGAGCCTGAATATCGGGTCGGGCTAGGCTGGGCTCGGGCTTACAGTTTTCATGATTTAGGTAAGGTTCGGGCTAGGCTTTCGTCAGTTCGTGCTACGTTCGGGCTTGATTTATAGGCCCAGCAGTCAGGCCGGGCCGGGTTCGGGCTTGACATTTTAGCTTCGGGCTTTTTTGGGCTTGGCCCGAAGCCCGGCCCGGCCCGAGTTTTGCCTAGGTGCACTTGTTGGATTATTCATAACTAGATTTTAGCTTGGGGTGAAGATGACTACTTCCCATAAATTGTTGTGCCTGTTGAAGTTAAGACCATCCATGGTGTCGAGCAAGGTGACAATAAAGCCTGAAAAAAATCCGAAGCTAGAGTGGGCAAATGCAATATAGCAGGACAAAGGTAATACCACCATATGAGAATAAGAGAAGAAACTCTCCTAGGATCCCCTTGTTGAACTCCCTTATGATTCCATGTTGTACTGTAATGTTAATCCCCATCCGTATTAGTTAGGGACTATGATTATGAACTGTTATTCGTAGTAGCTAGGGACTATGCTTATGAATTGTTATTCGTAATAGATAGAGACTCTGCTTATAAACTGATGAACTGTATGTGTGATGGTGGTGATAGTATGTTTAGGTCACTAGTAGAGAGAAGAGATGACCGCAACCGTTTTCTAGATGTTACCAAACATCCAACGTTGCATCGTCTATGTCATTTGGGCTAGGTTGCAAGCAACCAATCACCAGAGCCTTTGAGCTATAGTGATGCAACTCGGCCTACCAAAAAAATTGCGAAAAGTGGCCCAAAACTCGTTTCGAACATGCTAAGACCAACGGAGCCTGACTAGAGGGAGCCCAAAATCGGTCCAGGTTAACAAACACGCCCGAGAGACATCTCAGGTTTTTTATATGCATGGCAGGTGTGGTCATTCCACGTCCTTTGTATCGGCTCGCACGACAAGGCATCTGTTGTGAAGTCTCATTATTTGGCATTTTTCCGACTGATGAGGTCGAAACCATTTATTTATACTTACTAACGTGGCTGGACATTTCTCCATTGATTGGCGAGGCCATGAGACCATCTCCTTTTTTGTGACCGACTAGCCGGAAATTAATCATACGTCCTCACCGACGAGCATATACCTTCACTATTGGGGACCGACGAGACTGAACACACACATTGAGACTTTGCACTGGATTCCGTGACCGATGAAGCCGGATTTTCGATGCCAAAGACTGACGATGCTTTGGCATACCACCATATATATGGCCACCGTTGCAACTCATACATAATTGAGAACATTTTAGGTATCCAAGATGACTTGACCATCAACACAACTTAATCGGACATAATGTGCTAGATGAACCAACATATATGATTAAATGGGTGGGTCTTACAAGGGCCCCGGGAACTTGCAAGTCCATGATCGCCATTATTTGAAGCTACATACTTGTCGGAGACGCAATATTTGTAATTGTGGTAAATTGTAATTTGTAATCTTGCAAATAATAAGTAAATAAATGCTTTCATATGTTGCATGTCTCCTTCTTTTATTTTTATACAAATGTAGATTGGCATGAATGCAATTTTTGTTCCGTGTTGCACCATCAGGAAAAACCCTTTAATTACGGGGAAACATTTTTTTCACAAAATAATTTTTTAATTTTTTTCTCCCCTCTTTTCTCTTTGATTTTCGTTTTAGCAAACACTTTGATGACTATGCTGGGTTTTTAAGTTACTTCTTTTTGCTAGTACCCATTCTCTGCTATGGCGGCTGAGTATTTCTTCAAATCTCAACGACTTCTTGATTTTTCTCTTCAATTTCTTTAGTAAGTACTCATATGACTCCGATCTTTATGGGCTACGCTACATGGTGGTGTTGGTGTTGGTGGTGGCTCGAGAGTAGACATATATATATTTGTACCAAGCTTTAATACTTGTATTGCTTTTTTCAATTCACAATCATGGCTAATATATTGTGCAAATTTTCAACTTAATTTGTTATGAAAGTTCCGTTATGTTTAATACATGCACATCAATGATATTCACATGAAATTATCTCGATTGTTAGAAACTAATAAAAACAAACGCACATGTCTTTTTGGATTGATTGTTCTCACTTAATTTCATGAATATGGTGTGTATGCATGTGTCTGTATCATTAGCTATGTTGACGGAATTTGTATGCTATAAAAATATCTTAATAGAGGGGTTTCTAGTTTACGATTAGGTGTACTAACTTCAAAAAATATATAGAGTATATAGTAGTGTTTAAGAGGATCTTGTCACCAAATGATTGCCATGATATTGTTTTTTTTCGGTCACATGCATGCGTTGTACATATAACAACGAGTTCCATAATCTTTAGACGATGTGTATATGCTTTGTACTTGGTATTGCAATCCCATTGCTCTATGTAAAATGAAGAGGATAATGACCCTTTGTTTTCAGCTCGGGCCGGGAGTAAGAGGGCAGAAATCAGCCGTACGAGCAAACTAGTCGACCCATTGGACAATTTCGGACCCAAACAACCAACAACTTTCTAGGTCGACTTGGGGAGTAGCATCCCAACCATGAAAGCGGGCCTATTTGACGGGAACGAATGACGTAACACCCATGTTATAAATACTTTGGTAATAGTCATTAGATGTACACCATTAGATCACTAGTAGAAAAAAAGCCTTCCATCCGTCCCCATTAGTTCCCAAAATATACGAACCGTGACTAATGGGCTCTTTAGTCGCGGTTCGGGAGGCGAACCGCGACCAAAGGCCTGGGCCCAGCGCACTCGGTGGCCAGCTGGTGCACAGGAGGGGCTTTAGTCGCGGTTGGCCAGGCCAACCGCGACTAAAGGTGTCCGAAGACCTTTAGTCGCGGTTGGCCAGGCCAACCGGGACTAAAGCCCCTCCCCTACATATACCCGTTCAGCACACTTACTTAGCCATTTGGTGCCACTTTCTTCACAATCTTCACAAGTGGGTGGTGGGTTTGATTTTGGTTCCTCTTATGCACACAAGGTGTTCGATAAAATGCCCGAGAGATTGAAAGAAACATGATATGAAGTGTCCGAGCCACACTTGAGCTTTCTCATTTATTTTTCCTCGATCGCGGTTAGCAATTTGAACCTTTCATGTGTCATTGATAAAATATGCATGTGTGTAGTTCATTGTTTAATTTCTATTATTTCTAGCTAGTTAGTTTAACAAATGCATGATGGTTGATTATATACTTTATATAATAATAATGCAGATGAATCGGCAATGGATGTACGGTAACCGACTCTCCGGTGATTTCACTACGGGTTTGAAAGATTTCCTCGTAGTGGCTAATGCGAACAAGCTGGGGGGTTTTGTTACCTATCCATGGGTTGGCTGTAAGAATCAGAAGGGTTACTCTTCCTCAAGAGAAGTTCACCTGCACCTGCTTCGGCACGGTTTCATGCCAAGCTATAATTGTTGGACCAAGCATGGAGAAAGAGGGGTTATAATGGAAGAAGATGAAGTGGGCTAAGTCATTTTTGAGCACACCGTCCCAAGCCGAGAAGAATATGTCTGACGACTATGGACGTGAACTTCGTAGGCAAGCAGGCATATTGAAGGAGAAGAAAGACTTGGCGGAGAAGCAGGAGAAGAAAGCCTGCTTGGAGGAGGCCGATAAAGAAGAAAGTAAAAAAGGCGGGAAACAAGTTGCCCAGCTCGGGAAACAAAGTAAACAATCGATCGCCCCGCTCATAGTGAAAGCCGCCGGTCCGGATGCTGAACTAATGGACCCCGCTATCATAGCAGCTGCGGCAGCACAGTGAATGACTGTAACGGATGCCAGAGAACAAGCGGACCATATCGGTATGACTCTTCGTGCAGTGTTAGGCCTTGAGGAGGCGCCAATGAGTGAGGTAGTAATTACATATGTGCCGAATGGGCCTCTCGTCGAGCCTGCGCAGGAAGAGGATCTACCTCCACAAATGAAAAATCTGCTGCGTTGGTATAAAGGTTACATAAAAATTAACGCCGGCAAAGAATATATTTATGCGGAAGTTAGACATGAGCATCACTTCAAACATTACTATGTTACAGTTCATATGAGTGAATTGTTCCAGCTGTTCAATCTGCGCGAGCTCGACAAATCTATCATCAGTTGCTACGTTCTGTAAGTGATTTATTTCTACCTCATCTCGTTCATTGCCTGCACTATATATATTGTCCTAACTATATTGTTGTGTACGCTATTATGCAGAATGAAGATTCGGGAAATTTGAATAAAGAACATCCATGATGTTGGGTTCATTGACCCACAAATCGTTAATGGATATGTGTTAGAACAACACCCCGCTGATATGGAGCAAGACATGTGGCTTTTTCTTACAAAGCAGCAACTCAAAAGTCAAATTCTATTTCCTTACCATTTTGGGTGAGTGTTTCTGTCTTGAGCACATTCTCTTTTGTTTACTCCATGCATGGTATGTCTAATCGATGAGTTATACATGACTGTGCATGTATCGTGTCCGCAGGTTCCATTGGATTCTGCTAGTAATTGAATTTCACACCTCCAGAGTTCTCATCTTTGACTCTCTGAATATGGATCCAAAGCTTTGGGTCAACATGAGAAAAATGCTGCAAAAGTAATTATTTTCATTCATTTGCGCTCTATATCGATCGGCCTCTTTCGTTCATTTCCTAATATCAAGTAACTAATAACTCTCTTGTTCATTTAGTTTTCTTTGCCTCGTAGGGTTTGGAGACGATTCACAGATGAAATGGTCGGTGAATTCCAAAAAGAGCTAGACTTTAGAAAGTCACTGACTCGGGGTATGGCTATCCACCGGGGACCAATCTATGTGGATACTATGTTTGTGAGTTCATCCGGAGATACACCTCTGAGCGGAAGCCGTCGGAAACCAACATGCTGAGGAATAACTTCCGAAAGACGCTTAGTTCAGAAGCTCGCTTCTGACCAATTCAAGAGGAACTAGCAGGATTTTTCATGAGAGAAGTCCTCCATCCTAAAGGAGAACACTATTACGAGAACGTAGAACTTCTGATGCCGTAAATTATGTATGGAAACTTGTTCAAGATTGTATATGGTCATCAGATATATTGAATATATATTGTATATTCTACTTGAATTCTTCTTGGTTCTAATTTCAAATTTGTTTGAAATTGTACATTCATATGCATTTATATAGTACCGTAGAATATGTGTACTGAAACTTCTTCAAAATTAAAATAAAACACAAAATAAAATATAAAAGAAATAAAACAATACAAATTAAAAAGAAACCAGATTTAGGGGGGGGGGGGGCTTTAGTCGCGGTTGGCCAGGAGAACCGCGACTGAAGGACCTCCGCCCTGACGCTCGTCTGCCGCCCACGTGGACGGGACTTTAGTCGCGGTTCGTAAGGAACCGCGACTAAAGGGGAGCTTTAGTCGCGCATATTTAATCCCGGTTGCGCAACCGGTATTAATGGAGGTTGCGAACCGGGATTAAAGGCCCTTTTTCTACCAGTGAGATGCCCAAATTAAACGGTTAAGGATATCTAAGATGCATTTGAAAATAAATGGAGCATATGCTCACACGAGTCAAAACACCACTCCCCCTCACCAGAGACACACCAACAATATAACTTAAATAGCTGCATAATTAGATTAGTTTGCTGGTTCTATGTGGTGCATACAATTGGTATGTTGTCAGAATACTCAAGGAAAAATGGACCTTTTCTTTACCTATATATTTACTCTTGGATGTATTAAATATTTACTAATAAAAACTAGTAATATTTTTGGATTAAATAAGAAGTTGCAGTTAACACATGTTGTTAATAATAAATGTGCATGGGCCTCTACACCTTGAGACCTAGGTCGACGGCCCTTTTTGCCCATCCCATGGGCCAGACTTGGATGTTTTCTCTTTTTTTCCCATAGTTTTTCTTTTTGTCTGATTGTTTTGCTCTTTGAGATGTTGTTTTCTCGTGAGGTAGTTTTTTTTGATTCTCATCCATAAGTTTTGTTTGGTGTCTTCACTACACGTATGATGGTTGGATATTATCCTTTTTTCCATTTTTTTCTCTTTCTCCACCCTAGTGACAGTTACTCTAACCAGAAATAACAAGGAGAATCATGTTCCTTTGCACTATTGCAAGACATGACCAAGATATTGGAAATGTGAAAAGAAGGAAAAGCTCTTGAAGCCAAATACCTCATAAATGGGACAAAAATGATAATTTGCTGACACAACGAAAGATAAAGGGGTTTGCCCTGAAATTGCACGATTCCTGTTTTTTTGTTGCATTGTGTGTGTAACTTGGTAGCTCAAAACAAAATGGCAGAAATAGCACTAAATACCATATGACGACCACCATAGCATAAAAGGATGGTAAATATATGCTGATATGTGCATACATATATATACACTCGTTCAATAAGTAGCATACTAGCATTGGAACCGAACCATTTATTCATTGCTTCCATTTGCCCTTCTCAGTTGTGTCGGGTGAAAACAAATATACATATTCTATATTTCAATGTACTTCTTTTTGATAGCACACAGAACAAATATCTTCAATTAATGATGTTCGCCACCTTCTCGAGCAATTACTTATGCTCAATCTTTTTTTTCCGGCAACGCTAGCAGCCATCCTTCATGATACAAAAATATAGGCACTTGGCAAAACTGACATCAGGCAAGAGTAGTTGTTCGTCTTACCATTTTGCAAAACTATTTAAAAATCTAATACAAGGGTTCGGCGCCACCGAGGATGGCAGCAAACTCGTGTAAGTTGGCGCCAACGTAACACGACGTGGAAGTAGGCCGGCCCCAGGGCAGTGGCGCCGTACTACCAAGTACCAATAGTGCTCCAGTGTTGCTGCTCAACCTAGATGCCAGGTTTTGAAATAGTTTTGCCTAGTCGTTATTAGACAAGAAATAAATTTTGCGCAGCGTCATTTATGTCCTAAATTTTTTATTCCGAAGCTGCGCTCGTTCCGGGTCGTGACCATGCATCTTGGTGCATATCTTTTGCTCCGAAAGAAAGGAGGTTACTTGGCAATGACATAGGAAGGTTCCAATAGTTTCCTTTGGGTGTGCCTGCCCAGCACCCTGAATGAATGGCACATGAGCTGTGCAGCACTTTGGAGGAGGAGAAAAGGCCATTTCGCCTGCTCCCGATCGCCATGCGTACCCAGATCAATCAGAATACGCACTACCAACAACGTTCTGCCGCCATTGTTTAATCTCTGTAGCTAGCTAGTTGGTGGCCTAATCCATCACGTTTGCCTCATCTCTCGTCCACTGCCACTAAACCAATGCGCAATGCTCAACCACATGCAGTAAGAAAGAAACAGAGACCGATTTTCCAGACCCAAATTGTGCAAGAAGAAACCTGAAGCGCGTTCCCTTTGCCTCAGCACCTAGAGCACCGGGAGTCTACGGTGAAGGTGAAATACTCAAATTTCCATTGATTCTGGCTGACATGGCGCTCGAGTCACCTCCATTCTACTGCCATTTTGGCGCGTTCTCGACCGGGCGCATGCACAGGTTGCGGGCGGCGACTTCCACGGCGCAGCGTCGGCGTGGCGAGGGGAGCGTGTCCCGACGCGCCGGTGCGGTGTCAACATCGGCGGCCGCCTCGCCATGCGTGGCCGTATGCGCGCATGCACCCGTGTCTGGACCCTCTCCTCCCCAGCACCAGGGCTAGACAACAAAACGCAGCGCACATCACTACTAGCTCACTCACACTGATAAACTCAGGCAGGTGGAGCAGCCGATACCATTATGAGTTTCTTGTACGTTTTCGGGCGTCACTCTCCATATAAAAATTTCCGATTCCAGAAGCGACCGACGTCGTAGTGTATGTGGTAGCCGGTCTGAAGTGCCGCGCAGGGTCAGGGACGAGAGGCACAGCCCACCGACTGACAATATGCTCGCACATGCGGCACAGCTAGCTCATACGGGTCGGGTCAAAAGGATTACGATGACCGGATGGCCCCGCTCGTCGGTGTGCCGCCAGCCAGCCACCCAGGGTTGGTGCTCCAGACGCCGTGTTTAAAACGCCGCACCCACCACCGCTCTCCTGTATCCATTTCTTCTTCCTCCTCCACTTCTCTTCAGTCTTCAGAGCCCAGGCTCCATCGAAGAAGGTGACGGCCGACGACGCCTCCGGCGGCGCCATTGATATGGCGGACAAGGTAACACCGCTCGCTGACCGACCATTCCTTCCTCGTTACTGATGCTTCGATTTCTTCATGGTGTCTGAATTTTCTTCAGTCCAAACGTCCACGCCCTGTCCGGCGAGTAAATTTACAGGGCCCCCTTCTGTAGTTTTGGATTCTGATCTGTGATCTTCCTTCAGTGTTAGCTCCTCTCTCGTTCGGAAAATGACTGTTGTTCCTCTAGTTCCGAAACAAACTGTCATAGTACTCGATAGAGAAGGTTGTCAGTTAGAGATTTGCTTGTAGCTTTCATGGAGGCGACGTTCCTGCCTCAAGCTTCACAGGTCGTTGAAGTGCCCAGTACTCAAACCGGAAATGCCATACGAAATGAAGTGCGTAGCAAGCAAAATCTCTGACTCTGACCCTGGCTCCTTGCCTTATTTTCCTTCCGATTTTTCCTTTTCACCAACCGCTTTCCTGGGAAAATGAAGAAGCCACGCTGTCTTTTCTTCCTCTGTATTTTTCCACATAATTTTTCTTTCTGATTGACACTCCAAAAGTTCAGTGCTCCTAGTGTCACCTTCACCTTTCTATGTAAACTTCCGAGCACTAAAACCAACTGTTTTCAATGAGAAATGTGTGTTTCTTTCCACTCAAAATTACATGTGTGCCGGTTCATGTTTGCCCACTGAATTTGTGAAGAAACGATCTTCTTTGATCCTACAAAGATAAACAACCCCCTTCACCAATATTATTCAATATTAGGACAGTTCATCGGTTATAGTCCCAGTAGACAGTTAACAAAACATTAAGTAACGCTCTGGCTGAAGAATAAGATTCAATTGATTCCCTTCTAAGGACAAAATTAAGCACTTCCAACTATAACTGACCATGTGAGCGAGCCCTTCTGGAAGCAGTCTCACCTGGTACTACAACTGTTATTAGGTTCAGTTAACTCTGAATTAAGAATTGTCAAGTACTGCTACGAGTGTCACTCCTGGATCTACTTTTAATACTCGTTTGAACTTTCAACTGCGTTTACCTCCATTTAATCCCCCCTCGATCTCATCGCAGATCTCCACGGTTGTCCTCAAAGTTGACCTTGAATGCGCGCGATGCTACAAGAAGATCAGGAAGGTCCTTTGCAAGATCCAAGGTATGTAGGACTTCACTGCCATCACCAATCACCAATCAGTCAATCACCAATGCAGATAGAGACTGAAGCTATATTCCAGCTAGCTCTGCCCACACTGTGTGCGCACACCACTTGCCTGGCCTCTCTCGTGGCAGAGCCCTGTAACCCCTGCTGACACGTGGGTAGTGCATTTTACCCGTGGCTGGTCCCACGTGTCGGGGAAATTACCGTGAGCCAGGGACAAGCTGTAAAAAAACTTGACTGTGCATGGCTGGCTTGTGCTTGTGCAGACAGGATGAACATCAAGACCATCTCCTTCGACGAGAAGAGCAATGCCGTGACGGTGTCCGGCCCGTTCGACGCCGAGAAGCTCTGCAGGAAGCTCTGCTCTGAGGCTGGCAAGGTGATCAGGGAGCTGCATGTCAAGGGCAAGGAGTCCAAGGACGGTGGGGGTGGCGAGAAGCCGAAGGCTGCCAAGGACGCCGGCAAGGCTGAGAAGGACGGTGGCAAAGCCGAGAAGGACGGTGGCAAGGCCGAGAAGGCCAAGGACGACGGCGGCAAGCCGGAGAAGGCGGACAAGAAGGACGGAGGCGAGAAACCCAAGGACGAGAAGCCGGAGAAGAAGGTCAAGTTCGTAGACGCGGCCCCGGCCGCGGACGCGAAGCCCGGCAAGGGCATGCCGCCGCTGCCACCCGGCATGACCAAGGCCGACCTCGCCCCGCTCCTCGAGAAGATGATGCAGGCCAAGCAGGCCGGGCAGGGCGGCGGGCCCCAGCCGCCGCGCGGCGAGCCGATTATGATGGTGCCGCCGCCTGCTGCAGCGGCGCAGGGGGTGGCCGTGCCGTCCATCTGGCCAGCGCCGGCGGGTGCCATGTCATGCTACAGCTACGACCCGGCGGGATACGGCCAGCCATCTTACTACGGCGGCGGCGGATGCGGCAGGGGTTGCCAATGCGCCTCGTGCTACAAGCCGGCGCCGCCGGGAGGGTACTACGGCGTGCCGGTGCACGACCACCAGGGCTGGTACAACCGGCAGCCGTACTACCAGCAGCAGCAGCAGCCGTACTGCAGCGAGGACCCCAACGCCGGGTGCAGCGTCATGTGATGGTCGATGCCATGGACAGACATGGCAATCAGTGTGTGCGGTCACTCTCCACTCGCTCATGATCATGGCCCGTGTTATGAAAAATCCCAAGCTCTTCTTCTTCTGTCGACGTCTCTTTGTTAATTTATGTCCATTCGTTTTTGTTTATCTAGGAGTTGAGTTGTGCATGTGAACAGAAGGGTCGAGTGAGTTGTTATGTTCTTGGAGCCTAGCTTGGTTTCCTTTCGTGGCTGTCATAAACAAATATGGATCACTAGTAGTAGTGATTAAGTATATATTTAGATGGAACATGTTGACTACTCTTAATTTTGATATTGAACATGGACATGTTATGATCATTGCGCTCGATCAAATCCATGTGACTGTACTAGTGCAATACAGTAGGTCAGTTCTCACCTGTCAGCTAAGTTCTGAAGAACTTGTGTGGCAGCTCCTGATCAATGATGAGTGATAAAATTCTGTGTGACATGTGAGCATGTTCTGATCAATAGTGGGTGATATCAGTTTTTTTTTTTTTGAAACGAGGGCAAAAGCTTTGCCCTAATCTATTAATTAAGAAGAGTTTTACAAAAGTAACCAAAGTTATTACAAGGGATTACTCTCCCGGCATGATGTTGCACAAATGCTTGGCACCCGCCCTAACCCACAAACTAGCCTCGGCTTTAATCTTGTCGATAGAAACATGAGAGGGTGTATGCTTGTTGCGGAAGACCCTCGCGTTGCATTCATTCCAAATTTTCCATGTGATTAGAAGAGTGAGCGAGGAGATAGCCTTCGAAACAGAGGAAATGTAAACGCGACCCCCGCGTCGTCCTCCCTGGGCGGCTCGGGGGAACCCTAGCGAGCGCCGCCGCCGGGGCCCCCCTCCCCTGCTCCCTCCCTCCGCCGCCGGAGGAGTCCACCGGGCAAAGCCCGCGCTGGAGGACGGCGGCGGCGGGGTTCTCTCGCGCGCGCGACGGCCTCGATGCGCGGCGGGAGCCCGCGGTGGTGGGAGAAGGCTCGGCCTCGGCGGCTCGCCGGCGTGGCGGCGGCCTAGCTCGGCCTCGGCGGCTCGGCCAGCGTGGCGGCGGCCTGGCTCGGCCCCCTCCGCCCCGGTGGTCCGGCGGCGCGCGGCGGGCGGAGCTCCGGCTCCTCCCGGATGTGGCGGCGGCGACGCGGCGGCTCCACTGCTGCGATCCGGCGAGGGTGGGCGGGGTGGCGGCCCCTCTCCCCTGCTTCTTCCTCTGCGGGTGGTGGTCGGCAGGTTGCTGCTGGTTGCTCGTCGCGGCGGCTTCCCGAGGTGCCAGATCTGACCGTGGCGGGCTCGGTTCGATCTGGCCCGTCGGTTCCTGCCAGCGGTGAGGTTGGTGGTCCTACGTGGTGTGGCGTCGTCGCCGCGTGGGAGGTGCTTGTGCCAGTGGTTCGCAGGCCGGCGGTGTTGTGGGTCTCCCTCATCTCCGTTCGACAACGTGGGAGTGCGGAGGTTCGGCTGCTCCGAGCGAAAGCTGATGGCGCGGCAGCTGCGGATGTCGCTATCCTCTTGGGGGCCTTCATGGAGCCTTCGACCTCCTCCGCCCCCGGAGCATAGTTTTCGGGCGAAAGCCTAGGCCGTGTTGTGCAGGGCCGGACGACGGCGTCGATCCACGTCGCTTCCCTCTTGGGGGCGTCGTCTTGAAGACTTTGTTCCCCAGCGTGCTTTCCTGAGGCTGGACTCGCACGGCATCGCGGCGGGTGGCCGGCGATGTGTGAGGTCCGTGTGGTGGCTTGTGTGGCAACGATGGCGGTGTTGAGCGATGGTTTGGTAGCGTCAAGACCTTGGCTTCGGCGAGCGTCCGAGTTTCTTTGTCTTGCGCTTCGCTTGCGGTGGAGTCGGAGCTGCTATGGTTTGTCGAGAGTCTTCATTTGTGCAGCGTACAATGACCTGCAGGGTGGCCCTCTGGCGATGATCTTCCTCGGCGCAGGTCTTGCGCTTATCCTCTTCAGAGCTCGTCATCAGAGTCGGAGCTGTCTGTTGCTTCACGAGGAGTCGCTTGTTTGGCGTTGGCCGGCTTGAGCTTCACGGTGCCGCTTCGGCGAGGTCTTGGTGGTTGGTTCTTCGGTGAAGTCGGAGTCGCTGAAGAGTGATGACGATGACGTTGAAGGTCAACCGCGATGACTTCTCGCTTCGGCGGCCTGTGTATCTTGTGTGGGTTGCCAGGGTGGCTCTGTGTCCCTGCGGCGGTCGTGCTCCATGACGGTCGACGGGGCACTTGTTTCGGTTTTCGGCCGGTTTTCCGCTAATAAACTGGCCAAATTCTGTACTTCTTCTTTATTAATGAAAATGGCAAGTCTTTTGCCTCGTTTCAAAAAAAAAAAGGAGATAGCCTTCCTACTAGGAGTGGTGCCTCCCGCCATCATGTTTCACCAATGCTCAATGGAGAGGCCGGCCCATTGTGTTAGATGGATGGATGGAATGCCAATCCACTCCTTGATGGCGACTCAAATCCGATCGGTGTATCGGCACTTGATGAAGAGGTGGTCAACGGTCTCAAGAGTTTGGTTGCAAAGCGGGCAACGGTCACAATTGGCCAATCTCTAGCTTGCAAACGGTCCGCCGTCCAAATCCTATTTTGCATGAGGAGCCAAGCAAAGAACTTGACCTTCGGGGGCGTCCAAGCCTTCCACACCATCTTGTTCATGTTTGAGGCAATGGAGCCAAGGAATTGAACCTCATACGCGAACTTGGAGGAGTATTCACTTGCCGTAAGCTTCCAAACTATGTCATCCTCCACATCCTCCCGGAGTTGAAAGTTGTCAAGAAGGACCCATAGCTCCACAAATTGCTTGAGTTGCTCCATGTTGTTGATTTTCTCCAAATCGATCTTCTTCACCCAATTATTGTTGCACAAGGCATGGTGGACTTTCCGATTCTTCCGCTTGGAGATTTCGAAGATTAAAGGGGCAATCTCAATTGGTTTCCTATTGTCCAACCATGGAGAGTGCCAAAACGGGGCCTTATGCCCATTGCCAATAGTGATAGAAGTTGATGCATAGAACACCTCCATGTCCTCCATAGAACAAGGATTCCCGGAGCCTACCCATATTTTGTCGGGGTCTTTCCACTCTAGCCATGGCCACCGTAGCCTAAGGGCCCTTGCAAATTTTTCCATGTGTAGAATCCCAAGCCCTCCAAACATCTTGGGGCGGCACACCTTCTCCCAATTGACCTTGCATTTAGCCCCCGTCGTGGTGTCCTTGGCGAACCAAAGATAAGCCCTTTCAATTTTTTTGATGGACTTTAGAGTGCCCGGGGGAAGCATAAGAGGTGTCATATAATAGGTAGCTTGCGAGGCAATGACGGATTTGACCAAAGTCACGCGGCCGGCGGTAGCAACAAGTTTCCCACACCAAGTTGGGAGTTTCCCGACGCACTTGTCTTCAAGGTTTTGGAAATCCACCCTCTTGAGGGACCACACCGAAAGTGGGAGCCCCAAATATTTCAAATGGAAGCAAGCACGTGACGCCGGCAAGCCCGAAAGAAACTCATCAAGATCAACTTGGCTACACCGAATTGGAACCACCGAGCTTTTTTGGAAGTTGGTGCATAAACCGGTCACATGACCAAAGCCATCAAGAATGGTTGCTAAGTTTTGGATGTCCTCCTTGATGGGCGCCACAAAAACGGCTGCATCGTCCGCATATAGCGATGTCCTAAGGATGTTCCCGCGACCTCGGAGCTTGTGGAGGAGGCCGTTATTGGTGGCATGTTCCAAGATTTGCGTGAGCGGGTCAATGGCTATCACGAAGAGAAGCGGTGAGAGCGGGTCGCCTTGGCGTAGCCCACGACCATGAACTATGGGAGTGCCGGCAATCCCGTTGAGAAGGACCCTCGAAGTAGAAGTTTTGAGGAGCGCCGCAATCCAATTTCGGAAGCGGCAAGGGAAGCCCCTTCTTTGAAGCAAGTCAAAGAGGTATTCCCACCGGACGGTGATATCAGTTTAGCTCTTAAGAATTTGGGTGGCATGTCCTGATCAATATGCGTGCATAGATGTTGTTTTTCAGTCTTAATATATAATCAATCGAAATTGAACCAAATGCTTTAAGAGCATGTATGTTCAATGTGTTTTTTTTCATTGGTTGGCCAGTTTGATTTGTCTTATGAATCAGGTATGCCTAATCACATAACAAATCAATCACAAGAGTTGAGATGTGCATGTGAATAGAAAAGTTGAGTTGTTAGTAAGTTCTTGGGGCCAAGCATTGTTTCTTTTCATTCAGACGGTAGCAGTGATATCCACCAACCCAACCCACCCCAACCCTAACCCTCCCGCACCCCACCTTCCGCCGCCGCTGCCGGTAGCGCCGCTGGGGCAAAGTCCCTCGAGGCGTGGCAGCGGCGGGGGCCCTTCCTCGTCGCTGCGTGGGGAACGACGGCCGGATCCCACCTCCTTGACGCATGGCGGAGCAGGCGCGCGGTTGGGATGGGCGACGACGGCGGCGTTCCTCCTCCCGTCGGTTGTCCCCTGGCGGACTGGCCGGCACGGTTGGGATGGGCGGCGCTGCGGTCTCCCTCCTCCCGTCGGCTCTCGCAGCACTCCGGTCGGGGCTGGTGGTGGGCGGCGTCTAGGCCCTCGGTCTGCGCCATGCCATCCACCCCCACCTCTCATCGGTGCGTGGAGGCGATCTCGGGATTTCTCGGTGACACGAGGGCGCCCGGGGCAGCACCCTTGGGTTCGACGGAGGAGGTGGCCTCTTCTTCGCCGGAGAGGGCCGGCCTGCGGTTGGTGGTGGTGGATCTTTGATCTATCACGCGATCCGGTGAGATGGAGGAGCATGGAAGCCAGCGTTGGTGTCGCCGGTGGAGGTTGGATTGGCCAGCCCGGGATGGTCGCCAACGTGGGGGTCCGACCTGAATAAAGGCGGCGGTCCTAGGGCCTCTCTTGCGTGAAGAGGAGGACCTACCGGAGGCCTAGACTCGTGATCTGGCCGGTGGGTTGAGTTCCGGAAGGCTCCGCCGGCGAATGTAACAGTGCTTTGCTTGGAGTTTGCTGGATCGGAGGTATTCGGTCGTGCGCACCCATGCATTTATTCCGACTGTTTGGTTCTGGAGGGAGCGGCGCGAAGCTCTTTTTCTGTGTTGACATCAAGTGACTATGGATCCATGATGAAAGTCGGAAGAAGAGAATTTCATGAAGGCCGGAGGGGAGGACCAGCTAAGGGAGGTTCAAGTCTCCGCGCTGTTGAGGGGCTTGCTTGGTGTTCCGGGCTTCACAACAGCGGTATGAAAGTGGGGGCGACAACACAGGTGAAGTGCAGAGTCATACCTTTCAGGGTGAAAACCCAAGGTCTGGCCTTAACTGGTTGTGCCTGGCAATGACCTCGGTGGAGGCATTGTTTTGAGAGCGGGCACTATCTTCAGGGTGAAAACTTAAGATCTTTGATCGGGCGACGACGGTGTTTGAGCATTGTTTCCTTCTTGGAGGCGTCGTTTTTTTGGAGAGTCTGTAATTCAGGTGTTGTCATGGCGGTGGATGTATTGCTGTTGTTAGGCCCGAGATACTGTAGCGAGACTTTTGTTTCTTAGTTTTTTTTTTCCTTTTTTTGGCTGTGTGCATCCGTAGTGCCATTAGGGTGGTGCGTTGTTGCAGAAGCTGGGTGTAATTGATATCTCTTGATATTAATATACTTCCTTTATCGAAAAAAAAAGTAGTAGCTAAGTGTAAATTTAGATGGGACAGGTTGACCACTCTTAATTTTAATCCTTAATGTGTTCCGATCATTACGCTCGATCAAATCCATGTGACGGTAGCACACAAACAGCACGTCAGTTCTCACTTGTCACTTTGTCAGCTAAGTTGTGAAGAATATGTGTGGCATGTCCTGATCAATAATGATTGTATTCTAAAGAATTTGGGTGGCATGTCCTGATCAATACGGCGATGCCTAAATGCATATTGATTTTCAAGTCACAAAATAAATGTTTTAGTTTTATTTTCGAGATTAATTTTTTTTTTCGATATGGGTGCGATGCCCCGGCCTCTGCATCAAGCGATGCACACAGCCATTTATTTAAAAAAGTAATGTAGACAAGATTACTTATTACACATGAAAGTGTGCCAAAGGTGCAACACTACAAACCAGCTAAAAGTGAAAAGTATATAAAGCTAGCCATCTCGAATCCTACTAATATGACGCCATCCAGTAGCCTGGAAATAACAGTCCTGCGTGACTTTGAGCAGACGGCTGCATCCAGTATCCATAATACCCCGCTGGTCCTCCGGAAGCATATACGCCCATAGTTGTATCCATTGCGCCGCACGAAGAATAACCTGCAAAAAATTTGTTCCCTTCTGTCTGTTAAAAATAATATCATTTCGGCTAGTCCAAATAGACCAACATATTGCCGAAATACCAATCCGTATATGAGCCTTATCCTCTTTTTTAACACCATTTAACCAATTACCAAACATATTAGTTACATTAGTCGGTGGTGGAATATTGTAAGCAAAATATATCATCCGCCAAACAATTTTAGCAAAAGGGCAATGAAGAAACAAATGATCCACAGTTTCATTACTGTTACAAAAACAACATGTTTGACTTCCTGTCCACTTTCTCTTCACCAAATTATCCTTTGTAAGCAAAACTTTATTACTAAGAAACCACATGAATATCTTAATTTTAAGAGGAATTTTAATCTTCCAAAGATATGTCCGTAAGAATCTAGTATGACCATTCATAAGATCCATATACATAGATTTAACAGAGAATAATCCACTATCAGTTAAATTCCAAATAAATTTATCTGGTTCATTTGTTAACTGAATATTCATTAGCCGTTGACATAAGTGTAACCAAAGATTATACTTATATACATTAAGCGTTCTCCTAAAACCAATATTAAGAGGATGCTCGGCCAAAACTGTAGATACTAGCACATTTTTCCGTTGGACTATATTGTACAAAGACGGATATTGGAGAGAAAGTGGAAGATCACCGAGCCAACTATCTTCCCAAAAGCGTACTCTCGTTCCGTTTCCAACCTTAAAGGCTCCTCTTTTGAAAAATTCATGTTTAACCCGCATGAGACCCTTCCAAAAAGGAGAATCCGTGGGTTTGGCCTCAATTTGTGCTAAAGTTTTATTCTTGATATATTTATTATGTAATATCTGTTGCCACATCCCATCTTCATGTAATAACTTGAATAACCATTTACTTAATAAGCACATATTTTTCAGTTCAAGTACCTCGATTCCCAAACCCCCCTGATCTTTGGGTCTACAAATTATATTCCACCTGGACAATCTATACTTCTTTTTATCATCATCGGACTGCCAAAAAAACCGAGAACGATAATAATCAAGCCTCTTTCTTACCCCCTTAGGAATTTCAAGAAAAGATAACATGAACATAGGTAAGCTTGTAAGCACCGAATTTATGAGGACAAGACGGTCCCCATAGGATAACATTTTACCCTTCCAACATCCTAGTTTCGATGCAAAACGATTCTCCACTGCATGCATGTTATTTTCAGGTCTGTTCAATGTGTTTTTGTTCATTGGCTGGTCAGTTTGATTTGTCTAATGGATCAGGTATGCCTAATAATCAGATAAGAAATAATTAAGACGGCCAGTATCTTCACGAAAAAAAGCATGGATTATCTTAATCAGGACACCAGTCACTCATTATCGATCAGGACGTGCAACCTCTGCCTCCCGGGAACAAGAAATCGTGAGTTAGCTTAATCAACTCCAGCCTGGTACAGACTGACAGCGCAAGCGGAAGCAAGATTTAAATCGTCCTGTGAAAAACACAGCAAGCTTTTAGTCAGAAAAGGTATAATCATGGAAGCTGCTGGGCCGGCTTCTCTCTGTTTTGGATGCGTAAAGCTGGACCTCGTATTGCAAAGGAAAATGTCTTCTAAAAGGCTTATGTTGCGAATAAATGTCGCCTTCTTTTGCGGTGTTTGATTGATGCTGCGAGCTACTGTCGCCAGATAAACTGATGATTCCCTATGACATGCACTTAAAGAGAGATTTTGGTACTATATCCTATCTTAGTACTACATCTGAACCACAATGCATGAACAGAAGAAGAATCTCCGAACAGGACTGAGTTAAACGGTACCTGCCGAACCGCACTACTCGGGAAGTGATCCCATCGGCTCCACCGCGAGGCCTCTCCTATCGGCTCATCCTCCACCGCTGCCGTCGGCTCCCGCTGCGGTAGCGGCGGCACCCCGCTCCCGAAGGGGTGGGGGACCTCCGTCATCGCGAATTGCGGCAGATTTAGGTGTCTAGGGCGACAACCCATTTTTTTCGTGGTGATGGTTGCTGCGTCGCCCGCTTGGGTGGCATGGTGTTTGGCCTGGGGGCTTCTCGTGGGCTTCCGGTGACACTCTTTCGTCCAGCGTGTGGCGATCGAGTCATATAAGTTGATTCGAATACATGAAGTAGGGTAGAGGCCCTAGTGGTCTTTTTTCGCAAAATTCGTCGATCTACCTGCTAGCCATCGTCGATCTAAACATCGACGAGTTCCAAATGTCTCCGCTGGCGGTCTTGAGGATTTCCGTATGGTGCTCCTCGAACTATGGATTCGATGGGATCCGTCTGTGTGCGTCTACAACTTTCATACTGCGGGGCTTCACGGGGGCATGTCACGAAGCTCCGCTTTCCATTAACACCATGTCACATGTCAACGCCTGAGATTTCCATGTTGTTGACAGAGGAGGAGAATGTCAAGACGGCTATTGGCGGAAGCAGAGTCCTGTATTGACAAACACATTGCTTCACATGTTGTTGTGTAGGCATGGGCTATGGCTACATGACAATGTTACGGTCCGAATCGCACATGTGCATATGAGCCTAGTGATTGGTGCTTTACAGCAGCGACCCTCGACGGGGGAGGCAGTTCAAAGGGATCTTAATTTTGGTGGTGTAAACCGAGTCTCGATATCCAAGATAAAAACATAGGTTTAGCCTTTATTGCTTATACCTAGCAGTGTTGATATCCTTGTTGAAAGCATTGTCGAGAGAGTTCAGATTTTATCCAAAGTGAAAACCTGTAATCTTTAATCGGCTCATGCGCTTGTGCATTGTTCCTTTTTGTAGCCATCACTTTTGAAGAACCTCTTCAATACTATGGGTATTGTATTGGTGGTTAAAGTTTGTCTAGTGCGAGTGATTGACTATTGCAACGATACCTTCTTTTTTTCTTTTTCTTGTTTGCTATGTGCATCTTTGATACCTTGTCTAATTTTTCACATTGTGTTAATATATCTTGTCTTGATATTAACATATATGTTTTATGGAAAAAACATTATGATCTAGAACTGAGAAGAAGGTTCATCCAAAACTGAGAAGCAATCGTATCTCTCCAGCTGCCTAGCGGTGACTCAAATCTCAAATGTGTGGGAAATAAGAACAGCTTAGGTTGCCGGCTTGCCGCAACCACGGTTATAAATGTAAGTGGAAACGGCAGCTCACGACACCATGAACCCACACACATTTAACTTTCTAAATAGACAACCAGTAAAAAAAAAATTCATGGTGGCCATTCACGGTTTTCCCGCTACCGCTGCAGCGCCACTCTCGACCCCCTCCATGACGATGGAGGCAAGTGCCGCCTCATCCCACCCTCCCCCCCCCCCCCCCCCCCCCCCTCAACTCTACTTCTCCCAAGGAACAACACCACCACCGCGCGCCCCATCCCTCTGCTCCCACCCTCAACCCCTCTTCTCCAGCCGCCTCCAACCCCTCCATTAAGAAGCCGGTGTCCGGTGAGATTTGTGGGGGACAACATGAGCCCATCCATGTTTGTGAGGAGAAGGACGGCAGTCCGGTTTGGCAGGAGCAGGACGGCAGCCAGATTCGGCACAAGAAGCTGTCGAATAAGATGAGATCATGATTACGATTTTCATGGCGACCTCGATCTAGTTATACATGTTGAGATTTTCCACATGTACAGGGACGGTCCATAGATTTCAGGGGCCCTAGGGCGACACAACCCCATGGGCCCCTTGCTCACAGTGCCGAAGCTTTCCTAGGGTAGGGGGCCATGCCCCCCTACTCTAGAGATATCCTTAGATATTTCTATTTATATAATTTTTTAAAATTGTACTCAAAGTTCAAGCATGATTGGTGCTTTGGGCCCCTTAACAATCTCCATCAAGCGTGCAACTTTGGTCACACACAAAATACTTAAAAAAATATTAGTATTCCGGAAGAGAAATATTAGGGTAATGCAATAGAAAACTAGATAATATCTACATTTGGAAGAGAAATATTAGGGTAATGCAATAGAAAACTAGATAATATCTACATTTGAAAGATCCATGGTCTTCAGAATCTCGGTGAAAACATTTGAAACTATTTATTTATATTGATCGACCTAACTATATTCCATGATTCCTAACCCTACCAATAGCTACTTGTGTACATGTGTATATATATGTGTGTGTATTTATAGAATTAATCACAGAAAATTATGAGTGTCGATGTTTTCCTACACATTTGGGAAGGCCGGAGAGAAATTATGTCATCGGGGAAATTATTTAGAATTATTCAAGTATTTTTTTTTGTTAAAAAGAGTCGGATTAGAGACATAGTAAGCTACAGCTTCGGCCTTCCATATTTTATAAAATCGTTCTAAACTGTACGACCTAGAGAGTAAATGTTAAAATATTTGTTTTCGTAAGAGGAGTCAGAATAGAGGCACGGTAAGCTGCAACTTAAGATATCTCTATTTTCTAGTAAAAATATACATACAAATACACATTTGGATGGTTGATTTCACGCGTGATATTGGACATCCGGGAGTTCTTAGCCCAGAATACCAAGATTCCATATGTTTGGCGGGGCAACATATTCGGCTTGGGTATTGTGGCTCGATATCTAGGCACCGTGCCGAAAGGCAAAAAAAAGAGGGGCAGCAATGTCGAGTGGTTAGGCTGGAGATTGGGAGTTTCTATGCATTAGTAAATACCTGGTTCAAACCAATCAGTAATGTAACAATTCAAAATGCTGGCATAGAAGCTTACCATTAGTTTAGAAGTTACAATGAAAAAAATTTCTTCATGAAATGCAATCATAGAGTATCACTGACTGGTGACATGTGGACTTCAAACTAGAAACTTGGGTTTTTTCGTATCACATGTCACTGGACTGATAGTAAATGAAAAGTTAAGCATCGAATCATAAGATTTTATCTAGTTGAAACATCCCATGATGATTGGAATATGTTTGATGTGAAGAGCATTCGCGATTGGAACACTGAGAATAAGATATGTAGCTTCACACTTGATAATGTGAAAGCATACACAAAGATGATTATCCATCTTAGAAATAATCTTGTTGATCAAAATCTTATCCAACCCGAAGAAAAACTTTTGCACATTCGATGTGCATCGCATGCGCTAAATATAATAGTACAAGATGGGTTGAAAACCAAGAATTTTGTTGTGGACAATATTAGAAATAGTGCAAAGTACATCAGGAGTTCCCAACATAGGATAGAACAATTCGACAAATGGAACTCCAGCTCGAGTCCATGTTACCATTTAGAAAAGTCTTTGAGAAATAAGAGCTAAGTTATACATTTGGTCCTTTTGGCGAGGAATGGCAAATGGTTATAGATATTTGTCAGCTTTTAAAAGTATTCAAAGCCTGATGTACTAGACGAATAAGAAAAGAGCTACAATCAGAATCATGGTAAAAGAAACGAAAAGGGATTCGAGTGATACTTAAAAAATTGCATACCACGGTTGGACACAGCGTCGTGGCTGGTGACATGTGCCTCCGACTGCACATAACCGAACTGAAACCGAAAACCGAACCGAAACCGAATTTCAGTTTTTATGCTTTTATGGTTAGGTTACAGTTAGCAAAAGTGATAACCATACACAACTCAGTTAATTCGGTTTAAAACTGGAAAAACCACGGTTAATCAAAGAAAACCGAACAGCCTAGCCCAACAATGAATTTTACTTTGCAGGTCATCCCTAATTCATGTAAAACGTTTATATTTGTTTACAAGTGCGTATTACACAATAGAGGTGCCACATTGTGGTGGTTTGTATGTGGTACTTTACGGAAAATGCTTAGCAGGTCTTGAGTTCAAGTACTTGACTTGCATCATTTTTTCAATTTGGTCGCATTCTCATTTTTTAAGTCTGTAATATGCATCGTTTTTTTATTTGATCACATTCTCATTATTTCAAGTCTGTAATGTGCAGCATTTTTTTATTTTGGCCGTATTTTCATTATTTATCATTTCTCCTGTAACATAATCACTTTAGCCTTTAAAAATATAGAAACGAAATATATGTCCATAAAAAATAGGTGTTATTTAAAAATTCGCGTCAACTTTGGTTATTTTGGTTATTACCGAAACTGTACCGAATTAATATGGTTATTACCGAAATCAAACCGTATTTTTATATGAAACCGTATTTATCGAAGCATAAAAACTGTATTTACCGTAAAACCGTATTTACCGAACCGAATTAATCATATTAACCGAACGCGCAGCCTGGCATGTGCCCGGTGCTGGGAAGCGGCACGGCCTGAGATCGACGCAGCGCGCGTTCTGGGTCGTTGGTGCCCACGACAAGCGGCTTATGTGACAGAGCGCGGCCGCCTGAAGCGTTGCCGCGAGAAGAGGCTCCGGCTGGACGGCGACACGGATGTGGCGGGCGGTGTGTCATTCTCTTCAGGTATCCAGCACCAGCAGAGACTGGCAGCTGAACTGCTGAAGATGCTCTGGCCATGCGGCTTGGCCCATGCCCAGCCTTGTGCAGATCGTGGGCATTTGTACACTGGATCCGTCTGCGTGGTTGCACCATTATGACTTGATCATTCGCCCCGGCGAGAATCTCTCATGCCTGCTCCGTAACAGGAATACACGATAAAATGTAACCAAGCATGAACCTGTTGCGCGAATGAATGCAATTCATTGCATTGTCGGCCGCCTGCGTCCAAATTTCCAGTTCACAAGACATGTTCGTCTTGTACGTCACATGTGCCCGACTGTCGTATCAGGGATGGGAAGATTGCGAAGTTTTGGGACCTGTCTTGGCTTGAGGGGTTCAAGTCTAAGGGCATCTCCAGCGGTGCGACGCATTTCGGACGCCCAAAAGTGGTCGTGAGCGTCCGTTTGCATCGCCTCACGGACATATTTTGTCCGCGCGTCCGTTTGCGTCTGGGTGTGCTTCCATCGGGACGACCCATTTTTTGAATTGCAACATAGTTAAAAACTTTCAAAGCAGTACATATGAATGCATAAAAACTATAGAAAGTAGATCCATAGGCCTCTGCATCAGGGTCATCGGAGGACCAAGATATCTCCGAGTCAGAGTCCTCTGCTGCAACGGCGGCCGCCAGCCTGCGCTGTTCCAGCTCGGCGTCGACCGCCGCATGGGCCGCCTGCTCCTCCTCTGCTTCCTTCTCCGCTTCAGCCAGGGCCACAGCGTCCCTGACCGGGTGGAGGAGGTCGGTGCTGTCTTCGGAGTCGAACCCGTCATCGGAGCTCGAGGCCGGGGGAGGTGGAGTGGGAGGTGAAGGTGGAGGTGGAGGCGCGGCAGCCTGACCGCGTCTGGCGCTGCTCATGGCGGATCTGCTAGGGCTGAGAGGAAGCGGCGCAACGGCAGCGGCGGCTAGGGTTTTGTGGGGAGGAGATGAGATGCTCGAGCCCCTGTTTATATAGGTCGGAGGCAGGGCGACGGCCGCGTCACGCGTGGCATCGCCATTACTACGTGCGCAGAGGTAGGCGACGGCCGCGCGGCACGCGAGGCATCGCCCTTAACGCGGCTGCAGACTGCCGAAGCGACGCCTCGGCGCCAGTACCGGCGGAGAAGACGCATCGACGCTGCGTCACTGCCTGGTGGGCCAGACAAAACGTCCGCCAGACGCGAGCGGACAGTTGGCGTGACCGCCGAGCGTCCGCGGAGACACAAACCTGGCGCATATTTGGGCCAAGTTTGCGTCTCCGCGGACGGCCCGGTCACTTTGCGTCGCCCCGCTGGAGGTGGTGCCACACGCATTTTCGCTCACGGCGGACGAAAATGGTGAGCGACCGTTTGCGTCGCGCCGCTGGAGATGCCCTAAGGACATGGCGCCCTCAATCATTGCCATCTCCAAGAACTACTCCGTGCACGAGGCCTTTGATTAAGATTTTTGAGTTAAAAACTTTAGCCCTGATGGAGTGATCTCGATCGAACATCCACATTAGTAAATTATCAGCTCTATGGATCAAGCTGCAACAAATACACCTCATCGAGGGCACCATTGATACCAGTACTTGGAAGGTCACCTCCAATGGGATATATTCGGCGGCCTTGGCCTACTTTGGCGCAATTTGAAGCGACACAGATATCCATAATAAAGCCGCTGGTTTGGGATAATTGGCCCCTGCAGAGTGTAAATTGTTTTGCTTATTTGATCTTTGAAAATAAGGTGTGGACGGCATATCGCCCCATTCGTCGAAGATGCCAAATTTTGGCTTTTGCCAACTTCCTAAGGACCTGAAGACCGCCACACATACAAGAGCATCTCTAGTCGCGTCCCCTAAAACGTCCCCAAACCGTGCTGGATTGAATGTTTGGGGGACGTGTTTCGTTCATACCGCGTTTGGAGGACGTCGCTCCCCAGTCGTGTCCCTCAAACAAAATTTCGGAAATTTTAAACTTAAGCGAGATTCGATTAGATTCGTCCAAACTTGGTATGTATTACATAGATTCGAACGAAATTTGACTAAATTTAAACTAAACCTAATCTAGAAGTACTTGCGGCGGCCGGAGGCGTCGTAGTACTGGTGGAAGTTGTACATGTCGTCGGTGACGACCTCCTGCTTGACACGCTCGTTGACGGGCTCGTCCTTCACCAAGCCGCTTGGTCCTGCCTCGCCGTCGTCGGTGAGGTCCACGAGCGGCTTCCCGGAGTCGCGGATGGACATGGAGATCGCCATGTCGAGGTCGCCCCTCCAAGCGTCCTTGTCGTTCATCGACGCCAAGCACGCCGCCCGCAGCCCTGGGCAGTCCTCGGGGTCGTCGCTGCTGGCGATGAGCCGCTGTTGCCGCTCGTACTCCGCCAGCAGTGCCGCCTGCGACGATTCCTCCGGCTCCTCCTTCACCTCCGGCTTCGGGATGAGGAGGGCGCCGCCACGCCTCTCTTGCTGCCGCTGGCTGCCGCTGCCGCCACGCCTCGTGTTGACGGGCGTCGTCGGCTCCTTCACCACGCGTTTGGGGACGCTGTAGGGCGCCGAGCGGTACGACGAGGACGGCGTCGATCGGGCCAGTCCTGAGGAAATAGAGTTCGAGGAGGACGAGTACGGCGTCCTCCTCGGCTGCCATTGCGGTGGTCCTCCACGAGGAGACGGTGGCGGTGACGGCGGCGTCTCCAACCTTGGAGCGCCGTTGCGGATGCCGCGGATGACGCTTTCGAGGGTGCGCCCCGGAACGCCCCAGAACAGGGCGCGCCCGTCCTTGTTCCAGCTGTTGGGCCCGCCGACGAGCCCGTGGGTGCTGTACATCTCGACGTCGTACTTGGCCTTGAAGTACGTCGCCCACCAGTTGTTGTTGTTGTTGGCCCCCCATGTCGGATCCGCCCACTCCTCGGCGGTGAGTTGAGCCCGTGCTTGTGACGGTAAAGCACACGTCCGTTGGGAACCCCAAGAGGAAGGTATGATGAGTACAGCAGCGAGTTTTCCCTCAGTAAGAAACCAAGGTTATCGAACCAGTAGGAGATGAAGATCACGTGAAGGTTGTTGGTGAAGGAGTGTAGTGCGGCGCAACACCAGGGATTCCGGTGCCAACGTGGAACCTGCACAACACAATCAAACTACTTTGCCCCAACTTAACAGTGAGGTTGTCAATCTCACCGGCTTGCTCAAAAGAAAGGATTAAACGTATGGTGTGGAAAATGATGTTTGCTTGCAGAAAACAAAAGAGAACAATGATTGCAGTAGGTTGTATTTCAGATGTAAAAGAATGGACCGGGGTCCACAGTTCACTAGTGGTGTCTCTCCAATAAGATAAATAACATGTTGGGTAAACAAATTACAGTTGGGCAATTGACAAATAGAGAGGGCATAACAATGCACATACATATCATGATGACTACTATGAGATTTACTTAGGGCATTACGACAAAGAACATAGACCGCCATCCAGCATGCATCTATGCCTAAAAAGTCCACCTTCGGGTTAGCATCCGCACCCCTTCCAGTATTAAGTTGCAAGCAACAGACAATTGCATTAAGTACTGTGCGTAATGTAAACAATACAAATATCCTTAGACAAAGCATTGATGTTTTATCCCTAGTGGCAACAGCACATCCACAACCTTAGGGGTTGTTGTCACTCCCCCAGATTCAATGGAGACATGAACCCACTATCTAGCATAAATACTCCCTCTTGGAGTCACAAGTATCAACTTTTCAGAGCCTCTACTAGCAACGGAGAGCATGCAAGATCATAAACAACACATATATGATAGATCAATAATCAACTTGACATAGTATTCCATATTCATCGGATCCCAACAAACACAACATGTAGCATTACAAATAGATGATCTTGATCATGATAGGCAGCTCACAAGATCTAAACATGATTGCACAATAGGAGAAGACAACCATTTAGCTACTGCTATGGACCCGTAGTCCAAGGATGAACTACTCACGCATCAGTCCGGAGGCGGGCATGGTGATGTAGAGCCCTCCGGTGATGATTCCCCTCTCTGGCAGGGTGCCGGAGGAGATCTTCTGAACCCCCCGAGTTAGGGTTGATGGAGGCGGCGTCTCTGGAACTGTTCTGGTATTTTTGGCTCTCGGTACTAGGGTTTTCGGGGACGAAGGAATAAATAGGCGAAGGGGCAGCGTCGGGGGAGCCAGGGGCTCCCTCCCCACGTCACGGCGCGGTAGTGGGGCCCCCCGCACCGCCATATGGGGAGGGCCCCCTGCTGGCCTTCCTCGACTCCTCTTCGGTCTTCCGGAACACTCCGTGGAAAATAGGGCCGTGGGCTTTTGTTTCGTCCAATTCCGAGAATATTTGTAAAACAACTTTTCTGAAATCAAGAACAGCAGAAAACAGGAACTGGCACTGTGGCATCTTGTTAATAGGTTAGTCCCGGAAAATGCATAAAAACATTATAAAGTGTGAATAAAACATGTAGGTATTGTCATAAAACTAGCATGAAACATAAGAAATTATAGATACGTTGGAGACGTATCAAGCATCCCCAAGCTTAGTTCCTACTCGCCCTCGAGTAGGTAAACGATAAAAAGAATAATTTCTGAAGTGACATGCTACCAACATAATCTTGATCAATACTATTGTAAAGCATATGAGATGAATGAAGTGACTCAAATCAATGGTCTATAGTTTGCTAACAAAAAGATAATGACTAAACAACTGAATCATATAGCAAAAACTTTTCATGAATAGTACTTTCAAGACAAGCATCAAAAAGTCTTGCATAAGAGTTAACTCATAAAGCAATAGATTCTTAATAAAAGGTTTTGAAGCAACACAAAGGAAGATTTAAGTTTCAGCAATTGCTTTCAACTTTCAACATGCATATCTCATGGATAATTGTCAACACAAAGTAATATAATAAGTGCAATAAGCAAGCATGTAAGAATCAATGCACACAGTTGACACAAGTGTTTGCTTCTAAGATAGAAAGAAGTAGGTAAACTGACTCAACATAAAGTAAAAGAAAGGCCCTTCGCAGAGGGAAGCAGGGATTAAATCATGTGCTAGAGCTTTTCAAGTTTTGAAATCATATAGAGAGCATAAAAATAAAGTTTTGAGATGTGTTTGTTGTTGTCAACGAATGGTAGTGGGCACTCTAACCCCCTTGTCAAACAGACTTTCAAACAGCGGCTCCCATGAAGGACGTTATCTTTACCAGCAAGGTAGATCATCCCTCTTCTCTTTTGTTTACACATGTATTTTAGTTTTATTTATAGATGACACTCCTCCCAACCTTTTGCTTTCACAAGCCATGGCTAACCGAATCCTCGGGTGCCTTCCAACATTTCACATACCATGGAGGAGTGTCTATTGCAAAATTAAGTTGCTTACTGATAAATCAGGGCAAAACATGTGAAGATAATTATTAATGAAAGTTAATTAATTGGGGCTGGGCACCCCGTTGCCAGCTCTTTTTGCAAAATTATTGGATAAGCGGATGTATATGCCACTAGTCCATTGGTGAAAGTCTGCCCAACAAGATTGAAAGATAAAACACCACATACTTCCTCATGAGCTATAAAACATTGACACAAATAAGGAGTAATAAAGTTTTGAATTGTTTAAAGGTAGCACATGAAGTATTTACTTGGAATGGCAGAAAAATACCACATATTAGGTAGTTATGGTGGACACAAATGGCATAGGTTTTGGCTCAAGGTTTTGGATGCACGAGAAGCATTCCCTCTCAGTACAAGGCTTTGGCTAGCAAGGTTGTTTGAAGCAAACTGATGCGTGTAGTTGACACGTCCGTTGGGAACCCCAAGAGGAAGGTGTGATGCGCACAGTAGCAAGTTTCCCTCAGTAAGAAACCAAGGTTTAATCGAACCAGTAGGAGTCAAGAAGCACGTTGAAGGTTGATGGCGGAGGAGTGTAGTGCGGCGCAACACCAGGGATTCCGGCGCCAACGTGGAACCTGCACAACACAATCACAGAACTTTGCCCCAACGTAACAGCGAGGTTGTCAATCTCACCGGCTTGCTGTAAACAAAGGATTAGATGTATAGTGTGGATGATGATGTTTGTTTGCGAAGAACAGTAAAGAACAATTGCAGTAGATTGTATTTCAGATGTAAAGAATAGGACCGGGGTCCATAGTTCACTAGTGGTGTCTCTCCCATAAGATAGCAGATGTTGGGTGATGCGTGTGGTTGACACGTCCGTTGGGAACCCCAAGAGGAAGGTGTGATGCGCACAGCGGCAAGTTTCCCTCAGTAAGAAACCAAGGTTTAATCGAACCAGTAGGAGTCAAGAAGCACGTTGAAGGTTGATGGCGGCGGGATGTAGTGCGGCGCAACACCAGAGATTCCGGCGCCAACGTGGAACCTGCACAACACAACCAAAGTACTTTGCCCCAACGAAACAGTGAGGTTGTCAATCTCACCGGCTTGCTGTAACAAAGGATTAACCGTATTGTGTGGAAGATGATTGTTTGCAGAAAACAGTAAAAACAAAGATTGCAAGAGATTGTATTTCAGTATAGAGAATTGGACCGAGGTCCACAGTTCACTAGAGGTGTCTCTCCCATAAGATAAACAGCATGTTGGGTGAACAAATTACAGTTGGGCAATTGACAAATAAAGAGGGCATGACCATGCACATACATATTATGATGAGTATAGTGAGATTTAATTGGGCATTACGACAAAGTACATAGACCGCTATCCAGCATGCATCTATGCCTAAAAAGTCCACCTTCAGGTTATCATCAGAACCCCCTCCAGTATTAAGTTGCTAACAACAGACAATTGCATTAAGTATTGCGCGTAATGTAATCAGTGACTACATCCTCAAACATAGCACCAATGTTTTATCCCTAGTGGCAACAGCACATCCATAACCTTAGAGGTTCTTGTCACTCCTCCAGATTCACGGAGACATGAACCCACTATCGAGCATAAATACTCCCTCTTGGAGTTACTAGCATCAACTTGGCCAGAGCATCTACTAATAACGGAGAGCATGCAAGATCATAAACAACACATAGACATAACTTTGATAATCAACATAACAAGTATTCTCTATTCATCGGATCCCAACAAACGCAACATATAGAATTACAGATAGATGATCTTGATCATGTTAGGCAGCTCACAAGACCCGACAATTAAGCACAATGGGGAGAAGACAACCATCTAGCTACTGCTATGGACCCATAGTCCAGGGGTAGACTACTCACTCATCACTCCGGAGGTGACCATGGCGGCGTAGAGTCCTCCGGGAGATGAATCCCCTCTCCGGCAGGGTGCCGGAGGCGATCTCCCGAATCCCCGAGATGGGATTGGCGGCGGCGGCGTCTCTGGAAGGTTTTCCGTATCGTGGCTCTCGGTACTGGGGGTTTCGCGACGGAGGCTTTAAGTAGGCGGAAGGGCAGGTAAAGAGGCGGCACGAGGGGCCCACACCATAGGTCGGCGCGGCCAAGGGCCAGGCCGCGCCGCCCTAGGGTGTGGCCACCTCGTGGCCCCACTTCGTCTCCTCTTCGGTCTTCTGGAAAGCTTCGTGGCAAAATAGGACCCTGGGCGTTGATTTCGTCCAATTCCGAGAATATTTCGTTACTAGGATTTCTGAAACCAAAAACAGCAGAAAACAGCAACTGGCACTTCGGCATCTTGTTAATAGGTTAGTTCCCAGAAAATGCACGAATATGACATAAAGTGTGCATAAAACATGTAGATATTATCAATAATGTGGCATGGAACACAAGAAATTATCGATACGTCGGAGACGTATCAGCATCCCCAAGCTTAGTTCTGCTCGTCCCGAGCAGGTAAAACGATAACAAAGATAATTTCTGGAGTGACATGCCATCATAACCTTGATCATACTATTTGTAAAGCATATGTAGTGAATGCAGCGATCAAAACAATGTAAATGACATGAGTAAACAAGTGAATCATATAGCAAAGACTTTTCATGAATAGTACTTCAAGACAAGCATCAATAAGTCTTGCATAAGAGTTAACTCATAAAGCAATAAATCAAAGTAAAGGTATTGAAGCAACACAAAGGAAGATTAAGTTTTAGCGGTTGCTTTCAACTTATAACATGTATATCTCATGGATATTGTCAACATAGAGTAATATAATAAGTGCAATATGCAAGTATGTAGGAATCAATGCACAGTTCATACAAGTGTTTGCTTCTTGAGGTGGAGAGAAATAGGTGAACTGACTCAACATAAAAGTAAAAAGAATGGTCCTTCAAAGAGGAAAGCATCAATTGCTATATTTGTGCTAGAGCTTTGATTTTGAAAACATGAAACAATTTTGTCAACGGTAGTAATAAAGCATATGAGTTATGTAAATTATATCTTACAAGTTGCAAGCCTCATGCATAGTATACTAATAGTGGCCACACCTTGTCCTAATTAGCTTGGACTACAGGATCATCGTAATACACATGTTTTAACCAAGTGTCACAATGGGGTACCTCCATGCCGCCTGTACAAAGGTCTAAGGAGAAAGCTCGCATTTTGGATTTCTCGCTTTTGATTATTCTCAACTTAGACATCCATACCGGGACAACATGGACAACAGATAATGGACTCCTCTTTAATGCATAAGCATGTGGCAACAATTATTATTCTCATATGAGATTGAGGATATATGTCCAAAACTGAAACTTCCACCATGAATCATGGCTTTAGTTAGCGGCCCAATGTTCTTCTCTAACAATATGCATGCTTAACCATAAGGTGGTAGATCTCTCTTACTTCAGACAAGACGGACATGCATAGCAACTCACATGATATTCAACAAAGAATAGTTGATGGCGTCCCCAGAAACATGGTTATCGCACAACAAGCAACTTAATAAGAGATAAAGTGCATAAGTACATATTCAATACCACAATAGTTTTTAAGCTATTTGTCCCATGAGCTATATATTGCAAAGGTGAATGATGGAATTTTAAAGGTAGCACTCAAGCAATTTACTTTGGAATGGCGGAGAAATACCATGTAGTAGGTAGGTATGGTGGACACAAATGGCATAGTGGTTGGCTCAAGTATTTTGGATGCATGAGAAGTATTCCCTCTCGATACAAGGTTTAGGCTAGCAAGGTTATTTGAAACAAACACAAGGATGAACCGGTGCAGCAAAACTCACATAAAAGACATATTGAAAACATTATAAGACTCTACACCGTCTTCCTTGTTGTTCAAAACTCAAAACTAGATATTATCTAGACTTTAGAGAGACCAATTATGCAAACCAAATTTTAGCATGCTCTATGTATTTCTTCATTAATGGGTGCAAAGTATATGATGCAAGAGCTTAAACATGAGCACAACAATTGCCAAGTATCACATTATCCAAGACATTATAGCAATTACTACATGTATCATTTTCCAATTCCAACCATATAACAATTTAACGAAGAAGAAACTTCGCCGTGAATACTATGAGTAAAGCCTAAGGACATACTTGTCCATATGCTACAGCGGAGCGTGTCTCTCTCCCACAAAGTGAATGCTAGGATCCATTTATTCAAGAAAAAACAAAAACAAAAACAAACCGACGCTCCAAGAAAAGCACATAAGATGTGATGGAATAAAAATATAGTTTCAGGGGAGGAACCTGATAATGTTGTCGATGAAGAAGGGGATGCCTTGGGCATCCCCAAGCTTAGACGCTTGAGTCTTCTTGATATATGCAGGGGTGAACCACCGGGGCATCCCCAAGCTTAGAGCTTTCACTCTCCTTGATCATGTTGTATCATCTCCCTCTCTTGATCCTTGAAAACTTCCTCCACACCAAACTCAAAACAACTCATTAGAGGGTTAGTGCACAATCAAAATATACATGTTCAGAGGTGACATAATCATTCTTAACACTTCTGGACATTGCACAAAGCTACTGAAAGTCAATGGAATCGAAATATCCATCGAACATAACAAAACTGGCAATGCGAAATAAAAGGCAGAATCTGTCAAAACAGAACACTTCGTATTGACGAATTTTATCGAGGCACCAGACTTGCTCAAATGAAAATGCTCAAATTGAATGAAAGTTGCGTACATATCTGAGGATCACTCACATAAATTGGCATAATTTTCTGAGTTACCTACAGAGAATTTTGCCCAGATTCGTGACAGCAAAGAAATCTGTTTCTGTGCAGTAATCCAAATCTAGTATGAACTTTACTATCAACGACTTTACTTGGCACAATAAAACACAAAACTAAGATAAGGAGAGGTTGCTACAGTAGTAAACAACTTCCAAGACACAAAATGAAAACAAAGTACTGTAGTAAAAACATGGGTTGTCTCCCATAAGCGCTTTTCTTTAACGCCTTTCAGCTAGGCGCAGAAAGTGTGTATCAAGTATTATCAAGAGATGGTGCATCTACAGCGGGATGCGGAGTTTTCTCAACCAGGCATAGTATATTAGATACATAAGTTTTAGCGTCCCCCTTTTCATTAGTCTTGGGCTTGCAACTCTCATCAAACAAATTTTCAGGAACAAGCCAAGCATAATTATTTTCTAGTGCATCATTCATCGCTAGGAGCTTACATGGTATTGGTGCTTTGATCTCCCCACCATCATTAATATTATTAGTGTACTTTATTCTATCCATATCCATCTTTTCAAGGAGACTAACAAAATTGGTATAAGAACCAAGCATATCATATTTAGCAAAGACCTTTCTAGCCTCTCTTGCTATACCACCAAATTCTCTAAGAAGGGTTTCTAAAACAAAATCTTTCTTTTCCCCTTCTTCCATATCACCGAGTGTAAGAAACATGTGTTGGATTATAGGATTGAGATTAACAAATTTAGTTTCCATCATACGAACTAAAGCAGCAGCGGCAATTTCATAAGTAGGAGCAAGTTCTACCAAGTGTCTATCTTCAAAATCTTCAACGGTACTGACATGATTGAAAAATTCTTCTATATTATTTCTCCCAATTATAGATCCACGTCCTACCGGTATGTCTTTTGTGGTAAAATTAAAAGGAAACATGATGAATCAAGTAAAGTAAATGCAAGTAACTAATTTTTTTTGTGTTTTTGATATAGAGTGCAAGACAGTAAATAAAGTAAAGCTAGCAACTAATTTTTTTGTGTTTTGATATAATGCAGCAAACAAAGTAGTAAATAAAATAAAGCAAGACAAAAACAAAGTAAAGAGATTGGGAAGTGGAGACTCCCCTTGCAGCGTGTCTTGATCTCCCCGGCAACGGCGCCAGAAATTTGCTTGATGCGTGTGGTTGACACGTCCGTTGGGAACCCCAAGAGGAAGGTGTGATGCGCACAGCGGCAAGTTTCCCTCAGTAAGAAACCAAGGTTTAATCGAACCAGTAGGAGTCAAGAAGCACGTTGAAGGTTGATGGCGGCGGGATGTAGTGCGGCGCAACACCAGAGATTCCGGCGCCAACGTGGAACCTGCACAACACAACCAAAGTACTTTGCCCCAACGAAACAGTGAGGTTGTCAATCTCACCGGCTTGCTGTAACAAAGGATTAACCGTATTGTGTGGAAGATGATTGTTTGCGTAAAAACAAGAAAACAAGATTGCAAAGAGATTGTATTTCAAGATAGAGAATTGGACCGGGGTCCACAGTTCACTAGAGGTGTCTCTCCCATAAGATAAACAGCATGTTGGGTGAACAAATTACAGTTGGGCAATTGACAAATAAAGAGGGCATGACCATGCACATACATATTATGATGAGTATAGTGAGATTTAATTGGGCATTACGACAAAGTACATAGACCGCTATCCAGCATGCATCTATGCCTAAAAAGTCCACCTTCAGGTTATCATCCGAACCCCCTCCAGTATTAAGTTGCTAACAACAGACAATTGCATTAAGTATTGCGACGGAGGCTTTAAGTAGGCGGAAAGGCAGGTAAAGAGGCGGCACGAGGGGCCCACACCATAGGTCGGCGCGGCCAAGGGCCAGGCCGCGCCGCCCTAGGGTGTGGCCACCTCGTGGCCCCACTTCGTCTCCTCTTCGGTCTTCTGGAAGCTTCGTGGCAAAATAGGACCCTGGGCGTTGATTTCGTCCAATTCCGAGAATATTTCGTTACTAGGTTTTCTGAAACCAAAAACAGCAAAAAACAGCAACTGGCACTTCGGCATCTTGTTAATAGGTTAGTTCCAGAAAATGCACGAATATGACATAAAGTGTGCATAAAACATGTAGATATTATCAATAATGTGGCATGGAACACAAGAAATTATCGATACGTCGGAGACGTATCATTGGGTGAACAAATTATAGTTGGGCAATTGACAAATAAAGAAGGCATAACAATGCACATACATATATCATGATGAGTACTATGAGATTTCATCAGGGCATTACGACAAAGTACATAGACCGCCATCCAGCATGCATCTATGCCTAAAAAGTCCATCTTCAGGTTATCATCCGAACCCCCTCCAGTATTAAGTTGTAAACAACAGACAATTGCATTAAGTATGGTGCGTAATGTAATCAACACAAATATCCTTAGACAAATCATCGATGTTTTATCCCTAGTGGCAACAGCACATCCACAACCTTAGAACTTTCTCACACGTCCTGCATTTAATGGAGGCATGAACCCACTATCGAGCATAAATACTCCCTCTTGGAGTCACAAGTATCAACTTGGCCAGAGCCTCTACTAGCAACGGAGAGCATGCAAGAACATAAATAACATATATGATAGATTGATAATCAACTTGACATAGTATTCAATATCCATCGGATCCCAACAAACACAACATGAAGGATTACAAATAGACGATCTTGATCATGATAGGCAGCTCACAAGATCGAACATGATAGCACAATGAGGAGAAGACAACCATCAAGCTACTGCTATGGACCCATAGTCCAGGGGTGAACTACTCACACATCGATCCGGAGGCGATCATGGCGATGAAGAGACCTCCGGGAGATGATTCCCCTCTCCGGCAGGGTGCCGGAGGCGATCTCCTGAATCCCCCGAGATGGGATTGGCGGCGGCGTCTCTGGAAGGTTTTCCGTATCGTGGCTCTCGGTACTGGGGGTTTCGCGACGAAGACTATATGTAGGCGGAAGGGTAGGTCAGGGGGCGTCACGAGGGGCCCACACAACAGGCCGGCGCGGCCAAGGCCCAGGTCGCGCCGCCCTAGTGTGTCGCCACCTCGTGGCCCCACTTCGTTTCCTCTTCGGACTTCTGGAAAAATAGGACCCTGGGCGTTGATTTCGTCCAATTCCGAGAATATTTCATTACTAGGATTTCTGAAACCAAAAACAGCAGAAAACAGCAATTGGCTCTTCGGCATCTCGTCAATAGGTTAGTGCCAAAAAATGCATAATAATGACATATAATGTGTATAAAACATGTGAGTATCATCATAAAAGTAGCATGGAACATAAGAAATTATAGATACGTTTGGGACGTATCAAGCATCCCCAAGCTTAGTTCCTACTCGCCCTCGAGTAGGTAAACGATAACAAAGATAATTTCTGAAGTGACATGCTATCATAATCTTGATCATACTATTGTAAGCATATGAGATGAATGCAGCGATTCGAAGCAATGATGAAGATAATGAGTAAACAAATGAATCATATATCAAAGACTTTTCATGAATAGTACTTTCAAGACAAGCATCAATAAGACTTGCATAAGAGTTACTCATAAAGCAATAAATTCAAAGTAAAGGCATTGAAGCAACACAAAGGAAGATATAAGTTTCAGCGGTTGCTTTCAACTTCAACATATTTATCTCATGGATAATTGTCAACACAAAGTAATATAACAAGTGCAATAGGTAAACATGTAAGAATCAATGCACACAGTTGATACAAGTGTTTGCTCCTGGGATAGAAAGAATAGGTAAACTGACTCAACAATAAAGTAGAAGAAAGGCCCTTCGCAGAGGGAAGCATGGATTACTATTTTTGTGCTAGAGCTTTTCATTTTGAAAACAAGAAACAATTTTGTCAACGGTAGTAATAAAGCATATGTGTTATGTATAAGATATCCTATAAGTTGCAGCCTCATGCATAGTATACTAATAGTGCTCGCACCTTGTCCTAATTAGCTTGGATTAACACGGATTATCATTGCATAGCATATGTTTCAACCAAGTGTCACAAAGGGGTACCTCTATGCCGCCTGTACAAGGGTCTAAGGAGAAGGTTCGCATTGGATTTCTCGCTTTTGATCATTCTCAACTTAGACACCCATACCGGGACAACATAGACAACAGATAATGGACTCCTCTTTTAATGCTTAAGCATTCAACAACAGGTAATATTCTCATAAGAGATTGAAGTTTTGTGTCCAAACTGAAACTTCCACCATGATTCATGGCTTTAGTTAGCGGCCCAATGTTCTTCTTTAACAGTATGCATACTCAAACCATTTGATCATGAAAATCGCTCTTACTTCAGACAAGACGAACATGCATAGCAACTCACATGATATTCAACAAAGGTAAAAGTTGATGGCGTCCCCAGAAACATGGTTACCGCTCAACAAGCAACTTATTAAGAAATAAGATACATAAGTACATATTCTTCACCACAATAGTTTTTAAGGCTATTTGTCCCATGAGCTATATATTGTAAAGGCAAAGAATAGAAGTTTAAAGGTAGCACTCAAGTAATGTACTTTGGAATGGCGGGGAAATACCATGTGGTAGGTAGTTATGGTGGACACAAATGGCATAGTATTTGGCTCAAGGATTTGGATGCACGAGAAGAATCCCTCTCAATACAAGGCTAGGCTAGCAAGGTTGTTTGAAGCAAACTCAAGTATGAAAAGGTGCAGCAAAGCTCACATATAAACATATTGTAGCTATTATAAGACTTTACATTGTCTCCTTGCTATTCAAACACCTTAACCAGAAAATATCTAGACTCTAGAGATCAATCATGCAAACCAAATTTTAACAAGCTCTATGTAGTTATTCATTAATAGGTACAAGGTACATGATGCAAGAGCTTAAACATGATCTATATGAGCACAACAATTGCCAAGTATCACATTATTCAAGACATTATACCATTTACCACATGCGGCATTTTCCGTTTCCAACCATATAACAATGAATGAAATAGTCCAACTTTCGCAATGAACATTAAAGATAAAGCTAAGAACACATGTGTTCATACGAAGCAGCGGAGCGTGTCTCTCTCCCAAACAAAGAATGCTAGGATCTGATCTTATTCAAACAAAACAAAAATAAAAACAAACAGACGCTCCAAGCAAAGCACATAAGATGTGATGGAATAAAAATATAGTTTCACTAGAGGAACCTGATAAGTTGTCGATGAAGAAGGGATGCCTTGGGCATCCCCAAGCTTAGACGCTTGGGTCTTCTTAAAATATGTAGGGATGAACCACGGGGGCATCCCCAAGCTTTGACTTTTCACTCTTCTTGATCATATTGTATCATCCTCCTCTCTTGACCCTTGAAAACTTCCTCCACACCAAACTCGAAACAAACTCATTAGAGGGTCAGTGCATAATTCATATATTCAGAGGTGACATAATCATTCTTAATACTTCTGGACATTGCACAAAGCTACTGAAAGTTAATGGAACAAAGAAATCCATCAAACATAGTAAAACAGGCAATGCGAAATAAAAGGCAGAATCTGTCAAAACAGAACAGTCCGTAAAGACGAATTTTAAAGTGGCACCAGACTTGCTCAGATGAAAATGCCCAAATTGAATGAAAGTTTCGTACATATCTGAGGATCACGCGCGTAAATTTGAAGATTTTTCTGAGTTACCTACAGAGAATTCTGCCCAGATTCGTGACAGCAAGAAATCTGTTCCTGCGCAGTAATCCAAATCTAGTATTGGCTTTACTATCAAAGACTTTACGTGGCACAACAATGCAATAAAATAAAGATAAGGAGAGGTTGCTACAGTAGTAAACAACTTCCAAGACTCAAATATAAAATAAAGTGCAGAAGTAAAATAATGGGTTGTCTCCCATAAGCGCTTTTCTTTAACGCCTTTCAGCTAGGCGCAGAAAGTGTGTATCAAGTATTATCAAGAGACGAAGCATTGACATCAAAAATTTTCTCAAAAACAAGACTTGTTGCAGAGGGTACCTTAGATGCTCCATTATCTAAATTTCCCATAGTGTTACTAAGGGTTTTATCAATTTTAGGCTTATAATTCTTTGGCTTAGGCACCTTAGAGACATACATGAATTTTTGCTCCTTGCCCACATAAGCTTTCTCCTTAAATTTAAGAGAAGAAAAAGTTGAACCCAATTTTCCCAAAGCTTCTTCAAGTTTACCAATTCTATGGGTTTGATTATCATGGATAGCACAAGTTTCTAAAGTAGCAATTCTTTCATTAATTTCTCCTAGGGATTTATCAAGTTTATCAGTATTATCAAGTAATACCCCCAGTTTAGTCTCAACACTTGGAAGATTTTTCTCTATGGCTTCCAACTTTTTCATGACGTCCTCAAGAGAGATTTCAATTTTAGTTTCATTAACAGGTGGTATTCCAACTAGACTCTCAATGATGCAACTAGCTTCTAAAGCAGGAGTACCTAGGAAATTACCCCCCGAAAGAGTATCAAGAACATACCTATTCCAACTAGATATACCAACATAAAAGTTCCTAAGTAGGATAATAGTGGAGTGTTTCTTAGTGCACCTATGATGAGCATCACTAATTCTATACCAAGCATCTTTAAAACTTTCTCCACCTTGTTGTTTAAACGAACGAACTTCAACTTCAGGATTACTCATTTTAGCAGTAGTAAATAAAGCAAACTAGATAAAGTAAATGCAAGTAACTAATTTTTTTGTGTTTTTGATATGGAGAACAAGACAGTAAATAAAGTAAAACTAGCAACTAATTTTTTTGTGTTTTGTTTAACTGCAGCAAACAAAGTAGTAAATAAAATAAAGCAAGACAAAAACAAAGTAAAGAGATTGGAAGTGGAGACTCCCCTTGCAGCGTGTCTTGATCTCCCCGGCAACGGCGCCAGAAATTTGCTTGATGCGTGTAGTTGACACGTCCGTTGGGAACCCCAAGAGGAAGGTGTGATGCGCACAGTAGCAAGTTTCCCTCAGTAAGAAACCAAGGTTTAATCGAACCAGTAGGAGTCAAGAAGCACGTTGAAGGTTGATGGCGGAGGAGTGTAGTGCGGCGCAACACCAGGGATTCCAGCGCCAACGTGGAACCTGCACAACACAATCACAGAACTTTGCCCCAACGTAACAGCGAGGTTGTCAATCTCACCGGCTTGCTGTAAATAAAGGATTAGATGTATAGTGTGGATGATGATGTTTGTTTGCGAAGAACAGTAAAGAACAATTGCAGTAGATTGTATTTCAGATGTAAAGAATAGGACCGGGGTCCACAGTTCACTAGTGGTGTCTCTCCCATAAGATAGCAGATGTTGGGTGAACAAATTACAGTTGGGCAATTGACAAATAAAGAAGGCATAACAATGCACATACATATATCATGATGAGTACTATGAGATTTAATCAGGGCATTACGACAAAGTACATAGACCGCCATCCAGCATGCATCTATGCCTAAAAAGTCCACCTTCAGGTTATCATCCGAACCCCCTCCGGTATTAAGTTGTAAACAACAGACAATTGCATTAAGTATGGTGCGTAATGTAATCAACACAAATATCCATAGACAAAGCATCGATGTTTTATCCCTAGTGGCAAAAGCACATCCACAACCTTAGAACTTTATGTCACTGTCCCAGATTTAATGGAGGCATGAACCCACTATCGAGCATAAATACTCCCTCTTGGAGTCACAAGTATCAACTTGGCCAGAGCCTCTACTAGCAACAGAGAGCATGCAAGAACATAAATAACATATATGATAGATTGATAATCAACTTGACATAGTATTCAATATCCATCGGATCCCAACAAACACAACATGAAGGATTACAAATAGACGATCTTGATCATGATAGGCAGCTCACAAGATCAAACATGATAGCACAATGAGGAGAAGACGACCATCTAGCTACTGCTATGGACCCATAGTTCAGGGGTGAACTACTCACACATCGATCCGGAGGCGATCATGGCGATGAAGAGACCTCCGGGAGATGATTCCCCTCTCCGGCAGAGCGCCGGAGGCGATCTCCTAAATCCCCCGAGATGGGATTGGCGGCGGCGTCTCTGGAAGGTTTTCCGTATCGTGGCTCTCGGTACTGGGGGTTTCACGATGAAGACTATATGTAGGCGGAAGGGTAGGTCAGGTGGCGTCACGAGGGGCCCACACAACAGGCCGGCGCGGCCAAGGCCCAGGCCGCGCCGCCCTAGTGTGTCGCCACCTCGTGGCCCCACTTCGTTTCCTCTTCGGACTTCTGGAAGCTTCGTGGAAAAATAGGACCCTGGGCGTTGATTTCGTCCAATTCCGAGAATATTTCCTTACTAGGATTTCTGAAACCAAAAACAGCAGAAACAAAGAATCGGCTCTTCGGCATCTCGTCAATAGGTTAGTGCCGGAAAATGCATAATAATGACATATAATGTGTATAAAACATGTGAGTATCATCATAAAAGTAGCATGGAACATAAGAAATTATAGATACGTTTGGGACGTATCACAAACACAAGTATAAACCGGTACATCAAAACTTACATAAGAACATATTGCAAGCATTATAAGACTCTACACTGTCTTCCTTGTTGCTCAAACACTTTTACCAGAAAATATCTAGACCTTAGAGAGACCAATCGTGCAAACCAAATTTTAACAAGCTCTACGGTAGTTCTCCACTAATAGGTTTAAACTACATGATGCAAGAGCTTAAACATGATCTACTTGAGAGCTCAAAACAATTGCCAAGTATCAAATTATTCAAGATAATATACCAATTACCACATGAAGCATTTTCTGTTTCCAACCAAATAACAATAAGTGCTGCAGCTTTCAACTTTCGCCATAAACATGAAAAATAAAACGAAGAACACAAGTGTTCAAATGAAAAAGCGGAGCGTGTCTCTCTACCACACAAGCATGTTAGGATCCGATTTATTCAGAAAACTTAAAATAACAAATGAGAATAAAAGCACACGGACGCTCCAAGTAAAGCACATAAGATATGACGGAATTAAAATATAGTTTCACTAGAGGTGACCTGATAAGTTTGAATAAGAAGGGGATGTCTTGGGCATCCCCAAGCTTAGACGCTTGAGTCTTCTTGAAATATGCAGGGATGAACCACGGGGGCATCCCCAAGCTTAGACTTTTCACTCTTCTTGATCATATTATATCATCCTCCTCTCTTGATCCTTGAAAACTTCCTTCACACCAAACTCAAAGCAATCTCATTAGAGGGTTAGTGCATAATCAAAAATTCACATGTTCAGCAAGGACACAATCATTCCCAACACTTCTGGACATTACCCAAGGCTACTGAAATTTAATGAAGCAAATAAATCCACTCAAACACAGTAAAAGAGGCAATGCGAAATAAAAGGCAGAATCTGTCAAAAACAGAACAGTCCGTAAAGACAAATTTTTTCGAGGCACTTAACATGCTCATATGGAAAAGCTCCAGTTGAATGAAAGTTGCGTACATATCTGAGGATTACTCATGAATTATTTCAGAATTTTTAGATTTTTCTACAGGGAGAAAAGCTAAATTCGTGACAGCTAAAAATCTGTTTCTGCGCAAAAATCCAAATCTAGTATCAACTTTTTATCAAAGACTTTACTTGGCACAACAATGCAAGAAAATAAAGATACAAAGGTATTGCTACAGTAGTAACAAGCACCTTGACTCAAATATAAAACAAAAATTGCAGAAATAAAATAATGGGTTGTCTCCCATAAGCGCTTTTCTTTAACGCCTTTCAGCTAGGCGCAGAAAGTGTAACTCAAGTAACATCAAGAGAAGAAGCATCAACATCATAATTTGTTCTAATAATAGAATCAAAAGGCATCTTCATTCTCTTTCTAAGGAAGTGCTCCATACCTTTCTTAAGAGGGAATTGATATTTAATATTTCCTTTTTTCATATCAATAATAGCACCAACGGTTCGAAGAAAGGGTCTTCCCAAAATAATAGGAAAAAATGCATTGCATTCAATATCCAAAACAACAAAATCAACGGGGACAAGGTTATTGTTAACCGTAATGTGAACATTGTCAATTCTCCCCAAAGGTTTCTTTATAGAATTATCAGCAAGATTAACATCCAAATAACAACATTCCAAAGGTGGCAAGTCAAGCATATCATAAAGTTTCTTAGGCATAACAGAAATACTTGCACCAAGATCACATAAAGCATTACAATCAAAATCATTGACCTTCATATTAATGATGGGCTCCCAACCATCTTCCAACTTCCTAGGGATAGAAGCTTCAAGTTTTAATTCCTCTTCCCTAGCTTTAATGAGAGCATTTGTAATATGTTTTGTAAAGGCCAAGTTTATAGCACTAGCATTAGGACTTCTAGCAAGTTTTTGCAAGAACTTAATAACTTGAGAAATATGACAATTATTAAAATCAAAACCATTATGATCTAAAGCAATGGGACCATTGTCCCCAACACTTTGAAAAATTTCAGCACTTTTATCACAAACAGTTTCAGCAGTTTCATGCAATTCTGCATGCTTTGTAGTAGAAGTAGAAACATTGCCAACACCAATTATTTTACCATTGATAGTAGGAGGTTTAGCAACATGTGAAGCATCAACATTACTAGTGGTGGTAATAGTCCAAACTCTAGCTATATTATTCTCTTTAGCAAGTTTTTCTTCTCTTTTCCACCTAGCATGCAATTCAGCCATCATTCTAATATTGTCATTAATTCGAACTTGGATAGCATTTGTTGTAGCAAATGACTTAGTATCTTTAACTTCATTAGGCATAACTTTCAGTTTCAAAAGATCAACATCAAGAGCAAGACTATCAACCTTAGAAGCAAGAACATCAATTTTACCAAACTTTTCCTCAATGGATTTGTTAAAAGCAGTTTGTGTATTAATAAATTCTTCAAGCATGACTTCAAGATCAGAGGGTACACTCCTACTATTGTTGTAAGAATTACCATAAGAATTACCATAACCATTACCACTATTAGAAGGATATGGCCTATAGTTGTTGTTACCAAAATTATTCCTATATGCATCGTTGAAATTATTATTTTTAATGAAATTCACATCAACATGCTCTTCTTGAGCAACCAATGAAGCTAAAGGAACATTATTAGGATCAACAAGAGATTTACCATTAACAAGCATAGACATAATAACATCAATATTATCACTCAAGGAAGAGGTTTCTTCAACAGAATTTACCTTCTTACCTTGAGGAGTTCTTTCAGTGTGCCATTCAGAGTAGTTGATCATCATATCATCAAGAAGCTTTGTTGCAGCACCCAAAGTGATGAACATAAAAGTACCTCCAGCAGCTGAATCCAATAGGTTCCTTGAAGAAAAATTTAATCCTGCATAAAAGGTTTGGATGATCATCCAAGTAGTTAGTCCATGGGTAGGGCAATTCTTTACCAAAGATTTCATTCTCTCCCATGCTTGGGCAACATGTTCATTATCCAATTGCTTAAAATTCATAACGCTACTTCTCAAAGATATAATTTTAGCAGGAGAATAGTATTTTCCAATGAAAGCATCTTTACATTTAGTCCATGAACTAATACTATTTTTAGGCAAAGATAGCAACCAATCTTTAGCTCTTCCTCTCAAGGAGAAAGGAAACAATTTCAGTTTTATAATATCCCCATCTATATCCTTATACTTTTGCATTTCACAAAGTTCAACAAAATTATTAAGATGGGTAGCAGCATCATCCGTACTAACACCAGAAAATTGCTCTCTCATAACAAGATTTAGTAAAGTAGGTTTGATTTCATAAAATTCTGCTGTAGAAGCAGGTGGAGCAATAGGAGTGCATATGAAATCATTATTATTTGTGCTAGTGAAGTCACACAACTTAGTGTTCTCGGGAGTACTCATTTTAGCAATAATAAAAATAAATAAAGCAAAACCGAATTAAATAAAGTAAAACAAGTAACTAATTTTTTTGTGTTTTTGATATAAAGAAAGCAAAACAAGACAGAAAATAAAATGAAGCAAGACAATAAACAAAGTAAAGAGATTGGGTGTGAGAGACTCCCTTGCAGCGTGTCTTGATCTCCCCGGCAACGGCGCCAGAAAAGTAGATGCTTGTGACGGTAAGGCACACGTCCGTTGGGAACCCCAAGAGGAAAGTATGATGAGTACAGCAGCGAGTTTTCCCTCACTAAGAAACCAAGGTTATCGAACCAGTAGGAGATGAAGATCACGTGAAGGTTGTTGGTGAAGGAGTGTAGTGCGGCGCAACACCAGGGATTCCGGTGCCAACGTGGAACCTGCACAACACAATCAAACTACTTTGCCCCAACTTAAAAGTGAGGTTGTCAATCTCACCGGCTTGCTGAAAACAAAGGATTAAACGTATGGTGTGGGAAATGATGTTTGCTTGCAGAAAACAAAAGAGAACAATGATTGCAGTAGGTTGTATTTCAGATGTAAAATAATGGACCGAGGTCCACAGTTCACTAGTGGTGTCTCTCCAATAAGATAAATAACATGTTGGGTAAACAAATTACAGTTGGGCAATTGACAAATAGAGAGGGCATAACAATGCACATACATATCATGATGACTACTATGAGATTTAGTTAGGGCATTACGACAAAGAACATAGACCGCCATCCAGCATGCATCTATGCCTAAAAAGTCCACCTTCGGGTTAGCATCCGCACCCCTTCCAGTATTAAGTTGGAAGAAACAGACAATTGCATTAAGTACTGTGTGTAATGTAAACAATACAAATATCCTTAGACAAAGCATTGATGTTTTATCCCTAGTGGCAACATCACATCCACAACCTTAGGGGTTGCTGTCACTCCCCCATATTCAATGGAGACATGAACCCACTATCTAGCATAAATACTCCCTCTTGGAGTCACAAGTATCAACTTTGCCAGAGCCTCTACTAGCAACGGAGAGCATGCAAGATCATAAACAACACATATATGATAGATCAATAATCAACTTGACATAGTATTCCATATTCATCGGATCCCAACAAACACAACATGTAGCATTACAAATAGATGATCTTGATCATGATAGGCAGCTCACAAGATCTAAACATGATTGCACAATAGGAGAAGACAACCATCTAGCTACTGCTATGGACCCGTAGTCCAAGGATGAACTACTCACGCATCAGTCCGGAGGCGGGCATGGTGATGTAGAGCCCTCTGGTGATGATTCCCCTCTCCGGCAGGGTGCCGGAGGAGATCTTCTGAACCCCCCAAGTTAGGGTTGACGGTGGCGGCATCTCTGGAACTGTTCTGGTATTTTTGGCTCTCGGTACTAGGGTTTTCGGGGACGAAGGAATAAATAGGCGAAGGGGCAGCGTCGGGGGAGCCAGGGGCTCCCTCCCCACGTCACGGCGCGGCAGTGGGCCCCCCGCGCCGCCATATGGGGAGGGCCCCCTGCTGGCCTTCCTCCACTCCTCTTCGGTCTTCCGGAACATTCCGTGGAAAATAGGGCCGTGGGCTTTTGTTTCGTCCAATTCCGAGAATATTTGTAAAACAACTTTTCTGAAATCAAAAACAGCAGAAAACAGGAACTGGCACTGTGGCATCTTGTTAATAGGTTAGTCCCGGAAAATGCATAAAAACATTATAAAGTGTGAATAAAACATGTAGGCGTGGTACAACGCCCACGCCTCTGCCACGGTTAGGTTGCCGCGGCTGAAGCCGTTCGCCGCGGCGATCTTGCTGGAGGATGAGGTCGACATTATTTGGAGCGGTGAGGAGAAGATCTGAGAGGGGGGAGGCGGCGGCGACGATTAGGTTTGGGAGCGGTGAGAGATTGGGACGAACCGCACGGCGTCTTAATGTACAGCGGCGGCAGCGGGTGGTTGCTGATACGTCTCAAACGTATCTATAATTTCTTATGTTCCATGCTACTTTTATGATGATACACACATGTTTTATACACACTTTATGTCATTATTATGCATTTTCCGGAACTAACCTATTGACAAGATGCCGAAGTGCCAGTTCCTGTTTTCTGCTGTTTTTGGTTTCAGAAATCCTAGTAAGGAAATATTCTCGGAATTGGACGAAATCAATGCCCAGCATCCTATTTTTCCACGAAGCTTCCAGAACACCCGAGAGCCAGCAGAGGGGTACCACAGGGCCACCAGACGCTAGGGCGGCGCGGCCAGGGCCTGGGCCGCGCCCCCCTATTGTGTCACCGCCTCGTCAGCCCTTCGACTCCGCCTCTTCGCCTATTTAAAGGTCCCTGACCTAAATCTTCGATACGAAAAAGCCACGGTACGAGAAACCTTCCAGAGCCGCCGCCATCGCGAAGCCAAGATCTGGGGGACAGGAGTCTCTGTTCCGGCACGCCGCCAGGACGGGGAAGTGCCCCCGGAAGGCTTCTCCATCAACACCACCGCCATCTTCATCAACGCTGCTGTCTCCCATGAGGAGGGAGTAGTTCTCCATCGAGGCTAAGGGTTGTACCGGTAGCTATGTGGTTAATCTCTCTCTCATGTACCCCAATACAATGATCTCATGAATTGCCTTGCATAATTGAGATCCATATGATGAGCATTGTATCACTATTAGTCTATGTGCTACTCTTGTGATGTTATTAAAGTAGTCTATTCCTCCTTCACGGTGTAATGGTGACAGTGTGTGCATCGTGTAGTACTTGGCGTAGGTTATGATCATAATCTCTTGTAGGTTATGGAGTTAATTATTACTATGATAGTATTGATGTGATTTATTCCCCCTTCATAGTGTGATGGTGACAGTGTGCATGCTATGTTAGTACTCGGTTTAAATTGCAAAGATCTATTATGCTCTAAAGGTTACTTAAACATGAATATCGAATGTTGTGGAGCTTGTTAACTCCGGCATTGAGGTGCTCTTGTAGCCCTACACAACGAATGGTGTTCATTATCAAACAAGAGTATATGTAGCACAAAGGAAGAGAACTTATTTATTTATGTGATCAATGTTGAGAGTGTCCACTAGTGAAAGTATGATCCCTAGGCCTTGTTTCCAAATACTGCAATCATCGCTTGTTTACTGTTTTACTGCATCTTTACTTCCTGCAATATTACTACCATCAACTGCACGCCAGCAAGCACTTTTCTGGCGCCGTTACTACTGCTCATATTCATTCATACCACTTGTATTTCACTATCTCTTCGCCGAACTAGTGCACCTATACATCTGACAAGTGTATTAGGTGTGTTGGGGACACAAGAGACTTCTTGTATCGTGATTGCAGGGTTGCTTGAGAGGGATATCTTTGACCTCTTCCTCCCTGAGTTCGATAAACCTTGGGTGATCCACTTAAGGGAAACTTGCTGCTGTTCTACAAACCTCTGCTCTTGGAGGCCCAACACTGTCTACAAGAATAGAAGCACCCGTAGACATCAAGCACTTTTCTGGCGCCGTTGCCGGGGAGGAAAGGTAAAAGGCACTCATACTCCGGTCCCAGTTAACTAAGTACTTTTCTGTTGCCGTTGTGTGTGTGTTCGAAGCTATTTCCTTTAGATCCTGCAATTGCATCTTTTTGTCTCTTGTTTTACACTAATAAGGTTTAATGGAAGACAACAACAAAATGAGAGATCTTTATGAACTTTATCTTGAATTAGGACATGATGTGTTTGAAGAGAAAATTAAAAAACCCATGGAACTTATGCATGCTAATGGGAATGTTATTAGTATAAAAGCTTTGAACACCATTGTTGCTAATGCTATGGAAGAATTTAAGCTTGGGGAGGTCGGTTTTGATGAAAATGATCTCTTTAGCCCTCCGGGTATTGAGGAGAAAGTTTATGTTGATTATGATATGCCTCCCATATATGATGATTATAATGATAGTGGTCTTTTGGTGCCACCTACTATGGAGAGTAAATTTTATTATGATTATACTATGCCTCCTACACTTGATGAGAATAATAATGATAGCTACTTTGTTGAATTTGCTCCCACTACAACTAATAAAATTGATTATGCTTATGTGGAGAGTAGTGATACTTTTATGCATGTGAATAAGAATGCTTTATGTGATACTTATATTGTTAAGTTTGTTCATGATGCCACTGAAAGTTATTATGAGAGAGGAAAATATGGTTGTAGAAATTTTCATGTTACTAAAACACCTCTCTATATGCTGAAATTTTTGAAGTTACACTGGTTTTATCTTCCTGTGCTTGTTACTTTGCTCTTCATGAACTTGTTTATTTACAAGATTCCTATGCATAGGAAGCATGTTAGGCTTAAATGTGTTTTGAATTTTCTTCTTGATGCTCTCTTTTGCTTCAACTCTTATTTCTTGTGAGTGCATCATTAAAATTGCTGAGCCCATCTTAATGGCTATAAAGAAAGAACTTCTTGGGAGATAACCCATGTGTTTATTTTACTACAGTACTTTTGTTTTATATTTGAGTCTTGGAAGTTGTTACTACTGTAGCAACCTCTCCTTATCTTTATTTTATTGCATTGTTGTGCCAAGTAAAGTCTTTGATAGCAAGGTTCATACTAGATTTGGATTACTGCACAGAAACAGATTTCTGCCTGTCATGAATTTGGGCAGGGTTCTCTGTAGGTAACTCAGAAAAATCTGCCAATTTACGTGCGTGATCCTCAGATATGTACGCAACTTTCATTCAATTTGAGCATTTTCATCTGAGCAAGTCTAGTGCCCCTGGAAAATTCGTCTTTACGGACTGTTCTGTTTTGACAGATTCTGCCTTTTATTTCGCATTGTCTCTTTTGCTGTGTTGGATGGATTTCTTTGTTCCATTAACTTCCAGTAGCTTCAGGCAATGTCCAGAAGTGTTAAGAATGATTATGTCACCTCTGAATATATGAATTATGCACTGACCCTCTAATGAGTTTGTTTCGAGTTTGGTGTGGAGGAAGTTTTCAAGGATCAAGAGAGGAGGATGATACAATATGATCAAGAAGAGTGAAAAGTCAAAGCTTGGGGATGCCCCCGTGGTTCATCCCTGCATATTTTAAGAAGACCCAAGCGTCTAAGCTTGGGGATGCCCAAGGCATCCCCTTCTTCATCGACAACATTATCAGGTTCCTCTAATGAAACTATATTTTATTCAGTCACATCTTATGTACTTTACTTGGAGCGTCTGTTTGCTTTTGTTTTTGTTTATGTTTGAATAAATTCATGCTTGTGTGGGAGAGAGACACGCTCCGCTGTTGCGTATGAACACATGTGTTCTTAGCTTTACTTTTAATGTTCATGGCGAAGGTTGAAACCGCTTCGTTCATTGTTATATGGTTGGAAACGAAAAATGCTGCATGTGGTAATTGGTATAATATCTTGAATAAATTGATACTTGGCAATTGTTGTGCTCATATAGATCATGTTTAAGCTCTTGCATCATGTACTTTGCACCTATTAATGGAGAACTACATAGAGCTTGTTAAAATTTGGTTTGCATGATTGGTCTCTAGAGTCTAGATATTTTCTGGTTGAGGTGTTTGAACAACAAGGAAGACGATGTAAAGTCTTATAATGCTTATAATATGTTCATATGTGAGTCTTGCTGCACCGTTTTATACTTGAGTTTGCTTCAAACAACCTTGCTAGCCTAGCCTTGTATTGAGAGGAATTCTTCTCGTGCATCCAAATCTTTGAGCCAAAAACTATGTCATTTGTGTCCACCATACCTACCTACTACATGGTATTTCTCTGCCATTCCAAGCAAATACTTCATGTGCTACCTTTAAACAATTCAAAAGCTATTATCTCTTATTTGTGTCAATGTTTTATAGCTCATGAGGAAGTATGTGGTGTTTTATCTTTCGATCTTGTCATTTACTTTTGACAGACTTTCACAATGGACTAGTGGCTCATCCGCTTATCCAATAACTTTGCAAAAAGAGCTGGCAATGGGGTTCCCAGCCCCAATTAATTAACTTTCATTAATAATTCTCTTCACATGTTTTGCTCTGATTCATCAGTAAACAACTTAATTTTGCAAATAGACACTCCTCCATGGTATGTGATTGTTGGAAGGCACCCGAGGATTCGGTTAGCCATGGCTTGTGAAAGCAAAAGGTTGGGAGGAGTGTCATCCATAAATACATAAAAAATAAAAAATAAACTAAAGTACATGTGTAAACAAAAGAGAAGAGAGATGATCTACCTTGCTGGTAGAGATAACGTCCTTCATGGGAGCCGCTCTTGAAAGTCTGGTTGATAAGGTAGTTAGAGTACCCGCTAGCATTCGTTGACAACAACAAACACCTCTCAAAACTTTACTTTTATGCTCTCTATATGATTTCAAAACTTAAAAAGCTCTAGCACATGATTTAATCCCTGCTTCCCTCTGCGAAGGGCCTTTCTTCTACTTTATTGTTGAGTCAGTTTGCCTATTCTCTCTATCTTAGAAGCAAACACTTGTGTAAACTGTGTGCATTGATTCTTACATGTTTACCTATTGCACTTGTTATATTACTTTGTGTTGACAATTATCCATGAGATAAATATGTTGAAGTTGAAAGCAACCGCTGAAACTTATATCTTCCTTTGTGTTGTTTCAAAGCTTTCTACTAAGAATTTATTGCTTATGAGTTAACTGTTATGCAAGTCTTATTGATGCTTGTCTTGAAAGTATTATTCATGAAAAGTCTTTGCTATATGATTCATTTGTTTACTCATTATCTTCATCATTGCTTCGAATCGCTGCATTCATCTCATGTGCTTTACAATAGTATTGATCAAGATTATGATAGCATGTCACTTCAAAAATTATCTTTGTTATCGTTTACCTACTCGAGGGCGAGTAGGAACTAAGCTTGGGGATGCTTGATACGTCTCAAACGTATCTATAATTTCTTATGTTCCATGCTACTTTTATGATGATACACACATGTTTTATACACACTTTATGTCATTATTATGCATTTTCCGGAACTAACCTATTGACAAGATGCCGAAGTGCCAGTTCCTGTTTTCTGCTGTTTTTGGTTTCAGAAATCCTAGTAAGGAAATATTCTCGGAATTGGACGAAATCAATGTCCATCATCCTATTTTTCCACGAAGCTTCCAGAACACCCGAGAGCCAGCAGAGGGGGGCCACAGGGCCACCAGACGCTAGGGCGGCGCGGCCAGGGCCTGGGCCGCGCCCCCCTATTGTGTCACCGCCTCGTCAGCCCTCCGACTCCGCCTCTTCGCCTATTTAAAGGTCCCTGACCTAAATCTTCGATACGAAAAAGCCACGGTACGAGAAACCTTCCAGAGCCGCCGCCATCGCGAAGCCAAGATCTGGGGGACAGGAGTCTCTGTTCCGGCACGCCGCCGGGACGGGGAAGTGCCCCCGGAAGGCTTCTCCATCAACACCACCGCCATCTTCATCAACGCTGCTGTCTCCCATGAGGAGGGAGTAGTTCTCCATCGAGGCTAAGGGTTGTACCGGTAGCTATGTGGTTAATCTCTCTCTCATGTACCCCAATACAATGATCTCATGAATTGCCTTGCATAATTGAGATCCATATGATGAGCATTGTATCACTATTAGTCTATGTGCTACTCTTGTGATGTTATTAAAGTAGTCTATTCCTCCTTCACGGTGTAATGGTGACAGTGTGTGCATCGTGTAGTACTTGGCGTAGGTTATGATCATAATCTCTTGTAGGTTATGGAGTTAATTATTACTATGATAGTATTGATGTGATTTATTCCCCCTTCATAGTGTGATGGTGACAGTGTGCATGCTATGTTAGTACTCGGTTTAAATTGCAAAGATCTATTATGCTCTAAAGGTTACTTAAACATGAATATCGAATGTTGTGGAGCTTGTTAACTCCGGCATTGAGGTGCTCTTGTAGCCCTACACAACGAATGGTGTTCATTATCAAACAAGAGTATATGTAGCACAAAGGAAGAGAACTTATTTATTTATGTGATCAATGTTGAGAGTGTCCACTAGTGAAAGTATGATCCCTAGGCTTTGTTTCCAAATACTGCAATCATCGCTTGTTTACTGTTTTACTGCATCTTTACTTCCTGCAATATTACTACCATCAACTGCACGCCAGCAAACACTTTTCTGGCGCCGTTACTACTGCTCATATTCATTCATACCACTTGTATTTCACTATCTCTTCGCCGAACTAGTGCACCTATACATCTGACAAGTGTATTAGGTGTGTTGGGGACACAAGAGACTTCTTGTATCGTGATTGCAGGGTTGCTTGAGAGGGATATCTTTGACCTCTTCCTCCCTGAGTTCGATAAACCTTGGGTGATCCACTTAAGGGAAACTTGCTGCTGTTCTACAAACCTCTGCTCTTGGAGGCCCAACACTGTCTACAAGAATAGAAGCACCCGTAGACATCAGTTGCACGCAATAACGCCGGCGCGGACGGCCACGCGGCCACGACGAGACGCGTCCCTGCGTCGCCTGGGAAACCTGGGACGCCATTAACGTCGCTTGACCAAAGGTAGGCGACGGGGTTTTAGCCTTCCGAGCCGCTGACGCGTCGGGCCCGCGTCACTTCGCCTCGCTTTTCGTTGTGTCCGGCTTGCCCGGTGCGTCCCCTGTGGGACGGGGACGGGCTCGGGGCGCCGGACACCGTATCGGGCCGCGTCGAACAAAAATCGGCTTTGGAGGATGCGGCTGGAACGGTTTTTTTGTCCGGCGCGCCCCAAATAGCTTTGGGGGACGCGACCGGAGATGCTCTAATGTTCAAATGTCGGTTGAAAGAACATTTCATGATATCTGAGGTTTTGTGTGTTTGTTAACAACACCGGTGACAATTTAACTATGTGCTAAGTGGATTACAGATAGAGAAAATATACCACGGGTAAATCTCGACCCACTCAAAAAGGAAGAAAAGAAGAAGAAGAAGCTGAATTCTGTTCCTGGCTGGCACTACCGGTGGTTGCAGGCCGGCACTGCCGGTGGCTGCACCCCGGCACTGCCGGCGATTCTGGCCCGGCACTGCCGGCCTGCCTGTTGACCTGAAGATTCAGAAAGTTGGCCGGCACTGCCAGCGTCTCAAGGCCGGCACTGCCGGCGATTCTCCTCCAACGGGCAGAAAAGTTGGTGGGGTATAAATACCCCCTTCCCCTCCCTTGGAAAGGTGCTCAAACCCTAAGATCTTCATCCACCATTGCTGAGCCACCAAGAACACCAAAATAGCCAGATCTCCTCCCTCAACCACCCAAATCCCTTGTGCTTTGGAGAATCGAAGGAGAAGACCCCTATCTACATCCTCACCGAAGCGTTTTTCATTTCCCCTCATATGCTTGAGGGCCCTCTTGCTAGTGTTCCTCTTTGGATCCCTAGTTGTTTGTTGTTGATGTATTATTGTTGATTGTTGTGTTGTTATAGATTTGGGAGCCTCCAATTTGGTTGTGGATGTGTGCCCCAAGAACCTTGTAAAGGCCCGGTTTCCGCCTCGAGGAAATCCCTTAGTGGAAGTGGGCTAGGCCTTCGTGGCGTTGCTCACAGGAGACCTGAGTGAAGCCTTCGTGGCTGTTGGTCTGGCTTTCGTAGCGACCACACTCCTCCGAACTTAGACGTACCTTCTTGCAAAGGAAGGGAACTACGGGAATCATCTCCGTGTCTCCGTGTGCTCAACTCTCGGTTACCTCTATCCTTTATCTCCTCTATATATTGCGTAGCCATATCTTGCTTAGTCGTTGACCTTGTCATATAAGTAAATTCACATAGTTGCATATCTAGAGAATTTACCTTTGTGTCAAGCATACGATCCTTTCATTTGGTATCAGAGCCTCGGCTCTTATTTCGGGCTTAACCGCCTAAGAGTATGCCGGATGAAGAACACTCGGAGGGGGCTGCAAAGCCGGTCTCCATGGATGATCTCAAGTCGGTGGAAACATCCTTGAGATTCGCCATGCAAACCCAAATGGAAACCTTGATGAAAATGTTTAACGACCGCTTTCCCGCGGCTCCCCCCATCATCCCCACCGAAGAGGAAAAGGACAAGGGTGCGTTAGGAGAGGGAGATGCTTCGACATCACCCTCCTCTACCAATCCCTTGAATGGTGATAACTTAAACACTATCAAACCCCCCGTTACTTCTCCTAGGGGAACTAGTGGAGGTGCTAGCTACAATCAAGTGGCTCCGCCTTTCCTATCTCCTGATATCCCGGTTCCCCATCCTCATATAAACATTCGGGGCGACCCACCTAAGTTTAATGTTAAAGATTTTGATACATGGCAATTTGAGTTTCGTTCTCAAGTTCGCAGTGCCTCCAATGAACTTTGGAGAATCATCTTGGAAGGCTTCAAGCCCTACAACCCCGACAAGTTGACTAGAAGAGAAACGGTTGATAATCAACTCAATGACATTGCCTTGCACATGATTCAAACTAGTGTGGGGACAAAGGAATTGTCTCGTGTTCGTAATTTCACCACCGCCAAGGAAGCTTGGGATGGTTTGGCCGCTAGTTGCATTGGAAGTGATAGCATGAGAAGGAACAAGTACAATTCTTTTCGGAATCAAGCCGAAGGATTCATGAGGCTACCGGATGAAGATCATGAAGTCATGTATGGAAGACTTATCACCGTTGCCGATGCTTTCCGGAATGTGGGTGCCACCCACATCAATGACACTTGGATCAAAGGTAAGTACATCGATTGCATGATGTCGTTTGAACCCATTGATGTCAAGACTCTTGTTGGGAGAGAATGCTATTCCTCTCTCACTTCTCAACAAGCCGTGCACGAGATGCAAGCCCTCAAGGTGCTCGAGCAAAACTCTCATGATTCTCGCAATCGTGCCATTGGAATGTCAAGAGGAAACAATCTTGCCTTGACGGTCAATTCCGTAGAAGAAGTGAACTCTCAAGAACCATATAGGGCATCTTGGAGTATGTCCTATCCGGAAGACTTGGAACTCCACTACAATGATCACATGGCCTTCCATGCAAAATCTTTTTGGGTTGATCCATGCAAGGCCAAGGAAGACAACATCAAGAGAAACAACTCAAGTGGGTCCACTAGCTTGGGTCCAAGAACAAGATCATGCTACAATTGTGGTGACAAGCGCCATTTCATCGCCCAATGCCCCTATGAGCATAGGGAGACTCATGGTGGAAGGCTCATTCCCAAGGACAAGAGCAAAGACTCAAAGGGCAAAGATTCAAAGGCCCCCAACAAGAAATTCTACAACAAGAGCAAGAAGGGCAAGAGGCCCTCAAGGGTTGTGCTAGTGACTAGGGAAGAATATTCTTCCGATGAAGTTGAAAGTTCTAGTGATGATGAAGAAGAAGAAAGCTCAAAGGAAGTGGCCGCCATTGTCACTACCAACATTCCCTCTTCATCTCTCTTTGAATCCCCCAATGAGAATCCTCATATAAAGAATGCACATTGCTTCATGACAAAGTCCACCTTGGACACATCTATTGTGCTATCAACTCAAGAAGAATATACCTCCGGAGATGATGATGATGATGGTTGATACGTCTCAAACGTATCCATAATTTCTTATGTTCCATGCTACTTTTATGATGATACTCACATGTTTTATACAAATTATATGTCATTATTATGCATTTTCCAGCACTAACCTATTGACGAGATGCCGAAGAGCCAGTTGCTGTTTTCTGCTGTTTTTGGTTTCAGAAATCCTACAAAGGAAATATTCTCGGAATTGGACGAAATCAACGCCCAGGGGCTTATTTTTCCACGAAGCTTCCAGAAGACCGAGGGAGAAACGAAGTGGGGCCACGGGGCGCCGCCACACTAGGGCGGCGCGGCCTAAGGGGGGCCCGCGCGGCCCTAGCGTGTGGGGCCCCCGTGACTCCTCCGACTCCGCCCTTCCGCCTACTTAAAGCCTTCGTCGCGAAACCCTCTGTACCGAGAGCCACGATACGGAAAACCTTCCAGAGACGCCGCCGCCGCCAATCCCATCTCGGGGGATTCAGGAGATCGCCTCCGGCACCCTGCCGGAGAGGGGAATCATCTCCCGGAGGTCTCTTCATCGCCATGATCGCCTCCGGATCGATGTGTGAGTAGTTCACCCCTGGACTATGGGTCCATAGCAGTAGCTAGATGGTTGTCTTCTCCTCATTGTGCTATCATGTTAGATCTTGTGAGCTGCCTATCATGATCAAGATCATCTATTTGTAATGCTACATGTTGTGTTTATTGGGATCCGATGAATATTGAATACTATGTCAAGTTGATTATCAATCTATCATATATGTTGTTTATGTTCTTGCATGCTCTCCGTTGCTAGTAGAGGCTCTGGCCAAGTTGATACTTGTAACTCCAAGAGGGAGTATTTATGCTCGATAGTGGGTTCATGCCTCCATTGAATCTGGGACGATGTGAGAAAGTTCTAAGGTTGTGGATGTGATGTTGCCACTAGGGATAAAACATCGATGCTTTGTCTAAGGATATTTGTGTTGATTACATTACGCACCATACTTAATGCAATTGTCTGTTGCTTGCAACTTAATACCGGAAGGGGTTCGGATGATAACCTGAAAGTGGACTATTTAGGCATAGATGCATGCTGGATAGCGGTCTATGTACTTTGTCGTAATGCCCTGATTAAATATCATAGTACTCATCATGATATATGTATGTGCATTGTTATGCCTTCTTTATTTGTCAATTGCCCAACTGTAATTTGTTCACCCAACATGCTATTTATCTTATGGGAGAGACACCACTAGTGAACTGTGGACCCCGGTCCATTCTTTACATCTGAAATACAATCTACTGCAATACTTGTTCTTTACTGTTCTTCGCAAACAAACATCATCATCCACACTATACATTTAATCCTTTGTTTACAGCAAGCCGGTGAGATTGACAACCTCACTGTTACGTTGGGGCAAAGTACCTTGATTGTGTTGTGCAGGTTCCACGTTGGCGCCGGAATCCCTGGTGTTGCGCCGCACTACACTTCGCCGCCATCAACCTTCAACGTGCTTCTTGGCTCCTACTGGTTCGATAAACCTTGGTTTCATACTGAGGGAAAACTTGCTACTGTACGCATCACACCGTCCTCTTGGGGTTCCCAACGGACGTGTGTTAACTGCATGCATCAAGCTCTTTTTCTGGCGCCGTTGCCGGGGAGATCAAGACACGCTGCAAGGGGAGTCTTCCACATCCAATCTCTTTACTTTGTTTTTGTCTTGCTTTGTTTTATTTACTACTTTGTTTGCTGCACTAAAACAAACCACAAAAAAATTAGTTGCTAGCTTTACTTTATTTACTGTCTTGTTTGCGTTCTTGATACGTCTCAAACGTATCTATAATTTCTTATGTTCCATGCTTGTTTTATGACAATACCTACATGATTTGTGCACGCTTTATATCGTTTTGATGCGTTTTCCGGAACTAACCTATTAACGAGATACCGAAGTGTCAGTTCCTGTTTTCTGTTGTTTTTGGTTTCAGAAATTCTACAAAGGAAGTATTTTCGGAATCGGACAAAATCAATGCCCAACATCTTATTTTTCCCGGGACCTTCCAGAAAGTCAAAGGGGGACCAGAGGGGAGCCAGGGGGCCCCACCCCACAGGGCGGCGCGGCCAAGGGGGGGCACCCCCCTATGAGGAGGGAGTAATTCTCCCCCGAGGCTGAGGGCTCTACTGTAGCTATGTGGTTCATCTCTCTCTTTGTGATCTAGTTGTGTTACTCTGGTGATGTTATTAAAGTACTCTATTCCTCCTTCATGGTGTAATGGTGACAGTGTGTGCATTGTGAAGTTCTTGGCGTAGGTTATGATCATAATCTCTTGTAGGTTATGGAGTTAATTATTACTATGATAGTATTGATGTGATTTATCCTCCTTCATAGTGTGATGGTGACAGTGTGCATGCTATGTTAGTACTTGGTGTAATTGCAATGATCTATCATGCACTCTTAGGTTATTTAAATATGAACATTGAATGTTGTGGAGCTTGTTAACTCCGGCATTGAGGTGCTCTTGTAGCCCTACACAATTAGTGGTGTTCATCATCCAACAAGAGAGTGTAGAGTGGTTTTATTATGTGATCAATGTTGAGAGTGTCCACTAGTGAAAGTATGATCCCTAGGCCTTGTTTCCAAACATCGAATCTCCGTTTATTTACTGTTCTGTTGCATGTTTACTCGCTGCCATATTTTATTCAGATTGCTATTACCACTCATATACATCCATACTACTTGTATTTCACTATCTCTTCACCGAACTAGTGCACCTATACATTTGACAAGTGTATTAGGTGTGTTGGGGACACAAGAGACTTCTTGTATCGTGATTGCAGGGTTGCTTGAGAGGGATATCTTTGACCTCTGCCTCCCTGAGTTCGATAAACCTTGGGTGATCCACTTAAGGGAAACTTGCTGCTGTTCTACAAACCTCTGCTCTTGGAGGCCCAACACTGTCTACAGGAATAGAAGCACACGTAGACATCAAGCACTTTTCTGGCGCCGTTGCCGGGGAGGTAAGGTAAAAGGTATTCACATCCTCCGACTACTAAGCTATTTCCTAGCACTGTTGCCAGTGTGTGAGTGCTCGAAGCTATTTCCTTTAGATCCTGCAATTGCATCTTTTTGTTTCTAATTTTACACTAGTAAGGCATAATGGAAAATAAAAATGAGCTTCTTAATCTTTTTCCTGAGTTAGAACTGTTTGATGCGAAAATTAAAAAACCTATGGAACCTTATTTGCATGCTAGTAGCGATGTTATTAGTATGAATGCAATTACTGCTAATGCTATGGAGAAGTCTAAGCTTGGGGAAGCTAGTTTTTGTGATCTTTTTAGCTTCCCATCTTTAGGGGAGAAAATTTGCTCTGATAATACTTTATCTCCCATATGCGATAACTCTAATGATGCTTGTGATATTTTAAATGCACCTACTGAAAGTATTCCATATAAAATCCCTATGAAAATTATTGAACGTGTTGTGGATAACCGCTATGAAGGGGATGGAACTGTCCATCCTGGAGATCATTTACTCTTTTTGCATGAATTATGCGGGTTATTCAAGTGTGCAGGTATCTCTATGGATGAAGTGAAGAAGAAATTATTCTCTATGTCGTTGTCTGGTAAAGCGGCGCATTGGTATAAACTGCTGAAGGATGAGCATTCTCTTGATTGGAAGGATATTGTGCCTCTATTTTATTCCAAATTCTATCCTCCAAGTGAAATTCACAAAGACCGAAACCGAATATATAATTTCTGGCCTCATGATGGAGAGAGTATTGCCCAAGCATGGGAGAGATTGAAGTCTTTAATGCTCAAATGCCCCAATCATGAGCTTCCTGGTAATATCATCATTGATAATTTCTATGCAAGACTTTCTTTTCAAGATAAAACCTTGCTGGATACTGCTTGTTCTGGATCATTCACGCGCAATAAAGAAGAGTTTAAATGGGACCTTCTTAATCGGATTCAGGAGAACGCTGAAGATTGGGAGAACGACAAAGGTAAAGAATCAGGTATAAACTATGATTATGAATGCATTGAAACTTTTATGGATACTGGTAAATTTCGAAATATGAGTGCTACCTATGGTCTTGACTCTCAAGTTGCTGCAAATCTTTATAAAGTTTTTGCCTCTCATTTTGAATTGCCTAGGAAGAATTTTGATAAGTATCATGAACCTTTTAAAGAGGCTTGTATGAAGGATGAAATTGTTGTTAATGATTGCAATAAACATGCTCAAACTCCTAAGAATGCTATTTCCTACAAGCATGTTAATTTTTGTGGAATGCATAGACCTTGTGGAATTAATCAAATCGAAGATGAATATTGTATCCATCATACTAATGAAAAAACTAGAAAGTGGTCTAGGGCGCTAGATGATCTTGGTAAAAAGGTTTGTGTCCTCTATCCTTTTATTTGTGAACTTTGCCATAGAGTGGGTCATTTTAATTTTCAATGCTCCTCCAATGATAATTTGAACCCCATGAGTGCTGCAAATTTGTATTGTGATGATGAAATTACTCCTAATCAGCATGATGAACTTACTTTATTCTTGTGGTGTGAAGAGTTATCAAGAAAAATTTCTTTGTTAGATATTAACGATCTTGATATTGATGATGTCCTGCATGGGTGTTTTTCTTATTGCATTGATAATTTCCATACAAATACTTACATACAAAATATTTTAGAAGATGACACCTTGCCAAAATATGATAGGACCGCTGTGTGTTTCAAACTTATTAATGAAAAGGAGGAATCCTCCCAAGTTTCTTCTATTGTCTCTGGAAATAAAGCAGGTTATGTGGAGAAGCCTCTCATCAAGCCTCTCCCTCCTAAAGAAGGGAACGAGGAGAAGGAGAAGAAGGAGAAGAAGAAGAAGGGAACGAAGAAGAAGAAGAAGGGGAATAAAAAGAAAGAGGTAACAGCATATCCCCGCGTGTATGAGATAACGATAGGTAACCGTAAGTATGTTGCTCCTGATGATTATTATGATAATGAATCTGAGTACAATGATCTTCCTATGCCCTTTACCTACATTAGTGATCATGATTTGAAAGAGCACACTACTTTTGATATTGCAAATCTCTGGGAAACTAATTATGAAAATGATGATGTTAATAATTGCCATAGTATCAGTACTATCCATGCTTCCTCCCATAATGATATAGAACGCTCTAAGCTTGGGGATGAGGTGTTTGAAAATCCTTTTGCTACTGATCATTATATGTTTGATACATCTCCTTCTAGTAACAATGATGGTATGGTCACAGATGAACATGTTGTGAAAGATAACTATTCTATTTCTTATGATGACACTGTGCCCCCAATCTTTGATGATTATTATAAAGAATGCTATGATATAGGTTATAACTATCCTTATGAAACTTGTCATAGTTATGATTGGGTTGCCAAAAACAATTCCCTTAGTATGCAACTTGTTTACCATGTTCAAATTCTTGATAATGATCTTGCTCCAATTACTATTAATGAGAAGAATTCTTCTTATGCCAAAATTAATGATACTTTTATGCATATAAACCATGATAAGAATGTTTTAAGTGATGGTTATATTGTGGATTTCATCAATGATGCTACTGAAAGTTATTATGAGAGAGGGAAACATGGTTATATGCATCTTAATAATATTAAGTTTCCCCTCTTTATGTTGAGAATCTTGAAGTTACTTGTGTTTTATCTTCCTATGCTTGTCACTTTGTTCTTCATGAATTCATTTGTGTACAAGATTCCTTTTCATAGGAAGTGGGTTAGGCTTAAATGTGCTTTGAATTTGCTTCTTGATGCTCTCTTTTGCTTCAACTCTTATTTCTTGCGAGTGCATCATTAAAATTGCTGAGCCCATCCTAATGGCTATAAAGAAAGCACTTCTTGGGAGATAACCCATGTCTTTATTTTACTACAGCACTTTTGTTTTATATTTGAGTCTTGGAAGTTGTTACTACTGTAGAAACCTCTCCTTATCTTTATTTTATTGCATTGTTGTGCCAAGTAAAGTCTTTGATAGCAAGGTTGATACTAGATTTGGATTACTGCGCAGAAACAGATTTCTGTCTGTCACGAATTTGGGCAGGGTTCTCTCTAGGTAACTCAGAAAAATCTGCCAATTTACGTGCGTGATTCTCAGATATGTACGCCACTTTCATTCAATTTGAGCTTTTTCATCTGAGTAAGTTAAGTGCCTCTGGAAAATTCGTCTTTACGGACTGTTCTGTTTTGACAGATTCTGCCTTTTATTTCGCATTGCCTCTTTTGCTATGTTGGATGGATTTCTTTGTTCCATTAACTTCCAGTAGCTTTGGGCAATGTCCAGAAGTGTTAAGAATAATTGTGTTATCTCTGAACATGTGAATTTTTGATTATGCACAAACCCTCTAATGAGTTTGTTTCGAGTTTGGTGTGGAGGAAGTTTTCAAGGGTCAAGAGAGGAGGATGATATACTATGATCAAGAAGAGTGAAAAGTTTAATCTTGGGGATGCCCCCGTGGTTCATCCCTGCATATTTCAAGAAGACTCAAGCATCTAAGCTTGGGGATGCCCAAGGCATCCCCTTCTTCATCAACAACATTATCAGGTTTCTTCTCTTGAAACTATATTTTTATTCGGTCACATCTTATGTACTTTACTTGGAGCGTCTGTTTGTTTTTGTTTATGTTTGAATAAGTTCATCCTTGTGTGGGAGAGAGACACGCTCCGCTGGTTTGTATGAACACATGTGTTCTTAGCTTTTAATGTTCATGGCGAAGGTTAAAACTGCTTCGTTCATTGCTATTTGGTTGGAAACAGAAAATGCTGCATGTGGTAAATGGTATAATGTCTTGAATAATGTGATACTTGGCAATTATTGTGCTCATATAGATCATGTTTAAGCTCTTGCATCATGTACCTTGTACCTATTAATGAATAACTTCATAGAGCTTGTTAAAATTTGGTTTGCATGATTGGTCTCTCTAAGTCTAGATATTTTCTGGTTGAGGTGTTTGAACAACAAGGAGACGATGTAAAGTCTTATAATGCTTACAATATGTTTATATGTGAGTCTTGCTGCACCATTTTATACTTCAGTTTGCTTCAAACAACCTTGCTAGCCTAGCCTTGTATTGAGAGGGATTCTTCTCGTGCATCCAAATCCTTGAGCCAAAAACTATGCCATTTGTGTCCACCATACCTACCTACCACATGTTATTTCCCCGCCATTCGAAAGTACATTACTTGAGTGCTACCTTTAAACTTATATTCTTTGCTTTTACAATACATAGCTCATGGGAAAATAGCCTTAAAAACTATTGTGGTGAAGAATATGTACTTATGTATCTTATTTCTTAATAAGTTGCTTGTTGAGCGATAACCATGTTTCTGGGGACGCCATCAACTTTTACCTTTGTTGAATATCATGTGAGTTGCTATGCATGTTCGTCTTGTCTGAAGTAAGGGCGATTTTCATGATCAAATGGTTTGAGTATGCATATTGTTAGAGAAGAACATTGGGCCGCTAACTAAAGCCATGAATCATGGTGGAAGTTTCAGTTTGGACACAAAACCTCAATCTCTTATGAGAATATTATTTGTTGTTGAATGCTTAAGCATTAAAAGAGGAGTCCATTATCCTTTGTCTATGTTGTCCCGGTATGGATGTCTAAGTTGAGAATAATCAAAAGCGAGAAATCCAATGCGAACTTTCTCCTTAGACTCTGTACAGGCAGCATAGAGGTACCCCTTTGTGACACTTGGTTGAAACATATGCTATGCAATGATAATCCATGTTAATCCAAGCTAATTAGGACAAGGTGCGAGCACTATTGGTAATCTATGCATGAGGCTTGCAACTTATAGGATATCTTATACATAACGCATATGCTTTATTACTACCGTTGACAAAATTGTTTCTCTGTTTTCAAAATGAAAAGCTCTAGCACAAAAATAGTAATCTATGCTTCCCTTTGCGAAGGGCCATTCTTCTACTTTATTGTTGAGTCAGTTTACCCACTTCTTTCTATCTTAGAAGCAAACACTAGTGTCAACTGTGCATTGATTCTTACATGTTTACTTATTGCACTTGTTATATTGCTTTATGTTGACAACTATCCATGAGATATACATGTTACAAGTTGAAAGCAATTGCTGAAACTTATATCTTCCTTTGTGTTGCTTCAATGATTTCTACTAAGAATTTATTGCTTATGAGTTAACTGTTATGCAAGTCTTATTGATGCTTGTCTTGAAAGTACTATTCATGAAAAGTCTTTGCTATATGATTCAGTTGTTTACTCATTGTCTTCATCATTGCTTTGAATCGCTGCATTCATCTCATATGCTTTACAATAATGTTGATCAAGATTATGTTGGTAGCATGTCACTTAAGAAATTATCATTGTAATCGTTTACCTACTCGAGGGCGAGTAGGAACTAAGCTTGGGGATGCTTGATACGTCTCAAACGTATCTATAATTTCTTATGTTCCATGCTTGTTTTATGACAATACCTACATGATTTGTGCACGCTTTATATCGTTTTGATGCGTTTTCCGGAACTAACCTATTAACGAGATGCCGAAGTGCCAGTTCCTGTTTTCTGCTGTTTTTGGTTTCAGAAATCCTACAAAGTAAATATTCTCGGAATCGGACGAAATCAATGCCCAACATCTTATTTTTCCCGGGACCTTCCAGAAAGTCAAAGGGGGACCAGAGGGGAGCCAGGGGGCCCCACCCCACAGGGCGGCGCGGCCAAGGGGGGGGCGCACCCCCCTATGAGGAGGGAGCCCCGTAACCCCTCCGACTCCGCCTCTTCGCCTATTTAAGTCTCCCTGACCTAAATCTTCGACACGGATTCACGAAACACCAGAAAACCTTCCAGAGCCACCGCCATCGCGAAACTCCAATTCGGGTGATACGTCCAAAACGTATCCACTTTCCCGAACACTTTTGCTATTGTTTTGCCTCTAATTTGTGTATTTTGGATGCAACTAACACGGACTAACGCTGTTTTCGGCAGAATTGCTCTGGTGTCTCGTTTTTGTGCAGAAATCCAACTTTCGGGAAAATCCTCGGAATTTATGCAGAAGGCCCTATTTTCCCAGAATACTGACGGAGCCAGAAGGACAAGTAAAGTGGAGGCCCGAGGGCCCCACACCATAAGGCGGCGCGGCCTAGGGGGGCCCGCGCGGCCCTATGGTGTGGCCCCCTCGGCCGGCCTCCGACGCCCTCCTTCGGACTACTTATCGGCCTCGACCTAAAAATGCACAGAGAGAAGTCGAAGTCGCCAGAAACCCTCCAGAATGCCGCCACATCGCGAAACTCCGTCGCGGGAGCCAGAAGTCTCCGTTCTGGCACTCCGCCGGGACGGGGAATTGGAGGAGATCATCGCCATCATCACCGCCAACGCCTCTACATCAACCAGCCATGTTTCCCCCATCCATGTGTGAGTAATTCCCCCGCTGTAGGCCGAAGGGGATGGTAGGGATTGGATGAGATTGGTCATGTAATAGCATAAGATTGTTAGGGCATAGTGCCTAGTGTCCGTAATTGGTACTTTGATGATATTGTTGCAACTTGCTATGCTTAATGCTTGTCACTAGGGCCCGAGTGCCATGATCTCAGATCTGAACATGTTATTGTTTCATCATGATATTCATTGTTTTATGATCTTACCTGCAAGTTGTATACACATGTCGCTGTCCGGAACCAATGGCCCCGAAGTGACAAGAATCGGGACAACCGGAGGGGATGGTAGTGACGTGAGGATCACATCTGTTCACGGAGTGTTAATGCTTTGCTCCGGTACTCTATTAAAAGGAGTACCTTAATATCCAGTAGTTTCCCTTGAGGCCCGGCTGCCACCGGCTGGTAGTACAAAAGATGTCGTGCAAGTTTCTCATTGCGAGCACGTACGACTATAATTGGAACACATGCTTATTGATTGCTTTGTACTTGGACACCGTTTTATTATTATCTGCAAATGCCCTGCTATGATTGTCACATGAGTTTCTCTCATCCATGCAACGCCCGTTCATCCGTCCCCGTGCCTACAGTATTTTAATCCTGCTGTTTACTAAAATCACTACTGCTGTCTTTGTTACTCTGCTGCTGTTATTTCACTACTGCTACTGCTATAAAACTGTTACTACCGATAAACTCTTGCGAGCTAGTCTGTTTCTGTGTGCAGCTGAATTGACAACTCCGCTGTTAAGGCTTTCAAGTATTCTTTGTCTCCCCTTGTGTCGAATCAATAAATTGGGTTTTACTTCCCTCGAAGACTGTTGCGATCCCCTATACTTGTGGGTCATCAAGACTATTTTCTGGCGCCGTTGCCGGGGAGCATAGCTTTATTTGGAAGTTCACTTGGATTGATATTGTTCGCTGCAAATTCTCCATCATGGGTAAACCTCGCGATACTAAGGTCGCCATATTACCATCCACTACAAGAAAAGGTACAACTCTGAGTACCTCTGCTGCTCTTGATTCACCATCTGTGATTGATAAACTTGTTTCACCGCCACATGCTTCACATGCGGGTACTTCTGCTGAATCTGAAAATTCTTATAATATTGATGATGCTTCTGCTGTGCTTGATGATAGTGGTTCATTGGGATCCTTTCTAGATGCTACGATTGCTAGGTCTAGACAAATTGAAAATACTGAAACTCCTAATGCTACTACACCTGTTAATTCACCTGAACTTGATTATTCTAGTGATGATCCTGATGAAGATTATGTGGAGCTTAATGATGATTTTATTGAAAAATGCAATGCTACTACTGATGCAAGAAAAATTAAAAAGTTGCTTGCAGAACATGCCGTTAGATATAAACTGTCTCCCCGATCCTAAGTTTGCCACATCTCCTATAAACATTAAGGATAAAGATTATGATTTTTCTCTTGATTTATCTCATATAGCTATTGTTGAGAAAACACCCTTTTGTGGTACTGAAAAAGAAAGTGCTGTTGAACACATGATTGAGTTATCTACTCTAAGTAGCTTGTTTTCTGATGATGTTAAGAAGCGTACTTACTTTGTTGCTAAAATCTTTCCATTCTCATTAAAGGATGACGCTAAAACTTGGTATAATAGTTTGCCACCTAATTCTATTAAAAGTCCAAAAGAATTGCTTGATGTTTTCTTCCGTAAATACTTTCCTGCTAGTGCTCAACATATTGCTTTGCAGAGAATCTATAATTTTGACCAGGGAGATGGAGAGAAATTGCCTGAGGCTTGGGCGAGATTTTGCTCTCTTATTAGAGCTCGGCCTGATCATGATTTGGAAAAACATGATTTACTTGATATATTTTATAGTGGACTAACCATTGAGTCTAGGGCATACCTGGATAGTTGTGCTGGTTGTGTTTTCAGGAAAAGAACTCCAGACGACGCTGAAGAATTATTGGCTAAAATAGGCCGGAATCATGATGATTGGACTACGCCTGAACCAACTCCAACGCCAATATTAAAGAAGAGGGGTTTAATTAAATTGAATGATGAAGATATGAGGGAAGCCAAGAAGTCTCTCAAGGAGAAAGGTATTAAATCTGAAGATGTGAAGAATCTTCCTCCCATAGAAGATATATGTGAGATAATTCCCCCTTCATCCATGATTGAGGTAAACTCCCTTCAACGCTTTACTAGGGAAGATATTCCGTATTCGAAACCTCCTGCACAATGCTTAGATGAGTTTGATAATTATATTGTTAAGCAAGAAAATTTTAATATGAGAGTAGAGAATCATTTAATGGAAAATTCTCGAGCTATTAGTGAATTGCATGATATTGTAGAGAGAACCTCCAATGATGTTAAGATGCTTGTTAAACATTTTCATATGGTTCAAACTCAAATTGATCAACTCACTAAAGTGCAAAATGACTTGTTGGGGAATAATTCTAAAGAGAAACATGCTTATGAAGTAACAACTAGAGGCGGTGTTTCTACCCAGAATCCTCTATATCCTGAGGGGCATCCCAAAAGAGTTGAACAAGATTCTCAACAAATTAAAACTAGTGCTCCATCTAAGAAAAAGAAAAAGAAACATAAGAATGTTGTAGAATCCTCTGAACCTGTTAATGATCCTAATAGTATTTCTATTTCTGATGCTGAAACTGAAAGTGGTAATGAACATGATAAAGATAATGATAAGAATGATGCTTCTGATAAAGAAGAGGTTGAAGAAGAACCTGAAAAGCATGCTAAAAATAAAAGTACACTAAAGAAGATTTTATTGCTGAGAAACATGGTAATGAAAGAGAACCTTGGGTTCAAAAGCAAATGCCTTTTCCTGCTAAGAAACTTAAATCAAAGGAAGAAGAACACTATAATAAATTTTGTGATTGGATGAAACCTTTATTCTTGCAAATCCCTTTGACTGATGCTATTAAATTGCCTCCTTATTCAAAGTATATGAAAGATATTGTGTCTAACAAAAGGAAAATCCCCAATGAGGAAATTTCCACTATGCTTGCTAATTACTCTTTCAATGGCAAAGTTCCAAAGAAGTTGGGCGACCCAGGTATACCTACTATTCCTTGTTCTATTAAGAATAATTATGTTAAAACTGCTCTATGTGACTTGGGAGCCGGTGTTAGTGTTATGCCTTTTTCTCTTTATAAGAGACTTTACTTAGATAAGTTGATACCTACTGATATATCTTTGCAAATGGCTGATAAATCTACTGCTATTCCTGTTGGTATATGTGAGGATGTTCCTGTTCAAGTTACTACTAACTGCTTGATATTAACTGATTTTGTTGTGTTGGAAATGCCTGAAGATGATAATATGTCTATTATTCTTGGGAGACCTTTTCTTAACACCGCAGGGGCTGTTATTGATTGCAATAAAGGAAAGGTTACTTTCAATGTTGATGATAGGGAGCATACCGTTTATTTTCCCAAGAGGATTGAGAAAGCGTGTGGAGTTAATACTATTTCTAATGTGAGAACTATCAAAGTGGGAACTATTGATTGTCCTATATATGAGCCTAAAGAAGAATATCAAACTCTCGTGATTGGATCCATATCAATACAATTCAAGGTAACATGATTGATTTGAGGTTTATTTCTTCTTATGCTATGTAAAATTTATTTGGTGGCAAGACTTGATCAACCTTGTTAACAAATACTTTTTATATGCATAGAGGAGGTAAACAACATCTCTTTCTTCCTCCACTTGCTCTTATTTGCTGTAGCACTTTTGATTTGCAAATTTCCTTACTTAATTAGAGTTTTCAAAAAATTTCCTGGCCAGTAATAATAAACCAAATACCCAGAAATGTGCATTTTTCAAAGTTTTCAAAAATTCACAAAAATTATACCGTTGGTCCTATTTTTCGACGAGGCACCTGGGAGCACCAGAGGATGACCTGTGGGGCACCACAGGGTGCCACACCACCAGCCGGCGCGGCCAAGGAGGTGGGCGCGCCACCCTGTGGTGTGGGCCCCTCCTTGCCCCACTATCTCATCTCTTTCTCCCAGCATCTTCTCTCTCCCGAAAAAACTCGAACCAGTTTTCTCTCACTCGCGTTTTTGCTCAAGAGCTCAGGATTTTTCGATCTCTTTGCTCAGCCCAGATTTCTGTCTGAAATTTGGCACATTTGCTCTTCGGTATGTGACTCCTCCGATTATCCAAGTAGAATTTTGTTTGGTGGAGTATATCTTGAATATTTTGCTGCTGTAGGTAACATGTTTAGTGAGCTTGCATGCTTGTTCTAAGTGGTAGAAACTAGTTTTGATGCATGATTAGTACTCTAGCAAGTTCCTATGGTAGTTTCCCTCAATTATATGTCACCAAATCAAATTTTATATCACTTGTTGAAAATTTCAGAAAAGAGATGAAGAAGTTCAACTTTGGAGAATTGTTCAAGAGAGGAACAACCAGCACCGGGAGGCCTTCTAGGGCCGCCACCCAGCGTAGGTGATCGTACAATGAGGATATCATCGCGCCTAGCTTCGCGCCCGAAGAGGACAACGGGGCTCCTAATGCTTCATCTTTTCCATGCTATGATTTTCTGAGAAATGCAGGGATATTGGATGATTTCTTCACCCTTGTCAATAGGGCGGGCTTAACCACCTACGTGGAAGACGAAAGGGAGCAATACTATATGCTCACCAAAATTTTCGTCGAGAGCTTCAGGTTCAACAACACGCAATACGAGCCGACAGTTGCATTCAAGATCTATGGTAATCCTGTTACTATGGAATTGGAAGATTTTTGTCGTGCATTGGATATTGCCCCTGTAGGTACAGCAAGGAGGATTGATGACAACCCCCGGGACTTGTTGGAGCTCTATCGAGGGATCACCGATGATGATTGTCGCACCATTCAGCGTGGCAAGATAAGGAACATTCAACTCCCCGCCATTAAGTATTTTGCATATTACATTGCTACTAGCATTCTTGGTAGGGAGAACACTAGCAATATTTCTAGTTACCATCTTGCTTTCTTGAATATTGCACTTACTGGTCGGACATCTTATCACCTTGGTTCTCTTATTGCTCGCCGCCTGACTAATAGGGGGCCTATTTTTGGAGGAACTATTGCACTGCGCGTTTTAACATATTTAGGACTTCCTCTTGATCCTAATGATGTGCCATTGACCCCTAGGAGACTCGATATTGCTGCTATGAAGAGTCATCATTTTGTTACCGCTGATTCTACTTTAGATAATATGGTCTATAGAATGTTGTTTGCTGACGGGGATGAGAAGGAAATCCCTCTTCCCCAACCAGGTTTGTTCAGTATTGACAGGCAATCATGGTCGTGCACTAAGGAGGAGGTGGATGAACATATGAAGATACAAGACTTCCACCAACAGCATGACTCCGAGGACGCCGAGGCCTCCCACGACTACACCGTCACGTATCCGGGTGCTTCTTCTAGCACATGCCCGGAATATGATCCATCTTCGTCGTACTACGGAGATACTACCTCATGGTCTCGATGGGATTGAACTCCATTTAGGCCAAAAGCCTAAGCTTGGGGGGAGGTATACCGGCATCACTCATTCTTTGCATATTATGATTTCTGGATACTTGTACATATTTGTTTTGTTCGTTTGAGTGGTTTTCTAATGAGAGGGAGATGATATTTGGGGAAGTGCTGCCTGAAAACAGATTCTGGACTGTTACTAGAAAAATTCGTGCGCACAGCCAGAACGTTATTTTGAGCTGCCAATTTTTCTGCAGGTTCCCCAGGTTGTTATCTAACTTTCATTAGTTGAACACTTTTCGAGCTGAGCAACGTAAGATTTTTGTAAAAATCGATTTCTGTACTGCTGTCAGGTTTTGGCAGATTTCTGCCATCTCGCTTTTCTGTGATTCTTTTAGTTTGCTATTTCTTGTTTTTGCTTTGTTTTTTTCCTAAAACATAAAAAGACAAAAAATATTTCTGTTGTTTCTCTTCACCATTTGTTTGCTTTGGTTTCTTGCATTTGTTTCGCTTTATTTGCTATTGCTAGTTTGCTATAAGAAAACCCAAAAAGATTTTGCTTTGTTTGCTTGTTTCCTTTTGTTCTTGTTTGTAATTCGAAAACACCAAAAATATTTGCTGTTCTTCTTTGGTTTGTAAAGTTCATCTTGAGTTCAATGGTCTTCGGTGGCTGGAGCGTGGTTTTCATTTCATATTATCCAAGCTACACAAGTGAAAGGCAATAATGACGATCTACGACAATTGGATTGTGGTGAGAGGCTGGTATGAACTCTATTTGTTTTCATTTTTGTACATATACTCATCCATGTGAGCATGCTTAGTTGGTTCATGTGAAGTATATGTTATTTGAGAAAGTCTAGTAGTTTATGATCTCTCATGTTTAGCTCCAATTTATTAATATGAGTAGCATGTCATGGATGTTTGCTTGCATTGTTTTATTCATAAGTAAGTATGGCATTGTGGTATCCTCCTCTGAATAATTCATTTATATCGACTTGGCACATGCTCACGCGTGCATAAGACTGAACCAAAGTCAATTAAGCCTCGATGATTTATATTGCTTCAGAGTTCTTGTATCACTTTTATGCCTCCGTTAATTTATTTTGCCGCAAGCATGATTATGACAGTTACTGCTCTCTTGATTTGTCGCTCCCTAGTCTATTGCTAGCCTTCACTTGTACTGAGCGGGAACGCTGCTCGTGCTTCCAAACACCTGAAAATCAAGTTGTTTCAAAGTGTCCACTATAAATACCTATGCATGGCATTTCAAACCATTCCAAGTAAATTCTCATGCGCTACCTTTAAAACCTTCAAAATGCTTCTCAATTTGTGTTTATGTTTCATAGCTCAAGAGGAAGTATGTGGTGTTTAGCTTTCAACCTTGTCATTTACTTTTGACGGACTCTCATATGGACTAGTGGCACATCCACTTATCCAATAATTTTGCAGAAAGAGCTGGCAACGGGATTCTCAGTCCCAAATTAATTAACTTAAATAGACACTCCTCCATGGTTTGTGATTGTTGGACGGCACCCGAAGATTCGGTTAGCCATGGCTTGTGTAAGCAAAGGTTGGGGGGAGTGTCATCATCATAATAAAACTAAAATAAAAAGGCACTCCTTCATGGTATGTGATTGTTGGCAGGCACCCGAAGGATTCGGTTAGCCATGGTTTGTGTAAGAAAGGTTGGAAGGAGTGCCAAATAAATATGCAATGATTCATGGGAGCCGCTCTTGGGAGTCCGGTTGGCGAGGTAGTTGGTGTACCCATTACCATTCGTTGACAACAACAAACACCTCTCAAAATAATTTTACTCCTGATTTTAAAAATGAAAAGCTCTAGCGCATGTTAATCCCTGCTTCCCTCTGCGAAGGGTCAATCTTTTACTTCTATGTTGTGTCTCCATTATTTCTTTGAGCACTATCTTGAGAGCACAACTGTCATTCTTAGTATAATATGCTTGTCTCAAAATATGATTGATTGTGGTATAACTTTGATGCTTTTATCTTTGACAATCACTACTTCTAGTCTTTCTATGAACTCCAGAGGTGCCTGGGCATTTATGTTTTGCCGATCAAATACGGGCAAGCGAGATACCACTTTATCATACTCTCTTATGAACATTGCAATCCTGCTTACATACATGATTCATGATGCTTATTATTAATTGTTGGTACCTCTCCATGATTGACATAGCTGTTAGATGATCTTATTTGCATGTATCTCATTATGAACTGCTTAAGTATTAGCCATAGCAAGAGAATATATACATCATATGAGCAAATGTGTTCGTGAAAGTTCTTTTGTCGCTCAGTTGTTAACTGAATTGCTTGAGGACAAGCAATAAGCTAAGCTTGGGGGGAGTTGATACGTCCAAAACGTATCCACTTTCCCGAACACTTTTGCTATTGTTTTGCCTCTAATTTGTGTATTTTGGATGCAACTAACACGGACTAACGCTGTTTTCGGCAGAATTGCTCTGGTGTCTCGTTTTTGTGCAGAAATCCAACTTTCGGGAAAATCCTCGGAATTTATGCAGAAGGCCCTATTTTACCAGAATACTGACGGAGCCAGAAGGACAAGTAAAGTGGAGGCCCGAGGGCCCCACACCATAAGGCGGCGCGGCCTAGGGGGGGGGGCCCGCGCGGCCCTATGGTGTGGCCCCCTCGGCCGGCCTCCGACGCCCTCCTTCGGACTACTTATCGGCCTCGACCTAAAAACGCACGGAGAGAAGTCGAAGTCGCCAGAAACCCTCCAGAACGCCGCCACATCGCGAAACTCCGTCGCGGGAGCCAGAAGTCTCCGTTCTGGCACTCCGCCGGGACGGGGAATTGGAGGAGATCATCGCCATCATCACCGCCAACGCCTCTACATCAACCAGCCATGTTTCCCCCATCCATGTGTGAGTAATTCCCCCGCTGTAGGCCGAAGGGGATGGTAGGGATTGGATGAGATTGGTCATGTAATAGCATAAGATTGTTAGGGCATAGTGCCTAGTGTCCGTAATTGGTACTTTGATGATATTGTTGCAACTTGCTATGCTTAATGCTTGTCACTAGGGCCCGAGTGCCATGATCTCAGATCTGAACATGTTATTCTTTCATCATGATATTCATTGTTTTATGATCTTACCTGCAAGTTGTATACACATGTCGCTGTCCGGAACCAATGGCCCCGAAGTGACAAGAATCGGGACAACCGGAGGGGATGGTAGTGACGTGAGGATCACATGTATTCACGGAGTGTTAATGCTTTGCTCCGGTACTCTATTAAAAGGAGTACCTTAATATCCAGTAGTTTCCCTTGAGGCCCGGCTGCCACCGGCTGGTAGGACAAAAGATGTCGTGCAAGTTTCTCATTGCGAGCACGTACGACTATAATTGGAACACATGCCTATTGATTGCTTTGTACTTGGACACCGTTTTATTATTATCTGCAAATGCCCTGCTATGATTGTTACATGAGTTTCTCTCATCCATGCAACGCCCGTTCATCCGTCCCCGTGCCTACAGTATTTTAATCCTGCTGTTTACTAAAATCACTACTGCTGTCTTTGTTACTCTGCTGCTGTTATTTCACTACTGCTACTGCTATAAAACTGTTACTACTGATAAACTCTTGCGAGCTAGTCTGTTTCCAGGTGCAGCTGAATTGACAACTCCGCTGTTAAGGCTTTCAAGTATTCTTTGTCTCCCCTTGTGTCGAATCAATAAATTGGGTTTTACTTCCCTCGAAGACTGTTGCGATCCCCTATACTTGTGGGTCATCATCGGGGGACAGAAGTCTCTGTTCCGGCACCCTGCCGGGACGGGGAATTGCCCCCGGAACACATCTCCACCGCCATCTTCACCGCCATCGCTGTCTCCATGATGAGGAGGGAGTAATTCTCCCCCGAGGCTGAGGGCTCTACTGTAGCTATGTGGTTCATCTCTCTCTTTGTGATCTAGTTGTGTTACTCTGGTGATGTTATTAAAGTACTCTATTCCTCCTTCATGGTGTAATGGTGACAGTGTGTGCATTGTGAAGTTCTTGGCGTAGGTTATGATCATAATCTCTTGTAGGTTATGGAGTTAATTATTACTATGATAGTATTGATGTGATTTATCCTCCTTCATAGTGTGATGGTGACAGTGTGCATGCTATGTTAGTACTTGGTGTAATTGCAATGATCTATCATGCACTCTTAGGTTATTTAAATATGAACATTGAATGTTGTGGAGCTTGTTAACTCCGGCATTGAGGTGCTCTTGTAGCCCTACACAATTAGTGGTGTTCATCATCCAACAAGAGAGTGTAGAGTGGTTTTATTATGTGATCAATGTTGAGAGTGTCCACTAGTGAAAGTATGATCCCTAGGCCTTGTTTCCAAACATCGAATCTCCATTTATTTACTGTTCTGTTGCATGTTTACTCGCTGCCATATTTTATTCAGATTGCTATTACCACTCATATACATCCATACTACTTGTATTTCACTATCTCTTCGCCGAACTAGTGCACCTATACATCTGACAAGTGTATTAGGTGTGTTGGGGACACAAGAGACTTCTTGTATCGTGATTGCAGGGTTGCTTGAGAGGGATATCTTTGACCTCTTCCTCCCTGAGTTCGATAAACCTTGGGTGATCCACTTAAGGGAAACTTGTTGCTATTCTACAAACCTCTGCTCTTGGAGGCCCAACACTGTCTACAGGAATAGAATCACACGTAGACATCAGTTCTCTATATCAAAAACACAAAAAAATTAGTTACTTGCATTTACTTTGTTTAGTTTGCTTTATTTACTACTGTTAAAATGAATACTCCTGAAAACACTAAGTTGTGTGACTTCACTAGCACAAATAATAATGATTTCTTATGCACACCTATTGCTCCACCTGCTACTGCAGCAGAATTCTTTGAAATTAAACCTGCTTTACTGAATCTTGTCATGAGAGAGCAATTTTCTGGTGTTAGTTCTGATGATGCTGCTGCACATCTTAATAATTTTGTTGAACTATGTGAAATGCAAAAGTATAAGGATGTAGATGGTGACATTATAAAATTGAAATTGTTTCCTTTCTCCTTAAGAGGAAGAGCTAAAGATTGGTTGCTATCTTTGCCTAAGAATAGTATTGATTCATGGACTAAATGTAAAGATGCTTTTATTGGTAGATATTATCCTCCTGCTAAAATTATATCTTTGAGAAGTAGCATAATGAATTTTAAGCAATTGGATAATGAACATGTTGCTCAAGCATGGGAAAGAATGAAATCTTTAGTAAAGAATTGCCCAACCCATGGACTAACTACTTGGATGATCATCCAAACCTTCTATGCAGGATTGACTTTTTCTTCGCGGAACCTATTGGATTCAGCTACTGGAGGTACCTTTATGTCCATCACCTTGGGGGCGGCGACAAAGCTTCTTGATAATATGATGATAAATTACTCTGAATGGCACACTGAAAGGGCTCCACAAGGTAAGAAGGTAAATTCTGTTGAAGAAACCTCTTCCTTGAATGATAAGATTGATGCTATTATGTCTATGCTTGTGAATGGTAGATCTAATGTTGATCCTAATAATGTTCCTTTAGCTTCATTGGTTGCCCAAGAAGAACATGTTGATGTGAATTTCATTAAAAGTAATAATTTCAACAACAATGCTTATAGGAATAATTCTGGTAACAACTATAGGCCATATCCTTCTGCTAATAGTAATGATTATGGTAATTCTTATGGGAATTCTTACAACAATAATAGGAATGCACCCCCTGGTCTTGAATCCATGCTTAAAGAATTTATTAGTACACAAACTGCTATTAACAAATCTGTTGAGGAAAAGCTTGATAAAATTGATATTCTTGCTTCTAAGGTTGATAGACTTGCCTCTGATGTTGATCTTTTAAAATTGAAAGTTATGCCTAATAAGGATAATGATAATAAGATTGTTACTACAGCAAATGCCATCCAAGTTCGAATTAATGAGAATATTAGATCGATGGCTGAATTGCATGCTAGGTGGGAAAGAGAAGAAAATGAAAAACTTGCTAAAGAGAATAATGTAGCTAAAGTTTGGACTATTACCACCACTAGTAATAATAATGATTCACATGTTGATAAACCTCCTACTATCAATGGTAAAATAATTGGTGTTGGCAATGTTTCTACTCCTAGTGCAAAGCGTGCAAAACTGCCTGAAACTGCTGAAACTGCTTGTGATAAAACTGCTGAAATTTTTCAAAATATTGGGGACAATGATCCCATTGCTGTAGATCATAATGGTTTAGATTTTGATGATTGTCATATCTCTGAAGTTATTAAGTTCTTACAAAAACTTGCTAAAAGTCCCAATGCTAGTGCTATAAATTTGGCCTTTACAAAACATATTACAAATGCTCTCATAAAAGCTAGAGAAGAGAAACTAAAAATTGAAACTTCTATTCCTAGGAAGTTACAAGATGGTTGGGAGCCCATCATTAAGATGAGGGTCAATGATTTTGATTGTAATGCTTTATGTGATCTTGGTGCAAGTATTTCTGTTATGCCTAAGAAAATCTATGATATGCTTGACTTGCCACCATTGAAAAATTGTTATTTGGATGTTAATCTTGCTGATAATGCTATAATGAAACCTTTGGGGAGGATTGATAATGTTCGTATTATGGTTAACAATAACCTTGTCCCCGTTGATTTTGTTGTCTTGGATATTGAATGCAATGCATCTTGTCCCATTATATTGGGAAGACCTTTTCTTCGAACTGTTGGTGCTACCATTGATATGAAGGAAGGTAATATTAAATATCAATTTCCTCTCAAGAAAGGTATGGAACACTTCCCTAGAAAGAGAATGAAGTTACCTTATGATTCTATTATTAGAACAAATTATGATGTTGATGCTTCATCTCTTGATAATACTTGATTCACACTTTCTGCGCCTAGCTGAAAGGCGTTAAAGAAAAGCGCTTATGGGAGACAACCCATTATTTTACTTCTGCACTTTGTTTTATATTTGAGTCTTGGAAGTTGTTACTACTGTAGCAACCTCTCCTTATCTTTATTTTATTGCATTGTTGTGCCAAGTAAAGTCTTTGATAGTAAAGTCAATACTAGATTTGGATTACTGCGCAGAAACAGATTTCTTGCTGTCACAAATTTGGGCAGGGTTCTCTGTAGGTAACTCAGAAAAATCTGCCAATTTACGTGCGTGATCCTCAGATATGTACGCAACTTTCATTAAATTTGAGCATTTTCATCTGAGCAAGTTAAGTGCCCCTGAAAAATTCGTCTTTACGGACTGTTCTGTTTTGACAGATTCTGCCTTTTATTTCGCATTGCCTGTTTTGCTATGCTTGATGGATTTCTTTGTTCCGTTAACTTTCAGTAGCTTTGTGAAATGTCCAGAAGTGTTAAGAATGATTATGTCACCTCTGAATACATGAATTTTCAATTATGCACTAACCCTCTAATGAGTTTGTTTTGAGTTTGGTGTGGAGGAAGTTTTCAAGGGTCATGAGAGGAGGATGATACAATATGATCAAGAAGAGTGAAAAGTCTAAGCTTGGGGATGCCCCCGTGGTTCATCCCTGCATATTTTAAGAAGACTCAAGCATCTAAGCTTGGGGATGCCCAAGGCATCCCCTTCTTCATCGACAACTTATCAGGTCACCTCTAGTGAAACTATATTTTTATTCAGTCACATCTTATGTACTTTGCTTGGAGCGTCTGTTTGTTTTTATTTTTGTTTTGTTTGAATAAAATCGGATCCTAGCATTCTTTGTGTGGGAGAGAGACACGCTCCGCTGTTGCATATGAACACATGTGTTCTTAGCTTTATTCTTAATGTTCATTGCGAAGGTTGAACTACTTCGCTCATTGATATATGGTTGGAAACGGAAAATGCCGCATGTGGTAATTGGTATAATGTCTTGAATAATTTGATACTTGGCAATTGTTGTGCTCATATAGATCATGTTTAAGCTCTTGCATCATGTACTTTGTACCTATTAATGAAGAACTACATAGAGCTTGTTAAAATTTGGTTTGCATGATTGGTCTCTCTAAGTCTAGATATTTTCTGGTTGAGGTGTTTGAACAACAAGGAGACGATGTAAAGTCTTATAATACTTACAATATGTTCATATGTGAGTCTTGCTGCACCATTTATACTTGAGTTTGCTTCAAACAACCTTGCTAGCCTAGCCTTGTATTGAGAGGAATTCTTCTCGTGCATCCAAATCCTTGAGCCAAAAACTATGCCATTTGTGTCCACCATACCTACCTACCACATGGTATTTCTCTGCCATTCCAAAGTACATTACTTGAATGCTACCTTTAAACTTCTATTCTTTGCCTTTACAATACATAGCTCATGGGAAAATAGCCTTAAAAACTATTGTGGTGAAGAATATGTACTTATGTATCTTATTTCTTAATAAGTTGCTTGTTGAGCGGTAACCATGTTTCTGGGGAGGCCATCAACTTTTACCTTTGTTGAATATCATGTGAGTTGCTATGCATGTTCTTCTTGTCTGAAGTAAGGGTAATTTTCATGATCAAATGGTTTGAGTATGCATATTGTTAGAGAAGAACATTGGGCTGCTAACTAAAGCCATGAATCATGGTGGAAGTTTCAGTTTGGACACAAATCCTCAATCTCTTATGAGAATTTTATCTGTTGTTGAAATGCTTATGCATTAAAGAGGAGTCCATTATCTGTTGTCTATGTTGTCCCGGTATGGATGTCTACGTTGAGAATAATCAAAAGCGAGAAATCCAATGCGAACTTTCTCCTTAGACCTTTGTACAGGCGGCATAGAGGTACCCCTTTGTGACACTTGGTTGAAACATATGTTATGCAATGATAATCCGTGTTAATCCAAGCTAATTAGGACAAGGTGCGGGCACTATTAGTATTCTATGCATGAGGCTTGCAACTTATAGGATGTCTTATACATAACACATATGACTTATTACTACCGTTGACAAAATTGTTTCTATGTTTTCAAAATGAAAAGCTCTAGCACAAAAATAGTAATCCATGCTTCCCTCTGAGAAGGGCCATTCTTCTACTTTATTGTTGAGTCAGTTTACCTACTTCTTTCTATCTTAGAAGCAAACACTTGTGTAAAATGTGTGCATTGATTCTTACATGTTTACCTATTGCACTTGTTATATTACTTTGTGTTGACAATTATCCATGAGATAAACATGTTGAAGTTGAAAGCAACTGCTGAAACTTATATCTTCCTTTGTGTTGTTTCAAAGCTTTCTACTAAGAATTTATTGCTTATGAGTTAACTGTTATGCAAATCTTATTGATGCTTGTCTTGAAAGTACTATTCATGGAAAGTCTTTGCTATATGATTCAGTTGTTTACTCATTGTCTTCATCATTGCTTCGAATCGCTGCATTCATCTCATGTGCTTTACAATAGTATTGATCAAGATTATGATAGCATGTCACTTCAGAAATTATCCTTGTTATCGTTTACCTACTCTCGAGGGCGAGTAGGAACTAAGCTTGGGGATGCTTGATACGTCTCAAACGTATCCATAATTTCTTATGTTCCATGCTACTTTTATGATGATACTCACATGTTTTATACACATTATATGTCATTATTATGAATTTTCCGGCACTAACCTATTGACGAGATGCCGAAGAGCCAGTTGCTGTTTTCTACTGTTTTTGGTTTCAGAAATCCTACAAAGGAAATATTCTCAGAATTGGACGAAATCAACGCCCAGGGGCTTATTTTTCCACGAAGCTTCCAGAAGACCGAGGGAGAAACGAAGTGGGGCCACGGGGCGCCGCCACACTAGGGCGGCGCGGCCTAAGGGGGGCCCGCGCGGCCCTAGCATGTGGGGCCCCCGTGACTCTTCCGACTCCGCTCTTCCGCCTACTTAAAGCCTTCGTCGCGAAACCCTCTGTACCGAGAGCCACGATACGGAAAACCTTCCAGAGACGCCGCCGCCGCCAATCCCATCTCGGGGGATTCAGGAGATCGCCTCCGGCACCCTGCCGGAGAGGGGAATCATCTCCCGGAGGTCTCTTCATCGCCATGATCGCCTCCGGATCGATGTGTGAGTAGTTCACCCCTGGACTATGGTTCCATAGCAGTAGCTAGATGGTTGTCTTCTCCTAATTGTGCTATCATGTTAGATCTTGTGAGCTGCCTATCATGATCAAGATCATCTATTTGTAATGCTACATGTTGTGTTTATTGGGATCCGATGAATATTGAATACTATGTCAAGTTGATTATCAATCTATCATATATGTTGTTTATGTTCTTGCATGCTCTCCGTTGCTAGTAGAGGCTCTGGCCAAGTTGATACTTGTAACTCCAAGAGGGAGTATTTATGCTCGATAGTGGGTTCATGCCTCCATTGAATCTGGGACAGTGATAGAAAGTTCTAAGGTTGTGGATGTGCTGTTGCCACTAGGGATAAAACATCGATGCTTTGTCTAAGGATATTTGTGTTGATTACATTATGCACCATACTTAATGCAATTGTCTGTTGCTTGCAACTTAATACCGGAAGGGGTTCGGATGATAACCTGAAAGTGGACTATTTAGGCATAGATGCATGCTGGATAGCGGTCTATGTACTTTGTCGTAATGCCCTGATTAAATCTCATAGTACTCATCATGATATATGTATGTGCATTGTTATGCCTTCTTTATTTGTCAATTGCCCAACTGTAATTTGTTCACCCAACATGCTATTTATCTTATGGGAGAGACACCACTAGTGAACTGTGGACCCCGGTCCATTCTTTACATCTGAAATCTAATCTACTGCAATACTTGTTCTTTACTGTTCTTCGCAAACAAACATCATCATCCACACTATACATTTAATCCTTTGTTTACAGCAAGCCGGTGAGATTGACAACCTCACTGTTACGTTGGGGCAAAGTACTTTGATTGTGTTGTGCAGGTTCCACGTTGGCGCCGGAATCCCTGGTGTTGCGCCGCACTACACTTCGCCGCCATCAACCTTCAACGTGCTTCTTGGCTCCTACTGGTTCGATAAACCTTGGTTTCATACTGAGGGAAAACTTGCTACTGTGTGTTAACTGCACGCATCAATGATGAAGAAGAAGATACAACCTCAAATGGATTTGTTGCTCTTGCCTCCCTCTCCACTAACTCTTCATCACCAAGTGAATCCCCCAATGAAGTCATTCATGTGGAGGAAGAAAGTTGCCTCATGGCTAAATCTTCCAAGGTATCATCTCCTAACCCCTCTATGCCTAACATATCAAATGATCTAGGGGTTGATCTTGCTAGTCTCAAAGTGAAACAAGAAATGCTAGATTTTGATGAGTTCATTCTTAACTTACAAGGTGACACTAGAAAGCATGTTTCCAATCTCATGATTCGTCTAGCACAACTAAATGATACTCTTGAGAAAAAAAGTCCAATAGAGAGAGAAGACTCTCTTGAAATACATGCTCTTAAAAATGCTCTTGAGGAAAGTCAAGAAAACATAGCTTCTCTTGAAGAGAGGCTAGAAACTCTTGAAGAGCCTCAAGATAAAATTAACAAGCTCACTAAAGCTAGAGATCTTGCTAGAGCTAAGACTAAAGTGCTTAAAAAGGAAAAGGCCAAATTTGGTGTTGATCATGAGAAACTTGTGAAGGATCTAGATGAACTAGACAAGGCTCACAAAGCCTTGAAGAGTGAATACTCTCTTCTCTCCAAGTCTAATGAGAAACTTCAAATTAGGCTTGCTTCATATGACATACCTAGTACCTCTACTCCTTCATGTGATCATGCAAATATTATTGAGGAAAATGCTAGGTTAAAGGATGAACTTGCTAAGGCCTCCTCTCCCCAAAAGTAAACTTTCCTTGGATGATCTTTTGAGTAAGCAAAGGTCAAACAACGGGAAGGAGGGCCTTGGTTATAATGCCAAGGCAAAGAAGGCAAACAAGCAAAAGGCCAAGGCCGCACAAGAAAAGAAGAAAGCTATCACTAATGGTGAAGCCCCTAAGGGCAAAACCATTAATGATGATGATGCGGGAATTGCTAACCCTCACTATGTTCTATTCAAAGATTATTATGGTGATGTTTATGCTAAATATGTTGGCCCATATGATGGTTATGTTGCTTGGTCTATTTGGGTCCCAAATACCCTTGTTGCTAACAAAAGAGGACCCATTTAGAAATGGGTACCTAAATACAAGAATTGATCTCATGTAGGACTATGCCGCCGGAGGTTCAAAATGGGTACTTGATAGTGGATGTACAAGTCATATGACCGGCGGCAAGAACCTCGTCAAGGAGTTGAGGCCCAATATAAATAATATCACCGTCTCCTTTGGCGATAATTCTACATCCGAGGTATTGGGTTTTGGCAAGGTTGTGGTTGCACACAACATTACTCTTGTGGATGTCATGCTTGTCAAAACCCTTGGTTACAATTTACTTTCCGTTTCCGCCCTTGGCAAGATGGGTTTCGCCGTCTTTATTGATAAAGATATTATGGTCCTCTTGTGGAGCAAGACTCTAAAAGTCGCTTTCGTTGGGTATCGCGAACATAACTTGTATGTGGTGGACTTCTCGGGGACTACCACCTCAAGTGCGATGTGCCTATTCGGAAAGGCGGATGTGGTTTGGTTGTGGCATTGCCGCTTGGCCCATGTCAACATGAGAACTTTGTAAAGTCTTCACAAGGGGAACCATATTGTGGGACTAATGGAAAATGTTTCTTTTGCCAAAGATCGTGTTTGTAGGGCTTGTGTTGAAGGCAAAATGCATGACTCTCCGCACACAAGCAAGACTATCATCTCCTCCAAGAGGATCTTGGAGCTCCTTCATATGGATCTCTTTGGTGCTACCTCTCATGCAAGTCTTGGTGCGAAGAAATATTGCTTGGTAATTGTTGATGACTATTCAAGATACACTTGGGTCTACTTTCTCAAGAAGAAAGATGAGACTCAACAAATCTTCATGACTTTGCTACCGAGGTGCAACGCCAACACAATCTCCTCATTATGGCAATAAGAAGTGACAACGGCTCCGAGTTCAAGAACTACACACTCAATGATTTTCTTAGTGATGAGGGGATAAGACATCAATATTCCGCTGCATACACCCCTCAACAAAATGGTGTTGCGGAGAGGAAGAACCGAACTCTCTTGGATATGGCAAGGTCTATGATGGCGGAATACAAATCCCGCTATAATTTTTGGGCCGAAGCTATCGCCACCGCTTGCCACTCTTCTAACCGGCTCTATCTCCGCAAGGGCTTGAACAAGACTCCATATGAAATACTCACCGGCAATAAGCCCAATATCTCATACTTCAAGGTGTTCGGTTGTAAGTGTTTCTATAAAATCAAAGGAGTTCGTTTATCTAAATTTGCTCCTAATGCTTTGGAGGGTATATTTGTTGGTTACGGTGCTGAATCTCTGATACGTCTCCAACGTATCTATAATTTTTTATGTTTCATGCTAGTTTTATGACAATACCTACATATTTTATTCACACTTTATAATGTTTTTATGCATTTTCTGGGACTAAACTATTAACAAGATGCCACAGTGCCAGTTCCTGTTTTCTGCTGTTTTTTATTTCAGAAAAGTTGTTTTACAAATATTCTCGGAATTGGACGAAACAAAAGCCCACGGCCCTATTTTCCACGGAGTGTTCCAGAAGACTGAAGAGGAGTCGAGGAAGGCCAGCAGGGGGCCCTCCCCATATGGCGGCGCGGGGGGCCCCACTGCCGCGCCGAGACGTGGGGAGGGAGCCTCATGGCTCCCCCGACGCTGCCCCTTCGCCTATTTATTCCATCGTCCCCGAAAACCCTAGTACCGAGAGCCAAAATACCAGAACAGTTCCAGAGACGCCGCCGCCGTCAACCCTAACTCGAGGGGTTCAGAAGATCTCCTCCGGCACCCTGCCGGAGAGGGGAATCATCACCGGAGGGCTCTACATCACCATGCCTGCCTCCGGACTAATGCGTGAGTAGTTCAACCTTGGACTACGGGTCCATAGCAGTAGCTAGATGGTTGTCTTCTCCTATTGCCCAAATGTAATTTGTTTACCCAACATGTTATTTATCTTATTGGAGAGACACCACTAGTGAATTGTGGACCCCGGTCCATTCTTTTACATCTGAAATACAACCTACTGCAATCATTGTTCTCTTTTGTTTTCTGCAAGCAAACATCATTTTCCACACCATACGTTTAATCCTTTGTTTTCAGCAAGCCGGTGAGATTGACAACTTCACTGTTAAGTTGGGGCAAAGTAGTTTGATTGTGTTGTGCAGGTTCCACGTTGGCACCGGAATCCCTGGTGTTGCGCCGCACTACACTCCTTCAACAACAACCTTCACGTGATCTTCATCTCCTACTGGTTCGATAACCTTGGTTTATTACTGAAGGAAAACTCGCTGCTGTACTCATCATACCTTCCTCTTAGGGTTCCCAACAGACGTGCGCTTTACCGTCACAAGCAGCTACTTTTCTGGCGCCGTTACTGGGGAGATCAAGACACGCTGCAAGGGGAGTCTCTCACACCCAATCTCTTTACTTTGTTTATTGTCTTGCTTTATTTTATTTTCTGTCTTGTTTGCTTTCTTTATATCAAAAACACAAAAAAATTAGTTACTTGTTTTACTTTATTTAATTCGGTTTTGCTTTATTTCTTTTTATTATTGCTAAAATGAGTACTCCTGAGAACACTAAGTTGTGTGACTTCACTAGCACAAATAATAATGATTTCACATGCACTCCTATTGCTCCACCTGCTTCTACAGCAGAATTTTATGAAATAAAACGTGCTTTACTAAATCTTGTTATGAGAGAGAAATTTTCTGGTGTTAGTACTGATGATGCTGCTGCCCATCTTAATAATTTTGTTGAACTTTGTGAAATGCAAAAGTATAAGGATATAGATGGGGATATTATAAAACTGAAATTGTTTCCTTTCTCCTTGAGAGGAAGAGCTAAAGATTGGTTGCTATCTTTGCCTAAAAATAGCATTAGTTCATGGACTAAATGTAAAGATGCTTTCATTGGAAAATATTATCCTCCTGCTAAAATTATATCTTTGAGAAGTAGCATTATGAATTTTAAGCAATTGGATAATGAACATGTTGCCCAAGCATGGGAGAGAATGAAATCTTTGGTAAATAATTGCCCTACCCATGGACTAACTACTTGGATGATCATCCAAACCTTTTATGCAGGATTAAATTTTTCTTCAAGGAACCTATTGGATTCAGCTGCTGGAGGTACTTTTATGTCCATCACTTTGGGTGCTGCAACAAAGCTTCTTGATGATATGATGATCAACTACTCTGAATGGCACACTGAAAGAACTCCTCAAGGTAAGAAGGTAAATTCTGTTGAAGAAACCTCTTCCTTGAGTGATAAGATTGATGTTATTATGTCTATGCTTGTTAATGGTAAATCTCGTGTTGATCCTAATAATGTTCCTTTAGCTTCATTGGTTGCTCAAGAAGAGCATGTTGATGTGAACTTCATTAAAAATAATAATTTCAACAGCAATGCTTATAGGAATAATTTTGGTAACACCAACTATAGGCCATATCCTTCTAATAGTGGTAATGGTTATGGTAATTCTTACAACAATAGTAGGATTGTACCCTCTGATCTTGAAGTCATGCTTAAAGAATTTATTAATACACAAACTGCTTTTAACAAATCCATTGAGGAAAAGTTTTGTAAAATTGATGTTTTTGCTTTGAAGGTTGATAGTCTTGCTCTTGATGTTGCTCTTCTAAAACTGAAAGTTATGCCTAATGAAGTTAAAGATACTAAGTCATTTGCTACAGCAAATGCTATCCAAGTTCGAATTAATGACAATATTAGAATGATGGCTGAATTGCATGCTAGGTGGGAAAGAGAAGAAAAACTTGCTAAAGAGAATAATATAGCTAGAGTTTGGACTATTACCACCACTAGTAATGTTGATACTTCACATGTTGCTAAACCTCCTACTATAAATGGTAAAATAATTGGTGTTGGCAATGTTTCTACTTCTACTACAAAGCGTGCAAAATTGCCTGAAACTGCTGAAACTGTTTGTGATAAAAGTGCTGAAATTTTTCAAAGTGTTGGGGACAATGGTCCCATTGCTTTAGATCATAATGGTTTTAATTTTGATAATTGTCATATTTCTGAGGTTATTAAGTTCTTGCAAAAACTTGCTAGAAGTCCTAATGCTAGTGCTATAAACTTGGCCTTTACAAAACATATTACAAATGCTCTCATTAAAGCTAGGGAAGAGGAATTAAAAGTTGAAGCTTCTATCCCTAGAAAGAGAATGAAGATGTCTTTTGATTCTATTATTAGAACAAATTATGATGTTGATGCTTCTTCTCTTGATGTTACTTGATTTTCACTTTCTGCGCCTAGCTGAAAGGCGTTAAAGAAAAAGCGCTTATGGGAGACAACCTATTATTTTATTTCTGCAATTTTTGTTTTATATTTGATTCAAGATGCTTGTTACTACTGTAGCAATATCTTTGTATCTTTATTTTCTTGTATTGTTGTGCCAAGTAAAGTCTTTGATAGAAAGTTGATACTAGATTTGGATTTCTGCGTAGAAACAGATTTTTAGCTGTCACGAATTTGAGCTTTTCTCTATGTAGAAAAATCGTAAAATCCTGAAAAAAATCATGAGTAATCCTCAGATATGTACGCAACTTTCATTCAACTGGAGCTTTTCCATCTGAGCATGTTAAGTGCCTGGAACAAATTCGTCTTTACGGACTGTTCTGTTTTTGACAGATTATGCCTTTTATTTTGCATTGCCTCTTTTACTGTGTTTGAGTGGATTTCTTTGCTCCATTAAATTTAAGTAGCCTTGGGTAATGTCCAAAAGTGTTGGGAATGATTGTGTCCTTGCTGAACATGTGAATTTTTGATTATGCACTAACCCTCTAATGAGATTGATTTGAGTTTGGTGTGAAGGAAGTTTTCAAGGATCAAGAGATGAGGATGATATAATATGATCAAGAAGAGTGAAAAGTCTAAGCTTGGAGATGCCCCCGTGGTTCATCCCTGCATATTTCAAGAAGACTCAAGCGTCTAAGCTTGGGGATGCCCAAGGCATCCCCTTCTTCATCAAACTTATCAGGTCACCTCTAGTGAAACTATATTTTAATTCTGTCACATCTTATGTGCTTTACTTGGAGCGTCCGTGTGCTTTTATTCTCGTTTTTTATTTTAAGTTTTCTGAATAAATCGGATCCTAACATGCTTGTGTGGGAGAGAGACACGCTCCGCTTTTTCATTTGAACACTTGTGTTCTTCGTTTTATTTTTCATGTTCATGGCGAAAGCTGAAAGCCGCAACACTTATTGTTATTTGGTTGGAAACAGAAAATGCTCCATGTGGTAATTGGTATATTATCTTGAATAATTTGATACTTGGAAATTGTTTTGAGCTCTCAAGTAGATCATGTTTAAGCTCTTGCATCATGTAGTTTAAACCTATTAGCGGAGAACTACCGTAGAGCTTGTTGAAATTTGGTTTGCATGATTGGTCTCTCTAAGGTCTAGATATTTTCTGGTAAAAGTTTTTGAGCAACAAGGAAGACAGTGTAGAGTCTTATAATGCTTGCAATATGTTCTTATGTAAGTTTTGTTGTACCGGTTTATACTTGTGTTTGCTTCAAACAACCTTGCTAGCCAAAGCCTTGTACTGAGAGGGAATGCTTCTCGTGCATCCAAAACCTTGAGCCAAAACCTATGCCATTTGTGTCCACCATAACTACCTACTATGTGGTATTTTTCTGCCATTCCAAGTAATTACTTCATGTGCTACCTTTAAACAATTCAAAACTTTATAACTCCTTATTTGTGTCAACGTTTCATAGCTCATGAGGAAGTATGTGGTGTTTTATCTTTCAATCTAGTTGGGCAGACTTTCACCAATGGACTAGTGGCATATACATCCGCTTATCCAATAAGTTTGCAAAAAGAGCTGGCAACGGGGTTCCCAGCCCGAATTAATTAACTTTCATTAATAATTCTCTTCACATGTTTTGCCCTGATTTATCAGTAAGCAACTTAATTTTGCAATAGACACTCCTCCATGGTATGTGAAATGTTGGAAGGCACCCGAGGATTCGGTTAGCCATGGCTTGTAAAAGCAAAAGGTTGGGAGGAGTGTCATCTATAAATTAAACTAAAATACATGTGTAAACAAAAGAGAAGAGGGATGATCTACCTTGCTGGTAGAGATAACGTCCTTCATGGGAGCCGCTCTTTGGAAGTCTGTTTGACAAGGGGGTTAGAGTGCCCACTACCATTTGTTGACAACAACAAACACCTCTCAAAACTTTATTTTTATGCTCTCTATATGATTTCAAAACTTGAAAAGCTCTAGCAAATGATTTAATCCCTGCTTCCCTCTGCGAAGGGCCTTTCTTTTACTTTATGTTGAGTCAGTTTACCTACTTCTTTCTATCTTAGAAGCAAACACGTATGTCAACTGTGTGCATTGATTCTTACATGCTTACTTATTGCACTTATTATATTACTTTGTGTTGATAATTATCCATGAGATATGCATGTTGAAGTTGAAAGCAATTGCTGAAACTTAAATCTTCCTTTGTGTTGCTTCAAAACCTTTTATTAAGAATTTATTGCTTTATGAGTTAACTCTTATGCAAGACTTTTTGATGCTTGTCTTGAAAGTACTATTCATGAAAAGTTTTTGCTATATGATTCAGTTTTTTAGTCATTATCTTTTTGTTAGCAAACTATAGACCATTGCTTTGAGTCACTTCATTCATCTCATATGCTTTACAATAGTATTGATCAAGATTATGTTGGTAGCATGTCACTTCAGAAATTATTCTTCTTATCGTTTACCTACTCGAGGGCGAGTAGGAACTAAGCTTGGGGACGCTTGATACGTCTCCAACGTATCTATAATTTCTTATGTTCCATGCTAGTTTTATGACAATACCTACATATTTTATTCACATTTTATAATGTTTTTTTGCATTTTCTGGGACTAACCTATTAACAAGATGCCACAGTGCCAGTTCCTGTTTTATGCTGTTTTTGATTTCAGAAAAGTTGTTTTACAAATATTCTCGGAATTGGACGAAACAAAAGCCCACGGCCCTATTTTCCACGGAGTGTTCCAGAAGACCGAAGAGGAGTCGAGGAAGGCCAGCAGGGGGCCCTCCCCATATGGCGGCGCGGGGGGCCCCACTGCCGCGCCGAGACGTGGGGAGGGAGCCCCTGGCTCCCCCGACGCTGCCCCTTCACCTATTTATTCTTTCGTCCCCGAAAACCCTCGTACCGAGAGCCAAAATACCAGAACAGTTCCAGAGACGCCGGCGCCGTCAACCCTAACTCGGGGGGTTCAGAAGATCTCCTCCGGCACCCTGCCGGAGAGGGGAATCATCACCGGAGGGCTCTACATCACCATGCCCGCCTCCGGACTGATGCATGAGTGGTTCATCCTTGGACTACGGGTCCATAGCAGTAGCTAGATGGTTATCTTCTCCTATTGTGCCATCATGTTTAGATCTTGTGAGCTGCCTATCATGATCAAGATCATCTATTTGTAATGCTACATGTTGTGTTTGTTGGGATCCGATGAATATGGAATACTATGTCAAGTTGATTATTGATCTATCATATATGTGTTGTTTATGATCTTGCATGCTCTCCGTTGCTAGTAGAGGCTCTGGCCAAGTTGATACTTGTGACTCCAAGAGGGGGTATTTATGCTAGACAGTGGGTTCATGTCTCCATTGAATCCGGGGGAGTGACAGCAACCCCTAAGGTTGTGGATGTGTTGTTGCCACTAGGGATAAAACATCAATGCTTTGTCTAAGGATATTTGTATTGTTTACATTACGCACAGTACTTAATGCAATTGTTTGTTGCTTGCAACTTAATACTGGAAGGGGTGCGGATGCTAACCCGAAGGTGGACTTTTTAGGCATAGATGCATGCTGGATGGCGGTCTATGTTTTTTGTCGTAATGCCTTAAGTAAATCTCATAGTAGTCATCATGATATGTATGTGCATTGTTATGCCCTCTCTATTTGTCAATTTCCCAACTGTAATTTGTTTACCCAACATGTTATTTATCTTATTGGAGAGACACCACTAGTGAACTGTGGACCCGGTCCATTCTTTTACATCTGAAATACAACCTACTGCAATCATTGTTCTCTTTTGTTTTCTGCAAGCAAACATCATTTTCCACACCATACGTTTAATCCTTTATTTTCAGCAAGCCGGTGAGATTGACAACCTCACTGTTAAGTTGGGGCAAAGTAGTTTGATTGTGTTGTGCAGGTTCCACGTTGGCACCGGAATCCCTGGTGTTGCGCCGCACTACACTCCTTCACCAACAACCTTCACGTGATCTTCATCTCCTACTGGTTCGATAACCTTGGTTTCTTACTGAGGGAAAACTCGTTGCTGTACTCATCATACCTTCCTCTTGGGTTTCCCAACGGACGTGTGCTTTACCATCAAGATTATCATCAAATCTTGTAGTGTGAAGTTCGAAGAAAATGATGGCTCCCAAGTGGGGCAAGTTGATGTATGTGCAGGTGATGAAATACCTCAAGATGCCATAGTAAGAATGGGTGTGGGATTTTTCCGCCCCATTGAGGGACACCGTGTGGCGTCTCGGGAAGGACTATGCTCTACCACGGTGCAGCCCTCATCTTCTCAACATCAACAAACTCCATCTCTTGAAGCTAATGATGCACCAACCCAAGAACAAGAAGAAAATCCTCCCTCTCATGTACAAGATCAAGGACAAGATCAATCAAGGATTCATGATGGATCCGATGAATATCCATTCAATATTATCCTCTCACCGGATAATGTCCAAGATCAAGCACATGATATTGAGAAATCTCAAGAAATTGAGGAAGCTCAAGTTGAAGGTCAAGACGGGGACCCAAATGATCAAGTTTATCAAGTGACACCTCCAAGGCCAAGAAGAACCAAGGAGGAGATCGAGGCCCATCGTCTAGCAAGAAGAGAAAGGAACCTTGAAATTCGTGAACACACTCATGACAAGGTCCTTGGTGATTTAAGGGCAAGTGTTACCACAAGAAGGCAATTGGCTAACTTTAGCAATCATCATGCTTATATCTCCTTAGTGGAACCCAAGAAAGTGTTTGAAGCCCTTGAAGATTCGGATTGGTTGGAAGCTATGCACGATGAACTCAACAACTTCAAGCGCACTAAAGTATGGACTTTAGTAGAGAAGCCAAAGGAGTGCCGCAATGTTATAGGCACTAAATGGATATTCAAGAACAAGCAAGATGAGTTTGGAAATGTTGTGAGGAACAAGGCAAGATTGGTGGCTCAAGGTTTCTCTCAAGTTGAAGGAATTGACTTTGGAGAAACTTATGCTCCCGTGGCTCGCCTTGAGTCCATCCGTATCCTTCTTGCTTATGCATCGCATCATAACTTTAAGTTACAACAAATGGATGTGAAAAGTGCATTTCTTAATGGTCCTTTGCATGAAGAGGTTTATGTTAAGCAACCCCCGGGGTTTGAGGATCTCAACTTTCCTAACCATGTCTATAAGCTTGATAAAGCACTTTAGGGTCTCAAACAAGCTCCTAGAGCTTGGTACGAGCACCTTAAAGAATTGTTGATAGACCGTGGGTTTGATGTTGGGCTAATCGATCCCACTCTTTTTACTAAGAGGGTCAATGGGGAGCTTTTTGTTTGCCAATTATATGTTGATGATATTATCTTTGGCTCTACTAACAAGGCTTTCAATGATGAATTTTCAAAGCTTATGACCGATAGGTTTGAGATGTCTATGATGGGAGAGATGAAGTTCTTCCTTGGTTTTGAGATCAAGCAATTGAGAGAAGGAACCTTCATCAATCAAGCAAAATATCTCCAAGACATGCTCAAGAGGTTCAAGATGACCGAGATGAAGGGTGTAGCCACTCCTATGGTTACTAAATGTCATCTTGCACTTGATCCCAATGGTAAAGAGGTGGATCAAAAGGTATATCGCTCCATGATTGGATCCTTGCTTTACCTTTGTGCATCTAGACCGGACATAGTGTTGAGTGTTGGTGTGTGTGCAAGGTATCAAGCTTCTCCTAAAGAGAGTCACATGATGGCTCTCAAAAGAATCTTTCGATATTTGGTTGATACCCCAAGATATGGTATTTGGTACCCTAAAGGCTCAAGTTTTATTCTCAATGGATACACTGATGCGGATTGGGCGGGAGACAAGGATGATAGGAAATCAACCTCCGGGGCTTGCCAATTCCTTGGTAGGTCCTTGGTGTGTTGGTCTTCTAAGAAGCAAAATTGTATATCTCTCTCCACCGCCGAAGCCGAATATGTTGCCGCCTCAAGTGGATGCACTCAATTGTTATGGATGAGGCAAACTTTAAGGGAATACGGTGTCATTTGTGACAAAGTGCCTCTATTATGTGACAATGAAAGTGCCATCAAGATTGCCTATAATCCGGTGCAACATTCAAGAACGAAGCATATTGAGATCCGGAATCATTTCATTAGGGATCATGTTGCCCATGGTGATATTGAGCTTATCTATGTTCCTACCAAAGATCAACTTGCCGATATATTCACGAAGCCTCTTGATGAAGCAAGGTTTTGCTATTTGAGGAATGAGATAAATATCATTGATTCAAGGAGTATAGCTTGACCATCTTGCAAACACACCTTTATCTCAAAACTTTATTTGGTTTAGATGTGGGCATGGAAATAGGGGGAGTGCGGTTTAAATTATTGAGCTACCCCTCCCCCCATAATGCCAACATTAAGAAATCATTCTCTTTATATCATATGTTGATATGTGAGCTTCAATGATGTGGTTTGGGCCCAAGATATATCTTCGCGGTGCCATGCCATAACACTCATATATGGTGGCCTAGGCCACCACACTCTTCTTTGTGAAGAGTTGGAGTTATATGGATTTTCATGAATTTTATTTGACTATCTTTTGTTCTTATGGGAAATCACTCATGTTTGGTCTTTATTTGCAATGTTTTGAAAATATGGGTGATATCGTACCATCAATAGTGTGATCTTTCTATCCTAAGCCCCATCTTTCCTAAAGAAACAATTCCAATCTATATACACTAAAACTCTAAAAAATTTCGAGGTTGTTCGGGCTTTGGGCAGGTTTGGTGGCACTGTCGGTGCCTTCACCCCGGCACTGCCGGTGGTGACACCCCGGCACTTCCGGTGGTTCCACCCCGGCACTGCCGGTGGCAACAGCACTGCCGGCCTCGGCTGGGCGGCACTACCGCTGTGGGCGTGGGGTTATGTTGAGGGCCCGCAGGGGGAGTTAGGGCAACTGCCTCATTCTCCCCCACCCTGCGTCCCTCTCCTCCCACCCGACTCCAGCCGTCGCCGCTGCTGCCCCTGCCCTCCGGCCGCCGTCCCGGTCCCTCCCTCCTCCTCTGGTCGGCTGGATCCGGGCAGAGCAACCTCCTCCATGGCTTCCTCCTCTGGTTAGCTTCCTCTCCTCTCTCTCTCTCCCTCTCTAGAATGGGTAGACCTTTCTAGAAGAAAGAAGGCTGGATGAATCTCTCCCTAGGTTTTGCCATTGAGGTAGATGATGTAGTACATGGTGTTGTGAAATTTTGAGAAACAATGGCTGAGTCTGCGGTAGATCTGGGTGTTTCCCCTGTTGATCGGCACTGCCGACCTCACCTCGGCAAGATTTGGGCCGGGCTGCCGCCCCATCGCACCGGCATCGTCGGTTGGGCGGCTGCCGCGCCGGACCACCCCGGCACTGCCGGCCTAGCTGATGCTAGATTTTCGTCAGCTTCTTCCATTGTATCTCGCACATATCATTCACCATGCACTGATTGTCTTGTTTTCTCTGTTTTAGTGTACCTTATCATATGCTCCTTCTACCCATTGCTTTCACAGGTGCAGGTGGTCCTCATCGCTCTAGCTCGGGCAAACGGGCGGTACCTAATGACTTTGAAGCTGAAATCCTACCTGTCAAGAAATCATCTCGTTAGGAGAAGGGCATGGCTGATACTGAACCTCGCGGTAACATCATCCGAAGGCTGCGAGGCATGCCTGTTGGGAAGTGGCCGGATCATGAGTATGCTCGGCTGCGTCAGACCAACATCTACACCACTCCCAAGGCCGACAATTGCTCTACGCTGTTCTGGACTAAGTATCAAGAGAAGATTTTTGATGATCTCTATGCTAATGCCACCTATAGAGTTTCTCCTATGCATCATATCAACTTTGCTCACATGGATAAACACGCCCAATACTTTGCAGAAGCTCGAGAGATTTGTGACCAGTTTGGTCTTTTTCTGCTGATGAAGTTTCAACATCCTTACTGTGTTGATGTGATTGGGCAATTCTTTGCCACAGTCTATGTTGATAATGATGATGCCAAGACTATGACTTGGATGACACATGGTCGCATGTTACATGGCACTTGGGACCAATTTGCAGCATGTCTTGGTTATCCAGTGCTCTCTGCCGATGAAGACGGATATTTTAGAGCTCACAACACTCCCAAGCCCATTGAGAAGACTCTCCTTGTTGATCTTTATATTGAAGGAGAAGTGGTGTATGGATCGCAGAAATTTCTTCGCCCGGTGTATGAAATCCTTCTCCACATTTACCGAGAGGTCCTTAATCCCAAGGTTGGCTGCGTTGATCAGATCTATGGGTACCTTGGAAATTTGTTGTATCTCTCTCATCAGCACCGTGACTCTGACCTTCAGCTTGATGTGATGGACTTTCTGTGGAATGGGTTTTGGGCATGCATCATATCTCGCAAGGCTCCTGTGTTTGCTCCCTACTTCATGTTCTTCATTTGCTCTCGTTGGGACAATGCTGGGTATGGCAAACTCACTGATGATGTTATTCTTCTACCTCACAAGCCCAAGGATCTCAAGGTCAAGCCTCACCCCAATCCTCCTCGTCTTCCCAGTGCTGAGGATTCTGCTGAAGAAGACTCTGACATGGAGTATGCTCCTCCTGCTGACAGTGGCTGGGTTGCTCGCATAGAGGCCAAGTTGGCCAAGATGTTTTGTCTTAAGTCTGACATCAACAGGCGTCAGTATCAAGCTCATAGGGAAAGGAAAATGGAGAGGAGGAACACAAAGCTTATCATGCGCAAGTTGGATATTCCTGTTGAGAGTGGATCTGAGGAGATTATTACTCCTGAAGAAGAATGGCTCTCTAAGCATGGCAATGTGACTGAGTTTGAACAGCTTGGGCTTCCCGGTCCTTCTCGCCGTCGGCGCCCCACTAGTGATGAAGTTGAGCCCGCCGAGTCTGAAGACGATGAAGAGACGGAGGAAACCTCCGAGGATGAGTGAGCTTTCATGGGACGATGTAGCATCGCTTCTTTTCTCCTTTTTGGTGTCTTGATGCCAAAGGGGGAGAAGAAGGTCTAGTAGGACTTGCACGGGATTTGCTAGGGTTGAGGGCACAAGCATTTGCTTTTTATCATTCCGTTAAAGCTTGTGTCCTCCGTTTATCATCTATGCTTATGTTGAACCTTATCATGTGTTTTATGTTGTTTAAAACTCTGTTCTATGTGTGGTGGGAAAGACCATTTAGTGAGTGACTTATTGCTATGGTTTTCGGTATTCTATATGGTTGAGAGTATTGTCATGAAATGGTATGATCATCTTATATATCTCAACTTGTCTATGGGTTTATCTCAAATTGATACTTGATATGATTATGGGACTCTTGTTCATGAAATTGAGATTATTGTCATGAAATGTTGAGGATGTCATTATGAAAGGGTATGATCCTCACATCTCAACTTTTATCATCTTCCATACATTATCTGTCATATTTGTCTTATAAGCATTGTGCTCTCTACCTTGAAAGTTAAAGTTGCTCCATACCTAATGTGTGCATATATATTCAAGCACTAAATTTCTTGTATGCACACATCTAGGGGGAGTTTCTCTCTTATGTCAAACACAATGCTATTCTTGCTCTATACTTTGCAAAATCCCGGTATTGTCATCAAACACCAAAAAGGGGGAGATTGAAAGAACATTTCATGATCTCTGAGGTTTTGTGTGTTTGTTAACAACACCGGTGACAATTTAACTATGTGCTAAGTGGATTACAGATAGAGAAAAGATACCACGGGTAAATCTCGACCCACTCAAAAAGGAAGAAAAGAAGAAGAAGAAGCTGAAGTCTGTCCCTGGCCGGCACTGCCGGTGATACTGGGCCAGCACTGCCGGTGGGTGCACCCCGGCACTGCTGGTGGCTGCACCCCGGCACTGCCGGCGATTCTGGCCCGGCACTGCCGGCCTACCTGCCGACCTGAAGATTCAGAAAGTTGGCCGGCACTGCCGGCGTCTCAAGGCCGGCACTGCCGACGATTCTCCTCCAATGGGCAGAAAAGTTGGTGGGGTATAAATACCCCCCTTCCCCTACCTTGGAAAGGTGCTCAAACCCTAAGATCTTCATCCACCATTGCAGAGCCACCAAGAACACCAAAATAGCCAGATCTCCTCCCTCAACCACCCAAATCCCTTGTGCTTTGGAGAATCAAAGGAGAAGACCCCGATCTACATCCTCACCGAAGCATTTTTCATTTCCCCCTCATATGCTTGAGGGCCCTCTTGCTAGTGTTCCTCTTTGGATCCCTAGTTGTTTGTTGTTGATTTATTGTTGTTGATTGTTGTGTTGTTACAGATTTGTGAGCCTCCAATTTGGTTGTGGATGTGTGCCCCAAGAACCTTGTAAAGGCCCGGTTTCCGCCTCGAGGAAATCTCTTAGTGGAAGTGGGCTAGGCCTTCGTGGCGTTGCTCACAGGAGACCTGAGTGAAGCCTTCGTGGCTGTTGGTCTGGCTTTCGTAGCGACCACACTCCTCCGAACGTAGACGTACCTTCTTGCAAAGGAAGGGAACTACGGGAATCATCTCCATGTCTCCGTGTGCTCCACTCCCGGTTACCTCTATCCTTTATCTCCTCTATATATTGCGTAGCCATATCTTGCTTAGTCGTTGAACTTGTCATATAAGTAAATTCACATAGTTGCATATCTAGAGAATTTACCTTTGTGTCAAGCCTAAATTTAAAAAGAACTAAAAATTAGTTAGCACCTATTCACCCCCCCCCCCTCTAGGTGCGACATACGATCCTTTCATTACTCTCTTTGCATTTGGAGAGGTTTATAGGATTGGCACGGCTAATGGACTTCAACACTTATCAATGCATGGAACAATTATGCTACGGTGGAAGAGTGGTGATGTTCCATCACCGGGGTTCATGGTCAGCGGCGAAAATGTCTCTTGCTTAGAGCACCTTCAGCCGTTTTTCCGGGAAGGTTCTCAGGATCTTTTTTTATCTGGATAGATGAAAATGGCTCAGTCGCGTCCCGGATTCTCGTTTTCGTCCGAATTTGGGCTTTCATCCATCCGGCGAGCCCAGATCATCCCGGCACCTCGGGGAGCGCTCGGGGAGTCCGAAGGAAACGAAATCGCGGGAAACATCGAGAAAACTTCCGCACGGTTGGTGGCTCCGACTTGTCGGTGAAAAAGGCCAATTGTCTTTCGCGCGCTGCAAAAGCCTGCCGCCGGTCAGTTGATACGTCTCCAACGTATCTATAATTTCTTATGCTCCATGCTAGTTTTATGACAATACCTACATATTTTATTCACACTTTATAATGTTTTTATGCATTTTCTGGGACTAACCTATTAACAAGATGCCACAGTGCTAGTTCATGTTTTCTACTGTTTTTTATTTCAGAAAAGTTGTTTTACAAATATTCTCGGAATTGGACGAAACAAAAGCCCACGGCCCTATTTTCCACGGAGTGTTCCAGAAGACCGAAGAGGAGTCGAGGAAGGCCAGCAGGGGGCCGTCCCCATATGGCGGCGCGGGGGGCCCCACTGCCGCGCCGAGACGTGGGGAGGGAGCCCCCTGGCTCCCCCGACGCTGCCCCTTCGCCTATTTATTCCTTCGTCCCCGAAAACCCTAGTACCGAGAGCCAAAATACCAGAACAGTTCCAGAGACGCCGCCGCCGTCAACCCTAACTCGGGGGTTCAGAAGATTTCCTCCGGCACCCTGCTGGAGAGGGGAATCATCACCGGAGGGCTCTACATCACCATGCCCGCCTCCGTACTGATGCGTGAGTAGTTCATCCTTGGACTACGGGTCCATAGCAGTAGCTAGATGGTTGTCTTGTCCTATTGTGCTATCATGTTTAGATCTTGTGAGCTGCCTATCATGATCAAGATCATCTATTTGTAATGCTACATGTTGTGTTTGTTGGGATCCGATGAATATGGAATACTATGTCAAGTTGATTATTGATCTATCATATATGTGTTGTTTATGATCTTGCATGCTCTCTGTTGCTAGTGGAGGCTCTGGCCAAGTTGATACTTGTAACTCCAAGAGGTGGTATTTATGCTAGATAGTGGGTTCATGTCTCCATTGAATCTGGGGGAGTGACAGCAACCCCTAAGGTTGTGGATGTGCTGTTGCTACTAGGGATAAAACATCAATGCTTTGTCTAAGAATATTTGTATTGTTTACATTACGCATAGTACTTAATGCAATTGTCTGTTGCTTGCAACTTAATACTGGAAGGGGTGCGGATGCTAACCCGAAGGTGGACTTTTTAGGCATAGATGCATGCTGGATGGCGGTCTATCTTCTTTGTCGTAATGCCCTAAGTAAATCTCATAGTAGTCATCATGATATGTATGTGCATTGTTATGCCCTCTCTATTTGTCAATTGCCCAACTATAATTTGTTTACGCAACATGTTATTTATCTTATTGGAGAGACACCACTAGTGAACTGTGGACCCCGGTCCATTCTTTTACATCTGAAATACAACCTACTGCAATCATTGTTCTCTTTTGTTTTCTGCAAGCAAACATCATTTTCCACACCATACGTTTAATCCTTTGTTTTCAGCAAGCCGGTGAGATTGACAACCTCACTGTTAAGTTGGGGCAAAGTAGTTTGATTGTGTTGTGCAGGTTCCACGTTGGCACCGGAATCCCTAGTGTTGCGCCGCACTACACTCCTTCACCAACAACCTTCACGTGATCTTCATCTCCTACTGGTTCGATAACCTTGGTTTCTTACTGAGGGAAAACTCGCTGCTGTACTCATCATACCTTCCTCTTGGGGTTCCCAACGGACGTGTGCTTTACCGTCACAAGCATCAGTCTTCGCTGGACGCGTAGCTTCCACGCGGCGAGTTAATACCGCCGCCTCGAATTCAAACGTAGCTCTCTCTATTTATCGCGGAACAACCGCGTCTGGCCGCATTCACCACCGTCTCCCTTCTCTCCCTAGCCCAGTCTTCTCTCCCCAGTCCTCCTCCAGCGAGCAATGGCGGGCCACAACGAAGGCACGGCGAACAACGGCTTCGGCCGGCGTTCCCTACACCAGTGGGAGGCGGGACTTATGCACATGGCGGGCTACCAGGCGCCGCCGGACGTCCGCGCGCCCGAAGGATGGCGCCTGAGCGTGGGGGGCGTCCCGATCCCGCCGCTTCCGGTCGGAGCCGACGCGCTTGACGCCGCGATGGACGCTGTGCGAGTCACCCTCAGCGAGGAGCAGCGCGCGGAGGAGTGGTACCTCCCGACAACTACGACGCCTGGAACGAGCTCTTCCGTCGCCGGTACGAACGGGAACTCGCAGCGTACGACGGTCCTCCCTCTCTCCTCCGGTAGCGTAACAGAATAACGCCACGGCGCCCTGGCTGGTGGAGCGCGCCGGGCCGCACGCTCGAGAGTGTGCTCGCGCACATCGAGGGCGGCAACTCCCCCAACCTGGGGATGCCGCCGCCGGCGGCGGTGCCTTCCGTGTCGCGCTAACACGTCATCGTCGGGGTCGATGTCAAGGTTTCGACATGTAGAACGCCGTTTTTAAATTTTAATTTATGTTTCCTTCTGGCCGAATTCAAATATATTACAGATTCGGTCCATATATGTACGAACTTGTCTATATATGTTAAATATCTCTAAATTTCGTCTATATTTGAACGTATTTCGTCTGGTTTGTCTGAATTCGTCTATATTTGTTCAAATTTTACATCCATTCTGGGCTCGCCGCTGGGAATATAGGCCCCTCCCCAGACCAAATGTTACATCCATCTGGCGCTAAATCTGGATTTCGGCGATTACAATCAGTCAAACAAACCACGCACGAACCAGTGCAGAATGGTAGCAGATTACTCGCTCGGCGAGCGCGCGCACTTGAGGTGTTCGGCAGCGCGCCGGTTCACGAACTCCGCCACGTCGCGCAGCAGCCTCTCGCCGTCCGCGTGGTCCTCGAACACGTAGAACGCGTGGATGGCGTCGGGGAACTCGACGACGGTGGCCTCCACGGCGCCGGCGGCGCGGAGCGCGTCCGCGTACGCCCTCTGCCGGTCCTGGTGCACGTCCCACCCGCCCACGCACACCAGCGTCGGCGGGAACGCACGCCACTCGCCCTCCCCGCCGCGCCGAATCGCCGCCGGCACGTTCGCCGCCTCGTGGTCCCGCGTTGCACCCGGCGGCAGGAACGCGCGCCACACCCATGCCATCCTCCCCGGCTCGCCGAACGGCGCGTCGCGGAGCCGCAGCTCCGATGCGGTCGGCGCCTCGCCGCCGAAGAAGGGCTGCAGCAGGACCAGCCCGGCCACGCCGCGCTGCATGCGCGCGGCGACGTGGTGGGCGACGTTGCCTCCCGCGCTGTCCCCGGCGACGAAGACGGCGGTGGGGGGTGACGGGAGGGCACCCCCGCCGCCGGCGAGGATCCAGCGGAGGGCCGCCTCGCCGTCGTCGTAGGCGGCCGGGCAGCGGTGCTCGGGCGCGAGGCGGTAGTCGACGGAGGCGACGACGGCCGGGATGGACGCGGCGAGGCGGCGGCACAGCGCGTCGAACTGCGCCGTCGCGGCGGAGTGGAACACGAAGCCGCCCCCGTGGAAGTACACGACCACCGGCAGCTGGGTGCCCCCGTCGGAGTGCGCCGGAAAGAAGAGGCGGACTCGGAGGTGGTCGGAGACGGCGTGGTCGGAGGACGACACGCCGGCGGCGTCGGGGGCGAGGCTCGGTGGGACGGTGCGGTCGAAGAGCGAGAGGAGGAGGCGGTTGGCCGTGCCGTCGGCGCGGAGGGACGCCGAGTGAAGGATGGAGACTGCGCCCAGGAGCAGGCGCGCCCGCCAAGGCAGTGGGGGTTTGGCCGGCGCCGGCGGCGGAGGATCCAACGACGCCATATCGCTTTCGCTTCTCGCCTTGTGGAGTTCTGGTTGCCCCGAGTGAGGTCGCGGATGGCGGATAAGGAAACGATTGCTTTCCCTAAAAAAAAACTCGTTTGATTAGCAGATGGGCCGAACAAGTTGCGCGAGTAATAAATATGCGGGCCTATCCAGACGATTGAGCCCGTATGAAGATGGATTCGTACCACCACGAGTCCACGATGATGGATACCACACACCAAATTGGTTTCCCCAAAAATAAATTATAGACGTGTTTATTTTTAGCAAACTGTCTCTGGTCCAAATTAATTGCCAGATCGAAGGGGGTAGTATTGGTTATTGAAATAAAGCAATATCCAACGAAGAGAGAAGACACATATGTGGACCAATCTCTACACAAGTAGCTGACATACAGGAGTATGAGGCTCGAAACTAAAATGTATATCATGAATAAAACTAGCGTTGTTTGAAGTAAAACTACTCTTGGAAGATCAAACATCAAAGTGTTGCTCCTTGAAAAAAAATACTACCATAGGATTCGAACTGGTGACCTCCTCTTTGAGGAAAGAATGGCACAAAGCTCGCACTATGCCTGCATTCAACGTCACAACATTGATGATACCAAGAATTTATCTAGGTTTGGTGGTTTGAATTAAAATTTTAAGATTCAGTATTTTGATATGTACTGTACGGCTAGAGAATGCAATAACCAGTCTTATCGCGCCCACCGGTAACCCAAAATCATACTCAAACCCCACTAGACATTTTTTTCACCATGTCCCGTGTTTTCCGAAAATCACATAACCATCTCCTCGAACTCCGCCTTGCCTTGGCAATCACTGGTGACGAGGTGTCGTGGTTGATGTAGACTGTTTTTTCGATCTCATGCCCCATGAGCGCATGAGTCGTGCCATGCGAGTACGGTCGACGTGCACTTTGACCACTGGTCGTGGCTGTGCGGCGTTTTCAGTGACTGCCTGCAAATAATCGTGTTCTAGCCATGTCACGTATATGTACTAAAGGTCTCCGGTATTGAAAATGCGTTTACCAAGATGTTATGTGCATAATCATAACTAGAAGTGTACACACTTATTTCAAAGGAAATACACTGTCGTTAAACACAACAATAGTTAACTGGATCACGCGACACGGCATTTGACAACAAAAATCAGTTACGGAGGGCCCTTAGCTAGTGTTGTTGAGAAATGGCCAGGTATCAAAAATAAGCTAATCAGTATTAATACGATCATGTTCAAAAAAGAAGTATTGATACGATGGGAGAACTTGCTGAAGACTTGTGAATGATCGCAGCATGCAAATGTTAACGCAGAAACATTTGTTTCGGCTCCACCGGAATCTGCTAGGCTGTAACTTGTCCATCCCTCCCAGCCCAAGTAGAGTACGGCCTGCTGGCATGCCTTGTTAAGGCTTGTCCCTTTTGGAGGGAGTTTTGGACGAGGAGTTTGGAGCTAATTGAGCCCTGCTGGTTTGCTTGTTTTTTCTTGGCTCCAGCTCGAGGAAGAGTTGGGACTGGAGGAGTGGAGGAGGAGGTCATCCAGCATGATGATGGGATCGGGCCGGAGGAGTACCGTGTAAAGCTCATTGCTGGAGAGGAGGTTATCCGGTGGCCGGGACTCAGGAGCATGGCCAGAGCTGGATGGGGCAAGTGTTCTTGTTGGAGGTACGGTCATCCTGTCAGCGGAGGAAGAGCTCGGTGCTTGTGAGTCCGCGATGCAGATCTCGCGGGAGAAGTCGAAGAGAGGGGAGAAGCGGTGGATCCTAGCTAGGGTTCCATCGCAAGGATGCACGATTGCACGTCAATAAAGAGCTTGACACGATGGGCTCCCCTCCTTTTGCCTTTTATTTTCCTTTCCATAGGATTCACAACCAATATTTTTCGCTTAACAATGGCAAAGTATTAGAGCATGTCTAGCAGACCCATGAAAACCCATACCGTAAAACACATATGAGGTACCTTGAAAACTATTTGCAGCATCGCGCGGGCTTGGGTGAAACAGGTCCTAGCGTATGGGTGGACGATGCATCTATCCTCGAGACCCTATCACCTTTTTCGGGCTGGTGGATAGAGATTTCGGCCGAGCTTGTGCCCAAGGTGACACCGCCATTATTGTTGAATCGGTATACTAGACGACAGAGGATGCGGCCGCAAGGGGGCCGACTCCTTTGATCGGGTGGTTGCCATGTTGCTTCCTTTTCCTCACGATGTTAGAAGGATTGGTTGACCCGGTGGGGCCGTCAGCCGCGGAAGGAGCGAAACCTTAGAGAGGCTACGATTAGGCAGTGCGAATTGGATTTTGATGGGCGACTGCTACTGTAATTCCATGGTGGTGATTGGGTCGTGTAGCGAGGCTAGAAGCAGCGGGGTAGGTGAGATCAATGTCGTCACTTGAGTAGGGAGGAAGGAGATGAATGTCCCTCCGCCAATGAGCGTGACTGGATCTGAGGTAATGAGAATCTTGACGGTGGTCTAGACTATATCGGGAGTTGCACGATCCATTTTCTGCACCTCTTAAAAGTTCCAGGCCAATCAATTTTAAGGCACCGGTGCGGGTCATTTCTTCAAATGAAAACCTAAACAGATGGTTATTCTTAAGGGTTGGGTATTTTTAGTGATATGCAAGAGTTGCTCTTATAATTTTCCTTTTATTCTTTCATGAATATGAAAATAACGAGGTTCTCCTTTTGTACATGTTACGGCCTGAGATACGCGCATCTTGCTCCACATAGATGTACCTCTATGGGCAGCGGAGGTTCCGAACATGGGACCTACAAATTTGTCAAGCACACCCTAGGTGGCACTAGGAGGAGTTCTCCCATAGTGGGATTGTTGGAGGACACCCATTACTCGCTTCACTTGTCGCAGAGTTGCCGGATATGGGACCTACAAACATATGTGGCCATGCACCATATCTTCCCAAACAAAATTCGGCGTACTCACGCCGTTCATAAATAAGTGGACATCTACCTCTAAACTTTGTCCACAAAAGAGTGTACTACTATCTTTTCAATGCACTTTAATTGTTTCTCTCTTATGGCACGGAAATTAAACCCAATAATATTTTTTATGAGAAACACAGTACAAACGCAGGCGCTCACATACACGCGCATACACTCACCCATATGAATGCACACACGCACACCCTACCCCTATGAGCACCTCCGGAAGACCGAGCCGGCGAATTGGATCTTGAAATTAACGAAGTCACCACAGGCGCCTCGCTATCGACGGGAACGTCGCCTCCCACTGAAAGAATATTCCGCCTTTATGAGACACACAGATGTCAAACCTGGGGTTTGAACTCTGGTGGGCTGGGGGTACAACCACCCTCCTAACCACCCAACCTCGGGTTGGTTCTCTAAACCCAATAATATTGAGCACATATTTTCCTTGTTTTTTACAAGCACTTAGCTCATTGGAGGTGAAATAATTAAAGAGGAGAGATGCATCTTCCCAATGCATTTTTCACTTCACTTCATAATTTACCTTGAAAAGCCTGCATGTGCATTTATTTGTGGACGGAGGGAGTATATTTGTACTTCACGGGGTCTTATGTCTTCCCATGATTATTATTTTGAGAATAAAAATGCTAAGGACAGAATATAAAAAAAAAACGCTAGTATTTCTGAACTTGCCTGCTGGGCACATCTTCATGGCTTGACAAACCGACGGTCTCCACAGCCGACATGAAATATTTTCTCCAAGGTCATAGATTTATAAAGCCTAGGCTCCACGAGCTTGGTGGCTTACATGTGTGGAGATCTATTGCAAGTCAACCGTCGTCTTTATAGGTGTATATAGCCGACAGGGCACCATCTTAAGCACATTGTAGCGACCACGGTGTTCCATGACCAATTTTACATGTAGTGATTAGCTAGCTCTGATCTAGTACAACTCTCCAAATGGGAGCCATGTTTGCACAGAAGCAGGTGAGATGGATGTACATGTGCTTGTCACTGTTACGATCATGAGATGAATGTGGTGCAAACTTTTTGCAAGGTGGCTGTCACTGAAACAACTAATTACTAGCTCTACTGTGGATTGGTGGAAATTGTAGGCATGCAAAAGGAATCGTAGGGCACAGGCAAGTCAACTGCTAGATCGATCACTGTCCGGATGCAAGACGGCCGTCTTGAGAATGGAAAACGAGTTCCATGCAGTTACCGGCTGGAGCGGGCAACCCGGCCGGCCGGCCAGCATCATCTCAGCCGCATTAATCCGCCGGCGCCGCCAGCGCATCCACGACCTCATGCCGGACGCTGCCGCCCCATGACCCGTCGCAGCCGGCCATACACATAATAAACACATCTCAAATCTACACGGTCACTTCAAATAGAACGTCAGGATTCAAGAACCAACATTGTTGCCTGATTGACCAATATATATCTTTTCATTCTCTGAAATTCATCGATAAATTGTATATGCTGTGTGTTTGCCGTGGGATAACTGGCACGGCACTTCGGGGTTTGGACACAACCACTAGAATGTGGGCCCACTACCATGCTGGCATATATCCCCGCCATGGTTGTGATCGTCATGTCTTAGCCTTTCACGTATAACCATAGCTTGATATTCATGGGGCTCGAAGCCTCGGAGAAGCGACAAACCAACTTAATTCATGCGACTACATTTGAGGATAAATAAGAGTTGTAGTTATTATACATGTTCATATATAACTTTTCAGATGTCAAAATGACTTTTAAGTCAGAAAAAATATGTCTCATATATTCGTTAACACCTACCCATATCGTGAAATTTTGCCTTCACGGCATATGACTAAAAGAGAGCCGAGTTTGATGAACGAAATATATGGTGGATAGAAATACATGATAGATCCACATTAATAGAGGCGTGTGGTAAGGCAAGTGAGAGAGGCAACCTAGCATTATAATTACGCTCTATTGTTGTGCCAATTTTGAGGCTTTTTTGATTCATTGAATTTGCATAGGAATTGTATAGGATTTGGATCCTATGAGAGAATTTTCTATACAAGGCGTTTGATTCATAGTAACATATCATATAGAAACTAATACTATAAGAATCATGTAGTGTAAATCATATAGAAAAAAAACATGAGATCATAACTCATGAAAATAATTCTTTGCTACAAAATCAAGCACACTTCATCTTCCCATGGGATTCAGGTAGCTGTAACATCTTAAACACATACTTTCCCTATTCCTATAATTTTTCATATAATATGAATCAAAGGAGCCCAGCTTGAGCTCATTTCCCTCATACTATATATGTTATAAATCGGACGCATGATCCGTTCTCTGGGTAAAAAAAAGTACTCCAAAACTGATCCCTATCCTTCTTCCTAGATATTTTTGCTGAAGACTATGTTGGTTGGGTCTTGAATTTGAGATATATCAGTGCTCGCACCACACTAACTAAGTTTCATACACAAAACAATTTACCCAAAGCTCAAAAGAAGGTGCAACAATTATTTAAAGAAAATCAAATTGAACTTGATGCTCTGGCAAAAGCGATTCTAGCTCATGCTTAAGCACTACCAGCTTGTAAGAGAAAGGAAAAGAATAAACGTGCCAAAGGAGATGGCACTTGGGATGACACTCAACTTGATGCCACTTGTCAGTATGTAAAAAGGCTTGACTTGTTGCTCTTGGGCAGCAACGTGGTCAGCAAGCTTTTGCATCACTCATGAAGCACTTCTTTTCAAATAAAGTAGTTGGGTGCATAGTGGCAAAAAGCTAATGTGTTTTTATATCGGATCTATGCTTGCTAGGTGGCATATCGTGACGTGGTATAATTTACGATGTAGACATAATTTTATGTGTCGTGCACAGTACTAGATTAGATAGCGAGGCTCTGCACTAAGTATTCATAGGTTACAGGTGGCACGGTAAAAAATATCTGGATATCTGGTGATGACAACCAGAAGCAAGTCAAAATATAGGAGAGATGAAAGGCTAGCTCTCCTTCTGCCCCTCTGCCTCTCTCAAGCTATGTAATAAACCCCGTTCCACAGCTTTGATATATAATAGCGTAAGCCCGCTGTAGCCTAGGTCAAAAAAAAAGGTTATGTAATCTCTCGTCAACGTTGAATAGATATTACTGGTTGGGTTGTGTCTCGGAGAAATGAGATCTTTGTACAAATTGATAGTAGTCATCATCTCTCGTTAGATATTTGCTGCTGACAACGTTGAGATACTATATGCCACTTGGTTGCATTATGGAGGATCATGTCATTAACTTTGATTGAGATGTCGCTAAAAAGGCGAGTAGACGCCCAAAGGCCCCAAATAATGGAGGCAAGTGACAGCGAGATTCTTACAACGCCGAGTATAAAAATACTGCAGGGAGGTTTCGTGAGCATGGCCACGTCAGACCCAGATGCTCCACGTCGGCACCCCGCGTGGCACGGTGGCATGGACCACCCGCGCAGATCGATGCGCCGAATTCTCCCGGATGCCGCCAGCGTGGCACCGGCGGACGGCATCGCGGGCGCCGGCCGAGCCAAGTTTATCGACAAGCAAACGACCGGCTTTGCGCCACGTCACCCCCTCGATGCGTTCTTATCCCCACGATGCGTCCGAGACGGGCCCTGCCATTCTCCACTAGCTACCACCTCCCTGCTCCTCGTCAAACCCCCGGCCTCCTACGGTTCTCTACAAATTCTCGTCGTCTCGCTCGTTCCACCTGCGAATCTGCGATTGACGCGTATCCACTGCTGCTCTTTGTGCCGTTGATCGGCTTCCGAGTTATAGTTGCCGTTGGGTTTGCATCCTTCCATCGGCTTCAGAGCTGACCGGAGAAGCTAGCTAGCTAGCTAGGGAAAGAGGTTTGCTTGCTCTGTTTCTTGGTGGTTCAGGGATGCCGGACTCGGACAACGACTCCGGCGGGCCGAGCAACGCGGACTTCTCTTCTCCCAAGGAGCAGGACCGGTTCCTGCCGATCGCCAACGTGAGCCGGATCATGAAGAAGGCGCTGCCGGCCAACGCCAAGATCTCCAAGGACGCCAAGGAGACGGTGCAGGAGTGCGTGTCCGAGTTCATCTCCTTCATCACCGGCGAGGCCTCCGACAAGTGCCAGCGCGAGAAGCGCAAGACCATCAACGGCGACGACCTGCTCTGGGCCATGACCACGCTCGGCTTCGAGGACTACATGGAGCCGCTCAAGCTCTACCTCCACAAGTTCCGCGAGCTCGAGGGCGAGAAGGCCGTCGGCGTCGGCGTCGGGGCAGCCCCTTCCTCCGGCGGCCCCGGCTCGCAGTCGCAGCAGAGGGAGTCCACCACGCCCAGGGGCAATGGTGAACCCGGTGGCGGCTACGGCGGCATGTTCGGCGGCGCCGGGGGCGGCGGCATGTTCATGATGATGGGGCAGCCCATGTACGGCGCCTCTCCGCCGGCATCAGGGTACCAGCATCCGTCGCATCACCACCAGATGATGACGGGAGGGCAAGGCGGCTACGGCTACGGCGATGGCGGTGCCGGCGGCGGGACCTCGTCGTCCTCAGGGTTCGGCAGGCAAGACAGGACATGACTGTACCTGCTGCACGAACTTCTTGGTTGTCGTATCTGTTTTATTACTGTTAACTGATGAAGTTGGAGCTGGTGCCGTGCAAAGGCTAATTATTCTCCAACATTTTCTTGTGCTTTAAATGTGCTTAAGCTAGCTATTTTACTATTGTTCATTAGCACCACCACCGTAGTTGCATTTAACCTCTTGAGGATCCATCATCTGTGCTGCTAAAATGGGCTTTTGACAAGGTACATTTTAAGATCAATGGCAAGTGCATTTTGACAGGAAGTGATGAGTATGTTCTTTGGTGGCCTGGATATGCGTTACTCTTTCTTACTCCGTATCAATCTATTTCTCTATTTATTTGGGCCAGTTGTACTACTACCTGATTGGTACTTTTCTGTCTGAGATAATTTGGAATATGGGTGTCGGTTGTGTGATCTCAGGTGTCGGCATGGATAATCTTTTCAAGAAGATTTGTTTAGAACAAAGGTAATACTGAGTCTTAGTATGCTGCTAAGATATAAGAGCATATCTAAGGGATCCCTTAAATTTTGTCAAAATTGTTCTCAATATGTTCATTTGGAGGCCGCATGGGCATGTGTCCGCCCGACGTCCGCTGCTGCACCCAACGGGCGACCCAAGTTGAGCACCCCATGTCCCCCCTTTGGGCCTTTTTCTCACTTTCATCTATTTTTGTAAGTAAAATATTTTGCTGAATAACATCACAAATAGTTCATCGTGTGAATAAATAAATAACAATGAAATTCAAATAGCCAAGCATCGGCGAACGCATCGGCCATTGCATGCTAGTTGAGCATGATGACGACATGCTGCGTGAACATTCGCTGATTTGCGGCTTGTTACGCGGCGAACCAGGCGGTTCTCCTCCCTATCCCTTTTACGCCAGTCTTGACGATTCTTGCTTTGGGGCAAGGGCTCTTGAACTGTAGACCTTCTCGGTAAAACAGATTAAATGGATCATTATCGAAATGATTCGAATTGTTTTATTTGGCGGGAGCGAGGCCTTGGTTGCAGCGGTGGCGGGGTGGGCCAAGAACGGAGGAGTCCATGTTAGCTAGGGCAGCGGCAACGGAGCTTGGGTCTAAGAGAGGAGAAATATTGTGAGAGGGAGAAGGCTTGGAGTGACTGACCGCCGGGCCTGATGCGGACACAAAAGCACCGCACCTTCGGCCCCTAAACTGCCACGAGTCCAGAGCCAGGGATAAGTGGGCTATATCCCGACGGCGGACAGATTTGGGGGCTGCTGTTGGGAGCTTGATTTAGGCCTCCCATGCCCGCCAGTTCCAAAATGGACAGATGGAAGAAGTTTGGGGGTCTCCCTTGTAGGTGCTCTATGAGAGGTTTGTGTGAGGATCAAATTATTGTGGGGTTTAAACCTGGAAGCCGGTTAAAATGTGTTAGAAGAACATACTCATAGATACTAAGATTGAGATTTTTCAAAATTAAGGGTTCCTTTTTGAACATCTCCGGTCTCGACACATGGATACAAGCAGCAAATAGACAACACCATTAAAATAAAATATGGCGAGACTGCATGTACTTAGTGTGCAAGTAAATGACAATGCACAAACTGCTGATCTGTGATGAGTCACCAACCCGACCTTAACTTATTTAAGCAGTGCTAAACAAAGTTTATGCATGCGCATATGCTGAGGCAGTAGTAATGTTATCCTCTATTGACATGGATGAGTGAGCAGTTAGTTGCACTTAGCTTTCACTCACAGGCAGCAAGAAAGGGCAAAAATTAAAGGAGAAAAGGCAGGGAAGATAATGATGGATGGATAGCTCGATGGAGCACTTGGGTGACTCGGGAGGTGGAAGTTTCCACTGGCCTTTTGGGGGCAGGGACAAGTGAGCCCTGATTCCATTGGCCACTGAAAGATCTCCCTGGCTGATTGGACGACAGTTACATGCCTGCCTTTGCCTTGGCACCCTCTTGGGCTGCTTCTTCTTCCCTATCTGTGTCGAGAGAGTGGGAGAGACACTGCACTGCGTTTGCATGGGAGGAGTGTCCTGAAAGGTTGGCTTGACGCATCATCTAATTATTAAGGTCACTGTCCCTGTTATACGTGAGAATCTAGCATGGAGAGACACCTGTTGCTGGGGAAATCAAAGTTGAGATATTCTCGCCCATGTGAAGGCAAAAAAGGAACCGACTTGATGCAAAGGAGAACGAGGTACACATGGGGGTGGTAAACTATACGGAGCACCTTGGCATCAGAACATGCCAATTGGTTCCGAGAGGATATGTGCAGAATTAATTGCAGGCGAAGAACTTCAGGACAGCGATACTAAGAATAATACAGTTAGCATATACACTGATCGAGTATCTACGGATAGGCTAAATATAGTTCCACGGGTGCCTTGGCTAAAGCAGAGAAATTCGCTAGAACTCCCATCGGGTCTCAGAATCACACGACTCTTTTTAAAAAGAATTGCACACATCCAAAAGATTCAAAAACAACCTCAGATATAAATAACTCAATTTAGTTTCTGGATTTCCCAAAACGGATTTCATGTTTCGTGAAAATCGCAAATAATTTGTGTGTTATGGAAAAAATAACAGTCGCGGACACTTCTTGAAACCTGAAAATGGTATTCTAACTTCTCATGTTTTCTTTCCAACCATATCGCTAATCACTGAATATTTTGAAATGATATTGTTGTAAACATCGGCCACAACACCGCGTCACCACTAAAGATCAAAAGAACCGCTGTTCCAAGGTAGCGACACCTCCATGGAGGGACTACACCACAACGACACCACTGCCCAGTCGGAAAGATTTAAGATTTTCACTCGGGACATGCAGGTTGCCCGTCGTGATACATGTGTCAGCACTAGACGCACAAACGAGTGCCAAAAGGGGAAGTTCCTGGCTTGGAGTGGACTGACGAGGATATTGGTCTTCTAAGGAGGCACAAGGCTCAATAGGATTGATAGGATACTCATATTAACAAGGTATACCTTCTTTTCTGGAAGCTCATTCCCAAAAAAACTTCGAGGTTAAACGTGTTTCGGCTGAAGTGATTTGAGGATGGCAGGCCGATCGAAAAGTGCTTCCCAAGATGCACACGAATGAAGATAAAGTGCGCGAAAAAAAAACTTTTATTGATATGTAAAGCCAATCTAGAGATCCTCAAGCACTACGGTAACAAGCAAAGCTTGGCTGGACTGTGGCCAAGGCGTGACACTTATAAGGCAAATTTTAGTGACATTCGTTAACGTCAGTCTATCTCTAAATACGAGATATCCACATTTCATTCAACCATCCAATTGTTCATGTCAAATCCCACTAACATTTGTTGATGATTAATCTATCGCTACATACAAACTATTCACATCACATCGTGCATTCTTAAAACCATTATATCATCATGTCATTTCTGTGTAGCCTTCAGATTGATGAGACCATAGCAGGATGCTAAGCAGTTATTCCACGTAGATTTAATTTACCATTTTGACTAATCTAACCAATTGAATCGTGCATAGATTAGATAGATATATTAAGGGCAAAGGAGTTAACATCCTCTCAGCGCTCCACACCTCAGCAAAAGTCTACGCACCGTAGATAGTAGATATATTAAGGGCAAAGGATTTAACATCCCCATTCCCCTCAGCTCTCCACACCTCAGCAAAGGTCTATGCACTGTAGAGAGCTAATAACTTTAGCCAATGAGACAGCGTCACGTCTTAGTTTTCCTAATGGTAGCTTTCCCCCAATAATTTTTCAGTAAAAGCTACAGCTTCAAAACTCAAGAATAGTCACTAGCAGCAGTAAATTGTTTTGGCGCGTAATTTCCCTGATGGTAATTTTCTCCAGTAATTTGCCAATAAAAACATGCATCCTGAGCAGAAAATTCTTAAACGGTTATGATGCAGCAGTAAATTTTACGATGGTGCATTTATTAATGGTGATTTCTCAACGATTTTCACCCGACGATGCACGAACGATAATTCTTTCAAAGTAACTTTCGATATTCATATTTAACCTTGCATCCGTATTTTGTTGTACTCCCTTCGGTCTTTTTTAATTGACTTAAATTTAGTATAAAGTTGTACTAAATCCGAGTCAATTAAAAGAGACCGGAGTGAGTATTTTTTTAACAACTTCAACAATAACTCTTTAACTTCGATCTTTGGCGATAATTCTTTAGGCAGTCTATATATTAAGGACGGAGGAAATGACAGCCTCCTAGCGAACAGTCATGTCATGTTTACTGTAGAGGGACGGATTTTATCCAATGAACCACATCACCTCTTTCTTTGATGAAATAGAGAGCAGCTCTCAGGACACGCCGGTAATTTGCTAGAATAATTAGTGTCGAATAAAAACACGCCAGACAATCTTGGGACGCAGATCTTTTACTCCAACAACAGCTACCAACGGTAATTATACTTTTATACCTTTTCGAGGATCCGCACGTGTCGTAGAGTCCCTATTTTTTACCAATCAGATAGAGACACGTCGGCAGTTTGCTACAGTAGTTGAATAGATAAAAAATTGACAGAAATTTCCGAGTGCAGATCTTTTACTCCAACAACAGCTACCCGGCCGTAATTATCCATCATTAACAATACTTTCTCATTGACACGTTATTTTTTACGGTAATTCCCCATTTGTACTATTTTGCTAGAAAATTAACCGATTGAAAATATATAATTCCAACAACAATTACCCGATGGTAATTATCTTGCAATAGTTCTACAACGGTGGTATTTTACCAGCAACGCTCAGTACGCTTCAACAATAATTCTTTGACACAAACTTCCATCCTTAATTGCTTCCCGCTGGTAATTATTCACACTTTAACTCCAACAGGCGCGGCGTATCGCCGTGTCACCCGTCCTAGTAACCCGTTTAGACAAGATAGATTTTCAAAGAAGTTGCAGAGCACGGGGTATGCTTCTAGTTTACTTTTTTTTTGGGCGAAAAGTACTATCTATCTATTAATAATTATCATCAGTAAAAAAAAATCAAAAGTAATATAGATCAGATGTAGGTATTTGGAACGCCTAGCGACAACTACGAGCAAGCAAGCCGAAGGTGCGCCGCTGTCCTCGTCCCTCTATCACCGGAGCCGAGCAAAGCTTGTTGAAGTAGAACTTGTTGTGGTACTCAGACGAAAAATTATCATGCTACGGTCCAAGAACCAACATAACAGAGCAGACACCAGAAACAGAGCAAACCGAGGGGCGTGGTCAGTGAGGGGACGAAATTCTGGATGGGTTTTACCCTATGGCCTCTGTGTCTCCTAGAGCTGTACGTACAGGTTTCTTAGTTAGTTTACATAAGTCCTCATACTCATATTTACACAAATCTGAGTCTGTTTATCGAGTGGCGCACTTGCGCAGATGTGATGATCTGTTTTGGAGTTTATGGGTGAGGGTTGCACTCGGAAAGAGCAGTTGACCTTGTCTCACTAAAGGAGAGTGGCATTAGTTGACCGGGGACAGAATACAACACGAGTGTACTAGTGGGAAGCCGGGTGGTCAACGCCACAAATGGCAAAGGCACTCGCCCGTATCGTGCATGTACATAATACAAACGGCTGCAGCCACCACTGCGCGATGCGTATACGATGTCAACCCATGCATGTATCTGCATGCATGCGCCTCTCACAAGAAAAAGGGCCGGGATCGATGAGCCGCCAGACCAGTGAACGAGCCGCATTGTGCTCCGTTGCAAGAAGCCACCCATCGAAAAAATGAAGTGGCCGCTGTCAACGCCTCAACGCGGACTTAGAAGTGAGTGAGATTGCGCGTGACGGATGATGGTGGGTTGGGGAAGGAAAAGGTGTCAACGCCTCAACCGGAGAGCGATGCAAGATATTTTTCCATGAGCGTGGTCCTTCGACCATCGCGTGGTCGATCGGCTGGTAGACGGCGGCTTGCGCGAGTCGTGAGCGCCCACCCACGAGGGGATATGATCATGCATGGCCGCCAATGTATCTAAATATTAATTAAATAGTCTTTAGATACATCTAAATTTAGAGAAATCTTAGACGTCTATTTATAAACAGGGGTAGTATGTATGCTTTTTTTTTCCGCGCACTTTGTTTCTCGGATGTTACATTGTTGTTTTACGCGTAGTTTCGATTTCTTCCTTTGTGCTACAGTATAACTATTACCCAAACCGTGGTGTGATTTTGTTCCCGCTAGTCTAATGTTTTTTTCACTGAAGACAAGACTATACTAGTTGCAAACTAGTTCTAATACACTTTTGAACAAAATTGTATTCCACTTGCGGCTTTCGTTCCCTTGGCACTCATGATTTGTGTTCCATAATCCCTACATTGCCGCTCCTTTTTTTTACCACTGTTTTGTTCTACATGTAGATTCGATTTGTTCCTTCATGTCATAATTTTTTGACCCACTTTTGTTGGCGTCCGGTCTAAGGGGGTGTTTGGAATGCGCGCGGGCCTTACAAACCAGGGCAAGCCAAATATTTGGCACAACTTTTCCCGCCTGCCGTTTCGCCCAGCCGTTGGTGAGAAAAGTGACCGCATGACCAAAAAATTGGCTCGGATCCCAGAATTTGGTTTCAATCCAAACCCACGCCCACGCCCGTGGTCAACACCAAAATTTTGGCTGGGCAGTTTCGGGCTACAATCCAAACAGACCCTAAATTTTCATTCCCGCGTAGATGTGACTTGTTCCTCATACTCTACAGTTTTGTTACATCTTCAACTGTCACGACCAAGTTCGGATATTGTGCATTTTTTAGTCTCATACCGCTTATCCAAGAAATTTTTCACATGCTTATATACCATGTTCTGCCACAGCAAGTACAAGGTGTGCTCGGAAAAAAAAACAACTTTTTTTGAGAGAGAGAGAACTGCGGAAGCTTTATTGCATAATGTTTATGGGGATATAAAGGTGATCCGGTGGATCAATGAGCCATACATGACGACCAATGTCAAGACTGGTAGACATTTTAGCTAATCTATGAGCTTCCCCATTTGCTTCAAGCCGTTCATGTCGGAAGACTGATTCCTGGAAACTTGATCTGTACTGAGAGATGTCACGCAAGATCATACCATTTTTGCCATTATACATTTGACCATTAATCTCCTTCACCACCGTTAGACAGTCTGAAACTATCATCACCTTCTGTAGATGCAGGTTTGAACCCAAATTGAGTGCTTCTCTACATACATAGGACTCCAGGAGTACTGGATCGGTAACTCTATCAAAGAACATAGCCGAAGCACCTACAAACACTCCCTGATCATCATGGCAAACAACTCCAACAGCACCTCTTGGCGCCGTTTATGCGACTGCAGCGTCGGCATTCAGTTTCATGTATCCTTGTGGAGGTTCAATCCAGCAAGTTGAAAATTGTTGGGCCGCTGACATCTGTTTTGAACTCCCCGGGTGAGTCCAATCTAGCTCCGTAAATATCGCTTGATGAAACAATGGGTGGAGAGAGGGTTTTGGAACTCATCTTCATGTATGGCCCTCCGTCTAGCCCACCAGATTTCCCAAAGCGTGACCAAAACCTGGACGAACTTTCTTTGACTCAGATTAGTGCATAGCGACATCAACCAAAGTTTTGGGTCTGGCGTCTCGTCCATTCGCAGCAAATCCACCAGATCATCATCCATCAAAGCCCAGACCGCTCTTGCCATATTGCATCTTTTATCTCTTAATAGGAACCCCCACTACCACATTTTCCTGCATTTTCGTGAAGCCACGTCAGCACTTTAGTCCCACAGCGTACGTCCCGCCTCGCGTCACCTTGCTTTGCGTTGTTGCTTCTTTCTTCGTACCTGGATCGAACGACATGGGCTGGAACGACATGGGCTGGAAGTCTAGCTCGCGGGCTTGCAGGCTTCATTTTCTGGCTCCCTCAACCGTTCAGCATGTACTCGAAAAAAAAGGCAGAGCCGCTGTTCCTCTTCCTCAGCCGGCGCGACCTTCCGTCCTCCGCCTCCCAATGATCCACCAGCGACCTCTAGCCTCCTCCACATAATGCTGATGAAAATGCTTCATAAATTCCATGAATCACCGCTGGAAACTGCTCGAAGCAACTCATCTGCCGCCGCTGCCCCTAACATATAAAGAAGGCCATGCTGCGATAAGATTCAATCAGGACACCCTGCTCGCCCCACCACCGCTGCCACCAGCCTCAAAGCTGGTACTGCTCGCGCCCCATACTAATTTCTTCTCTATTTTTCCAATCTCTCACTGTCTATTCCCAATCTGGCAGGTTGAGCTCTGCTCCAAGTTTTGGCCCTGCTGACCATTTTCTTGGATCGATTATGACTATTGGTACCTCAGCGCCACCGGATTTCTTTAAATTTTTGGCGTTGCCGGTCAGCTCGCTCAAGAATCATCGGATTTATTCATTTTGTGGTCTGCTAGCTGAATCTAGGGAACACCACCTATCATCACGTGTACTAACTGCAGGCGTTGCAGAGCACCTACTTCCGTTGGTACGCAAATATAATATCCTCTCCTGTTCGCTAATCTTATCTCCTGCTCTTAAGTTTGTATTTGCATTGGCTGATCACATAGCACCTCATATTTGTTACCTCTCCTGAATTAATTATTATTTAGTTTCGTTGTAATTTTCTCTCCTACAAATCTTTCGTCAATGCATGTGTTCAGAAATATGTTGTCTACAGACCACAAGAACAGTACCTCTTCTTTTCAATTCGCCTGTGTGCGGTTGCAAAGATGGGTGCCCCTGAAAGTTCTGAAAATTCTCAAAACCATCATGTTAATCATTCCATCTCACGCAGAGGTGGACGACCATGCCGTCAGTCAGAAGCTGTTGCCACCACTCAATTAAACCATTCAACTTCTTCCATAATCGGCACCATCGTGTGCATCTTAGGAGTAGAGATAAGTCAAGGTCAATATATCTATTACACTGATCGACATTTGTGTCAACTTATTAACTTTTCATGTGCTTCATATCATCACACTACAACATGTACAAAATGTTTTGTACATGGGCGATTAAATCAGGAATCATCTGCATCAGATCTGGAAACAAAAAATTTAACCATTACCCACAACAGTAAGCCCTTCTTATGTTCACATTAGTGTACCTCGCATTCAGCTTTTTGGTCAATAAAATAAGTAAATAAACATTTCAGGAACTATCTTACCAATGGGCACTTCTTTATAGACCTATGTTGGATTTATTGACCTCACAGAACAGCTCAGTTTCAAAGCACTTCTTTGATCATATTCGGCAATACAATACCATGTTTGCAATTACTTCAATGGGTGCTAAAGTTATAATACCATATTAGGCAATACAATACCATGTAATGGGTGCAAGTCATTCTTCCATATCTAAATACAAATACAACTATGAACACACACGCTTCTCCCATCATTCGTACATGGAGCAACAAGGAGGCAAAAACATGTACTGCTCAGCGTTACATTTTTGTTTATATTCACATTGCTACATTCATGTAAATTTCTTTCTATCTTTCAGGACACAATTGAGAATCACCGCGTGTGTACTTCCATCTTCAACTAATCGACACATGGAAGCCAACAAGATGTTTACGGAAGCAATACAAAAACTCAAGGACATGAGACGACCCCTACATCTAACTCTAGAAGAAGGGAATGAAGGGGGACCTTCACAAGCCTATTAGGATCTGATCAGACGTTCTTCACAATCAAACACATAAAAAATGTAAAGAGATATGTCATGGCTATCCTTTTCGATGATAAAACTTTATAGAAAGACAATGCGCATAGTTTCCAATGCACTTATCAACTAATCAGATCATGTAATAAGCTTATGACCTATCAAATAAATATATGCGCTTCTTATCAAAGCTTTCATATAGCTAAATATATGAATTCTTATCCAATATATCACTAAAAACATCCCGCAGCAACGCGCGGGGTATCATCTAGTTCCACAAGAGTGGCGCCAATCATCCACTGGCTCGTTACAAATCGAGCAGGCTGAGGTAGTAGACATGTGGCAATGTTCTCATTCCTGACCCGTAGGAAAGGACGACCGAGCCAGTCTCCAATCGTTTGCCACAACTTTTTCCACTAGTTCTCGTCTTCTTCAGTACTAGATGATGCTGCTCGTCCTAACCATTTTTCACGCCTTTGCTTGGTTTCAATTAGCATTTTATAAGCTGATTGAACCGAGAATACACATGTTTTCTCATAATGCCAAGCCCATATATCCTGTTGCGTAGTGTGACTTATTGGAATCTGCCTGATGGCTTCAACATACATCGGTAGCATGTGGTGGTTCAGAGCTTGCATATTCCACGTACGAGTTGCTGCATATATAAAGTCCGAGACAAGCTGGGGTGGATTTCGGCGACATGGGCATACCGGTCGCAGATTAAAGTCCCTCAGCACCCAGTTATCATCCCAAACATTGGTTGATCTACCACAGAGATGCGCTTGATCAAGCCTTGTTTCAGTACATCACGTCCTTCACATAGTGATCTCCAAATATGAGAAGGGTTACTTCCAAGAGGGGCATTTAAGCATCCGTGCACTTAAGGAGCTTCGATCCATCAACACACGCCACACTTGCAGAGCTAGCAGAGCAAGGTTGAAGATCTCTATATCTCTGAACCCTAGTCCTCCTTTATATTTTGGCATCGCCATTGATTCGCAGGAAATCCATGCTGTCTTTCTTTCACCATTCTTACCGCCCCACCAAAACTTCCTGATCAACGACGTGATATGCTGGCAAAGGCCTCGAGGCAGCTTGAAAAGCGCCATAGAGTAGGTTGGGATTGCTTGGATTACCGATTTAATTGAAATTTCTTTACCACCACCCGAGAGAAGCTTCTCCATCCATCCTTGCAACCTCTTCGATACCCCTATCTTTCAGATATGCAAATGCTCCTTGTTTCGACCGACCAACATCCGAAGGAAGGCCCAAGTACTTCTCATTCAATGATTCAGATTGCACATTTAAAATTGCTTTAATCTCCAGCTTCTTTTGTCATGGAACCTTCTTGCCAAAATAGATTGATGACTTTTCATTGTTCACTCGCTGACCCGAGGCAAAGCAATATTTATCAACAATGTCTTTAAGGCGAGCTGCTTCCCCTGCCAATGCTCTACAAAATAATAGGCAATCGTCGATGAACAGGAGATGATTCACCCTTGGAGCAGTAGCAGCAACATGGATGCCACCCAAGTCACCAGAACGCATTGCATCATTCAAGAGGCAAGATAAGCTTTCTGCAGCTAGCAAGAAGAGGTATGGAGATATAAGGTCTCCCTGCCGCACCCCTCTACTAGGCTTGAACTCTTCTGTTGGTTTTCCATTAAGTAACACCGAGAAAGTTACTGATTGGACTCCCCTCATAACAGTATCCACAAACTTGTGTGATAATCCTAGTTTCTTCATAATTTCTTCCAGGTAGGACCACTCTAGGCAGTCATAAGCTTTTTTCATGTCTAGTTTCAAGGCACAATGACCATTCCTCTTGCTTCTATTATTCTTCATGAAATGAAGGCACTCATATGATGATGTGATAACATTGTCGGTAATCAGCCAACCTGACACAAAAGCCGATTGCTCTTCTGAGATTATCTCCGGGAGGATCTGTTTCAACCGGTTAGCCAACACTTTGGATGCGATTTTACAAATCACATTGCCCAAGCTAATGGGATGGTATTGAGACAGATGAGTGGGGTTTTGTACCTTTGGGATAAGAACGATGAACGTTTTGTTTATCTCCTGAGATGAATCAACTCCGTTAAGCAGCCGAATTACAATGTCAGTGATCTCCTCACCACATAAGTGCCAATGTTTCTGGAAGAAATGAGTTGGGTACCCATCGGAGCTTTGGTTGGAAACATTTGGAAAAGTGCTTCTTTTACTTCCTTCCCTGAATATGGAGCGTTCAAAATTTCATTCATCTCACCAGTGACTTTACAAGGTACATGTGAGAGTACTTCCTCTATGCCAATCACTGCCTCGGCTTGATAGAGATCAACAAAGAATTCCTTCGCGTGTTGTTCTAAGGCAGGCGAGTTATCACATACGGTACCATCATCTTTAACCAGTCGAGTGATGCAGTTTTTCTTTTTTCGGTTACTTGCTTTCTGGTGGAAAAATTTCGTGTTTTTATCACCTTCCTTCAGCCATTGCACTCTCGCCCGCTGCCGCCACATAACTTCTTCACAGAAACTGAGCTCCACAATACGTTGCTCTATCTTTTGTTCTTCATAAGATGGGCTGACCCTAGAAGAATCTGCTCTATACGCTTGGAGGTCTCTTCTTAGCTTCCTCAGCTCAGAGCGCACCGCACCGAAAGAGCTCAACACCCTTCAATTGCACCCGCGGTGTGCTTCAATTTATCATGCAGTTCTCCAACTGATCTAGCTCTCCTAGTGTTCCACGGTGATTCCAGCATTGGTTTGAACTCCTCATGTGACTCCCACATAATCTCGTAACGGGGAAAGAGTTTATTGTTAGCCATCCTTCTATTCTGTGCTTCCATAGAATTAAGGAGCAAAATCGGTGAGTGGTCTGTCAGATGATGTACTATGGCCATAGGAAACCGAGCACTCCACTCTGTGGACGCGAAAGCACGATCCAGTCTAACTCAACTCTGCAGTGTTCACCTCCTTGGACTCGCCTTTCAAAAGTCCAGTCGAGCCCCTGGTAGCCAAGGTCAACCAACTCACACACGTCAACACATTCCCAAAAAAGATTTATTTGTGCTATATCTCTATCATTTGGTCCAAACTGCTCTTCTCTTCGTAAAACTTCATTAAAATCTCCTATAGATAGCCAAGGAAGATCACAATCAGCCTTCAAGAACCTCATCATATCCCATGTTCTAAATCTCAAACTCCAATTTGCCTCGCCATACCAAGCTGTGAGTCTCCATGGCTCCTCTCCCAGCTCATTCACTACCATATCAATATGATACTTCGAGAAATTTCTAAGTACTAAACTCAGCGGGTTCTTCCGATAGATGCACAAACCCCCACTTCTACCACTGCTTCCCACACCATAAGCATGGTCAAACCCAGAGTTCTAGCTAGACCCTCCACTCTATATTTTGCAATCTGTGTCTCCAGGAGGCAAAGAATAGACGGCAAATGGGTGCGCACAAGATCACGCACCTCATGGACTGTCGCAGGATCGCCCACCCCACGACAGTTAAAGCTCAGGGTACTCATTGAGCCGGGCGGTCCTCCTCAGAGGCCGCCGATGTCGCCACGATAGTATCAGTTGTAGAACTCGTCTTGCCACTATCAACCTTCTTGGTCCTCTTTTTTATCTCTTGGAAGCGTGTACCCTGGTGGTGGGGGAGGCACTAACATTCCCGTTGACTTATTGGCATCCTCCTCCATGTCACCAGATTCCATGCTCTCACTCGCAGGCTCCTCCCCATCAAAATGCATGCGTCTTTGACGATTTTTAGCTCCTTCATTAGAGGCATCCTCCTCCATGTCTATCAGAGGGTTTTTTAGTGGGCTAGATGCTATGTCACGGATATCATCATCCTCGAACACATCCCCAGATGGACGCTTACGTGCCAGATGTTCGGCACGCCCTCCTCTTCCACGTCCTCCAGATTGAATATCCTTTGGATCATGGACCCCATCACCGCACTTCTCCATGTCATGCCCCATAATACCAAGGAAAAAAAATAGCTGGCTATAGCTTCGCTATAGCGCCGCTATAGCTTCTAGGACAACCTTCCGCTACGCTAATCCTGTTTCGTCCGCTATGGACGCTAAGTCCGCTAAGGTGCCGCTAATTACCGCTAAAGAGTATAGCCGCTAGAGGAGCTATAGCGCCGCAAACAAAATTGCTCCATCACACTAGAATTTGAAGCCTAATGCATGTTTTCATTGGCCGAAAACCAAGCCCTCAATGCATAGTCAATTGTTTCCATCCGTAACCTAGCCATTCCTCTCATTTTAGCTCGGTAGCCATCGAAGAATTGAATCCTAATGCAGCTAGAGCAATCCACGATCTCTAGCACCAAACCGGTTGTGCTCCATGACTTCTACGCCCAGGCCGTGACTACCGTGGCTAGGGAGACATGGGCTGAATTGAGACGACAGAAAACACCGTGATGTCTCATCCTGAAACTCAAGATGGATTGTCGCAACTCCTATATCCTTTACTCTTTGTTCCTCGGTGTATTGGTTCAGATGCCAGACAATAGAACCACAAAATTAATTTGTATACAGAAGCTTGTTTGTCTATTCAAGAACTAGAACTGCTACGTCGAGGCTTGCTTCTCTATCCTTTCCTCTTTGTACTATACTTCTATATGCGGAACAGATGCAACCTGCCTATTCAATTCCATTCAACCTCTTGCCATTTTTTAGAAATAAGGATCGTAGATAGAATTGGCGTATCTAGTTTAGGTCCATAGCAGATTATAAGAAATGCAATAGTCTTGGAGATGAAGAAAAATATTATCTTTCATGATGCATGCTGAGATTCTCTGTTTCTGCGACATATATTACTTTTGTTAGGGAAAACCGCTAAATGGTTTAGCTTCCGCTATTGCGCCGCTATAGCTTCTGTAGCTTTTGGACGAGGCATCCGCTAAATCAAATTATTATGATAATACCACAAACATCACAAAAATATCCAATTTTCTCATATTTAACATGCAATAGCTTCCGTTCTCCTCCGACGATATTTAGAGGGGCAAATCTGATCAGTGGTTGATTGACATCAATACTGGCTCGAACTCGTACGTAATCACCTTCAAACCAACGTTGATGATTCATCTCCACACTTTTCACTTTGCCAATTCGTCTTGCCAATTGATCCACCACCCCCTAGGTTAGGTACAACTCCGGAATAGAGTGTATCTGTGCCCAAACCGCAGTTCAGTCCAAGGTAGCCTCTGCAGGATTACCCAATCCATCATATTCTGCCATTACCACTACCAGCTTGCGGAACAACCACGGCCCCTGATTCATCACCTTATTCCAATCTCCGAAACAAAAGAACTTGAAGGTAAATAAATTATCATCTACCTCTCGGAGTTCAGGATCGTGGGCAAAACCCCACGCGAATTTGAGGGTCTGAAATAAAGCATCTGTACTGAAAGGTTTCCTTGTATGCACCTTTGCTACTGCCAGCCATCGAACTTGCTTTTTCATGACGAGAAGATCACTCTCCCTGATAAAGACGTCATCCAACTCCCTTCTCGCAGTTCTAGGTTCTGCAACGATCTACCCAAACCCTAGATACCACATGCTCGCTAAGGCCAGGTAGGCAGACAACGCTGCCCCCTTGTTCAGCCCGAGAGAGACACACGGATCAGGATCCAGGTACTGCCCAATCAAAGGGAAAACTCACACCGGAGACGAAGTCACCGGTGGAGTAGATGAACCCTAATCCCCTAGGGTACGAGCGGTCTAAAAGAATAAAAAAATGGGAATGCACCAACTAGTGATGCACACAGCCATAGGCATGAGTACTAAGATTTTTAATCTTGGTGAAAGATTAAAGCATAGTCCTCAAGATAAATCGCACGAGTACCAGGTCTAGCCTGGGCCTCAAATATAAATAGAAACCCAAACTCGCGTTCGTGAGGATTTGAACTCAGATGCTGGGTTTGTACATCCACTCCCTTAACCAGTTGAGCTAGGCTCACTTCCTTGGTGAATGGGCTATTCTGTAGGAGGGTTAACTGGGCTTGGTGGGCTGATTGGGCCGAACATCATTCTAGCCCAATCGAGCTAAATATAGGACCCGTCTCACCATCTCTTGTTATCGAGTTAGACCCTAGCCAGCACTGTTAGTGGCGCTGTTAGTGGTTTGGCCTACCTACTCAATAACGACGACACCTTGGCGAAAATCGCTCCAGAAGTCTCTCAGAATTTATTGGATCTGTTTCACGATCTCCGAAAACTAGGCAGACATGTGATCGCGCTTTGCTTAGTTCAGGCCTCAGATTTCCGGTGGGATTGCTTGGGCTCTAATTGTATTCCTCCAATTCATATTATTTGCCAATAAAATAGATGTATCTACAATTAAAATATGTCTAGATATATCTGTATTAGTGTCAAGTAATATGAAACGGAGGAGTACGTCTATTGTGTAATTAAATGGGCCCCGATTCCTTGGAAAAACGACCAGGGAGCTGGTGTTTCTAAAATTCCATAAAATACCATGTTACACATGTTGAATTTCAATCGTGTGCACATGGAATGAATCAATTGTTAACCACAAGAATGCTTATATGTTTCTAATGGAGAAGGCCTAGAAAGAATGTTTTGTCAATGTGTCGCAACTCACAGTTTGTACCTCTTTTATACATCAGCTATGATCAGAAGATTCTGCCACTTCGAGATCCGACCTCTCGTGTTCAATTACTCCCTGCATATGCAGCGAATCTTTCAGGGCAAGAACACTTTTATGTGGTAATAACGTAGCAGGATAAAGGGTGCTTGGATAAAATATAACAAACACAAATTATTAAACCTTCAGGATCAAAATAGCCGCCTCCTTGCCCAAAACCCCATTATATTCGCTACATGTAAACGACTGAAAAACAATAGCAGAAACTTATCAGATCTAAGACGCTAACATATATGTACTTTACCCTGGCAATGAGTTCGGTATAATATTTGAACTTACTTGGATACAATTTGGACAACCAGCATCACTAGTGCAACTGCATGTGGAAACAAGCTCTAAAGCAGCAAGTAGAAGTTCCCCAAAAAGTATTTTGACCTTACAAGATTGAACAGACAAACAAATGATGTGGTTTACACCAAGATCATTCACATGCATGGCCTGTATTACATGGCCGAATATTTGCTAGTTTTCCCATTACCTTTGATGCTATGCCGATACCACCAGGATGTTTATCGTATAAAAGGATTCTTTCTGGCATACCACGGGTTTCATGAGGATTTACACATTCTGTTCCTAGGTCAGAAGAAGTACACATCATATGCCTGCGCAAATCAACACGCGATCAACCCCAATTAAAAGAGCTAACTACTGAAGTACGCAATAAATTATGACAGAATTTAACACGACAACAGAGTTAACACTTCACAAACAAGTGGTTGGCAAATTATAACAGGGAATGAAAAATGCGCTACTGTTTTTTTATCAATGTGACCATATTCTCAAACAATTGTCCTTCAAAAATTTCTAGTGTCCACCACAAACCATTTTTTTATATCAATGATTGAGAGAAATAATTAAGAACTTACAAAGGCAATATATTCAACATAGCGTGTGAAGCAGCGTGTGAACCACCTCGAAACTCTAGCTTCCTTTCCTCCACAGCAATTTTAGCCGACTGCGGAATCCGTATCCAAACAGCCTGTAATTCCATATACAAACCACAGGTTTAAGAATCATGCAAAATGCATCACAGTGTTACCAAGATTTATAGCTGATCCACACACCTCAGAATTGTAGGAATATGGAGGTAGGCTAAGTTCAACGCTGTCCAATATTTTATTGCCTGATTTACTTATGCGATGAAAGCCAAACCATTTGGTTGTCACCTGGCAATCATTTGCTTGGGCAGTTGTCTTCAAACAGTTAGTTTTGCATGTAACCGTCGGAAGATAAGCCTTCAAGAGAAGAGCCAATTAATCATTGAGAACAAAATGTCAGTACACTAAAAAAAATCACTTAGGGAGAAGCTCATGACTTGAAGATCTTAATAAATTGTCCCTTTTTATATAAAAAAAGAAACTGAAAAGACTCAAAGGTGGTCAAGCATTGTAGGAGGAACATTTTGTGCTATTACATCAGGCAAATGTGGGTTTCTTCTAGAGAAAAGAGGAAAAACGAGGAACAAGACATAGATTGAATGTACTAAGTTGAGTTCAAACAAATCACAGTAATAGGTGGTATCATTGACATCTAATGGAAAAGGAGATGGTCAATGGTTCTCAGAATTAGCGAATTAACTAAGGTCTAGAAAATCAAGATAGAAGAGATATAAACTATATTGCTCAACAATATTTGGAGGGGATGCAACTTAATAGCAGAATACTTTCAATAATATATGAGATCAAGTGTTGTAATGCTTCCAAGAACATACGAAATCTCCTCCAATGACATTGATATCAGTGTAGTCTCGTGTTTTTGTGTAATACTTCACATCAGCTTTCCTGCAGAAAGCTGTTCTTGATGACAAATCAAGCTCCTCAACTAAGTAATTAACACCCTGATGCATGTAAATAGCACCCTCATAAACCTGAAATCGAGAAAAAGGCCATTGATATAATAAGCTACTAATGCCAAAATTCAGATTACACAGTCATGTGCTTGTGGCTCAAGAACGGATTACATAGGTAATTAAAAAAAAAAGATATGGTGCACTGATTGTAAATTCATGAATTTATCTAGCTGTTTTGCCAACAGTGAGGAATATTCAAAGAGCTATACAAGTATAAAATATCATGTACCAGTTAGAACATATTACCTGGAAAAATGCCTTACTTTCCTCAATTTCTTCAAGTAATCTGTTATTTAACTTGTCTATCACACTGTACTTGTCATGCTCAATTGCTCGTATGCTCACTGTCTGTGAAGGTCTTTTCTGCAGAAAACAAAATGTTATTGACACAAAAAGAAAAGGAGTTGATTTATACAGTAGAGAATAAAGAATAGACGAACCTCCGGTCCAATATAATTCCACATAGTAGAAGAAAAAGGTCCGGGCGGATTGTTAATCAGATAACCTTTCTCTTTTAGAGTCGTCATTATACTATCCAGACTAGAACCAAAGTGATTCTCATCATATTGCAAGCATAGTGGATGTTCATAAGCAGCACATGCAAGGTGTTGTTCCAAAACCTTTAATAAGTTTCCAAAAAAACCAAAGGAAAAGTTAGATACTTAAGTTTTTAAACTTTACCAATATAGTCGGTTCAGTAAGCACAGATCTATGGACCTACCTTTGGGTTATGTGAATCAACTTGGCAGTGCTCAATTGGTCTGCCAAATAGTTTATGTGGGGATTTCATGAAATACTGATCTAAAGGACCCTCAAATGCTACATAAATGGCTAATGATTGTTTTGCTCTCCTTCCAGATCTTCCGGCTTGTTGCCATAAACTACAATTAAAATTCCATATTTTAGCAGGTTCACAGAGAAACATAAACTCTACTGGAAAGATCACTTTCAACTACCTGGCAACACTACCAGGAAATCCAAGATGCAATGTTGCATCGATATGTCCAACATCAATTCCCAGCTCAAGAGCATTCGTGGCAGCAACACCACGAAGTTTTCCCTCAAAGAGATCAGCCTCAATTTTTCTTCTGTCCTGCAATAGTTTGTTTTCGACTCCAAATTTAATAAGCAAAACTTTTTTCTTCTCTTTTGTACTTGCTTCTATCAAAATGTAAACATGGGCTTCATTCTCTTACAAAAAAAAAAACATATCCACCACAACATCAACCTAAGGTGCATGTGATGTGATGGCTGATAACGCCTGTATCATGAGCATTTCTTTATTGTGCATTGGAGATCAATACATGTTGCAAAGCACTTGTGAGATTTAAGAATGTCAAAATGCCAAATTTCATGCTAAAATCTACTCCCTCCGTCCCTTAATATAAGATGTTATTACATCAAATATATGAGCACATTGGATGTAATAACATCTTATATTATGGGACAGGGGTAGTATAACAGAATGAAAGTCATACAGAACGGCATTATACATTAGGGAAATGCCAAAAAGATAACAACCTCTGCAATGTAGCCAGCACGATATACACAAATAGAATCTACCAGTTCTTTTGCAGTCACCTCGAGAATTTCGCGCCTACAATAACAGATGGATCATCTAAAGAACATAGAAACTAAACCCAGATAAAAGTTCAAAGAAGAACAGAGAAAATGAGAAGTAAAAATATAGAGGGGAAAATGTGTTCTTACGTGTAAGATAGAACAAGCTCACAGAGCTTCCTTGTTTTACAGAATGCAATGCAGCGGAGCCCATGCTGAACCATCTCCGAGAACAGATACGAAACCTCTACTATTGGGCTAACAAATAAAATATGATATATTAGTGTTTTTTCAAAAATAGAAGTTATCTGACAAAAAACTGCAGAGTATATGAATAAACAGCTAATAACTGGCATGCAGTAGGAAACCGAATATGTGCGAGGTCTGGTGACTCATGGTTACCACTTTTTGGCGGAGAGAAAGTAAAGAATTTCTTTTTGCATTAGAACTTACACATCGGCACATCGCATATTTTGATGTAAAGCAACTACAATACCTTACTAAAGGCAAACATGCCTTACTTTTAGGCGTATGTACTTTTGAATAATGATGTCACAATAAGGTAGTATAGAGTTTAACAGAAGGTTTCAATCTCAAGTAATATGGTGTGTTAATGTTAAACTACATTTAAACTTTTGAGCCATCCTGTTAAGAGTCTAGCTGGCAATACAGCTGCTATTAGCAATAATTCTTTGAACCAGATGAAAATGAAATGGGGGAAATTTTCAATGTCATGCCAGCCACCAAAGAACAATCGTACATGTTATGTACAGAGAGGTGATTATAGCTGAAATTTGAATTATAGACTTGCAATGAACAAAAAGTATCAGGAACCCTAATTAGAACAAGGGTGTGCAAATACCTTGAGCGCCTAGTTACTGAACTACCTTTTGAACCTCCCTCTTTTGTCCTATATAGTGGGGGATTCCACAAGAGAAAATATTTTGAACCACACGGGCTTCCATCTTTCTGAATCAACTCAACATTATCCAATTTGGCCAGCTCCTGAGATAAAACAAAATGCCCGAAGAAAAATGCATGTGATTCCCAAAGAGTGTATATAAGTTAAGTCTGCAAAAAAAAAATTAAGATGGCAACTCAAAATAATATTATCTACTATAGTAAGATCTTGGTCAAGTAATTAATATGTGTTTTAGGTAATAATGTTTATCTTAGAAAGAACAAGGGGACATTTATGGGGATAAAAGGTTGCGTTTGGACAAAAATGACCAGAGTCTGATACATTAGAATGAGCACAAGCGAGTGTTATACAGACAGTAAAATTATTAAAGAGAGCTGGTTTACCTTCTTTTTCTTGGTACAACCATATATTTTCAAAACTATAGTATGACCTACCATAACATGCTCACGTGGGTTTGCTGAGGTAGCTGTACAAAACATGAATGTAGGATGACTGCCGTAAACTGCAAATACAGAAGACCAGAGTGTTAGGAATTATATTTGTAACTGCATGAGTAGCCCAAACTGAAGTATATATCTGCTAACTTGTATCACACAAATCAATAAAATGAAGGATTAGCATTGCAATTTATGGAGAGCTAATCGGCAGTCCAGAGTTTTGGTAGAAACATAAATGAAGCCTCGAGTCAACAACTAAAATATGGTTCAACAAAGTATCCATACTATTTGAACAAATGCGCCTCAATCTTCTAAGTATAAGTGCAGTATGGCAGCCAAATGCTCCTTGATATGAATGTGCTTCATCAATGACAATATACCTGAGTACATTCAGCAAAAGCACGTTATGGAATGCACAAGAAATGAGATATTTAACAAAAATGCATAAAGAAAAACAAGAATTACACTAGGTGATGAAACTAAATCGTGAACGAAACAAAAAAAAAAGGAAATTCAATCACTTCCACCTGAGATTTCATATTAGGAATTGACCATTTTCCATACGCCTTGCTTTATATTGAAACCGCAGAAATGGTACCATACTTCATTCAGGAATTTATAATTGACGACTAAATAAAACTATAGGAAAGACTAAGGAAATCATTTGTCTACCTCAAATTTGACAAAATCCTTTGAAATTGACCATGACACGGCAAGACTGACACATGCAGCATATCTGGGTTGGTAATTAACTGAGAATGAAGAGAGTAAGTGATCCGATGTGCTGAAATAAATAAATTAAATAAAGCACAACTCTATAGCCTCAGGACCACCTATTTACCAGCCGGGCATTATCCCTGATCCACAGACGATCTTCTCTAGGAGTATCTCCATCATAGATGTTAACATTAATATCAGCGTGAAATGCTTTTTTCATCTCCAGTAAAGTCCTCAACTGATCTTGAGCTAAAGCCTGCAATACAACAGCCAAGTGGGTTTCTGCAAAAAATTCACATAACTGTGCTTACAACATAGTGGTTCTGCCTATACCTTTGTCGGAAATATATAAAGAGCACACGTCGTCGAATCTTGAGAGAGAGATTCCAGGACAGGAATATTGTAACACAAAGACTTGCCACTCGATGTTGAGGTTGCAACTGCAACATGCTTCCCAGAAATGGAAGATTGTATAGCTTCGGACTGTACTTGAGTTCAAGGAAACAGAAGGAATTAGCCCCAGCAACAAAATGTAAGCAAATACAGTAGAGGACATACTCCATAATACCTGATGGCTGTACAATCTAGATATTCCAATACTTTGTAATGCTTCCTTCATAGCTTCTGAGAGATCAGGAGGTAGTTCTGCATATGATGCTCCTCTGCATGGTATCTCCTCAATATGTACAATCTGAAACACATAAATCACAGCAGCATAAGGATTATGGTTTTATTGGCATTGTTATTTTAAGAAAATCAAAAAGAGTGGAAACCTGCCCCTCCTTTCCAAGGCCTTTTTTCAGATGTTCAACCATTTCAGCAGGTCCTAACGGGTGTTTATCCTGCAATTCAAAATGCATTGTCATTATACTGTCCTACCAACCCATGCTTAGAATATGCCTAAAGCACCTGTTTGTAGACACAACACTAGGCTACAGTTTAGATATATTCTACCTGGTGTGGAAGCTAAAGTAAAATTGACAAGGAAACCTACATGGCATGATGATGCAGCAGATTTGACAAAACCATTCTTCTTATTCATGCTAGGCTGCTCCGATGCGCTGTCAACTCCAGATGTATCCCTGGAACTAGTTCCATTTTCCTTAAATATTTTTCTCTTTTTCACTGAACGTCCAGTGGACGGACCTTTACCAGTTGACACATCCTCCGCATAGCTCCCAGAACACAAATCTTTCGATGCAGCATCAGCAGCATGTGGGCTACTCGGTATTGATGAGAGGTCATCCATAATGTCTTGCCAGGCTGAATTAGCTTCAGCCGCAACTTCCGGTGAAATTGGTGGATTTGCACTCTGCTTTTCGCCTGGCGTGGCCGCTGGAGAAGACTGCGCTGACTTCCGTGTAAAGGGAACGAGGACAATGAATTCGCCATGGCTGACAGCAAGGCTGTCAATTTCGGCGTCTAACCGTAGTTTAGCACCCTTCAACATGAGAAAAAAAATGCTGTCATCAGAAAACAAAGCTGCAGGTATTTGTAGCAGTTTCGAATGCAGAGCCATCCACCAATGCCGCAAAGAGTGACTAACTAATTTGGCAACGGCATCCACCAAAAGGGTCAGAGAGGCGGGGGAGGTGCACCTTGAGGAAGAGATGGAAGTTGTTGGAGATCTGCGCGGGAGGGAAGGAGCTCCGGAGCGCGGCCTTGAGGTCCCGGACGGACGCGGCGGCGGCGAGCGTTAAGGCGGTGGACCGCCCGTCGAGGGCTCTGACCTGGAGCTCCCTCTCCTCCTGCGCCATTGGGAATCTACGGGAGCCGCCAGCCCGCCGCGGTTTGTGCGGGAGCGGGGGGTTCCCGGCCGGCGAGTTTTGGCGCGCGCCTGGAGGAGGGCGATGGCGGCGTTTGCCGTTTGCTTGTGTTGTTCGTCAGTGTCTCTCTCAGGCAGAGAACTCCCACGACCACGGATATCGGGCCACGCTATGGGCTTCAGAAGGCTTCTCTACGTCAACGCACGCCAAGGAGGCCCTTCCGAGAAAACGCCACGGCCTGTTAGCGGCCCGAAGGAATCACCTTGGGGCCCATTATCATGTGAGATTCTTTTGGAACATAAAAAAAGTTGCTCTCTCTCTATACCAAATCAGATGTCATATAGATTACAAAAGAATATAATATGAGCTGTTCACACGTTTCAGATGAGGCCTTCGAGTTCTGAACTGCTAGCTCAAGTTTTGCCTAAGGCAATATGAAATATTGACATTTCTTGTGATTTTTCTAAGCGGCATCAAAGCCACCTCTATTTCAAGGGATATTTTTTCCTAAAACATCCAAAATCCTCACATAACTAGAACATTCTACATTTATACATTTAGGATTTAAAATCCACATTCCAAAGAGGTCTTATTGTGTGAAGTGGAGCCTCCAGTTTGGCTAACATACGAGCTCATGAGGTTGGAGAGCATATGGGAGGTAGCAAGGCTTAATTAGAGGATACTAGAAGGAGGTGGGGACGCGGCGGTGTGAAAGAGGGAAGGAGTGGGCCAAGAGGAAGAAGGTGGACTGAGAAAGAGGCCTCCACGACATGGTAATGTGAGCAAAATTGTTGACGGTCACTAGTTAGGTCACATCACTGATGAGCCTGATTTTTTCCCGCTAGTAGATAGGTACATCATGTCGTGATTAAATTTTCAGTTGTAGCTTGTTTGTTTGTTTGTTTGTTTGTTGGCATTGCCACTAACGGCTATAATTTTTGTTCGTTAGTACTATTAAAATTGTTGTTGTTTTATATTTATTTGTTAGTGGAGGTCGACAGGCAAAGGGCCTTTTCTAATTGTGAAATATGCAGATAAAAAGTGTGCCATAGTTTTATGGTCATATATGTAATTCGTATGTGGTGGATATTTACTATATGATTTGATATATGAGATTGGAACCTATTATTTGTAAGATGTATTGATAGATGCATATGATCTACCCCATTCTTAAGTATTTGTTCTGATCCAAATTGTATACAAGAGCATGTGTGGGAAGAAGTGTGTATTAGGTGGAGTAGCATGGTGGTAGTGATTGAATAGTGACAAAAAATTCAAGATCTACTATGTATTACCTCTCTTTTGCTGCCTCACTACGACTAGCGATAAAGTGAGTTCATGTGCTATAATTATCTGGTGACATCTTAATAATCTTGTTTGGTCAAGGTAGCATATAAGTGATCCAAATATTATATCAAATTACCTAAAGATATACAATGTTAATTCTTAATTCAAGATTGCTTGGGGTTTTCCCTTCTTGAGGAGTATAAGAGAGATGTGTTGCACCATCTCTACGTTAGGACATGATGCCCATATGAATGCTTGTCAAACATATGTTAAAGTTTCACCAATATTATGTCTTTGATGAATTGATTGTGTCCACGTACTACAACCCAAAAAGAGAGTAGAAAAGTTGAAAGGACGATATGTCACCTAGAGGGGGGTGAATAGGCATTTTAAAAACTATTACGGATTTGGCTTGTAAGAATGCGGAATTAAACGAACGTTTATTTTACAAGCACATATCCTAAATATGCTAGGCTCACCTAAGTGCAACAACAACAATAACTAGAGCTAAGCAAGATAGGCACACGATATATGTAGCACAAGTGATAGCAAGATAAATGTACTTCAAGCACGATGGCTATCACAAGGAAAGTAAGCTCGGGTATAGAAATAACGGATGCACGCAGAGACGAAGATGTATTCCCGTGTTCTCTTCCTTTGCAAGAAGGTTCGTCACGTTTGGAGGGTGGAGGTCCCATGAAGGATTCCCCAATGCGACGAAGGCTCACCCTATTCTCCGAGCCTATCCCACGAAGGAGTAGCCATTTCCTTATGGCTAGCTTTTCCTCCACTCCGGACATGGCAAGCTCCACAACCACTTCACAAGCTCCATGAAGGAGAAACCCGGGCCCCTTCACAATCTTCCACGAAGAGATCACCGGGACACCACCCAAGCCAACTAGGAGGTCACCCTCCAAGAATAACAAGCTCACGGTCTCTCACTCGAACTAATCGTGATGGAGAGCTCAATACTATGCAATGATGCAAAGCAAGAACACTAGAGGTATTCAAATCCTTCACACTCAAATCCCACCAAAGCAACAGATGCTAGGATGAGATTAGAGAGGAAGAACAAAGGAGGTAATCAACAAATGACTTCGAGATCTAGATCCAAAGGGTTCCCCTCACTTAAAGGAGAAATGGATTGGTGGGGATTGTAGATCTAGATCTCCTCTCTTAGATCCCTCAAGAATGAGCAAGAATCATGGGGAGAATCAAGAGATAAGGCAAGTTCTTCGAAGTTAACAATGGAGAAGAGAGAGTGTAAGAACTTACCCAGCCCAAGGTGGAAGAATGCCTATTTATAGCCTAAGGGAAAATATAAACGTTGGGTGAGGAAATGGTCAGAAAAATGACTCAACTGGCCAGCCGACCAGTCCACCAGGCTGGGCGCCGGATGGGCCGGCGCACAGGCCGGTAGCGCCGTCTGTCAAGCCGGACTGGGGAAGGCGGGCCACACAACGGCCAAAAGGGCCCTGCCGGCGGGAGGGCCGGTCGACCGGGCTCTGGGCCGGCCGGTCCGGCGGCCACCGGGCGTGATGCCGGACATGGGTCGAGAGACCCCTGGAACATGCCCGGTGTGCACGAGCCCAGCAATCGGTTTCCACCGGGCGGGCCGGCGGGAGGCCCGGCGATGCCAGGCGGTGGGCCGGACTGCAGGACTCCCGAAGATCTTTTATTTTTCTTTAAAATAGAAAAATGCTCTCGAACTCCGATTGACATGAAACCAATTTTGTTGGAAAGATAACGACAAATAGAACCCCAACAAGAAATATGGAGACTCCTCACAGGATATATTTAGATGATACTAGAGAGGGAGTCTCCCACCGTCAAGAAACGATGAAGACGTCCAAACTCGAAAACGCAATAGAAGATGCATGAGGATTCCGTTTTTGATGAACCTAGGCTTGTTGTAAAGCTAGCAACAATGATAAGGGGTGGCCCGATCTTCTCAGTAAGCAACGGTGGTGATGATGATCACGGGGTGATAGCAGCGGAGGAACACGACGATGTAGTGGATGATAACTTGTATGACGCAACGAGATCTCTCGATTGGTCCCTATCGCCAATGCAACAGCTCTCAACCCTGCAAGATATTCGCAACTCCACACACTTGCGCACGTAGCCGCCGACCACGAAGCGGTAAGTTGCAACCTTCTAATTCCCAATGGAACAGCAGATCACACAAGACTTTTTCAGGATCTACACAATATCAAGCAATATGGTGTAGGGAATTCAATAGTTTTGCAGAACAACAACTAAGAACTAGGGTTTATCTTAAACGTGGTCTAAAGCAGCTAGGGGCGTCCTTGGCACTTATATAGGAGTTCAGGACGACCTCAGGTCGAAAAAGTACGAAAATAACCGACCCAGAACAGATCTGGTCGAGACAGACTCGGAGTCGGCCGGTCGGGAGGCCGGTCGACCGGGTCTGGGACCGGCCGGTCCGGTTCAAACCGGGCCTGGCGCCGGGTGGTGACCGGGCGACGTTTCTGGCTTACTGGACATCGCCCGGATGGCACAGGTCAAAATCCCGGTTGAAAACCGGGCGGACCCGGCGCTGGATCCGGTCGGACCGGGCCTGGGACCGGATGGTCTGGCGGCACGGCCGGTCGGACCGGATCTGGCACCGGCCTGAACTTCAGCTTCCCCTCTCGCGCATTCCTCCCGCTCATCTCTCGCGTGTCCATGGGATGTCTTCATGTCCAGCTTCACGTCCATCTTCTGGTCCAGCTGCTCCTCTCCTCCTCGTGCGATGCTTGCTCCCTCCTCATACCTGATCATACATAAGTAATAGCACTTAGGCAGTATAAAGTTCTCATCAATCAAAGTATCGTTTAGGAACAAGTTCATGATGGGGTTCGTAGCATAGAAAACAAAAATTTTCCTACCGCAAGACGAATAAATCCAAGATCTAATCTATGGAACACCCAAGATCTAATCTACAAGATCGGAGCAACGAGATTGATACGATACTAACCCTTGAAGATTTCCAAAGCCTACGAGATCATATCTCGTTGTTGATGTAGACGATCGTCCCCAGTGCTGCAATCCGGCAGCACTTCCGTACTCGGTCGTGCGTATGGTGTCGATGAAGCCCGTCCTCTCCCCGCTCCAGCGGGCAGCGGAGGTGTGGTAGATCCCCTCGGAATCCCAGCAGCACGACGGCGTGGTGGTGGAGGTGGAGGAGAAATTCCTGCAGGGCTTCGCCAAGCCTGCGCAGGAAGAAGGAGGAGGGAGAGAGGGGCGGCTAGGGCTTGGGGGAATGATGTGCTGCGCCCCAGCCCTCCCCTCCCTCTTATATAGGCGTGGGGGGGCTGCCTTGGCCCCTCCTCCAAGCCTTTGGGTCGGCCAAAACAAGGGAGGGAACTTCCCCCCCAAGTTAAGTCCCTATTTTCAAGGGATTTGATCTTATCCACTTGGTACAGCCACATGGGCCTTGGGGGGGCTGGTGTGCATGGCCCATGTGGGCCTATGCGACCCCTCCGGTCCATGTTGGTCGTCCGGGATAGGTGGGCCCCACTATGGTACCCTCCGGAACCTTCTAGAACCTCCGGTACAATACCGAAAAATCCTGAACTTTTCCGGTAACCCTGAAAATGACTTCCCATATATGAATCTTATTCTCCGGACCATTCCGGACCTCCTCGTGATGTCCTGGATCCCATCCGAGACTCCGAACAAACTTCGGTCTCCATCTCATATTCCGAATCTACTTATGCGACATCGAACCTTAAGCGCGTCACCCTACGGTTTCGCGAACTATGCAGACATGGTCGAGACTCCTCTCCGAGCAATAACCAATAGCGGGATCTGGAGATCCATAATGGCTCCCACATATTCAACGATGACTTAGTGATCGATTGAACCATTTACATACGATGCCGATTCCCTTTGTCTCGCGATATTTTACTTGTCCGAGATTCGATCATCGGTATCTCCATACCTTGTTCAACCTCGTTACCGACAAGTACTCTTTACTCGTACCGTGGTATGTCATCTCTTATGATCCAATCATATGCTTGCAAGCTAATCAGACGACATTCCACCGAGAGGGCCCAGAGTATATCTATCCGTCATCAGGATGGACAAATCCCACTATTGATCCATATGCCTCAACTCACACTTTCCAAATACTTAATCCCATCTTTATAACCACCCATTTACGCAATGGCGTTTGATGTAATCAAAGTACCCTTGCGGTGTAAGTGATTTACATGATCTCATGGTCGAAGGACTTAGGCAACTATGTATCGAAAGCTTATAGCAAATGAAACTTAATGACTTGATCTTATGCTACGCTCATTTGGGTGTATGTCCATTATATCATTCACCTAATGACATAACCTTGTTATTAATAACATCCAATGTTCATGATCACGAAACCATGATCATCCATTAATCAACAAGCTAGTTATACAAGAGGCTTACTAGGGACTCCTTGTTGTTTACATAACACACATGTACCAATGTTTCGGTTGATACAATTATAGCATGGGATGTAAACATTTATCATGAACACTAAGATATAACAATAACTAATTTATTATTGCCTCTTGGGCATATCTCCAACAGTCTCCCACTTGCACTAGAGTCAATAATCTAGTTTACATTTGAAAAGATATAACACCTTGGCCTTCTAGTGCTTATCATGTTTTGCTTACGGGAGAGGTTTTAGTCAACGAATCTGACATGCTCAGAACCGTATGTATTTTGCAATTCATTTGCGTCTCAACGCATCACTCATTTTCCAAATGAGTCGGCATTAATCGTATATGTTCAGTCTTCTGGTGGAACCTTAATTCCGCGGTCTGAAATAAGTCACTAATATTGTCACACACAATATAGCTTCAAAGTTCTGACACTATCGGAACTACACCAAGTTCTCAAAGAACTCCTCGACTTAACACTCTTAGTCATTGTCAAAACAATGACATATTCTGCCTTCGTTTGTAGAATCCGTCACACCATTTAGAACTCTTCTAAATCTAGCAAAGACTTCTTCTAGCTCATTGCGCTACCTTTTAATCAACACTTATCCTAATTGAGATTGAAAAATATTTTTATATGTGACCAAACTAATATCGGTGCAACACCTTACAGCGATTTGTTTGTCATTACCCCATACAAAATCTATATATATATATCCTTGGTTCTTCTAAAGTACTCAGGGATATTATTACTGTTGTCCAATGATCATCACATGAATCATTCTGGTATATGCTCCCTTTTAGAGCACATGACATCTGACTTTGTACATATTATTCGTGATCTAAAGTCACTCATGTGTTTTTACTCATTGAGTGTCAGATACACTCAAGTGTTGTTAAACCTTCACATGACAAGAACATTTTTCTTAATATTTCTATATTGAACTACTTCAATATCCATTCTATGTAATTTGACTTAAACTTATTATGTGTTTCAATCTATCTTCATAGATCTTGACACTAAATATATTTCACTCCATATCCTTTCATTGAAGTTAATTCTCAATGAAACCTTTTTAATCAATTATATAATTACATTATTTATAATCAACGATATGTCATCTACATAAAGTATTATAAATATGTCTTAACGCTCCCACTTAATTTCTTGCAAATGCAAGCATCTTCATCGTTTCTGATGAAATCAAAAACTCTTTGACTATTCCATCCGGTGAAGATTCCAACTCCGTGATACTCACTTCATCCAATTGAAGTTTGTATACCTATCTAGTATTCCATGGACCAGCAAAACTCTTGGTTGTATCTGGTATACATCCTTCATACATACTTCTGGTAAGGAATGTATTTCTGCCATCCTACTATCATATCTCATAAAAGAAATATGTAGCGATTACTAGAATAATCCACATAGACTATAAACATTGCCACGGAAGATCTAATCTTATCGTAGTCAACTCTTTGAACTTTGTCGTAAACAATTTTTCGATAAGTCAAGCTTCTTTAAGGATATTCCATCCAAGTCCATCTATGTTATAGATCCATTTACTTTCAAAAGTATTCACCTATCTTGGATTTCATGGCGCATAGCCATTTTAATGGAGTCAGGGCCCATCATAACTTCTTTGTATGTAGTTGGTTTATTATTGTTCAAAATCAATCCTTTGTCCACAAATCATTTATTTGATCATAAAGTAAACCATACCTACAAGGTTCAATAAGTACTTTGATCTCCATGACTATAACACTTTGTAGACATGGGAGCCATGATCTTCGTAGCTACTTCCGGAACCATTTTCGATCTTTGTGCTACTCGATCATCATGCTCAGGTTCATGAACCTTATCAAGTTCCATTGTCCTCCCACTCAAATAGTTCGCTAGAAACAATTTCTTTGAAATAAGTAAGAAACATCGACAAACACTTTTATCTTTGTCTCCATAGTGGAAAGAATTCCCAATCTATTCTCTGGGATAACCAACAAAGACATTCATCCGATTTTGGTTGTAAACTTATTTACTTATGCTATGCATACCAAAATTTAAGAAAGGACTATTAGGGTTTATACCCATGCCATAACTCGTATGGTGTCATTTCAACAGATTATGATGATGCTCTATTTAGTGTAAAAGCGGTAGTCTCTAAAGCATAATCCATAAAAATATAATGGCATCAATATTTTATCTCATCTTTGATCCAACAAGGTTTGGATACGTATCTCGGATACTTCATCATCACTATGATACTCCAAGAAACGTGAGTTGTAGAACAACTTCATAACTCTCTTATATGTTCGCTAAAACTCGTAATTCAAATATTTCCACTATGATCCAATCATAGATATTTGACTTTTCTATTACGATGATTTCCACTTCATGCTGAAATTTATTTGAATCCATTCAAATGTTTCAAACCTCTTCCTTATCGAATATATCCACATATATATACTCAATTCATTGTTGGAAGTTTTCATGAAGTAGAAGAATCTCCCGCACACAACTATGCCTAGTGAACCACATATATCATCATGTATGTTTCCACTAAGTTAGTTGCCCGTTCAACTCTTGGCCTATGAACGGTATTTAAGTCATTTCCTTTTAGAAGAGATTTGCAAGCGCCAAATGATTCAAAAATCATATGACTACAAAATTCCATTCAAATGGAGTTCCTTCATGCGTTCCTTTCTAACATGACCTAAATGGCGGTTCCACTAATGAGTGGAATTCAAATCATTTGCCTTATGGCATTTTAGCATCAGTGTTATGTATGTGTGTTTCACCATTAAGATTTATAATAACTTATCCATCGTACATGGAGCAATGTCATAATTTGAACAACTCATTGTTTTCATTTGACCAGAGCAAAATAACAATTTATTAAGTTCTGTATTATAAACTCTAAGGGCTAGGTAGAATGCCAACGACAGACATAATAACACTTTATTATGTTCCAGACGTGCATTATTACCATATTCCTTATCAGTCACTTAGGCCATCGTATTCTTGTATTGCGTTGTATTGTATGACATCTCATACCAACCAATCTGGTACAAATACCCAAGAATTTTATTATGTGACCAAACAAGGAATACATCCATAACATGTATATCATCTATATACAACTGAGCTAGACTTTCTAGTCTTTTTCTTTCTTTCTGCCAAAATATCTTTGTGGTTTCTCTTTTAGCTTTCCCTATTCTTAGAAAACACTTCACCTTCAATAACTTCTAGGTCCATTGGTCAAATACCAATAACCTTGAGGTTCTTACCTTGAAGTTGATCATCATATGACAAGTGTTCCAGACTTCACTATTAGAAACTTTGTAATATGATGAACAATTTCACTCATCATTTTATCCATCATATCATGATGACTTTCCGAGACCATGTCTTTACATGCTAGGCTCGTAAAGTTTAACCTCAGTATTCGCATGTGCAAATCTGGCTTGCACCCGTTGTATGCACACGTAGAATCTATCACACCCGATCATCACGTGATGCTTCGAAACGACGAGTCTTAGCAACGGTGCATACTGAGGACGATCACTTCATGGATATGCGAATATCGTTAGTGCCCAACTTAGTTGGAGGATTGGGACGCCTGGCGTCTTCAACCTTCGTACATTCCCATAAAACTTATGAGTTTATGTAGTCTCACTAGATTATATTCTATCATCTTGCAATAAGGTCTTAGATATCACATATATCTCATACCTCGCTTATTTCTGAAAACAAAATTTTCAGCTCCTTACTTTTCAAACGGATTTGAACTTCAAGTTTCACGGAGACAAGATGATTTTGTACTGATTGAAACCATTGCTCTTTGAATCATCAATGTGAGGTTTACTAAAAGTTTGCATTAGGACTTAATCATATCTTGATTCTTTAACAATACGGTACCAGTCCGTAAAGTTACTTGTCAGACTTAACAGTATTTCTATCTCAATTACAAGACTAGCGCATGGTAGAAAACGGATGCCAATTCTACAAACTTTAATTCAAAATACTATTTAGACTATGTTCATGATAATTAGTTCATGTTTTAATCTAATTACTAATGAACTTCCACTTAATACAACATCCCTCATGGTTGTTAAGTGGCACACGATCCATATCCACTACACCAAAACCGATCATCACGTGAGATGATGTAGCTTCAATGGTGAACATCAACATGTTGATCATATCATCCATATGACTCGTGTTCAACCTTTCGGTTTCCTGTGTCCCGAGGCCATGTCTGTACATGCTAGGCTCGCCAAGCAAACCCAAGTATTCCGCGTGTGCAAACATGGCTTACACCCGTTGTATGTGAACGTAGAATCTATCACATCCGATCATCACGAGATGCTTCAAAATGACGAACTGTAGCAACGGTGCATACGAGGGGAGAACACTTTATTATCTTGATATTAATGTGAGGGATCATCTTATAATGCTACCGTCGCGATCTAAGCAAGATAAGATGCATAAAGGATTAACATCACATGCAATTCATAATACTCCCTCCGTTCCTTTCTATAATGCCTATTGTTTTTTCGCTTTTGTTTCAGAATATAAGAAGAAAGTTGTCTTTTTTTTGCAAATAACCCCTTCCACCGATCTGTTTCCATCCAGAAAATCTGGAACGAATCTGTTCACGTTGAGAAAATCTGGTATGCAATCACGTAGAGAAAATCTGGAACAAATCTGTTTATGTAGAGTATGTTCCCTTCCTAAATACGTGGACCAATCTGGTCGCACGCCTCATCTCTCTCCACTTCTAACGTCGAGAAAAGTAGCCTTGATCTGTACGTGGGAGTAGATCACGCGCGCATCATTAAGGCAAGTGTATTTCTCACGGAACGGCCACGTACTTTCTCGCGAGGGAGCAGATCACGTCTCGGATTTGTTTTCAGTTTCCTTTTTTTCTCTCAAATAGTGCTAGGGGGTTTTGTGTCAATAAATTTGCTTGCGCTAATTTCCGTGCCAAAAAACAATAGGCACTATAGAAAGGAACGGAGGGAGTATGTGATATGATATGGCCTTTCTTCTTGTGCTTTTGATCTCCATCTCCAAAGCACACGAGCATGATCTCCATCATCACCAGCATTGCACCAAGGTCCATGGCACCGCTTCATGGTTGTCCATCACTTATAGCTACTATAACAACTACTTGAAATAAAGCTATTACATGAAGAATAGACACGCAGGTCTTAACAAATTTAAAGACAACCATTAGGCTCCTGCCGGTTGCCATAATACAATAATGAACATCTCATACATCAAATATAATCATCATCACATCATGGCCATATCACATCACCAAACCCTGCAAAAACAAGTTAGACGCCTCTAATTTGGTTTGCATATTTTACGTGGTTTAGGGTTTTCGAGTAAGATCCAATCTACCTATGAACATGAACCACAACGGTGACACTAGTGTTGACAATAGAAAGTGCAAATTGGAATCTTCACTATGGTGGGAGAGACAGACACCCGCAAAGCCACTTATGCAATACAAGTTGCATGTCAAGCGTGGAGCAAGTCTCATGAGACGCGGTCATGTAAAGTTAGCCTGGGCCGCTTCATCCCACCATCCCGCAAGATGCAAAGTACACAAACTAAAGCAACAAAAGCATCAACGCCCACAAAACCATTGTGTTCTACTCGTGCAACAGATCTATGCATAGACATGGCTCTGATACCACTGATGGGGTTCGTAGCATAGAAAACAAAAATTTTCCTACCGCAAGACGAATAAATCCAAGATCTAATCTATGGAACACCCAAGATCTAATCTACAAGATCGGAGCAACGAGATTGATACGATACTAACCCTTGAAGATTTCCAAAGCCTACGAGATCATATCTCGTTGTTGATGTAGACGATCGTCCCCAGTGCTGCAATCCGGCAGCACTTCCGTACTCGGTCGTGCGTACGGTGTCGATGAAGCCCGTCCTCTCCCCGTTCCAGCGGGCAGCGGAGGTGTGGTAGATCCCCTCGGAATCCCAGCAGCACGACGGCGTGGTGGTGGAGGTGGAGGAGAAATTCCTGCAGGGCTTCGCCAAGCTCGCGCAGAAGAAGGAGGAGGGAGAGAGGGGCGGCTAGGGCTTGGGGGAATGATGTGCTGCGCCCCAGCCCTCCCCTCCCTCTTATATAGGCGTGGGGGGGCTGCCTTGGCCCCTCCTCCAAGCCTTTGGGTCGGCCAAAACAAGGGAGGGAACTTCCCCCCCAAGTTAAGTCCCTATTTTCAAGGGATTTGATCTTATCCACTTGGTACAGCCACATGGGCCTTGGGGGGGCTGGTGTGCATGGCCCATGTGGGCCTATGCGACCCCTCCGGTCCATGTTGGTCGTCCGGGATAGGTGGGCCCCACTATGGTACCCTCCGGAACCTTCTAGAACCTCCGGTACAATACCGAAAAATCCTGAACTTTTCCGGTAACCCTGAAAATGACTTCCCATATATGAATCTTATTCTCCGGACCATTCCGGACCTCCTCGTGATGTCCTGGATCCCATCCGAGACTCCGAACAAACTTCGGTCTCCATCTCATATTCCGAATCTACTTATGCGACATCGAACCTTAAGCGCGTCACCCTACGGTTCGCGAACTATGCAGACATGGTCGAGACTCCTCTCCGAGCAATAACCAATAGCGGGATCTGGAGATCCATAATGGCTCCCACATATTCAACGATGACTTAGTGATCGATTGAACCATTTACATACGATGCCGATTCCCTTTGTCTCGCGATATTTTACTTGTCCGAGGTTCGATCATCGGTATCTCCATACCTTGTTCAACCTCGTTACCGACAAGTACTCTTTCCTCGTACCGTGGTATGTCATCTCTTATGATCCAATCATATGCTTGCAAGCTAATCAGACGACATTCCACCGAGAGGGCCCAGAGTATATCTATCCGTCATCAGGATGGACAAATCCCACTATTGATCCATATGCCTCAACTCACACTTTCCAAATACTTAATCCCATCTTTATAACCACCCATTTACGCAATGGCGTTTGATGTAATCAAAGTACCCTTGCGGTGTAAGTGATTTACATGATCTCATGGTCGAAGGACTTAGGCAACTATGTATCGAAAGCTTATAGCAAATGAAACTTAATGACTTGATCTTATGCTACGCTCATTTGGGTGTGTGTCCATTATATCATTCACCTAATGACATAACCTTGTTATTAATAACATCCAATGTTCATGATCACGAAACCATGATCATCCATTAATCAACAAGCTAGTTATACAAGAGGCTTACTAGGGACTCCTTGTTGTTTACATAACACACATGTACCAATGTTTCGGTTGATACAATTATAGCATGGGATGTAAACATTTATCATGAACACTAAGATATAACAATAACTAATTTATTATTGCCTCTTGGGCATATCTCCAACAGTTCACCTGTTGTTTGAGTAGCTTCGCACGAGCTCGTGTTATTGGTCCAATCCTAACTTCATTGGATTTGAGCTTCACAGCAGGATCATCTTGAGCTTGCAATGACGGAGGTAGTAGTGAGGTAGGGATGTCCTCATCATCTCCCCCCCTTCAAAAGGCGTCGACCCCGACGCTCCAAGGTCTTCTCCGTCTTATGGTGTCAAATCAGAAACATTGAAAGAATTACTGACACCAAACTCATCAACTGGAAGATCTATCGAGTATGCATTATCATTGATCTTGGCAAGCACTTTGTAAGGACCAGCACCACGAGGCTTCAACTTAGACTTCCGCAGCTTCGGGAACCTATCCTTGCGAAAATGTACCCAGACCATATCACCAGGCTTGAACAACATCTCCTTACGCTTCTTGTTCATCCTTGCAGCATTGCTCTTGCCTTTCTTCTCTATCAACTCTTTAGTCTTCACATGGATCTTTCGCACAAAATCTGCCCTCTTGGATGCCTCCATATTAACTCTCTCATGTATGGGCAAAGGCAACAAGTCAAGTGGAGTAATGGGTTTAAAACCATACACTACCTCAAAAGGACACAGCTCCGTGGTAGAATGTACCGCTCTGTTATAAGCAAACTCCACATGCGGCAAACAATCTTCCCACTCCTTCAGGTTCTTCTTGATCATGGATCTCAACAGTTGTGACAATGTTCTATTCACCACTTCAGTTTGTCCATCAGTTTGGGGATGACAAGTAGTACTGAAAAGTAGCTTCGTCCCCAGCTTTCTCCACAGTGTCTTCCAGAAGTAGCTCATAAACTTCACGTCACGATCAGAAACAATAGTCTTCGGGACTCCATGTAGTCGTACAACCTCCCTGAAAAACAGGTTAGCAATATGCGACGCATCGTCGCTTTTGTGGCAGGCAATAAAGTGTGACATCTTAGAAAATCTGTCCACTACCACAAATATAGAATCATGACCTCTCTTAGTACGTGGCAAACCTAACACAAAATCCATACTAATATCCTCCCAAGGTGTAGTAGGTGCCGGTAACGGAGTATACAAACCGTGAGGCTTCAGCTTGGACTTGGACTTGTTGCAAGTAATGCACCTCTTCACATACCTGTCCACGTCCCGCCTCATCTTTGGCCAATAAAAGTGGTCAGCAAGCATGAATAGCGTCTTCTCGCGCCCAAAGTGACCCATTAAGCCTCCAGCATGTGATTCCTGCAATAGGAGCAAACGCACAGACGATTCTGGAACACATAGTTTGTTAGCTCTAAACAAGAACCCATCATGTATGTGATATTTTTCCCATGCTTTACCAAGAGCACATAAGCGATATGGTTTAGCAAAATCATGATCAGTAGCATACAAATCTGTAGGATAACGTTGCATAGAAAACAAAAAATTTCCTATCGCGAACACGCAATCCAAGCCAAGATGCAATCTAGAAGATGGTAGCAACGAGGGGGTATCGAGTCTCACCCTTGAAGAGATTCCAAAGCCTACAAGATGAGGCTCTTGTTGCTGCGGTAGACGTTCACTTGCCGCTTGCAAAAGCGCGTAGAAGATCTTGATCACGATCGCTTCCGGCGCCACGAACGGGCAGCACCTCCGTACTCGGTCACACGTTCGGTTGTTGATGAAGACGACGTCCACCTCCCCGTTCCAGCGGGCAGCGGAAGTAGTAGCTCCTCTTGAATCCGATAGCATGACGGCGTGGTGTCGGTGGTGGTGGAGAAATCCGGCGGAGCTTCGCTAAGCGTGCGGGAAGTAGAGGAGCGGGGCGGCTAGGGTTTGGGGAGAGGGGGCGCCGGCCACTATGGGGTGCGGCCACCTTGGTGGTGTTTGAGGTGGCCGGCCCCCTCCCCCTTGGCCCTCATTATATAGGTGGAACCCCAAGAGTTGGTCTCCAAGTCTTCGAATAAGACCCGAACCAAAAACCTTCCATATGGAGGGGAAACCTAGCCAAGCTAGGACTCCCACTAGAGGTGGGAGTTCCACCTCCCATATGGGGGGGTGGCCGGCCCCCTAAGGGGGAGTCCACTTGGGACTCCACCCCCACTAGGGTTGGCCGGCCATGGAGGTGGAGTCCCATGTGGACTCCACCTTCCTTGGTGGTTTCTTCCGGACTTTTCTAGAACCTTCCATAGAACCTTCCGCGACATTTTAATTCACATAAAATGACATCCTATATATGAATCTTATTCTCCGGACCATTCCGGAACTCCTCGTGATGTCCGTGATCTCATCCGGGACTCCGAACAAATATTCGAACTCCATTCCATATTCAAGTTCTACCATTTCAACATCCAACTTTAAGTGTGTCACCCTACGGTTAGTGAACTATGCGGACATGGTTGAGTACTCACTCCGACCAATAACCAATAGCGGGATCTGGAGATCCATAATGGCTCCCACATATTCAACGATGACTTTAGTGATCGAATGAACCATTCACATACAATACCAATTCCCTTTGTCACGCGATATTTTACTTGTCCGAGGTTTGATCTTCGGTATCACTCTATACCTTGTTCAACCTCGTCTCCTGACAAGTACTCTTTACTCGTACCGTGGTATGTGGTCTCTTATGAACTTATTCATATGCTTGCAAGACATTTAGACGACATTCCACCGAGAGGGCCCAGAGTATATCTATCCGTCATCGGGATGGACAAATCCCACTGTTGATCCATATGCCTCAACTCATACTTTCCGGATACTTAATCCCACCTTTATAACCACCCATTTACGCAGTGGCATTTGATGTAATCAAAGTACCTTTCTGGTATAAGTGATTTACATGATCTCATGGTCATAAGGACTAGGTAACTATGTATCGAAAGCTTATATCAAATAACTTAATGACGAGATCTTATGCTACGCTTAATTGGGTGTGTCCATTACATCATTCATATAATGATATAACCTTGTTATTAATAACATCCAATGTTCATGATTATGAAACTAATCATCCATTAATCAACAAGCTAGTTTAAGAGGCATACTAGGGACTTCTTTGTTGTCTACATATCACACATGTACTAATGTTTCGGTTAATACAATTATAGCATGGTATGTAAACATTATCATAAACTTAAAGATATATTATAATAACCATTTTATTATTGCCTCTTGGGCATATCTCCAACAGTCTCCCACTTGCACTAGAGTCAATAATCTAGTTTACATTTGTAAAGATATAACACCTTGGCCTTCCGGTGCTTTATCATGTTTTGCTCATGAGAGAGGTTTTAGTCAACGGACCTGACATGCTCAGAACCGTATGTATTTTGCAATTCATTTGCGTCTCAACGCATCACTCATTTCCAAATGAGTCGGCATTAAATATGTTTGGTCTTCTGGTGGAACCTCAATTCCGCGGTCTGAAATATGTCACTAATATTGTCACACACAATATAGCTTCAAAGTTCTGACTCTGTCGGAACTACACCAAGTTAAAGAACCTCTTGACTTAACATCCTTTGTCATTGTCAAAACAATGACATACTCTGCCTTCTTTTGTAGAATCCGTCACAATATTTAGAACTCTTCTAAATCTAGCATAGACAACTTCTAGCTCATTGTGCTACTTTTTTAAACAACATTTAGTCTAATTTGAGATTGAAATTATATTTTATATGTGACAAAACCAATATCGGTGTAACACCTTACAGTGATTTGTTTGTCATTTCTTCATACAAAAAAATATATATATATATATCCTTAGTTCTTCTAAAGTACTCAAGGATATTCTTACTGTCGTCCAATGATCATCATATGAATCATTCTGGTATATGCTCATAACACTTTATAGCACATGATATCTGATTGTGTACGTATTATTCGTGATCTATAATCACTCATGTGTTTTTACTCATTGAGTGTCAGATACACTCAAGTCTTGTTAAAACTTTAACATGACAAGAACATTTTCTTAATATTTCTATACTGAACTATTTCAATATCCATTCTATGTACTTTGACTTAAACTTATTTTGTGTTTCAATCTATCTTCATAGATCTTGACACTAGATATGTTTCAGTCCATATCCTTTCATTGAAGTTAATTTCCCAATGAAACCTTTTTAATCAAGTATATAATTACATTATTTATAACCAACTATATGTCACCTACATAAAGTATTATAAATATGTCTTAGCGCTCCCACTTAATTTTTTGCAAATGCAAGCCTCTTCATCGTCTCTGATGAAATCAAAAACTCTTTGACTATTTCATCTGGTGAAGATTCAAACTCCTGCGATACTCACTTCATCAAATTGAAGTTTGTATACCTATCTAATATTCCACGGACCAGCAAAACTCTTGGTTGTATCTTGTATACACCTTTAATACATACTTCTGATAAGTAATGTATTTTGCCATCCTACTAGAATAATCCATGTAGACTATAAGCATTTCTACGGAAGATCTAATCTTATCGTAGTCAACTCTTTGAACTTTGTCGTAAACAATTTTTCGACAAGTCGAGCTTCTTCAAGGATATTTCATCCAAGTCTATAGATCCATTTACTTTCAAAAAGTATTCATCTATTATGGATTTCATGGCGCATGGCCATTTTAACAGAGTCAGGGCCCATCATAACTTCTTTGTTTGTAGTTGGTTTATCATTGTTCAAAATCAATCCTTTGTCAACAAATCATTTATTTGATCACAAAGTAAACCATACCTACAAGGTTCAATATGTACTTCGATCTCCATGACTAAAACACTTTGTAGTCATGGGAGCCATGATCGTTGTGGCCGCTTCCGAAACCAATTCCGAGGCTGCGCTACTCTGATCATTATGCTCAGGTTCATAAACCTTATCAAATTATATTGTCCTCCCACTCAAATACTTCACTAGAAACAATTTCTCGGAAATAAGAAACATTGACAAACACTTTTGTCTTTGTCTCGTGGGAAGAATTCCCAATCAAATCTCTGGGATAACCAACAAAGACATTCATCCGATTTTGGTTGTAAACTTATTTACTTATGCTATGCATACCAAAATTTAAGAAAAGACTATCAGGTTTCTTACCTATGCCATAACTCGTATGGTGTCATTTCAACGGATCATGATGATGCTCTATTTAGTGTAAAAAGCGGTAGTCACTAAAGCATAATCCACAAAAATATAATGGCGTCATAATATTTTTATCTCATCATTAATCCAACAAGGTTTGGATACATATCTTGGATACTATATCATCATAATGATACTCCAAGAAATGTGAGTTGTAGAACAATTTCATAACTCTCTTAGATGTTCGCTAAAACTCGTAATTCAAATATTTCCACCATGATCCAATCATAGATATTTGACTTTTCTATTACGATGATTTCCACTTCATGCTGAAATTTATTTGAATCCATTCAAATGTTTCAAACTTCTTCCTTATTGAATATATCCACATATATATACTCAATTCATTGTTGAAAGTTTTCATGAAGTAGAAGAATCTCCCGCACACAACTATGCTCAGTGAACCACATACATCATCATGTATTTTTCCACTAAGTTAGTTGCCCGTTCAACTTTTGGCCTATGAACGGTATTTTAATCATTCTCTTTAGAAAAGATTTGCAAGCGCCAAATGATTCAAAAAATCAAATGACTCAAAAAATCCATTTGCATGGAGTTTCTTCATGCGTTCCTTTCCAACATGACCTAAATGGCGGTTCCACAAATAAGTGGAATTCAAATCATTTGCCTTACGGCATTTTAGCGTCAGTGTTATGTATGTGTGTTTCACCATTAAAATTTATAATAACTTATCCATCGTTCATGGAGTAATGTCATAATTTGAACAACTCATTGTTTTTATTTGACAAGAGCAAAATAACAATTATTAAGGTCTTTATTATAAATTCTAAGGGCTAGATAGAATGGCAACGATGAACATAATAACACTTTATTTTTGTTCCAGACGTGCATTCCTATCATATTCCTTGTCAGTCACTTAGGCCATTGTATTCTTGTATTGCGTTGTTTTGTATGACACTTCATACCAACCAATATGGTACAAATACCCAAGAATTTCATTGTGTGACCAAACGAGGAATACATCCATAACATGTATATCATTGATATACACCTGAGCTAGACTTTCTAGTCTTTTCTTTTCTTTCTGCCAAAATATCTTTTGTAGTTTCTCTTTTTAGCTTTCCTCATTATTCAGAAAAAAAACACTTCAACATCATTAACTTCTAGGTTTGTTGGTCAAATACCAATAACCTTGAGGTTCTTACTTTGAAGTTGATCATCATATGACAAGTGTTTCAGATTTCACTATTAGTAACTTTGTAATATGATGAACAATTTCACTCATAGTTTTATCCATCATATCATGACGACTTTCTGAGGCCATGTCTGTTCATGCTAGGCTCGTAAAGTTTTAACCTTGGTATTTGCATGTGCAAATCTAGCTTGCACCCGTTGTATGCACACGTAGAATCTATCACACCCGATCATCACGTGATGCTTCGAAACGACGAGTCTTAGCAACGGTGCATATTAAGGATGGTCACTTCATGGATATGCGAATATTATTAGTGCCCCAATAGTTGGAGGATTGTGACGCCTGGCGTCTTCAACCTTCATACATTCCCATAAAACTTATGAGTTTATGTAGTCTCACCAAATTTATATTCTATCATCTTGCAATAAGGTCTTAGATATCACATATATCTCATACCTTGATTATTTCTGAAAACTAAATTTTCAGCTCCTTACTTTTCAAACAGATTTGAACTTCAAGTTTCACGGAGACAAGATAACTTTGGGTACTAATTGAAACCATAGCTCTTTGAATCAACAATGTGAGGTTTATTAAAAGTTTGCAATAGGACTTAATCAATTCTTGATTCTTTAACAATACGGTACTAATCCGTAAAGTTTCTTATCAGATTTAACAGTATTTCTATCTCAATAACAAGACTAGCGCATAGTAGTAAACGGATGCCAATACTACAAAATTAATTCAAAATACTACTTAGACTATGTTTATGATAATTAGTTCATGTTTTAATCTAATTACTAATGAACTCCCACTTAATACAACATCCCTCATAGTTGTTAAGTGGTACACGATCCAAATCCACTACACCAAAAACGATCATCACGTGAGATGATGTGGCTTCAATGGTGAACATCAACATGTTGATCATATCATCCATATGACTCGTGTTCAACCTTTCGGTTTCCGTTGTCCCGAGGCCATGTCTGTACATGCTAGGCTCGTCAAGCAAACCCAAGTATTCCGCGTGTGCAACATGGCTTACACCCGTTGTATATGAACGATGAGTCTATCACATCCGATCATCACGAGATGCTTCAAAACGACGAACCTTGGCAACGGTGCATACGAGGGGAGAACACTTTATTATCTTGATATTAATGTAAGGGATCATCTTATAATGCTACCGTCGCAATCTAAGCAAAATAAGATGCATAAAGGATTAACATCACATGCAATTCATATGTGATATGATATGGCCCTTTAGTCTTTGCGCCTTCGATCTTAATCTCCAAAGCATGGACATGATCTCCATCATCAACGGGCATGATCTCCATCATCGTCGGCGTAGCGTCAAGGTCCATGGCGCCGTCTTCATGGTTGTTCACCTCATGTAGCAACTATTACAACTACTTTGAAATACTACTCAACATGAAATTTAAAGACAACCATAAGGCTCCTGCCGGTTGCCACAATACAATAATGATCATCTCATACATATTCATCATCACATCATGGCCATATCACATCACCAAACCCTGCAAAAACAAGTTAGACGTCTCTAATTTGGTTTGCATATTTTACGTGGTTTAGGGTTTTCAAGAGAGATCTAATCTACCTACGAACATGAACCACAACGGTGATACTAGTGTTGTCAATAGAAGAGTAAATTGAATCTTCACTATAGTGGGAGAGACAGACACCCGCAAAACCACTTATGCAATACAAGTTGCATGTCGAGCGTGGAGCAAATCTCATGAACGCGGTCATGTAAAGTTAGACCGAGCCGCTTCATCCCACTATGCCACAAAGATGCAAAGTACTCAACTAAAGATAACAAAAGCATCAACGCCCACAAACCATTGTGTTCTACTCGTGCAACCATCTATGCATAGACACGGCTCTGATACCACTGTAGGATAACGTTGCATAGAAAACAAAAATTTTCCTATCGCGAACACGCAATCCAAGCCAAGATGCAATCTAGAAGATGGTAGCAACGAGGGGGTATCGAGTCTCACCCTTGAAGAGTTTCCAAAGCCTACAAGATGAGGCTCTTGTTGCTGCGGTAGACGTTCACTTGCCGCTTGCAAAAGCGCGTAGAAGATCTTGATCACGATCGCTTCCGGCGCCACGAACGGGCAGCACCTCCGTACTCGGTCACACGTTCGGTTGTTGATGAAGACGACGTCCACCTCCCCGTTCCAGCGGGCAGCGGAAGTAGTAGCTCCTCTTGAATCCGACAGCATGACGGCGTGGTGTCAGTGGTGGTGGAGAAATCCGGCGGAGCTTCGCTAAGCGTGCGGGAAGTAGAGGAGCGGGGCGGCTAGGGTTTGGGGAGAGGGGGGCGCCGACCACTATGGGGTGCGGCCACCTTGGTGGTGTTTGAGGTGGCCGGCCCCCTCCCCCTTGGCCCTCATTATATAGGTGGAACCCCAAGAGTTGGTCTCCAAGTCTTCGAATAAGACCCGAACCAAAAACCTTCCATATGGAGGGGAAACCTAGCCAAGCTAGGACTCCCACTAGAGGTGGGAGTTCCACCTCCCATATGGGGGGGTGGCCGGCCCCCTAAGGGGGAGTCCACTTGGGACTCCACCCCCACTAGGGTTGGCCGGCCATGGAGGTGGAGTCCCATGTGGACTCCACCTTCCTTGGTGGTTTCTTCCGGACTTTTCTAGAACCTTCCATAGAACCTTCCGCGACATTTTAATTCACATAAAATGACATCCTATATATGAATCTTATTTTCCGGACCATTCCGGAACTCCTCGTGATGTCCGTGATCTCATCCGGGACTCCGAACAAATATTCGAACTCCATTCCATATTCAAGTTCTACCATTTCAACATCCAACTTTAAGTGTGTCACCCTACGGTTCGTGAACTATGCGGACATGGTTGAGTTCTCACTCCGACCAATAACCAATAGCGGGATCTGGAGATCCATAATGGCTCCCACATATTCAACGATGACTTTAGTGATCGAATGAACCATTCACATACAATACCAATTCCCTTTGTCACGCGATATTTTACTTGTCCGAGGTTTGATCTTCGGTATCACTCTATACCTTGTTCAACCTCGTCTCCTGACAAGTACTCTTTACTCGTACCGTGGTATGTGGTCTCTTATGAACTTATTCATATGCTTGCAAGACATTTAGACGACATTCCACCGAGAGGGCCCAGAGTATATCTATCCGTCATCGGGATGGACAAATCCCACTGTTGATCCATATGCCTGAACTCATACTTTCCGGATACTTAATCCCACCTTTATAACCACCCATTTACGCAGTGGCGTTTGATGTAATCAAAGTACATTTCCGGTATAAGTGATTTACATGATCTCATGGTCATAAGGACTAGGTAACTATATATCGAAAGCTTATAGCAAATAACTTAATGACGAGATCTTATGCTACGCTTAATTGGGTGTGTCCATTACATCATTCATATAATGATATAACCTTGTTATTAATAACATCCAATGTTCATGATTATGAAACTAATCATCCATTAATCAACAAGCTAGTTTAAGAGGCATACTAGGGACTTCTTTGTTGTCTACATATCACACATGTACTAATGTTTCGGTTAATACAATTATAGCATGGTATGTAAACATTATCATAAACTTAAAGATATATTATAATAACCATTTTATTATTGCCTCTTGGGCATATCTCCAACAGTCTCCCACTTGCACTAGAGTCAATAATCTAGTTTACATTTGTAAAGATATAACACCTTGGCCTTCCGGTGCTTTATCATGTTTTGCTCATGAGAGAGGTTTGTTTGGAACAAATTGCAAGCCTTGTCAGGACCAACTAAAGCCTTTGTTTGGAACAAATTGCAGCGCTGAGTAGATGCACTAGGCAACACATTAAGAGCACGCTGCGACACAACAATGGTGCGAGCATCAGACGGATATGCATCTTCACCATCAGTGTCATAGTCATCATCTTCTGGAGCATTAGGATTAGCATCATCTCCAGCCTCATACTCATTGTCCTCATTGATAATCATGACTTTTCGGTTAGGACAATCTCTCTTGAAGTGACCTTTGCCACCACATGTATGACAAGCCATATCACGGTTACGCGCAGTAGACATATTAGAGCCACTTGTACTTGCAGCAGATTCGGACTTCTTTGTGTTAGACACATTGGAGACCGGCTTGCTAGGCGGAGTAGAGTAAGGGACGGAGTGCATCGAAGGCGCCGGCGTCGTAGGTGTGGGCGCGCGAGGCGTGAAGCGCCCAGCTCCTGAAGCTCGTCCTTTAACCTTTGCTTCGTCAGCCAACTGTGATTCAGCTTCTCTTGCATGATGTAACAATTGATTCATATTGGTGTAACTGTAGTGACGAACAATGCCTTTGATATCATACTTCAAACCATTCAGAAAACGCTGCATTGTCATCTCAAGAGACTCACGGACACGGCCACGCTGCATAAGCATCTCCATCTCCATGTAGTATTCATCCACAGTCTTCACACCTTGCCTCAATAGTGTCAACTTATCAAATATATTCCGCAAGTAATTTGTAGGCACATGATGACCCACAAGTATAGGGGGTGTATCGTAGTATCTTCGATAAGTAAGAATGTCGATCCCAACGAGGAGCAGAAGGTGTTGACAAGCAGTTTCGATGAAGGATTCACTGTAAATGCTCACAGACAAGTATTCAGGGGGTTTTGATGTAACAGATGAATAAAGTACGAGTAAGTAAAGTGCGAGAGTAACAATTGCAGCGAGTGGCCCAATCCTTTTTAGCACAAAGGACAAGCCGGTTTGTTTACTTATAATGACCAAACGTTCCTGAGGACACACGGGATTTTAGTCTAGTGCTTTCGCTACATATGGCTAATTAATCTTCATTATTTTGATAAGTGTTGTGTGGGTGAACCTATGCTAATGTACCGCCCTTCCTAGGACTAATACATACTTGTGATTATACCCCTTGCAAGCATCCGCAACTACAAGAAAGTAATTAAGATTAAATCTAACCACAACCTTAAACTCTGAGATCCTGCTATCCCTCCTGCATCGATATACCAACGGGGGTTTAGGTTTCTGTCACTCCGGCAACCCCGCAATTAGCAAACGAATACAAGATGCATTCCCCTAGGCCCATAAAGGTGAAGTGTCATGTAGTCGACGTTCACATGACACCACTAGAAGAATAACACCACAACTTAAATATCATAACATTGAATATTACTCAACCATGGTTCACTACTAACATTTAGACTTCACCCATGTCCTCAAGAACTAAACGAACTACTCACGAGACATCATATGGAACATGATCAGAGGTGATATGATGATGAATAACAATCTGAACATAAACCTTGGTTCAACGGTTTCACTCAATAGCATCAACAACAAGTAGAAATCAATACCGGGAGAGTTTCCCCTATCAAACAATCAAGATCAAACCCAAATTGCTATGGCGGTGACGATGTGCAGCGGTGGAGACGGCGGTGATGATGGTGGAGATGATGGTGATGGTGATGGAGATGATGTCCAGCTCGATGATGGTGACGATGGCGTCGATTTCCCCCTCTGGGAGGGAATTTCCCCGGCGGATCTCAGCCGCCGGAGAGCTCTTTTCTCTCTGGTGTTCTCCGCCCCGCAGAGGCGGCTGTAACTCTTCGCGAGGTACCCTCTGTGGCTTAGGTCTTCGGGACGAAGGATTTCGCGAAGAAAAGGAGGCGAAAGATGCTGTGGGGCCCCCTCACCACCAGGTGGCGCGGCCAGGCCATGGGTCGCGCCGCCCTGTGGTGTGGGCCCACCTTGGGTCCACCTGGCTCCCCCTTCTGGCTTCCTTCGTCATCTGGGAAAATAGGATTTTTGGTATAATTTCCTTCCACAGTTGATCTTCCGAAATATTGCGTTCTGACGGTGCTTTTTCCAGCAGAATCCTGGCTCCGGTGCTTGATCCTCCAATAATGATGAAACATGCAAAATAGATGAAATAACATAAGTATTGTGTCCAAACATGAAATATATCAATGAATAACAACAAATTATGATATAAAATAGTGATGCAAATTGGACGTATCAACTCCCCCCAAGCTTAGACTTCGCTTGTCCCCAAGCGAAACTGAACTCGGTAAACAGGAACACATGTTTATGGAGTGAAGAGTCGATAAATAAAATACGGACAAGAAGCATCATATTCATTCACACAAGACATTCTAGTAAACAACTTCCTCATATAACTCAACTTGAAACAAGTATAAGGTAATCACAAATAAAGGTGCATAAGAAATCATAGTTGGTGATGGCAAACTTCGTTCTTGGTCAGAGAACAATTAACAGGTTATACTTATCTATCGAGCAATGCTCTCATATTAAAGTTTATATTGCACAGCTTGCATACTCAATCATAATAGTCTCCTCATGATCATTGATAACTTGCAAAGCTATATTCATTCAGATAAAACTTGTACTAAACAAGGAAAAGTAAAAGACATGATGAAGTAAATCACAATATAATGGTTTGATCACAACTACTCAAATGCTTGCTTGAGATGGAGGGAAATAGGTTCTTGACTCAACATAAAGTAAAAGACAGGCCCTTCACAGAGGGAAGCAGGGATTAAATCATGTGCTAGAGCTTTTTCAGTTTTGAAATCATATAAAGAGAATAAAAGTAAAGTTTTGAGAGGTGTTTGTTGTTGTCAACGACTGGTAGCGGGTACTCTAACCCCCTTGCCAAACAGACCTCCAAAGAGCGGCTCCCATGAAGGACGTCATCTCTACCAGCAAGGTAGATCATCCCTCTTCTCTTTTGTTTACACATGTACTTTAGTTCATTTAAGGATGACACTCCCCCCAACCTTTGCTTACACAAGTGATAGCGTGTATACACACGTACGTTGGGAACCCCAAGAGGAAGGTGTGATGCGTATAGAAGCAAGTTTTCCCTCAGTAAGAAACCAAGGTTTATCGAACCAGTAGGAGCCAAGAAGCACGTTGAAGGTTGATGGTGACGGAGTGTAGTGCGGCGCAACACCAGGGATTCCGGCGCCAACGTGGAACCTGCACAACACAACCAAAGTACTTTGTCCCAACGAAACAGTGAGGTTGTCAATCTCACCGGCTTGCTGTTACAAAGGATTAGATGTATAGTGTGGATGATGATTGTTTGCAGAGAACAGTAAAACAAGTATTGCAGTAGATTGTATTCGATGTAAAAGAATGGACCGGGCTCCACAGTTCACTAGAGGTGTCTCTCCCATAAGATAAATAGCATGTTGGGTGAACAAATTACAGTTGGGCAATTGACAAATAGAGAGGGCATGACAATGCACATACATGATATGATGAATATTGTGAGATTCAATTGGGCATTACGACAAAGTACATAGACCGCTATCCAGCATGCATCTATGCCTAAAAAGTCCACTTTCAGGTTATCATCCGAACCCCTTCGGGTATTAAGTTGCAAGCAACAGACAATTGCATTAAGTATGGTGCGTAATGTAATCAATAACTATATCCTCGAACATAGCATCAATGTTTTATCCCTAGTGGCAACAGCACATCCACAACCTTAGAACTTTCTGTCACTGTCCCAGATTTAATGGAGGCATGAACCCACTATCGAGCATAAATACTCCCTCTTGGAGTTACTAGGAAAAACTTGGCCAGAGCCTCTACTAACAACGGAGAGCATGCAAGATCATAAACAACACATAGGTAATAGATTGATAATCAACATAACATAGTATTCTCTATTCATCGGATCCCAACAAACACAACATATAGCATTACAGATAGATGATCTTGATCATGATAGGCAGCTCACAAGATCCGACAATGAAGCACATGAGGAGAAGACAACCATCTAGCTACTGCTATGGACCCATAGTCCAGGGGTGAACTACTCACTCATCAATCCGGAGGCGACCATGGCGGTGTAGAGTCCTCCGGGAGATGAATCCCCTCTCCGGCAGGGTGCCGGAGGCGATCTCTGAATCCCCCGAGATGGGATTGGCGGCGGCGGCGTCTCGATGGGTTTTCCGTATCGTGGCTCTCGGTACTGGGGGTTTCGCGACGGAGGCTTTAAGTAGGCGGAAGGGCAACGCGGGGGGCCACACGAGGGCCCCACACGCCAGGGCCGCGCGACCAAGACCTAGGCCGCGCCGCCCTGTTGTGGCGGCGCCTCGTGGCCCCACTTCCTTTCCCCCTCGGTCTTCTGGAAGCTTCGTGCAAAAATAGGACCCTGGGCTTTGATTTCGTCCAATTCCGAGAATATTTCCTTACTAGGATTTCTGAAACCAAAAACAGCAGAAACAAAGAATCGGCTCTTCGGCATCTCGTTAATAGGTTAGTGCCGGAAAATGCATAATAATGACATATAATGTGTATAAAACATGTGAGTATCATCATAAAAGTAGCATGGAACATAAGAAATTATAGATACGTTTGAGACGTATCAAGCATCCCCAAGCTTAGTTCCTACTCGTCCCGAGTAGGTAAACGATAACAAAGATAATTTCTTAGTGACAATGCTACCAACATAATCTTGATCAATACTATTGTAAGCACATGTAATGAATGCAGCGATTTGAAACAATGGTAAATGACATGAGTAAACAATTGAATCATAAAGCAAAGACTTTTTCATGAATAGTACTTAAAGACAAGCATCAATAAGTCTTGCATAAGAGTTAACTCATAAAGCAATAATTCAAAGTAAAGGTATTGAAGCAACACAAAGGAAGATAAAGTTTCAGCGGTTGCTTTCAACTTGTAACATGTATATCTCATGGATATTGTCAATGTAAAGTAATATAACAAGTGCAATATGCAAGTATGTAGGAATCAATGCACAGTTCACACAAGTGTTTGCTTCTTGAGGTGGAGAGAAATAGGTGAACTGACTCAACATAAAAGTAAAAGAATGGCCCTTCGCAGAGGGAAGCATTGATTGCTATATTTGTGCTAGAGCTTTGGTTTTGAAAACAAGAAACAATTTTGTCAACGGTAGTAATAAAGCATATGAGTTATGTAATTTATATCTTACAAGTTGCAAGTCTCATGCATAGTATACTAATAGTGCTCGCACCTTGTCCTAATTAGCTTGGACTACCGGGATTATCGCAATGCACATGTTTTAACCAAGTGTCACAAAGGGGTACCTCTATGCTTTGTACAAAGGTCTAAGGAGAAAGCTAGCATTGGATTTCTCGCTATTGGTTATTCTCAACTTAGACATCCATACCGGGACAACATAGACAACAGATAATGGACTCCTCTTTTATGCATAAGCATGTAGCAACAATTATTTTTCTCATATGAGATTGAGGATATATGTCCAAAACTGAAACTTCCACCATGGATCATGGCTTTAGTTAGCGGCCCAATGTTCTTCTCTAACAATATGCATGCTCTAACCATAAGGTGGTAGATCGCTCTTACTTCAGACAAGACGAACATGCATAGCAACTCACATGATATTCAACAAAGAGTAGTTGATGGCGTCCCCAGGAACATGGTTATCGCACAACAAGCAACTTAATAAGAGATAAAGTGCATAAGTACATATTCAATACCACAATAGTTTTTAAGCTATTTGTCCCATGAGCTATATATTGTAAAGGTAAAGAATGGAAATTTTAAAGGTAGCACTCAAGAAATTTACTTTGGAATGGCGGAGAAATACCATGTGGTAGGTAGGTATGGTGGACACAAATGGCATAGTGGTTGGCTCAAGGATTTTGGATGCATGAGAAGTATTCCCTCTCGATACAAGGTTTAGGCTAGCAAGGTTATTTGAAACAAACACAAGGATGAACCGGTACAGCAAAACTCACATAAAAGACATATTCTAAACATTATAAGACTATATACCGTCTTCCTTGTTGTTCAAACTCAATACTAGAAATTATCTAGACCTTAGAGAAACCAAACATGCAAATCAGATTTTAGCATGCTCTATGTATTTCTTCATTAATAGGTGCAAAGTATATGATGCAAGAGCTTAAACATGAGCACAACAATTGCCAAGTATCACATTATTCAAGATATTATACCAATTACCACATATATCATTTTCCGATTCCAACCATATAACAATTTAACGAAGAAGAAACTTTCGCCATGAATACTATGAGTAAAGCCTAAGGACATATTTGTCCATATGCAACAGCGGAGCGTGTCTCTCTCCCACACATTGAATGCTAGGATCCATTTTATTCAAACAAAAACAAAAACAAAAACAAACCGACGCTCCAAGTAAAGTACATAAGATGTGACGGAATAAAAATATAGTTTCAGGGGAGGAACCTGATAATGTTGTCGATGAAGAAGGGGATGCCTTGGGCATCCCCAAGCTTAGACGCTTGAGTCTTCTTGATATATGCAGGGGTGAACCACCGGGGCATCCCCAAGCTTAGAGCTTTCACTCTCCTTGATCATAGTGTATATCATCCTCCTCTCTTGATCCTTGAAAACTTCCTCCACACCAAACTCGAAACAAACTCATTAGAGGATTAGTGCATAATCAAAATTCACATATTCAGAGGTGACACAATCATTCTTTATACTTCTGGACATTACACAAAGCTACTGAAAGTCAATGGAACAAAGAAATCCATCTAACATAGCAAAACAGGCAATGCAAAATAAAAGGTAGAATCTGTCAAAACAGAACAGTTCGTAAAGACGAATTTTTAACAGGCACCAGACTTGCTCAGATGAGAAAGCTTAAAACTAATGAAAGTTGCGTACATATCTGAGGATCACTCACGTAAATTGGTATAATTTTCTGAGTTTCCTACAGAGAATTTTAGCCAGATTCGTGACGGCAAAGAAAACTATTTCTGCGCAGTAATCCAAATCTAGTATCTTACTTCTATTAGAGACTTTACTTGGCACAACAATGCAATAAAACTAAGATAAGGAGAGATTGCTACAGTAGTAAACAACTTCCAAGACTCAAATATAAAACAAAAGTACTGTAGTAAAAACATGGGTTGTCTCCCATAAGCGCTTTTCTTTAACGCCTTTCAGCTAGGCGCAGAAAGTGTGTATCAAGTATTATCAAGAGATGGTGCATCTACAGCGGTGTGTGGAGTTTTTTCAACCATGCATAGTATATTGGATACATAAGTTTCAACGGCTCCCTTTTCATTAGTCTTGGGCTTGCTACTCTCATCAAACAAAATTTCAGGAACAAGCCAAGCATAGTTATTTTCTAGTGCCTCATGCATTGCTAGGAGCTTACATGGTATTGGTGCTTTAATCTCCCCACCATTATTAACATTATTAGTATACTTAATTCTATCCATATCCATCTTTTCAAGTGTTCTTTTAAAATCGGTGATCATGCCAAGCCTATCATGCTTACTAAAAACTTTTCTAGCTTCTTTAGCTATATCCGCAAATTCTCGCACTAAGACTTTTAGAACAAAATCTCTCTTCTCTCCCCTCTCCATATCAGAAAGTGTAAGAAACATGCGTTGTATCATGGGGTTGAGACTAATAAATCTAGCTTCCATCATGCGTACCAAACAAATAGAGGCATCTTCATAAGTAGGGACAGCTTTTGCAAGGGGTATATCTTTAAGATCTTCATGCATACTAACGTGGGTGAAAAATTCTTCTATATTATCTCTTCCAATTATAGACCCTTGTCCCACAGGTATATCTTTTACAGTGAAATTAAAAGGAAACATGTTGAAATAAGTAAATGCAAGTAACTAATTTTTTTTTTGTGTTTTTGATATAGAGTATGCAAACAAGACAGTAAGTAAAGTAAAACTAGCAACTAATTTTTTTGTGTTTTATTTTAGTGCAGTAAACAAAGTAGTAAATAAAATAAAGCAAGACAAAAACAAAGTAAAGAGATTGCGATGTGGAGACTCCCCTTGCAGCGTGTCTTGATCTCCCCGGCAACGGCGCCAGAAAAAGAGCTGTTGGCGTGTAGTTGACGTGGGAGTTAGAAATCTTGGTGGTGTAGCTTTTCTTCAGTTCCCCGGCAACGGCGCCAGAAAAAGAGCTTGATAGCGTGTATACACACGTCCGTTGGGAACCCCAAGAGGAAGGTGTGATGCGTATAGAAGCAAGTTTTCCCTCAGTAAGAAACCAAGGTTTATCGAACCAGTAGGAGCCAAGAAGCACGTTGAAGGTTGATGGTGACGGAGTGTAGTGCGGCGCAACACCAGGGATTCCGGCGCCAACGTGGAACCTGCACAACACAACCAAAGTACTTTGCCCCAACGAAACAGTGAGGTTGTCAATCTCACCGGCTTGCTGTTACAAAGGATTAGATGTATAGTGTGGATGATGATTGTTTGCAGAGAACAGTAAAACAAGTATTGCAGTAGATTGTATTCGATGTAAAAGAATGGACCGGGGTCCACAGTTCACTAGAGGTGTCTCTCCCATAAGATAAATAGCATGTTGGGTGAACAAATTACAGTTGGGCAATTGACAAATAGAGAGGACATGACAATGCACATACATGATATGATGAATATTGTGAGATTCAATTGGGCATTACGACAAAGTACATAGACCGCTATCCAGCATGCATCTATGCCTAAAAAGTCCACTTTCAGGTTATCATCCGAACCCCTTCGGGTATTAAGTTGCAAGCAACAGACAATTGCATTAAGTATGGTGCGTAATGTAATCAATAACTATATCCTCGAACATAGCATCAATGTTTTATCCCTAGTGGCAACAGCACATCCACAACCTTAGAACTTTCTCACATCTTTGTCCCAGATTTAATGGAGGCATGAACCCACTATCGAGCATAAATACTCCCTCTTGGAGTTACTAGCAAAAACTTGGCCAGAGCCTCTACTAACAACGGAGAGCATGCAAGATCATAAACAACACATAGGTAATAGATTGATAATCAACATAACATAGTATTCTCTATTCATCGGATCCCAACAAACACAACATATAGCATTACAGATAGATGATCTTGATCATGATAGGCAGCTCACAAGATCCGACAATGAAGCACATGAGGAGAAGACAACCATCTAGCTACTGCTATGGACCCATAGTCCAGGGGTGAACTACTCACTCATCAATCCGGAGGCGACCATGGCGGTGTAGAGTCCTCCGGGAGATGAATCCCCTCTCCGGTAGGGTGCCGGAGGCGATCTCCTGAATCCCCCGAGATGGGATTGGCGGCGGCGGCGTCTCAGTAAGGTTTTCCGTATCGTGGCTCTCGGTACTGGGGGTTTCGCGACGGAGGCTTTAAGTAGGCGGAAGGGCAACGCGGGGGGCCACACGAGGGCCCCACACGCCAGGGCCGCGCGGCCAAGACCTAGGCCGCGCCGCCCTGTTGTGGCGGTGCCTCGTGGCCCCACTTCCTTTCCCCCCGGTCTTCTGGAAGCTTCGTGCAAAAATAGGACCCTGGGCTTTGATTTCGTCCAATTTCGAGAATATTTCCTTACTAGGATTTCTGAAACCAAAAACAGCAGAAAACAGCAACTGGCTCTTCGGCATCTCGTTAATAGGTTAGTGCCGGAAAATGCATAATAATGACATATAATGTGTATAAAACATGTGAGTATCATCATAAAAGTAGCATGGAATATAAGAAATTATAGATACGTTTGAGACGTATCAACAAGCCATGGCTAACCAAATCTCGGGTGCCTTCCAACAATCTCATACCATGGAGGTGTGTCTATTGCAAAATTAAGTTGCTTACTGGTGAATCAGAGCAAAACATGTGAAGAGAATTATTAATGAAAGTTGATTAATTGGGGCTGGGAACCCCGTTGCCAGCTCTTTTTGCAAAATTATAGGATAAGTGGATGAAGCCACTAGTCCATTAGTGGAAGCTGCCTAACAAGACTGAAAGATAAAACACCAGATACTTCCTCATGAGCTATAAAACATTGACACAAATAAGAAGTAATAAATTTTGAATTGTTTAAAGGTAGCACATGAAGTATTTACTTGGAATGGCAGAAAATACCATGCAGTAGGTAGATATGGTGGACACAAATGGCATAGGTTTGGGTTCAGGTTTGGATGCACGAGAAGCATTCCCTCTCAGTACAGGTCTTTGGCTAGCAAGGTTAATTAGCAAGCATAAGAGTTGATGGAAACAAACAAATATACATGTGACAGACATAATCATGCATCTTTCTTGCAAGCACAAACAATTTTAACCTCAGAATAATAAGCTATGAGCTAACAAGAAAGGAAGACAATGAAACAACTACATGTATTTCTCTTTTCTACTTAAACCTCAAAGTGTTGTTGCTATTGACCAATGCTAAGTTTGCCAAAACCAAATAGATTTATTCGATGCTCCCAAAGTGATACCAATACTAAGAACAAGGTAAATCATATAATAGAATTGCAAACTAAAATAAGGTGTGCAATATGTAAATGATAAGACTTCTCATTAATATTTCATAACGATAACTCACACCAAGGGATACATAGACAACCAACTAAAGGAGAGATACTTCCATACTGCAACCCATCTTATATGATAACTTCCCTACTCATGATATGACACTACTTGATAGTAAAAAGTAAAAGGTAGTGATGATGTGATACCGCGGCACTCCCCCAAGCTTGGAACAAACCAAGGGGATGCCAATACCGATGATGAATTACTCCTTTGGCGATGGTGGTGATGAACTCCCGTCATCAAACTTCCAGGGAAGAGGCTCTCCATCAAGAAACGACATCTTGGTCTCGGGAATCCTGAAACTAGCAGCACGACTTATGTATTTAAACCTGTTTTCATACTCACAGTTCTGATTCTGAACATCATAGAGTTGTGCTTGGAGTTTGTTGGTGGTGTCGTGAAGTGAGAGGATGTCGCCCCAAAGCTTTGCAGTTTCCTTCTCGTGCTCAGCAATGAGTTCAGACACAATCTTATGGAAGATATCCACCTCACGCTCAGCCATCTTCTTGTATTTGAAGACCTCTTGTTCTAGCTTCTCCATCCTGTCTTCCAAGCTTCCTTTTCCTTTAGGACCCTGGACATCCTTGATCTGCAGTTCTCCCTCAACGAGCAGCAACTCCTTGGGGTGCATCCTCAACTCCTCCATGTACAAGTTGCCGACATCCTTGCAGGAGCTGTCCTTCGGAGTTTCCGACGAAGACATGATGGATCTAGATCCGGAGCAGAACCTGGCAGAAACAGCTCAAAACAAAACACGTCGAGAAAATGATATACGGACCTCCAGGGGTCCGGGGGATTATATAGAATAAATTTTCACAACGAACGGAAAGTACCAGGTCGAACTAGAGTCGGAAAGAGGCGACGAGGCGGCCTCCTCATAGGGCGGCGCGGCCAGGGTAGGGCCCGCGCCGGCCTATGGGGGCGCCCCCTCGTGCGTCTCTTCCACTCCGTTTCGATCTCGTAATTTTTCATATTTTCCAAAAACAGCAAAAACATTGTTCAGAAAGTAAATTGCGAACTTTTCATTACCGATCGTTACCTATTCAAAGTCGAGTTAAAGGATTTGTCAATTTGCCCTTTGATGAAAGTCTCCGGTGTTTCCACTCGAATAACATCAACATCTACATTGTAAGAATCACCTTAGATATAATGCTTGAGCCTTTGTCCATTCACCACTTGTGTGGCATTGCCTTGGAGAGAACTAATTTTAATTTCTCCTGAACGATACACCTCCTCAACAACATATGGTCCTTCCCATTTCGAGAGTAATTTCCCTGCAAAGAATCTGAGACGAGACCGATACAATAGGACTTTATCCCCAATATTAAATTCTCTTTTGATAATCCTTCTATCATGCCATTTTTTAACTTTCTCTTTAAAGAGTTTAGCATTTTCATAAGCTTCACTTCTCCATTCATCTAGAGAACTCAATTGCAGCAACCTCTTATTACCAGCTAGTTTAGGATCTTTATTTAATTCTCTAACAGCCCAATAAGCTTTGTGCTCTAGTTCTAAGGGTAAATGACAAGCTTTCCCATAAACCATTTTATAAGGTGACATTCCCATGGGGTTTTTATAAGCAGTTCTATAAGCCCATAATGCTTCCTTCAATTTACTAGCCCAATTCTTTCTAGTTTTATTAACGGTCTTTTGCAAGATAGATTTAATTTCTCTATTTGATAGTTCTACTTGCCCACTAGTTTGAGGATGATAAGCAGAAGCAATTCTATGATTAATGCCATATTTAGCAAGAGTTTTTCTAAAACCACCATGAATAAAATGAGAACCTCCATCAGTCATAATATATCTAGGAACTCCAAATCGAGGAAAAATAATATCTAAAAGCATTCTTAAAGAGGTCTCACCATCAGCACTTTTTGTAGGTATGGCTTCCACCCATTTAGTAACATAATCAACAGCAACAAGTATATGAGTGTTACCTTCTGAAGAGGGAAAGGGTCCCATGAAGTCAAATCCCCAACAGTCGAACGGTTCAATAACAAGAGTATAATTCATAGGCATTTCATTGCGTCTGGAGATATTACCAACCCTTTGGCATTCATCACAAGACAAAATAAACTTCCTTGCATCTTTGAAGAGAGTTGGCCAATAAAAACCTGATTGTAGAACCTTTTGCGCGGTTCTATCTCCGGCGTGATGTCCTCCATAAGCACTCCCATGACATTTACTCAATATCTCCTGCTGTTCATATTCGGGAACACATCTTCGCAGAATACCATCCACTCCTTCTTTATATAAGTGTGGGTCATCCCAGAAATAATGCCTCAAGTCATAAAAGAATTTCCTCCTTTGCTGAGCTGAAAAGGTCAGAGGCAAGTACTTGGAAACAATAAAGTTAGCATAATCAGCATACCAAGGACTGTCTCGCGAGCTCACCTTTATTACAGCCAATTGTTCATTTGGAAAACTATCATTAACAGGAACAGGATCATAAGAAATATTTTCCAATCTAGACAAATTATCAGCAACAGGATTATCAGCACCTTTCCTATCTACAATATGTAAATCAAATTCTTGCAACAGAAGCACCCATCTAATAAGCCTTGGCTTAGCATCTTTCTTTTGCATAAGGTATCTGATTGCAGCATGATCAGTATGAATAGTAACTTTTGAATCAACAATATAAGATCTAAACTTATCACAAGCAAAGACTACAGCTAACAATTCTTTTTCAGTAGTAGCATAATTTCTTTGAGCAGCATCAAGAGTTTTACTAGCATAATGAATAACATTCAATTTTTTATTTACTCGCTGTCCAAGAACAGCGCCTACAGCAAAATCACTAGCATCACACATAATTTCAAATGGTAAGTTCCAATCAGGAGGTTCAACTATAGGAGCAGTTGTTAAGGCTTTCTTTATAGTTTCAAAAGCTTCCTTACAATCATCATCAAAAACAAAAGGTACATCTTTTTGAAGAAGATTAGTAAGAGACTTTGAAATCTTAGAGAAGTCTTTAATAAACCTCCTATAAAACCCAGCATGACCAAGAACACTACGAATACCTTTAACATCCCTAGGATAGGGCATCTTCTCTATTGCTTCAACTTTAGCTCTATCAACTTCAATACCTCTCTCGGAAATTTTATGTCCCAGTACAATTCCTTCATTAACCATAAAGTGACATTTCTCCCAATTAAGAACAAGGCTAGTTTCTTCACATCTCTGCAAAACTTTATCAAGGTTCCGCAAACAATTATCAAAAGAATTCCCATAGACAGAAAAATCATCCATGAATACCTCTACAATACTCTCGCAAAAGCCATGAAAAATAGCAGACATGCATCTTTGAAAAGTAGCAGGGGCATTACATAAACCAAAAGGCATACGTCTATAAGCATAGGTTCCATAGGGACAAGTGAAAGTGGTTTTCTCTTGATCCTTAGTTTTAACAGCAATTTGTGAAAACCCAGAATAACCATCAAGAAAACAAAAATAAGTATTTTTGGATAACCTTTCTAACATTTGATCAATAAAAGGCAAAGGATAATGATCTTTCTTAGTAACTTTATTAACTTTACGAAAATCAATGCACATTCTATAACCTACAACTACTCTTTGAGGTATGAGCTCATCATTATCATTAGGCACAACAGTCATTCCTCCTTTCTTAGGAACACAATTCACAGGACTAACCCATCTACTATCAGCAATAGGATATATAATACCAGCTTCAAGAAGTCGTAATACCTCATTTCTTACCACATCCTTCATCTTAGGAATTAGACGACGCTGAGGTTCAACAACAGGCTTCGCATCATCTTCCATATTAATGGCGTGTTGGCAAATAGAGGGAGAAATCCCCTTCAAGTCATCAAGAGTGTAGCCAATAGCACCTCGGTGTTTCTTCAATATTTCCAATAGCCTTTCTTCTTCAAACTCTGTAAGCTTAGAACTAATAATAACAGGATATATTTTCTTATCATCAATATGAGCATATTTAAGATTATCAGGCAAAGGTTTTAAATCAAAGACAGGATCTTCCTTTGGTGGCGGTGTTGTACCCAAATCTTCCACAGGTAGATCATGCTTAAGAATAGGTTGGCGAAGAAAAATTTCCTCAAGCTCATCTCTTTCTTTCCTAAAAACTTCACTCTCGCTATTCTCCAAATGTTGTTGCAAAGGATTAGTAGGAACAAGAACAATAGATGCACACTTTTCAAATTTAAAATCATCATTAGGCAAATCAGCTTTATAAGGAGTTTTGGTAAATTTAGAGAAGTTAAACTCATAAGATTCACCAGCAAATTGAGTCAAAATTTTCTCTTTCTTGCAATCTATAATAGCTCCACAAGTATTTAGAAAAGGTCTACCAAAAATGATAGGACAATAATCACTAGCAGCAGAACCAAGTACCAAAAAGTCGGCAGGATATTTAATCTTACCACATAGAACTTCCACATCTCGAACAATACCAATTGGAGAAATAGTTTCTCTATTAGCCAGCTGAATAACCACATCAATATCCTCAAGTTCACAAGAACCAATTTCGTGCATAATCTCCGTGTAAAGCTCATAAGGAATAGCACTAACACTTGCACCCATATCACATAAACCATAATAGCAATGATCACCAATTCTAACAGATAGCATAGGAACACTAGCTTGCTTGGGTTTATTAGGATGTGAAACAATATTAGAAGCATCTTCACAGAAAATAATATGACCATCCTCTACATTTTCAGTCACAAGATCTTTAACTATTGCAACAGCAGGTTCAACTTTTATTTGTTCTTCAGGTTCTATAGGTTTCTTTTCACTTTTATGAACCGCACTATTTATAACAGAGTACTCCTTCATTTTAGCAGGGAAAGGAGTTTTTTCAATATAAGCTTCAGGAATAACATGATCCACAGTTTCAACTACAACACATTTATTTATAGATGAATCAATTTTATCTTTATACGGTTCATGAAACTTATCAAAATTCTTCTTAGGCAATTCATAATGAGAGGCAAAAGCTTTATAAAGATTGGCTGCAACTTGAGAATCAAGACCATAAGTAGCACTCATATTACGAAATTTATCAGTATCCATAAAAGCTTCAATGCATTTGTAATCATAATTTATACCTGATTCTCTTTCTTTGTCGATTTCCCATCCTTCAGTATTTTCCTGGATCTGATTAAGAAGGTCCCTTTTAAACTCTTCCTTATTGCGCGTGAATGATCCAGAACAAGAAGTATCCAGCAAGGTCTTGTCTTCAAAAGAAAGTCTTGCATAGAAATTATCAATAATAACATTACCAGGAAGCTCATGAATGGGGCATTTGAGCATTAAAGACTTCAATCTCCCCCACGCTTGGGCAATACTCTCTCCATCATGAGGCCAAAAATTATATATGCGGTTCCGATCCTTATGAATTTCACTTGGAGGATAGAACTTAGAATAAAACCGGGGCACAATATCATTCCATTCAAGAGAATCCCCATTATCCAGTAATTTATACCAATGCGCCGCTTTACCAGACAGCGATATAGAGAATAGTTTCTTCCTCACTTCATCCATAGCAATACCTGCACACTTGAATAAACCGCATAATTCATGTAAAAACAGTAAATGATCTCCAGGGTGGACAGTTCCATCCCCTGTATAACGGTTATCCACTACACGTTCAATAATTTTCATAGGTATTTTGTATGGTATCTCTTCCTCACCTGGCGCCTTATCCACTACCTTTGCAGTAGTAGTAGATTTTCCAAACAAACATTCGAGAGAAGATCTCTCCATAATGAATTATAGCAGCAGGCAGAAATAAAATCAGCACTAACAGTAAAAGTTTCCCTTACCAATTCCACTTACCAATAGCGTTTCACTCCCCGGCAACGGCGCCAGAAAATAGTCTTGATGACCCACAAGTATAGGGGGTGTATCGTAGTATCTTCGATAAGTAAGAATGTCGATCCCAACGAGGAGCAGAAGTGTTGACAAGCAGTTTCGATGAAGGATTCACTGTAAATGCTCACAGACAAGTATTCAGGGGGTTTTGATGTAACAGATGAATAAAGTACGAGTAAGTAAAGTGCGAGAGTAACAATTGCAGCGAGTGGCCCAATCCTTTTTAGCACAAAGGACAAGCCGGTTTGTTTACTTATAATGACCAAACGTTCCTGAGGACACACGGGATTTTAGTCTAGTGCTTTCGCTACATATGGCTAATTAATCTTCATTATTTTGATAAGTGTTGTGTGGGTGAACCTATGCTAATGTACCGCCCTTCCTAGGACTAATACATACTTGTGATTATACCCCTTGCAAGCATCCGCAACTACAAGAAAGTAATTAAGATTAAATCTAACCACAGCCGTAAACTCTGAGATCCTGCTATCCCTCCTGCATCGATATACCAACGGGGGTTTAGGTTTCTGTCACTACGGCAACCCCGCAATTAGCAAACGAATACAAGATGCATTCCCCTAGGCCCATAAAGGTGAAGTGTCATGTAGTCGACGTTCACATGACACCACTAGAAGAATAACACCACAACTTAAATATCATAACATTGAATATTACTCAACCATGGTTCACTACTAACATTTAGACTTCACCCATGTCCTCAAGAACTAAACGAACTACTCACGAGACATCATATGGAACATGATCAGAGGTGATATGATGATGAATAACAATCTGAACATAAACCTTGGTTCAACGGTTTCACTCAATAGCATCAACAACAAGTAGAAATCAATACCGGGAGAGTTTCCCCTATCAAACAATCAAGATCAAACCCAAATTGCTATGGCGGTGACGATGTGCAGCGGTGGAGACGGCGGTGATGATGGTGGAGATGATGGTGATGGTGATGGAGATGATGTCCAGCTCAATGATGGTGACGATGGCGTCGATTTCCCCCTCCGGGAGGGAATTTCCCCGGCGGATCTCAGCCGCCGGAGAGCTCTTTTCTCTCTGGTGTTCTCCGCCCCGCAGAGGCGGCTGTAACTCTTCGCGAGGTACCCTCTGTGGCTTAGGTCTTCGGGACGAAGGATTTCGCGAAGAAAAGGAGGCGAAAGATGCTGTGGGGCCCCCTCACCACCAGGTGGCGTGGCCAGGCCATGGGCCGCGCCGCCCCGTGGTGTGGGCCCACCTTGGGTCCACCTGGCTCCCCCTTCTAGCTTCCTTCGTCATCTGGGAAAATAGAATTTTTGGTATAATTTCCTTCCACAGTTGATCTTCCGAAATATTGCGTTCTGACGGTGCTTTTTCCAGCAGAATCCTGGCTCCGGTGCTTGATCCTCCAATAATGATGAAACATGCAAAATAGATGAAATAACATAAGTATTGTGTCCAAACATGAAATATATCAATGAATAACAACAAATTATGATATAAAATAGTGATGCAAATTGGACGTATCAGCACAAAGCGAGAATTCATCGCCTCCTTCATGGCACGCCATGTGCGTATAGGTTGCTCACCATCTTCAGCGCGGTTACGAACAAATGCATCCCACCAACGCAAAGCATAGCCATCAAATTCGGAAGAAGCAAGCTTGATCTTCCTATCTTCAGTGTAGTGCGGATGTAGATTCCATAGCTTCTCAATCTTGAGCTCCCAAGTGAGGTATTCTTCAACATCAGCACCTCCTTCAAACTTGGGTATGGAGAATTTGGGCTTACCCAATCCATCTTCCTCATCATGTCCACGACCATTGCCAAGTGGAACCCAACCGCGAGCACGATCACCATGAGGCGCACCACGAGCATTGTGTGCGTCATCTTGAAAATCAGGATCGTCATCATCGTCTTGTTGTTGTTGTGCGGTCAAATACTCAACAAGTAAGCGCAAGTCAGCAAGACTGCATTGTATATCCGTCGTTTGATCTTGCATCCTAGTGACGGTCGCACTTGTAGCATCCAGCTTCTGGGAGATCTCTTGGACCGTCCCTTTAAGCTCATCATCCTGAGCGCGGAATTCACGTCGCATCTCATTACGAAGAGCCTCATACTCCCTCCATGTCATCAAATCTGCAGAGTTCTTGTTCTCCTGGTTAACAATTTTGTCATCACTAGCAGACATGGTTAGTAGGTTAGTGCACTAAATCAAAAATATATGGTGGTACTCTCACAACTCACTCAAAAGCTGATAAGAAAAGGAGATCTTACCGTTCCAAAGTAAATTAGTGTTGCTTACCACTTGTAGTAACAACTAGTGCACTGATGTAGCAAAGCGAATATCAAGGGTATAAGAACAAATCACACGGCAAAGCAGGATATATGTGGGGTTGTAGGTAGGCTACCTATTTGCACCAATAACAAGCTCTAGCGCTGACCGTAGTCACCCAAAGATACTCACACAAGGCGATAAATGTGGCAATGCAACTATATGTAGGAAAGGTTGCAATGCACGAGAGAGACGCTAGCAAAGCTCAACGAGATAGGCACAAGATTGCTCAACTACGGGTGCAGTAAAGTAAACTTAGGCCTTCACTTGATTCTTCTAGCACTTCACTTTTCTTTTTTGGATTTTGTTTTTGGATAACACGCAGCTATGTAGCTCTTTTTGCTTCTTTTCTATTTTTTTATGACTCAACTCCTTGATAACACGGCCAACAAAATATGCAAAGCACCAAACCCTAATGAGTAGCCTGACGAGCGGTAAAACTAGTCTCTTCTGGGGAAGTTCCTAGTCACGTATATCGATAGGCTGTGGCTATGGTTGGGAAAAGCACACTGTACGCTATGTGGACTCGGGGTAACAATAACTAAAACTAGATGAAAGTGGAGACTCAAACCCTAACAACTAGATGAACGAAAAAGATACTCAAAAACAACTACGAAAAGCAACTAAAACCTGAAATTAGTGCAATCTAAGGCTATGGCAAACCCTAACCCTAACTTTTTATGGCTTGTTCAAGATAGGAAAACACTCGCAACTCAACTATGGGGTGGATTGTGGATGGCTTACCAAGGAAAACTGGAAATCTGATACCAAGATGATAAGGGGTGGCCCGATCTTCTCAGTAAGCAACGGTGGTGATGATGATCACGGGGTGATAGCAGCGTAGGAACACGACGATGTAGTGGATGATAACTTGTATGACGCAATGAGATCTCTCGATTGGTCCCTGTCGCCAATGCAACAGCTCTCAACCCTGCAAGATATTCGCAACTCCACACACTTGCGCACGTAGCCGCCGACCACGGAGCGGTAAGTTGCAACCTTCTAATTCCCAATGGAACAGTAGATCACACAAGACTTTTTCAGGATCTACATAATATCAAGCAATATGGTGTAGGGAGTTCAATAGTTTTGCAGAGCAACAACTAAGAACTAAGGTTTATCTTAAACGTGGTCTAAAGCAGCTAGGGGGCATCCTTGGCACTTATATAGGAGTTCAGGACGACCTCAGGTCGAAAAAGTATGAAAATAACCGACCCAGAACAGATCTGGTCGAGACAGACTCGGAGTCGGCCGGTCGGGAGGCCGGTCGACCGGGTCTGGGACCGGCCGGTCCGGTTCAAACCGGGCCTGGCGCCGGGTGGTGACCTGGCGACGTTTCTGGCTTACTGGACATCGCCCGGATGGCACAGGTCAAAAACCCGGTTGACAACCGGGCGGACCCGGCGCAGGATCCGGTCGGACCGGGCCTGGGACCGGATGGTCCGGCGGCACGGCCGGTCGGACCGGATCTGGCACCGGCCTGAACTTCAGTTTCCCCTCTCGCGCATTCCTCCCGCTCCTCCCTCGCGCGTCCATGGGATGTCTTCATGTCCAGCTCCATGTCCAGCTTCACGTCCATCTTCTGGTCCAGCTGCTCCTCTCCTACTCGTGCGATGCTTGCTCCCTCCTCATACCTGATCATACATAAGTAATAGCACTTAGGCAGTATAAAGTTCTCATCAATCAAAGTATCGTTTAGGAACAAGTTCACCTGTTGTTTGAGTAGCTTCACACGAGCTCGTGTTATTGGTCCAATCCTAACTTCATTGGACTGGAGCTTCACAGCAGTATCATCTTCAGCTTGCAATGACGGAGGTAGTAGTGAGGTAGGGATGTCCTCATCAAACAAGCTAAAGAACCTCACACAGAGAAACACCAAGAAGTAATAGTGATATGAAAAGTATACAAAGGGTTGAACTCCCTAAGACGATGTGATCAAGTTACCTAACTGAAATCCCCTCTTGATAGTGCGGCTATCTATCCTATAATTCGGTCTCCCAACAACCACCTTGAGACCGGTAAAAGGAAAACCTAGCAAGGCCATACCTTTGCCTTGCGCATCCCGCTTGATCTTGATGATAACTCTTCAAGTCCCACTCAAGCCGAAATGCCTTACTTGATCATCGTTACTTCGTGAAGACTCACAAATGCTCCCCCATACACTATGATGGGAAAGCTCCATTGATGCACATCTTGACATGTCCACTATCATAAAATGGGCGGCAAGCTTCAAGCATATGATCCTCTTGAGATGCTCCACTTGAACTTGCCCAACTCAACCTTGATGACGATCACCACTTGACGTCATCCTCTCATGGGCTATATGAGATCTCACTTTTGATGTATGCCCATGGAAAGATACCTAACCCATATAGACAACACAGGGGAACATATATGATGGGTTACTTCATAAAGCATAATTGACACGGCTTACCATACCACATGACTTCTCGTGGCACATTCTCCATGCTTCATGTGTTGACCAATCTTGAATCTATTCTTCACTCTTTGTAGAGATATGGCTTGCATATTGACTTTGACAAAAAAAGTTCAAATCAAAATTCAGAAACCACTTTTGTACACTAGAATTCCATGTTCTACTAGGAAACAGAGTTAAAACAAGTTAATATGGCTTGCATATTGGTATAACGCATGGGTGTGTAGCTACCCATGCGGGTAGCAGGCTTCATCCCCTCTTTGTATTGGTCAACCTTGTAGCTTCTCATGCTCTATCATACTATCTTGAGGTGTATAAAGAATTCTTCCTTTGTTTGCACGCTCTAAATCTTAGTCAACCAACTCATGAGACTATCATAACATCGACTTAGAGCCATAACTTGAATTCTTCATTTGGAATCAAGCACTCAAGATCTTAATCATTCATTGCTTATCATACAGGCTAGAGAATATTGAGCTTCACATAAGAACTCCTTCATTTCTTCTTATTGATCATATCACATATATGTCTTCAAATCGATAATCTTGATGTCAATACTCAAGGTATATCTTTATCTTCATGGTATCCATACTTGAATCCAACACATGGAATACAAGTAGTTTCTATGGAATATCCCTTCATATAAACTTAATGAAAAACATTAGTCCATCGGGGTTGTCACTAATTACCAAAACCACACATAGGGGCAATATACCCTTACACAAGTGACGTGGGCATAACCCTTCGGGTACTCGACATTGCCATACCCGGTGCAAACTATGAAGCTGGACCAGCACAAGGACTCAACAAAGCTGGACCTGCACGCGCCTCAACTTGGACTACAAGGAAAGAAGACTCGAATACGAATCCTACTAGGACTCTTGTAAACCCTAGCTTGGCTGATATATAAAGCCAGGCAGGGGCACCCCTTGGGGACACGCATATTCAGAGACATAACCATAGAGGTGACACGCCTAGACACCGCAACCCGCGGATTAGAACTAGACTAGATCCAACAACTCCGCCTATGGCGGCCCCCTGTACACATATATTCATATACTGGATTGCTAGCAGGACGTAGCGATCCTCCACCGCGGGGACGTGAACCTGGGTACGTCGTGTACCGCCTCGCTGCCGGAACTTCCATCGTCGCCTTTCTCTAAAACCCAAGCCCCTCGTGGTGGGCATTACCGAGGAACCGCCTCGTCAATTGGCGCCGTCTGTGGGAAAGCACAACGCTGGATTTCATTATCCGGGCGGGATCCGTCTACATCGTCAACAAGGTCTTCATCGGCTTATTCGTCTTCGTCAGCGCGCTCAGCCTCACCTCAGCTCTGCGTAAACCTTCACGGATGCATCATCTTCTTCGCGATTCAGATCACATCTGACCTTCAACAATAGCCGAGCTCTTACCTTGTTGGAGCGTTGCGCGCATCGATATGAAGAGAGAGGCAAACTTGGATACGTGAGCAAAGCAAAAATTCATCTGGGACCATCTTGGAGAAGAGCTACCCAGTTCAATCAAAATCATTGTTGTATGGAAAGTAAAGAAGGCCAAGATGCAAGGATCTTTGTCGTATGCGAATTAAAGAAAGCAAGGCTCCGTACAGAACTAGAAAGAAATAGCCTACATATATGCCTTAAAGAAGAAAAGGAAGATGACTGTTGTGCGCGCGAAGCTCCAGTCAAAAGCATTCGAATGGAGAAGTGGAAATCGATTCTCGCAAGTATATCAGAAGGCAAATCGGGCCATCAGTCGCCCATATCATCCCGAAAGAATACTTCATCAACTTTGTCGTTGCCGCCGATGACTTTATCTACGTATGGATTCATCGCCATCGAGTCCGGAGAAACCTGCGTCGTCATCGGCTTTGAAGGAACCAACTTCGCCATCAAATAGAAGCATTGCCTTACCTACAGATCGGAACAAGCTTCGACTGCTTCACCGTGCACAGTCGCCACGCTCGGGGCTTGCTTGTTGCATCGTGGACTTGATATATTCGGGAGCTCGCCCGTCGACTGCTCTGCTCGGTTGACCGCGCCTGCCATCACGCACTCGACATACTGGGGGCTCGTCTGTCTAAGGCCGACATTGTGGATTGGATATATTCGGGTGCTCATCCGTCACGGATTGGACATATCAAATGCGTCCTCTTCATCGGCCATGTCAGCCAGCCACCGCATGGACTATTTTGGATGGCGCAATTATTTCGGATGCGCCCGTCGCATGGACTATCTTTGGTGGCGCAACTATTTCGACTGCGCCTGCAGAACTAAGTGTTCCTCTTCCTTTCGCCACACCCGATGATTGGGGAGGCGCCGTTACATCGTTACCTCCAGTTGACAAGGGATTAACTTATCAATGCCTACGTATTATAGACTAGGGTTTAGTTGGAAGTAGAGGGCAAGTAGATCTCGAAGGTTTCAGCCGAAAAGTACTCGACGATTATGAAAACTAGGGTTGCGTGAAACAATGAATCGATAGATTTCTTTGTCCCTCGACTCCCCTTTATATAGGAGGTGGAGTCGAGGGATCCGTAATACACAAGTTACAGAGTCCGGGAGGGTTTCCAACCCGTCCCGTAAGATTACAGGTATGCGTCTCGTGATACAACTCTAACTTTCCTTAACACTAACTCGGGCTTCCGAATCTTCATATTCATCGAGTCGTGGGCCTTCAGGAAACCCCGGGTACTATCTTCGGCAGGCCCATTGGGGATGCCTATGTCAGTAGCCCCCGAGATTTTACTTGAATCGAAGAATCAAGGAAAATCTCCAAGGTTAGTTATTTAATAACTCTGTCAAACTTATCACATATCTTTGGATATGCAACACTATATTGTACAGGGATAATGGTAGTTGGGGCTAGTTCATCTGATGGATCAGGTACTAGTTAACTGCTCTAGTGGCAATCCGCAAAAACCTACTTCAAGATCACGTCCCTGGACATGATCTCTGTAGGGATACATTGGATAGAAAACAAAAAATTTCCTACCGCGAGAACGCAATCCAAGCCAAGATGCAATCTAGAAGACGGGAGCAACGAGGAGATGATCGAGACTCACCCTTGAAGATTTCCAAAGCCTACAAGATGAGGCTCTTGTTGCTGCGGTAGATGATCACTTGCCGCTTGCAAAAGCGCGTAGAAGATCTTGATCACGGTGCCACGATCGGGCAGCACCTCCGTACTCGGTCACACGTTCGGTGTTGATGAAGACGACGTCCTTCTCCCCGTTCCAGCGGGCAGCGGAAGTAGTAGCTCCTCCTTGAATCCGGCAGCGCGACGGCGTGGTGGCGGTGGCGATGGAGATCTCCGGCGGAGCTTCGCTAAGCGTTGCGGGAGAGAGGGAGGAGGTGGGGCGGCTAGGGTTTGGGAGAGGGGGTGGCCGGCCACTTGAGGGGTGCGGCCAAGCTATGACTTTGTGGTGGCCGGCCCCCTCCCCTATGCCCCTCATTATATAGGTGGAACCCCAAGTGTTGGACTACAAGTCTTCGAATAAGACCCCAACCCAAAACCTTCCATGTAGTAGGGAAACCTACCCAAGGTGGGACTCCCACCCAAGTGGGATTCCCACCCTTCCATGAGGGGGAGGTGGCCGGCCACCTTAGGTGGAGTCCACCTGGGACTCCACCCCTAGGGTTGGCCGGCCATGGGTGGTGGAGTCCCTTCGGGACTCCACCTTCCAAAGTGATTTCTTCCGGACTTTTCTAGAACCTTCTAGAACCTTCCATAAATGCACCGGATCATTTCCAAACTTGGAATATGACTTCCTATATATGAATCTTATTCTCCGGACCATTCCGGAACTCCTCGTAATGTCCGGGATCCCATCCGAGACTTCGAACAATACTTCGAACTCCATTCCATATTCAAGTTCTACTATTACAACATCAAACCTTAAGTGTGTCACCCTACGGTTCGCGAACTATGTGGACATGGGTGAGAACTCTCTCCGACCAATAACCAATAGCGGGATCTGGAGATCCATAATGGCTCCCACATATTCAGTGATGACTTTAGTGATCGAATGAACCATTCACATATAATACCAATTCCCTTTGTCACGCGATATTTTACTTGTCCGAGGTTTGATCATCGGTATCTCTCTATACCTTGTTCAACCTCGTCTCCTGACAAGTACTCTTTACTCGTACCGTGGTATGTGGTCTCTTATGAACTTATTCATATGCTTGCAAGACATTAGACGACATTCCACCGAGAGGGCCCAAAGTATATCTATCCGTCATCGGGATGGACAAATCCCACTGTTGATCCATATGCCTCAACTCATACTTTCCGGATACTTAATCCCACCTTTATAACCACCCATTTACGCAGTGGCGTTTAATGTAATCAAAGTACCTTTTCAGTATAAGTGATTTACATGATCTCATGGTCATAAGGACTAGGTAATTATGTAACGAAAGCTTATAGCAAATAACTTAATGACGTGATCTTATGCTACGCTTAATTGGGTGTGTCCATTACATCATTCATATAATGATATAACCTTGTTATTAATAACATCCAATGTTCATGATTATGAAACTAATCATCTATTAATCAACAAGCTAGTTAAGAGGCTTTACTAGGGACTCATTGTTGTTTACATAACACACATGTACTAATGTTTCGGTTAATACAATTATAGCATGGTATATAAACATTTATCATAAACACAAAGATATATAATAACCACTTTTATTATTGCCTCTTGGGCATATCTCCAACAGTCTCCCACTTGCACTAGAGTCAATAATCTAGATTACATTGTAAGGTACCTATCACCCATGGCATTCTGGTGTTGGTCATGCTTTGCCCTAGGGAGAGCTTTAGTCAACGGATCTGCTACATTCAGATCAGTGTGTACTTTGGAAATCTTTACTTCTCCATCTTCGATGTATTCGCGAATCGAATGATAATGCAGCTTGATATGCTTCAGCCTCTTGTGTGACCTTGGTTCTTGTGCATTGGCGATGGCACCCATGGTGTCACAGTAGATGACTAGTGGGTCCAATACACTAGGAACCACACCGAGCTCTACAATGAACCTCTTCATCCATACCGCTTCTGATGAAGCCTCTGAAGCCGCTATGTATTCTGATTCTGTTGAAGACTTCACCACCGTGCACTGCTTCGAGCTTGCCTAGCTTACTGCAGCACCATTCAATATAAACACGTACCCAGACTGTGACTTAGAGTCATCAGCATCAGTGTTCCAACTTGCATCGGTGTAACTGGTTACAACACTACAAGAAAAGTTCTGATAGGCAACGTCCCAAAATAGTCCGCTAGGGGGTGTTTTTCGTCGCCTATGGGCCTAACCCGACGATATGGGTTCTGTTGTCGAAACTGCGTCAGGCAAAGTCCTACCACGTTTTTTCCGGTCCGTCGCGCTTGGGTGCCCTTCCGCCACGGAAAATCGGACCGTTGCAGAAGTGTTTCCGGGAGCCCGTTGACTGCTGACGTCATGCAAACTGACACGTGGCAGACCTTTAATTAGCGCGATTAACGGCGTTAACCGCTGAAACCCCGTGGTAGATGGTAGGCCCACACGAGGCCTGCCACGTCTTAAGCGGGCCGGCCCATTAAGTTTGCGGGCCGGGCCAGCTGACTTAGTTTGACCGGTCAACTATATAGCTGGGCTGGTCCATTAGTTACGTGGGCCGGGCCTAACCTCTAAGGTTGACTGGTCAAAAGATTAATGGGCCGGCCCACTAAGCATGTGGGCCGGGCCGAATGCACTCGTTTGACCGGTCAACAGGCAAAAGGGCCGGCCCACAAAACATGTGGGACCCACTTTCATGTTATCGGGCCGGCCCATTTACCAAGTGGGGTCCACCTTAAAGCAAGTGGGCCGGCCCAAGAAGTTATTGGGCCGGCCCAATTAGCATGTGGGTCCCACTTTCCTGCTATCGGGCCGGCCCATTTAGTACGTGGGGTCCACATTAGATCAAATGGGCCGGCCCACCAAGCCAGCGGGCCGGGCCAAAAGCACAGGTGGGTCCCACTTTCCTGTTAATGGGCCAGCCCATTTAGTATGTGGGGTCCACCATATAGCAAGTGGGCCGGCCCAACAAGATAGTGGGCCGGGCCAAAAACACAGGTGGGTCCCACTTTCCAGTTAAAGGGCCGACCCATTTAGTATGTGGGGTCCACCATATAGCAAGTGGGCCGGCCCAACACGCTAGTGGGCCGGGCCAAAAACACAGGTGGGTCCCTCTTTCCTCTTAAAGGGCCGGCCCATTTAGTATGTGGGGTCCACCATGCAGCAAGTGGGCCGGCCCAACAAGATAGTGGGCCGGGCCAAAAACGCAGGTGGGTCCCACTTTCCTCTTAAAGGGCCGGCCTATTTAGTATGTGGGGTCCACCATGCAGCAAGTGGGCCGGCCCAACAAGATAGTGGGCCGGGCCAAAAGCACAGCTGGGTCCCACTTTCCTGTTAAAGGGCCAGCCCATTTAGTACGTAGGGTCCACCACAAAAGCAATTGGCTGGCCCAACTAGTTAGTGGGCCGGCCCAGTAGTGGGTGGGGTCCACCTTAAAGCAAGTGGGCCGGCCCAATTAGAGTGTGGGGTCCACCGTAAATCAAGTGGGCTGGCCCAACAAGTAAGTGGGCTAGCCCGTTTAGTTCTTGTTTATATGCAGCATAATAGGCGCTTTAGGATTTTGCGGGCCGGCACATATGTGATTTCGGTTAATTGGGCCGTTTAAGGGATGGGAATTCGTGTTTTAGATACTGAGAATATTTACGCAGCAATGATTTCTGTCGGATAGCCTCACTTACCACAAGCAACAAAGAAAAAATGCGCGAAAGAACTATAAAAACTAACTAAATATTACATCAGTTGCACGGCTTTGAAAAAATATTACAGAACCCGGAGAAATTGAATGGTAATTAAACCTAGCAATACAATGAAGCGATCCGGCAATCTTTTAAGTTGTCCATGCAGCACCTATATCTGAAACAAAGACATTACAAGTTAAGACAGCAACAATGGAAAGGCAAAGACACTACAATATTGTTTGCCAAAGAATTTGGAACTCATCATTTCATCGTTATAACAAGATTATTGTAATGCGCACAATAAGCAAACAAAGAGTGCATGCCGCATACCAACAGCCAATATAACAGAGCATGTTAGAATGAAACAATGAGACTTACTACCGTCGAGTCCCATGCAAACCAACATGTTCGGGGAGTACAAAATTGGCATGAACAACATAGTAGCGAGGCTATAAATTTTGTAACAACGATCGAGCAAGATGAAGTTATGATGGCTACATCTACAGAGCAGGGAATGTAAACCAAAAATAGAAGTTACGATGGCAAAAGCTAAAGAGGAGGGAATGTGAACCAACATGTGCCAAGTGTAATTACTTCATTTTGGCCGTGAACTAAATAATACTCCTGAACTTCTAGTGAAGGGGATGCAAATCAAGATGTTTCGGGATATAAACTTGTAATGAGCAACACATAGAGGATAGTTAATGCTGGAGCTTAGGATGGACTAGATACAGAATAAAGTGGGATCACCTGTGAACTTGTATAAGAGGGAATGCAAACCAATATGTTCAGCATTCCATATGTGAGCGTCATGCCAAGTCAGAGAAACAAGTCAATAATGCAGCTTTTGAAGAACAAGATGGCACGCAAAATTATTATCTAGTAATATGACAAGTTTATTTGTACTACAGGCTAGATAGCAGAGTGATAGCATGCCAAACTAAGTCCTTACTTTGTTAGCTTACAATGAAGTAGATACAAAACAATGGCATCACCTGTAGTACAGGGAATGCAAGCCAACATGTTCATGGAGTAAAAAATTGGCACAAACAACATAGTAGCAGGCCATAATTTTTGTAACAACGACTGAGCAAGATAAAGTTATGATGGCTAGATCTACAGAGCAGGCAATGTAAACCAAATATAGAAGTTACGATGCCAAAAGCTATAGAGCAGGGAATGCGAACCAACATGTGCAATTACTTAAAATTGGCCATGAACTAAATAATAGCAGGATGTTACTATAATATACCTATAATTTTTGTAACAACGACTGAGCAAGATAGAAGTTATGATGGCTACATCTACAGAGCAGGGAATGCAAACCAAAATGTTCAATCGCTTAAAGTTAGCAATGAACTAGAAAATAGCAAGGTGTTACGGTCATAGCTAGGAATGAACTAAAAGAGCTTCAGACAAACAAGCATACGAACCCGAACATGGCGCTAAAACAAGGGACTTACATTAGGAGAAGCACTCTGTGGGAGTCACAACAGATCTTCCTGGGGTTGATAGATCCGGTGATGAAGTACGCTACATGTGCTACTTGGGGTTGGAGAGACGGCCATTACACTTCATGGTTACTCATCTCATCTGCAAAAACGTAACGGCGCATCGTTAGCACAAACAGGTTCCCCCAAGATTAAACAAGAACTTGCAGGCAAGCAATAGAAAAGCGACAGTAGAAGAGTTTAGATCATGCAAGGCGCCGGTGAAGCAGATCCGGTTCATGCACAGCGGTGTCGGTGAGCAAGATCCGATGCGGTGGAAGACGGATGCGGCGAAGCGGCTCAGCTGAAGCGACTGCGGTAGACTGCTGGATGAGCATATGGTTTCGAGGTACAGCGGGGATGATCCGGTCCGGTTGATGACGGCGTCGATGAAGCAGCTCCGGAAGGCAGCCGGATGACGAGGATCGCGAGGGCTCGGGTAGGCCAGGGAAGTCCGGCGGGGATGTTCCGGTGCGGTGGTCGTGGAGGTGGGAGAGAGGGACTTGGGAAGTTCCGGTGGGTGGTCTGAGGGAAATGAATTTTTTCTGGGAGGGTTTCCGGGCTAGGGAGGTGGTGATCCAAAAAATGACGAGCATACCCCCCACCAACCGACCTTGCTGTTATCTCCACAGGGGTAGAATGGGAATTTGGAAGCGTGTGAAATTTTTGTATTTTGTGGGCGGGAAGTTTTGCCGCTATGAGATTTTGAATTTGGCTAAGGTCCAAGTATAATGATAAAAAATTGTGAGACCGTACTAGTACCTCTGTTCAAGGCCGAGTGCAAAATCAAATCATCATCACCTTGAATATCGGTCAGTACCATGATCATGATCTATCTCTGAAATTAGTGTATCCGCTAGATCTTGCAAAGTGTAATGATAAAAAGAATTGTGAGACCGTACTAGTACTTCTCTTCTAGGCCGAGTACAACATCAAATCATCATCATGTTGAAAATTTGTTACCAACTTACCATGATCATGATCTACCTCTGAAAATGGGTGCATCCGCTAAAACTTGCAAAGTATAATGATACAAATTTGTGAGACCGTACTAGTACTTATGTTCAAGGTCGAGTGCAACATCAAATCATCATTACATTGAAATTTGTGTTACCATGATCATGATATTTCTCTGAATTTGGCGCATCCGCTAAATCTCGCAAAGGATAATGATAAAAAAAATTGTGAGATTGTACTAGTTCTTATGTTCAAGGCCGAGTACAAGATCAAATCATCATCACGTTGAAATTTGTTACAATGATCATGACATATCTCTAAAATTGGTGCATCCGCTAAATCTTGCACGTGGCACATCTCGGTGCGGAGCAACAGGTCGGTGCTATCAAGGTTGAGGCATCGGTAGCATCATCGGGCTCTCATCTCTTGATAGATCTTCTACATGGCGCGGCGCACCACCCGCTGATAAGCAGTCACATGTGAGACCGAGGTGGAGACGTCCCCGGCATCCTCGAGGCGCATCCAAAAAAATTAGTATAGCTTTTATTTCTGTTGCTTGCATTATTTTTAGTAAATGGCTACTCCTGAGAATACTAAGTTGTGTGATTTTATTAGCACCAACAACAATGATTTTATTTGCACACCCATTGCGGCCGCCCTTCTACGAGCCAGCGTCGACTCAAGGTATGAATTCATGTGGTGTCGCGCCCCTTCTGCCGATGAAGTGGGTGCCTTAGATTTATTGTTCTTCTCTTATGATTATTTCGAGCCGAACATGTGTGCTCTTTCTCTGAATATATTGCTTGAAAATCTTACCAAGTTACTTAAATTCACTTCGTTCTTAATCTAGCGAGCTAATATTGTTATTTTTAATGAACGGTGGTGCGCGCAAGGAGAATTATTTGTGGGTGTGTTGAGCTGTTAGGCATAAGTCGAAATCCTCATCTAAACGAGTCCTCAGCTTAACACATAAAAAGGTGTTCAATCTCGCCCACAATACCCTCTTCTTTCATCTCCCTTTATTGGAACTTGTTTTGCAGACAAGGAAAGTGGCACGTGTAATGTGAGTAAAACCCTCTTAGCCAAAATCATCTACGAGCAAGATTTTCTATACTGTAGATGCCCCAATTGACTCTCATCCCCAAAGTAGTTTTTTATGTCAGTATAGACTTCTTTACTTGATGTATACTATCGTACATGGCATGCATTTGCCTAATGAGCAGCATTGTATTGCTATTCTAGCCAACCTGATCGATATGTCAAGCTTCATGCACGAGATGCCATGTTTAATTTACTCCCTCGCTCTGATCCATATTTGTTGGTGTGAAATGAATGTGAATCGGAGGGAGTACTTTTCTTAGATAGTACTATATCATTTCAAAAAAAGTACTACTACATCACAAATGCATCAAAAGAGTACTACATCACAAGACCACCACGGTTGTACTAGTAGAGTTTAATGCTGAACTTTCAAAGGGATTAAGATTACACATATGAACTTTAAACATGACCAGGGGCATGAGGGCCAGCAACGAGGCGTTGACGTGGAATAAGCTAGGCAAGACGTAATTACGGAGGAAGAGGCCATATGATGCGTGCTTGGCCTTGGTTGCGGGGTGGTGCTTCCCCGATGTACTTAGGCCTACACCCATCGCATGTTGGATCAGGCTGCGGATGTCCTTACGGAGAATTTTGCCACATAATGGGCAAAATAGCTCCCCGCGCATGCAGAAACGAATTTCACCACCCTTCAGCCGCTTGAGAACATAGCGGCTTTTCCGGTCCCTGCGCACCTTGTTGTTGTCCATGTCATCAGAATACTCCTATGAATTATGAAGTACTACATAATCAGGTTTTTTATGACAGATCGAATAAATACTCCACTAACATAATCAAATCTTAGAAACCCTAAAATTAAATGTGTAGAACAAGTAAATGGCAGAAGAAATCTTAATAAATCATGAGAAACCCTATGAACAACCATGAACATAAGCCACAACAATTGCAAGTCCACTAAGTATGAACACATAAATTGGTTATATGACTACATGGCAGATTAGTCGAAATTAAACTAGAATCTGATCTTACGAATCGTAGAATCAATTACATCTACAAGAACCAGGTAGGATATCAAATCAATCAAGAACCAGGCTCGTGCAAACCATGTGAACAACAATATGACACAAAGAGGATTGGGACAGTTTCGGTAAAAGAGTAGTACCTCCTCGTCATCACCCTCAACATCCTCCTGGAACTGAACGTTTGGGCCGAAATCGTCGAAGGGGTCGAGGTTCGCGTCCAGCACCAGGCCTAGGAAGACCTCGCCGTGCACATCTTCGGCGGGATCAACAACGTTGGTATCCACCTTCTGCTCGACGGCCAGGACGCCCGTTTCGACCGAGGTCGAAGAATCAGACAAGCAGAGGAGACGAGCGGCATGGGTGCCCGGTGAAGCCTCACCCGTCGTGACGGCCAGGACGCCCATTTCGACCGAGGTCGAAGAATCAGACAAGCAGAGGAGACAAGCGGCCTGGGTGCCCGGTGAAGCCTCACCCACCGCGATGGCCACTACCGTAGAGGCATCCTCTGCGCGGGCGGCCGCCGATTGCTCCGCCTCGTATGCAATACCTGTCTTCATGCTGTTGCGGTTGGAAACGGGGAAGTCGATGTATCAGAGGTGCGGTGAGTGGATGGGGTTTTTTCACAGTGTGGGGGAGGCAAGTTGGGGGAGTGGAGAGGACGAGCTCGCAAGAGATGATGAGGCCGATTATTTTATAGCCTCTGACTCTCTGTATCCAGTAGTGGACGCGTGAAGTCGTGCATGTACTCGACTTTCCACTTTCTGGGAAATGTGTACGAAACTTTTTTTTGGACCATTTAACTTCATGTGGGGCTCATGTACACCAATACTTCCAAACGTCATAAGTAATTCAAAATCATTCAGAATAATATGAGACCTTAACATTTTTTTTTGTGTCAGATATTGTCTATGAAAAATAACATTCTTCAAAAAATAAATCCCCTATGCCAATCCGATCATGCCCGTCTACTCCAACTAGCTTCCTCGAGTAATTTGGCACCTTATATTCTTAAAATGAACCAAAAATTGGCACAGGGGTGCATCATCACATGGAAAATGATGTTACCATTCTGTCTTCCCATTTTTGTTTGAATTTTTCAAAATTGTCATGCCCTAACGGAAAAAATGTACTCCTTCTAAGAAGCATGTATCAGAATGGCATTACCAAAACCTAGGGGTGGGGTGGGGGGCACATGGTGGTGTGATGATACATCACATTTGGACCACACAACACCATTTGGACCAACCAAAAAAAACCACCCTACACAAACCCTGGTCAAAACTAGTTTGACCAATATTACAAAAGTTGTACGGAGTACATAATTCAGAAACCGTCAGAAATATACGAAGCATTCAGGAGTCCCCCAAGTCAGTGACTTTGAGTCACTTACAACTGTGGTCCACATATCTTTTTTTTTTGAGAGAATGGTCCACATATCAGTCACCCAAAGTCATGGCAAAGTCAGCTTGGCAAAGTCACCGACAGACAAAGCAAGCAGTGAACAGACAACTCCGTAGCACTGAAAAGACATCTCACTGAAAAGGCTAGTACTACCTTTTCTTCCCGGATAAGCAAAAATAGCTGATCGGTACTGACGAAATGCACCAGGTCCGCAATGTACTCCAGCTATAAGTGAAGCATGCCTACCACTGAAGAGGAAATTCAAGATTCCACCAGATCCCCATATCACTCTTTTGCATAAAACACGGACATATCTTTTACACAATTCACCACTTGTTGGTCTAATCTATCGCAGCTTCCATCAGTTGGTCATCTAATTAACGATTTAACGGATTAGAAAAATAAGCGGTGGAATTAGAAGTACTAGTAGCGAAATGTGCAAAATATACTGTCCTTCCCGAGGGGGTTTGTCCAGAAGAGGGCCGGATGACAATGTCCCTGGTGCATCCAGAAAGGAGAGGGGTAGTTTCTAATACATGTAAGAAATTATTTTACAAAAAGGTACATACTAAGTAGTACAACTATTAGTACAGTACTACTATTTCGAGGGAAAATGCCATGTCGTGCGACCTCTAATCAATGAGTAGAAGTTGTAGGTGCGCATAACATGCATTGCTGAAAGCTGGTTCCGCTGGAATTTGAGGTCAGCCGGGGCGGATTCTGCGAAGTTCGCCCGACGTCACTCATGTATCCCACCAAACTGCTCACTTCTTTCAATGTCTCTTCTCTTTCACTGCAGCTCTCCAACATCAGGTGCATCAACTTATCTTGTGCCTTCTGCTTATCGAGAAGGGCAAGGATGGCGATGTCAGCATATTCAAGGATCAACTTTTGGAGCTCTACTTTATCCTGAAGAAGGATTTTGTACTCTATATCAGACTTGTCTCTTTCGAGGCACACAGTCTTGAGTATGCTGCTGGCTTCCTCCGCTGATGCAATGTTCCTCTCTTTCTGCTTAATCAGCTCGTTCTTCAACATGTCGCGCTCATTGCGAAGGCTGCAAATGAGCTCCACAAGAGTTTTCGAATTCTTCTTCTTGGCAGCCAAATCGTCTCGGAGGCGATCACACTCTAAGCTGAGCTCCTCGTTTTTTCCATCAAGATGGCGACAGTGGTGTTGATAGTCGGCGCCGCTTCCTTCAGGGCGAAATCATCGGTAGCAAGTAAGCGCAAAGGAAGAAGAAGAAGATAACTACACAGTGCTTGGTGCTACCTCATTTCGCCGGGGTAGGGCCGGGTTGAAATCATCGGACGACGATGATTCCTTGGTCGTGGAAGTTGGTGCAGTACGGGCGTCGTTGGAACTTCCAACCCTTTAAGATGTATAACCATAGAGACTCTTAAAGAGCTTGAGCCCGGGAAGAAGAAACGAAAGTACACGGCGAAGGAAACTAACCCGGTCAGCACAGCACGGACGCGTTTCGGCGGCGGCGGCGGCGAGCCCACTTGGTTTCTGGAAGCGTCTCTCGAAATTTCGATTCGGCGTTTTTTCTCCGCGTACTTGACCGCCGACGACCTGAATTTTGAAGACATTGCTGGAGGAGAGTGCGACGAACAAATGTTTGTTAGGTGGAGCGAGGAAGAAAGTGAATGGAACGAGAGAGTTTAGCGTTTTGCCCTTATAGTCATAGTCACTAACCGTGACGCGGGAAGGTTGGTCGTCGGCGTTTAATGGTCTCCCGCGTGGAAACCGAGGCGGCCACGAGGCAGCGGTTGGTCACGCGGCGTCCAGTCGCCTACGCCGCCGTAAATGAGGGTAGTTGCCTACCACCACCAGGTGACATGCACGTTTTGCATGTCAACGTGTGACATGCGGCCTAAATTCAAATTTTTTGACCGCCGATGAAGAGTTCCGTGCCATGCACTCTGGCACTCTGCGCCGTCTTGGATCAGAAAATGAGCGAAGAACGAGGACGAGGCACTAGTTCAAATTTAGGATGAAGTTTAAGTTTTATTTTGGTTTAAATTAGATTAGAGGGAGTAGTACTCTTACTTTATTATATTACTCGTACTTGTGTTGATGTAGTAGTATTATTATGGTGGTGTACTTGCGTTCATGTACTTGTTTCAGCTGTTTTGGTGAAGGAGACATGCATCACCTTTTTTGGTGATGTATCTAGTCGTCCTGTAGCCCTTGTCAAATTCCTCTGATATACTGATGGGAGGGCTTGTTCACCCCATACTGATGGGAGCCCTTGTCAAATCGTAATCATAGTTTTAAGTTTCGAAACCAATGAAAAATATCCTGCTACGTGCAAAATCTCAATGTGAAAATCTTAGTATATATTGTAGACTGCACAAAAATTAAGAAAATATGGCTGGTAAAATTATACTCCGTATTGGAATTGTGAACTACTCCCTCCGTCTCACTACTTACGGCACATTTTTTCCCGATATTACTCGATGCTTAAGGCGCGGGTGGTTGTGGTTCAGTTATCTCCCTAATTTGCACCTGCTTTCCCGTTTCCACTAGTCGAAAGTCGAAACCTGGCCACATTAACCCAAGATCCTGAAAAACTGTTGGTCTATCCCGAGAAACGAGGAGGTTTAAGGAAACGAGGAGTCCAGCGTGTGCGGAAGGTGCTTTAATCGTGCGAGCATGCAGGGGCAAAATGAGGAAACTAGCGATTACTTTCTCTCCTGCCAGTCTTATACCTTAATAAATGGGCAAACTGAGCACGTTATAGCTAATCCTTTTATTAATTAAGCAGCTATATTAGTCAATAAGATTGCCTTATGTTTTTCCTCAGTTTTCGCCAAGCCCTTATTTGCAACCCGCAGAAGGAGCTCAGACGGGAGGATTCCAGTTTAGCTGACCATTCCGTGCTGACGTGTGGGGCTAGTAGAAAGGGACCGCGCGGGACAGGACGAGACCGCGTTTGGTTGTACGTCAGCAGGAGCTGGGTTCTGTCTCTCTCGGCGCGAATTGGCATTTTTAAGAGCACCTTTTCCCCCTCTGTCTCTTTGTCTTTTTTAACCAAATTAGTATCAAATCTAGAGAAGCTTGCATTTCTGTCTTTCTTCAATTATTTGTGCCTTTTGGCCCTCGTTGTTTGCCCAATATGGCAGCAAATCTAGTACTCCCTCTGGTCCATATGTATGTAGTTAAATCTAGAAGCAAATCTCCAGGGTAATGAACGACAAATTCACAGTCATAGTAAATCAAGAAAACAAAGTAGGGCCAAAAAAATATAGTAGAATAGGGATAGATAATAGGGATCCCTCCCTAGATAATAAGCTGCATACACATCAGCCAACATAGTAACAGGTTCGAGGTTCTTCACAACACCATCATACTAACAACATAACAACAAGGGATCCCTAGCTAACAACAAAATAGAAGCTGCTTTGCAGCAGCAGCACACGTCCAGGACTCCGCCTACCCCATCTGCCTCTGCCTCCACTTGTTGCTCCCCTTGGGAGCCTTGGGCTTGAGCGGAGGCATGCGCCCGGCGGAGATCTCCACCCGCTGGATGCTGCGGAGGTGCATGCCGAGCGCCATGTGCTTGGCGCGGAAGGAGTGGGGGTTCACCGACGCACCGACCTTGGGGTTGGTGTTGCCGATGTTCTCGGCATGCGTGAGGAGGCAGTTGAAGTCAGTGCCGCCGAGTCTCCTAGTGCAGAAGGGGCACCTGTAGACACCCTTGGCGACGTCGAGGTAGGAGACGTACTGGCCGACCTGCAGCTTCCGCAGCACCTGGCGAGTCTTGGTGTCATGGTCCTCGTCGTCGCTGCCGACGTCGCTGCCAGACACCTGATCCATATCAAACTGGAACTTGAGTGAAGGAGTTGCAACGATGTCTAACGTGCATGATAACAAAGTAAGGAGAAACAGAGCCAGCCTCAGTTAGAGTGGAGACGATTATATGTCTACAGGGATGGTGTTAGCGAACCAAAGCTCATGCACAACAGATTTGTACACAGCAATGGTTCGCTGAACCCACTCTGTAAAAATTTGTGCCCAATGATTCATCATAGGCAAAGAAACAGATTCCAGATCTGAATTTGAACAGATTCCAGATTATTTGCAAAATTAAACGGTTGATATCTTTTGATTCGTGCATAAAATAACTGATTGAGATCCCATGATTACTTGCATAAATTAACTGATTGAGATCTCATTATTACTTGCGTAAATTAACCGAACGGCCGAACTCCAAATCTTCGACGAAATCAAGAAGGGGTGAAAGCAAAATGGAATAAAATCGGCGCAAATATTAACCCAATACTCATCCATCTACAGATCGGCACTAATAGTTACTAGGGAACCAGCAAAAATAGGGTTCAAAGAGGAATGGGGAACAAAAAAAGGGAGCAAACCATAGTTACCTCGTTCCATGGGTCGTCCATGCAGGTGTCGTAGGGGTTCGGAGGCGGGATGTACGGCACCTCCTCATAGGGGTCCCATCCCGGCGGGATCCGACCGCCACCGGCAGCGGCGACGGCCGTTGAGGGGACGGCATCGAAGAGGGAGGCGTCGCGCTTGGAGCCGACGGCGTCATGGACGATGGGATTCGCATTCTCCTTGCACATCATCTCGCCGGCAGAGAGGGAGAGGGTTTTTCTCTTTGGAGAAGATGATGATGGGACGTGAGAGGAGGCGTTGCATGAGCTAGTGAGAGTGACAGAGAGAGTGCGAGGAGGCGTATATAAAGGCGAGGGGTGGTTAATGCAACCCGCGTCCTACACGTCCACCATTGATCGTCTGCACGTCTTGGGCTTCTGCAACGCGACACGCGTCCACGATTTCACGTCTTCGACTTTTGCACCGCGACCCGCGTCTACGCGTCAACAATTGCACGTCTTCCACTTCTGCACCGCAACACGCGTACTCGAGTCTAATACTCGCTAGTGCAATATACTCAGTTTTACCTCAAGTGGATGGTCAACAGAGAGTCAACAAATGGGATTAACTAGTTAAATGAGTCAACAAATGGGATTATCAAGCTTACTTATTCGTTTTCACGTGTTAAACTTGTCTAAATCTTGGTCAAACCTAGGATTTGATTAAGATTCAAATGGGCAGAAAATTCCAAAAAAAAACAGAAAAATGAAAAACCAAAGCACATAGTCTTGTTATGTCATATAGTAAGCATTACATTTGATAAACAAGGTCTAGACATATTCAAACCATACAAATCATGTATCTACCCTCTAACCCCTAAACTATGTCTTATGAAGTCAAGCATGAAGAGAAGTGGTTTTGGGTTTCAAACATGGAAATTTCAAACACCTCCCAAAAACTTCATTTTAGAGTGACTAAGAAGGATACATGCTTCCCTTTTCATTTTCATGTTTTAAACTTGTTTAAATCTTGGTCAATCCTAGTATTTAACCAAGATTCAAATGGGCATCAAAATTTAAAAAAATCACAAAAATGAAAAACCAATGCACATAGTTTTTCTTATGTCATATAGTAAGCATTCAAGTTGATTAACAAGGTCTATACATATTCAAACTAGACAAATCATGTATCTATACCCCTAACCCCTAAACTCTGTCTTATGAAGTCAAGCATGAAGAGAATTGGTTTTGGGTTTCAAACATAGAAATTCAAAAACCTCCCAACAAGCTTCATTTTAGAGTGACTAAGAAGGATCCATGCTTACCTTTGCATTTTCATATTTTAAACTTGTTTAAATCATTGTCAACCCTAGGATTTGACCAACATACAAATGGGCACAAAATTAAAAAAATCAGAAAAATGAAAAACAAAAGCACATAGTCTTCTTGTGTCATATCGTAAGCATTCAAGTTGATAAACAAGGTCTAGATATATCCAAACCAGACAAATCATGTATCTACCCCATGTCGATCTTATGAAGTCTAGCATGAAGAGAAGCCGTTTTGGGTTTCAAACATGGAAATTTCATGAACATGTCAAAAGCTTCATTTTAGAGTGACTAAGAAGGATCAAGGCTTACCTTTTCATTTTCATGTTTTAAACTTGTTTAAATCCTGGATTCATATGGACATAAAATAAAAAAAATGAAAAAATGAAAAACCAAAGCACATAGTCTTCTTATGTCATATAGTAAACATTAACGTTGATAAACAAGGTCTAGACATATTCAGACTAGACAAATCATGTATCTACCCCCTAACCCCTAAACTCTGTCTTATGAAGTCAAGCATGAAGAGAAGTGCATAGTTTGGGTTTCAAACATGGAGATTTAAAAAAACTCCCAAAAACTTCATTTTAGAGTGACTAAGAAGGATACATTCTCCCCTTTTCATTTTCATGTTTATACTTGTTTAAATCTTGTTCAAACCTAGGATTTTACAAGATTCAAATGTGCATCAAAATTCCAAAAAAAAGATAACTGGAAAACCAAAGCACATAGTTTTGTTATGTCATATAGTAAGCATTAAAGTTGATAAACCAGGCCTAGACATATTCAAACAAGAAAAATCATGTATCTACCCCTACCCCTAAACTTTGTCTTATGTAGTTAAGCATGAAGAGAAGTGGTTTTGGGTTTCAAACATGGAAATTTCAAAAACCTCCCAAAAGCTTTATTTTAGAGTGACTAAGAAGGATCCATGCTTACCTTTTCATTTTCATATTTTAAACGTATTTAAATCATTGTCAAGCCTAGGATTTGACCAAGATTCAAATGGGCATAAAATTAAAAAAGATCAGAAAAATGAAAAACAAAAGCACATAGTATTCTTATGTCATATATATAGTAAGCATTCAAAAGTTGATAAACAAGGTCTAGACATATTCAAATAATACAAATCGTGTATCTACCCCTAACCCTAAACTCTGTCTTATATATGAAGTCAAGCATGAAGACAAGTGGTTTTTGGTTTCAAACACGGAAATTTCAAAAACCTCCCAAAAGCTTCATTTTAGAGTGACTAATTAAGAAGGATCCAGGCTTACCTTTTCATTTTCATGTTTTAAACTTGTTTAAATCTTGGTCAAACCTAGGATTTGACCAATATTCAAATGGGCATAAAATAAAAAATAAAAAACCAAAGCACATATTCTTCTTATGTCATGTAGTAATCATTCAAGTTCATAAACAAGGTCTAGACATATTCAAACCAGACAAATCATGTACCCCCTAACCCTAAACTCTATCTCATATATGAAGTCAAGCATGAAGAGAAGTGTGGTTTTGGGTTTCAAACATGTAAATTTCAAAAACCTCCCAAAAGCTTCATTTTAATTAGACTTACTTTTAAATTAAGAAGGATCCAGGATTAATTACATTTTCATTGTCATGTTTTAAACTTGTTTAAATCTTGGTCAAACCTGGGATTTGACCAAGATTCAAATGGGCATAAAAATTCAGAAAAAAAATTGAAAGAATGAAAAACCAAATCACATAGCATTCATATGTCATATAGTAAGCATTCAAATTGATAAACAAGGTCTAGACATATTCAAACCAGAAAAATCATGTATCTACCCCTAAGGCCTAACCCTAAACACTGTCTTATGAAGTCAAGCATGAAGAGAAGTGCTTTTGGGTTTAAACCATGGAAATTTCAAGAACATCCCAAAAGCTACATTTTAGAGTGACTAAGAAGGATCGATGCTTACCTTTTCATTGTCATGTTTTAAACTTATTTGAATCTCGGTCAAATCCTAGGTTTGACCAAGATTTAAACAAGTTTAAAACATGAAAATGAAACGGGAAGTCTGTATCCTTCTTAGTCACTCTAAAATGAAGCTTTTGGGATGTTCTTGAAATTTCCATGGTTGACTTCATAAGACGGAGTCTAGGGTTAGGGTAGACATATACATGATTTGTCTGGTTTAATTATGTCTAGACCTTGTTTATCAACTTTAATGCTTACTATATGACATAAGAAAACTATTTGCTTTTGTTTTTCATTTTTTTGTTTTTTTTTTAAATTTTGATGCCCAATTGAATCTTGTCAAATCCTAGGCTTGACCAAGATAATTTAAATAAGTTTAAAACATGAAATGAAAAGGGAAGCATGTATCCTTCTTAATCACTCTAAAATGAAGTTTTTGGGAGGTTTTTGAAATTTCCATGTTTGAAACCCAAAACCACTTCTCTTCATGCTTGACTTCATAAGACAGAGTATGTGATTTGGTTTTTCATTTTTATGTTTTTTGTTCTTCCCTTTTGAATCTTGGTCAAATCCTAGGTTTGACCAAGATTTAGACAAGTTTAACACATGAAAACGAATAAGTAAGCTTGGATCCTTCTTAGTCACTCCAAAATGTACCAATTGATAGATGTGTTAACTTTGCTTCATGAAAAAATAATGTCATGTAAATGAGTTAACTTGGATTTCCTACCCTTGAATCCATAGGAAACTTTTTTCTAATGCACTATAATAATCAATCGAGTTTTTACACCAACAGGTCTGTCACTTACGTGTGGTGCCCACTTATGAGGTCCCACACTTCAGTGAGCACAAGTCACGTGCAATAGGTACGCAAACTCCCAGCCATCTTCTTTGTCAAGAGAAGACGCATCAGGATGCGTATCGGTTGTCCCTCTCACAAAAGAAAAATCCTATTAACAGAGGTTCGAGTGACGCCAAACATCCAAATCCAGATGCATCCCAACTTGCTACTATCTCCTTCCCTAATTACGATACATATATTTTTTCAGCCAAGTCAAAATTCAAAAGATTGAGGAACTCTACATAAAAAATATCAACATCTACAATTTTAGAAGCACATACTACGAAAGTATTATTCGGAGAAGTCTTGAATAATACGTTTTTATCGAGTACAAATAATGTCAGTTGGAACTAGACTTGTAAGACACATGGCCACAAATCTTTCGTTAGAAGAGTCGAATCTGCAAATCAGTAGTTACAAAAGCAACCCAGCTTAGGGATGGATAATATGACTTAGGCAATATAAACGTTGAAATATATGTATCTTGATATATTTCAGTTGTAGATACATCCATTTTAACATCAAGTAATATGGATCGGAGGACTAGCTAAAGAACAATGAGAGTCAGTGCTTCTCTCCCCCAGCCTACCTGGCGGAGCGGCCCTCCATCAGGTCAGGTGGTGATTCCGCTTCTCTCCCCGGAACTCCTTATCCCCCAGCCTACTCGGCGACGTGTGCTCCTCAGCTACCTCCGCGAGGGCGCCTCGGTGACCTACGCAAAGGTGGCTAGACTCGGAGCACATCGACTTCCTTCTGCGGTGCTTGGATTGGATCGACCATCCCGCGCGTGTCCTCCACCATATTGTTTTTCTTCAAGATGCTGTCATCCATCATCTTCTTCACCGCATCATGTTGGGTGTTGAGGCTCCCGTTGATAGCTTGAACGCACATGTTTGATAGCTCGACGTTTTCTTCGCGAAGAAAGCCGCACTCGATCTTAAGCATCAAATTCTCGCCCTTAAGCTTCTTGATGACAGTGTTCGTTTCCTCACTTGATGGAATGCTCACATCATGCAGCTTGCCCCGGCCGGTGACCTCGTCCTTCAAAGTATCGAGATCATCGCGAAAGTTGGAGGCGAGTTTCACGAGAGTTTTAAGCTCATCTCTGAAACACGCCGACGCTTCCTGCATGGCAATATCATCAGTACCAAACAAAGTGACGAGAGGAAGACGAAAATGTCCAATCAGTGGTAACCTCTAAGCGCACGAGACAGGGGTTGAAGTCGTCATGAGAAGATGGCAGGGTGCGTCGTGGGGCACTGAGATATGTATAAAAAGGATTAATACGGAATAAAGAGTTGGGACCTCCGGGCCAGGAAGAATCAAGAAATATGGCGATGGAAACTAACCAGGAATCTTCGACCGCACGACGGACGCCGTTCCGAGACGAGCGCGAAGCAGGGCCTTCGTTTTCTGGCAGGTCCTTTCTCGCGGCCAGCATCTGGATAGACCGCCGGCGGGAACTCTCCGCGTCCCTCGTCAACACTAGATGGTGCTTCTTCAAGCGAGATGGTGGCCTTGACTTCGGAGGCATCGCGGGAAGTGGAAGGAGACTGGAAGTGAAGCAAGAAGGGAATGGAAGAAGTACTCCCCCCTATTAAAACCAGACAGCCGTCTCCTGCCCTCGCTTCGAGCAACCTGGTCCGCCCATCCTAAATCAACGGCCGAGAGGGGGCTCCCTTGCGAACTCAGATCCATTGACTTACCCAATAGAAGTTACCATGAACTTTACCTATACGAGCCATCAGATTAAGATCCAACGCACATGGTTGATCTAAAATTTGAAACTAAAATTTATGTTGCTCAGAAAAAAAATCCCTTTATCGAAAAAAAAACTTTACATTAAGACGAAGTTGCATGGTGACTTCTCTTACTGGAGTCACTGGATCTCAGTCCCTGGTCAGGACTCGGGAGAAGAAGCAAATGAATCGAGAGCAGTCCGGAGTAGTACGTATGCTTCAACACAGAGACGTTCTATCCTGTCCGTCCACCGTAAATCAACGGGACAGAGCGGCTACCTTCTCTTCGAAGGCTCTGGCGCGCAACCCGAGGAATGGACATCTGTCGGCTAGTATAGAATTTTATAGCACGCCATTAATCGAGCTAGCAGCTGTACTACTGACTACTGGTACTACTCTGATGGACGTCCAAAGCTCTGAATAGTCAGTGGAAACAATGAACGCCAGGGTAGTACTGTAGTAGTGAAGCAATGGGGATAAAAAATCAGAAAAATGAAAAACCAAATAACATAGCCTTCTTATGTCATATATATAGTAAGCATTCAAGTTGATAAAAGAGGTCTAGACATATTCAAACCAGAAAAAAGCATGTATCTACCCCTAACAATAAACTCTGTCTTATGAAGCCAAGCATGAAGAGAAGTGGTTTTGGGTTAATTTCAAACATTGAGATTTCAAAAACCTCCCAAAAGATTCATTTTAGAGTGATTAAGAAGGATCCATGCTTACCTTTTCATTTTCATGTTTTAAACTTGTTTAAACCTTGGTTAAACCTAGGATTTGACCAAGATTCAAATGGGCGTAAAAATTCATAAAAAATCAAAAAATGAAAAACCAAAGCACATATATAGTCTTCTTATGTCATATAGTAAGCATTCAAGTTGATAAACAAGGTCTAAACATATTCAAACCAGAAATATCATGTATCATATCTACCCCTAACCCTAAACTCTGTCTTATGAAGTCAAACATATGAAGAGAACTGGGGTTTTGGGTTTCAAACATAAAAAAATTCAAGTACCTTCATTTTAGAGCTAGTGACTAATTAAGAAATGATTCATGCTTGCCTTTTCATTTTCATGTTTTAAACTTGTTTAAACCTTGGTCAAACCTAGGATTTGACCAAGATTTAAATGGGCATAAAAAATCGAAAAAAAACAAAAAATGAAAACCCAAAGCACATATATAGCCTTCTTATGTCATATAGTAACCATTCAAGTTGATAAACAAGGTCTATACATATTCAAACCAGAAAAAGCATGTATCTACCCCTAACCCTAAACTCTGTCTTAAGTGGTTTTGGGTTTCAAACATGGAAATTTCACAAACCTCCCAAAAGCTTCATTTTACAGTGACTACTTAAGCAGGATCCAAGCTTACCTTTTCATTTTCATGTTTTAAACTTGTTTAAATCTTGTTCAAACCTAGGATTTGACCAAGATTCAAATGGGCATAAAAAATTAGAAAAAACAGAAAAAATGAAAAACCAAATAACATAGCCTTCTTATGTAATATAGTAAGCATTAGTTGATAAACAAGGTATAGACGACATATTCAAACCAAAAAAAATGTATCTACCCTAACCCTAAACTTTGTCTTATAGTAAGCATTCAAGTTGATAAACAAGGTCTAGACATATTCAAACAAGAAAAATCATCTATCTACCCTTAACCATAAACTCTTTCTTATGAAGTCAAACATGAAGAGAAGTGGTTTTGGGTTTCAAACATAAAATTTCAAGTACCTCCCAAAAGCTTCATTTTAGAGTGAATAATTAAGAATGATTCATGCTTACCTTTCCATTTTGATGTTTTAAATTTGTTTCAATCTTGGTCAAACCTAGGATTTGTCCAAGATTCAAATGGGTTTAACAATTAAAAATAGAAAAATGAAAAAGCAAAGCACATAGTATTCTTATGTCATATAGTAAGCATTCAAGTTGATAAACAAGGTCTATACATATTCAAACCAGAAAAAAGCATGTATCTACCCATGCATAACCCTATACTTTGTCTTCTGAAGTCAAGCATGAAGAGAAGTGGATTTGGGTTTCAAACATGGAAATTTCAAAAACCTCCCAAAAGCTTCATTTTAGAGTGACTAAGAAGGATTCAGGCTTACCTTTTCATTTTCATGTTTTAAACTTGTTTAAATCTTGGTCAAACCTAGGATTTGACCAAGATTCAAATGGGCATAAAATTTCAAAAAAATAAAAAATGAAAGACCAAAGCACATAGTATAGCCTTCTTATGTCATATATATATAGTAAGCCTTCAAGTTGATGAACAAGCTAGGTCTAGACATATTCAAAACAGAAAAAAGCATGTATCTACCCCTAACCCTTAACTATGTCTTATGAAGTCAAGCATGAAGAGAAGTGGTTTTGGGTTTCAAACATGGAAATTTCAAAAACTTCCCAAAAGCTTAATTTTAGAGTGAATAAGAAGGATCCAAGCTTACCTTTTCATTTTCAGGATTTATGCTTGTTTAAATCTTGGTCAAACATAGGATTTGACCAACACACATATATATAGTCTTCTTATGTCGACCATATAGTAAGCATTCAAGTTGATAAACGAGCATGTGATCGATCTAGACATATTCAAACCTGATAAATCATGTATCTACCCCTAACCCTAAACTCTGTCTTATGAAGTCAACCATGCATGAAGAGAAGTGGTTTAATTTGGGTTTCAACCATTGAGATTTCAAGAACCCCCCAAAAGCTTCATTTTAGAATGACTTAAGAAGGATCCAGGCTTACCTTTTCATTTTCATGTTTTAAACTTGTTTAAATCTTGGTCAAACCTAGGATTTGAATAAGATTCAAATGGACATAAAAAATTCAAAAACATTGTCTTCTTATGTCATACAGTAAACATTCAAGTTGATAAACAAAGTCTAAACATATTCAAACAAGAAAAATCATGTATCTACCCCTAACCCTAAACTCTGTCTTATGAAGTCAAACATGAAGATACGTAAGAATTCAAGTTGATAAACAAGGTCTAGACATATTCAAACTAGACAAATCATGTATCTACCCCTAACACTAAACTCTGTCTTATGAAGACAATCATGAAGAGAAGCGGTTTTGGGTTTCAAACATGGAAATTTCAAGAACCTCCCAAAAGCTGCTTCATTTTAGAGTGACTAAGAAGGATCCATGCTTACCTTTTCATTTTCATATTTTATACTTGTTTAAATCCTGGTCAAACCTAGGATTTGACCAAGATTCAAATGGGCATAAAATTCCAAAAAAATAGAAGAATGAAAAACAAAAGCACATAGTCTTTTTATGTCATATAGTAAGCATTCAAGTTGATAAACAAGGTCTAGACATATTCAAACCTGGCAAATCATGTATCTACCCCTAACCCTAATTAAACTATGTCTTATGAAGTCAACCATGAAGAGAAGTGGTTTTGGATTTCAAACATTGAGATTTCAAGAACCCCCCAAAAGCTTCATTTTAGAATGACTAAGAAGGATCCATGCTTACCTTTTCATTTTCATGTGTTTTAAACTTGCTTAAATCTTGGTCAAACCTAGGATTTGACCAAGATTCAAATGGGCATAAACATTCAAAAAAAATCAAAAAATGAAAACCAAAGCACATAGCCCTAGCTTCTTATGTCATATATATATACAATAAGCATTCAAGTTGATGAACAAGGTCTAGACATATTCAAAAAATAAAAGCATGTATCTACCCCCTAACCCTTAACTATGTCTTATGAAGTCAAGCACATGAAGAGAAATGGTTTTGGGTTTCAAACATGGAAATTTCAAAAACATCCCAAAAGCTTAATTTTAGAGTGACTAAGAAGGACCCAAGCTTAATTTCAAGAACACCCCTCGCAAATCTTCATCTTAGAGTGACTAAGAAGGATCGAGGCTTATCTTTTCATTTACATGTTTTAAACTTGTTTAAATCTTGGTCAAACCTAGGATTTGACCAAGACTCAAATGGGCCTAAAAATTCAAAAAAATCAAAAAAAAAGAAAAACCAAAGCACATAGCCTTCTAATGTCATATATAGTAAGCAGCATTCAACTTGATGAACATGGCCGGTCTAGACATATTCATAACATAAAAAGCATGTATCTACCCCCTAACACTTAACTCTGTCTTAATTATGAAGTCAAGCATGAAGAGAAGTGGTTTTGGGTTTCAGACATGGAAATTTCAAAAACTTCCCAAAAGCTTAATTTTAGAGGGACTAAGAAGGATCCAAGCTTACCTTTTCATTTTCATGTTTTAAGCTTGTTTAAATATTGGTCAAACATAGGATTCAAATGGGCATAAACAATTAGAAATAAACAAAAAAAATGAAAAACCAAATAACATAGCCTTCTTATGTAATATAGTAAGCATTAGTTGATAAACAAGGTCTAGACATATTCAAACAAAAAAAAATCATGTATCTCTACCCCTAACCCTAAACTCTCGGTCTTATGAAGTCAAGCATGAAAAGAAGTGGTTTTGGGTTTCAAACATGGAAATTTCAAAAACCTCCCAAAAGCTTCATTCTAGAGTACTGTGACTAAGAAAGATCCATGATCACCTTTTCATTTTCATGTTCTAAACTTGTTTAAATCTTGGTCAAACATAGGATTTGACCAAGATTTTAATGGGCATAAAAAATTCGAAAAAAATCAAAAAATGAAAAACCAAAGCACATATATAGCCTTCTTATGTCATATAGTAACCATTCAAGTTGATAAACAAGGTCTATACATATTCAAACCAAAAAAAGCATGTATCTACCCCTAACCCTAAACTCTGTCTTACGAAGTCAAGCATGAAGAGAAGTGGTTTTGGGTTTCAAACATGGAAATTTCAAAAACCTCCCGAAAGCTTAATTTTAGAGTGAGTAAGAAGGTTTATACATGTGTTCAAACCAGACAAATCATGTATCTATCCCCTAACCATGCCTAAACTCGATCGATCTTATGAAATCAAGCATGAAAAGAAATGGTTTTGGGTTTCAAACATGGAAATTTCAAAAACCTCCCAAAAGCTTCATTCTAGAGTACTGTGACTAAGAAAGATCCATGATTACCTTTTCATTTTCATGTTCTAAACTTGTTTAAATCTTGGTCAAACATAGGATTTGACCAAGATTTTAATGGGCATAAAAAATTCGAAAAAAATCAAAAAATGAAAAACCAAAGCACATATATAGCCTTCTTATGTCATATAGTAACCATTCAAGTTGATAAACAAGGTCTATACATATTCAAACCAGAAAAAGCATGTATCTACCCCTAACCCTAAACTCTGTCTTACGAAGTCAAGCATGAAGAGAAGTGGTTTTGGGTTTCAAACATGGAAATTTGAAAAACCTCCCGAAAGCTTAATTTTAGAGTGAGTAAGAAGGTTTATACATGTGTTCAAACCAGACAAATCATGTATCTATCCCCTAACCATGCATAAACTCGGTCGATCTTATGAAGTCTAGCATGAAGAGAAGTCGTTTTGGGTTTCAAACATGGAAATTTCAAGAACATCCTAAAAGCTTCATTTTAGAGTGACTAATAAGGATACATACTTCCCTTTTCATTTTCATGTTTTAAACTTGTTTAAATCTTGGTCAAACCGCCTAGGATTTGACCAAGATTCAAATGGGCATACAAATTCAGAAAAAAAATCAAAAACCAATGCACATAGCATTCTTATGTCATATATATAGTAAGCATTAAAGTTGATAAACAAGGTCTAAACATATTCAAACCAGACAACTCATGTATATATCTACCCCTAACCCTAAACTTTGTCTTATGAAGTCAATCATGAAGAGAAGTGGTTTTGGGTTTCAAACATGGAAATTTCAAGAACCTCCCAAAAGCTTTATGTTAGAGTGACTAAGAAGGATCCATTCTTACCTTTTCATTTTCATGTGTTTTAAACTTGTTTAAATCTTTGTCAAACCTAGGATTTGACCAAAAGATTCAAATGGGCACAAAATTCAAAAAAAGCAGAAAAATGAAAAACCAAAGTACATAGTCTTCTTATGTCATATAGTAAGCATTCAAGTTGATGCATTAACAAGGTTTGGACATATTCAAACCATACAAATCATGTATCTACCCCCTAACCGTAAGCTCTGTCTTATGAAGTCAAGCTTGAAGAGAAGTGGTTTTGGGTTTCAAACATGGAAATTTCAAAAACCTCCTAAAAACTTCATATTAGAGTGACTAATTAAGAGGGATACAAGCTTCCCTTTTCGTTTTCATGTTTTAAACGTGTTTAAATCTTTGTCAAACCTAGGATTTGACCAAGATTCTAATATATGGGCATAAAATTCAAAAAAAAACAAAAAAATGAAAAACCAAAGCACATAGTCTTCTTGTGTCATATAGTTAGCATTAAAGTTGATGAACAAAGTTTAGACATATTCAAACCAGACAAATCATGTATCTGCCCCCTAACCCTAAACTCGGTCTTGTGAAGTCTAGCATGAAGAGAAGTCGTTTTGGGTTTCAAACGTTTAAGCCAAAAGCCCCTTTTTCAAATACTTCAAACTTATTCAAATTTGGTTCAAATTTGAAAGACATACAAGTTATAGCACACATAGTGCATACATTTTCACACATACTGCACTAGTTAGATGCTAACCCTATAGTTTGAGGCCATTTGGATGAGGTAGAAAAAATTCTTGGATTAGAATCGTGTTGTTCAAACCCCGTGTTTGGATTTTTTTGAACCTTGATCTGTAGTACTGGGCAAAACCCTAGTTTAACCTATTTAATTATAGATTCCTATATCGATTTTTCTACCTTTTTATTATTACTATGCAGCACATGTGTGTTTGCCCGTCTAGCTAGTGAAACTCGGAGGAAGAGGGATCACTCGGAAGGACAGAAGAAGGGAGAGCATTGTGGTGTCTCCCCTTTTTCGGGTGACGATGTTGACTATTGTGCAGGGTTTGTCAGTGAGCAGGAGGAGGTGCGAGCGAGCGAGTCGAGCGAGGCCGAGAATGAGAGAGATTTGTTTTTTTGTGTGAGAGGGACAACCGAAGGATCCTGAAGGACCCAGAGACTTCCAATACGCATCCTGATGCGTCTTCTCTTGACAAAGAAGATGGCTGGGAGTTTGCGTACCTATTATTGCACGTGACTTGTGCTCACTGATGTGTGGGACCTCACGCGTGGGCACCACACGTAAGTGACAGACCTGTTGGTGTAAAAACTCGGTTGATTATTATAGTGCGTGAGAACAAAGTTTCCTATGGATTCAAGGCTAGGAAATCCAAGTTAACTCATTTACATGACATTATTTTTTCCATCAAGCAAAGTTAACACATCTATCAATTGGTACATTTTGGAGTGACTAAGAAGGATCGATGCTTACTTATTCGTTTTCACGTGTTAAACTTGTCTAAATCTTGGTCAAACCTAGGATTTGACCAAAAGATTCAAATGGGCATAAAATTCAAAAAAAAAAACAGAAAATTGAAAAACAAAAGCATATAGTCTTATTATGTCATATAGTAAGCATTCAAGTTGATTAATTAACAAGGTTTGGACATATTCAAACCATACAAATCATGTATCTACCCCCTAACCCTAAACTCTGTCTTATGAAGTCTAGCATGAAGAGAAGTCATTTTGGGTTTCAAACATGGAAATTTCAAGAACATCCCAAAAGCTTCATTTTAGAGTGACTAATAAGGATACAAACTTCCCTTTTCATTTTCATGTTTTAAACTTGTTTAAATCTTGGTCAAACCGCCTAGGATTTGACCAAGATTCAAATGGGCATACAAATTCAGAAAAAAATCAAAAACCAATGCACATAGCATTCTTATGTCATATATATAGTAAGCATTAAAGTTGATAAACAAGGTCTAGACATATTCAAACCAGACAACTCATGTATATATCTACCCCTAACCCTAAACTCTGTCTTATGAAGTCAATCATGATGAGAAGTGGTTTTGGGTTTCAAACATGTGGAAATTTCAAGAACCTCCCAAAAGCTTTATTCACTACAAGAAAAGTTGCCATGGCCGATGAAGTTGAAGTCGCGCCGTGGTTGCTGGTGTACCATGGCCGACGATTTTGGGTCCCTCCGTGGTGCATGTCAAAACTTTTTTTTTCTCGTTTTTGAGGCCACCTAGCCCGACGAAAGCGGCCAAAACGTCGCGTATGGTGGCCCGGGACGTGGTGCATCTCGAAATCTCGGGTTCGCCGGCCGAGTCAACGCAAATCCGCACCGCCGAGGGATGTAGGGCCCAGATGGCAGCCTCTCTGGCATTGTTTTTTTTCTAGATCGCGCCATCTCGTTCAACGTTCTCCGATCGAGCCGTTTACGATGCAGGATCATGGGTCCCACATGTCATCCTCTATGAACCAAAATTCTTTCTATTCTTGGATTTTTTTTGACCCCCTGATTTCTGGTTACTTCCTTTTTCTTTTGATCCCTTGCCGCCTTGGAAACGTTGAGACCGCTGCTGCTAAATGGGACTCGCATGTCATCCTCTATGTGCAATCAACTTTCTTTTCTTGGAGTTTTTTTTTGGCACCTCATATTTGGTCACTTGCCTTTTTTTTTTCGATCCCCTGCCGCCTCTCAAACAGTGATACCGCTGCTAAATGGGACCCGCATGTCATCCTCTATGTACTATAAAACTTTCTTTTCTTGGATTTTTTTTGGCACCTCATATTTGGTCACTTGCCTTTTTCTTTCGATCCCCTGCCGCCTCTCAAACGGTGATACCGCTGCTGCTAAATGGGACCCGCATGTCATCCTCTATGTACTATAAAACTTTCTTTTCTTGGATTTTTTTTGGCACCTCATATTTGGTCACTTGCCTTTTTCTTTCGATCCCCTGCCGCCTCTCAAACGGTGATACCGCTGCTGCTAAATGGGACCCGCATGTCATCCTCTATGGACTATAAAACTTTCTTTTCTTGAATTATTTTTGGCTCCTGATATTTGGTCACTTGCCTTTTTCTTTCGATCCCCTGCCGCCTCTCAACCCGTGACACCGCTGCAGCTAAACGGGACCCGCATGTCATCCTCTATGAGCAATCAACTTTCTTTTCTTGGAGTTTTTTTTGGCACCTCATATTTGGTCACTTGCCTTTTTCTTTCGATCTCATGCCACGTTTGAAACGTTGAGGAACCTGCTGGCTCATGGGACCCGCATGTCATCCTCTATGTGCTATAAAAGTTTCCTTTGTTGGATTTTTTTCACCCTCTGATTTTTGGCTTGCCTTTTTCTTTTGATCCCCTGCCCCCTTTGAAACGTTGAGTAAGTTGTTGGCTCAAGGGACCCGCATGTCATCCTCTATGTCCATCAACTTTCTTTTCTTGGATTTTTTTCACCCCCTAATTACTAGCTACTTTCTTTTTCTTTTGATCTCAAGCCGCATTACAAACATTGAGACCGCTGCTGCAAAATGGGACCCACATGTCATCCTCTATGTACAATAAATCTTGGATTATTTTTGGCTCCTGATATTTGGTCACTTGCCTTTTTCTTTCGATCTCATGCCACGTTTGAAACGTTGAGGAACCTGCTGGCTCATGGGACCCGCATGTCATCCTCTATGAACAATAAAAGTTTCCTTTCTTGGAGTTATTTTTGACCCCTAATTTCTGGCTATTTGCCTTTTTCTTTTGATCCCCTGCCCCCTTTGAAACGATGAGGACGTTGTTGGCAGGTCGGTCCCACATGTCATCCTCTATGAACAATAAAAGTTTCCTTTGGTGGATTTATTTTTGACCCCTAATTAATTTCTGGCTATTTCTTTTTTTTCTTTTGATCCCCTGCCGCCTTGGAATTGTTGAGAATGCTGCTGCCTCATTTTTCTTTTGGTCCTATGCCGCCTTGGAAACATTGAGACCGCTGCTACAAAATGGGACCCGCATGTCATCCTCTATGTACAATAAAGTTTCTTTTCTTGGATTATTTTTGGCTCCTGATATTATGTCACTTGGCTTTTTCTTTCGATCTCATGCCAACTTTGAAACGTTGAGGATGTGCTGCCTCATGGGTCCCGCATGTCATCCTCTCGTAACGATAAATGTTTTCTTTTCTTGTATTTTTTTACCAACTGATTTTTGGCTTTTTTTATTTTCGATCCCTGTCGCCTTTGAAACGTTGACGACGCTGCTGGCTCATGGGTCCCCGATGTCGACCTCCCGTACAAGAAACATGTGATATTTTATTTTGCAGACAATAAACGTTGTATTTCGCTCTGAGCTATTGCAAACGGATAAATTAAATCTTTATATCTACATAAACAAACTTATATGTTGAATCTCCTTGTTTTTTGTTTTTGCGAAGCATAGGACTTTCCTGTTTTTTTTTGAGAAAAATCCGACCTTTCCTGTTTTGGAGTGGGCTGAAATTGTACGAGTCAAAAGGCCCAGCAGGATAGTTCGAAGGCCCAGATGTCCAGATACAACCCAATTGAAATCTTTCTTTTCTTGGATTTTTTTTCACACCACGATTTACGGCTACTTCATTTTTCTTTCGGTCTGTGCCGCCTTGGAAGCATTGAGACCGCTACTACAAAATGGGACCCGCATGTCATCCTCTATGTACAATAAAGTTTCTTTTCTTGGATTATTTTTGGCTCGATATTATGTCACTTGCCTTTTTCTTTCTATCTCATGCCGACTTTGAAACGTTGAGGAAGCTGCTGGCTCATGGGTCCCGCATGTCATCCTCTATGAACAATAAAAGTTTCCTTTGTTGGATTTATTTTTCCCCTAATTTACGGCTATTTGCCTTTTTCTTTTGATCCCTGCCCCCTTTGAAACGATGACGACGCAGCTGGCAAGTCGGTCCCACATGTCATCCTCTATGAACAATAAAAGTTTCCTTTGATGGATTTATTTTTGACCCTAATTAATTTCTGGCTATTTCCTTTTTCTTTTGATCCCCTGCCGCCTTGAAATAGTTGAGGATGCTGCTGCCTCATGGGTCCCGCATGTCATCCTCTCGTAAAGGTAAATGTTTCTTTTCTTGAATTTGTTTACCAACTGATTTTTGGCTTATTTTTCTTTCGATCTCGGCCACCTTTAGAACGTTGACGACGCTGCTGGCTCATGGGTCCCCAATGTCGACCTCCCGTCTGCAAATCCTCTTTACGCAAAGGTTGTATTTCTAGATAGATAAGGTGGATTCGAATCTGCCATGGTTCAGCAGCTCGGGTAAGCCTTCTTGCACCGATTAATGGAAGTAGTGTATAGCAAGGTCAAGACATGTGGCTCGGTGTAATGAATCTATTTGAATCATGTTGTGGGTTCAATCGATAGTTCTCTAACAGGTCAGCCAAAATAGAAATTAAGTTTTTTTCTAAAACGGAAATGCAAATTAAGATGAACACAAACATTAGTTATCATAATAGCTGATCATACATACATACTTGCTAAGAGCAAAAGCTTGCGAGTTTTACCACCCATACAATTAATTAGCAGTTCAGATAAGATAACCTTATATAAGTATAACTACAAATGCATTTGCTAAGGGCTCATGGGGCAACGAGAACTAGACAACCGCGAACTTTATGACCAGCATGTCACAGCGGCATCGAAAGATCTTGACCTTCAACTTTGATCCAATGCGAAGTTTGGCACCGTCAATGAACTTTTTCCACCTGGAAGTAACAGCCAAGCGGCCATCTGTGGGACTGACGGAGTCTTGTCCCTCCACGGTGAGACCTTCACTCTCCATGACGAGGGATATCTTGCCCCTTCGGCCAGCATTGAGATCCTTGGAGATACTTTTAGGCAATTTCTGATTCAAAGCAAGAGATACCACCAAAAATTAGTCAATGGCACCAATGCACCTTTGAACCATGTGAGACTTTGAGCAGAGAAGACATCAAGATAAGAGCGAGTTATCTTTGTCATATACTCACGACCATAACCTTCGGATGCGTCCTGGTCACCACACGGGTGGCCACGGCAATGAGCCGAGACCTCGGTGATCTGGCTGGGGCAGGTGCAGGAGCTGGGCTGGTACACGAGCCAGTGCGATGCGGAGACTGCTGGGTAGGTGCGATAAATGGTGCCTCTAGAGGAACCGGTGCCGATGCAGGAGACTGTTGGGCAGGTGCGATAAACGGTGCAGCTAGAGGAACCAGTCTTGATGCGAGGCTCGCCGGGCAGGTGTAGTATATGGGGCCTCTACGGGAACCAATGCTGATGTAGGGGACTGCTGGGTAGATGCAGAAACGGAGCTGGTACGGGAACCGGTGCCGATGCGGGAGAGTGGGAAGCCGGTGCCGGTCTTGAGGTGTGGTTGCCCTTTGTGACATCCGCTCATGTTCCATCGGGGGATCTGCAGCTTTGATCATGTTAAACCCAGCAAGCTAGAACAGAGGGAATGGTTTAGAACAACCGCTCGAACAGTTATCAAAAGATATGAGTAGAAAAAAGTTACATATTATATATTTGGAAGTGTCTCCAACTACGTAGCGCTTACGCATATCTGCCCGTTTGAGTTTCGATCCTCACTCGTCGCCCTTCTTCAGACCGTAGTCAAAAGCAAACTTTCTCCAATCATGTCCATACAAATATGTGATGGCCTGCGTCTTGTAGACATACACCTCATAGACCGTGTAGGTGTTCATCAATTTGCCATTGCCATGCATAGTGAAAGACCCTTCATGCGGACACATCTGGTTAATCATTGGACGAAGTTCACAAGGTACGATCTGCATGTGAAAATTGATACAAATGTAAGAAGCGGAAGACTAAAAACAAGACTTTACTATATGCCAATTCATGCTAAACCACCGAGAATACATACCCGTAACTGCGTGAAGGAGCTACTAGAAAGGTAGATAGAGCCATAGGAGGTGTTATATGCGGGGTATGTACATGGGCCCGCCATATTCCCGCAAGCTCGGCATCGGGATGGTGAAGGAAACATGGGAGGTACTACTGGTGCGTAGCGCTGAATGTAAGTGGAAGAATTAGGTTGTGTAAAGTGCATAGTTCAGAGCAATGCAAATGTTGACAAGCGAGTGCATAACACTATGTTACAAACTGAACAGTGAAAAATTAGTGTATGATGAATATAAGCATGCTAATTTGGTGTTTCCGAATTCCAAAAAGCATTAGACGAGCCGGTGATAATATCGGACATAAATCATGGCATGTATATGTGGCTTAAGAAAATATACCCGAACCCTTGGATGGTTACGGCCCGGCTGGTCCTTGGACTTGAGCTTATATAAGCATCCGAGAAGGTGGGGCTGACAGTAACTTGGTGGCAGCCTCTGCGAGATGCCTCATCAGCAGCAGTTGCAATCCTTTTGACCAATGAAGGGTTAGCAGTTTCGATCTGCATATGAAAATTGAAGAGCAACGAGACATCAGCAGTGATATATAAAATGAATCTATGAGACAACGATGCATATAGTCTTTTGGATGTAAGTGTAAGAATAGGTGTGTGTGTTTCTGAACTATTGGTAAGCATTAGACAAAGCCGGCAATAAGCAGACAAAAATCAAATCATGTATGAGGATTAAGAAAATATACCCGCTTCTTGAAAAGGGTACCACCCAGCTGGCCCGTGGCCTTGTGCTTGAGGAGGTTTTCAGAAGATGGTGGCGGCACCATCGTCTTCACAGCAGCCTCATCAGGATCATTTTTTTATCCATTTGAGTAGAGGCACAGAAGTTTCATCCTGCATATGAATAGCAACAGAACTCATCATTGATATTTAATAAATCTATGAGATAGACTGATGCAAATAGTGCGGGTGTAAGTGGAAGAATAGGGTTGTGCATAGAGAACAGTTGACAACAATGCAAATGATACAAAAGAAGCCAATGGAAATCAACGGTTCATATCTTGGATGAGACAGTGAAAAGTGAAAAATTAGTGTATGATGATTGTAAGCAAACGCAGTGTTTCTGAACTTTTGGTAAGCATTAGACAAAGCCAACGGTAATTAAACAGAGATAATAATGAAATCATGTATGTGGATTAAGAAAATATACCAGATTCATTAAAAGGTCACCACCCAGCTGGCCCATGGCCTCGTGCTTGTAGAGGTTTTCGGAAGATGGTGCCGGCACCATCGTCCTCACAGCAGCCTCATTAGCCTCATTTTGCATCCACTTGAGTAAAGGCGCAGCAGTTTCAGCCTGCATAAGAATGGGAACAGATCTCAGCAGTGATCTTGAATGACTCTGAGACAGACTGATGCATATAGTGCTGGATGTAAGTGGAAGGGTATGGCCGTGTATGGACAACAGTTCACAACAATGCAAGGGTGTGTTCGGTTCTGAAACAGCGTGGAATGGAATGGAATGGTTCCATTTCAGAGGAATGGAATGGTTAAATTTTTGTTCGGTTGGGATAAATGGAGAGCGAAGAGATCGAGGTTAAACTAACCATTTGTCTCAAAATTGTAATTAACAATTGCAAATGACATTTTAATCTCAAAGTCGTAATTAACAGCGCCTAATGGTGCTCTTTTAATCTAAAAATCGTAATTAACATCATTTTTTGTTGGGTTAGGGGAACTGGAGTAGATGAATATTACTGTATGACGATTGTAAGCAAACGAATTTGGTGTTTCTAAACTTTTGGCTTCGAGATCTTATGGGTTTCAACTCTAGCCTACCCCAACTTGTTTGGGACTGAAAGGCTTGGTTGTTGTTGTTGTTGTTGTAAACTTTTGGCAAGCATAGAAAAAACCGACAATAAACAGAGAAAAATCAAGGCATGTTTTGTGGATTAAGAAAATATACCATATTCATTAAAAGATCACCACCACTGGCGCGTGGCCTTGTGCTTGTAGAGGCATTTAGAAGATGGGGGCGGCATCAACATACCGGCAGCTTTGATCACCGCAGTTTTGAACTTCCTTTTGAGTAAAGGCCCTAAAGTTTCGATCGCATATGAATAGCAAAACAAAAGGCAGACCTCAGCAGTGATATTGAATTACTGTATGAGATAGACTGATGCATATAGTGGATGCTCTTAGCCTTTTGCAGCGTGAACACTAGCTATGGACAGACAAAAAACTAGTTAACTCAGCTTTGTCTAGATATGAATGTACTACCACCATCCAAAAGCTTAAGCCTTATTTATTTTTGAGAAATCAAAACAAGCAAAGTTTGACCAAAATTTTAGAACATTCTATCAACAAATATAATACTGTGTAGATATCGTAGGAAAATATATTTTATTATCTATTTAATGATATTAATTTTGTATTTTGCATGTTACTGATTTTTGGTAAAAGCTTAGTCAAACATGGTATAGTTTGACTTTCTAAAAATAATATAAGCCCAAAGCTTTGGGATGGAGGCGATAGTATCTAGAGCTAAAACACATCTAGATACATCCGTATCTACGAGATAGTTGAGTCAATTAATTTGGATGCTGAGGGAGTATCAGATTCAGACTACATCATGGTAAGTTGGTTAAAAAATTACCCTGGGCGGTCCCCGCCCAGCTCGGCGATGGCATTTCGCTTCTTGTGCTGCAGATCGGGCCATGCTCCCGCAGCAGGTGGGCGCTATTCTCGTTCCCCATAGCCTCGGCCACGGAACATGGAGGTACCAACCTGATACGAGAGAATATAGAGCATGGTGTCACAGAGGCTTTACGCACAAACACCCGAAGACATGTGCTACTTTAAGCATATTCCGAACGAGGAACAGATTGAGGATGCAGAGAGACACTTAAAAGGTAAAGAGTGGATAAGCAAACGGAGTACACCGCGGGTGCGGGGACGCAGCTCGAGGCTCAGCCAACTACCCACATGCGTGGTGGCCTTACGCTCCATTGCCCCCACCGCCGAGGTCTTACCTTTCTGTACAAGCCGACAAAAGATACGGTGAGGATCAGCGAAACTACAAAGGTTGCAAATGTCGACAAATAAAGGAAGAACACCCCAATCCAAGCAAAGGTAGACCCCGCCCCCACCCCCATCAATCACTCCCAGCTCGAGGGTGACCAGAAAGACACCCCTTCGCCCGAATAGGAAAGAGATGCGCAAGATATCGAGGAGAGGAAAAAGAACCGATCTCGAGAAAGGAAAGAACATTACTAGTCCTACCTAATCCGCTTGGTCTAGATGCAGCTTGCCCCTCCAAGCTGGATGCCTGGACGGTGGAGGCGAAAGGAGGGGATCGAGCTAGCGGCTTGCATCCGTCGGCAATCGGCACTCGATCGGGAGAGAAGGGGTGCTACATAAAGGGGAGGGGTAACATATTTTATTACACGGTGAACTTATCGATGTGACTAGTCATTACATGTCTCACTGAAACTAGGGCCCATAGCGTGGCACCCCAAATTCACTTGAAGCTGCACGGCAGGACGCATTGGCGCGTCAATAAACCCCTGATAGTAGAGGTGAAATGAAAAATTTCACAAAAATTCGAAATTAAAGCACACAGCCACGCGCCAAGCACGCGGCTGTTCCTTCCTCTTCCTCGGTTCCTCCTCCCTATCCGAAAAAACCCCAAATCCCAAGCTCAAACCAAAAAAAAAACAAATCCCACTGGCCGCCATGCATGTCCTCGTTAACCCGCCGGAGATCGTTCCCGGACGATGCGGACCCCCGCCCCGAGATCCGAATTCCGTCCACCTCGAGGCACTGCGTGCTGTCTCGCAGCAGCGGCTTGAGGGCGCTGAAGAGGAAGTTCCGCCGGAAAGTGCTCATGGCAACCGTGCAAGCTCACCGGCGTGCTGCATCCCGAGAGGAACTGGTCAAAGCTTTGCTATTCGCCACACACAAAAAATTGCGGGCCAAGATCTGGTCAAAGCTTCGTCGATGGCTTGCCGCGAGAGGCTTGGAGTCCAGAGTCAATAAACTAGCTGCTCGAGGATCAAGGGCGGTTTACACGGATTCATATTAACTAACTCAAGTTTGTTAGTCTAGTTAACAAATGCATCTAGATACATCCATATCTAGACAGAATTGAGTCAATTAATATGAATCAGAGGGGAGTACCTGAAAGTGTTTCATGCTACCAACTAATGCGCTGGCAGGAATCGCTGTAGAAGTAATTGTGCTACTACTCATACGATGAACTGATTGTGTGGGTGTCGAATTTTGCAACGCGATCATCCACTGAATGCTTAATCTAGCGCCAAAGGCGTACAAATCATAACATACTACAGCACCAGAACATAAGAGTACGAATCATAAAGTAGCTCAACATTTTGCATCAGGGTTGGGTGGTCCTGAGACTACCGGGACGCCCCTGACGATCTCCGGGTGTGCATCCTCTTCAACGCAAAGCTGTGTACTCGGTCCACGGCCTCCTTCTGTAGGCTGGATAATCTCAGGTGCAGGACCTTCGTCTATGAGAGGCTCGTCATCAGTACCATCCACAGGTGCATCAGGCCTGGGTGGTCTTGACACTACCGGGACGCCCCTAATGATCTCCGGGCGTGCATCCACTTCAACGCAAAGCTGTGTACTCGGTCCACGGCCTCCTTCTGTAGGCTGGATAATCTCAGGTGTAGGACCTTCGTCTATGAAAGGCTCGTCATCAGTACCATCCACAGGTGCATCAAACTGAGATTCATCTTCAAATCTCCCATCAAACTGAGAGACCTCTTCAACTCTATGCTTCTGCAATTAGTACATCAACCGATTAGACAAACATCTAAGGGATGCAACCTGAACAAATGCCGTTTTACATATTTACCTTCTCATCTGGCACAACACATGTCCCAGAGCTGAAACCCGTTTCCTGAAGCAAGCGCTTTTTCTCTCCTTCCCGTCCATCCATCTGCAACAAGTTAAATTTGAGTACAGAACCTTGCACAACAATGCAAACTATTGATTGAAACAGCGGCAGCATCAATATAAATAATTAACTACATATGCCAGCACACATACAGTGTGAGCAAGATCTGCTTCTCCTGCTAAAGGATCATTATATGGTTCACCATGCTAAACCCGCCTAACATATGTGCGGTCCATCCCAAAAATGTGTAAATGATCTGCCACTACAGGGTGAGGCCTCTTCTCACCATTCATACATGTGCAGCGCGGGCAATACACGTCCAGGTTGTGACCTTCATGAGCTCTAATAAACCCCATAAAGGGTTGAACACCATTTATATATGAAGGGGAACATAAGTGTCCATGCAGTATCCAAGTTCTGTCCATCTGTTTAATTATGAGATACAGTGGTTGGTGATTAATTTAAGGCGAAGTAGGAAATGTATATTCATCGAGTACAAAACTATACTACATGATTATGCATTTCAGCAATCATGTCGAGTACAAAACAAAAAATGCCCATCGACATTTTAGCAAACAGATCGTGTACAAAACTCTGCCATGGCATTTCAGCAAATTAACGGATCGAGTGCAGAACTGACTCTATATGCCCACGCAAATGAACAAATTGATCGATGACAAATCGAGCGGAAAACTATAAAGTGCCAATTAGTTCGAGCATACTGACGAATTTTTTTAGCAGCATCAAGAAAATATAAATCGTTAGGCCATCTTGCCCGATACATGATTGAGCTAGAGATAGCAGCCCTACCGTGGATCAACTTGACCGCCGGTGCGTCTCGAGAAGAACGACGGGGAGGGGAAGCTTCTTCTTCGCACGGACGGGACGGAAGCTCTTCGCACGGACGGGGATAAGTTGTGTAGGGGTGGGTGGGGGGTCATGCGGCCGGGCCGCCGGGGTGATAATTAAGGTCGGTAGGTGGCGTTTAATGGAGTTGCGTGTGTAATTTGCCGTGCACAAGGTTGAGGAATAGGCGGTTCCCTTTGCCGCGCGCACAATTCAAACTATCCTGCCCATGTAGTTTAAATTCGCCATATTTTCGTTAAATCGACATAAAGTCATGTGAGTGGGGGAAAATTAGCAAAGTTGCTTGAAAAATAGTAAAACTCTGGAATTATCCTTTAAATATGCTCTACTTCGTGTGGAAATCGGGGTGTGGAAGCATGTTGAGCTGTTTTATTTGTACTTTCTTCATTAAAACTCCCATTTTATGCACTTTGGATGGAAAGAAATCATTTGTACATAAATTTTGATAACGCCATTTGCAAACACTAATTGTTTTACATGCCAAGATGCACCCATCCACCAAATATATATGGGGCAAAAGTTTATCACAATCTAGCAGATATGCACAATTAGTGAGGGACCCCTTTTGATTTTGTGCAATTTCCACTAATTAGGTAGAGAGAAGGGGTTAATTAATTAGGCCATGTTAGGGGTTATGTGTTTTAGATTAGGTTGTGTGGATTCAAATACAACTTCTTTATTTGTGTGCTATGATTAATCAAAACTAGATTGATCGACTGCGCACACATTATTAGAGGCGCATGCCTTTGCGCACAAAGTGCATGTGTGTGTTGTTGGCCACCAATTAACGAGAGAGAGAGAGAGAGACAGAGAGAGAGAGGTAGAGAGAGATCTACATACGAGAGAGCGATTGAAATCCCCAAATTAAACACATATATATATGCATGGCACATTTAATTTAATTAGAGGACCGCGAGCTAAGGCACCCCTGGCCTGCTTGATGCACAATTAAGTGTCATTGGCCTATATATAGGGTTTAATTAGGGTTTAGGGTTTAGGGTTAGGAGGTTAGGGTTTAGGGTCTAGGGTCTAGGGTTTAATGTTTATGGTGTTTAGGGGTTTAGGGATTAGGGATTAGGGTTTATTTAATTAGGGTTTAAGGTTTATGGATCATCGATCGAGTGCGCACACACACATTATTAGAGGCACACGCGCCTTTGCGCATAAAGTGCATGTGTATATGTGTGTGTTTTTTTGGCCAACAACGATATATAGATGATCGAGAGAGAGAGAGATTGAATTCCCCAAGAATATGTTCAAATATATATTAAAATATATGCACGAATGCATGCATGGTAGGCCATGCATGCACACTAATTATATATATATTATGAGGAAACTTAATCAAATGTGTTTTCATTCGAGAGAACTTGTCAAAATTCAAGTTAATTAATTTATCATCGATAATTATATAATTAATTAATGAATCTCAGGGAGATGTTATACAACATATGATCGATATAGGCCATGTCATATATATTAATTGGTGTTAATCTACCGTTTAATTTGCTAGCTAGCTGCTATATATAGATCGAGCATGTTTTTATTAGATCGGGTTATAGCTAGCTAGTATAGTTTAGGGTTATGTGTTTTAATGAACTAGGGTTTGATTAGCTAGGGGTTAGTTATATATATGGTTTAGGGTTAATGCATGGCACATTTAATTTAACTAGAGGACCGCGATCTAGGCACCCCTGGCCTGCTTGATGCACAATTAAGTATCGTTGGCCTATATATAGGGTTTAATTAGGGTTTAGGGTTAGCTAGGGTTTAGGGTTTAGGGTTTAGTGTTTAGGGTGTTTAGCTAGGGTCTAGGGTTTAGTTTAGGGTGTTTAGGGTCTTGGGTTTAGGGTTTAATTAGTATTTAGGGTGTTTAGGGTTTAGGGTTTAGGGTTTAGTGTTTACGGTGTTTAGGGTCTAGGGTTTAGGGTTTAGTGTTTAGGGTGTTTAGGGTCTAGGGTTTAGTGTTTAGGGTGTTTAGGGTTTAGGGGAGTTTTAGGGTTGTTTAAGGTTTAGGGATCATCGATCGAGTGTGCACACACATTATTAGAGGCACCCCGCGCCTTTGCGCATAAAGTGCATGCATATATATGTACGTGTGTGTTTTTTGCCACCAACAACGATATATAGATGATCGAGAGAGAGAGATTGAAATCCCCTAGAATATGTTCAAATATATATTAAAATTGATATAGGCCATGTATATTTTAATTGGTGTTAATCTACGGTTTGCTAGCTAGCTGCTATATATAGAGCATGTTTTTATTAGATCGGGTTATAGCTAGCTAGTACAGTTTAGGGTTATGTGTTTTAATTAAGTAGGGTTGATTAGCTAGGGTTAGTTACATATATATGGTTTAGGGTTAATGCATGGCACATTTAATTTAATTAGAGGACCGCGAGGCACCCCCTGGCCTGCTCGATGCACGTACAATTAAATGTCCTTGGCCTATACATAGGGTTTAATTAGGGTTTAGGGTTAGCTAGGGCAGATGGTTAGGGTTAGGGTTAGGGTTTAGGGTCTAGGGTCTTGGGTTTAGTGTTTAGGGTGTTTAGGGTTTAGGGATTAGGGATTAGGGATTTAGGGTTTTAGGGTTGTTTAAGGTTTAGGGATCATCGATCGAGTGCGCACACACATTATTAGATCGAGGCACCCGCTCTTTTACGCATAAAGTGCATGCGTATATATGTGTGTTTTTTGGGCCACCAACGATATATAGATGATCGAGAGAGAGATTGAAATCCCCAAGAATATGTTCAAATATACATTAAAATATATGCACGAATGCATTGTAGGCCATGCATGCACACTAATTATATATATATTATGAGGCAACTTAATCAAATGTGTTTTCATTCGAGAGAACTTGTCAAAATTCAAGTTAATTAATTTATCACGATTATTATATAATTAATTAATGAATCTCAGGGATATGTTATACAACATGATCGATATAGGCCATGTATATTTTAATTGGTGTTAATCTACGGTTTGCTAGCTAGCTGCTATATATAGAGCATGTTTTTATTAGATCGGGTTATAGCTAGCTAGTATAGTTTAGTGTTATGTGTTTTAATTAAGTAGGGTTGATTAGCTAGGGTTAGTTACATATATATGGTTTAGGGTTAATGCATGGCACATTTAATTTAATTAGAGGACCGCGAGGCACCCCCTGGCCTGCTCGATGCACGTACAATTAAGTGTCGTTGGCCTATACATAGGGTTTAATTAGGGTTTTAGGGTTAGCTAGGGTTTAGGGTTAGGGTTAGGGTTTAGGGTCTAGGGTTTAGGGTCTAGGGTTTAGGGTTAGCTAGGGTTTAGGGTTAGGGTTAGGGCTAGGGTTAGGGTTAGGGTTAGGGTTAGGGTTAGGGTTTAGGGTTTAGGGTTTAGTGTTTAGGGTGTTTAGGGTTTAGGGATTAGGGATTATTAGGGATTAGGGATTTAAGATTTTAGGGGTTGTTTAAGGTTTAGGGATCATCGATTGAGTGCGCACACACATTATTAGAGGCACCCGCGCGCGCCTTTACGCATAAAGTGCATGCGTATATATGTGTGTTTTTTGGGCCACCAACGATATATAGATGATCGAGAGAGAGAGATCGAGATTGAAATCCCCAAGAATATATATGTTCAAATATACATTAAAATATATGCACGAATGCATTGTAGGCCATGCATGCACACTAATTATATATATATATTATGAGGCAACTTAATCAAATGTGTTTTCATTCGAGAGAACTTGTCAAAATTCAAGTTAATTAATTTATCACGATAATTATATAATTAATTAATGAATCTCAGGGATATGTTATACAACATGATCGATATAGGCCATGTATATTTTAATTGGTGTTAATCTACGGTTTGCTAGCTAGCTGCTATATATAGAGCATGTTTTTATTAGATCGGGTTATATCTAGTATAGTTTAGGGTTATGTGTTTTAATTAAGTAGGGTTGATTAGCTAGGGTTAGTTACATATATATGGTTTAGGGTTATTGCATGGCGCATTTAATTAATTTAATTAGAGGAACGCGAGGCACCCCTGGGCTGCTCGATGCACAATTAAGTGTCGTTGGCCTATACATAGGGTTTAATTAGGGTTTAGGGTTAGCTAGGGCAGATGGTTAGGGTTAGGGTTAGGGTTTAGGGTCTAGGGTCTTGGGTTTAGTGTTTAGGGTGTTTAGGGTTTAGGGATTAGGGATTAGGGATTTAGGGTTTTAGGGTTGTTTAAGGTTTAGGGATCATCGATCGAGTGCGCACACACATTATTAGATCGAGGCACCCGCTCTTTTACGCATAAAGTGCATGCGTATATATGTGTGTTTTTTGGGCCACCAACGATATATAGATGATCGAGAGAGAGATTGAAATCCCCAAGAATATGTTCAAATATACATTAAAATATATGCACGAATGCATTGTAGGCCATGCATGCACACTAATTATATATATATTATGAGGCAACTTAATCAAATGTGTTTTCATTCGAGAGAACTTGTCAAAATTCAAGTTAATTAATTTATCACGATTATTATATAATTAATTAATGAATCTCAGGGATATGTTATACAACATGATCGATATAGGCCATGTATATTTTAATTGGTGTTAATCTACGGTTTGCTAGCTAGCTGCTATATATAGAGCATGTTTTTATTAGATCGGGTTATAGCTAGCTAGTATAGTTTAGGGTTATGTGTTTTAATTAAGTAGGGTTGATTAGCTAGGGTTAGTTACATATATATGGTTTAGGGTTAATGCATGGCACATTTAATTTAATTAGAGGACCGCGAGGCACCCCCTGGCCTGCTCGATGCACGTACAATTAAGTGTCGTTGGCCTATACATAGGGTTTAATTAGGGTTTTAGGGTTAGCTAGGGTTTAGGGTTAGGGTTAGGGTTAGGGTTAGGGTTTAGGGTCTAGGGTTTAGGGTCTAGGGTTTAGGGTTAGCTAGGGTTTAGGGTTAGGGTTAGGGCTAGGGTTAGGGTTAGGGTTAGGGTTAGGGTTAGGGTTTAGGGTTTAGGGTTTAGTGTTTAGGGTGTTTAGGGTTTAGGGATTAGGGATTATTAGGGATTAGGGATTTAAGATTTTAGGGGTTGTTTAAGGTTTAGGGATCATCGATCGAGTGCGCACACACATTATTAGAGGCACCCGCGCGCGCCTTTACGCATAAAGTGCATGCGTATATATGTGTGTTTTTTGGGCCACCAACGATATATAGATGATCGAGAGAGAGAGATCGAGATTGAAATCCCCAAGAATATATATGTTCAAATATACATTAAAATATATGCACGAATGCATTGTAGGCCATGCATGCACACTAATTATATATATATATTATGAGGCAACTTAATCAAATGTGTTTTCATTCGAGAGAACTTGTCAAAATTCAAGTTAATTAATTTATCACGATAATTATATAATTAATTAATGAATCTCAGGGATATGTTATACAACATGATCGATATAGGCCATGTATATTTTAATTGGTGTTAATCTACGGTTTGCTAGCTAGCTGCTATATATAGAGCATGTTTTTATTAGATCTGGTTATATCTAGTATAGTTTAGGGTTATGTGTTTTAATTAAGTAGGGTTGATTAGCTAGGGTTAGTTACATATATATGGTTTAGGGTTAATGCATGGCGCATTTAATTAAAGGACCGCGAGGCACCCCTGGGCTGCTCGATGCATAATTAAGTGTCGTTGGCCTATACATAGGGTTTAATTAGGGTTTAGGGTTAGCTAGGGCAGATGGTTAGGGTTAGGGTTAGGGTTTAGGGTCTAGGGTCTAGGGTTTAGTGTTTAGGGTGTTTAGGGTTTAGGGATTATGGATTTAGGGTTTTAGGGTTGTTTAAGGTTTAGGGATCATCGATCGAGTGCGCACACACATTATTAGATCGAGGCACCCGCGCCTTTACGCATAAAGTGCATGCGTATATGTGTGTGTTTTTTGGGCCACCAACAATATATAGATGATCGAGAGAGAGATTGAAATCCCCAAGAATATGTTCAAATATACATTAAAATATATGCACGAATGCATTGTAGGCCATGCATGCACACTAATTATATATATATTATGAGGCAACTTAATCAAATGTGTTTTCATTCGAGAGAACTTGTCAAAATTCAAGTTAATTAATTTATCACGATAATTATATAATTAATTAATGAATCTCAGGGATATGTTATACAACATGATCGATATAGGCCATGTATATTTTAATTGGTGTTAATCTACGGTTTGCTAGCTAGCTGCTATATATAGAGCATGTTTTTATTAGATCGGGTTATAGCTAGCTAGTATACTTTAGGGTTATGTGTTTTAATTAAGTAGGGTTGATTAGCTAGGGTTAGTTACATATATATGGTTTAGGGTTAATGCATGGCACATTTAATTTAATTAGAGGACCGCGAGGCACCCCTGGCCTGCTCGATGCATAATTAAGTGTCGTTGGCCTATACATAGGGTTTAATTAGGGTTTAGGGTTAGCTAGGGTTTAGGGTTAGGGTTAGGGTTAGGGTTAGGGTTTAGGGTCTAGGGTTCAGGGTTTAGTGTTTAGGGTGTTTAGGTTTAGGGATTAGGGATTAGAGATTTAAGGTTTTAGGGTTGTTTAAGGTTTAGGGATCATCGATCGAGTGCGCACACACATTATTAGAGGCACCCGCGCCTTTACGCATAAATTGCATGCATATATATGTGTGTTTTTGCCCACCAACGATATATAGATGATCGAGAGAGAGAGATTGAAATCCCCAAGAATATGTTCAAATATACATTAAAATATATGCACGAATGCATGGTAGGCCATGCATGCACACTAATTATATATATATTATGAGGCAACTTAATCAAATGTGTTTTCATTCGAGAGAACTTGTCAAAATTAGAGTTAATTAATTTATCACGATAATTATATAATTAATTAATGAATCTCAGGGATATGTTATACAACATGATCGATATAGGCCATGTATATATTAATTGGTGTTAATCTAAGGTTTGCTAGCTAGCTGCTATATATAGAGCATGTTTTTATTAGATCGGGTTATAGCTAGTATACTTTAGGGTTATGTGTTTTCATTAAGTAGGGTTGATTAGCTATGGTTAGTTACATATATATGGTTTAGGGTTAATGCATGGCACATTTAATTTAATTAGAGGACCGCGAGGCACCCCTGGCCTGCTTGATGCACAATTAAGTGTCGTTGGCCTATATATAGGGTTTAATTAGGGTTTAGGGTTAGGGTTAGGGTTTAGGGTATAGGGTTTAGTGTTTAGGGTGTTTAGGGTTTAGGGATTAGGGATTAGGGTTTTAGGGTTGTATAAGGTTTAGGGATCATCGATCGAGTGCGCACACACATTATTAGAGGCACCCGCGCCTTTGCGCATAAAGTGCATGCGTATAGTTTAGGGTTATTTGTTTTAATTAAGTAGGGTTTGATCAGCTAGGGTTAGTTACATATATATGGTTTAGGGTTAATGCATGGCACATTACATATAGTTTAAATCTCAAGAATGTTTATACATGACAGGCCATATGTGCAAAGGAATTTTTTCCCTGTGAACTTGTCAAAATTCAAGTTTATCAGTGCCAATGGAAACTAGTCCAAAAAATTACATAGAGGACCAAAAGTACTAGACAATAACTAATAGAACCTGCAACTTTACAAAAAGGACCCCAAAACATATAGAAGAAAATCAATCGAGTCCTTCTCGACCGCACATCAGATCTCTGCTCCGCATCCTTTCCAGCAACTCCGTCGCCAGGGATGCACCACTTGGGACGGTGTCGCCGGTAGTCGCCAGGACGAAGGAGAAGAAGGGCCTCAGCAACGGCATATTGGCTCTGAGAAGGGCCGCTGAAAGGCCAAGATGTGCACGGGCAAGACGGATGACGCCGTCGTATGCCCCGAGCTTGTGAACTTTAGCAGCTTGACTTCCCCATTGGCCAGATCTGAAGCACTGACCAAAGCAAGCCTCACCGTTAGCGCCATCACATTGATGGCACCAGATCGGGGTTTGGCCGGCAAGATCCGCCAGATTCACCATAGGCCAGATCTGAAGCCGATGACGAGATCCCCGACTCCATTGCGCCATTCTGCTCATGGGAAACACTGGATCTAAGCTTACAACAACACTAACTCCCTCAGATCCAAATTAGCTGACTCAACTTTGCTTATCTAAATATGGATGTATCCACACATGTTTTTACTCTAGATACATACACGTCTAAGGAAAGTTGAATCAATTAATTTAGTTCGGAGGGTGTACAATATACAGAGAGAAGTCGGCCTCGTCTCCGGCCGGCGAGGCCGCCGGAGAGAAGGGGGAGAGGAGCCGGGGGAGTGGGAGAGACTCGAGAGAGAAAGAGAAGAGGAAGAAATGAGAGCTCCCTGGGGAAGAACATTATTTTTGTCATTCTGCTCGTAGCTTGAAACTGAAAATTTCGGCCGCGCGCCAAATCATCCCGCCGCATCCATTCGAAAATCCCGTGACCAGTTTTACCCTTTTAACCCTGGTCCGGAAGGTACAACCCACCGACCATGGAGGGCTCATTCGGTAACAATGAAATATCTTGCCTAGATCCCGAACCCTCCCCACAGGCCCACACCCACCCACCAACCATTCGCCCCATTAGCTCAAAAATACTCTCACACGCCAAAGCTCTGACTCTCTACAGTACTAGATCTGCTTCGCCGCCGGCATACTCCTCCACAGCGTAGCCTTGATCGTGTTGGCTGTCCACCCACCTGATCCGCTCCCCCGCCGCCCTCGTCACCGACGGATCTGCTTCACCGACGACCTCGCCACCGACGGATCTGCTTCACCGCCGACCTCGCCACCGACGGATCTGCTTCACCGCCGACCTCGCCACCGACTACCTCGGCGCAGCGGCTGTATCAACTTCACCGAATCCCTTGCCAGCCAACCAGATCTGCTTCACTAACGCCCGCTTCTACTGAAACAGGGTCGATTCATCGTCTCCCGCGTTCGCCGCCGCTGGAATGCAAGTTGCCGCCCCCATCCACCCCGCCGCAGCTTGGTTAGTACGCTGGCCTGTTAGATCGCGGTGTTTCTTTAGCCATGTTTTGTGTAGTTATTTGCAGATCTCATATGCCGTTAACTTTCTTGATGTGTTGCTTCGCATGAAGTTTGTTTAAATATTGTACAGTACAAAAGCATTATCCGGTCGCTACCATCCTGTTTATTCTACTGACACCTGTGTGCATCCACATATTTATAGCCTTATACCCATTCATTTGCTGCCAACTATTTTTGTACTGCATGCTATTGTCGCACTGCTTTTATAGTCATGCTATGGGCATTTCCAATCTGCTTGTTCTTATACCACATCATTAGCTCACCGCTAGCTGCTAGCTGTTTTCTCGTGTCTGCTATTCTCACACTGCTTTTATAATCATGCTATGTGCATTTCCAATCTGCTTGCTCTTATACCTCGTCTTTAGCTTATATAGTTATTGCTGCGTGCATGTCTGGTCTTTGTATTATCGTAGACTGACTTGTCAATGTTATTTTTCCTAGGGATTGATCATGCGAACCACTTATTAGAACATCCAACATTAACAATGGGACGCTAGGGAAGGTTGGAATCTGAGTTCTTGGTTGGTAATTTTGGCGCTTTACTTCCGTTATTATCTATAACCTATATGCATTGTTCCTTATGCAAGAGATTAACACTTGGAACCCTGCCATAGCAATGCCATTCATGCTTTACTATGTTTCTGCCTATTTGATATGCTTGTCTTGGAGAAACTGCGAAGGTGATTTGAACCTGACATTTGGTCATTCTTAATGCCAGTTTACTTTATGTGGAAAACCTTGGCATTACCCTACTCTAAATCTGAATGTCTGAAATTCGTATCTCATGCAAAGCAACATCTAGTTGGTTTTAATCTGATATCTGGTAAATATTGGCTTATTCATTTGGCAGCTCAAGTTTTTTGTTATTTGAAACCAGCTGACTTGGTCTTAAATGTGATATCTAAACACAGATTAAGGACAATGGAGCAGGAGGATTAGCATTTCACTTGATGGCTGAACCTAAAATGACAGGCATGTTGACCACGACTAGTGCACGCAAGAGAAGGACTGCAGCGAGCGATTATGTGCTTAGTACATGCATCTTATCTTATCTTGTGCTTATTTCTGCTACATGTTGTTATCTGATCTCTACATTGCGTAATACATGTTTGAATAGTTAATTGTTGTAACTATGTTTGCAATGTTACCAGAATGCAGTTTTAATGAAGCAGTCATCATTAGAAGATAGTCGCCAAAAAAGGATCTGTAGCGACTCGTGCAACATTATGATGTAAGTTTGTGCTTAGTACAAGTTCCATACATTGTCTTATTTATGCAACTTGTTATTATCTTATATCTACATTGCATAATAAATGTTTGCATAGTTCATCGTTTAACTCTTTTTGCATTATAATCATAATGAAGTTGTGATGAAGCAATCTTCATTAGAAGTGAGGCCCACAAAAAGTTCGATATTTCTTCTGATGCATCTTCTCATAGCCGTCAACCTAGACCATTGCTTTCATCAAACAGTAAATATCTCAAGGCTGTACTTTATAAAAGACATGGTATTGCTGCTTTAAGATCTGTAGCTGATATGTTGACAAAGAGTACACAAGATTCAATCAAGGCGATTGCCAAATGTCAACGTGTTATTGATGATGCTAATAGAAGTCCTCAATGATTCTATGTAATTTTTTTATTTGGGCACATTAATTGCCTTGTAATTTTCCTACTTGTTTTATTTGTGTATGTAATTGTGTGTATCATTGATATCAGATTTTAGGCTCATGAAATTTAATGCAAGTTGACTAGTCAAACAAGTAGGGCACTACAACAGATTGGGCCGGCCCACTTACAGTAGTGTGGGACCCACTTTCATTTTGGGCCAGCCCACTTCTTTAGTAGGCCGGCCCGGTTACACGATAGTGGGATCCACATGCTTATAGGGCCGGCCCACTATCTTGTTGGGCCAGCCCATTTGCTATATGGTGGTCCCACATGGTAAATGGGCCGGCCCTTTAACAGGAAGGTGGGACCCACCTGTGTTTTTGGCCCGTCCACTATCTTGTTGGGCCGGCCCACTTGCTATATGGTGGACCCCACATACTAAATGGGCCGGCCTTTTAACTGGAAAGTGGGACCCACCTGTGTTTTTGGCCCGGCCCACTATCTTGTTGGGCCGGCCCACTTGCTATATGGTGGACCCCACATACTAAATGGGCCGGCCTTTTAACAGGAAGGTGGGACCCACCTGTGCTTTTGGCCCGGCCCACTATCTTGTTGGGCCGGCCCACTTGCTATATGGTGGACCCCACACACCAAATGGGCCGGCCCTTTAACAGGAAAGTGGGACCCACTTGTGTTTTTGGCCCGGCCCACTATCTTGTTGGGTCGGCCCACTTGCTATATGGTGGACCCCACATACTAAATGGGCCGACCTTTTAACTGGAAAGTGGGACCCACCTGTGTTTTTGGCCCGGCCCACTTGCTATATGGTGGACCCCACACACTAAATGGGCCGGCCCTTTAACAGGAAAGTGGGACCCACCTGTGTTTTGGCCCGGCCCACTTGCTTCTTGGGCCGGCCCAGTTGCTGTAAGGTGGACCCCACATGTTAAATGGGCCGGCCCATTTAAGTTTTGACCAGTCAACCTTAGAGGTTAGGCCCGGCCCACGTAACTAATGGACCAGCCCAGCTATATAGTTGACCGGTCAAACTATGTCAGCTGGCCCGGCCCGCTTAAGACGTGGCAGGCCTCGTGTGGGCCTACCATCTACCACGGGGTTTCAGCCGGTTAACGCCGTTAATCGCGATTAACGGCGTCTGCCACGTGTCAGTTTGCATGACGTCAGCAGCCAACGGGCTCCCGGAAACACTTGCGCAACGGTCCGATTTTCCGTGGCGGAAGGGCGCCCAAGCGCGACGGACCGAAAAAAACGTCGTTGGACTTTGCCTGACGCAGTTTCCACAACAGAACCCATATCGTCGGGTTAGGCCCATAGGCGACGAAAAATACCCCTTAGCGGACGATTTTGAGACGTTGTCTATCAGAACTTTTCTTGTAGTGATTTTAGAGTGACTAAGAAGGATCCATGCTTACCTTTTCATTTTCATATTCTGAACTTGTTTAAATCTTTGCCAAACCTAGGATTGACCAAAAGTTTCAAATGGGCATAAAATTCAAAAAAAATCATAAAAATGAAAAACCAAAGCATATAGTCTTCGTATGTCATATAACAAGCATTCAAGTTGATAAATTAATAAGGTTTGGACATATTGAAGCCATACAAATCATGTATCTACCCCTAACCCTAAACTCGGTCGATCTTATGAAGTCTAGCATGAAGAGAAGTCGTTTTGGGTTTCAAACATGGAAATTTCAAGGACACACATCCCAAAAGCTTCATTTTAGAGTGACTAAGAAGGATCCATGCTTACCTTTTCAATTCATGTTATAAACTTGTTTAAATCATGGTCAACCCTAGGATTTGACCAAGATTCAAATGGGTAGAAAAATAAAAAAATCAGAAAAATGAAAAACCAAAGTACATATAGTCTTCTTATGTCATATATATAGTAAGCATTAAAATTGATAAACAAGGTCTAGACATATATTCAAACCAGACAACTCGTGTATATGTCTACCCCTAACCCTAAACTCTGTCTTATGAAGTCAATCATGAAGAGAAGTGGTTTTGGGTTTCAAACATGGAAATTTCAAGAACCTCCCAAAAGCTTTATTTTAGAGTGACTAAGAAGGATCCATGCTTACCTTTTCATTTTCATGTGTTTTAAACTTGCTTAAATCTTGGTCAAACCTAGGATTTGACCAAGATTCAAATGGGCATAAACATTCAAAAAAAATCAAAAAATGAAAACCAAAGCACATAGCCTAGCTTCTTATGTCATATATATATACAGTAAGCATTCAAGTTGATGAACAAGGTCTAGACATATTCAAAACATAAAAGCATGTATCTACCCCCTAACCCTTAACTATGTCTTATGAAGTCAAGCATGAAGAGAAATGGTTTTGGGTTTCAAACATGGAAATTTCAAAAACATCCCAAAAGCTTAATTTTAGAGTGACTAAGAAGGACCCAAGCTTAATTTCAAGAACACCCCTCGGAAATCTTCATTTTAGAGTGACTAAGAAGGATCGAGGCTTATCTTTTCATTTACATGTTTTAAACTTGTTTAAATCTTGGTCAAACCTAGGATTTGACCAAGACTCAAATGGGCCTAAAAATTCAAAAAAATCAAAAAAAAAAGAAAAACCAAAGCACATAGCCTTCTAATGTCATATATAGTAAGCAGCATTCAACTTGATGAACATGGCCGGTCTAGACATATTCATAACATAAAAAGCATGTATCTACGCCCTAACGCTTAACTCTGTCTTAATTATGAAGTCAAGCATGAAGAGAAGTGGTTTTGGGTTTCAGACATGGAAATTTCAAAAACTTCCCAAAAGCTTAATTTTAGAGGGAATAAGAAGGATCCAAGCTTACCTTTTCATTTTCATGTTTTAAGCTTGTTTAAATATTGGTCAAACATAGGATTCAAATGGGCATAAAAAATTAGAAATAAACAGAAAAAATGAAAAACCAAATAACATAGCCTTCTTATGTAATATAGTAAGCATTAGTTGATAAACAAGGTCTAGACATATTCAAACCAAAAAAAATCATGTATCTCTACCCCTAACCCTAAACTCTCGGTCTTATGAAGTCAAGCATGAAAAGAAGTGGTTTTGGGTTTCAAACATGGAAATTTCAAAAACCTCCCAAAAGCTTCATTCTAGAGTACTGTGACTAAGAAAGATCCATGATTACCTTTTCATTTTCATGTTCTAAACTTGTTTAAATCTTGGTCAAACATAGGATTTGACCAAGATTTTAATGGGCATAAAAAATTCGAAAAAAATCAAAAAATGAAAAGCCAAAGCACATATATAACCCTCTTATGTCATATAGTAACCATTCAAGTTGATAAACAAGGTCTATACATATTCAAACTAGAAAAAGCATGTATCTACCCCTAACCCTAAACTCTGTCTTACAAAGTCAAGCATGAAGAGAAGTGGTTTTGGGTTTCAAACATGGAAATTTCAAAAATCTCCCGAAAGCTTAATTTTAGAGTGAGTAAGAAGGTTTATACATGTGTTCAAACCAGACAAATCATGTATCTATCCCCTAACCATGCATAAACTTGGTCGATCTTATGAAGTCTAGCATGAAGAGAAGTCGTTTTGGGTTTCAAACATGGAAATTTCAAGAACATCCCAAAAGCTTCATTTTAGAGTGACTAATAAGGATACAAACTTGCCTTTCATTTTCATGTTTTAAACTTGTTTAAATCTTGGTCAAACCGCCTAGGATTTGACCAAGATTCAAATGGGCATACAAATTCAGAAAAAAAATCAAAAACCAATGCACATAGCATTCTTATGTCATATATATAGTAAGCATTAAAGTTGATAAACAAGGTCTAAACATATTCAAACCAGACAACTCATGTATATATCTACCCCTAACCCTAAACTTTGTCTTATGAAGTCAATCATGAAGAGAAGTGGTTTTGGGTTTCAAACATGGAAATTTCAAGAACCTCCCAAAAGCTTTATTTTAGAGTGACTAAGAAGGATCCATGCTTACCTTTTCATTTTCATGTGTTTTAAACTTGTTTAAATCTTTGTCAAACCTAGGATTTGACCAAAAGATTCAAATGGGCACAAAATTCAAAAAAAGCAGAAAAATGAAAAACCAAAGTACATACTCTTCTTATGTCATATAGTAAGCATTCAAGTTGATGCATTAACAAGGTTTGGACATATTCAAACCATACAAATCATGTATCTACCCCTAACCCTAAACTCTGTCTTATGAAGTCAATCATGAAGAGAAGTGGTTTTGGGTTTCAAACATGGAAATTTCAAAAACCTCCCAAAAACTTCATATTAGAGTGACTAATTAAGAGGGATACAAGCTTCCCTTTTCGTTTTCATGATTTAAACGTGTTTAAATCTTTGTCAAACCTAGGATTTGACCAAGATTCTAATATATGGGCATAAAATTCAAAAAAAACAAAAAAATGAAAAACCAAAGCACATAGTCTTCTTATGTCATATAGTTAGCATTAAAGTTGATGAACAAAGTTTAGACATATTCAAACCAGACAAATCATGTATCTACCCCCTAACCCTAAACTCGGTCTTGTGAAGTCTAGCATGAAGAGAAGTCGTTTTGGGTTTCAAACGTTTAAGCCAAAAGCCCCTTTTTCAAATACTTCAAACTTATTCAAATTTGGTTCAAATTTGAAAGACATACAAGTTATAGCACACATAGTGCATACATTTTCACACATACTGCACTAGTTAGATGCTAACCCTATAGTTTGAGGCCATTTGGATGAGGTAGAAAAAATTCTTGGATTAGAATCGTGTTGTTCGAACCCCGTAGTTGGATTTTTTGAACCTTGATCTGTAGTACTGGGCAAAACCCTAGTTTAACCTATTTAATTATAGATTCGTATATCGATTTTTCTACCTTTTTATTATTACTATGCAGCACATGTGTGTTTGCCCGTCTAGCTAGTGAAACTCGGAGGAAGAGGGATCACTCGGAAGGACAGAAGAAGGGAGAGCATTATGGTGTCTCCCCTTTTTCGGGTGACGATGTTGACTATTGTGCAGGGTTTGTCAGTGAGCAGGAGGAGGTGCGAGCGAGCGAGCGAGTCGAGCGAGGCCGAGAATGAGAGAGATTTGTTTTTTTTGTGTGAGAGGGACAACCGAAGGATCCTGAAGGACCCAGAGACTTCCAATACGCATCCTGATGCGTCTTCTCTTGACAAAGAAGATGGCTGGGAGTTTGCGTACCTATTATTGCACGTGACTTGTGCTCACTGATGTGTGGGACCTCACGTGTGGGCACCACACGTAAGTGACAGACCTGTTGGTGTAAAAACTCGGTTGATTATTATAGTGCATTAGAACAAAGTTTCCTATGGATTCAAGGCAAGGAAATCCAAGTTAACTCATTTACATGACATTATTTTTTCCATCAAGCAAAGTTAACACATCTATCAATTGGTACATTTTGGAGTGACTAAGAAGGATCCATGCTTAGTTATTCGTTTTCACGTGTTAAACTTGTCTAAATCTTGGTCAAACCTAGGATTTGACCAAAAGATTCAAATGGGCATAAAATTCAGAAAAAAATAGAAAAATGAAAAACAAAAGCATAGTCTTATTATGTCATATAGTAAGCATTCAAGTTGATGAATTAACAAGGTTTGGACATATTCAAACCATACAAATCATGTATCTACCCCCTAACCCTAAACTCTGTCTTATGAAGTCTAGCATGAAGAGAAGTTGTTTTGGGTTTCAAACATGGAAATTTCAAGAACATCCCAAAAGCTTCATTTTAGAGTGACTAATAAGGATACAAACTTCCCTTTTCATTTTCATGTTTTAAACTTGTTTAAATCTTGGTCAAACCGCCTAGGATTTGACCAAGATTCAAATGGGCATACAAATTCAGAAAAAAATCAAAAACCAATGCACATAGCATTCTTATGTCATATATATGGTAAGCATTAAAGTTGATAAACAAGGTCTAGACATATTCAAACCAGACAACTCATGTATATATCTACCCCTAACCCTAAACTCTGTCTTATGAAGTCAATCATGAAGAGAAGTGGTTTTGGGTTTCAAACATGTGGAAATTTCAAGAACCTCCCAAAAGCTTTATTTTAGAGTGACTAAGAAGGATCCATGCTTACCTTTTCATTTTCATATTCTGAACTTGTTTAAATCTTTGTCAAACCTAGGATTGACCAAAAGTTTCAAATGGGCATAAAATTCATAAAAAATCATAAAAATGAAAAACCAAAGCATATAGTCTTCGTATGTCATATAACAAGCATTCAAGTTGATAAATTAATAAGGTTTGGACATATTGAAGCCATACAAATCATGTATCTACCCCTAACCCTAAACTCGGTCAATCTTATAAAGTCTAGCATGAAGAGAAGTCGTTTTGGGTTTCAAACATGGACATTTCAAGGACACACATCCCAAAAGCTTCATTTTAGAGTGACTAAGAAGGATCCATGCTTACCTTTTCAATTCATGTTATAAACTTGTTTAAATCATGGTCAACCCTAGGATTTGACAAAGATTCAAATGGGTAGAAAAATAAAATAATCAGAAAAATGAAAAACCAAAGTACATATAGTCTTCTTATGTCATATATATAGTAAGCATTAAAGTTGATAAACAAGGTCTAGACATATATTCAAACCAGACAACTCGTGTATATGTCTACCCCTAACCCTAAACTCTGTCTTATGAAGTCAATCATGAAGAGAAGTGGTTTTGGGTTTCAAACATGGAAATTTCAAGAACCTCCCAAAAGCTTTATTTTAGAGTGACTAAGAAGGATCCATGCTTACCTTTTCATTTTCATGTGTTTTAAACTTGCTTAAATCTTGGTCAAACCTAGGATTTGACCAAGATTCAAATGGGCATAAACATTCAAAAAAAAATCAAAAAATGAAAACCAAAGCACATAGCCTAGCTTCTTATGTCATATATATATATACAGTAAGCATTCAAGTTGATGAACAAGGTCTAGACATATTCAAAACATAAAAGCATGTATCTACCCCCTAACCCTTAACTATGTCTTATGAAGTCAAGCATGAAGAGAAATGGTTTTGGGTTTCAAACATGGAAATTTCAAAAACATCCCAAAAGCTTAATTTTAGAGTGACTAAGAAGGACCCAAGCTTAATTTCAAGAACACCCCTCGCAAATCTTCATTTTAGAGTGACTAAGAAGGATCGAGGCTTATCTTTTCATTTACATGTTTTAAACTTGTTTAAATCTTGGTCAAACCTAGGATTTGACCAAGACTCAAATGGGCCTAAAAATTCAAAAAAATCAAAAAAAAAGAAAAACCAAAGCACATAGCCTTCTAATGTCATATATAGTAAGCAGCATTCAACTTGATGAACATGGCCGGTCTAGACATATTCATAACATAAAAAGCATGTATCTACCCCGTAACGCTTAACTCTGTCTTAATTATGAAGTCAAGCATGAAGAGAAGTGGTTTTGGGTTTCAGACATGGAAATTTCAAAAACTTCCCAAAAGCTTAATTTTAGAGGGACTAAGAAGGATCCAAGCTTACCTTTTCATTTTCATGTTTTAAGCTTGTTTAAATATTGGTCAAACATAGGATTCAAATGGGCATAAACAATTAGAAATAAACAGAAAAAAATGAAAAACCAAATAACATAGCCTTCTTATGTAATATAGTAAGCATTAGTTGATAAACAAGGTCTAGACATATTCAAACCAAAAAAAAATCATGTATCTCTACCCCTAACCCTAAACTCTCGGTCTTATGAAGTCAAGCATGAAAAGAAGTGGTTTTGGGTTTCAAACATGGAAATTTCAAAAACCTCCCAAAAGCTTCATTCTAGAGTACTGTGACTAAGAAAGATCCATGATTACCTTTTCATTTTCATGTTCTAAACTTGTTTAAATCTTGGTCAAACATAGGATTTGACCAAGATTTTAATGGGCATAAAAAATTCGAAAAAATCAAAAAATGAAAAGCCAAAGCACATATATAGCCCTCTTATGTCATATAGTAACCATTCAAGTTGATAAACAAGGTCTATACATATTCAAACCAGAAAAAGCATGTATCTACCCCTAACCCTAAACTCTGTCTTACGAAGTCAAGCATGAAGAGAAGTGGTTTCGGGTTTCAAACGTGGAAATTTCAAAAACCTCCCAAAAGCTTAATTTTAGAGTGATTAAGAAGGTTTATACATGTGTTCAAACCAGACAAATCATGTATCTATCCCCTAACCATGCATAAACTCGGTCGATCTTATGAAGTCTAGCATGAAGAGAAGTCGTTTTGGGTTTCAAACATGCAAATTTCAAGAACATCCCAAAAGCTTCATTTTAGAGTGACTAATAAGGATACAAACTTCCCTTTTCATTTTCATGTTTTAAACTTGTTTAAATCTTGGTCAAACCGCCTAGGATTTGACCAAGATTCAAATGGGCATACAAATTCAGAAAAAAAATCAAAAACCAATGCTCATAGCATTCTTATGTCATATATATAGTAAGCATTAAAGTTGATAAACAAGGTCTAAACATATTCAAACCAGACAACTCATGTATATATCTACCCCTAACCCTAAACTTTGTCTTATGAAGTCAATCATGAAGAGAAGTGGTTTTGGGTTTCAAACATGGAAATTTCAAGAACCTCCCAAAAGCTTTATTTTAGAGTGACTAAGAAGGATCCATGCTTACCTTTTCATTTTCATGTGTTTTAAACTTGTTTAAATCTTTGTCAAACCTAGGATTTGACCAAAAGATTCAAATGGGCACAAAATTCAAAAAAAACAGAAAAATGAAAACCAAAGTACATAGTCTTCTTATGTCATATAGTAAGCATTCAAGTTGATGCATTAACAAGGTTTGGATATATTCAAACCATACAAATCATGTATCTACCCCCTAACCGTAAGCTCTATCTTATGAAGTCAAGCTTGAAGAAAAGTGGTTTTGGGTTTCAAACATGGAAATTTCAAAAACCTCCCAAAAACTTCATATTAGAGTGACTAATTAAGAGGGATACAAGCTTCCCTTTTCGTTTTCATGTTTTAAACGTGTTTAAATCTTTGTCAAACCTATGATTTGACCAAGATTCTAATATATGGGCATAAAATTAAAAAAAACAAAAAAATGAAAAACCAAAGCACATAGTCTTCTTATGTCATATAGTTAGCATTAAAGTTGATGAACAAAGTTTAGACATATTCAAACCAGACAAATCATGTATCTACCCCCTAACCCTAAACTCGGTCTTGTGAAGTCTAGCATGAAGAGAAGTCGTTTTGGGTTTCAAACGTTTAAGCCAAAAGCCCCTTTTTCAAATACTTCAAACTTATTCAAATTTGGTTCAAATTTGAAAGACATACAAGTTATAGCACACATAGTGCATACATTTTCACACATACTGCACTAGTTAGATGCTAACCCTATAGTTTGATGCCATTTGGATGAGGTAGAAAAAATTCTTGGATTAGAATCGTGTTGTTCGAACCCCGTAGTTGGATTTTTTTGAACCTTGATCTGTAGTACTGGGCAAAACCCTAGTTTAACCTATTTAATTATAGATTCGTATATCGATTTTTCTACCTTTTTATTATTACTATGCAGCACATGTGTGTTTGCCCGTCTAGCTAGTGAAACTCGGAGGAAGAGGGATCACTCGGAAGGACAGAAGAAGGGAGAGCATTATGGTGTCTCCCCTTTTTCGGGTGACGATGTTGACTATTGTGCAGGGTTTGTCAGTGAGCAGGAGGAGGTGCGAGCGAGCGAGCGAGTCGAGCGAGGCCGAGAATGAGAGAGATTTGTTTTTTTTGTGTGAGAGGGACAACCGAAGGATCCTGAAGGACCCAGAGACTTCCAATACGCATCCTGATGCGTCTTCTCTTGACAAAGAAGATGGCTGGGAGTTTGCGTACCTATTATTGCACGTGACTTGTGCTCACTGATGTGTGGGACCTCACGCGTGGGCACCACACGTAAGTGACAGACCTGTTGGTGTAAAAACTCGATTGATTATTATAGTGCATTAGAACAAAGTTTCCTATGGATTCAAGGCTAGGAAATCCAAGTTAACTCATTTACATGACATTATTTTTTCCATCAAGCAAAGTTAACACATCTATCAATTGGTACATTTTGGAGTGACTAAGAAGGATCCATGCTTACTTATTCGTTTTCACGTGTTAAACTTGTCTAAATCTTGGTCAAACCTAGGATTTGACCAAAAGATTCAAATGGAAATAAAATTCAGAAAAAAAACAGAAAAATGAAAAACAAAAGCATATAGTCTTATTATGTCATATAGTAAGCATTCAAGTTGATGAATTAACAAGGCTTGGACATATTCAAACCATACAAATCATGTATCTATCCCCTAACCCTAAACTCTGTCTTATGAAGTCTAGCATGAAGAGAAGTCGTTTTGGGTTTCAAACATGGAAATTTCAAGAACATCCCAAAAGCTTCATTTTAGAGTGACTAATAAGGATACAAACTTCCCTTTTCATTTTCATGTTTTAAACTTGTTTAAATCTTGGTCAAACCGCCTAAGATTTGACCAAGATTCAAATGGGCATACAAATTCAGAAAAAAATCAAAAACCAATGCACATAGCATTCTTATGTCATATATATAGTAAGCATTAAAGTTGATAAACAAGGTCTAGACATATTCAAACCAGACAACTCATGTATATATCTACCCCTAACCCTAAACTCTGTCTTATGAAGTCAATCATGAAGAGAAGTGGTTTTGGGTTTCAAACATGTGGAAATTTCAAGAACCTCCCAAAAGCTTTATTTTAGAGTGACTAAGAAGGATCCATGCTTACCTTTTCATTTTCATATTCTGAACTTGTTTAAATCTTTGTCAAACCTAGGATTGACCAAAAGTTTCAAATGGGCATAAAATTCATAAAAAATCATAAAAAATGAAAAACCAAAGCATATAGTATTCGTATGTCATATAACAAGCATTCAAGTTGATAAATTAATAAGGTTTGGACATATTGAAGCCATACAAATCGTGTATTTACCCCTAACCCTAAACTCGGTCGATCTTATGAAGTCTAGCATTAAGAGAAGTCGTTTTGGGTTTCAAACATGGAAATTTCAAGGACACACATGCCAAAGGCTTCATTTTAGAGTGACTAAGAAGGATCCATGCTTACCTTTTCAATTCATGTTATAAACTTGTTTAAATCATGGTCAACCCTAGGATTTGACCAAGATTCAAATGGGTAGAAAAATAAAAAAATCAGAAAAATGAAAAACCAAAGTACATATAGTCTTCTTATGTCATATATATAGTAAGCATTAAAGTTGATAAACAAGGTCTAGACATATATTCAAACCAGACAACTCGTGTATATGTCTACCCCTAACCCTAAACTCTGTCTTATGAAGTCAATCATGAAGAGAAGTGGTTTTGGGTTTCAAACATGGAAATTTCAAGAACCTCCCAAAAGCTTTATTTTAGAGTGACTAAGAAGGATCCATGCTTACCTTTTCATTTTCATGTGTTTTAAACTTGCTTAAATCTTGGTCAAACCTAGGATTTGACCAAGATTCAAATGGGCATAAACATTCAAAAAAAAAATCAAAAAATGAAAACCAAAGCACATAGCCTAGCTTCTTATGTCATATATATATACAGTAAGCATTCAAGTTGATGAACAAGGTCTAGACATATTCAAAACATAAAAGCATGTATCTACCCCCTAACCCTTAACTATGTCTTATGAAGTCAAGCATGAAGAGAAATGGTTTTGGGTTTCAAACATGGAAATTTCAAAAACATCCCAAAAGCTTAATTTTAGAGTGACTAAGAAGGACCCAAGCTTAATTTCAAGAACACCCCTCGCAAATCTTCATTTTAGAGTGACTAAGAAGGATCGAGGCTTATCTTTTCATTTACATGTTTTAAACTTGTTTAAATCTTGGTCAAACCTAGGATTTGACCAAGACTCAAATGGGCCTAAAAATTCAAAAAAATAAAAAAAAAGAAAAACCAAAGCACATAGCCTTCTAATGTCATATATAGTAAGCAACATTCAACTTGATGAACATGGCCGGTCTAGACATATTCATAACATAAAAAGCATGTATCTACCCCCTAACGCTTAACTCTGTCTTAATTATGAAGTCAAGCATGAAGAGAAGTGGTTTTGGGTTTCAGACATGGAAATTTCAAAAACTTCCCAAAAGCTTAATTTTAGAGGGACTAAGAAGGATCCAAGCTTACCTTTTCATTTTCATGTTTTAAGCTTGTTTAAATATTGGTCAAACATAGGATTCAAATGGGCATAAACAATTAGAAATAAACAGAAAAAATGAAAAACCAAATAACATAGCCTTCTTATGTAATATAGTAAGCATTAGTTGATAAACAAGGTCTAGACATATTCAAACCAAAAAAAATCATGTATCTCTACCCCTAACCCTAAACTCTCGGTCTTATGAAGTCAAGCATGAAAAGAAGTGGTTTTGGGTTTCAAACATGGAAATTTCAAAAACCTCCCAAAAGCTTCATTCTAGAGTACCGTGACTAAGAAAGATCCATGATTACCTTTTCATTTTCATGTTCTAAACTTGTTTAAATCTTGGTCTAACATAGGATTTGACCAAGATTTTAATGGGCATAAAAAATTCGAAAAAAATCAAAAAATGAAAAGCCAAAGCACATATATAGCTCTCTTATGTCATATAGTAACCAGTCAAGTTGATAAACAAGGTCTATACATATTCAAACCAGAAAAAGCATGTATCTACCCCTAACCCTAAACTCTGTCTTACGAAGTCAAGCATGAAGAGAAGTGGTTTTGGGTTTCAAACATGGAAATTTCAAAAACCTCCCGAAAGCTTAATTTTAGAGTGAGTAAGAAGGTTTATACATGTGTTCAAACCAGACAAATCATGTATCTATCCCCTAACCATGCATAAACTCGGTCGATCTTATGAAGTCTAGCATGAAGAGAAGTCGTTTTGGGTTTCAAACATGGAAATTTCAAGAACATCCCAAAAGCTTCATTTTAGAGTGACTAATAAGGATACAAACTTCCCTTTTCATTTTCATGTTTTAAACTTGTTTAAATCTTGGTCAAACCGCCTAGGATTTGACCAAGATTGAAATGGGCATACAAATTCAGAAAAAAAATCAAAAACCAATGCTCATAGCATTCTTATGTCATATATATAGTAAGCATTAAAGTTGATAAACAAGGTCTAAACATATTCAAACCAGACAACTCATGTATATATCTACCCCTAACCCTAAACTTTGTCTTATGAAGTCAATCATGAAGAGAAGTGGTTTTGGGTTTCAAACATGGAAATTTCAAGAACCTCCCAAAAGCTTTATTTTAGAGTGACTAAGAAGGATCCATGCTTACCTTTTCATTTTCATGTGTTTTAAACTTGTTTAAATCTTTGTCAAACCTAGGATTTGACCAAAAGATTCAAATGGGCACAAACTTCAAAAAAAGCAGAAAAATGAAAAACCAAAGTACATACTCTTCTTATGTCATATAGTAAGCATTCAAGTTGATGCATTAACAAGGTTTGGACATATTCAAACCATACAAATCATGTATCTACCCCCTAACCGTAAGCTCTGTCTTATGAAGTCAAGCTTGAAGAGAAGTGGTTTTGGGTTTCAAACATGGAAATTTCAAAAACCTCCCAAAAACTTCATATTAGAGTGACTAATTAAGAGGGATACAAGCTTCCCTTTTCATTTTCATGTTTTAAACGTGTTTAAATCTTTGTCAAACCTAGGATTTGACCAAGATTCTAATATATGGGCATAAAATTCAAAAAAAAACAAAAAAATGAAAAACCAAAGCACATAGTCTTCTTATGTCATATAGTTAGCATTAAAGTTGATGAACAAAGTTTAGACATATTCAAACCAGACAAATCATGTATCTACCCCCTAACCCTAAACTCGGTCTTGTGAAGTCTAGCATGAAGAGAAGTCGTTTTGGGTTTCAAACGTTTAAGCCAAAAGCCCCTTTTTCAAATACTTCAAACTTATTCAAATTTGGTTCAAATTTGAAAGACATACAAGTTATAGCACACATAGTGCATACATTTTCACACATAATGCACTAGTTAGATGCTAACCCTATAGTTTGAGGCCATTTGGATGAGGTAGAAAAAATTCTTGGATTAGAATCGTGTTGTTCGAACCCCGTAGTTGGATTTTTTTGAACCTTGATCTGTAGTACTGGGCAAAACCCTAGTTTAACCTATTTAATTATAGATTCGTATATCGATTTTTCTACCTTTTTATTATTACTATGCAGCACATGTGTGTTTGCCCGTCTAGCTAGTGAAACTCGGAGGAAGAGGGATCACTCGGAAGGACGTAAGAAGGGTGAGAATTATGGTTTCTCCCCTTTTTCGGCTGACGATGTTGACTATTGTGCAGGGTTTGTCAGTGAGCAGGAGGAGGTGCGAGCAGCGAGCGAGCGAAGTCGAGCGAGGCCGAGAATGAGAGAGATTTGTTTTTTTTGTGTGAGAGGGACAACCGAAGGATCCTGAAGGACCCAGAGACTTCCAATACGCATCCTGATGCGTCTTCTCTTGACAAAGAAGATGGCTGGGAGTTTGCGTACCTATTATTGCACGTGACTTTTGCTCACTGATGTGTGGGACCTCACGTGTGGGCACCACATGTAAGTGACAGACCTGTTGGTGTAAAAACTCGGTTGATTATTATAGTGCATTAGAACAAAGTTTCCTATGGATTCAAGGCTAGGAAATCCAAGTTAACTCATTTACATGACATTATTTTTTCCATCAAGCAAAGTTAACACATCTATCAATTGGTACATTTTGGAGTGACTAAGAAGGATCCATGCTTACTTATTCGTTTTCACGTGTTAAACTTGTCTAAATCTTGGTCAAACCTAGGATTTGACCAAAAGATTCAAATGGGCATAAAATAAAAAAAAACAGAAAAATGAAAAACAAAAGCATATAGTCTTATTATGTCATATAGTAAGCATTCAAGTTGATGAATTAACAAGGTTTGGACATATTCAAACCATACAAATCATGTATCTACCCCCTAACCCTAAACTCTGTCTTATGAAGTCTAGCATGAAGAGAAGTCGTTTTGGGTTTCAAACATGGAAATTTCAAGAACATCCCAAAAGCTTCATTTTAGAGTGACTAATAAGGATACAAACTTCCCTTTTCATTTTCATGTTTTAAACTTGTTTAAATCTTGGTCAAACCGCCTAGGATTTGACCAAGATTCAAATGGGCATACAAATTCAGAAAAAAATCAAAAACCAATGCACATAGCATTCTTATGTCATATATATAGTAAGCATTAAAGTTGATAAACAAGGTCTAGATATATTCAAACCAGACAACTCATGTATATATCTACCCCTAACCCTAAACTCTGTCTTATGAAGTCAATCATGAAGAGAAGTGGTTTTGGGTTTCAAACATGTGGAAATTTCAAGAACCTCCCAAAAGCTTTATTTTAGAGTGACTAAGAAGGATCCATGCTTACCTTTTCATTTTCATATTTTGAACTTGTTTAAATCTTTGTCAAACCTAGGATTGACCAAAAGTTTCAAATGGGCATAAAATTCATAAAAAATCATAAAAATGAAAAACCAAAGCATATAGTCTCCGTATGTCATATAACAAGCATTCAAGTTGATAAATTAATAAGGTTTGGACATATTGAAGCCATACAAATCATGTATCAACCCCTAACCCTAAACTCGGTCGATCTTATGAAGTCTAGCATGAAGAGAAGTCGTTTTGGGTTTCAAACATGGAAATTTCAAGGACACACATCCCAAAAGCTTCATTTTAGAGTGACTAAGAAGGATCCATGCTTACCTTTTCAATTCATGTTATAAACTTGTTTAAATCATGGTCAACCCTAGGATTTGACCAAGATTCAAATGGGTAGAAAAATAAAAAAAATCAGAAAAATGAAAAACCAAAGTACATATAGTCTTCTTATGTCATATATATAGTAAGCATTAAAGTTGATAAACAAGGTCTAGATATATATTCAAACCAGACAACTCGTGTATATATCTACCCCTAACCCTAAACTCTGTCTTATGAAGTCAATCATGAAGAGAAGTGGTTTTGGGTTTCAAACATGGAAATTTCAAGAACCTCCCAAAAGCTTTATTTTAGAGTGACTAAGAAGGATCCAGGCTTACCTTTTCATTTTCGTATTTTATACTTGTTTAAATCCTGGTCAAACCTAGGATTTGACCAAGATTCAAATGGGCATAAAATTCAAAAAATTAGAATAATGAAAAACAAAAGAACATAGTCTTCTTATGTCATATAGTAAGGATTCAAGTTGATAAACAAGGTTTATACATGTGTTCAAACCACACAAATCATGTATCTACCCCCTAACCATAAACTCGGTCGATCTTATGAAGTCTAGCATGAAGAGAAGTCGTATGGGTTTCAAACATGAAAATTTCAAGAACCTCACAAAAGCTTCATTTTAGAGTGTCTGGAAAAGATCCAGGCTTGCCTTTTCATTTTCATGTTTTAAAATTGTTTAGATCTTGGTCAAACCTAGCTAGTATTTGACCAAGATTCAAATGGGCATAAAATTCAAAAAAAATGAAAAAACAAAAAAAACTAAAGCACATAGCCTTCTTATGTCATGTATATATAGTAAGCGTTCAAGTTGATGAACAAGGTCTAGACATATTCAAAACAGAAAAATCATGTATCTACCCCCTAACCCTTAACTATGTCTTATGAAGTCAAGCATGAAGGGAAGTGGTTTTGGTTTCAAACATGGAAATTTCAAAAACTTCCCAAAAGCTTAATTTTAGAGTGAGTAAGAAGGATCGAGGCTTACCTTTTCATTTTCATGTTTTAAACTTGTTTAAATCTTGGTCAAATTAACCTAGCTAGTATTTGACCAAGATTCTAATGGGCATAAAATTCAAAAAAATCAGAAAAATGGAAAACCAAAGCACATAGCCTTCTTATGTCATAAAGTATGAATTCAAGTTGATAAACAAGGTCTAGACATATTCAAACTAGACAAATCATGTATCTACCCCTAACACTAATCTCTGTCTTATGAAGTCAATCATGAAGAGAAGCGGTTTTGGGTTTCAAACATGGAAATTTCAAGAACCTCCCAAAAGATTCATTTTAGAGTGACTAAGAAGGATCCATGCTTACCTTTTCATTTTCATGTTTTGAACTTGTTTAAATCTTGGTTAAACCTAGGTTTTGACCAAGATTCAAATGGGCATAAAAATCCAGAACAAAATCAGAAAAAAATGAAAAACCAAAGCACATAGTCTTCTTATGTCATATAGTAAGCATTCTAGTTGATAAACAATGTCTAGCCATATTCAAACCAGAAAAAACATGTATACCCCCTAACCCTAAACTTTGTCTTATGAAGTCAAGCTCAAGCATGAAGAGAAGTGGTTTGGGTTTTCAAACATGGAAATTTCGAAAACCTCCCAAAAGCTTCATTTCGGAGTGACTAAGAAGGATTCATGCTTAATTTTTCATTTTCATGTTTTAAACTTGTTTAAATCTTGTTCAAACCTAGGATTTGACCAAGATTCAAATGGGCATAAAAAAATTCGAAAAAATCAAAAAATGAAAAACCAAAGCACATAGTCTTCTTATGTCACATAGTAAGCCATTCAACTTGATAAACAAGTTATAGACCTATTCAAACCAGAAAAATCATGTATCTACACCCCCTAACCCTAAACTCATATGTCTTATGAAGTCAAGCATGAAGAGAAGTGGTTTTGGGTTTCAAACATGGACATTTGAAAAGCCTCCCAAAAGCTTCATTTTGGAGTGACTAATAAGAAGGATCCATGCTAAATTTTTCATTTTCAAGTTTTAAACTTGTTTAAATCTTGGTTAAACCTATGATTTGACCAAAATTCGAATGGGCATAAAAATTCAAAACAAATCAAAAAAAATGAAAATCCAATGCACATAGTACATCTTCTTATGTCATATACTAATTAAGCATTCAAGTTGATAAAAGCAAAGGTCTAGACATATTCAAACTAGAAAATCATGTATCTACCGGTAACCCTAAACTCGATTTGTCTTATGAAGTCAATCATGAAGAGGGTATTTTGGGTTTCAAACATGGAAATTTCAAAAACCTTCCTAAAGCTTCATTTTGAAGTTACTAAATTAAGAAGGATCCAAGCTTACTTTTTCGTTTTCATGTTTTAAATCTTGGTCAAACCTAGGATTTCACCAAGATATACGTACAAATGGGCATAAAAATTCAAAAAATTAAAATAATGAAAAACCAAAGCACATAGTCTTCTTATGTCATATAGTAAGCATTCAGGTTGATTAACAAGGTCCACACATATATATTCATAGCAGAAAAGCATGTATCTACGTACCCCCTAACAACCCTAAACTCCGTCTTAGGAAGTCAAGGATGAAGAGAAGTGGTTTTGGGTTTCAAACATGGAAATTTCAAAAAAACCTCCCAAAAGCTTCATTTTGGAGTGACTAAAAAGGACCCATGCTTACTTTTTCATTTCCATGTTTTAAACTTTTTTAAATCTTTGTCAAATCTCGGATTTGACCAAGATACAAATCGGCATAAAAAATCGAAAAAATAAAGAAAATGAAAAACCAAAGCACATAGTCTTCGTATGTCATATAAGTATTCAAGTTGATAAATTAAACAAGTTTTAGACATATTCAAACCACAAAAATCATGTATCTACGTACCCTAACCCTAAACTCTGTCTTATGAAATCAAGCATGAAGGGAAGTGGTTTTGGGTTTCAAACATGGAAATTTAAAAAACCTTCCAAAAGATTCATTTTGGAGTGACTAAGAAGGATCCAGGCTTACTTTTTCATTTTCATGTTTTGAACTTGTTTAAATCTTGGTCAAACCTAGGATTTGACCAAGATTCAATTGGGCATAAAAAATTCAAAAAATTAAAACCAAAGCACATAGTCTTCTTACGTCATACAATACACATTGAAGATGATAAACAAAGTCTAGACATATTCAAACGAAAAAAAATCATGTTTGGGTGGAATTAAGCTGGACGGTGTCCAACATGGTGCCAAACTACTTGAAGGGCTCTTCTCTAAAACACTAATATGACATTCTGGTATTTTCCCTAGCTATGTACAAACTGATGAACAATCCATGTTTTTCGATTGCCTTTTTGAACCACTTGTAGTTTGATTTCATATCTAGGAGAAATCACTAGGGGAGGGGGACGAATGTGTTACTTTTTGTTGCATCGCTCGTATCCTTCCCGCGTAGAAAAAGTGTTAGGCGAGTAGTAGAATGGCATGACCTACAAAGTAAAATTTTGAATATAACCAAAATATACCAATTGATTTTTTTCGAAATGGGGGAAAAATCGCCCGAGCTTCTGCATCCAAAGGATGCACACGACTTTTTATTATTAGATTATTCACGAACCTTACAAGAAACAATACTGTACAAAAGATCAAACTCGAAGCAACCTTACTATACCTATAGTGGGATGAAGAGGGTGACAATTGATAGATGAGTTAACTTGGCTTCATGGGTGTGTGACCTGAGATTGAGCCATGGTACATTTTGCCAACAAAGTAGCAACTGAGTTGGCTTTCTACCTTAGCTGGTGTATACGTTGGGTACGTAGGCGTGCATTGGAACGATGCATTATGCCGGCAAAGTTTTCAAACGTTCAAATTTTCCGGTTTCTCAAACAGTATTTGGCTCCTTGAGAATGCAAAACTTCCCCTTTCCCGTACTTGCCCGAGCACTCGACACCCCTCGTCCCATGGCGACTCCTCCAGCCTTAGCCCCGTGCACCCAGGCTCCACGACTCAGCCTCGGAGGGGTGTGCGCTAAAAGCTCGCAAATATCTGTGTGCCACTGGTGTGCGATGAAGCAGGCGGCTCTGTGTCTTGCTGTGGCTAGACTCCTGGTGCCCTTTGATCTAGGAGAGGGAGAGGAGGGAGGGGGGTCCCATGAAGCGGCGGTGGCCCAGGTATCGGCGGCAGCCCAGGCAGAAGCGGCAAAGTGGGCTGGTCGGAGCAGAGGCATGCGCCGGGGGCGAACCTCGCCGGGTGAGGATGCTTCCATTGTGAAGAAGCACGTGCCATCCAGGGCTTCGGGTTCGCCAACAAACTCAGCGCCTCGTTCCATGGCGATGCCGTCGTGGGGACGTCGGGGGCGGCGGCGACATGCTGCAGCCCCAGCCTTTAGTGGGGACCAAAGTGCGACCGACCACATCACGGCGTCGGCAGCATTGGGGATGCCGATGGGCATCCACTGCCACACACAGATTTGGGAGGTTCTGGCCGGGCCGAGTTCCAAACTTCCACCATCGGAGCCGAGGGCTTGGTACTTCAAATTCCGAATCAGGCAATCCTTCGACCCCAATCAGCTTCTGCCTGTGGTCCAAATCCGAGATATTTTGGCGGCAGCTATGCTGGTTAAGCTTAGCCGGACAGCGGCAATCGATGATCTGCAAGACCTAGATGCCTTCCGAGGATTTGCAGCAGCCGTCAATGCACTCGTGGAGGCATCGCATGCTGGTAGCAGCGGCGAATGCGGGTATGTTGGTTTTAATCGCTTTGTATGCTTTTGTCATAGAAATCAATTTGCTAATTCTCATTCGATTGAAAATTAGACCCATTCACGAATCTGAGAGACTTGCTTCACATTTGGAATTACACAAAAAAGATCCATCAACTCTCAAACAGTGGACACTAGTAATGTGTAGAACTAGAAATTACACAAGATTTCTGTACTCCTAGTACTACTACTTCGACGCTACATGTTGTTTAAACGAGGAAATTGCTCAAACTACCGCTTATTGCTGCCTTCGTTGCGTAAACACTTATTTAAACTGTTATTTTTTTCGCACAAACCACCAACTATCGTGTTCTGTTGCAGGGAGGTTCAAATTTAGGATTGAGCTATTTAAGAGCAAATCAGATGATCGGGGATCACCAACTACTAGTTTTAATTGCAAATAGAATCGATTTTCCAAAATTATGAAACGCACTTAACGGTTGAATTACTACAATTATTTTGAAGGTTTGATATTTTCATCATTTTTGTGTGAATCTCACACCAAGTGACACAACTTTCAGACGGAATACAAAATATTTCAAACTTCATAGATTTGTTAGCTCAAATATTTTTAATTACTAGCTTTTTCAGTATTTTAGAAAATCAAAGCACCATATTTTGGCTGAATGTTAGAAAATATATTTCATGATTATCCCATATTAGTTAAGAAGTACATAAACTAGTAGTAGTAATAAAGAACAGAGGGAGTTTATGGAGATACATCCATTAAGGGCATGTTAGTGTGTGTTGGTGTATTACTTATGCCTTCTTGGGTTAATACACTTCTCAAGTGATCCCTGCAAACCCTCTATTCTTGCCTAGAATAAAAAAACTCCCTATCAAAGTATTAGTGCATTTTTTGGATGAGTATTCGAGAGGATTGGGGGAACACCAAGGATTTGCATAGGAAATTGGTAGAATTGAATCCTTGGCTGTTTGATTTGTAGGATTGTTTCCGATAGGAATTTTTCCTAAGGATTCCTTTGCACAGATTCCATAGGAAATTAAACATCTACTCATGCCTCTTTTTAAGAATCCTTTACTTTTCCTATGGTGGAATCAAACAAAGTTTGGTTTCTATGAATTCCTATAGGATTGGAGTGGACATGGCATTGCAATCCTACATTTTTCCTATTCCTACATCTTTCGGTAGGCATTTGCCTAGAATAAATAACCGTGTGTATTAGCAATAAAATAGATGTTTATTTCTCTAAAGCATCTTGCACTGTACTACATGGCTTAAGAGACAATATTATTACGATAGTTACTACATTTTATTGGATGATGAAGTGATAGCCCTCATCAATGCATTGTTAATTATTAGGGCATGGGTCGCACGGATTGAGCTTCAGTGACTTTGCCAGCCCACAAAGTCACTGACTTTGTGTCACTTACAAGTGGGACAATGTGGGGCACATATAATGAAGGGTTCCACATTGCCCCACTTGTAAGTGACACAAAGTCAGTCACTTTGTGGGCTGGCAAAGTCACTGAAGCTCAATCCAGGTCGCACGTGATTTACGAGTGCACCGCACGATTGAGAGCCGCCGTTCCTCTTTGCTTTCTACCGATGCGGCGGAGCTCCTCCCCACACCCACGAACAACTGAAAGCCACAACTGCTGGGGAAAAGTCTTGCGCCGAGAAAATCTACAACCATGGTTGAGTACATGTGTTTCTTAAGATACAAGTGCTCCAATGCATTTTTTCTTTCCTTTTACTAATTTACCTTGAAAATCCCGCACGTCCACTTATTTGTGGACGGAGGGAGTATCACGCCAAGAGGAAGTTGGACAATAGTGGGCGCTTGAGCATCCACAATGTATAGTATAGCCCGCCTATGTGGCACTTTTGCCAGCTGTTGGCTCTTCTATTGTTCTTGCTCTGCCTTCCACAATGTAGCCGGTGCCCAATTGCTGAAAAAGCTAACACGTCACCACCGATCCCAAATAAAAGTTTTGAGGCATCGAGGTCACAACGTAGAGCATCGCTTGTCAGAAAGGAAGTGAGCCCACATTTGATAAAGAATCCATTCAGCTAACCATCGAGAGGGGATATTCCGCAACTAGTTGCGCCCGCACCCCATTTTTGGCTACACGTTGTGGATGCTCTAAGAAACCCCGATTGTGAAAGGCCAAGGCGTACTTCTTTTGGTCACGCAAAATTCAAAATACTGCCATGGACATTGAATTGACATGACAACACAGAGCTTGGGATGTCCAAATTTGCACGTTAGACCAGTGACTTGTTCTTCACCTTTTCGTAGGGAACAAGTGACTTTTTATTATGGGTCTATACACTTTCCAAGAAACAGGAGGAGATGTCAGAGAGTGTAGAGGAGCGAAGTCAAGCGCCCCGCCCCCACCTGCCCTATTTCGGTTCACCTCCATCGTCTACCTCCGCCCCCGCCCGCACCCACTCTCCAATCGACCACCTTCCATAGCACGCGCCAGTGCCGCCGCCATGCAGCTTTAGAATCAATTCCACCGCCCAGTTTGAGAGCCTCCGTTCTTCATCTTCCCCCCACCTGCCGCCATCAAACCCAAATTAAACTCCAATCAGTTGAACCCAAACCTCATAGACCCACCCCTTGCCCTGCGATGGCGGCATCGAACAAGGAAAATGATGACTCTGAACAGTTTCAGAAGGTCTTTTCTGAAGGTCCCCTTGAAGAACTCGTAACAAGATGCGACGTCATCACCGCCGCGAGCCTCGTCGGTTCGTCCAAACTATTTTTCGACTCTGCAAATGATAGTGCAACTCTATCTGTTTCTCTCCCGTTTGGGCTCCCATGTGTTCTTCATTCTCACCCGACGAAGGTAGCACGGGATTGCAAGCTCATGCCGCTCGACAGGTTCTCCTGTGACGCTGTGATGCCAGACGGTACGGGTAAGCAGTGGGTAGGTGCCAATGGAGATTGGGTTGCCAGGGTTGACACTGGCTTTGCTGCTTGCAAATGGAAACTTGTCAACGTCTACACTCGCCGTGAAATTCCTCTCCCTGTGCCGTTTGAAACCACCCACATTCCAAATATATACCACCACAACCTTCGTGCTATTATATTTCACAAGATATATATTTGCCAAGTTCCCACAACTGCTGGGGGGTACACAAATTTCTCTCTTGTTGCTGTTTTTGACATCAGAGTTGCCCTCCTTTACGGTGCTGATTCTGAATGGACAGTTCTTACAGAGCCCAAGTCCCACACCTTTTACAATTACAGCGATGCAATTCTCCACAATGGGCTTGTGTTTGCCACAACTCATACTGGCACTGTTCACGCATGGAAACCTCAGCAAGCTGGTAATTTTCCTCCGGACGTGGTGTATGATGAGCTTCATTATTCATGACTGTAAAGATAATTTTAATGCACAAACTTATTAATTTTCGAACCTGACTGATCTGACTTGGGGCATATTTGCTTCAGATGAAATTTCATTGGTATTTAGACTTTTTATTCGAGATGATTACCATAGAAAAATTTGAGGATTGTATAATTAGGAGTTTTATTCTCATATTGAATTATGTTGGATTTTGACCTCTACTTGAACTTCTTGAAATGAATCCTTTGGTTTCCCATGTGATGTACTCAAATACACCAATATGCTGTATTATTGAATGGAAATGACATTATATCATCCCATCTGAATCCTAATGCGTTTTCCCAATTCTTACGTTTTCAGATTTGTGCAAACCAAACATGCCCTTCTTAACAGTAATTTCGTTTTCAAGCAGGTCCTCCGCTGATCGTAGAGACACCATCCATTGTGTTTGAATGGCGGTGTGCACTTGATGATGCTCTTGGCCATGATCACGAGGTCGATTATGGTGTGTGGTGGTTAGCAAGATCTATAGATGGTTCTAGACTTCTTCTGATCCATACACTGGGCATTGCTGATGAAAGGGAATATTCATGTAAAGTGTGCCATACTGCTTCTGATCGTCATGTTCATCATGGTCGCACTGTTGGCAACTATGCTTCTGGGTTTGGTTGCCTGGTGTTCACGAAGGACACTAGTAAGTTAAATGAAGGTATTCCATGGGAAAAGATGGATGACCTTGGAGAATATTCTCTTTTCCTTGGAGTGAACTATCCGATTATGCTGCCATTAGGCGGTGCAGATGTTGTCCCAGGATGTCCGACGAGAAGAAATTGTGTCTACACCTTGCCGAATGAAGCATGGCTCCGCAATTCACAGCTGCCTGAAATATGCCGATTCAGTCTGAATCGTGAAGATTTCTGTTGGGGGGATGACCCCCGGTATGCCAAAGGCATGCCAAACCGGATGGTTTGGACCCTCAAGATACCGGTTTAATGTTTAAACGGAGGACAAAGTTAGATATTTGGCTAAGTGAAGCTAAGCCGGTATCCCCAAGAGGGGTATACCGGAACCGGATGATGGAAGACACCGGGCTACCGGTAAGAAGAGCATGTCGGCAAGCTGGTCAAAGATTCTCTCTGGAGCAAGAGGACAAAGATGAGCTAAGCAAAGTAACTTTAAACGAAGCCCTGACGCCAAAGGAGGGGGTGACGCCAAAAGCAACCGAAGGACGTCAGCGTCCCTGATTAAAGAAGCCGGCGCCGCCATTTATGATTAAAGTAGCTTTGTAAAAGTAGTTTTTCTAGTCAAAGATGCCATTAGGGTTCCTTGTGCTGTAAGCCACCTCTCCCCTATATAAGGAGAAGGGGTACCTCCATTACAAACGACGACTAAGTATAGGCAGATATGCTGTACCCAAAACCTGTATCTTGCTAAGAGCAATAAAGAGAAAGATCTGGCGCGGTGTATTTCCTTGTGTTCTTCTTCTTGTTTCACTGCCCTTGGTCGTGTTCTTGAGGAAGGCATCCGGAAGTTCTTCCAATCCAACCGCAAACCCTCACCCAAATCCTCTAGCGTCCATTCGGCCCCAACTTAAGCCATCCTATGGCATCTGCTCGTTCGCCACGACGACAGTTGGCGCCCACCGTGGGGCAGAAAGTGGCGCTTGATGGAGTTCATATTCGGGTGGGCCTCCTTGACGTCGCTGGCCAGCGCACGGTGTCCGCGCTGGTGCAACGTTTCTACGACATGGACTTCCTCAACTACAACGCGTCTACTTCGGCACCGTCCCTGTGCGCCAGCGCCTCTCGCCGGTGCTGGTGGCACCAGATCCGCCAAGATGGCTACATGCTGGCCGCGCTCCTGGCAGCGTGGAGGTGATGATGGCAGGCGCGGTCGTCGCCGGCAAAGAAGCTGTGGAAGAAGGTGCTGGGTGTGCGGCTTCAACCCGCGTAGCCAAGCCACCGCTGGAGCGCGACCCCGGTGTTGCGGGAGCATCTTCAGCGCTACCGGAGACACCACTCCAAGCGGCGATGAACGTTCTCGCCACCCCCATCGCGCAGAACATCGATCCGGCAGCAGCGCAAGCGGAGCTGGAGGCGCAGCGCCAGAAGCTACTTGAGAACGGCAAGGACATCATCCGGGCGCAGCGCGAGCTGAACCTAACCCTACGTGAGTATAACGCTGCCCATGGCTTTGCTTTTGTTAGCTCGCATGCTGCTAGGGTACCGGAAAACCGGCTTAAGGCTCGCAATCTAGATCAGGATCTGCGCAAAGAAATTCTAGCCGGTAAAAGTGCCTCTGCATCTGTAAGCATCATAGAAAAGCCTAAGTACAGTAGCCCGGATAAAACTATAAAAGCTGCTAAAGGTGCGGTAGAGCTGTGCGAATCGCTTTCCGGGGATGCTCTGGTAAAACAGCAAGAGCGTGTCCAGGATCTGCTTGAAACCATCGAGCAGCAAAATGCTGAGCAGCTGGCTAAGCTGAACAAAGCTGTGGCTTCGAGGTCCGCGCGTTCAACAAAGAATGCCGGTAGCAAGTCTCAGGGGCAAGCATCGTCCCCTCATCCGGATAAAAGAAGGGAAAAAGAGGTGAATGCGCAGCAGATGACTGTGTACGATCCGGTCCTTGCTGGAAAACAGAAAGCCGGGCAATATGATGCCGGAAGAAAAAGCCAAGGGGCAGATCGAGGCTACGCCAAAAGAGGCTATGCCGAAAACAATCATGCCGGTAAACACGAAACCGGGAAAAATTATCAAGCGGCAAGGGCTGCGTATGAAGAGGAAGATGAGATTCCCCCGAGGTACCGGCAGGCGAGGGCCGCGGTACCGGAACTTTATGATGAGGCTGACTCAACAGCTGACAGACCCATGGCTTACCGGAACCCATTGGGAGAGCGTGTGGGAGAAAGGCACCTACCGGTACGGGATGCGAGGCACCGTCTGGACAGGGTGTATCTGTCTGAAATAATCGAGGAAGAAGGACCTCCGGGTCCTAAATGTTTTGGTCCAAGGATCATGAAAGAGGGACCGCCGGTTCGCAACTTCCAGTTACCACGTGACACAAAAACGTACGATGGCACCACTAAGCCAGAGGATTGGCTCGCGGATTATGTTACCGCAGTCTATGTCGCTGGTGGCGGAGGAACCATAGCCGGAGGAGGAAACCGCCGCTGGGCTGTAAGAATCTGATGGCGTGTAACTCACACGTTCGTTGGGAACCCCAAGAGGAAGGTATGATGCGCACAGCAGCAAGTTTTCCCTCAGAAAGAAACCAAGGTTTATCGAACCAGGAGGAGCCAAGAAGCACGTTGAAGGTTGATGGCGGCGGGATGTAGTGCGGCGCAACACCAGGGATTCCGGCGCCAACGTGGAACCTGCACAACACAACCAAAGTACTTTGCCCCAACGAAACAGTGAGGTTGTCAATCTCACCGGCTTGCTGTAACAAAGGATTAACCGTATTGTGTGGAAGATGATTGTTTGCAGAAAACAGTAGAACAAGTATTGCAGTAGAATGTATTTCAGTATAGAGAATTGGACCGGGGTCCACAGTTCACTAGAGGTGTCTCTCCCATAAGATAAACAGCATGTTGGGTGAACAAATTACAGTTGGGCAATTGACAAATAAAGAGAGCATGACCATGCACATACATATCATGATGAGTATAGTGAGATTTAATTGGGCATTACGACAAAGTACATAGACCGCCATCCAGCATGCATCTATGCCTAAAAAGTCCACCTTCAGGTTATCATCCGAACCCCCTCCAGTATTAAGTTGCTAACAACAGACAATTGCATTAAGTATTGCGCGTAATGTAACTAGTGACTACATCCTTGAACATAGCACCAATGTTTTATCCCTAGTGGCAACAAAGACATCCATAACCTTAGAGGTTCTTGTCACCCCTCCAGATTCACGGAGACATGAACCCACTATCGAGCATAAATACTCCCTCTTGGAGTTACTAGCATCAACTTGGCCAGAGCATCTACTAATAACGGAGAGCATGCAAGATCATAAACAACACATAGACATAGCTTTGATAATCAACATAACAAGTATTCTCTATTCATCGGATCCCAACAAACGCAACATATAGAATTACTGGATAGATGATCTTGATCATGTTAGGCAGCTCACAAGATCCGACAATGATAGCACAATGGGGAGAAGACAACCATCTAGCTACTGCTATGGACCCATAGTCCAGGGGTAGACTACTCACACATCACTCCAGAGGCGACCATGGCGGCGTAGAGTCCTCCGGGAGATGATTCCCCTCTCGGCGAGGTGCCGGAGGCGATCTCCTGGATCCCCCGAGATGGGATCGGCGTTGGCGGCGTCTCTGGAAGGTTTTCCGTATCGTGGTTCTCAGACCGGGGTTTCGTCATGGAGGCTTTAAGTAGGCGGAAGGGCAAGTCGGGAGGGGCACAGGGGCCCCACACCATAGGCAGCGCGGCCGGGGGGGTGGGCCGCGCCACCCTAGGGTTTGGGCACCCCGTGGCCCCACTTCGCTTCGTCTTCGGACTTCCGGAAGCTTCGTGGAAAAATAGGCCCCGGGCTTTGATTTCGTCCAATTCCGAGAATATTTCCTTACTAGGATTTCTGAAACCAAAAAGAGCAGAAAACAAAGAATCGGCACTTCGGCATCTTGTTAATAGGTTAGTTCCAGAAAATGCACGAATATGACATAAAGTGTGCATAAAACATGTAGATAACATCAATAATGTGGCATGGAACATAAGAAATTATCGATACATCGGAGACGTATCAGCATCCCCAAGCTTAGTTCTCGCTCGTCCCAGCGGTAAAACGATAACACAGATAATTTCTGGAGTGACATGCCATCATAATCTTGATCATACTATTTGTAAAGCATATGTAGTGAATGCAGCGATCAAAACAATGTATATGACATGAGTAAACAAGTGAATCATAAAGCAAAGACTTTTCATGAATAGCACTTCAAGACAAGCATCAATAAGTCTTGCATAAGAGTTAACTCATAAAGCAATAATTCAAAGTAAAGGCATTGAAGCAACACAAAAGAAGATTAAGTTTCAGCGGTTGCTTTCAACTTGTAACATGTATATCTCATGGATATTGTCAACATAGAGTAATATAATAAGTGCAATAAGCAAATATGTAGGAATCAATGCACAGTTCACACAAGTGTTTGCTTCTTGAGGTGGGGAGAAATAGGTGAACTGACTCAACATTGAAAGTAAAAGAATGGTCCTCCATAGAGGAAAAGCATCGATTGCTGTATTTGTGCTAGAGCTTTGATTTTGAAAACATGAAACAATTTTGTCAACGGTAGTAATAAAGCATATGTATCATGTAAATTATATCTTACAAGTTGCAAGCCTCATGCATAGTATACTAATAGTGCCCGCACCTTGTCCTAATTAGCTTGGACTACCGGATCATCACAATGCACATGTTTTGACCAAGTGTCACAAAGGGGTACCTCTATGCCGCCTGTACAAAGGTCTAAGGAGAAAGCTCGCATTGGATTTCTCGCTATTGATTATTCTTCAACTTAGACATCCATACCGGGACAACATAGACAACAGATAATGGACTCCTTTTTTATACATAAGCATGTAACAACAATTAATAATTTTCTCATTTGAGATTGAGGATATATGTCCAAAACTGAAACTTCCACCATGGATCATGGCTTTAGTTAGCGGCCCAATGTTCTTCTCTAACAATATGCATGCTTAACCATAAGGTGGTAGATCTCTCTTGCTTCAGACAAGAAGAACATGCATAGCAACTCACATGAAATTCAACAATGAATAGTTGATGGCGTCCCCAGTGAACATGGTTATCGCACAACAAGCAACTTAATAAGAGATAAAGTGCATAATTACATATTCAATACCACAATAGTTTTTAAGCTATTTGTCCCATGAGCTATATATTGCAAAGGTGAATGATGGAATTTTAAAGGTAGCACTCAAGCAATTTACTTTGGAATGGCGGAAAATACCATGTAGTAGGTAGGTATGGTGGACACAAATGGCATAGTGGTTGGCTCAAGTATTTTGGATGCATGAGAAGTATTCCCTCTCGATACAAGGTTTAGGCTAGCAAGGCTTATTTGAAACAAACACAAGGATGAACCGGTGCAGCAAAACTCACATAAAAGACATATTGAAAACATTATAAGACTCTACACCGTCTTCCTTGTTGTTCAAACTCAATACTAGAAATTATCTAGACCTTAGAGAAACCAAATATGCAAACCAAATTTTAGCATGCTCTATGTATTTCTTCATTAATGGGTGAAAAGCATATGATGCAAGAGCTTAATCATGAGCACAACAATTGCCAAGTATCACATTACCCAAGACATTAATAGCAATTACTACATGTATCATTTTCCAATTCCAACCATATAACAATTTAACGAAGGAGAAACTTCGCCATGAATACTATAAGTAGAAACTAAGGACATACTTCTCCATATGCTACAGCGGAGCGTGTCTTTCTCCCATAAAGTGAATGCTAGGATCCATTTTATTCAAACAAAACAAAAAACAAAAACAAAAACAAACCGACGCTCCAAGAAAAAGCACATAAGATGTGATGGAATAAAAATATAGTTTCAGGGGAGGAACCTGATAATGTTGTCGATGAAGAAGGGGATGCCTTGGGCATCCCCAAGCTTAGACGCTTGAGTCTTCTTGATATATGCAGGGGTGAACCACCGGGGCATCCCCAAGCTTAGAGCTTTCACTCTCCTTGATCATGTTGCATCATACTCCTCTCTTGATCCTTGAAAACTTCCTCCACACCAAACTTAGAACAACTCATTAGAGGGTTGGTGCACAATAAAAATTAACGTATTCAGAGGTGACACAATCATTCTTAACACTTCTGAACATTGCATAATGCTACTGGACATTAATGGATCAAAGAAATTCATCCAACATAGCAAAAGAGGCAATGCGAAATAAAAGGCTGAATCTGTCAAAACAGAACAGTTCGTATTGACGAATTTTAAAATGGCACCAGACTTGCTCAAATGGAAATGCTCAAATTGAATGAAAGTTGCGTAAATATCTGAGGATCACTCACGTAAATTGGCTTAATTTTCTGAGCTACCTACAGGGAGGTGGACCCAGATTCGTGACAGCAAAGAAATCTGGAACTGCGCAGTAATCCAAATCTAGTACTTACTTTTCTATCAACGGCTTAACTTGGCACAACAAAAGACAAAACTAAGATAAGGAGAGGTTGCTACAGTAGTAAACAACTTCCAACACACAAAATAAAAACAAAGTACTGTAGCAAAATAACACATGGGTTATCTCCCAAGAAGTTCTTTCTTTATAGCCATTAAGATGGGCTCAGCAGTTTTAATGATGCACTCGCAAGAAATAGTATTTGGAGCAAAAGAGAGCATCAAGAGGCAAATTCAAAACACATTTAAGTCTAAAATGCTTCCTATGCATAGGAATCTTGTAAATAAACAAGTTCATGAAGAGCAAAGTAACAAGCATAGGAAGATAAAACAAGTGTAGCTTCAAAAATTTCAGCACATAGAGAGGTGTTTTAGTAACATGAAAATTTCTACAACCATATTTTCCTCTCTCATAATAATTTTCAGTAGCATCATGAGCAAACTCAACAATGTAACTATCACATAAAGCATTCTTATCATGAGTCTCATGCACAAAATTATTACTCTCCACGTAAGCAAAATCAATTTTATTAGTTGTAGTGGGAGCAAATTCAACAAAGTGGCTATCATCATATATAGGAGGCATATTGTAATCATAAAAGAAAATTTTCTCCTCAATGCTTGGGGGACTAAAAAGATCATGCTCATCAGAGCCAGCTTCCCCAAGCTTAGAATTTTCCATAGCATTTGCAACAATGGTGTTCAAAGCATCCATAGTAATAACATTCCCATTAGCATGCATATAAAGTTCCATGGGTTTTTTAATTCTCTCTTCAAACACATCATGTCCTAATTCAAGATAAAGTTCATAAAGATCTCTCATATTTTTGTTGTTTTCCATTATGCTTAACTAGTGAAATAAAAACATGCATGATATTAAGTAAAGTAAAACAAGTAACTAATTTTTTTGTGTTTTTGATATAGCAAACAAGATAGCAAATAAAGTAAAACTAGCAACTAATTTTTTTGTATTTTGATTTAGTGCAGCAAACAAAGTAGTAAATAAAACTAAGCAAGACAAAAACAAAGTAAAGAGATTGAGAAGTGGAGACTCCCCTTGCAGCGTGTCTTGATCTCCCCGGCAACGGCGCCAAAAAAAGAGCTTGATGGCGTGTAACTCACACGTTCGTTGGGAACCCCAAGAGGAAGGTATGATGCGCACAGCAGCAAGTTTTCCCTCAGAAAGAAACCAAGGTTTATCGAACCAGGAGGAGCCAAGAAGCACGTTGAAGGTTGATGGCGGCGGGATGTAGTGCGGCGCAACACCAGGGATTCCGGCGCCAACGTGGAACCTGCACAACACAACCAAAGTACTTTGCCCCAACGAAACAGTGAGGTTGTCAATCTCACCGGCTTGCTGTAACAAAGGATTAACCGTATTGTGTGGAAGATGATTGTTTGCAGAAAACAGTAGAACAAGTATTGCAGTAGAATGTATTTCAGTATAGAGAATTGGACCGGGGTCCACAATTCACTAGAGGTGTCTCTCCCATAAGATAAACAGCATGTTGGGTGAACAAATTACAGTTGGGCAATTGACAAATAAAGAGAGCATGACCATGCACATACATATCATGATGAGTATAGTGAGATTTAATTGGGCATTACGACAATGTACATAGACCGCCATCCAGCATGCATCTATGCCTAAAAAGTCCACCTTCAGGTTATCATCCGAACCCCCTCCAGTATTAAGTTGCTAACAACAGACAATTGCATTAAGTATTGCGCGTAATGTAACTAGTGACTACATCCTTGAACATAGCACCAATGTTTTATCCCTAGTGGCAACAGCACATCCATAACCTTAGAGGTTCTTGTCACCCCTCCAGATTCACGGAGACATGAACCCACTATCGAGCATAAATACTCCCTCTTGGAGTTACTAGCATCAACTTGGCCAGAGCATCTACTAATAACGGAGAGCATGCAAGATCATAAACAACACATAGACATAGCTTTGATAATCAACATAACAAGTATTCTCTATTCATCGGATCCCAACAAACGCAACATATAGAATTACAGATAGATGATCTTGATCATGTTAGGCAGCTCACAAGATCCGACAATGATAGCACAATGGGGAGAAGACAACCATCTAGCTATTGCTATGGACCCATAGTCCAGGGGTAGACTACTCACAGATCACTCCGGAGGCGACCATGGCGGCGTAGAGTCCTCCGGGAGATGATTCCCCTCTCCGGCAGGGTGCCGGAGGCGATCTCCTGGATCCCCCGAGATGGGATCGGCGTTGGCGGCGTCTCTGGAAGGTTTTCCGTATCGTGGTTCTCTGACCGGGGGTTTCGTCACGGAGGCTTTAAGTAGGCGGAAGGGCAAGTCAGGAGGGGGCACAGGGGCCCCACACCATAGGCCGGCGCGGCCAGGGGGTGGGCCGCGCCGCCCTAGGGTTTGGGCACCCTGTGGCCCCACTTCGTTTCGTCTTCGGACTTCTGGAAGCTTCGTGGAAAAATAGGCCCCTGGGCTTTGATTTCGTCCAATTCCGAGAATATTTCCTTACTAGGATTTCTGAAACCAAAAATAGCGTAAACAACAGAATCGGCACTTCGGCATCTTGTTAATAGGTTAGTTCCAGAAAATGCACGAATATGACATAAAGTGTGCATAAAACATGTAGATAACATCAATAATGTGGCATGGAACATAAGAAATTATCGATACGTCGGAGACGTATCAGAATCATACCATCGTTCCTGGTGGGACCTGCAAGAATCTGGCTGAACAATTTGCCGGCCGGAAGCATTAACGGCTGGCTAGACTTTGAGGAAGCTTTTGTGAGCAATTTCAGCAGTACTTACCGGAGGCCAAATAGGCCGCAGCAGCTCGCTCTGTGCATACAATGCCAGAATGAAACAGACCGGGATTACCTGGCCCGGTGGAACACCACAAGGAACTCCTGTGAAGGGGTGATAGAAGCGCAAGCCATAGCTTGGTTTAGCAGTGGGTGCAGAAGAGGTTCACCGTTGTGGCAAAAGCTGCAGCGGAACATGCCGGCAACATTGGCAGAGATGATACGTGTTGCAGATAGCTATGCATTGGGAGACCCAATGCAACCGGCAGTACAAGCTGAGCCGGAGCAAACAAACAAACGCCAAGAACCATACCGGGACAACCGGCATAACAAACGAAGGGAAGAGTTTCCAGATCGAAGGTATGGTCCACAGCAAGTAGCCGCGGTGCAGGAAAATTCCAGCGCCAGCGGAAGCCAAAGGCAAAAAACTGGATCGCAGCTATGGGCAGGTCCTAAGAAACAATGGGTTGAGAAGAAACCATGGCAAAACAATGAGGAAAGGTACACCATGGAATCCGCAATGGACCAGCCGTGCCGGTGGCACACACCAAACCCCGGAAGGCCGGCGAACCACTTGACAAAAGATTGTACTTGGACCAGAAGGTTGATGGGCCAAGGCACAGCAAAAGATGCTGGAAAACTACCACCACCACCCCCGCTTACCGGACCGAATGCTATACCAGTGCAGCTACAGCAAAACCAGCCTCCACCACAACAGGTTCATCAGGTGGGAGACGCCCGTGGCCAAGCACCTCTGCCGGCACCTTTGGGCCGGAATCTTTACCATGATCCGGATATGTGCTGTGTTGTGTTCGTTACTGAGCCAACAGACAAGCAAAGCCTGTGGCGCCGTTCCATGGAAGTGAACGCGGTGATGCCGACAGTTCCAAAGTACATGCTTTGGTCTGATCAAGAGATAAGCTGGTCGTTCAAGGATCACCCGAAAATAATGCCTAATCCGGGTGGTTACGCTCTGGTTGTGGACCCGATCATGCATGGGCCAAACGCTCGAGTCAAATTCAGCAAAGTGCTGATAGACAATGGGAGCAGCATAAACATTATGTACCGGCACACTATGCGCACACTTGGGATAACTGAGAATATGCTGCAGCCAACGTACACAACTTTCCACGGAATCGTTCCGGGGTTATCTTGTTCGCCCATGGGAAAAGTCCGGGTGGATGTTTCATTCGGTGGACGTGATAATTGCCGGGTGGAAAACCTTCTGTTCGAGGTGGTGGATCTGGATAGTCCTTACCATGCACTGCTGGGGAGACCGGCATTGGCTGCTTTCATGGCCTCGACTCACACAGCCTATCTCAAGATGAAGATGCCGGCACCTCGTGGACCCTTAACTGTGGTGGGAAACTATAAAGTCTCACTGGAAACCGCTTCCGCCAGATCTAATCTGGCCGAATCGCTTGTGACTGCAGAGGAAAAGAAAAGAATGCAGACCGCGGTTGCGTTGGCTCAATCTTCACAGTTGAGTTTAGCGGCAATGAGTGGAAACTTGGGCACACCGGCATTCCGAAGGAGATATGCCCTAGAGGCAATAATAAAGTGGTTATTATTTATATCTTTATGTTTATGATGAATGTTTATATATCATGCTATAATTGTATTAACCGAAACATTGATACATGTGTGATATGTAAACAACAAAGAGTCCCTAGTATACCTCTTAACTAGCTTGTTGATTAATGGATGATTAGTTTCATAATCATGAACATTGGATGTTATTAATAACAAGGTTATATCATTATATGAATGATGTAATGGACACACCCAATTAAGCATAGCATAAGATCTCGTCATTAAGTTTTTTGCTATAAGCTTTCGATACATAGTTACCTAGTCCTTATGACCATGAGATCATGTAAATCACTTATACCGGAAAGGTACTTTGATTACATCAAACGCCACTGCGTAAATGGGTGGTTATAAAGGTGGGATTAAGTATCCGGAAAGTATGAGTTGAGGCATATGGATCAACAGTGGGATTTGTCCATCCCGATGACGGATAGATATACTCTGGGCCCTCTCGGTGGAATGTCGTCTAATGTCTTGCAAGCATATGAATAAGTTCATAAGAGACCACATACCACGGTACGAGTAAAGAGTACTTGTCAGGAGACGAGGTTGAGCAAGGTATAGAGTGATACCGAAGATCAAACCTCGGACAAGTAAAATATCGCGTGACAAAGTGAATTGGTATTGTATGTGAATGGTTCATTCGATCACTAAAGTCATCGTTGAATATGTGGGAGCCATTATGGATCTCCAGATCCCGCTATTGGTTATTGGTCAGAGTGAGTACTCAACCATGTCCGCATAGTTCACGAACCGTAGGGTGACACACTTAAAGTTGGATGTTGAAATGGTAGAACTTGAATATGGAATGGAGTTCGAATATTTGTTCGGAGTCCCGGATGAGATCCCGGACATCACGAGGAGTTCCGAAATGGTCCGGAGAATAAGATTCATATATAGGATGTCATTTTATGTGAATTAAAATGTCGCGGAAGGTTCTATGGAAGGTTCTAGAAGGTTCTAGAAAAGTCCGGAAGAAACCACCAAGGAAGGTGGAGTCCACATGGGACTCCACCTCCATGGCCGGCCAACCCTAGTGGGGGAGGAGTCCCAAGTGGACTCCCCCTTAGGGGGCCGGCCACCCCCCCATATGGGAGGTGGAAATCCCACCTCTAGTGGGAGTCCTAACTTGGGTAGGTTTCCCCACCATATGGAAGGTTTTTGGTTCGGGTCTTATTCGAAGACTTGGAGACCAACACTTGGGGTTCCACCTATATAATGAGGGGCCAAGGGGAGGGGGCCGGCCACCCAAGAACCACCAAGGTGGCCGCACCCCTTAGTGGCCGGCGCCCCCTCTCCCCAAACCCTAGCGGTCTCTCTCCTCCACCACATCCCGCACGCTTAGCGAAGCTCCGCCGGATTTCTCCACCACCACCAACACCACGCCGTCGTGCTGTCGGATTCAAGAGGAGCTACTACTTCCGCTGCCCGCTGGAACGGAGAGGTGGACGTCGTCTTCATCAACAACCGAACGTGTGACCGAGTACGGAGGTGCTGCCCGTTCGTGGCGCCGGAACCGATCGTGATCAAGATCTTCTACGCGCTTTTGCAAGTGGCAAGTGAACGTCTACCATAGCAACAAGAGCCTCCTCTTGTAGGCTTTGGAATCTCTTCAAGGGTGAGACTCGATACCCCCTCGTTGCTACCGTCTTCTAGATTGCATCTTGGCTTGGATTGCGTGTTCGCGATAGGAAATTTTTTGTTTTCTATGCAACGTTATCCTTCAGTGGTATCAGAGCCGTGTCTATGCATAGATGGTTGCACGAGTAGAACACAATGGTTTGTGGGCGTTGATGCTTATGTTATCTTTAGTTTGAGTACTTTGCATCTTTGTGGCATAGTGGGATGAAGCGGCTCGGGCTAACTTTACATGAACGCGTTCATGAGATTTGCTCCACGCTCGACATGCAACTTGTATTGCATAAGTGGCTTTGCGGGTGTCTGTCTCTCCTACTATAGTGAAGATTCAATTTACTCTTCTATTGACAACACTAGTATCACCGTTGTGGTTCATGTTCGTAGGTAGATTAGATCTTACTCGAAAACCCTAAACCACGTAAAATATGCAAACCAAATTAGAGACGTCTAACTTGTTTTTGCAGGGTTTGGTGATGTGATATGGCCATGATATGATGATGAATATGTATGAGATGATCATTATTGTATTGTGGCAACCGGCAGGAGCCTTATGGTTGTCTTTAATTTTCATGTTGAGTAGTTTTTCAAAGTAGTTGTAATAGTTGCTACATGAGGTGAACAACCATGAAGATGGCGCCATGAATCTTGACGCTACGCCGACGATGATGGAGATCATGCCCGTTGATGATGGAGATCATGTCCGTGCTTTGGAGATGAAGATCGAAAGCGCAAAGACAAAAGGGCCATATCATATCACATATGAATTGCATGTGATGTTAATCCTTTATGCATCTTATTTTGCTTAGATCGCGACGGTAGCATTATAAGATGATCCCTTACATTAATATCAAGATAATAAAGTGTTCTCCCCTCGTATGCACCGTTGCCAAGGTTCGTCGTTTCGAAGCATCTCGTGATGATCGGATGTGATAGACTCAACGTTCATATACAATGGGTGTAAGCCATGTTGCACACGCAGAATACTTGGGTTTGCTTGACGAGCCTAGCATGTACAGACATGGCCTCGGGACAACGGAAACCGAAAGGTTGAACACGAGTCATATGGATGATATGATCAACATGTTGATGTTCACCATTGAAGCTACATCATCTCACGTGATGATCGGTTTTGGTGTAGTGGATTTGGATCGTGTACCACTAAACAACTATGAGGGATGTTGTATTAAGTGGGAGTTCATTAGTAATAAGATTAAAACATGAACTAATTATCATAAACATAGTCTGAGTAGTATTTTGTATTAATTTTGTAGTATTGACATCCGTTTACTACTATGCGCTAGTCTTGTTATTGAGATAGAAATACTGTTAAATCTGATAAGAAACTTTACGGATTAGTACCGTATTGTTAAAGAATCAAGAATTGATTAAGTCCTATTGCAAACTTTTAGTAAACCTCACATTGTTGATTCAAAGAGCTATGGTTTCAATTAGTACCCAAAGTTATCTTGTCTCCGTGAAACTTGAAGTTCAAATCTGTTTGAAAAGTAAGGAGCTGAAAATTAGTTTTCAGAAATAATCAAGGTATGAGATATATGTGATATCTAAGACCTTATTGCAAGATGATAGAATATAAATTTGGTGAGACTACATAAACTCATAAGTTTTATGGGAATGTATGAAGGTTGAAGACGCCAGACGTCACAATCCTCCAACTATTGGGGCACTAATAATATTCGCGTATCCATGAAGTGACCATCCTTAATATGCACCGTTGCTAAGACTCGTCGTTTCAAAGCATCACGTGATGATCGGGTGTGATAGATTCTACGTGTGCATACAACGGGTGCAAGCTAGATTTGCACATGCAAATACCAAGGTTAAAACTTTACGAGCCTAGCATGTACAGACATGGCCTCGGAAAGTCATCATGATATGATGGATAAAACTATGAGTGAAATTGTTCATCATATTACAAAGTTACTAATAGTGAAATCTGAAACACTTGTCATATAATGATCAACTTCAAAGTAAGAACCTCAAGGTTATTGGTATTTGACCAACAAACCTAGAAGTTAATGATGTTGAAGTGTTTTTCTGAATAATGAGGAAAGCTAAAAAGAGAAACTACAAAAGATATTTTGGCAGAAAGAAAAGAAAAGACTAGAAAGTCTAGCTCAGGTGTATATCAATGATATACATGTTATGGATGTATTCCTCGTTTGGTCACACAATGAAATTCTTGGGTATTTGTACCATATTGGTTGGTATGAAGTGTCATACAAAACAACGCAATACAAGAATACAATGGCCTAAGTGACTGACAAGGAATATGATAGGAATGCACGTCTGGAACAAAAAAAAATAAAGTGTTATTATGTTCATCGTTGGCATTCTCTCTAGCCATTAGAATTTATAATAAAGAACTTAATAATTGTTATTTTGCTCTTGTCAAATAAAAACAATGAGTTGTTCAAATTATGACATTTTTCCATGAACGATGGATAAGTTATTATAAATTTTAATGGTAAAACACACATACATAACACTGACGTTAAAATGCCATAAGGCAAATGATTTGAATTCCACTTATTTGTGGAACCACCATTTAGGTCATGTTAGAAAGGAACGCATGAAGGAACTCTATGCAAATGGATTTTTTGAGTCATTTGATTTTTGAATCATTTGGCGCTTGCAAATCTTTTCTAAAGAGAATGATTAAAATACCGTTCATAGGCCAAAAGTTGAACGGGCAACTAACTTAGTGGAAAAATACATGATGATGTATGTGGTTCACTGGGCATAGTTGTGTGCGGGAGATTCTTCTACTTCATGAAAACTTTCAACAATGAATTGAGTATATATACGTGGATATATTCAATAAGGAAGAAGTTTGAAACATTTGAATGGATTCAAATAAATTTCAGCATGAAGTGGAAATCATCGTAATAGAAAAGTAAAATATCTATGATTGGATCATGATGGAAATATTTGAATTACGAGTTTTAGCGAACATCTAAGAGAGTTATGAAATTGTTCTACAAATCACATTTCTTGGAGTATCATAATGATGATATAGTATTCAAGATATGTATCCAAACCTTGTTGGATTAATGATGAGATAAAAATATTATGACGCCATTATATTTTTGTGGATTATGCTTTAGTGACTACCGCTTTTACACTAAATAGAGCATCATCATGATCCGTTGAAATGACACCATACGAGTTATGGCATAGGTAAGAAACCTGATAGTCTTTTCTTAAATTTTGGTATGCATAGCATAAGTAAATAAGTTTACAACCAAAATCGGATGAATGTCTTTGTTGGTTATCCCAGAGATTTGATTGGGAATTCTTCCCACGAGACAAAGACAAAAGTGTTTGTCAATGTTTCTTATTTCCGAGAAATTGTTTCTAGTGAAGTATTTAAGTGGGAGGACAATATATTTTGATAAGGTTTATGAACCTGAGCATAATGATCAGAGTAGCGCAGCATCGGAATTGGTTTCGGAAGCGGCCACAACGATCATGGCTCCCATGACTACAAAGTGTTTTAGTCATGGAGATCGAAGTACATATTGAACCTTGTAGGTATGGTTTACTTTGTGATCAAATAAATGATTTGTGGACAAAGGATTGATTTTTGATAAACCAACTACAAACAAAGAAGTTATGATGGGCCCTGACTCCGTTAAAATGGCCATGCGCCATGAAATCCATAATAGATAAATACTTTTTTGAAAGTAAATGGATCTATAGACTTGGATGAAATATCCTTGAAGAAGCTCGACTTGTCGAAAAATTGTTTACGACAAAGTTCAAAGAGTTGACTACGATAAGATTAGATCTTCCGTAGAAATGCTTATAGTCTATATGGATTATTCTAGTAGGATGGCAAAATACATTACTTATCAGAAGTATGTATTAAAGGTGTATACAAGATACAACCAAGAGTTTTGCTGGTCCGTGGAATATTAGATAGGTATACAAACTTCAATTTGATGAAGTGAGTATCGCGGAGTTTGAATCTTCACCAGATGAAATAGTCAAAGAGTTTTTGATTTCATCAGAGACGATGAAGAGGCTTGCATTTGCAAGAAATTAAGTGGGAGCGCTAAGACATATTTATAATACTTTATGTAGGTGACATATAGTTGGTTATAAATAATGTAATTATATACTTGATTAAAAAGGTTTCATTGAGAAATTAACTTCAATGAAAAGATATGGACTGAAACAAATTTAGTGTCAAGATCTATGAAGATAGATTGAAACACAAAATAAGTTTAAGTCAAAGTACATAGAATGGATATTGAAATAGTTCAATATAGAAATATTAAGAAGATGTTCTTGTCATGTGAAGTTTTAACAAGACTAGAGTGTATCTGACACTCAATGAGTAAAAACACACGAGTGATTATAGATCACGAATAATATGTACACAATCAGATATCCTATGCTCTAAGAGTGTTATGAGCATGATTCATGTGATGATCACTGAAAAACAGTAAGAATATTCTTGAGTACTTAAGAAGAACCAAGTATATATATATATAGTTTTATATGGAGAAATGACAAATCAAATCGCTGTAAGGTGTTGCACCGATACTAATTTTGTCACATATGAAAATAAAATTTCAAATCTCAAATTAGACTAAGTGTTGTTTAAAAGGTAGCACAATGAGCTAGAAGTTGTCTATGCTAGATTTAGAAGAGTTCTAAATATTGTGACGGATTCTACAAAAGAAGGCAGAGTATGTCATTGTTTTGACAAATGACAAAGGATGTTAAGTCAAGAAGTTCTTTGAGAACTTGGTGTAGTTCCGATAGTGTCAGAACTTTGAAGCTATATTGTGTGTGACAATATTAGTGACATATTTCAGACCGCGGAATTAAGGTTCCACCAGAAGACCAAACATATTTAATGCCGACACATTTGAAAATGAGTGATGCATTGAGACGCAAATGAATTACAAAATACATACGTTTCTGAACGTGTCAGATCCGTTGACTAAAACCTCTCCCGTGAGCAAAACATGATAAAGCACCGGAAGGCCAAGGTGTTATATCTTTACAAATGTAAACTAGATTATTGACTCTAGTGCAAGTGGGAGACTGAAGGAGATATGCCCTAGAGGCAATAATAAAGTGGTTATTATTTATATCTTTATGTTTATGATGAATGTTTATATATCATGCTATAATTGTATTAACCGAAACATTGATACATGTGTGATATGTAAACAACAAAGAGTCCCTAGTATACCTCTTAACTAGCTTGTTGATTAATGGATGATTAGTTTCATAATCATGAACATTGGATGTTATTAATAACAAGGTTATATCATTATATGAATGATGTAATGGACACACCCAATTAAGCGTAGCATAAGATCTCGTCATTAAGTTTTTTGCTATAAGCTTTCGATACATAGTTACCTAGTCCTTATGACCATGAGATCATGTAAATCACTTATACCGGAAAGGTACTTTGATTACATCAAACGCCACTGCATAAATGGGTGGTTATAAAGGTGGGATTAAGTATCCGGAAAGTATGAGTTGAGGCATATGGATCAACAGTGGGATTTGTCCATCCCGATGATGGATAGATATACTCTGGGCCCTCTCAGTGGAATGTCGTCTAATGTCTTGCAAGCATATGAATAAGTTCATAAGAGACCACATACCACGGTACGAGTAAAGAGTACTTGTCAGGAGACGAGGTTGAACAAGGTATAGAGTGATACCGAAGATCAAACCTCGGACAAGTAAAATATCGCGTGACAAAGGGAATTGGTATTGTATGTGAATGGTTCATTCGATCACTAAAGTCATTGTTGAATATGTGGGAGCCATTATGGATCTCCAGATCCCGCTATTGGTTATTGGTCAGAGTGAGTACTCAACCATGTCCGCATAGTTCACGAACCGTAGGGTGACACACTTAAAGTTGGATGTTGAAATGGTAGAACTTGAATATGGAATGGAGTTCGAATATTTGTTCGGAGTCCCGGATGAGATCCCGGACATCACGAGGAGTTCCGGAATGGTCCGGAGAATAAGATTCATATATAGGATGTTATTTTATGTGAATTAAAATGTCGCGGAAGGTTCTATGGAAGGTTCTAGAAAAGTCCGGAAGAAACCACCAAGGAAGGTGGAGTCCACATGGGACTCCACCTCCATGGCCGGCCAACCCTAGTGGGGGAGGAGTCCCAAGTGGACTCCCCCTTAGGGGGCCGGCCACCCCCCCATATGGGAGGTGGAAATCCCACCTCTAGTGGGAGTCCTAACTTGGGTAGGTTTCCCCACCATATGGAAGGTTTTTGGTTCGGGTCTTATTCGAAGACTTGGAGACCAACACTTGGGGTTCCACCTATATAATGAGGGGCCAAGGGGAGGGGGCCGGCCACCCAAGAACCACCAAGGTGGCCGCACCCCTTAGTGGCCGGCGCCCCCTCTCCCCAAACCCTAGCGGTCTCTCTCCTCCACCACATCCCGCACGCTTAGCGAAGCTCCGCCGGATTTCTCCACCACCACCAACACCACGCCGTCGTGCTGTCGGATTCAAGAGGAGCTACTACTTCCGCTGCCCGCTGGAACGGGGAGGTGGACGTCGTCTTCATCAACAACCAAACGTGTGACCGAGTATGGAGGTGCTGCCCGTTCGTGGCGCCGGAACCGATCGTGATCAAGATCTTCTACGCGCTTTTGCAAGCGGCAAGTGAACATCTACCGCAGCAACAAGAGCCTCCTCTTGTAGGCTTTGGAATCTCTTCAAGGGTGAGACTCGATACCCCCTCGTTGCTACCGTCTTCTAGATTGCATCTTGGCTTGGATTGCGTGTTCGCGATAGGAAATTTTTTGTTTTCTATGCAACGTTATCCTTCACATTCAAGCCAACCAATGAAACAAAAAACATAGTGCTGGACCCAGCTCACCCTGAGCACACCGTTCGCATTGGTGCCGGCCTCACTGAGGCATAGGAAAGCGCGCTCACCGGCTTCCTCCGTGAGAATCGGAATATTTTTTCCTGGTCTACTGATGACTTGGTAGGTGTTCCGAGGGAGCTGGCTGAGCACTGTCTAAACGTCTGGAAAGATGCTAAGCCGGTAAGGCAGCCGCTGCGCCGGTTTGCTGAAGACAGAAGAAAGATCATTGGAGAGGAAGTAACAAAGTTGTTGGTTGCCGGTTTCATCGTAGAAGTGCTGCACACAGAGTGGCTAGCCAATCCGGTGATGGTCGAAAAGAAGAAAGAAGAGAACCTTGAAGCAAAAGCTCCAAAGGTATGGCGCATGTGCATCGACTACACCAACCTGAACAAGGCTTGCCCAAAAGATCCTTTCTCGTTGCCCCGAATCGATCAAGTGATTGATTCCACCGCTGGATGTGAACTGTTGTCTTTCCTGGATGCCTATTCCGGTTTCCACCAAATCCCCTTGAAAAAGGAAGATCAAATAAAGACTGCGTTTAACACCCCGCACGGGGCTTACTACTATGTCACTATGCCTTTCGGTTTGCGCAACGCTGGTGCAACGTACCAGCGCTGTATGCAAAAGTGTTTGTATGATCAAATCGGTAAAAACGTGCAAGTCTATGTAGACAATGTCGTGATAAAAACTAAGAAAAAAGAAACCTTAATAGAGGATCTCCAGCAAACATTTGATAACCTAAGAAGGTTCCGGATGAAACTTAATCCGGCAAAATGCACCTTTGGTGTCCCAGCCGGCAAGTTGCTTGGCTTCCTCGTATCAAGCCGGGGGATAGAGGTGAATCCGGTAAAAATCCGGGCAATCGAAAGAATGACTATACCGCACGATCTCAAAGACGTGCAAAAGTTTACTGGAAGCTTGGCATCGCTGAGCCGGTTCATAAGCAGGCTGGGAGAAAAAGCTCTGCCCCTTTACGCCTTGATGAAAAAATCCGACACTTTCGTCTGGACCCCTCAGGCAGACGCAGCGTTTAAAGAGCTAAAAACAATGCTGGCCACTGCGCCTATATTAGCTTCACCCTTGGAGAGGGAGCCCATGTTGTTGTACATAGCAGCAACAAACCGAGTTGTGAGCGTAGTGGTTGTGGTTGAAAGAGAAGAGGAAGGAAAAACCGTGCAAAGACCGGTATACTACCTGAGCGAGGTGCTCTCCCTCTCGAAACAAAACTACCCTCACTTCCAAAAAATGACTTATGGCGTGTTCATGGCCGCCACAAAGCTTAAGCACTACTTTGAAGAACACCCCATGAAAGTGGTGAGCGAGGCTCCCATTTCCGATATCATGTGTAACAAAGATGCTAGCGGCAGGATCGCAAAATGGGCAATCCAGATATCACCGTATGTACCGGAATACGAAAGGAGAGACGCCATAAAATCGCAAGCTTTGGCCGATTTCCTAGTTGATTGGGCAGAAATGCAATACAAGCCGCCAGAGCAAAAGATAGAATACTGGAAGATGCACTTTGACGGATCCAAGCTCAAGGAGGGTCTAGGTGCCGGTGTGGTACTTACCTCACCTCAGGGAGATCATCTCCGGTATGTTTTGCAAGTGCACTTCAGAGCATCAAACAATGTAGCAGAGTATGAGGCTCTAATACATGGACTCAAAGTCGCAAAAGAAATCGGTGCACACCGGATCATTTGCTATGGTGATTCAGACCTCGTGGTGCAGCAGTGTTCCGGCGATTGGGATGCAAAAGATGCCAACATGGCTTCATACCGGTTTCACGTGCAAAAGATTTCCGGCTTCTTCGAGGGCTGTGAGTTTCACCATGTGCCGCGCGCAGAAAATGAAGCCGCAGATGCTTTGTCCAAGCTGGGGTCGTCCAGGCAAGAAATTCCACCCGGAATAGCCTTGGCACACTTAAGAGAACCATCGATCAAACCAAGCCCGGAGTCGGAATCAATTTTCGTACCGGAATCACATGTTGTACCAATGGATATTGATGAAGTAAACCCGGGGACTGTTCCGGTAAACTCGGGGACTGCTCCGGCAAACTCGGGAACTGTTGTGTCCATACCGGAAGAAGCAATGCTGGTGGATAGCATGGAAATAGACGCACCGATGTTTCTAGTTCGAGAAGCACCATCTTGGGTTAAACCTATTAAGGAATTCCTGATCAACGGCACCTTGCCGGTTGACGAAAATGAATCGAGACGAATCCAGAGAAGGTCCAAAGCTTACACCATTATCAATGGCGAAGTGTACAAGAGAAGTGTTACCGGTGTCCTCCAAAAATGTGTGGAACCGGGAGAGGGAAAAGAAATGCTTGTGGAGATTCATCAAGGAGAATGTGGGCACCATGCTTCATCGAGGGCACTGGTTGCAAAAGTATTCCGGCATGGCTTCTATTGGCTCACTGCTTTGGAGGATGCTGAGGACTTAGTGCGAAAATACAATGGGTGCCAAAGGTACGCCAAGCAAAATCATACCCTAGCATCCGGCTTAAAAACAATACCATTAACTTGGCCATTTGCCGTTTGGTGCCTTGACATGGTTGGTCCATTCAAAACCGCTAGAAGCAGCTTTACCCACATCCTAGTGATGGTGGATAAGTTCACCAAATGGCTAGAAGTAAAGCCTATCGCAAAATGTGATGGGCATACATCCGTGAAATTCTTAAAAGATGTTATCTTGCGGTATGGATACCCGCATAGCATAATTACTGACAATGGCACAAACTTTGCTCAAGGTGAGTTCAAAAGATTTTGTGAGGACAACAATATCCGGTTGGATTTGTGCTCTGTTGCGCACCCACAAGGCAATGGCCAAGTGGAAAGAACAAACGCCCTGGTACTTTCCGGTATCAAGCCCAGGCTAATAGAACCTCTTGAAAAGACACCGGGGTGTTGGCTCGATGAGCTACCATCAGTGTTGTGGAGCATAAGAACGACTCCAAACTGGTCTACCGGATACACTCCGTTTTTCATGGTCTATGGGGCTGAAGCCGTGATTCCAACCGATATCATACATGACTCACCAAGAGTTCAACAATATACAGAAGAAGAGGTAAAAGAGGCAAGAGAAAATGATGTGGACTTGCTCGAAGAAGCAAGAGAGCTGGCCCTGGCAAGAACAACCATTTACCAGCAAAACCTAAGACACTATCATAACCGGAAGGTTAACCCGAGAACATTCCGGGAAGGAGATCTGGTGTTGCGCCTAGTGCAGTGCACTGAGGGCCGGCATAAGCTGTCTCCCCCTTGGGAAGGACCTTTCATTGTGAGCAAGGCTCTACACAATGATGCCTATTACTTGGTTGACGCGCAGGAAGCTAAGAAAGGAAAGGCGGACAGGTCAGGGGAAGAAACCAAGCGCCCATGGAATGTAGCTCTTTTACGTCCCTTCTATGCATAAGGCTGTGTTGTAAGAAGTTCCTTTCTGTACCTTATATGCTATGAATAAAGGATGCCGGCACCCTCGATTGAATCTCGGGGACTGCCTCTACCGAAAATTGCATGTAATATGTTTATTTTTTCAGTTACCGGTTGGTTGCAGAACATTTTTTCTTTCCGGTTTAGTAACGTGCTAAACCTACCGGAGTCTTCGACTCTGCTGCTGTCCGAAACCGGCTTCATGGCAAGCAAGATAAACCGGTAGGAACTAAGCACGCGAACGACGAAGAGGGGAGATGGGAACAAACAATCCGGAAAGTTTAGCTAACCCCGGTTATACCGGTTTTTTGTGAAAAATTTCGAGTTATTTCTAAGTTCAAGAAAGTGCTTGCTTGGCAAAAGAACTTTGTAACTCATACGCCAAAAAACCCAGAGGGTAGGCAGAGGCAAAGCAAAAGAACCAAGTGTGCATCGGATTGAATGCCGAAAAAATTCCGGAATCTTCACAGTGCAAGATAAAAAGGCAAACCATAAGCAAAGTGCTAAGTCTTGGACAAACACAACTTAATAACATACCGGTATAGCATACCGGCATAAAATGTTGCATCACAACCAAAAGCCAAAAGGCTAAGTTTTATATTACATCACGAACCCTGGCATACCGGGGTAGAATTTATCCAGCAATGTTTCAAGTCAAACAGGACCAACAGGCATTTCATAGGCAGACAGTCAACGTCAGAAAATCAAGCGGCAGGGGCTTCAGGGGGAGCGTCGCCAGCACCAGGACCATCCAGAGGCTCGTCGTCGGCTCCAGCCTCCTCCTCGCCTTCACCTTCCTCCTCGTCGCTCAGATAGTCTTTGACATCTGAGGGAGCGGCGATGAAGGTGCGCGCGTCGGCGTACTCCGCGATGTGGTATGCCCGATCCTGCCGTTTAGCGGTGAGGACCGGGTCCAAATCGGTTTCGGCATTTTCGCGCACTCCGGTGAGGGCGTCCAAGTCCAGCTCCGGATACCAGGAGCAGGCGACGCGGAGCGCGGAGTCTGCCCCAGCGCGGGCAGCAGAGCACTGCCACTCCCGAATCTTTCGGCCGGCACCCTTGAGGCGGTCGCTGATGAGGGAGAAGGTGTCTGGCACCACTTCTCCAGGCCAGAGAGTCCTGAAGAGCTGGGTAGCTACGTCAGGAATGTCAGAGAGATTCTGATCAATGGCGCGCATATGGGAGACCCGCGCATTCAGCGCAACCAGATGGTCGTAGGGGTCCCATGGCGCACCAAGGTTCTCGTGGGCCTGGCCAACGCGATGCTCTCCAACCTTCTTCATGGCAAACACCTGGGAGTCCGGGAAGAGACCTACACGAAGAAAGAAAGAGGCTAAGAAGATGCAACAGGAAGAAACAAGCTTATAAGCAGAAACCGGAAAAGGAAAAAGGAAAAAAGTTACGGAAGGCATGTGCATCAGTTTGCATGATTAGCTGGTCATACTCCTTCCGCCCCGCCTCCAACCGCGCGGCCTTGTCCTCGGCAGCTTTCCGCGCCTTGGCAAGCTCCTCCAGCTCAGCCTGCAACACCGCATTGGAGTTGCCGGCATCCTCCAGCGCTTCATGCAGCTTGGTCGCCATAGCGGCTTCGGCAGCCTTCAGCGCCGTGGCATGGTCAAGACCAAGCTGGATGAGCTGAGCCTTGAGCTCCTGGTAGCTGGTCCTCTGGGCGCTCAGATCCTCCTGGTGCTGCCGGGTAAGCTGGTCCTTTTCCTCTGGAACCCGGAAGGAAAATGTTAGTAAAAGTTGCACCGGTAAAATGAAGAAGGAGCAAGTCAACCGGAAAACAGGAAGTCGTACGCTGGGCGGTGGCGAGCTGCGCCTTGAGGGCCTCAATAGAAGTTTCCGGGATGACTGTTGAACAAAAATCATGAGTGTTAAGAGAAAGAAAGCTTTCCGGTAGAAAGATGCCGGAGGTACAAAAAGTTTACCTTGGCACTTGTCATGTGCCTCAGCAAGCTCCCGGTGCTCCCATAGAAGCTCCTCAAAGAGGACCTTCCGAGCGTCAGCCGTGAGCTGTTCAAGAAAAAGAGATTAGTTAAAGTTTCGCGCTAAAACCAAAGATCTTAACCCGAAACTCGGGGACTGGCTATGCCGGTTTCGCGCGCTTCCAAGATAAGTTTCGCGCTAAGACCAAAGATCTTAACCCGAAACTCGGGGACTGGCCATGCCGGTTTTGCGCATTTCTAAGTTAAGTTTCATGCTAAGAGCTACGCTCTCAACACAAAACTCGGGGACTGGGAAGATAGACAAGATTCAGCAAAAATGAGAGAAAAACTGGCATGAAATTAAGAAAGAGATAGAAAAGATCCAGAGGCAGGGAAACCGGTAAAAGTTGAAGAAAGTTGGTGGGACTTACCATCAGGTTGTTCGTGGCGTCATACCACGCGCTGTCCAGCTCTTTGACGGCTGGCGTAGCCGCATGAAGTGCTCCTCGGAGGACCGGTCTCCAACAGGGTCCGGCGCCGGCAGCCTGTCCTTGCCCATACCGCGGGTCGCCGGGGACATGTCCGCGGCATTCCATTTCTGCGCATAGGGCAGCAGGTGCCCCAGCTCCCGGCCTTCACGTTTAAACTCGGTGATCCGGCCAAGCAGGCCGGTCGCCTTCTCGCTGGCAGCTGTGGCGGCGCGGGAAGCGTGCAGCACCAAGGGCTGCGGACCGCCGGAAGGGGCGCTGGAGGCCGTCACCTTCCCCTTGATGAGTTTCGAGGTCTTGGGCGGTGGCGGAGTTGGAGTGGCGCCGGTCGGCTCGGTGCGAGGAGCATCCGGTGGTGGCGTTGGAGCGGTTCTTGGAGAAGGGGGAGCGCTGGGTGTTGGGGGGATGACCCCCGGTATGCCAAAGGCATGCCAAACCGGATGGTTTGAGCCATCAGGATACTGGTTAGATGTTCATGCCGGAGTCTAAGATAGGCGTTTGGCTGGACAGGCTAAGCCGGTATCCTCAGAGGAGGGATACCGGAACCGGATAGAAAAGGTACCGGGCCACCGGAAGGAAGAGCTTGTCGGCAAGGCTGGTCAAAGATCCTCTCCAGAGCTAGAAGACAAAGATGAGCTAAGCAAAGTAGCTTTAAACGAAGGGCTGACGATAAAGAAGAAGATGACGGAGAAAGAAGCCGGAGGACGTCAGCCTCCCCGATTAAAGAGGACCCCGGTGTCATCTATGATTAAAGTAGCTTTGTAAAGTAGCTTTATAAAGTAGTTTGTCTAGTCAAAGATGCCATTAGGGTTTCTTGCCCTGTAAGCCACCCTCTCCCCTATATAAGGAGAGGGGGCAGCCCTCCTTACGGGCGCGGAACAGAGAGAGAATCACAAACCTGTAACTTGTGAGAATCAATGAACATGGTGATCTAGAGCGAGTTCTTCCTTGTGTCTTTCTTCTTCAACCTCTGGCCTTGGCCAAGTTCTTGAGGAAACCATCCGGAAGTTCATCCTACCTGATCACAAACCCTCCCCCGAATCCTCTAGCGTCCATTCGGCCCCAATCTAAGCCATCCTATGGCATCTGCTCGTTCACCACGACGACAGTTGGCGCCCACCGTGGGGCATGAAGTGGCGCTTGATGGAGTTCACATTCGGGCGGGCATCCTCGACGTCGCCGGTCAGCGTACGGTCTCCGCGTTGGTGCAGCGCATCTACGCCATGGACTTCATCAACGACAACGCGGGCTGCTTCGCCAACGGCGGCATCTTCCCCAAGAACGGCCGCATCATCGAGTTCGGCAGCCACCGCGTCTACTTCGGCACCGTTCCTGTGCGCCAGTGCCTCTCGCCGGTGCTGGTGGCGCCGGATCCGCCAAGATGGCTACATGCGGGCCGCGCTCCAGGGAGCGTAGAGGTGATGATGGCTGGCGCGGTCGACGCCGGCAAAGAAGCTGTGGGTGAAGGCGCTGGGCGTGCGGTTTCGACCCGTGCGGCCAAGCCACCGCTGGAGCGAGGCGCAGGCGCAGCGGGAGCATCATCCGCGCCATCGGAAACACCACTCCAAGCGGCGATGAACGTCCTCGCCACCCCCATCGCGCAGAACATCGACCCGGCAGCGGCTCAGGCGGAGCTGGAGGCGCAGCGCCAGAAGATGCTCGAGAGCGGCAAGGACATCGTCAGGGCGCAGCGCGAGCTGAACCTAACCGTACGTGAGTATAACGCTGCCCATGGCTTTGCTTCTGTTAGCGCTCACGCTGCTAGGCTACCGGAAAACCGGCTTAAGGCTCGCAATCTAGATCAGGATCTGCGCAAAGAAATTCATGCCGGCAAAAGTACCTCTGCATCTGTTAGCATCGTAGAAAAACCTAAGTACAGTAGCCCGGATAAAACTATAAAAGCTGCTAAAGCTGCAGTAGAGTTGTGCGAGTCGCTTTCCGGAGATGCTTTGGCAAAACAGCAAGAGCGTGTTAGAGAGCTGCTGGAAACTATTGAGCAGCAGATCGCTGAGCAGCTGGCTGAGCTAAACAAGGCTGCGGCCTCAAAGTCCGCGCGTTCAACAAAGAATGCCGGAAGCAAGTCCCATGGGCAGGCATCATCCCCCCATCCGGATAGAAGAAGAGAAAAAGAGATGAATGCACAGCAGATGACTGTGTACGATCCGGTTCTTGCCGGAAAACAACAAGCCGGGCAACATGATGCCGGTAGAAAAAGCCAAGGGGCAGAACGAGGCTACGCCAGAGGCGGCTATGCCGGAAACAATCATGCCGGTAGATACGAGACCGGGCAAAATTATCGACCTGCAAGGGCAGCGTATGAGGAAGAGGAAATGGATCCCCCGAGGTACCGGCAGGCAAGGGCCGCGGTACCGGAGTGTTATGATGAGGCTGATTCTGCAAGACCGGTAGCTTTCCGGAATGCATTGGGAGAGCGCCTGGGGGAGAGATACCTACCGGAACGGGATGCAAGGCACCGTCTGGACAGAGTGTACTTGTCAGAAATAGTCGAGGAGGAAGGTCCTCCAGGCCCAAAATGCTTTGGCCCAAGGATCATGAAAGAAAAGCCACCAGTTCGCAACTTTATGTTGCCCCGTGACACAAAAACATACGATGGCACCACGAAGCCGGAAGACTGGCTCGCGGATTACGTGACCGCGGTATACGTCGCAGGCGGTGGAGGAACCGTAGCAGGAGGAGGAAATCGGCGTTGGGCCGTGAGGATCATACCATCATTTTTGGTTGGACCGGCAAGAATCTGGCTAAACAACTTGCCGGCAGGAAGCATAAATGGCTGGCTGGATTTTGAGGAGGCCTTTGTGAGCAATTTCAGCAAGATTTATCAGTAGGCCAAACAGGCCGCAAAGAACTCGCTTCCGTGCGTACAGCGCCCAAACGAAACAGACCGGGATTATCTGGCCCGGTGGAACACTACAAGGAACTCCTGCGAAGGGGTAATCGAGGCACAGGCCATTGCTTGGTTTAGCAGTGGGTGCAGAAGAGGTTCACCGTTGTGGCAAAAGCTGCAGCGGAACATGCCGACAACGTTGGCAGAAATGATACGTGTGGCGGATAGCTATGCGTTGGGAGACCCAACGCAGCCGGCAGTGCAACCTGAGCCGGAGCAGCTGCGCCACGAGCAACACCGGGATAACCGGAATAACAAAAGAAGAGAAGATTTTCCGGATCGAAGGTACGGTCCGCAGCAAGTTGCTGCTGTGCAGGAAAACTCTGAGGCCAGCGGCAGTCAGAGGCAAAGAACCGGATCGTAGCCATGGGCGGGTCCTAAGAAACAATGGGTGGAAAAGAAACCCTGGGTCCAGAAAAGAAACTGGCAAGAACCCGCAAAGTACACCATGGAAGCTGCCATGGACCAACCTTGCCGGTGGCACACACCGAATCCGGCACATCCGTCAAACCATCTGACGAAGGATTGTACCTGGACCAAGTACTTGATGCAAAAGGGAACAGTAAAAGATGCACAGCCACCACAAGACATGCCGCGGCAACAATAGCTACCACCACCACCGCCACTTACCGGGGCAAACGCCTTACCGGTGCAGCCAAACCGGCAGCAGTATCAGCAGGTTAACGGGGTGGAACAAAATAATGATCAACCACCTCCACCGGCACCTTTAGGCCGGAATGTTTACGAGGGTCCGGATATGTGCTGTGTGGTCTTTGTCACTGAGCCAACAGATAGGCAAAGTGTACACCGCCGCTCCATGGAGGTCAATGCCGTGATGCCGGCAGTCCCCAAGTACATGTTGTGGTCAGATCAGGAAATTACCTGGTCATTTAAGGATCACCCTAAGATCATGCCGAATCCGGGTGGATATGCTCTTGTTGTGGACCCAATCATGAAAGGGCCACAGACTCGAGTAAAGTTCAGCAAGGTGCTGATAGATAACGGCAGCAGCATAAACATCATGTACAAGCACACCATGCGTACGTTGGGCATAACAGAAAACATGCTTCAGCCAACGCGCACAACGTTCCACGGGATTGTTCCGGGCTTGTCCTGTGCCCCGATAGGAAAAGTTCGGGTGGACGTGGCATTTGGAGGACGTGACAATTGTCGGGTTGAAAATGTCGAGTTTGAGGTGGTGGACCTAGATAGTCCTTACCATGCGTTGTTGGGAAGACCAGCATTGGCAGCTTTCATGGCTACCACTCATACGGCTTACCTCAAGATGAAGATGCCGGCACCTCGTGGACCCTTAACTGTAGTGGGGAACTATAAAGTCTCACTGGAAACTGCATCTGCCGGATCAAACCTAGCGGAATCGCTGGTGATCGCGGAGGAAAAGAAAAGGATGCAAACAGCGGTTGCGCTGGCTCAGTCCTCACAGTTGAGCCTAGCGGCAATGAGTGGAAATTTGGGCTCACCGGCGTTCAAGCCAACGAACGAAACAAAGGACATTGTGCTGGATCCGGCTTACCCAGAGCGCACCGTTCGCATTGGTACCGGACTCGATCAAGCATAGGAAAGCGCGCTCGTCAGCTTCCTCCGTGAGAATCGGAATATCTTTGCCTGGTCAACTGATGATTTGGTAGGTGTTCCGAGGGAGCTGGCTGAGCACTCTTTAAATGTTCGGAAGGATGCCAAGCCGGTGCGACAACCCTTGCGCCGGTTCGCTGAAGATAGAAGGAAAATCATAGGAGAAGAGGTAACCAAACTGCTTGTTGCCGGATTCATTGTGGAGTTCACGCACACAGAGTGGCTGGCCAATCCGGTAATGGTTGAAAAGAAAAAAGATGAGAACCTCGAAGCAAAAGCTCCAAAGGTGTGGCGCATGTGCATCTACTACACCAACCTAAACAAGGCTTGCCCAAGAGACCCGTTTCCTTTACCACGGATCGATCAAGTGATTGATTCAACTGCTGGGTGTGAGTTGTTGTCCTTCCTGGATGCCTATTCCGGTTTCCACCAAATTCCCTTGAAAAAGGAGGATCAAATAAAAACTGCGTTCATTACCCCGCACGGGGCTTATTGCTATGTCACTATGCCTTTTGGTTTGCGCAACGCTGGTGCAACGTACCAACGTTGTATGCAAAAATGCTTGTTTGATCAAATTGGAAAGAATGTGCAAGTCTATGTAGACGACATTGTGATAAAAACTAAGGTAAAGAACACCTTAATCGATGACATCCGGCAAACATTCGATAACCTAAGACGGTTCCGGATGAAACTTAATCCGGCAAAATGCACCTTTGGTGTCCCTGCCGGCAAGCTGCTCGGTTTCCTGGTGTCAAGCCGGGGCATAGAAGTCAATCCGGTAAAGATCCGGGCGATAGAAAGAATGACTGTCCCTCGAGAGCTAAAAGATGTGCAAAAGTTTACCGGAAGCTTGGCATCGCTAAGCCGGTTCGTGAGCAGGTTGGGAGAAAAAGCTCTGCCACGCTATGCTCTAATGAAAAAATCCGACAAGTTCGTCTGGACCCCTCAGGCAGACGCAGCGTTTAAGGACCTGAAAACAATGCTAGCCACAGCACCTATACTGGCTTCACCTCTAGAAAGGGAGCCTATGCTATTATACATAGCGGCAACAAACCGGGTTGTGAGCGTAGTGGTTGTAGTTGAAAGAGAAGAGGAAGGAAAAACCGTCCAGAGGCCGGTATACTACCTGAGCGAGGTGCTCTCCCTCTCAAAACAAAACTACCCTCATTTCCAAAAGATGACTTATGGCGTGTACATGGCCGCCACAAAACTCAAGCACTATTTTGAAGAGCATCCTATGAAGGTGGTGAGTGAAGCACCAATCTCCGATATCATGTGCAACAAGGACGCCAGCGGCAGGATTGCGAAGTGGGCAATCCAAATATCACCATACATGCCGGTATATGAAAGAAGAGATGCCATAAAGTCATAGGCTTTGGCTGACTTCCTAGTCGATTGGGCGGAGATGCAATACAAACCGCCAGATCAAAGGATAGAATACTGGAAAATGCACTTTGATGGATCCAAGCTCAAACAGGGTCTAGGTGCCGGTGTGGTGCTCACCTCACCAAAAGGAGACCACCTCCGGTATGTTTTGCAAGTACATTTCAGGGCATCGAATAATGTCGCTGAATATGAAGCTTTGATCCATGGGCTTAAGGTCGCAAAAGAAATCGGTGCACACCGGATCATTTGCTATGGAGATTCGGATCTTGTGGTACAGCAGTGTTCCTGGGATTGGGACGCAAAAGATGCCAACATGGCCTCGTACCGGTTTCACGTGCAAAAGATTGCCGGATTCTTCGAAGGATGCGAGTTTCACCATGTGCCGCGCGCAGAAAATGAAGCCGCGGATGCTTTGTCCAAGCTGGGCTCATCTAGGCAAGAAATTCCTCCCGGAATAGCTCTAGCTCACCTAAGAGCACCATCAATCAAACCAAGCCCGGAGTCGGAATCAATTTTTGTACCGGAATCACATGTAGTACCCATGGATATTGATGAAGGAAACCCGGGGACTGCACCGGTAAACCCGGGGACTGTTCCGGCAAGCTCGGGGACTGCTGTACCCATACCGGAAGAAATGATGCTGGTAGATAGCATGGAGATAGATGCACCGGTGTTTTTGGTTCGAGAGACACCGTCGTGGGTTAAACCTATTAAGGAATTCCTGATCAACGGCGCCTTGCCGGATGACGAAAATGAATCAAGGAGGATACAAAGAAGGTCCAAAGCATATACATTCATCAATGGTGAGGTGTACAAGAGAAGCGTTACCGGTGTCCTTCAAAGATGTGTGGAACCGGAAGAAGGGAAAGAAATGCTTGAGGAAATTCACCAAGGAGAGTGTGGGCATCATGCTTCATCAAGGGCACTGGTAGCAAAATTTTTCCGGCATGGGTTTTATTGGCCCACTGCTTTGGAGAACGCTGAGGACTTGGTAAGAAAATACAACGGGTGCCAGAGGTACGCCAAGCAAAATCATACCCCAGCGTCCGGTTTAAAAACAATACCGTTAACATGGCCGTTTGCCGTTTGGTGCCTTGATATGGTTGGCCCATTCAAAACTGCAAGGAGCAGCATGACTCACATCTTGGTCATGGTGGATAAATTCACCAAGTGGCTAGAAGTAAAGCCTATCGCAAAGTGTGATGGGCACACAGCGGTGAAATTCCTGAAAGATGTCATTTTGCGGTATGGATACCCGCACAGCATCATCACTGACAATGGAACCAACTTTGCTCAAGGTGAGTTCAAAAGGTTCTGTGAGGACAACAACATCCGGCTGGATTTGTGCTCAGTGGCACACCCACAAGGCAATGGCCAAGTGGAAAGAATGAATGCTTTGGTACTTTCCGGTATCAAACCGAGACTCATTGATGCAGTGGAAAAGTCACCGGGATGTTGGCTCGATGAGCTACCGTCAGTACTGTGGAGTATAAGAACAACTCCAAACCGGTCTACCGGATACACTCCGTTCTTCATGGTTTATGGAGCAGAAGCAGTCATACCAACCGACATCATTCATGATTCACCAAGGGTACAGCTCTATACTGAGCAAGAGGTCAAAGAGGCCAGAGAAAATGATGTGGACTTGCTAGAAGAAGCAAGAGAGCTGGCTTTGGCAAGAACAGCCATTTACCAGCAAAACCTCAGACGCTATCATAACAGGAAAGTTAACCCGAGAGTTTTCCGGGAAGGAGATCTTGTGCTTCGCCTAGTGCAGCGCACTGAAGGCCGGCATAAGCTTTTGCCACCATGGGAAGGTCCCTTCATTGTAAGCAAGGTGCTTCACAATGATGCATATTACCTGATCGATGCACAGGAGTGGAAAAAAGGAAAGGCGGACAGGTCCGGAGAGGAGAGCAAGCGTCCATGGAACGTAGCTCTGTTGCGTCCTTTCTACTCTTGAAGTGGTGGTGTAAGAAGTTCCTTTTTGTACCTCATATGTTATGAATAAAAGATGCTGGAACCTTGAATGAATCTCGGGGACTACCCCAATAAGATTGCATGTAACTTGTTTATTTTTTCAGTTTACCGGTTGCTTATTGAATGTTTTTTCTTTCCGGTTTAGTAGTGTGCTAAATCCTACCGGAGTCTTCGACTCTGCTGCTGTCCGCAAACCGGCTTCATGGCAAGCAAGATAAACCGGTAGGGGATAAGCACATGAACTGCGAAGAGGGAGAGCAGGAAAGAACAATCCAGAAAAATTAACTAACCCCGGTTTTACCGGTTTTTTGCAAAATTTCGAAGTTATTTCTAAGTTCAAGAAAATGCTTGTTTGGTGAAAGAACCTTGTGCTCATACGCCAAAGAACGCCCAGAGAAGGCAGGCAGAGCCAAGGCAAAAGAACCAAGTGTGCATCGAATTGGATGCGGAAACAATTTGGAAATCTTTGCAGTGCAGGATAAAAGCAAAACCAAAAGCAAATATGCCAAGACAAACTTAAGATAATTAGCAACCGGTATAACTTACCGGCATAAAATGTTGTACGACAACCACAAGCAGACTTAAAGTTTTACATCATAAGCCCCGGCATACCGGGGCAGAATTTAACGAGCATTGTTTTAAGATAAACAGGACCAACAGACATATCAAAGTCAAACTTTCAGTAGAAGATCATCAGGCAGCGGGGGCATCAGGTGGAGCGGCACCGGCCTCAGCGTCTTCAGGAGGAGCAGCGCCGGCCTCGGGAGCTTCCGGCGGCACGTCCTCAGCAGCCTCATCTTCATCTCCCTCGTCTTCTTCTTCTTCCTCATCGCTGAGGTAGTCCTTGACACCAGGAGGGGGAGGGATGAAGGTGCGGACCTCGGCATACTCAGCAAGCCGGTAGGCCCGGTCCTGCCGCTTCGCGGTGAGCGCCGGATCCGTGTCCGTGGGAGCATCTTCGCGTACGCCTTGAAGGGCATCCAGATTCAGATCAGGGTACCAGGAGCATGCGGAGCGCAGCGCCGTGTCAGCTCCGGCACGAGCCGCGGAGCATTGCCACTCGCGAATCCGGTGCCCGGCATCCTTGAGCCGGTGGGCGGTAAGCGTGATGTTTCCCGGCAGCTCCTCCTCAGGCCACAGCACCTTGAAGACTTGGATGGCGGCAGCTGGTAGGTCGGCAAGGAGCCGGTCGACGGAGCGCATGTGTTGGACTCGCGCGGAGAGGGCGACAAGATAATCGTACCCATCCCAGTGTGCGTCCATATTGGGAAATTCCCGCGCCACTCGATCCTCCATCACCTTCTTCACGGCGTAGACCTGGGATTCCGGAAAATGCTCTACAGGAGGAAGGAAAAAGCATAAACACAAGACACCGGAGAAAAAAGTATGTCGGAAAAACAAGGAACAAAGATACATTTTCAAAAGGAGAAAGCTTATAAGCGAAAGAAGGGACAAGGCAGGGACTTACGGAGAGCCAGCGCGTCAATCTTCATAACCAACCGATCATATTCCCGGTGATCAGTGGTCATGGTATCAATAAGGCGCTCCGCTGCTTTCCGCGCTTTCCTCTCTTCCTCCAGCTCCGACGTCAATACGGTGTTGGAGTTCGTGGAGTCCTCCACGACCTCCGCCAGCCTGGCCTCAGCCGCGACCCGGGCATCCTTGAGAGCTTGCTCATGCTGGAGCGCGGCTTGTATAGCCTGTTCCTTCAGCTCCCTCAAGGCGGTCTTCTGGGCGTCCAGTGCCTCGTTGTGCTCCTTGAGAAGCTGCTCTTTCTCGCCTAAAGTACCGGAAAAGAAAGGTTTCAGCAACCGACAATAGATGAAATGAAAAAAGAACGGATTAACTGGAAAGAAAAGGGTGGTACCTTGGAGCTTGGCAACCTGGGACCTAAGGGCCTCCATGGTAGCTTCCGGGACAGCTGTTAAACAAAAAGATGCGTAAATACCAAAGGAGGAAACATTCCGGTGAAAAGATGCCGGAGGAAAAGAAAAAACCAACCTTGGCAGTGGCTGTGGGCCTCGGCAAGGTCACGATGCTCCCATAGAAGCTCCTCAAAGAGTTGCTTCCGGGCGTCAGCGGTGCTCTATTCAAAGGAAGATGATTATGAGGAAGAAAGAAACAAAGATTTCAACCCGAAACTCGGGGACTGGCTATGCCGGTTTCGCATGTCTCTAGTTAAAGTTTCGCACTGGAAGCTACGCTTTCAACACGAAACTCGGGGACTGGGAGGATAGACAAGATCCGGGAAGAAAAGAAACCGGCATCAACAAAAAATACAAAAGGTTTGGCAAAACTTACCACCACGTTGTTGGTAGCATCGTACCATGCACTGTCAAACTCTTTCACGGCGCGTTTAAGCCGCGAGAAGTGTTCTTCAGTGGACCGAGGCCCAGCAAGGTCTGGCGCCGGAAGGCGGTCTTTCCCCAGGCCGCGGGTAGAGGCAGAGATATCCGCCTCATTCCACTTCTGAGCGTAGGGGAGAAGGTGCCCCAGGTCTTTGCCCGCGCGGTTCAGCTCAACGATCCGGCCTAGGAGGCCGGTAGGCTTGTCCTGCACAGCGGCAGCAGCAGGCCCGACATGCAGCACCACGTCACGCGAGCCGCCTGAGGCGTCGCCCTCCACGGCCTTACCACGGGAAGCCCCGGGCTTGAGGAACTTGGTGATCTTGGGGGTCTCTGGCGGCGTCGTTCGCTTGGCCACGGAAGGTCCTTGGCTTGGCGGCGGTGTCAGCGTGGTCCCGGTAAGAGGCGCGGAAGTATCCGGCGCGGTGGAGGAGGAGCTTGGCTGCTTCTTTTTCTTCTTCGGGGAAGGAGGAACCAGAGGTTCCACCTGCCCGACATCTGTCTTGCCGGCGCCGATGTTGCTGGCGCCGGTGTCTTGGGTTTCTGGAGGGGAGGTGAAGTCCTCCTCCGCGCGGTGATCAGGAGGTGTTGGGGCCACGCACCCCAAACTTGTAGTGCCTCCCGAAGGGGAGGCAGAGCTGTTGCCGGCACCAGATGGTACCGGACTTGAGTGAGGAGGAGGAGTTGAGGTCCTTGCGGAGCCGGCAGAGCCCTCCGGCTTGGAGCCAAGCTCAAGCGCAGGGCTGAAAGAGAGAAAAAGAAAGCGGATTGAAAAAAGCAACCGGAAAGGGACTTGGTGAAGATGGGGAAAACACAAAAAAAAAAAGAAGAACTTACCCGGAAGAAACCGGCATCCGTTTCTGCTTGTAGCGCTTGGTGCTAACCTGCTTCCCTCCAATGACTTCTGTCCGAGGGCGTTTGGCAGGGGGAGCATGGCTAGGGCCGGCGCCAGCAGCTGGAGGATCACTCTTCTGGCCTTCGGCCATGAGTTTCTCAAGAAACTCATCCCCAACCTCGGCCTGCAGGGGGGGCACATGCTCATGGACCTGTGGGTTGATGCTGGCTGAGGGAATGTCTACAGAATGGCAGTAACAAAAAGAATATAAGAAAACGAATAGAAAAGCTACCTCAAGCAAGGTCAAGTCATCGGACGAACCAGCTGGCTCCGGCGGAGACTTGCCGAGGCGCGAAGCTGGAGTCCGGCCCATCCTCAGATCCAGCCAATGAATGACAGGATCCGGATCGTACTTGTCCAGAGGCCTCTTCCGGCAAGGGCCTCGTCGGTCTGAGTCAATCCGGGGGAAGCGGGCCTTAGCCTGAAAACAAAGGAAAAAAGGAGGATTAGTTGCAACGATAAAAGTTACCGGTATTACGACCCGAGCCGCACAACTTCTTACTTCTTGGGACGGAGGATTTCTGGAGCTGAGAGGGCAAAGGCCCCACTCCCAGTCATCCGGCATGTCCGTTTGGCAGATTTGGCTAGCCTTTAGGACCACGTCCTCCTTGCTCAAGGGCAGGCCGGTGATCTTGGTGGGATCGCCGGGGCCGTACATCTCACTAATCTTGTGAGCGCGCTGCTGAAGGGGAAGCACCCGGCGGCAGATGAAGGCGCGGATGATATCGTCGGAGCAGATGTTGGTGTCCTTCATCAGCTTCAACATGAAGCGTACCACCCGGTTCGTCTCGCTGTGATCCGTACCAGGGTTGTACTGCCAGTTGGTCTTGGCGGGCGGCGCCGGGTTGAACGCCGGCAAGTTGATGAGGTCGGTGGCGCTCTTGTTCTTCACATAGAAGAACGTAGTCTGCCACAAGCGGCAGGACTCGAGGCCGTTAAACTTAAAAAAGGGGCTCCCTTGGCGGGAGCCGATGATACAAGACCCGCATTGAACGGGGGGTTTGGGCTTTGGAATGTCCTTGCCCTGGACCGAGTTGATCCGGAGAGAGAAAAAGCGGGCAAACGTCTCGCGAGCGGGACGGATGCCGATGTAGCCCTCCATGAAGGCCACAAAACAAGAGAGATAAAAAACGGCATTGCCGGGAAGGTGGTGAGGTTGGAGTCGATAGAAGTCAAGGAGTTGGCGAAAGAAATCGGAGGCAGGGAGGCCGAAGCCAAGCTCAAAATGAGCAAGGAAAACAACGACCTCACCGGGTTCGAGCACCGGTTCGATCTCGTCACCTGGAAGCCGGCAGATGACTCCTTCCGGAATCCTCCTAGACCGGTAGAGCCAGTCGATCTCAAACTGAGTCACGTCGGAACCCCTCCAGGCTCCGCGTGTCTTGTCCTTTCCGGAGGCCCGGCTAGATGTGCCGGCCTCTAGGTCCCGGCTAGATGCCAGATCCATCCGGGCAAGATCTTCGGTTAGCCCGTCAGAAGTGCTACTGCCTTGATTACTAGAGGTGGCGGCGGGGAGAGACCCTTCGCTAGACATATGGATCTAGGCGACGCCGGAATCTACCAAAAACAGTTTTCCCCAAAGAGACCCTCGCACGAAGATCTACGAGTAAGAGAAAAAGCAAAATAAAGAAGGGATAAATCCTCTACCGCCCCCAAGATCTAAAATGCAAGAAGAGAAGAGATAGAGGCGCATCGGGCCTAACCTGAGGCGGCGGAGTCGCAAAAGAAGAGGTTCGCCGGAGATACGGTGAGCCTGCGGCCGGCGAGGAAGTCCGTCGACGGCGAAGTGAGGAAGAACTTGAGGAAGCACGAATGCAGCGGACGCGGCGAGGGCGCTGCAGAAGGTTCCCGCACGACGAAGTCCGGCGGAAGTGCGGTGTGAGTTCGCCGGACGACGGAGCTCAGGCAGGCAACGGCGGACGGAGAACGGCGAAGGCGCAGAGGCGAGGAGCACTATGCGCGAGGAAGTGGAGAATGCGAGAAGAGGAAGAAGGAGCGGCGGTTGCGCTTATAAAGAAGAAAGGAGGTGGGCTGAAAACCGCTGGGCCGCGGCGGTTCGCCTCGCGGGCCGCGGCGGTTCGCACCATGGGCCGCCACGTGGCGGAGAGGTACACGCGAGAAAATAGGAGGCCACACGGAGGCACACACGGGATCCAAAACGGCTAGTGGGATCCGCAGCGGTGCATTAAATGGGCGCGCGGGAGTCGAAGCGAAGTGACAACTAACACTGGCGCGTCAGTCACAGTGCGCATGTCTCTGTCGCGCGCGGGGCCCGAGATATTCTCGACTTCGCCGAGGAGGCGTTAAATGACAAAGATACCGGAAGAAAAGATACCGGAGAATGACTTGAGAAGAAAGATAATACAAATACGGGCAAGATGCCGGATCCAAGCCTTAAGCCGGATGGATTAAACCGGTATCCAAAGACATGAGAACCTGGCATGGTCTGTTGGATAGAATCCGCCAGACTATACCAGCTTCGGGGACTAATGTTGGGGGGATGACCCCCGGTATGCCAAAGGCATGCCAAACCGGATGGTTTGAGCCATCAGGATACCGGTTAGATGTTCATGCCGGAGTCTAAGATAGGCGTTTGGCTGGACAGGCTAAGCCGGTATCCTCAGAGGAGGGATACCGGAACTGGATAGAAAAGGTACCGGGCCACCGGAAGGAAGAGCTTGTCGGCAAGGCTGGTCAAAGATCCTCTCCAGAGCTAGAAGACAAAGATGAGCTAAGCAAAGTAGCTTTAAACGAAGGGCTGACGATAAAGAAGAAGATGACGGAGAAAGAAGCCGGAGGACGTCAGCCTCCCCGATTAAAGAGGACCCCGGTGTCATCTATGATTAAAGTAGCTTTGTAAAGTAGCTTTATAAAGTAGTTTGTCTAGTCAAAGATGCCATTAGGGTTTCTTGCCCTGTAAGCCACCCTCTCCCCTATATAAGGAGAGGGGGCAGCCCTCCTTACGGGCGCGGAACAGAGAGAGAATCACAAACCTGTAACTTGTGAGAATCAATGAACATGGTGATCTAGAGCGAGTTCTTCCTTGTGCCTTTCTTCTTCAACCTCTGGCCTTGGCCAAGTTCTTGAGGAAACCATCCGGAAGTTCATCCTACCTGATCACAAACCCTCCCCCGAATCCTCTAGCGTCCATTCGGCCCCAATCTAAGCCATCCTATGGCATCTGCTCGTTCACCACGACGACACTGGGCGCGTCACCCAAGTTGGAACTTCCCGGCACGGAAGTTCCCGGCGCGGGAGTTGTCTTCTTCTTTTCAAGGGCGGGAGGAACCAAAGGTTCCGCCCGCCCGGCAGCTTCTTCTTCGGCGCCGATGTTGCTGGCGCCGGTGTCTTGGTTTTCAGGAGGGGAGACAAAGTCCTCCTCCGCGCGGTGTTCTGGTGGTGTAGGGGCCGCGCGCCCCGAACTTGGAGTGCCCCCCAGAGGGGAGACAGAGATGTTGCCGGCACCAGATGGCGCCGGGCTTGAGTGAGGAGGAGGAGTTGAGGTCCTCGCGGTACCTTCAGAGCCCCCAGGCCTTGAGCCAAGCTTGAGCGCAGGGCTGAGTAAAAGAAAAGGAGAGAGTTGGAAAAAAGAAACCGAAAAAAGAACTTAGTAAAAAGAAACAAGCAAGGAAACGGGAGCTTACCTAGAGGAGGTCGGCATCTGCTTGCGCTTGTAGCGCCTCATACCTACTTCCTTCTGCCCCAAAGGCTCCGTCCGGAAGCGCTTCGAGGGAGGGGCCTCGCTGGAACCGGCGTCAGATGCCGGCACCTTGTTCTTCTGGCCCTGGGCCATGAGCTTGTCCACGAACTCCTGACCGGCCTCGGCTCGCAGGGGCGGCGCGTGCTCATGAATCTGCGGGTTCGAAATAGCTAAGAAAGCATCTACAAAAGAGCAATAATGAAAAAGCATAAGAATCGAAAAAGAAAACCACCTCGAGCAAGGTCAGGTCGTCCGCGGAACCGGTTGGATCCGGCACGGACGGGCCAAGGCGCGAAGCTTTGGTCTTGCCCATCTTCAAGTCTTGCCAACGGATGAAAGGATCCGGATCAACAGAATCTAGGGCACGCTTCGCGCAGGGGCCTCGTCGCACTGCGTAAATAGAGGGGAAGCGGTCCTTGGCCTGAAACAAATAAAAAGAAGGTTAACAACAGCATGAACGTTACCGGTAAACCGACCCTAGTTGCGTAATCTCTTACTTCTTGGGTCGGAGGGTTAGTAGTGCTGAGAGGCAGAAGGCCCCATTCCCAATCATCCGGCATAGCAGTCTGGAAGATCTGCTTAGCCTTGCGGACGACATCCTTTTTGCTGAGAGGAAGGCCGCTAATCTTGGTGGGATCACCAGGGCCATACATCTCGCTCATCTTGTGCTGCCGGCGCTTGAGAGGAAGCACCCGGCGCGAGATGAAGGTGCGGACGATATCGTCGGAATAGATGTTAGTCTCCTTCATCAGGTTCGCCATGAAGCGTACCACCCGGTTGGTTTCCATGTGATCCGACTTTGGGTTGTAGCTCCAGTTAGCTTTGCTGGGCGGCGCCGGGTTGAAGGGCGGCAGATCAATGAGATCCGCAGCGCCGTTATTCTTAACATAAAAAAAGGTCCCCTGCCATAACCGGCATGACTCGAGACCGGAAAATTTGAAGAAAGGGCTCCCTTGGCGGGAGCCGATGATGCAGGACCCGCATTGTACGGGAGGTTTAGGCTTAGGAATATCTTTGCCCTGAACGGAATTGATCCGCAGAGCGAAGAAACGGGCAAACGTCTCGCGAAGGGGACGAATGCCGATATAAGCCTCCATGAAGGTGGCAAAGCAAGAAAGATAAAAAATGGCATTGCCGGGAAGATGATGAGGTTGAAGTTCATAGAAATCTAAGAACTTCCGGAAGAACTCGGAGGCAGGAAGACCGAAGCCACGCTCAAAATGAGCGAGGAAAACAACGTGCTCACCGGGCTCAAGCTCCGGTTCAATCTCGTCGCCAGGAAGCCGGCAGGTTACTCCCTCCGGAATCCTGCGGGACCGGTATAGCCAGTCAATCTCATACTGGGTAACATTGGAGCCCATCCAGGCTCCACGTGTCACACTGGAAGGATCTACGCCGGAAGCTTGGCCGGAGCTACTGGATTCTTGGTGGCTACCGGAGCCGGTATCCATCGAAACGGGATCAGCGGCAGATCTATCGGAAGATGAGCTACGCCGGCTATCGGAAGAAGAAGCCGAAGGAGAGGCAGAAGAAGAAGCAGAGGAGGAGGCAGAGGAAGACTCCTCGCTAGACATAATGGTAGATGCAGAAAAACAGGAATCCCACGATTTGCCCCCGCGCGAAGATCTACGAGTAAGAGAAAAATCAAAGGAAAAGGGGAAATAAACACGCTATCGACCCAAGATCTAGAAGACAAGCAAAAGGGGAGCAAACTCAGATTAAACCTAACCTGAGGCGGCGCAGTCGCTGCAGGAGAGGTTCGCCGGTGCAATAGCGGGCCTGCAGTCGCCGAGGAGTTCCGTCCGCAGCGGAGCAAGGAAAGCCTCGAAGAAGCGAATGCAGCGGTTGCTATGGGGGCATGATACGTCTCAAACGTATCTATAATTTCTTATGTTCCATGCTACTTTTATGATGATACTCACATGTTTTATACACATTATATGTCATTATTATGCATTTTCCGGAACTAACCTATTAACGAGATGCCGAAGAGCCAGTTGCTGTTTTCTGCTGTTTTTGGTTTCAGAAATCCTAGTAAGGAAATATTCTCGGAATTGGACGAAATCAACGCCCAGGGGCCTATTTTCACACGAAGCTTCCAGAAGACCTAGGGGGAGATGAACTGGGGCCACGGGGCGCCGCCACACTAGGGCGGCGCGGCCTACAGGGGGCCCGCGCGGCCCTAGCATGTGGGGCCCCCGTGACTCCTCCGACTCTGCCCTTCCGCCTACTTAAAGCCTCCGTCGTGAAACCCCCAGTACCGAGAGCCACGATACGGAAAACCTTACTGAGACGCCGCCGCCGCCAATCCCATCTCGGGGGATTCAGGAGATCGCCTCCGGCACCCTGCCGGAGAGGGGATTCATCTTCCGGAGGACTCTACACCGCCATGGTCGCCTCCGGATTGATGAGTGAGTAGTTCACCCCTGGACTATGGGTCCATAGCAGTAGCTAGATGGTTGTCTTCTCCTCATGTGCTTCATTGTCGGATCTTGTGAGCTGCCTATCATGATCAAGATCATCTATCTGTAATGCTATATGTTGTGTTTGTTGGGATCCGATGGATAGAGAATACTATGTTATGTTGATTATCAATCTATTACCTATGTGTTGTTTATGATCTTGCATGCTCTCCGTTGTTAGTAGAGGCTCTGGCCAAGTTTTTGCTAGTAACTCCAAGAGGGAGTATTTATGCTCGATAGTGGGTTCATGCCTCCATTAAATCTGGGACAAAGGATGTAAAGTTCTAAGGTTGTGGATGTGTTGTTGCCACTAGGGATAAAACATTGATGCTATGTTCGAGGATATAGTTATTGATTACATTACGCACCATACTTAATGCAATTGTCTGTTGCTTGCAACTTAATACCGGAAGGGGTTCGGATGATAACCTGAAAGTGGACTTTTTATGCATAGATGCATGCTGGATAGCGGTCTATGTACTTTGTCGTAATGCCCAATTGAATCTCACAATATTCATCATGTCATGTATGTGCATTGTCATGCCCTCTCTATTTGTCAATTGCCCAACTGTAATTTGTTCACCCAACATGCTATTTATCTTATGGGAGAGACACCTCTAGTGAACTGTGGACCCCGGTCCATTCTTTTACATCGAATACAATCTACTGCAATACTTGTTTTACTGTTCTCTGCAAACAATCATCATCCATACTATACATCTAATCCTTTGTAACAGCAAGCCGGTGAGATTGACAACCTCACTGTTTCGTTGGGGCAAAGTACTTTGGTTGTGTTGTGCAGGTTCCACGTTGGCGCCGGAATCCCTGGTGTTGCGCCGCACTACATCTCGCCGCCATCAACCTTCAACGTGCTTCTTGACTCCTACTGGTTCGATAAACCTTGGTTTCTTACTGAGGGAAAACTTGCTTCTATACGCATCACACCTTCCTCTTGGGGTTCCCAACGGACGTGTGTATACACGCTATCAAGCTCTTTTTCTGGCGCCGTTGCCGGGGAGATCAAGACACGCTGCAAGGGGAGTCTCCACATCGCAATCTCTTTACTTTGTTTTTGTCTTGCTTTATTTTATTTACCACTTTGTTTGCTGCACTAAATCAAAACACAAAAAAATTAGTTGCTAGTTTTACTTTATTTACTATCTTGTTTGCTATATCAAAAACACAAAAAAATTAGTTACTTGCATTTACTTTATCTGGTTTACTTTATTCACTGCTGCTAAAATGAGTAATCCGGAAGTTGAAGTTCGTTCTTTTAAACAACAAGGTGGAGAAAGTTTTAAAGATGCTTGGTATAGAATTAGTGATGCTCATCATAGATGCACGAAGAAACACTCCACTATTATCCTACTTAGGAACTTTTATGTTGGTATATCTAGTTGGAATAGGTATGTTCTTGATACTCTTTCGGGGGGTAATTTCCTAGGTACTCCTGCTTTAGAAGCTAGTTGCATCATTGAGAGTCTAGTTGGAATACCACCTGTTAATGAAACTAAAAGCGAAATCTCTCTTGAGGACGTTATGAAAAAACTGGAAACCATAGAGAAAAATTTTCCAAGCGTTGAAACTAAATTGGAAATGCTGCTTGATAAAACTGATGAACTTGATAAATCCTTAGGAGGAATTGATGAAAGAATTAGTGTTCTAGGAACTTGTGTTGTCCATGATAATCAAATCAATAGGATTGGTGAACTTGAAGAAGCTATGGAAACCTTGGGTTCAACTTTTTCTTCTCTTAAGTATAAAGAGAAAGCTTATGTGGGTAAGGAGCAAAAGTTTATGTATGTCTCTAAGGTGCCTAAACCAAAAAAATATTATTATAGGCCTAAAATTGACAAAGCCCTTAGTACCACTACAGATGGGGGAGCTAATGATATCAATACACCATCTCTTGATAATACTTGATACACACTTTCTGCGCCTAGCTGAAAGGCGTTAAAGAAAAGCGCTTATGGGAGACAACCCATGTTTTTACTATAGTATTTTTGTTTTATATTTGAGTCTTGGAAGTTGTTTACTACTGTAGCAACCTCTCCTTATCTTAGTTTTATTGCATTGTTGTGCCAAGTAAAGTCTCTAATAGAAGTATGATACTAGATTTGGATTACTGCGCAGAAACAGTTTTCTTTGCTGTCACGAATCTGGGTAAAATTCTCTGTAGGAAACTCAGAAAATTATGCCAATTTACGTGCGTGATCCTCAGATATGTACGCAACTTTCATTAGTTTTAAGTTTTCTCATCTGAGCAAGTCTGGTGCCTGTTAAAAATTCGTCTTTACGAACTGTTCTATTTTGACAGATTATGCCTTTTATTTTGCATTGCCTATTTTGCTATGTTGGATGGATTTCTTTGTTCCATTGACTTTCAGTAGCTTTGTGCAATGTCCAGAAGTATAAAGAATGATTGTGTCACCTCTGAATATGTGAATTTTGATTATGCACTAATCCTCTAATGAGTTTGTTTTGAGTTTGGTGTGGAGGAAGTTTTCAAGGATCAAGAGAGGAGGATGATATACACTATGATCAAGGAGAGTGAAAGCTCTAAGCTTGGGGATGCCCCGGCGGTTCACCCCTGCATATATCAAGAAGACTTAAGCGTCTAAGCTTGGGGATGCCCAAGGCATCCCCTTCTTCATCGACAACATTATCAGGTTCCTCCCCTGAAACTATATTTTTATTCCGTCACATCTTATGTACTTTGCTTGGAGCGTCGGTTTGTTTTTGTTTTTGTTTTGTTTGAATAAAGTTGGATCCTAGCATTCATTGTGTGGGAGAGAGACACGCTCCGCTGTTGCATATGGACAAATATGTCCTTAGGTTTTACTCATAGTATTCATGGCGAAAGTTTCTTCTTCGTTAAATTGTTATATGGTTGGAATCGGAAAATGATATATGTGGTAATTGGTATAATATCTTGAATAATGTGATACTTGGCAATTGTTGTGCTCATGTTTAAGCTCTTGCATCATATACTTTGCACTTATTAATGAAGAAATACATAGAGCATGCTAAAATCTGATTTGCATGTTTGGTTTCTCTAAGGTCTAGATAATTTCTAGTATTGAGTTTGAACAACAAGGAAGACGGTATAGAGTCTTATAATGTTTACAATATGTCTTTTATGTGAGTTTTGCTGCACCGCTTCATCCTTGTGTTTGTTTCAAATAACTTTGCTAGCCTAAACCTTGTATCGAGAGGGAATACTTCTCATGCATCCAAAATCCTTGAGCCAACCACTATGCCATTTGTGTCCACCATACCTACCTACCACATGGTATTTCTCCGCCATTCCAAAGTAAATTGCTTGAGTGCTACCTTTAAAATTTCCATTCTTCACCTTTACAATATATAGCTCATGGGACAAATAGCTTAAAAACTATTGTGGTATTGAATATGTACTTATGCACTTTATCTCTTATTAAGTTGCTTGTTGTGCGATAACCATGTTCCTGGGGACGCCATCAACTATTTCTTTGTTGAATATCATGTGAGTTTCTATGCATGTTCGTCTTGTCTGAAGTAAGGGCGATTTACCACTCATTTAATGGTTAGAGCATGCATATTGTTAGAGAAGAACATTGGGCCGCTAACTAAAGCCATGATCCATGGTGGAAGTTTCAGTTTTGGACATATATCCTCAATCTCATATGAGAACATTAATTGTTGCTACATGCTTATGCATAAAAGAGGAGTCCATTATCTGTTGTCTATGTTGTCCCGGTATGGATGTCTAAGTTGAGAATAATCAAAAGCGAGAAATCCAATGCGAACTTTCTCCTTAGACCTTTGTACAGGCGGCATAGAGGTACCCCTTTGTGACACTTGGTTAAAACATGTGTATTGCAATGATAATCCCGGTAATCCAAGCTAATTAGGACAAGGTGCGGGCACTATTAGTATACTATGCATGAGGCTTGCAACTTGTAGGATATAATTTACATAACTCATATGCTTTATTACTAACGTTAACAAAATTGTTTCTTGTTTTCGAAACCAAAGCTCTAGCACAAATATAGCAATCGATGCTTTCCTCTTTGAAGGACCTTTCTTTTACTTTTATGTTGAGTCAGTTCACCTATTTCTCTCCACCTCAAGAAGCAAACACTTGTGTGAACTGTGCATTGATTCCTACATACTTGCATATTGCACTTGTTATATTACTTTACATTGACAATATCCATGAGATATACATGTTACAAGTTGAAAGCAACCGCTGAAACTTCATCTTCCTTTGTGTTGCTTCAATACCTTTACTTTGAATTATTGCTTTATGAGTTAACTCTTATGCAAGACTTATTGATGCTTGTCTTGAAGTACTATTCATAAAAAGTCTTTGCTTTATGATTCAATTGTTTACTCATGTCATTTACCATTGTTTCAAATCGCTGCATTCATTACATGTGCTTACAATAGTATTGATCAAGATTATGTTGGTAGCATTGTCACTTAAGAAATTATCTTTGTTATCGTTTACCTGCTCGGGACGAGCAGGAACTAAGCTTGGGGATGCTTGATACGTCTCAAACGTATCTATAATTTCTTATGTTCCATGCTACTTTTATGATGATACTCACATGTTTTATACACATTATATGTCATTATTATGCATTTTCCAGCACTAACCTATTAACGAGATGCCGAAGAGCCGATTCTTTGTTTCTGCTATTTTTGGTTTCAGAAATCCTAGTAAGGAAATATTCTCGGAATTGGACGAAATCAACGCCCAGGGGCCTATTTTCACACGAAGCTTCCAGAAGACCTAGGGGGAGACGAAGTGGGGCCACGGGGCGCCGCCACACTAGGGCGGCGCGGCCTACAGGGGGCCCGCGCGGCCCTAGCGTGTGGGGCCCCCGTGACTCCTCCGACTCTGCCCTTCCGCCTACTAAAAGCCTCCGTCGCGAAACCCCCAGTACCGAGAGCCACGATACGGAAAACCTTACTGAGACGCCGCCGCCGCCAATCCCATCTCGGGGGATTCAGGAGATCGCCTCCGGCACCCTGCCGGAGAGGGGATTCATCTCCCGGAGGACTCTACACCGCCATGGTCGCCTCCGGATTGATGAGTGAGTAGTTCACCCCTGGACTATGGGTCCATAGCAGTAGCTAGATGGTTGTATTCTCCTCATGTGCTTCATTGTCGGATCTTGTGAGCTACCTATCATGATCAAGATCATCTATCTGTAATGCTATATGTTGTGTTTGTTGGGATCCAATGGATAGAGAATACTATGTTATGTTGATTATCAATCTATTACCTATGTGTTGTTTATGATCTTGCATGCTCTCCGTTGTTAGTAGAGGCTCTGGCCAAGTTTTTGCTAGTAACTCCAAGAGGGAGTATTTATGCTCGATAGTGGGTTCATGCCTCCATTAAATCTGGGACGATGGATGAAAGTTCTAAGGTTGTGGATGTGCTGTTGCCACTAGGGATAAAACATTGATGCTATGTTCGAGGATATAGTTATTGATTACATTACGCACCATACTTAATGCAATTGTCTGTTGCTTGCAACTTAATACCGGAAGGGGTTCGGATGATAACCTGAAAGTGGACTTTTTAGGCATAGATGCATGCTGGATAGCGGTCTATGTACTTTGTTGTAATGCCCAATTGAATCTCACAATATTCATCATGTCATGTATGTGCATTGTCATGCCCTCTCTATTTGTCAATTGCCCAACTGTAATTTGTTCACCCAACATGCTATTTATCTTATGGGAGAGACACCTCTAGTGAACTGTGGACCCCGGTCCATTCTTTTACATCGAATACAATCTACTGCAATACTTGTTTTACTGTTCTCTGCAAACAATCATCATCCACACTATACATCTAATCCTTTGTAACAGCAAGCCGGTGAGATTGACAACCTCACTGTTTTGTTGGGGCAAAGTACTTTCGTTGTGTTGTGCAGGTTCCACGTTGGCGCCGGAATCCCTGGTGTTGCGCCGCACTACATCTCGCCGCCATCAACCTTCAACGTGCTTCTTGACTCCTACTGGTTCGATAAACCTTGGTTTCTTACTGAGGGAAAACTTGCTTCTATACGCATCACACCTTCCTCTTGGGGTTCCCAACGGACATGTGTATACACGCTATCAGGGCACCGCGAAGAATCTCCGCGCGGTGAAGTCCGGCGAAGAAGCGGCGCAAGTTCGCCGGGCGGCGGAGCTCGAGCGAAGAATGGCGGACGAAGAGCGGCGGAGGCGCAGAAAGCAAGAGGCACTGTGCGCAAAGAACGGAGAATGCGAGAAGAAGAAGAAGAAGAGGGGGCGGTTCTGCCTTATAAAGGAAGAGAGAAGGTGGGCCGTAAACCGTCGGGCCGCGGCGGTTCGCTCCGCGGGCCGCGACGGTTCGCAACACGGGCTGCTACGTGACACGCGGATACACGCAAGGAAGCGAAGGGCCACAGAAAGGGGCACAAGGATCAGGAACGGTGACTGGGATCCGCTGTGGAGCTTTAAATGAGGGCGCGAGAGTCGAAGGGAAGTGACCCCTGACACTGCCATGTCAGTCACAGTGCGCATGTCACTGACAGGCGCGGGGCCCGAGAAATTCTCGACTTCGCCGAGGAGGCAGTTAATGGTTATGGTACTGGAGAATGATATACCGGAAAACAGAGGAAACGTAAGTCCGGGCAAAGATGCCGGAGGCTAAGCGGGTCACCGAAAGGATTAAACCGGTATCTTAAGTTATGGGAACCTGGCATGGTCTGTCGGATAGAATTCATCAGACTATACCAGCTTCGGGGACTAATGTTGGGGGGATGACCCCCGGTATGCCAAAGGCATGCCAAACCGGATGGTTTGGACCCTCAAGATACCGGTTTAATGTTTAAACGGAGGACAAAGTTAGATATTTGGCTAAGTGAAGCTAAGCCGGTATCCCCAAGAGGGGTATACCGGAACCGGATGATGGAAGACACCGGGCTACCGGTAAGAAGAGCATGTAGGCAAGCTGGTCAAAGATTCTCTCTGGAGCAAGAGGACAAAGATGAGCTAAGCAAAGTAACTTTAAACGAAGCCCTGACGCCAAAGGAGGGGGTGACGCCAAAAGCAACCGGAGGACGTCAGCGTCCCTGATTAAAGAAGCCGGCGCCGCCATTTATGATTAAAGTAGCTTTGTAAAAGTAGTTTGTCTAGTCAAAGATGCCATTAGGGTTCCTTGTGCTGTAAGCCACCTCTCCCCTATATAAGGAGAAGGGGTACCTCCATTACAAACGACGACTAAGTATAGGCAGATATGCTGTACCCAAAACCTGTATCTTGCTAAGAGCAATAAAGAGAAAGATCTGGCGCGGTGTATTTCCTTGTGTTCTTCTTCTTGTTTCACTGCCCTTGGTCGTGTTCTTGAGGAAGGCATCCGGAAGTTCTTCCAATCCAACCGCAAACCCTCACCCGAATCCTCTAGCGTCCATTCGGCCCCAACTTAAGCCATCCTATGGCATCTGCTCGTTCGCCACGACGACAATTGCGCCGTTGGTTTCCAAACCAACGCCTTGGAGAAAACATGCAAAACAAAAAAAGATAGGTACCTGGTAAAGACACCGCTTTGGTTCATCCCAAACTTCACCAACGCCCCGGATTGGAACAAGTGTGATGTTTAATTATGAAACAGGTCCTGCAGCCATTGTAGCTACTGATAGTATGTAATTTCATAGCTAATGAACGAGGCACTTGTGGGCTACTAATTACAACTGTTTTGTAAAGAGGTGGTCTATAAGTAATACCCCTCTCTTCATTGATGCATTTGTGGTCTACATGATGGTACTCTTAAATATATGGGTGTGGCTCCTCAACACATAATGTGGAGGTATTATTGTGTTAAAGTTGAAGGCTTGATCAACTATAGGTTCACTTCTCTAGTTACACTACTAGGAACTCCGGTTGGCTATGTTGTGATGAACACATTGTGTTCTGTTGTTTGGTGAAGACAAAAGTAGAACTATGGTATGCTTATGTTTAAGACCAAGCGAGGGTTTAGCTTGAGATGTTAAAAGTCAGATTTGAACTATTTTTTGATATGGAAATTTGAAATATATATGGTACTGCATATGATTATGTATAGCAACAAGCGACGAAAGGGCTGATGCTCCTATTCCTTGTCGGCGGGAGGGCTATGTGTGCGGCGACTTGAGCCAAATTAGAAGGCCATAGCTATGTCGATTGGTCCTTGAAGTTGGAGGGGCTAGGATTTCGGATGAGCGGAGTGGGGGAAGTTGTTGCTCATGGAACAAAAGTCCTTAAAATAATAATATTGGTATATACAAGGTATATACTTGTACTATTTTAGTACTATAATAAGTATATCGGGTTCATCAAAAAGAAAATTATCTCGGGTCACAACCACGTGGGGTCAAGGTGAGGGAAAGTTGGTCAATACCTCGGAATCTGTTACCACTATATCCCCGCCCCAAGTTCTAATGAGCAAGTGCGGTTATTTTTTTTACTCCGTAGAAGGGAAATAGTGGTTCCTCTCCCCCGGAAACATATGCCCCGCATCTCCACCTCCTAGTATCGTAGTACTACCGCATCTTCTCCAAAAACCCTCTTCTCGTCTCTTTCTCCCATTCACCCCTCTCTCCCTTGCATTAGATTACCGACTCCAATGAAGCAGAAGCGTAAGGTTGAGGAGATTCCTGATTGCTACCACCAGTCCATGGGGTGGGGCAACCTCCACTACCCACTGGTGGAGAACATAGCCGAGCGGGCGGATATCCTCAGCACTGGTCGCCTCGCTCGAGGCATGATCGGCATGCGGCATGCCATCCGCGGAGCGCATAAGGTTCCATTCGGTGTACCGAGCCTGCTCCACTGCGACCCCGAGACATGGCCAGACGACCGCGACAATACTGTAAGAGTATTTATTTATTTACTCATCTCGTTTCAGCTTGTGTTTTTTCAATCAATTTTTCTTACTGCCAAACATCATGCATATATTTAGACTCAACATCATCACCTAATTTGGGAGTACTGTAAGGTTTGCTGCCTTCACTATGCACATGTACTCTTCGGAATTGCTTTATTTATCCATTGCATCTGTGCGTCAGTTCTGCACAATCCGCTCTTCATTCTATCGAATACCTTGCATGCATAGACAATTTTAAAACAAATCCTATTTGCAGGGCATTCACGCGTTGTCGATGCCATTAGACAAGCCGACAGCTCAGCATTTATCCATACCAAGGAGGAACTGGATGGACATGGACCCATGCACTGGGTGGGTTGTAACGGCGACTGGGTGGCATTTGTCCAGCAGGACGGGCACTTGACGATCCGCAACATATACATATCAGATACTATTATACCTCTTCCATCTCTGCAAGATGCAGGAATTTCTTTGGGCCCTACTCGTGAATGGTGGAATGCCAGCCCACCATTCCTCTTCAAATACAAAATAGATAAAAGTTTGGAACTGCTCAAAGTACGGATCGTCAAGAGGCCGTACAAAGATGATCTAGCAGGGCCATGGCATTACGAGGTAATCGTTGTATTTGACTACTTGATCGCTATCCTACAAGCGCCCCTAGAAAAGGAGTGGAAGATCCTGGGAAACCCCAAATTCTTTGAAGGAACCAGCTATGTAGATGCCATGGGCATTCCTGGATATGGTACAAGTTCACACCTGCATCGTGTATACGCAGTTACATATCCGTATGGAGATGTTCTGGTTTGGGAACCATATACCTGGGGTGAGTCTTTGTTTTATGTCTTAACTAGTAAATGGCATGCTGCACATGTTGGACCAATTACGATTCACAATACTGATGTAAGTTGCGTTCTAAATGTTGTTCAAACTTTCAATACAACTAGTAATTTGGTTATACCATCAAAATAAGTGTGAGCATACAGTTTAGAAATATGAACAAAAAATTGGAACCTTTCTTAATCACTATCAAGTGGGACGTGTGATATCGGTGTGAGACTGCTCTGATTTTTTTTTCATAATGGAAACATGACGGTTCTAGAAACACGTGGACACTGGTGTGGTATTTTTTTCACGCGAATACCTCTAATCCCAACCGTTAGATTTTGGACACCAACAGTTGGAATTGCTGCTACATGTCTTGTTCAAAACTGGTGCCTTATAGTAGTAGAAGATAGAAGATAGAAGATAGAAGAGAAGAGATAATTTACAGCAGTAGTTCCTACTTGCTGCATTGTGGTTGATCTTTGTGCATTGCAGGGACACATGCAGCCCCGCGTCTCATTGACGCCCTGTCATTGAATATTAAGAAGCAGAAGCGGCTGCAATTTTGGCTCAAATCGAGGGAGATGCTGTCATGGAAGATGATGAAGAAAATGTGGCTCAAGGCGATGGAGGTGCCGATGAAGATAATGATGCTGATGTAGAAGAATTAGAAGAAGAAGAATTAGAAGAAGAAGAATTAGAAGAAGACGAATTAGATGAAGAAGAATTAGATGATGAAGAATTAGATAATGATGGTGATAATCATAATGATGAAGATGAAGATGTATTTCTTGGATTTTCTGACCAGCGCACTTGGTTCCTGGCACCAATGAGAGCAGAGTCCATTACTGGTGAATCCGATCTCGCGTGGATTCAGGTTAAGGGTTATCGGCCCATCCTCGGTCCTCCAATATTACATATGGGTAACAAGCTGAGGTCTTATCCTTTGGTACGGTGCTACGTTTTCTTGAGATCTGCCCATACCTTGGACACTGTAGAAGAGGCAAGATCGGAAAGATTGAACAATTTGAAGGGGCATTCTTTATTTCTTGGACTCAATCACCCAATTTTCATGCTACCCCCGCCAATCGACGCAGAGGCTGCAGAACCAGATTTCCAATTGTTCAAACCTGACTGTGTCTTTGCTACCCACAATCGCGCCCGTGATACATGGATACGTCCAAGGCCAAATTGGTGCAGAATGCACGTCAATGGAGGTCCTGCCATAGGCTCAAGATTGCAGTACAAAAAAGAGAAGATTGAACATAGAGCTGAAGCACCCATGTGGTTCGTCCCAACACTTCCACCTGTTTTTCCTTGAGAAATAAGAGACGGATGGTGACCTTATTTTATAGAGAAAACATAGTGTTCGTGAGCTTAACCTCATGAACATTCGCTGTTCGGTTTTTGGTGAAATCAAAATTTTGCAGAGATGAAAATCTTTGTTTGAATCCCGTGCTGAACATATTTTTCACAAATTAGCTACCCGTATTGTGATGAATACATGCTGGTCTGTTGTTTGGTGGAGTAGCAGACATGAAGATCTTTGTCCTGAATACCACAATGGACATCTTTTTTTCTTCAAAAATTAGCTAAGCTCGCGCTATTAGGCGCAAATGCCTAAGAGATTTGGTGCTCTTGGGCACCAGTGCTCCTGCTATTTTAGAAAAAATAAAAAACATATTTATGTATTTAAAAAAAATTAGAAAAAAATCATGGTGTAGCTAATGAATTGTCCCATAAGCGTGCAAAATTTCAGTTTCAAATACAAAAAATTCTGGGCTACACAAAAATAACAAACGTATGGATCTGGGTATGCATATTTCAGATCTCCAAATTTCAACAGATTTTGTCTTTTTTGTGTAGTCTACAATATAAAGAATTTCATATTAAAATTTTACACGCTTGTAGGTTACTTTATTTATTATGCCTGCATTTATTTCCAGATTTTTTTGAAACAAATATGTATGATTTTTGATTTTTTTTAAACAGCAGGAGCACTGGTGCCCATGAGCCAAAGACACTTTTCGCAAATGCCTTCAGTAAAGGAACGGATGGTGACCTTATTTTATAGAGAAACCATAGTGTTCATGAAGTTAACGTCATGAACACACGCTGTTCGGTTTTTGGTGAAATCAAAATTTAGCAGAGATGAAGATCTTTGTTTGAATCCCGTGATGAACACATTTTTCCTAAATTAGCTACCCGTATTGTGATGAATACATGCTGGTCTGTTTTTTGGTGGAGTAGCAGACATGAAGATCATTATTTTGAATACCACGCCGGACATCTTTTTTTTCTTCAAAAATTAGCTAAGCTCGCGCTATTAGGCGCAAATGACTTCAGTAACGATCAGGGTTCCAGCGCTGCTCCATGTACCACATATTTTTTTTTGGTAAGGGTACCCCTATGTACCACCTTACCAATAAAAAGTTCTCAAAAAAAACCTTACCAATAGAAAAAGGGCACGTCTAGCGAGCACGCGCGTGCTCGTTGGTTAATCTTGGCACACCCTTAAATAAGGAAAATTCATGCCCCATCCTCCAAAAGATATAAAAGAAAAGATTATGTACAGGGTGGTAAGTGTACCAGAAGGAAAGGCGTGAAATAATTTAGATTAATTTTCCTTTATAAATGTTCAAAATCGTATAATTTTGCACAAGATGTCGAAATTAAGATCCGCTTTCACTTTTGAATTTCTTGCGGTGAGCTCTTCAAAACTAGATCTCATTTCTATGTATTTTGATAAAGTTTTTTCTAAAGCAACTTCTACGTGCGACAAAGCAATTATAATGCAAGACGATGCAACTTTAGTGCGGGACGAAGCAACTTTGCTGCACAGCGTAAATCTATATTCACAATGAAAGTTGCATCGCTGGATGCCAAAGTTGCTCATCCATACATCAAAATTTATTCGGTGGACACCAAAGTTGCTTTGATGGACGCCAAAATTAGACCATCACAAACCAAATTTGCTCTCTCGAGTACCAAAGTTGCTCTGCAGGACACTAAATTTGCTCGGTCGGACGCCAAAGTTGCTCTGCAAGGTTAAAAAACTACGTCGCCGGGCGCCAAAGTTGCTATGCAGGGCACTTAAGTTCCTTCGTCACACATTGAAAATGCTCCGATTGACACCAAAATTGTTGTCGGGCATCAAAGTTGTGACTTCGTGTACCCAAAAGTGCATATGTTAGTTGCATATCAAAGTTGCTTTGTCACATACCAAAGTTATTTTGCTGCATAACAAAATTGCTTTGTCGCGCATCAAAGTTGCTTGTTTAAAAAATTCATCGAAACATATGAAAATGTGGTCTAGTTTAGAAGCTCTCGTCGTGGGGATTGTAGAAGTGAAAACGGATTGTAATTCCACCGCACGGTTTAAATGTTACATTTTTTCAGAAAACGGCACCTGATATCAGATAGCTTACGCATCAGTTGTGCCCGGGACGTACGTCTGGCACGCGCCCGCCGGTTAGATTTCAGGATAGAAAAAAAGTACTCGTACTGTACGGCAATCTACATGGTAATTTACGTGGGCCTACTAGCTCAGGAGATAACGGCCCAATACCTGCGTCCTCATCATTGAAATGCGGCCAGAGATCGAAAGAAAAAAAATCCAAGAAAGGAAACATTTATTCTACATAGAGGATGACATGTGGGACCTATTTTGCAGCAGTGTCCTCAACGTTGACAAGGCGGCAGGGGATCGAAAGAAACGACAAAGTAGCCCGAAATCAGGGGTCAAATATAAATTCGAGAAAGGAAACGTTTATTCAACAGTCAGGCTGACATGTGGGACCTATCTTGCAGCCGCGGCCACAACATTTATCATTCAGAGAGGATGACATGTGGGACTCACGAACCAGCATCGTTCTCGATGTTTCTCAAAGGGGGCAGGAGATCGAAAGAAAAAGGCAAGTAGCTCGAAATCAGGTATCCAAAAAAAAAATCCAAGAAAGGAAAGGTTTATCGCACATAGATGCTGACATATTGGACCCAATTTGCAGCAGCGTCATCAACGTTTCAAAGGCGGTGGAGCTCAAAAGAAAAAGGCAAATAGCCAGAAATTAGGGGTCAAAAATAAATCCAGCAAAAGAAACTTTTATCGTACAAAGAGGCTGATATGTGGGACCCATGAGCCAGCAGCGTCCTCAACGTTTCTAAGGCGGCAGGCGATCGAAAAAAGGCAAATAGCCAGAAATTAGGGGTCAAAAATAAAGTAGCCAGAAATTAGGGGGAAAAAACTCCAAGAAAAGAAAGTTTATTGTACATAGAGGATGACATGCGGGTCCCAAGGCGGCAGCTTACTCAACGTTTCCAAGGCGGCAGGGGAACAAAAGAAAAAGGAAATAGCCAAAAATCAGAGGGTGAAAAAAAATCCAAGAAAAGAAACTTTTATAGTTCATAGAGGATGACATGCGGGTCCCACGAGGCAGCAGCGTCCTCAACGTTTCCAAGGCGGCACAGGACCAAAAGAAAAAGAATGTATCCCTGCTGGGGCTGCATGGCCATCTGGGCTTTCTAACCTGCTGGACGCCTTTTGACTCGTACAATTTCAGCCCACTCCAAAAACAGGAAAGTCCTATGCTTCGCAAAAACAAAACAAAAACAAGGAGATTCAACATATTAGTTTGTTTACGTAAAAATAAAGATATAATTTATCCGTTTGCAATAGCTCAGAGCGAAATACACTTTTTATTGTCTGCAAAATAAACAAGATATCACATGTTTCTTGTACGGGGAGGCTGACATCGGGACCCATGAGCCAGCAGCGTCGTCAAAGTTTTAAAGGCGGCAGGGGATCGAAAGAAAAAATAAATCAAAAATCAGTTGGTAAAAAAATCGAAGAAAAGAAACATTTATCGTTCTGAGGGGATTGACATGCGGGACCCATGTGGCAGCAGCATCCTCAACGTTTCCAAGGTGGCACGGGATCTAAAAAAAAGGCAAAATAGCCAGAAATTAGGGGTCAAAATAACTCCAAGAAAAGAATTGTTTATCGTTCATAGAGGCTGACATGCGGGACCCATGAGCCGGCAGCGTCCCCAACGTGTTAAAGGCGGCAGGAGATCGAAAGACAAAGGCCAAAAATCAGTTGGTAAAAAAATCCAAGAAAAGAAACATTTACCGTTCTGAGAGGCTGACATGCGGGACCCATGAGGCAGCAGCATCCTCAACGATTCCAAGGCGGCAGGGGATCAAAAGGGGTCAAAAATAAATCCATCATAGGAAACTTTTATTGTTCATAGAGGATGTGGGACCGACCAGCCAGTAGCGTCCTCATCGTTTCAAAGGGGGCAGGGGATCAAAAGAAAACGGCAAATAGCCAGAAATTAGGGGTAAAAAATAAATCCAATTTAGGACACTTTTATTGTTCATAGAGTATGACATGCGGGACCCATGAGCCAGTAGCTTCCTCAATGTTTCTAAGGCGGCATGAGATCGAAATGAAAAGGAAAGTGACCAAATATCAGGAGCCAAAAATAATCTAAGGAAAGAAACTTTATTGTGCATAGAGAATGACATGCGGGTCCCATTTTGCAAAGACCGGTCTGAAGGTTTCAAAGTCGGCATTAGATCGAAAGAAAAAGACAAGTGCCAAATATCAGGAGCCAAAAATAATCCAAGAAAAGAAACTTCTATTGTACATAGAGGATGACATGCGGGTCCCATTTTGCAGCCGCGGTCTCAATGTTTCCAAGGCGGCACATGACCAAAAGAAAAAGGAAGTAGCCAGAAATAAGGGTGTCAAAAAATCCAAGAAAAGGAATATTTCAATTGGGCTGCTTCTGGCCATCTGGGCCTTCAAACTATCCCGCTGGACGCCTTTTGATTCGTACAATTTCAGCCCATTCCAAAACAGGAAAGTCCTATGCCTCGCAAAAACAAAAAAAAAACAAGGAGATTCAACATATAAGTTTGTTTATGTAAAAATAAAGATTTAATTTATCCCTTTGCAATAGCTCAGAGCAAAATACACTGTTTATTGTCTGCAAAATAATCAAGATATCACATGTTTCTTATACGGGGAGGCTGACATCGGGGACCCATGCGCCAGCAGCGTCGTCAACGTTTTAAAGGCGGCAGGGATGGAAAGAAAAAATAAACCAAAAATCTGTTGGTACAAAATCCAAGAAAAGAAACATTTTCGTTCTGAGAGGATAACATGCGGGACCCATGAGGCAGCAGCATCCTCAGCGTTTAATGTTAGAGGCTGACATGTGGGACCTGTGAGCCAGCAGCGTCCTCAACGTTTTAAAGGCGGCAGGAGATCGAAAGAAAAAATAAGCCAAAAATCATTTGCTATTCAAAATCCAAGAAAATAAACATTTACCGTTCTGAGAGGATGACATGCGGGACCCATGAGGCAGCAGCATCCTCAACGATTCCAAGGCTGCAGGGGATCAAAAGAAAAAAAGGAAATATCTAGAAATTAATTAGGGCTTCAAAATAAATCCATCAAAGGAAAGTTTTATTGTTCATAGAGGATGGCATGTGGGACCGACCTGCCAACAGCGTTCTCATCGTTTCAAAGGGGGCATGAGATCAAAAGAAAAAGGCAAGTAGCCAGAAATTAGGGGTAAAAAATAACTCCAAGAAAGGAAACTTTTATTGTTCGTAGAGGATGACATGCGGGACCCATGAGCCAAAGAGCTTACTTAAAGTTTCAAAGGCGGCATGAGATCGAAAGAAAAAGGCAAGTGACAAAATATCAGGAGCCAAAGATAATCCAAGAAAAGAAACTTTATTTACATAGAGAATGACATGCGGGTCCCATTTTGCAGCAGCGGTCCCAACGTTTCAAATGCGGCTTGAGATCAAAAGAAAAAGAAAGTAACCAGAAATTAGGGGGTCAAAAAAAATCCAAGAAAATAAAGTTGATGGACATAGAGGATGACATGCGGTTCCCATGAGCTAGCAGCTTACTCAACGTTTCCAAGGCGGCAGGGGATCAAAAGAAAAAGGAAATAGCCAAAAATCAGAGGGTGAAAAAAAAACAAAGAAAATGAACTTTTATAGTACATAGAGGATGACATGCGGGTCCCATGAGCCAGCAGGTTCCTCAACGTTTCAAACGTGGCATGAGATCGAAAGAAAAAGGCAAGTGACCAAATATGAGGAGCCAAAAATAATTGAAGAAAAGAAAGTTTTATAGTACATAGAGGATGACATGCGGGTCCCATGATCCTGCAGGTTCCTCAACGTTTCAAACGTGGCATGAGATCGAAAGAAAAAGGCAAGTGACCAAATATCAGGATCCAAAAATAATTCAAGAAAACAAACTTGATTGTACATAGAGGATGACATGCGGGTCCCATTTAGCAGCAGCGGTATCACCGTTTGAGAGGCTGCACGAGATCGAAAGAAAAAGGCAAGTGACCAAATATCACGAGCCAAAAAAAATCCAAGAAAAGAAATTTTATTGTACGTAGAGGATGACATGCGGGTCCCATTTTGCAGTAGCGGTCTCAACGTTTCCAAGGCGGCACAGAACCAAAAGAAAAATGAAGTAGCCAGAAATCAGGGGTGAAAAAAATCCAAGAAGAAAGATTTCAATTGGGCTGCTTCTGGACATCTGGGCCTTCGAACTATCCTGCTTGGCCTTTTGACTCGTACAATTTCAGCCCACTCCAAAACAGGAAAGTTCCAAATTTTCTAAAAAAAAACAGGAAAGTCCTATGCTTCGCAAAGACAAAAAAACAAGGAGATTCAACATACAAGTTTTTTTTATGTAAAAATAAAGATTTAATTTTCCGTTTGAAATAACTCAGAGCGCAATACACTGTTTATTGTCTGCAAAATAATCAAGATATCATATGTTTCTTGTACGGGGAGGCTGACATCGGGGACCCATGAGCCAGCAGCGTCGTCAACATTTTAAAGGCGGCAGGGGTTGGAAAGAAAAAATAAACCAAAAATATGTTGGTACAAAATCCAAGAAGAGAAACATTTTCGTTCTAAGAGGATGACATGCGGAACTCATGAGGCAGCAGCATCCTCAGCGTTTATTGTTCATAGAGGCTGACATGTGGGACCCGTGAGCCAGCAGCGTCCTCAACATTTTAAAGGCGGCAGGAGATCGAAAGAAAAATTAGCCAAAAATCATTTGGTAAACAAAATCCAAGAAAAAAAATATTTACCGTTCTGAGAGGATGACATGCGGGATCCATGAGGCAGCAGCATCCTCAACGATTCCAAGGCGGCAGGGGATCAAAGGAAAAAAAAGGAAATATCCCAAAATTAATTAGTTGTTCAAAATAAATCCATCAAAGGAAACTTTTATTGTTCACAGAGGATGACATGTGGGACCGACCTGCCAACAGCGTCCTCATCGTTTCAAAGGGGGCAGGAGATCAAAAGAAAAAGGCAAATAGCCAGAAATTAGGGGTCAAAAATAACTCCAAGAAAGGAAACTTTTATTGTTCGTAGAGGATGACATGCGGGACCCATGAGCCAGCAGCTTACTCAACATTTCAAAGGCGGCATGAGATCGAAAGAAAAAGGCAAGTGACAAAATATCAGGAGCCAAAGATAATCCAAGAAAAAAAACTTTATTGTACATAGAGGATGACATGCGGGTCCCAATTAGCAGCAGCGGTCTCAACGTTTCAAATGTGGCTTGAGATCAAAAGAAAAAGAAAGTTGATTGTACATAGAGGATGACATGCGGGTCCCATGAGTCAGCAGCTTACTCAACGTTTCCAAGGTGGCAGGGGATCAAAAGGAAAAGGAAATAGCCAAAAATCAGAGGGTGAAAAAAAACCCAAGAAAATAAACTTTTATAGCACATAGAGGATGACATGCGGGTCCCATGAGCCAGCAGGTTCCTCAACGTTTCAAACATGGCATGAGATCGAAAGAAAAAGGCAAGTGGCCAAATATCAGGAGCCAAAAATAATTCAAGAAAAGAAACTTGAGTGTACATAGAGGATGACATGCGGGTCCCATTTAGCAGCAGCGGTATCACCGTTTGAGAGGCTGCACGGGATCGAAAGAAAAAGGCAAGTGACCAAATATCAGGAGCCAAAAATAATCCAAGAAAAGAAGTTTTATAGTACATAGAGGATGACATGCGGGTCCCATGAGCCTGCAGGGTCCTCAACGTGGCATGAGATTGAAAGAAAAATGCAAGTGACCAAATATCAGGAGCCAAAAATAATTCAAGAAAAGAAACTTGATTGTACATAGAGGATGACATGCGGGTCCCATTTAGCAGCAGCGGTTGTCGAGGGTGCTCCTCGGCAATGCCCTCCGATAGGGGCTTGGGGTTGATGGAATCCTGCAGGCTGACACGAGACATCGGTACACAGACAAGCGGGGAGAGCGATTTAGCCAGGTTCGGGGCCCTCGATGAGGTAAAACCCTTACATCCTGCCTGTCTGTTCTTTGATTATGATGAAAACAGGTTACAATGGGGTGCCGAATACTTCGGCTGAGATCTAGTTCGAGATTGATGTTGCTAGGGTTACCTAGCTCTAAGCTTTTCCTGGCTAAGGTTGCTCGTGTCCCTCGGCAGCCCCTCTCCTGGCCTTTATATAGGAGGCCAGGTCCCAAGGGTCCTAACCGAGGACGACTAAGTTTACAATTTATCTTTCCTTGTTTATTCGCTTCCTTGTCTTGCCTGTCAAGGAATCTTCTGATGCGCCGGCCTAGTGGCCCATCTTGCCTTCAGGTATCTTCATGGGCCTCCAATTTGTCAATACCAGATAGGGCAATACTGGTTACCCGAAGGGTAATGCCCACGTCGCAGGCCCCCGAGTGTCTAGCCGAAGATAATTCGGGTAGAGACTAATGCATGTTTTCTCCTTCATTGCTTTTGTTCATCTTGATTATGCTTCATCTTCTTTTTATCGGGTGCGCGTCAGCGCTCCCGATGGGAGTAGCCCCCGAGTCTAGGTACGGATGCATGCAATCCGTGCATAGACTCAAGTTGTACTACTCGAATACTTTCCTCTGCCGAGATCTTCATAAATCATCCGATATATTTTCTTTATGCAAAGGATAATGAGTAACGTGTCCAACTGTTGTTTGGTTAACTGCTGATGGCAAAACACCGTTACCCTACACAGAATCAAGTCCCCGGGCATGATCCTGGAGTGCAAAAAACTTCTATCAGGTATGCATCACGAGCTCCCGATGGGAGTGTAGCCCCCGAGTGTCTGGGTGCGAGCGCTTTGCAACCGAGTGCTGACTCAAACCTTCTTCCTTCGACTGCTCATTCTGTCGAGTCTTTATTTTATCGGGTGCGCGTCAGCGCTCCCGATGGGAGTAGCCCCCGAGTCTAGGTACGGATGTCTGCAGCCGGGCGTAGACTCAAATCCCTCATCCGATAACTCTTCTTTTTCCCTTCGAATGCTTCAAGTTTTTTTTTATGACGTCACTGTTGACGTGTAACTTCTGTGGCCTGATTGACAAGACTTGACCTGACGGGCCCACCCTAGCTCTGCGCAGGCAGTTTTTAGGGCTTGACTAATGCACGCGTGGCGATCGAGGCGCCTCCTCGATTTTCGCACGACGTGGGAATAATGGGCCGCCGGTTCAACTCCTTCTTCAAGCGCCACGTGTACAGTCAGATCTGCCTCACCCCCCACGACGCTTTGTGGAGTTATGGCCACGATTGGGCACAAATTCTTACGGGATAAATAGGGAGCCTCCTCTCTTTTTTATCTTTTACCCCGCTTACTGCTCATCTTCTTCCTCAAGCCTCCTTGTTCCTCTTCCTCTTCAGCAGAAGCTCCGCTCACCATGGGCAAGAAGAAGAGTGGCAGCACCTCGGAGGCGGTCAAAGTTAGCCGTGATTGGAGCGCCTCCGCCATTTCCAATCGTGATATCAATAAGCTTCGCGCCCTCGGCTTCATCTCCGCATCTGAGGAAGACATTTGTCTCCCAGGTTCGGTTACTCGCCCAAAGCCCCCGAAGGGTTTCATCGTCATGTTTGCTGCTTTCCTGTTTCGTGGTCTTTCTCTTCTGGCTCACGAGTTTCTTCGCTCCCTCCTTTTCTTCTATGGGATTCAGCTCTGGCAGCTGACCCCAAATTCTATCCTTCACCTTTCCATATTTGTCACCGTCTGCGAGGCCTTCCTCGGCATTGAGCCTCACTGGGGCCTTTGGAGGAAGATCTTTTATGTGAAGCGTCACAATGACAGCAATGGCCCCCCTGTCGTCGGTGGCGTCGGCTTTGTCGTCAGGAAGGAGGTCGACTACTTCGACTATCCGATGAAGGAATCCGTCCAAGGCTGGCGCAACAAGTGGTTCTACCTGCGAGATCCCGCTGTTTCTGGGCGGCGTTCAAATCTCCCTCCTTTTGACGATCTCTTGGTGGCTCACAAGAAGAAGTCTTGGAACAACGCCCTTTCTCCCGAAGAAAAGGCGACAGCCGACGAGCTTTTCAAGCAAATTGTCACTTTGAAGAATTCAAGAGGCATGACGATGCGTGGTACTGAAGTAGTTTCAGTTTTCCTACAACGTCGAGTGCAGCCGCTGATGTCTCGCCCTCACCAGCTATGGCTTTTTACTGGTAAAAACGACAAGTCGAGGGTCAACCCTGCCGACCTGTCGGCAGAAGAACTCCAGAACGAAGTTCGTCGCCTGACATGCCTCAGCAGCAAGGACACCATTATCTTGACATCGGCGCGCCCTCCTTATGATTTCAAGCATCTTCCGTCTGAGGTAACCTTATCGTTCTTCGTTTACTGTCATTACTTCTTTTTTCTTGTTTGTGCCTTACGTTTTTTCCATCCTTCCGCAGGTCCCCGCTGTCGCCCAATGTTATCCTCCCTCACCCGAGAGCGGAGTGGTATTAGAGGACGACGATGACGATTCTGAGGGAACCGAAGATGCTCAGCACGCCCTTGAAGACAGCGATGTCCAAGAAGAGGAAACTGCTGAAGATGACGCCTTCCTCAAGAGCAGACGTCGCAAACAGGTACATGATGATCTTATCGCTTCGGCTGAATCAAGTTCTTCAGGAGGAGATAATGATGCCGACGAAGCTGCTTCGCCTCCTCCTGCTAAGAAGGGTTCAACAAGTTTCTTCGTGGACGAAGATGATCTGGACCTGTGAGCATTTATACTCTTTGTTACTTTTATTTCTTGTCACCTTGTATGCTAACTGCTCGCCGTACTTGAACAGCTCTGCCGATGACGATGACGATGTTCCTCTCGCAAATAGGGCTAAACTGGCCTCTGAAAGAGTAGCATCGGCTAAGGAATCGAACCCTTCTCCTGCCAAGTCGACACCTCCATCCCGAACGGGTGTAGGGAAGGTCCCATTATCGAGAGTTATTCCTTCTGATGATGCTCCCACCCCGCCGACCGGCCGCGATCATGTAAGTACTTAAACTGTCTGGCTTTGCTGAATCTCCATCACCTGACTCCTCTTGTTTTTTCCTGGCTGCAGCCGATTTATGCTACAGTCGATGCTGTGGCGGATTTTGCTGAACAATTTACTTGCCTAGAGGCCGAAAATGCCCAACTTCGGAAGGTTGTCAAGTCTTCGGCTGATCAAGCGATCGAAGCCAGCAGGATCGCTGCCGATGCCAAGAGTGAGAACGCCTTGTTGAAGGAGGAGGTAACGAGGCTGAAGCGTCAGATAAAAGATGATCAAGATGCCAGGCGTGCAGCGGCGGCTGCAATTGATAAGAAGGAAGGTGTCCTCCGCGAATCCGTCAAGGATTTACTAGGTAGAAAATCCTTATGGTGTTCCGCTCCTTTCTTGATGCTTTCTCCATTGATTACTGATACATCTCTTTTTCAGAGGCCACCAATTTAACTGTCAGTCGACGTCATCAGCTTCGGGAGGATTCTACAGCCGACGCCTTGTCACTTGCTGCTGAGTCAAATGTCCAGATCCTCAGGTTGCTGCAGAAGTCCAAGGGAGCACTGTCGAAGTTATACTCGATGATCTTCCCTAAGGCGAAGCTGGACAAGACTCTCGAAGAGATGGCTAAAGCATTCCTTGTCGATCCCTCCGATCCTGTAGAGGTACTGAAACGTCGCAGCCGCTTGATTGGTGCGGTTCTTACTTTCCAGTTGCTTATGGGCCACGGGATGGGGTCGGAATTGGAAGAGTTCTCTAAGGCGTTGCCTGTTAATGATGAAAATCATCTGGTCAACCTTGAGCCTTTCAAAAGATCGGCAATCACTTGCGCCAACCGGCTTCTGAAGTTGGTGGATGAAGCACAAGCCGAGCCTGTTCCTGAGTCAGCCCCTGGTTCAACGTCGGCTAATCCTTGAACTGTTATTTGATTTGTTGTACATAATATTTTCGTAACACTTTTTTAAATTCGGCTCTGTTGCCAAACATCCTTTTGCCTGTATGATGTGCACTCAATACTCCCGATGGGAGTTTCTTTTTTTATATTAATGCTTGGTCTGAAGTGAGGACGTGCTGCAGATTCCCTCATATTCTTCCCATGCCGAGCTCTTTCCGAATCCTTCGGGTAATGATGAATCAGGCCTCGTTCGTCAGTTACGTGACCAGGTGTCTAGTCTAAATAAAGACATTACTTCCCTTCGTGCGATGGCTGCCTTGGTGAAGAAGAAGGGAGAAATAGCGACTGCCATTGAACAATACGCTCTTGATGGTCTTCATATTGCTACCGAAAGTTTGAACTGTGAGTGTTAGCCCGCCTTCTGATTCTAGGTATAGCTTGAATGTTCTAACATTCGTTCCTTTTCCAGTCGTGGCTTCGGATGCAGCTGAGGAGAACAAAAAGATTCATGAAGAGGTTGAGGCAATGACTGACGTTGCGCACCCGAATCATGGTTTATGGCTGCATCGTCCAAAAGCCGTCATCATGGCGAAGTTCAAGTACCGGGTGATGAAGGCACACTATTATTTTGACAAATACTATGCCCTTCTTACGATGGTTTGGCACACCTTGTTTCCTCTGGATCAGGCACCCGAAACTTTGTCTGGCTTGTTCACCCGATTCAAATCTCCAGAAAGGATTCGGCTGCTGGTGCGGAAAGAGCTTCTAGCTGGTGCTGAGCTTGCTTTTGCCTCAATATTGGCATGCCATCCATCTTTAGATTTAAGAGCCGTGGCAGACACTGAAAGGGATTTAGGCCAGTACTATGATGCTGCTAGAGGTCCTGCTCACACCATTGTTTCACGGATGGAGTCATGTCTCGAAAAGGAACTGAAGGCCCACTGGGACCGGGGATCCCGATTATGAACGTAATAGCCTTGTATTTCACATAAGACTGTTTGCTGCGTACGCTGCACGCTTATGTTTATTTGATTGATACTTTATTGTTGAGTGCGGCTGAGTGATCAGTTCAACCTGCTTACTCGATGACTTCGTTATATTTTATGCAATGTTATTGCGAAGTCGATATGTAATTTATGCGAAAGTTCGGCTTCGTCACACGGTGCACCTGTTTGAACCTTATTTTAATGTAACCATCGACTGCAGCGCTCGCGTATTTTCGAGGCTTGGATTGGTTGTTTTTGTATGTCATTAATCTTAGCTCTCGCTGAGAGTATTTAATTAATGTCATCGTGTAAACACATTTTTTCTGGGCCAACGCTCCCGATGGGAGTTAGGCCAACGCTCCCGATGGGAGTTAAGCCAACGCTCCCGATGGGAGTAAGAGCCGACGAAAGCGGTTCCGAACGTTTCGTTCGGGCGCCAAAGCCTGAAGCAAGAAAAAAGGGTAACAGAAATCTGATTAGATCTTTATGCAAAGCAACCTTGTAGGCCGTTGAAAAAAAGGAACAATCTTATCCTATGTATAAAACCGTCGCAATTGCGCGATGTTCCACGGATTCTCGACGTCTTTTCCTGATTCTGGATTCTTGAGCCGATAGGCTCCTCCTGGTATCACTTCAGTGACGATGTATGGTCCTTCCCATGGGGATTCTAGCTTCAATGGTCTTTTTTGCTTCAACCGAAGTACCATATCTCCAACACTGGAACTTCGACTGCGTATTCGTCGGTTATGATAATTTCTCAGTGCTTGCTGGTAGACCGTTGTTCTTGCCAGGGCGATATCTCGTGCTTCATCAAGGAGGTCGACAGCATCTTGTAACGCGATATTGGAGGAGGACTCTGTGTACGCTGTTACTCGAGGTGCTTCAAATCGGACGTTGGCTGGCAAGACTGCTTCGGCTCCGTACACCAAGAAGAACGGAGTGTATTGAGTCGACCTGTTGGGGGTGGTACGCAAACTCCATAGCACAGATTGTAATTCTTCAACCCAGGCTCCGGCTGCACCTTTAAGGTGTTTCTTTAAACCATCCCCTATTAAACCATTGATCCTTTCCACCTGGCCATTGGTCTGTGGGTGAGAGACTGATGCGAATTTCAATTTGATTCCCCCATCGTCACAAAATTTCTTGAATTCCTCGGAATCAACATTGGAACCGTTGTCTGTGACGATGCTATGGGGCATACCAAATCGACATGTTATTCCTTTGAAGAATTGAACCGCCGTTTCAGCCTTTTGATTTCGCACTGGTACTGCCTCGATCCACTTAGTGAATTTGTCGACTGCAACCAGTAAGTACGTGTGTCCTCCGGGTGATGATCTTGGCAGTGGTCCAACTTGATCGAGTCCCCACTGAGCGAACGGCCATGCCAAAGGTATCGTCATTAAATCCGTTGCAGGAGCGTGTGGTTTCGATGAGAATCGTTGGCACGCATCGCACTTCATGACTAGATACCTGGCATTCGATGCTGCCGTTGGCCAGTAAAATCCTGCCCTAAAGGCTTTCGCCACAAGGGCTCTGCTTCCTGCATGATGCCCGCAGGTTCCTTCATGTATTTCGCGCAATAGTGCTTTTCCATCGTCAATGGCGATGCACCTTTGGAAGATCCCTGAGATGCTGCGCTTGTAAAGCTCACCATTTATTACTGTGAAGGCCTTTGATCGTCTAACGACTCGCTTAGCTTCCACAGAGTCTTCTGGCAGCTCTTGTTTCGACAGGTACGCTAAAAATGGTTTGGTCCATAGAGGCTCGAGGAGGAGGACTTGCTCGGAAGAAAGGACTGGAGATTCTTCAGCCGAAGGTTTTTGCAATGAGCTTTTTCCCAATTCTTCACCCGATAGTTTTGCAGACGGTTTTTCTTTAATTGATCTTTGAGCGATCACTTCGTAAAAAACTCCATCTGGAATGGGGGAGCATGTGGACCCGATGTTCGCCAAAGTGTCGGCTTCTTCGTTACTGGCTCTGCCGATGTGCTTAAGCTCGCATCCTTCGAATTTAGCCTCCATGTTCTGATACAGCTGCCGATAAGCAACCATGTTGTCGCTGACTGCATCGCACAAGTTCATTGACTGCTGGACCACCAAGTTCGAATCTCTGTAGATTTCTAGGCGCGTAGTGCCACACGCCTTCGCCATTTTCATTCCGTGCAGCAGCGCTTCGTATTCCGCTTCGTTGTTTGTCGGTAGGGAGAAATTCATACGCAGTATATACTTCATTTTATCTCCCTGTGGTGATATCAGCACCACTCCTGCCCCTGCTCCTGTACTCCGTTTTGACCCATCAAAGTACATTACCCATGACCCCGACATGTCGGGTGTTGCTGGTGTCTGTGATTGGATCCAATCTGCCACAAAATCTGGGAGGATTTGGGATTTTACCGTCGTTCGGTTGACGTAAGTTATGTCGTGTGGTGCTAACTCGATGGCCCATTGAGACACTCGACCTGTGGCTTCTGGATTGGTCATTATGCTCTTCAGGGGTGCCTCGCTCACAACTTTGATCGGGTGCTCCGTGAAGTAGTGCCTCAGCTTGCGAGCCGACCTCCATACTGCATATGCCAACTTCTGGTGATGAGGATACCTCTGTCTTGCGGGGGTAAGTACTTCACTGAGGTAGTAAACAGGCCTCTGCACACCATGAACTCTCCCTGCTTCTTCTCGCTCGACAACCAAGACGCTACTGAAGACTTGAGCTGTAGCGGCTATGTACATCAGCAGTGTCTCCTTTTCGCGCGGAGTCACGAGCACCGGGGAGGTCGATAGGATTTTCTTTAAGTTGTCAAAGGAGTCTTGTGCTTCCTTTGTCCACTCGAACTTTTCTGACTTTTTCATCAAGTTGTAGAATGGCAAAGCTTTCTCTCCCAGCTTCGCGATGAACCTGCTAAGCGCTGCTAATCGGCCTGCCAGCTGCTGCACTTGGTGCAGGTTCTTTGGCGGCTCCATGTCGAGAATAGCTTTGATCTTCAAGGGATTGGCCTCGATTCCTCTGGCTGATATGAAGTACCCGAGTACTTGCCCTCCTGGCACTCCAAAGAAACACTTCTTGGGATTTAGCTTAATTTTGTATCTGTCCAGATTATCAAAGGTCTCTCGCAAGTCATCGATGAGTGTGGCTGCGTGCTTTGTTTTCACCACGATATCATCGATGTAGACTTCAATGTTTCTTCCAATCTGCTCCGCGAGGCAGGCTTGCATACAGCGTTGATAAGTAGCTCCTGCATTTTTCAGCCCGAAGGTCATGACGTTGTAGCAAAAAACGCCGTGCGGGGTGATGAACGCGGTTAGCTCTTGGTCTTCCTTCTTTAGCTTGATCTGATTGTAACCAGAGTATGCATCGAGGAAAGAAAGACGGTCGCACCCGGCCGTGGTGTCGACTATCTGGTCTATTCGAGGTAATGGGAAATGATCTTTCGGGCAATGCTTGTTAAGGCCGGTGTAATCGATGCACATGCGGAGGGCGGTTGTGTCCTTCTTTGGTACCATGACGGGATTGGCCACCCACTCAGATTCCTTAAGCTCCCGAATAAATCCCGCCTTGCGGAGCCGATTAACTTCTTCACCGATTGCTCTTCTTTTGGGTTCAGAGAATCGTCGCATCGACTGCTGTACTGGCTTGGCTGTCGGGTCAACATTTAGGGCATGCTCAGCGAGTTCCCTGGGGATACCTGGCATGTCGGATGGCTCCCATGCAAATATCTCCCAGCGCTCACGGAGGAACTCGATGAGCGCGCTTTCCTATGCGACATCTAGGTCAGCCGAGGTGTTGACCGTTTTCTTCGGATCAGTAGGGTGCACCTGCAGTTTCTTGGTTTCCTTTGCAGTATCGAACTCATCGGATCTTTCGTTTCGGTTGTCGGCTGGTGGCTGTGTGTGATCTGTTATGGCGTCGATGGCGTTGAGTTCTTCCTTGGCTCCAAATTTCGAGGCGATCTTCTGAAATTCCCTGTCGCAGTTGTCTGACCGAGCGAAGCTGCCGTGAACGGTTATTGGGGTCCCGTTGTTGCCTGGCATCTTTAGCTTTAGGTATGCATAATGAGGCACGGCCATGAATTTGGCAAACGCAGGTCTGCCGAGGATGGCGTGGTACTGAGATTCCCAGTCGACTACCTCGAACTCAATCCTTTCTTTCCTGAAATTACTGGGCGTGCCGAAGACTACGTCCAATGATGTTTTACCCAGCGAGTAGGCGGGTCGAGTCGGTATAATGCCGTGGAACCCTGTGTCGGATTCTTTTAGCATGTCGACTGTTAAACCCATTGCCCTCATTGTGCTGGCGAATAACAGGTTCAAGCCGCTTCCACCGTCCATAAATACTTTGCCCATATTGTATCCTCCAATCTGTGCTTCCAGAACGAGGGCCGCGTGACCGGGCCTTGGGACGGCCTTCGGGTGATCCGCCTTGCTGAAGGTGATGCTCTGATCTGACCAATCGATAAAATCCGGCGTGTCAACCATGGCAACTTCTGCGTATTTTACTTCTCGGGAGAACTTTTTAATTTCTCTTTTCGAAAAGCTGGTTTTGTGGATCATGTTGATCTGTCCACGCAGTGCTGGGAATGCCTCGACTGGTTCATATTCGTCTTTCTCCATTGGCTCGTATGGTTCTGGTACATATGGCTCTGGCTGATGACCACAGGACCTCGCTTTCTCTTCCATTATGTGAACTATTGATGTGGCTTCAGCTCTAAGATCGTCGCAGAACTGCCGAATCTCAAGAAAGTGTCGGCAGTTCCTTAACAGATGGCTGGACTTCTCCCGACCATCCTTAGGATCGAAATAAGAGTGGAGATAACACGGTGCTTCAAGTTGCTCTGTAGCTGAGAGGTGTGGAGAACGGGTGCGTCCTCTGATTGATGACATGTCATAGCATCGGGAGTGGACTGCTGTTTGGCCTTCCTCTTCACGGTGCGAACTCCTTCGTCTCTTTCTTTGTCCAGCCGCGGCGTCGAGGTTTTCCCGGTTGCTCTCTCGTATGCTTCTGGGCGGAGCCTTGAGGGTTGCTGCCGATGGGATGCCTCCCTGAGGCTCAGCCTTTGAGTGGGACGCGCCGGCCCCGGGGAGGCGGAGAAAACCTCCGGAGTCGACGACGAAGTGGATGCCGCCGAAAACAGCTTCCGTGTTGCGAGACGATGCCATGAAATTCGGGTGAAGCTCTTCGCGGTGCGGCACAAATTCGAAGGGTCCGCAGTGGATCGGGTCTCTTGACTTTGCTGGCGTCGGTGACTCGAGTAAGAACGCCGCGGACGTAGCTGGTGCTGCCGATGACCTGCCTTGTGCCGACAGGTTTCCCACAGACGGCGCCAATTGTCGAGGGTGCTCCTCGGCAATGCCCTCCGATAGGGGCTTGGGGTTGATGGAATCCTGCAGGCTGACACGAGACATCGGTACACAGACAAGCGGGGAGAGCGATTTACCCAGGTTCGGGGCCCTCGATGAGGTAAAACTCTTACGTCCTGCCTATCTGTTCTTTGATTATGATGAAAACAGGTTACAATGGGGTGCCGAATACTTCGGCTGAGATCTAGTCGAGATTGATGTTGCTAGGGTTACCTAGCTCTAAGCTTTTCCTGGCTAAGGTTGCTCGTGTCCCTCGGCAGCCCCTCTCCTGGCCTTTATATAGGAGGCCAGGTCCCAAGGGTCCTAACCGAGGACGACTAAGTTTACAATTTATCTTTCCTTGTTTATTCGCTTCCTTGTCTTGCCTGTCAAGGAATCTTCTGATGCGCCGGCCTAGTGGCCCATCTTGCCTTCAGGTATCTTCATGGGCCTCCAATTTGTCAATACCAGATAGGGCAATACTGGTTACCCGAAGGGTAATGCCCACGTCAGCGGTATCACCGTTTGAGAGGCTGCACGGGATCGAAAGAAAAAGGCAAGTGACCAAATATGAGGTTCCAAAAAAATTCCTAGAAAAGAAAGTTTTATAGTACATAGAGGATGACATGCGGGTCCCATTTAGCAGCAGCGGTCTCACCGTTTGAGAGGCTGCACGGGATCGAAAGAAAAAGGAAAGTGACCAAATATGAGGTTCCAAAAAAAATCCTAGAAAAGAAAGTTTTATAGTACATAGAGGATGACATGCGGGTCCCATTTAGCAGCAGCGTCTCACCGTTTGAGAGGCGGCAGGGGATCGAAAGAAAAAGGTAAGTGACCAAATATGAGGTGCCAAAAAAAATCCAAGAAAAGAAAGTTTTATAGTACATAGAGGATGACATGCGGGTCCCATTTAGCAGCAGCGGTATCACCGTTTGAGAGGCGGCAGGTGTCAACACCCGGATTTTTAAGTCCAGATGCCTATTATGCCATTCCTCGCAATCCCAGGAATATTGTTTTTGCGAGACATAATAGATTGATATCACAACACATCATTCATTACATACCATAATCGTCTTACAAATAAAGGATCACATGATCCAGTCTCATTATAATAATAGAAGTTCTATTTATTCATTACATAACACATAGCGGAAGCGAAAGTAGCGTAGTAGTAGTCCATCTATTCCACAGGCAACTGTTGACGTCAGGAGTGATCCTAGTTGTCGTAGACGTCCTGCTGTCCTTCTTCCGGGTTCTGGTACTCCTCTTCATAGTCTGGCCATTTGAATAGCCAGGGACACAGCCATGAGTACTTTAAAGTACTCGCAAACTAATACTAAGGTAAATACTATCAACTATAGTACGGGGGTTCTAAGCTCTAGTTTCATTTGCATAAAGCCAATTTTATTTCATAAACACTTTAATAATCAAAGCCTCTTCATTTTCTTAACTAACTCAAGTGGGAACATTAGTGTCATTCCCAAAACTCAGTTGTGATTGAAAGTCAAAGTCACCTTTCAATTCAAGTCACAATTCACCATTCATATTTTTAGAAAATTTCTGATGACGGAACAGTATGGCCTTTCCAACTGTCCATAACCACAGACGCGGCTATTCGAATAGGTTTAACTCTGCAGAGGGTGTACAATTGTGCCACAACAATTGCAATAGTTCGTCAGGGGTAACTGGCCCTGATTTATCGTACGCAGTACGCGAACTACCAATCCTAACCTTTCATTTACATATTCTAGTATAGGCACCTCTCCCCATGAGCTTGGCCTCCCAGTGAAGACACGCGGTCAGCCTGGGAACTGTACAGGGCTTGGGCCGGACATTCACCTCATTTCACGTCATTTCACATCACTCCTTTTGTAGAGGCAGCCTCCAGCATAACCCCGATGACGCTTGTTCAGAGGGAACCCATACTAAAATACATAAGTTTCCAGCTAAGCCTTACCCAGATTCAGGTATTGTGGGGGTACTTGTAAAATTGGAATGGTATCGCATCCGAACCCAACCATCAGTTTTGGTAAAATTCACCAAGTCATTCACAAGTCATATTAACCTTCAAAATCTTTCAATAGAATGATTCATCATCCCAAGGTTTTCAAAGTTAATTCAATTCACAAGTTCCCAACTAGAGTAGTCACTTTTAATATTGAGCACTAGCAACTAGTCATGAGGGGTGCTAAGTAGTTTGCCTTGCTTCTAGGCTAAGTGTGAGGCTCTTGTACTACTCCAAAACTGAACCAAGTGAATCATAAATCAAAAGTAACTTTGATAAATAAAATACAAGAAAACTTGTAAAGTAAAAACTTGGGATAGGATCATAAAGTAAAATGTAATGGTGCCTTGCTCTTTTAGAGCCTTGCACATGGGAACTTTGCAAGGTGTTAGCTTGCCTTGGTTGAGGTGGTGGTCAAAGTTCTCCTCTCCTTCCTCTTGGTAGAAGACCTCCTCCTCCTGATAGTCTCCGGTACTAGCGTCTAAAATACGAATACGGGGTACACAATCATCATACCAAACTTATTTACTAAACTAAGCACACACATGATTCACACAACTTAAACTAGCATCACACATTACTATTAAGTTGGTGGATGTGTTTTTCTTATTTAAGAAAAATAATTTCCTCTCATACTAACTTAGGTGTTACTTTTAATTACTTAGAGAAATAATTTCCTCTCATTATCTTATTAAGATTTAATTTCCCTTATGAATAATATATGACCTAGGTTGACCAAAGTCAACCTCTTCATGCTTATCATTTGAGAAAATGATTTAAATGAGGTTCCATACCTCATGCAATTTAATACTAACATGGTAGTGATTTAATGTCACCAAATAACTCAATATGATATTATATAGACCATGGTCACTACCTCATGTTGAATTACTTGAGAACAAGATTTAAATGAGAGGAAAACCTCTCATATGATTTAACACATAATTGTAACTAATTTAAAAACTACTATTGAGGTGATTTAATATTCTCAAGAAGAATCCTATGGGGTCATGAAGACTAAGGTCATTACCTCACATTGAATCACTTGGAATAAATATTTAAATGAGATGCTATACCTCATATAATTTAAATACTATTTTTGAAATGGTTTAAATGGGCTAGTTATTGACTACATAGCCAATATTTTGCTTCTATCCCATGATCATACACAGTACCTATATCATATTTTTACATAAACAATTAGAGTTTGTGAAATGTGAATTATGAGAGGTGGAATGACCTCAAAATTCAAAAGGGTTGATTTTTAATAATTATTCTAAGTCAGAAAAGTCCATGTCTTGTTTATTTTGCTACTTTAATTCTACGACAGATATTGGTTTGAATCCAGTGGCATTGGATAGATAATTTCACAGGCTTTCCAACCATATGAAATTCACTAAAAATGGCCAAGTAGATTTGGAGATATTTGATTTCTAGCAAAGCATCTGATAGCAATTCACAGAAAATAAATAAAACGAAATTTGAATTCAAACGGTGGGCGGGAACGGAGTTGGGCCGGCCCAGCTGCTGCCCGGGCCTGGCGTGCATGGCGCATGCACGTCGGGCACGCGCGGAGCGCGCAGATAGTCGGATGACGATCCGACGGCGCTGGGCCGTCGTCTTCCTCCCGAACCAGGGATCTTGCGGGGGGCATATCTCTCACCTCGGAGCTCGGATTGAGGCGTGGTTAGGTGCGTTGGAAAGGTATTTTCAAGGGCTACAACTTTGGTGTAGGGCTCGATGGCTATGGTGATGAAAATCTGGGCGGTTTTTGAGGGATGCCGCCGGTGGCCGTGGCGAGCTCTTGGCTCCGGTGTGAGGCAAGGAGGGAGAGAGGGAGGCTCTAGGAGGGAGAGAGGGAGGCTGTGAGGTGGTGTGGTGCTATCCCAAGAGAGGAGGGGGGTTTATATAGGCTTGAGAGAAGGAGGAGGACAAGTGGTGGCATGGTGAGGTCTACATCAATGGCATGGGCTTGGCATGGTCCTCTTTGCATCATTTTCTTGGTCTATGAGTGCTGCATGCTTGGTTGAGGTGTGATGATGGTATTTGACATAGGGTGCAGGGTGTGAGAGGGCTAGAGGTGTGCACCATTGATTAAAGTGAAAAGCATATGTGGTACATGCAAATGAGTGGCATGCTTGAGCATGGTGAATCATGGCCAAGGTGGTGTCATCTCATTGATGTGGCTTTTCAGAGTACCATGGTGTACTATCAAGGATGGAAAGAGAGGGAGAGAGAAAAAGTGAGAAAGTGATGATTAAAGTGAATTGTACCCCTTTTTCACTTTATGTGTACTTCTCATCTCCAAAGCAATGACCTCCCTTGTGTGTAATTTTGGACAAATGGCTGCATGGTTGTGTTCTAAATGATGTTGGGCAACAATGTGTGGCATTGGTTTGAAATTTGGAGAGGTTTTGCAAAGTTTCAAATTTGAGGTTGATCTTCACTTTGCTTCACATACACTAATTGTCACATTTATACTGGTCAACCTAGTCAACTCTAGCCATGGTGGTCAACATGAAAGTTACTCACCTTGACCTGGTCTTGGATGACATGGCTTTGGTTGACCAAGTTTAGTTTGAAGAAAAGTCAAAACCAGGGGGTAAAGTGGTGAAGATTTTATAAAGTGACCAAATGACCATTATCATATATATGTTGAATTTGAGATTTGCTTGGATTTGATTTTGGTTTCTTTGATGCAATTGTGTTTGTTTATCATATATAAGAGTTTTACAAACAATAGATCAAGCAATGGTGGCCTTTGGTGAAGATTTGCAAAATTGGTCTTGTGTGTATGTGAGTGAAATTGGGATTATCTCACCATTTGATTTCTTTCCATTTGATTTGACTTTTCTTGACTCTAATGTGGTTCTTATTAGTTTAGAAACATTTTCCAACAATTGAAACCAATTCAAATGGTCTTGCTCAAAGATTTGTAAAAATGGCCATAACACATAAGAGGTGATGTGTCACTTTTCATTATTCTTGTAATTTGTTGACCTTGCTTTACTTGGACATGGGTTGGGGTCAATTTAGTGTTATATTAGGTTGAGGGATGGTTTCCCCTCATTTGGTCAAGGTTTAAAGTCATAGGTCAAAGTTTGGTGAAATGGCTATGTGCCACATATGCCTCTATGCATATGTTGCATTTGAGTTTTAATTTGACTTGGCTTGACCCATTTGGTGGTGTTGAGTGTTGAAATGGTATATAGGAGTGATCCCACCATTCACAACAAGACTTAGGGTCAAGATTCTTAAAATCATAAATTTGCTATTTTACTCTCATATGCCTCTATGGCATTTTTAGTTTCTTTTTAATTTCTTTGGAAACCACTTGGAATTGGTTTGATAGGTACTAGGTAAGGTGTATGAAGGTTTTTCCAAACCTCTAAGAAAAGTAGAAAATCTTAGGGTAAAGTTTTGTAAAAATAGCCATAGGCACATATGCCTTTTTCTTATTTATTTTCCTTTTATTTTATTTTAACTAGGATGGTGAAAAGAGGGGTGAGGTTTAGGGTTTTAGATCACTTCAAATACTAATAACAAGCAATCATGGCAATAACACAAGAATTAAGCAAGATCACTATGTATCATACTTAATTTAATAAAAGTTTTTGTTGGTTCCAAAATTTGGAACTAGGGAAATTCATTTGTTTTGTTTTGAAATTTTGGGGTGTTACAAACCCTTCCCCCTTAAACAAATCTCGTCCCGAGATTTTAAGAAAAGTTAGGTTCCTAAAAGAGATTGAGCATTTTATTAACAGGAAGACATACTTGGCATGGCCTGGGGTGCTTCTTGAGCTTCAGTGGCAGTCATGTGGTAGAGACGGCCGTTGTTGTTGTTCTGGTTCCTTCTTCCGGCAAAGCGGCGCTGTTGCTGAGCAGGTGCTGCGGTATTGGCGGCAATCATGGCAAGCTTCCTGGGGCACTCATTGGAGAAGTGACCCACAACTCCACATTCGTAGCAGTTGATGGTGGACTTGTCTTTGGGCATGACGGGGGTAGCATTGCTTCCAGTCCTTGGGGCAGTATTGGTGGTGTTGTTGTTGTTTCCATTGTTGTTGCTGTTGTGGTGGTTGTTGTTGTTGTGGCTGTTGTTGTTGTTGTTGCCTCCAGGCTTCGGGGGTCCTCCGTTGTTGTTGTGGTTGTTGGGGCGATAATTCTGAGCAGGGGGCTTGTTGTATCTTGGGGTGGATCCTCCAGAGGAGTTGTTGCGGTACTTCTGGGTATGGTGGGGTCCATTCTGGTTCATCATTCTGCGTTTGCGGTTCTCATTGGCTTGATGTAGCTTTCCTTCCATCTGTATGGCTGAGTCTACAAGGGCTTCGAGGTCAGCGAATGGAATGTTCACTAACACAGTCTGCATCTCATCGTGCAGTCCGTTCAGAAATCTCTCCTTCCTCTTCTCATTGGTGTCGGTCTCATCCGGGGCGTACCTTGACAGAGTGAGAAATCTGTCGCGGTATTCCACCACGGACATCCTTCCTTGTTTGAGTTCACGAAACTCATCTCTCATCTTCTTGATCAGTCCTTGGGGCACATGGTATTTGCTAAACTTCAGCTTGAAGTCTTCCCAGGTCATCATCTGTCCCGCATTCATTGCACGGGCACTTGTCCACCAGTGACAAGGGATTAACTTGTCAATGCCTATGGATTGTAGGCTAGGGTTTAGTTAGAAGTAGAGGGCAAGTAGATCTCGAAGGTTTCAGCCGAAAAGTACTCGACGACTATGAAAACTAGGGTTTGCAGACAATGATTTGATTGATTCTTTGTCCCTCGACTCCCCCTTTTTATGAGGTGAAGCCGAGGGATTCGTGCTATACAAGTTTACAGAGTCCGGGACGGTTTCTAACTCATCCCGCCAGATTACAAACAACACTTCCTATTACAACTCTATCTTTCCTTAGTAAATCTTGGGCTCCCGAATCTTCTTATTCTTCGGGTATTGGGCTTCCAGTAAACCCCGGGTACCATCTTCGGCAGGCCCATTTGGGATGCCTATGTCAGTAGCCCCCGAGATTTTGCTTGAATCGTAGAGTCAGGGAAAATCTCCATTGTTTATTTTTACTCGAAAGCTTTAACCTTTTATATTTCTTCACATAAAATTCTATATTGTACAGGGATACTGGTAATTGGGGCTAGTTCATCTGACGGATCAGGTACTAGTTAACTGCTCTAGTGGCAATCCGCAAAAACCTACTTCAAAATCACGTCCCCGGACATGATCTCGAGATACTGGTGTAAACGTCGACAGGTGCCGCTTAAGGTCTTACCATTCTGTCGAGTCCCAGTCAAATTTATCGGGTACCTAACGCGTCCGTTAGGATTTTTCTTCGTATCTGTTGATACGGATAAAAGTAGCAGAGCGCAGTCTTTGGCGATGCCACGCCCAGCAGAACGGATCTGGGGTCTTACCTTCGCAAATTTGCGGCATTCAGAAATTGATCGCAACTTCGGCGTTCTGAGAATATATTGTCGAGTGCTTTTCCGGCTGTTGGAATGGCACATTTTATCGAGTCATATATGACTTATATTGTTCTCCCGATGGGAGTATATGTAGAGTTAATTATAACTCGAAATATACTCTCTTGTTTTTCTATTTTTGTTAATTTCATCGGGCACGCGAACAGCGTTCCCGATGGGAGTAGTTTCGAGGCTACAACCAAGAACTTGTGCTTGGTTGTAGGCTCAACATTTTAGTCCACCTTGTCGCTATATTTTCATTACTTCCCAATATGATCTCTTTCTTCTTCTCTCTTTTTATCTCTCGGGTGCGCGAACAGCGTTCTCGATGGGAGTAGCCCCCGAGGCTACAGCCAAGGACTTGTGCTTGGTTGTAGGCTCCCGCAATTTCTATATTTGTCATACTCGAAAATTTACTTTTTTCTGAAGTAGCCCCCGAGCATTTGGGCAAAAACTTGTATTTGATCAAAGGCTCCCGAAGTATTGAATAATTCTTTCTGTCGCCACTTTTCTTTTATTTTTCTTGTCGACATACTTCCCTTAATCAAATTTACTTCATCCTTCTCGAATAGTCGTGAGTTCTCTGCCCTGTGGGTCCATTGCTTCGACCATGTTGACACGTCGTGCAAGTAGTGGACACACGTCCTCCGCTTTTCCTGGCGCACGTACGGTAACGCCTATTTGAGTAAAAATACTCTTTTGCCCTTGTGTCTAGAAGATCCATCCTCACCACACGATTTCTTCATCCAACGGCACACTGCTTCACCCGAATCTTATATAAACCCTTCTTCAACCTTCGTTCATCCCCTCGCTTGCGCCGCTCACTGTTCCTTTTCGCAAAACTACCCCGCCGCCCAACTCTCTCCAATCTTCCGTACGCACATACATTGCTCTGCCCACTGCCGTTGATGCCACCGCGCACGCGTCTGACTCGCCACAGCACGCCGGAATCCAAGATGGCCGCCGAGGATTTTGAGTGGGAGAGATCCAAAATCTCCAATCAAGACATCAACACGCTGAAAAGGCTCGGCCTCATGACGAAGGAGGACGCCATCCGCTTTCCTAGCGAAGAAAGCTACCCCAAGCCTCCAATGGAGTATCGGGTTAGTTTTGTTGATCACCTGATCCGCGGCCTTTCAACCCCAATCCACGATTTCCTCCGCGGCCTTCTTTTTGTTTATGGGATTCAACCGCACCGATTGACTCCCAATTCCATCCTTCACATTTCTATTTTTATCACACTTTGCGAATGCTTCCTCGGAATCACTCCCAATTGGGCTCTGTGGAAGCGCATTTTCTGCCTCCGCCGTAATGGCTCCCACAACGTCACTTATAACATAGGTGGCGTTGTTATCTGTGTTCGGACTGATGTCGATTATTTCGACGTCAAGTTTCCTGATTCTGTCCAAGGATGGCGCAAAAAGTGGCTCTACATCCACGAAGAAAGCGCCAATTCTGTGGAGCACAACATAGTTCCTTTTGACGGAAGTGCCAGGATTCAGCGTCGCCGTTCCTGGGATGCCGAAGCTTCTGAAGAAGAGAAAAAGGCGACAGAGGCGCTCATGGCTCGTATCCGTCATCTTCAAAACACTCGAGGCAAAGAGCTATCTGGTGTTCAAATTACTGCCTACTTCCTTAGGATTAGAGTGCAGCCTCTTCAGGCTCGCAAAAATCCCCTTTGGACGTATTCTGGTGAAAATGACGCCAACAGAATCTCCAGTGATCTTTCTGTAAAGGATTTGGAAAAATTGGTTCGAAGAATTTCTCGATTAGGCAAGAAGGATCCTATTCCCTCCTCCTGTCGAGTGGAACCATACAGTGCTTCCAATCCTCTTCCCGAGGTATTTTGTCTTCTCGAAGTTTTATCTTGTTTTGAACTGTTCCTCGTATCTTATTTGCAGTGGTATCTCACTTATTCTCTTTTGTCACTATTTCTTTGTAGAATCATCCTACTATGGCTTCCCTTCCTCCTCTTCCTGAGGATGGAGAGGTCGAAGAAAGAGCCGTTGTCGATGATGTCAACCAGGAGACCCCCTCTTTTGTGAATGAACCCGCAGATTCTCGAAAATCTGCGGGATCTACTGAGAAGGATGCTGCCTCTGAAGATACAACATCAGCGCAATCTCCTCCTCCTGCTGTTTCTCCGAAGAGCAAAAGGAAAAGGAGCAATGCCGAAGATTCCGGGACCTCGAAACCCGAAGAAACTGCTCCTTCACCTCGAAAAGCAGCTTATGATCCATACATCGAGAGTATCATCAGCTCGTAGGTTCCTTGCTCTTTTCCTTTTCTATTTGAAGAATTTTATTTTGCCTTGCTTTTTATGCTGCCACTATTTTGTCACAGTGATGATGAAGAAACACCAACTTTAGATGTGGCTGCTCGAACGAGCACGTCACATACTTTAGTTATTTCAGAAAAACCAGTTGAAGGGGAGGAATCGTCGCCTCCTCAACAAAATGTTGATACATCTACTCCTCCTTCGAGCCCCCGTGCCCCTTCACCAAAAAGGGCACGGGTTGAAAAGATTGTTGATCCTGCCCCTCAGTTGGGCAGTTCGTCGACTCTGCTCTTAGATGATGTAAGTTTGTCGGCATCTATATTTTCCTTATTTTGTTTTTTCACACCTTTTCTCTTTTTCATGCCGACGTTTCTTTTGATGTACTTACCTTTGAACAGCCAATGATCAAAGAGCTTCTTCGGATCGGGTCCCAATTTGTTGGGTACCGTGAATATGCCGCCCGAGCCGAAGGTAACGACTTTTATACTTGCTATTTTTCTTTGACTTTCTATTCCTGTTGCTTGTCGCTATTTTTTGATCTTTCTTTTCTTTCTTTTTCATATCTCGACAGAAAAACTTTCAGAGGCCAACGAACGTGTCGACGCACTTGCTCAAAAACTCGAGCAAAGTGAGGCGGCTCGCAAGAAAGCTGAACTTGCTGCTAGCAAAGCCAAGGCCGAGGTTGATGAAGCCAAGGTGAAAGCTGCTAGTGTCGAGGAGCTGCAGAGAAGGCTCAAAGATGCCGAATCTGCCTTAGATGAGCAGAAAACTGCACAACCGTGCGTGAACAAGAGATCATCAAGCGTCTGAAGTCGCAAAGTCGACGTACGCTGAGTAATATCATCAACCCCTTCTATTGTACTTCCTGTTTCTTGGTTTTTGACTAATGGTTTGTCTCGTGTGGCAGCCCAAACAAACCAAGATTTTGATCTGGAGAATCCCGTCAATGACCCTCTCCTTGATGCACTTTCTCTTCTGGAGTTCCATGGGCGCGAAATTCGTGAAGGCGTGGCCAATGCCAGTGCAAGTTTGTCGGCGTTGTTCCCCTACTTCTTCCCGAAGAAAGAGGAACCTTCGACTTTCCTTGCCCTTGCCAAGCTTTTCAATTCGTCGGAAGACCTGGGATTGAAGATGCGTCAGGAGAATATGAAGGTTGCTGTCGAGAGTATCTGTTGTTGCCCGGGTTGCTGACAGCCAACAGACGCTTGATTGGATGAAGGTTGGCGACACCAGCCAGATAGAGCATTCGAGATGGAGGTCGCTGATCAAGGCAGCCAAGCCCAACACTAAGAAGATCTTGGCGTATCTGGGGATCAAGCCAGCTTCGACTCCTAGCTCCTCGAGGCCGGAGGTCTAGTTGCATGCCTCCTTGTTTCTTTTTCTGTTTCTTTTGCTTTTGTTGCCAAAGTAGTTGTTTTGGCGACACTCATTTCTTTAGCTCTACTGTAGTGCCCTTGTAATGATTCCAAGAAATTAATGAAAAACTCTATCTGCCATTTGATGTTGTCTTGTCTAAATTTCAGTTGATATTTGATAACTATACTCCAACTTCCGCTCCTTCCAATGTATCGCCTTCTTCTCGTGCGAGGAGAGCTTTTGCCGATATCGCACTGTCGACGATACCTTGTCGCAAGAACTGGATGAACTTCGGCAGCAACTTCAGTATGCGAAGAAGCAAACACTTGTGATGATGGAGCAATCTCGTAAGTCATCTGAAGCCGAAAAAATTGCTCTTCAACAAGCTCACGAAGCCGTGGCTGCTAAGGAAATTGCTGCTTCCGAGGCTGAAAGGCAACTACTCGAGAAAATTTCATGCTCGAATTAATGAATGAAGCCGGTGCAGATATGTCGGGTATGCCTGTTTCGTCCATTGATATTTTTTATCTTCATGCTACTGTTTCTTAGAGATTTCCACTTCTTTGTTTTGATAGGTGCCTTTGTTGATGCTGCTGCCGAGGAAGAGAGGGTAAATGCTAGGACAACCCTCCTTGTTAATCTTTCCCTGGACCATGGTTCGTTGTTTTGGGCTACCCCAGAGAGGACCCGCCAAATTGTCGATTTCAAGATCGCGCCTCTCAAACTCGCGATTTCCTTGACTTCGTACCAAGACCTTGTCCATGGTTTACAACTCCATGTTTCCTCGAACGTCCAACCAAAAACTCTTCTGAATTGATGGAAAGGTTCAAGGATGCTCGCAGTATCCATGATTTTGTCAAAGCTCAACTAGTAGCTGGCGCCAGATTTGCTCTTATCATGCTCCAAATCTGCCACTCAAGCTTGACCTTACCGTTGTCGAGAAGGTTCACCAAAAAGTAAAACGTCGGAGAGTTGGTGTTGACAGGATTAACACGAAGGTTACGCCTATAGCCGAAGAAATGATTGAAGACCTACTTCGGATTGATGCCGACTGTTTTGCCGATGGCCATTATGCCGATTTTCTTGGTGCTGCTCCCGAGGAAAACAGGGGTTACTCTTGATGACATATTGAATCAAGACTATTTAGTTTCTTCTTTTAGATATTTTTTCTTTTTAATCAATGACTATATTGTAAAGCAATCATTATATTAATCTGTTTGTTTAGCACCAGAGTGTTTCGGTGACTCTTTACTATATTTGTATACTTGCGAGGTTTTGAACCAAGGCATTTATATATTTAAGGCGAATATGAGCCCCCAAGCTTTTTATTGAGTACTATTTTGTATTTTTGTTGACTCACGAGGTATTTGAATACCAAGGCAAGTTTTTCCTTTTGTCGATGAACTATATTGAAATTCGTCGGAGCGAAGACTTTGGTCATGTCGATAAAGAAGAAAAGTTATATTGTCACTATCTTTATTATATTGCAGCACCGCGAGCCCGCCTCATTAAAAACCTTCTCCGGCCCCACTCGGTGCCCCGAAAAAGGAAAAGAGTGCGTCTGAAAACTCGCGGCGTTTCAGTACATTGAAGCTTTACAAAGACTATATTTTGACTCTAGGCGTAAAAACGCCTAAGTTGCGCCACGTTCCAGGGGTTTGGCTCCTCCACCCCTGTCTTCTTGTCCTTTATTCTGTATGCTCCTCCTCCAATTACTTCCGTGACAATGTAAGGGCCAAGCCATGGTGACTCGAGTTTTTCATGACTTTTTTGCGTGAGCCGAAGAACTAGGTCTCCCACCTGAAAAGATCTTGGCCGCAAACGTCGACTGTGGTAATTCTTCAAGTCCTGTTGATATTTGGTTACCCGAGATAATACTTCATCTCGGGCTTCATCAAGTGCGTCGACGTCGTCTTCTAGCACTCTTCTCGACGTTTCTTCATCATATTCGGCGACACGTGGAGAGTTGTGCTCTATCTCGATTGGTAGTACTGCCTCTGCTCCATGAACCAGGAAAACGGAGTTTCTGCGTTCTTGTGTTTGGTGTTGTTCGGATGCTCCACAACACGCTTGGTAGTTCTTCTGGCCAGGTATGTCGAGCTTTTTCCAGTGGTCCTAACAAGCGCTTCTTGATACCATTGCAGATGATGCCATTGGCTTTCTCGACTTGCCCATTGGTTTGAGGATGTGCAACTGACGCAAAGTTCAGCTTAATACCCACCTCTTCGCAATAATCTTTGAATTCATGGGATGTGAAGTTGCTGCCATTGTCTGTGACGATGCTGTGGGCACTCCAAATCTGAAGACGAGGCCTTTTCACGAATTTCTGCGGATGCTCCATCTGGTGAATTTATCGGCTTCGCTTCTATCCACTTTGTAAACTTATCGACAGCTACTAGCATGTACTCCTTTCCTCCTGGCCAGGATTTGTGTAACTTACCCACCATATCAAGTCCCCATTGAGCAAAGGGCCAAGACAATGGTATTGGTGCTAGCTCTGCTGCTGGAGAGTGAGGTTTTGCGGCGAACCTTTGACATGCGTCGCAAGTTCTTACTATGTCCTTGGCGTCCTCGATTGCTGTCAACCAGTAGAATCCTGCCCGAAAAACCTTGGCTGCGATAGCTCGACTACTTGCGTGGTGGCCACATATTCCTTCGTGTACATCCTTCAGATTATTCTTCCTTCTTCGGTGTAACGCACCTTAGCAAAACGCCTGAAATACTTCGCTTTTACAATTCTCCCTGGACCACCGTAAAAGCTTTGGAGCGTCGAATTACTCGCCTTGCTTCAACTGGATCATCGGGTATTTCTTTCCTCATGATGTATGATATGTACGGCTGCATCCACGGTATCTGTATCACCATGACCAAGTCCTGATCCTCTTCTTCGTCCTCTTGCTTTTCCTTGGCAGCCCCCGAGGGTTTCTTCTCCTTCTTTTTTGACTTTGTTGGCTTAGTGGATCTCTCTGTTATCTCTTCCCAGAATACACCTGGCGGGATTGGAAGGCACTGTGACCCGATGTTTGCAAGAACGTCGGCTTCGTCGTTGCTCAACCTGCTAATATGATTTACTTCGCATCCGTCGAATAACTTCTCAAGCTCGTTGTACACCTCCTTGTATGCCATCATGCTATCATTGATTGCATCACATTGGTTCATAACTTGCTGAGCCACCAACTGTGAGTCGCCAAAGATTTTTAATCGAGTTGCTCCGCAGGCTTTTGCCATCTTCATCCCGTGTATGAGAGCCTCATATTCTGCTTCATTGTTAGATGCGTTAAGGAACGTCATCCGGAGGATGTACTTCAATTTGTCGCCTTCAGGTGATATGAGTACTACTCCTGCGCCAGCTCCTTCTAGTCTCTTGGACCCATCAAAGTTCATGGTCCAAGTTCTCGATAAATCTGGAGGTCCTGTATTTTGCAACTCCATCCATTCTGCGATGAAGTCTGGCAGTATTTGCGACTTTATTGCTTTTCTTTTTTCATACGTGATGTCCCGAGGGGAAAGTTCTATTCCCCAAAGGGAGACACGACCCGTAGCTTCAGGTTATTCAAGTATATTTGATAAGGGAGCTTCATTGACCACTATGATCGGGTGTGCCGAAAAATAGTGGCGCAATTTTCGTGCTGTCGTGAACACTCCATATGCTAGTTTTTGGTACTGAGGGTACCTTTGTTTTGAAGGTGACAAGACTTCGCTCACGAAGTATACTGGCCGCTGCACTCCATGGATTTTCCCTTCTTCTTCTCTTTCGACAACTAATACCGTGCTAACCACTTGGGGCGTGGCTGCGATATATAGCAGGAGGTTCCTTTTCCTTTGGAGCCACCAGGATTGGTGGTGTCGAGATTTTTCGCTTCAGATCCTCGAAAGCTCTGTCGGCCTCTTCGTTCCACTGGAATTTATCTCCTTGTTTTATCAGCGCATAAAATGGTAACGCTTTTTCTCCTAATCTGGCGACGAACCTGCTCAAAGCTGCGACTCGCCCAGTTAGCTGCTGTATTTCTTTCAACTTTGTTGGCTTTCTCATTGTTACTATGGCTTGTATTTTTTCGGGATTTGCTTCAATCCCTCTTGCCGAAACTAGAAACCGAAGTTCTCCTGTTTGGGACGCCAAAAGAACACTTCGTCGGGTTCAGTTTGAGGCAGAATTTGTCGAGGTTGTCAAAAGTTTCTTTGAGATCCTCGATCAATGTTGTCCCCTTTTTTGATGTTATGACGACATCATCGATGTATACTTGCACGTTTTTCCCGATCTGTGTTGCTAAACACTTCTGCATCATCCTCTGATATGTTGCTCCCGCATTTTTTAGACCAAAGGGCATTGTCTTGTAGCAAAACACGCCGTAAGGTGTAATAAACGCTGTCTTGGCTTCATCATCTTCTTTTAATCTGATCTGGTTATAACCAGAGTATGCATCCAAGAAGGAAAGACGTTCGCAACCTGCCGTGGAGTCGATAATTTGATCGATCCTTGGGAGGGGAAAGTGATCCTTAGGACAATGTTTATTGAGGCACGTAAAGTCGACGCACATGCGAAGGACTGTCGTGTTTTTCTTCGGCACCATCACTGGGTTAGCTACCCATGTGGCTTCGTAGATATTTCTCTCGATAAAACCAGCTTCTTCGAGTCGATTTATTTCTGAAAGCATGGCTTTGCGGTTTGGTTCCGAAAAACGCCGCAAAGGTTGTCTCGATTGGTTTTGCTGTTGGATCCAAATTTAGGTGGTGCTCGGCAAGTTCCCTGGTACTCTGGCATGTCAGCTGGACACCATGCAAAGATTTTCCAGTTCTCACGGAGGAACTTGACGAGCGCGCTTTCCTATGCGATATCCATATCGTTTGCGATAGATGTCGTCTTTTTTGGATCTGTCGGGTGAATCTGCACCTCCTTAGAATTTTTCTCTGTGTTGAAAGTTGATTCTTTATTTGGCCTTCCAGCGTCTGGCAGTACGTCGTAATCAGTCATGCTTTTTGACGCCAAGTACTCGGCTTGCATCCCAAAAGTTTCTGCCAACCTGTGAAAATCCTTGTCGCACTTATCGGCTAAGGCAAAGCTTCCCTTGACTGTGATTGGTCCTCTTGGTCCGGGCAACCTCCACAACAGGTATGTATAGTGTGGTACTGCCATAAATCTAGCATATGCTGGTCGTCCCAACAGAGCGTGGTATTGTGATGGAAAATCCACGACTTCAAATTCGAGCTTCTCGATTCTATAATTTTCTCGGGTCCCAAATTGAACATCGAGATTGATTTTTCCCAATGGATAACTTGGTTTCTCTGGTGTGATGCCGTGGAATCTTGTGTCTGTTGGTTTCAAGTTTGCTAAGGATATGTTCATCTTCCTCAATGTATCTGCATACATGAGGTTCAAGCTGCTGCCGCCGTCTATGAACACTCGAGAGACATCAAATCCTGCGATAACTGCTGGCAGAATAAGTGCTGACTGCCCTGGTCGAGGAACTTGCTGCGGATGATCTGCTATTGTGAAGCCGATATCTTGTCCTGACCAATTAAGGTACTCAACTGTTGGTGGAGGCATTTTCTCTGCCATAAACACCTGTCGTGAGATTACTTTTTGAGCTCTATTGGACGGCCTTCCCTTCGAATCATCAACACTGCTCCGTTGGAGTTAGGATCAACATAGGGTGGTGGTGCAGGTGCTGCCGCTATTCTTAGCTGGTGTCGATTGTCCTCTCGTAATCGCGGGAGGTGGCGGTAGATGAATCTCGCTCCTAGGCTCCCGAGGGTTTCTCCGTGTGCTGCTCGAGCGTGAGCATTTTCTGCGTATCTGAACATTGCCTGAAAATTTCGACAGTCTTTCCGCAGTGCCCCGACTGTCTTTTCCCGTTGCTGTCGAGGAAGAAGTGCATCTGGCACGGTCCGTTCAGCATTTCCTCGGGGACACGAAAGGTCTTGGAAACCTCGGCCCACTATTTTGCCTGTTGCGTGAATCATCCCTATTATCACCTCGCTGTTCACTGCTTCTCTGGTAATCATCTCTATTGCCTCCTGTATTTGTCCGAAAACCTGCCGAAATTTGTCCTGGAGCGTCGTAGTTCTGGTACGTCCGAGGGAATCTTCGCCTCGGTTGATAGTTTCGACCACGGTCCTCCTCTGGCGACCTGTGTCGTTTGTTGTGGACAGCGTCTTCTCCATCTGCCCATTTATTTGCTATCTCCATTAACGCGGATACTGTTCTTGGATTGGTCCTTCCCAAATCCTCGACAAAGTCTCCACGCTCGACTCGCGACAAACGCATCTATTGCTCTCTCGTCGATATGTTTTCTGCCGAGTTTTTGATGATATTCCATCTCTGGATGTACTTTCTCATTGGCTCATCTGGCTTTTGTCGACACGCTCTCAACTCCTCTAACGATGCGGGTTTTTGCACGTGGATCTGAAGTTCTTGACGAACACGTCCTCGAAACTTTCCCAGCTGTCGATGGATCCTGGAGCGAGTTTCTTTATCCATGATCGTGCGGCACCACTCAGGTGCACCTGGATGCTTTGCATGGCTGTTGCCCTAGTTCCTCCTGTCAGCTTCACCGTCTCCAGATAGTCGACTAGCCAATCCTCTGGATCTTGAAGGCCGTCGAATTTCTTGAAATTATCGGGTAACTTGAATCCTGAGGGGACTCGCGTTTTCGGACTCTCCTCGTGAAGCATGGTAAGCCGCACATATCTTCGTCGTTGAGTTCGGGATTGCCGATGATCCCTTCTGTTTTGCCGCGCTCCGTCGACTCTTGCTTGTGCTTCTGTGTCTCTTGCTCCACTTGGCCCTTCAGGTGCTGCCGCTGCTGCTGCGGGTCGCGGACTATTTTGCCTTGCCACTCCATCGGGAGGCGTTGATATAAACGCTGTCCCCATAGCTCCAACTCCTGCTACCGCCATATTGTACAGTGTTTCCCTTGGGTCACCCGGAGGTGGTTTAGATGCAAGGATAAAAGCATGTGTCGCCATATACCCAGCCTCTGGTGTCTTAGGGATGATGTTTCCTCTTGTATCTATCGACATAAAGGACATGTCGAGGTTTTGAACCAAGTGTTCTCTTTCTGCCTCGGGTATGTGTTGCAGCCTTGATCTTGCTCGTTCCGCGCCTCCCGATGGCTATCACCCGTAGTTCTAGATTGTCGACTTAGATCTGCCCTTCTCTGCCGGATGCGAAGCTGCCTCCTTTCTCTGTTCAACTCAGCCGTCTGTTTTCCAATTCCCTGGCAGCTCGTGCGAGCCTATATTGATATGCTTGCAATTCTTCCGGTGTGGCTGTGGTAGCCATTGGTTCTGTGCCGTTCATAGCTCTCGCAGCTCGTCCCACGCTGCTTGTGAAAGTTGAACTCTATCTCGCGGCTCTGGCCCGACGTATTGTTGCCCAAGCCTTGTCGCAGATTGGAGGGATCGACGTATGGATTTCCCAAACTGTCGAAAGCCTCAGATGTCTCCTCTTGACCTTCAATGGCGTAAATCTGATGATACCTTGTACTCAGATCTATGTTGGGTTTGGTGACATCATCGTTGAGATTGATGAAGACCTTGCCCACTTGTGAGAGATTTGTCGATGAAGTCATGACTGTCGACATCGCTTGAGCCATCGCTTATATACGAGTCCGCAGATGACTCAAACGATATGTCGTTGAAGATCTTGGCGAGTTTCTCTCTTGCTCTGATACTGACGTAGCGTGTCGCCGAGGTTTCTTCTTCTCCTGACTCGTTTGACGATGCATAGCTTGAAAAATCGGAATCGGCCACTGATGATCCCGACGAAATCGGAATTTCGACACGATACGATCCTTCCTTCTCGACGCGAAAGTGGAACCTTCCGAACGTCATCTCCATGGGCTCCGCCAGATACGCATATGCATCCAAACGGGAGGGTGGGTGAGGTACAAAATCGACAAGACCAGTAGCGATCTGTTTACCTCGATCCATTGTGTTGCTTGCGGTTGACGATGTCGAAGATCTTGAGCGTGCCATCGAGATCAGCTCCTTACGCCTCTAATTCCCACAGACGGCGCCAATTGACAAGGGATTAACTTGTCAATGCCTATGGATTGTAGGCTAGGGTTTAGTTAGAAGTAGAGGGCAAGTAGATCTCGAAGGTTTCAGCCGAAAAGTACTCGACGACTATGAAAACTAGGGTTTGCAGACAATGATTTGATTGATTCTTTGTCCCTCGACTCCCCCTTTTTATGAGGTGAAGCCGAGGGATTCGTGCTATACAAGTTTACAGAGTCCGGGACGGTTTCTAACTCATCCCGCCAGATTACAAACAACACTTCCTATTACAACTCTATCTTTCCTTAGTAAATCTTGGGCTCCCGAATCTTCTTATTCTTCGGGTATTGGGCTTCCAGTAAACCCCGGGTACCATCTTCGGCAGGCCCATTTGGGATGCCTATGTCAACCAGGCTCTGGCAGGTCCTGACAGGTAGTGGGTGGCGAACAGTACTTTTTCTGCGGCTTCAACTCCCGCAACTTCGAGGTTGTTCTCCATGGTCTGGAGCCAGTCATCAGCATCTAGGGGCTCTTCAGTCTTGTTGAACATCGGAGGGTTGGTGTGCTGAAAGTTCTTCAGCTTCGATCCAGGGTGATCGTGGTTTCCGTGGCCTTGATTGTTCTGAGCTAACTGTTGTAGTGCGGTAATGTTGGCTTGGCGTTAAGCTCTCTCGGCTTCTCTATCTACCATCATCATTTGGAACATCTGCATCATTGCATCTTGGTTGGTGCTACGGGTTGGTGGGGTCATCTGAACATTTGAGGTAGATCATGAGATAAGAGGGAATTTTCTATGGCTTGTTTGGGGAAAAATTTAAAATGTTTCAAAACTTGAGTAGTGTTGAGGGGGTAAAAACCAACAACACTTTTTCATTCATACCAAACATCACACATTACAAAACTAACATACCGTTGGTTTTAAGAACCATTCATTCGTTCTACGATACAAGGGGGCAGATACAAACTCAAACTAGTGCTCTCTCGCGTAGGTGTAAGTTCAACTAAAGTGATCAAGTGTGCAAGGTTTTATTTAGGGGTATCAAGAAAAGTAGAGCATGGATTTCTCTTTTTGAAAAGAATCTCAAGGATAAGAGTGAGAATAAGTTTTCATAAATATTCAATTCATTTGTTTTGAAACTAAGTTTTTCAGACGTCCATTCTAACTAGGGTCTCCTAAGGTCAAACAATGGCTCTGATACCAACTTGTCAACACCCGGATTTTTAAGTCCAGATGCCTATTATGCCATTCCTCGCAATCCCAGGAATATTGTTTTTGCGAGACATAATAGATTGATATCACAACACATCATTCATTACATACCATAATCGTCTTACAAATAAAGGATCACATGATCCAGTCTCATTATAATAATAGAAGTTCTATTTATTCATTACATAACACATAGCGGAAGCGAAAGTAGCGTAGTAGTAGTCCATCTATTCCACAGGCAACTGTTGACGTCAGGAGTGATCCTAGTTGTCGTAGACGTCCTGCTATCCTTCTTCCGGGTTCTGGTACTCCTCTTCATAGTCTGGCCATTTGAATAGCCAGGGACACAGCCATGAGTACTTTAAAGTACTCGCAAACTAATACTAAGGTAAATACTATCAACTGTAGTACGGGGGTTCTAAGCTCTAGTTTCATTTGCATAAAGCCAATTTTATTTCATAAACACTTTAATAATCAAAGCCTCTTCATTTTCTTAACTAACTCAAGTGGGAACATTAGTGTCATTCCCACAACTCAGTTGTGATTCAAACTCAAAGTCACCTTTCAATTCAAGTCACAATTCACCATTCATATTTTTAGAAAATTTCTGATGACGGAACAGTATGGCCTTTCCAACTGTCCATAACCGCGGACGCGGCTATTCGAATAGGTTTAACTCTGCAGAGGGTGTACAATTGTGCCACAACAATTGCAATAGTTCATCAGGGGTAACTGGCCCTGATTTATCGTACGCAGTACGCGAACTACCAATCCTAACCTTTCATTTACATATTCTAGTATAGGCACCTCTCCCCATGAGCTTGGCCTCCCAGTGAAGACACGCGGTCAGCCTGGGAACTGCACAGGGCTTGGGCCGGACATTCACCTCATTTCACGTCATTTCACATCACTCCTTTTGTAGAGGCAGCCTCCAGCATAACCCCGATGACGCTTGTTCAGAGGGAACCCATACTAAAATACATAAGTTTCCAGCTAAGCCTTACCCAGATTCAGGTATTGTGGGGGTACTTGTAAAATTGGAATGGTATCGCATCCGAACCCAACCATCAGTTTTGGTAAAATTCACCAAGTCATTCACAAGTCATATTAACCTTCAAAATCTTTCAATAGAATGATTCATCATCCCAAGGTTTTCAAAGTTAATTCAATTCACAAGTTCCCAACTAGAGTAGTCACTTTTAATATTGAGCACTAGCAACTAGTCATGAGGGGTGCTAAGTAGTTTGCCTTGCTTCTAGGCTAAGTGTGAGGCTCTTGTACTACTCCAAAACTGAACCAAGTGAATCATAAATCAAAAGCAACTTTGATAAATAAAATACAAGAAAACTTGTAAAGTAAAAACTTGGGATAGGATCATAAAGTAAAATGTAATGGTGCCTTGCTCTTTTAGAGCCTTGCACATGGGAACTTTGCAAGGTGTTAGCTTGCCTTGGTTGAGGTGGTGGTCAAAGTTCTCTTCTCCTTCCTCTTGGTAGAAGACCTCCTCCTCCTGATAGTCTCCGGTACTAGCGTCTAAAATACAAATACGGGGTACACAATCATCATACCAAACTTATTTACTAAACTAAGCACACACATGATTCACACAACTTAAACTAGCATCACACATTACTATTAAGTTGGTGGATGTGTTTTTCTTATTTAAGAAAAATAATTTCCTCTCATACTAACTTAGGTGTTACTTTTAATTACTTAGAGAAATAATTTCCTCTCATTATCTTATTAAGATTTAATTTCCCTTATGAATAATATATGACCTAGGTTGACCAAAGTCAACCTCTTCATGCTTATCATTTGAGAAAATGATTTAAATGAGGTTCCATACCTCATGCAATTTAATACTAACATGGTAGTGATTTAATGTCACCAAATAACTCAATATGATATTATATAGACCATGGTCACTACCTCATGTTGAATTACTTGAGAACAAGATTTAAATGAGAGGAAAACCTCTCATATGATTTAACACATAATTGTAACTAATTTAAAAACTACTATTGAGGTGATTTAATATTCTCAAGAAGAATCCTATGGGGTCATGAAGACTAAGGTCATTACCTCACATTGAATCACTTGGAATAAATATTTAAATGAGATGCTATACCTCATATAATTTAAATACTATTTTTGAAATGGTTTAAATGGGCTAGTTATTGACAACATAGCCAATATTTTGGTTCTAGCCCATGATCATACACAGTACCTATATCATATTTTTACAGAAACAATTAGAGTTTGTGAAATGTGAATTATGAGAGGTGGAATCACCTCAAAATTCAAAAGGGTTGATTTTTAATAATTATTCTAATTCAGAAAAGTCCATGTCTTGTTTATTTTGCTACTTTAATTCTACGATAGATATTGGTTTGAATCCAGTGGCATTGGATAGATAATTTCACAGGCTTTCCAACCATATGAAATTCACTAAAAATGGCCAAGTAGATTTGGAGATATTTGATTTCTAGCAAAGCATCTGATAGCAATTCACAGAAAATAAATAAAACGAAATTTGAATTCAAACGGTGGGCGGGAACGGAGTTGGGCCGGCCCAGCTGCTGCCCGGGCCTGGCGTGCATGGCGCATGCACGTCGGGCACGCGCGGAGCGCGCAGATCGTCGGATGACGATTCGACGGCGCTGGGCCGTCGTCTTCCTCCCGAACCAGGGATCTTGCGGGGGGCATATCTCTCACCTCGGAGCTCGGATTGAGGCGTGGTTAGGTGCGTTGGAAAGGTATTTTCAAGGGCTACAACTTTGGTGTAGGGCTCGATGGCTATGGTGATGAAAATCTGGGCGGTTTTTGAGGGATGCCGCCGGTGGCCGTGGCGAGCTCTTGGCTCCGGTGTGAGGCAAGGAGGGAGAGAGGGAGGCTCTAGGAGGGAGAGAGGGAGGCTGTGAGGTGGTGTGGTGCTGTCCCAAGAGAGGAGGGGGGTTTATATAGGCTTGAGAGAAGGAGGAGGACAAGTGGTGGCATGGTGAGGTCTACATCAATGGCATGGGCTTGGCATGGTCCTCTTTGCATCATTTTCTTGGTCTATGAGTGCTGCATGCTTGGTTGAGGTGTGATGATGGTATTTGACATAGGGTGCAGGGTGTGAGAGGGCTAGATGTGTGCACCATTGATTAAAGTGAAAAGCATATGTGGTACATGCAAATGAGTGGCATGCTTGAGCATGGTGAATCATGGCCAAGGTGGTGTCATCTCATTGATGTGGCTTTTCAGAGTACCATGGTGTATAATCAAGGATGGAAAGAGAGGGAGAGAGAAAAAGTGAGAAAGTGATGATTAAAGTGAATTGTACCCCTTTTTCACTTTATGTGTACTTCTCATCTCCAAAGCAATGACCTCCCTTGTGTGTAATTTTGGACAAATGGCTGCATGGTTGTGTTCTAAATGATGTTGGGCAACAATGTGTGGCATTGGTTTGAAATTTGGAGAGGTTTTGCAAAGTTTCAAATTTGAGGTTGATCTTCACTTTGCTTCACATACACTAATTGTCACATTTATACTGGTCAACCTAGTCAACTCTAGCCATGGTGGTCAACATGAAAGTTACTCACCTTGACCTGGTCTTGGATGACATGGCTTTGGTTGACCAAGTTTAGTTTGAAGAAAAGTCAAAACCAGGGGGTAAAGTGGTGAAGATTTTATAAAGTGACCAAATGACCATTATCATATATATGTTGAATTTGAGATTTGCTTGGATTTGATTTTGGTTTCTTTTATGCAATTGTGTTTGTTTATCATATATAAGAGTTTTACAAACAATAGATCAAGCAATGGTGGCCTTTGGTGAAGATTTGCAAAATTGGTCTTGTGTGTATGTGAGTGAAATTGGGATTATCTCACCATTTGATTTCTTTCCATTTGATTTGACTTTTCTTGACTCTAATGTGGTTCTTATTAGTTTAGAAACATTTTCCAACCATTGAAACCAATTCAAATGGTCTTGCTCAAAGATTTGTAAAAATGGCCATAACACATAAGAGGTGATGTGTCACTTTTCATTATTCTTGTAATTTGTTGACCTTGCTTTACTTGGACATGGGTTGGGGTCAATTTAGTGTTATATTAGGTTGAGGGATGGTTTCCCCTCATTTGGTCAAGGTTTAAAGTCATAGGTCAAAGTTTGGTGAAATGGCTATGTGCCACATATGCCTCTATGCATATGTTGCATTTGAGTTTTAATTTGACTTGGCTTGACCCATTTGGTGGTGTTGAGTGTTGAAATGGTATATAGGAGTGATCCCACCATTCACAACAAGACTTAGGGTCAAGATTCTTAAAATCATAAATTTGCTATTTTACTCTCATATGCCTCTATGGCATTTTTAGTTTCTTTTTAATTTCTTTGGAAACCACTTGGAATTGGTTTGATAGGTACTAGGTAAGGTGTATGAAGGTTTTTCCAAACCTCTAAGAAAAGTAGAAAATCTTAGGGTAAAGTTTTGTAAAAATAGCCATAGGCACATATGCCTTTTTCTTATTTATTTTCCTTTTATTTTATTTTAACTAGGATGGTGAAAAGAGGGGTGAGGTTTAGGGTTTTAGATCACTTCAAATACTAATAACAAGCAATCATGGCAATAACACAAGAATTAAGCAAGATCACTATGTATCATACTTAATTTAATAAAAGTTTTTGTTGGTTCCAAAATTTGGAACTAGGGAAATTCATTTGTTTTGTTTTGAAATTTTGGGGTGTTACAGCAGGGGATCGAAAGAAAAAGGCAAGTGACCAAATTTGAGGTGCCAAAAAAAATCCAAGAAAAGAAAGTTTTATAGTACATAGAGGATGACATGCGGGTCCCATTTAGCAGCAGCGGTATCACCGTTTGAGAGGCGGCAGGGGATCGAAAGAAAAAGGCAAGTGACCAAATTTGAGGTGCCAAAAAAAATCCAAGAAAATAAAGTTGATTGCTCATAGAGGATGACATGCGGGTCCCAATTAGCAGCAGCGGTGTCAACGTTTCCAAGGCGGCAAGGGATCAAAAGAAAAAGGAAGTAGCCAGAAATCAGGGTGTCAAAAAAAATCCAAGAATAGAAAGAATTTTGGTTCATAGAGGATGACATGCGGGACCCATGATCCTGCATCGTAAACGGCTCGATCGGAGAGCGTTGAACGAGATGGCGCGATCGAGAAAAAAACAATGCTAAAGAGGCTGCCATCTGGGCCCTACATCCCTCGGCGGTGCGGATTTGCGTTGACTCGGCCGGCGAACCCGAGAATTCGAGATGCACCACGTCCCGGGCCACCATACGCAACGTTTTGGCCGGTTTCGTCGGGCTAGGTGGCCTCAAAAACGAGAAAAAAAATGTTTTGACATGCACAACGGACAGACCCAAAATCGTCGGCCATGGTACACCAGCAACCACGGCGCGACTTCAACTTCGTCGGCCATGGCAACTTTTCTTGTAGTGCAACGAGCTCTTGGTCACCTCCATAACAAAGAAACATATCCTTAGTTCTTTTCAAGTACTTCAGGATATTCTTGACCGCTGTCCAGTGTTCCATTCCTGGATCACTTTGATATCTGCTAGTCAAACTGACAACATGTGCTATATCCGGTCTAGTACATAGCATGGCATACATGATAGAGCCTACTGCCGAGGCATAGGGGATCTGACTCATCCTTTCTCTTTCTTCTGCCATAGCCGGTCCTTGAGTCTTACTCAAGACCTTGCCTGGTAACATAGGTAAGAATCCTTTCTTACTTTCGTCCATTCTAAACTTCTTTAAAATCTTGTCCAGGTATGTACTTTGTGATAGCCCTATTAGGTGTCTTGATCTATCTCTATAAATCTTGATGCCTAATATATACGATGCTTCACCAAGGTCTTTCATTGAAAAACTATTATTCAAATAACCTTTTATACTGCTTAATAGTTCTATATCATTCCCAATCAATAATATGTCATCTACATATAATATCAGGAATGCTACAGAGCTCCCACTCACTTTCTTGTAAATACAGGCCTCTCCATGACACTGTATAAACCCGAAGTCTTTGATTACTTTATCAAAGCGTCGGTTCCAACTTCTCGATGCTTGCTTCAGTCCATAAATTGAACACTGAAGTTTGCATACTTTGTCAGCATTTTTAGGATCGACAAAACCTTTGGGTTGTACCATATACAACTCTTCCTCAATGTCTCCATTAATGAACGCCGTTTTGACATCCATCTGCCAAATCTCATAATCGAAAAATGCAGCTATTGCTAACAAAATCCTCACAGATTTTAGCTTCGCTACAGGTGAGAAAGTCTCATCGTAGTCAACACCTTGAATTTGTCGGAAACCCTTTGCGACAAGTCGAGCTTTATAGACAGTAATATTACCATCAGCATCTGTTTTTCTCTTGAAGATCCATTTATTCTCGACAGCCTTTCGGCTATCAGGTAAGTCTACCAAAGTCCACACTTTGTTATCATACATGGATCCCATTTCGGATTTCATGGCTTCTTGCCATTTGTTGGAATCTGGGCTCATCATCGCTTCTTCATACGTCGCAGGGTCCTCATCATTGTTGTACACAATCATGACATTTAGACAAGGATCGTACCAATCAGGAGTGGCACGTTCCCTTGTCGATCTGCGAGGTTCAGTAGCTATCTCGTTTGAAGTTTCATGATCATTATCATTAGCTTCCTCTGTTGTCAGTGTAGGCGGCACAGGAACAACTTCCGGTATTGCGCTACTCTGATCAACTAGTGAAGATTCATCAATCTCATCGAGTTCTACTTTTCTTCCAGTCACTTCTTTAGTGAGAAATTCTTTCTCAAGAAAGGTTCCATTCTTAGCAACAAAAATTTTGCCTTCAGATCTGTGATAGAAAGTGTACCCTATAGTTTCCTTAGGGTATCCTATAAAGATGCATTTCTCCGCTTTGGGTTCTAGCTTGTCCGGTTGTAACTTCTTTACATAGGCTTCGCAACCCCAAACTTTAAGGAACGACAGCTTAGGTTTCTTGTTAAACCATAATTCATACGGTGTCGTTTCAACGGATTTTGATGGTGCTCTATTTAAAGTGAATGCGGCTATCTCTAATGCATAACTCCAAAATGATAACGGGAAATCAGTAAGAGACATCATAGAAGGAACCATATCTAAGAGAGTTCGATTACGACGTTCGGACACACCGCTTCGTTGTGGTGTTCCCGGCGGTGTCAATTGTGAAAGTATTCCGCATTTCTTTAAATGCATGCCAAACTCATAACTCAGATATTCACCTCCACGATCAGATCGTAGAAATTTAATCTTCTTGTTACGTTGATTTTCTACTTCACTTTGGAATTCCTTAAACTTCTCGAAAGTTTCGGATTTATGTTTCATGAAATAGATATACCCATATATACTCAGATCATCTGTGAAGGTTAGAACATAACGATAACCATCGCGCGAGGCTACACTCATTGGTCCACACACATCGGTATGTATGATTTCCAATAAGTCTGTAGCTCGCTCCATAATACTAGAGAATGGAGTCTTAGTCATTTTTCCCATTAGACATGCTTCGCATCTATCAAGTGACTCAAAGTCAAGTGATTCAAGTAATCCATCGGTATGGAGTTTCTTCATGCGTTTCACTCCAATATGACCAAGACGACAGTGCCACATATAAGTAGACTTATCATTCAATTTAATTCGCTTAGCATCAATGTTATGAATATGTGTATCACTACTATCGAGATCTAACAGAAATAAACCATTCTTTTCAGGTGCTCGACCATAAAAGATATTATTCATAAAAATAGAACAACCATAATTCTCAGACTTGAATGAATAACCGTCTTTCATTAAACAAGATCCAGATACAATGTTCATGCTCAACGCGGGTACAAAATAACAATTATTGAGGTTTAAAACTAATCCCGAAGGTAGATGTAGAGGAACTGTGCCGACAACGATCACATCGACTTTGGATCCATTTCCAACGCGCATCGTCACTTCATCCTTTAGTAGTCTTCGTTTATTCTTTAGTTCCTGTTTCGAGTTACAAATATGAGCAACCGAACCAGTATCAAATACCCAGGTATTAGTACGAGAACCAGTAAGATAAACATCTATAACATGTATATCAGATATACCTTCTTTCTTCTTCTTGACAAGGCCGCTCTTCAGATCCACCAAATACTTGGAGCAATTACGCTTCCAGTGTCCCTTCTCCTTGCAGTAATAGCACTCAGCATCAGGCTTAGGGCCAGTCTTAGGTTTCATCGGAGGCGTGGCAGCTTTCTTGCCACCCTTCTTGAATTTGCCTTTAGACTTGCCCTATTTCTTGAAACTGGTGGTCTTGTTGACCATCAACACTTGGTGCTCTTTCTTGATCTCAATCTCAGCAGCTTTAAGCATGGAGAAGAGTTCAGGTAACTCTTTGTTCATGTTCTGCATATTGTAGTTCATCACAAAGTTCTTGTAACTAGGTGGCAGTGATTGAAGGATACGATTAATCCCTAGTCTGTTAGGAATAACTATTTCCAAGTCACTGAGTTTCTTCGCATGCCCAGTCATAACGAGCATGTGCTCACTAACAGAGCTACCTTCTTCCATCATGGAACTGAAGAAGTGTTTCGATGCTTCATAGCATTCCACGGCCGCATGAGTTTCAAAAATAGTCTTCAACTCTTTTATCAACTCATGTGGATCGTGGTGCTCAAAACGTTTTTGAAGATCGACTTCTAGACTACATAGGATGGCACACTGAACTTGAGAGTACAGAGTTTTCCGAGTCGCGTAAACATTCTTTACTTCATCGGTTTCAGTTTCTGCAGGAGGGTCACCTAGCGGTGCATCAAGCACATATTGCAGATTTCCGCCAGCGAGGAAAATCCTCACATGACAGAACCAGTCGGTGAAGTTGCTACCGTTGCTCTTAAGCTTTTCTTTCTCTAGGAACTGGTTAAAATTGATTGGGGACGCCATATCTACAACATATATTTGCAATAGTTTAGACTAAGTTTATGACAAATTGAGTTCAAATTTTAATTCAACATAATTAAAAACTAGGTGAACTCCCACTCAAAACAATATCCCTCGAATTGTCTTAGTGATCACACGAACCAAATCCACCACACCTAAGTCCGATCATCACGTGACAAGATGTAATTTCAATGGCGAACACTCAAAGTGTTCATCATATCAATCATATGATTCATGCTCTACCTTTCGGTATCACGTATTCCGAGACCATGTCTGTACATGCTAGGCTCGTCAAGGCCACCTTAGTATCCGCATGTGCAAAACTGGCTTGCACCCGTTGTATGCACTTGTTGATTCTATCATACCCGATCATCACGAGATGCTTCGAAACGACAAGTCTTGGCAACGGTGCTACTAAGGATGAACACTTTATTATCTTGATATTTTAGTGAGAGGGATCATCTTATAATGCTACCGTCGCGATCTAAGGAAAATAAGATGCATAAAAGGATTAACATCACATGCAGTTCATATGTGATATGATATGGCCCTTTTGTCTTTGCGCCTTTGATCTTCATCTCCAAAGCACGGACATGATCTCCATCATCAACGGGCATGATCTCCATCATCGTCGGCATAGCGTCAAGGTCAATGGCGCCGTCTTCATGATTGTTCTCCCATGTAGCAACTATTACAACTTCTTTTAAATACTACTCAACATGAAATTTAAAGACAACCATAAGGCTCCTGCCGGTTGCCACAATACAATAATGATCATCTCATACATATTCATCATCACATTATGGCCATATCACATCACCAAACCCTGCAAAAACAAGTTAGACGTCTCTAATTTGGTTTGCATATTTTACGTGGTTTAGGGTTTTCGAGAGAGATCTAATCTACCTACGAACATGAACCACAACGGTGATACTAGTGTTGTCAATAGAAGAGTAAATTGAATCTTCACTATAGTTGGAGCAGACACCCGCAAAGCCACTTATGCAATACAAGTTGCATGTCGAGTGATACGTCTCAAACGTATCTATAATTTCTTATGTTACATGCTAATTTTATGATGATACTCACATGTTTTATACACATTATATGTCATTATTATGCATTTTCTGGCACTAACCTATTAACGAGATGCCGAAGAGCCAGTTGCTGTTTTCTGCTGTTTTTGGTTTCAGAAATCCTAGTAAGGAAATATTCTCGGAATTGGACGAAATCAACGCCCAGGGTCCTATTTTTCCACGAAGCTTCCAGAAGACCGAGGGAGAAATGAAGTGGGGCCACGAGGTGGCCAGACACCAGGGCGGCGCGGCCCAGGCCCTGGCCGCGCCGGCCTGTGGTGTGGGCCCCCCGTGGCACCTCCTGACCTACCCTTCCGCCTACTTAAGCCTTCATCGATAATAGCCCCAGTACCAAGAGCCACGATACGGAAAACCTTCCAGAGACGCCGCCGCCGCCAATCCCATCCCGGGGGATTCAGGAGATCGCCTCCGGCACCCTTCCGGAGAGGGGAATCATCTCCCGGAGGACTCTACACCGCCATGGTCACCTCCGGATTGATGTGTGAGTAGTTCACCCCTGGATTATGGGTCCATAGCTAGATGGTTGTCTTCTCCCCATTGTGCTATCATTGTCTGATCTTGTGAGCTGCCTAACATGATCAAGATCATCTATCTGTAAAGCTACATGTGCGTTTGTTGGGATCCGATGAATAATGAATACTATGCTATGTTGATTATGAATCTATCTATGTGTTGTTTATGATCTTGCATGCTCTCCGTTGCTAGTAGAGGCTCTGGCCAAGTCATTGCTTGTAACTCCAAGAGGGAGTATTTATGCTCGATAGTGGGTTCATGCCTCCATTAAATCTGGGGGAGTGACAGCAACCTCTAAGGTTGTGGATGTGCTGTTGCCACTAGGGATAAAACATAAATTCTATATCTAAGGATGTATTTGTTGATTACATTACGCACCATACTTAATGCAATTGTCTGTTGTTTGCAACTTAATACTGGAGGGGGTTCGGATGATAACCTGAAGGTGGACTTTTTAGGCATAGATGCATGCTGGATAGCGGTCTATGTACTTTGTCGTAATGCCCAATTAAATCTCACACTACTCATCATAACATGTATGTGCATTGTTATGCTCTCTTTATTTGTCAATTGCCCAACTGTAATTTGTTCACCCAATATGCTATTTCTTATGGGAGAGACACCTCTAGTGAACTGTGGACCCCGGTCCATTCTTTTACATCGAATACAATCTACTGCAATACTCGTTCTACTGTTTTCTGCAAACATCATCTTCCACACTATACATCTAATCCTTTGTTACAGCAAGCCGGTGAGATTGACAACCTCACTATCACGTTGGGGCAAAGTAATTTGGTTGTGTTGTGAAGGTTCCACGTTGGCGCCGGAATCCCTGGTGTTGCGCCGCACTACACTCCGCCACCATCAACCTTCAACATGCTTCTTGGCTCCTACTGGTTCGATAACCTTGGTTTCTTACTGAGGGAAAACTTGCTTCTATACGCATCACACCTTCCTCTTGGGGTTCCCAACGGACGTGTGTATACACGCTAACAAGCAAGCTTTTTCTGGCGCCGTTGCCGGGGAGATCAAGACACGCTGCAAAGGGAGTCTCCACCTCCAATCTCTTTACTTTGTTTTTGTCTTGCTTTACTTTTATTTACTACTTTGTTTGCTGCACTAAAACAAAACACAAAAAAATTAGTTGCTAGTTTTACTTTATTTACTATCTTGTTTGCCATATTAAAAACACAAAAAAATTAGTTACTTGCATTTACTTTATCTAGTTTACTTTATTTCCTATTGCTAAAATGAATACTCCTGAAAATACTAAGTTGTGTGACTTCACAAACACAAATAATAATGATTTCTTATGCACACCTATTGCTCCACCTGCTACTACAGCAGAATTCTTTGAAATTAAACCTGCTTTACTGAATCTTGTTATGAGAGAGCAATTTTCTGGTGTTAGTTCTGATGATGCTGCTGCCCATCTTAATAATTTTGTTGAACTATGTGAAATGCAAAAGTATAAGGATGTAGATGGTGACATTATAAAATTAAAATTGTTTCCTTTCTCATTAAGAGGAAGAGCTACAGATTGGTTGCTATCTTTGCCTAAGAATAGTATTGATTCATGGACTAAATGTAAGGATGCTTTCATTGGTAGATATTATCCTCCTGCTAAAATTATATCTTTGAGAAGTAGCATAATGAATTTTAAGCAATTAGATACTGAGCATGTTGCACAAGCATGGGAAAGAATGAAGTCTTTGGTTAAAAATTGCCCAACCCATGGACTGACTACTTGGATGATCATCCAAACCTTTTATGCAGGATTGAATTTTTCTTCACGGAACCTATTGGATTCAGCTGCTGGAGGTACCTTTATGTCCATCACTTTGGGGGCAGCAACAAAGCTTCTTGATGAAATGATGATGAATTACTCTGAATGGCACACGGAAAGAGCTCCACAAGGTAAGAAGGTAAATTCTGTCGAAGAAACCTCTTCCTTGAGTGATAAGATTGATGCTATTATGTCTATGCTTGTGAGTGGTAGGACTAATGTTGATCCTAATAATGTTTCGTTAGCTTCATTGGTTGCCCAAGAAGAACATCTTGATGTGAACTTCATTAAAAATAATAATTTCAACAACAATGCTTATCGGAACAATTCTAGTAACAACTATAGGCCATATCCTTATAATAATGGTAACGGTTATGGTAATTCTTATGGGAATTCTTACAAAAATAATAGGAATACACCCCCTGGACTTGAAGCCATGCTTAAAGAATTTATTAGTACACAAACTGTTTTTAACAAATCTGTTGAAGAAAAGCTTGGGAAAATCGATATACTCGCTTCTAAAGTTGATAGTCTTGCTGCTGATGTTGATCTTTTGAAATTGAAAGTTATGCCTAATAAGGATAATAAAAATAAAATTGTTACTACAGCAAATGCCATCCAAGTTAGAATTAATGAGAATATAAGATTAATGGCTGAATTGCATGCTAGGTGGGAAAGAGAAGAAAATGAAAAACTAGCTAAAGAGAATAATATAGCTAAAGTTTGGACTATTACCACCACTAGTAATGCTAATGCTTCACATGTTGCTGCACCTCCTACTATCAATGGTAAAATAATTGGTGTTAGCAATGTTTCTACTCCTAATACAAAGCGAGCATAATTGACTGAAACTGCTAAAACTGCTGAAACTGCCTGTGATAAAACTGCTGAAATTTTTTCCAACATTGGGAACAATGATCCCATTGCTTTAGATCATAATGGTTTAGATTTTGATGATTGCCACATCTCTAAAGTTATAAAGTTCTTACAAAAACTTGCTAAAAGTCCTAATGCTAGTGCTATAAATTTGGCCTTTACAAAACATATTACAAATGCTCTCATAAAAGCTAGAGAAGAAAAAATAAAACTTGAAACTTCTATTCCTAGGAAGTTAGAATATGGTTGGGAGCCCATCATTAAGATGAGAGTCAATGATTTTAATTGTAATGCTTTATGTGATCTTGGTGCAAGTATTTCTGTTATGCCTAAGAAAATTTATGATATGCTTGACTTGCCACCATTGAAAAATTGTTATTTGGATGTTAATCTTGCTGATAATGCTATAAAGAAACCTTTGGGGAGGATTGATAATGTTCGTATTATGGTTAACAATAACCTTGTCCCCGTTGATTTTGTTGTCTTGGATATTGAATGCAATGCATCTTGTCCCATCATATTGGGAAGACCTTTTCTTCGAACTGTTGGTGCTACCATTGATACGAAGGAAGGTAATATTAAATATCAATTTCCTCTCAAGAAAGGTATGGAACACTTCCCTAGAAAGAGAATGAAGTTACCTTTTGATTCTATCATTAGAACAAATTATGATGTTGATGCTTCATCTCTTGATAACACTTCATACACACTTTCTGCGCCTAGCTGAAAGGCGTTAAAGAAAAGCGCTTATGGGAGACAACCCATTATTTTACTACAGTACTTTTGTTTTATATTTGAGTCTTGGAAGTTGTTACTACTGTAGCAACCTCTCCTTATCTTAGTTTTATTGTATTGTTGTGCCAAGTAAAGTCTTTAATGATAAAGTTGATACTAGATTTGGATTACTGCGCAGAAACAGATTTCTTGCTGTCACGAATTTGTACAGTAGTCTCTGTAGGTAACTCAGAAAATTATGCCAATTTACATGCGTGATCCTCAGATATGTGCGCAACTTTCATTAGTTTTGAGTTTTCTCATTTGAGCAAGTCTGGTGCTCCAGAAAAATACGTCTTTACGGACTGTTCTGTTTTGACAGATTCTGCCTTTTATTTCGCATTGCCTGTTTTGCTATGTTAGATGGATTTTTTTGTTCCATAAACTTTCAGTAGCTTTGTGCAATGTCCAGAAGTGTTAAGAATGATTGTGTCACCTCTGAACATGTGAAATTTTTGGTTATGCACTAACCCTCTAATGAGTTTGTTTCGAGTTTGGTGTGGAGGAAGTTTTCAAGGGTCAAGAGAGGAGGATGATACAATATGATCAAGAAGAGTGAAAGCTCTAAGCTTGGGGATGCCCCGGTGGTTCACCCCTGCATATTTCAAGAAGACTCAAGCGTCTAAGCTTGGGGATGCCCAAGGCATCCCCTTCTTCATCGACAACATTATCAGGTTCCTCTAGTGAAACTATATTTTTATTCCATCACATCTTGTGTGCTTTACTTGGAGCGTCTGTTTGTTTTTGTTTTTGTTTTGTTTGAATAAAGTTGGATCCTAGCATTCATTGTGTGGGAGAGAGACACGCTCCGCTGTTGCATATGGACACATATGTCCTTAGGCTTTACTCATAATATTCATGGCGAAGGTTGAACTGCTTCGTTAAATTGTTATATGGTTGGAAATGGGAAATGTTACATGTGGTAATTGGTATAATACCTTGAATAATGTGATACTTGGCAATTGTTGTGCTCATGTTTAAACTCTTGCATCATATACTTTGCACCTATTAATGAATAAATACATAGAGCTTGCTAAAATTTGGTTTGCATAATTGGTCTCTCTAAGGTCTAGATATTTTCTAGTAAAGTCGAACAACAAGGAAGACGGTATAGAGTCTTATAATGCTTACAATGTGTCTTTTATGTGAGTTCTGCTGTACCGGTTCATACTTGTGTTTTCTTTAAACAACCTTGCTAGCATAAACCTTGTATCGAGAGGGAATACTTCTCATGCATCCAAAATCCTTGAGCCAAACACTATGCCACTTGTGTCCACCATACCTATCTACTACATGGTATTTCTCCGCCATTCCAAAGTAAATTGCTTGAGTGCTACCTTTAAAATTTCCATTCTTTATCTTTGCAATATATAGCTCATGGGACAAATAGCCTAAAAACTATTGTGGTATTGAATATGTACTTATGCATCTTATCTCTTATAAGTTGCTTGTTGTGCGATAACCATGTTCCTGGGGACGCCATCAACTATTTCTTTGTTGAATATCATGTGAGTTGCTATGCATGTTCGTCTTGTCTGAAGTAAGGGCGATTTACCATGAGTTGAATGGTTTGAGTATGCATATTGTTAGAGAAGAACATTGGGCCGCTAACTAAAGCCATGATTCATGGTGGAAGTTTCAGTTTTGGACAAACATCCTCAACCTCATATGAGAATTTTATCTGTTGCTAAATGCTTATGCATTAAAGAGGAGTCCATTATTTGTTGTCTATGTTGTCCCGGTATGGATGTCTAAGTTGAGAATAATCAAAAGCGAGAAATCCAATGCGAACTTTCTCCTTAGACCTTTGTACAGGCGGCATAGAGGTACCCCATTGTGACACTTGGTTAAAACATATGTATTGCGATGATAATCCAGGTAATCCGAGCTAATTAGGACAAGGTGCGGGCACTATTGGTATACTATGCATGAGGCTTGCAACTTGTAGGATATAATTTACATGATACATATGCTTTATTACTACCGTTGACAAAATTGTTTCTTGTTTTCAAAATAAAAGCTCTAGCACAAATATAGCAATCCATGCTTCCCTCTGCGAAGGGCCTTTCTTCTACTTTTATTGTTGAGTCAGTTTACCCATTTCCTTCTATCTTAAAAAGCAAACACTTGTGTTAACTGTGCATTGATTCCTACATACTTGCTTATTGCACTTGTTATACTACTTTATGTTGACAATATCCATGAGATATACATGTTACAAGTTGAAAGCAACCGCTGAAACTTAATCTTCCTTTGTGTTGCTTTAGTGCTTTTACTTTGAATCTATTGCTTTATGAGTTAACTCTTATGCAAGACTTATTGATGCTTGTCTTGAAAGTACTATTCATGAAAAGTCTTTGCTATATGATTCAGTTGTTTACTCATTACATTAACCATTGCTTCGGATCGCTGCATTCATTACATGTGCTTACAATAGTATTGATCAAGATTATGATAGCATGTCACTTAAGAAATTATCTTTGTTATCGTTTACCTACTCGGGACGAGTAGGAACTAAGCTTGGGGATGCTTGATACGTCTCAAACGTATCTATAATTTCTTATGTTCCATGCTTCTTTTATGATGATACTCACATGTTTTATACACATTATATGTCATCATTATGCATTTTCCGGCACTAACCTATTAACGAGATGCCGAAGAGCCAGTTGCTATTTTCTGCTGTTTTTGGTTTCAGAAATCCTAGTAAGGAAATATTCTTGGAATTGGACGAAATCAATGCCCAGGGTCCTATTTTTCCACGAAGCTTCCAGAAGACCGAGGGAGAAACGAAGTGGGGCCACGAGGTGGCCAGACACCAGGACGGCGCGGCCCAGGCCCTGGCCGCGCCGGCCTGTTGTGTGGGCCCCCCGTGGCACCTCCTGACCTACCCTTCCGCCTACTTAAGCCTTCGTCGATAATAGCCCCAGTACCGAGAGCCACGATATGGAAAACCTTCCAGAGACGCCGCTGCCGCCAATCCCATCTCGGGGGATTCAGGAGATCGCCTCCGGCACCCTGCCGGAGAGGGGAATCATCTCCCGGAGGACTCTACACCGCCATGGTCACCTCCGGATTGATGTGTGAGTAGTTCACCCCTGGACTATGGGTCCATAGAAGTAGCTAGATGGTCGTCTTCTCCCCATTGTGCTATCATTGTCTGATCTTGTGAGCTGCCTAACATGATCAAGATCATCTATCTGTAAAGCTACATGTGCGTTTGTTGGGATCCGATGAATAATGTTGATTATCAATCTATGTATGTGTTGTTTATGATCTTGCATGGTCTCCGTTGCTAGTAGAGGCTCTGGCCAAGTCATTGCTTGTAACTCCAAGAGGGAGTATTTATGCTCGATAGTGGGTTCATGCCTCCATTAAATCTGGGGAAGTGACAGCAACCTCTAAGGTTGTGGATGTGCTGTTGCCACTAGGGATAAAACATCAATTCTATATCTAAGGATGTATTTGTTGATTACATTACGCACCATACTTAATGCAATTGTCTGTTGTTTGCAACTTAATACTGGAGGGGGTTCGGATGATAACCTGAAGGTGGACTTTTTAGGCATAGATGCATGCTGGATAGCGGTCTATGTACTTTGTCGTAATGCCCAATTAAATCTCACACTACTCATCATAACATGTATGTGCATTGTTATGCTCTCTTTATTTTTCAATTGCCCAACTGTAATTTGTTCACCCAATATGCTATTTCTTATGGGAGAGACACCTCTAGTGAACTGTGGACCCCGGTCCATTCTTTTACATCGAATACAATCTACTGCAATACTCGTTCTACTGTTTTCTGCAAACATCATCTTCCACACTATACATCTAATCCTTTGTTACAGCAAGCCGGTGAGATTGACAACCTCACTGTTACGTTGGGGCAAAGTAATTTGGTTGTGTTGTGCAGGTTCCACGTTGGCGCCGGAATCCCTGGTGTTGCGCCGCACTACACTCCGCCGCCATCAACCTTCAACGTGCTTCTTGGCTCCTACTGGTTCGATAACCTTGGTTTCTTACTGAGGGAAAACTTGCTTCTATACGCATCACACCTTCCTCTTGGGGTTCCCAACGGACGTGTGTATACACGCTAACAAGCATCGAGCGTGGAGCAAATCTCATGAACACGGTCATGTAAAGTTAGCTCGAGCCGCTTCATCCCACTATGCCACACAGATGCAAAGTACTCAAACTAAAGATAACATAAGCATCAACGCCCACAAACCATTGTGTTCTACTCGTGCAACCATCTATGCATAGACACGGCTCTGATACCACTGTAGGGATACGTTGCATAGAAAACAAAAAATTTCCTACCGCGAGAACGCAATCCAAGCCAAGATGCAATCTAGAAGACGAGAGCAACGAGGAGATGATCGGGACTCTCCCTTGAAGATTTCCAAAGCCTACAAGATGAGGCTCTTGTTGCTGCGGTAGATGATCACTTGCCGCTTGCAAAAGCGCGTAGAAGATCTTGATCACGGTGCCATGATCGGGCAGCACCTCCGTACTCGGTCACACGTTCGGTGTTGATGAAGACGACGTCCTTCTCCCCATTCCAGCGGGCAGCGGAAGTAGTAGCTCCTCCTTGAATCCGGCAGCATGACGGCGTGGTGGCGGTGGCGATGGAGATCTCCGGCGGAGCTTCGCTAAGCGTTGCGGGAGAGAGGGAGGAGGTGGGGCGGCTAGGGTTTGGGAGAGGGGGTGGCCGGCCACTTGAGGGGTGCGGCCAAGCTATGGCTTTGTGGTGGCCGGCCCCCTCCCCTATGCCCCTCATTATATAGGTGGAACCCCAAGTTTTGGACTACAAGTCTTCGAATAAGACCCCAACCCAAAACCTTCCACGTAGTAGAGAAACCTACCCAAGGTGGGAATCCCACCCAAGTGGGATTCCCACCCTTCCATGAGGGGGAGGTGGCCGGCCACCTTAGGTGGATTGGCCGGCCATGGGTGGTGGAGTCCCTTCGCCTTCCAAAGTGATTTCTTCCGGACTTTTCTAGAACCTTCTAGAACCTTCCATAAATGCACCGGATCATTTCCAAACTTGGAATATGACTTCCTATATATGAATCTTATTCTCCGGACCATTCCGGAACTCCTCGTAATGTCCGGGATCCCATCCGAGACTTCGAACAATACTTCGAACTCCATTCCATATTCAAGTTCTACTATTACAACATCAAACCTTAAGTGTGTCACCCTACGGTTCACGAACTATGTGGACATGGGTGAGAACTCTCTCCGACCAATAACCAATAGCGGGATCTGGAGATCCATAATGGCTCCCACATATTCAACGATGACTTTAGTGATCGAATGAACCATTCACATATAATACCAATTCCCTTTGTCACGCGATATTTTACTTGTCCGAGGTTTGATCATCGGTATCTCTCTATACCTTGTTCAACCTCGTCTCCTGACAAGTACTCTTTACTCGTACCGTGGTATGTGGTCTCTTATGAACTTATTCATATGCTTGCAAGACATTATACGACATTCCACCGAGAGGGCCCAGAGTATATCTATCCGTCATCGGGATGGACAAATCCCACTGTTGATCCATATGCCTCAACTCATACTTTCCGGATACTTAATCCCACCTTTATAACCACCCATTTACGCAGTGGCGTTTAATGTAATCAAAGTACATTTTCAGTATAAGTGATTTACATGATCTCATGGTCATAAGGACTAGGTAATTATGTAACGAAAGCTTATAGCAAATAACTTAATGACGTGATCTTATGCTACGCTTAATAGGGTGTGTCCATTACATCATTCATATAATGATATAACCTTGTTATATATAACATCCAATGTTCATGATTATGAAACTAATCATCTATTAATCAACAAGCTAGTTAAGAGGCTTTACTAAGGACTCATTGTTGTTTACATAACACACAAGTACTAATGTTTCGGTTAATACAATTATAGCATGGTATATAAACATTTATCATAAACACAAAGATATATAATAACCACTTTTATTATTGCCTCTTGGGCATATCTCCAACAATCTCGGGATACTGGTGTAAACTTCGACAGGTGCCGCTTAAGGTCTTACCATTCTGTCGAGTCCCAGTCATATTTTATCGGGTATCTAACGCGTCCGTTAGGATTTTTCTTCGTATCTGTTGATACAGAAAAAAGTAGCAAACCGACGTCAGAGACGGCGCCACGCCGCTCAGAACGGATCTGGGGTCTTACCTTTGCAAAGTTTTGCGGCATTCAGAGATTTATTCGCAACTTCGACGCTCTGAGAATATATTGTCGAGTGCTTTTTCGGCTGTTGGAATAGCACATTTTATTGAGTCAACGGATGACTTATATTGTCTTCCCGATGGGAGTATGTTTCGAGTTATTTGTATAACTTGAAATATGCTCACTATATATTTTTATGATTTCATCGGGCACGCGAACAGCGTTCCCGATGGGAGTAGCCCCCGAGGCTACAGCCAAGGACTAGTGCTTGGTTGTAGGCTCAACATCTTATGCCGCTATATTGTCAATCTCTCTTTCGATCTTTTTATATCTATCGGGTGCGCGACCAGCGCTCGCGATGGGAGTAGCCCCCGAGGCTATGAACAAATGCTTGCGTTTGATCATAGGCTCTCGCCATTTCTGTTTTGTCACACTGGAGATTTTTTCTTTTTTCTGAAGTAGCCCCCGAGCATTTGGGAAAAAACTTGTATTTGACCAAAGGCTCTCGAAATAATCAATAATCTTCTGCTGCCGCCATTCTTATGAAGCTTCATAGCCGAGATTTTCTCTTGCGAACGTGACATCATTGGTGACGATAACCACGATCATTGTAACGGGAAGACGCGAGAACTGCTTCTCTCTCTGTCTTGCGGGCCCAAATTTCTTATCAAGCTGACACGTCGTGCAAGTGGGGGACACACGTCCTCCACTTTTCCTGGCGCACGTACTGTAGCGCCTGTTGCTTCCCTTCGTAGGAAAATTATGTTGTTACCCCTTGTCCACGTGTACGTCATCTATCTCTCAATTTCTCCATCCAACGGTGCGTCGATTCACCGCACCTCTACTTAAGATCATCGTCTTCCTCCGTTCACACTTTCGCTCGCGCCGCTCATCTGCTCTCCTCTGCGAAAATCTCCATTGCGCCCAACACCTCCTAAGCTCATCTACACTCACACTTCGCGCTCTCGCCATTGTTGATGCCACCACGCACGCGACTCACTCGCCACAGCACTCCTGAATCAAAGTTGGCTGCGGAAGATCTAGAGTGGGAGAGATCCAAAATCTCCAACCAAGACGTGAACCTGATGAAGAAGCTCGGGCTCATGAAGAAGGAGGGCGCGATTCGCTTCCCCAGTGAAGAAAATTATCCCTCGCCGCCAATCGAGTATCGGGTCAGTTTTGTTGACCATCTCATTCGCGGTCTCTCCACCCCCATTCACGATTTCCTCCGCGGTCTTCTCTTTGTCTATGGGGTTCAGCTACACCAGCTGACTCCTAACTCCATCCTCCATGTCGCAATTTTCATCACTCTTTGCGAGTGCATCCTCGGAGTCCCTCCTAACTGGGCTCTGTGGAAGCGCATTTTCTGCCTCCGCCGTAATGGCTCCCACAACATCGCCTACAACATAGGCAGTGTTGTTATCTGCGTTCGCTGTGACGTCGAGTACTTTGACGTCAAATTCCCCGACTCCGTCCAAGGGTGGCGCAAAAGATGGCTCTATGTGCACGAAGAAAGCGCCAACTCTGTGGAGCACAACATAGCTCCTTTTGATGGAAGCGCCAAGATTCTTCGCCGCCGTTCCTGGGACGCTGAAGCTACCGAAGAAGAGAAAACAGCAACAGAGGCACTAATGTCTCGCATCCACGAGCTTCAGAATACCTGCGGCAAGGAACTGTCGGGTATCCAAATCACAGCTTATTTCCTTAGGATTAGGGTGCAACCTCTGCAGGCTCGCAAAAATCCCCTTTGGACGTATGCTGGCGAGAAGGATGCTAACAGGCTTTCCCAGGACCTTCCTGTAAAGGACTTGGAAAAACTTATCCGAAGAATTTCATCGCTCAGCAAGAAGGACCCTATTCCATCTTCTTGCCGCGTTGATGTCCACAATTGGCTTCTTTCCTGTAGACAGTGTTGGGCCTCAAAGAGCAGAGGTTTGTAGAACAGCAGCAAGTTTCCCTCAAGTGAATCACCCAAGGTTTATCGAACTCAGGGAGGAAGAGGTCAAAGATATCCCTCTCAAGCAACCCTGCAATCACGATACAAGAAGTCTCTTGTGTCCCCAACACACCTAATACACTTGTCAGATGTATAGGTGCACTAGTTCGGCGAAGAGATAGTGAAATACAAGTAATATGGATGAATATGAGTGGTAATAGCAATCTGAATAAAATATGGCAGCGAGTAAACATGCAGTGGAACAGTAAATAAACGGAGATTCGATGTTCGGAAATAAGGCCTAGGGATCCTACTTTCACTAGTGGACACTCTCAACATTGATCACATAACTGAAACTACTCTACACTCTCTTGTTGGATAACAAACACCATTCATTATGTAGGGCTACAAGAGCACCTCAATGCCGGAGTTAACAAGCTCCACAACATCCGGAGTTCATATTTAAGTAACCTTAGGGTGCATGATAGACCATTGCAATTATACCGAGTACTAACATAGCATGCACACCGTCACCGTCAGGCTATGAAAGGGGGAATAGATCGCATCAACACAATCATAGTAATAGTTAACTTCATAATCTACAAGAGATCACAATCATAGCTTATACCAAGTACTACATGATGCACACACTGTCAACATTACATCATGGAGGAGGAATAGACTACTTTAATAACATCACTAGAGTAGCACATAGATGATATTCAACTAGATCACAAAGAGAGATATGAACCACATAGCTACGGTAGAGCCCTCAGCCTCGGGGGAGAACTACTCCCTCCTCATCATAGGAGACAGCAGCGGCGATGAAGATGGCGGTGGTGTCGATGGAGATGCCTTCCGGGGGCACTTCCCCGTCCCGGCGGCGTGCCGGAACAGAGACTTCTGTCCCCCGAATCTTGGCTTCGCGATGGCGGCGACTCTGGAACTTTTCTTGTATCGTGGCTTATTATTTTAGGGTTTTCGCGACGGAGGCTTTAAGTAGGCGGAAGGGCAGCCTCGGAGGGGCCCTGGTGGGGCCACACCATAGGGGGGCTCCCCACCCCTTGGCCGCGCCGCCCTGGCATGTGGGGCCCCCTGGCTCCCCTCTGGTCTCTCTCCGGTGTTCTGGAAGCTTCGTGGAAAAATAAGATACTGGGCGTTGATTTCGTCCAATTCCGAGAATATTTCCTTACTAGGATTTCTGAAACCAAAAACAGCAGAAAATAGGAACTGGCACTTTGGCATCTTGTCAATAGGTTAGTTCCGGAAAATGCATAATAATGACATAAAGTGTGTATAAAACATGTGTGTATCATCATAAAAGTAGCATGGAACATAAGAAATTATAGATACGTTGGAGACGTATCAGCATCCCCAAGCTTAGTTCCTACTCTCCCTCGAGTAGGTAAACGATAACAAAAATAACTTCTGAAGTGACATGCTACCAACATAATCTTGATCATACTAATGTAAACATATGTAATGAATGAAGTGATTCGAAGCAATGGTAAAGATAATGACTAAACAACTGAATCATATAGCAAAGACTTTTCATGAATAGTACTTTCAAGACAAGCATCAATAAGACTTGCATAGGAGTTAACTCATGAAGCAATAAATTCAAAGTAAAGGCATTGAAGCAACACAAAGGAAGATATAAGTTTCAGCAGTTGCTTTCAACTTTCAACATGCATATCTCATGGATAATTGTCAACACAAAGTAATATGATGAGTGCAAATAAGCAAGTATGTAAGAATCAATGCACAGTTGACACAAGTGTTTGCTTCTAAGATGGAAGGAAGTAGGTAAACTGACTCAACATAAAGGTAAAATAATGGTCCTTCGCAGAGGGAAGCATGGATTGCTATATTTGTGCTAGAGCTTTTATTTTGAAAACAAGAAACAATTTTATCAACGGTAGTAATAAAGCGTATGTGTTATGTACAAGATATCCTATAAGTTGCAAGCCTCATGCATAGATTACCAATAGTGCCCCCACCTTGTCCTAATTAGCTTGGATTTACATGGATTATCATAGCATAACATATGTTTCAACCAAGTGTCACAAAGGGGTACCTCTATGTCGCCTGTACAAAGGTCTAAGGAGAAAGTTCGCATTGGATTTCTCGCTTTTGATTATTCTCAACTTAGACATCCATACCGGGACAACATAGACAACAGATAATGGACTCCTCTTTAATGAATAAGCATTCAACAACAGATAAAATTCTCATATGAAGTTGAGGATTGTTGTCCAAACTGAAACTTCCACCATGGATCATGGCTTTAGTTAGCGGCCCAATGTTCTTCTCTAACAATATGCATACTCAAACCATTTGATCATGATAGATCACCCTTACTTTAGACAAGACGAACATGCATAGCAACTCACATGATATTCAAAAAAGGAATAGTTGATGGCGTCCCCAGGGACATGGTTATCGCTCAACAAGAAACTTATTAAGAAATAAGATACATAAGTACATATTCAATACCACAATAGTTTTTAAGGCTATTTTTCCCATGAGCTATATATTGCAAAGACAAAGAATGGAATTTTAAAGGTAGCACTCAAGCAATTTACTTTGGAATGGCAGAGAAATACCATGTAGTAGGTAGGTATGGTGGACACAAGTGGCATAGTTTTTGGCTCAAGGATTTGGATGCACGAGAAGTAATCCCTCTCAGTACAAGGCTTAGGCTAGCAAGGTTGTTTGAAGCAAACTCAAGTATGAACTGGTACAGCAAAACTTTACATAAGAACATATTGCAAGCATTATAAGACTCTACACAGTCTTCCTTGTTGTTCAAACCCTCACCAGAAAATATCTAGACTCTAGAGAGACTAATCATGCAAACCAAATTTTAACAAGCTCTACAGTATTTCTTCATTAATAGGTGCAAAGTACATGATGCAAGAGCTTAAACATGATCTATATGAGCACAACAATTGCCAAGTATCAAATTATTCAAGACATTATACCAATTTACCACATGTAGCATTTTCTGTTTCCAACCATTTAACAATTAACGAAGCAGTTTCAACCTTCGCCATGAACATTAAAAGTAAAGCTAAGAACACCAGTGTTCATATTGTTGGAGATATGCCCAAGAGGCAATAATAAAAGTGGTTATTATATATCTTTATGTTTATGATGAATGTTTATATACCATGCTATAATTGTATTAACCGAAACATTGATACATGTGTGATATGTAAACAACAAAGAGTCCCTAGTATGCCTCTTAACTAGCTTGTTGATTAATGGATGATTAGTTTCATAATCATGAACATTGGATGTTATTAATAACAAGGTTATATCATTATATGAATGATGTAATGGACACACCCAATTAAGCGTAGCATAAGATCACGTCGTTAAGTTATTTGCTATAAGCTTTCGATACATAGTTACCTAGTCCTTATGACCATGAGATCATGTAAATCACTTATATCGGAAAGGTACTTTGATTACATCAAACGCCACTGCGTAAATGGGTGGTTATAAAGGTGGGATTAAGTATCCGGAAAGTATGAGTTGAGGCATATGAATCAACAGTGGGATTTGTTCATCCCGATGACGGATAGATATACTCTGGGCCCTCTCGGTGGAATGTCGTCTAATGACTTGCAGGCATATGAATAAGTTCATAAGAGACCACATACCACGGTACGAGTAAAGAGTACTTGTCAGGAGACGAGGTTGAACAAGGTATAGAGTGATACCGATGATCAAACCTCGGACAAATAAAATATCGCATGACAAAGGGAATTGGTATCGTATGTGAATGGTTCATTCGATCACTAAAGTCATCGTTGAATATGTGGGAGCCATTATGGATCTCCAGATCCCGCTATTGACTATTGGTCGGAGAGAGTACTCAACCATGTCCACATAGTTCACGAACCGTAGGGTGACACACTTAAGGTTTGATGTTGAAATGGTAGAACTTGAATATGGAATGGAGTTTGAAGTATTGTTCGAAGTCTCGGATGGGATCCCGGATATCACGAGGAGTTCCGGAATGGTCCGGAGAATAAGATTCATATATAGGAAGTCATATTCCAAGTTTGGAAATGATCCGGTGCATTTATGGAAGGTTCTAGAAGGTTCTAGAAAAGTCCAGAAGAAATCACTTTGGAAGGCGGAGTCCCGAAGGGACTCCACCACCCATGGCCGGCCAACCCTAGGGGTGGAGTCCCAGGTGGACTCCACCTAAGGTGGCCGGCCACCTCCCCCCATGGGAAGGTGGGAATCCCACTTAGGTGGGAGTCCCACCTTGGGTAGGTTTCCCTACTACATGGAAATTTTGGGTTGGGGTCTTATTCGAAGACTTGTAGACCAACTCTTGGGGGTTCCACCTATATAATGAGGAGCAAGGGGAGGGGGCCGGCCACACCAAAGCCATTGTGGCCGCACCCCCTCAAGTGGCCGGCCACCTCTCCCTCTCCCAAACCCTAGCCGCCCCTCTCCTCCAGCTCTCCCGCAAAAGCTTAGCGAAGCTCCGCCGGAGTTCTCCATCGCCACCGCCACCACGCCGTCGTGCTGCCGGATTCAAGGAGGAGCTACTACTTCCGCTGCCCGCTGGAACGGGGAGAAGGACGTCGTCTTCATCAACACCGAACGTGTGACCGAGTACGGAGGTGCTGCCCGATTGTGGCGCCGTGATCAAGATCTTCTACGCGCTTTTGCAAGCGGCAAGTGATCGTCTACCGCAGCAACAAGAGCCTCATCTTGTAGGCTTTGGAACTCTTCAAGGGTGAGACTCGATCATCCCCTCGTTGCTCCCGTCTTCTAGATTGCATCTTGGCTTGGATTGCGTTCTCGCGGTCGGAAATTTTTTGTTTTCTATGCAATGTTATCCTACAGTGGTATCAGAGCCGTGTCTATGCATAGATGGTTGCACGAGTAGAACACAATTGTTTTGTGGGCGTTGATTCTTTGTTGTCTTTAGTTCGAGTACTTTGCATCTTTGTGGCATAGTGGGATGAAGCGGCTCGGGCTAACTTTACATGACCGCGTTCATGAGATTTGCTCCACGCTCGACATGCAACTTGTATTGCATAAGTGGCTTTGTGGGTGTCTGTCTCTCCCACTATAGTGAAGATTCAATTTACTCTTCTATTGACAACACTAGTATCACCGTTGTGGTTCATGTTCGTAGGTAGATTAGATCTCTCTCAAAACCCTAAACCACGTAAAATATGCAAACCAAATTAGAGACGTCTAACTTGTTTTTGCAGGGTTTGGTGATGTGATATGGCCATAATGTGATGATGAATATGTATGAGATGATCATTATTGTATTGTAGCAACCGGCAGGAGCCTTATGGTTGTCTTTCAAATTTCATGTTGAGTAGTATTTCAAAGAAGTTGTAATAGTTGCTACATGGGAGAACAATCATGAAGACGGCGCCATTGACCTTGACGCTACGCCGACGATGATGGAGATCATGCCCAATGATGATGGAGATCATGTCCGTGCTTTGGAGATGAAGATCAAAGGCGCAAAGACAAAAGGGCCATATCATATCACATATGAACTGCATGTGATGTTAATCCTTTTATGCATCTTATTTTGCTTAGATCGCGATGGTAGCATTATAAGATGATCCCTCTCACTAAAATATCAAGATAATAAAGTGTTCATCCTTAGTAGCACCGTTGCCAAGACTTGTCGTTTCGAAGCATCTCGTGATGATCGGGTGTGATAGAATCAACAAGTGCATAAAACGGGTGCAAGCCAGTTTTGCACATGCGGATACTAAGATGGCCTTGACGAGCCTAGCATGTACAGACATGGTCTCGGAACACATGATACCGAAAGGTAGAGCATGAATCATATGATTGATATGATGAACACTTTGAGTGTTCGTCATTGAAATTACATCTTGTCTCGTGATGATCGGACTTAGGTGTGGTGGATTTGGTTCGTGTGATCACTAAGACAATTTGAGGGATATTGTTTTGAGTGGCAGTTCACCTAGTTTTTAATTATGTTGAATTAAAATTTGAACTCAATTTGTCATAAACTTAGTCTAAACTATTGCAAATATATGTTGTAGATATGGCATCCCCAATCAATTTTAACCAGTTCCTAGAGAAAGAAAAGCTTAAGAGCAACGGTAGCAACTTCACCGACTGGTTCCGTCATGTGAGGATTTTCCTCGCTGGCGGAAATCTGCAATATGTGCTTGATGCACCGCTAGGTGACCCTCCTGCAGAAACTGAAACCGATGAAGTAAAGAATGTTTACGCGACTCGGAAAACTAGGTACTCTCAAGTTCAGTGTGCCATCTGATACGTCTCAAACGTATCTATAATTTCTTATGTTCCATGCTACTTTTATGATGATACTCACATGTTTTATACACATTATATGTCATTATTATGCATTTTCCGGCACTAACCTATTAACGAGATGCCGAAGAGCCAGTTGTTGTTTTCTGCTATTTTTGGTTTCAGAAATCCTAGTAAAGAAATATTCTCAGAATTGGACGAAATCAAAGCCCAGGGTCCTATTTTTGCACGAAGCTTCCAGAAGACTGAGGGGGGAAGGAAGTGGGGCCACGAGGCGCCACCACAACAGGGCGGCGCGGCCTAGGTCTTGGCCGCGCGGCCCTGGCGTGTGGGGCCCTCGTGTGTCCCCCCGCGTTGCCCTTCCGCCTACTTAAAGCCTCCGTCGCGAAACCCCCAGTACCGAGAGCCACGATACGGAAAACCTTACTGAGACGCCGCCGCCGCCAATCCCATCTCGGGGGATTCAGGAGATCGCCTCCGGCACCCTGCCGGAGAGGGGATTCATCTCCCGGAGGACTCTACACCACCATGGTCGCCTCCGGATTGATGAGTGAGTAGTTCACCCCTGGACTATGGGTCCATAGCAGTAGCTAGATGGTTGTCTTCTCCTCATGTGCTTCATTGTCGGATCTTGTGAGCTGCCTAACATGATCAAGATCATCTATCTGTAATGCTATATGTTGTGTTTGTTGGGATCCGATGAATAGAGAATACTATGTTATGTTGATTATCAATCTATTACCTATGTGTTGTTTATGATCTTGCATGCTCTCCGTTGTTAGTAGAGGCTCTGGCCAAGTTTTTGCTAGTAACTCCAAGAGGGAGTATTTATGCTCGATAGTGGGTTCATGCCTCCATTAAATGCAGGACGATGACAGAAAGTTCTAAGGTTGTGGATGTGCTGTTGCCACTAGGGATAAAACATTGATGCTATGTTCGAGGATATAGTTATTGATTACATTATGCACCATACTTAATGCAATTGTCTGTTGCTTGCAACTTAATACCGGAAGGGGTTCGGATGATAACCTGAAAGTGGACTTTTTAGGCATAGATGCATGCTGGATAGCGGTCTATGTACTTTGTCGTAATGCCCAATTGAATCTCACAATATTCATCATATCATGTATGTGCATTGTCATGCCCTCTCTATTTGTCAATTGCCCAACTGTAATTTGTTCACCCAACATGCTATTTATCTTATGGGAGAGACACCTCTAGTGAACTGTGGACCCCGGTCCATTCTTTTACATCGAATACAATCTACTGCAATACTTGTTTTACTATTCTCTGCAAACAATCATCATCCACACTATACATCTAATCCTTTGTTACAGCAAGACGGTGAGATTGACAACCTCACTGTTTCGTTGGTGCAAAGTACTTTGGTTGTGTTGTGCAGGTTCCACGTTGGAGCCGGAATCCCTGGTGTTGCGCCGCACTACATCTCGCCGCCATCAACCTTCAACGTGCTTCTTGGCTCCTACTAGTTCGATAAACCTTGGTTTCTTACTGAGGGAAAACTTGCTGCTGTACGCATCACACCTTCCTCTTGGGGTTCCCAACGGACGTGTGTATACACGCTATCAAGCATATTTTCTGGCGCCGTTGCTGGGGAGATCAAGACACGCTGCAAGGGGAGTCTTCACAATTTAATCTCTTTACTTTGTTTTTGTCTTGCTTTATTTTATTTACTACTTTGTTTGCTGCACTAAATCAAAACACAAAAAATTAGTTGCTAGTTTTACTTTATTTACTATCTTGTTCTCCATATTAAAAACACAAAAAAATTAGTTACTTGTTTTACTTTACTTAATATCATGCATGTTTTTATTTCACTAGTTAAGCATAATGGAAAACAACAAAAATATGAGAGATCTTTATGAACTTTATCTTGAATTAGGACATGATGTGTTTGAAGAGAGAATTAAAAAACCCATAGAACTTTATATGCATGCTAATGGGAATGTTATTACTATGAATGCTTTGAACACCATTGTTGCTAATGCTATGGAAAATTCTAAGCTTGGGGAAGCTGGCTCTGATGAGCATGATCTTTTTAGTCCCCCAAGCATTGAGGAGAAAATTTTCTTTTATGATTACAATATGCCTCCTATATATGATGATAGCCACTTTGTTGAATTTGCTCCCACTACAACTAATAAAATTGATTATGCTTATGTGGAGAGTAATAATTTTATGCATGAGACTCGTGAAAATAATGCTTTATGTGATAGTTATATTGTTGAGTTTGCTCATGATACTACTGAAAGTTATTATGAGAGAGGAAAATATGGTTGTAGAAATTTTCATGTTACTAAAATGCCTCTCTATATGCTGAAATTTTTGAAGCTACACTTGTTTTATCTTCCTATGCTTCTCACTTTGCTCTTCATGAACTTGTTTATTTACAAGATTCCTATGCATAGGAAGCATGTTAGACTTAAATGTGTTTTGAATTTGCCTCTTGATCCTCTCTTTTGCTTCAAATACTATTTCTTGCGAGTGCATCATTAAAATTGCTGAGCCCATCTTAATGGCTATAAAGAAAGAACTTCTTGGGAGATAACCCATGTGTTTATTTTACTACAGCAACTTTATTTTATATTTGAGTCTTGGAAGTTGTTTACTACTGTAGCAACCTCTCCTTATCTTAGTTTTATTGCATTGTTGTGCCAAGTAAAGTCTCTAATAGAAGGATGATACTAGATTTGGATTACTGCGCAGAAACAGTTTTCTTTGCTGTCACGAATCTGGGTAAAATTCTCTGTAGGTAACTCAGAAAATTATGCCAATTTACGTGCGTGATCCTCAGATATGTACGCAACTTTCATTAGTTTTAAGTTTTCTCATCTGAGCAAGTCTGGTGCCTGTTAAAAATTCGTCTTTACGAACTGTTCTGTTTTGACAGATTCTGCCTTTTATTTTGCATTGCCTGTTTTGCTATGTTAGATGGATTTCTTTGTTCCATTGACTTTCAGTAGTTTTGTGCAATGTCCAGAAGTATAAAGAATGATTGTGTCACCTCTGAATATGTGAATTTTGATTATGCACTAATCCTCTAATGAGTTTGTTTTGAGTTTGATGTGGAGGAAGTTTTCAAGGATCAAGAGAGGAGGATGATATACACTATGATCAAGGAGAGTGAAAGCTCTAAGCTTGGGGATGCCCCGGTGGTTCACCCCTGCATATATCAAGAAGACTCAAGCGTCTAAGCTTGGGGATGCCCAAGGCATCCCCTTCTTCATCGACAACTTTATCAGGTTCCTCCCCTGAAACTATATTTTTATTCCATCACATCTTATGTACTTTACTTGGAGTGTCGGTTTGTTTTTGTTTTTATTTTTGTTTGAATAAAATGGATCCTAGCATTCATTGTGTGGGAGAGAGACATGCTCTGCTGTTGCATATGGACAAATATGTCCTTAGGCTTTACTCATAGTATTCATGGCGAAAGTTTCTTCTTCGTTAAATTGTTATATGGTTAGAATTGGAAAATGATATATGTGGTAATTGGTATAATATCTTGAATAATGTGATACTTGGCAATTGTTGTGCTCATGTTTAAGCTCTTGCATCATATACTTTGCACTTATTAATGAAGAAATACATAGAGCATGCTAAAATCTGATTTGCATGTTTGGTTTCTCTAAGGTCTAGATAATTTCTAGTATTGAGTTTGAACAACAAGGAAGACGGTATATAGTCTTATAATGTTTACAATATGTCTTTTATGTGAGTTTTGCTGTACCGGTTCATCCTTGTGTTTGTTTCAAATAACCTTGCTAGCCTAAACCTTGTATCGAGAGGGAATACTTCTCATGCATCCAAAATCCTTGAGCCAACAACTATGCCATTTGTGTCCACCATACCTACCTACCACATGGTATTTCTCCGCCATTCCAAAGTAAATTGCTTGAGTGCTACCTTTAAAATTTCCATTCTTTACCTTTACAATATATAGCTCATGGGACAAATAGCTTAAAAACTATTGTGGTATTGAATATGTACTTATGCACTTTATCTCTTATTAAGTTGCTTGTTGTGCGATAACCATGTTCCTAGGGACGCCATCAACTACTCTTTGTTGAATATCATGTGAGTTGCTATGCATGTTCGTCTTGTCTGAAGTAAGAGCGATCTACCACCTTATGGTTAGAGCATGCATATTGTTAGAGAAGAACATTGGGCCGCTAACTAAAGCCATGATCCATGGTGGAAGTTTCAGTTTTGGACATATATCCTCAATCTCATATGAGAAAAATAATTGTTGCTACATGCTTATGCATAAAAGAGGAGTCCATTATCTGTTGTCTATGTTGTCCCAGTATGGATGTCTAAGTTGAGAATAATCAATAGCGAGAAATCCAATGCGAGCTTTCTCCTTAGACCTTTGTACAGGAGGCATAGAGGTACCCCTTTGTGACACTTGGTTAAAAACATGTGCATTGCGATAATCCCGGTAGTCCAAGCTAATTAGGACAAGGTGCGGGCACTATTAGTATACTATGCATGAGGCTTGCAACTTGTAAGATATAATTTACATAACACATATGCTTTATTACTACCGTTGACAAAATTGTTTCTTGTTTTCAAAACCAAAGCTCTAGCACAAATATAGCAATCAATGCTTCCCTCTGTGAAGGGCCATTCTTTTACTTTTATGTTGAGTCAGTTCACCTATTTCTCTCCACCTCAAGAAGCAAACACTTGTGTGAACTGTGCATTGATTCCTACATACTTGCATATTGCACTTGTTATATTACTTTACATTGACAATATCCATGAGATATACATGTTACAAGTTGAAAGCAACCGCTGAAACTTTATCTTCCTTTGTGTTGCTTCAATACCTTTACTTTGAATTATTGCTTTATGAGTTAACTCTTATGCAAGACTTATTGATGCTTGTCTTTAAGTACTATTCATGAAAAGTCTTTGCTTTATGATTCAATTGTTTACTCATGTCATTTACCATTGTTTCAAATCGCTGCATTCATTACATGTGCTTACAATAGTATTGATCAAGATTATGTTGGTAGCATTGTCACTTAAGAATTTATCTTTGTTATCGTTTACCTACTCGGGACGAGTAGGAACTAAGCTTGGGGATGCTTGATACGTCTCAAACGTATCTATAATTTCTTATGTTCCATGCTACTTTTATGATGATACTCACATGTTTTATACACATTATATGTCATTATTATGCATTTTCCGGCACTAACCTATTAACGAGATGCCAAAGAGCCGATTCTTGTGTTTCTGCTGTTTTTGGTTTCAGAAATCCTAGTAAGGAAATATTCTCGGAATTGGACGAAATCAAAGCCCAGGGTCCTATTTTTGCACGAAGCTTCCAGAAGACCGAGGGGGAAAGGAAGTGGGGCCACGAGGCGCCGCCACAACAGGGCGGCGCGGCCTAGGTCTTGGCCGCACGGCCCTGGCGTGTGGGGCCCTCGTGTGGCCCCCCGCGTTGCCCTTCCGCCTACTTAAAGCCTCCGTCGCGAAACCCCCAGTACCGAGAGCCACGATACGAAAAACCTTACTGAGACGCCGCCGCCGCCAATCCCATCTCGGGGGATTCAGGAGATCGCCTCCGGCACCCTGCCGGAGAGGGGATTCATCTCCCGGAGGACTCTACACCGCCATGGTCGCCTCCGGATTGATGAGTGAGTAGTTCACCCCTGGACTATGGGTCCATAGCAGTAGCTAGATGGTTGTCTTCTCCTCATGTGCTTCATTGTCGGATCTTGTGAGCTGCCTAACATGATCAAGATCATCTATCTGTAATGCTATATGTTGTGTTTGTTGGGATCCGATGAATAGAGAATACTATGTTATGTTGATTATCAATCTATTACCTATGTGTTGTTTATGATCTTGCATGCTCTCCGTTGTTAGTAGAGGCTCTGGCCAAGTTTTTGCTAGTAACTCCAAGAGGGAGTATTTATGCTCGATAGTGGGTTCATGCCTCCATTAAATCTGGGACAGTGACAGAAAGTTCTAAGGTTGTGGATGTGCTGTTGCCACTAGGGATAAAACATTGATGCTATGTTCAAGGATATAGTTATTGATTACATTACGCACCATACTTAATGCAATTGTCTGTTGCTTGCAACTTAATACCGGAAGGGGTTCGGATGATAACCTAAAAGTGGACTTTAGGCATAGATGCATGCTGGATAGCGGTCTATGTACTTTGTCGTAATGCCCAATTGAATCTCACAATATTCATCATATCATGTATGTGCATTGTCGTGCCCTCTCTATTTGTCAATTGCCCAACTGTAATTTGTTCACCCAACATGCTATTTAACTTATGGGAGAGACACCTCTAGTGAACTGTGGACCCCGGTCCATTCTTTTACATCGAATACAATCTACTGCAATACTTGTTTTACTGTTCTCTGCAAACAATCATCATCCACACTATACATCTAATCCTTTGTTACAGCAAGCCGGTGAGATTGACAACCTCACTGTTTCGTTGGGGCAAAGTACTTTGGTTGTGTTGTGCAGGTTCCACGTTGGCGCCGGAATCCCTGGTGTTGCACCGCACTACATCTCGCCGCCATCAACCTTCAACGTGCTTCTAGGCTCCTACTGGCTCGATAAACCTTGGTTTCTTACTGAGGGAAAACTTGCTGCTGTACGCATCACACCTTCCTCTTGGGGTTCCCAACGGACGTGTGTATACATGCTATCACCATCCTATGCAGTCTGGAAGTCGATCTTCAAAAACGTTTTGAGCACCACAATCCACATGAGTTGATAAAAGAGTTGAAGACTATTTTTGAAACTCATGCGGCTGTGGAATGCTATGAAGCATCCAAACACTTCTTCAGTTGCATGATGGAAGAAGGTAGCTCCGTTAGTGAGCACATGCTCGTTATGACCGGGCATGCGAAGAAACTCAGTGACTTGGAAATAGTTATTCCTAAACGACTGGGGATTAATCGTATCCTTCAATCACTGCCACCTAGTTACAAGAACTTTGTGATGAACTACAATATGCAGAACATGAACAAAGAGTTACCTGAACTCTTCTCCATGCTTAAAGCTGCTGAGATTGAGATCAAGAAAGAGCACCAAGTGTTGATGGTCAACAAGACCACCAGTTTCAAGAAACAGGGCAAGTCTAAAGGCAAATTCAAGAAGGGTGGCAAGAAAGCTGCCACGCCTCCTGTGAAACCTAAGACTGGCCCTAAACCGATGCCGAGTGCTATTCGCAAGGAGAAGGGACACTGGAAGCGTAATTGCTCCAAGTATTTGGCGTATCTGAAGAGCGGCCTTGTCAAGAAGAAGAAAGAAGGTATATCTGATATACATGTTATAGATGTTTATCTTACTGGTTCTCGTACTAGTACCTGGGTATTTGATACTGGTTCGGTTGCTCATATTTGTAACTCGAAACAGGAACTAAAGAATAGACGAAGACTACTAAAGGATGAAGTGACGATGCGCGTTGGAAATGGATCCAAAGTCGATGTGATCGCTGTCGGCACACTTCCTCTACATCTACCTTCGGGATTAGTTTTAAGCCTAAATAATTGTTATTTTGTACCCGCGTTGAGCATGAACATTATATCTAGATCTTGTTTAATGCAAGACGGTTATTCATTCAAGTCTGAGAATAATGGTTGTTCTATTTTTATGAATAATATCTTTTATGGTCGAGCACCTGAAAAGAATGGCTTATTTCTATTAGATATCGATAGTAGTGATACACATATACATAACATTGATGCTAAGCGAATTAAATTGAATGATAATTCTACTTATATGTGGCACTGTCGTCTTGGTCATATTGGAGTGAAACGCATGAAGAAACTCCATACCGATGGATTACTTGAATCACTTGACTTTGAGTCACTTGATAGATGCGAAGCATGTCTAATGGAAAAAAATGACTAAGACTCCATTTTCTGGTATGATGGAGCGAGCTACTGACTTATTGGAAATCATACATACCGATGTGTGTGGACCAATGAGTGTAGCATCGCGCGGTTGTTATCGTTATGTTCTAACCTTCACAGATGATCTGAGTAGATATGGGTATATCTATTTCATGAAACATAAATCCGAAACTTTTGAGAAGTTTAAGGAATTCCAAAGTGAAGTAGAAAATCAACGTAACAAGAAGATTAAATTTCTACGATCTGATCGCGGAGGTGAATATCTGAGTTATGAGTTTGGCATGCATTTAAAGAAATGCGGAATACTTTCACAATTGACACCGCCGTGAACACCACAACGAAACGGTGTGTCCGAACGTCTTAATCGAACTCTCTTAGATATGGTTCGTTCTATGACATCTCTTACTAATTTGCCGTTATCATTTTGGAGTTATGCATTAGAGACAGCCGCATTCACTTTAAATAGACCACCATCAAAGTCCGTTGAAACGACACCGTATGAATTATGGTTTAACAAGAAACCTAAGCTGTCGTTCCTTAAAGTTTGGGGTTGCGAAGCCTATGTAAAGAAGTTACAACCGGACAAGCTAGAACCCAAAGCGGAGAAATGCGTCTTCATAGGATACCCTAAGGAAACTATAGGTTACACATTCTATCACAGATCCGAAGGCAAAATCTTTGTTGCTAAGAATGGAACCTTTCTTGAGAAAGAATTTCTCACTAAAGAAGTGACTGGAAGAAAAGTAGAACTCGATGAGATTGATGAATCTTCACTAATTGATCAGAGTAGCGCAGTACCGGAAGTTGTTCCTGTGCCACCTACACCGACAACAGAGGAAGCTAATGATAATGATCATAAAACTTCAAACGAGATAGCTACTGAACCTCGCAGATCGACAAGGGAACATACCACTCCTGATTGGTATGATCCTTGTCAAAATGTCATGATTGTGGACAACAATGATGAGGACCCTGCGACGTATGAAGAAGCGATGATGAGCCCAGATTCCAACAAATGGCAAGAAGCCATGAAATCCGAAATGGGATCCATGTATGATAACAAAGTGTGGACTTTGGTAGACTTACCTGATAGCCGAAAGGCTGTCGAGAATAAATGGATCTTCAAGAGAAAAACAGATGCTGATGGTAATATTACTGTCTATAAAGCTCGACTTGTCGCAAAGGGTTTCCGACAAATTCAAGGTGTTGACTACGATGAGACTTTCTCACCTGTAGCGAAGCTAAAATCTGTAAGGATTTTGTTAGCAATAGCTGCATTTTTCGATTATGAGATTTGGCAGATGGATGTCAAAACAGCGTTCCTTAATGGAGACATTGAGGAAGAGTTGTATATGGTACAACCCAAAGGTTTTGTCGATCCTAAAAATGCTGACAAAGTATGCAAACTTCAGCGTTGAATTTATGGACTGAAGCAAGCATCGAGAAGTTTTAACCGACGCTTTGATAAGGTGATCAAAGACTTCGGGTTTATACAGTGTCATGGAGAGGCCTGTATTTACAAGAAAGTGAGTGGGAGCTCTGTAGCATTCTTGATATTATATATAGATGACATATTATTGATTGGGAATGATATAGAACTATTAAGCAGTGTAAAAGGTTATTTGAATAATAGTTTTTCAATGAAAGACCTTGGTGAAGCATCGTATATATTAGGCATCAAGATTTATAGAGATAGATGAAGACGCCTAATAGGGCTATCACAAAGTACATACCTGGACAAGATTCTAAAGAAGTTTAGAATGGACGAAAGTAAGAAAGGATTCTTACCTATGTTACCAGGCAAGGTCTTGAGTAAGACTCAAGGACCGGCTACGGCAGAAGAAAGAGAAAGGATGAGTCAGATCCCCTATGCCTCGGCAGTAGGCTCTATCATGTATGCCATGCTATGTACTAGACCGGATATAGCACATGCTGTCAGTTTGACTAGCAGATATCAAAGTGATCCAGGAATGGAACACTGGACAGCGGTCAAGAATATCCTGAAGTACTTGAAAAGAACTAAGGATATGTTTCTTTGTTATGGAGGTGACCAAGAGCTCGTTGTAACCAGTTACACCGATGCAAGTTGGAACACTGATCCTGATGACTCTAAGTCACAGTCTGGGTACGTGTTTATATTGAATGGTGCTGCAGTAAGCTGGGCAAGCTCAAAGCAGTGCACGGTGGCGAAGTCTTCAACAGAATCAGAGTACATAGCGGCTTCAGAGGCTTCATCAGAAGCGGTATGGATGAAGAGGTTCATTGTAGAGCTCGGAGTGGTTCCTAGTGCATTGGACCCATTAGTCATCTACTGTGAAAACATGGGTGCCATCGCCAATGCACAAGAACCAAGGTCACACAAGAGGCTAAAGCATATCAAGCTGCGTTTTCATTCGATTCGCGAGTACATCGAAGATGGAGAAGTAAAGATTTGCAAAGTACACACTGATCTGAATGTAGCAGATCCGTTGACTAAAGCTCTCCCTAGGGCAAAGCATGACCAACACCAGAGTGCCATAGGTGTTAGGTATCTTATAATGTAATCTAGATTATTGACTCTAGTGCAAGTGGGAGACTGTTGGAGATATGCCCAAGAGGCAATAATAAAATTGGTTATTTTATATCTTTATGTTTATGATGAATGTTTATATACCATGCTATAATTGTATTAACCGAAACATTGATACATGTGTGATATGTAAACAACAAAGAGTCCCTAGTATGCCTCTTAACTAGCTTGTTGATTAATGGATGATTAGTTTCATAATCATGAACATTGGATGTTATTAATAACAAGGTTATATCATTATATGAATGATGTAATGGACACACCCAATTAAGCGTAGCATAAGATCACGTCATTAAGTTATTTGCTATAAGCTTTCGATACATAGTTACCTAGTCCTTATGACCATGAGATCATGTAAATCACTTATATCGGAAAGGTACTTTGATTACATCAAACGCCACTGCGTAAATGGGTGGTTATAAAGGTGGGATTAAGTATCCGGAAAGTATGAGTTGAGGCATATGGATCAATAGTGGGATTTGTCCATCCCGATGACGGATAGATATACTCTGGGCCCTCTCGGTGGAATGTCGTCTAATGTCTTGCAAGCATATGAATAAGTTCATAAGAGACCACATACCACGGTACGAGTAAAGAGTACTTATCAGGAGACGAGGTTGAACAAGGTATAGAGTGATACCGATGATCAAACCTCGGACAAGTAAAATATCGCGTGACAAAGGGAATTGGTATCGTATGTGAATGGTTCATTCGATCACTAAAGTCATCGTTGAATATGTGGGAGCCATTATGGATCTCCAGATCCCGCTATTGACTATTGGTCGGAGAGAGTACTCAACCATGTCCACATAGTTCACGAACCGTAGGGTGACACACTTAAGGTTTGATGTTGAAATGGTAGAACTTGAATATGGAATGGAGTTCGAAGTATTGTTCGAAGTCTCGGATGGGATCCCGGACATCACGAGGAGTTCCGGAATGGTCCAGAGAATAAGATTCATATATAGGAAGTCATATTCCAAGTTTGGAAATGATCCGGTGCATTTATGGAAGGTTCTAGAAGGTTCTAGAAAAGTCCGGAAGAAATCACTTTGGAAGGCGGAGTCCCGAAGGGACTCCACCACCCATGGCCGGCCAACCCTAGGGGTGGAGTCCCAGGTGGACTCCACCTAAGGTGGCCGGCCACCTCCCCCCATGGGAAGGTGGGAATCCCACTTAGGTGGGAGTCCCACCTTGGGTAGGTTTCCCTACTACATGGAAATTTTGGGTTGGGGTCTTATTCGAAGACTTGTAGACCAACTCTTGGGGGTTCCACCTATATAATGAGGAGCAAGGGGAGGGGGCCGGCCACACCAAATCCATTGTGGCCGCACCCCCTCAAGTGGCCGGCCACCTCTCCCTCTCCCAAACCCTAGCCGCCCCCTCTCCTCCACCTCTCCCGCAAAAGCTTAGCGAAGCTCCGCCGGAGTTCTCCATCGCCACCGCCACCACGCTGTCGTGCTGCCGGATTCAAGGAGGAGCTACTACTTCTGCTGCCCACTGGAACGGGGAGAAGGACGTCATCTTCATCAACACTGAACGTGTGACCGAGTACGGAGGTGCTGCCCGATTGTGGCGCCGTGATCAAGATCTTCTACGCGCTTTTGCAAGCGGCAAGTGATCGTCTACCGCAGCAACAAGAGCCTCATCTTGTAGGCTTTGGAACTCTTCAAGGGTGAGACTCGATCATCCCCTCGTTGCTCCCGTCTTCTAGATTGCATCTTGGCTTGGATTGCGTTCTCGCGGTAGGAAAATTTTTGTTTTCTATGCAACGTTATCCTACACATATGCAACAGCGGAGCGTGTCTCTCTCCCAAACAAAGAATGCTAGGATCCGATTTTATTCAAACACAAAACCAAAACAAAAACATACAGACGCTCCAAGTAAAGCACATAAGATGTGACGGAATAAAAATATAGTTTCACTAGAAGTGACCTGATAAGTTGTCGATGAAGAAGGGGATGCCTTGGGCATCCTAAGCTTAGATGCTTGAGTCTTCTTGAAATATGCAGGGATGAACCACGGGGGCATCCCCAAGCTTAGACTTTTCACTCTTCTTGATCATATATCATCCTCCTCTCTTGACCCTTGAAAACTTCCTCCACACCAAACTCAAAACAAACTCATTAGAGGGTTAATGCATAATCAAAAATTCACATGTTCAGAGGTGACGCAATCATTCTTAACACTTCTGGACATTGCCCAAAGCTACTGAAAGTTAATGGAACAAGGAAATCTATCAAACATAGCAAAACAGACAATGCGAAATAAAAGGCAGAATCTATCAAAACAGAACAGTACGTAAAGACGAATTTTTCTGGGGCACTAAACTTGCTCAGATGAAAATACTCAAATTGAATGAAAGTTGTGTACATATCTGTGGATCACGCACGTAAATTGGCAGATTTTTCTGAGTTACCTACAGAGAACACAACTCAAATTCGTGACAGCAAGAAATCTGTTTCTGCGCAGTAATCCAAATCTAGTATCAACCTTACTATCAAAGACTTTACTTGGCACAACAATGCAATAAAATAAAGATAAGGAGAGGTTGCTACAGTAGTAACAACTTCCAGGACTCAAATATAAAACAAAATTTCTATAGTAAAATAAACACATGGGTTATCTCCCAAGAAGTGCTTTCTTTATAGCTATTAAGATGGGCTCAGTAATTTTAATGATGCTCACATAAGAAGTAAGAGTTGAAGCAAAAGAGAGCATCAAAAAGAAAATTCAAAACAAATTTAAGCCTAACCCACTTCCTATGAAAAGGAATCTTGTAAATAAACAAGTTATGTAGGCATAATGCAACAAGCATAGAAAAGTAACACAAGCGAAACTTCAAGATTCTCAACATAAAGAGGGGAAACTTAATATTATTAAGATGCATATAACCATGTTTCCCTCTCTCATAATAACTTTCAGTGGCATCATGAACAAACTCAACAATGTAACTATCACATAAAGCATTCTTATTCACATGCATAAAAGTATCATTACTCTCCACATAAGCATAATCAATTTTATTAGTAATAGTGGGAGTAAAACTATCACATCCATCATTATAATCATCGTAAATTGGAGGCATGGTATAATCATAATAAACTTTATCCTCCATAGTAGGTGGCACCAAAATACCACTATCATTATAATCATCATAAATGGGAGGCAAAGTATCATCAAAGTAAATTTTCTCCTCCATGCTTGGGGGACTAAAAATATCATGCTCATCAAAACCAGCTTCCCCAAGCTTAGAATTTTCCATAGCATTAGCAACAATGGTGTTCAAAGCGTTCATACTAATATCATTGCTACTAGCATGCAAATAAGGTTCCATATTTTTTTTAATTTTTGCATCAAACAATCCATGTCTTAACTCAGGAAAAAGATTAAAAAGCTCACAGTTGTTTTCCATTATGCCTAACTAGTGTAAACAAGAAACAAAAAGATGCAATTGCAGGATCTAAAGGAAATAGCTTCGAGCACTCACACACCAGCAACGCCGCCAGAAAATAGCTCAGTTGCCGGGGACCGGAGTGTGAGTGCCGTTTACCTTACCTCCCCGGCAATGGCGCCAGAAAATAGCTTGCTGTCCACAATTGGCTTCTTTCCTGTAGACAGTGTTGGACCTCCAAGAGCAGAGGTTTGTAGAACAGCAACAAGTTTCCCTCAAGTGAATCACCCAAGGTTTATCGAACTCAGGGAGGAAGAGGTCAAAGATATCCCTCTCAAGCAACCCTGCAATCACGATACAAGAAGTCTCTTGTGTCCCCAACACACCTAATACACTTGTCAGATGTATAGGTGCACTAGTTCGGCGAAGAGATAGTGAAATACAAGTAATATGGATGAATATGAGTGGTAATAGCAATCTGAATAAAATATGGCAGCGAGTAAACATGCAGTGGAACAGTAAATAAACGGAGATTCGATGTTCGGAAATATGGCCTAGGGATCCTACTTTCACTAGTGGATACTCTCAACATTGATCACATAACTGAAACTACTCTACACTCTCTTGTTGGATAACAAACACCATTCATTGTGTAGGGCTACAAGAGCACCTCAATGCCGGAGTTAACAAGCTCCACAACATCCGGAGTTCATATTTAAGTAACCTTAGAGTGCATGATAGACCATTGCAATTATACCGAGTACTAACATAGCATGCACACCGTCACCGTCAGGCTATGAAAGGGGGAATAGATCGCATCAATACAATCATAGTAATAGTTAACTTCATAATCTACAAGAGATCACAATCATAGCTTATACAAGTACTACATGATGCACACACTGTCAACATTACATCATGGAGGAGGAATAGAATACTTTAATAACATCACTAGAGTAGCACATAGATGATATTCAACTAGATCACAAAGAGAGAGATGAACCACATAGCTACGGTAGAGCCCTCAGCCTCGGGGGAGAACTACTCCCTCCTCATCATAGGAGACAGCAGCGGCGATGAAGATGGCGGTGGTGTCGATGAAGATGCCTTCCGTGGGCACTTCCCCGTCCCGGCGGCATGCCGGAACAGAGACTTCTGTCCCCCGAATCTTGGCTTCGCGATGGCGGCGGCTCTGGAAATTTTCTCGTATCATGGCTTATTCTATTAGGGTTTTCGCGACGGAGGCTTTAAGTAGGCGGAAGGGCAGCCTCGGAGGGGCCCTGGTGGGGCCACACCATAGGGGGAGCGCCCCACCCCTTGGCTGCGCCGCCCTGGCGTGTGGGCCCCCTGGCTCCCCTCTGGTCTCTCTCCGGTGTTCTGGAAGCTTCGTTGAAAAATAAGATACTGGGCGTTGATTTCGTCCAATTCCGAGAATATTTCCTTACTAGGATTTCTGAAACCAAAAACAGCAGAAAACAGGAACTGGCACTTCGGCATCTTGTCAATAGGTTAGTTCTGGAAAATGCATAATAATGACATAAAGTGTGTATAAAACATGTGTGTATCATCATAAAAGTAGCATGGAACATAAGAAATTATAGATACGTTGGAGACGTACCACGCGTGGAGCCATACAGTGCCACCAATCCTCTCCCCCAGGTATTTTTTCGACTTGCATCTTGTCTTGCTGAATATTTTACTTTTTTGTCGACTACTATCTTTGCTGACGCCTCTGCATAACTTTCTTGTCGACATTTTCGTGTTTTTGTAGAACCATCCAGTTCTAACTTCTCTTCCTCCTCTTCCTGAGGGTAGAGAAGTCGAAGAACAAGTTGTTGTCACTGACAACAATCAGGGTACTTCTCGCCCTGAGAGTGAAGTCGCGGGTTCTCACAAATCTGCGGCTTCCTCTGAAAGAGAAGTTGAGTCTGAAGCCAGCGAGTCGACTCGTTCCCTTCCTTCCGCTGTTTCCCCAAGGAACAAAAGAAAACGGGAGGAAATTGTCGACTCTGGCACCTCCAAAGTCGGCGCCTCCCATGCCGAAGAAGTTGTTCCTACTGAAGGAAGGATAACTTTCAATCCTTACGAAGATGCCCTTGTCAGCTCGTAAGTTTTTTCTCCTACTCTTTGTTATTTGCTCTCGATATTTTGTCTATGTTGCTTCTCATATTGTCGCCTTTTTCTTGTAGTGGCGACGAGGGTGAAGACCTACCTATTGACGCGACTGCTCAAACGAGTACGTCGCGTACTCTAGTTGTCTCTGAAGCTCAGCCTGATGGAGATGAAACCTCGCCTCCTCAGCAAAATATCGAGCACACCACTCCAGCTGCAAGCCCCCGTGCCCCTTCGCCAAAGAGGGCTAGGGTCGAACCGGCTAAGGAGCCTACCTTGCTACTTGGTAGCTCCACGACTCCTTCCTTGGATGATGTAAGTTGTTCCCTTCTTCGTTTATGTATCGAATATTTCAATAGTGTCGACTCTTCTTCGTTTTTCGCTTCTCTTTTGCTTTTTGTTGTCGAACTTTTTTACTTTATTGATGTTTCTTTCTTTTTTCCCTTTGCAGCCTTTGATGAAGGAATTTATCCGTCTCGGTACCCAATTCGTCGGGTACCGTGACCATGCTAAAAGAGCCGAAGGTAATATTTTGCTGCCTCTTCTGGCTAATGACCTCTCCATCATGTTTTGTCATGACATTTATTGATGTCGACTATTTTGCCAGAAAATCTTGCGGAAGCCAACAAACGCGCTGATTCTCTTGCTCTTAAACTGGAGCAAAGCGAAAAGGCCCGCAAGAAGGCTGAAGCTGATGCTGCCGCTATCGAAGATCTTCGAAAAAGACTTCAAGATGCGGAAGCGTCTTTAAGCGAAAACATCGCGCAGCAATCTGCTCGTGAAGAGGACATCATCGCTCGCCTGGAGTCGCAGAGTCGACGTTTTGTCAGTAAGTACTCGAATCTCTGCTATTTTTTCGGGTCAGCACCTTTTTCCTTGCTTGTTTGCTGACGAACTATATTTTTGCCTTATTAGGGAGAACGCAACAAGATTATGATCTAGAGAATCCTGAAGGTGATCACCTTCTCGACGCGCTCTCCCTTCTTGAAATTCATGGAGATGAAGCACGCCAAGGCCTCACCGACGCTAGAATAGTTCTGTCTCGGCTTTTTTCCTTTCTACTTCGTGAAGAAAGAAGAACCCAAGACTTTTACTGCTCTCGCCAAGTGCTTCAGATCCAAAGAAAATCTTGGACCCAGTCTTCGACAAGAGGGCCTGAAGATTGGTGTTGAAGGCACCATAGCTTTGGTAGCTGACAGCCAACAGAACGTCGACTGGGCTAAAGTTGGCGATGCGAAAGAGATGGAGATGAAGAAGTGGCAGCCTTTGATTAGGGCTACCAAACCCAACTCGAAGAAGATCCTTGCCTTCCTTGGATTCAATCCAGCTCCAGCTCCTTGTTCCTCGAAGCCGGAGGTCAAGTAGACCACTTGTCTCCATTGTTTTTACTTTTCTTTTGATGCTGTCGCCAAAGTAGCTTTGGCGACAACTACTCCACTAGTTCAATAGGAACCTTTTGTAATAGCCTTGTAAATACCTGTCCTTATTAATGAAAGACTATGTTGCCGAAGTATTGATATCGAAATTTTTCTTTTCAGTTGATTTTTGATGATGATAACATGGTGCCTTCTTCGACTGCTTTGCCTACTGCTTCTTACTCGAAAAAATCCTTCACTGATGAATTTGCGGGAGGTTCTTCGAGTGCTGCACAAAATGAAGATTTGAACGAACTCCGCCAACAGCTGCAGTCGATGAAAAAGCAGGCTCTCGTGATAATGGAACAATCTAGAAAGTCATCTGAGAGGGAAAAGGTTGCACTACACCAAGCTCAGGAAGCTATAGCTGCGAAAGAAGCTACAGTTGCTGAAGCTACGCAGGCTGCTTCCCGAGAAAATTCCATGTTTGAATTGATGGCTGAATCAAGTCTGGAAATGGCGGGTATGTTTCCTCAAACTTAACCTTCCTTTTTTTTCTTTGCATGTTGCCTATCTTTAACTCGTATGCTGCCGCCTGAATAGGTCCCTTTTTAGATGCCGATGCTGAAGATCAACGAGTTGACACCAGATCAAATTATCTTATTAACTTGGCACTTGATCATGGCATCCTTTTCTGGGCTACCCCTGAACGCACCCGACAAATCGTCAGATTTCAAGACCGCTCATGCCAAGTTCGCGAATTCCTCGACTTCTGCACCAAGACGTTGGCCATGGTTTACAACTCCATGTTTCCTCGTAATGTTCAGCCTAGGACCCTTCCGGAGCTAATGGACAAGTTCAAGGACTCGCACAAAATCCATGCTTTTGTGAGAGCTCAACTAGTAGCTGGTGCCAGGGTTACCCTCATCATGCTTCAGATCTGCCACTCAAAACTCGACATGACCAAGGTGGTTGAGAAAGGTCACACCCGGATGAAGCGACGGAAAGTGGCTGATGAAATAATTGATGATCTTCTCCGGATGGATGCCGACTTTTTTGCAGACGGCCATTACGCCGATTTTCTTGGTGCCTCCGCCGAAGAAGGCAAAGTCACTATTGACGATATACTAAGAAACAACTAGTTTTATTTCTTCGGTAGATAATTTCTTTGTCGAGAGGAACTATAACTATATTGTAGAACAAAGATATATATATATTTTTTAGCCCCCGAGTGTTTTGGTGGAGATTTTCTGTATTGTATTTGCGAGGTTGAACCAAGGCAAATATTTTATATATTGTATTTTGCGGGTATTAGCCCCCGAGCTTTTTGTTGATCACTATCTTGTATTGATTTGCGAGGTGCTTTGGACCAAGGCAAAACTATCTTTTTTGTAATTTGAAGAGCTATATTGTAATTGCTGGGCGTGAGCCCCCGAGTGTGTCGAAAAAGAAGATGTAAGTCATCAATATCTTTGCTATATTGCAGCACCGTGAGCCCGCCTCATTAAAAACCTTTCCAGCCCCACTCGGTGCCCTGAAAAGGAAAAGAGCGCGTCTGAAAGCTCGCGGGCGTTTCAGTACATTGTATTTTTACAGAGGAGGAACTATATTTCGACTCTAGGCGTAGAACCGCCTGAGTTGCGCCATGTTCCAGGGGTTTTGCTCGGCAACCCCTGTCTTCTTGTCCTTTATCCTGTATGCTCCTCCTTCGATTACTTCTGTGACGATGTAAGGGCCAAGCCACGGCGACTCGAGTTTCTCATGACTTTTTTGCGTGAGCCGAAGAACTAGGTCGCCCACCTGAAAGGATCTTGGTCGTAAACGTCGACTGTGGTAGTTCTTCAGGTCTTGCTGGTACTTGGTGACCCGTGATAACACTTCATCTCGAGCTTCATCAAGTGCATCGACATCGTCCTCCAATGCTTTTCTTGAAGCTTCCTCATCATACTCTGTAACTCTTGGAGAATCATGCTCTATTTCTATTGGCAATACTGCTTCTGCTCCATGGACCAGAAAAAATGGTGTTTCCTGTGTCGCCGTATTTGGTGTTGTTCGAATACTCCATAACACACTGGGCAACTCTTCAGGCCAAGTATGTCGAGCTTTTTCCAATGGTGCTAGTAAACGCTTCTTGATACCATTGCAGATAATGCCATTGGCTTTCTCGACTTGACCATTGGTTTGCGGGTGCGCAACTGATACAAAGTGTAGTTTGATGCCTACCTCTGCACAATATGCCTTGAATTCCTTGGATGTGAAGTTACTGCCATTGTCCGTGACGATGCTATGAGGTACTCCAAACCTGAAGACGATACTTTTCACGAACTTAACGACAGACGCTCCGTCCGGTGAATTTATCGGCTTCGCTTCTATCCACTGTGTAAACTTATCGACAGCGACGAGCATATACTCGTATCCTCCTGGCGAAGCTTTGTGTAGTTTTCCTACCATATCAAGGCCCCACTGAGCAAAAGGCCAAGACAGCGGTATTGACATCAGTTCTGCTGCCGGAGAGTGAGGTTTTGCGGCAAATCTCTAGCACGCATCGCAAGTACGGACTATTTCTTTCGCATCCTGGATTGCTGTCAACCAATAAAACCCTGCTCTGAAAACTTTGGCTGCTATAGCTCGACTGCTTGCGTGATGACCACAGATTCCTTCGTGCACATCCTTTAAGATCATCCTTCCTTCTTCGGGTGTGACGCACCTTTGTAACACCCCCAAAATACTTCGTTTGTACAGCTCCCCTTTCACCACAGTAAAGGCTTTGGATCGTCTGATAACTCGCCTTGCTTCAACTGGATCGCCGGGTATTTCCTTTCTTAGGATGTATGATATGTACACCTGCATCCATGGAATTTGCACCATCATTACTAGGTCCTGTTCCTCTTCTTCTTCTGGTATTTCCTTTGTAGCCCCCGAGGGTTTGTCATCCTTCTCCTTCTTCTTTGCTTTCTTCGGCTTTGTAGATCTCTCTGCTATCTCTTCCCAGAATACGCCTGGTGGAATCGCGAGACACTGCGACCCGATGTTTGCGAGAACATCGGCTTCATCGTTGCTTAGCCTGCTGATGTGATTTACCTCGCATCCATCAAACAACTTCTCGAGCTCATTGTACACTTTCTTGTATGCTACATACTATCATTGACTACATCACATTGGTTCATGACTTGCTGAGCCACCAATTGAGAGTCGCCAAATATTTTTAGTCGAGTTGCACCACAAGCCTTCGCCATCTTCATCCCATGTATGAGAGCTTCGTATTCTGCCTCATTGTTAGATGCGTTTGGAAACGTCATCCGTAAGACATACTTTAATTTGTCGCCTTCAGGTGATATTAGTATCACGCCTGCTCCAGCTCCCTCTAATCTCTTGGACCCGTCGAAGTTCATAGTCCAGGTTCTCGATAAATCCGGGGGTCCTGTATTTTGTAGCTCCATCCATTCTGCACTGAAATCTGGTAGAATTTGCGACTTTATTGCCTTTCTTTTTTTCATACATGATGTTCCGAGGGGAAAGTTCTATTCCCCAAAGGGAGACACGACCCGTAGCTTCTGGATTGTTTAGTATGTTGGATAAAGGAGCCTCATTGACCACAATTATCGGATGCGCCAAAAAATAGTGCCGCAATTTTCTTGCCATTGTAAACACTCCATATGCTAGCTTCTGGTATTGCGGGTATCGCTGTTTTGAAGGCGATAAAACTTCACTGATGAAGTATACCGGCCTCTGCACTCCATGGAGTTTTCCTTCCTCTTCCCTTTCGACGACAAGTGCCGTGCTGACCACCTGAGGTGTGGCTGTAATGTATAACAGGAGGGGTTCCTTCTCTTTAGGCGCCACCAAGATTGGTGGTGTCGAAATTGTGTGCTTGAGATCCTCGAAAGCTCTATCTTCCTCTTCGTTCCATTGGAACTTCTCTCCTTGTTTGATCAAAGCGTAGAACGGTAACGCCTTTTCTCCCAGCCTGGCGACGAATCTGCTTAAAGCTGCGACTCGCCCAGTTAGCTGTTGTATTTCTTTCAACTTTGTTGGCTTCCTCATTGTGACGATAGCTTGAATTTTTTCTCGATTAGCTTCAATCCCTCTTGCTGAGACTAGGAACCCGAGAAGTTCTCCTGCAGGGATGCCGAAAGAACACTTCGTCGGGTTCAATTTGAGGCAGAACTTGTCAAGGTTGTCGAAAGTTTCCTTTAGATCCTCGATCAAAGTTGTCCCCTTTTTTGATGTTATGACGACATCATCAATGTACACTTGTACGTTTTTCCCAATCTGTGTTGTCAAGCATTTCTGCATCATCCGCTGATATGTTGCTCCCGCGTTTTTCAAACCAAAAGGCATTGTTCTATAGCAAAACACGCCGTAAGGTGTTATAAACGCTGTCTTTACTTCATCTTCTTCTTTTAATCTAATCTGGTTGTAACCAGAATATGCATCCATGAAGGAAAGACGTTCACATCCTGCCGTGGAGTCGATGATTTGATCGATCCTTGGGAGGGGAAAGTGATCCTTTGGACAATGTTTATTGAGACACGTAAAGTCGACACACATGCGAAGGACTTTCGTGTTTTTCTTCGGAACCAGCACTGGGTTAGCTACCCATGTGGCTTCCGTATGTAGCTCTTTGATAAAACCAGCTTCTCTGAGTCGATCAATCTCTGATAGCATAGCTTTGCGGTTTGGTTCCGAAAAACGCCGCAAAGGTTGTTTAATTGGTCTCGCAATTGGATCCAAGTTTAAGTGGTGCTCGGCAAGTTCCCTGGGTACTCCTGGCATGTCAGCTGGACACCATGCGAAGATTTTCCAGTGCTCACGGAGGAACTCGACGAGCGCGCTTTCCTATGCGAGGTCCATATCTGTTGCGATGGACGTCGTTTTCTTTGGATCTGTCGGGTGAATCTGCACGTCCTTGGAATCTTTCGTAGTGTTAAAAGTTGGCTCCCTAAGAGGCCTTCCTACATCTGGCAACACATCATAATCAGTTGTGAGCCTTGACGCCATATACTCTGCCTGCATCCCAAAAGTTTCTGACAGTCGATGAAAATCTTTGTCGCACTTATCAGCTAACGCGAAACTTCCTTTAACTGTGATTGGTCCCTTAGGTCCTGGTAGCCTCCATAACAGGTACGTGTAGTGTGGTACCGCCATAAACCTGGCATATGCTGGTCGTCCCAACAGGGCGTGATAATGTGACGGGAAATCCACGACTTCAAACTCCAGTCTTTCTATCCTGTAATTTTCCCGGGTCCCAAACTGAACGTCGAGATTGATTTTCCCCAACGGATAACTTGGCTTTTCTGGTGTGATACCATGAAAACGTGTATCAATTGGTTTCAGATTTGCTAGGGATATGTTCATCTTTCTTAGTGTATCTGCGTACATAAGGTTTAGACTGCTGCCTCCATCTATGAATACTCGAGAAACGTCAAATCCTGCAATCACTGCTGGTAAGATAAGTGCTGACTGCCCTGGTTGAGGAACTTGCTGCGGGTGATCCGCAATTGTGAAGCCAATGTCCTGTCCCGACCAATTTAAGTATTCAATCGTCGGTGGAGGCATCTTCTCTGCCATGAATACTTGTCGCGAGATTACTTTCTGAGCTCTGTTGGACGGCCTGGCCTTCTGAATCATTGACACTGCACCGTTGGAATTGGGGTCGACATATGGAGGTGGGTGTGGTGCTGCCGCTATTCTGAGCTGATGTCGATTTTCGTCCGTAATTGCGGGAGGAGGTGGTAGGTGGATCTCACTCCTAGGTCCCTGGGGGTTTCTGTTTGTTGCTTGAGCATTGGCTTGCCCTGCGTACCTCAACATTGCTTGAAAATTTCGACAGTCCTTCTGTAGATGTCCTGACTGCCTCTTCCCATTATTGTCGACATAAAAATGCATCTAACATGGCCCGTTCATCATATCCTCGGGAGATACAAAAGGTCTCTGAAACCTTGGTCCACTATTTTGCCTGTTATTTCGGAAATCATCTCTATTATCTCCACGCTGCTCGTTGCCTCTTTGATAGTCGTCTCTATTGCTTCCTCCACTGTTTCCTCGAAAACCAGCCGATATTTGGCCAGGAGCATCGTAACTCGAGAACTGTCGAGAAAAATGTCGTCTATTTTGAAAATTTCGACTGCGGTCCTCCTCTGGCGACCTATGTCAGTTATTGTGAACAACATCTTCTCCATCTGCCCACCTGTTTGCTATCTCCATTAACGCTGATACTGTATTTGGGTTGGTTCTCCCCAAATCCTCGACGAAATCTCCCCGTCGAATTCCTGCCACGAATGCATCTATTGCTCTCTCGTCAGATATGTTCTCTGCCGAGTTTTTAATGATGTTCCATCTCTAGATGTACTTTCTCATTGACTCATCGTGCTTTTGTCGACACGACCTCAGCTCCTCTAGCGATGCGGGTTTCTTGCAGGTGGACCGGAAGTTCTTGACGAATATATCCTCAAAGTCATCCCAGCTATCTATGGAACCTGAAGGAAGCTTCTTTATCCAAGATCGTGCAGCTCCACTCAGGTGTACTTGAATGCTCTGCATAGCTGTTGCTCTGGTTCCGCCTATCAGCTTCACTGTCTCGAGATAATCGACTAGCCAATCCTCGGGATCTTGCAGGCCATCGAATTTTTTGAAATTATCGGGTAACTTAAACCCTGAAGGCACCCGAGTTTTTCGGACCCTCCTTGTAAAGCATGGTAACCCACACATATCTTCTTCGGCTATGTCTGGAGAATGCCGATGCTCCCTTCTATTTTGTCGTGCTCTGTCTACCCTTGCTTGAATTTCTGTGTCTCTTGCTCCGCTTGTTCTCTCGGGACCTGGTGCTGCAGTAGGTCGTGGACTATTTTGCCTTGCCGATCCTTCGGGAGGTGAATTTACAAACGCCGCTCCCATGGCTCCTACTCCTGCCATAGCCATATTGTACAGTGCTTCTCTTGGATCTCCGACAGGTGGTTTGGATGCGAGGATGAAGGCTTGCGTCGCCATGTACCCAGCTTCTGGCGTCTTAGGGATAATGTTCCCCCTCGTGTCTATCGACATAAAGGACATGTCTAGGTTTTGAACTAAATTCTCCCTCTCAGCTTCAGGTATGTTGTTTAGTCGAGACCTTGCCCGGTTGCGAGCTTCTCTGTGACTGCTTCCCGAAGTACCTGATTGGCGACTCAGCTCCGCTCTGCGCCTACTCGATGCTGATGCTGCTTCTTGCCTCTTGTCCAAGGCGATTTTCTATTTCTCGAGTTCTCGCCTGGTTCGTGCGAGCCTGTATTGATATGCTTGTAACTCCTCAGGTGTCGCTGTTACAGTCATCGGCTCTGTACCATTGATAGCTCTTTCGACTCGGTTCCATACTTCCTGCGGAAATCGCACCATCTCTCGCGTCCTCGTGCCTATATATTTTGTTCCTATACCTCGCGTGAGATCTGCAGGATCGACAAAATGATTTCCCGCCTCGTCGAAGTTCTCTGATGTCTCCTCCTGGGGTCGGCTTGTTTCTTCGATTGCGTAGATCTGATGATACTTTATTTTTTGTATTTTGTCAAGATTGGTCACACCGTCGTATAGACTGGCGAAGACCTTTCCGACAGTGATGGATTTGTCGATGAAGTCGAAACTGTCGACACTGTCAGAATCGCTGCCTATATTGGAGTCCGAAGACGACTCGAAGGACATGTCGCTGAAGATCTTGGCGAGTTTTTCACTTGCCCTGTGTTTGATGACATTTTGTCATGGTTTTATAAATAAATTAGATTTGAATCATAATTGCAAGTGTGTGCAAAATATCAACAAGGTGACCAGGCAAAAGAAAATGGCACAGAATTGTAGGCATGTACAAGAGAGAAATAGAGACTTTTTTTGGCCCAGGTGTGTACACATGAAAAAACACATACACGTGACAGCCAAGAGTTTGCATGCTATGATAATTTCAGTGGGAACCAATGTTGACAGGGGCAAATAAGTGCATATGATTTGATCGATTGGTTTTGGGTACTCACTAGCATGCATGTACACGCGCTGGCTCTGGCACGTGCACGCGTGGGAACCTGGCCGTTGAGTCGTTGACTGAGCTGGTTCAAGCGTATCTTTCAGTTTGGATCGATAAACATCAGCGGCAACGACTGAGTATCTGGAGGAGCTTTCGCCAAGCGCTGCGGAGAAGTAGTTCATCGACTGGCGGCGTAGAATTCCGCAAGGACTATTGCCACATGCCACTATATAAGGGACCTCACGTCAAGAGGGGAGGGGGAGATACTTTCCGGCCGCACGAAAACGGCAGAGCTGGATCAATGCCGCAGCAAATCGATCTACACCATCACACCACACAGAGCAAACTATCTACGAGCGATCCATTCACCTAATTGATCAACCCACCCGTACACATCAACAGCCCAAGCTGCATACGGCGAAAAGATCCCATGGCATACAGGTTTATTTGTGCCGGACGATCATCATCTCTAATGGCAACACGCGGTGTCGAGCCAAGCAGGTCATGGGTGGTGATTCTCATCCCCGACCATGGCTTCGAGCCATACAGGTTATGTGACGGGTGATCTCTATCTCCGATCACGGCTTTGAGCCAGCAGGTTATGTGGCGGACGATCTCTACCCCGATCACGGCTTTGAGCTAGCATGTTATGTGGCGGCCGATCTCTACACCGAGGATTAGAGCCAGCATATTATGCGGCGGACGACCTCGATCTACCTCGGCGAGGCTTCGAGCCAATAAGTTGTGTGACAAGTAATCATCCGCCCAGATCGCATGTCCTTACAGATTTTACGTGTAGTCCATGATGGTACACGCGGCTTCGTGTCACACAGGTTATGCAACAGATGACATCCCGGATCTCAGCTAGTCAGCTTTATGCCTTACAGATTTTACGTGTACCGATGATGGAACATGTAGCCTCGTGCCACACAGGTTATATGCCATACTGATTTTACGTGTATCTCTTGATGGGCACATTCAACTTGATGCAATACAGGTGTGATGAGTGATATTTATCTCCAATCACGGCTTCAAACCAGCGTGTTATCTAACGGGCAGTCATCATTTCCAAGCAAAGCAGGATATATGGAGCGCAGATGGAATTAATTCACATGCCTTGTCTTGTGAGATGAGACCCAGTTTAATAGCGACCGACGAGGCCGAACATTTACTTTAAAGCTATACAAGAACCTTTGGTCAATGAATCAAGACAACAAAAGTTTATGATCACAGATAAGGCCGAACGGAAAGCACAACAACATTTCGATAAATATTAGTCAGTGTAAACAAGATCATTGTAACATCCCATGTACAACTATTCTCATAATGGATTTGGCCTCCGGGTCACCGTGGTTTTTTCCCCAATATGGGTTTTCCACGTAAAACTTTGTGTCAAGTCTGCTCCAACCTTTCTATTCTCCATGTTGCGGATTTAACACAAGAGCTAGTATTGATGACAGCGTAATCGGAGGTATTTCATGGACCAAAGCTGGTCTATGGATGTAATTAACTGGAAAGTCTTTCGAGGCTCCAGGAATCAGGAATTTCACAATCGTCTTTGTCACATATATTCAGGCGCAAATATAGAAAATACATCTGAGATGGAAATCTTTAATTGTCAAGAATCGATAACATACAAGTTTCCCATTTCTATGTGTTTGCAACCATTTTCTTTGTATACAAATGTATACTGGCACGCCCGCAATTAAAATGCCAATGCAGATAAATTTAAATATTTATCTCGCTAAAACAGAAAATCCATGTTCTGTAGAGTCAATCCCGTGGCGACCATAATGGTGTCTGCCAATAGGATGACAAATATCATATGTAAACCTGCTGAGCCATGACGAAAATCCATGTCGTGGAGAGTCAATCCCATTGCGACCATAATGGTGCCAGCCAATAGGATGAAAATCCCATATGTAGACCTGCAAAGACATGACGAAAATCCATGTCGTGGCCAGGATGGTCCCAGCCAATAGGATGATACATCTCATATATGAACCTGTATTTTGGAAATACCACAACGGAAACCTATGTCCTGTAGAGTCAATCCCATTGCGACCGTAATGGTGCCAGCCAATAGGATGACAATTCTCATGTGTAAACCTACAAAGCCATGACTCCACAACGAAAATCCATGTCATGGAGAGTCAATTGTTGCGACCATAATGGTGCCAGCCAATAGGATGGTAGAGTTTGATGGCTATAGAAGTATTAATTTTAGGGTGTAGCGAAATATCATGCCACTATCCAAGAATATCCTGCGACCGTTTTTTAGTGAAGGTGTCATCTAGGTTTCTCATACTATATATGTACCATTCCCGTATTATTGAGGTGTGCGAAAGATCATGCCTCACCTCAAAGTAGTTTATCAGCTCTACTGCGATCGATTTGCTGCTACAATGCCAACCAATAGAGTTGAAAGGTTTCACAGTTCCACATGAACCGCGTTGGCATGCTTCACTGCTCCTTAAAATATCATATCATGGTGAAATATCATACCATTTCATTGTGTGGCAAAATAATACCACTGGATTGTATGGTGAAATATCATACCACCATTGCATTGTGTGGCGAAATAGTACCACCGAATTGTGTGGTGAAATAGTATACCACTGTATTGTGGCGAAATATCATACCACCATTGCATTGTGCGGCGAAATATCATACTGGTGCATTGTGGTGAAATATCATACCATTGTTCTGAAATACCCTGCGACTGTCTCTTAGTGATAGTGCCGGCCAGATTCTCGCACTATATATGTGACATTCGCTTACTATCAAGGTGTGCGTAAGATAATGCCTCACCTCAAAGTAATTTTATCGACTCTAGTGCAACCGCCTTGCTGCTGCGATGACACCAATTAATGGAGTTGAAAGGTTTCACGGTTCACATGGCACCAATTTTATAGAGTGGCAAATCAAACACCGGGTTGCCAATTCCGATGAGTATTTTGTATTTGGTGGAGACATAGAGATATTGTACCTGTACCGTCAGTGGATGCTGAAAATCCGATATTCAGTAAATCCATTCTTCAATGTATGCTCAACATGCTAACCTATATGTGTTATTGTGGGGAAGCACCCGACACATCGAATATTGGGCATTCACGTTGCCCTTTGCACCTGAACAGAGCCCCCCAATGGGAAGAAGGGAATTCCCGTGATAGAGTGGATTTGATATGCAAGGCTTGTTGCCATTGCTAGCCCTTAGAGATTCAGGCAGTCAGGAGCCAACTTCGTGTTTAGTTTACCAATAACTGTTTAAGGACTTGCTCCCTCTAATTGGAGAAGAAATATTTTCTCAACTTGAATTTGTCTTATCAATGAGACACCACAATGGAAGCTATTTTGCCCCTTTTGCAACATGTTATCAGCTCAAATTCTTGAGATATACCGGTCATACTCCCTTAGATAAAGTGGTGGTAATATGCTGAGCAGCTACATGTGCATTAATCATGCCAGCTAAATCTGCAAATTCAATGTTGTTGCATGGCTATTGTCAGTTTTGACACCCAGTAAGACTCCTGTAAAGATTACTTAGCACAACATTAACCCTGAGGAGTATTGTTGCAAATTCTGAGTGTGACCTGGCATATATCATAGACATATGCTTATAGCTCAAGAGGGCCTCGAAAATGGCAGGTCTTACCTGTTTTTTTTTTCTTTACATAAGGATTTCGTGTTTACAGCCCAGCTAACATCTTGCTAGTTCCTTTTCGATGCTTCTCCTTCTTTGGAGTGTACTCAGATATTGAAGATTCCTTTCAAAATTAGTTTGTGTGCTTCTGAGAATAATATGTCTTCAATATTAATCTCTCTCACTGCCTCATGTCACTGCCCCTGCCTTTCTTTTAAAAGAACATATACATTTTATATCTACCAATCATACCTCTTAGGCTTTTACATATAATTGGTATGATGGAGAGTATGTACCAACTCATCTGAATCTGTTTTGTACCTGAACAAGTTCGGAATCTCTAGGATAATGCTCCTTCGCAAAATTTCACCTGAGCATTTGTCACAAACTTTCTGCACCATTCAATTCAGAGTTGGATTACTGCATACATAGTTTTGCTGCATTACTATGTTCAGGGTTCAAAAGCAAATACTTGCATCTTTTATTGTGAGTTTGTTCGGTATAGTTGCCAAAAATACTCATGCAGCCAGGTTGAAATTATTTTCTCTGTCATTAGCAACAATATATTTCTACGTGACCACTGTGCCTTGTATCATGGACAAACAGAGACGTCAAATTAACCTGGATCTAAATATCTTGCAAATTATAACACCAGCATGCAGTACTATAAAAACATGGGATTCTCCATGATAGCAGGCTTGGTGTTCGCATGGCGTTATTTGGACGCACTGTCTGACCGCCAAATAGTCTAATAAATACATAAAAGGATCTCCTCCACAAACTCGTTCTTCTTCCATAAAAAACGCCTCTGATTCTGTAGATTTTGCAGAGGAACTCTATGCAATTCAAGCATACACATTGGGTGCAAACTTCCTGAGAATACTAAGCCATGTAGATTGATCCGTTTGGGCCAAAACTTTTGCAGATGCTTCCTGAATGAGTCATGTATACTCATAATCTTTACCCTCTATATATCATTATGAATCAGCATGTGTAGACCTGCCTCTGCTTTTGTTTAAATAATTTATCCAAGACTTTCCAGATGCCAAATGGACTGAAGATTTACAACACCTAGAGTGATGCGTCTTCTTCACCTGTGATCTATCTCAGGTCGAAACTGCGCCCGAAATAAATTCTGAACTGGTATGCTGCTAGCTTTGTCGGACGAAAACTGAACCAGGCATAGACTACGCCGTCAGCTGGTCATCTGGCTTAAACTAATAGACCATGTACTGGCCTTCTCTTCACTTTCCTGATCTTTTTATCAAGACACATGTCTAGAGTTGAGCAGGGTCCACTTTTGTCACTTGTTGCAAACAATGACTCCACAATATGTACACATACTATTTTCGATGATACATTGATTGGACAGTTAACTATTTTTTTGATAAAGGATTGGACAGTTAACTATACCACCTGCATGATAATCCCCTTGATCAACACCTGTATATCTGAATTTCGGCTGGTGAACCAACACATATTTCTGACCAACATATTTCTGGGAACTTGTCTAGCACCTACACACATGTATTAGGTAGGTGAACCAAGCCATTACCGAAAAACTGATCATCTTAGGTCGCCATGAAAGAACCTAGCGGTGACTATTTCTTCTTGTATTGTGTGTACAACAATAGTATGATGCGATCGATATGTTCGCCAGGTATGTGTGTCTGCATGGGAGAAGGAGCAGCTCTGCAGCGCTGATGCGTGTATGTGGAGAAAAGCAGAACCCTGGCCGTGTAGCGCTTGGTTAATTATATGATTTCTCGTAAAAACTCCTCATACTTTCCTCACGCCCTGCCCCTGCATGGTCATAACTCACCAAGAGGCACCAATTTTAAGCTGAGTTCCAGAGCATGATCCGATAAGAGCAAACCGACGTGGGCATTTGTTACATGCCATTGGATTGTCAATAAGTTGGGTGGTTGCCCTTGTCGAAGGCTGGCTACAGGATTGTGGATGAGCTTCACAATTGGAGTATATGACCAATGTCACATGTATTTGCAAGTAAAATTTTGCAACATTGATAGCCGCTCCAATATAATTTTAAGCTGGTAGTGCTGGCAAGACTGTTTATGAAGTGGCTGATTGTTGACCGAATAAATTGGCAGACGCCTGAATACAACTAATTCAGCTCGTCAGTACTTAGCACTCAATCATGTACTATTGACGATTGCCTACACTTTGCTAAAGCTGCGACCATCCCAGCTTGCTGAGGTTTGACACAACACGACCAAATAAATCTTCTTTTCTTGTATACTTTTCAGTTGAGCTTATCTTCGCTGATGCGGATAAACACTGATCCTGACATAACAAGTAAATCTCACCACTGTGATTTTGAATATTCATTAGACAGACGGCATCTTGAGGAATTCCGTGCCACAAAGACCTTCTAGCACCGTTTCGAGGACATAAGCACATGCCACATCACCAATGCCTGAGAACATATGAGGCGCTATCGACGACCACTGAAGCGCAGCGAAGATGGGAGGAGAATCATGTCCCACCGGGCGTGCCATTTGTTTTAGCGAGATAAATATTTAAATTTATCTGCATTGGCATTTTAATTGCGGGCGTGCCAGTATACATTTGTATACAAAGAAAATGGTTGCAAACACATAGAAATGGGAAACTTGTATGTTATCGATTCTTGACAATTAAAGATTTCCATCTCAGATGTATTTTCTATATTTGCGCCTGAATATATGTGACAAAGACGATTGTGAAATTCCTGATTCCTGGAGCCTCGAAAGACTTTCCAGTTAATTACATCCATAGACCAGCTTTGGTCCATGAAATACCTCCGATTACGCTGTCATCAATACTAGCTCTTGTGTTAAATCCGCAACATGGAGAATAGAAAGGTTGGAGCAGACTTGACACAAAGTTTTACGTGGAAAACCCATATTGGGGAAAAAACCACGGTGACCCGGAGGCCAAATCCATTATGAGAATAGTTGTACATGGGATGTTACAATGATCTTGTTTACACTGACTAATATTTATCGAAATGTTGTTGTGCTTTCCGTTCGGCCTTATCTGTGATCATAAACTTTTGTTGTCTTGATTCATTGACCAAAGGTTCTTGTATAGCTTTAAAGTAAATGTTCGGCCTCGTCGGTCGCTATTAAACTGGGTCTCATCTCACAAGACAAGGCATGTGAATTAATTCCATCTGCGCTCCATATATCCTGCTTTGCTTGGAAATGATGACTGCCCGTTAGATAACACGCTGGTTTGAAGCCGTGATTGGAGATAAATATCACTCATCACACCTGTATTGCATCAAGTTGAATGTGCCCATCAAGAGATACACGTAAAATCAGTATGGCATATAACCTGTGTGGCACGAGGCTACATGTTCCATCATCGGTACACGTAAAATCTGTAAGGCATAAAGCTGACTAGCTGAGATCCGGGATGTCATCTGTTGCATAACCTGTGTGACACGAAGCCGCGTGTACCATCATGGACTACACGTAAAATCTGTAAGGACATGCGATCTGGGCAGATGATTACTTGTCACACAACTTATTGGCTCGAAGCCTCGCCGAGGTAGATCGAGGTCGTCCGCCGCATAATATGCTGGCTCTAATCCTCGGTGTAGAGATCGGCCGCCACATAACATGCTAGCTCAAAGCCGTGATCGGGGTAGAGATCGTCCGCCACATAACCTGCTGGCTCAAAGCCGTGATCGGAGATAGAGATCACCCGTCACATAACCTGTATGGCTCGAAGCCATGGTCGGGGATGAGAATCACCACCCATGACCTGCTTGGCTCGACACCGCGTGTTGCCATTAGAGATGATGATCGTCCGGCACAAATAAACCTGTATGCCATGGGATCTTTTCGCCGTATGCAGCTTGGGCTGTTGATGTGTACGGGTGGGTTGATCAATTAGGTGAATGGATCGCTCGTAGATAGTTTGCTCTGTGTGGTGTGATGGTGTAGATCGATTTGCTGCGGCATTGATCCAGCTCTGCCGTTTTCGTGCGGCCGGAAAGTATCTCCCCCTCCCCTCTTGACGTGAGGTCCCTTATATAGTGGCATGTGGCAATAGTCCTTGCGGAATTCTACGCCGCCAGTCGATGAACTACTTCTCCGCAGCGCTTGGCGAAAGCTCCTCCAGATACTCAGTCGTTGCCGCTGATGTTTATCGATCCAAACTGAAAGATACGCTTGAACCAGCTCAGTCAACGACTCAACGGCCAGGTTCCCACGCGTGCACGTGCCAGAGCCAGCGCGTGTACATGCATGCTAGTGAGTACCCAAAACCAATCGATCAAATCATATGCACTTATTTGCCCCTGTCAACATTGGTTCCCACTGAAATTATCATAGCATGCAAACTCTTGGCTGTCACGTGTATGTGTTTTTTCATGTGTACACACCTGGGCCAAAAAAAGTCTCTATTTCTCTCTTGTACATGCCTACAATTCTGTGCCATTTTCTTTTGCCTGGTCACCTTGTTGATATTTTGCACACACTTGCAATTATGATTCAAATCTAATTTATTTATAAAACCATGACAAAATGTCATCAAACACCCTGGTACTGATGAAGCATGGCGATGAAGTCTCCTCGTCGCCTGACTCGATTGATGATGTCGAGCTCGAAAAATCGGGATCAACCGCTGATAATCCTGATGAGATCGGAATTTCGAGACGATACGCTCCTTCCTTCTCGACGCGAAAGTGGAACCTTCCGAACGTCATCTCCATGGGCTCCTCCAGATACGCATATGCATCCAAACGGGAGGGCGGGTGAGGAACAAAATCGACTAGACCAGTTTCGGTCTGTTTACCTCTGTCCATCGCGTTGCTTGAAGTTGATGAAGTCGACGATCTTGAACGTGCCATCGAGATCAGCTCCTTGACACCTCTAATTCCCACAGACGGCGCCAATTGACAAGGGATTAACTTATCAATGCCTACGTATTGTAGACTAGGGTTTAGTTGGAAGTAGAGGGCAAGTAGATCTCGAAGGTTTCAGCCGAAAAGTACTCGACGATTATGAAAACTAGGGTTGCGTGAAACAATGAATCGATTGATTTCTTTGTCCCTCGACTCCCCTTTATATAGGAGGTGGAGTCGAGGGATCCGTAATACACAGGTTACAGAGTCCGGGAGGGTTTCCAACCTGTCCCGTAAGATTACAGGTATGCGTCTCGTAATACAACTCTAACTTTCCTTAACACTAACTCGGGCTTCCGAATCTTCATATTCATCGAGTCGTGGGCCTTCAGCAAACCCCGGGTACTATCTTCGGCAGGCCCATTGGGGATTCCTATGTCACCAGTACTCTCGACTACTCGGTGGATTTATTTTCCCCGAATCGATGGACTTATATTCTTTGGCTCTGGACATATCTTCTCCCGATGCACTCTCGGGTCGGTGGATTCATCATCTGGAATATTCAATGGATACAATATTGACCCGATGTGCTCCCCTCGGGAGCACTGGAATCACTCGGGGGCTCCTGGATTATCTTTGAATTATTGAGTACTGGGATTCAAAGAAATATGAAGACTCCTTACACTATTACTTCCATCGGGAGCGCCGGTGTGCTGGAATTATTACTCCCTTCGGGAGCGCTAGTGGGCTGGAATTACTTGGGGACTCTTTGAAGATCGCCGGTGCGCTGGAATTCAAGCAAGATTTGAAGACTCTTTATACCTGAAGTTATCATCTAAAAGCCTCTGAAAATACGAGTGCTGCAATGGATGGTAATCAACAGGGACCTTGCTCTTTTCCTTTGCTATAGATGCCTCAAAGAGTGCCGCAAATAGCAAGGATCATGAAACAACGGGGACCTTGCTCTTTTCCTTTGCTATAGATGCCTCAAAGAGTGCCGCAGATAGCAAGGATCATAAAACAATGGGGACCTTGCTCTTTTCCTTTCCTATAGATGCCTCAAAGAGTGCCGCAGATAGCAAGGATCATAAAACAACGGGGACCTTGCTCTTTTCCTTTGCTATAGATGCCTCAAAGAGTGCCGCAAATAGCAAGGATCATGAAACAACAGGGACCTTGCTCTTTTCCTTTGCTATAGATGCCTCAAAGAGTGTCGCAGATAGCAATGATCATGAAACACGTACGAAAATGACCCACGCTCGATATTTTAAATTACAAAGGTATCAAAGAGCGACGAAGTCATTGGCAGATCTAGTGCCACCGATCTATTCGGGAGGTGCTGTCAAGACATGCATCGGTTGAAAGCAAAGTTGCACATACAACGGGTTTAGCAAGACCCGCAACACGAGCTGATCACTCAAATAATTTGCTGCCGATAAACTTACAAACAATGGCATCAACGATGCTCAAGGTGCATTAAGAATTGCCCCTTGAAATAAAAAAACAATGTGTCAACGGCACCTGAAGGAAACTATAGACATCGGGTTGCTCTACTTGATTCTACTCACGGTTGCAAGCATCAGTGCCCAGACTCGGGGGCTACTTCCATCGGGAGCGCTAGACACGCACCCGATAAAATCATCGGCTCCTCCTGGATATCATCCAAATCATCGGCTCCTCCTGGATATCATCTGAATTATCGGCTCCTCCTGGATATCACCCGAATTATCGGCTCCTCCAGGATATCACCCAAATCATCAGCTCCTCCTGGATATCATCCAAATCATCGGCTCCTCCTAGATATCATCTGAATTATCGACTCCTCTGGGATATCATCCGAATCATCGGCTCCTCTGTGACATCATCCAAATCGTCAACTCCTCTATCTATGACATCATCAGAGTCATCGACATCATGTTCTCGGAACTCGAAGACATGTACGGTATTCGACTCAGCATTTTTTACACTCTATACATAACTATTTCATATTCATTTACAGGCTCGGGGGCTACTCCCATCGGGAGCGCTGGTCACGCACCCGAGAAAAAATGGCAACCTCGCCAACAAAGAAGAATAAAGTTGAAGACGTCGGCATCAACAATCAAGATCTTCGATTAGTACAACTTGAGTCTATGCGTGGCTGCAAGCACCCGCCCATAGACTCGGGGGCTACTCCCATCGGGAGCGCTTCGCGCACCCGACAGAAAGCAACTTCGACTCTACATCAAGCACAAGATTCAACAGATGATCAAGACATTTGGCGAAAACAACTTTAGTCCCTGCCCGAAGCTTCACTTCGGCCAGACACTCGGGGGCTACTGACGTGGGCATAACCCTTCGGGTACTCGACATTGCCATACCCGGTGCAAACTATGAAGCTGGACCAGCACAAGGACTCGACAAGCTGGACCTGCGCGCGCCTCAACTTGGACTACAAGGAAAGAAGACTCCAATACGAATCCTACTAGGACTCTTGTAAACCCTAGCTTGGCTGATATATAGAGCCAGGCAGGGACACCCCTTGGGGACACGCATATTCAGAGACATAACCATAGAGGCGACACGCCTAGACACCGCAACCCACGGATTAGAACTAGACTAGATCCAACAACTCCGCCTATGGCGGCCCCTATACACATATATTCATATACTGGATTGCTAGCAGGACGTAGCGATCCTCCACCGCGGGGACGTGAACCTGGGTACGTCGTGTACCGCCTCGCTCCCGGAACTTCCGTCGCCACCTTTCTCTAAAACCAAAGCCCCTCGCGGTGGGCATTGCCGAGGAACCGCCTCGTCAACAAGTGAACCCATGAACCCCGATCCATTTTAAACCATAAGAAACACATTTCCAACAAAACTATCACACTTTTTTATTTTCTGCCATTTATTATTTCGAAAATACAAAAATAATTTATTCACTTGTAAACACACAAAACCCAAGAAACAACCATCCATTGATTTCCTTTATCTTACTTTCCTAATTTACTTTCTTTACTTTAATTTATTTATACTTCTATTTCATATTACTAATACGAAACCTTGTACTTGACAACCACACGGTGAAGTTGGGGACACAAGACAAAAACTTTGCTTTGCAGTTTGCTAGAAGAGGAAAAGAAGATAATCCATCAACCCCTTACCAATTCATAAGGAGATGGATATAAATCCTCGAGTCACCCTTGTGGGGAAAATAAGCTTATTACAACACTCTGCACTTGGAGTCCCAATGAGTTGGGACACACGGAGTTGTTGCCATCAGACCCCCTTCTTCCCCATTGAGTTGGTTGCTTCTCCTACTCTCTCTCTCTCTCTCTACTCCATTCTTGAATTTGATAAGCTTCCTCTCCCTCTAATCCCTCCATGATTATTGCTCATATTTGAGGAAAAGATAGAGGAGATTTAGATCTACATCCTAACCAATCAAATCCCTTTCTTTGTGAGTGAAATCCATTAGATCTAGATCTTAGAGATTTTTGTTGATCTCCTCATTTGTTATTCCTCTCTTATTCCCACAATAGGTTTAGTAGCTTTTTTGGATTTTGCGAGTGAAGGATTTGAGCATCTTACTGGTGTTCTTTCCATTACATTTGGTGCATCGGGTTGACTTCTCTGTGGTGATACGTGGAGGTGAAAGTTCGCGAGATATTCACTTTGGAAGCTTGTTCATCTTGGGTCTTTGGACCCTAGATGGCTTAGTGGTCTTTGTGGTGTTCTCGGGACCTCGAATTAGGTTGTGGAGATTCCTCAAGTGTGAGGCCTTTGTAGCGGTTTCTTGGGAGCCTCCAATTAAGTTGTGGAGTTTTCCCCAAGCTTTGTGCCGGTTCGGTGACCACCCTCAAGGTTCCATAGTGGATCGAGGACTTCCCTTTTGGTGGGAAGGCTTGAGAAGAATACGGTGAGGCCTTCGTGGTGTTGGGGAAGACTTTGTGCCTCCACACCGCTCCAACGGAGAGTAGCACTCGTAAGAGTGTAAACTTCGGGATACATCGCCGTCTCTGAGTCACCTCGGTTATTCCTATACCAGAGCTCTTTTCTTATGCAGTTCACTTTGTGATAGTCTTTGTGATTGAAGTTATATATCCTGCTATCATATATTTTCTTTGTCTTGTTTAACATAAGCCGTTGGTGCACATGGGTGAACCGTAGTATTTATAGGTTTTGTGCATGACAAATTAAACACTAGTTTTATTCCGTACTTGTTAAGGCAATATCGTGGAAATTTTTAACCGTCTATTCACCCCCTCCCTCTAGGCGGCATCCATGTCCTCTCAATAGCCACCTGGAGGGCTTCCTCCACCGCCATTGGCGGGTAACGACCAGACTCTGTAGCAGGGACATGCGAGGCCCCCCGGCACGACTTGGCCCAGCTTGGGCTCATAAAGTCTCCATCGTCGTGTTGCAACAAACATGCCACCCTCTTGCTTGTCTCAGCTTTCGGTTTTTCTATGTCTAAGTCCGATGAATTTACGAGTTTGATCCCAAGAAGTTGGGCGAAAATCATGTTGTTGGCTGTGAGAATCTTTATTCGATAATGGTTATTGAATGTGAACAACTCACTCTAAACAACTGAGTAGCTAAGAGCATCTCCAGTCACGTCCCCCAAACCGTCCACCAAAGCGATTTGGGGTGCGCCAGACAAAAAAATGTTCCCAGCCGCGTCCCCCAAACACGTTTTTGTCCGGCGTGGCCCGATACGGTGTCCGACGCCCCGAGGCCGTCCCCGCTACACAGGGGACGCTCCAGACACGCCGAACACACCGAAAAGCAAGGGGGGGAGTGGCGGGGCCGATGCGTCAACAACACATTCAAGTTTGGACCTAACCGTCGCCTACCTTGCGGCGGAAGTTATTCACGCGCAGTGACACATGACCGAAGCGTCGCAACTTTGCCTTAGTGGCGACGGAGAGGAGGCGAGACGTCTCGTTGGTGCTGCGCAGCCTCCACGAGTCGCCGGCATTCGCACGCCACCGCGCGTTCCCGCGTTTTCTTCCCACCGTTTCTAGCCTCTTCCCGCGCTTTCTTCCCAACGCCGGCGTCTATAAAAGGCCCTCCCAGCTCAATGGCAGCCACCACAGCCACCAACACCCCTTTCTCCGCCACAAGCCCTCGTCGCTCCACTGCCGTCTCCTCCACCACCACTGCGCAATGATGAAATGCCCCGGCGATGGCCAGTTACCTCCACCGCTGTATCCTCCACCACCACCTCCACCACCAGATTCGCAGTTCGACATCTCCACCGCCGCCCAGGAAGAGCGGCGACGGCGCGGGGCGGAGATTTGGCGTGAAGGGTGGTGGCAGCGGCGGGAGGCACTCGAGCATCAGGCCCATCAGCAGCGTGAGGCAGCGGCATCAGCGGGAGACCCCGCAGATGACGAGAACGCGGCGTGGGAGGAGGAGGCGCTGGCGGACACCATTGCGTCGTTCGACGCCGCCACGGCAGAAGAGGCGTGGCGGCGCCGGACGGAGGAGATTGTCCAGCGGTGGTCTTATGAGCGCCATCGCCAGCGCGAGGAGCAGGAGGCGCAGTACCGTGAATGGCGGGAGGCGATCGAGCGCCGGTGGTGGGAGTCGATGGAGCGCCAGCAGCAACTGGCGGCGGAGGAGCGTCAGCAGCGGGAGGTGGCGCTGGCGCCAACGGAGGTGGCCATATGCGTTGGCGGCGCGCCTGGAGGCGCGAATGGAGGAGGAGGAGGAGATGGAGGCCGAGGCGGAGGAGGAGGAGATGGAGCAGGAGGACGACGACTTCGAGTGGTCCGACGATGACGGGCCACACCCGGACGAGACGGCCGATTAGCTACGCGCGCTCGTCGAGTCCTTCGAGTCGAAGAAGAAGCTCCAGGACGCTGCCCGTGCCCGCGAAGAGGCGCAGATTCACCGCGCCGTCGAGCTTTCCCTCTAGACGGCGCAACAGGGGAGGGCAGGCGACGACACGCTGCTGGAGCAGCGGCGTCTGGCCACCGCCCTACGCATGGAGAGGCGGCGCGCGCAGCAGGAGCTGCGGCAGAAGGGAGGCGATGACGGGGAAGGACCGTCGAACGCACCACCGGGCGGTCAGTAGGCTAGGGTTTACATGAAATCTAGCCGTTTTCATTCAAACTTTGTAATATATAATCAAATTTGAATGAAAACCTTTATTTTCATGCACTAAATGTTCATTTGGGGACGGCGCTTAGGGGACGCGACTGGGGAGCAACGTTCCCCAAACACGGCACGAACAAAACACATCCCCAAACGCTCAATCCGGTGCCGTTTGGGGGGCGATTTGGGGGGCGATTTGGGGGACGCGACTGGAGATGCTCTAAGCATGGGCTCCACGCAAGCGAACCATGCATCCAGATGGACCTGCTTGATAGCTCTGTATATTTGAAGTATTTGAGAATACTGCAATTTCTAGAAATACTGCAGTTTAAAATAATTTGAGGTGTTTGGTTTGGGCTAATACTTCAATTTTAGAAACTGTAGTATTACTAAAACTGTGTTTTTTTAAGTATTGGAAAAAGAGGTCCGAACCTCTTTTTCTTAAGTGAGAAACGAGAAAAACAAAGTATAACCCATCACTCGCTATTCCAATCCGCCATCACGTCACCGCACGAATGTGCTCTCTCTCGCCAACGGTATCCTGTAGAAGCTCCAGATCAAGAAGATGTATCGGCTTAGAGCATTTTCAGCCGTCTTCTCGGCTCTCACGATCTCTTTTATTTTCATCCGATGGACGAAAACGGTTCAGTTGTGCCCCCGGATCCTCGTTTTCGCCTGGATTTCGGTTTTCATCCATCCGGCGAGCCCAGATCATCCCCGACCTCCCGTGGAGCGCTCGAGGAGTCCGGAGGAAACGAAAGCGCGGGAAACGTCGAGAAACTTCTCGCGCGGCTGGTGGCCCCGACTTGTTGGCGAGAAAGGCCAATCGTCTTCCGCGCGCTGCAAAAGCCTGCCGCCGGTTAGTCTTCACCGGACGCGTAGCTTCTACGCTGCGAGGTAATGCTGTCGCCTCGGATTCACGCGCGGCCCCCTCTATTTATCGTGGAACTACCGCGTCTGGCCGCATTCAGCACAACCGTCTCCCTTCTCTCCCCAGCCTTGTCTTCTCTCCCCAGTCCTCCTCCAGCGAGCAATGATGGGCCACAGCGAAGGCGTGGCGAACAACGGCTTCGGTCGGCGTTCTCTACACCAGTGGGAGGCGGGACTTCTGCACATGGCGGGCTACCTGGCGCCACCGGACTTCTGCGCGCCCGGAGGATGGCGCGTGAGCGCGGGGGGACATCCCGATCCCGCCGCTTCCGGTGGGAGGCGACGCGCTCGACGCCGCGATCGACGCTGTGCGGGTCACCCTCAGCGAGGAGCAGCGCGCGGAGGAGTGATACGTCTCAAACGTATCTATAATTTCTTATGTTCCATTCTAGTTTTATGACAATACTCACATGTTTTATATACACTTTATATCATTTATACGCATTTTCCGGCACTAACCTATTAACAAGATGCCGAAGCGCCAGTTCCAGTTTTCTGCTGTTTTTGGTTTCAGAAATCCTACACAAGAAATATTCTCGGAATTGGACGAAACAAAAGCCCACGGTTTTATTTTCCACGGAGCTTTCAAGAACACCGAAGGAGAGACGAAGAGGGGCCAAGGTGGCCCCACACCACAAGGCGGCGCGAGAGGTGGGGCGCGCCCCCCTATGGGTTGGGCCCCTCGGCCGCCTCCCGACTCTGCCCTTTCGCATATTTATTCCCTCCGTCGCGAAAACCCTATTACCGAGAGCCACGATACGAGAAAAGTTCCAGAGACGCCGTCGCCGCCAATCCCATCTCGGGGGATTCAGGAGATCGCCTCCGGCACCCTGCCGGAGAGTGGAATCATCACCCGGAGGACTCTACATCACCATGATCGCCTCCAGACTGATGTGTGAGTAGTTCATCCTTGGACTATGGGTCCATAGCAGTAGCTAGATGGTTGTCTTCTCCTCTTGTGCTATCATGTTAGATCTTGTGAGCTGCCTATCATGATCAAGATCATCTATTTGTAATGCTACATGTTGTGTTTGTTGGGATCCGATGAATATGGAATACTATGTAAAGTTGATTATCAATCTATCATATATGTGTTGTTTATGATCTTGCATGCTCTCCGTTGCTAGTAGAGGCTCTGCCAAGTTGATACCTGTGACTCCAAGAGGGAGTATTTATGCTCGATAGTGGGTTCATGTCTCCATTGAATCTGTGACCGTGACAGAAAGTTCTAAGGTTGTGAATGTGTTGTTACCACTAGGGATAAAACATCAATGCATTGTCTAAGGATATTTGTGTTGATTACATTACGCACCATACTTAATGCAATTGTCTGTTGTTTGCAACTTAATACTGGAAGGGGTGCGGATGCTAACCCGAAGGTGGACTTTTTATGCATAGATGCATGCTGGATAGCGGTCTATGTTATTTCTCGTAATGCCCTAAGTAAATCTCATATTAGTCATCATGATATGTATGTGCATTGTTATGCCTTCTCTATTTGTCAATTGCCCAACTGTAATTTGTTCACCCAACATGCTATTTATCTTATTGGAGAGACACCACTAGTGAACTGTGGACCCCAGTCCATTCTTTTACATCTGAAATACAATCTACTGCAATCATTGTTCTCTACTGTTCTTTGCAAACAAACATCATTCTCCACACCATACGATTAATCCTTTGTTTACAACAAGCCGGTGAGATTGACAACCTCACTGTTAAGTTGGGGCAAAGTATTTTGATTGTGTTGTGCAGGTTCCACGTTAGCGCCGGAATCCCTGGTGTTGCGCCGCACTATTCTCCTCCACCAACAACCTTCACGTGGCCTTCATCTCCTACTGGTTCGATAACCTTGGTTTCTTACTGAGGGAAAACTTGTTGTTGTACACATCACACCTTCCTCTTGGGGTTCCCAACGGACGTGTGCTTTACGCGTCATCAAGCTCTTTTTCTGGCGCCGTTGCCGGGGAGATCAAGACACGCTGCAAGGGGAGTCTCCCACATCCAATCTCTTTACTTTGTTATTGTCTTGCTTTACTTTACTTTATTTTCTGCTTTGTTTGTTTTCTTTATATCAAAAATACAAAAAATAGTTACTTGCATTTACTTTACTTTATTTAGTTTGCTTTACTTATTTTTATTGCTGTTAAAATGAATACTCGTGAGAACACCAAGTTGTGTGATTTCACTAGCACCAATAATAATGATTTTATATGCACTCCTATTGCTCCACCTGCTACTACAACAGAATTTTATGAAATTAAACCTGCTTTACTAAATATTGTTATGAGAGAGCAATTTTCTGGTGTTAGTACTGATGATGCTGCTGCCCATCTTAATAAATTTGTTGAACTTTGTGAAATGCAAAAGTATAAGGATGTAGATGGTGACATTATAAAACTGAAATTGATTCCTTTCTCCCTAAGAGGAAGAGCTAAAGATTGGTTGCTATCTTTGCCTAAAAATAGTATTGATTCATGGACTAAATGTAAGGATGCTTTCATTGGTAGATATTATCCTCCCGCTAAAATTATATCTTTGAGAAGTAGCATAATGAATTTTAAGCAATTGGATAATGAGCATGTTGCCCAAGCATGGGAAAGAATGAAATCTTTGGTAAATAATTGCCCTACCCATGGACTGACTACGTGTATGATCATCCAAACCTTTTATGCAGGACTGAATTTTTCTTCGAGGAACCTATTGGATTCAGCTGCTGGAGGTAATTTTATGTCCATCACTTTGGGTGCCGCAACAAAACTTCTTGATGATATGATGATCAATTACTCTGAATGGCACACTGAAAGGACTCCAGAAGGTAAGAAGGTAAATTCTATTGAAGAAACCTCCGCCTTGAGTGATAAGATTGATGTTATTATGTCTATGCTTGTTAATGGTAGATCTAATGTTGATCCTAATAATGTTCCTTTAGCTTCATTGGTTGCTCAAGAAGAGCATGTTGATGTGAACTTCATTAAAAATAGTAATTTCAACAACAACGCTTATAGGAATAATTCTGGTAACAACTATAGGCCATATCCTTCTAATAATGGTAATGGTTATGGTAAATCTAATGGTAATTCTTACAAAAATAATAGGAGTGTACCCTCTAGTCTTGAAGTCATGCTTAAATAATTTATTAGTACACAAACTGATTTTAACAAATCTGTTGAAGAAAAGCTTGGTAAAATTGATGTTCTTGCTTCTAAGGTTGATAGTTGATACGTCTCCAACGTATCTATAATTTCTTATGTTCCATGCTACTTTTATGATGATACACACATGTTTTATACATACTTTATGTCATTATTATGCATTTTCCGGAACTAACCTATTGACAAGATGCCGAAGTGCCAGTTCCTGTTTTCTGCTGTTTTTGGTTTCAGAAATCCTAGTAAGGAAATATTCTCGGAATTGGACGAAATCAACGCCCAGCATCTTATTTTTCCCGGAAGGTTCCAGAGCACCGAAGAAGGGCTAGAGAGGAACCAGGGGGCCCACACGCCAGGGCGGCGCGGCCAAGGCCCTGGGCGCGCCCCCCTATGGTGTGGCCCCACAAGGGCCCCTCCGAGGCTGCCCTTCCGCCTACTTAAGGACTCCGTCGCGAAAACCCTAGGAGAATAAGCCACGATACGAGAAAAGTTCCAGAGCAGCCGCCATCGCAAAGCCAAGATTCGGGGGACAGAAGTCTCTGTTCCGGCACGCCGCCGGGACGGGGAAGTGCCCCCAGAAGGCATCTCCATCGACACCACCGCCATCTTCATCGCCGCTGCTGTCTCCTATGATGAGGAGGGAGTAGTTCTCCCCCGAGGCTGAGGGCTCTACCGTAGCTATGTGGTTCATCTCTCTCTTTGTGATCTATTGAATATCATCTATGTGCTACTCTAGTGATGTTATTAAAGTAGTCTATTCCTCCTCCATGATGTAATGTTGACAGTGTGTGCATCATGTAGAACTTGGTATAAGCTATGATTGTGATCTCTTGTAGATTATGAAGTTAACTATTACTGTGATAGTATTGATGCGATCTATTCCCCCTTTCATAGCCTGATGTTGACAGTGTGCATGCTATGTTAGTACTCGTTATAATTGCAATGGTCTATCATGCACTCTGAGGTTACTTAAATATGAACTCCGGATGTTGTGGAGCTTGTTAACTCCGGCATTGAGGTGCTCTTGTAGCCCTACACAATGAATGGTGTTTGTTATCCAACAAGAGAGTGTAGATTAGTTTCAGTTATGTGATCAATGTTGAGAGTGTCCACTAGTGAAAGTATGATCCCTAGGCCTTGTTTCCACACATCGAATCTCCGTTTATTTACTGTTCCATTGCATGTTTAGTCGCTGCCATATTTATTTCAGATTGCTATTACCACTCATATCCATCCATATTACTTGTATTTCACTATCTCTTTGCCGAACTAGTGCACCTATACATCTGACAAGTGTATTAGGTGTGTTGGGGACACAAGAGACTTCTTGTATCATGATTGCAGGGTTGCTTGAGAGGGATATCTTTGACCTCTACCTCCCTGAGTTCGATAAACCTTGGGTGATTCACTTAAGGGAAACTTGCTGCTGTTCTACAAACCTCTGCTCTTGGAGGCCCAACACTGTCTACAGGAATAGAAGCGTGCGTAGACATCAAGCTATTTTCTGGCGCCGTTGCCGGGGAGGTAAGGTAAAAGGTATTCACATCGTCCGACTACTAAGCTATTTCCTAGCACTGTTGCCGGTGTGTGAGTGTGATACGTCCAAAACGTATCTACTTTCCCGAACACTTTTGCTATTGTTTTGCCTCTAATTTGTGTATTTTGGATGCAACTAACACGGACTAACGCTGTTTTCAGCAGAACTGTTCTGGTGTCTCGTTTTTGTGCAGAAATCCAACTTTTAGGAAAATCCTCGAAATTTATGCGAAAGGTCCTATTTTCCAGAAGACTGACGGAGCCAGAAGGGCAAGCCAGGTGGAGGCCCGAGGGCCCCACACCCTAGGGCGGCGCGGCCCAGGAGGGGGGCGCGCGGCCCTAGCGTGTGGCCCCCTCGGCCGGCCTCCGACGCCCTCCTTTGGACTACTTAACGCCTTCGACCTAAAAACGCACGGGGAGAAGTCGAAGTCGCCAGAAACCCTCTAGAACGCCGCCACATCGCGAAACTCCGTCTCGGGGACCAGAAGTCTCTGTTCTGGCACTCCGCCGGGACGGGGAATTGGAGGAGATCATCACCGCCATCACCACCGACGCCTCTCCATCGACCAGCAATGTTTCCCCCATCCATGTGTGAGTAATTCCCCCGCTGTAGGCTAAAGGGGATGGTAGGGATTGGATGAGATTGGTCATGTAATAGCATAAGATTGTTAGGGCATAGTGCCTAGTGTCCGTAATTGGTACTTTGATGATATTGTTGCAACTTGTTATGCTTAATGCTTGTCACTAGGGCCCGAGTGTCATGATCTCAGATCTGAACATGTTATTATTTCATCATGATATGCATTGTTTTATGATCTTACCTGCAAGTTGTATACACATGTCGCTGTCCGGAACCAAAGGCCCCGAAGTGACAGAAATCGGGACAACCGGAGGGGATGACGGTGATGTGAGGATCACATGTGTTCACGGAGTGTTAATGCTTTGCTCCGGTACTCTATTAAAAGGAGTACCTTAATTTCCAGTAGATTCCCTAGAGGCCCGGCTGCCACAGGCTGGTAGGACAAAAGATGTTGTGCAAGTTTCTCATTGCGAGCACGTACGACTAAATATGGAACACATGCCTATGGATTGCTTTGTACTTGGACACCGTTTTATTATTATCTGCAAATGCCCTGCTTGATTGTTACATGAGTTTCTCTCATCCATGCAACGCCCGTCATCCATCCCTGTGCCTACAGTATTTTAATCCTGCTGTTTACTAAAATCACTACTGTTGTCTCTGTTACTCTGCTGCTGTTATTTCACTACTGCTACTGCTATAAAACTGTTACTACTGATAAACTCTTGCGAGCAAGTCTGTTTCCAGGTGCAGCTGAATTGACAACTCCGCTGTTAAGGCTTTCAAGTATTCTTTGTCTCCCCTTGTGTCGAATCAATAAATTGGGTTTTACTTCCCGCGAAGACTGTTGCGATCCCCTATACTTATGGGTCATCAAGACTATTTTCTGGCGCCGTTGCCGGGGAGCATAGCTTTATTTGGAAGTTCACTTGGATTGATATTGTTCGCCGCAAATTCTCCATCATGGGTAAATCTCGCGATCCTAAAGTCGCCATATTACCATCCACTACAAGAAAAGGTACAACTCTGAGTACCTCAGCTGCTCTTGATTCACCATCTGTGATAAGTCAACTTGTTTCACCGCCGCAAGCTTCACTTGCTGGTACTTCTGCTGAATCTGAAAACTCTTATAATATTGATAATGTTTCTGCTGTGCTTGATGATAGTGGTTCATTGGGATCTTTTCTAGATGCTACAATTGCTAGGTCTAGACAAATTGAAAATACTGAAACTCCTAATGCTACTACACCTGTTAGTTCACCTGAGTCTGTTGATTATTCTAGTGATGATCCTGATGAGGATTATGTGGAGCTTAATGATGATTTTATTGATAAATGCAATTCTATTACTGATGCAAGTAAAATTAAAAAGTTTCTTGCGCAACATACTGTTAGATATAAGTTATCTCCTGATCCTAAATTTGCCACATCTCCTATAAACATTAAGGATAAAGATTATGATTTTTCTCTTGATCTATCTCATATAGCTATTGTGGAGAAAACACCCTTTTGTGGTACTGAAAAAGAAAGTGTTGTAGAACATATGAATGAACTTTCTTCTATGAGTAGCTTGTTTTCTGATGATGTCAAGATGCGTACTTATTTTGTTGCTAAAATTTTTCCTTTCTCATTAAAGGATGATGCTAAAACTTGGTATAATAATTTGCCTCCTGGTTCTATTAAAAGTCCAGGTGATTTGCTTAATGTTTTCTTTCGGAAATACTTTCCTGCTAGTGCTCAACATGCTGCTTTACAGAAAATTTATAGATTTGACCAGGAAGATGGAGAGAAATTGCCTGAAGCTTGGGCAAGATTTTGTTCTCTTATCAGAGCTCGACCTGGACATGATTTGGAAAAGCATGATTTACTTGATATATTCTATAGTGGACTAACCATTGAGTCTAGAGCATATTTGGATAGTTGTGTGATGACCCACAAGTATAGGGGATCGCAACAGTCTTCGAGGGAAGTAAAACCCAATTTATTGATTCGACACAAGGGGAGACAAAGAACACTTGGAAGCCTTAACAGCGGAGTTGTCAATTCAGCTGCACCTGGAAACAGACTTGCTCGCAAGAGTTTATCAGTAGTAACAGTTTTATAGCAAAAGTAGTGAAATAACAGCAGCAGAGTAACAAAGACAGCAGTAGTGATTTTAGTAAACAGCAGGATTAAAATACTGTAGGCACGGGGACGGATGACGGGCGTTGCATGGATGATAGAAACTCATGTAACAATCATAGCAGGGCATTTGCAGATAATAATAAAACGGTGTCCAAGTACAAAGCAATCAATAGGCATGTGTTCCATATATAGTCGTGCGTGCTCGCAATGAGAAACTTGCACAACATCTTTTATCCTACCAGCCGGTGGCAGCCGGGCCTCAAGGGAAACTACTGGATATTAAGGTACTCCTTTTAATAGAGTACCGGAGCAAAGCATTAACACTCCGTGAACACATGTGATCCTCACATCGCTACCATTCCCTCCGGTTGTCCCGATTTCTGTCACTTCGGGGCCATCGGTTCCGGACAGCGACATGTGTATACAACTTGCAGGTAAGACCATAAACAATGAATATCTTGATGAAACAATAACATGTTCAGATCTGAGATCATGGCACTCGGGCCCTAGTGACAAGCATTAAGCATAACAAGTTGCAACAATATCATCAAAGTACCAATTACGGACACTAGGCACTATGCCCTAACAATCTTATGCTATTACATGACCAATCTCATCCAATCCCTACCATCCCCTTCGGCCTACAGCGGGGGAATTACTCACACATGGATGGGGGAAACATGGCTGGTTGATGTAGAGGCGTTGGCGGTGATGGCGACGATGATCTCCTCCAATTCCCCGTCCCGGTGGAGTGCCAGAACGGAGACTTCTGGCTCCCGCGACGGAGTTTCGCGATGTGGCGGCGTTCTGGAGGGTTTACGCGACCGACTTCTCCTGTGCGTTTTTAGGTCGAGGCCGATAAATAGTCCGAAGGAGGGCGTCGGAGGCCGGCCGAGGGGGCCACACCACAGGGCCGCGCGGGCCCCCCCTGGGCCGCGCCGCCCTATGGTGTGGGGCCCTCGGGCCTCCACCTGAGTTGTCCTTCTGGCTCCGTCAGTTTTCTGGGAAAATAGGGCCTTCTGCATAAATTCCGAGGATTTTCCCGAAAGTTGGATTTCTGCACAAAAACGAGATACCAGAACAGTTCTGCTGAAAACAGCGTTAGTCCGTGTTAGTTGCATCCAAAATACACAAATTAGAGGCAAAACAATAGCAAAAGTGTTCGGGAAAGTAGATACGTTTTGGACGTATCAACTCCCCCCAAGCTTAGCTTATTGCTTGTCCTCAAGCAATTCAGTTAACAACTGAGCGATAAAAGAACTTTCACGAACACATTTGCTCATATGATGTATATATTCTCATGCTATGGCTAATACTTAAGCAGTTCATAATGAGATATATGCAAATAAGATCATCTAAAAGCTATGTCAATCATGAAGAGGTACCAACAATTAATAATAAGCATCATGAATCATGTATATAAGCAGGATTGCAATGTTCATAAGAGAGTATGATAAAGTGGTATCTCGCTTGCCTGTGTTTGACTGGCAAAACATAAATGCCCGGGCACCTTTGGAGTTCATAGAAAGACTAGAAGTAGTGATTGTCAAAGATAAAAGCATCAAAGTTATACCACAATCAATCATATTTTGAGACAAGCATATTATACTAAGAATGACAGTTGTGCTCTCAAGATAGTGCTCAAAGAAATAATGGAGACACAACATAAAAGTAAAAGATTGACCCTTCGCAGAGGGAAGCAGGGATTAACATGCGCTAGAGCTTTTCATTTTTATGAAGACAGGAGTAAAATTATTTTGAGAGGTGTTTGTTGTTGTCAACGAATGGTAATGGGTACACTAACTACCTCGCCAACCGGACTTTCAAGAGCGGCTCCCATGAATTATTTGCATATTTATGTGGCACTCCTTCCAACCTTTCTTACACAAACCATGGCTAACCGAATCCTCGGGTGCCTGCCAACAATCTCATACCATGAAGGAGTGCCTTTTTATTTTAGTTTTATTATGATGATGACACTCCCCCCAACCTTTGCTTACACAAGCCATGGCTAACCGAATCCTTCGGGTGCCGTCCAACAATCACAAACCATGGAGGAGTGTCTATTTAAGTTAATTAATTCGGGACTGGGAATCCCATTGCCAGCTCTTTTTGCAAAATTATTGGATAAGCGGATGTGCCACTAGTCCATATGAGAGTCCGTCAAAAGTAAATGACAAGGTTGAAAGCTAAACACCACATACTTCCTCATGAGCTATGAAACATAAACACAAATTGAGAAGCATTTTGAAGGTTTTAAAGGTAGCGCATGAGAATTTACTTGGAATGGTTTGAAATGCCATGCATAAGTATTTATGGTGGACACTCTGGAATAACTTGGTTTTCATGTGTTTGGAAGCACGAGCAGCGTTCCCGCTCAGTACAAGTGAAGGCTAGCAATAGACTAGGGAGCGACAAATCAAGAGAGCAGTAACTGTCATAATCATGCTTGCGGCAAAATAAATTAACGGAGGCATAAAAGTGATACAAGAACTCTGAAGCAATATAGATCATCGAGGCTTAATTGACTTTTTGTTCAGTCATATGCATGCGTGAGCATGTGCCAAGTCGATATAAATGAATTATTCAGAGGAGGATACCACAATGCCATACTTACTTATGAATAAAACAATGCAAGCAAACATCCATGACATGCTACTCATATTAATAGATTGGAGCTAAACATGAGAGATCATAAACTACTAGACTTTCTCAAATAACATATACCTCACATGAACCAACTAAGCATGCTCACATGGATGAGTATATGTACAAAAATGAAAACAAATAGAGTTCATACCAGCCTCTCACCACAATCAGATCGTCGTAGATCATCATTATTGCCTTTTCACTTGTGCAGCTTGGATAATATGAAATGAAAACCACGCTCCAGCCACCGAAGACCATTGAACTCATAAAGAACTTTACAAACCAAAGAAGAACAGCAAATATTTTTGGTGTTTTCGAATTAGAAACAAGAACAAAAGGAAACAAACAAACAAAGCAAAATCTTTTTGGGTTTTCTTATAGCAAACTAGCAATAGCAAATAAAGCGAAACAAATGCAAGAAACCAAAGCAAACAAATGGTGAAGAGAAACAACAGAAATATTTTTGGTCTTTTTGTGTTTTGGGAAGGAAATAAAACAAAAACAAGAAATAGCAAACTAGAAGAAACACAGAACAGCAGGACGACAGAAATCTGCCAAAACCTGACAGCAGTACAGAAATCGATTTTTACAAAAATCTTAAGTTGCTCAGCTCGAAAAGTGTTCAACTAATGAAAGTTATATAACAACCTGGGGAACCTGCACAAAAATTGGCAGCTCAAAATGACGCTCTGCCTATTTTTGAGAATTTTTACGGTAACATTCCAGAATCTGTTTTCAGGCAGCACTTCCCCAAATATCATCTTCCTCTCATTAGAAAACCACTCAAACGAACAAAACAAATATATACAAGTATCCAGCAATCATAATATGCAAAGAATGAGTGATGCCGGTATACCTCCCCCCAAACTTAGGCTTTTGGCCTAAGTGGAGTTCAATCCCATCGATCCCATGAGGTAGTGTCTCCGTAGTATGACGAAGATGGATCGTATTCCGGGTATGTGCTAGAAGAAGCACCCGGATACGTGACGGTGTGGTCGTAGGAGGCCCCGGCGTCCTCGGAGTCATGTTGCTGGTGGAAGTCTTTTATCTTCAAATGTTCATCCACTTCCTCCTTAGTGCACGACCATGATTGCCTGTCAATACTGAACAAACCTGGTTGGGGAAGAGGAATTTCCTTCTCATCCCCGTCAGAAAACAACATTCTATAGACCATATTATCTAAAGTAGAATCAGCGGTAACAAAATGATGACTCTTCATAGCAGCAATATCAAGTTTCCTAGGGGCCAATGGCACATCATTAGGATCAAGAGGAAGACTTAAATATGTTAAAACGCGCAGCGCAATAGTTCCTCCAAAAATAGGCCCCCTGTTAGTCAGGCGGCGAGCAATAAGAGCACCAAGGTGATAAGATGTCTGACCAGTAAGTGCAATATTCAAGAAAGCAAGATGGTAACTAGAAATGTTGCTAGTGTTCTCCCTACCAAGAATGCTAGTAGCAATGTAATATGCAAAATACTTAATGGCAGGGAGTTGAATGTTTCTTATCTTGCCACGCTGAATGGTGCGACAATCATCATCAGTAATCCCTCGATAGAGCTCCAACAAGTCCCGGGGGTTGTCATCAATCCTACTTGCTGTACCTACAGGGACAATATCCAATGCACGACAAAAATCCTCCAATTTCATAGTAACAGGATTACCATAGATCTTGAATGCAACCGTCGGCTCATATTGTTTGTTGTTGAACTGGAAACTCTCGACGAAGATTTTGGTGAGCATGTAGTATTGCTCCCTTTCATCTCCCACATAGGTGGTTAACCCTGCCCTGTTGACAAGGGTGAAGAAATCCTCCAATATCCATGCATTCCTTAGAAAATCATAGCATGGAAAAGACGAAGCATTAGGAGCCCCGTTGTCCTCTTCGGGCGCGAAGCTAGGCGCGATGATGTCCTCATTGTATGATCGCCTAATCCGGGTGGCGGCCCTAGAAGGCCTCCCGGTGCTGGTTGTCCCTTTCTTGAACAACTCTCCAAAGTTGAACTTCTTCATAGCTTCTCTGAAATTTTTAACAAATGATATAAAATTTGATTTGGTGACATATAATTGAGGGAAACTACCATAGGAACTTGCTAGAGTACTAATCATGCATCAAAACTAGTTTCTACCACTTAGAACAAGCATGCAAGCTCACTAAACATGTTACCTACAGCAGCAAAATATTCAAGATATACTCAACCAAACAAAATTCTACTTGGATGGGTGGAGGAGTCACATACCAAGGAGCAAATGTGCCAAATTTCAGCAAGAAATCTGGGCTGAGCAAAGAGATCGAGAAATCTGGAGCTCTGGAGCAAAAACGCGAGAGAGAGGAACTTGGTACGAGTTTTTTCGGGAGAGAGAAAGTGCTGGGAGAAAGAGATGACAAAGTGGGGCAAGGAGGGGCCCACACCACATGGTGGCGCGGCCACCTCCTTGGCCGCGCCGGCCTGTGGTTTGGCGCCCTCTGGTGCCCCACAGGTCATCCTCTGGTGCTCCCAGGTGCCTCGTCGAAAAATAGGACCAACGGTATAATTTTTGTGAATTTTTGAAAACTTCGAAAAATGCACATTTCTGGGTATTTAGTTTATTATTACTGGCCAGGAAATTTTTTGAAATCTCCAAATAACTAAGGAACTTTGCAAATTAAAAATGCTACAGCAAGTAGAGCAAATGGAGGAAGAAAGAGATGTTGTTTACCTCCTCTATGCATATAAAAGGTATTCGTTAACAAGGTTGATCAAGTCTTGTCACCAAATAAATTTTACATAGCATAAGAAGAAATAAACCTCAAATCAATCATGTTACCTTGAATTGTATTGATATGGATCCAATCACGAGAGTTTGATATTCTTCCTTAGGCTCATATATAGGACAATCAATAGTTCCCACTTTGATAGTTCTCACATTAGAAATAGTATTAATTCCGCACGCTTTCTCAATCTTCTTGGGAAAATAAACGGTATGCTCCCTATCATCAACATTGAAAGTAACCTTTCCTTTGTTGCAATCAATAACAGCCCCTGCGGTGTTAAGAAAAGGTCTCCCAAGAATAATAGACATATTATCATCTTCCGGCATTTCCAACACAACAAAATCAGTTAATATCAAGCAGTTAGTAGTAACTTGAACAGGAACATTCTCACATATACCAACAGGAATAGCAGTGGATTTATCAGCCATTTGCAAAGATATATCAGTAGGTATCAACTTATCTAAGTAAAGTCTCTTATAAAGAGAAAAAGGCATAACACTAACACCGGCTCCCAAGTCACATAGAGCAGTTTTAACATAATTATTCTTAATAGAACAAGGAATAGTGGGTATACCTGGGTCGCCCAACTTCTTTGGAATTTTGCCATTGAAAGAGTAATTAGCAAGCATAGTGGAAATTTCCTCATTGGGGATTTTCCTTTTGTTAGTAACAATATCTTTCATATACTTTGAATAAGGAGGCAATTTAATAGCATCAGTCAAAGGGATTTGCAAGAATAAAGGTTTCATCCAATCACAAAATTTATTATAGTGTTCTTCTTCCTTTGATTTTAGTTTCTTAGCAGGAAAAGGCATTTGCTTTTGAACCCAAGGTTCTCTTTCATTACCATGTTTCTCAGCAATAAAGTCTTCTTTAGTATACTTTTTATTTTTAGCATGCTTTTCAGGTTCTTCTTCAACCTCTTCTTTATCAGGAATATCATTCTTATCATTATCTTTATCATGTTCATTACCACTTTCAGTTTCAGCATCAGAAATAGAAATACTATTAGGGTCATTAACAGGTTCAGAGGACTCTACAACATTTTTATGTTTCTTCTTCTTTTTCTTCCTAGAAGGAGCACTAGGTTCAATGCGTTGAGAATCTTGTTCAATTCTTTTGGGATGCCCTTCAGGATATAGAGGATCCTGGGTAGAGACACCACCTCTAGTTGTTACTTCATAAGCATGTTTCTCGTTAGAATTATTCCCCAACAAGTCATTTTGCACTTTAGTGAGTTGATCAATTTGAGTTTGAATCATATGAAAATGTTTAACAAGCATCTTAACATCATTGGAGGTTCTTTCTACAATATCATGCAATTCACTAATAGCTCGAGAATTTTCCATTAAATGATTCTCTACTCTCATATTAAAATTTTCTTGCTTAACAATATAATTATCAAACTCATCTAAGCATTGTGCAGGAGGTTTCGAATACGGAATATCTTCTCTAGTAAAGCGTTGAAGGGAGTTTACCTCAATCATGGATGAAGGGGGAATTATCTCACATATATCTTCTATGGGAGGAAGATTCTTCACATCTTCAGATTTAATACCTTTCTCCTTGAGAGACTTCTTGGCTTCCCTCATATCTTCATCATTCAATTTAATTAAACCCCTCTTCTTTAATATCGGCGTTGGAGTTGGCTCAGGCGTAGTCCAATCATCATGATTCCGGCTTATTTTAGCCAATAATTCTTCAGCGTCGTCTGGAGTTCTTTTCCTGAAAACACAACCAGCACAACTATCCAGGTATGCCCTAGACTCAATGGTTAGTCCACTATAAAATATATCAAGTAAATCATGCTTTTCCAAATCATGGTCAGGCCGAGCTCTAATAAGAGAGCAAAATCTCGCCCAAGCCTCAGGCAATTTCTCTTCATCTCCCTGGTCAAAATTATAAATTCTCTGCAAAGCAATATGTTGAGCACTAGCAGGAAAGTATTTGCGGAAGAAAACATCAAGCAGTTCTTTTGGACTTCTAATAGAATTAGGTGGCAAATTATTATACCAAGTTTTAGCGTCATCCTTTAATGAGAATGGAAAGATTTTAGCAACAAAGTAAGTACGCATCTTGACATCATCAGAAAACAAGCTACTTAGAGTCGATAACTCAGTCATGTGTTCAACAGCACTTTCTTTTTCAGTACCACAAAAGGGTGTTTTCTCAACAATAGCTATATGAGATAGATCAAGAGAAAAATCATAATCTTTATCCTTAATGTTTATGGGAGATGTGGCAAACTTAGGATCAGGAGACAGTTTATATCTAACAGCATGTTCTGCAAGCAACTTCTTAATTTTTCTTGCATCAGTAGTAGCATTGCATTTTTCAATAAAATCATCATTAAGCTCCACATAATCTTCATCAGGATCATCACTAAAATAATCAAGTTCAGGTGAATTAACAGGTGTAGTAGCATTAGGAGTTTCAGTATTTTCAATTTGTCTAGACCTAGCAATCATAGCATCTAGAAAAGATCCCAATGAACCACTATCATCAAGCACAGCAGAAATATTATCAATATTATGAGAGTTTTCAGATTCAGCAGAAGTACCCGCATGTGAAGCATGCGGCGGTGAAACAAGTTTATCAATCACAGATGGTGAATCAAGTGTAGCGGAGGTACTCAGAATTGTACCTTTTCTTGTAGTGGATGGTAATATGGCGATCTTAGAATCGCGAGGTTTACCCATGATGGAGAATTTGCAGCGAACAATATTAATCCAAGTAAACTTCCAAATAAAGCTATGCTCCCCGGCAATGGCGCCAGAAAATAGTCTTGATGACCCACAAGTATAGGGGATCACAACAGTCTTCGAGGGAAGTAAAACCCAATTTATTGATTCGACACAAGGGGAGACAAAGAACACTTGGAAGCCTTAACAGCGGAGTTGTCAATTCAGCTGCACCTGGAAACAGACTTGCTCGCAAGAGTTTATCAGTAGTAACAGTTTTATAGCAGTAGCAGTAGTGAAATAACAGCAGCAGAGTAACAAAGACAGCAGTAGTGATTTTAGTAAACAGCAGGATTAAAATACTGTAGGCACGGGGACGGATGATGGGCGTTGCATGGATGAGAGAAACTCATGTAACAATCATAGCAGGGCATTTGCAGATAATAATAAAACGGTGTCCAAGTACAAAGCAATCAATAGGCATGTGTTCCATATATAGTCGTGCGTGCTCGCAATGAGAAACTTGCACAACATCTTTTGTCCTACCAGCCGGTGGCAGCCGGGCCTCAAGGGAAACTACTGGATATTAAGGTACTCCTTTTAATAGAGTACCGGAGCAAAGCATTAACACTCCGTGAACACATGTGATCCTCACATCGCTACCATTCCCTCCGGTTGTCCCGATTTCTGTCACTTCGGGGCCATCGGTTCCGGACAGCGACATGTGTATACAACTTGCAGGTAAGACCATAAACAATGAATATCTTGATGAAACAATAACATGTTCAGATCTGAGATCATGGCACTCGGGCCCTAGTGACAAGCATTAAGCATAACAAGTTGCAACAATATCATCAAAGTACCAATTACGGACACTAGGCACTATGCCCTAACAATCTTATGCTATTACATGACCAATCTCATCCAATCCCTACCATCCCCTTCGGCCTACAGCGGGGGAATTACTCACACATGGATGGGGGAAACATGGCTGGTTGATGTAGAGGCGTTGGCGGTGATGGCGGCGATGATCTCCTCCAATTCCCCGTCCCGGCGGAGTGCCAGAACGGAGACTTCTAGCTCCCGCGACGGAGTTTCGCGATGTGGCGGCGTTCTGGAGGGTTTCTGGCGACTTCGACTTCTCCCCGTGCGTTTTTAGGTCGAGGCCGATAAATAGTCCGAAGGAGGGCGTCGGAGGCCGGCCGAGGGGGCCACACCATAGGGCCGCGTGGGCCCCCCCGGGCCGCGCCGCCCTATGGTGTGGGGCCCTCGGGCCTCCACCTGAGTTGTCCTTCTGGCTCCGTCAGTTTTCTGGGAAAATAGGGCCTTCTGCATAAATTCCGAGGATTTTCCCGAAAGTTGGATTTCTGCACAAAAACGAGACACCAGAACAGTTCTGCTGAAAACAGCGTTAGTCCGTGTTAGTTGCATCCAAAATACACAAATTAGAGGCAAAACAATAGCAAAAGTGTTCGGGAAAGTAGATACGTTTTGGACGTATCATTGTGCTGGTTGTGTTTTCAGGAAAAGGACTCCAGATGAAGCTGAAAAATTATTGGCTAAAATAGGCCGGAATCATGATGATTGGTCTACACCTGAACCAGCCCCGACGCCGATATTGAAGAATAGGGGTTTGATTAAATTAAATGATGAAGATATGAGGGAAGCCAAGAAGTCTCTTAAGGAGAAAGGTATTAAATCTGGAGATGTGAAAAACTTACCTCCCATAGAAGATTTATGCGAGACAATTCCCCCTTCATCCATGATTGAGGTAAACTCCCTTCAACGCTTTACTAGGGAAGATATTCCGTATTCAAAACCTCCTGCTCAATGCTTAGATGAGTTTGATAATTATATTGTTAAGCAAGAAAATTTTAATATGAGAGTAGAGAATCATTTAATGGAAAATTCTCAAGCTATTAGTGAAATGCATGATATTGTGGAGAGAACCTCCAATGATGTTAAGATGATTGTTAAACATTTTCATATGATTCAAACTCAAATTGATCAACTCACTAAAGTGCAAAATGACTTGCTAAAAATAATTCTAAAGAAAAACATGCTTATGAAGTAACAACTAGAGGCTGTGTTTCTACCCAGGATCCTCTATATCCTGAAGGGCACCCCAAAAAGAGTTGAACAAGATTCTCAACGAACTAAAGAAATTAGTGCACCTTCAAAGAAAAAGAAGAAGAAACATAAAAATGTTGTAGAATCCTCTGAACCTGTTAATGATCCTAATATTATTTCTATTTCTGATGCTGAAACTGAAAGTGGTAATGAACATGATAAAGATAATGATAAGAATGATGCTTCTGATAAAGAAGAAGTTGAAGATAAACCTGAAAAGCATGCTAAAAATAAAAAAGTATACTAAAGAAGATTTTATTGCTAAGAAACATGGTAATGAAAGAGAACCGTGGGTTCAAAAGCAAATGCCTTTTCCTGCTAAGAAACTAAAATCAAAGGAAGAAGAACACTATAATAAATTTTGCGATTGGATGAAACCTTTATTCTTGCAAATCCCTTTGACTGATGCTATTAAATTGCCTCCTTATTCAAAGTATATGAAAGATATTGTCACTAACAAAAGGAAAATTCCTAATGAGGAGATTTCCACTATGCTTGCTAATTACTCTTTCAATGGCAAAGTTCCAAAGAAGTTGGGCGACCCAGGTATACCTACTATTCCTTGTTCTATTAAGAATAATTATGTTAGAACTTCTCTATGTGATTTGGGAGCGGGTGTTAGTGTTATGCCTTTCTCTCTTTACAAGAGACTTTATTTAGATAAGTTGATACCTACTGATATATCGTTGCAAATGGCTGATAAATCTACTGCTGTTCCTGTTGGTATATGTGAGGATGTTCCTGTTCAAGTTACTACTAACTGCTTGATATTAACTGATTTTGTTGTGTTGGAAATGCCTGAAGATGATAATATGTCTATTATTCTTGGGAGACCTTTTTTTTAACACCGCAGGGGCTGTTATTGATTGCAATAAAGGAAAAGTTACTTTCAATGTCGATGATAAGGAACATACCGTTTATTTTCCCAAGAGGATTGAGAAAGCATGTGGAGTTAATAATATCTCTAATGTGAGAACTATCAAAGTTGGAACTATTGATTGTCCTATATATGAGCCTAAAGAAGAATATCAAACTCTTATGATTGGATCCATATCAATTCAATACAGGTTAACATGATTGATTTGAAGTTTATTTCTTCATATGTTATGTAAAATTTATTTGGTGACAAGACTTGATCAACCTTGTTAACAAATTCATTTTATATGCATAAAGGAGTTAAACAACATCTCTTTCTTTCTCCACTTGTTCTACTTGCTGTAGCACTTTTGTTTTGCAAAGTTCTTAGTTGTATAGAGATTTTAAAATCTTTTCCTGCCCAGTAATAATAAAATTAATACCCAGAAATGTGCATTTTTCAAAGTTTTCAAAAATTCACAAAAATTATACCGTTGGTCCTATTTTTCGAAGAGGCACCTGGGAACACCTGGGGATGACCAGTGGGGCACCCCAGGGTGGCTCCCACCTGGCTGGCGCGGCCAGCAAGGGGGGCGCGCCACCCTGGTGTGTGGGCCCCCCTTTGCCCCACTTTTCCATCTCTTCCTCCCATCCTCTTCTCTCTCCCGAAAAAGCTCGCACCAGTTTCCTCCCACTCGTGTTTCTGCTCAAGAACTCCAGATTTCTCGATCTCTTTGCTCAGCCCAGATTTCTTGCTGAAATTTGGCACATTTGCTCCTTGGTATGTGACTCCTCCGATCATCCAAGTAGAATTTTGTTTGGTTGAGTATATCTTGAATATTTTGCTGCTGTAGGTAACATGTTTAGTGAGCTTGCATGCTTGTTCTAAGTTGAAGAAACTAGTTTTGATGCATGATTAGTACTCTAGCAAGTTCCTATGATAGTTTCCCTCAATTATATGTCACCAAATCAAATTTTATAATGATTGTTGAAAAATTTCAGAAAAGGGAGATGGATAATTATAACTTTGGAGAAGTGTTTGAGAGAGAGACTACAAGCACTGGAAGGCCCTCTAGGACCGCCACTCGGTTCAGGCAATCCTATAATGAGGATGTCATCGCGCCAAGCTTCGATCCCGAAGAGGACGATGGAGTCCCTAACGCTTCATCTTTCCCATGTTATGACTTTTTGAGTAATGCAGGGTTGCTGGATGATTTCTTGACCCTCGTTGGTAAGGCGAGTTTAACCACCTACATGGAAGATGAAAGGGAGCAATACTATATGCTCACTAAAATCTTTGTGGAGAGCTTCAAGTTCAACAACAAGCACTACCACCCGACAGTTGCATTCAAGATCTATGGTAAAGCCATTACTATGAAGTTGAAAGATTTTTGTGCTGCATTGGGTATTGCCCCTGTAGGTACAGCAAAGAGGATCGAGGACAATCCGAGGGTTTTGCTTGAGCTCTACCGAGAGATCACCAACGATGATTGCCGCACCATTCAGCGTGGCAAGATAAGAAACATCCAACTCCCCGCCATTAAGTATTTTTCTTATTACCTTGCTACTAGCATTCTTGGTAGGGAGAACACTAGTAATATTTCTAGCTATCATCTTGCTTTCTTAATTGCTGCACTCACTGGAGAGACACCTTATCATCTTGGTGCTCTTATTGCTCGCCGCTTGTCTAGCAAGGAGCCTATTTTTGGAGGAATTATTGCATCACGCATTTTAGCACATCTAGAATTTCCTCTTGATCCTACTGATGTGCCATTAACTCCTATAAGGCTTGATATTGCTGCTATGAAGAGCCATCAATTTGTTACAGCTGATTCTAGTTCAGATAATATGGTCTATAGAATGTTGTTTGCTGACGGGGATGAGAGGGAAATCCCTTTGCCACAGCCAGATTTGTTCAGTGTTGACAGGAAACCATGGTCGCGCTCTAAGGAGGAGGTGGATGAGAAAATGAAGATACAAGACTTCCACCAGCAGCATGACTCCGAGGACGCAGAGCCCTCCTACGACTTCACCGTCACGTACCTGGGTGCTTCTTCCAGCACATACCCGGAATATGATCCATCTTCGTCGTACTACAGAGGTGCTACTTCATGGGGACCATGGGATTGAACTCCAATTAGGCCAAAAGCCTAAGCTTGGGGGGAGGTATACCGGCATCACTTATTCTTTGCATATTATGATTGCTGGATACTTGTATATACTTGTTTTGCTTCTTTGAGTGGTTTTCTAATGAGAGGGAGATGATATTTGGGGAAGTGCTGCCTGAAAACAGATTCTGGACTGATACCATAAAAATTCTCAAAAACAGCCAGAACGTTATTTTGCGAAGCCAATTTTTGGGCATGTTCCCCAGGTTGTTATCTAACTTTCATTAGCTGAACACTTTTCTATTTGGGCAGCGGAAGAATTTCTTAAAAATCGATTACTGTACTGCTGTCAAGTTTGACGAATTCCTGCTGCTTTGTGTTTATGTGACTTTTCTAGTTTTTATTTTCTAGTTTTTACTTTGTTTCTTTCGTAAAACACAAAAAGACCAAAAATATTTCTGTTGTTTCTCTTCACAATTTGTTTATTTTGGTTTCTTGCTTTTACTTTGCTTTATTTGCTATCGTTGGTTTGGTATAAGAAAATCCAAAAAGATTTTGCTTTGTTTGCTTGTTTCCTTTTGTTCTTGTTTCTAATTCGAAAACACCAAAAATATTTGCTGTTCTTCTTTGGTTTTGTAAAGTTCATTATGAGTTCAATGGTCTTTGGTGGCTAGAGCATGGTTTTCATTTCATATTATCCAAGCTACACAAGTGAAAGGCAATAATGACGATCTACGACAATTCGACTGTGGTGAGAGGCTGATATGAACTCTATTTTTTTTCATTTTTGTACATATACTCATCCATGTGAGCATGCTTAGTTGGTTCATGTGAGGTATATGTCATTTAAGAAAGTCTAGTAGTTCATGATCTCTCATGATTAGCTCCAATTTATTAATATGAGTAGCATGTCATGGATGTTTGCTTGCATTGTTTTATTCATAAATAGGTATGACATTGTGGTATCCTCCTCTGAATAATTCATTTGAATCGACTTGGCACATGCTCACGCATGCATATGACTGAACAAAAGTCAACTAAGCCTCGATGATTTAATTTGCGTCAGAGTTCTTGTATCACTTTTATGCCTCAGTTAATTTATTTTGCCGCAAGCATGATTATGACAGTTACTGCTCTCTTGATTGTCGCTCCCCAGTCTATTGCTAGCCTTCACTTGTACTGAGCGGGAACACTGCTCGTGCCTCCAAACCCCTGAAAACCAAGTTGTTCCAAAGTGTCCACCATAAATACCTATGTATGGCATTTCAAACCATTCCAAGTAAATTCTCATGCGCTACCTTTAAACCTTCAAAATGCTTCTCAGTTTGTGTTAATGTTTTATAGCTCATGAGGAAGTATGTGGTGTTTATCTTTCAACCTTGTCATTTACTCTTGACGGACTTTCATAATGGACTAGTGGCACATCCGCTTATCCAATAATTTTGCAAAAAGAGCTGGCAACGGGGTTCCCAGCCCCAATTAATCAAACTTCATTAATAATTCTCTTCACATGTTTTGCTCTGATTCATCAGTAAGCAACTTAATTTTGCAAATAGACACTCCTCCATGGTATGAGATTGATGGAAGGCACCCGAGGATTCGGTTAGCCATGGCTTGTGTAAGCAAAGGTTGGGGGGAGTGTCACCCATAATAAAACAAAAATACGTGTGTAAACAAAAGAGAAGAGGGATGATCTACCTTGCTAGTAGAAATGACGTCCTTCATGGGAGCCGCTCTTGAAAGTATGGTTGGTGAGGTAGTTGGTGTACCCATTACCATTCGTTGACAACAACAAACACCTCTCAAAATAATTTTACTCCTGTTTTAAAAATGAAAAGCTCTAGCGCATGTTAATCCCTGCTTCCCTCTGCGAAGGGTCAATCTTTTATTTTTATGTTGTGTCTCCATCCTTTCTTTGAGCACTTTCTTGAGAGCACAACTGTCATTCTTAGTATAATATGCTTGTCTCAAAATATGATTGATTGTGGTATAACTTTGATGCTTTTATCTTTGACAATCTCTATTTCTAGTCTTTCTATGAACCTCAGAGGTGCTTGAGCATTTATGTTTTGCTATTCAAATACAGGCAAGCGAGATACCACTCTATCATATCCTTTTATGAACATTGCAATCTTGCTTATAGACATGATTCATGATGCTTACTATTAATTGTCGGTGCTTTTCCATGATTGACATAGCTATTAGATGCTCTTATTTGCATGTATCTTATTATGAACTGCTTAAGTCTTAGCCATATCATGAGAATATATACATCATATGAACAAATGTGCTCGTGAAAGTTCTTTTATCGCGTCAGTTGTTAACTGAATTGCTTGAGGACAAGCAATAAGCTAAGCTTGGGGGGAGTTGATACGTCCAAAACGTATCTACTTTCCCGAACACTTTTGCTATTGTTTTGCCTCTAATTTGTGTATTTTGGATGCAACTAACACGGACTAATGCTGTTTTCAGCAGAACTGTTCTGGTGTCTCATTTTTGTGCAGAAATCCAACTTTCAGGAAAATCCTCGGAATTTATGCGAAAGGTCCTATTTTTCCACAAGACTGATGGAGCCAGAAGGGCAAGCCAGGTGGAGGCTCAAGGGCCCCACACCCTAGGGCGGCGCGGCCCAGGAGGGGGGCGCGCGGCCCTAGCGTGTGGCCCCCTCGGCCGGCCTCCGACACCCTCCTTTGGACTACTTAACACCTTCGACCTAAAAACGCACGGGGAGAAGTCGAAGTCGCCAGAAACCCTCCAGAACGCCGCCACATCGCGAAACTCCGTCTCGGGGACCAGAAGTCTCTGTTCTGGCACTCCGCCGGGACGGGGAATTGGAGGAGATCATCACCGCCATCACCACCGACGCCTCTCCATCGACCAGCAATGTTTTCCCCATCCATGTGTGAGTAATTCCCCCGTTGTAGGCTGAAGGGGATGGTAGGGATTGGGTGAGATTGGTCATGTAATAACATAAGATTGCTAGGGCATAGTGCCTAGTGTCCGTAATTGGTACTTTGATGATATTGTTGCAACTTGTTATGCTTAATGCTTGACACTAGGGCCCGAGTGCCATGATCTCAGATCTGAACATGTTATTATTTCATCATGATATGTATTGTTTTATGATCTTACCTGCAAGTTGTATACACATGTCGCTGTCCGGAACCAAAGGCCCCGAAGTGACAGAAATCGGGACAACCGGAGGGGATGGCGGTGATGTGAGGATCACATGTGTTCATGGAGTGTTAAAGCTTTGCTCCGGTACACTATTAAAAGGAGTACCTTAATTTCCAGTAGATTCCCTAGAGGCCCGGCTGCCACCGGCTGGTAGGACAAAAGATGTTGTGCAAGTTTCTCATTGCGAGCACGTACGACTAAATATGGAACACATGCCTATGAATTGCTTTGTACTTGGACACCGTTTTATTATTATCTGCAAATGCCCTGCTTGATTGTTACATGAGTTTCTCTCATCCATGCAACGCCCCTCATCCATCCCTGTGCCTACAGTATTTTAATCCTACTGTTTACTAAAATCACTACTAATGTCTCTGTTACTCTGCTGCTGTTATTTCACTACTGCTACTGCTATAAAACTGTTACTACTGATAAACTCTTGCGAGCAAGTCTGTTTCCAGGTGCAGCTGAATTGACAACTCCACTGTTAAGGCTTTCAAGTATTCTTTGTCTCCCCTTGTGTCGAATCAATAAATTGGGTTTTACTTCCCGCGAAGACTGTTGCGATACCCTATACTTGTGGGTCATCAGAGTGCTCGAAGCTATTTCCTTTAGATCCTGCAATTGCATCTTTTTGTTTCTTGTTTACACTAGTTAGGCATAATGGAAAACAACTGTGAGCTTTTTAATCTTTTTCCTGAGTTAAGACATGGATTGCTTGATGCGAAAATTAAAAACCTATGGAACCTTATTTACATGCTAGTAGCAATATTAGTATGAACGCTTTGAACACCACTGTTGCAAATGCTATGGAAAATTCTAAGCTTGGGGAAGCTGGTTTTGATGAGCATGATATTTTTAGTCCCCCAGGCATGGAGGAGAAAATTTACTTTGATGATACTTTGCCTCCCATTTATGATGATTATAATGATAGTGGTATTTTGGTGCCACCTACTATGGAGGATAAAGTTTATTTTTATTATACTATGCCTCCTATATTTGATGATGAGAATAATAATGATAGCTACTTTGTTGAATTTGCTCCCACTATTACTAATAAAATTGATTATGCTTATGTGGAGAGTAATGATACTTTTATGCATGTGAATAAGAATGCTTTATGTGATAGTTACATTGTTGAGTTTGTTCATGATGCCACTGAAAGTTATTATGAGAGAGGGAAACATGGTTATATGCATCTTAATAATATTAAGTTTCCCCTCTTTATGCTGAAAAATTTGAAGTTACTCCTGTTTTATCTTCCTATGCTTGTCACTTTGTTCTTCATGAATTTATTTGTGTACAAGATTCCTATGCATAGGAAGTGGGTTAGACTTAAAAGTGTTTCTTATTTGCTTTTGATGCTCTCTTTTGCTTCAACTCTTATTTCTTGCGAGTGCATCATTAAAATTACTGAGCCCATCTTAATGGCTATAAAGAAAGCACTTCTTGGGAGATAACCCATGTTTTTATTTTACTACAGCACTTTTGTTTTATATTTGAGTCTTGGAAGTTGTTACTACTGTAGCAACCTCTCCTTATCTTTATTTTATTGCATTGTTGTTCCAAGTAAAGTCTTTGATAGTAAAGGTGATACTAGATTTGGATTACTGCGCAGAAACAGATTTCTTGCTGTCACGAAATTGAGTCGCCCCGTCTGTAGGTAACTCATAAAAATATGCCAAGTTACGTGCGTGATCCTCAGATATGTACGCAACTTTCATTCAATTTGAGCATTTTCATCAGAGCAAGTTAAGTGCCCCAGAAAAATTCGTCTTTACGTACTGTTCTGTTTTGACAGATTCTGCCTTTTATTTCGCATTGCCTGTTTTGCTATGTTTGATGGATTTTTTTGTTCCATTAACTTTCAGTAGCTTTGGGCAATGTCCAGAAGTGTTAAGAATAATTGTGTCACCTCTGAACATGTGAATTTTTATTATGCACTAACCCTCTAATGTGTTTGTTTTGAGTTTGGTGTGGAGGAAGTTTTCAAGGGTCAAGAGAGGAGGATGATACAATATGATCAAGAAGAGTGGAAAGTCTAAGCTTGGGGATGCTCCCGTGGTTCATCCCTGCATATTTCAAGAAGACTCAAGCATCTAAGCTTGGGGATGCCCAAGGCATCCCCTTCTTCATCGACAACTTATCAGGTCACCTCTAGTGAAACTATATTTTTATTCCGTCACATCTTATGTACTTTACTTGGAGCGTCTGTGTGTTTTTATTTTCGTTTTGTTATTTTCATTCTCTGAATAAATTCATCTTGTGTGGGAGAGAGACACACTCCGCTGTTGCATATGAACACATGTGTTCTTAGCTTTACTTTTAATGTTCATGGCGAAGGTTGAAACTGCTTCGTTAATTGTTATATGGTTGGAAACAGAAAATGCTACATGTGGTAATTGGTATAATGTCTTGAATAATTTGATACTTGGCAATTGTTGTGCTCAAATAGATCATGTTTAAGCTCTTGCATCATGTACTTTGCACCTATTAATGAAGAACTACATAGAGCTTGTTGAAATTTGGCTTGCATGATTGGTCTCTCTAAGGTCTAGATATTTTCTGGTAAAGGTGTTTGAACAACAAGGAAGAGAGTGTAGAGTCTTATAATGCTTGCAATATGTTCTTATGTAAAGTTTTGATGTACCGGTTCATACTTGAGTTTGCTTCAAACAACCTTGCTAGCCTAAGCCTTGTATTGAGAGGGAATACTTCTCGTGCATCCAAAATCCTTGAGCCAAAAACTATGCCACTTGTGTCCACCATACCTACCTACTACATGGTATTTCTCTGCCATTCCAAAGTAAATTGCTTGAGTGATACCTTTAAAATTCCATTCTTTGTCTTTGCAATATTTAGCTCATGGGAAAAATAGCTTAAAAACTATTGTGGTATTGAATATGTAGTTTATGTATCTTATTTCTTAATAAGTTGCTTGTTGAGCGATAACCATGTTCCTGGGGACGCCATCAACTATTACACCTTTGTTGAATATCATGTGAGTTGCTATGCATGTTCGTCTTGTCTGAAGTAAGGGTGATTTATCATGATCAAATGGTTTGAGTATGCATATTGTTAGAGAAGAACATTGGGCCGCTAACTAAAGCCATGATCCATGGTGGAAGTTTCAGTTTGGACAACAATCCTCAATCTCATATGATAATTTTATCTGTTGTTGAATGCTTATTCATTAAAGAGGAGTCCATTATCTATTGTTTATGTTGTCCCGGTATGGATGTCTAAGTTGAGAATAATCAAAAGCGAGAAATCCAATGCGAACTTTCTCCTTAGACCTTTGTACAGGCGGCATAGAGGTACCCCTTTGTGACACTTGGTTGAAACATATGTTATGCAATGATAATCCATGTAAATCCAAGCTAATTAGGACAAGGTGCGGACACTATTGGTAATCTATGCATGAGGCTTGCAACTTATAAGATGTCTTATACATAACACATATGCTTTATTACTACCGTTGACAAAATTGTTTCTATGTATTCAAAATAAAAGCTCTAGCACAAATATAGCAATCCATGCTTCCCTCTGCGAAGGGCCCATTCTTTTACTTTTATGTTGAGTCAGTTTACCTACTTCTCTCTATCTTAGAAGCAAACACTTGTGTTAAATGTGCATTGATTCTTACATACTTGCTTATTTGCATTCATCATATTACTTTGTGTTGACAATTATCCATGAGATATGCATGTTGAAAGTTGAAAGCAACTGTTGAAACTTATATCTTCCTTTGTGTTGCTTCAATGCCTTTACTTTGAATTTATTGCTCTATGAGTTAACTCTTATGCAAGACTTATTGATGTCTGTCTTGAAAGTACTATTCATGAAAAGTCTTTGCTATATGATTCAGTTGTTTAATCATTATCTTTACCATTTCTTTGAATCACTTCATTCATCTCATATGCTTTGCAATAGTATGATCAAGATTATGTTGGTAGCATGTAACTTTAGAAATTATTTTTGTTATCGTTTACTTACTCGAGGGCGAGTAGGAACTAAGCTTGGGGATGCTGATACGTCTCCAACGTATCTATAATTTCTTATGTTCCATGCTACTTTTATGATGATACACACATGTTTTATACACACTTTATGTCATTATTATGCATTTTCCGGAACTAACCTATTGACAAGATGCCGAAGTGCCAGTTCCTGTTTTCTGCTGTTTTTGGTTTCAGATATCCTAGTAAGGAAATATTCTCGGAATTGGACGAAATCAACGCCCAGCATCTTATTTTTCCCGGAAGGTTCCAAAGCACCGAAGAAGGGCCAGAGAGGAGCCAGGGCGGCGCGGCCAAGGCCCTGGGCGCCCCCCCTATGGTGTGGCCCCACCATGGCCCCTCCGAGGCTGCCCTTCCGCCTACTTAAGGACTCCGTCGCGAAAACCCTAGGAGAATAAGCCACGATACGAGAAAAGTTCCAGAGCAGCCGCCATCACAAAGCCAAGATTCGGGGGACAGAAGTCTTTGTTCCGGCACGCCGCCGGGACGGGGAAGTGCCCCCGGAAGGCATCTCCATCGACACCACCGCCATCTTCATCGCCGCTGCTGTCTCCTATGATGAGGAGGGAGTAGTTCTCCCCCGAGGCTGAGGGCTCTACCGTAGCTATGTGGTTCATCTCTCTCTTTGTGATCTATTGAATATCATCTATGTGCTACTCTAGTGATGTTATTAAAGTAGTCTATTCCTCCTCCATGATGTAATGTTGACAGTGTGTGCATCATGTAGTACTTGGTATAAGCTATGATTGTGATCTCTTGTAGATTATGAAGTTAACTATTACTGTGATAGTATTGATGCGATCTATTCCCCCTTTCATAGCCTGATGTTGACAATGTGCATGCTATGTTAGTACTCGGTATAATTGCAATGGTCTATCATGCACTCTAAGGTTACTTAAATATGAACTCTGGATGTTGTGGAGCTTGTTAACTCCGGCATTGAAGTGCTCTTGTAGCCCTACACAATGAATGGTGTTTGTTATCCAACAAGAGAGTGTAGAGTAGTTTCAGTTATGTGATCAATGTTGAGAGTTTCCACTAGTGAAAGTATGATCCCTAGGCCTTGTTTCCACACATCGAATCTCCGTTTATTAACTATTACACTGCATGTTTACTCGCTGCCATATTTATTTCAGATTGCTATTACCACTCATATCCATCCATATTACTTGTATTTCACTATCTCTTCGCCGAACTAGTGCACCCATACATCTGACAAGTGTATTAGGTGTGTTGGGGACACAAGAGACTTCTTGTATCGTGATTGCAGGGTTGCTTGAGAGGGATATCTTTGACCTCTACCTCCCTGAGTTCGATAAACCTTGGGTGATTCACTTAAGGGAAACTTGCTGCTGTTCTACAAACCTCTGGTCTTGGAGGCCCAACACTGTCTACAGGAATAGAAGCGTGCGTAGACATCAATAGTCTTGCTGCTGATGTTGATCTTTTGAAATTGAAAGTTATGCCTAATGAAGATAAAGATATTAAGTCATTTGCTACAACAAACGCTATACAAGTTCTAATTAATGAAAATATTAGATTGATGGCTGAATTGCATGCTAGGTGGGAAAGAGAAGAAAAACTAGCTAAAGAGAATAATGTAGCTAAAGTTTGGACTATTACCACCACTAGTAATGTTGATTATTCACATGTTGCTAAACCTCCTACTATCAATGGTAAAATAATTGGTGATGGCAATGTTTCTATTCCTAATGCAAAGCGTGCAAAACTGCCTGAAACTGCTAAAACTGCTGAAACTGTTTGTGATAAAACTGCTGAATTTTTTCAGAATATTGGGGACAATGATCCCATTGCTTTAGATCATAATGGTTTAGATTTTGATGATTGTCATATCTCTGAAGTTATTAAGTTCTTGCAAAAACTTGCTAGAAGTCCTAATGCTAGTGCTATAAATTTGGCCTTTACAAAACATATTACAAATGCTCTCATAAAAGCTATAGAAGAGAAATTAAAACTTGAAACTTCTATTCCTAGGAAGTTGAAGAATGGTTGGGAGCCCATCATTAAAATGAAGGTCAATGATTTTGATTGTAATACTTTATGTGATCTTGCTGCAAGTATTTCCATTATGCCTAAGAAACTCTACAATATGCTTGACTTGCCACCATTGAAAAATTGTTATTTGGATGTTAATCTTGCTGATAATTCTATAAAGAGACCTTTGGGGAGGATTGATAATGTTCACATTATGGTTAACAATAACCTTGTCCCCGTTGATTTTGTTGTCTTGGATATTGAGTGCAATGCATCTTGTCCTATTATTTTGGGAAGACCTTTTCTTCGAACTGTTGGTGCTATTATTGATATGAAGGAAGGGAATATTAAGTATCAATTCCCTCTTAAGAAAGGTATGAAACACTTCCCTAGAAAGAGAATGAAGTTACCTTTTGATTCTATTATTGGAACAAATTATGATGTTGATTCTTCATCTCTTGATAATACTTGATTTACACTTTCTGCGCCTAGCTGAAAGGCGTTAAAGAAAAGCGCTTATGGGAGACAACCCATTATTTTACTTCTGCAATTTTTGTTTTATATTTGTGTCTTGGAAGTTGTTACTACTGTAGCAACCTCTCATTATCTTTATTTTATTGCATTGTTGTGCCAAGTAAGTCTTTGATAGTAAGGTTGATACTAGATTTGGATTTCTGCGCAGAAACAGATTTCTTGCTGTCACGAATTTGAGTAGATCTCTCTGTAGGTAACTCAGAAAAATCTGTGAAAAATCATGAATAATCCTCAGATATGTACGTAACTTTCATTCAATTTGAGCTTCTTCATATGAGTATGTTAAGTGCCTCTAAAAAACTCGTCTTTACGAACTGTTCTGTTTTGACAAATTCTGCCTTTTATTTCACATTGCCTCTTTTGCTATGTTGAATGGATTTTTTTGTTCCATTAACTTCCAGTAGCTTTGGGCAATGTCCAGAAGTGTTAAGAATGATTGTGTTACCTCTGAACATGTGAATTTTTGATTATGCACTAACCCTCTAATGAGTTTGTTTTGAGTTTGGTGTGGAGGAAGTTTTCAAGGATCAAGAGAGGAGGATGATACAATATGATCAAGAAGAGTAAAAAGTCTAAGCTTGGGGATGAAGGAGATATGCCCTAGAGGCAATAATAAAGTGGTTATTATTTATATCTTTATGTTTATGATAAATGTTTATATATCATGCTAGAATTGTATTAACCGAAACATTAGTACATGTGTGATATGTAGACAAACAAGAAGTCCCTAGTATGCCTCTTAAACTAGCTTGTTGATTAATGGATGATTAGTTTCATAATCATGAACATTGGATGTTATTAATAACAAGGTTATGTCATTGTGTGAATGATGTAATGGACACACCCAATTAAGCGTAGCATAAGATCTCGTCATTAAGTTATTTGCTATAAGCTTTCGATACATAGTTACCTAGTCCTTATGACCATGAGATCATGTAAATCACTTATACCGGAAAGGTACTTTGATTACACCAAACACCACTGCGTAAATGGGTGGCTATAAAGGTGGGATTAAGTATCCGGAAAGTATGAGTTGAGGCATATGGATCAACAGTGGGATTTGTCCATCCCGATGACGGATAGATATACTCTGGGCCCTCTCGGTGGAATGTCGTCTAATGTCTTGCAAGCATATGAATGAGTTCATAAGAGACCACATACCACGGTACGAGTAAAGAGTACTTGTCAGGAGACGAGGTTGAACAAGGTATAGAGTGATACCGAAGATCAAACCTCGGACAAGTAAAATATCGTGAGACAAAGGGAATTGGTAATATATGTGTATGGTTCATTCGATCACTAAAGTCATCGTTGAATATGTGGGAGCCATTATGGATCTCCAGATCCCGCTATTGGTTATTGGTCGGAGTGAGTACTCAACCATGTCCGCATAGTTCTCGAACCGTAGGGTGACACACTTAAAGTTGGATGTTGAAATGGTAGTTCTTGAATTATGGAATGAAGTTCGAATATTTGTTCGAGTCCCGGATGAGATCCCGGACATCACGAGGAGTTCCGGAATGGTCCGGAGAATAAGATTCATATATAGGATGTCATTTTATGTGAAATAAAATGTCGCGGAAGGTTCTATGGAAGGTTCTAGAAGGTTCTAGAAAAGTCCGGAAGAAACCACCAAGGAAGGTGGAGTCCACAAGGGACTCCACCTCCATGGCCGGCCAGCCCTAGTGGGGGTGGAGTCCCAAGTGGACTCCACCATAGGGGGCCGGCCACCCCCACATGGGCGGTGGGAATCCCTCCTTTGGGTGGGAGTCCTAGTTGGGCTAGGTTTGCCCCTCCTATGGAAGGTTTTGGTTTCGGGTCTTATTCGAAGACTTGGACACCAACACTTGGGATCCACCTATATAATGAGGGGCCAAGGGAGGGCCGGCCACCCCAAGACCATAGCTTGGCCGCCCTTGAGTGGCCGGCCACCCCCTCCCAAACCCTAGCTTTGCTCCTCCACTTCATATTGTCCGGTTTGCTTAGCGAAGCTCCGCCGGACTTCTACACCGCCACCGACACCACGCCGTCGTGCTGTCGGATTCAAGAGGAGCTACTACTTCCGCTGCCCGCTGGAACGGGGAGGTGGACGTCGTCTTCATCAACAACCGAACGTGTGACCGAGCACGGAGGTGCTGCCCGTTCGTGGCGCCGAACCGATCGTGATCAAGATCTTCTACGCGCTTTTGCAAGCGGCAAGTGATCGTCTACCGCAGCAACAAGAGCCTCATCTTGTAGGCTTTGGAATCTCTTCAAGGGTGAGACTCGATACCCCCTCGTTGCTACCGTCTTCTAGATTGCATCTTGGCTTGGATTGCGTGTTCGCGGTAGGAAAATTTTTGTTTTCTATGCAACGTTATCCTACAGTGGTATCAGAGCCGTGTCTATGCATAGATGGTTGCACGAGTAGAACACAATGGTTTGTGGGCGTTGATGCTCTTGTTATCTTTAGTTTGAGTACTTTGCATCTTTATGGCATAGTGGGATGAAGCGGCTCGGACTAACTTTACATGACCGCGTTCATGAGACTTGTTCCTCGTTCGACATGCAACTTGTATTGCATAAGAGGCTTTGCGGGTGTCTGTCTCTCCTACTATAGTAAAGATTCAATTTACTCTTCTATTGAAAACATTAGTATCAACGTTGTGGTTCATGTTCGTAGGTAGATTAGATCTCTCTCGAAAACCCTAAACCACGTAAAATATGCAAACCAAATTAGAGACGTCTAACTTGTTTTTGCAGGGTTTGGTGATGTGATATGGCCATGATATGATGATGAATATGTATGAGATGATCATTATTGTATTGTGGCAACCGGCAGGAGCCTTATGGTTGTCTTTAAATTTCATGTTGAGTAGTATTTCAAAGTAGTTGTAATAGTTGCTACATGGAGGACAAACATGAAGACGGTGCCATTGACCTTGGTGCTACGCCGACGATGATGGAGATCATGCCCGAAGATGATGGAGATCATATCCGTGCTTTGGAGATGAAGATCAAAGGCACAAGAACAAAAGGGCCATATCATATCACATATGAACTGCATGTGATGTTAATCCTTTTTATGCATCTTATTTTGCTTAGATCGCGACGGTAGCATTATAAGATGATCCCTCACTAAAATCTCAAGATAATAAAGTGTTCATCCTTAGTAGCACCGTTATTAAGTCTTATCGTTTTGAAGCATCTCGTGATGATCGGGTGTGATAGATTCGATAAGTACATACAACGGGTGCAAGACAGTTTTGCACATGCGGATACTAAGGTGGCCTTGACGAGCCTAGCATGTACAGACATGGTCTCGGAACACGTGATACCGAAAGGTAGAGCATGAATCATATGGTTGATATGATGAACACTATGAGTGTTCGCCATTGAAATCACACCTTTTCTCGTGATGATCGGGTTTAGGTGCGGTGGATTTGGTTCGTGTGATCACTAAGACAATGCGAGGGATATTGTTTTGAGTGGGAGTTCACCTAGGGTTTTAATTATGTTGAATTAAAATTTGAACTCAATTTGTCATAAACTTAGTCTAAACTATTGCAAATATATGTTGTAGAGATGGCGTCCTCAATCAATTTTAATCAGTTCCTAGAGAAAGAGAAACTTAAGAGCAACGGTAGCAACTTCACCGAACTGTTCCGTCATGTGAGGATCTTCCTCTCTGGCGGAAATCTGCAATTTGTGCTTGATGCACCGCTAGGTGACCCTCCTGCAGAAGATGAATCCGATGAAGTAAAAGTTGTTTACGCAACTCGGAAAACTCGGTACTCTCAAGTTCAGTGTGCCATCCTGTGCAGTCTGGAATCCGATCTTCAAAAATGTTTTGAGCACCATGATCCTCATGAGTTGATGAATGAGCTGAAAGCTATATTCGAGACTCATGCGGCAGTGGAATGCTATGAAGCATCGAAACATTTCTTCAGCTGTATGATGGAAGAAGGCAGCTCCGTTAGTGAGCACATGCTCGCCATGACCGGGCATGCGAAGAAACTCGATGACTTGGGAATAGTGATTCCTAACAGATCGGGATTAATCGTGTCCTTCAATCACTGCCACCAAGTTACAAGAACTTTGTGATGAACTACAATATGCAGAACATGAACAAGGAGTTACCTGAACTCTTTGGCATGCTAAAAGCTGCTGAGATTGAGATCAAGAAAGAGCACCAAGTGTTGATGGTCAACAAGACCACCAGTTTCAAGAAACAGGGCAAGTCTAAGGGAAAATTCAAGAAGGGTGGCAAGAAAGCTGCCACGCCTCCTATGAAACCTAAGAACGGCCCTAAGCCTGATGCTGAGTGCTATTATCGCAAGGAGAAGGGACACCGGAAGCGTAATTGCTCCACGTATCGGGCTGATCTAACGAGCGGCCTTGACAAGAAGAAGAAAGAAGGTATATCGGATATACATGTTATAGATGTTTATCTCACTAGTTCTCGTTCTAGTACCTGGGTATTTGATACTGGTTCGGTTGCTCATATTTGTAACTCGAAACAGGAACTAAAGAATAAACGACAACCGCTGAAAGATGAAGTGACGATGCGCGTTGGAAACGGATCCAAGGTCAATGTGATCGCAGTCGGGACACTTCCTCTACATCTACCTTCGGGATTAGTTTTAAGCCTAAATAATTGTTATTATGTACCTGCGTTGAGCATGAACATTATATCTGGATCTTGTTTAATGCAAGACGGTTATTCATTCAAGTCTGAGAATAATGGTTGTTCTATTTTTATGAATAATATCTTTTATGGTCGAGCACCACAAAAGAATGGCTTATTTCTGTTAGATCTCGATAGTAGTGATACACATATACATAACATTGATGCTAAGCGAATTAAACTAAATGATAATTCTACTTATATGTGGCACTGCTGTCGTCTTGGTCATATTGGAGTGAAACGCATGAAGAAACTCCATACCGATGGATTACTTGAATCACTTGACTTTGAGTCACTTGATAGATGCGAAGCATGTCTAATGGGAAAAATGACAAAGACTCCATTCTCTGGTATGATGGAGCGAGCCATCGACTTATTGGAAATCATACATACCGATGTATGTGGACCAATGAGCGTAGCATCGCGCGGTGGTTATCGTTATGTTCTAACCTTCACAGATGATCTGAGTAGATATGGGTATATCTATTTCATGAAACATAAATCCGAAACTTTCGAGAAGTTTAAGGAATTTCAAAGTGAAGTAGAAAATCAACGTAACAAGAAGATCAAATTTCTACGATCTGATCGTGGAGGTGAATATCTGAGTTATGAGTTTGGCATGCATTTAAAGAAATGCGGAATACTTTCACAATTGACACCGCCGGGAACACCTCAACGAAACGGTGTGTCCGAACGTCGTAATCGAACTCTCTTAGATATGGTTCGTAGTATGATGTCTCTTACTGATTTGCCGTTATCATTTTGGAGTTATGCATTAGAGACAGCCGCATTCACTTTAAATAGAGCACCATCAAAATCCGTAGAAACGACACCGTATGAATTATGGTTTAATAAGAAACCTAAGCCGTCGTTCCTGAAAGTTTGGGGTTGCGAAGCCTATGTAAAGAAGTTACAACCGGACAAGCTAGAACCCAAAGCGGAGAAATGCGTCTTCATAGGTTATCCTAAGGAAACTATAGGATACACTTTCTATCACAGATCCGAAGGCAAAATCTTTGTTGCTAAGAACGGAACCTTTCTTGAGAAAGAATTTCTCACTAAAGAAGTGACTGGAAGAAAAGTAGAACTCGATGAGATTGATGAATCTATACTCGTTGATCAGAGTAGCGCAAGATCGAAGTTGTACCTGTACCGCCTACACCGGCAACAGAGGAAGCTAATGATAATGATCATGAAACTTCGAACGAGGAAACTACTGAACCTCGCAGATCGACAAGGGAACGTGCCACTCCTGATTGGTATGATCCTTGTCTAAATGTCATGATTGTGGATAACAATGATGAGGACCCTGCGACGTATGAAGAAGCGATGATGAGCCCATATTCCATCAAATGGCAAGAAGCCATGAAATCCGAACTGGGATACATGTATGATAACAAAGTATGGACTTTGTTTGAATTACATGATAGCCGAAAGTCTGTCGAAAATAAATGGATCTTGATAAGAAAAACTGTTGCTGATGGTAATATTATCGTCTATAAAGCTCGACTTGTCGCAAAGGGTTTCCGACAAATTCAAGGAGTTGACTACGATGAGACTTTCTCACCTGTAGCGAAGCTGAAATCTGTGAGGATTTTGTTAGCAATAGCTGCATTTTTCGATTATGAGATTTGGCAGATGGATGTCAAAACGGCGTTCCTTAATGGAGACATTGAGGAAGAGTTGTATATGGTACAACCCAAAGGTTTTGTCGATCCTAAAAATGCTGACAAAGTATGCAAACTTCAGCGTTCAATCTATGGACTGAAGCAAGCATCGAGAAGTTGGAACCGACGCTTTGATAAGGTGATCAAAGACTTCGGGTTTATACAGTGTCATGGAGAGGCCTGTATTTACAAGAAAGTGAGTGGGAGCTCTGTAGCATTCCTGATATTATATGTAGATGACATATTATTGATCGGGAATGATATAGAACTATTAAGCAGTGTTAAGGGTTATTTGAATAATAGTTTTTCAATGAAAGACCTTGGTGAAGCATCGTATATATTAGGCATCAAGATTTATAGAGATAGATCAAGACGTCTAATAGGGCTATCACAGAGTACATATCTGGACAAGATTCTAAAGAAGTTTAGAATGGACGAAAGTAAGAAAGGGTTCTTACCTATGTTACCAGGCAAGGTATTGAGTAAAACTCAAGGACCGGCTACGGCAGAAGAAAGAGAAAGGATGTGTAACATCCCCTCTGCCTCGGCAGGAGGATCTATCATGTATGCCATGCTATGTACTAGACCGGATATAGCACATGCTGTTAGTTTGACTAGCAGATATCAAAGTGATCCAGGAATGGAACACTGGACAGCGGTCAAGAATATCCTGAAGTACTTGAAAAGAACTAAGGATATGTTTCTTTGTTATGGAGGTGACCAAGAGCTCGTTGTAAACGGTTACACCGATGCAAGTTGGAACACTGATCCTGATGACTCTAAGTCACAGTCTGGGTACGTGTTTATATTGAATGGTGCTGCAGTAAGCTGGGCAAGCTCGAAGAAGTGCACGGTGGCGAAGTCTTCAACAGAATCAGAGTACATAGCGGCTTCAGAGGCTTCATCAGAAGCGGTATGGATGAAGAGGTTCATTGTAGAGCTCGGTGTGGTTCCGAGTGCATTGGACCCATTAATCATTTACTGTGATAACATGGGTGCCATCGCCAATGCACAAGAGCCAAGGTCACACAAGAGGCTGAAGCATATCAAGCTGCGTTACCACTCGATTCGCGAGTACATCGAAGATGGAGAAGTAAAGATTTGCAAAGTACACACTGATCTGAATGTAGCAGATCCGTTGACTAACGCTCTCCCTCGGGCAAAGCATGACCAACACCCTAATGCCATGGGTGTTAGGTATATTACAATGTAATCTAGATTATTGACTCTAGTGCAAGTGGGAGACTGAAGGAGATATGCCCTAGAGGCAATAATAAAGTGGTTATTATTTATATCTTTATGTTTATGATAAATGTTTATATATCATGCTAGAATTGTATTAACCGAAACATTAGTACATGTGTGATATGTAGACAAACAAGAAGTCCCTAGTATGCCTCTTAAACTAGCTTGTTGATTAATGGATGATTAGTTTCATAATCATGAACATTGGATGTTATTAATAACAAGGTTATGTCATTGTGTGAATGATGTAATGGACACACCCAATTAAGCGTAGCATAAGATCTCGTCATTAAGTTATTTGCTATAAGCTTTCGATACATAGTTACCTAGTCCTTATGACCATGAGATCATGTAAATCACTTATACCGGAAAGGTACTTTGATTACACCAAACACCACTGCGTAAATGGGTGGCTATAAAGGTGGGATTAAGTATCCGGAAAGTATGAGTTGAGGCATATGGATCAACAGTGGGATTTGTCCATCCCGATGACGGATAGATATACTCTGGGCCCTCTCGGTGGAATGTCGTCTAATGTCTTGCAAGCATATGAATGAGTTCATAAGAGACCACATACCACGGTACGAGTAAAGAGTACTTGTCAGAGACGAGGTTGAACAAGGTATAGAGTGATACCGAAGATCAAACCTCGGACAAGTAAAATATCGCGAGACAAAGGGAATTGGTAATATATGTGTATGGTTCATTCGATCACTAAAGTCATCGTTGAATATGTGGGAGCCATTATGGATCTCCAGATCCCGCTATTGGTTATTGGTCGGAGTGAGTACTCAACCATGTCCGCATAGTTCTCGAACCGTAGGGTGACACACTTAAAGTTGGATGTTGAAATGGTAGTTCTTGAATTATGGAATGAAGTTCGAATATTTGTTCGGAGTCCCGGATGAGATCCCGGACATCACGAGGAGTTCCGGAATGGTCCGGAGAATAAGATTCATATATAGGATGTCATTTTATGTGAAATAAAATGTCGCGGAAGGTTCTATGGAAGGTTCTAGAAGGTTCTAGAAAAGTCCGGAAGAAACCACCAAGGAAGGTGGAGTCCACAAGGGACTCCACCTCCATGGCCGGCCAGCCCTAGTGGGGGTGGAGTCCCAAGTGGACTCCACCATAGGGGGCCGGCCACCCCCCCACATGGGAGGTGGGAATCCCACCTTTGGGTGGGAGTCCTAGTTGGGCTAGGTTTGCCCCCTCCTATGGAAGGTTTTGGTTTCGGGTCTTATTCGAAGACTTGGACACCAACACTTGGGATCCACCTATATAATGAGGGGCCAAGGGAGGGGGCCGGCCACCCCAAGACCATAGCTTGGCCGCCCCCCTTGAGTGGCCGGCCACCCCCTCCCAAACCCTAGCTTTGCTCCTCCACTTCATATTGTCCGGTTTGCTTAGCGAAGCTCCGCCGGACTTCTACACCGCCACCGACACCACGCCGTCGTGCTGTCGGATTCAAGAGGAGCTACTACTTCCGCTGCCCGCTGGAACGGGGAGGTGGACGTCGTCTTCATCAACAACCGAACGTGTGACCGAGTACGGAGGTGCTGCCCGTTCGTGGCGCCGGAACCGATCGTGATCAAGATCTTCTACGCGCTTTTGCAAGCGGCAAGTGATCGTCTACCGCAGCAACAAGAGCCTCATCTTGTAGGCTTTGGAATCTCTTCAAGGGTGAGACTCGATACCCCCTCGTTGCTACCGTCTTCTAGATTGCATCTTGGCTTGGATTGCGTGTTCGCGGTAGGAAAATTTTTGTTTTCTATGCAACGTTATCCTACAGGGGATGCCCCCGTGGTTCATCCCTGCATATTTCAAGAAGACTCAAGCATCTAAGCTTGGGAATGCGCAAGGCATCCCCTTCTTCTTCGACAACTTATCAGGTTACCTCTAGTGAAACTATATTTTTATTCCGTCACATCTTATGTGCTTTACTTGGAGCGTCTGTATGTTTTTATTTTTGTTTTTGTTTGAATAAAATCAGATCCTAGCATTCCTTGTGTGGGAGAGAGACACGCTCCGCTGTTTCATATGAACACTGGTGTTCTTAGCTTTACTCTTAATGTTCATGGCGAAGGTTGAAACTGCTTCGTTCATTGCTATTTGGTTGGAAACAGAAAATGCTTCATGTGGTAATTGGTATATTATCTTGAATAATTTGATACTTGGCAATTGTTTTGCTCAAATCACTAGTAGGAAAAGCCTCATCAGTGGCGCACCAAAAATGGATTCTGTGGCGCATGGGAGGTGCGCCACAGAAACGTCGCCACAAAAATAAGGTTTCTGTGGCGCACCTGCCCATGCGCCACAGAATTAAGGTTTCTGTGGCGCACTTGTTCTTAGGTGCGCCACAGAAAAGCGTGCGCCACAGAATTGGTTTTTAGTGCGCCACAGAATTTGCTTGTATTATACACGATTTTGTGCTGCCTGCTATACACATGCAGTTTATAGACAGCAATACAGATACACGGGTTATGTACAGCAACATTCAGATATAATATAAATATCATGTACATTGCACAGATATAACATAGACATCATCATCACATTACTTAGAGCCCGATCGAGATACATATATAGTGGCAAGTGTCAAATGTTTTGCATACAACTCTTAATTCATACAAAATTCACAATTTCGAGATACAAAGTAGTCTTCATCCGGTTCCTCCTTTGCTCCGTCATCTCTACCCACCAGGCTCGCTTGCATCGGGGTCCTTCATCCAGTTCCTACTATGATGAAAATGGAAGAAAGTGAGACCAACAAGTCCGATGCACAAGAGAAATGGAATAAATGCCTCATACATTGTTGGTCAACACAAATATTAACATTCAGGGACGGTGTAAGTGAGACCAAGTCCGATGCACAAGAGATTGATATTTGTGCTATCTTACCAGGCTCACTTACGTCGCCCCCGAGTGTACGGTGACCAAACATTTTAATCATCGGCATTTTGAAAATCTCAAAGCAAATGGAATGACAAAATGGAATAAGTGCCTCATACATTGTTGGTCAACACAAATATTAACTTTCAGGGATGGCGTAAGTGAGACCAAGTCCGATGCACAAGAGATTGATATTTGTGCTATCTTACCAGGCTCACTTACGCCACCCCCAAGTGTACGGTGACCAAACATTTTAATCATCGGCATTTTGAAAATCTCAAAGCAAATGGAATGACAAAATGGAATAAGTGCCTCATACATTGTTGGTCAACACAAATATTAACATTTAGGGATGGTGTAAGCGAGGCCAGGTAGGATGCACAAGAGATTGATATTTGTGCTATCTTACCAGGCTCACTTACGCCACCCCCGAGTGTACGGTGACCAAACATTTTAATCATCGGCATTTTGAAAATCTCAAAGCAAATGGAATGACAAAATAGAATATGTGCCTCATACATTGTTGGTCAACACAAATACTATGGTCAGAAACCATAGTTGCAGTATACACCGCCGTATACTTTGCAGAAGGGCCCCCTTTCCCCGGTCGGCGTTCCGTCAACGGGTGCTTGACGACACAACAACGCCGATCTGCATCTCCGGCGCAGAACCACGCCAGTCCCTCGCTGTCCAGTGAACGAGTCCTTGATGCAAAGACCATGCCGGCCTGCCCAGCATTATGCCGGGCCGTGTTGCCGCGCTTCAAGCCGTGTGTCCCGCGCCTCGCATCGTTCGCCTTCTGCCCGGTGAACCAATAGGCTGATCGTTGGAATAAGGAAACCGATGACAGCCGGTCGCAAGATTAAATTGCGATCGGCCGTCATCGGCTTCCTTATTCCAACGATTAGTCTATTCGTTCACCGGGCAAAAAGGCGAAGAGTGCAGGGCGCGTGATCGACACGGCCTGAAGCGCGACAACAGGGGTCGGCATGATGCTAGGGAGGCTGGCACCGTCTTGGCATTAAGGACTCGTTCACGTACTGGACGGCGAGAGAAGAAAAGTGGTGCTGCACCGGAGAGGCATGTCGGCGTTGTTGTCTCGTCAAGGACTCGTTCACGGAACGGCGGCCAGGGAAAGGGGGGCTCGTCTACAAAGTATATTGCGGTGTATAGGTGACCAAACATTCTAATCATCGGCACTAAAATGGAAGAAAGAGCCAAGTGGTATCTCAACTAGATATCATATGCCTCATACTTTGTTGGTCGAAACAAATATTAACATCCAGGGATGGAGTAAGTGAGGCCAGGTAGGATGCACAAGTTGATATTTGTGCCATCACACCAAGCCTCACTTGCTCCACCCCCGAGTGTACGAGTGATCGACCAACCATCTAATCATCGGCAAGTACAAAAACACCAACAAACCAGCAACCATGGTGACATAAGTCAAGATGCTCAAACACACATAGCATGCATGGAGCAGATGCTCCAAAGGGATTATTCATCACTTGGTATATAGACCAAGTGATGCTGGCAAAAGAGAGGCCAATCAAGAACCAGTAAATCCAGTAAGTGATAGATATGCCTAAACAAGCAACAACACATAGCATATCCCAGCTAACCAGATGAGACAAGTCTTGGTAGCCAACTGAATCACCTAGCACCACCTAGCCTTTTAAAACCATCAGAAACAGTCCTTTTTCTTCAAAGGATACCACAGTGGCATTCATTTACATGATCCCCTACTGTGGATATCTCTATTTTCATCAAAGCCAACAAGAAATAGAAATTTATCATTACTCCGTTGAGTTCAAAACAAAGCTGGGGTACCATAAGGGATTATTCATCACTTGGTAGTAACCAAGTGATGCTGGCAAGAGAGAGGCCAAGCCTGAGCTAGTCAATCCAGTAGAGATGGATATGCATAAGTAAGCAAGAACACATAGCCTATCCAAGTTAACCAGATAAAACAAACCTTGACAGCCAACTTAATAACCTAGAATCACCTTGTATTTTAAACCATCAGAAACTTCCCATTTTCTTCAAAGGATACCACAGTGGCATTCATTTACATGATCCCCTACTGTGGATATCTCTATTTTAGCATACCATAAGCTCACAAGAATCCATCAAGTAAATATGTACAGAGACATAGCAACAGCCATGTCAAACACAAGCACATAGGGTGGAATAACAATGTTTGGTCATCATTTAATCATAGACCAAGTGAAGCCTGGTACAAATGGCAAGGACCAGGAATTTGACCAACTCAAGTCACCATGGTTATGCCAACCAATTGAATAGTAGCATCTTCCAAATGGAACTAGGAAGGAAACCATCCCAGATGATTTACCAAGCTGCCAGTTCATGACTGCAAAGGCCAATTCAACCACCAAACCATCCAAACCACCAAGCCTACACACTTATCATTACCCAACAGGATTCAAAATGAAGCTAGGGTCCCCAACAATAGTTGGCATCCATCTAGCTTAAGTAAATACAGTAATAGAATCATTACTGCAAAGTAGTTCATCTCAATTATCTACATTAACAAGATAAAGTTTCACAGATAAATGAATTAGTCAACTGCTAGGCAACAGGGATGCTTGGCAAGCATCATGCATCCATTCATATGCTTTTCAAAGCATAAGCAACCACCAGTACATGGTGAGAAGCTATACAAATCAAGCAACAACACAGTATATCAAGCAACATGCATAGATAGAGAAAGTAGTAAGTAATTATCAACCAATTGGTGATCAAATGATCACCAGAGCTTGCAAACACAAGCCATAGGGGCAGCGGAGGAGGAATTAAGAGGGAGAGGAGGGGAGGGGAGAGAGAGCACCGATGCCAGGGGTGGAGGACGAGCTTGAAGATGACGGCAGGGGTGGAGGAGGAGGAGGAGGCGGCGGATCCTCCACCTTGCCGCGACGGCGGCCCCTCCTCGCGGCGGCCCCTCCTCGCCGTAGGGGCAGCTTGTGCTGCAGGTGGCGGGGATGGGAGGACCGCGGCGGCATGCGCCCCTCGTGGAGGAAGGCGGCAGCGACGGCGGCGGCGACGACCATGGAGGATCCAGGCGACCACGGAGGAAGGCGGCGGCGGCGGATCCAGGCGACCACGGAGGAGAGGGGAGAGGGGAGAGGGGAGGAATCCTCCAGGCGACCACGGAGGAAGGCGGCGGTGGCGGATCCAGGCGACCACGGAGGAGAGGGGAGAGGGGAGGGGCTCGGGAGGGGAGAGGTGAACAGGCGGGGGAGGGCACGGGCGAGATGATATAAGTCCCTTAATTCTGTGGCGCACCGGAGAAGGTGCGCCACAGAATCAACTACTTCTGTGGCGCACCAAAGCCAGTGCGCCACAGAAAAAGTTATTTCTGTGGCGCAGCACGACATGTGCGCCACAGAAATACCTACAGCAATAAATGGTGGTGGCAGGATGTGGGCCCCACATAGTTTCTGTGGCGCACTACCCAAGCGTGCGCCACAAAATTAAGCTATTTCTGTGGCGCACCCAGAATGGTGCGCCACAAAATAATATTTTGTGGCGCATTTTTAGTGGTGCGCCACAGAAATAAGCTCCGCCTATAAGGGTTTTCCTACTAGTGAATAGATCATGTTTAAGATCTTGCATCATGTAGATTGCACCTATTAGTGGAGAATCGCTGTAGAGCTTGTTAAAATTTGGTTTGCATGATTGGTCTCTCTAAAAGTCTAGATATTTTCTGGTAAAAGTGTTTGAACAACAAGGAAGGCAGTGTAGAGTCTTATAATGCTTGCAATATGTTATTATGTAAGTTTTTCTGTACCGGTTCATACTTGTGTTTGCTTCAAACAACCTTGTTAGCCAAAGCCTTGTACTGAGAGGGAATACTTCTCGTGCATCCAAAACCTTGAGCCAAAACCTACGCCATTTGTGTCCACCATACCTACCTACTATGTGGTATTTCTCTGCCATTCCAAAGTAAATTGCTTGCGTGCTACCTTTAAAATTTCATTCCTTGTCTTTGCAATATATAGCTCATGAGAAAATAGCCTTAAAAACTATTGTGGTGAAGAATATGTCGCTTATCTATCTTATTTCTTAATAAGTTGCTTGTTGAGCGGTAACCATGTTTCTGGGGACGCCATCAACTATTACACCTTTGTTGAATATCATGTGAGTTGCTATGCATGTTCGTCTTGTCTGAAGTAAGGGTGATTTATCATGATTTAATGGTTTGAGTATGCATATTTTTAGAGAATAACTTTGAGCCGCCAACCAAAGCCATGTATCATGGTGGAAGTTTCAGTTTGGACATTAATCCTCAATCTCTTATGAGAATATTATCTGTTGTTGAACGCTTATGCATTAAAGAGGAGTCCATTATCTGTTTTCTATGTTGTCCCGGTATGGATGTCCTCAAGTTGAGATCTATCAAAAACGAGAAATCAAATGCGATCTATCTCCTTGGACCTTTGTACAGGCGACATAGAGGTACCTTTTTGTGACACTTGGTTGAAACATATGTAATGCAATGATAATCCATGGAAATCCAAGCTAATTAGGACAAGGTGCGAGCACTATTGGTATTCGATACATGCGGCTTGCAACTTATAGGATGTCTTATGCATAACACATATGAATTATTACTACCGTTGACAAAATTGTTTCTATGTTTTCAAAATAAAAGCTCTAGCACAAAAATAGTAATCCATGCTTCCCTCTGCGAAGGGTCTTTCTTTTACTTTATGTTGAGTCAGTTTACCTACTTCTTTCTACCTTAGAAGCAAACACTTATGTCAAATGTGTGCATTGATTCCTACATACTTGCTTATTTGCACTCATCATATTACTTTGTGTTGACAATTATCCATGAGATATACATGTTGAAGTTGAAAGAAACTGCTCAAACTTATATCTTCCTTTGTATTATTTCAAAACCTTCTACTAAGAATTTATTGCTTTATGAGTTAACTCCTATGCAAGTCTTATTGATGCTTGTCTTGAAAGTACTATTCATGAAAAGTCTTTGCTATATGATTCAGTTGTTTAGTTATTGTCTTTACCATTGCTTCGAATCACTTCATTCATCTCATATGCTTTACAATAGTATTGATCAAGATTATGATAGCAGCATGTCACTTCAGAAATTATCCTTGTTATCGTTTACCTACTCGAGGGCGAGTAGGAACTAAGCTTGGGGATGCTTGATACGTCTCAAACGTATCTATAATTTCTTATGTTCCATGCTAGTTTTATGAAAATACTCACATGTTTTATATACACTTTATATCATTTATACGCATTTTCCGGCACTAACCTATTAACAAGATGCCGAAGCGCCAGTTCCTGTTTTCTGCTGTTTTTGGTTTCAGAAATCCTACACAGAAAATATTCTCGGAATTGGACGAAACAAAAGCCCACGGTCTTATTTTCCACGGAGCTTTCAAGAACACCGAAGGAGAGACGGAGAGGGCCAAGGTGGCCCCACACCACAAGGCGGCGCGGCCAAGAGGTGGGGCGCGCCCCCGTATGGGGTGGGCCCCTCGACCGCCTCCCGACTCTGCCCTTCCGCCTATTTATTCCCTCCGTCGCGAAAACCCTATTACCGAGAGACACGATATGAGAAAATTTCCAGAGACGCCGCCGCCGCCAATCCCATCTCGGGGGATTCAGGAGATCGCCTCCGGCACCCTGCCGGAGAGGGGAATCATCACCCGGAGGACTCTACATCACCATGATCGCCTCCAGACTGATGTGTGAGTAGTTCATCCTTGGACTATGGGTCCATAGCAGTAGCTAGATGGTTGTCTTCTCCTCTTGTGCTATCATGTTAGATCTTGTGAGCTGCCTATCATAATCAAGATCATCTATTTGTAATGCTACATGTTGTGTTTGTTGGGATCCGATGAATATGGAATACTATGTAAAGTTGATTATCAATCTATCATATATGTGTTGTTTATGATCTTGCATGCTCTCCGTTGCTAGTAGAGGCTCTGGCCAAGTTGATACTTGTGACTCCAAGAGGGGGTATTTATGCTCGATAGTGGGTTCATGCCTCCATTTAATCTGGGACAGTGATAGAAAGTTCTAAGGTTGTGGATGTGCTGTTGCCACTAGGGATAAAACATCAATGCTTTGTCTAAGGATATTTGTGTTGATTACATTACGCACCATACTTAATGCAATTGTCTGTTGTTTGCAACTTAATACTGGAAGGGGTGCGGATGCTAACCCGAAGGTGGACTTTTTAGGCATAGATGCATGCTGGATAGCGGTCTATGTTATTTGTCGTAATGCCCTAAGTAAATCTAATATTAGTCATCATGATATGTATGTGCATTGTTATGCCTTCTCTATTTGTCAATTGCCCAACTGTAATTTGTTCACCCAACATGCTATTTATCTTATTGGAGAGACACCACTAGTGAACTGTGGACCCCGGTCCATTCTTTTACATATGAAATACAATCTACTACAATCATTGTTCTCTACTGTTCTTTGCAAACAAACATCATTCTCCACACCATACGATTAATCCTTTGTTTACAGCAAGCCGGTGAGATTGACAACCTCACTGTTAAGTTGGGGCAAAGTATTTTGATTGTGTTGTGCAAGTTCCACGTTGGCGCCGGAATCCCTGGTGTTGCGCCGCACTACACTCCTCCACCAACAACCTTCACGTGGCCTTCATCTCCTACTGGTTCGATAACCTTGGTTTCTTACTGAGGGAAAACTTGCTGCTGTACGCATCACACCTTCCTCTTGGGGTTCCCAACGGACGTGTGCTTTACGCGTCATCAAGGAGCGGTACCTCCCCGACAACTACGACGCCTGGAACGAGTTCTTTCGTCGCCGGCACGAACGGAAACTCGCAGCGTACGACGGTCCTCCCCCTCCTCCAGCGCGTAACAACACCGTCGGCCACCGCCGCTGGTGGAGCGCGCCGGGCCGCACGCTTGCCAGTGTGCTCGCGCACATCGAGGGCGGCAACTCCCCCGTCCCGTGGATGCCGCCATCGGCACCGGCGTCGTTTTGGCATGTAGAACGCCGTTTTAAAATTTTAATTTATGTTTCCGTCTGGTCGAATTCAAATACATTACACATTCGGCCTATATATGTATGAACTCGCCTATATATGTTAAATATGTCTAAATTTCGCCTATGTGTGAACGTATTTCGTCTAGTTTTATCTAAATTCGCTTATATTTATTCAAATTTTACATCCACCCTAGGCTCGTCGCTGAGAATATAGGCCTCCCAGACCAAATTTTACATTCATCCGGCGCTAAATAGCGCCGAATTTCAGCCTAGGGAGCCCAATGGCTAAAGATGCTCTGATGTTGCAGTAGTACCGAGTGGCCGGTACCAGGCGCCCTCTCCTGTACGGCAAGCCGAAGTTATTCAAGGCTTCAAGCAAACCTCCTACTAGTTGTTTTAGAGCATCTCTAATAGAGCCTGTAAATCCAGCCGGAACTGAATTTTTCCGGCGGATTTACGAGTTCGTGCCGAAAGTGGCGCAGAACAGCACCCGAATCGGTGGGCCAACCCGTATCGGAAGTTCGGGGGGCCGAGACCGTCGACCCGTATATATACAGGCCGCGGAGGAACCCTACTCCCTCCGTCGCGTCCTCCCACTCCCCCGCGCGCACAGTTGGACTTCCGGCGAGCAATCGCGGAGCCACCGCCGCCGCTTCTCCTCTCTCTCCACCACCACCGTGACCGCATGGCCGGGGCGAACAGCGGAGGCAGGGGACGCGGGCGGATTGGCGGGAGCAACTCTCCGCCCCCCCCCCCCCCCCCCCTCCCGTCTTCCAGTCGGAGGCCGAGCGGCGCAAATGGAACCGCAACGAAGGCGCTCGGAAGCGGAGCGCGCGGCGCTGGACCAACTAGGGTCTGACGCCGCCGGGGAAGCTCGCGCGCTATGCAAATAGCGGCGAGGGGTCGTCCTCGGCCGCGTCCGGCCGTGCGCTCTTTCAGCCCGCCTCGGACAGCAGCGACGAGGAGGAGGAAGAGGAGGAGGTGCCGGAGGAGGAGGTACCGGTGCGCACCCTCCAGCTGCAGTCCGGGGACTTCGTCCCCAACAACGACGAGGAGGCGACGGTGGTGCAGCAGGTGGCCGTCATCTCCGCCGCCGAGGCGCGCGCGCGCTTCCGCCGTTAGGAAGTGGAAGCCGTCCGTGCCGTGCGCGAGTACGAGGCCGCGCAGAAGGAGGCGGTCGTCCGCCGCGTGAAGCAGGAGGTCGTCGAACTCGACTCCGAGTAGGCCGCCGACGGTGTAGTCTTCCGCAGCGCGTATAGTAGCTCGCCGCCGGCGAAATTAGTTTAGTTTTGGAGGTGGGGACGACCACCTCAAATGCAATGTATCTACCGATCGTATCTATCGAATTATGCCTAAATATGTTTGAATTTCAGTTCTACTGATTGTTTGCGATGATCACTTTACCGGCAAATTTTGAAATCGACGTTTTTCGGGTCCGAATACGGGTGTTGTTCTGCGCCACGCTAAAAAATGCTCGCTTTTTTGCTTTTCGGGAGACTGAACTCACTTTTTTCGATTCGGAAGAATAAGGGCTCTGCTAGAGATGCTCTTAGTAATAGTGCACTCCTCTAGGCTCTAGCTAGCTTCATGTGAGTCGGTTTGTAAGTGTAAAGTTCTATCCTTCACTAAAATTGATTACTAAAGCTTCAAAACTACGGTAAAACTGAAGTTGCCAAACGCATCTCAGTTTTGTCAAAAACTGAGAAAAACTATTGTTTCAAGAAAATGAAGTATCTCCTTGCACGGTATTTTAATACTTTGGTTTTGTAATACTTCAGTTTTAGGAAAACTTTGTTGCCAAACTAGGCCTAATTCACAAACAAATCCAACAGTCTAAATCACAGAGCCTCAAGCCCTGTGCCACGAAACTTCTCACGGACAATCTCATCCAGCCGCGTCGCCATATCTGGCGTCATGTGGTTCACCCAGTCTCCGGCGATCCCTTTCCTGAAGAAGGCGTCACGGGGCATAGCATGGTACGCGCCCGACGAGCCTTTCTTGTTCACCTCCAGCCCCTTCATCTTTTCGAAGCTGCACAGCTCCACGATGCCCTCCACGGCACCGGCGCTCTCCTCCGCGGCCGAGAACGGCCGGCCCATGAACTCCGCGAGCCTCCTTACGTGCTTGCCCGTGTCCTGCAGCAGGTCCTCGTACCTGAGGAAGAGCACTCTATCTGGACGCACGAGGCTCGCGTGCCAGTAGCTGAGGACGTGGTCCCAGGTCGGGCCGAAGAGCACGTCGCCGTCGCAGACGTGCTCAAACAGCTCGACGAACGACAGGCCGGGTTGTCGTCGCTGGAGGAAGTGCCACAGCGAGACGACCATGTCCTTGGGGTCCCTGCAGATGTAGGCGACCTTGACGTCGCCGGCGGTGACCGACTCGGGGAGCAGGGTGTACGGCAAGTGCGTGTTCATAAGGCGCGGGGACGGGAGCTTCTCGAGCTTGGCCTCCTGCCCGTCGGCGAAGATCTCGTCGAGGAACGGGATGCAGTCGTGCGGGTTGAGGCGGAGGAGCGGGTGCTGGGCTAGCTCGGGGTACGCGTCGCGCGTCATGGTGGCGAAGGCCAGCGCCTTGAGCCACGTGGTGCCGCACTTGGGGTAGCTGGCGAGGATCACGTCGTCGCTGCGTGGGGCGAAGCGGCGCTGAAAGACGACGGTGCCCGCGACCCAGTGATCCGGCAGCCAGAAGCCCTGGTACAGGCGCAGCTCCAGGGTGGCTTGTTGCTTGCGCGGCAGCGCCGCGACGAGGTCCCCAAACTCTTCCTTGGCTGGGCGCTTCAGCACCGTACCGTCGTCGACGTCTGTGAACGGAACAGGGCCGGAAGTGATGGTGGGGCTGGCAGCCATGGGTGATGGTGGAACCAGTGTTAACTGCAGGCGACGCAGAAGTGACCGTGTACTCTACTCTCCTAGCGAGCAAGTGATCACAAGATGACAGCTCTACTTGTCTGGGGAGAATATATAGGTCGCTGCATCATGCTTGTGCTTATTTGACTAACGAGTGACGAACCAAACTTTGTCTTGAGTGCCAACAGACAAGTGCTATCTTGCCGTGCCCGTCAAGAAGTAGAGGACCATTCCGATCATATGCTTAGTTGTTTGATACTACTAGTACTAAATAAATTGAACATCAATGGAGTACATAAAAGTATTGGATGTACTTTTCTTTAAGATAAAAAATATGGAGTACAAAATTGGACACGCTCGAATAGCTGCAATAAGGATACGAATTTATAACATGGCAGATGCAAATGTGAATTGAATGTCTGATCTTGAATTGTGTTAATACGAGTTTGGGTCAGAGGAAAATAAATATGTATATGTATAAGAGCATCTCCAGTCGCGGCTCCAAAAAGGCGCCGGAGCCGGCAGTGTCTTATTGGAGACGCTGGCAGCTACTTCTCTATTTGGGGAGGCCCATCCCGCACCGGCGACCTTGTTTTATGGGTCGGGAATAATTCAAACTAAACCGGTAAATTTCATTAAAATTTAGTCATAATTTAGAAGTTGAATGAAAACTACTAAAATTCAACTAAATCCTAGTCTACTCGACTTTGATCGGCGCGCACGATGGGCCAGCCTTGTCATCGTTTTCCTCCTTGGCCGTCTGCTCCCGCGCCCACCTCTCCGCCCTCACTTCCCGCATATGGCGGTGCAGCATTGCGCAGCCGCATCCTCCAGCCATGTCTCAACGAGGGGTAAGAGAAAAAGTCTATGATCATACCCACGAAGAGATCCTTAATTACTGGATCCACTACTAGGAAAAGGCCTAGCCGTAAGACTGCCAGCAGTGGCGCACCATGACTCCCGTGCGCCACTACTACTTAGCAGTGGCGCACCACAAAACGGTGGGCCACTGTTACAAAAGTAGTAGTGGCGCACCAAGATTGTGGTGCGCCATAAGTAAGTGGTGACAGGAGTCCAGCTCCTCCCCCAAACTAGTAGTGGCGCACGTCTCTGTGGTGCGCCACTGCTACATTCCTTACCTATGGCGCACGTTCTTGAGGTGCGCCACTGCTAGGACGTGTCCAGAGCCCGTTTAGAGATGATAGGCTTAGCAATGGCGCACTTATGTGGTGCGCCACTGCTACATAGGTTACCTATGGCGCATGTCGTTATGTGCGCCACTGCTAGGGGGGTGGCCAGAGCCCATTTAGAGATGAGAGGCTTAGCAGTGGCGCACCACCAAGCAGTGCGCCATTGCTATGTCACCCTAGCAGTATTTTAAATATTCTACATAATTATAATTATTTTAAATATTCTACATAATTATAATTATTTTCTAGATTCTATAGATTCTATAGTATTTTAAATATTCTACATAATTATAATTATTCTACTATAGAATTTAAAAAGTGTGTCCGTCGAGACGAGACGGACCGGCTCGCACCCTACCACGGAGAGTCCATCACCGACCGAACACAACAAGGCCACGTTACCCACCAACAGAACAAGGGAAACACACCGCTGCCAAGGAGAAGAAGAGCGCAGAAAGATCCGGAACGATACGACCTTCGCATCGCCATCGGCCGGCGCATCCCCTCGCTCGCGGCGGCGTCACCACCGTCCCCTCGTCCCCAGCTCCGCCGCCGGATCGCATCGCCGCCGGCCTCGAGGTTCGCACGTCCAAACCCCGTTCCGCCTCCTCCCTCCCTGTCACCGCCACGGTGCGATCGGCTCCACCTTTTCCCTCCCGAGTCCTGTAGCAAGCCACTGTTCCATTTGTGGCGTGCCTGCCACACCCATCACGCGCGCTCAGCGGTGGTGGAGCACCGCCCGCCCCTACCACCGGCAGCAATCTCCCGGAGATTCCCTCCCGCACCCGCAGCACTCATCACTCCCACAAGGAAAAAGGCGCTCCCCTTTCCGCCGCCCAAATCTGCCTTTCCCTCTGCTCCCTCGTACGCACGCGCTCCCCTTGTGGGAGTGATGAGTGCGGGCGCTCGTCATATTGTTAATCTACACATTGTACCGATCAAAATAGACATATAATTCATATTTTTGGATATTTTCTAGATTCTATAGTATTTTAAATATTCTACATAATTATAATTATTTATGCCTTTTATGTTGGTGTATTGTGCTATTTATTATAGTGTTAAATCAATTTTAAAAAAAGGAAAAAAAAATGGGGCCGCCAGGGTTCGAACCTGGCCGGCCAGGGTAAACCAAACAGGGGGAGCTAGCCATTAGGGTACAGTGCGGTTCTTGTCAACTGTAGGTGCCGCGCACCTTTTGACCTAAACCTAAAGAGGCAGTGGCGCACCCCTAGAGGTGCGCCATTGCTAAGCCTCATAGTGGCGCACCCCTAGAGGTGCGCTATTGCTAAGGGGAATCGGGACTTAGCAGAAAATCCCCTTCTTCCCCTGAGCGACGCCACTGCCTCCTCTCCCTTCTTCCCCTGAGCGACGCCGCCGTCCCTCGATCTGCGCCACTGCCTCCCCTGAGCGACGCCACCTCCCACCGGCGGCCGCCACCCCTCCCCTGAGCAACGCCCCCTCCTCAACCCCGGCGGCCAGATCCCCTGTCGAGAAGAGCCGCCTCCCGAGCGCCCTCGACACGGAAAGCATCGCGCCGCCGCCGAAGAACCAGGCCACCTCGACGTCGGTGGTCAGGAAGGCGCAGAACCCGCTCGAGGAGTTCTTCTAGGTCGAGCGGAGCGCCGCAGACGACCAGGCCCGTCCCCACTACGGCGAATTCCGGCGAGGTCAGTATCGATCCCCAGATCTCAACTACAGTACTCACTTCGCACTTCCTGATTATATTAAATTAGCGCCATTACTCCTAGTGTACATTGCTTAAATGTTCTGTACCAGTACACTACTATTGCCACCGAAATTTACACTTCACAACCTAGATTCCTGAGGTTAGTAGATGAATTGAACCGAATATTGCCGCATAGGGTACCTGTCAGTGTTGGTATCGCAGCGGCGGGGATTAAGCAGGGGATATCCCGGCCGGCTACTCCGTGGGGAAGCCATTTCAGGATGTTTCAGTGTTTACTTAAGTTAGAAAGTGATTCCAGGGTGTTTGAATTAAGAATTTGGTGGTGTACTGAGGATACCATGCTGTGCTAAGTAAACAACCCATCATTTATGTCTGTCGCGCAAAAAATTTCCGAGGTTTAATTTATGTTCAACTGCCAATTACTCTACTTTGATTCTACTAGTCTCTGTGTTTGTGGCATAAAGTATGGTTGCCCCTCTACCATTTTGTTAGAATGCCGCAGTCATCTTTTAGCACCTTATGGTGTGATTATTGGTCACAGCCTATTCTGTAGGTCATGTACAAGTCACATCTGTGTTGGTGTAGGTTTTACCTTTTTCTGGCAGACCTTCTTGCGATTTATGATCCTTGTGTTGTAATTCGTGCGCTCAAGCTTGCTTGGATTTCAGTTCAAGACCAAGTTGTTTGAATTAACACATGAATTAAGACTTGGATGATGTTAATTGGTAGTAATATGTTGTCCTTTGGTTACCATGTTGTGCTAAGTAAATACCCCTTTTTGTTGCAAATGTAGCTTGTCCTTGCAGTAGTTCTTTTTTGCACATTTGTTTTGTTGCAAATGTAACAACATTATTGGAAATGACTTAAGAGATGAATCCAAATGTTGGGTGTCTTCAGAGATGAATGTTAACTCTGTATTTTGATGTTAGCTACAGCATTATTGATAATGACTTGAGCACTGGCATTCATTGATGCAAAACATTTGAGTTTAGCTTAGTTTTCTTTAAATGATTTAGTTTAAAACATTTTTGAGAGAAAAACATTCTGTTTACTAGCAGTTCATGCTAACATGGATAACTTAGGGGTTGTCAAGATGCTTCATAGTCTAGTGAAGCAAAAGAAAATTGCTAAGTAACTTGGTTTTTTATTTTTTTGGTAGGAGGCTTACGGATTTGCAAATTTTGCAATAGTTAGTAGTTGAATTATTTTCATATGACACAGCTTTTCAGATGGGAATGTTTTGACAGGTTAGGAAAAGGATGTAACATGGTGTAGACTGTGGAGTGAATAGCATACTTACCACTTCAACATTGAGAATTTAAGATGCATGACCTAAGCCATGTTGTTCCTAGTATTCTGCATACCAGCACACCTAAAATTTGCACTAAAATAGAGAGAACACCAAGTTAAAAACAATTTGAGATTTTTAAACCTAGGTACCTTACTCTGTCGAAAGCATACAAGTGTCTTGTAGGCTTTCAAAAGTAGAAGGCTGAAAAAATTGTTTGTTTTCTTGACATTTGGAGTATTTTTGCTAATGATGTGTGTTTTGATTCCAGATCGAGATTCACAGCCCTGGAACAAGAGGACCTGACCGTCGCTGCCGCATCTTCCTCGACCCGGAGCAATAGCTCACCTCTCGGAGACTCCACGCGACTCACGATGAGCTTGCTGCTGCTTGCTACTGCCGCGCGCAGCTCATTGGTGCTGCTTGCTCGCTGGTAGCTGCTAGCCGCTAGCTGTTGCCGCCGCCGCTTGCTAGCTACTTGCCGCCGCTGCCGTCGTTTGCTGCTGCTAGCTGTAGCCGTAGCCGCTGCTTGCTGCCGTCGCCGGTAGCTATAGCTGCTGCTTGCTGCTGCTAGTTGCTTGCTGCTTGCTGCTGCTGCTAGCTGTAGCTGCTGCTGCTAGTTGCTGCTTGCTGCTTGTTGCTACTTGCTGCTTGATTAGCTCCTTGGTGTATATGTGCCATGGTGCTCAGCTGTATATGTGTCATGGTGTATATGTGTCATGGAGGATCAACTGTATATGTGTCATGGTGTATATGTGCCATGGTGCTCAGCTGGTGGATTGTTTTCCTGGTGTATTTGTATCATATTCTTGTGCAGGGATCGACAGAGTTGCCCATTGTCGCCGAAATGTTGATTCATTTCCGTTTCGGCGAAAATGGGGCACTCATATGTACATAAATTAGCATAGGTCATGCCCAATTTTTCCGTGAAATCTTGCGCTAATTTATGCATTTTTTTCCTACTTAGTTCGAACATGGCCGACAACGATGAGGCCGGCGGCAGCGGCAGCAAGCCATTTTGGATGCTAACCGATGAAATGGAGGTGATGGAGTCACAACCTCGCCGTGACGACGGCGAGGATGATGGCACCGATCCAGAGTACCGAGCGGACGATGCCGCCGACGATGACACCACTGATGGTGCCGGCGAGGATGACCACACCACGGATGGTGCCGGCGAGGATGACACCGGCAAACGAAAGAAGATACGGAGGGAGCGTCGCCCAAATGTGCTCAGCACCGTGAAGCAGGCATTCACCGAAGTGAACGCCAGTGGGCATCCAACGGCGCCCCCTGAGTTAGTCAAAGGGTACTCGGCCCAACTCGGGTGCATCCTCCGGAGCACGGTCTCGATCAACACCGAGAACCTCAGGCATCCTGACCGAGCGAATTTGCGCACCCTCCTCTTCCAGAAGCTGCACGAACGATACGAGTTCCCGGTGGACTGCTGAGAAAAGCGTCTCATGCGGAACAAAGTGCACAATGCCGCCCTCACGAAGATGAGCACCGCCCTCGCTAGTTGGAGGAACCGAGTGAAGAAAATGATTAATAGTGGTGAGAGTTACGAGAAGATCAAGGAGTTAAATCCCTCGATCACCGAGCAAGACTACGCTGATTTCAAGATCAAGTGCGAGAGCGAGTCAACGTCGGATTCTAGTCAGTGGGGGAAGGACATGCAAAAACTGAACTTAGGCACCCACAAACTTGGTCCTGTCGGTTTTAGGGTGGCGCAACCGAAATGGGACGCCGCGGATGAGGAGCGTGTGAAGAACGGCCTCGAGCCCCTCTTCCCGCAATACAAAAACAAGCAAACCAGGAACTTTCTCCTGGCCCGGTACTGTATTGACCCGAAAACAAAGGAGCTCACCACCACTCCGGATGTGAAGGAGTTTGAGGCTCTTCTGGTAAGGAATGCACCCGCTTAATTAGCTCCTTTATGGTTGCATTCTTATTGATGAATCCAAATTTCTAAATGGTTCATGCATGTTCCTCCCGTAGGCTAAGGAGATTGCTGCGGAAAGTGAAAAGGAAGCTAGTAGCGGCGCGGGGTCCACGAGCTCCTCGCAGTGTGCCCCTTGGGACAACCCTTTAAATAGGGCGTTGAATGCCCACAAGAAGAGGGATCCATTGAGTAAGCCGACGTCGGCTGGTCGTGTGGTCGGCGAAGGATGCTCTATGAAATGGTCAGAATACTATAAGTCGGGGAAAAAGGAGAAAAAGGCCACCATCGATGAGAAGGAGGTCGCACATCTCAAGGCACAAGTTGCGCAGATCCCGACATTGGTCGAGACATTGGTCGAGGAGCAAGTGCGGCAACAAGTGCAACATATCGTGGAGACCCAACAGAGGACGCAACGACAGCAAGTGGAGGACCAAGTGGGCACGACGCTTAGCTCCATCATCCCTACCTTGGTTGCCGGTTTGGACGCGTGGTATAGGGGAGGAAAAAAGGGGCCTCCCCCGGTTCCCAGTTCCCAGTTTCACGGGCAGCAACTCCCACAACGTGGAGCCATCGGTGAGTCCGCAGGCGGCAACAATGGTGTCTCCGGCGGCGCCAGCATTGGTGGCTCCCGCGGCGCCAACCTTGGTGGCTCCGGCGGCGCCAACCTTGGTGGCTCCGGCGGCGCCAACCTTGGTGTCTCCCGCGGCGCCATTACTTCAGCTCAATGCACCCGTCGCTGCGGATAATACGCCGCCCGGCACAGCGCCAACAAGCGGCCACTCCATCAGTGGCACGCCTGCCGCCGGCGGTGCCTCGACCTTAGCCGAGCTGGACGCCATCACGGTAACCAACCCTCGTCTCCGATATGACTTCCATATCCTTGCCTTTGACTACGCTAGCCATCCCTAACGCCCTACATGTTTTCCGCAGGATGCCGCCACCGACGTCCCATGCACTCTCCTGCATTTTGTGAACGGCGAGTTGATCGATGTTGCCAAGGCCAAAATCGTTCAACCGAGCAACCGCCAGTTACACGGTGTACCCATGGCACCCGACGTCTATAGGATTCAACTGGTTCGGGTGCTTAGTGGCTATGACGACGTGGTACCTCCCTTTCAACCCCATGGCGCCGACGCAGATGAGGTCCTTGCCCTCCACCAATGCTTCAATTGGTCCATGGTTTGGCCAAAGAGCCAGATTCGTTTGGGGGCGAGCGACACCACCCCACGGACAGCACCCCAAGCCGTGCCGGCGCCAAGCCATGGCAAGACCACCCCAACGGTGCCGCCATCAGCCGACGAGGACATGCATATGGCACAGGATACGAACGATGGTCCGGACGAGGACAGTACGTTCGCCAACCTGGATTGCCACTTCGATTTTGGGGCGGACTACGATCTCAGTAGCCAACCCTCTCAAGCTGCCGCCGAGGGGAAAACCTATTGCAACAAGCGGCGCCTATTCTGTTCTCAGGAGACGCCTCCAGCTGCCGACTTCACCGAGACTGAGCCGATAGCCGAGGTGAGAAGTGTTATCACCCCAACACACCGAAGAAGGCTTGCGAAGAGGAGAATGCAGTCCCAATAAATACGAAGCCGAAGGGACGGAAAAGAAAGAATAAGAACGACAAGTCTGCACAGCCCAGCCGGCACCGATCCGTGCTTCAGACGGGCCACCAAAGGCCCAAGAATATCGAGTCGAGGGTGCATGTGTCGGGTGAGCGGATGCTAATTCAAAGATTGTACGATGCTGCACCCGGTCCTATGCGATCTCTGGTTGACGGTATTCAGTTTATGGAGGAGCGGCGTATCAGGGAGAAAGATCATGGATATCCAGTGTATGTTGCGAAGGTGCCCTCGGGCCATGGCTTTGTCGATAGTGGCTACGCGGAGAAGATCTTCCTGCGGTATGATGACATCTTCGCCATGCTGAACAGTTATCCGCTGCGCTACACCTTCATTCGCCTATACTCGCTCAGCAAGGCGATGCGGATCATTAGAAACAACATCCCGGACATCGCGATAGCCGACCCCTTCTACATGCGTGCCGTCCACTTGGCCACCGCCGGAGACCGGGCAGTCGCGAGTGGATACCTCAAAGACTTCTTCCTAGCGAACCAGAAGAAGTGTAACCTCCTCCTGCCTGTATTTCCCGAGTAAGTCACCCCTCACTGTACCGGTCTTAACTCGTGATATTTTAGATTTCAATCGTCATGTTCTTAAACATTATGTGTTCTACGCAGAGACAAAACCTACACACTCATCTCCATAACCCCGAAACATTCTGTGGCCACATACCTCGATGCGGACGGTGAGTCAAAAACGGACTACACGAATGTCAAGGCCGTACTTGATGATGCTCTCAATGGCTACGTCAAAGCGAAAGGCCACATGCAGAGGCCAAATGTTAGGTACGGGAAGCATGTGTTCAAGCACCAAACAAAGTTTCCCTGCGTCAAGAAGCCGCCTTCTAGTAACAAGGATGCCTACTACGCCCTCTATCACATGGATAAGTTCATACGGGACCAGCAGCAGCTTATGCTACCTGAGCATCTCAGAGACTGGGCCAACAAATTGTCGCGGGTCCCTGACGACGGCATCAAGCAAGACTTCTTTCGCATCCAAGTAGAGTTCTGTGAAATCATCTTTCAAGATGTCATTAGAAGCGCGGGGGAGTTCTATGCCGGCTATCAGCCGTCGAATAGTGAAATAGACACAATGCTCCAAATGCAGGGTGACGACTACCGCTCATGGATGTGCTTGAAGAAAGGCGGCGGTTTTATCCACGCTCCTAAGTCCACATAGCCGAGTCTTGATGTGCGAGCCTAGTTATGTAGTTTTGAACTAAAGACGAGCTTGTGTTGTAATAAACTTTATCCAGCACTTTACTTGCATGTATGTTTAATTACTAGTTCGACTATGTTTGTGAACTTATATATATGGCTCTGTCGTTTTCCGCACTTGATTTGGTCGTTAATTTTGTTTGCATATGCCGATGATTAGAATGGTTGGTCACTTGTACACTCGGGGGTGGAGCAAGCGAGCCTGGTGTGATGGCACAAATATCCATGTCTTGTGCATCCTACCTGGCCTCGCTTACTCCATCCCTGAATGTTAAAATTTGTTTTGACCAACAATGTATGAGGCCCTCGTCATTCCATTTGCTTTGGTTTTTCAGAATGCCGATGATTAGAATGTTCGGTCAATCAGTACATTCGGGGTGACGCAAGTGAGCCTGGTGTGATGGCACAAGTATCAATCTCTTGTGCATCCTACCTGGCCTCACTTACGCCATCCCGAGATGTTCATATTTGTTTCGACCAACAATGTATGAGGCCATCGTCATTCCATTTGCTTTGGTTTTTCAGAATGCCGATGATTAGAATGTTTGGTCACCTATACACTTGGAGGAGGGGCCAGTGAACCTGGTGCGATGACACAAATATCAATCTCTTGTGCATCCTACTTGGTTTCACTGACGCCTTCTCTAAATGTTCATATTTGTTCCGACCAACAAAATATGAGGCATTCCATTTAGTTCATACTAGCTACTTGTCTCTTATTTGAGTTTGCACTTCTTAATTGCATTGGCCGATGATTAAATTTTGTGGTCACTACACTTGGGGGAGGCGCTAGTGAGCCTGGTGCGATGACACAAGTATCAATCTCTTGTGCATCCTACCTGGCCTCACTAACGCCTTCCCTAAATGTTAATATTTGTTTGGACCAACAATGTATGAGGCATTCCATTTAGTTCATACTAGCTACTTGTCTCTTATTTGAGTGTGCACTTCTTAGTTTCTTTGGCTTGTTCATATATGTGCAGATATGACGTGGTATGTCGTGTACAAGGGCAAGGTTCCCGGAGTCTACAACGACTGGGAGGAGTGTCGGAGACAGGTTCACCGTTTTAGCGGTAACAGCTACAAAGGGTACACCACTAGAGCGGAGGCCGAAGACAGATACGCACGCTATCTGGCGGGAGAGAGGACGGAGCGGAGGAGGAACCGGATGAAGACCACTTTCATCGGGACGGTGCTAGTAGTGACTCTAGCTCTCTTCTATGTGATGCTAGTTTAGATGATCGACCTTGTGTAACCACTAGCTCATTTGTGACTTGTAACACCGTAACACTTATCTAATATTTGAAATCTTGTGAATCATGGAGGCTAATGTGAAGGACTATGTATTGGTATACTGTGCTAGCTGCTTATATGTGTTATATATACTGTATTTGTGTTGTTATAGTGTGATATACAACCTGTACAAATACCTGTCAGGAATACAAAAAATAAAAACGAAATACTAGCAGTGGCGCACTAGAGGACCATCAGTGGCGCACGACCAGTAAGTAGCAGTGGCACACTAGTTTGGACCTTGTGGCGCACTACTCTCTGATCCCCTTTCGAAAGTAGCAGTGGCGCACGGCAGCTGCCAGCAATGGCGCACGTCTGAGAGACTGCAGTGGCGCACTTGAACAGGCAGCAATGGCGCACCAGAACGCAATAACAGTGGCGCACCCCAGGAGGTAGCAGTAGCGCACCGACACCATAGAGTAGTGGCGCACTACTGCAAAATAACAGTGGCAGCTTCCTGAGAACTATTTCATCCCATTGCAGCTTCCTACATTATTACTTTCATGCTGTTAGTTTCTTTTTAGTATTTACTTTATTTTTCTTTTCTCTCCACACCAAACACCAAATACTTTTCTCACACTCCTATTTAGAACTAAGGATAACTCGTGTGTACATCTTAATGAATATGACAATAAGCAATAAAACCATTACCAATCAGCTCCACCGTGGTTCGATACTCTTTCACCATCGTAATCAACGCATCTCTCATAGGGAAATAACTTGTGCGACGGCGTCCCACGTATTGGCTAGCGTGTCCCATAACATGGCTAGATCCTCTTTAGAACTAAGGCTAACTCGTGTGTACATCTTAATGAATATGACAAGAAGCAATAAACCATCGCCAATCAGCTCCACCGTGGTTCGATACTCTTGCGCCGTCGTGATCAACGCGGCTCTCATCGGGAAATAATCCTGTGTGACGGCATCCCACGAATTGGTTGGCGCGTCCCATCCAATAAAGTGGCTAGGTCCTCTCTCAACATCCCAATGTACATATTGATGTTTGTGTTTCGGCCCTTGAATCATCATACTCATTTCTTTGTACATCTAGGAGTTGGGAGAGCTTTCCCTTACATATGTATTAACCAAAGTAGGTATAGCAAGCTAAAATGGATGAAACAATGAAAAAATAAATGAGGTGGGGAGGAGGAGGAAGACGACCAAATCCGCTTTTGTGGGGTGGGGAAAGAGGGGGAAACTGAGTGGTGTAGATGGCTCCATGTGACTAAGGATGTGTTTGGTAGTCTGGGGCAACTCAGAAAATCTCATCTCCACACAGATTTTTAGAGAAGCATGTGTTTGTTAGGCTGTGTCAACCCATCTCAGCTATCCCACCTCATACGGAAAAAGGCTCCTCAGCCAGGCAAGGTTGTGAAGCTCAAATCGAGCTTCACAACTCAGCCTAGCTGATTCCATCTCGCAAAATTGCACCGCGGACACCCCAGACCCCCAACTCCTACCTTTTTCTCATTCATTTTCAACAACCGCGAGCCCCTGGGCCCGAGGCTCCACCGTCGTCCACCCTCTGCCTCTCCCGTCGCCATCCTCCTACCGCATCCCCAACGACCTTCGCTGCCGCCAGCGGGAGCACGGGCCGCCGCCAGCAGGAGCAAGGGGCGCCGCCGCCAAGCAGAAGCAAGCGCCTCCTCCAGATCTCCCGTCGGCCGAGCCCAAGGTCCATGCTCCTCCGTCGGCCACTTTCGTCGTCCCACAGGCCGCCTTCCGCCTCTCCCTTCGGTCGCCGTCCTCCCGCGTCCCCAGCCACCCGCGCCGCCTCCGACCAGAAGCAACGGCCGCGCCGCCGTCGAGTAGCAGCAACGGTCGCGCCGCCTCCCTCCCGATCTCGCGGCGGCCGCAGTCTTGTTCTCCCGCCGAGCAGCAGCAACAGGCGCACCACCGCCCGCCGGCACGTCTCGCACCGGCTACCACCTCGCGCCACCGGAGCTCCACCGCCCGCCGCCAGAGCTCCACCACACCCTGCCGTGTTGTTCCATAGACAGGGACCCGATTGATTTTTTAAATTTTATTAAGGGTCTTTTGTGTAAGAGTTTGGACTGGTATGTAATTTCTTATGTTTTGGCCAATCTCAACCCACAGATGTTGCCAAACAATGTATTGGTTCAGATTATCTCAACACAACTGGGCCACCAAACACGCCTCAAAATCTTAAGTCAGCTTGTATGAGATTAGATATCTCAAGTGGGAGAATGAATCTGAGTTGCCCCGGGATACCAAACACACCCTAAATGGTTGGTCTCAGGTTACGCATGGAGCACCACGCCTTGGTGCACCACGGGTATATCGGCTACCCGTGGCCCACCTACATGCCATGTGCCATGGGTATTTAGACCCTTTTGTGTAATCACGGACCACCACTTAGCCATGCCGCACTACACAGGTGCATCACGGGTACCAAACATACATGTGGCGCACCATCGGCTAAGTGGCCCCAGACCGACCAACTCAGCCCAAGAATACCCGTGGCACACTAGTCTTAACGGTGCACCAAGGGTAAGTTGGACTTGGTGATGCACCACTACCCGTGGCACGCCACTGTTTCAGTACGCCACGGGTAAGATAATTACCTATAGTTTTTTTTCTAGTAGTGTGATCTGGAGCAACAAGGTTGATCTGGAGCGAGAGAACCAACCTGTGGTTGGATGGTTAGGAGGGCAGTGGCACCCCCAGCCCACCAGAGTTCAAATCCCAGATTTGACACTTTGGTGTCTCATAAAGGCGGAATATTCTTCAGTGGGAGGCGACGTTCCCGTCGACAGCGAGGCGCCTATGGTGACTTCGTCAATCTCAAGACCCGCCGGATCAATTCTTCAACGCAGTCTCTTGGAGGTGCTCATAGGGGTAGGGTGTGCGTGTGTGTGTGCGTTCATAGGGGTGAGTGTGTGCGCGTATATATGAGCGTCTTTGATTGTACTGTGTTTCGCAAAAAAAAAAAAAAAAAAAAAAAGTTGATCTGGAGCGAGTTCAGCTCAGGCACGAAGGGAATAAAAGAGAGATAAAAAAACAAAACGTGAATTAAGTGAAGGGGATTACTTGTGTCACCGGAGGAGAGAAGAGCTTCAAGGCGGAAGAATCTTGGACGAAATGGAAGGATTTTCATATGGTACCTACAATATTCAAATTCTTAACTTTTCTCGGAATATTGTTTTTCACATTCCTAACTTCCTATATTTTGGACCTGAGCTTGTGATTACATGTTCAAGATAGTAGATATTCTATTTACATTTGTATACTTACTCGAGAGTGTGTCTATATTTGTATGAGTATTGGAAAACGCTGCCAAACCCCCGGGGGATCAGCGCTCCGTTCCTCCGCTTCCTCCGTACGACGCGTGTCCCGTGGGCCATCCATATCTTCTTCCGTAGCACGCTCCTTTCCCAATCCCCATCTCTCTCCCGTGTACCACGGCCGCCGCGCCCAGAGACCCGTCCGCCCCTTCGCCGTCCGCCCGTGCCGCCCCACCCCCTTCGCCGGAGGGCTGCCTGCGCCGCCGCACCTCCCAATGGCGCTCCGCTTGAAGCTCTCGATCCGCCTCCAGCCTCCCCGCAGTGAAGCTCTGCCTCCTGCCGTCCCAAGCTGCAGATCGGCCGCGCCACCATAGGCTTCCGCCGCCACGCGGTGAGGCCGAGCTCCGGCTACCGGCGGGGAGTAGCAGCAGGGGTCGCGGACCATGGCCATCTGATGCTCCTCCGCTGCCCCGCCGCTCCTCCTCTGCTGCCTCGTGCTGCCCGCCCACGACGGCACGGCCACAAGCAGCGCCTCCGCGCGCACCACCACGCAGCCGGACATGCTTGGCAAGGTACGCCGCCGCACCACGGGCATCTTCGGTGAGATCGTGACTCACCGCCACCACAAGCTTCCTCCACCGAGGCCGCCACGAGCTCCCTCCATTGTTGTTTGCTTCTCTTGGGCATCATCACCTCCACCGGCCACTCTCTGTGGTCATCTGTGCGCCCTTTTTTTCATTTTCCTGTAGTGCTACTATCTTCGGGTTGACGTAGGGCAAAAGGCGATGCTACAAATTGTGGTCGCCGTTGCTACAAAAGGGTTCTATGTTTTGCTACCATGGGATTCCGGCCGGGCATAACCGAACCGAAACCGAAAACCGAAGCCGAAAAAACCTAACCGCACCCAAAAATTCAGTTTTATCGGTTTTCAGTTAAGATTACAGTTAGCAGAATCACTAACCATTTAACCTTCGGTTTTTTCGGTTTTAAACCGAATAACCGCGGTTTTAACCGAATAAACCGACCTAAACCAGCCCAGCCCAGGCCGGCAGGCCGGCAGGCCGAGCCGCCCAGGCACGGAGATGCCCAATTGCCCAGGCCCAGCAATTGCATCGCGGACGGTCTTCGTCTCGGTCTCGCGTCGCGGACGGTCTTCGCCTCGGCCTCGCTCGCACAGTCGCACCAGCACGCAACGAACGAGACCAGAAGGGCGCGCAGAAGGGGGCGGCGCCAAACCCTAATTCTGCTGGCGGCGCCCATACCTCCGGCCGACCGGCGTCGCGGACGTCGACAGCAAGCCTCCGCTGCTCCGCCGGATCCTCCCCTCCCCATCCTCTCCGGTCTCCGCCATCTCCACGGCCACGGGGACCCCGCGTCCCCATCCTCTCCGGCCGACCGGCGACGCCCAAGTCGACAGCAAGCCGCCGCGGCTCCGCCGGATCCTCCCGTCCCCATCCTCTCCGGCCTCCACCATCTCCACGGCCACGGGGACCCCCATACTCGGCGTCCCCAACTGATGGGATAATGTGTTTTGGGTTTGTTTTTTTGTGTCTGGTGGGCGATTTGCTACATACCCATATTTTTTTTTGCTATAATCATTTCGTTGTTTTACGACAATAATATAATTTTTTGGCTACAATAATCTTGTACCTCCACTAAAATCCAATGCTACAGTTTGCTACAATAGCAAAAAAAGGTTGCTACAATATTTATATATTTTTGCTACTATAGCATATATTTTTTGCTATCCATTCTCCGACGAGCTTTTCCGGCAAGGTCTTCGACGATGTCACCAGCGGTGTCTCCGATGAGGTCACTTTTTGCTACATTGGCAGATTATTTTTGCTACAATAGCGTAGCATTTTTGCTACGTGGTCTCCAGCGAGATCTCCGGTGGTCTCCGGCGAGTCTCCGGCGAGTTTTGTGTTTTTTTAGGGGTGAACCTTTTTTGCTACAATTGAACTAGTTTTGCTATAATGGTGCTTTTATGGAAGCAAAAAATGATATTTTAGGTGAAAATAGAGTTTGCTACAATTGAACCGTTTTTTGCTACTTTGGTGCATCATGGTAGCAAAAGCGGGAAAGTGAGGTGATGCTTCGATCAGATGGCCCATGAGTATTTGTATTCCATCGATTTTCAATTTTGCAATACTAAACAAAACAAAAAAACTAATCATGATCGGGATGGGACTCAGCTTCTTGGCGGGCACGGCAAGGTATCACTTTCTTTTTGTTTTGTTGGCAAAGATAAGATTCCACCTGTCTGGCCGCACGGCACCCAGGTCAAATTTTGATCCGCCGCTAGTCAAAATTAGCCCAAGCACGATGCAATCATGCAACTCCATATATATATTCTCCCCAAATGAGTGGAATTGCCATCCTTGAGCAGTGATCACTAGTTCACTACTCACTGGAGTACAATCGCCCTGCAGCTAACTCCGTTCTCGTCATCCATGGCCGCCATCCCCACCATCACTTCCGGCCCTGTTCCGTTCACGGACGTCGACGACGGCACGGTGCCGAAGCACCCGGCCAAGGAGGAGTTTGGGGACCTCGTCGCGGCCCTGCCGCGCAAGCAACAGGCCGGCCTGGAGCTGCGCCTGTACCAGGGCTTCTGGCTGCCGGAGCACTGGGTGGCGGGCACCGTCGTCTTCCAGCGCCGCTTCGCTCCACGCCCCGACGACGTGATCCTCGCCAGCTACCCCAAATGCGGTACCACGTGGCTGAAGGCGCTGGCCTTCGCCACCATGACGCGGGACGCGTACCCGGAGCCGGCGCAGCACCCGCTCCTCCGCCTCAACCCGCACGACTGCATCCCGTTCCTCGACGAGATCTTCGCCGATGGGCAGGAGGCCAAGCTCGAAAAGCTGCCGTCGCCGCGCCTCATGAACACGCACATGCCGTACACCCTGCTCCCAGAGTCGGTCACCGGCGCCGACGTCCCCGGCTGCAAGGTAGTCTACATTTGCAGGGACCCCAAGGACATGGTCGTCTCGCTGTGGCACTTCCTCCGGCGACGCCAGCCGGAGCTCTCGTTCGCCGAGCTGTTCGAGCACGTGTGCGACGGCGCCGTGGCGGTCGGCCCGATCTGGGACCACGTCCTCACCTACTGGCGCGCGAGCCTGGAGCGCCCAGACAGGGTGCTCTTCCTCAGGTACGAGGACCTGCTACAGGACACGGGCAAGCACGTGAGGAGGCTGGCGGTGTTCGTGGGCCGGCCTTTCTCGGCCGCGGAGGAGAGCGCCGGCGCCGTGGATGGCGTAGTGGAGCTGTGCAGCTTCGAGAAGATGAAAGGGCTGGAGGTGAACAAGAAAGGCTCGTCGGGGGCATACCACGCCATGCCCCGTGACGCATTCTTCAGGAAAGGCGTCTCTGGAGACTGGGTGAACCACATGACGCCAGATATGGCGACGCGGCTAGATGAGATCGTCCGTGAGAAGTTTCGTGGCACGGGGCTGGCGGCTCCTTGATTTGGACTCTGTCGACATGCTCGGATTTGTTTTGTGAATTAAGCAGGTCCATGTGCATGGATGTTTCAGTTGTGGACTCTATGCTTGGTCAATCAGTTGTGGACTCTATGTCACAATCACCGTCTTCATTATCGAATAAAGATGCATGTTTGTGTGATTCACTCATTTTAACATTTTGATGATTCGTGTCCATAGGTTCATTCAGTTTCATCAACTTAGGGGAATCTCTAATGAAACTGAATGAACTTCGTACGCATTGCGGCATGATTAATTGAACCAATTTGAGTCATATTTAGTACTCCCTCCATCCTAGAATATAAAGCGTCTTAGGATTGATCAAAAGGTAAACCATAGCAGTTGCGGAGCCAGGCCGACCCAACGCCCCAGGCCATCTTCAGTGTACTGTAGCTACAGTAGCTACAGTAGCGTTACTGTTTGGTACAACATAGCCTGCGTTTCAGTCTCACGACCCAGGCCAATGCCCGTATTGCCTGGGGTCTGTCTCCGCCACTGAACCATAGTAACTTTGACCAAATGTATGTAGGACATCAACAATATTAAATAGATATATCAAGAAAATAAAATTTATGGTGAATCTATTAATGCTGATTCAGTATTGTAATATTCATATTTTTGTGTACAAACTTGATTGAACTTCAACATCAACCAGGTCGCCGCGCCCAAATGTTGTCCCTGTGCCGATGGTCACCACCGCTGCGAGGGCTCTGCTTGCGCCGCTTTTCGTGGCTGCTCAGCCGCCGATCCTCTCGCCTCCCATGTCCTCGCCGCCGGTTCGTCCGCTGGCCAGGAGGAAGACCCTTGCGGGCGCAGACATCACCAGAACCGTAAGGTTCTCGCTGCGGAAAGCTGGCGACCGCAACAAGCAGCGCAAGGCGGCGACGCCGATCGCGCGGAAAGCGGAGATGATGGTCTGCAAAGGTCTCGGCATCATCAAGGATGGGAAGGAGGTCACCGAGTGGGCCTTGGCTGAATTCGCGAGCCGGTTCAAAGGAAGGGTCGAAGAAGATGTGATCAAGGCGATGATGGCTCTGTTCAAAGTGGGATCGGAGGAAGACGACACCTGCGATGAGGATATGCTGGCACACAGAGGTACTGCGGCTCTGGACATGGACGAGCCGGAGGCAGGATCAGCTACGGCTGAAGTTTGATTGTTGTTGTTGGCTTGCTGTAGGGTCTCGCTGTTTACCATGTTAGCTAAACTTATGATTTCTAGTGGCTTCTTTGGGGCTGGTTGCTTGTTAAGGACTGCTGAGCAGTCCTGCTTCCACTTTGCTGCTCCTCTATGGTGCATGTATGCCCAGACTTCCTGCCCATATATGGCAAAGACTGTTGTTACCTTTCGGTTACTTCCTCATATATGTATGTTTGGGTTCCTTGTTTCCAAATGTTAGAACATCTGCTCAATATCCTGGGATGGAATGTGAGAGGGCTAAATGATCAAGATCGTAAAGACACCGTCCACGAAACCATAGCAAATTCTTCATGTCATATTGCCTGTTTGCAAGAGACTAAGTTGCAGTATATCTCCGCGTTTGGTGCTGCTTATATTGGCGGCTATAGGCTGAAAAGTTTCGCTTATAAGCCGGCGAATGGCACTCGGCGTGGAATACTCCTTCTTTGGGATGAATCCGTGGTGTCGATATCAAATGTGTCTATCTCCGAGTTTTGCTTGTCTGCGGATGTGACTTTGCTCAAGGCTTCGGAAAATGGGGATTTCAAAATCACCTCCGTATATGGGCCTACGGATCATGCGCTGAAAGAATAATTCTTCACCGAGCTCATCGACCTCAAGCCTCCGCAGGGGGTTCGATGGCTTGTTCTTGGGGATTTTAACCAAATAAGAAAGGCGAGGGACAAGAGCAAAGGAAATGTCAATAGGAGTCGCATGGTTCGCTTTAGAGACGCCCTTCAATCTTGTGAGTTAAACGAGATACACTTGCAAAACCGCCGTTTCACTTGGTCCAATGAAAGAGTGAACCCGACCCTTTGTAAGCTCGACGCTTTCTACTGTAATGGGGAGTGGGACCTTCGCTTCGACTCGCATGTCCTTTATGCGCTCTCCTCGTCCCTCTCGGACCATTGTCCCCTCCTCCTCGCCGATGTTAGTGGACCCAAGCGACCGCGATCTTTCAAATTTGAAAACTTTTGGGTAAAGCTTCCGGGGTTCAATGAGGTGGTAAAGGAGGCTTGGGACAAGCCAACCATCCACACCGAACCTTGCCAAATCCTCTTTCACAAGATGAAGGAAACCGGAAAGTGCCTCCGCAAGTGGGGGAAGGGCTTTTATTCCAACACTAAGGTGTTGTTGCATGCGGCCCTACTTATTATTCTACAGTTCGATATGGCCCAAGAGGCAAGGCAACTTTTCCCGGAGGAGTTAGACCTTCGCGCGCGGTTGAAAAGGAAGGTGATTGCGCTTGCCGTGGTGGAGAGAGCTAGAAAGAAACAATGTGCGCGGATTGCAAACATCAAGGAGGGAGATGCCAATACCAAATTCTTTCATATGCGGGTCAATGCTAGAAGAAGGAAAAACCACATCCATCGCCTAAAGCGAAAGAATGGTTGGGTTACTGGACATGAAGAAAAAGAGAAAATCATCTATGATCACTTCAAAGCGTCCATGGATAGAGGGGACCCTAGTAGCCATGACTTCAATTGGGCGGATTTCGTTTTTCCCCCTACGGATTTACACTCGCTTGGTGACCCCTTCACCGAGGAAGAGGTCAAGATGGCCATCTCTCACTTGCCCGGCGACAAAGCCCCGGGGCCGGATGGCTTCACCGGGCTCTTTTTTAAGAGATGTTGGGAGACAATAAGAGTCGACGTTTTGAATGTTGTCTAACTTTTTGGGAACCTACATGTGGAAAATTTTCATTGGTTAAATTCCGCGAACATCGCCTTGTTGCCAAAGAAGGATGGCGCCGAAGAGGTATCCGACTACCGGCCTATTAGCTTGATTCATGCCATTGCCAAGATTGTTGCGAAGTTGCTTGCCAACCGGCTGGGGCCTCACATGGATGAGCTTGTTTCAAACGCGCAAAGCGCTTTCATCAAGAAGAGAAGTATTCATGACAATTTTCTCTATGTCAAAAATCTAGCTACGAGATTTCACAAGAACAAGACCCCGGCTCTTCTTTTCAAGCTTGATATCCGAAGGCTTTCGACTCTATCCGTTGGGGATACCTTTTTGATCTTCTTGTGAAGAGGGGCTTCCCAGCCCGTTTCCGAAACTGGATTGTTGCACTTCTAAACACCGCCTCGTCGCGGATGCTTCTTAATGGTGTGGCCGGTTGCCCCATTCGCCATGGTCGGGGGCTACGCCAAGGAGACCCCCTTTCCCCGCTTCTTTTTGTCCTCGCCATTGATACTCTTGCTCAAATTTTGGAGAGGGCCACGAGCCTTGGTATCCTACACAAGCTACGGGGGAGAGGCCCCATCCTCCGCACCTCTCTTTATGCGGATGATGCGGCGATTTTTGTTGCGCCTTTGAAGGAGGATGTCCAAAATCTCGCTCATATTCTTCATGACTTCGGAGAGGTCACCGGCCTTTGCACGAATTTCCATAAAAGCTTCGTCGTGTCAATAAGATGTGCTAACCATAAAATCGACGACATCCTTCTTCACATCCCGGCTAAGAGAGAGTCTTTTCCACTACGCTATCTTGGGCTTCCTCTAACGGTTAGAGGCATAAGAAGGAAAGACATACAACACCTTGAGGACAAATGTGCCGGGAAGCTCCCCACTTGGAATGGGAAATATATTACTACGGCCAGCCGTAGCGCTTTGGTCAAATCCGTCATCGCCTCCCAAGCCACATACTTCTTGACACCACTCTCCATACCGGCGGGTACCATAGCATTTATCAACAAGATTGAGAGAGCTTTCCTTTGGTCGGCTAGTGACCACACCACGGGGGCGAAATGCAAGGTCAATTGGGAGATAGTTTGTCGTCCGAAGAAACTTGGTGGCCTTGGAATCATTCATATGGACAAGTTCGCTACGGCTCTTCGTCTTAGATGGCCTTGGTTGGAGTGGAAAGACCCCAACAAGATTTGGGTGGGCTCCGGCAACCCTTGTTCGGAGCAAGATATGGACATTTTCTATGCCGCCACGACCATTACGGTGGGCAATGGGATGAATACTCCTTTTTGGTATGCTCCTTGGCTTGATGGGAGAAAGCCAATTGAGATCGCTCCTCTTATCTATGCCTCTTCCAAGCGCAAGAATTGGAAGGTGGCGCATGCTCTACAAAACAATGCTTGGGTTCACAAAGTTGGTTTGGGGGATGGCTTTTCTTTGGAGCATCTTTCCCAATTTGTGGAGCTATGGGGTCTTATACAAAATTTCCACCTCAATGACAACAATGAGGACGACATCTCTTGGAAACTAACCGAGAGTGGGCACTATTCGACGAAGTCCGCCTACGACTTGCAATTTCTAGGTTCCACCTTCTCAAGCCTATACAAATCCATGTGGAAGATGTGGGCGCCCCCAAAGATTAAGTTTTTCACCTGGCTTGCTTTCCAAAATAGAATTTGGACAGCCGACCGCTTGACAAAACGGGGGTGGCCAAATTGTGGGGTTTGCCCTTTATGCAACCAATGCACGGAGTCGGTCGATCACCTTCTACTCCATTGCCACTTCACCTTGCGTCTATGGGACAAGGCCAAAGAAGGGTTCGACATTCCGGCTTCTCATGCCAACAATTGGGCGGGTTCCTTCTTTCCGGAGTGGTGGACCATGATATCTACGGGGCAAAACCGCAAGGGTATGGCGTCTCTTGCCATGCTCATCATTTGGGGATTTGGAATGAGAGAAACGATAGAGTTTTCAAGAACAAGCGCGCCCCTTCGCAAGTCGTCTTCGAGAGGATCAAAAAAGAAGCTACGCTTTGGGTTTCAGCGGGTGCTAAAAATTTGTGTAATTTGATGCCGTGAGAGTAAAACTTGTATTATGTCTAAAACTTTTACTTTCTTGTAAACTCCTTTCTTAATCAATGAATGGGCAAAACTTTTGCCCTTGTTTCAAAAAAAACAAAAAAAAAGAATGGAGGGAGTATAAAATTTAATCAGTAACATACAGTAACATACACCATTTGAGATGATGAATGGACTGGAGGTGAACAAGAAAGGGTCGTCGGGGGCGTACCACGCCATGCCCCTTGACGCCTTGTACTGCAGTCGTTTCTGGGATGAGTGAACCAAACATGATTACCAGTATCTTTTTTTTTTGAACTGTGATTATCAGTATCTGATTGCGCTGTAATAATTGGATAACGGGCAGAAAAGCGCGAACCAAATGCATTCGTAGAGGTTTAGCAGTCCAGTGCAGTACAGAGGCCGGTAGTTGTAGACAAAGGCGGGTAATACATTTGACAACCGAGCAGTAGATACGGCGGAGGATTTCGATGCTACAGCTTACGAATCACCTCACGGATGCCAGGCGGGAAATCAGCAGCCCTCCGGATCCGGGGGCCTTCATCATGGCCACGGCCGCCGATGCCGGCCAGAAGAACATGTACGCGCCCACGGCGATCACCGCGGCCGCGGCTGCACCGAAGATGAAACCCGCGGGAACCCCCATCGATTCGCTTGATCCGAGAGTTTGGTGTGGGTCTTGGAGTTGCAGAAACGGAAGAGTGAGAATGGCAATGCGCCAATACATCTGGTTATATATTCTACATCAGCACTGTACGCCGTCCGTGCATTTGTTGCTTCCTCGGGAGAGGAAGAGTTTGGAGCTAGGAAGCGGAAGACGAGGTATTCACTCAGGCAGTGAGTACGAAGCGACTACTCCGTTGAAATTCCAGTGTAACCACAACATAATTGAACCACAAGGTGGAATGCAAACAAGGTGGAGTACGCCATGCTGCATGGAGTCCATACACAACCGTTTCATGTATTCTATGGAGTACTCCCTCCATTCACAAATAAATGTACATGCGGGGTTTTCAAAATAAATTATGAAGTGGAGAGAAAAATACATTAGGAATAATGTATCTCTTCTCTTTAATGCATTCACCTCCAATGAGCTGAGTGCACGTAGAAAATAAGACGGACATGTGCTCAGTATTATTGGGTTTGATTTCCGTACGATGACACAGAAACAATTAAAGTACATTGGGAAGATATGAGTATATTGTTTTGTGGATAAAGTTTAGACCTAGATATTGACGTATTTGAGGACGGAGAGAGTAGTCATGCAAACAGGGCCGTCACATATACTTCATGTTGTATGGAGTACTCCCTCTATCTGAGTTTACTAGATATGCACGTATAACTAGATTGTTAATTTGATCTATATAATATGAATTATATAACACAAAATTATATCATTAGAAAATATAAAATCTAATCTTTCTAATGATATATTTTTTATGGGATTTGCTAGTTCTCAGTTAGCTGAGAACTAACTTTGTGCATAATCAAGTTTTATATCATTTGATTTGCACCATGATTCTTGCTAGTTATGAATTGTACCTAAGATTTGATGGCATTAGTCAACTGCGAAGTTAGTTCTCAGTTGACTGAGAAATAGTCACACCTATTTTTTAATATATATATATCTTATGTTAAATTGGTTAAATTGACGACCTAGAAATACACGTAAGACTAGTAAACTGAAACGGAGGGAATACAAATTCTGGATTATAATGTCCCACTTTTTGGTTTTGACATTTTATTAGTATACGAAATATAGGGCACCAATTTCATGTACAATATGCCACGGGAGAAATTTCAGATGTTATAAAATAGGGCACCACACCTTGTGCCCTATATTTAAAATTGCAAGCATATATGACATGAATATCATAAAACTCATATTTAAATGATTCTAAAACACAAATAAAATCTCAATTGTACTTATATTATATCACTATTACACAAATAGTTCATGATCAATTTTCACTCAAATCAACTCACAAATATGCAAGGTTCATGGCATACAACATACAAGTCATCACATATAACATGGAGCTATCGTCTTTGCTCGCCAAACCATGACCACCACTTCTCAATGAGATCCTTAGTTACGGAGATCATCATGGAAACCGGAATCGCGAATCTCATGGCAGAAATAAATGATACTCCCTCATAATTACATTGCGTTCTAGGTTTAGTCAAAGTCAAAATTTATAAAGTTTAACTAAAATATTTAGGAAAAAATATAAGCATCTATAATGTAAAATCTATAATATTAGAATCGGATTTTATATTATGACATTTGGTATTATCAATGTTAATATTTTTTCTTATATTCTTGGTCAAACTTAACAAAGTATGATTTGGACTAAATCCAGAACATGAAGTAAATAAAAATGGAGGGAGTACAATGGTGACTCCGCAAAATAATTGAGCATCAATTGGTTATGTCCCTCAACCCTAGCCCTCCGCAACATCCCAGCGTTCAGGGCGGAGCTGTATTGGCTAACCCTGATGCACATGCATCAGGGTAAAAAGAAAGTTTTAGTGCTACTTGTGAGCTTAGTAATGCAAATGCATCAGGTTGTACTGAGAAAAGTGCATCACGGAGAAGAAAATGCAAGTAGCAAGGTTGCAAGCTTGTTTGTGCATCAGGGAATTTCTCCCTCCAGCTCCGCCCCTGCCAGCGTTAGGAGGTTGAGTCAGCTGAAGGGCAAAGGAACAAGGCCTGTGGGAGCCTCAATAGCGTCAATGGAGCATCGTGATCGCAGGCGGTCAGTGGCACCCATCGATCATGTTAGATGCGCCCGCGCGACACCTACCAACTGCCAAATTGACGTTGTCGAGGTGGCGTGGCACCACAGATGACCGGCGAAGGGCATCTATGGGCCGTAATTGGCCAAAATTAGCTTGGCGGTGTGCATATTTTCACGGCGTCTGGGGGTCACGTTTGTCCATCTCAAGCTACCAGAGGAGGCAAGTGAGGCAGGACGGGCCAGAGGGTGACCATGGAGCGATGGAGGAGCAATCCCTGATCAATTTGGCAGGAATTCAAATAGCAGCAGTGGGAAGCGGTCGCACGGGGTAGCATAATGGAAGCACACACGGGGCAGGTACTGGCAGTTGGTGGTCGCCGGGTCAGCACGCGTTTGGTGTCTTATATTTGCAGCTTGGAAGGCAATTTTAGGGTCTGATTTATGATACTAGTTTTTTTTTCCGTTTTTCATCATCTGTGTTGAAGATGCTCTTATGGAGTACCCCCATATTTTTGTGCCATCAAATTCAGAAGTTAATCCTGACACGTTATGTAGTATGTACCGCATCTACTCAATATGTACGTGATATATATACACATTTAGCACATATAGAAGAAAGAGATTAATACTCATTAGTATTTAGTAATGAGCATTACTGAGATCATTTTAACCAGACACCACTTATGAGAGATAGTGGGCAAAATGCACTACGAACATTTTACGGACACGCCTGCCGGCCTCAGGCCACGGTAGCACTGACGCGCGCACTTGCGATGTATGTAGTCGCCAGTCATCTGAAAAGAAAACCCATGACTCGTGCGACAAGAAGACCAAGCATGAATGGGATAAAGAAATCACGAGAAAGAAGATCATAGATGAAGCTAGCCACGCCCCCTCCGAAGCTCACAATAGAAGACACGGCAGGGATGAAGAAACCGCAAACCAGCCCATTATATATGATGCCAGCTACTTCTCCTCCAAAGCTCAAAAGAGAAGACACAACAGGGATGAAGAACCCACGAACAAGGCCAGTGTACATGATGCCAGCGACGCCTCCGCCGAAGCTCAGAAGAGAATACACAAGGGGGATGAGGAAACTACGAACAAGGCCAGCATACACGAAAGCAGCGACGCCACCACCGAAGGTCAAAAGAGAAGACGCGACGGGGATGAAGAAACTACGCAGAAAACCACCGTACAAGAAGCTGTTGATGGCACGACTGAAGCTGAAAAGAGAAGACGCGAGGGGGAGCAGGAAACCGCGAAGGAGACCGGCGTACATGAAACCAGTGACGAGACGCCAAAGGAAACAAACGACGCAGATCAACGAGCCGGGGAAACCACTAAACAAGGAAGCAGCGACGCCGGAACCGAAGTTGTGGAGTAGGAAGAAGTAGAGTTTAGGGATTATCTCGAACGCCTCCCGCGAGATGAACAACCCGGTGGCGCCTGGCGCCTTCATCATATCCACCGGCCAGAAGAAGTGGGCGTAGGATGCGACCACGACCGCCAGGATCACGGCCAAAATCACCGCCATCTCGTCGTCGCTTCGTGGGGATGAAAACGGTGCCCTCCTTGAGTGGCTGAAGGTGGGGGCTCGGATAGAATGAGGTGTGGAAGTGGCACATGGAGAGTCAGAATGGTGGATTATACACCATTTAACTGTAGTACTCGAGCGAAGTGTGCAACTCGCATGCGCGCTTCGATCCCAGTGTGCATTGGCTGCATATGTCGGGAACTAGCGAGGCAGCCCTCGTCATAGTCTGGGGCATGGAGCCCAACCGGGGCGAGTGGAGCGACGAGGTGGGGCCACCTGCAAGCCAAGGCCCGGAAGATGGGGCGCGCACGGCATGCCCAAGACAAGGATGGGGCGCGCGTTGCTGCTCCGACCAAGAGCCACGAGTTTTTTTTCGTGTTTCTTTATCTCTCTCATGCAACTTGGCTCAACAGCTACCAAATGAGTGGAAGCAAGGTTTGTACCAACTTTTTCATTATGTTTAGATGCCAATAATTTCATTTCGGTTGGACAAACCAAAAAACAATTCGTTTGGTAGGCTATTTTGCGCTCGGTAGAAACATAACATCATGTTTGATTATGTGCAAAACATGGAATGTGATAACCTATTTCTCAAATGGTGAGGATACCACCCCTTTTCAGTATCAAGCACACATTTTTTAGTAGCACATACAAGACATTCTTTAGCAGAACATAGCACACATTGTTCAGCACGCCATAGCAAACATAATCCATCACGGAATTAAACAAAGTATGAGACAAATACAGGAACATGTTTCAATCGTCGAGCATGGCAAGGGCTGGATGATGTTGTGGGCACCTCTGGACGACCTCTGTCATGGAGTAGTTGTAACAACCCAAAAATTTCAAAACAAACAAAATGAATTTCCCTAGTTCCAAATTTTGGAACCAACAAAAACTTTTATTAAAACTAAGATTGATACATATAGATCTGGTTTAAATCTTGTGTTTTGCCATGATGAGTGTTATTATGCTTATGTGCTAAACCCTAAAACCCTAAAGTGATCAAGTGAAGGTCACCAACCCAATAAAATAAAAGAGAAAGAAATCAAATAAGAAAAACCTTAAACCCTAATCTTCTCCAAAAATCATTTGGATTTATTTTGAGAAACCAAAATAAAATAAAAAGACATATGGGGGCATATAGCCCTAATAGGTAAATCTTGAACCCTACCTTTATTCTTTATGCTAAATGGTGGTGAACCCTTGTGAACCCCACTAAACCCTAAACCTCACCCCTCTTTTCACCACCCTAGTTAAATTAAAATAAAAGGAAATTAAATAAGAAAGAGGCATATGTGCCTATGGCTATATTTATAAATCTTTACCCTAGACCTTTCCACTTTGTTTAAAGGTTTGGAAAACCTTCACACCCCTTACCTAGTACCTATCAAACCAATTCCAAGTTGAAACCAAAGAAAATAAAAAGAAACTAAAAATGCCATAGAGGCATATGAGAGTAAAATGCGAATTTGTGAATTTGAGAAGATTGACCCTAGGACTTGTTGTGAATGGTTGGATCACTTCCATATGCCATTTCAACACTCAACAACATCAATTGGGTCAAGCCAAGTCAAATTGAAAATCAAATGCAACATATGCATAGAGGCATATGTGACACATAGCCATTTCACCAAACTTTGACCTATGACTCTAAACCTTGACCAAATGATGGGAAACCATCTCTCAACCTAATATAACACTAAATTGACCCTAACCCATGTCCAAGTGAAGCAAGGGGAACAAATTACAAAAATAATAAAATTTGAACCTCACCTCTTATGTGTTATGGTCAATTTTGCAAATCTTTGATCAAGCCCTTTTGAAATGGATTCAATGGTTGGGAAATGTTTCTAAACTAATAAGAACCACTTTAGAGTCAACAAAAGTCAACTCAAATGGGGAGAAATCAAATGATGAGAAAATCCCCTTTTTACTCACATACACACTTAGCCAAATTTGCAAAATCTTCAACCAAGGCCACCAATGCTTGATCTATTTGCTTGTAGAATACTTATATATGATAAACTAACACAAATGCATCAATAAAACCAGAATCAAACCAAAGGAAATCTCAAAATCTTCACACATATGATAATGGTCATATGTCACCAAAATATTTTCTTCACTACTTTACCCCTCTGGTTTTCTCTATTCTTAAACTAAACTTGGTCAACTATGACCATGTCATCCAAGACCATGTCAAGGTCAACAACTTCCATGTTGACCATCCCTGCTGAAGTTGACCAGGTTGACCAGTAGAGAATTGCCAAGTGGAGACTTTGAATTAAAGAGAAGATGATCCACCTTTTGAAACTTTGCAAATCTTCACCAAAATGAACACCACCACCACCATTATATCTCTATGATTATATAAATGAGATCCACCAAAGGAATTTTCAAAATTTGAAAACTTTTCTCTTTCGGCCATATCAACAAACACCTTGTGGGCAGAGTGAAATTGGAAGCCCATACTGATTTTTGGGTTGGACCAGGTCCAACCCTGACCATCCCTGCTGCTCTGGAGTCTCCCCTCACCTCACTGCACCAATGCCACCACTTGCAATCACCTCCACTTGACCAAAGTGACACGGGCATGACCATGCCGTGGCTTGACATGGCCACCCCATGTCATTCCTCTCCCCTCTCACCACAGCACTGCACCTCCATGTCCTGGACGCCCCTCCACCTCTCCTGGACCAGCCCTTGCCCTCCCTTGGTCAAACCGACGCTTGCACACGCCAGCAGCCGCGTGCCCAGACGCGCCCAGAAAGGCCCATGCGCGACAGGACGCGCATGGTGACGCCCCGGAGCGCGCCAGAGCATCACCTCGCCCCGTCGACTCAACGCTCCCCTCGACCTCTCCTTTCACCTGCAGCTTCCCCTCGACGTCAGCAACGCAGTGGACACGCCCATTGGCTCGCTCGAGCGCTGTAGCCCACACCATCGTCGCCGACCGTCCGCCCCCGTACCGCCAGTACTGGACGTCGCCAGCATGCTCCCGTGCTCCGTTTTCAGCGCGCTGACGCTCGTCGTGACCGCCTCGACGTCGCCAACACTGCAGCACCCTCGCCCGTGATGCTAGCCCACCGTAGCCATCCCAACACCGTCGACCTGCCCCGCACCTCTCGGCCACCACTCGCCACTATAAAAGCAGGCTGCCCCGGGACCAATCCTTCACACCATTGCCCTCCTCTCATCTCACTCACTCGCCTCAACATCTTCCCCACCTCAATTAAGCCCGAGGCCGCCGGAATTTGGACGGAGTCCGCCGCCACAGAAGCTCAGCGCCGCCGTTGATTTCCTCCACCCCAAGCTCTGCCGCGACCACCCTCTGCCTCCTCGTCCTCGACAACGCCGCCGCGAACCCTCGCTGTGCCTCGCCGGAGCTCCGGTAAGCCGCCAGCACCAAACCCTTGCCGTGCCTGTGCCGCCGCTCGTCGACGTCGACGACGACTCTGCGTCGTTAGATCCTCATTTGATCCTACGGTCCACAACAAAGCGTACCGCTTCGGCGTTTTAAAACGCCCTGACAGTGGACCCCACTGTCAGGCGGCCCGACCGCATCGCCAGCGTAGCTGGGCCGGCCCGTTTAAGTTTCCCGCCCCCGTTTGAATTCAAACTTGTTTAATTCTTTTCATTTAATTTGCAATCTGATGCTAGTTTCAAAATTTAATAGGGACAAATCTACTGAGCCAACTTTTACAAATTTTATATATTTAGAAAGCTCATGAAAGGCCCCATCCAACCACACTGGATTCAAATCAAAATATGTTGTAGAATTTGAATAGTAAAAATAACAAAGCAGTAACTTTTCAAACAACAAACAATGATTAAAAATCAACCCTTTTGAATTTTGAGGTGTTTCAAACTCTCATAATTCACTTTTCAAATACTCTAATTGATTATGTAAAAATATGATATGGGTACTGTATATGATCATGGGTTAGAATCAAATAATGGCTATGTAGCCATTACTAGCCCATTTAAATTATTTTCCAAATTTAAGATTTCAAATCTATGAGGTGTAGCACCTCATTTAAATCATCTTCTTAAGTTGTATGAAGTAGTGTGATAATCCTGGTTGCTTGGTCTCATAATTGCTCATTTAAGAATATTAAATGTTTGCCATAGTAGCATTTAAATTGTCCCAACAAATTATTAAATCTTATGGGAGTGTTTCTCTCATTTAAATATTGTCATGAACAATTCAAAATGAGGTTGAGACTCTGGTCATTTAGGTCTCACATGAATTGTTGATGATATTAAATCTTTACCATGTTAGGATTAAAAGGTATGAGGTGTTCACCTCATTTAAATCATTTTCTCAAATGATAAGTATGAAGAGGTTGACTTTGGTCAACCTAGGTCATATATTGTCCATGAGAGAAATTAAATCTTAATAAGATAATGAGAGGAAATTATTTCTCTAAGTAATTAAAAGTAACACCTTAATTAGTATGAGAGGAAATTATTTTTCCTAAATAAGAAAACAACACATTTACCCACTTAATAGTAATGAGTGATGCTAGTTTACTTGTGTAAATTATATGAGGTGTTCCACTTCATTTAAATCTTGTCCCAAGTACTTTCATATGAAGTTTGAACCCCTGGTCAAATACTCTCACCTGAAATACTTGGAGATTTTAAATCATAATAGGCATTATTAAATGGTATGAGGTATCCCTACCTCATTTAAATCATTTTCTCAAATGATGATGATGAATGGTTGACTTAGGTCAACATAGATTCATGTGTGATGGTTTGAGAAATTAAATCATAAAGAAGATTCAATGAGAGGAAATTATTCCTCAAGAACTATATGGAAACTATCTTTTACATATAAAATGAGAGGAAATTATTCTTCCTCAAAGCAAGACCACCAATGCACCAAATTGTATTAATTGTGTGAATAGAATAGTTTGTGTGAATATATGTGATGTTTGGAATAGCCAATAAATTGTTTGGTGATTGTATCCTCGTATTCGTATTTTAGACGCTAGTACCAAGGAGTATCAAGAGGAGGAGGAAGTCTACTTTCAAGGAGAAGAAGACCACTTTGATCACCTCAACCAAGGCAAGCTATATTATTGCAAGCTAACACCATTGCAAGCTAATATTCTTGCTAAGTGCAAGGCTCTACAAGAGCAAGGCACCACCACTTTTTACTTTATGATTATGACCCTATTTCCCAGTTTTACTTTACAAGCTTTATTTACTTTTGTTTTATCAAAGTACTTTTTGATTTATGATTCACTTGGTTAGTATCAGATTAGCACAAGAGTATCAAAGTTAGCCTAGAGGCAAAGCAAAATACTTAGCACCCCTCATCCTTAGATGCTAGTGCTAAATTGAAAATGACTACTCTAGTTGGGAACTTGTGAAATGAAATGACTTTGAAAACCTTGGAATGGTGAGTCATTCTATTGAAAGATTTTGAAGGTGAATATGACTGGTGAATGACTTGGTGAATTTTAACAAAACTGATGGTTGGGTTCGGATGCGATACCATTCCAACTTTGCAAGTACCCCCACAATACCTGATATGGGTAGGGCTTAACTAAAAGTTTATGTATCTTAGTATGGGTTCCCTCTAAACAAGCATCATCGGGGTTATCTTTGGAGGCTGCCTCTACAAAAGTGAAGTGATATGAAATGACGTGAAATGAGGTGAATGTCCGGCCCAAGCCTCGTGCAGTTCCTGTGCCGACAGCTTGTCTTCACTGGGAGGCCAAGCTCATGGGGAGAGGTGCCTATACTAGGGTATGTAAATGAAAGGTTATGGTTGGTAGTCCGCACACGGAGTGTGGTAAATCAGGGCCAGTTAACCCTGACGGATTATTGCAAATGTTGTGGCACAAGTGTACGACCTCTGCAGAGTGTAGATCTATTCGAATAGCCGCGTCCACGGTTATGGACGGTTGGAAAGGCCATACTGTTCCGTCATCAGACTATTTTTTTCAAAATGTGACATGTGAAGGGTGACTTGTGACTTGAACTTGAAAAGGGTGACTTGTGACTTGAACTTGAAAAGGGTGAATGGTGAACTTGACTTGAATCACAACTGAGTTGTGGGAATGACACTAATGTTCTCACTTGAGTTAGTTAGCAAATGAAGAGGCTTTTACTAAATGTTTATGAAATAAAACTAGCTTTATGCAAATGAAACTAGAGCTTAGCATCCCCTTCCCTAGTTGATAATACTTACCTTAGTATTAGTTTGCGAGTACTTTAAAGTACTCATGGCTTTGTCCCTGGCTATTCAAATGGCCAGACTATGAAGAGGAGTACCAGAACCCGGAAGAAGGACAGCAGGACGTCTACGACAACTAGGATCACTCCTGACGTCAACAGTTGCCTGTGGAATAGATGGACTACTACTACGCTACTTCGCTTCCGCTATGTGTTTTGTAATTGATCAATAGATCATCTACTATTGTAATGAGACTGGATCATGTGATCCTTTGTTGTAAGACAATTACGATGTTGTAATGAATGATGTTCTGTGATATCAAATCTATTATGTCTCGCAAAAACAATATTCCTGGGATTGCGATGAATGGCATAATAGGCATCTGGATTTAAAAATCCGGGTGTTGACAAGTTGGTATCAGAGCCATTGTTGACCTTAGGAGACCCTAGTTAGAATGGACGTCTGTAAAACTTAGTTTCAAAACCCAAGAAGTGAATATTTGTGAAAAACTTATTCTCACCCTTAACCTTGAAATCTTTTTCAAAATGAGAAATCCATACTCTACTTTCTTTGCAAGCCTACATAAAATTTTGCACACTTGACTACTTCTTAACTTACTTATCCTAATTGCTCACAGATGAAGTACCAATGGGAGTCCTATCAGCTTGGTTCCGGAGGCGACCTAAGGTTCGAAAAGGAGTTGAAGCAACTAGTGGACTATCTGGGACACCCGTATCCCGAGTTCTTCGGAATACCCCTCAAAGCTCAGTTAGGAGAACCACCTCGGTGGGACGTTTCTACTGATCTACGAAGGAAGCTTGATGCCCCGGTATGGGAAACCATATGGTTTTCTGTAACGGGAAACACTTGGAAGGAAGGACTAGACAAAGCTATGCAAGAAGCAATTTCCCGTCTGTGTGGACAAAATGAGGACAAGATCAAGAACACTCGTTTCATCTACTACCCAAGACATGACTCCATGGGAAGACCGATGACCATGCCCCCACCACAACCAAAGATGAACCCCTATGAAGCACCTCAGGACTTCAGGCAGTACAAAACCCGCAGAGATTTGGACAACGCCCTCGCCTCTCGCCAAGCACCTCACCCGTGAAGACGAAGAAATCCCCCCCCTGAAGAGTAGTATCATTTAAGCACTTAAGTAGGTGTGAGTTGTATCAGGATCCCCCTTGTATCATAGAACGATGAATGGTTCTTCAAACCAACGGTGTGTTAGCTTTGTAATGTACGATGCTTGGTATGAATGAAAAAGTGTTGTTGGTTTTTACCCCCGCAACACTACTCAAATTTTTCAATTTGTGAACTTTTAAAAAAATTTAACAAAACAAACCATAGAAATTTCCCTCTTATCTTATCATCTACCTCAATGTTCAGATGGCCCCACCAACCCGCAACACCACCCAGGATGCCATGATGCAACTGCTGCAGACGATGATGGCAGACCGGGAAGCCGAGAGAGCTGAAAGACAAGCCAACATTGCAGCCCTTCAACAGCTTGCCAACAACAATCCAGGCCATCATGATCACCCAGGATCAAAGCTAAAGAACTTTCAGAACACCAACCCACCTATTTTCAACAAGACTGAAGAACCCCTAGATGCTGATGACTGGCTCCAGACAATGGAGAACAACCTCGAAGTTGCGCAAGTTGAAGCCGCAGAAAAAGTACTGTTTGCCACGCACTACTTAGCAGGACCAGCCAGAGCTTGGTGGACAAGTGCCCGTGCAATGAATGCGGGACAGATGATGACCTGGGAAGACTTCAAGCTAAAGTTTAGCAAGTACCATGTGCCCCAAGGACTGATCAAGAAAATGAGAGACGAGTTCCGTGAACTCAAGCAAGGAAGAATGTCCGTGGTGGAATACCGCGACAAGTTTCTTACTCTGTCAAGGTACGCCCCGGATGAGACCGACACCAACGAGAAGAGAAAGGAAAGATTTCTGAACGGACTGCATGACGAGATGCAGACTGTGTTAGTGAACATTCCGTTCGCTGACTTAGAAGCCCTTGTAGACTCAGCCATACAGATGGAAGGAAAGCTACATCAAGCCAATGAGAACCGCAAACGCCGGATGATGAACCAGAATGGACCCCACCATAATCAGAAGTATCGCAATAACTCCTCTGGAGGATTCACCCCAAGATACAACAAGCCCCCTGCCCAGAATTATCGCCCCAACTACACCAACAACAACGGAGGACCCCCGAAGCCCGGAGGGAACAACAACAACAACAACAACAACAACCGCCCCAACAACAACAACAACAATGGAAACAACAACAACCCCAATACTGCCCCAAGGACTGGAAGCAACGTTGTTCCCGTCAACCCCAAAGACAAGTCCACCGTCAACTGCTACGAATGTGGAGTTGTGGGTCACTTCTCCAATGAGTGCCCCAAGAAGCTTGCCAGGATTGCCGCCAATACCGCTGCACCTGCTCAGCAACAGCGCCGCTTTGCCGGAAGAAGGAACCAGAACAACAACAACGGCCGTCTCTACCACATGACTGCCACTGAAGCTCAGGAAGCACCCCAGACCATGCCAAGTATGTCCTCCTGTTAATAAAATGCTCAATCTCTCTTAGGAACCTAACTTTTCTTAAAATCTCGGGACGAGATTTGTTTAAGGGGGAAGGGTTTGTAACAACCCAAAAATTTCAAAACAAACAAAATGAATTTCCCTAGTTCCAAATTTTGGAACCAACAAAAACTTTTATTAAAACTAAGATTGATACATATAGATCTGGTTTAAATCTTGTGTTTTGCCATGATGAGTGTTATTATGCTTATGTGCTAAACCCTAAAACCCTAAAGTGATCAAGTGAAGGTCACCAACCCAATAAAATAAAAGAGAAAGAAATCAAATAAGAAAAACCTTAAACCCTAATCTTCTCCAAAAATCATTTGGATTTATTTTGAGAAACCAAAATAAAATAAAAAGACATATGGGGGCATATAGCCCTAATAGGTAAATCTTGAACCCTACCTTTATTCTTTATGCTAAATGGTGGTGAACCCTTGTGAACCCCACTAAACCCTAAACCTCACCCCTCTTTTCACCACCCTAGTTAAATTAAAATAAAAGGAAATTAAATAAGAAAGAGGCATATGTGCCTATGGCTATATTTATAAATCTTTACCCTAGACCTTTCCACTTTGTTTAAAGGTTTGGAAAACCTTCACACCCCTTACCTAGTACCTATCAAACCAATTCCAAGTTGAAACCAAAGAAAATAAAAAGAAACTAAAAATGCCATAGAGGCATATGAGAGTAAAATGCGAATTTGTGAATTTGAGAAGATTGACCCTAGGACTTGTTGTGAATGGTTGGATCACTTCCATATGCCATTTCAACACTCAACAACATCAATTGGGTCAAGCCAAGTCAAATTGAAAATCAAATGCAACATATGCATAGAGGCATATGTGACACATAGCCATTTCACCAAACTTTGACCTATGACTCTAAACCTTGACCAAATGATGGGAAACCATCTCTCAACCTAATATAACACTAAATTGACCCTAACCCATGTCCAAGTGAAGCAAGGGGAACAAATTACAAAAATAATAAAATTTGAACCTCACCTCTTATGTGTTATGGTCAATTTTGCAAATCTTTGATCAAGCCCTTTTGAAATGGATTCAATGGTTGGGAAATGTTTCTAAACTAATAAGAACCACTTTAGAGTCAACAAAAGTCAACTCAAATGGGGAGAAATCAAATGATGAGAAAATCCCCTTTTTACTCACATACACACTTAGCCAAATTTGCAAAATCTTCAACCAAGGCCACCAATGCTTGATCTATTTGCTTGTAGAATACTTATATATGATAAACTAACACAAATGCATCAATAAAACCAAAATCAAACCAAAGGAAATCTCAAAATCTTCACACATATGATAATGGTCATATGTCACCAAAATATTTTCTTCACTACTTTACCCCTCTGGTTTTCTCTATTCTTAAACTAAACTTGGTCAACTATGACCATGTCATCCAAGACCATGTCAAGGTCAACAACTTCCATGTTGACCATCCCTGCTGAAGTTGACCAGGTTGACCAGTAGAGAATTGCCAAGTGGAGACTTTGAATTAAAGAGAAGATGATCCACCTTTTGAAACTTTGCAAATCTTCACCAAAATGAACACCACCACCACCATTATATCTCTATGATTATATAAATGAGATCCACCAAAGGAATTTTCAAAATTTGAAAACTTTTCTCTTTCGGCCATATCAACAAACACCTTGTGGGCAGAGTGAAATTGGAAGCCCATACTGATTTTTGGGTTGGACCAGGTCCAACCCTGACCATCCCTGCTGCTCTGGAGTCTCCCCTCACCTCACTGCACCAATGCCACCACTTGCAATCACCTCCACTTGACCAAAGTGACACGGGCATGACCATGCCGTGGCTCGACATGGCCACCCCATGTCATTCCTCTCCCCTCTCACCACAGCACTGCACCTCCATGTCCTGGACGCCCCTCCACCTCTCCTGGACCAGCCCTTGCCCTCCCTTGGTCAAACCGACGCTTGCACACGCCAGCAGCCGCGTGCCCAGACGCGCCCAGAAAGGCCCATGCGCGACAGGACGCGCATGGTGACGCCCCGGAGCGCGCCAGAGCATCACCTCGCCCCGTCGACTCAACGCTCCCCTCGACCTCTCCTTTCACCTGCAGCTTCCCCTCGACGTCAGCAACGCAGTGGACACGCCCATTGGCTCGCTCGAGCGCTGTAGCCCACACCATCGTCGCCGACCGTCCGCCCCCGTACCGCCAGTACTGGACGTCGCCAGCATGCTCCCGTGCTCCGTTTTCAGCGCGCTGACGCTCGTCGTGACCGCCTCGACGTCGCCAACACTGCAGCACCCTCGCCCATGACGCTAGCCCACCGTAGCCATCCCAACACCGTCGACCTGCCCCGCACCTCTCGGCCACCACTCGCCACTATAAAAGCAGGCTGCCCCGGGACCAATCCTTCACACCATTGCCCTCCTCTCATCTCACTCACTCGCCTCAACATCTTCCCCACCTCAATTAAGCCCGAGGCCGCCGGAATTTGGACGGAGTCCGCCGCCACAGAAGCTCAGCGCCGCCGTTGATTTCCTCCACCCCAAGCTCTGCCGCGACCACCCTCTGCCTCCTCGTCCTCGACAACGCCGCCGCGAACCCTCGCTGTGCCTCGCCGGAGCTCCGGTAAGCCGCCAGCACCAAACCCTTGCCGTGCCTGTGCCGCCGCTCGTCGACGTCGACGACGACTCTGCGTCGTTAGATCCTCATTTGATCCTACGGTCCACAACAAAGCGTACCTCTTCGGCGTTTTAAAACGCCCTGACAGTGGACCCCACTGTCAGGCGGCCCGACCGCATCGCCAGCGTAGCTGGGCCGGCCCGTTTAAGTTTCCCGCCCCCGTTTGAATTCAAACTTGTTTAATTCTTTTCATTTAATTTGCAATCTGATGCTAGTTTCAAAATTTAATAGGGACAAATCTACTGAGCCAACTTTTACAAATTTTATATATTTAGAAAGCTCATGAAAGGCCCCATCCAACCACACTGGATTCAAATCAAAATATGTTGTAGAATTTGAATAGTAAAAATAACAAAGTAGTAACTTTTCAAACAACAAACAATGATTAAAAATCAACCCTTTTGAATTTTGAGGTGTTTCAAACTCTCATAATTCACTTTTCAAATACTCTAATTGATTATGTAAAAATATGATATGGGTACTGTATATGATCATGGGTTAGAATCAAATAATGGCTATGTAGCCATTACTAGCCCATTTAAATTATTTTCCAAATTTAAGATTTCAAATCTATGAGGTGTAGCACCTCATTTAAATCATCTTCTTAAGTTGTATGAAGTAGTGTGATAACCCTGGTTGCTTGGTCTCATAATTGCTCATTTAAGAATATTAAATGTTTGCCATAGTAGCATTTAAATTGTCCCAACAAATTATTAAATCTTATGGGAGTGTTTCTCTCATTTAAATATTGTCATGAACAATTCAAAATGAGGTTGAGACTCTGGTCATTTAGGTCTCACATGAATTGTTGATGATATTAAATCTTTACCATGTTAGGATTAAAAGGTATGAGGTGTTCACCTCATTTAAATCATTTTCTCAAATGATAAGTATGAAGAGGTTGACTTTGGTCAACCTAGGTCATATATTGTCCATGAGAGAAATTAAATCTTAATAAGATAATGAGAGGAAATTATTTCTCTAAGTAATTAAAAGTAACACCTTAATTAGTATGAGAGGAAATTATTTTTCCTAAATAAGAAAACAACACATTTACCCACTTAATAGTAATGAGTGATGCTAGTTTACTTGTGTAAATTATATGAGGTGTTCCACTTCATTTAAATCTTGTCCCAAGTACTTTCATATGAAGTTTGAACCCCTGGTCAAATACTCTCACCTGAAATACTTGGAGATTTTAAATCATAATAGGCATTATTAAATGGTATGAGGTATCCCTACCTCATTTAAATCATTTTCTCAAATGATGATGATGAATGGTTGACTTAGGTCAACATAGATTCATGTGTGATGGTTTGAGAAATTAAATCATAAAGAAGATTCAATGAGAGGAAATTATTCCTCAAGAACTATATGGAAACTATCTTTTACATATAAAATGAGAGGAAATTATTCTTCCTCAAAGCAAGACCACCAATGCACCAAATTGTATTAATTGTGTGAATAGAATAGTTTGTGTGAATATATGTGATGTTTGGAATAGCCAATAAATTGTTTGGTGATTGTATCCTCGTATTCGTATTTTAGACGCTAGTACCAAGGAGTATCAAGAGGAGGAGGAAGTCTACTTTCAAGGAGAAGAAGACCACTTTGATCACCTCAACCAAGGCAAGCTATATTATTGCAAGCTAACACCATTGCAAGCTAATATTCTTGCTAAGTGCAAGGCTCTACAAGAGCAAGGCACCACCACTTTTTACTTTATGATTATGACCCTATTTCCCAGTTTTACTTTACAAGCTTTATTTACTTTTGTTTTATCAAAGTACTTTTTGATTTATGATTCACTTGGTTAGTATCAGATTAGCACAAGAGTATCAAAGTTAGCCTAGAGGCAAAGCAAAATACTTAGCACCCCTCATCCTTAGATGCTAGTGCTAAATTGAAAATGACTACTCTAGTTGGGAACTTGTGAAATGAAATGACTTTGAAAACCTTGGAATGGTGAGTCATTCTATTGAAAGATTTTGAAGGTGAATATGACTGGTGAATGACTTGGTGAATTTTAACAAAACTGATGGTTGGGTTCGGATGCGATACCATTCCAACTTTGCAAGTACCCCCACAATACCTGATATGGGTAGGGCTTAACTAAAAGTTTATGTATCTTAGTATGGGTTCCCTCTAAACAAGCATCATCGGGGTTATGCTGGAGGCTGCCTCTACAAAAGTGAAGTGATATGAAATGACGTGAAATGAGGTGAATGTCCGGCCCAAGCCTCGTGCAGTTCCCAGCCGACAGCTTTGTCTTCACTGCGAGGCCAAGCTCATGGGGAGAGGTGCCTATACTAGGGGATGTAAATGCAAGGTTATGGTTGGTAGTCCGCACACGGAGTGTGGTAAATCAGGGCCGCTTAACCTCGACGGATTATTGCAAATGTTGTGGCACAAGTGTACGACCTCTGTAGAGTGTAGATCTATTCGAATAGCCGCGTCCACGGTTATGGACGGTTGGAAAGGCCATACTGTTCCGTCATCAGACCATTTTTTTCAAAATGTGACATGTGAAGGGTGACTTGTGACTTGAACTTGAAAAGGGTGACTTGTGACTTGAACTTGAAAAGGGTGAATGGTGAACTTGACTTGAATCACAACTGAGTTGTGGGAATGACACTAATGTTCTCACTTGAGTTAGTTAGCAAATGAAGAGGCTTTTACTAAATGTTTATGAAATAAAACTAGCTTTATGCAAATGAAACTAGAGCTTAGCATCTCCTTCCCTAGTTGATAATACTTACCTTAGTATTAGTTTGCGAGTACTTTAAAGTACTCATGGCTTTGTCCCTGGCTATTCAAATGGCCAGACTATGAAGAGGAGTACCAGAACCCGGAAGAAGGACAGCAGGACGTCTACGACAACTAGGATCACTCCTGACGTCAACAGTTGCCTGTGGAATAGATGGACTACTACTACGCTACTTCGCTTCCGCTATGTGTTTTGTAATTGATCAATAGATCATCTACTATTGTAATGAGACTGGATCATGTGATCCTTTGTTGTAAGACAATTACGATGTTGTAATGAATGATGTTCTGTGATATCAAATCTATTATGTCTCGCAAAAACAATATTCCTGGGATTGCGATGAATGGCATAATAGGCATCTGGATTTAAAAATCCGGGTGTTGACAGTAGTCGAACATGGCGGCCTTGAAGACATCGCCCCTCATCACCCTGAAGGTCATGAAGTAGCCTATCTTCACCTAGTGGGCAATGAAAAATCCAGGACACTCCTGATCCAGATAGACATTGTCTTTCACGTCCCTCAGCTTCACCATCAAGAAGTAGCAAGTGTTTGTCTTGAGGATGATCGTCCTAGGGACGGTGCCAAGGTAGGAGAGAAAACCTGTGTGAATTGGCAGCATTTCCAACCCGGGAGACAACGCTACTTTTGCAAAAATGGGTTGGTCCAACATCGTCATGGAAATGCCCAACCTTCACAGGCCTCCCCCTTGCCCTCTTAGCAGAGCTTCCCTCTCTAGGTTCTTTGTTGGAAGTGCCCTCGCAAAATGGCATGTCAGCTCCACCCATCATCAGCTTGGAGAACTGCAAGATGAAGAAACAATTTTAATGAGCATAAAAAGATGCAGACCAAGCCTCATATCATAATATGCTTGTGAGACCATATGAGAATAGGACAAAGAAGCTAGGTGAACACTGCATGCAAAAGGACTGTCCTCAAACTAAGTCTAGCGTACAAGCAATGTTCTTGCACAAAGGACTAGGTTTACGGCCAGCCCATGATAACTTCGTAATAAAAATAGTTGTGTGCATCTATTGATGCATAGGCTGGGGTTTTCTCCCCGTATCGAAGAAAAAAAAATGGTTGTGCCACATTTTAATCAGTAGCCTAATGACAAACAAGATTCCAAGAATTTGGCAAGCAAAACAATAAGGCATCTAATCTATAATCACTAGAATTGATGTTATTCAACTTAGTACAAGGCACAAGAAGGAGTGTTTGTGCTGGTCTACAAGGTTGGCTAGCATCAAATATTGTGTCATTTGCTTCACAAGTTCATATCATGGGCCATAGCATTGAACATATCAGAGACAATAGTTGGGATCATTAAACAGATCCCCATATCAAGGTTCACAGTGCAAACATAGGGTAATTATGGTGCTTTATAAGCCAAATTATCTTACATCACTCATCACAAATAACCCTAATCATCTTTAGTTTATCCATGTTAACAGAATCTACTTTAAGCAGGTCATACACGATATACTCTAGCTTTTCCTTTTTTGTTTTAGTACCTCTTTTTCTGACTCAATGCATCTCTTTCTCCCTCCCACTCGTCCTTCATAGCCTTCATTGTCTCTCTTTCCCCTCCCACTCCTCCTTCATAGACCTCGGGATTTGTGCTTGCGTTTTATGCACGTTCTTCATCATTGCTACCTCGTTTTTCAAACCCTCTAGTTAATCTTTGCCTCGATTCTGAACAAACTTGGGAACAGTCGGGCCTCATAAATCGTAGCACTAGCTAGTGGAAGATATATTTAATCAGAACCTAATGCAATATCAAACAACAGACTTCGATCATGGCACTAGGTTCTTAAAAGCTTAGCGCCACCGTGTAATCATCGACATGAATAATAAAACCCCAATTGGACAAACTGTGAACCTAAAACCTAGATTTGGCCATAACGGTAAGATTGTTGATACCGGAACAAGGTGCAAGAACACGATCTAGTTTTTGTAAGCCACTAATGTACCTAGAAAAGAAATAAGGCCCAAATATAACCACAAACGGAGCAGATCTAAGATGCATGCGCTAAATTACCGTAGATCAAACACCACAGAACCGCAGATCTATGAAGAATGAAGCCTAAAAGCTTGGATTAGGGTATTACCGCCATGGATGTCGTTGTCGAGCAGAGCTTAAACCGGGAGAAGAAGCAGGTCGTCTACACGACAACGAAGATGGCTTCCCCGAATGGCCTCTCCTCAGTCCTGCTCGCGGTGGTCTTCGATCTACCAGCAGTAGTAGAACCGCCGTTGGCGAGAGGAGAGAGAAGGGAGAGGAGAGGGCAAGTGATAATGGGTGAGATGAGAGGGGAGAGTGGGCGGTGAGCGGAATTATGGTGCACTTTCTTGAGGCGTCGCGGCGTCTCCCGCCCTTCCCGACGCATGCATCGTTCCCACCCCATGCGCTCGCCAGCGCCTGGTGATGGCTCCCAAGTGCAGGAGATCAATTATAGTACTTTTTAATAAGAAAAGTTTTCGAATCTACGAGGAGTTGAAGGTATTGGTTATGGCATTTGACAAGTAAACAATAATAAGATTGCATTAGTTTTGGTGTTTTGGGTGTATAGTTTGCAATAAATTAAAGTACGGAAAGTAAATAGCAATATCTAAAAATGCTATCAATGAGAGAAAGCCCAATCCTCTATGCAGCAAGAGGACAAGCTTAAGGTTGTATGTGTGTGCTTATATGTGACAAGCGTCCCGAGGGCGGCATGGATTTACTAGCATTTAGAGTTCTACACAACATGGTAAATATTTTGTCAAGTTTCATTCCCTTAGGGGCGGAGCCTAAATTATGTGCAGCCATAGATATGAACAAATACATCCCTTATGATGGGCCTAGTTCTGTTTTCAGGAGCAAGTATAGGAATCATTAAGACATAAATGTCCCATCATAGCAATTAGTTCATTGGTCCCCGACATAAACCCTTCTAATGCAAGTAAAAAAATTGGAAAATGGTTTCTGTCATTCCGTCCCTTCCAACACTATTCATTGCATTAAAGTGCAGCCCTATGAGCCAATAAAGGTGAAGTAATATGCAGTCGATGCTCGCATAAAACCATCATAAAACAACGTAGAAGATTAAAAAACTTGACCAAATACTAATTGCACATTATATAGAATCATAGCCAGATTATCATATGCCCTCAAGAACATGATGAACTACTCACAAGTGTCAAACATGATATGAACTAGAGGCATAATGATTATAACACAATCTGAAAGTATAATCTCTCCACCAAATAAAGGCAAAGTACCAATCATAAACATACAACTAGCTCTTAAAACAATATCTAGGGTTCAATCAAACACAAACTATAAGGGGGATGAAGTCGATCTCGTAGATGGTGATGATGGTGCTGATGGAGATGTGATGGCGTGTAATACACACGTTCGTTGGGAACCCCAAGAGGAAGGTATGATGCGCACAGCAGCAAGTTTTCCCTCAGTAAGAAACCAAGGTTTATCGAACCAGTAGGAGCCAAGAAGCACGTCGAAGGTTGATGGCGGCGGGATGTAGTGCGACGCAACACCAGGGATTCCGGCGCCAACGTGGAACCTGCACAACACAACCAAAGTACTTTGCCCCAACGAAACAGTGAGGTTGTCAATCTCACCGGCTTGCTGTAACAAAGGATTAGATGTATAGTGTGGATGATGATTGTTTGCGAAGAACAGTAAAACAAGTATTGCAGCAGATTGTATTCAATGTAAAAGAATAGGACCGGGGTCCACAGTTCACTAGAGGTGTCTCTCCCATAAGATAAATAGCATGTTGGGTGAACAAATTACAGCCGGGCAATTGACAAATAGAGAGGGCATGACCATGCACATACATGATATGATGAGTATAGTGAGATTTAATTGGGCATTACGACAAAGTACATAGACCGCTATCCAGCATGCATCTATGCCTAAAAAGTCCACCTTCAGGTTATCATCCGAACCCCTTCCAGTATTAAGTTGCAAACAACAGACAATTGCATTAAGTATGGTGCGTAATGTAATCAATAACTACATCCTCGGACATAGCATCAATGTTTTATCCCTAGTGGCAACAGCACATCCACAACCTTAGAACTTTCTCACACCGTCCTGCATTTAATGGAGGCATGAACCCACTATCGAGCATAAATACTCCCTCTTGGAGTTAAGAGCAAAAACTTGGCCAGAGCCTCTACTAATAACGGAGAGCATGCAAGATCATAAACAACACATAGGTAATAGATTGATAATCAACATAACATAGTATTCTCTATCCATCGGATCCCGACAAACACAACATATAGCATTACAGATAGATGATCTTGATCATGTTAGGCAACTCACAAGATCCGACAATGAAGCACATAAGGAGAAGACGACCATCTAGCTACTGCTATGGACCCATAGTCCAGGGGTGAACTACTCACTCATCACTCCGGAGGCGACCATGGCGATGAAGAGTCCTCCGGGAGATGATTCCCCTCTCCGGCAGGGTGCCGGAGGCGATCTCCTGAATCCCCCGAGATGGGATTGGCGGCGGCGGCGTCTCAGTAAGATTTTCCGTATCGTGGCTCTCGGTACTGGGGGTTTCGCGACGAAGACTATATGTAGGCGGAAGGGTAGGTTTAGGGGCGACGCGAGGGGCCCACACAACAGGGCCGCGCGGCCAGGAGGTGGGCCGCGCCGCCCTGGCGTGTCACCGCCTCGTCGCCCCACTTCGTTTCCCTTTCGGTCTTCTGGAAGCTTCGTGGAAAAATAGGCCCCTGGGCGTTGATTTCGTCCAATTCCGAGAATATTTCCTTTGTACGATTTCTGAAACCAAAAACAGCAGAAAACCACAACTGGCTCTTCGGCATCTCGTTAATAGGTTAGTGCCGGAATATGCATAAATATGACATAAAGTATGCATAAAACATGTAGATATCATCAATAATGTGGCATGGAACATAAGAAATTATCGATACGTCGGAGACGTATCAGCATCCCCAAGCTTAGTTCCTGCTCGTCCCGAGCAGGTAAACGATAACAAAGATAATTTCTGGAGTGACATGCCATCATAATCTTGATCATACTATTGTAAATATATGTAATGAATGCAGCGATCAAAACAATGGTAATGACATGAGTAAACAAATGAATCATAAAGCAAAGACTTTTTATGAATAGTACTTTCAAGACAAGCATCAATAAGTCTTGCATAAGAGTTAACTCATAAAGCAATAAATCAAAGTAAAGGTATTGAAGCAACACAAAGGAAGATTGAGTTTCAGCGGTTGCTTTCAACTTATAACATGTATATCTCATGGATATTGTCAATGTAAAGTAATATAACAAGTGCAATATGCAAGTATGTAGGAATCAATGCACAGTTCACACAAGTGTTTGCTTCTTGAGGTGGAGAGAGATAGGTGAATTGACTCAACATAAAAGTAAAAGAAAGGCCCTTCGCAGAGGGAAGCATTGATTGCTATATTTGTGCTAGAGCTTTGGTTTTGAAAACAAGAAACAATTTTGTCAACAGTAGTAATAAAGCATATGTATCATGTAAATTATATCTTACAAGTTGCAAGCCTCATGCATAGTGTACTAATAGTGCCCGCACCTTGTCCTAATTAGCTTGGATTACCGGGATTATCATCGCAATACACATGTTTTAACCAAGTGTCACAAAGGGGTACCTCTATGCCACCTGTACAAAGGTCTAAGGAGAAAGCTCGCATTTGGATTTCTCGCTTTTGATTATTCTCAACTTAGACATCCATACTGGGACAACATAGACAACAGATAATGGACTCCTCTTTAATGCATAAGCATGTAGCAACAATTAATGTTCTCATATGAGATTGAGGATATATGTCCAAAACTGAAACTTCCACCATGATTCATGGCTTTAGTTAGCGGCCCAATGTTCTTCTCTAACAGTGTGCATGCTCTAACCATTAAATGAGTGGTAAATCTCCCTTACTTCAGACAAGACGGACATGCATAGCAACTCACATGATATTCAACAAAGAGTAGTTGATGGCGTCCCCAGGAACATGGTTATCGCACAGCAAACAACTTAATAAGAGATAAAGTGCATAAGTACATATTCAATACCACAGTAGTTTTTAAGCTATTTGTCCCATGAGCTATATATTGCAAAGGTAAAGAATGGAAATTTTAAAGGTAGCACTCAAGCAATTTTACTTTGGAATGGCGGAGAAATACCATGTAGTAGGTAGGTATGGTGGACACAAATGGCATAGTGGTTGGCTCAAGGATTTTGGATGCATGAGAAGTATTCCCTCTCGATACAAGGTTTAGGCTAGCAAAGTTATTTGAAACAAACACAAGGATGAACCGGTGCAGCAAAACTTACATAAAAGACATATTGTAAACATTATAAGACTCTACACCGTCTTCCTTGTTGTTCAAAACTTAATACTAGAAATTATCTAGACTTTAGAGAGACCAATTATGCAAACCAAATTTTAGCAAGCTCTATGTATTTCTTCATTAATAGGTGCAAAGTATATGATGCAAGAGCTTAAACATGAGCACAACAATTGCCAAGTATCAAATTATTCAAGACATTTTAGAATTACTACATGTAGCATTTCCCGATTCCAACCATATAACAATTTAACGAAGAAGATTCAACATTCGCCATGAATACTATGAGTAAAGCCTAAGGACATATTTGTCCATATGCAACAGCGGAGCGTGTCTCTCTCCCACACAATGAATGCTAGGATCCATTTTATTCAAACAAAAACAAACCGACGCTCCAAGCAAAGCACATAAGATGTGATGGAATAAAAATATAGTTTCAGGGGAGGAACCTGATAATGTTGTCGATGAAGAAGGGGATGCCTTGGGCATCCCCAAGCTTAGACGCTTGAGTCTTCTTAAAATATGCAGGGGTGAACCACCGGGGCATCCCCAAGCTTAGAGCTTTCACTCTCCTTGATCATATTGTATCATCTCCCTCTCTTGATCCTTGAAAACTTCCTCCACACCAAACTCAAAACAACTCATTAGAGGGTTAGTGCACAATAAAAATTTACATGTTCAGAGGTGACATAATCATTCTTAACACTTCTGGACATTGTACAAAGCTACTGGATATTAATAGAACAAAGAAATTCATCCAACCTAGCAAAAGATTCAATGCGAAATAAAAGGCAGAATCTGTCAAAACAGAACAGTACGTAAATACGAATTTTAAAGTGGCACCAGACTTGCTCAGATGAAAATGCCCAAATTGAATGAAAGTTGCGTACATATCTGAGGATCACTCACGTAAATTGGCATAATTTTCTGAGTTACCTACAGAGAATTAGGCCCAGATTCGTGACAGCAAAGAAATCTGTTTCTGCGCAGTAATCCAAATCTAGTATGAACCTTACTATCAACAACTTTACTTGGCACAACAATGCACAAAACTAAGATAAGGAGAGGTTGCTACAGTAGTAAACAACTTCCAAGACTCAAATATAAAATAAAGTGCAGAAGTAAAATGATGGGTTGTCTCCCATAAGCGCTTTTCTTTAACGCCTTTCAGCTAGGCGCAGAAAGTGTGTATCAAGTATTATCAAGAGGCGAAGCATCAACATAGGTGTTGGGAGTTTTCTTAACTATGCATTTTATCTTATCTATGTGAGTTTCAGAGTCTCCCTTTTCATTATTCTTAGGCTTGCTATCCTCGTCAAACAAATTTTCAGGAACAAGCCAACCATAGTTATTTTCTAGAGCGTCATTCATTCCTAGGAGCTTACAAGGTATTGTTGTCTTAATCTCCCCACCATCATTAGTATTATTAGTGTACCTTACTCTCTCTATATCCATCTTTTCAAGGATAATAACAAAATTGGTATAAGAGCCAAGCATATTGTATTTGATAAAGACTTTTCTAGCCTCTCTTGCTACACCACCAAATTCTTTAAGAAGGGTTTCTAAAACAAAATCTTTCTTTTCCCCTTCTTCCATATCACCAAGTGTGAGAAACATGTGTTGGATTATAGGATTAAGATTAACAAATTTAGTTTCCAACATGTGAACTAAAGAAGCAGCAGCAATTTCATAAGTAGGAGCAAGTTCTACCAAGTGTCTATCTTCAAAATCTTCAGTGGTACTAACATGAGTGAAAAAATCTTCTATATTATCTCTCCCAATTATAGACCCATGTCCTACCGGTATGTCTTTTAGAGTGTACTTAGGAGGAAACATGATGAAATAAACAAAAAGTAAATAAGGTAAATGCAAGTAACTAATTTTTTTTTTGTGTTTTTGATATAGAGAACAAGACAGTAAATAAAGTAAAGCTAGCAACTAATTTTTTTTTGTGTTTTGTTTAAGTGCAGCAAACAAGAAAGCAAATAAAATAAAGCAAGACAAAAACAAAGTAAAGAGATTGGATTGTGGAGACTCCCCTTGCAGCGTGTCTTGATCTCCCCGGCAACGGCGCCAGAAAATATGCTTGATGGCGTGTAATACACACGTTCGTTGGGAACCCCAAGAGGAAGGTATGATGCGCACAGCAGCAAGTTTTCCCTCAGTAAGAAACCAAGGTTTATCGAACCAGTAGGAGCCAAGAAGCACGTCGAAGGTTGATGGCGGCGGGATGTAGTGCGGCGCAACACCAGGGATTCCGGCGCCAACGTGGAACCTGCACAACACAACCAAAGTACTTTGCCCCAACGAAGCATGTTGAGGTTGTCAATCTCACCGGCTTGCTGTAACAAAGGATTAGATGTATAGTGTGGATGATGATTGTTTGCGAAGAACAGTAAAACAAGTATTGCAGCAGATTGTATTCAATGTAAAAGAATAGGACCGGGGTCCACAGTTCACTAGAGGTGTCTCTCCCATAAGATAAATAGCATGTTGGGTGAACAAATTACAGTCGGGCAATTGACAAATAGAGAGGGCATGACCATGCACATACATGATATGATGAGTATAGTGAGATTTAATTGGGCATTACGACAAAGTACATAGACCGCTATCCAGCATGCATCTATGCCTAAAAAGTCCACCTTCAGGTTATCATCCGAACCCCTTCCAGTATTAAGTTGCAAACAACAGACAATTGCATTAAGTATGGTGCGTAATGTAATCAATAACTACATCCTCGGACATAGCATCAATGTTTTATCCCTAGTGGCAACAGCACATCCACAACCTTAGAACTTTCTGTCACTGTCCCAGATTTAATGGAGGCATGAACCCACTATCGAGCATAAATACTCCCTCTTGGAGTTAAGAGCAAAAACTTGGCCAGAGCCTCTACTAATAACGGAGAGCATGCAAGATCATAAACAACACATAGGTAATAGATTGATAATCAACATAACATAGTATTATCTATCCATCGGATCCCGACAAACACAACATATAGCATTACAGATAGATGATCTTGATCATGTTAGGCAGCTCACAAGATCCGACAATGAAGCACATAAGGAGAAGACGACCATCTAGCTACTGCTATGGACCCATAGTCCAGGGGTGAACTACTCACTCATCACTCCGGAGGCGACCATGGCGATGAAGAGTCCTCCGGGAGATGATTCCCCTCTCCGGCAGGGTGCCGGAGGCGATCTCCTGAATCCCCCGAGATGGGATTGGCGGCGGCGGCGTCTCAGTAAGGTTTTCCGTATCGTGGCTCTCGGTACTGGGGGTTTCGCGACGAAGACTATATGTAGGCGGAAGGGTAGGTTTAGGGGCGACGCGAGGGGCCCACACAACAGGGCCGCGTGGCCAGGAGGTGGGCCGCGCCGCCCTGGCGTGTCGCCGCCTCGTCGCCCCACTTCGTCTCCCTTTCGGTCTTCTGGAAGCTTCGTGGAAAAATAGGCCCCTGGGCGTTGATTTCGTCCAATTCCGAGAATATTTCCTTTGTAGGATTTCTGAAACCAAAAACAGCAGAAAACAGCAACTGGCTCTTCGGCATCTCGTTAATAGGTTAGTGCCGGAAAATGCATAAATATGACATAAAGTATGCATAAAACATGTAGATATCATCAATAATGTGGCATGGAACATAAGAAATTATCGATACGTCGGAGACGTATCAGCATTGCCCCCCCTACGTCAAGGAGGAGTGGTGCTGACGATGGCGTCGATTTCCCCTTCACCGGAGACACCGGTGCGGTAGGATCTACCCTCTCTTGGAGTAGGAGAGGATTTTCACCTCCATCGTCGCCTTAATAAATTTCGGGGAAAATATGGGTTAGGTTTTTTGGTGAAACGGAGGCGTCTGTATAAAGGAGGGGCCGAGACGGTGCTCGAGGGCCAAACGTGCCTAGTTGGCGCGCCCAGAAGAGGGGGGGTGACCTGACCTCTTTTGGTCATCGTGGCTCCCTTCTCGTGCTTCTTTAACGCATCATCTTTATCTTGATGATTTTTTTAACATTCCTTCCTATAAATGTTGCAAGACTACCCAGCCATCCAGGGGGTCTGAGAGGGGCAAATGAATCTGGGTCGTTGGTTTTGCCCAGCCACATCCCACTTTTCACTACAGCCGTTCGATCGGTACTTTTTTTTCTCACTCGTTCAGCTTTTCATGGAGTCCATGACGCCTGGGACCAGGTACTTGCGGGGACCAACCGTCAGAGACATCCACAGGTGCTCGTTGGCGTCGCCTTCCGTCTCGAGCCGCGCGGGGATGGTGAAAACCTAGATCGCCATTCCCCGATTCACTCCCCAATCCATGTCCTTCCTCTCCTCCCCAATCCTCGTCTCTCCTCCTCCCCAACTTTGGCGGCGCGCCCGTCGCACGGAGGCGGCCGGCAGCGCGGGCCCGGGAGCAGCCGCGGGACGCTGGAGCGCCGGCAGGCGACGGTCAAGGCCGGTCGCGGGTGTCGCCGCGCGGATGCCGCGTCAGTCATCGCCGCCGCGGCTCCTCCAGGTGACAGCCGGTCGCGTGCGTCGTCGTGCGATGAGGAGGTGGGCGGCTCCTCCACACCAACGAAAGGGGGAAACCGAGCGGTGGCGGCGGCGGCTGGCGGCGCTCGCCCTCGATTTCGTCCGAGCGTCCAGCGGCGGCGGAAGGGAGCAGAAGAGGCGCGCTGGCAGAAGGCAGTAATCGAGCGGCGGCGGCGGCTAGACCGCGCGCGCCCTCGATTTCTTCCTCGGCACTCCTGGAGTGGAGATGCTCTCTTCCATAGTCGGTCGCCTCGCTGAGCCTAGCTGCACACCCTCGGTCGACTCCCGGTGTCACGCGCTTGTCCGCCGCGCCCCAAGCCTGCTCAAGCCTCCAGGTATCCATTCCCTTCTTCTAGGCTTCAATCTCACGGGGCAGCCAACCAGATCGATTGAAGCAGCGACCCGCTTGATTGGAGCAGCCACCGGAACGATAGTTTGAAATTATTTTTTGCAATTTAAAATTTTCCAATATTTAAATTCAAAAAAAATATGATGTCATAAAAATTCAAAATTATTTATTGCAGATTGTTTCTCAAATGTTTCAGTGAACTACAGAGATTAAAATCCATAAATTATATAGTTCAGAGGTACAAAAAGGAGCAGTTGTTGGGGACGAAAAAAGGGCTAGCGCGGATCTTGATGCACCTACGAACGGCCCAGAAGGGAGTGTGCACCTAAGTGACCCTCAGAAAATCCTAGATAAAAGACCTACCTTATCACATATATATAGTATTAAACCTTTAAATTTTGCTTTTTGGATAGAAATAAAGGTTCTCATGGTCCTTTGTAGATCGCTAGGAACATTGATATATACAATTGTTTGGAGTAGAGTGTGGCCTATGGCAATCATTTCTAAATTGGTGAATATCATCATTTTGTTGCTAAGATTATTTCTAATAAAGTTTATAATAAAAATTTACCCATTATTTCCAACAAACTTACTTGAAGGAATATTATCAACATTAGGCTTAGAAAGCATAGATACAGTATTAAAATAGCAACCTCACCGTTTAGCAACTCTACCTACTCTACTTAACTGAGTTGACCATGATTAACCAACATATTCTCGTTATCCCGGTGATGGTTTCGGTCATAAAGGACAGCATGTGCATCAGAGTCAACCATGCTCATATACGTATAATTTATGCCATTATAAAATTTTTTGAGCAAGATCCATTGGCTAACTCAATCTAAAACACAACTTAAGCCAAAAATTTAATGCCTAGAACGTACAGTTAAAATTAGAACAAGTGAACATTCAATTTCCTAATGGAGTAGATGATATTTTTATTAAAATATCCTCTAAAACGAATACATAAAACTTACATGTAATGTTTCCTTCTCTCTCGCTAAAACAAAATACACAAGCAATACATCTGAGTTTTTTTAGATGTAATATATTTGACTTGGCTATGCTATGCTAAAGTGAACGGATGTGATAACCGAGTTAGTGATTGATGTCGCGTTTTCTGAGAGTAATAAGGAGAAAAGCTTAGAGCCTTCACCCCTAACTATAGCATATTTAGAATCTTATGGACTCGATTCTTATAGACTCAAGTAAGGTTGGACTAAGCTCGGCCCGAGCTTTTCTCGGCTCGGCCCGAGTTGAGCTCGGCCCGCGTAAGACACAGCCCGAGCCGAGCCTGTTTCTCTGGACCGTGGCGGGCTGAAAGCTCGTCTGGCTCGGCCCGAGCCAGCCCGTTAGCCCGTGATTGTTTTTCTTCGAATTTAACAGAGGGAGATGATCTGGCCTGGTTTTTGGCCCAAAACGTGGATGGATGGATCAGGTCACGCACGAACAGCATCTGGTAGCCATCGTTCTCATTTCCTCCACGCACAGCACAGGCGCCGCGCCGCCGCCGCCCATGATGTCTCCTCCGCCGGCCACCTAGCCCTTCCCCTCGCGCCCCACCTCCCTCGTGCCCCACCGTCCCTCGCCTCTCCGCCTCTCACCCCACTGTCGAGGCGTCGACAGCGACATGGACAGATGGAAGTAGAATCCTTTGTCCTCGCTGTATGCGCAAGTGAAGGTGTTGTCTCCATCGAGTCCATCGACGGCCGCACACGCCAATCCGTCGTCTCCGTTGACGGCCATGAAGGATCTGGCTGCAGAAAGGCCGGCCTCACCGGTGCCGGCGCCGTCGAGGTCCCGCTCATCGCCGAATCTATCGAGGCTCAACCATCAACATCCATGGTGCTGCACCGTGGGGCCTACCTGGCAGTGTCTGTAGGTTCCCAGCTCGCGAGCCGGCCCGAGCTGGACCGAGTTTTAGCTAAGCTCGAGCTGAGCCTACTTTTTCGGCTCGTCAGCAAAACGAGCCAGCCCGAGCAGAGCTGATTTGCAGCAAGCCAAAGCATGGCTCGGCCCGAGCCCAGCCCGAGCTGGTTCGTGTTCAGCCTTTTTTTTTTGCGAAACACAGTACAATCAAAGGCGCTCATACATACGCACACACACTCACCCCTATGAACGCACACACGCACACCCTACCCCTATGAGCACCTCCAAGAGACTGCGTTGAAGAACTGATCCGGCAGGTCTTGAGATTGACGAAGTCATCACAGGCGCCTCGCTGTCGACAGGAACGTCGCCTCCCACTGAAGAATATTCCGCCTTTATGAGACACCAAAGTGTCAAATCTAGGATTTGAACTCTGGTGGGCTGGAGGTGCTACTGCCCTCCTAACCATCCAATTCTTTGCCCAGCCTCACACTCAAGGGTCCAACCTTTCCGCATTCCACTACCATTCAAGTACTGTACTCAGTCAGTCACACTATATATTGTAACTTCCGATACAGCAAGTTAACATTTCATTACCAAACCTTTATTAATTTATATCCTCTACAATGAATATACAAACCATACATGTAATGTCTCGTTTTCTCTCCCTACAACAAATAAAAGAAGCAGTACATTTGACTATGGAAAATGCTTGAAATCAGTCGACCGATCGGCTGCGCGCGATCGGTCGTTCCGTCTCAGCGCGTGTGGGCTTCTGTTCCGCGCAGTCACTAGCATGGGTCCCACCTGCGCTCGCTGTTGCATGTCCCTGCCTTTCCTTCTTTTTTCCTGTGCCCGCTGTTGCATGTCCACTAGGGTGGCTACTACTTTTGCCTCGTCCTGTCTTTTCTTGCATGCACTGTTGCTGCATACAGGCTGTACGGTACAGCTAGTTTTTCGAGTGAGGCGGCCAAATAGTTTGGTCTCTTTTGTGGTCACATCATGATGTCCTTTTACACTACTATATGCATCAGCATTAGAATCACCTCACGATGTATGTTTATTGTGACACAATTAATCAAGTTTGTGTAAATTTAAGTGTACCTAGTCAATTTTTATTGTGTAGATACATTTGAATTTAGATAAATCTCTGACATTCTTTTATGGATGGATGAAGTAAGCCACTGTTAATTTACTTTCTATCACGGCACAATGGTTACTAAGTTAGATAATAATTTTTATGTTGCATATAGTGCCATGGACAACGCTACAACACCTTTGTTTTTTGGTGTGTGCATAAAATTGTAACAAACTCGTATGAGTTTTGTTGTGAAAGCAGACGCGATATGTTGTAATATTTTCCTCGTATTTTCTACAACTAGTGTATTTCTCAGAATTCTAATGTTGTGTACGTGCATTAAAATTGTAACATACTCATACAAATTTTATTGTGAAATCTATTGCGAGATGTTGTAATATTTTCCTAGTATTTTCTACAAGAACAATATTTCTTAGATTTCTAACATTGCATACCTGGTTCAATATTGTAAAATACTCATACAAATTGTGATGTAAAAAACAGGTGCGAGATGTTGGTATTTTTCTACAACTAGTGCACTTCTCGGATTTTCTAATGTTGCTTATGTGTATTGAAATTGTAAAATACTCATACAAATTTTGGTGTGAAAGCATCCAGAAGATGTTGCGACATTTTCCTGGTATTTTCTACAAGTATCGTATTTTCTCGGATTTTCTAAGATTGTGTACGTGTATTAAATTGTAACATACTAATATAAATTTTGTTGTGAAAGCATACGCGAGATATTACAACACTTTCCCGGTATTTTTTACAAGTATTGTTTCTCGGATTTTCTAATGTTGTGTACGTGCATTAAAATTGTAACATACTCATAAAATTTTTGTGGTGAAAGAATACACGAGATGTTGCAATATTTTCCTGGTACTTTCTACGCCTAGTGTATTTCTTGGAGTTTCTAAGATTGTGTACGTGCATTAAAATTGTAATGTACTCATGATTTTTTTATTGTAAAAGCAGATAGGGGATGTTGCAATATTTTCATGGTATTTTCTACAAGTAATTTATTTCTCAGATTTTCTAATGTTATGTAGGTGCATTAAATTTGTAACATACTCATACAAATTTTGTGTTGAAGGGAGATGCAAGATGTTGTAATGGTTTTCCCTTCCATTATCCATTATTGTGTACTAGTACAATACAGTACAATACAACATTTGAAAGCATCTAGTTTAGATATGGTAGAGAGGTCAGTAGCACATGACATGACGTACTGCATAGACATTTGACCAAACAACACCTCGCCCCATCCACTACTCTAAACAACACCTTACACAGTAACAACAAAAAGTAGCATGGTGCTGACCGTGCGAGTAGTGTGTCAGCGACTCAGCGGACGCTAGGACCACGAAAGTTACTTGGCTCTTCAGTGTGACACAGCGATGCATCCTGGAGGGACCAGTCCACCTGAGGAGAAAGGAAATAGTTCCTTACCGTACGATGGCTAATCAATGGGTGCGGGAACGACCAATTTTTGGCTTGGGGATCCGGCGACCGACGGCTAGCGCGCGCCTTTGACTATACATAATCTCGTATCTTCGTGCGGCGATAGATGTCTGAGTTCAAGCCATGAGACCGGCAAGCAGGACCACGAGGCCAAGGCCTGCTGTGACCCTGACCGAGGTAGCAGCGGAGGGCGACGGCGGCGGGGGAGAGTTCCTGGCGCTGGGACCGCTGGCTGGTGCGGGCGACGACGGCGTTGACGGGGAGGACGCTGACACGACGTCGATGGCGACCTTCATGTCGGCGGTGCAGTGGCCAGCGAAACCGCAGATGAAGTAGCGGGTGCCGGTAGCGGGGAGTGCAACGACGTCGTTGCCGGTTTTGAGGGTGGTGATGGGGCTTGCAGCGCTGCAGGAGTCGTAGTCGGCCTTGCTGACCTCGAGCACGTCATGCGCCTGCGGTGAGTACTTGAAGACGATACTGTCACCGGGGATGAACTGCTTCGAGGACGCCCAGCTACCGTAATTGATGCCGAAGCCCCACTCGCCGGCCGGCTCGCCGACGTTGTATGTCGCCGCTGACACGCTGCTCAAGACAGCCATGGCTGCCACTGCAAGGAGGGTCATCTTCATAGCAGCTGCCATTGCCGTTGGAACCGGAAGGAGCAAGCAAGCAGATGAGATTCAAGCTAGATACTGCTGTTGATCCTTAGCGGGGGTTGGTTGTTATTGTGTGGGTGATGCCCCGCCGGATGAGCTCTTTATACACAGTCACTACAGGAAAACGGTTATATGCCGACGGCCAAGAGCCGTCGGCGTACATGGGCAAGCCGTCGGCGTACTGTTGTGCCGACGGTGGCCGTCGGCGTAAAGCCGTCGGCGTATCTCCGGTCGGCGTAGCGGATCTGGCCATCGGCGCATCTCAGACCGTCGGCGTCTACTCCATGCCGACGGTTTTTCTTCGGCCGTAGGCCCAGCTCAACCGTCGGCATCGTATTTCCACGGAGACGGCCGTCTGACGGCGTCGGTGATACGCCGACGGCCGGACCGTCGGCACGATGGATGCACGTGGCGTCACCTGGTACACCCTTCTACGTTACCGCTACGCCGACGGTGGTGGTCGTCGGCACCTCAGTTGCACGTGGCATCACCTGGGTGCACCAGCGTATGGGACGGCTGTGGAGATATGCCGACGGCCGGGCCGTCGGCATACCTCCAGCAGTGTGGAGCACATTCGTAGCTACGCCGACGGTGCGGCCGTCGGCACAGATCCACGTGTCGCAATCTGGGAGCACAGTGCCATAGCTACGCCGACGGCCTGGCCGTCGGCACCTATGGTCTAGTTTATTTTTTTTATTTTCCTGGTTTTTCTAGTTTTCTTTCCAGGCACAAATGAGCATATATATTATATATCTGTACAGAAACAAAAGCTCACGTATAATAGATAGACAAGCTCACGTAAAGTGCAAGGCATAATTAAGGGCCACCAATGCATGTGCACATATAGTCCTCATGTCAAATGGGCCAAACACAGCGAGTTCACATGTATACATGATGACACAAGCACGACAACTTCAGATACATATGTTCTTCATGATACATGTCACACGACACAAGCAAGAGATTACAAGTCCAACGATCACAAACAACGGACTTCGAGTTCCCGCACTTGTACAGCGTGGTCATGACAAGGGGTTGACATTACAGGTCTGCCTCCTAGAGCATCATCACTACATAATAAAGAAAAAGAACCATTTAGCATTGGCAATTGTTCATGTTCGAAATTTTTGCAAGGCAAATTGTCCGAGTATAGCTTTGATGCTCAAGTTCACATGGAACTAACCTGAAACGGCAAGTCAGCAGGCTCAGCAGAAGCACTAGGACCACGACTACTTCCGGTATGAATCGGGGTGATAGGCCGCGACTGGCTAAGCGAGGGTGAGGGCGAGGCAGAAGCACGACCAAAGTCAGTGCTGGACTGAGCTGATCCCTATATGTTAGAGCAATAGATAGCAATTATAAATCTCTCTGTGTGCAACAAAACCACAAAACCAGAACTAGTGATTGAGTCGTCTTGCAAAGGACTTACTGGAATTCCTGAGGCGACCGAGGCGAGGAATTCTTCTCTCGTTGGGATCCTTGGTAGCGGTGGTTTTGGTGGTGGCGGAGATCCCATAGTCGGCTGAACTCCAGTAGTAATATACGCCATCACCGCCTGCAAGTTGGTTTAGATGTCACGCGTTGCAAAGAGAAAAGTTAAAACTAATGAATGTGAAACTTCTCTTGGATAGAATGAGAAAGAACTAACCGCATTATGGCTGGCCTGGTACGCATCGTGGGCTTCAACCGACTTCACGTACTCCTCAAGCTTCTCCTCATAACTCTCATAGAGCCTATTGTATGCCTCGTCCAGAGAAGTCTACAATTTGACATAATGAATCTCAACAATATAACCAACTAGCGGTGCATGAACGAAAAGTTAGAAAAATGATGAAAATTAGGAAGAACTTACATCGAAGGCCTGCCTAGATCCACCGGGCCGTGGACGAGGTGGGATCAACTGACTGCTGCTCATGCTAGAAGCTCGAACTTGTGTGAGTGTGGTGGTAGGCGCGATCACCCCATCAAGAATCTGATGGCGGCCATGCCGCTTGCCGAGCCCTGACACGATCACCACCGTCTCGTCGACCTCCTCCTCAAGGGGCTGAGAATCCTCCCCATGCAGTTTTTTGAACGCCGTCGCGTAATTTTGCAAGTATGTGCCAGACTTACCATAGTATTTCTCCTCTCTAGGTTTGTCGACCTTCGTCTTCTTATGCGACATCTTCCAGGCTCCTAAGTTAGTAAGCGGCTTCCCATGAACTTGCTCCTGAAACGCCAAACAAATGTATACAGGATTCAAAACTGGCCATGTGCAAAACTTCAGTGTATGTAGGACAAGGTTGCAGCTGATAGTCTACGAAATTCAGAACAAATTACTGGTTCAAACTTGTAATTGTTAGGTATGACAGTGTAGGAAACAAATTACTGAAGAAAACCAACATAGAACTAGGTCGGATGCTTCCAACTGAAGAACTACAAAACAAGATGGATTTCCAGAACCGATGGATTAAAAGTCTGTAACAGAATAAGCTTCTCACCTCTCTGATTATATAACATAACAGGGTCAAACAATGGAATACATGGCATGGAAATCAAAGCCATATCATACATCGCCCCCTACACAAAAAATTGCAGCAAAAAAGGAACACAAGACTTGTGATGCTGAGAAGACGTGATAACAAGACATAACCATTTCAATACTAAAAGTAAAAGCATGCAAACTCACTTATGTAATGATAGCAAGCATGTCAGTGGACCAGTCGAGTAATGTGTTTTCTTATTTCGCATCACAAGGTATTTGTGAAAGATGCAATCGCACAGCCAGTAAAATAAGCATGTCAGTGGCTGATCCCCTGTTTCTCACAGCCAACAGGAACACAAGAATCCAGTATTTGCCGCATCTGAGAAAGAATTACCTGGTGCGCCTTGTAGCGATCATGGGACCGGTTTCCTGCATTGTGCGTTCCATCCTTGCCACGATTCTCCCTATTTTTCATGCTTTGGGCCATGAACTCCGCATCTTCCCCGACCCACAAGTCCGCCAACGCCGCCCATCCATCGTCTCGTCCATCGACCCATTTGGGAGCAATCTAAAGAATGGAAGCATCTCATTTCAAGAACATGTAATGCAACTAGCACCAACAGAGAATAAGAGACAATTTACTTACGCCCATGAACTCCTCCTTCGACAATGTAAGACCTTTTTCAACAATTTCTTTCTTGAGGACCCTTTTGCCTTGTTCGGCGTAGAAGTGCGAGATGGCCACAATGCGCGCATCGTACCGCTGCTGGCGTACCATCTTCCTCGCGGCATTCACCAAGACCTGGCCCGCCTTGGTACTATCCTCCTTCGGCACTTTATAAAAGACCTACAATCATGCAATAAACGGTGGGTTGATGGAGAACTATGAAAAACTCAACAAACTATTGCACGTGGTCAGCTACTATTTCTGTTCTGAAATATGTTGCAAAAGAGGGAAAAGGTGATAAGAATTAAATGGTGATAATGCTAAACCAGTTGTGCTTCCTGTATTAGTTGTGGTTTCTAGCTGTTGATCTGTTGCACACACTACTTCTGGGGCAATGTGAAGCTAATCTCGGAGATTTTGGTGACGAGCTAAACCACTGAATCTTAGTGGTGATGAACCATTGGATCTTTTTTATTTACTGAGTTATTTATCTGCCATGTTTGCAACTGGGCAGTGTTCACCTTGGATTCAGGGAAATGCAGTGTTTTAGTTTCCTCACGCTTTAGTGCTAAATGTTACTGCTCGTTAGTGCTCACTGCTATGTGAATTGTGAAATGCTTCCGTTTATCCTGGAAGAACAGAAACTGTTCAAGTTTGTGGTTGTGGCGTTTTCTTGAATCTTGAATAACAATTTACGAACTGTGAACAGGCATATAGCAGTGGTGAAATGGATCACACACTATATTGTCTAATTTGCTATGTGGAGAAAGACATGTTTTCTGCCATTAGCAAATTCACTTGTTATTTTTTAAAATTTTCTAGGAAGACATGATACAAGCTGCCAATAAAGTTATACTGTTTTTACTACTTTTTCTATACAATGTAAACAAGTGATTTCTGCATCAAACATGGTGACTTGTGTACTTTTCGAAAATTTCTTACCCAAAAATTGGTGATCACAGCATTCGCATAGGTCCCGAAGCTCTCGTCATGAGCAGCTTCATAGTCCTCCCATTTAAGGGCTAGCTTCTTGTCCCGGCATGTTTCATCTAGCGGCTTCAACCTGTAGAGCCCCGGCCAATACTTCTTCAGCAAGACTCCAAGCACACCATTTGGAAGGCGGCCCCGTGTACCAACAAATGACCAATTGCTGCACAAGAGTCAGAATATTAGTATGTGCTATATTAGTATTACCAAAATGAAATCATTTGTTCAAATGACCACTTACTCTTTGTTATTTGGCTTAATGAGGGTTTTCTCATCATCATTAGCTGGTACTTTTGGGAGACCCGCTATTCCCCGAGTCTAGATCGACTTCGAGCTCCCCTGTGGCTCGAGCTCCTCCTCCTCCTCCTCGTCCTCCGCCTCCGCCTCCTCCTCCTCATCAATCTCCTCCTGCTGCACCTCACTGTCCTCCTCTATCTCCTCATCCTCTGGGGAGGCTCCTCTCGCTCCCTCCTCCCCCTCGGAAGTCTCGGTGCCAGTAGCGGAGGGTACATCACTAAGGGAGGGCGTCGGAGTCCGCTGCCCTAGTGTACGCTCTTGGCCCCGGCCTCGTCCTCTAGGGGGTAAGCCCCCTCCTCGTCGCTGGGAAAGCGAAACCTCCTCACTCGTGGTCCTCCGGCCTCGTCCTCTAGGCGGTAGACCATCCTCCCTCCCTTCATCGTCACTATCACCAAAGCGCCGAGTAGGAATATGTGCTCTTCCACTTCGAGTTGTTCCGGGCTTCTCTTGGCGCAACTTCTTAAGCAAGCTGAAGGATGATTGCTTGCTCATTGTTCAATCACCTGCATTGAGTAAGAGTAAACAATTAGTAAGGAAAATATAAATATTGATGCAAATGAATGAGCATAGTAGCAATAAACAAGCATGTAGCAATTATTAACCATAAAAGCATACTAAAAAGACCCTCACCGCGAATCATCATTATCACTATCACTATCGTGTGAGTAGTAAGGTAGCCCCTCGACGGGTGCAGGCTCATCAACGTCGTCATCGTTGAGATGTAACTTGGAGAGCATATCTATGTCCTTTACATTGACAACTGCCTCGCCACGATTTTGTTCATTGTTCTCGAGGTCCTCAAGACCACCCATAAGTATATCAAAGTCCACGCCATCCTCTTGCTCTTGATAGAAATCTCCCTCGTATGTGATGGGGTTTATATTGTTGTAATCGTCCTCGTTTGGCATGGGTAGCTTACCATGTGGCGATACCTTGAACACAACTTCCCAGCCCTTTAGTTCCTCCTTCTGGCATAGGTATGGCAAATAATAAACTTGCCTAGCCTGGTGAGCCACAACAAAGACATCGGCTCCTTGATAGGTGGTTGAAGGCCTAACTTCCACTAAACCAATAGACGGGGTTGTTCTCATTCCACGGACTGGGTCGAACCAATGGCATTTGAACACAACGAGAGTGAGATGTTGGGCCCCATGATCAAATGAAAGCTCGTACACGTTTTGCAACCTTCCGTAGTACTCAAGATTATCGACTCCTCCGGTAAACACCCCAGTATTTATAGTTTTTGCATTAGGGCGATTGTTCTGATGAAACTCCGTATGGAAGCGATACCCATTCACATCATACTTCTCATACATCTTGACGGTACGATCGAAACCCTGAGAAACCCATCTCAATTCATCTGGCATCAATGTGTTGGGATCATTACCCTACAAGTTCAATTGAAATTGTTGGGTGCATTAGTTCGGTGTAATAGAAACTATAAATGTTAAACTAGGCACGCAGGTCAAGTTAGAAATTACTTTCTCCATGAACCAACCCACTAAATTTTTCCTTCCGGGGGCACCCTTTCTTAGAAGATTATCCAGCTCCGTGGCATTAGGATACCTCCTTTCCGGCCACTCCTCATCCATGAATTGGCTAAAATAAGAAACTACGTATTAGTACGAAATCGATTTACTAGTTACAAAGTAATTTGTTCACCATTTTACCTCATGAACGACTCCGCTACTTCCTTAATGTTAATCAACACATAGAACATGATGTCCTCCCACTCTTTCTTGGTCAAGGTATAATTTTTTGAGCCACCGGCCTTGCCACCTTGCCCTTGGAAGAGGGTGAGCTTGGGTTCATACTTGGGCTCGTCGACATTGTACCGAGAGAGCTTATTATGAAGAGTCGGGACATCATCGGCATAGTACGTTGTTGTGACATCTGACACCTCCTCAAGGATATATGCCTCGGCTGTAGATGCTTCAATCTTAGCTTTGTTTCCACATTTCTTTCGAATGAACTTAAATATTCTCTCAATGCAAAACTGCCAACGAACTAATACGGCCACTATACATCCACTGATTATCAGCCATGACGTTAGAGCGATGCAAATGGAAGTTTAGCTCACCCTCGGCTGTAGAGAAAGTAGTCGAACAACAGTCGTAGGCACAGCTGGGGCTCCGGGACAACTTCGGGATCTGGGTCTCCTACCCTAACTCCTGCAACAAAAAAAGGCAACGAAAAGATTAAATATGTTTTCCTTATGAGACAGTACGTTCTGACTGCTAATGCGGCACCAATGATGGCAATGGTGTGTGCGATCATGATACAGCCAATAGTATCATGATACAGCTTTCTATGTAGTTATTAAGTACCATGACTCCAGTACTCTGCACAACATTATTAAGTACAGATTTCGCATCAATGCTCTCAAATGAAAATGAAAAAGATGTTGTTTGACCTTGCAGTAATGGCTCCAGTTCACATTTCTGCCTCAAATGAAAATGGTGACGGCATTTCTGCCTTAGGTTCAGATAATTAGCTACTGACACTGCTACTAGTACCTCAAAATACAGTAATTGGACATTCAGAAAAATGCAGCCTTAGGTTCAGCCGGTCTGCAAGCTTTAACATGGAAAATCTAGCTCTCATTCTGGCAAGGTCGGCATATGCCTGAGCTGAAATCCGTCAAAAATACACCCACCCCTGCCATTTCTCTACCTGAACCAGCACCATTTCCCTGTATTGGGTGTTTGTCTCTCGCATGTATGAGGCAGAGAAGAAAATAATACTGCAGCGAGCAAGAACAGGGGGAAAACAGGGCCGAGACGGGCGTGAGCTCACCATATCTTCGGGGTCGGTCGGCGAGAGCGTCGAGGTTGGCGAGGGCGTCGAGATCGGCGAGGGAGCGCCGAGGAGGGCGGCGCGGTCGTCGGCGAGAGCGCTGAGGTCGGCGACGAAGCGCGGAGGAGGGCGGCACGGTCGTCGATGAGGTGGGGGAACAGCGGCGAACCACGGGGTGGAGACGGCGGCGGGCCTTGGGGTGGATCCGGCGGCGGGGTTCTGGGTGGAGCGCGCCGGCGGAGGGGTTCTGCGTGGAGCGCGCCGGCGGCGGGATTTGCGCGGGGTGGACGCTCAACCTCTTCTTCTTCCTGCTGCTTCCCGTTTAGCGCGGGATCCATACTATCTCAAGATTACCTCGGTTCACCCCATCGGGGAGTTCCCCCTATACGTCCTGGAACTGCCTAAGTGCCGTCAGCGCATGTGCGTGAAGCCGGACAAACCCAGGGGTCCATTATTGGATCCAACAACATCCATCGACACTTGTGTACACACCAAGTGGACACACACAAGTTTTGGGGGGGCATTCCCACCCTCCGAGGTGCGACATCCAGAGAAACCCTAACCCGTTGACCGCGCGGTCTACCCCATTGACTACGCCCCAGCGGCGGTGCCCCGGTGGCATTATGTCTTCATTTGGGCTTGGTTAGGTCATAGGGACATGTGGTGGCAAGGATATGGATCCATACTATCTCAAGATTACCTCGGTTCACCCCATCGGGGAGTTCCCCCTATACGTCCTGGAACTGCCTAAGTGCCGTCAGCGCATGTGCGTGAAGCCGGACAAACCCAGGGGTACATTATTGGATCCAACAACATCCCTCCACACTTGTGTACACACCATGTGGACACACACAAGTTTTGGGGGCATTCCCACCCTCCGAGGTGCGGCATCCAGAGAAACCCTAATCCGTTGACCGCGCGGTCTACCCCATTGACTACGCCCCAGCGGCGGTGCCCCGGTGGCATTATGTCTTCATTTGGGCTTGGTTAGGTCATAGGCGCGCATAAAATGACGCCACGCGGGTCCGCTCGACTTTTTGGCTTAGTTTACTTTGCCAACTGTGCTAAACGGGGCCGCCGGGACATGCGGTATGGTCGTACCGGGCGCGCGGGTGCACCCGTCCGCCAACGCGCGGATTGGAAAACATTTAGCACATGAAATGACGCGTCCTAGACCTAAAAACATTTTTCCCTCCATTTATTGAGCGAAGGAAAGTGTGGCCCCAGTTCAAATCCGGTCAGTTTTCAGCGGATTCGGCGGGACACCGTAGGAAGCGGGAGGGATTCCCAGATGGCTACCGCGCGCATATGGCATGTGATAGGTGGTGCGTAGGAGTTATCCTACCGCTGCGCGGAGGTCTCGCGCAATACTAAAATGCGCACCATGTAGCTCCTTCACACAAAAAAGCCCTTCCGGCACCCCGAAAATGGAAAAACCTTCGCCTTTGGTTCGGATTGGAAATCCGCGACCGGGGCCTTGCTTCCCATCCTAAGGCCCACGCACGTACCAAACATGGCCTCGTTTCGACAAACTATGTGGTGAAACGGGTCGTTTCCTACTCATTTCCCCTAAAAGCCATAGAACTCCGGACGTGATAGCCCTATTCATGAAGGGTTTTTCAAGATAATTGCCGTATCCTAATTCCATTTTTTGTAGTGGTTAATAGGACACATAAAATGACACCACGCGGCTCCGCTCGACTTTCTGGCTCAGTTTACTTTGCCAACTGTGCTAAACGGGGCCACTGGGACATGCGGTATGGCTGTACCGGGCGCGCGAGTGCACCCGTCCGCCAACACGCGAAACGGAAAAAATTTAGCACATGAAATGACACGTCCTAAACCTAAAAATATTTTTCCCTCCATGTTTTGAGCGAAGGAAAGTGTGGCCCCAGTTCAAATCCGGTCAGTTTCCAGCGGATTCAGCGGGACACCGCAGGAAGCGGGAGGGATTCCCAGATGGCTACCGCGCGTATATGACATGTGATAGGTGGTGCGTAGGTGTTATCCTACCGCTGCGCGAAGGTCTCGCGCAATACTAAAATGCGCACCATGTAGCTCCTTCACAAAAAAAAGCCCTTACGGCACCCCGAAAATGGAAAAACCGTCGCCCGTGGTTCGGATTGGAAATCCGCGACCGGGGCCTTGCTTCCCATCCTAAGGCCCACGCACGTGCCAAATATGGCCTCGTTTTGACAAACTATGTGGTGAAACGGGTCGTTTCCTACTCATTTTCCCTAAAAGCCATAGAACTCCGGACGTGATAGCCCTATTCGTGAAGGGTTTTTCAAGATAATTGCCGTATCCCAATTCCGTCTTTTGCAGTGGTTAATAGGACACATAAAATGACGCCACGCGGCTCCGCTCGACTTTTTGGCTCAGTTTACTTTGCCAACTGTGCTAAACGGGGCCGCCGGGACATGCGGTATGGCCGTACCGGGCGCGCGGGTGCACCCGCCAACGCGTGAAACGGAAAACATTTAGCAGATGAAATGACGCGTCCTAGACCTAAAAACATTTTTCCCTCCATTTATTGAGCGAAGGAAAGTGTGGCCCCAGTTCAAATCCGGTCAGTTTCCAGCGGATTCGGTGGGACACCGCAGGAAGTGGGAGGGATTCCCAGATGGCTACCGCGCGCATATGGCATGTGATAGGTGGTGCGTAGGAGTTATCCTACCGCTGCGCGGAGGTCTCGCGCAATACTAAAATGCGCACCATGTAGCTCTTTCACAAAAAAAGCCCTTCCGGCACCCCGAAAATGGAAAAACCGTCGCCCGTGGTTCGGATTGGAAATCCGCGACCGGGGCCTTGCTTCCCATCCTAAGGCCCACGCACGTGCCAAATATGGCCTCGTTTCAACAAACTATGTGGTGAAACGGGTCGTTTCGTACTCATTTCCCCTAAAAGCCATAGAACTCCGGACGTGATAGCCCTATTCGTGAAGGGTTTTTCAAGATAATTGCCGTATCCCAATTCCGTCTTTTGCAGTGGTTAATAGGACACATAAAATGACGCCACGCGGCTCCGCTCGACTTTTTGGCTCAGTTTACTTTGCCAACTGTGCTAAACGGGGCCGCCGGGACATGCGGTATGGCCGTACCGGGCGCGCGGGTGCACCCATCCGCCAACGCGCGAAACGGAAAACATTTAGCACATGAAATGACACGTCCTAGACCTAAAAACATTTTTCCCTCCATTTATTGAGCGAAGGAAAGTGTGGCCCCAGTTCAAATCCGGTCAGTTTCCAGCGGATTCGGCGGGACACCGCAGGAAGCGGGAGGGATTCCCAGATGGCTACCGCGCGCATATGGCATGTGATAGGTGGTGCGTAGGAGTTATCCTACCGCTGCGCGGAGGTCTCGCGCAATACTCAAATGCGCACCATGTAGCTCCTTCACAAAAAAAAGCCCTTCCGGCACCCCGAAAATGGAAAAACCGTCGCCCGTGGTTCGGATTAGAAATCCGTGACCGGGGCCTTGCTTCCCATCCTAAGGCCCACGCACGTGCCAAATATGGCCTCGTTTCGACAAACTATGTGGTGAAACGGGTCGTTTCCTACTCATTTCCCCTAAAAGCCATAGAACTCCGGACGTGATAGCCCTATTCGTGAAGGGTTTTTCAAGATAATTGCCGTATTCCAATTCCGTCTTTTGCAGTGGTTAATAGGACACATAAAATGACGCCACGCGGCTCCGCTTGACTTTCTGGCTCAGTTTACTTTGCCAACTGTGCTAAACGGGGCCGCCGGGACATGCGGTATGGTCGTACCGGGCGCGCGGGTGCACCCGTCCGCCAACGCGCGGATTGGAAAACATTTAGCACATGAAATGACGCGTCCTAGACCTAAAAACATTTTTCCCTCCATTTATTGAGCGAAGGAAAGTGTGGCCCCAGTTCAAATCCGGTCAGTTTCCAGCGGATTCGGCGGGACACCGTAGGAAGCGGGAGGGATTCCCAGATGGCTACCGCGCTCATATGGCATGTGATAGGTGGCGCGTAGGAGTTATCCTACCGCTGCGCGGAGGTCTCGCGCAATACTAACATGCGCACCATGTAGCTCCTTCACACAAAAAAGCCCTTCCGGCACCCCGAAAATGGAAAAACCGTCGCCCGTGGTTCGGATTGGAAATCCGCGACCGGGGCCTTGCTTACCATCCTAAGGCCCACACACGTGCCTAATATGGCCTCGTTTCGACAAACTATGTGGTGAAACGGGTCGTTTCCTAGTCATTTCCCCTAAAAGCCATAGAACTCCGGACGTGATAGCCCTATTCGTGAAGGGTTTTTCAAGATAATTGCCGTATCCAATTCCGTCTTTTGCAGTGGTTAATAGGACACATAAAATGACGCCACGCGGCTCCGCTCGAATTTCTGTCTCAGTTTACCTTGCCAACTGTGCTAAACGGGGCCGCCGGGACATGCGGTATGGCCGTACCGGGCGCGCGGGTGCACCCGTCCGCCAACGCGCGAAACGGAAAACATTTAGCACATGAAATGACGCGTGCTAGACCTAAAAACATTTTTCCCTCCATTTATTGAGCGAAGGAAAGTGTGGCCCCAGTTCAAATCCGGTCAGTTTCCAGCGGATTCGGCGGGACACCGCAGGAAGCGGGAGGGATTCCCAGATGGCTACCGCGCGCATATGGCATGTGATAGGTGGTGCGTAGGAGTTATCCTACCGCTGCGCGGAGGTCTCGCGCAATACTCAAATGCGCACCATGTAGCTCCTTCACAAAAAAAAGCCCTTCCGGCACCCCGAAAATGGAAAAACCGTCGCCCGTGGTTCGGATTGGAAATCCGCGACCGGGGCCTTGCTTCCCATCCTAAGGCCGACGCACGTGCCAAATATGGCCTCGTTTCGACAAACTATGTGGTGAAACGGGTCGTTTCCTACTCATTTCCCCTAAAAGCCGTAGAACTCCGGACGTGATAGCCCTATTCGTGAAGGGTTTTTCAAGATAATTGCCGTATTCCAATTCCGTCTTTTGCAGTGGTTAATAGGACACATAAAATGACGCCACGCGGCTCCGCTTGACTTTCTGGCTCAGTTTACTTTGCCAACTGTGCTAAACGGGGCCGCCGGGACATGCGGTATGGTCGTACCGGGCGCGCGGGTGCACCCGTCCGCCAACGCGCGGATTGGAAAACATTTAGCACAGGAAATGACGCGTCCTAGACCTAAAAACATTTTTCCCTCCATTTATTGAGCGAAGGAAAGTGTGGCCCCAGTTCAAATCCGGTCAGTTTCCAGCGGATTCGGCGGGACACCGTAGGAAGCGGGAGGGATTCCCAGATGGCTACCGCGCTCATATGGCATGTGATAGGTGGTGCGTAGGAGTTATCCTACCGCTGCGCGGAGGTCTCGCGCAATACTAACATGCGCACCATGTAGCTCCTTCACACAAAAAAGCCCTTCCGGCACCCCGAAAATGGAAAAACCGTCGCCCGTGGTTCGGATTGGAAATCCGCGACCGGGGCCTTGCTTCCCATCCTAAGGCCCACACACGTGCCTAATATGGCCTCGTTTCGACAAACTATGTGGTGAAACGGGTCGTTTCCTAGTCATTTCCCCTAAAAGCCATAGAACTCCGGACGTGATAGCCCTATTCGTGAAGGGTTTTTCAAGATAATTGCCGTATCCAATTCCGTCTTTTGCAGTGGTTAATAGGACACATAAAATGACGCCACGCGGCTCCGCTCGACTTTCTGTCTCAGTTTACTTTGCCAACTGTGCTAAACGGGGCCGCCGGGACATGCGGTATGGCCGTACCGGGCGCGCGGGTGCACCCGTCCGCCAACGCGCGAAACGGAAAACATTTAGCACATGAAATGACGCGTGCTAGACCTAAAAACATTTTTCCCTCCATTTATTGAGCGAAGGAAAGTGTGGCCCCAGTTCAAATCCGGTCAGTTTCCAACGGATTCGGCGGGACACCGCAGGAAGCGGGAGGGATTCCCAGATGGCTACCGCGCGCATATGGCATGTGATAGGTGGTGCGTAGGAGTTATCCTACCGCTGCGCGGAGGTCTCGCGCAATACTCAAATGCGCACCATGTAGCTCCTTCACAAAAAAAAGCCCTTCCGGCACCCCGAAAATGGAAAAACCGTCGCCCGTGGTTCGGATTGGAAATCCGCGACCGGGGCCTTGCTTCCCATCCTAAGGCCCACGCACGTGCCAAATATGGCCTCGTTTCGACAAACTATGTGGTGAAACGGGTCGTTTCCTACTCATTTCCCCTAAAAGCTATAGAACTCCGGACGTGATAGCCCTATTCGTGAAGGGTTTTTCAAGATAATTGCCGTATCCCAATTCCGTCTTTTGCAGTGGTTAATAGGACACATAAAATGACGCCACGCGGCTCCGCTTGACTTTCTGGCTCAGTTTACTTTGCCAACTGTGCTAAACGGGGCCGCCGGGAGATGCGATATGGTCGTAGCGGGCGCGCGAGTGCACCCGTCCGCCAACGCGTGAAACGGAAAACATTTAGCACATGAAATGACGCGTCCTAGACCTAAAAACATTTTTCCCTCCATTTATTGAGCGAAGGAAAGTGTGGCCCCAGTTCAAATCCGGTCAGTTTCCACCGGATTCGGCGGGACACCGTAGGAAGCGGGAGGGATTCCCAGATGGCTACCGCGCGCATATGGCATGTTATAGGTGGTGCGTAGAAGTTATCCTACCACTGCGCGGAGGTCTCGCGCAATACTAAAATGCGCACCATGTAGCTCCTTCACACAAAAAAGCCCTTCCGGCACCCCGAAAATGGAAAAACCGTCGTCCGTGGTTCGGATTGGAAATCCGCGACCGGGGCCTTGCTTCCCATCCTAAGGCCCACGCACGTGCCTAATATGGCCTCGTTTCGACAAACTATGTGGTGAAACGAGTCGTTTCCTAGTCATTTCCCCTAAAAGCCATAGAACTCTGGACGTGATAGCCCTATTCGTGAAGGGTTTTTCAAGATAATTGTTGTATCCCAATTCCGTCTTTTGCAGTGGTTAATAGGACACAATAAATGACGCCGCGCGGTTCCGCTCGACTTTCTGGCTCAGTTTACTTTGCCAACTGTGCTAAACGGGGCCGCCGGGACATGCGGTATAGCCGTACCGGGCGCGCGGGTGCACCCGTCCGCCAACGCGCGAAACGGAAAACATTTAGCACATAAAATGATGCGTCCTAGACCTAAATTTTTTTCACTCCATTTATTGAGCGAAGGAAAGTTTGGCCCCAGTTCAAATCCGGTCAGTTTCCAGCGGATTCGGCGGGGACCCTGCAGATCTACCCCAATAGCTCTCTCCGTGCGAGGGTTTACCAATGGATTTTTTTATTTGCTTTGCTTTGTTTAGGACATATGCACATGGAAACCATAGGTTTGGAATAAAATAGGCCCCGGATGAGCCGTAGCAGGAGTTTCCACATACAGATCCTGGATTTTACCAAGTGCTAGCCCATGTATGCCGAAATCATCAACGCCGGGTACATGCAAGGTTAGAAAAACCTTGCATCACACTTGTACACATATGTTAGGGACAAATGCAAGTTTTCCAGTAATTCCGACGCTCTGGTGATCTGTATCTTGGGAAACCCTAGGGCGGGGACCCTGCAGATCTACCCCTATATCTTTCTTCGTGTGAGGGTTTACCAATGGATTTTTTATTTGCTTTGTTTTGTTTAGGACATATGCACATGGAAACCATAGGTTTGGAATAAAATAGGCCCCGGATGAGCCGTAGCAGGAGTTTCCACCGATTCTGACGCAGCGGTGGTTTGTATCTAGGGAAACCCTAGGGCGGGGACCCCGCAATCTACCCCTAGGGCGGGGACCCCGAAAATCTACCCCTAGGGTTAGGGTTAGAGTTAGGGTTGGCAATGGACTTTTTCCTTTGTTTTAGGACATATGTACATCGATAGCAGATGTTGGGCCTAGTGGCTCCGGTCGACCCGTCTGCGAAGAGCGTCACTCGTGGGACCTACAGATTTGGGGGCCCTGTTTAATCGCACAGCTCGCACATGCTCGTTGATGGGCCTGGAAACGCACATATATTTACCTAGTTGAAATTAAAGAGGAAACTAGAAAAGTTGGAAAATATCTGTGAGCTATGCCGACGGCCTAGCCGTCGGCACAGCTCACGACGTCTGCCGACCGTTAGGGCAACTGCCGCCGGGGCCACGTGTTCAGTAGCTGTGCCGACGGCCATTTGGAACCGACGGTGGCCGTCGGCACATCTGGAGCTACGTCGACGGTTTTGTTACGCCGACGGTGGCCGTCGGCACCTCTGTAGCTACGCCGACGGTCTAGCTAAGCCGACGGTTTCTTCAGGGGGTGGATGGTTCCAGGCTATGTGCCGACGGCCCCGATAAATGGCCGTCGGCGTAGCTTCTTGCCGTCGGCACCTAATCGTTTTCCTGTAGTGAGTCAAGTACTCTGTAGAACACGCGTTGGTAGGTTCGTGGTAGCATTTGGACTTTAGAGTTGAATAATTCTGTGCGCGCGTTTGAAACAAGCCTGTGCTAAGTAGTCCATGGGAGTTTCATACACGGCCAGGCTGGGTTGGTGGCATGTCGACCTTTCCACGCCTCGCTCCGGACTAAGAGCATCTCTAACATAACCCCGCAAATGCCGTCGGAATTAAATTTTTCCGGCGGATTTATGGGTTCGAGCCGAAAGCGCCGTAGAACGAAGCCCGAATCGGTGGACCTGGCTAATGTACCCACAGCCACTGGCTAGTGGGCCAGTGGTCCACGTCAGGCGCCACCGTGGCGTCGATGTGGCAGGAAAATGGCTGGCCGACGGCCAGTCGCCGATGGTCGCCGGCGTTCCCGGGTTCCCGCGAGGGCGTGTGTGTGCTCAGTCGAACGAGGGCGACGAGACGAACCTACTGGTGGTGGCGCCGCCACCAAATGGTCGCCGGAGCTTGGCCGGCGGCGAGACCGAGCGGCAGAGCTCACGGGCCTACGATGCAGGGCATGCTACGGGATGCAATCGAGCGAGCTATGCATGCTAGGAGGATCAGTGGCTCACCAGGAGCACGCAGGGCTTGACGGCGTGGCTTGCGGTGGTCTGGTTCGCCGGATTTCATGGCGCCGATCTTCGGAGAGATGAGCTCGGTGAGGATGCTCTGAGGGGTTTCGGCTCGATTCCTCCCGCACCGTGACCATGTCGACCATGGCGGTGCTGATGGTGGTCACGACGAGGTCCGGGGAGGCTCCAAACGACGGCGAGAGGTGGTGGTCTGAGGGTTAGGGTTTCGGCATTGGAGAGAAATTAAGCAGAGGAGGAAGAAATGGAGGTCTCCCGTGCGTTTTATACGTCCTTGGGCGTGCGCTGGCGGTCAACCACTGCGGCGGCGACCGCGGGACGTGGAGTTCTCGTCGCGGTGGCGAGCTCCCGTGCGTCCAGTGAAGGAGACGAAGACGATGACATCCTCCTCATCTTTATCCACGCGAAGAGGTACATGGGCCACGATGGGCTGTGCTGGGCTGACGGTGCTGGGCTGCTTGGTGGGCTACACGGCCAGGTAAGATCCAGGTGAGTTTTTTCTCCCCTTTTCTTTATTTCTTTCTGTTTTCTTTTTCTTTCTAATTTTCTGTTTTATAATTCTGTTTTGAATTCAAATTTGAATTCCTTTGTATTTTGCAGGTCTTGCTTATTTGAGTCATACAAGGAATAGTCCAAGGTATTGCAGATACTATAGCGGTGTATTAGAATGTTATTATGGTATTATAACATTGGTTTAGTTATTATTATTGGAGCTTGAATTTAATTACCCATATGGACATGAATTTGAATATTATCTTTGTAAATATTCAAATTGTTTTCCAGAGATAATTTTCTTACTTACTGATATATAGAGTTTTATTTGGTTTCATCTTGCAAGAAATAATCTCAAAGTAATACTGAGTTATGGATTTCAAATAAGAAAGTGATTTAGTGGCATGATTTCATGTGCTAAAATATCTCTAAGGACTTGACCTCTTATTTGAGAATGTTGTCACTTGCCTATTATTTTATGTGAACACTCATTTATTAAGACCTTGTACGGTTTAATATAACCCTATTTCAAGATTAGCTCTAGAATTATATTTAATGACACCTTGAGATACCTAGAGTAATTCTACTCTAATCATGGTTTGGTCTTAATTATAAGGATAAGTGATTGATCACCACTTATGGGTTTTAATTAGAAAATATAGCACAAGGGTTTCTTATGTTCATGAATTGAAACATAAGATATTAATGAGGATGCAATTCTATTTATAGAGATGAGATGCCACCATATTGCATTGGCTAGGTTTACTCTTCCCAATGCATGATAAAATGGTTACTTACTTAATATTTCATGTGCTCCTTTAGTTACTAAGGACTTAAGAATGGATTTTATCCGATTCCAATGGACTTCTATTATTATCCTAATCCATCATTAAAGTAATTAAAGTGGCTATGGTTCTTTTTATAGTTAACTTTGGTTATAATGATGAATGGTTTCTCACCATATAAATAATAGAGTTTGACTCTAAGGTTTTCTTATGTTCTTTAATTGAGGAATAAGTGGAATATAAATGTGGTAGGATTCTACTTATGATCACCAAGTGATTCACAAGTTAAGGTTGGGATATAAGCCTAGGGTTGCTTACTAGTGATCTCCCTATAATTTCATGTGGTGAATGATATCTACTTATTATATAGGATTGAACTTATGGCTTATTCTTCTATTTCTCCATAGCATGGTCATGAATTAGATATGATCCATTTATTCTTAATGTCTTCTACTTCAAGTTCTTAGGGTTTGTGATCATTACCCCATGGTGATGATCATGCATGGTATGGACTTCCTAAAGTATCACTAGATTTATTTGGATATGGTTATACCAATTACCCCTCTCACTCTACAAGGACTTGGACTATAATCTAGGTTTCTACTCAAGGAATGATGATATGATTATCTAAGCATGTGGTCTGCCTAAGAATTCTACCTTGCTAACTTTTGTAGCTTGTTCTTCAGGAATTCTGATAAACCTGTATCTTGTGGCATGCCTCCACCTCCTAGCTGCTTCATCTTGATCCTAACTATTTTATGGAGTGGCTCTATGAGTTGGTTTTCTTGCATCATGGTGCAAGATGATGGAATGGATGAAGTGTGAGACTCCCTTTTATAGGCTTGAGCACGCTCTAGTATCATGACACATAGGTGGGTGACTCTTGTTTTGATTTGATGAGTAAGGTGCTTGGTTGTCATGCTCTCATCCATAGCAATCCTTTAAGCATGAGGTGGCATAGCTTAGGATGCAAGTTATGTAGATATTTTCATCCTATGTGTCATTGGTATTATCCTCTCATGTGATTTATTTTTAGATAGCCAAGTGGCTTTTGTTGCTAAATATCTTGTGAATGATTTTATGTTTGTGGATGAGTCACTATATCATATGTGATAGCATTATATTGTAATTGGGATCAGAATGTCAAAGACAAGGATTATACCCCAATTTTGAATGGTGATTGTTGATTTCACCAAGGCATGTTCATATGAGTTTCAAAGTACTCATATTTTATTTTATTCAAATAGTTTGAACTATAATTCGTAATGTAAACGAATTTAGTTTTGTGATATTGCACATATTTAATAAGTTATGACTGCAATAAGAATGTGTGGCTTTTATGCACTTAGGTCCTTGTGTTTTGCTATATTTGGTATTTAATTTTAAAGTGAATTCAATTGTGCCTCAAGGTAGTTGCTTAACTTTTAAGTGTTAATAATTTAGAGTTTGCTTCTTATCTCTTTGATGGTTATATACCTCTCCCATCTCTAGGTTTTAATGATAAGCTTTTGTTGGTGTTAAGTTCAAGAGTTTAGTTCAAGAAATACCATGAGGTTCATGGTAGGAATATTTATTTGTTAAATACATGGAAGAGATAAGTCAAGAATGTTTTCTCCATTTTATTGTTACTTGATTTCCAATTGAATAGATGTTCATATGTTATGGCAAGGAATACCATATTATGATCTTTAATAAGACCAAGTAGTTGATCCTTGATTAATATGTTCTTGTGTTGGTTTTAATTCCATTTGATCTAACCCCTTAGATCAAATCATCTCTACCGAAAACAAGGTTTTAACAAAGTCACATTGAGGTTTATAGCACTGGACTTGATGAGCTACTTCAATTCCACCAAGGTCAAGTGAAACTTCAGTTACTGTGACTGTTTTACTTTAAAGCGCGAAAATTACCCAGATTTTCTATGCATGAATGCAATGCACACATCTGTTTTCTCTATTTTTGTAACCCCAAATACTGGGATATTACAATATACGAGCTGAATTACGGGTTTCACAAAGGGCTAAATCCCGTCGTCTTCAAATGTCATTGGTTTGATCCACGTCGGGTGAGACGGGATCCTGAAATTGGGTTGGTCGAAGTTGAAAGGAACTCTGTTTATAAGGGAGAGGATGTGTACATCTTGGCTACCTAGGCCTTTCAAGTATTCTATCTCCCGTACGCGTGCAAAAACCCGACAAAACGTCTACATGGATGGGATGTTGTGATGACGGTGCCTTCACGCAATAGGCCGCCCCGCCAAACAAGGACGATTACCGCCGCGTAGACCCCTCAGCAAAGAGTGTCGAGTTTTATTAGGAAGAAGGGCTCCTTGGCCATTTCACAATCGGCTTGCCAGCTATCGATGACATGGTCGTAGACGATGAACAAGAAGATGTGGGCATGGATGGAGACAATGCAGAAGATGAACCTGAGGATGTTTGTGCCCCAGAAGACTTGAGTTTGCTCGAGGCATTCAGAGCAGGGATTGACCTCGATGCAGATGGACCACCTCCAGGTTTCATTGATGATTATTGGTTCGCCGAGCCTGATGACGATGACGAGACACACGGTCCAATCACGGATGGCGACACAGGCTACTGATCTATGTAGTAGTAATTGTGAGGCTAGCCTATTTGTAATAACTTTGTGTAATAGTGATTGTCTAGCTAGGTTATTTGTAAGAACTCCGTGCTATGTTTGAGAGAACTCTATGCTAGCTATTTGTTGCTTCCACTAATTAATGTTCATCTATTTGCATTATTGTTGCTTTCATTAATGTTCATCTACTTATATTTATGTTGCTTTCACTAATATTTATCTCTTTACAATATTGCGTACTAATAAACCACTCTCTTCATTTGTGTTTGCAGGTGATTGAAGCATGCCGCCAAAAAAAGGGGTGGCGGTCTTAAAAAGAAGCTCAAGGACTTGGTAGGTGTAGGGACTTCGAGGCGGGGCCGAGCTACTACCCCCCCTCCTAGCCCCCCTCCTGTCGCTCCCCCAGTGCGGCCGCGTAGGAAGAATCTGACGCGGGTACTCACTCCTAGTCCTAGCCCCCCTCCCGCAGCCGATGATGATGATGAGTTGGAGGCTGGGAGTGAGGAGGACCAGGAGCACCACGGGGGTGGGGAGGACCAGGAGCAGTACGGGGTGGGGAGGACCAGGAGGAGGAGGGGGTGGGGAGGACGAGGAGGAGGAGGAGGGGGACGAGGAGGACCTCTCGGAGGATGAGGGGTTGGGGAACTTAGCGTTCGATCCTGATCCAAACCTAGTTTGTATCGCGCCGGAGGATTACCGGTATGTTCCAGCTGTGGAGAGGCTGAGGCCACGTGATAAGAAGCCATATCAGCATGGGAAAACACAGCTCCCGCGCTGAAGCAGTGGCCTACAGCCATGTTGTTCTAGAGCCCGCTGGAAGGAGGTACATGTTAATTTTTGGCATTTCGTTATCGCAATTTTGTCATTATCAAAATTATTATCACATACATATTGTCGTTTCATGGTGCAGCTCGTTCAGGTTTGAAGACCCGTCGCAAAGGCCGCCACGTGGGTACGCGAACATCCTTGGGGGCCTACTTAGAAGGTATTTCCCTGTGATAGTCGATCTCCCTACTGGTGGCTGCGACGTAGCTTGGAGGTGGGCGCAGTACAGCCTCGCGGAAGATCCTCTTGGCCGCGTGTCAACACCCGGATTTTTAAGTCCAGATGCCTATTATGCCATTCATCGCAATCCCAGGAATATTGTTTTTGCGAGACATAATAGATTGATATCACAACACATCATTCATTACATACCATAATCGTCTTACAAATAAAGGATCACATGATCCAGTCTCATTACAATAATAGAAGTTCTATTTATTCATTACATAACACATAGCGGAAGCGAAAGTAGCGTAGTAGTAGTCCATCTATTCCACAGGCAACTGTTGACGTCAGGAGTGATCCTAGTTGTCGTAGACGTCCTGCTGTCCTTCTTCCGGGTTCTGGTACTCGTCTTCATAGTCTGGCCATTTGAATAGCCAGGGACACAGCCATGAGTACTTTAAAGTACTCGCAAACTAATACTAAGGTAAACACTATCAACTATAAGGGGGTTCTAAGCTCTAGTTTCATTTGCATAAAGCCAGTTTTATTTTGTAAACACCTTAATAATCAAAAACCTTCATTTGCTCAACTAACTCAAGTGGGAACATTAGTGTCATTCCCACAACTCAGTTGTGATTCAAAGTCAAAGTCACCTTTCAATTCAAGTCACAAGTCACCATTCATATTTTTAGAAAAGTTCTGATGACGGAACAGTATGGCCTTTCCAACTGTCCATAACCGCGGACGCGGCTATTCGAATAGGTTTAACTCTGCAGAGGTTGTACACTTGTGCCACAACAATTGCAATAGTTCGTCAGGGGTAACTGGCCCTGATTTATCGTACGCAGTACGCGAACTACCAATCCTAACCTTTCATTTACATACTCTAGTATAGGCACCTCTCCCCATGAGCTTGGCCTCCCAGTGAAGACACGCGGTCAGCCTGGGAACTGCACAGGGCTTGGGCCGGACATTCACCTCATTTCACGTCATTTCACATCACTTCACCAGTACGGAGGCAGCCTCGGCATAACCCCTATGACGCTTGTTTAGAGGGAACCCATACTAAAATACATAAGTTTCCAGCTAAGCCTTACCCAGATTCAGGTATTGTGGGGGTACTTGTAAAATTGGAACGGTATCGCATCCGAACCCAACCATCAGTTTTGTAAAATTCACCAAGTCATTCACCAGTCATATTCACCTTCAAAATCTTTCAATAGAATGACTCATCATTCCAAGGTTTTCAAAGTCATTTCAATTCACAAGTTCCCAACTAGAGTAGTCACTTTTAATCTTGAGCACTAGCAACTAGTTATGAGGGGTGCTAAGTATCTTGGAGCTTGCTAGGCTAAGTGTGATGCTCTTGTACTACTCTATAATTCAACCAAGTGGATCATAATCCAAGGAGTAACTTTGATAAATAAAATCAAGTAAAGCTTGTAAAGTAAAAACTTGGGATAGGTTCATAAAGTAAAATGTAATGGTGCCTTGCTCTTGTAGAGCTTTGCACTTTGCAAAAATATAAACTTGCAACCCAAAATGGTTTGCATTAGTCTAGCTTGCATTGGTAATAGCTTGCAATAATATAGCTTGCCTTCATTGGTGATGTGATCAAAGTTTTCTTGCTCTTCCTCTTGGTAGAAGACCTCTTCCTCTTGATAGTCTCCGGTACTAGCGTCTATAAACGAATACGAGGATACAATCACCAAACAACACTTAAGTAGTCTTAATTAGCCTTAATGGCTCACACAATTGATCTAGCATCATTACTTAACATTTATCCAGTAATTATTCTAGGGTTTCCTTATTTAATATTAGGAGAAATAATTTCCTCTCATTGAAAATTTAAATTAAGGTTTCTCTTTGGTTTGGAGAAACAATTTCCTCTCATTGAATTCTTCTTAAGATTTAATTTCTCTTATGAATAATATATGACCTAGGTTGACCAAAGTCAACCTCTTCATACTTATCCTTTGAGAAAAATGATTTAAATGAGGTTCCATACCTCATGCAATTTAATACTAACATGATAGTGATTTAATATCACCAAATAACTCAATATGAGATTATATAGACCATGGTCACTACCTCATGTTGAATTACTTGAGAACAAGATTTAAGTGAGAGGAATACCTCTCATATGATTTAACACATAGTTGTAACTAATTTAGGAAAAACTATTATTGAGGTGATTCAATATTATCAAATAACCAGGGATGATCCCATGTTGACCAAGGTCAACACTTCACACTTAGTATTTGAGAAAAGTGGTTTAAATGATATTCATCATCTCATGTGATTTAAATAACTAATGCAATTTAAATACTATGTTGATTTAAATTCTACAAGTGAGCAAGTATGAGCCTAAGCATTTAAAGGTCAACACATTACTTCATATCACTTGTGAGAATGATTTAAATGAGGTGCTACACCTCATAGATTTAAATTCAAAAATTTGGATATGGTTTAAATGGGCTAGTATTGACTACATAGCCAATATTTTGATTCTAGCCCATGATCATGTACAGAACCCATATCATATTTTTACATAATAAATTAGAGTTTGTTAAATGTGAATTATTGCAATTGGATTCACTTCAAAATTCAAAGTGGTTGATTTTTAAGATTTATTTGAATACAGAAAAGTATCTGTTTTGTTATTTTTGCTATTCAAAAACTACACAAGGTATGAGTTTGAATCCAGTGGGGTTAGTTAGAGCAATTCATAAACTTTCCAGAACATTTGGATTTGCTAAATTTGAGTTTGTAGAATTTGAACTATTCAATTTATAGTACAGGTCCAGAATTGGAATTCAACAGAAAAGAACTAATTTGAAAAATGGCTAAGTGGGCTAGGCGGGAAGTAACTGGGCCGATTTGGTTTGAAAAGAGAAAACCCAGCCCAGCAGCGTTTCGCAGCCGCGGGCCAGCTGACATGTGAGGGGCCACCCGTCAGTGGCTTAACTCACCGAAGCGGTAAGGGCTCACCTCGTCCGTTAGATTAGATGCGGATCGGGTGGTCGACAGTCGTCGTCGTCGACGGGGGAGGAGGCTTGCTGCGCCGGCGAGGTAGGGGGTCGGTGGCGTGACGGAGGTTCCCGCGGGGCTGGCGCGGAGGCTAGGCGACGTTGTCGATGACGAGACGTCGACTGGTACCGGCGGCAAGGCTCGGGGCGGCACGAATCGGCGACGGCGATCTGCGGGCTCCGGCGGCCGTCGGCTTCAAATTGGAGCGGCTCCGGTGAAATTGGGGCGAGAGAAGTGTTCGAGGAGGTCAAGGAGGAGGAGGGGAGCAAGTTTGGTGTGGAGCTTGAAGCACGGGAGGGGCTCTATTTATATGAACGCGAGGTGACCGAGGGGTGCGGAAGAAGTCGATCATGGCGATGGTGTTCGAGGGCGCGAAGGGGCAAGCTACGATGCGCGTCGGGTAGGCGACGGCTAGGCGGAGCTAGCGCGCGTGATGGCGTGCTAAATGATGGTCTGTGGAGGGCTGGCGACGGAGGTGTCCTTGCGGTACCGCGGCGGAAGGTTTTGATCATGGCGTGGGCGTCAGTGCTTCCGCGAGCCAGTGGGCGTGTCCAGGAGGGTACGGGTGTGGTGGTGATCGCGCATGCACGAGAAGAAAAGGGAGAGGAGGACGAGAGGCTCCAGGCGAGGCAGAGCCCTGGCGGGTACCGTGGCATGCCAGTGCACGCTCAGGCGTGCACTGGACGCGGTGATCACGTCTGGCCCGAGCTGTGGAGGCTTCCTCTTGTCCCAGAACCTTGTCTAGCTTACTCAGTAAAGTGAGAGAGGCTAGTTTGACAAAGTTGGAGGAAGAGGTGAGGTACAGGGTAGGGTTTGGCATGGGTGTGTCCAACATGGCCGGCATGGTGGGGTTCTTGATCATGGCTTCACTTTAATCGACCAAACCAGTACAGGTCTTGATGCAGGGGAGGTACAGGAGCATCAATGATCAAAGAGTAAAGGGGTTTAGGCTTTGGACCAGAGGATAATAGGGTGTAGTGCATTTTTCAGAATTGTGCATGCAAGGTGTATGATGAAATGGCCGCAAGAACATTTTTGAGGAATTTTGGAGATCTTTTTGGTGCACTTCATTCATATAAATAAAGAAGTAGAAAGGTGGTGGTGGTGGTCAATTTGGTGAAGGTTTGCAACATTTCAAAAAGTGGATCATCTTCTCTTTAATTCAAAGTCCTTTCTTGTCCATCTTATTCTGGTCAACCTGGTCAACTTCAGCAGGGATGGTCAACATGAAAGTTGTTGACCTTGACATGGTCTTGGATGACATGGTCATAGTTGACCAAGTTTAGTTTAGGAAGATTCAAATGCAGGGGGGTAAAGTAGTGAAGATTTTATAAATGGGTCATATGACCATTATCATATGTATGTCAAATTTGAAATTTCCCTTGATTTGAATCTGGTTTCTTTTATGCATTTGTGTTTGTTTTTGTTATATAAGAGTTTTAGAAACCATAAGTCAAGCAATGGTGGCCTTGGTTGAAGATTTGCAAATTTGGCTAAGTGTATGTGAGTGAATTTTGGGGAATTTCTCCCTATTTGATTTCTCTCCATTGGAGTTGACTTTTGTTGACTCTAATGTGGTTCCTATTAGTTTAGAAACATTTTAAGACCCTTGAAACCAATTCAAATGGTCTTGTTCAAAGATTTGCAAAAATGGCCATAACACATAAGAGGTGATGTGTCACTTTTCATTATTTTTGTAAAGTGTTGATCTTGCTTTACTTGGGCATGGGTTAGGGTCAATTTAGTGTTATATTAGGTTGAGAGATGGTTTCGCAACATTTGGTCAAGGTTTAAAGTCATAGGTCAAAAATTGGGTATTATGGCTATGTGTCACATATGCCTCTATGCATATGTTGCATTTGTGTTTTACTTTGACTTGGCTTGACTCAATTGGTGTTGTTGAGTGTTGAAATGGTATATAGGAGTGATCCCACCATTCACAACATGTATTAGGGTCAAGATTCTTAAATTCACAAATTTGCACTTTTCTCTCATATGCCTCTATGGCATTTTTAGTTTCTTTTTATTTTCTTTGGAAACCACTTGGATTTGGTTTGATAAGCCTTAGGTAAGGTGTATGAAGGTTTTCCAAACCTCTAAGCAAAGTAGAAAGGTCTAGGGTAAAGATTTATAAAGATAGCCATAGGCACATATACCTTTTTCTTATTTAATTTCCTTTTATTTTATTTTAACTAAGATGGTGAAAAGAGGGTGAGGTTTAGGGTTTAAGATTATTTCAAATACTAATAACAAGCAATCATGGCAATAGCACAAGAATTAAGCAAGATCACTATGTATCAAACTTAATTTAATAAAAGTTTTTGTTGGTTCCAAAATTTGGAACTAGTGAAATTCATTTGTTTTGTTTTGAATTTTTTTGGGATGTTACAAACCCTTCCCCCTTAAACAAATCTCGTCCCGAGATTTTAAGAAAAGTTAGGTTCCTAAGAGAGATTGAGCGTTTTATTAACAGAAGACATACTTGGCATGTTACGGGGTGCTTCACGAGCTTCAGTGGCAGTCATATGGTAGAGACGGCCGTTGCTGTTGTTCTGGGTCCTTCTTCCAGCAAAGCGGCGCTGTTGCTGAGCAGGTGCTGCGGTATTGGCGGCAATCCTGGCAAGCTTTTTGGGGCACTCATTGGAGAAGTGACCCACAACTCCACATTCATAGCAGTTGACGGTGGACTTGTCTTTGGGGATTACGGGGGTAGCATTGCTTCCAGTCCTTGGGGCAATATTGGTGTTGTTGTTGTTTCCATTGTTGTTGTTGTTGTTGGGGTGGTTGTTGTTGTTGTGGTGGTTGTTGTTGTTGTTGTTGTTGCCTCCGGGCTTCGGGGGTCCTCCGTTGTTGTTGTGGTTGTTGGGGCGATAATTCTGGGCAGGGGGCTTGTTGTATCTTGGGGTGAATCCTCCAGAAGAGTTATTGCGGTACTTCTGGGTATGGTGGGGTCCATTACGGTTCATCATTACTGCGCTTGCGGTTCTCATTGGCCTGATGCAGCTTTCCTTCCATCTGTATGGCTGAGTCCACGAGGGCTTCTAAGTCAGCGAACGGAATGTTCACTAACACAGTTTGCATCTCATCATGCAGTCCGTTCAGAAATCTTTCCTTTCTCTTCTCATTGGTGTCGGTCTCATCCGGGGCGTACCTTGACAGAGTGAGAAACCTGTCGCGGTATTCCACCACGGACATCCTTCCTTGCTTGAGTTCACGGAACTCGTCTCTCATCTTCTTGATCAGTCCTTGGGGCACGTGGTATTTGCTAAACTTCAGCTTGAAGTCTTCCCATGTCATCATCTGTCCCGCATTCATTGCACGGGCACTTGTCCACCAGGCTCTGGCAGGTCCTGACAGATAGTGGGTGGCAAACAGTACTTTTTCTGCGGCTTCAACTCCCGCAACTTCGAGGTTGTTCTCCATGGTCTGGAGCCAGTCATCAGCATCGAGGGGCTCTTCAGTTTTGTTGAATACCGGAGGGTTGGTGTGCTGAAAGTTCTTCAGCTTCGATCCAGGGTGATCGTGGTTTCCGTGGCCTTGATTGTTCTGGGCTATCTGTTGCAGTGCAGCGATGTTGGCTTGGTGCTCAGCTCTTTCGACTTCTCGGTCTGCCATCATTGTCTGCAGCAGTTGCATCATGGCATCCTGGGTGGCGTTGTGGGTTGGTGGGGCCATCTGAACATTGATGTAGATGATAAGATAAGAGGGAAATTTCTATGGTTTGTTTTGTTAAGTTTAAAAAGTTCATAATATTGAAAACTTGAGTAGTGTTGCGGGGGTAAAAACCAACAACACTTTTTCATTCATACCAAGCATCACACATTACAAAGCTAACACACCGTTGGTTTGAAGAACCATTCATCGCTCTACGATACAAGGGAATCCTGATACAACTCACACATACGAAAGTGCTTAAATGATACTACTCTTCAGGGGGGGGATTCTTCGTCTTCACGGGTAATGTGCTTGGCGAAAGGCGAGGGCGTTGTCCAACTCCTTGCGGGTCTTGTACAGCATGAAGTCGAGGTGTGCTACATAGTGGTTCATCTCCGTGTGCGGGGGCATGGTCATCGGTCTTCCGGTGGGGTCATGTCTTGGGTAGTAGATGAAGCGAGTGTTCTTAATCTTGTTCTCATTTTGTCCACACAGACGAGAAATTGCTTCTTGCATTGCTCTGACTAGTCCTTCCTTCCAAGTGTTTCCCGTTACAGAAAACCATATGGTTTCCCATATTGGGGTTCCAGGCTTCCTTCGTAGATCGGCAGAAACTTCCCACCGAGGTGGTCCTCCGGAGTGATTGTTGAGGGGTGTTCCGAAGAACTCGGGGTACGGGCGTCCTAGATAGTCAACTAGTTGCTTCAAGTCTTTCTCGAACATCAGGTTGCCTCCGTGACCAAGCTGATAGAACTCCCATTTGTACTCCATCTGTGAAGAATTATGATGAGTAAGTTAGAGAAGTGTGTCAAAATTTTAGGTAATAGTATAAGAAGAATAGAGCATAACTTTCTTATTTTGAAAAAGATCTCAATGATAAGAGGGAGAATAAGTTTTTCATAAATAGTCACTTCATTTGTTTTGAAAATAAATTTTTCAGACGTCCATTCTAACTAGGGTCTCCTAAGGTCAACAATGGCTCTGATACCAACTTGTCAACACCCGGATTTTTAAGTCCAGATGCCTATTATGCCATTCATCGCAATCCCAGGAATATTGTTTTTGCGAGACATAATAGATTGATATCACAACACATCATTCATTACATACCATAATCGTCTTACAAATAAAGGATCACATGATCCAGTCTCATTACAATAATAGAAGTTCTATTTATTCATTACATAACACATAGCGGAAGCGAAAGTAGCGTAGTAGTAGTCCATCTATTCCACAGCAACCGTTGACGTCGGAGTGATCCTAGTTGTCGTAGACGTCCTGCTGTCCTTCTTCCGGGTTCTGGTACTCGTCTTCATAGTCTGGCCATTTGAATAGCCAGGGACACAGCCATGAGTACTTTAAAGTACTCGCAAACTAATACTAAGGTAAACACTATCAACTATAAGGGGGTTCTAAGCTCTAGTTTCATTTGCATAAAGCCAGTTTTATTTTGTAAACACCTTAATAATCAAAAACCTTCATTTGCTCAACTAACTCAAGTGGGAACATTAGTGTCATTCCCACAACTCAGTTGTGATTCAAAGTCAAAGTCACCTTTCAATTCAAGTCACAAGTCACCATTCATATTTTTAGAAAAGTTCTGATGACGGAACAGTATGGCCTTTCCAACTGTCCATAACCGCGGACGCGGCTATTCGAATAGGTTTAACTCTGCAGAGGTTGTACACTTGTGCCACAACAATTGCAATAGTTCGTCAGGGGTAACTGGCCCTGATTTATCGTACGATGACGCGAACTACCAATCCTAACCTTTCATTTACATACTCTAGTATAGGCACCTCTCCCCATGAGCTTGGCCTCCCGGTGAAGACACGCGGTCAGCCTGGGAACTGCACAGGGCTTGGGCCGGACATTCACCTCATTTCACATCATTTCACATCACTTCACCAGTACGGAGGCAGCCTCGGCATAACCCCTATGATGCTTGTTTAGAGGGAACCCATACTAAAATACATAAGTTTCCAGCTAAGCCTTACCCAGATTCAGGTATTGTGGGGGTACTTGTAAAATTGGAACGGTATCGCATCCGAACCCAACCATCAGTTTTGTAAAATTCACCAAGTCATTCACCAGTCATATTCACCTTCAAAATCTTTCAATAGAATGACTCATCATTCCAAGGTTTTCAAAGTCATTTCAATTCACAAGTTCCCAACTAGAGTAGTCACTTTTAATCTTGAGCACTAGCAACTAGTTATGAGGGGTGCTAAGTATCTTGGAGCTTGCTAGGCTAAGTGTGATGCTCTTGTACTACTCTATAATTCAACCAAGTGGATCATAATCCAAGGAGTAACTTTGATAAATAAAATCAAGTAAAGCTTGTAAAGTAAAAACTTGGGATAGGTTCATAAAGTAAAATGTAATGGTGCCTTGCTCTTGTAGAGCTTTGCACTTTGCAAAAATATAAACTTGCAACCCAAAATGGTTTGCATTAGTCTAGCTTGCATTGGTAATAGCTTGCAATAATATAGCTTGCCTTCATTGGTGATGTGATCAAAGTTTTCTTGCTCTTCCTCTTGGTAGAAGACCTCTTCCTCTTGATAGTCTCCGGTACTAGCGTCTATAAACGAATACGAGGATACAATCACCAAACAACACTTAAGTAGTCTTAATTAGCCTTAATGGCTCACACAATTGATCTAGCATCATTACTTAACATTTATCCAGTAATTATTCTAGGGTTTCCTTATTTAATATTAGGAGAAATAATTTCCTCTCATTGAAAATTTAAATTAAGGTTTCTCTTTGGTTTGGAGAAACAATTTCCTCTCATTGAATTCTTCTTAAGATTTAATTTCTCTTATGAATAATATATGACCTAGGTTGACCAAAGTCAACCTCTTCATACTTATCCTTTGAGAAAAATGATTTAAATGAGGTTCCATACCTCATGCAATTTAATACTAACATGATAGTGATTTAATATCACCAAATAACTCAATATGAGATTATATAGACCATGGTCACTACCTCATGTTGAATTACTTGAGAACAAGATTTAAGTGAGAGGAATACCTCTCATATGATTTAACACATAGTTGTAACTAATTTAGGAAAAACTATTATTGAGGTGATTCAATATTATCAAATAACCAGGGATGATCCCATGTTGACCAAGGTCAACACTTCACACTTAGTATTTGAGAAAAGTGGTTTAAATGATATTCATCATCTCATGTGATTTAAATAACTAATGCAATTTAAATACTATGTTGATTTAAATTCTACAAGTGAGCAAGTATGAGCCTAAGCATTTAAAGGTCAACACATTACTTCATATCACTTGTGAGAATGATTTAAATGAGGTGCTACACCTCATAGATTTAAATTCAAAAATTTGGATATGGTTTAAATGGGCTAGTATTGACTACATAGCCAATATTTTGATTCTAGCCCATGATCATGTACAGAACCCATATCATATTTTTACATAATAAATTAGAGTTTGTTAAATGTGAATTATTGCAATTGGATTCACTTCAAAATTCAAAGTGGTTGATTTTTAAGATTTATTTGAATACAGAAAAGTATCTGTTTTGTTATTTTTGCTATTCAAAAACTACACAAGGTATGAGTTTGAATCCAGTGGGGTTAGTTAGAGCAATTCATAAACTTTCCAGAACATTTGGATTTGCTAAATTTGAGTTTGTAGAATTTGAACTATTCAATTTATAGTACAGGTCCAGAATTGGAATTCAACAGAAAAGAACTAATTTGAAAAATGGCTAAGTGGGCTAGGCGGGAAGTAATGGGCCGATTTGGTTTGAAAAGAGAAAACCCAGCCCAGCAGCGTTTCGCAGCCGCGGGCCAGCTGACATGTGAGGGGCCACCCGTCAGTGGCTTAACTCACCGAAGCGGTAAGGGCTCACCTCGTCCGTTAGATTAGATGCGGATCGGGTGGTCGACGATCGTCGTCGTCGACGGGGAGGAGGCTTGCTGCGCCGGCGAGGTAGGGGTCGGCGGCGTGACGGAGGTTCCCGCGGGGCTGGCGCGGAGGCTAGGCGACGTTGTCGATGACGAGACGTCGACTGGTACCGGCGGCAAGGCTCGGGGCGGCGCGAATCGGCGACGGCGATCTGCGGGCTCCGGCGGCCGTCGGCTTCAAATTGGAGCGGCTCCGGTGAAATTGGGGCGAGAGAAGTGTTCGAGGAGGTCAAGGAGGAGGAGGGGAGCAAGTTTGGTGTGGAGCTTGAAGCACGGGAGGGGCTCTATTTATATGAACGCGAGGTGACCGAGGGGTGCGGAAGAAGTCGATCATGGCGACGGCGTTCGAGGGCGCGAAGGGGCAAGCTACGATGCGCGTCGGGTAGGCGACGGCTAGGCGGAGCTAGCGCGCGTGATGGCGTGCTAAATGATGGTCTGTGGAGGGCTGGCGACGGAGGTGTCCTTGCGGTACCGCGGCGGAAGGTTTTGATCATGGCGTGGGCGTCAGTGCTTCCGCGAGCCAGTGGGCGTGTCCAGGAGGGTACGGGTGTGGTGGTGATCGCGCATGCACGAGAAGAAAAGGGAGAGGAGGACGAGAGGCTCCAGGCGAGGCAGAGCCCTGGCGGGTACCGTGGCATGCCAGTGCACGCTCTGGCGTGCACTGGACGCGGTGATCACGTCTGGCCCGAGCTGTGGAGGCTTCCTCTTGTCCCAGAACCTTGTCTAGCTTACTCAGTAAAGTGAGAGAGGCTAGTTTGACAAAGTTGGAGGAAGAGGTGAGGTACAGGGTAGGGTTTGGCATGGGTGTGTCCAACATGGCCGGCATGGTGGGGTTCTTGATCATGGCTTCACTTTAATCGACCAAACCAGTACAGGTCTTGATGCCGGGGAGGTACAGGAGCATCAATGATCAAAGAGTAAAGGGGTTTAGGCTTTGGACCAGAGGATAATAGGGTGTAGTGCATTTTTCAGAATTGTGCATGCAAGGTGTATGATGAAATGGCCGCAAGAACATTTTTGAGGAATTTTGGAGATCTTTTTGGTGCACTTCATTCATATAAATAAAGAAGTAGAAAGGTGGTGGTGGTGGTCAATTTGGGGAAGGTTTGCAACATTTCAAAAAGTGGATCATCTTCTCTTTAATTCAAAGTCCTTTCTTGTCCATCTTATTCTGGTCAACCTGGTCAACTTCAGCAGGGATGGTCAACATGAAAGTTGTTGACCTTGACATGGTCTTGGATGACATGGTCATAGTTGACCAAGTTTAGTTTAGGAAGATTCAAATGCAGGGGGGTAAAGTAGTGAAGATTTTATAAATGGGTCATATGACCATTATCATATGTATGTCAAATTTGAAATTTCCCTTGATTTGAATCTGGTTTCTTTTATGCATTTGTGTTTGTTTTTGTTATATAAGAGTTTTAGAAACCATAAGTCAAGCAATGGTGGCCTTGGTTGAAGATTTGCAAATTTGGCTAAGTGTATGTGAGTGAATTTTGGGGAATTTCTCCCTATTTGATTTCTCTCCATTGGAGTTGACTTTTGTTGACTCTAATGTGGTTCCTATTAGTTTAGAAACATTTTAAGACCCTTGAAACCAATTCAAATGGTCTTGTTCAAAGATTTGCAAAAATGGCCATAACACATAAGAGGTGATGTGTCACTTTTCATTATTTTTGTAAAGTGTTGATCTTGCTTTACTTGGGCATGGGTTAGGGTCAATTTAGTGTTATATTAGGTTGAGAGATGGTTTCGCAACATTTGGTCAAGGTTTAAAGTCATAGGTCAAAAATTGGGTATTATGGCTATGTGTCACATATGCCTCTATGCATATGTTGCATTTGTGTTTTACTTTGACTTGGCTTGACTCAATTGGTGTTGTTGAGTGTTGAAATGGTATATAGGAGTGATCCCACCATTCACAACATGTATTAGGGTCAAGATTCTTAAATTCACAAATTTGCACTTTTCTCTCATATGCCTCTATGGCATTTTTAGTTTCTTTTTATTTTCTTTGGAAACCACTTGGATTTGGTTTGATAAGCCTTAGGTAAGGTGTATGAAGGTTTTCCAAACCTCTAAGCAAAGTAGAAAGGTCTAGGGTAAAGATTTATAAAGATAGCCATAGGCACATATACCTTTTTCTTATTTAATTTTCTTTTATTTTATTTTAACTAAGATGGTGAAAAGAGGGTGAGGTTTAGGGTTTAAGATTATTTCAAATACTAATAACAAGCAATCATGGCAATAGCACAAGAATTAAGCAAGATCACTATGTATCAAACTTCATTTAATAAAAGTTTTTGTTGGTTCCAAAATTTGGAACTAGTGAAATTCATTTGTTTTGTTTTGAATTTTTTTGGGATGTTACACCGCGGCAGCATGGCGGACGTGGTTGTTGGCAAATTCTGGGTACGTGACTTCTTATCATTCATACAGTCTCCTTGGTTGACAGTACGTGCACTAATGCCCCTTGTTTTACCTATGTGCATGGTTGCAGAGATACTTCTGAAAGGCTAAGGGCAAGGAAAATGTGTGCGATGATGTCCTACACCAGATGGCAAGGAAGAGGGTGACTGGCATGCAGTACGAGGCACGTGTTCAGTGCGTCCGCGACTGGCACGCCGACCGCTTCGTCCACATGACTAAGGAGGACGCTCGCGACACGCTCATGCAGCCGTGGCAGTACATGCAGGTATTTGCATTTATGTGTTATTGATTTCTTTATTGCCATGTAGTTTATTTTACCATAATGGGTTTATCTTGTGTATGTAGAACCCTCCTCAGTACGTCGGCAACGACGAGAGGTGCTTTCTGGCGATGGTCATGTGGTGGACATGCCCCCAATACCTCAAGAAGCACGAGGAGGGTAAGAAGAAGCGGGCAGAGATGCGAGGTGGATCGCATATCCAAGGCAGCATCCCCATCTCTCTTCACCTGCAGAACGAGGTGAACAAATTAATGGTTCCTTCATTCTTTGAATTCACGTTATATATTGTTAACTCCCCAAGGGTGTGCCACTTCACTTAATTACATGTTCTCTTTTGCAGCAGGAAGTCAAGACAGGAGTGAAGCCTAATGTCTTTGCCATGCTAAAGAAGATGAAGCAAAGGAAGACGTCGGATCCTGAGACGGGGTCCGTGTGGGTTAACCCGCAATCCGAGACCCAGTGTACGTCGTATGTCTCCAAGTTCAAGCAGAAGTACGGCAAGGAGGCCAACCCAGAGGTCGAGGACTTCGACCCTGAGGTTGCGGTGCTTGCGGGAGAAGGCTTGAATCATGGCCGCCTATGGCTTGGTGACGGGTGCGTCGACCCAGCGAAGGCTCCCTCTCTCTGCCAGATCCGTCGTGGTCGTAAGAGCGGCCAGCCTGAGGTAGAGACCCGGCCACGGACTTCGGATCTAGCTGTCGAGCGGTTACGGGGATGTCCTTCCTCGGGCCTCTACCTTTCCTTTACATGCTTTCCATTGAAATGTTAATGACATCGCGGCAACACATCGTAGGCGGAGATGGCAGCGAAGGAGCAGGCGGCCCAGGAGCACGCACGGCAGATGGAGCAGCAGATTCTGGAGTACCAGCAGAACCAGACACAGCTGATGCAGCAGTTTCAACAGCAGCAGCAGATGATCCAGCAGCACCAGGCACAGGTGAACTGGCTGATGAGCCAGACGGTTATGTCTTCTCCACCGGGGAGTCTTCCTGCTCCTCCTTACTCCTTGCCGTGGATGCCGCCACCGCCCACTCAGAGCCCGGTGACACCTCTCACCGTGAACAACACGAACATCATCCGGAGCATGAACCGCGGTGAGTGCTCCTACACTTGTGCCCAACCCGCTACTTGTACTTGTTCAAGTGATCAATATGCAAATGACAAATGCTAATTCCATCAACCTTGTAGATTATGTGTCACAAGGCAATGACGATGAGGCCGGCGGAAGCAATGGAGGAGGACAAGGTTGATGGCATGGTCGTCGTGCACTTGTCGTTGTTGTAATGGATTATTCGCACTTGTAATGGATTGTAATAATGGACATTTCTATATGGATGGACTCTATGTATGGATTGAATGCATGAACTATGTGTGCTCGATGTATTTGTGGTGTTGTTGATGTGTTTGGTGATCATATGTTGAATATATATGTTATATATGCTATATTTGTGAAATGCAATATTTGAAATGCAGGGATAAATAAAAAAACAGCAAAAAAATGAAAAAATCAGGGGCCTTTGCCGTGTGTGTGCACACGACAAAGGACTTTTGGTCTCTTTGCCGTGTGCACACGCACGGCAAAAGCGCCACGTGGAGCTCACCTGTGCTCCTAGGAGCTCCTGGATGGTGTGCTGGCAAGGCCTTTGCCATGCGGGCTAGCATGTGGGCGCACGGCAAAGCCAGCTTCACGGCATACTTTTGCCGCACGGCAACGACGAAGCGCACGGCAACGTCGCCTCGCACGGCAAAGACCAATCCGCACGGCAAATTGGGCGCGCACGGCAAAGAGGATGCCGCACGGCAACCCAGCGCGCGCACGGCAAAGGGCTTTGCCGTGCGAATCGTCCATGCGCACGGCAACGTGCACGTTGCCGTCGGAAGCTTTGCCGGGCGTTCTTTGTCGTGCGTCCACGCACGGCAATGCCTTTGCCGTGCATATAGGGGTCTTTGTCGTGCAAAGTAGCGCACGACAAAGCCATGTTTTCCCGTAGTGTCTATCACCGGAGCTGAGCAAAGCTTGTTGAAATAGAGCTTGTTGTGGTAGTCAGACGAAAAAATTTCGTGCTACGGTCCCAAAGCACCAACACAGCAGATCAGCCACCAGAGACGGAGCAGACCGAGGGGTGTGGTTGGTGAGGAGACGAAATTCTAGATGGGTTTTACCCTATGACCTCTGTGTCTTCTAGAGCTGTACGTACAGGTTCTTTAGTTAGTTTACACTAGAATGAACTGGCACGGCGGCACGCCGCGCCTACACTGTAGTACAACGCTGCTAATTATCAACATGAAGCTTATCTATGTGATATCCTTATATCAAACATATTGAACAAATGAGGAAAATTCATGTACTACAAAAAAGCTTCAACAGGCTAATCTAGAACTTTTTACCAATATATATACTCCTAGTTTAGTACATAGTTGGTAAGATAGATCCATCGTAGGGAGCATTGGCTAGAGACACTAACATACATACATACATACATTCTTTCTCATTGCACAGCTGATAAGATAGACTTGCCTAAGAAGTACCACATGAACCGTATATTTCAACTAATTGGCACAAATACAAAATTTTAGCATGCTAAGGCGGGTGGTCTCAGTGTTCCCACGTCTTCAAACTGTCAGTGGTTGGCATTGTTATATTCATTGGCAGATAAAATGATGATGATGAGTTTGCTTTGCATGGGGCGGTCTAGAACTGGAGCAAGCTTTGCCCAAAGGAATTGAAAGAAGCTACAGTGCCAATATCGAAAAGGTAATGTAAGTCTTCTGTCGCCACCGATTCATGTTCAGATAATCCGCAACCGCCCTTATTGAGAATATTGTCCCATCGAAACTTTCTTGCTGCTGCTGGGTGTCAATCCCAACCAAGAAAGAACTCAATACTTCATATAAAAAATAAGAGGCAAGTTAAAAAAAAACTACATGATAGTTTAGCAACTGCACTATTATAGTATGATACTAAAGCAACAGATCCATTACTGATATCGAAGATGGTAAGCTCATCTTTGTTGCACCTACACTTCAAAACCAGAAGCAAGCCGGCATCATATATATTCTAATAATCTAAACATGATGAAATGCTAAACATATAACCACTCATTTCATGAGAACAATCTCCACATAGAGCATCTGAATCCCTCACACAATGTGCTTTTAAAAAGTAAGTGGTGCCAGATAACAGGGGTAAAGCACCGGCGTATGAAGAACCATACCAGAAGGGACCGCAACTACAAAATGCAAAGAAACAACTAACGCACCGCTATTGTCGATTCGATTAGGAAGTTGATGGGTGCACACAGAGGCTATAATACTGATTGCATGAAAAGCTATCTTCTTAATCCGGCAAGCCGAGTATACAAATTGACACAAAATCTCAGAATTACAAATGTGTGTAGAAAAGAGAGCACGTAGGAGTTGTGGAGCCATCAAGACTGATGTAGTATGTAAGCACAATGATGCTTATACATAATCAAGATAACGATTATGCCAGGAAGTAGGAATCAAAGATACCTAGGTTATGTAGTACATCTTTGGCAACGCACACAAAAAAATGCACACAAGTTACATTGTTGATAATCACAGAAATTACGAAAGTCGAAGTAATCAATATCATGAAGTGGTTGGACGGTTTTATCTTCAAGCTGACCGCTAAGTCTGAAATTTGGAAGGCTTCCTGGAGATATGGCGCTTGTAAATGTCATAGCAAAGAAAAAATGTGCCTATGTTTCTCGAGATTTTATTTACCATAAAACAAATAATATAAATCAAAAGATAACACATATCTTGAGGTTGTTGAAAACATATTCTTTGCAGGAGTCATGTGTAGAAGCACCCCTTCCTTTGAATACACCCTTTCAAAGTGCCCACATTCTAACATAGAGTAACGTCTTGTAGCTTTGGCATGTACACACCGAGAAGGGATCTCGGTTATAAAAGAAGAAAACAATTAGATACTATTTGGCCCTCTAAGGCAAGTATTCAGTGGTCTATATTTGGTGGTATTTCTTGTGTTTTTCACTGAAAGCAATGTTGTGAAAGAACAATTTAAAATATGACCAGAATCGCAGCATGGCAAACAGTAATAGTTCAGAAAAATAGTTGCATGGAATCATTCGGTTAGCCAATTTAAGTGTGAAATCTAACAATAGTATGACAATGTCCCCAAGTTGTTAGAAGGATAGTGCACAAGTCGGGATGTAGCATGGTTACTTCTAGTAATGCGATTACTTGTGGATGTTCCGAGCCCAAATTACAATGGCTCTTCCATTAACTTTGTATACTCAAATATTCGGGACTAAATTTGAAGGTAACACGATTTAAATCCTATATATTATTAATAATTCATACAAATCTATGTGAATGTGAGAACAAAATGACCTTGTAGCAATTGCTAGTGTCCCGTGTGCTACTGACGGAAGGTTGCCTCAAGCCTCTTGATAACCCTAGATGTTGTAGCAAAATTTTGAACACTGTCGATCCATCAACTCACATATTCACTACTTCCCATAATACTAAGCTGCTTGCAAATCTAAGATATGTACATATGCAAAACCAACCATCAAGCTAGATCAAGCAGACAACGGAGAACAACATTTGAAAGAGATTATTCTCAACTAATCTACTAATTAATATTACAGCTACGTAGCTAGAGAACACTTAACTTGATCAAGTATCCTGATTTGATCTGGATTTGGTAATATGTGTGCACTTATCCTGGAAATCAATCTATTTCATCAGCTATTTTTATTTGTGCTTTCTACAGTGATTCCTATTTTATTATGTCGATGCATATATCAAGTCCCACCATCGTCATCTATGAGGCAAAAAAAATCATTCGCATAAGAAATTATGCACTTTGAAACCTAGAGAATTGTTCTTTGAAATTATCTATGTAATATAGTTTATTTGCAATATTCCTGTTTAAACCTTCCAGATATATTACCTAAGGAGTAGGCATCAATGTATATATTTAATTATAAATACTCTAGATCCAAATTAAACCTAGACCCATGAAAAAACTAAACAAATGCAATAGCTTTAAGGGTGATCTTTTTAGTGCCGCTTCAATGTAATCATGCAAGATAAACAGATCAACCTCTCATAAAAGAGGAAAATGATCTTGGTCACAACAAATGAGCTTTTGGTGAGGAAGTAGAAGAACCAGGAGAGAGCCAAGCCGGTCATGTCGTAGCCAGCGATCATGCATGAGGTTAAATCGGGCCAGGGAACGTATCCCCTCCTCACCCCGACCACGAACCAAATCCATCCTGCATACGAAACCCAAAATTTTTGAGCGACCAAATAACAGATGGGAAGAAAACAAAAACATCCGAAGTTACATGTACACATATACTAAGAAAACAAAAACATCCAGACTTAGATAAACTTACAACCTTCCGAATTTCCATTACTATAGTTGGTAAAAAGATTTTCGTTTTTGGAAACAAAACATACAAAATCTCCATGATAATCTGTGACCAAATTCAGAAATTTGTAAGTTATTTTAAGCTGAAGATACCGTGAAAAGGAAGGAAAGAATCTATCAAAATAAAATCAGTCAATTTTTTTTTGCATAATTACATATAGCTAAACAAATGGTTCACATGGATGAACTGGTGGCATATTTATAAGAAATGCCTTCTTGACCTATACAGAAATAAGGAACTGCTGCTTCTCAAAAACACAAAGTTATGTAACCACTCCATGCGTACCTTAACAGGATGAGAAAGGGTGAACCAAGATACCAGCTCCTACTACGGGATTCCTCCGCTACCACGGTTTTTAGTGCTCTGTCTCGTGACTGCAGCATTGATGTTCTGACCATTGTTTCGATGGTGACAGGGCGGATTCCAGGCGATGCCATGCTCCCTAATCCGGAGCAAGCGCTAGCACTGCTGGTCATCGTTTGCGGAAACTGACCATCCGCAGCGTCGAGAAGCACTGTCCAGGTGAGGAGCTGTGGGTTTCTTTACTACTCCAGACAAAGAATCTAAAACTGGAGGAACATTCAGTTAATTAATATTGAAGTGGAAGTAATTAAATACTGGATAGAGATGGTAATTTAGATAAGACAACCTAATGATCAAAGTAATCAACACGAGGCTATGAAGCCTCTCTTAAGCAACAACTCACATACGAATTTGTGAAAATAGGAACCATGAAAAAAAAACTCATGTCAAATAGCTGTGCATCCATGTTCTTTTTATACGAAAGATACAATTATCAACACTTGAAATTTGGGTATACCAAATCAGAACTAAGCGGTCTTGCGACGGTACCACATAATACTTGAACCAAATCGAAAATTGAAGAAAAGATAACCTTCATGAGGGCTGAAAGACCTCGCCTGCACAAAAATTCAAGCCGCCCTAAATCAAGTATATGCCAGTCAATCTCCATGTTCCTCTATGTCTCTGGTCATGACAGAAACTAAAAAGAAAAATCCTAGAGGAAAGAAGGTATTGTTCGTTGCACAGGAAGTAAAATTTCATTTATAATTATGTGTCCTGACTGGGAAACATTTTTTCCAGATTCCTCCGATTTGTGGAATGTTCAAGGAAGGAAAAGAAAGATCCGAGACTTTCTAGAGGTCGATTGAATGGTCCGGTTCGCAAAAGAATCACAATACATTTCATTAGGAAAACATCATATCCGGACCAAATTGTTTGCTTGTTTTGTTCAGCTTTGACTCAAGCTTGCTTACATGCAGCCATAAGAAAACAAAACAAATTAAACAAATTTTCATTGAAAAGCATTGGGACATGAAGAGAACTACCGAGAGATGGGAAAATAAATACGATTACGAACACTCACGCGGCGAGCCCCTTACATTCCATGGACAAAGACTGGAAGCTGGATCATGCATCGGGAGATTGTTTTTTCATGGACAAGACGCGGCCGTAGAGAGGACAACAGAAAGCATCCGATGAAGAAAAAACCAGGCACCAATAAAAGGAAAAGATCAAACAGTCAAGCCACTCCAAGACTTTGCAAAGCTCAAATTAGAAAGGAGGAAAAATCACTAACAAAGACACAAAGATGGAGTGGCTCCTCTTAGATCCATGTTCCAGAAGGATGATAAATACGTAATATGGTAAGCATTTTAGGAGTCTACACAATTCTCTTTTTTGGGCGATGACAATTAACAGAATGCAAATGTAAACAAACACTCTCTACCGCAGTGCAGCAAACAGTTCACAGCCATCAATGATCATGAGTACACAGGAAACTAAGCACTACATCAAAGTATGTTAGCAGTAAACACAATTCACATGTAAACAAATAGGATTATTGTTGTATGGATTCGTGTTCCGCATTGGCTCAAGTGCAACTGACTTACTGGTACCTGGTTTGCAAGTATCCTAGGCGCCATCATTAAGCTGGACTTTTGGAGATGAGCAAAGTTGAGGCTACTCGGCCGCTTCTCGGCGCCCCCCTGTGGGCGTGGCTGCGGAGGTGCTCACCGGGCCGTTGCCGCTCCTTTTGCCGCCCTATCACGGTAGCCGTGCAGCCGAGGACGCGCCGGCAAAGGTCTAGATCCTCCAATGCGTCGCCCCTCCGCGACCGACAGAGAGAGAGAGAGAGAGATCAAGTAGGGCGTGGGAGGGAGAATATAATTGCAAAGGCAGAGAAAGGAGCGGTCAGGCGACATACCTGTGGACCGACGCGGCGCGTAGCCATTGGTGAGTGGTGACCTCCGGGCCTGTGGTTGACATGGGCGTCACCTCCTCGCTGCTCCCTGCTCACCGTGCCGCATCCATGCCAACGACGGCGCGCCGCCCAAACTCCCTCCCGATGTGGTGCGACGGCCAGATCGGCACCAGCTTCCCCGACGACTGAGCCGGCTGACGGAGGCGGCGTCGGAGCAGCGCCAGCAACCAAGCCTAGGGCAGGGGCGGCGGGGAAACATGGGAGGAGGAGGAGGCGGAGGCACGGTGCGATGGTTGTGTGGCCATGGAGGGGAGCAGAGCACCATCCCTGGGGAAAGGATGTAGCCGGCGGTTGAGCAGATATGTGAGAGGTGGGGGGCAAGTTGGGTTTTCAGCTCGAAAATCAATGCAACCTTAAGCGGTGTGGGAAGTGGGCACTTTGACCATCCAAACCAAGGCTATAGTCACGCGTGGAAGAAATGGAAAAGGAAACTACATGTGCTTTCCAGCCTCCCTATAAATCGTAGAGAGCACCTAGAGTGCACACAGAAAATTATTGTGGCAATCAAACTATCTAAACACATACGTGTCACATTATCATTAATTCCAAAAAAAATCAAAATTAGGAGAAAAATCGAAGTTGTTCAGGTTTAGTATAGTAGATATAAGTCCTCATACTCATATTTACACAAATCTGAGTGTGTTTATCGAGTGGCGCACTTGCGCAGATGTGATGGTCTGTTTTGGAGTTTATGGGTGAGGGGTTGCACTCGGAAAGAGCAGTTGACCTTGTCTCACAGGAGAGTGGCATTAGTTGACCGGGGACAGAATACAACACGAGTACTAGTGGGAGGCCGGGTGGTCAACGCCACAAATGGCAAAGGCACTCGCCCGTATCGTGCATGTACAGAATACACACGGCTGCAGCCACCACTGCGCGATGCGTATACGATGTCAACCCATGCATGTATTATGCATGCGCCTCTCACAAGAAAAAAAGGGCCGGCGTCGATGAGCCGCCAGGCCAGTGAACGAGCCGCATTGTGCTCCGTTGCAGGAAGCCACCCATGGAAAAAATGAAGTGGCCGCTGTCAACGCCTCAACGTGGACTTAGAAGTGAGATTGCGCTTGCGCATGCGGCGTGACGGATGATGGTAGGTTGGGGAAGGAAAAGGTGTCAACGCCTCAACCGGAGAGCGATGCAAGATATTTTTCCATGAGCGTGGTCCTTCGACTATCGCGTGGTCGATCGGCTGGTAGACGGCGGCTTGCGCGAGTCGTGCCCACCCACGAGGGGATATGATCATGCATGGCCGCCGCCGTCATCGTCTCTGTTTTTTATACTCACTCTCTGAGGTTTATATAAATCTGAATGTATCTAAATATTAAATAGCGTTTAGATACATTTAAATTTAGACAAATCTCAGACATCTATTTATAAACAGAGGTAGTATATATGTTTTTTTTCTTTTGTTCCACGCACTTTGTTTCTCGGATGTTACATTGTTGTTTTACGCGTAGTTTCGATTTCTTCCTTTGTGCTACAGTATAACTATTACCCAAACCGTGGTGTGATTTTGTTCCCGGTAGTCTAATGTTTTTTTCACTGAAGACAAGACTGTACTAGTTGCAAACTAGTTCTAATACACTTTTGAACAAAATTGTATTCCACTTGCGGCCTTTATTCCCTTTGCACTCATGATTTGTGTTCCATAATCCCTACGTTGCCGCTCCTTTTTTTACCACTGTTTTGTTCTATATGTAGATTCGATTTGTTCCTTCATGTTATAATTTTTTGACCCACTTTTGTTGGCGTCCGGTCTAAGGGGATGTTTGGATTGCGCGCGGGGGCCGTACAAAACTAGGGCGAGCCAAATATTTGGCACAACTTTTCGCCGCTGTCGTTTCACCTAGCCGTTGGTGAGAAAAGTGACCGCATGACCAAAAAATTGGCTCGGATCACAGAATTTGGATTCAATCCAAACCCACACCCACGCCCGTGGTGAACGCCAAAATTTTGGGTGGGCAGTTACGGGCTACAATCCAAACAGACCCTAAATTTTCATTCCCAGCGTGGATGTGACTTGTTCCTCGTACTCTACAGTTTTGTTACATCTTCAATTGTCACGACCAAGTTCTGATTTTGTGTATTTTTTAGTCTCATACCGCTTATCCAAGAAAATTTTCGCATGCTTATATACCATGTTCTGCCACAGCAAGTACAAGGTGTGCTCGGAAAAAAAACAACTTTTTTTGAGAGAGAGAACTGCGGAAGCTTTATTGCATAATGTTTATGGGGATACAAAGGTGCTCCGCTGGATCAATGAGCCATACATGACGACCAATGTCCAGACTGGTAGACATTTTAGCTAATCTATGAGCTTCCCCATTTGCTTCACGTCGTTCATGTCCGAAGACTGATTCCTGCCGCCAAATTGAGTGCTTCTCTACATGCATAGGACTCTAGGAGTACTGGATCGGTAACTTCATCAAAGACCATAGCCGAAACACCTACAAACACTCCCTGATCATCACGGCAAACAACTCCAACATCACCTCTTGGCCCCGTTTTTGCGACTGCACCGTCGGCATTTAGTTTCATGTATCCTTATGGAGGTTCAATCCAGCGAGTTCAAAATTGTCAGGCCGCTGACATCTGTTTTGAACTCCCCGGGTGAGTCCAATCTAGATCCGTTAAATATCGCCGTGATGAAACAATGGGTGGAGAGAGGGTTTTGGAATTCATCTTCATGTATGGCCCTCCGTCTAGCCCACCAGATTGCCCAAAGTGTGTGACCAAAACCTGGACGAACTTTCTTTGACTCAGATTAGTGCATAGCGACATCAACCAAAGTTTTGGGTCCGGCGTCCCGTCCATTCACAGTGAATCCACCAGATCATCATCCATCAAAGCCCAGACCACTCTTGCCATATTGCATTCCACAAGAGAGTGGCGCCAATCATCCACTGGCTCGTTACAAATCGAGCAGGCTGAGGTAGTAGACATGTGGCGATGTTCTCGTTCCTGACCCGTAGGCAAGGACGACCGTGCCAGTCTCCAAGCAAAAATCTGCAGCTTAGACGGGACTCTCGTTTGCCACAGCTTTTTTCCACTGGTTCTCGTCTTCTTCAGTACTAGATGACGCTGCTCGTCCCTCTAACCAGTTCTCACGCCTTTGCTTGGTTTCAATTAGCATTTTATAAGTTGATCGAACCGAGAATACACCTGTTTTCTCATAATGCCAAGCCCATATATCCTGGTGCGTAGTGTGACTTATTGGAATCTGCATGATGGCTTCAACATCCATTGGTAGCATGTGGTGGTTCAGAGCTTGTATATTTCACGTACGAGTTGCTGCACATATAAAGTCCAAGACAAGCTGGGGTGGATTTCGGCGACATGGGCATACCGATCGCAGATTAAAGTCCCTCGGCACCCACTTAAGGATCTTGGATCCATCAACACACGCCACACGTGCCGAGCTAGCAGAGCAAGGTTGAAGATCTCTATATCTCTGAACCCTAGTTCCCCTTTATATTTTGGCATCGTCATTGATTCCCAGGAAACCCATGCTGTCTTTCTTTCACCATTCTTACTGCCCCACCAAAACTTCCTGATCAACGATGTGATATGCTGGCAAAGGCCTCGAGGCAGCTTGAAAAGCGCCATAGAGTAGGTTGGGATTGCTTGGATTACCGATTTAATTAAAAAAAATTACCGCCACCAGAGAGAAGCTTCTCCATCCATCCTTGCAACCTCTTCCAGAGCCTATCTTTCAGATATTCAAATGCTCCTTGTTTCGACCGACCAACATCCAAAGGAAGGCCCTAGTACTTCACATTCAATGACTCAGATTGCACATTCAAAATTGCTTTAATCTTCAGCTTCTTTTGTCCCGGAACCTTCTTGCCAAAATAGATTGATGACTTTTCATTATTCACTCGATGACCCGAGGCAAAGCAATATTTATCAACAATGTCTTTAAGGCGAGCTGCTTCCCTTGCCAATGCTCTACAAAATAATAGGCAATCGTCGGCGAACAGGAGATGATTCACCCTTGGAGCAGTAGCAGCAACATGGATGCCACCCAAGTCACCAAAACGCATTGCATCATTCAAGAGGCAAGATAAGCCTTCTACAGCTAGCTAGAAGAGGTATGGAGATATAGGGTCTCCCTGCCGCACCCCTCTACTAGGCTTGAACTCTTCTGTTGGTTTGCCAGAAAGTCCCCCCTCATAACAGTGTCCAAAAACTTGTGTGATAATCCCAGTTTCTTCATAATTTCTTCCAAGTAGGACCACTCTAGGCGGTCATAAGCTTTTTTCATGTTCAGCTTCAAGGCACAATGACCATTCCTCTTGCTTCTATTATTCTTCATGAAATGAAGGCACTCATATGCTGTGATAACATTGTCGGTAATCAGCCGACCTGACACAAAAGCCGATTGCTCTTCTGAGATTATCTCCGGGAGGATCTGCTTCAACCGGTTAGCCAGCACTTTGGATGCGATTTTACAAATCGCATTGCCCAAGCTAATGGGACGGTATTGAGACAGATGAGTGGGGTTTAGTACCTTTGGGATAAGAACGATGAATGTTTTGTTTATCTCCTCGGATGAATCAACTCCGTTAAGCAACCAAATTACAATGTCAGTGATCTCCTCACCACATAAGTGCCAATGTTTCTGGAAGACATGAGCTAGGTACCCATCAGGCCCCAGAGCTTTGGTTGGAAACATTTGGAAAAGTGCTTCTTTTACTTCCTTCCCTGAATATGGAGCGTTCAAAATTTCATTCATCTCACCAGTGACTTTACAAGGTACATGTGAGAGTACTTCCTCTACTCCAATCACTGCCTCAGCTTGATAGAGATCACAAAAGAATTCCTTCGTGTGTTGTTCTAAGGCAGGCGAGTTATCACAGACGGTACCATCATCTTTAACCAGTCGGGTGATGCGGTTTTTCCTTTTTGGTTACTTGCTTTCTGGTGGAAAAATCTCGTATTTTTATCACCTTCCTTCAGCCATTGCACTCTCGTCCGCAGCTGCCACATAACTTCTTCATGGAAACTGAGCTCCACGATATGTTGCTCTATCTTTTGTTCTTCATAAGATGGGCCAACCCTAGAAGAATCTACTCTATACACTTGGAGGTCTCTTCTTAGCTTCCTCAGCTCAGAGCACACCGCACCGAAAGAGCTCAAACCCACCCTTCAATTGCACCCGCAGCGTGCTTCAATTTATCATGCAGTTCTCCAACTGATCTAGCTCTACCAGTGTTCCACAGTGATTCCAGCATTGGTTTGAACTCCTCATGTGACTCCCACATAATCTCGTAACGAAAGAGTTTCTTGTTAGCTATCCTTCTATTTTGTGCTTCCATAGAATTAAGGAGCAAAATCGGTGAGTGATCTGATTTCGCCGCCGTCATATGATGTAATATGGCCATAGGAAACCAAGCACTCCACTATGTGGATGCCAAAGCACGATCCAATCTAACTCTGCAGTTTTCACCTCTTTGGACTCGCCTTTCAAAAGTCCAGTCGAGCCCCTGGTAGCCAACGTCAACCAGCTCACACACGTCAACACATTCCCGAAAAAGGTTTATCTGTGCCATATCTCTATCATTTGGTCCGAACTGCTCTTCTCTTTGTAAAACTTCATTATAATCTCCTATAGATAGCCAAGAAAGATCACAATCAGCCTTCAAGAACCTCATCATATCTCAGGTTCTAAATCTCAAACTCCAATTTACCTCGCCATACCAAGCTGTGAGTCTCCATGGCTCCTCTCCCAGCTCATTCACTACCATATCAATATGATACTTCGAGAAATTTCTAAGTACTAAACTCAGCGGGTTCTTCCAGTAGATGCACAAACCCCCACTTCTACCACTGCTTCCCACGCCGTAAGCATGGTCAAAACCCAGAGTTCTAGCTAGACCCTCCACTATATTTTGCAATCTGTGTCTCGAGGCACAGAATAGACGGTGAATGGGTGCGCACAAGATCACGCACCTCATGGACTGTCGCAGGATCTCCCGCCCCACGACAGTTAAAGCTCAGGGTACTCATTGGGCCGGGCGGTCCTCCTTGGAGGCCGCCGATGTCGCCACGACAGCAGTTGTAGAACTCCTCTTGCCACTATCAACCTTCTTGGTCCTCTTTTTATCTCTTGGAAGCGTGTACCCTGGTGGTGGGGGAGGCACTAACATTCCCGTTGACTTATTGGCATCCTCCTCCATGTCACCAGTCTATGCTCTCACTCGCAGGCTCCTCTCCATCAAAATTCAGGCGTCTTTGACGATTTTTAGCTCCTTCATTATCTTTCGAGGCATCCTCCTCCATGTCTATCAGAGGGGCTTTTAGTGGGCTGGATGCTGTGTCACGGATATCATCATCCTTGAACACATCCCCGGATGGACCCTTACGTGCCAAATGTTCGCCACACCCTCCTCTTCCACGTCATCCATCCCTGCCTGCAAATGGTCCTCGGAAGTTTGGCATGCTTCTTGCCTGAGTTCTCCTTTTAGCAATCAACCACTTTCCATATTGAATATCCTTTGGATCATGGACCCCATCACCGCACTCCTCCATGTCATGCCCCATAATACCACAAACATCACAGAAATATCCAATTTTCATATTGTATTTAACATGCAATAGCTTCTGTTCTCTTCCTCCGATATTTAGAGGGGCAAATCTGATCAGTGGTTGATTGACATCAACTTCCTCCGATATTTAGAGGGGCAAATCTGATCAGTGGTTGATTGACATCAATACTGGCTCGAACTCGTAAGTAATCACCTTCAAACCAACGTTGATGATTCATCTCCACACTTTTCACTTTCCAATTCGTCTTGCCAATTGATCCACCACCCCCTGGGTACGGTACAACTCCGGAATAGAGTGTATCTGTGCCCAAACCGCAGCTCGGTCCAAGGTAACCTCTGCAGGATTACCCATTCCATCATATTCTGCCATTAACACTACCAGCTTGCGGAACAACCACGACCCCTGATTCATCACCTTATTCCAATCTCCGAAACAAAAGAACTTGAAGGTAAATAAATTATCATCTACCTCTCGGAGTTCAGGATCGTGGGCCAAACCCCACACGAATTTGAGGGTCTGAAATAAAGCATCTATACTGAAAGGTTTCCTTGTATGCACCTTTGCTACTACCAGCCATCGAACTTCCTTTTTCATGGCGAGAAGATCACTCTCCCCGATAAAGACATCATCCAACTCGCCTTCTCGCAGTTCTAGGTTCTGCAACGCCTGAGCCAAGGCCTCATCACCTTCCTCCTTCCTGCTTGCTCCTGATCCGTCACGTCACCAGAGCCCGACATAATGCTCCTCCACCAAACTCCTTGCCAGCAAAAAAAGACACCCGATCTACCCAAACCCTAGATACCACGTGCTCGCCAAGGCCGGATAGGCAACGCTGCCCCCTTGTTCAGCCCGAGAGAGACACACAGATCAGGATCCGGGTACTGCCCAATCAAAGGGAAAACTCACACCGGAGACGAAGTCGTCGGTGGAGTAGATGAACCCTAATCGCCTAGGGTACGAGCGGTCTAAAAGAATAAAAAATGAGGAAACATTCTCTTCCCGGCCTCTGCACCAACTAGGGATGCACACAGCCATAGGCATGAGTACTAAGATTTTTAATCTTGGTGAAAGATTAAAGCATAGTCCTCAAGATAAATCGCATGAGTACCAGCTCTAGCCTGGGAGTACAAATAGGAACCTAAACTTGCGTCCGTGAGGATTTGAACTCACATCCACTCCCCCAACCAGTTAGTGGTTTGGCCTACCTACTCAATAACGACGACACCTTGGCGAAAATCACTCCAGAAGTCTCTCATAATATATTGGATTTGTTTCACGGTCTCCCAAAACTAGGCAGACATGTGATCGCGCTTTGCTTAGTTCACGCCTCAGATTTCCTGTGGGATTGCTTGGGCTCTAATTGTATTCCTCCAATCCATATTATTTGGCACTAAAATGGATGTATCTACAATTAAAATATGTCTAGATATATCTGTATTAGTGTCAAGTAATATGAATCGGAGGGAGTACGTCTATTGTGTAATTAAATGGGCCCGGATTCCTTGGAAAAACGACCAGGGAGCTCGTGTTTCTAAAATTCCATAAAATATCATGTTACACATGTTGAATTTCGATCGTGTGCACATGGAATGAATCAATTGTTAACCACAAGAGTGCTTGTATGTTTCTAATGGAGAAGGCCTAGAAAGAATGTTTTGTCAATGTGTCACAACTCACAGTTTGTACCTCTTTTATACATCAGCTATAATCAGAAGATTCTTCCACTTCGAGATCCGACCTCTCGTGTTCAATTACTCCCTGCATATGCAGCGAATCTTTCAGGGCAAGAACACTTTTATGTGATAATAACGTAGCAGGATAAAGGGTGATTGGATAAAATATAACAAACACAAATTATTAAACCTTCAGGATCAAAATAGCCGCCTCCTTGTCCAAAACCCCATTATATTCGCTACATGTCAGCGACTGAAAAATAATAGCAGAAACTTATCAGATCTAAGACGCTAACATATATGTACTTTATCCTGGCAATGAGTTCGGTATAATATTTGAACTTACTTGGATACAATTTGGACAACCAGCATCACTAGTGCAACTGCATGTCGAAACAAGCTCTAAAGCAGCAAGTAGAAGTTCCCCAAAAAGTATTTTGACCTTACAAGATTGAACAGACAAACAAATGATGTGGTTTACACCAAGATCATTCACATGCATGGCCTGTATTACATGGCCGAATATTTGCTAGTTTTCCCATTACCTTTGATGCTATGCCGATACCACCAGGATGTTTATCGTATAAAAGGATTCTTTCTGGCATACCACGGGTTTCATGAGGATTTACACATTCTGTTCCTAGGTCAGAAGAAGTACACATCATATGCCTGCACAAATCAACACACAATCAACCCCAATTAAAAGAGCTAACTATTGAAGTACGCAATAAATTATGACAGAATTTAACACGACAACAGAGTTAACACTTCACAAACAAGTGGTTGGCAAATTATAACAGGGAATGAAAAATGCGCTACTGTTTTTTATCAATGTGACCATATTCTCAAACAATTGTCCTTCAAGAATTTATAGTGTTCACCACAAACCATTCTTTTGCATCAATGATTGAGAGAAATAATTAAGAACTTACAAAGGCAATATATTCAACATAGCGTGTGAAGCAGCATGTGAACCACCTCGAAACTCTAGCTTCCTTTCCTCCACAGCAATTTTCGCCGACTGTGGAATCTGTATCCAAACAGCCTGTAATTCCATATACAAACCACAAGTTTAAGAACCATGCAAAATGCATCACAATGTTGCCAAGATTTATAGTTGATCCACACACCTCAGAATTGTAGGAATATGGAGGTAGGCTAAGTTCAACACTGTCCAATATTTTATTGCCTGATTTACATATGCGATGAAAGCCAAACCATTTGGTTGTCACCTGGCAATCATTTGCTTGGGCAGTTGTCTTCAAACAGTTAGTTTTTCATGTAACCGTCGGAAGATAAGCCTTCAAGAGAAGAGCCAATTAATCATTGAGAACAAAATGTCAGTACACTAAAGATTTTTCACTTAGGGAGAAGCTCATGACTTGAAGATCTTAATAAATTGTCCCTTTTTTATATAAAAAAGAGAAACTGAAAATACTCAAAGGTTGTCAAGCATTGTAGGAGGAACATTTTGTGCTATTACATCAGGAAAATGTGGGTTTCTTCTAGAGAAAAAAGGAAAAACGAGGAAAAATACGTTGATTGAATGTACTCAGTTGAGTTCAAACAAATCACTTAACAGTAATAGGTGGTATCATTGACATCTAATGGAAAAGGAGATGGTCAATAGTTCTCAGAATTAGCGAATTAACTAAGGTCTAGAAAATCAAGATAGAAGAGATATAAACTATATTGCTCAACAATATTGGAGGGGATGCAACTTAATAGCAGAATACTTTCAATAATATATGAGATCAAGTGTTGTAATGCTTCCAAGAACATACGAAATCTCCTCCGATGACATTGATATCAGTGTAGTCTCGTGTTTTTGTGTAATACTTCACATCAGCTTTCCTGCAGAAAGCTGTTCTTGATGACAAATCAAGCTCCTCAACTAAGTAATTAACACCCTGATGCATGTAAATAGCACCCTCATAAACCTGAAATCGAGAAAAAGGCCATTGATATAATAAGCGACTAATGCCAAAATTCAGATTATACAGTCATGTGCTTGTGGCTCAAGAATGGATTACATAGGTAATTTAAAAAATATATATATGGTGCACTGATTGTAAATTCATGAATTTATCTAGCTGTTTTGCCAACAGTGAGGAATATTCAAAGGGCTATACAAGTATAAAATATAGTCATGTACCAGTTAGAATATATTACCTGGAAAAATGCCTTACTTTCCTCAATTTCTTCAAGTAATCTGTTATTTAACTTGTCTATCACACTGTACTTGTCATGCTCAATTGCTCGTATGCTCACTGTCTGTGAAGGTCTTTTCTGCAGAAATCAAAATACTATTGACACAAAAAGAAAAGGAGTTGATTTATACAGTAAAGAATAAAGAATGGACGAACCTCCGGTCCAATATAATTCCACATAGTAGAAGAAAAAGGTCCGGGCGGATTGTTAATCAGATAACCTCTCTCTTTTAGAGTCGTCATTATACTATCCAGACTAGAACCAAAGTGATTCTCATCATATTCCAAGCATAGTGGATGTTCATAAGCAGCACATGCAAGGTGTTGTTCCAAAACCTTTAATAAGTTTCCAAAAAAAACAAAGGAAAAGTTAGATACTTAAGTTTTAAGCTTTACCATTATAGTCGGTTCAGTAAGCACAGATCTATGGACCTACCTTTGGGTTATGTGAATCAACTTGGCAGTGCTCAATTGGTCTGCCGAATAGTTTATGTGGGGATTTCATGAAATACTGATCTAAAGGACCCTCAAATGCTACATAAATGGCTAATGATTGTTTTGCTCTCCTTCCAGATCTTCCGGCTTGTTGCCATAAACTACAATTAAAATTCTATATTTTAGCAGGTTCACAGAGAAACATAAACTCTACTGGAAAGATCACTTTCACCTACCTGGCAACACTACCAGGAAATCCAAGATGCAATGTTGCATCGATATGTCCAACATCAATTCCCAGCTCAAGAGCATTCGTGGCAGCAACACCACGAAGTTTTCCCTCAAACAGATCAGCCTCAATTTTTCTTCTGTCCTGAAATAGTTTGTTTTCGGCTCCAAATTTAATAAGCAAAACTTGTTTCTTCTCTTTTGTACTTGCTTCTATCAAAATGTAAACATGGGCTTCATTCTCTTACAAAAAAAAAAACATATCCACCACAACATCAACCTAAGGTGCATGTGATGCTACGGCTGATAACGCCTGTATCATGAGCATTTCTTTATTGTGCATTAGAGATCAATACATGTTGCAAAGCACTTGTGAGATTTAAGAATGTCAAAATGCCAAATTTCATGCTAAAATCTACTCCCTCCATCCCTTAATATAAGATGTTATTACATCAAATATATGAGCACATTGGATGTAATAACATCTTATATTATGGGACAGGGGTAGTATAACAGAATGAAAGTCATACAGAACGGCATTATACATTAGGGAAATGCCAAAAAGATAACAACCTCTGCAATGTAGCCAGCACGATATACACAAATAGAATCTACCAGTTCTTTTGCAGTCACCTCGAGAATTTCGCGCCTACAATAACAGATGGATCATCTAAAGAACATAGAAAATACACCCAGATAAAAGTTCAAAGAAGAACAGAGAAAATGAGAAGTAAAAAGAAAGAGGGGGAAATGTGTTCTTACGTGTAAGATAGAACAAGCTCACAGAGCTTCCTTGTTTTACAGAATGCAATGCAGCGGAGCCCATGCTGAACCATCTCCGAGAACAGATACGAAACCTCTACTATTGGGCTAACAAATAAAATATGATATATTAGTGTTTTTTCAAAAATAGAAGTTATCTGACAAAAAACTGCGAGTATATGAATAAACAGTTAATAACTGGCATGCAGTAGGAAACCGAATATGTGCGAGGTCTGGTGACTCATGGTTACCACTTTTTGGCGGAGAGAAAGTAAAGAATTTCTTTTTGCATTAGAACTTACACATCGCATATTTTGATGTAAAGCAACTACAATACCTTACTAAAGGCAAACATGCCTTACTTTTAGGCGTATGTACTTTTGAATAATGATGTCACAATATGGTAGTATAGAGTTTAACAGAAAGTTTCAATTTCAAGTAATATGGTGTGTTAATGTTAAACTACATTTAAACTTTTGAGCCATCCTGTTAAGAGTCTAGCTGGCAATACAACTGCTATTAGCAATAATTCTTTCAACCAGATGAAAATGAAATGGGCGAAATTTTCAATGTCATGCCAGCCACCAAAGAGCAATCATACATGTTATGTACAGAGAGGTGATTATAGCTGAAATTTGAATTATAGACTTGCAATGAACAAAAAAGTAACAGGAACCCTAATTAGAACAAGGGTGTACAAATACCTTGAGCGCCTAGTTACTGAACTACCTTTTGAACCTCCCTCTTTTGTCCTATGTAGTGGGGGATTCCACAAGAGAAAATATTTTGAACCACACGGGCTTCCATCTTTCTGAATCAACTCAACATTATCCAATTTGGCCAGCTCCTGAGATAAAACAAAATGCCCGAAGAAAAATGCATGTGATTCCCAAAGAGTGTATATAAGTTAAGTCTGCAAAAAAAAATTTAAGATGGCAACTCAAAATAATATTATCTACTATAGTAAGATCTTGGTCAAGTAATTAATATGTGTTTTAGGTAATAATGTTTATCTTAGAAAGAACAAGGGGACATTTATGGGGACAAAAGGTTGCGTTTGGACAAAAATGACCAGAGTCTGATACATTAGAATGAGCACAAGCGAGTGTTATACAGACAGTAAAATTATTAAAGAGAGCTGGTTTATCTTCTTTTTCTTGGTACAACCATATATTTTCAAAACTATAGTATGACCTACCATAACATGCTCACGTGGGTTTGCTGAGGTAGCTGTACAAAACATGAATGTAGGATGACTGCCGTAAACTGCAAATACAGAAGACCAGAGTGTTAGGAATTATATTTGTAACTGCATGAGTAGCCCAAACTGAAGTATATATCTGCTAACTTGTATCACACAAATCAATAAAATGAAGGATTAACATTGCAATTTTATGGAGAGCTAATCGGCAGTCCAGAGTTTTGGTAGAAACATAAATGAAGCCTCGAGTCAACAACTAAAATATGGTTCAACAAAGTATCCATACTATTTGAACAAATGCGCCTCAATCTTCTAAGTATAAGTGCAGTATGGCAGCCAAATGCTCCTTGATATGAATGTGCTTCATCAATGACAATATACCTGAGTACATTCAGCAAAAGCACGTTATGGAATGCACAAGAAATGAGATATTTAACAAAAATGCATAAAGAAAAACAAGAATTACACTAGGTGATGAAACTAAATCGTGAACGAAACAAAAAAAAAAAGGAAATTCAATCACTTCCACCTGAGATTTCATATTAGGAATTGACCATTTTCCATACGCCTTTCTTTATATTGAAACCGCAGAAATGGTACCATACTTCATTCAGGAATTTATAATTGATGACTAAATAAAACTATAGGAAAGACTAAGGAAATCATTTGTCTACCTCAGATTTGACAAAATCCTTTGAAATTGACCATGGCACGGCAAGACTGACACATGCAGCATATCTGGGTTGGTAATTAACTGAGAATGAAGAGAGTAAGTGATCCGATGTGCTGAAATTAATAAATTAAATTAAGCACAACTCTATAGCCTCAGGACCACCTATTTACCAGCCGGGCATTATCCCTGATCCACAGACGATCTTCTCTAGGAGTATCTCCATCATAGATGTTAACATTAATATCAGCGTGAAATGCTTTTTTCATCTCCAGTAAAGTTCTCAACTGATCTTGAGCTAAAGCCTGCAATACAACAGCCAAGTGGGTTTCTGCAAAAAATTCACATAACCGTGCTTACAACATACTGGGTTCTGCCTATACCTTTGTCGGAAATATATAAAGAGCACATGCCGTCGAATCTTGAGAGAGAGATTCCAGGACAGGAATATTGTAACACAAAGACTTGCCACTCGATGTTGAGGTTGCAACTGCAACATGCTTCCCAGAAATGGAAGATTGAATAGCTTCGGACTGTACTTGAGTTCAAGGAAACAGAAGGAATTAGCCCCAGCAACAAAATGTAAGCAAATACAGTAGAGGACATACTCCATAATACCTGATGGCTGTACAATCTAGATATTCCAATACTTTGTAATGCTTCCTTCATAGCTTCTGAGAGATCAGGAGGTAGTTCTGCATATGATGCTCCTCTGCATGGTATCTCCTCAATATGTACAATCTGAAACACATAAATCACAGCAGAATAAGGATTATGGTTTTATTGGCATTGTTATTTTAAGAAAATCAAAAAGAGTGGAAACCTGCCCCTCCTTTCCAAGGCCTTTTTTCAGATGTTCAACCATTTCAGCAGGTCCTAACGGGTGTTTATCCTGCAATTCAAAATGCATTGTCAAAATACTGTCCTACTAACCCATGCTTAGAACATGCCTAATGCTCCTCTTTGGAGAAACAACACTCAGGCTGCAGTTTGGATTTATTCTATCTAGGGTGAAAAATAAGGTAAAATTGACAAGGCAAAACAAAAATGGAATCATTGGAAACCTACATGGCATGATGATGCAGCAGATTTGACAAAACCATTCTTCTTATTCATGCTAGGCTGCTCTCCAGATGTATCCCTGGAGCTACTTCCATTTTCCTTAAATATTTTTCTCTTTTTCACTGTACGTTCAGTCGACAGACTTTTACGAGTTGAGACATCCCCCGCAAAGCTCCCAGAACACAAATCTTTCGATGCAGCATCAGCAGCATGTGGGCTACTCGGTATTGATGAGAGGTCCTCCATAATGTCTTGCCAGGCCGAATTAGCCTCAGCCGCAACTTCCGGTGAAATTGGTGGATTTGAACTCTGTTCTTCGCCTGGCGTGGCTGCTGGAGAAGACTGCGCTGACTTCCGTGTAAAGGGAACGAGGACAATGAATTCACCATGGCTGACAGCAAGGCTGTCAATTTCGGCGTCTAACCGTAGTTTAGCACCCTTCACCACGAGAGAAAAAAATGCTACCATCAGAAAACAAAGATGCAGGTATTTGTATGTGTTACAGCGCCTGAACCTTGACCAGCGGGCAGCCCTACTGATGCTCCTATGGCGGATCTGGCACGTACATAATGAGCTCACACACGAAAAGAAGCCAGCGCCGGTGGAGGCATCGAAACGATTCCTGATTAGCTACATGGACTCACTTCTGACAATCAAACAATGCCCCAACGCTGATGTTGGAAAGGGGAAGCATGTGATCGACAATAGTCTGGGCTTTGGCAAGGAAGTAAGACGCCCTGACGAAAGACCGCAGGTCAAGCAAAAATGGAAGCCGCCTAATGATGGCCATCTGAAGTTGAACACCGACGGGGCTTTCACGGCCGATGGTCGAGCTGGCGCAGGGATGGTGATAAGGGATGCTGGCGGCAGGGCGATTTTCGCAGCATGCAGAAGCATTATTGCATGTGCGGACGCCCTTGACGCGGAGCTAGCTGCTATGGAGGAAGGGCTGATGCTAGCCCTGCACTGGACGACGGAGCCATTCGTGGTGGAAGTCGACAGTTCGGATGCCATCAAGCTTGTAGCCCAGGGTACTCCGAACATGTCGCGTTACGCCATGAGAGTATCCCGGATCCGTGAGTTTCTTAGGGAAAGGGAGATATCTGTCACTAAAGTCGGGAGGGATGCAAACGGAGTCAGCCATCGCCTTGCTGCTTTAGGGAGGACACAGGGAAGAACAGAGTTTTGGTTACAAGACTTTCCGCCAGATGTTGCTGCGGCAATCCTAGCTGATTGTACTGGCCCTGTGTAGTTTGGGGATCCCTTTCCCCCGCAAAAAAAAAAAAGGTATTTGTAGCAGTTTCGAGTGCAGAGATGGATGTGCAGCGATGCCGCGAAGCGTGACAAACTAATTTGGCAACGGCATCCACCAAAAGGGTCAGAGAGGCGGGGGAGATGCACCTTAAGGAAGAGATGGAAGTTGTGGGAGATCTGCGCGGGAGGGAAGGAGCTCCGGAGCGCGGCCTTGAGGTCCCGGACGGATGCGGCAGCGGCGAGCGTTACGGCGGTGGACCGGCCGTCGAGGGCTCGGACCTGGAGCTCCCTCTCCTCCTGCGCCATTGGGGCGCTACGGGAGCCGCCAGCCCGCCGCGGCTCGTGGGGGAGCGGGGGGTTTCCCGGCCGGCGGGTTTTGGCGCGCGCCGGGAGGAGGGCGATGGCGGCGGTTTGCCGTTTTGCTTGTGCTGTTCGTCAGTGTCTCTCTGTCAGGCAGGCAGGCAGAGAACTCCCACAGATATCGGGCCTCGCTATGGGCTTCAGAACGCTTCTCTACGGCAACACACGCCAAGGAGGCCCTTCCGAGAAAACGGAACAGCCTGTTAGCGGCCTGAAGGAATCACCTTGGGGCCCATTATCAGGTGAGATTCTTTGGAAACATAGAAAGACATTTTTCTCTCTCTATACCAAATTAGATGTCATAGATTACAAAAAAGAATATAATGTGAGCTTTTCACATGTTTCAGAAGAGGCATTCGAGTTCTCAACTACTAGCTCAATTTTTGCCTAAGGCAATATGAAATATTGACATTTCTTTTGATTTTCCCAAGCGGCATCAAACCCATCAATGTACCTTTATTTGAAGGGTCATTTTTTCCTAAAACATCCAAAAGACACACATTACTATAACATTCCACATTTCTAGATGTAGGATTTTCAAAACCACATTCCAAAGAGGTCCTATTGTGTGAAGTGGAGCCTCCACCTTCGCTAACATAGGAGCTCATGAGGTTGTAGAGGATATGGGAGGTAGCAGGGCTTAGAGGAGACCAGAAGGAGGTGGGTGGCGGGCGATGAGAAAGAGTGAAACATGTAGGCCAAGAGAGATATGGTGGATTGAGAAAGAGGCCTCCACGTGAGGGTAATGTGAGCATAATTATTGACTGTCACTAGTTGGGTCACACCACTGGTGAGCATGATTTTTCCATGTTATTAGATAGGTACATCATGTCGTGATTAACTTTTTCGTTGTAGCTTGTTTGTTTGTTGGCATTGCCACTAACGACTATATTTTTATTCATCTGTACTATTAAAATTGTTGACAGTTTTATATTTATCCGTTAGTGGAGGTTGACAATAAAATGGTATTTTCTGATAGTGAATATGCAGATAAAAAGTGTATCATGGTTTTACATGTCTTCTACACAGTGGCGAAGGACGAAAAAATTCTAAGGTAGGGCGAAACCTTGAATGATGCAAATACCAAAATAGTCCTAAAAACAGTAATGATATTTTAATACAATAAAAATTAAAACATATTTGATTATAAGTAAAACCTAAAAAACATACCAATAATGCTAACTCAACGTCAAAACTTTACATCTTTTAAAAATATAATGTAATTCGAACAATCAAGACGTTTGATTATCCCTCGTTCGGGCAACTCGGTTTTGATTATCTTTTATGCTAGAAAATTCCTTTCAATTTTTCATGTCACCACGGGTAAACCCAATGTCATCTTAATGGGGTAATAATGTGGTCGGAGAAAGTATGACGTGCATTTCGAATATCTTAAAATCTTTGAAGTCTTCAATTCTATAAGTATGTATAATGAATAACTCAGGCTTATCTTGTATATACTAGGGTACATTCAATGACAAATCTATGTAATATAAGAAATGTTATTTACATTGAACATATATACGAGTTTATATTTGGAGGTAAAATAGTTTATGTTTTTGGTCTATAATCAATTTTGCGCAGTGTTCACCGAAACACGCATAACTTTCTCATACAGAGTCCGTTTTCGACGTATAACCACTCAAAATTTTCAGAAAAAACATACGCATCTAAGTGTATTCATCAAAAATCAAGGTAGGGCGGCTGCCCTACCTTGCCCTACTGGGAGCTTCGCCCCTGCTTCTACATGGTCATCTTCTACGATGGTTGCCACCATGACTCTGTTCTAATTTCTCATTCATTGTTGATGTGGGCTTATCGCTTCACGCTATGTCATCATGATGATTAGGGGAGAGATAGATCCTAAAACCATATTATTAGTGTTTCTTCCTTTTTCAAGATTTTCTTGTCGGGGTTATATGTTTCATTTTATGTTCAAAATATCCAAACAATCATATACTATGTTGGTTAGTGACACCAATTCTAAACTCGTTATAACTGAGAACATGGATGTGTCCACAACCTTCGTCGAGTGATGCACACAAACGACAATTATGAACTCATATTTGCATACGTTGTTATATTTGCAAAAGGGAAGCGAGAATGGCATCAACACATGTTACCTAGTGGTGTGGGATTAGCCGATTCCACTCCGCACACCCCTCAAAGGTGAGATGTTGAGATGCAAGCGGGATATTGGCGGGACCCCGCTTGGTACATGAGATGTTTCCCTGTTTCTCTCCATCTTCTTTCTCCAATATATCTTTTAGATTCAAATTCCCAACTTTTTTTGGAGTATTTTTTTCAGATTTCCAATTTCCTATATTTTAGACTTTAACTATGCTCACACAGTTTAAGATAGTTTTTTCGATAAAGGAAATATATTAATATCGAGATATATCAATTACACAGTTCAAGATAGTAGACATTCAATTCAAATTTGTATATCGCATTATTATAAGTTCGTATCCTTATTCGAGAGTGTGTCCATATTTATGTACCATTAATTTTTAATTTTGCAATACTAAATAAAAACAAGTAAATTAAAGTATAATCGGGATGGGCTTCTGGTCCTTGGCGGGCACGGCAAGGTATCACTTTCTTTTTGTTTTGTTGGCAAAGACAAGATTCCACTTGTCTGGCCGCACGGCACCCAGGTCAAAGTTTGATCCGCCGCTAGTCAAAATTAGCACAAGCACGATGCAATCATGCAACTCCATATATATATATTCTCCTCAAATGAGTGGAATTGCCATCCTTGAGCAGTGATAACTACTCACTGGAGTAGAATCGCTTCTCTGCTATTGACATCGCCCTGCAGCTAACTCTCTTCTCATCATCCATGGCCACCATCCCCACTATCACTTCCGGCCCTGTTCCATTCACGGACGTGGACGATGGTACGGTGCCGAAGCGCCCAGCCAAGGAAGAGTTTGGGGACCTCGTGGCGGCTCTGCCGCGCAAGCAACAGGCCGGCCTGGAGCTGCGCCTGTACCAGGGCTTCTGGCTGCCGGAGCACTGGGTCGCGGGCACTGTCGTCTTCCAGCGCCGCTTCTCACCACGCCGCGACGACGTGATCCTGGCCAGCTACCCCAAGTGCGGCACCACGTGGCTGAAGGCGCTGGCCTTCGCCACCATGACGCGGGACGCGTACCCGGAGCCGGCGCAGCACCCGCTCCTCCGCCTCAACCCGCACGACTGCATCCCGTTCCTCGACGAGATCTTCGCCGATGGGCAGGAGGCCAAGCTCGAAAAGCTCCCGTCGCCACGCCTCATGAACACGCACATGCCGTACACCCTACTCCCCGAGTCGGTCACCGGCGGCAACGTCAAGGTCGTGTACATTTGCAGGGACCCCAAGGACATGGTCGTCTCGCTGTGGCACTTCCTCCGGCGACGCCAGCCCGGCCTGTCGTTCGCCGAGCTGTTCGAGCACGAATGCGACGGCGCCGTGGCCGTCGGCCCGATCTGGGACCACGTCCTCACCTACTGGCACGCGAGCCTCGCATGCCCCGACAGAGTGCTCTTTCTCAGGTACGAGGACCTGCTGCAGGACACGGGCAATCACGTGAGGAGGCTGGCGGAGTTCGTGGGTCGGCCGTTCTCGGCCGCCGAGGAGAGCGCCGGCGCCGTGGAGGGCGTGGTGGAGCTGTGCAGCTTCGAGAAGATGAAGGGGCTGGAGGTGAACAAGAAGGGCTCGTCGGGGGCATACCACGCCATGCCCCGTGACGCATTCTTCAGGAAAGGTGTCTCTGGAGATTGGGTGAACCACATGACGCCAGATATGGCGACGCGGCTAGATGAGATCGTAAGTGAGAAGTTTCGCGGCACGGGGCTTGGGGCTCCTTGATTTGGACTCTGTCGACATGCTCGGATTTGTTTTGTGAATTAAGCAGGTCCATGTGCATGGATGTTTCAGTTGTGGACTCTATGCTTGGTCAATCAGTTGTGGACTCTATGTCACAATCACCGTCTTCATTATCGAATAAAGATGCATGTTTGTGTGATTCACTCATTTTAACATTTTGATGATTCGTGTCCATAGGTTCATTCAGTTTCATCAACTTAGGGGAATCTCTAATGAAACTGAATGAACTTCGTACGCATTGCGGCATGATTAATTGAACCAATTTGAGTCATATTTAGTACTCCCTCCATCCTAGAATATAAAGCGTCTTAGGATTGATCAAAAGGTAAACCATAGTAACTTTGACCAAATGTATGTAGGACATCAACAATATTAAATAGATATATCAAGAAAATAAAATTTATGGTGAATCTATTAATGCTGATTCAGTATTGTAAATATTCATATTTTTGTGTACAAACTTGATTGAACTTCAACATCAACCAGGTCGCCGCGCCCAAATGTTGTCCCTGTGCCGATGGTCACCACCGCTGCGAGGGCTCCGCTTGCGCCGCTTTTCGTGGCTGCTCAGCCGCCGATCCTCTCGCCTCCCATGTCCTAGCCGCCGGTTCGTCCGCTGGCCAGGAGGAAGACCCTTGCGGGCGCAGACATCACCAGAACCGTAAGGTTCTCGCTGCGGAAAGCTGGCGACCGCAACAAGCAGCGCAAGGCGGCGACGCCGATCGCGCGGAAAGCGGAGATGATGGTCTGCAAAGGTCTCGGCATCATCAAGGATGGGAAGGAGGTCACCGAGTGGGCCTTGGCTGAATTCGCGAGCCGGTTCAAAGGAAGGGTCGAAGAAGATGTGATCAAGGCGATGATGGCTCTGTTCAAAGTGGGATCGGAGGAAGACGACACCTGCGATGAGGATATGCTGGCACACAGAGGTACTGCGGCTCTGGACATGGACGAGCCGGAGGCAGGATCAGCTACGGCTGAAGTTTGATTGTTGTTGTTGGCTTGCTGTAGGGTCTCGCTGTTTACCATGTTAGCTAAACTTATGATTTCTAGTGGCTTCTTTGGGGCTGGTTGCTTGTTAAGGACTGCTGAGCAGTCCTGCTTCCACTTTGCTGCTCCTCTATGGTGCATGTATGCCCAGACTTCCTGCCCATATATGGCAAAGACTGTTGTTACCTTTCGGTTACTTCCTCATATATGTATGTTTGGGTTCCTTGTTTCCAAATGTTAGAACATCTGCTCAATATCCTGGGATGGAATGTGAGAGGGCTAAATGATCAAGATCGTAAAGACACCGTCCACGAAACCATAGCAAATTCTTCATGTCATATTGCCTGTTTGCAAGAGACTAAGTTGCAGTATATCTCCGCGTTTGATGCTGCTTATATTGGCGGCTATAGGCTGAAAAGTTTCGCTTATAAGCCGGCGAATGGCACTCGGCGTGGAATACTCCTTCTTTGGGATGAATCCGTGGTGTCGATATCAAATGTGTCTATCTCCGAGTTTTGCTTGTCTGCGGATGTGACTTTGCTCAAGGCTTCGGAAAATGGGGATTTCAAAATCACCTCCGTATATGGGCCTACGGATCATGCGCTGAAAGAATAATTCTTCACCGAGCTCAACGACCTCAAGCCTCCGCAGGGGGTTCGATGGCTTGTTCTTGGGGATTTTAACCAAATAAGAAAGGCGAGGGACAAGAGCAAAGGAAATGTCAATAGGAGTCGCATGGTTCGCTTTAGAGACGCCCTTCAATCTTGTGAGTTAAACGAGATACACTTGCAAAACCGCCGTTTCACTTGGTCCAATGAAAGAGTGAACCCGACCCTTTGTAAGCTCGACGCTTTCTACTGTAATGGGGAGTGGGACCTTCGCCGACTCGCATGTCCTTTATGCGCTCTCCTCGTCCCTCTCGGACCATTGTCCCCTCCTCCTCGCCGATGTTAGTGGACCCAAGCGACCGCGATCTTTCAAATTTGAAAACTTTTGGGTAAAGCTTCCGGGGTTCAATGAGGTGGTAAAGGAGGCTTGGGACAAGCCAACCATCCACACCGAACCTTGCCAAATCCTCTTTCACAAGATGAAGGAAACCGGAAAGTGCCTCCGCAAGTGGGGGAAGGGCTTTTATTCCAACACTAAGGTGTTGTTGCATGCGGCCCTACTTATTATTCTACAGTTCGATATGGCCCAAGAGGCAAGGCAACTTTTCCCGGAGGAGTTAGACCTTCGCGCGCGGTTGAAAAGGAAGGTGATTGCGCTTGCCGTGGTGGAGAGAGCTAGAAAGAAACAATGTGCGCGGATTGCAAACATCAAGGAGGGAGATGCCAATACCAAATTCTTTCATATGCGGGTCAATGCTAGAAGAAGGAAAAACCACATCCATCGCCTAAAGCGAAAGAATGGTTGGGTTACTGGACATGAAGAAAAAGAGAAAATCATCTATGATCACTTCAAAGCGTCCATGGATAGAGGGGACCCTAGTAGCCATGACTTCAATTGGGCGGATTTCGTTTTTCCCCCTACGGATTTACACTCGCTTGGTGACCCCTTCACCGAGGAAGAGGTCAAGATGGCCATCTCTCACTTGCCCGGCGACAAAGCCCCGGGGCCGGATGGCTTCACCGGGCTCTTTTTTAAGAGATGTTGGGAGACAATAAGAGTCGACGTTTTGAATGTTGTCTAACTTTTTGGGAACCTACATGTGGAAAATTTTCATTGGTTAAATTCCGCGAACATCGCCTTGTTGCCAAAGAAGGATGGCGCCGAAGAGGTATCCGACTACCGGCCTATTAGCTTGATTCATGCCATTGCCAAGATTGTTGCGAAGTTGCTTGCCAACCGGCTGGGGCCTCACATGGATGAGCTTGTTTCAAACGCGCAAAGCGCTTTCATCAAGAAGAGAAGTATTCATGACAATTTTCTCTATGTCAAAAATCTAGCTACGAGATTTCACAAGAACAAGACCCCGGCTCTTCTTTTCAAGCTTGATATCCGAAGGCTTTCGACTCTATCCGTTGGGGATACCTTTTTGATCTTCTTGTGAAGAGGGGCTTCCCAGCCCGTTTCCGAAACTGGATTGTTGCACTTCTAAACACCGCCTCGTCGCGGATGCTTCTTAATGGTGTGGCCGGTTGCCCCATTCGCCATGGTCGGGGGCTACGCAAAGGAGACCCCCTTTCCCCGCTTCTTTTTGTCCTCGCCATTGATACTCTTGCTCAAATTTTGGAGACGGCCACGAGCCTTGGTATCCTACACAAGCTACGGGGTAGAGGCCCCATCCTCCGCACCTCTCTTTATGCGGATGATGCGGCGATTTTTGTTGCGCCTTTGAAGGAGGATGTCCAAAATCTCGCTCATATTCTTCATGACTTCGGAGAGGTCACCGGCCTTTGCACGAATTTCCATAAAAGCTTCGTCGTGTCAATAAGATGTGCTAACCATAAAATCGACGACATCCTTCTTCACATCCCGGCTAAGAGAGAGTCGTTTCCACTACGCTATCTTGGGCTTCCTCTAACGGTTAGAGGCATAAGAAGGAAAGACATACAACACCTTGAGGACAAATGTGCCGGGAAGCTCCCCACTTGGAATGGGAAATATATTACTACGGCCAGCCGTAGCGCTTTGGTCAAATCCGTCATCGCCTCCCAAGCCACATACTTCTTGACACCACTCTCCATACCGGCGGGTACCATAGCATTTATCAACAAGATTGAGAGAGCTTTCCTTTGGTCGGCTAGTGACCACACCACGGGGGCGAAATGCAAGGTCAATTGGGAGATAGTTTGTCGTCCGAAGAAACTTGGTGGCCTTGGAATCATTCATATGGACAAGTTCGCTACGGCTCTTCGTCTTAGATGGCCTTGGTTGGAGTGGAAAGACCCCAACAAGATTTGGGTGGGCTCCGGCAACCCTTGTTCGGAGCAAGATATGGACATTTTCTATGCCGCCACGACCATTACGGTGGGCAATGGGATGAATACTCCTTTTTGGTATGCTCCTTGGCTTGATGGGAGAAAGCCAATTGAGATCGCTCCTCTTATCTATGCCTCTTCCAAGCGCAAGAATTGGAAGGTGGCGCATGCTCTACAAAACAATGCTTGGGTTCACAAAGTTGGTTTGGGGGATGGCTTTTCTTTGGAGCATCTTTCCCAATTTGTGGAGCTATGGGGTCTTATACAAAATTTCCACCTCAATGACAACAATGAGGACGACATCTCTTGGAAACTAACCGAGAGTGGGCACTATTCGACGAAGTCCGCCTACGACTTGCAATTTCTAGGTTCCACCTTCTCAAGCCTATACAAATCCATGTGGAAGATGTGGGCGCCCCCAAAGATTAAGTTTTTCACCTGGCTTGCTTTCCAAAATAGAATTTGGACAGCCGACCGCTTGACAAAACGGGGGTGGCCAAATTGTGGGGTTTGCCCTTTATGCAACCAATGCACGGAGTCGGTCGATCACCTTCTACTCCATTGCCACTTCACCTTGCGTCTATGGGACAAGGCCAAAGAAGGGTTCGACATTCCGGCTTCTCATGCCAACAATTGGGCGGGTTCCTTCTTTCCGGAGTGGTGGACCATGATATCTACGGGGCAAAACCGCAAGGGTATGGCGTCTCTTGCCATGCTCATCATTTGGGGATTTGGAATGAGAGAAACGATAGAGTTTTCAAGAACAAGCGCGCCCCTTCGCAAGTCGTCTTCGAGAGGATCAAAAAAGAAGCTACGCTTTGGGTTTCAGCGGGTGCTAAAAATTTGTGTAATTTGATGCCATGAGAGTAAAACTTGTATTATGTCTAAAACTTTTACTTTCTTGTAAACTCCTTTCTTAATCAATGAATGGGCAAAACTTTTGCCCTTGTTTCAAAAAAAACAAAAAAAAAGAATGGAGGGAATATAAAATTAAATCAGTAACATACAGTAACATACACCATTTGAGAAGATGAATGGACTGGTGGTGAACAAGAAAGGGTCGTCGGGGGCGTACCACGCCATGCCCCTTGACGCCTTGTACTGCAGTCGTTTCTGGGATGATTGAACCAAACATGATTACCAGTATCTTTTTTTTGAACTGTGATTATCAGTATCTGATTGCGCTGTAATAATTGGATAACGGGCAGAAAAGCGCGAACCAAATGCATTCGTAGAGGTTTAGCAGTCCAGTGCAGTACAGAGGCCGGTAGTTGTAGTTGTAGACAAAGGCGGGTAATACATTTGACAACCGAGCAGTAGATACGGCGGAGGATTTCGATGCTACAGCTTACGAATCACCTCACGGAGCGAAAGCGGCAGCAGCCACCGCGGCACCGGCGGTGCGGAGGAGGTAGTAGTAGCGCTGCGGGTTGGCCTCGAACGCCAGGCGGGAAATCAGCAGCCCTCCGGATCCGGGGGCCTTCATCATGGCCACGGCCGCCGATGCCGGCCAGAAGAACATGTACGCGCCCACGGCGATCACCGCGGCCGCGGCTGCACCGAAGATGAAACCCGCGGGAACCCCCATCGATTCGCTTGATCCGAGAGTTTGGTGTGGGTCTTGGAGTTGCAGAAACGGAAGAGTGAGAATGGCAATGCGCCAATACATCTGGTTATATATTCTACATCAGCACTGTACGCCGTCCGTGCATTTGTTGCTTCCTCGGGAGAGGAAGAGTTTGGAGCTAGGAAGCGGAAGACGAGGTATTCACTCAGGCAGTGAGTACGAAGCGACTACTCCGTTGAAATTCCAGTGTAACCACAGCATAGTTGAACCACAAGGTGGAATGCAAACAAGGTGGAGTACGCCATGCTGCATGGAGTCCATACACAACCGTTTCATGTATTCTATTGAGTACTTCCTCCATTCACAAATAAATGTACATGTGGAGTTTTCAAAATAAATTATGAACTGGAGTGAAAAATACATTATAAATATGTATCTCTTATCTTTAATGCATTCACCTCCAATGAGCTGAGTGCACGTAGAATACAAGACGAACATGTGCTCAATATTATTGGGTTTGATTTCCGTACGATGAGAGAGAAGCAATCAAAGTACATTGGAAAGATATGAGTATAATGTTTTGTGGATAAAGTTTAGAGCTAAATATTGACGTATTTGAGGACGGAGAGAGTAGTCATACAAACAGGGCCATCACATATACTTCATGTTGTATGGAGTACTCCCTCTATCTGAGTTTACTAGACATGCACATATAACTAGGTTGTTAATTTGATCTATATAATATGAATTATATAACACAAAATTATATCATTAGAAAATATAAAATATAAATTTTCTAATGATAAATTTTTTATGGGATTTGCTAGTTCTCAGTTAGCTGAGAACTAACTTCGTGCACAGTCAAGTTTTATATCATTTGATTTGCACCATGATTCGTGCTAGTTATGAATTGTACCTAAGATTTGATGGCATTAGTCGACTGCGAAGTTAGTTCTCAGTCGACTGAGAAATAGTCACACCTATTTTTTTTAATATATATATATATAAATCTTATGTTAAATTGGTTAAATTGACGACCTAGAAATACACGTAAGACTAGTAAACCGAAACGGAGGGAATACAAATTTTGGATTATAATGTCCCACTCTTTGGTTTTGACACTTTATTAGTATACGAAATATAGGGCACCAATTTCATGTACAATATGCCACGGGAGAAATTTCAGATGTTATAAAATAGGGCACCACACCTTGTGCCCTATATTTAAAATTGCAAGCATATAGGACATGAATATCATAAAACTCATATTTAAATGATTCTAAAACACAAATAAAATCTCAATTGTACTTATATTATATCACTATTACACAAATAGTTCATGATCAATTTTCACTCAAATCAACTCACAAATACGCAAGGTTCATCGCATACAACATACAATTCATCACATATAACATGGAGCTAGCGTCTTTGCTCGCCAAACCATGACCACCACTTCTCAATGAGATCCTTAGTTACGGAGATCATCATGGAAACCGGAATCGCGAATCTCTTGGCAGAAATAAATGATACTCCCTCATAATTACATTGCGTTCTAGGTTTAGTCAAAGTCAAAATTTATAAAGTTTAACTAAATTATTTAGGAAAAATTATAAGCATCTATAATGTAAAATCTATAATATTAGAATCGGATTTTATATTATGACATTTGGTATTATCTTTACTATTAAACGGCAATGCAACCGTGGTACGTCCGTCTCAAAACAGTCTCAAAACAGGCTCGCGTGTCGCGTCCGTCTCAAAACAGGCTCGCTCGATCTCAAAACAGGCTCGCTCCATGGTACTGAAACAACGTTTGGGCGATTTGGGCCTTTGGGTCTCGTACTGAAACAACGTTTGGGCCTTTGGGCCACGCCAACCCTCATTGAACAAATTTGGACCCTCACCGAACAAAAAAAAAAAAGGAAAGTCCAACGCCAATCCACAGAAATTTGGACGACCACGACTATGATACGTACTCTGCTACAATACGATTTCAGAAAGAAATTTGGACGACCACGAAATCAGGCCGCATAAATAAAACCATACTACCTCCACCGGAGATACAACTTCGCCCAGAAAAACACTTCCACAGTTCCACCGGAGATACAATTTCAACCAGAAAAACAATTTTCTGTCGCTACCATCTGACGATCTCACAGCGACGACTTCTGTCTGACGATCTCACACCTAGCCAAACATCTGTTGCTGCCGTCTTTGTGGCTGTCGTCTCGCTACAACTCCAACGTCTACCAACCAAGTTACGTTGTCGCTGCCGTCTCGTCGGAGAGTCCACCCATGCTACAACCAAGGTAAGCAAAACGAGAATTAATCAGCCAAGGTAAGCAAAACGAGAATTAACATTGCAAAGCATGATCTTCATGTAAAACAGTTCACAGCAAGAAAAAAATAATGACCGGATCAGGTTCAGTTAATCAGAAAAAATAATCGCTAAAGTTAAATCCAAATGTGGTCATGAATCTAATAAACAACTTCTTATACTAAGTACCTTCTGTCATTAGTTTCAACCTGATTTTAGTTGAATGCATATGTTTATTTTGAAAACTCTCAATGGCACACAGGTGCCTGTAATCAAATTCTTGCAAAGGTAGCACAGTTTACAGGCAGGCCACTATGCTGCATTCTGGAGAAAAGTTAGAGTTTCTATCTGCACTGTATTTAATCTGACATTAACATTGCATATCGGTTTGTCTTTCTAAAACGTACAGAGGCTCCTGGCGTGTGTACACGAGCTGAGGCTCCTGGCCTTCAAAGCACCTCACTTGTCCAGTTTGAAGAAATTGAGTATGGGATGTCTAACTTTTAGTTTTCCTATTTGCAGAAAATGGATAACAACATTATAGAAGATAAAAATCAAGCAAGACGTGAACGTGATAGAGCTAGAAGAAATAGTTTGACAACTGAGCAAAAGGAGAATATTAATGCATGTAGAAGAGCTAAACGAAATAGTTTGTCGGTTGAACAAAAGAATAAGATTAATGGACATAGAAGACTGGTCGAACAACGCACATCTACACAGAGATTAACTGAAGAGAAGAGGGCTAAACGCAGGGCAAACGCTGCGGCTAGGAGGAACACCCCGTGTCCTGAATCCATTGCGATGCCATGCCCAAAGATAAATCTAGGATCAAGCACACGCGGGTCACCCGCCAAGGAGGGAACTTCTTCACCTCCTGTGTCACCTTCATCGAGCACGCCGGAGTATACCATCGGGACCAATGGTAACACACAAATCTTCACTCCCTTTATTTATGCCATGGCAATTAAACCATCGTTCGTACCGGATCTAGAATTTCCATATTGTTGTACTTACCAGACCGATAATGGTGTAGGCGACATGGATGCATTCCTTAGTGGTATCATGGATGAGAATGCCATCCCTGATGATCTCATGGATGAGGAGTACTGTATGTATGCTCGTGAAGGTACTTATGCCATCCTTTCAATCGTCTGCTACGAGTCAATATGAAGATATTCATTGATGTGATATCCTATGCATGTAGGTTATGACGCTGATGACATACACCTCGACACACAAATGGACTCATCCAGTGCGGAATCTATCGATCCTTTTGACTTTGTGTACTCAAATCTCCCAACAAACACGCACATCCTGAAGCCAGAACCGGACTGCGAACATTGCCATGCCAAGAAGTTTGAGCGTGAGACCGACGGTTTCTGTTGTCGAAACGGAAATATCAAGCTAGCTGAATCGGAGCCTATCCCAGAGCTTATGAGGCTATGGTCTAGCGCGGATGCAGACTCTCGGCATTTTCGGGAGAGCATAAGATTCTTCAACGGCCACTTCTCATTCACAACTCTTGGTGTCAGCCTAGACAATAGCTGCACCAACATGAGGTCCGGGGTGTACACATTCCGGGCGCAAGGCAAATTATACCACAACATGCATTCGTTCGGACCAAACTCTCGCCCGGAACATCTACAACTCTACTTCTACGACGATGATCCCAGCCTGATCCATCGAAAGGAAGCCACCAAGGACCTGGACCAAGAGGTCGTTCGGAAGGTTGTGGACATACTAAGAGGAAACCCCTACTCTGAGAAGTTTAGGAGTTTGGGCGCCTACAAGGACAACCTCGAGAACTACCGTATAGAACTAAACACCGACAAGAAGCTAGACCAACGGAGATACAATTTACCGGTGTCGTCTGAGGTGGCTGCGATCTGGGTCGAGGGGAGTGACTTGGCAAATAGATTCAAGCGCAGCATTATCCTCTACGGTGACAACAATGAGAGGCATAGTATACAGGCCACACAAGGATGCTATGACCCGCTCTCGTACCCCCTCTTTTTCCCCAAGGGGGAGCTCGGATGGCATCCAAATCTCCCTAAACGTGATACGCCTTGGCATGTTGCGCAAAAGTCAAGAGAGGACCGTGACGACGAAGGTTTGGCTGTTCAAGACACTTCTACATTTTTTGTATATCCTCTTCGTATTTTGCCTAACCTTGTTTTTTTATGTCTTTCACACAGATGGAGGTGGCAATATATGCGTCTCCGTCAGAGATTACTACTGTTACCGACTACAGACGCGGCCGGCTATATTCAACCCCATACTACATGGTGGGCGCTTGTTCCAACAGTTTGCGGTCGACATGTACATAAAGATTGAGGGATGCAGGCTGAGTTGGTTCAGGGAGCACCAAACGGAGATACGTGCGGATCTATATAAAGGCATTGTTGATAGCATCACGGCCGGAGAGACTCGCGCAAGCGCTGTTGGCACAAGGATTGTTCTCCCATGGAAGTTCCAGGGGAGCTTCCGAGACATGAAGCGTAGACATATGGACGCCATGGCGTTGGTGCAGACGTACGGCAAGCCTGACATCTTCTTGACGATGACCTGCAACCCAAACTGGCACGAGATACAGGATGCACTATTTGCAGGACAAACCCCTCAAGACCGACCAGACATTGTGGTCCGAGTGTTTAGGGCCAAGCTCGAGATGATGAAAGAGATGCTGACCAAGAAGCATATTTTGGGTGTTGTGAAGGCCTACGTCTACGTGGTCGAGTTCCAGAAAAGGGGCCTCCCGCACGCCCATTTTTTGTTGATCATGGACTCAGAATATAAGCTCATTGTGCCAGAGCAGTACGACCGCGTCATATCCGCCGAGCTCCCGGACAAGAATAAGTACCCGGAGCTATACGCCATAGTCGTGAAGCATATGATGCATGGTCCATGCGGTGTCCTCAAGCCAAACAACGTGTGCATGCAAGATGGGTCGTGCAAGTGTAGGTACCTGCGGGCATTCAATGAAACCACCGTACAGGGGAAAGACTCATACCCCATTTATCGGAGACGGAAGGACGGTCGTTGTGCGAATGTCCGAGGCCAAATGCTAGACAACAGATGGGTTGTGCCTTATAACCCCTACCTCTTGCGGATGTTTGACTGCCACATCAACGTGGAGGTGTGCTCTAGCATAAAGGCCGTCAAGTACCTATATAAGTACGTATACAAGGGCCACGATCAGACTTCGTTCAATATCGAGAAGCCCGACGCCGATGGGAACATAGACGAGATCAAGAGATTCATTGACGCAAGGTGGGTTACTCCACCGGAGGCCATGTGGAGGATATTCGGCTTCAAGCTATGCGAGAACCACCCGTCGGTCCTACCACTTCCGCTTCATCTCGAAAATATGCAAATGGTCACGTTCAAAGCAGGAGACAACCTAAAGGACGTTGCTGCCAAAGAGACCCCATCCATGTTGACTGAGTATTTCGTTGCTAATCAGAAGCACGCATGGGCTCCGGATATTCTTTACAAAGATTTTCCGAGAAGCTTCACATGGCAAAACACAAAGTACTGGAAGAAAAGGGACAAGGGTCAACAAGTAGGCCGGATCGTGTCAGCCCATCCTGCTGAGGGGGATCGGTACTTTCTAAGGGTGCTTCTAAACCACGTACCAGGCTCAAGGTCCTTCGAAGATCTCAAAACAGTGGACGGTGTGCTATGTGATAACTTCCGTGAGGCCGCCGAGAGGAGGGGTCTCATCGAGGCCGACAACACGCTCGATGAGTGTCTTATCGAGTCAGAGCAGTTCGCCATGCCAGCCTCACTTAGGAGGCTCTTCGCAACGATCTTAGTATTCTGCGAGCCTGGAGATGTGCGTGGTCTTTGGGATAGGCACCTTGAGGCGATGTCCGATGACTACCAGCGCCAACACACATGCCCAAAAGCAGTGGAGCAGAAGGTGCTACTTGATATCAGGGGCATGCTGCAGTCCATGGGCAAAGACATAAATTCATTCCCTCTCCCAGACATCGACGAGACCTACGACAACACAGATGGAGAGGCCAGGGAGGTCATCGAGGAAACCAATATCCAGGTAGACAAGGAAGACACTTCTCTAGCGACCTCACTAAACCACGAGCAGAAGCTTGCCTATGACCAGATACTAGCGGCAGTTGATAGCGGAGATGGGGGCGTATTCTTCGTGGATGGCCCAGGAGGCACGGGGAAGACCTACCTTTATAGGGCACTGCTCGCTAGGGTTCGGAGTGAGAGAAAGATCGCGTTGGCCACAGCAACATCAGGAGTTGCCGCTTCCATCATGCCAGGAGGCAGGACAGCCCACTCGAGGTTTAAGATCCCACTAAACCTTGAAGAAGGAAAATCATGCAGCTTCACTAAGCAGAGTGGGACAGCCAAGCTCCTGAGGATGGCTTCACTCATACTATGGGACGAGGCAACCATGACAAAACGGCAGGCAATTGAGGCGTTGGACATAAGCATGCGCGACATCATGGAATGCCCAAACAGACCTTTCGGGGGCAAGACTATCGTGTTCGATGGGGACTTCAGGCAGGTGCTTCCTGTAGTGAGGAAAGGGTCACGGGGTCAGATAATCGACGCAAGTCTGCGGAGCTCAAACCTCTGGAAGGGCATGCGCCAGCTAAGGCTTGTCAAGAACATGAGGGCGCAAAGCGACGAGTGGTTCGCAGATTACCTCCTAAGGGTAGGTAACGGCACCGAGGAAGCGACGAGGACGGAAACATCTGGCTTCCGGAAGATATATGTGTCTCGTCTACAGGCGACAGCGCAGCCGATATCAAGAAGCTGATCAACCATGTGTTCCCTGCCCTAGAACACAACATGGACAATCCTAATTACATGACTTCTCGAGCTATCCTCTCAACAAGGAATAACAACGTCGATGGAATAAACATGCACATGATTGAGCGTTTCCAGGGCGAGGAGAGGATCTACTATAGCTTCGATAGTGCGGAGGACGATCCGCACGGCTACTATCCTCAAGAGTTCCTGAATGACCTAAATCCTAATGGGCTTCCCCCGCATGAGCTTAAATTGAAGATAAATTGCCCCGTTATACTGTTGAGGAACCTTGACCCAGCTAATGGGCTATGTAATGGCACGAGGCTTGTGGTCCGTGGGTTCCAGAATAACGCCATCGACGCAGAGATCGTCGTGGGGCAGCACGCAGGGGAGAGGGTATTTCTTCCTCGGATACCTCTATGCCCATCCGACAATGACATGTTCCCGTTCAGATTCAAGAGGAAGCAGTTCCCCATCAGGCTCAGTTTTGCCATGACAATCAACAAGGCACAAGGGCAGACCATCCCGACCGTGGGCGTGTACCTACCGGAGCCGGTATTCTCTCATGGCCAGCTGTACGTCGCGTTGTCCAGAGCCACCGCGAAAAGCAACATCAAGATCCTCGCCATCAAGGACAAGACCAACAATTCAAAGAAAAGAAAAAGAACCGAGTCCTTAGTAACGAGCACGCTAAATATAGTTTACAAGGATGTCCTTAACACTTGAATTTGATGGACCAGATTTCAGCATATTCCTTCATGATGATTATATCTTCAAAATGTAATGGGTGCTAACATATTTGAATTTTAATTAAATGGATATTTTATGTGCATTTTATGTTTACACCTGAGATATTTGTGATGACATAAAAAAATTAAAGAGTAGACCATTTAACTAACACGTAGCATTTTAAAATCACAGCCTATTATTTTCTTCTTGATGGAGGCAACGACAACAAGAACAGGAATAACAATATAAACCGTAGACCTTCCATGTACTTCAATATAAGACAATGGGCAGAAAAAAAGCTAATACAGATTAGATTATTTTTTATTCTTCAGCTATAATGCATACCTCGCGTCAAAAATCAGCATTGCAGTTCCATCATCACATACATAACAACAGACTGTGTTCACAGGATACAGGTCAATAAAGACACCACTGTACTTGGACCTGGAGAGGAAGTGTAAAGAGCTTAGTCTGTATGAATTGCATAGTGCATTTGCCTATTTCATGCCCAGGAACAAAGGGTAATAATTTAGCAAATATGTGTTCAGAGAGAGCCTTCATCATTCAGGATAATAACTAATGAAAATCAAGAAGTATCAGTCGAAAATTGAATGATTAAATAATCAAATACTAGATATCTCACCATAAAACAGGTATATAAGCTCCTTATTCGAACTCAACAGATGATATTTTCACAACAGATGATATAAAAGCTTGCGCACTGTTTTGCCCAACATCCTTCTCTGAGATGAAGAAGTTGCTTCATAAGTCCCACGACTACACATTACCATCATGTGCAAAGTTACGGATTTATCACCCGCAAGGAAAAGGTTCTTTGCTGCAATATATGGACATTAAATTGTAAGCCCAAATGCAATACATGGATATTAAGTAAACTACTACTAATGATTTGGCTACCACAAAGCTACTTCAAATCTCACACTAGAATTTAAACAGTACCACTGCATCCATCATATATTCTGATGAAACAAGACAAAGATAATAAAATCTAGACAATCGTAAGAAAAGAATAAATTCTAGGAGGGCCAAAGACTCATATAATAAAATCAATCCACCAAGATAAGCATATAACTTAGTCTGAGCGATCAAACTATGAACATAACTAGCAGAGGCAGAGCTGAGCCAAGAGTTCAGTATCCACAACACCAACCTATGATCAACTCTTTTTTATAGCTCAACCGAGGATTAACTTGTGTACATGTAATAGCATAAAGGACATCCATCGTTCTGTATGCTGTATCCAGTACCCGACGCATTGTTGTCCATGGTATAAGTTGAGAATTGAACTTATGAAAGAAAATAAAGAAAGGGAACAGAGCGGATGTTACCGATCTCGGCACCGAGGCCCTGGTGTCCGGAGACGAGGACGTTGGGGGCAAAGCTCGAGGAGCTCCAGGGCGGTGAAGTAGGAGATCCGCGGTGGTGCCGGTTTAGCGCCCTCGCTCCGTCCGCCCCCGCCGTGTCCACCAGCAGTACCATCGTGCCCCGCGCTCTGGTGCTCCCGCGTCAAGGAGGTGAAGGGATGGAGCTGGGGCCGGGGTGTGGGGAAGAGCGTGGAGGTGAGGAGGTCGTGCGTCACGGCGAGAAGCTCGAACTCCGTCATCTGGTGGATTTTGAGCCAAGTCGCGGGCGTCGGCCAGGCCGGGTCCGCCGAAACCTGAACGGAGAAGCAAGGCGGGGTTAGTCGGCACCACCATCTTGGTGGGGATTTCAGGGCCATAGAGGTGATGCGGCTCCGTGGGGAAGAAGGAGGTTAGTCACCTGTGGAGAAGAAAGGAGAAAATCAGTGACCGATACAGAGTGAGTGAATCCTGTGAAATGTATCCATACCTCTGCCTATGCGCCTTTTTTTTTGCAGGTGAGAGATAAATATGTAGACTCTTTTGGAGTAGAACATTTTGACTGCAAGAAAATTTGTGCAACATTTTGACTGCAAGAAAATTTGTGCAACATTTTGACTGCATTCAGTGGCGTAATTTTTGTTGAGGTTTGTAGATTTAGACAATACCATGTGTATAGGATGCAGAATTCATGATTTATTAAATTTTCATGACTTTATTTTCATGTACCAATAAAAAAACATTCAAGTTTCTTTAAAATGTACACTTCAGTGAAAAGAAAACAAAACGGATTATACACTATCAGAACAATTACTGTTCATCTTTCTATATATTTCTATATGACCAACAGAATGAAAAATACATAGTCCCAGCACTTTGAAAAAAACTAAGCAACGACACGATGTTGTTTCAAAATATTAAAAGAAAATATAGATATATAATCGAAGCCGTAGCAACGCACGGGCATTCAACTAGTCAATGTTAATATTTTTTCTTATATTTCTTGGTCAAACTTAACAAAGTATGATTTGGACTAAATCCAGAACATGAAGTAAATAAAAATGGAGGGAGTACAATGGAGACTCCGCAAAATAGTTGAGCATCAATTGGTTATGTCCCTCAACCCTAGCCCTCCGCAACCTCCCAGCGTGGCAGCGTTAGGAGGTTGAGTCAGCTGAAGGGCAAAGGAACAAGGCCTGTGGGAGCCTCAATAGCGTCAATGGAGCATCGTGATCGCAGGCGGTCAGTGGCACCCATCGATCATGTTAGATGCGCCCGCGCGACACCTACCAATTACCAAATTGACGTTGTCGGCGTGGCGTGACACTGTTATCACCAGAATTTAACCGGACCAGAGGTGGGCCGTGAGTAAGATGGGCTTGGAGAATATACACGGAAAATATACATGAATCGGCCTTGTACAAGAAGTTTGGGCTAGTTTGCCCGTGTATCTGTAAATATAGTAGGATACGTGTCGGTTAGGATTAAAGGAGTTTAGCTCGTGCACGGTTGGGATTATTCGCACGTTAGAGAGTCTACGGACTATAAATATGTATCTAGGGTTATTGAGAAGGAAGACAACCACGTTCACAACAAATCAATCTAGGCGCATCGCCACCCCTTGTTTTCGAGGGTTTCTTCCGGGTAAGCATCATGTTGCCTCGCGATCTAGGCAGTATCAAGTTTATTCGTTGTTCATGCGTTGCTCGTGCTGAAGCCTTGTTGATGGCGAGCAACGTAGTTATCGTAGATGTGTTAGGGTTAGCATTGTTTTACCTTTATACATGCTTTTATACATGCTATCCCTAGACATCTAGCCACCCTTGCGCCGATCTGAGGTGCAAGGGTGGCACCTTGCTTAGTCATTATTTAGTAGATTCGATCCGTTACGATTGCTTCTTGTTCTTCAAGGATTAGTTTAATATCTACATAGTTAGGCCTTGCAAACGGGTTGAAGGATCCAGTAGTACGTAGGGTGTAGTTTGCTAGCCCTAGGGAAGATGTTCCGGGAATCAACTCCGTGTTGGTTTTTAGGCCTTGTCTAGGGCTGGTTTATGATCATCTTGCGTAGCTGCTAGGCTCAATTACGTGTAGGACGTTCCGATTATGTGGTGAAAACCCTAAATCGTCGTAGGTCGTTTTAACTTAGTATTGATCAAGCAGGACCACCATGTTATCGTAGATCTCATACGAATCATGGGTGGATCGGCTCCTTGAGCCGATTCACAGGACAACCTGAGAGCCGATCGAGGCTCGTATTTAATGTTTACGTGTATGCCATGCAGGAAACTAAGCGAAGCAATCCATCACCTTCCTGACCAAGTATAGGTCAGGTGGCACGCCCTTGCACCAGCATCGGACGTGCGTGCCGGAGCTTTGCGGGCCGTCGCTCGAGGGACCAGGGCCAACCGCAGTTCTGGGAGCCTCCCGGCTCTACGTGTTGCCCGTCGCTACTCGCCGGTGGGTTTCGGACGCCAACACATTCTGGCACGCCCGGTGGGACAGTCTTCGACATCAACTGCATCGCCATCTGCATTTGAGATGGCGGAAGATCCAGTCACGTACGAAGATCTAACGGAGGAGCTCAAGAAGAAGTATGACGATGTCAAAGCTCTCTTCGAAGCCGACCTCATCGGCTCTTTCCAGAGGACCCGCTCACACGGCATCAGGTGGAAAGGGTTCTCACCGGAATGCGCACTCGATGGAGTGGATCTGTCTACTCCTTCAGAAGAACGCACCAGGTCTCTGCGTCAGGAAGTTAATCACATGGTAGCTCATTCGCTACACCGCCATTCTGAGAGCCTGGTGAACGCCTTGGAGCGTGTCGCGCTTCGCGTGGTCCAGGAAATCATGAAGCATCAGTACTCTCCATCAGGACCTGCTCTAGGGACTCACCAAGGAGAAATACCACTCCAGACCCGACCACAGCTGCCATTCGCGCTGGCAGCACCAGAAGTGCCGAGTTCACCGGCATTCGTCGTCCACAAGATCGGTGGCGATCCTAGTGATTACCAGTTCTTGTATGAGGCGCCTAAGGAGATCCCGCACGGATACACGTGCACATATGTGCCAGACTGCAGTAACTGGGCACTCACGAACCAGACTGCAACAGCAGGGATTTCTGAAACAGCAGGAGTGGCTTCTGGATCAGATCTTGAGAAGCAGGCGTGGCTAGCTAAGTATGCCACTCCAACAAACCTTCAAAGCTCAACTCCTGCAGCTGGCTCAGATCTGGAGAAGCAAGCGTGGCTAGCTAAGTATGCCACTCCAGCGAATCTTCAAAGCTCGACTCCTGCAGCTAACACCGCGGATCAGATCAGTGCAATCTTGAGAGACCAGTTCGGCATGGTGCCGAAAAGGAGGGCAATCGGCTATTTCAAGCCGTATCCCAATGAGTACGATTTGATCCCACTACCACCCAAATATCGGCTCCCTGAATTCTCCAAGTTTAGCGGGTCGGAAGGCTCCAGTTCAATCGAGCATGTGAGCCGATATTTGGCGCAGTTGGGCACGATCTCAGCATCAGACCCATTACGTGTGAGGTTTTTCGCACAGTCCCTCACAGGATCGGCTTTCGGGTGGTACACCTCGCTGCCACCAGATTCAATCCGGACTTGGAAGCAGATGGAAGAGCAGTTCCACATGCAGTATCACTCAGAGGCTTCCGAGGCTGGCATTGCCGATCTAGCCCAAGTACGACAGAAGCGCGGAGAAACAGTGTCAGAATACATCCAGCGCTTCAGGACCATCAGGAACCGATGCTATTCGACTCGTTTGACTGAAAAAGAAGCAGTCGAGCTGGCGGTGGTGGGTCTTGCATCGCCGATCAAGGATATGGCTTCCCAAGCAGAGTACGCTTCACTGGCGCATATGGTTCAGAAACTGTCATTATATGAACAGCGCCACCCAGAGTTGTACCAGGACAAGTTCAAGCGCGTAGTAGTCCTGGTTGAGACAGAGGAACGTGACGGCTCTGCTGGAGATCAGGAGGTAGCAGTAGCTGAATGGGCTCGGGGGGCAAGCCCCGTGTCCTGCAAGTGGGTTAAGCCACAAGGTCCTCCAAGAGGGTTTGACTTCGACGTAAGTAAAGCTGAGCAGATTTTTGACCTCTTACTCAAGGAGAAGCAGCTGAAGTTACCCGAAGGCCATAAAATCCCTACGGCGCAAGAGCTGAACGAAAAGCCATATTGCAAGTGGCATAACACGTTCACCCATACCACCAACGACTGCAGGGTGTGGCGTCAGCAGATCCAAATGGCGATAGAACAAGGGCGTCTAATTTTCAGCCAGTACGCCATGAAAGTCGACACGCACCCCTTTCCCGCCGTTAACATGGTGGAGTGCACTTACCCCGGGAGGTGTGATACGTCTCCAACGTATCTATAATTTCTGATGTTCCATGCTTGTTTTATGACAATACCAACATGTTTTGTTCACACTTTATATCATTTTTATGCGTTTTCCGGAACTAACCTATTGACGAGATGCCGAAAGGCCAGTTGTTGTTTTCTGCTGTTTTTGGTTTCAGAAATCCTAGTAAGGAAATATTTTCGGAATCGGACGAAATCAACACCGAAAGTCTTAGAATTCCCGGAAGCTTCCGGAACACCGAAGGAGAGTCGGAGGCGGGCAGCAGGGGGCCCACACCATAAGGCGGCGCGGGTGGCCCCCTGGGCGCGCCAGCCTATGGTGTGGGGGCCCCAGCCGCCTCCTTGCGCCGCCTCTCCGCCTATATAATCGTCCCTGACCTAAAAACCTCGACAAGTTCGACGGAAACAGAGAAAACCATCCAGAGCCGCCGCCATCGCGAAAGTCCAATTCGGGGGACAGAAGTCGCTATTCCGGCACCCTGCCGGGACGGGGAATTGCCCCCGGAGCCATCTCCACCGCCGTCTTCACCGCCATCTTCACCGCCATCGCTGCCTCCATGATGAGGAGGGAGTAATCCACCCCCGAGGCTGAGGGCTCCGCTGTAGCTATGTGGTTCATCTCTCTCCCATGTACCTCAATACAATAATCTCATGAGCTGCTTTACATGATTGAGATTCATATGTGTTTTGTATCACAATTTATCTATGTGCTACTCTAGTGATGTTATTAAAGTAGTTTTATTCCTCCTACACGGTGTAATGGTGACAGTGTGTGCATCCGTGTTAGTACTTGGTTTATGCTATGATTATGATCTCTTGTAGATTATGAAGTTAACTATTGCTATGATGGTATTGATGTGATCTATTCCTCCTACATAGTGTGAAGGTGACAGTGTGCTTGCTATGTTAGTACTTGGTTTAGTCATATTGATCTTTCTTACACTCTAAGGTTATTTACATATGAACATTGAATTGTGGAGCTTGTTAACTCCGGCATTGAGGGTTCGTGTAATCCTACGCAATGTGTTCATCATCCAACAAAAGAGTGTAGAGTATGCATTTATCTATTCTGTTATGTGATCAAAGTTGAGAGTGTCCACTAGTGAAAGTCTGATCCCTAGGCCTTGTTCCTAAATACTGCTATCGCTACTTGTTTACTGTTTTACTGTGTTACTACTGCTGCGTTACTACTGCTTGTTTACTGCCCTGGGCAAAGCACTTTTCTGGTGCCGTTGCCACTGCTCATATATATTCATACCACCTGTATTTCACTATCTCTTCGCCGAACTAGTGCACCTATTAGGTGTGTTGGGGACACAAGAGACTTCTTGCTTTGTGGTTGCAGGGTTGCATGAGAGGGATATCTTTGACCTCTTCCTCCCTGAGTTCGATAAACCTTGGGTGATCCACTTAAGGGAAAACTTGCTGCTGTTCTACAAACCTCTGCTCTTGGAGGCCCAACACTGTCTACAGGAAAAGGAGGGGGCGTAGACATCAAGCTATTTTCTGGCGCCGTTGCCGGGGAGGAAAGGTAAAAGGTACTCACACTCCGGACCTCGGCTACCAAGCTATTTTCCGGCGCCGTTGTAAGTACTCAAAGCTATTTCCTTTAGATCCTGCAATTGCAACTTTTTGTTTCTTGTTTACACTAGTTAGGCACAATGGAAAACAACAAAAAAATTGGTGAGCTTTTTAGTCTTTTTCCTGATTTAGAATTGTTTGATGCGAAAATTAAAAAACCTATGGAACCTTATTTGCATGCTAGTAGCGATGTTATTAGTATGAATGCAATTACTGCTAATGCTATGGAGAAGTCTAAGCTTGGGGAAGCTAGTTTTTGTGATCTTTTTAGCTTCCCATCTTTAGGGGAGAAAATTTGCTCTGATAATACCTTATCTCCCATATGCAATAACTCTAATGATGCTTCTGATATTTTAAATCCACCTGCTGAAAGTATTCCATATAAAATACCTATGAAAATTATTGAACGTGTTATGGACAACCACTATAAAGGGGATGGAACTGTCCATCCTAGAGATCATTTACTGTTTTTGCACGAATTATGCGGGTTATTCAAGTGTGCAGGTATCTCTATGGATGAAGTGAAGAAGAAGCTATTCTCTGTTTCGCTGTCTGGTAAAGCGGCGCATTGGTATAAATTGTTGGAGAATAGACATTCTCTTGGTTGGGAGGAAATTGCATCTCTCTTTTATTCTAAATTTTATCCTCCTCATGAAGTGCATATTGATAGGAATTATATTTATAACTTTTATCCTCGTGATGGAGAGAGTATTTCTCAAGCGTGGGGGAGACTGAAGTCACTAATGCTCAAATGTCCCATTCATGAGCTCCCCCGTAATGTTATTGTTAATAATTTTTATGCGAGGCTTTCAGGACAACACAAGGACTATCTGGACGCGTGTTCGGAGGGATCTTTCACAAGCAAGGAGGTTGAAGATAGGTGGGATCTTCTTGATCGGATTGAGGACAACGCTGAAGGATGGGAGAACGACAAAGGTAAAGAGTCAGGTATAAATTATGATTATGAATGCATTGAAGCTTTTATGGATACCGATAAATTTCGAAATATGAGTGCTACTTATGGTCTTGACTCTCAAGTTGCTGCAAATCTTTATAAAGCCTTTGCTTCTCAATTTGAATTGCCTAAAAAGAATTTTGATAAGTATCATGAAGCTTTTAAAGAGGCTTGCATGAAGAATGAAATTGTTGTTAATTATTGCAATAAGCATGCTCAAACTCCTAAGAATGCTATTTCCTATAAGCATGTTAATTTTTGTGGAATGCATAGACCTTGTGGAATTAATCAAATCAAAGATGAATATTGTATCCATCATACTACTAAAAAAACTAGAAAGTGGCTTAGGGCTCTAGATGATCTTGGTAAAAAAGTTTGTGCCCTCTATCCTTTTATTTGTGAAGATTGCCATGAAGTGGGTCATTTTAATTTTCAATGCTCCTCCAATGATAATTTGAACCCAATGAGTGCTGCAAATTTGTATTGTGATGGTGAAATTACTCCTAATCAGCATGATGAACTTACTTTATTTTTGGGGTGTGAAGAACTGTCGAGAAAAATCTCTTTGTTACATATGAGTGATCTTGATATTGATGATGTCCTGCATGGGTGTTTTTCTTATTGCATTGATAATAGCCATACAAATACTTACATACAAAATATTTTAGAAGATGACACCTTGCCAAAATATGATAGGACCGCTGTGTGTTTTCAACTAATTAATGAAAAGGAGGGATCCTCCCAAGTTTCTTCTATTGTTTCTGAAAGTAAATCAGGTTATGCGGACAAGCTACCCTTCAAGCCTCTTCCTCCTAAAGAAGGGAACGAGGAGAAGGAAGAGAAGAAGAAGAAGAAGGGAACGAAGAAGAAGAAGAAGAAGAAGAAGAAGAAGGAGAATAAAAAGAAAGAGGTAACGGCGTATCCCCGCGTGAATGAGATAACGCTAGGTAACCGTAAGTATGTTGCTCCTAATGATTATTGTGATAATGAATCTGAATACGATGATCTTCCTATGCTCCCTACATACATTAGTGATCATGATTTGAATGAGCATACTACTTTTGATATTGCAAATCTCTGGGAAACTAATTCTGAAGATGAAAATAATTGCCATAGTGTCAGTGCTATCCATGCTTCCTCCCATAATGATATAGAAAGCTCTAAGCTTGGGGAAGAGGTGTTTGAAAATCCTTTTGCTACTGATCATTATGTGTTTGATACATCTCCTTCTAATAACAATGATGGTATGGTCATAGATAAACCGACTGTGAAAGATAACTATTCTATTTCTTATGATGACACTGTGCCCCCGATCTTTGATGATTATTATAAAGAATGCTATGATATAGGTTATAATTATCCTTATGAAACTTGTCATAGTCATGATTGGATTACCAAAAACAATTCTTTTAATATGCAACTTGTTTACCATGTTCAAATTCTTGATAATAATCTTGCTCCAATTACTATTAATGAGAATAACTCTTCTTATGCCAAAATTAATGATACTTCTATGCATATGAACCATGATAAAAATGTTTTGAGTAATGGGTATATTGTGGATTTCATCAATGATGCTACTGAAAGTTATTATGAGAGAGGGAAATATGGTTGTATGCATCTTAATAATATTAAGTTTCCCCTCTTTATGTCGAGAATCTTGAAGTTACTCGTGTTTTATCCTCTTATGCTTGTCACTTTATTCTTCATGAATTCATTTGTGTACAAGATTCCTCTTCATAGGAAGCATGTTAGACTTAAATTTGTTTTGAATTTGCCTCTTAAAGCTCTCTTTTGCTTCGAATACTATTTCCTGCGAGTGGATCATTAAAACTGCTGAGTCCATCTTAATGGCTATAAAGAAAGAACTTCTTGGGAGATAACCCATGTGTTATTTTGCTACAGTGTTTTGTTTTATATTTGTGTCTTGGAAGTTGTTTACTACTGTAGCAACCTCTCCTTATCTTAGTTTTGTGTTTTGTTGTGCCAAGTGAAGCCTCTAATCGAAGGTTGATACTAGATTTGGATTTCTGCGCAGAAACAGATTTCTATCTGTCACGAATCTGGGCTGTTTTCTCTGTAAGTAACTCAGAAAAATATGCCAATTTACGTGCGTGTTCCTCAGATATGTACGCAACTTTAATTAGTTTTGAGTTTTCTGATCTGAGCAACAGAAGTATTTATTAAAAATTCGTCTTTACGGACTGTTCTGTTTTGACAGATTCTGCCTTTTATTTTGCATTGCTTCTTTCGCTGTGTTGGGTGGATTTCTTTGTTCCATTACCTTCCAGTAGCTTTGAGCAATGTCCAGAAGTGTTAAGAATGATTGTGTCACCTCTGAACATGTGAGTTTTTGATTATGTACTAACCCCTCTAATGAAGTTTATGAGAAGTTTGGTGTGAAGGAAGTTTTCAAGGGTCAAGAGAGGAGGATGATATACTATGATCAAGAAGAGTGAAAGCTCTAAGCTTGGGGATGCCCCGGTGGTTCACCCCTGCATATATCAAGAAGACTCAAGCATCTAAGCTTGGGGATGCCCAAGGCATCCCCTTCTTCATCGACAAATTATCAGGTTCCTTCTCTTGAAACTATATTTTTATTCGGTCACATCTTATGTGCTTTTCTTGGAGCGTCAGTATGTTTCTTGTTTTTGTTTTTGTTGAATAAATGCTTGTGTGGGAGAGAGACACGCTCCGCTGGTTCGTATGAACACATGTGTTCTTAGCTTTTAATTTTCATGGCGAAGGTTGAAACTGCTTCGTTAATTGTTATATGGTTGGAAACTGAAAATGCTACATGTAGTAATTGGTATGATGTCTTGAATAACTTGGTAATTGGCAATTGTTGTGCTCTTGTTTAAGCTCTTGCATCATATACTTTGCACCTATTAGTGAAGAAATACATAGAGCTTGTTAAAATTTGGTTTGCATGAGTGGTTTCTCTAGAGTCTAGATATTTTCTAGTGAGGTGTTTGAACAACAAGGAAGACGATGTATAGTCTTATAATGCTTGTAATATGTCTTTTATGTGAGTTTTGCTGTACTAGTTCGTGCTTGTGTTTGCTTCAAACAACCTTGCTAGCCTAAACCTTGTATCGAGAGGGAATACTTCTCATGCATCCAAATCCTTGATCCAAACAACACTATGCCATTTGTGTCCACCATACCTACCTACTACATGGTATTTCCTGCCATTCCAAAGTAAATTGCTTGAGTGCTACCTTTAAACAATTCAAAATTTATCACCTCTGATTTGTGTCAATGTTTTATAGCTCATGAGGAAGTATGTGGTGTTTATCTTTCAATCTTGTTGGGCAACTTTCACCAATGGACTAGTGGCTTCATCCGCTTATCCAATAATTTTGCAAAAAGAGCTGGCAATGGGATTCCCAGTCCCAAATTAATTAACAAAAATAGACACTCCTCCATGGTATGTGATTGTTGGACGGCACCCGAAGGATTCGGTTAGCCATGGCTTGTGTAAGCAAAGGTTGGGAGGAGTGTCATCATAATAAAACCAAAATAAAAAGGCACTCCTTCATGGTATGAGATTGTTGGCAGGCACCCGAGGATTCGGTTAGCCATGGTTTGTGAAAGAAAGGTTGGAAGGAGTGCCACCCAAAATAAAATAAAATGGGAGCCGCTCTTTGAAGGTTTGTCTGGCAAGGGGGTTAGAGTACCCGCTACCATTCGTTGACAATAACATACACCTCTCAAAACTTTATTTTTATGCTCTCTTTATGTTTTCAAAATAAAAGCTCTAGCACAAATATAGCAATCGATGCTTTCCTCTTTGAAGGACCATTCTTTTACTTTTTATGTTGAGTCAGTTCACCTATTTCTCTCCACCTCAAGAAGCAAACACTTGTGTTAACTGTGCATTGATTCCTACATATTTGCATATTGCACTTATTATATTACTCTATGTTGACAATATCCATGAGATATACATGTTACAAGTTGAAAGCAACCACTGAAACTTAATCTTCTATTGTGTTGCTTCAATGTCCTTACTAAGAATTTATTGCTTTATGAGTTAACCCTTATGCAAGACTTATTGATGCTTGTCTTAAAAGTACTATTAATGAAAAGTCTTTGCTATATGATTCAATTGTTTACTCATTGCATTTACATTGTTTCGAATCGCTGCATTCTCTCATATGCTTTACAATAGTATGATTAAGATTATGTTGGTAGCATGTCACCTCAGAAATTATCTTTTATCGTTTACCTACTCGAGGACGAGTAGGAACTAAGCTTGGGGATGCTGATACGTCTCCAACGTATCTATAATTTCTGATGTTCCATGCTTGTTTTATGACAATACCAACATGTTTTGTTCACACTTTATATCATTTTTATGCGTTTTCCGGAACTAACCTATTGACGAGATGCCGAAAGGCCGATTCTTTGTTTTCTGCTGTTTTTGGTTTCAGAAATCCTAGTAAGGAAATATTTTCGGAATCGGACGAAATCAACACCGAAAGTCTTAGAATTCCCGGAAGCTTCCGGAACACCGAAGGAGAGTCGGAGGCGGGCAGCAGGGGGCCCACACCATAAGGCGGCGCGGGTGGCCCCCTGGGCGCGCCAGCCTATGGTGTGGGGGCCCCAGCCGCCTCCTTGCGCCGCCTCTCCGCCTATATAATCGTCCCTGACCTAAAAACCTCGACAAGTTCGACGGAAACAGAGAAAACCATCCAGAGCCGCCGCCATCACGAAAGTCCAATTCGGGGGACAGAAGTCGCTGTTCCGGCACCTTGCCGGGACGGGGAATTGCCCCCGGAGCCATCTCCACCGCCGTCTTCACCGCCATCTTCACCGCCATCGCTGCCTCCATGATGAGGAGGGAGTAATCCACCCCCGAGGCTGAGGGCTCCGCTGTAGCTATGTGGTTCATCTCTCTCCCATGTACCTCAATACAATAATCTCATGAGCTGCTTTACATGATTGAGATTCATATGTGTTTTGTATCACAATTTATCTACGTGCTACTCTAGTGATGTTATTAAAGTAGTTTTATTCCTCCTACACGGTGTAATGGTGACAGTGTGTGCATCCGTGTTAGTACTTGGTTTATGCTATGATTATGATCTCTTGTAGATTATGAAGTTAACTATTGCTATGATGGTATTGATGTGATCTATTCCTCCTACATAGTGTGAAGGTGACAGTGTGCTTGCTATGTTAGTACTTGGTTTAGTCATATTGATCTTTCTTACACTCTAAGGTTATTTACATATGAACATTGAATTGTGGAGCTTGTTAACTCCGGCATTGAGGGTTCGTGTAATCCTACGCAATGTGTTCATCATCCAACAAAAGAGTGTAGAGTATACATTTATCTATTCTGTTATGTGATCAAAGTTGAGAGTGTCCACTAGTGAAAGTCTGATCCCTAGGCCTTGTTCCTAAATACTGCTATCGCTATTTGTTTACTGTTTTACTGTGTTACTACTGCTGCATTACTACTGCTTGTTTACTGTCCTGGGCAAAGCACTTTTCTGGTGCCGTTGCCACTGCTCATATATATTCATACCACCTGTATTTCACTATCTCTTCGCCGAACTAGTGCACCTATTAGGTGTGTTGGGGACACAAGAGACTTCTTGCTTTGTGGTTGCAGGGTTGCATGAGAGGGATATCTTTGACCTCTTCCTCCCTGAGTTCGATAAACCTTGGGTGATCCACTTAAGGGAAAACTTGCTGCTGTTCTACAAACCTCTGCTCTTGGAGGCCCAACACTGTCTACAGGAAAAGGAGGGGGCGTAGACATCAAGGTGCCAGCCAGGTTTCTCGTTCAGTATTAACATGGTCGGGCCCGTGCACCACCCTGGTAAGGACAGAGACGAGGGCAGCCGCTCTCGTGACAAGGACAAGGAGGAGGCTGTTCCCCGCGACCGGCCCCGACACGATGGCAAGCGCTACATCACAGAGGGAGAAGTGAAGAATGTGCGATACCAGCGACCTCTCTCTGATCATCTCCTCAACAAATATGAGCGTCAGTACGACCAACGCCAGCGATACAACGACGACGACGAAAGAGATCGTTGGTCTAACAGGGACAACAGGAGATATCGTCGGCATGATCAAGACGATGAAAGATATGAGCGCCATGCCAAGGAAAATTCGAGAGAGCAGGACGACGTGGACAGGCACTGGGATTGTCCCTTCTTCAAACACTACTGGGATTCAGGAATGAGCCGATTGCCCACAATCGGCAACTGCCCAGAATGTAGACAGAGGAAGAAGGGCACAGGAGACGTGTCAGTGTTCAAGCATCTAGGACCTCTCCCATCTCGGAACAAGCAAGCTGAGTCCTCTCGGGTGGAAGATCTCGAGGAGTTAGAAGACGAAGAAGAAGAAGAAGAAGATAAATACCACCGTCCAAGGTGGTGCCCTGATGGACTCAGCCACTCCCAAAAGCGTAGGGTTCAGCGACAACGTTGCTTGGAGGAAGCCGAAAGGTTATACCTGCATACGTTGAGGAAAGCGCGGCCTGATCTAGCCGCGAAAATTCAGCGAACTCTGGACGAAGAGGGTCGGCCACAGAAGAAAGAGTGGCGCCCCAAACAAAAGAAAGCCGATGATGAGACATCGGCTGGCACAAACATGGTGTTCATCCTTCCAGCGGAGTTTTGTGCTCCTGGAACAGAGGAGGCACCTGTGGCACAACTTGACTGCGGCCCACGACCAGTTATCTTTGAGAAGCCATGAGAAAGAAGTTACAGACACCTGAAGGCCCTGTACTTACGAGGTTATATCAATGGGCAACCTGTCAACAAGATGCTGGTTGACACCGGAGCGGCAGTCAACATCATGCCATACTCCATGCTACGTCGTCTGGGACGCTCTAGCTCGGATCTGATCAAGACCAACGTCACATTGAGCGATTTCAATGGCCAAGCATCAGAAACACAAGGTGTTCTGAACGTGGATCTGACCGTAGGAAGGAAAACCATCCCTACGATGTTCTTCATTGTCGATAGCAAGAGCACCTACGCTGTCCTGCTAGGGAGGGATTGGATCCATGCCAACTGCTGCATTCCATCCACGATGCATCAATGCTTAATACAGTGGGATGGAGATGAAGTAGAGATCGTCCACGCAGATGATTCAGCCGAGATCTCAACGGCTAGCATGAACATTTGGGAGACGGCAGGCCAAGAGCCACTCTCCGGAATCACTTTGGACGACTGTGAGCGCATCGACGTGACAAAAAACGGGGTGAGGCTGCTCTTATCCACCGGCCTGACTGTGTAACAAGAGCAAAGACTATGGACGTATGTGGCAAGGCCGATCCCTGCGGTCGGCCCCAAAAAATAACAAGTGATGATCTTGTCTCAAGCATGTCACGTAGTCATGATAAAGCACGAACAGGATGTAAACCTTCATTGAGCAATGCAATCAAAATGGGGGCCGATTCCAGCAATCGGCCCATATTATCCTCGCCATACGTTTTGCCTGTGTTGAGCATCGATCTGACAGGAGACGGAAAGCTAGGGTATGGGTTTACATCGGCTGATGAGCTAGAAGAAGTCGACATTGGTCCTGGGGATAAGCCACGACCAACTTTTATCAGCAAAAAGTTAGATCCACATCTCAGGAGCCAGATGATAGCTCTGTTGAAAGAATACCCAGATTGCTTTGCATGGGATTACACAGAGATGCCTGGGTTAGACAGGAGCATTATTGAGCATCGGCTCCCGCTCAAGAAAGGATTTCGGCCATTCCAACAACGTGCACGTCAGATGAAGGCCGAAATTCTCGAAGAAGTCAAGAAAGAGATCGAGAAAATGTTGGCCGCCGGGTTCATCAGGCCATGTAGGTATGCTGAATGGATTTCCAGTATAGTACCTGTAGAGAAAAAGGACGGCCGATGGTGTGTGGCCATAGATTTCCCAGATCTCAACAGAGCCACTCCGAAGGATGAATATCCAATGCCCGTGGCAGAAACATTGATCAATGCAGCTGCTGGCCACAAGGTGTTAAGTTTCATGGATGGCAATGCCGGCTACAACCAAATTTTCATGGCTCCAGAAGATATACACAAGACTGCATTCAGAGTACCAGGATCAGTAGGCTTGTTTGAATATGTGGTCATGACTTTTGGGCTGAAGAATGCTGGTGCAACATACCAACGGGCCATGAATTACATTTTTCACGATCTGATCGGCAAGTTGGTGGAAATTTACATCGATGATGTGGTGGTCAAGTCTGTCTCCATGGAAGGACACTTGATTGATTTGCGACGCATCCTAGACCGAACTAGAAAATTCGGACTAAGAATGAATCCAAAGAAGTGTGCCTTTGGTGTGACGGCCGGTCAGTTCCTAGGTTTTTTGGTTCATGAACGTGGAATTGAGATCGGCCTGAAAAGTCAGGAGGCAGTACGTACCATGCAGCCACCTACCACGAAGAAGGAACTCCAATGTCTTATCGGCAAGATCAACTTCGTCCGACGGTTCATCTCTAATCTGTCAGGATGAATTGAGCCGTTTATGGCATTAGTAAAGATTAAATCTGATGACGAGTTTCACTGGGGGCAGAGCAGCAGCGAGCGTTTGACGAGATTAAACAGTATCTTATGACGCCGCCTGTGTTAGTTCCACCTCAGCAAGACAGGCCGTTCTATATCTACTTATCAGTAGCTGACACGTCCATTGCTTCAGTAGTGGTGCAACTCTATGAGGGTGTAGAAAGAGTCGCATTCTACCTCAGCAGAAGGATGCTGGATGCAGAGACAAGGTATCCTGAGATCGAGAAGTTATGCCTCTGCATATTCTTCACCTGCACCAAGCTTCGTCACATCTTTTTGACGGCAGAAATTATCATCATTTGCAAATCAGACGTTGTCAAGCACATGCTATCGGCTCCTGTTTTGAAAGGCCGACTCGGTAAGTGGATGTTTGCGTTATCGGAATTTGATCTCCGGTATCAGCCTGCGAAAGCAGTCAAGGGACAAGCGTTGGCCGATCTTATAGCTGAATGGATCAATACTAATATAGCAGCACTATCTGTGCGTGCATGGGCTATGTTCTTCGATGGATCGGCTTGTGACGATGGTTGTGGCATCGGCATTCGGCTCGTGTCGCCTCGGGGGGCAACATATTCCTTCTCCATCAGGCTATCTACCCCTTGCACCAACAATGTCGCTGAGTATGAGGCAATACGCAAGGGAATGGAGTTGCTTTTGGAAGCCGGGGCAGAAGCGGTGGAACTTTTTGGAGACTCGAAGTTGGTGATCTCCCAGCTCACGGACGAATACAAGTGCAAGAGTGAGTCACTCTTTCCATATTGGATGGAATGTCGCGAGCTGATGGCACAATTTCGGTACATCAACTTCAATTGGGTCCCAAGGTCTCAAAATACCGAGGCCAACGATCTCGCACAAATGGCGTCAGGCTACAAGGACATACCGGACGGGTCAGAAGTTCAGGTGCAGTTCCTGGAACAGGATGACTGGAGAGCCGATATCTTCAATTACTTGAAGGATCCGGCTCGGGGGGGGGGCACCTAAACGGATAAGGTACAAGGCCATGAAGTATGTCCTCATAGGAGATGACATGTTCTACAGGACGTTGGAAGGGTTACTGCTCAAGTGCTTGGGACCAACCGAGTCTAATCGGCTCTTACACGAGGTGCATGAAGGCGCCTGTGGAACTCACCAATCGGCTCATAAGATGGAGTGGCTGATCAGGCGATCAGGGTTTTATTGGTACACCATGCTTGAGGACTGCTTCAACTACTACAAAGGATGCCAAGCGTGTCAGATGTTCGGGAAGATTCAGATGGTACACGCATCAGCGATGAATCCCATCATCAAGCCTTGGCCATTTCGAGGTTGGGGCATGGATATGATCGGTAAAATCCATCCTGCATCGAGCAAAGGCCACGAGTGGATCTTGGCCATTACCGATTACTTCACTAAATGGGTGGAGGCCGTCCCTATGAAGAAGGTAAAATCGGAAGATGTTATCAAATTTGTGAAAGAGCACGTCATTCATAGATTCGGGATTCCCCAAACCATCACGACCGATGGAGGTTCGGTCTTCACTTCTAAAGAATTCAGAAAGTTCTGCGATGACATGGGAATTAAGCTGATCCGATCATCTCCATATTATGCTCAAGCCAACGGGCAAGCTGAAGCGTCCAATCAGAGCTTGATCAAGCTGGTTAAGAGGAAAATTGACGAGAACCCTAGGGTTTGGCATGAAACATTGTCAGAAGCTTTGTGGGCCTATCGCATGTCATGCCATGGAGCTATAAAGACTTCGCCATATCAGCTGGTGTTATCACCAGAATTTGACCGAGTCAGAGGTGGGCCGCGATCAAGATGGACTTGAAGAATATACATGGAAGAAATACGTGAATCGGCCTGTTATGCAAAGTTTGGGCTAGTTTGCCCGTGTATCTGTAATATAGTAGGATACGTGTCGGTTAGTTAGAGTTTATCTCGTGCACGGTTGGGATTATTCCCACGTTAGAAAGTCTACGGACTATAAATATGTATCTAGGGTTTATGGAATAAACAACAATCACGTTCACCACAAATCAATCTAGGCGCATCGCCAACTCCCTTGTCTCGAGGGTTTCTTCCGGGTAAGCATCATGCTGCCTAGATCGCATCTTGCGATCTAGGCAGTACAAGTTTATTCGCTGTTCATGCGTTGCTCGTACTGAAGCCTTTTTGATGGCGAGCAACGTAGTTATCTTAGATGTGTTAGGGTTAGTATTGTTCTTCGTATCATATGCTGTCGTAGTGCAACCCTTATACATCTAGCCGCCCCTACACCTATCTTAGGTGTAGGGGCGGCACCCCGCTTGATCATTGTTTAGTAGATCCGATCCGTTATGGTTGCTCCTTGTTCTTCAAGGATTAGTTTAATATCTGCATAGTTAGGCCTTACAAAGGGTTGGAGGATCCAGCGACGCGTAGGGTGTAGTTTGCTAGCCCTAGACAGGATGTTCCGGGGATCAACCTCGTGTTGGTTTTTAGGCCTTGTCTAGGATCGGCTTACGATCACCGTGCGTGACCGCGAGGCCCAATCACGAGTAGGATGATCCGATTATGCGGTGAAAACCCCAAATCGTCGTAGATCGTTTTAGCTTTATCTTGATCAAGCAGGACCACCATATATTCGTACACCTCGTGCGAATCATGGGTGGATCGGCTCCTTGAGCCGATTCACAGGACAACCTGAGAGCTGATCGAGGCTCGTATTTAATGTTTACGTGTATGCCATGCAGGAAACTAAGCGAGGCATCTCCATCACCTTCCTGACCAGGTATAGGTCAGGTGGCACGCCCTTGCACCAGCATCGGACGTGCGTGCCGGAGTTCTGTGCGGGCCGTCGCTCGGAGGGACCAGGGCCAGCCGCAGCCCTAAGTTGCTCCCGGCTCTCCTGTGTTGCCCGTCGCTGCTCGCCGGTGGGTTTCTGACCGCAACACATTCTGGCATGCCCGGTGGGACAATCTTCGACATCAACCACATCGCCATCTACATCTGAGATGGCGGACGGCACTCCAGTCACGTACGAGGATCTGACCGAGGAGCTCAAGAAGAAGTATGACGAGGTCAAAGCGATCCTCGAAGCCGACCTCATCGGCTCCTTTCACAGAACCCGCTCACATGGCGTCAGGTGGAAGGGGTTCTCACCGGAAGGCGCGCTCGATGGAGTGGACCTGTCCGCCCCGTCAGAAGAACGCACCAGGTCCCTGCGTCAGGAGATTAGCTACATGGTGACTCACTCTCTGCACCGCCATTCTGAGAGCCTGGTGAACACTTTGGAGCGTGTCGCTTTTCGGATGATCCAGGAGATCATGAGGCATCAGTACTCTCCGTCAGGACCAGTTCTCGGGACTTACCAAGGAGAGATGCCACTCCAATCCCGTCCACCGCTGCCACTCCCGTTGACAACACCGGAAGTGCCGAATTCGCCGGCATACGCCGTCGACATGGTGGAGTGCACATACCCCGGGAGGTACCAGCCAAGATTCTCGTTCAACATCAACATGGTAGGACTTGGGCGCCACCCTGGTAAGGACGGAGACGAGGGCAGCTGCTCTCATAGCGAGGACAAGGAGGGAGCCGTTCCACGCGATCGGTCCCGACACTTCCAAAAAATCCTGGTTATGATCAAGAGGAAGGCCGATTCCAGCAATCAGCCCGTACTATCCATGCCACCCGCTCTCCCTGCATTTGGTGTCGACCTCACAGGTGACGGGAAGTTAGGGTATGGGTTTACATCGGCTGATGAGCTAGAGGAAGTCGACATCGGTCCTGGGGACAAGCCGCGACCAACTTTTATCAGCAGGAAGTTAGATCCACAGCTCAGGGGGCAGATGATAGCTCTGTTGAAAGAATACCCAGATTGCTTTGCATGGGATTACACAGAGATGCCTGCACTACTAGGAAAAGGCCTAGCCGTAAGATCACTATCAGTGGCGCACCATGATAGTGGTGCGCCACTGCTATATAGCAGTGGCGCACCACTTTCAGGTGCTCCACTGCTAGGTAAATTACCAGTGGCGCACCATGGTATCCATGCGCCATTGCTATGTTTTTTCAGATTCTAAAACCACCGCAGACTTATCAGTGGCGCACCACTTTCAGGTGCGCCACTACTAGATAAAATACCAGTGGCGCACCACTGCATACATGCGCCATTGCTATATTTTTGTAAAGGTCTAGATCTATCACGGACTTACCAGTAGCGCACCGTTGCAGACTGGTAGTGGTGCGCCACTCCTACCTGAGTTAGCAGTGGAGCACCAGCATGTTGGTGCGCCACTGGAAATTGGTTACCGAGCCACCATGCACATGCCTGCCAGTGTCCCACGACCCTACCACGCATGACTGTTAACTGTATCAGGCACCACTGCAGAAACGTACATCGAGGCAGGCACATGCATTAGTTAATTTCAGACAGACTGCCCACGTTACTTCCTTCCAACACGAAAAGAAAAATACTTCCTTCCAGGCACATGCGCGCTGTGCACGAAGCATCTCTGTTCCCCGCTCCATGCCGTGCCGTGGCTCGTCTGATAAACACCAAACCACCCCGACGCCTCCTCTCTCCAAATCCGCCCAAGTCCCCAACTCCTCCCCCAAATCGACCTCGCTGCCCTTCTCTCTCCGCGTCCAAATCGACCAAATCCCCTCCCCCAAATCATGTTCTGCTCGTGCGGCAGCGGAGCCCAAGTCCCCCAAATCGACCGCGCCCGCGGCAGGGGCTGGAGGCCAGCGGAGCGGCGGGCACCTCCGACAGCGGCGATGCGTGCCTCCGGCGGCCGCTGCCCCCACCATGGGCCCAGAAGCACCCAGAGGGCGCCGCTTCGGAGCCGATCCCGGCCGCCGGCTTGCGCGGCGAGGAAGACGCTCGAGCTGACGCCGTCGACCGTTTCTGGACTGGTGAAGGCGCGTTGGCGGCGGCGAACTGGGCCGTGCGGTTCTGCGGCGCGCCGCATCGAGCCCTAAGCGCGCAGGCTCACCGTCGTTGCCGTGATGCGCTCTAGGAAGGTGCCTCCTCAACGCCACCGAGCACCACCGCCGGCGTGGAGGATTCCGACCGCCTCCAACACGCGCCAGGAGATGCTGCAGGTCGGGATCCGGCCCAACACGCCGTCGAGCACCTCACGTTCAACGCAGCCGAGCACCATCGCCGGCGTAGAGGATTCGATCCGATCTGGATCTGACTTTTTGCGTCCAGGTCCCTGTAATTTTAGACATTAGATTAGAGTTGTAATGACGTTTTTGTGTCCAGGCCCCTGTAATATGTGAGATATGGATTATATATGGATATCATGTTTTTGCACGTAGACCCCTGTATATATTTGAAATCATCAACCCGCAGCTCATTGGATGTGGTGGCCAGCCCATATTTTTTAATGAAAAAATCGTACCGGTGGCGCACGGTGAAGTAATGCAGTGCGCCATTGTTAGCAAGTAGTAGTGGCGCACCACCTAGTGCGCCATTGGTATGTCACATAGTAGTGGCGCACTAGTGGTGCGCCACTACTAAAAGTTAGCAGTGGCGTGATAGTAGTGGCGCACCACTAGTGCGCCACTGATGTCTAAAACAGGTGCGCCACTGATTGCTGTTTTTCTAGTAGTGCTGGGTTAGACAGGAGCATCATTGAACATCGGCTCCCCCTTAAGAAAGGATTTCGGCCGTTCCAACAACAAGCACGTCAGATGAGGGCCGAAATTCTGGAAGAAGTCAAGAAATAGATCGAGAAGATGTTGGCCGCCGGGTTCATCAGGCCATGCAGGTATGCTGAGTGGATCTCCAGTATCGTTCCTGTAGAGAAGAAGGACGGCCGATGGCGTGTGGCCATCGATTTCCGAGATCTCAACAGAGCCACTCCAAAAGATGAATATCCGATGCCTGTGGCGGAAACGTTGATCAATGCAGCTGCTGGCCACAAGGTGTTGAGCTTCATGGATGGCAACGCCGGCTATAACCAAATCTTCATGGCTCCAGAAGATATACACAAGACCGCATTCAGAGTACCAGGGGCAGTAGGCTTGTTTGAATATGTAGTCATGACCTTTGGGTTGAAGAATGCTGGTGCAACGTACCAACGAGCCATGAATTATATATTTCACGATCTGATCGGCAAGTTGGTGGAAATCTACATCGACGACGTGGTAGTCAAATCTGTCTCCATGGAGGGACACTTGGATGATTTACGGTGCATCCTAGACCGAACTCGGAAGTTCGGACTGAGAATGAATCCGAAGAAGTGTGCTTTTGGTGTGACGGCTGGTCAGTTCCTAGGTTTTCTGGTTCATGAACGGGGAATTGAGATCGGCCTGAAAAGTCAAGAGGCGGTGCGTACCATGCAGCCGCCCACCACGAAGAAGGAACTCCAACGTCTCATCGGCAAGATCAATTTTGTCCGACGATTCATCTCTAATCTGTCAGGACGAATCGAGCCGTTCATGGCACTGGTGAAAACTAAATCTGACGATGAGTTTCACTGGGGGGCAGAACAGCAGCAGGCGTTTGATGAGATTAAGCGGTATCTGACGACGCCGCCTGTGCTAGTTCCGCCCCAACAAGACAGGCCGTTCTACATCTACTTGTCAGTAGCTGACACGTCCATCGCTTCGGTGGTGGTGCAACTCTACGAGGGTGTTGAAAAGGTCATCTTCTACCTCAGCAGAAGGATGTTGGACGCGGAGACAAGGTATCCTGAGGTCGAAAAGCTTTGCCTCTGCCTGTTCTTCACCTGCACCAAGCTTCATCACATCCTTTTGACGGCAGAGATCATCGTCATATGCAAGTCAGACGTTGTCAAACACATGCTGTCGGCCCCTGTTTTGAAAGGCCGACTTGGTAAGTGGATGTTTGCGTTGTCAGGGTTCGATCTTCGGTATCAGCCTGCGAAGGCAGTCAAGGGGCAAGCGTTGGCCGATCTTATAGCTGAACGGATCAATACCAATATAGCAGCACTGTCTATACGTGCATGGGCTATGTTCTTCGATGGATCGGCTTGCGACGATGGTTGTGGCATCGGCATTCTGCTCGTGTCACCTCGGGGGGCAGCATACTCCTTTTCAATCAGATTATCTACCCCTTGCACCAACAATGTCGCGGAATATGAGGCAGTGCGTAAGGGAATGGAGTTGTTACTGGAAGCCGGGGCAGAAGCAGTAGAGCTTTTTGGAGACTCCAAGTTGGTGATTAACCAGCTCACGGATGAATATAAGTGCGAGAGTGAATCGCTTTTCCCATATTGGATGGAATGCCGTGAGTTGATGACACAGTTTCGGTACATCAACTTTAATTGGGTCCCAAGATCCCAAAACACCGAGGCTAACAATCTCGCACAAATGGCGTCAGGCTATATAGACATATCTGACGGGTCAGAAGTGCAGGTGCAGTTCCTGGAACAGGATGATTGGAGAGCCGAAATCTTCAATTACTTAAAAGATTCGGCTCGGGGGGCACCTAAACGGATAAGATACAAAGCCATGAAGTATGTCCTCATAGGAGACGACATGTTCTACAGGACGTTGGAAGGGTTACTACTCAAGTGCCTGGGACCAACTGAGTCTAATCGGCTCTTACATGAGGTGCATGAAGGCGCCTGTGGAACTCATCAGTCGGCTCATAAGATGAAGTGGCTAATTAGGCGATCAGGGTTTTATTGGCCCACCATGCTGGAAGATTGCTTCAAGTACTACAAGGGGTGCCAAGCGTGCCAGATGTTCGGGAAGATTCAGATGGTACCCGCATCAGCAATGAACCCTATCATCAAGCCTTGGCCGTTTCGAGGGTGGGGCATGGATATGATCGGCAAAATCCATCCGGCGTCGAGTAAAAAACATGAATGGATTTTGGTTATCACAGATTACTTCACCAAATGGGTGGAGGCCGTCCCTATGAAGAAGGTGAAATCAGAAGATGTGATCAAGTTTGTGAAAGAGCACGTCATTCATAGGTTCGGGATTCCCCAAACTATCACGACCGATGGAGGTTCGGTCTTTATTTCTAAAGAATTCAGAAAGTTCTGCGATGACATGGGGATTAAGCTGATCCGATCATCTCCATACTATGCTCAAGTCAATGGGCAAGCTGAAGCGTCCAATCAGAGCCTGATCAAGCTGATCGAGAGAAAAATTGACGAGAACCCCAGGGATTGGCATGAAAAGTTATCAGAAGCTTTGTGGGCCTACCGCATGTCGTGCCATGGAGCTATAAAAACTTCGCCGTACCAGCACGTCTATGGTCAGGAAGCCGTATTACCTTGGGAAATTACGGCTGGATCAAGACGTGTCACGTTTCAGAATGATCTAACAGCTGAAGAATATGCAGCTTTGATGAGTGACACTATTGAGGACGCAACAGAACTTAGGCTTTGGTCGTTGGAGAAGATTAAAGAGAACAAAGCCAGGGTAGCTCGTACCTACAATAAGAAGGTTAGACCAAAGGAGTTTCAAGTTGGTGATCTAGTATGGGAAGCTGTGTTGCCGTTAGGAACTAGGGACAAGGCATATGGCAAATGGTCTCCTAATTGGCACGGTCCGTACAAAGTCGTCCAGGCCTTGAAGGGTAATGCATACATGCTGGAGCAGTTGGACGGCGTTAAGTTCCCAGTAGCCGTCAATGGTCAACACCTCAAGAAGTATTTCCCAAGCATGTGGGATGATGGGCAGTAAGGTATGGAGGCCGATTTTGAATCGGCCAGTAAAAAAAAAATCATCATCACAGCCGATGCGCAGACATCGACTTGAGAAAACATACATCACAGCCGATGCGCAGACATCGACTTGAGAAAACATACGGAGACAACAGTATGCGAGTACAGCCGATGCACGGGCATCGACTTCAGAATAATAAAGCCGATACATTGCTATCGACTCTAGAGGAATAAGCTCAATTAAGCAGGTTAACGGAATCGGTTCAGACCAGAAATCGGAGTTCAATCTGCGCGTTTAAGGTTGGAGGATGGTTTGGACGTGAGTTAGACCTGTTGGACCACGTGATTAGGCGACGGCTTGGCCTCAAAATCGCGTTTATAATGCAAGCCGATGCCCTTCCATCGGCTCTCTGTACAGCGACTTCGTTCGACGATCGGCAAAGTTGACAAGGAAGCAAAATTAATTGAGGAGTATTTTCTTCATTAATAGAGGAATTTCTTACAAAAGAAAGAGCCGATTGCTCAGAGGAGAGAGAACAAAAGCCGACTACTACTACTAGTCCCTAATCTAAGGGCCGTTGCTGCCCTCATCGTCGTCGCTGCCGCCGGCGCAGCTGCTGGGAGGCTCCTCATCGGAGCTCCCATAGCCTTCTACGGGAGCCTCATCCTCCTCATCGTCGTCATCGCTGTCGTCGTCCCACCAGGTGCGGAGGCGCTTCGCCGGTGGGTAACCTTCGAGGGAGTCGTCGTCGTCCTCCTCCGCCTCTTCTTCGGAGGAGGTGAAATCGTCCCAGGAGAAGCGGTCGTCCTCGCTCGCCGCCTCCTCTTCCCCTTCGGCGAGGAATCGAAGGTCGCTCTCTCCGTCGGTCAAGGATTTGTCATCCTCGGACCAGATGGAGGAATCATGTTCCTCCTTGTCCCACGTCGTTGGGGCGAGAATGTCGTGCACCGCCAACGAGCCCCACTCCGGCGTCGGCTCGCGAGATGAGGAAGAGTCGGAGAAGACCGACGAGGCGGAGGAGGAAGAAGAAGAGGACATGGCTACGGGAGGTTGGAGTTTTTTCGGTGCCGATAGCTAGAACAGAGGAAGGGGATGAAGAGGGCTAATCAATCGGCACAGTTAAATAAGGAGGAGCCTAGTGGTGATTTAATGCCATTGCAGTTTCCGAGGAAGTGATGCTAAAGCTATCAAATTTTGCAGAGAAGTTGAGAAGACAAGGCATCATGATGAAGGATAATGCGACGGTTCTGCTCTGCCACGACATGATCCGACGAAGAAAAAGCAGAGTGGTTTTGGAATTATCAATTCCAAAACCAGGGGGGCATGTGTTATCACCAGAATTTGACCGAGTCAGAGGTGGGCCGCGATCAAGATGGACTTGAAGAATATACATGGAAGAAATACGTGAATCGGCCTGTTATGCAAAGTTTGGGCTAGTTTGCCTGTGTATCTGTAATATAGTAGGATACGTGTCGGTTAGTTAGAGTTTATCTCGTGCACGGTTGGGATTATTCCCACGTTAGAAAGTCTACGGACTATAAATATGTATCTAGGGTTTATGGAATAAACAACAATCACGTTCACCACAAATCAATCTAGGCGCATCGCCAACTCCCTTGTCTCGAGGGTTTCTTCCGGGTAAGCATCATGCTGCCTAGATCGCATCTTGCGATCTAGGCAGTACAAGTTTATTCGCTGTTCATGCGTTGCTCGTACTGAAGCCTTTTTGATGGCGAGCAACGTAGTTATCTTAGATGTGTTAGGGTTAGCATTGTTCTTCGTATCATATGCTGTCGTAGTGCAACCCTTATACATCTAGCCGCCCTTACACCTATCTTAGGTGTAGGGGCGGCACCCCGCTTGATCATTATTTAGTAGATCCGATCCGTTATGGTTGCTCCTTGTTCTTCAAGGATTAGTTTAATATCTGCATAGTTAGGCCTTACAAAGGGTTGGAGGATCCAGCGACGCGTAGGGTGTAGTTTGCTAGCCCTAGACAGGATGTTCCGGGGATCAACCTCGTGTTGGTTTTTAGGCCTTGTCTAGGATCGGCTTACGATCACCGTGCGTGACCGCGAGGCCCAATCACGAGTAGGATGATCCGATTATGCGGTGAAAACCCCAAATCGTCGTAGATCGTTTTAGCTTTATCTTAATCAAGCAGGACCACCATATATTCGTACACCTCGTGCGAATCATGGGTGGATCGGCTCCTTGAGCCGATTCACAGGACAACCTGAGAGCCGATCGAGCCTCGTATTTAATGTTTACGTGTATGCCATGCAGGAAACTAAGCGAGGCATCTCCATCACCTTCCTGACCAGGTATAGGTCAGGTGGCACGCCCTTGCACCAGCATCGGACGTGCGTGCCGGAGTTCTGTGCGGGCCGTCGCTCGGAGGGACCAGGGCCAGCCGCAGCCCTAAGTTGCTCCCGGCTCTCCTGTGTTGCCCGTCGCTGCTCGCCGGTGGGTTTCTGACCGCAACAGCTGGTCTATGGGCAGGAAGCCGTATTGCCTTGGGAAATTACGGCTGGATCGAGACGTGTCACGTTTCAGAATGATCTAACAGCTGAAGAATATGCAGCCCTGATGAGTGATACTATTGAGGATGCAACGGAACTCAGACTTTGGTCGTTGGAAAAGATTAAAGAGAACAAAGCCAAGGTAGCTCGCGCATACAATAAGAAGGTGAGACCAAAGGAGTTTCAGGTTGGTGATCTGGTATGGGAAGCTGTGTTGCCATTAGGAACTAAGGATAAAGCATATGGCAAATGGTCTCCTAATTGGCACGGTCCGTACAAAGTTGACCAGGTATTGAAGGGCAATGCATTCATGCTCGAGCAGCTGGACGGTGTTAAATTCCCAGTAGCCGTCAATGGTCAACACCTCAAGAAATATTTCCCAAGCATGTGGGATGACGAACAGTGAAATATGGGGGCCGATGTATGAAATCGGCCAGTAAAAAAAAATTTCATATACAATTCACAGCCGATGCGCAGACATCGACTTTAGAAATATGGATACCAGTACAGCCGATGCATAGCTATCCACTCTAGAGGAATAAGCTCAATTGAGCAGATTAACAGATCAGTTTCAGGCCAGAGACCATGGCATTTGAGATGATTCTCCCATTAGATTTGCTGAGGAGTTGAATCTATGCGTTTGAGATTTGAGGATGGCGTGGACACAGATTGGACCTGCTTAACTGTGTGAATAGGCAACTGATTTGGCCTTAAGTCGCGTTTTATGGTAAAAGCCGATGCCTTGCCATCGGCTCTTTACGCGTTGACTTCGTTTGGCAATCGACAAATTTGACGAGAAAGCAAAATCAATAGAGGAACATTTTCTTCATTAATAAGGGGGAATTCTTACAAAAAAGAGCTGATTGCTCAAGTGAGGAAGAACAAAAGAAAGGTCTGTTGACCAATCTGCTACTACTACTAGACCTATACTAGTAGATGCTACCCTACGGGCCGTCGCTGCCCTCGTCGTCGCCATCGGAGCTTTCGTCGGCGCTGCTGCCGGCGGGCTCTTCATCGCTGCTCCCATAGCCCTCTATGGGAGCCTCCTCCTCCTCGTCGTCCTCGTCGTCGTCGTCGTCATCCGATCCGACGCGGAAGCGCTTCGCCGGCGGATAGTCCTCGAGGGAGTCGTCGTCGTCTTCTTCTTCCTCCTCGTCGGAGGAAGTGTAGTCGTCCCAGGAGAACGAGTCGTCCTCGCTCTCCACCTCCAGTTCCCCATCGGCAAGGAACTGGAGGTCATCGTCTCCGCTGGTCAGGGATTTGTCGTCCTCTGACCAGACGGAGGAGGCGTGGTCCTCCTGGTCCCACTCCTCTGCGGCGCGTTCGTCGTGCGCCGCCATTGGATCCCACTCCGGCGTGGGTTCGCGGGAGGAGGAGGATGAGGAAGAGAAGGATTGGGAAGAGAGATCCGACGAGGCGGAGGAGGAAGAGGAGGATGACATTGCTACAGGAGATGGGGGTTTCTTGGTGCCGATGGCAAGAACAGAGCAAGGGGATGAAGTGGCGAACTGTTCGGAGCGGTTGAATAAAAGGGGATATAGTGGATTTAATGCCACAGCAGTTTCCGAGGAAGTGGTGCCAAACAAAAAACAACTGTCAAATCACGCGGAGAAGTTGAGAAGGCAAGGCATCATGATGAAGGATACTGCGGCGGTTTTGCCCTGCCACGACGTGACCCAATGAAGAAAAGGCAGAGTGGTTTTGGAATTATCATTACCAAAACCAGAGGGGCATGTGTTATCACCAGAATTTAACCGGATCAGAGGTGGGCCGTGAGTAAGATGGGCTTGGAGAATATACACGGAAAATATACATGAATTGGCCTTGTACAAGAAGTTTGGGCTAGTTTGCCCGTGTATCTGTAAATATAGTAGGATACGTGTCGGTTAGGATTAAAGGAGTTTAGCTCGTGCACGGTTGGGATTATTCCCACGTTAGAGAGTCTACGGACTATAAATATGTATCTAGGGTTATTGAGAAGGAAGACAACCACGTTCACAACAAATCAATCTAGGCGCATCGCCACCCCTTGTTTTCGAGTGTTTCTTCCGGGTAAGCATCATGCTGCCTAGATCGCATCTCGCGATCTAGGCAGTATCAAGTTTATTCGTTGTTCATGCGTTGCTCGTGCTGAAGCCTTGTTGATGGCGAGCAACGTAGTTATCGTAGATGTGTTAGGGTTAGCATTGTTTTACCTTTATACATGCTTTTATACATGCTATCCCTAGACATCTAGCCACCCTTGCGCCGATCTGAGGTGCAAGGGTGGCACCTTGCTTAGTCATTATTTAGTAGATCCGATCCGTTACGATTGCTCCTTGTTCTTCAAGGATTAGTTTAATATCTACATAGTTAGGCCTTGCAAACGGGTTGAAGGATCCAGTAGTACGTAGGGTGTAGTTTGCTAGCCCTAGGGAAGATGTTCCGGGAATCAACTCCGTGTTGGTTTTTAGGCCTTGTCTAGGGCTGGTTTATGATCATCTTGCGTAGCTGCCAGGCTCAATTACGTGTAGGACGTTCCAATTATGTGGTGAAAACCCTAAATCGTCGTAGGTCGTTTTAACTTAGTATTGATCAAGCAGGACCACCATGTTATCGTAGATCTCATACGAATCATGGGTGGATCGGCTCCTTGAGCCGATTCACAGGATAACCTGAGAGCCGATCGAGGCTCGTATTTAATGTTTATGTGTATGCCATGCAGGAAACTAAGCGAAGCAATCCATCACCTTCCTGACCAGGTATAGGTCAGGTGGCACGCCCTTGCACCAGCATCGGACGTGCGTGCCGGAGCTTTGCGGGCCGTCGCTCGAGGGACCAGGACCAACCGCAGTTCTGGAAGCCTCCCGGCTCTACGTGTTGCCCGTCGCTACTCGCCGGTGGGTTTCGGACGCCAACAGGCACCACAGATGACCGGCGAAGGGCATCTATGGGCCGTAATTGGCCAAAATTAGCTTGGCGGTGTGCATATTTTCACGGCGTCTGGGGGTCACGTTTGTCCATCTCAAGCTACCAGAGGATGCAAGTGAGGCAGGACGGGCCAGAGGGTGACCATGGAGCGATGGAGGAGCAATCCCTGATCAATTTGGCAGGAATTCAAATAGCAGCAGTGGGAAGCGGTCGCACAGGGTAGCATAATGGAAGCACACACGGGGCAGGTACTGGCAGTTGGTGGTCGCCGGGTCAGCACACGTTTGGTGTCTTATATTTGCAGCTTGGAAGGCAATTTTAGGGTCTGATTTATGATACTAGTTTTTTTTTCGTTTTTCATCATCTGTGTTGAAGATGCTCTTATGGAGTACCCCCATATTTTTGCGCCATCAAATTCAGAAGTTAATCCTGACACGTTATGTAGTATGTACCGCATCTACTCAATACGTACGTGATATATATACACATTTAGCACATATAGAAGAAAGAGATTAATACTCATTAGTAATGAGCATTACTGAGATCATTTTAACCAGACACCACTTATGAGAGATAGTGGGCAAAATGCACTACGAACATTTTACGCACACGCCTGCCTCAGGCCACGGTAGCACTGAGGCGCGCGCTCGCGATGTATGTAGTCGCCAGTCATCTGAAAAGAAAACCCATGACTCGTGTGACAAAAAGACCAAGCATGAATGGGATAAAGAAATCACGAGAAAGAAGATCATAGATGAAGCTAGCCACGCCGCCTCCAAAGCTCACAATAGAAGACACGGCAGGGATGAAGAAACCGCAAACCAGCCCATTATATGTGATGCTACTTCTCCTCCAAAGCTCAAAAGAGAAGACAGAACAGGGATGAAGAACCCACGAACAAGGCCAGTGTACATGATGCCAGCGACGCCTCCGCCGAAGCTCAGAAGAGAATACACAAGGGGGATGAGGAAACTACGAACAAGGCCAGCATACACGAAAGCAGCGACGCCACCACCGAAGCTCAAAAGAGAAGACGCGACGGGGATGAAGAAACTACGCAGAAAACCACCGTACGAGAAGCTGTTGATGGCACGACTGAAGCTGAAAAGAGAAGACACGAGGGGGAGCAGGAAACCGCGAAGTAGACCGGCGTACATGAAACCAGTGACGAGACGCCAAAGGAAACAAACGACGCAGATCAACGAGCCGGGGAAACCACTAAACAAGGAAGCAGCGACGCCGGAACCGAAGTTGTGGAGTAGGAAGAAGTAGAGTTTAGGGATTATCTCGAACGCCTCCCGCGAGATTAAGGGGCTGTTTGGTTTAGGAGATATCCGCAAGTGGCTAGGGATAGCCACTAAAAAAATGGTTGCCATCCGTTTGGTTCAGAGGGTGAGAGTGGCAGTGGTAACCAGATTCTAGGAATATTCGGCCAAAACGCCGGCTCAGCTCATCCGACGAAATGTGGTGGACGAGGCCAACCACTTCTGGCTCTCGTCCTCTAGCCTCACCCACACACGCTCACCACCCGTGAAAGAAAAGAAAAGCCCATCTTTATCTCTTTTCCATGTCTCTCCACTGAACGGTGGCTGCTCCCTCCTGTCTTGCATCTCTCTCGGCCGTCGTCAGGGGAGTGCCGAGATGGGCGGCGGCGGAGCTGCGGAGGTCGGTTAGTGGCCTGGAAGGGGCGACGAGGCAGCAGAGGTTGGGGAGATCACGATGGTGGATGGGGCGTTGACCTGCGATGCTTGGATGCCCTCTTTCCTTCCCTCTGTGTACTCTCTCTGAACACTAATCTCCGTTTGCAAATGAGGTGGTCGGCGCTGGCCGGAGAAAGGGACTGTCTGGCGGTGGCGGCCTGGGTCTCTCTCCTGAAGCCCCATGCGAGCCAACCATTTTCCCAGAGTACCGCCTTGGCAAACAATTGACGAGCTCACTTCTGGCAATTTTCTGGTCCTCCGGCCAGAACATCAGATTAGTACTTGGGATTGACTTCAACGGATATCCCTGAATCAACCTATTTCATGTCTACCGGGGTATTCTCACCATGTGAATAAAAAAGATTAGCACAACCACTCATCCACTTCTTACCCTTTGAACCAAACAAAAAAATGGCTACCACTAACCACTTCTCATCCAATATAACCAAACAAGAAAAATGGCTATCCCTAACCAAGTGGTTGGGGATACCCTCATCCCCTAGACCTATCCCCTAAACCAAACAGCCCCTAACATCCCGGCGGCGCCCGGCGCCTTCATCATATCCACCGGCCAGAAGAAGTGGGCGTAGGCTGCGACCACGACCGCCAGGATCACGGCCAAAATCACAGCCATCTCGTCGTCGCTTCGTGGGGATGAAAATGGTGCCCTCCTTGGAGTGGCTGAAGGTGGGAGCTAGGATAGAATGAGGTGAGGAAGTGGCACATGGAGCGTCAGATTGGTGGATTATACACCATTTAACCGTAGTACTCGAGCGAAGTGTGCAACTCGCATGCGCGCTTCGATCTCAGTGTGCATTGGCTGCATATGTTGGGAACTAGCGAGGCAAGAGTGAATTTTTTTTGCTTCGACATTTGAAACGACCTCGTCATAGTCTGGGGCACGGAAGCCAACCGGGGCGAGTGGAGCGACGAGGTGGGGCCACCTGCAAGCCAAGGCCCGGAAGATGGAGCGCGCGCGGCATGCCCAAGACAAGGATGGGGCGCGCGTTGCTGCTTCGACCAAGAGGCACGTTTTTCGCATTTATTTCTCTTTCATGAATTTGGCTCAACAGCTACCATATGAGTGGAAAGAAGGTGTCAACTTTGTCACTATGTTTGTCAATAATTTTATTTCGGTTGGACAAATAAAAAACAATTTGTTTGGTAGGTAGTTTTGCGCTCGGTAGAAACATAACATCATGTTTGATTATGTGCAGAACAAAGAATGTGATAACCTCTTTTCCAAATGGTGAGGATACCACCCCTTTTTAGCATCAAGCACACATTTTTTAGTAGCACACATACAAGACATTCTTTAGCAGAACATAGCACACATTGTCCAGCACGCCATACCAAACATAATTCATCACGGAATTAATCAAAGTACGGGACAAATACATGAACATATTTCAGTCGTCGAGCATGGCAAGGGCTGGATGATGTTGTGGGCACCTCTGGACGACCTCTATCATGGAGTAGTCGAAGATGGTGACCCTGAAGACGTCGCCCCTCATCACCCTTAAGGCCATGAAGTAGCCTATCTTCACCTAGTGGGCAATGGAAAATCCAGACCATCCTTGATCCAGATAGCGGTGTCTTTCACGTCCCTCAGCTTCACCATCCAAAAGTAGCCGGTGTTCGTCTTGAGGATGATCGTCCTGGGGACGGTGCCAGGGTAGGAGCGGAAGCCTATGGGAATTAGCAGCATTTCCAACCCGGGAGACAACACTACTTTGCAAAGTGGGTTGATCCGACGTCGTCATGGAAATGCCTGACCTTCACAGGCCCCCCCCTTTCCCTCTTGGCAGAGCTTCCCTCTCCAGGTTCTTTGTTGGAAATGCCCTCGCCAAATGGCATGTCAGCTCCACCCATCATCAGCTTGGAGCACTGCAAGATGAAACAATTTTAATGAGCATAAAAAGATGCAGACCAAGCCTCATATGATAATATGCTTGTGAGACCATATGAGAATATGACAGAGAAGCTAGGCGAACAACACATGCAAAAGGATTATCCGCAAACTAAGTCTAGTGTACAACCAATGTCTTGCACAATGGACTAGGTTTACGGCCAACCCCTTGCATATGGCTGTGCCACATTTTAATCATTTGCCTAATGACAAACAAGATTCCATGAATATGGCAAGCAAAACAATAAGGCATCTAATCTATAATCACAAAATTGATGCTATTCAACTTAGTACAAGGCACAAGGAGGAGTGTTTGTGGATAACATCAAATATTGTGTCATTTGCTTCACAGGTTCATATCATGCACTACCGGAAAAATCGGAGTTGCCGTTAGCCAATTCTTTGCCGTGCGTCACGCGCACGTCAAAGCCGGCTTTGCCGTGCGACACTAGGAAAACACATGGCAAAGTATTGGCGCACGGAAAAGAATCGCCAAAACGCACGGCAAAAACGTGCCGCACGGCAAAGATCAAGAAAAGCACACGACAAAGAACTTGGCATGAAAAAGAGTAAAAGAGGCGCACGACAAAGAAACAAAGTACGACAAAGCCATGCCGCATTGCCGTGCTTTGGCCTTTGTTGTGCGCAATATGGCATTTTTTGTATTTATTTGAATACTTAGATTTATTCTTTAAATTGGTTTTAGTTTTTAGTGTTACTTAAGACAATCTGTATACCCATGCTTGTGCACACGACGGGTACTCTACATCTTCATCCCTCCCGACATATATATCAGGGTTTCGGCGCAAACCACGTTGGGGGAATCTTCTAAGTGTTATCGCTCGAACCCAAGGAAGGTCACACCAGGGAGCTATGTATTGCACCACTACACATTCCACCACACTTCCACACATATCTTAGGTCCGCATGCAAGATTTGGTTGGATTCCGGTTCTCCGGCGGTATGTGTGCCCCGGCGGGCCTACCTTCCTAGATTTCTCCGCGCGAGGTTCCACCAATGTACTTTTTCATTGATTTAGGTTTGTTTAAGATATGAACACATGGAAAACAAAGTTTGGGTCCCTGTGGCACATTCTAGCCCCCGGTATACCCGCAGCAGGACATTTCCACCTAAACATCGAGGAATCTTCTAATATGGTGGTGCACCGGTGGTAACAGCAGGTCCAATTTTTCCGTGGCCTGAACCTCATCGACCATTACCCCTGATGCACTAAATTTTTGGTATGCCGGTGGTATGTCGACATCACCGATGCCCCTATAAAGTGGTGCGCCAGCGGTAAATAGCATCGGCATACCTAAAGTTTGGCGCGCGGTAACCCGTGTGGCTATATTTTTTTTCCTAGTATGATAAGTATAATATTAAATAATACACATGTTAAAAAATATGTTCGTGATAATTAAAATTCTGAAAATTAAAAGAAATATCACTTTGCCGTGTAGTGGCACAAAAAGATATTCACACCACAAACACATGTTGCGCACGACATAGATTTATGTGCGCACGGCAAAGAGATTTGCACGACAAATGTGTGGGATGGGTCAAACTACTAGTGGAGAATAGGCCTACTGTCGCGGATCGTAAGAGCCTTTTGTCCCGGTCGGCCAGCCGGGATAACAGGGACGCGACAAAAGGCCCAACCTTTTGTCCTGGCCAGCGGGCCATAAGGTCCACCACGTGGCAGCCGCGGGGCGTGCAGGGGTCACCCCTTTTTTCGCGGCTGGTAACACATGCCGGGACAAAAGGTCCTCTACGTGGCGCGCGCAGGACGCTGCTCCTTTAGGGTTTAAGGGCTCCAGCCACCGCCCCCTTTTATTTCATTTTTTCATTTCAAAATAAAATTTTCATATATTTGTACGCTACTACAAGTTGTACACGTTCATGCATTATATATAGATCGAGGAAACAAATATTCGAAGCAAAAGTCTATTCGTAGATTCCTTACCGGGACTAGACCCGTCGTCTATTCGAACTATTACACGGGGGGTCATTTGAAGCGCCTATTTACACTAAACAAGCCGTTGTCGTCTCTTATTTCTCTCGTCAGAAGTCTCGACACTTCCTCTGCAATTCCTAGTAGGTGTTGGTGTGGTTGGAGCTTCTCCCGCATGAACTCGACCTATATAGGAAAATGAGATGAATATGACTATATCAATCTTGATAACGAAATATTGACGATAATAAATTAAAGTTATGAATGTTATTGCTTACGTTAAATCTATTATCGTCCTTCTCAGTGGTAAATATGCGAATGGACTCGCCAACGTAGTATCCACATAGATTCTTCCCATGTGGCTGTTGGGCGCACGATACATGAGTAAATGTTAGATTCTCTACGAAGTTACCCTTAACCACCTTCTTGAAGCATCTCCAAACCCTGTCAGACAAATGAATGATTGAATGAGTGGATAATTAATTGATATCTCACGGAAGATATAACACGACAATGATTGAAATTACCTCTGGAGCAACTGCTGCAAGTTGTCGAACCCTTCCAGGTCTCTACTCAATGGGTCCCTTACTTCAAATATTTCCTTATCAACTTGAATGTGTAGAAGAATCCAGTGGGACAAAACATGAATTACACTTAACATCCAGTAAGAAAAATCGAATGTGTACAACAGAGTAAGACTCTCACCTGTAGTTGTAAGGAAACAGTATTGAATCACAGAAATGTTGCTCCGTTATAAACCTTAGTAGGTTTCCCCTCGTTTCTTCATTTTTATCCCTTACTGTGTCATGTACTTTATCTGGGTCAATAAACCCAATATTGGTTATCTGCTTTCTTCTGCATTCATCGATCTTCAGTCTGCATAAGAAAGTACATAAGGATATAATGACTATATGCAATGAACAGGAACAACTGAATGAACATGAACTTATATGTAGTAAACAACTTACAAGCAATAGCAACTCATGAGAGATTTATCGAGGGCGTCTAAATTGAATAACTGCCAGAGTTCGGAAATCTCAATATGGAGATCCTCCCTTCGGAAGTAATATTCTTCTGGGATATTCGCCATGATGTATATTTGGTTATCCTTGCACGCATTCATGGTACCACTGATGCAAATTCCATATATGCGTTGACAGTTCTTCCAGCCACTTTCTGCTGACCAAGTTGGGCCCGTAGACAAATTTATGGGCTATACGACCAATGGGTAGTGCAACATCTTGGGAACTCAGTAATTCCTCCACAGTACAATTCATTTGAGCCGCTAGCGTCGCAGCTGCTTCCATATCAAAACCAACATGTCCCTGGTACATCGAGGGAATATCTAACACTTTGAGGGGTGGGATCCATTGTTTGGCATGTTTTCCGAGCTGGGGGAACGTCATTTCTTTTTTATGCTTGATGTCGCTTGTTGGGCCTTGAGGGTTGCACTTTTTGTACTTGATTTCTTCCCGGCTGCATTTTTAGTTGATGATTTGCTCGTGCTAGCACTTTTCTTGTCTTTGCTCTGCTCAATTACCTTCGCAAGTGTGCGTCTATAGTCATTCTTCTTCTCGTGTAAGTCATATATTTTTTTGCTTCTCGGTGTACGGCGCTGGGGCTTGGATTTTTCCTTATGAAAATGTTCATGCAGTTGGCTCTTTGCAACGACGTCACTTTCCTCGTTAGTAAGATCATAAGCACGGGGGGGAGGGGGATGAACCTTTGGTACTCTTGGGAGGGGCGACAATCGGCGGATAGGACTCTTCACACGCTTCCGCTTGGGTACGGAGATGGGGAGGCTGGTTGTATATATATAGACCTTTTATCCCGGTTTGAGCCACAAACCGGGACAAAAGGGCTGCCAGCAGGCCGCAGAAGGCCTCAGACCCTTTTGTCCCGGCTCGATCCACCACCCGCGACAAAAGGTCCACCGGGACAAAAAGCCCCGTCTCGTCCAGCTGGTTTCGGGGCGACGTGGCCTGGCCATTTCTCCCGGCTTCACACTGGGCCGGGACAAAAGGCCTGGACGGAAGACCAGTTTTCTACTAGTGAACCCTAGGCCACCACGTCCCGACCACACACACGGTCTATCTGGACAGACCGCCTCCCATGCGACCCCGCTCTAGCGCCGCCTCCCACGCAGAACGCCGCCTGCCAACCGTCAAGCTCGCCCGGCCCGCTGCCGCCTCGCCCTCCCCCCCCCCCCCCCCCCCCGCCTGCTCCGGCCTGGCCCTACTCACGCGGTCGGCCGCTTGCGGCCATCTTGCCATCGCCACCCTGCCCTGCACCGCCGGCCCCAGGCCTCGAGTCGCCTCGCCGTTTGCTCCCTCCCGCTTGTCCCCCCACGACCAGCTCGACGGCATGGCCGAGCGCCGCTGCCAGGTCGTCCCCCGGTAGACACGGGCAGCCCGCTGCCTGGCCGACCACCTCCAGCCTGATCTCGTCCTACAGCCCGAGCGCGACCTCCCTGGACGGTGATCTCTGATTGTCTACAATAGCACGCGTCCGTTGGGAACCCCAAGAGGAAGGTGTGATGCGTACAACGGCAAGTTTCCCCTCAGTAAGAAACCAAGATTTATCGAACCAGTAGGAGCCAAGAAGCACGTTGAAGGTTGATGGCGGCGGAGTGTAGTGCGGCGCAACACCAGGGATTCCGGCGACAACGTGGAACCTGCACAACACAACCAAATTACTTTGCCCCAACGTGACAGTGAGGTTGTCAATCTCACCGGCTTGCTGTAACAAAGGATTAGATGTATAGTGTGGATGATGATGTTTGCAGAGAACAGTAGAACGAGTATTGTAGTAGATTGTATTCGATGTAAAGAATGGACCGGGGTCCACAGTTCACTAGTGGTGTCTCTCCCATAAGAATAAGCATGTTGGGTGAACAAATTACAGTTGGGTAATTGACAAATAAAGAGGGCATGACAATGCACATATATGTTATGATGAGTAGTGTGAGATTTAATTGGGCATTACGACAAAGTACATAGACCGCTATCCAGCATGCATCTATGCCTAAAAAGTCCACCTTCATGTTATCATCCGAACCCCCTCCAGTATTAAGTTGCAAACAACAGACAATTGCATTAAGTATGGTGCGTAATGTAATCAACAAATATATCCTTAGATATAGCATTGATGTTTTATCCCTAGTGGCAACAACACATTCACAACCTTAGGGGTTGCTGTCACTCCTCCAGATTTAATGGAGACATGAACCCACTATCGAGCATAAATACTCCCTCTTGGAGTTACAAGCAACGACTTGGCCAGAGCCTCTACTAATAACGGAGAGCATGCAAGATCATAAACAACACATAGATCGATGATAGATTGATAATCAACATAACATAGCATTCCATATTCATCGGATCCCAACAAACGCAACATGTAGCATTACAGATAGATGATCTTGATCATGTTAGGAATCTCACAAGATCCAACAATGATAGCACAATTAGGAGAAGACGACCATCTAGCTACTGCTATGGACCCATAATCCAGGGGTGAACTACTCACACATCACTCCGGAGGCGACCATGGCGGTGAAGAGTCCTCCGGGAGATGATTCCCCTCTCCGGCAGGGTGCCGGAGGCGATCTCCTGAATCCCCCGGGATGGGATTGGCGGCGGCGGCGTCTCTGGAAGGTTTTCCGTATCGTGGCTCTCAGTACTGGGGTTATCTCGACGAAGACTATTTGTAGGCGGAAGGGCGGAGTCGGAGGGCTGACGGGGGCCCCACACGCTAGGGCCGTGCGGGCCCCTCCTGGGCCGCGCCGCCCTAGTGTGGCGGCGCCTCGTCGCCCCACTTCGGTTCCCTTTCGGTGTTCTGGAAGCTTCGTGGAAAAATAGGCCCCTGGGCGTTGATTTCGTCCAATTCCGAGAATATTTTCTTACTAGGATTTCTGAAACCAAAAACAGCAGAAAACAGCAACTGGCTCTTCGGCATCTCGTTAATAGGTTAGTGCCGGAAAATGCATAAATATGACATAAAGTATGTATAAAACATGTGATTATCATCAATAAAGTAGCATGGAACATAAGAAATTATAGATACGTTTGAGACGTATCAATCTCCTGTATTCAAATTGAATTTTGGTATGTGATGGCATAGTTGCTCTTTCTTTTGTGTTTGTAGGATGGAGAATTTCATTGTTTGATGAAACTTTATAGCAAGAACAGAACTGCATCACAATTGCATAGCCATAATTAGATTATTGTAATGTCATTGAGTAGATGAGCTTGTGACTTGTCAAGTGAGTGTTGCTTATAGATATCTCAACTATGTTATGCTGATTATGGTACTATATCTCTACTTTAGGACTTGTTGTTTTGTTGCACACCAATTTTTCTTCTTTTCTATTTGTTAAATACTAACTGCTTTGCCATCTTATAATTTCTATGATATTGAAATATGTGACAGCTGGGTGCATTTCTCACCGGCATATAAAAGAAGTCACATAGGTCGCAAGAGAACAACATTGTCACTGCATCCATGTTTTACCATAGTTTTTTATGTTTTCTTCAGCTCGCTTGTTTTGATTTACACAAAGCGCGGGGGGGGGGGGGGGGGGGCTCCTAACCCTGCGGGAGGGCTAGGGGAGCAGAGCAGTGATGAGGGGAGGGCTCGAGCTTCGCTCCTCGGCAGGGCCGTGGCTCGTTTTTCGTATGAGGTGGGAGTTTCTTAGTTGGCCTGGCCCGACCCAGCCTAACAAACAACATCTGTTCGGTAAAAGTGGGATGAGGAGAGAAAATTTATGCTCCCCCAGTCTACCAAACACGCCCCTTGACTTTTAATTGGAAGTAAACTTGACTGGTTGGGACACACAATCCTGTCCAAGAATAACTTAGTTATCTTGAAGAACTCACTCTAAACTTTATGTGCTTCTGTAGGTGAATATATCTTCCCCATCTACAGAAAATGGTGGCACTCCATTGATGGCATTGTCTCGTGCGGGAGAGAAAAGTGGCACGCCCCCATCAAGGCAGGATCATACAACTAGAGCACGGAGGATTCACCGAACTTGGATGAATAATAAGCACGAATATTGCGTACACATTGCAGTTTGCTTTTCTTTTGTGAGCCCTTGCGAACTTATCGCTATATTTACTTGTCTCCTCTCATGTTTCCAAAAACAAGTTGCTTTTATGGATAAAGTACTTGTCAAACTATAGATTGTTGTGGAATATTGTGTGATCTTTTGTTAATGAAAAAAAATATCGAATGTTATTTGTGAATCTAACGTGTGTGTTGTTTTGCTGAAGGCATTATTGTTGTCAATTTTAATATTTTTTAAATTTATTTTTCGGTTTTATTTGGAAAATGACGTACTCTGCATCCGGGTTGTGCCTGGAGAGACCTTTGCCGTGCGCGGTCATGTGTATGCGCACGGCAAATGCGAGCAGCACGACATAGGGGAGACGCACGACAAACACAGGCTGCACGGCAGTGATCCGTGGTGCACGGCAAAGAATAGGTAGATGGCCACGCGGATCTTTGCCGTGCGGGTGTCTTGGCGCATGACAACATGCTTTGCCATGCAAATTGGGGCCGGCGCACGGCAACGACTCTTTGTCGAGCCAGGCTTTGTTGTCCGCCCGCAAAGGAAGCCTTTCTGGTAGTGATGGGTCATAGCATAGACAATAGTTAGGATCATTTAACTGATCCCCACATCAAGGTTCACAGTGCAAACATAGGCTAATTATGGTGCATTACAAGCCAGATTATCTTACATCACTCATCACAAATAGCCCTAATCCTCTTCAGTTTATCTATGTTAACAGAATCTACTTTAAGCAGGTCATACACGACATACTCTAGCTTTTTTGTTTTTTTGTTTTATTAGTACCTCATTTTCTGCCCTCAATGCATCTCTTTCACCCTCCCACTCGTCCTTCACAACCCTCACAGTCTTTCTTTCCCCCTCCCACTCCTTCTTCCTAGACCTCATGATTTGTGCTTACATTTTATGCACGTTCTTCAAGATTGTTACCTTGTTTTTCAAATCCTCTAGTTCATCTTTGTCTCGGTTCTGAACAAATTTGGGTATAGCTAGACCTCATAAATTGTAGCACTATCTAGTGGAAGAGATATTTGATCAGAACCTAATGCAATATCAAACAACACACTTCGATCATGGCACTAGGTTCTGAAAAAAAACATCTATCCAGTGGCTTAGCGCCACTGTGTAATCATCGACATAAACAATAAAATCCCAATTTGACAAACTGTGAACCTGAAACCTAGATCTAGCCATAACGGTAAGATTGTTGATGCCGGAACAAGGTGCAAGAATACCAATCTAGTTTTTGTAAGCCAGTAATGTACCTAGAAAAGAAATAATGCCCAAATATAACCGCAAACGGAGCAGATCTAAGATGCATGCGCCAAATTACTGTAGACCGAACACCGCAGATGATGCGGCCTAAGGCCACGTGGGTTGCCCGATCTCACGAATTGACCGAGGGAAAGGTGGGGGGAGGAAGAACACGGCGAAGAACACGATGAACACACGCGAACACACGCAACACAACCCGATACAATTCCGGTTTACTCCCGATAGCCCGAACCACTATCACGATAGAATCCCTCAAGGAGAGACAAGAGGTAGAGTCCCCGAGAGAAAGACCGATATACGATCTATGGAGTCACACGTGTGAGAGAACGCGGTAGAATCACAAGTGCGAAAGATAAATCATATAAGGAGTGCCATGATACAACTCATAGATTTGTGTCTAAGAGAGGAGGGGGTTTCCCTAATCCCGGAGGGATGGTGGAGGCATAAGCCAAGTTCTCACTCAAGTTATGTCTTTCTTAATGAAGGGGGAGGTGGGAGCCTATATATAGGGAGCCACTCAAGGAGGGGTAGTTTAGGCATACAAAGGGATAAAGGGTTCAGATTTGATGCTCTTTGCAGTGGGGCGGTAGTGCCGGCGCAGGTAGGGCGACAGGGCCGTCATCCTTAGGTGTAGTGGTAGGGCGGCAGTGCCGGTGGAGATGGGCGGTAGTGCCGGTCGTCCTTAGCGGCCGTGCCGGCCTTCGCGGCGCGTCCCCTTCTCCTTGACGATCTCTTCCATGCTTCCCATGAACTTGATGTTGACCATGAGTCCTCGAGCCTCCATGGCATCATCCACTTCCTCCATACTCGGCGATGCATACCTATCATGGTCATATGACGTAGGATGAAGTAGCATACCATTCAGGAGAGACATTTGTAGGAACGCATTAAGGAGAAGATTCACCTTTGCGTGACGTGTAGATGTTGACGCACATGATGCGGTGGAGACCGAAGGTCGCCCCGTATCATCTCCCCCCACTTGAAAAAGAGTCGCCCTCGACGATAACTCATCATGAACGTGTAGAGGAGGTAGATAACACGAACGCTTGAATGTTGCTTCACTTGTCAAGAGCCCTATCAATAGCACACGAAAAGCCAAGCAACACTCAAAGCATAGCCAATGTTCCACGGTTTTAGCAAGAGAGCGTAAGTAGAAGGAGGTCACCTTAGCAAGATGTCGGTGTGCTCTCATTGAGAGATCTTGTGTAGTAGATGTATGGGGTTGAACCCATTTGTTGACGCGTATCCACAAGTCACGTGTACCTTCACACAACAAAGAACAAGCAAAGTATGTGTGTGCGTGATAGAGGGGCATATCATCAAGGACATGTCCATTCATATTCACAACACCGCTAGCACAACACAAATATATCAACAAGAATGCATATGCAAGGTAAATGTGTAAGAACTCCACATGAACATCTTCCAAATGTGAAAACACAAAAACTCCAAATTGTGAGACGACTATGATGTCCATCTCATGTAGAAACTCATGTGCATTATTGCACTCAAGGCATCGGAAAGAGAAATTGTTCAACATCCTTAAAGCAATAAGAGGAGAATTTGGCAAAAACACATAAGGGAGAGTGTTCAAAATATCATCAACATGTGTGCACACAAACCATTGGAAAGAGAAATTGGTCCTCATATTTGTGGCAACACCAATGGTAAGAATCACATCATCATGCTTGCAAAAGAACCATAAGAAAGAGAAATTGTTCGGCATGTTCAATGCAAAGCATGGGAAAGGTATTAGAGCCGGGTTCGATCTTGTACTTACTTGTATTATGCTCTCAAGAGTTCGTTTGGTCAACTCGTGCTCAATCGAGGTTGACCTTGTCTTCCGTGTACCTACACACACAATAGGCAAAGCAAAGAACGTGTGTGCATGGTATATGAACACATCATCCATCATGATGGTCCATTTCTTTTGCACATCACCATTAGCATTAAGCCAAGCAACATAATAGAGATGGTGAATATGCGGAGTAAACATGGGAACATGCTCAACATGGATATATGCAAAGTCTCCAAAAGGTGAGAGAGCTATGGGGGCAATCTCATTCACAAGCATATTAACATCATTGCAAACCAAGCATTGGAAAGAGCAAGTGTTCAATATTTTGGTTGCATTAATGGGAGAATATTGCAAGCATGTAGCACAAAACATGTTCAAATTTGTATCATAGCATGGCATGGTCAAATTGTCACAAGCAACTATTTCCACATGATCAACAATGGTGGTATCACAAGTATCACAAGGGAAAGTGAAAGAAGCATATGACATAGCAATAGGATCATCCAACTCATGCAAGCACTCATAAATCATCATGTCCACTAGTGGGATCATGGTATCATCAACACCCATATAGGTACCTTTGTAGTCCCGCTCATATGAGGTAGGTGTTGTGGAAGAGGTAGGCTCGATGTGGTCTCCATGTTCATCTTCAAGCAACAAGCATGGTGTGATATCATCATCTTCATGCACCATGTACATCTTCTCCATGATCGGCGTCTCGTCATCCATGGGACCTAATAAGACACAAGGAAACACACTAGAGGTAGAGGGTAAGTTGTTAGAATTCGAAATGGCCTCACATGATCTATCAACTACCACTCTCATCTCACTCGGTGTATCGCTCATGCTCTCAAAGTGGAGGCACTCATCAAGCTCACATATAGTGGAGTCGCTCATCTCACATATAGTGGAGTCGCTCATCTCACATATAGTGGAGTCCCTCATCTCCATGGCAATGGCGTCGTCGATGTCCGAGCAACCTAGCAAAGAGGAAGACAACACAAGCGGAGTAGAGGTTAAGTTGTTAGAAATCGAAACATCCTCACTCGACTCATGGTGTGTATCTCTCTTGCTTTCAAGGTGTTTGAAGTATGCGTTGCACTCGGCTTTGTCTTGGAGGGTCATTTTGGCCTCTCGAGCATCTAGCTCGGCAAAGTATGCTCTCATCTCGGCTTGTTCTTGTGGGGTCATATTGTATATCTCTCACTAGGTAAGGTGTATGTGTATGTAAAAAAAGGACGTACCCAGTGCTGAGAGCTCCCGCACTGTGCGGGGTCTGGGAAAGGTGTTAGTGGCAAGCCTTACCCTCACAAAGTGCAATGTGAGGAGACCGCGACTTGAACCTGGGACCTCTCGGTCACAGGTGTATGTGTATGTGGTGGAAGGAAATCTACACAAGTATCTCACCTTTCAAGAAATAATCGGAAAAATGGTTCAAGTCAAGAGCAAAGTCGAAATGTATCGTGGTTACTCACACACACACTCAAAGCACACGCAAAAGGCTAAGAAACACTTTATGTGGTGGGTAAGGGGTGTATAGCAAACGAAAAAGATCAACGTAAAAGTCTATTGTCAAATGTGGGTAAGATCCAAAGTCAAATGTCAAAAGTGGTGATCTATGTCAAGGAAACACGGAAACACACACAAGAAGAACAATGAGGTTAGCGCGACCAAGGAAGTGAGCAAGTGACAAAGATGGTCCTAACGAAGACTATATGCTAGGTGTCACGCCAACACAAGAGAGACGGTACCTCGGTTGCATAAGAGGGAAGCAACAAGATTTGCACAAATGTCACTCTTCTCTTTTCTCTCTTAGTGCGCACAAGCTTTGCACTTCTCGGTATCGGTGGACACACACTCTTTTTTTATTTCTTTTTCTCTTTTTTTCACTTTTTTTTCTATGCTTAGAAGCTTTTTTTTTCTCTATGTATATGGCACACTTTTCTTGTTTTGTGTATCTTTCTCACCGAGCTTGCTTCGGAGCTTTGCTCAACACAACGCACACACACCCTCTCACGGTCGTGACACTTGTGCAATGCTTCGCAACGCTCGAAAAGTCACTCTCAATAGGATAGGTACGCAAAGGAAGAAAGGGGCTACAAGGGGTAGGGAGGCAAGTTATACCTATTGACGTTAGGCGGTGTCAAGCACACGAACTTGCGATGATGGTGATGACGATGGTGTCGAAGATGCGCCGGAATCCGGGGTGCCGATGCCGTTGTCGCGGTGTTGATGTAGGCGCGGAAGCGGTTCTCACGGACCAAAGGCACTCCAAAACAGAAACCGGGCAAATTAAGTCAATGCCCGAAAAGTTGGGTCGAAACGAGCGGTCAAAAGTTGGGATCCAAAAATCGTCAAAATTAGAGATGGATTATGTGGAGTATTTGGGGAACGCTGTTAAAATTTAGAGTCAAACGGGCTCCGAAAAGTTGTCAAAATTTGGGGCAAAAAGATGTGTCAAAAATGTGTAAAATTTGGTCAAAAACTGGACAGATTTTTTATCACCGGTAGTACCGGTCGCGGTACCGGACGTGCTACCGGAAAAGAGTCAAGGTATACTGTACCCAAAATGGGAATTAGCGGTAGTGCGGCTGGTAGCGCGAGCGGAGGCTCCGGCCAGGGAAAAAAAATTTGCGGAGCTGCGCGGTGGATTGCTGCTGCGTTTGGTGCGGGATGGAGCGAGCAGCGGCTGCTGCCTGCTTGCGCGCGAGCGGCACTGATGGTGGCCCAGGGCCAGGGAGAGGCGGGGCCAGCACTTGGGGATCGAGCAGAGCTGCTGCTTGCGGATCGATGCGCGATGGCGCGGTTGGTGCAGAGCGTGGAGGCGCGGGCGCAAGCGGGCGGCGCTCGCTTCGGCGGCTGGTGTGAGCGGGAGCTGTGGTGCTGCTGGTGATGTGGTTGGCGGGCGCTCGAGCTGAGGTGGAGCAGCTGCAGCAGGGGAGGAACCAGAGGCGGGGCGAGCGAGCGTGCGGCAGTTGGGGCCAAAGGGGCGAGCGGCAAGCGAGCAGGTGGAGCTAGCGCGCAGAGGCAGGGGCGGATGCGTGAACTGGCGACGCGGCAGAGTACGTGGACCGGCGGCTGGAGGCTTGTGGTCGAGCGGAGCGTGATGCGCGCGGCCGCGAAGTGCACTGGAGCGGAAATCAAGCGTGGCCAGGGGTTTGAGGAGAGCGGCGGTGGATGGTGTGTGGTGGTTGACTGCTGGAAGTTGCAGGCGGATCGAGCAGAGGAATCACAGGCGATGCAGGGAGCGTGGCTTGGCGGCGCAAGGGCGTGGAGCAGCGGGCGTGTGATGGAGATCGAGCGCCAGGCGGAGCGCGTGCAGCGCGGTGGTTGGCGGCCTGGTGCTGCGCGCGCGGACAGATGCGACGGCGTGGTGGCGAGCGGCAGTGGCGGTTTGGATCGACCAGGAGGTCGTTGACCAAAACAGGAGGAAAGGCTTGGGCTGTTCTTGAAGAACTTTAACACGGACAGCTCTAAAATCCTCAAATTGGAAGCAAAAACGATGGAATTGGAAGGTGAAAAATGGGGGAAACATAGATCAACCACAAATACATCAGATCTGTGGATCAAAACCACATAAAACGCAACTAATCCGGAGATCAAATTTCGAGCTATTTTTTGGGGTAAATTTTTTTGGGAAATTTTTGTCAAAATTGGTGAAATTGGATGGTCAAATTCGTGGCAACCTTTGCTCTGATACCATATGATGCGGCCTAAGATCACGTGGGTTGCCCGATCTCACGAATTGACCGAGGGAAAGGCGGGGGAGAGGAAGAACACGGCGAAGAACACGATAAACACACGCGAACACACGCAACACAACCCGATACAATTCCGGTTTACTCCCGATAGCCCGAACCACTATCATGATAGAATCCCTCAAGGAGAGACACGAGGTAGAATCCCCGAGAGAAAGACCGATATACGATCTATGGAGTCACACGTGTGAGAGACCGCGGTAGAATCACAAGTGCGAAAGATAAATCATATAAGGAGTGCCTTGATACAACTCATAGATTTGTGTCTTAGAGAGGAGGGGGTTTCCCTAATCCCGGAGGGATGATGGAGGCATAAGCCAAGTTCTCACTCAAGTTATGTCTTTTTTAATGAAGGGGGAGGTGGGAGCCTATATATAGGGAGCCACTCAAGGAGGGGTAGTTTAGGCATACAAAGGGATAAAGGGTTCAGATTTGACGCTCTTTGCAGTGGGGCGGTAGTGCCGGCGCAGGTAGGGCGACAGGGCCATCATCCTCAGGTGTAGTGGTAGGGCGGCAGTGCCGGTCGTCCTGAGCGGCCGCGCCGGCCTTCGCGACGCGTCCCCTTCTCCTTGACGATCTCTTCCATGCTTCCCATGAACTTGATGTTGACCATGAGTCCTCGAGCCTCCATGGCGTCTGATGACGCGTAAAGCACACGCTCGTTGGGAACCCCAAGTGGAAGGTGTGATGCGTACAGCAGCAAGTTTCCCTCAGTAAGAAACCAAGGTTTATCGAACCAGTAGGAGTCAAGAAGCACGTTGAAGGTTGATGGCGGCGGGATGTAGTGCGGCGCAACACCAGGGATTCCGGCGCCAACGTGGAACCTGCACAACACAACCAAAATACTTTGCCCCAACGAAACAGTGAGGTTGTCAATCCCACCGGCTTGCTGTAACAAAGGATTAACCGTATTGTGTGGAAGATGATTGTTTGCAGAAAACAGTAAAACAAGTATTGCAGTAGATTGTATTTCAGTAAAGAGAATTGGACCGGGGTCCACAGTTCACTAGAGGTGTCTCTCCCATAAGACAAACAGCATGTTGGGTGAACAAATTACAGTTGGGCAATTGACAAATAAAGAGAGCATGACCATGCACATACATATCATGATGATTATAGTGAGATTTAATTGGGCATTACGACAAAGTACATAGACCGCCATCCAACTGCATCTATGCCTAAAAAATCCACCTTCAGGTTATCATCCGAACCCCCTCCAGTATTAAGTTGCAAAGCAACAGACAATTGCATTAAGTATGGTGCGTAATGTAATCAACAACTACATCCTTAGACATAGCATCAATGTTTTATCCCTAGTGGCAACAGCACAACACAACCTTAGAACTTTCTGTCACTGTCCCAGGTGTCAATGCAGGCATGAACCCACTATCGAGCATAAGTACTCCCTCTTGGAGTTACAAGCATCTACTTGGCCAGAGCATCTACTAGTAACGGAAAGCATGCAAGATCATAAACAACACGTAGATATAACTTTGATAATCAACATAACAAGTATTCTCTATTCATCGGATCCCAACAAACGCAACATATAGAATTACAGATAGATGATCTTGATCATGTTAGGCAGCTCACAAGATCCGACAATGATAGCACAATGGGGAGAAGACAACCATCTAGCTACTGCTATGGACCCATAGTCCAGGGGTAGACTACTCACTCATCACACCGGAGGCGACCATGGCGGCGTAGAGTCCTCCGGGAGATGATTCCCCTCTCCGGCAGGGTGCCGGAGGCGATCTCCTGGATCCCCCGAGATGGGATCCGCGTTGGCGGCGTCTCTGGAAGGTTTTCCGTATCGTGGCTCTCGGTACTGGGGGTTTCGTCACGGAGGCTTTAAGTAGGCGGAAGGGTAGGTCAAGAGGCGGCGCGAGGGGCCCAGACCATAGGGCCGCGCGGCCAGGGCAGGGGCCGCGCCGCCCTATGCTCTGGCTGCCTCGTGGCCCCTCTTCGTTTCGTCTTCGGACTTCTGGAAGCTTCGTGGAAAAATAGGCCCCTGGGCGTTGATTTCGTCCAATTCCGAGAATATTTCCTTACTAGGATTTCTGAAACCAAAAACAGCAGAAACAAAGAATCGGCACTTCGGCATCTTGTTAATAGGTTAGTTCCAGAAAATGCACGAATATGACATAAAGTGTGCATAAAACATGTAGATAACATCAATAATGTGGCATGGAACATAAGAAATTATCGATACGTCGGAGACGTATCAGCATCCCCAAGCTTAGTTCTGCTCGTCCCGAGCAGGTAAAACGATAACACAGATAATTTCTGGAGTGACATGCCATCATAATCTTGATCATACTATTTGTAAAGCATATGTAGTGAATGCAGCGATCAAAACAATGTATATGACATGAGTAAACAAGTGAATCATAAAGCAAAGACTTTTCATGAATAGCACTTCAAGACAAGCATCAATTAAGTCTTGCATAAGAGTTAACTCATAAAGCAATAATTCAAAGTAAAGGCATTGAAGCAACACAAAAGAAGATTAAGTTTCAGCGGTTGCTTTCAACTTGTAACATGTATATCTCATGGATATTGTCAACATAGAGTAATATAATAAGTGCAATAAGCAAGTATGTAGGAATCAATGCACAGTTCACACAAGTGTTTGCTTCTTGAGGTGGAGAGAAATAGGTGAACTGACTCAACATTGAAAGTAAAAGAAATGTCCTCTATAGAGGAAAAGCATCGATTGCTATATTTGTGCTAGAGCTTTGATTTTGAAAACATGAAACAATTTTGTCAACGGTAGTAATAAAGCATATGCATCATGTAAATTATATCTTATAAGTTGCAAGCCTCATGCATAGTGTACTAATAGTGCCCGCACCTTGTCCTAATTAGCTTGGACTACCGGATGATCACAATGCACATGTTTTTACCAAGTGTCACAAAGGGGTACCTCTATGCCGCCTGTACAAAGGTCTAAGGAGAAAGCTCGCATTGGATTTATCGCTATTGATTATTCTTCAACTTAGACATCCATACCGGGACAACATAGACAACAGATAATGGACTCCTCTTTTATGCATAAGCATGTAACAACAATTAATAATTTTCTCATTTGAGATTGAGGATATATGTCCAAAACTGAAACTTCCACCATGGATCATGGCTTTAGTTAGCGGCCCAATGTTCTTCTCTAACATTATGCATGCTTAACCATAAGGTGGTAGATCTCTCTTACTTCAGACAAGACGGACATGCATAGCAACTCACATGAAATTCAACAATGAATAGTTGATGGCGTCCCCAGTGAACATGGTTATCGCACAACAAGCAACTTAATAAGAGATAAAGTGCATAATTACATATTCAATACCACAATAGTTTTTAAGCTATTTGTCCCATGAGCTATATATTGCAAAGGTGAATGATGGAATTTTAAAGGTAGCACTCAAGCAATTTACTTTGGAATGGCGGAAAATACCATGTAGTAGGTAGGTATGGTGGACACAAATGGCATAGTAGTTGGCTCAAGTATTTTGGATGCATGAGAAGTATTCCCTCTCGATACAAGGTTTAGGCTAGCAAGGCTTATTTGAAACAAACACAAGGATGAACCGGTGCAGCAAAACTCACATAAAAGACATATTGAAAACATTATAAGACTCTACACCGTCTTCCTTGTTGTTCAAACTCAATACTAGAAATTATCTAGACCTTAGAGAAACCAAATATGCAAACCAAATTTTAGCATGCTCTATGTATTTCTTCATTAATAGGTGCAAAGCATATGATGCAAGAGCTTAATCATGAGCACAACAATTGCCAAGTATCACATTACCCAAGACATTTATAGCAATTACTACATGTATCATTTTCCAATTCCAACCATATAACAATTTAACGAAGGAGAAACTTCGCCATGAATACTATGAGTAGAAACCAAGGACATACTTGTCCATATGCTACAGCGGAGCGTGTCTCTCTCCCATAAAGTGAATGCTAGGATCCATTTTATTCAAACAAAACAAAAAACAAAAACAAACCGACGCTCCAAGAAAATGCACATAAGATGTGATGGAATAAAAATATAGTTTCAGGGGAGGAACCTGATAGTGTTGTCGATGAAGAAGGGGATGCCTTGGGCATCCCCAAGCTTAGACGCTTGAGTCTTCTTGATATATGCAGGGGTGAACCACCGGGGCATCCCCAAGCTTAGAGCTTTCACTCTCCTTGATCATGTTGCATCATACTCCTCTCTTGATCCTTGAAAACTTCCTCCACACCAAACTCGAAACAACTCATTAGAGGGTTAGTGCACAATAAAAATTAACATATTCAGAGGTGACACAATCATTCTTAACACTTCTGGACATTGCATAATGCTACTGGACATTAGTGGATCAAAGAAATTCATCCAACATAGCAAAAGAGACAATGCGAAATAAAAGGCAGAATCTGTCAAAACAGAACAGTTCGTATTGACGAATTTTAAAATGGCACCAGACTTGCTCAAATGAAAATGCTCAAATTGAATTAAAGTTGCGTACATATCTGAGGATCATGCACGTAAATTGGCTTAATTTTCTGAGCTACCTACAGGGAGGTAGACCCAGATTCGTGACAGCAAAGAAATCTGGAACTGCGCAGTAATCCAAATCTAGTACTTACTTTTCTATCAACGGCTTAACTTGGCACAACAAAACACTAAACTAAGATAAGGAGAGGTTGCTACAGTAGTAAACAACTTCCAAGATACAAAATAAAAACAAAGTACTGTAGGTAAAAAAACATGGGTTGTCTCCCATAAGCGCTTTTCTTTAACGCCTTTCAGCTAGGCGCAGAAAGTGTGTATCAAGTATTATCAAGAGACGAAGTGTCAACATCATAATTTGTTCTCATAATAGAATCAAAAGGTACCTTCATTCTCTTTCTAGGGAAGTGTTCCATACCTTTCTTAAGAGGAAATTGATATTTTATATTACCTTCCTTCATATCAATAATAGCACCAACAGTTCGAAGAAAAGGTCTTCCCAATATAATGGGACAAGATGCATTGCATTCAATATCCAAGACAATAAAATCAACGGGAACAAGGTTATTGTTAACGGTAATGCGAACATTATCAACTTTCCCCAAAGGTTTCTTTGTAGAATGATCAGCAAGATTAACATCCAAATAACAATTTTTCAGCGGTGGCAAGTCAAGCATATTATAAATTTTCTTAGGCATAACAGAAATACTTGCACCAAGATCACATAAAGCATTACAATCAAAATCTTTAACCTTCATCTTAATGATGGGCTCCCAACCATCCTCTAGCTTTTTAGGAATAGAGGCTTCACGCTCTAGTTTCTCTTCTCTAGCTTTTATGAGAGCATTTGTAATATGATATGTGAAAGCCAAATTTATAGCACTAGCATTAGGACTTTTAGCAAGTTTTTGCAAGAACTTTATAACTTCAGAGATGTGGCAATCATCAAAATTCAAACCATTATAATCTAAAGCAATGGGATCATCATCCCCAATGTTGGAAAAAATTTCAGCAGCTTTATCACAGGCAGTTTCAGCAGTTTTAGCAGTTTCAGGCAGTTTTTCGCGCTTTGCATTAGAAGTGGAAACATTGCTAACACCAATTCTTTTATTAGTATTAGTAGGAGGTGCAGCAACATGTGTAGCATTAGCATTACTAGTGGTGGTAATAGTCCAAACTTTAGCTACATTCTTCTCTTTAGCTAGTTTTTCATTTTCTTCTCTATCCCACCTAGCACGCAGTTGAGCCATTAATCTTATATTCTCATTAATTCTAACTTGAATGGCATTTGCTGTAGTAACAATTTTATCATCTAAATCCTCAGGTTTAGCAGCCATTTTATTAATTAAAGAAGATTGTGATGCAGACATGTATGAGATTCGGGTTTCAGCATTAGCAAGTTTAGTTTGCAACCCCGAGATCTCCCTATTCAGATTTTCAAGTTGATTCCCTATATTCTTCAACAAGGTAGATTGCTCATTCATAGTTTTAGTAAACAATTTATTTTGCTCATATTGTGATTGCATAAAGCTCTTGGTGGATCTTTCAATTTCTAACATCTTTTCTTCATTAGGTGAAGCATATCTACCATAAGAATTACCATTAGCAGGGTATGGGCTAGAATCATTGTGATTGTAATTTTTAATGAAATTCACATCAACATGTTCTTCTTGTGCAACCAATGAAGCTAATGGAACATTATTAGGATCAATATTAGTCCTATCATTCACAAGCATAGACATAATAGCATCAATCTTATCACTCAAGGAAGAGGTTTATTACATGAATTTACCTTCTTACCTTGTGGAGCTCTTTCCGTGTGCCATTCAGAGTAGTTGATCATCATATTATCAAGAAGCTTTGTTGCTTCACCAAGAGTGATGGACATAAAGGTACCTCCAGCAGCTGAATCCAATAAATTCCGTGAAGAAAAATTTAGTCCTGCATAGAAGGTTTGGATGATCATCCAAGTAGTCAGTCCATGGGTTGGGCAATTTTTAACCAGAGATTTCATTCTTTCCCAAGCTTGAGCAACATGTTCAGTATCTAATTGTTTAAAATTCATTATGCTACTCCTCAAAGATATAATTTTAGCAGGGGGATAATATCTACCAATAAAAGCATCCTTGCATTTAGTCCATGAATCAATACTATTCTTAGGCAGAGATAGCAACCAATCTTTAGCTCTTCCTCTTAATGAGAAAGGGAACAATTTTAGTTTAATAATATCACCATCTACATCTTTATATTTTTGCATTTCACATAGTTCAACAAAATTATTAAGATGGGCACAGCATCATCAGAACTAACACCAGAAAATTGCTCTCGCATAACAAGATTCAGTAAAGCAGGTTTAATTTCAAAGAATTCTGCTGTAGTAGCAGGTGGAGCAATAGGTGTGCATAAGAAATCATTATTATTTGTGGTTGTGAAGTCACACAACTTAGTATTTTCAGGATTGGCCATTTTAGCAACAGTAAATAAAACAAACTAGATAAAGTAAATGCAAGTAACTAATTTTTTTGTGTTTTTGATATAGCAAACAAGATAGCAAGTAAAGTAAAACTAGCAACTAATTTTTTTGTATTTTGATTTAGTGCAGCAAACAAAGTAGTAAATAAAACTAAGCAAGACAAAAACAAAGTAAAGAGATTGAGAAGTGGAGACTCCCCTTGCAGCGTGTCTTGATCTCCCGGCAACGGCGCCAGAAATTTAGCTTGATGACGCGTAAAGCACACGCTCGTTGGGAACCCCAAGTGGAAGGTGTGATGCGTACAGCAGCAAGTTTCCCTCAGTAAGAAACCAAGGTTTATCGAACCAGTAGGAGTCAAGAAGCACGTTGAAGGTTGATGGCGGCGGGATGTAGTGCGGCGCAACACCAGGGATTCCGGCGCCAACGTGGAACCTGCACAACACAACCAAAGTACTTTGCCCCAACGAAACAGTGAGGTTGTCAATCCCACCGGCTTGCTGTAACAAAGGATTAACCGTATTGTGTGGAAGATGATTGTTTGCAGAAAACAGTAAAACAAGTATTGCGAGATTGTATTTCAAGAAAGAGAATTGGACCGGGGTCCACAGTTCACTAGAGGTGTCTCTCCCATAAGACAAACAGCATGTTGGGTGAACAAATTACAGTTGGGCAATTGACAAATAAAGAGAGCATGACCATGCACATACATATCATGATGATTATAGTGAGATTTAATTGGGCATTACGACAAAGTACATAGACCGCCATCCAACTGCATCTATGCCTAAAAAGTCCACCTTCAGGTTATCATCCGAACCCCCTCCAGTATTAAGTTGCAAAGCAACAGACAATTGCATTAAGTATGGTGCGTAATGTAATCAACAACTACATCCTTAGACATAGCATCAATGTTTTATCCCTAGTGGCAACATCACAACACAACCTTAGAACTTTCTCATCATCGTCCTGTGTCAATGCAGGCATGAACCCACTATCGAGCATAAGTACTCCCTCTTGGAGTTACAAGCATCTACTTGGCCAGAGCATCTACTAGTAACGGAAAGCATGCAAGATCATAAACAACACGTAGATATAACTTTGATAATCAACATAACAAGTATTCTCTATTCATCGGATCCCAACAAACGCAACATATAGAATTACAGATAGATGATCTTGATCATGTTAGGCAGCTCACAAGATCCGACAATGATAGCACAATGGGGAGAAGACAACCATCTAGCTACTGCTATGGACCCATAGTCCAGGGGTAGACTACTCACTCATCACACCGGAGGCGACCATGGCGGCGTAGAGTCCTTCGGGAGATGATTCCCCTCTCCGGCAGGGTGCCGGAGGCGATCTCCTGGATCCCCCGAGATGGGATCGGCGTTGGTGGCGTCTCTGGAAGGTTTTCCGTATCGTGGCTCTCGGTACTGGGGGTTTCGTCATGGAGGCTTTAAGTAGGCGGAAGGGTAGGTCAAGAGGCGGCGCGAGGGGCCCAGACCATAGGGCCGCGCGGCCAGGGCAGGGGCCGCGCCGCCCTATGCTCTGGCTGCCTCGTGGCCCCTCTTCGTTTCGTCTTCGGACTTCTGGAAGCTTCGTGGAAAAATAGGCCCCTGGGCGTTGATTTCGTCCAATTCCGAGAATATTTCCTTACTAGGATTTCTGAAACCAAAAACAGCAAAAAACAGCAACTGACACTTCGGCATCTTGTTAATAGGTTAGTTCCAGAAAATGCACGAATATGACATAAAGTGTGCATAAAACATGTAGATAACATCAATAATGTGGCATGGAACATAAGAAATTATCGATACGTCGGAGACGTATCAGCGTCATCCACTTCCTTCATACTCGGCGATGCATAGCTATCATGGTCATATGATGTAGGATGAAGTAGCATACCATTTAGGAGAGACATTTGTAGGAATGCATTAAGGAGAAGATTCACCTTTGTGTGACGTGTAGATGTTGACGCACATGATGCGGTGGAGACCGAAGGTCGCCCCGTATCAGCAGAATAGCAGATCTATGGACAATGAAGCCTAAAAGTTTGGATTAGGGTCTTACCGCCATGGATGTTTTTGCCGAGCAGAGTGATACGTCTCCAACGTATCTATAATTTCTGATGTTCCATGCTTGTTTTATGACAATACTTACATGTTTTGCTTGCATTTTATAATGTTTTTATGCGTTTTCCGGAACTAACCTATTAACAAGATGCCGAAGTGCCAGTTCCTGTTTTCTGTTGTTTTTGGTTGCAGAAAGGCTGTTCGGGCAATATTCTCGGAATTCGACGAAACGAAGACCCAACATCTTATTTTTCCCGGAAGCATCCAGAACACCGAAGGAGAGTCGGAGAGGGGCCAGGGGCCACCACACAACATGGCGGCGCGGCCCCAGGCCTGGCCGTGCCGGCCTACTGTGAGGGGGGACCCAGGCACCCTCCGACTCCGTCTCTTCGCCTATATAAGCCCTTTCGACCTAAAAACGCGATACCAATTGACGAAACTCCAGAAAGACTCCAGGGGCGCCGCCGCCATCGTGAAACTCCAATTCGGGGGACAGAAGTCTCTGTTCCGGCACCCTGCCGGGATGGGGAAGTGCCCCCGGAAGCCATCTCCATCAACGCCACCGCCTCCATCATGCTCCGTGAGTAGTTACCCCATGGACTACGGGTTCTAGCAGTAGCTAGTTGGTACTCTCTATCCCATGTACTTCAATACAATGATCTCATGAGCTGCCTTACATGATTGAGATCCATCTGATGTAATCGGTGTTGTGTTTGTTGGGATCCGATGGATGATACGTTATGATTAGTCTATCTATAAAGTTTGTGAAGTTATTGTTGCTGCAATTTTGTTATGCTTAATGCTTGTCACTAGGGCCCGAGTGGCATGATCTTAGATTTAAGCTCTATACTTATTGCTTAGATTGTATCTACAAGTTGTATGCACATGTCACTGTCCGGAACCAAAGGCCCCGAAGTGATAGAAATCGGGACAACCGGAGGGGATGGCGGTGATGTGAGGATCACATGTTTTCACGGAGTGTTAATGCTTTGCTCCGGTACTCTATTAAAAGGAGTACCTTAATATCCAGTAGATTCCCTAGAGGCCCGGCTGCCACCGGCTGGTAGGACAAAAGATGTTGTGCAAGTTTCTCATTGCGAGCACGTACGACTATATATGGAAAACATGCCTACATGATTAATAATCTTGATGTTCTGTCTTAATGCTATTTCAATCCTATCAATTGCCCAACTGTAATTTGTTCACCCAACACTTGTTATTGGAGAGTTACCACTAGTGTAGATCGCTAGGAACCCCGGTCCATCTTTCATCATTATATACTTGTTCTATATGTCATTGGAAGTAGTATCAACTATTTTCTGGTGCCATCGCCTCTGTGTTATTGCTACTGCTGCTGTGTTACTGTTACTATTGCTCTCATATTACTGCTACTTTCACATTACCCCTGTTACTAGTGCTTTTCCAGGTGCAGCTGAATTGACAACTCAGTTGTTAAGGCTTATAAGTATTCTTTACCTCCCATTGTGTCGAATCAATAAATTTGGGTTTTACTTCCCTCGAAGACTGTTGCGATCCCCTATACTTGTGGGTCATCAAGACTATTTTCTGGCGCCGTTGCCGGGGAGGCATAGCTCTACTCATAAGTTCACCTGGGGAGTACACTCTACCTCTTTCTCTGTTTTTATTTTCTTTTATTTTGTTTTGCTTAGTTTACTTTTGTCTAGTTTATTTGTGCTTAGTTTATTTCTGTCTAGTATTATTTTTCTTGGTTTACTTTTGCTTAGTTTCTTTTTGTCTTGTTTTATTTTTCTCATATACCCAAAAATCCATAAAAAATTGAAAACCCTAAAAATTAAAAATTGTTGTTATGGAAGAACGCATAACTATGTTGGAGCTTATTGAATTATATAATAATTATAGAGAATCAAGAACGGGTAAAGTCATGAGTGCTGTGATAAAAAAAATTGAATACAATTGCTAAAATCTTGCTTAAATGCCATGATATAAATTGGCAAAATATGGTGTTGCCACCCGGTGGTAGTGCCCCCCCTCTCACTGCCGTCCGATGTAGCATATAGATTCACACCTGGTTAGCCAGGCAAAGATTAATCAACTGGCACCACTGCAAATTAACTGATACAGCCAGTGGTCCCACTATGCATCTTTTATCAAGGAGCTGCAATTTTTGCAGGTGACTCACAAAGAAATCATGTGACGAATTGAATGGCAACCTACCTCTCTGATTTAGCAACTTAACAATTTAATGTATTCTATGTTATGATTCGCTACAACATGCATGCATCCATATATATCAACAACATTTGGTTGCTGCCACATGGACGAGTTCAGCGAGGTCGGGCATTGACCAGGACGGGCACGGCTTGCGCCGCTGGCTGCTGCGAATGGGCGCCGCCTCCTCATTGTAGCCGACGCTCGGGAGCTCGCGACCGCTTGTACCAAGTCAGCCTCGCTGTTGCACCGCCGGCGTCGGCAGCAAATTCCCCCGGGGTCACTGGTGAGAGCGGTCTCACGCCGGCAGAGGCCGATGGCTTCAGCGGGGCCTCACTTCTGCCGCTGTAGCTCACTAGCTCGCGCAAAAACTTTTCACTGAGAAACACATACTGTACGTATGTACATGCACCAAATTGATTGAAGGACAAGGAGCTACCTAGTTGATTAATCTAGTATCCACTATCCAGTGTATTGATTCCTAGCTGACTCGCATCAAGCACATGTCAAGAGAAAGAAAGAAAGACTCGCATTAATCAAGCAAGCTAGAGTGCTCCCTTGTAGTTGATTCAGAATTTGTGCGTCTCTGATTTGGATGGTAGACACCTCCGACGAAAATGGATTCATAATCTCTAATCGATACATTCTCGCAATCAAACAGCTTAAACAGTGTCTGGCCAAGGCCACCGAGGCACATGATCTGCTTCGTGAGACCGTGACGGCAATAACCAAAACGACGATGAACTGAGGAGTAGGGTGAGAATAGGTGGGACGGCCAGGAGGCAGACGGGGAACACGGCGGTGGCGACAACCAAAGGAACGGACGTGCGTCTGTCATCGAGCAGGGCAGCACGCCATTACCGGTGTTTGCTATGCGCGCCCTCGCCGGAGACAAAGGAGGCCGTTGGCGCTACAATGGTGGCGCCGACATCGTCCGATCCGTTGCGCAGCTCCTGAGGCTGTGTGGTGCGGCGACGCCGGATTACATCTTCATAACGTGTCACTGATGGCGCGGGCGGGTGAGATGCTCGTCGTCATCGGACTGAGCTGCGCCGGCAATTCCACGCCGCCTGATATTGTGGTAGTATCCCACGAGGCTGGCGAGCTGCAAAAGAGGTGCCGACGCTCCTAGATACCTCGGTGACCAGAGCGTTCTTGACGGGGCCGTCACCGGCGCCATTGAGGCCGACCGTTGCCGTCCTGAGCGCCACGAGACTCGCGGCCGAAACCTTCTACCGAGGCCTCAGCGCCGCGTTCGAAGCCGTCACGAGGCAAGCCCGGCACCATGTACTTGGTCAGGCCGCCGCTACGCCACACTCGAGCTTTGCGAGCGTGAGTAAAGATGGCTTAGGCTTGTACACGTTACTAGGTTAGTAGAGTTCGGTAGCTTTTCCTAGTCTTCTGCCTCCATCCAGCCAATCTGAGGCTGTTAATTAGCTAGGTAGATTAGATACCTGTTCGTCAGCTTTTTCTCATCTTTCACTGCGAGGGTTTGCTTATCTTAGAACACGTTTTCATTTTCTAACAAGTTGGATCAGAGATCAGACTTCTATTTAAATGTGAAAAGCGGCTCAAACCTTTATCAGAGATCAGACTTCCATTTTCTAACAAATGGTTATCCATTACTCCATTAGGTCATGGCTGCAAATGAACAATTTTTCCAGCTCGAGCTGCCGTGAGATTATTGACAATAGTATTAAGTATGCATGCAAACTGAGGCAGTTTGGAGAGGGGAGAGAAGAGAACGACGCATACATGCTCCAGCATTTACTTCTTGCATGGAGGGGCGACGGAAATTTCGGTTTGCAAATCAACTAGAGCAGTGCATTGAAAAGACCAGCAGCGCGTCATGCATGCATAGCTTAGCAGCCCGCTATGCATGCCTCTTTTTGTGTACAATGCATGTGCTGGCCTGGCAAAATGGTCAGCGGAGCAGGTTTGTCGCTGCATGTTTTCCTGTCATATCATCGCATAATTAGGGACTAATATAGTTTTAGACACGATCTATCGATCTTCAGCCGCACCATGATGGGCAACTGGCAAGGCATACCGAATCTCTAGCACATCATCCAACGGCAACCAGAGGGGGGGCAGTACCACCGGGTGGCTATAAATCCACACTCTATAAATTGTTGCTCTAAAGAGGACACTAAACATCTGAAATTTCAATGTGGCTTTAGTGAGGAAGTTTTAATTAAGAACTATAATTGGAATAACTATATTCATCTTGGGTTCGAAGAGGTAGAACAATTTGTCATATTTATGGGAGCTTCTGAGATCGAATCCTTCATGGTTAAAAATTATGAAACTTGTATTGTTTGTAAGGACCTTAAAGATTATGTCTCTTCTATCCTTAATTTTTGCAATGAAAGTTACACTGATAATCCTTATATCATTGATTATAAAGAGAGACTCATTAATGCACAAGAATGCACTCACAATTTGCAGGAACATGTGGAAGAAGAAATTGATGAACCTGAAAGCTCATTGGATAAAAAAGAGGAGGAAATTGATGAACCTGAAAGCTCATTGGATGAAAAAGAAGAGGAGAGTGATGAACAAAAGGAGGAAGAATGGATTAGCTACCCATGCCAACCTTCTAATGAGAGTAACTCTTTATCTCTTACACTATTTGATTGTCCTCCATGCTTACCGAAAGAGGTTGAATGTTATGTTCCTGTGGATTCTCTTGAAATATTACCTATGAGTAAAACTTGTGAGAATAATTATGCTACTGTTATCTATGATAATCCATGCTACTTTGATAAATCTTATGATAATGCTTTATTTTTGCCTGATGTCGAAATGCATGGTACTAAAGAGTTTTGCGTAGCAAATGTTTATGATAAATCTTTAGATGATGGTCCTATGTTACTTGATAATATTAATTGTACTACTAATGAAAATGGGATTGGAGAAGTCTTGACATTATCTATGAGTCCCATATCTCTTGAGAATGATCAATCATCTTGTTATATTATTGATACAAGTGGGTTTGAAAGTCTTGATCCCATTATTTTTGAGCTTGATAAAAATTATGTGTTTGTGAATCATGAAAAGTATGCTGCATGTGATAGTTATATTGTTGAGTTTGTTCATGAATCTACTGAAAATTATTATGAGAGAGGAAAATATGGTCGTAGAAATTTTCATGGTGCTAAAACACCTCTCTATATGCTTAAAATTTTGAAGTTACTCTTGTTTTATCTTCTTATGCTTGTCACTTTGCTCTTCATAAATTTATTTGTGTACAAGATTTCTATGCATAGGAAGTGGGTGAGATTTAAATGTGTTTTGAATTTGCTTTTTGATGCTCTCTTTTGCTTCAACTCTTATTTCTTGCGAGTGCATCATTAAAACTGCTGAGCCCATCTTAATGGCTATAAAGAAAGCACTTCTTGGGAGATAACCCATGTGTTTATTTTGCTACTGTTTTATTGTGTCTTGGAAGTTGTTACTACTGTAGCAACCTCTACTTATCTTTATTTATTGCAATGTTGTGCCAAGTGAAGCCTCTAATCGAAGGTTGATACTAGATTTGGATTTCTGCGCAGAAACAGATTTCCATCTGTCACGAATCTGGGCTTTTTTCTCTGTAGGTAACTCAGAAAAATATGCCAATTTACGTGCGTGTTCCTCAGATATGTACGCAACTTTCATTAGTTTTGAGTTTTCTGATTTGAGCAACGTAAGTACCTCTTTAAAATTTGTGTTTACTGGCTGTTCTGTTTTGGCAGATTCTGTCTCTGTTTTTTTGCATTGTCTCTTGTGGACTTTAAGCAAGGCTTTCTAAACGTGGAGAGCTGCAGCTAATGTTTTATTGAGTTCTTGCAATGTGTCACTACAGGACCAAGGTGAATTCAAGTTTTTTGAGTACTAACCCCTCTAATGAAGTTTATGAGAAGTTTGGTGTGAAGGAAGTTTTCAAGGGTCAAGAGAGGAGGATGATATATGATCAAGAAGTGTGAAAAGTCAAAGCTTGGGGATGCCCCCATGGTTCATCCCTGCATATTTCAAGAAGACTCAAGCGTCTAAGCTTGGGGATGCCCAAGGCATCCCCTTCTTCATCAACTTATCAGGTTTCTTCTATTGAAACTATATTTTTATTCGGTCACATCATATGTGCTTTACTTGGAGCGTCTGTGTGCTTTTATTTTTGTTTTTGTTTGAATAAGATCGGATCCTAGCAATCCTTGTGTGGGAGAGAGACACGCTCCGCTTTTTCATATGAACACTTGTTCTTCGTTTTACTTTTAATGTTCAATGATAAAAGTTGGAAGCTACAGCACTTATGGTTATTTGGTTGAAAACAGAAAATGCCTCATATTGACTTGGATAATTTGACACTTGGCAATTGTTTTGAGCTCTCAAGTAGATCATGATTAAGTTCTTGCATCATGTAGTTTAAACTTATTAGTGGAGAACTACCGTAGAGCTTGTTGAAATTGGTTTGCATAATTGGTCTCTCTTAAGGTCTAGATATTTTCTGGTAAAAGTGTTTGGCAACAAGGAAGACAGTGTAGAGTATTATAATGCTTGCAATATGTTTTTATGTAAGTTTTGCTGTACCGGTTCATACTTGTGTTTGCTTCAAACAACCTTGCTAGCCTAAGCCTTGTATTGAGAGGGATTACTTCTCATGCATCCAAATCCTTGAGCCAAAAACTATGCCATCTGTGTCCACCATACCTACCTACTACATGGTATTTCTCCGCCATTCCAAAGTAAATTGCTTGAGTGCTACCTTTAAACAATTCAAAATTTATTACCTCTGATTTGTGTCAATGTTTTATAGCTCATGAGGAAGTATGTGGTGTTTATCTTTCAATCTTGTTGGGCAACTTTCACCAATGGACTAGTGGCTTCATCCGCTTATCCAATAATTTTGCAAAAAGAGCTGGCAATGGGATTCCCAGTCCCAAATTAATTAACCAAAATAGACACTCCTCCATGGTATGTGATTGTTGGACGGCACCCGAAGGATTCGGTTAGCCATGGCTTGAGAAAAGCAAAGGTGGGGAGGAGTGTCATCTAAATAAAACTAAAATAAAAAGGCACTCCTTCATGGTATGAGATTGTTGGCAGGCACCCGAGGATTCGGTTAGCCATGGTTTGTGAAAGAAAGGTTGGAAGGAGTGCCACCCAAAAATAAAATAAAATGGGAGCCGCTCTTTGAAGGTTTGTTTGGCAAGGGGGTTAGAGTGCCCATTACCATTCGTTGACAACAACAAACACCTCTCAAAACTTTACTTTTATGCTCTCTCTATGTTTTCAAAATAAAAGCTCTAGCACAAATATAGCAATCGATGCTTCCCTCTTCGAAGGGCCTTTCTTTTACTTTTATGTTGAGTCAGTTTACCTACTTCCTTCCATCTTAGAAGCAAACACTTGTGTCAACTGTGCATTGATTCTTACATACTTGCTTATTTGCATTCATCATATTGCTTTATGTTGACAATTATCCATGAGATATGCATGTTGAAAGTTGAAAGCAACCGCTGAAACTTATATCTTCCTTTGTGTTGCTTCGATGCCTTTACTTTGAATCTATTGCTTTATGAGTTAACTCTTATGCAAGACTTTTTGATGCTTGTCTTGAAAGTACTATTCATGAAAAGTTTTGCTATATGTTATCTATTTGTTAGCAACTATAGATCATTGCCTTGAGTCACTTCATTCATTTCATATGCTTTGTAATAGTATGATCAAGGTTATGTAAGTAGCATGTCACTACAGAAATTAATCTTTTTATCGTTTACCTACTCGGGGACGAGTAGGAACTAAGCTTGGGGATGCTGATACGTCTCCAATGTATCTATAATTTCTGATGTTCCATGCTTGTTTTATGACAATACTTACATGTTTTGCTTGCACTTTATAATGTTTTTACGCGTTTTCCGGAACTAACCTATTAACAAGATGCCGAAGTGCCAGTTCCTGTTTTCTGCTGTTTTTGGTTCCAGAAAGGCTGTTCGGGCAATATTCTCGGAATTCGACGAAACGAAGACCCAACATCTTATTTTTCCCGGAAGCATCCAGAACACCGAAGGAGAGTCGGAGAGGGGCCAGGGGGCCACCACACAACATGGCGGCACGGCCCCAGGCCTGGCCGTGCCGGCCTACTGTGAGGGGGGCCCAGGCACCCTCCGACTCCGTCTCTTCGCCTATATAAGCCCTTTCGACCTAAAAACGCGATACCAATTGACGAAACTCCAGAAAGACTCCAGGGGCGCCGCCGCCATCGCGAAACTCCAATTTGGGGGACAGAAGTCTCTGTTCCGGCACCCTGCCGGGACGGGGAAGTGCCCCCGGAAGCCATCTCCATCAACGCCACCGCCTCCATCATGCTCCGTGAGTAGTTCCCCCATGGACTACGGGTTCTAGCAGTAGCTAGTTGGTACTCTCTATCCCATGTACTTCAATACAATGATCTCATGAGCTGCCTTACATGATTGAGATCCATCTGATGTAATCGGTGTTGTGTTTGTTGGGATCCGTTGGATGATACGTTATGATTAGTCTATCTATAAAGTTTGTGAAGTTATTGTTGCTGCAATTTTGTTATGCTTAATGCTTGTCACTAGGGCCCGAGTGGCATGATCTTAGATTTAAGCTCTATACTTATTGCTTAGATTGTATCTACAAGTTGTATGCACATGTCACCGTCCGGAACCAAAGGCCCCAAAGTGACAGAAATCGGGACAACCGGAGGGGATGGCGGTGATGTGAGGATCACATGTTTTCACGGAGTGTTAATGCTTTGCTCCGGTACTCTATTAAAAGGAGTACCTTAATATCCAGTAGATTTCCTAGAGGCCCGGCTGCCACCGGCTGGTAGGATAAAAGATGTTGTGCAAGTTTCTCATTGCGAGCACGTACGACTATATATGGAAAACATGCCTACATGATTAATAATCTTGATGTTCTGTCTTAATGCTATTTCAATCCTATCAATTGCCCAACTGTAATTTGTTCACCCAACACTTGTTATTGGAGAGTTACCACTAGTGTAGATCGCTGGGAACCCCGGTCCATCTTTCATCATTATATACTTGTTCTATATGTCATTGGAAGTAGTATCAACTATTTTCTGGTGCCATCGCCTCTGTGTTATTGCTACTGCTGCTGTGTTACTGTTACTATTGCTCTCATATTACTGCTACTTTCACATCACCCCTGTTACTAGTGTTTTTCCAGGTGCAGCTGAATTGACAACTCAGTTGTTAAGGCTTATAAGTATTCTTTACCTCCCCTTGTGTCGAATCAATAAATTTGGGTTTTACTTCCCTCGTCATCACAGAGCTTTACCCGGGAGAATAAGCAGGCCGTCTACACAACAACAAAGATGGTGTTCCCGAATGGCCTCTCCTCAGTCCTGCTCACGGTGGTCTTTGATCTACCGGCGGTAGTAGAACCATCGGTGACGAGAGGAGAGAGAATGGAGAGGAGAGGGCGAGACTGAAAGGGGAGAGTGGGCGGTGAGTGGAATTATGGCGCACCTTCTTGAGGCATCGCGGCGTCTCCCGCCCTTCCCGACGCGTCCAGCGTTCCCACCCCTGCGCTCGCCAGCGCCTGGTGTTGGCTCCCAAGTGCAATAGATCAATTGTAGTATTTTTTAATAAGAAAAGTTTTCGAACCTACGGGGATTTGAAGGTATTGGTTAGCGCATTTGACAAGTAAAACTTAATAAGAAATGCAGTAGTTTTAATATTTTGGGTGTATAGTTTGCAATAAATTAAAGTACGAAAAGTAAATAGCAATATGTAAATGCTTTCAATGAGAGAAAGCTCAGTCATCTATGCAGCAAGAGGACAAGCTTAAGATTGTATGTGTGTGCTTACATGTGATAAGTGTTCCCGAGGGCGGCATGGATTTACTAGCATTTAGAGTTCTACACAACATGGTAAATATTTTGTCAAGTTTCATTCCCTTAGGGGTGGAGCATAAATTAGGTGCAGCCATAGATATGAGCAAATGCACCCCTTATGATGGGTCCTAGATCTATTTTCAGGACCAAGTATAGAAATCATTAAGACATAAATGTCCCACGATAGCAATTAGTCCATTGGTCCCCGACATAAACCCTTCTAATGCAACTCAAAAAATTGGAAAATAGTTTCTGTCATTCCGTCCCTTCCAACACTATTCATTGCATTAAAGTGCAGGCCTATGAGCCCATAAAGGTGAAGTAATATGCAGTTGATGTTCGCATAAAACCAACATAGAACAATGTAAAAGATAAAAACTTGACCAAATACTCATTGTACATCATATAAAATCATAGCCAAATCATCTTATGCCCTCAAGAACATGGAGAACTACTCACAAGTGTCAAACATGATATGTACTAGGGGCATAATGATTATAACATAATCTGAAAGTATAATCTCTCCACCAAATAAAGGCAAAGTACCAATCATAAATATGCAACTAGCTCCTAAAATAATATCCGGGGTTCAATCAAACACAAACTATAAGGGGGATGAAGTCGATCCCGTAGATGGTGATGATGGTGATGATGGAGATGTTGATGGAGATGCCTCCCCCCACGTCAAGGAGGAGTGGTGATGACGATGGCGTCGATTTTCCCTTCACCGGAGGTACCGGTGCGGCAGATCTTCCCTCTCCCGGAGTAGGAGAGGATTTTCACCTCCCTCAATAAATTTCGGGGGGAATATGGGTTAGGTTTTTTAGCGAACGAAGGCGTATGTTTAAAGGAGGGTCCGAGATGGTGCTCGAGGGCCAAACGGGCCTAGGTGACGCGCCCAGAAGAGGGGGCCACGCAACCTGACCTCTGTTGGTCCTCGTGGCTCCTTTCTCGTACCTTTTTTACGCACGGTCTTTATATTGATGAGTTTTTTTAACATACATGTAACAATTTGAGAATAAACAGACCACAATCTGCAATCGTGTGACTTCAGAACAACCTGAGAGCATCTGTAACGGCCCCGGGTAGCATCCCATATTAGAATTGCTTGTTCTTTTTATCTTGTGCATCATCATGACATATGCATCACATCATCCATGTTTTGGTAAAATAAAATTATTTAATAAACCATAATTTTTTTTCTTTTCCTCTCATATGGTTTTTATAATAAACCTTCTCTTCTCTATTCATTTAACAAAACCTAATTCAAAACTATTTTATCTTGCTATAAAACTTTGTTCTTATTTTATCATTTTATCCACCTCTGTTTTCAAATTCAACCCTTAGTGAATGGGTTCAAATCAATTTGCAAAAACAGTTTTTCTAAAATAAAACAAAAGGGAAAAGGGAAAAACCAGAAAACCAAAAAAATAAAACCTACCCTAACCCTAGCTAGATAGGCTGCAGCCCCCTGGGCCTCTCTTCCTTCCTAGCCCAACTCCCCTCTTTCCTTCCCCTCCTCCACCGGCGCGGCCCAAGCCCACCTCTACTCTCTCCTTTCGGCCCAACCCACCTTAGCCGTACCCCTTCGCACACGATGGAGACGCTCGTTATCGTCTTCTCCAAAAGCATGCACGCAGGAGGCGTGCTCCACCTCTGTGACCACCACGCCACCACCTGCTCCCTCCCCTCTCATTATCTCCTCGCCCCGCAAACCCTAGCCTACCTCCTATTTTCCTCCTCCCTCACGCCGCCGCCACCCTCTTCTCTCTCCCCTTTCTTTTCTCTGTAAACCACCGCGCGACGTCGTCGGATCCACCATGGCGCCGTCGCTACCGACCATCGCTCGACGAACCAAGGCCACCAGAATCACCGCCTCATCGTCCTCGTTCCACCGGTGCCCTAAATCGGTCCGGGGGCGCTTCCAATCGTCTCCAAGGACGTCTTCCCCCAACTCTGGCCGTCGGTGATTTCTCCAAATTCCGGCGAACCTCGACCTCCTGCGACCAAGCCCACCCCTCCTAGAGCATCCTGGTATCCCGACGCAGCTCCTAGACACTCTTTGCTCCCGTCTTCTCCCTACCGTTGCTGATGCCGAGCTCCTCCGCCACAGGTCCACGTCACCGGCGGTTCTCCGTCGACTTCCAGCCCCTGGCGCTGACCTCTCTTGGTCCGCACCGACGAGGCAAGCGCGACGTCCAACTGCGCGCTTCCTGGGGTCATCTGCATCGCACGCGCACGTCTCCGTCCGGCCGCGGTGACCGCCACTCCCCTCGCCGCGCGCGGCATCAACCAGCCGAGCACCTTCCGTGCGTGCCGCGCATGGTTCGCCAGCTCAGCGGCCACGTCATCCACCGGGCCCCATCCGTCATCGACCTGGCTAGGTTTCCCTTCGGTGAGAAAATCCCATCAGATTCAGATCTGTGCAACTTTGCACCGAGCCCCCTTGCTATTTTGATTCATGAACCCGCAGTTCCTGCCCTTGCCATTTTCGAGAAAACGCCCTGCACCTTTTCTAAATCAACCCACAGTCCTCCCCTGGAGAGGACTTTGTTTTCGGGTCCTTTTTCTTTTAAAATAAAATGTTGTTTATCTATTTTAAATAATAAACACTAATCTTTACTATTAAATTGCAATAGGTGACTGCCTGGTGTCACAAACGGGCCAAAGTTTTTTTCTCTAGACCCGACGTCTTCTGAAAATTCTAGGCCCAATATCTCTGAATACACATATTTCCTTGGTACCTTACCTACATAATAATAATAAAAACCACGATCGGACCTGGGTTAGGGACTTGGCGTCCGTGTCCAAGTAGTATATCCGGTTTCACATAAAGTTTGATTGAAATTATTGGTCTACATTTATTTAGAACTCTAAAGACAACACGCAGGCTGTCGTGCCTATGCAGCATAGCTGCGCAAGGAACCAGCGCTGCAAGAAAACTAAACGTGCACGATCCACACAAATGAAAAATTTAAAACAATATATACGTAGCGACCTTCGCGGCCTCCTCGTCCATCCAAATAGGCATGCACCGGGGCAACATAAAAAAACACGATCTCCGTGTCCGTCTTGATCTCCTCTAGCGAGACCGGCACACAAGTACTCTGCAGGACCTGAACCCTACAAGGCTTGTCTCACACCGTATTTCTACAGACACAAATTGCAAGTTTCCTCTCTCGAGTCTGGTCAGCCATGGCGTATTGATCATGGAGTGGTTGCAAAACAAATGCACATATACAATACGGTGGAGTGGTTATAGCGTGGACATCGACCATGGCAGATCAAGGCCGTATTGGTCATGGAGATCCTGTATGTGATCTACTACAGCAAATGCATGCGATTTATCACGAGCTTTCAAATTTCGGTTCTTGTAATATATTGGTATATTTCAAGGTTTTATAAGTGGAAGAAACAATTTCGGCCAATTTTATCGAAGTTTAACACAATTGAACAAATTTTCTAATTTGACTAACACAACGACATCCGCTGCAAAAAAAAGATGATGATGTTATTGACCACGTTTCATACTCCGCTGGTTCTCTTTGCATGGCACCGAGTAGCGGAACATAAAGGAAAGCGCTGAGTGTCCTCTGGGGATCAAATCCCTGATCCCCGAGTCCATAGCCGTTAGATCGGGGTCAACCCTGTGCTTGCATCCATCTGATCAACATGTGCAGAAACAGTTTGTCCAATCGCACCAGATGGATGGACCCTACCATCGACATGCCCCCATAGTTTGCATGGACTGCAACCAGTAGCAGTAAAATCGCCGGAACTCACCCGCCTCCACCGCCGCTCGTAGTACAACTGCCACCCCCAGTACCACCACCGCTCGCAGCAGTACCGTCGCCGCTCGCAGCATCTCCGGCAAGGGCTGGTAGCACTTCCGCCTGCCACTAGCACCATCGTTGCTCTCGCCGGCAACACCACCGCCCGCCACCACCTCCCCATCAACCACGATGAACCTTTGGAGCAAGGCCACCAGCCCCTTGCAACAACTTCCTCGCTGGTGGAAGCAACCACCTCCGCCCGCCTGTAGCAACCACCTCCGCCGGTGGCAGCAAAGCCCTGAGCTCCTTGTAGCAAGGTCGGCCAACGCTGGCACAACGCCGTTAGCAACCGCCTCCGCCACTGGGAGCAACACCGGCAGCCGCCTTGGAACAAGGTGGGCTGCCCTTTGTACCAAGACCGACCGCTCTTTGTAGCGAGACCGGTCGCAGCAACCACCTTCGCCGCTAACACCTTGCAGCAAGGTCGTTCAGCCTTTGTAGCAAGGCGGCTGCCGCGGGTAGAAATCGGCTTCGCCGATGGCAGCAACAGCCTCTCCCTACCATCCTTGTCTGGAGCATATTCATGGCGGCGACCGTCTTGACGAGATAAGCGCGGGGTAGCGACGGGATTTGTAGCAACGGCGGTGCCTCGCGCAGCAGCGCCTTGAGGAGGCGGGAGATGGAGGGATTGGGGGCGGCGTGCTCGAGGAGTTGGAGGCCAGCGGCGAGGCGACGCGTTCGCGGATGTGGCAGCCGGAGGAGGTTGCACGGAGTGCTCGCCGGATGGCGGGGAGGAGGCACATCGACGGTGTGTGGCGTGGCGCCGGGGCTTGCGGTAGAGAGAAGTCTTGTTTTGGTTGGGGAATCGCTAGGTACAAGACAACGACATGATAAGGCTTGGGAGGGGGCCCACCCACGTTGTCCAGTATCCACACATGCTGGAGTGACGCGTGTCACGCGCGCGACACGGAGGAACAAATGCAAGCGATCCCCCGGGTGATTCTAGCGTTCTCCGAACATAAATCAAGGCAATATTGGCATTGCCAAAAAGTCCGGCTACAATAATGACATAACAAAGTAGTTATGAAACTTTGCCCGTAGCAACGCACGGGTATTTAGCTAGTTTGTTAATAACTTTTAATTGGTAGCTCCAAATAAAAAGTGTTATATATAAAAATTGTTCAGAAAAATGAGGGGAACATAAATATGCCATCCATGTCTGATGTTGCATCATGCTTCATACATCTCGAGATAGTTTGCTTATCACCTATTATGTAACATATGGAATATGTGGGATATTACATAACTGTTGTCCCGAGTGCATTTAACTTTGCTGTAGCTCACCCCTGCCATGTTTGCCATGCTAACCAACACTTAAATTTGTCGGTAGAGATGTGTTGTGGGTATACTTCATGGGTGTACCATCGACAGTGCCTAGATCCGGCAAGCCCGGGTGGCCCACAGATGGTGATGTGGCATGTGGCCCATCGGGCGGCCCAGTTGCTGTTGATCCTGGCGGATGAAGTCCGGCCAGGCAGAGGGAGCCGGATCCGACCGACCTTAAGGAGGAACCCGGATCCATGAAGGCCCAGTAAGGAACCCGGATCCGGTACGACATAGATGGGAAGGCGGATCCTTAACGTGCACGACAAGACATTGTACCGTAGTTAGGCAACCTGTATCCGGCTAGGACTCTCCATGTAAACCCTAGATCCGTGCGCCTTTATAAGCCGGATCTCGGGAGCCCTAGAGGCACAACCACAACTCATTGTAACAACGCGAAAGCGCCCAGATAATTCCAGACAAGCAGCAGTAGGCCCTGTCATCGTGCAGGTGTTCCAAAGCTGGGTAAATCGCGTACCACCGTCCCGTGTGCACTCCGCCCTATGGCCCCTACTTCTTCTTCCCCTCGTGAGGATCCCTCCTCCGAGGTATCGTCGATTAGGCAACGACAGTTGGCGCCCACCGTGGGGCCTGCAGCGTCTGGAGGCCGGAACCGGGAGGGTTCCGCCATGGGAAGCTTCGACGACACCATCGCTGTGGGGCGCGTCCTTTACGCCGGAAATCTACCGTTCGTCCCTCCGGATGAGTGCTGGATTCCGGCTAAGACAAACCCCGTCAAGCTCTCCATCGTCCCAGTTGGTGGCATACACATCTTCATCGGGGAAACTGTCGATTCCGACGGAAACCCGCTGGTAAGTAACGCAGACGCGACCGCCGCTGAGCTGGACGCAGTCGCGAAGATCTGATCTGAGATGCAGGAGCTTCCCAAGGAAGATTCCGCCTTGGATCTGGAAATTTCAAAACCCACCCAATCCGCCCCTGAGCAGGAAATAACGGTGGAAGACCAATGCAGATCCGCCTGGGTCTCCCAGGTGTTAGAGAAGCAGAGGTGTCACTTCGTACACTTCTTGGCCCATACCGCCGGAACCGCCCCTCAAGAAGCCGGAGCTGGTCCCGAGCAGGTCGAGGCACCGGAAAACGACGCTGCCCCGGATCAGGTCGAGCCTGTCGGAGAAAGCGGAACTCCGGCCGAAGAGTCGATTTTGGGCAACCTAAGCCCGATTTCCGGGGATACCCCCTCCATGGATACTGAAGAGTTCAACCGCAAGCTAGGGGAATACGGGTTCGGTGACCAGCCTGAGGTTGAATCCGCCCAGCCTAAAGAGGTACTCGCGACCGTGGCGGCGCTGGGACAACCTGAATCAGAAGGCGAAAACACCCCATCCGACCCCCAACCATCCCGTCAAGGATCTCCAATGTCGCGGGAACGACCGCGCAAGGAGCCCTCCTCCGAGGACCTCCTGACACCGGAGGAGATGGTTGCACAAGCAGGCATGGATGCAATTTATCGCTCGGATATTCTTAACAAACCCATCACTCCCGAAGACGCAGAAGCGCTAGAAGCCAAAAGACTGGACATGCTGGCCACAGCCAAGAAGTTCGCCGATACTGCAGCTGCAATGCTTGATGAAAGGAAGCACGCCGCAGTTTTTGTGGAAGATTTCATCCAGCGCGAGCAGGAGGTTGACGAAGGACTGGCAAAGGTCAAGGAACTCCGGAAGCATTGGGAGGACAAGATCGTTGAGGCTCATCAGGAGGTCGAAAGAGTCCGGTGAGAGTTGATAGCTCCCCGTAAGATTACCTTCGCAACTCCGACTGAGCAGCAGCCGTACGCCACTCCGAAGGACAATATGAAGAAGGCTGCGGAGATCTTAAAGAAAAGGGACGAAGAGGTCGACCTCGACTACGTCCGTACGCTCGTCACTTCAGCAATGAAGCAGCAGAGCAAGGCAGACACTTCGCATCTCCACTACGCAGAAGGATGCCTACGACAATCGCCATCGAGATGACGAATCGCGAACCGGATCCTCGGAACGCAGAAGGAAAACCAGAGAACACCCAAATCCAATCCCAGTACCGTCAAGGACACCTCCGTCAGATCCGAAAAAGGGAAAGGATGCAATGTACTCCAGCAGGGACAAGTACCGCAATCCCTCTCCTCCGCCTAACGGACACCCGCGTCCCCCTCGCCGCCGTAGTCCAGCCGGAAACATCAGGCCCCATGGGCATGGTGGAATCATCATCCGCGACAACGTGCTGCCCTCAAGAAACAGGAACAGGGAGCGTACGCCGGAACCCCGCCGGAGCCAGCACAACGATCGTGAGCCCGAGCCTAGGAGGAGTCGGAACGAAGACCGCGAACCGGAGCCACGCCGGAACCGAAACGACCATGGCAGCCAGCGCCAAGGCGAAGGCAGCCACAGAAGCCGGAGCCAGCATCGGGAGGGGCGAGGAGAATCTGATGGCGGAAGAAAAAAGTCGGATCGGCCCCCTCGCAGGTCTCCCTCACCACCACCTAGCGGTGGCGGTGGAGGTGGACGCGGAAGCGGCGGCCGGAGATCTCGCTCTCGCTCACATTCTCCTCGCCACGGCTCGCGTGACGCGCGGGAACACCTCAACGAATACAGAACTGATTACGTCGGACCGAAGTGCTTCGGCAGAATGATTCGAGAGGAACCAAAGCCAATGATGAACCTCAAGCTACCCGGAAACCTGAAGCATTATGATGGCACCGAAAGGCCGGATACCTGGATAGAGGATTACTACAATGCAGTAACCTTTGCCGGAGGAACCCCTAATATCGCCTGCCGCATGCTCCAGCTGTACCTTGTAGGTCCAGCCCGGATCTGGCTCAGCGACCTCGAGAAGAACTCCATCTTTTGCTGGTTTGACTTGAAGACCGCCTTTGAGAAACACTTCAGGGGCACCTACAAAAGACCTGCCACAGCAAGCGACTTACAGGCATGTATTCAGAAGAAAGGAGAATCCTCGAGACACTTCCTCACACGATGGTTGGCATGCAGGAACGAGTGCGAAAATGTCGACCACACCACCGCTATGTACGCCTTTATTGGTGGACTGCAGAGAGGAGGATTGCTGAGGCATAAGCACACTTGTTTGGCTAACGCAAATAATCTGACTTTGGATGAAATGATCTCCATTGCCAGTGATCACACTGCTGCCGATGATGACGCAAGCGGAGATCTCGCAGCTACAGCAATCCCCCTACATCAACAAAAGAAGAACCGTGATAACGGCAATAGCAGTAGCCACAAGCGCAAAAACCCTGATGACCAGAAGAGTGGCGGATCCGAGATGGTCGCCATGGCGTTCCAACGCGGAGGTCCAGGAGGCGGAAGAGGACGCGGCCGTCGAGGCGGAGCCGGCAGGGGCCAGCAGCATGGCACTAAGGTCACAGCTGCCGGATCCCGCGCCCCGCAAACCTACGAGGAGTACAGAGACATGCCTTGCCTGGCCCACCTGGATCCGGTCACGGGGAAGTCCACTCACACCAACCGCAACTGCAAGTGGGTTGATACGTCTCTGACGTATCGATAATTTCTTATGTTCCATGCCACATTATTGATGATATCTACATGTTTTATGCATACTTTATGTCATAATTATGCGTTTTCCGGAACTAACCTATTGACGAGATGCCGAAGGGCCAGTTGTTGTTTTCTGCTGTTTTTGGTTTCAGAAATCCTAGTAAGGAAATATTCTCGGAATCGGACGAAATCAACGCCCAGCATCTTAGAATCCCCGGAAGCATCCAGAACACCCGAGAGTCGCCAGAGGGGAGCCCTGGTGGGCCCAGGAGGTAGGCCGGCGCGGCCCAAGCCCTGGCCGCGCCGCCCTATCATCTCACCGCCTCTTCGACCCTCTGACGCCGCCTCTTCGCCTATAAAAAGGTCCCTGACCTAAAACTTCGATACGGAAAAGCCACGGTACGAGAAACCTTCCAGAGCCGCCGCCATCGCGAAGCCAAGATCTGGGGGACAGGAGTCTCTGTTCCGGCACGCCGCCGGGACGGGGAAGTGCCCCCGGAAGGCTTCTCCATCGACACCACCGCCATCTTCATCAACGCTACTGTCTCCCATGAGGAGGGAGTAGTTCTCCATCGAGGCTCGGGGCTGTACCGGTAGCTATGTGGTTAATCTCTCTCCTATGTACCTCAATACAATAATCTCATGAGCTGCTTTACATGATTGAGATTCATATGAGTTTTGTATCACAATTCATCTATGTGCTACTCTAGTGATGTTATTAAAGTACTCTATTCCTCCTGCATGGTGTAAAGGTGGCAGTGTGTGCATCATGTAGTACTTGGCGTAGTTTATGATTGTGATCTCTTGTAGATTATGAAGTTAACTATTACTATGATGGTATTGATGTGATCTATTTGGTTATGTTGATCTATCTTGCACTCTAAGGTTATTTAAACATGAATATCGAATATTGTGGAGCTTGTTAACTCCGGCATTGAGGGTTCGTGTAATCCTACACAATTAGTGGTGTTCATCATCCAACAAGAGGGTGTAGAGTCTAGCATCTATCTATTTATTCTGTTATGTGATCAATGTTGAGAGTGTCCACTAGTGAAAGTATGATCCCTAGGCCTTGTTCCTAAATACTGCTATCGCTGCTTGTTTCTTGTTTCTTTGCGTTTCTCATCGCCGCAATATTACCACCATCAACTACACGCCAGCAAGCACTTTTCTGGCGCTGTTGCTACTGCTCATACTTATTCATACCACCTGTATTTCACTATCTCTTCGCCGAACTAGTGCACCTATTAGTGTGTTGGGGACACAAGAGACTTCTTGCTTTGTGGTTGCAGGGTTGCATGAGAGGGATATCTTTGACCTCTTCCTCCCTGAGATCGATAAACCTTGGGTGATCCACTTAAGGGAAACTTGCTGCTGTTCTACAAACCTCTGCTCTTGGAGGCCCAACACTGTCTACAAGAATAGAAGCTCCCGTAGACATCAAGCACTTTTCTGGCGCCGTTGCCGGGGAGGAAAGGTAAAAGGCACTCATACTCCGGTTCCAGGTAACAGTACTTTTCTGGCGCCATTGTGTTTGTGCTCGAAGCTATTTCCTTTAGATCCTGCAATTGCATCTTTTTGTTTCTTGTTTACACTAGTTAAGCATAATGGAAGACAACAAAAATATGAGAGATCTTTATGAACTTTATCTTGAATTAGGACATGATGTGTTTGAAGAGAGAATTAAAAAACCCATGGAACTTTATATGCATGCTAATGGGAATGTTATTAATATGAATGCTTTGAACACTATTGTTGCTAATGCTATGGAAAATTCTAAGCTTGGGGAGGTCGGTTTTGATGAAAATGATCTCTTTAGCCCTCCGGGTATTGAGGAGGAAGTTTATGTTGATTATGATATGCCTCCCATATATGATGATTATAATGATAGTAGTCTTTTGGTGCCACCTGTTATGGAGGATAAATTTGATTATGATTACAATATGCCTCCTATATTTGATGATGAGAATAATAATGATAGCTACTTTGTTGAATTTGCTCCCAGTACAATTAATAAGAATGACTATGCTTATGTTGGGAGTAATAATTTTATGCATGAGACTCATGATAAGAATGTTTCATTTGATAGTTATATTGTTGAGTTTGCTCATGATGCTACTGGATATTATTATGAGAGAGGAAAATATGGTGGTAGAAATTTTCATGTTATTAAAACACCTCTCTATGAGCTGAAATTTTTGAAGCTACACTTGTTTTATCTTCCTATGCTTGTTACTTTGCTCTTCATGAACTTGTTTATTTACAAGATTCCTTTTCATAGGAAGCATGTTAGGCTTAAATGTGTTTTTAATTTGCCTCTTGATGCTCTCTTTTGTTTCAAATACTATTTCTTGCGAGTGCATCATTAAAACTATTGAGCCCATCTTAATGGCTATAAAGAAAGAACTTCTTGGGAGATAACCCATGTGTTTAATTTGCTACAGTATTTTGTTTTATATTTGTGTCTTGGAAGTTGTTACTACTGTAACAACCTCTCCTTATCTTTATTTTGTTGCATTGTTGTGCCAAGTAAAGTCTTTGATAGAAAGGTTGATACTAGATTTGGATTACTGCGCAGAAACAGATTTCTGTCTGTCACGAATCTGGGCTGAATTCTCTGTAGGTAACTCAGAAAATTATGCCAATTTACGTGAGTGATCCTCAGATATGTACGCAACTTTCATTAAATTTGAGCATTTTCATTTGAGCAAGTCTGGTGCCTTAATAAAATTCATCTTTACGGACTGTTCTGTTTTGACAGATTGTGCCTTTTATTTTGCATTGCTACTTTTGCTATGTGGGATGGATTTCTTTGTTCCATTAACTTCCAGTAGCTTTGAGCAATGTCCATAAGTGTTAAGAATGATTGTGTCACCTCTGAACATATGAGTTTTTGATTATGCACTAACCCTCTAATGAGTTGTTTTGAGTTTGGTGTGGAGGAAGTTTTCAAGGGTCAAGAGAGGAGGATGATACAAGGTGATCAAGAAGAGTGAAAGCTCTAAGCTTGGGGATGCCCCGGTGGTTCATCCCTGCATATTTCAAGAAGACTCAAGCATCTAAGCTTGGGGATGCCCAAGGCATCCCCTTCTTCATCGACAAATTATCAGGTTCCTTCTCTTGAAACTATATTTTTATTCTATCACATCTTATGTACTTTACTTGGAGCATCTGTTTGTTTTTGTTTTTGTTTTTGTTTGAATAAATGCTTGTGTGGGAGAGAGACACGATCCGCTGGTTCATATGAACACATGTGTTCTTAGCTCATAATATTCATGGCGAAGGTTGAAACTGCTTCGTTAATTGTTATATGGTTGGAAACGAGAAATGCTACATGTAGTAATTGGTATAATATCTTGAACAATGTGATACTTGGCAATTTTTGTGCTCATGTTTAAGCTCTTGCATCATAAACTTTGCACCTATTAATGAAGAAATACATAGAGCTTGCTAAAATTTGGTTTGCATAATTGGTCTCTCTAAGGTCTAGATAATTTCTAGTAAAGAGTTTGAACAACAAGGAAGACGGTGTAGAGTCTTATAATGTTTACAATATGTCTTTTATGTGAGTTTTGCTGCACCGGTTCATCCTTGTGTTTGTTTCAAATAAACCTTGCTAGCCTAAGCCTTGTATCGAGAGGGAATACTTCTCATGCATCCAAAATACTTGAGCCAACCACTATGCCATTTGTGTCCACCATACCTACCTACTACATGGTATTTCTCCGCCATTCCAAAGTAAATTGCTTGAGTGCTACCTTTAAATTTCTATCCTTTACCTTTACAATATATAGCTCATGGGACAAATAGCCTAAAAACTATTGTGGTAATGAATATGTACTTATGCACTTTATCTCTTATTAAGTTGCTTGGTGTGCGATAACCATGTTCATGGGGACGCCATCAACTACTCTTTGTTGAATATCATGTGAGTTGCTATGCATGTCCGTCTTGTCTGAAGTAAGGGAGATTTACCACTCATTTAATGGTTAGAGCATGCATAATGTTAGAGAAGAACATTGGGCCGCTAACTAAAGCCATGATTCATGGTGGAAGTTTCAGTTTTGGACAAATATCCTCAATCTCATATGAGAAAATTAATTGTTGCTACATGCTTATGCATTAAAGAGGAGTCCATTATCTGTTGTCTATGTTGTCCCGGTATGGATGTCTAAGTTGAGAATAATCAATAGCGAGAAATCCAATGCGAGCTTTCTCCTTAGACCTTTGTACAGGCGGCATAGAGGTACCCCTTTGTGACACTTGGTTAAAACATGTGCATTGCGATAATCCCGGTAATCCAAGCTAATTAGGACAAGGTGCGGGCACTATTAGTATACTATGCATGAGGCTTGCAACTTGTAAGATATAATCTACATAACACATGCTTTATTACTACCGTTGACAAAATTGTTTCTTGTTTTCAAAATCAAAGCTCTAGAACAAATATAGCAATCAATGCTTCCCTCTGCGAAGGGCCATTCTTTTACTTTTATGTTGAGTCAGTTCACCTATTTCTCTCCATCTCAAGAAGCAAACACTTGTGTGAACTGTGCATTGATTCTTACATACTTGCATATTGCACTTGTTATACTGCTTTGCATTGATAACTATCCATGAGATATACATGTTACAAGTTGAAAGCAACCGCTGAAACTTAATCTTCCTTTGTGTTGCTTCAATACCTCTACTATGAATTATTGCTTTATGAGTTAACTCTTATGCAAGACTTATTGATGCTTGTCTTGAAGTACTATTCATGAAAAGTCTTTGCTATATGATTCATTTGTTTACTCATGTCATTTACCATTGTTTTGATCGCTGCATTCATTACATGTGTTTACAATAGTATGATCAAGGTTATGATGGCATGTCACTCCAGAAATTATCTTTGTTATCGTTTACCTGCTCGGGACGAGCAGAAACTAAGCTTGGGGATGCTGATACGTCTCCGACGTATCGATAATTTCTTATGTTCCATGCCACATTATTGATGATATCTACATGTTTTATGCATACTTTATGTCATAATTATGCGTTTTCCGAAACTAACCTATTGACGAGATGCCGAAGGGCCAGTTGTTGTTTTCTGCTGTTTTTGGTTTCAGAAATCCTAGTAAGGAAATATTCTCGGAATCGGACGAAATCAACGCCCAGCATCTTAGAATCCCCGGAAGCATCCAGAACACCCGAGAGTCGCCAGAGGGGAGCCCTGGTGGGCCCAGGAGGTAGGCCGGTGCGGCCCAGGCCCTGGCCGCGCCGCCCTATCATCTCACCGCCTCTTCGACCCTCTGACGCCGCCTCTTCGCCTATAAAAAGGTCCCTGACCTAAAACTTCGATACGGAAAAGCCACGGTACGAGAAACCTTCCAGAGCCGCCGCCATCACGAAGCCAAGATCTGGGGGACAGGAGTCTCTGTTCCGGCACGCCGTCGGGACGGGGAAGTGCCCCCGGAAGGCTTCTCCATCGACACCACCGCCATCTTCATCAACGCTGCTGTCTCCCATGAGGAGGGAGTAGTTCTCCATCGAGGCTCGGGGCTATACCGGTAGCTATGTGGTTAATCTCTCTCCTATGTACCTCAATACAATAATCTCATGAGCTGCTTTACATGATTGAGATTCATATGAGTTTTGTATCACAATTCATTTATGTGCTACTCTAGTGATGTTATTAAAGTACTCTATTCCTCCTGCATGGTGTAAAGGTGGCAGTGTGTGCATCATGTAGTACTTGGCGTAGTTTATGATTGTGATCTCTTGTAGATTATGAAGTTAACTATTACTATGATGGTATTGATGTGATCTATTTGGTTATGTTGATCTATCTTGCACTCTAAGGTTATTTAAACATGAATATCGAATATTGTGGAGCTTGTTAACTCCGGCATTGAGGGTTCGTGTAATCCTACACAATTAGTGGTGTTCATCATCCAACAAGAGGGTGTAGAGTCTAGCATATATCTATTTATTCTGTTATGTGATCAATGTTGAGAGTGTCCACTAGTGAAAGTATGATCCCTAGGCCTTGTTCCTAAATACTGCTATCGCTGCTTGTTTACTGTTTTACTGCGTTTCTACTGCCTGCAATATTACCACCATCAACTACACGCCAGCAAGCACTTTTCTGGCGCTGTTGCTACTGCTCATACTTATTCATACCACCTGTATTTCACTATCTCTTCGCCGAACTAGTGCACCTATTAGGTGTGTTGGGGACACAAGAGACTTCTTGCTTTGTGGTTGCAGGGTTGCATGAGAGGGATATCTTTGACCTCTTCCTCCCTGAGATCGATAAACCTTGGGTGATCCACTTAAGGGAAACTTGCTGCTGTTCTACAAACTTCTGCTCTTGGAGGCCCAACACTGTCTACAAGAATAGAAGCTCTCGTAGACATCATGGGTCAATGATTTGAAGAACGACCCGGAAGCAGGATACAAGCGAGCCCGGAAGCACCGCCCACGCGGCATAGGAGGCAAAGGCAAGAACAAGGACAAAGAGGAGGAAAGTTCCGAGGCGATGGATGAGGATGATAACTCGCCGGATCCCAAGGCAGGGTCCGAAGGTAAATCCAACCCATTCGAGAAAAAGAGTGTAGGCGCTTACCACACCTTCCTCGGAACCCCAACAATCCGCGCTACCAAGTCAGCCATCCGGATCCTGAACGCCACAGTTCCGGCTATGCCGCAGTATGTCAGGTGGTCGGAAGTCCCGTGCACATTTGACAGGGAGGATCACCCTACCGTTGTGCCAAAGGAATGCTATGCCTTGGTTGTAAGTCCCCGCATAGATGGGTATGATTTCTCCAAGTGCCTCATGGATGGTGGAGCCAGCTTGAACATCATGTACCTGGAGACTCTAGAGCGGATGAACCTTACCAAGGAACAACTCAAACACAACAACACTGAGTTTCACGGCGTAGTTCCGGGTGAAAAGGCGAATTCCCTCGGCAGCATCACACTTCCCGTGGCCTTCGGCGATGTTCACAATTTCCGCGAAGAGAAGATCACGTTTGAAGTTGTGCCCTTCAAGAGCTCCTACCACGTCATCTTCGGCAGGCCCACCTACCACAAGTTTCACGCAAGGGCGTGCTACATCTACAACAAGCTCAAGATTCCGGGTCCTAATGGTATGATTACCATATCCGGAGATTACAAAAAGGCTCATGAATGCGAGTTGGGCGAAGCCGCCTTCGCAGAGTCTGTGATATCTGGAGAAGAGCTGAAAGGCTACAGAGCCGCGGTGGATCCGACTGAAATGCAGACCACCAAGAAGCAGATCTCCCAGCATAAAAACTCCTTCAAGGCCGCGATAGAGACCAAGAAAGTCAACTTCAAGGAAGACGACGATTCCAAGCAGGTCTCAGTCGGAGCCAACATGGACCCCAAATAGGAAGACGTGCTCGTCGAGTTCCTCCGCGCTAACATGGATATCTTCGCGTGACAGCCTTCTGATATGTCCGGAGTACCAAGGGAACTCGCCGAGCACTACCTCAACATAAACCCGGGGGCTAAACCGGTGAAGCAAGCTATGCGACGCTTTGGAGACAAGAAGCGCCGCGCCATAGGAATGGAGTTAGCAAAGTTACTAGAGGCAGGTTTTGTAATAGAAGTTATCCACACTGATTGGGTCGCAAATCTCGTCCTTCTACCCAAAAAGAATTCTGAAATACTAAGAATGTGCATCGATTACTCTGGCTTGAACAAACATTGCCCGAAAGATCCGTTTCCCCTGCCGCGCATTGACCAAGTCATTGATTTGATGACAGGGGCGGAACTTCTGTGTTTTCTTGATGCGTATTCTGGGTATCACCAGATCCAGATGAAGGAGTCTGACCAAAAGGCGACCTCATTCATCACCCCATTTGGCACTTACTACTATGTTACTATGCCTTTTGGCTTGAAAAACGCAGGTGCCACCTACCAACGTACGATGCAGCGGTGCTTGAAGGACCAGATTGGCTGGAACGTACACGCCTACATCGACGACATCGCGGTCATGACCCGGAAAGGATCCGACTTGATCAGCGACCTTACAGAAACCTTTGAAAATCTCCGTCGGTACAAGATGATGTTGAATCTGCTAAAGTGCGTCTTTGGCGTACCAGCTGAAAAACTCCTTGGCTTCATTGTCTCTAATAGGGGCATTGAAGTTAACCCGGATAAAATCAAGGCAATCCTGTGCATCAAAAGGCCAACTTGTCTCAAACATGTGCAATGACTAACTGGTTGTGTCGCAGCAATCAGCAGGTTCGTTAGCTGTCTTGGCGAGAAGGCACTACCCCTGTACAAGCTGTTGAAGAAAACAGACAAATTTGTCTGGGATGAGGCAGCAGATGCAGCACTTCAAGGGTTGAAGGACATACTCACCTTCCCACCTATCCTAGCAGCTCCAGGAGAGTCAGAGCCCATGCTCCTTTACCTGGCAGCCACCAACAGAGTCATCAGCCTCGTCATCGTCGTGGAGCGACAGGAAGAAGGTCATGAGTATGGAGTCCAAAGGCCAGTCTACTATATTAGTGAAGTCCTTACGGAGTCCAAACAACGCTACCCTCACTTTCAGAAGCTAGCCTATGGAGTATTCCTAGGTAGCAGGAAGCTAAGACACTATTTCCAGGAGCATCCAGTAACAGTTGTGAGCAAAGCTCCGCTGTCAACGATTCTCAACAACGCTGACGCAACAGGACGCACAGCAAAATGGGGCATTGAATTATCTGCCTTCGACATCAACTACAAAGCCAGGACCGCGGTCAAATCCCAGGTCTTGGCAGATTTCGTCGCAGATTGGACAGAAGCTCCGGATGAAAACTTGGAGCCGGAACCAGAGACATGGGTTATGCACTTCGATGGATCCAAGCAGCATCAAGGCTCAGGAGCCGGAGTCACCCTGAAGTCCCCTACCAGAGAAGAACTGCAGTACGTCCTGCAGATCCACTTCGAAGCTACAAACAATATGGCGGAATACGAGGCTCTACTACACAGATTGCGCATTGCCAAGGAGATAGGGATCAAGCACATTATATGTTGCGGAGATTCAGACCTGGTGGCACAGCAAGTAGCCGGAACCTGGAACGCCAGAAACTCTGTCATGGCGGCTTACAGAGACGAAGTTGACGAGATCGCCAAACATTTCCTCGGATACGAAGTCAAGTACGTTAGGCGAGACGATAACGCAGCGGCAGACATGCTATCCAAGCTCGGATCCGGCAGGAAGCCAATTCCGCCTGGTATTTTCCTAGAGCATCTACGGATACCCTCGGTAAAGGGCGCTAACCCGGAAAACCCAGAGGTGGTAGTGTCTCTGGCCAAAGAAGTGATGGCTGTCATTCCGGCTTGGACACAGCCTTTCCTGGACTACCTCATTGATCAGAAGTTGCCAGAGGACGAGGTCCTCGCACGACAGATCACCAGACGAGCAAGATCCTACACAATTGTTGATGGACAGCTCTACAAACGAAGCGCAAAAGGGGTATTTCTCAAATGCGTCTCCAATCAAGATGGCATTGAAATCCTCAGAGAGATTCATGCAGGGGATTACGGGCATCATGCCGCTCCCAGATCACTCGCTGCAAAAGCTTTTCGGCTAGGTTTCTACTGGCTCACAGCTAAAGAAGATGCTGACAAAATAGTCAAGACCCGCCGAGGTTGTCAGTACTACGCTACTCAACCAAACGCTCCCGCCCAACAGCTGAAGACCATACCTATCACCTGGCCGTTTGCGGTCTGGGGGCTCGATATGGTTGGCAAGTTAAAAAGATCATCTCCTGGCGGTTTTGAATACCTCTTGGTCGCTGTTGACAAGTTCAGTAAGTGGATCGAGGCAAAGCCAGTGAGAAAAGCCGACGGTGCTACGACACTAAAATTTGTCTGCAGCCTCGTGATGAGATTCGGCATCCCGCACAGCATAATCACAGATAATGGCACGAACTTCGCACAGGGAGAATTGAAGGATTATTGTGAGACAGTAGGGATTCGACTGGACCTTACATCTGTGGCTCATCCACAATCCAATGGCCAAGTTGAAAGGGCTAACGGCCTCATATTATCAGGAATTAAGCCACACCTTGAAGAACCGCTGCGACGAGCAACTGGGGCTTGGGCTGACGAGTTGGAGTCTGTTTTGTGGAGTTTACGAACTACCCCTAACAGGTCAACAGGATTTACCCGTTTCTTCCAGGTATACGGATCCGAAGCCGTGCTCCCCTCCGACATCATCCACGATTCACCGCAAGTTTCCGCCTATGATGAAGAAACAGCTGACGAGGCCAGACAACTATCTGTGGACCTGATCGAAGAAGCTCGGAATTTAGCTGACCAGCGCTCCCCCATTTACCAGCAGAAGCTCCGACGCTATCACAGCCGTCGAGGCTCTTTCATGGCAGGAGACCTGGTCCTCCGCCTTCGGCAGGTGAAAGACCATAAGCTGCAATCTCCGTGGGAAAGACCCTTCGTCGTTAGCAAAGTGCTTCATAACGGGTCATACTACCTTGTTGATTTTCGGGAGCTGAAGGACATACCTGCTAATTGGCACCGGAAACGCAAGCGTGAGGATCCGGATGACATCTACGACGAGACAGATCGCCCTTGGAACATCGCACAACTACGTCCATTCTACACTTAGCATAATTTTCCGAGTTACAAACTCTGTAATAGTTATACATGATCAATGAAATAAAGCTTATGGTTCACTCTCTGAGTCTTTTACCTCCTTTACTTGTTTATTTTTAGATCGTGTATGTTTTCCGACTAAAACCGCAGAGCTGGATGTTTCCGCCTAGGCGTGTATAAAAGTCGTGATTTTCGAAAATCGTTCTTTAGGACGTAAGCTTAAGTTTTCTGATTGAATTGTTTTCTGTTGCGAGCTCGTGGATTCCTAGTAGCAATTTCCGGCACCTATGCTTGGGGGCTTGTTTCCGCGGTTATTGACGGATTGCCATTGGGCTTCGTCGCCGCCGGCGAGTGTTTCCGGCTAAGGTCTTTCCGGCTCGCGGAAGGTCAAGCGGGCAAGCCGGAAAACAATGAGATCAGCACTTGCTTTCCCACACAAAACGACACATGCAAATAATCTTAAAGGATAGCAGGATAAGTGTTTCCGCCCATGCATAGTTGTTTCGTTCCTAGCTACTTAAGAATTTAAGTTATATTACAAACCCACTCCGGGGCCAAAATGATGCAACATTGTTTCATCATTGTTTAAACAGGAACTCTACTCGGAGTCCTCCTCTTCAGATTCTTGGTAGGCGGAGCCATCGCCATCACTATCGCTGGAGCCAGCCTCGGATTCATCGTCGGAGTCTTCTCCGGAGCGCTCGATGCTTGACCCGGAGCCTTCCGCGTAATACTCCGGCTCTCCTTCTTCCTCCTCCGCGTCGGAAAATCCCTTGGGCAGATCGTACTTGTGATACCAGAACGAGTGGTTAACTCGCCTGACAAATAGCTGCTCAAACCCTTTGGTTTCCAAGAGGATGGCGCCGATGTCGGAACCCTTTGGAGTTCCGCGCGCAACATCCGCGAAGTTGAGTGCAGGGAAGTGAGCCTTGCAGGTTGCTAAGACTAGAGAGGCGACTCCGCGAGCGGAAGACTCCTGCCAATCCTTGATGAATTATCAGCTTGGTCATCGTGTCAATAACTTTGGTTTTGGCCTTCTTCAAGGATAAGGTCTTGGCGATTCCGCGACAGGCTGCGAATAGCGCGTCGATGGAACTCCGCGCTTCGTCATATGCCTCCGTCCGCTTGAGGGTCGACTCTTTGGTCCACTCGAAGCCAAGGCTCGCTGTGGAAGAATGGGGTTCAGTTCCCTCGCAGACAGCACAGCGTATGATGTAGTCGGAACAACAAAAAGAAAACAAAACGCTTACGGAAGATAAGCTTGTCAATGGCCTCCGCCTCCGCTTCTTGAACTTTGTTCTTGGCCACTAAGGAAGTTACCCTGCTTTGGCTCTTCTTCAGTTTTTCATTCAGTTCCGCCAGCTCGCGAGCATGCTTCTCGGAGAGCTTCTTCCTCGCCTCATTCTCCTTGTCGGAGGATTCCTTCATGAAGGCTTTGAGGGACTCGTTCTCCGCCTCGAGCACCTTGACCTTGGCGGACAGATCATCAAATGAGGAGCGCTTGGCAGTTTCTTCTGCAGGCGGAAAGTCGTATATGTTATGCATCATGAACAGTCATATCAATATACGGATCAAACGTTGGATTTCATACCCCGAAGGCGGGTCTCCAGATGTTGAATAGCCTTCTGGCTATTCTCCGCGTTCTGGCGCAGCCCCTCAATCTCTGTTATCTGTTCCAGCACGTGAACGCGCAAATCTTCGTGCAATTTCCGCGTGGTCTGAGAAGCAGAGGAGAGTTAGTCGGATATTTAAAAGCATCGGCTAACACATGTTATACGGAAAAATGTCTGACCCAATGCTTGGGGGCTAGTGTTACCTGGCGCACGTCCTTGTGCTTAGCAAAGAATACCTTGAGGTCGTTCTCCAGGTCGGTGAGCTCCTGCATCTCCGTGTTCGCCGTCCCCCACACCTTGTCCATCATGGCGGAAACTTCCGCGTGGCGCTGCGCAAGGGAAACCTTTTGCAGAGATGGAGCAGGTTGAGGGTTAGCTTGAAGCGTGCTGGAGGCATGAATGAGCTGCACCTTCTGCTCATACTCCTCCGCCGTAGGATTGGCAAAAATGGCGCTCGGTTGATCAGGCGGAGGAGCAGATGAGGAGGCTCCCTTGCCGGAATCGCCAGCGGGGTCTTCGGGAAGGTCATCGATGTTGATGACATCCTTGGGATCCGGCTTGCTGGCAGATGAGGCCTTGGGCGGAACTTCCACCTCCGGCGTAACAGGGATAGAAGCCGGAGACAGCTTGACTTTCTTCTTGGGGGCTCTTGGAGCTTTGGGAGGCTGGCTTCCGGAACTTCAGTAAAAGAAAAGAAAAAAGCATATCAACTAAGTAACAGATTGCTCGTGAAAAACAGAAGGATTTGTGTCCCGGAAACCAAGCGCTTACCCGGAAGGTTTGAAGAATTGCTGGATGTCGGGCTGGCCTCTGTTGCTGGTATCAATAAGCTTGAGGCGCTTCTTCTCCGCTTCTGCTTTCCGAGTAGCCGCAGTGCTGGGCACTTCGCGGGCGCGTTTTGCAGCAGGGCTGGAGGGAGCGGCCCTCTTCCTCTTGGAAGGGCGCAGAGCGTCGTGAGTTTCCGCCTCCGATGCGGCCTCCGGATCCGTGTTGCCCGTAGAAGGGATCCGGACGAGAGTTCCGAGTTCGCTTTCCTCGAGGGCTTCGAGCTAAGGCACATAGCTAACACTTAGACAAAGTTTGAATGCAAAGGAAACAGTAGACTAAGTCAAGACGATGTACCGCGGTTCCGGAACCATTCATGTGGATATCTTTGTTGCACACGTGAACATGAAGTTCACGCGGAATTTTGATGAGGAGCCGGATCCTCTTATCGATGGCGTCGGCGGAGAGATTATCCTTTGTGGCGCGCATTGTGTCATCGCGCCCTGTGTATTGGAACATCAAGCGGTCCCTGTGTTGGAGCGGCTGGATCCGCTTGGTGAACCAAGACAAGGTCAAGTCCTTCCCTGTCAGCCCCTCCTCCGTGAGCTTGCAGATCCGCCTGACGGCGCGTGTGAGCTGGGGCGATTCGGAGAGGTGGGGGCAATGTGTCCATGCCGGAACCTCGGTGGCAGGGCAGTTCTTGAACGGCGGCAATATCCTTTCGCTCGCCGGGTCGGAGACGTCCTTCAAGTAGAAGAAACCCCCAGACCAGTACCGCGCGGATTCGTGGCGGTCGGTATGAGGGTAGACGCGGCCGGGGCGGATCATAAAAGTGATGGATCCGCACGTCGCTAGCTCGGAGGACTGGCGGATCCTCTCCTTCTTGACGGAAAAGTAATATTGGAACAGGGAGAGCTCGGGAATTACCCGGAGATGGCCCTCGCAGAGGGTGACGTGATTGCTGATCGCAAGCACGCTATTCGGAGAGATGTTATGGGGCTGAAGCCCATAAGCCTTCAGGATCTCCAAGAAGAAGTCCGAAGGCGGAAATGAGAAGCCTCGCTCCACTAGTGCTTTCGTCAGCACCATCTCGTTGTCTTGGGGGGCTGGAGCTAAGGCATTCGGAGCTGTCCTCCAGCTTCCGGGTTGCAGGAAGCCTTCCCCCTCCAAGTTCTTCAGCTCAGTCTCTGTGGTGGTGCAGGGCCACCATTTCCCTTTGGATTCCGAATCCCGCTGGCGGGCTTTGGATTTCTTGGCAGCGATCTCTTCCGCTTTCTTCTCTGCTTGTTCCGCCTCGGAGGTTTTCTCCGGGATAGCTGAGGTGCCTTCAGTGTCCTTGCCAGAATCCTTGGTGGGATCCAGCTGGACTGGGACGAAGGAAGGCGGAGCAGAGGACAGAGGCGTTGCCATGATCAGCTCAGTGGTTGGAGGCGGAGTCGCGGAAGACATCTGAAGACAGAAAAGATCGCGGAAAAGCAAAACTTAGTCGGATCCACGTCTTCGTCCTAAGGGTCATCCCTACCAGCTATGGCGAAGGGTCGGAGCTCGGAGAATTTACCGTAATGGATTCCACGGTGGTCGGAGTCGCCGGCGACGAGGTTTTCGTACGGTGGTTCGCCGGAGTTAAGAACACGAAGAACACCACGGTGGTGAAATCGCTCCGGTGATGCTCCGGCGAGTTTTCCGGCGGGTTCCGGCACGGCGGAGGAGGAGCTCGCGGGCGGCGCTGTGTAGAGAGGTGAGAAAGGGGGGTGAATGAGAAGTTAGGGTTGACGGTGGATATTTATAGGCCGGAGGGACGAGATTCGTGCTCCGCATCCTGTGGTCGGAACGCAAGCGTCGCGCCGTTGGATGCGTGACACGTGTCCCAAAACCCTAAACGGTAAAAATGGCTAAGGATAAGTTACCGTGCAAATCGCGCGAAAATGGCGCCAGAATTGGCGGAACCGTTTGAGTCTTTTAAAGATTCCGGATAATCACGCGGAGATAAATAGTTCTCATTCGCAAGCAGGGGAGTAACCCGGAAACGTGTCTTGAACCGTCGATGGATGAAGTCCCGCAGGATGGGGATATTTTCCGACTAAAAGTTGGAAAAGAAGAAAATAAGAAGATTGGAGTTCTTCAAGTTTCTCCGCGTTACCAACATTGCCGGAGACCATGATGGGCTAGCAAGGCGGAAACAGCAGGCGAAGCTCGAAGAACTCTGGGGGCTACTGTTGTGGGTATACTTCATGGGTGTACCATCGACAGTGCCTAGATCCGGCAAGCCCGGGTGGCCCACAGATGGTGATGTGGCATGTGGCCCATCGGGCGGCCCAGTTGTTGTTGATCCTGACGGATGAAGTCCGGCCCAGGCAGAGGGATCTGGATCCGACCGACCTTAAGGAGGAACCCGGATCCATGAAGGCCCAGTAAGGAACCCGGATCCGGTACGATATAGATGGGAAGGCGGATCCTTAACGTGCACGGCAAGACATTGTACCGTAGTTAGGCAACCTGTATCCGGCTAGGACTCTCCATGTAAACCCTAGATCCGTGCGCCTTTATAAGCCGGATCTCGGAAGCCCTAGAGGCACAACCACAACTCATTGTAACAACGCGAAAGCGCCCAGATAATTCCAGACAAGCAGCAGTAGGCCCTGTCATCGTGCAGGTGTTCCGAAGCTGGGTAAATCGCGTACCACCGTCCCGTGTGCACTCCGCCCTATGGCCCCTACTTCTTCTTCCCCTCGTGAGGATCCCTCCTCCGAGGTATCATCGATTAGGCAAAGACAAGATGCAACTACAACCTAATTTGTTTGTCCAGACTCCGGTCCCGCTTAAATTGGATAATTGCATTGCACCATCTATGCCCTGTCATGCATATCATATCACGAGCATGCCGATTCTTCTGTCGTATTAGTAAGATTTGCATCCGTTGGTTGTTGTAGCATTTGCTTCTTCCCAGTTATGATCGCGAAGTGGTGTTGTGAGATACGGCGAGTTCTTCGACAAGTTCTTCTGCGGTGTTTCACAGGCGAGCCCTCTGTCTTCACCTATTTTACATTTTGCTCTCCCTCGCACTGCTATACATAGGTTGCACTTCTTTATCGAGTCACGTGCCCTATTCCACTTGTTTACCATAATAATCCTATATGTATCATTCCTTACCCATAGCCGTTGCTTGATGTTTGAGCCTTGCGAGTCGTAGGCGTGTTTAGGTCATGTTGTTTATCTCGATTTGTTATCGCGATATGTTGGGTTGTTGGGAGGTTATCACATGCTATATCAGTTGTTGGAGATACTCATGCTTTACTTAATTGTTAACAACTAAAATTGTAAGCAGAGGCATCTCTGAGCCCCTTTGTGAAAGCATCAGAATTTTAACTTGCTAATGTCCCCTAGGACCCGAGTACTTGTTATCTGTTCCGAGATTGAGCGCTCTACCCACTACTAGGAAAACAGCTATTGCTGGCGCGTTACCGCCCGCCAGTGGGAACAGGCCGGTGATACTAGTTTATTGCCGGCGTGCTGGTTGGTTCGCCAACGATATATGAACATGCTGCCGGCGCATCGAATTATGTTCGCTGGTGCTAATGTCATTTTGGAAATAAAAAAAAGCTTGTAGCCTGCATCTCTGCAGACTACAGGCAGACCACATGATGATTAGGGCGTCTGCCCCCGCGCCAGGCCATCCACAGCCATCCGGGTTATAGAGCAGTAAACAAAATTTACAACTACACAGACATTTGCACACCGCACCCTAAAAATAAAACGAAAAAGCAATCGGGTCCGCATCTTCCTCAACCACCCGGCCGGAGCTTCGTCTCTCCGTCCTTGCCGCTCCAGCGGCCGCCACCTTCTCGTCTCAGAGCGCCAGTGGCGGAGGTGCTTGCCGCCTGGGAGCACGACGAACCAGGTGCCGCCTCACACCGTGCACGCAGCGCGGCGCCCCTGGCCACCGCTCGCACCGTGGATCTCGGCCTCGGGCTCGGGTTCGCCTCGCAGGGCAGCCTCACCACCGCCCCTCCTCCCACGACCCCGCAGCCCCGCCGCCAGCAACAAGGACGACGATGTCGGGGATCGATTGGTCGAAGAAGGCAGGGACAGAGCGCGCGGGTTCGGGCTCCGCCCGCGACAGCAGAGCCGCTCCCCTTCGATCTCGGCGCCGCCCGCGACTGCAGCTCCCCCGTTCGACCTCGGCTTCGCCGACGACCTCAACGCCGCCAGCGACCTAGGCTTCGCTGACGACATCAACGCCGCCCGCGACCGCGGCTCTCCCCTTCGACCTCGTCTCCGATGCGGTCGAGCCTGGGGTCCTCCCCTTCCAGATCATGGCGCGAGGGCACGAGGCTGGCGAGGGCGCGAGGGTCGAGGGCCACAACGGCGCGAGGGCGCGAGGCCGGCGAGGGTGCGAGGCCGGCGACTGGAGGTGTGGCGGTGAGAGAAGGAGAGAAAGGGAGGGTCAGGTGCGGGGGTGAGAGAAGATAGGGATGTGGTGGTGTGCGTGCGGTGAAAGAAGGAGAGAAGATAGGGATGTGGGTGGGTGTGCGTGCGTGGGTGACTCTGGTTGTGCACTTTGCCACGCACAGGATCGACGGAGACGTGGACGGCAGTAGATACGACGCGTAGCAAAAGCAGGGCTAGACCCGCAAAAATCGTCGGCGAACGATTTTTTTAAGACGCCGGCAATGCAACATCGCGTACTGATACGTCCAAAACGTATCTACTTTCCCGAACACTTTTGCTATTGTTTTGCCTCTAATTTGTGTATTTTGGATGCAACTAACACGGACTAATGCTGTTTTCAGCAGAACTGCTCTGGTGTCTCGTTTTTGTGCAGAAATCGAACTTTCGGGAAAATCCTCGGAATTTATGCAGAAGGCCCTATTTTCCCAGAATACTGACGGAGCCAGAAGGACAAATAAGGTGGAGGCCCGAGGGCCCCACACCATAAGGCGGCGCGGCCTAGGGGGGCCCGCGCGGCCCTATGGTGTGCCCCCCTCGGCCGGCCTCCGACGCCCTCCTTCGGACTATATAATGCCTTCGACCTAAAAACGCACGGAGAGAAGTCGAAATCGCCAGAAAGCCTCCAGAACGCCGCCACATCGCGAAACTCCGTTGTGGGAGCCAGAAGTCTCCGTTCTGGCACTCTGCCGGGACGGGGAATTAGAGGAGATCATCGCCATCATCACCACCGACGCCTCTTCATCAACCAGCCATGCTTCCCCCATCCATGAGTGAGTAATTCCCCCGCTGTAGGCCGAAGGGGATGGTAGGGATTGGATGAGATTGGTCATGTAATAGCATAAGATTGTTAGGGCATAGTGCCTAGTGTCCGTAATTGGTACTTTGATGATATTGTTGCAACTTGTTATGCTTAATGCTTGTCACTAGGGCCAGAGTGTCATGATCTCAGATCTGAACATGTTATTGTTTCATCATGATATTCATTGTTTATGGTCTTACCTGCAAGTTGTATACACATGTCACTGTCCGGAACCGATGGCCCCGAAGTGACAGAAATCGGGACAACCGGAGGGAATGGTAGTGATGTGAGGATCACATGTGTTCACGGAGTGTTAATGCTTTGCTCCGGTACTCTATTAAAAGGAGTACCTTAATATCCAGTAGTTTCCCTTGAGGCCCGGCTGCCACCGGCTGGTAGGACAAAAGATGTTGTGCAAGTTTCTCATTGCGAGCACGTACGACTATAATTGGAACACATGCCTATTGATTGCTTTGTACTTGGACACCGTTTTATTATTATCTGCAAATGCCCTGCTATGATTGTTACATGAGTTTCTCTCATCCATGCAACGCCCGTCATCCGTCCCCGTGCCTACAGTATTTTAATCCTGCTGTTTACTAAAATCACTACTGCTGTCTTTGTTACTCTGCTGCTATTATTTCACTACTGCTACTGCTATAAAACTGTTACTACTTATAACTCTTGCGAGCAAGTCTATTTCCAGGTGCAGCTGAATTGACAACTCCGCTGTTAAGGCTTCCAAGTGTTCTTTGTCTCCCCTTGTGTCGAATCAATAAATTGGGTTATACTACCCTCGAAGACTGCTGCGATCCCCTATACTTGTGGGTTATCAGGACCGTTTTCTGGCGCCGTTGCCGGGGAGCATAGCTTTATTTGGAAGTTCTTGGATTGATATTGTTCGCTGCAAATTCTCCATCATGGGTAAAGCTCGCGATTCTAAAGTCGCCATATTACCATCCACTACAAGAAAAGGTACAACTCTGAGTACCTCTGCTACTCTTGATTCACCATCTGTGATAAGTCAACTTGTTTCACCGCCACAAGCTGGTACGTCTGCTGAATCTGAAAACTCTCATAATATTGATAATGTTTCTGCTGTGCTTGATGATAGTGGTTCGTTGAGATCCTTTCTAGATGCTACAATTGCTAGGTCTAGACAAATTGAAAATGCTGAAACTCCTGATGAAAATGCCACTACGCCTGTTAATTCACCTGAACTTGATTATTCTAGTGATGATCCTGATGAAGATTATGTGGAGCTTAATGATGATTTTATTGATAAATGCAATTCTATTACTGATGCAAGAAACATTAAAAAGTTTCTCGCACAATATACTGTTAAACATAAGCTATCTCCTGATCCTAAATTTGCCACATCTCCTATATGCATTAAGGATAAAGATTATGATTTTTCTCTTGATCTATCTCATATAGCCATTGTAGAGAAAGCACCCTTTTGTGGTACTGAAAAAGAAAGTGCTGTAGAACACATGAATGAACTTTCTTCTATGCGTAGCTTGTTTTCTGATGATATCAAGATGCGTACTTACTTTGTTATTAAAATTTTTCCTTTCTCATTAAAGGATGATGCTAAAACTTGGTATAATAATTTGCCTCCTGGTTCTATTAAAAGTCCAACTGATTTGCGTGATGTTTTCTTTCGAAAATACTTTCCTGCTAGTGCTCAACATGCTGCTTTACAGAGAATTTACAGATTTGATCAGGGAGATGAAGAGAAATTGCCTGCGGCATGGGCAAGATTTTGTTCTCTTATCAGAGCTCGACCTGGAAATGATTTAGAAAAGAATGATCTACTTGATATATTTTATAGTGGACTAACCATTGAATCTAGAGCATATTTGGATAGTTGTGCTGGTTGTGTTTTCAGGAAAAGGACTCCAGACGAAGCTGAAGATTTATTGGCTAGAATAAGCCGGAATCATGATGATTGGGAAACACCTGAACCAACTCCAACGCCAATATTGAAGAAGAGGGGTTTAATTGAATTGAATGATGATGATATGCGGGAAGCTAAGAAGTCTCTCAAGGAGAAAGGTATTAAATCCGAAGATGTGAAGAATCTACCTCCTATAGAAGATATATGTGAGATAATTCCCCCTTCACCCATGATTGAGGTAAACTCCCTTCAACGCTTTACTAGGGAAGATATTCCGTATTCAAAACCTCCTGCTCAATGCTTAGATGAGTTTGATAATTATATTGTTAAGCAAGAAAATTTTAATATGAGAGTAGAGAATCATCTAATGGAAAATTCTCAAGCTATTAGCAATTTGCATGATATTGTGGAGAGAACCTCCAATGATGTTAAGATGCTTGTTAAACATTTTCAAATGATTCAAACTCAAATTGATCAACTCACTAAAGTGCAAAATGACTTGCTAAATAATAATTCTAAAGAGAAACATGCTTATGAAGTAACAACTAGAGGTGGTGTCTCTACCCAGGATCCTCTATATCCTGAAGGGCATCCCAAAAGAATTGAACAAGATTCTCAACGCATTGAACCTAGTGCTCCTTCTAAGAAGAAAAAGAAGAAGAAACATAAAAATGTTGTAGAATCCTCTGAACCTGTTAATGATCCTAATAGTATTTCTATTTCTGATGCTGAAACTGAAAGTGGTAATGAACATGATAATGATAATGATAATGATAAGAATGATGCTTCTGATAAAGAAGAAGTAGAAGATGAACCTGAAAAGCATGATAAAAATAAAAAGTATACTAAAGAAGATTTTATTGCTAAGAAACATGGTAATGAAAGAGAACCTTGAGTGCAAAAGCAAATGCCTTTTCCTGCTAAGAAACTAAAATCAAAGGAAGAAGAACACTATAATAAATTTTGCGATTGGATGAAACCTTTATTCTTGCAAATCCCTTTGACTGATGCTATTAAATTGCCTCCTTATTCAAAGTATATGAAAGATATTGTTACTAACAAAAGGAAAATCCCCAATGAGGAAATTTCCACTATGCTTGCTAATTACTCTTTCAATGGCAAAGTGCCAAAGAAGTTGGGCGACCCAGGTATACCTACTATTCCTTGTTCTATTAAGAATAATTATGTTAAAACTGCTCTATGTGACTTGGGAGCCGGTGTTAGTGTTATGCCTTTTTCTCTTTATAAGAGACTTTATTTAGATAAGTTGATACCTACTGATATATCTTTGCAAATGGCTGATAAATCTACTGCTATTCCTGTTGGTATATGTGAGGATGTTCCTGTTCAAGTTACTACTAATTGTTTGATATTAACTGATTTTGTTGTGTTGGAAATGCCTGAAGATGATAATATGTCTATTATTCTTGGGAGACCTTTTCTTAACACCGCAGGGCTGTTATTGATTGCAATAAAGGAAAGGTTACTTTCAATGTTGATGATAAGGAGCATACCGTCTATTTCCCCAAGAAGATTGATAAAGTATGTGGAGTCAATACTATTTCTAATGTGAGAACTATCAAAGTTGGAACTATTGATTGTCCTATATATGAGCCTAAAGAAGGTTATCAAAATCTTATGATTGGATCCATATCAATACAATTCAAGGTAACATGATTGATTTGAGGTTTATTTCTTCTTATGCTATGTAAAAATTATTCGGTGGCAAGACTTGATCAACCTTGTTAACGAATACTTTTTATATGCATAGAGGCGGTAAACAACATCTCTTTCTCACTCCACTTGTCTTACTTGCTGTAGCACTTTTGATTTGCAAAGTTCCTTACTTAATTAGAGTTTTCAAAAAATTTCCTGGCCAGTAATAATAAACTTAATACCCAGAAATGTGCATTTTTCAAAGTTTTCAAAAATTCACAAAAATTATACCGTTGGTCCTATTTTTCGAAGAGGCACCTGGGAGCGCCAGAGGATGACCTGTGGGGCACCCCAGGGTGCCACACCACCAGCCGGCGCGGCCAAGGAGGGGGGCGCGCCACCCTGTGGTGTGGGCCCCTCCTTGCCCCACTACTTCATCTCTTTCTCCCAGAATCTTCTCTCTCCCGAAAAAACTCGAACCAGCTTTCTCTCACTCGCGTTTTTGCTCAAGAGCTCAGGATTTTTCGATCTCTTTGCTCAGCCCAGATTTCTGTCTGAAATTTGGCACATTTGCTCTCCGGTATGTGACTCCTCCGCCTATCCAAGTAGAATTTTGTTTGGTTGAGTATATCTTGAATATTTTGTTGCTGTAGGTAACATGTTTAGTGAGCTTGCATGCTTGTTCTAAGTTGTATAAACTAGTTTTGATGCATGATTAGCACTCTAGCAAGTTCCTATAGTAGTTCCCCTTGATTATATGTCACCAAATCAAATTTTATATTGTTTGTTGAAAATTTCAGAAAATGGAGTGGAATAGATATCAACTTAACCAACAAGAATTGGAGGTCCAACAAGTCATGAGAGTGAACCGTGAAGAGGGAGTATACCCCTCTTACTACCCGTGCGCGGATTTCATGAGAAGCGCGGGAATATTGGAAGATGTTCGGAGTCTAATTTCTCGTGCAGGGCTGAGTGATTTTGTTGAAGGAGAGCCAAGCCAATATGCAAAATTAACTTTGTCTGTTGTGCAGGACTTTAAGTTCAATTGGTCGCGATCTAACCCCACGGTTCAGTATAAAATTTACAATAAAGCTGTCAACTTGCCATTCAGTGATTTTTGTGCAGCAATTAGAGTACCGCAATGGGGATCATGCGAGAAGATAAGGGGATCGCCGCAAGAACTCTTAAGCCTCTTCAAGATAATTTGCTATGGAAGGAGTTTCTCAGAGGATAGTGGGAAGATTGGTCGGTCACAGAAGGTGCACTGGATGCACACATAGAGGGAGGAGGCCATCATGCAAGAGACAACACGGAGGAGGCCGAGGAACACCTCGACTCATCATCCGATGCAGCAAGTTCCTCGCATCAACATGTTGGGTATGTGGAGCCTCCACATTTTTCTTCTGCACAGGAACTTTACTATGACTACGCCGTGAATTATCCACCGGCGAGGAACAGCGACCCTCGATGGGATTGAACTCCACTTAGGCCAAAAGCCTAAGCTTGGGGGAAGGTATACCGGCATCACTCATTCTTTGCATATTATGATTGCTGGATACTTGTATATATTTGTTTTGTTTGTTTGAGTGGTTTTCTAATGAGAGGAAGATGATATTTGGGGAAGTGCTGCCTGAAAACAGATTCTGGACTGTTACCGTAAAAATTCTCAAAAATAGCCAGTACAGTATTTTGCGAAGCCAATTTTTTTGCATGTTCCCCAGGTTGTTATCTAACTTTCATTAGTTGAACACTTTTCGATTTGAGCAGTGGAAGAATTTATTAAAAATCGAGTACTGTACTGCTGTCAAGTTTGACGAATTTCTGCTGCTTTGTGTTTATGTGAGTCTTCTAGTTTGCCATTTCTTGTTTTTGCTTTGTTTCCTTCCCAAAACACAAAAAGACCAAAAATATTTCTGTTGTTTCTCTTCACCATTTGGTTGCTTTGGTTTCTTGCATTTGTTTCGCTTTATTTGCTATTGCTAGTTTGCTATAAGAAAACCCAAAAAGATTTTGCTTTGTTTGCTTGTTTCCTTTTGTTCTTGTTTCTAATTCGAAAACACCAAAAATATTTGCTGTTCTTCTTTGGTTTGTAAAGTTCATTATGAGTTCAATGGTCTTCGGTGGCTGGAGCGTGGTTTTCATTTCATATTATCCAAGCTACACAAGTGAAAGGCAATAATGACGATCTACGACAATTGGATTGTGGTGAGAGGCTGGTATGAACTCTATTTGTTTTCATTTTTGTACATATACTCATCCATGTGAGCATGCTTAGTTGGTTCATGTGAGGTATATGTTATTTGAGAAAGTCTAGTAGTTTATGATCTCTCATGTTTAGCTCCAATTTATTAATATGAGTAGCATGTCATGGATGTTTGCTTGCATTGTTTTATTCATAAGTAAGTATGGCATTGTGGTATCCTCCTCTGAATAATTCATTTATATCGACTTGGCACATGCTCACGCATGCATATGACTGAACCAAAGTCAATTAAGCCTCGATGATTTATATTGCTTCAGAGTTCTTGTATCACTTTTATGCCTCTGTTAATTTATTTTGCCGCAAGCATGATTATGACAGTTACTGCTCTCTTGATTTGTCGCTCCCTAGTCTTTTGCTAGCCTTCACTTGTACTGAGCGGGAACGCTGCTCGTGCTTCCAAACACCTGAAAACCAAGTTGTTCCAAAGTGTCCACTATAAATACCTATGCATGGCATTTCAAACCATTCCAAGTAAATTCTCATGCGCTACCTTTAAAACCTTCAAAATGCTTCTCAATTTGTGTTAATGTTTCATAGCTCATGAGGAAGTATGTGGTGTTTAGCTTTCAACCATGTCATTTACTTTTGACAGACTCTCATATGGACTAGTGGCACATCCGCTTATCCAATAATTTTGCAAAAAGAGCTGGCAACGGGATTCCCAGTCCCAAATTAATTAACTTAAATAGACACTCCTCCATGGTTTGTGATTGTTGGACGGCACCCGAAGGATTCGGTTAGCCATGGCTTGTGTAAGCAAAGGTTGGGGGGAGTGTCATCATCATAATAAAACTAAAATAAAAAGGCACTCCTTCATAGTATGAGATTGTTGGCAGGCACCCGAGGATTCGGTTAGCCATGGTTTGTGTAAGAAAGGTTGGAAGGAGTGCCACATAAACATGCAAATAATTCATGGGAGCCGCTCTTGGAAGTCCGGTTGGCGAGGTAGTTAGTGTACCCATTACCATTCGTTGACAACGACAAACACCTCTCAAAATAATTTTACTCCTGATTTCAAAAATGAAAAGCTCTAGCGCATGTTAATCCCTGCTTCCCTCTGCGAAGGGTCAATCTTTTACTTTTATGTTGTGTCTCCATTATTTCTTTGAGCACTATCTTGAGAGCACAACTGTCATTCTTAGTATAATATGCTTGTCCCAAAATATGATTGATTGCGGTATAACTTTGATGCTTTTATCTTTGACTATCACTATTTCTAGTCTTTCTATGAACTTCAGAGGTGCCTGGGCATTTATGTTTTGCCGATCAAATACGGGCAAGCGAGATACCACTTTATCATACTCTCTTATGAACATTGCAATCCTGCTTATATACATGATTCATGATGCTTATTATTAATTGTTGGTACCTCTCCATGATTGACATAGCTGTTGGATGATCTTATTTGCATGTATCTCATTATGAACTGCTTAAGTATTAGCCATAGCATGAGAATATATACATCATATGAGCAAATGTGTTCGTGAAAGTTCTTTTATCGCTCAGTTGTTAACTGAATTGCTTGAGGACAAGCAATAAGCTAAGCTTGGGGGGAGTTGATACGTCCAAAACGTATCTACTTTCCCGAACACTTTTGCTATTGTTTTGCCTCTAATTTGTGTATTTTGGATGCAACTAACACGGACTAACGCTGTTTTCAGCAGAACTGCTCTGGTGTCTCGTTTTTGTGCAAAAATCCAACTTTCGGGAAAATCCTCGGAATTTATGCAGAAGGCCCTATTTTCCCAGAATACTGACGGAGCCAGAAGGACAAATAAGGTGGAGGCCCGAGGGCCCCACACCATAAGGCGGCGCGGCCTATGGGGGGCCCGCGCGGCCCTATGGTGTGGCCCCCTCGGCCGGCCTCCGACGCCCTCCTTCGGACTATATAATGCCTTCGACCTAAAAACGCACGGAGAGAAGTCGAAATCGCCAGAAAGCCTCCAGAACGCCGCCACATCGCGAAACTCCGTCGCGGGAGCCAGAAGTCTCCGTTCTGGCACTCCGCCGGGACGGGGAATTGGAGGAGATCATCGCCATCATCACCACCGACGCCTCTTCATCAACCAGCCATGCTTCCCCCATCCATGAGTGAGTAATTCCCCCGCTGTAGGCCGAAGGGGATGGTAGGGATTGGATGAGATTGGTCATGTAATAGCATAAGATTGTTAGGGCATAGTGCCTAGTGTCCGTAATTGGTACTTTGATGATATTGTTGCAACTTGTTATGCTTAATGCTTGTCACTCGGGCCCGAGTGCCATGATCTCAGATCTGAACATGTTATTGTTTCATCATGATATTCATTGTTTATGGTCTTACCTGCAAGTTGTATACACATGTCGCTGTCCGGAACCGATGGCCCCGAAGTGACAGAAATCGGGACAACCGGAGGGAATGGTAGTGATGTGAGGATCACATGTGTTCACGGAGTGTTAATGCTTTGCTCCGGTACTCTATTAAAAGGAGTACCTTAATATCCAGTAGTTTCCCTTGAGGCCCGGCTGCCACCGGCTGGTAGGACAAAAGATGTTGTGCAAGTTTCTCATTGCGAGCACGTACGACTATAATTGGAACACATGCCTATTGATTGCTTTGTACTTGGACACCGTTTTATTATTATCTGCAAATGCCCTGCTATGATTGTTACATGAGTTTCTCTCATCCATGCAACGCCCGTCATCCGTCCCCGTGCCTACAGTATTTTAATCCTGCTGTTTACTAAAATCACTACTGCTGTCTTTGTTACTCTGCTGCTGTTATTTCACTACTGCTACTGCTATAAAACTGTTACTACTGATAAACTCTTGCGAGTAAGTCTGTTTCTAGGTGCAGCTGAATTGACAACTCCGCTGTTAAGGCTTCCAAGTGTTTTTTGTCTCCCCTTGTGTCGAATCAATAAATTGGGTTATACTACCCTCGAAGACTGCTGCGATCCCCTATACTTGTGGGTTATCACGTACCAACCTGGGCGATGAAGATGAGAATCTAGAATACTACCGGCGCACAAAATTTCAGGTTCGCCTGCTATATCCGGATAGCACCGGCGCATTGAGAAGGTGGTGCGCCGACGGTAAATAGCACCGGCGCATTGAGAAGGTGGTGCGCCGGCGGTAACCCTCGCAGCTATAGGCCTTTTCCTAGTAGTGACCCGTACGTGGGGATGATTATCGGGACCCCCCTCACCCATTACTTTTCTCAAGTCAGTTGAAAAGGGGGCCACCACCTTGGTTTTATTTGCCTATGCCATGTATGCCATGATTTATTTACTGTTGCCTTCGGGTGTTTACTTCATGTTGCCTCCGGGTGTTTATATTCTGTACTGTACCCTGCGGAACGTTCAGTGAAGCGTGTGGTTTGCACGCCTAGCCGTTAACGCAAACCCTGAGTCCGTCTCGGAGTACGGCAGAACTTCGTCACAGGTAGCTTACTCGGGTGGCCCCCCTAGACTTTCTTGTTGAACTGGAAACGGTCTTGTTGTGAGACGTCCACCTGTCGTAAGTGGGTCGAGCATGCGTATGATTACATTTAGGCAACCCCTGCAGGGTGTACATCTTATCGATAAGCCGTGTCCGGGGTTATGGACGACTTGGAATTGTATAGCTTGATCATAGAACAACTTACACCGTTATCTTGTTGCTAATAATCTGCTAATAACTTGCATAGTAATATAGCATTACTACAACCGATACCTAATAAAATTTGTTCACCATTGAGTGCCTTTTACATTGCCCCTTCGCTTTGTTGAAGGGGATATGTAATCGGCTGGGTTATGTTTGTGTAGTATTTTATCTGTTACCTTATGCGCTCTCTTATCTTCTCTGATTAGACGGATGTTGTAGCGTGTCTCTATTGGTTATAGTTTTGTTGCCGCTAAACCTAGCATATAGCCCCGGTGATATATTCGCCTGGCGAGTATAGCCATTTCTAGTCTCGCTAAGTACGTGCCGGAGTTCGTTACTTGGTACTTACTTTCGCCTTTTCTTTTTCTCTTCTGTTTCCCCCCTTTTTATCGGCAACCGATGGCCCGATTTCGACAGGTACAAGATGACAATGTTAGCAAGGTTACCCTTCTGGTTTGGCCTGGGCAGGGTTATGGACGCCGCTGGTTATCTTCAAGACTCTTGGTCCAATTTGTATCTTATCTGTACTCGGACGTATTCGATCTTCTGTATGAGTTGGATCTTTGTATTGTATATTTGTATCTTGACTCGTTGGAGTCGTTGTTGTAATATATGTTTCTTGTGGGCTCTATTGTAATACTGTTGTAATATTACCGCTCGTGTTAATTTCTCTGGCATCACGTGTGTGATTTATCGCGCACGTCGTATCGAAGGGCGTCTCAGAATCGATATCGTGCGGATTTCAGCGGGATCGCTGGAATCCTCATGATACCGGTTCCGGAGCGGTCACAACATCTAGCAATTACTACCGCCGTTTCAGAATATACAACGTTCTAGGTAGTCTGACACATACGTTTTAGGTAGGCTAACACTCAAGCAGGTACTACATCTGTTTCTAAATCTTTTCTTGCCGGGCATATGAATGTACTATATCTTAGAAGTGCCAGGTAACACTTTCGTTGTTGTTGTGGTATGAAATTCCTTCCACAACATAGAACAAGGAGAACAACAGTCATCTATTACAACGTGATACATAGTTTCATAAAATACAGTTTACAAATTCCAAACAACTACAATTAACAATAGCGGTAAAATGACAGCACGTGCATGTTAGCAGGTGGCCATGCTTATGGACAATACATAAAATTCATGCACAAATATAAATGAGCACGTCGCAGTTGATGAATGCACAACTTTGTGTTCATCAGTTTTGTAGTTCGTCGAGCTTTCATGGGTATATTTCAATTACTGAATAGGGACCCAGTACTGGCATGATTTTGTAATTATCACTGAATCCGGCATCAGAAAAAATCCTCTTCCACTCACTTTCGTCTCGTTCCACCCCATTAGTGTACATCATGTACATGTTCTGTATGGCTTCCATCTCAGTGATTTTCCTATCGCCGTTAGCTGATCCTCTGACCATATCTATAATTATCACCTTCCCTCCAACATTTCTAGCAGGGATGGCTTCTTTGCAACGTTGAAGTATCTTGACGCAATCGTCATGTCCCCAATCATGCAAAACGTTCTAGAACAATTTGGGTAAAAACAATGAAGGAAAACGATAAATAATTAAATTAAATATGAGAGTTAAACACTACATTATAAAATGGTGTGTGTTTAAAACAACTATAATATACACGTGGAGAAAATATCGACTAGTGATAAAAAATCATTAGCGCGGATATTATTTTAGAAGCGCATAAGCGATGGGTAAATTACATGTATTAAATGGTATTACTGATGTGGGGGTTCATAGTTCCATCAGTGTTGTAACCTACAAGATTTTACCGGCTGATTTCTAAGACCACATGTGTTAGTGGAGAGTAAAATTATTAAGCAAATGGGGACAAACCAACCTATCGTATATACACTATAACCCTGAATACCCCACATAACATCTCAAACACCCCTATGGCCCTATCCACTGTAATCTACACACTAACCCACAACATCTCAAACATGCATGTGAAAACAGATTATAATTTAATGGTTTGTTCAAAAGATATTACGATTTAAATATTTAGATCTACAAAAATATCCAGACAAACCCACCCTAGCCTTCTGTCCAAGATACTTTTCAAAGTGCGACAAGTGGCGTGAGGGAGACACACATAGGGGTGGCGACTTACTCACATCACAAGTATTGATGGAATAGATGATTGCAAATAATATTGATGTGAGGGAGACCACAACAAATTGTTGCCATCGACCACAAAAAAGGGTCATACTTTATTTGCAAAAGAAAATATATTTTTATTTATCGATGATTGCAAATAATATTGCTTAGATAAAACCACAAAATCCCAATGGATCTCGGGCACCCTGGAGCCCATGTTAAAGAAATAAATCTTAATTAACATTTTTAAGAATTTTAGGAGAAATTACATAAGTACTTATATATATGTGTAGAATATATGTATGTGTATTTTTTGTCGAATCATGCGTTAATCTGTAGTTACACAAAAAGTCAAACATGAAGACCAAAATCAAGCTTGAGTTGCATATTTGTGTATCCATGAAATATACGAAAAGTGACTTTGGCATATGAGCACCAGTGCTCCCGGTAAAAAAAAAAGCATATTTCTGAGGTTCTAAAAAATTGAGCTTAAATCTACACATACATAGAAATCTTCTGAATATACTGTAAAAATTTCGAAAGAAAATATGTTATATTATAAACTATGTAAAAAGACAAATTTCTGACAAAAATTGTCCCCATACACAACCGTAAATTTGTTTTTTTTTGTAGCTAAAAATACAACATATTTTGTACCAAAACTTCAGACGAGTATTGATGACATATTTATGTATTCATGGAAAAAATATTGTTTTTTGAAACATAAAAATACAGTTTTCAAATATTTCAAAAACCGGGAGCACTGGGAGAATTGGGAGTATAATGTTTTAGATTTTTAAAACATTAAATAACATTTCGATTTTTTTTAAACGTCATGCTCATTGGAATCAGGTTCCAAGACACCATACTGATCAAATAAAATATATTCCGTCCCATTCACAGTTTTTCTTGCTGTTTCAGTTCAAATGGAAGAGAGAGAGCACTGTACGTAGGTCCGTAGGATACTCGTATTCACAAAAATCATGTAGAACTGCATTTTGGTTTCTGGATCAATATGATGACCAATATTATGTTTTGAGGGGCTAAGTATGCCATCACTCGTATTCACAAAAATCATCTACGAAGTATTATGTACTATTATGAATACCTTGAGAACGACAGCATCCGCCGATGGAATAGATTGGAACATGTCACCGGCGATAAACTGCAGATTGTCATGACCGGTGCCGTCGGCGTCCTGGCCGACAATGTGAGGAAGGTCCATCACGGTGCACTTGATGCGTGGGAAAGCACCTGCGATGATTTTCGTGCCTTCGCCTTTACCAGCGCCGACATCGACGAGCGAGTTCATGCCACGGAAGATGCGGCCCTTGTCAAAAATAATGACCTCGAGGAATAGCTGGTTATCAGCAGCCCTGGAGTTGTTCAGGGCGCTGCTGAATTCGGCGTCCTTGCTCCCCATCTCCCACTGGGAGCAGCCATGTGCCAGCTCGAAGAGGGAACCGGCGCCCGCGGGCGCCGGCTCACTCCTGAGCCAGTCGGGCATGCTGAAGAAGGACGAAACTACCAGAGGGTTCGCCAAGAAGGGAACCATAGGGGACAAGTTGCGCCAGCCGACGAGGAAGCGGCACGTCGTGGTTAGCCCGTAAAGAACAGCACCGCCGTCTTCGGAGGCGGTGGTGCTGAAGATGCCCGAAACGCTGAGCAGTTCCATCACGCGCTGGAGGTCGGCGAGTTTGGCCGGATGTACCTTGGTGTCGGTGGCGATGTCGGCCAGCGTGGCGGTGCCGCCGCGGCGGTGGATGGCGGTCGGGATGCCCAGATCCACGACGCACTTGAGCGACATGGACTTGACGTAACCGAGAAGGTGGTTTTGCAGCTCGGCAAGAGATTGAAGCAACTCCTGTGGGCTCACTTCAACGAGGAGTTTGAGCGTCATGTTTCTAGCTTAGCTAACTTCTCACTGCAAACGTATACGTGGATGTAGGTGTAGTTCTTGGCCCTGCTTTAGAGCGCTGCTATGAGAAGGCCTTTTATACAGGACGACCGGAGTAAAAGGAAAATTACTATATTGTCCCTTCTTTAATAGCTCGATATATTAGGTGAACTAGTGGTTGCCTGGTTGGAGCATCCAATACAGTAGTAATAATTATCAAAAACATCTATACTCGTAAGAGACAACAAATGAACCTATTTTTCGAGACGTTGTATGATCTTAAATAAAAAAATCCGAGGAAAAGTGATATTATACTCGTAATAAATATTGCCGAAAACTTTGTGTACGCGGCTGACATCCTAAACTGCTGTCACAAACGCAACGCGCCCACAGTAGCCATCAAACTAGATTTTGCAAAGGCCTTTGACTCCATTAATTGGGAATCGCTTATCAAAATACTAAAACACAGGGGTTTCCCACCCAAATTCTGTGACTGGATACAAACCCTACTCAACACTGGGAAAACCGCCATCCTCCTCAATGGAGTTCCAGGCAACTGGATTAACTGCAAACAAGGGTTACAACAAGGAGATCCGCTATCCCCATACCTGTTCATCACAGTAGCTGACGTTTTGCAAAAATTGATACTCCATGCATGTGATAACGACCTCCTAGCACATCCACTATCCCCACATCTGCCCTGCCCAGTCCTCCAATACGCCGACGATACCCTCATCATCCTCAAAGCCTCAACCCAAGCAGCTCACAACCTAAAGAAAATCCTTCACGACTTTGCCACCGCCACGGGCCTCTCCATAAACTTCGACAAAACAACCCTAGTGCCCATGAATATCGACACCGCCCTAGCGGACTCCATTGCCACCATCCTTGGTACGTCCATCTCCTCCTTCCCACAAAAATACCTAGGACTACCCCTCTCTGCAACCAAACTACCAGCCTCAGCTTTTCAACCTATCATAGATAGCTGCGATCGATACCTAGCTGGCTGGTGCGCCACCCTTCTCTCCAAGGGCGGTCGTCTAGTACTCCTCTCCGCGGTTCTAGACTCGCTACCCACATATTTCATGTCTTCCTTCCTCATACCTATGTCAGTTTTGAAAGCTATCGATGCTCGCCGTAGAGCCTTCTTCTGGGCTGCTGAAGAAACTTGCACGGGAGCTCAGTGTCTCGTCGCGTGGGACAAGCTCTGTGTTCCGACTAGCAGAGGAGGTCTAGGCGTAAAAAACTTAAATGCACAGAATGTTTGCCTTCTTCTCAAATTTTGTTTCAAATTCATGCATTCAGAAAACCTGCCCTGGAAACAGTGGATCACATCCCAATCACCAAACCCACACACAGCCTCAAACCCCTCTTACCTAAGCAAAATCATTACCAAACACCTTCACATGCTCACACAAATTACTACCTGCTCAGTCCAAAATGGAAAATCAGTTTTCTTTTGGCATGACACATGGCTACTACCAGAAAACCTTGCTACTGCCTACCCTGCATTATATTCCCACCATACCCAACCCAATGCTTTGATATGTGATGTTTTGCAAAATGATTTCTCTACTGGTCTAAGGTGTAGACTAACCAATGCAGCGACCGAGCAACTTGCCTCTCTCTCTAATCTTTTGCAGGATGTGCACCTATCGGATGGCCCAGATACCAGATCCATGCGGGATGGATCCACCTTCTCCACCAAATCAGCCTACCTGCATATGCAACACCAACTTCAGGACCCTGAAGCCTCTCAAATCTGGAACTCCAAGGTACCAAAGAAAGTTAAAGTTTTTGGGTGGCTGCTACACCTAAACAAGATCAACACAAGAGCCAACCTACTGCATAAACACATCATCTCATCAGACATCTGCCCAAGATGCCAAGCACAGCCAGAGGACCGCAACCACCTCTTTTTTAGCTGCCCAGCATCAGCAGCGATTTGGAGACATATGCGCCTCACGCCAAATGCCATCAGCTTCTCGGACATCTGGTCATCACCGCTGCCCTCTAACCTGCCTCGCTCGGTCTGGAACACCGTCGCTCTAATCATCCTATGGAAGATATGGGATGCACGGAACGCCAAAGTCTTCAGAAATATAGACCAGCCGCACACGCTGACGGTCAAGAACATCATCTCAGATCTCACGCTATGGACTCATCGGTTCAAACAAGCTGCCTTGAGAGTGGACGCCGACCTGCGGAGCCACCACCTCACCCTTTGTAACCTCTAAACTCGATTACCATGCAATATATTCAGGTGGGGATTCTCTACCCCCCCCCCCCCCCCCCCCCGGTGAAAGCATCAAAAAAAAATTAGAAATACTTTCTCCATATCGGTTAATTAGGCTCCTAACGAGGAGTTTTGCGACCAAGGTAGTAATTGTTAGATGGAATGAGAAAAAAAGGAGACGACGCACGCTTAAGACTAATCACGGTGGGTAGATAGCTTAATTTATATTACTCATGGTCGAGTATATTTATGAGGTATTAGCACCCTAGCTTAATTTATAGTACACCAACTTGTTAAGGAGGAGCAAATTCACACAACAACTTGCAAAAGTGAATGCTACAGTACACAAATTTGCACTAAGTAAGCAAATATGTCAGGTCCACGGTTGTTGTACCTGGGGTGCTAATAACTCTATATTTATTAAGCATGGAAGCCTCATAGATCAGGTCCACGGAGCATGCACTATAGAGCTACAATTTTATCCTATAAAAGGCCGCCACGTCGTTCTTTGATAAAAGAATACGTAACCTTTTTTTTTTACGTTTCTCTTAATTTATTTTTTAAAGGTAACTTTTCGACATAACTTCACTGCCATAAATTTTCACCGAAAGTTAGCCTATGGTATCTCCTCGGCGGTTAGTAATTCTCTGATGGTAATTTTTAACCGTATTTCTCATGCAGTAATATTTTTTTGTTTATTTCAATTCTTTGACTAGAACTTTCTCACACAATTTCCCGTCGCGATTTCATTAAGCTAATTTCGAAGGTAATTTGTTGACTTCTTTAATGTGTATTTCTCGACACAGATCTTCGACCCCAGTTGTGATTATTTGACATTAATCCTTCGTCGATGCGCTGGAAGTTATGCGACGCAAATCATCCATCATTGCAATAGTCATTTACCTACAATAATTATTTAGCAGAACTTTCTAAGCGACACGTACTTCTTCAGCGGTAATTTTCGAAGTTGGACGAGCAGTAATTTTTGGCGGTAAGTTTTTATCCTTATTTTTTAAAGGTGCATGTGCAACAATGTCCGGAAGTAATTTCTTGATGGTTCCTCTCTATCTATTGCTAACTTCTTCTATAGTAGCTTCATGATTCAACTACGGTAACTATGAGAAACAAAATACTACACTATTCGTCATCTGTTTTAATAAAAAATATAGTAATACATTATGTTTATCACCTCATGATAAAGTTACGGGAATACTACTACCTTCTGCCATAGCAATTTTGACAGAATAATATAATAATGAATCCCATGCATGGGAACTCCGTCAGTTCATTTGAATTTTTCTCTGCAAACTTTCTCAATACATTGCATACATATAAGTTGTCAAAGTCAAACTTTGTAAAATGTAAAGGAAAAATAGTAACATCTATAATATTGAATTGGTAGTATTAGAACCATCATAGAATAAAATTTCATATGGAATGCACTTTGTATTGTAATATGGATATTCTTGTATATAGTTTCTCAAACTTTACAAAATTTACTTCTAACAAAACTTATATGCAAATTTTTGAGAAACAATGGGATAAACTGCAATGGATATAAAAAGAGGTGCCGCATACACGGGGTTGGCATCATTAAGATCACTTACATTTCCAATCTTTTATTTGGTAGTGTCATATTTTTTTGGGTATCCTACAATGATTTCCTTGAATGGACTATCTTTCCCAGAGTGAACTCAAATTAGCAACAAACAAACACCAACAAAAAATTCCAACATTATATTTTTGGTATTAAAAGAACTATATATAAAAAACCAAACCAACAGGAGAGGAACCGCCATTATGTTTTAATTAAGGTAGTGGTGAGCCTCCAACTTTGGTCGCCTACTACACAATCACATCTACTAGCCAGCAAGCCACAACGTTTTTTCTAAAACAAAGAACTATACATCTTCTTTAATAGATATTACATGCATTGTTAGGCATTTAGATAGAGACATTAGGTACCATTTTTCCTTATTTTTGTGGGAACACGCCGGAGCACATTGAATAATATGAGGAGGAAGCTTTTTGTAGACGAGGAACAAGTCTTCTGGCCGTCGCTCTTTCGCCCATCAGGTATAAAACATTGACCAAATTAGTACTCTGAAAAAGACTAGCTAGGACAAGGAGAACCAGCAGTGAGTCAGTGACGTCGCAGTGTGGTGGTAGAGTTATGGGGCCATAACCATGGAACCAGCTCCTCTAATGTTGAGGAGGCAAGTCAGAAAAACAAGGAAGCAAAGTCAGGAGATTGTAATATAAGTACCCTATTATATACTGTAATTAATTGATGTAGACGTAAAAGGTATAAACTAAGGTTTATTACACCATAATTTTGTTTGAATGTACGTAATTATTCTACATACATACAATAAATTTGTTTTTTGTAATTTATTCCAGTTATTTTGGCCTTAACCATATGGTTTGGAAGAAGAAAATTAGGGTACTGTAGCTTGTCTAACTTTTCTTTGCAAGTTAGAGGATCCGATTCCCATAACCATGGCGATGCCAAGGAAAACATGTTTGATTGCCGGAGCAAAACATTAAGTTTTCTACTACAGTGGGGAACTCATAATCAGGACAGGTGAACGACAGTGTGCAGGTAAACATATGTCATTTTTTGGAATAGGGAGAATACAGTGTGCCATTGCCATGCATGCTGCACGCGACTGTCACGGAGCGCATGGCGTGTTGGCAAACACGACGCTGTGCATCAAGCATGGATTATCACAACAGATGGTTTATGAAAGAGATATAAGATCACTCCAAAGGGGAATTAACTTACACTACTATGTTAGGATGATCTCTTTCCCGAGTGGATCCAATGGCCCACTGGGCCCCTTGACCTGCGTCCTGATCAGGGGCTGATGTGGGCATTACCCTTCGGGTAACCGATATTATGCTACCTCCTAGAGCCCAACAAGGGGCCCACGAAGATCATCCGCCAGCTAAGGTGGGCCGATACATCGGTTGAGAAGAGGATTCTTGATGAATAAGGCAAGCAGACGGAGAACAAGGAAAGATTAGACGTAGAAACTCTTTGTAACCTAGTTGGACCCGGACAAAACTCTTGAGATCTGGCCTGCAATATAAAGCCCAGGAGAGGGTCTGCCGAAGGACACACAATCGATACAGCCAGAACCACCGCAAGTCTAGAGCTAGGCCTTTAGAAATCTTAGCTTCTCAACGAGATCTTAGTCTTAGCCTTCGGCTACCCTATTGTAACCCGATATACTTTCGATAATCAAGATCAGACAAGCAGGAAGTAAGGGTTTTACCTCATCGAGGACCCCGAACCTGGGTAAAATTCTTTCCCCGTTTGTTTGATCACCGATGTCTCGTGCTAGCTTATAGGATTCTGTCAACCCTAAACCCCTCATGGTGGGCATTGCCGGGGAGCACCCCTGACAATTGGCGCCGTCTGTGGGAACCTTGTCGGTACAAGGCATGTCATCGGCAGCTCCGGTCACATCAGCATCGTTCGTGCTGACCTCACCAACACCTTCAAGCCCAAGAAATTCAGTTCGTTGCGGGTCCTTCGAGTTTTATCCACGTGCTGAAACATTGCGCCTGATCTCTTCGGAACCGCACGACAATATGGATGCAACCTTCGGCGGTGTTCACTTCATCATTGACTCCAGAGGATTTCTTCGACTTCCAAATTCAGCAGCATCAAGTTCAAGGTCTACGGCTCCAGATATCATTGTTCCATTGATGGGCCTACCTAGGAACAGCAACAAGAACAGCCGAATGACTTTTGGTAGCAGAGAGGAACAACGGAAGAGGCGAAGGGATCTTCGCCGCGAAGAAGAAGAACGAGCTGCAAGTCGCCTCCGCCAGTGTGATAAAGGATGTTGTAGCGCGCAATTAAATAAGAATCACAGCCGTGCACCTTATTTTCCAGTCACGGAGCAGCTTGTCGCACCATGTTACTTGCACTCTTATATCGACCCAAAATACAACATCGAGAAGGCTACACATTTACTCAAAGAATGTCGGCAGTACGTTCATTGACATTCAGAAGTTGTGTGAAGAACTAAGGTTTGATTCGGAAGCAAAATCTCGATCGGCGGAAGAAATAACAGCATCTTACAATTACTCCTAGCAACAAAAATATCTACATACCGACCGAGTTTATCCTACGTCACGACGACAAGTGAACATGATTCACAAGACTAGCTTTTCAAAGAGAGAGGCCAAGAAGTTTTCATGAGAGATAAAATTTGCAGAAGTTGCTATGGCAGTGGTGCCCGACTATATCGACTGGTCGGATCAAAACATCCTGTTCAGCAGAGCAGATCACCCTATAGCCGTCCCAAGGCCCGGTCACGCTACCCTAATCCTTGAAGCACATATAGGAGGTTACAATATGAGAAAAGTGTTCATGGATGGAGGAAGTGGTCTAAACTTTTTGTTTGCAAGTAAAATGAAGGAAATGGGATTGTCGGGTGATATGTTAAAAGAATCCAACACTGGTTTCCACGGCATCATCCCAACCCGACCCGCTTATGCCTTTGGAAATATCGCACTGCATGTCATTTTCGGCACACCTTGCAAGTTCAGGAAAGAGAAACTTGATTTTGAGGTGGTAGATTGGGAATCACAGTACCACGCCATCCTAGGCAGGCCAGCGTTCGCCAAGTTCATGGCGGTTCCTCATTATGCATATCTGAAATTGAAGATGTCAGACAATAATGGGACAACAATAACTATTCACGGAAGTTTTTCCCGTTCTGATAACTGCGACAGAGATTTCCAGAAGATAGCCTCCAAATTTGGAGTCAGAGAAGAACTCAATGCACTCGATGCAATCACAGATCATACATAGCCACCTGCCGATAATCGGAACACAAAATCCGACGAGTTCGACGTTGCCAAGGAAGCAAAGAAGCATCAAGGGCACCCCTCTGACCCGAAGAAAACGGTCAACACATCGGCAGATCTTACTACCGCATAGGAAGGCGCGCTCATCAAGTTTCTCCGTGAGCACTGGGAAATATTTGCATGGGAACCATCCGACATGCCAGGTATTCCCAGGGAACTCGCTGAGCACGCCCTTAATGTTGACCCCAAAGCCAAACTCGTACAACAGACGTTGCGTCGTTTCTCAGAACCAAAAAGAAAAGCTATTGGTGAGGAAGTTAATCGACTCCGTAAAGCTAGTTTTATTCGACAACTCAAGGAGGCTGAGTGGGTAGCTAATCCAGTCATGGTGCCAAAGAAAGATACGACGATCCTTTGTATGTGTATCGACTTCACAAGCCTCAACAAGCATTGCTCAAAGGATCATTTCCCGTTGCCTCGCATCAATCAAATAGTCGACTCCACAGCAGGATGTGATCGCCTCCTTCCTCGATGCCTATTCAGGATATAATCAGATCAAACTCAAAAAATAAGACCAGGAGTTAACTGCGTTCATAACTCCACATGGTGTTTACTGCTACAACGTCATGACCTTCAGATTAAAAAATGCAGGTGCAACCTATCAGCGATGTATGCAAGCCTGCCTCGGGGAGCAGATTGGCTGCAATATAGAGGTTTACATCGATGATGTCCTCGTCAAAACCAGAAATGCGGCCACACTCATTGATGACTTAAGAGAATCTTTCAACAATCTCGACAGATACAAAATCAAGCTGAACCTAAAAAAATGCTTCTTCAGGGTACCAGGAGGCCAAGTACTTGGGTACTTTATTTCAACAAGAGGAGGTGCAGGAGGCTAATCCTCTAAATATTAAAGTTGTACTTGACATGGAGCCGCCCAAAAGTCTACATCATGTGCAACAGTTGGCAGGATGATTAGCAACTCTTAGTAGGTTTATTGCAAAATTGGGAGAAAAGGCTTTACCATTCTATCAGCTGATGAAAAAATCCGAAAGGTTCGAGTGGACAGCGGAGGCGTAAGATGCCTTCGACAACTTAAAGAAAGTTTTGTCAACCTCTCCAGTTCTCATAACTCCACGGGACAAGGAACCAATGGTGCTCTATATAGCTGCAACTGTCCAAGTTGTCAGCACTGTTCTTGTCATCGAACATGCAGAACAAGGAAAAGTACATGGCGTACAACGTCCTGTCTACTACATCAGCGAAGTACTCACAACACCAAAATAACGGTACCCTCGTCATTAGAAGTTGGCATATGCCGTATGGAGGACAACACGAAAGTTATGGCATTACTTCGCGGAACATCCGATTATCGTCGTCACCGAGGCCCCATTGAAGAACATACTCACCAACCCCAATGCCACAGGCAGAGTATCTCAATGGTCTATTGAGTTGGCACCTTATGACATTTCTTATGTTAATCGAACACCTATCAAGTTCCAGGTCCTTCCCGACTTCTTGGTCGATTCGATTCAGTCGCAAATTCCGGCGACACCCGACATGTCAGGTTCATGGACGATGTATTTGGACGGATCTAAGCGAAGCACAGGCGCAGGAGCCAGAGTAGTGTTGATCTCGCCGCAAGGAGACAAAATGAGATATGTTTTAAGGATGAATTTTTCATTACCAACAAATAATGAAGCAGAATACGAAGCACTATTACACGGCATGCATATGGCCAAAGCATGTGGAGCTACTCGTTTGGATATTTATGGAGATTCAAATCTCGTAGTTCAGCAGTCAATGAATTTGTGCGATGCTATTAGCGACAATATGATTGCTTATCGTTAGATGTATCAATCAATGGAAGCTAAATTTGAAGGCTGCGAGTTAAAACATATCAGCAGAGCCAGCAACGAGGAAGCCGATGCTTTGGCTAATATCGGCTCTACATGCTCTCCTATTCCAGATGGAGTCTTCTATGAAGTAATTACTCAAAGGTCTATTAGAGTGAAAACTTTGGTACCTCCGGAAATATCGGCTACTGACCAGGGGGCTACGCTCCAAGAAGCTGCCGAAAATATTACTGATGGATCTAAACAGAAAGTTATTCTCCTCCAGCCTTTGTGGACTGAAACTTTTCTGGCATATTTGATGGAACAGCGGTTACCAGACGATCCAACAGAAGCTAGATGCATCGTGCAACGATCTAAAGCTTTTACCATAGTGGATGGTGACCTTTATAAACGAAGCATCTCTGGCATCTTTCAGCGGTGCATCGCCAACAACGATGGAAAGGCTCTGTTGCAAGAAATACATGAAGGGACATGTGGCCATCATGCAAGCAGTAGAGCACTTGTGGCTAAAGCTTTCAGAGCTGGGTTTTATTGGCCAACAGCAGCAGCCGATGCAAGAGACCTAGTCCGGAAGTGCGACCCTTGTCAACTTTTTGCACCAAAGCCACATAGACCTGCCACAGATCTAATGACAAATACCTTTGGCCTGGCCCTTTGCGCAATGGGGACTAGATCAAGTTGGTCCACTGCCAAGATCATCACCCGGAGGCCATACTTACCTATTAGTGGCAGTTGATAAATTTACAAAATGGATTGAGGCCATACCAGTCACCAATCAGACAGCCAAAACCGCTGTTAAATTTTTCAAAGGAATAACTTGTCGTTTTGGTGTGCCTCATAGCATCATTACAGACAACGGAACCAATTTTGATTCTGAAGAATTCCATCAATTCTGCAACAACAAAGGTATCAAACTCAAATTTGCTTCAGTTGCACATCCTCAGACCAATGGGCAAGTAGAAAGGATCAACGGCTTAATATGTGATGGCATTAAGAAGCGCCTTACAGGTGCAGCTGGAGCTTGGGTCGAAGAATTACCATCAGTACTTTGGAGTTTGCGGACTACACCAAACAGGTCAACGCAATATACTCCCTTCTTCCTTGTCTATGGAGCCGAAGCTGTTCTACCTACTGGCGCTCGATTCGAAGCACCTTGGGTGGCCGCATATAAAGGGACAGCCCATGTTCAAGCACTGCAAGATGCTATAGATATTCTTGATGAAACTCGATACATCGCCTTAGCAAGAACAACTGTATATCAGCAGGCGATACGGAATTACCACAGCCGAAGGATCCGCACTCGAAGTTTCAGCGTTGGTGATCTAGTACTATGACTGAAGCAGAACAGAACCCTGAAACTTGAATCTCCATGCGAATGACCATTTATCATCACTGAAGTTATAACAAGAGGATCTTATCTCCTCAAGAATCCTACTTCGGGAAAAGATGTTGAGAACCCATGGAACGGAGTCGAACACTTGCGATGATTTTATGCATAGAACTCGACCTTTTTTCTCTTCTTTCTTCGCATTATGAGGCTTGTTAGCTAGTTACGTATCATGAATAAAAATTTCTACTCATATGATTACCTCTTCACCCGAACAAATGTTTGGGATCTTTTATATCGACTACTACTCCCATCGGAAGCTCCAGTTAAACAACGTGTCATAACTTACCCGGCAATACTCGGGAGCTGCAATAATCATTAAAATGTTGTTATTAACTACTACTCCTATCGGGAGCTATGGTTATCAACGTAACATGGTCCGGCAATAATAAGTTCTTATCAAAAATAAATTCCATCAAAAGCCTCAAAAAAATGTGAGTGCTCCAGTTGGTGGAAAAAATATGACATACGAAAGGCTCATACCGGTGCACTGTGTTATAAAGCCGAAAAAGCGCATAATTCCCTCGTTTATTCGAAGGGTGCCGCTCTTACAAACGTACATACGACTCTACAAAAATTGCGATTACTACAGGGTCATCGAGTGAGCAAACTGACCTGATCACTCAGTTGCCTTCGACAAAATAACAATATTTCAGCTGGACTTACGGTTCATCGATTCACAAAGATGTTAAACAAAAAACATCAAATACTACTCCTTGCAACGCAAGGTCATCTTAAAAAGGAGTGATTCCTTACAAAAAGGCACTATACGCAAGAAAACTTAAAAATTCTATCATAACGAGGTCCCTTGATCCTCTTGATTCTTCAAATCTCTTTCAGTACCTGCCTCCATCCTAGAAATAATAATATGAGCAGGATGCCTAGCAATGTCCTTCTTTTGGGGCTTAGGGTAGATGTAATCCTATAGGCTGACACGAGACATCGGTTATCAAACAAGCGGGGAGAGCAATTTACCCAGGTTCGGGGCCCTCGATGAGGTAAAACCCTTACGTCATGCCTGTCTGATCTTGATTACTGAAAATATCGGGTTACAATGGGGTGCCGAAGGTTTCGGCTATGATCTCGTCGAGAGGCTAAGTTCTGCGATGACCAAGCTCTAGACTTGCGGTGGTTATGGCTACTATGATTGTGTCTCGGCAGGCCCCCCCTGGCCCTTATATTGGGAGCCAGGTCTCGAGAGGCTTGTTTGAGTACGACTAGGTTACAAAGAGTCCTACGTCTAATCTTTCTCTGTCTTCTTGCCTAGCTTTCCAAGACTCCTTTCTTGGAATTAACGTATCGACCCACCTTGGTCAATGGATATCCTTCATGGGCCCATGGTTGGGCCGTAAGAGGTAGCACAAGATTAGTTACCCGAAGGGTAATGCCCACATCAATGGGGTAGTATTGATCTAATCTCACTTGAGCATTGGTTATGGATTCTAAATCCAAGGTCGGGTGACATGCTAAAACAGAAGCAAGAGCAAGCTTGGCTCTAGCAAGAAGTTCTTTACGTACCAAAGATTGAATTCTGACTTGAGTCTTGAATCGATTGAACAAAGCTGACAAAGTTTCTAGTGTTGGATCTAAAGGAAACATGGTCTTCCATACCATGGTTAGATGAGCATGGTACTTATCAAAGTAATAATGAACTTTCTCAGTTCGATACTCGAATTTCGCCACAATTACAGCCTTTGATCTATTTGACCATAATTCACACTTCGGGTGAGAGATGTCAATCATCATTGCAATCTTCGTGAATCCTCTTATTTTCTTCTGATTCATCAGAAACAACAACTTTTTGAAGACAAAAAGTAAGTCAGCAGAAGATCGTTTACGGAACTACCAATAAAAAAAAATAGGTGGTTGACTGCTTACACCTAAGGCTCTCGACAGCCACTCGAAGACTATCTAAGGCGTGTTGTTCGACTGCAGAAGCAATCCAATGCTACCATAGTATGAAGAACAGTCATATCTTTATCTAGTCGAGAAATTTGATCGTGCATGCGACGCACAAGTTCCGATTCATCGATAGCTGAAGAATGCAAAGAACTCTCAACTTGAGAAGAAGTCAAAGGAGTGTGCAACAAAAATATTTAATGTGTATCCTCAGAAAATCATCATAGGGAAGGATATTGAATGCAGAAAACTCCCACCGGGAGCAAGCAAAGCATTTCATTACAAGGTTAAAGAGCCAACAACAGAGTCAACTTAATTCATTGCAAAACAAATGGTAGAATGTGTTCAGGGTACAATTAAAAGTTAGCAGGCCCAGCTTGATCAAGACCATGTCGATGAACTTGGTGCAGCTTCAGATGCATTTTTCTTTTTTTTTCTTCATCAACTAATTTAAGAAGCTGATTAGCACACAACAATGAGGGTTGCTTGAAGGGCTTGATGTCTACGGGTGCTTCTATTCTTGTAGACAGTGTTGGGCCTCCAAGAGCAGAGGTTTGTAGAACAGCAGCAAGTTTCCCTTAAGTGGATTACCCAAGGTTTATCGATCTCAGGGAGGAAGAGGTCAAAGATATCCCTCTCATGCAACCCTGCAACCACAAAGCAAGAAGTCTCTTGTGTCCCCAACACACCTAATAGGTGCACTAGTTCGGCGAAGAGATAGTGAAATACAGGTGGTATAAATAAGTATGAGCAGTAGCAACAGCGCCAGAAAAGTGCTTGCTGGCGTGTAGGTGATGGTGGTAATATTGCGGGCAGTACAGATGCAGTAGAACAGTAAACAAGCAGCGATAGCAGTATTTAGGAACAAGGCCTAGGGATCATACTTTCACTAGTGGACACTCTCAACATTGATCACATAACAGAATAAATAGATATATGCTAGACTCTACACTCTCTTGTTGGATAATGAACACCACTAATTGCGTAGGGCTACAAGAACCCTCAATGCCGGAGTTAACAAGCTCCACAATATTCGATGTTCATATTTAAATAACCTTAGAGTGCACGACAGATCAACACAACCAAACCAAGTACTAACATAGCATGCACACTGTTACCATCACACTATGAAAGGAGGAATAGATCGAATCAATACCATCATAGTAATAGTTAACTTTATAATCTACAAGAGATCACAATCATAGCATACGCCAAGTACTTTATGATGCACACACTGTCAACATTACATCATGGAGGAGGAATAGACTACTTTAATAACATCACTAGAGTAGCACATAGATGAATTGTGATACAAAACTCATATGAATCTCAATCATGTAAGGCAGCTCATGAGATCATTGTATTGAAGTACATAGGAGAGAGATTAACCACATAGCTACCGGTACAGCCCTTAGCCTCGATGGAGAACTACTCCCTCCTCATGGGAGACAGCAGCGTTGATGAAGATGGCGGTGGTGTCGATGGAGAAGCCTTCCGGGGGCACTTCCCGTCCCGGCGGCGTGCCGGAACAGAGACTCCTGTCCCCCAGATCTTGGCTTCGCGATGGCGGCGGCTCTGGAAGGTTTCTCGTACCGTGGCTTTTTCGTCTCGAGGTTTTAGGTCGAGGGGGCTTAATTAGGCGAAGAGGCGGCGTCAGAGGGTCAACGAGGCGGTGACACCATAGGGCCGCGCGGCCAGGGGTGGGCCGCGCCGGCCTATCATCTGGTGGGCCTGTGGCCCCCCTCTGGCCTCTCTCGGGTGTTCTGGATACTTCCGGGGATTCTAAGATGCTGGGCGTTGATTTCGTCCGATTCCGAGAATATTTCCTTACTAGGATTTCTAAAACCAAAAACAGCAGAAAACAGCAACTGGCCCTTCGGCATCTCGTCAATAGGTTAGTTCCGGAAAACGCATAAATATGACATAAAGTATGCATAAAACATGTAGATATCATCAATAATGTGGCATGGAACATAAGAAATTATCAATACGTCGGAGACGTATCAGCATCCCCAAGCTTAGTTTCTGCTCGTCCCGAGCAGGTAAACGATAACAAAGATAATTTCTGGAGTGACATGCCATCATAACCTTGATCATACTATTGTAAGCATATGTAATGAATGCAGCGATCAAAACAATGGTAAATGACATGAGTAAACAAATGAATCATATAGCAAAGACTTTTCATGAATAGTACTTCAAGACAAGCATCAATAAGTCTTGCATAAGAGTTAACTCATAAAGCAATAATTCAAAGTAAAGGTATTGAAGCAACACAAAGGAAGATTAAGTTTCAGCGGTTGCTTTCAACTTGTAACATGTATATCTCATGGATAGTTGTCAACATAGAGTAATATAACTAGTGCAATATGCAAGTATGTAGGAATCAATGCACAGTTCACACAAGTGTTTGTTTCTTGAGATGGAGAGAAATAGGTGAACTGACTCAACATAAAAGTAAAAGAAAGGCCCTTCGCAGGGGGAAGCATTGATTGCTATATTTGTGCTAGAGCTTTGATTTTGAAAACAAGAAACAATTTTGTCAACGGTAGTAATAAAGCATATGTGTTATGTAAATTATATTCTACAAGTTGCAAGCCTCATGCATAGTATACTAATAGTGCCCGCACCTTGTCCTAATTAGCTCGGATTACCTGGATTATCATCGCAATGCATATGTTTTAACCAAGTGTCACAAAGGGGTACCTCTATGCCGCCTGTACAAAGGTCTAAGGAGAAAGCTCACATTGGATTTCTCGCTTTTGATTATTCTCAACTTAGACATCCATACCGGGACAACATAGACAACAGATAATGGACTCCTCTTTTATGCATAAGCATGTAGCAACAATTAATTTTCTCATATGAGATTGAGGATATTTGTCCAAAACTGAAACTTCCACCATGGATCATGGCTGTAGTTAGCGGCCCAATGTTCTTCTCTAACATTATGCAATGCTCTAACCATTTTAGTGGTAAATCTCCCTTACTTCAGACAAGACGAACATGCATAGCAACTCACATGATATTCAACAAAGAGTAGTTGATGGCGTCCCCAGGAACATGGTTATCGCACAACAAGCAACTTAATAAGAGATAAAGTGCATAAGTACATATTCAATACCACAATAGTTTTTAAGCTATTTGTCCCATGAGCTATATATTGTAAAGGTGGAGGATAGAAATTTAAAGGTAGCACTCAAGCAATTTACTTTGGAATGGCGGAGAAATACCATGTAGTAGGTAGGTATGGTGGACACAAATGGCATAGTGGTTGGCTCAAGTATTTTGGATGCATGAGAAGTATTCCCTCTCGATACAAGGTTTAGGCTAGCAAGGCTATTTGAAACAAACACAAGTATGAAGCGGTGCAGCAAAACTCACATAAAAGACATATTGTAAACATTATAAGACTCTACACCGTCTTCCTTGTTGTTCAAACTCAATACTAGAAATTATCTAGACCTTAGAGAGACCAATTATGCAACCCAAATTTTAGCAAGTTCTATGTATTTCTTCATTAATAGGTGCAAAGTATATGATGCAAGAGCTTAAACATGAGCACAACAATTGCCAAGTATCAAGTTATTCAAGACATTTTATCAATTACTACATGTAGCATTTCCCGATTCCAACCATATAACAAATTAACGAAGCAGTTTCAACCTTCGCCATGAACATTAAAAGCTAAGAACACATGTGTTCATATGAACCAGCGGAGCGTGTCTCTCTCCCACACAAGCATTTATTCAAACAAAAACTAAAACAAAAGCACACAAACGCTCCAAGTAAAGTACATAAGATGTGACCGAATAAAAATATAGTTTCAAGAGAAGGAACCTGATAATTTGTCGATGAAAAAGGGGATGCCTTGGGCATCCCCAAGCTTAGATGCTTGAGTCTTCTTGAAATATGCAGGGATGAACCACCGGGGCATCCCCAAGCTTAGAGCTTTCACTCTCCTTGATCGTAGTATGTCATCCTCCTCTCTTGACCCTTGAAAATTTCCTCCACACCAAACTCAAAGCAACTCATTAGAGGGTTAGTGCATAATCAAAAATTCACATGTTCAGAGGTGACACAATCATTCTTAACACTTCTGGACATTGCTTAAAGCTACTGGAAGTTAATGGAACAAAGAAATCCATCCCACATAGCAAAAGAGGCAATACGAAATAAAAGGCAGAATCTGTCAAAACAGAACAGTCCGTAAAGACGAATTTCTAAGAGGCACCAGACTTGCTCAAATGAAAATGCTCAAATTTAATGAAAGTTGCGTACATATCTGAGGATCACTCACGTAAATTGGCATAATTTTCTGAGTTACCTACAGAGAATTTGGCCCAGATTCGTGACAGCAAGAAATCTGTTTCTGCGCAGTAATCCAAATCTAGTATGAACCTTACTATCAAAGACTTTACTTGGCACAACAATGCAATAAAACTAAGATAAGGAGAGGTTGCTACAGTAGTAACAACTTCCAAGACACAAATATAAAACAAAGTACTGTAGAAAAATAAACACATGGGTTATCTCCCAAGAAGTTCTTTCTTTATAGCCATTAAGATGGGCTCAGCACTTTTAATGATGCACTCGCAAGAAATAGTATTTGAAGCAAAAGAGAGCATCCAGAGGCAAATTCAAAACACATTTAAGCCTAACATGCTTCCTATGCATAGGGATCTTGTAAATAAACAAATTCAAGAAGCATAATGCAACAAGCATAGAAAGATAAAACAAGTGCAGCTTTAAGATTTTCAGCAAAAAGAGAGGTGTTTTAGTAACATGAAAATTTCTACAACCATATTTTCCTCTCTAATAATAATGTCCAGTAGCATCATGAGAAAACTCAATAATATAACTATCACATAAAGCATTCTTATCATGAGTCTCATGCATAAAATTATTACCCTCCACATAAGCATAATCAATTTTATTAGTTGTAGTGGGAGCAAATTCAACAAAGTAGCTATCATTATTATTCTCATCATCAAATATAGGAGGCATATTGTAATCATAATCAAATTCATCCTCCATAACAGGCGGCACCAAAAGACCACTATCATTATAATCATCATAAATAGGAGGCAAAGTATCATCAAAGAAAATTTTCTCCTCAATGCTTGGGGGACTAAAAAGATCATGCTCATCAAAACCAGCTTCCCCAAGCTTAGAATTTTCCATAGCATTAGCAACAATAGTGTTCAAAGCATTCATATTAATAACATTCCCATTAGCATGCATATAAAGTTCCATCGGTTTTTTAATTCTCTCTTCAAACACATCATGTCCTAATTCAAGATAAAGTTCATAAAGATCTCTCATATTTTTGTTGTTTTCCATTATGCCTAACTAGTGTAAACAAGAAACAAAAAGTTGCAATTGCAGGATCTAAACGAAATAACTTCGAGCACAAACACAATGGCGCCAGAAAAGTACTGTTACCTGGAACCGGAGTATGAGTGCCTTTTACCTTTCCTCCCCGGCAACAGCGCCAGAAAAGTCTTGATGTCTACGGGTGCTTCTATTCTTGTAGACAGTGTTGGGCCTCCAAGAGCAGAGGTTTGTAGAACAGCAACAAGTTTCCCTTAAGTGGATCACCCAAGGTTTATCGATCTCAGGGAGGAAGAGGTCAAAGATATCCCTCTCATGCAACCCTGCAACCACAAAGCAAGAAGTCTCTTGTGTCCCCAACACACCTAATAGGTGCACTAGTTCGTCGAAGAGATAGTGAAATACAGGTGGTATAAATAAGTATGAGCAGTAGCAACAGCGCCAGAAAAGTGCTTGCTGGCGTGTAGGTGATGGTGGTAATATTGCGGGCAGTACAGATGCAGTAGAACAGTAAACAAGCAGCGATAGCAGTATTTAGGAACAAGGCCTAGGGATCATACTTTCACTAGTGGACACTCTCAACATTGATCACATAACAGAATAAATAGATAGATGCTAGACTCTACACTCTCTTGTTGGATGATGAACACCACTAATTGCGTAGGGCTACAAGAACCCTCAATGCCGGAGTTAACAAGCTCCACAATATTCGATGTTCATATTTAAATAACCTTAGAGTGCACGACAGATCAACACAACCAAAGCAAGTACTAACATAGCATGCACACTGTTACCATCACACTATGAAAGGAGGAATAGATCACATCAATACCATCATAGTAATAGTTAACTTCATAATCTACAAGAGATCACAATCATAGCATAGGCCAAGTACTTCATGATGCACACGCTGTCAACATTACATCATGGAGGAGGAATAGACTACTTTAATAACATCACTAGAGTAGCACATAGATGAATTGTGATACAAAACTCATATGAATCTCAATCATGTAAGGCAGCTCATGAGATCATTGTATTGAAGTACATAGGAGAGAGATTAACCACATAGCTACCGGTACAGCCCTTAGCCTCGATGGAGAACTACTCCCTCCTCATGGGAGACAGCAGCGTTGATGAAGATGGTGGTGGTGTCGATGGAGAAGCCTTCCGGGGGCACTTCCCCGTCCCGGCGGCGTGCCGGAACAGAGACTCATGTCCCCCAGATCTTGGCTTCGCGATGGCGGCGGCTCTGGAAGGTTTCTCGTACCGTGGCTTTTTCGTCTCGAGGTTTTAGGTCGAGGGGGCTTAAATAGGCGAAGAGGCGGCGTCAGAGGGTCAACGAGGCGGTGACACCATAGGGCCGCGCGGCCAGGGGGTGGGCCGCGCCGGCCTATCATCAGGTGGGCCTGTGGCCCCCCTCTGGCCTCTCTCGGGTGTTCTGGATGCTTCTGGGGATTCTAAGATGCTGGGCATTGATTTCGTCCGATTCCGAGAATATTTCCTTACTAGGATTTCTGAAACCAAAAACAGCAGAAAACAGCAACTGGCCCTTCGGCATCTCGTCAATAGGTTAGTTCCGGAAAACGCATATATATGACATAAAGTATGCATAAAACATGTAGATATCATCAATAATGTGGCATGGAACATAAGAAATTATCGATACGTCGGAGACGTATCAGGGCTCAAGGTCGACGAGACAATCATTGGCATCCTTTGGTAGCACTTTGGATAGCTTCTCCAGATCAAAACCAAGTCCATGCCCCATCAAAAGTTGAAAGGTTAGGACTGCTCCGTAAAGACGAGAACGTCGCTTCAATACCTCAATAGCGTTAGAGGAGTCGATGAAGAAAGTATCCACCATTTCTCCAAGAGTCTTGTTTTGGTCTAGCTTTGGGAACATCATCGAGAATAACCTCGACAAAGCACCTTTGGTCTTCTTCAAGAGATCTTGGATCTGGTTGCTGGAATCAGTTGCAAATGAAAGGGTATCCGACATGGACTCTGATACGTCTCCAACGTATCGATAATTTCTTATGTTCCATGCTACTTTATTGATGATACCTACATGTTTTATACATACTTTATGTCATATTTATGCATTTTCCGGAACTAACCTATTGACGAGATGCCGAAGTGCCAGTTCCTGTTTTCTGCTGTTTTTTGTTTCAGAAATCCTAGTAAGGAAATATTCTCGGAATTGGACGAAATCAACGCCCAGAGTCTTAGAATTGCACGAAGCTTCCAGAACACCCGAGAGCCACCAGAGGGGGGCCACAGGGCCACCAGAAGACAGGGCGGCGCGACCCAGGGGGGCGCGCCCCTAGTGTTTCACCGCCTCGTCAGCCCTCCGACTCCGCCTCTTCGCCTATTTAAAGCCTCCTGACCTAAATCCTCGAGACCGATTGACGAAACCCGAGAAAACCTTCCAGAGCCGCCGCCATCGCGAAACTCCAATTCGGGGGACAGAAGTCTCTGTTCCGGCACCCTACCGGGACGGGGAATTGCCCCCGGAGTCATCTCCACCGCCGTCTCTACCGCCATCTTCACTGCCATCGCTGTCTCCATGATGAGGAGGGAGTAATTCACCCCCGGGGCCGAGGGCTCTGCTGTAGCTATGTGGTTCATCTCTCTCTCTTTGTGATCTATTTGAATATCATCTATGTGCTACTCTAGTGATGTTATTAAAGTAGTCTATTCCTCCTCCATGATGTAATGTTGATAGTGTGTGCATCATGAAGTACTTGGTATATGCTATGATTGTGATCTCTTATAGATTATAAAGTTAACTATTACTATGATGGTATTGATGCAATCTATTCCCCCTTTCATAGTATGTCGGTGATGGTGTGCATGCTATGCTAGTACTCGGTATAGTTGTGTTGATCTATCATGCACTCTAAGGTTATTTAAATATGAATATCGAATGTTGTGGAGCTTGTTAACTCCGGCATTGAGGTGCTCTTGTAGCCCCACACAATTAGTGGTGTTCATCATCCATCAAGAGAGTGTAGAGTGGTTTTATCATGTGATCAATGTTGAGAGTGTCCACTAGTGAAAGTAGGATCCCTAGGCCTTGTTTCCAAACATCAAATCTCCGTTTGTTTACTATTCTGCTACATGTTCGCTTGCTGCAATTTATATTTCATATTGCAATTACTTCTCATATACATTCATACAACTTGTATTTCACTATCTCTTCGCCGAACTAGTGCACCTATACATCTGACAAGTGTATTAGGTGTGTTGGGGACACAAGAGACTTCTTGCATTGTGATCGCAGGGTTGCTTGAGAGGGATATCTTTGACCTCTTCCTCCCTGAGTTCGATAAACCTTGGGTGATCCACTTAAGGGAAAACTTGCTGCTGTTCTACAAACCTCTGCTCTTGGAGGCCCAACACTGTCTACAAGAAAAGAAGCGTGAGTAGACATCAAGCTATTTTCTGGCGCCGTTGCCGGGTGGAAAGGTAAAATGTTCTCACACTCCGGATCTCGGCTACTAAGCTATTTTCCGGCGCCGTTGTAAGTACTCGAAGCTATTTCCTTTAGATCCTGCAATTGCATCTTTTTGTTTCTTGTTTTACACTAGTAAGGCATAATGGAAAACAACTATGAGCTTTTTAATTTATTTCCTAAGTTAAGACATGAATTGTGTGATGCGAAAATTAAAGAACCTATGGAACCTCATTTGCATGCTAGTAGCAATGTTATTAGTATGAACACAATCACTGCTAATGCTATGGAGAAGTCTAAGCTTGGGGAAGCTAGTTTTTATGATCTTTTTAGCTTCCCATCTTTAGGGGAGAAAATTTACTCTGATAAAACTTTATCTCCCATATGCGATAACTCTAATGATGCTTGTGATATTTTAAATCCACCAACTGCAAGTACTGCTTTCGAGATACCCATGAAAATTATTGAACGTGTTATGGATAACCGCTATGAAGGGGATGGAACTGTCCATCCTGGAGATCATTTACTGTTTTTGCATGAATTATGCGGGTTATTCAAGTGTGCAGGTACCTCTATGGATGAAGTGAAGAAGAAACTATTCTCTATTTCGCTATCTGGTAAAGCGGCGCATTGGTATAAATTGCTGAAGAATAGTCATTCTCTTGGTTGGGAAGAAATTGTACCTCTCTTTTATTCTAAATTTTATCCTCCTCATGAAGTGCATAATGATAGAAATTACATTTATAACTTTTATCCTCGTGATGGAGAGAGTATTTCTCAAGCATGGGGGAGATTAAAGTCACTAATGCTCAAATGTCCCATTCATGAGCTCCCCCGTAATGTTTTTATTAACAATTTTTATGCGAGGCTTTCAGGACATCACAAGGACTATCTAGATGCCTGTTCGGAGGGATCTTTCACAAGCAAGGAGGTTGAAGCTAGGTGGGATCTTCTTGATCGGATTGAGGAGAATGCTAAAGATTAGGAGAACAACAAAGGTAAAGAGTCAGGTATAAATTATGATTATGAATGCATTGAAGCTTTTATGGATACTGGTAAATTCCGAAATATGAGTGCTACCTATGGTCTCGACTCTCAAGTTGCTGCAAATCTTTATAAAGCCTTTGCCTCTCATTTTGAATTGCCTAAGAAGAATTTTGATAAGTATCATGAACCTTTTAAAGATGCTTGCATGAAGGATGAAATTGTTGTTAATGATTGCAATGAACATGCTCAAACTCCTAAGAATGCTATTTCTTATAAGCATGTTAATTTTTGTGGAATGCATAGACCTTGTGGAATTAACCAAATCAAAGATGAATATTGTATCCATCATATTAATGAAAAAACTAGAAAGTGGTTTAGGGCTCTAGATGATCTTGGTAAAAAAGTTTGTGCCCTCTATCCTTTTATTTGTGAACTTTGCCATAGAGTGGGTCATTTTAATTTTCAATGCTCCTCCAACGATAATTTGAACCCCATGGGTGCTGCAAATTTGTATTGTGATGATGAAATCACTCCTAATCAGCATGATGAACTCACTTTATTTTTATGGTGTGAAGAGCTATCAAGGAAAATTTCTTTGTTACATATTAACGATCTTGATATTGATGATGTCCTGCATGGGTGTTTTTCTTATTGCATTGATAATTGCCATACAAATACTTACATAAAAAATATTTTAGAAGATGACACCTTGCCAAAATATGATAGGACCGCTGTGTCTTTTGAACTTATTAATGAAAAGGAGGAATCCTCCCAAGTTTCTTCTATTGTTTCTGGAAATAAATCAGGTTATGTTGAGAAGCCTCCCTTCAAGCCTCTTCCTCCTAAAGAAGGGAACGAGGAGAAGGAAGAGAAGAAGAAGAAGGGAACGAAGAAGAAGAAGAAGAAGATGGAGAATAAAAAGAAAGAGGTAACGGCATATCCCCGCATGAATGAGATAACGCTAGGTAACCATAAGTATGTTACTCCCAATGATTATTATGATAATGAATCTGAATACAATGATCTTCCTATGCCCTTTACATACATTAGTGATCATGATTTGAAAGAGCACACTACTTTTGATATTGCAAATCTCTGGGAAACTAATTCTGAAAATGATGATGTTAATAATTGCCATAGTATCAGTACCATCCATGCTTCCTCCCATAATGATATAGAAAGCTCTAAGCTTGGGGAAGAGGTATTTGAAAATCCTTTTGCTACTGATCATTATATGTTTGATACATCTCCTTCTAATAACAATGATGGTATGGTCACAGATGAACCTATTGTAAAAGATAACTATTCTATTTCTTATGATGACACTAAGCCTCCGACCTTTGATGATTATTATAAAGAATGCTATGATATAGGTTATAACTATCCTGATGAAACTTGTCATAGTTATGATTGGATTGCCAAAAACAATTCCCTTAATATGCAACTTGTTTACCATCTTCAAATTCTTGATAATAATCTTGCTCCAATTACTATTAATGAGAAGAACCCTTCTTATGCCACAATTAATGATACTTCTATGCATATGAACCATGATAAGAATGTTTTAAGTGATGGATATATTGTGGATTTCATCAATGATGCTACTGAAAGTTATTATGAGAGAGGGAAAGATGGTTATATGCATCTTAATAATATTAAGTTTCCCCTCTTTATGTTGAGAATCTTGAAGTTACTCGTATTTTATCTTCCTATGCTTGTCACTTTGTTCTTCATGAATTCATTTGTGTACAAGATTCCTTTGCATAGGAAGCATGTTAGGCTTAATTTTTTTTTTGAATTTGCTTCTTGATGCTCTCTTTTGATTTAACTCTTATTTCTTGCGAGTGCATCATTAAAATTACTGAGCCCATCTTAATGGCTATAAAGAAAGCACTTCTTGGGAGATAACCCATGTGTTTATTTTATTACAACAACTTTTGTTTTATATTTGAGTCTTGGAAGTTGTTACTACTGTAGCAACCTCTTCTTATCTTTATTTTATTGCATTGTTGCGCCAACTAAAGTCTTTGATAGCAAGGTTGATACTAGATTTGGATTACTGCGCAGAAACAGATTTCTTGCTGTCATGAATCTGGGTTGAATTCTCTGTAGGTAACTCAGAAAATTCTGCCAATTTACGTGAGTGATCCTCAGATATGTATGCAACTTTCATTCAATTTGAGCATTTTCATTTGAGCAAGTATGGTGCCTTGTAAAAATTCGTCTTTACGGACTGTTCTGTTTTGACAGATTCTGCCTTTTATTTCGCATTGCCTCTTTTGCTGTGTTGGATGGATTTTCTTTGTTCCATTAACTTTCAGTAGCTTTGGGCAATGTCCGGAAGTGTTAAGAATGATTGTGTCACCTCTGAACATGTGAATTTTGATTATGCACTAACCCTCTAATGAGTTGTTTTGAGTTTGGTGTGGAGGAAGTTTTCAAGGGTCAAGAGAGGACGATGATACAATATGATCAAGAAGAGTGAAAAGTCTAAGCTTGGGGATGCCCCGGTGATTCATCCCTGCATATTTCAAGAAGACTCAAGCGTCTAAGCTTGGGGATGCCCAAGGCATCCCCTTCTTCATCGACAAATTATCAGGTTTCTTCTCTTGAAACTATATTTTTATTCGGTCACATCTTATGTACTTTACTTGGAGCGTCTGTTTGTTTTTATTTTTGTTTTTGTTTGAATAAATGCTTGTGTGGGAGAGAGACACGCTCCGCTGGTTCATATGGACAAATATGTCCTTAGGCTTTACTCATAATATTCATGGCGAAGGTTGAAACTGCTTCGTTAATTGTTATATGGTTGGAAACAGAAAATGCTACATGTGGTAATTGGTAGAATGTCTTGAATAATTTGATACTTGGCAATTGTTATAGCTCATGTTTAAGCTCTTGCATCATATACTTTGCACCTATTAGTGAAGAAATACATAGAGCTTGTTGAAATTTGGTTTGCATGATTGGTCTCTCTAAAGTCTAGATATTTTCTAGTAAGGGTTTGAGCAACAAGGATGACAGTGTAGAGTCTTAAAATGCTTGCAATATGTTTTTATGTGAGTTTTGCTGTACCAGTTCATACTTGTGTTTGCTTCAAACAACCTTGCTAGCCTAAGCCTTGTATTGAGAGGGATTACTTCTCGTGCATCCAAATCCTTGAGCCAAATACTATGCCATTTGTGTTCACCATACCTACCTACTACATGGTATTTCTCCGCCATTCCAAAGTAAATTGCTTGAGTGCTACCTTTAAATTTCTATTCTTTGTCTTTGCAATATATAGCTCATGGGACAAATAGCCTAAAAACTATTGTGGTATTTAATATGTACTTATGTATCTTATTTCTTATTAAGTTGCTTGTTGTGCGATAACCATGTTCCTGGGGACGCCATCAACTATCCTTTGTTGAATATCACGTGAGTTGCTATGCATGTTCGTCTTGTCTGAAGTAAGGGCGATTTACCATGAGTTGAATGGTTTGAGCATGCATATTGTTAGAGAAGAACATTGGGCCGCTAACTAAAGTCATGATCCATGGTGGAAGTTTCAGTTTTGGACAACAATCCTCAATCTCTTATGAGAATATTATCTGTTGTTGAATGCTTAAGCATTAAAGAGGAGTCCATTACCTGTTGTCTATGTTGTCCCGGTATGGATGTCTAAGTTGAGAATAATCAAAAGTGAGAAATCCAATGCGAGCTTTCTCCTTAGACCTTTGTACAGACGGCATAGAGGTACCCCTTTGTGATACTTGGTTAAAACATATGTACTGCGGTGATAATCCAGGTAATCCGAGCTAATTAGGACAAGGTGCGGGCACTATTGGTAATCTATGCATGAGGCTTGTGATACGTCTCCGACGTATCGATAATTTCTTATGTTCCATGCCACATTATTGATGATATCTACATGTTTTATGCACACTTTATGTCATATTTATGCATTTTATGGAACTAACCTATTAACAAGATGCCGAAGTGCCAGTTGCTGTTTTCTGCTGTTTTTGGTTTCAGAAATCCTAGTAAGGAAATATTCTCGGAATTGGACGAAATCAACGCCCAGGGTCCTATTTTGCCACGAAGCTTCCAGAAGACCGAAGAGTAAACGAAGTGGGGCCACGAGGTGGCCAGGAGGGTAGGCGGCGCGGCCCCACCCTTGGCCGCGCCGACCTGTCTCCTGGGCCCCTCGCGACGCCCCCTGACCAACCCTTCCGCCTACAAATAGTCTTCATCGCGAAACCCCCAGTACCGAGAGCCACGATACGGAAAACCTTCCAGAGACGCCGCCGCCGCCAATCCCATCTCGGGGGATTCAGGAGATCGCCTCCGGCACCCTGCCGGAGAGGGGAATCATCTCCCGGAGGACTCTACGCCGCCATGGTCGCCTCCGGAGTGATGTGTGAGTAGTCTACCCCTGGACTATGGGTCCATAGCAGTAGCTAGATGGTTGTCTTCTCCTCATTGTGCTTAATTGTCGGGTCTTGTGAGCTGCCGAACATGATCAAGATCATCTATCTGTAATTCTATATGTTGTGTTTGTTGGGATCCGATGAATAGAGAATACCATGTTATGTTGATTATCAATTTATATCTATGTGTTGTTTATGATCTTGCATGCTCTCCGTTATTAGTAGATGCTCTGGCCAAGTTGATGCTAGTAACTCCAAGAGGGGGTATTTATGCTCGATAGTGGGTTCATGTCTCCGTGAATTTGGGGGAGTGACAGAAACCTCTAAGATTATGGATGTGTTGTTGCCACTAGGGATAAAACATTGGTGCTATGTCTGAGGATGTAGTTATTGATTACATTACGCGCAATACTTAATGCAATTGTCTGTTGTTAGCAACTTAATACTAGAAGGGGTTCGGATGATAACCTGAAGGTGCACTTTTTAGGCATAGATGCATGCTGGATAGCGGTCTATGTACTTTGTCGTAATGCCCAATTAAATCTCACTATACTCATCATAATATGTATGTGCATGGTCATGCCCTCTCTATTTGTCAATTGCCCAACTGTAATTTGTTCACCCAACATGCTATTTATCTTATGGGAGAGACACCTCTAGTGAACTGTGGACCCCGGTCCAATTCTCTATACTGAAATACAATCTACTGCAATAATTGTTCTACTGTTCTCTGCAAACAATCATCATCCACACTATACATCTAATCCTTTGTTACAGCAAGCCGGTGAGATTGACAACCTCACTGTTTCGTTGGGGCAAAGTACTTGGTTTGTGTTGTGCAGGTTCCACGTTGGCGCCGGAATCCCTGGTGTTGCGCCGCACTACATCTCGCCGCCATCAACCTTCAACGTGCTTCTTGACTCCTACTGGTTCGATAAACCTTGGTTTCTAACTGAGGGAAACTTACTGCTGTACGCATCACACCTTCCACTTGGGGTTCCCAACGGTCGCGTGCTGTACGCGTGTCAAGCTAAATTTCTGGCGCCGTTGCCGGGGAATTGAAGAAAAGTTACACCACAAAGATTTCTAACTCCCACGTCAACTACACGCCAGCAACTCTTTTTCTGGCGCCATTGCCGGGGAGATCAAGACACGCTGCAAGGGGAGTCTCCACATCCCAATCTCTTTACTTTGTTTTTGTCTTGCTTAGTTTTATTTACTACTTTGTTTGCTGCACTAAATCAAAATACAAAAAAATTAGTTGCTAGTTTTACTTTATTTGCTATCTAGTTTGCTATATTAAAAACACAAAAAAATTAGTTACTTGCATTTACTTTATCTAGTTTGTTTTATTTACTACTGCTAAAATGGGTACTCTTGAAAATACTAAGTTGTGTGACTTCACAACCACAAATAATAATGATTTCTTATGCACACCTATTGCTCCACCTGCTACTACAGTAGAATTCTTTGAAATTAAACCTGCTTTACTGAATCTAGTTATGCGAGAGCAATTTTCTGGTGTTAGTTCTGATGATGCTGCTGCCCATCTCAATAATTTTGTTGAACTTTGTGAAATGCAAAACTATAAAGATGTAGATGGTGACATTATAAAATTAAAATTGTTCCCTTTCTCATTAAGAGGAAGAGCTAAAGACTGGTTGTTATCTCTGCCTAAGAATAGTATTGATTCATGGACTAAATGTAAGGATGCTTTTATTGGTACATATTATCCCCCTGCTAAAATTATATCTTTGAGGAGTAGCATAATGAATTTTAAACAATTGGATACTGAGCATGTTGCACAAGCATGGGAAAGAATGAAATCTTTGGTTAAAAATTGCCCAACCCATGGACTGACTACTTGGATGATCATCCAAACCTTTTATGCAGGACTGAATTTTTCTTCGCGGAACCTATTGGATTCAGCTGCTGGAGGTACCTTTATGTCCATCACTCTTGGTGAAGCAACAAAGCTTCTTGATAATATGATGATCAATTACTCTGAATGGCACACGGAAAGAGCTCCACAAGGTAAGAAGGTAAATTCTGTCGAAGAAACCTCTTCCTTGAGTGATAAGATTGATGCTATTATGTCTATGCTTGTGAATGATAGGACTAATGTTGATCCTAATAATGTTCCGTTAGCTTCATTGGTTGCTCAAGAAGAACATGTTGATGTAAACTTCATTAAAAATAATAATTTCAACAACAATGCTTACCGGAACAATTCTAGTAACAACTATAGGCCATATCCTTATAATAATGGCAACGGCTATGGTAATTCTTATGGGAATTCTTACAACAATAATAGGAACACACCCCCTGGACTTGAAGCCATGCTTAAAGAATTTATTAGTACACAAACTGCTTTTAACAAATCTGTTGAAGAAAAGCTTGGGAAAATTGATATACTTGCTTCTAAAGTCGACAGTCTTGTTGCTGATGTTGATCTTTTGAAATCGAAAGTTATGCCTAATGAAAATCATCATAATAAAATTGTTACTACAGCAAATGCCATCCAAGTTAGAATTAATGAGAATATAAGATTGATGGCCGAATTGCGTGCTAGGTGGGAAAAAGAAGAAAATGAAAAAGAAAATAATATAGCTAAAGTTTGGACTATTACCACCACTAGCAAAGCTAATGCTACACAAGTTGCTGCACCTCCTACTATTAATGGTAAAATAATTGGTGTTGGCAATGTTTCCACTTCAAATGCAAAGCGCGAAAAACTGCCTGAAACTGCTAAAACTGCTGAAACTGCCTGTGATAAAACTGCTGAAATTTTTTCCAACATTGGGGATGATGATCCCATCGCTTTAGATTATAATGGTTTGAATTTTGATGATTGCCACATCTCTGAAGTTATAAAGTTCTTACAAAAACTTGCTAAAAGTCCTAATGCTAGTGCTATAAATTTGGCTTTCACGAAACCTATTACAAATGCTCTCATAAAAGCTAGAGAAGAGAAATTAGAACGCGAAGCTTCTATTCCTAGGAAGCTAGAGGATGGTTGGGAGCCCATCATTAAGATGAAGGTCAATGACTTTGATTGTAATGCTTTATGTGATCTTGGTGCAAGTATTTCTGTTATGCCTAAGAAAATTTATAATATGCTTAACTTGCCACCATTGAAAAGTTGTTATTTGGATGTTAATCTTGCTGATCATTCTACAAAGAAACCTTTGGGGAAAGTTTATAATGTTCGCATTACCGTTAACAATAATGAATTTTGCACAACTCAATAAAAATACTTTGCCCCAACTTAACAGTGAGGTTGTCAATCTCACCGGCTTGCTGTAAACAAATGATTAAACGTATGGTGTGGAAAATGATGTTTTTTTGCAAAGAACAGTAGAGAACAATGATTGCAGTAGATTGTATTCAGATGTAAAAGAATGGACCGGGGTCCACAGTTCACTAGTGGTGTCTCTCCAATAAGAAATAGCATGTTGGGTGAACAAATTAAAGTTGGGCAATTGACAAATAGAGAGGGCATAACAATGCACATACATATCATGATGACTAATATGAGATTTACTTAGGGCATTACGACAAAGTACATAGACCGCTATCCAGCATGCATCTATGCCTAAAAAGTCCACCTTCGGGTTACCATACGCACCCCTTCCAGTATTAAGTTGCAAACAACATACAATTGCATTAAGTATGGTGCGTAATGTAATCAACACAAATATCCTTAGACAAAGCATCGATGTTTTATCCCTAGTGGCAACAACACATCCACAACCTTAGAACTTTCTGTCACTATCCCAGATTCACTGGAGGCATGAACCCACTATCGAGCATAAATACTCCCTCTTGGAGTTACAAGTATCAACTTGGCCAGAGCCTCTACTATCAACGGAGAGCATGCAAGATCATAAACAACACATATGATAGATTGATAATCAACTTGACATAGTATTCCATATTCATCGGATCCCAACAAACACAACATGTAGCATTACAAATAGATGATCTTGATCATGATAGGCAGCTCACAAGATCTAACATGATAGCACATGAGGAGAAGACAACCATCTAGCTACTGCTATGGACCCATAGTCCAAGGATGAACTACTCACACATCAGTCCGGAGGCGATCATGCTGATGTAGAGTCCTCCGGGAGATGATTCCCCTCTCCGGCAGGGTGCCGGAGGCGATCTCCTGAATCCCCCGAGATGGGATTGGCGGCGGCGGCGTCTCTGGAAATTTTTCCGTATCGTGGCTCTCGGTACAAGGGTTTTCGCGACGGAGAGTATAAGTAGGCGGAAGGGCAGAGTCGGAGGGCTGACGAGGGGCCCACACCATAGGCCGGCGCGGGTCCCTCCCTGGTCGCACCGCCCTATGGTCTGGCCGCCTCGTGGCCCCACTTCGTATGCTCTTCGGTCTTCTGGAAGCTCCGTGGAAAAATAAGACCCTGGGCGTTGATTTCGTCCAATTCCGAGAATATTTCCTTTGTAAGATTTCTGAAACCAAAAACAGCAGAAAACAGGAACTGGCGCTTCGGCATCTCGTTAATGGGTTAGTGCCGGAAAATGCATATAAATGATGTAAAGTGTGTATAAAACATGTGAGTATTGTCATAAAACTAGCATGGAACAAAAGAAATTATAGATACGTTTGAGATGTATCAAGCATCCCCAAGCTTAGTTCCTACTCGCCCTTGAGTAGGTAAACGATAACAAGGATAATTTCTGAAGTGACATGCTATCATAATCTTGATCAATACTATTGTAAAGCATATGAGATGAATGAAGTGATTCGAAGCAATGGTAAAGACAATGATTAAACAACTGAATCATATAGCAAAGACTTTTCATGAATAGTACTTTCAAGACAAGCATCGAATAAGACTTGCATAGGAGTTAACTCATAAAGCAATAAATTCTTAGTAGAAAGTTTTGAAGCAACACAAAGAAAGATATAAGTTTCAGCAGTTGCTTTCAACTTCAACATGTATATCTCATGGATAATTGTCAACACAAAGTAATATGATGAATGCAAATAAGCAAGTATGTAGGAATCAATGCACACAGTTGACACAAGTGTTTGCTTCTAAGATAGAAAGAAGTAGGTAAAGTGACTCAACATAAAGTAAAAGAAAGGCCCTTCGCAGAGGGAAACATGGATTGCTATATTTGTGCTAGAGCTTTTATTTTGAAAACATAGAAACAATTTTGTCAATGGTAGTAATAATTCATATGTGTTATGCATAAGACATCCTATAAGTTGCAAGCCGCATGCATAGAATACCAATAGTGCTCGCACCTTGTCCTAATTAGCTTGGATTTACATGGATTATCATTGCATAGCATATGTTTCAACCAAGTGTCACAAAGGGGTACCTCTATGCCGCCTGTACAAAGGTCCATGGAGATAGATCGCATTTGATTTCTCGTTTTTGATACATCTCAACTTAGGACATCCATACCGGGACAACATAGAAAACAGATAATGGACTCCTCTTTAATGCATAAGCATTCAACAACAGATAATATTCTCATAAGAGATTGAGGATTAATGTCCAAACTGAAACTTGCACCATGATTCATGGCTTTGGTTAGCGGCCCAATGTTTTTTTCTAACAATATGCATACTCAAACCATTTGATCATGATAAATCACCCTTACTTCAGACAAGACGAACATGCATAGCAACTCACATGATATTCAACAAAGGTGTAATAGTTGATGGCGTCCCCAGAAACATGGTTACCGCTCAACAAGCAACTTAAAAGAAATAAGATACATAAGCTACATATTCTTTACCACAATAGCTTTTAAGCTATTTTCCCATGAGCTATATATTGCAAAGACAAGGAATGAAATTTTAAAGGTAGCACTCAAGCAATTTACTTTGGAATGGCAGAGAAATACCATGTAGTAGGTAGGTATGGTGGACACAAATGGCATAGTTTTTGGCTCAAGGATTTTGATGCACGAGAAGTATTCCCTCTCAAAGAAGGCTTTGGGCTAGCAAGGTTGTTTGAAGCAAACACAAGTATGAACCGGTACAGCAAAACTTACATAAGAACATATTGCAAGCATTATAAGATTCTACATTGTCTTCCTTGTTGTTCAAACACCTCAACAGAAAATATCTAAACTTTAGAGAGATCAATCATGCAAACCAAATTTCAACAAGCTCTATGGTAGTTCTTCACTAGTAGGTGCAAAGTACATGATGCAAGAGCTTAAACATGATATATTGAGCAAAATAATTGCCAAGTATCAAATTATTCAAGACAATTTACCAATTACCACATGAAGCATTTTCTGTTTCCAACCAAATAACAATGAATGAAGCAGTTTCACCTTCGCCATGAACATTAAAAGTAAAGCCAAGAACACCAGTGTTCATATGAACGAGCGGAGCGTGTCTCTCTCCAAAACAAAGAATGCTAGGATCCGATTTTATTCAAACAAAAACAAAAAAAAACATACAGACGCTCCAAATAAAGCACATAAGATGTGACGGAATAAAAATATAGTTTCACTAGAGGTGACCTGATAAGTGGTCGATGAAGAAGGGGATGCCTTGGGCATCCCCAAGCTTAGATGCTTGAGTCTTCTTGAAATATGCAGGGATGAACCACGGGGGCATCCCCAAGCTTAGAGTTTTCACTCTTCTTGATCATATGTATCATCCACCTCTCTTGATCCTTGAAAACTTCCTCCACACCAAACTCAAAACAAACTCATTAGAGGGTTAGTGCATAATCAAAAATTTACATATTCAGAGGTGACATAATTATTCTTAACACTTCTGGACATTGCACAAAGCTACTGAAAGTTAATGGAACAAAGAAATCCATCCAACATAGCAAAACAGGCAATGCGAAATAAAAGGCACAATCTGTCGAAACAGAACAGTACGTAAAGACGAATTTTTTAGGGGCACTTAACTTGCTCAGATGAAAAAGATCAAATTGATTGAAAGTTGCGTACATATCTGAGGATCATTCACGTAAATTGGCATATTTTTCTGAGTTACCTACAGAGAATACTACTCAAATTTGTGACAGCAAGAAATCTGTTTCTGCGCAGCAATCCAAATCTCAAAGACTTTACTTGGCACAACAATGCAATAAAATAAAGATAAGGAGAGGTTGCTACAGTAGTAACAACTTCCAAGACTCAAATATAAAACAAAAGTGCAGAAGTAAAATAATGGGTTGTCTCCCATAAGCGCTTTTCTTTAACGCCTTTGAGCTAGGCGCAGAAAGTGTGAATCAAGTATTATCGAGAGATGAAGCATCAACATCATAATGTGTTCTAATAATAGAATCATAAGGTAACTTCATTCTCTTTCTAGGGAAGTGTTCCATACCTTTCTTGAGAGGAAATTGATACTTAATATTCCCTTCCTTCATATCAATAATAGCACCAACAGTTCGAAGAAAAGGTCTTCCCAAAATAATGGGACAAGATGCATTACATTCAATGTCCAAGACAACAAAGTCAACGGGGGCAAGGTTATTATTAACCGTAATGCGAACATTATCAATCCTCCCCAAAGGTTTCTTTATAGAATTATCAGCAAGATTAACATCCAAATAACAATTTTTCAATGGCGGCAAGTCAATCATATTATAGATTTTCTTAGGCATAACAGAAATACTTGCACCAAGATCACATAAAGCATTACAATCAAAATCATTGACCTTCATCTTAATGATGGGCTCCCAACCATCTTCCAACTTCCTAGGAATAGAAGTTTCAAGTTTTAATTTCTCTTCTCTAGCTTTAATGACAGCATTTGTAATATGTTTTGTAAAGGGCAAATTTATAGCACTAGCATTAGGACTTCTAGCAAGTTTTTGTAAGAAGTTTATAACTTCAGAGATGTGAAAATAATCAAAATCTAAACCATTATGATCTAAAGCAATGGGATCATTGCCCCCAATGTTCTGAAAAATTTCAGCAGTTTTATCACAAACAGTTTCAGCAGTTTTAGCAGTTTCAGGCAGTTTTGCACGCTTTGCATTAGGAGTAGAAACATTGCCAACACCAATTATTTTACCATTGATAGTAGGAGGTTTAGCAACATGTGAAGCATCAACATTACTAGTGGTGGTAATAGTCCAAACTTAAGCTACATTATTCTCTTTAGCAAATTTTTCTTCTCTTTCCCACCTAGCATGCAATTCAGCCATCAATCTAATATTTCATTAATTCGAACTTGGATGGCGTTTGATGTAGCAAATGACTTAATATATTTAGTTTCATTAGGCATAACTTTCAATTTCAAAAGATCAACATCGGCAGCAAGACTATCAACCTTAGAAGCAAGAACATCAATTTTACCAAGCTTTTCTTCAACAGATTTGTTAATAGCAGTTTGTGTACTAATAAATTCTTTAAGCATGGCTTAAATACCAGAGGGTACACTCCTATTATTTTTGTAAGAATTACCATAAGAATTACCATACCCGTTACTATTATTAGAAGGATATGGCCTATAGTTGTTACCAGAATTATTCCTATAAGCATTGTTGTTGAAATTATTATTTTTAATGAAGTTCACATCAACATGCTCTTCTTGAGCAACCAATGAAGCTAAAGTAACGTTATTAGGATCAACATTAGATCTACCATTCACAAGCATAGACATAATAGCATCAATCTTATCACTCAAGGAGGAGGTTTCTTCAACAGAATTTACCTTCTTACCTTGTGGAGCCCTTTCAGTGTGCCATTCAGAGTAGTTGATCATCATATCATCAAGAAGCTTTGTTGCGGCGCCTAAAGTGATGGACATAAAGGTACCTCCAGCAGCTGAATCCAATAGGTTCCACGAAGAAAAATTCAGTCCTGCATAAAAGGTTTGGATGATCATCCAAGTAGTCGGTCCATGGGTAGGGCAATTCTTTACCAAAGATTTCATTCTTTCCCATGCTTGGGCAACATGCACATTATCCAATTGTTTAAAATTCATTATGATACTTCTCAAAGATATAATTTTAGCAGGACGATAATATCTACCAATGAAAGCATCCTTACATTTAGTCCATGAATCAGTACTATTTTTAGGCAAAGATAGCAACCAATCTTTAGCTCTTCCTCTTAAAGAGAAAGGAAACAATTTCAGTTTTATAATGTCCCCATCTACATCCTTATACTTTTGCATTTCACAAAGTTCAACAAAATTATTAAGATAGGCAGCAGCATCATCAGAACTAACACCAGAAAATTGCTCTCTCATAACAAGATTTAGTAAAGGAGGTTTAATTTCATAAAATTCTGCTGTAGCAGCAGGTGGAGCAATAAGTGTGCATAAGAAATCATTATTATTTGTGCTTGTGAAGTCACACAACTTAGTATTCTCAGGAGTACCCATTTTAGCAGTAGTAAATAGAGCAAACTAGATAAAGTAAATGCAAGTAACTAATTTTTTTGTGTTTTTAATATAGAGAACGAAAACAAGACAGTAAATAGAGTAATGCGAGTAACTATTTTTTTGTATTTTTGATATAAAGAAAGCAAACAAAACAGAAAATAAAATAAAGTAAAGCAAGACAATAACAAAGTAAAGAGATTGGATGTGAGATAGTCCCCTTGCAGCGTGTCTTGATCTCCCCGGCAACGGCGCCAGAAAAAGAGCTTGATAACGCGTGAAGCACACGTCCGTTGGGAACCCCAAGAGGAAGGTGTGATGCGTACAGCAGCAAGTTTTCCCTCAGTAAGAAACCAAGGTTATCGAACCAGTAGGAGTCAAGGGCCACGTGAAGGTTGTTGGTGACGGAGTGTAGTGCGGCGCAACACCAGGGATTCCGGCGCCAACGTGGAACCTGCACAACTCAATCAAAATACTTTGCCCCAACTTAACAGTGAGGTTGTCAATCTCACCGGCTTGCTGTAAAAAAATGATTAAACGTATGGTGTGGAAAATGATGTTTTTTTGCAAAGAACAGTAGAGAACAATGATTGTAGTAGATTGTATTCAGATGTAAAAGAATGGACCGGGGTCCACAGTTCATTAGTGGTGTCTCTCCAATAAGAAATAGCATGTTGGGTGAACAAATTAAAGTTGGGCAATTGACAAATAGAGAGGGCATAACAATGCACATACATATCATGATGACTAATATGAGATTTACTTAGGGCATTACGACAAAGTACATAGACCGCTATCCAGCATGCATCTATGCCTAAAAAGTCCACCTTCGGGTTACCATCCGCACCCCTTCCAGTATTAAGTTGCAAACAACAGACAATTGCATTAAGTATGGTGCATAATGTAATCAACACAAATATCCTTAGACAAAGCATCGATGTTTTATCCCTAGTGGGAACAGCACATCCACAACCTTAGAACTTTCTGTCACTGTCCCAGATTCAATGGAGGCATGAACCCACTATCGAGCATAAATACTCCCTCTTGGATTTACAAGTATCAACTTGGCCAGAGCCTCTACTAGCAACGGAGAGCATGCAAGATCATAAACAACACATATGATAGATTGATAATCAACTTGACATAGTATTCCATATTCATCGGATCCCAACAAACACAACATGTAGCATTACAAATAGATGATCTTGATCATGATAGGCAGCTCACAAGATCTAACATGATAGCACATGAGGAGAAGACAACCATCTAGTTACTGCTATGGACCCATAGTCCAAGGATGAACTACTCACACATCAGTCCGGAGGCGATCATGGTGATGTAGAGTCCTCCGGGAGATGATTCCCCTCTCCGGCAGGGTGCCGGAGGCGATCTCCTGAATCCCCCGAGATGGGATTGGCGACGGCGGCGTCTCTAGAACTTTTTCCGTATCGTGGCTCTCGGTACAAGGGTTTTCGCGACGGAGAGTATAAGTAGGCGGAAGGGCAGAGTTGGAGGGCTGACGAGGGGCCCACACCATAGGCCGGCACGGGCCCCTCCCTGGCCGCGCCGCCCTATGGTCTGGCCGCCTCGTGGCCCCACTTCGTATGCTCTTCGGTTTTCTGGAAGCTCTGTGGAAAAATAAGACCCTGGGCGTTGATTTCGTCCAATTCCGAGAATATTTCCTTTGTAGGATTTCTGAAACCAAAAACAGCAGAAAATAGGAACTGGCGCTTCAGCATCTCATTAATGGGTTAGTGCCGGAAAATGCATATAAATGATGTAAAGTGTGTATAAAACATGTGAGTATTGTCATAAAACTAGCATGGAACATAAGAAATTATAGATACGTTTGAGACGTATCAAGGGTGCTGCGGCACCGCTGAGCCCAAGGCCGGCTGCTGCTGCCCCACCACGCCCACGGCACGCTGTTGCTGTCCCGCCGAAAGAGCCTCGGTCTGGTGCAGACATGAGGCCTTCGTGTCGAGCGTCGATGAAGGAGGAGTCCTCGGCTGCACCCTCTCCGTCTGAGGTGTGATAGAAGACGGAGTGGGAGAAACTAAAGGACTACCTAGAGGAGTAGACGACGACAAACCCGGACGAGTCCTCCCTGCATAAAAGTCCGAACACGCGACGGAGAAGACGCCCTGGCCGCAGGCAGCGGGGTTGCCACCAAATGTGGTGACACCGCCATAGCTCGAGCCACAATCTCCCGGCCCCTGTCTGTCCTCGACAAGTGGTTAAACGGGGTCACAGCCACCTGAGTAACCGGTACCGAAGCTGTGTCCGAAGGGTGCATAGATGCCTGGCCATCGACCTCCATATGTGCGGACCCTGGTGCACCATCCGCCATAGGATCATCCTGTCCCTCATCCTCAAAACCATGAGACGCGTCATCATCATCGTCGCCCTTCCAGAAGAAAGGGCGAAACCTAGGATCTAGCTTATACCCAGGAGCCTCACAACGAAACCAAAATCTGTATCCATTAAGCTGTAGGCGAGCCAGCACCTCTAAACATGGTGGTCTGTCCTTAGACTTATCTTTCTCCAGTACAGATATATTTCTCATGGCCACCTGAATACGAACAATCCCTTGACTCCGCAAGGTATACAAGTCCACATCAAGAGTAGAGCCAATCAAAGTACCTACAACCCATAGGCCTAGGAAGTGACGTAGAGAATCAGGAACACCTTCGACATGCACCCAAATAGGCTCCATCACAAACTCAGGAATAACATCCTTCTGAGTCCGAGAAGAAACTATGGCCTGTGCATTAGGCACACTCATCTGCATACCATCAATCCTCAACAAGTCCTCAGCTGTAGGGATCCCAATCAGAAAAGCATTAGTACCATGAGGCACCGCCTCCCACTTCCATGTGGGGTTCCCCGGACACATGCCAGCCATGAGACTCTGGATATCTGCCGCTGTGACAGTCCCCTCCCCTGACACCTGTACTAAGGCTGTAGGTGCTCCTGAGGATAACAACCATGGCTTATATACTGAGTCTGGAATCTGAAGGTCAAGCGTAGCATCATTACCACAACCAACAAAAAAACTCATGGGCTTCGGGGTCTTCAAAACAGGGCAACAGATGGTCGGGTGCGCCCCAGAGTCGCAAACTAAACAGTAGTGTAAAACCTTGCAGTCCTTTGTAGCATGCGTATTGACCGCACACTTCCAGCACCGACCAACCTTCTTAGGCTTCACAACAGGTGCATCAGCGGCTGGTGTAACCGTAGGCAACTGCTGTGGTGCAGAAACAACCTCCACTGCGGGCATAGAGACCGACATACCCACCGGTACCGATGTATCCTGGATCATCCCCTGCACTGTGGGCGGCGGCACAACAGCCCCTCCTCCCACCGCTCCCACCGTAGCGGCAGGCTTCTTCTTTCTCCTCTTCTTCAGCTGTCCCAGCTGCGCCGGAGGATTCTGAGCTACAGGCTGCTGCATCAACTGAGGCACCACCGACTGCTGCATAGGATGAGGATACTGAAAAAATGCCCTTGAAACTGTGGGTATTGTTGTTTCGGTGGGTACTGTGGTTGTTGCTGGGGCATAAACTGCGTAGTCGGCATACGCGGCGGAGGCGGACGATACCCCACTTGAGACTGAGGCTGTGCAGCAGGTGCTGGCGGCATAAGGGCACCTGCCGGCCAACCTTGAAACCCCAGAGGTCCTTGGTACCCCCCGTTTCCCGGCGCAGCGACCGCTTGCGCAGGAGTCGGCGCCGAAGGCGCTGGCGACGTCCCTGGCGGAACAGGTGAAAGAGCAAAGTCTAAACCCCGAGTTTTGTGTGTTTGATGACAACACTTGACGATTCTCACTGTGTGCTTTGAGTATCATTGTTAGATTTGCAAGTGCACGGTGACCTCGCTGGACACGTCAAGATCGGAGGACTGAAGCGTAGCTTATAGGTTTTCTGGTTCTGTGTGTGTATCGCGAGGTGACATGGTTGGAGAAAAAAGGGGAGAAATACATTTTTTGTCAGGCCGGTACTACCGGTACCAGTAGCGGTAGTACCGCTACCCCTACTGGTACCGCCCACGGTATCGCTCTGTAGTTCTGCGCTGGATTTGACCCACAGTACGAGTTACGGTACCTCTGCGGTACCTGGAGCGGTAGTACCGCTTGCAAGCGGTAGTACCACCCATGGTACCACTCTAGTACCGTAACTAGTTACGGCAGTACCGCTTCGGTACTGCTGTGGTACCGCTTTGGATCCAGTAAGGTTTGGACCCCATTGCGGTACCTCGAGCGGTACCGCGAGCGGTAGTACCGCTCTGTGTCCACGTGGACCAGATCTGTGGGATTTCGAACTCAGAGCGGTAGTACCGCTTACCCAAAGCGGTAGTACTGCTTAGGCAAAAACTGGACATAGCGGTTGAATTTGGGAGGGCCTATTTAAAGGGCCCTTCTTCCCCAACTCGTTTTTAGCTCTTCTCTCTCTCTCCTCCATTGTTGCTGAGCTCAAACTGAGTGGATCTCCCTAATGTCTACGGGTGCTTCTATTCTTGTAGACAGTGTTGGGCCTCCAAGAGCAGAGGTTTGTAGAACAGCAGCAAGTTTCCCTTAAGTGGATCACCCAAGGTTTATCGAACTCAGGGAGGAAGAGGTCAAAGATATCCCTCTCAAGCAACCCTGCAACCACAAAGCAAGAAGTCTCTTGTGTCCCCAACACACCTAATACACTTGTCAGATGTATAGGTGCACTAGTTCGGCGAAGAGATAGTGAAATACAGGTGGTATGAATGTATATGAGTAGTAGTAACGGCACCAGAAAATAGCTTGATGCTACAACTGGCGTGTGGTTGATGGTGGTAATATTGCAGGCAGTACAGATGCAGTAGAATAGTAAATAAGCGATGATTGCAGTATTTGGGAACAAGGCCTAGGGATTATACTTTCACTAGTGGACACTCTCAACATTGATCACATAACAGGATAAATAGATAAATGCTATACTCTACACTCTCTTGTTGGATGATGAACACCACTAATTGCGTAGGATTACACAAACCCTCAATGCCGGAGTTAACAAGCTCCACAATATTCGATATTCATGTTTAAATAACCTTAGAGTGCACGATAGATCAACACAACTAAAACAAGTACTAACATAGCATGCACACTGTCACCATCACACTATGAAAGGAGGAATAGATCACATCAATACTATCATAGCAATAGTTAACTTCATAATCTACAAGAGATCACAATCATAACCTACGCCAAGTACTACACGATGCACACACTGTCACCATTACACCGTGCAGGAGGAATAGAGTACTTTAATAACATCACTAGAGTAGCACATAGATGAATAGTGATACAAAACACATTGCAATCATAAAGGGATATAAATAAGCACTTCACTATGCTATTCATAACAGTGAATAAGTATTCTGTGATATATAGCCTAAGAGACCCACACGGTGCACACACTGTCACCTTTACACACGTGGGACAAGGAGTCTCCGGAGATCACATAAGTAAAATCCACTTGACTAGCATAATGACATCTAGATTACAAGCATCATCATATGAATCTCAATCATGTAAGGCAACTCATGAGATTATTGTATTGAAGTACATAGGGAGAGCGATTAACCACATAGCTACCGGTACAGCCCTTAGCCTCGATGGAGAACTACTCCCTCCTCATGGGAGACATCAGTGTTGATGAAGATGGCGGTGGAGATGGCAGCGGTGTCGATGGAGAAGCCTTCCGGGGCACTTCCCCGTCCCGGCGGCGTGCCGGAACAGAGACTCCTGTCCCCCAGATCTTGGCTTCGCGATGGCGGCGGCTCTGGAAGGTTTCTCATACCGTGGCTTTTCCGTCTCGAAGTTTTAGGTCAGGGACCTTTATATAGGCGAAGAGGCGGAGTCGGAGGGGGTACGGAGCCACCACACAGTAGGGCGGCGTGGCCCACACCCTGGCCGCGCCAGCCTAGTGTGTGAGGCCCCCAGGGCTCCCCTCTGGTGGCTCTCGGGTGTTCTGGAAGCTTCGTCCAATTCTAAGACTCTGGGCGTTGATTTCGTCCAATTCCGAGAATATTTCCTTACTAGGATTTCTGAAACCAAAAACAGCAGAAAACAGGAACTGGCACTTCGGCATCTCGTCAATAGGTTAGTTCCAGAAAATGCATCAAAACGATATAAAGTGTGAACAAAACATGTAAGTAATGTCATAAAACAAGCATGGAACATCAGAAATTATAGATACGTTGGAGACGTATCAGCATCCCCAAGCTTAGTTCCTACTCGTCCTGAGTAGGTAAACGATAACAAAGATAATTTCTGAAGTGACATGCTACCAACTTGATCTTAATCATACTATTGTAAAGCATATGAGATGAATGCAGCGATTCAAAGCAATGGTAAAGACAATAATTAAACAACTGAATCATATAACAAAGACTTTTCATGAATAGTACTTTCAAGACAAGCATCAATAAGTCTTGCATAAGAGTTAACTCATAAAGCAATAAATTCAAAGTAAAGGCATTGAAGCAACACAAAGGAAGATTAAGTTTCAGCGGTTGCTTTCAACTTGTAACATGTATATCTCATGGATATTGTCAACATAAAGCAATATGATGAATGCAAATATGCAAGTATGTAAGAATCAATGCACAGTTAACACAAGTGTTTGCTTCTAAGACAGAAGGAAATGGGTGAACTGACTCAACATAAAAGTAGAAGAATGGCCCTTCGACGAGGGAAGCATCGATTGCTATATTTGTGCTAGAGCTTTTATTTTGAAAACATAAAGAGAGCATAAAAATAATGTTTTGAGAGGTGTTTGTTGTTGTCAATGAATGGTAGTGGGCACTCTAACCCCCTTGCCAGACAAACCTTCAAAGAGCGGCTCCCATGAAACATTTTTATTTTTGGGTGGCACTCCTTCCAACCTTTACTTTCACAAACCATGGCTAACCGAATCCTCGGGTGCCTGCCAACAATCTCATACCATGAAGGAGTGCCTTTTTATTTTAGTTTTATTTAGATGACACTCCTCCCCACCTTTGCTTTCTCAAGCCATGGCTAACCGAATCCTCGGGTGCCGTCCAACAATCACATACCATGGAGGAGTGTCTATTTTTGTAAAATTATGAAGGTTAATTAATTTGGGACTGGGAATCCCATTGCCAGCTCTTTTTGCAAAATTATTGGATAAGCGGATGAAGCCACTAGTCCATTGGTGAAAGTTGCCCAACAAGATTGAAAGATAAACACCACATACTTCCTCACGAGCTATAAAACATTGACACAAATAAGAGGTAATAACTTTTGAAGTGTTTAAAGATAGCACTCAAGCAATTTACTTTGGAATGGCGGAGAAATACCATGTAGTAGGTAGGTATGGTGGACACGAATGGCATAGTTTTTGGCTCAAGGATTTTGGATGCATGAGAAGTATTCCCTCTCAATACAAGGCTCAGGCTAGCAAGGTTGTTTGAAGCAAACTCAAGTATGAACTAGTACAGCAAAACTTACATAAGAACATATTGCAAGCATTATAAGACTTTACACCGTCTTCCTTGTTGTTCAAACCCTTACTAGAAAATATCTAGACTTTAGAGAGACCAATCATGCAAACAAAATTTAGCAAGCTCTATAGTATTTATTCACTAATAAGTGCAAAGTATATGATGCAAGAGCTTAATCATGAGCACAACAATTTCCAAGTATCACATTGTTGAAGACATCATACCAATTACTACATGTAGCACTTCCCGTTTCCAACCATATAACAATTAACGAAGCAGTTTCAACCTTCGCCATGAAAATTAAAAGCTAAGAACACATGTGTTCATACGAACCAGCGGAGCGTGTCTCTCTCCCACACAAGCATTTATTTAAACAAAAACAAAAACAAAAACAAAAACAAAAATAAAAACAAAAACAAACAGACGCTCCAAGTAAAGTACATAAGATGTGGCCGAATAAAAATATAGTTTCAAGGGAGGAACCTGATAATTTTGTCGATGAAGAAGGGGATGCCTTGGGCATCCCCAAGCTTAGATGCTTGAGTCTTCTTGAAATATGCAGGGATGAACCACCGGGGCATCCCCAAGCTTAGGCTTTTCACTCTTCTTGATCACATTGTATCATCCTCCTCTCTTGATCCTTGAAAACTTCCTCCACACCAAACTCAAAACAACTCATTAGAGGGTTAGTGCATAATAAAAATTCACATGTTCAGAGGTGACACAATCATTCTTAACACTTCTGGACATTTCTCAAAGCTACTGGAAGTTAATGGAACAAAGAAATCCATCCCACATAGCAAAAGAGGCAATGCGAAATAAAAGGCAGAATCTGTCAAAACAGAACAGTCCGTAAAGACGAATTTTATTGAGGCACCAGACTTCACTACTAGAAAAAGGGCAATCAGTGGCGCACCACTTTTACCCATCAGTGGCGCACTAGTGGTGCGCCACTGTTATCACGCCACTGCTAACTCATAGTAGTGGCGCACTAGGGGTGCGCCACTACTAGCCTGGATACCTGTGGCGCACTGACTGGTGTGCCACTACTACTCCAAAGTGGTGCGCCACTGTTGGTCAGAGGCAGTGCACCACCACTGTGTAGAAGAGGTGCGCCACTGCTACCGTCTTGCGTGCGCCACTGGTCCAGCGAGGAGGTGCGCCACTGCTGCGTGAGTACGTGCGCCACTGCGCTCTCCAGGACGTGCGCCACTGCTACTTATCCTGGTGCGCCACTGCTAGTCTCGGAGAGGATCACAGGGCAGTGCGCCACTGGAGCCAGAGCAGTGCGCCACTGCTACTTAGTGGTAGTGCGCCACAGATGGTCCACTAGTGCGCCACTGCTAAGATTTCGATTTTTTTTTGTATCTTGGCAGGTATTTATACAGGTTGTATATGATAGTACAATAGCACAATACAGGATATATAACAGCATATAAACAACAGCACAGTTTATCCATACATAGTTCTTCACATTAGCCCCACATGATTCACAAGCATTCGCATTAGAGAAGAGGTTACAATGCAAGTTACGGTGTTACAAGTCACAAATGAGCTAGTGGTTACACAAGGTCGATCATCTAAACTAGCATCACATAGAAGAGAGCTAGAGTCACTACTAGCACCGTCCCGATGAAAGTGGTCTTCATCCGGTTCCTCCTCCGCTCCGTCCTCTCTCCCGCCAGATAGCGTGCGTATCTGTCTTCGGCCTCCGCTCTAGTGGTGTACCCTTTGTAGCTGTTACCGCTAAAACGGTGAACCTGTCTCCGACACTCCTCCCAGTCGTTGTAGACTCCGGGAACCTTGCCCTTGTACACGACATACCACGTCATATCTGCACATATATGAACAAGCCAAAGAAACTAAGAAGTGCAAACTCAAATAAGAGACAAGTAGCTAGTATGAACTAAATGGAATACCTCATACATTGTTGGTCCAAACAAATATTAACATTTAGGGAAGGCGTTAGTGAGGCCAGGTAGGATGCACAAGAGATTGATACTTGTGTCATCGCACCAGGCTCACTAGCGCCTCCCCCAAGTGTAGTGACCACAAAATTTAATCATCGGCCAATGCAATTAAGAAGTGCAAACTCAAATAAGAGACAAGTAGCTAGTATGAACTAAATGGAATGCCTCATACATTGTTGGTCCAAACAAATATGAACATCCCGGGATGGTGTCAGCGAGGCCAGGTAGGATGCACAAGAGATTGATATTTGTGTCATCGCACCAGGCTCGCTGGCATCACCCCGGAGTGTACAGTTGACCAAACATTCTAATCATCGGCACTAAAATGGAAGAAAGGACAATGCAATTAAGAAGTGCCAACTCAGATAAGAGACAAGTAGCTATTATGAACTAAATGGAATGCCTCATATTTTGTTGGTTGGAACAAATATTAACATTTAGAGAAGGTGTAAGCGAAACCAAGTAGGATGCACAAGAGATTGATATTTGTGTCATCGCACCAGGTTCACTGGCCCCTCCTCCAAGTGTATAGGTGACCAAACATTCTAATCATCGGCATTCTGAAAAACCAAAGCAAATGGAATGACGATGGCCTCATACATTGTTGGTCCAAACAAATATGAACATTCCGGGATGGCGTAAGTGAGGCCAGGTAGGATGCACAAGAGATTGATACTTGTGCCATCGCACCAGGCTCACTTGCGTCACCCCGGGGTCCTCTGTTGACCGAACATTCTAATCATCGGCACTAAAAGGGAAGAAAGGGATATGCAATTAAGAAGTGCCAACTCAAATAAGAGACAAGTAGCTATGATGAACTAAATGGAATGCCTCATATTTTGTTGGTCGGAACAAATATGAACATTTAGAGAAGGCGTCAGTGAAACCAAGTAGGATGCACAAGAGATTGATATTTGTGTCATCGCACCTGGTTCACTGGCCCCTCCTCCAAGTGTATAGGTGACCAAACATTCTAATCATCGGCATTCTGAAAAACCAAAGCAAATGGAATGACGATGGCCTCATACATTGTTGGTCGAAACAAATATGAACATCCCGGGATGGCGTAAGTGAGGCCAGGTAGGATGCACAAGAGATTGATACTTGTGCCATCACACCAGGCTCACTTGCGTCACCCCGGTGTACTGATTGACCGAACATTCTAATCATCGGCATTCTGAAAAACCAAAGCAAATGGAATGACGAGGGCCTCATACATTGTTGGTCAAAACAAATTTTAACATTCAGGGATGGAGTAAGCGAGGCCAGGTAGGATGCACAAGACATGGATATTTGTGCCATCACACCAGGCTCGCTTGCTCCACCCCCGAGTGTACAAGTGACGTCCCAACCATTCTAATCATCGGCATATGCAAACAAAATTAACGACCAAATCAAGTGCGGAAAACGACAGAGCCATATATATAAGTTCACAAACATAGTCGAACTAGTAATTAAACAGACATGCAAGTAAAGTGCTGGATAAAGTTTATTACAACACAAGCTCGTCTTTAGTTCACAACTACATAACTAGGCTCGCACATCAAGACTCGGCTATGTGGACTTAGGAGCGTGGATAAAACCGCCGCCTTTCTTCAAGCACATCCATGAGCGGTAGTCGTCACCCTGCATTTGGAGCATTGTGTCTATTTCACTGTTCGACGGCTGATAGCCGGCATAGAACTCCCCCGTGCTTCTAATGACATCTTGAAAGATGATTTCACAGAACTCTACTTGGATGCAAAAGAAGTCTTGCTTGATGCCGTTGTCAGGGACCCGCGACAATTTGTTGGCCCAGTCTCTGAGATGCTCAGGTAGCATAAGCTGCTGCTGGTCCCGTATGAACTTATCCATGTGATAGAGGGCGTAGTAGGCATCCTTGTTACTAGAAGGCGGCTTCTTGACGCAGGGAAACTTTGTTTGGTGCTTGAACACATGCTTCCCGTACCTAACATTTGGCCTCTGCATGTGGCCTTTCGCTTTGACGTAGCCATTGAGAGCATCATCAAGTATGGCCTTGACATTCGTGTAGTCCGTTTTTGACTCACCGTCTGCATCGAGGTATGTGGCCACAGAATGTTTCGGGGTTATGGAGATGAGTGTGCAGGTTTTGTCTCTGCGTAGAACACATAATGTTTAAGAACATGACGATTGAAATCTAAAAAAATCACGAGTTAAGACCGGTACGGTGAGGGGTGACTTACTCGGGAAATACAGGCAGGAGGAGGTTACACTTCTTCTGGTTCGCTAGGAAGAAGTCTTTGAGGTATCCACTTGCGACTGCCCGGTCTCCGGCGGTGGCCAAGTGGACGGCACGCATGTAGAAGGGGTCGGCTATCGCGATGTTCGGGATGTTGTTTCTAATGATCCGCATCGCCTTGCTGAGCGAGTATAGGCGAATGAAGGTGTAGTGCAGCGGATAACTGTTCAGCATGGCGAAGATGTCATCATACCGCAGGAAGATCTTCTCCACGTAGCCACTATTGACAAAGCCATGGCCCGAGGGCACCTTCGCAACATACACTGGGTATCCATGATCTTTCTCCCTGATACGCCGCTCCTCCATAAACTAAATACCGTCAATCAGAGATCGCATAGGACCGGGTGCAGCATCGTACAATCTTTGAATTAGCATCCGCTGACCCGACACATGCACCCTCGACTCGATATTCTTGGGCACTAGTGGCCCGTCCTGAGCACGGATCGGTGCCGGCTGGCTGGCAGACTTGTCGTTCTTATTCTTTCTTTTCCGTCCCTTCGGCTTCGTATTTATTGGGACTGCATTCTCCTCTTTGCAAGCCTTCTTCAGTGTGTTAGGACTGATAACACTTCTCACCTCGGCTATCGGCTCAGTCTCGGTGAAGTCGGCAGCTGGAGGCGTCTCCTGAGAACAGAATAGGCGCCGCTTGTTGCAATAGGTTTTCCCCTCGGCGGCAGCTTGAGAGGGTTGGCTACTGAGATCGTAGTCCGCCCCAAAATCGAAGTGGCAATCCAGGTTGGCAAACGTACTGTCCTCGTCCGGACCATCGTTCGGATCCTGTGCCATATGCATGTCCTCGTCGGCTGATGGCGGCACCGTTGGGGTGGTCTTGCCATGGCTTGGCGCCGGCACGGCTTGGGGTGCTGTCAGTGGGGTGGTGTCGCTCGCCCCCAAACGAATCTGGCTCTTTGGCCAAACCATGGACCAATTGAAGCATTGGTGGAGGGCAAGGACCTCATCTGCGTCGGCGCCATGGGGTTGAAAGGGAGGTACCACGTCGTCATAGCCACTAAGCACCCGAACCAGTTGAATCCTATAGACGTCGGGTGCCATGGGTACACCGTGTAACTGGCAGTTGCTCGGTTGAATGATTTTGGCCTTGGCAACATAGATCAACTCGCCGTTCACAAAATGCAGGAGAGTGCATGGGACGTCGGCGGCGGCACCCTGCGGAAAACATGTAGGGCGTTAGGGATGGCTAGCGTAGTCAAAGGCAAGGATATGGAAGTCATCGGAGACGAGGGTTGGTTACTGTGATGGCGTCCAGCTCGGCTAAGGTCGAGGCACCGCCGGCGGCGGCGTGCCACTGATGGAGTGGCCGCTTGTTGGCGCGGTGCCGGGCGGCGTATTATCCGTAGCGACGGGTGCATTGAGCTGAAGTAATGGCGCCGCGGGAGACACCAAGGTTGGCGCCGCCGGAGCCACCAAGGTTGGCGCCGCCGGAGCCACCAAGGTTGGCACCGCGGGAGCCACCAATGCTGGCGCCGCCGGAGACACCACTGTTGCCGCCTGCGGACTCACCGATGGCTCCACGTTGTGGGAGTTGCTGCCCGTGAAACTGGGAACCGGGGGAGGCCCCTTTTTTCCTCCCCTATACCACGCGTCCAGACCGGCAACCAAGGTAGGGATGATGGATCTAAGCGTCGTGCCCACTTGGCCCTCCACTTGCTGTCGTTGCGTCCTCTGTTGGGTCTCCACGATATGTTGCACTTGTTGCCGCACTTGCTCCTCGACCAATGTCGGGATCTGCGCAACTTGTGCCTTGAGATGTGCGACCTCCTTATCATCGATGGTGGCCTTTTTCTCCTTTTTCCCCGACTTATAGTATTCTGACCATTTCATAGAGCATCCTTCGCCGACCACATGACCAGCCGACGTCGGCTTACTCAATGGATCCCTCTTCTTGTGGGCATTCAACGCCCTATTTAAAGGGTTGTCCCAAGGGGCACACTGCGAGGAGCTCGTGGACCCCGCGCCGCTACTAGCTTCCTTTTCACTTTCCGCAGCAATCTCCTTAGCCTACGGGAGGAACATGCATGAACCATTTAGAAATTTGGATTCATCAATAAGAATGCAACCATAAAGGAGTTAATTAAGCGGGTGCATTCCTTACCAGAAGATCCTCAAACTCCTTCACATCCGGAGTGGTGGTGAGCTCCTTTGTTTTCGGGTCAATACGGTACCGGGCCAGGAGAAAGTTCCTGGTTTGCTTGTTTTTGTATTGCGGGAAGAGGGGCTCGAGGCCGTTCTTAACACGCTCCTCATCCGCGGCGTCCCATTTCGGTTGCGCCACCCTAAAACCGCCAGGACCAAGTTTATGGGTGCCTAAGTTCAGTTTTCGCATGTCCTTCCCCCACTGACTAGAATCCGATGTTGACTCGCTCTCGCACTTGATCTTGAAATCAGCGTAGTCTTGCTCGGTGATCGAGGGATTTAACTCCTTGATCTTCTCGTAACTCTCACCACTATTAATCATTTTCTTCACTCAGTTCCTCCAACTAGCGAGGGCGGTGCTCATCTTCGTGAGGGCGGCATTGTGCACTTTGTTCCGCATGAGACGCTTTTCTGAGCAGTCCACCAGGAACTCGTATCGTTCGTGCAGCTTCTGGAAGAGGAGGGTGCGCAAATTCGCTCGGTCAGGATGCCTGAGGTTCTCGGTGTTGATCGAGACCGTGCTCCGGAGGATGCACCCGAGTTGGGCCGAGTACCCTTTGACTAACTCAGGGGGTGCCATTGGATGCCCACTGGCGTTCACTTCGGTGAATGCCTGCTTCACGGTGCTGAGCACATTTGGGCGACGCTCCCTCCGTAGCTTCTTCCATTTGCCGGTGTCATCCTCGCCGGCACCATCCGTGGTGTGGTCATCCTCGCCGGCACCATCAGTGGTGTCATCGTCGGCGGCATCATTCGCTCGGTACTCTAGATCGGTGCCATCATCCTCGCCGTCGTCACGGCGAGGTTGTGACTCCATCACCTCCATTTCATCGGTTAGCATCCAAAATGGCTTGCTGCCGCTGCCGCCGGCCTCATCGTTGTCGGCCATGTTCGAACTAAGTAGGAAAAAATGCATAAATTAGCGCAAGATTTCACGGAAAAATTGGGCATGACCTATGCTAATTTATGTACATATGAGTGCCCCATTTTTACCGAAACGGAAATGAATCAACATTTCGGCGATAATGGGCAACTCTGTCGATCCCTGCACAAGAATATGACACAAATACACCAGGAAAACAATCCACCAGCTGAGCACCATGGCACATATACACCATGACACATATACAGTTGATCCTCCACCAGCTGAGCACCATGGCACATATACACCATGACACATATACAGTTGACACATAACCATGGGCATACATCAAGCAGCAAGTAGCAACAAGCAGCAAGCAGCAAGCAGCAAGCAGCAACTAGCAGCAACAGCTACAACTAGCAGCAGCAAGCAGCAGCTACAGCTAGCAGCAGCAGCAGCAAGCAGCAAGCAACTAGCAGCAGCAAGCAGCAGCTATAGCTACCAGCAGCAGCAGCAAGCAGCAGCTACAGCTAGCAGCAGCAGCAAGCAGTAGCAAGTAGCTAGCAAGCAGCAGCAGCAAGCAGCTAGCAGCTAGCAGCTACCAGCTAGCAAGCAGCAACAATTAGCTGTTGGCGGCAGTAGCAAGCAGCAGCAAGCTCACCGTGAGTCGCGTGGAGTCTCCGAGAGGTGAGCTGTTGCTCCGGGTCGAGGAAGATGCGGCAGCGACGGTCAGGTGCTCTTGTTCCAGGGCTGTGAATCTCGATCTGGAATCAAAACACACATCATTAGCAAAAATACTCCAAATGTCAAGAAAACAAACAATTTTTTCAGCCTTCTACTTTTGAAAGCCTACAAGACACTTGTATGCTTTCGACAGAGTAAGGTACCTAGGTTTAAAAATCTCAAATTGTTTTTAACTTGGTGTTCTCTCTATTTTAGTGCAAACTTTAGGTGTGCTGGTGGTCAGAATACTAGGAACAACATGGCAGATTTGCACATGCTCCTTTCACAAAATTTGCACATGCTCTGCCATAACTAGCTAGGACCAGACCATTTCACACACTATTTTCACATAGCTAGATACAAATTCACTGTAAGTGAAGGAACATGGTTGAACAGTAGAGTACTTGAGCAATTACAGTGAAGGAAAATGGTCTGATTCTCAATTTATTTCGTGTTAAAAGTTAGAACATAATACGTTGCATTTTTAATGGATTCAAATGAAGCACACCATAGCAACTCAATTTGTGTTAACTGAAAATATAAATAAGAAGTAAACACAAATCAAGCTAAATATTTTTTTTCCTATCTTTGAAGTTCAGAAAGCATGTAGATTAAGGGTTGTACATTGCAATTCATGTAATAACAAGATTGACAAGGCCAACAAGTCATATTCCTGTGTGCTCTCTACATTCAGCAAAAAAATCATGATAGTTGGGCTTTCCACAATGAGTTTCCATAGTTCCTTGGTGGTTCATGCAAGTGACAAGGGAGTCTGTGTTGTTTTTAATGTAACATCTGTAGGTGACCCAAGTTGTCTTGAAAAATATATGTTCCATATCGGTTGCTTCCATGATTGGAAGAACTGAATCTTAGAAAAAGCAACTTGGATGGATGAAAGGGCCATTTGTTCAGTGATTGTTTGATGAGTTTCTGGTGGTCTATTTAATTCCTGTTATGTCTAATTGGATAAAGGATCTTTTGGAAATTTATTATCAACCACAAAACTGAACTAGATTCAGATATGCAGAAAGACTCCGATGCCCTCTATGAATTATTCATTCTCTCACAATATAATATATAAGAGCTCTGCTGCATTTTTTATAAGAGCTCTTACTAACTATTGCAAAATTTGCAAATCCGTAACCCTCCTACCAAAAAAATAAAAAACCAAGCAGCACAGATCATCTAGTGCTACCATCCAATCTACTGTACATGCATTCAGGAGGGGCAGAACAAAATGCACTGCTTGTTATTTCGGCTAATCTTAACGAATATCAGGAGGGGCACTGTAAACTCTACATCTACCGTGCAACAGAAATCGGATTGGGTCTCACAACCATCTGCACATTTCGTGCCAATTCACTGAAAATCCGTGAACCACAGCCTAGCCAGAATATATGGAAGTCGGGGGTGAGCGAGCGAGAGAGAGATTGGATGTACCGTAGTGGGGACGGGCCTGGTCGTCTGCGGCGCTCCGCTCGACCTCGAAGAACTCCTCGAGCGGGTTCTGCGCCTTCCTGACCACCGACGTCGAGGTGGCCTGGTTCTTCGGCGGCGGCGCGATGCTTTCCGTGTCGAGGGCGCTCGGGAGGCGGCTCTTCTCCACAGGGGATCTGGCCGCCGGGGTTGAGGAGGGGGCTTTGCTCAGGGGAGGGGTGGCGGCCGCCGGTGGGAGGTGGCGTCGCTCAGGGGAGGCGGTGGCGCAGATCGAGGGACGGCGGCATCGCTCAGGGGAAGAAGGGAGAGGAGGCAGTGGCGTCGCTCAGGGGAAGAAGGGAGAGAAGGGATCTGGTCGGGACGGGGAAGAAGGGGATTTTCTGCTAAGTCCCGATTCCCCTTAGCAATAGCGCACCTCTAGGGGTGCGCCACTATGAGGCTTAGCAATGGCGCACCTCTAGGGGTGCGCCACTGCCTCTTTAGGTTTAGGTCAAAACGCGCGCGGCACCTACAGTTGACAAGAACCGCACTGTACCCTAATGGCTAGCTCCCCTTGTTTGGTTTACCCTGGCCGGCCAGGTTCGAACCCTAGCGGCCCCATTTTTTTTCCTTTTTTTTAAAATTGATTTAACACTATAATAAATAGCACAATACACCAACATAAAAGGCATAAATAATTATAATTATGTAGAATATTTAAAATACTATAGAATCTAGAAAATATCCAAAAATATGAATTATATGTCTATTTTGATCGGTACAATGTGTAGATTAACAATATGACGAGCGCCCGCACTCATCACTCCCACAAGGGGAGCGCATGCGTACGAGGGAGCAGAGGGAAAGGCAGATTTGGGCGGTGGAAAGGGGAGCGCCTTTTTCCTTGTGGGAGTGATGAGTGCTGCGGGTGCGGGAGGAAATCTCCGGGAGATTGCTGCCGGTGGTAGGGGCGGGCGGTGCTCCACCACCGCTGAGCGCGCGTGATGGGTGTGGCAGGCACGCCACGAATGGAACAGTGGCTCGCTACAGGACTCGGGAGGGAAAAGGTGGAGCCGACCGCGCCGTGGCGGTGACATGGAGGGAGGAGGCGGAACGGGGTTTGGACGTGCGAACCTCGAAGCCGGCGGCGATGCGATCCGGCGGCGGAGCTGGGGACGAGGGGACGGTGGTGACGCCGCGAGCGAGGGGAGGCGCCGGCCGATGGCGATGCGAAGGTTGTATCGTTCTGGATCTTTCTGCGCTCTTCTTCTCCTTGGCAGCGGTGTGTTTCCCTTGTACTGTGTGGTGGGTAACGTGGCCTTGTTGTGTTCGGTCGGTGATGGACTCTCCGTGGTAGGGTGCGAGCCGGTCCGTCTCTTCTTGACGGACGCACTTTTTATATTCTATAGTAGAATAATTATAATTATGTAGAATATTTAAAATACTATAGAATCTATAGAATCTACAAAATAATTATAATTATGTAGAATATTTAAAATAATTATAATTTTGTAGAATATTTAAAATACTGCTAGGGTGACATAACAATGGCGCACTGCTTGGTGGTGCGCCACTGCTAAGCCTCTCATCTCTAAATGGGCTCTGGCCACCCCCCTAGCAGTGGCGCACATAACGACATGCGCCATAGGTAACCTATGTAGCAGTGGCGCACCACCTAAGTGCGCCATTGCTAATCCTATCATCTCTAAACGGGCTCTGGACACGTCCTAGCAGTGGCGCACCTCAACAACGTGCGCCATAGGTAAGGAATGTAGCAGTGGCGCACCACAGAGACGTGCGCCACTACTAGTTTGGGGGAGGAGCTGGACTCCTGTCACCACTTACTTATGGCGCACCACAATCATGGTGCGCCACTACTACATTTGTAACAGTGGCCCACCGTTTTGTGGTGCGCCACTGCTAAGTAGTAGTGGCGCACGGCTGTCATGGTGCGCCACTGCTGGCAGTCTTACGGCTAGGCCTTTTCCTAGTAGTGCTTTGTCAAATGAAAATGCTCAAATTGAATGAAAGTTGTGTACATATCTGAGGATCACTCACGTAAATTGGCATAATTTTCTGAGTTACCTACAGAGAATTAGGCCCAGATTCGTGACAGCAAGAAATCTGTTTCTGCGCAGTAATCCAAATCTAGTATGAACCTTACTATCAAAGACTTTGCTTGGCACAATAATGCAATAAAATAAGATAAGGAGAGGTTGCTACAGTAGTAACAACTTCCAAGACTCAAATACAAAATAAAAGTACTGTAGCAAAATAAACACATGGGTTATCTCCCAAGAAGTTCTTTCTTTATAGCCATTAAGATGGGCTCAGCAGTTTTAATGATGCACTCGCAAGAAATAGTAGTTGAAGCAAAAGAGAGCATCAAGAGGCAAATTCAAAACACATTTAAGTCTAGCATGCTTCCTATGAAAATGAATCTTGTAAATAAACAAGTTCATGAAGAGCAAAGTGAAAAGCATAGGAAGATAAAACAAGTGTAGCTTCAAAAATTTCAGCACATAGAGAGGTGTTTTAGTAACATGAAAATTTCTACAACCATATTTTCCTCTCTCATAATAACTTTCAGTAGCATCATGAGCAAACTCAACAATATAACTATCACATAAAGCATTCTTATCATGAGTCTCATGCATAAAATTATTACTACTCCCAACATAAGCATAATCAATTTTATTAGTTGTAGTGGGAGCAAATTCAACAAAGTAGCTATCATTATTATTTTCATCATCAAATATAGAAGGCATATTGTAATCATAATCAAATTTATCCTCCATAATAGGCGGTACTAAAAGACTACTATCATTATAATCATCATAAATAGGAGGCAAAGTATCATCAAAATAAATTTTCTCCTCAATGCTTGGGGGACTAAAAAGATCATGCTCATCAAAACCAGCTTCCCCAAGCTTAGAACTTTCTATATCATTAGCAACAATGGTATTCAAAGTGTTCATACTAATATGTTCCATGAGTTTTTTAATTTTCGCATCAAACCATCCATGTCTCAACTCAGGAAAAAGAATAAAAAGCTCCATGTTGCTTTCCATTATGCCAAACTAGTGTAAAACAAGAAACAAAAAGATGCAATTGCAGGATCTAAAGGAAATAGCTTCGAGTACTTACAACGGCGCCAGAAAATAGCTTAGTAGCCGAGATCCGGAGTGTGAGTACCTTTTACCTTTCCTCCCGCAAGAACGGCGCCAGAAAAGTGCTTGATGTCTACGGGTGCTTCTATTCTTGTAGACAGTGTTGGGCCTCCAAGAGCAGAGGTTTGTAGAACAGCAGCAAGTTTCCCTTAAGTGGATCACCCAAGGTTTATCGAACTCAGGGAGGAAGAGGTCAAAGATATCCCTCTCAAGCAACCCTGCAACCACAGAGCAAGAAGTCTCTTGTGTCCCCAACACACCTAATACACTTGTCAGATGTATAGGTGCACTAGTTTGGCAAAGAGATAGTGAAATACAGGTGGTGTGAATGTATATGAGTAGTAGTAACGGCACCAGAAAATAGCTTGATGCTACAACTGGCGTGTGGTTGATGATGGTAATATTGCAGGCAGTACAGATGCAGTAGAACAGTAAACAAGCGATGATTGCAGTATTTGGGAACAAGGCCTAGGGATTATACTTTCACTAGTGGACACTCTCAACATTGATCACATAACAGGATAAATAGATAAATGCTATACTCTACACTCTCTTGTTGGATGATGAACACCACTAATTGCGTAGGATTACACGAACCCTCAATGCCGGAGTTAACAAGCTCCACAATATTCGATATTCATGTTTAAATAACCTTAGAGTGCACGATAGATCAACACAACTAAAACAAGTACTAACATAGCATGCACACTGTCACCATCACACTATGAAAGGAGGAATAGATCACATCAATACTATCATAGCAATAGTTAACTTCATAATCTCCAAGAGATCACAATCATAACCTACGCCAAGTACTACATGATGCACACACTGTCACCATTACACCGTGCAGGAGGAATAGAGTACTTTAATAACATCACTAGAGTAGCACATAGATGAATAGTGATACAAAACACATTGCAATCATAAAGGGATATAAATAAGCACTTCACTATGCTATTCATAATAGTGAATAAGTATTCTGTGAAATATAGCCTAAGAGACCCACACGGTTGATGCGCGTGGTTGACGTATTGTCTTTCCGTTCGACACGCGTCCGTTGGGAACCCCAAGAGGAAGGTGTGATGCGTACAGCGGCAAGTTTCCCTCAGTAAGAAACCAAGGTTTATCGAACCAGTAGGAGTCAAGAAGCACGTGAAGGTTGATGGCGGCGAGATGTAGTGCGGCGCAACACCAGGGATTCCGGCGCCAACGTGGAACCTACACAACACAAACCAAGTACTTTGCCCCAACGAAACAGCGAGGTTGTCAATCTCACCGGCTTGCTGTAACAAAGGATTAGATGTATAGTGTGGATGATGATTGTTTGCAGAAAACAGTAGAACAAGTATTGCAGTAGATTGTATTTCAGTATAGAGAATTGGACCGGGGTCCACAGTTCACTAGAGGTGTCTCTCCCATAAGATAAACAGCATGTTGGGTGAACAAATTACAGTTATGCAATTGACAAATAGAGAGGGCATGACCATGCACATACATGTTATGATGAGTATAGTGAGATTTAATTGGGCATTACGACAAAGTACATAGACCGCTATCCAGCATGCATCTATGCCTAAAAAGTCCACCTTCAGGTTATCATCCGAACCCCTTCCAGTATTAAGTTGCTAACAACAGACAATTGCATTAAGTATTGCGCGTAATGTAATCAATAACTACATCCTCGGACATAGCATCAATGTTTTATCCCTAGTGGCAACAGCACATCCATAATCTTAGAGGTTTCTCTCACTCCCCCAGATTCACGGAGACATGAACCCACTATCGAGCATAAAATACTCCCTCTTGGAGTTACTAGCATCAACTTGGCCAGAGCATCTACTAATAACGGAGAGCATGCAAGATCATAAACAACACATAGATATAAATTGATAATCAACATAACATGGTATTCTCTATTCATCGGATCCCAACAAACACAACATATAGAATTACAGATAGATGATCTTGATCATGTTCGGCAGCTCACAAGACCCGACAATTAAGCACAATGAGGAGAAGACAACCATCTAGCTACTGCTATGGACCCATAGTCCAGGGGTAGACTACTCACACATCACTCCGGAGGCGACCATGGCGGTGTAGAGTCCTCCGGGAGATGATTCCCCTCTCCGGCAGGGTGCCGGAGGCAATCTCCTGAATCCCCCGAGATGGGATTGGCGGCGGCGGCGTCTCTGGAAGGTTTTCCGTATCGTGGCTCTCGGTACTGGGGGTTTCGCGACGAAGGCTATTTGTAGGCGGAAGGGTAGGTCAGGGGGCGTCGCGAGGGGCCCAGGAGACAGGTCGGCGCGGCCAAGGGTGGGGCTGCGCCGCCTACCCTCCTGGCCACCTCGTGGCCCCACTTCGTTGACTCTTCGGTCTTCTGGAAGCTTCGTGGAAAAATAGGACCCTGGGCGTTGATTTCGTCCAATTCCGAGAATATTTCCTTACTAGGATTTCTGAAACCAAAAACAGCAGAAAACAACAACTGGCTCTTCGGCATCTTGTTAATAGGTTAGTTCTAGAAAATGCACAAATATGACATAAAGTGTGCATAAAACATGTAGATATCATCAATAATGTGGCATGGAACATAAGAAATTATCGATACGTCGGAGACGTATCAGCATCCCCAAGCTTAGTTTCTGCTCGTCCCGAGCAGGTAAACGAAAAACGAAGATAATTTCTGGAGTGACATGCCATCATAACCTTGATCATACTATTGTAAGCATATGTAGTGAATGCAGCGATCAAAACAATGTAAATGACATGAGTAAACAACTGAATCATATAGCAAAGACTTTTCATGAATAGTACTTCAAGACAAGCATCAATAAGTCTTGCATAAGAGTTAACTCATAAAGCAATAATTCAAAGTAAAGGTATTGAAGCAACACAAAGGAAGATTAAGTTACAGCGGTTGCTTTCAACTTGTAACATGTATATCTCATGGATATTTGTCAACATAGAGTAATATAACAAGTGCAATATGCTAGTATGTAGGAATCAATGCACAGTTCACACAAGTGTTTGCTTCTTGAGGTGGAGAGAGATAGGTGAACTGACTCAACAATAAAAGTAAAAGAATGGTCCTTCAAAGAGGAAAGCATCGATTGCTATATTTGTGCTAGAGCTTTGATTTTGAAAACATATAGAGAGCAATAAAAGTAAAATTTTGAGAGGTGTTTATTGTTGTCAACGAATGGTAGTGGGCACTCTAACCCCGTTGCCAGACAAACCTTCAAAGAGCGGCTCCCATTTTATTTTATTTTTGTGTGGCACTCCTTCCAACCTTTCTTTCACAAACCATGGCTAACCAAATCCTTCGGGTGCCTGCCAACAATCTTATACCATGAAGGAGTGCCTTTTTATTTTAGTTTTATTATGATGACACTCCTCCCCACCTTTGCTTTCTCAAGCCATGGCTAACCGAATCCTTCGGGTGCCGTCCAACAATCACATACCATGGAGGAGTGTCTATTTTTGTTAATTAATTTGGGACTGGGAATCCCATTGCCAGCTCTTTTTGCAAATTTATTGGATAAGCGGATGAAGCCACTAGTCCATTGGTGAAAGTTGCCCAACAAGATTGAAAGATAAACACCACATACTTCCTCATGAGCTATAAAACATTGACACAAATCAGAGGTAATAAATTTTGAATTGTTTAAAGGTAGCACTCAAGCAATTTACTTTGGAATGGCGGAGAAATACCATGTAGTAGGTAGGTATGGTGGACACAAATGGCATAGTGGTTGGCTCAAGTATTTTGGATGCATGAGAAGTATTCCCTCTCGATACAAGGTTTAGGCTAGCAAGGCTATTTGAAACAAACACAAGGATGAACCGGTGCAGCAAAACTCACATAAAAGACATATTGTAAACATTATAAGACTCTACACCGTCTTCCTTGTTGTTCAAACTCAATACTAGAAATTATCTAGACCTTAGAGAGACCAATTATGCAAACTAAATTTTAGCATGCTCTATGTATTTCTTCATTAATGGGTGCAAAGCATATGATGCAAGAGCTTAAACATGAGCACAACAATTGCCAAGTATCGCATTATCCAAGACATTATAGCAATTACTACATGTATCATTTTCCAATTCCAACCATATAACAATTTAACGAAGAAGAAACTTCGCCATGAATACTATGAGTAGAGCCTAAGGACATATTTGTCCATATGCTACAGCGGAGCGTGTATCTCTCCCACACAAAGAATGCTAGGATCCATTTTATTCAAACAAAACAAAAACAAAAACAAACCGACGCTCCAAGCAAAGCACATAAGATGTGACGGAATAAAAATATAGTTTCAGGGGAGGAACCTGATAATGTTGTCGATGAAGAAGGGGATGCCTTGGGTATCCCCAAGCTTAGACGCTTGAGTCTTCTTGATATATGCAGGGGTGAACCACCGGGGAATCCCCAAGCTTAGAGCTTTCACTCTCCTTGATCATGTTGTATCATCTCCCTCTCTTGATCCTTGAAAACTTCCTCCACACCAAACTCAAAACAACTCATTAAATAGGTAGTGCACAATCAAAATATACATGTTCAGAGGTTACATAATCATTCTTAACACTTCTGGACGTTGCACAAAGCTACTGAAAGTCAATGGAATCGAAAAATCCATCGAACATATCAAAACAGGCAATGCGAAATAAAAGGCAGAATCTGTCAAAACAGAACAGTTCGTAAAGACGAATTTTATTGAGGCACCAGACTTGCTCAAATGAAAATGCTCAAATTGAATAAAAGTTGCGTACATATCTGAGGATCACTCACGTAAATTGGCATAATTTTCTGAGTTACCTACAGAGAATTTTGCCCAGATTCGTGACAGCAAAGAAATCTGTTTCTGCGCAGTTATCCAAATCTAGTATGAACCTTACTATCAACGACTTTACTTGGCACAACAAAACACTAGACTAAGATAAGGAGAGGTTGCTACAGTAGTAAACAACTTCCAAGACACAAATATAAAACAAAGTACTGTAGTAAAAACATGGGTTGTCTCCCATAAGCGCTTTTCTTTAACGCCTTTCAGCTAGGCGCAGAAAGTGTGTATCAAGTGTTATCGAATGATGGTGCATCTACAGTGGGGTGTGGAGTTTTCTCAACCATGCATAGTATATTGGATACATAAGTTTTAGCGTCTCCCTTTTCATTAGTCTTGGGCTTGCTACTCTCATCAAACAAATTTTCAGGAACAAGCCAAGCATAGTTATTTTCTAGTGCGTCATTCATCGCTAGGATCTTACATGGTATTGGTGCTTTGATCTCCCCACCATCATTAATATTATTAGTGTATCTTATTCTCTCCATGTCCATCTTTTCAAGGAGACTAACAAAATTGGTATAAGAACCAAGCATATTATATTTAACAAAGACCTTTCTAGCCTCTCTTGTTATACCACCAAATTCTCTAAGAAGGGTTTCTAAGACAAAATCTTTCTTTTCCCCTTCTTCCATATCACCGAGTGTAAGAAACATGTGTTGGATTATAGGATTGAGATTAACAAATTTAGTTTCCAACATGCGAACTAAAGCAGCAGCAGCAATTTCATAAGTAGGAGCAAGGTCTACCAAGTGTCTATCTTCAAAATCTTCAACGGTACTAACATGGTTAAAAAATTCTTCTATATTATTTCTCCCAATTATAGACCCGCGTCCTACCGGCATGTCTTTTACGGTAAAATTAAAAGGAAACATAATGAAATAAGTAAAGTAAATGCAAGTAACTAATTTTTTTGTGTTTTTGATATAGAGTGCAAGACAGTAAATAAAGTAAAACTAGCAACTAATTTTTTTGTATTTTGATTTAGTGCAGCAAACAAAGTAGTAAATAAAACTAAAGCAAGACAAAAACAAAGTAAAGAGATTGCGATGTGGAGACTCCCCTTGCAGCGTGTCTTGATCTCCCCGGCAACGGCACCAGAAATTTTGCTTGATGCGCGTGGTTGACGTATTGTCTTTCCGTTCGACACGCGTCCGTTGGGAACCCCAAGAGGAAGGTGTGATGCGTACAGCGGCAAGTTTCCCTCAGTAAGAAACCAAGGTTTATCGAACCAGTAGGAGTCAAGAAGCACGTGAAGGTTGATGGCGGCGAGATGTAGTGCGGCGCAACACCAGGGATTCCGGCGCCAACGTGGAACCTGCACAACACAAACCAAGTACTTTGCCCCAACGAAACAGCGAGGTTGTCAATCTCACCGGCTTGCTATAACACATGATTAGATGTATAGTGTGGATGATGATTGTTTGCAGAAAACAGTAGAACAAGTATTGCAGTAGATTGTATTTCAGTATAGAGAATTGGACCGGGGTCCATAGTTCACTAGAGGTGTCTCTCCCATAAGATAAACAGCATGTTGGGTGAACAAATTACAGTTGGGCAATTGACAAATAGAGAGGGCATGACCATGCACATACATATTATGATGAGTATAGTGAGATTTAATTGGGCATTACGACAAAGTACATAGACCGCTATCCAGCATGCATCTATGCCTAAAAAGTCCACCTTCAGGTTATCATCCGAACCCCTTCCAGTATTAAGTTGCTAACAACAGACAATTGCATTAAGTATTGCGCGTAATGTAATCAATAACTACATCCTCGGACATAGCATCAATGTTTTATCCCTAGTGGCAACAGCACATCCATAATCTTAGAGGTTTCTCTCACTCCCCCAGATTCACGGAGAAATGAACCCACTATCGAGCATAAATACTCCCTCTTGGAGTTACTAGCATCAACTTGGCCAGAGCATCTACTAATAACGGAGAGCATGCAAGATCATAAACAACACATAGATATAAATTGATAATCAACATAACATGGTATTCTCTATTCATCGGATCCCAACAAACACAACATATAGAATTACAGATAGATGATCTTGATCATGTTCGGCAGCTCACAAGACCCGACAATTAAGCACAATGAGGAGAAGACAACCATCTAGTTACTGCTATGGACCCATAGTCCAGGGGTAGACTACTCACACATCACTCCGGAGGCGACCATGGCGGTGTAGAGTCCTCCGGGAGATGATTCCCCTCTCCGGCAGGGTGCCGGAGGCGATCTCCTGAATCCCCCGAGATGGGATTGGCGGCGGCGGCGTCTCTGGAAGGTTTTTCGTATCGTGGCTCTCGGTACTGGGGGTTTCGCGACGAAGGCTATTTGTAGGCGGAAGGGTAGGTCAGGGGGAGTCGCGAGGGGCCCAGGAGATAGGTCGGCGCGGCCAAGGGTGGGGCCGCGCCGCCTACCCTCCTGGCCACCTCGTGGCCCCACTTCGTTGACTCTTCGGTCTTCTGGAAGCTTCGTGGCAAAATAGGACCCTGGGCGTTGATTTCGTCCAATTCCGAGAATATTTCCTTACTAGGATTTCTGAAACCAAAAATAGCAGAAAACAACAACTGGCTCTTCGGCATCTTGTTAATAGGTTAGTTCCAGAAAATGCACGAATATGACATAAAGTGTGCATAAAACATGTAGATATCATCAATAATGTGGCATGGAAGATAAGAAATTATCGATACGTCGGAGACGTATCAACGGTGCACACACTGTCACCTTTACACACGTGGGACAAGGAGTCTCCGGAGATCACATAAGTAAAATCCACTTGACTAGCATAATGACATCTAGATTACAAGCATCATCATATGAATCTCAATCATGTAAGGCAGCTCATGAGATTATTGTATTGAAGTACATAGGGAGAGAGATTAACCACATAGCTACCGGTACAGCCCTTAGCCTCGATGGAGAACTACTCCCTCCTCATGGGAGACATCAGTGTTGATGAAGATGGCGGTGGAGATGGCAGAGGTGTCGATGGAGAAGCCTTCCGGGGGCACTTCCCCGTCCCGGCGGCGTGCCAGAACAGAGACTCCTGTCCCCCAGATCTTGGCTTCGCGATGGCGGCGGCTCTGGAAGGTTTCTTGTACCGTGGCTTTTCCGTCTCGAAGTTTTAGGTCAGGGACCTTTATATAGGCGAAGAGGCGGAGTCAGAGGGGGTACGGAGCCACCACACAGTAGGGCGGCGCGGCCCACACCCTGGCTGCGCCAGCCTGGTGTGTGGGGCCCCCAGGGATCCCCTCTGGCGGCTCTCGGGTGTTCTGGAAGCTTCGTCCAATTCTAAGACTCTGGCGTTGATTTCGTCCAATTCCGAGAATATTTCTTTACTAGGATTTCTGAAACCAAAAACAGCAGAAAACAGGAACTGGCACTTCGGCATCTCGTCAATAGGTTAGTTCCAGAAAATTCATCAAAACGATATAAAGTGTGAACAAAACATGTAAGTAATGTCATAAAACAAGCATGGAACATCAGAAATTATAGATACGTTGGAGACGTATCACTCCCCCCTACCCAATCAATCTTGCTCATACTTTGAGGAGTGGTGGAGGAGACCCCGATCTATCATTCTACTGAGAGAAATTTCACCAATTCGTGGTAGTCCTTAGTGGATCTTGGTGGTAGAGTTCCTATTGTCGAATCTGGGAAGAAGTGCACCTATGGAGGCTAGCTTGGTGTTGTACTAGCCCCATAGGTTGTCGGGAGCCTCCTTGTGGTGTGGAGCTCGCCCCAACCTTGTGAAGGAATCACCGCCTCGACCAGTGCCATAGAGGAGAAGGGGGAGCACCTTCGTGGAGCTCTCTCGAGGAAGAAGGTGAGGCATTCCTTCGTGGTGTGGCCGTCTAGCCTCCTGTTTGAGGCTAGCACCTCCTCAACGCAGACGTACTCCCTTTTGTGGGAGGAACTGCGGGAAACAAACCTCGCCTCATCTCTGCGCCCTCCGGTTGTCCTGCTCCTTACTCTTACTATCGTGTTTGATTCCTTTGCTTGTTGCACTTGTCTAGCATCATTGTAGGAACACCTTCACCACGAAAGGATTCACCTTTACCTTCCGCACCGCTAAAATTGAAACAGACTAAAACTTGACGTAGCGTCCATTCACCCCCCCTCTTGTTCGCTACGATCCATTCAAGTGGTATCAGAGCAAGGTTTTCTTGCTTGGGCTTACCGCCTAAGAAATGGTCGAACAAGAGACGGTTGTGAATGGGTCACCTTCCCTTGAGCCACCCGCTCCATCATCTCCCATCGATAGCACTACGGCTACGTTGGATGACCTCAAGAAATTGGAGTCATCCATCGTTAACCAAATGAAGGCAATGATGATGGAGTTGGTTGCTCAAAAACCAACCCCTATCGTAGATCCTAAGGAAAGTGCCGAGGATCCCCCACCAAAAGTTAACCAATTTCCTCTTGTTGATTTTGTCGCGCAATCGACAAAAGATCCACAAAAGGAAGGGCTTCGGGAGACCGACACTTCAACAAAGGGGAAGGATGAGACACCGGTTGCGGAACATCTAGGGGATAATCATGCGGTACCACCACCAAGTGATTACACCATAAACGCTCCAATACCTATACCACATATCTTGTCACATGGTTCACCACCGTTACTTGAGTCAAATAACTTTGAAAATTGGCAATTCTTAATGCGTTCTCATGTGCGCAGCGCATCTACCGAGCTTTGGCGTATCATCGAGGAGGGCTACTCACCACGAGACCCAAAGAGCTTAACAAGAAGAGAAGTGGTGGATGACCAACTCAACGCCACCGCCATCAACATGATTCACATGGCCATCACGCCCAAGGACCGCGCTCATATCCGCTCGCTCAAGACCGCCAAGGAAGCATGGGATAAACTCGACAAGCTTTTCCTCGGAAATGCGAGCATCCAAAGCTCTCGTTTTGATGAAGTGAATAACATGGCCGACAACTTTGTCATGAATGAAGGAGAGTCCCCCGAAGAAATGTATCGGCGCCTCATCGCTCTTGCCGTACAAATGCAAGATCTTGGAGCAACGTTTGTGGATGACCATTGGATCAAGCGCAAGTTCTACAACGCTCTCCTCCCTTATGAGGAAGTGAAGTTGATGGTCATCCGCCAAAATGCCTCCTTCCGTGCTATGACATCCGATGAAGTTCTTAGCGAAGTCATCGCTTTGGACATCTCCAAGAAGAATGCGGAGGATCTTGTTGCTCGTGCCCACAACATCCGCAAGCCCAACCTTGCATTGAAGATGAAGGTACATGAGGCTAGTGAAAGCGATGAGGATCCCATTGAGTGGGGACCGGATGATCTCAAGACCAACTATCATGAGCACATGGCTCTCGCCGCCAAGAAATTTTGGGAGGGAAACAAGTCCCGAAACACAAGATCAAGAAGACTACGTGATTCTTCAAGAAACTTCTCCAAGAGTCCAAGTCCAAGAGATGGGCAAAGGGGGGGAACATGCTACAATTGCGGCGACAAGAATCATTTTGTTGCGGATTGTATGTTTGAGAGAAGAGAAGATAATGGTGGAAGGCTTGTCCGCAAGGAAAAGTTCTCTCCAAAGGATTTTCCAAGTTCTCCTCCAAGCCCGATGACAACAAGGTCTCCTCCACCAAGAAGCCTAGAGCCTTCATCATTCGAGAAGAGTACTCCTCCGATGTGGATGAAGAACATGAGGACAAGAGCTCCAACAAGGAAGGAGAGGGAGTGGCCGCCATCGCCATTACCACTCCCTCTATCTCCCTCTTCGACTCTCCTAATGAGAACCTCATCACCCACAACGCTCATTGCCTTATGGCAAAGGTATCCACGGAGGTAGAATCCCCTTCCAAACTATCATCTTCAACTAATGCCTTATATATTGATGATGCTACTAGTCTCACCATTAAGCGTGAGATTATGGGTTTGGATTCGTTTCTCACTAACATGCAAGGGGATACCAAGACTCATGTTGGGGCTCTCTTGGCCCAACTTGGTGCGGCACAAGAACTTATAGAGGAGAATGAGAGGCTTGAAAGGGAGGCGGCAAATGAGATTGCCTCTCTCAATCAAGCGCTTGAAGAAGAACAAAATTTGCGCATGTCTCTTGAAGCTAGTGTCATCATCCTTGAAGACTCCAACAAGGATATTATCACCCAACTCACCAAGGACCGAGACCATGCTCTTGGTTTGATGGGTGAGCTCAAGAAAAAGATGCTCTCTCTCGAGGAAGCCAACAAAGAGAAAGATGAGGAAGACCCCAACTCTTGCCATGACGAGCTTGTTGATCAAGTTGCTTCTTTGAGGAAGCACAATGCTCTTCTCTTGGAGGTCAATGCTCTTCAAGAAGAAGCCTTGGATGAATATTACCGCTTATGCAAGGAGAAGACCTCATGTTGCAATCATGAAGAAGAAATTGCCACTCTTGAGACCACCAAGGCCAAGCTATTGAGTTTGAGTAGCATGCAAGAAGAGTCTTTGGTGGAATGCCTCCGCATGAGCAAAGAGAAGGTCACTTGTTGTGATCATGAGGAAGAAATAGCCGCCTTGAAGAGGAGCAAAGCCAAACTCTTGGAGGTCAATTCCATGCAAGAGGAAGCATTGAAGAAGTACTTTCCCTTGAGCAAGGACCGTGTGTGTTGCACCCATGAAAGTGTGATACGTCTCAAACGTATCTATAATTTCTTATGTTCCATGCTACTTTATTGATGATACTCACATGTTTTATACACACTTTATGTCATATTTATGCATTTTCCGGCACTAATCTATTGATAAGATACCGAAGAGCCAGTTGCTGTTTTCTGCTGTTTTTGGTTTCAGAAATCCTAGTAAGGAAATAATCTCGGAATTGGACGAAATCAATGCCCAGGGTCTTATTTTTCCACGAAGCTTCCAGAAGACCGGAGGAGATACGAAGTGGGGCCACGAGGCGCCGACACAATAGGGCGGCGCGGCCAGGGCTGGGGCCGCGCGGCCCTGGCGTGTGGGGCCCTCGTGACGCCCCCTAACCTACCCTTCCGCCTATAAGAAGCCTTCGTCGAGAAAACCCCAGTACCGATAGCCATGATACGGAAAACCTTCCAGAGACGCCGCCGCCGCCAATCCCATCTCGGGGGATTCAGGAGATCGCCTCCGGCACCCTGCCGGAGAGGGGAATCATCTCCTGGAGGACTCTTCATCGCCATGATCGCCTCCGGATCGATGTGTGAGTAGTTCACCCCTGGACTATGGGTCCATAGCAGTAGCTAGATGGTCGTCTTTTCCTCATTGTGCTATCATTGTTGGATCTTGTGAGCTGCCTAACATGATCAAGATCATCTATCTGTAATGCTACATGTTGCGTTTGTTGGGATCCGATGAATATGGAATACTATGTTATGTTGATTATCAATCTATCATCTATGTGTTGTTTATAATCTTGCATGCTCTCCGTTGCTAGTAGAGGCTCTGGCCAAGTCATTACTTGTAACTCCAAGAGGGAGTATTTATGCTCGATAGTGGGTTCATGCATCCATTTAATCTGGGACAGTGGCAGAAAGTTCTAAGGTTGTGGATGTGTTGTTTCCACTAGGGATAAAACATCAATGCTTTGTCTAAGGATATTTGTGTTGATTACATTACGCACCATACTTAATGCAATTGTCTGTTGTTTGCAACTTAATACTGGAAGGGGTGCGGACGCTAACCTGAAGGTGGACTTTTTAGGCATAGATGCATGCTGGATAGCGGTCTATGTACTTTGTCGTAATGCCCAATTAAATCTCACACTACTCATCATAATATGTATGTGCATTGTCATGCCATCTTTATTTGTCAATTGCCCAACTGTAATTTGTTCACCCAACATGCTTATTCTTATCGGAGAGACAGCACTAGTGAACTGTGGATCTCGGTCCATTCTTTTACATCGAATACAATCTACTGCAATACTCGTTCTTACTGTTCTCTGCAAACATCATCATCCACACTATACATCTAATCCTTTGTTACAGCAAGCCGGTGAGATTGACAACCTCATTGTTAAGTTGGGGCAAAGTATTTTGGTTGTGTTGTGCAGGTTCCACGTTGGCGCCGGAATCCCTGGTGTTGCGCTGCACTACACTCCGCCACCATCAACCTTCAACGTGCTTCTTGACTCCTACTGGTTCGATAAACCTTGGTTTCTTACTGAGGGAAACTTGCTGCTGTACGCATCACACCTTCCACTTGGGGTTCCCAACGGGCGTGTGCTTTACGCGTCAACAAGCTAAATTTTTGGCGCCGTTGCCGGGGAGATCAAGACACGCTGCAAGGGGAGTCTCCACTTCCAATCTCTTTACTTTTTTTTTGTCTTGCTTTATTTTATTTACTGCTTTGTTTGCTGCATTATATCAAAAACACAAAAAAATTAGTTACTTGCATTTACTTTATTTACTATCTTGTTTGCGTTCTCCATATTAAAAACACAAAAAAATTAGTTACTTGCATTTACTTTATCTAGTTTAGTTTATTTACTATTGCTAAAATGGGTACTCCTGAAAATACTAAGTTGTGTGACTTCACTAGCACAAATAATAATGATTTCCTATGCACACCTATTGCTCCACCTGCTACTACAGCAGAATTCTTTGAAATTAAACCAGCTTTACTGAATCTTGTCATGAGAGAGCAATTTTCTGGTGTTAGTTCTGATGATGCTGCTGCCCATCTTAATAATTTTGTTGAACTATGTGAAATGCAAAAGTATAAGGATGTAGATGGTGACATTATAAAATTGAAATTGTTTCCTTTCTCCTTAAGAGGAAGAGCTAAAGATTGGTTGCTATCTTTGCCTAAGAATAGTATTGATTCATGGACTAAATGTAAGGATGCTTTCATTGGTAGATATTATCCTCCTGCTAAAATTATATCTTTGAGAAGTAGCATAATGAATTTTAAGCAATTGGATAATGAGAATGTTGCCCAAGCATGGGAAAGAATGAAATCTTTGGTTAAAAATTGCCCAACCCATGGACTGACTACTTGGATGATCATCCAAACCTTTTATGCAGGATTGAATTTTTTTTCGCGGAACCTATTGGATTCAGCTGCTGGAGGTACTTTTATGTCCATCACTCTAGGCGCCACAACAAAGTTCTTGATAATATGGTGATTAATTACTCTGAATGGCACACGGAAAGAGCTCCACAAGGTAAGAAGGTAAATTATGTCGAAGAAACCTCCTCCTTGAGTGATAAGATTGATGCTATTATGTCTATGCTTGTGAATGGTAGATCTAATGTTGATCCTAATAATGTTCCGTTAGCTTCTTTGGTTGCCCAAGAAGAACATGTTGATGTGAACTTCATTAAAAATAATAATTTCAACAACAATGCTTATCGGAACAATTCTAGTAACAACTATAGGCCATATCCTTCTCATAATAGTAATGGATATGGTAATTCTTATGGTAATTCTTACAACAATAATAGGAATGTACCCTCTAGTCTTGAAGCCATGCTTAAAGAATTTATTAGTACACAAACCGCTTTTAACAAATCTGTTGAAGAAAAGCTTGGTAAAATTGATATTCTTGCTTCTAAAGTTGATAGTCTTGCTGCTGATGTTGATCTTTTAAAATCGAAAGTTATGCCTAATGAGAAAAAATATATTAAGTCATTTGCTACAGCAAACGCCATCCAAGTTCGAATTAATGAGAATATTAGATTGATGGCCGAATTGCGTGCTAGGTGGGAAAAAGAAGAAAATGCTAAAGATGATAATGTAGCTAAAGTTTGGACTATTACCACCACTAGTAATGCTAATGCTTCACATGTTGCTACACCTTCTACTATCAATGGTAAAATAATTGGTGTTTACAATGTTTCTACTCCTAATGCAAAGCTTGCAAAACTACCCGAAACTGCTAAAACTGGTGAAACTGCTTGTGATAAAACTGCTGAATTTTTTTCACATATTGGGGACAATGATCCCATTGCTTTAGATCATAATGGTTTAGATTTTGATGATTGTCACATCTCTGAAGTTATAAAGTTCTTACAAAAACTTGCTAAGAGTCCTAATGCTAGTGCTATAAATTTGGCCTTTACAAAACATATTACAAATGCTCTCATAAAAGCTAGAGAAGAGAAACTAAAACTTGAAACTTCTATTCCTAGGAAGTTAGAAGATGGTTGGGAGCCCATCATTAAGATGAAGGTCAGTGATTTTGATTGTAATGCTTTATGTGATCTTGGTGCAAGTATTTCCGTTATGCCTAGGAAAATCTATGATATGCTTGATTTGCCACCATTGAAAAATTGTTATTTGGATGTTAATATTGCTGATAATTCTACAAAGAAACCTTTGGGGAGGATTGATAATGTTCGCATTACGGTTAACAATAACCTTGTCCCCGTTGATTTTGTTGTCTTGGATATTGAATGCAATGCATCTTGTCCCATTATATTGGGAAGACCTTTTCTTCGAACTGTTGGTCCTATTATTGATATGAAGGAAGGTAATATTAAATATCAATTTACTCTCAAGAAAGGTATGGAACACTTCCCTAGAAATAGAATGAAGTTACCTTTTGATTCTATCATTAGAACAAATTATGATGTTGATGCTTCGTCTCTTGATAATACTTGATTCACACTTTCTGCGCCTAGCTGAAAGGCGTTAAAGAAAAGCGCTTATGGGAGACAACCCATGATTTTACTTCTGCACTTTTATTTTATATTTGAGTCTTGGAAGTTGTTACTACTGTAGCAACCTCTCCTTATCTTTATTTTATTGCATTGTTGTGCCAAGTAAATTCTTTGATAGTAAGTTTCATACTAGATTTGGATTACTGCGCATAAACAGATTTCTTGTTGTCACGAATTTGGGCAGTGTTCTCTGTAGGTAACTCAGAAAAATCTTCAAATTTACGTGAGTGATCCTCAGATATGTACGCAACATTCATTCAATTTTAGCATTTTCAGCTGAGCAAGTTTAGTACCCCAGAAAAATTCGTCTTTACAGACTGTTCTGTTTTGACAGATTCTGCCTTTTATTTTGCATTGCCTGTTTTGCTATGTTTGATGGATTTCTTTATTCTATTAACTTTTAGTAGCCTTGGGCAATGTCCAGAAGTGTTAAGAATGATTATGTCACCTCTGAACATGTGAATTTTTGATTATGCACTAACCCTCTAATGAGTTTGTTTTGAGTTTGGTGTGGAGGAAGTTTTCAAGGATCAAGAGAGGAGGATGATACAATATGATCAAGGAGAGTGAAAGCTCTAAGCTTGGAGATGCCCCCGTGGTTCATCCCTGCATATTTCAAGAAGACTCAAGCATCTAAGCTTGGGGATGCCCAAGGCATCCCCTTCTTCATCGACAAATTATCAGGTTCCTCTAGTGAAACTATATTTTTATTCCGTCACATCTTATATGCTTTACTTGGAGCGTCTTTATGTTCTTGTTTTTGTTTTGTTTGAATAAAATTGGATCCTAGCATTCATTGTGTGGGAGAGAGACACGCTCCGCTGTTGCATCTGAACACATATGTTCTTAGCTTTATTCTTAATGTTCATGGCGAAGGTTGAAACTGCTTCGTTAATTGTTATATGGTTGGAAACAAAAAATGCTACATGTGGTAATTGGTATAATGCCTTGAATAATTTGATACTTGGCAATTGTTGTGCTCATGTTTAAGCTCTTGCATCATATACTTTGCACCTATTAGTGAAGAAATACTGTAGAGCTTCTTGAAATTTGGTTTGCATGATTGGTCTCTCTAAAGTCTAGATATTTTCTAGTAAGGGTTTGAACAACAAGGAAGACAGTGTAGAGTCTTATAATGCTTGCAATATGTTCTTATGTGAGTTTTGCTGTACCGGTTCATACTTGTGTTTGCTTCAAACAACCTTGCTAGCCTAAGCCTTGTATTGAGAGGGAATACTTCTCATGCATCCAAAATCCTTGAGCCAAAAACTATGCCACTTGTGTCCACCATACCTACCTACTACATGGTATTTCTCTGCCATTCCAAAGTAAATTGCTTGAGTGCTACCTTTAAACAATTCAAAAGTTATTACCTTTTATTTGTGTTAATGTTTTATAGCTCATGAGGAAGTATGTGGTGTTTATCTTTCAATATTGTTGGGAAATGATGTCTACGCCCCCTCCTTTTCCTGTAGACAGTGTTGGGCCTCCAAGAGCAGAGGTTTGTAGAACAGCAGCAAGTTTTCCCTTAAGTGGATCACCCAAGGTTTATCAAACTCAGGGAGGAAGAGGTCAAAGATATCCCTCTCATGCAACCCTGCAACCACAAAGCAAGAAGTCTCTTGTGTCCCCAACACACCTAATAGGTGCACTAGTTCGGCGAAGAGATAGTGAAATACAGGTGGTATGAATATATATAAGCAGTAGCAACGGCACCAGAAAAGTGCTTTGCCCAGGACAGTAAACAAGCAGTAGTAACGCAGCAGTAGTAACGCAGTAAAACAGTAAACAAACGGAGATTCGATGCTTGGAAGCAAGGCCCAGGGATCCTGCTTTCACTAGTGGACACTCTCAACAATGATCACATAATAGGACTACTCTACACTCTTTTGTTGGATGATGAACACCGCTAACTGTGTAGGATTACACGAACCCTCAATGCCGGAGTTAACAAGCTCCACAATATTCAATGTTCATATTTAAATAACCTTAGAGTGTAAGATAGATCAACACAATTACACCAAGAACTAACATAGCATGCACACTGTCACCATCACACTATGTAGGAGGAATAGATCACATCAATACCATCATAGCAATAGTTAACTTCATAATCTACAAGAGATCATAATCATAGCCTACGCCAAGTACTAACACGGATGCACACACTGTCACCATTACACCGTGCAGGAGGAATAAAACTACTTTAATAACATCACTAGAGTAGCACATAGAATAGTAGTGATACAAAACTCATATGAATCTCAATCATGTAAAGCAGCTCATGAGATTATTGTATTGAGGTACATGGGAGAGAGATGAACCACATAGCTACAGCGGAGCCCTCAGCCTCGGGGGTGGATTACTCCCTCCTCATCATGGAGGCAGTGATGGCGGTGAAGATGGCGGTGAAGACGGCGGTGGAGATGGCTCCGGGGGCAATTCCCCATCCCGGCAGGGTGCCGGAACAGAGAGTTCTGTCCCCCGAATTGGAGTTTCGCGACGGTGGCGGCGCCCCTGGAGTCTTTCTGGAGTTTCGTCAATTGGTACTGCGTTTTTAGGTCGAAAGGGGTTTTATAGGCGAAGAGGCGGTGCAGGAGGGCTGGCAGGGTGGCCTCACCCTAGGCCGGCGCGGCCAGGGTCTGGCCCGCGCGGCCCTATGGTGTGGGGCCCCCCTGGCTCTCCTCCGACTCTCCTTCGGTGTTCTGGAGCCTTCCGGGAAAAATAGGAGGTTTGGCGTTGATTTCGTCCAATTCCGAGAATATTGCCCGAACAGCCTTTCTGGAACCAAAAACAGCAGAAAACAACAACTGGCCTTTCGGCATCTCGTCAATAGGTTAGTTCCGGAAAACGCATAATAATGACATAAAGTGTGAACAAAACATGTCGGTATTGTCATAAAACAAGCATGGAACATCAGAAATTATAGATACGTCGGAGACGTATCAGCATCCCCAAGCTTAGTTCCTACTCGTCCTCGAGTAGGTAAACGATAAAAGATAATTTCTGAGGTGACATGCTACTAACATAATCTTAATCATACTATTGTAAAGCATATGTAGTGAATGCAGCTATCAAAACAATGTATATGACATGGGTAAACAAGTGAATCATATAGCAAAGACTTTTCATGAATAGTACTTCAAGACAAGCATCAATAAGTCTTGCATAAGAGTTAACTCATAAAGCAATAATTCATAGTAGAAGCATTGAAGCAACACAAAGGAAGATGAAGTTTCAGCGGTTGCTTTCAACTTATAACATGTATATCTCATGGATATTGTCAACATAGAGTAATATAATAAGTGCAATATGCAAGTATGTAGGAATCAATGCACAGTTCACACAAGTGTTTGCTTCTTGAGGTGGAGAGAAATAGGTGAACTGACTCAACAATAAAAGTAGAAGAATGGTCCTTCAAAGAGGAAAGCATCGATTGCTATATTTGTGCTAGAGCTTTGATTTTGAAAACAAGAAACAATTTTGTCAACGGTAGTAATAAAGCATATGTATCATGTAAATTATATCTTACAAGTTGCAAGCCTCATGCATAGTATACTAATAGTGCCCGCACCTTGTCCTAATTAGCTTGGACTACCGGGATCATCGCAATGCACATGTTTTAACCAAGTATCACAAAGGGGTACCTCTATGCCGCCTGTACAAAGGTCTAAGGAGAAAGCTCGCATCGGATTTCTCGCGATTGATTATTCTCAACTTAGACATCCATACCGGGACAACATAGACAACAGATAATGGACTCCTCTTTTATGCATAAGCATGTAACAACAATTAATTTCTCATATGAGATTGAGGATATTGTCCAAAACTGAAACTTCCACCATGGATCATGGCTTTAGTTAGCGGCCCAATGTTATTCTCTAACAATATGCATGCTCTAACCATAAGGTGGTAGATCGCTCTTACTTCAGACAAGACGAACATGCATAGCAACTCACATGATATTCAACAAAGAGTAGTTGATGGCGTCCCCAATGAACATGGTTATCGCACAACGAGCAACTTAATAAGAGATAAAGTGCATAAGTACATATTCAATACCACAATAGTTTTTAAGCTATTTGTCCCATGAGCTATATATTGTAAAGGTGAAGAATGGAAATTTAAAGGTAGCACTCAAGCAATTTACTTTGGAATGGCGGAGAAATACCATGTAGTAGGTAGGTATGGTGGACACAAATGGCATAGTGGTTGGCTCAAGTATTTTGGATGCATGAGAAGTATTCCCTCTCGATACAAGGTTTAGGCTAGCAAGGCTATTTGAAACAAACACAAGTATGAAGCGGTGCAGCAAAACTCACATAAAAGACATATTGTAAACATTATAAGACTCTACACCGTCTTCCTTGTTGTTCAAACTCTTTACTAGAAATTATCTAGACCTTAGAGAGACCAATTATGCAAACCAAATTTTAGCAAGCTCTATGTATTTCTTCATTAATAGGTGCAAAGTATATGATGCAAGAGCTTAAACATGAGCACAACAATTGCCAAGTATCACATTATCCAAGACATTTTAGCAATTACTACATGTAGCATTTTCCAATTCCAACCATATAATAATTTAACGAAGAAGGAACTTCGCCATGAATACTATGAGTAGAGCCTAAGGACATATTTGTCCATATGCAACAGCGGAGCGTGTCTCTCTCCCACACAAAGAATGCTAGGATCCATTTTATTCAAACAAAACAAAAAACAAAAACAAACCGACGCTCCAAGCAAAGCACATAAGATGTGATGGAATAAAAATATAGTTTCAGGGGAGGAACCTGATAATGTTGTCGATGAAGAAGGGGATGCCTTGGGCATCCCCAAGCTTAGACGCTTGAGTATTCTTCATATATGCAGGGATGAACCACCGGGGCATCCCCAAGCTTAGAGATTTCACTCTTCTTGATTATAGTATATCATCCTCCTCTCTTGACCCTTGAAAACTTCCTCCACACCAAACTCAAAACAAACTCATTAGAGGGTTAGTGCATAATCAAAAATTCACATGTTCAGAGGTGACACAATCATTCTTAACACTTCTGGACATTGCCCAAAGCTACTGGAAGTCAATGGAACAAAGAAATCCATTCAACATAGCAAAAGAAGCAATGCGAAATAAAAGGCAGAATCTGTCAAAATAGAACAGTTCGTATTGACGAATTTTATTGAGGCACCAGACTTGCTCAAATGAAAATGCTCAAATTGAATGAAAGTTGCGTACATATCTGAGGATCACACACGTAAATTGTCATAATTTTCTGAGTTACCTACAGAGAATTTTGCCCAGATTCGTGACAGCAAAGAAATCTGTTTCTGTGCACTAATCCAAATCTAGTATGAACTTTACTATCAACGACTTTACTTGGCACAACAAAACACAAAACTAAGATAAGGAGAGGTTGCTACAGTAGTAAACAACTTCCAAGACACAAATATAAAACAAAGTACTGTAGCAAAATAACACATGGGTTATCTCCCAAGAAATTCTTTCTTTATAGCCATTAAGATGGGCTCAGCAGTTTTAATGATGCACTCGCAAGAAATAGTATTTGAAGCAAAAGAGAGCATCAAGAGGCAAATTCAAAACAAATTTAAGCCTAACATGCTTCCTATGAAAAGGAATCTTGTAAATAAACAAGTTCATGAAGAGCAAAGTAACAAGATTAGGAAGATAAAATAAGTGCAACTTCAAGATTTTAAGCACATAGAGAGGTGTTTTAGTAACATGAAAATTTCTACAACCATATTTTCCTCTCTCATAATAACTTTCAGTAGCAACATGAGCAAACTCAACAATATAACTATGACATAAAGCATTCTTATCATGAGTCTCATGCATAAAATTATTACTACTCCCAACATAAGCATAATCAATTTTATTAGTTGTAGCGGGAGCAAATTCAACAAAGTAGCTATCATTATATATAGGAGGCATATTGTAATCATAATCAAATTTATCCTCCATAACAGGCGGTAACAAAAGACCACTATCATTATAATCATCATAAATAGGAGGCAAAGTATCATCAAAGAAAATATCCTCCTCAATGCTTGGGGGACTAAAAAGATCATGCTCATCAAAACCAGCTTCCCCAAGCTTAGAATTTTCCATAGCATTAGCAACAATAGTGTTCAAAGCATTCATATTAATAACATTCCCATTAGCATGCATATAAAGTTCCATGGGTTTTTTAATTCTCTCTTCAAACACATCATGTCCTAATTCAAGATAAAGTTCATAAAGATCTCTCATATTTTTGTTGTTTTCCATTATGCCTAACTAGTGTAAAACAAGAAACAAAAAGATGCAATTGCAGGATCTAAAGGAAATAGCTTCGAGCACAAACACAATGGCGCCAGAAAAGTACTGTTACCTGGAACCGAAGTATGAGTGCCTTTTACCTTTCCTCCCCGGCAACGGCGCCAGAAAATGGCTTGCTGTCCACAACTGGCGCGTTGTTGACGAGGGAGGAAATGGTGCAGCTTTCCTTCGTTCCCCGGCAACGGCGCCAGAAAATAGCTTGATGTCTACGCCCCCTCCTTTTCCTGTAGACAGTGTTGGGCCTCCAAGAGCAGAGGTTTGTAGAACAGCAGCAAGTTTTCCCTTAAGTGGATCACCAAAGGTTTATCAAACTCAGGGAGGAAGAGGTCAAAGATATCCCTCTCATGCAACCCTGCAACCACAAAGCAAGAAGTCTCTTGTGTCCCCAACACACCTAATAGGTGCACTAGTTCGGCGAAGAGATAGTGAAATACAGGTGGTATGAATATATATAAGCAGTAGCAACGACACCAGAAAAGTGCTTTGCCCAGGACAGTAAACAAGCAGTAGTAACACAGCAGTAGTAACGCAGTAAAACAGTAAACAAACGGAGATTCGATGCTTGGAAGCAAGGCCCAGGGATCCTGCTTTCACTAGTGGACACTCTCAACAATGATCACATAATAGGACTACTCTACACTCTTTTGTTGGATGATGAACACCGCTAACTGTGTAGGATTACACGAACCCTCAATGCCGGAGTTAACAAGCTCCACAATATTCAATGTTCATATTTAAATAACCTTAGAGTGTAAGATAGATCAACACAATTACACCAAGAACTAACATAGCATGCACACTGTCACCATCACACTATGTAGGAGGAATAGATCACATCAATACCATCATAGCAATAGTTAACTTCATAATCTACAAGAGATCATAATCATAGCCTACGCCAAGTACTAACACGGATGCACACACTGTCACCATTACACCGTGCAGGAGGAATAAAACTACTTTAATAACATCACTAGAGTAGCACATAGAATAGTAGTGATACAAAACTCATATGAATCTCAATCATGTAAAGAAGCTCATGAGATTATTGTATTGAGGTACATGGGAGAGAGATGAACCACATAGCTACAGCGGAGCCCTCAGCCTCGGGGGTGGATTACTCCCTCCTCATCATGGAGGCAGTGATGGCGGTGAAGATGGCGGTGAAGACGGCGGTGGAGATGGCTCCGGGGGCAATTCCCCGTCCCGACAGGGTGCCGGAACAGAGAGTTCTGTCCCCCGAATTGGAGTTTCGCGACGGTGGCGGCGCCCCTGGAGTCTTTCTGGAGTTTCCTCAATTGGTACTGCGTTTTTAGGTCGAAAGGGGTTTTATAGGCGAAGAGGCGGCGCAGGAGGGCTGGCAGGGTGGCCTCACCCTAGGCCGGCGCGGCCAGGGTCTGGCCCGCACGGCCCTATGGTGTGGGGCCCCCTGGCTCTCTTCCGACTCTCCTTCGGTGTTCTGGAGCCTTCCGGGAAAAATAGGAGGTTTGGCGTTGATTTCGTCCAATTCCGAGAATATTGCCCGAACAGCCTTTCTGGAACCAAAAACAGCAGAAAACAACAACTGGCCTTTCGGCATCTCGTCAATAGGTTAGTTCCGGAAAACGCATAATACTGACATAAAGTGTGAACAAAACATGTCGGTATTGTCATAAAACAAGCATGGAACATCAGAAATTATAGATACGTCGGAGACGTATCAGGAAACTTTCACCAATGGACTAGTGGCTTGATCCGCTTATCCAATAATTTTGCAAAATGAGCTTGCAATGGGGTTCCCAGCCCCAATTAATTAACTTTCATAATTTTACAAATAGACACTCCTCCATGGTATGTTATTGTTGGACGGCACCCGAGGATTCGGTTAGCCATGGCTTGAGAAAGCAAAGGTGGGGAGGATTGTCATCTAAATAAAACTAAAATAAAAAGACACTCCTTCATGGTATGAGATTGTTGGTAGGCACCCGAGGATTCGGTTAGCCATGGTTTGTGAAAGCAAGGGTTGGAAGGAGTGTCACCGAAAAATAAAAAATTTCATGGGAGCCGCTCTTTGAAAGTATGTCTGGCAAGGGGGTTAGAGTGCCCATTACCATTCGTTGACAACAACAAACACCTCTCAAAACTTTACTTTTATGCTCTCTCTATGTTTTCAAAATAAAAGCTCTAGCACAAAAATAGCAATCCATGCTTCCCTCTGCGAAGGGCCATTCTTCTACTTTTATGTTGAGTCAGTTTACCCATTTCCTTCCATCTTAGAAGCAAACACTTGTGTTAACTATGCATTGATTCTTACATACTTGCATATTTGCATTCATCATATTACTTTATTTTGACAACTCTCCATGAGATATACATGTTACAAGTTGAAAGCAATCGCTGAAACTTATATCTTCCTTTGTGTTGCTTCAATGCCTTTACTAAGAATTTATTGCTTTATGAGTTAACTCTTATGCAAGTCTTGTTGATGCTTGTCTTGAAAGTACTATTCATGAAAAGTCTTTCTATATGATTCAGTTGTTTAATCATTGTATTTACCATTGCTTCGAATCACTTCATTCATTACATATGCTTACAATAGTATGATCAAGATTATGATAGCATGTCACTTAAGAAACTATCTTTGTTATCGTTTACCTACTCGAGGACGAGCAGGAACTAAGCTTGGGGATGCTTGATACGTCTCAAACGTATCTATAATTTCTTATGTTCCATGCTACTTTATTGATGATACTCACATGTTTTATACACACTTTTTATCATATTTATGCATTTTCCGGCACTAACCTATTGACAAGATGCCGAAGAGCCAGTTGCTGTTTTCTGCTGTTTTTGGTTTCAGAAATCCTAGTAAGGAAATATTCTAGGAATTGGACGAAATCAATGCCCAGGGTCTTATTTTTCCACGAAGCTTCCAGAAGATCGGAGGAGATACGAAGTGGGGCCACGAGGCGTCGACACAACAGGGCGGCGCGGCCAGGGCTGGGGCCGCGCGGCCCTGGCGTGTGGGGCCCTCGTGACGCCCCTGACCTACCCTTCCGCCTATAAGAAGCCTTCGTCGAGAAAACCCCAGTACCGAGAGCCACGATACGGAAAACCTTCCAGAGATGCCGCCGCCGCCAATCCCATCTCGGGGGATTCAGGAGATCGCCTCCGGCACCCTGCCGGAGAGGGGAATCATCTCCCGGAGGACTCTTCATCGCCATGATCGCCTCCGGATCGATGTGTGAGTAGTTCACCCCTGGACTATGGGTCCATGGCAGTAGCTAGATGGTCGTCTTTTCCTCATTGTGCTATCATTGTTGGATCTTGTGAGCTGCCTAACATGATCAAGATCATCTATCTGTAATGCTACTTGTTGCGTTTGTTGGGATCCGATGAATATGGAATACTATGTTATGTTGATTATCAATCTATCATCTATGTGTTGTTTATGATGTTGCATGCTCTCTGTTGCTAGTAGAGGCTCTGGCCAAGTCGTTACTTGTAACTCCAAGAGGGAGTATTTATGCTCGATAGTGGGTTCATGCATCCATTTACAGTGAAAGAAAATTCTAAGGTTGTGGATGTGCTGTTGCCACTAGGGATAAAACATCAATGCTTTGTCTAAGGATATTTGTGTTGATTACATTACGCACCATACTTAATGCAATTGTCTGTTGTTTGCAACTTAATACTGGAAGGGGCGGGGACGCTAACCTGAAGGTGGACTTTTTAGGCATAGATGCATGCTGGATAGCGGTCTATGTACTGTGTCGTAATGCCCAATTAAATCTCACACTACTCATCATAATATGTATGTGCATTGTCATGCCATCTTTATTTGTCAATTGCCCAACTGTAATTTGTTCACCCAACATGCTTATTCTTATCGGAGAGACACCACTAGTGAACTGTGGACCCTGGTGTTGGAGATATGCCCAAGAGGCAATAATAAAAGTGGTTATTATATATCTTTATGTTTATGATAAATGTTTATATACCATGCTATAATTGTATTAACCGAAACATTGATACATGTGTGATATGTAAACAACAAAGAGTCCCTAGTATGCCTCTTAACTAGCTTGTTGATTAATGGATGATTAGTTTCATAATCATGAACATTGGATGTTATTAATAACAAGGTTATATCATTGTATGAATGATGTAATGGACACACCCAATTAAGCATAGCATAAGATCACGTCATTAAGTTATTTGCTATAAGCTTTCGATACATAGTTACCTAGTCCTTATGACCATGAGATCATGTAAATCACTTATACTGGAAAAGGTACTTTGATTGCATCAAACGCCACTGCATAAATGGGTGGTTATAGAGGTGGGATTAAGTATCCGGAAAATATGAGTTGAGGCATATGGATCAACAGTGGCATTTGTCCATCCCGATGATGGATAGATATACTCTGGGCCCTCTCGGTGGAATGTCGTCTAATGTCTTGCAAGCATATGAATAAGTTCATAAGAGACCACATACCACAGTACGAGTAAAGAGTACTTGTTAGGAGACGAGGTTGAACAAGGTATAAAGTGATACCGATGATCAAACCTCGGACAAGTAAATATCGCATGACAAAGGGAATTGGTATCGTATGTGAATGGTTCATTCGATCACTAAAGTCATCGTTGAATATGTGGGAGCCATTATGGATCTCCAGATCCCGCTATTGGTTATTGGGCGGAGAGAGTTCTCACCCATGTCCACATAGTTCGCTAACCGTAGGGTGACACACTTAAGGTTTGATGTTGAAATGGTAGAACTTGAATATGGAATGGAGTTCGAAGTATTGTTCGAAGTCTCGGATGGGATCCCGGACATCACGAGGAGTTCCGGAATGGTCCGGAGAATAAGATTCATATATAGGAAGTCATTTTATAAGTTTGAAAATGATCCGGTGATTTTACGGAAGGTTCTAGAAATGTCCGGAAGGAATCACTAAGGAAGGAGGAGTCCCGGAGGGACTCCACCTCCCCATGGTCGGCCAACCCTAGAGGGTGGAGTCCAAGGTGGACTCCACCAAGGGGGCCGGCCACCCCCCCCACATGGAAGGGGGGAATCCCACCTCAAGTGGGAGTCCCACCTTGGGTAGGTTTCCCTACTACATGGAAGGTTCTTGTGTTGGGGTCTTATTCGAAGACTTGTAGTCCAACACTTGGGGATCCACCTATATAATGAGGGGCATAGGGGAGGGGGCCGGCCACCACAACCACCCCACCTTGTGTCAACACCCGGATTTTTAAGTCCGAACGCCTATTATGTCATACATCGCAATCCCAGGAATATTGTTGTTGCGAGGCATAATAGTTAAGTATCACAGTCATCATTCATTACAAACCATAAGTCTTACAAATTGGGATCACATGATCCATATTACACGAATAGTTGATCTATTGATCAACGAACAAACACAAGTTCATAGTTCAACATAGCGGAAGCGTAAGATACAAGGACTCTCTAGTCCACAGGCCAACGCTTGACGTCGGAAGGCGCTTAGTTGTCGTAGGCGTCCTGCTGGTCATCTCCTTGGTCATCTTCATACTCTGGCCATTTGAATAGCCAGGGACAAAGCCGTGAGTACGTTGAGTACTCGCAAACTAATACTAATGTAAGTGCTAGACATTCTAGTATGGTTTGCTAAGCTCTAGTTTATTTGCATAAAGCTAGTTTTAGTTCACAAAGTTTGAGAAAAAGCTTATTCAAGTGCTAACTAACTCAAGTGGGAACATTAGTGTCATTCCCACCATTCAAGTGGTGATTTCAATTCCATTCACCACAAGTCATTTCACCATCACCCTTTTCAACATCATTTTCAAAGATATGACATCGGAAACTATATGGCCTTTCCAACCGTCCGTAACCGTGGACGCGGCTATTCGAATAGGTTTACACTCTGCAGAGGTTGCACACTTGTGCCACAACATTTGATTTCATCCGTCGGGATTTCCCCGAATCATCGTAACACAGTACGCGGATCATCAACCATAACCTTTCACTTACGAATCCTAGCATGAGCACCTCTCCCCATGAGCTTGGCCTCCCAGTGAAGACCAACTGTCAACCTGGGAACTGCACAGGGCTTGGGCCGGACATTCACCTCATTTCACATCATATCATATCATTTCTTTTGTGGTAGAGGCAGCTTTCGGCGTAACCCCGATGACGCTTGTTTAGAGGGAACCCATACTAAGACGCATAAACTTCCAGTTAAGCCCTACCCATAATCAGGTATTGTGGGGGTACTTAATAATTGGAAAGGTATCGCATTCAAACCAACATCATTGTTTTATCAAAAATCACCATCTTCTCTTGTTCACATTCACCTTCAAAATCATTCAATGGAATGCATCTTCATTCCAAGGTTTCAAAAATCCTTCAAATTCACATTGTTCCCATCTAGAGTAGTCAAGTTTTAATTCATTAGCACTAGCTCTAATTCATGAGGGGTGCTAACTTGCTTTGCTTGGAGAAGACTAACTCACTACTCTAGTAACCAACTTGTACTTTGACCAAAGTTAACTATAAAAGTAACTCATTTAGAAAACCAGTAAAAACTTGTAAAGTAAAATTTGGGATAGGCTTATGTAAGATAAGATAAGAATCATGGTGCCTTGCCCCAAGGGGGCTTTGCACTTTGCAAGAATATTAGCTTGCATTGGTAGTAGCTTGCCTTGGTAGTTCTCAAACTGTTCCTCCTCCTCCTCTTGGTAGCAACCTTCTTCTTCGGCGTACTCTCCGGTGCTACCGTCTAAATTTGAATACGAGTATAATTACTCACTAATTCAATGGCTATTCCATACATCACATATAACACACAAACTATTCTATGCACACAAAATAATCTACTTAGGTGCATGGGTTGTGGGGGTTAAATAGAATTCACTTCTTTGCATTTCATATGTAAATGATAGTTTCCATAGTGTTCTTGAGAAATAATTTCCTCTCATTGAAATCTTCTTAAGATTTAATTTCTCAAACAATCATGTATGAACTCATATTGACCTAAGTCAAATGTTCATCATCATCATTTGTGAAAAGGATTTAAATGAGGTAGATCACCTCATACTATTTAAATACCCCTACATTTGATTTAAATCTCAAGTAATTCATATAAGAGAGTTTGGGACCAGGGGTCCAAACATCCCATGAATTCATGTGAGACAAGTTTAAATGAAGTGTAGGACTCCACATAATTTACTTTAATAGTTTTGGACAATATCAACTAGTTAAACTAGTCAAATGATCCATTCATTAAACCATGGCATGATCATACAAAGTGACCACACCATTTTATTGCATAAACCATTAGTGTAAGTCAAATGTGAGCTATTAGAGTTGGAATTAACTTAATATCTATTTTGGTTGATTTTTAAGAATTATTTGAATAGGGAAAAGTCCCTGTCTTGTTATTTTTATCACATTTATTCTACAAAGAATCTGACCATGGGGCCAGTGGCATTGGCTAGATATTTTCATTAGCTTTCCAACAACATAAAGTTCACTAAATTTGGTTTAGCCAATTTGAAACTATTCAATTTCAAAGTTTGGGCAGTATTCAAATTCATTTGCAATTTATTAAACCTAGTTTGAATTAAAAAGGCCGGCGGGAAACCAACGTGGGCCGAAACGGTTTGAAAAAGGGAAAACGGCCCAGCAACGCATCCAGTGCGCGCGGGCCTGCTGACAGGGTGGGGACCACCCGTCAGTCTCTTTTAAAACCCGAATCGGTAAGTTTCAACGTGGGACGTAGGATTAGAATCAGATCGGACGGCGCTGGTGCGTCGTCTTCTCCGGCGAGAGGCAGAGAGGTTGGCGGCGAGGGTAGGGGGTCGGAGAGCTTACGGCGGCTCCAGCTAGGGTTGGCAATGTGCTCGGGGAAGGTGTGAACGACGGCGAAGCAGCTGGTAGCAGTGGCGGAGCTCGAGGTGGCCTGGATCAATGGCGATTGCTCCAGGGCTTCCGCGGCTCCGATCTTGCAATTGGCCTTGCTCCGGCGACGATCGAGGTGGCTAACGGTGCTAGGCGAAGTGGTGAAGGGTGGGGAGTGAGGTGGTGTGCTCAGTTGCTTCCAGGGAACGCTCTATTTATAGGATTGAGCAAGGGTTGCGGGGCAGGGTGGTGGTCGACATGCTCGCGGCGTCTCCGGCGAGCTAGCGAGCTAGGCGAGGGTACGGCAGTGTTCTACGGTTCCTGGCGAAGCGAACGGTGGCGACAGCTTGGTCGGGCGGCGTCTGGTTTGGTCGCATTGCTTCCACGACGGCCGCGGCGTTTACGGGAATAGGTCGTCGTCTCCGGCGCCGGCGGTCACGGGTTGGTGCTGGGCGCGTGTCTGGCGTGGCTGAGGTGTCACGGCGGTGCTCAACCTGTCGAGGGAGGGACCAGGGCGTGCTCGAGGTGGTGGCGCGGCGCGTGTCCAGGGCGCGTCCGTGGCGCGCATGGTCGCGACGCGAGCGGCATCCAGGGCGATTTTGGGCGCGTGTCGTCCGGGCGTTGTCGAGCTCCTCCTCGACCAGGGCGGTGCTAGGTGGCGCTAGGGTAGCACGGTGGCGAGCAACGGCAGGGTGGCCAAGGTTGGGAAGCAAGGGGAAGAGAGGGGGTGCGGCATGGATGGCATGGGCCGGCATGGCCATGCCATGCAAGCTAGGCTTGCCCTCCTTAGGTTTACTATGCTGGTGTTAGTGAGAGAGGGAACCAGGGGACCAATTGGTGTAGGTTGGGGTAGGTTAGTTAGAGTAGAATCACTATTTCAAATAGTGTGTAATAGTGTCATATTTGGAAAATGTGGAAAAGGTCCAAATTTGAATTTATTCAAAAGGTGAAAGTTTTTGAAATGTGAGTGTTGCTAATAGTTGTAATTGACCAGAGGTGATTTGAGGTGGTGGTGGAAAAATTATAATTCAAAGATTGGCCAAAATGGCTAAGTGGAGATTGTTGCACTTGTTAAAATGTTGCAACTTTGGATGAGCATAGTTATTGATCAAGAAAGAATTTGGCATGGTGATCTTTACAAAAAGTGTTCACCTTGATGTTGTCTTGGATGAGGTGCAAAGAGTTAGCAAGGTTTAGTTTGAGAAATTTGAATTGCAGGGGCTCAAAGTGGTGATCAGACTAAAAATTTCAGTTTTGACCATTATCATATGTGAGTGGGAATTGTGTTTGAATTTCATTTGAATTGTGAAACTTTGGTTCCAAAAGTTGTAATAAGTGTTTAATAACATTATTCAACTAATGGTGAAGACCAAATAGGTCTAGGGTCAAAATTTATAAAAATGCCATAGGGCATATGTGAGGGTTTTTAGGGTTTTGCATTTTATGGATTTTCATCCTCTTTGTTTTATTTGGTTGGTGATCTTCATATGATCACACTAGGGTTTTAGAGTATAGCAAATACAAGTAAAAGCAATCATCATGGCATATCACTCAAATGCACAAGTCCTATGCATGGTACTATATGCAAATAGAAAAGTTTTTTTGTTGGTTTGAAAATTTGCTTTCTGGAATTCTCTAACTTTCTTTTTATTGAAATTTGGGGTGTTACAAACCCTTCCCCCTTACAAAAGATCTCGTCCCGAGATCGAAAAGAAAGTTAGGTACTAAAGAGATCTGGGTATTCCTTCTTCATGAAGTCTTCGCGTTCCCAGGTGGCTTCATCCTCGGTATGATTGCTCCATTGGATCTTCAGAAACTTGATGCTTCGGGTGCGGGTGGTTCGGTAGGCTTCTTCCAGTATGCGAATCGGCACTTCGCGGTAAGTCAGATCCTTGTTGATATCTACCGATCGGTGATCGATGTTCTTGAACACTTCGGTCTTCTCAGGGACTTCAAGGCACTTCCGGAGAAGTGAGATGTGAAACACGTCGTGCACAGCCGACATTTCTTCAGGCAACTCCAGTTGATAAGATACTACACCTCGACGGCTAAGGACTTGGAAAGGTCTGACATAGCGGGGTGCAAGCTTTCCTTTCAGTTGGAACCTTTGCATTCCTTTCAAGGGGGATACTTTGAGATAGACGAAGTCTCCGATCTCAAAGGTCATCTCCCGACGTCTCTTGTCGGCGTAGCTCTTCTGTCTGGATTGCGCAGTCTTGAGGTACTCGCGGATCTTGTGGACTTTCTCTTCGGCTTCTCGAAGAACATCTGGGCCGAAAACTTGGCTTTCTCCGACTTCTGACCAGTTCAGGGGGGTACGGCACTTCCTTCCGTACAAGGCTTCAAATGGGGCCATTTGTAGGCTGGCTTGGTAACTATTGTTGTAAGAGAATTCTGCGTAAGGTAGGCAGTCTTCCCACTTGGATCCGTATTCCAGTACGCATGCTCTAAGCATGTCTTCCAGTATCTGGTTTACTCTCTCAGTCTGTCCGTCGGTCTGAGGGTGATAGGCGGTGCTGAAATTTAGGCGGGTGCCTAGTCCTTCATGCACTTTCTGCCAGAACCTTGAGGTGAACTGTGATCCTCTATCTGACACTATCGATTTGGGGGTTCCGTGCAGGGCGACTATTCTGGAGATGTAAAGTTCAGCTAACTTTGGGCCTTGATAGGTGGTTTTGACGGCGATGAAATGGGCGACTTTGGTCAATCTATCGACAACTACCCATATTGAATCATTGCCTTTGCTGGATTTGGGCAGTCCGGTGATAAAGTCCATTCCTACGGAGTCCCATTTCCATTCTGGAATCTGGAGGGGTTGTAACAGTCCGGCGGGTCGTTGATGTTCTGCCTTAACTCTGTGACAGATGTCACACTTAGCGATATAGCTACCGATCTCTCTCTTCATTCCGTGCCACCAAAATTGTTCTTTCAGGTCCTGGTACATCTTGGTACCTCCGGGGTGGATTGAATAAAGGGTGTCATGGGCTTCTTGCAGAATGACTTGTTTTAAGTTAGAGTCCGATGGTACGCAGAGACGTTCTTTGTACCACAGCACTCCGGCTTCGTCTATGGTGAATCCGGGGGCTTTTCCTGCGGCTATCTGTTTCTTGATTCCGTCAATGCTAGCATTGTCCTTCTGGGCTTCCTTGATCTGACCAACCAAGGTGGGTTGCAGTTCTATGCTGGCTAGGAATCCTTCACTAACAAGTTCAAGTCTGAACTGTTCAAACTCTTGGTGCAAGCTGGGCTGTTCGGTTGCGAGCATGGAGTTCAGCGGCAGCGATCGACTCAAAGCATCCGCTACCACATTGGCCTTGCCGGGGTGGTAGTGAATCTCCATGTCGTAATCCTTGATCAATTCGATCCATCGGCGTTGTCTCATGTTTAGCTCCTTCTGGGTGAATATGTATTTGAGGCTTTTGTGGTCGGAGTAGATCTCGCATCGATTACCCATGAGGTAATGACGCCAAACTTTCAGGGCTAAGACCACGGCTGCAAGCTCGAGGTCGTGGGTTGGGTAATTCTGTTCATGTTGCTTGAGTTGTCTTGAAAGGTAGGACACAACCTTGCCTTCTTGCATAAGCACGCATCCAAGTCCAGTCTTGGAGGTGTCGCAATATACATCAAAGGGCTTTGCGATATCTGGCATGATCAGGATTGGGGCTGTTGTCAGTCTACTCTTGAGCTGTTGAAAGCTCTCTTCGCACTTGTCGGTCCACTCAAACTTTCTGTCCTTTTTCAGCAGTTGGGTCATTGGTCGAGCGATGCTCGAAAAACCTTCTACAAATCTGCGGTAGTATCCGGCTAATCCAAGAAAAGCGCGGACCTCGGTTTGTGTGGTTGGGGCTTTCCATTCCATAACAGTTTTGATTTTGGCAGGATCTACGGCAATTCCTCCTGCAGACAAGATATGTCCCAGGAATCCAACTTCTTCCAGCCAAAAATCGCACTTGCTAAACTTGGCATACAACTTGTGCTGTCTAAGGGTTTCTAGAACAATCTCCAAATGCTGTTCATGTTCCTCTTCGGATTTGGAGTAGACGAGGATGTCGTCGATGAACACAATGACAAACTTGTCCAAAAAGTTCATGAAGATCTTATTCATGAGATTCATGAAATAAGCGGGGGCATTGGTCAGTCCAAACGACATGATGTTGTACTCATACAACCCATATCTGGTGGTAAAGGCAGTTTTTGGGATGTCGGTGGCTCGGATCTTCAGTTGGTGGTATCCAGTTCTAAGATCAATCTTGGAGAAAACTTGGGATCCGGTGAGTTGGTCGAACAAGTCTTCTATCTTGGGTAAGGGGTATTTGTTTTTGATGGTGACATCGTTAAGCTTACGATAGTCCGTGCATAAACGATTTGCACCATCTTTCTTGTCGACAAACAAGACGGGGGATCTCCAGGGGGATGCACTTGGTCTAATCAAACCTTTGGCTAACATGTCATCTATTTGCTTCTTCAGTTCCACAAGCTCGGTTGCGTTCATGCTGTAGGCTCTCTGGGCGATGGGTCCAGTTCCGCGGATTAACTCGATGATAAACTCGATATCCCGATCCGGGGGCATACCGGGTAGATCATCCGGAAACACATCAGGGTAGCGACACACGACCCTGATTTGATCCAGAGTTGGCTTGGATACACTTTGGTTGCAGGTGAATTTTCTGGGTAGTTTTTCAGAGACATGCTCAACTACGATACCGGTGCTGCTAGTCATGGTTATGGCTTTCTTGGCACAGTCTATCAATCCATTGTGCTTGGACATCCAGTCCATTCCTAGGACAACTTCCAAACCTTTGGTTCCAAGTATGATTAGATTTGCAAAGAAATCTACATCATGGATTTTGATTGGTACATTTTTGCAAAATTTTCTGGCTTTGGTGGTTGATCCGGGGATTTGAACTATCATAACATGCTTCAAACTGAGGGGTTGAATTTTACTTGTTGATGCAAAGTCTTCGGTGACAAAGGAATGAGATGCTCCAGAATCAAACAACACTCTAGCAGGGATGTGGTTGACAGAAAACATACCCAGCACAACATCTGGTGCTTCCTGGGCTTCTTCGGCGTTCATGTGGTAGAGGCGGCCGTTGCGGTTGTTGGGGTTGTTGGGGGCGAACTTCTTGCCGGTGGAGACACGGCGTTGCTGCTGAGCAGGTGCAGCGGTGTTGCCGGCGAGCTTGGCAAGATGCTTGGGACACTCGTTGGAGTAGTGCCCCACTACACCACACTCATAACAAGTGATAGTGCTCTTGTCCTGCTTGTTCGCAACGGGAACGGCATTGCTTCCGGTTCTGGGAGTGGTGTTGGTGTTGGTGTTGTTGTTGTTAGGGGCTCGGGGTGGAGCGCGGTTGTAGTTGTTGTTGTTGTAGTTGTTGTTGTAGCCTCCTGGCTTGGAGTTTCCTCCACTCCGGTTCTGATAACCGGGGCGAGAGTTCTGTATCTGGGGTTTGTTGTTTCTCGGAGTGAATCCTCCGCTTGAGCTAGAGCGAAACTTTTGGGGGTGGCTTGATCCACTCTGATTGGCCATGCGGCGCTTGCGGTTCTCATTGGCTTGGTTCAACTTGCCCTCCATCTGGATGGCGGAGTCAACAAGGGCTTCGAGGTCGGCGAAGGGGATGTTGACGAGGACAGTCTGCATCTCATCATGCAGTCCGTTCAGGAATCTCTCCTTCCTCTTTTCAACGGTGTCGGTCTCATCAGGGGCATACCTCGACAAAGTGAGAAACTTGTCGCGGTATTCAACCACTGTCATGCGACCTTGTTTCAGCTCACGGAATTCATCCCTCATCTTCTTGATAAGACCCGGGGGTACATGGTACTTGCTGAACTTGAGTTTGAAATCCTCCCAAGTCATGAATTGACCTCCGTTCATGGTACGGGTGCTTGTCCACCAAGCGCGGGCTGGTCCGGCGAGATAGTGAGTGGCGAACAGAACTTTCTCGTTGGCTTCTACTCCGGCTACCTCAAGATTGTTCTCCATAGTCTGGAGCCAATAGTCGGCGTCGAGGGGCTCCTTGGTCTTGCTAAACACCGGAGGGTTGGTGTTTTGGAAGTTCTTGAGCTTGGATCCGGGGTGGTCATGATTTCCATGGCCTTGGTTGGCGATGTTCTGCAAGGCGATGAGGTTGGCTTGGCGTTCGGCTCTTTTGGTTTCCCGGTCTGCAAGCATGGTTTGCAGCAGTTGCAGCATCGCGTCGTTGGTGCGATTCGGAGGGGCCATCTGAAGATGTAGAAGATTATGAGATAAGAGGGAACATTCTAGGGTTCATTTTGGTTAAGTTTGAAAAACATTTGAAAACTTGTAATCTTTTCATGACAAACATAACATTCATTCATTCATGCAACACATAGTACAAACTACACACATACTCCAATGGTTTTAAGAACCATTCTCATACAAGGGACGGGATACAACTCACACCTACTATAAGTGAACTAGTGCAACTACTCCTCATCATCGACATCGATCGGGACGTAGTCATCGGGTCCTGCCACCAGAAACTCGTAGTCCTCCTCCTCGGTGTTCTCGTCCTCCTCAAAGTCGTTGTCGTCGCTCAGGAAGGCGTCTCCTCCCTGAATGTCGATGCCTCCATCGTCATCCTCCAGCTGACGAATCTGATCCTCCTGGGCCTTGACAGTGGCCTCAAGTGACGCGATCCGGGCGCGAAGGCGACGAATCGTAGCGTCCTTCTTGGCACGCTGCTGGCGAAGGCTCTTGCGGTCGTTGTTGAGTAGCTTGATCGCCTCACCCTGCTCGGTGATGTGAGCATGGGTCTGGTTCGCGTAAGCGCGAGTGGCGTCGAGGTCCCTCTGAGTCTGGTAGAGCATGAAGTCCAGGTGCTCAGCATGGTGCCTCAACTCCGGGTGCGGCTGTAGCTCCATGGGCACTCCCGCGGCATCACGCCTCACAAGGTGGGCGTAGCGAGAGGCGAGGATGCTCACCACGTTCTGTCCACAGAGGCGCGCAAGTGCCTCCTGAAGACCACGTGCGAGTCCGTCGAGCCAGTTGCTCTCGCGGAAGGAGAAGAGGATCCTCTCCGAGGTGGGAGGCTCCATCTTGCCCCTCAAGTCGGCACTGATCACCCACTGCAACTCTCCTCCGGGCGTGTCGTCCAGCTGAACCCCGTGAAACTCGGGGTGTGGGCGCCCAAGGAAGTCAGAGAGGGCGTTGAGGGCGTGCTCGAAGATCAAGCTTCCTCCGTTCCCAAGCTGGTAAAACTTGGTGTTGATGGGTTCATTCGGCTCCATCTGAAAGAGAATTGGATGAGTAAGTTAGAGAGTGCAAAGTGTGGCAAATTTTTAAGTTGATTCAAATAAGATAGAACATGATCCATCCAAATTTTGGGCAAAGTCTCAAAGACAAGAGTGTAGTAAATTTTCACAAATATTTTCTTTTATTTGATTTCAAAGTTAAGTTTTTCAGAACGCCCATTCTAACTAAGGTCTTCTAAGGCCAAACAATGGCTCTGATACCAACTTGTCAACACCCGGATTTTTAAGTCCGAATGCCTATTATGTCATACATCGCAATCCCAGGAATATTGTTGTTGCGAGGCATAATAGTTAAGTATCACAGTCATCATTCATTACAAACCATAAGTCTTACAAATTGGGATCACATGATCCATATTACACGAATAGTTGATCTATTGATCAACGAACAAACACAAGTTCATAGTTCAACATAGCGGAAGCGTAAGATACAAGGACTCTCTAGTCCACAGGCCAACGCTTGACGTCGGAAGGCGCTTAGTTGTCGTAGGCGTCCTGCTGGTCATCTCCTTGGTCATCTTCATACTCTGGCCATTTGAATAGCCAGGGACAAAGCCGTGAGTACGTTGAGTACTCGCAAACTAATACAAATGTAAGTGCTAGACATTCTAGTATGGTTTGCTAAGCTCTAGTTTATTTGCATAAAGCTAGTTTTAGTTCACAAAGTTTGAGAAAAAGCTTATTCAAGTGCTAACTAACTCAAGTGGGAACATTAGTGTCATTCCCACCATTCAAGTGGTGATTTCAATTCCATTCACCACAAGTCATTTCACCATCACCCTTTTCAACATCATTTTCAAAGATATGACATCGGAAACTGTATGGCCTTTCCAACCGTCAAAGTATGCAGTGGACGCGGCTATTCGAATAGGTTTACACTCTGCAGAGGTTGCACACTTGTGCCACAACATTTGATTTCATCCGTCGGGATTTCCCCGAATCATCGTAACACAGTACGCGGATCATCAACCATAACCTTTCACTTACGAATCCTAGCATGAGCACCTCTCCCCATGAGCTTGGCCTCCCAGTGAAGACCAACTGTCAACCTGGGAACTGCACAGGGCTTGGGCCGGACATTCACCTCATTTCGCATCATATCATATCATTTCTTTTGTGGTAGAGGCAGCTTTCGGCGTAACCCCGATGACGCTTGTTTAGAGGGAACCCATACTAAGACGCATAAACTTCTAGTTAAGCCCTACCCATAATCAGGTATTGTGGGGGTACTTAATAATTGGAAAGGTATCGCATTCAAACCAACATCATTGTTTTATCAAAAATCACCATCTTCTCTTGTTCACATTCACCTTCAAAATCATTCAATGGAATGCATCTTCATTCCAAGGTTTCAAAAATCCTTCAAATTCACATTGTTCCCATCTAGAGTAGTCAAGTTTTAATTCATTAGCACTAGCTCTAATTCATGAGGGGTGCTAACTTGCTTTGCTTGGAGAAGACTAACTCACTACTCTAGTAACCAACTTGTACTTTGACCAAAGTTAACTATAAAAGTAACTCATTTAGAAAACCAGTAAAAACTTGTAAAGTAAAATTTGGGATAGGCTTATGTAAGATAAGATAAGAATCATGGTGCCTTGCCCCAAGGGGGCTTTGCACTTTGCAAGAATATTAGCTTGCATTGGTAGTAGCTTGCCTTGGTAGTCAAACTGTTCCTCCTCCTCCTCTTGGTAGCAACCTTCTTCTTCGGCGTACTCTCCGGTGCTACCGTCTAAATTTGAATACGAGTATAATTACTCACTAATTCAATGGCTATTCCATGCATCACATATAACACACAAACTATTCTATGCACACAAAATAATCTACTTAGGTGCATGGGTTGTGGGGGTTAAATAGAATTCACTTCTTTGCATTTCATATGTAAATGATAGTTTCCATAGGGTTCTTGAGAAATAATTTCCTCTCATTGAAATCTTCTTAAGATTTAATTTCTCAAACAATCATGTATGAACTCATATTGACCTAAGTCAAATGTTCATCATCATCATTTGTGAAAAGGATTTAAATGAGGTAGATCACCTCATACTATTTAAATACCCCTACATATGATTTAAATCTCAAGTAATTCATATAAGAGAGTTTGGGACCAGGGGTCCAAACATCCCATGAATTCATGTGAGACAAGTTTAAATGAAGTGTAGGACTCCACATAATTTACTTTAATAGTTTTGGACAATATCAACTAGTTAAACTAGTCAAATGATCCATTCATTAAACCATGGCATGATCATACCAAGTGACCACACCATTTTATTGCATAAACCATTAGTGTAAGTCAAATGTGAGCTATTAGAGTTGGAATTAACTTAATATCTATTTTGGTTGATTTTTAAGAATTATTTGAATAGGGAAAAGTCCCTGTCTTGTTGTTTTTATCACATTTATTCTACAAAGAATCTGACCATGGGGCCAGTGGCATTGGCTAGATATTTTCATTAGCTTTCCAACAACATAAAGTTCACTAAATTTGGTTTAGCCAATTTGAAACTATTCAATTTCAAAGTTTGGGCAGTATTCAAATTCATTTGCAATTTATTAAACCTAGTTTGAATTAAAAAGGCCGGCGGGAAACCAACGTGGGCCGAAACGGTTTGAAAAAGGGAAAACAGCCCAGCAACGCATCCAGTGCGCGCGGGCCTGCTGACAGGGTGGGGACCACCCGTCAGTCTCTTTTAAAACCCGAATCGGTAAGTTTCAACGTGGGACGTAGGATTAGAATCAGATCGGATGGCGCTGGTGCGTCGTCTTCTCCGGCGAGAGGCAGAGGGGTTGGCGGCGAGGGTAGGGGGTCGGAGAGCTTACGGCGGCTCCAGCTAGGGTTGGCAATGTGCTCGGGGAAGGTGTGGACGACGGCGAAGCAGCTGGTAGCAGTGGCGGAGCTCGAGGTGGCCTGGATCAATGGCGATTGCTCCAGGGCTTCCGCGGCTCCGATCTTGCAATTGGCCTTGCTCCGGCGACGATCAAGGTGGCTAACGGTGCTAGGCGAAGTGGTGAAGGGTGGGGAGTGAGGTGGTGTGCTCAGTTGCTTCCAGGGAACGCTCTATTTATAGGATTGAGCAAGGGTTGCGGGGCAGGGTGGTGGTCGACATGCTCGCGCTGTCTCCGGCGAGCTAGCGAGCTAGGCGAGGGTACGGCAGTGTTCTACGGTTCCTGGCGAAGCGAACGGTGGCGACAGCTTGGTCGGGCGGCGTCTGGTTTGGTCGCATTGCTTCCACGACGGCCGTGGCGTTTACGGGAACAGGTCGTCGTCTCCGGCGCCGGCGGTCACGGGTTGGTGCTGGGCGCGTGTCTGGCGTGGCTGAGGTGTCACGGCGGTGCTCAACCTGTCGAGGGAGGTACCAGGGCGTGCTCGAGGTGGTGGCGCGGCGCGTGTCCAGGGCGCGTCCGTGGCGCGCATGGTCGCGACGCGAGCGGCATCCAGGGCGATTTTGGGCACGCGTCGTCCGGGCGTTGTCGAGCTCCTCCTCGACCAGGGCGGTGCTAGGTGGCGCTAGGGTCGCACGGTGGCGAGCAACGGCAGGGTGGCCAAGGTTGGGAAGCAAGGGGAAGAGAGGGGGTGCGGCATGGATGGCATGGGCCGGCATGGCCATGCCATGCAAGCTAGGCTTGCCCTCCTTAGGTTTACTATGCTGGTGTTAGTGAGAGAGGGAACCAGGGGACCAATTCGTGTAGGTTGGGGTAGGTTAGTTAGAGTAGAATCACTATTTCAAATAGTGTGTAATAGTGTCATATTTGGAAAATGTGGAAAAGGTCCAAATTTGAATTAATTCAAAAGGTGAAAGTTTTTGAAATGTGAGTGTTGCTAATAGTTGTAATTGACCAGAGGTGATTTGAGGTGGTGGTGGAAAAATTAGAATTCAAAGATTGGCCAAAATGGCTAAGTGGAGATTGTTGCACTTGTTAAAATGTTGCAACTTTGGATGAGCATAGTTATTGATCAAGAAAGAATTTGGCATGGTGATCTTTACAAAAAGTGTTCACCTTGATGTTGTCTTGGATGAGGTGCAAAGAGTTAGCAAGGTTTAGTTTGAGAAATTTGAATTGCAGGGGCTCAAAGTGGTGATCAGACTAAAAATTTCAGTTTTGACCATTATCATATGTGAGTGGGAATTGTGTTTGAATTTCATTTGAATTGTGAAACTTTGGTTCCAAAAGTTGTAATAAGTGTTTAATAACATTATTCAACTAATGGTGAAGACCAAATAGGTCTAGGGTCAAAATTTATAAAAATGCCATAGGGCATATGTGAGGGTTTTTAGGGTTTTGCATTTTATGGATTTTCATCCTCTTTGTTTTATTTGGTTGGTGATCTTCATATGATCACACTAGGGTTTTAGAGTATAGCAAATACAAGTAAAAGCAATCATCATGGCATATCACTCAAATGCACAAGTCCTATGCATGGTACTATATGCAAATAGAAAAGTTTTTTTGTTGGTTTGAAAATTTGCTTTCTGGAATTCTCTAACTTTCTTTTTATTGAAATTTGGGGTGTTACACCTTGGCCGCACCCAAGGAGGCCGGCCACCCCTCTCCCAAACCCTAGCCGCCCCCTCTCTCCTCCACCTCTCCCGCACGCTTAGCGAAGCTCCGCCGGAGATCTCCACCGCCACCGCCACCGCCACCACGCCGTCGTGCTGCCGGATTCAAGGAGGAGCTACTACTTCCGCTGCCCGCTGGAATAGGGAGAAGGACGTCGTCTTCATCAACACCGAACGTGTGACCGAGTACGGAGGTGCTGCCCGATCGTGGCACCGTGATCAAGATCTTCTACGCGATTTTGCAAGCAGCAAGTGATCGTCTACCGCAGCAACAAGAGCCTCATCTTGTAGGCTTTGGAAATCTTCAAGGGTGAGTATCGATCATCTCCTCGTTGCTACCGTCTTCTAGATTGCATCTTGGCTTGGATTGCGTTCTTGCGGTAGGAATTTTTTTGTTCTCTATGCAACGAATCCCTACAGTGGTATCAGAGCCGTGTCTATGCATAGATGGTTGCACGAGTAGAACACAATGGTTTTGTGGGCGTTGATGCTTATGTTGTCTTTAGTTTGAGTACTTTGCATCTTTGTGGCATAGTGGGATGAAGCGGCTCGGGCTAACTTTACATGACCGCGTTCATGAGACTTGCTCCTCGTTTGACATGCAACTTGTATTGCATAAGAGGCTTTGCGGGTGTCTGTCTCTCCTACTATAGTGAAGATTCAATTTACTCTTCTATTGACAACACTAGTATCACCATTGTGGTTCATGTTCGTAGGTAGATTAGATCTCTCTCGAAAACCCTAAACCACGTAAAATATGCATACCAAATTAGAGACGTCTAACTTGTTTTTGCAGGGTTTGGTGATGTGATATGGCCATAATGTGATGATGAATATGTATGAGATGATCATTATTGTATTGTGGCAACCGGCAGGAGCCTTATGGTTGTTTTTTAAATTTCATGTTGAGTAGTATTTCAAAGTAGTTGTAATAGTTGCTACATGAGGTGAACAACCATGAAGACGGCGCCATGGACCTTGACGCTACACCGACGATGATGGAGATCATGCCCGAAGATGATGGAGATCATGTCCGTGCTTTGGAGATGAAGATCAAAGGCGCAAAGACAAAAGGGCCATATCATATCACATATGAACTGCATGTGATGTTAATCCTTTTATGCATCTTATTTTGCTTAGATCACGACGATAGCATTATAAGATGATCCCTCTCACTAAAATATCAAGATAATAAAGTGTTCATCCTTAGTAGCACCGTTGCCAAGACTTGTCGTTTCAAAGCATCTCGTGATGATCGGGTGTGATAGAATCAACAAGTGCATACAACGGGTGCAAGCCAGTTTTGCACATGCGGATACTAAGGTGGCCTTGACGAGCCTAGCATGTATAGACATGGTCTCGGAACACATGATACCGAAAGGTAGAGCATGAATCATATGATTGATATGATGACCACTTTGAGTGTTCGCCATTGAAATTACATCTTGTCTCGTGATGATCGGACTTAGATGTGGTGGATTTGGTTCGTGTGATCACTAAGACAATGCGAGGGATATTGTTTTGAGTGGGAGTTCACCTAGATTTTTAATTATGTTGAATTAAAATTTGAACTCAATTTGTCATAAACTTAGTCTAAACTATTGCAAATATATGTTGTAGTGATGGCGTCCCCAATCAATTTTAACCAGTTCCTAGAGAAAGAAAAGCTTAAGAGAAACGGTAGCAACTTCACCGACTGATTCCGTCCTGTGAGGATCTTCCTTGCTGGCGGAAATCTGCAATATGTGCTTGATGCACCGCTAGGTGATCCTCCTGCAGAAACTGAAACCGATGAAGTAAAGAATGTTTGCGCGACTCGGAAAACTCGGTACTCTCAAGTTCAGTGTGCCATCCTGTGCAGTCTGGAAGCCGATCTTCAAAAACATTTTGAGCACCACGATCCTCATGAGTTGGTCAATGAGCTGAAAGCTATCTTTGAAACTCATGCGGCCGTGGAATGCTATGAAGCATCGAAACACTTCTTCAGCTGCATGATGGAAGAAGGCAGCTCCGTTAGTGAGCACATGCTCGCCATGACCGGGCATGCGAAGAAACTCAGTGACTTGGGAATAGTGATTCCTAACAGACTGGGGATTAATCGTGTCCTTCAATCACTGCCACCAAGTTACAAGAACTTTGTGATGAACTACAATATGCAGAACATGAACAAAGAGTTACCTGAACTCTTCGCCATGTGAAAGTCTGCTGAGATTGATACCAAGAAAGAGCACCAAGTGTTGATGGTCAACAAGACCACCAGTTTCAAGAAACAGGGCAAGTCTAATGGAAAATTCAAGAAGGGTGGCAAGAAAGCTGTCACGCCCCCTATGAAACCTAAGACTGGCCCTAAGCCTGATGCTGAGTGCTATTACTGGAAGGAGAAGGGACACTGGAAGCGTAATTGCTCCAAGTATCTGGCTGATCTGAAGAGCGGCCTTGTCAAGAAGAAGAAAGAAGGTATATCTGATATACATGTTATAGATGTTTATCTCACTGGTTCTTGTACTAGTACCTGGGTATTTGATACTGGTTTGGTTGCTCATATTTGTAACTTGAAACATGAACTAAAGAATAAACGAAGACTACTGAAAGATGAAGTGACGATGCGCGTTGAAAACGGATCCAAAGTCGATGTGATCGCTGTCGGCACACTTCCTCTACATCTACCTTCGGGATTAGTTTTAAGCCTAAATAATTGTTATTTTGTACCCGCGTTGAGCATGAACATTATATCTGGATCTTGTTTAATGCAAGACGGTTATTCATTCAAGTCTGAGAATAATGATTGTTCTATTTTTATGAATAATATCTTTTATGGTCGAGCACCTGAAAAGAATGGCTTATTTCTGTTAGATCTCGATAGTAGTGATACGCATATACATAACATTGATGCTAAGCGAATTAAATTGAATGATAATTCCACTTATATGTGGCACTGTCGTCTTGGTCATATTGGAGTGAAACGCATGAAGAAACTCCATACCGATGGATTACTTGAATCACTTGACTTTGAGTCACTTGATAGATGCGAAGCATGTCTAAATGGGAAAAATGACTAATACTCCATTTTCTGGTATGATGGAGCGAGCTACTGACTTATTGGAAATCATACATACCGATGTGTGCGGACCAATGAGTGTAGCATCGCGCGGTGGTTATCGTTATGTTCTAACCTTCACAGATGATCTGAGCAGATATGGGTATATCTATTTCATGAAACATAAATCCGAAACTTTTGAGAAGTTTAAGGAATTCTAAAGTGAAGTAGAAAATCAACGTAACAAGAAGATTAAATTTCTACGATATGATCGCGGAGGTGAATATCTGAGTTATGAGTTTGGCATGCATTTAAAGAAATGCGGAATACTTTCACAATTGACACCGCCGGGAACACCTCAACGAAACGGTGTGTCCGAACGTCGTAATCGAACTCTCTTAGATATGGTTCGTTCTATGATGTCCCTTACTGATTTGCCGTTATCTTTTTGGAGTTATGCATTAGAGACAGCCGCATTCACTTTAAATAGAGCACCATCAAAATCCGTAGAAACGACACCGTATGAATTATGGTTTAATAAGAAACCTAAGCTGTCGTTCCTTAAAGTTTGGGGTTGCGAAGCCTATGTAAAGAAGTTACAACCGGACAAGCTAGAACCCAAAGCGGAGAAATGCGTCTTCATAGGATACCCTAAGGAAACTATAGGGTACACTTTCTATCACAGATCCGAAGGCAAAATCTTTGTTGCTAAGAACGGAACCTTTCTTGAGAAAGAATTTCTCACTAAAGAAGTGACTAGAAGAAAAGTAGAACTCGATGAGATTGATGAATCTTTACTCATTGATCAGAATAGCGCAGTACCGGAAACTGTTCCCGTTCCGCCTACACCGGCAACGGAGGAAGCTAATGATAATGATCATGAAACTTCGAACGAGGAAACTACTGAACCTCGCAGATCGACAAGGGAACGTGCCAATCCTGATTGGTATGATCCTTGTCTAAATGTCATGATTGTGGACAACAATGATGAAGACCCTGCGACGTATGAAGAAGCGATGATGAGCCCAGATTCCAACAAATGGCAAGAAGCCATGAAATCCGAAATGGGATCCATGTATGATAACAAAGTGTGGACTTTGGTAGACTTACATGATAGCCGCAAGGCTATCGAGAATAAATGGATCTTCAAGAGAAAAACAGATGCTGATGGTAATATTACTGTCTATAAAGCTCGACTTGTCGCAAAGGGTTTCCGACAAATTCAAGGTCTTGACTACGATGAGACATTCTCACCTGTAGCGAAGCTAAAATCTGTGAGGATTTTGTTAGCAATAGCTGCATTTTTCGATTATGAGATTTGGCAGATGGATGTCAAAACGGCGTTCCTTAATGGAGACATTGAGGAAGAGTTGTATATGGTACAACCCAAAGGTTTTGTCGATCCTAAAAATGCTGACAAAGTATGCAAACTTCAGCATTCAATTTATGGACTGAAGCAAGCATCGAGAAGTTGGAACCGACGCTTTGATAAGGTGATCAAAGACTTCGGGTTTATACAGTGCCATGGAGAGGCCTGTATTTACAAGAAAGTGAGTGGGAGCTCTGTAGCATTCCTGATATTATATGTAGATGACATATTATTGATTGGGAATGATATAGAACTATTAAGCAGTGTAAAAGGTTATTTGAATAACAGTTTTTCAATGAAAGACCTTGGTGAAGCATCGTATATATTAGGGATCAAGATTTATAGAGATAGATCAAGACGCCTAATAGGGCTATCACAGAGTACATACCTGGACAAGATTCTAAAGAAGTTTAGAATGGACGAAAGTAAGAAAGGGTTCTTACCCATGTTACCAGGCAAGGTCTTGAGTAAGACTCAAGGACCGGCTACGGCAGAAGAAAGAGAAAGGATGAGTCAGATCCCCTATGCTTCGGCAGTAGGCTCTATTATGTATGTCATGCTATGTACTAGACCGGATATTGCACATGCTGTTAGTTTGACTAGCAGATATCAAAGTGATCCAGGGATGGAACACTGGACAGCGGTCAAGAATATCCTGAAGTACTTGAAAAGAACTAAGGATATGTTTCTTTATTATGGAGGTGACCAAGAGCTCGTTGTAACAAGTTACACCGTTGCAAGTTGGAACACTGATCCTGATGACTCTAAGTCACAGTCTGGGTACGTGTTTATATTGAATGGTGCTGCGATGGTGGGCAAGCTCGAAGCAGTGCACGGTGGCGAAGTCTTCAACAGAATCAGAGTACATAGCGGCTTCAGAGGCTTCATCAGAAGCGGCATGGATGAAGAGGTTCATTGTAGAGCTCGGTGTGGTTCCTAGTGCATTGGACCCACTAGTCATCTACTGTGACAACATGGGTGCCATCGCCAATGCACAAGAACCAAGGTCACACAAGAGGCTGAAGCATATCAAGCTGCGTTATCACTCGATTCACGAGTACATCGAAGATGGAGAAGTAAAGATTTGCAAAGTACACACTGATCTGAATGTAGCAGATCCGTTGACTAAAGCTCTCCCTAGGGCAAAGCATGACCAACACCAGAATGCCATGGGTGTTAGGTTCCTTACAATGTAATCTAGATTATTGACTCTAGTGCAAGTGGGAGACTGTTGGAGATATGCCCAAGAGGCAATAATAAAAGTGGTTATTATATATCTTTATGTTTATGATAAATGTTTATATACCATGCTATAATTGTATTAACCGAAACATTGATACATGTGTGATATGTAAACAACAAAGAGTCCCTAGTATGCCTCTTAACTAGCTTGTTGATTAATGGATGATTAGTTTCATAATCATGAACATTGGATGTTATTAATAACAAGGTTATATCATTGTATGAATGATGTAATGGACACACCCAATTAAGCGTAGCATAAGATCACGTCATTAAGTTATTTGCTATAAGCTTTCGATACATAGTTACCTAGTCCTTATGACCATGAGATCATGTAAATCACTTATACTGGAAAGGTACTTTAATTACATCAAACGCCACTGCGTAAATGGGTGGTTATAAAGGTGGGATTAAGTATCCGAAAAATATGAGTTGAGGCATATGGATCAACAGTGGGATTTGTCCATCCCGATGACGGATAGATATACTCTGGGCCCTCTCGGTGGAATGTCGTCTAATGTCTTGCAAGCATATGAATAAGTTCATAAGAGACCACATACCACGGTACGAGTAAAGAGTACTTGTTAGGAGACGAGGTTGAACAAGGTATAGAGTGATACCGATGATCAAACCTCGGACAAGTAAAATATCGCGTGACAAAGGGAATTGGTATCGTATGTGAATGGTTCATTCGATCACTAAAGTCATCGTTGAATATGTGGGAGCCATTATGGATCTCCAGATCCGGCTATTGGTTATTGGACGGAGAGAGTTCTCACCCATGTCCACATAGTTCGCGAACCGTAGGGTGACACACTTAAGGTTTGATGTTGAAATGGTAGAACTTGAATATGGAATGGAGTTCGAAGTATTGTTCGAAGTCTCGGATGGGATCCCGGACATCACGAGGAGTTCCGGAATGGTCCAGAGAATAAGATTCATATATAGGAAGTCATTTTATAAGTTTGAAAATGATCCGGTGATTTTACGGAAGGTTCTAGAAGGTTTTAGAAAAGTCCGGAAGGAATCACTAAGGAAGGAGGAGTCCCGGAGGGACTCCACCTCCCCATGGCCGGCCAACCCTAGAGGGTGGAATCCAAGGTGGACTCCACCAAGGGGGCCGGCCACCCCCCCCCCCCCCACATGGAAGGGGGGAATCCCACCTCAAGTGGGAGTCCCACCTTGGGTAGGTTTCCCTACTACATGGAAGGTTCTTGTGTTGGGGTCTTATTCGAAGACTTGTAGTCCAACACTTGGGGATCCACCTATATAATGAGGGGCATAGGGGAGGGGGCCGGCCACCACAACCACCCCACCTTGGCCGCACCCATGGAGGCCGGCCACCCCTCTCCCAAACCCTAGCCGCCCCATCTCTCCTCCACCTCTCCCGCACGCTTAGCGAAGCTCCGCCGGAGATATCCACCGCCACCGCCACCACGCCGTCGTGCTGCCGGATTCAAGGAGGAGCTACTACTTCCGCTGCCCACTGGAACGGGGAGAAGTACGTCGTCTTCATCAACACCGAACGTGTGACCGAGTACGGAGGTGCTGCCCGATCATGGCACTGTGATCAAGATCTTCTACGCGCTTTTGCAAGCGGCAAGTGATCGTCTACCGCAGCAACAAGAGCCTCATCTTGTAGGCTTTGGAAATCTTCAAGGGTGAGTCTCGATCATCTCCTCGTTGCTACCGTCTTCTAGATTGCATCTTGGCTTGGATTGCGTTCTCGCGGTAGGAAATTTTTTGTTTTCTATGCAACGAATCCCTACACCCGGTCCATTCTTTTACATCGAATAAAATCTACTGCAATACTCGTTCTTACTGTTCTCTGCAAACATCATCATCCATACTATACATCTAATCCTTTTTTACAGCAAGCCGGTGAGATTGACAACCTCACTGTTAAGTTGGGGCAAAGTATTTTGGTTGTGTTGTGCAGGTTCCACGTTGGCGCCGGAATCCCTGGTGTTGCGCCGCACTACACTCCGCCACCATCAACCTTCAACGTGCTTCTTGACTCCTACTGGTTCGATAAACCTTGGTTTCTTACTGAGGGAAACTTGCTGCTGTACGCATCACACCTTCCACTTGGGGTTCCCAACGGGCGTGTGCTTTACGCGTCAACAAAGTGACATTGCCAAGATGGAGAGTGACAAGCGTATACTCATGAAGATGAATGCTCTCCAAGAAGAAGCTTTGATGGAACACTTCCGGGTGAACAAGGCAAAGGAAGTCCAAGTGTTTGATATTTGTCATCCACACCCGGAGCATGAAGATGAAGTAAATCGTTTGAAGGTCAAAATTGATAGACTCCAAGTTCAAACCAAGTACTTGGAAGGAGTCATTGGAGCCAAAGATGGAGCCAAAGAGGGCTCTTGCAATGAAGGAGGAGTGGCCACCAAGCCAAAGAGGAAGAGGAATAGGAGGACCAAGAAGAAGAAGAACAAGGAGAACATGGAGATCAACCATGAGGAGAGCGATGCTAGCTCAAGAAGGGATGGAGTACCCAACTCCTCCTCGAAGGGTTTCGCCGGCTCTAACAACCCTTCTCATGTTCTTTTTGTTGATTACTCTGGACATATTCGTGCTCGCTTTATTGGTCCTCAAGAGAACAATGTTGATTGGACTATTTGGGTTCCCAAACCCCTTGTTACTAACATGATAGGACCCATTGAAAAATGGGTACCTAAATCCAAGACTTGATTCCTTGTAGGACTATGCTTTTGGTGGCGCTAAATGGGTGGTTGATAGTGGAGCCACAAGTCATATGACCGGAAGAAAGAATATTGTTGTTGACCTCGAGCCTTCTCACTCTACCGTATCATATGGAGACAACACGTGCTCTAAGGTATTGGGTCTTGGCAAGGTGGTGGTAACAACCGACATCTCACTTGTGAATGTCCTCCTTGTCGAGACCCTTGGTTACAATTTACTCTTCGTTCATCAAATTGCTCGTATGGGACTATGTACTTTCTTTGATGAACATATGGTTGTCCTCTTGTGGAGCAAGACACTCCGTGTAGCTTTTGTTGGATATGTAGAGAACGGATTGTATGTTGTTGATTTCTCCGAAAAGACAACATCTTCCGCTCTTTGCCTATTCGCCAAAGGTGACAAGGGTTGGTTATGGCATCGCCGACTAGCCCATGTCAACATGAGTACTTTGCAAAGTCTCCACAAGGGTGGCCACATTCTCGGACTAAAATAAGATGTCTCCTTTTGTAAAGATCGTGTTTGATTGTAGGGCTTGCGTACAAGGAAAAATGCATGGAGCTCCTCACAAGGCCAAGACTATCATCTCTACCACAAGATGCTTGGAGCTCCTACATGTTGATCTCTTCGGTCCACCGTCTCATGAAAGTCTTGGAGGAAAGAAGTATTGCCTCGTCATTGTTGATGACTATTCACGCTATTGTTGGGTATTCTTCTTCAAGTACAAGAGTGAGACTCAACGGACCATGATGGAGTTTGCCAATCAAGTTCAACGCAAGTACGACAACAAGATCCTCGCAATAAGGAGCGACAATGGAACGGAGTTCAAGAACTACACCTTGGATGACTTCCTCGGCGAAGAAGGAATCCAACATCAATACTCCACGCCATATACTCCCCAACAAAATGGGGTCGCCGAAAGGAAGAATCGAACCTTGATCGAAGCCGCTCGAACCATGATGATGGAATACAAGTCTAACTACAATTTTTGGGCGGAAGCTATCTCCACCGCATGCCACGCTACTAATCGTCTCTACTTTCGCAAAGGTCTTGAGAGGACACCATATGAGATTCTCACCGGCAACAAGCCAAATGTGTCATATTTCAAGGTCTTCGGATGCAAATGCTATGTGCTTGTCAAAGACACACGTCTATCCAAGTTTGATTCAAGAGCTCAAGAAGGAATTTTCGTTGGCTATGCTACGGATTCTCACGCCTATAGAGTCTTCAACAAGTCAAGTGGGCGACTTGTAGAATCTTGTGATGTGACATTCGATGAAGGTGATAGATCTTTGGAGGAGCGAAGTGCTTCTTGTGAGAAAGGAGATGCAATTCCCCCGGATGCCATAGGAAGGATGGCCGTTGGCATTCGCCGACCTCAAGAGCTACCTTCTATGAGTACCGGGGAAGGACCAAGTTCCACCCAAGTGGAGCCATCTACACCACAAGGCCAAGCTTCTTCCGTTGATCTTACAAGTGCAAGCCAACCTCTACAACAACCTCAAGTTCAACCTCAACAACTTCAACAACAATGAAGGTCAAGGCGAGGACCTAAACCGTGATGAAAGCCAAGAGGACCCACAATAATCTACTCCTTTAGCTGACACTTGCCATGAAGATCCTACTACAAGAAACTTGCGCCTCAAGTCCCATTCTTTGCGTAATGTCATTGGTGATCTAAAGAGCAAAGTAACCACACGGAGGCAACTAGCAAACTTTTGTGAGCACCACGCCTTTGTCTCTATGGTGGAATACTGATACGCGTACATCACGCGTCCGTTGGGAACCCCAAGAGGAATGTGTGATGCGTACAGCGGCAAGTTTTCCCTCAGTATGAAACCAAGGTTTATCGAACCAGTAGGAGCCAAGAAGCACGTTGAAGGTTGATGGCGGCGAGATGTAGTGCGGCGCAACACCAGGGATTCCGGCGCCAACATGGAACCTGCACAACACAAACCAAGTACTTTGCCCCAACGAAACAGCGAGGTTGTCAATCTCACCGGCTTGCTGTAACAAAGGATTAGATGTATAGTGTGGATGATGATTGTTTGCAGAAAACAGTAGAACAAGTATTGCAGTAGATTGTATTTCAGTAAAGAGAATTGGACCGGGGTCCACAGTTCACTAGAGGTGTCTCTCCCATAAGATAAACAGCATGTTGGGTGAACAAATTACAGTTGGGCAATTGACAAATAAAGAGGGCATGACCATGCACATACATATTATGATGAGTATAGTGAGATTTAATTGGGCATTATGACAAAGTACATAGACCGCTATCCAGCATGCATCTATGCCTAAAAAGTCCACCTTCAGGTTATCATCCGAACCCCTTCCAGTATTAAGTTGCTAACAACAGACAATTGCATTAAGTATTGCGCGTAATGTAATCAGTAACTACATCCTCGAACATAGCACCAATGTTTTATCCCTAGTGGCAACAACACATCCATAACCTTAGAGATTTCTGTCACTTCCCCAGATTCACGGAGGCATGAACCCACTATCGAGCATAAATACCCCCTCTTGGAGTTACTAGTAAAAACTTGGCCAGAGCCTCTACTAATAAAGGAGAGCATGCAAGATCATAAACAACACATAGACATGAATTGATAATCAACATAACATAGTATTCTCTATTCATCGGATCCCAACAAACACAACATATAGAATTACAGATAGATGATCTTGATCATGTTCGGCAGCTCACAAGACCCGACAATTAAGCACAATGAGGAGAAGACAACCATCTAGCTACTGCTATGGACCCATAGTCCAGGGGTAGACTACTCACAGATCACTCCGGAGGTGACCATGGCGGCGTAGAGTCCTCCGGGAGATGATTCCCCTCTCCGGCAGGGTGCCGGAGGCGATCTCCTGAATCCCCCGAGATGGGATTGGCGGCGGCGGCGTCTCTGGAAGGTTTTCCGTATCGTGGCTCTCGGTACTGGGGGTTTCACGACGAAGGCTATTTGTAGGCGGAAGGGTAGGTCAGGGGGGTCGCGAGGGGCCCAGGGGACAGGTCGGCGCGGCCAAGGGTGGGGCCGCGCCGCCTACCCTCCTGGCCTCCTCGTGGCCCCACTTCATTGACTCTTCGGTCTTCTGGAAGCTTCGTGGCAAAATAGGACCCTGGGCGTTGATTTCATCCAATTCCGAGAATATTTCCTTACTAGGATTTCTGAAACCAAAAACATCAGAAAACAGCAACTGGCACTTCGGCATCTTGTTAATAGGTTAGTTCCAGAAAATGCACGAATATGACATAAAGTGTGCATAAAACATGTAGATATCATCAATAATGTGGCATGGAACATAAGAAATTATCGATACGTCGGAGACGTATCAGCATCCCCAAGCTTAGTTCCTGCTCGTCCAAGTGTCACAAAGGGATCATCGCAATGCACATGTTTTAACCAAGTGTCACAAAGGGGTACCTCTATGCCACCTGTACAAAGGTCTAAGGAGAAAGCTCGCATCGGATTTCTCGCTATTGATTATTCTCAACTTAGACATCCATACCGGGACAACATAGACAACAGATAATGGACTCCTCTTTTATGCATAAGCATGTAGCAACAATTAATTTTCTCATATGAGATTGAGGATATTTGTCCAAAACTGAAACTTCCACCATGGATCATGGCTTTAGTTAGCGGCCCAATGTTCTTCTCTAACAACATGCATGCTCTAACCATAAGGTGGTAAATCTCCCTTACTTCAGACAAGACGAACATGCATAGCAACTCACATGATATTCAACAAAGAGTTGTTGATGGCGTCCCCAGGAACATGGTTATCGCACAATGAGCAACTTAATAAGAGATAAAGTGCATAAGTACATATTCAATACCACAATAGTTTTTAGGCTATTTGTCCCATGAGCTATATATTGTAAAGGTAGAGGAATAGAAATTTAAAGGTAGCACTCAAGCAATTTACTTTGGAATGGCGGAAAAATACCATGTAGTAGGTAGGTATGTTGGACACAAATGGCATAGTGGTTGGCTCTAGTATTTGGATGCATGAGAAGTATTCCCTGTCGATACAAGGTTTAGGCTAGCAAAGCTATTTGAAACAAACACAAGGATGAAGCGGTGCAGCAAAACTCACATAAAAGACATATTGTAAACATTATAAGACTCTACACCGTCTTCCTTGTTGTTCAAACTCAATACTAGAAATTATCTAGACTTTAGACAGACCAAATATGCAAACCAAATTTTAGCGTGCTCTATGTATTTCTTCATTAATAGGTGCAAAGCATATGATTGCAAGAGCTTAAACATGAGCACAACAATTGCCAAGTATCACATTATCCAAGACATTTTAGCACATTACTACATGTATCATTTTCCAATTCCAACCATATAACAATTTAACGAAGAAGAAACTTCGCCATGAATATTATGAGTAAAGCCTAAGGACATACTTGTCCATATGCTACAGCGGAGCGTGTATCTCTCCCACACAAAGAATGCTAGGATCCATTTTATTCAAACAAAACAAAAACAAAAACAAACCGACGCTCCAAGCAAAGCACATAAGATATGATGGAATAAAAATATAGTTTCAGGGGAGGAACCTGATAATGTTGTCGATGAAGAAGGGGATGCCTTGGGCATCCCCAAGCTTAGACGCTTGAGTCTTCTTGATATATGCAGGGGTGAACCACCGGGGAATCCCCAAGCTTAGAGCTTTCACTCTCCTTGATCATGTTGTATCATCTCCCTCTCTTGATCCTTGAAAACTTCCTCCACACCAAACTCAAAACAACTCATTAGAGGGTTAGTGCACAATCAAAATATACATCTTCAGAGGTTACATAATCATTCTTAACACTTCTGGACATTGCACAAAGCTACTGAAAGTCAACGGAATCGAAATATCCATCGAACATAACAAAACAGGCAATGCGAAATAAAAGGCAGAATCTATCAAAACAGAACAGTTCGTATTGACGAATTTTATTGAGGCACCAGACTTACTCAAATGAAAATGCTCAAATTTAATGAAAGTTGCGTACATATCTGGGGATCACTCACGTAAATTGGCATAATTTTCTGAGTTACCTACAGATAATTTTGCCCAGATTCGTGACAGCAAAGAAATCTGTTTCTGCGCAGTAATCCAAATCTAGTATGAACCTTGCTATCAACGACTTTACTTGGCACAACAAAACACTAAACTAAGATCAGGAGAGGTTGCTACAGTAGTAAACAACTTCCAAGACACAAAATAAAAACAAAGTACTGTAGTAAAAAAACATGGGTTGTCTCCCATAAGCGCTTTTCTTTAACGCCTTTCAGCTAGGAGCAGAAAGTGTGTATCAAGTATTATCAAGAGATGGAGCATCGTTATCATAAGCTGTAGTGGTACTAAGGGCTTTGTCAATTTTAGGCCTATAATAATATTTTTTTTGGTTTAGGCACTTTAGAGACATACATAAACTTTTGCTCCTTACCCACATAAGCTTTCTCCTTATATTTAAGAGAAGAAAAGATTGATCCCAAGGTTCCCATAGCCTTTTCAAGTTCACCGATCCTATCGGTTTGATTATCATGGACAACACAAGTTCCTAGGACACTAATTCTTTCATCAATTCCTCCTAAGGATTTATCAAGTTCATCAGTTTTATCAAGTAACATTTCCAATTTAGTTTCAACACTTGGAAATTTTTTCTCTATGGTTTCCAATTTTTTCATAACATCTTCAAGAGAGATTTCAATTTTAACTTCATCAACAGGGGGTATTCCAAATAGACTCTCAATAATGCAGCTAGCTTCTAATGCAGGAGTACTTAGGAAGTTACCTCCTGCGAGACAATCAAGAACATACCTATTCCAGCTAGAGATACCAACATAAAAATTCCTGAGTAAAATAGTGGTGGAGTGTTTCTTAGTGCACCTATTATGGGCATTACTAATTCTATACCAAGCATCTCTTAAACATTCTCCCCCTTGTTGCTTAAACGAACGAACTTCAACTTCAGGATTACTCATTTTAGCAATAGTAAATAAAGCAAACTAGATAAAGTAAATGCAAGTAACTAATTTTTTTTGTGTTTTTGATATAGCAAACAAGATAACAAATAAAGTAAAACTAGCAACTAATTTTTGTGTGTTTTGATTTAGTGCAGCAAACAAAGTAGTAAATAAAACTAAGCAAGACAAAAACAAAGTAAAGAGATTGGGATGTGGAGACTACCCATGCAGCGTGTCTTGATCTCCCCGGCAACGGCGCCAGAAAAAGAGCTTGATACGCGTACAGCACGCGTCCGTTGGGAACCCCAAGAGGAAGGTGTGATGCGTACAGCGGCAAGTTTTCCCTCAGTATGAAACCAAGGTTTATCGAACCAGTAGGAGCCAAGAAGCACGTTGAAGGTTGATGGCGGCGAGATGTAGTGCGGCGCAACACTAGGGATTCCGGCGCCAACGTGGAACCTGCACAACACAAACCAAGTACTTTGCCCCAACGAAACAGCGAGGTTGTCAATCTCACCGGCTTGCTGTAACAAAGGATTAGATGTATAGTGTGGATGATGATTGTTTGCAGAAAACAGTAGAACAAGTATTGCAGTAGATTGTATTTCAGTAAAGAGAATTGGACCGGGGTCCACAGTTCACTAGAGGTGTCTCTCCCATAAGATAAACAGCATGTTGGGTGAACAAATTACAGTTGGGCAATTGACAAATAAAGAGGGCATGACCATGCACATACATATTATGATGAGTATAGTGAGATTTAATTGGGCATTACGACAAAGTACATAGACCGCTATCCAGCATGCATCTATGCCTAAAAAGTCCACCTTCAGGTTATCATCCGAACCCCTTCCAGTATTAAGTTGCTAACAACAGACAATTGCATTAAGTATTGCGCGTAATGTAATCAGTAACTACATCCTCGAACATAGCACCAATGTTTTATCCCTAGTGGCAACAGCACATCCATAACCTTAGATATTTCTGTCACTTCCCCAGATTCACGGAGGCATGAACCCACTATCGAGCATAAATACCCCCTCTTGGAGTTACTAGCAAAAACTTGGCCAGAGCCTCTACTAATAACGGAGAGCATGCAAGATCATAAACAACACATAGACATGAATTGATAATCAACATAACATAGTATTCTCTATTCATCGGATCCCAACAAACACAACATATAGAATTACAGATAGATGATCTTGATCATGTTCGGCAGCTCACAAGACCCGACAATTAAGCACAATGAGGAGAAGACAACCATCTAGCTACTGCTATGGACCCATAGTCTAGGGGTAGACTACTCACACATCACTCCGGAGGTGACCATGGCGGCGTAGAGTCCTCCGGGAGATGATTCCCCTCTCCGGTAGGGTGCCGGAGGCGATCTCCTGAATCCCCCGAGATGGGATTGGCGGTGGCGGGGTCTCTGGAAGGTTTTCCGTATCGTGGCTCTCGGTAATGGGGGTTTCGCGACGAAGGCTATTTGTAGGCGGAAGGGTAGGTCAGGGGGCGTCGCGAGGGGCCCAGGGGACAGGTCGGCGCGGCCAAGGGTGGGGTCGCGCCGCCTACCCTCCTGGCCACCTCGTGGCCCCACTTCGTTGACTCTTCGGTCTTCTGGAAGCTTCGTGGCAAAATAGGACCCTGGGCGTTGATTTCGTCCAATTCCGAGAATATTTCCTTACTAGGATTTCTGAAACCAAAAGCAGACTTGACAGCGGCACTTCGGCATCTTGTTAATAGGTTAGTTCCAGAAAATGCACGAATATGACATAAAGTGTGCATAAAACATGTAGATATCATCAATAATGTGGCATGGAACATAAGAAATTATCGATACGTCGGAGACGTATCAAATACTCAAAGTTAATGATGCGCTTGTAGATCCCGATTGGTTGATTGCAATGCAAGATGAACTCAACAACTTCAAGAGGAATGATGTGTGGACTCTCATGAAGCGACCCGTTCATTGCCGCAATGTTATCGGCACCAAATGGGTCTTCAAGAACAAGCAATATGAACATGGCATCGTCATTCGCAACAAAGCAAGATTGGTGGCACAAGGCTATTCTCAAGTTGAAGGCGTGGATTTTGGTGAAACCTTTGCACCCGTTGCAAGGCTTGAGTCCATCTGTATCCTTTTGGCCTTTGCCTCTCATCATGGCTTCAAGTTGCAACAAATGGATGTCAAGAGTTCTTTTCCTATTGGTCCTTTACATGAGGAGGTGTATGTGAAGCAACCCCCGGGATTTGAGGACCCCCATTCTCCGGACCATGTCTTCAAGCTCAAAAAGGCCCTATATGGACTCAAACAAGCTCCTAGAGCTTGGTAAGAGCATCTAAAGGAGTTGCTTGTAGACCTTGGTTTCGAAGTGGAGAAAATTGATCCCACTCTTTTTACTAGGAAAGTCAATGGGGAGCTTTTCGTATGCCAACTCTATGTAGATGACATCATATTTGGCTCGACTAACACAACATTTAATGATGAGTTTGCTATGTTGATGACAAATAGGTTTGAGATGTCAATGATGGGTGAACTCAAGTACTTTCTTGGGTTCGAGATCAAGCAAATGCGACAATGCACCTTCATCAATCAAGCAAAGTACCTCCAAGACATGCTCAAGCGCTTCGATATGAAGGACGCCAAAGGCATTGGAACACCGATGCATCTCAAGTGTCAACTCTCCCTTGACGAGACCGGCAAGGCGGTGAATCCCAAGCTCTACCGTTCGATGATAGGTTCGCTTCTTTACCTTTGTGCCTCTCACCCGGATATAATGTTAAGCGTTGGTATGTGTGCACGGTTTCAAGCAAGCCCGAAGGAAAGCCACATTGTGCAGTCAAAAGGATCTTTCAATATTTAGTTGATACCCCACACTTCGGACTATGGTACCCAAGGGACACGGACTTTGCTTTGGTTGGTTTCACCGACTCCGATTGGGCGGGCGACAAGGTTGATAGGAAGTCTACATCCGGAGCTTGTCACTTTCTTGGAAGATCCTTGGTGTGTTGGTCCTCGAAGAACCAAAATTGTGTCTCCGTCTCCACCGCGGAAGCCGAGTATGTTGCCGCGGCAAGTAGTTGTGCTCAAATCTTGTGGATGAGGCAAACCTTGCGGGATTATGGACTCGAGTATAGCAAGGTGCCTCTTTTGTGTGACAATGAGAGCGCAATCAAGATCGCCTACAATCCTGTTCTTCATGGCAAGACAAAGCACATTGAGATAAGGAACCACTTCATCCGGGATCACATTGCTCGCGGAGATATTGTACTATCCTTCATTGGTACCAAGGAGCAATTGGCGGACATCTTCACGAAGTCCTTGGATGAGAAGCGTTTCATTGAGTTGAGGCATGAGCTAAATATCATTGATCCATCGAACTTTGCTTGACCGTCATGCGCACATACCACTCCTAAACTATATATCTAGATGAAAGGCACGCATGAACATAGGGGGAGTGCGGTTTAAACTTATTGAGCTATCCCTCCCCCCATAATGCATAAATAAATCCTAAACATATGCTATTTGTCAATTAAGTGACTAATGAGCTTCATGTTGAGTTGTAGTCGTGAGTCCTGGATACATCTACGTGACCTCACACTACTACACTCTTACACGGTGGCTTCGGCCACCAACCTCCTCCTTGAGGAGTTTTTCGGTTCTTCGTGTTTCTTTGTGACTTTCTTTTTGTCCTTCTTCTTTGCTATCTTTTTCTTCATGTTTTTGGAGAACCTCATTCAAGCTTGTTTTCCCTTTTGGTTTTTGCAAGCTTGGTTGCGTGTTCTTTTTCTCCATCCTTATAGTTTCCTTACCCTCCTTTTTGGTGTTCCGATGCCAAAGGGGGAGAAGTTCCTATTCGGATGGGGACCTTCGTTGATTGTAGCCTCTTGGTCCTAGTTGCTTATCTTTTCTTGTGGCTACATCAACTCTATGGAGGCATCTTACGTGAGTTTGAGTATTCTCAAGGCTATGGTATGATAACTTCACCCAAATCTCCTTGCATGATCTTATGTTGCCTCCATATTGTGCATATGCTATTTGAACATGTCAAGTATCCTTATTGCATATGTGCTTGGTTTGCAAAATCTCGGGGGAGTTATGTCTCTAAGACATGTGCATTTGTATTCAAATACATATTCAAAATATGCACATGTTTAGGGGGAGCTCCGTCGAGCTCTTGCAAATCTATATATCTCATCATAATATCATATGCCATTACAAAGTCTTGTGTTGTCATCAAACACCAAAAAGGGGGAGATTGAAAGAGCAAAGTCTAAACCCCGAGTTTTGTGTGTTTGATGACAACACTTGAAGATTCTCACTGTGTGCTTTGAGTATCATTGTTAGATTTGCAAGTGCACGGTGACCTCGCTGGACACGTCAAGATCGGAGGACTGAAGCGTAGCTTATAGGTTTTCTGGTTCTGTGTGTGTATCGCGAGGTGACATGGTTGGAGAGAAAAAGGGGAGAAATACAGTTTTTGTCAGGCCGGTACTACCGGTACCAGTAGCGGTAGTACCACTACCCCTACTGGTACCGCCCACGGTACCGCTCTGTAGTTCTGTGCTGGATTTGACCCACAGTACGAGTTACGGTACCTCTGCGGTACCTAGAGCGGTAGTACCGCACATGGTACCGCTCAAGTACCGAAACTAGTTACGGCAGTACCGCTTCGGTACCGCTGTGGTACCGCTTTGGATCCAGTAAGGTTTGGACCCCATTGCGGTACCTCGAGCGGTACCGCGAGCGGTAGTAACGCTCTGTGTCCACGTGGACCAGATCTATGGGATTTCGAACTCAGAGCGGTAGTACCGCTTACCCAAAGCGGTAGTACCGCTTAGGCAAAAATTGGACATAACGGTTGGATTTGGGAGGGCCTATTTAAAGGGCCCTTCTTCCCCAACTCGTTTTTAGCTCTTCTCTCTCTCTCCTCCATTGTTGCTGAGCTCAAACTGAGTGGATCTCCCTCCCTACCCAATCAATCTTGCTCATACTTTGAGGAGTGGTGGAGGAGACCCCGATCTATCGTTCTACTGAGAGAAATTTCACCAATTCGTGGTAGTACTTAGTGGATCTTGGTGGTAGAGTTCCTATTGTGGAATCTTGGAAGAAGTGCACCTATCGAGGCTAGCTTGGTGTTGTACTAGCCCCATAGGTTGTTGGGAGCCTAATACGTCTCAAACGTATCTATAATTTCTGATGTTCCATGCTTGTTTTATGACAATACCTACATGTTTTGTTCACACTTTATATCGTTTTGATGCATTTTCCGGAACTAACCTATTGACGAGATGCCGAAGTGCCAGTTCCTGTTTTCTGCTGTTTTTGGTTTCAGAAATCCTAATAAGGAAATATTCTCGGAATTGGAGGAAATCAACGCCCAGCATCTTATAATTCCACGAAGCTTCCAGAACACCCGAGAGCCACCAGAGGAGGGCCACAGGGGGCCCACATGTGTGCCCGGCGCGGCCAAGTGGGGGGCCGCGCCGCCCTACTGTGTGGTGGCCCCGTCAGCCTTCCGACTCCGCCTCTTCGCCTATAAGTTGCCTCCTGACCTAAATCTTCGACACCAATTGACGAAACCCGAGAAAACCTTCCAGAGCCGCCGCCATCGCGAAACTCCAATTCGGGGGACAGAAGTCTCTGTTCCGGCACCGTGCCGGGACGGGGAATTGCCCCCGGAGTCATCTCCACCGCCGTCTCCACCGCCATCTTCACCGTCATCGCTGTCTCCATGATGAGGAGGGAGTAATTCACCCTCGGGGCTGAGGGCTCCGCTGTGGCTATGTGGTTCATCTCTCTCTCTCTCTCTTTGTGATCTAGTTGAATATCATCTATATGCTACTCTAGTGATGTTATTAAAGTGGTCTATTCCTCCTCCATGATGTAATGTTGACAGTGTGTGCATCATGAAGTACTTGGTATATGCTATGATTGTGATCTCTTGTAGATTATGAAGTTAACTATTACTATGATGGTATTGATGCAATCTATTCCCCCTTTCATAGTCTGTCGGTGACGGTGTGCATGCTATGTTAGTACTCGGTGTAATTGCGTTGGTCTATCATGCACTCTAAGGTTACTTAAATATGAACATCGAATATTGTGGAGCTTGTTAAATCCGGCATTGAGGTGCTCTTGTAGCCCTACACAATTAGTGGTGTTCATCATCCAACAAGAGAGTGTAGAGTGGTTCTATTATGTGATCATTGTTGAGAGTGTCCACTAGTGAAAGCAGGATCCCTAGGCCTTGTTTCCACACATCGAGTCTCCGTTTATTTGCTGTTCTGTTGCATGTTTGCTTGCTGCCATATTTTATTCAGATTGCTATTACAACTCACATACATCCATACAACTTGTATTTCACTATCTCTTCGCCGAACTAGTGCACCTATACATCTGACAATTGTATTAGGTGTGTTGGGTACACAAGAGACTTCTTGCATTGTGATTGCAGGGTTGCTTGAGAGGGATATCTTTGACCTCTTCCTCCCTGAGTTCGATAAACCTTGGGTGATCCACTTAAGGGAAAACTTGCTGCTGTTCTACAAACCTCTGCGCTTGGAGGCCCAACACTGTCTACAGGAAAAGAAGCGTGAGTAGACATCAAGCTATTTTCTGGCGCCGTTGCCGGGGAGGAAAGGTAAAAGGCACTCACACGCTGGTCCCAGGTAACTAAGTTATTTTCTGGTGCCGTTGTAAGTGCTCGAAGCTATTTCCGTTAGATCCTGCAATTGCATCTTTTTGTTTCTTGTTTTACACTAGTAAGGCATAATGGAAAACAACTGTGAGCTTTTTAATTTATTTCCTAATTTAAGACATGAATTGTGTGATGCGAAAATTAAAAAAACTATGGAACCTTATTTGCATGCTAGTAGCAATGTTATTAGTATGAACGCAATCACTGCTAATTCTATGGAGAAGTCTAAGCTTGGGGAAGCTAGTTTTTATGATCTTTTTAGCTTCCCATCTTTAGGGGAGAAAATTTTCTCTGATAATACTTTATCCCCCATATGCGATAACTCTAATGGTGCTTGTGATATTTTAAATCCACCAACTGCAAGTACTGCTTTCGAGATACCCATGAAAATTATTGAACGTGTTATGGATAACCGCTATGAAGGGGATGGAACTGTCCATCCTGGAGATCATTTACTGTTTTTGCATGAATTATGCGGGTTATTCAAGTGTGCAGGTATCTCTATGGATAAAGTGAAGAAGAAACTATTCACTATTTCGCTGTCTGGTAAAGCGGCGCATTGGTATAAATTGCTGAAGAATAGTCATTCTCTTGGTTGGGAGGAAATTGTACCTCTCTTTTATTCTAAATTTTATCCTCCTCATGAAGTGCATATTGATAGAAATTACATTTATAACTTTTATCCTCGTGATGGAGAGAGTATTTCCCAAGCATGGGGGAGATTGAAGTCACTAATGCTCAAATGTCCCATTCTTGAGCTCCCCCGTAATGTTATTATTAATAATTTTTATGCAAGACTTTCAGGACATCACAAGGACTATCTGGATGCCTGTTTGGAGGGATCTTTCACAAGCAAGGAGGTTGAAGCTAGGTGGGATCTTCTTGATCGGATTGAGGAGAACGCTGAAGATTGGGAGAACGACAAAGGTAAAGAGTCAGGTATAAATTATGATTATGAATGCATTGAAACTTTTATGGATACTGGTAAATTTCGAAATATGAGTGGTACTTATGGTCTTGACTCTCAAGTTGTTGCAAATCTTTATAAAGCTTTTGCCTCTCATTTTGAATTGCCTAAGAAGAATTTTGATAAGTATCATGAACCTTTTAAAGATGCTTGCATGAAGGATGAAATTGTTGTTAATGATTGCAATGAACATGCTCAAACTCCTAAGAATGCTATTTCTTATAAGCATGTTAATTTTTGTGGAATGCATAGACCTTGTGGAATTAATCAAATCAAAGATGGATATTGTATCCATCATATTAATGAAAAAACTAGAAAGTGGTTTAGGGCTTTAGATGATCTTGGTAAAAAAGTTTGTGCCCTCTATCCTTTTATTTGTGAACTTTTCCATAGAGTGGGTCATTTTAATTTTCAATGCTCCTCCAATGATAATTTGAACCCCATGACTGCTGCAAATTTGTATTATGATGATGAAATTACTCCTAATCAGCATGATGAAATCACTTTATTTTTGTGGTGTGAAGAGTTATCAAGGAAAATTTCTTTGTTAGATATTAACGATCTTGATATTGATGATGTCCTGCATGGGTGTTTTTCTTATTGCATTGATAATTGCCATACAAATACTTACATACAAAATATTTTAGAAGACGACACCTTGCCAAAATATGATAGGACCGCTGTGTGTTTTGAACTTATTAATGAAAAGGAGGAATCCTCCCAAGTTTCTTCTATTGTTTCTGGAAATAAATCAGGTTATGTGGAGACCTTCAAGCCTCTTCCTCCTAAAGAAGGGAACGAGGAGAAGGAAGAGAAGAAGAAGAACAAGAAGAAGAAGAAGAAGAAGAAGAAGAAGAAGAAGAAGAAGAAGGGGGATAAAGAAAAGGAGGTAACGGCATATCCCCGCGTGAATGAGATAACGATAGGTAACCGTAAGTATGTTGCTCCTAATGACTATTATGATAATGAATCTGAACACAGTGATCTTCCTATGCCCTTTACATACATTAGTGATAACGATTTAGAAGAGCACACTACTTTTGATATTAAAAATCTCTGGGAAACTAATTCTGAAAATGATGATGATAATAATTGCCATAGTATCAGTACTATCCATGCTTCCTCCGATGATGATATAGAAAGCTCTAAGCTTGGGGATGAGGTGTTTGAAAATCCTTTTGCTACTGATCATTATATGTTTGATACATCTACTTCTAGTAACAATGATGGTATAGTCACAGATGAACCTACTGTGAAAGATAATTATTCTATTTCTTATGATGACACTATGCCTCCGACCTTTGATGATTATTATAAAGAATGCTATGATATAGGATATAACTATCCTTATGAAACTTGTCATAGTTATGATTGGATTGCCAAAAACAATTCCCTTAATATGCAACTTGTTTACCATGTTCAAATTCTTGATAATAATCTTGCTCCAATTACTATTAATGAGAAGAACTCTTCTTATGCCAAAATTAATGATACTTCTATGCATATGAACCATGATAAGAATGTTTTAAGTGATGGGTATATTGTGGATTTCATCAATGATGTTACTGAAAGTTATTATGAGAGAGGGAAACATGGTTATATGCATCTTAATAATATTAAGTTTCCCCTCTTTATGTTGAGAATCTTGAAGTTACTCGTGTTTTATCTTCCTATGCTTGTCATTTTTCTCTTCATGAATTTGTTTGTGTACAAGATTCCTATGCATAGGAATTGGGTTAGACTTAAACGTGTTTTGAATTTGCTTCTTGATGCTCCTTTTTGCTTCAACTCTTATTTCTTGCGAGTGCATCATTGAAATTACTGAGCCCATCTTAATGGCTATAAAGAAAGCACTTCTTGGGAGATAACCCATGTTTATTTTACAACAGCAACTTTATTTTATATTTGAGTCTTGGAAGTTGTTACTAATGTAGCAACCTCTCCTTATCTTTATTTTATTGCATTGTTGTGCCAAGTAAAGTCTTTGATAGTAAGGTTCATACTAGATTTGGATTATTGCGGAGAAACAGATTTCTTGCTGTCATAAATATGGGTTGAATTCTCTGTAGGTAACTCAGAAAATTCTGCTAATTTACGTGAGTGATCCTCAGATATGTACACAACTTTCATTCAATTTGAGCATTTTCATTTGAGCAAGTCTGGTGCCTCTTAGAAATTTGTCATTACGGACTGTTCTGTTTTGACAGATTCTGCCTTTAATTTCGCATTTCCTCTTTTGCTATGTTTGATGGATTTCTTTGTTCCATTAAGTTTCAGTAGCTTTGTTCAATGTCCAGAAGTGTTAAGAATGATTATGTTACCTCTGAATATGTGAATTTTTGATTACTTCTCGTGCATCCAAATCCTTGAGCCAAATACTATGCCATTTGTGTCCACCATACCTACCTACTACATGGTATTTCTCCGCCATTCCAAAGTAAATTGCTTGAGTGGAACCTTTAAATTTCTATTCTTTGTCTTTGCAATATATAGCTCATGGGACAAATAGCCTAAAAACTATTGTGGTATTTAATATGTAGTTATGTATCTTATTTCTTATTAAGTTGCTTGTTGTGCGATAACCATGTTCCTGGGGACACCATCAACTATCCTTTGTTGAATATCACGTGAGTTGCTATGCATGTTCGTCTTGTCTGAAGTAAGGGCGATTTACCATGAGTTGAATGGTTTGAGCATGCATATTGTTAGAGAAGAACATTGGGCCGCTAACTAAAGTCATGATCCATGGTGGAAGTTTCAGTTTTGGACAACAATCCTCAATCTCTTATGAGAATATTATCTGTTGTTGAATGTTTAAGCATTAAAGAGGAGTTCATTACCTGTTGTCTATGTTGTCCCGGTATGGATGTCTAAGTTGAGAATAATCAAAAGCGAGAAATCCAATGCGAGCTTTCTCCTTAGACCTTTGTACAGGCGGCATAGAGGTACCCCTTTGTGATACTTGGTTAAAACATATGTATTGCAGTGATAATCCAGGTAATCCGAGCTAATTAGGACAAGGTGCGGGCACTATTGGTATACTATGCATGAGGCTTGCAACTTGTAGGATATCTTATACATAATACATATGCTTTATTACTACCGTTGACAAAATTGTTTCTTGTTTTCAAAATAAAAGATCTAGCACAAATATAGCAATCGATGCTTCCCTCTTTGAAGGGCCTTTCTTCTACTTTTATGTTGAGTCAGTCTACCTATTTCCTCCCACCTTAAGAAGCAAACACTTGTGTTAACTGTGCATTGATTCTTACATACTCGCATATTGCACTTGTTATATTGCTTTATGTTGACAACTATCCATGAGATATACATGTTACAAGTTGAAAGCAACCGCTGAAACTTAATCTTCCTTTGTGTTGCTTCAATACCTTTACTATGAATTTATTGCTTTATGAGTTAACTCTTATGCAAGACTTATTGATGCTTGTCTTGAAAGTACTATTCATGAAAAGTCTTTGCTATATGATTCAGTTGTTTACTCATTGTCTTTACCATTGCTTTGGATCGCTGCATTCATTACATGTGCTTACAATAGTATTGATCGAGATTATGATAGCATGCCACTTCAGAAATTATCTTTGTTATCGTTTACCTACTCGGGACGAGTAGGAACTAAGCTTGGGGATCCTTGATACGTCTCAAACGCATCTATAATTTCTGATGTTCCATGCTTGTTTTATGACAATACCTACATGTTTTGTTCACACTTTATATCGTTTTGATGCGTTTTCCGGAACTAACCTATTGACGAGATGCCGAAGTGCCAGTTCCTGTTTTTTGCTGTTTTTGGTTTCAGAAATCCTAGTAAGGAAATATTCTCGGAATTGGACGAAATCAACGCCCAGCATCTTATAATTCCACGAAGCTTCCAGAACACCCGAGAGCCACCAGAGGAGGGCCACAGGGGGCCCACACGTGTGCCCGGCGCGGCCAAGAGGGGGGCCGCGCCGCCCTACTGTGTGGTGGCCCCGTCAGCCTTCCGACTTCGCCTCTTCGCCCATAAGTTGCCTCCTAACCTAAATCTTCGACACCAATTGACGAAACCCGAGAAAACCTTCCAGAGCCGCCGCCATCGCGAAACTCCAATTCGGGGGACAGAAGTCTCTGTTCCGGCACCCTGCCGGGACGGGGAATTGCCCCCGGAGTCATCTCCACCGCCGTCTCCACCGCCATCTTCACCGCCATCGCTATCTCCATGATGAGGAGGGAGTAATTCACCCCCGGGGCTGAGGGCTCCGCTGTAGCTATGTGGTTCATCTCTCTCTCTCTTTGTGATCTAGTTGAATATCATCTATATGCTACTCTAGTGATGTTATTAAAGTGGTCTATTCCTCCTCCATGATGTAATGTTGACAGTGTGTGCATCATGAAGTACTTGGTATATGCTATGATTGTGATCTCTTGTAGATTATGAAGTTAACTATTACTATGATGGTATTGATGCAATCTATTCCCCCTTTCATAGTCTGTCGGTGACGGTGTGCATGCTATGTTAGTACTCGGTGTAATTGCGTTGGTCTATCATGCACTCTAAGGTTACTTAAATATGAACATCGAATATTGTGGAGCTTGATAACTCTGGCATTGAGGTGCTCTTGTAGCCCTACACAATTAGTGGTGTTCATCATCCAACAAGAGAGTGTAGAGTGGTTCTATTATGTGATCATTGTTGAGAGTGTCCACTAGTGAAAGCAGGATCCCTAGGCCTTGTTTCCACACATCGAATCTCCGTTTATTTGCTGTTCTGTTGCATGTTTGCTTGCTGCCATATTTTATTCAGATTGCTATTACAACTCACATACATCCATACAACTTGTATTTCACTATCTCTTCGCCGAACTAGTGCACCTATACATCTGACAAGTGTATTAGGTGTGTTGGGGACACAAGAGACTTCTTGCATTGTGATTGCAGGGTTGCTTGAGAGGGATATCTTTGACCTCTTCCTCCCTGAGTTTGATAAACCTTGGCTGATCCACTTAAGGGAAAACTTGCTGCTGTTCTACAAACCTCTGCTCTTGGAGGCCCAACACTGTCTACAGGAAAAGAAGCGTGAGTAGACATCAGAGCCTCCTTGTGGTGTGGAGCTCGCCTCAACCTTGTGAAGGAATCACCGCCTCGACCGGTGCCATTGTGGAGAAGGGGGAGCACCTTCGTGGAGCTCTCTCGAGGAAGAAGCTGAGGCCTTCCTTCGTGGTGTGGCCGTCTAGCCTCTTGTGTGAGGCTAGCACCTCCACAATGCAGACGTACTCCCTTTTGTGGGAGGAACTGCGGGAAACAAACCTCGCCTCGTCTCCGCGCCCTCCGGTTGTCCCGCTCCTTACTCTTACTATCTTGTTTGATTCCTTTGCTTGTTGCACTTATCTAGCATCATTGTAGGAACACCGTCACCACGAAAGGATTCACCTTTACCTTCCGCACCGCTAAAATTGAAAAAGACTAAAACTTGACGTAGCTTCCATTCACCCCCCTCTTGTTCGCTACAATCCATTCAACATGGCGGGATGGCCCGGCCATGGCTCCGACGGCGGCGCCTCTGGCGACCATGTCGACGAAGGACCGGCCAAACGGAGCGCCCGCAAGAGGTGCTGACAACGGCGGGAAACTCGGGCTTGGATCCAGTGGCTCGAGCAGCGGTGCAGACGGAGGCGAGGCGGCGACGGCGTGTCTGTGCGACGAAAACGATCTTACGCCTCACGATCGATACCTCATGAACTCTTCGCATGTCCTCCCGCTGCAGGCCCACCAACGCCAGACACAGGCTGGCCCATCGCGTGTGCGGCCCAGCTAGCCACGATTCCGCCTCCTCCGGTTCGAACCGAGGTCGAATGGCTGCCACCGCCTCGCTCGCCGGCGAGCAGGAGCCGCCGGCCACCCGATTCGCTCCCTTCCTGGCTGCGTCGAGGAAATCGCCAAAGACTACCGGCGGTGTGATCCTCTTGGAGGGGAGAGGTCCCTTCCACCCCTTGATCTGCACCGACTGCCTAGGAAGCCTCAATCCCGGCGGCGAGCTGGAAATCGCCCGACCGAGTCACGCGGGTTCCACGCACGAAGGTGAAGCCGAACGAACCCTCGGCTCAGTCACCGCCAACGGAGAAACCCGTCGCTCCCATGGCCTGGCCGCAGCCCCTGGGAACCCGATCTTGCCCTAGAAGTCCTCCAATAGCGCCGCCTGATCCAGCTCACCATCAAGGTCGATCGGCAGCACCTTTGGCTCATCTTCCAGACCAGCCCACGCCACCTCCTCCGCCACCGTGATCTCTTCGTCCACCTCCGACTCCTCCAGGGGATCAAAACGGCCACCCGAGCATGGAGACAACCCGGTAGGAAAAAGGATTGGCCGGATCGGCTGCAGAAGGGTCTGCCGGCGAGACATTGATACGTCTCAAACGTATCTATAATTTCTTATGTTCCATGCTACTTTATTGATGATACTCACATGTTTTATACACACTTTATGTCATATTTATGCATTTACCGGCACTAACCTATTAACAAGATGCCGAAGAGCCAGTTGCTGTTTTCTGCTGTTTTTGGTTTCAGAAATCCTAGTAAGGAAATATTCTCGGAATTGGACGAAATCAACGCCCAGGGTCTTATTTTTTCACGAAGCTTCCAGAAGACCGGAGGAGATACGAAGTGGGGCCACGAGGCGCCGACACAACAAGGCGGCGCGGCCCAGGCCTTGGCCGCGCGGCCCTGGCGTGTGGGGCCCTCGTGACGCCCCCTGATACGTCCATTTTGCATCACTATTTTATATCATAACTTGCTGTTATTCATTGATATATTTCATATTTGGAGATGATACTTATGTGATTTCATCTATTTTGCATGTTTCATGATTATTGGAGGATCGCGCACCGGAGTCAGGATTTTGCTGGAAAAAGCGCCGTCAGAATGCAATATTTCGGAAGATCAACAATTGATGAAATTTATATGAAAAATCCTATTTTTCCAGAAGACGAAGGGAGCCAGAAGGAGGAGCCGAGGAGGGCCGCCGTGGGCCCACCTCACAGGCCGGCGCGGGCCAAGGCCTGGCCGCACCGCCTTGTGGGGAGGGGGCCCACAGCCCCCTTTGGCCTCCTCTCCTTCGCGTACATCTTCGTCCCGAAAACCTAAGCTCCAGAGGATAGTCGCGAAGAGTCACAGCCGCCTCCGCGGGGCGGAAAACACCAGAGAGAAAAGAGCTCTCCGGTAGGCTGAGATCCGCCGGGGAAATTCCCTCCCGGAGGGGGAAATCGACGCCATCGTCACCGCCATCGAGCTGGACATCATCTCCATCATCATCACCATCATCTCCATCATCATCACCGCCGTCTCCACTGCTGCACCTCGTCACCGCTGTAACAATTTGGGTTGGATCTTGATTGTTTGATAGGGGAAACTCTCCCGGTATTGATTTCTACTTGTTATTGATGCTATTGAGTGAAACCATTGAACCAAGGTTTATGTTCAGATTGTTATTCATCATCATATCACCTCTGATCATGTTCCATATGATGTCTCGTGAGTAGTTCGTTTAGTTCTTGAGGACATGGGTGAAGTCTAAATGTTAGTAGTGAATTATGGTTGAGTAATATTCAATGTTATGATATTTAAGTTGTGGTGTTATTCTTCTAGTGGTGTCATGTGAACGTCGACTACATGATACTTCACCTTTATGGGCCTAGGGGAATACATCTTGTACTCATTTGCCAATTGCGGGGTTGCCGGAGTGACAGAAACCTAAACCCCCGTCGGTATATCGATGCAGGAGGGATAGCAGGATCTCATAGTTTAAGGCTGTGGTTAGATTTATCTTAATTACTTTCTTGTAGTTGCGGATGCTTGCAAGGGGTATAATCACAAGTATGTATTAGTCCTAGGAAGGGCGGTGCATTAGCATAGGTTCACCCACACAACACTTATCAAAACAATGAAGATTAATTAGCTATATGAAGCGAAAGCACTAGACTAAAATCCCGTGTGTCCTCAAGAACGTTTGGTCATTATAAGTAAACAAACCGGCTTGTCCTTTGTGCTAAAAAGGATTGGGCCACTCGCTGCAATTGTTACTCTCGCATTTTACTTACTCGTACTTTATTGAACTGCTACATCAAAACCCCCTGAATACTTGTCTGTGAGCATTTATAGTGATTCCTACATCGAAACTGCTTGTCAACACCTTCTGCTCCTCGTTGGGATCGACATTCTTACTTATCGAAAAATACTACGATACACCCCCTATACTTGTGGGTCATCAAGACTATTTTCTGGCGCCGTTGCCGGGGAGTGAAGCGCTATTGGTAAGTGGAATTGGTAAGGGAAACTTTTACTGTTAGTGCTGATTTTATTCCTGCCTGCTGCTATAATTCATTATGGAGAGATCTTCTCTTGAATTTTTATTTGGAAAATCTACTACTACTGCAAAGGTAGTGGATGAGGCGCCAGGTGAGGAAGAAGTACCATACAAAATACCTATGAAAATTATTGAACGTGTTGTGGATAACCGCTATACAGGGGATGGAACTGTCCATCCTGGAGATCATTTACTGTTCTTACATGAATTATGCGGTTTATTCAAGTGTGCAGGTATTGCTATGGATGAAGTGAGGAAGAAGCTATTCTCTATATCGCTGTCTGGTAAAGCGGCGCATTGGTATAAATTACTGGATAATGGGGATTCTCTTGAATGGAATGATATTGTGCCCCGATTTTATTCTAAGTTCTATCCTCCAAGTGAAATTCACAAGGATCGGAACCGCATATATAATTTTTGGCCTCATGATGGAGAGAGTATTGCCCAAGCGTGGGGGAGATTGAAGTCTTTAATGCTCAAATGCCCCATTCATGAGCTTCCTGGTAATATTATTATTGATAATTTCTATGCAAGACTTACTTTTCAAGACAAGACCTTGCTGGATACCTCTTGTTCTGGATCATTTACACGCAACAAAGAAGAGTTTAAAAGGGACCTTCTTAATCGGATCCAGGAGAATACTGAAGGATGGGAGAACGACAAAGATAGAGAGTCAGGTATAAAATATGATTATAAATGCATTGAAGCTTTTATGGATACTGATAAATTTTGTAATATTAGTGCTACTTATGGTCTTGATTCTCAAGTCATTGCAAATCTTTATAAAGCTTTTGCCTCTCATTATGAATTGCCTAGAAGAACTTTGATAAGTATCATGAACCGTATAAAGATAAAATTGATTCATCTATAAATAAATGTGTTGTAGTTGAAACTGTTGATCATGTTATTCCTGAAGCTTATATTGAAAAAACTCCCTTCCCTGCTAAAATGAAGGAGTATTCTGTTATAAATAGTGCGGTTAATAAAAGTGAAAAGAAACCTGTAGAACCCGAAGAACAAATAAAAGTTGAACCTGCTGTTGCAATAGTTAAAGATCTTGTGACTGAAAATGTGGAGGATGGTCATATTATTTTTTGTGAAGATGCTTCTAATATTGTTTCACATCCTAATAAGTCCAAGAAAACTAGTGTTCCTATGCTATCTGTTAGAATTGGTGATCATTGTTATTATGGTTTATGCGATATTGGTGCAAGTATTAGCGCTATTCCTTATGAGTTCTACACGGAGATTATGCACGAAATTGGTTCTTGTGAACTTGAAGATATTGATGTGGTTATTCGGCTGGCTAATAGAGAAACTATCTCTCCAATTGGTATTGTTCGATATGTGGAAGTTCTATGTGGTAAGATTAAATATCCTGCTTACTTTTGGTACTTGGTTCTGCTGCTAGTAAGTATTGTCCTATCATTTTTGGTAGACCTTTTATAAATACTTGTGGAGCTGTTATAGATTGCAAGAAAGAGAAAATTTTGACTAAATTTGCTGGTGAGTCTTATGAGTTTAATTTCTCTCAATTTGCCAAAACTCCTTATAAAGCTGATTCGCCTAATAATGATTTTAGAGTTTAACAATGTGCATCTATTGCTCTTGCTCCTAATAATCCTTTGCAGCAACATTTGGAGAATAGTGAGAGTGAAGTTTTTAGGGAAGAAAGAAATGAGCTTGATGAAATTTTCCTTCATCAACCTATTCTTAAACATGACTTGCCTGTAGAAGATCTAGGTACAACATTACCACCAAAAGAGGATCCTGTTTTTGATTTAAAACCATTGCCTGATAATCTTAAATATGCTCATATTGATGATAAGAAAAATATATCATGTTATTATTAGTTCTAAGCTTTCAGAGTTTGAAGAAGAAAGAATTGGGCTAGTAAATTGAAGGAAGCACTATGGGCTTATAGAACTGCTTATAAAAATCCCATGGGCATGTCACCTTATAAAATGGTTTATGGAAAAGCTTGTCATTTACCTTTAGAACTAGAGCACAAAGCTTATTGGGCTGTAAGAGAATTAAATAAAGATCCTAAACTTGCTGGTAAGAAAAGATTGCTACAATTGAGTTCTCTAGATGAATGGAGAAGTGAAGCTTATGAAAATGCTTAACTCTTTAAAGATAAAGTTAAGAAATGGCATGATAGAAGAATTATCAAAAGAGAATTTAATATTGGGGATAAAGTCATATTGTATCGGTCTCGTCTCAAATTCTTTGCAGGGAAATTACTCTCAAAATGGGAAGGACCCTATGTCGTTGAGGAGGTGTATCGTTCAGGGGCGGTTAAAATTAGTTCTCTCCAAGGCGATGCCTCACAAGTGGTGAATGGACAAAGAATCAAGCATTATATCTCAGGTGGTTCTTATAATGAAGATGTTGACATTATTCGAGTGGAAACTCTGGAAGCTTTCATCAAAGGACAAATTGACAGTCCGGCAGAATTCGACTTTGAATAGGTAACAGTACTGGTAATAAAAAGTTCGTGTTTTACTTTCCGAACAATGTTTTTGCTGTTTTTGGAAAATATGAAAAATTACGAGATCGAAACGGAGTGGAGGAGACGCACGAGGGCATGCCCCCATAGGCCGGCGCGGGCCTCAGCCTGGCCGCGTAGCCCTATGAGGAGGCCACCTCGTTGCCCCTCTCCGACTCTCGTTCGACCTGGTACTTTCCTTTTGTCATAAAAATTCCAGCTATATAATCCCCTGGACCCCTGGAGGTCCGTATATCGTTTTCTCGACGTGTTTTGTTTCGAGTTGTTTCTGCCAGGATATGTTTTCAATCTAGAAGCACCATGGCCTCCAACAGCAAGGGCAAAGGGCTTTCGGAGGAAGAAGTGAAGAGGGTGTCGTCAAAACAAGAGCAGCAAGCCGTTGGGAGTAAGCAAATCTTGGTGGGATCTGTTGACACTCGACGTTCTTTCTCTCATAATTTGCAGGGACCCTTACCACCTGCTCTTAGCCTCGACTCTTTCCCTGAGTTGGAAGAAGCTCTACGGGTTACCGATGAGTTTTGTGATCAATGCCGTGCTCTGAGAAGGGAAGTGGAGATACTTCAGGAGGAGAACAACCGACTTCGTAGAATGCTGGAATATTACTCGATTCCCATCACGAGGCTACCACCGCCACTTTCAGATAACAATGAATCTCTTCGAGTCTTAGTGCAGAACTGCCAAACTGAGAAGCTGAAGCTGAAGGAGATCTTGAAGAATCGCGGGATGGATTCATCATCACCACCGCCGAAGGAGTAATTCATCATCGGTATTGGCATCCCCTTGGTTTGTTCCAAGCTTGGGGGAGTGCCGCGGTATCACATCATCACTATCTTTTACTTTTTACTATCAAATAGTGTCATATCATGAGTAGGGAAGTTATCATATAAGATGGGTTGCAGTGTGGAAGTATCTCTCCTTAGTTGGTTGTCTATGTATCCCTTGGTGTGAGTTATCATTATGGAATATTAATGAGAAGTATTATCATTTACATATTGCACATCTTATTTTAGTTTGCAACATCTATTATATGATTGATCTTGTTATTAGTATTGGTATCACTTTGGGAGCATTGAATAAATCTATTTGGTTTTGGCAAACTTAGCATTGGTCAATAGCAACAACACTTTGAGGTTTAAATAGAAAAGAGAAATACATGTAGATATGTTGTTTCATTGTCTTTCTTTCTTGTTAGCTCCTTAGCTTATTATTCTGAATTTAAAATTGTTTGTACTTACAAGGAAGATGCATGATTGTTTCTATCACATGTATATTTGTTTGTTTCCCTCAACTCTTATGCTTGCTAATTAACCTTGCTAGCCAAAAACCTGTACCGAGAGGGAATGCTTCTCATGCATCCAAACCTTAACCCAAACCTATGTCATTTGTGTCCACCATAACTACCTACTATATGGTATTTCCTGCCATTCCAAGTAAATACTTCGTGTGCTACCTTTAAACAATTCAAAATGTACTATCTCTTATTTGTGTCAATGTTTTATAGCTCATGAGGAAGTATGTGGTGTTTTATCTTTCAATCTTGTTGGGCAACTTTCACCAATGGACTAGTGGCTTCATCCACTTATCCAATAATTTTGCAAAAAGAGCTAGCAATGGGGTTCCCAGCCCCGATTAATTAACCTTCATAATTTTACAAATAGACACTCCTCCATGGTATGAGATTGTTGGCAGGCACCCGAGGATTCGGTTAGCCATGGCTTGAGAAAGCAAAGGAGGGGAGGAGTGTCATCTAAATAAAACTAAAATAAAAAGGCACTCCTTCATGGTATGAGATTGTTGGCAGGCACCCGAGGATTCGGTTAGCCATGGTTTGTGAAAGCAAGGTTGGAAGGAGTGCCACCCAAAATGAAAATGTTTTAATGGGAGCCGCTCTTCGAGAGTTTGTCTGGCAAGGGGGTTAGAGTACCCGCTACCAGTCGTTGACAACAACAAACACCTCTCAAAATATTACTTTTATTCTCTTTATATGATTTCAAAACTGAAAAAACTCTAGCACATGATTTAATCCATGCTTCCCTCCGCGAAGGGCCTGTCTTTTACTTTATGTTGAGTCAGTAAACCTATTTCTCTCCATCTCAAGCAAGCATTTGAGTTGTTGTGATCAAACCATTTATATTGTGATCTATTTCATCATGTCTTTTACTCTTCCTTGTTTAGTACAAGTTTTATCCGAATGAATATAGCTTTGAAAGTTATCAATGATTATGAGGAGATTATTATGATTGAGTATGCAAGTTGTGCCATATAAACTTTAACATGAGAGCGCTGCTCGATAGATAAGTATAATCTGTTAATTGTTCTCTGACCAAGAACGAAGTTTGCCATTACCAATTATGATTTCTTATGCACCTTTATTTGTGATTACCTTCTACTTGTTTCAAGTTGAATTATATGAGGAAGTTGTTCACTAGAATGTCTTGTGTGAATGAATATGATGCTTCTTGTCCGTATTTTATTTATCGACTCTTCACTCCATAAACATGTGGTCCTGTTTACCGAGTTCAGATTCGCTTGGGGACAAGCGAAGTCTAAGCTTGGGGGAGTTGATACGTCCATTTTGCATCACTATTTTATATCATAACTTGCTGTTATTCATTGATATATTTCATATTTGGAGATGATACTTATGTTATTTCATCTATTTTGCATGTTTCATGATTATTGGAGGATCGCGCACCGGAGTCAGGATTCTGCTGGAAAAAGCGCCGTCAGAATGCAATATTTCGGAAGATCAACAATTGACGAAATTTATATAAAAAATCCTATTTTTCCAGAAGACGAAGGGAGCCAGAAGGAGGAGCCGAGGAGGGCTGCCGTGGGCCCACCTCACAGGCCGGCGCGGGCAAAGGCCTGGCCGCGCCGCCTTGTGGGGAGGGGGCCCACAGCCCCCTCTGGCCTCCTCTCCTTCGCGTACATCTTCGTCCCAAAAACCTAAGCTCCAGAGGATAGTCGCGAAGAGTCACAGCCGCCTCTGCGGGGCGGAAAACACCAGAGAGAAAAGAGCTCTCCGGCAGGCTGAGATCCGCCGGGGAAATTCCCTCCCGGAGGGGGAAATCGACGCCATCGTCACCTCCATCGAGCTGGACATCATCTCCATCGTCATCACCATCATCTCCATCATCATCACCGCCGTCTCCACCGCTGCACCTCATCACCGCTGTAACAATTTGGGTTGGATCTTGATTGGTTGATAGGGGAAACTCTCCCGGTATTGATTTCTACTTGTTATTGATGCTATTGAGTGAAACCATTGAACCAAGGTTTATGTTCAGATTGTTATTCATCATCATATCACCTCTGATCATGTTCCATATGATGTCTCATGAGTAGTTCGTTTAGTTCTTGAGGACATGGGTGAAGTCTAAATGTTAGTAGTGAATTATGGTTGAGTAATATTCAATGTTATGATATTTAAGTTGTGGTGTTATTATTCTAGTGGTGTCATGTGAACGTCGACTACATGATACTTCACCTTTATGGGCCTAGGGGAATACATCTTGCACTCATTTGCCAATTGCGGGGTTGCCGGAGTGACAGAAACCTAAACCCCCGTTGGTATATTGATGCAGGAGGGATATCAGGATCTCAGAGTTTAAGGATGTGGTTAGATTTATCTTAATTACTTTCTTGTAGTTGCGGATGCTTGCAAGGGGTATAATCACAAATATGTATTAGTCCTAGGAAGGGCGGTGCATTAGCATAGGCACCCACACAACACTTATCAAAACAATGAAGATTAATTAGCTATATGAAGCGAAAGCACTAGATTAAAATCCCGTGTGTCCTCAAGAACGTTTGGTCATTATAAGTAAACAAACTGGCTAGTCCTTTGTGCTAAAAAAGGATTGGGCCACTCGCTGCAATTGTTACTCTCGCATTTTATTTACTCGTACTTTATTCAACTGCTACATCAAAACCCCCTGAATACTTGTCTGTGAGCATTTACAGTGATTCCTACATCGAAACTGCTTGTCAACACCTTCTGCTCCTCGTTGGGATCGACATTCTTACTTATCGAAAATACTACGATACACCCCCTATACTTGTGGTTCATCACCCCCTGACCTACCCTTCCGCCTATAAGAAGCCTTCGTCGAGAAAACCCCAGTACCGAGAGCCACGATACGGAAAACCTTCCAGAGACGCCGCCGCCAATCACATCTCGGGGGATTCAGGAGATCGCCTCCGGCACCCTGCCGGAGAGGGGAATCATCTCCCAGAGGACTCTTCATCGCCATGATCGCCTCCGGATCGATGTGTGAGTAGTTCACCCCTGGACTATGGGTCCATAGCAGTAGCTAGATGGTCGTCTTCTCCTCATTGTGCTATCATTGTTCGATCTTGTGAGCTGCCTAACATGATCAAGATCATCTATTTGTAATGCTACATGTTGCGTTTGTTGGGATCCGATGAATATGGAATACTATGTTATGTTGATTATCAATCTATCATCTATGTGTTGTTTATGATCTTGCATGCTCTCCGTTGCTAGTAGAGGCTCTGGCCAAGTCGTTACTTGTAACTCCAAGAGGGAGTATTTATGCTCGATAGTGGGTTCATGCCTCCATTAAATCCGGGACAGTGACAGAAAGTTCTAAGGTTGTGGATGTGATGTTGCCACTAGGGATAAAACATCAATGCTTTGTCTAAGGATATTTGTGTTGATTACATTACGCACCATACTTAATGCAATTGTCTGTTGTTTGCAACTTAATACTGGAAGGGGTGCGGATGATAACCTGAAGGTGGACTTTTTAGGCATAGATGCATGCTGGATAGCGGTCTATGTACTTTGTCGTAATGCCCAATTAAATCTCACACTACTCATCATAATATGTATGTTCATTGTCATGCCATATTTATTTGTCAATTGCCCAACTGTAATTTGTTCACCCAACATGCTTATTCTTATGGGAGAGACACCACTAGTGAACTGTGGACCCCGGTCCATTCTTTACATCGAATACAATCTACTGTAATACTCGTTCTTACTGTTCTCTGCAAACATCATCATCCACACTATACATCTAATCCTTTGTTACAGCAAGCCGGTGAGATTGACAACCTCACTGTTAAGTTGGGGCAAAGTATTTTGGTTGTGTTGTGTAGGTTCCACGTTGGCGCCGGAATCCCTGGTGTTGCGCCGCACTACACTCCGCCGCCATCAACCTTCAACGTGCTTCTTGGCTCCTACTAGTTCGATAAACCATGGTTTCTTACTGAGTGAAAACTTGCTGCTGTACGCATCACACCTTCCTCTTGGGGTTCCCAACGGGCGTGTGCTTGACGCGTCATCAAGACTGTTTTTCTGGCGCCGTTGCCGGGGAGATCAAGACACGCTGCAAGGGGAGTCTCCACTTCCAATCTCTTTACTTTGTTTTTGTCTTGCTTTATTTTTGTTTACTACTTTGTTTGCTGCATTATATCAAAATACAAAAAAATTAGTTGCTAGCTTTACTTTATTTACTATCTTGTTTGCGTTCTCCATATTAAAAACACAAAAAAAATAGTTACTTGTTTTTACTTTATCTAGTTTGTTTTATTTACTATTGCTAAAATGGGTACTCCTGAAAATACTAAGTTGTGTGACTTCACAACCACAAATAATAATGATTTCTTATGCACACCTATTGCTCCACCTGCAACTACAGCAGAATTCTTTAAAATTAAACCTGCTTTACTGAATCTTATTATGAGAGAGCAATTTTCTGGTGTTAGTTCTGATGATGCTGCTGCCCATCTTAATAATTTTGTTGAACTATGTGAAATGCAAAGGTATAAGGATGTAGATGGTGACATTATAAAATTAAAATTGTTTCCTTTCTCATTAAGAGGAAGAGCTAAAGATTGGTTGCTATCTTTGCCTAAGAATAGTATTGATTCATGGACTAAATGTAAGGATGCTTTCATTGGTAGATATTATCCTCCTGCTAAAATTATATCTTTGAGAAGTAGCATAATGAATTTTAAGCAATTGGATAATGAGCATGTTGCCCAAGTATGGGAAAGGATGAAATCTTTGGTTAAAAATTGCCCAACCCATGGACTGACTACTTGGATGATCATCCAAACCTTTTATGCAGGACTGAATTTTTCTTCGCGGAACCTATTGGATTCAGCTGCTGGAGGTACTTTTATGTCCATCACTCTAGGCGCCGCAAGGAGCGATGTCCCCCAAAGGCGGCACGAACAAAACACGTCCCCCAAACGCTCAATTCGGCGCGGTTTGGGGGACGCTTTGCCTTTTATGCATGACTGAATTTTTCTTCGCGGAACCTATTGGATTCAGCTGCTGGAGGTACTTTTATGTCCATCACTCTAGGCGCCGCAACAAAGCTTCTTGATGATATGATGATTAATTACTCTGAATGGCACACGGAAAGAACTCCACAAGGTAAGAAGGTAAATTCTGTTGAAGAAACCTCCTCCTTGAGTGATAAGATTGATGCTATTATGTCTATGCTTGTAAATGGTAGGACAAATGTTGATCATAATAATGTTCCTTTAGCTTCATTGGTTGCCCAAGAAGAACATGTTGATGTGAACTTCATTAAAAATAATAATTTCAACAACAATGCTTATCGGAACAATTCTAGTAACAACTATAGGCCATATCCTTATAATAATGGTAATGGTTATGGTAATTCTTATGGGAATTCTTACAACAATAATAGGAATGCACCCTCTGGTCTTGAAGCCATGCTTAAAGAATTTATTAGTACACAAACTGCTTTTAACAAATCTGTTGAAGAAAAGCTTGGTAAAATTGATATTCTTGCTTCTAAAGTTGATAATCTTGCTGCTGATGTTGATCTTTTGAAATCGAAAGTTATGCCTAATTAAAATAAAGATATTAAGTCATTTGCTACAGCAAACGCCATCCAAGTTCGAATTAATGAGAATATTAGATTGATGGCCGAATTGCGTGCTAGGTGGGAAAAAAGAAGAAAATGCTAAAGAGAATAATATAGCTAAAGTTTGGACTATTACCACCACTAGTAATGCTAATGCTTCACATGTTGCTACACCTCCTACTATCAATGGTAAAATAATTGGTGTTGGCAATGTTTCCACTCCTAATGCAATGCTTGCAAAACTGCCTGAAACTGCTAAAACTGCTGAAACTGCTTGTGATAAAACTGCTGAAATTTTTCAAGATATTGGGGACAATGATCCCATTGCTTGAGATCATAATGGTTTAGATTTTTATGATTGTCACATCTCTGAAGTTATAAAGTTCTTACAAAAACTTGCTAAGAGTCCTAATGCTAGTGCTATAAAATTAGCCTTTACAAAACATATTACAAATGCTCTCATAAAAGCTAGAGAAGAGAAATTAAAACTTGAAACTTCTATTCCTAGGAAGTTAGAAGATGGTTGGGAGCCCATCATTAAGATGAAGGTCAATGATTTTGATTGTAATGCTTTATGTGATTTTGGTGCAAGTATTTCCGTTATGCCTAAGAAAATCTATAATATGCTTGACTTGCCACCATTGAAAAATTGTTATTTGGATGTTAATCTTGCTGATAATTCTACAAAGAAACCTTTGGGGAGGATTGATAATGTTCGCATTACGGTTAACAATAACCTTGTCCCCGTTGATTTTGTTGTCTTGGATATTGAATGCAATGCATCTTGTCCCATTATATTGGGAAGACCTTTTCTTCGAACTGTTGGTGCTATTATTGATATGAAGGAAGGTAATATTAAATATCAATTTCCTCTCAAGAAAGGTATGGAACACTTCCCTATAAAGAGAATGAAGTTACCTTTTGATTCTATTATTAGAACAAATTATGATGTTGATGCTTTATCTCTTGATAATACTTGATTCACACTTTCTGCGCCTAGCTGAAAGGCGTTAAAGAAAAGCGCTTATGGGAGACAACCCATGATTTTACTTCTGCACTTTCGTTTTATATTTGACTCTTGGAAGTTGTTACTACTGTAGCAACCTCTCCTTATCTTTATTTTATTGCATTTTTGTGCCAAGTAAAGTCTTTGATAGTAAGGTTCATACTAGATTTGGATTACTGCGCAGAAATAGATTTCTTGCTGTCACGAATTTGAGCAGTGTTCTTTGTAGGTAACTCAGAAAAATCTTCCAATTTACGTGAGTGATCCTCAGATATGTATGCAACTTTCATTCAATTTGAGCATTTTCATTTGAGCAAGTCTGGTGCCCCTGAAAAATTCGTCTTTACAGACTGTTCTGTTTTGACAGATTCTGCCTTTTATTTCGCATTGCCTGTTTTGCTATGTTTGATGGATTTATTTATTCCATTAACTTTCAGTAGCTTTGTGCAATGTCCAGAAGTGTTAAGAATGATTATGTCACCTCTGAACATGTGAATTTTTTATTATGCACTAACCCTCTAATGAGTTTGTTTTGAGTTTGGTGTGGAGGAAGTTTTCAAGGATCAAGAGAGGAGGATGATACAATATGATCAAGGAGAGTGAAAGCTCTAAGCTTGGGGATGCCACCGGGGTTCACCCCTGCATATTTCAAGAAGACTCAAGCATCTAAGCTTGGGGATTCCCAAGGAATCCCCTTCTTCATCGACAACATTATCAGGTTCCTCTAGTGAAACTATATTTTTATTCCATCACATCTCATGTGCTTTACTTGGAGCGTCTGTTTGATTTTGGTTTTGTTTTTGTTTGAATAAATTGGATCCTAGCATTCTTTATGTGGGAGAGAGACACGCTCCGCTGTTGCATATGGACAAATATGTCCTTAGCTTTATTCTTAATGTTCATGGCGAAGGTTGAAACTACTTCGTTAATTGTTATATGGTTGGAAACAGAAAATGCTACATGTGGTAGTTGGTATAATATCTTGAATAATGTGATACTTGGCAATTGTTATAGCTCATGTTTAAGCTCTTGCATCATATACTTTGCACCTATTAGTGAAGAAATACATAGAGCTTGTTGAAATTTGGTTTGCATGATTGGTCTCTCTAAAGTCTAGATATTTTCTAGTAAGGGTTTGAGCAACAAGGATGACAATGTAGAGTCTTATAATGCTTGCAATATGTTTTTATGTAAGTTTTGCTGTACCGGTTCATTTGGAAGGAGTGCTACCCAAAAATAAAAATGTTTCATGGGAGCCGCTCTTTGAAAGTCTGTCTGGCAAGGGGGTTAGAGTGCCCACTACCATTTGATGACAACAACAAACACCTCTCAAAACTTTACTTTGATGCTCTCTCTATGTTTTCAAAATAAAAGCTCTAGCACAAATATAGTAATCCATACTTCCCTCTTCGAAGGGCCATTCTTTTACTTTTATGTTGAGTCAGTTTACCCATTTCCTTCCACCTTAGAAGCAAACAATTGTGTTAACTGTGCATTGATTCTTACATACTTGCATATTTGCATTCATCATATTACTTTATATTGACAATATCCATGAGATATACATGTTACAAGTTGAAAGCAATCGCTGAAACTTAATCTTCCTTTGTGTTTCTCCAATGCCTTTACTATGAATTTATTGCTTTATGAGTTAACTCTTTTGCAAGACTTATTGATGCTTGTCTTGAAAGTACTATTCATGAAAAGTCTTTGCTATATGATTCAGTTGTTTAATCATTGTATTTACCATTGCTTTGGATCGCTGCATTCATTACATATGCTTACAAATAGTATGATCAAGATTATGATAGCATGTCACTTCAGAAATTATCTTTGTTATCGTTTACCTACTCGGGACGATTAGGAACTAAGCTTGGGGATGCTGATACGTCTCCAACGTATCGATAATTTCTTATGTTCCATGCTACTTTTATGATGATACACACATGTTTTATATATACTTTATGTCTTATTTATGCATTTTCTGACACTAACCTATTAACGAGATGCCGAAGAGCTAGTTGCTGTTTTCTGCTGTTTTTGGTTTCAGAAATCCTAGTAAGGAAATATTCTCGGAATTGGACGAAATCAACGCCCAGGATCTTATTTTTCCACGAAGCTTCCAGAAATCCGGAAGGGAAAGGAAGTGGGGCGACGAGGCGGCGACACGCCAGGGCGGCGCGGCCCAGGCCCTGGCCGCGCGGCCCTGTTGTGTGGGCCCCTCGCGTCGCCCCTAAACCTACCTCTCCGCATAAAAGAAGCCTTCGTCGATAATAACTCCAGTACCGAGAGCCACGATACGGAAAACCTTCCAGAGACGCCGCCGCCGCCAATCCCATCTCGGGGGATTCAGGAGATCGCCTCCGGCACCCTGTCGGAGAGGGGAATCATCTCCCGGAGGACTCTTCATCGCCATGATCGCCTCCGGATTGATGTGTGAGTAGTTCACCCCTGGACTATGGGTCCATATCAGTAGCTAGATGGTCGTCTTCTCCTCATTGTGCTATCATTGTTGGATCTTGTGAGCTGCCTATCATGATCAAGATCATCTATTTGTAATGCTACATGTTGCGTTTGTTGGGATCCGATGAATATAGAATACTATGTTATGTTGATTATCAATCTATCATCTATGTGTTGTTTATGATCTTGCATGCTCTCCGTTATTAGTAGAGGCTCTGGCCAAGTCGTTACTTGTAACTCCAAGAGGGAGTATTTATGCTCGATAGTGGGTTCATGCCTCCATTAAATCTGGGACAATGATAGAAAGTTCTAAGGTTGTGGATGTGCTGTTGCCACTAGGGATAAAACATCAATGCTATGTCTAAGGATGTATGTGTTGATTACATTACGCACCATACTTAATGCAATTGTGTGTTGTTTGCAACTTAATACTGGAAGGGGTTCGGATGATAACCTGAAGGTGGAGTTTTTAGGCATAGATGCATGCTGGATAGCGGTCTATGTACTTTGTCGTAATGCCCAATTGAATTTCACACTACTCATCATAACATGTATGTGCATTGTCATGCCATCTTTATTTGTCAATTGCCCAACTGTAATTTGTTCACCCAACATGCTTATTCTTATGGGAGAGACACCACTAGTGAACTATGGACCCCGGTCCATTCTTTACATTGAATACAATCTACTGCAATACTCGTTCTTGCTGTTCTCTGCAAACATCATCATCCACACTATACATCTAATCCTTTGTTACAGCAAGCCGGTGAGATTGACAACCTCACTGTTAAGTTGGGGCAAAGTATTTTGGTTGTGTTGTGCAAGTTCCATGTTGGCGCTGGAATCCCTGGTGTTGCGCCGCACTACACTTCGCCGCCATCAACCTTCAACGTGCTTCTTGGCTCCTACTGGTTCGATAAACCTTGGTTTCTTACTGAGGGAAAACTTGCTGTTGTACGCATCACACCTTCCTCTTGGGGTTCCCAAGGGGCATGTGCTTGACGCGTCATCAGAGTGTCACCCAAAAATAAAAAAATTCATGGGAGCCGCTCTTTGAAAGTCTGTCTGGCAAGGGGGTTAGAGTGCCCATTACCATTCGTTGACAACAACAAACACATCTCAAAACTTTACTTTTATGCTCTCTCTATGTTTTCGAAATAAAAGCTCTAGCACAAAAATAGCAATCCATGCTTCCCTCTGCGAAGGGCCATTCTTCTACTTTTATGTTGAGTCAGTTTACCCATTTCCTTCCATCTTAGAAGCAAACACTTGTGTTAACTGTGCATTGATTCTTACATACTTGCATATTTGCATTCATCATATTACTTTATGTTGACAACTATCCATGAGATATACATGTTACAAGTTGAAAGCAATCGCTGAAACTTATATCTTCCTTTGTGTTGCTTCAATGCCTTTACTAAGAATTTATTGCTTTATGAGTTAACTCTTATGCAAGACTTATTGATGCTTGTCTTGAAAGTACTATTAATGAAAAGTCTTTTCTATATGATTCAGTTGTTTAATCATTGTATTTACCATTGCTTCGAATCACTTCATTCATTACATATGCTTACAATAGTATGATCAAGATTATGATAGCATGTCACTTAAGAAATTATCTTTGTTATCGTTTACCTACTCCAGTACGAGCAGGAACTAAGCTTGGGGATGCTTGATACGTCTCAAACGTATCTATAATTTCTTATGTTCCATGCTACTTTATTGATGATACTCACATGTTTTATACACACTTTATGTCATATTTATGCATTTTCTGGCACTAACCTATTAACAAGATGCCGAAGAGCCAGTTGATGTTTTCTGCTGTTTTTGGTTTCAGAAATCCTAGTAAGGAAATATTCTCGGAATTGGACGAAATCAACGCCCAGGGTCTTATTTTTCCACGAAGCTTCCAGAAGACCGGAGGAGATACGAAGTGGGGCCACGAGGCGCCGACACAACAGGGCGGCGCGGCCCAGGCGTGTGGGGCCCTCGTGACGCCCCCTGACCTACCCTTCCGCCTATAAGAAGCCTTCGTCGAGAAAACCCCAGTACCGAGAGACACGATACGGAAAACCTTCCAGAGACGCCGTCGCCGCCAATCCCATCTCGGGGGATTCAGGAGATCGCCTCCGGCACCCTGCCGGAGAGGGGAATCATCTCCCGGAGGACTCTTCATCGCCATGATCGCCTCCGGATCGATGTGTGAGTAGTTCACCCCTGGACTATGGGTCCATAGCAGTAGCTAGATGGTCGTCTTCTCCTCATTGTGCTATCATTGTTCGATCTTGTGAGTTGCCTAATGCAATTGTCTGTTGTTTTCAACTTAATACTCGAAGGTGTGCGGATGCTAACCTGAAGGTGGACTTTTTAGGCATAGATGCATGCTGGATAGCGGTCTATGTACTTTGTCGTAATGCCCAATTAAATCTCACACTACTCATCATAATATATATGTGCATTGTCATGCCATCTTTATTTGTCAATTGCCCAACTGTAATTTGTTCACCCAACATGCTATTTCTTATCGGAGAGACACCACTAGTGAACTGTGGACCCCGGTCCATTCTTTTACATCGAATATAATCTACTGCAATACTCGTTCTTACTGTTCTCTGCAAACATCATCATCCACACTATACATCTAATCCTTTGTTACAGCAAGCCGGTGAGATTGACAACCTCACTGTTAAGTTGGGGCAAAGTATTTTGGTTGTGTTGTGCAGGTTCCACGTTGGCGCCGGAATCCCTGGTGTTGCGCCGCACTACACTCCGTCACCATCAACCTTCAACGTGCTTCTTGACTCCTACTGGTTCGATAAACCTTGGTTTCTTACTGAGGGAAACTTGCTGCTGTACGTATCACACCTTCCACTTGGGGTTCCCAACGGGCGTGTGCTCTACGCGTCAACAGACATCCGGCCCGGCGCGAGCCAGGGCTCCGTCGCCTCAGACGTCGCCTCAACCATCATATCGTGCTGGCATTTTTTTATGCAGGACTCAAGATCTTTGTGCCATACTCTTCAGTTGAATTAGTTAGAGCATCTATAACGGAACCCCTAACCGATACCCTAAAACAGTTTAGAGAAATATATATAAGAGACCGATGATAAAAAAAACTTTCCCACCTCTCTGGCCACTGCCCGGTGACAAAAAAAATCCTATCGCCCTGCCACCCACCACATCAGCTCCGCCAGCCGCCAAATCCCCCACCTCCACCGCATCCGAGCTGGAGATGGCCGAATATTCCTGCTGACGCTCCCAACCACCCATCCGCAGCACCAACAACTATGTTGGAGAGGAAATCCCTACCAAAGATTGAGAATTACTACCTTCGTAGGGACGCCCATCCGCAGAGCCAACAACTAGTTCGGTAGGGATGTCTTCATCTGAAGATTGAAATTTACCGCTCCCAACTGCCTGCCACTAAATCCCCCACCTCCACGAGAGCGACTGCGGGGGCCTCAACTTCCTGCTCGGCTGCGAGGAGCCTGTGCCGGAGCTCTTTGCGCCACCAAGCTGTATCCACGCGGCCGAGCTCGCGAGGGAGGACTGCGAAGTGTGGGAACACCTAGAGACCGACCGCGCCGGCAAGGAGTACATGGGTGTCGTCGTGGTGAACGAGCAGATGCCATGGGATGGCTTAAGTTGGGGCCGAATGGGCGCAAGAGGATTCGGGGGAGGGTTTGTGACTAGATGGGATGAACTTCCGGATGTTTCCTCAAGAACTCAGCCAAAGGCAAGGGTACAAGAAGAAACACATAAGGAAGAACTCTGCTCTAGATCACGATCTTCATTGATCTCAACATGAACACAAGTTTCTGGATACAAGGTTCTCCTAGAGACTGATTATTATCTCACGTGCCCGCAAGGGGCTGTGCCCCCTCTCCTTATATAGGAGAGGGTGGCTTACAGAGCAAGAAACCCTAATGGCATCTTTGACTGGACAAACTACTTTTACAAAGCTACTTTAATCATGGATGACGCCAGGGTCTTCTTTAATCAGGGGCGCTGACGTCCTCCGGCTTCTTTCAGCGTCATCCCTCTCTTTGGCGCCAGGGCTTCGTTTAAAGTCACTTTGCTTAGCTCATCTTTGTCCTCTAGCTCTGAAGAGAATCTTTGACCAGTCCTGCCGACATGCTCTTCTTCCCGGTATCTTCTTTATCCGGTTCCGGTATACCCCTCTTGGGGATACCGGCTTAGCTTTACTTAGCCAAACTCTTATCTTCGTGCTCCGGTATAAACATTAAACCGGTATCTTGATGGCTCAAACCATCCGGTTTGGCATGCCTTTGGCATACCGGGGGTCATCCCCCCAACATTAGTCCCCGAAGCTGGTATAGTCTGGCGGATTCTATCCAACAGACCATGCCAGGTTCTTTCATCTTAGGATACCGGTTTAATCTTTCCGATGCTTAGCTTGGATCCGGCATCTTTGCCCGGACTCACTCTTTCTCTCTCTGCAAAGTATTCTCCGGTATCTTGTCCTCCGGCATCTTAGTCATTAACTACCTCCTCGGCGAAGTCGAGAATTTCTCGGGCCCCGCGCCTGTCAGTGACATGCGCACTGTTACTGACGCGCCAGTGTCAGGGGTCACTTCCCTTCGGTTCCTGCGCGCGTATTAACTGCTTCACAGTGGATCCTAGTCACTGTTGCGGATCCGTGTGCGCCTCCCTGTGGCACCCTGTTTTTACGCGTGTATCACTGTGCCACGTGGCGGCCCGTGGAGCGAACCGTCGTGGCCCGCGGAGCGAACCGCTGCGGCCCGGCGGTTTTCGGCCCACCTCTCTCTCTTCCTTTATAAGGCAAAACCGCCCCTTCTTCTTCCTCTTCTCGCATTCCCCACTTCTTCGCACAGAGTTCTTCGCCTTCTGCGCCTCCGCCGCTCTCAGTTCTTCGCTTGAGCTCCGCCGCCCGGCGAATCTCCGCTGCTGCTCGGCCGGACCTCGCTGGACTTCGTCGCGTGAAGAATCTCTGCGGTGCTCCTCTCGCGGCCGTGACATTGGTGCTTCCTGAAGCTCTTTTCCACCTCACCGTCGACGGACTTCCTCGTCAACCACAAGCTCACTACTCCACCGGCGAGCCACTTCCTCTGCGACTCCGCTGCCTCAGGTTAGGCTCAATCTGCCTTTACCCCTCTTTTGCTTGCTTTCTAGATCTTGGGTCGGTAGTGTATTTACTTCTCCTTTTCTTTTGCTTTTTCTCTTACTCGTAGATCTTCGCGCGGGGGTAAATCGTGGGATTTGTGTTTTTCCGCGGCCAATCTCATGTCTAGTGAGGAGTCTTCCTCTGCCTCTTCCTCTGCCTCTTCTTCTGCCTCTTCTTCCAGTAGCCAGCATACCCAATCCTCCGACGAATTAACCGCCGATCTTGTCCAGATGGACATCGATTCCGGTAGCGACCAAGAAGCCGGTAGCTCTAGCCAAGCTTCCGGCGTAGATCCTTCCGGTGTCACACGCGGGGCCTGGATGGGCTCCAACGTTAGCCAGTATGAGATTGACTGGCTTTACCGGTCCAGGAGGATTCCGGAGGGAGTATCCTGCCGGCTCCCTGGCGACGAGATTGAACCGGTGCTCGAACCCGGTGAACGCGTCGTTTTTCTCGCTCACTTCGAGCGCGGCTTCGGCCTCCCCGTCTCCGAGTTCTTCCGGCATTTCCTCGATTTTTACCAACTTCAACCTCACCATCTTCCCGGCAACGCCATTTTCTACCTCTCTTGCTATGCCACCTTTATGGAGGCTTACATCGGCATTCGTCCCACTCGCGAGACGTTTGCCCGTTTCTTTGCTCTTCGGATCAATTCCGTTCAGGGCAAGGAAATTCCTAAACCCAAACCCCCCGTACAATGCGGGTCTTGCATCATCGGCTCCCGCCAAGGGAGCCCTTTCTTCAAGTTTACCGGTCTCGAGTCATGTCGGTTGCGGCAAGGGACCTTCTTCTATGTGAAGAACACCGGCGTCGCGGATCTCATCGATCTGCCGCCTTTTAATCCGGCGCCGCCCAGAAAAATCAACTGGAGCTACAACCCGAAGACAGATCCTGTCGAAACCAACCGGGTGGTGCGCTTCATGCAGCAGCTGATGAGGGGGACTAACATCTGCTCCGACGATATTATCCGCACCTTCATCTCGCGCCGGGTGCTTCCTCTTAAGCGCCGGGCTCACAAGATGAGCGAGATGTATGGTCCCGGTGATCCCACCAAGATCACCGGCCTTCCTCTCGGCAAGAAAGACATCGTCCGCAAGGCTAGGCAAATCTGCCAGACTGCCATGCCGGATGATTGGGAATGGGGCCTCCAGCCTCTCAGTTCCACTAACCCTCCGACCCAAGAAGTAAGAAATTACGCAACTCGGGTCGGTTTACCGGTAACTTTCATACTGTGACTAATCTTCTTTTCTTTTGTTTCTAGGCCACGGAGCGCTTCCCCCGCATTGACGCAGATCGGCGAGGCCCTTGCCGGAAGCGTGGTCTGGATAAGTTTGACCCGGACCCCCTCATTCATTGGCAGGACCTGAAGATGGGCCGGACTCCAGCCTCGCGCCTCGGCAAATCTCCACCGGAACCATCCGGTTCGTCCGACGACCTGACCTTGCTTGAGGTAGCTCTTCTTTTTGATCTCTCATTTTCTTCTGTTATTGTTGCTCTGTAGATGTTCGCTCAGCCAACATCAACCCACAGGTCCACGAGCACGTTCCTCCCCTGCAGGCCGAGGCAGATGACGAGTTCGTGGAGAAGCTCATGGCCCAGGGCCAGAAGAACAAGGCTCCGGCCTCAGACGTCGGCTCGAGCCAGGCCCCTGCATCTAAGCGCTTCCGGACTGAACCCCTTGTGGGGAAGGTCGCAGGTGTGAGGCGCTACAAGCACAAGGAGATGCCGACCTCCTCTGGGTAAGCTCTTGTTTTCCTGCCTGTTTCGTTTTTACCAAGTTCTTTTACCGGTCGCTTTTTTCCAACCTTTTCTTTTTCTTTTGCTCAGCCCTGCGCTCAAGCTTGGCCCAAGGCCTGAGGGCTCTGCCGGCTCCGCCAGGACCTCAACTCCTCCTCCTCACTCAAGCCCGGTACCATCTGGTGCCGGCAACATCTCTGCCTCCCCTCTGGGAGGCACTACAAGTTCGGGGCGCGCGGCCCCTACACCGCCAGATCACCGCGCGAAGGAGGACCTTGTCTCCCCTCCCGAGAACCAAGACACCGGCGCCAGCAACATCGGCGTCGGAGAAGAAGCTGCCGGGCGGGCGGAACCTCTGGTTCCTCCCGTCCTAGAAAAGAAGCAGAAGAAAACGTCTTCCCCCTTCAGAGTCGCGCCGGAAACTTCCGCGCCGGCAAGCTCCAACCTGGGAGACGCGCCTGGCGTGCCCCCTTCTCCCAGGACTACACCTACGCCACCTCCGGAAGCTCGTCGCACCGAGCCAGCCGGTGCTACTCCAACGCCGCCGCCGCCCAAGACCTTGACGCTCGTCAAGGGGAAGGCAACGGCCTCCAGCGCTCCCTCCAGCGGCCAGCAGAACCTGGTGCTGCACGTCGCCCGTGCCGCTAGCGCTGCCGGCGAGAAGGCCACCGGCCTGCTTGGCCGGATCACTGAGTTTCAGCGCGAAGGCCGGGAGCTGGGGCACTTGCTGCCCTACGCGGAGAAGTGGAACACCGCGGACATGTCCAAGGCGACCCGCGGCCTGGGTAAGGACCGGCTTCCTGCGCCTGACCCTGCTGGTCCTCGGTGTTCTGAGGAGCACCTCATGCGGCTGCGTCGGGCCGTCAAGGAGCTGGACAACGCGTGGTTTGATGCCACGAACAACATGATGGTAAGTCTCACAAAGCCTGTCCCATTTTTCGATTCACACCGGTTTCTTTTCTTCCGGATCTTCTCTGTTTTCTCTTGAACTTTCAACTTTATGCCGGTTTCTCTTTTTTGCTGAGTCTTGTCTATCCTCCCAGTCCCCGAGTTTCGTGTTGAGAGCGTAGCTCTTAGCACGAAACTTAGGTAAAAACGCGCGAAACCGGCATAGCCAGTCCCCGAGTTTCGGGTTAAGAACTTTGCTCTTAGCGCGAAACTTAGCTAGCAACTTTTCCTTGAACAGAGCACGGCTGACGCTCGGAAGGTCCTCTTTGAGGAGCTTCTTTGGGAGCACCGGGACCTCGCTGAGGCACATAGCAAGTGCCAAGGTAACTTACTGCTCCTCCGGCATCTTTTTACCGGAATACTTTCTTTCTCTCAATTCTTTAACACTTATGATTTTCTGTTCCAACAGCCATCCCGGAAGCTTCCATTGAGGCGCTCCGGACTCAGCTTGCCGCCGCCCAAGGTACAACTTCCTGTTTTCCGGTTGGCTTGCTCCCCCTTCCTTTTATCAATTCAACTTTTGCTAACATTTTCTTTCCGGGTTCCAGAGGAGAAGGATCAGCTCATCCGGCAGCATCAGGAGGAGCTGAGCGCTTAGAGGACCAGCTACCAGGAGCTCAAGGGTCAGCTTATCCAGCTTGGTCTTGACCATGCCAAGGCGCTGAAGGCCGCTGATTCCGCTGCGGAGGCCAAGCTGCATGAGGCGCTGGAGGATGCCGGCAACGCCAGTGTGGTGTTGCAGGCTGAGCTGGAGGAGGCCGCCAAGGCGCGGAAGGCTGCCGAGGACAGGGCCGCGCGACTGGAAGCGGAGCAGAAGGAGTACGACCTTCTGGTCACGCAGACTGATGCGCTTGCCCTTCGTAAGTTTCTTCCTTTTTCTTTTCCGGTTTCTGCTTATAAGCTTATCTCTTCCGGTAGCAGTTGCTTAACTTCTTTCCTTCACCTTATAGGGCTCTTCCCGGACTCCCAGGCGTTTGCCGTGAAGAGGGTTGGAGAGCGCCGGGTTGCCCAGGGCTATGAGAATCTGGGTGCGCCTTGGGACCCCTATGACCATTTGGTTGCGCTGAACGCGCGGGTTTCCCATATGCGCGCCATAGACCGGAACCTCTCCGACATCCCTGATGTGGCCACCCAGCTCTTCCGGACTCTCTGGCCTGGAGAAGTGGTGCCAGACACCTTCTCCCTCATCAGCGACCGCCTGAAGGGTGCCGGTAGAAGGATCCGGGAGTGGCAGTGCTCTGCTGCCCGTGCCGGAGCAGACTCCGCGCTCCGCATTGCCTGCTCCTGGTACCCGGAGCTGGACCTGGACGCCCTCATCATAGTGCGCGAAGGAGCTGAAACCGATCTGGACTCGGTCCTCACCGCTAAGCGGCAGGATCGGGCGTACCACATCGCGGAGTACGCTGATATGCGCACCTTCATCCCCCCTCCTCCAGACGTCAAGGACTATCTGAGCGACGAGGAGGAAGGTGAAGCTGATGAGGAGGCCGAAGCCGGTGACGCGCCTCCAGAGGGTCCTGATGCCAACGACGCTCCTCCCGAAGCCCCTGCTGCTTAAGCATCTGCTGCTATCTGATTGCATGTGATATGCTCGTTTGTCATGTTTGACTTAAAACACTGCTTGTTAAATTCTACCCCGGTGTGCCGGGGTCTATGATGTAAGATAATACTTAATCTCCCTTTTGGTTGTGGTACAACATTTTATGCCGGTACACCATACTGGTAGTTAATTAACTTATGTTTATCTTAGCATATTTGCTTATCGTTTTGATTTTATCCTGCACTGCAAAGATTTCGGAATTGTTTCCGCATCCAATTTGATGCACACTTGGCTCTTTTACCTTGGCTCTGCCTGCCTTCTCTGGGCATTCTTTGGCGTATGAGCGCAAGGTTCTTTTGCCAAACAAGCATTTTCTTGAACTTAGAAATAACTCGAAATTTTTGCAAAAAACCGGTTTAACCGGGGTTAGTTAAACTTTCCCGGATTGTTCGTTCCCACTCTCTCTTTTTGCAGTTCGCGTACTTAGTTGCTATCGGTTTATCTTGCTTGCCATGAAGCCGGGTTGCGGACAGCAGCAGAGTCAAAGACTCCGGTAGGTTTAGCACGCTACTAAACCGGAAAGAAAAAATGTTCACTAAGCAACCGGTCGAACCGAAAAAATAAACATATTGCATGCAACTCTTAGGGGTAGTCCCCGAGATTCATTTGAGGTTTCGACATCTTTTATTCATAGCATATAAGGTACAAAAAGGAACTTCTTACACCACAACTTCAAGAGTAGAAGGGACGCAACAGAGCTACGTTCCATGGATGCTTGCTCTCCTCTCCGGACCTATCCGCCTTTCCTTTTTTCCACTCCTGTGCATCGATCAAGTAATAGGCATCATTGTGGAGAGCTTTGCTCACAATGAAGGGACCTTCCCATGGAGGTGAAAGCTTATGCCGGCCTTCAGTGCGCTGCACTAGGCGTAGCACCAGATCTCCTTCCCGGAATACTCTCGGGTTAACCTTCCGGCTATGATAGCGTCTGAGGTTTTGCTGGTAAATGGCTGTTCTTGCCAATGCCAACTCTCTTGCTTCTTCCAGCAAGTCCACATCGTTTTCTCTGGCCTCTTTGACCTCTTGCTCGGTATAGAGCTGCACTCTTGGTGAGTCATGGATGATGTCGGTTGGTATGACCGATTCTGCTCCGTAAACCATGAAAAATGGAGTGTATCCGGTGCACCGGTTTGGATTTGTTCTTATACTCCACAGCACTGACGGTAGCTCATCGAGCCAACACCCCGGTGATTTTTCCACCGCTTCAATGAGTCTTGGCTTGATACCGGAAAGTATCAACGCGTTCATTCTTTCCACCTGGCCATTGCCTTGTGGATGTGCAACTGAGCACAAATCCAACCGGATGTTTTTATCCTCACAAAACCTTTTGAACTCACCTTGAGCAAAATTGGTTCCATTGTCTGTGATGATGCTATGTGGGTAGCCATACCGTAAAATGACATCTTTTAAGAACTTCACCGCTGTGCGCCCATCACACTTTGCGATAGGTTTCACTTCTAGCCACTTGGTGAACTTGTCTACCATGACCAAGATATGAGTCATGCTGCTTCTTGCAGTTTTGAATGGGCCAACCATGTCAAGGCACCAAACAGCAAATGGCCATGTCAACGGTATAGTTTTAACCCGGACGCTGGGGTATGATTTTGCTTGACGTACCTCTGGCACCCATTGCATTTTCTTACCAAATCCTCAACATTTTCCAAGGCTGTGGGCCAATAGAACCATGCCGGAACACCTTTGCTACCAACGCCCTTGAAGAAGCGTGGTGCCCACATTCTCCCTGGTGAATTTCCTCAAGCATTTCTTTTCCCTCTTCCGGTTCCACACATCTTTGAAGGACACCGGTTACACTTCTCTCGTATACCTCGCCGTTGATGAATGTGTATGCTTTGGACCTCCTCTGGATCCTTCTGGACTCATTTTCGTCAACCGGCAAGGTGCCGTTGATCAGGAATTCCTTAATAGGTTTAACCCATGATGGTGCCTCCCGAACCAGAAACACCGGTGCATCTATCTCCATGTTATCCACCAGCATTGTTTCCTCCGGTATAGCTGCAACAGTCCCCGAGCTTGCCGGTGCAGTCCCCGAGTCTGCCGGAGCAGCCCCTGATTTTGCCGGAGCAGTCCCCGGGTTCCCTTCGTCGATGTCCATGGGTACCACATGTGATTCCGGTACGAAAATTGATTCCGATTCCGGGCTTGGTTTGATCGATGGTACTCTTAAGTGTGCCAAGGCTATTCCGGGAGAAATTTCTTGCCTAGATGAGCCCAGCTTGGACAAAGTATCCGCGGCCTCGTTTTCCGCTCGTGGCACATGGTGAAACTCACAGCCTTCAAAGAAGCCGGCAATCTTTTGCACGTGAAACCAGTACGAAGCCATGTTTGCATATTTTGCGTCCCAATCTCCGGAACATTGTTGCACCACGAGATCTGAATCCCCGTAGCAAATGATCCGGTGTGCACCGATTTCTTTTGCGACCTTAAGCCCATGTATCAGAGCTTCATACTCAGCGACGTTGTTTGATGCCCTGAAATGCACTTGCAAAACATACCGGAGATGATCTCCCTTAGGTGAGGTAAGCACGGCACCGGCACCTAGACCCTCTTTGAGTTTGGATCCATCAAAGTGCATCTTCCAGTACTTTATTCTTTGATCCGGCGGCTTATACTGCATTTCCGCCCAATCAACAAGAAAATCAGCCAAAGCTTGCGATTTTATGGCATCTCTCCTTTCGTACACCGGTACGTATGGTGATATCTGGATTGCCCACTTGGCAATCGTACCGCTAGCATCTTTGTTGCACATGATATCAGAAATGGGCGCTTCGCTCACCACTTTCATGGGGTGCTCTTCAAAGTAATGCTTAAGCTTGGTGGTGGCCATGTACACGCCATAGGTCATTTTCTGGAAGTGAGGGTAGTTTTGTTTCGAGAGGGAGAGCACCTCGCTCAGGTAGTATACCGGCCTCTGGACGGTTTTTCCCTCCTCTTCTCTTTCAACCACAACCACTATACTCACAACCCGGTTTTTTGCTGCTATATACAATAGCATAGGCTCTCTTTCTAGAGGTGAAGCCAGTATGGGCGCTGTAGCCAGCATTGTTTTTAGCTCTTTAAACGCCGCGTCTGCCTGAGGGGTCCAGACGAACGTATCGGATTTCTTCATGAGAGCATAGAGTGGCAGAGCTTTTTCTCCCAACCTGTTATGAACCGGCTTAGCGATGCCAAGCTACCGGTGAACTTTTGCACGTCCTTGAGATCGCGCGGTATAGTCGTTCTTTCAATTGCCCGGATTTTCACCGGATTGACCTCAATGCCCCGGCTTGATACGAGAAAACCAAGCAGCTTACCGGCAGGAACACCGAAAGTACATTTTGCCGGATTGAGATTCATCCGGAATCTTCTCAAGTTATCAAATGCTTGCCGGATATCGTCGATTAAGGTTTCTTTTACCTTAGTTTTTACTACGACATCGTCCACATAGACTTGCACATTCTTTCCGATTTGATCAAACAAGCATTTTTGCATACAGCGCTGGTACGTTGCACCAGCGTTGCGCAAACCAAAAGGCATAGTGACATAGCAATAAGCCCCGTGCGGGGTAATGAACGCAGTTTTTATTTGATCTTCCTTTTTCAAGGGGATTTGGTGGAAACCGGAATAAGCATCCAAGAAAGACAACAGCTCACACCCTGCAGTGGAATCAATCACTTGATCGATCCGAGGTAAAGGGAAAGGGTATTTCGGGCAAGCTTTGTTCAGGTTGGTGTAGTCGATGCACATGCGCCACACCTTTGGAGCTTTTGCTTCCATGTTCTCCTCTTTCTTCTTCTCGACTAGCACCGGATTGGCTAGCCACTCAGTGTGCAGTACATCCACGATGAAGCCGGCAACCAGTAACTTCGTCACCTCTTCTCCAATGATCTTTCTCCTATCTTCAACAAACCGGCGCAACGGCTGCCTTACCGGCTTCGCATCTTTCCAGACGTTTAATGACTGCTCAGCCAGCTCCCTCGGAACACCTACCAAGTCATCAGTAGACCAGGCAAAGATATTCCGATTCTCACGGAGAAAGCTGAGGAGCGCGCTTTCCTATGCTTCATTCATACCGGCACCAATACGAACGGTGCGCTCAGGGTAAGCCGAGTCCAGTACGATGTCCTTTGTTTCTTTTGTCGGCTTGAATGCTGGTGTGCCCAAGTTGGTACTCATTGCCGCTAAGCTCAGCTGTGAGGACTGAGCTAGCGCAACCGCAGTTTGCATCCTCCTCTTTTCCTCTGTGATCACCAGCGATTCTGCCAGGTTTGATCCGGCGGAAGCTGTTTCCAGTGAGATTTTGTAGTTTCCCACCATAGTTAAGGGTCCACGAGGCGCCGGCATCTTCATCTTAAGATAGGCCGTGTGAGTCGAGGCCATGAAAGCAGCCAATGCCGGTCTCCCCAGCAACGCATGGTAAGGACTTTCTAAATCCACCACCTCAAACTCAAGGTTTTCAACCCGGCAATTGTCACGTCCTCCAAACGACACATCCACCCGAACTTTTCCAACCGGTGCGCAGGATAGACCCGGAACGATTCCGTGGAAAGTCGTTCGAGTTGGCTGTAGCATGTTTTCTATTATGCCCAGCATGTTCATGGTGTGCCGGTACATGATGTTTATGCTGCTCCCATTGTCTATCAGCACCTTGCTGAACTTGACTCGAGCGTTTGGCCCTTGCATGATTGGGTCCAAGACAAGAGCATAGCCACCCGGGTTAGGCATGATCTTGGGGTGATCCTTGAATGACCACGAGATTTCTTGATCAGACCATAGCATGTATTTTGGCACTGCCGGCATCACCGCGTTCACTTCCATAGAACGGCGATGCATGCTCTGTCTGTCGGTTGGCTCTGTAACGAATACAACACAACACATATCTGGGTCATGGTAAACGTTCCGGCCCAAAGGTGCCGGCGGAGGTGGTTGGCCATTGCCCTCTTCCACCTGGTTAACTTGCTGATACTGCTGCCGGTTCGTCTGAGGCTGTACCGGTAAAGCGTTTGCCCCGGTAAGCGGTGGTGGTGGTGGTAGAATTGTGGGGCACCCTTGTGCTTGCGTATCCTTCGTTGCTCCCTTGAGCATCAAGTACTTGGTCCAGGTACAATCCTTCGTCAGATGATTTGACGGGTGAGCCGGATTCGGTGTGTGCCACCGGCAAGGCTGGTCCATGGCAGCTTCCATGGTGTACTTCGCGGGTTCTTGCCAGTTCTTTTTCTGGCCCCAGGGTTTCTTCTTGACCCACTGTTTCTTTGGACCCGCCCACGGCTGCGATCCGGTTCTTTGCCTTTGACTGCCGCTGGCGTCAGAATTTTCTTGTACAGCAGCAACTTGCTGCGGACCGTACCTTCGATCCGGAAAATCTTCCCTTCTTTTGTTGTGTCGGTTATCCCGGTGTTGCTCTTGACGCTGCTGCGGCAGGTTTGATTGTTCCGGCTCAGGTTGCACTGCCGGTTGCATTGGGTCTCCCAACGCATAGTTATCCGCCACGCGTATCATCTCCGCCAGCGTTGCCGGCATGTTTCGCTGGAGCTTTTGCCACAACGGTGAACCTCTTCTGCACCCACTGCTAAACCAAGCAATGGCTTGCGCCTCTATTACCCCTTCACAGGAGTTCCTTGTGGTGTTCCACCGGGCCAGGTAGTCCCGGTCTGTTTCATTTTGGCGATATATGCACAGGGCGAGCTGCTGCGGCCTGTTTGGCCTCCGGTACGTGCTACTAAAGTTGCTCACAAATGCTTCCTCAAAATCTAACCAACCATTTATGCTTCCTGCCGGCAAGTTGTTCAGCCAGATTCTTGCCGGTCCCACCAAGAAAGATGGTATGATTCTTATGGCCCAACGCCGGTTTCCCCCTCCAGCTACGGTTCCTCCGCCACCAGCGACGTATACCGCGGTCACGTAATCCGCGAGCCAATCTTCCGGCTTCGTGGTGCCATCGTATGTTTTTGTGTCACGGGGCAACTGAAAGTTGCGGACTGGTGGCTTTTCTTTCATGATCCTTGGACCAAAACATTTTGGGCCCGGAGGACCTTCTTCCTCGATCATTTCCGACAAATATACTCTATCCAGACGGTGCCTCGCATCCCGTTCCGGTAGGTATCTTTCTCCCAAGCGTTCTCCCAAAGGGTTCCGGTATGCTGCCGGTCTTGTCGAATCAGCCTCATCGTAACATTCCGGTACCGCGGCCCTTGCCTGCCGGTACCTCGGGGGAAGCATTTCCTCCTCATCGTACGCTGCCCTTGCAACTTGATAATTTTGCCCGGTCTCATGTTTACCGGCATGATTGTTTCTGACATAGCCTTCCTTGGCGTAGCCTCTGTTTGCCCCTTGGCTTTTTCTACCGGCATCGTGGTGCCCGGCTTGTTGTTTTCCGGCAAGGACCGGATCATACACAGTCATTTTCTGTGCATTCATCTCTTTTTCTCTTCTCCTGTCCGGATGGGGGGACGAGGCCTGCCCATGGGACTTGCTACCGGCATTCTTTGTTGAACGCGCGGATTTCGATGCGACAGCCTTGTTCAGCTTAGCGAGCTGCTCAGCATTTTGCTGCTCGATAGTCTCAAGTAGCTCTCGGACACGCTCTTGTTGCTTTACCAGCGCATCTCCGGAAAGCGATTCACACAGCTCTACCGCAGCCTTAGCAGCTTTTATAGTTTTATTCGGGCTACTGTACTTAGATTTATCTACAATGCTCACAGATGCAGAGGTGCTCTTGCCGGCATGAATTTCTTTACGCAGATCCTGATCTAGACTGCGAGCCTTAAGCCGGTTTTCCGGTATCCTAGCAGCATGAGCGCTAACAGAAGCAAAGCCATGGGCAGCGTTATACTCACGTACGGTTAGGTTTAGCTCGCGCTGCGCCCTGACGACGTCCTTGCCGCTCTCGAGTATCTTCTGGCGTTGCGCCTGCAGCTCCGCCTGAGCCGCTGCCGGGTCGATGTTCTGCGCGATGGGGGTGGCCAGGACGTTCATCGCCGCTTGGAGCGGTGTTTCCGGTGGTGCGGATGATGCTCCCGCAGCGCCTGCGCCGCGCTCCAGCGGTGGCTTGGCTGCACGGGTTGAAACCGCACGCCCAGCACCTTCTTCCACAGCTTCTTTGCCGGCGTCGACCGCGCCAGCCATCATCACCTCCACGCTACCAGGTGCGCGGCCCGCATGTAGCCACCTTGGTGGATCCGGCGCCACCAGCACCGGCGAGGGGCGCTGGCGCACAGGAACGGTGCCGAAGTAGATGCGGTGGCTGCCGAACTCGATGATGCGGCCGTTCTTGGGGAAGATGCCGCCGTTGGCGAAGCAGCCCGCGTTGTCGTTGATGAAGTCCATGTCATAGAAGCGCTGCACCAGCGCGGACACTGTACGCTGGCCGGCGACATCGAGGATGCCCGCCCGAATGTGAACTCCAGCAAGCGCCACTTCATGCCCCACGGTGGGCGCCAACTGTCGTCGTGGTGAACGAGCAGATGCCATGGGATGGCTTAAGTTGGGGCCGAATGGGCGCAAGAGGATTCGGGGAAGGATTTGTGACCAGATGGGATGAACTTCCGGATGCTTTCCTCAAGAACTCAGCCAAAGGCAAGGGTACAAGAAGAAACACATAAGGAAGAACTCTGCTCTAGATCACGATCTTCATTGATCTCAACATGAACACAAGTTTCTGGATACAAGGTTCTCCTAGAGACTGATTATTATCTCACGTGCCCGCAAGGGGCTGTGCCCCCTCTCCTTATATAGGAGAGGGTGGCTTACAGAGCAAGAAACCCTAATGGCATCTTTGACTGGACAAACTACTTTTACAAAGCTACTTTAATCATGGATGACGCCGGGGTCTTCTTTAATCAGGGGCGCTGACGTCCTCCGGCTTCTTTAAGCGTCATCCCTCTCTTTGGCGCCAGGGCTTCGTTTAAAGTCACTTTGCTTAGCTCATCTTTATCCTCTAGCTCTGAAGAGAATCTTTGACCAGTCCTGCCGACATGCTCTTCTTCCCGGTATCTTCTTTATCCGGTTCCGGTATACCCCTCTTGGGGATACCGGCTTAGCTTTACTTAGCCAAACTCTTATCTTCGTGCTCCGGTATAAACATTAAACCGGTATCTTGATGGCTCAAACCATCCGGTTTGGCATGCCTTTGGCATACCGGGGGTCATCCCCCCAACAACGGGTGGTGGAGAAGGCGGCGGCGTACGCCATGTACGAGGGGCGCCGCAGAGGAGGGGGCTCTGGCGACTTCGATGACTTCGACAACTAGACGGCCGATGTACGAGATGCACCGCGGAGGATGCACAACGACGGCGACCTCGACGGAAATGGTGAACGATGCCGGGAATTTAGAGGCTATTTTAGCTTAGTTCAAGTTTTACTTTTACTTTAAGTTTGAAGTTTGTTTAGGTTAAAGTTTGTTTATGTTTTTGTTAAATCCTATGAACTGTATCGAAATTGTATAAAATCATGTGAAATTTGTCCAAATCCTGTGTTAGTTTTATGGGATTGGTTCTGCCGGTCACTATTTAGAGGACTAAAGTTTTTCTCATCTATTATAGTCAGCATTTTTCCTCTAAATTTTTATCCTTGGGTTAGAGATGCTCTTAGCGTGTACTAAGTGCCTCTTCACTAAGTGCCTCTTCACTATTTGAAGTATGCTACAGTGAAGAGGCACTTAGTTGCTCCCATATATCCCACGGCTGCGCCTCCTATACTGGTATTTCTCGGACGTATGTACAAAGATCCGAAATAAATGCTGGTCTTTTTGTATGTTACATATGTTATTTCTGACCGGCATGTGTATTTTTTTAAGCAAGGGTAAGAAGGAGTTTGCCCCGATCAATTAATTAAGAAGTTTTATAAGATCGGCAAGAAAGCTTATTATAAGGATTACTTTCCTGGCTTGAAGTCACCCGAACGCTTGGGACCCACCAAAACCCATAAACAAGCCGGAAATTTTATCCTATCGAAAACTACTTGCCAGGGAGTGTGTTTGTTGTGGAAAACCCTTGTGGTATGCTCACTCCATACCTCCCAAGAAACAAGCAAAATGAGAGAAGCCATATAATTGGGATTCGTATTTGCCTTGCTCGACATTCTCCTCCACCATTCCACAATTGTTAGACACGTCCACTACGAAGAAACAAGTTCGAGGATGCCCAACCAATCTTTGACCCGCCTCCAAAGGCGGGCGAAGTAGCGACAAACGATGAAAATATGATCCACCATTTCCGTTACTTGCTTGCAAAAAGGATAAATGCCACAATTAGACAATTCCCACTTCTCTAGGCGATCCACCATCCAAATGAAATTTTGGTTGCAAGCCACACAAAGAATTTAATTTTGGGAGGCACCTAAACTTTCTAAATATACTTATTCATGGCCGAAGCAACTGACTCAAGAAATTGCACTTTGTAAGCCAACTTGGTGGAATACTTAGCATGTGCATTATTCGTTTCTCGGTGTTTTGTTGTTACATCTGACAAGCTGAATGCATTGCCTGTCATTATTCACCTGTTACTTCCGATGGGAAATTAAAATGTATTTTCCGTAGTGCTTACTCTTGTTACTTCTGCCGGCCACAATTATCGGTAGGAAGTAATAACAATCATCTGTCTGTAAATTACCGACGGTCCATCATAGAGGGATTTTCTGGCCGTCGGTGGCATTTTTCTATTGTGTTCAGTGTTGCAACCAATCCAAGTTTCAGGACGTGACCAACTTTCAGGCGGTGAGTGTGATGGCACGGAAGAGGAACAAGTCTTGCGATCATTCGTGGTCCTTCTGTTGACTTTTCTGAAGTAGCAGTAGACGATGTTGGGAAGCATGATGCAGCTTTTCACACATATAGAAAACATGCCATTATTGTAATCGGGATGTGATCTTTTTTTTTTTTTGCGAATAATCGGGATGTGATCTTGACCGATACTTTCTAACTAACTCGCGGCTGCTAAGAACAAATCAATACTCCTAACTAAACCACCATCTGATCTTTGACGTGAGTTACCAATTAATTAGCATACTTTTGACTGGAAATCTAGGCATTAGTTCTTAAAATTTGCATTTTGAATTTTATACTTAAACGATAGATAGTTATGTGCTCCCACCACCGTTTGAAAATAGAGAGAGTGCAATAATCATTTACATTTATTTATATTTATAAATATATAAGCTTAGTATCCTTCGCACTATTTATAAATAGAGAAAGTACCACATTTTGCCTTTTCCCGATCCCGCCTACCGGCCCAGGTTTCTTTTCTCTAAAATGTTGCTAGATTTAATTTATGGATAAGCGTTGGGTCTTCATCGAATGGATGCCTCTCCCTAATTAATGGGGAGTTAATAAATGGAGTACTCCGTATATAGTAGATCTCAGATCAATAAAGGCTTTGTTTGCCAACTGTAGAACTAATCTACTAGGCCGGCAATTGTTAGCCAAATACAGCGATGCACCAAACGAGTCATCAAAATAATGTAGCCGAAAAGTATCGATGAAAGTTTTTCCGCACAGGAGGAACAATCTTCTTTGAAGTTTACCTTTAATTTTTTTTAGCAACCATCGAGATCGAACAGGTTGGAGTATTAATCAACGAAATAGTTCCTTTCACTTGGTAGCTGTCTTCTGTGAACAAAAATGCACCAGAAGATAACTCAACAGATGTATAAGAAAACTCATCCTGGTGATTGAGCTCTAGTAAAATTGATATTTGCACACTCTGAAAAGGGAAAGACAAGATATTTGATAGTCCACAAATAACCAAATTTTGCCCACGTGTTGACTGTTGACACCCCATTTGTCTTATTTACTGGCACTAAATTTACAAGTTTCTCTATGGAACTTTTTACACTCAAACTTCGCTATGTTTACATCTTTTATTTTCAGAATTTTATATTTAATTATATTTTCGTTCTTTAAAGTAGATTCACTAGGCAAGCTCACAACACCTACTCATGTTTGAAATATCTGACTATGCGAGGAATTAGACTTTTCCACCTCGTGTTTAATTTCTAGGTAAACGTTGGGATCAGTGCATGCCATCAAATGGCTGCATCATAAAAGAGGTGTGACTTCGGCCGCCATTATGCTGGTTATGGCCCTCCTAACAAAATGTCATGAATTTTGTCGGGCCTCATAGTCTCCAGATGTCCCTGCTCTCGAGTCTAAATTCGCTAATTTCCACTCATTCAAAGAGTTTATCCGTTACCTCTTTCTCCATGTCAAGATAAAAATTTAAAATTTGAAAAATCCTTTATGACGATTGACTATGTGTAGTACAAAAGGTATAATAAGACAACTCCCTTCATTCCGGTTTACAAGGGGTATTACGTATTTCAAGAAAAAAACTTTAACTACTAATTTACATAACAAAATATGAGATATATGCCATAAAAATTATACCATTGAATTCATATTTAAAAGAAGTTCTTGAATGGTATATTGTTTTGTGATATATATCTTACACTTTGTTCTGGCGTTGTGACTAGTGTCAGTGGAGGGCGCGTGGATTCGTGTACCGACGCATCTCCTTCGGTTTACTTGTTTATTGGTCAGTCTCTTCTGATCTACAATTATTGTTATTAACGATGGGTACGTATATCCTTTGAGGTCTTGGCACGCCAACTTCCCGTCTCTCTATTGTATATACAATGACAAACTTTGTCTAGCTAAAATCTAAATTTTGATAAACTTGCAACATCCTTTTATGGAAAGAGGTATTATTTTAGAATCATCATAAAGTGTATTTTCAAATTATATGTATATGTGATATTATGAATGTCGATATATTTTCTCATATTCTTGGTTAAACTTTATAAATCTTAACTTTGATTAAATCTAAAACGCTAGGTAATTGTGAATAGAAGAGTACAAAACACAATCTGATCTCTTCAACGTGGCTTGCTAATTTATTAGACCCTCCCCAGTATGCTTGTTAAGAACGTAAATATCACTCAGTAATAAAATACCTAAGACTGCTCATAGTGGGAGTAACATAGCTAGTAAAATCACACATCTCAAGGCATTTTGGTGACATGGCATGCGAATAAATGAAGAAAGAGAGTGAGGTGGTAACTAGCTACTATGTTACCATAACATCACACACCCGGCCAAAAGCAAAATGAGTTTACAACATAATAAATGACACAATGCATGACACCACATATAAATTACAACCCACTATGAAGGTAGTAACCTAGACTAGTAATATGGCATATGTTACTAGTCTAAGTTAATCCCCACTATGAGCAGCCTAAAGGTTGTTTCCACAAGAAAATAAATGGATGACTTAATTTATGTGGGTACCCTTTAGACTAGTCAGAACGGGTAGTATCATATACCGGTATCAGATATATGATACTAGTGTGTGATACTACCTCTACAATGCATGGTATCATATAGTAGTACCATATTCTCATTGTATTTATTAATTTGTAGAATCTCAAAAATTGTGTACAAGATCTATTTAACATGGAATTTTCTTGTTTTGCGTGATATGATACGGTATCTACCTATGATACTAATATCATCTCTTTCACTATTAATTGCAGCGCCACATCAGCTTTTGGCATGTATGCAATGCATGATACTACCTATGGTACTCCCATTGTGGGCAGTGTTAGCATTTAGTTTTTGAAAACCGAGTTTCGATATTATATTTCATGTATTTTCAGAGGAAAAGCTCATTTTCCGAAAAGAAACCCTAGCTCCTGGTGTCGCCCCCGCGGGCGACCTGGGAGCTCCTTGGCGGCGCCCCTCCCTAGCCCCTCCCCACCCTTCCTCCTCCTCCTCGCCGCCGCCTGAGGGCGTCGCCGGGCAAAGCCCGCGCGGCGTCGGCGGCGGCGGAGCTCCTCTGCTCCCTCGCGCGGTGGCGGCGGCGCGGGTCTTCGTGGCCGGTGAGGGCGCCGTGCTGGTAGGGCGCGGCGGTGAGGTTGCGCGGCAACAGCGTGGCGTCTACGCGGTACCGGCGTGCCCGCGGCGGCGACGGTTCTCCGGAGCGGCCTGAGGCGGGCGGCGCGAGCTCGGAGGTGCGGCAGGCTTGTGGAGGTCGTGGGTGCCGGGGACGAGGCCAGGGGCGGCAGGGCGTGGCCGGCGGCAGCGTTTGCCCACCTCGTCACGGAGGTTCCCGGCGAGGTGCTGGGTAGTGTGGCCCAGATCTCGATCTGGCCACCTCGAGTCGGGCCTAGGCAGGGGCCCATGCCCCATTCGACCCCATCCGCCTCCGCCCCAGATCTGTGGGCACCCGCAGCCATGGGGGCTGCTGGTTGCCGATCTGGCTGGTGGTGCCCTCCCGGTGTGGCGGCGGTGCGGCGGCATTCCGGATCTGGTTAGATGGGCTCTCTGGCCGCCGCGATTGCGGGCCTGGGCAGGGGCCCAGGCTTTGGCCCAATCCATCTCCAGGTTTGGCGTGCCCGGCAGCCACGGGGGTTATCGGTTTGCAGCTCCTCCCCCTCGCGTTGTGGTGCTTGTCTTCTTCGGTCTCGCAGCAGGAAGAGCTTGGATGCCGGGGCGGCGGCCCTGGAAAGGTGGGAGCTTCGCTGGTTGGCGGGCGAGCCAGGAGCTCAGGAGCTGGTCGGTGCCATGGTCGTGAGGGCGGCGTGGTACTCGGCGAGCAGTGTTCTGTGGCAGTGGCGCGGGGGCCCTCTGGCGGTGGCCCGTTCCCTGTGCAGGAGGTGTCGAGGTTTACCGAGGGGAAACCCTCGCCCTCCCTTGGGCCGTGGTGTCGGCGTCTGTGGACGTCGTGGCCTTCTTGAAGGCGCCGTCGTGGTAATCTTGACCCTCCTCGTGCTTCGGGTGAAAACCTAAGATCCGAGGATCAGGCGGTGGCGACGCTCTTGTGTCGTGCTCTTCTTGAAGACACCGCCTTGGAGCTCACAGTTCGCGGCTCTCCGTTGGTGGTGGGGCAGAGGCACGGTATTCGACGACCTTTGTGCTTCGGGTGAAAACCTAAGATCCGCGGATCGGGCGGTGACGGCGCTCTCGCGTCGTGTTCTTCTTGAAGACGCCGCCTTGGAGCTCACTGTGTTTCTGCGAATGATGTTGTCTCTTTGCTTGGCGACCATCGGCAAGGCTTGCGCCGTCCCCTGCGTCTTCGTCGAGTTTCCCGGGTGCTGCTTGTTGGGGTCCGAACGGCGGTGGTCGATGCACAGTGGTGGTCGGTCACTGGTGGCGCTGCCCGCGGCGGGGAGTTCTGTTGACGGCGTGCGTGTTCGATGGCTCTCCCTTGGGCGAGCCCCGGCCCGACACTGTTGCTGTCTGGTGTCTTCTCCGAGTCTTTCACTAGTAGAAAATCTCTCATGCGTACCGGTTCCAGAGGGGCATTCGTACCGGTTTTGCAACCGGTACAAATTATTCGGCACTAAAGCCCCCCCCCCCCTTTCGTACCGGTTGCTTACGAACCGGTATAAAACGGGCCTCCACGTGGGCCACCAGGAGAGCTCAGGGCTAAGGATCTTTGGTACCGGTTGGTAATACGAACCGGTACCAAAGGTTCCCCCCGCGGCAGGGAATTTGCCCAAATCTCTGCCGCGGCAGAGAATTGGCTTTTTAGGGTTTTGGAGAGGTTTAGGGATATCGGTTTGATTCATATCGCGTCGATGCACCAGAAACGCGTTTGGGTTTAGGTAGTACATGAAGATCAAGATGATGCATAGCAAGTTGGTGCATATAATATAACACACATGTTATTGCATGAGATCGCAAATTAAGTAGCACTATGCATGAAGATCGATCTTCATGCATAGTGGTGCTCTCCGAGGCGTACTCTATATATGTCTATTACATGTAGCATAGTGGTACTCTTCGAGTCAACTATATATGTAACATGTACATCTTCATTCATAGTGGTGCTCTGCGAGTTGTGGTATGACGTCCCGAAGGAAAAATCCCGCCAATTCCTCGCCTATTGCTATGAAGCGGTCATCGATTGAGAGCTTGTTCCGCTTTCTTGCCAACTATAAAAGAATAAGATACAAATGAATACATGAAACAACTATTACTGAAACTCAGCACAACTTATGATAACAAAACAAATTTGTGAAGATTGTTTTTGTACCTCTTTATTTCTTTCATTATTCGTTCTCTCGTTGACAATTCTGCGGATGTACTCGCAAATGAAGAATCCACAGAGATCGGTCCCCGGAGGTTGTTGCGGGCATTTCTTTACAAGAATATAATTCAATCAAACAATAGTCAAGTATGATAATTAAAAGGTGTGTGGACCTAGGTAGTACTACTTACTTTCGCACGCCATCGCAGCTTCGGTGTCCATTCACGGGACGTATCTTCCTTGATGAAAGTTTGCCATACGCTGCTCGACAAAAGAAAATGCATAAAAGAGTCATACGCTGCTCGACAAAATTAACGAAACAAACCGATAAGAATTAAAATTACCTTCTGAGCATTAAAAAACAAGACAAGTATAGATCCTTTTTTTGCTTAGTGAGTCCAAGACTTCAACTTCTCCGATTTCCAAATTGATGACGAGAAGAATAAAGTGAAACCTACGCACGTTTCAATATGTAGTGTCATATATATAAGTCATTAGTTAAAATTTTGACATACGGTGAGCAAAATATAATGTGTTATAAGACAAGAAGACTCACTCGAAGTTGTAAGGCCAAAGTATTAGCTTTTTGTCACGTTGTCGCTTCAAAAACCTTAGCAAAGTCTGCGGTGTATCCTTGTTATAGAGGGGATTCTCTATGGTTTTGACATGCATTGTGTTCGGGTCAATGAACCCAATGTCTGTGATATCGTCCCTTTTGCATTCGAGCATCTTCGATCTGCATAATATAGCGCACAAAAGATTATAATCTGCAGACAATGAACGACTTCTCAAATTAAATAAATAAATCACTTACGAGACAATAGCAACTGATGATTGATTTGTCGAGGGCCCGGAGATTGTATAACCGAAAGAGTTCGGCGAAGTCAACGTTCACACAAGTACTCCCGGAAGTAGTGCTCTTCCCTAACTCGCACCATGATAGTCTCGATCCCTTCCTTTGAGGCCTTAAGGTACCACGAATGCAAGTTACGCATACATGTTGGTACCTTCCTGAGATTCTCGACCAAATCTTTCCCTTGAACAAACTGATATGCTGGTTCAGCTAAGGCGTAATCAGTTGCGTCTTGTCGAGAACTTTGAACGGTCTTCCCGTCAAACACCTTGAGAGGGGCGACCGATTGAACGGGTTGTTGTCCGAGCTGGTAGACACTGTGTATCCCTTTTATCTCCCTGATACCCGATTGAACGGGTTTTGTCGCCTCGATCATCTTGTCATACGACCTTTCAATAGAACGCGCATAGTCAGATGGCGGCGATGGTACAGGTCATATAGATTGTCAACGGTACGCACAACTTTCTCCCGATCTAGTGTCTTCTCGAAAGGTATCTCAGTCACTTTCGGTGCAAAAAATTTCTTCACCTCGGCCTGAACGGCCTCCGCGTTTTCCTCTGGAGTTTTTTCCCAAGGTAACTTCTCAGGAGGCGGCAGTTGTTTCTCCTTTCTAGCTTTCTTCCTAGGCGGCGTACCGTTCCGCTTAACGGACGCTGTCTTACGCGGAGGATCTCGAGATGGTGGACTCACGCTGGGGTCCCTCTCAGGTAGGTGTGGACTTGGCTGCTCACCAGGACTGCCACCAGGAGGAGTCGATGGCATTTGCTGCTCATGTGTAGGAGTCGGTGGCCTTTGCAAAAGGACGACGTACTTCTTCGGCCATAGGGCGAAACCGTGCTTGACATCGGCCAGTGTCCTCTCATCTTCACCTCTAGGAATATCAAGCTCCACTTTTTCAAAACCCGAAACAACTTCATCCACCCCGACACGAACACAACCAGGTGGAATGGGCATATGATGGTGCATTGCTCCATCTTCACTTGGGTACACATAGCCGACCGCCACCTTAACAGACGCGGTCCTGATTAACATATGTAGCTCGCAATCTGTCTTCTCCGTGACATAATCCACGGGGTAGCTTCCTCCACATCCGTCAAGATGCGAGGAACCGACACTGCTTCTTCGCTGAGATGGGGCAGCATCGGCTTGTGGATCCTGTAGAAACAGCGGCTGATCAGGTGCCCTCTGATTTCTCTCAAGAGCCTCCACCCTAGATAACAACTCCGTTACAATGTCGGCGTCCTTCTTCTTCTTTCGCGAACGGCTTCTATAAGTGTCAGCGCTGTCCGGCCACGCTTCCTTCATGGTGAGACCTGGGCGAGCTCGTACCCGTCCAACATGTTCAGGGTTCCCCAGAGCGAGTGTCAGCTCGTCATTCTCTCGATCGGGAATGTACTCTCCCTTTCTGACCTTTTCAATTGCATCTACAAGCTTCGGTACAATTGCCTCAATTTTTTCCTTCCATTTTCCCTTCGCAACGATCAACCCTGTCTTTGGGTCCAACCCTGCCCCATGAGCGAACAACCAGAACTTGGACCGTTCGGGCCAGTCCCATGTCTGTGGAGTGATTCCATGATCCATCAGTTTATTCTCAAACGCTGTCCACTTCGGAATGGCACTCTTGTAGCCACCTGACCCCAAATGATGCGGAAGTTTCTTCTTTGCAGCATTTTCGGTATTTTTCTTCGATCGGGACACAAAAGTAGACGATTTCTTATACTCCTTAAATGCGGCCCAGTGATCTTTTATCTTCACTAGATTATCATCGAATACTGGATCTTCATTCTTATATTTGTCCCATAAATTTTTCTTGAAGCTCTGGAATTGTATGGCCATCTTCTTCCATGTCCATTCCTTGACTTTATTCTTCTGGCCTTCCGTCATGTCTTCCGGTAGGCTGAACTTTGTCATGAGCGTGTCCCAAAGAAATTTTTTCATCGCGTCGTTGACATAACTAGCACCACTCTCCGGGTTCTTCGGCTTATGCCACTCTTGAATGCTGATCGGTACATGGTCCCTAACAATAACTCCGGATTGACTTGTAAATTTGCGGCAAAACTCCTTGGGCTCCACTGGTTCACCATTATCCTTGAATGCCGTGAGGGCTAACCTGCCCTCGCACTTTAGCACCCGCGTCGGGCCTCGTTTTGATCTAACAGACTTGCTCGATGATCCAGAAGGCTAAAAGAAAAAATTATTCATTAATAAGTGCAATACAAATAAATGAATGCATCTAGGGATGAACATATAGACTAATTGATACATAGATATACACCTCGCCGGAGTTTGTGATGGACACTTCGTTGTCTCTTCTAACTTGTTCAGACTCAAGTCCCTCGCCAAAATCATTCAGAAAGTCTTGGAAATCGTTGTCATCTCCATCGTCGGGTTCCGGACCACGGGCACTCTCATAGATCAATTGCTGCACCGCTTCTTCCCCCTCCTCATCTCGGACGAAGGTGCCGTCCTCCATACCTCAATGTCACTGCAAAATTAAGAAAGCAATTGTATTTCATTCATCATGTCATGATCATATAACAGATTGCTAGATGGATAAAAATTGAAATGAAGAAAGCAAAAAAACCCTAACGGACCAGAAACCCTCTCACTTTGCAAGTTTTATTTTGGATAATTCAGAGATGATGCCAATGATGCATGAGAATGCAAGATTTGAAATCCTCTCACTTTTCTGGTGAGAATAGACATAAAGTTTGTAGCATTTGGAATTGTAGAATTGAAGTTATGAATTATGCCATATTACTCAAATTAATTCAGATTTTAATTTTGTTCAAATTTTAGTTAATCAAAACCCAAAAGTAAGTTCTTAGTTGGATAGAGCATGAAAAGCTGATCAATTTGGATATATCATATGTCAGATTTGGAATTCATAAAGTTGGTTTTTAAATCAAAATAAAAAGGTGTTGTAAGTAAAACACTACAACAGTAAAGGATAAAGGAATTTTCCAAAAAGGTGGTTTAGTGCGCCGGCCAGGATTTGAACTCGTGATGTGCTGTGCAATGAAAGGAACAAAACCAGAGTCGTACGGTGCAGAATTTGATAAGGTATGGACTTCGGACAAAGTAAGCTATGCAGCGCAGTTAACTGAATTAGACACTGAAATCTGAAAAACGTGACAGCTGCGGATTCCTGTAGATGCATTCCTGCACGAAATTTAAAGCGACGATGGCGACGAATCTGGGCAGAGTTACGAGGGTATCTCGACGAGTTGAGCAAGAAGAACATGCCGAGATTGTAAAGGAAGGGGAAAGGATGGATTTGGTGCACTGTGGAGGCGATGGCGCCCGTCGGAAGTCGGACCCGTGTGACAGCGACGAACGGCGAAACGAAAAAGGTTTCTGGTCCCAACTTCGAGCGACGATCGGGCGGCGTCTGTCCATCACCACACCACCCTCCCCACCGCGGCTCCTATCGCAGGCGGAGAGCTGCTCAAGGGAGAGAGCCCCGACGAGAGGGCCGGCCCCATGAACGCCGACGCGGAGCTCTGGAACGGCCGCCTCGCGATGCTCGGCATCGTCGCACTCGCTGCCACGGAGTACCACACCGGCGCACCCTTCGTCGACGTCGCGCTCGCTGGTAGGGACATTTGACCGAACACCGCGTGGGCGTCCAGCAGGCGGCATTGGCGAGGCGGCATTGGCGAGGCGGCGTCTGGGCGTCTGGGCGCGTCTGCGGCGAGGCGGCATCGGCGAGGCGGCGTCGGCGAGGCGGCATCGGTGAGGGCGTCGGCGAGGCGGCATCGGCGAGCCCGCGTCGGCGTGCGCGTGAGCGGGGAGGGAAAGAAAGCCGGACGGAGGACTTACCTGCGGCGCCGGGGAGCGGGCGGCGGCCGACGGCGAGGCTGCGACGGCGACGGCGAGGAGCGCGCGTGGTCTCTGTGCGTGGACGACGGCGACGGCGAGGAGCGGCGCGGGGTCTCTGTGTGTGGCGCGCAGAGGATTTGGGGGAATTTGGCCCGCGCGCTAAGTTATACCGGTTGGTGGTACCAACCGGTACCAAAGGTTTTTTTTTTTTGTTTTTTGTTTTTTGTTTTTCTTTTTCTGTTTTCTTTTCTTTGCTGTTTCTTTTCTTTTTCTTTTCTGTTTCTGTTTCTTTTCTTTTTCTGTTTCTTTTTCTGTTTCTTTGCTGTTTCTTTGCTATTTCTTTTCTGTTTCTTTTCTTTTTTTATTTTCTTTTCTATTTCTTTTCTATTTCTTTTTTCTGTTGCTTTTCTATTTTATTTTCTTTTCTGTTTCTTTTCTTTTTTTATTTTCTTTTCTATTTCTTTTCTATTTCTTTTTTCTGTTTCTTTTCTTTTTTTATTTTATTTTCTATTTCTTTTCTATTTCTTTTTTCTGTTGCTTTTCTATTTTATTTTCTTTTCTGTTTCTTTTCTATTTATTTTTTCTATTGCTTCTCTATTTATTTTCTTTTTCTATTTATTGTTTCTATTTCTTTCTTTACACTCCCGCCACGACGCCGTTCGCGCGGGAAAGTTTCCCGCCTCGACGTCGCGCAGGAAACTTTCCTGCCACGACGCCGTGCGTGGGAGAAAAAAGGCGAGAAAGAAAGGGCGGGAATAAATTTTTATTACGATTGAACTCGAATTAAAAGTACATAGCTTAACTGAAAATTAAAGATACATGGCCAAATTCTACTGTTGGAGTCATTCAGTCATACTCGTGCCTAGCCCTGTAGTAGTCGCCACTGTAGTCGTCGTAGTCGCCGTCATCATCGTCGCTGGCATCGGGGTCGCGGTACTCTCCGGTCGGCGGGTGAGCACGCGTGGGCTGGGACTGAGGGTAGCGCAGGCGGGGGCCACGGTAGGCCATGACGCCCTGGAGAGTCCGGCCGCGCCACCACAGCCGACGGCCGGCCTCGTTGAAGTTCGAAGGAGGCGGACCGCCCTCCTCATGCCTGGAAAGCGCCCTCTCACGCCGATTGATGAAGAAGCTTTCCCAAGTCGGGCTGTAGTCGGGATGCCACTGGGGATTCCTCCGCTGCTCTGGCGTGAGCTCGAAGTAGTAGTGGTTCGTGATGGCCATCTCGCGCGCCACACCTAGAGGGACTGGAGGGACCGGTACGCCTCCGACGCTTAGCAACCAGCCGGTCGGGACGCGGTAGCCCGGCGGGCAGGGGTAGTTCGAGGCGCAAAGCGCCTCCGCCTCCCGGGGGGTTAGAGATGCGATGGAAGCCATGGGAGAGAATGATGAGGTTTGCAGATATGAGTCTAGATGTGATATGTAAATGGTGGCCAAGCCTACATATATATAGTGAAAAAATGGCGGGAAGACAAAGGCGGGAACCGGTGGAAAGCGTGGGAAGAAAATAGGCGGGAAGACAAAGGCGGGAACCGGTGGAAAGCGTGGGAAGAAAATAGGCGGGAAGACAGAGGCAAACCTTTAGTACCGGTTCGTGTCTGCAACCGGTACTAAAGCTGTCGGCAGGATAAGGACGCCCTGCTCGATGAGATAAAGTATGTAGCGCACGACGCCCTGTCGGTGGGATAAGGACGCGTGGGTAACCTTTAGTACCGGTTCGTGTCTGCAACCGGTACTAAAGCTGTCGGCAGGATAAGGACGCCCTGCTCGATGAGATAAAGTATGTAGCGCACGACGCCCTGTCGGTGGGATAAGGACGCGTGGGTAACCTTTAGTACCGGTTCGTGTCTGCAACCGGTACTAAAGCTGTCGGCAGGATAAGGACGCTCTGCCTATAAAAGGAGCATCGATACACCATGGGAAGCAGCTCAAGAAGCCAACATGGATGGAGAGTTTCATCACCATGGATGGAGGAAAGGGTTGGGAAATCTCCCGTGGCGGAACTTGTTGAAGATGCCCTTGGTGCACACGCCCTATGGCATCTTCGGAAGTTCCGCCTCGGAAACATTTCCCTGCAAGCCCGTGGAAGACTCCATCTCCTCTAACAATGTTGGGGAAAGGGTTGGGAAATCTCCCGTGGCGGAACTTGTCGAAGATGCCCTTGGTGCACACGCCATATGGCATCTTCGGAAGTTCCGCCTCGGAAAAATTTCCCTGCAAGCCCGTGGAAGACTCCATCTCCTCTAACAATGTTGCGGAAAGGGTTGGGAAATCTCCCGTGGCGGAACTTCTCGAATATGCCCTTGGTGCACATGCCCTATATATGGCATATTCGGAAGTTCCGCCTCGGAAAAATTTCCCTGCAAGCCCGTGACTTAACTAGTAAAACAAGCCAACCATCTCCATTGTTAATATCTTACATACAGTAACATCATTACACAAGTTATGATCCCTATATGTAGCTAGCTAGTCTTCTGAGTTTTCTTCGCCCGTTTCCCTTTCTTCTTACTGCGACGCAACCATGGACAATCTTCATTGTTTAAGATGATGCTTGGGTCAATTTTTACCTTGAAGGGTGGAATATCGTCAAACTTATTATAATCTTCTGACATGTCTGTCTTGTCCTCTACTCCCACGATGTTTCTTTTTCCTGAAAGAACTATGTGCCGCTTTGGCTCATCGTATGATGTGTCCTCTTGCCTTTCTTTTCTTTTTTTCGGTTTGCTAGACATATCCTTCACATAAAAAACCTGAGCCACTTCACTGGCTAGGACGAATGGTTCGGTGTCGTACCCAAGATTCTTGAAATCCACTGTAGTCATTCCGCATCGCGGGTCTACATGCCCCGTCTTTCAGGTTGAACCATTTACACCGGAACAAAGGGACCTTGAAATTAGGTCCATAGTCAAGTTCCCATATCTCCTCTATGTACCCATAATATGTGACCTTGTTCCCATTGCCATCTTCTGCATCAAAGCGGACACCACTGTTTTGGTTGGTGCTCTTTTTGTCTTGGGCGAAAGTGTAAAATGTGTTCCCATTAATCTCGTACCCTTGAAAAGTCGATATAGTAGAAGATGGTTGCTTGGCCAACAAGTACAGCTGCTCGTCATCGGTGACATTCATGAGACGTGTTTGCAACCAACCGCCGAAAGTCTTCATGTGTTCTCCATCAATCCAATCTTCACGTTGCTCCGGGTATTTAGAGCGTAAGATCTCCTTGTGTTCCTCTTTGTACGGAGCCACCAAGATGGAATTAAGTAGAACTGTGTAGTGTGCTTGAGTGAAAGAATGTCCGTCCATACACGTTGCTGATTTCTTTCCTAGCGTGCCTTTTCCACGCAGTCTCCCTTCATAGCGCGATTCAGGAACACCGATCGGCTTAAGGTCAGGAATAAAGTCAACACAAAACTCAATGACCTCCTCTGTTCCATAGCCCTTGGAGATGCTTCCTTCTGGCCTAGCACGGTTATGAACGTACTTCTTTAAGACTCCCATGAATCTCTCAAAGGGGAACATGTTGTGTAGAAATACAGGACCGAGAACGCCAATCTCTTCGACCAGGTGAACTAGGAGATGTGTCATAATATTGAAGAAGGATGGTGGGAACACCAACTCGAAGCTGACTAGACATTGGACCACATCCTTCTGTAAATTTTGTAGAGTAAGTGGATTGATCACCTTCTGAGAAATTGCATTGAGGAACGCACATAGCTTCACAATGGGTACTCGAACATTTTCCGGCAGAAGCCCCCTCAATGCAACCGGAAGTAATTGTGTCATAATCACGTGGCAGTCATGAGACTTTAGGTTTTGAAACTTTTTCTCCGACATGTTTATTATTCCCTTTATATTCGACGAGAAGCCAGACGGGACCTTGATGCTACTCAGGACTTCAAAAAAGATCTCCTTCTCCTCTTTGGTAAGAGCATAGCTGGCAGGACCTTGATACTTCTCGGGATTCAGGTTGTTTCCTTCGTGGATACTTTGCTGGTCCTGCCGTGCATCCGGTGTATCTTTTGTCTTCCCATACACGCCCAAGAAGTTTAGCAGGTTCACGCAAAGATTTTTCGTCACGTGCATCACGTCGATTGCAGAGTGAACCTCTAAGAATTTCCAGTAGGGTAGCTCCCAAAATATCGACTTCTTCTTCCACATGGGTACGTGTCCGTCAACATCATGCGGAACAGATTGTCCGCCGGGACCCTTTCCAAAGATCACTTCTAAATCCTTGACCATATCATATATAACTTCCCCATTAGGGCGGGTAGGCTTCGTTCGGTTATCTGCCTCACCTCCGAAATGCTTTCCTCTCTTTCTTACGTGATGTTGTTTTGGAAGAAATCGACGATGCCCCAGGTACACATTCTTGTTTCCCAAATAATTACTATCAGTCTCACGTAAACAGTGTGTGCATGCATTGTATCCCTTGTTTGACTGCCCTGAAATGTTACCAAGAGCAGGCCAATCATTGATGGTTACAAATAACAACGCTCGTAGGTTAAATTCCTTTTGTTCGTGCTCATCCCACACAGGTACACCTTCGTCACGCCACAACTCTAAAAGTTCTTCAACCAATGGCCTCAGGTACACATCAATGTCGTTGCCGGGTTGCTTCGGGCCCTGGATGAGCACTGGCATCATAATGAACTTCCGCTTCATGCACAACCAAGGAGGAAGGTTATAGATACATAGAGTCACTGGCCAGGTGCTATGGATCGGAGCTCTGCTCCCGAAAGGATTAAAGCCATAATTACATAGACAAAATCTTAAGTTCCTTCCATCATCTGAAAAAGACTTGAACTCTCTGTCGATTTTTCTCCACTGCGACCCGTCGGCGGGGTGTCTCAAAGCATCACATCTTTCTTACGGTCCTCTTTGTGCCATCGCAACAACTTGGCATGCTCTTTGTTCTGGAACAAACGTTTCAACCGTGGTATTATAGGAGCATACCACATCACCTTCGCAGGAACCCTCTTCCTGGGGGTGGACTCACCCTCAACATCGCCAGGGTCATCTCGCCTGATCTTATACCTCAATGCACTACATACCGGGCATGCATTCAAATTCTCGTACTCCCCGCGGTAGAGGATGCAGTCATTGATGCATGCATGTATCTTCTGCACCTCTAATCCTAGAGGGCAGACAACCTTCTTTGCTTCGTACGTGCTAGAGGGCAACACGTTCTCCCCTGGAAGCATCTTCTTTATTATTTTCAGCAACTTTTCAAATCCCTTGTCAGAAGTACCATTCTCTCGCCTTCCACTTGCGGCTATTCCAGCGTGGTACCCAGCTTTTTCTGACCATTTTCGCAATTTGGGTACAACAGTTTGTTGTGATCCTCTAACATTTTCTCCAACTTCAACCTCTCCTTTTCATTTCCGCAGTTCATCTTCGCATCAAGAATGGCCCGACCAAAATCGTCATCCGGGTCATCAAAAATCGGCTCATCGAAAATGAGCTCTTCTTCAGCTTCGTCTTCCCCCATTCTACTACCACCGTCTTCAGTGAATAAGGGATAGTCACTATCCTCTTCTTCTTCGTTGTCTTCCAATATAACCCCTCTTTCTCCGTGCTTGGTCCAACAATTATAGCTGGGCATGAAACCATTCTCCAGCAGGTGGACGTGAAGGGTCTTCGAGGTAGAGTAATCCTTCATATTCTTACAGGAACTACATGGACAATACATGAAACCATTCGACTGCCTGTTTGCCTCAGCCACGTTGAGAAAATAATGCATGCCAGTAATGAACTCGGGATGGCACCGGTCATCGTACATCCATTGTCGACTCATCTGCATTTTATATGTATATCAAAAATCATTAAGTACACAACATCATGGATATATGAGTGACCAACTTAATTAATATTCAAGTTCATCACATAAAACTAAGTTTTTTTTATAAAAAAGAAGAGGCTCACCGAGGTTGTACGGTGCCGGCTAGGGGACGACGCTAGCGATCGACGGCGGTGAGGACGGGGATGATACTAATTAAAACCTACAAAATATACCATAATTTCAGCTCAAATTGATTATAAAAAAAGTAAAATCCCTAACTTAGGCATTTCATCAAACACCTTGCTAGCACTACAAAAATAGTACGAGTTAAACTACCAAAGAAATGAGCTAAATTAGAAACGCCGGAAGAAAGGATGATATTGCTAACCCTTGGATAGATGGAGGTCGTTAATCTTGTTAAAATGGTGGAGAAAAATAAAGATTATTGGAGTGTGAGAGGTGGAGAAAAATTTAGAGTGTGAGGAAGAAGAGAAAAATGAGAGCCACAGCAGGGGGCTCGGGCGATCTGGGCGATTTGATATGGCTGGGTACCCTTTGGTACCGGTTCGTGTTACGAACCGGTACCAAAGGTCCAGCCCGGGCCCCACCACGCGTCTGAATTTTGGCCGAAGACCTTTCGTACCGGTTCCTAACACGAACCGGTACGAAAGCCCCTCCCAAACCGGTACCAAAGCTCCTCGCCCACCTGAGCCCTCAAACCGGTACAAATGGCCCCATTGGTACCGGTTCGTAAGGGAACCGGTACCAATGGCTTAGATGGATGAGAGGTTTTCTACTAGTGTTTGTAGGCTTCGTAAGGGTCGTGATCGTCGTTCGAGGTTCCGGTTGTAGCCGTTTGGCAGCTCGTGTGGGTGTGTGGGTGTGTGTTGTAAGCTGGGTTCAGCTCCTTGTACCTTGTCGCCGTTGTGGGCGTTATTAATTTAACGTCGGGCCTTTGGTCTTTGATCTATAAAAAAAAGCTCATTTTCCTTCTTTATAAGAAATCACACACCCAAATGGGAAAGGAGGGGACTAAATTCATGGATAAGCGATGGGTCTTCATCGAATGGCCTCTCACTAATAAATGGGGAGTCAATATATATGCCACATCAAGCAACATATAGGTCTCAGATCAATAAAGGCTTTGTTTGCCGACCGTGTGGAACCATTCCACTAGGCCGGGTGTACATAATATCGCTATGTGATCTGGTAGGTATGATTGCATGTAGAGATGGCTTCAATATCTCTCTTCGCGTTTGTTATTCAGAACGTTTTCCCTAAGCAACTGAGGGACTGTGTTTTTAAATCTATCATCTTGTTGCAGCAATGACGACGTCTCTTTAGAAGTAAAGATTCCAGCATCGTGAAGGTGGCATTGGAGTTGCTGCGGATGAAGCTACCTTCTGTACCACTACTTCTTTTTTTTGCGGGGGACTGTACCACTACTTCAGCTGTAGCCTCTCCTCTTAGTTTGTCTTAGCTGTGTGCCCTTAACCTGAACTGCTTTTGGCTTTCACAACCTTCAGCCCTAGGGCTGGTCTGTAATGGTAAGTTGGTCATTCCAGCAGCGCTGTGTTGTGTTGTAAGACAATGTTGGTCTTACTAACTTGAACTCGGGCAGCAAAATGTCTTTTATCTCAAAAAAGAAACTCTCTTCATTTCACATACTAGATGATAAAATGACTTGAAAGCTAAGAAGACGGTGCCATGATGGAGAAGTAAGAGCGGTCTTAAATCTTATCGTAAGTTGGTAACTCCAACAGCTGTGTTGTGCTGTAAGACTATGTGGCTTTGTAAATTAAAATTCGGGCAGCAAACTGCCTTTTATCTAAAAGAAAACATCTCCCTTCATTTCACATACTAGACGATAAAATGAGGCGAAAGCTAAAAATACGGTGCCATGATGGAGAACAGTAGAAGTACTAAGAGCGGTCTTGAATCTAATCCAAACACTATGCGACTGTTAGCCGAGTATGAAGCTAGACAAGTGAGTATTAATTGTCGAGGGAAACGCGGCTGCTAATAGACCATAAGTGTTATATGTGGAGGTAGCTGGATGCGGTACTATTGCGCTTTGATCCATTACTTGCTACCTGTCCATTATTAATAAGTAGAAACGAGACCGCTAAAAGAAAAAGACTAGCAACAGGGAAAATGACCAACCATCAATTTCCTTAAGATATACAGTACTTTTCATGCGCCCGCATCTATTATTTTGTTCACACAAATGAGAGCACAGTTGTTGACTTATTGACCTATTGTCGTAGTAACTAGCAATATGTGGTTAGACTGAATGAAGAGGAACACGACGTGGGACTGACGAACATGCCGGAGGAACAGCAGTACCAGCAAAGAGTAGCGGTGGAATGAGCTGTAGTACATTGATCCCCTCTTTAATTTGGAAACGATTACAGCTCTCCATCCAAAAACGACCACCAATTCAGAAACTAACTGTTCTCAAGTTGATGCTTAATTGGTGTATAATTTTACCCAAACAATACGAGGTTCTCACACGGACGCTACGAGCGAGCTATTCCTGTCTTCTCGGACACCAGATGCGAGCATCTCTCACTTCGACATGATGGGATTACCTACTTAAGAACCGGTTGGCTGTAGCATTATTCGCTTCCTTGCGCATAGCCTGGCCATGAGCTAAACAAATACACCCTCTGGACCATTTTTTCCGTCTCGTTTGGTCGCCTGCATGTCAATTTCTTGCATGAAGACAGATACAAAGTTCAATGATTGTCAGCTGCATTTCCTTATGCTGGGAAAGACAAATGAAAATGATGGGTGTTTGGTTGTTAGCATCATGAATGATGATGTGGTTCCCCCTCCCGTCGCTCAGCCGATGGTGAGGAGGAGTGGGAGTTATGCTCTGGCGGAGGACGGTGCGGGGGCTACGGATGAGGACATTATGCAGAGAGCCATGCGGCGCAAGGCGGAGAAGAACCTCAACGCGGCAGGTACTAAACAACCAGTCAAGTCGTTTACTTCTTTTTCGGATGCTCGTATTTCTTCAAACTTGAGTAATGTAGGTGTTTCGTTGGGTAATCATTCCGATGAGATTTTAGTTTCGGCTAATGTGTTGAGACAGACGGAACTTGACCGTTTAACGGTTGTTCCGAATGGCTCCACTGGGCCTGAAACTACCATGGTAGACGATGATGAAGAGGATGACATCCTAGATGGTCAGCTTCTCTGGTCTATTATTGGTAATATTTCAGAAGTTGATTTAGAACACTCGGAGCTTAGTTCAGTTTATGATCTTAAAGCATCTGCACGTGGTTCTAGATCGTCGGCTATAAAGAAATCTCCTAGGTATGGCAAAAATACTAAATCTAAAATAGTTTCTCGATGAATGGCATGTTTCGGAATAGCAGAGGTCTTGATGACTTGGCTAAGCATTCTTACATTGCCGATGGTTGTAGAGATTATGCTTTAGATTTTATTGCTATATCGGAGACGGGTATGCGAAATTTCACACAGTGTTTCATCGACCGTTTGTCAGCCGGGATTAACTTTCAGTTGTTTTCTCGCCCGCCTCGTGGTAGGTCCGGGGGTATTTTACTTGGCGTCCGTATAGACACGATGACTGTCTTAGCTAGTTCTGATAGTGAGTATCACATTAAGCTCGATATTCAGAGCAAAGCAGACGGTTTCATTTGGAGTCTGGTTGCTGTGTATGGTGCTTCCCAAGATGCCTTTAATGCTGACTTTTTACGTGAGTTGGTAAATCTTGCAAAAGATAATCCGAATCCAATTTTGATCGATGGAGACTTCAACTTGCTGAGATTTCCTCATGAGAAAAGCAAAGGCCTTTTCGATGGACATTGGCCTTTCTTGTTTAATGTTGTCATTGATAGCCTTGACTTAAGAGAGGTGTTTATGTCCGGTCGAAAGTTTACTTGGGCCAACAGCTTGCCTGAGCCCACATACGAAAAGCTAGATCGCGTGTTGATGGATATCGAATGGGAAGATAAATATCCTATGGTGTCAGTCCATGCACTAGAACGTATTGAAAAACTGTCTGATCATGCTCAGATCCTTCTAACTACTGGGAATCCCCGACCAATTTGTAAATGGCCGTTCAAATTTGAACTTGGCTGGTTACATCGAGAGGGATTCCATGAGATGGTTAAGACGTTTTGGGAGAGACAAGTCGGGGGTAAACACTCCAATTTTGAGATGGAATAATAAGATACGGGCAATGCGCAAACATCTCTCTGGTTGGGCTGCCCATACGGCTGGGTTACTTAAAAAAGAGAAGGCTAGGTTATCAAATGTGATTGATGAGCTAGAGGCTTTGGCGAAGGTGAGACTGTTGTCCATGCAAGAGGTTGATCATAAGAATCAATCCAATGCACAAATAGCGAGTCTTCTCCGTGAAGAGGAACTCAAATGGTATCAACGATCAAAAGCCAAATTCATTTTGGAAGGAGACTCGAATACGAGATATTTCCATGGCCCAAAATCACACGGCAAAGGCCCAAATCCGCTCGGCAAAGGCTTTGCCGTGCGGCCTTGCACGACAAAGAATGCATGGCAACGATCCGGCCGGCAAAGGCACCTTTGCCGTGCGTCGAGCGAAAATCGCACGGCAAAGGCTTTGCCGTGCGACCTAGCTTTGCCGTGCGCAGCGCCCTCCTTTGCCGTGCGACATCCTTTGCCGTGCGCTGGGAGGCTTTGCCATGCGGCCGACTTTGCCGTGCGCCTCCCCTCCAAGCCGCACGGCAAACACTTGGCTTTGCTGTGCGTTTCAACTCCGCCCCGCACGGCAAAGGACCCTACAGCAACACCAGGTGGCAGCGCAGTGCACAGCTGGGCACCCTTTGCCGTGTGTATGTGCACGGCAAAGACAGCCTTTGCCGTGTGCATGTGCACGGAAAAGGTGCTGAAAAAATTCCAGCTTTTTGCTGTTTCCATTTAATCCCTGCACATATAATTCACAAAATAGATATATATTTCCAGATACATATATAGCACAATATATAGACATTTGCACATCATCAACAATAAAGTTCAACCACTATTAGTCCAACAAAGTCCATACATAGAATGTTCCATACAATAGTCCAACAACAAAGTCCAACAACAAATTCATACATAGAATGTTCCAAGTCACACAACAAAGTTCATACAAGCAACGTCAACCTTCGCCACTTCCTTGTCCTTCGCCACTTCCTTGTCCTTCTCCACTTCCTTGTCCTTCTCCGTCTCCTTGTCCTCCTACAAGTTCATAGATGCATAAGTGGCATGGAATGGCTAAAATTGACATGTAAGAACTAGAATTGACATGGAAGAACTAGAATTGACATGGAATGGCTAAAATTGACATGTAAGAACTAGAATTGACATGGAAGAACTCGAATTGACATGGAATGGCTAAAATTGACATGTAAGAACTAGAATTGACATGGAAGAACTAGAATTGACATGGAATGGCTAAAATTGAACAAAATCTCTAGAATTGACATGAAATGGCTAAAATTCAACATAATGGCTAAGAATGACATGGAATGGCTAAAATTAACATGGAATAGCTAAAATTGAACATAATGGCTAAAATTGACATGGTTGAATGGCTAAAATTCACAAGTGACATGGTATGGAAGAATTAGAAGTGTAGGAGAACTCACCTAGAACTGTTGCAGGCTCCGGATGATGCCCGTATTGTTGACGGTCAAGCCAGTTGTCAGCGGGCTCTGACTTGGCGCTTGCTGGAGAAGCGCCATCACAGCCGGATCAGGCGCGGGGATCTGCAATATCCAAAGTTCGGTTAGACAACAAACAAGATTGAGACGGAGATATTAAGTTAACCACTAACCCAATTGGGGAACATAGGAGGACACGACGTGCTAGGAGCACTACTCCCCGGTGGGGAAGTCAGCACGGCCTGGTTCACGAACATCTGCTGGAACATCTGGACGCCCCCTTGATGTCTACTTTCCCCCTCCTTTCCTGTAGACAGTGTTGGGCCTCCAAGAGCAGAGGTTTGTAGAACAGCAGCAAGTTTTCCCTTAAGTGGATCACCCAAGGTTTATCGAACTCAGGGAGGAAGAGGTCAAAGATATCCCTCTTATGCAACCCTGCAACCACAAAGCAAGAAGTCTCTTGTGTCCCCAACACACCTAATAGGTGCACTAGTTCGGCGAAGAGATAGTGAAATACAGGTGGTATGAATATATATGAGCAGTAGCAACGGTGCCAGAAAATAGCTTGCTGGCGTGTAGTTGATGGTGGTAGTATTGCAGCAGTAGTAACGCAGTAAAACAGTAAACAAGCAGCGATAGCAGTATTTAGGAACAAGGCCTAGGGATTACACTTTCACTAGTGGACACTCTCAACATTGATCACATAACAGAATAGATAAATGCATACTCTACACTTTTGTTGGATGATGAACGCATTGCGTAGGATTACACGAACCCTCAATGCCGGAGTTAACAAGCTCCACAATTTGTTCATATTTAGTAACCTTATAGTGTAAGATAGATCAAAAGACTAAACCAAGTACTAACATAGCATGCACACTATCGCCTTCATGCATATGTAGGAGGAATAGATCACATCAATACCATCATAGTAATAATTAACTCCACAATCTACAAGAGATCATGATCATAGCCTACGACAAGAACCACACGGTGCACACACTAGTCACCTTTACACACGTGCAGGAGGAATAGAACTACTTTAATAACATCACTAGAGTAGCACATAGATGAATTGTGATACAAAACTCATATGAATCTCAATCATGTAAAGCAGCTCATGAGATCATTGTATTGAAGTACATGGAGAGAGATTAACCACATAGCTACCGGTACAGCCCCGAGCCTCGATGGAGAACTACTCCCTCCTCATGGGAGCAGCAGCGGTGATGAAGATGGCGGTGGAGATGGCAGCGGTGTCGATGGAGAAGCCTTCCGGGGGCACTTCCCCGCTCCGGCAGCGTGCCGGAACAGAGACTCCTGTCCCCCAGATCTTGGCCTCGCGATGGCGGCGGCTCAGGAAGGTTTCTGTGGCTTTCGTCGAACGCATCAGGGTTTTCCATCCAGGGGCTTTATATAGGCGAAGAGGCGGCGCGGGAGGGCTGACGGGGGCCAGACTATAGGGCGGCGCGGCCCCTCTCGCCGCGCCAGCCTATAGTTTGGTGGGCTGTGGCCCCCTCCGACCTCTGGTGTGTTCTGGATGCTTCCGGGGATTCTAAGATCTTTGGCGTTGATTTCGTCCGATTCCGAGAATATTTCGTTACTAGGATTTCTGAAACCAAAAACAGCAGAAAACAGGAACTGGCACTTCGGCATCTTGTTAATAGGTTAGTTCCAGAAAATGCACGAATATGACATAAAGTGTGCATAAAACATGTAGATAACATCAATAATGTGGCATGGAACATAAGAAATTATCGATACGTCGGAGACGTATCAGCATCCCCAAGCTTAGTTCTGCTCGTCCCGAGCAGGTAAAACGATAACACGTATAATTTCTGAGTGACATGCCATCATAATCTTGATCATACTATTTGTAAAGCATATGTAGTGAATGCAGCGATCAAAACAATGTATATGACATGAGTAAACAACTGAATCATAAAGCAAAGACTTTTCATGAATAGCACTTCAAGACAAGCATCAATAAGTCTTGCATAAGAGTTAACTCATAAAGCAATAATTCAAAGTAAAGGTATTGAAGCAACACAAAAGAAGATTAAGTTTCAGCGGTTGCTTTCAACTTGTAACATGTATATCTCATGGATATTGTCAACATAGAGTAATATAATAAGTGCAATAAGCAAGTATGTAGGAATCAATGCATAGTTCACACAAGTGTTTGCTTCTTGAGGTGGAGAGAAATAGGTGAAGACGACTCAACATTGAAAGTAAAAGAATGGTCCTCATAGAGGAAAAGCATCGATTGCTATATTTGTGCTAGAGCTTTGATTTTGAAAACATGAAACAATTTTGTCAACGGTAGTAATAAAGCATATGTATCATGTAAATTATATCTTACAAGTTGCAAGCCTCATGCATAGTATACTAATAGTGCCCGCACCTTGTCCTAATTAGCTTGGACTACCGGATCATCACAATGCACATGTTTTAACCAAGTGTCACAAAGGTACCTCTATGCCGCTGTACAAAGGTCTAAGGAGAAAGCTCGCATTGGATTTCTCGCTATTGATTATTCTCAACTTAGACATCCATACCGGGACAACATAGACAATAGATAATGGACTCCTCTTTTATGCATAAGCATGTAACAACAATTAATAATTTTCTCATATGAGATTGAGGATATTTGTCCAAAGCTGAAACTTCCACCATGGATCATGGCTTTAGTTAGCGGCCCAATGTTCTTCTCTAACAATATGCATGCTTAACCATAAGGTGGTAGATCTCTCTTACTTCAGACAAGACGAACATGCATAGCAACTCACATGAAATTCAACAAAGAGTAGTTGATGGCGTCCCCAGTAAACATGGTTATCGCACAACAAGCAACTTATTAAGAGATAAAGTGCATAATTACATATTCAATACCACAATAGTTTTTAAGCTATTTGTCCCATGAGCTATATATTGCAAAGGTAAATAATGGAATTTTAAAGGTAGCACTCAAGCAATTTACTTTGGAATGGCGGAGAAATACCATGTAGTAGGTAGGTGTGGTGGACACAAATGGCATAGTGGTTGGCTCAAGTATTTTGGATGCATGAGAAGTATTCCCTCTCGATACAAGGTTTAGGCTAGCAAGGCTTTTTTTTGAAACAAACACAAGGATGAACCGGTGCAGCAAAACTCACATAAAAGACATATTGAAAACATTATAAGACTCTACACCGTCTTCCTTGTTGTTCAAACTCAATACTAGAAATTATCTAGACCTTAGAGAATCCAAATATGCAAACCAAATTTTAGCATGCTCTATGTATTTCTTCATTAATGGGTGCAAAGCATATGATGCAAGAGCTTAAACATGAGCACAACAATTGCCAAGTATCACATTACCCAAGACATTTATAGCAATTACTACATGTATCATTTTCCAATTCGAACCATATAACAATTTAACGAAGAACTTCGCCATGAATATTATGAGCTAAGAACACATGTGTTCATACGAACCAGCGGAGCGTGTCTCTCTCCCACACAAGCATTTATTCAAACAAAAACAAAAACAAGAAACATACAGACGCTCCAAGTAAAGTGCATAAGATGTGACGGAATAAAAATATAGTTTCAGGGGAGGAACCTGATAATGTTGTCGATGAAGAAGGGGATGCCTTGGGCATCCCCAAGCTTAGACGCTTGAGTCTTCTTAGAATATGCAGGGGTGAACCACCGGGGCATCCCCAAGCTTAGAGCTTTCACTCTTCTTGATCATAGTATATCATCCTCCTCTCTTGACCCTTGAAAACTTCCTCCACACCAAACTCGAAACAACTCATTAGAGGGTTAGTGCACAATAAAAATTAACATATTCAGAGGTGACACAATCATTCTTAACACTTCTGGACATTGCATAATGCTACTGGACATTAGTGGATCAAAGAAATTCACCCAACATAGCAAAAGAGGCAATGCGAAATAAAAGGCAGAATCTGTCAAAACAGAACAGTTCGTATTGACGAATTTTAAAATGGCACCAGACTTGCTCAAATGAAAATGCTCAAATTGAATGAAAGTTGCGTACATATCTGAGGATCATGCACGTAAATTGGCTTAATTTTCTGAGCTACCTACAGGGAGGTAGACCCAGATTCGTGACAGCAAAGAAATCTGGATCTGCGCAGTAATCCAAATCTAGTACTTACTTTACTATCAAAGACTTTACTTGGCACAACAAAACACAAAACTAAGATAAGGAGAGGTTGCTACAGTAGTAAACAACTTCCAAGACACAAATATAAAACAAAGTACTGTAGCAAAATAACACATGGGTTATCTCCCAAGAAGTTCTTTCTTTATAGCCATTAAGATGGGCTCAGCAGTTTTAATAAACCATTCGCGGGAAATAGTATTTGAGGCAAAAGAGAGCTTCAAGAGGCAAATTCAAAACAAATTTAAGTCTAACATGCTTCCTATGAAGAGGAATCTTGTACACAAATGAACTCATGAAGAACAAAGTGACAAGCATAAGAGGATAAAACACGAGTAACTTCAAGATTCTCAACATAAAGAGGAGAAACTTAATATTATTAAGATGCATACGACCATATTTCCCTCTCTCATAGTAACTTTCAGTAGCATCATTGATGAAATCCACAATATACCCATCACTTAAAACATTCTTATCATGGTTCATATGCATAGAAGTATCATTAAATTTGGCATAAGAGGAGTTATTCTCATTAATAGTAATTGGAGCAAGATTATTATCAAGAATTTGAACATGGTAAACAAGTTGCATATTAAGAGAATTGTTTTTGGTAACCCAATCATGACTATGACAAGTTTCATAAGGATAGTTAGAACCTATATCATAGCATTCTTTATAATAATCATCAAAGATCGGAGGCACATTGTCATCATTTTCAGAATTAATTTCCCAGAGATTTGCAATATCAAAAGTAGTGTGCTCATTCAAATCATGATTGCTAATGTATGTAAAGGGCATAGGAAGATCATCATATTCAGATTCATTATCACAATAATCATTAGGAGCAACATACTTACGGTTACCTAGCGTTATCTCATTCACGCGGGGATACGCCGTTACCTCTTTCTTTTTATTCTCCTTCTTCTTCTTCTTCTTCTTCTTTCCCTTCTTCTTCTTCTCTTCCTTCTCCTCGTTCCCTTCTTCAGGAGGAAGAGGCTTGAAGGGTGGCTTGTCCGCATAACCTGATTTACTTTCAGAAACAATAGAAGAAACTTGGGAGGATCCCTCCTTTTGATTAATTAGTTGAAAACAAACAGCGGTCCTATCATATTTTGGCAAGGTGTCATCTTCTAAAATATTTTGTATGTAAGTATTTGTATGGCTATTATCAATGCAATAAGAAAAACACCCATGCAGGACATCATCAATATCAAGATCACTCATATGTAACAAAGAGATTTTTCTCGATAGTTCTTCACACCCCAAAAATAAAGTAAGTTCATCATGCTGATTAGGAGAAATTTCATCATCACAATACAAATTTGCAGCACTCATTGGGTTCAAATTATCATTGGAGGAGCATTGAAAATTAAAATGACCCACTTCATGGCAAACTTCACAAATAAAAGGATAGAGGGCACAAACTTTTTTACCAAGATCATCTAGAGCCCTAAACCACTTTCTAGTTTTTTCATTAGCATGATGGATACAATATTCATCTTTGATTTGATTAATTCCACATGGTCTATGTATTCCACAAAAATTAACATGCTTATAGGAAATAGCACTCTTAGGAGTTTGAGCATGCTTATGGCAATAATTAACAACAATTTCATTCTTCATGCAAGCCTCTTTAAAAGGTTCATGATACTTATCAAAATTCTTCTTAGGCAGTTCAAAATGAGAAGCAAAGGATTTATAAAGATTTGCAACAACTTGAGAGTCAAGACCATAAGTAGCACTCATATTTCGAAATTTATCGGTATCCATAAAAGCTTCAATGCATTCATAATCATAATTTATACGACTCTTTACCTTTGTCGTTCTCCCATCCTTCAGCGTTGTCCTCAATCCGATCAAGAAGATCCCACCTAGCTTCAACCTCCTTGCTTGTGAAAGATCCCTCCGAACACGAGTCCTGATAGTCCTTGTGTTGTCACGAAAGCCTCGCATAAAAATTGTTAACAATAACATTACGGGAGCTCATGAATGGGACATTTGAGCATTAGTGATTTCAATCTCCCCCACGCTTGAGAAATACTCTCTCCATCACGAGGATAAAAGTTATAAATATAATTCCTATCAATATGCACTTCATGAGGAGGATAAAATTTAGAATAAAAGAGAGATGCAATTTCCTCCCAACCAAGAGAATGACTATTCTCCAACAATTTATACCAATGCGCCGCTTTACCAGACAGCGAAACAGAGAATAGCTTCTTCCTCACTTCATCCATAGAGATACCTGCACACTTGAATAACCCGCATAATTCATGCAAAAACAGTAAATGATCTTTAGGATGGACAGTTCCATCCCCTTTATAGTGGTTATCCATAACACGTTCAATAATTTTCATAGGTATTTTATACGGAATACTTTCAGCAGGTGGATTTAAAATATCAGAAGCATCATTAGAGTTATCGCATATGGGAGATAAAGCATTATCAGAGCAAAATATTTCTTCCAAAGCTGAGGAGCAAAAAAGATTATTTTTATATAAACTAGCTTCCCCAAGCTTAGACTTATCCGTAGCATTAGCAGTAATTGCGTTCATACTAATAACATCGCTACTAGCATGCAAATAAGGTTCCATAGGTTTTTTAATTTTCGCATCAAACAATTCTAAATCAGGAAAAAGACTAAAAAGCTTACCAATTTTTTTGTTGTTTTCCATTATGCCTAACTAGTGTAAACAAGAAACAAAAGGTTGCAATTGCAGGATCTAAAGGAAATAGCTTCGAGCACAAACACAATGGCGCCAGAAAAGTACTTTACCTGGAACCGAAGTATGAGTGCCTTTTACCTTTCCTCCCCGGCAACGGCGCCAGAAAAGTGCTTGATGTCTACTTTCCCCCTCCTTTCCTGTAGACAGTGTTGGGCCTCCAAGAGCAGAGGTTTGTAGAACAGCAGCAAGTTTTCCCTTAAGTGGATCACCCAAGGTTTATCGAACTCAGGGAGGAAGAGGTCAAAGATATCCCTCTTATGCAACCCTGCAACCACAAAGCAAGAAGTCTCTTGTGTCCCCAACACACCTAATAGGTGCACTAGTTCGGCGAAGAGATAGTGAAATACAGGTGGTATGAATATATATGAGCAGTAGCAACGGTGCCAGAAAATAGCTTGCTGGCGTGTAGTTGATGGTGGTAGTATTGCAGCAGTAGTAACGCAGTAAAACAGTAAACAAGCAGCGATAGCAGTATTTAGGAACAAGGCCTAGGGATTACACTTTCACTAGTGGACACTCTCAACATTGATCACATAACAGAATAGATAAATGCATACTCTACACTTTTGTTGGATGATGAACGCATTGCGTAGGATTACACGAACCCTCAATGCCGGAGTTAACAAGCTCCACAATTTGTTCATATTTAGTAACCTTATAGTGTAAGATAGATCAAAAGACTAAACCAAGTACTAACATAGCATGCACACTATCGCCTTCATGCATATGTAGGAGGAATAGATCACATCAATACCATCATAGTAATAATTAACTCCACAATCTACAAGAGATCATGATCATAGCCTACGACAAGAACCACACGGTGCACACACTAGTCACCTTTACACACGTGCAGGAGGAATAGAACTACTTTAATAACATCACTAGAGTAGCACATAGATGAATTGTGATACAAAACTCATATGAATCTCAATCATGTAAAGCAGCTCATGAGATCATTGTATTGAAGTACATGGAGAGAGATTAACCACATAGCTACCGGTACAGCCCCGAGCCTCGATGGAGAACTACTCCCTCCTCATGGGAGCAGCAGCGGTGATGAAGATGGCGGTGGAGATGGCAGCGGTGTCGATGGAGAAGCCTTCCGGGGGCACTTCCCCGCTCCGGCAGCGTGCCGGAACAGAGACTCCTGTCCCCCAGATCTTGGCCTCGCGATGGCGGCGGCTCTGGAAGGTTTCTGTGGTTTTCGTCGAACGCATCAGGGTTTTCGATCCAGGGGCTTTATATAGGCGAAGAGGCGGCGCAGGAGGGCTGACAGGGGGGCCAGACTATAGGGCGGCGCGGCCCCCCCTCTGGCCGCGCCAGCCTATAGTTTGGTGGGCCTGTGGCCCCCCTCTGACCTCTCTGGTGTGTTCTGGATGCTTCCGGGGATTCTAAGATCTTTGGCGTTGATTTCGTCCGATTCCGAGAATATTTCGTTACTAGGATTTCTGAAACCAAAAACAGCAGAAAACAGGAACTGGCACTTCGGCATCTTGTTAATAGGTTAGTTCCAGAAAATGCACGAATATGACATAAAGTGTGCATAAAACATGTAGATAACATCAATAATGTGGCATGGAACATAAGAAATTATCGATACGTCGGAGACGTATCACCCCTCAAAGACCCCGGCGACGCCGCCCCCCGTGTCCACCTCGAAGAAGATCCGAGACGCCCCCTCAGAGACCCTCGCGGCGCCGACCCCCGTGTCCACCTCGAAGCATCGCCGACCCCCGTGTCCACCTCGAAGCATCGCCTGCATAGCGAGAAAATGAATTACTATGCAAGTGAACACAATTTATTTGACAACTTTGAATTAGAATTTCTTTGCATCACATTACCATATTTATTTTAGCTACCTAGATAAACTATTAAATTAACATGCCTAAACAAAATCCTAAATTCTTTAGCTACCCTAAACAACCTAATTATCATGCTAATTAGCATGCAAATTGACAAAAAATCCTATACTACACACTAAATCCTATATTACACCAAACTAACATGCTAATTAGCATACAACCTATATCATATACTACACAAAAAAATGACAAAAAAAGACCTCACCTAGTCACCTGCCGCCATTGGAGGGGCGAGGCCGCGGGGGGCGCCGGAGCCGGCCGGCAGCAGGGCAAGGCGGTGTGGGGGCGTCGGGCAGGTCGCGCTCGTGCGCTTGCGCGAGGAGGGAAGGGCGAGGCGCAGGCGGCACGTGTGTGGGGGGCAGGGCGAGGCGGCGGCGGCGACGGGCGTGTGGGGGCAGGGCGAGGCGGAGGAGGAGGCGGGGCGAGGCGGAGGCGGCGCGCGTGTGGGGGCAGGGCGAGGCGGCGGCGGCGACGGGCGTGTGGGGGGCAGGGCGAGGGGGCGGCGCGACGGGGCGCGTGTGGGGGAAGAAGCGAGCGGCGGCGCGATGGGAGGCAGGGCAAGGCGGCGGCGGCGCGCGTGTGGGGGGCAGGGCGAGGCGGCGTTGGCGGCGGCGCGACGGTAGGCGGCGGCGCGCGTGGTGGGGGGCAGCAGCTGGGAGAGGGTGTGCAGGGCGTGTGTGTTTGTGGCTGAGGTGGAGCGGCCGGTCGTGCTCGCGGGTGGATAGGGTTGGGCCCTTTGTCGTGCGCCGCGGCTTTGCCGTGTGCTTTGCACGGCAAAGAGCTCTTTGCCGTGCAAAATTTTCTTTGTCGTGCGCCTTTTTCCCTTTGCCGTGCACCTTCCGCTTTGCCGTGCGCCTGTGCACGGCAAAGACTTCTTTGCTGTGCAAAGCCACCTTTGTCGTGCGCCTGTGCACGGCAAAGACCTCTTTGCCGTGCAAATCCAACTTTGCCGTGTGCTTTGGCAGGATAATTTCCCTCTTCACCATTTTACTTATCGTTATAAGATTCAAATATATTTCAAAATTATATTAAACCTGTATTTTAACATGTGTATTATTTAATAATGTCATTATCATGATAATTTAAAACTACACGGATGAAGCCTCGCGCGGTGAAATCTAGGGGGTAGTGACCACCGGGGCACGCAGACCGCCCTTTTTGGGAGAGAACGACCGCCGGTGGCTACAATGTGCCAAAGTGTGTCAAACCTTGCTTTCCATGTGTATATGGACTAACCAAAACCAAACCTATCAAAAAGTATGTTGGTGGAACCTCGCGCGGTGAAATCTAGGGGGGTAGACCCCCCGAGGCACGCAGACCGCCGTTTTCGAGAGAGAATGACCGCCGGAGCACCGGAATGCCACCAGAACTTGCATGTGGACCTAGGATATGTGTGAAAGTGTGGTGGAAGGTGTGATTCACCAAATGGTGCAAGGCATTGCTCCCATGTGTGTCATTCCTCTCTTTAGGGCGATAACACTTGGAAGATTCCTCGACTTGTAAGCTGAAGTGTCCCGCTGCGGGTATACCGGTGGCTACAATGTGCCAAAGTGTGCCAAACCTAGCTTTCCATGTGTATATGGACTAACCAAAACCAAACCTATCAAAAAGTATGTTGGTGGAACCTCGCGCGGTGAAATCTAGGGGGTAGAACCCCCGAGCCACGCAGACCGCCGTTTTCGGGAGAGAACGACCGCCGGAGCACCGGAATGCCACCAAAACTTGCATGTGGACCTAGGATATGTGTGAAAGTGTGGTGGAAGGTGTGATTCACCAAATGGTGCAAGGCATTGCTCCCATGTGTGTCATTCCTCTCTTTCAGGCGATAACACTTGGAAGATTCCTCGACTTGTAGGCTGAAGTGTCCCGCTGCGGGTATACCGGTGGCTACAATGTGCCAAAGTGTGCCAAACCTAGATTTCCATGTGTATATGGCCTAATAAAAACCAAACCTATCAAAAAGTATGTTGGTGGAACCTCGCGCGGTGAAATCTAGGGGGTAGACCCCCCGAGCCACGCAGACCGCCGTTTTCGGGAGAGAACGACCGCCGGAGCACCGGAATGCCACCAAAACTTGCATGTGGACCTAGGATATGTGTGAAAGTGTGGTGGAAGGTGTGATTCACCAAATGGTCCAAGGCATTGCTCCCATGTGTGTCATTCCTCTCTTTCGGGCGATAACACTTGGAAGATTCCTCGAATTGTAGGCTGAAGTGTCCCGCTGCGGGTATACCGGTGGCTACAATGTGCCAAAGTGTGCCAAACCTAGCTTTACATGTGTATATGGCCTAACCAAAACCAAACCTATCAAAAAGTATGTTGGTGGAACCTCGCACGGTGAAATCTAGGGGGGTAGACCCCAGAGGCACTTATGGAACCGCCGTTTTCGGGAGAGAACGACCGTCGGAGCACCGGAATGCCACCAAAACTTGCATGTGGACCTAGGATATGTGTGAAAGTGTGGTGGAAGGTGTGATTCACCAAATGGTGCAAGGTATTGCTCCCATGTGTGTCATTCCTCTCTTTCGGGCGATAACACTTGGAAGATTCCTCGACTTGTAGGCTGAAGTGTCCCGCTGCGGGTATACCGGTGGCTACAATGTGCCAAAGTGTGCCAAACCTAGCTTTACATGTGTATATGGCCTAACCAAAACCAAACCTATCAAAAAGTATGTTGGTGGAACCTCGCACGGTGAAATCTAGGGGGGTAGACCCCCCGAGGCACGCAGACCGCCGTTTTCGGGAGAGAACGACCGCCGGAGCACCGGAATGCCACCAAAACTTGCATGTGGACCTAGGATATGTGTGAAAGTGTGGTGGAAGGTGTGATTCACCAAATGGTGCAAGGCATTGCTCCCATGTCTGTCATTCCTCTCTTTCAGGCGATAACACTTGGAAGATTCCTCGACTTGTAGGCTGAAGTGTCCCGCTGCGGGTATACCGGTGGATACAATGTGCCAAAGTGTGCCAAACCTAGCTTTCCATGTGTATATGGCCTAACCAAAACCAAACATATCAAAAAGTATGTTGGTGGAACCTCGCACGGTGAAATCTAGGGGGGTAGACCCCCCGAGGCACGCAGACCGCCGTTTTCGGGAGAGAACGACCGCCGGAGCACCGGAATGCCACCAAAACTTGCATGTGGACCTAGGATATGTGTGAAAGTGTGGTGGAAGGTGTGATTCACCAAATGGTGGAAGGCATTGCTCCCATGTGTGTCATTCCTCTCTTTCAGGCGATAACACTTGGAAGATTCCTCGACTTGTAGGCTGAAGTGTCCCGCTGCGGGTATACCAGTGGCTACAATGTGCCAAAGTGTGCCAAACCTAGCTTTCCATGTGTATATGGCCTAATCAAAACCAAACCTATCAGAAAGTATGTTGGTGGAACCTCGCGCGGTGAAATCTAGGGGGTAGACCCCCCGAGGCACGCAGACCGCCGTTTTCGGGAGAGAACGACCGCCGGAGCACCGAAATGCCACCAAAACTTGCATGTGGACCTAGGATATGTGTGAAAGTGTGGTGGAAGGTGTGATTCACCAAATGGTGGAAGGCATTGCTCCCATGTGTGTCATTCCTCTCTTTCAGGTGATAACACTTGGAAGATTCCTCGACTTGTAGGCTGAAGTGTCCCGCTGCGGGTATACCGGTGGCTACAATGTGCCAAAGTGTGCCAAACCTAGATTTCCATGTGTATATGGCCTAATCAAAACCAAACCTATCAAAAAGTATGTTGGTGGAACCTCGCGCGGTGAAATCTAGGGGGGTAGACCGCCCCGAGGCACGAAGACCGCCGTTTTCGGGAGAGAACGACCGCCGGAGCACCGGAATGCCACCAAAACTTGCATGTGGACCTAGGATATGTGTGAAAGTGTGGTGGAAGGTGTGATTCACCAAATGGTGCAAGTCATTGCTCCCATGTGTGTCATTCCTCTCTTTCAGGCGATAACACTTGGAAGATTCCTCGACTTGTAGGCTGAAGTGTCCCGCTGCGGGTATACCAGTGGCTACAATGTGCCAAAGTGTGCCAAACCTAGCTTTCCATGTGTATATGGCCTAATCAAAACCAAACCTATCAAAAAGTATGTTGGTGGAACCTCGCGCGGTGAAATCTAGGGGGTAGACCCCCCGAGGCACGCAGACCGCCGTTTTCGGGAGAGAACGACCGCCGGAGCACCGGAATGCCACCAAAACTTGCATGTAGACCTAGGATATGTGTGAAAGTGTGGTGGAAGGTGTGATTCACCAAATGGTGGAAGGCATTGCTCCCATGTGTGTCATTCCTCTCTTTCAGGCGATAACACTTGGAAGATTCTCGACTTGTAGGCTGAAGTGTCCCGCTGCGGGTATACCGGTGGATACAATGTGCCAAAGTGTGCCAAACCTAGCTTTCCATATGTATATGGCCTAACCAAAACCAAAAATATCAAAAAGTATGTTGGTGGAACCTCGCACGGTGAAATCTAGGGGGGTAGACCCCCCGAGGCACGCAGACCGCCGTTTTCGGGAGAGAACGACCGCCGGAGCACCGGAATGCCACCAAAACTTGCATGTGGACCTAGGATATGTGTGAAAGTGTGGTTGAAGGTGTGATTCACCAAATGGTGGAAGGCATTGCTCCCATGTGTGTCATTCCTCTCTTTCAGGCGATAACACTTGGAAGATTCCTCGACTTGTAGGCTGAAGTGTCCCGCTGCGGGTATACCAGTGGCTACAATGTGCCAAAGTGTGCCAAACCTAGCTTTCCATGTGTATATGGCCTAATCAAAACCAAACCTATCAAAAAGTATGTTGGTGGAACCTCGCGCGGTGAAATCTAGGGGGTAGACCCCCCGAGGGACGCAGACCGCCGTTTTCGGGAGAGAACGACCGCCGGAGCACCGGAATGCCACCTAAACTTGCATGTGGACCTAGGATATGTGTGAAAGTGTGGTGGAAGGTGTGATTCACCAAATGGTGGAAGGCATTGCTCCCATGTGTGTCATTCCTCTCTTTCAGGCGATAACACTTGGAAGATTCCTCGACTTGTAGGCTGAAGTGTCCCGCTGCGGGTATACCGGTGGCTACAATGTGCCAAAGTGTGCCAAACCTAGCTTTCCATGTGTATATGGCCTAATCAAAACCAAACCTATCAAAAAGTATGTTGGTGGAACCTCGCGCGGTGAAATCTAGGGGGGTAGACCCCCCGAGGCACGAAGACCGCCGTTTTCGGGAGAGAACAACCGCCGGAGCACCGGAATGCCACCAAAACTTGCATGTGGACCTAGGATATGTGTGAAAGTGTGGTGGAAGGTGTGATTCACCAAATGGTGCAAGGCATTGCTCCCATGTGTGTCATTCCTCTCTTTCAGGCGATAACACTTGGAAGATTCCTCGACTTGTAGGCTGAAGTGTCCCGCTGCGGGTATACCGGTGGCTACAATGTGCCAAAGTGTGCCAAAACTAGATTTCCATGTGTATATGGCCTAATAAAAACCAAACCTATCAAAAAGTATGTTGGTGGAACCTCGCGCGGTGAAATCTAGGGGGGTAGACCCCCCCGAGGCACGAAGACCGCCGTTTTCGGGAGAGAACGACCGCCGGAGCACCGGAATGCCACCAAAACTTGCATGTGGACCTAGGATATGTGTGAAAGTGTGGTGGAAGGTGTGATTCACCAAATGGTGCAAGGCATTGCTCCCATGTGTGTCATTGCTCTCTTTCAGGCGATAACACTTGGAAGATTCCTCGACTTGTAGGCTGAAGTGTCCCGCTGCGGGTATACCGGTGGCTACAATGTGCCAAAGTGTGCCAAACCTAGCTTTCCATGTGTATATGGCCTAATCAAAACAAAACCTATCAAAAAGTATGTTGGTGGAACCTCGCGCGGTGAATCTAGGGGGTTAGACCCCCCGAGGCACGAAGACCGCCGTTTTCGGGAGGGAACGACCGCCGGAGCACCGGAATGCCACCAAAACTTGCATGTGGACCTAGTATATGTGTGAAAGTGTGGTGGAAGGTGTGATTCACCAAATGGTGCAAGGCATTGCTCCCATGTGTGTCATTCCTCTCTTTCAGGCGATAACACTTGGAAGATTCCTCGACTTGTAGGCTGAAGTGTCCCGCTGCGGGTATACCGGTGGCTACAATGTGCCAAAGTGTGCCAAACCTAGCTTTACATGTGTATATGACCTAATCAAAACTAAACCTATCAAAATGTATGTTGCTGGAACCTCGCGCGGTGAAACCTTGGGGGGTAGACCCCCCGAGGCACGCAGACCGCCGTTTTCGGGAGGGAACGACCGCCGGAGCACCGGAATGCCACCAAAACTTGCAAGCGGACCTAGGATATGTGTGAAAGTGCGGTGGAATGTGTGATTCACCAAATGGTGCAAGGCTGTGTGGCATTCCTCTCTTTCAGGCGATAGCACTTGGAAGATCCCCCGAACGCGGTTTGTTTACTCCGAAACCCTGATATGTTGGAGGGGGAGTAAGGAGTCATATTGCAAAAATATGGTATAAACATTGCATTAATCAAGATGTGGTACTTGTCATATTTCAAGAATAAAATGTAAGCATTAAAATAAGTACAATATAGAAAGAAAAAGGAGAAAATACCACAAGGCACACGGCAAAGGAAAATGTGCACGGCAAAAGCTGCTTTGCCGTGCGACTGTGCACAGCGCACGGCAAAGGCTGCTTTGCCGTGCGGCTAGGGCTTGCGCACGGCAAAGAACCTCACACGGCAACGCCTTGTTATCTTTGCCGTGCGTTTTTTCATTGCCGTGTGCTTTGCTGAGGCTTTGCCGTGCGCTTTATCTTTGCCATGTGCCGTAGGTCCTCTTTGCCGTGCGTTGCTCGTTGCCGTGCGTTTTTTGTTTACGTTGCACGGCAAAGTATTCTTTGCCGTGCGCGAGCGCACGGCAAAAGTTGGTTGCACGGCAACGAGCATTTTTCCCTTAGTGATCAAGCAACATATAGGTCTCAGATCAATAAAGGCTTTGTTTGCCGACCTTGTGGAACCATTCCACTAGGCCGACCTTTGTTATTGAGTCATATTTTCATAAAGTGGACGAAAAGTATCGATCAGAGATAATCCGTACATACTGCAGAGTTTGTCACCAAAAACGAGGGGTGTACATAATATCGCTATGTGATCTCGTAGGTATGATTGCATGTAGAGATGTCTTCAGTATCTCTCTTCACGTTTGTTATTGAGAACGTTTTCCTTAAGCAACTGAGGGACTGTGTTTTTAAATATATCATCTTGTTGCAGCAATGGCGACGTCTCTTTCGAAGTAAAGATTCCAGCATCGTGAAGGTGGCATTGGAGTTGCTGCGGAAGCTACCTTCTGTACCATTACTTCAGCTGTAGCCTCTCCTCTTAGTTTGTCTTAGCTGTGCCCTTAACCTGAACTGCTTTTTGGCTTCCACAAAGTGTTGTGTTTGAACCTTCAGCCCTAGGGCTGGTCTGTAATGGTAAGTTAGTCATTCCAGCAGCGCTGTGTGTGACTGTGTTGTGTTGTAAGACAATGTTGGTTTTACTAACACTTGAACTCGGGCAGCAAAATGTCTTTTATCTAAACAAAAAAACTCTCTTCATTTGACATACTAGATGATAAAATGACTTGAAAGCTAAGAAGACGGTGCCATGATGAAGAAGTAAGAGCGGTCTTAAATCTTATCGTAAGTTGGTAACTCCAACAGGTGCGTTGTGCTGTAAGACTATGTTGGCTTTGTAAATTAAAATTCGGGCAGCAAGCTGCCTTTTATCTAAAAAAAAACATCCCCCTTTATTTCCCATACTGGACGATCAAATGAGGCGAAAGCTAAAAAGACGGTGCCATGATGGTGAACAGGGGAAGTGAGAGCTGTCTTGAAACTAATCGTCCAAACACTATGTGACTGTTAGCCGAGTATGAAGCTAGACAAGTGAGTATTAATTGTCGAGGGAAACGCGGCTGCTAATAGACCATAAGTGTTATATGTGGAGGTAGCTGGATGCGGTACTATTGCGCTTTGATCCATTACTTGCTACCTGTCCATTATTAATAAGTAGAAACGAGACCGCTAAAAGAAAAAGACTAGCAACAGGGAAAATGACCAACCATCAATTTCCTCAAGATATACAGTACTTTTCATGCGCCCGCATCTATTATTTTGTTCACACAAATGAGAGCACAGTTGTTGACTTATTGACCTATTGTCGTAGTAACTAGCAATATGTGGTTAGACTGAATGAAGAGGAACACGACGTGGGACTGACGAACATGCCGGAGGAACAGCAGTACCAGCAAAGAGTAGCGGTGGAATGAGCTGTAGTACATTGATCCCCTCTTTAATTTGGAAACGATTACAGCTCTCCATCCAAAAACGACCACCAATTCAGAAACTAACTGTTCTCAAGTTGATGCTTAATTGGTGTATAATTTTACCCAAACAATACGAGGTTCTCACACGGACGCTACGAGCGAGCTATTCCTGTCTTCTCGGACACCAGATGCGAGCATCTCTCACTTCGACATGATGGGATTACCTACTTAAGAACCGGTTGGCTGTAGCATTATTCGCTTCCTTGCGCATAGCCTGGCCATGAGCTAAACAAATACACCCTCTGGACCATTTTTTCCGTCTCGTTTGGTCGCCTGCATGTCAATTTCTTGCATGAAGACAGATACAAAGTTCAATGATTGTCAGCTGCATTTCCTTATGCTGGGAAAGACAAATGAAAATGATGGGTGTTTGGTTGTTAGCATCATGAATGATGATGTGGTTCCCCCTCCCGTCGCTCAGCCGATGGTGAGGAGGAGTGGGAGTTATGCTCTGGCGGAGGACGGTGCGGGGGCTACGGATGAGGACGTTATGCAGAGAGCCATGCGGCGCAAGGCGGAGAAGAACCTCAACGCGGCAGGTACTAAACAACCAGTCAAGTCGTTTACTTCTTTTTCGGATGCTCGTATTTCTTCAAACTTGAGTAGTGTAGGTGTTTCGTTGGGTAATCATTCCGATGAGATTTTAGTTTCGGCTAATGTGTTGAGACAGACGGAACTTGACCGTTTAACGGTTGTTCCGAATGGCTCCACTGGGCCTGAAACTACCATGGTAGACGATGATGAAGAGGATGACATCCTAGATGGTCAGCTTCTCTGGTCTATTATTGGTAATATTTCAGAAGTTGATTTAGAACACTCGGAGCTTAGTTCAGTTTATGATCTTAAAGCATCTGCACGTGGTTCTAGATCGTCGGCTATAAAGAAATCTCCTAGGTATGGCAAAAATACTAAATCTAAAATAGTTTCTCGATGAATGGCATGTTTCAGAATAGCAGAGGTCTTGATGACTTGGCTAAGCATTCTTACATTGCCGATGGTTGTAGAGATTATGCTTTAGATTTTATTGCTATATCGGAGACGGGTATGCGAAATTTCACACAGTGTTTCATCGACCGTTTGTCAGCCGGGATTAACTTTCAGTTGTTTTCTCGCCCGCCTCGTGGTAGGTCCGGGGGTATTTTACTTGGCGTCCGTATAGACACGATGACTGTCTTAGCTAGTTCTGATAGTGAGTATCACATTAAGCTCGATATTCAGAGCAAAGCAGACGGTTTCATTTGGAGTCTGGTTGCTGTGTATGGTGCTTCCCAAGATGCCTTTAATGCTGACTTTTTACGTGAGTTGGCAAATCTTGCAAAAGATAATCCGAATCCAATTTTGATCGATGGAGACTTCAACTTGCTGAGATTTCCTCATGAGAAAAGCAAAGGCCTTTTCGATGGACATTGGCCTTTCTTGTTTAATGTTGTCATTGATAGCCTTGACTTAAGAGAGGTGTTTATGTCCGGTCGAAAGTTTACTTGGGCCAACAGCTTGCCTGAGCCCACATACGAAAAGCTAGATCGCGTGTTGATGGATATCGAATGGGAAGATAAATATCCTATGGTGTCAGTCCATGCACTAGAACGTATTGAAAAACTGTCTGATCATGCTCAGATCCTTCTAACTACTGGGAATCCCCGACCAGTTTGTAAATGGCCGTTCAAATTTGAACTTGGCTGGTTACATTGAGAGGGATTCCATGAGATGGTTAAGACGTTTTGGGAGAGACAAGTCGGGGGTAAACACTCCAATTTTGAGATGGAATAATAAGATACGGGCAATGCGCAAACATCTCTCTGGTTGGGCTGCCCATACGGCTGGGTTACTTAAAAAAGAGAAGGCTAGGTTATCAAATGTGATTGATGAGCTAGAGGCTTTGGCGGAGGTGAGACTGTTGTCCATGCAAGAGGTTGATCATAAGAATCAATCCAATGCACAAATAGCGAGTCTTCTCTGCGAAGAGGAACTCAAATGGTATCAACGATCAAAAGCCCAATTCATTTTGGAAGGAGACTCGAATACGAGATATTTCCATGGCCCAAAATCACACGGCAAAGGCCCAAATCCGCTCGGCAAAGGCTTTGCCGTGCGGCCTTGCACGGCAAAGAATGCACGGCAACGATCCGGCCGGCAAAGGCACCTTTGCCGTGCGTCGAGCGAAAATCGCACGGCAAAGGCTTTGCCGTGCGACCTAGCTTTGCCGTGCGCAGCGCCCTCCTTTGCCGTGCGACATCCTTTGCCGTGCGCTGGGAGGCTTTGCCGTGCGGCCGACTTTGCCGTGCGCCTCCCCTCCAAGCCGCACGGCAAACACTTGGCTTTGTTGTGCGTTTCAACTCCGTCCCGCACGGCAAAGGACCCTACAGCAACACCAGGTGGCAGCGCAGTGCACAGCTGGGCACCCTTTGCCGTGTGTATGTGCACGGCAAAGACAGCCTTTGCCGTGCGGCTTTGTCTTTGCCGTGTGCATGTGCACGGAAAAGGTGCTGAAAAAATTCCAGCTTTTTGCGGTTTTCATTTAATCCCTGCACATATAATTCACAAAATAGATATATATTTCCAGATACATATATAGCACAATATATAGACATTTGCACATCATCAACAATAAAGTTCAACCACTATTAGTCCAACAAAGTCCATACATAGAATGTTCCATACAATAGTCCAACAACAAAGTCCAACAACAAATTCATACATAGAATGTTCCAAGTCACACAACAAAGTTCATACAAGCAACGTCAACCTTCGCCACTTCCTTGTCCTTCGCCACTTCCTTGTCCTTCTCCACTTCCTTGTCCTTCTCCGTCTCCTTGTCCTCCTACAAGTTCATAGATGCATAAGTGGCATGGAATGGCTAAAATTGACATGTAAGAACTAGAATTGACATGGAAGAACTAGAATTGACATGAAATGGCTAAAATTGACATGTAAGAACTAGAATTGACATGGAAGAACTCGAATTGACATGGAATGGCTAAAATTGACATGTAAGAACTAGAATTGACATGGAAGAACTAGAATTGACATGGAATGGCTAAAATTGAACATAATCGCTAGAATTGACATGAAATGGCTAAAATTCAACATAATGGCTAAGAATGACATGGAATGGCTAAAATTAACATGGAATAGCTAAAATTGAACATAATGGCTAAAATTGACATGGTTGAATGGCTAAAATTCACAAGTGACATGGTATGGAAGAATTAGAAGTGTAGCAGAACTCACCTAGAACTGTTGCAGGCTCCGGATGATGCCCGTATTGTTGACGGTCAAGCCAGTTGTCAGCGGGCTCTGACTTCGCGCTTGCTGGAGAAGCGCCATCACAGCCGGATCAGGCGCGGGGATCTGCAATATCCAAAGTTCGGTTAGACAACAAACAAGATTGAGACGGAGATATTAAGTTAACCACTAACCCAATTGGGGAACATAGGAGGACACGACGTGCTAGGAGCACTACTCCCCGGTGGGGAAGTCAGCACGGCCTGGTTCATGAACATCTGCTGGAACATCTGGACGCCCCCTCAAAGACCCCGGCGACGCCGCCCCCCGTGTCCACCTCGAAGAAGATCCGAGACGCCCCCTCAGAGACCCTCGCGGCGCCGACCCCCGTGTCCACCTCGAAGCATCGCCGACCCCCGTGTCCACCTCGAGGCATCGCCTGCATAGCGAGAAAATGAATTACTATGCAAGTGAACACAATTTATTTGACAACTTTGAATTAGAATTTCTTTGCATCACATTACCATATTTATTTTAGCTACCTAGATAAACTATTAAATTAACATGCCTAAACAAAATCCTAAATTCTTTAGCTACCCTAAACAACCTAATTATCATGCTAATTAGCATGCAAATTGACAAAAAATCCTATACTACACACTAAATCCTATATTACACCAAACTAACATGCTAATTAGCATACAACCTATATCATATACTACACAAAAAAATGACAAAAAAAGACCTCACCTAGTCACCTGCCGCCATTGGAGGGGCGAGGCCGCGGGGGGCGCCGGAGCCGGCCTGCAGCAGGGCAAGGCGGTGTGGGGGCGTCGGGCAGGTCGCGCTCGTGCGCTTGCGCGAGGAGGGAAGGGCGAGGCGGAGGCGGCGCGCGTGTGGGGGCAGGGGCGGCGGCGGCGGCGACGGGCGTGTGGGGGCAGGCGAGGCGGAGGGAGGCGGGCGAGGCGGAGGCGGCGCGCGTGTGGGGGGCAGGGCGAGGCGGTGGCGGCGACGGGCGTGTGGGGGGCAGGGCGAGGGGCAGCGCGACGGCGCGTGTGGGGGAAGAAGCGGCGGCGGCGCGATGGGAGGCAGGGCAAGGCGGCGGCGCGCGTGTGGGGGGGCAGGGCGAGGCGGCGTTGGCGGCGGCGCGACGGTAGGCGGCGGCGCGCGTGGTGGGGGGCAGCAGCTGGGAGAGGGTGTGCAGGGCGTGTGTGTTTGTGGCTGAGGTGGAGCGGCCGGTCGTGCTCGCGGGTGGATAGGGTTGGGCCCTTTGTCGTGCGCCGCGGCTTTGCCGTGTGCTTTGCACGGCAAAGAGCTCTTTGCCGTGCAAAATTTTCTTTGTCGTGCGCCTTTTTCCCTTTGCCGTGCACCTTCCGCTTTGCCGTGCGCCTGTGCACGGCAAAGACTTCTTTGCCGTGCGCCTGTGCACGGCAAAGACCTCTTTGCCGTGCAAATCCAACTTTGCCGTGCGCTTTGGCAGGATAATTTCCCTCTTCACCATTTTACTTATCGTTATAAGATTCAAATATATTTCAAAATTATATTAAACCTGTATTTTAACATGTGTATTATTTAATAATGTCATTATCATGATAATTTAAAACTACACGGATGAAGCCTCGCGCGGTGAAATCTAGGGGGTAGTGACCACCGGGGCACGCAGACCGCCCTTTTTGGGAGAGAACGACCGCCGGTGGCTACAATGTGCCAAAGTGTGTCAAACCTTGCTTTCCATGTGTATATGGACTAACCAAAACCAAACCTATCAAAAAGTATGTTGGTGGAACCTCGCGCGGTGAAATCTAGGGGGGTAGACCCCCCGAGGCACGCAGACCGCCGTTTTCGGGAGAGAATGACCGCCGGAGCACCGGAATGCCACCAGAACTTGCATGTGGACCTAGGATATGTGTGAAAGTGTGGTGGAAGGTGTGATTCACCAAATGGTGCAAGGCATTGCTCCCATGTGTGTCATTCCTCTCTTTAGGGCGATAACACTTGGAAGATTCCTCGACTTGTAAGCTGAAGTGTCCCGCTGCGGGTATACCGGTGGCTACAATGTGCCAAAGTGTGCCAAACCTAGCTTTCCATGTGTATATGGACTAACCAAAACCAAACCTATCAAAAAGTATGTTGGTGGAACCTCGCGCGGTGAAATCTAGGGGGTAGAACCCCCGAGCCACGCAGACCGCCGTTTTCGGGAGAGAACGACCGCCGGAGCACCGGAATGCCACCAAAACTTGCATGTGGACCTAGGATATGTGTGAAAGTGTGGTGGAAGGTGTGATTCACCAAATGGTGCAAGGCATTGCTCCCATGTGTGTCATTCCTCTCTTTCAGGCGATAACACTTGGAAGATTCCTCGACTTGTAGGCTGAAGTGTCCCGCTGCGGGTATACCGGTGGCTACAATGTGCCAAAGTGTGCCAAACCTAGATTTCCATGTGTATATGGCCTAATAAAAACCAAACCTATCAAAAAGTATGTTGGTGGAACCTCGCGCGGTGAAATCTAGGGGGTAGACCCCCCGAGCCACGCAGCACCGTTTCGGAGAGAACGACCGCCGGAGCACCGGAATGCCACCAAAACTTGCATGTGGACCTAGGATATGTGTGAAAGTGTGGTGGAAGGTGTGATTCACCAAATGGTCCAAGGCATTGCTCCCATGTGTGTCATTCCTCTCTTTCGGGCGATAACACTTGGAAGATTCCTCGACTTGTAGGCTGAAGTGTCCCGCTGCGGGTATACCGGTGGCTACAATGTGCCAAAGTGTGCCAAACCTAGCTTTACATGTGTATATGGCCTAACCAAAACCAAACCTATCAAAAAGTATGTTGGTGGAACCTCGCACGGTGAAATCTAGGGGGGTAGACCCCCCGAGGCACGCAGACCGCCGTTTTCGGGAGAGAACGACCGCCGGAGCACCGGAATGCCACCAAAACTTGCATGTGGACCTAGGATATGTGTGAAAGTGTGGTGGAAGGTGTGATTCACCAAATGGTGCAAGGCATTGCTCCCATGTGTGTCATTCCTCTCTTTCGGGCGATAACACTTGGAAGATTCCTCGACTTGTAGGCTGAAGTGTCCCGCTGCGGGTATACCGGTGGATACAATGTGCCAAAGTGTGCCAAACCTAGCTTTCCATGTGTATATGGCCTAACCAAAACCAAACATATCAAAAAGTATGTTGGTGGAACCTCGCACGGTGAAATCTAGGGGGGTAGACCCCCCGAGGCACGCAGACCGCCGTTTTCGGGAGAGAACGACCGCCGGAGCACCGGAATGCCACCAAAACTTGCATGTGGACCTAGGATATGTGTGAAAGTGTGGTGGAAGGTGTGATTCACCAAATGGTGGAAGGCATTGCTCCCATATGTGTCATTCCTCTCTTTCAGGCGATAACACTTGGAAGATTCCTCGACTTGTAGGCTGAAGTGTCCCGCTGCGGGTATACCAGTGGCTACAATGTGCCAAAGTGTGCCAAACCTAGCTTTCCATGTGTAAATAGCCTAATCAAAACCAAACCTATCAAAAAGTATGTTGGTGGATCCTCGCGCGGTGAAATCTAGGGGGTAGACCCCCCGAGGCACGCAGACCGCCGTTTTCGGGAGAGAACGACCGCCGGAGCACCGGAATGCCACCAAAACTTGCATGTGGACCTAGGATATGTGTGAAAGTGTGGTGGAAGGTGTGATTCACCAAATGGTGGAAGGCATTGCTCCCATGTGTGTCCTTCCTCTCTTTCAGGCGATAACACTTGGAAGATTCCTCGACTTGTAGGCTGAAGTGTCCCGCTGCGAGTATACCGGTGGCTACAATGTGCCAAAGTGTGCCAAACCTAGATTTCCATGTGTATATGGCCTAATCAAAACCAAACCTATCAAAAAGTATGTTGGTGGAACCTCGCGCGGTGAAATCTAGGGGGGTAGACCCCCCCGAGGCACGAAGACCGCCGTTTTCGGGAGAGAACGACCGCCGGAGCACCGGAATGCCACCAAAACTTGTATGTGGACCTAGGATATGTGTGAAAGTGTGGTGGAAGGTGTGATTCACCAAATGGTGCAAGGCATTGCTCCCATGTGTGTCATTCCTCTCTTTCAGGCGATAACACTTGGAAGATTCCTCGACTTGTAGGCTGAAGTGTCCCGCTGCGGGTATACCAGTGGCTACAATGTGCCAAAGTGTGCCAAACCTAGCTTTCCATGTGTATATGGCCTAATCAAAACCAAACCTATCAAAAAGTATGTTGGTGGAACCTCGCGCGGTGAAATCTAGGGGGTAGACCCCCCGAGGCACGCAGACCGCCGTTTTCGGGAGAGAACGACCGCCGGAGCACCGGAATGCCACCAAAACTTGCATGTAGACCTAGGATATGTGTGAAAGTGTGGTGGAAGGTGTGATTCACCAAATGGTGGAAGGCATTGTTCCCATGTGTGTCATTCCTCTCTTTCAGGCGATAACACTTGGAAGATTCCTCGACTTGTAGGCTGAAGTGTCCCGCTGCGGGTATACCGGTGGATACAATGTGCCAAAGTGTGCCAAACCTATCTTTCCATGTGTATATGGCCTAACCAAAACCAAACATATCAAAAAGTATGTTGGTGGAACCTCGCACGGTGAAATCTAGGGGGGTAGACCCCCCGAGGCACGCAGACCGCCGTTTTCGGGAGAGAACGACCGCCGGAGCACCGGAATGCCACCAAAACTTGCATGTGGACCTAGGATATGTGTGAAAGTGTGGTTGAAGGTGTGATTCACCAAATGGTGGAAGGCATTTCTCCCATGTGTGTCATTCCTCTCTTTCAGGCGATAACACTTGGAAGATTCCTCGACTTGTAGGCTGAAGTGTCCCGCTGCGGGTATACCAGTGGCTACAATGTGCCAAAGTGTGCCAAACCTAGCTTTCCATGTGTATATGGCCTAATCAAAACCAAACCTATCAAAAAGTATGTTGGTGGAACCTCGCGCGGTGAAATCTAGGGGGTAGACCCCCCGAGGGACGCAGACCGCCGTTTTCGGGAGAGAACGACCGCCGGAGCACCGGAATGCCACCTAAACTTGCATGTGGACCTAGGATATGTGTGAAAGTGTGGTGGAAGGTGTGATTCACCAAATGGTGGAAGGCATTGCTCCCATGTGTGTCATTCCTCTCTTTCAGGCGATAACACTTGGAAGATTCCTCGACTTGTAGGCTGAAGTGTCCCGCTGCGGGTATACCGGTGGCTACAATGTGCCAAAGTGTGCCAAACCTAGCTTTCCATGTGTATATGGCCTAATCAAAACCAAACCTATCAAAAAGTATGTTGGTGGAACCTCGCGCGGTGAAATCTAGGGGGGTAGACCCCCCGAGGCACGAAGACCGCCGTTTTCGGGAGAGAACAACCGCCGGAGCACCGGAATGCCACCAAAACTTGCATGTGGACCTAGGATATGTGTGAAAGTGTGGTGGAAGGTGTGATTCACCAAATGGTGCAAGGCATTGCTCCCATGTGTGTCATTCCTCTCTTTCAGGCGATAACACTTGGAAGATTCCTCGACTTGTAGGCTGAAGTGTCCCGCTGCGGGTATACCGGTGGCTACAATGTGCCAAAGTGTGCCAAACCTAGATTTCCATGTGTATATGGCCTAATAAAAACCAAACCTATCAAAAAGTATGTTGGTGGAACCTCGCGCGGTGAAATCTAGGGGGGTAGACCCCCCCGAGGCACGAAGACCGCCGTTTTTGGGAGAGAACGACCGCCGGAGCACCGGAATGCCACCAAAACTTGCATGTGGACCTAGGATATGTGTTAAAGTGTGGTGGAAGGTGTGATTCACCAAATGGTGCAAGGCATTGCTCCCATGTGTGTCATTGCTCTCTTTCAGGCGATAACACTTGGAAGATTCCTCGACTTGTAGGCTGAAGTGTCCCGCTGCGGGTATACCGGTGGCTACAATGTGCCAAACCTAGCTTTCCATGTGTATATGGCCTAATCAAAACCAAACCTATCAAAAAGTATGTTGGTGGAACCTCGCGCGGTGAAATCTAGGGGGGTAGACCCCCCGAGGCACGAAGACCGCCGTTTTCGGGAGGGAACGACCGCCGGAGCACCGGAATGCCACCAAAACTTGCATGTGGACCTAGTATATGTGTGAAAGTGTGGTGGAAGGTGTGATTCACCAAATGGTGCAAGGCATTGCTCCCATGTGTGTCATTCCTCTCTTTCAGGCGATAACACTTGGAAGATTCCTCGACTTGTAGGCTGAAGTGTCCCGCTGCGGGTATACCGGTGGCTACAATGTGCCAAAGTGTGTCAAACCTAGCTTTCCATGTGTATATGACCTAATCAAAACTAAACCTATCAAAATGTATGTTGCTGGAACCTCGCGCGGTGAAACCTTGGGGGGTAGACCCCCCGAGGCACGCAGACCGCCGTTTTCGGGGGGGGGGGGGGGGATGACCGCCGGAGCACCGGAATGCCACCAAAACTTGCAAGCGGACCTAGGATATGTGTGAAAGTGCGGTGGAATGTGTGATTCACCAAATGGTGCAAGGCTGTGTGGCATTCCTCTCTTTCAGGCGATAGCACTTGGAAGATCCCCCGAACGCGGTTTGTTTACTCCGAAACCCTGATATGTTGGAGGGGGAGGAAGGAGTCATATTGCAAAAATATGGTATAAACATTGCATTAATCAAGATGTGGTACTTGTCATATTTCAAGAATAAAATGTAAGCATTAAAATAAGTACAATATAGAAAGAAAAAGGAGAAAATACCACAAGGCACACGGCAAAGGAAAATGTGCACGGCAAAGGCTGCTTTGCCGTGCGACTGTGCACAGCGCACGGCAAAGGCTGCTTTGCCGTGCGGCTAGGGCTTGCGCACGGCAAAGAACCTCACACGGCAACGCCTTGTTATCTTTGCCGTGCGTTTTTTCATTGCCGTGTGCTTTGCTGAGGCTTTGCCGTGCGCTTTATCTTTGCCGTGTGCCGTAGGTCCTCTTTGCCGTGCGTTGCTCGTTGCCGTGCGTTTTTTGTTTACGTTGCACGGCAAAGTAAGCGCACGGCAAAAGTTGGTTGCACGGCAACGAGCATTTTTCCCTTAGTGATCAAGCAACATATAGGTCTCAGATCAATAAAGGCTTTGTTTGCCGACCTTGTGGAACCATTCCACTAGGCCGACCTTTGTTATTGAGTCATATTTTCATAAAGTGGACGAAAAGTATCGATCAGAGATAATCCGTACATACTGCAGAGTTTGTCACCAAAAACGAGGGGTGTACATAATATCGCTATGTGATCTCGTAGGTATGATTGCATGTAGAGATGTCTTCAGTATCTCTCTTCACGTTTGTTATTGAGAACGTTTTCCTTAAGCAACTGAGGGACTGTGTTTTTAAATATATCATCTTGTTGCAGCAATGGCCACGTCTCTTTCGAAGTAAAGATTCCAGCATCGTGAAGGTGGCATTGGAGTTGCTGCGGAAGCTACCTTCTGTACCATTACTTCAGCTGTAGCCTCTCCTCTTAGTTTGTCTTAGCTGTGCCCTTAACCTGAACTGCTTTTTGGCTTCCACAAAGTGTTGTGTTTGAACCTTCAGCCCTAGGGCTGGTCTGTAATGGTAAGTTACACTGGTAGAAAAAAAGGCTTTGGTCGCGGTTTGCAACAGCCATTAGTCGTGGTTGCGCAACCACGACTAACGATGCGCGACTAAAGGCCCTCCTTTTAGTCGCGGTTGCTTACGAACCGCGACTAAAGGCCCCGCCACGTGGGCGGCTGGCATGCGCCGGGGCGAAGGACCTTTAGTCCCGGTTTGTAACACGAACCGGGACTAAAGGCTATTTCGAGTTATTTTTTTAATTTATTTGGGTTTCTAATTATTTTTCACTCCCTCTTTTTTTTCTATTTTTTTAGAATTTCTACTATTTCTGTTATTTGCATAGTTTAGTCACTAACTACACTTAATCTCTAGTCAAATTTCTTACCTGTGGTCGAACTTTCCGCTCGGTCACCCATCCTCCCACTACTCCAGCACTAGCACGCTTAACTTCGAAGTTCCTTTCCCATCCTCCTTCCAAGTGCTTCGCACGCATGTTGTTGATACTAGTATCATATCAATCCTATTAACATGTTGGTCGATGTCACACTTCTTTATTGTTTGAATGTCAAATAATTATTTTAATAAACAAAAGTAATGATGTAATAATAATCTTGAATAAATAAATAAATATTAACTTTTTAATTTTATATTATAATTAATTTTTTATTTTTTTAAATATTTTTTTTGCCAAACCTAAAACCTGAGAATTTGAAAATCTTAAAATTGGCTAACTTTATGGTTAAGTAATAGTAATCTTTATGCAAGATGCAATTATTAATTTAAAATTTTAAAAAAATATAAAATACGGAATTTCTGGCAAAAACTAAAATCTTCCTGCTTTCATATTTTCATTTGAAATTTTGAGAATCTAAAAATTTTGAGGATTTTTTTGATATATTATACGTTTTTTTCCGACGTCGTATGCAAAAGTTATTGCGGTTTTACCATTTTTTAAAAAAAATTTGCAAAAAAAATGAAAATTCGAATTTTTTAATTTCTCCGAATAGTAGGTTGCATAACATCCAAAAATCTGAAAACAATTTTTTTTTTTGAATTTTCTATCATTTTCTTTTGTATTTTACAAAGCAAAAAAAGGCGATCCACGCGGGGGGGGGGGGGGGGGGGGGGGGTGTGTGTGCAGGGTAACCTTTAGTCGCGGTTGGTGTCCCCAACCGTGTTTTTCCGCCGGCCGCATCCTTCCATAGCCCTTTAGTCCCGGTTGGTGTTACCAACCGCGACTAAAGGGGTACCCTTTCGTCTCGGATGGAGCATTAGTCGCGGGTTGCCTCCCGAACCGCGACTAAAGCCCCCTTTAGTCGCGGTTCGAATATTTCCGCGACTAATGGGGCTAGACGGAAGCCCTTTTTTCTACCAGTGTTAGTCATTCCAGCAGCGCTGTGTGTGCCTGTGTTGTGTTGTAAGACAATGTTGGTTTTACTAACACTTGAACTCGGGCAGCAAAATGTCTTTTATCTAAAAAAAGAAACTCTCTTCATTTGACATACTAGATGATAAAATAACTTGAAAGCTAAGGAGACGGTGCCATGATGAAGAAGTAAGAGCGGTCTTAAATCTTATCGTAAGTTGGTAACTCCAACAGGTGCGTTGTGCTGTAAGACTATGTTGGCTTTGTAAATTAAAATTCGGGCAGCAAGCTGCCTTTTATCTAAAAAAAACATCCCCCTTTATTTCCCATACTGGACGATAAAATGAGGCGAAAGCTAAAAAGACGGTGCCATGATGGTGAACAGGGGAAGTGAGAGCTGTCTTGAATCTAATCGTCCAAACACTATGTGACTGTTAGCCGAGTATGAAGCTAGACAAGTGAGTATTAATTGTCGAGGGAAACGCGGCTGCTAATAGACCATAAGTGTTATATGTGGAGGTAGCTGGATGCGGTACTATTGCGCTTTGATCCATTACTTGCTACCTGTCCATTATTGATAAGTAGAAACGAGACCGCAAAAAGAAAAAGACTAGCAACAGGGAAAATGACCAACCATCAATTTCCTCAAGATATACAGTACTTTTCATGCGCCCGCATCTATTATTTTGTTCACACAAATGAGAGCACAGTTGTTGACTTATTGACCTATTGTCGTAGTAACTAGCAATATGTGGTTAGACTGAATGAAGAGGAACACGACGTGGGACTGACGAACATGCCGGAGGAACAGCAGTACCAGCAAAGAGTAGCGGTGGAATGAGCTGTAGTACATTGATCCCCTCTTTAATTTGGAAACGATTACCGCTCTCCATCCAAAAACGACCACCAATTCAGAAACTAACTGTTCTCAAGTTGATGCTTAATTGGTGTATAATTTTACCCAAACAATACGAGGTTCTCACACGGACGCTACGAGCGAGCTATTCCTGTCTTCTCGGACACCAGATGCGAGCATCTCTCACTTCGACATGATGGGATTACCTACTTAAGAACCGGTTGGCTGTAGCATTATTCGCTTCCTTGCGCATAGCCTGGCCATGAGCTAAACAAATACACCCTCTGGACCATTTTTTCCGTCTCGTTTGGTCGCCTGCATGTCAATTTCTTGCATGAAGACAGATACAAAGTTCAATGATTGTCGGCTGCATTTCCTTATGCTGGGAAAGATAAATGAAAATGATGGGTGTTTGGTTGTTAGCATCATGAATGATGATGTGGTTCCCCCTCCGGTCGCTCAGCCGATGGTGAGGAGGAGTGGGAGTTATGCTCTGGCGGAGTACGGTGCGGGGGCTACGGATGAGGACGTTATGCAGAGAGCCATGCGGCGCAAGGCGGAGAAGAACCTCAACGCGGCAGGTACTAAACAACCAGTCAAGTCGTTTACTTCTTTTTCGGATGCTCGTATTTCTTCAAACTTGAGTAGTGTAGGTGTTTCGTTGGGTAATCATTCCGATGAGATTTTAGTTTCGGCTAATGTGTTGAGACAGACGGAACTTGACCGTTTAACGGTTGTTCCGAATGGCTCCACTGGGCCTGAAACTACCATGGTAGACGATGATGAAGAGGATGACATCCTAGATGGTCAGCTTCTCTCGGCTATTATTGGTAATATTTCAGAAGTTGATTTTGAACACTCGGAGCTTAGTTCAGTTTATGATCTTAAAGCATCTGCACGTGGTTCTAGATCGTCGGCTGGAAAGAAATCTCCTAGATATGGCAAAAATACTAAATCTAAAATAGTTTCTCGATGAATGGCATGTTTCGGAATAGCAGAGGTCTTGGTGACTTGGCTAAGCATTCTTACATTGCCGATGGTTGTAGAGATTATGATTTAGATTTTATTCCTATATCGGAGACGGGTATGCGAAATTTCACACAGAGTTTCATCGACCGTTTGTCAGCCGGGATTAACTTTCAGTTGTTCAGAGCAAAGCAGACGGTTTCATTTGGAGTCTGGTTGCTGTGTATGGTGCTTCCCAAGATGCCTTTAATGCTGACTTTTTACGTGAGTTGGCAAATCTTGCAAAAGATAATCCGAATCCAATTTTGATCGGCGGAGACTTCAACTTGCTGAGATTTCCTCATGAGAAAAGCAAAGGCCTTTTCGATGGACATTGGCCTTTCTTGTTTAATGTTGTCATTGATAGCCTTGACTTAAGAGAGGTGTTTATGTCCGGTCGAAAGTTTACTTGGGCCAACAGCTTGCCGGAGCCCACATACGAAAAGCTAGATCGCGTGTTGATGGATATCGAATGGGAAGATAAATATCCTATGGTGTCAGTCCATGCACTAGAACATATTGAAAAACTGTCTGATCATGCTCATATCCTTCTAACTACTGGGAATCCCCGACCAGTTTGTAAATGGCCGTTCAAATTTGAACTTGGCTGGTTACATCGAGAGGGATTCCATGAGATGGTTAAGACGTTTTGGGAGAGACAAGTCGGGGGTAAACACTCCAATTTTGAGATGGAATAATAAGATACGGGCAATGCGCAAACATCTTGTCAACACCCGGATTTTTAAGTCCAGATGCCTGTTATGCCATACATCGCAATCCCAGGAATATTTGTTGTTGCGAGACATAACAGTTGAATATCATAAGTCATCATTCATTACATACCATAGTCGTCTTACAAATGGATCACATGATCCAATATTACAATAATAGTTGAACTATTGTTTCAACACACATCACAAATACATAGCGGAAGCGTAAGTAGAAGGGGACTCTATAGTCCACAGGCCAACGCTTGACGTCAGGAGTAGTCCTAGTTATCGTAGACGTCCTGCTGTCCATCCTCTTCATACTGCGGTTCCTCTTCATAGTCTGGCCATTTGAATAGCCAGGGACAAAACCGTGAGTACTTTAAAGTACTCGCAAACTAATACTAATGTAAGTACTAACATTTCTGGTAAGGGGGTGCTAAGCTCTAGTTTCTTTTGCATAAAGCCAATTTTAGTTCACAAGTATTTGAAATAAAAGCTCTTCAAGTGCTAACTAACTCAAGTGGGAACATTAGTGTCATTCCCACAACTCAGTTGTGTTTTCAAGTCAAAGTCACCATTTCAAGTTCAAATCACAAGTCACCCTTTCCATGTCACATTTTTGAAAATGGTCTGATGACGGAACAGTATGGCCTTTCCAACCGTCCATAACCGTGGACGCGGCTATTCGAATAGTTCTACACTCTGCAGAGGTCGTACACTTGTGCCACAACATTTGCAATAATCCGTCAGGGTTAACTGGCCCTGATTTATCACACTCCGTGTGCGGACTACCAACCATAACCTTTCACGTACATACCCTAGTATAGGCATCTCTCCCCATGAGCTTGGCCTCCCAGTGAAGACAGACAGTCAGCCTGGGAACTGCACAGGGCTTGGGCCGGACATTCACCTCATATTCACGTCATATCACATCATTCCATATTTCTTTGGAGGCAGCCCTTGGCATAACCCCGATGATGCTTGTTTAGAGGGAACCCATACTAAGATACGTAAACTTCTAGTTAAGCCCTACCCATATCAGGTATTGTGGGGGTACTTGTAAAATTGGAATGGTATCGCATCCGAACCCATCCATCAGTTTTTCGTAAAATTCACCAAGTCATTCACAAGTCATATTCACCTTCCAAAATCTTTCAATAGAATGAATCATCATTCCAAGGTTTTCAAAGTCTTTTCATTTCACAAGTTCCCATCTAGAGTAGTCAATTTTAATTTAGCACTAGCATCTAAGTATGAGGGGTGCTAAGTAATTTGCTTTGCTTCTAGGCTAACATTGATACTCTTGTACTAACCCAGTACTCACCAAGTGAATCATGAATCAAAAAGTATTTTGATAAAACAAAGGTAAGTAAAGCTTGTAAAGTAAAATTGGGAAATAGGATCATGAACATAAAGTAAATGGGTAATGCCTTGCTCATGGTGAGCTTTGCACTTTGCAAGAATATTATCTTGCAACAATAGAACGTGCAATGGTGTTAGCTTGCAAGAGTATAGCTTGCCTTGGTTGTTGAGGTGATCAAAGTGGTCTTCTTCTCCTTGAAAGTAGACTTCCTCCTCCTCTTGATACTCCTCGGTACTAGCGTCTAAAATACGAATACGGGGTACAATCACCAAGAAATTTATTGGCTATTCTAAAAAGCACATGTATTCACACAAACTATTCTATTCACACAATTAATACAATTTGGTGCATTGGTGGTCTTGCTTGAGGAAAAATAATTTCCTCTCATTTCATATGTAAATGATAGTTTCCATATAGTTCTTGAGGAATAATTTCCTCTCATTGAATCTTCTTTAAGATTTAATTTCTCAAACAATCACTCATGAATTCAGGTTGTCCTAAGTCAACCATTCATCATCATCATTTGAGAAAATGATTTAAATGAGGCCGAGATACCTCATACTATTTAACACTTCTACAAATGATTTAAAATCTCCAAGTATTTCATATGAGAGTAATTGACCAGGGGTTCATCCTCATATGAAGGTACTTGGGACAAGATTTAAATGAAGTGAAACACTTCATATAATTTACACAAGTTAAACTAGCATCACACATTACTATGGAGTGGGTAGATGTGTTTTTTTCTTATTCCAGAAGAATAAGTTCCTCTCATACTAATTAAGGTGTTACTTTTAATTACTTAGAGAAATAATTTCCTTTCATTATCTTATTAAGATTTAATTTCTCTCATGAATAATATATGACCTAGGTTGACTAAGTCAACCTCTTCATACTCATCATTTAAGAAAATGATTTAAATGAGGTGAAGCACCTCATACACTTTAATCATAATATGGTAAGGATTGAATATCATCAAACCATTCATATGAGACCTAAATGACTAGAGTCTCTACCTTATTTTGAATTGTTCATGACAAGGTTTAAATGAGAGAAAAACTCCCATGTGATTTATTAATAGTTTTGGACAATATCTTTGACTAGAAATAGCCATATAGTCCTTTAATTAAGCTAGGCCATGATCATTCAAAGTAAGCATGACATATTGTTGCAGAAACAATTAGTACAAGTGAAATGTGATTTATAGGAGTTGGAATTAACTTAAAAGCATTTTTGGTTGATTTTTAATAATTATTCTAAGGCAGAAAAGTCCCTGCCTTGTTTATTTTCCTACTTTAATTCTATAATAGATCAAGGGTTCAATCTAGTGGCATTGTGTAGATAAAATCCTAAGATTTCCAAATATATAAAATTTGTAAAATTTGGCCAAGTCAAACAGATTCTATGAATTTTCAAAGTTGGAGCCAGTATTGAATTTGAATTGAATTGATTAAACCGAATTTGAATTTAACGGGCTGGCGGGAAACAGAGTTGGGCCGAATTGAATTAAAACGGCCCACGTCCAGCCCACCACGGTCCACAGACGCGTGGGCTGCCTGACAGCGCGGGACCCGCCTGTCAGCGGCTCACTAACCCCGAATCGGTACGGGGGAGGGACGGCCGTTGGATTACAACGCGATCGTGCGGCGCACGATCGTCGTCTCCTCCGACGAGAGGGCTTACTGGCGCGGCGAGGCACGGGGGTCGACGGCGAGCAGGGACTCCGGTGAGCGGTGGTGTTGACGCACTGCGAGGTTGTCGTCGACGGCGAGTGCGCTGGTACCAGTGGCGTCGCCGATGGTGCTCCAATTCGTCGACGATGATCTCAGGTCTGCTGCAGGCTCCGGCGATCGATTGGACGGCTCCGGTGAGTAATCTAGTGAGAGGAGTGGACGAGGAGGCTCAGAGATGGGAGGATAAGGTGGTGGCGTGCTTGGTTTGGCTCGGGGAGCTCCCTATTTATAGATGCCAGGGGTGCTGTGAGGCGCGGGCGAGGTCAACGGCGAAGTCGTCGGTCCACAGCGGCGAAGGAGCGAGGAAGGAGCACAGTAGGTAGGCGACGTCATGGCGGTCCTTGGGGCATTAATGGCGTGGTACGGCGAGGCGTACGACGGTCGGGCGATGGCGCGTACTGGCGCGGCCAAGGCGGGATTCCGTCCTTGTCTCCGGCGGCGGCGGGCACGGGTCGCGGTCGAGAGCGTGTCTGGCGGGATCGTGCACGTGCGGTGATGCTCCACGCGTCGAGAGGGAGTCCAGGGTGTGAGCGAGGACGAGAGGGTGACGTGAGCTTGCAGGTCCGTGGTGGACGTCGGCGGCGTGGGTGATGACCCACAAGTATAGGGGGTGTATCGTAGTATCTTCGATAAGTAAGAATGTCGATCCCAACGAGGAGCAGAAGGTGTTGACAAGCAGTTTCGATGAAGGATTCACTGTAAATGCTCACAGACAAGGGGGTTTTGATGTAACAGATGAATAAAGTACGAGTAAGTAAAGTGCGAGAATAATAATTGCAGCGAGCGGCCCAATCCTTTTTAGCACAAAAGACAAGCCGGTTTGTTTACTTATAATGACCAAACGTTCTCGAGGACACACAGGATTTTAGTCTAGTGCTTTCGCTACATACGGCTAATTAATCTTCATTGTTTTGATAAGTGTTGTGTGGGTGAACCTATGCTAATGTACCGCCCTTCCTAGGACTAATACATACTTGTGATTATACCCCTTGCAAGCATCCGCAACTACAAGAAAGTAATTAAGATAAATCTAACCACAACCTTAAACTCTGAGATCCTGCTATCCCTCCTGCATCGATATACCAACGGGGGCTCAGGTTTCTGTCACTCCGGCAACCCCGCAATTGGCAAACGAGTACAAGATGCATTCCCCTAGGCCCATAAAGGTGAAGTGTCGTGTAGTCGACGTTCACACGACACCACTAGAAGAATAACACCACAACTTAAATATCATAACATTGAATATTACTCAACCATAATTCACTACTAACATTTATACTTCACCCATGTCCTCAAGAACTAAACGAACTACTCACGAGACATCATATGGAACATGATCAGAGGTGATATGATGATGAATAACAATCTGAACATAAACCTTGGTTCAATGGTTTCACTCAATAGCATCAATAACAAGTAGAAATCAACACCGGGAGAGTTTCCCCTATCAAACAATCAAGATCCAACCCGAATTGTTACAGCGGTGACGAGGTGCAGCGGTGGAGATGGCGGTGATGATGATGGAGATGATGATGATGGTGATGGAGATGATGTCCAGCTCGATGACGGTGACGATGGCGTCGATTTCCCCCTCCGGGAGGGAATTTCCCCGGCGGATTCCTGCCCGCCGGAGAGCTCTTTTCTCTCTGGTGTTCTCCGCCCCGCAGAGGCGACTGTGGCTCTTCGCGATGTACCCCTGGAGCTTAGGTTTTCGGGACGAAGACGTACGCGAAGAAAAGGAGGCGAGAGAGGGCTGTGGGCCCCCTGCTCACAGGGCTGCGTGGCCAGGCCTTGGGCCGCGCCGGCCTATGAGGTGGGCCCACCTCGGGTCCCCTCGGCTCCCCCTTCTGGCTCCCTTCGTCATCTGGAAAAATAGGATTTTTCGTATAATTTCTGTCAACTGTTGATCTTCCGAAATATTGCATTCTGACGGTGCTTTTTCCAGCAGAATCCTGGCTCCGGTGCGCGATCCCCAAATAATCATGAAACATGCAAAATAGATGAAATAACATAAGTATCATTTCCAAATATGAAATATATCAATGAATAACAGAAAATTATGATATAAAATAGTGATGCAAATTGGACGTATCAACTCCCCCCAAGCTTAGACTTCGCTTGTCCCCAAGCGAAACTGAACTCGGTAAACAGGACCACATGTTTATGGAGTGAAGAGTCGATAAATCAAATACGGACAAGAAGCATCATATTCATTCACACAAGACATTCTAGTGAACAACTTCCTCATATAACTCAACTTGAAACAAGTATAAGGTAATCACAAATAAAGGTGCATAAGAAATCATAGTTGGTGATGGCAAACTTTGTTCTTGGTCAGAGAACAGTTACCAGATTATACTTATCTATGGAGCAGCGCTTTCATATTAAAGCTTATGGTAAACTTGCATACTCAATCATAGTAATCATTGATAATTTTCAAAGCTATATTCATTCAGATAAAACTTGTACTAAACAAGGAAGAGTAAAAGACAGGATGAAGTAAATCACAATATAATGGTTTGATCACAACAACTCAAATGCTTGCTTAAGATGGAGGGGAATAGGTTTACTGACTCAACATAAAGTAAGAGACAGACCCTTCGCAGAGGGAAGCATGGATTACTATTTTTGTGCTAGAGCTTTTCATTTTGAAAACAAGAAACAATTTTGTCAACGGTAGTAATAAAGCATATGTGTTATGTATAAGACATCTTATAAGTTGCAAGCCTCATGCATAGTATACTAATAGTGCTCGCACCTTGTCCTAATTAGCTTGGATTAACACAGATTATCATTGCATAGCATATGTTTCAACCAAGTGTCACAATGGGGTACCTCTATGCCGCCTGTACAAAGGTCTAAGGAGAAAGCTCGCATTGGATTTCTCGCTTTTGATTATTCTCAACTTAGACATCCATACCAGGACAACATAGACAACAGATAATGGACTCCTCTTTAATGCATAAGCATTCAACAACAATTATTATTCTCATAAGAGATTGAGGATTAGCTGTCCATACTGAAACTTCCACCATGAATCATGGCTTTAGTTAGCGGCCCAATGTTCTTCTCTAACAGTATGCATACTCAAAACCATTTGATTGTGAAAACCGCCCTTACTTCAGACAAGACGAACATGCATAGCAACTCACATGATATTCAACAAAGGTAAAAGAGTTGATGGCGTCCCCAGAAAACATGGTTACCGCTCAACAAGCAACTTACTAAGAAATAAGACACATAAGTACATATTCTTCACCACGATAGTTTTTAAGCTATTTGTCCCATGAGCTATATATTGCAGAGGTAAAGGATAGAAATTTTAAAGGTAGCACTCAAGCAATTTACTTTGGAATGGCGGAGAAATACCATGTAGTAGGTAGATATGGTGGACACAAATGGCATAGGTTTGGGTTGAGGTTTGGATGCACGAGAGGCATTCCCTCTCAGTACAGGTCTTTGGCTAGCAAGGTTAATTAGCAAGCACAAAAGTTGAGGGAAACAAACGAATATACATGTGATAGAAACAATCATGCATCTTTCTTGTAAGCACAAACAATTTTAACTTCAGAATAATAAGCTATGAGCTAACAAGAAAGGAAGACAATGAAACAACTATATATATTTCTCTTTTCTACTTAAACCTCAAGGTGTTGTTGCTATTGACCAATGCTAAGTTTGCCAAAACCAAATAGATTTACTCAATACTCCCAAAGTGGTACCAATACTAAAATCAAGATCAATCATATAATAGAAATTGCAAACTAAAATAAGGTGTGCAATATGTAAATGATAAGACTTCTTATTAATATTTCATAACGATACCTCACACCAAGGGATACATAGACAACCAACTAAAGGAGAGATACTTCCACACTGCAACCCATCTTATATGATAACTTCCCTACTCATGATATGACACTACTTGATAATAAAAAGTAAAAGGTAGTGATGATGTGATACCGCGGCACTCCCCCAAGCTTGGAACAAACCAAGGGGATGCCAATACCGATGATGAATTACTCCTTCGGTGGTGATGGTGAATTCTTGAGAAGCTTCTCAACAAGCTCCTGAAGCTCATCAATTTTGTACATGAGGTTGCGGATGGGGTGATAAGTGCCTGGAGAAGATGTCTTTGGAGCTAGGTAGTGACGTGGAAGTCTTCCTTCGGTGCGAATTCTTGCGCTCTTCTTTGCATTAAAAGGGTTCTCCACCACCTCGATGCTTGCAATGGTAGCACGCGGGTATGCGCGCGAGTCTTCCTCCACTTCTTCTTCATCTTCTTCCTTGACGCTCTCGTCCACCTCTTTCCCCCGGGATCTTGAATATCTTCCTCCATAGGCTCCTTGTCTTTGTTGTTGGAGACCATGATGCTTCTAGATCAAGAACAAATCCTGGCAGAAAACAGCTAGAAACAAAATGCGACGAGAAAACGATATACTGACCTCCAGGGGTCCGGGGCATTATATAGCAGGAATTTTATGACAAACGGAAAGTACCAGGTCGAACCAGAGTCGGAAAGGGGCGACGAGGCGGCCAGCTCATAGGGCGGCGCGGGCCAAGGCCTGGCCGCGCCGGCCTATGGGGGCACGCCCTCGTGCGTCTCTTCCACCCCGTTTCGATCTCGTAATTTTTCATATTTTCCAAAAACAGCAAAAACATTGTTCGGAAAGCAAATCGCGAACTTTTTATTACCTGTACTGTTACCTATTCAAAGTCGAATTCTGGCGGACTGTCAATTTGACCTTTGATGAAAGCCTCTGGTGTTTCCACTCGAATAACATAAACATCTACATTATAAGAATCACCTGAGATATAATGCTTGAGTCTTTGTCCATTCACCACTTGCGTGGCATTGCCTTGGAGGGAACTGATTTTAATTGCTCCTGAACGATACACCTCCTCAACAACATATGGTCCTTCCCATTTCGAGAGTAATTTCCCTGCAAAGAATCTGAGACGAGACCGATACAATAGGACTTTATCCCCAATATTAAACTCTCTTTTGATAACCCTTCTATCATGCCATTTCTTAACTTTCTCTTTAAAGAGTTTAGCATTTTTGTAAGCTTCACTTCTCCATTCATCTAGAGAACTTAATTGCAACAACCTCTTATCACCGGCTAGTTTAGGATCTTTGTTTAGTTCTCTAACAGCCCAATAAGCTTTGTGCTCTAGTTCTAAAGGTAAATGACAAGCTTTTCCATAAACCATTTTATAAGGTGACATTCCCATGGGGTTTTTATAAGCAGTTCTATAAGCCCATAGTGCTTCCTTCAATTTACTAGCCCAATTCTTTCTAGTTTTATTAACAGTCTTTTGCAAGATAGATTTAATTTCTCTATTTGATAGTTCTACTTGCCCACTAGTTTGAGGATGATAAGCGGAAGCAATTCTATGATTAATACCATATTTAGCAAGAGTTTTTCTAAAACCACCATGAATAAAATGAGAACCTCCATCTGTCATAATATATCTAGGAACTCCAAATCTAGGAAAAATAATGTCTAAAAGCATTCTTAAAGAGGTCTCACCATCAGCACTTTTTGTAGGTATAGCTTCCACCCATTTAGTAACATAATCAACAGCAACAAGTATATGAGTGTTACCTTCTGAAGAGGGAAAAGGTCCCATGAAGTCAAATCCCCAACAATCAAATGGTTCAATAACAAGAGTATAATTCATAGGCATTTCATTGCGTCTGGAGATATTACCAACCCTTTGACATTCATCACAAGATAAAATAAACTTCCTTGCATCTTTGAAGAGAGTTGGCCAATAAAAACCTAATTGTAGAACTTTTTGCGCGGTTCTATCTCCGGCGTGATGTCCTCCATAAGCACTCCCATGACATTTACTCAATATCTCTTGTTGCTCATATTCGGGAATACATCTTCGCAGAATACCATCCACTCCTTCTTTATATAAGTGTGGGTCATCCCAAAAATAATGCCTCAAGTCATAAAAGAATTTCCTCCTTTGCTGAGCTGAAAAGGTTGGAGGCAAGTACTTGGAAACAATAAAGTTAGCATAATCAACATACCAAGGACTGTCTCGCGAACTCACCTTTATTACAGCCAATTGTTCATTTGGAAAACTATCATTAACAGGAATAGGATCATAAGCAATATTTTCCAATCTAGACAAATTATCAGCAACAGGATTATCAGCACCTTTCCTATCTACAATATGCAGATCAAATTCTTGCAAAAGAAGTACCCATCTAATAAGCCTTGGCTTAGCATCTTTCTTTGTCATAAGGTATCTAATTGCAGCATGATCAGTATGAATAGTAACTTTTGAATCAACGATATAAGATCTAAACTTATCACAAGCAAAGACTACAGCTAACAATTCCTTTTCAGTAGTAGCATAATTTCTTTGAGCAGCATCAAGAGTTTTACTAGCATAATGAATAACATTCAGTTTTTTATCTACTCGATGTCCAAGAACAGCGCCTACAGCAAAATCACTAGCATCACACATAATTTCAAATGGTAAGTTCCAGTCAGGAGGTTCAACTATAGGGGCAATTGTTAAGGCTTTCTTTAGAGTTTCGAAAGCTTCCTTACAATCATCATCAAAAACAAAAGGTACGTCTTTTTGAAGAAGATTAGTAAGAGGCTTTGAAATCTTGGAGAAGTCTTTAATAAACCTCCTATAAAACCCAGCATGACCAAGAACACTACGAATACCTTTAACATCCCTAGGATAGGGCATCTTCTCAATGGCTTCAACTTTAGCTCTATCAACTTCAATACCTCTCTCGGAAATTTTATGTCCCAATACAATTCCTTCATTAACCATAAAGTGGCATTTCTCCCAATTAAGAACAAGGTTAGTTTCTTCACACCTCTGCAAAACTTTATCAAGGTTCCGCAAGCAATTATCAAAAGAATTTCCATAGACGGAAAAATCGTACATGAATACCTCTACAATACTCTCACAAAAGCCATGAAAAATAGCAGACATGCATCTTTGAAAAGTAGCAGGAGCATTACATAAACCAAAAGGCATACGCCTATAAGCATAAGTTCCATAGGGACAAGTGAAAGTGGTTTTCTCTTGATCTTTAGTTTTAACAGCAATTTGTGAAAACCCAGAATAACCATCAAGAAAGCAAAAATGAGTATTTTTAGATAACCTTTCTAACATTTGATCAATAAAAGGCAAAGGGTAATGATCTTTCTTAGTAACCTTATTAACTTTTCGATAATCAATGCACATTCTATACCCTACAACTACTCTTTGAGGTATGAGCTCATCATTATCATTAGGCACAATAGTCATTCCTCCTTTCTTAGGAACACAATGCACAGGACTAACCCATCTACTATCAGCAATAGGATATATAATACCAGCTTCAAGGAGTCTTAATACCTCATTTCTTACCACATCCTTCATCTTAGGAATTGGACGACGCTGAGGTTCAACAACAGGCTTTGCATCATCTTCCATATTAATGGCGTGTTGGCAAAGAGAGGGAGAAATCCCCTTCAAGTCATCAAGAGTGTAGCCAATAGCACCTCGGTGTTTCTTCAGTATTTCCAATAACCTTTCTTCTTCAAACTCTAAAAGCTTAGAACTAATAATAACATGATATATTTTCTTATCATCAATATGAGCATATTTAAGATTATCAGGCAATGGTTTTAAATCAAAGACAGGATCTTCCTTTGGTGGTGGTGTTCTACCCAGATCTTCCACCGGTAAATCATGCTTAAGAATAGGTTGACGAAGGAAAATTTCATCAAGCTCATCTCTTTCTTCCCTAAAATCTTCACTCTCACTATTCTCCAAATGTTGCTGCAAAGGATTACTAGGAGCAAGAGCAATAGATGCACACTGTTCAACTTTAAAATCACTATTAGGCGAATCAATTTTATAAGGAGTTTTGGTAAATTTAGAGAAGTTAAACTCATAGGATTCACCAGCAAATTTAGTCAAAATTTTCTCTTTCTTGCAATCTATAATAGCTCCACAAGTATTTAGAAAAGGTCTACCAAAAATAATAGGACAATATTTACTAGTAGCAGAACCAAGTACCAAAAAGTCAGCAGGATATTTAATCTTACCACATAGAACTTCCACATCTCGAACAATACCAATTGGAGAGATAGTTTCTCTATTAGCCAGCCGAATAACCACATCAATATCTTCAAGTTCACAAGAACCAATTTCGTGCATAATCTCCGTGTAAAGCTCATAAGGAATAGCACTAATACTTGCACCAATATCACATAAACCATAATAACAATGATCACCAATTCTAACAGATAGCATAGGAACACTAGCTTTCCTAGACTTATTAGGATGCGAAACAATATTAGAGGCATCTTCACAGAAAATAATATGACCATCCTCCACATTTTCAGTCACAAGATCTTTAATAATTGCAACAGCAGGTTCAACTTTTATTTGTTCTTCAGGTTCTATAGGTTTCTTTTCACTTTTATGAACCGCACTATTTATAACAGAGTACTCCTTCATTTTAGCAGGGAAAGGAGTTTTTTCAATATAAGCTTCAGAAATAACATGATCAACAGTTTCCACTACAACACATTTATTTATAGATGAATCAATTTTATCTTTATACGGTTCATGATACTTATCAAAGTTCTTCTTAGGAAATTCATAATGAGAAGCAAAAGATTTATAAAGATTTGCAGCAACTTGAGAATCAAGACCATAAGTAGCACTCATATTACGAAATTTATCAGTATCCATAAAAGCTTCAATGCATTTATAATCATAATTTATACCTGATTCTCTATCCTTGTCGTTCTCCCATCCTTCAGTATTTTCTTGGATCCGATTAAGAAGGTCCCTTTTAAACTCTTCCTTGTTGCGTGTAAATGATCCAGAACAAGAAGTATCCAGCAAGGTCTTGTCTTGAAAAGAAAGTCTTGCATAGAAATTATCAATAATAATATTACCAGGAAGCTCATGAATGGGGCATTTGAGCATTAAAGACTTCAATCTCCCCCATGCTTGGGCAATACTCTCTCCTTCATGAGGCCAAAAATTATATATGCGATTCCGATCTTTGTCAATCTCACTTGGAGGATAGAACTTAGAATAAAACCGGGGCACAATATCATTCCATTCAAGAGAATCCCCATTATCCAGTAATTTATACCAATGCGCCGCTTTACCAGACAGCGATATAGAGAACAGTTTCTTCCTCACTTCATCCATAGCAATACCTGCACACTTGAATAAACCGCATAATTCATGTAAGAACAGTAAATGATCTCCAGGGTGGACAGTTCCATCCCCTGTATAACGGTTACCCACTACACGTTCAATAATTTTCATAGGTATTATGTATGGTATTTCTTCCTTACCTGGCGCCTCATCCACTACCTTTGCAGTAGTAGTAGATTTCCCAAATAAACACTCAAGAGACGATCTATCCATAATGAATTATAGCAGCAGGCAGAAATAAAATCAGCACAAACAGTAGAAATTTCCCTTACCAATTCCACTTACCAATAGTGCTTCACTCCCCGGCAACGGCGCCAGAAAATAGTCTTGATAACCCACTAGTATAGGGGGTGTATCGTAGTATCTTCAATAAGTAAGAATGTCGATCCCAACGAGGAGCAGAAGGTGTTGACAAGCAGTTTCGATGAAGGATTCACTGTAAATGCTCACAGACAAGTATTCAGGGGGTTTTGATGTAACAGATGAATAAAGTACGAGTAAGTAAAGTGCGAGAGTAATAATTGCAGCGAGTGGCCCAATCCTTTTTAGCACAAAGGACAAGTCGGTTTGTTTACTTATAATGACCAAACGTTCTCGAGGACACACGGGATTTTAGTCTAGTGCTTTCGCTACATACGGCTAATTAATCTTCATTGTTTTGATAAGTGTTGTGTGGGTGAACCTATGCTAATGTACCGCCCTTCCTAGGACTAATACATACTTGTGATTATACCCCTTGCAAGCATCCGCAACTACAAGAAAGTAATTAAGATAAATCTAACCACAGCCTTAAACTCTGAGATCCTGCTATCCCTCCTGCATCGATATACCAACGGGGGCTCAGGTTTCTGTCACTCCGGCAACCCCGCAATTGGCAAACGAGTACAAGATGCATTCCCCTAGGCCCATAAAGGTGAAGTGTCGTGTAGTCGACGTTCACACGACACCACTAGAAGAATAACACCACAACTTAAATATCATAACATTGAATATTACTCAACCATAATTCACTACTAACATTTAGACTTCACCCATGTCCTCAAGAACTAAACGAACTACTCACGAGACATCATATGGAACATGATCAGAGGTGATATGATGATGAATAACAATCTGAACATAAACCTTGGTTCAATGGTTTCACTCAATAGCATCAATAACAAGTAGAAATCAACACCGGGAGAGTTTCCCCTATCAAACAATCAAGATCCAACCCGAATTGTTACAGCGGTGACGAGGTGCAGCGGTGGAGATGGTGGTGATGATGATGGAGATGATGATGATGGTGATGGAGATGATGTCCAGCTCGATGACGGTGACGATGGCGTCGATTTCCCCCTCCGGGAGGGAATTTCCCCGGCGGATTCCTGCCCGCCGGAGAGCTCTTTTCTCTCTGGTGTTCTCCGCCCCGCAGAGGCGACTGTGGCTCTTCGCGATGTACCCCTGGAGCTTAGGTTTTCGGGACGAAGACGTACGCGAAGAAAAGGAGGCGAGAGAGGGCTGTGGGCCCCCTGCTCACAGGGCTGCGTGGCCAGGCCTTGGGCCGCGCCGGCCTATGAGGTGGGCCCACCTCGGGTCCCCTCGGCTCCCCCTTCTGGCTCCCTTCGTCATCTGGAAAAATAGGATTTTTCGTATAATTTCCGTCAACTGTTGATCTTCCGAAATATTGCATTCTGACGGTGCTTTTTCCAGCAGAATCCTGGCTCCGGTGCGCGATCCCCAAATAATCATGAAACATGCAAAATAGATGAAATAACATAAGTATCATTTCCAAATATGAAATATATCAATGAATAACAGCAAATTATGATATAAAATAGTGATGCAAATTGGACGTATCAGTGGGCGAGGTGCACGGTGTTCCTGCGGGCCAATGGCCGTGTCTGGGCGGTGCACGGTGTCGTCGTGGAGCGTTTGGCGCAAGGAGGAGAGGCAGGGGTCAACGGACGCGTCCTGGCGTCGTCGCGTTCTGGCGTGCCCGTGGCGTTCGCCGTGCGTGCTCTGGCGCGCGCGTGCACGTCACTGGCACGGCTGGGTGTCGCGTTCCTGGCGTGTCTGGTGCACGATGTTGTCGAGGGCCGGGTCGGGCAGGCTCAGGAGAGTGTGAGGAACATTGTTGACACGGTGGCCAGGGTGGTCGACGATGGAGAGGAGGGGAGGTGCGGCATGGCCGGCATGGTCATGCACATGCATGCTAGCCCTCCTCTCTTAGAGTTACTGTGGGGCATTGAGTGAGAGAGGGGACAAGGGGACAGGGTAGAGTGGTTTAGGGCATTAGGGTTGAGTGTAGGACACTATTTCAAATAGTGTTGTTTGTCCCCTTTTTTGTATTTCATCAATTTTTGCCCAAATTTGATTGAGTTCAAATGGCTACCAATTTTGACAATGGGGTGTCTAGTTGAGTTGCAAATGATCAGAGAGAATGAGAGGTGGTGGTGGAATTTTCAAATTCAAAGATTGGCAAAAATGCTAAGTGTGAGATTGTTGCACATATTAAAAAGTCCTAACTTTGCATGAGCATAGATTTTTATCCAAAGTGAATTTGGCATGGTTGTCTTTACAAAAGTTGTTCATCTTGATGTCCTCTTGGATGACATGCAAAGAGTTGAGAAAGTTTAGTTTGAAAATATTGAATTGCAGGGGCTCAAATTGGTGACCAGAATATAATTGGCAGATTTGACCATCATCATATGTGAGCACAATTTGAGTTTGAATTTGATTTGAATTGTGTTTCCTTGATTCCAAAAGTTGTAATAAGTGTTTAGTATCATAATACAACTAATGGTGAAGGCCAAAATGGTCTAGGTCAAAGATTTGGAAAATGGCATAAACCATATGTGAGGGTTTTGTGATTTTCTAACTTTTATTCTTTTATTTTGATTTGCTTCATTTTTGACAAGAGTGAGGTTTATTTGAGGTTATATTGAGTGGGGTCAAAGGTTCAAACCATTTTAGGGCAATGGGGATGCCTAGGGTAAGATTTGATATTTTGGCTAAGTGCCACATATACCTCTATGCATATGTTTTGATTTTATTTTAATTCTCACTTGAAATGGGTTGGTAAGTACTTTGTTGAGTGTGTTGATGTATTTCAAAATATCTACCAAGGTAAACACTCAAGGTTGGAGCATTTGCAAAAAGTAGCCATAGGCTTGCATATGCCTTTTTCTTATTTATGATCACCTCTTTTTTTTCAAAGGTTTGTGACAAGAGGGATGAGGTTTAGGGTTTAGTGGGGTTCATCATGGTTCACCACTATTTAGCAAGAATATTAAAGGTAGGGTTCAAGATTTACCTATTAGGGCTATATGCCCACATATGTCCTTTCTTTTATTTTGGTTTCTCAAAATAGATCCAAATGATTTTTGAGAAGGTTAGGGTTTAAGGTTTTTCTTATTTGATTTCTTTCTCTTTTATTTTATTTGGTTGGTGATCTTCACTTGATCACTTTAGGGTTTTAGGGTTTAGCACATAAGCATAATAACACTCATCATGGCAAAACACAAATACTAGGTATGAGCACTATGCATAGCACCCAATGTAAGAAAAGTTTTTGTTGGTTCTCATTTTTGGAAAAAGGAAATTCATTTTCTCTTTGTTTTAAAATTTGGGATGTTACACATCTCTCTGGTTGGGCTGCCCATACGGCTGGGTTACTTAAAAAAGTGAAGGCTCGGTTATCAAATGTGATTGATGAGCTAGAGGCTTTGGCGGAGGTGAGACTGTTGTCCATGCAAGAGGTTGATCTTAAGAATCAATCCAATGCACAAATAGCGAGTCTTCTCCGCGAAGAGGAACTCAAATGGTATCAACGATCCAAAGCCCAATTCATTTTGGAAGGAGACTCGAATACGAGATATTTTCATGGCGTAGCCAATGGAAGATATCGGAAAAAACGTATTCACTCTCTCATTCAAGATGAAGGGGTGATTGAAGGCCATGAGCAATGATGACCCACAAGTATAGGGGATCGCAACAGTCTTCGAGGGAAGTAAAACCCAATTTATTGATTTGACACAAGGGGAGCCAAAGAATATTTGTAAGCCTTAACAGCGGAGTTGTCAATTCAGCTGCACCTGGAAATAGACTTGCTCGCAATAGTTTATCAGTAGCAACAGTTTTATAGCAGTAGCAGTAGTGAAATATAAGCAACAGTGTAATAAGGACAGCAGTAGTGATTATAGTAAACAGCAGGATTAAAATACTATAGGCATAGGGAAGGGTGAACGGGCGCTGCATGGATAAGATAACTCATGTAATAATCAAGACTAGGCATTTGCAGATAATAATAAAACAGTATCCATGTACTAAACAACCATAGGCATGTGTTCCGTATATAGTCGTACGTGCTCGCAATGAGAAACTTGCACAACATCTTTTGTCCTACCAGCCGGTGGCAGCCGAGCCTCTATGGAAACTACTGGTAATTAAGGTACTCCTTTTAATAGAGTACCGGAGCAAAGCATTAACACTCCGTGAACACATGTGATCCTCATATCACAACCTTCCCCTCCGGTTGTCCCAATTTCTGTCACTTTGGGGCCTCGTGTTCCGGACAGCAATATGTGTATACAACTTGCAGGTAAGATCAAAAAACAATGAATATCATCATGAATCAATAACATGTTCAGATCTGAAATCATGGCACTCGGGCCCTAGTGACAAGCATTAAGCATAACAAGTTGCAACAATATCATAAAAGTACCAACAACAGATACTAGGCACCATGCCCTAACAATCTTATGTCTATTACATGAACAATCTCATCCAATCCCTACTATCCCCTTCAGCCTACAGCGGGGGATTTACTCACGCATGGATGGGGGAAGCATGGATGGTCGATGGAGAGGCGTCAGTGGTGATGATGGCGATAATCTCCACCAATTCCCCGTCCCGGCAGGGTGCCAGAACGGAGTTTCTGGTCCCGAAATAAGGTTTCGCGATGGCGGCGGAGTTCTGGATGTCTTCTGGAAAATTGGTCGAACCCCCATGCGTTTTTAGGTCAAGGGCTTTAAGTAGTCTAGAGGGGAGCGTCGGGGGCAGGCCGAGGCGGCCTCACCATATGGCGGTGCGACCATGGGCCCACCGCGCCGCCACGTGGTGTGCGCACCTCGTTGCCCCCCTCAGTCACATCTTCTGGCTCCGTGGGTCTTCTTTAAAAATAGGCCCATTGCAATTATTTCCGGGGATTTTTCTGAAAGTTGATTTTCTGCACAAAAATAAGACACCAGGGCAATTCTGCTAAAAACAGCGTTAGTCCGTGTTAGTTGTATCCAAAATACACAAATTAGAGTCAAAACAATAGAAAAAGTGTTCGGGAAAGTAGATACGTTTTCGACGTATCAACTCCCCCCAAGCTTAGCTTATTGCTTGTCCTCAAGCAATTCAGTTAACAACTGAGTGCGATAAAAGAACTTTCACGAACACATTTGCTCATATGATGTAAATATTCTCATTATATGGACGAGTACTTAGGCAATTCATAATAAGATAAATGCAAATAAAGTCATCTAATAGTTATGTCAATCATGAAAAAGATACCAACAAACTAATAATAAGCATCATGAAACATATCTATAAGCAGGATTGCAATGCTCATAAAAAGATATGATAAAGTGGTATCTCGCTTGCCCGTATTTGTACGGCAAAACATAAATGCCCAGGCACCTCTGAAGTTCAAGGAGAGACTAGAAGTAAAGATTATCAAAGATAAAGGCATCAAAATTATACCACAGTTAACCATATTCTGGGACAAACATATTACACTAAGAATGACAATTATGCTCTCAAGAAGGTGTGATACGTCTCCAACGTACCTATAATTTCTGATGTTCCATGCTTGTTTTATGACAATACTTACATGTTTTGCTTGCACTTTATGATGATTTTATGCGTTTTCCGGAACTAACCTATTAACAAGATGCCACAGTGCCAGTTCCTGTTTTCTGCTGTTTTTGGTTCCAGAAAGGCTGTTCGGGCAATATTCTCGGAATTCGACGAAACAAAGACCAAACATCATAATTCACCGAGACGGACCAGGACACCGAAGGAGACCCGGAGGGGAGGCCCAGGGGCCCCACACCATAGGGCCGCGCGGGCAGGCCCCTGGCCGCGCCGGCCTATGGGGAGGGCGCCCTGGTGCCCCTCCTGCGCCGCCTCTTCGCCTATAAGACCCCTTTCGACCTAAAAACGCGATACTGATTGACGAAACTCTAGAAAGACTCCAGGGGCGCCGCCACCATCGCGAAACTCCAATTCGGGGGACAGAAGTCTCTGTTCCGGCACCCTGCCGGGACGGGGAAGTGCCCCCGGAAGCCATCTCCATCAACGCCACCGCCTCCATCATGCTCCGTGAGTAGTTCCCCCATGGACTACGGGTTCTAGCTGTAGCTAGTTGGTATCATCTCTCCCATGTACTTCAATACAATGATCTCATGAGCTTCCTTACATGATTGAGATTCATCTGATGTAATCGGTGTTGTGTTTGTCGGGATCCGATGGATTGTTACATTATGATTAGTCTATCTATAAAGTTTGTGAAGTTATTGTTGCTGCAATCTTGTTGTGTTTAATGCTTGTCACTAGGGCCCGAGTGGCATGATCTTAGATTTAAGCTCTATACTTATTGCTTAGATTGTATCTACAAGTTGTATGCACATGTCTATGTCCGGAACCAAAGGCCCCAAAGTGACAGAAATTGGGACAACTGGAGGGGAAGGCTTAGATATGAGGATCACATGTTTTCACGGAGTGTTAATGCTTTGCTCCGGTGCTCTATTAAAAGGAGTACCTTAATTTCCAGTAGATTCCCTAGAGGCCCGGCTGCCACCGGCTGGTAGGACAAAAGATGTTGTACAAGTTTCTCATTGCGAGCACGTATGACTATATATGGAAAACATGCCTACATGATTAATGATCTTGATGTTCTGTCTTAATGCTATTTCAATCCTATCAATTGCCCAACTGTAATTTGTTCACCCAACATTTGTTATTGGAGAGTTACCACTAGTGTAGATAGCTGGGAACCCCAGTCCATCTTTCATCATCATATACTCGTTCTACATGACATTGGAAGTAGTATCAACTATTTTCTGGTGCCATTGCTCTCATATTACTGCTACTGCTGTTTGTATTCTTGTTACTACTGCTCTCATATTACTGCTGCTTTCACATCACCCCTGTTACTAGTGCTTTTCCAGGTGCAGCTGAATTGACAACTCAGTTGTTAAGACTTATAAGTATTCTTTACCTCCCCTTGTGTCGAATCAATAAATTTGGGTTTTACTTCCCTCGAAGACTGTTGCGATCCCCTATACTTGTGGGTTATCAAGACTATTTTCTGGCGCCGTTGCCGGGGAGGCATAGCTCTACTCATAAGTTCACCTGGGGAGTACACTCTACCTCTCTCTCTGTTTTATTTTATTTTGTTTTGCTTAGTTTACTTTTGTCTAGTTTATTTGTGCTTAGTTTATTTCTGTCTAGTATTACTTTGCTTAGTTTACTTTTGTCTAGTTTGTTTTTGTTTTGTTTTATTTTCCTTATATACCCGAAAATCCATAAAAATTTGAAAAACTGAAAAATTAAAAACTGTTGCTATGGGAGAACCTACAACCTACTTGGAGCTTATAGAATATTATAATAATTATAGAGAATCAAGAGCGGGAGAAGTGATGAGTGCTGTGATAGAAAAATTGAATACAATTGCTAAATTCTTGCTTAAACGCCATGATATAAACTGTTGCTCTCAACAGGACACTAAACATCTTAAATTTCAATGTGGCTTTAGTGAGGAATTTTTAATTAAGAACTATAATCGGAATAGCTATATTCATTTTGGGTTTGAAGAGGTAGAACAATTTGTCATATTTATGGGAGCCTCTGAGATAGAATCCTTCATGGTTAAAAATTATGAAACTTGTGTTGTTTGTAAGGACCTTAAAGATTATGTCTCTTCTATCCTTAATTTTTGCAATGAAAGTTACACTGATAATCCTTATATCATTGATTATAAAGAGAGACTCATTAATGCACAAGAATGCACTCACAATTTGCAGGAACCAGTGGAAGAAGAAATTGATGAACCTGAAAGCTCATTGGATGAAAAAGAGGAGGAAATTGATGAACCTGAAAGCTCATTGGATGAAAAAGAAGAGGAGAGTGATGAACAAAAGGAGGAAGAATGGATTAGCTACCCATGCCAACCTTCTAATGAGAGTAACTCTTTATCTCTTACACTATTTGATTGTCCTCCATGCTTACCAAAGGAGGATGAATGTTATGTTCCTGTGGATTCTCTTGAAATATTCCCTATGAGTAAAACTTGTGAGAATAATTATCCTACTGTCATTTATGATAATCCATGCTATTTTCATAAATCTTATGATAATGCTTTGTTTGTGCCTGATGTCGAAATGCATGGTACTAAAGAGTTTTGCTTGGCAAATGTTTATGATAAATCTCTAGATGATGGTCCTATGTTACTTGATAATATTAATTGTACCACTTATGAAAATGGGATTGGAGAGGTCTTAACTTTATCTAGGAGTCCCATATCTCTTGAGAATGATCAATCATCTTGTTATATTATTGATAAAAGTGAGTTTGAAAGTTTTAATCCCGCTATTTTTGAACTTGATAAAAATTATATGTTTATGGATCATGAGAAACATGCTTTATGTGATAGTTATATTGTTGAGTTTATCCATGAAGCTACTGAAAATTATTATGAGAGAGGAAAATATGGTTGTAGAAATTTGCATGGTACTAAAACACCTCTCTATACGCTGAAAATTTTGAAGTTATTCTTGTTTTATCTTCTTATGCTTGTCACTTTGTTCTTCATGAATTTATTTGTGTACAAGATTCCTATGCATAGGAAGTGGGTTAGACTTAAATGTGTTTTGAATTTTCTTTTTGATGCTCTCTTTTGCTTCAACTCTTATTTCTTGCGAGTGCATCATCAAAATTGCTGAGCCCATCTTAATGGCTATAAAGAAAGCACTTCTTGGGAGATAACCCATGTCTTTATTTTTCTACTGTTTTGTTGTGTCTTGGAAGTTGTTACTACTGTAGCAACCTCTCCTTATCTTTATTTTATTGCATTGTTGTGCCAAGTGACGCCTCTAATCGAAGGTTGATGCTAGATTTGGATTTCTGCGCAGAAACAGATTTCTACCTGTCACGAATCTGGGCTGTTTTCTCTGTAGGTAACTCAGCAAAATATGCCAATTTACGTGCGTGTTCCTCAGATATGTACGCAACTTTCATTAGTTTTGAGTTTTCTGATTTGAGCAATGGAAGTACCTGTTTAAAATTCGTCTTTACTGGCTGTTCTGTTTTGGCAGATTCTGTCTCTGTTTTTTTGCATTGTCTCTTATGGACTTTAAGCAAGGCTTTCTAGACGTGGAGAGCTGTAGCTAATGTTTTATTGAGTACTTGCAATGTGTCACTACAGGACCAAGGTGGATTCAAGTTTTTTTGAGTACTTACCCCTCTAATGAAGTTTATGAGAAGTTTGGTGTGAAGGAAGTTTTCAAGGGTCAAGAGAGGAGGATGATATATGATCAAGAAGTGTGAAAAGCCTAAGCTTGGGGATGCCCCCGTGGTTCATCCCTACATATTTCAAGAAGACTCAAGCGTCTAAGCTTGGGGATGCCCAAGGCATCCCCTTCTTCATCAACTTATCAGGTTTCTTCTATTGAAACTATATTTTTATTCGGTCACATCATATGTGCTTTACTTGGAGCGTCTGTTTGTTTTTATTTTTGTTTATGTTTGAATAAACTCGAATCCTAGCAATCCTTGTGTGGGAGAGAGACACGCTCCGCTTTTTCACATGAACACTGGTGTTCTTAGCTTTATTTTAATGTTCATGGCGGAGTTGAAAACTGCTGCATTTATCGTTATTTGGTTGGAAACAGAAAGTGCTTCATAATGTCTTGAATAATTTGATACTTGGCAATTGTTTTGAGCTCTCATAAATCATGTTTAAGCTCTTGCATCATGTAGTTTAAACCTATTAGTGGAGAAATACCGTAGAGCGCGCTTGTTGAAACTGGTTTGCATGATTGGTCTCTCTAAGGTCTGGATATTTTCTGGTAAAAGTGTTTGAGCAACAAGGAAGACAGTGTAGAGTTTTATAATGCTTGCAATATGTTCTTATGTAAGTTTTGCTGTACCGGTTCATACTTGTGTTTGCTTCAAACAACCTTGCTAGCCAAAGCCTTGTACTGAGAGGAAATGCTTCTCGTGCATCCAAAACCTTGAGCCAAAACCTATGCCATGTGTGTCCACCATATCTACCTACTATGTGGTATTTCCTGCCATTCCAAGCAAATACTTCATGTGCTATCTTTAAACAATTCAAAAGCTATTATCTCTTATTTGTGTCAATGTTTTATAGCTCATGAGGAAGTATGTGGTGTTTTATCTTTCGATCTTGTCATTTACTTTTGACAGACTTTCATAATGGACTAGTGGCTTCATCCGCTTATCCAATAATTTTGCAAAAAGAGCTGGCGCGGGGTTTCCAGCCCCCAATTAATCAACTTTCATTAATAATTCTCTTCACATGTTTTGCTCTGATTCATAAGTAAGCAACTTAATTTTGCAAAGAGACACTCCTTCATGGTATGTGAATGTTGGAAGGCACCCGAGGATTCGGTTAGCCATGGCTTCTGAAAGCAAAAGGTTGGGAGGAGTGTCATCCATAAATAATGAAACTAAAATACATGTGTAAACAAAAGAGAAGAGGGATGATCTACCTTGCTGGTAGAGATAACGTCCTTCATGGGAGCCGCTCTTGAAAGTCTGGTTGATAAGGTAGTTAGAGTACCCGCTACCATTCGTTGACAACAACAAACACCTCTCAAAACTTTACTTTTATGCTCTCTATATGATTTCAAAACTTAAAAAGCTCTAGCACATGATTTTATCCCTGCTTCCCTCTGCGAAGGGCCATTCTTTTACTTTATGTTGAGTTAGTTTACCTACTTCCTTCCATCTTAGAAGCAAACACTTGTGTCAACTGTGCATTGCTTCTTACATACTTGCTTATTTGCATTCATCATATTACTTTATGTTGACAATTATCCATGAGATATGCATGTTGAAAGTTGAAAGCAACTGCTGAAACTTAAATCTTCCTCTGTGTTGCTTCAATGCCTTTACTTTGAATTTATTGCTTTATGAGTTAACTCTTGTGCGAGACTTTCGATGCTTGTCTTGAAAGTACTATTCATGAAAAGTTTTGCTATATGTTATCTATTTTTTAGCAGCTATAGATCACTGCCTTGAGTCACTTCATTCATCTCATATGCTTTATAATAGTATGATCAAGGTTATGTAAGTAGCATGTCACTACAGAAATTACTCTTTTTATCGTTTACCTACTCGAGGGCGAGCAGGAACTAAGCTTGGGGATGCTGATACGTCTCCAACGTACCTATAATTTCTGATGTTCCATGCTTGTTTTATGACAATACTTACATGTTTTGCTTGCACTTTATGATGATTTTATGCGTTTTCCGGAACTAACCTATTAACAAGATGCCACAGTGCCAGTTCCTGTTTTCTGCTGTTTTTGGTTCCAGAAAGGCTGTTCGGGCAATATTCTCGGAATTCGACGAAACAAAGACCAAACATCATAATTCACCGAGACGGACCAGGATACCGAAGGAGACCCGGAGGGGAGGCCCAGGGGCCCCACACCATAGGGCCGCGCGGGCAGGCCCCTGGCCGTGTCGACCTATGGGGAGGGCGCCCTGGTGCCCCTCCTGCGCCGCCTCTTCGCCTATAAGACCCCTTTCGACCTAAAAACGCGATACCGATTGACGAAACTCCAGAAAGACTCCAGGGGCGCCGCCACCATCGCGAAACTCCAATTCGGGGGACAGAAGTCTCTGTTCCGGCACCCTGCCGGGACGGGGAAGTGCCCCCGGAAGCCATCTCCATCAACGCCACCGCCTCCATCATGCTCCGTGAGTAGTTCCCCCATGGACTACGGGTTCTAGCTGTAGCTAGTTGGTATCATCTCTCCCATGTACTTCAATACAATGATCTCATGAGCTGCCTTACATGATTGAGATTCATCTGATGTAATCAGTGTTGTGTTTGTTGGGATCCGATGGATTGTTACATTATGATTAGTCTATCTATAAAGTTTGTGAAGTTATTGTTGCTGCAATCTTGTTGTGTTTAATGCTTGTCACTAGGGCCCGAGTGGCATGATCTTAGATTTAAGCTCTATACTTATTGCTTAGATTGTATCTACAAGTTGTATGCACATGTCTATGTCCGGAACCAAAGGCCCCAAAGTGACAGAAATTGGGACAACTGGAGGGGAAGGCTTAGATATGAGGATCACATGTTTTCACGGAGTGTTAATGCTTTGCTCCGGTGCTCTATTAAAAGGAGTACCTTAATTTCCAGTAGATTCCCTAGAGGCCCGGTTGCCACCGGCTGGTAGGACAAAAGATGTTGTACAAGTTTGTCATTGCGAGCACGTATGACTATATATGGAAAACATGCCTACATGATTAATGATCTTGATGTTCTGTCTTAATGCTATTTCAATCCTATCAATTGCCCAACTGTAATTTGTTCACACTACAAGAAAAGTTCTGATAGACAACGTCTCAAAATCGTCCGCTAAGGGGTATTTTTCGTCGCCTATGGGCCTAACCCGACGATATGGGTTCTGTTGTGGAAACTGCGTCAGGCAAAGTCCTACGACGATTTTTTCGGTCCGTCGCGCTTGGGCGCCCTTCCGCCACGGAAAATCGGACCGTTGCGCAAGTGTTTCCGGGAGCCCGTTGACTGCTGACGTCATGCAAACTGCCACGTGGCAGACGCCGTTAACCGGCTGAAACCCCGTGGTAGATGGTAGGCCCACATGAGGCCTGCCACGTCTTAAGCGGGCCGGCCCATTAAGTTTGCGGGCCGGGCCAGCTGACTTAGTTTGACCGGTCAACTATATAGCTGGGCTGGTCCATTAGTTACGTGGGCCGGGCCTAACCTGTAAGGTTGACTGGTCAAAACATTAATGGGCCGGCCCACTAAGCATGTGGGCCGGGCCGAATGCACTCGTTTGACCGGTCAACCGGCAAAAGGGCCGGCCCAATGACATGTGGGACCCACTTTCCTGTTATCGGGCCGGCCCATTTAACTAGTGGGGTCCAACTTAAAGCAACTGGGCCGGCCCAAGAAGTTATTGGGCCGGCCCAATTAGCATGTGGGTCCCACTTTCCTGCTATCGGGCCGGCCCATTTAGTACGTGGGGTCCACAATAGATCAAATGGGCTGGCCCAACAAGAAAGTGGGCCGGGCCAAAAACACAGGTGGGTCCCACTTTCCTGTTAAAGGGCCGGCCCATTTAGTATGTGGGGTCCACCATATAGCAAGTGGGCCGGCCCAACAAGATAGTGGGCCGGGCCAAAAACACAGGTGGGTCCCACTTTCCAGTTAAAGGGCCGGCCCATTTAGTATGTGGGGTCCACCATATAGCAATTGGGCTGGCCCAACAAGATAGTGGGCCGGGCCAAAAACACAGGTGGGTCCCACTTTCCTGTTAAAGGGCCGGCCCATTTAGTATGTGGGGTCCACCATATAGCAAGTGGGCCGGCCCAACAAGATAGTGGGCCGGGCCAAAAACACAGGTGGGTCCCACTTTCCTGTTAAAGGGCCGGCCCATTTAGTATGTGGGGTCCACCATATAGCAATTGGGCCGGCCCACCAAAAAAGTGGGCCGGGCCAAAAACACAGGTGGGTCCCACTTTCCACTTAAAGGGCCGGCCCATTTAGTATGTGGGGTCCACCACAAAAGCAATTGGGCTGGCCCAGCTAGTTAGTGGGCCGGCCCAGTAGTGGGTGGGGTCCACCTTAAAGCAAACGGGCCGGCCCAATTAGAGTGTGGGGTCCACCGTAAATCAAGTGGGCTGGCCCACTAAGTAAGTGGGCCAGCCCGTTTAGTTGCTGTTTATATGCCGGCATAATAGGCGCTTTAGGATTTTGCGGGCCGGCACATATGTGATTTCGCTTAATTGGGCCGTTTAAGGGATGGGAATTCGTGATTTAGATACTGAGAATATTTAAGCAGCATTGATTTCTGTCGGATAGCCTCACTTACCACAAGCAACAAAGAAAAAATGCGCGAAAGAACTATAAAAACTAACTAAATATTACATCAGCTGCAAGGCTTTGAAAAAATATTACAGAACCCAGAGAAATTGAATGGTAATTAAACCTAGCAATACAATGAAGCGATCCGGCAATATTTTAAGTTGTCCATGCAGCACCTATATCTGAAACAAAGACATTACAAGTTAAGACAGCAACAATGGAAAGGCAAAGACACTACAATATTGTTTGCCAAAGAATTTGGAACTCATCATTTCGTCGTTATAACAAGATGATTGTAATGCGCACAATAAGCAAACAAAGAGTGCATGCCGCATACCAACAACCAATATAACAGAGAATGTTAGAATGAAACAGCAGACTTACTACTGTCGAGTCCCAAGCAAACCAACATGTTCAGGGAGTACAAAATTGGCATGAACAACATAGTAGCAGGCTATAAATTTTGTAACAACGACTGAGCAAGATGAAGTTATGATGGCTACATCTACAGAGCAGGGAATGTAAACCAAAAATAGAAGTTACGATGGCAAAAGCTAAAGAGGAGGGAATGTGAACCAACATGTGCCAAGTGCAATTACTTCATTTTGGCCGTGAACTAAATAATACTCCTGAACTTATAGTGAAGGGGATGCAAATCAAGATGTTTCGGGATATAAACTTGTAATGAGCAACACATAGAGGATAGTTAATGCTGGAGCTTAGGATGGACCAGATACAGAATATAGTGGGATCACCTGTGAACTTGTATAAGAGGGAATGCAAACCAATATGTTCAGCATTCCATATGTGAGCGTCATGCCAAGTCAGAGAAACAAGTCAATAATGCAGCTTTTGAAGAACAAGATGGCACGCAAAATTATTATCTAGTAGTATGACAAGTTTATTTGTACTACAGGCTAGATAGCAGAGTGATAGCATGCCAAACTAAGTCCTTACTTTGTTAGCTTACAATGAACTAGATACAAAACAATGGCATCACCTGTAGTACAGGGAATGCAAGCCAACATGTTCATGGAGTAAAAAATTGGCACAAACAACATAGTAGCAGGCCATAATTTTTGTAACAACGACTGAGCAAGATAAAGTTATGATGGCTAGATCTACAGAGCAGGCAATGTAAACCAAATATAGAAGTTACGATGCCAAAAGCTATAGAGCAGGGAATGCGAACCAACATGTGCAATTACTTAAAATTGGCCATGAACTAAATAATAACAGGATGTTACTATAATACCTATAATTTTTGTAACAACGACTGAGCAAGATAGAAGTTATGATGGCTACATATACAGAGCAGGGAATGCAAACCAAAATGTTCAATCGCTTAAAGTTAGCAATGAACTAGAAAATAGCAAGGTGTTACGGTCATAGATAGGAATGAACTAAGAGAGCTTCAGACAAACAAGCATCTGAACCCAGAACATGGCGCTAAAACAAGGGACTTACATTAGGAGAAGCACTCTGTGGGAGTCACAGCAGATCTTCCTGGGGTTGATAGATCCGGTGATGAAGTACGCTACATGTGCTACTTGGGGTTGGAGAGACGGCCATACACTTCATGGTTACTCATCTCATCTGCAAAAACGTAACGGCGCGTCGTTAGCACAAACAGGTTCCCCCAAGATTAAACAAGAACTTGCAGGCAAGCAATAGAAAAGCGACAGTAGAAGAATTTAGATCATGCACGGTGCCGGTGAAGCAGATCCGGTTCATGCACAGCGGTGTCGGTGAGCAAGATCCGATGCGGTGGACGACGGATCCGGCGAAGCGGCTTAGCTGAAGCGACTGTTGTAGACTGCTGGATGAGCATATGGTTTCGAGGTACGGCAGGGATGATCCGGTCCGGTTGATGACGGCGTCGATGAAGCGGCTCCAGCAGGCAGCCGGATGACGAGGATCGCGAGGGCTCGGGTAGGCCAGGGAAGTCCGGCGGGGATGTTCCGGTGCGGTGGTCGTGGAGGTGGGAGAGAGGGACTTGGGAAGTTCCGGTGGGTGGTCTGAGGGAAATGAATTTTTTTTGGGAGGGTTTCCGGGCTAGGGAGGTGGTGATCCAAAAAATGACGGGCAGACCCCCCCACCAACCGACTTTGCTGCCATCTCCACAGGGGTAGAATGGGAATTTGGAAGCGTGTGAAATTTTTGTATTTTGTGGGCGGGAAGTTTTGCCGCTTTGAGATTTTGAATTTGGCTACCGTCCAAGTATAATGATAAAATTGTGACACCGTACTAGTACCTCTGTTCAAGGCCGAGTGCAAAATCAAATCATCATCACATTAAATACCGGTTACTATCATCGTGATCTATTTTCTTATCCCATTCAAAAACCTGTCTGAAATATTTCAGGATTGGCGGGAGATTTTGCCGCCCGACTGAGATTTGATTTTGAATATGGCTATGGTCAAGTAATATAATATAATACTAATATAAAGACGGTACACCTGGTTAAGTACTAATTGTGTTGGGGGGATCACCCCCGGTATGCCAAAGGCATGCCAAACCGGATGGTTTAGGCCATCAAGATACCGGTTTAATGCTCATACCGGAGCACGAGGATAAGGGTTTGGCTAAGTGAAGCTAAACCGGTATCCCCAAGAGGGGTATACCGGAACCGGGTAAAGAAGATACCGGGAGACCGGAAAGATGAGCATGTCGGCAGAACTGGTCAAAGATTCTCTCCAGAGCTAGAGGACAAAGATGAGCTAAGCAAAGTAGCTTTAAACGAAGGGCTGACGATAAAGAGGAGGATGACGAAGAAAGAAGCCGGAGGACGTCAGCCTCCCTGATTAAAGAAGACCCCGGTGTCATCTATGATTAAAGTAACTTTGTAAAGTAGTTTGTCTAGTCAAAGATGCCATTAGGGTTTCTTGCCCTGTAAGCCACCCTTTCCCCTATATAAGGAGAGGAGGCAGCCCTCTTCATGGGCGACGAACACATGTACGCATAGTAGAGCCTTGGTACTGAGAAACTTGTAACCTGTGGAGATCAATAAAGAAGATGATCTAGAGCGAGTTCTTCCTTGTGTCTTTCTTCTTCAACCTCTAGCCTTGGCTAAGTTCTTGAGGAAACCATCCGGAAGTTCATCCCATCTAATCACAAACCCTCCCCCGAATCCTCTAGCGTCCATTCGGCCCCAACTTAAGCCATCCTATGGCATCTGTCTGTTCACCACGACGACAGTTGGCGCCCACCTTGGGGCATGAAGTGGCGTTTGCAGGAGTTCATATTCGGGCGGGCATCCTCGAGGTCGCCGGCGAGCGGACGGTGTCTGCGCTCGTCCAGCGCCTCTACTCCATGGACTTCATCAACGACAACGCGGGTTGCTTCGTCAACGGCGGCATCTTCCCCAAGAACGGCCGCATCATCGAGTTCGGCAGCCACCGCATCTACTTCGGCACCGTCCCTGTGCGCCAGCGCCTCTCGCCGGTGCTGGTGGCACCGGACCCGCCAAGGTGGCTCTGTGCTGGCCGCGCCGCCGGCAGCGTCGAGGTAATGATGACCGGCGTCGTTGGTGCAGGCAAGGAAGCTGTGGATGAAGGTGCTGGTCATGCGGCTTTGACCCGTGCGGCCAAGCCACCGCTGGAACGCGACGCTGGCGCTGCGGGAGCATCATCCGCACCTCCGGCAACACCACTCCAGGCGGCGATGAACGTGCTGGCAACGCCCATCGCGCAGAACATCGACCCGGCAGCGGCTCAGGCGGAGCTGGAGGCACAACGCCAGAAGCTGCTCGCGAACGGCGCCGACATCATCCGGGCGCAGCGCGAGCTGAACCTAACCTTACACTAGTAGGAAAAGCCTCATCAGTGGCGCACCAAAAATGGATTCTATGGCGCATGGGAGGTGCGCCACAGAAACGTCGCCACAAAAATAAGCTTTCTGTGGCGCACCAGCCCATGCGCCACAGAGTTAAAGTATCTGTGGTGCACGTGCTCTTAGGTGCGCCACAGAAAAGACTGCGCCACCGAATTGGTTTGCAGTGCGCCACAGAATTTGCTTGTATTATACACGATTTTGTGCTGCCTCCTGTACACATGCAGTTTATAAACAGCAATATACAGATATACAGGTTATATACAGCAACATTCAGATATAATATAAATATCATGTACATTGCACAGATATAACATAGACATCATCATCACATTACTTAGATCCCGATCGAGATACATATATAGTGGCAAGTGTCAAATGTTTTGCATACAACTCTTCATTCATACAAAATTCACAATTTCGAGATACAAAGTAGTCTTCATCCTACAAAGTAGTCGTCATCCGGTTCCTCCTTTGCTCCGTCATCTCTACCCACCAGGCTCGCTTGCATCGGGGTCCTTCATCCAGTTCCTACTATGATGAAAATGGAAGAAAGTGAGACCAACAAGTCCGATGCACAAGAGAAATGGAATAAATGCCTCATACATTGTTGGTCAACACAAATATTAACATTCAGGGACGGTGTAAGTGAGACCAGTCCGATGCACAAGAGATTGATATTTGTGCTATCTTACCAGGCTCACTTACGCCGCTCCCGAGTGTACTTTGACCAAACATTTTAATCATCGGTATTTTGAAAATCTCAAAGCAAATGGAATGACAAAATGGAATAAGTGCCTCATACATTGTTGGTCAACACAAATATTAACATTCAGGGATGGCGTAAGTGAGACCAAGTCCGATGCACAAGAGATTGATATTTGTGCTATCTTACCAGGCTCACTTATGCCACCCCCAAGTGTACGGTGACCAAACATTTTAATCATCGGCATTTTGAAAATCTCAAAGCAAATGGAATGACAAAATGGAATAAGTGCCTCATACATTGTTGGTCAACACAAATATTAACATTCAGGGATGGTGTAAGCGAGGCCAGGTAGGATGCACAAGAGATTGATATTTGTGCTATCTTACCAGGCTCACTTACGCCACCCCCGAGTGTACGGTGACCAAACATTTTAATCATCGGCATTTTGAAAATCTCAAAGCAAATGGAATGACAAAATAGAATATGTGCCTCATACATTGTTGGTCAACACAAATACTATGGTCAGAAACCATAGTTGCAGTATACACCGCCGTATACTTTGCAGAAGGACCCCCTTTCCCCGGTCGGCGTTCCGTCAACGGGTGCTTGACGACACAACAACGCCAATCTGCATCTCCAGCGCAGAACCACGCCAGTCCCTCGCTGTCCAGTGAACGAGTCCTTGATGCAAAGACCGTGCCGGCCTGCCCAGCATTATGCTGGGCCGTGTTGCCGCGCTTCAAGCCGTGTGTCCCGCGCCCTGCACTGTTCGCCTTCTTGCCCGGTGAACCAATAGGCTGATCGTTGGAATAAGGAAACCGATGACAGCCGGTCGCAAGATTAAATTGCGATCGGCCGTCATCGGCTTCCTTATTCCAACGATTAGTCTATTCGTTCACCGGGCAAAAAGGCGAAGAGTGCAGGGCGCGTGATCGACACGGCCTGAAGCGCGACAACGAGGTCGGCATGATGCTAGGGAGGCTGGCACCGTCTTGGCATTAAGGACTCGTTCACGTACTGGACGGCGAGAGAAGAAAAGTGGTGCTGCGCCGGAGAGGCATGTCGGCGTTGTTGTCTCGTCAAGGACTCGTTCACGGAACGGCGGCCAGGGAAAGGGGGGCTCGTCTACAAAGTATATTGCGGCATATAGGTGACCAAACATTCTAATCATCGGCACTAAAATGGAAGAAAGAGCCAAGTGGTATCTCAACTAGATATCATATGCCTCATACTTTGTTGGTCGAAACAAATATTAACATCCAGGGATGGAGTAAGTGAGGCCAGGTAGGATGCACAAGTTGATATTTGTGCCATCACACCAAGCCTCACTTGCTCCACCCCCGAGTGTACGAGTGATCGACCAACCATCTAATCATCGGCAAGTACAAAAACACCAACAAACCAGCAACCATGGTGACATAAGTCAAGATGCTCAAACACACATAGCATGCATGGAGCAGATGCTCCAAAGGGATTATTCATCACTTGGTATATAGACCAAGTGATGCTGGCAAAAGAGAGGCCAATCAAGAACCAGTAAATCCAGTAAGTGATAGATATGCCTAAACAAGCAACAACACATAGCATATCCCAGCTAACCAGATGAGACAAGTCTTGGTAGCCAACTGAATCACCTAGCACCACCTAGCCTTTTAAAACCATCAGAAACAGTCCTTTTTCTTCAAAGGATACCACAGTGGCATTCATTTACATGATCTCCTACTGTGGATATCTCTATTTTCATCAAAGCCAACAAGAAATAGAAATTTATCATTACTCAGTTGAGTTCAAAACAAAGCTGGGGTACCATAAGGGATTATTCATCACTTGGTAGTAACCAAGTGATGCTGGCAAGAGAGAGGCCAAGCCTGAGCTAGTCAATCCAGTAGAGATGGATATGCATAAGTAAGCAAGAACACATAGCCTATCCAAGTTAACCAGATAAAACCAACCTTGACAGCCAACTTAATAACCTAGCATCACCTAGTCTTTTAAACCATCATAAACCAAGTGAAGCCTGGTACAAATGGCAAGGACCAGGAATTTGACCAACTCAAGTCACCATGGTTATGCCAACCAATTGAATAGTAGGATCTCCCAAATGGAACTAGGAAGGAAACCATCCCATATGATTTACCAAGCCAGCAGTTCATGACTGCAAAGGCCAATTCAACCACCAAACCATCCAAACCACCAAGCCTACACACTTATCATTACCCAACAGGATTCAAAATGAAGCTAGGGTCCCCAACAATAGTTGGCATCCATCTAGCTTAAGTAAATACAGTAATAGAATCATTACTGCAAAGTAGTTCATCTCAATTATCTACATTAACAAGATAAAGTTTCACAGATAAATGAATTAGTCAACTGCTAGGCAACAGGGATGCTTGGCAAGCATCATGCATCCATTCATATGCTTTTCAAAGCATAAGCAACCACCAGTACATGGTGAGAAGCTATACAAATCAAGCAACAACACAGTATATCAAGCAACATGCATAGATAGAGAAAGTAGTAAGTAATTATCAACCAATTGGTGATCAAATGATCACCAGAGCTTGCAAACACAAGCCATAGGGGCAGCGGAGGAGGAATTAAGAGGGAGAGGAGGGGAGGGGAGAGAAAGCACCGATGACAGGGGTGGAGGACGAGCTTGAAGATGATGGCAGGGGTGGAGGAGGAGGAGGAGGCGGCGGATCCTCCACCTTGCCGCGACGGCGGCCCCTCCTCGCGGCGGCCCCTCCTCGCCGTAGGGGCAGCTTGTGCTGCAGGTGGCGGGAATGGGAGGACCGCGGCGGCATGCGCCCCTCGCGGAGGAAGGCGGCGGCGACGGCGGCTGCGACGACCATGGAGGATCCAGGCGACCACGGAGGAAGGCGGCGGCGGCGGATCCAGGCGACCACGGAGGAGAGGGGAGAGGGGAGAGGGGAGGAATCCTCCAGGCGACCACGGAGGAAGGCGGCGGCGGCGGATCCAGGCGACCACGGAGGAGAGGGGAGAGGGGAGAGGGGAGGGGCTCGGGAGGGGAGAGGTGAACAGGCGGGGGAGGGCACGGGCGCGCGAGATGATATAAGTCCCTTAATTCTGTGGCGCACCGGAGAAGGTGCGCCATAGAATCAACTACTTCTGTGGCGCACCAAAGCCAGTGCGCCACAGAAAGAGTTATTTCTATGGCGCAGCACGACATGTGCGCCACAGAAATACCTACAGTAATAAATGGTGGTGGCAGGATGTGGGCCCCACATAGTTTCTGTGGCGCACTACCCAAGCGTGCGCCACAAAATTAAGCTATTTCTGTGGCGCACCGTGCCTGGTGCGCCACAAAATAAGTTTCTGTGGCGCATTCAAAATGGTGCGCCACAGAACTAAGCTTCACCTATAAGGGTTTTCCTACTAGTGTTACGTGAGTACAACGCTGCCCATGGCTTTGCTTCTGTTAGCGCTCATGCTGCTAGGATACCGGAGAACCGGCTTAAAGCTCGCAATCTAGATCAGGATTTGCGTAAGGAAGTTCTTGCCGGCAAAAGTACTTCTGCATCTGTTAGCATTGTAGAGAAACCTAAGTACAGTAGCCCGGATAAAACTATAAAAGCTGCTAAGGCTGCAGTAGATCTATGTGAATCGCTTTCCGGAGAGGCTTTGGCAAAACAGCAAGAGCGTGTTAGAGAGCTGCTGGAAACTATCGAGCGGCAAAACGCTGAGCAGCTGGCTAAGCTGAACAAAGCTGCGGCCTCAAAATCCGCGCGTTCGACAAGGAATGCCGGAAGCAAGTCCCATGGGCAGGCTTCGTCCCCCCATCCGGACAGAGGAAGAGAAAAAGAGATGAACGCACAGCAGATGACTGTGTACGATCCGGTTCTTGCCGGAAAACAACAAGCTGGGCAACATGATGCCGGTAGAAAAAGCCAAGGGGCAGATCGAGGCTACGCCAAAGGAGGCTATGCCGGAAACAATCATGCCGGTAGATATGAAACCGGGCAAAACTATCCAGCTGCAAGGGCAGCGTATGATGAGGAGGAGATGCCTCCACCAAGGTACCGGCAGGCAAGGGCCGCGGTACCGGAACGCTATGATGAAGCTGACTCGACAAGATGCACCGCTTACCGAAATCCTTTGGGAGAGCACGTGGGAGAAAGACACCTACCAGAACGGGATGCGAGGCACCGTCTGGATAGAGTATATCTGTCTGAAATGATAGAGGCAGAAGGTCCTCCGGGTCCAAAGTGCTTCGGCCCAAGGATCATGGAAGAGCAACCACCGGTTCGCAACTTCCAGTTGCCCCGTGACACCAAAACATACGATGGCACCACTAAGCCGGAAGATTGGCTCGCGGATTACGTGACCGCGGTATACGTCGCTGGCGGCGGAGGATGTGTAGCCGGAGGAGGAAACCGGCGTTGGGCCGTAAGAATTGTGCCAACATTTTTAGTGGGACCGGCCAGAATCTGGTTGAACAACTTGCCGGCAGGAAGCATAAATGGCTGGTTGGACTTTGAGGAAGCCTTCGTGAGTAACTTCAGTAGCACCTACCGAAGGCCCAACAGGCCTCAGCAGCTCGCTTTGTGTGTGCAACGCCCGCAGGAAACAGACCGGGATTACCTGACCCGGTGGAACTCCATTAGAAACTCTTGTGAAGGAGTGATAGAGGCACAAGCCATTGCTTGGTTTAGCCAGGGATGCCGGTGAGGTTCGCCTCTGTGGCAAAAGCTGCAGCGAAACATGCCAACAACCTTGGCGGAGATGATACGTGTGGCGGACAACTATGCGTTGGGAGACCCAATGCAACCGGCGGTGCAAGCTGAGCCGGAACAGACAAACCCGCCTCAGCAGCGCCAGGAACAATACCGGGACAACCGGAGCAACAAAAGAAGGGAAGATTTCCCGGATCGAAGGTACGCTCCACAGCAAGTTGCTGCTGTGCAAGAAAACTCTGATGCCAGCGGCAGCCAGAGGCAGAAAACCGGATCGCAGCCATGGGCGGGTCCTAAGAAGCAATGGGTCGAAAAGAAACCCTGGGGCCAAAAAAAGAATTGGCAGGAACCCGTAAAATACACCATGGAAGCCGCCATGGATCAACCTTGCCGGTGGCACACGCCAAACCCGGCTCACCCATCAAACCACCTGACGAAGGATTGTTCTTGGACCAAGTACTTGATGCAAAAGGGAGCAGTAAAGGATGCGCAAGCACAAGGGTGCACCACCATGTTGCCACCGTCACAAGATATGCTGCGCCAGCAACAATTACCGCCACCACCACCACTTACTGGACCGAATGCTTTACCGGTACAGCCTCAGCCAAATAGGCAGCAGTACCAGCAAGTCAATCAAGTGGGAGAAGGCTATGGCCAACCACCTCCACCGGCACCTTTGGGCCGGAATGTTTATGAGGATCCAGACGTGTGCTGTGTCGTGTTCGTCACTGAGCCGACAGACAAGCAAAGCCTACGTCGCCGTTCCATGGAAGTGAACGCGGTGATGCCGGCAGTACCAAAATACATGCTGTGGTCAGATCAGGAAATCACCTGGTCGTTCAAAGATCACCCCAAAATCATGCCGAATCCGGGTGGCTACGCTCTCGTGGTGGACCCGATCATGAAAGGGCCAACGACTCGCGTCAAATTCAGCAAAGTGCTGATAGACAATGGAAGCAGCATAAACATAATGTACCGGTACACCATGCATACGCTGGGCATAACAGAAAACATGCTTCAGCCAACTCGTACAACGTTCCACGGAATCGTTCCGGGGTTGTCTTGCGCACCGGTAGGAAAAGTTCGGGTGGATGTATCGTTTGGAGGACGTGACAATTGCCGGGTTGAAAACATTGAGTTTGAGGTGGTGGACCTGGATAGCCCGTACCATGCATTGTTGGGGAGACCAGCATTGGCAGCATTCATGGCCTCGACCCACACAGCTTACCTCAAGATGAAGATGCCGGCACCTCGTGGACCCTTAACTGTGGTGGGAAACTACAAAGTCTCACTGGAGACAGCATCTGCCCGATCAAACCTAGCGGAATCGCTGGTGATCGCAGAGGAAAAGAGAAGGATGCAAACTGCGGTTGCGCTGGCTCAGTCCTCACAGTTGAGTTTAGCGGCAATGAGTGGAGACTTAGGCTCACCGGCATTCAAGCCGACGAATGAAACAAAGGACATTGTGCTGGATCCGGCTTACCCAGAGCGCACCGTTCGTATCGGTGCCGGCCTCGATCAAGCATAGGAAAGCACGCTCGTCAGCTTCCTCCGTGAGAATCGGAATATCTTTGCCTGGTCTACTGATGACTTGGTGGGTGTTCCGAGGGAGCTAGCTGAGCACTCTCTAAACGTCCGGAAAGATGCCAAGCCGGTGCGACAACCTTTGCACCGGTTCGCTGAGGATAGGAGGAAGATTATCGGAGAAGAAGTGACAAAACTGCTGGTTGCCGGATTCATTGTGGAAGTCATGCACACTGAGTGGCTGGCCAATCCGGTAATGGTCGAAAAGAAAAAAGATGAAAACCTGGAGGCAAAGGCCCCAAAGGTGTGGCGCATGTGCATCGACTACACCAACCTCAACAAGGCTTGCCCAAGAGATCCTTTTCCTTTATCGCAGATCGATCAAGTGATTGATTCAACTGCTGGGTGTGAGTTGTTGTCCTTTCTGGATGCGTATTCCGGTTTCCACCAAATCCCCTTGAAAAAGGAAGATCAAATAAAAACTGCGTTCATTACCCCGCACGGGGCTTATTGCTATGTTACTATGCCTTTCGGTTTGCGCAACGCTGGTGCAACGTACCAGCGCTGTATGCAAAAATGCTTGTTTGATCAAATTGGAAAAAATGTGCAAGTATATGTGGACGACATTGTGATAAAAACTAAGGTAAAAAACACCTTAATCGATGACATCCGGCAAACATTTGATAACCTAAGACGGTTCCGGATGAAACTTAATCCGGCAAAATGCACCTTCGGTGTCCCTGCCGGTAAGCTGCTCGGCTTTCTCGTGTCAAGCCGGGGCATTGAAGTAAATCCGGTAAAAATAAGGGCAATAGAAAGAATGACTGTTCCACGGGAACTAAAAGATGTGCAAACGTTTACCGGAAGCTTGGCGTCGCTAAGCCGGTTCATAAGCAGGCTAGGAGAAAAAGCCTTGCCACTCTACGCTCTGATGAAAAAATCCGATACGTTCGTCTGGACCCCTCAGGCAGACGCGGCGTTTAAGGAGCTAAAAACGATGCTAGCCACTGCACCAATATTGGCTTCGCCGCTAGAAAGAGAGCCCATGTTGTGATACATAGCAGCAACTAACCGGGTTGTGAGTGTGGTTGTTGTAGTAGAAAGAGAAGAGGAAGGAAAAAACCGTCCAGAGGCCGGTATACTACCTGAGCGAGGTGCTCTCCCTCTCAAAGCAAAACTACCCGCACTTCCAGAAAATTACTTATGGCGTGTTCATGGCCGCCACGAAGCTCAAGCACTACTTTGAGGAGCACCCCATGAAGGTGGTGAGTGAGGCACCCATCTCCGATATCATGTGCAACAAAGATGCTAGCGGTAGGATCGCAAAATGGGCGATTCAGATATCACCATATGTACCGGTGTATGAAAGAAGGGATGCCATAAAATCACAAGCTTTAGCTGATTTCTTGGTTGATTGGGCGGAAATGCAATACAAGCCGCCGGAACACAAGATAGAATACTGGAAGATGCACTTTGACGGATCCAAACTCAAAGAGGGTCTAGGTGCCGGTGTGGTGCTCACCTCGCCAAAGGGAGATCATCTCCGGTATGTCTTACAAGTGCATTTCAGGGCATCAAACAATGTCGCTGAATACGAGGCTTTGATCCATGGGCTTAAGGTCGCAAAAGAAATCGGTGCACACCAGATCATTTGCTACGGAGATTCAGATCTTGTGGTACAACAATGTTCCAGAGATTGGGACGCAAAAGATGCCAACATGGCCTCGTACCGGTTTCACGTGCAAAAGATTGCCGGATTCTTCAAAGGGTGTGAGTTTCACCATGTGCCGCGTGCAGAAAATGAAGCCGCGGATGCTTTGTCCAAGCTGGGCTCGTCCAGGCAAGAAATTCCTCCCGGAATAGCCTTAGCGCACTTAAGAGTACCATCGATCAAACCGAGTCCGGAGTCGGAGTCAATTTTTGTATCGGAATCACATGTTGTACCAATGGATATCTACGAAGGAAACCCGGGGACTGTCCCGGCAAGCTCGGGGACTGCTCCGGTAGGCTCGGGGACTGCTGTGCCGGTACCGGAAGAAGCAATGCTGGTGGATAACATGGACACAGACGTACCGGTTTTCCTGGTTCGGGAGGCACCATCATGGGTTAAACCTATTAAGGAATTCCGTATCAACGGCACCTTGCCGGTTGACGAAAATGAGTCTAGAAGGATCCAGAGGAGGTCCAAAGCTTACACCATCATCAATGGCGAGGTGTACAAGAGAAGTGTTACCGGTGTCCTCCAGAGATGTGTGGAACCGGAAGAGGGAAAAGAAATGCTCGAGGAAATTCACCGAGGAGAATGTGGGCATCACGCTTCGTCGAGGGCGCTAGTGGCAAAAGTGTTCCGGCATGGGTTCTATTGGCCAATGGCCTTGGAAAATGCGGAGGATCTGGTAAGAAAATGCAATGGGTGCCAGAGGTACGCCAAGCAAAACCATACCCCAGCATCCGGTTTAAAGACCATACCGCTAACTTGGCCGTTTGCTGTTTGGTGCCTAGACATGGTTGGCCCATTCAAAACCGCAAGGGGAAACATGACCCACATCTTGGTTATGGTGGACAAATTCACCAAGTGGCTAGAAGTGAAACCCATCGCAAAATGTGATGGGCACACAGCGGTGAAGTTCTTAAAAGATGTAATTTTGCGGTATGGCTACCCACATAGCATTATCACTGACAATGGCACGAACTTTGCTCAAGGTGAGTTCAAGAGATTTTGTGAAGACAACAATATCCGGTTGGATTTGTGCTCAGTGGCACACCCACAAGGCAATGGCCAAGTTGAAAGAACAAACGCTTTGGTACTTTCTGGTATCAAACCAAGACTCATCGATGCGGTGGAAAAATCGCCGGGGTGTTGGCTCGATGAGCTACCATCCGTACTGTGGAGTATAAGAACAACTCCAAACCGGTCTACCAGATATACTCCATTCTTTATGGTTTATGGAGCAGAAGCGGTCATACCAATCGACATTCTCCATGATTCACCAAGGGTGCAACTCTATACCGAAGAAGAGGTAAAGGAGGCCCGAGAAAACGATGTGGACTTGCTAGAAGAAGCAAGAGAATTAGCTTTGGCAAGAATAGCCATTTACCAGCAAAACCTCAGACGCTATCACAGCCGAAAGGTTAACCCGAGGGTATTCCGGGAAGGAGACCTAGTGCTGCGCCTAGTGCAGCGCACTGAAGGCCGGCACAAGCTTTCCCCCCCATGGGAAGGACCTTTCATTGTGAGCAAGGCTCTTCACAATGATGCCTATTACCTGATTGATGCACAGGAATGGAAGAAAGGAAAGGCGGACAGGTCCGGAGAGGAGACCAAACGTCCGTGGAATGTAGCTCTGTTGCGTCCTTTCTACTCTTGAAGTTATGGTGTAAGAAGTTCCTTTTTGTACCTTATTTGCTATGAATAAAAGATGTCGGAACCTTGAATGAGTCTCGGGGACTACCCTTACTAAAGTTGTATGTAACATGTTTTTTTTTTCAGTTTACCGGTTGCTTATTGAAAGTTTTTTTCTTTCCGGTTTAGTAGTGTGCTAGACCCTACCGGAGTCTTCGACTCTGCTGTTGTCCGTAACTCGGCTTCATGGCAAGCAAGATAAACCGGTAGGGGATAAGCACATGAACTGCGAAGAGGGAGAGCGGGAAAGAACAATCCGGAAAATTTAACTAACCCCGGTTATACCGGTTTTTTGCAAAAATTTCGAGTTATTTCTAAGTTCAAGAAAGTGCTTGCTTAGTAAAAGAACTTTGTGCTCATACGCCAAAAACGCCCAGAGAAGGTAGGCAGAGCCAAAGCAAAAGAGCCAAGTATGCATCAAATTGGATGCGGAAACAATTTCGGAATCATTGCAGTGCAAGAAAAAGCAAATCAACAAGCAAATGTGCTAAGGCAAACATAACTTAATTAACTACCGGTATAGCGTACCGGCATAAACTGTTGTACCACAACCAAAATAGAGGTTAAGTATTATCTTACATCATAAACCCCGGCATACCGGGGTAGAATTTAACGGACAATGTTTCCAAGTTAAGCAGGGCAAGAGTACCACAAGCATGTCACAGGCAACATTCAGGCAATATTCAAGCAACAGGGGCTTCAGGAGGAGCGTCTTTGGCGTCAGGACCCTCTGGAGGCGCGTCACCGGCTCCGGCCTCATCAGCGTCTTCATCTTCCTCCTCGTCGCTCAGATAGTCCTTGACGTCTGGAGGAGGGGGGATGAAGGTGCGCATTTCAGCGAACTCCGCGATGTGGTACGCGCGATCCTGCCGCTTAGCAGTGAGGACCGGGTCCAGATCAGTTGGAGCCCCTTCGCGCACGCTGGTGAGGGCGTCCAAGTCCAGCTCCGGGTACCAGGAGCAGGCAACGCGAAGCGCTGAGTCTGCTCCGGCACGGGCAGCAGAGCACTGCCACTCCCGGATCCTTCGGCCGGCACCCTTCAGGCGATCGCAGATGAGGGAGAAGCTGTCTGGCACTTCTTCTCCGGGCCAGAGAGTCCTGTAGAGCTGGGCGGCCACCTGCGGAATGTCGGAGAGGTTCCGATCCACGCAGCGCATGTGGGAGACCCGCGCGTTCAGCGCAACCAGGTGGTCATAGGGGTCCCATGGCGCACCCAGATTCTTGTATGCCTGGGCAACCCGGCGCTCTCCAACCTTCTTTGCAGCATGCGCCTGGGAGTCCGGGAAGAGCCCTGCAAGACAAAGAAAAGAAGCTAAGTACATGCTACCGGAACGGATAAGCTTATAAGCAGGAACCGGAAAGGAAAAAAGAGAGAAACTTACGGAGGGCAAGCGCGTCAGTCTGTGTAACAAGAAGGTCATACTCCTTCTGTTCCACATCCAGCCGCGCGGCCTTGTCCTCGGCTGCTTTCGCGCCTTAGCGGCCTCTTCCAGCTCAGCCTGCAACACCACGTTGGCATTGCCGGCATCCTCCAGCGCCTCATTCAGCTTGGCCTCCGCAGCGGATTCAGTAGCCTTAAGCGCCTTGGCGTGGTCAAGACCAAGCTGGATAAGCTGGTCCTTGATCTCCTTGTAGCTGGCCTTCTGGGCGCTCAACTCCTCCTGATGCTTTCGGATAAGTTTGTCCTTCTCCTCTGAAACCCGGAAAGAAAGTGTTAGCCAAGTTGTACTGATGCAATGCAGAGAAAGCAAGTTAACCGGAAAACAGGAAGCGGTACCTTGGGCGGCGGCAAGCTGCGTCTTGAGGGCCTCGATAGAAGCTTCCGGGATGGCTGTTGAAACAGAAAATCATAAGTGTTAAGAATTGAGAGAAAGAAAGATTTCCGGTAAAAAGATGCCGGAGGCGCAGAAAGTTACCTTGGCACTTGCTGTGTGCCTCAGCGAGGTCCCGGTGCTCCCAAAGAAGCTCCTCAAAGAGGATCTTCCGAGCGTCAGCCGTGGTCTGTTCAAGAAAATAATGTTAGCTAAGAGCAAAGATCTTAACCCGAAACTCGGGGACTGGCTATGCCGGTTTCGCGCGTTTCTAGTTAAGTTTCGCGCTAAGAGCTACGCTCTCAACACGAAACTCGGGGACTGGGAGGATAGACAAGATTCAGCAAAAAGAGAAACCGGCATAAGTTGAAAGTTCAAGGAAAGATAGAAAAAAGCCAGAAAGAGAGGAACCAAGATAAATCAAGAAATGGAACAGGCTTTGTGAGACTTACCATCATGTTGTTCGTGGCATCGAACCACGCGCTGTCCAGCTCTTTGACGGCCCGACGCAGCCGCATGAAGTGCTCCTCTGAGCACCGCGCACCAACAGGGTCAGGCGCCGGTAGCCGGTCCTTGCCCAGGCCGCGGGTCGCCTTGGACATGTCCGCGGCGTTCCACTTCTCTACATAGGGCAGCAAGTGCCCCAGCTCCCGGCCTTCGCGCTGGAACGCGGTGATCCGGCCAAGCAGGCCGGTGGCCTTCTCGTCGGCTGCGCTAGCGGCGCGGGAGACGTGCAGCACCAAGGGCCGCTGGCCGCCGGAGGAGGCGCTAGGGGCCGTTTCCTTCCCCTCGACGAGCGTCAAGGTCTTGGGCGGCGGCGCCGTGGGAGTGGCACTGGCTGGCTCGGTGCGAGGAGCTTCCGGCGGTGGCGTTGGCGTGGTCCTGGGAGAAGGGGGAGCGTCAGGCGCGTCACCCGGGTTGGAGCTAGCTGGCGCGGAAGCTTCCGGCGCGGCTTTGGAGGGGGAAGACGTCTTGGTCTTCTTCTTCTTATTCTTTTCTGGGACGGGAGGAACCAGAGGTTCCGCCCGCCCGGCAGCTTCTTCTCCGGCGCCGATGTTGCTGGCGCCGGTGTTTTGGTTCTCGGGAGGGGAGACAAGTTCCTCCTCCGCGCGGTGATCTGGCGGTGTAGGGGCCGCGCGCCCCGAACTTGTAGTGCCTCCCAGAGGGGAGGCAGAGGTGGTGCCGGCACCAGATGGTGCCGGGCTTGAGTGAGGAGGAGGAGTTGAGGTCCTTGCGGATTCGGCAGAGCCCTCAGGCCTGGGGCCAAGCTTGAGCGCGGGGCTAAAAGAGAGAAAAAGAAAGGGTTGGAAAAAAGCAACCGGGAAAAGAACTTGGTAAAAACAAAACAAGCAGAGGAACGGGGCCCTACCAAGAAGAGGTCGGCATCTGCCTGCTCTTATAGCGCCTCACGCCTGCGACCTTCCCCGCGAAGGGTTCAGTCCGGAAGCGCTTGGATGCAGGGGGCTGGCTCGAACCGGCGTCAGAGGCCGGAGCCTTGTTCTTTTGGCCTTGGGCCATGAGTTTCTCCACAAACTCATGGCCTGCCTCGGCCTGCAGGGGAGGAACGTGCTCGTGGACTTGTGGGTTCATTTTGGCTGAGGGAACATCTACAGAGAAACAATAACAGAAGAATATGAGAGATCAAAAAGAAGAGCTACCTCAAGCAAGGTCAGGTCGTCAGACGAACCGGAAGGTTCCGGTGGAGACTTGCCGAGGCGCGAGGCTGGAGTCCGGCCCATCTTCAGATCCTGCCAACGAATGAAGGGGTCCAGGTCGAACTTGTCCAGGGCACGCTTCCGGCAAGGGCCTCGCCGGTCTGAGTCAATGCGGGGGAAGCGGTCCTTGGCCTGAAAACAAAAGAAAAAGAATTAGTCACAATATAAAAGTTACCGGTAAACCGACCCGAGTTGCGTAATTTCTTACTTCTTGGGTCGGAGGGTTAGTGGAACTGAGAGGCCGGAGGCCCCATTCCCAATCTTCCGGCATGGCAGTCTAGCAGATCTGCCTAGCCTTGAGGACAATGTCCTTTTTGCTGAGAGGGATTCCGGTGATCTTGGTAGGATCACCGGGACCGTACATCTCGCTCATCTTATGCATGCGGCGCTTGAGAGGAAGCACCCGACGCGAGATGAACGCGCGGATAATATCGTCGGAGCAGATGTCGGTATCCTTCATCAGCTGCTTCATGAAGCGTATAACCCGGTTGGTCTCAATATGAGATTCCTTCGGATTGTAGCTCCAGTTGGCCCTCGTGGGCGGCGCCGGATTAAAAGGGGGCAGATCGATGAGATCTGCGGCGCCGTTGTTCTTCACGTAGAAGAAGGTCCCTTGCCATAACCGGCATGACTCGAGACCGGAAAACTTGAAAAAAGGGCTCCCTTGGCGGGAGCCGATGATGCAAGACCCGTATTGTACGGGGGGTTTGGGTTTAGGGATTTCCTTGCCCTGAATGGAATTGATCCGAAGAGCAAAGAAACGGGCAAACGTCTCGCGGGTGGGACGAATGCCGATATAAGCCTCCATAAAGGTGGCATAGCAAGAGAGGTAGAAAATGGCGTTGCCGGGAAGATGGTGAGGTTGGAGTTGGTAAAAGTCAAGAAAACTCCGGAAGAAATCAGAGACGGGAAGGCCGAAGCCGCGCTCGAAGTGAGCGAGAAAGACAACGCGTTCGCCGGGTTGAACCACCGGCTCAATCTCGTCGCCAGGGAGCCGGCAAGATACTCCTTCCGGAATCCTCCTGGACCGGTAAAGCCAGTCGATTTCATACTGGCTAACGTTGGAGCCCATCCAGGCCCCGCATGTGATGCCGGCGGGATCTACGCCGGAAGCTTGGCTAGAGCTACCGGTTTCCTGGTCGCTACCGGAATCGATATCCATCTGAGCGAGATCGGCGGTTAATCCGTCGGAGGATTGGCTACGCCGGCTAGCGGAAGAAGAGGCAGAAGAAGAGGTAGAGGAAGACCCCTCACTGGACATGAAATTTGACGAAGAGAAACACGAATCGCACAATTTACCCCCGCGCGAAGATCTACGAGTAAGAGAAAAAGCAAAAGAAAAGGAGAAATAAATACACTACCGACTCAAGATCTAGAAAGCAAGCAAAAAGGGGTAAAACCCAGATTGAGCCTAACCTGAGGCGGTGGAGTCGCAGAGGAAGTAGCTCGCTGGCGAAGTGGCGAGCTCGCGGTTAACGAGGAGGTCCATCGACGGCGAGGTGAAGAAAAGCTCGAGGAAAGGCCAATGCCGAGACCGCAAGAGGAGCACCGCAGAGGTTCTTCGCGCGGTGAAGTTCGGCGACGTCCGGCGGAGCGGTAGCGGAGATTCGCTGGGCGGCGGAGCTCGAGCGGCGAACGGAGCGGCGGAGGCGCAGAGAGCAAAGAACACTGTGCGCGAAGAAGTGGGGAATGCGAGAAGAAGAAGAAGGAGCGGTTTCGCCTTATAAAGGAAGAGAGAGAAGTGGGTCGAAAACCGCTGGGCCGCGACGGTTCGCTCCACGGGCCGCGGCGTGGCGCAGCGATACACGCGTAAAAGCAGGAAGCCACAGGGAGGTACACACGGATCCAGAGGAGTGGTTGGGATCCGCTGTGGAGCAATTAATACGCGCGCGGAAGCCGAAGGGAAGTGACCCCTGACACTGACGCGTCAGTTACAGTGCGCATGTCTTTGACAAGCGCGGGGCCCGAGATATTCTCGACTTCGCCGAGGAGGTGTTTAATGACTAAGATGTCGGAGGATAAGATACCGGAAAATGCCTTGCAAGAGGGAAGATGTGAGTCCGGGCAAAGATGCCGGATCTAAGATAAGTGCTGGATAGATTAAACCGGTATCCAAAGACGTGAGAACCTGGCATGGTCTGTTGGATAGAATCCTCCAGACTATACCAGCTTCGGGGACTAATGTTGGGGGGATCACCCCCGGTATGCCAAAGGCATGCCAAACCGGATGGTTTAGGCCATCAAGATACCGGTTTAATGCTCATACCGGAGCACGAGGATAAGGGTTTGGCTAAGTGAAGCTAAACCGGTATCCCCAAGAGGGGTATACCGGAACCGGGTAAAGAAGATATCGGGAGACAGGAAAGATGAGCATGTCGGCCGAACTGGTCAAAGATTCTCTCCAGAGCTAGAGGACACAGATGAGCTAAGCAAAGTAGCTTTAAACGAAGGGCTAACGATAAAGAGGAGGATGACGAAGAAAGAAGCCGGAGGACGTCAGCCTCCCTGATTGAAGAAGACCCTGGTGTCATCTATGATTAAAGTAACTTTGTAAAGTAGTTTGTCTAGTCAAAGATGCCATTAGGGTTTCTTGCCCTGTAAGCCACCCTTTCCCCTATATAAGGAGAGGAGGCAGCCCTCTTCACGGGCGACGAACACATGTACGCATAGTAGAGCCTTGGTACTGAGAAACTTGTAACCTGTGGAGATCAATAAAGAAGATGATCTAGAGCGAGTTCTTCCTTGTGTCTTTCTTCTTCAACCTCTAGCCTTGGCTAAGTTCTTGAGGAAACCATCCGGAAGTTCATCCCATCTAATCACAAACCCTCCCCCGAATCCTCTAGCGTCCATTCGGCCCCAACTTAAGCCATCCTATGGCATCTGTCTGTTCACCACGACGAAAAATTGCTCTGCTCCGGCAGTCAAGGCCAGCAGCCACATCAAGCCATCATCATTACAAACAAAATCAGTCAAATCTAGAAGCTAGTATAGGAAAAATCACAGCAGCATAATAAATCCAGAAAACTAAGTACGGAGTATAATACATCAACTGCATACAACAGCCAAAAGCAGCCAATAACAATGTTAATGTTCACGACAAACTAATCTGACAATAATACAAGACGCAATGTATGGCCAACATGAAGATTAGGATACACCAGGATGAATGAATCTGATCTTCATTCAGCATATATTTCTTCGTCACTCCATTCTCTGGTCTGAAGGAAATATTCATTGAACTCCTTCCATCTGCAGTGTGCAGCCAATACATCCTCCAAACGGTATGGCCTTTGTTCATTTCTCATACCGTAGTTTCCTAATCTATCCACGCGTATTGGCCACTCATCCCAGGCCTTTATATCATCAAAGTACTCTCTGATATAACCCAAATCTGCGTAGTAGATGCAGCCAGGTCGAAGTGTCGGGTGCACTCTGGTGTCGACGGAGATACACCGGATATAATGGACGAAGAAGGCACGACTGCCAATGTTATTGACGGCATGGAGAGAGCGGCTCTCAGTGTCCACACGGTACACCAATGGTTGACCTTCCTCCAAATGCTTGTTGTCCAACAACACAAGCAGCAGAGCACCATCTGACTTCACAAGGTAGAACTTGTTATTTCCAAGTTCTGGAAATGAAAATAGTGTATCCATGTTGACACTGCTCGCGCGCTGCTCCAACTGGACATTGTTGGTGCACACTAATTTTCCGAACTCAAAATTGTTCACAGCTATTGCATACAATTCACCATTAAACGGGGTAATGCAACGCAGAGAATGGTGCTCGGTCGAAAATCTTCCTTCTCCCCAATCTTCATCTATACCCTTAGTTGGAGTGCTCTCATCGACCCAAGCAATTTCCGCCGGGTAATCTTTGGAAACGAAGACCATATTCGGGGACTTCATTACAGCTACTGACTTCAGAATAACATATGGCATATGCGCCTCAAACCTAGTATTCAATGTCTTTGTGAGTGGGTTCAGAAGCCGTATCTTGTGCGGCTGGTTCTTCTGGGCAAGGACGATGACGCCACGGTAAAAGCCGACGAAGTAGTATCTAAAATATATTGATGTAGATAACATTCAGCACTAAGATGTTTACGATTGAAAATAAAAATATATTAACTCTATAGATATGGAGGAATTTGAACCTTGCATGAACTTCCGTTAGATCGAAGGTGACGTAGCGGGATGTGCGGAGGTGGAGGAAGGTGAAATCAGCAGCGTGTGGAAGGGCGTGTTCTACCATGATCCATTCATGCAGGTGCACGTCGGGCTCAGGTAAACCTGAGCGCCAATTTCTATAAACTTGCCTCAAAGCAGAGTAGGTGTCCATGTACTCCTCGTTTGCCAGTAAGCAGTCCCCGATCTTGTGAAGTGGTCCGTCAGCCCTGAGAGAGGCCCAGTCCACGGAGGCGCCGCGCTTGGATGCGCCGCCCTCGAAGGCGACGGTCTCGGGGGTGACGGCCGCCGGCGCATTCTTGTTGTCCATCGCCGGCAGGGAACGCGCGTAGGGCGGTTGGTGTTTTTTCATTCGATTTGGAGAAGTTGATGGGACGTGAGAGGCGTGGTTGCGTGCGTGAGTGAGAATGAGACTGTGTGCAGAGGGAGGGACAGAGGGGCTCTGTACAGGCAACGTGACGGTTGGTCTCGGCAGTTTCTCAAAAAAGCTAGACGTTTGGTCTCAACACGCGCACCGCCTAACCGCTGCGCACCACGACACGCGTCTGTGGTACTGCACGTCTGCACCGTTACGTGTACTCAGTTCTACCGTCGAGCCTTACACTGGAAAAATATATGTACTCCGTACTCAGTTTTCCCCTCGAGTACTAATACTGGCTAGTGCAATATACTCAGTTCTACCCTCAAGTGGCTGGTCAACAGAGAGTCAACAAATGGGATTAAGTTGTCTAATTGAGTAATTTCATGCGCAAAAAAAAATCATAGTGCCTCCTACTCATGGAGTCTTGTTAAGAAGAGGAGGTCTAACACACGTGGAAAACAGAATAGCACACCACAGGTCCGAAATGATGGAAAGGGCTAGGCAATCCACTTATTATAGATCTCAACAAAAACCACATGGAACTAGTATATTAAACTTATGCAGTAGCCAACGCAACCAAAAGTCAGAAGTGCAGGCTGAGTCCCAAAGGCACAACACAATACGGAAACTTGCAAACTTATATAAAAGGGGCTATGCAACCCACTTATACACACATTAACAGCCATCCTCGTGTGTGACAAGAGAAATTCAACACTGGATTCAGAGGTAGGCACATGAAGCTTTACAAGGGCCAATGGGGCACCAACAAATTAAGGATGAATTGAACCACACCATCAACAATTCAAACTCGAGACCTTGGCTCTAATACCATTTAAGTTCAAACGGATTGAAAAGGCTAGGCAACCAATTTATAAAACATCCACAGAGTTGATCCCAGCCGCAGATAAATGCATCCACCAACAAAATAGGAACATTGCCTCAGTCTCAGGAAAATTTCACAATACCAAGGTACTCACATGTCAATGTCAGTGTTCATCTCCAATTATCTATGGCATTTTATTAGTCTTTGAGAGATTATAACGAACTTGATTGGCCTCCTCCAGTAGGGCATCACATTCTTCTGATCTCGATCTCAACATATCAACTTGGTTTCTTAACACATCAGCTGCAACTCGTTCTATTTGGAGTTGTTCCACCAGAACTTGTGCAGAGAAAGACTTGGACTTGGACTTGGACTTGGACTGCAAAAACCCAGCATTTCGCAGGAAAGTGTTTTTGGTGATATCTTTATTTTTAAGTACCATGGTAAATGTCTCCATACATTCTTCTAGAGTTTTTTCCATACCGTCTTTCCCGGGTTTTGCCATCTCCAATTTCATATTTGCCTGAAAAAATTTCAGTCGTGTAAAAATTAAAGTTATTACAGAGAAACATGCAGACGGTAGATTTAATGTGTATGAACTACTTTTAATCCTACAAGTTGGTATGCCTGATTACACATCAAATGCATTTTCACAAAAACGCCTAAAAGATCATATTGACATGCCCATTATTGCTCCTACAAATTGGCAAGTGTGTCGTTAAAAAATTTAAATCATAAAGAAGACTTACAATAACACTTTCTGCGAGTTCTCCTATCACATTATGTTTGTTCTTCTGGCATGCCTCGAACTGCTCTGCCAGAGTCATCTCTTTGTCTAGTTGCATGTTGTTTGCATGATCTACTTTCTGCATTTTTGTACAATCATATAGAAATCAAATAACGTTTTTAAAATGGAGGATGGAAATATAACATGCACATGGAGTTCTACACAATTTACGAGTAACATATGTAGCAGTACAGACCAGCGGGGCATTACTTTTTGCCAGAGATGCCCAACCAAGTGACGAGATCCTGTACGGCTTGGTAAACGTTGTTTCAAGCGGTTAGCCTGGTTCCTTTTAGACAACGTCTGCAAAAGGAGACTAGTGAGACACTGGCGCAAAATAAGTATTCGGAATTTAATCTGGTTTCACGGTCCTCATAAGCCATACCACATTCTTTGGATCAGACCAGTGCTTGACAAGATCTCCCCACTGCTCGTCGATCATACGAGTGCGGGAGACTTTGTTCGAACATTGGCGATGTCGGCCGATGAAGTATGTCGCCTTAAGCTTATAGCAGTCTTTGGCGCAACAATTCTTTGAATATGGAAGCGATGACAAACTTTACATCCTCATTATCCTCATCGAATTCAAACCTTAACTGCTCGCAACGGTGGAATGATTGGTGAGTTATATAGCATAGAAACAACAGTAAGCTACAAGAAATGGGACAGATCAATGTGGAATAATTTATCATTACCAGGAGAAGCATGACTTACATGTAAATTATGCACTAAACTCTTGAACTGTGAAGGGGTGTCAACGTGCTGCTTCCACAATGGGAAGGTAGGAAGTTCATTCCTAATAAAATATCCAATATGTGATACAAGATATGAAGATTCATGCGGATGAAGTGGCCTTCTGCCACCTACAATAGATGTGATGCGAAATCTTGAACCCATTCCGGAAATCTTAGCTGCAAGTTTTCTTCCTACCGTTGGCCCCCTCGTTTTTATTGATTGTGGCGAACCTACCAAGTTAATCATTACATCAAGCTATCATGGTATATAGATACATAAGGGAGCATTAAACTACAAGTCTTGAAAAAAGTATTACCTTTTTTGGCGTGGGTCTCGTCATCGGGAGAGGAGTTGTCTTTCGCAGGACTAAGGGTCGGAGGGAGATCATCACCAGTTTGCTGGTGTTGTGGCAGCACTGTTTGGACATTTGAGCCTGTATCATCTGGGACTAGCATCATGTGTCCTTGGCCATTATTACCTACCACCACTCCTGATGATGCCAATTGTTGGCTCGAATTTGCTGTGGAAACTGGTTCTGTTGGCAATTGTTGCTGAGAAACAGTATTGACAACTGGTGGTTGTGGAATGTGTGGGCAGGTACATCTTTGGGGCTACTTACATCGATTCGATGGTTTGTGGTTTTTACGAGACCTTTTACTGTTATCATTCTCGGCCTGTTCGCCACCTCGTGTCAGTCTTTTGTTAGACCTTGTAATAGGAGGAGCAGCACGAGCATCAGGCTTAACCCTTTTTTTTACGCACTGTCACCCATCCTCCGGTATCAGCCCGAGGTTCCTGTTGAGTGTTCTTCCTCCTGTTCGTTCTTGAAAAGTTCTTGCCCGAATCTGCAGATGCCTGTCACACATAAATGATATTTCAATGTACAATATTATATGATGATGATATGCAGATGGAATGGAAAAACAGTAAGGCAACATATGCCAAAACATATATGATGCGTTAACTAAGCAGGAAAAATGTAGTAATGAGATTGAACATGGCATGGGTAACATATTTGGTAGGACTGGGATACAACAAATGGAAGTTGGGACAAATAATTCGATGACAGGACAGAGAAAACTCACCTTGTTGTGTTGCAGAGGATAGTCGACCAGGGCATCTTCCTGAGTCAGCTCGCCATCACAATCAGCAGGATCAAATTCTGAATCAGAGGAATGTTCCGTATCCTTTGTGAGGGACGTGGGTGGCGTTTTTGCACTAGACCTTGTAGAAGGATGTAGTGTTAGGCCCAACGAGGCTGCAACTCGGCTATTATGCAGGATAGTTTGCCTCCGTTGCTCTTCGTACTCATTCTCGAGTGGAAGACCTAACATGCATTGGCGAGAAATGCAGATGAGATTTATCATGGAACTGTGCATGTAAGAACAAATTAATAGTAGCAGTGAGACTGCTCAAAAGGTGTAATGACAAACAAACTATGGCTCAAAAATAATTGATGTTCATATTGTCAAGCTTCATGCACTAGCCAACGCAACCGGAAGTCCGGACTGATGGAAAGGGCAAACAAATTATGTCTCAAAAATAATTTACGTTGGGCAACAGAGGGCAGCAGCAACACTTTTTAGGATAAGTATGAATGTCAAGCTTCATGCATTAGCCAACGCAACCAAAAGTCCGAACTGATGGAAAGGGCTAAGCAATCCACATATACACTCAAACACATATAAGTGTCATTTCATGCCAATGGTTAACCATATGGAATGGCGTGTGCTTATTATAATTGCCTAGGGTCTTCCAAGTTCCAACAGATCGGTCTATTGGATGAACTTGCTAGAGCATGCAATTCGAAATGGTATTAGACCTACAAGGTCCTGAGTTCAAATCCTAGCAAGTAGCAATGCAGTATTCAAAATAAATATTTCCAGCCTTCCTAAAAAATATCTAATGATACATGCCTAAGGCTCGGTCTATTGAATGAGCGGTTTTATCACTTAGCACCACAAGTTGGGGATTTTTTATCACAAAACACCAACATTTGGGGAAATTATTTCACATAACACATTATTTGTCATTAGTTGGCTTGACAAGAGCATCACCCTACAGCGTGACACCAATTTACAGTACGTGAGCATGTTTGCTACAAACAAATGAATTTTGGTGTGAAATTTTGTAGACACTCTGTGGAAATGAGAATATGAGTCACACTTGTTACATATGCTACACACAAAATGAATTACCATATGACAAATATTCATTGAAATTATAACCACACAAGAACATGAGATTTGGGTAATATATTCTGTACCAGCATAAGGTTTTGATAATGTGTACCAATACAACTACCCTGGACATAAGATTTTTTTGAACTGTCTGGACATAAGATTAAACTACTAGTGTTGACAAACAGCTTTGTATTTAGCGTTTAACAGAAAATACCACAAAATAAAGTCTAATTGTCTTTCACCTACTGTCACTCTTAAACTGACGGTGGCCTGAAGTCACTAATGGGCTATCAAACAGAGATCGATCATGTATTCTGCGAAACAATTACCCCAAATGTTGGTGTTTTGTGATACAAATTTCTAGGGTTGTGGTTCTGTGATAAAATAAAATCCCGAACTTCTGGTGTTAAGTGATAAACCTCATTGGATGAACTGGCTAGAGCATGCAATTCCACATGGCGCACAAAGAGTTGCAAATAGAAAAAATACAGGCAGTTTAATACTATCAATAAATTGCTCTGCTAGCTTGACTGCTATCATAACCTTTGTAAAACGTACTACCACCATCCCGAAGTTTTTACCAAAAATCATTATTAACATGCAAAATACAAATTTAATATCATTAAATAGATAACGAATATATTTTAAATGCGGTATCTACGAAATATTATATTTCTTGATAGATTGTTCTGAAAGTTTGGTCAAACTTTACTTGGTTTGACTTTTATAAATAAGCCTTCAGGTTTGGGGTGGAGGTAGTATACTTCAAACCCCAAAAAAGTACCGCACAGATGTGATATTTGGAAAAGAAAAGCGTAACGAAAGCGGACATAAGCTCTGCCTCTTCATCAGCAGATGTAAGGTTACGATCAGCAGAGTTCCGAGATAAAAAAAATACAGGCAGTTTAATACTATCAACAAATTGCTCTGCTAGCTTGACTGCTATCATAACCTTTGTAAAATGCATACTTCAAACCCCCAAAACATATCACACAGAAGTGATTCTCGGAAAAGAAATGCATAGCGAAAGCGGACATAACCTCGATCTTCCTCTCGATCAGCAGATGTAAGGTTGAGATCTCATATGTCTACGCGGCAAACAACTATCTACACTGATCTAATATCAGCAAGAATGCATTGCAAGAAAGCAACGAAAACTAGTGTCAGAAATCAAATGCATATAACAAAAGCGGACATGTAAAGTATTCATCAACCTTCGTCTGAGGCCAGGGCGGATTTACTCTTTGGTTGCGGGTGGTCGACTTTGGGGCCGCGTTTTTTGCCCATCTCGATCTCCGGTGAGGTGGACTACAGAGTCGGGGAAGCAGATCCGGAGCAGATATGGCGCGGTCAACGTCGGCGTCGAGGAAGCTAATCCGGCTTGCTAGACAGCAAGGGAGGTCCGCTGGTAAAACGTGGTCGGTCACTACGGTGGCCGGTGAGGAGGCAGTGATGGTGAGGAGGGGCGGTAGGCACGGCCGTCGTCGTGGGAGTGTGCCTGGTAGAAGCATGAGAAAGATGTGGTGTTCGAATTGTGCTCTACAGGGAAATATCCTCTGTTGACCGATGTTTTATAGGCCGACGGGCAAACCGCAGGTTTTGGGGTAGCTTGAAAATGGGACGCGCCAACAATTTCGGCGCGTGTTTTGCGGCAGAGACGAAAGTCGCCCATAAGAAACTTTCCTCATGGAATACCTTTTGCTTGTTAGTTGGTCGTGTGGACAACATATATAGTGGGAGATGCCCATAGCTAGCTAGGCCATTCATATCAAAATCGAGTGATTATCACTAAGTTTACAATGAATATATTTCATGACACTCGCTATTGGCCGGATAGTAGAAAATATATTTCATGAATATCCCATATTAGTTAATTTATATTATTTCAATTGCTAAAATATTTTCATATTCTTTTAGAGTTCTAAAAACACACTACACAATGACAATGGATATTACCACTACCTTCTAGGTCCCGGCCATCAGATTTAGGGCTCCTTTGATTCATAGGATTTGCATAGGAATTGTGTAGGATTTGGTTCCTATGGAAAATTTTCCTATACATGTTGTTTGATTCATAGGAATATATCCTATAGGAAAAATTCCTATGGAAATCTTGTAGTGTAATTCCTATAGAAAAAAAAACATTAGCTCATACCTCATGAAAAATTCCTTTGCTTCAATCAAACATACTTCATCTTCCTATGGGATTCAAATAGACATGCCATTTAATCCTATGACTTTCCTATTCCTATGCTTTTTCTATCCTTTGAATCAAAGGAGCCCTTAGAGAAAAGTAGCTTAGCCAGAGATTTAGACCTTTGTGCAACAAATACATGAGTTGGTGATATGTGCAAAAGAACAGGTTAACTGAGTGTTCTGTGCAACAATGACAACAATAAGTGGAGTTTCGTGCAAAGGATAAAAGGTGCAAAAGGGATCACACGGAAGGAGAAAGAGAAAGGGAGAGCAGTGCCTCACGGGGCCACTGTTATTTATGGTGAAAAGAAATGCTTCACTTTTTTCGGTGAGTGATGTTGACTGGCACACAGGGTTTCAGTTCTGTAAACCTGCAGTGCAGGCTACGCGCCCGTCTAATATTCTTTTTTTTTTCAGCGACAAATGGGAGAGAGAGAGTCTTGACGATGCGTCTTTACTTGACAAAGAAGATTGCTGGGAGTTTACCTACCTACCGCACGTGACTTGTGCTCACTGATGTGTGGGACCTACACGCATGGGAACCACACGTAAGTGACCGACCTACTTTATTCTAGGGGTGCCCGTCAAGCTAATACATAGTCTGCAACATGAAACTCTATTCGCTTATAAAATCTGAACTTTGAAATCCAATTTAATTTAAGTCTATTATTGGTCATATCAAGTATAAAATTACATTATGAAACTTGTTCAACGCTTTCTCATAAATTATTATGGTAGTTTTTTTAAAATCAAATGCTAATTGATTTGAGATAAAAACATATATTATTGCACAATAATGGGATATTAAAATATCTATTTGTAAATAAAATTAAGAAGTCAATGTTGTGGTAAGTTAGGAGGTTCAAAGGGTAAACCAAATATAACGTTTTGTTCAATCTCATAGTTAATATTACCAAGTTTGATTCTCCCTGGACATCATTGTTTGTTATAGTGTTCCCTAATTGGGCATGGTGGTGCATCTTGCCATTTCTAACACTGTTGATGACTAGACTTTTCAAGTTTTCAGTATAAAAAATCGTTTTTCATTTTCTAGATAATAAAATATGTTTATTTTGTGCATGGGGTAGATAAAATATGGGTCAAAATGGCGCATCTACATTTTTAAAATAAATTAGGCCATATTTTAATGCCAATTCCCAAATTTATGGTTTTTAGTGCTTTCTAGCTAGTTTCGCACATTTAAATGGCTGTATGCTGATTTATTGAAAGTAAATCAAATTTGAATTGTAGGTGTGTTATAACTTGGTCCTACAAGTCCCCACAAATCATTTTTAGATACATATTACTTACTATATATAGAAACCAGTGATAGTACTAAAATATTCAACCCCTTTGCAAGGATAATCATGTCGACCATTTTGACCTGGTTTAGAAATAAATAAATGAAAATGAAGAAAACCTCAGAAATGAAACCCTTTCGCACGGAGTGTGCTTGTATGTGTTAGTTGACAGGAAAATAATAAACATGTGATAGGGTAGTGAAAAACAAAATGTCTTCACACAAAGTAGACTATCGTGTATGAAGATTCCTGGTTTGCAAGGCAAATGATATAGTTATGGCCATATTTGTGGCATAGTTTGTTACAATGTGCCCAAATTGGTCATGGTGGTGCATCTTGCCTTTTCCAACAATGTTGCTGACTAGACTTTTCAACTTTTCGGTATATAAAACTCATTTTTAAATTTCTAGATGACAAAATAGGTTTATTTTGTGAATGGGGTACATAAGATATGGCTAAAAATGGCGCCTCTACATTTTTAAGATAAATAAGGCCACATATTAGTGATAATTCCCAACGCTTTACGTTTCTTAGTGCTTTCTAGCTAGTTTCACACATTTAAATGACTTTATGCTGATTTATTGAAAGTAATTCCAATTTGAAATGTAGGTGTGTTATAACTTCGTCCTATAAATCCCCAAAAATCATTTTTGGATACATATTACTTACTATATACAGAAACATGTGATAGGGTAGTAAAAAACAAAATGTCTTCACAAGACGGACTATAGTGTGTACGAAGATTCATGTGCTTCGGTTTTTAATTTTTGATTTTTTTCTGAATGTTTATGCCCATTTGAATCTTGGTCAAATCCTAGGTTTGACCAAGATTTAAGCAAGTTTAAAACACATGAAAATGAAAAGGTATGCCTGGATCCTTCTTAGTCATTCTAAAATGAAGCTTTTGGGGGGTTCTTGAAATCTCAATGTTTGAAACCCAAAACCACTTCTCTTCATGGTTGGCTTCATAAGAAAGAGTTTAGGGTTAGGGGTAGATACATGATTTGTCGGGTTTGAATATGTCTAGAACTTGTTTATCAATTTGAATGCTTACTATATATATGACTTAAGAATACTATGTGCTTTGGTTTTTCTTTTCTATTTTTTTTTGATTTTTTCTGAATTTTTATGCTCATTTGAATCTTGTTGGTCAAATCCTAGGTTTGACCAAGATTTAAACAAACTTAAAACATGAAAATGAAAACGTAAGCCTGTATCCTTCTTAGTCACTCTAAAATGAAGCTTTTGGGAGGTTTTTGAAATTTCCATGTTTGAAACCCAAAACCATTTCTCTTCATGCTTGACTTCATAAGATAAAGTTTAGGGTTAGGTGTAGATACATGATTTGGCTGGTTTGAATATGTCTAGACCTTTTTTATCAACTTCAATTCTTACTATATGACATAAGAAGACTATGTGCTTTGGTTTTTCATTTTTTTTGATTTTTTCTGAATGTTTATGCCCATTTGAATCTAAAGGTGAGAGAACACGTTAAAGGTTATTCTAACAAAGGTCATGCTTGGAATCTTACCTACGTATTATTGTACATCACAAATGTGAAATGAAAATATGTGCATCGATCTCTATAAACCATAAACCCTAACCCTAACTATATAGAAAAAGGTGAATGTTTATCGGGTTTGAGTTTTTATGCCCATTTGAGTCTTGGTCAAATCCTAGGTTTGACCAAGATTTAAGCAAGTTTAAAACACATGAAAATGAAAAGGGTAAGCCTGGATCCTTCTTAGTCATTCTAAAAATGAAGCTTTTGGGGGGTTCTTGAAATCTCAATGTTTAAACCCAAAACCACTTCTCTTCACGGTTGACTTCATAAGATAGAGTTTAGGGTTAGGAGTAGATACATGATTTGTCGGGTTTGAATATGTCTAGACCTTGTTTATCATCTTGAATGCTTACTATATATATGACGTAAGAAGACTATGTGCTTTGGTTTTTCTTTTCTTTTTTTTTGTTTTTTTCTGAATTTTTATGCTCATTTGAATCTTGTTGGTCAAATCCTAGGTTTGACCAAGATTTAAACAAACTTGAAACATGAAAATTAAAAGGTAAGCGTGGATCCTTTCCTAGTCACTCTAAAATTAAGCTTTTGGGAAGTTTTTGAAATTTCCATGTTTGAAACCCAAAACCACTTCTCTTCATGCTTGACTTTATAAGACAGAGTTAAGGGTTAGGGGTAGATACATGCTTTTTCTATTTTGAATATGTCTAGACCTTGTTTATCAACTTGAATGCTTATTTTATATGACATAAGAAGGCTATGTGCTTTGGTTTTTCATTTTTCTGTTTTATTTTTATTTTTATGCCCATTTGGATCTTGGTCAAATACTAGCTAGGTTTGACCAAGATTTAAACAATTTAAAAACATGAAAATGAAAATGCAAGCCTGGATCTTTTGTAGTCACTCTAAAATGAAGCTCGTGGGAGGTTCTTGAAATTTCCATGTTTGAAACCAATACGACTTCTCTTCATGCTAGACTTCATAAGATCGACCGAGAGTTTATGGTTAGGGGGTAGATACATGATTTGTCTGGTTTGAACACATGTCTAAACCTTGTTTATCAACTTGAATGCTTATTATCTATATGACATAAGAAGCTAGACTATGTGCTTTTGTTTTTCATTCTTCTAATTTTTTTTGAATTTTATGCCCATTTGAATCTTGGTCAAATCCTAGGTTTGACCAGGATTTAAACAAGTTTAAAATATGAAAACGAAAAGGTAAGCCTGGATCCTTCTTAGTCACTCTAAAATGAAGCAGCTTTTGGGATGTTCTTGAAATTTTCGTGTTTGAAACCCAAAACCACTTCTCTTCATGCTTGACTTCATAAGACAGAGTTTAGTGTTAGGGGTAGATACATGATTTGTCTAGTTTGAATATGTCTAGACCTTGTTTATCAACTTGAATTCTTACTTTATGACATAAGAAGGCTATGTGCTTTGGTTTTTCATTTTTCTGATTTTTTTGAATTTTATGCCCATTGGAATCTTGGTCAAATACTAGCTAGGTTTGACCAAGATTTAAACAAGTTTAAAACATGAAAATGAAAAGGTAAGCCTCGGTCCTTCTTAGTCACTCTAAAATGAAGCTTTTGGGAGGTTTTTGAAAATTCCATGTTTGAAACCCAAAACCACTTCTCTTCATGCCTTACTTCATAAGACATAGTTTAGGGTCGTTAGGGAGTAGATACATGATTTGCCTGGTTTGAATATGTCTAGACCTTGTTTATCATCTTGAATGCTTACTATATGACATAAGAAGACTATGTGCATTGGTTTTTCATTTTTTTCATTTTTTTTATTTTCCTGCCCATTTGAATCTTGGTGAAATCCTAGGTTTGAGCAAGATTTAAACAAGTTTAACACGTGTAAATGAATAACTAAGCATGGATCCTTCTTAGCCACTCCAAAATGTACCAATTGATAGATGTGTTAACTTTGCTTCATGGAAAAATTAATGTCATGTAAATGAGTTAACTTGGATTTCCTACCCTTTAATCCATAGGTAACTTTGTTCTAATGCACTATAATAATCAACTGAGTTTTTACACAACAGGTATGTCACTTACGTGTGGTGCCCATGCGTGAGGTCCCACACTTCAGTGAGCACAAGTCACGTGCAGTAGGTACGCAAACTCCCAGCCATCTTCTTTGTCAAGAGAAGACGCATCAGGATGCGTATTGGAAGTCTATGGGTCCTTCAGGATCCTTCGGTTGTCCCTCTCACAAAAAAAAACTCTCTCATTCTCGGCCTCGCTCGACTCGCTCGCTCGCACCTCCTGCTCACTGACAAAACCTGCACAACAGTCAACATCATCACCCGAAAAAGGGGAGACACCATAATGCACTCCCTTCTTCACTCCTTCCGAGTGATCCCTCTTCCTTCGAGTTTCACTCGACGGGCAAACACACATGTGCTGCATAGTAATAATAAAAAAGTAGAAAAATCGACCTACGAATCTATGATTAAATAGGTTAATCTAGGGTTTTGCCCACTACTACAGATCAAGTTCAAAAATATCCAACTACTGGTTCGATTTTGGGCTACTAATGTGCGTTGGTTTTTTATTTTTTATTTTTTTCTGAATGTTTATGCCCATTTGAATCTTGGTCAAATCCTATGTTTGACTAAGATTTAAACACGCATAAACATGAAAATGAAAAGGTAAGCTTGGATCCTTTTTAGTCACTCTAAAATTAAGCTTTTGGGATTTTTTTGAAATTTCCATGTTTGAAACCCAAAACCACTTATCTGCATGCCTGACTTCATATGACAGAGTTAAGGGTTAGGGGGTAGATACATGCTTTTTCTATTTTGAATATGTCTACACCTTGTTCATCAAATTGAAGGCTTACTATATATATATATATGACATAAGAAGGCTATGTGCTTTAGTTTTTCATTTTTTTATGTTTTTTGAATTTTTATGCCCATTTGAATCTTGGTCAAATCCTAGGTTTGACCAAGATTTAAACAAGATTAAAACATGAAAATGAAAAGGTAAGCCTGAATCCTTCTTAATTAGTCACTCTAAAATGAAGCTTTGGGGGGGGGGTCTAGAAATTTCCATGTTTGAAACCCAAAACCATTTCTCTTCATGCTTGACTTCATAAGACAAATCTAGTTTAGGGTTAGGGGGTAGATACATGATTTGTCGGGTTTGAATATGTCTAGACATGCTTGTTTATCAACTTGAATGCTTACTATATGACATAAGAAGACTATATGCACGTTCGTTTCTTATTTTTAAATTTTTTCTGAATGTTTATGCCCATTTGAATCTTGGTCAATCCTATGTTTGACCAAGATTTAAACAAATTAATTTAAAACATGAAAATGAAAAGGTAAGCATTAAACCTTCTTAGTCACTCTAAGATGAAGTTTTTGGGAGGTTATTGAAATTTCCATGTTTGAAACCCAAAACCACTTCTCTTCATGTTTGACTTCATAAGACAGATCGAGTTTAGGGTTAGGCACATGGTAGATCCATGATTTTTCTTGTTTTAATATGTCTAGACCATATTTATCAACTTGAATGCTCATTATATGACATAAAAAGGCTATGTGCTTTGGTTTTACATTTTCTGTTTTTTTGAATTTTTATGCCCATTGAATTGGTTAAATCCTAGGTTTGACCAAGATTTAAACAAGTTTAAAACATGAAAATGAAAAGGTAAGTCTGGGTCCTTCTTATTCATTCAAAAGTGAAGCTTTTGGGGGGTTCTTGAAATCTCAATGTTTGAAACCCAAAACCACTTCTTTTCATGGTTGACTTCATAAGACAGAGTTTAGGGTTAGGGGGTAGATCGATACATGATTTGTCGGGTTTGAATATGTCTAGACATGCTTGTTTATCAACTTGAATGCTTACTATTTGACATAAGAAGACTATATGTGCGTTGTATTTTCATTTTTTTGTTTTTTTCTGAATTAATGTTTATGCCCATTTGAATCTTGTTAAATCCTAGGTTTGACCAAGATTTAAACAAGTTTAAAACATAAAATGAAAAGGTAAGCCTGGATCCTTCTTAGTCATTCTAAAATGAAGCTTTTGGGGGGTTCTTCAAATCTCAATGTTTGAAACCCAAAACCACTTCTCTTCATATGGTTGACTTCATAAGCTAGACAGAGTTTAGGGTGTTAGGGGTGTAGATACATGATTTGTCGGGTTAATTTGAATATGTCTAGACATGCATGCTTATTTATCAACTTGAATGCTTACTATATGACATAAGAAGACTATATGTGTGTTGGTCAAATCCTATGTTTGACCAAGATTTAAACAAGCATAAATCCTGAAAATGAAAAGGTAATTAAGCTTGGATCCTTCTTATTCACTCTAAAATTAAGCTTTTGGTGGGAAGTTTTTCATATTTCCATGTTTGAAACCCAAAACCACTTCTCTTCATGCTTGACTTCATAAGACATAGTTAAGGGCTAGGGGTAGATACATGCTTTTTCTGTTTTGAATATGTCTAGACCTTGTTCATATCGATCAACTTGAATGCTTACTATATATATATGACATAAGAAGGCTATGTGCTTTGGTTTTCATTTTTTGATTTTTTCTGAATGTTTATGCCCCATTTGAATCTTGGTCAAGTCCTAGGTTTGACCAAGATTTTAGCAAGTTTAAAACACGTGAAAATGAAAAGGCAAGCCTAGATCCTTCTTAGTCATTCTAAAATGAAGCATTTGGGGGGTCTAGAAATTTCCATGTTTGAAACCCAAAACCATTTCTCTTCATGCTTGACTTCATAAGACAAATCTAGTTTAGGGTTAGGGGGTAGATACATGATTTGTCGGGTTTGAATATGTCTAGACATGCTTGTTTATCAACTTGAATGCTTACTATATGACATAAGAAGACTATATGTGCGTTCGTTTCTTATTTTTAAATTTTTTCTGAATGTTTATGCCCATTTGAATCTTGGTCAATCCTATGTTTGACCAAGATTTAAACAAGTTAATTTAAAACATGAAAATGAAAAGGTAAGCATTGAACCTTCTTAGTCACTCTAAGATGAAGTTTTTGGGAGGTTATTGAAATTTCCATGTTTGAAACCCAAAACCACTTCTCTTCATGTTTGACTTCATAAGACAGATCGAGTTTAGGGTTAGGGACATGGTAGATACATGATTTTTCTTGTTTTAATATGTCTAGACCATGTTTATCAACTTGAATGCTCATTATATGACATAAAAAGGCTATGTGCTTTGGTTTTACATTTTCTGTTTTTTTGAATTTTTATGCCCATTGAATCTTGGTTAAATCCTAGGTTTGACCAAGATTTAAATAAGTTTAAAACATGAAAATGAAAAGGTAAGTCTGGATCCTTCTTAGTCATTCAAAAGTGAAGCTTTTGGGGGGTTCTTGAAATCTCAATGTTTGAAACCCAAAACCACTTCTCTTCATGGTTGGCTTCATAAGACAGAGTTTAGGGTTAGGGGGTAGATCGTTACATGATTTGTCGGGTTTGAATATGTCTAGACATGCTTGTTTATCAACTTGAATGCTTACTATTTGACATAAGAAGACTATATGTGCGTTGTATTTTCATTTTTTTGTTTTTTTCTGAATTAATGTTTATGCCCATTTGAATCTTGTCAAATCGTAGGTTTGACCAAGATTTAAACAAGTTTAAAACATAAAATGAAAAGGTAAGCCTGGATCCTTCTTAGTCATTCTAAAATGAAGCTTTTGGGGGGTTCTTGAAATCTCAATGTTTGAAACCCAAAACCACTTCTCTTCATGGTTGACTTCATAAGACAGAGTTTAGGGTGTTAGGGGTAGATACATGATTTGTCGGGTTAATTTGAATATGTCTAGACATGCATGCTTATTTATCAACTTGAATGCTTACTATATGACATAAGAAGACTATATGTGTGTTGGTCAAATCCAATGTTTGACCAACATTTAAACAAGCATAAATCCTGAAAATGAAAAGGTAATTAAGCTTGGATCCTTCTTATTCACTCTAAAATTAAGCTTTTGGCGGGAAGTTTTTGAAATTTCCATGTTTGAAACCCAAAACCACTTCTCTTCATGCTTGACTTCATAAGACATAGTTAAGGGCTAGGGGTAGATACATGCTTTTTCTGTTTTGAATATGTCTAGACCTTGTTCATATCGATCAACTTGAATGCTTACTATATATATATGACATAAGAAGGCTATGTGCTTTGGTTTTCATTTTTTGATTTTTTCTAAATGTTTATGCCCATCTGAATCTTGGTCAAGTCCTAGGTTTGACCAAGATTTTAGCAAGTTTAAAACACATGAAAATGAAAAGGCAAGCCTGGATCCTTCTTAGTCATTCTAAAATGAAGCTTTTGGGGGGTTCGATCTTGAAATCTCAATATAATGTTTGTAACCCAAAACCACTTCTCTTCATGCTTGACTTCATAAGACAGAGTTAAGGGTTAGGGGTAGATCGATACATGCTTTTTTCTGTTTTGAATATGTCTAGACCTTGTTGATCAACTTGAATGCTTACTATATATGACATAAGAAGGCTATGTGCTTTGGTTTTCAATTTTTTTTTAATTTTATGCCCATTTGAATCTTGGTTGAATACTAGCTAGGTTTGGCCAAGATTTAAACAATTTTAAAACATGAAAATCAAAAGGCAAGCATGGATCTTTTTTAGTCACTCTAAAATGAAGCTTTTGGGAGGTTTTTGAAATTTCCATGTTTGAAACCCAAAACCATTTCTCTTCATGCTTGACTTCATAAGATAAAGTTTAGGGTTAGGTGTAGATACATGATTTGACTGGTTTGAATATGTCTAGACCTTGTTTATCAACTTCAATTCTTACTATATGACATAAGAAGACTATGTGCTTTGGTTTTTCATTTTTTTGATTTTTTCTGAATGTTTATGCCCATTTGAATCTAAAGGTGAGAGAACACGCTAAAGGTTATTCTAACAAAGGGCATGCTTGGAATCTTACATATGTATTATTGTACATCACAAATGTGAAATGAAAATATGTGCATCTCTATAAACCATAAACCCTAACCCTAACTATATAGAAAAAGATGAACAATCCATGCTTTTCGATTGCCTTTTTTGATCCACTGATGACCCACAAGTATAGGGGATCGCAACAGTCTTCGAGGGAAGTAAAACCCAATTTATTGATTCGACACAAGGGGAGACAAAGAACACTTGGAAGCCTTAACAGCGGAGTTGTCAATTCAGCTGCACCTGGAAACAGACTTGCTCGCAAGAGTTTATCAGTAGTAACAGTTTTATAGTAGTAGCAGTAGTGAAATAACAGCAGCAGAGTAACACAGACAGCAGTAGTGATTATAGTAAACAGCAGGATTAAAATACTGTAGGCACGGGGACGGATGAACGGGCGTTGCATGGATGAGAGAAACTCATGTAACAATCATAGCAGGGCATTTGCAGATAATAATAAAACGGTGTCCAAGTACAAAGCAATCAATAGGCATGTGTTCCATATATAGTCGTGCGTGCTCGCAATGAGAAACTTGCACAACATCTTTTGTCCTACCAGCCGGTGCAGCCTGGCCTCAAGGGAAACTACTGGATATTAAGGTACTCCTTTTAATAGAGTACCGGAGCAAAGCATTAACACTCCGTGAACACATGTGATCCTCACATCGCTACCATTCCCTCCGGTTGTCCCGATTTCTGTCACTTCGGGGCCATCGCTTCCGGACAGTGACATGTGTATACAACTTGCAGGTAAGATCAATAAACAATGAATATCATGATGAAACAATAACATGTTCAGATCTGAGATCATGGCACTCGGGCCCTAGTGACAAGCATTAAGCATAACAAGTTGCAACAATATCATCAAAGTACTAATTACGGACACTAGGCACTATGCCCTAACAATCTTATGCTATTACATGACCAATCTCATCCAATCCCTACCATCCCCTTCGGCCTACAGCGGAGGAATTACTCACACATGGATGGGGGAAACATGGCTGGTTGATGTAGAGGCGTTGGCGGTGATGGCGGCGATGATCTCCTCCAATTCCCCGTCCCGGCGGAGTCCCAGAACGGAGACTTCTGGCTCCCGCGACGGAGTTTCGCGATGTGGCGGCGTTCTGGAGGGTTTCTGGCGACTTCGACTTCTCCCCGTGCGTTTTTAGGTCGAGGCCGATAAATAGTCCGAAGGAGGGCATCGGAGGCCAGCCGAGGGGGCCACACCACATGGCCGCGTGGGCCCCCCCTGGGCCGCGCCGCCCTATGGTGTGGGGCCCTCGGGCCTCCACCTGACTTGTCCTTCTGGCTCCGTCAGTTTCCTGGGAAAATAGGGCCTTCTGCATAAATTCCGAGGATTTTCCCGAAAGTTGGATTTCTGCACAAAAACGAGACACCAGAACAGTTCTGCTGAAAACAGCGTTAGTCCGTGTTAGTTGTATCCAAAATACACAAATTAGAGGCAAAACAATAGCAAAAGTGTTCGGGAAAGTAGATACGTTTTGGACGTATCAACTCCCCCCAAGCTTAGCTTATTGCTTGTCCTCAAGCAATTCAGTTAACAACTGAGCGATAAAAGAACTTTCACGAACACATTTGCTCATATGATGTATATATTCTCATGCTATGGCTAATACTTAAGCAGTTCATAATGAGATACATGCAAATAAGATCATCTAACAGCTATGTCAATCATGGAGAGGTACCAACAATTAATAATAAGCATCATGAATCATGTATATAAGCAGGATTGCAATGTTCATAAGAGAGTGTGATAAAGTGGTATCTCGCTTGCCTGTATTTGATTGGCAAAACATAAATGCCCGGGCACCTCTGGAGTTCATAGAAAGACGAGAAGTAGTGATTGTCAAAGATAAAAGCATCAAAGTTATACCACAATCAATCATATTTTGAGACAAGAATATTATACTAAGAATGACAGTTGTGCTCTCAAGATAGTGCTCAAAGAAATAATGGAGACACAACATAGAAGTAAAAGATTGACCCTTCGCAGAGGGAAGCAGGGATTAACATGCGCTAGAGCTTTTCATTTTTGAAATCAGGAGTAAAATTATTTTGAGAGGTGTTTGTTGTTGTCAACGAATGGTAATGGGTACACCAACTACCTTGCCAACTGGACTTTCAAGAGCGGCTCCCATGAATTATTGCATATTTATTTGGCACTCCTTCCAACCTTTCTTACACAAACCATGGCTAACCGAATCCTCGGGTGCCTGCCAACAATCTCATACCATGAAGGAGTGCCCTTTTTTATTTTAATTTCATTATGATGATGACACTCCCCCCAACCTTTGCTTACACAAGCCATGGCTAACCGAATCCTTCGGGTGCCGTCCAACAATCACAAACCATGGAGGAGTGTCTATTAAGTTAATTAATTCGGGACTGGGAATCCCATTGCCAGCTCTTTTTGCAAAATTATTGGATAAGCGGATGTGCCACTAGTCCATATGAGAGTCCATCAAAAGTAAATGACAAGGTTGAAAGTTAAACACCACATACTTCCTCATGAGCTATGAAACATAAACACAAATTGAGAAGCATTTTGAAGGTTTTAAAGGTAGCGCATGAGAATTTACTTGGAATGGTTTGAAATGCCATGCATAGGTATTTATGGTGGACACTTTGGAATAACTTGGTTTTCATGTGTTTGGAAGCACGAGCAGCGTTCCCTGGGCCAGTACAAGTGAAGGCTAGCAATAGACTAGGGAGCGACAAATCAAGAGAGCAGTAACTGTCATAATCATGCTTGCGGCAAAATAAATTAACGGAGGCATAAAAGTGATACAAGAACTCTGAAGCAATATAGATCATCGAGGCTTAATTGACTTTTTGTTCAGTCATATGCATGCGTGAGCATGTGCCAAGTCGATATAAATGAATTATTCAGAGGAGGATACCACAATGCCATACCTACTTATGAATAAAACAATGCAAGCAAACATCCATGACATGCTACTCATATTAATAAATTGGAGCTAAACATGAGAGATCATGAACTACTAGACTTTCTCAAATAACATATACCTCACATGAACCAACTAAGCATGCTCACATGGATGAGTATATGTACAAAAATGAAAACAAATAGAGTTCATACCAGCCTCTCACCACAATCAGATTATCGTAGATCGTCATTATTGCCTTTTCACTTGTGTAGCTTGGATAATATGAAATGAAAACCACGCTCCAGCCACCGAAGACCATTGAACTCAAGATGAACTTTACAAAACCAAAGAAGAACAGCAAATATTTTTGGTGTTTTCGAATTTAAGAACAAGAACAGGAGGAAACAAACAAACAAAGCAAAATCTTTTTGGGTTTTCTTATAGCAAACTAGCAATAGCAAATAAAGCGAAACAAATGCAAGAAAACAAATCAAACAAATGGTAAAGAGAAACAACAGAAATATTTTTGGTCTTTTTGTGTTTTGGGAAGGAAACAAAGCGGAAACAAGAAATAGCAAACTAAAAGAAACACAGAAAAGCGAGATGGCAGAAATCTGCCAAAACCTGACAGCAGTACAGAAATCGATTTTTAAAAAAATCTTACATTGCTCAGCTCGAAAAGTGTTCAACTAATGAAAGTTATATAACAACCTGGGGAACCTGCACAAAAATTGGCAGCTCAAAATAACGTTCTGGCTGTGCGCACGAATTTTTCTAGTAACAGTCCAGAATCTGTTTTCAGGCAGCACTTCCCCAAATATCATCTCCCTCTCATTAGAAAACCACTCAAAGAGACTAAACAAGTATGTACAAGTATCCAGCAATCATAATATGCAAAGAATGAGTGATGCCGGTATACCTCCCCCCAAGCTTAGGCTTTTGGCCTAAGTGGAGTTCAACCCCAACGAGGATCGCTGTACCTCGCCGGTGGATAATTCATGGCGTAGTCATAGTAAAGTTCCTGTGCACAAGAAAAGCGTGGAGGCTCCACATGTCCAACATGTTGATGCGAGAAACTTGCTGCATCGGATGATGAGTCGAGGTGCTCCTCGACCTCCGAGTCGTCTCTTGCATGATGGCCTCCTCCCTCTATGTGTGCATCCAGTGCACCTTCTGTGACCGACCAATCTCCCCTGGAATCAAGGTTAGACAGAACAGGCGCAGGCAATCTTACTAGTTTCTCGGTTTTCTTAGTTATTCTCCAGACTTTCTTATAAAATGTCATCTTGTAAAACAGGTTACCCAAGTTGGAGGAATCAGAAACAAATTCATGTTTAATCATAGAGGCTATGTCAAGTTTTTCTATGGGGAATGGAATATCAAAATGATGAGGTTCTACATTATGAAAAGCTAGTAAACGAGAGGCGATGAGACCTCCACAAATTCCACCTTTCTCACGGTTAGTAGCAAGTCTATAAGCTATCAATGCCCCCAAATTATAAGTCCTACTACCTTGCAGTGCCGCAGCTAGAAAAGCTAAATCCGGGATAGAAAGTTTACCTCCAATCTTTTTAGCAAGAACGCATTTAGTAATAAAATAGGCAAAGTAGCGGATAGCCGGGAGCTGAATGCTAGTGATTTTACCACTATCCTCTGAGAAACTCCTTCCATAGCAAATCATCTTGAAGAGGTTTAATAGTTCTTGCGGCGATCCCCTTATCTTCTCGCATGATCCCCATTGCGGTACTCTAATTGCTGCACAAAAATCACTGAATGGCAAGTTGACAGCTTTATTGTAAATTTTATACTGGACCGTGGGGTTAGATCGCGACCAATTGAACTTAAAGTCCTGCACAAAAGACATAGTTAATTTTGCATATTGTCTTGGCTCTCCCTCAACAAAATTACTCAGCCCTGCACGAGAAATTAGACTTTGAACATCTTCAAATATTCCCGCGCTTCTCATGAAATCTGAGCATGGGTAGTAGGAGGGGTATACTCCCTCTTCACGATTCACTCTCATAACTTGTTGGACTTCCAATTCTTGTTGGTTCAATTGATATCTATTCCACTCCATTTTCTGAAATTTTCAACAAACAATATAAAAATTTGATTTGGTGACATATAATTGAGGGAAACTACCATAGGAACTTGCTAGAGTACTAATCATGCATCAAAACTAGTTTATACAACTTAGAACAAGCATGCAAGCTCACTAAACATGTTACCTACAGCAGCAAAATATTCAAGATATACTCAACCAAACAAAATTCTACTTGGATCATTGGAGGAGTCACATACCAAGGAGCAAATATGCCAAATTTCAGCAAGAAATCTGGGCTGAGCAAAGAGATCGAGAAATCTGGAGTTCTTGAGCAAAAACGCGAGTGAGAGGAACCTGGTGCGAGTTTTTTCGGGAGAGAGAAGATGCTGGGAGAAAGAGATGAGATAGTGGGGCAAGGAGGGGCCCACACCACAGGGTGGCGCCCCCCTCCTTGGCCGCGCCGGCCTGTGGTGTGGCACCCTGTGGTGCCCCACAGGTCATCCTCTGGTGCTCCCAGGTGCCTCGTCGAAAAATAGGACCAACGGTATAATTTTTGTGAATTTTTCAAAACTTTGAAAAATGCACATTTCTGGGTATTTAGTTTATTATTACTGGCCAGGAAATTTTTTGAAATCTCCAATTAACTAAGGAACTTTGCAAATTAAAAGTACTACAGCAACTAGAGCAAGTGGAGGAAGAAAGAGATGTTGTTTACCTCCTCTATGCATATAAAAAGTATTCGTTAACAAGGTTGATCAAGTCTTGCCACCAAATAAATTTTACATAGCATAAGAAGAAATAAACCTCAAATCAATCATGTTACCTTGAATTGTATTGATATGGATCCAATCACGAGAGTTTGATATTCTTCCTTAGGCTCATATATAGGACAATCAATTGTTCCCACTTTGATAGTTCTCACATTAGAAATAGTATTAACTCCACACGCTTTCTCAATCCTCTTGGGAAAATAAACGGTATGCTCCCTATCATCAACATTGAAAGTAACCTTTCCTTTATTGCAATCAATAACAGCCCCTGCGGTGTTAAGAAAAGGTCTCCCAAGAATAATAGACATATTATCATCTTCAGGCATTTCCAACACAACAAAATCAGTTAATATCAAACAGTTAGTAGTAACTTGAACAGGAACATCCTCACATATACCAACAGGAATAGCAGTAGATTTATCAGCCATTTGCAAAGATATATCAGTAGGTATCAACTTATCCAAATAAAGTCTCTTATAAAGAGAAAAAGGCATAACACTAACGCCGGCTCCCAAGTCACATAGAGCAGTTTTAACATAATTATTCTTAATAGAACAAGGAATAGTAGGTATACCTGGGTTGCCCAACTTCTTTGGCACTTTGCCATTGAAAGAGTAATTAGCAAGCATAGTGGAAATTTCCTCATTGGGGATTTTCCTTTTGTTAGTAACAATATCTTTCATATACTTTGAATAAGGAGGCAATTTAATAGCATCAGTCAAAGGGATTTGCAAGAATAAAGGTTTCATCCAATCGCAAAATTTATTATAGTGTTCTTCTTCCTTTGATTTTAGTTTCTTAGCAGGAAAAGGCATTTGCTTTTGAACCCAAGGTTCTCTTTCATTACCATGTTTCTCAGCAATAAAATCTTCTTTAGTGTACTTTTTATTTTTAGCATGCTTTTCAGGTTCTTCTTCAACCTCTTCTTTATCAGGAGCATCATTCTTATCATTATCTTTATCATGTTCATTACCACTTTCAGTTTCAGCATCAGAAATAGAAATACTATTAGGATCATTAGCAGGTTCAGCGGATTCTACAACATTTTTATGCTTCTTCTTCTTTTTTCTTCTTAGAATGAGCACTAGGTTCAATGTGTTGAGAATCTTGTTCAATTCTTTTGGGATGCCCTTCAGGATATAGAGGATCCTGGGTAGAGACACCACCTCTAGTTGTTAGTTCATAAGCATGTTTCTCTTTAGAATTATTTCCTAACAAGTCATTTTGCACTTTAGTGAGTTGATCAATTTGAGTTTGAACCATATGAAAATGTTTAACAAGCATCTTAACATCATTGGAGGTTCTCTCTACAATATCATGCAATTCACTAATAGCTCGAGAATTTTCCATTAAATGATTCTCTACTCTCATATTAAAATTTTCTTGCTTAACAATATAATTATCAAACTCATCTAAGCATTGTGCAGGAGGTTTCGAATACGGAATATCTTCCCTAGTAAAGCGTTGAAGGGAGTTTACCTCAATCATGGATGAAGGGGGAATTATCTCACATATATCTTCTATGGGAGGAAGATTCTTCACATCTTCAGATTTAATACCTTTCTCCTTGAGAGACTTCTTGGCTTCCCTCATATCTTCATCATTTAATTTAATCAAACCCCTCTTCTTTAATATTGGCATTGGAGTTGGTTCAGGCGTAGTCCAATCATCATGATTCCGGCCTATTTTAGCCAATAATTCTTCAAATAATCTCCTGGAGTTCTTTTCTGAAAACACAACCAGCACAACTATCCAGGTATGCCCTAGACTCAATGGTTAGTCCACTATAAAATATATCAAGTAAATCATGCTTTTCCAAATCATGGTCAGGCCGAGCTCTAATAAGAGAGCAAAATCTCGCCCAAGCCTCAGGCAATTTCTCTCCATCTTCCTGGTTAAAATTATAAATTCTCTGCAAAGCAATATGTTGAGCACTAGCAGGAAAGTATTTACGGAAGAAAACATCAAGCAATTCTTTTGGACTTTTAATAGAATTAGGTGGCAAACTATTATACCAAGTTTTAGCGTCATCCTTTAATGAGAATGGAAAGATTTTAGCAACAAAGTAAGTACGCATCTTGACATCATCAGAAAACAAGCTACTTAGAGTAGATAACTCAATCATGTGTTCAACAGCACTTTCTTTTTAGTACCACAAAAGGGTGTTTTCTCAACAATAGCTATATGAGATAGATCAAGAGAAAAATCATAATCTTTATCCTTAATGTTTATAGGAGATGTGGCAAACTTAGGATCAGGAGACAGTTTATATATAACAGCATGTTCTGCAAGCAACTTTTTAATTTTTCTTGCATCAGTAGTAGCATTGCATTTTTCAATAAAATCATCATTAAGCTCCACATAATCTTCATCAGGATCATCACTAAAATAATCAAGTTTAGGTGAATTAACAGGTGTAGTAGCATTAGGAGTTTCAGTATTTTCAATTTGTCTAGACCTAGCAATTGTAGCATCTAGAAAAGATCCCAATGAACCACTATCATCAAGCACAGCAGAAATATTATCAATATTATGAGAGTTTTCAGATTCAGCAGAAGTACCCGCATGTGAAGCATGTGGCGGTGAAACAAGTTTATCAATCACAGATGGTGAATCAAGTGTAGCGGAGGTATTCAGAATTGTACCTTTTCTTGTAGTGGATGGTAATATGGCGACCTTAGTATCGCGAGGTTTACCCATGCTGGAGAATTTGCAGTGAACAATATTAATCCAAGTGAACTTCCAAATAAAGCTATGCTCCCCGGCAACGGCGCCAGAAAATAGTCTTGATGACCCACAAGTATAGGGGATCGCAACAGTCTTCGAGGGAAGTAAAACCCAATTTATTGATTCGACACAAGGGGAGACAAAGAACACTTGGAAGCCTTAACAGCGGAGTTGTCAATTCAGCTGCACTTGGAAACAGACTTGCTCGCAAGAGTTTATCAAGTAACAGTTTTATAGCAGTAGCAAGTAGTGAAATAACAGCAGCGAGTAACACAGACAGCAGTAGTGATTATAGTAAACAGCAGGATTAAAATACTGTAGGCACGGGGACGGATGAACGGGCGTTGCATGGATGAGAGAAACTCATGTAACAATCATAGCAGGGCATTTGCAGATAATAATAAAACGGTGTCCAAGTACAAAGCAATCAATAGGCATGTGTTCCATATATAGTCGTGCGTGCTCGCAATGAGAAACTTGCACAACATCTTTTGTCCTACCAGCCGGTGGCAGCCGGGCCTCAAGGGAAACTCTTTGGATATTAAGGTACTCCTTTTAATAGAGTACCGGAGCAAAGCATTAACACTCCGTGAACACATGTGATCCTCACATCGCTACCATTCCCTCCGGTTGTCCCGATTTCTGTCACTTCGGGGCCATCGGTTCCGGACAGCGACATGTGTATACAACTTGCAGGTAAGATCAATAAACAATGAATATCATGATGAAACAATAACATGTTCAGATCTGAGATCATGGCACTCGGGCCCTAGTGACAAGCATTAAGCATAACAAGTTGCAACAATATCATCAAAGTACTAATTACGGACACTAGGCACTATGCCCTAACAATCTTATGCTATTACATGACCAATCTCATCCAATCCCTACCATCCCCTTCGGCCTACAGCGGGGGAATTACTCACACATGGATGGGGGAAACATGGCTGGTTGATGTAGAGGCGTTGGCGGTGATGGCGGCGATGATCTCCTCCAATTCCCCGTCCCGGCGGAGTGCCAGAACGGAGACTTCTGGCTCCCGCGACGGAGTTTCGCGATGTGGCGGCGTTCTGGAGGGTTTCTGGCGACTTCGACTTCTCCCCGTGCGTTTTTAGGTCGAGGCCGATAAATAGTCCGAAGGAGGGCGTCGGAGGCCGGCCGAGGGGGCCACACCACATGGCCGCGCGGGCCCCCCTGGGCCGCGCCGCCCTATGGTGTGGGGCCCTCGGGCCTCCACCTGACTTGTCCTTCTGGCTCCGTCAGTTTCCTGGGAAAATAGGGCCTTCTGCATAAATTCTGAGGATTTTCCCGAAAGTTGGATTTCTGCACAAAAACGAGACACCAGAACAGTTCTGCTGAAAACAGCGTTAGTCCGTGTTAGTTGTATCCAAAATACACAAATTAGAGGCAAAACAATAGCAAAAGTGTTCGGGAAAGTAGCTACGTTTTGGACGTATCATCCACCTTTGGCTGGATTTCAAATTGGGGGGGGGGGTAGGGGACGAGTGTGTTTCTTTGGATGCCTCTCTCGTATTTGCTAGTTTTTGGGGGTCACAAAAATTCAGGGTAGCATCATGCCCACCCCCTCCCTTCACGCGCGGAAAAAGTGTTAGGCGAGTAGTAAAATGGCATGAACAACAAGTTTCAAGTAAAATTTCGAATATAACCAGAATGTACCAATTGATAGATGAGTTAACTTGGCTTCATGGAAAAAATAATGTCATGTAAATGAGTTAACTTGGCTTTCCTACCCTTGAATCCATAGGAAACTTTGTACTAATACAGTATAATGATCACCCGAGTTATTACACCAACAGGTCTATCACTTACGTGTGGTTCCCATGCGTGAGGTCCCACACTTCAGTGAGCACAAGTCATGTGCGGTCGGTAGGCAAACTCCCATCTTCTTTGTCAAGAGAAGACGCATCAAAAATCCCCCCCCTCTCTCTCTCTATCCAGTTATCCACCTCCGCTGGCTGCTGGTTTTGGCATTGCGTTTCTACCTCAGCTCGGAGGCCATGGTGTGCACGCACTGTAGCCATGGCGATTTGGTCGCGCTAAGTGGTTCGTCCCCGGCTGCGACGAGGATCAATCTGGGCGGTGGTTGTTAAGGACCCGATCGCATTTCTTGCTTTCAGCGTGGGGTCTTCCATGTAAAAGTTAGGGATTTAGATGAAATTTCCTATTTATTCTGTGTCTTGTTGTAAACTGTGCTCTGGTGCGTATTGGAAGTCTGAGTCCTTCAGGATCCTTCGGTTGCCCCTCTCTCTCTCAAAAAAAGAAAAAACATCTCTCTCATTATCGGCCTCGCTCGCTCGCTCGCAACTCCTGCGCACTGACAAACCCTGAAAAAGGTCAGACACCATAAATAAGAGGGCCCCACTCACTTCTCTCCCTTCATCTCCTTCCGTGTGATCCCTCTTCCTCCGAGTTTCACTGGACGGGCAAACACATGTGCTGCCTAGAAATATTCGACCCCTTTGCATGGATAATCATGTCGACCATTTTTACCTGGTTTTGAAATAAATAAATGAAAATGAAGAAAACCTCAAAAATGGAACCCTTCCGCATTGAGTGCTTATAGGTGTACTAGTTGACAGGGAAAATAAGAAACCTATGATAGGGTAGTAAAAAACAAAATGTCTTCACAAAACGGACTATCGTGTATGAAGATTCATGGGTTTCAAGCCAACAAATGGCGTAGTAATGGCCATATTTGTGGCATAGTTTGTTATAATGTGCCCAAATTGGGCATGGTGGTGCATCTTGCCATTCCCAACAATGTTGCTGACTAGACTTTTCAACTTTTCGGTATATAAAAACTCATTTTTCATTTTCTACATGTCAAAATAGGTTTATTTTGTGAATGGGGTACATAAGATACGGCTCAAAATGGCGCCTCTACATTTTTAAGATAAATTAGGCCACATATTAGTGGAAATTCCCAACTCTTTATGTTTTTTAGTGCTTTCTAGCTAGTTTCACACATTTAAATGACTTTATGCTGATTTATTAAAAGTAATTCCAATTTGAAATGTAGGTGTGTGTTATAACTTCGTCCTATAAATCCCCAAAAATCATTTTTACATACATATTACTTACTATATGTCTAGACCTTGTTTATCTACACTTGAATATGCTTACTATATATATATATATATATGACGTAAGAAGACTATGTGCTTTGGTTTTTCATTTTTTTTTTCCTGATTTTTTTTGCCCATTTGAATCTTGTTCAAATCCTAGGTCTGACCAATATTTAAACAAGCTTAAAACATGAGAATGAAAAGGTAAGCTTGGATCCTTCTTAGTCACTCTAAAATTAAGCTTTTGGGAAGTTTTTGAAATTTCCATGTCTGAAACCCAAAACCACTTCTCTTCATGCTTGACTTCATAATTAAGACAGAGTTAAGCGTTAGGGGGTAGATACATGCTTTTTTCTGTTATGAATATGTCTAGACCGGCCATGCATGTTCATCAAGTTGAATGCTGCTTACTATATATGACATAAGAAGGTTATGTGCTTTGGTTTTTTTTTTTTTTTGTTTTTTTTTTGAATTTTTATGCCCATTTGAGTTTTGGTCAAATCCTAGGTTTGACCAAGATTTAAACAAGCTTAAAACATGAAAATGAAAATGTAAGCATGTATGCTTCTTAATTAGTCACTCTAAAATGATGCTTTGGGGGGGGGGGGGGGTTCTTGAAATTTCCATGTTTGAAACCCAAAACCATTTCTCTTCATGCTTGACTTCATAAGACAAAGCTAGTTTAGGGTTTTAGGGGATAGATACATGATTTGTCGGGTTTGAATATGTCTAGACATGCTTGTTTGACAACTTGAATGCTTACTATATGACATAAGGTCGAAGACTATATGTGCGTTGGTTTTTATTTTTTAATTTGTTCTAAATGGATAACCATTTGAATCTTGGTCAAATCCTATGTTTGACCAAGATTTAAACAAGCATAAACATAAAAATGAAAAGGTAAGCTTGGATCCTTCTTAGTCACTCTAAAATTAAGCTTTTGGTAAGTTTTTGAAATTTTCATGTTTGAAACCCAAAACCACGTACTTCTCTTCATGCTTGACTTCATAAGACATAATTAAGGGTGTTAGGAGGTAGATACATGCCTTTTCTGTTTTGAATATGTCTAGAGACCTTGTTCATCAACTTGAGTGCTTACTATATATATATATATGAAATAAGAAGGCTATGTGCTTTGGTTTTTCATATTTTGATTTTTTTTTTGAATTTTTATGCCCATTTGAATCTTGGTTAAATCCTAGGTTTGACCAAGATTTAAACAAGCTAGCTAGTTTAAAACATGAAAACGAAAAGGTAAGCATGGATCCTTCTTAATTAGTCATTCTGAAATGAAGCTTTTGGTAAGTTTTTGAAATTTCCATGTCTGAAACCCAAAACCATTTCTCTTCATGCTTGACTTCATAAGACCGAGTTTAGGGTTAGGGCCAGCTAGGGTAGATACATGATTTTCTAGTTTTAATATGTCTAGACCATGTTTATCAACTTGAATAATGCTCATTATATGACACTAGTAAGATTGCACGTGCAATGCACGTCTCAACTTATATGAATTTAGCCATACACAAATTAGAAATGGTAAATTTCTAACGGCTAATCATAGATCTTTCTGAGTACCCAAAAAATACACTATATAGTCACTAACTATATATCCTTAATTCTAAAGTCTAAATACACAATTCTATCATATAAGAAATGGTAGATAACTGCATATATCACGCACTTCCAAACTATTTGCTGCTAATTTCACTCCATCAAAAGCAGATCTAAGTCTATTTTTACTTTTAGCTCCAAGCACATTGAATGCATGCACTATAAAAGTAACATCCTCATATATGTTTCTAGGCAAGCTAACATTAGACTGAGCACTTGTGATAATTCCGTATGCACTGCTACAACATTGCCATTGATTAAGATATCGGACTGCAATATTTCTGACAATTAGCTAAAAATGTTTTAGAAATTATGACGATCATTCTAGCACCATTGTGAGTTTCTTCTTTATGCTCCTCCTTGCTCTACCATGAACATGACCGTAGTAGCAGGGTATTCAGCTCGATGCAGGGCCTTGAGAACAAGCAAGCACCCGCATCAGCTATAAAAATAAAAATCGCATTCATCTATCAGGAGAAGGATAGCGTAAATTTGGTCAGTAGTATTAGCATAGATTTGATCACATGTTTTACAAACTGAAATTTCGGCAAACCTGCAATCAAACATATAAGACAAAAATCGATGAAACGTCATTTTGAGATAGAAGAACAAACATATATAGCCATTTTCGTATTTGATGTCAATTTGTTGATTATAAGCAAGGATTAATAGAGTAGATTACTTAGTTGTTCTAAACCATAATCTTGTGGAGACTATCAAGATGTCTGGCATCATGGTAAATAGGAAAAGTGGAGCTCGTACAGTTCTTTATCAATATTACCCTGATATCTTCTGGCCAATGTCCACTTCTTTTAGCGAACTTGCAATGCCGCTGAACAACATCTCGAGCTTTTAGCCAATATTGAATGGAAAATAACAGACCATGCTCAATAGATTAAAATCGGACTATCTGTACACAACTTTTATCTAGGACAATTATAATGCTGACAAACAAATCAGGAAGTATAAGGATCTGCTAACAATATGGCTAAGGGCTGTATGTAAATCTGCTTCATACTCCCTCCATCCAAAAATAAGTGTCTCGACTTTTCCTATGTATTTACAACCAAGATGCGTCTAGATACATCCGCATGTAGATAAAATTAAGACACTTATTTTTAGACGAATGTAGTATATATGTTATGGGGCAATGTGTGCTGACATAGAAAACATGTTATGTGATATCACCTCAGCAAGCAAAATAAAATTAGTTCTTGCGAGAAAGAGCTAAGTAGAAATAAAGTATAGCCGCATAATATTCACAGTATCCAAACTGATTGCTCACAAAATATGATGTACTTACAAGGATTGCGTAAATGCTTAATAAATATAGCTAGCTGCAGAAAAATGACCATATGAATGATAAATATTATTTAGCCAAACACACAACAAAACAACACTTCTCGGACATGATCTTAACAATTAGAATAGTGAAGCAAAAGCTAAGAGTGGAAATTGCATAAATCATGATCTCCTTGTAGACACGAACAACTACTGAACTTGGAAATCACATGGGCATCCAATTGAACCCCTGCAAGTTAGTAGACAATAACGTAAACTGAATTAGCATAATATGTTGGATAATTAGGCACAATTTCCATGATTAATTCCAGAATATAAAACATGATGGCAGCAACTACTAACATGTGAAACTCAAACATACTAGATGCATTAATCAACATGAGTAGCAGCAGCGCAAACGGTAAAGCATCCATCGCTAAACAGATCGAGATATGTCGCACGTACCGATCTGGTGGTGGTGGCGGTGGAGGTGTAGCAGATGATGTCGCAGTAGTAACGTTGTTGATGACAACGTTGTTGACGACGGGGACGACGGGTCGAAGTAGACGGCATTGAAGACGACGGTAGGCAGCACCGCCCGACTTGGACGGAAGGCGACCCGTGATGAAGAGCTTGAGCAGTCGCGCAGAGCGCTTCCCAAAAACCTAATTCGTCCTCTCTCGTACAGGATCGCAAGGACGAGCGGTTCCGGAGACCTGCTCTCCCGTTCGCCGATGCACGTCGGCGCACGGGATGGAGTAGGCTATGATGGCGGCGCAAGCAGAGAGAGGTGGAAACCCTAACTCGTGTATTGGATGTGTTTCTGCGGTAGCCGGGCAGGAGATTATATAGGCTCGGGAAACCCTAGGCAACGTGGGCCATGCCCACGTCGCACGCACGTTTCGAGTCGGTTACAGATAGCCCACGATCCGGGAGCGACCCGAACCGACTAACTGCGACGCGTCCGTCTAGAACTCTGTTCGTTTTCCTGAGCTGCAAAAAGTAAGGAAAGTCTCGGCTCGAGGCTCAATCCACTCACCACGAGCGCGGCGCGCGTCGTGACGTGTCGTGTCGAGACGAGCGAGGAGGAGGAGGAGCGCGTGTGTAGCACTCCTATTCTCACTCACTTACTAGTGGTGGAACAACCCACCTTATAAGGTGGTCTAACTTCCTCCCAACTTTCCATGTGGGACTAAACTTCCCACCTCTTGCCACTCCCTAGTGAGCTGCCACCAACTTGGGCTCAAACTCACAAGGCTGCCACTAAGTGGGCTTTGAGATTTATAGGGAAAATCTGAAATCTAGTATGGGCCACCAAATGTGGGCCCAATATTTCAACAATCCCCCACCAGATCTCAAATCCCCATTTAGAGATTTACCAATACTCGCTGCTTGTTTATATACCAGTGTTTCAGCGAAGACTGCTAAGTTGAACTTCCGCCTAGAACCTTAAGCTACATCCATTCACACTTGAACAATGGACTAAGCCTTGAATTGCAAGTTTTGCGTGAACAGGGTTTCACTCAAAGTCATGACCAGTACATGGCTGCCAGTAGCCTACCCCGCGGGTGAAGCATATGCGTCATACTTCATGGTCTCTTCATGAGTTTACTAGAGATCACCCAAATCTCATAGATTGCGACGTTTAACAATCGGACTCATATAGGTGTGTTATTTCAAGAATGCTCTGTAGGATAGCATCTTTGCTAAAATAGCCAACATAAACACATTAAGGCTTGTTGCCAACCTGCCTTACAGCAACTGAGAGTTGTGCATCTTCACATAGAGAGGGTTACATAATACTCTCCTCAATTAAACCACTAGTTTGTTCTTCCCAGGTCCTAATTCACGGGATCTCCGATCACAAAGGTTGGGTTACCACTATGGCATAACATCAACGGGTCTCAAACCCATCTCCCTCGATGCACTTTCTATCACATTACGTGATAGTCCCTTTGTAAAGGGATCTGCCAGGTTTTTGTCTGTTTGAATATATGTAACAGTTATTACTCCGGAGTTTCGCAATTTCTGTGGACTTCAAACGTCTCTTGACGTGTCTTGATGACTTCGCGTTATCCATAGAATTGTTCACTTTGACAATTACAGTTTGATTGTCACAATTCAAAAGGATTGCCGGAACAGGTTTTTCAACCACAGGCAAGTCCATCAAGAGCTCACGCAACCATTCTGATTCAACAGTGGTTGTGTCTAAAGCAGTAAGTTCTGCTTCCATAGTTGACCTCGTCAATATGGTTTGCTTACAAGATCTCCATGACACTGCGCCACCTCCAAAGGTAAATACATACCCACTTGTGGCGTACAGATCAGCTACATCTGAGATCCAATTCGAATCACTATATCCTTCAAGCACAGCTGGGTGCCCTGAATAGTGAATCCCATAACTCATTGTACCACATAGGTAGCGCATGACCCTATCAAGTGCATGCCAATGATCGCACCGGGTTTGACATGAACCTACTCAACTTGCTAACAGCAAAAGAGATGTCGGGTCTAGTCGCGCTCGCTAAGTACATGAGTGAGCCAACGATCTGAGAATATCTCAATTGATCTATGCAATCCTCCGGTTCTTGCGTAGTGTCACACTGAGATCATAAGGTGTTGAAGAAGGCTTGCTATCAATATAGCCGAACCGGCTCAAGATCTTCTCAACATAATGGGATTGCGTTAGAGTAATCCCACTCTCGTTCTTAATCAGCTTGATGTTCAGAATCACATCAGCTTCTCCCAGATCTTTCATATCAAAGCTCTTTGACAAGAAAGACTTGATCTCGTGTATTACTTTCATGTTTGTACCAAAGATCAGAATATCATCCACATACAAACATAGTATAACACCTTCGCCCCCACCATGGCGATAGTAAACGCACTTGTCAGCCTCATTGACAACAAAGCCTACAGAAGTTAAAGTTATGTCAAACTTCTCATGCCATTGCTTAGGTGCTTGTTTTAGGCCATATAAAGATTTCAGCAACTTGCACACTTTTCTTTCTTCATCTTTTACTACAAACCCATCAGGCTGATCCATATAGATTTCCTCTTCCAACTCTCCATTAAGGAAAGCTGTCTTTACGTCCATTTGATGAACGATAAGACCATAGGAGGCAGCCATGGATAGTAGTACTCGAATGGTAGTAAGTCTAGTGACAGGTGAATAGGTGTCGAAGTAATCTTCGCCTTCTCTCTGTGTGTAGCCTTTCGCTACAAGCCGCGCCTTGTACTTTTCAATAGTACCATCAGGTCTTAGCTTCTTTTTGAACACCCATTTGCAGCCTACAGGCTTGCATCCATGGGGTCGTTCTGACAACTCCCAAGTTCCATTAGAAAGAATCGAGTCCATCTCATTATGGACAGCTTCTTTCCAGTCATCTGCATCTGGAGATGCATATGCCTCTGCAATGGACGTGGGAGTATCATCCACAAGGTACACAATGAAATCATCACCAAAGGATTTTTCAATCCTTCGTCTCTTGCTCCGTTTAGGAGCTTCATTGTCATCCTTCTCAGTAACATTCTCATGTGATTGTTCAAAATACTCATTAGATGTACTGAACTCAGGAATTATCTCAGTAGAAATTCTAGCAATGCTATGCATATCTTTCATAGGAAACATATTCTCAAAAAATGTTGCATCACGAGATTCCATAATAGTATCAACATGCATATCAGGTACCTCGGATTGAACTACTAAAAATCTATATCCTACACTCCGCGGAGCATAACCTAGAAAGATACAATCCACTGTCTTTGGTCCAAGTTTGCGCTTCTTAGTAATTGGAATATTGACTTTCGCCAAACATCCCCATGTGCGCAAATACGAAAGTGATGGTTTTCTCCCAGCCCACTCCTCGTAAGGGGTTTTATCTTTATTCTTGTTAGGAACTCTATTCAGGACATGACATGAAGTCAACAAAGCCTCCCCCCACCATGCCTTTGATAAACCAGCAGTGGCTAACATGGAATTCACCAAGTCAGTCAGCGTGCGGTTTTTCCTCTCGGCAACCCCGTTTGATTGGGGTGAATAGGGAGGCGTCCTCTCATGAATAATGCCATGTTCCTCACAGAATTCATCAAAGATTTTAGGAAAATATTCACCACCACGATCCGACCTAAGACGTTTGATCTTTCTCTCTAGTTGATTTTCAACTTCGGCCTTATAAATTTTAAAGTAGTCTAAAGCTTCATCTTTAGTTCGCAACAAATAAACATAGCAAAATCTAGTCGCATCATCAATCAATGTCATGAAATATCTCTTTCCACCTTTTGTCAACACACCATTCATCTCGCATAGATCAGAATGTATGAGTTCTAGAGGTGCCAAGTTTCTCTCCTCGGCCGCCTTGTGAGGCTTCCGAGGTTGCTTTGATTGCACACAACTATGGCACTTAGAACCTTTGGCAATGGTGAAATTCGGAATTAAACTTAAACTGGATAGCCGAGACATTAAACCAAAATTAATGTGACATAAACGAGAATGCCAAACACTGGTATCATCACTAACATTGCCACAAATATGGTTCACAGACTTATTACTGAAATCAGAAAGCGAAAAGCGGAACAAGCCTCCGCACTCATAGCCTTTACCAATAAATTGTCCAAACTTGGAAACAACTACTTTATTCGACTCTAACACAACCTTAAACCCATCTCTGCATAGAAGGGAGCCGCTAACGAGATTCTTGTTCATAGTAGGGACATGCTGCACGTTCCTCAGCTGCACGATCTTCCCCGAAGTGAACTTCAGATCTACCGTGCCAACACCACGAACAGAAGCATGTGACCCATTCCCCATCAAGACGGAAGAATCCCGGGCGACCTGGTAAGAAGTGAACATGGATATGTCAGCACACACATGAACATTAGCACCTGTATCAATCCACCAACATGGAGATTGAAATACCGAAAGAACAGTAAAGAGATTACCGTACCCATCAGCATTGCTAGCGGTCACCGTGTTGACTTGCTTCCCCTTTTTCTTGCGGTCTGCCCTCTCTGGACAATCCTTAGAAAAGTGGCCAGCCTCTCCACAGGTAAAGCAGCTCAGATCTGCTTTGTTTATCATCTTCTTCTTCTTGAAGGTTGTAGTCTTCATAGGCTTATTGAAGGAGGGCTTGTTATTCCCTTTGTTCTTGCTGTAGGGTTTCTTCTGCACCATGTTGGCGCTAGACTGACCCTCTCCTTTCTCAGTATTATCCTTAGCCCGAGCTTTCTCCTCAACATCAAGAGACGCTATCAGATTTTCAACTGATATCTCCTGTCTCTTGTGTTTGAGAGTTGTGGCAAAGTTCCTCCATGAAGGGGGCAACTTAGCGATGATACATCCAGCCACAAACTTGTCAGGTAAGGCACACTTAAGGAGTTCAAGCTCTTTCGCAATGCACTGTATCTCATGAGCTTGTTCGACTACAGAACGGTTGTTTACCATCCTGATGTCATGGAAGCTCTCCATGATGTACAGTTCACTGCCTGCATCGGTTGCACCGAATTTAGCATTCAGTGCATCCCAAAGCTCTTTACCATCTGTTATGTGCATGTACACATCACACAGACGATCAGCAAGAATACTCAGAACGCATCCGACGAAGAGAGTATTGTTTTCCTTGAACTTGTTCTGATCTTGGTCAGATATAGTTCCTTCAGGTAAACCATCTGTAACATCGAATATTTTCATATGAGTAAGCCAGAGCATGGCCTTAACTTGCCATCTCTTAAAGTGCACACCGGTGAACTTATCCAGCCTCAGTGCATCAGCAAAACCAGCCATTGTTAACTCAGGAAATTGCCTATAATTAGGTTTTTGGATTGTTGGACAATTAGGCACAATTTCCATGATTAATTCCAGAATATAAAACATGATGGCAGCAACTACTAACATGTGAAACTCAAACATACTAGATGCATTAATCAACATGAGTAGCAGCAGCGCAAACGGTAAAGCATCCATCGCTAAACAGATCGAGATATGTCGCACGTACCGATCTGGTGGTGGTGGCAGTGGAGGTGTAGCAGATGATGTCGCAGCAGTAACGTTGTTGATGACAACGTTGTTGACGACGGGGACGACGGGTCGAAGTAGACGGTGTTGAAGACGACGGTAGGCAGCACCGCCCGACTTGGACGGAAGACGACCCGTGATGAAGAGCTTGAGCAGTCGCGCAGAGCGCTTCCCAAAAACCTAATTCGTCCTCTCCCGTACAGGATCGCAAGGACGAGCGGTTCCGGAGACCTGCTCTCCCGTTCGCCGATGCACGTCGGCGCACGGGATGGAGTAGGCTATGATGGCGGCGCAAGCAGAGAGAGGTGGAAACCCTAACTCGTGTATTGGATGTGTTTCTGCGGTAGCCGGGCAGGAGATTATATAGGCTCGGGAAACCCTAGGCAACGTGGGCCACGCCCACGTCGCACGAATGTTTCGAGTCGGTTACAGATAGCCCACGATCCGGGAGCGACCCGAACCGACTAACTGCGACGCGTCCGTCTAGGACTCTGTTCGTTTTCCTGAGCTGCAAAAAGTAAGGAAAGTCTCGGCTCGAGGCTCAATCCACTCACCACGAGCGCGGCGCGCGTCGTGACGTGACGTGACGTGTCGAGACGAGCGAGGAGGAGGAGGAGCGCGCGTGTAGCACTCCTATTCTCACTCACTTACTAGTGGTGGAACAACCTACCTTATAAGGTGGTCTAACTTCCTCCCAACTTTCCATGTGGGACTAAACTTCCCACCTCTTGCCACTCCCTAGTGAGCTGCCACCAACTTGGGCTCAAACTCACAAGGCTGCCACTAAGTGGGCTTTGAGATTTATATGGAAAATCTGAAATCTAGTATGGGCCACCAAATGTGGGCCCAATATTTCAACATAATATGTATCTAACTGAACATTCACCCAACTTTCCTTCTAAATCATTATAAGTAAACATGAATATCTTGTGAACCCGAAGTAAGGACTAATGAACCACGGCCAGAAAAAAATAGGACTTGCTCAATCCAAATTAGCAGAACTGAAGTACACATCGTGAGAGATGGATGCGCTAATACCTGCTGCATAGATCACGCCAAGATCTGACAAGATTGAGAAGAGGAGGTGCTCAGGCATCCCAAAGAAAATCACTCTCGTCTTTCGGCTGGGTAATTCCTAGTATGAAATCAAATTAAACCACCTTGTGATTTTCTCAAGCAGTCGACATGTATAAACAATTTAATCTATGCCCAGGCTAGGAGAATAAATGAACCTGTGGGATCGCTGAACCAGTAACAACAATGATCCGGTAGGTAAGATATGGTGCACCACAGTTATAGACTATTTCCTTACCGATGGCACGGGCTCTAATCTGGACATACTACAACGACCACGATGATGGTGGACGGCAGACACCAAATGTGTTCATGGCGTTGTCAATCATCCTGTAGGATCGCAGTTAAGCGGCCTGCAGTCGCCGCCGGCTGGAGCTTCATGGGTGAAGATGGTCATGATGAATTGATGATAGAAAGGAGAGTACGTCAGGTGGACTGCGTCGGTTCCGGCTCCATCCTCGACGATGGTGTTGGTTCCAGGGGAGGCAACGACGCCGGACTCTAGCTCCGGACGCGGCTATAAGACACGATCGTCCTTGGTGGCGGCATGCATCAGCGAGTGGCGACGGCGTGAGGTGAAAGGGCTCCACGTGTAGTGATTATCCCTCCGACTGTGTTGGACGTAGAAAGGAGAGCGAGGAGTGGGAGGCGGCGGTGTCCATGTCGGAGGGACTCGATCTGCGGCGGCTAGACCGAGAAGGGCGGCGTCCAACCATTTTTCTTTGACGTGCGGCGTCCAACCTTGAAGTCGGAAGAGTTATGCATGTGGGGGCAGTTTCTATCGTAATTTTTGGATCTAAACAAGGAGTTAGCGTGTGGCCCTGTAGGAGTAATCAGCGGGATTGTTTTGTTGCAGACAAAATTGGGGGAGGGGAGATCAAATGATTTTGGACCATATGATATAGACGGATGGACGGTATGGATTTAATTTTCCAACCGCACTTCGTGCCTTTATAAGTAGTAGAGATAAAAGGCTATGTGCTTTGGTTTTTGATTTTTTTTGAATTTTTTGAATTTTTATGCCCATTTGAATCTTGGTCAAATCCTAGATTTAAACAAGTTTAAAATATGAAAATGAAAAGGTAAGCTTGGATCCTTCTTAGTCATTCTAAAATGAAGCTTTTGGGGGGTTCTTGAATCTCAGTATAATGTTTGAAACCCAAAACCACTTCTCTTCATATGGTTGACTTCATAATACATATAGTTTAGGGTTAGGGGTATATACATGATTTGTCGGGTTTGAATTTGTCTAGACATGCTTGTTTATCAACTTGAATACTTACTAGCTATATGACATAAGAAGACTATATGTGTGCGTTGGTTCTTCATTTTTTGTTTTTTCTGAATGTTTATGCCCATTTAAATCTTGGTGAAATCCTAGGTTTGACCTAGATTTAAACAAGTTTAAAACTAGGTATTTAAAAAGGTAAGCATGTATCTTTCTTAGTCACTCTAAAATGAAGCTTTTGGGAGGTTTTTGAAATTTCCATGTTTGAAACCCAAAACCATTTCTCTTCATGCTTGACTTCATAAGACAAAGTTTAGGGTTAGGTGTAGATACATGATTTGTCTGGTTTGAATATGTCTAGACCTTGTTTATCAACTTCAATTCCTACTATATGACATAAGAAGACTATGTGCTTTGGTTTTTCATTGTTTCATTTTTTCTGAATGTTTATGCCCATTTGAATCTAAAGGTGAGAGAGAACACGTTAATTAAAGGTTATTCTAACAAAGGTCATGCTTGGAATCTTACCTATGTATTATTGTACATCACAAATGTGAAATGAAAATATGTGCATCGATCTCTATAAACCATAAACCCTAACCCTAACTATATAGAAAAAGGTGAATGTTTTATCGGGTTTGAGTTTTTATGCCCATTTGAGTCTTGGTCAAATCCTAGGTTTGACCAAGATTTAAGCAAGTTTAAAACACATGAAAATGAAAAGGGTAAGCCTGGATCCTTCTTAGTCATTCTAAAAATGAAGCTTTTGGGGGGTTCTTGAAATCTCAATGTTTAAACCCAAAACCACTTCTCTTCACGGTTGACTTCATAAGACAGAGTTTAGGGTTAGGAGTAGATACATGATTTGTCGGGTTTGAATATGTCTAGACCTTGTTTATCATCTTGAATGCTTACTATATATATGACGTAAGAAGACTATGTGCTTTGGTTTTTCTTTTCTTTTTTTTGTTTTTTTCTGAATTTTTATGCTCATTTGAATCTTGTTGGTCAAATCCTAGGTTTGACCAAGATTTAAACAAACTTGAAACATGAAAATTAAAAGGTAAGCGTGGATCCTTTCCTAGTCACTCTAAAATTAAGCTTTTGGGAAGTTTTTGAAATTTCCATGTTTGAAACCCAAAACCACTTCTCTTCATGCTTGACTTCATAAGACAGAGTTAAGGGTTAGGGGTAGATACATGCTTTTTCTATTTTGAATATGTCTAGACCTTGTTTATCAACTTGAATGCTTATTTTATATGACATAAGAAGGCTATGTGCTTTTGTTTTTCATTTTTCTGTTTTTTTTAATTTTATGCCCATTTGGATCTTGGTCAAATACTAGCTAGGTTTGACCAACATTTAAACAATTTAAAAACATGAAAATGAAAAGGCAAGCCTGGATCTTTTGTAGTCACTCTTAAATGAAGCTCGTGGGAGGTTCTTGAAATTTCCATGTTTGAAACCAATACGACTTCTCTTCATGCTAGATTCATAAGATCGACCGAGAGTTTATGGTTAGAGGGTAGATACATGATTTGTCTGGTTTGAACACATGTCTAAACCTTGTTTATCAACTTGAATGCTTACTATCTATATGACATAAGAAGCTAGACTATGTGCTTTTGTTTTTCATTCTTCTAATTTTTTTTGAATTTTATGCCCATTTGAATCTTGGTCAAATCCTAGGTTTGACCAGGATTTAAACAAGTATAAAATATGAAAACAAAAAGGTAAGCCTGGATCCTTCTTAGTCACTCTAAAATGAAGCAGCTTTTGGGATGTTCTTGAAATTTTCATGTTTGAAACCCAAAAGCACTTCTCTTCATGCTTGACTTCATAAGACAGAGTTTAGTGTTAGGGGTAGATACATGATTTGTCTAGTTTGAATATGTCTAGACCTTGTTTATCAACTTGAATTCTTACTTTATGACATAAGAAGGCTATGTGCTTTGGTTTTTCATTTTTCTGATTTTTTTGAATTTTATGCCCATTTGAATCTTGGTCAAATACTAGCTAGGTTTGACCAAGATTTAAACAAGTTTAAAACATGAAAATGAAAAGGTAAGCCTCGGTCCTTCTTAGTCACTCTAAAATGAAGCTTTTGGGAGGTTTTTGAAAATTCCATGTTTGAAACCCAAAACCACTTCTCTTCATGCCTTACTTCATAAGACATAGTTTAGGGTCGTTAGGGAGTAGATACATGATTTGCCTGGTTTGAATATGTCTAGACCTTGTTTATCATCTTGAATGCTTACTATATGACATAAGAAGACTATGTGCATTGGTTTTTCATTTTTTTCATTTTTTTATTTTCCTGCCCATTTGAATCTTGGTGAAATCCTAGGTTTGAGAAAGATTTAAACAAGTTTAACACGTGTAAACGAATAAGTAAGCATGGATCCTTCTTAGTCACTCTAAAATGTACCAATTGATAGATGTGTTAACTTTGCTTCATGGAAAAATTAATGTCATGTAAATGAGTTAACTTGGATTTCCTACCCTTTAATCCATAGGTAACTTTGTTCTAATGCACTATAATAATCAACTGAGTTTTTACACAACAGGTCTGTCACTTACGTGTGGTGCCCATGCGTGAGGTCCCACACTTCAGTGAGCACAAGTCACGTGCAGTAGGTACGCAAACTCCCAGCCATCTTCTTTGTCAAGAGAAGACGCATCAGGATGCGTATTGGAAGTCTCTGGATCCTTCAGGATCCTTCGGTTGTCCCTCTCACAAAAAAAAACTCTCTCATTCTCGGCCTCGCTCGACTCGCTCGCTCGCACCTCCTGCTCACTGACAAAACCTGCACAACAGTCAACATCATCACCCGAAAAAGGGGAGACACCATAATGCACTCCCTTCTTCACTCCTTCCGAGTGATCCCTCTTCCTTCGAGTTTCACTCGACGGGCAAACACACATGTGTTGCATAGTAATAATAAAAAAGAAGAAAAATCGACCTACGAATCTATGATTAAATAGGTTAATCTAGGGTTTTGCCCACTACTACAGATCAAGTTCAAAAATATCCAACTACTGGTTCGATTTTGGGCTACTAATGTGCGTTGGTTTTTTATTTTTTATTTTTTCTGAATGTTTATACCCATTTGAATCTTGGTCAAATCCTATGTTTGACCAAGATTTAAACACGCATAAACATGAAAATGAAAAGGTAAGCTTGGATCCTTTTTAGTCACTCTAAAATTAAGCTTTTGGGATGGTTTTTGAAATTTCCATGTTTGAAACCCAAAACCACTTATCTTCATGCCTGACTTCATAAGACAGAGTTAAGGGTTAGGGGGTAGATACACGCTTTTTCTATTTTGAATATGTCTACACCTTGTTCATCAACTTGAAGGCTTACTATATATATATGACATAAGAAGGCTATGTGCTTTAGTTTTTCATTTTTTTTTATGTTTTTTGAATTTTTATGCCCATTTGAATCTTGGTCAAATCCTAGGTTTGACCAAGATTTAAACAAGATTAAAACATGAAAATGAAAAGGTAAGCCTGAATCCTTCTTAATTAGTCACTCTAAAATGAAGCTTGGGGGGTCTAGAAATTTCCATGTTTGAAACCCAAAACCATTTCTCTTCATGCTTGACATCATAAGACAAATCTAGTTTAGGGTTAGGGGGTAGATACATGATTTGTCGGGTTTGAATATGTCTAGACATGCTTGTTTATCAACTTGAATGCTTACTATATGACATAAGAAGACTATATGTGCGTTCGTTTCTTATTTTTAAATTTTTTCTGAATGTTTATGCCCATTTGAATCTTGGTCAATCCTATGTTTGACCAAGATTTAAACAAGTTAATTTAAAACATGAAAATGAAAAGGTAATCATTGAACCTTCTTAGTCACTCTAAGATGAAGTTTTTGGGAGGTTATTGAAATTTCCATGTTTGAAACCCAAAACCACTTCTCTTCATGTTTGACTTCATAAGACAGATCGAGTTTAGGGTTAGGGACATGGTAGATACATGATTTTTCTTGTTTTAATATGTCTAGACCATGTTTATCAACTTGAATGCTCATTATATGACATAAAAAGGCTATGTGCTTTGGTTTAACATTTCCTGTTTTTTTTGAATTTTTATGCCCATTGAATCTTCGTTAAATCCTAGGTTTCACCAAGATTTAAACAAGTTTAAAACATGAAAATGAAAAGGTAAGTCTGGATCCTTCTTAGTCATTCAAATGTGAAGCTTTTGGGGGGTTCTTGGAATCTCAATGTTTGAAACCCAAAACCACTTCTCTTCATGGTTGGCTTCATAAGACAGAGTTTAGGGTTAGGGGGTAGATCGTTACATGATTTGTCGGGTTTGAATATGTCTAGACATGCTTGTTTATCAACTTGAATGCTTACTATTTGACATAAGAAGACTATATGTGCGTTGTATTTTCATTTTTTGTTTTTTTCTAAATTAATTATTATGCCCATTTGAATCTTGTCAAATCGTAGGTTTGACCAAGATTTAAACAAGTTAAAAACATAAAATGAAAAGGTAAGCCTGGATCCTTCTTAGTCATTCTAAAATGAAGCTTTTGGGGGGTTCTTGAAATCTCAATGTTTGAAACCCAAAACCACTTCTCTTCATGGTTGACTTCATAAGACAGAGTTTAGGGTGTTAGGGGTAGATACATGATTTGTCGGGTTAATTTGAATATGTCTAGACATGCATGCTTATTTATCAACTTGAATGCTTACTATATGACATAAGAAGACTATATGTGTGTTGGTCAAATCCAATATTTGACCAACATTTAAACAAGCATAAATCCTGAAAATGAAAAGGTAATTAAGCTTGGATCCTTCTTATTCACTCTAAAATTAAGCTTTTGGCGGGAAGTTTTTGAAATTTCCATGTTTGAAACCCAAAACCACTTCTCTTCATGCTTGACTTCATAAGACATAGATAAGGCCTAGGGGTAGATACATGTTTTTTCTGTTTTGAATATGTCTAGCCTCTGTTCATATCGATCAACTTGAATGCTTACTATATATATATGACATAAGAAGGCTATGTGCTTTGGTTTTCATTTTTTGATTTTTTCTAAATGTTTATGCCCATCTGAATCTTGGTCAAGTCCTAGGTTTGACCAAGATTTTAGCAAGTTTAAAACACATGAAAATGAAAAGGCAAGCCTGGATCCTTCTTAGTCATTCTAAAATGAAGCTTTTGGGGGGTTCGATCTTGAAATCTCAATATAATGTTTGTAACCCAAAACCACTTCTCTTCATGCTTGACTTCATAAGACAGAGTTAAGGGTTAGGGGTAGATCGATACATGCTTTTTTCTGTTTTGAATATGTCTAGACCTTGTTGATCAACTTGAATGCTTACTATATATGACATAAGAAGGCTATGTGCTTTGGTTTTCATTTTCTGTTTTTTTGTTTTTTTCTGAATTTTTATGCTCATTTGAATCTTGTTGGTCAAATCCTAGGTTTGACCAAGATTTAAACAAACTTGAAACATGAAAATTAAAAGTTAAGCCTGGATCCTTTCCTAGTCACTCTAAAATTAAGCTTTTGGGAAGAAGTTTTTGAAATTTCCATGTTTGAAACCCAAAACCACTTCTCTTCATGCTTGACTTCATAAGACAGAGTTAAGGGTTAGGGGTAGATACATGCTTTTTCTATTTTGAATATGTCTAGACCTTGTTTATCAACTTGAATGCTTATTTTATATGACATAAGAAGGCTATGTGCTTTGGTTTTTCATTTTTCTGGTTTTTTTTAATTTTATGCCCATTTGAATCTTGTTCAAATACTAGCTAGGTTTGACCAAGATTTAAACAATTTAAAAACATGAAAATGAAAAGGCAAGCCTGGATCTTTTGTAGTCACTCTAAAATGAAGCTCGTGGGAGGTTCTTGAAATTTCCATGTTTGAAACCAATACGACTTCTCTTCATGCTAGACTTCATAAGATCGACCGAGAGTTTATGGTCAGGGGGTAGATACATGATTTGTCTGGCTTGAACACATTTCTAAACCTTGTTTATCAACTTGAATGCTTACTATCTATATGACATAAGAAGCTAGACTATGTGCTTTTGTTTTTCATTCTTCTAATTTTTTTGAATTTTATGCCCATTTGAATCTTGGTCAAATCCTAGGTTTGACCAGGATTTAAACAAGTTTAAAATATGAAAAAGAAAAGGTAAGCCTGGATCCTTCTTAGTCACTCTAAAATGAAGCAACTTTTGGGATGTTCTTGAAATTTTCATGTTTGAAACCCAAAACCACTTCTCTTCATGCTTGACTTCATAAGACAGAGTTTAGTGTTAGGGGTAGATACATGATTTGTCTAGTTTGAATATGTCTAGCTAGACCTTGTTTATCAACTTGAATTCTTACTTTATGACATAAGAAGGCTATGTGCTTTGGTTTTTCATTTTTCTGATTTTTTTGAATTTTATGCCCATTTGAATCTTGGTCAAATACTAGCTAGGTTTGACCAAGATTTAAACAAGTTTAAAACATGAAAATGAAAAGGTAAGCCTCGGTCCTTCTTAGTCACTCTAAAATGAAGCTTTTGGGAGGTTTTTGAAAATTCCATGTTTGAAACCCAAAACCACTTCTCTTCATGCCTTACTTCATAAGACATAGTTTAGGGTCGTTAGGGAGTAGATACATGATTTGCCTGGTTTGAATATGTCTAGACCTTGTTTATCATCTTGAATGCTTACTATATGACATAATTAAGAAGACTATGTGCATTGGTTTTTCATTTTTTTCGTTTTTTTTATTTTCCTGCCCATTTGAATCTTGGTGAAATCCTAGGTTTGAGCAAGATTTAAACAAGTTTAACACGTGTAAACGAATAAGTAAGCATGGATCCTTCTTAGTCAATCCAAAATGTACCAATTGATAGATGTGTTAACTTTGCTTCATGGAAAAATTAATGTCATGTAAATGAGTTAACTTGGATTTCCTACCCTTTAATCCATAGGTAACTTTGTTCTAATGCACTATAATAATCAACTGAGTTTTTACACAACAGGTCTATCACTTACGTGTGGTGCCCATGCGTGAGGTCCCACACTTCAGTGAGCACAAGTCACGTGCAGTAGGTACGCAAACTCCCAGCCATCTTCTTTGTCAAGAGAAGACGCATCAGGATGCGTATTGGAAGTCTCTGGGTCCTTCAGGATCCTTCGGTTGTCCCTCTCACAAAAAAACTCTCTCATTCTCGGCCTCGCTCGACTCGCTCGCTAGCACCTCCTGCTCACTGACAAAACCTGCACAACAGTCAACATCATCACCCGAAAAAGGGGAGACACCTTAATGCACTCCCTTCTTCACTCCTTCCGAGTGATCCCTCTTCCTTCGAGTTTCACTCGACGGGCAAACACACATGTGCTGCATAGTAATAATAAAAAAGTAGAAACATCGACCTACGAATCTATGATTAAATAGGTTAATCTAGGGTTTTGCCCACTACTACAGATCAAGTTCAAAAATATCCAACTACTGGTTCGATTTTGGGCTACTAATGTGCGTTGGTTTTTTATTTTTTATTTTTTTCTGAATGTTTATGCCCATTTGAATCTTGGTCAAATCCTATGCTTGACCAAGATTTAAACACTCATAAACATGAAAATGAAAAGGTAAGCTTGGATCCTTTTTAGTCACTCTAAAATTAAGCTTTTGGGATGTTTTTGAAATTTCCATGTTTGAAACCCAAAACCACTTATCTGCATGCCTGACTTCATAAGACAGAGTTAAGGGTTAGGGGGTAGATACATGATTTTTCTATTTTGAATATGTCCACACCTTGTTCATCAACTTGAAGGCTTACTATATATATATATATATATATGACATAAGAAGGCTATGTGCTTTAGTTTTTCATTTTTTTATGTTTTTTGAATTTTTATGCCCATTTGAATCTTGGTCAAATCCTAGGTTTGACCAAGATTTAAACAAGATTAAAACATGAAAATGAAAAGGTAAGCCTGAATCCTTCTTAATTAGTCACTCTAAAATGAAGCTTTGGGGGGGTCTAGAAATTTCCATGTTTGAAACCCAAAACCATTTCTCTTCATGCTTGACTTCATAAGACAAATCTAGTTTAAGGTTAGGGGGTAGATACATGATTTGTCGGGTTTGAATATGTCTAGACATGCTTGTTTATCAACTTTAATGCTTACTATATGACATAAGAAGACTATATGTGCGTTCGTTTCTTATTTTTAATTTTTTTCTGAATGTTTATGCCCATTTGAATCTTGGTCAATCCTATGTTTGACCAAGATTTAAACAAGTTAATTTAAAACATGAAAATGAAAAGGTAAGCATTAAACCTTCTTAGTCACTCTAAGATGAAGTTTTTGGGAGGTTATTGAAATTTCCATGTTTGAAACCCAAAACCACTTCTCTTCATGTTTGACTTCATAAGACAGATCGAGTTTAGGGTTAGGCACATGGTAGATACATGATTTTTTCTTGTTTTAATATGTCTAGACCATGTTTATCAACTTGAATGCTCATTATATGACATAAAAAGGCTATGTGCTTTGGTTTTACATTTTCTGTTTTTTTGAATTTTTATGCCCATTGAATTGGTTAAATCCTAGGTTTGACCAAGATTTAAACAAGTTTAAAACATGAAAATGAAAAGGTAAGTCTGGATCCTTCTTAGTCATTCAAAAGTGAAGCTTTTGGGGGGTTCTTGAAATCTCAATGTTTGAAACCCAAAACCACTTCTTTTCATGGTTGACTTCATAAGACAGAGTTTAGGGTTAGGGGGTAGATCGATACATGATTTGTCGGGTTTGAATATGTCTAGACATGCTTGTTTATCAACTTGAATGCTTACTATTTGACATAAGAAGACTATATGTGCGTTGTATTTTCATTTTTTTGTTTTTTCTGAATTAATGTTTATGCCCATTTGAATCTTGTCAAATCCTAGGTTTGACCAAGATTTAAACAAGTTTAAAACATAAAATGAAAAGGTAAGCCTGGATCCTTCTTATTAGTCATTCTAAAATGAAGCTTTTGGGGGGTTCTTGAAATCTCAATGTTTGAAACCCAAAACCACTTCTCTTCATATGGTTGACTTCATAAGCTAGACAGAGTTTAGGGTGTTAGGGGTGTAGATACATGATTTGTCGGGTTAATTTGAATATGTCTATACATGCATGCTTATTTATCAACTTGAATGCTTACTATATGACATAAGAAGACTATATGTGTGTTGGTCAAATCCTATGTTTGACCAAGATTTAAACAAGCATAAATCCTGAAAATGAAAAGGTAATTAAGCTTGGATCCTTCTTATTCACTCTAAAATTAAGCTTTTGGCGGGAAGTTTTTCAAATTTCCATGTTTGAAACCCAAAACCACTTCTCTTCATGCTTGACTTCATAAGACATAGTTAAGGGCTAGGGGTAGATACATGCTTTTTCTGTTTTGAATATGTCTAGACCTTGTTCATATCGATCAACTTGAATGCTTACTATATATATATGACATAAGAAGGCTATGTGCTTTGGTTTTCATTTTTTGATTTTTTCTGAATGTTTATGCCCCATTTGAATCTTGGTCAAGTCCTAGGTTTGACCAAGAGTTTAGCAAGTTTAAAACACATGAAAATGAAAAGGCAAGCCTGGATCCTTCTTAGTCATTCTAAAATGAAGCTTTTGGGGGGTTCGATCTTGAAATCTCAATATAATGTTTGTAACCCAAAACCACTTCTCTTCATGCTTGACTTCATAAGACAGATTTAAGGGTTAGGGGTAGATCGATACATGCTTTTTTCTGTTTTGAATATTTCTAGACCTTGTTGATCAACTTGAATGCTTACTATATATGACATAAGAAGGCTATGTGCTTTGGTTTTCATTTTCTGTTTTTTTTGAATTTTATGCCCATTTGAATCTTGGTTGAATACTAGCTAGGTTTGACTAAGATTTAAACAATTTTAAAACATGAAAATGAAAAGGCAAGCATGGATCTTTTTTAGTCACTCTAAAATGAAGCTTTTGGGAGTTTCTTGAAATTTCCATGTTTGAAACCAATAAGACTTCTCTTCATGCTATAATAGACTTCATAAGATCGACCGACTTTATGGTTAGGGGGTAGATACATGCTTTTTCTGTTTTGAATATGCCTAGAACTTGTTCATCAATTTGAAATTTCCATGTCTGAAACCCAAAACCACTTCTCTTCATGCTTGACTCCATAATACATAGTTTAAGGTTAGGGCCAGGGTAGATACATGATTTTTCTAGTTTGAATATGTCTAGACCATGTTTATCAACTTGAGTGCTCATGCATTATATGACATAAAAAGGCTATGTGCGTTTTTTTATTTTTTTATACCCATTTGAATCTCGTTCAAATCCTAGTTTTGACCAGGATTTAAACAAGTTTAAAACATGAAAATGAAAAGGTAAGCCTGTATCCTTCTTAGTCACTCTAAAATGAAGCTTTTGGGAGGTTTTTGAAATTTCCATGTTTGAAACCCAAAACCATTTCTCTTCATGCTTGACTTCATAAGATAAAGTTTAGGGTTAGGTGTAGATACATGATTTGACTGGTTTGAATATGTCTAGACCTTGTTTATCAACTTCAATTCTTACTATATGACATAAGAAGACTATGTGCTTTGGTTTTTCATTTTTTTATTTTTTCTGAATGTTTATGCCCATTTGAATCTAAAGGTGAGAGAACACGTTAAAGGTTATTCTAACAAAGGTCATGCTTGGAATCTTACCTATGTATTATTTTACATCACAAATGTGAAATGAAAATATGTGCATCTCTATAAACCATAAACCCTAACCCTAACTATATAGAAAAAGATGAACAATCCATGCTTTTCGATTGCCTTTTTTGATCCACCTTTGGCTGGATTTCAAATGGGGGGGGGGGGTAGGGGACGAGTGTGTTTCTTTGGATGCCTCTCTCGTATTTGCTAGTTTTTGGGGGTCACAAAAATTCAGGGTAGCATCATGCCCACCCCCTCCCTTCACGCGCGGAAAAAGTGTTAGGCGATTAGTAAAATGGCATGAACAACAAGTTTCAAGTAAAATTTCGAATATAACCAGAATGTACCAATTGATAGATGAGTTAACTTGGCTTCATGGAAAAAATAATGTCATGTAAATGAGTTAACTTGGCTTTCCTACCCTTGAATCCATAGGAAACTTTGTACTAATACAGTATAATGATCACCCGAGTTATTACACCAACAGGTCTGTCACTTACGTGTGGTTCCCATGCGTGAGGCCCCACACTTCAGTGAGCACAAGTCATGTGCAGTCGGTAGGCAAACTCCCATCTTCTTTGTCAAGAGAAGACGCATCAAAACTCCCCCACTCTCTCTCTATCCAGGTATCCACCTCCGCTGGCTGCTGGTTTTGGCATTGCGTTTCTACCTCAGCTCGGAGGCCATGGTGTGCACGCACTGTAGCCATGGCGATTTGGTCACGCTAAGTGGTTCGTCCCCGGCTACGACGAGGATCAATCTGGGCGGTGGCTGTTAAGGACCCGATCGCATTTCTTGCTTTCAGCATGGGGTCTTCCATGTAAAAGTTAGGGATTTAGATGAAATTTCCTGTTTATTCTGTGTCTTGTTGTAAACTGTGCTCTGGTGCGTATTGGAAGTCTGAGTCCTCCAGGATCCTTCGGTTGCCCCTCTCTCTCTCAAAAAAAGAAAAAACATCTCTCTCATTATCGGCCTCGCTCGCTCGCTCGCACCTCCTGCGCACTGACAAACCCTGAAAAAGGTCAGACACCATAAATAAGAGGGCCCCACTCACTTCTCTCCCTTCGTCTCCTTCCGTGTGATCCCTCTTCCTCCGAGTTTCACTGGACGGGCAAACACATGTGCTGCCTAGAAATATTCGACCCCTTTGCATGGATAATCATGTCGACCATTTTTACCTGGTTTTGAAATAAATAAATGAAAATGAAGAAAACCTCAAAAATGGAACCCTTCCGCATTGAGTGCTTATAGGTGTACTAGTTGACAGGGAAAATAAGAAACCTGTGATAGGGTAGTAAAAAACAAAATGTCTTCACAAAACGGACTATCGTGTATGAAGATTCATGGGTTTCAAGCCAACAAATGGCGTAGTAATGGCCATATTTGTGGCATAATTTGTTATAATGTGCCCAAATTGGGCATGGTGGTGCATCTTGCCATTCCCAACAATGTTGCTGACTAGACTTTTCAACTTTTCGGTATATAAAAACTCATTTTTCATTTTCCACATGTCTAAATAGGTTTATTTTGTGAATGGGGTACATAAGATACGGATCAAAATGGCGCCTCTACATTTGTAAGATAAATTAGGCCACATATTAGTGGAAATTCCCAACTCTTTATGTTTTTTAGTGCTTTCTAGCTAGTTTCACACATTTAAATGACTTTATGCTGATTTATTAAAAGTAATTCCAATTTGAAATGTAGGTGTGTGTTATAACTTTGTCCTATAAATCCCCAAAAATCATTTTACATACATATTACTTACTATATGTCTAGACCTTGTTTATCTACTTGAATATGCTTACTATATATATATATGATGTAAGAAGACTATGTGCTTTGGTTTTTCATTTTTTTTATTTTTCCTGAATTTTTTTGCCCATTTGAATCTTGTTCAAATCCTAGGTCTGACCAATATTTAAACAAGCTTAAAACATGAGAATGAAAAGGTAAGCTTGTATCCTTCTTAGTCACTCTAAAATTAAGCTTTTGGGAAGTTTTTGAAATTTCCATGTCTGAAACCCAAAACCACTTCTCTTCATGCTTGACTTCATAATTAAGACAGAGTTAAGCGTTAGGGGGTAGATACATGCTTTTTTCTGTTATGAATATGTCTAGACCGGCCATGTTCATCAAGTTGAATGCTGCTTACTATATATGACATAAGAAGGTTATGTGCTTTGGTTTTTCATTTTTTTTTGTTTTTTTTTGAATTTTTATGCCCATTTGAGTTTTGGTCAAATCCTAGGTTTGACCAAGATTTAAACAAGCTTAAAACATGAAAATGAAAATGTAAGCATGTATCCTTCTTAGTCACTCTAAAATGAAGCTTTGGGGTGGGGGGGGGTTCTTGAAATTTCCATGTTTGAAACCCAAAACCATTTCTCTTCATGCTTGACTTCATAAGACAAAGCTAGTTTAGGGTTTTAGGGGGTAGATGCATGATTTGTCGGGTTTGAATATGTCTAGACATGCTTGTTTATCAACTTGAATGTTTACTATATGACATAAGAACGAAGACTATATGTGCGTTGGTTTTTATTTTTTAATTTGTTCTAAATGGATGACCATTTGAATCTTGGTCAAATCCTATGTTTGACCAAGATTTAAACAAACATAAACATGAAAATGAAAAGGTAAGCTAGCTTGGATCCTTCTTAGTCACTCTAAAATTAAGCTTTTGGGAAGTTTTTGAAATTTCCATGTTTGAAACCCAAAACCACGTACTTCTCTTCATGCTTGACTTCATAAGACATAATTAAGGGTGTTAGGAGGTAGATACATGCCTTTTCTGTTTTGAATATTTCTAGACCTTGTTCATCAACTTGAGTGCTTACTATATATATATATATATGAAATAAGAAAGCTATGTGCTGTGGTTTTTCATATTTTGATTTTTTTTGAATTTTTATGCCATTTGAATCTTGGTTAAATCCTAGGTTTGACCTAGATTTAAACAAGCTAGCTAGTTTAAAACATGAAAACGAAAAGATAAGCATGGATCCTTCTTATTTAGTCATTCTGAAATGAAGCTTTTGGGAAGTTTTTGAAATTTCCATGTCTGAAACCCAAAACCATTTCTCTTCATGTTTGACTTCATAAGACCGAGTTTAGGGTTAGGGCCAGCTAGGGTAGATACATGATTTTCAAGTTTTAATATGTCTAGACCATGTTTATCAACTTGAATGCTCATTATATGACATAAAAAGGCTATGTGCTTTGGTTTTTGATTTTTTTTGATTTTTTTGAATTTTTATGCCCATTTGAATCTTGGTCAAATCCTAGATTTAAACAAGTTTGAAACATGAAAATGAAAAGGTAAGCCTGGATCCTTCTTAGTCATTCTAAAATGAAGCTTTTGGGGGGTTCTTGAATCTCAGTATAATGTTTGAAACCCAAAACCACTTCTCTTCATGGTTGACTTCATAATACATATAGTTTAGGGTTAGGGGTATATACATGATTTGTCGGGTTTGAATTTGTCTAGACATGCTTGTTTATCAACTTGAAAGCTTACTAGCTATATATATGACATAAGAAGACTATATGTGTGTTGGTTTTTCATTTTTTGTTTTTTCTGAATGTTTATATGCCCATTTGAATCTTGGTGAAATCCTAGGTTTGACCTAGATTTAAACAAGTTTAAAACTAGGTATTTAAAAAGGTAAGCTTGTATCTTTCTTAGTCACTCTAAAATGAAGCTTTTGGGAGGTTTTTGAAATTTCCATGTTTGAAACCCAAAACCATTTCTCTTCATGCTTGACTTCATAAGACAAAGTTTAGGGTTAGGTATAGATACATGATTTGTCTGGTTTGAATATGTCTAGACCTTGTTTATTAACTTCAATTCCTACTATATGACATAAGAAGACTATGTGCTTTGGTTTTTCATTGTTTTTTGATTTTTCTGAATGTTTTATGCCCATTTGAATCTAAAGGTGAGAGAACACGTTAATGGTTATTCTAACAAAGGTCATGCCTGGTATCTTACCTATGTATTATGGTACATCACAAATGTGAAATGAAAATATGTGCATCTCTATAAACCATAAACCCTAACCCTAACTATATAGAAAAAGATGAACAATCCATGCTTTTCGATTGCCTTTTTTGATCCACCTTTGGCTGGATTTCAAATGGGGGGGGGGGGGTAGGGGACGAGTGTGTTTCTTTGGATGCCTCTCTCGTATTTGCTAGTTTTTGGGGGTCACAAAAATTCAGGGTAGCATCATGCCCACCCCCTCCCTTCACGCGCGGAAAAAGTGTTAGGCGAGTAGTAAAATGGCATGAACAACAAGTTTCAAGTAAAATTTCGAATATAACCAGAATGTACCAATTGATAGATGAGTTAACTTGGCTTCATGGAAAAAATAATGTCATGTAAATGAGTTAACTTGGCTTTCCTACCCTTGAATCCATAGGAAACTTTGTACTAATACAGTATAATGATCACCCGAGTTATTACACCAACAGGTATGTCACTTACGTGTGGTTCCCATGCGTGAGGTCCCACACTTCAGTGAGCACAAGTCATGTGCAGTCGGTAGGCAAACTCCCATCTTCTTTGTCAAGAGAAGACGCATCAAAACTCCCCCCCTCTCTCTCTATCCAGTTATCCACCTCCGCTGGCTGTTGGTTTTGGCATTGCGTTTCTACCTCAGCTCGGAGGCCATGGTGTGCACGCACTATAGCCATGGCGATTTGGTCGCCCTAAGTGGTTCGTCCACGGCTGCGACGAGGATCAATCTGGGCGGTGGCTGTTAAGGACCCGATCGCATTTCTTGCTTTCAGCATGGGGTCTTCCATGTAAAAGTTAGGGATTTAGATGAAATTTCCTGTTTATTCTGTGTCTTGTTGTAAACTGTGCTCTGGTGCGTATTGGAAGTCTGAGTCCTTCAGGATCCTTCGGTTGCCCCTTTCTCTCTCAAAAAAATAAAAAACATCTCTCTCATTATCGGCCTCGCTCGCTCGCTCGCACCTCCTGCGCACTGACAAACCCTGAAAAAGGTCAGACACCATAAATAAGAGGGCCCCACTCACTTCTCTCCCTTCGTCTCCTTCCGTGTGATCCCTCTTCCTCCGAGTTTCACTGGACGGGCAAACACATGTGCTGCCTAGAAATATTCGACCCCTTTGCATGGATAATCATGTCGACCATTTTTACCTGGTTTTGAAATAAATAAATGAAAATGAAGAAAACCTCAAAAATGGAACCCTTCCGCATTGAGTGCTTATAGGTGTACTAGTTGACAGGGAAAATAAGAAACCTGTGATAGGGTAGTAAAAAACAAAATGTCTTCACAAAACGGACTATCGTGTATGAAGATTCATGGGTTTCAAGCCAACAAATGGCGTAGTAATGGCCATATTTGTGGCATAATTTGTTATAATGTGCCCAAATTGGGCATGGTGGTGCATCTTGCCATTCCCAACAATGTTGCTGACTAGACTTTTCAACTTTTCGGTATATAAAAACTCATTTTTCATTTTCTACATGTCTAAATAGGTTTTTTTTGTGAATGGGGTACATAAGATACAGATCAAAATGGCGCCTCTACATTTGTAAGATAAATTAGGCCACATATTAGTGGAAATTCCCAACTCTTTATGTTTTTTAGTGCTTTCTAGCTAGTTTCACGCATTTAAATGACTTTATGCTGATTTATTAAAAGTAATTCCAATTTGAAATGTAGGTGTGTGTTATAACTTCGTCCTATAAATCCCCAAAAATCATTTTACATACATATTACTTACTATATGTCTAGACCTTGTTTATCTACTTGAATATGCTTACTATATATATATATGATGTAAGAAGACTATGTGCTTTGGTTTTTCATTTTTTTTATTTTTCCTGAATTTTTTTGCCCATTTGAATCTTGTTCAAATCCTAGGTCTGACCAATATTTAAACAAGCTTAAAACATGAGAATGAAAAGGTAAGCTTGTATCCTTCTTAGTCACTCTAAAATTAAGCTTTTGGGAAGTTTTTGAAATTTCCATGTCTGAAACCCAAAACCACTTCTCTTCATGCTTGACTTCATAATTAAGACAGAGTTAAGCGTTAGGGGGTAGATACATGCTTTTTTCTGTTATGAATATGTCTAGACCGGCCATGTTCATCAAGTTGAATGCTGCTTACTATATATGACATAAGAAGGTTATGTGCTTTGGTTTTTCATTTTTTTTGTTTTTTTTTTGAATTTTTATGCCCATTTGAGTTTTGGTTAAATCCTAGGTTTGACCAAGATTTAAACAAGCTTAAAACATGAAAATGAAAATGTAAGCATGTATCCTTCTTAGTCACTCTAAAATGAAGCTTTGGGGTGGGGGGGGTTCTTGAAATTTCCATGTTTGAAACCCAAAACCATTTCTCTTCATGCTTGACTTCATAAGACAAAGCTAGTTTAGGGTTTTAGGGGGTAGATGCATGATTTGTCGGGTTTGAATATGTCTAGACATGCTTGTTTATCAACTTGAATGTTTACTATATGACATAAGAACGAAGACTATATGTGCGTTGGTTTTTATTTTTTAATTTGTTCTAAATGGATGACCATTTGAATCTTGGTCAAATCCTATGTTTGACCAAGATTTAAACAAACATAAACATGAAAATGAAAAGGTAAGCTAGCTTGGATCCTTCTTAGTCACTCTAAAATTAAGCTTTTGGGAAGTTTTTGAAATTTCCATGTTTGAAACCCAAAACCACGTACTTCTCTTCATGCTTGACTTCATAAGACATAATTAAGGGTGTTAGGAGGTAGATACATGCCTTTTCTGTTTTGAATATTTCTAGACCTTGTTCATCAACTTGAGTGCTTACTATATATATATATATATATGAAATAAGAAAGCTATGTGCTTTGGTTTTTCATATTTTGATTTTTTTTGAATTTTTATGCCATTTGAATCTTGGTTAAATCCTAGGTTTGACCTAGATTTAAACAAGCTAGCTAGTTTAAAACATGAAAACGAAAAGATAAGCATGGATCCTTCTTATTTAGTCATTCTGAAATGAAGCTTTTGGGAAGTTTTTGAAATTTCCATGTCTGAAACCCAAAACCATTTCTCTTCATGTTTGACTTCATAAGACCGAGTTTAGGGTTAGGGCCAGCTAGGGTAGATACATGATTTTCAAGTTTTAATATGTCTAGACCATGTTTATCAACTTGAATGCTCATTATATGACATAAAAAGGCTATGTGCTTTGGTTTTTGATTTTTTTGATTTTTTTGAATTTTTATGCCCATTTGAATCTTGGTCAAATCCTAGATTTAAACAAGTTTGAAACATGAAAATGAAAAGGTAAGCCTGGATCCTTCTTAGTCATTCTAAAATGAAGCTTTTCGGGGGTTCTTGAATCTCAGTATAATGTTTGAAACCCAAAACCACTTCTCTTCATGGTTGACTTCATAATACATATAGTTTAGGGTTAGGGGTATATACATGATTTGTCGGGTTTGAATTTGTCTAGACATGCTTGTTTATCAACTTGAAAGCTTACTAGCTATATATATGACATAAGAAGACTATATGTGTGTTGGTTTTTCATTTTTTTTGTTTTTTATGAATGTTTATATGCCCATTTGAATCTTGGTGAAATCCTAGGTTTGACCTAGATTTAAACAAGTTTAAAACTAGGTATTTAAAAAGGTAAGCTTGTATCTTTCTTAGTCACTCTAAAATGAAGCTTTTGGGAGGTTTTTGAAATTTCCATGTTTGAAACCCAAAACCATTTCTCTTCATGCTTGACTTCATAAGACAAAGTTTAGGGTTAGGTGTAGATACATGATTTGTCTGGTTTGAATATGTCTAGACCTTGTTTATTAACTTCAATTCCTACTATATGACATAAGAAGACTATGTGCTTTGGTTTTTTATTGTTTTTTGATTTTTCTGAATATTTTATGCCCATTTGAATCTAAAGGTGAGAGAACACGTTAATGGTTATTCTAACAAAGGTCATGCTTGGTATCTTACCTATGTATTATGGTACATCACAAATGTAAAATGAAAATATGTGCATCTCTATAAACCCTAAACCCTAACCCTAACTATATAGAGAAAGATGAACAATCCATGCTTTTCGATTGCCTTTTTTGTTTGGCTTGATTTCAAATTTAGTGGGGAGGGGGGTAGGGGACGAGTGTGTTTCTTTCGATGCCTCTCTCGTATTTGCTAGTTTTTGGGGGTCACAAAAATTTAGGGTAGCATACTGCCCACCCCCTCCCTTCACGCGCGGAAAAAGTGTTAGGCGAGTAGTAAAATGGCATATATGACCAACAAGTTTCAAGTAAAATTTCGAATATAACCAGAATGTACCAATTGATAGATGAGTTAACTTGGCTTCATGGAAAAAATAATGTCATGTAAATGAGTTAACTTGACTTTCCTACCCTTGAATCCATAGGAAACTTTGTACTAATACAGTATAATGATCACCTGAGTTATTACACCAACAGGTCTGTCACTTACGTGTGGTTCCCATGCGTGAGGTCCCACACTTCAGTGAGCACAAGTCATGTGCGGTAGGTAGGCAAACTCCCATCTCCTTTGTCAAGAGAAGACGCATCAAGACTCTCTCTCTCTCTCTCTCTCTCCAGTTATCCACCTCTAAAATCGATGCATATGAAGCTACATATATATTCTTGGTCATAATCCCCTTATCTAAAGAGGATGGATGCATGGCTTCACGTCGTCGTCGCTTTCATCGTCAGTATCATTGTCGTCCGAGTAGTAGTACTTCCTGCACATTGTTCCGTCGAACACCTTCACTGTGAGCACATCATCGCCTTCATATTTGAAGTGTACGAAGCAACCGAAATCCACACCGTGCGCGATGGCGAAATTCTCCCAGCCCTTGTCGAGGTACATCCGGCCTTGTCCGTCAAATAGGACCTCCACGGTCCAGAGACGAGGACCGCAGTCAGCTGCTCGCAGATACACCTTAGCTGGCTCCTGGCCGTCAAGATAGTCCGCAAACTTTTTTCGGAGAGCCTGCAAAGAGATCGAGCGCCGATCGTTTGAAATTAAATGTTTTTTAGAACATGCCCATAATTAATCACATGCATCATATATGTGGGAACGCGTACGTACCTTCTTGACCAAAGGGTCTTCATAGACGATGATGAAGAACTCCTCTATGATCAAAGGCAGTGTTGACGGTGGTGGTGGCAATGATGATGATCCATCACCCCGGCCGCCCCTTCCTCTTCCCTTTCCCCTTCCCCTTCCCCTTCTGGTCGGCGTCCGAGACGTGGACGCCATGGCAATGGATCAAGTGTATGTGAACGAAGAAGAGAGAGGCAGAACCTATTGACACAAGGGATGGCCGTTGTGGTTGTTTATAAGGAAGAGATGACCGTTGTAGGGGTTTACACAATAAATTAAGGAGGAGGTGACCGTTGTGGGGGTTTTACACAATAAATTAAGGAGGAGATGGCCGTTGTGGGATAGAGATCAGGTGACATGCACCTTTTGCATGTCCCGTGGGACATGCGGCCTAAATCCAAATTTAAACATTGCGAAAAAATCTGAAAAAAATCATGCATGTTCAAAACACATATTAAGATAACCCCTGAAAATTTCAGATCAAAATTCGAAACATACATCGAGAAACAGAAAAGATAAATCTAAGTTTCTCTGTACACTATTCACATCTGAGTTTCTCTTTTTTTGTTTCTCGATGTATGTTTCGAATTTTGATATGAAATTTTTAGGGGTTATCTTAATATGTGCTGTGAACATGCATGATTTTTCCAGATTTTTTCGCAATTTTTAAATTTGAATTTAGACTGACATGCAAAAGGTGCATGTCACCTGATCTGTGTCCGCCGTTGTGGGGGTTTATATCTCAACAAAAAAGTCATGCGGACTATCTTGACGGAAATGGAACTTCGTGATATAGTTTATCATTTTACCGTGAAAAGTAATGCCTAAAATAAATGGTAATTCGTGATAGTTTATCATTTTCGAATGGGGTACATAAGATACGGGTCAAAATGGCGCCTCTACATTTTTAAGAAAAACTAGGCCATATTTTAGTGCCAATTCCCAACTCTTTACGATTTTTAGTGTTTTTAGCCGGTTTCACACATTTAAATGACTATATGCTGATTTATTGGAAGTAATTCAAATTTGAAATGTAGGTGTGTTATAACTTGGTCATAGAAATCCCCCAAAATCATTTTTAGATTCATATATATTACTTACACTATATACATAAACCAGTGATAGTACTGAAATATTCAACCCCTTTGAATGGATAATCATGTCGACCATTTTGATCTGGTTTTGAAATAAAAAAATGAAAATGAAAAAAACCTCAAAAAATTAAACCCTTCCGCATTGAGTGCTCATATATAGATGTACTAGTGGACATGGAAAATAAGAAACCCGTGATAGGGTGATAAAAAACATTTTTTCTTCACAAAATGGACTATCGTGTATGAAGATTCATGGGTTTCAAGCCGAATAATATATATAGTTATATATGGCCATATTTGTGACATATTTTAATATAATGTGCCCAAATTGGGCATGGTGGTGCATCTAGCCAGTCCCAACAATGATTTAAAAGTTTTCCTTGGTTCTCGTAGTAACATGTGCACGTGGGAAATTGAAGAAGCAAGGCAAACTCCAACATATATGAATGGTGAGAGAACATGTTAAATGTTATTCTAACAAAGGTCATGCTTGTTTAATTTCTTACCTATGTAGTATTGTACATCACAAGCGTGAAATCAAAATATGTGCATCATCTCTATAAACCCTAACCCCCTAACCCTAAACACTTATAAATCTATATATCACTACAACAAAAAATCAGTCATGGGATTCAAAGGTTTGCCATTGTTTTCTTGTAGTACTTAATACAATGCTCACACACTTTTGGGAAGTGAGTGGAACTTGTACTCAAACACACATGTGGTGCCGAAAACTGTGCAGGGTTCTTCTAAAAGAGGATATACAAGTGTGTATATATATGCCACGTTCATTTGGTATTGTCATATATATATATATATATAGAGGTAGTATGTAAACCACAAATGATATGACTCAATATTCATGCTTTGTTTCGAGCTTTTTTATATCGAGCCCCACAATAACTTTGGCATGTTCTGAAATTGAAGTCGATCAATCTCATGACGCTCACCCTTGTTTTGTGCTAGCTAGTTGGACAAAGGGGCTCGTGTGGTTAGCCATTATATCTCTTGTACCATGGCTCCAGACATTCGGGTCACACACCTCTGTATTTTTTTCAGTTATTTGTTTGATATGTACTTCATCTATCCACTATTCAAATTTGCATTTAAGCAATTTAGCCCCCAAAAATGGTACATATATGGATTCACATTGAGATAATTCATGAAACTTTGGAAATTGCCATCTCGTGTCATGTTTCCCCACAAATGAGAATTGGATTAATTGGTGGCAGACAAGTAAAAGCACATTTATGTGCGACAACCCAAAATGCACAAGTAAAAGCTCTCTTTTCTAAAACATTGGTATGGCATGTCTGCTATTTTCCCTAGCTATATAGAAAAAAGACGCACAATCCATGCTTTCCTATTGCCGGTTTTGAACCACCTTTGGCTTGATTTCAAATTTAGGTCAAAATCATGGGGTGGTGGTGGTGGTAGGGGACACGAGTGTGTTTCTTTTGGATGAACCGCTCGTATTTGCAAGTTTTTTGGGGTCCCACAAATTTAGCTCGTATTTGCAAGTTTTTTGGGGTCCCACCATCCCTTCACGCGCGGAAAAAGTGTTAGGCGAGTAGTAAAATGGCATGACCAACAAGTTTCAAGTAAAATTTCGAATATATAACCAAAATGTACCAAGTGTTAGATTAGTTAACTTGGGTTCATGGAAAAAATAATGTCATGTAAATGAGTTAACTTGGCTTTCCTACCCTTGAATCCATACGAAACTTTGTACGGAGTTCTAATACAGTATAATGATCACCCGAATTATTACACCAACAGGTCTGTCACTTACGTGTGGTTCCCATGCGTGAGGTCCCACACTTCAGTGAGCACAAGTGACGGACAATTTTTTTGCAAATGTTGCAAAGGATAAAAGGTGGAAGAGGGATCACACGGAAGGAGAAGAGGAAGGGAGAGCAGTCACGGCCTCGAAATGCTTCAACCTTTCCTGGAAGTGATGTTGACTGGCACGCAAGGTTTTTTAGTGCTGCAAACCTGCAGTGCGGCGATTTTGACAGAAATAACCCTTTTGGCAAAGAAAAACACGGACTGACCCTCTGAGCAATCTATTTCACTGGACTAACCTTTTTGTGTGGCTCATTCTGTGTTTTTCTTCGCCAAAAGGGTTACTTTGTCAAAATCTCCCCCTGCAGTGCAGGCTACGCGCCCGTCTAATATTCTTTTTTTTTCAATGACAAAAGGGGGGGGGAGAGAGAGAGTCTTGACGACGTGTCTTCACTTGAGTACTTGACAAAGAAGATTGTTAGAAGTTTGCCTACCTACCGCACATGACTTGTGCTCACTAAAGTATGGGACCTGCATGTATGGGACCCTGCAGCCCTCTTAGGGCAGACGTGTGAGACGCAAAATATGTTTTTTAGTTTAGTAAGGCAAAAAAAAACCTTGGAGGGCCGAGGCGGGGCGGCCGTCCGCCATTTTTATACCTTTACGCCCCCCACACCTCGTTTCATTTGTCATGTCTACCAAGGAAGAGCTCGGAGGAGAAGATGCAGTCCTAGCTTCTCGACCCCCTGGCGCCCCACGCATCAATACTACTACCAGAAGTACACTGTCTCTAACAATCCTGCCTCCGAAGGGAGATCTTGGAGGAGACGATGCGGGCTCAGCGTCCCCGCCGTTGATGAGCCAGGACACAAGGGTTACTACGCCTCTTTTAATTACCTTCGTTTTGCTGCTAATACTCGGACTTATATCTGTTATCTTCCGCAGGAGAGTGTCGATATCGCGCCGGAGAAGATGATGTGAGGCTGATGTCTACGGGTGCTTCTATTCTTGTAGACTGTGTTGGGCCTCCAAGAGCAGAGGTTTGTAGAACAGCAGCAAGTTTCCCTTAAGTGGATCACCCAAGGTTTATCGAACTCAGGGAGGAAGAGGTCAAAGATATCCCTCTCATGCAACCCTGCAACCACAAAGCAAGAAGTCTCTTGTGTCCCCAACACACCTAATAGGTGCACTAGTTCGGCGAAGAGATAGTGAAATACAGGTGGTATGAATAAGTATGAGCAGTAGCAATGGCGCCAGAAAAGTGCTTGCTAGCGTGCAGTTGATGGTAGTAATATTGCAGGAAGTAAAGATGCAGTAAAACAGTAAACAAGCAGCGATAGCAGTATTTAGGAACAAGGCCTAGGGATCATACTTTCACTAGTGGACACTCTCAACATTGATCACATAACAGAATAAATAAATAGATGCTAGACTCTACACCCTCTTGTTGGATGATGAACACCACTAACTGTGTAGGATTACACGAACCCTCAATGCCGGAGTTAACAAGCTCCACAATATTCAATGTTCATATTTAAATAACCTTAGAGTGCATAACAGATCAACATAACCAAACCAAGTACTAACATAGCATGCACACTGTCACCTTCACACTACGAAAGGAGGAATAGATCACATCAATACTATCATAGCAATAGTTAACTTCATAATCTACAAGAGATCACAATCATAGCCTACGCCAAGTACTACACGATGCACACACTGTCACCATTACACCGTGCAGGAGGAATAAACTACTTTAATAACATCACTAGAGTAGCACACAGATAAATTGTGATACAAAACACATTGCAATCATAAAGAGATATAAATAAGCACTTCACTATGCCATTCATAACAGCGAATAAGTATTCTGTGAAATATAGCCTAAGAGACCCACACGGTGCACACACTGTCACCTTTACACACGTGGGACAAGGAGTCTCTGGAGATCACATAAGTAAAATCCACTTGACTAGCATAATGACATCTAGATTACAAGCATCATCTTATGAATCTCAATCATGTAAGGCAGCTCATGAGATTATTGTATTGAAGTACATAGGTGAGAGATGAACCACATAGCTACCGGTACAGCCCCAAGCCTCGATGGAGAACTACTCCCTCCTCATGGGAGACAGCAGCGTTGATGAAGATGGCGGTGGTGTCGATGGAGAAGCCTTCCGGGGGCACTTCCCCGTCCCGGCGGCGTGCCGAAACAGAGACTCCTGTCCCCCAGATCTTGGCTTCGCGATGGCGGCGGCTCTGGAAGGTTTTCTCTGGTTTCGTCGAACGTGGTAGGGTTTTCGCGATGGAGACTTTAAGTAGGCGGAAGGGCAAGGTCGGTGGAGTCACGAGGGACCCACACAACAGGGCGGCGCGGGCCCTAGCCTGGCCGCGCCGCCTTAGTGTGAAAATAGGACCCTGGGCGTTGATTTCTTCCAATTCCGAGAGTATTTCCTTACTAGGATTTCTGAAACCAAAAACAGTAGAAAACAGGAACTGGCCCTTCGGCATCTCGTCAATAGGTTAGTTCCGGAAAACGCATAATAATGACATAAAGTATGCATAAAACATGTAGATATCATCAATAATGTGGCATGGAACATAAGAAATTATCGATACGTCGGAGACGTATCAGCATCCCCAAGCTTAGTTCCTGCTCGTCCCGAGCAGGTAAACGATAACAAAGATAATTTCTGGAGTGACATGCCATCATAACCTTGATCATACTATTGTAAGCATATGTAATGAATGCAGCGATCAAAACAATGGTAATGACATGAGTAAACAAATGAATCATAAAGCAAAGACTTTTCATGAATAGTACTTTCAAGACAAGCATCAATAAGTCTTGCATAAGAGTTAACTCATAAAGCAATAAATTCATAGTAAAGGTATTGAAGCAACACAAAGGAAGATTAAGTTTCAGCGGTTGCTTTCAACTTGTAACATGTATATCTCATGGATAATGTCAATGTAAAGTAATATAACAAGTGCAATATGCAAGTATGTAGGAATCAATGCACAGTTCACACAAGTGTTTGCTTCTTGAGGTGGAGAGAAATATTTGAACTGACTCAACATAAAAGTAAAAGAAAGGTCCTTCAAAGAGGAAAGCATCGATTGCTATATTTGTGCTAGAGCTTTTATTTTGAAAACATGAAACAATTTTGTCAACGGTAGTAATAAAGCATATGTATCATGTAAATTATATCTTACAAGTTGCAAGCCTCATGCATAGTATACTAGTAGTGCCCGCACCTTGTCCTAATTAGCTTGGGTTAACACGGATTATCATTGCATAACATATGTTTCAACCAAGTGTCACAAAGGGGTACCTCTATGCCGCCTGTACAAGGATCTAAGGAGAAAGTTCGCATTGGATTTCTCGCTTTTGATCATTCTTCAACTTAGACACCCATACCGGGACAACATAGACAACAGATAATGGACTCCTCTTTTAATGCTTAAGCATTCAACAACAGATAATATTCTCATTAGAGATTGAGGTTTTATGTCCAAACTGAAACTTCCACCATGATTCATGGCTTTAGTTAGCGGCCCAATGTTCTTCTCTAACAGTATGAAAACTCAAACCATTTGATGTGAAAACCAACCTTACTTCAGACAAGACGAACATGCATAGCAACTCACATGATGTTCAACAAAGAGTTGATGGCGTCCCCAGGAGCATGGTTATCGCACAACAAGCAACTTAATAAGAGATAAAGTGCATAAGTACCTATTCAATACCACAATAGTTTTTAAGGCTATTTTGTCCCATGAGCTATATATTGCAAAGGCGAATGATGGAAATTTAAAGGTAGCACTCAAGCAATTTACTTTGGAATGGCGGAGAAATACCATGTAGTAGGTAGGTATGGTGGACACAAATGGCATAGTGGTTGGCTCAAGGATTTTGAATGCATGAGAAGTATTCCCTCTCGATACAAGGTTTAGGCTAGCAAGGTTATTTGAAACAAACACAAGGATGAACCGGTGCAGCAAAACTCACATAAAAGACATATTGCAAACATTATAAGACTCTACACCGTCTTCCTTGTTGTTCAAAACTCAATACTAGAAATTATCTAGACTTTAGAGAGACCAAATATGCAAACCAAATTTTAGCAAGCTCTATGTATTTCTTCATTAATGGGTGCAAAGTATATGATGCAAGAGCTTAAACATGAGCACAACAATTGCCAAGTATCAAATTATCCAAGACATTTTATCAATTACTACATGTAGCATTTCTCGTTTCCAACCATATAACAATTAACGAAGCAGTTTCAACCTTCGCCATGAACATTAAAAGCTAAGAACACATGTGTTCATATGAACCAGCGGAGCGTGTCTCTCTCCCACACAAGCATTTATTCAAACAAAAACAAAAACAAAAACAAACAGACGCTCCAAGTAAAGTACATAAGATGTGACTGAATAAAAATATAGTTTTAAGAGAAGAAACCTGATAAGTTGTCGATGAAGAAGGGGATGCCTTGGGCATCCCCAAGCTTAGATGCTTGAGTCTTCTTGAAATATGCAGGGATGAACCACCGGGGCATCCCCAAGCTTAGACTCTTCACTCTTCTTGATCATAGTATATCATCCTCCTCTCTTGACCCTTGAAAACTTCCTCCACACCAATCTCGAAACAAACTCATTAGAGGGTTAGTGCATAATCAAAATTCACATGTTCGGAGGTAACACAATCATTCTTAACACTTCTGGACATTGCACAAAGCTTCTGAAAGTTAATGGAACAAAGAAATCCATCAAACATAGCAAAAGAGGCAATGCGAAATAAAAGGCAGAATCTGTCAAAACAGAACAGTCCGTAAAGACGAATTTTAGAGTGGCACCAGACTTGCTCAGATGAAAATTCTCAAATTGAATGAAAGTTGCGTACATATCTGAGGATCACGCACGTAAATTGGCAGATTTTTCTGAGTTACCTACAGAGAATTCTGCCCAGATTCGTGACAGACAGAAATCTGTTTCTGCGCAGTAATCCAAATCTAGTATCAACCTTGCTATCAAAGACTTTACTTGGCACAACAATGCAACAAAATAAGATAAGGAGAGGGTGCTACAGTAGTAACAACTTCCAAGACTCAAATATAAAACAAAAGTACTGTAGTAAAATAAACACATGGGTTATCTCCCAAGAAGTTCTTTCTTTATAGCCATTAAGATGGGCTCAGCAGTTTTAATGATGCACTCGCAAGAAATAGTAGTTGAAGAAAAAGAGAGCATCAAGAGGCAAATTCAAAACAAATTTAAGTCTAACATGCTTCCTATGCATAGGAGTTTTGTAAATAAACAAGTTCATGAAGAGCAAAGTAACAAGCATAGGAAGATAAAACAAGTGTAGCTTCAAAAATTTCAGCACATAGAGAGGTGTTTTAGTAACATGAAAATTTCTACAACCATATTTTCCTCTCTCACAATAACTTTCAGTAGCAACATGAGCAAACTCAACAATATAACTATCACATAAAGCATTCTTATCATGAGTCTCATGCATAAAATTATTACTCTCCACATAGGCATAATCAATTTTATTAGTTGTAGTGGGAGCAAATTCAACAAAGTAGCTATCATTATTATTCTCATCATCAAATATAGGAGGCATATTGTAATCATAATCAAATTTATCCTCCATAACAGGCGGTACTAAAAGACCAATATCATTATAATCATCATAAATAGGAGGCAAAGTATCATCAAAGTAAATTTTCTCCTCAATGCTTGGGGCACTAAAAATATCATGCTCATCAAAGCCAGCTTCCCCAAGCTTAGAATTTTCCATATCATTAGCAACAATGGTGTTCAAAACGTTCATACTAATATGTTCCATAGGTTTTTTAATTTTCGCATCAAACCATCCATGTCTTAAATCAGGAAATAGAATAAGAAGCTCATTGTTGTCCATTATGCCTAACTAGTGTAAACAAGAAACAAAAAGATGCAATTGCAGGATCTAAAGGAAATAGCTTCGAGCACACACACAACGGCAACAGAAAAGTACTTAGTTACCTGGGACCGGAGTATGAGTGCCTTTTACCTTTCCTCCCCGGCAACGGCGCCAGAAAAGTGCTTCGTTGCCGGGATCCGGTGTGTGTGTGCCGTTTACCTTTCCTCCCCGGCAACGGCACCAGAAAAGTGCTTGATGTCTACGGGTGCTTCTATTCTTGTAGACAGTGTTGGGCCTCCAAGAGCAGAGGTTTGTAGAACAGCAGCAAATTTCCCTTAAGTGGATCACCCAAGGTTTATCGAACTCAGGGAGGAAGAGGTCAAAGATATCCCTCTCATGCAACCCTGCAACCACAAAGCAAGAAGTCTCTTGTGTCCCCAACACACCTAATAGGTGCACTAGTTCGGCGAAGAGATAGTGAAATACAGGTGGTATGAATAAGTATGAGCAGTAGCAATGGCGCCAGAAAAGTGCTTGTCTTAGCGTGCAGTTGATGGTGGTAAAATTGCAGGAAGTAAAAAAGCATAAAAACAGTAAACAAGCAGCGATAGCAGTATTTAGGAACAAGGCCTAGGGATCATACTTTCACTAGTGGACACTCTCAACATTGATCACATAACAGAATAAATAAATAGATGCTAGACTCTACACCCTCTTGTTGGATGATGAACACCACTAACTGTGTAGGATTACACGAACCCTCAATGCCGGAGTTAACAAGCTCCACAATATTCAATGTTCATATTTAAATAACCTTAGAGTGCATAATAGATCAACATAACCAAACCAAGTACTAACATAGCATGCACACTGTCACCTTCACACTACGAAAGGAGGAATAGATCACATCAATACTATCATAGCAATAGTTAACTTCATAATCTACAAGAGATCACAATCATAGCCTACGCCAAGTACTACACGATGCACACACTGTCACCATTACACCGTGCAGGAGGAATAAACTACTTTAATAACATCACTAGAGTAGCACACAGATAAATTGTGATACAAAACACATTGCAATCATAAAGAGATATAAATAAGCACTTCACTATGCCATTCATAACAGCGAGTAAGTATTCTGTGAAATATAGCATAAGAGACCCACACGGTGCACACACTGTCACCTTTACACACGTGGGACAAGGAGTCTCCGGAGATCACATAAGTAAAATTCACTTGACTAGCATAATGACATCTAGATTACAAGCATCATCATATGAATCTCAATCATGTAAGGCAACTCATGAGATTATTGTATTGAAGTACATAGGAGAGAGATGAACCACATAGCTACCGGTACAGCCCCGAGCCTCGATGGAGAACTACTCCCTCCTCATGGGAGACAGCAGCGTTGATGAAGATGGCGGTGGTGTCGATGGAGAAGCCTTCCGGGGGCACTTCCCCGTCCCGGCGGCGTGCCGGAACAGAGACTCCTGTCCCCCAGATCTTGGCTTCGCGATGGCGGCGGCTCTGGAAGGTTTTCTCTGGTTTCGTCGAACGTGGTAGGGTTTTCGCGACGGAGACATTAAGTAGGCGGAATGGCAAGGTCGGTGGAGTCACGAGGGACCCACACAACAGGGCAGCACGGGCCCTAGCCTGGCCGCGCCGCCTTAGTGTGGCGCCACCTCGTGGCCCCACTTCGTATCTCCCCCGGTCTTCTGGAAGCTTCGTGTGAAAATAGGACCCTGGCGTTGATTTCGTCCAATTCCGAGAATATTTCCTTACTAGGATTTCTGAAACCAAAAACAGCAGAAAACAGGAACTGGCCCTTCGGCATCTCGTCAATAGGTTAGTTCCGGAAAACGCATAATAATGACATAAAGTATGCATAAAACATGTAGATATCATCAATAATGTGGCATGGAACATAAGAAATTATCGATACGTCGGAGACGTATCAGAGGCAGATGATCAAGCTCGCAGTAGAAGATGATGTAAAGGAGATGGTCAAGCTCGGAGCAGAAGATGATGTAAAGGAGATAGTCAATGTCGGAGAAGATGATGTAAAGGAGTTAGTCAATCTCGGAGAAGATGTGGTGCCATTGGACCAACCGCGGTCGTTGGGCGAGATCCCGGAGATTCACTTACCTCGTTTGCACTGGTAATGATATGACTGATCTGTAACATTTTGAACGTTTTTCATCGGCTTACACAGGAGCTATCTCGGCTTAGGGTCAACAAGGCCCCGGGAGCGGAACTTCCGCATCTCGGCGCCGAGAACTCCGAGTTACGCCAGAAGCGCCCTGGTGAATCGCACGCGCAGGCGCAGCACGTCCGTTCGCAGGATCTCTCATCCTTCGACGTCAGGTTCCAGCGAGAAGTCGTAGAAGAAGATAAGTTGCCAGCTTCCCCGCCGTTCAAGAGGATGAAGGAGCTGAAGACGGAAGTTAATATTAGCTGACTTTGGGTTGCTGGTTTTTGGGTACTTCGAGTCACTGACATGTAGACACCACTTAAGTCTGTCCTACATGTTTGTGACCACATTCGTTAATCAGCCAATTTGTGCCCTTCGTTTGCCGGTAAAGCTCGATATGTTTGTTGTTACCTTTGGCAGGATCACTCCCCTTGCTTATCCTGTCGGAGGATGAAGTTGGATCTTGCCAGCATGCGGGAGGAGAACAGAGAGTTAGGGATCAAGATATTTCGGTACAGGCAGGCGGTGTCTTTCCTAGAAGTGGATGAGATCACGGCCTGTGCTCGTAGGAGTTGTGACGAGGCCATTCATCTGGGAGAACGGATCAAAGCTCAGCTTGTCTCTTTGATGGAAGTCACAGAACGCGTGATTTTCAATGCTAGAGAGGCGCGGGAACGACTTCTGGTGGCTGAAGATCTCGCATAGCAGTTTAATCATGTGCGCTTATTAGTTGCCTACTACTTTTGTAATTATTCACAATTAATTATGTATCAATGGCTTGCCTTTTGTGTGACGGAGGAAATTGCACATACCACCACTTATTGGTGCAGTTTTTGCACATAACACAACTTGAGATTCTTTTTACACAAATAACCAGATTTTGACGTAAACTTTTGCACAAAAAACAACCTTACTCCATGTTTTCTTTTGTCTTCTAAAGACATGTAGGTGCTTCGAAAAATACCTCCCTTCCAATGCTTAAAGCTTAGTATATTTATCTTGAAAAGTCAAACCAAGTAGAGTTCGACCAAACTCTTAAAAGAATCTATCAGCACATATAATATTTTGTAGACACCATATGAAAATATAATTTATTTTCTATCTAATAATATTGATTTTGTATCTTGCATATTAATGCTTTTGGTAAAAACTTAGTCAAACTTAACTTAGTTTGACTTTCGAAAAATCAATTTAATCCTTAAGTTCTGGGACGGTGGTTCTAGACGGATTGAGCTTCAGTGACTTTGCCAGATCACAAAGTCACTGACTTTGTGTCACTTACAAGTAGGGTCAGGTGGAACCCTTCATTATGTGGGCCCCACATGGCTCCACTTGTAAGTGACACAAAGTCAGTGACTTTGTGGGCTGGCAAAGTCACTGAAGCTCAATCCATTCTAGACGTGGTCTAGACGTGTTTCAACATATTGCCTTCGCATTTTCTAAACGCATGGAGTTTCTTACAAAGTTTATTTTTCAAAATATTTTCGACTTTGTATTATTTTTATTCATTTCCCCCCTTGTTGTCATGTTTTCTGTCCGGCTTCCCCAGCCCATCCATCCGTAACCCACATGCGCGCGTGACACGAGTAGTGGGAGACATGGTGCCCAAAGGGATAGCTTTTATTAATGGTGGCGACGGTTCCCTAGGCCAATGCTGGCGATACGTCTCATCGTCGCTAGCTGTGCCTTCCCCATGCGGCCGTATTAATGCACACCACTGCTCCTTTGCGCCTCCGCGGCTGATCAAGTAAGTTTGATCATAAAAGATGATCACATAAGCTCGATGATTATCTATAACCTAAAAATTATCTTAATTTGTAAACGAAGACATAAAATAACTAGTTGTTTGATTAGGAAAGACAAACGAAATTTCTATTGAGATTGAGTTCATTTCATAGTTGTTATAGACACATAGCAATATTACCAAGAGATAGGATTGTAGAGAAAGCAATCCATAGGTATTTTGGAGGGTTCTCAATCCTTTGAATCAAGCAAGCTCTATAGGAAAAATCCCTATGTGTAAAAATCCTACTCTGTACAAGATACCTTTAGAAATCCTTTGAACCAAACAAACTCTGATTCATATTAGTTGACTATAATATGGATATATCTAGACACATTTTAGTTCAAGATTCATCCATATCATCTGACAAGTAATATGAATCGGAGTGAGTATATTAAATGGAGTAGTATATATTGTTCGAAAAAATTAAGTTATACTGTACTAATAAAGAAACCATTTCTATGGTCAAACTGATTTGACGGGACAGTAACTGCACCAGGACGTAGTGGCGTGCTATCCTAGCCGAAGTTTTACTCGGCGCATCGATGCAGCTGCTGAAGAATAAAAAAAGACATATCCACTCCTACTCTTCACCTCCATCGTTTCCATCCTTGGCTCTCCACTTCCATCATCGTTCTCCACTCGCCAAGCGCTGCTAGCAAATTTTTTCATCCTCTAGATCTCCCATTTGCATAGCTTTCTCTCCTCACCCCTCCGCAGAACCGCAGCACTCCTCCTTCCCGCTCGACTCTCCTACAAATCTCCAATCACACATACTTGCTTCCGCCCTCTTAAATCCATCTCGTCTCCATGGCGGCATCGAACGACGACCAGCTGTATGGCGACTGGGGGAAGCTCCCTGCCGAGCTGTTCAATCTCATTGCCCAGAGTCTGGACATTACAGTCGACGTCCGGCTGGCCGCATGCTCCAAAACGCTGTGCCGCCATGTCGCCGACAACATGAATCTACACCATTGGGATGGACCCTGCTTGCTGATGCCCGATTCTGCCCATTGGCACTATGATGATAGTAGTGCGCACCACACGGTGTACCACGTTGTGCCCCTCGACCATCCTCGGCGCACAGCCATCCTGCCGTTCATGGACAATAGATTCTGGGTTGGCATGAACGGCGACTGGATCGCCGGCGTGGACAGTGGTGGGAACTGGTTCCTCGCGAACATCTACACGCACCAAGAAATCTCCCTACCATCGTCGGAAACTTGCAACATTTTTCGGAAGGAATGGATTGGCTTCCCCGACTTGCCTCCTGAAAGGTACATGACGTATGGGCGTGCCATGTTTTTGTTGAAGATTGTAATTTGCGAAGTGCGCACAAAAGCTGGACATTACTCAGATTACAAGCTCATCGCTCTATTCAATTCTGGACTCGCTTACCTGGCTAATGGTAGCCAGGAGTGGAGGTTATTCTCTCTTGCTAGTTGGGGTGTAGATTACAGTGACGCCATCGAGCACAACGGCTTCATTGTTGCGGTGGATGGGTGGATCGGCACCACATATTGCTGGGATCAATCACAGGCCGGTAATTCTTCAATCCATATGATATACTTCGCAATAAATTTTAATATCAAGCCCATTCATGATATATTGTAACTGAATTAACTAATTGCTCAATAAGATTTTTTTCACCTTTCAAATGACTGTGCACCATTTAATTATCCAAACCTGACTGAACCATTGCTACAAACGAATTACAGTACTATATGCAGTGCACAAATCTGTCAACCCAAACCAGATTATTGCAGTATACGAATGCATTCCTGAATTAGTTACTGCATGCTCTTGTCAGAATATGAATAAGGAGCTTAGCCCTGGCCTCTTCATCAATTGATGCATGCAAACTTTCAATTTATTTGAATATTCGATGTACTCAAAGCTTTACAATCATGGATCAGATAAGGTTGAGACATGTATCTACCATCAATGAATATGAGTGTAATTAACATACATCTCAAATGGGAACAATTTTATTTCTTCGAGTTTTTATACAAGTATAATGACTGCATCCTCCATTTGATCCTACAAATGTGAAGTTGCAGCTACTAGTATTATTGTCTTCATGAGCCATTCAAACACTAATTTTTTTTTGTCTCCGTTTACAATGCAGATGCACACCTTGCCCTGCCATTCGTGATCCCATCAGCGATGGAGGATCCATTTGGCAGATGGTTTTTAGCTCGATTAGCCGATGGCAAGCGCTTGATGATCATCCACGAAGATCGGTATATACGTAGCAACGATCACCTTGAGCCTGCAGAAGTTCTGCATGATGGTAATGGCCTTATCCTGCGGGAGTGTCCTGCCCCTGTCATACATATTTTTGAGAAAGATCTATCCCTGATTGGACCCAATTGGAGTCGAGTTGACAGCCTTGGCACACACTCTCTGTTCATTGGACTGAATTATCCAATGAACCTGAAGATAAATGATGGCAATGCTCCTGATGGAACATTGACTCCATTCATGAGGTCAAATTGTGTGTACATCGCGTACTATGCATTTCGGGAACCAGCATTTAGTTGTATTTGTCGTTGTAACCTGCAGCAAGGGGAAAATGAGCTCATGGGAGTTATCACCCTTCCAAAAGAAGGTTGGGGATTTCCCCGACAGGCGACAATGTGGTTTAAGCCTAGTCTGAAAAATATCCGCATGTTGATGCAACCCTAAACTGAGCCATGAATCTTTCTGGAGAAAATAATCTTTTTTGTACGATATATTTGAACAATTCAGTAACCTGTTCCGTATCTTAATATGCTCTTCCTTTTTTCTGAATCTTATATACCTTGACCCATTTCAGTGTGTCTGTTTACTCATTTTAGTGTGTATGTAGCCCACATTGAAGTAATCTAATCTTATTTTAACGGATGATGATGAACTCTGTATTTCCATCCTTCGTAAACTGTGCATGTCTGTTTATTTTTAGTTTCATTTCAGCAACTATTATTAGTATATGCACACCTTTTTTTAATGCTGAGAGGAGTATAAGGGCATTACAATTCTATATACTATATGGCGCTAATAGAGAACAAATGAATGTCAAAAGATTGTAAAATCCTCCAGGTACTCTCCTTACAGCGCTAATTGCTGATGGCAGACTGACTTCCTGTTGGTTCCGTTGCTGTAGCTAGGACTGGTGAAAAGAGTTTCACGCCCCTTGCAGTAGCGCCTGTGTTGGACGTGCCCTAATGTTTTCCTGCTAAAAGTTGCAATCTTTTAAGAACTTGGGTACGGTATTTCCCCATCAGCCTGGATGCAGGCCGCCAAACGCGTCTTAACCAATGTTGAAAATAGCGTGCTAAATGAATTAGCGGCAGCCTCCTTCAAACGATATGAACGCTATATCGTGGTAATAGTGTGGTATATTTTAAATTGCATTTTCAAAATAATACTAAATATAGCCTAAAAATAAATAATTTTACTAGAGCGAATAGATATATATAGTCCAAAAGTGACTGAATCATACATACATAACCACATATAGAAATAGATCTCAAGTATTTTAGAAGGCTAACATCAACATTTCACAAGGCAACAACATAGTATAAATTATTTATTAAAACATATTAGCATTAGCGATATTATCTTCTGACTTAGAAGTGGAACCAACAGATTGTAGTTCATCACCACGAAAAAGTGAAAGCAACTTGCCTAAAAAAAATAGCGCGCTAACACTATGAAGTAGGGCAATATAGCATGCTGTTTCGCAAATAGCGCCACAGCGTGCAAAATTACTATGTGTGGACCCTCTAGATATGCTATAGCGCGCTTTTAGCGGAGAAATAGTTAACTGGGCTTCATTGAGGCCCTGGTTTGACAAAGCAGCCTGAGTACGCATCTAAAAAAAATCTGTCTGAGGACGCATGCTTGTAAAAATGAGAGAGCAGACTACAATTACTTCAGTCCCAAACCCTCTATCTCTCCCACCTACTTCACCTCTTTTACACTAATGACTGCCATGAACGGCTCGCCTCCTCCCTCCACCGGCAGCTGCCTGGCGGTAACGGCCGCCGACACAGATGAACATCGCCGATATTTCCTGAACTCAGCCGATTTGATCCACCGCATCCTCCAGCAGCTTGATGGACGTCCAGTCTCTTCTATCCAGATCGTGACTAGAGAAGGATCTACGAGTACATCCGTTTCTTACTCTTTGGCAGCGTCGGTTCCATCTCTCGCGGTGCTTTCTTCTCCGCTGGAAGTACGATCTGGCTCGGCACTGATTTCCCTGGCGGCGGCACCAGATTCTCCGGCTGCGCCGACCCCAACCCCCGCGGCACGGTCTTCTCCGGTGGCGGCACCACCAAAAGTGGCTGTAAGTTGTCCTGAACTCACTAGGATGCAGGTGTAAGTAGTCAATGATAGTTGGGGTTTTAAACAAGTTCTTTTTTCTTTAATGATGGGAAACCGTAGTAGTAGTATTCTTCTGCAAATGTTTTTTTAATGACGGGAAACAGTAGATGTTAAGTACTAGTTCTGGCAAAAAAAGATGTTAAGTAATAGTATCCATCACAGAGCAGGGTTTGGCAGTCTGAACATACAAATATATGCTCCATGTTACCTGTTTCAGAAAGTCTGAAAGCTTGCTCGCACTGTAAAATCAAATTGTCTTGCTGCTGCTAGATTTTGTGCAAACTAATTAAAGAGATAGCTAGATGCATTTTCTCCATGTATGTTACGTTCTGATTTATATGCTGTTGATTGATATATACCGTGCTTAACTAGATGCAGAAGCAAACTCGCTCCAACGTCAATGAGCAACTACGTCTTAGGCCTGTCGATTGTACATGTCCTCTGCACCCCCCCGAGTTCAGAATTCAAAGAAACTCACTAGCCAAAAAGCCAAAGGTGACGGGCAGGCGTGATGCAGCAATTTAACGTTGTATATTAAAAGGGCGAGGGAAAGGCCGCCCTAAACGGGTTGGTCACTCGGCGGACCCTCCTCAGCCCTCGCGCTTCTATGTGCAACTGGATGGCAACGATGACATGTATATGTTGGTCATCCCCAGAGAATTCAAGCAATGTCTGAAAGGGATTCTTCCCAGGCCTATCAAGCTCAAGACCAGCGTAGGCTGCGCCTGGTATGTGCACATCGATGAGTACCAGGGTGAACTGGTCTTGAAGGATGGTTGGTTCGGGTTTGCAGAGGCGCATGAACTGCAGCTCGATGACATTCTCGTCTTCGAGGTGAAAGACACTTCCTTGATGAATGTGTTGATCTACGACTGTAACACCTCCACCCAGAGGGTAATATTTTGTGCTGATCACCCTTAGTTGCATGCATGATCTGCAGTCCTTTTAGGAAGAGGGGATCAGAAACACCTCAATATTTTATTGAATTAACTAGATGCTGCTTTTGGACCTGGGGTAGTGCCCTGCTGATGTTCATGCTGAACTTGGTTTTTGTATTAAGCTGAACTGGGGATCAGATACACTGTGATGAGACTTTGTTAATTAGCTAATATAGTATATGTTAGACATGTTTTATTTTACTTTAATTTACTGTGATATGCTGCGGTAGTTTCAATGTGCGGTCTGATGATTTGTATTATACCTAGCTACATGGAGCTCAACATTTTGAAATATTCATAGATTTGTAAGTGTAAATGTGATATATCCCATATGTAGTCAATGCTATCTTGTACGAGCTTGTAAAATCTCAGGGAAAAATACATTTTATTTTAGGAAGTGTAAAAGTGACCAATTTTTTTGATCTGATTGTAGCGAACGATTGTAGCGAACACAAGTGCAGATGGTCAAACCCCCAAAACTTCTCATATTCATTGTTACATGGTCGAGATATAAAGGTATTTTACGCACTGGTTTAATACTCAACTGCTTACATCCATGTTTGTTTGCAGTTTTTTTTGACACCTCTTAATGCTCTCTCCGATCCATATTTTTTTAGATACACACTACAAACACAGACGCTCTCATATAGATGTATCTAGACACATATTAGTTGTAGAGACATCCATTTTATCATCAAGTAATGAGGATCAGATGGAGTATCGTTTTCATTTTACCAAAAGAAACGGATATACTGTGTAGTACAACGTAGTCTGAGGCCCTTAGCTCTGAATGCAATTTCTGTGTGCACACTGATCGGATCATAACCCACACGACCTGTCTCACTGGTATGTAGGTCCGGGCCCCACCAGATACTGATAAAGCCCAGTGACCCGCCGGGTGAAGTTTTCTGTGTGGATTCCTGCAGTACCTGGCTTCGTTCCTCCAAGAAACGCGCATTTTTTTTGACCGGGGGGACACGCGCATTTATTCCCTTACTGATGTATCATTCTCAGTTTCTCACAGCCCCCTCATGTTCAGATCTCCCCATATCCCTCGCCGTCCATCTCCCCTGAGTCATCTCCCTACACCACCGGCGTCCACCACCGCTCGGACTACGCGGCTTGGACTCCGTCCTCTACGGATGCGGCGACGTCGCACCTAAAAACTCCACTAAGGCGGCGCGGCATCCCCGATTCTCTCGGTCCATGGCTGCAATGGCGGTATGTTTCCCCCGAATCACTAGGGTTGCCGGTCACATCTTTATTATATCTAAGCTGTATTGCCGGTTGCTTAGCATTGTTTGATATAGACTATTTCTCTCATCCAGTGTATATATTAATCCTATGGTAAAGACTCGGGCTACACATGCACGCATGCTAGCGAGGTTGGGACTGGATCTAATGTGTGCAATAATAATCGTTCAAATATGATATTGGTCAATCCACGGCCGATAATCACATATGAGGACACCGAGCATGCATTTCTGGCTTATGGACTCTTTAGGCCGACGCTGATTTTTTTTTGTTTGCTTGGTCGATCTGTACTGGCGGATGATGAACGGCGGATGCATTACTCTGATGCTAGACCTAGCCAGCAAGCATGCATGGCTCATGCTAGCTTGATTTCTATTCTCATAGCTACTATTTATATCGATTTGGCTTCTGCGATACAATGATACACTATGCTGAATAATTTGATGATACAAGGTTGTACATATCAGCCTAGCTAGATTCAAAAGCTTATTGTTCAGACTGTGTGTTCGATAAGAACAATGATCCACTGACTTTGCTAGGTGCCTTTTGTTGGAGATATGCCCAAGAGGCAATAATAAAAGTGGTTATTATATATCTTTATGTTTATGATAAATGTTTATATACCATGCTATAATTGTATTAACCGAAACATTGATACATGTGTGTTATGTAAACAACAATGAGTCCCTAGTAAAGCCTCTTAACTAGCTTGTTGATTAATAGATGATTAGTTTCATAATCATGAACATTGGATGTTATTAATAACAAGGTTATATCATTATGTGAATGATGTAATGGGCACACCCAATTAAGCGTAGCATAAGATCACGTCATTAAGTTATTTGCTATAAGCTTTCGATACATAGTTACCTAGTCCTTATGACCATGAGATCATGTAAATCACTTATGCTGGAAAGGTACTTTGATTACATCAAACGCCACTGCGTAAATGGGTGGTTATAAAGGTGGGATTAAGTATCCGGAAAGTATGAGTTGAGGCATATGGATCAACAGTGGGATTTGTCCATCCCGATGACGGATAGATATACTCTGGGCCCTCTCGGTGGAATGTCGTCTAAATAGCTTGCAAGCATATGAATGGTTCATAAGAGACCACATACCACGGTACGAGTAAAGAGTACTTGTCAGGAGACGAGGTTGAACAAGGTATAGAGATACCGATGATCAAACCTCGGACAAGTAAAATATCGCGTGACAAAGGGAATTGGTATCGTATGTGAATGGTTCATTCGATCACTAAGTCATCGTTGAATATGTGGGAGCCATTATGGATCTCCAGATCCCGCTATTGGTTATTGGTCGGAGAGAGATCTCGACCATGTCTACATAGTTCGCGAACCGTAGGGTGACACACTTAAGGTTTGATGTCGTTTAAGTAGATATGGAATAAGGAATGGAGTTCGAAGTTTTGTTCGGAGTCTCGGATGGGATCCAGGACATCACGAGGAGGTCCGGAATGGTCCGGAGAATAAGATTCATATATAGGAAGTCATATTCCAAGTTTGGAAATGATCCGGTGCATTTATGGCAGGTTCTAGAAGGTTCTAGAAAAGTCCGGAAGAAATCACCGTGGAAAGTGGAGTCCCGAAGGGACTCCACCTTGCATGGCCAGCCAAACCCTAAGGGGTGGAGTCCCAGGTGGACTCCACCATAGGTGGCCGGCCACCCCACCTAAGGGAAAGGTGGGAGTCCCACCTTGGGTAGGACTCCCCCCTTGAGTAGGTTTCCCACCTATGGGAGGTTTTGTTGTTGGGGTCTTATTCGAAGACTTGGACTACAACTCTTGGGGATTTCCACCTATATAATGAGGAGGAGAGGGAGGGGGCAGCCACTCTTGGCCGCACCACCTAGGGCTGCCCATGGCCGGCGCCCTAGCCACACCCTCTCCCCAAACCCTAGCCTCTCCTCCTCACCACTTCTCCCGCATACGCTTAGGTGAAGCCCTGCCGGAGTTCTCCATCGACACCGCCACCACGCCGTCATGCTGTCGGGATTCCGAGGAGGATCTACTACTTCCGCTGCCCGCTGGAACAGGGAGAAGGACGTCGTCTTCATCAACACCGAACGTGTGACCGAGTACGGAGGTGCTGCCCGATTGTGGCACCGTCAAGATCTTCTACGCGCTTTTGAAAGCGGCAAGTGATCGTCTACCGCAGCAACGAGAGCCTCCTCTCGTAGGCTTTGGAACTCTTCAAGGGTTAGTCTCGTTCATCCCCTCGTTGCTACCATCTTCTAGATTGCATCTTGGCTTGGATTGCGTTCTCGCGGTAGGAAAATTTTTGTTTTCTATGCTACGAATCCCTACAGTGGTATCAGAGCCGTGTCTATGCATAGATGGTTGCACGAGTAGAACACAATTGTTTGTGGGCGTTGATGCTTTGTTGTCTTTAGTTCGAGTACTTTGCATCTTTGCGGCATGGTGGGATGAAGCGGCTCGGGCTAACTTTACATGACCGCGTTCATGAGACTTGCTCCACGTTCGACATGCAACTTGTATTGCATAAGTGGCTTTGCGGGTGTCTGTCTCTCCTACCATAGTGAAGATTCAATTTACTCTTTCTATTGACAACAATAGTATCACCGTTGTGGTTCATGTTCGTAGGTAGATTAGATCTCACTCGAAAACCCTAAACCACGTAAAATATGCAAACCAAATTAGAGACGTCTAACTTGTTTTTGCAGGGTTTGGTGATGTGATATGGCCATGATGTGATGATGAATATGTATGAGATGATCATTATTGTATTGTGGCAACCGGCAGGAGCCTTATGGTTGTCTTTAAATTTCATGTTGAGTAGTATTTCAAAGTAGTTGTAATAGTTGCTACATGAGGTGAACAACCATGAAGACGGCGCCATGGACCTTGACGCTACGCCGACGATGATGGAGATCATGCCCATTGATGATGGAGATCATGTCCGTGCTTTGGAGATGAAGATCGAAGGCGCAAAGACTAAAGGGCCATATCATATCACATATGAATTGCATGTGATGTTAATCCTTTATGCATCTTATTTTGCTTAGAACGCGACGGTAGCATTATAAGATGATCCCTCACATTAATATCAAGATAATAAAGTGTTCTCCCCTCGTATGCACCGTTGCACAGTTCGTCATTTCGAAGCATCTCGTGATGATCGGATGTGATAGACTCAATGTTCACATACAACGGGTGTAAGCCATGTTGCACACGCGGAATACTTGGGTTTGCTTGACGAGCCTAGCATGTACAGACATGGCCTCGGGACAACGGAAACCGAAAGGTTGAACACGAGTCATATGGATGATATGATCAACATGTTGATGTTCACCATTGAAGCTACATCATCTCACGTGATGATCGGTTTTGGTGTAGTGGATTTGGATCGTGTACCACTTAACAACTATGAGGGATGTTGTATTAAGTGGGAGTTCATTAGTAATTAGATTAAAACATGAACTAATTATCATAAACATAGTCTGAGTAGTATTTTGAATTAATTTTGTAGTATTGGCATCCGTTTTCTACCATGCGCTAGTCTTGTTATTGAGATAGAAATACTGTTAAAATCTGACAAGAAACTTTACGGATTGGTACCGTATTGTTAAAGAATCAAGAATTGATTAAGTCCTATTGCAAACTTTTAGTAAACCTCACATTGTTGATTCAAAGAGCTATATGGTTTCAATGAGTACCTAAAGTTATCTTGTCTCCGTGAAACTTGAATTCAAATCGGTTTGAAAAGTAAGGAGCTGAAAATTTAGTTTTCAGAAATAATCAAGGTATGAGATATATGTGATATCTAAGACCTTATTGCAAGATGATAGAATATAAATTTGGTGAGACTACATAAACTCATAAGTTTTATGGGAATGTATGAAGGTTGAAGACGTCAGGCGTCACAATCCTCCAACTATTGGGGCACTAATAATATTCGCATATCCATGAAGTTATCGTCCTTAGTATGCACCGTTGCTAAGACTCGTCGTTTTGAAGCATCACGTGATGATCGGGTGTGATAGATTCTACGTGTGCATACAACGGGTGCAAGCCAGATTTGCACATGCGAATACCAAGGTTAAAACTTTACGAGCCTAACATGTACAGACATGGTCTCGGAAAGTCGTCATGATATAATGGATAAAATTATGAGTGAAATTGTTCATCATATTACAAAGTTACTAATAGTGAAATCTGAAACACTTGTCATATGATGATCAACTTCAAAGTAAGAACCTCAAGGTTATTGGTATTTGACCAACAAACCTAGAAGTTATTGAAGGTGAAGTATTTTCTGAATAATGAGGAAAGCTAAAAGAGAAACTACAAAAGATATTTTGGCAGAAAGAAAGAAAAGACTAGAAAGTCTAGCTCAGGTGTATATAAATGATATACATGTTATGGATGTATTCCTTGTTTGGTCACATAATGAAATTCTTGGGTATTTGTACCAGATTGGTTGGTATGAGATGTCATACAATATAACACAATACAAGAATATGATGGCCTAAGTGACTAATAAGGAATATGGTAATAATGCACATCTGGAACATAATAAAGTGTTATTATGCTTGTCATTGGCATTCTACCTAGCCCTTATAATTTATAATAAAGAACTTAATAATTGTTATTTTGCTCTGGTCAAATGAAAACAATGAGTTGTTCAAATTATGACATTACTCCATGTACGATGGATAAGTTATTATAAATCTTAATGGTGAAACACACATACATAACACTGACGCTAAAATGCCATAAGGCAAATGATTTGAATTCCACTTATTTGTGGAACCGCCATTTAGGTCATATTAGAGAGGAACGCATGAAAGAACTCCATGCAAATGGATTTTTGGAGTCATTCGATTTTTGAATCGTTTGGCGCTTGCAAATCTTTTCTAAAAGAGAATGACTGAAATACCGTTCATAGGCCAAGAGTTGAACGGGCAACTAACTTAGTAGAAACATACATGATGGTTCACTGGGCATAGTTGTGTGCGGGAGATTCTTCTACTTCATGAAAACTTCCAACAATGAATTGAGTATATATATGTATATTCGATAAGGAAGAAGTTTAAAACATTTGAATGGATTCAAATAAATTTCAGCATGAAGTGGAAATCATCGTAATAGAAAAGTCAAATATCTATGATTGGATCATAGTGGAAATATTTGAATTACGAGTTTTAGCGAACATCTAAGAGAGTTATGAAGTTGTTCTACAACTCACGTTTCTTGGAGTATCATAGTGATGATGGAGTATCCGAGAGATGTATCCAAACCTTGTTGGATCAATGATGAGATAAAATATTGATGCCATTATATTTTTGTGGATTATGCTTTAGAGACTACCGCTTTTACACTGAATAGAGCATCATCATGATCCGTTGAAATGACACCATATGAGTTATGGCATGGGTATGAACCCTAATAGTCCTTTCTTAAATTTTGGTATGCATAGCATAAGGTAAATAAGTTTACAACCAAAATCGGATGAATGTCTTTGTTGGTTATCCCAAAGAATTAATTGGGAATTCTTCCACCATGGAAACAAAGACAAAAGTGTTTGTCGATATTTCTTACTTATTTCCAAGAAATTGTTTCTAGTGAAGTATTTGAGTGGGAGGACAATATAATTTGATAAGGTTTATGAACCTGAGCATAATGATCAGAGTAGCGCAGCATCGGAATTGGTTCCGGAAGCGGCCACGACGATCATGGCTCCCATGTCTACAAAATGTTATAGTCATGGAGATCGAAGTACTTATTGAACCTTGTAGGTATGGTTTACTTTGTGATCAAATAAATGATTTGTGAACAAAGGATTGTTTTTGAACAATGATAAACCAACTACATACAAAGAAGTTATGATGGGCCCTGACTCCGTTAAAATGGCTATACGTCGTGAAATCTGTCAACACCCGGATTTTTAAAGTCCGGATGCCTATTATGTCATACATCGCAATCCCAGGAAATTGTTGTTGCGAGGCATAATAGTTAAGTATCACAGTCATCATTCATTACAAACCATAATGTCTTACAAATTGGAATCACATGATCCATATTACACAAATAGTTGATCTAAAGATCAACGAACAAACACAAGTTCATAGCGGAAGCGTAAGATACAAGGACTCTCTAGTCCACAGGCCAACGCTTGACGTTAGAAGCTCCTAGTTGTGGTAGACGTCCTGCTGATCGTCCTCCTCGTACTGCTGCTCGGCTTCATATTCTGGCCATTTGAATAGCCAGGGACAAAGCCGTGAGTACTTTAAGTACTCGCAATCTAACACTAAAGTAAGTACTAGCATTGATATAATGGTGTTCTAAGCTCTAAGTTTATTTGCAAAAAGCCAATTTTATTTGATAAACATTGTAGAAAACAACTCCTCATGTGCTAACTAACTCAAGTGGGAACATTAGTGTCATTCCCACAACTCAGTTGTGATTCAAAATCAAAGTCACCGTTCAAGTCAAGTTCAAAAACACCAGTCACATAAGTATAAAATCTGATGACGGAAACCGAATGGCCTTTCCAATTGTCCATATCCGCGGACGCGGCTATTCGAATAGTTCTACACTCTGCAGAGGTCGCACACTTGTGCCACAACATTTGATTACATCCGTCAGGGATAAAACCCTGAATAATCGTAACTCAGTACGCGGATCATCAACCGTTAACCTTTCACTTACACACCCTAGTATAGGCACCTCTCCCCATGAGCTTGGCCTCCCGGTGAAAACCAACTGTTAACCCGGGAACTGCACAGGGCTTGGGCCGGACATTCACCTCATATTCACGTCATATCATATCATCTCTTTTGTGGTAGAGGCAGCTTTCGGCATAACCCCGATGACGCTTGTTTAGAGGAAACCCATACTAAGACACATAAATTTCCAGCTAAGCCCTACCCATAATCAGGTATTGTGGGGGTACTCAAAAATTGGAAGGGTATCGCATCCAACTCAATCATCAGTTTTTAGCCAAAGTCACCAAGTCAACTTCAGTGTCATATTCACCTTCAAAATCTTTCAATGCAAATGACTAATCATTCCAAGGTTTTCACCATCATCATTTCATCAACACATGTTCCCATCTAGAGTAGTCATTTTTAAAAATTAGCACTAGCAACTATGTATGAGGGGTGCTAAGTATTTGCTTTGCTTCTAGGCTAAGTTTGATACTCTTGTACTAACTCCATACTAACCTAGTAAATCATAAATCAAAGGTACTTTGATAAAACAAAGGTAAATAAAGCTTGTAAAGTAAAACTGGGAAATAGGATCATAAGCATAAAGTAAAATGGGGTAATGCCTTGCTCATGGTGAGCTTTGCACTTTGCAAGAGTATTATCTTGCCTTGGTTGGGAAACAGGTCATAGTGGTCTTCTTCTTCCTGGAAGTAGACCTCCTCCTCCTCCTGGTACTCCTCGGTACTAGCGTCTAAAATACGAATACGGAGTACACAATCATCACACCAAACTAATTTACTAAACTATGCACAAACATGGTTCACACACTTAAACTAGCATCACCTAAAACTATTATGTTGGTGGATGTGTTCTTCTTATTGGTTAAGAAAAATAATTTCCTCTCATTATCTTATTAAGATTTAATTTCTCTGATGCATAATATGTGACCTAGGTTGACCCAAGTCAACCTCTTCACACTTATCATTTGGAGAAAAAGATTTAAATGAGGTGAGCACCTCATACCATTTAATTCTAGCATATCAAAGATTTAATATCACCCACAATTCCTATGGGACCTAAATAACCAGAGTCTCCACTTCATTTGGAATTGGGTGTGACAAGATTTAAATGAGAGGAAAATTCCCTCATAAGATTTCTTAAAAGTTTTGGACAATACCTTTGACTAGAAATAGCCATAAGGGTATTTAAAACAACTAAGCCATGATCATTCAAAGTAGGCATGGCATATTTTTGTAGAAACAATTAGTATAAGTGAAAAGTGAATTATTGGAGGTGAAAAATACTGAAAAGCATTTATGGTTGATTTTTTAGAATTATTATAAGACAGAAAAGTCCCTGCCTTGTTTATTTTGTCACTTTAATTCTACAGTAGATCTAAGGTTCTATCCAGTGGCATTGTGTAGATAATTTCCTAAGGTTTCCAAAAATATAAAGTTTGTAAAATTTGGCCAAGTAGATTTGTCACTATTGAATTTCAAAGTTTGCATCAGATTAAGATATTTTTTTCTAATTTCCAAAATTGAATTCAAACTGTGGGCTGGCGCGGGAAAAGAACTTGGGCCGGCCCAAAGATCGCGTCCAGCGCAGCGGGCCGCCTGACAGGGCGGGGACCACACGTCAGTGTGTCTTAAAACACCGAATCGGTACGAGGGAGGTGGACCGTAGGATTAGAATCGGATCGGACGAACGACAGACGTCGTCATCTCCGGCGAGCAGCGAGCTCCCTGGCGGCGAGCCTAGGGGGTGGGAGAGAGTACCAGGCCGCGTGTGGGTCTGGCAGTAGGCGCGGAGAAGGTGTAGTAGATGAGGAAGCCCTGGGAGCAGCGGCGGCGCTCCGGGAGGCGCCAATCGAAGCCGAGCTTCCGCGGGCTCCGGCGGACTTGAGCTTGCGATTCGAGCAGCTCCGGCGAGGTGGTGCTCAATTGAGGTGGGGAGATGGTTCAGTGAAGGGAGGGGAAGGTGTTGGCGTGCTCAGTTTGAGAGGAGGCGTCCTCTTTTTATAGCAGCGAGGGGTGGCCGAAGGGCGGAGCGGGGTCATCGTCGTCGTCGCCGTTCCAAGGTCGCGAAGAGGCAAGGCATGGGCGCGGCGTGTTACTGGTGTCCTGCAGAAGCTGACGCGCTTGATCGTGGCGCGGCAGGGGCTCTGTAGCGCTGGCGAGCTTGATGGGAGTGCTCGGGCCATGGCGGACGGTCGTGGACGCGGTCGTCGTCTGTGGCGTTCCCGCGGCCTCGTGCGCGTGTCCAGGTGATGCAGGGAGCCGTTGTGCGTCTACTGGCGTTGAGAGCGAGTGTGGAGGGGACGCAGGGCCGTGGGCATCGTCATGCCCTGGCGTGTCCAGGGTCGGCGCCATGCGCGCTCTGGCGCGGCATGGACGCGTTCTGGGCGTCACTGGGCGCGCTGATCCTGGCGTCTCCGAGGCATGGCTTCGTCAAGTCGTTGGTCGGGCAGCATCAGGTGAGTGTGAGGGAGAGGAATGACACGGTGATGCTTGTTGGAATTGACCAGATGAGGGGATGGCATGAAATGGACTTGCCATGCCACGGCATGGCAAGGTTTGATTTATTTGATCTCTCCTTGACCAGTGCAAGTGGTGGTGATGGTGTGGTGAGGTGAGAGGGAGGCTCCAGGGTGCAGAGAGGGCAAGGTTGGACCAAGTCCAAGGTAGAAATGAGGTATGGGCTCAATTTTTCACCCTGCCAGCAAGGTGTTCGACAGAATGCCCGCAAGAAAAATATTTTCGAATTTTGAAATTCTTTTTGGTGGGTTGCAAACAAATATTAAATGGAGCATTTTGGTGGTGGTGGTGGTCAAAAAGGAATTGAGATGCAAAATCACATTTTGCATATGATCTTACATATGTGAGAAAGTTCCAACTTTGCTTGCTTCCCATTTGAAATTGGTGATGAATTTGGGGTGGTGGTTTTGGGCAAAGTTGAAGTGCTTGATGTTGTCTTGGATGAGGTGTAAAGAGTTGACAAAGTTTAGAAGTGGAAAGAAGAAAACCAGGGGCTCAAGGTGAGCATCAGACTAAAAATGGCACAAATGACCATATTGCATGTAACATGGAAATTGAATGTGATTTTGGTTTGATTTGAGTTTCTTCACTTCCAATAGTGTTTAAAAGTGTTTAGTAACCATTTACAACCAATGGTGCAAGCCAAAGTGGTCTAGGTTAAGTATTTGCAAAAATGGCATAGGCCTTATGTGTGTGTGAAGTTGATTTTTAATATTTCTTTTCTATTTTCTTTTTATTTTACTTTGGATGATCAAGTGATCATTGCTAGGGTTTTAGAGTGAGAGAGAACACATAAGCAAGCATCATGGCAATTGCACACTCAAACTAATTTAATAAGGTGAGCTAATATGCATAGTCCTATATGATGAGAAAAAGTTTTTGTTGGCTCCAATTTTTGGATTCTTGAATTCTTTCTCTTGTTCATTTTATTGAAACTTGGGATGTTACAAACCCTTCCCCCTTACAAAAGATCTCGTCCCGAGATCTAGAGAAAACTAGGTACTAAAGAGATCTGGGTATTCCTTCTTCATATCTTCCTCGCGTTCCCAAGTTGCTTCTTCTTCAGTGTGGTTACTCCATTGTATCTTCAGGAACTTGATACTTCTGGTGCGGGTGGTCCTGAATGCTTCTTCAAGGATGCGAATAGGCACTTCACGGTAGGTTAGATCCTTGTTGATATCAATGGCTCTGTGGTCGATGTTCTTGAATACTTCGGTCTTCTCAGGCACTTCTAGGCACTTCCGAAGCAGTGAGATGTGAAACACATTGTGTACGGCGGACATCTCTTTCGGTAGTTCCAACTGATATGAGACTTCTCCTCGGCGATCCAGAATCTTGAATGGTCCGACATATCTGGGGGCGAGCTTTCCTTTGAGTTGGAATCTCTGCATTCCTTTGAGGGGTGAGACTTTGAGATACACAAAATCTCCGATCTCGAATGTCATCTCTCGGCGTCTCTTGTCGGCGTAGCTCTTTTGTCTGGACTGGGCGGTCTTGAGGTACTCGCGGATCTTGTGCACCTTCTCTTCGGCTTCGCGGAGAACATCGGGGCCGAAGACTTGACTATCTCCGACTTCCGACCAGTTCAGAGGGGTACGGCATTTCCTTCCGTACAGGGCTTCAAAGGGGGCCATCTGTAAGCTGGCTTGATAGCTATTATTGTAGGAGAATTCTGCATATGGTAAGCAGTCTTCCCATTTGGATTCGTACTCTAGCACACAGGCTCTCAACATATCTTCCAATATCTGGTTGACTCTCTCAGTCTGTCCGTCAGTCTGTGGGTGGTATGCTGTGCTGAAATTCAGACGGGTTCCCAGTCCTTCATGCACCTTCTGCCAGAATCTTGAGGTGAATTGTGATCCTCTATCTGACACAATTGACTTCGGTGTTCCGTGCAGGCTGACTATTCTGGAGATGTATAACTCAGCGAGCTTTGGGCCTTGGTAGGTGGTCTTGACAGGGATAAAATGTGCAACCTTGGTCAACCTATCGATGACTACCCAAATGGAGTCATTTCCTCTGCTAGATTTGGGCAATCCTGTGATAAAGTCCATACCGACAGAATCCCATTTCCACTCAGGAATCTGTAAGGGTTGCAACAGTCCTGCGGGTCGTTGATGTTCTGCTTTGACTCGCTGACAGATATCACACTTGGCGATGTAGCTTCCTATCTCTCACTTCATTCCGTGCCACCAGAATTGTTCCTTCAGGTCTTGGTACATCTTGGTTCCTCCGGGGTGAATGGAATACAGTGTATCGTGAGCTTCCTTCAGAATGACTTGCTTCAACTCTGAATCTGACGGTACACACAGGCGGTCGTTGTACCAAAGAACTCCTTCTTCATCTACGGTAAATCCTGGTGCCTTTCCTGCAGCTATCTGACTCTTTATTCCGTCAATGCTGGCATTTCCCTTCTGGGCTTCTTTTATCTGGCTCATCAAAGTGGGTTGGAGCTCAATGCTGGCGAGGAATCCTTCGCTCACTAGCTCTAGTCTGAATTGTTCAAACTCTTGGTACAGGCTTGGTTGCTCTATTGCGATCATGGAGTTTAACTGACACGGCAGTCTGCTCAAGGCATCCGCTACCACATTGGCCTTGCCGGGGTGGTAGTGAATTTCCATGTCGTAATCCTTGATTAATTCTATCCATCTGCGCTGTCTCATGTTCAGCTCCTTCTGGGTGAAAATGTACTTCAGGCTCTTGTGATCAGAATATATCTCGCATCGATTACCCATGAGGTAATGACGCCAAACCTTCAGGGCTAACACAACAGCTGCTAACTCCAAGTCATGAGTTGGATAGTTCTATTCATGTTGCTTCAGCTGCCTTGATAGGTAAGATATCACTTTGCCTTCTTGCATCAACACACATCCAAGACCAGTCTTGGATGCATCACAATAGACATCAAATGGCTTGGTGACATCGGGCATGATCAGTATTGGGGCTGTGGTTAATCTGAGCTTGAGTAGCTGAAAGCTTTCTTCACATTTGTCATTCCAGTCAAATTTCCGGTCCTTTTTCAGCAGTTGAGTCATTGGTCTTGCGATGCTTGAAAATCCTTCAACGAATCGGCGGTAATATCCCGCCAATCCTAGAAATGCTCGGACTTCAGTCTGGGTGGTTGGGGCTTTCCATTCCTCAACAGTTTTGATTTTTGCGGGATCTACCGTAATTCCTCCTGCTGACAAGATGTGTCCCAGGAATCCTACTTCTCTCAACCAAAACTCACATTTGCTGAACTTGGCGTACAACTGATGCTGCCTAAGGGTTTCTAGAACCACTTCCAAATGTTGCTCATGTTCTTCTTCTGATTTGGAGTAGATAAGGATGTCGTCGATGAAGACAACGACAAACTTATCCAGGAATTCCATAAAGATCTTATTCATGAGGTTCATGAAATAAGCGGGGGCATTGGTCAGTCCAAAAGACATGACATTGTACTCATACAGTCCATATCTGGTGGTAAAGGCAGTCTTTGGAATATCTGTTGCTCGGATCTTCAGTTGATGGTAACCTGTCCTCAGATCAATCTTTGAGAATACTTGGGCACCAGTTAGCTGGTCAAACAGGTCTTCTATTTTTGGCAGGGGATATTTGTTCTTGATGGTGACATCGTTAAGCTTACGATAATCCGTAACCAAACGAGTGGCACCGTCCTTTTTATCCACAAACAAAACTGGTGATCTCCAAGGTGACGCACTTGGTCGAATCAGACCTTTGTACAGCATATCATCCAGTTGCTTCTTCAGTTCCATTAACTCTGCGGGGTTCATGCTATAGGCTCTCTGGGCTATAGGTCCTGTTCCAGGGATTAACTCGATGATGAACTCGATATCCCGATCTGGGGGCATACCGGGTAGATCATCCGGAAACACATCAGGGTATCGACAAACGACCCTGATTTGATCCAGAGTTGGCTTGGCTACACTTTGGTTGCAAGTAAATTTTCGGGGTAGTTTTTCAGACAAGTGTTCTATTAGTATTCCGGTGCTACTTGTCATGGTGATGGCCTTCTTGGCGCAGTCTATCAATCCATGATGTTTCGCCATCCAGTCCATACCCAGGACTACTTCCAATCCTTTTGTTCCCAGAACAATCAAGTTTGCATAAAAGTCTATTTCATGGATTCTGATGGGTACATCTTTGCAAAATTTTCTAGCTTTAGTTGTTGATCCAGGTATTTGAACTACCATGACATGTTTCAAGCTGATTGGTTGAATCTTACTAGTGCACACAAAATCTTCTCAGAATCTAACGAATGCGATGCTCCAGAATCAAACAACACTCTTGCTGGTATTGAGTTAACAGAGAACATACCCAGCACCACGTCAGGTGCTTCCTGGGCTTCCTCAGCATTCATGTGGTACAGGCGACCTCCGCGGTTGTTCGGGTTGTTGGGGGCGAACTTCTTGCCGGTGGAGACACGGCGTTGCTGCTGAGCAGGTGGTGCGGGGTTGCCTGCGAGCTTGGCGAGCCTCTTGGGACACTCATTGGAGTAATGCCCCACTACACCACACTCATAGCAAGTGATGGTGGTCTTGTACTGCTTGTTCGCGACGGGGATGGCATTGCTCCCGGTCCTTGGTGCGGTGTTGGTGTTGTTGTTGCTGTTGTTGTGGTTGGGGGCTCTCGGAGTAGCGCGGTTGAAGTTGTTGTTGGTGTTGTTGTTGTAGTGGCCTCCTGGCCTGGGGTTTCCTCCACTCCGGTTCTGGTAAACCGGGCGTGACATCTGTGCATTGGGCTTGTTGGTCCTGAAGCCTCCTCCTGAGTTGGGGCGATACCTTGGGGCATTGCTAGGCCCACTCTGATTCATCATGCGGCGCTTGCGGTTCTCGCTGGCTTGGTGCAGTTTGCCTTCCATCTGGATGGCGGAGTCAACAAGGGCTTCGAGGTCGGCAAAGGGGATGTTGATCAACACAGTCTGCATTTCGTCATGCAGTCCATTCAGGAACCTTTCCTTCCTCTTCTCAGTAGTGTCGGTCTCATCCGGGGCGTACCTTGACAATGTGAGAAACTTATCGCGGTATTCTACCACGGACATTCGACCTTGCTTCAGTTCACGGAACTCATCTCTCATCTTCTTTATCAGACCCGGGGGCACATGGTACTTGCTGAATTTGAGCTTGAAATCAGTCCAAGTGATAAACTGTCCCGCGTTCATGGCACGGGTGCTTGTCCACCAAGCTCTTGCTGGTCCTGCTAAGTAGTGCGTGGCAAACAGCACTTTCTCATTCTCTTCAACTCCAGCTACTTCTAGATTGTTCTCCATAGTTTGGAGCCAATCATCTGCATCAAGTGGTTCCTCAGTCTTGCTGAAAACTGGCGGGTTGGTATTCTGGAAGTTCTTGAGCTTGGATCCTGGATGATCATGGTGGCCTTGATTGTTGTTGGCAAGCTGTTGAAGTGCTGCAATATTGGCTTGCCTTTCAGCTCTTTCTGCTTCTCTATCTTCCAGCATAACTTGCAACATCTGCATCATAGCGTCTTGATTCGCGTTGCGAGTTGGAGGGGCCATCTGAGTATTGAGATAGATCATGAGATAAGAGGGAAATTTTCTATGGCTTGTTTTGTGTTTGAATTCAAAAGCTTAAAACTTGAAGTCTTTTCATGATGACACAAACATACATTCATTCATAGCAAACAACACACATTACAAGCTAACACACTAAGGGTTTTAAGAACCCTTCTTCTCCAAGCTACGATACATGGGGCGGGATACAACTCACACCTATGATAGTGCATAAGTGAACTACTCCTCATCCTCATCAACATCGATGGGGGTGTGGTCATCATCTTCGTCGTCCAGGAAGTCGTAGTCTTCCCCCTCGGTGTTCTCATCCTCCTCGAAGTCGTTGTCGTCACTCAGGTAGTTGCTTCCTCCCTGAATGTCTTCTCCATCTTCCTCCATCTTCTTCATCTGCTCCTCCTGGGCCTTGACAGTGGCCTCGAGTGCGGCTATCTTCGCGCGGAGGCGAGTGATGGTGGCATCCCTCTTCGCACGCTGCTGGCGGAGAGTCCTGCGGTCGTTGGCGAGCATCTTGATGGCGTCTCCTTGCTCGATGATGCGGGCGTGAGTCTGGTTGGCGTACTCACGGGAGTGGTCGAGATCCTGCTGAGTGTGGTACAGCATGAAGTCGAGATGCTCCACATGGTGCTTCAGCTCCGGGTGGGATGACATGTCCATGGGCTCTCCAGCAGAGTTACGCCTCGCGAGGTGCGAAAAGCGAGGGTGCTTGAGTGCCTCCCCGCTCATCCCACACAGGCGTGCGAGTCCCTCCTGAAGGGCGCGAGCAAGTCCGTCCAGCCAGTTGCTCTCCATGAAGGAGAAGAGGATCCTCTCAGAAGTGGGGGGCTCCATCTTGCCCCTCAAATCAGCGGTGATGATCCACTGCAGTTCGCCTCCTGGCTGGTTCGCGATCTGCGATCCATGGAACTCTGGGTGCGGGCGACCAAGGTGGTCGGACAGAGCGTTGAGGTCGTGCTCGAAGATCAAGCTTCCCCCATTCCCAAGCTGGTAAAACTTCGTGTTCACGGGCTCCATCTGAAAGTGAAGTAAAGGATTAAGTTAGAGAAGTGAACAAGTGTGGCAAAATTTTAGTTATATTTCTAAGGAAGAGCATGACTTCTTGTTTTTCCAAAGAACTCAAAGAGAAGACAAGGATTAAAATTTTCAGAAATACTTCATTCCTTTTTGAAACTCAATTTTTCAGAACGTCCATTTCTAACTAGGGTCTCCTAAGGTCAAACAATGGCTCTGATACCAACTTGTCAACACCCGGATTTTTAAAGTCCGGATGCCTATTATGTCATACATCGCAATCCCAGGAAATTGTTGTTGCGAGGCATAATAGTTAAGTATCACAGTCATCATTCATTACAAACCATAATGTCTTACAAATTGGAATCACATGATCCATATTACACAAATAGTTGATCTAAAGATCAACGAACAAACACAAGTTCATAGCGGAAGCGTAAGATACAAGGACTCTCTAGTCCACAGGCCAACGCTTGACGTTAGAAGCTCCTAGTTGTGGTAGACGTCCTGCTGATCGTCCTCCTCGTACTGCTGCTCGGCTTCATATTCTGGCCATTTGAATAGCCAGGGACAAAGCCGTGAGTACTTTAAGTACTCGCAATCTAACACTAAAGTAAGTACTAGCATTGATATAATGGTGTTCTAAGCTCTAAGTTTATTTGCAAAAAGCCAATTTTATTTGATAAACATTGTAGAAAACAACTCCTCATGTGCTAACTAACTCAAGTGGGAACATTAGTGTCATTCCCACAACTCAGTTGTGATTCAAAATCAAAGTCACCGTTCAAGTCAAGTTCAAAAACACCAGTCACATAAGTATAAAATCTGATGACGGAAACCGAATGGCCTTTCCAATTGTCCATATCCGCGGACGCGGCTATTCGAATAGTTCTACACTCTGCAGAGGTCGCACACTTGTGCCACAACATTTGATTACATCCGTCGTGATAAAACCTGAATAATCGTAACTCAGTACGCGGATCATCAACCGTTAACCTTTCACTTACACACCCTAGTATAGGCACCTCTCCCCATGAGCTTGGCCTCCCGGTGAAAACCAACTGTTAACCCGGGAACTGCACAGGGCTTGGGCCGGACATTCACCTCATATTCACGTCATATCATATCATCTCTTTTGTGGTAGAGGCAGCTTTCGACATAACCCCGATGACGCTTGTTTAGAGGGAACCCATACTAAGACACATAAATTTCCAGCTAAGCCCTACCCATAATCAGGTATTGTGGGGGTACTCAAAAATTGGAAGGGTATCGCATCCAACTCAATCATCAGTTTTTAGCCAAAGTCACCAAGTCAACTTCAGTGTCATATTCACCTTCAAAATCTTTCAATGGAAATGACTAATCATTCCAAGGTTTTCACCATCATCATTTCATCAACACATGTTCCCATCTAGAGTAGTCATTTTTAAAAATTAGCACTAGCAACTATGTATGAGGGGTGCTAAGTATTTGCTTTGCTTCTAGGCTAAGTTTGATACTCTTGTACTAACTCCATACTAACCTAGTAAATCATAAATCAAAGGTACTTTGATAAAACAAAGGTAAATAAAGCTTGTAAAGTAAAACTGGGAAATAGGATCATAAGCATAAAGTAAAATGGGGTAATGCCTTGCTCATGGTGAGCTTTGCACTTTGCAAGAGTATTATCTTGCCTTGGTTGGGAAACTGGTCAAAGTGGTCTTCTTCTTCCTGGAAGTAGACCTCCTCCTCCTCCTGGTACTCCTCGGTACTAGCGTCTAAAATACGAATACGGAGTACACAATCATCACACCAAACTAATTTACTAAACTATGCACAAACATGGTTCACACACTTAAACTAGCATCACCTAAAACTATTATGTTGGTGGATGTGTTCTTCTTATTGGTTAAGAAAAATAATTTCCTCTCATTATCTTATTAAGATTTAATTTCTCTGATGCATAATATGTGACCTAGGTTGACCCAAGTCAACCTCTTCACACTTATCATTTGGAGAAAAAGATTTAAATGAGGTGAGCACCTCATACCATTTAATTCTAGCATATCAAAGATTTAATATCACCCACAATTCCTATGGGACCTAAATAACCAGAGTCTCCACTTCATTTGGAATTGGGTGTGACAAGATTTAAATGAGAGGAAAATTCCCTCATAAGATTTCTTAAAAGTTTTGGACAATACCTTTGACTAGAAATAGCCATAAGGGTATTTAAAACAACTAAGCCATGATCATTCAAAGTAGGCATGGCATATTTTTGTAGAAACAATTAGTATAAGTGAAAAGTGAATTATTGGAGGTGAAAAATACTGAAAAGCATTTATGGTTGATTTTTAAGAATTATTATAAGACAGAAAAGTCCCTGCCTTGTTTATTTTGTCACTTTAATTCTACAGTAGATCTAAGGTTCTATCCAGTGGCATTGTGTAGATAATTTCCTAAGGTTTCCAAAAATATAAAGTTTGTAAAATTTGGCCAAGTAGATTTGTCACTATTGAATTTCAAAGTTTGCATCAGATTAAGATATTTTTTTCTAATTTCCAAAATTGAATTCAAACTGTGGGCTGGCGCGGGAAAAGAACTTGGGCCGGCCCAGTACTGCGTCCAGCGCAGCGGGCCGCCTGACAGGGCGGGGACCACACGTCAGTGTGTCTTAAAACACCGAATCGGTACGAGGGAGGTGGACCGTAGGATTAGAATCGGATCGGACGAACGACAGACGTCGTCGTCTCCGGCGAGCAGCGAGCTCCCTGGCGGCGAGCCTAGGGGGTGGGAGAGAGTACCAGGCCGTTGCAGGGGTCTGGCAGTAGGCGCGGAGAAGGTGTAGTAGATGAGGAAGCCCTGGGAGCAGCGGCGGCGCTCCGGGAGGCGCCAATCGAAGCCGAGCTTCCGCGGGCTCCGGCGGACTTGAGCTTGCGATTCGAGCAGCTCCGGCGAGGTGGTGCTCAATTGAGGTGGGGAGATGGTTCAGTGAAGGGAGGGGAAGGTGTTGGCGTGCTCAGTTTGAGAGGAGGCATCCTCTTTTTATAGCAGCGAGGGGTGGCCGAAGGGCGGAGCGGGGTCATCGTCGTCGTCGCCGTTCCAAGGTCGCGAAGAGGCAAGGCATGGGCGCGGCGTGTTACTGGTGTCCTGCAGAAGCTGACGCGCTTGATCGTGGCGCGGCAGGGGCTCTGTAGCGCTGGCGAGCTTGATGGGAGTGCTCGGGCCATGGCGGACGGTCGTGGACGCGGTCGTCGTCTGCGGCGTTCCCGCGGCCTCGTGCGCGTGTCCAGGTGATGCAGGGAGCCGTTGTGCGTCTACTGGCGTTGAGAGCGAGTGTGGAGGGGACGCAGGGCCGTGGGCATCGTCATGCCCTGGCGTGTCCAGGGTCGGCGCCATGCGCGCTCTGGCGCGGCATGGACGCGTTCTGGGCGTCACTGGGCGCGCTGATCCTGGCGTCTCCGAGGCATGGCTTCGTCAAGTCAGTGGCTGGGCAGCATCAGGTGAGTGTGAGGGAGAGGAATGACACGGTGATGCTTGTTGGAATTGACCAGATGAGGGTATGGCATGAAATGGACTTGCCATGCCACGGCATGGCAAGGTTTGATTTATTTGATCTCTCCTTGACCAGTGCAAGTGGTGGTGATGGTGTGGTGAGGTGAGAGGGAGGCTCCAGGGTGCAGAGAGGGCAAGGTTGGACCAAGTCCAAGGTAGAAATGAGGTATGGGCTCAATTTTTCACCCTGCCAGCAAGGTGTTCGACAGAATGCCCGCAAGAAAAATATTTTCGAATTTTGAAATTCTTTTTGGTGGGTTGCAAACAAATATTAAATGGAGCATTTTGGTGGTGGTGGTGGTCAAAAAGGAATTGAGATGCAAAATCACATTTTGCATATGATCTTACATATGTGAGAAAGTTCCAACTTTGCTTGCTTCCCATTTGAAATTGGTGATGAATTTGGGGTGGTGGTTTTGGGCAAAGTTGAAGTGCTTGATGTTGTCTTGGATGAGGTGTAAAGAGTTGACAAAGTTTAGAAGTGGAAAGAAGAAAACCAGGGGCTCAAGGTGAGCATCAGACTAAAAATGGCACAAATGACCATATTGCATGTAACATGGAAATTGAATGTGATTTTGGTTTGATTTGAGTTTCTTCACTTCCAATAGTGTTTAAAAGTGTTTAGTAACCATTTACAACCAATGGTGCAAGCCAAAGTGGTCTAGGTTAAGTATTTGCAAAAATGGCATAGGCCTTATGTGTGTGTGAAGTTGATTTTTAATATTTCTTTTCTATTTTCTTTTTATTTGACTTTGGATGATCAAGTGATCATTGCTAGGGTTTTAGAGTGAGAGAGAACACATAAGCAAGCATCATGGCAATTGCACACTCAAACTAATTTAATAAGGTGAGCTAATATGCATAGTCCTATATGATGAGAAAAAGTTTTTGTTGGCTCCAATTTTTGGATTCTTGAATTCTTTCTCTTGTTCATTTTATTGAAACTTGGGATGTTACAAAATCCAAGATAGATGAATACTTTTTGAAAGTAAACGGATCTATAAAATTGATGGACTTGGATGGAATATCCTTGAATAAGCTCGACTTGTCGAAAAGTTGTTTACGACAAAGTTCAAAGAGTTGACTACGATAAGATTAGATCTTCCGTAGCAATGCTTATAGTCTATGTGGATTATTCTAGTAATCGCTACATATTTCTTTCATGAGATATGATAGTAGGATGGCAAAATACATTACTTAACAGAAGTGTGTATTAAAGGTGTATACAAGATACAACCAATTGTTTTGCTAGTCCGTGGAATACTAGATAGGTAAACGAACTTCAATTGGATGAAGTGAGTATCACGGAGTTGGAATCTTCACCGGATGAAAATAGTCAAAGAGTTTTTGATTTCATCAGAAACGATGAAGAGGCTTGCATTTGCAAGAAATTAAGTGGGAGCGCTAAGACATATTTATAATACTTTATGTAGATACATACAGTTGGTTATAAATGATGTAATTATATACTTGATTATAAAAGGTTTCATAGAGAATTAACTTCAATGAAAGGATATGGACTGAAACATATTTAGTGTCAAGATCTATGAAGATAGATTGAAACACATAATAAGTTTAAGTCAAAGTACATAGAAAGGATATTGAAGTAGTTCAATATAGAAATATTAAGAAAATGTTCTTGTCATGTGAAGTTTTAACAAAACTTGAGTGTATCTGACACTCAATGAGTAAAAACACATGAGTGATTTAGATCACAATTAATATGTACACAATCAGATGTCCTGTGCTCTAAAATGTTAGGAGCATATACCAGAATGATTCATGTGATAATCATTGGACAAACAGTAAGAATATCCCTGTGTACTTTAGACGAACCAAGGATATATAAATAATTTTGTATGGAGAAATGACAAACAAATCGCTGTAAGGTGTTGCACCGATATTGGTTTTGTCACATATAAAAATAAAATTTCAATCTCAAAATTAGGCTAAGTGTTGTTTAAAAGGTAGCACAATGCTAGATTTAGAAGAGTTCTAAAGTTGTGACGGATTCTACAAACGAAGGCAGAATATGTCGTTGTTTTGACAATGACTGAGGATGTTAAGTCAAGAGGTTCTTTGAGAACTTGGTGTAGTTCCGATAGTGTCAGAACTTTGAAGCTATATTGTGTATGACAATATTAGTGACATATTTCAGACCGCGGAATTAAGGTTCCACCAGAAGACCAAACATATTTAATGCCGACTCATTTGGAAAATGAGTGATGCGTGAAGACGCAAATGAATTGCAAAATACATACGTTTCTTAGTGTGTCAGAACCGTTGACTAAAGCTCTCCCTAGGGCAAAGTATGACCAACACCAGAATGCCATGGGTGTTAGGTACATTACAATGTAATCTAGATTATTGACTCTAGTGCAAGTGGGAGACTGTTGGAGATATGCCCAAGAGGCAATAATAAAAGTGGTTATTATATATCTTTATGTTTATGATAAATGTTTATACACCATGCTATAATTGTATTAACCTAAACATTGATACATGTGTGTTATGTAAACAACAATGAGTCCCTAGTAAAGCCTCTTAACTAGCTTGTTGATTAATAGATGATTAGGTTCATAATCATGAACATTGGATGTTATTAATAACAAGGTTATATCATTATGTGAATGATGTAATGGACACACCCAATTAAGCGTAGCATAAGCTCACGTCATTAAGTTATTTGCTATAATCTTTCGATACATAGTTACCTAGTCCTTATGACCATGAGATCATGTAAATCACTTATGCTGGAAAGGTACTTTGATTACATCAAACGCCACTGCGTAAATGGGTGGTTATAAAGGTGGGATTAAGTATCCGGAAAGTATGAGTTGAGGCATATGGATCAACAGTGGGATTTGTCCATCCCGATGACGGATAGATATAATCTGGGCCCTCTCGGTGGAATGTCGTCTAAATAGCTTTCAAGCATATGAATGGTTCATAAGAGACCACATACCACGGTACGAGTAAAGAGTACTTGTCAGGAGACGAGGTTGAACAAGGTATAGAGATACCGATGATCAAACCTCGAACAAGTAAAATATCGCGCGACAAAGGGAATTGGTATCGTATGTGAATGGTTCATTCGATCACTAAGTCATCGTTGAATATGTGGGAGCCATTATGGATCTCCAGATCCCGCTATTGGTTATTGGTCGGAGAGAGATCTCGACCATGTCTACATAGTTCGCGAACCGTAGGGTGACACACTTAAGGTTTGATGTCGTTTAAGTAGATATGGAATAAGGAATGGAGTTCGAAGTTTTGTTCGGAGTCTCGGATGGGATCCAGGACATCACGAGGAGGTCCGGAATGGTCCGGAGAATAAGATTCATATATAGGAAGTCATATTCCAAGTTTGGAAATGATCCGGTGCATTTATGGCAGGTTCTAGAAGGTTCTAGTAAAGTCCGGAAGAAATCACCATGGAAAGTGGAGTCCCGAAGGGACTCCACCTTGCATGGCCAGCCAAACCCTAAGGGGTGGAGTCCCAGGTGGACTCCACCATAGGTGGCCGGCCACCCCACCTAAGGGAAAGGTGGGAGTCCCACCTTGGGTAGGACTCCCCCCTTGAGTAGGTTTCCCACCTATGGGAGGTTTTGTTGTTGGGGTCTTATTCGAAGACTTGGACTACAACTCTTGGGGATTTCCACCTATATAATGAGGAGGAGAGGGAGGGGGCAGCCACTCTTGGCCGCACCACCTAGGGCTGCCCATGGCCGGCGCCCTAGCCACCCCCTCTCCCCAAACCCTAGCCTCTCCTCCTCCACCACTTCTCCCGCATACGCTTAGGCGAAGCCCTGCCGGAGTTCTCCATCGACACCGCCACCACGCCGTCGTGCTGTAGGGATTCCGAGGAGGATCTACTACTTTCGCTGCCCACTGGAACGGGGAGAAGGACGTCGTCTTCATCAACACCGAACGTGTGACCGAGTACGGAGGTGCTGCCCGATTGTGGCACCGTCAAGATCTTCTACGCGCTTTTGAAAGCGGCAAGTGATCATCTACCGCAGCAACGAGAGCCTCCTCTCGTAGGCTTTGGAACTCTTCAAGGGTTAGTCTCGTTCATCCCCTCGTTGCTACCATCTTCTAGATTGCATCTTGGCTTGGATTGCGTTCTCGCGGTAGGAAATTTTTTGTTTTCTATGCTACGAATCCCTACACCTTTGATTATGCATTTGCTTGGAATTACGGTCAGAAGCTAGAGGCATTATCTAATTGAGGCCTCTTTTTTGCAGTGTTCAAACAAGAAGCTCAAGCTTGGAGAGAGCTTATCATGGAAGGAGACATCTGTAGAGCCAGCCCTAGTGTGCAAGGTGTTTAGGCGCATCGATGAGGAGAATACCGCTGACAGCTTCTGCAAGGTACTATGTACATCGGAGTTAGAGGTGATTACCATCCCCAGTCGTGTTCTACCCTGGTTTTACGGTGGGTGTCCAGAGTACATCAACCTGAAGATGTCCACTGCATGCACCTGGATTGTGGACCTGAAGCAACAAGATGGCAATGTTTTAATGGACGCAAGATGGCCAGAGTTTGTCAAAGCACATGACTTGAAGGTAGGATACCTCCTGACCTTCAAGAAGATTGACAACAAATCATTGCAGGTGCTCATATTTGGTTACAATTGCTGTGAGAAGGTTATATGGTGTTCAGGTTATCACCCATCGCTGGGGCAACAAAATGAATCACAGCTGTATTAAGTTGTCTTACAAATGTTCTGTAGTATAATGATGATGTATTGTGGTGAACATGATGGTACCATTACTGGATTGTGGTCACATGTGAGGGGGGGATGTTGATATGTATAAGTGGATTGCCTAGCCCTTTCCATTAGTTCTGACTTTTGGTTGCGTTGGCTTGTGTATGAAGCTTGGCATGGTATCAGAGCCCAGGGTCTCGAGTTCGAGACCTGGCTTTCGTAATTTATCCTAAAAATTGGTGCTGCCCTCCGTTGCCCTCCTCGGAGTCCACGTATATGCCTCTTGAGAGTCTCCTTGTGTTGACCTCTTCCCTTCTTCCGGTCACACGTGAGGAGGGGTGTTGAGATGTATAAGTGGATTGCCTAGCCCTTTCCATCAGTTCGGACTTTTGGTTGCGTTGGCTAGTGCATGAAGCTTGATAAACATTATTTATATGTACAGCTCTCTAGTTGTACTATTAATTATTATGTGCTTATGTTGACTGGATTGTGATGAACATGAGATGTTCTGTTGTTTCCGTAAAGAAAAAAACGTGTTGTTTTTTCGAATCCTGCGCTGGATATGTTTTGCACAAACTAGTGAAGTGCCCGCTGACAAAACATATTATGCGCAAATAGGCAACCCTCAGTAAGGATCATGGGTTCAAGCGTCCAGATCCAAAGGCCTTGACATCAGCAAGCACAGATGAACAGTTGGTTGACTTGTAGATTTGGACATTGGATCGAAAATAGATAGCTAAGAACTAAGTACTGTAGCATGTAGCATATGTACTGTTCATGGTCTCATTCCTGGTTCAAGTGCTACCCCATGTAGCACCACTTTTTTTTTGGGTTAGCCCAGACAACCTTCCCAATAAAAAAAAAGTACTACCTTCCCTGCATGGGCCAATTGTTTGTACTTTTGGGCTGCCGCCGGCCATGTACATGGTGATTGCTGTCAGCCTGCTTGCTTCGCTGATAACAATCCAAAAACATTTAATGGGCCTCCGACTCATGCCATTGGGGCCCTTCCTAATTTAAACACGGAGATCCTATGATTGGCCCTCAAGAAACCGAGATTCTACATATAAAGTTATTTTTATTTCGTATCAATTATGATTATGATTCTTTTTAAATGCGCATAGCCAGTATGCGCATCTACATGGGCTCTATATTTTGATATATTCATATAGTCAATTTCAAAATTTTCATAAATTATTTAAAGTTCCAAGATTTATTCTATCAGTTTGCAAGATCTTAGAGTGTATTTGTAGTTTTAAAAAAATGACAAACCTCTTCATCAGATTGTTGTTAACAAGTGTAGTGTTGTGAACCCAAAATATATTACATACTTCCTCGTAGATCAAATTTGAACTAATTAAGTTGAACTAAAACCCGGATCAATAGTTAGTATGGATTATGTGCATGGAGTACGAAAAACAAATGAATAGGCAATATTTCAGTTTTTCCTTCAGTTGAGAATGCTAGAGCAGGACCCATTTGCCAGTAGCGTCCCTCAACATTTGAAGGTAAAGACAAACAGAAGGGATCGAAAAAAGTAAGTATCCTACATATCTCGGGTTAAAACATATCGAGAAATCACATATTTCTTGTACATAGAGGCTGACATCGTGGACCCATCGGCCAGCCGTGGAAAAAAATCCAAGAAAGGAAACAATTATCGTACAGAGAAGCTGACATGTGGGACGCATTTTGCAGCAGCGTCCTCAACTTTAACAAAGGCGGCAGGGGATCGAAAGAAAAAGCAAAGTTCCCAGAAATCAGCGGTCAAAAATAAATCCAATAAATGAAATGTTTATTGTTCATAGAGGCTGACATGTGGGACCCACGAGCCAGCAGCGTCCTCAACGTTTCAAAGGCGGCACGGGATCGAAAAAAAAGGCAAGTGACCATATATCAGGTGCCAAAAATAATCCAAGGAAAGAAACTTTTATTGTACATAGAGGATGACATATGGGTCCCGTTTTGCAGGAGCGGTCTCACATTTCCCAAGGCGGCACGGGATCGAAAAAAAAGAAAGGAAAGGTTTATCGTTCAGAGAGGCTGAGATGTGGGACCCATGGGCCAGCAGCGTCCTCTTAGTTTCAAAGGCGGCAGGGGATAAAAAAAGGCAAATAGCCAGTAATTAGGGTCAAAAATAAATCAAACAAAGGAAACTTTTACTGTTCATAGAGGCTGATAGGGACCATGAGCCAGCAGCGTCTCAACGTTTCAGAGGCGGCATGAGATAGAAAGAAAAAGGCAAATACCAAGAAATTATGGGTCAATAATAAATCAAACAAATGGTTTATTGTTCATAGAGGCTGACATGTGGGACCCCTGAGCCGGCAGCGTCCCCAACGTGTTAAAGGCGGCAGGAGATAGAAAGACAAAGGCCAAAAATCAGTTGGTAAAAAAATCCAAGAAAAGAAACATTTTCCGTTCTGAGAGGCTGACATGCGGGACCCATGAGGCAGCAGCATCCTCAACGATTACAAGGCGGCAGGGGATCAAAAGGGGTCAAAAATAAATCCATCATAGGAAACTTTTATTGTTCATAGAGGATGTGGGACCGACCTGCCAGTAGCGTCCTCATCGTTTCAAAGGGGGCAGGGGATCAAAAGAAAACGGTAAATAGCCAGAAATTAGGGGTAAAAAATAAATCCAATGAAGGACATTTTTATTGTTCATAGAGTATGACATGCGGGACCCATGAGCCAGCAGCTTCCTCAACATTTCAAAGGCGGCATGAGATCGAAAGGAAAAGGAAAGTGACCAAATATCAGGAGCCAAAAATAATCTAAGAAAAGAAACTTTATTGTGCATAGAGAATGACATGCGGGTCCCATTTTGCAGCACCGGTCTGAAGGTTTCAAAGTCGGCATTAGATCGAAAGAAAAAGACAAGTGCCAAATATCAGGAGCCAAAAATAATCCAGGAAAAGAAACTTCTATTGTACATAGAGGATGACATGCGGGTCCCATTTTGCAGCAGCGGTCTCAATGTTTCCAAGGCGGCACATGACCAAAAGAAAAAGGAAGTAGCCAGAAATGAGGGTGTCAGAAATAAGGGTCTCAATGTTTCAATTGGGCTGCTTCTGGCTATCTGGGCCTTCAAACTATCCCGCTGGACGCCTTTTGATTCGTACAATTTCAGCCCATTCCAAAACAGGAAAGTCCTATGCCTCGCAAAGACAAAAAAAAACAAGGAGATTCAACATATTAGTTTGTTTATGTAAAAATAAAGATTTAATTTATCCCTTTGCAATAGCTCAGAGCAAAATACACTGTTTATTGTCTGCAAAATAATCAAGATATCACATGCTTTAAAGGCGGCAGGGGATGGAAAGAAAAAATAAACCAAAAATCTGTTGGTAAAAAATCCAAGAAAAGAAACATTTTCGTTCTGAGAGGATGACATGCGGGACCCATGAGGCAGCAGCATCCTCAGCGTTTAATGTTAGAGGCTGACATGTGGGACCCGTGAGCCAGCAGCGTCCTCAATGTTTTAAAGGCAGCAGGAGATCGAAAGAAAAAATAAGCCAAAAATCATTTGGTATTCAAAATCCAAGAAAATAAACATTTACCGTTCTGAGAGGATGACATGCGGGACCCATGAGGAAGCAGCATCCTCAACGATTCCAAGGCGGCAGGGGATCAAAAGAAAAAAAGGAAATATCCAGAAATTAATTAGGTGTTCAAAATAAATCCATCAAAGGAAAGTTTTATTGTTCATAGAGGATGGCATGTGGGACCGACCTGCCAACAGCGTCCTCATCGTTTCAAAGGGGGCAGGAGATCAAAAGAAAAAGTCAAATAGCCAGAAATTAGGGGTAAAAAATAACTCCAAGAAAGGAAACTTTTATTGTTCGTAGAGGATGACATGCGGGACCCATGAGCCAGCAGCTTACTTAACGTTTCAAAGGCGGCATGAGATCGAAAGAAAAAGGCAAGTGACAAAATATCAGGAGCCCAAGATAATCCAAGAAAAGAAACTTTATTTACATAGAGGATGACATGCGGGTCCCATTTGCAGCAGCGGTCCCAACGTTTCAAATGCGGCTTGAGATCAAAAGAAAAAGAAATTAGCCAGAAATTAGGGGGTCAAAAAAAATCCAAGAAAATAAAGTTGATGGACATAGAGGATGACATGCGGGTCCCATGAGCTAGCAGCTTACTCAACGTTTCCAAGGCGGCAGGGGATCAAAAGAAAAAGGAAATAGCCAAAAATCAGAGGGTGAAAAAAAAACAAAGAAAATGAACTTTTATAGTACATAGAGGATGACATGCGGGTCCCATGAGCTAGCAGCTTACTCAACGTTTCCAAGGCGGCAGGGGATCAAAAGAAAAAGGAAATAGCCAAAAATCAGAGGGTGAAAAAAAACAAAGAAAATGAACTTTTATAGTACATAGAGGATGACATGCGGGTCCCATGAGCCGACAGGGTTCCTCAACGTTTCAAACGTGGCATGAGATCGAAAGAAAAAGGCAAGTGACCAAATATCAGGAGCCAAAAATAATTCAAGAAAAGAAACTTGATTGTACATAGAGGATGACATGCGGGTCCCAATTAGCAGCAGCGGTATCACCGTTTGAGAGGCTGCACGGGATCGAAAGAAAAAAGCAAGTGACCAAATATCAGGAGCCAAAAATAATCCAAGAAAAGAAATTTTATTGTACGTAGAGGATGACATGCGGGTCCCATTTTGCAGCAGCGGTCTCAATGTTTCCAAGGCGGCACAGAACCAAAAGAAAAATGAAGTAGCCGTAAATCGGGGGTGAAAAAATCCAAGAAGAAAGATTTTAATTGGGCTGCATCTGGACATCTGGGCCTTCGAACTATCCTGCTTGGCCTTTTGACTCGTACAATTTCAGCCCACTCCAAAACAGGAAAGTTCCGAATTTTCTAAAAAAACAGGAAAGTCCTATGCTTCGCAAAGACAAAAAAACAAGGAGATTCAACATATAAGTTTGTTTATGTAAAAATAAAGATTTAATTATCTGTTTGAAATAGCCCAGAGCGCAATACACTGTTTATTGTCTGCAAAATAATCAAGATATCATATGTTTCTTGTACGAGGAGGCTGACATCGGGGACCCATGAGCCAAAGAAAGGCGGCCAACGTTTTAAAGGCGGCAGGGAATGGAAAGAAAAAATAAAACAAAAATCTGTTGGTAAAAAATCCAAGAAAAGAAACATTTTCGTTCTGAGAGGATGACATGCGGGACCCATGAGGCAGCAGCATCCTCAGCGTTTATTGTTCATAGAGGTTGACATGTGGGACTCGTGAGCCAGTAGCGTCCTCAACGTTTTAAAGGCTGCAGGTGATCGAAAGAAAAAATAAGCCAAAAATCGTTTGGTTAACAAAATCCAAGAAAATAAACATTTATCGTTCTGAGAGGATGACATGCGGGACCCATGAGGCAGCAGCATCCTCAACGATTCCAAGGCGGCAGGGGAAATATCCAGAAATTAATTAGGGGTTCAAAATAACTCCAACAAAGAAAACTTTTATTGTCGTAGAGGATGACATGCGGGACCCATGAGCCAGCAGCTTAGTCAACGTTTCAAAGGCGGCATGAGATCGAAAGAAAAAGGCAAGTGACCAAATATCAGGTGCCAAAAAAAATCCAAGAAAAGAAAGTTTTATTGTACATAGAGGATGACATGCGGGTCCCATGAGCCAGCAGGTTCCTCAACGTTTCAAACGTGGCATGAGATCGAAAGAAAAAGGCAAGTGACGAAATATCAGGATCCAAAAATAATTCAAGAAAAGAAACTTGATTGTACATAGAGGCTGACATGTGGGACCTATGAGCCAGCAGAGTCCTCAACGTTTCAAAGGCGGCAGGGGATCAAAAGAAAAAGGAAATAGCCAAAAATCAGAGGGTGAAAAAAAACCAAGAAAATGAACTTTCATAGTACATAGAGGATGACATGCGGGTCCCATGAGCCAGCAGGTTCCTCAACGTTTCAAACGTGGCATGAGATCGAAAGAAAAAGGCAAGTGACCAAATATCAGGATCCAAAAATAATTCAAGAAAAGAAAGTTTTATAGTACATAGAGGATGACATGCGTGTCCCATGAGTCAGCAACTTACTCAACGTTTCCAAGGTGGCAGGGGATCAAAAGAAAAAGGAAATAGCCAAAAATCAGAGGGTGAAAAAAAATCCAAGAAAATAAACTTTTATAGCACATAGAGGATGACATGCGGGTCCCATGAGCCAGCAGGTTCCTCAACGTTTCAAACGTGGCATGAGATCGAACGAAAAAGGCAAGTGACCAAATATGAGGAGCCAAAAATAATTCGAGAAAAGAAAGTTTTATAGTACATAGAGGATGACATGCAGGTCCCATTTACCAGCAGCGGTCTCACCGTTTGAGAGGCGGCAGGGGATCGAAAGAAAAAGGTAAGTGACCAAATATGAGGTGCCAAAAATAATTCAAGAAAAGAAAGTTTTATAGTACATAGAGGATGACATGCGGGTCCCATTTAGCAGCAATGGTATCACCGTTTGAGAGGCGGCAGGGGATCGAAAGAAAAAGGCAAGTGATCAAATATGAGGAGCCAAAAATTATTCAAGAAAAGAAAGTTTTATAGTAGATAGAGGATGACATGCGGGTCCCATTTAGCAGCAGCGGTATCACCGTTTGAGAGGCGGCAGGGGATCGAAAGAAAAAGGCAAGTGACCAAATATGAGGTGCCAAAAAAAACTCCAAGAAAAGAAAGTTGATTGCACATAGAGGATGACATGCGGGTCCCATTTAGCAGCAGCGGTCTCAACGTTTCCAAGGCGGCAAGGGATCAAAAGAAAAAGGAAGTAGCCAGAAATCAGGGGGTCAAAAAAAATCCAAGAATAGAAAGAATTTTGGTTCATAGAGGATGACATGCGGGACCCATGATCCTGCATCGTAAACGGCTCGATCGGAGAGCGTTGAACGAGATGGCGCAATCGAGAAAAAAAACAATGCCAGAGAGGCTGCCATCTGGGCCCTACATCCCTCGGCGGTGCGGATTTGCGTTGACTCGGCCGGCGAACCCGAGATTTCGATATGCACCACGTCCCGGGACACCATACGCCACGTTTTGGCCGTTTTCGTCGGGCTAGGTGGCCTCAAACGAGAAAAAAAACGTTTTGACATGCACAACGGAGAGACCAAAAATCGTCGGCCATGGTCACCAGCAACCACGGCGCGACTTCAACTTCGTCGGCCATGGCAACTTTTCTTGTAGTGTCACCCAACATTTGTTATTGGAGAGTTACCACTAGTGTAGATAGCTGGGAACCCCGGTCCATCTTTCATCATCATATACTCGTTTTACATGACATTGGAAGTAGTATCAACTATTTTCTGGTGCCATTGCTCTCATATTACTTCTACCGCATTGTTAATACTATCGCTCTCATATTATCATTGCTTTCACATCACCCCTGTTACTAGTGCTTTTCCAGGTGCAGCTGAATTGACAACTCAGTTGTTAAGGCTTATAAGTATTCTTTACCTCCCCTTGTGTCGAATCAATAAATTTGGGTTTTACTTCCCTCGAAGACTGTTGCGATCCCCTATACTTGTGGGTTATCAAGGTTCTCAAAGAAAGGATGGTGACTCAACATAAAAGTAAAAGATTGACCCTTCGCAGAGGGAAGCAGGGATTAACATGTGCTAGAGCTTTTCATTTTTAAAACAGAAGTAAAATTGTTTTGAGAGATGTTTGTTGTTGTCAACGAATGGTAGTGGGCACTCTAACTACCTTGTCAACCAGACTTTCAAGAGAGGCTCCCATGAAGGACGTTATCTCTACCAGCAAGGTAGATCATCCCTCTTCTCTTTTATTTACACATGTATTTTAGTTTCATTATGGATGACACTCCCCCCAACCTTTGCTTACATAAGCCATGGCTAACCGAATCCTCGGGTGTCTTCCAACATTATCATACCATGGAGGAGTGTCTATTTGCAAATTAAGTTGCTTACTGATAAATCAGGGCAAAACATGTGAAGAGAATTATTTATGAAAGTTGTAATTAATTGGGGCTGGGCACCCCGTTGCCAGCTCTTTTTGCACAATTATTGGATAAGCGGATGTATATGCCACTAGTCCATTGGTGAAAGTCTGACTGACAAGATTGAAAGATAAAACACCACATACTTCCTCATGAGCTATAAAACATTGACACAAATTGAGAAATACTTTGAAGGTTTTAAAGGTAGCACATGAAAATTTACTTGGAATAGTTTGAAATGCCATGCATAGGTATTTATGGTGGACATTTTGGAATAACTTGGTTTTCAGGGATTTGGAAGCACGAGCAGCATTCCCGCTCAGTACAAGTGAAGGCTAGCAATAGACTGGGAAGCGACAATCAAGAGATCGAGCAATAACTGTCATAATCATGCTTGCGACAGAATAAAATTAACGGAGGCATAAAAGTGATACAAGAACTCTGAAGCAAAGTAAATCATCGAGGCTTAATTGACTTTTTGTTTTTCAGTCATATGCATGCGTGAGCATGTGCCAAGTCAATTCAAATGAATTATTAAGAGGAGGTGTTGTGGGTATACTTCATGGGTGTACCATCGACAGTGCCTAGATCCAGCAAGCCCGGGTGGCCCATAGACGGTGATGTGGCATGTGGCCCTGATACGTCCATTTTGCATCACTATTTTATATCATAATTTACTGTTATTCATTGATATATTTCGTATTTGGAGCTGATACTTATGTTATTTCATCTATTTTGCATGTTTCATGATTATTGGAGGATCGCGCACCGGAGTCAGGATTCTGCTGGAAAAAAGCGCCGTCAGAATGCAATATTTCGGAAGATCAACAATTGACGGAAATTATATGAAAAATCCTATTTTTCCAGAAGACGAAGAGAGCCAGAAGGAGGAGCCGAGGAGGGCTGCCATGGGCCCCCCCATAGGCCGGCGCGGGCCCAGGCCTGGCCACGCCGCGCCACCTTGTGGGGAGGGGGCCCACAACCCCCTCTGGCCTCCTCTCCTTCGTGTACTTCTTCGTCCCGAAAACCTAAGCTCTAGAGGAGAGTCGCGAAGAGTCACAGCCGCCTCTGCGGGGCGGAAAACACCAGAGAGAAAAGAGCTCTCCGGCAGGCTGAAATCCGCCGGGGAAATTCCCTCCCGAAGGGGGAAATCGATGCCATCGTCGCCGTCATCGAGCTGGACATCATGTCCATCATCATCACCATCATCTCCACCATCATCACCGCCATCTCCACCGCTGCACCTCGTCACCGCTGTAACAATTAGGGTTGGATCTTAATTGTTTGATAGGGGAAACTCTCCCTGTGTTGATTTCTACTTGTTATTGATGCTATTGAGTGAAACCATTGAACCAAGGTTTATGTTCAGATTGTTATTCATCATCATATCACCTCTGATCATGTTCCATATGATGTCTCGTGAGTAGTTCGTTTAGTTCTTGAGGACATGGGTGAAGTCTAAATGTTAGTAGTGAATTATGTTGGGTAATATTCAATGTTATGATATTTAAGTTGTGGTGTTATTCTTCTAGTGGTGTCATGTGAACGTCGACTACATGATACTTCACCTTTATGGGCCTAGGGGAATACATCTTGTATTCGTTTGCTAATTGCGGGGTTGCCGGAGTGACAGCAACCTGAACCCCCGTTGGTATATCGATGCAGGAGGGATAGCAGGATCTCAGAGTTTAAGGCTGTGGTTAGATTTATCTTAATTCCTTTCTTGTATTTGCGTATGCTTGCAAGGGGTATAATCACAAGTATGTATTAGTCCTAGGAAGGGTGGTGCATTAGCATAGGTTCACCCACACAACACTTATCAAAACAATGAAGATTAATCAGCTATATGAAGCGAAAGCACTAGACTAAATTCCCGTGTGTCCTCAAGAACGTTTGGTCATTATAAGTAAACAAACCGGCTTGTCCTTTGTGCTAAAAAGGATTGGGCCACTCGCTGCAATTATTTCTCTCGCATTTTACTTACTCGTACTTTATTTACCTGCTATATCAAAACCCCCTGAATACTTGTCTGTGAGCATTTACAGTGAATCCTTCATCGAAACTGCTTGTCAACACCTTCTGCTCCTCGTTGGGTTCGACACTCTTATTTATCGAAAGTACTACGATACACCCCCTATACTTGTGGGTCATCAAGACTATTTTCTGGCGCCGTTGCCGGGGAGTGAAGCGCTATTGGTAAGTGGAATTGGTAAGGAAAACCTTTACTGTACATGCTGATTTTATTTCTGCCTGCTGCTATAATTCATTATGGAGAGGTCTTCTCTTGAATTCCTATTTGGAAAATCTACTACTACTGCAAAGGTAGTGGATGAGGCGCCAGGTGAGAAAGAGGTTCCATACAAAATACCTATGAAAATTATTGAACGTGTTGTGGATAACCGCTATGAGGGGGATAGAACTGTCCATCCTGGTGATCATTTACTGTTTTTACATGAATTATGCGGGTTATTCAAATGTGCAGGTATTGCTATGGATGAAGTTAGAAAGAAACTATTCTCTATGTCGCTGTCTGGTAAAGCGGCGCACTGGTATAAATTGCTGAAGAATGGTGATTCTCTTGATTGGGAGGACATTGTGCCTTTATTTTATTCTAAATTCTATCCTCCAAGTGAAATTCAAAAAGATCGGAACCGCATATATAATTTCTGGCCTCATGATGGAGAAAGTATTGCCCAAGCATGGGGGAGATTGAAGTCTTTAATGATCAAATGCCCCATTCATGAGCTTCCTGGTAATATTATTATTGATAATTTCTATGCAAGATTGTCTTTTCAAGATAAGACTTTGCTGGATACTTCTTGTTCTGGATCATTTACACGCAACGAAGAAGAGTTTAAAAGGGACCTTCTTGATCGGATCCAGGAGAATACTGAAGGATGGGAAAACAACAAAGATAGAGAGTCAGGTATAAACAATGATTATAAATGCATTGAAGTTTTTATGGATACTGATGAATTTCGTAATATGAGTGCTACTTATGGTCTTGATTCTCAAGTCGTTGCAAACTTTTATAAAGCTTTTGCCTCTCACTTTGAATTGCCTAGGAAGAATTTTGATAAGTATCATGAACCATACAAAGATAAAACTGATCCATCTATAAATAAATGTGATATAATTGAAACTGTTGATCATATTCTTCCTGAAGCATATATTGAAAAAACTCCTTTCCCTGCTAAAATGAAGGAGTATTCTGTTATAACTAGTGCGGTTAATAAAAGTGCAAAGAAACCTATAGAACCTGAAGAACTAATAAAGGTTGAACCTGCTATTGCAATAGTTAAAGATCTTGTGACTGAAAATGTAGAAGATGGTCATATTATTTTCTGTGAAGATGCTTCTAATATTGTTTCGCATCCTAATAAGTCTAGGAAAGCTAGTGTTCCTATGCTCTCTGTTAGAATTGGTGATCATTGTTATTATGGTTTATGCGACATTGGTGCAAGTATTAGTGCCATTCCTTATGAGCTTTATACGGAGATTATGCATGAAATTGGTTCTTGTGAACTTGAAGATATTGATGTGGTTATTCGGCTAGCTAATAGAGAAACTATCTCTCCTATTGGTATTGTTCGAGATGTGGAAGTTCTATGTGGTAAGATTAAATATCCTGCTGACTTTTTGGTACTTGGTTCTGCTGCTAGTAAGTCTTGTCCTATTATTTTTGGTACACCTTTTCTAAATACTTGTGGAGCTGTTATAGATTGCAAGAAGGAAAAAATTGTGACTAAATTTGCTGGTGAATCTTATGAGTTTAATTTCTCTAAATTTGCCAAAACTCCTTACAAAGCTGAATTGCCTAATAATGATTTTAGAGTTGAACAATGTGCGTCTATTGCTCTTGCTCCTAATAATCCTTTGTAGCAACATTTGGAGGATAGTGAGAGTGAAGTTTTTAGGGAAGAAAGGAATGAGTGAAATTTTCCTACGTCAACCTATTCTTAAACATGACTTGCCGGTTGAATATTTAGGTACAACACCACCACCAAAGGAAGATCCTGTTTTCGATTTGAAACCACTACCTACTAGTCTTAAGTATGCTCATATTGATGATAAGAAAATATATCTTGTTATTATTATTTCTAAGCTTTCAGAATTTGAAGAAGAAAGGTTATTGGAAATATTGAAGAAACACCGAGGAGCTATTGGCTACACTCTTGACGATTTGAAGGGGATTTGTCCCTCTATTTGCCAACATGCTATCAATATGGAAGATGATGCAAAGCCTGTTGTTGAACATCAGCGTCGTCTAATTTCAAAGATGAAGGATGTGGTAAGGAATGAGGTATTAAAACTTCTTGTAGCTGGTATTATATATCCTATTGCTGATAGTAGATGGGTTAGTCCTGTGCATTGTGTTCCTAAGAAAGGAGGAATGACTGTTGTGCCTAATGATAATGATGAGCTCATCCCTCAAAGAGTAGTTGTAGGGTATAGAATGTGCATTGATTATCGAAAAGTTAATAAGTTACTAAGAAAGATCATTACCCTTTACCCTTTATTGATCAAATGTTAGAGAGGTTGTCTAAAAATAGTCATTTTTGCTTTCTAGATGGTTATTCTGGGTTTTCACAAATTGCTGTTAAAACTAAAGATCAAGAGAAAACCACTTTCACTTGTCCCTATGGAACTTATGCTTATAGACGTATGCCTTTTGGTTTATGTAATGCTCCTGCTACTTTTCAAAGATGCATGTCTGCTATTTTTCATGGCTTTTGTGAGAATATTGTAGAGGTATTCATGGATGATTTTTCTGTTTATGGGAATTCTTTTGATAATTGCTTGCGAAACCTTGATAAAGTTTTGCAAAGATGTGAAGAAACTAACCTTGTTCTTAATTGGGAGAAATGCCACTTTATGGTTAATGAAGGAATTGTATTGGGACATAAAATTTCTGAGAGAGGTATTGAAGTGGATAGAGCTAAAGTTGAAGCAATTGAAAAGATGCCCTACCCGAGGGATGTTAAAGGTATTTGTAGTGTTCTTGGTCATGCTGGGTTTTATAGGAGATTTATTAAAGATTTCTCCAAGATTTCAAAGCATCTTACTAATCTTCTTCAAAAAGATGTACCTTTTGTTTTTGATGATGATTGTAAGGAAGCTTTTGAAACTCTAAAGAAATCCTTAACAACTGCTCCTGTAGTTGAACCTCCTGATTGGAACTTACCTTTTGAAATTATCTGTGATGCTAGTGATTTTGCTGTGGGCGCTGTTCTTGGACAACGAGTAGATAAAAAATTAAATGTTATTCATTATGCTAGCAAAACTCTTGCTGCTGCTCAAAGAAATTATGCTACAACTGAAAAAGAATTATTAGCTGTAGTCTTTGCTTGTGACAAGTTTAGATCTTATATCGTTGATTCAAAAGTTACAATTCATACTGATCATGCTGCAATTAGATACCTTATGACGAAGAAAGATGCTAAGCCAAGGCTTATTATATGGGTGCTTCTTTTGCAAGAATTTGAATTACATATTATAGATAGGAAAGGTGCTGATAATCCTGTTGCTGATAATTTATCTAGATTGGAAAATATTGCTTATGATCCTGTTCCTGTTAATGATAGTTTTCCAAATGAACAATTGGCTGTAATAAAGGTGAACTCGCGAGATAGTCCTTGGTATGCTGATTATGCTAACTTTATTGTATCCAAGTACTTGCCTCCAACCTTTTCAGCTCAGCAAAGGAGGAAATTCTTTTATGACTTGAGGCATTATTTTTGGGATGACCCACACTTATATAAAGAAGGAGTGGATGGTATTATGCGAAGATGTGTTCCCAAATATGAACAACAAGAGATATTGAGTAAGTGTCATGGTAGTGCTTATGGAGGACATCACGCCGGAGATAGAACCGCGCAAAAGGTTCTACAATCAGGTTTTTATTGGCCAACTCTCCTCAAAGATGCACGGAAGTTTACTTTATCTTGTGATGAATGTCAAAGGGTTGGTAATATCTCCAGACGCAATGAAATGCCTATGAATTATACTCTTGTTATTGAACCATTCGATTGTTGGGGATTTGACTTCATGGGTCCTTTCCCTTCTTCAGAAGGTAACACTCATATTCTTGTCGTTGTTGATTATGTTACTAAATGGGTGGAAGCTATACCCACAAAAAGTGCTGATGGTGAGACTTCTTTAAAAATGCTTTTAGATATTATTTTTCCTAGATTTGGAGTACTTAGATATATTATGACTGATGGAGGTTCTCATTTTATTCATGGTGGTTTTAGAAAAACCCTTGCTAAGTGTGGTATTAATCATAGGATCGCTTCCGCTTATCATCCTCAAACTAGCGGGCAAGTAGAATTATCAAATAGAGAGATTAAATCTATCTTGGGAAAGACTGTTAATAAATCTAGAAAGAACTGGGCTATTAAATTAAAGGAAGCATTATGGGCCTATAGAACTGCCTATAAAAATCCTATGGGTATGTCACCGTACAAAATGGTTTATGGGAAAGCTTGTCATTTACCTTTAGAACTAGAGCACAAAGCTTATTGGGCTGTAAGAGAACTAAATAAAGATCCTAAACTTGCTGGTAAGAAGAGATTGCTACAATTGAGTTCTTTAGATGAATGGAGAAGTGAAGCATATGAAAATGCTAAACTCTTTAAAGAGAAAGTTAAGAAATGGCATGATAGAAGAATTATCAAAAGAGAATTTAATGTTGGGGATAAAGTCCTGTTGTATCGGTCTCGTCTCAGATTTTTTGCAGGGAAATTACTCTCAAAATGGGAAGGACCATATATCATTGTGGAGGTGTATTGTTCAGGGGCAATTAAAATTATTTCTCTGCAAGGTGATGCCACACAAGTAGTGAATGGACAAAGCCTCAAGCATTATATCTCTGTAGATTCTTATAATGAAGATGTTGATGTTATCCAAGTGGTGACTCCGGAAGGTTTCATCAAAGGTCAAATTGACAGTTCTGCAGAGTTCGACTTTGAATAGATAACAGTACTGGTAATGAAAAGTCCATGTTTAACTTTCCGAACTATGTTTTTGCTATTTTCGGAAAATATGAAAAATTACGAGATCGAAACGGAGTGGAGGAGACGCACGAGGGCGTGCCCCCATAGGCCGGCGCGGGCCCTATGAGGACGGCGCCTCGTTGTCCCTCTCCGACTCTGGTTTGACCTGGTACTTTCCTTCTGTCGTGAAAATTTCTGCTATATAATCTCCCGGACCCCTGGAGGTCCGTATATCGTTTTCTCGTCGTGTTTTGTTTCGAGCTATTTTCTGCCAGGATTTGTTTTTGATCTAGAAGCATCATGGTCTCCAACAACAAGGACAAGGAGCCTTTGGAGGAAGATATTCAAGACCCCGATTTGAAGAAGGAAGTCGAGAGCGCGGATGAAGGAGAAGTGGAGGAAGTTCCTCGAGTGCACCCGCGCGCCACCGTCGCAAGCATCGGAGTGGTGGCAAATCCGTTCAATACCAAGAAGAGCGCACGGATTAGCACCAGAGGAGGAGTCTGATGTCTACTTCCCCCTCCTTTTCCTGTAGACAGTGTTGGGCCTCCAAGAGCAGAGGTTTGTAGAACAGCAGCAAGTTTTCCCTTAAGTGGATCACCCAAGGTTTATCGAACTCAGGGAGGAAGAGGTCAAAGATATCCCTCTCATGCAACCCTGCAACCACAAAACAAGAAGTTTCTTGTGTCCCCAACACACCTAATAGGTGCACTAGTTCGGCGAAGAGATAGTGAAATACAGGTGGTATGAATAAGTATGAGCAGTAGCAACGGTGCCAGAAAATAGCTTGCTAGCGTGTAGTTGATGGTGGTAGTATTGCAGCAAAGAGTAACACGCTGAAACAAAGAAACAAGACGTAGTACCGCAGCAGTATTTAGGAACAAGGCCTAGGGATTACACTTTCACTAGTGGACACTCTCAACATTGATCACATAACAGAATAGATAAATGCATACTCTACACTTTTGTTGGATGATGAACGCATTGCGTAGGATTACGCGAACCCTCAATGCCGGAGTTAACAAGCTCCACAATTTGTTCATATTTAAGTAACCTTATAGTGTAAGATAGATCAAAAGACTAAACCAAGTACTAACATAGCATGCACACTGTCACCTTCATGCATATGTAGGAGGAATAGATCACATCAATATTATCATAGCAATAGTTAACTTCATAATCTTCAGGAGATCATGATCATAGCATAAACCAAGTACTAACACGGTGCACACACTGTCACCTTTACACACGTGCAGGAGGAATAGAACTACTTTAATAACTTTGCTAGAGTAGCACATAGATAAATTGTGATACAAACTCATATGAATCTCAATCATGTAAAGCAGCTCATGAGATTATTGTATTGAGGTACATGGGAGAGATGAACCACATAGCTACCGGTATAGCCCCGAGCCTCGATGGAGAACTACTCCCTCCTCATGGGAGCAGCAGCGGTGATGAAGATGGCGGTGGAGATGGCAGCGGTGTCGATGGAGAAGCCTTCCGGGGGCACTTCCCCGCTCCGGCAGGTGCCGAACAGAGACTCCTGTCCCCCAGATCTTGGCTCCGCGATGGCGGCGGCTCTGGAAGGTTTCTGTGGTTTTCGTCAATTGGTGTCGAAGTTTTAGGTCACGACGGCTTAAATAGGCGAAGAGTCAGAGTCGGAGGGGCCACGGGCTGCCCAAACCATAGGGGGGCGCCCCCCCCCCCCTGGCCTCGCCGGGGTGTGGTTTGGTGGCCCTGTCCCCCTTCTCTGGCGGTTCTCGTGTGTTCTGGATGCTTCCGGTGAAAATAGGAACTTGGGCGTTGATTTCGTCCGATTCCGAGAATATTTCGTTACTAGGATTTCTAAAACCAAAAACAGCAGAAAACAGGAACTGGCACTTCGGCATCTTGTTAATAGGTTAGTTCCAGAAAATGCACGAATATGACATAAAGTGTGCATAAAACATGTAGATAACATCAATAATGTGGCATAGAACATAAGAAATTATCGATACGTCGGAGACGTATCAGCATCCCCAAGCTTAGTTCTGCTCGTCCAGCGAGTAAAACGATAACACAGATAATTTCTGGAGTGACATGCCATCATAACCTTGATCATACTATTTGTAAAGCATATGTAGTGAATGCAGCGATCAAAACAATGGTAATGACATGAGTAAACAACTGAATCATAAAGCAAAGACTTTTCATGAATAGCACTTCAAGACAAGCATCAATAAGTCTTGCATAAGAGTTAACTCATAAAGCAATAATTCATAGTAAAGGCATTGAAGCAACACAAAAGAAGATTAAGTTTCAGCGGTTGCTTTCAACTCATAACATGTATATCTCATGGATATTGTCAACATAGAGTAATATAATAAGTGCAATAAGCAAGTATGTAGGAATCAATGCACAGTTCACACAAGTGTTTGCTTCTTGAGGTGGAGAGAAATAGGTGAACTGACTCAACATTGAAAGTAAAAGAATGGTCCTCCATAGAGGAAAAGCATCGATTGCTATATTTGTGCTAGAGCTTTGATTTTGAAAACATGAAACAATTTTGTCAACGGTAGTAATAAAGCATATGTATCATGTAAATTATATCTTATAAGTTGCAAGCCTCATGCATAGTATACTAATAGTGCCCGCACCTTGTCCTAATTAGCTTGGACTACCGGATCATCACAATGCACATGTTTTTACCAAGTGTCACAAAGGGGTACCTCTATGCCGCCTGTACAAAGGTCTAAGGAGAAAGCTCGCATTGGATTTCTCGCTATTGATTATTCTCAACTTAGACATCCATACCGGGACAACATAGACAACAGATAATGGACTACTCTTTTATGCATAAGCATGTAACAACAATTAATAACTTTCTCATATGAGATTGAGGATATTTGTCCAAAACTGAAACTTCCACCATGGATCGTGGCTTTAGTTAGCGGCCCAATGTTCTTCTCTAACAATATGCATGCTTAATCATAAGGTGGTAGATCTCTCTTACTTCAGACAAAACGGACATGCATAGCAACTCACATGAAATTCAACAAAGAGTAGTTGATGGCGTCCCCAGTGAACATGGTTATTGCACAACAAGCAACTTAATAAGAGATAAAGTGCATAATTACATATTCAATACCACAATAGTTTTTAAGCTATTTGTCCCATGAGCTATATATTGCAAAGGTGAATGATGGAATTTTAAAGGTAGCACTCAAGCAATTTACTTTGGAATGGCGGAAAATACCATGTAGTAGGTAGGTATGGTGGACACAAATGGCATAGTGGTTGGCTCAAGTATTTGGATGCATGAGAAGTATTCCCTCTCGATACAAGGTTTAGGCTAGCAAGGTTTATTTGAAACAAACACAAGGATGAACCGGTGCAGCAAAACTCACATAAAAGACATATTGAAAACATTATAAGACTCTACACCGTCTTCCTTGTTGTTCAAACTCAATACTAGAAATTATCTAGACCTTAGAGAAACCAAATATGCAAACCAAATTTTAGCATGCTCTATGTATTTCTTCATTAATGGGTGCAAAGCATATGATGCAAGAGCTTAATCATGAGCACAACAATTGCCAAGTATCACATTACCCAAGACATTAATAGCAATTACTACATGTATCATTTTCCAATTCCAACCATATAACAATTTAACGAAGGAGAAACTTCGCCATGAATACTATGAGTAGAAACTAAGGACATACTTGTCCATATGCTACAGCGGAGCGTGTCTCTCTCCCACACAAGCATGATGTAATCCAATTTATTCAAACACAAACAAAAATAGAAACAAACAAACAGACGCTCCAAGTAAAGCACATAAGATGTGACTGAATAAAAATATAGTTTCAAGAGAAGGAACCTGATAATTTGTCGATGAAGAAGGGGATGCCTTGGGCATCCCCAAGCTTAGACACTTGAGTCTTCTTGATATATGCAGGGGTGAACCACCGTGGCATCCCCAAGCTTAGAGCTTTCACTCTTCTTGATCATAGTATATCATCCTCCTCTCTTGACCCTTGAAAACTTCCTCCACACCAAACTTAGAACAACTCATTAGAGGGTTAGTGACAATAAAAACTAACATATTCAGAGGTGACACAATCATTCTTAACACTTCTGGACATTGCATAAAGCTACTGGACATTAGTGGATCAAAGAAATTCATCCAACATAGCAAAAGAGGCAATGCAAAATAAAAGGCAGAATCTGTCAAAACAGAACAGTTCGTATTGACGAATTTTATTAGGCCACCAGACTTGCTCAAATGAAAGTGCTCAAATTGAATGAAAGTTGCGTACATATCTGAGGATCATGCACGTAAATTGGCTTAATTTTCTGAGCTACCTACAGGGAGGTAGACCCAGATTCGTGACAGCAAAGAAATCTGGAACTGCGCAGTAATCCAAATCTAGTACTTACTTTTCTATCAACGGCTTTACTTGGCACAACAAAACACAAAACTAAGATAAGGAGAGGTTGCTACAGTAGTAAACAACTTCCAAGACACAAATATAAAACAAAGTACTGTAGCAAAATAACACATGGGTTATCTCCCAAGAAGTTCTTTTCTTTATAGCCATTAAGATGGGCTCAGCAGTTTTAATGATGCACTCGCAAGAAATAGTATTTGAAGCAAAAGAGAGCATCAAGAGGCAAATTCAAAACACATTTAAGTCTAACATGCTTCCTATGCATAGGAATCTTGTAAATAAACAAGTTCAAGAAGCATAATGCAACAAGCATAGAGAGATAAAACAAGTGTAACTTCAAAAATTTCAGCACATAGAGAGGTGTTTTAGTAACATGAAAATTTCTACAACCATATTTTCCTCTCTCATAATAACATTCAGTAGCATCATGAGCAAACTCAACAATATAACTATCAAATGAAACATTCTTATCATGAGTCTCATGCATAAAATTATTACTCTCCACATAAGCATAGTTATTCTTATTAATTGTAGTAGGAGCAAATTCAACAAAGTAGCTATCATTATTATTCTCATCAAGTGTTGGAGGCATAGTATAATCACAACAAAATTTACTCTCCATAGTAGGTGGCACCAAAAGACCACTATCATTATAATCATCATATATGGGAGGCAAAGTATCATCAAAGAAAATTTTCTCCTCAATGCTTGGGACTAAAAGATCATGAAAAACCAGCTTCCCAAGCTTAGAACTTTCTATATCATTATCAACAATGGTGTTCAAAGCGTTCATACTAATATTACTACCAGCATGCAAATAAGATTCCATAGGTTTTTAAATTTTCGCATCAAACAATCCATGTTTTAAATCAGGAAATAGAATAAGAAGCTCATTCTTGTCCATTATGCCAAACTAGTGTAAACAAGAAACAAAAAGTTGCAATTGCAGGATCTAAAGGAAATAGCTTCGAGTACTTATGGCGCCGGGAAAATAGCTTAGTAGCCGATATCCGGAATGTGAGTACCTTTTACCTTTCCTCCCCGGCAACGGCGCCAGAAAATAGCTTGATGTCTACTTCCCCCTCCTTTTCCTCAGAGATGTTGTTGGGCCTCCAAGAGCAGAGGTTTGTAGAACAGCCAGCAAGTTTTCCCTTAAGTGGATCACCCAAGGTTTATCGAACTCAGGGAGGAAGAGGTCAAAGATATCCCTCTCATGCAACCCTGCAACCACAAAACAAGAAGTCTCTTGTGTCCCCAACACACCTAATAGGTGCACTAGTTCGGCGAAGAGATAGTGAAATACAGGTGGTATGAATAAGTATGAGCAAGAGTAACGGCAAAGTAAAAATAGCTTGCTAGCGTGTAGTTGATGGTGGTAGTATTGCAGCAGTAGTAACACAGTGAAACAGTAAACAAGCAGTAGTAACGCAGCAGTATTTAGGAACAAGGCCTAGGGATTACACTTTCACTAGTGGACACTCTCAACATTGATCACATAACAGAATAGATAAATGCATACTCTACACTTTTGTTGGATGATGAACGCATTGCGTAGGATTACGCGAACCCTCAATGCCGGAGTTAACAAGCTCCACAATTTGTTCATATTTAAGTAACCTTATAGTGTAAGATAGATCAAAAGACAAAACCAAGTACTAACATAGCATGCACACTGTCACCTTCATGCATATGTAGGAGGAATAGATCACATCAATATTATCATAGCAATAGTTAACTTCATAATCTTCAGGAGATCATGATCATAGCATAAACCAAGTACTAACACGGTGCACACACTATCACCTTTACACACGTGCAGGAGGAATAGAACTACTTTAATAACTTTGCTAGAGTAGCACATAGATAAATTGTGATACAAACTCATATGAATCTCAATCATGTAAAGCAGCTCATGAGATTATTGTATTGAGGTACATGGGAGAGATGAACCACATAGCTACCGGTACAGCCCCGAGCCTCGATGGAGAACTACTCCCTCCTCATGGGAGCAGCAGCGGTGATGAAGATGGCGGTGGAGATGGCAGCGGTGTCGATGGAAAAGCCTTCCGGGGGCACTTCCCCGCTCCGGCAGGGTGCCGGAACAGAGACTCCTGTCCCCCAGATCTTGGCTCCGCGATGGCGGCGGCTCTGGAAGGTTTCTGTGGTTTTCGTCAATTGGTGTCGAAGTTTTAGGTCATGACGGCTTAAATAGGCGAAGAGTCAGAGTCGGAGGGGCCACGGGCTGCCCAAACCATAGGGGGGCGCCCCCCCCTGGCCTCGCCGGGGTGTGGTTTGGTGGCCCTGTCCCCCTTCTCTGGCGGTTCTCGTGTGTTCTGGATGCTTCCGGTGAAAATAGGAACTTGGGCGTTGATTTCGTCCGATTCCGAGAATATTTCGTTACTAGGATTTCTAAAACCAAAAACAGCAGAAAACAGGAACTGGCACTTCGGCATCTTGTTAATAGGTTAGTTCCAGAAAATGCACGAATATGACATAAAGTGTGCATAAAACATGTAGATAACATCAATAATGTGGCATAGAACATAAGAAATTATCGATACGTCGGAGACGTATCAGCATCCCCAAGCTTAGTTCTGCTCGTCCCGAGCAGGTAAAACGATAACACAGATAATTTCTGGAGTGACATGCCATCATAACCTTGATCATACTATTTGTAAAGCATATGTAGTGAATGCAGCGATCAAAACAATGGTAATGACATGAGTAAACAACTGAATCATAAAGCAAAGACTTTTCATGAATAGCACTTCAAGACAAGCATCAATAAGTCTTGCATAAGAGTTAACTCATAAAGCAATAATTCATAGTAAAGGCATTGAAGCAACACAAAAGAAGATTAAGTTTCAGCGGTTGCTTTCAACTCATAACATGTATATCTCATGGATATTGTCAACATAGAGTAATATAATAAGTGCAATAAGCAAGTATGTAGGAATCAATGCACAGTTCACACAAGTGTTTGCTTCTTGAGGTGGAGAGAAATAGGTGAACTGACTCAACATTGAAAGTAAAAGAATGGTCCTCCATAGAGGAAAAGCATCGATTGCTATATTTGTGCTAGAGCTTTGATTTTGAAAACATGAAACAATTTTGTCAACGGTAGTAATAAAGCATATGTATCATGTAAATTATATCTTATAAGTTGCAAGCCTCATGCATAGTATACTAATAGTGCCCGCACCTTGTCCTAATTAGCTTGGACTACCGGATCATCACAATGCACATGTTTTTACCAAGTGTCACAAAGGGGTACCTCTATGCCGCCTGTACAAAGGTCTAAGGAGAAAGCTCGCATTGGATTTCTCGCTATTGATTATTCTCAACTTAGACATCCATACCGGGACAACATAGACAACAGATAATGGACTACTCTTTTATGCATAAGCATGTAACAACAATTAATAACTTTCTCATATGAGATTGAGGATATTTGTCCAAAACTGAAACTTCCACCATGGATCGTGGCTTTAGTTAGCGGCCCAATGTTCTTCTCTAACAATATGCATGCTTAATCATAAGGTGGTAGATCTCTCTTACTTCAGACAAAACAGACATGCATAGCAACTCACATGAAATTCAACAAAGAGTAGTTGATGGCGTCCCCAGTGAACATGGTTATTGCACAATAAGCAACTTAATAAGAGATAAAGTGCATAATTACATATTCAATACCACAATAGTTTTTAAGCTATTTGTCCCATGAGCTATATATTGCAAAGGTGAATGATGGAATTTTAAAGGTAGCACTCAAGCAATTTACTTTGGAATGGCGGAAAATACCATGTAGTAGGTAGGTATGGTGGACACAAATGGCATAGTGGTTGGCTCAAGTATTTGGATGCATGAGAAGTATTCCCTCTCGATACAAGGTTTAGGCTAGCAAGGTTTATTTGAAACAAACACAAGGATGAACCGGTGCAGCAAAACTCACATAAAAGACATATTGAAAACATTATAAGACTCTACACCGTCTTCCTTGTTGTTCAAACTCAATACTAGAAATTATCTAGACCTTAGAGAAACCAAATATGCAAACCAAATTTTAGCATGCTCTATGTATTTCTTCATTAATGGGTGCAAAGCATATGATGCAAGAGCTTAATCATGAGCACAACAATTGCCAAGTATCACATTACCCAAGACATTAATAGCAATTACTACATGTATCATTTTCCAATTCCAACCATATAACAATTTAACGAAGGAGAAACTTCGCCATGAATACTATGAGTAGAAACTAAGGACATACTTGTCCATATGCTACAGCGGAGCGTGTCTCTCTCCCACACAAGCATGATGTAATCCAATTTATTCAAACACAAACAAAAATAGAAACAAACAAACAGATGCTCCAAGTAAAGCACATAAGATGTGACTGAATAAAAATATAGTTTCAAGAGAAGGAACCTGATAATTTGTCGATGAAGAAGGGGATGCCTTGGGCATCCCCAAGCTTAGACACTTGAGTCTTCTTGATATATGCAGGGGTGAACCACCGGGGCATCCCCAAGCTTAGAGCTTTCACTCTTCTTGATCATAGTATATCATCCTCCTCTCTTGACCCTTGAAAACTTCCTCCATACCAAACTTAGAACAACTCATTAGAGGGTTAGTGACAATAAAAACTAACATATTCAGAGGTGACACAATCATTCTTAACACTTCTGGACATTGCATAAAGCTACTGGACATTAGTGGATCAAAGAAATTCATCCAACATAGCAAAAGAGGCAATGCGAAATAAAAGGCAGAATCTGTCAAAACAGAACAGTTCGTATTGACGAATTTTATTAGGCCACCATACTTGCTCAAATGAAAGTGCTCAAATTGAATGAAAGTTGCGTACATATCTGAGGATCATGCACGTAAATTGGCTTAATTTTCTGAGCTACCTACAGGGAGGTAGACCCAGATTCGTGACAGCAAAGAAATCTGGAACTGCGCAGTAATCCAAATCTAGTACTTACTTTTCTATCAACGGCTTTACTTGGCACAACAAAACACAAAACTAAGATAAGGAGAGGTTGCTACAGTAGTAAACAACTTCCAAGACACAAATATAAAACAAAGTACTGTAGCAAAATAACACATGGGTTATCTCCCAAGAAGTTCTTTTCTTTATAGCCATTAAGATGGGCTCAGCAGTTTTAATGATGCACTCGCAAGAAATAGTATTTGAAGCAAAAGAGAGCATCAAGAGGCAAATTCAAAACACATTTAAGTCTAACATGCTTCCTATGCATAGGAATCTTGTAAATAAACAAGTTCAAGAAGCATAATGCAACAAGCATAGAGAGATAAAACAAGTGTAACTTCAAAAATTTCAGCACATAGAGAGGTGTTTTAGTAACATGAAAATTTCTACAACCATATTTTCCTCTCTCATAATAACATTCAGTAGCATCATGAGCAAACTCAACAATATAACTATCAAATGAAACATTCTTATCATGAGTCTCATGCATAAAATTATTACTCTCCACATAAGCATAGTTATTCTTATTAATTGTAGTAGGAGCAAATTCAACAAAGTAGCTATCATTATTATTCTCATCAAGTGTTGGAGGCATAGTATAATCACAACAAAATTTACTCTCCATAGTAGGTGGCACCAAAAGACCACTATCATTATAATCATCATATATGGGAGGCAAAGTATCATCAAAGAAAATTTTCTCCTCAATGCTTGGGGGACTAAAAAGATCATGAAAACCAGCTTCCCCAAGCTTAGAACTTTCTATATCATTATCAACAATGGTGTTCAAAGCGTTCATACTAATATTACTACCAGCATGCAAATAAGATTCCATAGGTTTTTAAATTTTCGCATCAAACAATCCATGTTTTAAATCAGGAAATAGAATAAGAAGCTCATTCTTGTCTATTATGCCAAACTAGTGTAAACAAGAAACAAAAAGTTGCAATTGCAGGATCTAAAGGAAATAGCTTCGAGTACTTATGGCGCCGGGAAAATAGCTTAGTAGCCGATATCCGGAATGTGAGTACCTTTTACCTTTCCTCCCCGGCAACGGCGCCAGAAAATAGCTTGATGTCTACTTCCCCCTCCTTTTCCTGTAGACAGTGTTGGGCCTCCAAGAGCAGAGGTTTGTAGAACAGCAGCAAGTTTTCCCTTAAGTGGATCACCCAAGGTTTATCGAACTCAGGGAGGAAGAGGTCAAAGATATCCCTCTCATGCAACCCTGCAACCACAAAACAAGAAGTCTCTTGTGTCCCCAACACACCTAATAGGTGCACTAGTTCGGCGAAGAGATAGTGAAATACAGGTGGTATGAATAAGTATGAGCAGTAGCAACGGTGCCAGAAAATAGCTTGCTAGCGTGTAGTTGATGGTGGTAGTATTGCAGCAGTAGTAACACAGTGAAACAAAGAAACAAGCAAAGAGTAACGCAGCAGTATTTAGGAACAAGGCCTAGGGATTACACTTTCACTAGTGGACACTCTCAACATTGATCACATAACAGAATAGATAAATGCATACTCTACACTTTTGTTGGATGATGAACGCATTGCGTAGGATTACGCGAACCCTCAATGCCGGAGTTAACAAGCTCCACAATTTGTTCATATTTAAGTAACCTTATAGTGTAAGATAGATCAAAAGACAAAACCAAGTACTAACATAGCATGCACACTGTCACCTTCATGCATATGTAGGAGGAATAGATCACATCAATATTATCATAGCAATAGTTAACTTCATAATCTTCAGGAGATCATGATCATAGCATAAACCAAGTACTAACACGGTGCACACACTGTCACCTTTACACACGTGCAGGAGGAATAGAACTACTTTAATAACTTTGCTAGAGTAGCACATAGATAAATTGTGATACAAACTCATATGAATCTCAATCATGTAAAGCAGCTCATGAGATTATTGTATTGAGGTACATGGGAGAGATGAACCACATAGCTACCGGTACAGCCCCGAGCCTCGATGGAGAACTACTCCCTCCTCATGGGAGCAGCAGCGGTGATGAAGATGGCGGTGGAGATGGCAGCGGTGTCGATGGAGAAGCCTTACGGGGGCACTTCCCCGCTCCGGCAGGGTGCCGGAACAGAGACTCCTGTCCCCCAGATCTTGGCTCCGCGATGGCGGCGGCTCTGGAAGGTTTCTGTGGTTTTCGTCAATTGGTGTCGAAGTTTTAGGTCACGACGGCTTAAATAGGCGAAGAGTCGGAGTCGGAGGGGCCACGGGCTGCCCAAACCATAGGGGGGCGCCCCCCCCTGGCCGCGCCGGGGTGTGGTTTGGTGGCCCTGTCCCCCTTCTCTGGCGGTTCTCGTGTGTTCTGGATGCTTCCGGTGAAAATAGGAACTTGGGCGTTGATTTCGTCCGATTCCGAGAATATTTCGTTACTAGGATTTCTGAAACCAAAAACAGCAGAAAACAGGAACTGGCACTTCGGCATCTTGTTAATAGGTTAGTTCCAGAAAATGCACGAATATGACATAAAGTGTGCATAAAACATGTAGATAACATCAATAATGTGGCATAGAACATAAGAAATTATCGATACGTCGGAGACGTATCAGAGTCCCATGTCATTACCTAGCTCCAAGGACATCTCCTCTAGGCACTTACAAACCCTTCCACATTCTAATTCATAATACTCAAACTGAAAGGGTTCCCAAGGCAGTATTGCCAAGCAATTGGGATATAGATCGTTCTAACACTGCAGGAAGGATGAAGCCTGAAGCTGAAGAGTGGGGAAGCAACTCTAAGAGTTGGGACTCACCGTCTGACATACTTCTTAACCGCGTCGAGCAAAACTCGGAGCTGATCCGCAACCTCACTTACGAGATTGATGAGCTAAAGGAGCTGGTTAAGAAGCTTATCAAGGATTGACCATCATCACCGAAGGAGTAATTCATCATCGGTATTGGCATCCCCTTGGTTTGTTCCACACTACAAGAAAAGTTGCCATGGCCGACGAAGTTGAAGTCGCGCCGTGGTTGCTGGTGTACCATGGCCGACGATTTTGGGTCCCTCCGTGGTGCATGTCAAAACTTTTTTTTTCTCGTTTTTGAGGCCACCTAGCCCGACGAAAGCGGCCAAAACGTCGCGTATGGTGGCCCCGGACGTGGTGCATCTCGAAATCTCGGGTTCGCCGGCCGAGTCAACGCAAATCCGCACCGCCGAGGGATGTAGGGCCCAGATGGCAGCCTCTCTGGCATTGTTTTTTTTCTAGATCGCGCCATCTCGTTCAACGTTCTCCGATCGAGCCGTTTACGATGCAGGATCATGGGTCCCGCATGTCATCCTCTATGAACCAAAATTCTTTCTATTCTTGGATTTTTTTTGACCCCCTGATTTCTGGCTACTTCCTTTTTCTTTTGATCCCTTGCCACCTTGGAAACGTTGAGACCGCTGCTGCTAAATGGGACCCGCATGTCATCCTCTATGTGCAATCAACTTTCTTTTCTTGGAGTTTTTTTTGGCACCTCAAATTTTGTCACTTGCCTTTTTCTTTCGATCCCCTGCCGCCTCTCAAACGGTGATACCGCTGCTGCTAACTGGGACCCGCATGTCATCCTCTATGTACTATAAAACTTTCTTTTCTTGAATTATTTTTGGCACCTCATATTTGATCACTTACCTTTTTCTTTCGATCCCCTGCCGCCTCTCAAACGGTGATACCGCTGCTGCTAAATGGGACCCGCATGTCATCCTCTATGTACTATAAAACTTTCTTTTCTTGAATTATTTTTGGCTCCTCATATTTTTCACTTGTCTTTTTCTTTCGATCCCCTGCCGCCTCTCAAACGGTGATACCGCTGCTGCTAAATGGGACCCGCATGTCATCCTCTATGTACTATAAAACTTTCTTTTCTTGAATTATTTTTGGCTCCTGATATTTTTTCACTTGCCTTTTTCTTTCGATCTCATGCCACGTTTGAAACGTTGAGGAACCTGCAGGCTCATGGGACCCGCATGTCATCCTCTATGTACTATAAAAGTTCATTTTCTTGGTTTTTTTCACCCTCTGATTTTTGGCAATTTCTTTTTTCTTTTGATCCCCTGCCGCCTCTCAAACGGTGATACCGCTGCTGCTAAATGGGACCCGCATGTCATCCTCTATGTACTATAAAACTTTCTTTTCTTGGATTATTTTTGGCACCTCATATTCGTTCACTTGCCTTTTTCTTTCGATCCCCTGCCGCCTCTCAAACAGTGAGACCGCTGCAGCTAAATGGGACCCGCATGTCATCCTCTATGAGCAATCAACTTTCTTTTCTTGAAGTTTTTTTTGGCACCTCATATTTGGGCACTTGCCTTTTTCTTTCGATCTCATGCCACGTTTGAAACGTTGAGGAACCTGCTGGCTCATGGGACCCGCATGTCATCCTCTATGTGCTATAAAAGTTTCCTTTGTTGGATTTTTTTTCACCCTCTGATTTTTGGCTTGCCTTTTTCTTTTGATCCCCTGCCCCCTTTGAAACGTTGAGTAAGCTGTTGGCTCAAGGGACCCGCATGTCATCCTCTATGTCCATCAACTTTCTTTTCTTGGATTTTTTTTCACCCCTAATTACTAGCTACTTTCTTTTTCTTTTGATCTCAAGCCGCATTACAAACATTGAGACCGCTGCTGCAAAATGGGACCCACATGTCATCCTCTATGTACAATAAAGTTTCTTTTCTTGGATTATCTTTTGCTCCTGATATTTTGTCACTTGCCTTTTTCTTTCGATCTCATGCCGCCTTTGAAACGTTGAGTAAGCTGCTGGCTCATGGGTCCCGCATGTCATCCTCTACGAACAATAAAAGTTTCCTTTCTTGGAGTTATTTTTGACCCCTAATTTCTGGTTATTTGCCTTTTTCTTTTGATCTCCTGCCCCTTTGAAACGATGAGGACGCTGTTGGCAGGTCGGTCCCACAAGTCATCCTCTATGAACAATAAAAGTTTCCTTTGATGGATTTTTTTTGAACCCCTAATTAATTTCTGGATATTTCCTTTTTTTTTCTTTGATCCTCTGCCACCTTGGAATCGTTGAGGATGCTGCTGCCTCATGGGTCCCGCATGTCATCCTCTCAGAACGGTAAATGTTTCTTTTCTTGGATATTGTTTACCAAATGATTTTTGGCTTATTTTTTCTTTCGATATCCTGCCGCCTTTAAAACGTTGAGGACGCTGCTGGCTCACGGGTCCCACATGTCAGCCTCTATGAACAATAAACGCTGAGGATGCTGCTGCCTCATGGGTCCCGCATGTCATCCTCTCAGAACGAAAATGTTTCTTTTCTTGGATTTTTTACCAACAGATTTTTGGTTTATTTTTTCTTTCCATCCCCTGCCGCCTTTAAAACGATGCTGCTGGCTCATGGGTCCCCGATGTCAGCCTCCCCGTACAAGAAACATGTGATATCTTGATTATTTTGCAGACAATAAACAGTGTATTGCGCTCTGAGCTATTTCAACGGATAAATTAAATCTTTATTTTTACATAAACAAATTTATATGCTGAATCTCCTTGTTTTTTGTTTTTGCGAAGCATAGGACTTTCCTGTTTTTTTTTAGAAAAATCCGAACTATCCTGTTTTGGAGTGGGCTGAAATTGTACTAGTCAAAAGGCCAGTGAGATAGTTCGAATGCCCAGATGTCCCCATGCAGCCCAATTGAAATCGTTCTTTTTTTGGATTTTTTTCACCCCCTGATTTCTGGCTACTTCATTTTTCTTTTGGTCCTGTGCCGCCTTGGAAACGTTGAGACCGCTGCTGCAAAATGGGACCCGCATGTCATCCTCTATGTACAGTAAAATTTCTTTTCTTAGATTATTTTTGGCTCCTGATATTTGGTCACTTGCCTTTTTCTTTCGACCCCGTGCAGCCTCTCAAACGGTGATACCGCTGCTGCTAATTGGGACCCGCATGCCATCCTCTATGTACAATCAAGTTTCTTTTCTTGAATTATTTTTGGCTCCTGATATTTGGTCACTTGCCTTTTTCTTTCGATCTCATGCCGCCTTTGAAACGTTGAGGAAGCTGCTGGCTCATGGGTCCCGCATGTCATCCTCTATGTACAATAAAACTTTCTTTTCTTCGATTTTTTTGGCACCTCATATTTGGTCACTTGCCTTTTTCTTTCGATCCCCTGCCGCCTCTCAAACGGTGATACCGCTGCTGCTAAATGGGACCCGCATGTCATACTCAATGTTCATTCTTCTTGATTTTCGTGAATTATTTTTGGATCCTGATATTTGGTCACTTGCCTTTTTCTTTCGATCTCATGCCACGTTTGAAACGTTGAAAAACCTGCTGGCTCATGGGACCCGCATGTCATCCTCTATGTACTATAAAAGTTCATTTTCTTGGTTTTTTTTTCACCCTCTGATTTTCGGTTATTTCCTTTTTCTTTTGATCCCCTGCCGCCTTTGAAACGTTGAGGACTCTGCTGGCTCATCGATAAAACTTTCCTTTCTTGGAGTTTTTTTACCCCCTAATTTCTGGCTACTTTCTTTTTCTTTTGATCTCAAGCCGCATTTGAAACGTTGAGACCGCTGCTGCTAAATGGGACCCGCATGTCATCCTCTATGTACAATAAAGTTTTCTTTTCTTGGATTATCTTTGTCTCCTGATATTTTGTCACTTGCCTTTTTCTTTCGATCTCATGCCGCCTTTGAAACGTTGAGTAAGCTGCTGGCTCATGGGTCCCGCATGTCATCCTCTACGAACAATAAAAGTTTCCTTTCTTGGAGTTATTTTTGAACCCTAATTTCTGGCTACTTCCTTTTTCTTTTGATCCCGTGCCGCCTTGGAAGCGTTGAGACCGCTGCTGCTAAATGGGTCCCGCATGTCATCCTCTATGTACAATAAAATTTCTTTCTTCGATTATTTTCGGGTCCTGATATTTGGTCACTTGCCTTTTTCTTTCGATCTCATGCCGCCTTTGAAACGTTGAGGAAGCTGCTGGAGCATGGGTCCCGCATGTCATCCTCTATGAACAATAAAAGTTTCCTTTCTTGGAGTTATTTTTTACCCCTAATTTCTGGCTACTTCCTTTTTCTTTTGATCCCCTGCCGCCTTTGAAACGTTGAAGACTTTGCTGGCTCATGGGTCCCACATGTCAGCCTCTATGAACAATAAACACTTCCTTTCTTGGAGTTATTTTGTACCCCTAATTTCTGGCTATTCGCCTTTTTTCTTTCGATCCCCAGTCGCCTTCTAAACATAGAGGACGCTGCTGGCCCGTGGGTCCCAGATGTCAGCCTCCATGGACAATAAACCTCTCCTTTGTTGGATTTATTTTTCACCCTCTGATTTTGGCTATTTCCTTTTTCTTTTGATCCGCTGCCGCCTTGGAAACATTGAGTAAGCTGCTGACACATGGGGCCCGCATGTCATCCTCTATGTACAATCAACTTGCAAGATCTTCGAGCGAAAGAGCTTGTATTAGTGGGACCCATATGTCAACCTCTATGTACAATAAAAGTTTCCTTTCTTGGATTATTTTTAGCTCCTGATATTCGGTCACTTTCCTTTTTCTTTCGATCTCAAGCCGCCTCTGAAACGTTGAGTAAGGTGCTGGCTCATGGGACCCACATGTCATCCTCTATGTACAATAAAGTTTCTTTTCTTGGATTTTTTTTACCCCTGATTTTTGGTCACTTGCCTTGACGCTGCTGGCTCATGGGTCCCACATGTCAGCATCTATGAACAATAAACCTTTCCTTTGTTGGATTTATTGTTTACCCCTAATTTCTGGCTATTTTGCCTTTTTCTTTTGATCTCCACCGGCCTTTGAAAACATTGAGGAACCTGCTGGCTCATGGGACCCGCATGTCATCCTCTATGTACTATAAAATTTCTTTTCTTGGTTTTTTTTTCACCTCTGATTTTTGGCTATTTCCTTTTTCTTTTGATCCCCTGCCGCCTTGGAAACGTTGAGTAAGCTGCTGACTCATGGGACCCGCATGTCATCCTCTATGTACAATCAACTTTCTTTTTTTGGAGTTTTTTTACCCCCTAATTTCTGGCTACTTTCTTTTTCTTTTGATCTCAAACCGCATTTGAAACGCTGAAACCGCTGCTGCAAAATGGGACCCGCATGTCATCCTCTATGTACAATAAGTTTCATTTCTTGGATTATTTTTGGCTCCTGATATTTGGTCACTTGCCTTTTTCTTCCGATCTCATGCCGCCTTTGAAACGTTGAGTAAGCTGCTGGCTCATGGGTCCCGCATGTCATCCTCTACGAACAATAAAAGTTTCATTTCTTGGAGTTATTTTTGACCCCTAATTTCTGGCTACTTCCTTTTTTTTGATCCACTGCCGCCTTTGAAACGGTGAGGATTCTGCAGACTAATACAAGCTTTTTCTCTCCAAGATCTTGCCAGTTGATAGATTAAATCATGGAATTATTAGGATATGTTTTAAATTTCAAATCCATTTTATGAATTATTAAAAATACCGTTATCCATGTGGGTATGGAGCGAACAAGGATTTTCATATTGGGCATGAGCAGTTTCAAAAATTGGAACCCAATAATTCAAAATAAATAAAAACAACTTTTATGTAGAATCTCCGTTTTTTTTTTTCTGTTGCCATTCCAAGGAGCTGTGTTTCATTAGAAAAGGGCCGAAATTGCATGAGCAGAAAGGCCCATTTGTAGTTATTGGGCTTCGACAGCCGGAGCAAGTAGGCCGAGAGCAATTACCATGTAGATGGCCGTTGGCAACCCAAAGTGAAATAGTGGGCCCAACAGGGGAAGGCTGAACAGTACTATTTTCTAACTGGAAGGTGGTACATGGCGTAATCCTGCCAAAAAAAAAAGATGGACACGGGTTGCTGAAATTTGCCCATCTGCGCCTAATATCGCCTCCGCGGGTCCGCTTCCGCCGCCGCCGCCATGCCTCGTCTCGCGTCGAGCTCGCGGTACTGCCGCGTCTCGGGCACGGGGTACCGCGGCGTCCGCGCGCGCCCCAAAGGTACGTATTACGCGGAGATACGTGACGGCGGCGAGCGCATCGGCCTCGGCACCTACGAGACAGCGCATGAGGCCGCGCGCGCGTACGACGCCGTGGCGTGGCGGCTCGGGCGCCCGTGATCGTCGATGAATTTCCATGACGTGTGGACGCGCCAGCAGGCCGAGGATCTCGCGCCGCCGCCGTACATCGTTAGACAGGAGGAACAGCACCGCTGCCGCGAGACGGAGCGCCGTTTGCGCATCACCGAGCGGGACGAGCGCGCGGCGCGCGAGTGGGTGGCCCGCTTCCCCGAGGACGTTGCCGCCGAGAACGAGCACTTCCGTAGACGGAGGGCGGAGAAGGCAACGAGGCGGGCAGCGAAGAAGGAGGACCGCGCACGACGGAGGGCGGAGAAGGCGACGAAGCGGGCCTTCATCGAAGCGCAGCTCGCCGGGCCGACCACCATTGGCGAGGACGACCCCCGTTGGATTGACCTCTTCTCGTCGGATCCGGTGTCGGGCACGACACCGGACTCGTCAGATGTCGAGTTTTAGTTTAGTTTTATCGCACTACTTTGTAAAAATATGAACTACGGAGTATCTATCAAGTTAATTTTATCCTATTTTATGTCTATTTCTAGTCTTTGTTTGATCTTCTGTTTTACTGCACTCTATTTTTCATTATATTCTGTTTTTGGCGCTGCATTTATAGCGCCTCTGAAAATACGCTGTTTCAGCCCTGCATTTGGCCGCCGCAGTTTGCAGCTTCCGGTGAAGCTATTGCCGGCTCCATGCGCAGCATCAGCCATTCAGCCCACAACGCCAAAATATAGAGCCACTGCTGGAGTTGCTGTAATATGTTTGTCAGCAGGAGCTTACCTAATTAGTTAAAAAAAAGATGTTCAGCGTGGGATTCGAAAAAAAGATCTTTATGTTTTTTTCCTAGCTATCCTAGTTCGGACTTTTTATTGTGTTGGCTAGTGCATGAAGCTTGACACCTGTATTATGTGATCCTGATATGAGGATAAGAACACCTTCAGCTTGCATTGCTAATGGTGTCTACTGCAGCAGTGGCGTACATTCAATGGAGACTGATGCAAGAGAGTTGGTACTGGTGAGCCTGCACTTGACATCATCGTGCCACCTGAAGTAGGTGGTGTATTGGGATTAGACTGATAAGCGTAGCACCTTGCAAAGAACAAGATGATGCTAGTGTTGGTTAACGTGATTTTACGCCAACAGTCATGTATGCTCAACAGGTGCCGTACCTAGTTTGGATATTGTGTTGTTACCCTTTTGTGGTTTGGTGTTTGTCCAACAGAGAAAGCTACTCTTTTCCCGTGTAAGTGTTATTATGTGAACAAAAGTTGTGTGTACATATATATCGGTCAGAGAACCAAGATTGCATATTCTTGCCTGGTTATAACACATAAGTCATAATAACAATTAAAGAGAAAAGGAACATTTGCCTTTGCAATGTGATTGTGCCAAGTAGATTAGACAACCAACCACAAACATTACAGGTCAACAGCCAAACGCATGCGAAAGTCCTAAGGTAAGCTCCATAATACGTGTTGAAACCAAAAGCCTAGAAACCATAAGAAAGGTAGCTCCACATCACAGTTCCACGACAGCAGCATACTGATCATAAAACATATATCAAGTCAGGATAGCTGCACCACTGGGTAAGCATCCATGGGTTCTGGCTCAAGAGCGAAGACTGTGTGAATGCTGCAAAATGTGGCTCTTGCCTCACCCCACCCATACATCTTATCATGGAACCTTACCAAATCAGCATGAATCATCTTGACATAAACATAGCTCCTCTCTCCATGCTGATGGGATTGAACAATGCGCCGCGGTGCTTCAGCTTGTCAAACAAGATGCAGGAGATGACGAAGCATGCCGGCTGGTCTTTTGTAGTGACAATGGCTTGGAGTAGCTGGTCCCGTGAACCACCCAACTGGATCTTTAGAGCTTGAAGGACAGTCCGTGCTATATAAGCTACCGTTGTCGACTTCAGCTCAGGTTCAGTGTGAATGACAGCTGACATCTTGTCCTAGAGATGCAGATCCTTCTTGATCAGATTCAGCGGAATCATCACCACTACTTACAAAAGGCCAGGTTCTACGAAGGCACATCAGGTACATGCTCCAATTCATAGGAGTCGGGTGGGACAGCACCGCTTTGCTGAAATCTCTACAATACCAGCTCCGTGTAGACCACTAGTCTCTACAAGAGGGTAAACCACCAATATCCACTTCAGAGGATTCTCGTGGCACGACACCTTTCGCTAGAGGCTCTACCCTACCAGCTCTGTGTCCACCACCACCAAGATCGTGGGCATAGTCATGACGGGTTCTACCAATACAAAACCTCCTTCGGTGTGCAGGATCATCAGTAGCAACTCCAGATCAGCACCGCTTAAATCGGTCTTGACAATAGGTAAACCGTTTTGCTCCAGTCAGAGAATTCCCGTGGCACCCACACCGTTCACTAGAGGCTCTACACTAGCAGCTCCAGCTGCACCACCAGTTTATACAGCAGGGGGTAAACCCAATCCACAACCTTTCTTCATGTGGCACGATGATGCTGTGTATAGGCTCATCGCATGCAGTGTCCAGTGCATCGGTCTCCATAGACAAGAAACAAGGTGGCGTCGGAGGTTTAAAAGATCGGCATGCCATTTCACCTTTGTCATCAGACAATATAGAGTTTTCTTCAACTCTATGTTTCTGCAATAATAAGCACATGAACAGAAATTAGACCAGAGCATCTAGCCATCTAACAGGGGCAGCGGCAAAACAAGCGTCGGTCCATATGTTTACCTTGTCATCTGGGATATCAGAACACACAGATTTAGAAGTCATTTCACATAGCAACCGCTTTTTCGTTCCTTCCCCTACGTCCATCTGGAATAAGTAATACTATTGATCACATAAAACTAATTAATCAAATATATGCATATGTTGAGAAGTTTGCACGGCAAATTGTGGATTCTGCTTTTATCACCTACGAATCGTCGTTCTATATATTTACCTTGTTATCTGGGATATCAGAAGTCACAGAATGAGAAGTCGTCTCACTAAGTATCGGTTTTTTCGCTCTTTCCCCTCCATCCATCTGCAATAAGAAGTACTATTGATCACATAAAGCCAATTCATTGAATATATGCATATGTTGAGAAGTTTGCACAACAAATTGTGGATTCTACTTCCAATCACCAAGTAATCTCGTGAGAAATGCATGATCAAGATATGTTTCTCCCTCTTGATCGACATCTGCATCTCCATTAAGACTAATCATCGTGCGATGGTGCTAGCGCATACACTTCCAATCACCAGACAAGCAAAAAATTGTTGATTCTAGTAATGCTTAATCAGCAGTGGCCATGGAACGACCACAGATCGACCAAGCAAAAAAATAAATCATCAGCCTACTGACCACCAGGAAAAACAAACTAGGCCCATACATGGCCTCACAAATCATCATCAAACGTCGATCAAACTAGCAAGTTTGAACATGGATTACTAATTTATTTTCGGATAAAGTGAGTATATTAATATCGAAAGATATTGATTACACTGAGCCTCTGCAACAACGCAATACCTTACTGGTAGTACGGATGTACATGGATTCCTAATACTCCCTCTGTTCGGTTTTAATTAGTCGAAACGAGGGAGAGAAGAAAATGAACTGTCGATGCTTTCAACTAGAGTCAATTAAATACGAACGGAAGAAGTACGTAGTAGTATTGACAAATATCCGGATCTAGTCTAAAAACAAATTGGCATGTAAATCCTAGTAGTCTACTAAACTAGGATCAATACCCTAGATTAGGGTTGCAAGTGGCGTCCGCGAATCGTCCCGCAAAGCAGAAAATTAGAGCAAATAGTGGTTGAGATTAGAGCAGATTTAAAGCACTCGCACTGAAACTAGCTAGCCCGCTACCCACCCCGCTTGACACCCTGCCCTAGATGTGAATCTACACCAAATATTCAAACAAGGATGAGCAACCGCCAATAAAAATTTATCCGCACATCATCATCTCTACCATACACAAGGGTATGGTGATTTCACATACAGCCATTGTTGCCGCGGGACGAGGATGAGTGATGCGCCGCGGAGAAGGTGCCTCACGCCTCTGTCGCCGCCGCCGTCGAAGAGGAAGTCGAAGCCGCGCGATTGTGGTCCGTCGCCGATATGGAGGTGGAGCTACTAGGGAAGAGATGGAGGTGGAGGTGGAGAGGGAGTGATGGTTTGTACTAGTGGCGGCCGGTGAGGTAGTTATAAATACAGCCTCTCTCTCTTTTTTGGCAAGGAATGCAGCTTCTCTTGGAAGGCAACGAGGCAACGCACTCCAGATTTCGTATATTACTATAATACTAGGACAGAACCCGTGCGTTGCACCGGGTTGATTTTAATTAAATATTTCTTAGGCGATGAAGAAATTTAGTATCATAAGCTAGTTTTGGACTAAAAAGATGTTCTTTGTTGACGTTCACGTTTTCATGTGTAGATATGTGTGTATACTTTAACCATTAGGGTTCTGTGTAGAAGTGAATATCATATCCAAATTTTCCAAGGTCGAGACACATTTGAAGACTATTTTTCTGATATACTCCAGTATCTACCTGGCTCTTTCTGCACTTTGCATCTTTGCAGATTCAGAATGATTGTACCAGAACCGTTGGAATAAGATTGTACAAAATATTTTACGTGTGAGAAGTTGAAGTACAGGGCGAACATGGGTTTTTGCTGCCCTCAAACTTAGTTTGCAAAGCCAAAAATTAGAGATCAATAAACCATGAAACAAAAATATTCGATGAGTGTCGTAGTATTCGCTGGTAACTCGGCTGCGTATAAAAGTAAATCAACCAGATAAAATTTCACCGTGCTACTGCTACCGATCGTGCTTGTAGGAGATGTGTCGAGTACTCCCCGGGATCGTGGCTTGGAAGCCTTAAACCCACGACCAAAGGTCCATCAGAAGTTCACAGCCACTCTGATCTGAAACCGTCCGCAACCTCCACCGGAGTGAAACGTGAGCAGCCAGGGGGTACAAATCCATCTTTTCTTAGCCCAGCCGTCTACTCATCCACAACCTGTAATCGCACAATCGTCATCTCTGGACTCTGCCGGCGCTGGCTCTGTGTATAGTGGCGCAGACCTTGGCTGCCTGCCGGCCTTCCTCCCCGGCCATCGTACGCCCTGACGGCGAGTCCGACACAGCGCTCAGTATTCGCAGAAACACCGGCGGCGAAACCACAACGGAGCCGGCCGAGCCCTCATTCAGCACCCGTACGAACAGCATCTTGGCGTACCAGAGGATGTCTTCCTGCCTGGGATCTGTCAATGGACTCAGACTCATATTTAAAGGTGCCTTTGGCTTGCCGAACGGGTAAAAGAGTTCATATCAGACACGGTCGCCTGTTTGCGCAGAGTTCATGCCGAAGAAGAGAAATGAGACGTTCTGGCTCCACAACTCCCTTGCGGTGCGATGACACTCCCATCGACGGCAGGTCGGCATGAACCAGCCGACGGCTCAATCCCACCATCCTTCTTGTGACTCAGTAGCGTCGAGCAGCTCAACCTTGCCGGAAATTGCCTGTACGGAGAGGTTCCCAACACGCTCTGCAACCTCGTCGGCCCGGCCGGCCGTCTCGCCAATCTCACGCAGGTGAGCACCTACTTCTCATCCCTCAGGTCAGCGTGCTTGGCACGGTGGCGCGACACTGATCTAGGACGACATGCTGGACGTGACTTGGGCAAGTACGCCTCGTTCGTGACCCAGCCGATGAGCCGGAAACGTTCCCTGCGGTGAACGCACGCGTGATGTGCACGCTGAGATAGATAGATGCAGAAAGAGCGTAGACATAATCCTTTTTATTATGGAAAAGGCAAATTGGAGTCCATATCGTATTATCGGGGCATCCAAGAGATCGCTTGCCAATTGAAGCTGGGTCCAACATACCAACACCAACACGGCAACATGAAGTTACGCGATGGTTGAAAATCCTGCCCGGCTGGTTAAGTATAGAAAAAGCAATCGGGTTCTACCTGGACTCCGCGACTCTACGTTGCTCGTCTGGCAGGAAGCAAAACGTAGGAAGAAGAGAACTTCAGCTTCGGACAGAGGATGAAAACGCATTGTTGGATGGACCAAAGCGCATTATGACGGACCAAACCACGGAAACGTTAGCTTCTTTATTATTAGGTATAGAATATGGGCGGAGAAATTTGGACGCATCTGTGTTGTCTTGTCAAATGAATCACCAGGATTTGCTTTTAGTACTCCAGATTTGGGCGACCCAAGGAAGTAGAGATAGTAATGTACGCCATCTAGCTGCACGCTATCAAATCAAATAAATGGTCATGCCATTTACTTTTAAGATGGTGCAGCAGTTATTCTGACCAAAGAAACATGCACGTCTGCTGATTATTTCTGATGGGTATACATTTACCGTCCGCTAGCAAAGATTGTTTGGCACATTGTTCTTATGGCTTTCAACATCACACCCCTTAATAATATTATTAATCAATGTTTGGGCAATCAATTGAGTGTGTTAATAAAAAATTAAAACCCACAAATCCAACTGTACTATTTTTAGGGCCATATGAAGGACAAGGAATGATTTTAAATGCCATATGGAGTACCTCCAACCATGTGAAATATGGTTCACATGCAGTGTGATACCCATGGCTTCGCATTGGATCTGTATATTGTCCTACATACAACCAACTATGAAGTACCACGATTTGGTTTTTGGGTGCAACCGGCTAGAGAATGATGCACGGGTTTGTACAACAAGACAATTCACATTAAGATTTTCTCGATAGGATGTTGATGTGTATATGTAAGAATCATACACTAGAATGTCTTCTATGTTTAGATGGTTGATCTACGTTTATACTTTCTCGTGAACCATGAGGTTAAGACCTTTGTACCGTAATAAAGATTGCTAAATAACAAGTATATATGTATGCCTCTAGAGACACCGAAACAAATGTGCCCAAACAACCATGCATGTGCATAGACCGTATTTGATCAAATTAAAAGAAGCACCTCGGTTCATGCAAATAGCATCGCTTAATCACCTAAGTCCATTAGCTATAAATAGTTAAATAGGAGTCAAGACCAATCGAGCTAGCTAGTAGTATGATCCTACTATTACATAAATATCCCTAACTCTGATTGTCTTTGTTCCAGTCCAGCTGCGTTGGTGTAGCTTGGGATGAACCAAAACCCCGTATGCCGCTTGGCCCCTGGACCGCCGCTTGAGAAAGAGATGCTTTGGTGGTCTTCGCCATTTAGATCGAAGCGGAAAATCTCTTGATGTGATGTGTCAAACTGAGAGCCAATGGTCTGAGGCGTGGTGTAGATGCAGTTTCTTCTTGTCAAATATCCTGGGGGAAATGTTGCACCACCCACTGGCATGAAAATCGGATAGTTCAACCCAAGGAACATAGAATAGTCTCCAAGATTAGTAACCCTTTCCCACGGGTTGGCTGGAAGTAACCGACTAGTGTCATTCAAGAATACAATGCAGGTATACCCCGAATAGCTGTGAACAGCGCGACCGCAATGGACAGAAGGGGTACTATCATAATAATACATTGGAGCACCGTTAGCTGTCAAAATCCATTACGCCACGTGCATAGACCAGAGAAGTCTAGAACGATCTTGAGATCTTGCCAGCCACCACGTACGACTATTAGAGTCAAAATCATCATAGCCATCAAATCCAGCCGTCATGGAATGAATGGAGCAGGGAGCACTATAGGACCTTGAAAAAGGAAAGAGCACGTCACATGAAAATATTCATGATTTATCTACTAGTGATATTGATTTGATATTGGGATGCCAATACTAGTACTTTAGAAAATAATGGTCGAACATAAGATGGTTTGAAATATATTTCGAACATCTTGGTAAAACTTCATATGGATTAAAAACATGTTCCCCAAAATATTGGTCCAAATTTTAGATGGTTTGAATATAGTACTCCTTATTCTCTAGAACCGGGGGAATATAAACAAATGAAAGTCTTTATCAATAATGCATGGCAGCTTTATTGATTCTATTTCTACTCTACCTTAAATTTTCTAGGGAGTAATAATAAAGAAACTTAATTACTAGGGGGCCTTTTTCCTAAGGAACAACATGCACATTAGACCATACTAAAATTCCTATAGATGTTAAATTCTAAATATGTCCATACCACAAGAGGGTTATGGTGTGCGCCTATGGAATTCCTTTAAGCCAAAAGATGCCAAGACAGTTCAACAAATAAGAGGTGAAATACTATATAATTTACGTATATAAAAAAGATAGGGAGGAAATGTTACCAAATTGATTAGGATCCCATGCATAAACATTTCCAAGCTCAGTAACGGCGAACACAAGTCCGTTATGTATAATTGCATCGCAAAGATATGGCACCGTGCATCGAAACTGGTTTTCAAGAAATATCCATGTACGAGGATATTCGCCATGGAGGTAGGAAATTGCAAAGTCGAAGATTGCGACAAGGAGAAATCTTTATACCCCCTAGCAGCTGTAGGAACTTGGCAAATAGCTATCTTCTCAGCTTGAATAGCGTAACGCTGATACTCGAATATAAGTGGATTGCGTGTGGTTTCCAACTTCTTCCTCAAAGATGGAAGCTTAATCTTGCGATGAGTGTAGACATTGAGGAGGTTCCACTTGCCTTCGGGGCCAACCATGGCGATCCAATCTCCATTGGCGCCTGCCCGCTCCTCATCCTTACCGTGTGGCATTAGGCCATCATAGGAGAACCTGTCCAGCGGCGTAGTTTGCACTTGCCGTGCACCGGCAAATCCTCCTTGAACACCCATGGTTTATCCGCCGGTCACAACAGTAGAACACACGGAAGGCCAAACGGCTGAGAAGCAGGCAGAGTGGCACTATATTTGGCTGACTGAAGAATACTTTTGGAGGAACCGACTAGGGACGCGGCGGTGATGGCGTCGCACTGGCTGATGAGCACTTCAAGGGGGCCTTCCGTAGACACCTTGTGAAACAGCCCAGATCCACAGACCCTGCTCGATTTCGCCATCGCAATGAGGCAGGTGGTACAATGGGGTTGGTATTTTCTTGGGAGATCTACTGATTCGAACTTTGGGAGAGAGATGGCGATCAATGGCGGCAGGTGGGGGTTTGAGTTGGAGAACAGAGGCTCTCAAACTGGGCACTGCTGGATAGGATGCGAAAGCGCCATGGCGGAGACGCAGGCGCGTGCTATGGAAGCTGGGCGGAGTGGGGATAGACGACGGAGGTGAACCGAGACGCTCCTCCTCTTATGCATATACTGCCTCCTGCAGTTTCGAGGAGAGTGTGAATATGTTCAAAAAAAGAGGAGAGTGTGAATGTGTTCAAAAAAAGAGGAGAGTGTGACTGTGACCCGACACCCGAGTAGGAGCAGACGGACTATAGGAGTAGCCCCATCATTATAGAACATTAATCGTGCTTCCTATAATAAATAAGTGAAACATCCCAGGCTTGTGTTGTCTAATCAAATCGATGGCCATGTCAGTATTATGGTGAACAAATAAAACAAATACACATCAACCTTGTTCTTTTTGCAACGTACACCAACCTAGCAAGGCATCAACCTTCTCGCCATCAACTACGACTCCGTGGCTCCGTCCCACTAAAGTTGTCTCAACTTTGTAAAAAAAAAACGGTTTTGATATGTCCCAGTCAACTGAGATTTTCTTAAGTCTAAGTCACTTACAAAAAAGTGCTTTGAGTTGCACTTTTCTGTTAAAAAAGTGCAATTGCACTTTTCTACCAGAAATGTGCAACTGGACCGAGTTGCACTTTTCTTTGAACTGCAGTTGCACTTTTCTGAGGTGACTGAGACTTAAGAAAATCTCAGTCAACTGAGATATAGGCACACCCAAAAAAAAAATACATCTATCCATCTAAATTTTAACAAAGGTGAGACACTTTTGGTGGGACCGAGGGAGTACAAAAAAACTTTACTACTCCATGCTAGTATTGGCTACTAATTCAAATTTCAACTGAAGGCGTGCTATTTTATGGTCCTGAAAATTGCCAAAAAAAAATACAACCCAAAAATGCAACAGATCCATGTTAAGGGGGTACACCCTACGCAATATACATTAAGAAACTTCGAAACTTCAGCGACCTTGTAAGAATGCCCATGACAGTGCAGTTTTGCCAAATTAGGAAGAGACGAAATATGAATTCAACCAAAGAAATCTAAACGAATCCTTAGACAATAGCATAGTTAACACGTTCAGAAAAAAATGATGACTCCAAAAGAACAACATTAGCAAGAAATACTCCATTTTAGTTTGAATTTGCAGTCACATACATATACTAGTAGTACTGCCAAAATACTATAATACTCCGAGCTGCATTCTAGCACTCCAACTAGCTAGCTAATAGTTCTGGAGTAGTAGTACTACTATACAAGTCCAAAATACATCCGAACGAACCCTACTTCGAACTAAACTACTCCCTCCGATCTTCGAGTAACTACATTGCAGTATGACTAAACGAAGATTATTGTATAACCTTCTTGTTGATGCAAACGTAGATAGGCAACACGCGCTGCCCTCCATTCTGCTTCGCGTAACGGGGCGGCACCGCCAGGAAAGAAGTGAGCTGCTGCAACATGATCGAGCTAGGCGTCGGGGAGCTCGTCGGCTCGATTACCGCCATCAAGGTGTCCATCGAGAGGTCACTGGTCCCAGCCGTCGCCGGCGCCGGCGGACCAATCACCAGCAGCTACACCTTGTACATCGGAAACAAGCACGCGGCCGACCTGATGCACACACAGGACACAATGGTGGTCGGGCCGAGCGCGCCAACGGTGATGGCGAACACGCTACCGTCTTCTTCCCCACTGCCGATGAACAGGTGTCCCCGCGGTTGTACCGGAACACGAACTATGCACCAGGCGGGTATGCCATACTGGAACGTAAACACTGGGATGGAGTGGGATGCTTGGAGGTGTACCAGGAGCTCCCGCGGCGGGCCGGTGAAGCTGCAGCCGGTATTGATGGCCTCTGTGCAGCCGCACGGACCATGCGGGCACGCGCTATAGTGCTTGTAGGACTCCATGGAGGCGACCAAGCTCTGGCAGCCGACGCACTTGACCATTGCCCCAGATCGATTCGACGGCGGAAATCTTGCCCCAGATCGATTCGACGGCGGCAACCCCGCCGACTGCTCGCACTTCTTGCACGGGTTCGGCGCAAGCTCGCCGACGCAGCGCCGACAGCCCATATGACCGCCCTTGCACTGCACGGAACAACGTACGTGGCATCAGTTGTCATTGACATTTCTCACAGGTGAACCTAAGAATGAAATCGGAAGGGAGCGACCTTGGATATGGGGGGGGTTTGAAGGGCAGCAGCGTAGGGGCACAAGAAGAGGGCCTCTTCCATCTTCGAGAGAAGAGTGATCGGGAAAACGAGAACGGGATGGGTTCTTTTTTTATACATGCCTTGGAGTGGAGTATGGATACTACTACTTATAGGAAGAACTTCCTTGCTAAGAAACGGCGTCGGCCGTACGCAACCATAGATGCACCAGCGGCTCTGCAGTTTGTCAAAATAAAAGGACAGAGCTGCAGTGACTTGAAGTCTCCAAATCTCATTGTGACTTGGTGCCACCATCTACCAACCATTTGAGATCCAACGTTCCAAACTATCTCTTATTTCGAACCTAAAAACAAAAATTATGAGATGCCTTGTTCTAAAATCTGTGAATATTTCATCCCACTCGGACGATTAGTTTGTGATTAAAGAGCTTTTTACGTATACGAGCACTAGTTTAAACTAAATACTCCCTCTGATTCATATTAATTGACTTCAATATGGATGTATCTAGAACTAAAATGTGTCTAGTACATCCATATTAGAGTCAATTAATATGAACCGGAGGGAGTATATATTTGCTCACAAACCTTTGATTCAAATCGAATGAAACTTCACCAAAATATAAATCGAAATATGCACGATTAACTGGAAGTTCTTGAAATATTTCTGAGCAATTATAATAATTATTTAGTTTAAATTCTAAGTCGATCGCATACATTGGATCTGAGATGGATGGTGGATGGTGGCACCAAGTCACTGTGAGACTTGGAAGTATCAAGTCGTTGAAGCTCTATCCCAAAATAAAAGCTTCGTGAAGGGGGCAAGCTTTGGTTCAAAAAGAAGACGATTGCCAAGCAGTTGTCAAACAATACCCATATAGTCAAATGTACTCCTCTGATTCAAATGAATTGACTCAACTTTGTCTAGATATATGGATGTATCAAGTCACCGAAGCTAAAATAAAAGCTTCATGAAGGGGAAGTTTGGTTCGAAAAAATACAAAGTGCCAAGCATTTGTCAAATATTACCATAACGTCAAATGTACTCCCTCCGATTCAAACGAAATGACTCAACTTTGTATTTTGCATGTTAAAGGTTTTTCGTAAAACTTGGCCAATCTTAACATAGTTTGCCTTTCTAAAAAAGATATAAGCCCTAAGGCTCCTTTGATTCATAGGATGGGAAAACCATAGAAATATGAAAAACATAGGATTGAGATTTAATGGCTAGTTGAATCATATAGGAAGATGAGTTGTGTTTGATTGTGCCAAAGGAAATTTTCCATGAGGTATGACCTAATGTTTTATTCTTATAGGATTTGAAGTGCAAGATTCCTATAGGATATGTTCCTATGAATCAAACAACTAGTGTGGGGAAAATTCACATGTGATCTAAATCCTACATAATTCCTATACAAATCCTATATATGAATTTTAGTTGTTAGGTCACTTAAAATGACTTCACTTGAAGGGTTACATTTTTGTTTTTTCTGAATTAGTAGTGATGCATAACCATATATATACCTAAACCAAGAGAATCAGCATAAACTTATGTATATTAATAGTAAGCGCATATATGAATGTTTTTTATCTACAAACCCAGGGTCATATATATGTACATAGAAACATGCATATATGCTAGTTTTTGTACCTTGGTGTGTTCCTCTTTTGGGCTATCTCTTTTTTGTTCACCGGTTCACAACCAACGCCCTAGATTAATTTGGCACTTAGAAAATAACATTTTGTTTTTGGCGCACTAACACAAATAGTAGTAGCACGGTCAACACTATAGAGAAGTACAAAATAAATGTGTGTGGGTAATAATAAAATCCTTAATATGCCTTGAAAACCCACACGTACGCTCTTTCTAGGACAGAGGCAGTATGAGGTAATGCACCCACGCGCTGTCATCTGCCCATTCGTGCTATGTCTCCCAAATCTTGAAATATCGTCAGTTATCTATTTCACGTCCACACTTCTCCCTCTCTCCACGGACTAGGAAAAAACCCTCTCTTCACTTCCCCTTCCCATTCCACCGATGGAGAGCCCAACCGACGCCGTCAACGCAGCGAAAGCGAAAGCCGCGCGGCTGGCCTTAGCCGCAGAGGAGGCGTCCAGAGCCGCGACCGCAGCACGCATGGCCGCAACGGCGGCGATCATCGCCGCAGCGGATGCCAAAGACGAAGCGGAGGCCATTGCCGAAGGTCGGGCCATCGGTCGCTCATCGGCATCTGATGCTGTTGGTAGATGGGTCCACTCTCTTGGGAAGCATCCCCTAGATGACGAGGAAGAGGTTGAACTCATCTTTGAACCGCCGCCGCCGACCTTCGACGAGAATATCGTCGACGAGGGGGAGGAAGTATGTTCCGATTCACCTCTCTCCCTTATTCAACATAGCCCTGTATCGATTTGCGCTATGGTCTCTCCCTCTTTTTTTTGCGCTATAGCGTTTTGAATTAGCGTCAGAATCTTTTTAGATTCATATTCAGTATTAGTTGCAACTGCTACATATTTGCTTCACATCAGATTCACCTCTCTCCCCTATTCAACATAGCCCTGTATCGATTTGCTCTATGGTCTCTCCCTCTTTTTTTGCACTATAGGGTTTTGAATTAGCGTCAGAATCTTTTTAGATTCATATTCATTATTAGTTGCAACTGCTACATATTTGCTTCACCTGTTTATTTGGCATGTATCAGGTTGCTACTGATGAGGTTGACAGCGATGTCGAGTCGCGTCATAGGAAGGCCAGGGCCACTCTCAACAAGCTTAAGGCGGGAAGTTCGACAAGTATTGGAGTGAACCTCGATCGGTGCCAGGAACAGCTGCCCCTTCTGCACAAAGAGCATAAAGGTTGACTTTCGAAGCGTCCTGCAGCATGCCGAAGCCGGTGGGTCTGGCTGTCTCAAAGTTGGGGAAACTGTTAACCGATCCGGCTTCATAGCCAACCACATGGCCTATGGGCTATTCCTAAGGAAGAAATTGAACCAAGCTATCGAGACCGGTCGTGTGCCTCCTCCCAAGCCCAAGCCACCAAAGATTAAAGGTATGGGCAGCAAGAAGCAGAAGAAGCGGGACCGGGAGGAGGCGACAGGAAGAAGATGGTAAATATACTCAGAATCGTTGTGCATGTTTGTCTCTCCTACCGCTTCAAAAGCAGCATCTTTTGTTGAACTCTGTTTATGTTTGTCGCTCGGCAGTTGTTTGTGGTGAACCTATTAGCTTAATTAGGGGTTGTTGAACTATGTCTGTGTTGAACCTTGCTTAATTAGGTTGTGTTGAACTCTGTTTGTGTTGGCGTGGGAAGGGGGGCATGATGCTACCCTGAATTTGTGGGACCCCCAAAAAACTTGCAAATACGAGTGATGCATCCAAAAGGAACAAACTTTTACATGGTAGACCCCAGTCTGAAAGCAAGAAATGCGATCGGGTCCTTAACAGCCACCGCCCGGATTGATCGGGTATTTTGCCTGCCTACCGCATGTGACTTGTGCTCACTGAAGTGTGGGACCTCACGCATGGGCACCACACGTAAGTGACAGACCTGTTGGTGTAAAAACTCGGGTGATTATTATACTGCATTAGTACAAAGTTTCCTATGGATTCAAGGGTTGGAAAGCCAAGTTAACTCATTTTCATGACTAAGAAGGAGCCAGGCTTACTTTTTCATTTTCATGTTTTAACTTGTTTAAATCTTGGTCAAACAAAGGATTTGACCAGGATTCAAATGGGCATAAAAATTCAAAAAAGAAATCAAAAAAAAAAAAACCAAAGCACATAAGCTTCTTATGTCATATAGTAAGCATTATAGTTGATCAACGAGTCTAGACATATTCAAACCAGAAAAATCATGTATATACCCCCTAACCCTAAACTCTGTCTTATGAAGTCAAGCATGAAGAAAAGTGGTTTTGGGTTTCAAACATTGGAAATTGAAAAAACTCCCAAAAGCTTCATTTTGGAGTGACTAAGAAGAATCCAGGCTTACATTTTCATTTTCATGTTTTAAACTGGTTTAAATCTTGGTCAAACCTAGGATTTGACCAAGATTCAAATGGACATAACAAATTCAAAAAAATCAAAACCAAACACATAGTCTTTTGATGTCATATAGTAAGCATTCAAGTTGATAAACAAAGTCTAGACATATTTCAACAAGAAAAATCATGTATATACTTGGCCCCTAACCCTAAACTCTGTCTTATGAAGTCAAGCATTAAGAGAAGTGGTTTTGGGTTTCAAACATGGAAATTTAAAAAACCTCCCAAAAGCTTCATTTTGGAGTGACTAAGAAGAATCCAGGCTTACTTTTCATTTTCATGTTTTAAACTAGTTTAAATCTTGGTCAAACCTAGGATTTGACCAAGATTCAAAAGGGCATAACAAATTCAAAAAAAACCAAACACATAGTCTTTTGATGTCACATAATAAGCATTCAAGTTGATAAACAAGGTCTAGACATATTCAAACCAGAAAAATCATGTATCTACCCCCTACCCCTAAACTTTGTCTTATGAAGTAAAGCACGGAGAGATATCATTTTGGGTTTCGAACATGGAAAATTAAAAAAACCTCCCAAAAGCTTCATTTTGGAGTGAATAATAAGAAGGATCCAAACTTACTTTTCATTTTCATGTTTTAAGCTTGTTTAAATATTGGTCAAACCTGCTAGGATTTGACCAAGATTCAAATGGGCATAACAATTCAAAAAAAATAAATAAATAATTAAACCGAAAACCACTTCTCTTCGTGCTTGACTTCATTAGACAGAGTTTAGGGTTTGGGGTATATACATGATTTTTAATGTTTAAATATGTCTAGACTCCGTTGATCAACATGAATGCTTACTATAACTTAAGAAGCTTATGTGCTTTGGTTTTTCATTTTTTGAATTCTTTATTGAATTTTTATGCCCATTTGAATCTTGGTCAAATCCTAGGTTTGACCAAGAATTAAACAAGTCAGTAACATGAAAATGAAAAAGTAAGCATGGATCCTTCTTATTCACTCAAAAAATGAAGCTTTTGGGAGGGTTTTTTAATTTTCCATGTTTGAAACCCAAAACCATTCCTCTTGTATGCTTGACTTCATATATATGACAGAGTTTAGCCTTAGGGGGTATATACATGATTTTTCTAGTTTGAATATGTCTATACCTTGTTTATCAACTTGAATGCTTACTATAAACCAAAAATTCATGTATCTACCCCTAACCCTAAACTATGCATGAAGAGAAGTGGTTTTGGGTTTCAAACCTGGATATGTCAAAACCTCCCAAAAGCTTCATATTGTAGTGAATAAGAAGGATAAAGTCTTAATTTTTCATTTTCATGTTTTAATCTTGTTTAAATCTTGGTCAAACCTAGGATTTGACCAAGATTCAAATGGGCATAATTTAAAAAATGAAAAATCAAGGCACATAGTCTTCTTATGTCATATAGTAAGCATTCAATTAAGTTGATAAACAAGCTCTAGACATATTCAAACCAGAAAAATCATGATGTATCTACCCCCTATATATCCCTAAACCCTGACTTATGAAGTCAAGCATGAAGAGAAGTGGTTTTTGGTTTCAATCATGGAAATTTCAAAAACCCTCCCAAGAGCTTCATTTTGGAGTGACTAATTAAGAAGCATACATGATTACCTTTTCATATTCATGTTTTAAACTTGTTCAAATCTAGGTCAACAAACCTAGGATATGACGAAGAATCAAATGGGTATAAAAAAATTAAAAACAAGCTCTAGACAAGCTCAAGTTGAAAAACAAGTTCTAGACATATTCAAACCAGAAAAATCATGTATCTACCCCCTATATATCCCTAAACCCTGACTTATGAAGTCAAGCATGAAGAGAAGTGGTTTTTGGTTTCAATCATGGAAATTTCAAAAACCCTCCCAAGAGCTTCATTTTGGAGTGGCTAAGAAGGATAGATGCTTAATTTTTCATATTTATGTTTTAAACTAGTTTAAATCATGGTCAAACCTAGGATTTGACCAAGATTCAAATGGACATAAAAATTTAAAATAAATGAAAATAAATGAAAAACCAAGGCACGTAGTCTTCTTATGTCATATAGTAAGCATTCAATTAATTTGATAAACAAGGTCTAGACATATTCAAACCAGAAACATCATGTATCTAGCTACCCCTAGCCCTAAACTCTGTCTTATGAAGTCAAGCATGCATGAAGAGAAGTCATGGTTTTTGGTTTCAAACATGGAAATTTCAAAAACCCTACCAAGATCTACATTTTGGAGTGACTAAGAAGGATATATGCTTAATTTTTCATATTCATGTTTTATTAAACTTGTTTAAATCATGGTCAAACCTAGGATTTGACCAAGATTCAAATGGGCATAAAAATTCAGAAAAACAAAAAATGGAAAATCAAGGAACATAGTCTTCTTATGTCACATAGTAAGAATTCAATTAAGTTGATAAACAAGGTCTAGAGATATATTCAAACCAGAGAAATCATGTATCTACCCCCTAACCCTAAACTCTATCTCATGAAGTCAAGCATGAAGATATGTGGTTTTTGGTTTCAAACATGGAAATTTCAAAAACCCTCCCAAGAGCTTCATTTTGGAGTGACTAAGAAGGATATATGCTTAATTTTTTATATTCATGTTTTCAACTTGTTTAAATCATGGTCAAACCTAGGATTTGGCCAAGATTCAAATGGGCATAATTTAAAAAAATGGAAAATCAAGGCACATAGTCTTCTTATGTCACATAGTAAGCATTCAATTAAGTTGATAAACAAGGTCTAGACATATTCAAACCAGAGAAATCATGTATCTACCCCCTAACCCTAAACTCTGTCTCATGAAGTCAAGCATGAAGATATGTGGTTTTTTGTTTCAAACATGGAAATTTCAAAAACCCTCCCAAGAGCTTCATTTTGGAGTGACTAAGAAGGACATATGCTTAATTTTTCATATTCATGTTTTCAACTTGTTTAAATCATGGTCAAACTTAGGATTTGACCAAGATTCAAATGGGCATAAAATTAAAAAAAACAATAAAATGAAAAACCAATGCACATAGTCGATCTTCTTATGTCATATATATAGTAAGCATTCAATTAAGTTGATAACAAGGTCTAGACATATTCAAACCAGAAAAATCATGTATCTACCCCCTAACCCTAAACTTTGTCGTATGAAGTCAAGCATGAAGAGAAGTGGTTTTTGGTTTCAAGCATGGAAATTTCAAAAACCTCCCCAAACTTCATTTTAGAGTGACTAAGAAGGATACAAGCTTCCCTTTTCATTTTCATGGTTTAAACTTGTTTAAATTATCTTGGTCCGCCCATGCTATAGTCTGGATCCGCCCATGCTATAGTTTGAGGCCATTTGGATGACGTCGAAAAAATTCTTTGATTAGAAATGGGGTTGTTCGAACCCCGTAGTTGGATTTTTTTGAACCTTGATCTGTAGTACTGGGCAAAACCCTAGTTTAACCTATTTAATTATAGATTCATAGGTCGATTTTTCTACGTACCTTTTTATTATTACTCTACTATGCAGCACATATGTGTTTGCCCGTCGAGTGAAACTCGGAGGAAGAGGTATCACTCGGAAGGAGAGAAGAAGGAGGGAGAGCATTATGGTGTCTCCCCTTTTTCGGGTGATGATGTTGACTGTTGTGCAGGGTTTGTCAGTGAGCAGGAGGTGCGAGCGAGCGAGCGAGCGAGTCGAGCGAGGCCGAGAATGAGAGAGATTTGTTTTTTTTTGTGAGAGGGACAACCGAAGGATCCTGAAGGACCCAGAGACTTCCAATACGCATCCTGATGCGTCTTCTCTTGACAAAGAAAATGGCTGGGAGTTTGCGTACCTATTGCACGTGACTTGTGCTCATCAAGTGTGGGACCTCACGCATGGGCACCACACGTAAGTGACAGACCTGTTGGTGTAAAAACTCGGTTGATTATTATAGTGCATTAGAACAAAGTTTCCTATGGATTCAAGGGTAGGAAATCCAAGTTAACTCATTTACATGACATTATTTTTTCCATGAAGCAAAGTTAACACATCTATCAATTGGTACATTTTGGAGTGACTAAGAAGGATCCATGCTTACCTTTTCGTTTTCACGTGTTAAACTTGTTTAAATCTTGGTCAAACCTAGGATTTGACAGAGATTCAAATCGGCGGAAAATCCAAAAAAACAGAAAAATGAAAACCCAAAGCACATACGTAGTTTTCTTATGTCATATAGTAAGCATTCAAGTTGATAAACAAGGTCTAGACATATTCAAACGAGAAAAATCATGTATCAAGCTACCCCTAACCCCAAACTCTGTCTTATGAAGTCAAGCATGAAGAGAAGTACGTGGTTTTTGGTTTCAAACATGGAAATTTCAAAAACCCTCCCAAGAGCTTCATTTCGAAGTGATTAATTAAGAAACATACATGCATGCTTACTTTTTCATATTCATGTTTTAAACTTATTCAAATCTTGGTGAAACCTAGGATTTGACCAAGATTCAAATGGGTATAAAAATTCAAAAAAAAAGGTCTTCTTATGTTATATATATATAGTAGGCATTCAATTAAGTTGATAAATAACGTCTAGACATATTCAAACCAGAAAAATCATGTATCTACCCCCTAACCCTAAACTTTGTCTTATGAAGTCAAGCATGAAGAGAAGTGGTTTTTGGTTTCAAGCATGGAAATTTCAAAAACCTCCCCAAACTTCATTTTAGAGTGACTAAGAAGGATACAAGCTTCCCTTTTCATTTTCATGTTTTAAACTTGTTTAAATTATCTTGGTCAAATCTAGGATTTGACAAGATTCAAATGGGCAAACATATGATAAGTGATGCAAATATCATTTCTAAGTGCGGGCAAACCAGCCTTTAGCTTAACATATTTCTAAGTACAAGGTTTCAGAAAATTGAGTGGGGGCGCCGCCCCTTGGCTATAGTCTGGATCCGCCCATGCTATAGTTTGAGGCCATTTGGATGACGTCGAAAAAATTCTTTGATTAGAAATGGGGTTGTTCGAACCCCGTAGTTGGATTTTTTTGAACCTTGATCTGTAGTACTGGGCAAAACCCTAGTTTAACCTATTTAATTATGGATTCGTAGGTCAATTTTTCTACGTACCTTTTTATTATTACTCTACTATGCAGCTGATACGTCCAATTTGCATCACTATTTTATATCATAATTTGCTGTTATTCATTGATATATTTCATATTGGGACACAATACTTATGTTATTTCATCTATTTTGCATGTTTCATCATTATTGGAGGATCAAGCACCGGAGCTGTGGATTCTCGCTGGAAAAAGCACCGTCGAACGCAATATTTCGGAAGATCAACTGTGGAAGGAAATTATACCAAAAATCCTATTTTTCAAGATGACGAAGGAAGCCGAAGGAGGCCAGGAGGACCTGTGGTGGGCCCACACCCTAGGGCGGCGCGGCCCATGCCCTGGCCGCGCCGCCATGTGGTTTCGGGGGCCCACGACCCCTTTCGCCTCCTTTTCTTCGCGAAATCCTTCGTCCCGAAAACCTAAGCCACAGAGGGTACCTCGCGAAGAGTTACAGCCGCCTCTGCGGGGCGGAGAACACTAGAGAGAAAAGAGCTCTCCGGCGGGCAGGAATCCGCCGGGGAAATTCCCTCCGGGAGGGGGAAATCGATGCCATCGTCACCGTCATCGAGCTGGACATCATCTCCATCACCATCATCATCATCTCCACCATCATCACCGCCGTCATCACCGCTGGACACCGTCACCGCCGTAGCAATTTGGATTTGATCTTGATTGTTTGATAGGGGAAACTCTCCCGGTATCGATCTCTACTTGTTGTTGATGCTATTGAGTGAAACCATTGAACCAAGTTAATGTTCAGATTGTTATTCATCATCATATCACCTCTGATCATGTTCCATAAGATGTCTCGTGAGTAGTTCGTTTAGTTCTTGAGGACATGGGTGAAGTCTAAATGTTAGTAGTGAACTATGGTTGAGTAATATTCAATGGTGTGATATTTAAGTTGTGGTGTTATTCTTCTAGTGGTGTCATGTGAACGTCGACTACATGACACTTCACCATTTATGGGCCTAGGGGAATGCATCTTGTATTCGTTTGCTAATTGCGGGGTTGCCGGAGTGACAGAAACCTAAACCCCCGTTGGTATATCGATGCAGGAGGGATCGCAGGATCTCAGAGTTTAAGGCTGTGGTTAGATTTATTCTTAATTACTTTCTTGTAGTTGCGGATGCTTGCAAGGGGTATAATCACAAGTATGTATTAGTCCTAGGAAGGGCGGTACATTAGCATAGGTTCACCCACACAACACTTATCATAACAATGAAGATTATTTAGCCGTACGTAGCGAAAGCACTAGACTAAAATCCCGTGTGTCCTCGAGAACGTTTGGTCATTATAAGTAAACAAACCGGCTTGTCCTTTGTGCTAAAAAGGATTGGGCCACTCGCTGCAATTATTTCTCTCGCACTTTATTTACTTGTACTTTATTCATCTGCTATATCAAAACCCCCTGAGTACTTGTCTGTGAGCATTTACAGTGAATCCTTCATCGAAACTGCTTGTCAACACCTTCTGCTCCTCGTTGGGATCGACATTCTTACTTATCGAAGATACTACGATACACCCCCTATACTTGTGGGTCATCAAGACTATTTTCTCGGCGCCGTTGCCGGGGAGTGAAGCGCTATTGGTAAGTGGAATTGGTAAGGAAAACCTTTACCAAGTTGTGCTGATTTTATTTCTCGCTGCTATAAGTCATTATGGAGAGATCTTCTCTTCAATTTCTATTTGGGAAATCTACTACTACTGCAACGGTAGTGGATGAGGCGCTAGGTGAGGAAGTGATACCATATAAAATACCTATGAAAATTATTGAACGTGTTATGGATAACCGCTATGAAGGGGATGGAACTGTCCATCCTGGTGATCATTTACTGTTTTTGCATGAATTATGCGGGTTATTCAAATGTGCAGGTATTGCTATGGATGAAGTGAGGAAGAAACTATTCTCTTTATCGCTGTCTGGTAAGGCGGCGCATTGGTATAAATTACTGGATAATGGGGATTCTCTTGAATGGAATGATATTGTGCCCCGGTTTTATTCTAAGTTCTATCCTCCAAGTGAAATTCATAAGGATCGGAATCGCATATATAATTTTTGGCCTCATGATGGAGAGAGTATTGCCCAAGCTTGGGGGAGATTGAAGTCTTTAATGCTCAAATGCCCCATTCATGAGCTTCCTGGTAATGTTATTATTGATAATTTCTATGCAAGACTTTCTTTTCAAGACAAGACCTTGCTGGATACTTCTTGTTCTGGATCATTTACACGCAACAAAGAAGAGTTTAAAAGGGACCTTCTTGATCGGATCCAAGAAAATACTGAAGGTTGGGAGAACGACAAGGATATAGAATCGTATAATTTATGATTATAAATGCATTGAAGCTTTTATGGATACCGATAAATTTCGTAATATGAGTGCTATATATGGTCTTGATTCTCAAGTTGCTGCAAATCTTTATAAAGCTTTTGCCTCTCATTATGAATTGCCAAAGAAGAATTTTGATAAGTATCATGAACCGTATAAAGATAAAATTGATTCATCTATTAATAAATGCGTTGTAGTTGAAACTGCTGATCATGTTATTCCTGAAGCTTATATTGAAAAAACTCCTTTCCCTGCTAAAATGAAGGAGTACTCTGTTATAAATAGTGCGGTTCATAAAAGTGAAAAGAAACATGTAGAACCTGAAGAACAAATAAAAGTTGAACCTGCTGTTGCAATAATTAAAGATCTTGTGACTGAAAATGTGGAGGATGGTCATATTATTTTCTGTGAAGATGCTTCTAATATTGTTTCACATCCTAATAAACCCAAACAAGCTAGTGTTCCTATGCTATCTGTTAGAATTGGTGATCATTGCTATTATGGATTATGTGATATTGGTGCAAGTGTTAGTGCTATTCCGTATGAGCTTTACACGGAGATTATGCACGAAATTGATTCTTGTGAACTTGAAGATATTGATGTGGTTATTCAGCTGGCTAATAGAGAAACTATTTCTCCAATTGGTATTGTTCGAGATGTGGAAGTTTTATGCGGTAAGATTAAATATCCTGCTGACTTTTTGGTACTTGGTTCTGCTGCTAGTGATTATTGTCCTATTATTTTTGGTAGACCTTTTCTAAATACTTGTGGAGCTATTATAGATTGCAAGAAAGAGAAAATTTTGACTAAATTTGCTGGTGAATCTTATGAGTTTAACTTCTCTAAATTTACTAAAACTCCTTATAAAGCTGATTTGCCTAGTAATGATTTTAAAATGGAACAGTGTGCATCTATTGTTCTTGTTCCTAACAATCCTTTGCAGCAACATTTGGAGGATAGCGAGAGTGAAGTTTTTAGGAAAGAAAGAGATGAGCTTGAGGAAATTTTTCTTCGCCAACCTATTCTCAAGCATGATTTACGGGTGGAAGATTTGGGTACAACACCGCCACCAAAGGAAGATCCTGTTTTTGATTTAAAGCCTTTACCTGATAATCTTAAATATGCTCATATTGATGATAAGAAAATATATCCTGTTATTATTAGTTCTAAGCTTTCAGAGATTGAGGAAGAAAGGTTATTGGAAATATTGAAGAAGCACCGAGGAGCTATTGGTTACACTCTTGATGATTTGAAAGGGATTTCTCCTTCTATTTGCCAACATGCTATTAATATGGAAGATGATGCAAAGCCTGTTGTTGAACATCAGCGTCGTCTAATTCCGAAGATGAAGGAAGTGGTAAGGAATGAGGTATTACGACTTCTTGAAGCTGGTATTATATATCCTATTGCTGATAGTAGATGGGTTAGTCCTGTGCATTGCGTTCCCAAGAAAGGAGGAATGACTGTTGTGCCTAATGATAATGATGAGCTCATCCCTCAAAGAGTAGTTGTAGGGTATAGAATGTGCATTGATTTTCGAAAAGTTAATAAAGTTACTAAGAAAGATCATTACCCTTTACCATTTATTGATCAAATGCTAGAAAGATTGTCTAAAAATACTCATTTTTGCTTTCTTGATGGTTATTCTGGGTTTTCACAAATTGCTGTTAAAGCTAAAGATCAAGAGAAAACCACTTTCACTTGTCCCTATGGAACTTATGCTTATAGACGTATGCCTTTTGGTTTATGTAATGCTCCTGCTACTTTTCAAAGATGCATGTCTGCTATTTTTCATGGTTTTTGTGAAAGTATTGTAGAGGTATTCATGGATGATTTTTCCGTCTACGGGAATTCTTTTGATAGTTGCTTGCGAAACCTTGATAAAGTTTTGCAGAGATGTGAAGAAACTAACTTTGTTCTTAATTGGGAGAAATGCCACTTTATGGTTAATGAAGGAATTGTATTGGGACATAAAATTTCTGAAAGAGGTATTGAAGTTGATAGAGCTAAAGTTGAAGCAATTGAGAAGATGCCCTATCCGAGGGATGTTAAAGGTATTCGTAGTGTTCTTGGTCATGCTGGGTTTTATAGGAGATTTATTAAAGATTTCTCCAAGATTTCAAAGCCTCTTACTAATCTTCTTCAAAAAGACGTACCTTTTGTTTTTGATGATGATTGTAAGGAAGCTTTTGAAACTCTTAAGAAAGCCTTAACAACAGCTCCTATAGTTGAACCTCCTGATTGGAACTTACCCTTTGAGATTATGTGTGATGCTAGTGATTTTGCTGTAGGCGCTGTTCTTGGACAGCGAGTAGATAAAAAGCTGAATGTTATTCATTATGCTAGTAAAACTCTTGATGCTGCTCAAAGAAATTATGCTACAACTGAAAAAGAATTATTAGCTGTAGTCTTTGCTTGTGATAAATTTAGATCTTATATTGTTGATTCAAAAGTTACTATTCATACTGATCATGCTGCAATTAGATACCTTATGACAAAGAAAGATGCTAAGCCTAGGCTTATTAGATGGGTACTTCTTTTGCAAGAATTTGATTTACATATTGTAGATAGGAAAGGTGCTGATAATCCTGTTGCTGATAATTTGTCTAGATTGGAAAATATTGCTTATGATCCTGTTCCTGTTAATGATAGTTTTCCAAATGAACAATTGGCTGTAATAAAGGTGAGCTCGCGAGACAGTCCTTGGTATGCTGATTATGCTAACTTTATTGTTTCCAAGTATTTGCCTCCAACCTTTTCAGCTCAGCAAAGGAGGAAATTCTTTTATGACTTGAGGCATTATTTCTGGGATGACCCACACTTATATAAAGAAGGAGTGGATGGTATTATGCGAAGATGTGTTCCCGAATATGAACAACAAGAGATATTGAGTAAATGTCATGGTAGTGCTTATGGAGGACATCACGCCGGAGAAAGAACCGCGCAAAAGGTTCTACAATCAGGTTTTTATTGGCCAACTCTCTTCAAGGATGCGAGAAAGTTTATTTTATCTTGCGATGAATGCCAACGGGTTGGTAATATCTCCAGACGTAATGAAATGCCTATGAATTATACTCTTATTATTGAACCGTTTGATTGTTGGGGATTTGACTTCATGGGACCTTTTCCGTCTTCAGAAGGTAACACTCACATACTTGTTGCTGTTGATTATGTTACTAAATGGGTGGAAGCTATACCTACAAAAAGTGCTGATGGTGAGACCTCTTTAAGAATGCTTTTAGATATTATTTTTCCTAGATTTGGAGTACCTAGATATATTATGACTGATGGAGGTTCTCATTTTATTCATGGAGGTTTTAGAAAAACTCTTGCTAAGTATGGTATTAATCATAGAATTGCTTCCGCTTATCATCCTCAAACTAGTGGTCAAGTAGAATTATCAAATAGAGAGATTAAATCTATTTTGGGAAAGACCGTTAATAAAACTAGAAAAAATTGGGCTAGTAAATTGAAGGATGCACTATGGGCTTATAGAACTGCTTATAAAAATCCCATGGGAATGTCACCTTATAAAATGGTTTATGGGAAAGCTTGTCATTTACCTTTAGAACTAGAGCACAAAGCTTATTGGGCTGTTAGAGAATTAAATAAAGATCCTAAACTTGCCGGTGATAAGAGGTTGTTGCAATTAAGTTCTCTAGATGAATGGAGAAGTGAAGCTTATGAAAATGCTAAACTCTTTAAAGAGAAAGTTAAAAAATGGCATGATAGGAGGATTATCAAAAGAGAATTTAATATTGGGGATAAAGTCCTATTGTATCGGTCTCGTCTCAGATTCTTTGCAGGGAAATTACTCTCGAAATGGGAAGGACCATATGTTGTCGAGGAGGTGTATCGTTCAGGAGCAATCAAAATTAGCTCTCTCCAAGGCAATGCTACGCAAGTGGTGAATGGACAAAGACTCAAGCATTATATCTCAGGTGATTCCTATAATGTTGATGTTGATATTATTCAAGTGGAAACACCGGAGGATTTCATAAAAGGGCAAATTGACAGTCCGCCAGAACTCGACTTTGAATAGGTAACAGTACTGGTAATGAAAAGTACGCAATTTACTTTCCGAACAATATTTTCACTGTTTTTGGAAAATATGAAAAATTACGAGTTCGAAACGGAGTGGAAAGGACGCACGAGGGCGTGGCACCATAGGCCGGCGCGGCCAAGCCTGGGCCCGCGCCGCCCTATGGTTTGGCCGCCCCGTCGCCCCTTTCCGACTCTGGTTCGATCTGGTACTTTCAGTTTGTTGTGAAAATTTTTGCTATATAATCCCTCGGACCCCTGGAGGTCCGTATATCGTGTTCTCGACATGTTTTGTTTGGAGCTATTTCTGCCAGGATTTGTTTCAGATCTAAAGCTATCATGTCTTCGTCGGAAACTCCGAAGGACAACTCCAGCAAGGATGTTGGCAACTTGTACATGGAGGAGCTGAGGATGCACTCCAAGGAGTTGCTGCTCGTTGAAGGAGAACTGCAGGTCAAGGATGTCCAGGGTCCTAAAGGAGAAGGAAGCCTGGAAGACAGGATGGAGAAGCTAGAACAAGAGGTTTTCAAGTACAAGAAGATGGCTGAGCGAGAGGTGGATATCTTCCACAGGATTGTATCTGAACTCATTGCTGAACATGAGAAGGAAACTGGAAAGCTTTGGAGCGACATCCTCTCACTTCACGAAACCACCAACAAGCTCCAAGCACAACTCTATGATTTTCAGAATCAGAACTGTGAGTATGAAAACAGGTTTAAATACATAAGCCATGCTGCTAGTTTCAGGATCCCCGAGACCAAGATGTCGTTTCTTGATGGAGAGCCTCTTCCTTGGAAGTTTGATGACGGGAGTTCATCACCACCATCTCCGCAGGAGTAATTCATCATCGGTATTGGCATCCCCTTGGTTTGTTCCAAGCTTGGGGGAGTGCCGCGGTATCACATCATCACTACCTTTTACTTTTATTGTCAAGTAGTGTCATATCATGAGTAGGGAAGTTATCATATAAGATGGGTTGCGTTTGGAAGTATCTCTCCTTTAGTTGGTTATCTATGTATCCCTTGGTGTGAGTTATCGTTATGGAATATTAATGAGAAGTCTTATCATTTACATATTGCACATCTTATTCTAGTTTGCAATCTCTATCCTATGATTTACCTTGTTGTTAGTATTGGTATCACTTTGGGAGCATTGAATAAATCTATTTGGTTTTGGCAAACTTAGCATTGGTCAATAGCAACAACACTTTGAGGTTTAAGTAGAAAGGAGAAATACATGTAGATGTTTCATTGTCTTTCTTGTTAGCTCATAGCTTATTATTCTGAAGTTAAGATTGTTTGTGCTTACAAGAAGATGCATGATTGTTTCTATCATATATATATTTGTTTGTTTCCCTCGACTCTTATGCTTGCTAATTAACCTTGCTAGCCAAAACCTGTACTGAGAGGGAATACTTCTCGTGCATCCAAACCTTAACCCAAACCTATGTCATTTGTGTCCACCATACCTACCTACTACATGGTATTTTCTGCCATTCCAAGTAAATACTTCATGTGCTACCTTTAAACAATTCAAAACTTAGTATCTCTTATTTGTGTCAATGTTTTATAGCTCATGAGGAAGTATGTGGTGTTTTATCTTTCAATCTTGTTGGGCAACTTTCACCAATGGACTAGTGGCTTCATCTGCTTATCCAATAATTTTGCAAAAAGAGCTGGCATTGGGATTCCCAGTCCCAAATTAATCAAACTAAATAGACACTCCTCCATGGTATGTGATTGATGGACGGCACCCGAAGGATTCGGTTAGCCATGGCTTGTGTAAGCAAAGGTTGGGGGGAGTGTCATCATCATAATAAAGCTAAAATAAAAAGGGCACTCCTTCATGGTATGAGATTGTTGGCAGGCACCCGAGGATTCGGTTAGCCATGATTTGTGAAAGAAAGGTTGGAAGGAGTGCCACACAAAATGGAAATAATATGGGAGCCGCTCTTTGGAGGTTGTCTGGCAAGGGGGTTAGAGTACCCGCTACCAGTCGTTGACAACAACAAACACCTCTCAAAATATTACTTTTATTCTCTTTATATGATTGCAAAACTGAAAAAGCTCTAGCACATGATTTAATCCCTGCTTCCCTCTGCGAAGGGCATGTCTTTTACTTTATGTTGAGTCAGTAAACCTATTTCCCTCCATCTCAAGCAAGCATTTGAGTAGTTGTGATCAAACCATTATATTGTGATTTGCTTCATCATGTCCTTTATTCTTCCTTGTTTAGTACAAGTTTTATCTGAATGAATATAGCTTTGCAAGTTATCAATGATTATGAAAAGACCATTATGATTGAGTATGCAAGTTGTGCCTTATAAACTTTAACATGAGAGCGCTGCTCAATGAGATAAATATAATCTGTTAATTGTTCTCTGACCAAGAACGAAGTTTACCATCACCAATTATGATTTCTTATGCACCTTTACTTGTGATTACCTTATACTTGTTTCAAGTTGAGTTATGAGAGGTTGTTTACTATAATGTCTTGTGTGAATGAATATGATGCTTCTTGTCCGTATTTTATTTATCGACTCTTCACTCCATAAACATGTGGTCCTGTCTATCGAGTTCAGTTTCACTTGGGGACAAGCGAAGTCTAAGCTTGGGGGGAGTTGATACGTCCAATTTGCATCACTATTTTATATCATAATTTGCTGTTATTCATTGATATATTTCATATTGGGACACAATACTTATGTTATTTCATCTATTTTGCATGTTTCATCATTATTGGAGGATCAAGCACCGGAGCCAGGATTCTGCTGGAAAAAGCACCGTCAGAACGCAATATTTCGGAAGATCAACTGTGGAAGGAAATTATACCAAAAATCCTATTTTTCAAGATGACGAAGGAAGCCAGAAGGAGGGGCCAGGAGGACCCAGGGTGGGCCCACACCCTAGGGCGGCGCGGCCCATGCCCTGGCCGCGCCGCCATGTGGTTTGGGGGGGCCCACGACCCCTTTCGCCTCCTTTTCTTCGCGAAATCCTTCGTCCCGAAAACCTAAGCCACAGAGGGTACCTCGCGAAGAGTTACAGCCGCCTCTGCGGGGCGGAGAACACCAGAGAGAAAAGAGCTCTCCGGCGGGCAGGAATCCGCCGGGGAAATTCCCTCCGGGAGGGGGAAATCGACGCCATCGTCACCGTCATCGAGCTGGACATCATCTCCATCACCATCATCATCATCTCCACCATCATCACCGCCGTCATCACCGCTGGACACCGTCACCGCCGTAGCAATTTGGGTTTGATCTTGATTGTTTGATAGGGGAAACTCTCCCGGTATCGATCTCTACTTGTTGTTGATGCTATTGAGTGAAACCATTGAACCAAGTTTATGTTCAGATTGTTATTCATCATCATATCACCTCTGATCATGTTCCATAAGATGTCTCGTGAGTAGTTCGTTTAGTTCTTGAGGACATGGGTGAAGTCTAAATGTTAGTAGTGAACTATGGTTGAGTAATATTCAATGGTGTGATATTTAAGTTGTGGTGTTATTCTTCTAGTGGATTCATGTGAACGTCGACTACATGACACTTCACCATTTATGGGCCTAGGGGAATGCATCTTGTATTCATTTGCTAATTGCGGGGTTGCCGGAGTGACAGAAACCTAAACCCCCGTTGGTATATCGATGCAGGAGGGATCGCAGGATCTCAGAGTTTAAGGCTGTGGTTAGATTTATTCTTAATTACTTTCTTGTAGTTGCGGATGCTTGCAAGGGGTATAATCACAAGTATGTATTAGTCCTAGGAAGGGCGGTACATTAGCATAGGTTCACCCACACAACACTTATCATAACAATGAAGATTATTTAGCCGTATGTAGCGAAAGCACTAGACTAAAATCCCGTGTGTCCTCGAGAACGTTTGGTCATTATAAGTAAACAAACCGGCTTGTCCTTTGTGCTAAAAAGGATTGGGCCACTCGCTGCAATTATTTCTCTCGCACTTTATTTACTTGTACTTTATTCATCTGCTATATCAGAACCCCCTGAGTACTTGTCTGTGAGCATTTACAGTGAATCCTTCATCGAAACTGCTTGTCAACACCTTCTGCTCCTCGTTGGGATCGACATTCTTACTTATCGAAGATACTACGATACACCCCCTATACTTGTGGGTCATCAGCAGCACATATGTGTTTGCCCGTCGAGTGAAACTCGGAGGAAGAGGGATCACTCGGAAGGAGAGAAGAAGGAGGGAGAGCATTATGGTGTATCCCCTTTTTCGGATGATGATGTTGACTGTTGTGCAGGGTTTGTCACTGAGCAGGAGGTGCGAGCGAGCGAGCGAGCGAGCGAGTCGAGCGAGGCTGAGAATGAGAGAGATTTGTTTTTTTTGTGAGAGGGACAACCGAAGGATCCAGAAGGACCCACAGACTTCCAATACGCATCCTGATGCGTCTTCTCTTGACAAAGAAAATGGCTGGGAGTTTGCGTACCTATTGCACGTGACTTGTGCTCACTGAAGTGTGGGACCTCACGCATGGGCACCACACGTAAGTGACAGACCTGTTGGTGTAAAAACTCGGTTGATTATTATAGTGCATTAGAACAAAGTTTCCTATGGATTCAAGGGTAGGAAATCCAAGTTAACTCATTTACATGACATTATTTTTTCCATGAAGCAAAGTTAACACATCTATCAATTGGTACATTTTGGAGTGACTAAGAAGGATCCATGCTTACCTTTTCGTTTTCACGTGTTAAACTTGTTTAAATCTTGGTCAAACCTAGGATTTGACAGAGATTCAAATGGGCGGAAAATTAAAAAAAAAACAGAAAAATGAAAAACCAAAGCACATACGTAGTTTTCTTATGTCATATAGTAAGCATTCAAGTTGATAAACAAGGTCTAGACATATTCAAAACATACAAATCATGTATGTACCCCTAACCCTAAACTATGTCTTATGAAGTCAAGCATGAAGAGAAGTGGTTTTGGGTTTCAAACATGGAAATTTCAAAAACCTCCCAAAAACTTCATTTAGAGTGACTAAGAAGGATAAATGCTTCCCTTTTCATTTTCATGTTTTAAACTTGTTTAAATCTTGGTAAAACCTAGGATCTGACCAAGATTCAAATGGGCATCAAAAATAAAAAAATCAGAAAAATGAAAAACCAAAGCACATAGTCTTCTTATGTCATATAGTAAGCATTAAAGTTGATAAACAAGGTCTAGACGTATTCAAACCAGACAAATCATGTATCTACCCCTAACCCTAAACTCTGTCTTATGAAGTCAAGCATGAAGAGAAGTTGTTTTGGGTTTCAAACATGGAAATTTCAAAAACCCTCTCAAAGAGCTTCATTTTGGAGTGACTAAGAAGGATCCATAGGAAACTATGTACTAATACATTATAATGATCACCCGAGTTATTAGAGCAACAAGTCTGTCACTTACGTGTGGTTCCCATGCGTGAGGTCCCACACTTCAGTGAGCACAAGTCACGTAGTCTTCTTATGTCATATAGTAAGCATTCAATTAAGTTGATAAACAAGGTCTAGACATATCAAACCAGAAAAATCATGTATCTACCCCCTATATATCCCTAAACCCTGACTTATGAAGTCAAGCATGAAGAGAAGAAGTGGTTTTTCGTTTCAAACATGGAAATTTCAAAAACCCTCCCAAGAGCTTCATTTTGGAGTGACTAGTTAAGACGCATACATGCTTACTTTTTCATATTCATGTTTTAAACTTGTTCAAATCTTGGTCAACAACCTAGCTACGATTTGACGAAGATTCAAATGGGTATAAAAAAATTAAAACCAAGGTCTGCTCATGTCATATAGTAAGCATTCAATTAAATTGATAAACAAGGTCTAGACATATTCAAACTAGTAGGAAAATCATGTATCTACCCCTAACCCTAAACTATGTCTTATGAAGTCAAGCATGCATGAAGAAAAGTGGTTTTTGGTTTTCAAGCATGGAAATTTCAAAAACCCTCCCAAGAGCTACATATTGGAGTGACTAAGAAGGATAGATGCTTAATTTTTCATATTCATGTTTTAAACTTGATTAAATCATGGTCAAACCTAGAATTTGACCAAGATTCAAATGGGCATAAAAATTCAAAAAAAAATGAAAAACCAATGCACATAGTCATCTTATGTCATCTAGTAAGCATTCAATTAAGTTTATAAACAATGTCTAGACATATTCAAACCAGAAAATTCATGTATCAAGCTACCCCTAACCCCAAACTCTGTCTTATGAAGTCAAGCATGAAGAGAAGTACGTGGTTTTTTGGTTTCAAACATGGAAATTTCAAAAACCCTCTCAAGAGCTTCATTTTGGAGTGACTACGAATGATACATGCTTAATTTTTCATATTCATGTTTTAAACTTGTTTAAATCATGGTCAAACCTAGGATTTGGCCAAGATTCAAATGGGCAAAATTTAAAAAAAAATCAAGGCACATAGTATTCTTATGTCATATAGTAAGCATTCAATTAAGTTGATAAACAAGGTCTAGACATATTCAAACGAGAGAAATCATGTATCTACCCCCTAACACTAAACTCTGTCTCATGAAGTCAAGCGCATGCATGAAGATATGTGGTTTTTGGTTTCAAACATGGAAATTTCAAAAACCCTCCCAAGAGCTTCATTTCGAAGTGATTAATTAAGAAGCATACATGCATGCTTACTTTTTCATATTCATGTTTTAAACTTATATTCAAATCTTGGTGAAACCTAGGATTTGACCAAGATTCAAATGGTATAAAAATAAAAAAAAACAAAAAAGGTCTTCTTATGTTATATAGTAGGCATTCAATTAAGTTGATAAACAAGGTCTAGACATATTCAAACAAGAAAAATCAAGCATGTATCTACCCCTAACCCTAAAGTCTGTTTCATGAAGTCAAGCATGAAGATATGTGGTTTTTGGTTTCGAACATGGAAATTCAAAAACCCTCCCAAGAGCTTCATTTTGAAGTGACTAAGAAGCATACATGCTTACTTTTTCATATTCATGTTTTTAACTTATTCAAATCTTGGTGGAACCAAGGATTTGACCAAGATTCAAATGGGTATAAAAGTTCAAAAAAAACAAGGTCTTCTTATATGTTATATAGTAAGCATTCAATTAATTTGATAAACAAGGTCTACACATATTCAAACCAGGAAAATCATGTATCTACCCCCTAACCCTAATTAAACTCTGTCTTATGAAGTCAAGCATGCATGAAGAGAAGTGGTTTTTGGTTTCAAGCATGGAAATTTCAAAAACCCTCCGAAGAGCTACGTATTGGAGTGACTAAGAAGGATAGATGCTTAATTTTTCATATTCATATTTTTAACTTGTTTAAATCATGGTCAAACCTAGGATTTGACCAAGATTCAAATGGGCAAAATTTTAAAAAATGAAAAATCAAGGCACATAGTCTTCTTATTTTTGGTTTCAAACATGGAAATTTCAAAAACCCTCCCAAAGAGCTTCATTTTGGAGTGACTAAGAAGGATCCATAGGAAACTATGTACTAATACAGTATAATGATCACCCGAGTTATTAGAGCAACAAGTCTGTCACTTACGTGTGGTTCCCATGCGTGAGGTCCCACACTTCAGTGAGCACAAGTCACGTACGCTAGGTAGGCAAACTCCCAGCCATCTTCTTTGTCAAGAGAGAGGCATCAACACTCTCTCTCTCTCTCTCTCCAATTATCCACCTCCGTTGGCTGCCGGTTTTGGCAGGTCCGTTTCTAGCTCAGCTCGTAGGCCATGGTGTGCAGTCTCTGTAGCCATGGCGATTTGGTCGCGCCAAGTGGTTCGTCCCCGGCTCCGACGAGGATCAATCCGGACGGTGCCTATTAAGGACCCGATCGCATTTCTTGCTTTCAGCATGGGGTCTACCATGTAAATCTTAGGGATTTAGACGTAATTTCCTGTTTATTTTGTGTCCTGCTGTAAACTGCGCTCTGATGTGTATTGGAAATCTGGGTCCTTCAGGATCGTTCGGTTGTCCCTCTAAAAAAAACATCTCTCTCATTCTCGGCCTTTCTCGCTCGCTCGCACCCCCCTGCGCACTGACAACCCTGCACAACAGTCAACATCACCAGAAAAAGGATAGACACCATAAATAAGTGGGGCCCCGTGACTGCTCTCCCTTCGTCTCCTCCCGTGTGATCCCTCTTCCTCTGACTCCCGACCTTGCGGAAAAGAAAAATGAAATGAAAGAGTTTCACTGGACGGGCAAATACATGTGCTGCCTAGTAATAATAATAATAACGTAAAAAAATCGACCTACGAATCTATTATTAAATAATCTAAACTAGGGTTTTGCCCAGTACTACGGATCAATTTCTGAAAATCCAACTACGGGGTTCGATTTTGGCCTGCTAATATAAAATTATATAATCCGAACTAGTATTCCTCTAAAAAATCATTTTGGTATGCATCGTTTGGTACTTTTCATAGCTAGAGTGCTTACTCCCTCCGTTAGCAAATAGTCTTCGTATGTCATATAGTAAGCATTCAAGTTGAAAAACAAGCTCTAGACATATTCAAACCAGAAAAATCATGTATCTACCCCCTATATATCCCTAAACCCTGACTTATGAATTCAAGCATGAAGAGAAGTGGTTTTTGGTTTCAATCATGGAAATTTCCAAAACCCTCCCAAGAGCTTCATTTTGGAGTGACTAATTAAGAAGCATACATGCTTACCTTTTCATATTAATGTTTTAAACTTGTTCAAATCTTGGTCAACAAACCTAGGATTTGACGAAGAATCAAATGGGTATAAAAAAATTAAAACCAAGGTCTGCTCATGTCATATAGTGAGCATTCAATTAAATTGATAAACAAGGTCTAGACATATTCAAACTAGCAGGAAAATCATGTATCTACCCCCTAACCCCAAACTCTATCTTATGAAGTCAAGCATGCATGAAGAGAAGTGGTTTTTGGTTTTCAAGCATGGAAATTTCAAAAACTCTTATGTCATCTAGTAAGCATTCAATTAAGTTGATAAATAATGTCTAGACATATTCAAACCAGAAAGTTTATGTATCAAGCTACCCCTAACCCCAAACTTTGTCTTATGAAGTCTAGCATGAAGAGAAGTACGTGGTTTTTTGGTTTCAAACATGGAAATTTCAAAAACCCTCCCAAGATCGAGCTTCATTTTGGAGTGACTACGAAGGATACATGCTTAATTTTTCATATTCATGTTTTAAACTTGTTTAAATCATGGTCAAACCTAGGATTTGACCAAGATTCAAATGGGCATAAAAATTCAAAAAAAAAAACAATAAAATGAAAAACCAATGCACATAGTCATCTTATGTCATCTAGTAAGCATTCAATTAAGTTGATAAACAAGGTCTAGACATATTCAAACCAGAAAATTCATGTATCAAGCTACCCCTATCCCCAAACTCTGTCTTATGAAGTCAAGCATGAAGAGAAGTACGTGGTTTTTTTGGTTTCAAACATGGACATTTCAAAAACCCTCTCAAGAGCTTCATTTCGAAGCGATTAATTAAGAAGCATACATGCATGCTTACTTTTTCATATTCATGTTTTAAACTTATTCAAATCTTGGTGAAACCTAGGATTTGACCAAGATTCAAATGGGTATAAAAATTAAAAAAAAAACAAAAAAGGTCTTCTTATGTTATTGTTGCGGTCAAAACCCACCGGCGGGCAGCGACAGGCAACACAGTAGAGCCGGGAACAACTTAGGGCTGCGGCTGGCCCTGGTCCCTCCGAGCGACGGCCCGCAAAGCCTCTGGTACACACGTCCGATGCTGATGCAAGGGCGTGCCACCTGACCTATACCTGGTCAGGAAGGTGATGGAGATGCCTCGCTTAGTTTTCTGCATGGCATACACGTAAACATTAAATACGAGCCTCGATCGGCTCTCAGGTTATCCTGTGAATCGGCTCAAGGAGCCGATCCACCCATGATTCGTACAAGGTGCACGAATATATGGTGGTCCTGCTTGATGAAGATAAAGCTAATGCGATCTACGACGATTTAGGGTTTTCACCGCATAATCGGATCATCCTACTCACGATTGGGCCTCGCGGCCACGCACGGTGACCGTAAGCCGATCCTAGACAAGGCCTAAAAACCAACACGAGGTTGATCCCCGGAACATCCTGTCTAGGACTAGCAAACGACACCCTACGTGCCGCTGGATCCTCCAACCCTTTGTAAGGCCTAACTATTGCAGATATTAAACTAATCCTTGAAGAACAAGGAGCAACCGTAACGGATCGGATCTACTAAATAATGATCAAGCGGGGTGCCGCCCCCACACCTGAGATAGGTGTGAGGGCGGCTAGATATGCAAGGGTTGCACTACGATAGCATGTTATACGAAGAACTATGCTAACCCTAACACGTCTATGATAACTACGTTGCTCGCCATCAAAAAGGCTTTAGTACGAGCAACGCATGAACAACATGAAGCTTGTGCTGCCTAGATCGCAAGATGCGATCTAGGCAGCATGATGCTTACCAGTAGAAACCCTCGAGACGAAGGAGTTGGCGATGCGCCGAGATTGATTTGTTGGTTGAACGTTGGTTGTTGTTTATTCCATAAACCCTAGATACATATTTATAGTCCAAGGGACTTTCTAACGTGGGAATAATCCCCACCGTGCACGAGACAAACTCTACCTAAACGACACGTATCCTACTATGTTACAGATACACGGGCCAACTAGCCCAAACTTTGCATGTAAGGCCGATTCACGTAATTCTTCTATGTATATTCTTCAAATCCATCTTGATCGCGGCCCACCTCTGACTCGGTCAAATTCTGGTGATAACACATGCCCCCCCTGGTTTTGGAATTGGTAATTTCAAAATCACTCTGCCTTTTCTTCGTCGGGTCATGTCGTGGCAGAACCGCCGCAGTATCCTTCATCATAATGCCTTGCCTTCTCAACTTCTCCGCGTGACCTGGCAGTTTTTTTTTCTTTTAAGCACCACTTCCTCGGAAACTGCTGTGACATTGAATTTCCACTATATCACATTTTATTTAACCGCTCCGAACAGTTTACTTCCGCATCCCCTTCGCATTAGCACTCCAAAAGCCCTCCTGCGCCACCATGTTTTCTTCCTCCTCTGCCCCATCGGATCTTTCCACCCAATCCTCCTCTTCCCGCGAGCCGACGCCGGAGCCGAACCCGGCGGAGGTCCACGCAGCCAACACTCGCCGCGCCATCGAGGCCGGGGTGGAGCCCAGCCATGACTTCTCCGTCTGGTCTGAGGACGACAAGTCCTTGACCGACGGGGAAAGCGACCTCCGCTTCCTCGCCGACGGGGAAACGGAGGAGGAGAGCGACGACGATCGCTTCTCCTGCGACTTCACCTCTTCCGAGGAGGAGGAGGAGGAGGAGAAGGAGGAGGAGGAGGACGACACCTCCTCCGACGAGCCGCCGGCCAAACGGTTCTGCCCCTGGCCGGGGAACCTCAGCGACTTCGACAGCGACGACGACGATGCTGACAAAGAGGACGAGGACAATGAGGGCCCGGTCGGCGGCCATTGGAGCAGCGACGACGAGCCCGCCGGGACTAGCGCCGACAGCGGCGACGACGGCGACGACGAGGGCAGCGACGGCCCATAGATTAGGACCATTAGCATAGGCTCAGTAGTAGTAGATGGGGCAATGTATCCCCTCGTACTTCCTTTTGAGAGCAATCAGCTCTTTATGCAAGAAATCTTGCTTATCAATGAAGAACTTCCCCAAATTTGATTTTGCCGATTTCCTTTGAGCTTAATTTAGCCGATTTCCCTCTGTACTGATTTTGCCGATTCGTCCCCTTAGCCAATGCATAATGAGCCGATAGCCACGCATCGGTCCTTTAAAAGTCATCCTTCATTTCTTCACCTGATGACCTTGAGATCTGGTGGACAATGTAGAGTCTTCAAGAGAGCCTTTGAATTCCTCCAACCAGGCCTAATGGTCTTCTTCAAGCACTCATCATTTCATGAAGAAGGTTGCGACGACGGATCAGCCGATGGTACCTCAATCGGCTCTTAAACAGAGCATCTACCAGGCCTATGACCCCCGAGCCTTACTCGAGGCGAGAATGTCAGTGAGGATGCACCAAAGCCAATCACCTTTCTTCCTTCGAAAGCCGATATACCTCTTCTGTCAACACTGCTGAACTAGCACCAAGGGCTGAAATCCTTGACAAAAAAAGTTCAGGAACCCGAATTGGCTCAAGGCAGCTGAAGAAGCAGAAGGTCCCACAGCTGAACTGGAGGAAAAACTTGGTGAAGATCCGGTAGACCTTGTAAATGCACTAGAGTCGATGGCTGCGCATCGGCTTCGTTTCTTAGTTCTAAAGTCGATGCCCTTGCATCGGCTGTAAAATTTTTTTTTTACTGGCCGATTTTTCCTATCAGCCCCCAATGTTTCACTGCACACAGGTTCATCTGCACCTGTTCATCTGATTAGATGCCCCCCGAGCCGAATCTACCAGGTGACTGCAGATATCGGCTTTGTGGTTAGCCAAGGCATTGTGTTTGCACGTCGGCTCCGCCAGGATTCGTGTTGACTCTCATCCGCCGACGTGACCGCTGCCCAATAGATCAATGCTGAACGTAAGCAGAACCTGTGGTGAAGATAATTTTGGCCGATTGCTGAAAATCGGCCTCCATATTGATCGAAACGCTCAATGAAGGTCTTGTAATTTTCCCTCATAGATTTTTTTTTTTGGGGCCGATCACAAGGATCAGCCTCGCCACGTTTGCTCATTGGTCTGCTCTAGTTACATGGTCAGGCCAGTGGATAAAACCAGCCTAACCCTGCCCTTTGTCACGTCAATGCGCTCGCAGTCGTCCAAATTGATACCTGAGAGTGGCTCTTGGCCGGCTGCTTCCCAAGCGTTCATGCCAGCCGTTGAAATTTCGGCTGAATCATCGGCCTGGACGACCTCTACCTCATCTCCATCCCACTGTATTATGCATTGGTGCATCGTGGAGGGAATGCAACAGTTGGCGTGGATCCAATCTCTTCCTAGCAGAACGGCATAGGTGCTCTTGCTATCGACAATGAAAAACATTGTAGGGATAGTTTTCCTTCCTACGGTCAGATCCACGTTCAGGACACCTTGTGCGTCAGATGCTTGGCCGTTGAAATCGCTCAATGTCACGTTGGTCTTGATCAGATCCGAGCTAGAGCGTCCCAACCGACGTAGCATAGAGTATGGCATAATGTTTACTGCCGCTCCGGTGTCCACCAGCATCTTATTGACAGGCCTCCCATCGATGTATCCTCGCAAGTACAGGGCCTTCAGATGTCTGTAGCTTCTTTCTCGTGGCTTCTCAAAGATAACCGGCCGTGGGCCGCAGTCAAGTTGTGCCACGGGTGCCTCGTCTAATCCTGGAGCACTGAACTCCGAAGGGAGGATGAACACCATGTTTGTGCCAGCTGATGTTTCATCATCGGCTTTCCTTTGCTTGGGGCGCCACTCCATTTTCCGTGGACGACCCTCTTCATCCAGGGTTCGCTGAACTTTCGCAGCCAGATCAGGTCGCGCCTTCCTTAGCGTATGCAAGTATAACCTTTCAGCTTCCTCCAAGCCGCGCAATCGCTGAACCCTGCGCTTTTGGGAACGGCTGAGTCCGTCAGGGCACCACCTTGGACGGTGGTACCTGTCTTCTTCTTCTTCTCCCTCGTCTTCTGAATCCTCGAGATCTTCCAAACGAGGGGACTCAGCGCGTTTGCTTCGTGTTGGGAGAGGCCCTAGTCGTTTGAACACGGACACGTTGGCTGCCTCCTTCTTCTTCTGGTTGCATTCTGGGCAATTGCCGATTGTGGGCAATCGGCTCATTCCTGAATCCCAGCAGTGTCTGAAGAAGGGACAGTCCCAGTGCCTGTCCTCGTCGCCTTGCTCCCTTGTCTTTTCCTTGGCACGGCGCTCGCACTCCTCCTCATCGCGATCATGCCGACGATGTCTTCTGGCTTCTCTAGCCAGACGATCTCTTTCGTCCTCATCACTGGATCGTCGGCGTTGGTCATACTGACTCACATACTTGTTGAGGAGGTGATCAGAGAGGGGTCGCTGATATCTTATGTTCTTCACTTCTCCCTCTGTGACGTAGCGCTTGCCATCATGACGGAGCCGATCGCGCGGAGCGGCCTCCTCTGTGTCCTTGCTACGAGAGCAGCTGCCCTCGTCTCCATCCTTGCCAGCGTGGTGTCCAAGTCCTACCATGTTGATGCTGAACGAGGATCCTGGCTGGCAACCTTCAGGGTAAGTGCATTCCACCATGTTAACGGCGGGGAAGGGTTGGGTGTCGACCTTCATGGCGTACTGGTTGAAAATCAGACGTCCTTGTTCTATCACCATTTGGATCTTCTGACGCCACACCCTGCAGTCGTTGGTGGCATGGGAGAGCGAGTTATGCCATTTGCAGTATGGCTTTCCATTCAGCTCCTGTACCGTGGGGAATTTGAGACCTTCGGGTATCTTCAACTGCTTCTCCTTGAGTAGGAGGTCGAAGATTTGCTCAGTTTTGGTCACATCAAAATCAAAACCCCTGGGCGGACCTGGTGGCTTAACCCATTTGCAGGACACGGGGGTTGCCCCCCGAGTCCATTCAGCCACTGCTACCTCTTGATCTCCCGCAGAAACTTCGTCTTCCTCTGCCTCGACCAGGACTACTGCACGCTTGAATTTGTCCTGATACAAGTCCGGGTGGCGCTGTTCATATGCCGACAGTTTCTGAACCATGTGCGCCAGTGAGGGGTAGTCTGCTTGGGAGGCCATGTCCTTGAGCGGTGCTGCAAGGCCCGCTACTGCCAACTCGACTGCTTCCTTTTCAGTCACACGAACCGAATAACATCGGTTCCTAAGATTCCTGAAGCGCTGGATGTATTCTGTCACAGTTTCTCCACGCTTCTGACGTATTTGTGCTAGATCGGCAAGGCCAGACTCGGAAGCCTCTGAGTGGTACTGCGTATGGAACTGTTCTTCCAGCTGCTTCCAAGTCCGGATCGAGTCTGGCGGCAATGAGGTGTACCACCCGAAAGCCGATCCCGTGAGGGACTGTGAGAAGAGCCTCACGCGTAGTGGATCCGACACTGAGGCCGTTCCTAGCTGTGCCAAATATCGGCTCACATGCTCGATGGAGCTGGAACCATCTGATCCACTGAATTTGGAGAAATCAGGGAGCCGATATTTAGGTGGTAGCGGGATCAACTCGTACTCGTCGGGGTACGGCTTGGAATAGCCGATTGCCCTCCTTTTCGGCACCATGCCGAACTGGTCTCTCAGTATGGTACTGATCTGATCCGCTGTGCTGGCTGCAGGAGTTGAACTCTGAAGATTCGCCGGGGTGGCGTACTTAGCCAGCCATGTGATACGTCCAATTTGCATCACTATTTTATATCATAATTTGCTGTTATTCATTGATATATTTCATATTGGGACACAATACTTATGTTATTTCATCTATTTTGCATGTTTCATCATTATTGGAGGATCAAGCACCGGAGCCAGGATTCTGCTGGAAAAAGCACCGTCAGAACGCAATATTTCGGAAGATCAACTGTGGAAGGAAATTATACCAAAAATCCTATTTTTCAAGATGACGAAGGAAGCCAGAAGGAGGGGCCAGGAGGACCCAGGGTGGGCCCACACCCTAGGGCGGCGCGGCCCATGCCCTGGCCGCGCCGCCATGTGGTTTGGGGGGCCCACGACCCCTTTCGCCTCCTTTTCTTCGCGAAATCCTTCGTCCCGAAAACCTAAGCCACAGAGGGTACCTCGCGAAGAGTTACAGCCGCCTCTGCGGGGCGGAGAACACCAGAGAGAAAAGAGCTCTCCGGCGGGCAGGATTCCGCCGGGGAAATTCCCTCCGGGAGGGGGAAATCGACGCCATCGTCACCGTCATCGAGCTGGACATCATCGTCATCACCATCATCGTCATCTCCACCATCATCACCGCCGTCTCCACCGCTGGACACCGTCACCGCCGTAGCAATTTGGGTTTGATCTTGATTGTTTGATAGGGGAAACTCTCCCGGTATCGACCTCTTCTTGTTGTTGATGCTATTGAGTGAAACCATTGAACCAAGTTTATGTTCAGATTGTTATTCATCATCATATCACCTCTGATCATGTTCCATATGATGTCCCGTGAGTAGTTCGTTTAGTTCTTGAGGACATGGGTGAAGTCTAAATGTTAGTAGTGAACTATGGTTGAGTAATATTCAATGGTGTGATATTTAAGTTGTGGTGTTATTCTTCTAGTGGTGTCATGTGAACGTCGACTACATGACACTTCACCATTTATGGGCCTAGGGGAATGCATCTTGTATTCGTTTGCTAATTGCGGGGTTGCCGGAGTGACAGAAACCTAAACCCCCGTTGGTATATCGATGCAGGAGGGATCGCAGGATCTCAGAGTTTAAGGCTGTGGTTAGATTTATTCTTAATTACTTTCTTGTAGTTGCGGATGCTTGCAAGGGGTATAATCACAAGTATGTATTAGTCCTAGGAAGGGCGGTGCATTAGCATAGGTTCACCCACACAACACTTATCATAACAATGAAGATTATTTAGCCGTATGTAGCGAAAGCACTAGACTAAAATCCCGTGTGTCCTCGAGAACGTTTGGTCATTATAAGTAAACAAACCGGCTTGTCCTTTGTGCTAAAAAGGATTGGGCCACTCGCTGCAATTATTTCTCTCGCACTTTACTTACTCGTACTTTATTCAACTGTTACATCAAAACCCCCTGAATACTTGTCTGTGAGCATTTACAGTGAATCCTTCATCGAAACTGCTTGTCAACACCTTCTGCTCCTCGTTGGGATCGACATTCTTACTTATCGAAGATACTACGATACACCCCCTATACTTGTGGGTCATCAAGACTATTTTCTGGCGCCGTTGCCGGGGAGTGAAGCGCTATTGGTAAGTGGAATTGGTAAGGAAAACCTTTACTGTTGTGCTGATTTTATTTCTGCCTGCTGCTATAAGTCATTATGGAGAGATCTTCTCTTCAATTTTTATTTGGGAAATCTACTACTACTGCAACGGTAGTGGATGAGGCGCCAGGTGAGGAAGTGATACCATATAAAATACCTATGAAAATTATTGAACGTGTTATGGATAACCGCTATGAAGGGGATGGAACTGTCCATCCCGGTGATCATTTACTGTTTTTGCATGAATTATGCGGGTTATTCAAATGTGCAGGTATTGCTATGGATGAAGTGAGGAAGAAACTATTCTCTTTATCGCTGTCTGGTAAGGCGGCGCATTGGTATAAATTACTGGATAATGGGGATTCTCTTGAATGGAATGATATTGTGCCCCGGTTTTATTCTAAGTTCTATCCTCCAAGTGAAATTCATAAGGATCGGAATCGCATATATAATTTTTGGCCTCATGATGGAGAGAGTATTGCCCAAGCTTGGGGAGATTGAAGTCTTTAATGCTCAAATGCCCCATTCATGAGCTTCCTGGTAATGTTATTATTGATAATTTCTATGCAAGACTTTCTTTTCAAGACAAGACCTTGCTGGATACTTCTTGTTCTGGATCATTTACACGCAACAAAGAAGAGTTTAAAAGGGACCTTCTTGATCGGATCCAAGAAAATACTGAAGGTTGGGAGAACGACAAGGATAGAGAATCAGGTATAATTTATGATTATAAATGCATTGAAGCTTTTATGGATACTGATAAATTTCGTAATATGAGTGCTATATATGGTCTTGATTCTCAAGTTGCTGCAAATCTTTATAAAGCTTTTGCCTCTCATTATGAATTGCCAAAGAAGAATTTTGATAAGTATCATGAACCTTATAAAGATAAAATTGATTCATCTATTAATAAATGCGTTGTAGTTGAAACTGCTGATCATGTTATTCCTGAAGTTTATATTGAAAAAACTCCTTTCCCTGCTAAAATGAAGGAGTACTCTGTTATAAATAGTGCGGTTCATAAAAGTGAAAAGAAACCTGTAGAACCTGAAGAACAAATAAAAGTTGAACCTGCTGTTGCAATAATTAAAGATCTTGTGACTGAAAATGTGGAGGATGGTCATATTATTTTCTGTGAAGATGCTTCTAATATTGTTTCACATCCTAATAAACCCAAACAAGCTAGTGTTCCTATGCTATCTGTTAGAATTGGTGATCATTGCTATTATGGATTATGTGATATTGGTGCAAGTGTTAGTGCTATTCCTTATGAGCTTTACACGGAGATTATGCATGAAATTGATTCTTGTGAACTTGAAGATATTGATGTGGTTATTCAGCTGGCTAATAGAGAAACTATTTCTCCGATTGGTATTGTTCGAGATGTGGAAGTTTTATGCGGTAAGATTAAATATCCTGCTGACTTTTTGGTACTTGGTTCTGCTGCTAGCGATTATTGTCCTATTATCTTTGGTAGACCTTTTCTAAATACTTGTGGAGCTATTACAGATTGCAAGAAAGAGAAAATTTTGACTAAATTTGCTGGTGAATCTTATGAGTTTAACTTCTCTAAATTTACTAAAACTCCTTATAAAGCTGATTTGCCTAGTAATGATTTTAAAATGGAGCAGTGTGCATCTATTGTTCTTGTTCCTAACAATCCTTTGCAGCAACATTTGGAGGATAGCGAGAGTGAAGTTTTTAGGAAAGAAAGAGATGAGCTCGAGGAAATTTTTCTTCGCCAACCTATTCTCAAGCATGATTTACCGGTTGAAGATTTGGGTACAACACCGCCACCAAAGGAAGATCCTGTTTTTGATTTAAAGCCTTTACCTGATAATCTTAAATATGCTCATATTGATGATAAGAAAATATATCCTGTTATTATTAGTTCTAAGCTTTCAGAAATTGAGGAAGAAAGGTTATTGGAAATATTGAAGAAGCACCGAGGAGCTATTGGTTACACTCTTGATGATTTGAAAGGGATTTCTCCTTCTATTTGCCAACATGCTATTAATATGTGTGGGGAACCCGGACTAGCTGTCCGAAATTCCCTGTTATGTATACAGTTCACGATCCCATGATCAGTGCGCCGTGAACACATAACCGAACTGATATCAAATTACACCATCCAATTACAAAGCGGAATAAGAAAATTACAACATGGTCACATGACCGATAATTACATAATAGCCTCGAAGGGCCTAACTAAACATCAGAGTAGCATCATCACTTCAGCAGCAGCACTCCAAGTCATCTGCCATAACCCTACAGGCAACTGACTGGGAAGACGTTCCTAGCTCGCATAGACGTCGCCAACTCCTTCTTCATCTGTTGAACTCCTTCAAGTCTGGCCAAGTAAATAGCCAGGGACAAAGCCGTGAGTACATTTGGAATTGTACTCGCAAACCATTTACAAAGTAACATATCAAGGAGAACAAGGTACCGAGGACTAACTAGGAGATCAAGAGGGAATGACCACTTATATAACAAGAATATGTTATGTAGAAGAGAAGAAGTGTTTTAGTGGAGTTAGCATCTTAACTTCATGGGTGAAGGAGATGAGAGAACATATCTAAGACCTCACTACTAGACTTAATTTAGGAAGATCTTTCACGACATAAACGCTTAGGAAGGGTAGACCCAATTTTTATCAATTCCTTTCCGACCACCTCATTGTGGTCATCAACCATTTTACCAGTACACCAAGTACTCCAACACAAAACCCGTTTCTTTCCTTTGTCAAACATTTTCACAAACAAAACACATCAGGCTAAGCAACAGCCAATCCAACCGTCCATGACCGCGGACGCGGCTATTCGAATAGATTTAACTCTGCAGAGTTTGCACACTTTCCCCACAAGATCCGCGAGTTTATCATGTGGGCATCATCCCCGCATATCAACTATGCCATGACAAAAACTCGGACATAGCCTTTCGCCTATTCGACTTAGCACGGGATCCTACCCTATGGAGTATGTACCTCCCCGGCACCGTGGCAGCTCACCTCACTTTGAGCGTGGCTCCACCGCCAAGCCAGGAGACCCATAGTGTCTTCCGGACGGGTCAGCCCCGAAGGCCTCCCGTTATACTATTGTCTCCACCAACGACAATCCGGATTCAGGGGTAACCTTACCCTTATATAGTTGTGCGGTGTCCCATGTTAAGAAGAACAAACTACGAGCTAAGCCCCGTCCCACCCCAAGGTAATGTGGTTGCGCGGGTTAATTGTCACGGGTGAATACTCAAAGTTTTCATAAAACCCAACCTTTTTCACATCCTCATCATTTTTACCAAATCCTTTCCTTTCATAAATCCTCACTTGGGGAAAACATCATGCCCAAGGTTTTATCAAAAACTTTTACAACAAGGTAAAACCTTGAGGGTTTTCCCAACCTAAAGTTTATGTGTGAACTAAGGAGTATAATAGCCCAAAAGTTGCCATTATACCAAGAAGGGTGACAAAGACATCCCTACTCACATTGAGCATAAATGTAGATAATCAAAAGTGGAGCAATTTTAATGAGGTTAACCCATATCTTTACTAGAATTAGAGGTGTCAAAAGGCGATGAACGTAATTCGCATACTTAGAGTAGGTATGCAAAGTAACAAGGAGAACCTTACATACTTGGTGGCAAGTATGTAAAGAAACAAAGTAATCGAAAACCCAAGGAACACAAGGAGCCAAGAGACCAAAGGATGGCAAGATCTCAATCAAGAACATAGAGAACGATGGATCAAAGTAAATGGCTTGCCTTGGCTTATTTGTCCCTGTACTTCTTCAACTCTATCAATATAAGAATCCCAACAATATAAATAAAATCCTTGTCCAATTCCACTTCTTCTTCTTCTCCGGAATTGCTCGCGTCTATCGCCGGAAAATATAAAAGGAACACAATCAATCACATTGCACCAACAAAACAAACATACAACAACCATAACTAACCATGCAGCCAAGGTATAACATACTAAGGACTTATAGATACCACACGACAACTTTAAGAGTTTTAAATTTAGAAAACCCCATTTATTTACCTAGTAAAGGTACGAGAGTATCATAACTTAGCAATTGCCTCTCTCGGTTATCACCATGGTATAAACCAAACATCCCCTGGTACATAACATCATAAAGAGGACAAGAGCATTAGTTTGACATCAAATACATTCACAAATCATTTTCAAACATTTTTGGAAAAGTAGAAAACAGTTTTCCTAACTTAGTTGGCTCACACAACACAACACCCAAAATAGGAAACAACCATATTCCACATCATTTGAAAACTTAAGCAAGACAATAGGGCTAATATTAAGTTGCAGAGGTTTTGTTTTGCAAGCATAAAACAAAGGTTGTCCATTTCTAATAAAAAGAGTTGGTCAAGGGTTTTAAATAAACCAACAAGTTTTGGTCCAACAATGCATGTCACACATATACCTTACTAACAGTAACGAATATGCATGAACAGAGACTAATAATATTTTTCCTAGATGGCCAGTACTAATACAAGACTAACCCAGTTGGAATCACCCAAAAATATTAAACCTACAATTTTAGGAATTTCTTTGAATCTGACTGTACAGAAAACAAGATCTGTAAGCCATAAATCGTAGAAAAATCCTAAAAATATGAGACCACTGGCATTTGAAAGATATTTAAACATAGATGCACACACAATTGGATTTGGGTTCAAATTATTTCTGAAACTCTCACAAATAGATTGACAAGATTACTGCATGTCTATACCATTTGCTTTACCTCTGGAGTTACAGAACAGATAAATGTTTGAAACTTGTTTGAGAAGATTAAGAAAACATTCAGTAGTCCTACAGAACTGGAATCACTCAATTTGGTTCAAATATGGATTTTTGGTGATTTAAAAGCTAACAGCCATGTCTGTAGAACACACAGAACAAGTTTAATTCACCACAAATCGTACATCAATCACAAAAATATGAGGTCAGCTGCATCGGAAAGGTATTGAAAAGCTGGTTCTTACCCAATTTGTTTCATTCAAAAATTCGTTCCCAAGCTCCTGGTTTAATTCGACAAAGTCATATCTGACCAGATCTTGATCTGTGAACCATTTCAGTTTCAGGAGGTCAATCGAAGTGAAACCACCGCCAAAATGAAGGTATTGAAGAGGGCTTTCACCTACAGTTGAGTTTGCTCAAAAAGGTTTCGTAAAACGGAACAAATCTAACAAACAGTGAATCTGCATGTTTACAGAACTTTATTTACCGCGGACAATCCGTAACGAATTTGAGGATGAGACCAATGCCAAGTTGTAGGTCTTTTCCGTATCTATCTGTGGAACTTTGAATCACTCGATTTGGATCTGCGCACGAGATTTGGTGGATTTTACAAGTTCGTACCAGAATCTGAAACAGCAAGATAGCAGAAATTACTGCAAGGATTTGGACGAACTTTGCTCAAGAACTTCAGATCTGAGGATAGCTCAAGCTTCTCCATGCTTGGACCAACATGCACCTGCATCAAGATCCAATCTTAGCAATGGAGGAAGGGGAAGAGGAGAGAAAACCATCTAGGGTTGGGGAGAAGAAGGAGAGGGAGGCTCTCATGGTGAGGAGGAGCTTGAGGGAGGAGGGAGCTTCATCTTGGAGTTCTTTCCCATGGCCATGGCCGGCCATGGGAGCTAGGTGGAGCTGAATTTTCGTGGGGGAGAGTAGGAGAAGAGTGTGAGGGAGTAGATAAGGTGGAGGAGTGAGTGGAGAGAAGAAAAATGAGAGCAAGAGGAGTGGAGGTGGCCGGCCAAGGGCCATTTATAGAGGGAGAGGGGGTTGGCTGCCTCCTTTTTGATTGGCTAGGATGGGTGGCTGCCCATTTAATTGTTGGGGTAGTTGAGAGGCAAGTCTTGCAAGAGAAGAAAGTGAGGAGGAAAGTGGCTGGCCGAAATTGCCATGCCAACATAATTGGCCGGCTCCATTCTTGCCAAATACAAGTGAACAATGTGAGGGAGAGGCACAACATCCATGTGAATAGATATGTGCATGATATTGAGGAGAAAATGTCAAAGAGTGACTTTGATGATGATAAAAATAGGAGTAGATACATATAGATAAAAAAGGAGTATGAAGGTGACATGTGCCATGAGAATAATCTCCACCACTTTGGTTGAGACCAACTTATGATGAAGATAGTTCCCAAGGTATATTTGATGATTAGTAGCTTTTATAAGAATTCAATTTTGGAAAGATTGGGATTGACCACATGCAACAATGCGTGAGCAGGTCAAGGTATATGGGATGGTGATGGGGGTTTAGACAATTATAGAGCAAGACTAAGAGACATGGTGAGTGAAGTAACCATGTACTCACAAGGATGAATATGGTGGCAGAAATCACCAATTCATGAGGTCAGGGTGATGATGGAAAAGAATAGAGGATTGAGATGGGTATGATGAGATATAACTTGTTCTTCAAATAAGAGGTAAATTGGGAGTGATTTTGAAAATATCAAATGATCATCCATTTGATCAAAAATTGGAGGATGGAGGGGATACAATGTGGTGGATCAGAGATGTGCATAAGATGTGCAAGAGTTGCCATTTGAAAAAGAGTTTAATTGAAAGGTATGGGACACACCTCAATTGTCTAGAGACAATTGGGAAAGAACCCAAGTGGAAATGGAATTTGAAAAGGTTGAGAAGAACTAGTTGGAACATAGGAGTTCAAAATATTCTACTTGCTTTCTCAAGTTAGGTAGAGTTTTTCTCTAAGGTAAAAAAATCAAGAGGGAAACAAGAAATGGTATAGGTACCATAAACAAGCTTTTTGTTAAAACAAAGCAAAAATAGAGATAATGTTTTATAAATCAATACTTGGTAGAAATGGGATGAAAAACAAAACCCATTTCAGTTCCTTGTTTTCTTTGAAGAGAAATCTTGGAAAGTTTTAATAAAACTAGAAGTAGTTTTGTGATCAAAACTAGAGAAGGAAAACTGTAGGATTTTTGAGGAGGGAAACTAATTTAGGGAGGAGTGTTCTCAAGGGTAGATGGTGGCTACAAAATGTATCCATCATTCCCACTCTTGGTTTTGTGAAGATTAATCTTGAATAAAAAAAAGAGGTAAAAGTGAAGGAAGTGATCTAGAGTTGAATCATTGGATAGGGTATAAGATCAAGTTGAATATATGTGATGCAAGGGTAGAATGAGACATGCAGGATGTGGAAATTGTAGAGGGAGATGCACAGATGAGATCCATGCATTGAGATCACCAAGTTGTGAATTAAGGATGATTGAGCTATCTTGTACCACAAAGAGAAAAATCAAGATGGCACACCCATGTTGTCATCAGGAGAGAGGTTTGATGTAGTAAGAAGGAAAACAATTCTTCCTAAGCCACACATGTGTTTTATTTGGTGAGTTGCTTGTTTAACCACTAGGGGTGTCGTTCTATGAGGTAGCTCAAGACAAAATTCAACAAGCAAATCAAGACAATTCATCTACCAACAGATCAAGGCAATTCATCATAGCAAACAGATCAAGGCAATTCACCTTAATTAGTCTATAGAAAAAGTTTTTGTTCCCCCTGATTTTTGAAATAAGGACAACTAATCAAGGTTGAAAAAGTTGGGGTGTTACAGATCTTCCACCCTTAAAATAATCTCGTCCCGAGATTACTGGGTGTAGAACTAGAGGGGTTATAAAGTTTAACCAAAGTTAGACTCCATTCTTCTGTAGACGTGCCGTTGTAGAGAAAGTCGTTTGCTTCATCTTCTAGGAGACATGTTGGATTTCGGCCGATGGCGAGCTTCATGAAGAGGTTGACTACTCCATGCAGGTGTTGGATCTGTAGCTTCTTCACGATCCTGGTGGAGGTTCAAGACTGGGGGAGGGTTAGTGCACCCAACGGTGCTTGAGCAGGGTTGAAAACCTTTTTAGAGTTAGCTTGATTTTAGTGGAAGACGAAGTCTTCCACCCTTAAGATTTTTCATCGGGTTCTCGGAAAAACTCAGAGCTTCTGCCTTGTAGTTCTGTCTGGGGCTTCGGAAGAAGTCATCGGTCTTCCTTGTTCAGCTGAAGAATCTTCGGGGGCGACGTGCAGACCACCACTTCAAGAGGCACTCACAGTGTTAACTGAACCATATGGGACGCGCGGCGAGTTAGAAAGTTGAAGAAACGCCTGGTTGGTACCCATATGAAGCAGCAACAGGGGTCGTCGAAGACAATCTTCAGCTTGAGGGTCAGTGCTGATTTCAGTAGCAACTAAGAAGTTAGCGGGTAAACTACGCCTAAAGTCTTGAGTCTTGGAGTATCTTCAGAAGCTTCATTTGATGAGGACCAGATGAACCATGTGGTGTAGCTCGGCTTTGACGCTATTGTTCTCTCAACTTGTTAGACGGTGTGTTCGAGGGTAGTTTCAAAAAGATATCCTCGCGGTTAGCGCGAGTATACTCCAAGGTTAGACCAAGTTAGCATGTCTTCTCGTAGAGGTGCAGTCACTCTTGAAGGTAGGGCTTCTTCTTTCTTGGCGTAGTGGAGATGCTCCAGCTAATCTTGAAGGAAGTCAGCGTAGATAGGGGTCGGGTTAGTTTTCTTGACGGTTGAAAAACAACTTCCAACGGGTTTAGAGTTAGAGTCTTTCGTTAGTCTACCCAATTTAACTAATAGTTAGCAATACATCGGCGAGGCAAACTTTAATCCTATCATTGCATGTGACACCCATACAACCATAACCAGAGACACAATACCACTAACAGAGGCTACTGGTATTTTTCCTAGATGCACAGTAACAAAACAAGATCAACACAATTGGAATCATTCAAAAATATCTATTTTTCAATTTTTTTTTGAGACTCAAAATACTAACCAGAAACAGTGATCAAGTTTTATTTATTAAAAATCGCACAAAAATCCTAAAAATACAAGGTCAGTGGCGTCTGAAAGATAATTTCATACTGGTTCTAGTGCAATTGGAATCACATCAATCAGAGCTACCAAACTATTTTTATTAGCAAAACAGTACACTGGCAGATTTCCATTTTTAATTTCTGTTTCACAAATTTCAAACAATTAAAAAGGGCGGAAACGTCTAAATAGCAAGACATACATGCACACAGCAAACAGATACAAACATTCAAGGCAGCACACTAGGGAACCACAAGCAATCATCACACTGTACATGGTACTCTAAGTACCCAGAAATTCCTAATGCGCGGGGTAGCTCAATCAAAGCGATTGAGTTTGTCCTATCCATCCTATAGGTTTGGGGCTGGTCGCATATGTTGACGTCTTCATAACATTAGCATCAGCTTCAACTTGGATCCTTGTAGCAGTTGGTGGTGAAGGGGCCGGGTGTTGAGTCGTTGATGTTGAGGCGGAGGAGAAAGCTGCGTAGAACTTCTAGTCTCGACATCCCGGAAACATGAGGTCTTCGAAGAGGTAGCTGTTGAGGTGCTTCTGAAGTAGAGATCTTCTCGTGGCTGGCCTAAAAATAACTAGTCAAGAAATTGAGAACTTGATCCTTGACGACTGCGAAAGTGCGAGTCCAAAGAGGAACAAGGTCAGCTCTCTGACAGACTTTGGTGACAACCAAAGACATGATCCTTTATCCCTTTATGTGCACGACTAAGTCAGCATCCAATCTTCAATAGCTGTCGTTGGAGATACACGACTCTTCCCGAGGGATTGATCCATCTTTGAGTTTGAGTCTCCGGTCTGAGTTGGGGACATCGTCTAACATGTGGGTTTGAAGTGGATGAGACAATAGAGTAAGAATTTTCAAACATTTTAATAAAGCGGAGAGATAAGAATTTAGAAGCTTTGAAGAAATAAGAGGAGTAGAAGCTATGCTTCCTACTAAAGAAATAATTTGTTTCGTAAATAGTTTTTCCCCATTACTTGTCTCCTAACTAACGTCCATGCTAACTAAGGTCTCCTATAGTCAGGATAGCTCTGATACCAGCTCTGTGGGGAACCCGGACTAGCTGTCCGAAATTCCCTGTTATGTATACAGTTCACGATCCCATGATCAGTGCGCCGTGAACACATAACCGAACTGATATCAAATTACACCATCCAATTACAAAGCGGAATAAGAAAATTACAACATGGTCACATGACCGATAATTACATAATAGCCTCGAAGGGCCTAACTAAACATCAGAGTAGCATCATCACTTCAGCAGCGCAGTACCCAAGTCATCTGCCATAACCCTACAGGCAACTGACTGGGAAGACGTTCCTAGCTCGCATAGACGTCGCCAACTCCTTCTTCATCTGTTGAACTCCTTCAAGTCTGGCCAAGTAAATAGCCAGGGACAAAGCCGTGAGTACATTTGGAATTGTACTCGCAAACCATTTACAAAGTAACATATCAAGGAGAACAAGGTACCGAGGACTAACTAGGAGATCAAGAGGGAATGACCACTTATATAACAAGAATATGTTATGTAGAAGAGAAGAAGTGTTTTAGTGGAGTTAGCATCTTAACTTCATGGGTGAAGGAGATGAGAGAACATATCTAAGACCTCACTACTAGACTTAATTTAGGAAGATCTTTCACGACATAAACGCTTAGGAAGGGTAGACCCAATTTTTATCAATTCCTTTCCGACCACCTCATTGTGGTCATCAACCATTTTACCAGTACACCAAGTACTCCAACACAAAACCCGTTTCTTTCCTTTGTCAAACATTTTCACAAACAAAACACATCAGGCTAAGCAACAGCCAATCCAACCGTCCATGACCGCGGACGCGGCTATTCGAATAGATTTAACTCTGCAGAGTTTGCACACTTTCCCCACAAGATCCGCGAGTTTATCATGTGGGCATCATCCCCGCATATCAACTATGCCATGACAAAAACTCGGACATAGCCTTTCGCCTATTCGACTTAGCACGGGATCCTACCCTATGGAGTATGTACCTCCCCGGCACCGTGGCAGCTCACCTCACTTTGAGCGTGGCTCCACCGCCAAGCCAGGAGACCCATAGTGTCTTCCGGACGGGTCAGCCCCGAAGGCCTCCCGTTATACTATTGTCTCCACCAACGACAATCCGGATTCAGGGGTAACCTTACCCTTATATAGTTGTGCGGTGTCCCATGTTAAGAAGAACAAACTACGAGCTAAGCCCCGTCCCACCCCAAGGTAATGTGGTTGCGCGGGTTAATTGTCACGGGTGAATACTCAAAGTTTTCATAAAACCCAACCTTTTTCACATCCTCATCATTTTTACCAAATCCTTTCCTTTCATAAATCCTCACTTGGGGAAAACATCATGCCCAAGGTTTTATCAAAAACTTTTACAACAAGGTAAAACCTTGAGGGTTTTCCCAACCTAAAGTTTATGTGTGAACTAAGGAGTATAATAGCCCAAAAGTTGCCATTATACCAAGAAGGGTGACAAAGACATCCCTACTCACATTGAGCATAAATGTAGATAATCAAAAGTGGAGCAATTTTAATGAGGTTAACCCATATCTTTACTAGAATTAGAGGTGTCAAAAGGCGATGAACGTAATTCGCATACTTAGAGTAGGTATGCAAAGTAACAAGGAGAACCTTACATACTTGGTGGCAAGTATGTAAAGAAACAAAGTAATCGAAAACCCAAGGAACACAAGGAGCCAAGAGACCAAAGGATGGCAAGATCTCAATCAAGAACATAGAGAACGATGGATCAAAGTAAATGGCTTGCCTTGGCTTATTTGTCCCTGTACTTCTTCAACTCTATCAATATAAGAATCCCAACAATATAAATAAAATCCTTGTCCAATTCCACTTCTTCTTCTTCTCCGGAATTGCTCGCGTCTATCGCCGGAAAATATAAAAGGAACACAATCAATCACATTGCACCAACAAAACAAACATACAACAACCATAACTAACCATGCAGCCAAGGTATAACATACTAAGGACTTATAGATACCACACGACAACTTTAAGAGTTTTAAATTTAGAAAACCCCATTTATTTACCTAGTAAAGGTACGAGAGTATCATAACTTAGCAATTGCCTCTCTCGGTTATCACCATGGTATAAACCAAACATCCCCTGGTACATAACATCATAAAGAGGACAAGAGCATTAGTTTGACATCAAATACATTCACAAATCATTTTCAAACATTTTTGGAAAAGTAGAAAACAGTTTTCCTAACTTAGTTGGCTCACACAACACAACACCCAAAATAGGAAACAACCATATTCCACATCATTTGAAAACTTAAGCAAGACAATAGGGCTAATATTAAGTTGCAGAGGTTTTGTTTTGCAAGCATAAAACAAAGGTTGTCCATTTCTAATAAAAAGAGTTGGTCAAGGGTTTTAAATAAACCAACAAGTTTTGGTCCAACAATGCATGTCACACATATACCTTACTAACAGTAACGAATATGCATGAACAGAGACTAATAATATTTTTCCTAGATGGCCAGTACTAATACAAGACTAACCCAGTTGGAATCACCCAAAAATATTAAACCTACAATTTTAGGAATTTCTTTGAATCTGACTGTACAGAAAACAAGATCTGTAAGCCATAAATCGTAGAAAAATCCTAAAAATATGAGACCACTGGCATTTGAAAGATATTTAAACATAGATGCACACACAATTGGATTTGGGTTCAAATTATTTCTGAAACTCTCACAAATAGATTGACAAGATTACTGCATGTCTATACCATTTGCTTTACCTCTGGAGTTACAGAACAGATAAATGTTTGAAACTTGTTTGAGAAGATTAAGAAAACATTCAGTAGTCCTACAGAACTGGAATCACTCAATTTGGTTCAAATATGGATTTTTGGTGATTTAAAAGCTAACAGCCATGTCTGTAGAACACACAGAACAAGTTTAATTCACCACAAATCGTACATCAATCACAAAAATATGAGGTCAGCTGCATCGGAAAGGTATTGAAAAGCTGGTTCTTACCCAATTTGTTTCATTCAAAAATTCGTTCCCAAGCTCCTGGTTTAATTCGACAAAGTCATATCTGACCAGATCTTGATCTGTGAACCATTTCAGTTTCAGGAGGTCAATCGAAGTGAAACCACCGCCAAAATGAAGGTATTGAAGAGGGCTTTCACCTACAGTTGAGTTTGCTCAAAAAGGTTTCTGTAAAACGGAACAAATCTAACAAACAGTGAATCTGCATGTTTACAGAACTTTATTTACCGCGGACAATCCGTAACGAATTTGAGGATGAGACCAATGCCAAGTTGTAGGTCTTTTCCGTATCTATCTGTGGAACTTTGAATCACTCGATTTGGATCTGCGCACGAGATTTGGTGGATTTTACAAGTTCGTACCAGAATCTGAAACAGCAAGATAGCAGAAATTACTGCAAGGATTTGGACGAACTTTGCTCAAGAACTTCAGATCTGAGGATAGCTCAAGCTTCTCCATGCTTGGACCAACATGCACCTGCATCAAGATCCAATCTTAGCAATGGAGGAAGGGGAAGAGGAGAGAAAACCATCTAGGGTTGGGGAGAAGAAGGAGAGGGAGGCTCTCATGGTGAGGAGGAGCTTGAGGGAGGAGGGAGCTTCATCTTGGAGTTCTTTCCATGGCCATGGCCGGCCATGGGAGCTAGGTGGAGCTGAATTTTCGTGGGGGAGAGTAGGAGAAGAGTGTGAGGGAGTAGATAAGGTGGAGGAGTGAGTGGAGAGAAGAAAAATGAGAGCAAGAGGAGTGGAGGTGGCCGGCCAAGGGCCATTTATAGAGGGAGAGGGGGTTGGCTGCCTCCTTTTTGATTGGCTAGGATGGGTGGCTGCCCATTTAATTGTTGGGGTAGTTGAGAGGCAAGTCTTGCAAGAGAAGAAAGTGAGGAGGAAAGTGGCTGGCCGAAATTGCCATGCCAACATAATTGGCCGGCTCCATTCTTGCCAAATACAAGTGAACAATGTGAGGGAGAGGCACAACATCCATGTGAATAGATATGTGCATGATATTGAGGAGAAAATGTCAAAGAGTGACTTTGATGATGATAAAAATAGGAGTAGATACATATAGATAAAAAAGGAGTATGAAGGTGACATGTGCCATGAGAATAATCTCCACCACTTTGGTTGAGACCAACTTATGATGAAGATAGTTCCCAAGGTATATTTGATGATTAGTAGCTTTTATAAGAATTCAATTTTGGAAAGATTGGGATTGACCACATGCAACAATGCGTGAGCAGGTCAAGGTATATGGGATGGTGATGGGGGTTTAGACAATTATAGGGCAAGACTAAGAGACATAGTGAGTGAAGTAACCATGTACTCACAAGGATGAATATGGTGGCAGAAATCACCAATTCATGAGGTCAGGGTGATGATGGAAAAGAATAGAGGATTGAGATGGGTATGATGAGATATAACTTGTTCTTCAAATAAGAGGTAAATTGGGAGTGATTTTGAAAATATCAAATGATCATCCATTTGATCAAAAATTGGAGGATGGAGGGGATACAATGTGGTGGATCAGAGATGTGCATAAGATGTGCAAGAGTTGCCATTTGAAAAAGAGTTTAATTGAAAGGTATGGGACACACCTCAATTGTCTAGAGACAATTGGGAAAGAACCCAAGTGGAAATGGAATTTGAAAAGGTTGAGAAAAAACTAGTTGGAACATAGGAGTTCAAAATATTCTACTTGCTTTCTCAAGTTAGGTAGAGTTTTTCTCTAAGGTAAAAAAAATCAAGAGGGAAACAAGAAATGGTATAGGTACCATAAACAAGCTTTTTGTTAAAACAAAGCAAAATAGAGATAATGTTTTATAAATCAATACTTGGTAGAAATGGGATGAAAAACAAAACCCATTTCAGTTCCTTGTTTTCTTTGAAGAGAAATCTTGGAAAGTTTTAATAAAACTAGAAGTAGTTTTGTGATCAAAACTAGAGAAGGAAAACTGTAGGATTTCTGAGGAGGGAAACTAATTTAGGGAGGAGTGTTCTCAAGGGTAGATGGTGGCTACAAAATGTATCCATCATTCCCACTCTTGGTTTTGTGAAGATTAATCTTGAATAAAAAAAAGAGGTAAAAGTGAAGGAAGTGATCTAGAGTTGAATCATTGGATAGGGTATAAGATCAAGTTGAATATATGTGATGCAAGGGTAGAATGAGACATGCAGGATGTGGAAATTGTAGAGGGAGATGCACAGATGAGATCCATGCATTGAGATCACCAAGTTGTGAATTAAGGATGATTGAGCTATCTTGTACCACAAAGAGAAAAATCAAGATGGCACACCCATGTTGTCATCAGGAGAGAGGTTTGATGTAGTAAGAAGGAAAACAATTCTTCCTAAGCCACACATGTGTTTTATTTGGTGAGTTGCTTGTTTAACCACTAGGGGTGTCGTTCTATGAGGTAGCTCAAGACAAAATTCAACAAGCAAATCAAGACAATTCATCTACCAACAGATCAAGGCAATTCATCATAGCAAACAGATCAAGGCAATTCACCTTAATTAGTCTATAGAAAAAGTTTTTGTTCCCCCTGATTTTTGAAATAAGGACAACTAATCAAGGTTGAAAAAGTTGGGGTGTTACAATATGGAAGATGATGCAAAGCCTGTTGTTGAACATCAGCGTCGTCTAATTCCGAAGATGAAGGAAGTGGTAAGGAATGAGGTATTACGACTTCTTGAAGCTGGTATTATATATCCTATCGCTGATAGTAGATGGGTTAGTCCTGTGCATTGCGTTCCCAAGAAAGGAGGAATGACTGTTGTGCCTAATGATAATGATGAGCTCATCCCTCAAAGAGTAGTTGTAGGGTATAGAATGTGCATTGATTTTCGAAAAGTTAATAAAGTTACTAAGAAAGATCATTACCCTTTACCATTTATTGATCAAATGCTAGAAAGATTGTCTAAAAATACTCATTTTTGCTTTCTTGATGGTTATTCTGGGTTTTCACAAATTGCTGTTAAAGCTAAAGATCAAGAGAAAACCACTTTCACTTGTCCCTATGGAACTTATGCTTATAGACGTATGCCTTTTGGTTTATGTAATGCTCCTGCTACTTTTCAAAGATGCATGTCTGCTATTTTTCATGGTTTTTGCGAAAGTATTGTAGAGGTATTCATGGATGATTTTTCCGTCTACAGGAATTCTTTTGATAGTTGTTTGCGAAACCTTGATAAAGTTTTGCAAAGATGTGAAGAAACTAACCTTGTTCTTAATTGGGAGAAATGCCACTTTATGGTTAATGAAGGAATTGTATTGGGACATAAAATTTCTGAGAGAGGTATTGAAGTTGATAGAGCTAAAGTTGAAGCAATTGAGAAGATGCCCTATCCGAGGGATGTTAAAGGTATTCGTAGTGTTCTTGGTCATGCTGGGTTTTATAGGAGATTTATTAAAGATTTCTCCAAGATTTCAAAGCCTCTTACTAATCTTCTTCAAAAAGACGTACCTTTTGTTTTTGATGATGATTGTAAGGAAGCTTTTGAAACTCTTAAGAAAGCCTTAACAACTGCTCCTATAGTTGAACCTCCTGATTGGAACTTACCCTTTGAGATTATGTGTGATGCTAGTGATTTTGCTGTAGGCGCTGTTCTTGGACAGCGAGTAGATAAAAAGCTGAATGTTATTCATTATGCTAGTAAAACTCTTGATGCCGCTCAAAGAAATTATGCTACAACTGAAAAAGAATTATTAGCTGTAGTCTTTGCTTGTGATAAATTTAGATCTTATATTGTTGATTCAAAGGTTACTATTCATACCGATCATGCTGCAATTAGATACCTAATGACAAAGAAAGATGCTAAGCCTAGGCTTATTAGATGGGTACTTCTTTTGCAAGAATTTGATTTACATATTGTAGATAGGAAAGGTGCTGATAATCCTATTGCTGATAATTTGTCTAGATTGGAAAATATTGCTTATGATCCTGTTCCTGTTAATGATAGTTTTCCAAATGAACAATTGGCTGTAATAAAGGTGAGCTCGCGAGACAGTCCTTGGTATGCTGATTATGCTAACTTTATTGTTTCCAAGTATTTGCCTCCAACCTTTTCAGCTCAGCAAAGGAGGAAATTCTTTTATGACTTGAGGCATTATTTCTGGGATGACCCACACTTATATAAAGAAGGAGTGGATGGTATTATGCGAAGATGTGTTCCCGAAGATGAACAACAAGAGATATTGAGTAAATGTCATGGTAGTGCTTATGGAGGACATCACGCCGGAGAAAGAACCGCGCAAAAGGTTCTACAATCAGGTTTTTATTGGCCAACTCTCTTCAAAGATGCGAGAAAGTTTATTTTATCTTGTGATGAATGCCAAAGGGTTGGTAATATCTCCAGACGTAATGAAATGCCTATGAATTATACTCTTGTTATTGAACCGTTTGATTGTTGGGGATTTGACTTCATGGGACCTTTTCCGTCTTCAGAAGGTAACACTCATATACTTGTTGCTGTTGATTATGTTACTAAATGGGTGGAAGCTATACCTACAAAAAGTGCTGATGGTGAGACCTCTTTAAGAATGCTTTTAGATATTATTTTTCCTAGATTTGGAGTACCTAGATATATTATGACTGATGGAGGTTCTCATTTTATTCATGGAGGTTTTAGAAAAACTCTTGCTAAGTATGGTATTAATCATAGAATTGCTTCTGCTTATCATCCTCAAACTAGTGGTCAAGTAGAATTATCAAATAGAGAGATTAAATCTATTTTGGGAAAGACCGTTAATAAAACTAGAAAAAATTGGGCTAGTAAATTGAAGGATGCACTTTGGGCTTATAGAACTGCTTATAAAAATCCCATGGGAATGTCACCTTATAAAATGGTTTATGGGAAAGGTTGTCATTTACCTTTAGAACTAGAGCACAAAGCTTATTGGGCTGTTAGAGAATTAAATAAAGATCCTAAACTTGCCGGTGATAAGAGGTTGTTGCAATTAAGTTCTCTAGATGAATGGAGAAGTGAAGCTTATGAAAATGCTAAACTCTTTAAAGAGAAAGTTAAAAAATGGCATGATAGAAGGATTATCAAAAGAGAATTTAATATTGGGGATAAAGTCCTATTGTATCGGTCTCGTCTCAGATTCTTTGCAGGGAAATTACTCTCGAAATGGGAAGGACCGTATGTTGTCGAGGAGGTGTATCGTTCAGGAGCAATCAAAATTAGCTCTCTCCAAGGCAATGCTACGCAAGTGGTGAATGGACAAAGACTCAAGCATTATATCTCAGGTGATTCTTATAATGTTGATGTTGATATTATTCAAGTGGAAACACCGGAGGCTTTTATCAAAGGGCAAATTGACAGTCCGCCAGAATTCGACTTTGAATAGGTAACAGTACTGGTAATGAAAAGTACGCAATTTACTTTCCGAACAATATTTTTGCTGTTTTAGGAAAATATGAAAAATTACGAGTTCGAAACGGAGTGGAAAGGACGCACGAGGGGGCGCCACCATAGGCCGGCGCGGCCTGACCTGGGCCCGCGCCGACCTATGGTTTGGCCGCCCCGTCGCCCCTTTCCGACTCTGGTTCGATCTGGTACTTTCCGTTTGTTGTGAAAATTTTTGCTATATAATCCCCCGGACCCCTGGAGGTCCGTATATCGTGTTCTCGACGTGTTTTGTTTCGAGCTGTTTCTGCCAGGATCTGTTTTCGGTTTAGAAGCACCATGGTCTCCAAGAACAAGGGCAAGGAGTTTCCGGATGAAGAAGATCGAGATCTTGGGTGGAAAGAGGAAGACAAGGACGTCAAGGAAGAGGATGAAGAAGAGGTGGAGGAAGATTCGCGCGCACGCCCGCGTGCTACTATCGCAAGCATCAAGGGGGTGGACAACCCTTTTAGTGCAAACAAGAGCGCAAGAATTCGCACTGGAGGAGGGGTTCCACGTCATTACCTAGCTTCGAAAACATCTCTATCAGGCACTCATCACCCCTTCCACAATCTAATTTTCAATAATCAAATTGAAGGGACTCCCAAGGCAGCATTGCCTAGCCAGTGGGATATAGATCGTTCTAACACTTCAGGAGAGAAGGAGCCTGAGGCTGAAGAGTGGGGAAATAACTCCAAGAGCTGGGACTCGCCGTCAGACAGACTCTTTAACCGCGTCGAGCACAATTCAGAGATGATTCGCAACCTCATATACAGGATTGACGAGCTTCAGGAGCTTATTGAGAAGCTTGTCAGGAATTCATCACCACCATCACCAAAGGAGTAATTCATCATCGGTATTGGCATCCCCTTGGTTTGTTCCAAGCTTGGGGGAGTGCCGCGGTATCACATTATCACTACCTTTTACTTTTATTGTCAAGTAGTGTCATATCATGAGTAGGGAAGTTATCATATAAGATGGGTTGCAGTTTGGAAGTATCTCTCTTTAGTTGGTTATCTATGTATCCCTTGGTGTGAGTTATCGTTATGGAATATTAATGAGAAGTCTTATCATTTACATATTGCACATCTTATTCTAGTTTGCAATCTCTATTATATGATTTACCTTGTTGTTAGTATTGGTATCACTTTGGGAGCATTGAATAAATCTATTTGGTTTTGGCAAACTTAGCATTGGTCAATAGCAACAACACTATGAGGATTAAGTAGAAAAGAGAAATACATGTAGATGTTTCATTGTCTTTCTTGTTAGCTCATAGCTTATTATTCTAAAGTTAAAATTGTTTGTGCTTACAAGGAAGATGCATGATTGTTTCTATCACACGTATATTTGTTTGTTTCCCTCAACTCTTATGCTTGCTAATTAACCTTGCTAGCCAAAGACCTGTACTGAGAGGGAATACTTCTCGTGCATCCAAACCTTAACCCAAACCTATGTCATTTGTGTCCACCATACCTACCTACTACATGGTATTTTCTGCCATTCCAAGTAAATACTTCATGTGCTACCTTTAAACAATTCAAAACTTAGTATCTCTTATTTGTGTCAATGTTTCATAGCTCATGAGGAAGTATGTGGTGTTTTATCTTTCAATCTTGTTGGGCAACTTCCACCAATGGACTAGTGGCTTCATCCGCTTATCCAATAATTTTGCAAAAAGAGCTGGCAATGGGATTCCCAGTCCCAAATTAATCAAACTAAATAGACACTCCTCCATGGTATGTGATTGATGGACGGCACCCGAAGGATTCGGTTAGCCATGGCTTGTGTAAGCAAAGGTTGGGGGGAGTGTCATCATCATAATAAAGCTAAAACAAAAAGGGCACTCCTTCATGGTATGAGATTGTTGGCAGGCACCCGAGGATTCGGTTAGCCATGGTTTGTGAAAGAAAGGTTGGAAGGAGTAGCACACAAAATGAAAATAATATGGGAGCCGCTATTAGGAGGTTGTCTGGCAAGGGGGTTAGAGTACCCGCTACCAGTCGTTGACAACAACAAACACTTCTCAAAATGTTACTTTTATTCTCTTTATATGATTGCAAAACTGAAAAAGCTCTAGCACATGATTTAATCCCTGCTTCCCTCTGCGAAGGGCATGTCTTTTACTTTATGTTGAGTCAGTAAACCTATTTCCCTCCAACTCAAGCAAGCATTTGAGTAGTTGTGATCAAACCATTATATTGTGATTTGCTTCATCATGTCCTTTATTTTTCCTTGTTTAGTACAAGTTTTATCTGAATGAATATAGCTTTGCAAGTTATCAATGATTATGAAAAGACCATTATGATTGAGTATGCAAGTTGTGCCTTATAAACTTTAACATGAGAGCGCTGCTCAATGAGATAAATATAATCTGTTAATTGTTCTCTGACCAAGAACGAAGTTTGCCATCACCAATTATGATTTCTTATGCACCTTTACTTGTGATTACCTTATACTTGTTTCAAGATGAGTTATGAGAGGTTGTTTACTATAATGTCTTGTGTGAATGAATATGATGCTTCTTGTCCGTATTTTATTTATCGACTCTTCACTCCATAAACATGTGGTCCTGTCTATCGAGTTCAGTTTCGCTTGGGGACAAGCGAAGTCTAAGCTTGGGGGGAGTTGATACGTCCAATTTGCATCACTATTTTATATCATAATTTGCTGTTATTCATTGATATATTTCATATTGGGACACAATACTTATGTTATTTCATCTATTTTGCATGTTTCATCATTATTGGAGGATCAAGCACCGGAGCCAGGATTCTGCTGGAAAAAGCACCGTCAGAACGCAATATTTCGGAAGATTGTACTAAGTCTTGCTGAGTCCCTGTATTCAGCTTTGCATGCTTTTGTTTCAGACGAAGTCGCTCCAATAGATGGTGGTTTCTAGGTCGACATCGACGAGTAGCTTGGGGTTCCCAGGTGGCAGCCTGGAATCTATGGGCTGGGACGTCGCCGTTATGCTCTTGGCCTCTTAGGCCTTTTGCTATCTTGCTATGTCTAATAGCATAACTTTGCTTCCGTTGATTGATGTATGTCAGGTCAGTGACCTCTGCTTGTAATGCTTTGGTTCTTCGCTCAGTTATGAGCTTGTATTACTTCTTGTGTCGTAGAGTCACTGTTGTGTTACCGATTCTCTCACTGTAGTCTCTCGAGCTCTAGGTTAAGCTTATGTCAGACGAAGATCTGGTATTTTTCTAACCCTGATCTCGGGGGTGCCACAGGTTTTGGTATCAGAGCAGGACTGCCTGTAGGAAATCCTTTCTACTGGTCGATGTTGAGTCTAGTGTTTGTGAAAACTATTTGAAAGCTAAAAGTATTTGCGAAAATCTGATTAGGATTCTTTTTACTCCTTATCTGGTATCGCTCTAATTCTAAGGTGCCTTACCTTGTGTTGATTTGGAAAAGTCTTGCTCTCTCTCTTCTGGTCTTTCAAAGCTTAGGTGCCTCAAGGGCAGGTCGTTTGCAAACCAGTTGACCTAGTGCAGAATTCTCTAGAGTCGTGTGTGTTCTATGCTTCCTCTTTCTTTTGTTTTGTTTCAACGGAGAGATTCCTTTCCATCATGACCTCTCTATTTTGTGGGTTCCACATCATTCTGTTCTCGGTTTCGAGGTTTCCTTTCGCCTTGTATGCCTCCTTTATATTTTGTTGTGTACTTCGGAAGCTATGCATTGCTTCTAGATGCTACACCGAAAATACTACCTCGTAATGTCCTTTGCGTCACTTGGTACGTAGTTACTCCTTTCTCGGGTCTTAACCCTTGGACTTGAACCGAAGGTCCCCGATTGTGCTGGATTCTAGTATACGAATCTTAGTACATGAAGCTGGCCTTTAACCCAAGATCCATGCCATTGCACACTAGTGTTAATGTTCATACATTACACCGGGATGGCTAAATTCAAATCAAGGTAGCCTTCAAGCTTGTGGTTATTGTCGTGATTGAATTGCGGCAATAAAGATCTTTCCCTTCCACCAGCTATCGCAGAGGTTCTTTCATTGAACCAAATGGATCACGACAAGAGTGCTCTTTGTGAGTCTCGCATCTATGTCCGTGACTCCGCCACACCTCCTTTTTCAGCATGAGTTTCAGAAAAGTGTTATTTTATGCATCTACATCTCAGGAATTCTGATCCTGATCATGTTCCTCCTCTTTTGTTACTTTCCAACCTTTGTCTTCTAGTTAGCAGCCAAGTGGTAAATGTGCATTGCTGTCTTCAGTGCATATTACTCTTGTGGTTCATCAAGACATTCCACTTCGGTATGTCAGGAGAAACAAACTCCAGTACCTTGTCCATTTCTAGGACTTGGTCAAAGTGTTGTCATCCGCAGATTAAGAGGCCTCGTTAGCTTCTGTTCTGTTCTACCTTAGAGTATCACCCTCTTCTAAATCATGAGGTCGTGCTTTATATCATGACCTTATTGATGAAGTGATTCTCTTACATATCTTTACTCGCCCTTCCTCCGAGTTGTCCGCACTTGGGAATGTTGGGGTGTAATTTTTGATGTGGCTATTCGAGATTCTTAGAAATTCCTATTTCTTTGAAATCCAAGGACATTGATGTCATTCTTAGCATGGTTGGTTCGCCAATTGTTAAGCGAAGTTTGATTGTGTTGCCAAGTCCGTTTATTCTGGCACCTCTTCGGTCAAAGAGTTAGGTTTATGCCGAAGTACTCAAGACCATATCGTGTTTCTTTGTAAAGCAAGATTCCCTTTCGAACTTAGTGATATATCGGTGGTACGTGATGTTCAAGTTGTCCTTCTAGAAGTATCGCCATGTTGTCACATGGCCGTGTTGTCAAGTTCATGAGTAAGTTGGTTCTCTGAATCACTAGTTCTCCAAAAAACTGTACTAGATATCCTGGACTAGTTGGTTGAGCTTAAACAACAACTTGGAGAGTTGAAGGACAAAAGCTCTATCCGACTTGATCCTTCTTAAAAATATGTCTAGTGATGTTCGTGTTGAAGTCAGGAAGTATCTCCTTTATGGATATGCTATCTTCCTCGTATTTGATTTGAGTTGGGCTATCGTCAAATCAAACTCAGTTCGAAGGACTATCTTGATGATGTTTATACTCATGGTGTCTCATCTGAGTATACCTTCATGTCCTTTGGTCTGACCAATATTTCTATCGAGTCCTTATATAATATGAGTCCCTCATTGGAGTATCTTGATAAGTTTGTTATTGAGCCCATCGATGACATTCTTATTTCCTCCATGCTTAAAGAGATTCATATTGAACAGTTGTCACTAATATTGGAAACTTTTGAGAACCATCTTTGTGTTATCACGAAGTATGTGTTCTGGATGCTGGAAGTAACCGTCTCTGGTTCACGTGCATATGCTGAAAGATGTCGCCGTGGATCCGAGTAGAGTTCCCTTTTGTTTCCCTCGGGAATCATCACAAGTTGGTCAGGCAAGTGCAAAGTTATCTTGAGATGCAAGGTTGTTACCTCCATTCCTTGAAAAGTTCCTCTATGCACATTAAACCGCTAACTGATTTGTTCAAGAAAGAAAAGAAGCTTAAGAACTTCAAAATCTTCTTTGATGTCCCCATCAGGACTCACTTGTGTTACATTGCAAATTCATATGCACGCAATTGCCTTTGGAAGTCGCATCCATATGTGTTACGCAATCTAGATCAATCCTTTGGAGCTTGACATTGTGGTCCATATCTTGAGAATCTATCGACTTTACCTTGGTGGTAACTGTTGAAAATTTCTAATTGGAAAATTTCTAATTGGACATAATACGTGTGAAATATCTTTACACCTAACCTAAGCTGAATCTCAAGCGGCAATGATGGTTGGTGTTTCTCAATGATTTTTGGCATATGTCTCTTTGTAAATCCGGCAAGATTGATGTCGTGGTTAACACAATTAGTCGGAAGGCCTAATGCCATAATCTCTTGCATTATCAAGAATAACCACTCTCCATAAGGGTCTTATGTGACTTATTCTAGGAGTTGACCTTATGATGCTTTCGAATCATGAAGTCTTGACCGTCGCTTGATGACCTATTGAAGGCTAGTCAATAGCCTAATATTGGTGTCTAGAACATCAAGGATAACAGTATACGCAGAGATGCTAAATGTCTCTCGGTCAATCCTTCGAAATCATTTCTCCGGTGACAACAACTTCGTTCGGAGAAATTTCAATCCCTACTGATCCTTGTCACTTCACTAGCTAGTTATCCTCCCCTTCCTGTTGTTTGTACCTGAAGTTCCAATCAATTCACAATTTGTGTGAATTCGTCAGTCATCTAGGCCCCAGCCTTTCGAGTAGACAACAATTGTTTCAGGTATCCTATCCGAAGAGTGACTATGATTTTGAAATTCAAAGTTGCTCTCATTGGGTAATCTTCTATGCTTCTACGAGTCACCCTCTCTAAGAGTGCCTCGTTACGGTATCTAAGGCAGTTTACCTCTTCGCTACCTTGTCTCTTGGTATTCTTGTAAAGCGTGGAGCAATTGCCTACCAAAATTTGAAACTTCTTCCGTCTCTTCCGTTACCTTGACGTGTTTCATGTTTGTCAGCTCAAGAGCTGTTTTCAACACTCCTTCCATGAGTTGACCATGAGATCCTCGATCTTTGTAAAGATCCACCGTCCAGAGTTATTCCCTTTTTCCTTTATAGTGAAGAAAGAAAAATGAAGCACTTCATTCATGGTGTCGTGGATCAACTTCCTCAACAAAGAAGATCGGCGTGGTATCAACAAGCGCGTTGAAGACCGTCGTAGTCCTTGTTACCTTCTCTTTTCCTACCTTAGGAATCTCGGGGATGAGATTCCTGTAAGGGGGATAGAGTTGTAACATCCCTGTTTAGCAAACCCTAATTAGGAAATGTTTGTGCATTCATAAGCATCATGTAAATTGCATTAAGAAAAATTTGCACCTTAATTTAAGTGGAAACCCTAATGTATGCAAACCCTCCTCTGTTTTAAATTATCCCAAGTTGTTTCAAATCTTGAAAACCCAAAATATGTGGAACCTCAAATACATGAGGAAGGCTACTAAATATTTTTTCCCTGAAGTTTTGAGTTATTTTGGATATCTAAAGGGTTGAAAAATGCCAAAAATCTAATTATTTTAGCCCTGTTTTAAAATTTCCTGAGAAAACCCTAAAGTCTAGGGGGTTTTCGCAAAAACCCCCTTTCTTCCTCCTCCAGCTGGAAGCAGCTCGGTGGAGCTCTCCCTGCCGCTAATCCCGCCGGCGGCCAGGATAGCCGCGCCAAGCTCCGCCGCCCCCTAGCGCCTATAAGGACCCCTGCCGCCGCCGTGGAGAACCCTAACTTCGCCTCCCCCCTTTTCTCCTCCTCTCTGGCCCCGTGGCCCAAACCCTAGCCACCGCAGACCTCGCCGGTGCCGCCGTCTTGGACCTCCCCGTGCTCGTCCGAGCGGCCCAGGAGAGGCGCCGTGACGCCCTCGTCCTTCCCTTCCAACCATCGCAAGCCGACGTGCCCGGAATCACGCCAATCGGGCTTCGTCCCTAACGCCGGCCACCGCCTCTCGCCGGTGATACCGAGCTCCTCCGGCCTCGCCACCAAGCCCCTCGCGTTCATGGTGAGCTCACGGTGCTAACCCGCCCCTCCTCTCTCTCTCTGCCTCTGTAGCGCCCGGCCGACGAGCGCCCGTGAGCTCTGCCGCTGGCCATCGCCGCCGTGGTCGCTCCGGCGACCATCCGCGAGCGGCGCCGCCCCCACTTGGTTCCCCGTCGTCTGGCGCGTCGAACGCGCCTATTTGTGCGTGCCCTCGCGCGCTCCAGCACCGCCTCTGTGCGTCACCGGCGCCGGCCACCGTCGGTTGACCTCGACAGTTGACCACGGTGGGGCCCGCCCGTATTTTCCTTTTATTTCTCTATTTTTCTGTAAATAGAAAATCATGACAGGTGGGCCCCTTTCGTCAGATATTTAATATTTTCGTAAATGTTTTATAAATTAATAAAACCCTGATAGTGGACCCCTCCTGTCAGATATTTAACATTTTTCAGAAATTCCAGAATTTGATTAAACCTTGTTTAATTCATAACTTATTCATTTTAATTCAGAAAAATATGTATTATATATAAAAATGATCATAAAAATGAACCCTACAAATTTAGGTGTAATTCATACATCTTTGCAACAATTAAAATTGCATAATTAGTGGAACCCTAATAAACACCTCTCATATGTCGGGGTCTGATGCCGGAACCCCTTTAATTTGACGATGCACCTAGGGTTTACTCAATTCCATTAATATGACATATCATTCATACTTGTATGCGCATTGCATCGATGCCATGTGTTGATTTTTATTTCTCTCGTTATAGTATTTGCTTCTTCACGATCGATAGAGCACGTGCCCGAGACGATGAAGATCAACAAAGACGCAGATCAATAATTGTCCATCAGCGAACAAGTCAAGCATGGGATCCTCGAAGATCCATATTGGTTTGTCAGGGACAAAGGCAAGCCCTAGCCTGGTTCATATAAGTTTTACCAATGTTTTCATTCTGGTTACTTCATATTGCATGCGATTCAACTGTCTTTTATCGATAGGTAGATCGAGTTACCCTATCTATTGCATGTTCCACCCTTGTAGCCTCAAATACCCTGATCCACTGCTCCTAGCATAACTAGGTTTGGCATGTGTGCATCGCTAGAGCCTTTATATCTTTATGCTTAGCCATGCTTAGTTTGTTACGCTGCTACTCCGGTCTTCGGACTGGAGCCATACAATGAATGAAACTAGCATGACAGGTTGACGTGGTAAGTATAGAGATATTGATAAACATGATTAAAGACTCAGACAAGAGGCCACATTGGGATGTGGTGGGTTGTTTCGTTTCTGCCGACCCTAGGAACCGAGTTCTCGCCTCTTGAACCAAGACCGAGCATACAACCACACGAGGCCCTATTATGGTACCCTCTCGACTCACTAACTTGCCTAGTAGATTCCATGAGTCACATAGTTTGCGCGTTATCTGGTCATATGCATTGCATTTTGCTTGGGGGTAAAGGTACATAACAGGCAGGTAAGCGTGGTCGTGGTGGCTGGGGGTTGCGGCCTCTGGGGAAATCCACCTCGGCTCACATCGTTAAGGACCGGCTTCGGGACTTGACCCGTTACGGCGGAACAATCCTTAGCGCGTGACTCATGGTCTCGGCGACAGCAAGGTAAAGGTCGTGGTCAACCACCCTCTGCCGGCTTTCCAAGGAAGAGAGCTAATGGTCCTGGCATTAAGAGTCGGTTGGTACGTGTGGGTAAAGTTGTGCACCCCTGCAGGGTTATGAATCTTTTCGAAAAGCCGTGTCCACGGTTACGGACGACTTGGGAACGGACGTGGAGATCATAGAGAACTTTAACCTGATCGTAAAACTTGGAAATCAATGTGTGTTTACGGATACCTTCTCCGGGTGTTGAGGGGGTGATCCGAGGATAGTGGTTCGAGATGATGAAGGTTGGTGGATACAATATGATGATCAATAGAGATAGAGATATCACTCTCTTATCCCCTTTTAAAGGTTCTGAGTAGTCGAACTTCTTCTCTCTCTTGTTTATTAAAGGAAAACTGGCTTTACGCAAAAGAAGCTCCACAGAAAGCCCGCATATATAACCGCTTTGCTAAAAGGTTGTACTAAGTCTTGCTGAGTCCCTGTACTCAGCTTTGCATGCTTTTGTTTCAGACGAAGTCGCTCCAACAGATGGTGGTTTCTAGGTCGACATCGACGAGTAGCTTGCGGTTCCCAGGTGGCAGCCTGGAATCTATGGGCTGGGACGTCGCCGTTATGCTCCTGGCCTCTTAGGCCTTTTGCTATCTAGCTATGTCTAATAGCATAACTTTGCTTCCGTTGATTGATGTATGTCAGGTCAGTGACCTCTGCTTGTAATGCTTTGGTTCTTCGCTCAGTTATGAGCTTGTATTACTTCTTGAGTCATAGAGTCACTGTTGTGTTACCGATTCTCTCACTGTAGTCTCTCGAGCTCTAGGTTAAGCTTATGTCAGACGAAGATCTGGTATTTGTCTAACCCTAATCTCGGGGGTGCCACATAGATCGCATTTGATTTCTCAGTTTTGATAGATCTCAACTTGAGAACATCCATACCGGGACAACATAGAAAACAGATAATGGACTCCTCTTTTTAATGCTTAAGCATTCAACAACAGATAATATTCTCATAAGAGATTGAGGTTTAATGTCCAAACTGAAACTTCCACCATGATACATGGCTTTGGTTGGCGGCCCAATGTTCTTCTCTAACAATATGCATACTCAAACCATTTAATCATGATAAATCACCCTTACTTTAGACAAGACGAACATGCATAGCAATTCAACAAAGGTGTAAAAAGTTGATGGCGTCCCCAGAAACATGGTTACCGCTCAACAAGCAACTTATAAGAAATAAGATACATAAGCGACATATTCAATACCACAATAGTTTTTAAGCTATTTTCCCATGAGCTATGTATTGCAAAGACAAGGAATGAAATTTTTAAAGGTAGCACACAAGCAATTTACTTTGGAATGGCAGAGAAATACCACATATAGGTAGTTATGGTGGACACAAATGGCATGATTTTTGGCTCAAGGTTTTTGGATGCACGAGAAGCATTTCCTCTCAGTACAAGGCTTTGGCTAGCAAGGTTGTTTGAAGCAACACAAGTATGAACCGGTACAGCAAAACTTACATAAGAACATATTGCAAGAATTATAAGACTCTACACTGTCTCCTTGTTGCTCAAACACTTTTACCAGAAAATATCTAGACTGTAGAGAGATCAATCATGCAATCCAAACTTCAACAAGCTCTACGGTAGTTCTCCACTAATAGGTTTAAACTACATGATGCAAGAGCTTAAACATGATCTATGAGAGCTCAAAACAATTGCCAAGTATCAAATTATTCAAGACATATACCATTTCCCACATGAAGCATTTTCTATTTCCAACCAAATAGCAATCAATGAAGCGGTTTTCAACTCCGCCATCAACATTAAAAGTAGAGCTAAGAACACCAGTGTTCATATGAAAAAGCGGAGTGTGTCTTTCTCCAATACAAGGAATTCTAGGATCCGATTTTATTCAAACAAAAACAAAAACAAGAACAAACAAACGCTCCAAGTAAAGCACATAAGATGTGACGGAATAAAAATATAGTTTCACTAGAGGTGACCTGATAAGTTGTCGATGAAGAAGGGGATGCCTTGGGCATCCCCAAGCTTAGATGCTTGAGTCTTCTTGAAATATGCAGGGATGAACCACGGGGGCATCCCCAAGCTTAGACTTTTCACTCTTCTTGATCATATTATATCATCCTCCTCTCTTGACCCTTGAAAACTTCCTTCACACCAAACTCAAAACAAACTCATCAGAGGGTTAGTGCATAATCAAAAATTCACATGTTCAGAGGGGACACAATCATTCTTAACACTTCTGGACATTACCCAAACCTACTGAAAGTTAATGGAACAAAGAAAACCACTCAACATAGCAAAAGAGGCAATGCGAAATAAAAGGCAGAATCTGTCAAAACAGAACAGTCCGTAAAGACGAATTTTTTTGAGGCACTTAACAGGCTCAGATGAAAAATCTCAAATTTAATGAAAGTTGCGTACATATCTGAGGATCACGCATGAATTTTTTCAGCATTTTACGAGTTTCCTACAGAGAGATCTACTCAAATTCGTGACAGGTAAAAATCTGTTTCTGCGCAGGAATCCAAATCTAGTATCAACTTTACTATCAAAGACTTTACTTGGCACAACAACATGATAAGGAGAGGTTGCTACAGTAGTAACAACTTCCAAGACACAAAAAAAACAGTAGTAAAATAAAAAACAACATGGGTTATCTCCCAAGAAGTGCTTTTCTTTAACGCCTTTCAGCTAGGCGCAGAAAGTGCAAATCAAGTAACATCAACAGAAGAAGCATTAACAGAGGAGTTTGGAGTTTTCTCAACTATGCATTGTATCTTATATATATAAGGAATTCCTCTTTCATGACTATTAGGCTTACTATCCTCCTCAAATAAATTTTCAGGAACAATCCAAGCAAAATTCTTTTCTAGTGCCTCATGCATTCCTATGAGTTTATTAGGTATCGGTATTTTAATCTCCCCCTCACAATTGGTTTTATTAGTATATTTTAGCCTATCTTTTTCCATCTTTTCAAGGGTATTTGCAAAATTGGTAAAACACCCAAGCATTTTATGTTTAATAAAGACTTTCCTAGCTTCTCTAGCTACATCTCCAAATTCTCTAAGAAGGGTTTCTAAAACAAAATCTTTCTTTTCTCCTTCTTCCATATCACAGAGTGTAAGAAACATATGTTGCATTATAGGATTAAGATTAACAAATCTAGCTTCCAACATGTGCACTAAAGAGGCAGTAGCAATTTCATAATTAGGAGCAAGTTCCATCAAGGATCTATCTTCAAAATCTTTAACCGTACTAACATGAGTGAAAAAATCTCCTATATTATCTCTTCCAATGATGGACCCATGCCCTACCGGTACATCTTTGAAAGTAAACTTAGGGTGAAGCATGATGAAATAAACAAGAGTAAACTAAGAAAATAAAGTAAAAGCAAGTAACTAATTTTTTTGTGTGTTTTTGATATAAAGAAAGCAAACAAAACAGTAAATAAAATAAAGTAAAGCAAGACAATAAACAAAGTAAAGAGATTGGATGTGAGAGACTCCCCTTGCAGCGTATCTTGATCTCCCCGGCAACGGTGCCAGAAAAAGAGCTGCTTGTGACGGTAAAGCACACGTCCGTTGGGAACCCCAAGAGGAAGGTATGATGCGTACAGCAGCAAGTTTTCCCTCAGTAAGAAACCAAGGTTATCGAACCAGTAGGAGATGAAGGCCACGTGAAGGTTGTTGGTGGAGGAGTGTAGTGCGGCGCAACACCAGGGATTCCGGCGCCAACATGGAACCTGCCCAACACATTCAAAATACTTTGCCCCAACTTAACAGTGAGGTTGTCAATCTCACCGGCTTGCTGTAAACAAAGGATTAAACGTATGGTGTGGAGAATGATGTTTTTTTGCGAAGAACAATAGAGAACAGAGATTGCAGTAGATGTATTTCAGAGTAAAAGAATGGACCGGGGTCCACAGTTCACTAGTGGTGTCTCTCCCATAAGATAAATAGCATGTTGGCTGAACAAATTACAGTTGGGCAATTGACAAATAGAGATGCACATACATATATCATCATGACTACTATGAGATTTACTTAGGGCATTACGACAAAGAACATGGACCGCTATCCAGCATGCATCTATGCCTAAAAAGTCCACCTTCGGGTTAGCATCCGCACCCCTTCCAGTATTAAGTTGCAAACAACAGACAATTGCACATTAAGTACTGTGCGTAATGTAATCAACACAAATATCCTTAGACAAAGCATCAATGTTTTATCCCTAGTGGCAACAGCACATCCACAACCTTAGAACTTCCTGTCACTGTCCCAGATTCAATGGAGGCATGAACCCACTATCGAGCATAAATACTCTCTCTTGGAGTTACAAGTATCAACTTGGCCAGAGCCTCTACTAGCAACGGAGAGCATGCAAGATCATAAACAACACATATATGATAGATCAATAATCAACTTTACATAGTATTCAATATTCATCGGATCCCAACAAACACAACATGTAGCATTACAAATAGACGATCTTGATCATGATAGGCAGCTCACAAGATCTAAACATGATAGCACAAGAGGAGAAGACAACCATCTAGCTACTGCTATGGACCCATAGTCCAAGGATGAACTACTCACGCATCAATCCGGAGGCGGGCATGGTGATGTAGAGCCCTCCGGTGATGATTCCCCTCTCCGGCAGGGTGCCAGAGGTGATCTCCTGAATCCCCCGAGATGGGATTGGCGGCGGTGGCGTCTCTGGAACTTTTCTCGTATCGTGGCTCTCAGTAATAGGGTTTTTGCGACGGAGAGATTATATAGGCGAAGGGGCAGAGTCGGGAGGCGCCCGAGGGGCCCACCCCATAGGGCGGCGCACCCAAGGGTGGGGCCGCGCCCCCCCTAGGGTGTGGCCGCCTCGTCGCCCCTCTTCGTCTCTTCTTCGGACTTCTGGAAGGCTCCGTGCAAAATAAGACCATGGGATTTTGTTTCGTCCAATTCCGAGAATATTTCCTGTGTAGGATTTCTGAAACCAAAAACAGCAGAAAACAGGAACTGGCGCTTCGGCATCTTGTTAATAGGTTAGTGCCGGAAAATGCATCAAAATGATGTAATGTGTATATAAAACATGTGAGTATTGTCATATAACTAGCATGGAACATAAGAAATTATAGATACGTTTGAGACGTATCAATCCTCACATATACCAACAGGAACAACAGTAGATTTATCAGCCATTTGCAAAGATATATCAGTTGGTATCAACTTATCTAAATAAAGTCTCTTGTAAAGGGAAAAAAGCATCACACTAACTCCTGCTCCCAAATCACATAGAGCAGTTCTAACATAATTATTCTTGATGGAACAAGGGATAGTCGGTATACCTGGGTCTCCCAGCTTCTTTGGAACCTTGCCATTAAAAGAATAATTAGCAAGCATAGTGGAAATCTCCTCATTAGGAATTTTCCTTTTGTTAGAGACAATATATTTCATATACTTTGAATAAGGAGGCAATTTAATAGCATCAGTCAAAGGGATTTGCAAAAACAAAGGTTCCATCCAATCACAAAATTTATTATAGTGTTCTTCCTCCTTTGATTTTAGTTTTTTAACAGGAAAAGGCATTTGCTTTTGAACCCAAGGTTCTCTTTCATTACCATGTTTCTTAGCAATAAAATCTTCTTTAGTGTACTTTTTATTTTTAACATGCTTTTCAGGTTCATTTTCAATCTCTTCTTTATTAGAAACATCTTGCTTATCATTATCTTTATCATGTTCATTACCACTTTCAGTTTCAGCATCAGAAATAGAAATACTATTAGGATCATTAACAGGTTCAGAAGATTCTACAATACTTTTATGTTTCTTCTTCTTTTTCTTAGAAGAGACACTAGTTTCTTCAGTTCGTTGAGAATCTTGTTCAACTATTTTGGGATGCCCCTCAGGATATAGAGGATCCTGAGTAGAAACACCACCTCTAGTTGTTACTTCATAAGCATGTTTTTCTTTATGAGTATTTTTTAACAAGTCATTTTGCACTTTAGTGAGTTGATCAATTTGAGTTTGAACCATATGAAAATGTTTAACAAGCGTTTTAACATCATTGGAGGTTCTCTCCACAATATCATGCAATTTACTAATAGCTTGAGAATTTTCCATTAGATGATTCTCTACTCTCATATTAAAGTTATCTTGCTTAACAACATAATTATCAAATTCATCTAAACATTGATCAGGAGGTTTTGAATAAGGAATGTCTCCTTTATCAAAGCGTTGAAGAGAATGTACCTCAATCGTGGATGAAGTGGGAGTTATCTTACATAAATCTTCTATGGGAGGTAAATTCTTCACATCTTCAGATTTAATACCTTTCTCTTTAAGAGATTTCTTGGCTTCCCTCATATCTTCATTATTTAATTCAATCATACCCCTCTTCTTCAATATTGGTGTTGGGGTTGGTTCAGGTGTAGTCCAATCATCATGATTTTGGCCTATTCTAGCCAATAATTCTTCGGCCTCGTATGGAGTTCTTTTCCTAAAAACACAACCAGCACAACTATCCAGGTATGCCCTAGACTCAATGGTTAGTCCACTATAAAATATATCAAGTAAGTCATGCTTTTCCAAATCATGTCCAGGCCGAGCCCTAAGAAGTGAGCAAAACCTTGTCCAAGTTTCAGGCAATTTCTCCCCATCTTCCTGGTCAAAATTATAAATTTTCTGCAAAGCAATATGTTGAGCACTAGCAGGAAAATATTTTCGAAAGAAAACATCAAGCAAACAACTTCTACTATCAATAGAATCAAGAGGCAAACTATTATACCAAATTTTAGCATCATCCTTTAATGAGAAAGGAAAAAAGTTAGCAACAAAATAAGTACGGTTCTTAATATCATCAGAAAACAAGCTACTCAAAGTAGAAAGCTCATTCATGTGCTCTACAGCACTTTCTTTTTCAGTACCACAAAAAGGTGTTCTCTCAACAATAGATATATGATATAAATCAAGAGAAAAATCATAATCCTTATCCTTAATGTTTATAGGAGATGTGGCAAATTTAGGATCAGGAGACAGTTTATATCTAACAGCATGTTGTGCAAGAAGCTTTTTAATGTTACTTACACCAGTAGTAGCATTATATTTATCAATAAAATCATCATCAAGTTCCACATAATCTTCATCAGGATCATCACTAGAGTGTTCAACAGACTCAGGTGAATTAACAGGTGTAACGGTATTTTCATTAGGAATTTCAGTATTTTCAATTTGTCTAGACCTAGCAATTGTAGCATCTAGAAAGGACCTAATGAACCATTATCATCAAGCACGGTAGAAGCATCATCAAAATTATCAGAGGAATTTTCAGATTCAGCAGAAGTACCAACACGTGAAGCTTGTGGTGGTGAAAAAAGTTGACTTATCACAGATGGTGAATCAAGAGCAGCAGAGGTACTCAGAGTTGTACCTTTTCTTGTAGTGGATGGTAATATGGCGACTTTAGCATCGCGAGTTTTACCCATGATGGAGGATTTGCAGCGAACAATATCAATTCAGGTGAACTTGCAAATAAAGCTATGCTCCCCGGCAACAGCTCCAGAAAATAGTCTTGATGACCCACAAGTATAGGGGATCGCAATAGTCTTCGAGGGAAGTAAAACCCAATTTATTGATTCGACACAAGGGGAGCCAAAGAATATTTGTAAGCCTTAACATCGGAGTTGTCAATTCAGCTGCACCTGGAAATAGACTTGCTCGCAATAGTTTATCAGTAGCAACAGTTTTATAGCAGTAGCAGTAGTGAAATATAAGCAACAGTGTAATAAGGACAGCAGTAGTGATTATAGTAAATAGTAGGATTAAAATACCGTAGGCATAGGGATGGATGAACGGGCGCTGCATGGATAAGATAACTCATGTAATAATCAAGACTAGGCATTTGCAGATAATAATAAAACAGTATACAAGTACTAAACAACCATAGGCATGTGTTCCGTATATAGTCGTACGTGCTCGCAATGAGAAACTTGCACAACATCTTTTGTCCTACCAGCCGGTGGCAGCCGGGCCTCTAGGGAAACTACTGGTAATTAAGGTACTCCTTTTAATAAAGTACCAGAGCAAAGCATTAACACTCCGTGAACACATGTGGTCCTCATATCACAGCCTTCCCCTCCGGTTGTCCCAATTTCTGTCACTTTGGGGCCTCGGATTCCGGACAGCAATATGTGTATACAACTTGCAGGTAAGATCATAAAACAATGAATATCATCATGAATCAATAACATGTTCAAATCTGAAATCATGGCACTCGGGCCCTAGTGACAAGCATTAAGCATAACAAGTTGCAACAATATCATAAAAGGACCAACAACGGATACTAGGCACCATGCCCTAACAATCTTATGTCTATTACATGAACAATCTCATCAATCCCTACCATCCCCTTCAGCCTACAGCGGGGGATTTACTCACACATGGATGGGGGAAGCATGGATGGTCGATGGAGAGGCGTCGGTGGTGATGATGGCGATGATCTCCTCCAATTCCCCATCCTGGCAGGGTGCCAGAACGGAGTTTCTAGTCCCGAAATAAGGTTTCACGATGGCGGCGGAGTTCTGGATGTCTTCTGGAAAATTGGTCGAACCCCCGTGCGTTTTTAGGTCAAGGGCTTTAAGTAGTCCAGAGGGGAGCGTCGGGGGCTGGCCGAGGCGGCCTCACCATATGGCGGCGCGGCCATGGGCCCACCGCGCCGCCACGTGGTGTGCGCACCTCGTTGCCCCCCTCCGTCACATCTTCTGGCTCCGTGGGTCTTCTGTAAAAATAGGCCCATTGCAATTATTTCCGGGGATTTTCCTGAAAGTTGATTTTCTGCACAAAAATAAGACACCAGGGCAATTCTGCTGAAAACAGCGTTAGTCCGTTTTAGTTGTATCCAAAATACACAAATTAGAGGCAAAACAATAGCAAAAGTGTTCGGGAAAGTAGATACATTTTGGACGTATCAAGCAACTCAAGTCTTACATTACTAATTACTATAAAGATTTTGGTCCTCCGAAGAAAAGTTCCTCCTCTCTAAATGTGGACTTAACGGATGACATACCCCAAGTTTCTATAGAAGAAAATGGTCTACTAACATCACCTTATTCGGAGGAAGAGGTTCAGAAGGCTATTTTCCAAATGGAACGCAACAAAGCACCGGGTCCTGATGGTTTCCCGCGGAGTTTTATCAAACTTTCTGGGATACTATTAAACCGGACCTCCTAGATTTCTTCAGGGCTATGCACTCAGGACAACTAGAATTATTTCATCTAAATTTTGGTGAAGTAATTTTGTTACCGAAAGTTAATGAGGCAGAAAGGATTCAACAATATAGACATGTTTGCATCTTAAACGTAAGTTTCAAGATTTTCACGAAAGTGGCCACCATTAGACTTAATACGGTTGCGGATCATGTCGTTCAGCCATCACAAACCGCTTTCATGCAAGGAAGGAACATCCTTGATGGAGTGGCGGTTTTACATGAGACGGTACATGAGATGCATACCAAGAAACTGAATGGGGTTATTCTAAAATTAGATTTTGAAAAGGCGTATGAGAAGGTCAAATGGTCTTTTCTACAGCAGACACTCAGGATGAAAGGTTTTTCTCCTGAGTGGCGTGATCTAATAAATGATTTTGTGTATGGAGGTAGCGTGGCAATCCGGGTCAATGATGACACCGGCCACTATTTCCAAACACGAAAAGGGTTACGCCAAGGGGATCCGTTATCACAAATGTTATTCAACATTGTAGCGGATATGCTGGCGATACTCATAGAGCGAACCAAGTCTGATGGTCAGATTGAAGGTGTGATCCCACATCTGGTTGATGGGGGGTTATCTATCCTTCAATATGCCGAAGATAAAATTCTATTTATGGAACACGATCTCAAAAAAGCTCGCAATCTGAAATTAATTTTGGCGACTTTCGAGCAGTTGTCGGGATTAAAAATCAATTTCCATAAAAGTGAATTGTTCTATTTCGGTGATGCCCAAAATGATACGACTCTATATACAGAGTTGTTTGGTTGTGGGCAAGGCTAATTTTCTATCCGCTATTTGGGTATTCCGATCCACTATCGGAGACTTACAATTGCTGAATGGAAAATTGTGAAACGGAGATTACAAAAATGCCTTAGTAGGTGGAAGGATAAATTGTTGTCCCTGGGGGGAAGATTGGTACTCATAAATTCGGTACTGACAAATATGGTATTGTATATGTTATCATTCTTCCTGCTACCCAAAGGAATTCTGAATAAACTCGATTATTATCGATCCAGATTCTTTTGGCAAGGGGACATCGAGAAAAAGAAATATCCACTGGTTAAATGGAGTATAGTTTGTAATCCTAAAGATCAAGGCGGGCTTGGAGTTCACGACCTCGAGGTCAAGAATTTAGCTCTGCTAGGTAAATGTCTTTTTTCGACATGGTACTTTCTCGATTAAGAATGAAGCACATATAAGGTTCTGGGAAGATGTTTGGTTAGACAATGCTCCCTTAAGTGAACAATATCCTACTTTGTATAGTATTGTTCGTCGCAAAGGTGATACAATTGCCACAGCTATGGCTAACTCACCACCGAATGTGACGTTCAGACGGGTTTTGCTTGGACAAAGGCTACTGGCATGGAATGCACTAATTCAACGGCTGGGAGATATTCAATTATCGTCTGAACCGGACGAATTCAGATGGAATCTTCATGTAGAAGGTACTTTCTCAGTAAAATCTTTATACAATGCGATCCTCCATTCTGCTTTACCAGTTGATAATAACAAGAAAATTTGGAAGATGAAGATACCATTAAAAATTAAATTTTTTGGATGGTATCTTCGTCGAGGAGTTATTCTTAGCAAAGACAATCTTGTTAAGCGGAATTGGCACGGAAATACGCGGTGTGTTTTCTGTCATCATGATGAAACCATTAAACACCTATTTTTCCAGTGCCAATTTGCGAGATCTATATGGTCAGTCATCCAAGTAGCGTCTACCCTGTATCCCCCGACTAGTGTGGTCAATGTCTTTGGCAATTGGCTTCATGGTGTCGATTCAAGGTTCAGGTTGCTTCTTAGGGTGGGGGCGCTAGCAGTTATCTGGACGCTTTGGCTAAGTAGAAATGACAAGATTTTTAACGATAAAAATTGTTCTTTGTTGCAGGTCATCTACAGATGTACATGTATTCTCTGTCTGTGGTTACCTCTTCAGCGAGTGGAGAACCGAGACCTATTTACGGAGATCTGTACACGGTTGGAGGCTACGGCGAGGAATACTTTTTCCCTACATGGGTGGCAGCATAGTCTACGGATTGAAGCACCACCATCACCTTAGGCGTTATATGTTTTATCGCTTCGATATGTATTTCGTCTAGTTTTTTCATTTTTTGAATACATACACTTTAAACGGCTGTGCGCATCCTGGTTATGCAGAGACTGGATGTAATTGCTTTTCAAAGTAATAAAGCATCCTTTATCGAAAAAATGAATGATGATGTGATTTTTACATTTAGTGGTGGGGCTACCCAACACTCTGTCAATACAAAAGATAGAGTAAGGATTTCACAATAAGTAGGTGGTATCATACAGTAACACCCAAATTAACGCTTAACTTAATTATCGATGCACCACAAGTTAACCAGCAAGAGCTCTAAGGTCATGTGGCATCACTAGTTCATCATCGGATGGGTTAATAGATAGCACCTCTCAAAATATTAAATCAGTTATCATCAAGTCCTAACTAATGGTGTGGATATCAAACACCTCCCAAAAATATACGTGGCCTTCATCACCAGATCATGGCCATCACACAGAAATAGGAGTAACACTAGTAGTAGTTGGCTAGTTGCTGCGCAGCTAGTTCCTAAGGCCAGAACACCTAGCAGTCGTTTTCATCCCACCATAGATGCTACCTTCAGATTTGTTGTTCGCAGTGGAGTCTATTGGTTGGAACAGTAAACGTGGATAGAAGAGATTGAGGGTGTGTTTGGTTAGTCTGTGCCTTATCTGGAAGCAGCTGTGGGCTTTGGGATGTGAAAAAACACTTATGAGTTGTGTGCTATGAGAAAGCCATAAGACTACGTACAATGAGAGTTTCATAGGTAGTATCATGCATCCTATGTATGCAAAAAGCTGATGTGTCGATGCAATTAAAGATAAGAAAGATTATAGTAGTATCATAGGTAGATACCGTATCATAGCACGTAATACTAGAAAATTTAATGTTAAGTAAATCTTGTACATATATTTGCATTGAGATTCTACAAATAAATTAATATAATTTTTTTTATAATACTAATATATGATACGGAGGTGGCGTTTTGGCTCATAGGAGCAAATGCTCCCATTATATAAAATAATTAAAAATTAATTTTAAAAATGTTAAAAAAATTGACATAAATTTTTTGGTATACATCGTGACATTCTATGTTCGTACACAAGTTTTCGTGGAAAAACAGCATTTTGTGTGGTGTGTACAAAAAAGACAAAAAAATATGCTGTATGTAGTCGTGTTACAATATCAAAATTTGTCTTTTTTACAGGAGCCACAGAAAAAATTTTCTTTTTTTGAAAATTTGTGTACCAACATAAAATGTTTAGATGTACATGTAAAAATTTAGTTTAGAATTTTTTGACACTTCAAAATGTGGATTCACATAACGAGAGCAAATGCTCCTATGAGCCAAAGTGCATTTCCCGATATGATACCATGTATTATGGACATAGTAACATATAGTAGTATCATACATATGATATGCATTGTGACTAGTCTAAAGCAATTTGGCAACTAGTTGTGTGGACGGTAGCTGTGAGAATAAATATATGTAATAGCCCTAAAGAGCTAAGAGGTTACAATTACCTCATTTGATGTTAATCTAGCCATAAATAATTATATTTTCACTAATTAATATATCACAAATTTAGAATTTTGATAGAATTTCCAACCAATTGAAACATTATTTAGTTAATTATTTGATAGAATCATTTACTAGCTAAATGAGCACATAAATAATAACTTTGAGCACACAAATAATAACTTGATTAGTTAGTCCAGGGCCACTTCTACCACTTGGGAAATTTGATACATGATACAAACTAGTACTTCTCAACCAAGCTAATTGATTAGATAGAGCTCGTATGAGATGGTGTCATGTTTTGTTAGATGTACTTAGATGTTCTGTAATGAAGTAAATCCATTCGGTGTTTCGCAAGAGCAAAAAAGTTGTTAGCAATAAATCTAGCTTCGTAAGCCACAATCTGAACATGCATCTAATCAAATCTAGCTTCATGAGCCACAAAGTTAATTCAGTAATCGAGCTCGTTGATTCCCACCACTTAATCCTAGTTTATTGTATCTTTCCGGAGACATATTTTGCAGGAGCCACGTTCTAAACATCTAAATAAATCTAGCTTCATGATATGTATGCATCATTGCGATTAATGTTGTAGTAATCTAACTGTTACCAATAAGAAAAAAAATATTAACCTGATGCAAGCAGGAAATACATGATTAAAGCCACGAAATTAACTAAACTAGGTCCTGCTATGTGCAAAAGATATATATTCCAAAATGAGAAGGGCATGGTTCTGTAGCTGAAATTATGTGGCTGCAGCCTTGCAGGAGCTAGCATCAGGAAACTGCTGGCTTTTTCAACACTCATTTAGTTCAAATATCAAAACCAAGTACACCCAAGCTTAATTGCATGTGAAAATATGAAATTATACAAATTGATGCCTGCCTTTCAACTACATTTAGTTCTGCACACAACTATTCAAGAGGCAGTAGTGAACTGAATGGAATTCATCAGCCAACACTCCCAGCGTGGTACAAGAATTAATTATGATAGTCTATAGAAGGAATCAACAATACGAATATGGCTATGCAATTCTAAAAACTACACACAAGGTCACCATCTCTACTAGATTACACAAGTCCAGGAAGTACTTACAGGATGCAGGGCAGGGCCTGCCGGCGGCGAGCTGCTGGTTCAAGAACGCCAGTGTGGAGGCTTGTATCGTGCGGCGACGACGTCCATCTGCACTGGTGCGGCAGGATGTGGCTCATGGGTACCGGGGCGTAGGGCTAGGAGATGTGAGTGGGCGAAGCACCGCTGGGTGGACGTCATCGACGTGGCGCGAGGCGGGTGATAAAGGCGGAAGGGTGGCACATTGGATGGCCACGCGAGGGTTCGCGAGCGGCGCCGGAGGCAGAGGCCGCGAGGGTGCCGGTCGCCGCTGACGCGGGGGCGCAAAACAGGGAGAAGGGAGGCGGTGCTGCTCTCTCTTCCTAGGCTATCGTCACGGGGTGGGTAAATATGCAAATTGACCTTTTGGCACTCTCAAAAATTTATATTAACTCTCAAAAAATTATATTACACACTTGTCCCCGCCACATTGTCTTGATACTCCTTCCTTGAGTTTTGGAGTACCAGTACTGAAAATTTTCTCTTGATAAATTAGATGTCTCCGACAAAGGAATCAACAATTAGCAAGTATTCGGCATGTTCAAACAATATTCCGCAGGTTAAAGCTAAAGCAAGAATATTCACATGTCTACCACTAGCTAATTATTGAATAAAACACACGATAAATTTTAACATCACAATTCTGTTAGGCAAACGACTGAACACCTTGTGGACGGAGCATCTCGCGTGCATGGACAAGCCTAAGGGCTCGCGAAGGGAAGCTCTCTTGGCCAGGACGATAGCACAATTTTCGAGCCCGATCTCCTTCGGTGTTGATGTCGACTGAAGGTGGTGGTGGTGGCAATGACGAGGACATGAGATGGCGTTGGCGTCGGTTGTAGGGTTGGAGCTCATAAAACGATGAAAATTGGTGGAAACAACTGTGTTGATCTAGGTCCTCCGGCTAGCAGCAGTGGCATGGTGGCAAAAATGGTGAGGAGCAGTGAGGGCAGCAGCTTATTATAATCCCCAAGAGGAGAGGATATTTGTAGAACCTCTCAATTTGGATGTATGGGGTATCAAACCTTAGGAGCAACACGGTAAATAAATATATCTTCTTGTGCTAAATTATAGTTATCTATGCACTAGACAACTTAAAAATGAAATTGGAATTGGCAATGTTCAAGGTTTTGAGGAAACAAAGTAATGCATTTGAGTATCTCACAGTTTATATCCCAATCGTCTAATGCAAGAGGACAAGACAAAAAAAATACTCTTATATTAAGAGTGGACCTAGGTTCATGGGTGCACTTGATCTCTTTCTCTCAACTATGGTGGTGATCATGTAATAGATAATAAAATATACGCAATTAACATATTTTAATGGTAACATTTATAGTGGAAACATGTCCTAAAACATGAAGTTGAGAAGGAAAATACCAAAAAGGTGTTGTCATGCATGCCAATTCTATCACTTGGCTGCCAATAGATGTTCGCATTTATCCCTAGATGCTCGTATACCAAAGGGTGCTAGTTTTTTTTGTCATATAGCAGTATCATTTATGTCATTTGGCTACAACCTCCAACGCCGCACACATATACATACATCACACTCCTTTATGTAAAAACACACATATTACAACACATGCAAAGTTTTATTTGTTTTCCGCATACTGCACTTCTCTCATTTACCAACATTTATCTTTGTCAAACACCTCATGACATGGGAAAACAAGAAATTATTACACTTGTGACTTTCAGTAATCTTAAACAATGTAATAGATAATCACAACGTGCCTCCAGAGTATGACAAGCTATAAGGTTCCAACACAACGGTAAATGCATATCATGCATCATCTCACACCACAATAACCACCATAAGAATTTTATTTACAGAATCTTTATCATGCTGGGAAGCTCATAGTGATTAACACAATGATAATACATAGAGATATTGGATCTACTACCTCAAAACAAAATTCCAAGGTTGAGCTACTCCCCTCTCATAGTGGAGAGCGGCGTGGAGGTGTTGGTGAAGGAGAAGAGGTGGCTAGAGGCAATTTTGGCAGCGGTTTCCCCTCCAATTTTCCTCCAACGACAGACTACAACCTCTCTATTTTTTCCTTTTGATCTCCACCTTCATGTGTCACGAAATAAACACCGTGGGGTATATATAGGTAGTATTAGGTCAAAACACATCCGCTGGCTAAAGATCAAGGTGAAACAGACGTCAGAGGGGCCCCTATGACTGGCTTGTTGACGTCCTGATGCTCTACTTTGTCTTGTTGGATCCTTTTCGATAATTCTGAAGTTTCTCTTGGACCTTCCCGTTTTTGTGTCTCGTAGCTCATGTGAAGTCGATAACACCAAAAACAAGTATTTCTGATTCTGAGAATTAAGTACAAAAAAATATGAGGACATTGTGGAAATCCTCGAAATCAATATAAAACATGCTAGAAACAACATCTACCATGGGATTATCAATGATTGTCATATAATAAAAAATACCAAAGTTTGTGGATACATTTTACATGTATCAGCGTGGAGTCTGAGAGGTGGAAGACATGGGAATCAAGGTGGAGAGAGGCATGGGTGGACAAGCGGGGGAAATTTTGGTCCAATTTTGGGGCAGAAGTAGGTACAAATGGACAAGCTGTAAACACATTGTCCATTTTGAGTGCCCTGTTGGGCCGTAAATTCTATCCGAGGTGGCCATGCCAAATGGTGGGCACTTTTGAGTTACCTTAGTGCACTCTCTCACTACTAGGAAAACAGCTGTAGGCCTAGGCTTACTGCTGACGCGACAAAAAAGGTGCACACCAGTGCTATTTACCACCGGTGCACCACTTCTTTGGGGTGTCGATGGTGCCCAAATACCTCCGGCACAGCGCAAAATTGATGCGCTGGGGATAAGGTTCGACCAGGTCGGGGGTAGGCCAAAAATCCTGAGGCTACTTACCGCCGGCCACCACTATAGTTCGACACCGGTGGTAAACTGATTACCAGCGGCGCACCACCATAGTAGTGCACCGGTGGTAAGGGGCCTCAGGATATTCCTCCATACTCCCCCCCCCCCCCCCCCCACACCCCGGGAGTCGCCTTTTCGGTTTTGAATAAATAAAATGTTAGAAAATTTGAAAAGTTAAATCGTTTGAGATGGCCATGTGATATGTGTTCTAGTTTATAGAAATTAACAAATATGACCCTCACATATTATGCAAAATGGCGTCATTTTTTTGGTAAACGGCTTTTTTGGATGCATACGACCTCCGATGAAAAAGTTTATTATATGAAAATATATCTACGGAAAATGTTACATCTAATTTCAAAGGCTTACGGCCGTGTAGAAATCTAAAAAATCAAAAAGGAAAACATATTTTTGTGAGGTTGAAGATTTTGATGAAAGATTTAAAAATAATAAAAATTTACCCCTGACGCACCACCATATTTAGTGCGTCGACGGTAACCTAGGGTATATAATGCTGCCAGCCCGGTCACTTCTTTTTCCTCACTTTCTCTCCTCCTCCTCCTCCTCCTCCTCATGTTTCCACCCTCATCCTCACCTTCTCCTCCTCCTCCTCCTCCTTACCTTCTCCCTCCTTCTCCTCCTCCTCTTTCTCTCCTCCTCCTTCTCTTCCCCTTCTCCCTCCTCCTCCTCCTCCTCTTCCCCTACCTCTGGCGGCCCTCCGGCGACCTCCCTCCAGCGAGTATCTCCTCAAGCCCGGCTACCTCTCTCAAGGAGACCAGCTCCTCAAGCTAACCAGCGACCTTCCTCCGGTGGCCCTCCGGCGACCACCTCCTCCATGCTCTAGCGGCCCTCTGGCAGCACCTCTAGACCTTCAATATGGGCACCATATTCGTGCTTAGGCATTTAGCTTTTTAAAAAATATCTTTGCATGCTTATGAGATAATGTCTAATATATTGTATGTTTACAAAGCATTGTACATGACTGGGAAAGGAGGAAATGAATATTTTCAACCCTCATGGATGGCGACGTACTCTACAAAAGTTGGGCCTCACCACCCTAGACATACGTTTAACAAGCCTTTCACGTATTAACTTATACACTAGTATGAAACCCTTTATAGGCAACATTATGTTAGTGGCGCGTTTGTAAAGTAACACATCACTTGTATTTTCCTAGAATAAGGTGTGGTAAAACACTGGTGTGCCACCAATAATGCGGAACCAGTGGCGTACCAAAATAACGAAGCACCTCCATTAGGTGGGTTCCTCCATTGGACCCAGCCTGCCCCAACCCACCGGTGGCTCACCTATGATAGTAGCCCGTGACCAACGAGATCCCGCGCCACGCCGTTGTTCCCATCTCGGTCAATCCGCGTTGCACCGTCTCCATCGATCCGTCCCGCCAGCTATCTTTGTCGCTCCACCCTGCGCCTCCTCGAGGAGTGCAACACGAATCATCCTTGTACAAAGCCGCATACTAGCTCACCACGACTTCATAAATGGCTATATGGGGCATCAGCCCATGTTTTCGAGTGTCGTGCCAAGCTGCAACCCGATAAGAACCTTCCATCGTCTGATGAATACGATGAAGAGATCGTGACATCCGCCAGCAGAGTCGTCGATATGGAAAGTCAGGCTCAGCAAAGCGCAGGCCCCATGCCTAGACTCCCCATCCTAGCAATGAGGACCTATGAAAGCTTTTAAGATTTTTCAAGAATCTGGTCGAGGAAATGAAGGTCACACCTGATACTAAATATAAAGACCTAACCGGAGGTTAATGACCAGCTACATCAGCAAAGGGAAATTGATTTGGGGCTGAAAGTGATCCTCTAGGATGACTAGAGGAAAAAACATCAAGTTCATCAGCCGGCCAACCTATTCTCATGGTTTAAACAACATCAACATATGTTTCCCTGGATTGTTAATTCACACAAGAATGTATATGAGGTGAAATAAAAGTAGAGGTAGTAACTCATACAACAAGGACAAGCCGAACTTTACATAACAACGAACCCAAAGAATTGGTGCTCCTTCCACGACAATGCCTCACATGGCTCTATCAAGTATTCAAGTGTCACTACAAGAGCTTAAGGCATATCCTGGTTTTTATATATATAAGGTGACACAACCTGAAACATCCTTCAATAGTTTTTTCCCAGCGGGTTGGCATTTCATGATTACTAGCAAAGTAGGCAAATAGATATGTGACCTGGTAGATTCCATATCGGTACATAAGTTCTCCCTCGTAGTTGGCAAGCAATATGGGCGGTGGGTAATGCAACAATATGGGAACATATGCATTAACCATTCCGCCATGCATTGTACATGATGTTTAAAGTGGGTTCCACGCTAGAGAATGGTCAGAACACCGCACTAACTGGCCTCACATGTCTACTCAAATGTTGTGTCTCACCATAGGTGATTTGTTTGCCTTGTGATTATTCATATACCTCCCACCATAACTCACACGACCGTACTAACTACTCACTCTCTACACCGACCATGACCTTGCACACTAGAAGATTGAATCTTTGGCAAAAAACATTGGTGATAGGATGATAACGTAGGTCGATAATGAAAGTGAGCACTATGGCGGCATAATACATTATTTCTCATGTGGTTTTTTCCTCAATTTAATTAGGCCATAGTTGGTTTTTTCACAAAAATATGGAGTCTTCTTCTCTGAATGGCTAAGTCCCGAAGTGAATCCACGACGAGTACTATAAAGGGCAGAACCTAATTGTAAAAAAGCCGTAGGTTTGGAAATAGCGGTACTTGGCAGGAAAAAAGGCGTAGCTTTTGTAACACACCGTCGCAACAAGTACTGATAACTATTGGAGTAGCACATCATTTGTGTTCAAAATAAGGTTGTGGAATATTTGTACTTGTTCAATCAAGGGTCTACACATACTTGTTATAGAAAAGAAAGTGTTACAAGATTTGAGCATGCAAAAAAGTGTTGAGATATTGTAACACATATATGGTGCTATGGCAAAAAAAAGTGTTACAAGATTGCAACACATGTTTTTTGGAAGTGCAAAAAGTGCTATAAAACTGTAACACATAAATTGTGGTATGAAAAATGGTTGAAATATTGTAACACATATATGATGGTACGAAAAAAGTGTTACGAGACTTTTACACATATTTTGGAAGTGTAAAAAGAGTGATATAAAACTGTAAAATATAAATTGTGGTATGGAAAGTGTGTTACAAAAAGCAGCCCATGCTTTGAAGGTGCGGCAATTGTTACAAGTTTATAATGGGTAAAACAGTGGAGAAGAAACATGATATTAATAGACGTTATGAATTACCAAATACTTGTACGTAACACATTGGTAAAGGTCTAGGACTCTAGGAGTGCAACATGATGTCGAAACTTTGAATCCTACATTATCCTTTTTATATTCTTTTGCCTGAACTCTCAGTGCAAGGATGTGTTACGAGGGCATATATATGTGGTAACACATATTGTATGGGTTGCTATGTAACACATTATGTTATATACAGGGTTGCCCTTTTTATTGTTAATGATCATTGTCCTTTTAACACAGGCTACTGCAAGACATACAATTCTTTTTTTTGTTAATACCTATGTTTGTAGCACCTTTATTCAAAGTGGTAGCACATCGTACGTTTGGTGATCTAAAAAATCGGAAACAAATTAAACACATTGACATGTGATGTTCTCATCTTCCAAAATTTCAATGAACGATTGATGAAAATAAAAAAACAAATAATCTAAGTAGTACCAGTTGAATCAATATATTTGGTTTTGTCCAGTGACGTACGCGTCAAGCATTTAAGACATGGAGATATTACTTGCCAGACATTATTTGGGTCGTTGTTGTTTGGTCAGGCATGGAACTATAAATCCTGAGCCCAGCAGTCCCCTTAGACACAGGTGCGCTGCCTTTGACATCCAGGAGTCACACACAAGTAATACGTACGTCGTTTCAGTGTTCAACTCCGTCGGTCATGCCAATGGCCAACGACAACGGTGCGGTGCGTAACAGCCACCGGAGCAAGCAGCAGCACGCCGAAGGCCCGGCGGCCATGCTCGCCATCGGTACGGCGAACCCGACTGGCGTCGTAGTGCCTCAGGACATTTTCGCCGAGAACATCTTCCGCGTCACCAAGAGCGACCACCTTATTGAGCTGAAAGAGAAGATGAAGAGAATTTGTAAGCATATACCGTACCCCTCCCCATTCCTGTTGACGTTATCAATTAATTAACTATTTCTTTTGCACCAAAACAATCTGCACGTTTTCCTAATTTTGTACATACAGTACACAATAAGAACACGCGTAATACAATATTGTGCCTATTGTGCCGGAGTAACGCTACACATACGGGGAAGTTTTACAAAAGAATCTTACGGACTCGAACGTGGCACATCACGTTGGGCTGAAATACAAACTGCTCCCGATTATTAAGCAAGTTCAGCCAACCAAATGAATCCACGTTTGTCCCTAACCTTTCCCTAGGAGGTCTAGATTTATTGATTGTGCCGTCCCGCGCCTTGCAGTGAGATTTTCTAGCAAACATATAAGTAACTAGTACAATTATATATATTGTGCCATCGCTTTGCATGCAGTGAGTTTTTCTACCAAATATATACTACTTCCTCCATTTCAGAAAGGTTGTTTGAGATTTATCAAAATTTAGATATATCTAGTCTAGATATATTTTAAGATGAACCTTGACGGAGGGAGCATTTCCGTTCCAATGAATAAGATGCACACACATTTTAAGATGAATTTTAACCCAAAATAGCAATAGAATCAACTATGTTTTATGTATTTAGTATTGTTGGATTCATATTAAAAAGGAATATCTAATGATGGTAATTTTACACCAATATTTTTAAATATTTGAAGTAATTTTAAGTCAAACAAAAAAACACGGAAAACGAGCACATCTTATTCGTTGGTATGGATGGAGAAACAAGTAGTACTGCTTCCGTTAGGGATTATAAGTTCAACGTCTAGGTTGTTAATTTAACTAACATAACATGAGTTATAGTCCCAGTTCATAGAGCTTTCACGTATTTCTAGGTTATCAATTTGGCCAACATAATATTATTTGTATAATATAAAAATTATAGCATTAGAAAGTAGAACATCTAGGCTTTCAAATGATATATATTTTGAAATACATATGTTGCATTATCATCGTCAAATTTACAACCCCGGGATACGCGTAAGACCTATGAACTGAGTACTACAAAAATTATGTCATTAAAAAGTAAAATATTTAAACTTTTTAATGATATATATTTTATAATATAGATCTTTTATTATGTTAGTTACATTTAAGACCTAGTAATAAGGTAGTACAATAATATATGAGAGTTTCTGTTCCTTCCAGGCCAAAAAACTGGCATCGACAAACGGCACTTCCACCTGACAGAGGAATCACTTGCTGCCCACCCGGAGTTCCTCGACCGACAGGTGCCATCCCTCGACAGCCGCATAGACATGGCCGACACGGCCGTTCCGGAGCTCGCGCAGTGCGCCGCGATCAAGGCCATCGCCGAGTGGGGCCGCCCGGCCACCGACATCACCCACCTCGTCTTCAGCACCTACTCCGCATGGCAGGCCCCGAGCTTCGACCACCAGCTCGCCACGCTCCTCGGCCTCCGCCCCACCGTCTGCCGCACCATACTCAGCCTCCACGGCTGCTACGGCGGCGGCAGGGCGCTGCACCTCGCCAAGCAGCTTGCCGAGAACAACCATGGCGCGCGCGTCCTCGTCGCCTGCTCCGAGATCACCCTCGTCTGCTTCGGCGGCCCCGACGGGGGCAACCTCATCGGCAGCGCCCTCTTCGGCGACGGCGCCGGCGCCATCATCGTCGGCGCCGGACCCTTCGCCGAAGGCGAGCGCCCGATCTTCGAGATGGTCTCCGCCACGCAGACCACCATACCACGGACCGAGCATGTCCTCGGGATGCAGGTGTCTGGCGGCGGCGTCGACTTCCACCTCGGCATCCAGGTGCCCATGCTCATAGGCCAGAACATCGAGAAATGTCTCGTCGACGCCTTCAGCGGATTCGACGACGCTCCCTGCTCCTGGAACGACCTCTTCTGGGCGGTGCACCCAGGCGGCCGTCAGATCCTGGACAACATAGACAACGAGCTCAAGCTCGACGCCGGGAAGCTGGCCGCCAGCCGGCATGTGCTTCGCGAGTACGGCAACATGAGCGGCGCCACCATCATCTTCGTGCTCGATGAGCTGCGCCGCCGTCGGAAGGAGGACAGTGATAATCTGCTGCTGCCGGAGTGGGGCGCGATGCTGGCCTTCGGACCAGGGATCACGATCGAGGCCATGGTGCTGCGCTGCCCACGCGCATCCCCTCTCAGCAATAACTAATCACATCCGTCACCTTAATTTACTACTTACTCCATACTACTATACGCTACGTATTTTCCTGGGTAATTCATAAAATCCAGAGTATGTGTAATTGAGTGTTTTCTCGAAATATTGTGTAAGCACGTGTGTGCTGTAAACTTTAGCGTTCTTTACGGTGCTTTTAGCAGGCAAACGTCTGCGTTAATTTATTACTATGATCAATAAAGTGTTATACTTCCTAAGATAACCTAATGTATTTTCTAGTGTCAAAACAATTCTACTGTAATATAGCACCATGTTGTCGATCCATTATTTATGATTATTCGGATATTTAGTTTCATACTAAATCTTTTTGGTTGTCTGAAAAAATATACTACGAACAGAGACTCATGCTAGACTGTACTATATAGAAAGTTATCATCCTTCTTCAGAACCTAAAACGAGTAAAACTTCTAAACTTTGATTCATATTTGGAATTTACGCATAATAACAGTATAAATTCAAAGTGATAGAGCACAAGTTCATCATATATATATGCAGGAAACCATGGACAACACCAACCAGTAGCTAGGTGACCAAATCCCAGCTACAAAGAAAACTTAATTATCAGATCAAAACCATGGCTCATAGGCCAGGCCACCAATCAAAATCATCACACTACATTGGCTCACAGGGGACGACTAAGGCATGGTGTAGTGGTGTGGAGAGGTTGATGACTTCTGCTTGCAATTTTGATGAAGTTGTTTGCCATCATTTTTTTTCAATAATGTACCCTTTTGCGCTGCTACCACTACTACCATCCATGTCGTCCTCCTAGTATCGTGTCATCGTCGTGCTCGTGCTCTCCTTGAAATAGGCTTTACCCCTGCTCGTGCTCCTGCTCTCGCTCGTGCTCCTGCTCTCAAACATGTATTTCTTAATTTAACTTCAGGCTCGCTGTATGTCTTGGCAAAGGAGCAAACTCTATATCTGATGCTTTTCCACGAATTGGAAATTTGATGTCTTCACACGGATAGTTTGTCGAGTTCACGAAAATGTGATTGGTCTTATTAATTCACATAGAGCTGGCATAACTTCGAACAGACCGAACGAAATAAGTAGACACCGTTACATTGAACATTCATGATCAAAAGATCAATGTAAGTACTCGTCCATACAATTTTAAATCTTTCACTATAAATATTCCTTCCAATATCTCAATCAAATTTGTATAATGTGATTTGTCTCAAAAATCATTACAGCCATTTATTTTATCTTAATCTTCTACCTCATTGTTGGCCGACCTCTTGCTGCCTTACCTTCTGCAATTTAACAAAAAAAATCTATGTAGTAAGCGATGCTATAGATGACAGAGTTAGGACCCGAAACCAAGCATTAATTAAGCTGAGTAAGAGCAATTCCAATAGTGTAGCCAGCTGTTGGCTATAAGCCAAGTGACATGTCATTTATAGCCAACTTAGAGCCAACGTATACAATAGTGAGCTATAAAAATGTAGTACTTTATCAATGTATGACCCACCTTTCACTCTCACAAAATGCCTAGGAGCACGTGCTAGAGCTGGCTCTTGCATAAGAGCTCACTCTCCTTCTCTCTCCTACTCTCTCTCCTCCAACTAAGCAATAATATACTATTTTAACTCTTATAGCCAGCTGACTAGAACTTATTGTACTTGCTCTAATGCAAGTGCTAATTGTTGCTTAAAAGTAGTGCACTCCAGAGTACACGTGTTTTGCACTTTGCAAAATCAGAACCGGCCGGATGCATGCGCAACCAGTGCGGTCACACTGGTCCCAGAGATCTGGGATCCCGGCCCAGTCATATACACTAAGAAATAAGGAAATTTGAGGAACTAAGGAAGCGAAGATGTCTTTTAGCATAACATTATTAGTACAACTAAATGCACCGTGCAGTCCACAATATCAAGCAATGCTACGATCGTAAGAAAGCAAAGAATCCATAAACAAGGCCCTTTGTAGGCCTGGTAGCACTAAGTAAGAAAATACACGACCTATAATCCCTATTTGACCCACATTAGGCCCGTTAGCAACGCAACATTTACTCTCCAAAGCGTGTGGGCCTGGCCCTTAGCGACGAATGGTGACCATAGGTGAAAAAGAGGTGCAGCAGGTGTCCATGGCGACCATCGGGGAGATGAGGAGGATGTGCATACGACCTTGCCTAAGGTGGGGACGATGAGGCTGGCTACGGTGTCACCGGCTGATGCGAGGAATACAACTTCTGGTGGCAGGTGCGGGGAGCCCCGGGTCACTGGCGACGAGATTTAGGGTTTGGGGGTTCTCTAGACTGGGAAAGGGCTGATCTGGACACCGATCTTAGGCAGCGGCAGAGCGGCGGTTGGTTTTGTGGATCGAGGATGGCGGGCGGCAAGGCTGGGTGGCCTGGCCAGCAGTGGAGGCGTGGGGTCGAGAAGTGCTGGTGACTTGGGGCGAAGGGGATCCGAGGAGCTAGATGGGGAAGAGGAGTGTTGGGTCGGGCTAGAGATGGAGATGGAAGTAAACAAAAGGCTGGGTCGAGGCCGAGATGGAAGACGGCGGAGGTAGCGTTCAAATTAGACGGATGTAGCGGTGTCATTTTGTTCAATTTTCACCTGGTCGGATAATTTCTTAAATGTACGTCTTATATTTTTACATGGAGGGGGTATATAGATATCACGTCCATAAATCCACACACTCGGCATCTGTGTGAGTGAAGGCAAATACTCCTCCCTAATCATGTTAATACACGTCACACCAGCATGTACATGAATGTCGTTACTGATAGAGGTGTCATCTATAATACTCTGCATAGCGAGAAACACACACCCACTCGTTTTTGGTACAACTTTGACCCATCGTATTTAGCCCACGAAAATGTGACTTATATACATTAAACGTACATTTAGATTCATATTCGGAATCTAGTGCATAATTTTTATAGCACATAACTGAATTGGCGGCTATTTAAATTTCCAATTGCCTAATAAGTTAGGACAACAACTCTGCCATCTGGATGGTATGTGCATTATGCATGCAAGTCATAGTGTACTTGAAATGCCATGTTATATGAAAGGGATAATCTTAACCACTAAGTTTACCAAAGTGCATGCGTCTCGTCTCCACCATTTGGATCTGTGCTTTCATTATGCAGACCGTACATGAAACGTTGCATTGGAGTCTTTAACTCTTTATGCGGTCCAAAAGCTTGTGACTAGATCGATCAAATGGAGGTTGTACCACCACCTTGCAGGAATGCAGGATATACAACCAAATCGGAGAATGCTTTAATCTTTAGTAATAGTGCTGCCGTGTCACTTTTCCGGCCGGCGTCAATCAAATTAAAGATGATAGTACCTATGTAGCACAGTATGATATACACATGACATGAACATCAAACAGTGAAACAAGCAGCTGGAAAATTGGACAGGGGTTTAAAAAACAGGTATGGAGGTAGCATTGCAGGAGAACATGATTAGCTGGAAAATTGAATCAAAAAAATTTAAATCCTATAACATCTCTTTTTTTAGATAGAAGGCTCGAAGAGCCTGACTTTAAATTAATAAAGTCTTCAACGGTTCAGGTTTACAAATTAAGTGCTAAAAAACATCTTACAGGTGATGCATACAACAAGCACTCAAAAAAAACGATGAAGTGCAACTTGAGCATCAAGGCCCTTGTTCCGCTCTGCGATCTAACCGAAGAAGAAGCAAAGTCAGTGAAGGAAACACACCACTGAGGAGTCACACCATTGTCACCACCCAGTGGCAGAGGCATAAAAAAATTTAAGGTGTGGCGGAAACCAAACAATTAATCATTGAGAGCAATGTAGCAGACCTTGTAGTATTGAAGATTATTTCAGTCAACAACGAGATAAGTTTCAGAATTTGAAGCGAAAATTTAGTTCTCAAATACCTTGCATTAGTATTGGGTGTTCTTCTTCGACGCCATATCGGCTAGTCGGCGGAGCGGCCTTGCCGTTCCCAAATCGAGGACTCGTCTCGTCGGCCGGCGGCCACGGTATTGTTTCCTGCTGGCTGCTGCGCGCTTGCGCCCTGCCGCCATGCCGGCTCTCCTCGACACGATCGTGAGTGTCGATCGGTTTCTGAGTTGGCGGCAGGATGGTGTTTCGTGTGACGATCGGTTTCTGATTCTGGATGCCAATGAGCACAGGCAGTCACGCACAGCCCAACTGCTCACCAGGCCCAATACGGCCAATCACGAGAAAATTGCACAAACCACTTATTTTTGCTGTCTCTGTTGCACAAACTACTCACTATTCACGTCTTTTGCAGAAAACACCAACTTTACGTGTAGTTGGTTGCACAGAGGTCCAAATCTAAGATTAGGCTAGTTAACAGCAAATCTGACGGCTGGGTCCATAACTAGTGATGATGTGGCACCGAGTATCATAAACTAGCTTTTTTCAAAAAAAATAGAAGTTTGAAATTTTTCAAATAAACGAAACAATATAAATCGAGCACTGGAGGCGGTGATAGGAAGACGGCAAGCTTGATGGCTTTAAATTATGTCAAACTTTTCGAGATTACGTATGTCATATTGTTTCAAATACTATAATTTTTTTAGAACTTTTTGAAAAGTTTGAACCCAAGTTTTGGCCATATCTCACAAAAAGTGATAAATATTTTAAAGTATTTCAAACTTTCCTAGATTTTTTTAGTTTATACTGTTCCATTTATTGGAATTTTTATAATTTTGAAGGTTTAAAAAAAGAATAGTTGATGACACGTGTATGCCACATCATCACTCATTGTGGGCCCTGGCTATCAGATTTGCGGTTAACAAGTCTAATCCTTGATTTGGACCTCTGTGCAACCAACTACATGTAAAGTTGGTGTTTTCTGCAAAAGACGTGAAAAGTGAGTAATTTGTGCAACATAGACAGCAATAGTGAGTGGTTTGTGCAATTTCCTCGCCAATCACTTACCGATTCAATTCCCTGGTCTCAAACAGCAGCTCCCGTCGATGTTAAGCAGTCAACACAAGACAAACCTGAATGATATCTCATATCTGCACATATATACCTAGTATTAGTGCAAAAATTTAGGTATGGCGGCCGCCAAACCTTGCCATATAGCTAGCTCCGCCCCTGTCACCACCAAGAGAAGACGCATTACCAGATGTTTCCACCTCCGGACAGATCACTCTGCCCTTCTCTCCGTGGACCGAGGGGTGCCGCACCTGTTAAGAGGCGAATCAGCTCACTATGAGCACGCACGAGCGTTGATATTTAATGAGGAAGACTCCGAGCGCTACTGCATCACCACGCAACAAGCCACAAACACCACAACACCGTCCACAACGCAAAGACCCAAGCTTTCGGAAGAGGACACCGACAAAGATGCGGTGAAAAATATGTGCCAGGGTGAGGCCTGACCAAGAAACATGGCACGGTCTTCGTGAGGCTACTACTACCGGAGAGTGGGGCACTTCCCCTCTCGCCTAGGCTCGAGGACGTTGATCCGCCGGCAAGCAGACAACTCCGAGGGAGCAGAGCACCTAGCCAGCCACAACCTAGCCCAAAGAACAACCGGTACCAGCTACCAACTAACCACCGCTGAACTCGTCCACTGACACTGCAATCTCAAGTCAGCGACTCCAAGAGGAGACGATGCCGGAGCACCGCCGCCATCCAAGCTAGAGATTTTAGGGTTTCACCCGAGAAACGCAAGTTAGGGAGGGGAGAGTATACCTCAAAGTCACCTTGAAGAAGGAGAACAGCGTTTGCAGCGTCGTTAAACGCCATGGTCGCCGTTGTCGACCAAGGGTTTCCCCCGGTCTAGGGCCCCAACTCCGGCCACACCAACCCACCGGAACGAATCCAGGGCTGGGGGTTGAGAGTAGAAGATCCACTTTGGCGATCTCCGCACCGCGCTCATGTCTGTCGCCGCCTCGTCACCCACGCAACTGAGGAGCCTCTCGTGCAGCACCGACGACTGTTACCTTCTGCTAGGTTGGCGCCTGTTAGATGTATATATTTGTATATTGTAGTTTCCCCAGATGTTAGGGGCTTCCTGCATATTGGCACCTGTACATGTACTATATATTGTGGCCTTTGGCCCCCTGGTAATACAACAAGCATATTACCTTAACATGGTATCAGAGCAAAAATTGGTCCTCTAGTTTACCGGCCGACGTTGCTTGTCCGTCGTTGCCGCTGCCCGACCGTCGCTCTCCGTCTGTTCCCGGCCATCTTCTCTTCGTCCGGCCGCTCCGTCGCCTGTCCGTTGTCCTCGATCGGCCCCTGGTCCCGTCGATTCGCCACGCGCAGATCGGGCCTGCTCCCGATCGATTCCCCTGCTCCCCTGCTTCGATCTCTCATCCCGCCCGCTCGCCCGTGCCTTGTCTGCCCGTGTTGGTCCGCCTCTCCTCATCGCGCTCCAGCCGAGCCGCCGTGGTGCGCCTCCCCGGGTTCCTCCACCCCTTCTGCCTCTCTCCCGATGTCGCACACTCCCGAGCCTCCTTTCCCCTCGTCGTCAGCGCGCGCCCGTGGCCGCCTCCTTCCACTGCCGGCCACCGACACCGAGCACGCCGCTCCTCCTACATCCATCGACCGCCGCCTCTTCCCCCAACCGCAGCGCCTCGCCTCCTCAAGCTTTGGCCGCTGCGCCACCCTCTGGTCGCGGGTCCGCCTCTCCTCCTGCTGTGGCCCACCCGATCTCCACGCGCCCTCTGCTCCCGATCGATTCGGCGCCAGGATCCGTCGCCCGCCCGCTCGGCCTTTCTCGTCTAGTTGGTTGACTTCGATCTAGAAAAAAAATAAAAAAAAATACTGTCGTCGGCTGTTGTTACCCGATGTCTTCTTCCGCTGATCCCGCCTTCTCTTTGGGCCCACCTTCGGTACTTGGTATTTGTCCGCTGCCTCCGTGTATGATGGCTAGCCATTCTTCGTTGCCGTTTGCGGCCTCTTCACGCGGCTCTGCCCGCGCTTCACCGACTCCGTCTATGTCGGCTCGCCGCTCTATATCGCCTTTCGTGGCCTCTTCCCTCGGCCCTGGCCGTGCTTCGCCGATTTTGTCTCCCTCGGCCTGCCGCTCTACATCGACTTTTGCGGCCTCTTCATGCGGCTCTGCCCGCGCTTCGCCGACTTCGTCTATGTCGGCCTGCCGCTCTACATCGACTTTTGCGGCCTCTTCACGTGGTTATGGCCGCGCTTTGCCGACTCTGTCTTCATCGGCGTGTTGCTCTCCGTCGCCTCCTTTGTGGCCTTTGTGCGTGTGGGTGATAGCTCCTCGTCGGCACCTGATTGTACGTCGACCTCTCCAGTCGCGCCCCTCTCTGCGCATGAGATAGCGCAACTTCACTGCTGCTTGATGCTTGGGATTCCAGTTTACGTCAACAGCCTCGCGGTCCGAGTCTCCGCCCTCGTCCTCATTGCACCTACTGTGGCAAGGTTGGCCACACTTTCTCCACCTGCTGGACGCGGGATCCCAGTTTACGTCAGCAGTTCTAGGATCGTCAGCAGGCTGGCTCTTCAGGATCTTCTGCAGTTGCACTCTCTGATCAGGACATTCTCAGGGGTCTTCATGGTCTGCTTGCTACTACAGACTCTTCATCGTCGGGCGCTGCTGGTTCTGTGACTGGATCTTCTGGCACTACGCGACCACCACTTTCTACACAGTCAGGTACGTCCCCGTGGTATATGGATTCTGGAGCTTCCTTTCATATGACCTCTGAGTCTTCTATTCTGTCTGCTCTTCGGTCTCTTATTTCTCCTATCCGTGTTGTCACGGCTGATGGTACCTCTATTCCTGTTTCTAGTAGAGGCACCCTTTCTACTCCCTCTTTCTCTGTGCCTGATGTTTCTCATGTTTCTCGCCTTCAGATGAACCTTTTCTCTGCTAGCCAGCTCACCGATTCTGGTTGTTGTTTCATTCTTGACGCTGAGTCTTGTGCGGTTCACGATCGTCGCACACAGGCCCTGGTTGGAGCTGGCCCTCGTAGCCGTAAGTCTCCGGGGCTTTGGGAGTTAGACTGGCTTCGTGTTCCTTCCGCTGCCACTCCATCTGCCAGTTCTCCTCCGGTTGTTGCCTCTGTCACCGGCTCTTTTCAGCAGTGGCATCATCGTCTTGGTCACCTTTGTGACTCTCGCCTGTCGTCATTGGTTCATCGTGGCCTTCTGGGGTCTGTCTCTGGAGATGGGTCGTTACACTGTCAGGGTTGTAGGTTAGGCAAACAGATTCAGCTTCCCTATCCTACTAGTGTGTCTGTCTCTTAGCGACCGTTCGATTTAGTCCATTCAGATGTTTGGGGTCCAGCTCCCTTCGCTTCGAAAGGGGGCCATCGATAATATATCTTATTCATTAATGATTTTTCACGGTACACCTGGGTGTTTTTCATGCGCTCTCGCAGTGAGGTACTCTCTATTTATCAGCTTTTTGCGGCCATGGTCTGCACTCAGTATTCCTCACCCATTCGCGTGTTCCGTGCTGATTCTGCTGGTGAGTATATCTCCCAGCACCTTCGTGGTGTCCTCGCTGAGGAGGGCACCCTCGCTCAGTTTTCTTGTCCCGGCGCGCATGCTCAAAATGGCGTCGCTGAGCGTAAGCATCGTCATCTTCTTGAGACCACCCATGCTATGATGATTGCTTCTTCTCTTCCGCCACATTTCTGGGCTGAGGTTGTCGCTACGTCGGCCCACCTCATTAACATTCAGCCTTCCGCTGCTCTACAGGGGGGCATTCCTCTCGAGCGTCTCTCTGGTGTTTCTCCAGACTACTCGACTCTCCGTTCATTTGGTTGAGTTTGCTATGTTCTTCTCCCTCCTCGCGAACGCACCAAACTGACTGCTCAGTCTGTTGAGTGTGTTTTTCTCGGATACAGTGATGAGCATAAGGGCTATCGCTGTTGGGACCCTGTTGGTCGTCGGATGCGCATCTCTCGTGACGTCACGTTTGATGAGACGCGTCCCTTCTATCCTCACCCCACCTCGGGTACTTACCCGATGGATGATATCTCTTTTCTTCTTTTTCCGGATGCACCCCTTGCTGTCCCTCCTCCTCTCCCTCCTTCTTCTGATGCGCCCCCTTCGGCGCCATCCTCTCGTTCGTCTAGTCCACCTAGTACTCCTCGTTCTCCGGCTTCGGATCCTTCCGATGCTGTCCCTTCTTCTTTTTCTTCTGATGATTTGTCTTCTCCCGATGAGTTTCCTCCTTCACGGCCTGTTCGTCAGCGTCGTGCTCCAAATAGTTATTCTCCTAGTCAGTATGGTCGCTCTGTTGTTTCCGAGCCGACTTCTTATCGGGATGCCGAGCGTCATCCTGAATGGCAGCTTGCCATGGCTGAGGAGATTGCTGCGCTTGAGCGCACTGGCACTTGGGATCTTTTTTCTCCCCCTTCTGGTGTTCGTCCTATCACGTGTAAGTGGGTCTATAAAATTAAGACTCGCTCTGATGGATCTCTTGAGCGCTATAAAGCGCGTCTTGTGGCTCGTGGTTTTCAGCAGGAGCACGGCCGTGACTATGATGAGACTTTTGCCCCTGTGGCTCATATGACTACTGTGCGTACCCTTCTTGCTGTTGCTTTTGTTCGCCGCTGGTCTGTCTCCCAGCTTGATGTTCAGAATGCTTTTCTTAATGGCGAGTTGAGTGAGGAGGTTTACATGCAGCCTCCTCCTGGGTATTCTGTTCCCGATGGGATGGTTTGTCGTCTTCGACGTTCTCTCTATGGTCTCAAACAGGCCCCTCGTGCCTGGTTTGAGCGCTTCGCCTCTGTGGTGACTGCTGCTGGTTTCTCTCATAGTCTTCATGATCCAGCACTCTTCGTTCACACTTCTCCTCGTGGACGTACTCTTCTTCTTCTCTATGTTGATGATATGATCATTACTGTTGATGATCCTGAGTATATTGCCTTTGTTAAGGCTCGTCTTCACGATCAGTTTCTAATGACCGATCTTGGTTCTCTTCGCTATTTTCTTGGCATTGAGGTTTCCTCTACTTCTGATGGCTTTTCTATCTCTCAGGAAAAGTACATTTAGGATCTTCTTGCTCGTGCTGCTCTTGGGGATGAGCGCATGGTTGATACTCCTATGGAGCTTAATGTTCAGCTTCGTCCTACGGATGGTGATCCTCTTCCTGATCCCACCCGTTATCGCCATCTTGTTGGGATTCTTGTTTATCTTGCTGTCACTCGTCCTGATATTTCTTATCCTATTCATATTCTGAGTCAGTTTGTCTCAGCTCCTACCACTGTTCACTATAGTCATCTTCTTCGTGTTCTTCGTTACCTTCGTGGCACGATCACTCGTCACCTTTTCTTTCCCCATTCCAGCTCTCTCCAGCTCCAGTGCTACTCGGATGCTACGTGGGCGAGTGATCCTACGGATCGTCGTTCACTTTCTGCTTACTGTGTGTTTCTTGGTGGTTCGCTTGTTGCTTGGAAGACGAAGAAACAGGTAGCAGTTTCCCGTTCGAGTGTTGAGGCTGAGTTGCGGGCTATGGCTTTGTTGATTGCTGAGGTGACCTGGTTACGGTGGTTACTTGCAGATTTTGGGGTCTCTGTTATGACACCCACTCCGCTTTTGTCTGACAGTACAGGTGCTATCAGTATTGCACGTGATCCGGTCAAGCATGAGCTGACCAAGCATATTGGTGTTGATGCCTTTTACACACGTGCTCAGGTGCAGGATGATGTTGTTGCGGTTCATTATGTGCCTTCAGATTTGCAGTTGGCGGATTTCTTTACGAAGGCACAGACTCGAGCGCAGCATGATTTCTTACTCTCCAAACTCAGTGTTGTGGATCCACCATGAGTTTGAGGGGGGGGGGTGTTAGATGTATATATTTGTATATTGTAGTTTCCCCAGATGTTAGGGGGCTTCCTGCATATTGGCACCTGTACATGTACTATATATTGTGGCCTTTGGCCCCCTGATAATACAACAAGCATATTACCTTAACAGCGCCATCCTCCCCGCATGAGGCCTCCGCCTCAGATACAAAGCTCTCCATCCTCGAGAATGGAGCAACAATAACCTAGTGGCCACCTTCCCTTGCGGCCACGCGGGCTGCCTCCGGCAGTGAGGAGGCAGAGGGAGGGGAAGGGAGGAGTGGAGGATACTAGGGCTGGGCTCTTGGGTCGGCCCCTAGGGAGTCGAAGCGAAAGGCGGCTTCTTAAAACATTTTATTTTCCAGCAAAAGATAAAGTATGTAAGAGCAATCACGTGCTTTGAAGGAGAACAATTATAGGAGAGAACAATGCAAATTACGATCCCTAGCTAGGCTGCGCTTATTGCACACCATGTGTGGGAGAGATCAGTCCCTGGTATAGACGATGGATCCTCAATGCATGCCGGCTCGCTTAATTAACACACAACGCCAAGAAACCGGGAGTGGCCATGCCTGTCTGCGTCGGTTCCATCTACACCAGAACCGCGAATGCAGCGATAGGCCCGGCCGTGCGGAGGACTTGGTAGTAGAGCTGCTTACACTACGAAAACCAGTTAAGGTGCAGGTGCCGACAGCCAGAAACCCGTTGGCACATGCCAATTTGACCGTTGGTATAGGCTGGCTGGCGAAACAGATCCATTTGTCGTTGGCACAATCTGGTCGTTGGCACAGCAACTTGTGCCGACAGCATAGAACTAACGGCTGTTTAGAAATCCTGGCTTGATTTTTTAAAAAAACAAATCATATTTTTTCAAATTTTTGTATTCTGTCTCTTGGATAATTTTTAACTCTAACTACACCTAATCGTAAGTTAAATTACACTAATAATCTAATTTCCCAATTGGTCACCCATGCTCACATTACTCCAGCCTAGCACGCTAACTTCTCCATTCCTTTTGGTTGAACTTCCAAGAAAGAAATGATACCTTGTTGATAATACTATCATATCAATCATATTAACCCTTACACCGTGATATCACAAATCTTTATAATTTTAAATTTCAAACAATTATTTAAATTAACATTAAAGTAATAATAATCTTTATGCAGGTGAAATTATTAATTTAATTTTAAAAAAATAAAATCTTGAATTTCTGGCAAAAACTAAATCTTCCTCCTTTCATATTTTTATTTGGAATTTTGAGAATCTATAAAATGGAAACCGGGTGAATTTGGATGCAACTTTTTTCCACGGTCATTTTGATATATTATATATTTTTTCCGACGCCGTATGCGAAAGTTAATACCATTTTACCGTGACGCAAGTTTGTGAAAAAGGTCAAAATTTATTTTTGTTAAATTCTTTTGCAACTAGATGAGATAACACACGGACATCTCGAAGGATTTTATTTTTTGAATTTTTTAATCATTTTCTTCCATTCAGTTAAAACTTTGGGTGGAGCTATATAGGAAGGTGATACCACAGGGAAAACATCAAAGGTGGTCGCAAGGTGACGCAGTAGGTCTGACATCACACAAACTATCACCTGATACGGGGCGACCTTCGGTCTTCACCGCATCATGTGCTTCATCGCCAAGATGGCACGCTAAGGTGAATCTTCTCCTTTACGCGTGCCTCGAATCGCCTATTTGGGACGATATACTACTTCATACTCCGACATATCTTGATGATAGGAACTCGACGACAAGTACGGAGAGAAGAGAGGATGCCATGGAGACCCGAGGACGCAAGGCCGATGTCACGGAGGCATGGAAGAGAAGGAGAAAGAGGAGCTGGATGCTCCAGGCCTGAACTTCCGCCCGACACAGCCGGAACTTCCGCCCAGACACTGTCAAGACCGAAGATGCTCGCACTGAAGAGCTGCGGCCGGAACTTCCGCCCCTGATGGCCGGAACTTCCGCCCAGGACCGGAACTTCCGCCCAGGACGGCCGAAACTTCCGTCCCATCAAACCTCAGCCAGATCTCAGCCCACTTTGGCTTGTAACTTACCCCTTCATCCCCTTACCTATAAATAGGCACATACCCCCACCTTCATGAGGGAGAGATGATGTTTAGATGAATTGGCTTATGCCTCTATTATCCCTTTGTGGATTTGGGAAACCCCCACCTTAGATTAATTTCTATTGTACCACCCGGGCTCCTTATCGAATCCTATTGTATCTCTTTGGTGACTTCTACCAATCTTGATCTTTTGCTTGCACTTCTACCTTTGGGTCTTTTGCTTGCACTTCTATTGATTTTGGTCTTTTCACCCTTCTAGATATATAGGATCTTCGATTCGTCGATCTTTTTTGTGGGACTTCTACCGAAAGGTCTTTTCCTTGCAACTTCTATCGAGTTGGTGGTTCGGGTCAACGAGAACAAACCGATTGTGTTGTGTGCGTGTGTTTGTATCAAGTTCTTCGCGTTCATCCACTTCCCCGCGAATCCCCCTCCGCAATCACACTCACCCGGGTCAAAGCGTGAAGATTGGGCACACCCTCGGGCTTAGCCCGCAACATATGGTATCTGCGCAAAGGTTGCCACGGATTTGACCCTCCGATTTCACCAATTTCGCCCAAAATTTTCCCCAAAAATTTTTCCCCAAAAAATAGCTCGAATTTGGATCTCAGGATTTGTTGCGTTGTTTGTGGTTTTGGTCCATAGATCTGTTGTTATTGGTGTTGATCTATCATCCCTCCAATTTTCACCATCAAATTCCATCGTTTACCACTCCAAATCCAGCGATTTCGGCCCACTTTTCCGCCCGGTGTTCGTTCTGTTCTTGATCCAGATCTCAGATCCAAAATATTTGTGTATTTCCGGTACTACCGGTCAGCACGGCCGGAACTTCCGCTCGCGCCAATTTTCTCCCATCTCCTTCGCTGCGCCACCAGGCCACCTCGCCCTGCCGCTCACTCCAACCACCAGCGAACACCGCACCACTCGCTGCAACCACCACCGCCCCGCCCGCTGCAATCCCCAAGCTACGACTGCGCCGTCAGCTCCCGCCAGCAGCGCTCGCTCAGCCGCTCCCGCAAGCATCGAGCACCACCAGGCCCATCTCCATCCACGCCAACGCCTTGGCCCACCCCGTGCCGCTCCAGCCCAACAGCCACGCCCCAGCTCGCCGCAAGCCTCCGTCGGCCACGCACGCGCTCGAGAACCCCAATCCACCAGGCCGCCTCGCTGCATCCCCACCACGCACGCGCGTCCACCAGGCCCCGCCATCGATTCGCTCGGCCGCCCCTGGCTCCGATCGTTGCAGCAGCTCACATGGCCACGAATCACGTTTGCTTCCTCCAATTCCCATCTCCGCAGCACATCACTCGCCCCAGATCGCAGGAAAAAAAACTCCTAGACCGGAACTTCCGGCCAAAATCACCGGTACTTCCGGCCCGGCGGTACTTCCGCCGGACTTCCGCCCAACTTCCGGAATTGCACGGTTTCCTCGCAGTAGCCCCTGGATACATCTGATTTTTTTCCAGAAGTTGACCGGAACTTGACCGGAAGTTCCGCCCGGCGCAGTTTTTGACCCAAATTTCAGCAACTTTTGACCCCCAACTTTGACCCAACTTTTGACAACTTTCCGGAGCCCATTTGACCTCAAATTTTGACCACTTTGAGCATCCATCTTGACTCCAATTTTGACAATTTTCCCAAGCCCGTTTGACTCCAAAATTTTGACCACTTCGATCGCCCGTTTTGACCCAACTTTTCGGGCATTGACTTTTGTGTTCGAATTTCCTTGTGGAGTGCATTGGTTGTCTAATCCGCTTCCGCGCCTACACCAACACCGCGATGACACCTTTGGCAGCCCGGATTCCGGCGCAACTTTGACATCATCATCGACACCACCTCGATCATCGCAAGTTCATGCGCTTGACACCGCCTAACATCAATAGGTATAACTTGCCCCACCCCTTGTAGCCCCGTTTCTTTCTTTGTGTACCTATCCCATTGAGAGTGGCTTTCCGAGTGTTGCAAAGCATTGCACAAGTGTCACGACCGTGAGAGGGTGTGTGTGTGCGTTGTGTTGAGCAAAGCTCTGAAGCAAGCTCGGTGAGAAAGATACACAAAAGAAGAAAAAATGTAACATATACATAGAGAAAAAGGAAACTTCTAAGCATAGAAAAAAGAGTGAAAAAAAGAGAAAAAGAAATAGAAAAAGAGTGTGTGTCCACCGATACAAAAGAGTGTAAAGCTCGTAAGCACTAAGTGAGAAAAGAGAAGAGTGGCATTTGTGCAAATCTTGTTGCTTCTCTCATATGCAACCGAGCTATGGTCTCTCTTGTGTTGGCGCGACACCGAGCTTATAGTCTTCGTTAGGACCATCTTTGTTACTTGCTCACTTCCTTGGTCGCGCTAACCCCATTATTCTTCCTTGTGTGTGTTTCCGTGTTTCCTTGACATAGATCACCACTTTTGACATTTGACTTTGGATCTTACCCACATTTGACAATAGACATTTTCTTTGGTTCTTTTCGTTTGCTATCCACTTCCTCACCTACCACCATATAGAGTTATTAGCCTTTTGCGTGTGCTTTGAGTGTGTGTGTGAGTACATATCGGTTATTCTCTAACTTGAACCATTTTCTCGATTTTGTTGCTAGTTTTGACCTTTTGGTAGTTCTCTTTCCACCATACATAAACCCTTCCTAGTGAGAGCCACCCAAAATGACACCACAAGAAAAGGCCGAGATGAGAGCCTACTTTGCCGCGCTAGAGGCTCGAGAAGCCAACATGACCCTCCAAGATAAAGCCGAGTGCAAATCCTACTTCAAACACCTTGAGAGCAAGAGTGACACACCACATGAGTTGAGTGAGGACGCTTTGATTTCTAACACATTAACCTCTACTCTTGTGTTGTCTTCCTCTTTGCTAGGTTGCTCGGACATCGACGACGTCATTGCCATGGAGATGAGGGACTCCACTATATGTGAGATGAGCGACTCCACTATATGTGAGATGAGTGACTTCACTATATGTGAGATGAGCGACTCCAAGACAGCAGTAGTGATTATAGTAAACAACAGGATTAAAATACTGTAGGCACGGGGACGGATGACGGGCGTTGCATGGATGAGAGAAACTCATGTAACAATCATAGCAGGGCATTTGCAGATAATAATAAAACGGTGTCCAAGTACAAAGCAATCAATAGGCATGTGTTCCAATTATAGTCGTAAGTGCTCGCAATGAGAAACTTGCACAACATCTTTTGTCCTACCAGCCGGTGGCAGCCGGGCCTCAAGGGAATCTACTGGATATTAAGGTACTCCTTTTAATAGAGTACCGGAGCAAAGCATTAACACTCCGTGAACACATGTGATCCTCACATCACTACCATCCCCTCCGGTTGTCCCGATTTCTGTCACTTCGGGGCCATCGGTTCCGGACAGCGACATGTGTATACAACTTGCAGGTAAGATCAATAAACAATGAATATCATGATGAAAAAATAACATGTTCAGATCTGAGATCATGGCACTCGGGCCCTAGTGACAAGCATTAAGCATAACAAGTTGCAACAATATCATCAAAGTACCAATTACGGACACTAGGCACTATGCCCTAACAATCTTATGCTATTACATGACCAATCTCATCCAATCCCTACCATCCCCTTCGGCCTACAGCGAGGGAATTACTCACACATGGATGGGGGAAACATGGCTGGTTGATGGAGAGGCGTCGGTGGTGATGATGGCGATGATCTCCTCCAATTCCCCGTCCCGGCGGAGTGCCAGAACGGAGACTTCTGGCTCCCGCGACGGAGTTTCGTGATGTGGCGGCGTTCTGGAGGCTTTCTGACGACTTCGACTTCTTCCCGTGCGTTTTTAGGTCGAAGGCCCCCTCTAGGCCGCGCCGCCTTATGGTGTGGGGCCCTCGGGCCTCCACCTGGCGTGTCCTTCTGGCTCCGTCATTATTCTTGGAAAATAGGGCCTTCTGCATAAATTCCGAGGATTTTCCCAAAAGTTGGATTTCTGCACAAAAACGAGACACCAGAACAGTTCTGCTGAAAACAGCGTTAGTCCGTGTTAGTTGCATCCAAAATACACAAATTAGAGGCAAAACAATAGCAAAAGTGTTCGGGAAAGTAGATACGTTTTGGACGTATCAACTCCCCCCAAGCTTAGCTTATTGCTTGTCCTCAAGCAATTCAGTTAACAACTGAGCGATAAAAGAACTTTCACGAACACATTTGCTCATATGATGTATATATCCTCATGCTATGGCTAATACTTAAGCAATTCATAATGAGATACATGCAAATAAGATCATCTAACAGCTATGTCAATCATGGAGAGGTACCAACAATTAATAATAAGCATCATGAATCATGTATATAAGCAAGATTGCAATGTTCATAAGAGAGTATGATAAAGTGGTATCTCGCTTGCCCATATTTGATCAGCAAAACATAAATGCCCAGGCACCTCTGAAGTTCATAGAAAGACTAGAAGTAGTGATTGTCAAAGATAAAAGCATCAAGGTTATACCACAATCAATCATATTTTGAGACAAGCATATTATACTAAGAATGACAGTTGTGCTCTCAAGATAGTGCTCAAAGAAAGAATGGAGACACAACATAAAAGTAAAAGATTGACCCTTCGCAGAGGGAAGCAGGGATTAACATGCGCTAGAGCTTTTCATTTTTGAAAACAGGAGTAAAATTATTTTGAGAGGTGTTTGTTGTTGTCAATGAATGGTAATGGGTACACTAACTACCTCGCCAACCGGACTCCCAAGAGCGGCTCCCATGAATTATTTGCATGTTTATGTGGCACTCCTTCCAACCTTTCTTACACAAACCATGGCTAACCGAATCCTCGGGTGCCTGCCAACAATCACATACCATGAATGAGTGCCTTTTTATTTTAGTTTTATTATGATGACACTCCCCCCAACCTTTGCTTACACAAGCCATGGCTAACCGAATCCTTCGGGTGCCGTCCAACGATCACATACCATGGAGGAGTGTCTATTTAAGTTAATTAATTTGGGACTGGGAATCCCATTGCCAGCTCTTTTTGCAAAATTATTGGATAAGCGGATGTGCCACTAGTCCATATGAGAGTCCGTCAAAAGTAAATGACAAGGTTGAAAGCTAAACACCACATACTTCCTCATGAGCTATGAAACATTAACACAAATTGAGAAGCATTTTGAAGGTTTTAAAGGTAGCGCATGAGAATTTACTTAGAATGGTTTGAAATGCCATGCATAGGTATTTATGGTGGACACTTTGGAACAACTTGGTTTTCAGGTGTTTGGAAGCACCAGCAGCGTTCCTGCTCAGTACAAGTGAAGGCTAGCAATAGACTGGGGAGCGACAAATCAAGAGAGCAGTAACTGTCATAATCATGCTTGCGGCAAAATAAATTAACGGAGGCATAAAAGTGATACAAGAACTCTGAAGCAATATAAATCATCGAGGCTTAATTGACTTTTATTCAGTCATATGCATGCGTGAGCATGTGCCAAGTCGATATAAATGAATTATTCAGAGGAGGATACCACAATGCCGTACTTACTTATGAATAAAACAATGCAAACAAACATCCATGACATGCTACTCATATTAATAAATTGGAGCTAAACATGAGAGATCATGAACTACTAGACCTTCTCAAATGACATATACCTCACATGAACCAACTAAGCATGCTCACATGGATGAGTATATGTACAAAAATGAAAACAAATAGAGTTCATACCAGCCTCTCACCACAATCCAATTGTCGTAGATCGTCATTATTGCCTTTCAATTGTGTTGCTTAGATAATATGAAATGAAAACCACGCTCCAGCCACCGAAGACCATTGAACTCATGATGAACTTTACAAACCAAAGAAGAACAGCAAATATTTTTGGTGTTTTCGAATTAGAAACAAGAACAAAAGGAAACAAGCGAACAAAGCAAAATCTTTTTGGGTTTTCTTATAGCAAACTAGCAATAGCAAATAAAGCGAAATAAATGCGAGAAACCAAAGCAAACAAATGGTGAAGAGAAACAACAGAAATATTTTTGCTCTTTTTGTGTTTTGGGAAAGAAACAAAACAAAAACAAGAAATAGCAAACTAGAAGACTCACATAAACACAAAGCAGCAGAAATTCGTCAAACTTGACAGCAGTACAGTACCCGATTTTTAATAAATTCTTCCACTGCTCAAATCGAAAAGTGTTCAACTAATGAAAGTTAGATAACAACCTGGGGAACATGCACAAAAATTGGCTTCACAAAATACTTTTCTGGCTATTTTTGAGAATTTTTACGGTAACAGTCCAGAATCTGTTTTCAGGCAGCACTTCCCCAAATATCATCTTCCTCTCATTAGAAAACCACTAAAACAAACTAAACAAGTATATACAAGTATCCAGCAATCATAATATGCAAAGAAGGAGTGATGCCGGTATACCTCCCCCCAAGCTTAGGCTTTTGGCCTAAGTGGAGTTCAATCCCATCGAGTCCATGAGGTAGTATCTCCGTAGTACGACGAGGATGGATCATATTCCGGGTATGTGCTAGAAGAAGCACCCGGATACGTGACGGTGTAGTCGTAGGAGGGCTCGGTGTCCTCGGAGTCATGCTGCTGGTGGAAGTCTTGTATCTTTATCTTTTCCTCCACCTCCTCCTTAGTGCGCGACCATGGTTCCCTGTCAATGCTGAACAAACCTGGCTGGGGAAGAGGGATTTCCTTCTCATCCCCGTCAGCAAACAACATTCTATAGACCATATTATCTAAAGTGGAATCAGTGGTAACAAAATGATGACTCTTCATAGCAACAATATCAAGTCTCCTAGGGGTTAATGGCACATCATTAGGATCAAGAGGAAGTCTTAGATGTGTTAAAACGCGGAATGCAATAGTTCCTCCAAAAATTGGTCCCCTATTAGACAGGCAGCGAGCAATAAGAGAACTAAGATGATAAGATGTCCGTCCAGTAAGTGCAATATTCAAGAAAGCAAGATGGTAACTAGAAATATTGCTAGTGTTCTCCCTACCAAGAATGCTAGTAGCAATGTAATATGCAAAATATTTAATGGCGGGGAATTGAATGTTCCTTATCTTGCCACGCTGAATGGTGCGACAATCATCATCGGTGATCCCTCGATAGAGCTCCAACAGGTCCCGGGGGTTGTCATCAATCCTCCTTGCTGTACCTACAGGGGCAATATCCAATGCACGACAAAATTCTTCCAGTTCCATAGTAACAGGATTACCATAGATCTTGAATGCAACTGTCGGCTCATATTGCGTGTTGTTGAACTTGAAGCTCTCGACGAAAATTTTGGTGAGCATGTAGTATTGCTCCCTTTCGTCTCCCACATAGGTGGCTAAGCCCGCCTTGTTGACAAGGGTGAAGAAATCATCCAATATCCCTGCATTTGTCAGAAAATCATAACATGGGAGGGATGAAGCATTAGGAGCCCCATTGTCCTCTTCGGGCGCGAAGCTAGGCGCGATGATATCCTCATTGTACGATCGCCTAAGTCGGGTGGCGGTCCTAGAAGGCCTCCTGGTGCTGGTTGTTCCTCTCTTGAACAATTCTCCAAAGTTGAACTTCTTCATCTTTCTTTTCTGAAATTTTTCAACAAGTGATATAAAACTTGATTTGGTGACATATAATCAAGGGGAACTACTATAGGAACTTGCTAGAGTACTAATCATGCATCAAAATTAGTTTATACAACTTAGAACAAGCATGCAAGCTCACTAAACATGTTACCTACAGCAGCAAAATATTCAAGATATACTCAACCAAACAAAATTCTACTTGGATAATCGGAGGAGTCACATACCGGAGAGCAAATGTGCCAAATTTCAGACAGAAATCTGGGCTGAGCAAAGAGATCGAAAAATCCTGAGCTCTTGAGCAAAAACGCGAGTGAGAGAAAGCTGGTTCAAGTTTTTTCGGGAGAGAGAAGATTATGGGAGAAAGAGATGAAATAGTGGGGCAAGGAGGGGCCCACACCACAGGGTGGCGCGCCCCCCTCCTTGGCCGCGCCGGCTGGTGGTGTGGCACCCTGGGGTGCCCCACAGGTCATCCTCTGGTGCTCCCAGGCGCCTCTTCGAAAAATAGGACCAACGGTATAATTTTTTGTGAATTTTTGAAAACTTTGAAAAATGCACATTTCTGGGTATTAAGTTTATTATTACTGGCCAGGAAAAATTTTGAAATCTCTAATTAACTAGGGAACTTTGCAAATCAAAAGTGCTACAGCAAATAAGACAAGTGGAGTGAGAAAGAGATGTTGTTTACCTCCTCTATGCATATAAAAGGTATTCGTTAACAAGGTTGATCAAGTCTTGCCACCGAATAATTTTTACATAACATAAGAAGAAATAAACCTCAAATCAATCATGTTACCTTGAATTGTATTGATATGGATCCAATCATAAGATTTTGATAACCTTCTTTAGGCTCATATATAGGACAATCGATAGTTCCAACTTTGATAGTTCTCACATTAGAAATAGTATTGACTCCACATACTTTATCAATCCTTTTGGGGAAATAAACGGTATGCTCCTTATCATCAACATTGAAAGTAACCTTTCCTTTATTGCAATCAATAACAGCCCCTGCAGTGTTAAGGAAAGGTCTCCCAAGAATAATAGACATATTATCATCTTCAGGCATTTCCAACACAACAAAATCAGTTAATATCAAGCAGTTATTAGTAACTTGAACAGGAACATCCTCACATATACCAACAGGAATAGCAGTAGATTTATCAGCCATTTGCAAAGATATATCAGTAGGTATCAACTTATCTAAATAAAGTCTCTTGTAAAGAGAAAAAGGCATAACACTAACACCGGCTCCCAAGTCACATAGAGCAGTTTTAACATAATTATTCTTAATAGAACAATGAATAGTAGGTATACCTGGGTCGCCCAACTTCTTCGGCACTTTGCCATTGAAAGAGTAATTAGCAAGCATAGTGGAAATCTCCTCATTGGGGATTTTCCTTTTGTTAGTAACAATATCTTTCATATACTTTGAATAAGGAGGCAATTTAATAGCATCAGTCAAAGGGATTTGCAAGAATAAAGGTTTCATCCAATCACAAAATTTATTATAGTGTTCTTCTTCCTTTGATTTTAGTTTCTTAGCAGGAAAAGGCATTTGCTTTTGCACCCAAGGTTCTCTTTCATTACCATGTTTCTTAGCAATAAAATCTTCTTTAGTATACTTTTTATTTTTATCATGCTTTTTAGGTTGATCTTCTACCTCTTCTTTATCAGAAGCATCATTCTTATCATTATCATTATCATTATCATGTTCATTACCACTTTTAGTTTCAGCATCGGAAATAGAAATACTATTAGGATCATTAGCAGGGTCAGAGGATTCTACAACATTTTTATGTTTCTTCTTCTTTTTCTTCTTAGAATGAGCACTAAGTTCAATGCGTTGAGAATCTTGTTCAATTCTTTTGGGATGCCCTTCAGGATATAGAGGATCCTGGGTAGAGACACCACCTCTAGTTGTTACTTCATAAGCATGTTTCTCTTTAGAATTATTATTTAGCAAGTCATTTTGCACTTTAGTGAGTTGATCAATTTGAGTTTGAATCATTTGAAAATGTTTAACAAGCATCTTAACATCATTGGAGGTTCTCTCCACAATATCATGCAAATTGCTAATAGCTTGAGAATTTTCCATTAGATGATTCTCTACTCTCATATTAAAATTTTCTTGCTTAACAATATAATTATCAAACTCATCTAAGCATTGTGCAGGAGGTTTTGAATACGGAATATCTTCCCTAGTAAAGCGTTGAAGGGAGTTTACCTCAATCATGGGTGAAGGGGGAATTATCTCACATATATCCTCTATGGGAGGTAGATTCTTCACATCTTCGGATTTAATACCTTTCTCCTTGAGAGACTTCTTAGCTTCCCGCATATCATCATCATTCAATTCAATTAAACCCCTCTTCTTCAATATTGGCGTTGGAGTTGGTTCAGGTGTATCCCAATCATCATGATTCTGGCTTATTCTAGCCAATAAATCTTCAGCTTCGTCCGGAGTTCTTTTCCTGAAAACACAACCAGCACAACTATCCAAATATGCTCTAGATTCAATGGTTAGTCCACTATAAAATATATCAAGTAGATCATTCTTTTCCAAATCATGTCCAGGTCGAGCTCTGATAAGAGAACAAAATCTTGCCCATGCCGCAGGCAATTTCTCTTCATCTCCCTGGTCAAACCTATAAATTCTCTGTAAAGCAGCATGTTGAGCACTAGCAGGAAAGTATTTTCGAAAGAAAACATCACGCAAATCAGCTGGACTTTTAATAGAACCAGGAGGCAAATTATTATACCAAGTTTTAGCATCATCCTTTAATGAGAAAGGAAAAATTTTAATGACAAAGTAAGTACGCATCTTGACATCATCAGAAAACAAGCTACTCATAGAAGAAAGTTCATTCATGTGTTCTACAGCACTTTCTTTTTCAGTACCACAAAAGGGTGCTTTCTCTACAATAGCTATATGAGATAAATCAAGAGAAAAATCATAATCTTTATCCTTAATGCATATAGGAGATGTGGCAAATTCAGGATCAGGAGATAGCTTATGTCTAACAGTATATTGTGCGAGAAACTTTTTAATGTTTCTTGCATCAGCAGTAGCATTGCATCTATTAATTAAATCATCATTAAGCTCCACATAATCTTCATCAGGATCATCACTAGAATAATCAAGTTCAGGTGAACTAACAGGTGTAGTGGCATTTTCATTAGGAGTTTCAGCATTTTCAATTTGTCTAGACCTAGCAATTGTAGCATCTAGAAAGGATCCCAATGAACCACTATCATCAAGCACTGCAGAAACATTATCAATATTATGAGAGTTTTCAGATTCAGCAGACGTACCACCAAGCGAAGCTTGTGGCGGTGAAACAAGTTGACTTATCACAGATGGTGAATCGAGAGTAGCAGAGGTACTCAGAGTTGTACCTTTTCTTGTAGTGGATGGTAATATGGCGACTTTAGAATCGCGAGCTTTACCCATGATGGAGAATTTGCGGCGAACAATATCAATCCAAGTGAACTTCCAAATAAAGCTATGCTCCCCGGCAACGGCGCCAGAAAACAGTCTTGATAACCCACAAGTATAGGGGATCGCAACGGTCTTCGAGGGAAGTAAAACCCAAATTTATTGATTCGACACAAGGGGAGGTAAAGAATACTTATAAGCCTTAACAACTGAGTCGTCAATTCAGCTGCACCTGGAAAAGCACTAGTAACAGGGGTGATGTGAAAGCAACAGTAATATGAGAGCAATAGTAACAGTAACACAGCAGCAGTAGCAATAACACAGAAGCGATGGCACCAGAAGATAGTTGATACTACTTCTAATGACATATAGAACGAGTATATGATGATGAGAGATGGACCGGGGTTCCCAGCGATCTACACTAGTGGTAACTCTCCAATAACAAGTGACAAGTGTTGGGTGAACAAATTACAGTTGGGCAATTGATAGGATTGAAATAGCATTAAGATAGAACATCAAGGTTATTAATCATGTAGGCATGTTTTCCATATATAGTCATACGTGCTCGCAATGAGAAACTTGTACAACATCTTTTGTCCTACCAGCCGGTGGCAGCCAGGCCTCAAGGGAATCTACTGGCTATTAAGGTACTCCTTTTAATAGAGCACCGGAGCAAAGCATTAACACTCCGTGAAAACATGTGATCCTCACATCACCGCCATCCCCTCCGGTTGTCCCGATTTCTGTCACTTCGGGGCCTTTGGTTCCGGACAGCGACATGTGCATACAACTTGTAGATACAATCTAAGCAATAATTATAGAGCTTAAATCTAAGATCATGCCACTCAGGCCCTAGTGACAAGCATTAAGCATAACAAAATTGCAGCAACAATAACTTCACAAACTTTATAGATAGACTAATCATAATGTATCATCCATCGGATCCCAACAAACACAACACCGATTACATCAGATGGATCTCAATCATGTAAGGCAGCTCATGAGATCATTGTATTGAAGTACATGGGATAGAGAGTACCAACTAGCTACTGCTAGAACCCGTAGTCCATGGGGGAACTACTCACGGAGCATGATGGAGGCGGTGGCGTCGATGGAGATGGCTTCCGGGGGCACTTCCCCGTCCCGGCAGTGCCGGAACAGAGACTTCTGTCCCCCGAATTGGAGTTTCGCGATGGCGGCGGCGCCCCTGGAGTCTTTCTGGAGTTTCGTCAATTGGTACTGTGTTTTTAGGTCGAAAGGGATTATATAGGCGAAGAGGCGGCGCAGGAGGGCGCCCGGGGGCTCCTCACCATAGGCTGGCGCGGGCCCAGGCCAGGCCGCGCCGCCTTATGGTCTGGTGGCCCTCTGGCCCCTCTCCGACTCTTCTTCGGTGTTCTGGAGCCTCCCGGGAAAAATAGGATGTTTGGCGTTGATTTCGTCCAATTCCGAGAATATTGCCCGAACAGCCTTTCTGGAACCAAAAACAGCAGAAAACAGGAACTGGCACTATGGCATCTTGTTAATAGGTTAGTTCCGAAAAACGCATAAAAACATTATAAAGTGCAAGCAAAACATGTAAGTATTGTCATAAAACAAGCATGGAACAACAGAAATTATGGATACGTTGGAGACGTATCACTCCACTATATGTGAGATGAGTGCATCCACTATATGTGATCTTGAGTGCATACACTTTGAGAGCATGAGTGATACACCATGTGAGATGAGAGTGGTAGTTGATAGGTCATGTGAGGCCATTTCGAATTCTAACAACTTACCCTCTACCTCTAGTGTGTTTCCTTGTGTCTCATTAGGTCCCATGGATGACGAGTTCCCGATCATGGAGAAAATGTACATGGTGCATGAAGATGATGCTATCACACCATGCTTGATTGAAGATGAACATGGAGGCCACATGGAGCCTACCTCTTCCACAACACCTACTTCAAAGGAGTCGGACTACAAAGGTACCAACATAGGTGTTGATGATGCCATGATCCCACTAGTGGACATGATGATTTGTGAGTGCTTGCATGAGTTGGATGATCCTATTGCCATGTCATATGCTTCTTTCACTTTCCCTTGTGATACTTGTGATACCACCATTGTTGATCATGTGGAAGTAGTTGCTTATGATAATATGTCCATGCCATGCTATGAGTGTTTCGATTTCTACCCTATTGCTTGCAATATGTCGAACAATTTCTCTTTCCCATGTATTGCTTGCAATGAAAATGATGATGCTAATGCTTGTGTTGTAACAACCTTGATGAACAATTGCTCTTTCCCTAGGTTTGTCGACAACCATGATAAAATGTTGAACATGTTTTGTGCTAGATGCTTGCAATACTCTCCCATTAATGCAACCAAAATGTTGAACAATTGTTCTTTCCAATGCTTGGTTTGCCATAATGTTAATATGCTTGTATATGAGATTGCCCCCATAGCTCTCTCAAATTTTGGAGACTTTGCCTATATCCATGATGAGCATGTTCATGTGTTTACCCCGCATATTCACCATATCTATTATGACGCTTTGCTTAACGCTAATGGTGATGTGCAAAATAAATGGACCATCATGATGGATGATGTGTTCATATACCATGCACACACGTTCTTTGCTTTTCCTATTGTGTGTGTAGGTACAAGAATGCCAATGTTAACCTCGATTGAGCACGAGTTGACAAAGAGAGCTCTTGAGAGCATAATTCAAGTGAGTACAAGATCGAACCCGGCTCTAATACCTTTCCCATGCTTTGCATTGAACATGCCGAACAATTTCTCTTTCTTGTGATTCTTTTGCAAGCATGATGATGTGATTTTTACCGTTGGTGTTGCCTCAAACAAGTTGAGCAATTTCTCTTTCCTTTGGTTTGTTGGCACGCACGGTTGTGCAAATGTTTCCTTGATGAAATTTTTGGATGATATTTTGTGTGTTGCACCAAATATGAGGACCAATTTCTCTTTCCAATGGTTTGTGTGCACACATGTTAATGATATTTTGGACACTTTTCCGTATGTGTTTTTGCCAAATTCTCCTCTTATTGCTTCAAGGATGTTGAACAATTTCTCTTTCCGATGCCTTGAAAGCAATAATGCACATGAGTTTATACATGAGATGGACACCATGGTCGTCTCACAATTTGGAGTTTTTGTGTTTCCACATTGGGAAGATGTTCATAAGGAGTTCTTACACATTGACCTTGCACATGCATTATTCTTGATCAATTTGTGTTGTGCTAACGGTGTTGTGAATATGAAAGGACATGTCATCGATGATGTGCTCCAATATCACACACAAACATACTTTGCTTGGTCTTTGTTGTGTGAAGGTAAACGTGACTTGAGAATGAGCGTCAACGAATGGGTTCAACCCCATACATCTACTACACAAGATCTCTCAATGAGAGCACACCGACATTATGCTAAGGTGACCTCCTTCTACTTACACTCTCTTGCTAAACCCGTGGAACATTGGCTATGCTTTGAGTGTTGTTTGGATTTTCTTGTGCTATTCATAGGGCTCTTGACAAGCGAAGCAACATTCAAGTGTGGTTGTCATCTACCTCCTATACAAGTTCATGAAGAGCTATCGTCGAGGACGACTCTTTTTCAAGTGGGGGGAGATGATATGGGGCGACCTTCGGTCTTCACCGCATCATGTGCTTCATCGCCAAGACGGCACGCTAAGGTGAATCTTCTCCTTTACGCGTGCCTCGAATCGCCTATTTGGGACGATATACTACTTCATACTCCGACATATCTTGATGATAGGAACTCGACGACAAGTACGGAGAGAAGAGAGGATGCCATGGAGACCCGAGGACGCAAGACCGATGTCACGGAGGCATGGAAGAGAAGGAGAAAGAGGAGCTGGATGCTCCAGGCCGGAACTTCCGCCCGACACAGCCGGAACTTCCGCCCAGACACTGTCAAGACCGAAGATGCTCGCACTGAAGAGTTGCGGCCGGAACTTCCGCCCCTGATGGCTGATACGTCTCCGACGTATCGATAATTTCTTATGTTCCATGCCACATTATTGATGATATCTACATGTTTTATGCATACTTTATGTCATATTTATGCATTTTCCGGCACTAACCTACTAACGAGATGCCGAAGAGCCAGTTGCTGTTTTCTGCTGTTTTTGGTTTCAGAAATCCTAGTAAGGAAATATTCTCAGAATTGGACGAAATCAACGCCCAGGGGCCTATTTTGCCACGAAGCTTCCAGAAGACCGAAGAGAAGACGAAGTGGGGCCACGAGGCGGCGCCACAGTAGGGCGGCGCGGCCCAGGAGCTGGCCGCGCGGCCCTAGCGTGTGGGCCCCTCGTGACTCTCCCGACTCTGCCCTTCCGCCTACAAATAGTCTTCATCGCGAAACCCCCAGTACCGAGAGCCACGATACGGAAAACCTTCCAGAGACGCTGCCGCCGCCAATCCCATCTCGGGGGATTCAGGAGATCGCCTCCGGCACCCTGCCGGAGAGGGGATTGATCTCCCGGAGGACTCTACACCGCCATGGTCGCCTCCGGAGTGATGAGTGAGTAGTTCACCCCTGGACTATGGGTCCATAGCAGTAGCTAGATGGTTGTCTTCTCCTCATTATGCTTCATTGTCGGATCTTGTGAGCTGCCTAACATGATCAAGATCATCTATCTGTAATGCTATATGTTGTGTTTGTTGGGATCCGATGGATAGAGAATACTATGTTATGTTGATTATCAATCTATGTGTTGTTTATGATCTTGCATGCTCTCCGTTACTAGTAGATGCTTTGGCCAAGTTGATGCTTGTATCTCCAAGAGGGAGTATTTATGCTCGATAGTGGGTTCATGTCTCCGTGAATCTGGGGGAGTGACAGAAACCCCTAAGGTTATGGATGTGTTGTTGCCACTAGGGATAAAACATAGATGCTATGTCCGAGGATGTAGTTATTGATTACATTACGCACCATACTTAATGCAATTGTCTGTTGTTTGCAACTTAATACTGGAAGAGGTTCGGATGATAACCTGAAGGTGGACTTTTTAGGCATAGATGCATGCTGGATAGCGGTCTATGTACTTTGTCGTAATGCCCAACTAAGTCTCACAATACTCATCATATCATGTATGTGCATTGTCATGCCCTCTCTATTTGTCAATTGCCCAACTGTAATTTGTTCACCCAACATGCTATTTATCTTATGGGAGAGACACCTCTAGTGAACTGTGGACCCCGGTCCTATTCTTTTACATCGATACAATCTACTGCAATACTTGTTCTACTGTTCTCGGCAAACAATCATCATCCACACTATACATCTAATCCTTTGCAAGCCGGTGAGATTGACAACCTCACTGTTTCGTTGGGGCAAAGTACTTTGGTTGTGTTGTGCAGGTTCCACGTTGGCGCCGGAATCCCTGGTGTTGCGCCGCACTACATCTCGCCGCCATCAACCTTCAACGTGCTTCTTGGCTCCTACTGGTTCGATAAACCTTGGTTTCTTGCGAGGAAAACTTGCCGCTGTACGCATCACACCTTCCTCTTGGGGTTCCCAACGGACGCGTGCTGTACGCGTATCAAGCTCTTTTTCTGGCGCCGTTGCCGGGGAGATCAAGACACGCTGCAAGGGGAGTCTCCACATCCCAATCTCTTTACTTTGTTTTTGTCTTGCTTTATTTTATTTACTACTTTGTTTGCTGCACTAAATCAAAATACAAAAAAAATTAGTTGCTAGCTTTACTTTATTTACCGTCTTGTTTGCAATCTCCATATTAAAAACACAAAAAAATTAGTTACTTGCATTTACTTTATCTAGTTTGCTTTATTTACTGTTGCTAAAATGGGTACTCCTGAAAATACTAAGTTGTGTGACTTCACAACCACAAATAATAATGATTTCTTATGCACACCTATTGCTCCACCTGCTACTACAGCGGAATTCTTTGAAATTAAACCTGCTTTACTAAATCTTGTTATGCGAGAGCAATTTTCTGGTGTTAGTTCTGATGATGCTGCTGCCCATCTCAATAATTTTGTTGAACTTTGTGAAATGCAAAAGTATAAGGATGTAGATGGTGATATTATAAAATTAAAATTGTTCCCTTTCTCATTAAGAGGAAGAGCTAAAGATTGGTTGCTATCTCTGCCTAAGAATAGTATTGATTCATGGACTAAATGCAAGGATGCTTTTATTGGTAGATATTATCCCCCTGCTAAAATTATATCTTTGAGGAGTAGCATAATGAATTTTAAACAATTGGATACTGAGCATGTTGCACAAGCATGGGAAAGAATGAAATCTTTGGTTAAAAATTGCCCAACCCATGGACTGACTACTTGGATGATCATCCAAAACCTTTATGCAGGACTGAATTTTTCTTCACGGAACCTATTGGATTCAGCTGCTGGAGGTAACTTTATGTCCATCACTCTTGGTGAAGCAACAAAGCTTCTTGATAATATGATGATTAATTACTCTGAATGGCACACGGAAAGAGCTCCACAAGGTAAGAAGGTAAATTCTGTCGAAGAAACCTCTTCCTTGAGTGATAAGATTGATGCTATTATGTCTATGCTTGTGAATGATAGGACAAATATTGATCCTAATAATGTTCCGTTAGCTTCATTAGTTGCTCAAGAAGAACATGTTGATGTAAACTTCATTAAAAATAATAATTTCAACAACAATGCTTACCAGAACAATTCTAGTAACAACTATAGGCCATATCCTTATAATAATGGCAACGGCTATGGTAATTCTTATGGGAATTCTTACAAAAATAATAGGAAAACACCCCCTGGACTTGAAGCTATGCTTAAAGAATTTATTAGTACACAAACTGCTTTTAACAAATCTGTTGAAGAAAAGCTTTGGAAAATTGATATACTTGCTTCTAAAGTCGATAGTCTTGCTGCTGATGTTGGTCTTTTGAAATTGAAAGTTATGCCTCATGAAAATCATAATAATAAAATTGTTACTACAGCAAATGTCATCCAAGTTAGAATTAATGAGAATATAAGATTGATGGCCGAATTACGTGCTAGGTGGGAAAGAGAAGAAAATGAAAAAGAAGATAATATAGCTAAAGTTTGGACTATTACCACCACTAGTAATACTAATGCTACACATGTTGCTGCACCTCCTACTAATAATGGTAAAAGAATTGGTGTTAGCAATGTTTCCACTTCTAATGCAAAGCGCGAAAACCTGCCTGAAACTGCTAAAACTGCTGAAACTGCATGTGATAAAACTGCTGAAATTTTTTCCAACATTGGGGATGATGATCCCATTGCTTTAGATTATAATGGTTTGGATTTTGATGATTGCCATATCTCTGAAGTTATAAAGTTCTTACAAAAACTTGCTAAAAGTCCTAATGCTAGTGCTATAAATTTGGCTTTCACAAAACATATTACAAATGCTCTCATAAAAGCTAGAGAAGAGAAACTAGAACGCGAAACTTCTATTCCTAGGAAGCTAGAGGATGGTTGGGAGCCCATCATTAAGATGAAGGTCAATGACTTTGATTGTAATGCTTTATGTGATCTTGGTGCAAGTATTTCCGTTATGCCTAGAAAGATCTATAATATGCTTGACTTGCCACCATTGAAAAATTGTTATTTGGATGTTAATCTTGCTGATAACTCTACAAAGAAACCGTTGGGGAGAGTTGATAATGTTCGCATTACCATTAACAATAACCTTGTCCCCGTTGATTTTGTTGTCTTGGGTATTGAATGCAATGCATCTTGTCCCATTATATTGGGAAGACCTTTTCTTCGAACTGTTGGTGCTATCATTGATATGAAGGAAGGTAATATTAAATATCAATTTCCTCTCAAGAAAGGTATGGAACACTTCCCTAGAAAGAGAATGAAGTTACCTTTTGATTCTATCATTAGAACAAATTATGATGTTGATGCTTCGTCTCTTGATAATACTTGATACACACTTTCTGCGCCTAGCTGAAAGGCGTTAAAGAAAAGCGCTTATGGGAGACAACCCATGTTTTTATTACAGTACCTTTATTTTATATTTGAGTCTTGAAGTTGTTACTACTGTAGCAACCTCTCCTTATCTTAGTTTTGTGCATTGTTGTGCCAAGTAAAGTCGTTGATAGTAAGGTTCATACTAGATTTGGATTACTGCGCAGAAACAGATTTCTTTGCTGTCACGAATCTGGGTCAAATTCTCTGTAGGTAACTCAGAAAATTATGCCAATTTACGTGAGTGATCCTCAGATATGTACGCAACTTTCATTAAATTTGAGCATTTTCATTTGAGCAAGTCTGGTGCCTCAATAAAATTCGTCTTTATGAACTGTTCTGTTTTGACAGATTCTGCCTTTTATTTCGCATTGCCTGTTTTGCTATGCTTGATGGATTTTTCGATTCCATTGACTTTCAGTAGCTTTGTGCAATGTCCAGAAGAGTTAAGAATGATTATGTCACCTCTGAACATGTAAATTTTAATTGTGCACTAACCCTCTAATGAGTTGTTTTGAGTTTGGTGTGGAGGAAGTTTTCAAGGATCAAGAGAGGGAGATGATACAATATGATCAAGGAGAGTGAAAGCTCTAAGCTTCGGGATACCCCGGTGGTTCACCCCTGCATATATCAAGAAGACTCAAGCATCTAAGCTTGGGGATGCCCAAGGCATCCCCTTCTTCATCGACAACATTATCAGGTTCCTCTAGTGAAACTATATTTTTATTCCATCACATCTTATGTACTTTGCTTGGAGCGTCGGTTTGTTTTTGTTTTTGTTTTTTTTTGAATAAATGGATCCTAGAATTCTTTGTGTGGGAGAGAGACACGCTCCGCTGTTGCATATGGAGAAATATGTCCTTAGGCTTTACTCATAGTATTCATGGCGAAAGTTTCTTCTTCGTTAAATTGTTATATGGTTGGAATTGGAAAATGCTACATGTAGTAATTGCTATAATGTCTTGGATAATGTGATACTTGGAAATTGTTGTGCTCATGTTTAAGCTCTTGCATCATATACTTTGCACCTATTAATGAAGAAATACATAGAGCTTGCTAAAATTTGGTTTGCATAATTGGTCTCTCTAAGGTCTAGATAATTTCTAGTATTGAGTTTGAACAACAAGGAAGACGGTGTAGAGTCTTATAATGTTTACAATATGTCTTTTATGTGAGTTTTTCTGCACCGCTTCATCCTTGTGTTTGTTTCAAATAAACCTTGCTAGCCTAAACCTTGTATCGAGAGGGAATACTTCTCATGCATCCAAAATCCTTGAGCCAACCACTATGCCATTTGTGTCCACCATACCTACCTACTACATGGTATTTCTCCGCCATTCCAAAGTAAATTGCTTGAGTGCTACCTTTAAAATTTCTATTCTTCACCTTTACAATATATAGCTCATGGGACAAATAGCCTAAAAACTATTGTGGTATTGAATATGTACTTATGCACTTTATCTTTTATTAAGTTGCTTGTTGTGCGATAACCATGTTCCTGGGGACGCCATCAACTACTCTTTGTTGAATATCATGTGAGTTGCTATGCATGTTTGTCTTGTCTGAAGTAAGGGAGATCTACCACTAAAATGGTTAGAGCATTGCATACTGTTAGAGAAGAACATTGGGCCGCTAACTAAAGCCATGATCCATGGTGGAAGTTTCAGTTTTGGATAAAAATCCTCAATCTCATATGAGAAAATTAATTGTTGCTACATGCTTATGCATATAAGAGGAGTCCATTATCTGTTGTCTATGTTGTTCCGGTATGGATGTCTAAGTTGAGAATAATCAATAGCGAGAAATCCGATGCGAGCTTTCTCCTTAGACCTTTGTACAGGCGGCATAGAGGTACCCCTTTGTGACACTTGGTTAAAACATGTGCATTGCGATGATAATCCAGGTAATCCGAGCTAATTAGGACAAGGTGCAGGCACTATTAGTATACTATGCATGAGGCTTGCAACTTGTAAGATATAATTTACATAACACATATGCTTTATTACTACCGTTGACAAAATTGTTTCTTGTTTTCAAAACCAAAGCTCTAGCACAAATATAGCAATCGATGCTTTCCTCTTTGAAGGACCTTTCTTTTATCTTTATGTTGAGTCAGTTCACCTATCTCTCTCCACCTCAAGAAGCAAACACTTGTGTGAACTGTGCATTGATTCCTACATACTTGCATATTGCACTTGTTATATTACTTTACATTGACAACTATCCATGAGATATACATGTTACAAGTTGAAAGCAACCGCTGAAACTTAATCTTCCTTTGTGTTGCTTCAATGCCTTTACTTTGAATTATTGCTTTATGAGTTAACTCCTATGCAAGACTTATTGATGCTTGTCTTGAAGTACTATTCATGAAAAGTCTTTGCTATATGATTCATTTGTTTACTCATGTCATTTACATTGTTTGGATCGCTGCATTCATTACATATGCTTACAATAGTATGATCAAGGTTATGATGGCATGTCACTCCAGAAATTATCTTTGTTATCGTTTACCTGCTCGGGACGAGCAGAAACTAAGCTTGGGGATGTTGATACGTCTCCGACGTATCGATAATTTCTTATGTTCCATGCCACATTATTGATGATATCTACATGTTTTATGCATACTTTATGTCATATTTATGCATTTTCTGGCACTAACCTATTAACGAGATGCCGAAGAGCCAGTTGCTGTTTTCTGTTGTTTTTGGTTTCAGAAATCCTAGTAAGGAAATATTCTCGATTGGACGAAATCAACGCCCAGGGGCCTATTTTGCCACGAAGCTTCCAGAAGACCGAAGAGAAGACGAAGTGGGGCCACGAGGCGGCGCCACAGTAGGGCGGCGCGGCCCAGGAGCTGGCCGCGTGGCCCTAGCGTGTGGGCCCCTCGTGACTCTCCCGACTCTGCCCTTCCGCCTACAAATAGTTTTCGTCGCGAAACCCCCAGTACCGAGAGCCACGATACGGAAAACCTTCCAGAGACGCCGCCTCCGCCAATCCCATCTCGGGGGATTCAGGAGATCGCCTTCGGCACCCTGCCGGAGAGGGGATTCATCTTCCGGAGGACTCTACACCGCCATGGTCGCCTCCGGAGTGATGAGTGAGTAGTTCACCCCTGGACTATGGGTCCATAGCAGTACCTAGATGGTTGTCTTCTCCTCATTATGCTTCATTGTCGGATCTTGTGAGCTGCCTAACATTATCAAGATCATCTATTTGTAATGCTATATGTTGTGTTTGTTGGGATCCGATGGATAGAGAATACTATGTTATGTTGATTATCAATCTATGTGTTGTTTATGATCTTGCATGCTCTCCGTTACTAGTAGATGCTTTGGCCAAGTTGATGCTTGTAACTCCAAGAGGGAGTATTTATGCTCGATAGTGGGTTCATGTCTCCGTGAATCTGGGGGAGTGACAGAAACCCCTAAGGTTATGGATGTGCTGTTGCCACTAGGGATAAAACATTGATGCTATGTCCGAGGATGTAGTTATTGATTACATTACGCACCATACTTAATGCAATTGTCTGTTGTTTGCAACTTAATACTGGAAGGGGTTCGGATGATAACCTGAAGGTGGACTTTTTAGGCATAGATGCATGCTGGATAGTGGTCTATGTACTTTGTCGTAATGCCCAACTAAATCTCACAATACTCATCATATCATGTATGTGCATTGTCATGCCCTCTCTATTTGTCAATTGCCCAACTGTAATTTGTTCACCCAACATGCTATTCATCTTATGGGAGAGACACCTCTAGTGAACTGTGGACCCCGGTCCTATTCTTTTACATCGATACAATCTACTGCAATACTTGTTCTACTGTTCTCTGCAAACAATCATCATCCACACTATACATCTAATCCTTTGCAAGCCGGTGAGATTGACAACCTCACTGTTTCGTTGGGGCAAAGTACTTTGGTTGTGTTGTGCAGGTTCCACGTTGGCGCCGGAATCCCTGGTGTTGCGCCGCACTACATCTCGCCGCCATCAACCTTCAACGTGCTTCTTGGCTCCTACTGGTTCGATAAACCTTGGTTTCTTACTGAGGGAAAACTTGCCGATGTACGCATCACACCTTCCTCTTGGGGTTCCCAATGGACGCGTGTTGTACGCGTATCAATGGCCGGAACTTCCGCCCAGGACCGGAACTTCCGCCCAGGACGGCCGGAACTTCCGCCCCATCGAACCTCAGCCAGATCTCAGCCCACTTTGGCTTGTAACTTACCCCTTCATCCCCTTACCTATAAATAGGCACCTACCCCCACCTTCATGAGGGAGAGATGATGTTTATATGAATTGGCTTATGCCTCTATTATCCCTTTGTGGATTTGGGAAACCCCCGCCTTAGATTAATTTCTATTGTACCACCCAGGCTCCTTATCAAATCCTATTGTATCTCTTTGGTGACTTCTACCAATCTTGATCTTTTGCTTGCACTTCTACCTTTGGGTCTTTTGCTTGCACTTCTATTGATTTTGGTCTTTTCACCCTTCTAGATATATAGGATCTTCGATTCGTCGATCTTTTTGCGGGACTTCTACCGAAAGGTGTTTTCCATGCAACTTCTATCGAGTTGGTGGTTCGGGCCAACGAGAACAAACCGATTATGTTGTGTGCGTGTGTTTGTATCGAGTTCTTCGCATTCATCCACTTCCCCGTGAATCCCCCTCAGCAATCACACTCAACCGGGTCAAACCGTGAAGATTGGGCACACCCTCGGGCTTAGCCCGCATCATCACCTAGTGGAAGAATCAAGTGCAAAGGACACCTAATGTATTAAAAAAGTTAATTATCCGCTAACCCTCCACTTCAGCATTGGAGACGCCTGTGACAGCCCCCACATTTGTCCTTCACCGGACTAAATGAACCTTTGTACCCATAATTTTACTTCTGAGCATCACTAATATATGGCTAGACTGACCACGACGACCTTGACTAGAAACAACAGTAAACATCTTTTCTCCTTTAAAAAGCAAAACCAATCATGTCACAAAATGGAACAAATAACCAAAAGATCGATAGAGAGACACAACATGATCAACACAAGACTCATTAGTGGCAAGTCGCAACACATGGCCCTACTTGTTCAGTGCAAGATCTGAATTGCAAAACCTGTCTAACCACGCTCCTAACAAGGAAGATGAGTCGAACCCAATTTACATGTCATGGGACCGAAGAAATTACAATTGCAAAAAGTCTTGTGCTTCCATACACCTCCAAGACTGAAACATTTTTTGAGTGAAACACAAGGACGACTGAGATTAAACGATACATGTTCGGGATTAGGGGTAGGATAACTGAAATTAAACCTACCCTTCGGGGGTTTACACTGTTTTAAAATTTAGGGTTCTATGGAAGCACAAGCCTTGCAAAAATACCACAAATGAGGCTAGGGTTTTAGAAAACAAAATGATTTTTTTATTACACAAATGATCATAGGTCAAGCCTAGTAGTTTTTCAAAAAACATTGACCGGCTAATGATGTTTATGACATGTTTTGGACCTTGTTGTTAGGCCATGTAGGAAGGCGGTAGTGGTCAATGTAGGTAGACATTAAGCGAGTTCTAAATTCATGATGCATGGACACATTGATCTAGATCTTTTTCCGCTGGTTGATTTTTATGGGCACCATGTCTGATCTATGAGATGTAACCTTTGAAATCTAAAACTTTGGAATATATGAGCAATGTGCAATGATATATGCAAAGGCTAGAGCATCACTCCTATTCTCAAGAAGAAAACATTAAATAGGTTCTAAATTCTTTTTTGTAAAAAAATTCTAGATCCTCTCTCCCAAATTCACGGGGAGTTTGGAGCCTCCCTAATGTCAGGCTCACCATCAACGGGGTCAAGGTGAGTATCGCACCGCCCCTAGCTAATTGGGAGCAGGGGGAAGCGACCTGATTTGAGGTTGCACGTATTCATTGCAGACAGTTTTGGGTGCATATCCTTCTTGATGATATAATGTGAATGGAGTGACGAGTTTATAGAGATCTCGAATATAGGAAGGTGATATAGGGAAAATAGCATCAAAGGTGGCCGCAAGGTTAAGCAATGAATACGACGTCACACATCGTCACTTGCTAGAGGAATCGAATGCAAGGGACACCTGGTTGCAGCGACGAAGTTCTTCATTAACCGCCCACTTCAACAGTGAAGTGTGTGACATATTGACATCCTCCTCATTTTTTCTTCACCGGATAAAAGGAACTTTCATTGTACTAATGACGTTAATTCCGACAGGCACGTTTGGAACCTGGGTGTGCGTGCCCACCAAGTTTTCCAAAAAATGAAAAAAAAAAGCTATTTAAAAGTTTCAAAAAAGTTTGAAATAAATTTTTGCATGAACATATTATGTTGATACTTGTGTAAGTTTTCACGAAAAAATACTATTGTATGTAGCCTACACGAAAATAACAAAATGTCCAAATGACACAATAATGTTTGGATTCGTATTATTCATAGGAATAGGAATTTCCATTTTTTTCATTTTTTGTGCAGGTCACATACAATTTTTTTCCGTGAAAACTTACACGAGTAAGTACCAACATAATATGCAAAAAAAATTAAAACTTTAAATAGCATTTTTTTGAATTTTTCGTAACTAGGTGCGCACCCAGGTTCCATTTGTCATTTCTGCTTTAATCTCTACTATATTAAATGGCTAGAGGTGGTGTCCCATGGTACGTCCTCTACCCACCCCCGCCTGCAAACAAAGGAATAGGTCCTCCGAACCGCTCCACACTTAAAAACCGGTAAAAAAACTTGCAAAGGAACAACCTCCACCCACTAGGCTCACGACCCTGATTGACTCGAGAGAAAAAAAACGCACGAACTCCTCTGTTCTCCTCTCTCTTCCTCGCAGCCTCTGCTTCGTCCTCCACAATGGCGGTTTTGGGTTTCCAATTGTGATGCTGCCTCCGCCCTGCATCGTCCATGGCAGCCAGGATGTGGCAGAGACGTCCGGAAACAAGCTCCCCTCGTCCATGGAGGGATAGATGTGACGGGTATGGACAGAGCCGAGCTTCCCATGTTCCGTGGCGGATGGTAGGCGGCATATAGGGCTCGGCTGAATACGAGCGCGACGCCGGAGTGCTGGATTCGCCCAGATCAAGCCGAGAATAGGTGGGGGAGGTCTCCGGTGACGCCAGAGGTCACCACAGGACTCCTCCCACCTCTTCGTCCGCGGAAGGGAGCACCTCCACGACTACTGAGAACCCCAGCGAGGTGAGGCTCGCTCGGCTGCTCCAATCCCCCTACCTTCTCTCTCAATCTCTCTCTCACGATGAGGTGCAGGTGGTCATGGCGAGATATGGCCCTGATGCAGCCAACTGAAAAAATAGTTGAATGATCTATTTTGTCAATTTTGATCCAAGCTTATGGCTTTTAGATCAAAAGGTTTGGACAAGTTCAACTAGGTATAATTTTAGAATGAGCTTTCATGTACTTATGGATTTTGCTTTAGGATCAGTAGACTGAGAACACAAAAGTGACGATGAAGGTAAAAAGTACATGATATGCTGAATACCAGACGAGATTTTCACATGAATACTAATTCTTTGCTCAGTACAAATGAGAGATGCAGATCATTGCTTTTCTAGCCGGGATTGTTAATTACTTGGATGGTGCCTTACGCTGATGTTGTTTTCCTTGCACTATGATATCTAAACTGTACACATGTCCTGCTTGCACCATGATTTTTATATATACTGATTTAGGTACCCATGGCTCCTTCGCAGTTACATAACTATCAAATGTCAACTGTCACGGAATAAAGACTCATGTAGAACAAGTATGTTCCGCCACCGGCTCACGTAATTGTGTCCCTTGTTGCCCTGGTCACTGTTGGACGTGACGCCTAGGAACTACGACATCGGACGCGAACCCAGTTCGCCTTTGGCCATTCATACTAACTACAACAGCTAGAGTGGTGGAGGAGGATGAGGACTTCAAGGAGTTTGAAGTGGATTATGATGTCTGATTTAGAGTTTGGGATGATGAGGAGTCGACGACTAGGAGGTAATGATAGAACAACTAAAACTTATGGTGTTTGTTCTTGTGCTTTTTCATGGCTTGCTTTTCGTGATCCGTGATTTTGGTGGTCTTGTTGCTTCTAACTTCTATCTATGGGAACTACTGCATTCCTATGGAGGGACCTCATATATTTCGCAGTAGCAAAGATTAGGAGCTAACCACCATCATCCATTATACAGTTGCTGGACAAAATTTCCATCAGTTAGGATGCTCATAGTTACATTACATATAGGTGGCAGCAAAATGTCAACTCGATTATAGGCTATCACAAGGTGTCCTGTTAAGGAACTAACCATCTGCTGAATTATGACATCCCTTCACCATTCATATATTACTATGCGCCGTCGTACATACAAACAGCAACTATAATTTGTTGTGTGAACAAGCGATGGATTGTCCAAACAGAAGAATATTATGTTTTTCATTATTTTAGTCTGTCAACAACTGAACCACATTCTGCCTGCTGCCAGAGTATTTCACCATCGATGGGTTTCTTCTCCTATTGCAAGGTGATACATGCATCGAGTTGCACACGGTCATGTGTTCATTTGGGGCGCTCACTGCTTTGTGTTTCTTGGGTTGCAAGCCATTCTAGCCGCACCAGATTCCTTGTCCCCCATTCCGTGGTGGTTAGCGACTGCGATGGAAACTGATAAGCTTGAAACAACAACTGTTGTTCAGCGGATTGTCGAGCTTCTTCCAACCGGTACAAAAAAGGTATAGCCTTCATGATGCCTCAAGTCCTTTATTCTCATCCCCATGGTGCTACCGTGCACATCACACTCTCTTGCCTTCACGCAGTTCCGCGACTGCCAGAACAACCACCGCGACACCTCGTGCTGCTAAAGAAGCTGGCGGGCGCCATCCTCCGGTCCGCCCACGCCTTCGAGCGCGAGTTCTAGGTAGAGCAAGGTTCTCAAGGCATAAGTGTTAACTCCTTCTATCAAGCAATGTTTCTCCTTTTGATGATTTCCCTTCCAAATTTCCTGATGTTTGAGTGTTTTCTTTGGAGGATTCAGAGATCAAGCAAATTGTTCTTGGCTACTTAGAAAGTCCTACGTAACAAAAATACGTATCTATATTACTTTTTACCTTACTATTGAACATCAAAAGTTGCCCTGAGAAAACTTTCGAATCTTGTACAGTTTCTAGGGGCTCTGGTAGGTGCTAGGGATTTAATTTGTTAGTTAGACATTGGGTTAGAGTTACCATGAGCTGTTTGGGCTACAACATCTGATGTACAATGATGTAGTGATTTCGTTGTATTACTAATAGTACCTGCCCTTAAATAGGAATTGGTTTATCTGGGCATGCGGATATTTCATAGATGCACTGGACATCAAGTATTTGAGAGGATCAGCCAGCGCTCTTCTGTTTCTGTGGATTGATAGGCTTATCTAATTTCTGACGTAGAATTCTGAAATTAGAGAGTTTTCTAAAATTCCCTTTTCAAACTTTACAATTAGATGGTGTACTATTGACAATACTCTTTCGTTTGTGCTATTCTGAATTTCTTATATTTATTTGTTTCTATAGATTACGGGTTCACGAGAGTTGGGAAGCTCAGTTTTCAAACTGTGATTAAGTTGGCATCCCACAGTTTCAAGTCAATCTGCGATTCGCGTAAGTGGTTCTTCTATTGATTGGTTCCCTAGGAGAAAGATTGAATCATACTTCAAGAGAAAGATATAGCAACTTTGGGTACCTGATCCAGTGTGCAAAATGTCTCATTATTCTTTGGTGATATTTCTCTAGAGTGTACTGCATTTGAGACAAAGTTTTGGTACTTGGATATATTTGATTTTTTTCGAAATGGACTTGGATACATTTGATACGTGGTAAAACTGATGAGGAAATTTGTGCTTTGTTTCGTTGTGGGGACTTTCGCCGAAGCATTTCCATTTTAGGATGGAGTTGTTTTCGGTGGCATTATAAAGCCTGAACATGTGCTACTCCTATTTTGAATGGGAGACACATCTGGGCAGTACTAGGGATGGACGTAGGATAGTGAGGTATGTGTGAGGGAATGGTATGTATTTGTCGGAACTGAGTAAAGAATATATGAATTCTTTTGAGATACATCTGGTTCATTTGAATGATAACTTAATGAAGGTTGTATGAGGGATGGGGGTCGTACTAACCTTGGAAGTGGGATGCACTGTTGCAAGGGATAAGGAGGAACTAATGGCTTTCCAAAATGTTAAAATGTTCTCTCAAGTAATATCCTTGGGTCTAGAGGCTGCATCCCACCTGGCTGATAATGACCTGTTACATGAATCTACTGTTTTAGACTTATGTTTTTTCAGATTTATGGTTAAATAGTTTTTATTTTCCATGTAATGCAGATATACCATGGCATATACGATTTACATTCTGTCAGTTACATGATATACATCTTTTTGTGCATATAAGCATGAAACGGGCCGAAATAGTAGCGAATCCAATTAGAAATCAGCGCGGACAAACAACCGATGCGCCAGAAAGGTAGTCCAGCTTCTTATAGTTGTGTATTGTTTCAGTTTTTATTTATACTAATTGTTTTTGGTACTTACTTCGTGATGATTTGTAATTTCTTCCCCTGAAAACTTCTACTATTCATCTCAGTATTATAGATCATCAAAAATATGGCTTAAATTGTGCATTATCAAAATTATGGCTGTTGTTCTAAGTTCTAACTACTAACTTAGAAATACCTAATCATGTCAATACCGACGAAAGAAAAAAATATATACAAATACATGTGAGCAGTTAATTAGTATGTTTATCCAACTTATGAAATATATTCACGTATATTAATCATAATCAATTGTGCCTCGAGACCTACTAATATCTTCATTTGAACTAACCTTGCAGAAGTGTTGTTGCTCAAATTAAATTTATATACCATTTGTCTCATTGTCAAATGGTAGTTTGTTCAGTTAAATTTCTCTTTTGGCATAAATTCAGGAACTTGCTTGTTGTGTGGCTCCAGGAGGAAAGCATGTGATTATGGGTAATTAAGGCACATATGATCCGACTGTACTGTGTTTCTCTGTCTAGCATATTTCACGTTTTCCCAATATGATTTTTTTCTGTCTTTGCGCTTGAGACTGCAACTTTGCTTTCATAATCAAAATGGTATGCATTTTTCAGGTTCATCTGTTATAGACACCGGTTCTGCTTTGCAGTCTTAAGATTTTGATTATCGAGCCATATGATGGGTCTTGCTATGTTATTTTCTGAAAGGAAAGGCTTACTATGTTTTGGCACCCCTGCCTTGTAAGGCATGCCCTTTAATTTTCTGAAAAGAAAGGGTCACCATGATATTATTAGCCTTATGTAGGTAGCAATGCTACTATTCAGCAATATATTCTTGTGCAATGCTTATCTGCAATGTAACTTTCTGATCTGCTTTGTCTGGTCAGCGAAGAAGGAAACCAGCAAGATCAAAGTCACCGGGCACTCCTCTACACGCATCCTGTAGACAACATGATAGTCAGACATCGCATGAAAACTTCCCTCGGCACTCTCACTCGCTTTTTTTCTATTATCTCGTAGCAGTGCACGGGTACTGAACTAAGAGCCAATGGTTAAGCTTAATTGATAATGTGTGTTTGATGTTTCAGGTTGTGGTTTATGATAAAATAGATTTCATACTTCTATTCGAAAGAGATTAGAGTTCAGAGTAACGGATAAGTTACAAAATAAGAGTATATTATTCCCTCGGGAGTTTGAAGTTAGACATTAAAGATGCGCATTATTTCATTTTATGTAGTGAACTTTTGTACACATTAATGTACCTAAATGTATTTTTTTAATGCAGAAAATCTTTTGTGTTTTTCAAAAATCCTGGTACTAAGATGGGCTATAAGAATGGGACTAAAAATTTACCGAGGTTTACACAACAAAACTTAGGGGTATCTAAACTCGCTGAAAACTCAAGTTTTACGCAACAAACAATCGTGAGTAAATATTGAAAGCAATTTTCCAGGGTAGATCTTAGTTAGTAAGAGTTGAGTAATTGTATATAGTACTCCAATATCTTTTATTGCAAAGGAAAGGGGTATCAATTTTTTTATAATGGGCACGTATTGTTTCTATACATGTGAAATCACATGCATCATATTTGTATGTGCGGAGAGGGAAACAATTACGAGCCGTGGCAACGCACGGGTATTCAACTAGTTCTTACTAATACATGCATTTGCGCGCGTGACTCTCTAAATAAGGAAATACAATTGTCGCATACATCAATCGATGTATAGGATAGGACAGGTGCCTCCGTTTTGAAATAAAAACTAGTAAGATTAATCGACACATACAACATCTTTTGGAGATAACAATATACTTCAGTAGATAGAAACAAGCACCGGCGCGGCGCCAGATCAACAGAGCACACTAAGATAACACACGAAACGTCGGTAGGAGATGCGCGCGCGTGCCTGCACGCTGCGATGTCCCCTACAGAGCGAAGGCGGCAGCCGCCGCGGCGGCGCCGGCAGTACGCAGGATCTGAAAATACAGCTGCGGGTTGGCGAGGAACGCGGCCTTAGAGATGAGAAAGCCGGCTGCGCCGGGCGCCTTCATCGTGGCGCCGACGGCCACAGCGGCAGGCCAGAAGAAGTAGGCGCCCACGGCGCCGGCAACCAGCGCCGCGGCTCCCAGCGCGCCATCGCGTGTGGTGAACATGTCCTTGGCCTTCTGCTTGAACGCGTCCATGTAGGACTAGATTGTTTCTAGCTTCCTTGTAGATGTTGCCTGTCTAGCGACCGAGATGGAGAAGGTGGAGTACTTGTGCGAGGTGACTGGGGGTTTATAAAGAGTTAAAGACGAAGGTGATCGTGGGGGGAGGGAGCATCTTAATTAGGCCTTGGGGAGATAGTTGCAGTTCCACTTTTTCTCTTGGTTAATCTTGTTCTAATTACTGAGTGTGTTTGGTCCCCTCCCAAAGCAATTATTCGTTTATTGCTTTTTACTGAAAAGATAAGCTCGATGCATAGATACGTCCACTAGCTACAGGAATAATTCCGTTCAGAAGCTTAAATCGTAAATAATCTCAAACCAAAAAAACTACAATTACTCGAGTACACTCGTGACAAGAAACTAGCTCGAAGTATATCATTCCATGTTGAACAAATCTAGTCAATACTTCATGTTGAAATATATATTACCAGCCTATTTTCGGGTGAATTGGTTGGGTCATCAATTTAATATGGTATTAAGAGCCAAATCAATCTCAACCACGATCCGCTTTGATAGCCTTCTCCGCGAATCCGGCAATGGTGGCACCAATGGCGCCACCTTCTCCGAAAGTGATGGTACGCTTTCAGCGGTCCTCACGGGGATAGTCCACTGTTCACATGCTGAACGTCAACACTTACGCCGCCCTCGATATAGGCAACGCGCGGGTGTGTTCAGTCCTAGCGGTACGATTGGCCTCATGCGAACTGGCACCCTCAGAGTGCCCGATCTCACTGGGACCTTCGGCATGCTCACCACTCACGTCGTTGGTGTGTTCGTATCCCAAATGGTGTTACGCTCGAACATCGTGACCGCCGCCCATGCCTCTTTGCTTGTGTGTTCGTGTCTCAAACGGCATTAAGCTCGAACGTCATGGTGCCAATCACGTTCGGCCATCCAGTCTCAGTGAAACTCAATCAGGAGAATTTTCTTATGTTATTCAGCCATATCGCGCCCCTTATCCGTATCTTCTATCTTCTCGGCTACGTCAACTGTCATGTTGCCATGCCTGGACCAGTTCACCACCAAGCTCGGTAACGATAACTCCCTAACGCATCATCAGTCCGGCGCACTCCTTCTAGAACCAACAGGATCAAGCGATTTTGCCGGCCCATATTTCCTCAATGACCAGGGGCATTGACCAAACCTTCTCATGAAGGCTGATAACCAACAAATGTAGAGATAAATTATAGTACCTTTCGAAAAGTAAGGGTTCTTAACCCTTAAGAAGCTGAGGAAATGATTTAGTAGAATGGTAATAGTAAACAAAAAAGTAAGTTTTTTTTGGTATTTCGGTTTTATAATTTCCTGAAAAGTAAAACACAAGAAGGCTAAAATACTAATAGTAAAGTGAAAAAGTAACAAGCTCTTTTAAGAAAAAGGTCAATCTTATCCCTTGTGAATCAAGAGGATAGCTTGGTGTGCACTTACGCGAGTAAACATTCTCTAGGGTGACAAGGATTATTTAGCACATGATTTCTAAATGAATATGATAAATATTTCGTCAACTTTAATTCCTAGTTGGATGAAGCCTAAGATAGATGCAGCCATATACTTGAGTAATTACACCCCTAATGACTGATCTTCAGGCCACATTCATGAGCAAGCCAATGATTTATTAAGAAAAATGTCTAACCACAGCCTAAAATTTTAGGATCCCAGATAAATTATCCCCTTATTGCAAGTACGAGACTTGGGTCATGATTTGTGTCTCTTCATGTCACTCCTCTTTTTCGTACTCTAAGATTCAATACTAGAGCCCATATAGGTGAAGTAACACGCAGTAGACATTCACATATTACCATCATAGAACCACATCAAACCACTGCTTCGATCATCACTCCTAACAACCTCTTTATGATCCATCCTAAACTTACGGTGTAAATGTTCCGCCGACCACTCTCTGCATGATTTTCTAACAGAAGTAGAACATCCGAGCTACTCTGCTTATAGAGATTAAGCAGGGCCCGATTGGCTGCAACCCCTTGGAGGCCAACACCATTACATCCGAGGTTTTTCGTTGCTCCCTGTTGACCCCTTTGTCAGGAGTTGCCGATTTAACTGGGATTGGGACATTGTTTACATCATCACTGTATTTTTTTATCTTTTGTATTGTCCAATTAGGATTGGGAGGAGAGATTAGAGCTGCTGATAACCCACAAGTATAGGGGTTCGCAACAGTCTTCGAGAAAAGTAAAACCCAAATTTATTGATTCGACACAAGGGGAGGTAAAGAATACTTATAAGACTTAACAACGGAGTTTTCAATTCAGCTGCACCCGGAAAAGCACTAGTAATAGGGGTGATGTGAAAGCAGCAGTAATATGAGAGCAATAGCAATAGTAACACAGCAGTAGTAGCACAGAGGAGATGGCATCGGAAAATATTCCAGAGTAGTTAACTGTAGAGCAATGATGATGACGAAAGGACCGGGGTTTCCAGCTATCTACACTAGTGGTAACTCTCCAAATAACATATGTTGGGTGAACAAATTACAGTTGGGCAATTGATAATTGTGAGGGCGTGATAATGCATGCTATGATAAGATAAAGGTTATTGTAGTATTTAATTGAGCATTACAACATAATACATAGATCGTAATCCAACTGCTTCTATGACTAATAATCCAGATTCAGCTTATCATCTGAACCCCTTCCAGTATTAAGTTGCAAGCAACAGATTATCGCATTAAGCAATATGTGTAAAGTAAACAATAGAATTATCCTTGGATAAAAAATTGTTGTTTTCTCCCTAGTAGCAACAACACATCGACAATCTTAGAAGTTATTGTCACTCTTGCAGAAAACTAGAGGCATGAACCCACTATCGAGCATAAATGCTCCCTCTTGGAGATACATGCAACTACTTAATCAAGGTAGCTACAAGTACCAGAGAGCATGCAAGATCTTAAATAACATTAGTATAATAATATGATGAACAATCTGATCACAACTCCATAATTTATCGGATCCCAACAAACACAACACCGATTACATCATATGGATCTCAATCATGTAAGGCGGCTAGTGAGATCATTGTATTGAAGTACATGGGAGAGAGAGTACCAACTAGCTACAACTAAGAACCCGTATTCCAAGGGGGAAGTACTCAGGAACCGTCATGGAGTCGAAGTGGTGGCGGTAGAGTCGATGGTGATGGCTCCGGGGGTCAATCCCCGTCCCGGCAGGATGCCGGAAGAGGAACTTCTGACCCCTGAAACTTGTTGGATGATGACGGCGACAGAACTTTTCGTGGACGGAGGCTAGTTGATTTAGGGTATTTACATCGAAGGAATTATATAGGCGGAAGGGCGAGGTCGGTGGAGGCTAGGGGGGCACACCACCCCTTGGCGCGACCAGGACCTGGGCCGTGCCAAGGCATGGTCTGGCCTCCCTATGGCCCCTCTTCATCTCCTCCGGACTTCGCCTTCGTTACGGAAATTTAAGATCTTCGGCTTTTGTTTCGTCCAATTTCGAGAATATTTCTTGTACAACTTTTTTGAAATACAAAAATAGCAAAAAATAGGAACTGGCACTGTGGCATCTTGTCAATAGGTTAGTTCTGGAAAATGCATAAAAGTGCCACGAAGTATAAACAAAACATATAAAAATTGGTGTAAAACAAGCATGGAGCATAAAAAATTATAGATACGTTTGCAACGTATCAGCATCCCCGAGCTTAACTCCTGCTCATCCTCGAGTGGGTAAGTGATAACAAAAATAATTTTTGAGGTGACTGATAAGTTGGAAACGTATCTATAATTATTTATACTCCATGCTTGTTTTACACCAATTGATATATGTTTTGTTTACACTTCGTGACACTTTTATACATTTTTCGGAACTAACCTATTGACAAGATACCACAGTGCTAGTTCCCTGTTTTGTGCTATTTTATATTTCAGAAAAGTTATACAGGAAATACTCTTAGAATTGGACGAAACAAAAGCCAAACTTTCTATTTTTCCCGAAGCGAAGATGGAGTCCAGAGAAGAGACAGAGGAGGGCCACAGGGTGGCCAGACCATTCCTAGGCGCGGCCTAGCCCTGGCCCGCGCCTAGGGGTGGTCTGGGGCCACGAGGCCTCCACCGACCTCGCCCTTCCGCCTATATAAAGCTCCCGACACAAAAATCCTAAATATACCAGCGTCCGCCCATGAAAAGTTCCGTAGCTCCGCAGCCGTAGCATATAAGATTCGGGGAACATAAGTATCTGTATCGGCACTCTGCCGGGATGGGTAATTTCCCCTGGAGCAATCTCCATCGACTCCACCGCCATCTTCATCACTGTTGCTGACTCCCATGATGAGGAGGGAGTAGTTTTCTCTCGGGGCCGAGGGATCTACCGGTAGCTATGTGGTTTATCTCTATCTCCCATGGTGTGATCTTTGTGTGACCATGAGCTTTGTAATATAGATGAAGTTATGCTATTCAAGTGAATTTTACTGATGTGATCTCCGGAGAATCCTTGTCCCACATGTGTAAAGGTGACGGTATGTGCACCGTGTGGGTCTCTTAGGCTCTATTTCACAAAATACTTGTTCACTGAATTATGATTTGAGTTGGATGTCTCTATGAAATTGTGGTGTGTTAGTTCCTCCTATGAATGCTCATATTGACAGCGTGGGGTGTTTATTAGTACTTGGGAATACATCTTTAAGGTTTGCTTATGCAGACCTACGCAATGAATTAGTTTATGTTATCCAACCGGAGAGTAGTTCAGAGTAGCATAGTGAAGTGCTTATATTTATATTCCTTTATGATATCATTGTTGAGAGTGACCACTAGTGAAAGTATGATCCCTAGGCCCTGTTTCCAAACATCAAATCACCGTATATTTACTGTTTTACAGCATGTTTATTTGCTGCCATATTTATTTCAGATTATTATTACCACTCATATTTATCCATATCACTTGCATTTTACTATCTCTTCGCTGAACTAGTGCACCTATACATATGACAAGTGTATTGGGTGTGTTGGGGACACAAGAGACTTCTTGTATCGTAATTGCAGGGTTGCTTGAGAGGGATATCTTTGACCTCTACCTCTCTAAGTTCGATAAACTTTGGGTGATCCATTTAAGGGAAACTTGATACTGTTCTACAAACCTCTGCACTTGGAGGCCCAACACTGTCTACAAGAATAGAAGCGTGCGTAGACATCAAGCTCTTTTCTGGCGCTGTTGCCTGTTAGGTAAGGTAAAAGGTACTCACATCCTCTGGCTACTAAGTCTTTTAGTTGCTGGTGAGTGCTCGAAGTTATTTCCTTTAGATTCTGCAATATATATTTTTGTTTTTATTTTCACTATTTAGGTCTAATGGAAAACAATAACAAAAATTAGAGAGCTTTATAGTATTTATCTTGAGTTAGGCATTAGGTGTTTGAAGAGAAAATTTAAAAAATCTATGGAACTTTACTTGCATGCTAATAGAAATATTATTGGTATGAATTCTTTGAACACCATTATTGCTAATGCTATGGAAAAGTCAACTTGGGGAAGCTAGTTTTTATGAAAATAATCTTTTTAGTTCCCCAATTTTTGAGGAGGAAATTTGCTATGATGATACTATGTCTCTAATATATGATGATTACAATGATGATTATGTTATTTTCATTCCACCTACTATTGATAAGAGAATTAATTGTGATTACAATATGCCTCCTATAATTGATGATTATGGTGATGAGAATAATAATGATAGCTATTTTGTTGAATTTGCTCCCACTACAATTAATAAGAATGACTATGCTAATATGCTTATGTGGGGAGTAATAATTATTTTATGCATGTGGCTCATGATAAGAATGTTTTATGTGATAGTTATATTTTTGAGTTTGTTCATGATTCTACTGAAAATTATTATGAGAGAGGAAGATATGGTTGTAGAAGTTTTCATGTTACTAAAACACCTCTCTCTATGCTGAAAGTTTTGAAGTTGCTCTTGTTTTATCTTCCTATGCTTGTCTCTTTGTTCTTTGTGAATTTATTTTTGTACAAGATTCTATGCATAGGAAGTGGGTTATACTTAAATGTGTTTTTAATTTTCTTCTTGATGTTTCTTCCTATGCTCGCTCTTTTTCCGCGCCTAGCTGAAAGGCGTTAAAGAAAAATACTCTTGGGAGATAACCCATTTTTATTTACAGTAATTTTTCTTTTTGTTGAGTCTTGGAAGTTATTACCTCTGTAATAACCTCTCCTTATCATTTGTATTTCGTCTTCGTGCCAAGAATAGCCTCTAATAGTGAGAAAGTAAGATTTTGGGAAGTTGTTGTCCTGAAAACAGATTCTGTGATGTTACCATAGAATTCGTATAAATAGCCAAAGCGGAATTTTGAGCTTCCATTTTTTATGCATATGCCCCAAGTTATTATCCAACTTTCTTTAGTTGACCACTTTTCGAGATGAGAAACAGAGGATTTTCGAAAATATCGATCTTTACCTGTTGTTCTGTTTTTACAGATTTCTGCACTATTTGCATTTGCATCTTAAATCTCTTTTTGTTAGTTCTTTTAATTAAAGTGCTTTTTGAAAGGTTTCTACAGTAGCTAATACTTTAATATATGTTTGATATATGTTATTACTGAACCCAAGTGAATTTGTTTATTTTGATTGTACTAATACTGCTAATGAAAAATTGTGTGAAGTTTTGTATGAAGAAAGTTTTTAAGTGTAGGTAAAGAAGAATGATGTGATGAGATGAAGAATGGACAAAATCTCAAGCCTGGAGATGCCGCTGCACCCCAAGACATATTCAAGAGGTACAAGTGTCAAAGCTTGGGGATGCCCAAGGCAGGGCATCCCCTCTTCATCAACAAAGCAACATGTCATCTCTCTATGCGCTATATTTTTATTGCTTCATACGCCATGTGTTGTTCTTGGAGCATCTTTATTTTTTTAGTTTAGTGTAGTTTTGTTTGCTGTAACATATGTTGGATCCTGGCACATTTGTGTGGGAGAGAGACACGCTCCATTTTAATTGCATAGAATGCTCTAGTTTTGGCTCTTCTTGTTCTGCGAGTGTTCTAGTTTTCTAGTTCTGCGTTTAGCTCTTGGTTTTCGATTCTAATTTTATTCAGAGCTCATTAGTATTATTTATTTATGTATTATTATCTCTCGGGTCCATATTCATTTTCATATTTGAGAGCTATTTCAAATAAGTTGATTGGTGTTGGAGACGAGTAAAATGTTTCATGTCTATACTGATGCAAAAGGAAGCTTGTCTAGACTGTGGCATAGACTTTGGCATGTCATGTTGGATGTTATTTTTATCATATGCTTAGTATTTACTGTTGTAGAATGACTTGTTTAAAATGGCTGAGAGTGCATAATGTGTTATTGAAAGAATCATGTGTTGTTTCTATCGTAAAAGCATAATATTGGGGTATTCTCCTTTGATGCTTTATTGAGTTGACTTGGCACATGCTTCTACCATGTTATGACTATAACCAGTCAACCAAAGCCTCTATGATCATTTATTTTTTGACTTGTAATATCACTTTATGCTTTGATTGATAATGTTTTGTCGCTATGCATGATTATGGATATTATTGCTCTCTTAGTTGGTCGCTCCCAGTGTTTTGCTAGCCTTCGCCTGTGCTGATTATGAACTCTACTCGTGCATCCAACCACCATGAAACAGAGTTTGCCAATTGTGTCCACCATATCTATCTAATAGCATTATTGCTATTCCATGTAATTCATCATGTTTTTAGTTATCTTCCAAATTAAATTTTGGCATGAGAAAATTATTCAGTAAAGCTCTCACGAATTTGATGGTAGATTTACTTTCTTGTATTTAATAAATTTGATCATTGTGCCTATCTTATGAAGTTTATATGTTTGCAAATTGCGAGTTGGGAGTTAGTATAACCATGCTTTCATGGGGAACACTTTCGACATTGCACCTATATGTAGTTGATGTCATATTCTTTTGTTTATGGATGCCTAGCGGTGCGAAATAAAATGAAAACTTATAAGTGCATGGAGTTTGTATATGAGTTAGAGAAACGTCTGGACCGCTAATCTAAGCCATGCATCATTCATGGTGGAAACTTACAGCTAAGTCATAGTGAGCATTCTGTGAAGCATTTGCAATAAAAAAGCTATACCCATAGTAAATAAAAAATTGTTGAGATGCTCATTGTCTGTTTGTCTTTTCATTTTGGCATGTGATTTCTCTTACAAAAGTACCTCCATATCATCGGGCAAGAGGTACCCCGTTGGCGGTTCTCAATGATACATCTATACTTACAATGACACGAACTTATTTGGGACCTAAATTGAGTAGCATGAGGTTTAGGGACTCGCATTCAAGGGGCATGAGATTTTCAACTTGTGATTCGCAAGCATATAGCTCATTTTTTGACTCACATTAACTTTCAACATTCAAGATGCTTATTATAGGGGAAATGAGAGCTCAAAGATAATACGTACCATACTTTTTGGAAGGTTTGTAAAACTTGTTTATCTTGCTTACTCTACAAAGAGCCTCTCTTTTACTTTTATGTTGAGTCTTCATCTTCTACTTTATGCACCAATTAATAGAGCATAGTTATCATTCTTAGTGCAATGTGCATAGTTCCAAAATTATTATTGATTAATTCATGATTATGACTATTGCTTGTTCTTAAATTACTTGTATCTAATCACCCTTTGAACTTTGAAGGTGTCCTAGCATTTATGTTTTGCTACTTCATAAAGGACATGTTGAGTACCACTTTGCTATGTTTTCTCTATGCTTATAAACAAACAGATGCTTTCAATACACTATTATTCATGATCCTTTGTTTGAGTTACTCTTCATGTTATAGCATAATTTCTAAGTTCTATTGAATTATATCTATCATGACTATGTTTAGAGTACTTTGATCCCAGCTCACAATGCTTTACATGCTTGATCAAGATGGTGTTGCCTTCATGTCACCTCAAAAATTATTTTGTTATCACTTACCTACTCGAGGACGAGCAGGAGTTATGCTTGGGGATGATGATATGTTGCAAACGTATCTATAATTTTTGATGCTCCATGCTTGTTTTACACCAATTGCTATAGGTTTTATTTACACTTCGTGGCACTTTTATGCATTTTCCGGAAGTAATCTATTGACAAGATGTCACACTGTCATTTCCTTGTTTTCTGCTGTTTTGTATTTCAGAAAAGTTGTATAGGAAATATTCTCGGAATTGGACGAAACAAAAGACAAACTTCCTATTTTTCCCGAAGCGAAGACGGAGTCCAGAGAAGAGACGGAGGAGGGCCACATGGTGGCCAGACCCTTCCTAGGCGCGGCCTAGCCCTGGCCCACACCTAGGGGTGGTCCGGGGCCACCAGGCATCCACCGACCTCGCCCTTCCGCTTATATAAAGCTCCCGACGCAAAAACCCTAAATATACTAGCCACCGCCCACGAAAAATCCCGTAGATCTGCCGCCGTCGCAGACAAGATTCTCGGGGGACAAAAGTCTCTGTTTCCGCACCCTGTCGGGACGGGGAAATTCCCCCGGAGCCATCTCCATCGACTCCACCGCCATCTCCATCACCTTTGCTAACTCCCATGATGAGGAGGGAGTAGTTCTCCCTCGGGGCTGAGGGCTCTACCGGTACCTATGTAGTTTATCTCGCTCTCTCATGGTGTGATCTTTATGTGACCATGAGCTTTGTAATGTAGATGTCGTTATGCTATTCAAGTGGATTTTACTTATGTGATCTCCGGAGACTCCTTGTCCCACGTGTGTAAAGGTGACAATGTGTGCATCGTGTGGGTCCCTTAGGCTATATTTCACAGAATACTTGTTCACTGAATTTTGATTCGAGTTGGATGTCTCTATGAAATTGTGGTGTGTTAGTACCTCCTATGAATGCTCATATTGACAGCGTGGGGTGTTCATTAGTACATGGGAATATATCTTTAAGGTTTTATGCAGACCTACGCAATGAATTAGTGTTCGTTATCTAACCGGAGAGTAGTTCAAAGTAGCATAGTGAAGTGATTATATTTATATTACTTTATGATATCATTGTTGAGAGTGACCACTAGTGAAAGTATGATCCCTAGGTCTTGTTTCCAAACATCGAATCACCGTATATTTATTGTTTTAGTGCATGTTTACATGTTGCCATATTTATATCAGATTGTTGTTACCACTCTTATTCGTCCATATCACTTGCATTTTACTATCTCTTCGCCGAACTAGTGCACCTATACATCTGACAAGTGTATTGGGTGTGTTGGGGACAAAAGATACTTATTGTATCGTAATTGCAGGGTTGCTTGAGAGGGATATCTTTGACCTCTACCTCCCTGAGTTCGATAAACCTTGGGTGATCCACTTAAGGGAAACTTGCTGATGTTCTACAAACCTCTGCACTTGAAGGCCCAACACTGTCTACAAGAATAGAAACGTGCGTAGACATCAGTGATATGAAACCAACACAATCTGGATCAAGTTATTGTAAAAGCATTGTGAGCTGGGATCATACTTATTGGAATAGAAACGTACTCTAATCATAGGCATGATAGATATAATTCTATAGAACATAGCAATTATGTTATAACATGAGAAGTAACTCAAACAAAAGATCATGAATAATAATGCACTGAAAGCAACTATTTATTTATGGGCATAGAGAAAACATAGCAAAGTGGTATTCAATTTGTCCTTTATGGAGTAGCAAAACATAAATGACAGGACACCTTTAAAGTTTAGAGGGAGAGTATATACAAATAATTTGAGAACAAGCAATAGTCATAATTAATCATGAATCAAACAATAATAAATTTTGGGACTATGCGCATTATACTCAGAATGACAACTATGCTCTCTTAGTGGTGCATAAAGTAAGAAGATGAAGACTCATCGTAAAAGTAAAAGAAAGGCCCTACGTAGAGGGAAGCAAGATTACTCATGTGCTAGAGCTTTTTATTTTGAAAGCAATAGGAGTGTTGAAATATTTTTTTTGAGAGGTATGCATGTCTATGTCAACGAATGGCATTAAATGATCTATCATTCTTTCATATAGTAACCTCAAGAGCGGCTCCCATGTAGTTCTCTATTGCACACCATTATTTAGGATCTCTCCAGTACATAATGTGCAGAGCGTTATTTGTTTATTTTATATTTTATTTGGGATGGGCACCCGGTTGCCTTGCTCTTTTTGCAATATTAAGTACTTTAGCACATTATGCATGCTAGTCAAGGTGTAAAGTCATGAAAACACAATAAACCATTCAATACTTCCTCATGAGCTAAAACAAAACACAAAACATGTAATAATTTTGAAGGTTTAAAGGTAGCACACAAGCAATTCACTTTGGAGTGGCGGTGAAATACCACATATAGGTAGGTATGATGGACACAATTGGCAAATTTGGTTTTTGGTGGTTGGATGCACGAGTAGAGCTCATACTCAGTACATGTGAAGGCTACCAAAAGACTGGGAGCGACCAACTAAGAGAGCAATAATGGCCATAATCATGCATAGCGACAAAACATTATTAATCAAAGCATAAATTAATATTACAAGTCAAAAACTAAATGACCATAAAGTCTTTAGGTGATTGATTTGTAGTCATAACATTGTGTAAGCATGAGCCAATTCAACCCAATAACAACATCAAAGGAGAATACCACAATATTATGCTTTTGTATGATGGAAACAACACATGATTCTTTCAATGGCGCATTAAGCACTCTCAAATATTTGAGACAAGTCATGCTACAACAATAAATACTAAGCATATGATTAAAATAACATCTAACATGACATGCCAAAGTCTATGCCACAGTCTAGACAAGCTTCCTTTTGCATCACTATAAGCATGAAACATTTTACTCGTCTCCAACACCAATCAATTTATTTGAAACAACTCTCATAGCTAATAATAAATAAAGACCAGAGAGCTAATCATACCCAACTAAAGAAAACCAACAAGCTCTGAACAAAATACGAGTGGAAAACCAGAGCTAAACGCAATACTAGCAAAAGCGAACACTTGCAGAACAATAAGAGTGAAAACTAGATTATTCTATGCAATGAAAACGGAGTGTGTCTCTCTCCAAAACAAATATGTTGGTGTCCAACCATATGGCACAGCAAACAAAACAAAAGAAAACTAAAAACAACAATAAAGATGCTGAAAAACAACACATAGCATATGAAGCAATAAAAATATAGGATCTTGAAAGATAACCTGATACTTTGTTGATGAAGAAGGGGATGCCTTGGGCATCCCCAAGCTTTAACACTTGTAACTCTTGGATATTTCTTGGGGTGTCATGGGTATCCCCAAGGTTGAGATTTTGTCCATCCTTCATCTCATCATATCATTCTTCTCTCCCTACACTTGAAAACTTCCTTCATACAAAACTTCACACAATTTTTATTAGCAGCATTAGTGCAATCAAAATAACAAATCTACTTGGTTTAGTTCTAACATAAGTCAAACATCCATTAAAACATTTAGCTAGGGTAGCAAATTCTTGGGAAATCTATTTCTCTCAAAAGAACTCAAAAAAAAGAAATTGATCAAGAGGCAAATGCAAATGGTGATAGAAATCTGTCAAAGCAGAACAACAGGTAAAGATCGAGTTTTTCGAAAATCTTATGTTGCTCAAATCAAAAAGTGCAAAACTAACGAAAGTTAGATAATAACCTGGGAAATATGCTCAAAAATTGGCAGCTCAAAATTACGTTCTTTCTAGGAATACGAATTTTTTGGTGACAACACAGAATCTGTTTCAGGACACAACTTCCCCAAATCTTACTTCTTCCTATTAGAGGCTATTCTTGGCAAAAAAAAACAAAATAAAAAGGATAAGGAGAGGTTATTACAGAGGTAAGAACTTCCAAGACTCAACAAAATAAAAATTACAGAAATAAAACAATGGGTCGTCTCCCATAAGCGCTTTTCTTTAATGCCTTTTAGCTAGGCTTGATAGTTTTAATGATGCTCTCATGAAAATAGAAATGAAGCAAAAGGAGCATCAAGGAGAAAATTCAAAAGACATTTAAGTCTAACCCACTTCCTATGCATAGGAATCTTGTACACAAATAAATTCATCAAGAACAAAGTGACAAGCATAGGAAGATAAAACAAGAGTAACTTCAAAACTTTCAGCATATAGAGAGGCGTTTTAGTACCATGAAAATTTCTACAACCATATTTTCTCTATCATAATAATTTTCAGTAGCATCATGAATAAACTCAACAACATAACTATCACATAAAGCATGCTTTTCTTGATCTACATACACAATTTTTGTATCAAGCTCAAAAATAGTGAAATTAAAACATTCAAACCCACTTTTAACAATTTTATAACAAGACGATTGATCATTCTCAAGAGGTATGGGGCTCCACGATAAAGTCAAGACCCCTCTAATCACATTTTCAATAGTAGCACAATTAATATTATCAACCAATATAGGACCATCATCAAGAGCTTTATCATAAATATTTTCTAAGCAAAACACTTTAGTACCATGCATTTAGAAGTTAGGCACATATAAAGGATTATCATAAGATTTATCAAAATAGCATGGATTATCATAGATAATAAGACCATAATTATTATCACAAGTTTTACTCATAGTAAATATTTTAAGAGAATCCACATGAACATAACATTCATCCTCCTTTGGTAAGCATATGGGACAATCAAATAATGTAAGGGATAAAGAGTTACTCTCATTAGAAGGTAGGCTTGGGTAGCTAATCCATTCTTCCTCCTTTAATTTGTTCATCACTCTCCTCCTCTTTTTCATCTAATGAGCTTTCAGGTTCAGCCATTTCTTCCTCCACAGATTCCTGTAAATTGTGGATACATTCTTGTGCATGACTGAGTCTCTCTTTATAATCAATGATATAACAATTATTGCTAAAATTTTCTATGCAATTATGAAGGTTAGAAGAGACCATATATTTAAGTTTATTACAAGCAACAAAGGTTTCATAATTTTTAGACATGAATGATTCTATTTCAGAAGCTCCTATAAATAAGACAAATTGTTTTACTTCTCAAATCCAAGATGAATATAGTTATTCCAATGATAGTTCACAATTAAAACTTCTTTACTAAAGCCACATTGGAATTTAAGATGTTTAGTATCCTATTCAGAGCAACAATTATATTATCGCGTTTAAGCAAAAATTAAGCAATTAGATTGAAATTTTGTAACACGCCTCTCATGACTTTACCCTTATATGATTCTCTATACTTTATAATATGTTCCATAGAGGTTCTAGCATGTTCTTCCATAACAACATTTTTTTAGATTTTCGGTTTTTCAAGTTTTTATGGATTTTTGGGTATATAAGAAAAATAAAACAAGACAAAAATAAACTGGACAAAAGTAAACTAAATAAAACACAACTAAACCGAAATAAATTAAGCATAAATAAACTAGACAAGACAAAATAAAACAAAATAAAAATAGAGAGACGGGTAAAGTGTATTCCCCGGGTGAACTTATGATTAGAGTTATGCCTCCCCGGTGATACGTCTCAAACATATCCATAATTTCTTATGTTCCATGCTAGTTTTATGACAATACTCACATGTTTTATACACACTTTACATCATTATTATGCATTTTCCGGCACTAACCTATTAACGAGATGCCGAAGAGCCAGTTGCTGTTTTCTGCTGTTTTTGGTTTCAGAAATCCTACAAAGGAAATATTCTCGGAATTGGACGAAATCAACGCCCAGGGTCTTATTTTTCCACGGAGCTTCCAGAAGACCGAAGAGCATACGAGGTGGGGCGACGAGGCGCCCAGACCACAGGGCCGCGCGGCCAGGGTGGGGCCCGCGCCGCCCTATGGTGTGGGGCCCTCGTGCCTCCACCGACCCTGCCCTTCCGCCTACTTAAACTCTCCGTCGCGAAAACCCTATTACCGAGAGCCACGATACGGAAAAAGTTCCAGAGACGCCGCCGCCGCCAATCCCATCTCGGGGGATTCAGGAGATCACCTCCGGCACCCTGCCGGAGAGGGGAATCATCACCGGAGGGCTCTACATCACCATGATCGCCTCCGGACTGATGTGTGACTAGTTCATCCTTGGACTATGGGTCCATAGCAGTAGCTAGATGGTTGTCATCTCTTCATTGTGCTATCATGTTAGATCTTGTGAGCTGCCTATCATGATCAAGATCATCTATTTGTAATGCTACATGTTGTGTTTGTTGGGATCCGATGAATATTGAATACTATGTCAAGTTGATTATCAATCTATCATATATGTGTTGTTTATGTTCTTGCATGCTCTCCGTTGCTAGTAGAGGCTCTGGCCAAGTTGATACTTGTGACTCCAAGAGGGAGTATTTATGCTCGATAGTGGGTTCATGGCTCCATTGAATCTGGGACAGTGACAGAAAGTTCTAAGGTTGTGGATGTGCTGTTGCCACTAGGGATAAAACATCAATGCTTTGTCTAAGGATATTTGTGTTGATTACATTACGCACCATACTTAATGCAATTGTCTGTTGTTTGCAACTTAATACTGGAAGGGGTGCGGATGCTAACCCGAAGGTGGACTTTTTAGGCATAGATGCATGCTGGATAGCGGTCTATGTACTTTGTCGTAATGCCCTGATTAAATCTCATAGTAATCATCATGATATGTATGTGCATCTTTATTTGTCAATTGCCCAACTGTAATTTGTTCACCCAACATGCTATTTATCTTATGGGAGAGACACCACTAGTGAACTGTGGACCCCGGTCCATTCTTTACATCTGAATACAACCTACTGCAATCATTGTTCTCTACTGTTCTTCGCAAACAAACATCATCTTCCACACTATACATTTAATCCTTTGTTTACAGCAAGCCGGTGAGATTGACAACCTCACTGTTACGTTGGGACAAAGTATTTTGATTGTGTTGTGCAGGTTCCACGTTGGCGCCGGAATCCCTGGTGTTGCGCCGCACTACACTCCGTCACCAACAACCTTCACGTGGCCCTTGACTCCTACTGGTTCGATAACCTTGGTTTCTTACTGAGGGAAAACTTGCTGCTGTACGCATCACACCTTCCTCTTGGGGTTCCCAACGGACGTGTGCTTCACGCGTTATCAAGCTCTTTTTCTGGCGCCGTTGCCGGGGAGATCAAGACACGCTGCAAGGGGAGTCTCTCACTTCCAATCTCTTTACTTTGTTTTTGTCTTGCTTTACTTTACTTTATTTACTGTTTTGTTTGCTTCTTATATCAACAACACACAAAAAATTAGTTACTTGCATTTAATTTACTTTATTTAGTTTGCTTTACTTGTTTTTATTACTGCTAAAATGGGTCCTCTTGAGAATACTAAGTTGTGTGACTTCACTAGAACCAATAATAATGATTTTATATGCACTCCTATTGCTCCACCTGCTACTACAACAGAATTTTATGAAATTAAACCTGCTTTACTAAATCTTGTTATGAGAGAGCAATTTTCTGGTGTTAGTTCTGATGATGCTGCTGCCCATCTTAATAATTTTGTTGAACTTTGTGAAATGCAAAAGTATAAGGATGTAGATGGTGACATTATAAAACTGAAATTGTTTCCTTTCTCCTTAAGAGGAAGAGCTAAAGATTGGTTGCTATCTTTGCCTAAGAATAGTATTGATTCATGGACTAAATGTAAAGATGCTTTCATTGGTAGATATTATCCTCCTGCTAAAATTATATCTTTGAGAAGTAGCATTATGAATTTTAAGCAACTGGATAATGAACATGTTGCCCAAGCATGGGAAAGAATGAAATCTTTGGTAAAGAATTGCCCTACCCATGGACTAACTACTTGGATGATCATCCAAACCTTTTATGCAGGACTGAATTTTTCTTCGCGGAACCTATTGGATTCAGCTGCTGGAGGTACTTTTATGTCCATTACTTTGGGGTCGGCAACAAAGCTTCTTGATAATATATGATGATAAATTACTCTGAATGGCACACGGAAAGGGCTCCACAAGGTAAGAAGGTAAATTCTGTTGAAGAAACCTCCTCCTTGAGTTATAAGATTGATGCTATTATGTCTATGCTTGTGAATGGTAGATCTAATGTTGATCCTAATAATGTTCCTTTAGCTTCATTGGTTGCCCAAGAAGAGAATGTTGATGTGAACTTCATTAAAAGTAATAATTTCAACAACAATGCTTATAGGAATAATTCTGGTAACAACTATAGGCCATATCCTTCTAATAATGGTAATGGTTATGGTAATTCTTATGGTAATTCTTACAACAATAATAGGAGTGTACCCTCTGGTCTTGAAGTCATGCTTAAATAATTTATTAGTACACAAACTGCTTTTAATAAATCTGTTGAAGAAAACCTTGGTAAAATTGATATTCTTGCTTCTAAGGTTGATAGTCTTGCTGCTGATGTTGATATTTTAAAATTGAAAGTTATGCCTAATGAAGATAAAGATATTAAGTCATTTGCTACAGCAAATGCTATCCAAGTTCGAATTAATGAAAATATTAGATTGATGGTTGAATTACATGCTAGGTGGGAAAGAGAAGAAAAAGAAGAAAAACTTGCTAAAGAGAATAATGTAGCTAAAGTTTGGACTATTACCACCACTAGTAATGTTGATGCTTCACATGTTGCTAAACCTCCTACTATCAATGGTAAAATAATTGGTGTTGGCAATGTTTCTACTCCTAGTGCAAAGCGTGCAAAACTGCCTGAAACTGCTAAAACTGCTGAAACTATTTGTGATAAAACTGCTGAAATTTTTCAAAATATTGGGGACAATGATCCCATTGCTGTAGATCATAATGGTTTAGGTTTTGATGATTGTCATATCTCTGAAGTTATTAAGTTCTTACAAAAACTTGCTAGAAGTCCTAATGCTAGTGCTATAAATTTGGCCTTTACAAAACATATTACAAATGCTCTCATTAAAGCTAGAGAAGATAAATTAAAACTTGAAACTTCTATTCCTAGGAAGTTGGAAGATGGTTGAGAGCCCATCATTAAAATGAAGGTCAATGATTTTGGTTGTAATGCTTTATGTGATCTTGGTGCAAGTATTTCTGTTATGCCTAAGAAACTCTATAATATGCTTGACTTGCCACCATTGAAAAATTGTTATTTGGATGCTAATCTTGCTGATAATTCTATAAAGAAACCTTTGGGGAGGATTGATAATGTTCACATTACGGTTAACAATAACCTTGTCCCCGTGGATTTTGTTGTCTTGGATATTGAATGCAATGCATCTTGTCCTATAATTTTGGGAAGACCCTTTCTTCGAACTATTGGTGCTATTATTGATATGAAGGAAGGGAATATTAAGTATCAATTTCCTCTCAAGAAAGGCATGGAACACTTCCCTAGAAAGAGAATGAAGTTACCTTTTGATTCTATTATTAGAACAAATTATGATGTTGATGCTTCATCTCTTGATAATACTTGATTCACACTTTCTGCGCCTAGCTGAAAGGCGTTAAAGAAAGCACTTCTTCGGAGATAACCCATGTATGTTTTTATTACTGTTTTGTTGAGTCTTGGAAGTTTTTACTACTGTAGCAACCTCTCCTTATCTTTACTTTATTGCATTGTTGTGCCAAGTAAAGTCTCTAATAGTAAAGTTGATACTAGATTTGGATTGTTGCGCAGAAACAGATTTCTACCTGTCACGAATTTAAGTAGATCTCTCTGTAGAAGAATCAAAAAAATCTGCCAATTTACATGCGTGATCCTCAGATATGTACGCAAGTTTCATTAGTTTTGAGCTTTTTCATCTGAGAATGTTAAGTGCCTCTAAAAAATTCGTCTTTACGGACAGTTCTGTTTTGACAGATTCTGCCTTTTATTTCGCATTGCCTCTTTTGCTATGTTGAATGGATTTCTTTGTTCCATTAACTTTCAGTAGCTTTGGGTAATGTCCAGAAATGTTAAGAATGATTATGTCACCTCTGAATATGTGAATTTTTGATTATGCACTAACCCTCTAATGAGTTTGTTTCGAGTTTGGTGTGGAGGAAGTTTTCAAGGATCAAGAGAGGAGGATGATACAATATGATCAAGAAGAGTGAAAAGTCTAAGCTTGGGATGCCCCCGTGGTTCATCCCTGCATATTTCAAGAAGACTCAAGCATCTAAGCTTGGGGATGCCCAAGGCATCCCCTTCTTCATCGACAACTTATCAGGTCACCTCTAGTGAAACTATATTTTTATTCGGTCACATCTTATGTGCTTTACTTGGAGCGTCTGTTTGCTTTTGTTTTTGTTTTTGTTTGAATAAACTCGGATCCTAGCATTCTTTGTGTGGGAGAAAGACACGCTCCGCTGTTTCATATGAACACTGGTGTTCTTAGCGTTACTTTTAATGTTCATGGCGAAGGTTGAAACTGCTTCGTTCATTGTTATTTGGTTGGAAACAGAAAATGCTTCATGTGGTAATTGGTATATTGTCTTGAATAATTTGATACTTAGCAATTGTTGTGCTCAAATAGATCATGTTTATGCTCTTGCATCATGTACTTTGCACCTATTAATGAAGAACTACCATAGAGCTTGTTAAAATTTGGTTTGCATGATTGGTCTCTCTAAAGTCTAGATATTTTCTGGTGAAGTGTTTGAATAACAAGGAAGACAGTGTAGAGTCTTATAATGCTTGCAATATGTTCTATGTAAGTTTTGCTATACCGGTTCATACTTGTGTTTGCTTCAAACAACCTTGCTAGCCAAAGCCTTGTACTGAGAGGGAATACTTCTCGTGCATCCAAATCCTTGAGCCAAAGCCTATGCCATTTGTATCCACCATACCTACCTACCATGTGGTATTTCTCTGCCATTCCAAAGTAAATTACTTGAGTGCTACCTTTAAAATTTCATTCCTTGTCTTTGCAATACATAGCTCATGGGAAAATAGCCTTAAAAACTATTGTGGTATTGAATATGTTGCTATGTATCTTATTTCTTATAAGTTGCTTGTTGAGTGGTAACCATGTTTCTGGGGACGCCATCAACTTTTACACCTTTGTTGAATATCATGTGAGTTGCTATGCATGTTCGTCTTGTCTGAAGTAAGGGCGATTTATCATGATCAAATGGTTTGAGTATGCATATTGTTAGAGAAGAACATTGGGCCGCTAACTAAAGCCATGAATCATGGTGGAAGTTTCAGTTTGGACACTAATCCTCAATCTCTTATGAGAATATTATCTGTTGTTGAATGCTTATGCATTAAAGAGGAGTCCATTATCTGTTTTCTATGTTGTCCCGGTATGGATGTCCAAGTTGAGAATAATCAAAAGCGAGAAATCCAATGCGAACTTTCTCCTTAGACCTTTGCACAGGCGGCATAGAGGTACCCCTTTGTGACACTTGGTTGAAACATATGTTATGCAATGATAATCCATGTAAATCCAAGCTAATTAGGACAAGGTGCGAGCACTATTGGTATTCTATGCATGAGGCTTGCAACTTATAGGATGTCTTATGCATAACACATATGAATTATTACTACCATTGACAAAATTGTTTCTATGTTTTCAAAATAAAAGCTCTAGCACAAAAATAGTAATCCATGCTTCCCTCTGCGAAGGGCCATTCTTTTACTTTATGTTGAGTCAGTTTACCTACTTCTTTCTATCTTAGAAGCAAACACTTGTGTCAACTGTGTGCATTGATGCCTACATACTTGCTTATTTGCATTCATCATATTACTTTGTGTTGACAATTATCCATGAGATATACATGTTGAAGTTGAAAGCAACCGCTGAAACTTATATCTTCCTTTGTGTTGCTTCAAAACTTTCTACTAAAAATCTATTGCTTTATGAGTTAACTCCTATGCAAGTCTTATTGATGCTTGTCTTGAAAGTACTATTCATGAAAAGTCTTTTATATATGATCAGTTGTTTAATCATTGTCTTTACCATTGCTTCGAATCACTTCATTCACTTCATATGCTTTACAATAGTATTGATCAAGATTATGATAGCATGTCACTTCAGAAATTATCCTTGTTATCGTTTACCTACTCGAGGGCGAGTAGGAACTAAGCTTGGGGATGCTTGATACGTCTCAAACGTATCCATAATTTCTTATGTTCCATGCTAGTTTTATGACAATACTCACATGTTTTATACACACTTTACATCATTATTATGCATTTTCCGGCACTAACCTATTAACGAGATGCCGAAGAGCCAGTTGCTATTTTCTGCTATTTTTGGTTTCAGAAATCCTACAAAGGAAATATTCTCGGAATTGGACGAAATCAACGCCCACGGTCTTATTTTTCCACGGAGCTTCTAGAAGACCGAAGAGCATACGAGGTGGGGCGACGAGGCGCCCAGACCACAGGGCCGCGCGGCCAGGGTGGGGCCCGCGCCGCCCTATGGTGTGGGGCCCTCGTGCCTCCACCGACCCTGCCCTTCCGCCTACTTAAACTCTCCATCGCGAAAACACTATTACCGAGAGCCACGATACGGAAAAAGTTCCAGAGACGCCGCCGCCGCCAATCCCATCTCGGGGGATTCAGGAGATCACCTCCGGCACCCTGCCGGAGAGGGGAATCATCACCGGAGGGCTCTACATCACCATGATCGCCTCCGGACTGATGTGTGAGTAGTTCATCCTTGGACTATGGGTCCATAGCAGTAGCTAGATGGTTGTCTTCTCTTCATTGTGCTATCATGTTAGATCTTGTGAGCTGCCTATCATGATCAAGATCATCTATTTGTAATGCTACATGTTGTGTTTGTTGGGATCCGATGAATATTGAATACTATGTCAAGTTGATTATCAATCTATCATATATGTGTTGTTTATGTTCTTGCATGCTCTCCGTTGCTAGTAGAGGCTCTGGCCAAGTTGATACTTGTGACTCCAAGAGGGAGTATTTATGCTCGATAGTGGGTTCATGGCTCCATTGAATCTGGGACAGTGATAGAAAGTTCTAAGGTTGTGGATGTGCTGTTGCCACTAGGGATAAAACATCAATGCTTTGTCTAAGGATATTTGTGTTGATTACATTACGCACCATACTTAATGCAATTGTCTGTTGTTTGCAACTTAATACTGGAAGGGGTGCGGATGCTAACCCGAAGGTGGACTTTTTAGGCATAGATGCATGCTGGATAGCGGTCTATGTACTTTGTCGTAATGCCCTGATTAAATCTCATAGTAATCATCATGATATGTATGTGCATCTTTATTTGTGAATTGCCCAACTGTAATTTGTTCACCCAACATGCTATTTATCTTATGGGAGAGACACCACTAGTGAACTTTGGACCCCGGTCCATTCTTTACATCTGAATACAATCTACTGCAATCATTGTTCTCTACTGTTCTTCGCAAACAAACATAATCTTCCACACTATACATTTAATCCTTTGTTTACAGCAAGCCGGTGAGATTGACAACCTCACTGTTACGTTGGGACAAAGTATTTTGATTGTGTTGTGCAGGTTCCACGTTGGCGCCGGAATCCCTGGTGTTGCGCCGCACTACACTCCGTCACCAACAACCTTCACGTGGCCCTTGACTCCTACTGGTTCGATAACCTTGGTTTCTTACTGAGGGAAAACTTGCTGCTGTACGCATCACACCTTCCTCTTGGGGTTCCCAACGGACGTGTGCTTCACGCGTTATCACCCGGCAACGGCGCCAGAAAATAGTCTTGATAACCCACAAGTATAGGGGACCACAACAATCTTCGAGGGAAGTAAAACCCAAATTTATTGATTCGACACGACGCGAGGTAAAGAATACTTATAAGCCTTAACAGCGAAGTTATCAATTCAGCTGCACCTGGAAAAGCACTAGTAACAGGGGTGATGTGAAAGCAGCAGTAATATCAGAGCCATGATAATAGTAACACATCAGCAGTAGCATAGAGGATATGGCATCGGAAAATATTCCAGTGAGTAGTTTACTGTAGAGCAATGATGATGACAGAAGGATCGGGGTTCCTAGCTATCTAAACTAGTGGTAACTCTCCAAATACCATGTGTTGGGTGAACTTATTACAGTTGGGCAACTGATAATTGTGAGTGTATGACAATGCATGCTATGATAAGATAAAGGTTATTGTAGTATTTATTGGGCATTACAACATAATACATAGACCGTAATCCAAATGCGTCTATGACTAATAATCCACCTTCAGATTATCATCTGAACCCCTTCCAGTATTAAGTTGCAAGCAACAGATTATCGCATTAAGAAATGTGTGTAAAGTAAACAATAGAATTATCCTTGGATAAAACATTGTTTTCTCCCTAGTAGCAACATCACATCTACAATCTTAGAAGTTATTGTCACTCTTCCAGAAAACTAGAGGCATGAACTCACTATCGAGCATAAATACTCCCTCTTGGAGATACATACAACTACTTGATCAAGGTAACTACAAGTACCGGAGATCATGCAAGATCTTAAAAAATACTATAGTAGTATGATAATATGATGAACAATCTGATCATAATTCCACAATTTATCAGATTCCAACAAACACAACATCAATTACATCATATTGATCTCAATCATGTAAGGCAGCTCATGAGATCATTGTATTGAGGTACATGGGAGAGAGAGTACCAACTAGCTACAGCCGAGAACCCGTAGTCCAAGGGGGAACTACTCACGAACCATTATGGAGTCGAAGTGGAGGCGGTAGAGTCGATGGAGATGGCTCTGGGGGTCAATCCCCATCCCAGCAGGGTGCCGTAACAGGAACTTCTGACCCCCGAAACTTGTTGGACGATGGCGGCGGCGATAGAACTTTTTGTGGACGGAGGCTGGTTGATTTAGGGTATTTGTGTCGAAGGCATTATATAGGCGGAAGGGCGAGGTCGGTGGAGGCCAGGGGGCCCACACCACCACTAGTAGGAAAACCCTTATAGGCGGAGCTTAGTTCTGTGGCGCACCCCTAAGAATGCGCCACAGAATTTTATTTTGTGGCGCACCAGGAACGGTGCGCCACAGAAATAGCTTAATTTTGTGGCGCACCATGGAACACTGCGCCACAAAAACTTGGTGGGGCCCACACCCTGTCACACCCAATCATTGGTTTTACTTTTTCTACGGCGCACTGCACTTGGTGCGCCACAGACGTCGGTGCGCCACAGAAATAACATGTCCTATATCATGGCCGTACCCCTCCCTCGCCCGTATACCAGTCTCTCCCCTCTCCCCTCTCCCCGCGCCGCCGCCTTCCATGGCGAGCGCTGCCGTCGCCGCCGCCTTCCTCCGCGAGGGCCGCATGCCGCCACGCTCCACCCATCCCCGCCACCAGCAGCACAAGCCGCTGCGGCGTGGAGGAGGAGGGGCCGGCGCGGCGTCAAGGTGGAGGAGCCGCCGCCGCGTCAAGGTGGAGGAGCCGCCGCGACCTCCACCCCTGCCGTCGTCGTCGGTGAGCTCCTCCACAACTGCCGTCGTTGTCGGTGAGCTCCCTCCCCTCCCCTCCCTCTTCCTCCCCCGCGCGAGCACAACGTGCTCGACGAAATGCTCGCTCGGTTGGCTGGCCAGGTCGGCGTGGTTGAGGTCGATGTCGGCGACGATGGTCACGTAGGAGTTGTGCTCTTGCTTGTGCTGCTAGGTTTATTGCTGATGTTGCTCTGGATTCATTGCTGCTGTTGCTCTGGATGCATTGCCCCTAATCGTTTTGCTTCATATGGTGTTCATATGAACACCAGCTACTAGCAGTGACATGCTATATTGGCTCTATCTGCTCCAAAGGTTCCATTTGGAGCCTGGATTGCTAGTGGTTAGTATATTGTTATGCTGCTAATCCTTGTTGTTGCTTGTCTTAAGCAATAGAAATTGTCTATGCCTCTCTGTACTTGCTTACCATTAACTGGTGAGCTAGTGATGCTTATTGGAGTGTTCTATATCAGTGACACTTCTATGCTGCTACTACATATTGGTGTTGGTTATTGTCAACTTATATCACTTGCTATGCCTGTGTGGCTTACTGGATCATATGTACCTGTTGTTTGTGGAGGTTTACTGCCACTTGTTATTGATGAACCATGTGATGGTAATGATTCAATTTAATTCAATGATGTTAATTTGATTTCCATCCTTTGTTGGAAATAAATCCATGTCTGAACCTGTACAAGGTAATGAAGACTTGCTCACTTGGTATTGCTTGCTAGTTGGACATTTGGTTGGTTTTGATGCTACTGGTTCATTTAAATGCATGAAATGCTACTATGGTATGCTACTGTGGTATCCTTGTGAAGAAAATGATGGATTCTTGTGAGCTTATGGTATGCTACTATGCTACTGTGGTATCCTTGTGAAGATTTACTTGATGGATTCTTGTGAGCTTATGGTATGCTACTATGTTTATAATGCTCTGATTAGTGGGGATGCTTACTGGATCATGTGCATATAGTTCATATAGTTCCCTAAAAAGAAAGAATGCTCCTTGGCCAGATGCTTGATGTCTTGGCTCAGCCAATGATGCAAAGGCTGAAGCAAAAAAACTTGGATAAGAACAGATACTAAAATGTGTGATTTAAATGGAATGCTTATGATGGTATACTAAAATAGAGATATTCACATTAGATAATCATGTAAATGAATGCCACTGTGGTATCCTTTGAAGAAAATGGGAAGTTTCTGATGGTTTAAAAGACTAGGTGATGCTAGGTTATTAAGTTGGCTGTCAAGGTTGGTTTTATCTGGTTAACTTGGATAGGCTATGTGTTCTTGCTTACTTATGCATATCCATCTCTACTGGATTGACTAGCTCAGGCTTGGCCTCTCTCTTGCCAGCATCACTTGGTTACTACCAAGTGATGAATAATCCCTTATGGTACCCCAGCTTTCTTTTGAACTCAACTGAGTAATGATAAATTTCTATTTCTTGTTGGCTTTGATGAAAATAGAGATATCCACAGTAGGGGATCATGTAAATGAATGCCACTGTGGTATCCTTTGAAGAAAAATGACTGTTTCTGATGGTTTTAAAAGGCTAGGTGGTGCTAGGTGATTAAGTTGGCTACCAAGACTTGTCTCATCTGGTTAGCTGGGATATGCTATGTGTTGTTGCTTGTTTAGGCATATCTATCACTTACTGGATTTACTGGTTCTTGATTGGCCTCTCTTTTGCCAGCATCACTTGGTCTATATACCAAGTGATGAATAATCCCTTTGGAGCATCTGCTCCATGCATGCTATGTGTGTTTGAGCATCTTGACTTATGTCACCATGGTTGCTGGTTTGGTGGTGTTTTTGTACTTGCCGATGATTAGATGGTTGGTCGATCACCAGACACTGGGGTGGAGCAAGTGAGCCTGGTGTGATGGCACAAATATCAATATCTTGTGCATCCTACCTGGCCTCACTTACTCCATCCCTGGATGTTAATATTTGTTTCGACCAACAAAGTATGAGGCATTCCATTTAGTTCATACTAGCTACTTCTTAATTGCATTGGCCTTTCTTCCATTTTAGTGCCGATGATTAAATTGTTTGGTCACTTGTACACTCTGGGGTGGGGCCACTGAGCCTAGTGCGATGGCACAAATATCAATCTCTTGTGCATCCTACCTGGCCTCGCTGACCCCATCCCTGAATGTTAATATTTCTTTCGACCAACAAAGTATGAGGCATATGATATCTAGTTAAGATACCACTTGACTCTTTCTTCCATTTTAGTGCCGATGATTAGAATGTTTGGTCACCTATACGCCGCAATATACTTTGTAGACGGGCCCCCTTTCCCCGGCCGCCGTTCCGTGAACGAGTCTTTGACGAGACAACAACGCCGACCTGCCTCTCCAGCGCAGAACCACGCCAGTCCCATCCGCCTCTCTTGTGGCCGCGTCTCCTGCGCCCTGCACTCTTCGCCTTCTTGCCCGGTGAACAATAGACTGATCGTTGGAATAAGGAAGCCGATGACGGCCGATCGCAATCTAATCTTGCGACCGGCCGTTATCGGTTTCCTTATTCCAACGATCAGTCTATTGGTTCACCGGGCAAGAAGGCGAACAGTGCAGGGCGCGGGACACACGGCCACAAGGGAGGCGGTTGGGACTGCCGTGGTTCTGCGCCGGAGAGGCAGATCGACGTTGTTGTCTCGTCAAGGACCCGTTCACGGAACGGCGGCCGGGGAAAGGGGGCCCTTCTGCAAATTATACTGCGGCGTATACTGCAACTATGGTTTCTGACCATAGTATTTGTGTTGACCAACAATGTATGAGGCACTTATTCCATTTTGTCATTCCATTTGCTTTGGTATTTCCAAAATGCCGATGATTAAAATGTTTGGTCCCCGTACACTCTGGGGTGGCGTAAGTGATCCTGGTAAGATAGCACAAATATCAATCTCTTGTGCATCGGACTTAGTCTCACTTACGCTATCCCGGAATGTTAATATTTGTGTTGACCAACAATGTATGATGCATTTATTCCATTTCTCTTGTGCATCGGACTTGTTGGTCTCACTTTCTTCCATTTTCATCATAGTAGGAACTGGATATGAAGACCCCGATGCAAGCGAGCCTAGTGGGTAGAGATGATCGAGGGAGCAAAGGAGGAACCGGATGAAGACTACTTTGTATCTCGAAATTGTGAAATTTGTATGAATTAAGAGTTGTATGCAAAACATTTGTCTATATTGTTGTATAATGTGATGATGATGTATAATGTTGCTATGTTATATATGTCCATATTATATCTGTCTATATTATATCTGTATATAACCTGTATATTGTGTATAAAACCTGTATAATACACCAGGCAGTATAAAATCGAGTATACCTGTACAATGTTCTATGGCGCAGCAAAATGTAATTCAGTGGCGCACCTGTTTCTGTGGCGCATGGGGAACCATGTGCGCCACAGAAACCTTAATTCTGTGGCGCACGGGCCCCTGCGCCACAGAAACCTTATTTTTGTGGCGACGTTTCTGTGGCGCACCACCCGTGCGTCACAAAATCACTTTTTTGTGCGCCACTGATGAGGCTTTTCCTACTAGTGCACCCTTTGGCGCGGCGAGGACATGGTCCGTGCCAAGGCATTTCTGGCCGCCCTGTGGCCCCTCTTCGTCTCTCATCCAGACTTCGTCTTCGTTAGTTTCGGAAAATCTTCGGCTTTTGTTTCGTTCAATTCCGAGAATATTTCATGTACAAATTTTCTGAAATACAAAAACACCAAAAAAACAGGAATTGGTATTGTGGCATCTTGTCAATAGGTTAGTTTCGGAAAATGCATAAAAGTGCCATTAAGTGTAGACAAAACATATAGAAAAATGTGTAAAACAAGCATGGAGCATCAAAAATTATAGATACGTTTGCAATGTATCAGTTGTCCCTAGCATAGAAGCCAACGGTTCTTTCCCTACAACAGTATCCTCCATGGAGGCCACGGTTCCTGGGGGTAACACTGCAAGTGTATTAGAGTTTCATTCACCGATCCTCTATTTTGTGGATCATCAATGTCATCCATCTCCTTTTAATCAATATAATTTCTCCTTGCAATTTCAAGCTAGATTAGTGTTACCTTGTCTCTTCCTCATTTCTCCGAAAAAGCATCTCTCCCGTGACCTCCACCGGCATCATCTCCACCACATCACGGCCTTCAAAACGCATGCTCCAAGTGGGTTTCATCTCTTTAACAACTAGCGATTAGGGCGGGTGTATTCCATCAACGTGATCTATGCCCAAATATACAATCATACCACAAAATGCACACGAGTCTGATTGCCTCTCATATTTCACCAAGAAAATGTGCCGCTTCTTTTCCCTGATCATCGACGCATTATTTGGGTTGGGGGTGGGGGGCTTCCTCACATCACATAAGATCCTAACTCTGAAGAAGTTACCAGAAAAATTATTGGAGATGAGTACCATGCTAACTACCTCGCGTACATTCGAGGCCAGAGCCTCAAGCATTGGTTTGAAACGATCAGGCAAATCGTGGATCTGTATCCATTTCTTGAAAGTATTCAACTCTATCTCAGATGATTTAGGAAATTCATCATACGGAGCAAGAAAAATAGGGTCCCAAGCATGAAAATTGCATCGTGTATATGTTATTTTCTAGAGATCTTAACTTCACATCATGGGCCAGATCCCACGCAGACCGCATGCTCTTGTAGAACCAGAAGTCGCTGAACTCACATTCCATATGAACCCTGGCTATTGCCAGCCTATCTACGAGTAGCCAGTACCAGTGGTGGAGATTCATCTTCAAATACTATGCCATACTAGATGAGTTCGGATCCATTTACGAAAACCATAGATTGCGGCAAAAAAAACTTCGCGGAGAACTGCTTCGACCCACAATTAAACACACTCCATGCCTCACCTAGACGGAGTAGCGACGCGTGGGTCGCCCCTAGATCAGCCCGAGAAAGATGAATGTAAGGGGAGCGACGGAAGAAGGGTGAAAAGTCTCGATGTTGACGAGAGTCGGCGCGAGGAAATAAACCCTACCATGAGGGGAAGCTATAGGTTTGGGGTTCTCGTACAATTATCTTTATTTCTTTATGTTTTAAACTTGAGTTAATTTATTCTTAATACTCCCCAGAGGGTAGTACTTGTTCAAGTGGGTCATACTACTTTTATGTCTCTTTATGGTAGAGTGAAGTGAATGCTCTTTATGGAGGAAACTGGATCAGCTTTAGGTTTAATTGATCTATCTCTCATTAACATGGTGACGTATAAAATAAAGCATGCATGAATATGATCTATTCAAACATGCAAACATCATGGTTTTCAAATGGGATATATACACAACTTGTCAAAAATCCACACACTAGGCATTCATGCAAGTGCGGGCTAATACTTGTCACACCAGTGTGTACATTAATGTTGTTGACAATGGAGGTGTCATCTGTAGAAGGATAGATAGAGAGATATGCGGAATATGATGGATGATGTATTGCGCCTCTCGGGTGAGTATATATAGTGATACAGACTTGGAGGCTAAGATAGCTCTCCTAGAGATATGGTAGGTAGAGATTACAAATCCTAGACTACCTAATATACCTGTACCAAATATATCTCTAACACTCCCCCGCAGTCGTAGCGGTAGTGACGTGAACAACAGTAGCATCGCGGACGGTCAGACTGGAGAGAAGCCGAAGGTAGGAACCAGCGGACTAACACTCCCCCGCAGTCGTAGCGTGAGCATCGTGGACGATGTTGCGTCGCAGATGCTCGGACTGTAGAGGAAGCTGGTGAGGCGCAGGCGAGTTGGTACCCTTTATGCCGATGTCGAGGTAGCCGAGAGCGTGGGTGCTGCAACCTTGGTCGAGGGAGCCGCGCGAGGGATTGCCGTGGTCGATGTCGTGGGTGGGTGCCGGTGTCGATGTAGCCGCAAGCGCGTAGTGCGTGAGGAGAGTGACGGAGACGCATCGAGGAAGTCGTGGAGGTTGTCGATGCCGAAGTCGATGCAGTCCGAGCCATCGAGGACGAGGTGCGGCCCTAGTTTTGCCAGAACCAGACACACATCGGGGACGAAGGCATACTTCGGTTTTGCCAGAACCGAGTACACATAGAAGAAGTCGGTGACGCGGTCGAGGCAGTCGTAGAGGTGATGCCGAAGAAGACGTTGTCGAAGCCGATGAAGACGAGACGTCCGGCGCGAGTTTGCCAGACTCGGGAACGTGTCGGGGACGAAGGCACTTCCGGTGTTGCCAGTACCGGGCATGCGAGGGGCAGGGACCATCATGAACTTATCGCCGTGTCAGAGGGACTAGCAGAGGAGGCCTCCGGAAGCGTCGCGGTCGCAGATCGACGGAGATGCCGACGCTGCCCGCAGTTCTCAGAGTAGAGTAGCAGGTGGTGTAGACGGGGACGAGGCGATGGCACGGGCGACGAAGTCAAGACGGTTGGAGACGTAGAAGGCGGCTAATCCAGCGGTGACCAGGGGTGGTCATGCTGGACGCCTAGACGGGCGTTGCGGTGGTCGGCGAGCCCAGCGCGACCTGAAGTGGTTGGCGAGCCCAGCGGCGACCTAGGGTGGGGGCGCGGCGGCGGTACACGAAGTAGGCGAGGAAGACCCAGCGGTGTGACGAAGACCATGCGCGGATGGAGGCGACCCGCGCTGAAGGGGCGGCGCTGTGGTGGCCTCGGACATCGACGCGCGGTGAACGGCGAAGGCGACCGCGTGCAGCAACAGCACGACCCGAGGGGGCGGCGTAGCTGTAGCCGCAGCAGAGGGTGCGGCAGGGGTCGAGGACGAGGTCGTGGAGGGGCAACCGGCGCGGCAGCCGGAGCAGCCGGCTTAGCGACCGGGTCAGCCGGCGCGGCAGCCGGTGCAGCCGGCCGAACGTCCGGGGCAGCCGACGCGGCAGCCGGTGCAGCCGGCCGAGCGCCCGGGGCCGCCGGCGCGGCAGCCGGCGCGGCAGCCGGTGCAGCCGGCCTAGCGACCGGGGCGGCCGGCGCGGCAGAGGCTAGCGGCGTGGACCAAAGGCGGCGACGCTGCGGCCCGAAGGGGTGACGCAGCGGCAACCCTTTGCTCGATCGGTGGTAGGCGCGTGCTCGGGGACTTGCTTGGCGTAGATGTGCGCGGGGTCGGTTGATCAGACCGACGGCGGTGCTACATGTGCCATGGCGTGGACGACGCGCAGATCGGAGTCGATGGCTGCGTTGTCGATGTAGTCCCGGGCGATGACGGCGAAGACAGACCAGCGATGGAGACCGCGCGGGCGAGACAGCCTGCGGCGTCGCACGTAGGGGCGCCCCGTGTGCGGCGCGTGATGCTGTGCCGTGCGGTTGATGGCCGGTGTAGGTCGATGCCGTTGTCGGAGTAGAGGCGCAAGAGGACGACGGCGATGGGCGACTCAATCCGATCTATGATCGGTAAAACCAAAAAGAAAGCGTCGGTCGAGCGACCGGCGGAGCAAAAAGAAAACCAATCTACGGATTGGAAAAAAAAGGACTCGAGGGCAGCGGATCAACGGATCGGCGGACGAACCCTCATACGGGTTGCGCGGCCCCCGGAGTAGGCCATGGAGATTGACCTCCCCGGGGGTGACGCGGGCGGAAGCGCGGGCGGCGGCTAGGTCAAGGAGCGTGCTGCTCTGATACCATGTAGAAGGATAGATAGAGAGATATGCGGAATATGATGGATGATGTATTGCGCCTCTCGTGCGAGTATATATAGTGATACAGACTTGGAGGCTAAGATAGCTCTCCTAGAGATATGGTAGGTAGAGATTACAAATCCTAGACTACCTAATATACCTATACCAAATATATCTCTAACATCATCTATACAATTGTGCAGAGCGAGAAACACATCCACTTGTTTGCGGTTCAACCTTAACCATCGAGGTTTAGCTAACAAAATGTGACTTATATGCATTAAACATACATTTGGTACGCATTCGGAATCTAGTTACATTACATGATTTCTTAGACTAGCCACAATATGAGTATCATAAATAGTATCATGAATGCTATGTTGGCAAAAATCTGATGTGGTGCACCAATTAATAAGGTGAGAGATGGAAGTGCTATCATAATATGATACCGTATCATATCATGTAAAACTAGAAAACTTAATGACAAACATATGATGTACATAAATTTGCATTGAGATTCTACAAGACATTAAATATGATACTATGCATTGTAGAGGTAGTTCATAAACTAGTATCATGTACATGATACTAGCGTATAATACTTCCCATAGCAGATACCAAATTGGTCATCATTTAAATTTCCAAATACTTAGTAAGTTAGCACCACAGCATGCGTCTGCATCTCCGCCATCTGGATCTGTATGTGCATTATGCATGCAACTCATATTACTACTTGGAATGCCGTGTTAGATGGAAGCTATTCTTTTTCGCGAAAACGTATATGGAAGCTATTCTTAACCACTAAGTTTACCCAAGTGCATGTGTCTCATCTTCGTTATGACGATCTGTGCGTCAGTGCGTGCATTATGCATGCCGTACGTGAACCTTTGCGTTGGAGTTTTTATGCGGTACAGCTTTGGACTAGATCGATCAAAAGGAGATTCTTTCACCACACCTTCCAGGATACAACCATATCCGAGAATGCTTTAGTCTACTTTAGTAATAGTGCTGGCGTGTCACTTTTCCGGTCGGCGTCAATCATATCAAAGATGAGAGTACCTACCTAGCACAACGTGATATACACATGAACATCAAAAATTGAAATAAGCAGCTGGAAAATGGAAAATATTCACAGCTTTGGCGGCAGCATCCCACAAGAACATGATCAGCTGGAAATGGAAAGATATTTTCTTAAATACTACAACACCTTCCCTTTAGACTGCACTCTCGGTAGTGCGCAATTTGATTTGACCTGTTTTTAACAGTCAATTTGAGATTATCCTAGATTCTTAAAACATTATATTCTATGTGTGTGGCTAATTTTTGGTCGACTGAGAATTAGCTTAATTCTTAGTCAAGTGATGCCATCCCACAATTATGTTGCATATGAATAATTTTTTATTGTCTGATTTTTGTGTACTGCTGAACCATTATTTTAGGGTACAATGCGATTTGCAAAAACTCAATTGTATCCTAACTTTAAAAAAAGCTTAGTTGCAACTCGATTTCCAATTGAATGTTTTCAGTTGCAATCCGACTTGCAGCTAAAATCTCACTTGCAACTCAATGCATAAATCTCGATGCAGATATGTTGGTTCTGGACTTGACTGGGCAGTAAGTTATTTCTCAGTAGTTAGATGAGAATTAGCAATTCTAATATATATCCAGCAGAAAGATAGTAGTCATATGTAAGCAAGCACTTGCTTTGCAGCAAAAAAGAAATATAGGAGAACAGTGCAAACTACGAGTACTAGCCAGGCAGCGCTTATTGCACACCATGCGTAGGAGAGATCAGTTCCCTGGGATAGATGACAGATCCTCAATGCACGCCCAAATGCTAGTACTACTAGTAGACAGTATATCAACACACTTAATGAACACTGTGCACCAAGAACCCGGCTGCACGCAGCGCAAACGGAACGTACGTCGCTTCCATGGATATCCAGTTCCCTACACCGCGAGAACCGCGACCGCAGCGGCAGGGCCGGCCGTGCGGAGGACCTGGAAGTAGAGCTGCTTGTGGGCCAGGAACGCCACGCGGGAGACGACGAAGCCGGCGGCGCCTGGCGCCTTCATCATGGCGCCGGCGGCGGCAGGGGCGGCGGCCGCGGGCCAGAGGAAGTAGATGCTCACGGCGCCCCCGAGGACTAGAGCCGAGGCTTTCATGGCGCCGTCGCGGGTCGAAACCGCGGCCGCAGCCTGGTCCTTGACATGGCTGAGACCCGCGACGAGGTCCGCCCTGCTCATCCCGGCCAGCTTCTGACGGAGATCCGCTGGCCTAGCTGAGGAGACGCTGGAGGCCATAGCCTTCACCTGTTGCTTCACACTATCGAGGCTTCCGGAGATGAGGTTCATCGCGGCCAATTTTGAGTGCAGATCCTTCTTGGCCGACGAGATCGATATGAACTGAGTGAAGAGTTTACGGTGAGCTATATAGGAGGTGATGCTACGGGGAAAACAGCATCAAAGGTGATCGGCAGGTGACGCGGTGGGTAAAGACGTCACCGCACACTGTCACCTAAGAGAAGAATCGCTTGAAAAGGACACCTAGTTTTGCATTAACAAAGTTCTTTCGTTTAGCGCTCCACTTCAACAGTAGCGATGCGTGTGACATCCACCATCATTTGTCCTTGCCGGATTAAAGGAACCTTCCTACTCATAATTTTACTTTTTAGCAACACTAATCTATGGCTAGACCAACGACAACGACCTTGACTAGTAACAATACTACACATCTTTTCTCCTTTAAAAAGCATAACCCATCATGTCTCGATAAAGAGACACAACATGATCAACATAAGACTCATTAGTGGCATGTGGCAACATAGGGCCCTACTTGTTCAGCGCAAGATCTGAATTCCAAAGCCCGTCTAACCAGGCTTTTAACGCCGAAGTTGACTCGAACCCAATTCCTATATTTCATGGACCCAAGGAAATTACAGTTACAAAAATATCACAACTGAGGCTAGGGTTCTAGAAAACAAATGATTTTTTTTTTTTCACAAATGAACGTAGGTCAAGCATAGTATTTTTTTCAAAAAAACATAGATCGGCTAACGATGTTTCTGACATGTTTTGGATCTTGTTGATAGGCCGTGTGGACATGGGGTAGTGGTCAAGGGCGATAGACATTAAGCAGGTTCTAAATTCATGATGGATGGATGCATTGTTCTATTCTTGTTCTGCTGCTTGATTTTTATGGATACCATGTGTGACCTATGAGATGTAACCTTTGAATTCTAAAACTTTGCAATATACTATGAGCTGTGTGCAATGATTGATGCAAATGCTAGAACATCACTCCCATTCTCAAAAAGAATGGTTGCGTGTGTTCATTGCGGACAGTTTTGAGTGCATAACTGCATATCCTTCTTGTTTGATGCGGTAATATGAATGGAGCGAAGAGTTTATAGAGAGATGGAATATAGGAAGGTGATATGGGGAAAATAGCATCAAAGGTTACTGCAAGGCTACGCAATGGATACGACGTCACACACCATCACTTGGTAGAAGCATCAAATGCAAGGGACACATAGTTGCATTAACAAAGTTCTTTGTTAACAAGTGTGTGTGACATCCTCCTATTTTTTTCCTTCACCGGATGAAAGGAACCTTGGTACTAATAAATTTAATTCTTAGCAACACTAATCTATGCCTAGGCCTACGACCACAAGCTTGACTAGTAACAGTACAACAAAACATGATCTGTCTACTTTAAAAAGTTACACCAATCATGTCACAAAATGGAAAATAAACAAGGGACTGATAAAGAGACAACAAAATGATCAACACCACACTAACCAGTGGCAAGTGGCAACATGCGGCCTTAGAGCATCTCCAGTCGCGTCCCCCAAACCGTCCCCCAAAGGGATTTGGGGCGCGCCGGACAGAAAATGCGTTTCAGCCGCGTCCCCCAAAGCCCATTTTTGTCCGGCGCGGCCCGATACGGTGTCCGGCGCCCCGAGCCCGTCCCCGTCCCACAGGGGACGGTCCGGGGACGCCGGACACAACGAAAAGCGAGGCGAACCGACGCGGGGCCGACCCGTCAGCGGCACAGGGAAAATTCGTCTCACACTCCCGCCAAATCCCGCCGCTCCCGCCAAATCGCGCCTATACCGCCGCGCACAGGCCTCCCAAAACATATCCCGCCGCCGATTCATTTCTCCTATCCCGCCGATTTCTTTCTCCCTCCCGCCGTCCACCCGCCGCCGCTACCCTCTCTACATGGCGCCGCCGACAGCCCCCAAAAAGATGGCGAAGAAAGCGGCCAAGAAGCCGCCGGGCAATGGGTCGAAAGGGGCGACAGCGCCGTTCGCGAAGCCACGGAAGGCGCCGGCTGCGAAGAAGAAGCCTGAAGGATGGACCGAAGATCAATGGCAGCAAGATTGCCTGCGCCGGAAGCTATCGACGGCGGAGCGGAAAGGACGGAGGGCGGCGGAGCTGGAGAAGAAGGCTCAGGCGGCGCGCCAGCACCAGCACGTAATGGCCGGGTGTATCGCCGCCACCAACGCGAGCCCATGGAGTACGTCCATGCCGGTGTACGTTCCGGGAGTGATCTCTCCGTCGCAAGCCGCCTTCTACAACGATGACACCTCCGCCACTCCCGGGTGCGTGACGCCTAACTTGTCGCCGCACTACCAGGATGCGCTGCCGCACGGCGGCTTCAACCCCAACAACCTCTACTCCCCGGCGTACGAGCATCGCGAGCCAGGGCCCGGTCCGGATGGCGACCCTTTCACCGGCCGCAGGGGTCCGCTCGAATACGACGGCGCCGGTGCTGAGGAGGACGACGGGGTTGAGGTGGAGGATGACGAGGAAGAGGACGGGGTGGAGGACGACGAGGAGGACGACGATGAGGACGAAGAGGGCGGCGAGGAAGAGGACGACGAGGGTGCCGGTGACGATGATCTCGTGGAGGTAGACGCGGACGGCGTGAGGACGAAGAAGAAGAAGAAGAAGGCGTCGGGCACACGAGGCCCGAAGTGGACGCCTCTGGAAGATCTTTGTCTGTGCGAGTCGTGGGCGACGGTGAGCCATGACTCCATCATCGGCGCCAACCAGAAAAGCGGGAAGTATTGGGCGAGGATCAAGACCGAGTTCGATGAGCGCAAGCTCATCAACAGCGACTACCAGAAAGTGCCAATGAAGAGGAGCCAGAAGGCAATGTCGACGCGATGGGCCATCATCCAGGCGTCGGTGAACTCCTTCCATGGGTACCATCACGACTTAGAGACCAGAGGCGACAGCGGCGCCGACGTCGCCCAACTGGTACGACTCTTTCTTCCATAATCCGTAGCGCCTACATTGTGTTCGATGAAATGACTCTGCTTCCTTTGGTTAGTTTGATAGGGCCATGGATTTGTACGCGAAGAACTCGGAAGGTCACAAGTCTTTCGTGCTCATGCATTGCTATGGCAAGCTCAAAATGAATGAGAAATGGCGGCTGACGCGCTTGTCGCTGTCCAAGGGGAAGGACGCCATTGATCTGGACGCGCCGCTGGCAACTTCGACAGGGCGTCCTACTGGCAACAAGGCTGCCAAGGCCGCCTTGGCCGACGCTGCGTCGTCTGAGAAGACGCAGGCGTCGATCACGAAATGCCTCGCCGACGTCTCCTCGACCTTTATCTCCCGCGACAAGAAGGCCGACCAAAGGTGGGCCGAGCTGCTCAAGAGGCAAGAGGAGAAGCTGGAGCTCAAGAAACGCAGGGACGACATGTCCCTGCTGAGAACGTCGACAGAGGGAATGTCTCCCCGGACGCGAGCGGCACACAACTTCTTCAAAGGCCAGATCCTCGACGACATCGAAGCCAAAATGGTGGCGGCGGACGCGGCGGCCCTGGCAGCGGCAGCGGCGGCAGCGGCAGCGCAGCAAGAGCAGGCTGACGCGTCTTCTACTGCTACACCTGCGTCGACCTCTGCGTCGGCGACGGAGCAGACGCACCATGCACAGGAACAGGCAGATCGCGACGAGGTCGTCGTGCTTGACGGGCCTGCGTCGACTCAGGATACGACGCCGTCGCCCAACCCCTTCCCATTCTTCTAATTTGCATGCACCACCGGTCTGTAATATGATCGCGCGCCCAGTACTTTGATCGATCGCCGCTACTCTGATCGCGACGAATCGGCGGGAACGATCTCTTTTGAATGCATCTATTTGAATTTCTGATTGGGGGCGGCGTTTGGGGGACGCGGCTGGGGAGCGACGTCCCCAAACGCGGCACGAACAAAACACGTCCCCCAAACGCTCGATCCGGCGCGGTTTGGGGGACGGTTTGGGGGACGCGGCTGGAGATGCTCTTACACGCCATCTCAAGATCAGAATTTTCAAGCGCGTCTACCCATGCCGGAAGTAGACTTAGACCCAATTCTCACGTCATAGATATGAGAAAATTACATTAGTTCAACGTTGAGCCTAGGTATTAAAAAATACCGTGATTTTTTCATTTCATAAATGGCCATCGGTTGTGGGTAGCAGTTTTTTTTTTTAAAAAAAAATCAATCGATCAGTTAACACTGGCTAGGAACCTTCTGACTAGTGGATCCTGTTGTCAATCCAGTGTGGGCTGACGTTAACAGTCGAGGGAGACAAATTATTATGTCACGAAATAGAAAATAACTGTATTTGGTTGAGTTTACACAGTGGAATGTAATGGAATGGTTCCACATCAAATATTTGTTCCGGTGTTTGGCTGAGAAATAGAATAAAATCAGTTAGTTCTTTAGAAGAGAATATTGCCTCTTCAGAATGCACTCATTTCTCAAATTAGTCGAATCTCTCTCTTCCTCTTTGCTAAAGCCACTGTAGGGTAGCTTGTAGCTTTTGTTCTCTTGCAACTCCTCCTGCTAAACTCAACCCATGCTTGCTCATATTGTCTATTACTAAAATCTGCCGCATTCCACTCTCTAACGAAACAGAACCAACTCATTCTATTTTTCAGCTCAAACCAAACATAAGGATGTAATAAATCCGTTCCTCTAAAATGGAACCATGACAATACATTCTACTTATTTTCCTAACCAATCACAGCCATAAAGAAAGTCGATAAAGAGATAACAACATGATAACGATAAAGCTAACCCATGGTAATTGGAAGTAGTCCTAGTTGTCTTAAGTAAATAGAAACTCTTTTGTAGTTGTAGTGTAAAAAAATGAAGATGGTGCCACACTATTGATGTGTTATCTTTGTTCCTAGATTTCACAAATCCCGTGAATGTATACAATTATTATACATATTTATATTCATGCGAATAACTATTCATGAGAATTGTTCTTAGGGTTTTTGCTAGCTTTCAGCTAGCTGAAAACTAACTTAATTTTAAGTCGAATCCCGCACTACGAAATTGGCATTGTGATTGATACAATTAAGTTACAAATTAGACTGCAACAAAAAAATTCAATTGAAGATTAAGTTGTAACTAGAAAATGCCTCTAAACCGTTATAGTTGCTTCGTGATTCATTCTAATCGTGAGTTAGAGCATCTCCACCGGCGGCCCCCAGATAGGCGCCGGCAGGGGCGCCAGCACTGCCGGGACGGGGGTCACCGGTAGAGCATCCTCTATTTGGGGATGCCGCTCCCACACCGACCCCCATACGCCACCCTCGATAGAATTTGAATGTTGGAATTACATTTAAAACCGAAATTCATACGAAATTTACACAAAAGTAACTCGAATTTAAACCTAAATAAAACTTAAACTTAACCCTAATCTATTGGCCGTCGGTTGGGGCACGCGATGGGCCTGTCTCGTCGTCGTTCTTCGCCTTTGCCACATGCGTCCGTGCCCGCCTCTCGGCCCTTGCTTCGCGCATCTAACGGGGGAGCATGGCGGCCGGTGTCGCATGAACTTGAAAGCGGCGCTATCCCCGCGTTGCCAGCCTTTGCCAAGAAGCCTCGTTCTCGGCACGCCTCGCTTGCTTGCGGGCGAACGCCTCATAGTGGCGATGAGCTTTTGTCGCTCCGCCTCCATGAGGAGGCGTCCCCGCCTCCTCCGTGGCCGCTCGCTGGCGCGAGATCTCGAGGGCGTGCTCGAGGTTCACGTCGTTAACAAACTCCCGCTGCTCCTCCTTCAACCTCTGGAACCGCTGCGCGTTCAGAGACGCCGGGATCGCCGCCTGCTCCGGGTCGGCGGGGGCCTACGGCTGCTCGCCCCACTGTGCCGCCTCCTCCACCGCCTTAGCTTCCGCGTCTCCGATGTAGGCCACGGGCCACACCGTGAACTGTGGGTCCACGGCGTCATCGGAGCTGTAGTCCGCGTCGGGTTGCGGCTCCGGCTGCGGTGGTGGTGGAGGCGTTGCAGGCAGTGCGCAGCCGTTGAGGCCGAGTATGGAGTACGTCGTCTTAAGATGCCGCGACATTTTTGAGGTGAAGGGGAGAGACTGGCGCCGCGGCGGTGGTGGAGATGAGAGGATAGCACCGCGGCGGTGGACGGCGTACGTACGAAATAGGGGTGCCAACTACCCGCATTTACGGCGGCGTAGGCGAGTGGACACCATGTGGCCAGTCGCTACCCTCGTCGCCGCCTCGGTTTCCACGCGAGAGACCATTAAACGCCAACGACCAACCTTCCCGCGTAGCGGCCGATGCAAACCGTCGGGTCCTCTCGCTGACAAGGTGCCCCCACCCACGAAAACCGTCATGCCGTGAGGCGCCGGTTCGCACCCTACGCGAATGGGGCCGGAATGGGGATGCCGGAGATTCTATTGGGCTCGAAAACTAGCCAATGCCTTTTGGGGTGCACCAGTGCGAGCCCATTTTTGCTGCCGACCCCTAGAAATGTTGGAGATATGCCCAAGCGGCAATCATAAAGTGGTTATTATTATATCTTTGTGTTTATGATAAATATTTGCATCCCATGCTATAATTGTATTAACCAGAAACATTAATACTTGTGTGTTATGTAAACATAAAAGAGTCCCTAGTAAGCCTCAACTAGCTTGTTGATTAATTGATGATCATGGTTTCCTGGTCATGAACATTGGATGTTGTTAATAACAAGGTTATGTCATTAGAAGAATGATATAATGGACACACACCCATAATAAGCATAGCATAATATCAAGTTATTGAGTTCTTCTTGCTATAACCTTTTGATACATAGTAACCTAATCCTTCGACCATGAGATCGTCTAAATCACTTACACCGGATGGGTGCTTTGATTACATCAAACGCCACTTCGTAAAAGAGTGGTTATAAAGATGGGATTAAGTATTCTGAAAGTATAAGGTGAAGCGCATTTTTCTATCCTGATGACGGATAGATATGCTTTGGGCCCTCACAGTGGAATGTCATCTAATTATCTTGCAAGCATGTGACAAGGTTACAGAAGATGACATACCACGGTACGAGTAAAGAGTACTTATCGGTAACGAGGTTGAACTAGGTATAGAGATACCTATGATCGAACATCGGATAAGTAAAGTACCATGCGACAAAGGGAATCAGTATCATATGTTAGTGGTTCATTCGATCACGAAGTAATCGTTGAATATGTTGGAGCCATTATGGATCTCTAGGTACCGCTATTGGTTATTAATCGGAGAGGAGTCTCGATCATGTCTGCATATTTGGTGAACCGTAGGGTGACATGCTTAAGGTTTGATGTTGTTTAGTAGATATGGAATATGAGATAGAGACCAAATATTTTTCAGAGTCTCGGATGAGATCCAGGACATCACGAGGAGGTCCAGAATGGTCCGGAGAATAGGATTCATATAAGGCAAGTTATGTTTCGCATTTGTTCTGGAAGAATTCTGTTGTTTTGTATTCCAGAAAAGTTGTTCTAGAAATATTCTCGGAATTGGACGAAACAAAAGCAGAAGTTCTTATTTTTTTGTCACGTATATGGAATCAAAAGGGGAGACGAAGAAAGGCCGGGAGGGGCCAGACCACCCCTAGGCACGGACCCACCCCTGGCCACGCCTAGACATGGTCTGGGCCCTCCAGGCGCCGGCCCTAGATGGGTTTTGAGAAACCCTAGTCGTACTCCCCACTATATAAAGAGGGGTGGGGTGGCCGGCCATAGCTCCTGTGTATGCATCCCTAATCTGCCACCTCTCCTCCCTCCCAGTTTCTCCTGCTCCAGCTTAGGCGAAGCCCTGCAGGAATTGTCCTCCACCACCATCACCACACTCGTGCTGCTGGGATTTCGAGGGGATCTACTCCTCCGCTTCCCGCAGGATCGGGGAGAGGAAGGACTTCATCGACACCGTACGTGTGACCGAGTATGGAAGTGTTGCCGGATTGCAGCACCGGAACGATCGTCTACATCAACCACGAGATCTGATCTCGTTAAGGCTTTGGATCTTCGAGGATTAGTCTCTCTTCTTTCTCGTTGCTCCGATCTCATAGATTAGATCTTGGCTTTTCCATAGATTGGATCTTGATTTTATTCGACTTTGCGGTAGAATTTTTTTGTTTTCTATGCAACGAACCCAACAAAAGTGCTATTAGGGCCGCTATCGGGACCGCCGGTGGAGATGCTCTTACCCCTTATGCTCCCCGGCAAGAAATTTTTGATTCCATAAAAAAAGTCTCTCGCCTAAATTGCTTTGTAACATAGTTTCCAACTAAAAATTAATAATGATTTTTTTGATAAAGGGAATATATTAATATCGAGAGATACCAATTATAACCAGCCTCTGCAACAACGCAATACCCTAATGGTAGTACGGATGCACACAACCAAAAAAAAGGGAATACTAAGACATAAAAAAGTCCCGCTACGGTATATTCCAGCCTTTGTAGCAACAATACATCCACCATCAAATCAACATATGTACTCCAGGCTCTTCAAAAGCGACGGCTCCAAGAAGGGAACATTGCACAAGTGTCGTCGTCACCCGATCAAAAGATCTTAGATTTTCACCCTGAAGATAGTCCCCGCTCTCAAAACAATGCCTTCAAGAAAGCCATTGCCAAGAACAACCAATTAAGACTAGACCTTGGATACTCACCCTGAAATTCACTTGCACACTCTTAAATCCAGAACACCAAGCAAGTCCCTCAACATCAGAGAGACTCGAATCTTCATTGCAAGTCCTTTAGTCCGGCCTTCACGATATTCTCAATCTCTGATTTCATCATGGACCAGAATGTCATCTGATGGCAACACATAACAGAGCTTCACGCCGCTCCCTCCAGAACCAAATGGCCGAAATAAAAGCATGTATGCGCACGGCCGAATACCACCCGATCTAGCAAACTCCAAGCATAACATCAACTGATACATTCATCGGTGCAGCCTTCTGAAACTCGACACTCTAGCCAAATCCATTACGACATGCATAAAGCAGACTTTCGTCTTAACGTGAGAGGAACCTTAGGACTGCCGCATTTATTTAGGCTGTGCCCCCACGCATCCGACCATCGCCCGACCAACCAGGAGAGGCGGCAGAATAGCGACCCTGGCCGCCACGCCAGCTCGATGACAAACAGAAATATTGATCATCACTTGAAATAGCAGTTGATGGGAATTTTGTTGACATGGATATCACCAAAAAGTCGATTACCATGCCCATGATGCTGCCGAGAAACAACAAGCATCGCTTGCCGCAGTCACACAGATCACCGGTTCAGGTTATGGGATGCCACAAAAATCCAAAAAGAACAAATCCAACAGCAAAGCTCATACCTCACCTAGTCACCTGATATTAGTGATTAGGGCATCTTGATACGTCTCCAACGTATCTATAATTTCTTATGTTCCATGCTAGTTTTATGATAATACCTACATGTTTTATTCATACTTTATAATGTTTTTATGCATTTTCTGGGACTAACCTATTAACAAGATGCCACAGTGCCAGTTCCTGTTTTCTGCTGTTTTTGATTTCAGAAAAGCTAGTTTACAAATATTCTCGGAATTGGACGAAACAAAAGGCCAAGTCCCTATTTTTCCAGCACCGTCACGGAGTCCGAAGGAGAGACGAAGAGGGGCCACGAGCTGGCCACCTCATAGGGGGCCGCGGCCCCACCTTCTGTCGCGCCGCCAGGTGGGGTGGGCCCCTCGGGACTCCACCGACGTCGCCCCTTCGCCTATATATTGCCCCAGACGCGAAAACCCTAAATAGTCCAGTCATATTCCACGAAGAGTTCCGTAGCGCCGCCGCCATCGACGACAAGTTTCGGGGGACAGAATCTCTGTTCCGGCACGCCGCCGAGACGGGGAATTGCCCCCGGAGTCATCTCCATCGACACCACCGCCATCTTCATCGCCGTTGCTGTCTCCCATGATGAGGAGGGAGTAGTTCTCCCCCGAGGCTGAGGGATCTACCGGTAGCTATGTGGTTCATCTCTCTCTCACATGGTGTGATCTTTATGTGATCATGAGCTTTGTAATCTAGTTGAATATGTAGATGTTACTCTTGTCTATTATGCACTCTAGAGGTTACTTTAATATGAAATCCGGAGTCACTCTCCACGGTGTGATGGTGACAGTGTGCACATCGTGTGTGATTCCTTTATGACGTTGTGGAGCTTGTTTACTGCGGCTTGAGGTGTGCTTTTGCAGCCCTACACAATGAATGGTGTTTGTTATCCAACAAGAGAGTGTTTGAGAGTAGCATTTATTTATTCAATTATGTGATCATTGTTGAGAGTGTCCACTAGTGAAAGTATGATCCCTAGGCCTTGTTTCTAAGCATTGAAACACCATTTCCAACAAGTTCTGCTACATGTTCTCTTGCTGCCATTTTTATTTCAGATTGCAATTACTACTTATAATCATCCATATTACTTGTATTTCACTATCTCTTCGCCGAACTAGTGCACCTATACATCTGACAAGTATATTAGGTGTGTTGGGGACACAAGAGACTTCTTGTATCTTAATTGCAGGGTTGTTTGAGAGGGATATCTTTGACCTCTACCTCCCTGAGTTCGATAAACCTTGGGTGATTCACTTAAGGGAAACTTGCTGCTGTTCTACAAACCTCTGCTCTTGGAGGCCCAACACTGTCTACAAGAATAGAAGCACACGTAGACATCAAGCTATTTTCTGGCGCCGTTGCCGGGGAGGTAAGGTAAAAGGTCTTCACATCCTCCGACTACTAAGCTATTTCCTAGCACTGTTGCCGGTGTGTGAGTGTTCGAAGCTATTTCCTTTAGATTCTGCAATTATTTCTTTTTGTTTCTTATTTTTATTTTCACTAGTTAGGCTTAATGCAAAAACAACAACAAAAATTAGAGATATTTATGAATTTTATCTTGTATTAGGACATGATGTGTTTGAAGAGAGAATTAAAAAACCCATGGAACTTTGTTTGCATAATAGTGATAGCAATGTTATTAGCATGAACTCTTTGAACACTATTATTGCTAATACTATGGAAGAATTTAAGCTTGGGGAGTTCGGTTTTGATGAAAATGATCTCTGTAGTCCTCCGGGTATGGAGGAGAAAGTTTATGTTGATTATGATATGCCTCCTATATATGATGTTTACAATGATGAATATGATATTTTCAGTCCATCTACTATTGAGGATAAAATTCATTATGATTATTCTATGCCTCCAATTTATGATGATTACAATGATGGTTGTGATAGTTTTACTCCCACTATTACTAATAAAATTGATTATGCTTGTGTGGAGAGTAATGATACTTTTATGCATGTGGATCATGATAAGAATGCTTTATGTGATAGCTATATTGTTGAGTTTATTCATGATGCCACTAAAAATTATTTTGAGAGAGGAAAGTATGGGTATAGAAATCTTCATGTTACTAAATTTCTTCTCTTTATGATGAATGTTTTGAGCTTTCTCTTGATTTGCTTTTATTTGCTGTGTACTTTAAGACCTACTGGTCCTTATGAGAGAGGGAGACACGATTTCATATATCACAATAATATTAAGTCTCCTCTCCTTGTGTTGAAATTTTTGAAGTTACACTTGTTTTGTCTTCCTATGCTACTCACTTTGTTCTTCATTGACTTGTTTTCTTACAAGGCTCATATGCATAGAAAGAGTGTTAGATTTAAACATGTTTTATATATGCTTCTTGATGCTCTCTTTTCAACTCTCATCTTTATGTGAGCATCATAAAAATCACTATGCCTAGCTAAAAGGCGTTAAAGAAAAGCGCTTATGGAGACAACCCAACATTCTTATTTTCTGTTATTTTTGCTTTTCTTTTTGTTTTGAGTCAAGGTGTTTGTTACTTATGTAGCAATACCTTTGTATCTTTATTTTATTGCATTGTTGTGCCAAGTAAAGTCTTTGATAGAAAGTTGATACTAGATTTGGATTTCTGCGCAGAAACAGATTTTTAGCTGTCACGAATTTGAGCTTTTCTCTCTGTAGAAAAATCTAAAAATTCTGAAAAATTTAATGAGTAATCCTCAAATATGTATGCAACTTTCATTAAACTGGAGCTTTTCGATTTGAGCATGATAAGTGCCTCGAAAAAATTCGTCTTTACGGACTGTTCTGTGTTGATAGATTCTGCCTTTTATTTTGCATTGCCTCTTTTACTGTGTTTGAGTGGATTTTTTTGCTCCATTAAATTTCAGTAGCCTTGGGTAATGTCCAGAAGTGTTGGGAATGATTGTGTCCTTGCTGAACATGTGAATTTTTTATTATGCACTAACCCTCTAATAAGATTACTTCGAGTTTGGTGTGAAGGAACTTTTCAAGGATCAAGAGAGGAGGATGATATAATATGATCAAGAAGAGTGAAAAGTCTAAGCTTGGGGATTGCCCCGTGGTTCATCCCTGCATATTTCAAGAAGACTCAAGCGTCTAAGCTTGGGGATGCCCAAGGCATCCCCTTCTTCATCAACAACTTATCAGGTCACCTCTAGTGAAACTATATTTTAATTCCGTCACATCTTATGTGCTTTACTTGGAGCGTATGTGTGCTTTTATTTTCGTTTTGTTATTTTCATTCTCTGAATAAATCGGATCCTAGCATGCTTGTGTGGGAGAGAGACACGCTCCGCTTTTTTATTTGAACACTTGTGTTCTTCGTTTTACTTTTAATGTTCATGGCGAAAGCTGAAAGCTGCAGCACTTATTGTTATTTGGTTGGAAACAGAAACTGCTTCATGTGGTAGTTGGTATATTGTCTTGAATAATTTGTTACTTGGCGATTGTTTTGAGCTCTCAAGTAGATCATGTTTAAGCTCTTGCATCATGTAGTTTAAACCAATTAGTGGAGAACTACCATAGAGCTGGCTGAAATTTGGTTTGCATGATTGGTCTCTCTAAGGTCTAGATTTTTTCTGGTAAAAGTGTTTGAGCAACAAGGAAGACAGTGTAGTGTCTTATAATGCTTGCAATATGTTTTTATGTAAGTCCTGCTGTACCGGTTTATACTTGTGTTTGCTTCAAACAACCTTGCTAGCCAAAGCCTTGTACTGAGAGGAAATGCTTCTCGTGCATCCAAAACCTTGAGCCAAAACCTATGCCATTTGTGTCCACCATAACTACCTACTATGTGGTATTTTTCTGCCATTCCAAGTAAATACTTCATGTGCTACCTTTAAACAATTCAAAACTTTATTACTCCTTATTTGTGTCAATGTTTTATAGCTCATGAGGAAGTATGTGGTGTTTTATCTTTCAATCTTGTTGGGCAGACTTTCACCAATGGACTAGTGGCATATACATCTGCTTATCCAATAATTTTGCAAAAAGAGCTGGCAACGGGGTGCCCAGCCCCAATTAATTAACTTTCATTAATAATTCTCTTCACATGTTTTGCCCTGATTTATCAGTAAGCAACTTAATTTTGCAATAGACACTCCTCCATGGTATGTGAAATGTTGGAAGGCACCCGATGATTCGGTTAGCCATGGCTTGTGAAAGCAAAAGGTTGGGAGGAGTGTCATCAATAATGAAACTAAAATACATGTGTAAACAAAAGAGAAGAGGGATGATCTACCTTGCTGGTAGAGATAACTGATACGTCTCCAACGTATCGATAATTTCTTATGTTCCATGCCACATTGTTGATGTTATCTACATGTTTTATGCACACTTTATGTCATATTCGTGCATTTTCTGGAACTAACCTATTAACAAGATGCCGAAGTGCCAGTTCCTGTTTTCTGCTGTTTTTGGTTTCAGAAATCCTAGTAACGAAATATTCTCGGAATTGGACGAAATCAACGCCCAGGTTCCTATTTTTCCCGGAACCATCCAGAACACCCGAGAGCCGCCAGAGGGGAGCCCTGGGGGCCCCACACCACACCCTGGCGCGGCCAGAGGGGGGGCCGCGCCGCCCTATGGTGTGGGCCCCCCAGAAGCCCTCCTGCGCCGCCTCTTCGCCTATATAAAGCCTCCGTCGCGAAAACCCTGATACGTTCGACGAAAACCACAGAAACCTTCCAGAGCCGCCGCCATCGCGAGGCCAAGATCTGGGGGACAGGAGTCTCTGTTCCGGCACGCTGCCGGAACGGGGAAGTGCCCCCGGAAGGCTTCTCCATCGACACCGCTGCCATCTCCACCGCCATCTTCATCACCGCTGCTACTCCCATGAGGAGGGAGTAGTTCTCCATCGAGGCTCGGGGCTGTACCGGTAGCTATGTGGTTAATCTCTCTCCATGTACTTCAATACAATGATCTCATGAGCTGCTTTACATGATTGAGATTCATATGAGTTTTGTATCACAATTCATCTATGTGCTACTCTAGTGATGTTATTAAAGTAGTTCTATTCCTCCTGCACGTGTGTAAAGGTGACTAGTGTGTGCACCGTGTGTAGGATAACGTTGCATAGAAAACAAAAATTTTCCTACGGCGAACACGCAATCCAAGCCAAGATGCAATCTAGAAGACGGTAGCAACGAGGGGGTATCGAGTCTCACCCTTGAAGAGATTCCAAAGCCTACAAGATGAGGCTCTTGTTGCTGCGGTAGACGATCACTTGCCGCTTGCAAAAACGCGTAGAAGATCTTGATCACGATCGGTTCCGGCGCCACGAACGGGCAGCACCTCCGTACTCGGTCACACGTTCGGTTGTTGATGAAGACGACGTCCACCTCCCCGTTCCAGCGGGCAGCGGAAGTAGTAGCTCCTCTTGAATCCGACAGCACGACGGCGTGGTGTCGGTGGCGGTGTAGAAGTCCGGCGGAGCTTCGCTAAGCAATGCGGGCAATATGGAGTGGAGGAGCTTGGCTAGGGTTTGGGAGGGGGTGGCCGGCCACTCTATGGGGGGCGGCCAGCTTATGGTCTTGGGGTGGCCGGCCCCCTCCCTTGGCCCCTCATTATATAGGTGGATCCCAAGTGTTGGTGTCCAAGTCTTCGAATAAGACCCGAAACCAAAACCTTCCATAGGAGGGGGAAACCTAGCCCAACTAGGACTCCCACCCAAAGGTGGGATTCCCACCTCCCATGTGGGGGGTGGCCGGCCCCCTATGGTGGAGTCCACTTGGGACTCCACCCCATCTAGGGCTGGCCGGCCATGGAGGTGGAGTCCCTTGTGGACTCCACCTTCCTTGGTGGTTTCTTCCGGACTTTTCTAGAACCTTCTAGAACCTTCCATAGAACCTTCCGCGACATTTTATTTCACATAAAATGACATCCTATATATGAATCTTATTCTCCGGACCATTCCGGAACTCCTCGTGATGTCCGGGATCTCATCCAGGACTCCGAACAAATATTCGAACTCCATTCCATAATTCAAGTGCTACCATTTCAACATCCAACTTTAAGTGTGTCACCCTACGGTTCGAGAACTATGCGGACATGGTTGAGTACTCACTCCGACCAATAACCAATAGCGGGATCTGGAGATCCATAATGGCTCCCACATATTCAACGATGACTTTAGTGATCGAATGAACCATACACATATATTACCAATTCCCTTTGTCTCGCGATATTTTACTTGTCCGAGGTTTGATCTTCGGTATCACTCTATACCTTGTTCAACCTCGTCTCCGACAAGTACTCTTTACCTGCACCGTGGTATGTGGTCTCTTATGAACTCATTCATATGCTTGCAAGACATTAGACGACATTCCACCGAGAGGGCCCAGAGTATATCTATCCGTCATCGGGATGGACAAATCCCACTGTTGATCCATATGCCTCAACTCATACTTTCCGGATACTTAATCCCACCTTTATAGCCACCCATTTACGCAGTGGTGTTTGGTGTAATCAAAGTACCTTTCCGGTATAAGTGATTTACATGATCTCATGGTCATAAGGACTAGGTAACTATGTATCGAAAGCTTATAGCAAATAACTTAATGACGAGATCTTATGCTACGCTTAATTGGGTGTGTCCATTATATCATTCACACAATGACATAACCTTGTTATTAATAACATCCAATGTTCATGATTATGAAACTAATCATCTATTAATCAACAAGCTAGTTTAAGAGGCATACTAGGGACTTCTTGTTTGTCTACATATCACACATGTACTAATGTTTCGGTTAATACAATTCTAGCATGATATATAAACATTTATCATAAACATAAAGATATAATTAATAACCACTTTATTATTGCCTCTAGGGCATATCTCCTTCAGTCTCCCACTTGCACTAGAGTCAATAATCTAGATTACATTTGTAAAGATATAACACCTTGGCCTTCTGGTGCTTTATCATGTATTGCTCACGGGAGAGGTTTTAGTCAACGGATCTGACATGCTCAGAAACGTATGTATTTTGTAATTCATTTGCGTCTCAACGCATCACTCATTTCCAAATGAGTCGGCATTAAATATGTTTGGTCTTCTGGTGGAACCTTAATTCCGCGGTCTGAAATATGTCACTAATATTGTCACACACAATATAGCTTCAAAGTTCTGACACTATTGGAACTACGCTAAGTTCTCAAAGAACTTCTTGACTTTAACATCCTTTGTCATTGTCAAAACAATGACATACTCTGCCTTCTTTTGTAGAATCCATCACAATATTTAGAACTTTTCTAAATCTAGCATAGACAACTTCTAGCTCATTGTGCCACCTTTTAAGTCTAATTTGAGATTGAAATTATATTTTATATGTGACAAAACCAATATCGGTGTAACACCTTACAGCGATTTGTTTGTCATTTCTTCATACAAAAATATATATATATATCCTTAGTTCTTCTAAAGTACTCAAGGATACTCTTACTGTCGTCCAATGATCATCTCATGAATCATTCTGGTATATGCTCATAACATTTTAGAGCACAAGATATCTGATTTTGTACATATTATTCGTGATCTAAAATCACTCATGTGTTTTTACTCATCGAGTGTCTGATACACTCAAGTCTTGTTAAACCTTCACATGACAAGAACATTTTCTTAATATTTCTATATTGAACTACTTCAATATCCACTCTATGTACTTTGACTTAAACTTATTATGTGTTTCAATCTATCTTCATAGATCTTGACACTAAATATGTTTCAGTCCATATCCTTTCATTGAAATTAATTTCTCAATGAAACCTTTTAATCAAGTATATAATTACATCATTTATAACCAACTATATGTCATCTACATAAAGTATTATAAATATGTCTCAGCGCTCCCACTTAATTTCTTGCAAATGCAAGCCTCTTCATCGTCTCTTGATGAAATCAAAAACTCTTTGACTATTTCATCTGGTGAAGATTCCAACTCCGTGATACTTACTTCATCCAATTGAAGCTTGTATACCTATCTAGTATTCCACGGACCAGCAAAACTCTTGGTTGTATCTTGTATACATACTTCTGTTAAGTAGTGTATTTTGCCATCCTACTAGCATATCTCATAAAAGAAATATGTAGTGATTACTAGAATAATCCACATAGACTATAAGCATTGCTACGGCAGATCTAATCTTATCGTATTCAACTCTTTGACTCTGTCGTAAACAATTTTTCGACAAGTCAAGCTTTCTTCAAGGATATTTCATCCAAGTCTATCAATTTCATAGATCCATTTACTTTCATAAAGTATTCATCTATCTTGGATTTCATGGCGTATAGCCATTTTAACGGAGTCAGGGCCCATCATAGCTTCTTTGTTTGTAGTTGGTTTATCATTGTTCATAATCAATCCTTTGTCCACAAATCATTTATTTGATCACAAAGTAAACCATACCTACAAGGTTCAATATGTACTTCGATCTCCATGGCTAAAACACTTTGTAGTCATGGGAGCCATGATCGTCGTGGTCGCTTTCGGAACCAATTTCCGATGCTGCGCTACACTGATCATTATGCTCAGGTTTATAAACCTCATCAAATTATATTGTCCTCCCACTCAAATACTTCACTAGAAACAATTTCTTGGTACATAGTGGGAAGAATTCCCAATCAATTCTCTGGGATAACCAACAAAGACATTCATCCGATTTTGGTTGTAAACTTATTTACTTATGCTATGCATACCAAAATTTTAAGAAAAGACTATTAGGATTCATACCCATACCATAACTCGTATGGTGTCATTTCAACGGATCATGATGATGCTCTAAGTGTAAAAGCGGTAGTCACTAAAGCATAATCCACAAAAATATAATGGCGTCATAATATTTTATCTCATCATTAATCCAACAAGGTTTGGATACATCTCTCGGATACTTTATCATCACTATGATACTCCAAGAAACGTGAGTTGTAGAACAATTTCATAACTCTCTTAGATGTTCGCTAAAACTCGTAATTCAAATATTTCCACCATGATCCAATCATAGATATTTGACTTTTCTATTACGTTTATTTCCACTTCATGTTGAAATTTATTTGAACCCATTCAAATGTTTCAAACTTCTTCCTTATCGAATATATCCATATATATATACTCAATTCATTGTTGAAAGTTTTCATGAAGTAGAAGAATCTCCCGCACACAACTATGCTCAGTGAACCATATACATCATTATGTATTTTTCCACTAAGTTTGTTGCCCGTTCAACTCTTGGCCTATGAACGGTATTTTAATCATTCTCTTTAGAAAAGATTTGCAAGCGCCAAATGATTAAAAAATCAAATGACTCCAAAAATCCATTTGCATGGAGTTCCTTCATGCGTTCCTTTCTAACATGACCTAAATGGCGGTTCCACAAATAAGTGGAATTCAAATCATTTGCCTTATGGCATTTTAGCGTCAGTTTTATGTATGTGTGTTTCACCATTAAGATTTATAATAACTTATCCATCGTACATGGAGTAATGTCATAATTTGAACAACTCATTGTTTTCATTTGACCGGAGCAAAATAACAATTTATTAAGCTCTTTATTATAAATTCTAAGGGCTAGATAGAATGCCAATGACGAACATAATAACACTTTATTTTTGTTCCTGACGTGCATTCCTATTCATATTCCTTGTCAGTCACTTAGGCCATTGTATTCTTGTATTGCGTTGTTTTGTATGACACTTCATACCAACCAATATGGTACAAATACCCAAGAATTTCATTGTGAGACCTAACTAGGAATACAACCATAACATGTATATCATTTATATACACCTGAGCTAGACATTCTAGTCTTTTCTTTCTTTCTGCCAATAATCTTTTGTAGTTTCTCTTTTAGCTTTCCTCATTATTCAGAAAAACACATCAACATCATTAACTTCTAGGTTTGTTGGTCAAATACCAATAACCTTGAGGTTCTTACTTTGAAGTTGATCATCATATGACAAGTGTTCCAGATTTCACTATTAGTAACTTTGTAATATGATGAACAGTTTCACTCATAATTTTATCCATCATATCATGACGACTTTCCGAGACCATGTCTGTACATGCTAGGCTCGTAAAGTTTTAACCTTGGTATTTGCATGTGCAAATCTAGCTTGCACCCGTTTTATGCACACGTAGAATCTATCACACCCGATCATCACGTGATGCTTCGAAACGACGAGTCTTAGTAACGGTGCATATTTAAGGATGGTCACTTCATGGATATGCGAATATCGTTAGTGCCCCAATAGTTGGAGGATTGTGACGCCTTGCGTCTTCAACCTTCGTACATTCCCATAAAACTTATGAGTTTATGTAGTCTCACCAAACTTTATTCTATCATCTTGCAATAAGGTCTTAGATATCACATATATCTCATACCTTGATTATTTCTGAAAACTAAATTTTCAGCTCCTTACTTTTCAAACAGATTTGAACTTCAAGTTTCACGGAGACAAGATAACTTTAGGTACTAATTGAAACCATAGCTCTTTGAATCAACAATGTGAGGTTTACTAAAAGTTTGCAATAGGACTTAATCAATTCTTGATTCTTTGACAATACGGTACCAATCCGTAAAGTTTCTTGTCAGATTTTAACAGTATTTCTATCTCAATTACAAGACTAGCGCATGGTAGAAAACGGATGCCAATACTACAAAATTAATTCAAAATACTACTCAGACTATGTTTATGATAATTAGTTCATGTTTTAATCTAATTACTAATGAACTCCCACTTAATACAACATCCCTCATAGTTGTTAAGTGGTACACGATCCAAATTCACTACACCAAAACCGATCATCACGTGAGATGATGTAGCTTCAATGGTGAACATCAACATGTTGATCATATCATCCATATGACTCGTGTTCAACCTTTCGGTTTCCGTTGTCCCGAGGCCATGTCTGTACATGCTAGGCTCGTCAAGCAAACCCAAGTATTCCGCGTGTGCAACATGGCTTACACCCGTTGTATGTGAATCGTTGAATCTATCACATCCGATCATCACGAGATGCTTTGAAACGATTTAACTGTTACAACGGTGCATACGAGGGGAGAACACTTTATTATCTTGATATTAATGTGAGGGATCATCTTATAATGCTACCGTCGCGATCTAAGCAAAATAAGATGCATAAAAGGATTAACATCACATGCAGTTCATATGTGATATGATATGGCCCTTTTGTCTTTGTGCCTTTGATCTTCATCTCCAAAGCACGGACATGATCTCCATCATCTTCGGGCATGATCTCCATCATCGTCGGCGTAGCGTCAAGGTCCATGGCGCCGTCTTCATGGTTGTTCACCTCATGTAGCAACTATTACAACTACTTTGAAATACTACTCAACATGAAAATTAAAGACAACCATAAGGCTCCTGCCGGTTGCCACAATACAATAATGATCATCTCATACATATTCATCATTATATCATGGCCATATCACATCACCAAACCCTGCAAAAACAAGTTAGACGTCTCTAATTTGGTTTGCATATTTTACGTGGTTTAGGGTTTTCGAGAAAGATCTAATCTACCTACGAACATGAACCACAACGGTGATACTAATGTTTTCAATAGAAGAGTAAGTTGAATCTTCACTATAGTAGGAGAGACAGACACCCGCAAAGCCTCTTATGCAATACAAGTTGCATGTCGAACGAGGAACAAGTCTCATGAACGCGGTCATGTAAAGTTAGTCCGAGCCGCTTCATCCCACTATGCCACAAAGATGCAAAGTACTCAAACTAAAGATAACAAGAGCATCAACGCCCACAAACCATTGTGTTCTACTCGTGCAACCATCTATGCATAGACACGGCTCTGATACCACTGTAGGATAACGTTGCATAGAAAACAAAAATTTTCCTACGGCGAACACGCAATCCAAGCCAAGATGCAATCTAGAAGACGGTAGCAACGAGGGGGTATCGAGTCTCACCCTTGAAGAGATTCCAAAGCCTACAAGATGAGGCTCTTGTTGCTGCGGTAGACGATCACTTGCCGCTTGCAAAAACGCGTAGAAGATCTTGATCACGATCGGTTCCGGCGCCACGAACGGGCAGCACCTCCGTACTCGGTCACACGTTCGGTTGTTGATGAAGACGACGTCCACCTCCCCGTTCCAGCGGGCAGCGGAAGTAGTAGCTCCTCTTGAATCCGACAGCACGACGGCGTGGTGTCGGTGGCGGTGTAGAAGTCCGGCGGAGCTTCGCTAAGCAATGCGGGCAATATGGAGTGGAGGAGCTTGGCTAGGGTTTGGGAGGGGTGGCCGGCCACTCTATGGGGGCGGCCAGCTTATGGTCTTGGGGTGGCCGGCCCCCTCCCTTGGCCCCTCATTATATAGGTGGATCCCAAGTGTTGGTGTCCAAGTCTTCGAATAAGACCCGAAACCAAAACCTTCCATAGGAGGGGGAAACCTAGCCCAACTAGGACTCCCACCCAAAGGTGGGATTCCCACCTCCCATGTGGGGGGTGGCCGGCCCCCTATGGTGGAGTCCACTTGGGACTCCACCCCATCTAGGGCTGGCCGGCCATGGAGGTGGAGTCCCTTGTGGACTCCACCTTCCTTGGTGGTTTCTTCCGGACTTTTCTAGAACCTTCTAGAACCTTCCATAGAACCTTCCGCGACATTTTATTTCACATAAAATGACATCCTATATATGAATCTTATTCTCCGGACCATTCCGGAACTCCTCGTGATGTCCGGGATCTCATCCGGGACTCCGAACAAATATTCGAACTCCATTCCATAATTCAAGTGCTACCATTTCAACATCCAACTTTAAGTGTGTCACCCTACGGTTCGAGAACTATGCGGACATGGTTGAGTACTCACTCCGACCAATAACCAATAGCGGGATCTGGAGATCCATAATGGCTCCCACATATTCAACGATGACTTTAGTGATCGAATGAACCATACACATATATTACCAATTCCCTTTGTCTCGCGATATTTTACTTGTCCGAGGTTTGATCTTCGGTATCACTCTATACCTTGTTCAACCTCGTCTCCTGACAAGTACTCTTTACTCGTACCGTGGTATGTGGTCTCTTATGAACTCATTCATATGCTTGCAAGACATTAGACGACATTCCACCGAGAGGGCCCAGAGTATATCTATCCGTCATCGGGATGGACAAATCCCACTGTTGATCCATATGCCTCAACTCATACTTTCCGGATACTTAATCCCACCTTTATAGCCACCCATTTACGCAGTGGTGTTTGGTGTAATCAAAGTACCTTTCCGGTATAAGTGATTTACATGATCTCATGGTCATAAGGACTAGGTAACTATGTATCGAAAGCTTATAGCAAATAACTTAATGACGAGATCTTATGCTACGCTTAATTGGGTGTGTCCATTATATCATTCACACAATGACATAACCTTGTTATTAATAACATCCAATGTTCATGATTATGAAACTAATCATCTATTAATCAACAAGCTAGTTTAAGAGGCATACTAGGGACTTCTTGTTTGTCTACATATCACACATGTACTAATGTTTCGGTTAATACAATTCTAGCATGATATATAAACATTTATCATAAACATAAAGATATAAATAATAACCACTTTATTATTGCCTCTAGGGCATATCTCCTTCACCGTGTGGTTCTTGTCGTAGGCTATGATCATGATCTCTTGTAGATTGTGGAGTTAATTATCATTATGATGGTATTGATGTGATCTATCTGGTTATATTGATCTATCTTACACTAAAGGTTACTTAAATATGAACAAATTGTGGAGCTTGTTAACTCCGGCATTGAGGGTTCGTGTAATCCTACGCAATGCGTTCATCATCCAACAAAAGTGTAGAGTATGCATTTATCTATTCTGTTATGTGATCAATGTTGAGAGTGTCCACTAGTGAAAGTGTAATCCCTAGGCCTTGTTCCTAAATACTGCTATCGCTGCTTGTTTACTATTTTACTGCGTTACTACTGCTGCAATACTACCACCATCAACTACACGCCAGCAAGCTATTTTCTGGCACCGTTGCTACTGCTCATATATATTCATACCACCTGTATTTCACTATCTCTTCGCCGAACTAGTGCACCTATTAGGTGTGTTGGGGACACAAGAGACTTCTTGCTTTGTGGTTGCAGGGTTGCATGAGAGGGATATCTTTGACCTCTTCCTCCCTGAGTTCGATAAACCTTGGGTGATCCACTTAAGGGAAAACTTGCTGCTGTTCTACAAACCTCTGCTCTTGGAGGCCCAACACTGTCTACAGGAAAGGAGGGGGAACGTAGACATCAAGCACTTTTCTGGCGCCGTTGCCGGGGAGGAAAGGTAAAAGGCACTCATACTCCGGTTCTAGGTAAAGTACTTTTCTGGCGCCATTGTGTTTGTGCTCGAAGCTATTTCCTTTAGATCCTGCAATTGCAACTTTTTGTTTCTTGTTTACACTAGTTAGGCATAATGGAAAACATCTGTGAGCTCTTTGTACTATTTCCTGAGTCAAGACATGAATGGTTTAATGCGAAAATTAAAAAACCCATGGAACATGTTAGCATGAATACTTTGAACACCATTGTTGCTAATGATATGGAAAATTCTAAGCTTGGGGAAGCTGGTTTTGATGAGCATGATCTTTTTAGTCCCCCAAGCATTGAGGAGAAACTTTTCTTTGATGATACTTTTCCTCCTATTTATGATGATTATAATGATAGTAGCCTTTTGGTTCCACCTGTTATGGAGGATGAATTTGATTATGATTACAATATGCCTCCTATATTTGATGATGAGAATAATAATGATAGCTACTTTGTTGAATTTGCTCCCACTATTACTAATAAAATTGACTATGCTTATGTTGGGAGTAGTAATTATTTTATGCATGAGACTCATGATAATAATGCTTTATGTGATAGTTATATTGTTGAGTTTGCTCATGATGCTACTGAAAGTTATTATGAGAGAGGAAAATATGGTTGTAGAAATTTTCATGTTACTAAAATACCTCTCTATGTGCTGAAATTTTTGAAGCTACACTTGTTTTATCTTCCTATACTTGTTACTTTGCTCTTCATGAACTTGTTTATTTACAAGATTCCTATGCATAGGAAGCATGTTAGGCTTAAATTTGTTTCACACTTGCCTCTTGATGCTCTCTTTTTCTTCAAATACTATTTCTTGCGAGTGCATCATTAAAACTGCTGAGCCCATCTTAATGGCTATAAAGAAAGAACTTCTTGGGAGATAACCCATGTGTTATTTTGCTACAGTACTTTGTTTTATATTTGTGTCTTGGAAGTTGTTTACTACTGTAGCAACCTCTCCTTATCTTAGTTTTGTGTTTTGTTGTGCCAAGTAAAGCCGTTGATAGAAAAGTAAGTACTAGATTTGGATTACTGCACAGTTCCAGATTTCTTTGCTGTCACGAATCTGGGTCCACCTCCCTGTAGGTAGCTCAGAAAATTAAGCCAATTTACGTGCATGATCCTCAGATATGTACGCAACTTTCATTCAATTTGAGCATTTTCATTTGAGCAAGTCTGGTGCCATTTTAAAATTCGTAAATACGAACTGTTCTGTTTTGACAGATTCTGCCTTTTATTTCGCATTGCCTCTTTTGCTATGTTGGATGAATTTCTTTGATCCATTAATGTCCAGTAGCATTATGCAATGTCCAGAAGTGTTAAGAATGATTGTGTCACCTCTGAATATGTTAATTTTTATTGTGCACTAACCCTCTAATGAGTTGTTTCGAGTTTGGTGTGGAGGAAGTTTTCAAGGATCAAGAGAGGAGGATGATATACTATGATCAAGGAGAGTGAAAGCTCTAAGCTTGGGGATGCCCCGGTGGTTCACCCCTGCATATATCAAGAAGACTCAAGCGTCTAAGCTTGGGGATGCCCAAGGCATCCCCTTCTTCATCGACAACATTATCAGGTTCCTCCCCTGAAACTATATTTTTATTCCATCACATCTTATGTGCTTTGCTTGGAGCGTCGGTTTGTTTTTGTTTTTGTTTGTGTTTGAATAAATTGGATTACATCATGCTTGTGTGGTAGAGAGACACGCTCCGCTGTAGCATATGGACAAGTATGTCCTTGGTTTCTACTCATAGTATTCATGGCGAAGTTTCTTCTTCGTTAAATTGTTATATGGTTGGAATTGGAAAATGATACATGTAGTAATTGCTATAAATGTTTTGGGTAATGTGATACTTGGCAATTGTTGTGCTCATGATTAAGCTCTTGCATCATATGCTTTGCACCCATTAATGAAGAAATACATAGAGCATGCTAAAATTTGGTTTGCATATTTGGTTTCTCTAAGGTCTAGATAATTTCTAGTATTGAGTTTGAACAACAAGGAAGACGGTGTAGAGTCTTATAATGTTTTCAATATGTCTTTTATGTGAGTTTTGCTGCACCGGTTCATCCTTGTGTTTGTTTCAAATAAGCCTTGCTAGCCTAAACCTTGTATCGAGAGGGAATACTTCTCATGCATCCAAAATACTTGAGCCAACCACTATGCCATTTGTGTCCACGATACCTACCTACTACATGGTATTTTCCGCCATTCCAAAGTAAATTGCTTGAGTGCTACCTTTAAAATTCCATCATTCACCTTTGCAATATATAGCTCATGGGACAAATAGCTTAAAAACTATTGTGGTATTGAATATGTAATTATGCACTTTATCTCTTATTAAGTTGCTTGTTGTGCGATAACCATGTTCACTGGGGACGCCATCAACTATTCATTGTTGAATTTCATGTGAGTTGCTATGCATGTCCGTCTTGTCTGAAGTAAGAGAGATCTACCACCCTATGGTTAAGCATGCATATTGTTAGAGAAGAACATTGGGCCGCTAACTAAAGCCATGATCCATGGTGGAAGTTTCAGTTTTGGACATATATCCTCAATCTCAAATGAGAAATTTATTAATTGTTGTTACATGCTTATGCATAAAAGAGGAGTCCATTATCTGTTGTCTATGTTGTCCCGGTATGGATGTCTAAGTTGAAGAATAATCAATAGCGAGAAATCCAATGCGAGCTTTCTCCTTAGACCTTTGTACAGGCGGCATAGAGGTACCCCATTGTGACACTTGGTCAAAACATGTGCATTGTGATGATCCGGTAGTCCAAGCTAATTAGGACAAGGTGCGGGCACTATTAGTACACTATGCATGAGGCTTGCAACTTGTAAGATATAATTTACATGATACATATGCTTTATTACTACCGTTGACAAAATTGTTTCATGTTTTCAAAATCAAAGCTCTAGCACAAATATAGCAATCGATGCTTTCCTCTTTGAAGGACCATTCTTTTACCTTTATTGTTGAGTCAGTTCACCTATTTCTCTCCACCTCAAGAAGCAAACACTTGTGTGAACTGTGCATTGATTCTTACATATTTGCATATTGCATTTGTTATATTGCTTTGCATTGACAATTATCCATGAGATATACATGTTATAAGTTGAAAGCAACCGCTGAACTTCATCTTCCTTTGTGTTGCTTCAATACCTCTACTTTGAATTATTGCTTTATGAGTTAACTCTTATGCAAGACTTATTGATGCTTGTCTTTAAGTACTATTCATGAAAAGTCTTTGCTTTATGATTCACTTGTTTACTCATGTCATATACATTGTTTGGATTGCTGCATTCACTACATATGCTTTACAAATAGTATGATCAAGATTATGATGGCATGTCACTCCAGAAATTATCTTTGTTATCGTTTTACCTGCTCGGGACGAGCAGAACTAAGCTTGGGGATGCTGATACGTCTCCAACGTATCGATAATTTCTTATGTTCCATGCCACATTGTTGATGTTATCTACATGTTTTATGCACACTTTATGTCATATTCGTGCATTTTCTGGAACTAACCTATTAACAAGATGCCGAAGTGCCAGTTCCTGTTTTCTGCTGTTTTTGGTTTCAGAAATCCTAGTAACGAAATATTCTCGGAATTGGACGAAATCAATGCCCAGGTTCCTATTTTTCCCGGAACCATCCAGAACACCCGAGAGCCGCCAGAGGGGAGCCCTGGGGGCCCCACACCACACCCTGGCGCGGCCAGAGGGGGGGCCGCGCCGCCCTATGGTGTGGGCCCCCCAGAAGCCCTCCTGCGCCGCCTCTTCGCCTATATAAAGCCTCCGTCGCGAAAACCCTGATACGTTCGACGAAAACCACAGAAACCTTCCAGAGCCGCCGCCATCGCGAGGCCAAGATCTGGGGGACAGGAGTCTCTGTTCCGGCACGCTGCCAGAACGGGGAAGTGCCCCCGGAAGGCTTCTCCATCGACACCGCTGCCATCTCCACCGCCATCTTCATCACCGCTGCTACTCCCATGAGGAGGGAGTAGTTCTCCATCGAGGCTCGGGGCTGTACCGGTAGCTATGTGGTTAATCTCTCTCCATGTACTTCAATACAATGATCTCATGAGCTGCTTTACATGATTGAGATTCATATGAGTTTTGTATCACAATTCATCTATGTGCTACTCTAGTGATGTTATTAAAGTAGTTCTATTCCTCCTGCACGTGTGTAAAGGTGACTAGTGTGTGCACCGTGTGGTTCTTGTCGTAGGCTATGATCATGATCTCTTGTAGATTGTGGAGTTAATTATCATTATGATGGTATTGATGTGATCTATCTGGTTATATTGATCTATCTTACACTAAAGGTTACTTAAATATGAACAAATTGTGGAGCTTGTTAACTCCGGCATTGAGGGTTCGTGTAATCCTACGCAATGCGTTCATCATCCAACAAAAGTGTAGAGTATGCATTTATCTATTCTGTTATGTGATCAATGTTGAGAGTGTCCACTAGTGAAAGTGTAATCCCTAGGCCTTGTTCCTAAATACTGCTATCGCTGCTTGTTTACTATTTTACTGCGTTACTACTGCTGCAATACTACCACCATCAACTACACGCCAGCAAGCTATTTTCTGGCACCGTTGCTACTGCTCATATATATTCATACCACCTGTATTTCACTATCTCTTCGCCGAACTAGTGCACCTATTAGGTGTGTTGGGGACACAAGAGACTTCTTGCTTTGTGGTTGCAGGGTTGCATGAGAGGGATATCTTTGACCTCTTCCTCCCTGAGTTCGATAAACCTTGGGTGATCCACTTAAGGGAAAATTTGCTGCTGTTCTACAAACCTCTGCTCTTGGAGGCCCAACACTGTCTACAGGAAAGGAGGGGGAACGTAGACATCAATAACGTCCTTCATGGGAGCCGCTCTTTGAAAGTCTGTTTGACAAGGGGGTTAGAGTGCCCACTACCATTCGTTGACAACAACAAACACCTCTCAAAACTTTATTTTTATGCTCTCTATATGATTTCAAAACTTAAAAAGCTCTAGCACATGATTTAATCCCTGCTTCCCTCTGCGAAGGGCCTTTCTTTTACTTTATGTTGAGTCAGTTTACCTACTCCTTTCTATCTTAGAAGCAAACACTTGTGTCAACTGAGTGCACTGATTCTTGCATGCTTACTTATTGCACTCATCATATTACTTTGTGTTGACAATTATCCATGAGATATACATGTTAAAAGTTGAAAGCAATTGCTGAAACTTAAATCTTCCTTTGTGTTGCTTCAAAACCTTTTATTAAGAATCTATTGCTTTATGAGTTAACTCTTATGCAAGACTTTTTGATGCTTGTCTTGAAAGTACTATTTATGAAAAGTTTTTGCTATATGATTCAGGTGTTTAGTCATTATCTATTTGTTAGCAAACTATAGACCATTGCTTTGAGTCACTTCATTCATCTCATATGCTTTACAATAGTATTGATCAAGATTATGTTGGTAGCATGTCACTTCAGAAATTATTCTTTTTATCGTTTACCTACTCGAGGGCGAGTAGGAACTAAGCTTGGGGATGCTTGATACGTCTCCAACGTATCTATAATTTCTTATGTTCATGCTAGTTTTATGACAATACCTACATGTTTTATTCATACTCTATAATATTTTTATGCATTTTCTGGGACTAGCCTATTAACAAGATGTCACAGTGCCAGTTCCTGTTTTCTGCTGTTTTTTATTTCAGAAAAGCTAGTTTACAAATATTCTCGGAATTGGACGAAACAAAAGGCCAAGTCCCTATTTTTCCAGCACCGTCACGGAGTCTGAAGGAGAGACGAAGAGGGGCCACGAGCTGGCCACCTCATAGGGGGGCACGGCCCCACCTTCTGCCGCGCCGCAAGGTGGGGTTGGCCCCTCGGGACTCCACCGACGTCGCCCCTTCGCTTATATATTGCCCCAGACGCAAAAACCCTAAAGAATCCAGCCATATTCCACGAAGAGTTCTGCAGCGCCGCCGCCATCGACGATAAGTTTCGGGGGACCGAATCTCTGTTCCGGCACGCCGCCGGGACGGGGAATTGCCCCCGGAGTCATCTCCATCGACACCACCACCATCTTCATCGCCGTTGCTGTCTCCCATGATGAGGAGGGAGTAGTTCTCCCCCGAGGCTGAGGGCTCTACCGGTAGCTATGTGGTTCATCTCTCTCTCCCATGATGTGATCTTTATGTGATCATGAGCTTTGTAATCTAGTTGAATATGTAGATGTTACTCTTGTCTATATGCACTCTAGAGGTTACTTTAATATGAACTCCGAAGTCACTCTCCACGGTGTGATGCTGACAGTGTGCGCATCGTGTGTGATTCCTTTATGACGTTGTGGAGCTTGTTTACTCCGGCTTGAGGTGTGCTTTTGCAGCCCTACACAATGAATGGTGTTTGTTATCCAACAAGAGAGTGTTTGAGAGTAGCATTTATTTATTCAATTATGTGATCATTGTTGAGAGTGTCCACTAGTGAAAGTATGATCCCTAGGCCTTGTTTCTAAGCATTGAAACACCGTTTCCAGCAAGTTCTGCTACATGTTCTCTTGCTGCCATTTTTATTTCAGATTGCAATTACTACTTATAATCATCCATATTACTTGTATTTCACTATCTCTTCGCCGAACTAGTGCACCTATACATCTGACAAGTGTATTAGGTGTGTTGGGGACACAAGAGACTTCTTGTATCTTAATTGCAGGGTTGCTTGAGAGGGATATCTTTGACCTCTACCTCCCTGAGTTCGATAAACCTTGGGTGATTCACTTAAGGGAAACTTGCTGCTGTTCTACAAACCTCTGCTCTTGGAGGCCCAACACTGTCTCCAGCGGCGCGACGCAAACGGACGCTGAGCGACTGTTTTCGTCCACCGTGACCGGAAATGCGTCTGGGCCCTGCTCCAGCGGGGCGACGCAAAGTGACCGAGCTGTCCGCGGAGACGCAAACCTGGCTCAAATATGCGCCAGGTTTGCGTCTCCGCGGACGCTCCGCGGTCGCGCCGAGCGTCCTCCATTTCTTACCCGGTCCCTCAAGTCAGGGACAAGGAAATCGACCGCTTTGATTTGCTTCTTTTCCCCCTTCTTTGCTGCCCTAGTGCGACGCCACCACCCTAACCCCACCCCGCTGCCGTCCCGCCGCAGCGCCGCAGTACTCGCCGTCGGCTCCGTTGTCGCCGCGCGGGAGAGCAGGATCATACTCGAGGTTGGCTCCGGCGCGTACATGCCGGCTGTTTTGGGGCCAAACGTTGCCGGTTGTGCCGCCCTTCCGCGCCGCCCACGACCTGTTCGGTCAATTGTGCCGGTAGGTTTCTTCTCCTGTTTTTGGCGCTATTTGTGCGCGGCCATTGATCAATAGTTTGTACGCACACAGATAGACATGTGGAATATGGTGGAGAAGTTCCGCGCAGAGGTCATTGACTCCTCTTCCGACGAGGAGTCCGATCAGTCGACGCGGACATTGGCAACTAATGCGGCCTCCATGATCCACGAGTTCACCTCAAACCCGGGGCCGGTGCACCGGGGCTCTGTGAAGGGGCGCTCCAAAAACCTGTCGCGCAACAGAGTGGCAGGGCAGTCCCGCCTCCACAACGACTACTTCCACCTCACCAATCCGGTGTTCCCGGAAAAAGTGGTCCGGCGCCGGTACAGGATGTCAAGGGACATGTTCTTGGTCATTCTACGGGCGTCAGAAACTACAACCCCTACTTCCAATGCAGGCCCGATGCAACAGGTGCGCTAGGCTTCACCTCCTACCAAAAATGCTCTGCGGCTATTCGCATGCTCTCATACGGAATGGCTGCTGATATATTCGATGAGTATCTTCGAATGGGTGAGAGCACCTGCCTTGAGGCCATGTACAGGTTTTGCCGAGCCGTGATTGCCGTGTTCGGACATCATTACTGTACGGAGCCAACTGTTGAGGATACAAGGCAGCTCCTGTCTATCAACGAGTCTAGAGGGTTCTCAGGAATGATTGGCAACATAGATTGCATGTACTGGGAGTGGAAAACTGTCCATTTGGATGGCAAGATCAGTACAGCGGGCATGAGGAGGGATGGACTGTCATTCTTGAAGCTATCATACTCAAGATTTATGGATTTCGCATTCATTTTTTGGCATGGCCGGTTCCAACAATGACATCAATGTGTTGCACCGATCACCAGTTTTCAATAGGCTCATGCAAGGCAAAACTCCCCGGGTGAGCTACTAGATAAATGGAAATGAATACGACAAGCCATATTATCTTGCTGATGGCATCAACCCTGACTGGGCCACACTGTTGAAGACTGTTCGTAATCCAAACTCCGAGAAGATGAGGAGGTTTGCCAAGATGCAAGAGGCTTGCGTGAAAGATGTGGAGCGCGGATTTGCTGTGCTCCAAGCTCGGTGGGCAATTGTCTGTCACCCGACAAGAACATGGTCGCTGAAGACCATGCATGTAACATCCCAAATTTCAATAAAAGAGAGAAGAGGAATTCCAGAGATCCAAAATTCAGAACCAACAAAAACTTTTAAATTACATATAGTGCCCTGCATAGGACTTGTGCATTTTGAGTGATATGCCATGATATTTGCTTTATGGATTATGTGATGAACTCTAAAACCCTAAAGTGATCAAGTGAAGATCACCAACCCAATTAAATCAAAAAGAGAAATAAATCAAATAAGGATAAAACCCTAAAAACCCTAACATATGGCTTATGCCATTTTTGCAAACTTTGACCCTAGACCCATTTGACCTTCACCATTACTTGTAATATGTTATTAAATAGTTATTACAACTTTGGGAATCAAAGAAATACCATTTAAGCCAAACCCGAAATCAAAATATGCTCACATAGAATAATGGTCATTTTTGACATTTACAATCTGGTCACCACTTTGAGCCACTAGATTTCAAGATTTCTAAACTAAACAAATTCCATTCTTTGCATGTCATCCAAGTACACAACAAGGTGAACAACTTCTGTAAAGAGCATCACACCAAATTCATCTTGGATCAAAAGTTAGAAGCAAGCAAAGAGGAGACTTTGAAATAATTGCAAGATCACCAATTTTCAAACTTTGATCAAACCAGGCCACTTCTTGCTCACCACTTGACTCATCCATGACCTCTGGACCCCACCCTACCTAGCCCATGCAAGGAGACACCATGGACACGGCCAAACATGGCGTGGCCATGACCATGCCGGCCTCGTTCCACCTTGACGCGCCACCCTTCTCTCCCTGCATCTCCAGCCCGTGCCACCTTGCCAAATGGCTAGCCCTTGATCTCCTGAGATTGCCCGTACACGCCGTTGAACGAGAGGACGCCGACACGACCCGCACGGAGCGCGCACACGACGCTCTAGGTACGCCGCCAACGGCATGGCGACGTCACCAGCGCACGGACACGCGCGACACGGGCACGCGTCGTTCGCCGTACCTCGCCGTACCCCGACCACCTCCGCGCGCCCTGGTACTTGTCTCGCCACGCGGAGCTCGCCGGACAAGCTGCCGTCACCCCCTAGCGCCTAAGGTCGCCGGAGAGGACACGACCGCCCGCCACGGCCGCGACAGTACACGCACGGCCCCGACCACCGTACGCCTTGCATTGATGCGCCGTGGACGCTCGGAGATTCGCCGTACCGTCATGATCGCCGCTGCATCATTGCCTAGCTCTCTAGCTCGCCGGAGACGCCGCGCCCACGACGACCCTAACCCTGCCCCGCAGCACCCTCTCCCTCCTATAAATAGAGCACTCCCCCGAGCAATCCCAGCACACCACCATGATCTCCTCTCACCCCTGCTTCTCCTCACACCGCTAGCCACCTCAATCGACGCCGGAGTTGCTGCAATCGGACGATCGGAGCCGCGGAAGCCCTGGAGAAATCGCCGTCGATCCAGGCCACCTCGAGCTCCGCCACTACTACAGGCTGCCTCGCCGTCGTCTACACCTTCGTCACGCACACTGCCAACCCTAGCTGGAGCCACGGTGAGCTCGCCGACCCCCTACCTCGCCACGACAGTAGCTCGCTCTCGCCAGAGAAGACGACGTCGCTCGTCCGTCCGATCTCGTTCTAATCCAACGCACCGCATCGCTCGTACCGCTTCAGGCGTTATGAGTGACTGACGGGTGGAGCCCACCGTCAGACAGCCCACGCGTGCGTGGACGCGTGGTGGGCTGGACTTGGGCTGTTTAATTCGTTTCGGCCCAGTTAGTTTTCCCGCGCAGCCCAGTAATTCAAATCTGAATTTCCCAAATCCAATTAAATTCAATACTGGCCCTGACTTTGAAATTCAATAGAATCTGTTTGGCTTGGCCAAATTTAGCAAACTTTATGTTGTTGAAAAGCCACTGAAAAGATCTACAACTTGCCACTGGTCTCACTGTGAGATCTGTTGTAGAAATAATGTGACAAAAAGATCAAGTCAGGGACTTTTGCACATTCAAATAAATATTAAAAATCAACAAAAAAATGATATTTAGTAAATTCTAACTCCAATAGCTCACATTTAACTTACACTAATTGTTTCTGCAATAAAATGGTGTGGTCACTTTGGATGATCATGGCCTAGTTTAAATAATGGACAATATGGCTAGTTTACTTAAGTGATATGGTCCAAAACTATTATGGAAATCATATGAAGTATTTTACTTCATTTAAATCTTGTCTCAAGTACTTTCATATGAAGTTTGGACCCCCGGTCATATACTATCACATGAAATACTTGGAGATATTAAATCATTTGTGAAATTGTTAAATAGTATGAGGTATCTCTACCTCATTTAAATCATTTTCTCAAATGATAATGATGAATGGTTGACTTAAGTCAATATAAATTCATGTAGGATTATTTGAGAAATTCAATCTTAAGAAGATTCAATGAGAGGAAATTATTTTCCTCAAGAACTAAATGGAAACTATTACCTACATATGTAATGAGAGGAAATTATTTTTCTTCAATAAAGAAAACTAATGCACCTAATTATGTTATGTGTGTGCTTAGCATAGTTTGTGTGAAATAATGATGTGCTTAGTATAGCTCTTGAGCTTGCTTAGTGATTATACCTCGTATTCAAATTTAGATGCTAGCACCGGAGAATACCAGGAAGAGGAAGGATTCTACCAAGAGGAGGAAGAAGAGAACCTTGAGAACTACCAAGGCAAGCTAACACTCTTGCAAAGTGCAAAGCCCCTTTGGGGCAAGGCACCATGATTCTTATCTTTCTTAACACAAGCCTATCCCAAGTTTTTACCATACAAGTTTTACTTGTTTATTTCAAAGAGTTACTTGGATAAGTTAACTTGGTCTAAGTGAATAAGATTACTAGAGTAGCAAAGTTAGTCTCAAGCTAGCCAAGCAAGATAGCACCCCTCATGATTAGTGCTAGTGCTAAAATACTAAAACTTGACTACTCTAGATGGGAACATGTGACTTGATTTGAATTTGAAAACTTGGAATGATGAATCATTCCATTGAATGATTTATATGTACAAGAGAAGATATTGATTTTTTGATATAAACCTGATATTGGTTTGAATGCGATACCTTTCCAATTTTGAGTACCCCCACAATACCTGATTATGGGTAGGGCTTAACTGGAAATTTATACATCTTAGTATGGGTTCCCTCTGAACACACATCATAGGGGTTATGCCAAGGCTGCCTCCGTTGTTGAGAAATGATGTGAATTGAGGTGAATTGTACGGCCAAGCCCTGTGCAGTTCCCAGGTTGACAGTTGGTCTTCACTGGGAGGCCAAGCTCATGGGGAGAGGTGCTCATACTAGGGTTTGTAAGTGAAAGGTTATGGTTGATGATCTGCGTACTGTGTTACGATGATTCGGGATTATCCCGACGGATAAAATCAAATGTTGTGGCACAAGTGTGCAACCTCTGCAGAGTGTAAATCTATTCGAATAGCCGTGTCCACGGTTACGGACGGTTGGAAAGGCCATACAGTTTCCGGTGTCAGATTTTTGAAAATGTTGGTGAAATGAATGGTGACTTGGTGACTTGTTGAATTACAACAAATGTTGTGGGAATGACACTAATGTTCCCACTTGAGTTAGTTAGTACCTGAATAAGTCTTTGCTCAAATATTTGTGAACTAAAATTTGGCTTTATGCAAATTAAACTAGAGCTTAGCATTCCTTACTAAAATTGTAGCACTTACATTAGTGTTAGTTTGCAAGTACTTAAAGTACTTACGGCTTTGTCCCTGGCTATTCAAATGGCTAGAGTATGAAGATGAACAGAACTATGATGTCTACGCACGCTTCTATTCCTGTAGACAGTGTTGGGCCTCCAAGAGCAGAGGTTTGTAGAACAGCAGCAAGTTTCCCTTAAGTGGATCACCCAAGATTTATCGAACTCAGGGAGGAAGAGGTCAAAGATATCCCTCTCAAGCAACCCTGCAATCACGATACAAGAAGTCTCTTGTGTCCCCAACACACCTAATACACTTGTCAGATGTATAGGTGCACTAGTTCGGCGAAGAGATAGTAAAATACAAGTGGTATGAACGAATATGAGCAGTAGTAACGGCGCCAGAAAAGTGCTTGCTGGCGTGCAGTTGATGGTAGTAATATTGCAGGAAGTAAAGTTGCAGTAAAACAGTAAACAAGCGATGATTGCAGTATTTGGAAACAAGGCCTAGGGATCATACTTTCACTAGTGGGCACTCTCAACATTGATCACATAAATAAATAAGTTCTCTTCCTTTGTGCTACATATACTCTTGTTTGATAATGAACACCATTCGTTGTGTAGGGCTACAAGAGCACCTCAATGCCGGAGTTAACAAGCTCCACAACATTCGGCATTCATATTTAAGTAACCTTTAGAGCATAATAGATCTTTGCAATTTAAACCGAGTACTAACATAGCATACACACTGTCACCTTTACACTATGAAGGGGGAATAAATCACATCAATACTATCATAGTAATAATTAACTCCATAACCTACAAGAGATTATGATCATAACCTACGCCAAGTACTACACGATGCACACACTGTCACCATTACATCATGAAGGAGGAATAGAATACTTTAATAACATCACAAGAGTAGCACATAGACTAATAGTGATATAAAACTCATATGAATCTCAATCATGTAAGGCAGCTCATGAGATCATTGTATTGAAGTACATAGGAGAGAGATTAACCACATAGCTACCGGTATAGCCCTTAGCCTCGATGGAGAACTACTCCCTCCTCATGGGAGACAGCAGCGGTGGTGAAGATGGCGGTGGTGTCGATGGAGATGCCTTCTGGGGGCACTTCCCCGTCCCGGTGGCGTGCCGGAACAGAGACTCCTGTCCCCCAGATCTTGGCTTCACGATGGCGGCGGCTAACCGGGTAAACCCTGGTGAATTCGGATGTAACTTTTTCCCAGGATTTTTTTGATATATTATACGTTTTTTTTCGACGTCGTATGCAAAAGTTATTGCGGTTTTACCATTTTTCAAAACTTTTTTGCAAAAAAAGTGAAAATTCAAATTTGTTAATTTTCCCTAATAGTAGGTTGCATAACATACAAGAATCTGAAAACATTTTATTTTTTGAATTTTCTATCATTTTCTTTTCTATTTTACAGTGTCAAAAAAGGTGATCCACGGGGGGGGGGGGGGGGGGTGTAATAAAGGTCTACCCTTTAGTACCGGTTCGTGTCACGAACCGGTACTAAAGGTTTTTCAGCTGACGCGAACCCTTTAGTACTGGTTCGTGTCACGAACCGGTATTAAAGGTCCTTACGAACCGGTACTAAAGGTCTGGGCAGCGCAACCGGTACTAATGCACCCTTTAGTACCGGTTCGTAAGGGAACCGGTATTTATGGCTTAGATGGATGAGAGGTTTTCTACTAGTGTGGCTATTGCCGGCCTATCTACGAGTAGCCAGTACCAGTGGTGGAGATTCATCTTCAAATACTATGCCATACTAGATGAGTTCGGATCCATTTACGAAAACCATAGATTGCGGCAAAAAAAACTTCGCGGAGAACTGCTTCGACCCACAATTAAACACACTCCATGCCTCACCTAGACGGAGTAGCGACGCGTGGGTCGCCCCTAGATCAGCCCGAGAAAGATGAATGTAAGGGGAGCGACGGAAGAAGGGTGAAAAGTCTCGATGTTGACGAGAGTCGGCGCGAGGAAATAAACCCTACCATGAGGGGAAGCTATAGGTTTGGGGTTCTCGTACAATTATCTTTATTTCTTTATGTTTTAAACTTGAGTTAATTTATTCTTAATACTCCCCAGAGAGTAGTACTTGTTCAAGTGGGTCATACTACTTTTACGTCTCTTTATGGTAGAGTGAAGTGAATGCTCCTTATGGAGGAAACTGGATCAGCTTTAGGTTTAATTGATCTATCTCTCATTAACATGGTGACGTATAAAATAAAGCATGCATGAATATGATCTATTCAAACATGCAAACATCATGGTTTTCAAATGGGATATATACACAACTTGTCAAAAATCCACACACTAGGCATTCATGCAAGTGCGGGCTAATACTTGTCACACCAGTGTGTACATTAATGTTGTTGACAATGGAGGTGTCATCTGTAGAAGGATAGATAGAGAGATATGCGGAATATGATGGATGATGTATTGCGCCTCTCGGGCGAGTATATATAGTGATACAGACTTGGAGGCTAAGATAGCTCTCCTAGAGATATGGTAGGTAGAGATTACAAATCCTAGACTACCTAATATACCTATACCAAATATATCTCTAACACTCCCTCGCAGTCGTAGCGGTAGTGACGTGAACAACAGTAGCGTCGCAGACGGTCAGACTGGAGAGAAGCCGAAGGTAGGAACCAGCGGACTAACACTCCCCCGCAGTCGTAGCGTGAGCATCGTGGACGATGTTGCGTCGCAGATGCTCGGACTGTAGAGGAAGCTGGTGAGGCGCAGGCGAGTTGGTACCCTTTATGCCGATGTCGAGGTAGCCGAGAGCGTGGGTGCTGCAACCTTGGTCGAGGGAGCCGCGCGAGGGATTGCCGTGGTCGATGTCGTGGGCGGGTGCCGGTGTCGATGTAGCCGCAAGCGCGTAGTGCGTGAGGAGAGTGACGGAGACGCGTCGAGGCAGTCGTGGAGGTTGTCGATGCAGTCCGAGCCGTCGAGGACGAGGTGCGGCCCTAGTTTTGCCAGAACCAGGCGCACATCGGGGACGAAGGCATACTTCGGTTTTGCCAGAACCGAGTACACATAGAAGAAGTCGGTGACGCGGTCGAGGCAGTCGTAGAGGCGATGCCGAAGAAGACGTTGTCGAAGCCGATGAAGACGAGACGTCTGGCGCGAGTTTGCCAGACTCGGGAACGTGTCGGGGACGAAGGCACTTCCGGTGTTGCCAGTACCGGGCATGCGAGGGGCAGGGACCATCATGAACTTATCGCCGTGTCAGAGGGACTAGCAGAGGAGGCCTCCGGAAGCGTCGCGGTCGCAGATCGACGGAGATGCCGACGCTGCCCGTGGTTCTCAGAGTAGAGTAGCAGGTGGTGTAGACGGGGACGAGGCGATGGCACGGGCGACGAAGTCGAGACTGTTGGAGACGTAGAAGGCGGCTAATCCAGCGGTGACCAGGGGTGGTCATGCTGGACGCCTAGACGGGCGTTGCGGTGGTCGGCGAGCCCAGCGCGACCTGAAGTGGTTGGCGAGCCCAGCGGCGACCTAGGGTGGGGGCGCGGCGGTGGTACACGAAGTAGGCGAGGAAGACCCAGCGGCGTGACGAAGACCATGCGCGGATGGAGGCGACCCGCGCTGAAGGGGCGGCGCTGTGGTGGCCTCGGACATCGACGCGCGGTGAACAGCGAAGGCGACCGCGTGCAGCAACGGCACGGCCCGAGGGGGCGGCGTAGCTGTAGCCGCAGCAGAGGGTGCGGCGGGGGTCGAGGACGAGGTCGTGGAGGGGCAACCGGCGCGGCAGCCGGAGCAGCCGGCTTAGCGACCGGGTCAGCCGGCGCGGCAGCCGGTGCAGCCGGCCGACCGCCCGGGGCAGCCGCCGCGGCAGCCGGTGCAGCCGGCCTAGCGACCGGGGCGGCCGGCGCGGCAGAGGCTAGCGGCGTGGACCAAAGGCGGCGACGCTGCGGCCCGAAGGGGTGATGCAGCGGCAACCCTTTGCTCGATCGGTGGTAGGCGCGTGCTCGGGGACTTGCTTGGCGTAGATGTGCGCGGGGTCGGTTGATCAGACCGACGGCGGCGCTACATGTGCCATGGCGTGGACGACGCGCAGATCGGAGTCGATGGCGGCGTTGTCGATGTAGTCCCGGGCGATGACGGCGAAGACGGACCAGCGATGGAGACCGCGCGGGCGAGACAGCCTGCGGCGTCGCACGTAGGGACGCCCCGTGTGCGGCGCGTGAGGCTGTGCCATGCGGTTGATGGCCGGTGTAGGTCGATGCCGTTGTCGGAGTAGAGGCGCAAGAGGATGACGGCGATGGGCGACTCAATCCGATCTATGATCAGTAAAACCAAAAAGAAAGCGTCGGTCGAGCGACCGGCGGAGCAAAAAGAAAACCAATCTACGGATTGGAAAAAAAGGACTCGAGGGCAGCGGATCAACGGATCGGCGGACGAACCCTCATACGGGTTGCGCGGCCCCCGGAGTAGGCCATGGAGATTGACCTCCCCGGGGGCGACGCGGGCGGAAGCGCGGGCGGCGGCTAGGTCAAGGAGCGTGCTGCTCTGATACCATGTAGAAGGATAGATAGAGAGATATGCGGAATATGATGGATGATGTATTGCGCCTCTCGGGTGAGTATATATAGTGATACAGACTTGGAGGCTAAGATAGCTCTCCTAGAGATATGGTAGGTAGAGATTACAAATCCTAGACTACCTAATATACCTATACCAAATATATCTCTAACATCATCTATACAATTGTGCAGAGTGAGAAACACACCCACTTGTTTGCGGTTCAACCTTAACCATCGAGGTTTAGCTAACAAAATGTAACTTATATGCATTAAACATACATTTGGTACGCATTTGGAATCTAGTTACATTACATGATTTCTTAGACTAGCCACAATATGAGTATCATGAATGCTATGTTGGCAAAAATCTGATGTGGTGCACTAATTAATAAGGTGAGAGATGGAAGTGCTATCATAATATGATACCGTATCATATCATGTAAAACTAGAAAACTTAATGACAAACATATGATGTACATAAATTTGCATTGAGTTTCTACAAGACATTAAATATGATACTATGCATTGTAGAGGTAGTTCATAAACTAGTATCATGTACATGATACTAGCGTATAATACTTCCCATAGCAGATACCAAATTGATCATCATTTAAATTTCCAAATACTTAGTAAGTTAGAGCATCTCCAGTCGCGTCCCCCAAATGAGGTTTGGGGGACCGCGGACAAGAAATGGAGAAAAAAGCTGTCCAGTCGCGTCCTCCAAAGCTAATTAGCGCCCCATGACGCATGCATGCAGCCCCTAGTCCCACATGCTAGTCTCTTTCCCCACACTTTCTCTCACCTACTTTTCCCACATGGGGTGGTCCCTTCTATTAAAATGCATGCATCCGGACGCTGTTTGAGGGACGCGGCTGGGAAGGGCCTCTTTTTTGTACAGATTTTTGGTCTCTTTTTGTCCGGCGCGGTCCCAAACGTGCCCCAAATCATTTGTGCCGGACGCTTTTTGAGGGACGCGACTCGAGATGCTCTTAGCACCACAGCATGCGTCTGCATCTCCGCCATCTGGATCTGTATGTGCATTATGCATGCAACTCATATTACTACTTGGAATGCCGTGTTAGATGGAAGCTATTCTTTTTCGCGAAAACGTATATGGAAGCTATTCTTAACCACTAAGTTTACCCAAGTGCATGTGTCTCATCTTCGTTATGACGATCTGTGCGTCAGTGCGTGCATTATGCATGCCGTACGTGAACCTTTGCGTTGGAGTTTTTATGCGGTACAGCTTTTGGACTAGATCGATCAAAAGGAGATTCTTTCACCACACCTTCCAGGATACAACCATATCCGAGAATGCTTTAGTCTACTTTAGTAATAGTGCTGGCGTGTCACTTTTCCGGTCGGCGTCAATCATATCAAAGATGAGAGTACCTACCTAGCACAACGTGATATACACATGAACATCAAAAATTGAAATAAGCAGCTGGAAAATGGAAAATATTGACAGCTTTGGCGGCAGCATCCCACAAGAACATGATCAGCTGGAAATGGAAAGAGATTTTCTTAAATACTACAACACCTTCCCTTTAGACTGCACTCTCGGTAGTGCGCAATTTGATTTGACCTGTTTTTAACAGTCAATTTGAGATTATCCTAGATTCTTAAAACATTATATTCTATGTGTGTGGCTAATTTTTGGTCGACTGAGAATTAGCTTAATTCTTAGTCAAGTGATGCCATCCCACAATTATGTTGCATATGAATAATTTTTTATTGTCTGATTTTTGTGTACTGCTGAACCATTATTTTAGGGTACAATGCAATTTGCAAAAACTCAATTGTATCCTAACTTTAAAAAAGCTTAGTTGCAACTCGATTTCCAATTGAATGTTTTCAGTTGCAATCCGACTTGCAGCTAAAATCTCACTTGCAACTCAATGCATAAATCTCGATGCAGATATGTTGGTTCTGGACTTGACTGGGCAGTAAGTTATTTCTCAGTAGTTAGATGAGAATTAGCAATTCTAATATATATCCAGCAGAAAGATAGTAGTCATATGTAAGCAAGCACTTGCTTTGCAGCAAAAAAGAAATATAGGAGAACAGTGCAAACTACGAGTACTAGCCAGGCAGCGCTTATTGCACACCATGCGTAGGAGAGATCAGTTCCCTGGGATAGATGACAGATCCTCAATGCACGCCCAAATGCTAGTACTACTAGTAGACAGTATATCAACACACTTAATGAACACTGTGCACCAAGAACCCGGCTGCACGCAGCGCAAACGGAACGTACGTCGCTTCCATGGATATCCAGTTCCCTACACCGCGAGAACCGCGACCGCAGCGGCAGGGCCGGCCGTGCGGAGGACCTGGAAGTAGAGCTGCTTGTGGGCCAGGAACGCCACGCGGGAGACGACGAAGCCGGCGGCGCCTGGCGCCTTCATCATGGCGCCGGCGGCGGCAGGGGCGGCGGCCGCGGGCCAGAGGAAGTATATGCTCACGGCGCCCCCGAGGACTAGAGCCGAGGCTTTCATGGCGCCGTCACGGGTCGAAACCGCGGCCGCAGCCTGGTCCTTTTTTTTTTTTTTTTTGCGGGTAAAAGAAAATGCATTAATTCGGAAACATTACAGAAAGGTCCCCAACGAAAACAAAAATACAACATAGCCCTTCTGCAAGTTGACCACGTGGCTGAGACCCGCGACGAGGTCCGCCCTGCTCATCCCGGCCGTCTTCTGACGGAGATCCGCTGGCCTAGCTGAGGAGACGGTGGAGGCCATAGCCTTCACCTGTTGCTTCACACTATCGAGGCTTCCGGAGATGAGGTTCATCGCGGCCAATTTTGAGTGCAGATCCTTCTTGGCCGACGAGATCGATATGAACTGAGTGAAGAGTTTACGGTGAGCTATATAGGAGGTGATGCTACGGGGAAAACAGCATCAAAGGTGATCGGCAGGTGACGCGGTGGGTAAAGACGTCACCGCACACTGTCACCTAAGGGCATGCCCAATGCATAGCCCTAGGGGTGTTGCCTCACACCTTTATCTAGGCTCGGGTGGTCCAAAGTAGGTTCGGATGAGGAGGTAGCCTCTTTATCAGGAGGCAACCTCTTCAGCCATAAAGTGAAAAATGTGAGAGAGAAAGAGAAAAACCAAATCAGCTTTTGAGAGAAAGACATATTAATGGGACCATAACATGGCATGCATATGTCAAAAGTTTTATCCAAGCCTAGTTGGACAGCTGCCTCCATTGCTCATGCCCTAAGAGAAGAATCGCTTGAAAAGGACACCTAGTTTTGCATTAACAAAGTTCTTTCGTTTAGCGCTCCACTTCAACAGTAGCGATGCGTGTGACATCCACCATCATTTGTCCTTGCCGGATTAAAGGAACCTTCCTACTCATAATTTTACTTTTTAGCAACACTAATCTATGGCTAGACCAACGACGACGACGAAGACCTTGACTAGTAACAATACTACACATCTTTTCTCCTTTAAAAAGCATAACCCATCATGTCTCGATAAAGTGACACAACATGATCAACATAAGACTCATTAGTGGCATGTGGCAACATAGGGCCCTACTTGTTCAGCGCAAGATCTGAATTCCAAAGCCCGTCTAACCAGGCTTTTAACGCCGAAGTTGACTCGAACCCAATTCCTATATTTCATGGACCCAAGGAAATTACAGTTACAAAAATATCACAACTGAGGCTAGGGTTCTAGAAAACAAATGATTTTTTTTATTCACAAATGAACGTAGGTCAAGCATAGTATTTTTTTCAAAAAAACATAGATCGGCTAACGATGTTTCTGACATGTTTTGGATCTTGTTGATAGGCCGTGTGGACATGGGGTAGTGGTCAAGGGCGATAGACATTAAGCAGGTTCTAAATTCATGATGGATGGATGCATTGTTCTATTCTTGTTCTGCTGCTTGATTTTTATGGATACCATGTGTGACCTATGAGATGTAACCTTTGAATTCTAAAACTTTGCAATATACTATGAGCTGTGTGCAATGATTGATGCAAATGCTAGAACATCACTCCCATTCTCAAAAAGAATGGTTGCGTGTGTTCATTGCGGACAGTTTTGAGTGCATAACTGCATATCCTTCTTGTTTGATGCGGTAATATGAATGGAGCGAAGAGTTTATAGAGAGATGGAATATAGGAAGGTGATATGGGGAAAATAGCATCAAAGGTTACTGCAAGGCTACGCAATGGATACGACGTCACACACCATCACTTGGTAGAAGCATCAAATGCAAGGGACACATAGTTGCATTAACAAAGTTCTTTGTTAACAAGTGTGTGTGATAATCCTCCTATTTTTTTCCTTCACCGGATGAAAGGAACCTTGGTACTAATAAATTTAATTCTTAGCAACACTAATCTATGCCTAGGCCTACGACCACAAGCTTGACTAGTAACAGTACAACAAAACATGATCTGTCTACTTTAAAAAGTTACACCAATCATGTCACAAAATGGAAAATAAACAAGGGACTGATAAAGAGACAACAAAATGATCAACACCACACTAACCAGTGGCAAGTGGCAACATGCGGCCTTACACGCCATCTCAAGATCAGAATTTTCAAGCGCGTCTACCCATGCCGGAAGTAGACTTAGACCCAATTCTCACGTCATAGATATGATAAAATTACATTAGTTCAACGTTGAGCCTAGGTATTAAAAAATACCGTGATTTTTTCATTTCATAAATAGCCATCGGTTGTGGGTAGCAGTTTTTTTTAAAAAAAAAAATCAATCGATCAGTTAACACTGGCTAGGAACCTTCTGACTAGTGGATCCTGTTGTCAATCCAGTGTGGGCTGACGTTAACAGTCGAGGGAGACAAATTATTATGTCACGAAATAGAAAATAACTGTATTTGGTTGAGTTTACACAGTGGAATGTAATGGAATGGTTCCACATCAAATATTTGTTCCGGTGTTTGGCTGAGAAATAGAATAAAATCAGTTAGTTCTTTAGAAGAGAATATTGCCTCTTCAGAATGCACTCATTTCTCAAATTAGTCGAATCTCTCTCTTCCTCTTTGCTAAAGCCACTGTAGGGTAGCTTGTAGCTTTTGTTCTCTTGCAACTCCTCCTGCTAAACTCAACCCATGCTTGCTCATATTGTCTATTACTAAAATCTGCCGCATTCCACTCTCTAACGAAACAGAACCAACTCATTCTATTTTTCAGCTCAAACCAAACATAAGGATGTAATAAATCCGTTCCTCTAAAATGGAACCATGACAATACATTCTACTTATTTTCCTAACCAATCACAGCCATAAAGAAAGTCGATAAAGAGATAACAACATGATAACGATAAAGCTAACCCATGGTAATTGGAAGTAGTCCTAGTTGTCTTAAGTAAATAGAAACTCTTTTGTAGTTGTAGTGTAAAAAAATGAAGATGGTGCCACACTATTGATGTGTTATCTTTGTTCCTAGATTTCACAAATCCCGTGAATGTATACAATTATTATACATATTTATATTCATGCGAATAACTATTCATGAGAATTGTTCTTAGGGTTTTTGCTAGCTTTCAGCTAGCTGAAAACTAACTTAATTTTAAGTCGAATCCCGCACTACGAAATTGGCATTGTGATTGATACAATTAAGTTACAAATTAGACTGCAACAAAAAAATTCAATTGAAGATTAAGTTGTAACTAGAAAATGCCTCTAAACCATTATAGTTGCTTCGTGATTCATTCTAATCGTGAGTTAGAGCATCTCCACCGGCGGCCCCCAGATAGGCGCCGGCAGGGGCGCCAGCACTGCCGGGACGGGGGTCACCGGTAGAGCATCCTCTATTTGGGGATGCTGCTCCCACACCGACCCCCATACGCCACCCTCGATAGAATTTGAATGTTGGAATTACATTTAAAACCGAAATTCATACGAAATTTACACAAAAGTAACTCGAATTTAAACCTAAATAAAACTTAAACTTAACCCTAATCTATTGGCCGTCGGTTGGGGCACGCGATGGGCCTGTCTCGTCGTCGTTCTTCGCCTTTGCCACATGCGTCCGTGCCCGCCTCTCGGCCGTTGCTTCGCGCATCTAACGGTGGAGCATGGTGGCCGGTGTCGCAGGAACTTGAAAGCGGCGCTATCCCCGCGTTGCCAGCCTTTGCCAAGAAGCCTCGTTCTCGGCACGCCTCGCTTGCTTGCGGGCGAACGCCTCATAGTGGCGATGAGCTTCTGTCGCTCCGCCTCCATGAGGAGGCGTCCCCGCCTCCTCCGTGGCCGCTCGCTGGCGCGAGATCTCGAGGGCGTGCTCGAGGTTCACGTCGTTAACAAACTCCCGCTTCTCCTCCTTCAACCTCTGGAACCGCTGCGCGTTCAGAGACGCCGGGATCGCCGCCTGCTCCGGGTCGGCGGGGGCCTACGGCTGCTCGCCCCACTGTGCCGCCTCCTCCACCGCCTTAGCTTCCGCGTCTCCGATGTAGGCCACGGGCCACACCGTGAACTGTGGGTCCACGGCGTCATCGGAGCTGTAGTCCGCGTCGGGTTGCGGCTCCGGCTGCGGTGGTGGTGGAGGCGTTGCAGGCAGTGCGCGGCCATTGAGGCCGAGTATGGAGAACGTCGTCTTAAGATGGTGCGACATTTTTGAGGTGAAGGGGAGAGACTGGCGCAGCGGCGGTGGTGGAGATGAGAGGATAGCACCGCGGCGGTGGACGGCGTACGTACGAAATAGGGGTGCCAACTACCCGCATTTACGGCGGCGTAGGCGAGTGGACACCATGTGGCCAGTCGCTACCCTCGTCGCCGCCTCGGTTTCCACGCGAGAGACCATTAAACGCCAACGACCAACCTTCCCGCGTAGCGGCCGATGCAAACCGTCGGGTCCTCTCGCTGACAAGGCGCCCCCACCCACGAAAACCGTCATGCCGTGAGGCGCCGGTTCGCGCCCTACGCGAATGGGGCCGGAATGGGGATGCCGGAGATTCTATTGGGCTCGAAAACTAGCCATCGCCTTTTGGGGTGCACCAGTGCGAGCCCATTTTTGCTGCCGACCCCTAGAAATGTTGGAGATATGCCCAAGCGGCAATCATAAAGTGGTTATTATTATATCTTTGTGTTTATGATAAATATTTGCATCCCATGCTATAATTGTATTAACTAGAAACATTAATACTTGTGTGTTATGTAAACATAAAAGAGTCCCTAGTAAGCCTCAACTAGCTTGTTGATTAATTGATGATCATGGTTTCCTGGTCATGAACATTGGATGTTGTTAATAACAAGGTTATGTCATTAGAAGAATGATATAATGGACACACACCCATAATAAGCATAGCATAAGATCAAGTTATTGAGTTCTTCTTGCTATAACCTTTTGATACATAGTAACCTAATCCTTCGACCATGAGATCGTCTAAATCACTTACACCGGATGGGTGCTTTGATTACATCAAACACCACTTCGTAAAAGAGTGGTTATAAAGATGGGATTAAGTATTCTGAAAGTATAAGGTGAAGCGCATTTTTCTATCCTGATGACGGATAGATATGCTTTGGGCCCTCACGGTGGAATGTCATCTAATTATCTTGCAAGCATGTGACAAGGTTACAGAAGATGACATACCACGGTACGAGTAAAGAGTACTTATCGGTAACGAGGTTGAACTAGGTATAGAGATACCTATGATCGAACATCGGATAAGTAAAGGACCGTGCGACAAATGGAATCAGTATTATATATTAGTGGTTCATTCGATCACGAAGTAATCGTTGAATATGTTGGAGCCATTATGGATCTCTAGGTCCCGCTATTGGTTATTAATCGGAGAGGAGTCTCGATCATGTCTGCATATTTGGTGAACCGTAGGGTGACATGCTTAAGGTTTGATGTTGTTTAGTAGATATGGAATATGAGATAGAGACCAAATATTTTTCAGAGTCTCAGATGAGATCCAGGACATCACGAGGAGGTCCGGAATGGTCCGGAGAATAGTATTCATATAAGGCAAGTTATGTTTCGCATTTGTTCTGGAAGAATTCTGTTGTTTTGTATTCCAGAAAAGTTGTTCTGGAAATATTCTCGGAATTGGACGAAACAAAAGCAGAAGTTCTTATTTTTTTGTCACGTATATGGAATCAAAAGGGGAGACGAAGAAAGGCCGGGAGGGGCCAGACCACCCCTAGGCACGGACCCACCCCTGGCCACGCCTAGACATGGTCTGGGCCCTCCAGGCGCCGGCCCTAGATGGGTTTTGAGAAACCCTAGTCGTACCCCCCACTATATAAAGAGGGGTGGGGTGGCCAGCCATAGCTCCTGTGGATGCATCCCTAATCTGCCACCTCTCCTCCCTCCCAGTTTCTCCTGCTCCAGCTTAGGCGAAGCCCTGCAGGAATTGTCCTCCACCACCATCACCACACTCGTGCTGCTGGGATTTCGAGGGGATCTACTCCTCCACTTCCCGCAGGATCGGGGAGAGGAAGGACTTCATCGACACCGTACGTGTGACCGAGTATGGAAGTGTTGCCGGATTGCAGCACCGGAACGATCGTCTACATCAACCACGAGATCTGATCTCGTTAAGGCTTTGGATCTTCGAGGATTAGTCTCTCTTCTTTCTCGTTGCTCCAATCTCATAGATTAGATCTTAGCTTTTCCATAGATTGGATCTTGATTTTATTCGACTTTGCGGTAGAATTTTTTTGTTTTCTATGCAACGAACCCAACAAAAGTGCTATTAGGGCCGCTATCGGGACCGCCGGTGGAGATGCTCTTACCCCTTTGCGGCTCCTGGCAAGAAATTTTTGATTCCATAAAAAAAGTCTCTCGCCTAAATTGCTTTGTAACATAGTTTCCAACTAAAAATTAATAATGATTTTTTTGATAAAGGGAATATATTAATATCGAGAGATACCAATTATAACCAGCCTCTGCAACAACGCAATACCCTAATGGTAGTACGGATGCACACGACCAAAAAAAAGGGAATACTAAGACATAAAAAAGTCCCGCTACGGTATATTCCAGCCTTTGTAGCAACAATACATCCACCATCAAATCAACATCTGTACTCCAGGCTCTTCAAAAGCGACGGCTCCAAGAAGGGAACATTGCACAAGTGTCATCGTCACCCGATCAAAAGATCTTAGATTTTCACCCTGAAGATAGTCCCCGCTCTCAAAACAATGCCTTCAAGAAAGCCATTGCCAAGAACAACCAATTAAGACTAGACCTTGGATACTCACCCTGAAATTCACTTGCACACTCTTAAATCCAGAACACCAAGCAAGTCCCTCAACATCAGAGAGACTCGAATCTTCATTGCAAGTCCTTTAGTCCGGCCTTCACGATATTCTCAATCTCTGATTTCATCATGGACCAGAATGTCATCTGATGGCAACACATAACAGAGCTTCACGCCGCTCCCTCCAGAACCAAATGGCCGAAATAAAAGCATGTATGCGCACGGCCGAATACCACCCGATCCAGCAAACTCCAAGCATAACATCAACTGATACATTCATCGGTGCAGCCTTCCGAAACTCGACACTCTAGCCAAATCCATTACGACATGCATAAAGCAGACTTTCGTCTTAACGTGAGAGGAACCTTAGGACTGCCGCATTTATTTAGGCTGTGCCCCCACGCATCCGACCATCGCCCGACCAACCAGGAGAGGCGGCAGAATAGAGACCCTAGCCACCACGCCAGCTCGATGACAAACAGAAATATTGATCATCACTTGAAATAGCAGTTGATGGGAATTTTGTTGACATGGATATCACCAAAAAGTCGATTACCATGCCCATGATGCTGTCGAGAAACAGCAAGCATCGCTTGCCACAGTCACACAGATCACCGGTTCAGGTCATGGGATGCCACAAAAATCCAAAAAGAACAAATCCAACAGCAAAGCTCATACCTCACCTAGTCACCTAATATTAGTGATTAGGGCATCTTGATACGTCTCCAACGTATCTATAATTTCTTATGTTCCATGCTAGTTTTATGATAATACCTACATGTTTTATTCATACTTTATAATGTTTTTATGCATTTTCTGGGACTAACCTATTAACAAGATGCCACAGTGCCAGTTCCTGTTTTCTGCTATTTTTGATTTCAGAAAAGCTAGTTTACAAATATTCTCGGAATTGGACGAAACAAAAGGCCAAGTCCCTATTTTTCCAGCACCGTCACGGAGTCCGAAGGAGAGACGAAGAGGGGCCACGAGCTGGCCACCTCATAGGGGGCCGCGGCCCCACCTTCCGCCGCGCCGCCAGGTGGGGTGGGCCCCTCGGGACTCCACCGACGTCGCCCCTTCGCCTATATATTGCCCCAGACGCGAAAACCCTAAATAATCCAGTCATATTCCACGAAGAGTTCCGTAGCGCCGCCGCCATCGACGACAAGTTTCGGGGGACAGAATCTCTGTTCCGGCACGCCACCGGGACGGGGAATTGCCCCCGGAGTCATCTCCATCGACACCACCGCCATCTTCATCGCCGTTGCTGTCTCCCATGATGAGGAGGGAGTAGTTCTCCCCCGAGGCTGAGGGATCTACCGGTAGCTATGTGGTTCATCTCTCTCTCCCATGGTGTGATCTTTATGTGATCATGAGCTTTGTAATCTAGTTGAATATGTAGATGTTACTCTTGTCTATTATGCACTCTAGAGGTTACTTTAATATGAAATCCGGAGTCACTCTCCACGGTGTGATGGTGACAGTGTGCGCATCGTGTGTGATTCCTTTATGACGTTGTGGAGCTTGTTTACTCCGGCTTGAGGTGTGCTTTTGCAGCCCTACACAATGAATGGTGTTTGTTATCCAACAAGAGAGTGTTTGAGAGTAGCATTTATTTATTCAATTATGTGATCATTGTTGAGAGTGTCCACTAGTGAACGTATGATCCCTAGGCCTTGTTTCTAAGCATTGAAACACCGTTTCCAACAAGTTCTGCTACATGTTCTCTTGCTGCCATTTTTATTTCAGATTGCAATTACTACTTATAATCATCCATATTACTTGTATTTCACTATCTCTTCGCCGAACTAGTGCACCTATACATCTGACAAGTATATTAGGTGTGTTGGGGACACAAGAGACTTCTTGTATCTTAATTGCAGGGTTGCTTGAGAGGGATATCTTTGACCTCTACCTCCCTGAGTTCGATAAACCTTGGGTGATTCACTTAAGGGAAACTTGCTGCTGTTCTACAAACCTCTGCTCTTGGAGGCCCAACACTGTCTACAAGAATAGAAGCACACGTAGACATCAAGCTATTTTCTGGCGCCGTTGCCGGGGAGGTAAGGTAAAAGGTATTCACATCCTCCGACTACTAAGCTATTTCCTAGCACTGTTGCCGGTGTGTGAGTGCTCGAAGCTATTTCCTTAGATTCTGCAATTATTTCTTTTTGTTTCTTATTTTTATTTTCACTAGTTAGGCTTAATGGAAAACAACAAAAAAAATTAGAGATATTTATGAATTTTATCTTGTATTAGGACATGATGTGTTTGAAGAGAGAATTAAAAAACCCATGGAACTTTGTTTGCATAATAGTGATAGCAATGTTATTAGCATGAACTCTTTGAACACTATTATTGCTAATGCTATGGAAGAATTTAAGCTTGGGGAGTTCGGTTTTGATGAAAATGATCTCTGTAGTCCTCCGGGTATGGAGGAGAAAGTTTATGTTGATTATGATATGCCTCTTATATATGATGTTTACAATGATGAATATGATATTTTCAGTCCATCTACTATTGAGGATAAAATCCATTATGATTATTCTATGCCTCCAATTTATGATGATTACAATGATGATTGTGATAGTTTTACTCCCACTATTACTAATAAAATTGATTATGCTTGTGTGGAGAGTAATGATACTTTTATGCATGTGGATCATGATAAGAATGCTTTATGTGATAGCTATATTGTTGAGTTTATTCATGATGCCACTGAAAATTATTTTGAGAGAGGAAAGTATGGGTATAGAAATCTTCATGTTACTAAATTTCTTCTCTTTATGATGAATGTTTTGAGCTTTCTCTTGATTTACTTTTATTTGCTGGGTACTTTAAGACCTACTGGTCCTTATGAGAGAGGGAGACACGATTTCATATATCACAATAATATTAAGTCTCCTCTCCTTGTGTTGAAATTTTTGAAGTTACACTTGTTTTGTCTTCCTATGCTACTCACTTTGTTCTTCATTGACTTGTTTTCTTACAAGGCTCATATGCATAGGAAGAGTGTTAGATTTAAACATGTTTTATATATGCTTCTTGATGTTCTCTTTTCAACTCTCATCTTTATGTGAGCATCATAAAAATCACTATGCCTAGCTAAAAGGCGTTAAAGAAAAGCGCTTATGGAGACAACCCAACATTCTTATTTTCTGTTATTTTTGCTTTTCTTTTTGTTTTGAGTCAAGGTGCTTGTTACTTATGTAGCAATACCTTTGTATCTTTATTTTATTGCATTGTTGTGCCAAGTAAAGTCTTTGATAGAAAGTTGATACTAGATTTGGATTTCTGCGCAGAAACAGATTTTTAGCTGTCACAAATTTGAGCTTTTCTCTCTGTAGAAAAATCTAAAAATTCTGAAAAAATTAATGAGTAATCCTCAAATATGTACGCAACTTTCATTAAACTGGAGCTTTTCCATTTGAGCATGTTAAGTGCCTCAAAAAAATTCGTCTTTACGGACTGTTCTTTGTTGATAGATTCTGCCTTTTATTTTGCATTGCCTCTTTTACTGTGTTTGAGTGGATTTTTTTGCTCCATTAAATTTCAGTAGCCTTGGGTAATGTCCAGAAGTGTTGGGAATGATTGTGTCCTTGCTGAACATGTGAATTTTTTTATTATGCACTAACCCTCTAATAAGATTACTTCGAGTTTGGTGTGAAGGAAGTTTTCAAGGATCAAGAGAGGAGGATGATATAATATGATCAAGAAGAGTGAAAAGTCTAAGCTTGGGGATTCCCCCGTGGTTCATCCCTGCATATTTCAAGAAGACTCAACCATCTAAGCTTGGGGATGCCCAAGGCATCCCCTTCTTCATCAACAACTTATCAGGTCACCTCTAGTGAAACTATATTCTAATTCCGTCACATCTTATGTGCTTTACTTGGAGCGTATGTGTGCTTTTATTTTCGTTTTGTTATTTTCATTCTCTGAATAAATCGGATCCTAGCATGCTTGTGTGGGAGAGAGACACGCTCCGCTTTTTCATTTGAACACTTGTGTTCTTCGTTTTACTTTTAATGTTCATGGCGAAAGCTGAAAGCTGCAGCACTTATTGTTATTTGGTTGGAAACAGAAAATGCTTCATGTGGTAGTTGGTATATTGTCTTGAATAATTTGTTACTTGGCAATTGTTTTGAGCTCTCAAGTAGATCATGTAGTTTAAACCTATTAGTGGAGAACTACCGTAGAGTTGGCTGAAATTTGGTTTGCATGATTGGTCTCTCTAAGGTCTAGATTTTTTCTGGTAAAAGTGTTTGAGCAACAAGGAAGACAGTGTAGTGTCTTATAATGCTTGCAATATGTTTTTATGTAAGTCCTGCTGTACCGGTTTATACTTGTGTTTGCTTCAAACAACCTTGCTAGCCAAAGCCTTGTACTGAGAGGAAATGCTTCTCGTGCATCCAAAACCTTGAGACAAAACCTATGCCATTTGTGTCCACCATAACTACCTACTATGTGGTATTTTTCTGCCATTCCAAGTAAATACTTCATGTGCTACCTTTAAACAATTCAAAACTTTATTACTCCTTATTTGTGTCAATGTTTTATAGCTCATGAGGAAGTATGTGGTGTTTTATCTTTCAATCTTGTTGGGCAGACTTTCACCAATGGACTAGTGGCATATACATCCGCTTATCCAATAATTTTGCAAAAAGAGCTGGCAACGGGGTGCCCAGCCCCAATTAATTAACTTTCATTAATAATTCTCTTCACATGTTTTGCCGTGATTTATCAGTAAGCAACTTAATTTTGCAATAGACACTCCTCCATGGTATGTGAAATGTTGGAAGGCACCCGATGATTCGGTTAGCCATGGCTTGTGAAAGCAAAAGGTTGGGAGGAGTGTCATCAATAATGAAACTAAAATACATGTGTAAACAAAAGAGAAGAGGGATGATCTACCTTGCTGGTAGAGATAACGTCCTTCATGGGAGCCGCTCTTTGAAAGTCTGTTTGACAAGGGGGTTAGAGTGCCCACTACCATTCGTTGACAACAACAAACACCTCTCAAAACTTTATTTTTATGCTCTCTATATGATTTCAAAACTTAAAAAGCTCTAGCATATGATTTAATCCCTGCTTCCCTCCGCGAAGGGCCTTTCTTTTACTTTATGTTGAGTCAGTTTACCTACTCCTTTCTATCTTAGAAGCAAACACTTGTGTCAAATGAGTGCACTGATTCTTACATGCTTACTTATTGCACTCATCATATTACTTTGTGTTGACAATTATCCATGAGATATACATGTTAAAAGTTGAAAGCAATTGCTGAAACTTAAATCTTCCTTTCTGTTGCTTCAAAACCTTTTATTAAGAATCTATTGCTTTATGAGTTAACTCTTATGCAAGACTTTTTGATGCTTGTCTTGAAAGTACTATTTATGAAAAGTTTTTGCTATATGATTCAGTTGTTTAGTCATTATCTATTTGTTAGCAAACTATAGACCATTGCTTTGAGTCACTTCATTCATCTCATATGCTTTACAATAGTATTGATCAAGATTATGTTGGTAGCATGTCACTTCAGAAATTATTCTTTTTATCGTTTACCTACTTGAGGGCGAGTAGGAACTAAGCTTGGGGATGCTTGATACGTCTCCAACGTATCTATAATTTCTTATGTTCATGCTAGTTTTATGACAATACCTACATGTTTTATTCATACTCTATAATATTTTTATGCATTTTCTGGGACTAACCTATTAACAAGATGTCACAGTGCTAGTTCCTGTTTTCTGCTGTTTTTTATTTCAGAAAATCTAGTTTACAAATATTCTCGGAATTGGACGAAACAAAAGGCCAAGTCCCTATTTTTCCAGCACCGTCACAGAGTCTGAAGGAGAGACGAAGAGGGGCCACGAGCTGGCCACCTCATAGGGGGGTGCGGCCCCACCTTCTGCCGCGCCGACAGGTGGGGTGGGCCCCTCGGGACTCCACCGACGTCGCCCCTTCGCCTATATATTGCCCCAGACGCGAAAACCCTAAAGAATCCAGCCATATTCCACGAAGAGTTCCGCAGCGCCGCCGCCATCGACGATAAGTTTTGGGGGACAGAATCTCTGTTCCGGCACACCGCCGGGACGGGGAATTGCCCCCGGAGTCATCTCCATCGACACCACCGCCATCTTCATCGCCGTTGCTGTCTCCCATGATGAGGAGGGAGTAGTTCTCCCCCGAGGCTGAGGGCTCTACCGGTAGCTATGTGGTTCATCTCTCTCTCCCATGATGTGATCTTTATGTGATCATGAGCTTTGTAATCTAGTTGAATATGTAGATGTTACTCTTGTCTATATGCACTCTAGAGGTTACTTTAATATGAACTCCGAAGTCACTCTCCACGGTGTGATGGTGACAGTGTGCGCATCGTGTGTGATTCCTTTATGATGTTGTGGAGCTTGTTTACTCCGGCTTGAGGTGTGCTTTTGCAGCCCTACACAATGAATGGTGTTTGTTATCCAACAAGAGAGTGTTTGAGAGTAGCATTTATTTATTCAATTATGTGATCATTGTTGAGAGTGTCCACTAGTGAAAGTATGATCCCTAGGCCTTGTTTCTAAGCATTGAAACACCGTTTCCAACAAGTTCTGCTACATGTTCTCTTGCTGCCATTTTTATTTCAGATTGCAATTACTACTTATAATCATCCATATTACTTGTATTTCACTATCTCTTCGCCGAACTAGTGCACCTATACATCTGACAAGTGTATTAGGTGTGTTGGGGACACAAGAGACTTCTTCTATCTTAATTGCAGGGTTGCTTGAGAGGGATATCTTTGACCTCTACCTCCCTGAGTTCGATAAACCTTGGGTGATTCACTTAAGGGAAACTTGCTGCTGTTCTACAAACCTCTGCTCTTGGAGGCCCAACACTGTCTCCAGCGGCGCGACGCAAACGGACGCTGAGCGACTGTTTTCGTCCGCCGTGACCGGAAATGCGTCTGGGCCCTGCTCCAGCGGGGCGACGCAAAGTGACCGAGCTGTCCGCGGAGACGCAAACCTGGCTCAAATATGCGCCAGGTTTGCATCTCCGCGGACGCTCCGCGGTCGCGCCGAGCGTCCTCCATTTCTTACCCGGTCCCGCAAGTCAGGGACAAGGAAATCGACCGCTTCGATTTGCTTCTTTTCCCCCTTCTTTGCTGCCCTAGTGCGACGCCACCACCCCAACCCCACCCCGCTGCCGTCCCGCCGCAGTACTCGCCGTCGGCTCCGTTGTCGCCGCGCGGGAGAGCAGGATCATACTCGAGGTTGGCTCCGGCGCGTACATGCCGGCTGTTTTGGGGCCAAACGTTGCCGGTTGCGCCGCCCTTCCGCGCCGCCCACGACCTGTTCGGTCAATTGTGCCGGTAGGTTTCTTCTCCTGTTTTCGGCGCTATTTGTGCGCGGCCATTGATCAATTGTTCGTACGCACACAGATGGACATGTGGCATATGGTGAAGAAGTTCCGCGCAGAGGTCATTGACTCCTCTTCCGACGAGGAGTCCGATCAGTCGACGCGGACATTGGCAACTAATGCGGCCTCCATGATCCACGAGTTCACCTCAAACCCGGGGCCGGTGCACCGGGGCTCTGTGAAGGGGCGCTCCAAAAACCTGTCGCTTAACAGAGTGACAGGGCAGTCCCGCCTCCACAACGACTACTTCCACCTCACCAATCCGGTGTTCCCGGAAAAAGTGGTCCGGCGCCGGTACAGGATGTCAAGGGACATGTTCTTGGTCATTCTACGGGCGTCAGAAACTACGACCCCTACTTCCAATGCAGGCCCGATGCAACAGGTGCGCTAGGCTTCACCTCCTACCAAAAATGCTCTGCGGCTATTCGCATGCTCTCATATGGAATGGCTGCTGATATATTCGATGAGTATCTTCGAATGGGTGAGAGCACCTGCCTTGAGGCCATGTACAGGTTTTGCCGAGCCGTGATTGCCGTGTTCGGACATCATTACTGTAGGGAGCCAACTGTTGAGGATACAAGGCAGCTCCTGTCAATCAACGAGTCTAGAGGGTTCTCAGGAATGATTGGCAGCATAGATTGCATGTACTGGGAGTGGAAAACTGTCCATTTGGATGGCAGGATCAGTACAGCGGGCATGAGGAGGGACGGACTGTCAATCTTGAGGCTATCATACTCAAGATTTATGGATTTCGCATTCATTTTTTGGCATGGCCGGTTCCAACAATGACATCAATGTGTTGCACCGATCACCAGTTTTCAATAGGCTCATGCAAGGCAAAACTCCCCGGGTGAGCTACTAGATAAATGGAAATGAATACGACAAGCCATATTATCTTGCTGATGGCATCAACCCTGACTGGGCCACACTGTTGAAGACTGTTCGTAATCCAAACTCCGAGAAGATGAGGAGGTTTGCCAAGATGCAAGAGGCTTGCGTGAAAGATGTGGAGCGCGGATTTGCTGTGCTCCAAGCTCGGTGGGCAATTGTCTGTCACCCGACAAGAACATGGTCGCTGAAGACCATGCATGTAACATCCCAAATTTTAATGAAAGAGAGAAGAGGAATTCCAGAGATCCAAAATTCAGAACCAACAAAAACTTTTAAATTACATATAGTGCCCTGCATAGGACTTGTGCATTTTGAGTGATATGCCATGATGTTTGCTTTATGGATTATGTGATGAACTCTAAAACCCTAAAGTGATCAAGTGAAGATCACCAACCCAATTAAATCAAAAAGAGAAAGAAATCAAATAAGGATAAAACCCTAAAAACCCTAACATATGGCTTATGCCATTTTTGCAAACTTTGACCCTAGACCCATTTGACCTTCACCATTACTTGTAATATGTTATTAAATAGTTATTACAACTTTGGGAATCAAAGAAATACCATTTAAGCCAAACCCAAAATCAAAATATGCTCACATAGAATAATGGTCATTTTTGACATTTACAATCTGGTCACCACTTTGAGCCTCTAGATTTCAAGATTTCTAAACTAAACAAATTCCATTCTTTGCATGTCATCCAAGTACACAACAAGGTGAACAACTTCTGTAAAGAGCATCACACCAAATTCATCTTGGATCAAAAGTTAGAAGCAAGCAAAGAGGAGACTTTGAAATAATTGCAAGATCACCAATTTTCAAACTTTGATCAAACCAGGCCACTTCTTGCTCACCACTTGACTCATCCATGACCTCTGGACCCCACCCTACCTAGCCCATGCAAGGAGACACCATGGACACAGCCAAACATGGCGTGGCCATGACCATGCCGGCCTCGTTCCACCTCGACGCGCCACCCTTCTCTCCCTGCATCTCCAGCCCGAGCCACCTTGCCAAATGGCTAGCCCTTGATCTCCTGAGATCGCCCGTACACGCCGTTGAACGAGAGGACGCCAACACGACCCGCACGGAGCGCGCCCACGACGCTCCAGGTACGCCGCCAACGGCATGGCGACGTCACCAGCGCACGGACGTGCGCGACACGGGCACGCGTCGTTCGTCGTACCTCGCCGTACCCCGACCACCTCCGCGCGCCCTGGTACTTGTCTCGCCACGCGGAGCTCGCCGGACAAGCTGCCGTCACCCCCTAGCGCCTACGGTCGCCGGAGAGGACACGACCGCCCGCCACGGCCGCGACAGTACACGCACGGCCCCGACCACCGTACGCCTCGCATTGATGCGCCGTGGACGCTCGGAGATTCGCCGTACCGTCATGATCTCCGCTGCGTCATCACCTAGCTCTCTAGCTCGCCGGAGACGCCGCGCCCACGACGACCCTAACCCTGCCCCGCAGCACCCTCTCCCTCCTATAAATAGAGCACTCCCCCGAGCAATCCCAGCACACCACCATGATCTCCTCTCACCCCTGCTTCTCCTCACACCGCTAGCCACCTCAATCGACGCCGGAGTTGCTGCAATCGGATGATCGGAGCCGCGGAAGCCCTGGAGAAATCGCCGTCGATCCAGGCCACCTCGAGCTCCGCCACTACTACAGGCTGCCTCGCCGTCGTCTACACCTTTGTCACGCACTCTGCCAACCCTAGCTGGAGCCACGGTGAGCTCGCCGACCCCCTACCTCGCCGCGCCAGTAGCTCGCTCTCGCCGGAGAAGACGACGTCGCTCGTCCGTCCGATCTCGTTCTAATCCAACGCACCGCATCGCTCGTACCGCTTCGGGCGTTATGAGTGACTGACGGGTGGAGCCCACCGTCAGACAGCCCACGCGTGCGTGGACGCGTGGTGGGCTGGACTTGGGCTGTTTAATTCGTTTCGGCCCAGTTAGTTTTCCCACGCAGCCCAGTAATTCAAATCTGAATTTCCCAAATCCAATTAAATTCAATACTGGCCCTGACTTTGAAATTCAATAGAATCTGTTTGGCTTGGCCAAATTTAGCAAACTTTATGTTGTTGAAAAGCCACTGAAAAGATCTACAACTTGCCACTGGTCTCACTGTGAGATCTGTTGTAGAAATAATGTGACAAAAAGATCAATTCAGAGACTTTTGCACATTCAAATAAATATTAAAAATCAACCAAAAATGATATTTAGTAAATTCCAACTCCAATAGCTCACATTTAACTTACGCTAATTGTTTCTGTAATAAAATGGTGTGGTCACTTTGGATGATCATGGCCTAGTTTAAATAATGGACAATATGGCTAGTTTACTTAAGTGATATGGTCCAAAACTATTATGGAAATCATATGAAGTATTTTACTTCATTTAAATCTTGTCTCAAGTACTTTCATATGAAGTTTGGACCCCTGGTCATATACTATCACATGAAATACTTGGAGATATTAAATCATTTGTGAAATTGTTAAATAGTATGAGGTATCTCTACCTCATTTAAATCATTTTCTCAAATGATAATGATGAATGGTTGACTTAAGTCAATATAAATTCATGTAGGATTATTTGAGAAATTCAATCTTAAGAAGATTCAATGAGAGGAAATTATTTTCCTCAAGAACTAAATGGAAACTATTACCTACATATGTAATGAGAGGAAATTATTTTTCTTCAATAAAGAAAACTAATGCACCTAATTATGTTATGTGTGTTCTTAGCATAGTTTGTGTGAAATAATGATGTGCTTAGTATAGCTCTTGAGCTTGCTTAGTGATTATACCTCGTATTCAAATTTAGACGCTAGCACCGGAGAATACCAGGAAGAGGAAGGATTCTACCAAGAGGAGGAAGAAGAGAACCTTGAGAACTACCAAGGCAAGCTAATATTCTTGCAAAGTACAAAGCCCCTTTGGGGCAAGGCACCATGATTCTTATCTTTCTTAACACAAGCCTATCCCAAGTTTTTACCATACAAGTTTTACTTGTTTATTTCAAAGAGTTACTTGGATAAGTTAACTTGGTCTAAGTGAATAAGATTACTAGAGTAGCAAAGTTAGTCTCAAGCTAGCCAAGCAAGATAGCACCCCTCATGATTAGTGCTAGTGCTAAAATACTAAAACTTGACTACTCTAGATGGGAACATGTGACTTGATTTGAATCTGAAAACTTGGAATGATGAATCATTCCATTGAATGATTTATATGAACAAGAGAAGATAGTGATTTTTTGATATAAACCTGATATTGGTTTGAATGCGATACCTTTCCAATTTTAAGTACCCCCACAATACCTGATTATGGGTAGGGCTTAACTGGAAATTTATACATCTTAGTATGGGTTCCCTCTGAACACACATCATAGGGGTTATGCCAAGGCTGCCTCCGTTGTTGAGAAATGATGTGAATTGAGGTGAATTGTGCGGCCAAGCCCTGTGCAGTTCCCAGGTTGACAGTTGGTCTTCACTGGGAGGCCAAGCTCATGGCGAGAGGTGCTCATACTAGGGTTTGTAAGTGAAAGGTTATGGTTGATGATCCGCGTACTGTGTTACGATGATTCGGGATTATCCCGACGGATGAAATCAAATGTTGTGGCACAAGTGTGCAACCTCTGCAGAGTGTAAATCTATTCGAATAGCCGTGTCCACGGTTACAGACGGTTGGAAAGGCCATACAGTTTCCGGTGTCAGATTTTTGAAAATGTTGGTGAAATGAATGGTGACTTGGTGACTTGTTGAATTACAACAAATGTTGTGGGAATGACACTAATGTTCCCACTTGAGTTAGTTAGTACCTGAATAAGTCTTTGCTCAAATATTTGTGAACTAAAATTTGGCTTTATGCAAATTAAACTAGAGCTTAGCATTCCTTACTAAAATTGTAGCACTTACATTAGTGTTAGTTTGCAAGTACTTAAAGTACTTACGGCTTTGTCCCTGGCTATTCAAATGGCCAGAGTATGAAGATGAACAGAACTATGATGTCTACGCACGCTTCTATTCCTGTAGACAGTGTTGGGCCTCTAAGAGCAGAGGTTTGTAGAACAGCAGCAAGTTTCCCTTAAGTGGATCACCCAAGGTTTATCGAACTCAGGGAGGAAGAGGTCAAAGATATCCCTCTCAAGCAACCCTGCAATCACGATACAAGAAGTCTCTTGTGTCCCCAACACACCTAATACACTTGTCAGATGTATAGGTGCACTAGTTCAGCGAAGAGATAGTAAAATACAAGTGGTATGAACGAATATGAGCAGTAGTAATGGCGCCAGAAAAGTGCTTGCTGGCGTGCAGTTGATGGTAGTAATATTGCAGGAAGTAAAGTTGCAGTAAAACAGTAAACAAGCGATGATTGCAGTATTTGGAAACAAGGCCTAGGGATCATACTTTCACTAGTGGACACTCTCAACATTGATCACATAAATAAATAAGTTCTCTTCCTTTGTGCTACATATACTCTTGTTTGACAATGAACACCATTCGTTGTGTAGGGCTACAAGAGCACCTCAATGCCGGAGTTAACAAGCTCCACAACATTCGGCATTCATATTTAAGTAACCTTTAGAGCATAATAGATCTTTGCAATTTAAACCGAGTACTAACATAGCATACACACTGTCACCTTTACACTATGAAGGGGGAATAAATCACATCAATACTATCATAGTAATAATTAACTCCATAACCTACAAGAGATTATGATCATAACCTACGCCAAGTACTACACGATGCACACACTGTCACCATTACATCATGAAGGAGGAATAGAATACTTTAATAACATCACAAGAGTAGCACATAGACTAATAGTGATACAAATCTCATATGAATCTCAATCATGTAAGGCAGCTCATGAGATTATTGTATTGAAGTACATAGGAGAGAGATTAACCACATAGCTACCGGTACAGCCCTTAGCCTCGATGGAGAACTACTCCCTCCTCATGGGAGACAGCAGCGGTGGTGAAGATGGCAGTGGTGTCGATGGAGATGCCTTCCGGGGGCACTTCCCCGTCCCGGCGGCGTGCCGGAACAGAGACTCCTGTCCCCCAGATCTTGGCTTCGCGATGGCGGCGGCTCTGGAAGGTTTCTCGTACCGTGGCTTTTCCGTACTGGGGGTTTCGCGACGAAGACTATATGTAGGCGGAAGGGCAGGTCAGGGGGCCACACGAGGGCCCCACACAACAGGCCGGCGCGGCCAGGGCTTGGGCCGCGCCGCCCTAGTGTGGCGTCGCCTCGTGGCCCCACTTCTTATCCTCTTCGGTCTTCTGGAAGCTTCGTGGAAAAATAGGCCCCTGGGCGTTGATTTCGTCCAATTCCGAGAATATTTCCTTACTAGGATTTCTGAAACCAAAAACAGCAAAAAACAGGAACTGGCACTTCGGCATCTCGTCAATAGGTTAGTTCCGGAAAACGCATCAAAACGATATAAAGTGTGTATAAAACATGTAGGTATTGTCATTAAACTAGCATGGAACATAAGAAATTATAGATACGTTGGAGACGTATCAAGCATCCCCAAGCTTAGTTCCTACTCGCCCTCGAGTAGGTAAACGATAACAAGAATAATTTCTGAAGTGACATGCTACCAACATGATCTTGATCAATATTATTGTAAAGCATATGAGATGAATGCAGTGATTCAAAGCAATGGTAAAGACAATGAGTAAACAACTGAACCATATAACAAAGACTTTTCATGAATAGTACTTTCAAGACAAGCGTCAATAAGTCTTGCATAAGAGTTAACTCATAAAGCAATAAATTCTTAGTAGAAAGCTTTGAAGCAACACAAAAGAAGATATAAGTTTCAGCAGTTGCTTTCAACTTGTAACATGTATATCTCATGGATAATTGTCAACACAAAGTAATATAACAAGTGCAATAAGTAAACATGTAAGAATCAATGCACACAGTTGACACAAGTGTTTGCTTCTAAGATAGAAAGAAGTAGGTAAACTGACTCAACAAAAAGTAGAAGATTGGCCCTTCGCAGAGGGAAGCATGGATTACTATATTTGTGCTAGAGCTTTTCATTTTGAAAACAAGAAACAATTTTGTCAACGGTAGTAATAAAGCATATGTGTTATGTATAAGATATCTTATAAGTTGCAAGCCTCATGCATAGATTACCAATAGTGCTCGCACCTTGTCCTAATTAGCTTGGATTAACATGGATTATCATTGCATAGCATATGTTTCAACCAAGTGTCACAAAGGGGTACCTCTATGCCGCCTGTACAAAGGTCTAAGGAGAAAGCTCGCATTGGATTTCTCGCTTTTGATTATTCTCAACTTAGACATCCATACCGGGACAACATAGACAATAGATAATGGACTCCTCTTTAATGCATAAGCATTCAACAACAATTAATATTCTCATAAGAGATTGAGGATTAGTTGTCCAAACTGAAACTTCCACCATGAATCATGGCTTTAGTTAGTGGCCCAATGTTGTTCTCTAACAATATGCACACTCAAACCATTTGATCATGAAAATCGCCCTTACTTCAGACAAGACGAACATGCATAGCAACTCACATGATATTCAACAAAGGTAAAAGTTGATGGCGTCCCCAGAAACATGGTTACCGCTCAACAAGCAACTTATTAAGAGATAAGACACATAAGTACATATTCTTCACCACAATAGTTTTTAAGGATACTTTCCCATGAGCTATATATTGTAAAGACAAGGAATAGAATTTTTAAAGGTAGCACTCAAGTAATTTACTTTGGAATGGCAGAGAAATACCATGTGGTAGGTAGGTATGGTGGACACAAATGGCATAGTATTTGGCTCAAGGATTTGGATGCACGAGAAGAATTCCCTCTCAATACAAGGCTAGGCTAGCAAGGTTGTTTGAAGCAAACTCAAGTATAAAACGGTGCAGCAAAGCTCACATATGAACATATTGTAGGTATTATAAGACTTTACATTGTCTCCTTGTTGCTCAAACACCTTAACAAGAAAATATCTAGACTCAGAGAAACTAATCATGCAAACCAAATTTTAACAAGCTCTATGTAGTTCTTCATTAATAGGTGCAAAGCACATGATACAAGAGCTTAAACATGATCTATATGAGCACAACAATTGCCAAGTATCAAATTATTCAAGACATTATACCAATTACCACATGCAGCATTTTCTGTTTCCAACCAAATAGCAATTAACGAAGCGGTTTTCAACTCCGCCATGAACATTAAGATAAAGCTAAGAACACATGTGTTCATATGCAACAGCGGAGCGTGTCTCTCTCCCACACAAGAATGAATTTATTCAAACAAAACAAAAACAAACAGACGCTCCAAGTAAAGTACATAAGATGTGACCGAATAAAAATATAGTTTCAAGAGAAGAAACCTGATAAATTGTTGATGAAGAGGGGGATGCCTTGGGCATCCCCAAGCTTAGATGCTTGAGTCTTCTTGAAATATGCAGGGATGAACCATGGGGGCATCCCCAAGCTTAGAATTTTCACTCTTCTTGATCATAGTATATCATCCTCCTCTCTTGACCCTTGAAAACTTCCTCCACACCAAACTTAAAGCAAACTCATTAGAGGGTTAGTGTATAATCAAAAATTTCACATGTTCAGAGGTGAAACAATAATTCTTTACACTTCTGGACATTGCACAAAGCTACTGGAAGTTAATGGAACAAAGAAATCCATCCAACACAGCAAAAGAGGCAATGCGAAATAAAAGGCAGAATCTGTCAAAACAGAACAGTCCGTAAAGACGAATTTTTTAGAGGCACTGGACTGACTCAGATGAAAATGCTCAAATTGAATGAAAGTTGCGTACATATCTGAGGATCACGCACGTAAATTGGCAGATTTTTCTGAGTTACCTACAGAGAACCCTGCCCAAATTCGTGACAGACAGAAATCTGTTTCTGCGCAATAATCCAAATCTAGTATGAACCTTGCTATCAAAGACTTTAATTGGCACAATAATGCAATAAAATAAAGATAAGGAGAGGTTGCTACAGTATTAACAACTTCGAAGACACAACAAAACAGTAGCAAAATAAACACATGGGTTATCTCCCAAGAAGTTCTTTCTTTATAGCCATTAAGATGGGCTCAGCAATTTTAATGATGCACTCGCAAGAAATAAAAGTTGAAGCAAAAGAGAGCATCAAGAAGCAAATTCAAAACACATTTAAGTCTAACATGCTTCCTATGCATAGGAATCTTGTACACAAATAAATTCATGAAGCATAATGCAACAAGCATAGAAAGATAAAACAAGTGTAACTTCAAGATTTTCAGCAAAAAGAGAGGTGTTTTAGTAACATGAAAATTTCTACAACCATATTTTCCTCTCTCATAATAAATTTCAGTAGCATCATGAACAAATTCAACAATATAACTATCAAATAAAACATTCTTATCATGAGCTACATGCATAAAATTATTACTCTCCACATAAGCATAATCAATTTTATTAGTTGTAGTGGGAGCAAATTCAACAAAGTAGCTATCATTATTATTCTCATCATCAAATATAGGAGGCATAGTATAATCATAATAACATTTACTCTCCATAGTAGGCGGCACCAAAAGACCACTATCATTATAATCATCATATATGGGAGGCATATCATAATCAACATAAACTTTCTCCTCAATACCCGGAGGGCTAAAGAGATCATTTTCATCAAAATCGACCTCCCCAAGCTTAAATTCTACCATAGCATTAGCAACAATAGTGTTCAAAGCATTCATACTAATAACATTGCCATTAGCATGCATAAGTTCCATGGGTTTTTTAATTTTCTCTTCAAACACATCATGTCCTAATTCAAGATAAAGTTCGTAAAGATCTCTCATTTTGTTGTTGTCTTCTATTAAGCCTAACTAGTGAAAATAAAAACAAGAGACAAAAAGATGCAATTGCAGGATCTAAAGGAAATACCTTCGAGCACACACACAACGGCAACAGAAAAGTACTTAGTTACCTGGGACCGGAGTATGAGTGCCTTTTACCTTTCCTCCCCGGCAACGGCGCCAGAAAAGTGCTTGCTGTCTACGCACACTTCTATTCCTGTAGACAGTGTTGGGCCTCCAAGAGCAGAGGTTTGTAGAACAGCAGCAAGTTTCCCTTAAGTGGATCACCCAAGGTTTATCGAACTCAGGGAGGAAGAGGTCAAAGATATCCCTCTCAAGCAACCCTGCAATCACGATACAAGAAGTCTCTTGTGTCCCCAACACACCTAATACACTTGTCAGATGTATAGGTGCACTAGTTCGGCGAAGAGATAGTAAAATACAAGTGGTATGAACGAATATGAGCAGTAGTAACGGCGCCAGAAAAGTGCTTGCTGGCGTGCAGTTGATGGTAGTAATATTGCAGGAAGTAAAGTTGCAGTAAAACAGTAAACAAGCGATGATTGCAGTATTTGGAAACAAGGCCTAGGGATCATACTTTCACTAGTGGACACTCTCAACATTGATCACATAAATAAATAAGTTCTCTTCCTTTGTGCTACATATACTCTTGTCTGATAATGAACACCATTCGTTGTGTAGGGCTACAAGAGCACCTCAATGCCGGAGTTAACAAGCTCCACAACATTCGGCATTCATATTTAAGTAACCTTTAGAGCGTAATAGATCTTTGCAATTTAAACCGACTACTAACATAGCATACACACTGTCACCTTTACACTATGAAGGGGGAATAAATCACATCAATACTATCATAGTAATAATTAACTCCATAACCTACAAGAGATTATGATCATAACCTACGCCAAGTACTACAAGATGCACACACTGTCACCATTACATCATGAAGGAGGAATAGAATACTTTAATAACATCACAAGAGTAGCACATAGAGTAATAGTGATACAAAACTCATATGAATCTCAATCATGTAAGGCAGCTCATCAGATCATTGTATTGAAGTACATAGGAGAGAGATTAACCACATAGCTACCGGTACAGCCCTTAGCCTCGATGGAGAACTACTCCCTCCTCATGGGAGACAGCAGCGGTGGTGAAGATGGCGGTGGTGTCGATGGAGATGCCTTCCGGGGGCACTTCCCTGTCCCGGCGGCGTGCCGGAACAGAGACTCCTATCCCCCAGATCTTGGCTTCGCGATGGCGGTGGCTCTGGAAGGTTTCTCGTACCGTGGCTTTTCCGTACTGGGGGTTTCGCGATGAAGACTACATGTAGGCGGAAGGGCAGGTCAGGGGGCCACACGAGGGCCCCACACAACAGGCCGGCGCGGCCAGGGCTTGGGCCGCGCCGCCCTAGTGTGGCGTCGCCTCGTGGCCCCACTTCTTATCCTCTTCGGTCTTCCGAAAGCTTCGTGGAAAAATAGGCCCCTGGGCGTTGATTTCGTCCAATTCCGAGAATATTTCCTTACTAGGATTTCTGAAACCAAAAACAGCAGAAAACAGGAACTGGCACTTCGGCATCTCGTCAATAGGTTAGTTCCAGAAAACGCATCAAAACGATATAAAGTGTGTATAAAACATGTAGGTATTGTCATTAAACTAGCAGGGAACATAAGAAATTATAGATACGTTGGAGACGTATCAAACTACCACGGAGATGACCAGCAGGACGCCTACGACAACTAGGAGTTTTCTGACGTCAAGCGTTGGCATGTGGACTAGAGAGTCCCTTTATCTTTACGCTTCCGCTATGAACTTGTGTTTGTTCATTGATCGATAGATCAACTATTTGTGTAATATGGATCATGTGATTCAAGTTGTAAGACAATATGGTTTGTAATAAATGATGACTATGATATTCGACTATTATGCCTCGCAACAACATTATCCTGGGATTGCGATGAATGACATAATAGGCATCTGGACTTAAAAATCCGGGTGTTGACTAGTTGGTATCAGAGCCATTGTTTGACCTTAGAAAACCCTAGTTAGAATGGACGTTCATAAAAACCTAACTTTGAATCAAAATAAAGAGAATATTTATGAAAACTTACTCACACTCTTGTCTTTGAGGCTTTTCCGAAATTTGATGAATCATGTTCTTTCTTATTTGAATCTACTTAAAATTTTGCCACACTTGTTCACTCTCTAACTTAATCCTCTAATTCGCTTTCAGATGGAGCCGAATGAACCCATCAACGCCAAGTTTTATCAACTTGGGAACGGAGGGAGTTTGATCTTCGAGCACGACCTCGATGCTGTCTGGGACTTCCTTGGACGCCCGCACCCTGAGTTCCATGGGATTCAGGTGAACGGCCAGGCTAGAGGGGAGTTGCAGTGGATCATCACCGCCGACTTAAGGGGCAAGATGGAGCCTCCCACCTCGGAGAGGATCCTCTTCTCCTTCCGCGAGAGCAACTGGCTCGACGGCCTCGCACGTGGCCTTCAGGAGGCACATGCGCGCCTCTGTGGACAGAACATGGTGCGCCTACTTGCGTCTCGCTTCGCGCACCTCGTGAGGCGTGATGCTATGGGAGTGCCTATGGAGCTGCAGCCGCACCCGGAGATGAGGCACCATGCTGAGCACCTGGACTTCATGCTGTACCACACTCAGAAGGAGCTGGACAACTCCCGTGCGTACGCGAAATAGACTCACCTTGCACTGGCCACTCATGCTGATGCCATCAAGATGCTTTCCAGGGATCGCAACAAGCTCCGCATGTAGCGTGCCAAGAGGGATGCTACTATTGTGCGCCTTCACGCCCAGATAGCATCATTGGAGGCCACTGTCAAGGCCCAGGAGGACCAGCTGAGAGAGATGGAGGAAGACGAGGGAGGTATCGACATTCAGGGAGGAGAAGCCTTCCTGAGTGACGACGACGACTATGAGGAGGACGAGTTCACTGAGGAGGAGGATTACGCGTTCCTGGAGCCAGGACCTGACGACGTCGTTCCCATCGACGTTGAGGACGAGGGTAGTTGCACTTGATCACTGATGTAGGTGTGAGTTGTATCCCGTCCCTTGTATCGTAGCATGAGAATGTTTCTTAAAACCATGGTAAGAGTTGGTATGTTAGTTTGGAATGTGTTATGTTGAATGAATGAATGAATGTTTGTGTTGGTCATCAAAAGCATTCAAGTTTAAAAGTTTTTGAACTTACTCAAACAAACCATAGAAATTTCCCTCTTATCTTATGATCTACTGTATATTCAGATGGCCCCTCCCAATCGCACCAACAACGACGCCATGATGCAACTGCTGCAAATCCTGCTGGCTGACAGGGAGACTGAAAGAGCTGAACGTCAAGCCAACATCGCCCCACTGCAAAACCTTGCTAACCAAGGCCATGGGAATCATGATCATCCCGGATCGAAGCTCAAGAACTTCCAGAACACCAACCCTCCGGTATTTAGCAAGACTGAAGAACCCCTCGACGCCGACGATTGGCTCCAGACTATGGAGAACAACTTGGAAGTCGCCGGAGTAGAAGCCAACGAGAAGGTCTTGTTTGCAACCCACTACCTTGCCGGACCATCCCGAGCCTGGTGGACTAGCACCCGTGCCATGAACGGAGGTCAAGTCATGACTTGGGCAGATTTCAAGCTCAAGTTCAGCAAGTACCATGTGCCCCCGGGTCTTATCAAGAAGATGAGGGATGAGTTCCGCGAACTCAAGCAAGGAAGGATGACGGTGGTAGAATACCGCGACAGGTTCCTTACACTGTCAAGGTATGCCCCCGACGAGACCGACACCACTGAGAAGAGGCGGGGAGAGATTCTGAACGGATTTGCATGATGAGATCTGTTGTCCTCGTCAACATCCCCTTCGCCGACCTTGAAGCCTTAGTGGACTCTGCCATTCAGATGGAGGGCAAGTTGAACCAAGCCAATGAGAACCGCAAACGCCGCATGATGCACCAGAGTGGGCCCAGCAATACTCCAAAGTATCGCCCCAGCTCAAGTGGAGGTTTTGCCCCCAGAAACAGTAAGCCCCAGATGCAGACTTCACGCCCGGGTTTTCAGAACCGGAGTGGAGGAAACCCCAGGCCAGGAGTGTTGGAGATATGCCCAAGAGGCAATAATAAAAGTGGTTATTATATATATCTTTATGTTTATGATAAATGTTTATATACCATGCTATAATTGTATTAACCGAAACATTAGTACATGTGTGATATGTAGACAACAAGAAGTCCCTAGTATGCCTCTTAAACTAGCTTGTTGATTAATGGATGATTAGTTTCATAATCATGAACATTGGATGTTATTAATAACAAGGTTATATCATTATATGAATGATGTAATGGACACACCCAATTAAGCGTAGCATAAGATCTCGTCATTAAGTTATTTGCTATAAGCTTTCGATACATAGTTACCTAGTCCTTATGACCATGAGATCATGTAAATCACTTATACCGGAAAGATACTTTGATTACACCAAACGCCACTGCGTAAATGGGTGGTTATAAAGGTGGGATTAAGTATCCGGAAAGTATGAGTTGAGGCATATGGATCAACAGTGGGATTTGTCCATCCCGATGACGGATAGATATACTCTGGGCCCTCTCGGTGGAATGTCGTCTAATGTCTTGCAAGCATATGAATAAGTTCATAAGAGACCACATACCACGGTACGAGTAAAGAGTACTTGTCAGGAGACGAGGTTGAACAAGGTATAGAGTGATACCGAAGATCAAACCTCGGACAAGTAAAATATCGCGTGACAAAGGGAATTGGTATTGTATGTGAATGGTTCATTCGATCACTAAAGTCATCGTTGAATATGTGGGAGCCATTATGGATCTCCAGATCCCGCTATTGGTTATTGGTCGGAGTGAGTACTCAACCATGTCCGCATAGTTCGCGAACCGTAGGGTGACACACTTAAAGTTGGATGTTGAAATGGTAGAACTTGAATATGGAATGGAGTTCGAATATTTGTTCGGAGTCCCGGATGAGATCCCGGACATCACGAGGAGTTCCGGAATGGTCCGGAGAATAAGATTCATATATAGGATGTCATTTTATGTGAATTAAAATGATGCGGAAGGTTCTATGGAAGGTTCTAGAAGGTTCTAGAAAAGTCCGGAAGAAACCACCAAGGAAGGTGGAGTCCTGGAGGGACTCCACCTCCATGGCCGGCCAACCCTAGTGGGGGAGGAGTCCCAACTGGACTCCCCCTATGGGGGCCGGCCACCCCCCCCACATGGAAGGGGGGAATCCCACCCAAGTGGGATTCCCACCTTGGGTAGGTTTCCCTATCACATGGAAGGTTTTGGGTTCGGGTCTTATTCGGAGACTTGTAGTCCAACACCTGGGGCTTCCACCTATATAATGAGGATCCAAGGGGAGGGGGCCGGCCACCCCAAGACCACAACCTGGCCGCCCCCCTTGAGTGGACGGCCACCCCCTCCCAAACCCTAGCCGCCCCCCTCTCCTCCATAGCTCCCGCGTGCTTTAGCGAAGCTCCGCCGGAGTTCTCCACCGCCACCGACACCACGCCGTCGTGCTGTCGGATTCAAGAGGAGCTACTACTTCCGCTGCCCGCTGGAACGGGAGGTGGACGTCGTCTTCATCAACAACCGAACGTGTGACCGAGTACGGAGGTGCTGCCCGTTCGTGGCGCCGTGATCAAGATCTTCTACGCGCTTTTGCAAGCGGCAGGTGAACGTCTACCGCAGCAACAAGAGCCTCATCTTGTAGGCTTTGGAATCTCTTCAAGGGTGAGACTCGATAATCCCCTCGTTGCTACCGTCTTCTAGATTGCATCTTGGCTTGGATTTCGTGTTCGCGGTAGGAAAATTTTTGTTTTCTATGCAACGTTATCCTACAATGGTATCAGAGCCGTGTCTATGCATAGATGGTTGCACGAGTAGAACACAATGGTTTTGTGGGCGTTGATGCTCTTGTTATATTTAGTTGAGTACTTTGCATCTTTATGGCATAGTGGGATGAAGCGGCTCGGACTAACTTTACATGACCGCGTTCATGAGACTTGTTCCTCGTTCGACATGCAACTTGTATTGCATAAGAGGCTTTGCGGGTGTCTGTCTCTCCTACTATAGTAAAGATTCAATTTACTCTTCTATTGACAACACTAGTATCACCGTTGTGGTTCATGTTCGTAGGTAGATTGGATCTCACTCGAAAACCCTAAACCACGTAAAATATGCAAACCAAATTAGAGAACGTCTAACTTGTTTTTGCAGGGTTTGGTGATGTGATATGGCCATAATGTGATGATGACTATGTATGAGATGATCATTATTGTATTGTGGCAACCGGCAGGAGCCTTATGGTTGTCTTTAAATTTCATGTTGAGTAGTATTTCAAAGTAGTTGTAATAGTTGCTACATGGAGGACAATCATGAAGACGGCGCCATTGACCTTGGTGCTTCGCCGACGATGATGGAGATCATGCCCGTTGATGATGGAGATCATGTCCGTGCTTTGGAGATGAAGATCAAAGGCGCAAAGACAAAAGGGCCATATCATATCACATATGAACTGCATGTGATGTTAATCCTTTTATGCATCTTATTTTGCTTAGATCGCGACGGTAGCATTATAAGATGATCCCTCTCACTAAAATCTCAAGATAATAAAGTGTTCATCCTTAGTAGCACCGTTGCCAAGACTTGTCATTTCGAAGCATCTCGTGATGATCGGGTGTGATAGAATCAACAAGTGCATACAATGGGTGCAAGCCAGTTTTGCACATGCGGATACTAAGGTGGCCTTGACGAGCCTAGCATGTACAGACATGGTCTCGGAACACGTGGTACCGAAAGGTAGAGCATGAATCATATGATTGATATGATGAACACTTTGAGTGTTCGCCATTGAAGTTACATCTTGTCTCGTGATGATCGGACTTGGTGTGGTGGATTTGGTTCGTGTGATCACTAAGACAATGCGAGGGATATTGTTTTGAGTGGGAGTTCACCTAGTTTTTTAATTATATTGAATTAAAATCTGAACTCAATTTGTCATAAACATTAGTCTAAACTATTGCAAATATGTTGTAGATATGGCGTCCTCAATCAATTTTAACCAGTTCCTAGAGAAAGAAAAGCTTAAGAGCAACGGTAGCAACTTCACCGACTGGTTCCGTCATGTGAGGATTTTCCTCAATGGCGGAAATCTGCAATATGTGCTTGATGCACCGCTAGGTGACCCTCCTGCAGAAACTGAACCCGATGAAGTAAAAGGTGTTTACGCAACTCGGAAAACTCGGTACTCTCAAGTTCAGTGTGCCATCTTATGCAGTCTGGAAGCCGATCTTCAAAAACGTTTTGAGCACCACGATCCACATGAGTTAATCAATGAGTTGAAGACTATATTTGAGACTCATGCGGCCGTGGAATGCTATGAAGCATCGAAACACTTCTTCAGCTGCATGATGGAAGAAGGCAGCTCCGTTAGTGAGCACATGCTCGCCATGACCGGGCATGCGAAGAAACTCAGTGACTTGGGAATAGTGATTCCTAATAGACTGGGGATTAATCGTGTCCTTCAATCACTGCCACCTAGTTACAAGAACTTTGTGATGAACTACAATATGCAGAACATGAATAAAGAGTTACCTGAACTTTTCTCCATGCTGAAATCTGCTGAGATTGAAATTAAGAAAGAGCACCAAGTGTTGATGGTCAACAAGACCACCAGTTTCAAGAAACAGGGCAAGTCTAAAGGCAAGAACAAGAAGAGTGGCAAGAAAGCTGCCACGCCTCCTGTGAAACCTAAGACTGGCCCTAAGCACGATGCTGAGTGCTATTTTGCAAGGAGAAGGGACACTTTGGAAGCGTAATTGCTCCAAGTATTTGGCGGATCTGAAGAGCGGCCTTGTCAAGAAAAAGAAAGAAGGTATATCTGATATACATGTTATAGATGTTTATCTTCTTGGTTCTCGTACTAGTACAGGTATTTGATACTGGTTTGGTTGCTCATATTTGTAACTCGAAACAGGAACTAAAGAATAAACGAAGACTACTAAAGGATGAAGTGACCATGCGCGTTGGAAATGGATCCAAAGTCGATGTGATCGCTGTCGGCACACTTCCTCTACATCTATCTTCGGGATTAGTTTTAAGCCTCAATAATTGTTATTTTGTACCCGCGTTGAGCATGAACATTATATCTGGATCTTGTTTAATGCAAGACGGTTACTCATTCAAGTCTGAGAATAATGGTTGTTCTATTTTTATGAATAATATCTTTTATGGTCGAGCACCTGAAAAGAATGGCTTATTTCTGTTAGATCTCGATAGTAGTGATACACATATACATAACATTGATGCTAAGCGAATTAAATTGAATGATAATTCTACTTATATGTGGCACTGTCGTCTTGGTCATATTGGAGTAAAACGCATGAAGAAACTCCATACCGATGGGTTACTTGAATCACTTGACTTTGAGTCACTTGATAGATGCGAAGCATGTCTAATGGGAAAAATGACTAAGACTCCATTCTCTGGTATTATGGAGCGAGCTACTGACTTATTGGAAATCATACATACCGATGTGTGCGGACCAATGAGTGTAGCATCGCGCGGTGGTTATCGTTATGTTCTAACCTTCACAGATGATCTGAGTAGATATGGGTATATCTATTTCATGAAACATAAATCCGAAACTTTTGAGAAGTTTAAGGAATTCCAAAGTGAAGTAGAAAATCAACGTAACAAGAAGATTAAATTTCTACGATCTGATCGCGGAGGTGAATATCTGAGTTATGAGTTTGGCATGCATTTAAAGAAATGCGGAATACTTTCACAATTGACACCGCCGGGAACACCTCAACGAAACGGTGTGTCCGAACGTCGTAATCGAACTCTCTTAGATATGGTTCGTTCTATGATGTCTCTTACTGATTTACCTTTATCATTTTGGAGTTATGGATTAGAGACAGCCGCATTCACTTTAAATAGAGCACCATCAAAATCCGTTGAAACGACACCGTATGAATTATGGTTTAATAAGAAACCTAAGCTGTCGTTCCTAAAAGTTTGGGGTTGCGAAGCCTATGTAAACAAGTTACAACCGGACAAGCTAGAACCCAAAGCGGAGAAATGCGTCTTCATAGGATACCCTAAGGAAACTATAGGGTACACTTTCTATCACAAATCCGAAGGCAAGATCTTTGTTGCTAAGAACGGAACCTTTCTTGAGAAAGAATTTCTCACTAAAGAAGTATTTGGAAGAAAAGTAGAACTTCGATGAGATTGAAGAATCTCTGCTCGTTGATCAGAGTAGCGCAGTACCGGAAGATGTTCCTGTGCCGCCTACACCGGCAACAGAGGAAGCTAATGATAATGATCATGAAACTTCAAACGAGATAGCTACTGAACCTCGCAGATCGACAAGGGAACGTGCCACTCCAGACTGGTATGATCCTTGTCTAAATGTCATGATTGTGGACAACAATGATGAAGACCCTGCGACGTATGAAGAAGCGATGATGAGCCCAGATTCCAACAAATGGCAAGAAGCCTTGAAATCCGAAATGGGATCCATGTATGATAACAAAGTATGGACTTTGGTAGACTTACCTGATAGCCGCAAGGCTGTCGAGAATAAATGGATCTTCAAGAGAAAAACAGATGCTGATGGTAATATTACTGTCTATAAAGCTCGACTTGTCGCAAAGGGTTACCGACAAATTCAAGGTGTTGACTACGATGAGACTTTCTCACCTGTAGCGAAGCTAAAATCTGTAAGGATTTTGTTAGCAATAGCTGCATTTTTCGATTATGAGATTTGGCAGATGGATGTCAAAACGGCGTTCCTTAATGGAGACATTGAGGAAGAGTTGTATATGGTACAACCCAAAGGTTTTGTCGATCCTAAAAATGCTGACAAAGTATGCAAACTTCAGCGTTCAATTTATGGACTGAAGCAAGCATCAAGAAGTTGAAACCGACGCTTTGATAAGGTGATCAAAGACTTCGGGTTTATACAGTGTCATGGAGAGGCCTGTATTTACAAGAAAGTGAGTGGGAGCTCTGTAGCATTCCTGATATTATATGTAGATGACATATTATTAATTGGGAATGATATAGAACTATTAAGCAGTGTAAAGGGTTATTTGAATAATAGTTTTTCAATGAAAGACCTTGGTGAAGCATCGTATATATTAGGCATCAAGATTTATAGAGATAGATCAAGACGTCTAATAGGGCTATCACAGAGTACATACCTGGACAAGATTCTAAAGAAGTTTAGAATGGACGAAAGTAAGAAAGGATTCTTACCTATGTTACCAGGCAAGGTCTTGAGTAAGACTCAAGGTCCAGCTACGGCAGAAGAAAGAGAAAGGATGAGTCAGATTCCCTATGCCTCGGCAGTAGGCTCTATCATGTATGCCATGCTATGTACAAGACCGGATATAGCACATGCTGTTAGTTTGACTAGCAGATATCAAAGTGATCCAGGAATGGAACACTGGACAGCAGTCAAGAATATCCTGAAGTACTTGAAAAGAACTAAGGATATGTTTCTTTGTTATGGAGGTGACCAAGAGCTCGTTGTAACAAGTTACACCGATGCAAGTTGGAACACCGATCACGATGACTCTAAGTCACAATGCGGGTACGTGTTTATATTGAATGGTGCTGCAGTAAGCTGGGCAAGCTCGAAGCAGTGCACGGTGGCGAAATCCTCAACAGAATCGGAGTACATAGCGGCTTCAGAGGCTTCAACAGAAGCGGTATGGATGAAGAGGTTCATTGTAGAGCTCGGTGTGGTTCCTAGTGCATTGGACCCACTAGTCATCTATTGTGACAACATGGGTGCCATCGCCAATGCACAAGAACCAAGGTCACACAAGAGGCTGGAGCATATCAAGTTGCGTTATCATTCGATTCGCGAGTACATCGAAGATGGAGAAGTAAAGATTTGCAAAGTACACACTGATCTGAATGTAGCAGATCCGTTGACTAAAGCTCTCCCTAGGGCAAAGCGTGACCAACACCAGAATGCCATGGGTGTTAGGTACCTTACAATGTAATCTAGATTATTGACTCTAGTGCAAGTGGGAGACTGTTGGAGATATGCCCAAGAGGCAATAATAAAAGTGGTTATTATATATATCTTTATGTTTATGATAAATATTTATATACCATGCTATAATTGTATTAACCAAAACATTAGTACATGTGTGATATGTAGACAACAAGAAGTCCCTAGTATGCCTCTTAAACTAGCTTGTTGATTAATGGATGATTAGTTTCATAATCATGAACATTGGATGTTATTAATAACAAGGTTATATCATTATATGAATGATGTAATGGACACACCCAATTAAGCGTAGCATAAGATCTCGTCATTAAGTTATTTGCTATAAGCTTTCGATACATAGTTACCTAGTCCTTATGACCATGAGATCATGTAAATCACTTGTACCGGAAAGGTACTTTGATTACACCAAATGCCACTGCGTAAATGGGTGGTTATAAAGGTGGGATTAAGTATACGGAAAGTATGAGTTGAGGCATATGGATCAACAGTGGGATTTGTCCATCCCGATGACGGATAGATATACTCTGGGCCCTCTCGGTGGAATGTCGTCTAATGTCTTGCAAGCATATGAATAAGTTCATAAGAGACCACATACCACGGTACGAGTAAAGAGTACTTGTCAGGAGACGAGGTTGAACAAGGTATAGAGTGATACCGAAGATCAAACCTCGGACAAGTAAAATATCGCGTGACAAAGGGAATTGGTATTGTATGTGAATGGTTCATTCGATCACTAAAGTCATCGTTGAATATGTGGGAGCCATTATGGATCTCCAGATCCCGCTATTGGTTATTGGTCGGAGTGAGTACTCAACCATGTCCGCATAGTTCGCGAACCGTAGGGTGACACACTTAAAGTTGGATGTTGAAATGGTAGAACTTGAATATGGAATGGAGTTCAAATATTTGTTCGGAGTCCCGGATGAGATCCCGGACATCACGAGGAGTTCCGGAATGGTCCGGAGAATAAGATTCATATATAGGATGTCATTTTATGTGAATTAAAATGATGCGGAAGGTTCTATGGAAGGTTCTAGAAGGTTCTAGAAAAGTCCGGAAGAAACCACCAAGGAAGGTGGAGTCCTGGAGGGACTCCACCTCCATGGCCGGCCAACCCTAGTGGGGGAGGAGTCCCAAGTGGACTCCCCCTATGGGGGCCGGCCACCCCCCCACATGGAAGGGGGGAATCCCACCCAAGTGGGATTCCCACCTTGGGTAGGTTTCCCTATCACATGGAAGGTTTTGGGTTCGGGTCTTATTCGGAGACTTGTAGTCCAACACTTGGGGCTTCCACCTATATAATGAGGAGCCAAGGGGAGGGGGCCGGCCACCCCAAGACCACAACCTGGCCGCCCCCTTGAGTGGCCGGCCACCCCCTCCCAAACCCTAGCCGCCCCCCTCTCCTCCATAGCTCCCACGTGCTTTAGCGAAGCTCCGCCGGAGTTCTCCACCACCACCGACACCACGCCGTCGTGCTGTCGGATTCAAGAGGAGCTACTACTTCCGCTGCCCGCTGGAACGGGAGGTGGACGTCGTCTTCATCAACAACCGAACGTGTGATCGAGTACGGAGGTGCTGCCCGTTCGTGGCGCCGTGATCAAGATCTTCTACGCGCTTTTGCAAGTGGCAAGTGAACATCTACCGCAGCAACAAGAGCCTCATCTTGTAGGCTTTGGAATCTCTTCAAGGGTGAGACTCGATAATCCCCTCGTTGCTACCGTCTTCTAGATTGCATCTTGGCTTGGATTTCGTGTTTGCGGTAGGAAAATTTTTGTTTTCTATGCAATGTTATCCTACAAGGAGGCCATCCCAACAACAACCACAACTACCAGAACAACACCAACAACTTCAACCGCGCCCCAATGCGAGCCTCCAACACCAACAACAACAACACCAACACCGCTCCAAGGACTGGGAGCAACGCCATCCCCGTCGCAACCAAGGACAAGACCACCGTCACTTGTTACGAGTGTGGTGTAGTGGGACACTACTCCAACGAGTGCCCCAAGAGGCTCGCCAAGCTTGCCGGCAACACTGCTGCACCTGCTCAGCAGCAACGCCGCGTCTCCACCGGCAAGAAGTTCGCCCCCAACAACCCCAATAACCGCAACGGTCGCCTCTTCCACATGAACGCCGAAGAAGCCCAGGAAGCACCAGATGTTGTACTGGGTATGTTTCCTGTCAACTCCGTACCTGCCAGAGTGTTGTTTGATTCTGGAGCATCTCATTCTTTTGTCACCGAAGACTTTGCATCCATAAGTAAAATTCAACCTATCAGTTTGAAGCATGTTATGATAGTTCAAATTCCCGGATCAACCACCAAAGCCAGAAAATTTTGCAAAAATGTACCCATCAGAATACATGAAGTAGATTTCTATGCCAACCTGATTATTCTGGGAACCAAAGGTTTGGAAATAGTACTGGGTATGGATTGGATGGCCAAACATCACGGAATGATTGGCTGTGCCAAGAAAGCCATCACCATGACCAGTAGCACCGGTATCATAGTAGAACATGTATCTGAAAGACTGCCCAGAAAGTTTACCTGCAACCAGAGTGTAGCCAAGCCAACCTTGGATCAGATCAGGGTCGTCTGTCGATACCCTGATGTGTTTCCTGATGGTCTACCCGGTATGCCCCCAGATCGGGATATCGAGTTTATCATTGAGTTAATCCCTGGAACAGGACCTATAGCCCAGAGAGCCTATAGCATGAACCCAGCAGAGTTAGTGGAACTGAAGAAGCAACTGGATGAATTGCTAGCCAAAGGTCTGATTCGACCAAGTGCGTCGCCTTGGAGATCCCCAGTTTTATTTATTGACAAGAAAGACGGTGCCAGTCGTTTATGTACGGATTATCGTAAGCTTAACGACGTCACCATCAAAAACAAATACCCCTTGCCGAAGATAGAAGACCTGTTTGACCAACTGACCGGTGCCACAGTATTCTCGAAGATTGATCTTAGGACTGGATACCATCAATTGAAGATTCGTGCATCGGATATTCCCAAAACTGCCTTTACCACCAGATATGGATTGTACGAGTACAATGTCATGTCATTTGGATTGACCAATGCCCCCGCTTACTTCATGAACCTCATGAATAAGATCTTTATGAACTTTCTGGATAAGTTTGTCGTTGTTTTCATCGATGACATCCTGATTTACTCCAAGTCCGAAGAAGAACATGAGCAACACCTGGAAGCTGTCCTAGATACCCTTAGGGAACATCAGCTGTATGCTAAGTTTAGCAAATGTGAGTTTTGGCTGAAGGAAGTAGGATTCCTGGGACATATCTTGTCTGCAGGAGGAATTGCCGTAGATCCCGCCAAGATCAAGACTGTTGCAGAATGGAAAGCCCCAACCACCCAGACCGAGGTCCGCGCTTTTCTTGGATTAGCCGGATATTACCGTAGATTTGTCGAAGGCTTTTCGAGCATCGCTCGACCAATGACCCAATTGCTGAAGAAGGACAAGAAGTTTGAATGGACGGACAAATGTGAAGAGAGTTTTCAACAACTCAACATTAGACTGACCTCAGCCCCAATTCTGATCATGTCGGACATCACCAAACCATTTGACGTCTACTGTGATGCATCCAAGATTGGTCTTGGATGTGTGTTGATGCAAGAAGGCAAGGTGATTTCTTATCTGTCTAGGCAACTGAAGCAACATGAGCAGAATTATCCAACCCATGACCTCGAGCTCGCAGCTGTAGTTTTAGCACTGAAGGTATGGCATCATTACCTCATGGGTAATCGCTGCGAGATCTATTCAGATCACAAGAGCCTGAAGTATATCTTCACCCAGAAGGAGCTGAATATGCGGCAAAGAAGATGGTTAGAGTTGATCAAGGATTATGATATGGAAATTCACTACCACCCCGGCAAGGCCAACGTGGTAGCGGATGCGCTGAGTAGACTGCCGTGTCAGCTGACTTCAATGATAGCAGAAGAACAACCTAGCCTACACCAGGAGTTTGAGCAGTTTAGAATGGAGCTAGTTAGTGAAGGATTCCTAGCCAGCATAGAACTACAACCCACCTTGATTGGTCAGATCAAGGAAACCCAGAAGGGAAATGCCAGCATTGATGGAATCAAGAACCAGATATCTGCCGGAAAAGCACCAGGATTCACCGTAGATGAAGAAGGAGTTCTTTGGTACAAAGGACGCCTATGTGTACCGTCAGACTCAGAGTTGAAGCAAGTTATTCTGCAGGAAGCCCATGATACCTTATATTCTATTCATCCCGGAGGTACCGAAATGTATCAAGACCTGAAGGAACAATTCTGGTGGCATGGAATGAAGAGAGAAATAGGAAGTTACATCGCCAAGTGTGATATCTGTCAACGAGTCAAGGCGGAACATCAGCGACCCGCAGGACTGCTGCAACCACTACAGATTCCAGAATGGAAGTGGGACTCTGTAGGAATGGACTTTATCACAGGTTTGCCCAAATCCAGCAAAGGAAATGATTCGATATGGGTAGTTGTCGATAGATTGACCAAGGTAGCCCATTTCATCGCTGTCAAGACCACCTATCAAGGCCCAAAGTTAGCTGAGCTGTACATCTCCAGAATAGTCGCCCTGCACGGAACCCCGAAGTCAATCGTGTCAGATAGAGGATCACAATTCACCTCAAGATTCTGGCAGAAAGTGCAGGAAGGACTAGGAACCCGGCTGAATTTCAGCACCGCCTACCACCCGTAGACCGATGGACAGACAGAAAGAGTCAATCAGATACTGGAGGACATGCTGAGAGCATGTGTATTGGAGTATGGATCCAAGTGGGAAGACTGCTTGCCTTACGCAGAATTCTCTTACAACAACAGCTACCAAGCCAGCTTACAGATGGCCCCCTTTGAAGCCCTGTACGGAAGGAAGTGCCGTACCCCTCTGAATTGGTCGGAAGTCGGAGAGAGCCAATTCTTTGGACCTGATGTTCTTCGAGAAGCTGAAGAGAAGGTGCACAAGATCAGCGAATACCTCAAGACGGCGCAATCAAGGCAGAAGAGTTACGCCGACAAGAGACGCCGAGAGATGACCTTCGAGATCGGAGATTTTGTCTATCTCAAGGTATCCCCCCTAAAAGGAATGCAGAGATTTCAGCTGAAAGGAAAGCTTGCACCCCGATATGTCGGACCCTTCAAAGTTCTGAGTCGCCGAGGCGAAGTATCCTATCAACTGGAGCTACCTGAAGAAATGTCGGCTGTGCACGACGTGTTTCACATTTCACTCCTCCAGAAATGCCTTGAAGTCCCCGAGAAGACCGAAGTGTTCAAGAACATCGATCACCGATCGGTGGACATCAACCAAGACTTGACATACCGTGAAGTGCCAATTCGCATCTTGGAGGAAGCTTACAGAACCACCCGCACTTGAAGCATCAAGTTCCTGAAGATTCAGTGGAGCAACCATACCGAAGACGAAGCCACTTGGGAGCGGGAGGAAGACATGAAGAAAGAATACCCAGATCTCTTTAGCACCTAATTTTCTTTAAGATCTCGGGACGAGATATTTTGTAAGGGGGAAGGGTTTGTAACATCCCAAATTTCAATAAAAGAGAGAAGAGGAATTCCAGAGATCCAAAATTCAGAACCAACAAAAACTTTTAAATTACATATAGTGCCCTGCATAGGACTTGTGCATTTTGAGTGATATGCCATGATGTTTGCTTTATGGATTATGTGATGAACTCTAAAACCCTAAAGTGATCAAGTGAAGATCACAAACCCAATTAAATCAAAAAGAGAAAGAAATCAAATAAGGATAAAACCCTAAAAACCCTAACATATGGCTTATGCCATTTTTGCAAACTTTGACCCTAGACCCATTTGACCTTCACCATTACTTGTAATATGTTATTAAATAGTTATTACAACTTTGGGAATCAAAGAAATACCATTTAAGCCAAACCCAAAATCAAAATATGCTCACATAGAATAATGGTCATTTTTGACATTTACAATCTTGTCACCACTTTGAGCCACTAGATTTCAAGATTTCTAAACTAAACAAATTCCATTCTTTGCATGTCATCCAAGTACACAACAAGGTGAACAACTTCTGTAAAGAGCATCACACCAAATTCATCTTGGATCAAAAGTTAGAACCAAGCAAAGAGGAGACTTTGAAATAATTGCAAGATCACCAATTTTCAAACTTTGATCAAACCAGGCCACTTCTTGCTCACCACTTGACTCATCCATGACCTCTGGACCCCACCCTACCTAGCCCATGCAAGGAGACACCATGGACACGGCCAAACATGGCGTGGCCATGACCATGCCGGCCTCGTTCCACCTCGACGCGCCACCCTTCTCTACCTGCATCTCCAGCCCGAGCCACCTTGCCAAATGGCTAGCCCTTGATCTCCTGAGATCGCCCGTACACGCCGTTGAACGAGAGGACGCCGACACGACCCACATGGAGCGCGCCCACAACGCTCCAGGTACACCGCCAACGACATGGCGACGTCACCAGCGCACGGACGCGCGCGACACGGGCACGCGTCGTTCGCCGTACCTCGCCGTACCCCGACCACCTACGCGCGCCCTGGTACTTGTCTCGCCACGCGGAGCTCGCCGGACAAGCTGCCGTCACCCCCTAGCTCCTACGGTCGCCGGAGAGGACACGACCGCCCGCCATGGCCGCGACAGTACACACACGGCCCCGACCACCGTACGCCTCGCATTGACGCGCCGTGGACGCTCAGAGATTCGCCGTACCGTCATGATCGCCGCTGCGTCATTGCCTAGCTCTCTAGCTCGCCGGAGACGCCGCGCCCACGACGACCCTAACCCTGCCCCGCAGCACCCTCTCCCTCCTATAAATAAAGCACTCCCCCAAGCAATCCCAGCACACCACCATGATCTCCTCTCACCCCTGCTTCTCCTCACACCGCTAGCCACCTCAATCGACGCCGGAGTCGCTGCAATCGGACGATCGGAGACGCGGAAGCCCTGGAGAAATCGCCGTCGATCCAGGCCACCTCGAGCTCCGCCACTGCTACAGGCTGCCTCGCTGTCGTTGCCTATTCGATGGTACCTCAGAGGAGGGATCCTCACGAGGGGGAGAAGAAGTAGGGGCCATAGGGCGGAGTGCACTCGGGACGGTGGTACGCGATTTACCCAGCTTCGGAACACCTGCACGAGGACAGGGCCTACTGCTGCTTGTCTGGAATTATCTGGGCGCTTTCGCGTTGTTACAATGAGTTGTGGTTGTGGTTGTGCCTCTAGGGCTCCCAAGATCCGGCTTATAAAGACGCACAGATCTAGGGTTTACATGGAGAGTCCTAGCCGGATTACAGGTTTGCCTAACTACGGTACAATGTCTTGCCGTGTACGTCAAGGATCCACCCTTCCATCTATGTCACCCGGATCCGGGTCCTTACTGGGCCTCCATGGATCCGGGTTCCTCCACAAGGTCGGTCGGATCCGGCTCCCTGCTCCTGGGCCGGACATCTTCCGTCAGGATCAACAGCAACTGGGCCGCCCGATGGGCCACATGCCTCATCACCATCTGTGGGCCACCCGGGCTTGCCGGATCTAGGCACTGTCGATGGTACACCCATGAAGTATACCCACAACAGTAGCCCCCAGAGTTCTCCGAGTTTCTCCTGCTGTTTCCGCCTCGCTAGTCCACCATGGTCTCCGACAATATGGGTAACGCGGAGAAGCTTGAAGAACTCCAACTTCACATTTTCTTCTTTTCCCAACTTTCAGTCGGAAAATGCTCCCATTCTGCGGAACTTCATCCATCGACGATTCGAAATACGTTTCCGGGTTACTTCCCTGCTTGCGAATGAGAACCAACTTATCTTCACGCAATTACCGGAATCCTAAAAGACTCAGATGGTTCCGCCAATTCTGGCGCCATTTTCGCGCGATTTGTGCGGTAACTTATCTCTAGCCATTTTTACCGTTAGGGTTTGTGACACATGTCACGCATCCAACGGCGCGACGCTTGCGTTCCGACCACAGGATGCGGAGCACAAATCTCGTCCCCCCGGCCTATAAATATCCACCATCAACCCTAACTTCTCATTCACCCCCCTTTCTCACCTCTCTACGCAGCGCCGCTCGCGAGCTCCTCCTCCGCCGTGCCGAAACTCGCCGGAAAACTCGCCGGAGCATCACCGGAACGATTTCACCACCGTGGTGTTCATCGTGTTCTTAACTCCGGCGAGCCACCGTACGAAAACCTCGTCGCCGGCGACTCCGACCACCGCGGAACCCATTACGGTAAGTTCTCCGAACTTCGATTCTTCGCCGTAGCTGGTAGGGATGATCTTTAGGACGAAGACGCGGATCCGACTAAATTTTACCTTTCCGCGATCTTTTCTGTCTTCAGATGTCTTCCGTGACTCCGCCTCCAACTGCTAAGCCGATCATGGCAACGCCCATCTCCTCTGCTCCGCCTCCCTTCATCCCAGTCCAGCTGGATCCTACTAAGGATTCCGGCAAAGACACCGAGGGCACCTCAGCTATCCCGGAGAAAACCTCCGAGGTGGATCAAACGGAGAAGAAAACAGAAGAGATCGTTGCCAAGAAATCCAAAGCCCGCCAGCGGGATTCGGAATCCAAAGGGAAATGGTGGCCTTGCACCACCACAGAGACTGAGCTGAAGATCTTGGAGGTGGAAGGCTTCCTGCAACCCGGAAGCTGGAGGACAGTGCCGAATGCCTTGGCTCCAGCCCCCCAAGACAACGAGATGGTGCTGACGAAAGCACTAGTGGAGCGGGGCTTCTCATTTCCGCCTTCGGACTTCTTCCTAGAGATCCTGAAGGTTTATGGGCTCCAGCCCCACAACATCTCCCCGAACAGCGTGCTTGCGATCAGCAATCATGTCACCCTCTGCGAAGGCCATCTCCGGGTAACTCCCGAGCTCTCCCTGTTCCAATATTACTTCACTGTCAAGAAGGAGAGGATCCGGCAGTCCACCGAGCTAGCAACATGCGGATCCATGACCTTCATGATCCGCCCAGGCCGCGTCTACCCCCACACCGACCGCCACGAATCCGCACGGTACTGGTCAGGGGGCTTCTTCTACTTGAAGGACGTCTCCGACCCCGCGAGCACAAGGAAGTTGCCGCCGTTCAAGAACTGCCCCGCCACCGAGCTTCCGGCATGGTCACACTGCCCCCACCTCTCCGAGTCGCCCCAGCTCACACGCGCCGTCAGGCGGATCTGCAAGCTGACGGAAGAGGGGCTGACAGGGAAGGACCTGACCCTTTCCTGGTTCACCAAGCGGATCCAGCCGCTCCAACACGGGGACTACCTGATGTTCCAGTACACAGGGCGCGACGACCCAATGCGCGCCACAAAATACAATCTTTCCGCCGACGCCATCGACAAGAGGATCCGGGTCCTCATCAAGATTCTGCGTGAACTTCGCGTTCACGTGTGCAACAAAGACATTCACATGAATGGCTCTGGAACCGCGGTACGTCGCCTTGACTTTAGCCCATTGTGTTTCTTCGCATTCAAATTTTTTGTCTAAGTGTTTAACTCTATGCATTAGCTCGAGGCGCTTGAAGAAAGTGAACTCGGAACTCTCCTCCGGGTTCCTTCCACCGGCAACACAGATCCGGAAGCTGCATCAGAGGCGGAAGCTCACGAGGCTCCGCGCCCTTCTAAGAGGAAAAGGGCTGCCCCCTCCAGCCCTTCGGCCAAACGTGCCCGCGACGTGCTCAGCATCGCGGCAACTCGCAAGGCGGAGGCGGAGAAAAAGCGCCTCAAGCTCATCGATACCAGCAACCGATCCCAAACGGACATCCAGCAGTTCTTCAGACCTTCGGGGTAAGTGCAAAGTCTTCGAAGGAAAATTCTTCCGCTATCGTGAATCAGCACATACTTAATCGTAATGCTCTTTTCTTTTCGCAATAGAAGTTCCGAAAACCAGCCCCCCAAGGGCCCTAAAGCCCCCAAGAAGAAGACTAAGCCATCTCCGGCTTCCATACCAGTCACACCAGAAGTCGGAGTTCCACCCAAGGCTGCTTCAGCCGCCAAGCCGGATCCTAAGGACGTCATCAACGTTGATGACATCCCTGAAGATCCGGCCACCGAGACTGCGCAAGGCGATTCCGGCAAGGGTGCCTCCTCATCTGCTCCTCCGCCTGAGCCACCCACCGCTACTTCCGCCGAGCCAACGGCCGAACAATACGAGCAGAAAGTGCAGCTGATCCATGCCACTGGCGCGTCCCAAACTTCGTCGCTGCAGAAGCTCCCCCTTTCTCAACGTCACGCGGAAATTTCAGCCATGATGGAGAAAGTATGGGGGCCCGCGGATACGGAGATGAAGGAGCTCTCCGACCTTGAAAGCGAACTCAAGGTCTTTTTTGCTAAGCATAAGGAGGTGCGCCAGGTAACACTAGCCCCCAAGCATTGGTTCAGACATTTTTCCGTGTAACATGTGTTAGCCGATGCTTCTCTCAACATTAGTCTTAGACGGAAATTTGAAATTTTCTCAATCTGGAACTTTGAACTCCTCGCCAGCCCCCAGAATTTTGAATTTCCGGCTAAATCCTCTCTGCGTTTCAGAGCACGCGGAAGCTGCACGAAGATCTGCGCGTCCATGTGTTGGAGCAGATGACGGAAATAGAAGGGCTGCGCCAGACTGCTGAGAGTAGTCGTCAAGCTGTGCTCCGCCTGGAGACCCGATTGAAGGGTGAGAAATCCGGGATGCTTAAATTTGTACTGTGCGAGCCACCATAGTGTATAATTTGTGTGATGTTCTGTTTTTAGAAGAAACTGACAAGCGCCCCACCATCGATGTCTTATCCGCCAAGGTCCAAGTATTGGAGGCGGAGAATGAAACTCTGAAGAACTTCTTGAAAGAATCCTCCGAGAAGGAAACTAAAGAAAAGAAGGAGCTCTCCGAGAAACATTCCCGTGAAATGGCAGAACTGGCCGACAAACTCAAGAAGAGCCAGCAAAGGGTGACCACCCTGGCGGCACAGAACAAGAGCCAGGAGGCAGAGGCGGAAGCAATTGACAAGTTGATCTTCCGTAAGGACCCTTTTTGTTATTGTCTTGGCTCCGGCTTCCTCAAAATTTTCTCTGTCCGCGGAAGAAACTGATCTTTTTTACTTTGCAGCAAGCCTTGGCTTTGAGTGGACCAAAGCTTCAACCCTCAAAAGAACTGAGGCATATGAAGAAGCACGGAGCTCCATCGATGACCTCGTCGAAGCATGCCGCGGAATCGCCAAGTCCCTTAACTTGAAGAAAGCCAAGACAACGGTGATTGACCGCATGACGAAAGTCATGCAGAACGTGCCGGAGCTTATCAAGGATTGGCAGGAATCTTCATCTCGCGGAGTCGCTGCCCTCGTGCTAGCCACCTGCAAGGCGCACTTCCCCACCATGAGATTTGCGGATGTCGCACGCGGAGTCCCCAAAGATACCGTCATGAGGCATCTCCTTTCGGAAGCCATGGGATTTGATCGCCTTTTTGCTGGACGAGTTAACCACTCGTTTTGGTACAACAAATATGATCTTCCCAAAGGCTTTTCCGACCCGGAGGAGGGCGAAGAAGAAGTTGCCGAGGAGGGCGATGAGGAAGGCTCCGGGTCAAGTGCTGACCAAGACGAGGAAGGCTCCGACTTCGACGACGGCGGCTCAGGCGGTGGCTCGGATGATGGCTCCGCCTACATAGCTTCTGACGAGGAGCAGTCCTCCTAGGACCTGTGAAACAATGAGATCTGATGCATCACTTTTGACCCCGGAGTGGGTTTGTAATGAATAACTTATATTTTTAAGTAGCTAGGGACGAAAACATGTTATGCGCGGGCGGAGAACACTTATCCTGCTATCCGTTTAATATTATATGCATGTTTCGTTTCTGTGTTGGAAAGCAAGTGCTGACCTCGTTGTTTTCCGGCTTGCCCGCTTGACCTTCCGCGAGCCGGAAGACCTTAGCCGGAAACGCTCGCCAGCGGCGACGAAGCCCAATGGCAATCCGTCAATAACCGCGGAAACAAGCCCCCAAGCATAGGTGCCGGAAATCGCTACTAGGAATCCACGAGTTCGCAACAGATAACAATTTAATCAGAAAACTTAAGCTTACGTCCTAAAGGACGATTTTTGAAAATCACGACTTTTGTACACGCCTAGGCGGAAATATCCAGCTCTGCGGTTTTGGTCGGAAAACATACATGATCTAAAAATGAATAAGTAAAGGAGGTAGAAGACTCAAAGAGTGAACCGTAAGCGTTATTTCATTGATCATGTATAACTATTACAGAATTTGTAACTCGGAAAAAATACGCTAAGTGTAGAAAGGACGTAGCTGTGCGATGTTCCAGGGGCGATCTGTCTCGTCGTAGATGTCATCCGGATCCTCACGCTTGCGTTTCCGGTGCCAATTAGCAGATCTGTCCTTCAGCTCTCGGAAATCAACAAGGTAGTACGATCCGTTATGAAGCACTTTGCTAACGACGAAGGGTCCTTCCCATGGAGACTGCAGCGTATGGTCTTTCACCTGCCGAAGGCGGAGGACCAGGTCTCCTGTCATGAAAGAGCGATTCCGAACTCGACGACTGTGATAACGTCGGAGCTTCTGCTGGTAAATGGCGGAGCACTGGTCAGCTAAATTCCGAGCTTCCTCGATCAGGTCCATGGATAGCTATCTGGCCTCGTCAGCTGTTTCTTCATTGAAGGCGGAAACTCGCGGCGAATCGTGGATGATGTCGGAGGGGAGCACGGCTTCGGATCCGTATACCAGGAAAAATTGGGTAAACCCTGTTGACCTGTTAGGGGTAGTTCGCAAACTCCACAAGACAGCTTCCAACTCGTCAGCCCAAGCTCCAGCTGCTCGTCGCAGCGGTTCTTCAAGGCGTGGCTTAATTCCTGATAATATTAGGCCGTTAGCCCTTTCAACTTGACCATTGGATTGTGGGTGAGCCACAGATGCAAGGTCCAGTCGAATCCCTACTGTCTCACAATAATCCTTCAATTCTCCCTGTGCGAAGTTTGTGCCATTATCTGTGATTATGCTGTGTGGGATGCCGAATCTCATCATGAGGCTGCAGACGAATTTTAGTGCCGTAGCACCGTCGGCTTTTCTCACTGGCTTAGCCTCGATCCATTTGCTGAACTTGTCAACAGCGACCAGGAGGTACTCAAAACCGCCAGGAGATGATCTTTTTAACTTACCAACCATATCGAGCCCCCAGACCGCAAACGGCCAGGTGATAGGTATGGTCTTCAGCTCTTGGGCTGGAGCGTTTGGTTGAGTAGCGTAGTACTGACAACCTCGGCAGGTCTTGACTATCTTATCAGCATCTTCTTTAGCTGTGAGCCAATAAAAGCCTAGCCGAAAAGCTTTTGCAACGAGTGACCTGGGAGCGGCATGATGCCCGCAATCCCCTGCATGGATCTCTCTGAGGATTTCAATGCCATCTTGATTAGAGACGCATTTGAGAAATACCCCTGTTGCGCTTCGTTTGTAGAGCTGTCCATCAACAATTGTGTAGGATCGTGCTCGCCTGATGATCTGTCGCGCGAGGACCTCATCCTTTGGCAACTTCTGATCGATGAGGTAGTCCAGGAAAGGCTGTGTCCAAGCCGGAATGATGATCATCACTTCTCTAGCCGGAGATACTGCCACCTCTGGGTTTTCCGGGTAAGCGCCCTTCACCGAGGGTATCCGGAGATGCTCCAAGAAAATTCCAGGCGAAATTTGCTTCCTGCCGGATCCGAGCTTGGATAGCATATCTGCCGCTGTGTTGTCATCTCGTCTGACGTACTTGACTTCGTATCCGAGGAAATGTTTGGTGATCTCGTCAACTTCGTCTCTGTAGGCCGCCATGACTGAGTTTCTGGCGTTCTAGGTTCCGGCTACTTGCTGTGCCACCAGGTCTGAATCTCCGCAACATATAATGTGCTTGATCCCTATTTCCTTGGCGATGCGCAATCCGTGTAGTAGAGCCTCGTATTCCGCCATATTGTTTGTAGCTTCGAAGTGTATCTGCAGGACATACTGCAGTTCTTCTCCGGTGGGGGACTTCAGGGTTACTCCGGCTCCTGAGCCTTGATGCTGCTTGGATCCATCGAAGTGCATAACCCATGTCTCTGGTTCCGGCTCCAGATTTGCATCCGGAGCTTCTGTCCAATCTGCGACGAAATCCGCCAAGACCTGGGATTTGACCGCGGTCCTGGCTTTGTAGTTGATGTCAAAGGCAGATAATTCAATGCCCCATTTTGCTGTGCGTCCTGTTGCGTCAGCATTGTTGAGAATCGTTGACAGCGGAGCCCTGCTCATGACTGTTACTGGATGCTCTTGGAAGTAGTGTCTCAGCTTCCTGCTGCCTAGGAAAACTCCGTAGGCCAACTTCTGAAAGTGAGGGTAGCGCTGTTTGGACTCCGTAAGGACTTCGCTAATATAGTATACTGGCCTTTGGACTCCATACTCGTGACCTTCTTCCTGTCGTTCCACCACGATGACGAGGCTGATGACCCTGTTGGTAGCTGCCAGGTAAAGGAGCATAGGCTCCGACTCTCCTGGAGCTGCTAGGATAGGTGGGGAGGTGAGTATGTCCTTCAACCCTTGAAGAGCTGCATCTGCTGCCTCGTCCCAGACAAACTTGTCTGTTTTCTTCAATAGCTTGTACAGGGGAAGTGCCTTCTCGCCAAGACGGCTAACAAACCTACTGATTGCTGCGACACAACCAGTGAGCCGTTGCACATCTTCGAGACAAGTTGGCCTTTTTATGCACAAAATTGTCTTTATTTTTTCCGGGTTCACTTCAATGCCCCTGTTAGAGACAATGAAGCCAAGGAGTTTTCCAGCTGGTACGCCAAAGACGCACTTCAGCGGATTCAACATCATCTTGTACCGACGGAGATTCTCAAAGGTTTCTGTGAGATCGCTGATCAAGTCGGATCCTTTTCGAGTCATGACTGCGATGTCGTCGACATAGGCGTGTACGTTCCGGCCGATCTGGTCCTTCAAGCACCGCTGCATCGTACGTTGGTAGGTGGCACCTGCGTTTTTCAAGCCAAAGAGCATAGTAACATAGCAGTAAGTGCCAAATGGGGTGATGAATGAGGTCGCCTTTTGGTCAGACTCCTTCATCAGGATCTGATGATACCCGGAGTATGCATCAAGAAAACACAGAAGTTTCGCTCCCGCCGTCGAATCAATGACTTGGTCAATGCGCGGCAAGGGGAACGGATCCTTCGGGCAATGCTTGTTCACGCCAGAGTAATCAATGCACATTCTTAGTATTTCAGTTTTCTTTTTGGGTACAAGGACGGGGTTTGCGACCCAATCAGTGTGGATTACTTCTATTACAAAACCTGCCTCTAGTAACTTTGCTAATTCCATTCCTATGGCGCGGCGCTTCTTATCTCCAAAGCGTCGCATAGCTTGCTTCACCGGTTTAGCCCCCGGGTTTATATTGAGGTAGTGCTCGGCGAGTTCCCTTGGTACTCCGGACATGTCAGAAGGCTGCCATACGAAGATATCCATGTTAGCGCGGAGGAACTCGACGAGCGCGCCTTCCTATTTGGGGTCCATGTTGGCTCCGATTGAGACCTGCTTGGAATCGTCGCCTTCCTTGAAGTTGACTTTCTTGGTCTCTATCGCGGCCCTGAAGGAGTTTTTCTGTTCTGAGATCTGCTTCTTGGTGGTCTGCATTTCGGTCGGATCCACCGCGGCTCTGTAGCCTTTCAGTTCTTCTCCGGATATTACAGACTCTGCGAAGGCGGCTTCGCCCAGCTCGCACTCATGAGCCTTTTTGTAGTCTCCGGATACGGTGATCATACCCTTAGGACCCGGAATCTTGAGCTTGTTGTAGATGTAGCACGCTCTCGCGTGGAACTTGTGGTAGGTGGGCCTGCCGAAGATGACGTGGTAGGAGCTCTTGAAGGGCACAACTTCAAACGTGATCTTTTCTTCGTGGAAATTGTGAACGTCGCCGAAGGCCACGGGAAGTGTGATGCTGCCGAGAGAATTCGCCTTCTTACCCGGAACCACGCCATGAAACTCAGTTGTGCTGTGTTTGAGCTGTTCCTTGGTGAGGTTCATCCGCTCTAGAGTCTCCAGGTACATGATGTTCAAGCTGGCTCCACCATCCATGAGGCACTTGGAGAAGTCATACCCGTCTATGCGGGGACTTACAACCAAGGCGTAGCATTCTTTTGGCACAATGACAGGGTGATCCTCCCTGTCAAACGTGCACGGGACTTCCGACCACTTGACATACTGCGGCACAGCCGGAACTGTGGCGTTCAGGATCCGGGTAGCTGACTTGGTAGCGCAGACTGTTGGGGTTCCGAGGAAAGTGTGGTAAGCCCACACACTCTTTTTCTCGAATGGGTTGGATTTACCTGCGGACCCTGCCTTGGGATCCGGCGAGTTATCATCCTCATCCATTGCCTCGGAATTGTCCTCCTCTTTGTCTTTGTTCTTGCCCTTGCCTCCTTTGCCGCGAGGGCGGTGCTTCCGTGCTCGCTTGTATCCTGCTTCCGGGTCGTTTTTCAGATCGTTGACCCACTTGTAGTTGCGGTTAGTGTGAGTGGACTTCCCTGTAACCGGATCCAGGTGGGCCAGGTAGGGCATGTCTCTGTACTCCTCGTAGGTTTGCGGGGCGCGGGATCCGCCAGCTGTGACCTCAGTGCCGTGCTGCTGACCCCTGCCGGCTCCGCCTCCACGGCCGCGTCCTCTTCCACCTCCTGAACCTCCGCATTGGAACGCCATGGCGACCATCTCGGATCCGCCACTTTTCTGGTCATCAGGTGGGTTTTTGCGTTTATGGCCGCTGGTGTTACCGTTGTCACGGTTCTTCTTTTGCTGGTGCAGGGGAATTGCCGTCGCTGCTAGATCTCCGCCTGCGTCGTCATCGGCGGCAGTGTGATCGCTGGCGATGGTGATCATGTCATCCAACGTCAGTTTGTTTGCATTGACCAAGCAAGTTAGCTTGTGTCGCAGCAATCCTCCTCGCTGCAAGCCCCTAATGAAGGTGTGCATTGCTGTGCGGTTGTCGACGTTCTCGCACTCGTTTCTGCATGCCAACCATCGGGTGAGGAAATTCCTCGATGTTTCACCCTTCTTCTGGATACATGCCTGCAGGTCGCTTGTTGTGGCAGGTCTCTTGTAGGTGCCCCTAAAGTGTTTCTCGAAAGCGTTCTTCAGGTCAAACCAGCAAAAGATGGAATTCTTCTCGAGGTCACAGAGCCAGATCCGGGCTGGACCTACAAGGTACAACTGAAGCATGCGGCAGGCGATGTTAGGGGTTCCTCCGGCGAAGGTTACAGCATTATAGTAATCCTCAATCCAGGTATCCGGCCTTTCCGTGCCATCATAATTCTTTAGATTTCCGGGAAGCTTGAGATTCATCCTTGGCTTTGGTTCCTCTCGAATCATCCTGCCAAAGCATTTTGGGCCAATGTAGTCAGATCTGTACTCATTGAGGCATTCTCGGGCGTCGCGTGGGCCGCCGCCTGGGGTTTTTGAGCGGGAGCGGGATCTTCGGCCACCGCCTCCGCCTCCGCCGCTGGGTGGCGGTGAAGGGGACCTGTGAGGGGGCCTGTAAGATTTTTTTGCTTCCGCCTTCTGAATCCCGGCGGTCTTCCCGAGGCTCGCTCCGGCTTCGGTGGCTACCTTCACCTTGGTGATAGTCTCCTCCGTCGTTCCGGCTCCTGCGAGGCTCTGGCTCACGTTCCGCGTTCCGGCTCCTCCTGGGCTCCTGCTCGCGATCATTGTTCCGGCTCCTTCTGGGCTCGGACTCATGATCGTTGTTCTGGTTCCGACGTGGTTCCGGCGTGCGCGCCCTGGTCCTTGGCGGCGGCATATTGTCGCGGATGTTAATTCCACCAGCCCCATGGGGCCTGGTGTTTCCGGCTGGACTGCGGCGGCGAGGTGGCGGGGGACGCGGGTACCCGTTAGGCGGAGGTGATGGATCCCGGTACTTGTTCCTACCAGTGTACATTGCATCCTTTCCCTTCTTTGGGTCTGACGGAGGCGTCTTCGACGGTACGGGGATTGGGTTCGGGTGCTCCCTTGCTTTTGTTCTGCGCTCCGTGGATCCGGTGCGCGATTCATCATCAGGGTGGCGATTGATACGGGCGTCCTTCTGCGCGGTGGATACACAGTGATCCGGATTGGATTCCAACCTGCGCGAAGTATCGGCCTTACTCTGCTGCTGCATTGCAGAAGCAACGAGCTTGCGGACGTAATCGATATCAATTTCTTCGTCTTTTTTGTTCAGGATTTCCGCCGCTTTCTGCATGTTATCCTTTGGAGTTGCGAGCGGCTACTGTTCGACAGGGGTTGCGAAGTTGATCCTGCGGGGAGGGATTGCTTCTCTGATGATTCTATCAGCCTCCGCCTGTGCGTAGGTCATTTTCACCTCCCACTCTTTTCTCATGCTCTTGACTTGCTCGAGTGTTGCGGTGATTTCGCGATCCTGTCTTTCGAAACGGTCCATGAGATGCGCAGCTTCTTCCCTCTCATCCAATATAGCAGCTGCGGTATTGGCAAACTTCTTGGCTGTGGCCAGCATCTCCTTTCTGGTGGCCTCTAAAGCCTCCGGATCTGCGGCGTCGCCAGGAGTTATTGGCTTGTTGAGGACGTCTGACTTTGCGACCAAATCCATGTGTGCTTGTGCAACTATTTCTTCCGGAGACAGGACATCCTCGTACGGTAGTCCCCGATCTAGCGGAGATCCTACATTGGACGGTCCCGGATCGGAGGCGGTGTTTTCATCTTCGGGTTCCTGCTGATCCAGTTGTGCCACGGTTGCGAGAACCTGCATGGGCTGGGCGGACTCAACGTCGGGTTGTTCACCGTATCCGTATTCTTTTACCTTCCGATCGAACTCTTCGGTGTCCATGGAATCCCCGGACATTGGGCTTAGGTTGCCGAGGATTGATTCCTCAGGGTTTCCGGCACCCTCTGGACCCGGAGCGTCGCTTTCTCCGACAGCCTCCTGCTGATCCGGAGCGACAGCGTTTTCCGGCGCCTCATCCTGCACGGGGCCAGCTCCGATCTCTTGAGGGGTGGCTCCGGCGGTATGGGCTATGAAGTGCATGAAGTGACACCTTTGCTTCTCTAACACCTAGGAGACCCAGGCGGATCTGCATTGGTCTTCCACCATTATTTCCTGCTCAGGGGCGGATTGGGTGGGTTTTGATTTTTCCAGATCTAAGGTGGAATCTTCCTTAGGAAATTCCTGCGACTCAGATCGGATCTTCACGACTGCGTCCTGCTCAGCGGCGGTCACGTCAGCGTTACTTACCAGTGGGTTTCCGTCGGAATCGACGGTTTCCCCGATGAAGATGTGTATGCCGCCAACTGGAACGATGGAGAGCTTGACGGGGTCGGTTTTAGCCGGAATCCAGCACTCATCCGGAGGGACGATCGGCAGATTTCCGGCGTAAAGGACACGCCCCACAGCGATGGTGTCGTCGAAGCTTCCCATGGTGGAACCCTCCCGGTTCCGGCCTCCAGACGCAGCAGGTCCCATGGTGGGCGCCAACTGTCGTTGCCTATTCGACGGTACCTCAGAGGAGGGATCCTCACGAGGGGGAGAAGAAGTAGGGGCCATAGGGCGGAGTGCACTCGGGACGGTGGTACGCGATTTACCCAGCTTCGGAACACCTGCACGAGGACAGGGCCTACTGCTGCTTGTCTGGAATTATCTGGGCGCTTTCGCGTTGTTACAATGAGTTGTGGTTGTGGTTGTGCCTCTAGGGCTCCCAGGATCCGGCTTATAAAGACGCACAGATCTAGGGTTTACATGGAGAGTCCTAGCCGGATTACAGGTTTGCCTAACTACGGTACAATGTCTTGCCGTGTACGTCAAGGATCCACCCTTCCATCTATGTCACCCGGATCCGGGTCCTTACTGGGCCTCCATGGATCCGGGTTCCTCCACAAGGTCGGTCGGATCCGGCTCCCTGCTCCTGGGCCGGACATCTTCCGTCAGGATCAACAGCAACTGGGCCGCCCGATGGGCCACATGCCTCATCACCATCTGTGGGCCACCCGGGCTTGCTGGATCTAGGCACTTTCGATGGTACACCCATGAAGTATACCAACAACACTCGCCGTCGTCTAAACCTTCGTCACGCACACTGCCAACCCTAGCTGGAGCCACGGTGAGCTCGCCGACCCCCTACCTCGCCGCGCCAGTAGCTCGCTCTCGCCGGAGAAGACGACGTCGCTCGTCCATCCGATCTTGTTCTAATCCAACGCACCGCATCGCTCGTACCGCTTCGGGCGTTATGAGTGACTTACGGGTGGTGACAAGGTATTAACTTGTCAATGCCTACGGATTGTAGACTAGGGTTTAGTTAGATGTAGAGGGCAAGTAGATCTCGAAGGTTTTAGCCGAAAAGTACTCGACGAATAATAAACTAGGGTTGTGTTGACAGTGGATTCGATGCTTTCTTTGTCCCTCGACTCCCCCTTATATAGGAGGTGGAGCCGAGGGATTCGTATTGTACAAGTTACAGAGTCCGGGAAGGTTTCTAACTCATCCCGCAAGATTACAAACATCCTCTCCTAATACAACTCTAGCTTTCCTTAATAACAACTTGGACTTCCGATTCTTCTTATTCTTCGAGTCATGGGCCTTCAGTAAACCCCGGGTACTATCTTCGGCAGGCCCATTGGGGATGCCTATGTCAGTAGCCCCCGAGATTTTGCTTGAATCGCAGAATCAAGGAAAATCTCCACTGTTTAGTTTTACTCTATAGCTTTAAACTTCTCTATATTTCTTCATACGAATTTCTATATTTACAGGGATAATGGTGATTGGGGCTAGTTCATCTGACGGATCAGGTACTAGTTAACTGCTCTAGTGGCAATCCGCAAAAACCTACTTCAAGATCACGTCCCCGGACATGATCTCGGGATACTGGTGTAAACTTCGACAGGTGCCGCTTAAGGTCTTACCATTCTGTCGAGTCCCAGTCATATTTCATCGGGTACCTAACGCGTCCGTTAGGATTTTTCTTCGTATCTGTTGATACGGATAGAAGTAGCAAACTGACGTCAGAGATGGCGCCACGCCACTCAGAACGGATCTGGGGTCTTACCTTCGCAAAGTTTTGCGGCATTCAGAAATTGTTCGCAACTTTGGCGTTCTGAGAATATATTGTCGAGTGCTTATTCGGCTGTTGGAATGGCACATTTTATTGAGTCAACTGATGACTTATATTGCTTTCCCGATGGGAGTATATGTAGAGTTACTTTAACTCGAAATATACTCTCTTGTTCTTCTATCTTTCTTCTTCTCTTTTTTTTATAATTTCATCGGGCACGCGAACAGCGTTCCCGATGGGAGTAGCCCCCGAGGCTACAGCCAAGGACTTGTGCTTGGGTGTAGGCTCCACATTTTATGCCGCTATATTTTCTTTCTCTTCCGAAATTTTCAAATCTCTCGGTTGCGCGAACAGCGCTCCCGATGGGAGTAGCCCCCGAGGCTATGAGCAAATAATTTGTATTTGATCATAGGCTCACACCATATCTATTTTGTCTTTCTCAAACTTTTCATTTGTTTCAAAGTAGCCCCCGAGCATTTGGGTAAAAACTTGTATTTGATCAAAGGCTCCCGAAATAATTAATAATCTTTTGCTGTCGAAATTTTTTGTCATGCGTCGTTGTCGAAAATTTCTCTTGTCAAGGTGACATCATTGCTTACGATAGCCACGATTACTGTATCGGGAATATGCGAGAACCGCTTCTCTCTCTGCCTTGTGGGTCCAATTTTCCTATCCAATTGACACGTCGTGCAAGTGGGGGACACACGTCCTCCGCTTTTTCTGGCACTCATACTGTATCGCCTGTCCGTTCACTTCTCAGTAAAAATCTATTTTTACCCCTTGTCCACGTGTTTGCCATCTGCATCATAATTTTTCCATCCAACGGTTGCGTCGACTCGCCGCACCACTACATAAAGCCATCGTCTTCCTCCTTCAGCACTTTCGCTCGCGCCGCATCTTTACTCCTCCTCTGCAAATCCTCCATTGCTTCCCTTGCTTCAAGCGCTCAACCACTCTCACACCCTTCGCCGCCAAGTCCATTGATGCCGCCACGCATTCGTTTGACTAGGCATAGCACGCCGGAGTCGAAGATGACGACAACAGATCTGGGAAGCGCCGAGTGGGAGAGATCCAAGATTTCTGCCCAAGACATCAACTTGCTGAGGAAGATGGGATTCAACAAGAAGGAGGACTCGCTCCAATTCCCCAAGGAGGAGAGCTACCCGAAACCTCCAATCGACTATCGGGTTAGTTTCGTTGACCACCTCATCCGAGGTCTTTCTCCTCCAATCCACGAGTTTCTCCGTGGTCTCCTTTTTGTCTATGGGCTTCAGTTACATCATCTGACGCCCAATTCCATCCTCCACATCTCGATTTTTATCACACTATGTGAGTGCTTTCTCGGGGTCCAACCCAATTGGGCTCTGTGGAAGCGCATCTTCTGCATCCACCGTAATGGCTCTCACAACATCGCCTATAACATTTGTGGCGTTGTTATCTGTGTTCGTTCTGATGTCGAATATTTCGACGTCAAATTTCCCGACTCCGTCCAAGGTTGGCGTAAGAAGTGGCTGTACATCCATGAAGAAAGCTCTAATCCAGTGGAGGAAAACATCGCCCCTTTTGACGGAGAAGCCAAAATCCTTCGCCGCCATTCTTGGGATGCTGAAGCTACTGATGCTGAGAAGTTGGCGACAGAGGCGTTGATGACTCGCATCCACGAGCTGCAAAACACCCGCGGCAAGGAACTTTCGGGTATTGAGATTACCGCTTATTTCCTTAGGACTAGGGTGCAGCCTCTTCAAGCTCGCAAAAACCCCTTCTGGAAGTATGCTGGTGAAAAAGATGTCGATAGGCTCTCAAAAGATCTTCCTTTGAAGGATTTTGAAAAGCTTATCCGCAAAATCTCATTGCTCAACAAGAAGGATTCAGTTCCAAGTTCTTGCCGTATTGCGCCATATAGTAGCGCCAATCCTCTTCCCGAGGTAATTTTCCTCTTTTAATTGCTATATTGGCTCCTCGAGTTTATTATTTGTCGACTACTATCTTGTTAACACCTTTTTGTCGACGTTCTTTTTTTTTCTCAGGACCACCCTGTCCTTGTTTCTCTTCCTCCTCTTCCTGAAGGTGGAGAAGTTGAGGACCGTACCGTTGTCGACGATGACAACCAAGGCACCTCGCGCCCTGCCACTGAAGTCGCGGGTTCCCACAAATCCGCGGCTTCCGCTGAGTCAGAAGCCACTGCCTCGACACACTCTCTTCCTCACGCTTCTCCAAGGATGAAGAGGAAAAGGGATGAAGTCAAAAATTCCGGCACCTCCGAAGCCGAAGAAGCTGAGCCTTCAGATGGGAAGGCAGCTTTCAATCCATATACTGATGCCATCGTCAGCTCGTAAGTTACTTCTTACTCTTTACTTTCTTGTTTTGACGTTTCTTGTCTATCTTGCTTCTTATACTGCCGCCATTTTTATTGTAGTGATGACGAGGAAGAGGAACAACCTACTGACGCGGCTGCTCGAACGAGCACGTCGCGTACTTTAGTTGTGTTCGAAACTCAGCGTGATGGGGAGGAAACTTCGCCTCCTCAACAAAACGTCGAGCATTCGACTCCACCTGCGAGCCCCCGTGCCTCTTCGCCAAAGAGGGCAAGGGTCGAGCCATCCAAGGAATCCATCATATTCCCTGGTGACTCTTCGACACCTTCATTAGATGATGTAAGTGTTTCAATCTTCTCTTTTTTGCTCACGTGCCGAGCCTTTCAGTGTTTTTATCTCTGCTTTGTTTCTTACGATATGCTGTCGACTCCAGACTAGCTATATTGACTTATTTTTCTTTTGATCCTCCTTTCAGCCTTTAATGAAGGAATTTATCCGTCTTGGTACCCAATTCGTCGGGTATCGTGATCATAGCATGAAACTGGAAGGTACTATCTTCATCCATCTCCTTTGTTGCATTCACTCCACTATTTTTGTCATAACATTTAATTGTCGCGTATTTTGTCAGGACAACTTGCGGAAGCCAATAAGCGTGCTAACGCTCTTGCTGCTAAGTTAGAGCAGAGCGAAAAAGCTCGCAAAAAGGCTGAAGCAAATGCTGCCGCCGTCGAAGATCTTCGTAAGAGACTTCATGACGCGGAAACTTCTTTGAGTGAAAATATATCCGGGCAATCTGCTCGAGAAACAGAGATCCTCAGTCGCCTGGAATCGCAGTGTCGATGTTTTGTTAGTAAGTATTTTGATCCCTTCTGTTTCTCTCGAGTTACTTCACATTTTCCAAGCATTTTAATTACGAGCTATCCTTTGTTTTATCTTCAGGGAGAACTCATCAAGACTATGAGGTGGATGGTCCTGTAGGCAACGAGCTGCTCGACGCGCTGACTCTTCTTGAAATTCATGGGGATGAAGCACGCGAAGGCCTTGCTGACGCTGAAGCAGGTCTGTCGAAGCTTTTCCCATATTTCTTTCCGAAGAAAGAGGAGCCCAATACCTTCGTCGCTCTTGCCAAGTCATTCAATGTGCCAGAAGATCTTGGGCTGAAACTTCGCCAAGAGGGCCTGAAGATTGGCGTTGAGGGCACCATTGCGCTTATTGCGGATAGCCAACAAAACGTCGACTGGACCAAAGTTGGCGACATAATGGAGATGGAGACGAAAAAGTGGCAATCTCTGATTAAAGCTGCCAAGCCTCCCTCCAAACCAATTCTTTCCTTCCTTAGTGTGAAACCAACACCTGCTCCAAGTGCATCCAAGCCGGAGGTCAAGTAGACCATCCTGTCCTCTTGTTTTTTAGTTCTATCTTTTGATGCTGTCGCCTTAGTAATTTCGGCGACAACTGCTTCAGTAGTCCAGTAGTGACCTTTCTTTTGTAATAGCAATGTACATACTTTGAGATTTAATGGAAATCTATGCTTGCTGGATGATTGATGTCGAAAAATCTTTATTTTCAGTTGATTTTTAACAACTATTCTGCAACTCCTCGTCCTTCCGATGTTTTTCCTGCCTCTTCTCACTCGAAGAAAATGCGTGTTGATACTGAACTTGGTGAAGATTCCTCGAGTAAAAATTTAGCTCAAGAATTGGAAGAACTTCGTCGACAACTTCAATATGCGAAGAAGCAAACACTTATGATGATGGAGCAAGCTCGCAAGGCATCCGAAAAAGAGGAATTTGCACTCCAGCAAACTCGAGAAGCCATAGCTGCTAAAGAAGCCGCTGTTTCTGAGGCTGAAAAGGCAGCCGCTCGAGAAAATTTAATGCTAGATTTGATGAATGAAGCCAGTACAGATATGTCAGGTATGCTTTCCCAAATCAACAATTCCTCTGTTTTCTTGTTTGTTCTTTTCTCTGAAATTCCTATACCATCGCCAAATAGGTTCTTTCATTGATACTGCTGCTGAAGACGAGAGGGTGAACACAAGGACCAATCTCCTCGTTAATCTTTCTCTTGACCATGGGTCTCTTTTCTGGGCTACTCCAGAACGTACCCGACAGATTGTTAGGTTTCAGGACCGCGCCTGTCAAGTTCGCGAATTCCTTGATTTCTGCACTAGGACCTTGTCCCTGGTGTACAAGACAATGTTTCCTCGGAACGAGGCACCCGATACTCTTCTTGGTCTCATAGAAAAATTTCGGGATGCTCCTCGTATTCATAACTTTGTGCGAGCTCAACTGTCTGCTGGAGCAAGATTCGCCATGATTATGATACAAATCTGCTACCGAAAATTAGACCTGACGACAATTGTCTCCAAGTGCCTGGCTAAGCAGTCGAAGAGAAAGAGGAACATTGACAAGATCAACGATATTGTAACTCCTGTAGCCGAGGAAATGATGGACGAGCTTCTTCGGATGGACTCTGAATTCTTTGTCAAAGGAAGTTATGCCGAACATACGACGACTGCTGCAAATAACAAAGGGTTGTCCATAGATAGTATATTGGGTAGGGATTGATATTTTTCCTTGTAACTTGTCAAACTTTCTCAGGAATTGCATCTTGTGCGTTGTAAACATATTCTATATTGTAAAGCCAAAGAATATGTTTATTTTCCTTCATCCAGCCCCCGAGTATTTCAGAGGTGTATTTTTATCGTGTATGTGAGGTTTTTCAACCAAGGCAACCGAACTGTATTTGCGGGTACTAGACCTCGAGTATTTTGCTCTGTTTTGACTGCTATTTTGTATCTTTGCTTTATCTGGCGAGGTATTTGGTGCCAAGGCGAAATAACTTTGTCAGCTAAACTCATCTATATTGTATATATATTGTAACTTCAAGGCGTAAATCCTTGAGCATGTCGAGGGAAAAAATATATGTCTCCACTATCTTTATTATATTGCAGCACCGCGAGCCCGCCTCATTAAAAACCTTTCCCGGCCCCACTCGGTGCCCCGAAAAAGGAAAAGAGTGCGTCTGAAAACTCGCGGGCGTTTCAGTACATTGTATTTTTACAAGGAGGACTATATTTTGACACTAAGCGTAAAAACGCCTTAGCTGTGCCACGTTCCAGGGGTTTTTTTTGGGAGTCCCTGTCTTCTTGTCCTTAATCCTGTATGCTCCTCCTTCGATGACTTCTGTAATGACGTAAGGGCCAAGCCATGGCGACTCGAGTTTTTCTGTGCGATCTTGATTGAGTCGCAGAACTAGGTCTCCAACCTGAAAGGACCTTGGTCGCAAACGTCGACTGTGGTAATTTTTGAGGTCTTGCTGATATTTAGTGACCCTTGACAGTACTTCTTCTCGAGCTTCGTCGAGTGCGTCAACGTCGTCTTCTAATGCTCTTCTGGAAGTTTCTTCATTGTATTCCGTGACTCTCGGAGAGTCGTGCTCTTTTTCTATCGGCAGCACTCCTCTGCCCCATGGACCAGAAAAAACGGAGTCTCCTGTGTCGTTGTATTTGGCGTTGTTCGGATGCTCCATAACACGCTCGGCAGCTCTTCTGGCCAAGTGTGTCGAGCTTTTTCCAGTGGCCCTAACAAATGCTTCTTGATGCCATTGCAGATGATGCCGTTGGCTTTCTCGACTTGACCACTGGTTTGAGGATGTGCAACTGACGCGAAGTGCAATTCGATGCCTACCTCTGCATAGTATGCTTTGAATTCCTTGGATGTGAACTTACTGCCGTTGTCCGTGACGATGCTATGAGGTACTCCAAACCGAAAAACGATGCTCTTCACGAATTTTATTGCTGACGCTGCATCCGGTGAATTTATCGGTTTTGCTTCTATCCACTTGGTAAATTTCTCGACCGCGACGAGCATATACTCGTATCCTTCTGGCGAGGCTTTGTGTAACTTTCCCACCATGTCGAGACCCCACTGAGCAAAGGGCCAAGATAAGGGTATGGGCATCAATTCCGCCGCCGGAGAGTGGGGTTTTGCGGCAAATCTTTGGCACGCGTCGCAAGTTCGCACTATTTCCTTCGCGTCTTCAATTGCTGTCAACCAGTAAAATCCAGCTCGAAAAACCTTCGCCGCGATAGCTCGACTACTTGCGTGATGGCCACACACTCCTTCGTGTACGTCCTTTAGGATTATCCTTCCTTCTTCGGGTGTGACGCACCTTTGTAACACACCCGAAATACTTTGTTTGTACAACTCCCCTTTAACCACTATGAAAGCTTTGGATCGTCTGATAACTCACCTTGCTTCAATTGGATCGTCGGGTATTGTTTTTCTTAGGATATATGATATGTACGCCTGCATCCATGGGATTTGCACCATCAGTACTAGATCATGTTCCTCTTCTTCTTCTTCTAATGCTTCTTTCGCAGCCCCCGAGGGTTTCTCGTTCTTCTCCTTTTTTGTTGATTTCTTCGGCTTTGTGGATCTCTCTGTTATCTCCTCCCAGAATACGCCTGGCGGGATTGCGAGGCACTGTGACCCGATATTTGCAAGAACATCGGCTTCATCATTGCTTAACCTACTGATGTGGTTTACTTCGCATCCATCAAACAGCTTCTCCAGCTCATTATACATCTCTTTGTACACCACCATGCTATCATTGACTGCGTCGCATTGGTTCATGACTTGCTGAGCCACCAATTGTGAGTCGCCAAAAATTTTTAATCGAGTTGCGCCGCAGGCTTTCGCCATCTTCATCCCATGTATAAGGGCTTCATATTCTGCCTCATTATTAGATGCGTTTGGGAACGTCATCCGCAAGACATATTTCAATTTGTCGCCTTCGGGTGATATGAGTATCACCCCTGCTCCAGCTCCTTCTAACCTTTTGGATCCGTCGAAGTTCATAGTCCAGGTTCTCGATAAATCCGGAGGTCCTGTGTTTTGCAACTCCATCCACTCTGCGATGAAGTCTGGTAAAATTTGCGACTTTATTGCCTTTCTTTTTTCATACGTGATGTCCCGAGGAGAAAGTTCTATTCCCCAAAGGGAGACACGGCCTGTAGCTTCTGGATTGTTGAGTATATTAGATAAAGGTGCCTCATTGACCACTATTATCGGATGCGCCGAGAAATAGTGCCGCAATTTTCTTGCGGTTGTGAATACTCCATATGCTAACTTTTGGTACTGCGGGTACCTCTGTTTTGAAGGTGATAATACTTCACTAATGAAATATACTGGCCTCTGCACTCCATGGAGTTTTCCTTCTTCTTCTCTTTCGACAACTAGCGCCGTGCTGACCACCTGAGGTGTAGCCGCAATATATAACAGGAGTGGTTCCTTCTCTTTTGGCGCCACTAAGATTGGTGGTGTCGAAATTTTCCGTTTGAGGTCTTCGAAGGCCCTATCTGCCTCTTCGTTCCACTGGAACCTCTCTCCTTGTTTGATTAAGGCGTAGAACGGTAGCGCCTTTTGTTGGAGATATGCCCAAGAGGCAATAATAAAAGTGGTTATTATATTTATCTTTATGTTTATGATAAATGTTTATATACCATGCTATAATTGTATTAACCGAAACATTAGTACATGTGTGATATGTAGACAACAAAAAGTCCCTAGTATGTCTCTTAAACTAGCTTGTTGATTAATGGATGATTAGTTTCATGATCATGAACATTGGATGTTATTAATAACAAGGTTATATCATCTATTATATACTAAAAGCAAAATACGAAAGTCTAAAATAGAGGCATTACGTTGATCCACATCATCAGAATTATTTTAACTGTTAGATCTATAATTTGAATGGACACGATTTAAAAGAATTACGTAACATGTATGAGTATATATTTTATGGACATACACAATATGCTATGTTTGACACGTACCTACCACAGTGCGTGGGACAGAAAAATCAAAGAAGTCCGGCTCGTACGTGCCACCGTCCTTGCGGAAAAAAATAAAAGAAGCCGGGAGGCTACATCAGGAATAAAAGAGCCCGACCTCTAAAAAGGAATAAAGGAGTCCAAAACTATTACTGCACATAATGAATTGTATTAGTCTCCAACTCTATATCCGTTGGAGAAAAAACTAACTTTTTGTCTTGCTTTTTCATGTAGAGGTGTTGCTAGCATCCATGGAAATAACGTCCAACTCATTTTTTTTTTGACACGTTACAGTAGGGCAAAAACCCTACTTCTTGTCGATTTTATATTATATGAATGGGGAGAAATGTACAGGCGATATGATGATCACAAGTCTATCAATTACAAGGTATCAATCCAGGAACTCATTCCTTCCTTCAGACTGGGTCTAGCCCTATGAAGGTTAGCAGCACAGATGGCTTTAAAAAAAGAGAAACAAGATGTGAAAGATGGAGCAATATCTCTGAATATAAGTCCATTTCTCTGATCCCATATAGCCCAGCATCCAGAGATGATTATTTCCATGGTGAAACTCATGTTGTATCTTTGGCATGCATCGGAAATCATATGTGTGAGCTGATAATCAGTATTCCACTCAATACCAAGTGCCCACCAAAAACTTTGGCTGAAAGAACATTCAAAGAAAAGGTGCATAAGGGTTTCCTCTGGGCAAGAATCACACAGAACACATTCATTGAATTGCACAAAGAAATTCTTTCTTCGCATGAGATCCTTTGTATTCAGTCTGTTGTTCATGAGCAACCATGCAAAGAATTTCTGCCTCGGAATATTGCATGTTTTCCATATATCAAGTATTGGCTTGGCCACTTCATGATTTCCGATAAGTGCTCTGTAAACTTTCTTTGTGGAGAAAAAAACATCACTTTCATTGAAATGCCATACATCATTAAGGTCTGAGTTGGATAGTCCATTTAGATCCAAAAGCAAACTCCTGAATTCTTGATGAGCTTCAATAGATAGTGGTAAGTGAAAGAGATCATATAGATCCTCAAATCCAATTGCCTCAAGCATATTTATCTTGTCATTCTTAGCAAACGACAGAAGTCGTGGGTATTGGGTTTCTTTCTTACTATTATTATCCCATTTGTCATACCACAGAGATATGGAGTTACCTTTATGTACAGAGCATGAGGTCAATTCTCTGAATTCATCCACCATAGATAGACAATCTTTCCACCAGAAGGAACCTTTCCTGTTGCATAAGTGGGGAGTGTTGTTGTTGTGATAATAAGCTTGCCAAATAAGATTTACCCATGGAATGTCTTGGTGGTTATAAAATTTATAAAGATTCTTCATGAGTAATGCTTTGTTTTGGGTTCTTAAATTAAGAACACCCAGGCCACCTTGATCCTTTGGCTTACATATCATATCCCAACTTGCTAGGCATTTTCCTTGTTTGAAATCATCCTTATTTGCCCATAAGAATTGTCTACCACTCTTCTCAAAATGAACAAAGATAGAAACAGGGATCTTGATTGTGCACATAGCATACATGGGAATAGCATTCAAGGTTAAGAATGGAAAAAGAATAAGCCGTGCATAATATTTTAAGTTCAATGGGCAAGCGACTCTGGACATCTCTTCCCACTTCCGTTACAGTGCTGAGGTCAATTTTGTGATCTTCCCCGTTTGATCCACCTCGTCCGCTGAATCGGGGGATTCCTCGCCTCCGTCGACCGCTCTGGCAGCGGGAGGGAGGGGATCCCCATTTCTTGGTGTGTATATACTATAGGAAGAGCTAGGGATCTTTCCGGCGGCGCCTTGGAGATGGAGGCATGGTCGGAGAATATTTTGAGGTCGGTGCTCGTCCCCTTCGGCGGCGGGGCTCGATGGAGCTCCGCGGTGGAGCGCCTTCCTTCTGCACGCTAGCTGATCTTCGGAACCGTGCTGCATGCTTCCCCCCGCCAGATATCGTGTGGCGGCAGGTCCGAAGCTTGAACAAGAAGAATAAGAAGAAGGAGATGTTGAAGATGGTGGTCCACGTGACAACCCGGATTTCCTGGGTGTAGGTCCTCCGGGGCCGTTGCCCGGTGACTTCTCGGCCGCAAGGGGGCTTCTTCCGATCCAGGCCATGAGTGGAGAAGCGGCAGTTCCGGCGCACCCTCGGCTCGTCCTTGACGTTGGCGTGGTTGTAGTCCAAAAAGGACCTCTTTGTAATTTGCTTATATTTCTGAACTTTTCTGTAAGATCGTGGATTTAATATCATCTTCCTTTTTCCCAGCAAAAAAAGGGCAAGCGCCACAACATGTAATGTACATGCAAGAAAAATATGATTAACCATCCAGTCAGATTCTAAAGATTCTCTCGGAGGTGCTTATATTGTAGGATGTATGTACGTACATACTGTGTTTCGGAAAAAACACATCATCACGGTTTACTATACGGGAAAAAACATTTAGCTTCCTTATGATTCTAATGGGAACATAGACGTAATTGTATGGTAAAATGGTATAAATTTTAGTCGGAATGTAGAGTGGCTGGAATATATAAAACTAATATCTCTACGGAATTTTTTTTCCGGAAAAGAACGATTTTATCTAAATATCCAGTTGTTCACGCTTTCGGTTTAAAAAACATACATGTGCCACGAGATGATACTTAATAGGATTGTACGTTGTTACAAATCTAATAAAAACAGTTTAAAAGTAACATTTTAGAATCTAAAAATATAAATTAGAACTGTATAGAAAGTTGTATAGAACTGTATAGAAAGTTGATGTAAATATCTTTCAAACTACGGGATGAGTGGGTTTCAATTCATAGTACTTTTGAAACGGTAAGAATGACATCATAGTTGCTAAGGCCGCACTTATGAGAAGTTCCATGATATTTTCATGTGGTTAGGTTTTTAAAGAGTCTCTCACAGGTACTCATAGGGCAACATACCATCATGTTTACTATACGGGAAAAAATAGCTTCCAGTTATGATTCTAATCCAAACATAGACCTAATTGTAAGCGAATAATTTAGCCTAAAATGGTATACATTTTAGTTGGAATATATATTTTCTGGAATTTATAAAATTAATATCTCTATTGCAGAAATTTCAGGAAAACACGATCTTATCTAAATATACAGTTATTCACGCTCTATGTTTAAAAAACATACATGTGGCATGATATTGACTGCTCACTGAAATAGGATTGTACGTTGTGACAAATCTAATAAAAGCGGTTTAAAAATAACAATTTAGAATCTAAGAATATAAATTCGAATACCACCTCTATTTTTTATTTAGTTGGACTATAGAACTATATATAAAGTTGATGTGAATATCTTTGAAACTATGGGACAAGTGGCTTTCAATTCATAGTACTTTTGACACAATAAGAATGATATCACCATAGTTGTGAGGGCAGCACTTATGGGAAGTTTCATAATATTTTCATTTAAACTTTTATCCTCATATATGTTCATAACACATAGAGCGTACTCTGTATTAAAACAGAAAAGAGAAGAGAAGGCTAGAAAATTCTTTGGTACAAAAAACTCCAATCACCTAGCAACCTTATATTTAGTTAAGTGTACCCGTGGAATTTTTATGTCACTACACCATATTTATAATGCCCATAATTCTAACTTAATCTCTTTTATGGCATAACATTCATTAGTCCACAAATTTATGTTGGTTATGATATTACTAATGTAGTATAGACAATGGCTACAGATTAAAGTGTTGATGTTCAACCAAGCCGGTAGCATGAAGACATATGAAAACTCAAATTTATCGTGAACACTTTTAGTGAATTAAAGATGATGCCCTCGCATCTGCGAGGGCCACTGTGCTAGTTATATGAATGATGTAATGGACACACCCAATTAAGCGTAGCATAAGATCTCGTCATTAAGTTATTTGCTATAAGCTTTCGATACATAGTTACCTAGTCCTTATGACCATGAGATCATGTAAATCACTTATACCGGAAAGGTACTTTGATTACACCAAACGCCACTGCGTAAATGGGTGGTTATAAAGGTGGGATTAAGTATCCGGAAAGTATGAGTTGAGGCATATGAATCAACAGTGGGATTTGTCCATCCCGATGACGGATAGATATACTCTGGGCCCTCTCGGTGGAATGTCGTCTAATGTCTTGCAAGCATATGAATAAGTTCATAAGAGACCACATACCACGGTACGAGTAAAGAGTACTTGTCTGGAGACGAGGTTGAACAAGGTATAGAGTGATACCGAAGATCAAACCTCGGACAAGTAAAATATCGCGTGACAAAGGGAATTGGTATTGTATGTGAATGGTTCATTCGATCACTAAAGTCATCGTTGAATATGTGGGAGCCATTATGGATCTCCAGATCCCGCTATTGGTTATTGGTCGGAGTGAGTACTCAACCATGTCCGCATAGTTCGCGAACCGTAGGGTGACACACTTAAAGTTGGATGTTGAAATGGTAGAACTTGAATATGGAATGGAGTTCGAATATTTGTTCGGAGTCCCGGATGAGATCCCGGACATCACGAGGAGTTCCGGAATGGTCTGGAGAATAAGATTCATATATAGGATGTCATTTTATGTGAATTAAAATGATGCGGAAGGTTCTATGGAAGGTTCTAGAAGGTTCTAGAAAAGTCCGGAAGAAACCACCAAGGAAGGTGGAGTCCCGGAGGCCGGCCAACCCTAGTGGGGGAGGAGCACCAAGTGGACTCCCCCTATGGGGGCCGGCCACCCCCCCACATGGAAGGGGGGAATCCCACCCAAGTTGGATTCCCACCTTGGGTAGGTTTCCCTATCACATGGAAGGTTTTGGGTTCGGGTCTTATTCGGAGACTTGTAGTCCAACACTTGGGGCTTCCACCTATATAATGAGGGGCCAAGGGGAGGGGGCCGGCCACCCCAAGACCACAACCTGGCCGCCCCCCTTGAGTGGCCGGCCACCCCCTCCCAAACCCTAGCCGCCCCCTTCTCCTCCATAGCTCCCGCGTGCTTTAGCGAAGCTCCGCCGGAGTTCTCCACCGCCACCGACACCACGCCGTCGTGTTGTCGGATTCAAGAGGAGCTACTACTTCCGCTGCCTGCTGGAACGGGAGGTGGACGTCGTCTTCATCAACAACCGAACGTGTGACCGAGTACGGAGGTGCTGCCCGTTCGTGGCGCCGTGATCAAGATCTTCTACGCGCTTTTGCAAGCGGCAAGTGAACGTCTACCGCAGCAACAAGAGCCTCATCTTGTAGGCTTTGGAATCTCTTCAAGGGTGAGACTCGATAATCCCCTCGTTGCTACCGTCTTCTAGATTGCATCTTGGCTTGGATTTCGTTTTCGCGGTAGGAAAAATTTTGTTTTCTATGCAACGAATCCCTACAGTGGTATCAGAGCCGTGTCTATGCATAGATGGTTGCACGAGTAGAACACAATGGTTTTGTGGGCGTTGATGCTCTTGTTGTCTTTAGTTTGAGTACTTTGCATCTTTGTGGCATAGTGGGATGAAGCGGCTCGGACTAACTTTACATGACCGCGTTCATGAGACTTGTTCCTCGTTCGACATGCAACTAGTATTGCATAAGAGGCTTTGCGGGTGTCTGTCTCTCCTACTATAGTGAAGATTCAATTTACTCTTCTATTGACAACATTAGTATCACCGTTGTGGTTCATGTTCGTAGGTAGATTAGATCTCTCTCGAAAACCCTAAACCACGTAAAATATGCAAACCAAATTAGAGACGTCTAACTTGTTTTTGCAGGGTTTGGTGATGTGATATGGCCATAATGTGATGATGAATATGTATGAGATGATCATTATTGTATTGTGGCAACCGGCAGGAGCCTTATGGTTGTCTTTAAATTTCATGTTGAGTAGTATTTCAAAGTAGTTGTAATAGTTGCTACATGAGGTGAACAACCATGAAGACGGCGCCATGGACCTTGACGCTACGCCAACGATGATGGAGATCATGCCCGTTGATGATGGAGATCATGTCCGTGCTTTGGAGATGAAGATCGAAGGCGCAAAGACTAAAGGGCCATATCATATCACATATGAATTGCATGTGATGTTAATCCTTTATGCATCTTATTTTGCTTAGAACGTGACGGTAGCATTATAAGATGATCCCTCATATTAATATCAAGATAATAAAGTGTTCTCCCCTCGTATGCACCATTGATATAGTTCGTCGTTTCGAAGCATCTCGTGATGATCGGATGTGATAGACTCAACTTTCACATACAACGGGTGTAAGCCATGTTGCACACGCGGAATACTTGGGTTTGCTTGACGAGCCTAGCATGTACAGACATGGCCTCGGGACAACGGAAACCGAAAGGTTGAACACGAGTCATATGGATGATATGATCAACATGTTGATGTTCACCATTGAAGCTACATCATCTCACGTGATGATCGGTTTTGGTGTAGTGGATGTGGATCGTGTACCACTTAACAACTATGAGGGCTGTTGTATTAAGTGGGCGTTCATTAGTAATTAGATTAAAACATGAACTAATTATCATAAACATAGTCTGAGTAGTATTTTGAATTAATTTGTAGTATTGGCATCCGTTTTCTACCAAGCGCTAGTCTTGTAATTGAGATAGAAATACTGTTAAAATCTGACAAGAAACTTTACGGACTGGTACCGTATTATTAAAGAATCAAGAAATGATTAAGTCCTATTGCAAACTTTTAGGAAACCTCACATTGTTGATTCAAAGAGCTATGGTTTCAATTAGTACCTAAAGTTATCTTGTCTCCGTGAAACTTGAAGTTCAAATCTGTTTGAAAAGTAAGGAGCTGAAAATTTTGTTTTCAGAAATAATCAAGGTATGAGATATATGTGATATCTAAGACCTTATTGCAAGATGATAGAATATAATTTGGTGAGACTACGTAAACTCATAAGTTTTATGGGAATGTAGGAAGGTTGAAGACACAAGGCGTCCCAATCCTCCAACTATTGGGGCACTAACGATATTCGCATATCCATGAAGTGATCGTCCTTAGTATGCACCGTTGCTAAGACTCGTCGTTTCGTAGCATCACGTGATGATCGGGTGTTATAGATTCTACATGTGCATACAACGGGTGCAAGCCAGATTTGCACATGCGAATACTGAGGTTAAACTTTACGAGCCTAGCATGTACAAACATGGTCTCGGAAAAGTCGTCATGATATGATGGATAAAATTATGAGTGAAATTGTTCATCATATTACAAAGTTACTAATAGTGAAATCTGAAACACTTGTCATATGATGATCAACTTCAAAGTAAGAACCTCAAGGTTATTGGTATTTGACCAACAAACCTAGAAGTTATTGAAGGTGAAGTATTTTCTGAATAATGAGGAAAGCTAAAAGAGAAACTACAAAAGATATTTTGGCAGAAAGAAAAGAGAAGACTAGAAAGTCTAGCTCAGGTAGATATACATGTTATGGTTGTATTCCTAGTTTGGTCACACAATGAAATTCTTGGGTATTAGTACCATATTGGTTGGTATGAAATGTCATACAAAACAACGCAATACAAGAATACAATAGCCTAAGTGACTGACAAGGAATATGATAGAAATGCACTTCTGGAACAAAAATAAAGTGTTATTATGTTCATCGTTGGCATCCTATCTAGTCCTTAGAATTTATAATAAAGAACTTAATAATTGTTATTTTGCTCTGGTCAAATGAAAACAATGAGTTGTTCAAATTATGACATTACTCCATGTACGATAGATAAGTTATTATAAATCTTAATGGTGAAACACACATACATAATACTGACGCTAAAATGCCATAAGGCAAATGATTTGAATTCCACTTATTTGTGGAACCGCAATTTAGGTCATATTAGAAAGGAACACATGAAGGAACTCCATGCAAATGGATTTTTGGAGTCATTCGATTTTTGAATCGTTTGGCGCTTGCAAATCTTTTCTAAAGAGAATGACTAAAATACCGTTCATAGGCCAAGAGTTGAACGGGAAACTAACTTAGTGAAAACATATATGATGATGTATGTGGTTCACTGGGCATAGTTGTGTGCGGGAGATTCTTCTACTTCGTGAAAACTTCCAACAATGAATTGAGTATATATATGTGGATATATTCGATAAGGAAGAAGTTTGAAACATTTGAATGGATTCAAATAAATTTCAGCATGAAGTGGAAATCATCGTAATAGAAAAGTCAAATATCTATGATTGGATCATAGTGGAAATATTTGAATTACGAGTTTTAGCGAACATCTAAGAGAGTTATGAAGTTGTTCTACAACTCACGTTTCTTGGATTATTATAGTGATGATGGAGTATCCAAGAGATGTATCCAAACCTTGTTGGATCAATAATGAGATAAAATATTGATGCCATTATATTTTTGTGGATTATGCTACCGCTTTTACACTAAATAGAGCATCATCATGATCCGTTGAAATGACACCATACGAGTTATGGCATGGGTATGAACCCTAATAGTACTTTCTTAAATTTTGGAATGCATAGCATAAAGTAAATAAGTTTACAACCAAAATCGGATGAATGTCTTTGTTGGTTATCCCACAGAATTGATTGGGAATTCTTTCCACTATAGAGACAAAGACAAAAGTGTTTGTCGATGTTTCTTACTTATTTCCAAGAAATTGTTTTTAGCGAAGCATTTGTGTGGGAGGACAATAAAACTTGATAAGGTTTATGAACCTGAGCATAATGATCAGAGTAGCGCAGCATCGGAATTGGTTCCGGAAGCGGCCACGACGATCATGGCTCCCATGTCTACAAAATGTTATAGTCATGGAGATCGAAGTACTTATTGAACCTTGTAGGTATGGTTTACTTTGTGATCAAATAAATGATTTGTGAACAAAGGATTGTTTTTTGAACAATGATAAACCAACTACATACAAAGAAGTTATGATGGGCCCTGACTCCGTTAAAATGGCTATACGCCATGAAATCCAAGATAGATGAATACTTTTTGAAAGTAAATGGATCTATAAAATTGATGGACTTGGATGGAATATCCTTGAATAAGCTCGACTTGTCGAAAAGTTGTTTACGACAAAGTTCAAAGAGTTGACTACGATAAGATTAGATCTTCCGTAGTAATGCTTATAGTCTATGTGGATTATTCTAGTAATCGCTACATATTTCATTCATGAGATATGATAGTAGGATGGCAAAATACATTACTTAACAGAAGTGTGTATTAAAGGTGTATACAAGATACAACCAATTGTTTTGCTAGTCCGTGGAATACTAGATAGGTATACGAACTTCAATTGGATGAAGTGAGTATCGCGGAGTTGGAATCTTCACAGGATGAAATAGTCAAAGAATTTTTGATTTCATCAGAAACGATGAAGATGCTTGCATTTGCAAGAAATTAAGTGGGAGCGTTGAGACATATTTATAATACTTTATGTAGATACATATAGTTGGTTATAAATGATGTAATTATATACTTTATTAAAAGGTTTCATTGAGAAATTAACTTCAATGAAATATATGGACTGAAACATATTTAGTGTCAAGATCTACGAAGATAGATTGAGACATATAATAAGTTTAAGTCAAAGTACATAGAATGGATATTGAAGTAGTTCAATATAGAAATATTAAGAAAATGTTCTTGTCATGTGAAGGTTTAACAAGACTTGAGTGTATCTGACACTCAATGAGTAAAAACACATGAGTGATTATAGATCACGAATAATATGTACACAATCAGATGTCCTGTGTTCTAAAAAGTTAGGAGCATATACCAGAATGATACATGCAATGATCAATGGACAAACAGTAAGAATATCCCTGTGTGCTTTAGAAGAACCAAGGATATATATATAGTTTTATATGGGGTAATGACAAACAAATCGCTGTATGGTGTTGCACCGATATTTGTTTGGTCACATATAAAATTAATTTCAAATCTAAATTAGGCTAAGTGTTGATTAAAAGGTAGCACAATGCTAGATTTAGAAGAGTTCTAAAATATTGTGACGGATTCTACAAACGAAGGCAGAATATGTCGTTGTTTTGACAATGACTGAGGATGTTAAGTCAAGAGGTTCTTTGAGAACTTGGTGTAGTTCCTATAGTGTCAGAACTTTGAAGCTATATTGTGTATGACAATATTAGTGACATATTTCAGACCGCGGAATTAAGGTTCCACCAGAAGACCAAACATATTTAATGCCGACTCATTAGGAAAATGAGTGATGCGTGAAGATGCAAATGAATTGCAAAATACATACGTTTCTGTGTGTGTCAGAACCGTTGACTAAAGCTCTCCCTAGGGCAAAGTATGACCAACACCAGAATGCCATGGGTGTTAGGTACATTACAATGTAATCTAGATTATTGACTCTAGTGCAAGTGGGAGACTGTTGGAGATATGCCCAAGAGGCAATAATAAAAGTGGTTATTATATATATCTTTATGTTTATGATAAATGTTTATATACCATGCTATAATTGTATTAACCGAAACATTAGTACATGTGTGATATGTAGACAACAAGAAGTCCCTAGTATGCCTCTTAAACTAGCTTGTTGATTAATGGATGATTAGTTTCATAATCATGAACATTGGATGTTATTAATAACAAGGTTATATCATTATATGAATGATGTAATGGACACACCCAATTAAGCGTAGCATAAGATCTCGTCATTAAGTTATTTGCTATAAGCTTTCGATACATAGTTACCTTGTCCTTATGACCATGAGATCATGTAAATCACTTATACCGGAAAGGTACTTTGATTACACCAAACGCCACTGCGTAAATGGGTGGTTATCAAGGTGGGATTAAGTATCCGGAAAGTATGAGTTGAGGCATATGAATCAACAGTGGGATTTGTCCATCCTGATGACGGATAGATATACTCTGCGCCCTCTCGGTGGAATGTCGTCTAATGTCTTGCAAGCATATGAATAAGTTCATAAGAGACCACATACCACGGTACGAGTAAAGAGTACTTGTCTGGAGACGAGGTTGAACAAGGTATAGAGTGATACCGAAGATCAAACCTCGGACAAGTAAAATATCGCGTGACAAAGGGAATTGGTATTGTATGTGAATGGTTCATTCGATCACTAAAGTCATCGTTGAATATGTGGGAGCCATTATGGATCTCCAGATCCCGCTATTGGTTATTGGTCGGAGTGAGTACTCAACCATGTCCGCATAGTTCGCGAACCGTAGGGTAACACACTTAAAGTTGGATGTTGAAATGGTAGAACTTGAATATGGAATGGAGTTCGAATATTTGTTCGGAGTCCCGGATGAGATCCCGGACATCACGAGGAGTTCCGGAATGGTCCGGAGAATAAGATTCATATATAGGATGTCATTTTATGTGAATTAAAATGATGCGGAAGGTTCTATGGAAGGTTCTAGAAGGTTCTAGAAAAGTCCGGAAGAAACCACCAAGGAAGGTGGAGTCCCGGAGGCCGGCCAACCCTAGTGGGGGAGGAGCACCAAGTGGACTCCCCCTATGGGGGCCGGCCACCCCCCCCCCACATGGAAGGGGGGAATCCCACCCAAGTTGGATTCCCACCTTGGGTAGGTTTCCCTATCACATGGAAGGTTTTGGGTTCGGGTCTTATTCGGAGACTTGTAGTCCAACACTTGGGGCTTCCACCTATATAATGAGGGGCCAAGGGGAGGGGGCCGGCCACCCCAAGACCACAACCTGGCCGCCCCCCTTGAGTGGCCGGCCACCCCCTCCCAAACCCTAGCCGCCCCCTTCTCCTCCATAGCTCCCGCGTGCTTTAGCGAAGCTCCGCCGGAGTTCTCCACCGCCACCGACACCACGCCGTCGTGCTGTCGGATTCAAGAGGAGCTACTACTTCCACTGCCCGCTGGAACGGGAGGTGGACGTCGTCTTCATCAACAACCGAACGTGTGACCGAGTACGGAGGTGCTGCCCGTTCGTGGCGCCGTGATCAAGATCTTCTACGCGCTTTTGCAAGCGGCAAGTGAACGTCTACCGCAGCAACAAGAGCCTCATCTTGTAGGCTTTGGAATCTCTTCAAGGGTGAGACTCGATAATCCCCTCGTTGCTACCGTCTTCTAGATTGCATCTTGGCTTGGATTTCGTGTTCGCGGTAGGAAAAATTTTGTTTTCTATGCAACAAATCCCTACACCTTTTCTCCCAGCCTGGCGACGAATCTGCTTAAAGCTGCGACTCGCCCAGTTAACTGCTGTATTTCCTTCAACTTTGTTGGTTTCCTCATTGTTACGATAGCTTGGATTTTTTTGGGATTTGCTTCAATCCCTCTTGCTGAAACTAGGAACCCGAGAAGTTCTCCTGCAGGGACGCCGAAAGAACATTTCGTCGGATTCAACTTGAGACAAAATTTGTCGAGGTTGTCGAAAGTTTCCTTCAAGTCCTCGATTAATATTGCCCCCTTTTTTGATGTGATGACGACGTCGTCGATGTACACTTGTACATTTTTCCCAATCTGTGTTGCTAAGCACTTCTGCATCATCCGTTGATATGTTGCTCCCGCGTTTTTCAACCCGAAAGGCATTGTTCTGTAACAAAATACGCCATACGGTGTGATGAACGCTGTTTTGGCTTCGTCATCTTCTATTAATCTGATCTGGTTGTAACCAGAATATGCGTCCAAGAAGGAAAGACGTTCACATCCTGCCGTGGAGTCGATGATTTGGTCGATCCTTGGGAGGGGAAAGTGATCCTTTGGACAATGTTTATTGAGGCACGTAAAGTCGACACACATGCGAAGGACTTTCGTGTTTTTCTTCGGAACCATCACTGGGTTAGCTACCCAAGTGGCCTCTGTAGATATTTCTTTGATGAAACCAGCTTCTCTGAGTCGATCAATTTCTGACAGCATGGCTTTGCGGTTTGGTTCCGAAAAACGCCGCAAAGGTTGTTTGATTGGTCGCGCTATTGGATCCAAGTTTAGGTGGTGCTCGGCAAGTTCCCTGGGTACTCCTGGCATGTCAGCTGGACACCATGCGAAGATTTTCCAGTGCTCACGGAGGAACTCGACGAGCGCGCTTTCCTATGCGAGGTCCATGTTTGTTGCGATGGACGTCGTTTTCTTCGGATCTGTCGGGTGGATCTGCACTTCCTTAGAATCTTTTGCGGTATTGAAAGTTGACTCCTTGTTGGGTCTCCCTACATCTGGCAGCACATCATAATCAGTCATGAGCCTTGACGCTGCATACTCCGCTTGCATCCCGAAAGTTTCTGATATTCGATGAAAATCCTTGTCACATTTATCGGCTAACGCGAAACTTCCTTTGACTGTGATTGGCCCCTTGGGCCCAGGCAACCTCCAAAGCAGGTATGTGTAGTGTGGCACCGCCATAAACCTGGCATACACTGGGCGTCCCAACAAAGCGTGATACTGCGACGGGAAATCGACAACTTCGAATTCCAACCTTTCTATCCTGTAATTTTCTCGGGTCCCAAACTGAACGTCGAGATTGATCCTCCCCAATGGGTAACTTGGCTTCTCTGGTGTGATGCTGTGGAAACGTGTGTCGGTTGGTTTCAAATTTGCTAAGGAGATGTTCATCTTCCTTAGCGTATCTGCGTACATGAGGTTTAGGCTGCTGCCTCCATCTATAAATACTCGAGATACGTCGAATCCTTTAATTACTGCTGGTAAGATAAGTGCTGATTGCCCTGGTCGAGGAACTTGCTGCGGGTGATCCGCTATTGTGAAGCCAATGTCTTGCCCTGACCAATTTAGGTACTCAACCGTTGGTGGAGGCATCTTTTCTCCCATAAACACTTGCCACGAGATTACCTTCTGAGCCCTATTAGATGGCCTAGCTTTTTGAATCATCGAGACTGCACCATTATTGTTTGGATCAACATATGGAGGTGGTTGTGGTGCTGCCGCTATTCTGAGCTGATGTCGATTTTCGTCTGTGATCGTGAGAGGGGGTGGCAAGTGGATTTCGCTCCTGGGCCCTTGGGGGTTTCTATTTGCTGCATGAGCATTAGCCATCCCTGCGACCCGCAGCATTGCTTGGAAATTGCGGCAGTCTTTCTGCAGATGTCCTGATTGCCTTTTCCCATTGCTGTCGAGATAAAAATGCATCTGGCATGGCCCGTTCATCATATCTTCGAGAGTTACGAAAGATCTCTGGAACCTTGATCCGCTATTTTGCCTGTTATCTCTATTGTCGCCTTGCTGAGCATTACTTCTTTGGTAATCATCTCTATTGTTTCCTCCATTGTTTCCTCGAAAACCAGCCGATATTTGGCCGGGTGCGTCGTAACTTGAGAATTGTCGAGGAAATCGGCGTCTATTTTGAAAATTTCGACTGCGGTCCTCCTCTGGGGACCTATGTCATTTGTTATGTACTGCATCTTCACCATCTGCCCATCTATTTGCTATTTCCATTAATGTTGATACTGTCCTTGGGTTTGTCCTTCCCAAGTCCTCCACGAAATCTCCTCGTCGAACTCCTGCTACAAACGCATCTATCGCTCTCTCGTCGGATATATTTTCTGCCGAGTTTTTGATGATGTTCCACCTTTGGATGTATTTTCTCATTGATTCATCATGCTTTTGTCGACATGACCTCAACTCCTCTAGTGTCGCAGGTTTCTTGCAGGTCGACCGGAAATTCTTGATGAACACATCCTCAAAACTTTCCCAGCTGTCGATGGAGCCTGGGGGAAGCTTCTTTATCCACGATCTGGCGGCTCCGCTCACATGTATTTGAATGCTCTGCATGGCTGTTGCTCTTGTTCCACCTATTAATTTCACTGTCTCAAGGTAATCGACTAGCCAATCCTCGGGATCTTGCAGGCCATCGAATTTCTTGAAACTATCGGGTAGCTTGAATCCTGATGGAACTCTAGTTTTTTGGACCCGTCGTGTGAAACACGGGAGTCCACACATATCTTCTTCAGCAAGTTCTGGTGAATGCCGACGTTCCCTTCTTTCTTGTCGTGCTCTATCCACTCTGGCCTAAGTCGTTGTATCTCTGGTTCCACTTGCTCTTGGTGGATCTTGTACTGCTGCGGTAGGTCTCGGACTATTTTGCCTTGCAGTTCCTTCGGGAGGTGTAGCTGCAAACGCTGCTCCCATGGCGCCACATCCTGCCATGGCCATGTTATACAACGCTTCTCTTGCATCTCCGGGAGGTGGTCTGGACGCCAGGATGTAAGCTTGTGTCACCATGTACCCTGCTTCTGGTGTTTTTGGGATAATATTCCCCCTCGTGTCGATTGACATAAAGGACATGTCGAGGTTTTGGATTAAAGTTTCTCTTTCAGCCCCCGGCATATTTTGCAGCCGAGATCTTGCTCTTCTCCGAGCTTCTCTGTGACTATCTCCCGAAGTTCCTGACTGTCGACTTAACTCCGCTCTTCGCCTGCTTGACGCGGAAGCTGCTTCCTTTCTTCTATTAAGAGCAGATGTCTGTTTTTCCAATTCCCTTCTTTCTCTGGCGAGCCTATATTGATATGCTTGCAGTTCTTCTACCGTGGCAGTTGTTTCCATTGGTTCAGAGCCATCCAAAGCTTTCGCAGCTCTATCCCATGCTGCTTGTGGAAGTTGAACTCTGACACGTGGTGTGGGCCCGACATATTTAGTGCCCAAACCTCTCCTTAGATCTGAGGGATCGACGTAGGAATTTCCCAAATCGTCGAAAGCCTCCGATGTTTCCTCTTGATCGCGACTTGCTTCTCCAATGGCATAAACTTGATGATATTTTGGAGTTTTCACTTTGCTTGGTTTGGTGACACCATCATAGAGATTGGTGAAGACCTTCCCAATAGAGATGGATTTGTCGATGAAGTCGAAGCTGTCGGTGTCGCTCGAATCATCGCTTATATAGGAGTCCGCAGATGACTCGAAGGACATGTCGCTGAAGATCCTGGCGAGTTTTTCGCTTGCCCTGCTGCCGATGAAGCGTGGCAATGAAATATCCTCGTCGCTTGACTCGATAGATGATACTGAGTTTGAGAAGTCAGGACCAACCGCCGATAATCCCGACGAGATCGGAACTTTGAGACGATACGCTCCTTCTTTCTCGACGCGGAAGTGGAACTTTCCAAACGTCATCTTCATGGGCTCCTCCAGATACGCATATGCATCCAAACGGGAGGGCGGGTGAGGTATAAAATCAACTAGACCAGTTTCGATCTGTTTACCTCTATCCATGATGTTGCTTGCCACCGATGAAGTCGACGATCTTGAACGTGCCATCGAGATCAGCTCCTTGTCGCCTCTAAATCCCACAGACGGCGCCAATTGACAAGGTATTAACTTGTCAATGCCTACGGATTGTAGACTAGGGTTTAGTTAGATGTAGAGGGCAAGTAGATCTCGAAGGTTTCAGCCGAAAAGTACTCGACGAATAATAAACTAGGGTTGTGTTGACAGTGGATTCGATGCTTTCTTTGTCCCTCGACTCCCCCTTATATAGGAGGTGGAGCCGAGGGATTCATATTGTACAAGTTACAGAGTCCGGGAAGGTTTCTAACTCATCCTGCAAGATTACAAACATCCTCTCCTAATACAACTCTAGCTTTCCTTAATAACAACTTGGACTTCCGATTCTTCTTATTCTTCGAGTCATGGGCCTTCAGTAAACCCCGGGTACTATCTTCGGCAGGCCCATTGGGGATGCCTATGTCAGGTGGAGCCCAACAGCCCACGCGTGCGTGGACGCGTGGTGGGCTGGACTTGGGCTGTTTAATCTGCTTTCGCCCAGCTTAGTTTTCCCGCAAGAGCCCAAGAATTCAAATCTGAATTTCCCAAATCCAATTAAATTCAATATTGGCCCTGACTTTGAAATTCAATAGAATCTGTTTGGCTTGGCCAAATTTAGCAAACTTTATGTTGTTGAAAAGCCACTGAAAAGATCTACAACTTGCCACTGTTCTCACTGTGAGATCTATTGTAGAAATAATGTGACAAAAAGATCAAGTCAGGGACTTTTGCACATTCAAATAAATATTAAAAATCAACCAAAAATGATATTTAGTCAATTCCAACTCCAATAGCTCACATTTAACTTACACTAATTGTTTCTGCGATAAAATGTCGTGGTCACTTTGGATGATCATGGCCTAGTTTAAATAATGGACAATATGGCTAGTTTACTTAAGTGATATGGTCCAAAACTATTATGGAAATCATATGAAGTATTTTACTTCATTTAAATCTTGTCTCAAGTACTTTCATATGAAGTTTGGACCCCTGGTCATATACTATCACATGAAATACTTGGAGATATTAAATCATTTGTGAAATTGTTAAATAGTATGAGGTATCTCTACCTCATTTAAATCATTTTCTCAAATGATAATGATAAATGGTTGACTTAAGTCAATATAAATTCATGTAGGATTATTTGAGAAATTCAATCTTAAGAAGATTCAATGAGAGGAAATTATTTTCCTCAAGAACTAAATGGAAACTATTACCTACATATGTAATGAGAGGAAATTATTTTTCTTCAATAAAGAAAACTAATGCACCTAATTATGTTATGTGTGTGCTTAGCATAGTTTGTGTGAAATAATGATGTGCTTAGTATAGCTCTTGAGCTTTCTTAGTGATTATACCTCGTATTCAAATTTAGACGCTAGCACCGGAGAATACCTGGAAGAGGAAGGATTCTACCAAGAGGAGGAAGAAGAGAACCTTGAGAACTACCAAGGCAAGCTAATACTCTTGCAAAGTGCAAAGCCCCTTTGGGGCAAGGCACCATGATTCTTATCTTTCTTAACACAAGCCTATCCCAAGTTTTTACCATACAAGTTTTACTTGTTTATTTCAAAGAGTTACTTGGATAAGTTAACTTGGTCTAAGTGACAAGGTATTAACTTGTCAATGCCTACGGATTGTAGACTAGGGTTTAGTTAGATGTAGAGGGCAAGTAGATCTCGAAGGTTTCAGCCGAAAAGTACTCAACGAATAATAAACTAGGGTTGTGTTGACAGTGGATTCGATGCTTTCTTTGTCCCTCGACTCCCCCTTATATAGGAGGTGGAGCCGAGGGATTCGTATTGTACAAGTTACAGAGTCCGGGAAGGTTTCTAACTCATCCCGCAAGATTACAAACATCCTCTCCTAATACAACTCTAGCTTTCCTTAATAACAACTTGGACTTCCGATTCTTTTTATTCTTCGAGTCATGGGCCTTCAGTAAACCCCGGGTACTATCTTCGGCAGGCCCATTGGGGATGCCTATGTCAGTAGCCCCCGAGATTTTGCTTGAATCGCAGAATCAAGGAAAATCTCCACTGTTTAGTTTTACTCTATAGCTTTAAACTTCTCTATATTTCTTCATACGAATTTCTATATATACAGGGATAATGGTGATTGGGGCTAGTTCATCTGACGGATCAGGTACTAGTTAACTGCTCTAGTGGCAATCCGCAAAAACCTACTTCAAGATCACGTCCCCGGACATGATCTCGGGATACTGGTGTAAACTTCGACAGGTGCCGCTTAAGGTCTTACCATTCTGTCGAGTCCCAGTCATATTTTATCGGGTACCTAACACGTCCGTTAGGATTTTTCTTCGTATCTGTTGATACGGATAGAAGTAGCAAACCGACGTCAGAGACGGCGCCACGCCACTCAGAACGGATCTGGGGTCTTACCTTCGCAAAGTTTTGCGGCATTCAGAAATTGTTCGCAACTTTGGCGTTCTGAGAATATATTATCGAGTTCTTATTCGGCTGTTGGAATGGCACATTTTATTGAGTCAACTGATGACTTATATTGCTTTCCCGATAGGAGTATATGTAGAGTTACTTTAACTCTAAATATACTCTCTTGTTCTTCTATCTTTCTTCTTCTCTATTTTTTTATAATTTCATCGGGCACGCGAACAGCGTTCCCGATGGGAGTAGCCCCCGAGGCTACAGCCAAGGACTTGTGCTTGGGTGTAGGCTCCACATTTTATGCCGCTATATTTTCTTTCTCTTCCGAAATTTTCAAATCTCTCGGGTGCGTGAACAGTGCTCCCGATGGGAGTAGCCCCCGAGGCTATGAGCAAATAATTTGTATTTGATCATAGGCTCACACCATATCTATTTTGTCTTTCTCAAACTTTTCATTTGTTTCAAAGTAGCCCCCGAGCATTTGGGCAAAAACTTGTATTTGATCAAAGGCTCCCGAAATAATTAATAATCTTTTGCTGTCGAAATTTTTTTTCATGCGTCGTTGTCGAAAATTTCTCTTGTCAAGGTGACATCATTGCTTACGATAGCCACGATTACTGTATCGGGAATATGTGAGAACCTCTTCTCTCTCTGCCTTGTGGGTCCAATTTTCCTATCCAATTGACACGTCGTGCAAGTGGGGGACACACGTCCTCCGCTTTTTATGGCACTCATACTGTATCGCCTGTCCGTTCACTTCTCAGTAAAAATCCATTTTTACCCCTTGTCCACGTGTTTGCCATCTGCATCATAATTTTTCCATCCAACGGTTGCGTCGACTCGCCGCACCACTACATAAAGCCATCGTCTTCCTCCTTCAGCACTTTCGCTCGCACCGCATCTTTACTTCTCCTCTGCAAATCCTCCATTGCTTCCCTTGCTTCAAGCGCTCAACCACTCTCACACCCTTCGCCGCCAAGTCCATTGATGCCGCCACGCATTCGTTTGACTAGGCATAGCACGCCGGAGTCGAAGATGACGACAACAGATCTGGGAAGCGCTGAGTGGGAGAGATCCAAGATTTCTGCCCAAGACATCAACTTGCTGAGGAAGATGGGATTCAACAAGAAGGAGGACTCGCTCCAATTCCCCAAGGAGGAGAGCTACCCGAAACCTCCAATCGACCATCGGGTTAGTTTCGTTGACCACCTCATCCGAGGTCTTTCTCCTCCAATCCACGAGTTTCTCTGTGGTCTCCTTTTTGTCTATGGGCTTCGGTTACATCATCTGACGCCCAATTCCATCCTCCACATCTCGATTTTTATCACACTATGTGAGTGCTTTCTCGGGGTCCAACCCAATTGGGCTCTGTGGAAGCGCATCTTCTGCATCCGCCGTAATGGCTCTCACAACGTCGCCTATAACATTGGCGGTGTTGTTATCTGTGTTCGTTCTGATGTCGAATATTTCGATGTCAAATTTCCCGACTCCGTCCAAGGTTGGCGGAAGAAGTGGCTGTACATCCATGAAGAAAGCTCTAATCCAGTGGAGGAAAACATCGCCCCTTTTGACGGAGAAGCCAAAATCCTTCGCCGCCATTCTTGGGATGTTGAAGCTACTGATGCTGAGAAGTTGGCGATAGAGGCGTTGATGACTCGCATCCACGAGCTACAAAACACCCACGGCAAGGAACTTTCGGGTATTGAGATTACCGCTTATTTCCTTAGGACTAGGGTGCAGCCTCTTCAAGCTCGCAAAAACCCCTTCTGGAAGTATGCTGGTGAAAAAGATGTCGATAGGCTCTCAAAAGATCTTCCTTTGAAGGATTTTGAAAAGCTTATCCGCAAAATCTCATCGCTCAACAAGAAGGATTCAGTTCCAAGTTCTTGCCGTATTGCGCCATATAGTAGCGCCAATCCTCTTCCCGAGGTAATTTTCCTCTTTTAATTGCTATATTGCCTCCTCGAGTTTATTATTTGTCGACTACTATCTTGTTAACACCTTTTTGTCGACGTTCTTTTTTTTTCCTCAAGACCACCCTGTCCTTGTTTCTCTTCCTCCTCTTCCTGAAGGTGGAGAAGTTGAGGACCGTACCGTTGTCGACGATGATAGCCAAGGCACCTCGCGCCCTGCCACTGAAGTCGCGGGTTCCCACAAATCCGCGGCTTCCGCTGAGTCAGAAGCCACTGCCTCGACACACTCTCTTCCTCACGCTTCTCCAAGGATGAAGAGGAAAAGGGATGAAGTCAAAGATTCCGGCACCTCCAAAGCCGAAGAAGCTGAGCCTTCAGATGGGAAGGCAGCTTTCAATCCATATACTGATGCCCTCGTCAGCTCGTAAGTTACTTCTTACTCTTTACTTTCTTGTTTTGACGTTTCTTGTCTATCTTGCTTCTTATACTGCCGCCATTTTTATTGTAGTGATGACGAGGAAGAGGAACAACCTACTAACGCGGCTGCTCGAACGAGCACGTCGCGTACTTTAGTTGTGTCCGAAACTCAGCGTGATGGGGAGGAAACTTCGCCTCCTCAACAAAACGTCGAGCATTCGACTCCACCTGCGAGCCCCCGTGCCTCTTTGCCAAAGAGGGCAAGGGTCGAGCCATCCAAGGAAACCATCATATTCCCTGGTGACTCTTCGACACCTTCATTAGATGATGTAAGTGTTTCAATCTTCTCTTTTTTACTCACGTGCCGAGCCTTTCAGTGTTTTTATCTCTGCTTTGTTTCTTACGATATGCTGTCGACTCCAGACTAGCTATATTGACTTATTTTTCTTTTGATCCTCCTTTCAGCCTTTAATGAAGGAATTTATCCGTCTTGGTACCCAATTCGTCGGGTATCGTGATCATAGCACAAAACTGGAAGGTACTATCTTCATCCATCTCCTTTGCTGCATTCACTCCACTATTTTCGTCATAACATTTAATTGTCGCATATTTTGTCAGGACAACTTGCGGAAGCCAATAAGCGTGCTAACGCTCTTGCTGCTAAGTTAGAGCAGAGCGAAAAAGCTCGCAAAAAGGCTTAAGCAGATGCTGCCGCCGTCGAAGATCTTCGTAAGAGACTTCATGACGCGGAAACTTCTTTGAGTGAAAATATATCCGGGCAATCTGCTCGAGAAACAGAGATCCTCAGTCGCCTGGAATCACAGTGTCGACGTTTTGTTAGTAAGTATTTTGATCCCTTCTGTTTCTCTCGAGTTACTTCACATTTTCCAAGCATTTTATTTACGAGCTATCCTTTGTTTTGTCTTCAGGGAGAACTCATCAAGACTATGAGGTGGATGGTCCTGTAGGCGACGAGCTGCTCGATGCGCTGACTCTTCTTGAAATTCATGGGGATGAAGCACGCGAAGGCCTTGCTGACGCTGAAGCAGGTCTGTCGAAGCTTTTCCCATATTTCTTTCCGAAGAAAGAGGAGCCCAATACCTTCGTCGCTCTTGCCAAGTCATTCAATGTGCCAGAAGATCTTGGGCTGAAACTTCGCCAAGAGGGCCTGAAGATTGGCGTTGAGGGCACCATTGCGCTTATTGCGGATAGCCAACAAAATGTCGACTGGACCAAAGTTGGCGACATAAGGGAGATGGAGATGAAAAAGTGGCAATCTCTGATTAAAGCTGCCAAGCCTCCCTCCAAACCAATTCTTTCCTTCCTTGGTGTGAAACCAACACCTGCTCCAAGTGCATCCAAGCCGGAGGTCAAGTAGACCATCCTGTCCTCTTGTTTTTTAGTTCTATCTTTTGATGTTGTCGCCTTAGTAATTTCGGCGACAAGCCGCTTCGATAGTCCAAAGTAGTGACCTTTCTTTTGTAATAGCAATGTACATACTTTGAGATTTAATGGAAATCTATGCTTGCTGGATGATTGATGTCGAAAAATCTTTATTTTCAGTTGATTTTTGACAACTATTCTGCAACTCCTCGTCCTTCCGATGTTTTCCCTGCCACTTCTCACTCGAAGAAAATGCGTGTTGATACTGAACTTGGTGAAGATTCCTCGAGTAAAAATTTAGCTCAAGATGTGGAAGAACTTCGTCGACAACTTCAATATGAGAAGAAGCAAACACTTATGATGATGGAGCAAGCTCGCAAGGCATCCGAAAAAGAGGAATTTGCACTCCAGCAAACTCGAGAAGCCATAGCTGCTAAAGAAGCCGCCGTTTCTGAGGCTGAAAAGGCAGCCGCTCGAGAAAATTTAATGCTAGATTTGATGAATGAAGCCAGTACAGATATGTCAGGTATGCTTTCCCAAATCAACAATTCCTCTGTTTTCTTGTTTGTTCTTTTCTCTGAAATTCCTATACCATCGCCAAATAGGTTCTTTCCTTGATACTGCTGCTGAAGACGAGAGGGTGAACACAAGGACCAATCTCCTCGTTAATCTTTCTCTTGACCATGGGTCTCTTTTCTGGGCTACTCCAGAACGTACCCAACAGATTGTTAGGTTTCAGGATCGCGCCTGTCAAGTTCGCGAATTCCTTGATTTCTGCACTAGGACCTTGTCCCTGGTGTACAAGACAATGTTTCCTCGGAACGAGGCACCCGATACTCTTCTTGGTCTCATAGAACAATTTCGGGATGCTCCTCGTATTCATAACTTTGTGCGAGCTCAACTGTCTGCTGGAGCAAGATTCGCCATGATTATGATACAAATCTGCTACCGAAAATTAGACCTGACGACAATTGTCTCCAAGTGCCTGGCTAAGCAGTCGAAGAGAAAGAGGAACATTGACAAGATCAACGATATTGTAACTCCTGTAGCCGAGGAAATGATGGACGAGCTTCTTCGGATGGACTCTGAATTCTTTGTCAAAGGAAGTTATGCCGAACATACGACGACTGCTGCAAATAACAAAGGGTTGTCCATAGATAGTATATTGGGTAGGGATTGATATTTTTCCTTGTAACTTGTCGAACTTTCTCAGGAATTGCATCTTGTGCGTTGTAAACATATTCTATATTGTAAAGCCAAAGAATATGTTTATTTTCCTTCATCCAGCCCCCAATTATTTCAGAGGTGTATTTTTATCGTGTATGCGAGGTTTTTCAACCAAGGCAACCGAACTGTATTTGCGGGTACTAGACCTCGAGTATTTTGCTCTGTTTTGACTGCTATTTTGTATCTTTGCTTTATCTGGCGAGGTATTTGGTGCCAAGGCGAAATAACTTTGTCAGCTAAACTCATCTATATTGTATATATATTGTAACTTCAAGGCGTAAATCCTTGAGCATGTCGAGGGAAAAAAATATATGTCTCCACTATCTTTATTATATTGCAGCACCGCGAGCCCGCCTCATTAAAAACCTTTCCCGGCCCCACTCGGTGCCCCGAAAAAGGAAAAGAGTGCGTCTGAAAACTCGCGGGCGTTTCAGTACATTGTATTTTTACAAGGAGGACTATATTTGACACTAAGCGTAAAAACGCCTTAGTTGTGCCACGTTCCAGGGGTTTTTCTCGGTAGTCCCTGTCTTCTTGTCCTTAATCCTGTATGCTCTCCTTCGATGACTTCTGTAACGACGTAAGGGCCAAGCCATGGCGACTCGAGTTTTTCTGTGCGATCTTGATTGAGTCGCAGAACTAGGTCTCCAACCTGAAAGGACCTTGGTCGCAAACGTCGACTGTGGTAATTTTTGAGGTCTTGCTGATATTTAGTGACCCTTGACAGTACTTCGTCTCGAGCTTCGTCGAGTGCGTCAACGTCGTCTTCTAATGCTCTTCTGGAAGTTTCTTCATTGTATTCTGTGACTCTCGGAGAGTCGTGCTCTATTTCTATCGGCAGCACTGCCTCTGCCCCATGGACCAGAAAAAACGGAGTCTCCTGTGTCGCTGTATTTGGCGTTGTTCGGATGCTCCATAACACGCTCGGCAGCTCTTCTGGCCAAGTGTGTCGAGCTTTTTTCAGTGGCCCTAACAAACGCTTCTTGATGCCATTGCAGATGATGCCGTTGGCTTTCTCAACTTGACCATTGGTTTGAGGATGTGCAACTGACGCGAAGTGCAATTTGATGCCTACCTCTGCACAGTATGCTTTGAATTCCTTGGATGTGAAGTTACTGCCGTTGTCCGTGACGATGCTATGAGTTACTCCAAACCGAAAAACGATGCTCTTCACGAATTTTATTGCTGACGCTGCATCCGGTGAATTTATCGGCTTTGCTTCTATCCACTTGGTAAATTTGTCGACCGCGACGAGCATATACTCGTATCCTCCTGGCGAGGCTTTGTGTAAATTTCCCACCATGTCGAGACCCCACTGAGCAAAGGGCCAAGATAACGGTATGGGCATCAATTCCGCCGCCGGAGAGTGGGGTTTTGCGGCAAATCTTTGGCACGCGTCGCAAGTTCGCACTATTTCCTTCGCGTCTTCAATTGCTGTCAACCAGTAAAATCCAGCTCGAAAAACCTTGGCCGCGATAGCTCGACTACTTGCGTGATGGCCACACACTCCTTCGTGTACGTCCTATAGGATTATCCTTCCTTCTTCAGGTGTGACGCACCTTTGTAACACACCCGAAATACTTCGTTTGTACAACTCCCCTTTAACCACTGTGAAAGCTTTGGATCGTCTGATAACTCGCCTTGCTTCAATTGGATCGTCGGGTATTGTTTTTCTTAGGATATATGATATGTACGCCTGCATCCATGGGATTTGCACCATCAGTACTAGATCCTGTTCCTCTTCTTCTTCTAATGCTTCTTTCGCAGCCCTCGAGGGTTTCTCGTTCTTCTCCTTTTTTGTTGATTTCTTCGGCTTTGTGGATCTCTCTGTTATCTCCTCCCAGAATACGCCTGGCGGGATTGTGAGGCACTGTGACCCGATGTTTGCAAGAACGTCGGCTTCATCATTGCTTAACCTACTGATGTGGTTTACTTCGCATCCATCAAACAGCTTCTCCAGCACATTATACATCTCTTTGTACGCCACCATGCTATCATTGACTGCGTCGCATTGGTTCACGACTTGCTGAGCCACCAATTGTGAGTCGCCAAAAAATTTTAATCGAGTTGCGCCGCAGGCTTTCGCCATCTTCATCCCATGTATAAGGGCTTCATATTCTGCCTCATTATTAGATGCATTTGGGAACGTCATCCGCAAGACATATTTCAATTTGTCGCCTTCGGGTGATATGAGTATCACCCCTGCTCCAGCTCCTTCTAACCTTTTGGACCCGTCGAAGTTCATAGTCCAGGTTCTCGATAAATCCGGAGGTCCTGTGTTTTGCAACTCCATCCACTCTGCGATAAAGTCTGGTAAAATTTGCGACTTTATTGCCTTTCTTTTTTCATACGTGATGTCCCGAGGAGAAAGTTCTATTCCCCAAAGGGAGACACGGCCTGTAGCTTCTGGATTGTTGAGTATATTGGATAAAGGTGCCTCATTGACCACTATTATCGGATGCGCCGAGAAATAGTGCCGTAATTTTCTTGCGGTTGTGAATACTCCATATGCTAACTTTTGGTACTGCGGGTACCTCTGTTTTGAAGGTGATAATACTTCACTAATGAAATATACTGGCCTCTGCACTCCATGGAGTTTTCCTTCTTCTTCTCTTTCGACAACTAGCGCCGTGCTGACCACCTGAGGTGTAGCCGCAATATATAACAGGAGTGGTTCCTTCTCTTTTGGCGCCACTAAGATTGGTGGTGTCGAAATTTTCCGTTTGAGGTCTTCGAAGGCCCTATCTGCCTCTTCGTTCCACTGGAACCTCTCTCATTGTTTGATTAAGGCGTAGAACGGTAGCGCCTTTTCTCCCAGCCTGGCGACGAATCTGCTTAAAGCTGCGACTCGCCCAGTTAACTGCTGTATTTCCTTCAACTTTGTTGGCTTCCTCATTGTTACGATAGCTTGGATTTTTTCGGGATTTGCTTCAATCCCTCTTGCTGAAACTAGGAACCCGAGAAGTTCTCCTGCAGGGACGCCGAAAGAACATTTCGTCGGATTCAACTTGAGACAAAATTTGTCGAGGTTGTCGAAAGTTTCCTTCAAGTCCTCGATTAATGTTGCCCCCTTTTTTGATGTGATGACGACGTCGTCGATGTACACTTGTACATTTTTCCCAATCTGTGTTGCTAAGCACTTCTGCATCATCCGTTGATATATTGCTCCCGCGTTTTTCAACCCGAAAGGCATTGTTCTGTAACAAAATACGCCATACGGTGTGATGAACGCTGTTTTGGCTTCGTCATCTTCTTTTAATCTGATCTGGTTGTAACCAGAATATGCGTCCAAGAAGGAAAGATGTTCACATCCTGCCGTGGAGTCGATGATTTGGTCGATCCTTGGGAGGGGAAAGTGATCCTTTGGACAATGTTTATTGAGGCACATAAAGTCGACACACATGCGAAGGACTTTCGTGTTTTTCTTCGGCACCATCACTGGGTAAGCTACCCAAGTGGCCTCTGTAGATATTTCTTTGATGAAACCAGCTTCTCTGAGTCGATCAATTTCTGACAGCATGGCTTTGCGGTTTGGTTCCGAAAAACGCCGCAAAGGTTGTTTGATTGGTCGCGCTATTGGATCCAAGTTTAGGAGGTGCTCGGCAAGTTCCCTGGGTACTCCTGGCATGTCAGCTGGACACCATGCGAAGATTTTCCAGTACTCACGGAGGAACTCGACGAGCGCGCTTTCCTATGCGAGGTCCATGTTTGTTGCGATGGACGTCGTTTTCTTCGGATCTGTCGGGTGGATCTGCACTTCCTTAGAATCTTTTGCGGTATTGAAAGTTGACTCCTTGTTGGGTCTCCCTACATCTGGCAGCACATCATAATCAGTCATGAGCCTTGACGCTGCATACTCCGCTTGCATCCCGAAAGTTTCTGATATTCGATGAAAATCCTTGTCACATTTATCGGCTAACGCGAAACTTCCTTTGACTGTGATTGGCCCCTTAGGCCCAGGCAACCTCCAAAGCAGGTATGTGTAGTGTGGCACCGCCATAAACCTAGCATACGCTGGGCGTCCCAACAAAGCGTGATACTGCGATGGGAAATCGACAACTTCGAATTCCAACCTTTCTATCCTGTAATTTTCTCGGGTCCCAAACTGAACGTCGAGATTGATCCTCCCCAATGGGTAACTTGGCTTCTCTGGTGTGATGCCATGGAAACGTGTGTCGGTTGGTTTCAAATTTGCTAAGGAGATGTTCATCTTCCTTAGCGTATCTGCGTACATGAGGTTTAGGCTGCTGCCTCCATCTATAAATACTCGAGATACGTCGAATCCTGCAATTACTGCTGGTAAGATAAGTGCTGATTGCCCTGGTCGAGGAACTTGCTGCGGGTGATCCGCTATTGTGAAGCCAATGTCTTGCCCTGACCAATTTAGGTACTCAACCGTTGGTGGAGGCATCTTTTCTGCCATAAACACTTGCCACGAGATTACCTTCTGAGCCCTATTAGATGGCCTAGCTTTTTGAATCATCGAGACCGCACCATTATTGTTTAGATCAACATATGGAGGTGGTTGTGGTGCTGCCGCTATTCTGAGCTGATGTCGATTTTCGTCCGTGATCGCGGGAGGGGGTGGCAAGTGGATTTCGCTCCTGGGCCCTTGGGGGTTTCTATTTGCTGCATGAGCATTAGCCATCCCTGCGGCCCGCAGCATTGCTTGGAAATTGCGGCAGTCTTTCTGCAGATGTCCTGATTGCCTTTTCCCATTGCTGTCGAGATAAAAATGCATCTGGCATGGCCCGTTCATCATATCTTCGGGAGTTACGAAAGATCTCTGGAACCTTGATCCGCTATTTTGCCTGTTATCTCTATTGTCGCCTTGCTGAGCATTACTTCTTTGGTAATCATCTCTATTGTTTCCTCCATTGTTTCCTCGAAAACCAGCCGATATTTGGCCGGGTGCGTCGTAACTTGAGAATTGTCGAGGAAATCGGCGTCTATTTTGAAAATTTCGACTGCGGTCCTCCTCTGGGGATCTATGTCGTTTGTTATGTACTGCATCTTCACCATCTGCCCATCTGTTTGCTATTTCCAGTAATGCTGATACTGTCCTTGGGTTTGTCCTTCCCAAGTCCTCCACGAAATCTCCTCGTCGAACTCCTGCTACAAACGCATCTATCGCTCTCTCGTCGGATATATTTTCTGCCGAGTTTTTGATGATGTTCCACCTTTGGATGTATTTTCTCATTGATTCATCATGCTTTTGTCGACATGACCTCAGCTCCTCTAGTGTCGCAGGTTTCTTGCAGGTTGACCGGAAATTCTTGATGAACACATCCTCAAAACTTTCCTAGCTGTCGATGGAGCCTGGGGGAAGCTTCTTTATCCACGATCTGGCGGCTCCGCTCAGATGTATTTGAATGCTCTGCATGGCTGTTGCTCTTGTTCCACCTATTAATTTCACTGTCTCAAGGTAATCGACTAGCCAATCCTCGGGATCTTGCAGGCCATCGAATTTCTTGAAACTATCGGGTAGCTTGAATCCTGATGGAACTCTAGTTTTTCGGACCCGTCGTGTGAAACACGGGAGTCCACACATATCTTCTTCAGCAAGTTCTGGTGAATGCCGACGTTCCCTTCTTTCTTGTCGTGCTCTATCCACTCTGGCCTGAGTCGTTGTATCTCTGGTTCCACTTGCTCTTGGTGGATCTTGTACTGCTGTGGTAGCTCTCGGACTATTTTGCCTTGCAGTTCCTTCGGGAGGTGTAGCTGCAAACGCTGCTCCCATGGCGCCACATCCTGCCATGGCCATGTTATACAACGCTTCTCTTGGATCTCCGGGAGGTGGTCTGGACGCCAGGATGTAAGCTTGTGTTGCCATGTACCCTGCTTCTGGTGTTTTTGGGATAATATTCCCCCTCGTGTCGATTGACATAAAGGACATGTCAAGGTTTTGGATTAAAGTTTCTCTTTCAGCCTCTGGCATATTTTGCAGCCGAGATCTTGCTCTCCTCCGAGCTTCTCTGTGACTATCTCCCGAAGTTCCTGACTGTCGACTTAACTCTGCTCTTCGCCTGCTTGACGCGGAAGCTGCTTCCTTTCTTCTATTAAGAGCAGTTGTCTGTTTTTCCAATTCCCTTCTTTCTCTGGCGAGCCTATATTGATATGCTTGCAGTTCTTCTACCGTGGCAGTTGTTTCCATTGGTTCAGAGCCATCCAAAGCTTTCGCAGCTCTATCCCATGCTGCTTGTGGAAGTTGAACTCTGACACGTGGTGTGGGCCCGACATATTTAGTGCCCAAACCTCTCCTTAGATCTGAGGGATCGACGTAGGGATTTCCCAAATCGTCGAAAGCCTCCGATGTTTCCTCTTGATCGCGACTTGCTTCTCCAATGGCATAAACTTGATGATATTTTGGAGTTTTCACTTTGCTTGGTTTGGTGACACCATCATAGAGATTGGTGAAGACCTTCCCAATAGAGATGGATTTGTCGATGAAGTCGAAGATGTCGGTGTCGCTCGAATCATCGCTTATATAGGAGTCCGCAGATGACTCGAAGGACATGTCGCTGAAGATCTTGGCGAGTTTTTCGCTTGCCCTGCTGCCGATGAAGCGTGGCAACGAAATCTCCTCGTCGCTTGACTCGATGGATGATACTGAGTTTGAGAAGTCAGGACCAACCGCCGATAATCCCGACGAGATCGGAACTTCGAGACGATACGCTCCTTCTTTCTCGATGCGGAAGTGGAACTTTCCAAACGTCATCTTCATGGGCTCCTCCAGATACGCATATGCATCCAAACGGGAGGGCGGGTGAGGTATAAAATCAACTAGACCAGTTTCGATATGTTTACCTCTATCCATGATGTTGCTTGCCACCGATGAAGTCGACGATCTTGAACGTGCCATCGAGATCAGCTCCTTGTCGCCTCTAAATCCCCACGGTCAGCGCCAATTGACAAGGTATTAACTTGTCAATGCCTACGGATTGTAGACTAGGGTTTAGTTAGATGTAGAGGGCAAGTAGATCTCGAAGGTTTCAGCCGAAAAGTACTCGACGAATAATAAACTAGGGTTGTGTTGACAGTGGATTCGATGCTTTCTTTGTCCCTCGACTCCCCCTTATATAGGAGGTGGAGCCGAGGGATTCGTATTGTACAAGTTACAGAGTCCGGGAAGGTTTCTAACTCATCCCGCAAGATTACAAACATCCTCTCCTAATACAACTCTAGCTTTCCTTAATAACAACTTGGACTTCCGATTCTTCTTATTCTTCGAGTCATGGGCCTTCAGTAAACCCCGGGTACTATCTTCGACAGGCCCATTGGGGATGCCTATCTCACTAAGTGAATAAGATTACTAGAGTAGCAAAGTTAGTCTCAAGCTAGCCAAGCAAGATAGCACCCCTCATGATTAGTGCTAGTGCTAAAATACTAAAACTTGACTACTCTAGATGGGAACATGTGACTTGATTTGAATCTGAAAACTTGGAATGATGAATCATTCCATTGAATGATTTATATGAACAAGAGAAGATAGTGATTTTTTGATATAAACCTGATATTGGTTTGAATGCGATACCTTTCCAATTTTGGGTACCCCCACAATACCTGATTATGGGTAGGGCTTAACTGGAAATTTATACATCTTAGTATGGGTTCCCTCTGAACACACAACATAGGGGTTATGCCAAGGCTGCCTCCCTTGTTGAGAAATGATGTGAATTGAGGTGAATTGTACGGCCAAGCCCTGTGCAGTTCCTAGGTTGACAGTTGGTCTTCACTGGGAGGCCAAGCTCATGGGGAGAGGTGCTCATACTAGGGTTTGCAAGTGAAATGTTATGGTTGATGATCCGTGTACTGTGTTATGATGATTCGGGATTATCCCGACGGATGAAATCAAATGTTGTGGCACAAGTGTGCAACCTCTGCTGTCGGGGGAAAGACCCCGGGTAGGGCAATGGATGCGGAGCAGCCGGCTAAGGTCGGCCGGCTCGCGGCAAAGGCCGGCTGAGGAGCAGCCGGCTGGAGCCGTGGCCGGCTGACCAAGGAGTCGGTTGGCTCTAAGTCCTAGCCGGCCTGGCTACGGCCTTCAATACTGTGGCTGGGCCGGCTTCTACAAGCCATATCCGGCTGGGGTTTACACCCTAGACCGACTCCCAGCTGGTGAGTCTTGCACGGGAAGGAACTGGGTAGGTGGTCCGGGTTCAAAGGTCCACGCTGACCTCATCTCCCGCAAAGCGCGGGGCACTGTAGAGCAACAGTGCCACACGGCGGACAGGCCATCATGGCATACGCCGATCCGTACCGGCTACAGGGCATGATGGCGATAGGGACGTTTCCTCTCCATGCCGCTGACTGGCAGACGGATGGGACGGGCCACTACGCCTCAACGGCTCCGTGACGTCAACGCCTCGGGAAGGAGCGGAAGCCGGAGCCGGCCAAGCCGGCCACTAGACTATGGGGACTTTTATGTAAAGTGCCAGCGCCTATATAAGCTGGGCTACCCCCCTCGTGCGGGGGACGATTGATCACTTCTCATTCATTCTAGTCTTAGCGCTGCCCTGCGAGAGAGACCTTCATCTACCTTAGACTCCCAGGGGCAGCCGGATACAGCTCTAGGAGCACCATTGTACTGTGATATCATCATATACACACATAGCAGGAGTAGAGGTTTTACCTCCATCGGAGGGCCTCGAACCTGGGTACGTCGCCGTGTCGCTCGTGCCCATACCCGCATCCGGATACCGCCGTGAGTCCACTAGGAACCACCTCGATTAGCCACCCTATGGCATATGCCGTGACGATACCACGACATTTGGCGCCCACCGTGGGGCCTTCAGCGTCCGCGGCCGGTGTCTTCATCTGGACGGGCCTAACCATCACCACCGGCGAGCGGGTCGCTTCAGGCTTGATCTGGAGATTCAGCTCCCTCGACTGCATCAGCGACAACGCTGGTTGCTTCGCCGACCGGCCATTCCCTGCCGGCGGCAACATCATCAGTTTCGGCGGCTTCGACGTCTACGTCGCCACCGTCGCACCACCGCGCTACCCGCACCAGATCCTGCGCTGCGCAAGCCCTCCTCCCGGAGCCGGCGCCAGCCTCACCACCGCCAGCCCCTGCATCATGCACGAGGTCATGGCAACCGGCGACGAGCTGCCCACCAAGTCCACGCGCGTCCGTGGCCCGGAGCTAGAGCGTCACCTGGCGGCCGGCGCATCCGGCTCGGGCCCAAAGGCGCCGCAACCACCGTCCCGGCTGGACGATGTCCGGGCGAAGCTGAGCACCCCGCTCACACCTGGCGGCGACCCCGCCACCATCGAGGCGGATTTGGAGGCGCACCGCCAGCTCCTCCTCAAGCAAACAGAAGAACTGGCTGCTGCTAAGCGCCAGATGGAGATCACCCAGCGCGAGTACAACCGCGCCCACGGCCTCACTCCAGGCGGCGACGGTCCCAGCCGAGCCGGCCAGATCCGCCGTAGGGGCCGTGACCTTGGCGCTGAGATCGCCCGCGACGGCGCTCCTTCGCCGACTCCGTCCGCGGAGCGACCCATCTACAACACCCCCGACAAGAACATGCGCGCGGCACAAGCCGCCGCAGAAGAGCTGAACCGCCTTGAAGGCGAAGAGTTGCGCAGCCAGACCAGGCGGGTGACTGAGCTGCTCAACGCAGCCACCAGGCAGGCGGCCGACCCCAGGTATGTCAATGCCCCCAGAGCTTCTCACGCTCGTGGCGCTGCAGGCAACGACAGGGAAGGAGCCAGGGACTCGGCCGAGTCCGCCTCCCCAGCACCAAGCCGGCACCGTGACTCCCGGGCCACACACGCAAGCTCGAGCCGGCCGAGCCACCAGCCGAGCGGCAACAGCCGCAGCCAACCTCCTCCAAGTCGGAACCAGGAGCAAGACTCCGAGCCCCGCCGCCAGCACCGGCCGGCTCCAGAAGCAAGCGGCGCACGCCAGCCGGCACGCTCCCGGCTGGGCCCGCGCATCGAGCCAACCGACGCCAGAGAACACCTCGACCGGCTGGTTGAATCCCGCATCGCGGAAGAAGAAGCGCCAGCCGGCCCAAAGTGCTTCGGGCCGCGCATCATCAACGAGCCCATGATCGACGGTTTCCAACTCCCGCGCGACACCCCCAAGTACGACGGCACTGCCAAGCCGGAGGACTGGCTGCTGGACTACTCCATCGCAGTCAGCATCGCCAAAGGCAACAAGCGCTGGGCTGTGTGCTACTCCCCCCTCATGCTGCTCGGCTCCGCCCGCACATGGCTCAACAACCTGCCAGCCGGCAGCATAAACGGCTGGCTGGACTTTGAAGCTGCCTTCATCAGCAACTTCACCGGCACTTACCGCCGGCCGGGTCGGCCCCAACAGCTGGAGATGTGCAAGCAGAGCCCGGACGAGACGGATCGCGCGTACCTGACGCGCTGGTGCGAAATGCGCAACTCCTGCGAGGGCGTGCACGAGATCCAGGCCATCAGTTTCTTCATGGGAGGCTGTCGGCCCAACACCATGCTGTGGCACAAGCTACGCCGCAGCGACCCCCAGTCGATGGCCGCCTTGATGGCCATCGCCGACAAGTACGCGCTGGCTGAGGAAGCCGGCAAGCCTCCGGCCGAAATTTCGCCGGCCCCCGCTAGGCGGGACAACAACAACAAGCCGGCCGAGGGCGGCTCGCACGGCAGCCGGTGGGACAACTACCGCGGCAAGCGGCACAGCGACCAGCCGGACCGCCGGTACGGCTCCACCCAAGTGGCGGCCGTGTCGGACCATGTGGCGGCTGGCGGAAGCCGGCGCCAGAAACAAGACCGGCCCTGGAAGCCGAAGTACACCTTCGAGCAGATGCTCGACTCGCCGTGCAAGTACCACAGCGGCAAGAACCCCTCCAACCACACCACCCACGACTGCCACTTCATGAAGCGGCTGACAAGCGGTGAACCTCTCCCGCCTCCACCCCCGCCTCCACCAGCCGGCGGGCCGGGTGGCCAAGCCGGCGCAGAGAACGCCAACCTCGAGCACCACGAGGCTAACCAAGTGCACCATGGCGGCCGATACTTGGCCCAGGACACCACCTACATCATCTTCACCTCTGAGCCCGAGGACAAGACGAGCCAGCAGAGCCGTTCCCTCGAGGTCAATGCGGTCATACCGCCGGTCCCCTAGTACCTAAACTGGTCAGAGCAGGCCATCACTTTTGATCGCCGCGACACACCGGCTGTCCTGCCGAAGCCGGGCAGTTACGCCATGGTCCTCGACCCCACCATCGGCACAACCCGGCGCAGCGTGCGCTTCTCGCGCGTCCTCATCGACGGGGGCAGCAGCATCAACATCCTCTACCGCGACACCGCCCGCAAGCTGGGCATCCAGGAGGCCGAGTTGCGCCCCAACCCCACCATCTTCCATGGCATCGTGCCAGGCCACTGCTGCCAGCCGATCGGCCGGATCACGCTGGAGGTGATGTTCGGGAAGCCGGACCACTTCCGCACCGAGAGAATCGAGTTCGAGGTGGTAGACCTCGTGAGTCCCTACCACGCGCTCCTGGGCAGGCCGGCCCTGACCAAGTTCATGGCGGTGCCCCACTATGGGTACCTGAAGATGAAGCTGCCTGGCCCTAAAGGGGTCATCACCGTAGCCGGCGACTACCGCCGCTCCATGGACTGCGCCACGCAGAGCTCCAAGATGGCCCAAACGCTGGTCATTGCCACCGAGAAGCAGCTCATCCACGACGCCGTCGCCCTGGCCAAGGCCGCGCAGGCGGACATGCCGGCTGTAGGCAACCCGGCTGGGACGGCTCACTTCCAGCCGGCCAACAACACCAAGAAGATCCTGCTCGACCCGGCACAGCCGGACAAGTACGTCACCATCGGTGCCGGCTTGAGCAGCAAATAGGAAAGCGAGCTCACCAGCTTCCTCCGTGAGAATCGGGACATCTTCGCATGGTCTCCAAGGGACATGCCGGGTGTACCGAGGGAGTTGGCTGAGCACCACCTCCACGTCAGGCCTGAAGCCAAGCCGGTGAAGCAGCCTCTCAGGCGCTTCGCCGAAGAACGAAGGAAGGCCATCGGTGAAGAAATCGCCCGGCTCCTAGCTGCCAGCTTCATCATGGAAGTGCTGCACCCGGACTGGTTGGCAAACCCGGTCCTGGTTTTGAAGAAGAACGGCTCCTGGCGCATGTGTATGGACTACACCAGCCTCAACAAGGCGTGCCCGAAGGACCCCTTCCCCCTGCCGCGCATAGATCAAGTTATAGACTCGACTGCCGGCTGTGAACTGTTGTCTTTTCTAGATGCCTATTCAGGCTACCACCAGATTCCTTTGAATCCGGCTGATCAAATAAAGACTTCGTTCATTACCCCGTATGGGGCTTACTGTTACACGACTATGCCATTCGGCTTGAAAAATGCAGGCGCCACCTACCAGAGGTGCATGCAAAAGTGTTTGCAGGATCAAATCGGCAGAAATGTTCACGCATATGTGGATGATGTCGTTGTAAAAACCAAGGAGATGCCTACCCTCCTTGATGATCTGAGAGAAACCTTCACCAATCTGCGAAGATTCCGGATGAAGCTGAACCCGGCCAAGTGCACGTTCGGCGTGCCAGCCGGCCAACTCCTGGGCTACCTCGTCTCTCAGCGAGGAATCGAAGCCAACCCGGAGAAGATCAGTGCCATTGAGAAGATGGAGCTGCCGCAGCGCCTCAAGGACGTCCAGAAGTTCACCGGATGCCTGGCCTCCTTGAGCCGCTTCGTCAGCCGGCTGGGGGAGAAGGCACTGCCCCTGTACCAGCTGCTGAAGAAATCGGACAAATTCGTCTGGTCACCGCAGGCGGATGAAGCCTTCCGTGACTTAAAGTGCGTGCTTTCGACCGCGCCCATCCTCGCATCGCCGGCTTCAATGGAGCCGATGCTGTTATACATCGCTGCCACCAATCGTGTGGTTAGCGTTGTCCTGGTGGTGGAACGCAAGGAAGCTGGCAAAGAAGCCGGCAAGGAGCAGTCGGTCCAGCGCCCAGTCTACTACCTCAGCGAAGTGTTGTCCCAGTCGAAGCAAAACTACCCCCACTACCAGAAGGTCACCTACGGCGTATACATGGCGGCCAAGAAGCTCAAGCACTACTTCCAGGAGCACCCCATCAAGGTGGTAGCCACGGCACCCTTGGCGGAAATCATCGGCAGCAAAGACGCCAATGGCCGGGTTGCCAAGTGGGCCCTGGAGCTAGCCGCCCCACACCATCATTTACGAGCCTCGCACGGCCATCAAGTCGAGATCCTCACGGACTTCTTCGTCGACTGGGCCGAGATGCAATACCTGCCGTCGGTGCCCGACTCCACACACTAGAAGCTGCACTTCGACGGCTCAAAAATGCGAAACGGCTTGGGAGCCGGCATCGTCGTCACCTCTCCCAAAGGAGATCGGCTGGACTACGTCCTGCAGATCCACTTCGCCGCATCCAACAATGTGGCGGAGTACGAGGCGCTCATCCATGGGCTGAAGCTGGCCAAGGAGATAGGCGTGCGTCGCATCCTCTGCTTCGGCGACTCCGACTTGGTCATACAGCAAGCATCCGGCGACTGGGACGCGAAGGACGCCAACATGGCCTCGTACCGCTTCCACGTCCAGCAGCTGTCCGGCTTCTTCGATGGCTGCGAGTTCCATCATGTGCCGTGAGCAAACAACGAGGCGGCTGACGCGCTATCCAAAATAGGCTCAACCCGGCAAGCAATTCCGCCGGGGGTTGCCTTGGCGCATCTGCGGAAGCCATCCATCATACCGTCACCGGACTCGGATTCCATATTCGTGCCGGCTGACCCGGGGGCTTCTCAGCCGAACCCGGGGGCTTCATCGCCCAAGTCGGGGGCTCATCAGCCAAATCCGCCGGCTCCACAGCCGAACCCGGGGGCTTCTCAGCCCAACCCGGGGGCTTCTCAGCCAAACTCGGGGGCTTCTGAGCCGAACCCGCCGGCTCCACAGCCGAACCCGGCGACCACGCAGTCGAATCCGGAAGCTCCGAAGATGGAGGCCTTGGTGGTCAGCGTGTTTGAAGTAAAATGCATACCGTCATGGGCACAAGAATTCCTCTCCTACCTCACCGATGGTGTGCTGCCCCATGACAGGGTCCAAGCCAGGCAGATTGAGAGAAGGGCCAAGGCCTATACAATCATCAACCACGAGCTGTACAAACGCAGCGTAAGTGGGGTGCTCCAGCGGTGCGTCGAGCCGGCTGAAGGGATTGAACTCCTACGGGAAATCCACCAGGGAGAGTGCGGCCATCACGCCTCCTCCAGAGCCATAGTGGCCAAAGCCTTCCGGCACGGTTTTTACTGGCCGACTGCGCTCAGAGACGCAGAAGAACTGGTGAAGAAGTGCAACGGTTGCCAACGCTTTGCCAAGCAGAATCACACGCCGGCTTCCGCCTTGAAGACCATCCCCATTACCTGGCCGTTTGCCGTATGGGGCTTGGATATGGTGGGCCCATTCAAGACAGCCCGAGGCGGCATGACACATCTCTTGGTGATGATTGATAAATTCACTAAGTGGATCGAGGCCAAGCCAATCAAGAAGCTGGACGGCTCCATAGCCGTCACATTCCTCAAGGAAATAATCGTGAGATACGGCTACCCCCATAGCATCATCACCGACAACGGCAGCAACTTCGCCGAAGGCATTTTCAAACGCTATTGCGGGGAGATGGGGATCCGAATGGACCTATCATCCGTGGTGCATCCGGAGTCAAACGGCCAAGTGGAAAAGGCAAACGGCCTGATCCTAGCCGGCATCCGGCCCCGGCTGGTGGAGCCGCTTGAGCGCTCAGCCGGCTGCTGGATTGAAGAGCTGCCCAGCGTGCTGTGGAGCCTGCGCACAACGCCAAACCGCTCAGTCGGCTTCACACCCTTCTTCCTCGTATACGGGGCCGAAGCCGTCCTGCCAACTGACATCGAGCACGACGCGCCAAGGATCAAGCTATACACAGAAGCTGAAGCCAAAGAAGCTCGTGAAGATGGAGTCGACCTGGTTGAAGAAGTCCGGCTGATGGCCGAATCCAGGTCCACCGTATACCAGCAAAGCCTCCGTCGCTATCACAGCCGGAAGGTCAAGTCCTTGGCATTCCGAGAAGGAGACGTATACCTTACCCTTGGCAGCATTGGCAGCCTCCAGCTCGCGAGCCAAGCCGGCTCGCTCAATCTTGGCCTTGTGGTAGTTGGTCACCACTTTGTTGTACAAGACGGTGCGTCGCTCCACAACCACCTGAAAGAAACAATCAGATGTTAGACGAAACCCGGACCGGCTCCAAGCAGCCGGCCCATGCCTCGGAGGGCTACCGGGATAACAATAAACTTGCAGAAAATAAGAAGACACCTACCTTGTCAGCATCCTCCAGCGTGGCCAGCTGGGCAATGGCCTCAGCGGCCTTGGCTTTAAGGCTGGCCCGGTAGCCGGAGAAGAGCATCTTCATGGGTGCCGTGCCAGGCTGCCCCTCCCGGCTGATCACCTCGCAGGAATCCGCCTGGTGCCACGCCTTCTCCATGGTGCCAGCCAAGCCAAGGCTGGAGTCGGAGGTGGACGGCACGTGCAGCAGCCGGGCCCCCTTGGCCACATGGAGGCCCTCAGACAGGTCCGACGGGCCTTTCCTCCTCACCAACGCCCGGGAGTCGGCGTCCTTCGGGCGCGCTGGCTCCTCCCTTGCCGGCTCCTTCCCGGCCGGCTCCTCCCTCGTCGGACCGGTGGGGGCTGCCTTCTCCGGCGTCGGTCGCATTCCCTCCGGCGGCGCAGCCCCGCCAGCTCCTGTATCAGGCGGCGCAGCCCCGCTGGCCCCAGCTCCTGTATCAGGCGGCGCAGCCCCGCCGGCTCCAGCTACGGTCGCTGGCGGTGCACCCCTGCCGGCCCCGGCCGCAGGCCCAACAGCGGAGCGCGGCGCGGAAACATTTCATCCAAAGTGGGCCGGTGGACCGGCTCACCCGGGGCGCCACGGCCAGGCGCCGCAAAAGGAGGCGCAGCTGAGGATATGCCCGCAGGCGGCACGATCACAACAGGCGGCGCGCGCATCGACGACTGCGGGGTCGACACCCTCCTCTGCCGCGAGAGCGTTGGCTCAGCACGGGGAGGCGGCCGAGAGCCGCCGCCCTGGGTAAACTTGATGGCAGCCCTAGTCGAACAAACAAGAAAAGATAAATACAAAGAGAGAGGAAAGAAAAGGAATCAAACAATGAAGAAAAAGGACTCACCCGGCCGCCTCTGGAACCTTCTTGGGCTCCACCCGGCGCTGCCTCTTGGCCCTAGCCTCCAGCTTGGCCGTGGACCCGCCGCCGGCTCGCTTCCTCCCCTTGGGTGCAGAAGTCGCCGAGGCGCCAGGCGGCCTCGAGCGCAGGGGCACCGCAGGGATAGGACCCGTACCAGACTCCGCCGGCTCCTCCGGCTCCGGCTCGTGCTCCGGTGAAGGCGGCGGGTTGTGCTCCCCCTGGCCGCCTTGGTCCGGCACCACCGGCAGATCGTCGTCGCCGGCTTGGTCGCCGGCCTGGTCAGCCGGATCAACATGATCCGGCGTCCAGATCTTCAGCGCCAGGTCGCCATCCTCAATACCTTGGCGGTTGAAAAGCTGAAAGCAAAACAAGGGTAAATATAAAGTCGGCCACGCAGCCGCAAGCCGGAAATCGGCCAAAACACCAAACTTACCAATTCCGGCGGCGATGCTCGGTCGTAAGGCGGTAGCCCCCAATCCCAGTTCTCCGGCATGTTCGCCTTGGTAATGTTGTTCACCCGGCGGGCAATCTGGGCCTTGGTGAGCTCCAGCTTCGACGTCCGGGTCGGATCAAGCCGGCCGGACATGTGCCCGATCTTGTGGACACGCCTCTGAAGCGGCAGCACCCGGCGCGCAGTATAAGTACAGAGGAGGTCCTCGGCACTCAGCCGGCCCCCCGTGACGCACTCTCCCAAGAAGTCCATCAGAAGGTTCACCTCCGCGTCCGGGTCCACTGTCTTGGGGTTGTGGCCCCAGTTGAGCCGGCCGACTAGCGGAGCCGGGTTGTATTCCGGCAGGTTGAGCCGGTCGAAGGCTGGGTTCTCGTTCCGCACATAGAAAAACGACATTTGCCAGTTCTTCACAGAATCCACAGTCGGGATCCGCGGGAAAGACGTACCCATGCGAGGATATATGGAGGCGGCGCCGCAGGTTCTCAGATGGCCTTCGGTCGTCTGCGCCTTGATGTAGAAGAGCCGGCTCCAGAACTCCACATCCGGCCACAAGCCGGCGTAGCCTTCCATGAAAGCCACGTAGCAGCTGAGAAGGACAAAGGCGTTGGCCGGCAGGTGGTGAGGCTGCAAGCCGAAGAAGTCGAGGAAGCGGCGGAAGAAGTTTGAGGCCGGCAGGCCCAACCCACGGTCGAGGTGCGCTCCGAAGACCACACGCTCGCCGGGTTCCGGCCTGGGCTCCATCTCGTCGCCGGGCGCCCTCGTAATCACCCCCGCCGGAATCCGGCGGAGGCGCACGAGCCACTGGATGTCATCCTCCCGCATGTAGGAGCCCCTCCAGGAGCCGCTCGGCTGGGCCATTGACGAAGAGGAGGAAGAAGAAGACCAAGAAAGGCGGAACGGCGAGGAAGAACCGCTCCTCGCCGGGGGAGAATGCGGCGGCGACGAACGTACCGTCGAAACGCGGGGCCCCGCGGCGCCGGCTCGATGCGCGGACGGCTGCGAAGAGGCCAAGTTGTGTGGCCGCGCTCGGTCGCCGGAGTTCGCCAGGAGGTTACTGGAGAAGAAGTGTTGGCGTGCGACGGAGCGCTCGAGCGAAGAAAGGAGAGAGCTTGAGCGAGAGGATGAAGAGCGCGAGGGAGAAGAAGGGCGCCTCGGTACCGCTACCTGGGGCATTTATAGCCGCCTGACGCGCCAGTTGCGCGGCCACGTGGCAATCGTGGACCACGATCGGGATTTACTGCGGCCTTAACTACCCCCACGACGGCAGCGGTTACTGGAAACGGACGCGCCACTTCCTCCACGACCGCACCGGATCCGGAGGAAACACCGATGTGACCATACGTAACGGCAACAGGAGCCAGGCGTCAGAACGGTCAAGTCGGGCGCAGGGCCCGAGGCGGCGGATACACCGGCGCACCCGAGCCGGAGCCGGACATTAAAGTCCATTCGGCCCCAAACACTCTCAGCAAGGCGGAGACATCGTCAACACTTGTGAAAAAGCGAAAGTTGCAGAAGCAAAAATAGCGTTCGGCTGGAGGCAGCCGGACAATACAAGCCGGGTAAGGGCGCAGCCGGCTGAATGAAAATCCTCAGTCGGCCCCTTCAAGTGCCACCGAAACACATTCGAAAGATAAAGCCAGGGAAATCTGCCTAGGTCCCTCTTAAGCGCGGGACCTTACCAGCTTCGGGGGCTAGTGTCGGGGGAAAGACCCCGGGTAGGGCAAGGGACGCGGAGCAGCCGGCTAAGGTCGGCCGGCTCACGGCAAAGGCCGGCTGAGGAGCAGCCGGCTGGAGCCGTGGCCGGCTGACCAAGGAGTCGGTTGGCTCTAAGTCCTAGCCGGCCTGGCTACGGCCTTCAATACTGTGGCTGGGCCGGCTTCTACAAGCCATATCCGGCTGGGGTTTACACCCTAGACCGACTCCCAGCTGGTGAGTCTTGCACGGGAAGGAACTGGGTAGGTGGTCCGGGTTCAAAGGTCCACGCTGACCTCATCTCCCGCAAAGCGCGGGGCACTGTAGAGCAACAGTGCCACACGACGGACATGCCATCATGGCATACGCCGATCCGTACCGGCTACAGGGCATGATGGCGACAGGGGCGTTTCCTCTCCATGCCGCTGACTGGCAGACGGATGGGACGGGCCACTACGCCTCAACGGCTCCGTGACGTCAACGCCTCGGGAAGGAGCGGAAGCCGGAGCCGGCCAAGCCGGCCACTAGACTATGGGGACTTTTATGTAAAGTGACAGCGCCTATATAAGCTGGGCTACCCCCCTCGTGCGGGGGACGATCGATCACTTCTCATTCATTCTAGTCTTAGCGCTGCCCTGCGAGAGAGACCTTCGTCTACCTTAGACTCCCAGGGGCAGCCGGATACAGCTCTAGGAGCACCATTGTACTGTGATATCATCATATACACACATAGCAGGAGTAGAGGTTTTACCTCCACGGAGGGCCTCGAACCTGGGTACGTCGCCGTGTCGCTCGTGCCCATACCCGCATCCGGATACCGCCGTGAGTCCACTAGGAACCACCTCGATTAGCCACCCTATGGCATATGCCGTGACGATACCACGACATCTGCAGAGTGTAAATCTATTCGAATAGCCGTGTCCATGGTTACGGACGGTTGGAAAGGCCATACAGTTTCCGGTGTCAGATTTTTGAAAATGTTGGTGAAATGAATGGTGACTTGGTGACTTGTTGAATTACAACAAATGTTGTGGAAATGACACTAATGTTCCCACTTGAGTTAGTTATTACCTGAATAAGTCTTTGCTCAAATATTTGTGAACTAAAATTTGGCTTTATGCAAATTAAACTAGAGCTTAGCATTCCTTACTAAAATTGTAGCACTTACATTAGTGTTAGTTTGCAAGTACTTAAAGTACTTACGGCTTTGTCCCTGGCTATTCAAGCGTTGGCCTGTGGACTAGAGAGTCCCTTTATATTTACGCTTCCGCTATGAACTTGTGTTTGTTCGTTGATCGATAGATCAACTATTTGTGTAATATGGATCATGTGATTCAAGTTGTAAGACAATATGGTTTGTAATAAATGATGACTATGATATTCGACTATTATGCCTCGCAACAACATTATCCTGGGATTGCGATGAATGATATAATAGGCATCTGGACTTAAAAATCCGGGTGTTGACAATGCATGAGGTGATGACATGTTGCGTGATCATGCACAACATGATCGTTGAGAACGAGCGTCCTGATGGCCGCAATGAGAACCACTGGGAATTTCAAGGTGAGCTGGTTGCGTCACTTCCTGGAGCTTTATCTTGGGAGGACTATCTACATATGAATGTAGAAGTCACTGACGAGAACGTCTTCAAACGGCTGCAAACGGATCTGATTGAGCATCAGTGGACATTGGCTGGCCATGAAGATCATACCTAGAGGAATACTATCTTTTTTTTATGTAGACTTTTCAAAATTTGAATGTAATAACTATGACTTCGTTGAATTCTTTATTTTGTTGTTTGAAAACTTCATAATTGATGCAAACGCCGAAATGTGTCGGGCCGCTGGAGCCACTCCAGGCGCAAACGGACGCGCGGACAAAAACGGTCTATCTCGCATCCGCCGCGCGAGGCAAACGGACGCTAGCGGACACCGAAATGCATCGCGCCGCTGGAGATACCCTTAGCATGCAGCAAATGTTTAGGCTGCTTCCACACATCAGACACCAAACCACTCAATCTGCAGGTGACTACCTCGCCGGTTCACCTTTAGACGTTGCATTAGATGCAGTCGACCAAGACGGCCAGGAAGCCAATACATGCCCTGCTCCGTCCAAATCGTGGATTGCTGCTGGAGCAACACAACCTCGATGACCTGCCTTGCATGATGGCGCACGACCAGTCCCAGCCAGAAGCGCCGCCCAGCAAGCGCACCCACAACCTGCTAGTCGCGAGGCCCCAGCGGAGGACGGCACCAATGAGACGGTGACTACAGGGACGACGCCCCACAGCAGACTCACGTGATGTGGCGAATACGTGGAAAGATCGGATCATACCCAACGACGACGGCAGAAAACACCGGGCGCAAAACGAGGAGAAAAAAAGGCTAAAAAGAGGGGCACACCCGCCGCCACCGTCTGCCGACAGCCTCCTCCGACGGCGCCGGTGAACAGGGCAGCGTAGAGGCGGTCTTTTTGCCCGGCGGCGGGGAGGCCTCCGGAGCCAGCAGAGAGGCGACCCGGGAGGCGGTTTGCTTGGCCTCTCAATTTAATCTAGTTTGCTTGGCCTCTCAATTTAATCTACTAAGGGCATCTTCAGCGGGGCAATGCAAACGCGACCGACCGTTTACATCCACCGGGCCGAAAAATGCGTCTCGTACCATTATTAGTGGGGCGACGCATAGTGACCGGGCCATTCGCGGCGACGCAAACCTGACCCAAATATGCGTCAGGTTTGCGTCTCTGCGGACACTGCGCGGACGCAGCGGTCGTCCGCCCAGCCCTCGCATGGGCCCGCCTGGCAGGGGCACAGCTGCTTCATCTTCCGCAGCATTACTTACGGGTGGCGCGTTGCAGCCTTTTCAGGGCCGCGTTAATGGCGGCCTCGGCTTCTGCGAGCGTGCGCAGCTGGACGGCTTTGCAGTGGCAGGACATTAAAGGCGAGATGTCGTCCGAGCCTCTTAAAGGGATGCTGACGGCACCCATTTCCCCGACCACACCATTGCCAGAGCCCACACTATCCACCCGACCGACGCCATAGGGAAGAAATGCTGGCTGTTCCGCAAGACCAAGAACGACCACGAGGCTAGCGGCCCGCAGTCCGGCAAGAAGCTACGGATCGGGCGATGCGTCCGCATCGAGTTTGCGCGCCGCCTTTCGGAGAAAAACCGGTCGGTGCTGTGGCTAGACGCAAACCTGCCTGGAGGAAGCTGCCAGGCGCGTGCCGGTACCCCAGTGCCGCGCGAGGGCCGAGAGCGCCGGGACGAGGTGCGTCGCCGCCGAGCGATCTTGCCGACGGATCTCCAAGAAGATCCGGTTTACGCGCTCAACTCCTACAACTGGATCTCGTTCGGGACGTGGGAGTTCGACGCGTGCCGCCGCGCTGGCTACCTCGGGGACCTCAAGTACTTCGACCGCGAGATCGCCGCGAAAAAAGAGGAGAACGACCAGGAGGACGCGGACGAGAACGAGGACGAGGTGGAGCGCGCAGAGTACGACCACGAGGACGACGGGCCGGCTTGGGATCCGGAGACCCAGCCACCGGACATTACCGAGGAGGAGACCATTGCCATGGCACTGGCCGCTTTGTGGGACGGGCTCGCAATCCAACTCCGCGAGTCCGCGCTGCTGCAGGGTAGGCCGGCGACTCCTTCGGCAACGCCGACGCGTTCCAACGACCGCGCTCCGTCTACTGCTCTGGTCTGGGATCCCTGACCACCTTCACCATAGATTCCTGCGCAGGCGTCGGCCTGGCCGCAGTTGCCGCAGCCTGCCCTACCTCCTTCACCGCCGGCGTACCAGCTTCCATGACCGACGCTTGAGTTCATCGATCTCGTTAGCGACGACGACCAGTAGGCAGTACCTAGTTTTACCACGCCTTTATGGTCTTTTTATGTTTTTTATTAATGTAAGTTATGAATTTATGAATGGAAAACAAATTATACGTGTTCCGCTGGAGCCACCCCATGACGCAAACGGACGCGCTGAAAATTTCAACCAATTTCAACCGACGCAAACGGACACGACGTGTACGTTTGGGTGTCCAATGTGTCGCGCCGCTGGAGATGCTCTAACTGGAGTTTGTCTGTCACGAACGTTAACAAAAACAGTCATAATGGACCGTCAGGCACATAATCCGACCATATGCAGGAAAAGTCCTTTTGACTCATGGGCACCGCTGCTCTCTTTATATAAAAAAATAAAAAAATGTATTTATATATTTCAAAAAGTTACGTAATAAAATTCTAAAAAGTAGGTAATGATAAAATTCCACTAACGTATAAAATCTCAATTATAAAGTCTGAATTTTTTTTTGAAGATTTGAATAACTATACTCAGATCCACATATTTGTTATTTTTTTGCAGCCTAAAATACACATTATTTCCAGTTAAAAATTTACACGATTGTGAGATACAATATTAACTAGTCCCTCTGTTCTTCAATATATGGAGATTTAGCTCTAAACTTTATCCACAAAAGAGTGTACTGCTATCTTTCATATGCACTTTAATTGCTTCTCTCTCATCGCACGAAAATCAAATTCAATAATATTAAGCACATGTTTTCTTATTTTCTACATGTATTTAGCTTATTGGAGGTGAAAGAATTGAAGAGAAGAGATACATGTACCAATGTATTTTTTTATTTCACTTCATAATTTATCTTGAAAAATCCGTATGTACACTTATTTGTGAACGAAGGGAGTACATCATGATTTATTTTCAGATTTTTCTAAAACTTGAAAATATGATTTTTAATTATTTTTCTAAAAAGGATCACTGATACTCACGTGCACCAAATCTCTGTCCTCATATGCATGCATATAAAACAGTACTGGTACGTACACAAATCCTACGACAGAATAATACGCGTACACATACACAGCAGGACACGAATATATGTGCCGACTTGCTGAAGTAGCTGCGGCATGCGGGACGTCTTCCGCCGGCGCGCGCGGCGCCATTAGTGCACGAACACAAGGGGCTTGTTTGCACGGAGATCGCGGAAGTAGCCGCGAGGATTAGCCTCGAACGCGCCGCGCGGCATGCGCGCCCCTCGGCGGCCGGGGGCGACCATCGTGCGCCCGCCGCGCCCGCGGGCGCAGCAGCAGCGCCAGCAGCACCGGGCGAGGCAGAACAGCACCAGGGCCGGGAGCACCACGGTGATCCCGACGCGCAGCCAGTGCCCGAGCGTCTCCGAGCGGGTCTCCGGCGGGAACAGCTCGTCCGCCTTCTTGGCGAGCGCGGCGAGGAGGCTGGTGAAGAAGGCTGCGAGCTCGGCGAACTTCGCCTTTATGAGCTCCCACAGGGGCGAGAAGAAGTGGCCGGCGCCGTCCATGTCGAAGCCGAGGCCGGCGTCGCCAAGGGTTCGCGCCATGGCTGCGCCGCTCGGTAGTAGAAGCTTCCTCGCTGCTGCGGGTGCCTCCGAGACGAAAGCCATGGCTTAGCTTTGGCTGAGTGTAAAATGTTCGGTTGCTTGGTCTTTGGTGTGAGGGTCGCGGGGGCTGCGGGTGGTTATTAAAAGCATTTTGGCTGGGAATCTGCCCAACCCAAAGGACGCAGCAGCAACCACAACTTTTACCACCGCTAGTGTTTTTGGCTGGGAATCTGCCCAAAGGGATTATAACGGGACACCACCACATGGCTGTACATAGTCACGAGCTCACTAGTTGACGCGACGGCGGCTTTGCAGCAGTCTATAGTGTGGTATCTACTGTCTAGCCTGTACTAGTTATTCCAACAGAGAGGTCTTTAATTTACAAACATGGAGGCTTTTTATTGCAGTTTCTAAGAATTTTCAGAACGTACTTTTATTTGATATATGCTAGAAAATATTAATGTATAAGAAAATTTTCAGAACGTGCTTTTTATTGCAAGCATAACATTATTTTACAAGCATATGTCTTTTTTGAAATTACAAGCATATGCCTAATTTATCGAATTAGAAGACGCTTAGCACGCAGTGGCACCTCAAACCCACCAAAAATCAAAACACATAAAAGCTTTGGTGTCGCATAAAAAAGAAGAAATATTCTTTTAGTGGTAGCCGATGTTTCCGTCGATAATAAGACGCATGTGGTGATTTTGTCAATTTCAAGTCCTACCGAATCTGTTTCTCAGGCTTAATATATTGGAAATGCTAATAAGATAGAGTGTGCGTACATGAGTTCATAGGAGTGCGTACAAGCGTTCTAAGTATCTCTGTTGTACTGTGTTTAAAAACATTTCCAAAAAATGGCACAATTACATTTTAACCGAACAATACTTTTCATAATTCTATCCATGACAGATCGTCTTCTGCTCCTGTTTGAGTGTATTCTTAGATCATCTCTAGCCGCGTTCCCCAAAGCAATCCTGAACAACGCCAAATTTATCATTTAGGGACGTGTTTCGTTCGTGTCGTGCTTGTGGAACGTCGCTACTTAGCCACGTCCGCCAAACAAAATTTGAGATTTTTAAAATTTAAGCGAAAACAATTGAATTCATTCAAACTTGCTATATATTACATATATTCGGACGAAATTCGATAAAATTTAAACCTAAACCCTAATCTAGTAGTACTTGCGGTGGCCAGAGGGGTCGTAGTATTGGTGGAAGGTGGAAGTTGTACATGTCATCGGCGATGACGTCCTGCTTGCCGCGCTCGTCGGGCTCGTCGATGGGCTCGTCCTTTACCGCCCGCTTGGCCCAGCTTCGCCGAAGTTAGTGAGGTCGATGAGCGGCACCCCAGTGTCGCGGATGGACATGGTGATCGCCGCATCGAGGTCGCCCCTCCAGGCGTCCTTGTCGTTCAACGACGTCATGCATGATGCGCGGAAGCCTAGGCAGTCCTCGGGGTCGTCGCTGCTAGCGATGAGGTGCTGCTGCCGCTCGTACTCCACCAACTGTGCGGCCTTCGCGGCTTCCTCATCGTACTGCTCCTCCTTCACCTCCGGCTTCGGGACGAGGAGGGCGCCGCCGGCGCGCCTATGCTGCTGCCGCTGCTGCCACCGCGCCTCCAACTCGCCGGCGGCGCGTACTCCGGCTCTTCCTTCACCTCGCGCTTCGGCACGCTGTATGGCGTGGCGCGGTGCGTGGAAGGCGTCGATCGCGCCGGCCCCAAGGAAGAAGAGTTCGAGGAGGACGAGTACGAGTACGCCCTCCTCGGCTGCCAGCACACTGCGGCCGCAGGAGATGGTGGCGGCGAAGGCGGCATCTCCAGCCTTGGGACGCTGTTGTGAATGCCGTCGACGATGTTCGGGATGGTGCACCCGGGAACGCCCCAGAAGCGGAGGCGCCCCTCCCTGTTCCAAGTGTTCCTCCGGCCGGCGAGGCTGTCGGTGCTGCTCATCTCGGCGTCATGTTGCGCCTGGAAGAAGTCCGCCCACCAGTCGTCGTTACTGATGGGTCCCAGGTGGGATCGGCCCGCCCCTCACTGATGAGGTGACCACGCTGGGTTCTGATCGCGTGATACGTCTCAAACGTATCTATAATTTCTTATGTTTCATGCTACTTTTATGATGATACTCACATGTTTTATACACACTTTATGTCATTTATATGCATTTTCCGGCACTAACCTATTGACGAGATGCCGAAGAGCCGATTCTTTGTTTTGCTGTTTCTGGTTTCAGAAATCCTACAAAGGAAATATTCTCGGAATTGGACGAAATCAACGCCCAGGGTCTTATTTTTCCACGAAGCTTCCAGAAGACCGAAGGGGATACGAAGTGGGGCCACGAGGGCCCGTAACCATAGGCCAGCGCGGCCAGGGAGGGGCCCGCGCCGCCCTATGGTGTGGGTCCCTCGTGCCGCCTCCAACCCTACCCTTCCGCCTACTTAAAGCCTTCGTCACGAAACCCCCTGTACCGAGAGCCACGATACGGAAAACCTTCCAGAGACGCAGCCGCCGCCAATCCCATCTCGGGGGATTTAGGAGATCGCCTCCGGCACCCTGCCGGAGAGGGGAATCATCTCCCGGAGGACTCTTCATCGCCATGATCGCCTCTGGATTGATGTGTGAGTAGTTCACCCCTGGACTATGGGTCCATAGCAGTAGCTAGATGGTTGTCTTCTTCTCATTGTGCTATCATGTTAGATCTTGTGAGTTGCCTATCATGATCAAGATCATCTATTTGTAATGCTACATGTTGTGTTTGTTGGGATCCGATGAATATGGAATACTATGTCAAGTTGATTATCAATCTATCATATATGTTGTTTATGTTCTTGCATGCTCTTCGTTGCTAGTAGAGGCTCTGGCCAAGTTGATACTTGTAACTCCAAGAGGGAGTATTTATGCTCGATAGTGGGTTCATGCCTCCATTGAATATGGGACAGTGACAGAAAGTTCTAAGGTTGTGGATGTGCTGTTGCCACTAGGGATAAAACATCGATGCTTTGCCTAAGGATATTTGTGTTGATTACATTACGCACCATACTTAATGCAATTGTCTGTTGTTTGCAACTTAATACTGGAAGGGGTGCGGATGCTAACCCGAAGGTGGACTTTTTAGGCATAGATGCATGCTGGATAGCGGTCTATGTACTTTGTCGTAATACCCTGATTAAATCTCATAGTAGTCATCGTGACATGTATGTGCATTGTTATGCCCTCTCTATTTGTCAATTGCCCAACTGTAATTTGTTCACCCAACATGCTATTTATCTTATGGGAGAGACACCACTAGTGAACTGTGGACCCCGGTCCATTCTTTACATCTGAAATACAATCTACTGCAATACTTGTTCTTTACTGTTCTTTGCAAACAAACATCATCTTCCACACTGTACGGTTAATCCTTTGTTTACAGCAAGCCGGTGAGATTGACAACCTCACTTTTACGTTGGGGCAAAGTACTTTGATTGTGTTGTGCACGTTCCACGTTGGCGCCGGAATCTCTGGTGTTGCGCCGCACTACACTCCGTCACCAACAACCTTCACGTGTTCCTTGACTCCTACTGGTTCGATAACCTTGGTTTCTTACTGAGGGAAAACTTGCTACTGTACGCATCACACCTTACTCTTGGGGTTCCCAACGGACGTGTGTTAACTGCACGCATCAAGCTCTTTTTCTGGCGCCGTTGCCGGGAAGATCAAGACACGCTGCAAGGGGAGTCTCCCACATCCAATCTCTTTACTTTGTTTTTGTCTTGCTTTACTTTATTTTATTTACTGCTTTGTTTGTTCTCTATATCAAAAATACAAAAAAAAAATAGTTACTAGTTTTACTTTATTTACTGTCTTGTTTGCGTTCTCTATATTAAAAACACAAAAAAATTAATTACTTGCATTTACTTTATTTAGTTTGCTTTAGTTACTACTGCTAAAATGAGTAATCCTGAAGTTGAAGTTCGTTCTTTTAAGCAACAAGGGGGAGAAAGTTTTAAGGATGCTTGGTATAGAATTAGTGATGCTCATCATAGGTGCACTAAGAAACACTCCACTATTATCCTACTTAGGAACTTTTATGTTGGTATATCTAGCTGGAATAGGTATGTTCTTGATACTCTTTCGGGGGGTAATTTCCTAGGTACTCCTGCTTTAGAAGCTAGTTGCATCATTGAGAGCCTAGTTGGAATACCACCTATTAATGAAACTAAAATTGAAATCTCTCTTGAGGATGTCATGAAAAAGTTGGAAGCCATAGAGAAAAATCTTCCAAGTGTTGATACTAAACTGGGAATATTACTTGATAATACTGATAAACTTGATAAATCACTAGGAGGAATTAATGAAAGAATTGCTATTTTAGAAACTTGTGCTATCCATGATAATCAAACCCATAGGATTGGTAAACTTGAAGAAGCTATGGGAACATTGGGTTCAACTTTTTCTTCTCTTAAATTTAAGGAGAAAGCTTATGTGGGCAAGGAGCAAAAATTCATGTATGTCTCTAAGGTGCCTAAGCCAAAGAATTATTATAAGCCTAAAATTGATAAAACCCTTAGTACCACTATGGGAAATTTAGATAATGGAGCATCTAAGGTACCCTCTGCAACAAGTTGTGTTTGTAAGGAAAATTATGATGTCGATGCTTCATCTCTCGATAATACTTGATTCACACTTTCTGCGCCTAGCTGAAAGGCGTTAAAGAAAAGCGCTTATGGGAGACAACCCATTATTTTACTACAGCACTTTTGTTTTATATTTGAGTCTTGGAAGTTGTTACTACTGTAGCAACCTCTCCTTATCTTTATTTTATTGCATTGTTGTGCCAAGTAAAGTCTTTGATAGTAATGTTGATACTAGATTTGGATTACTGCGCAGAAACAGATTTCTTACTGTCACGAAATTTAGGAGCCCCGTCTGTAGGTAACTCAGAAAATTCTGCCAATTTACGTGTGTGATCCTCAGATATTTACGCAGCTTTCATTCAATTTGAGCTTTTTCATCTGAGCAAATTAAGTGCCTCATAAAAATTCATCTTTACGGACTGTTCTGTTTTGACAGATTCTGCTTTTTATTTCGCATTGCCTCTTTTGCTATGCTTGATGGATTTCTTTGTTCCATTAACTTTCAGTAGCTTTGTGCAATGTCCAGAAGTGTTAAGAATGATTTTGTCACCTCTGAATATATGAATTTTCAATTATGCACTAACCCTCTAATGAGTTTGTTTCGAGTTTGGTGTGGAGGAAGTTTTCAAGGGTCAAGAGAGGAGGATGATACAATATGATCAAGAAGAGTGAAAAGTCTAAGCTTGGGGATGCCCCCGTGGTTCATCCCTGCATATTTCAAGAAGACTCAAGCATCTAAGCTTGGGGATGCCCAAGCATCCCCTTCTTCATCGACAACTTATCAGGTCACCTCTAGTGAAACTATATTTTTATTCAGTCACATCTTATGTGCTTTACTTGGAGCGTCTATTTGCTTTTGTTTTTGTTTTTGTTTGAATAAAATCGGATCTTAGCATTCTTTGTGTGGGAGAGAGACACGCTCCGCTGTTGCATATGAACACATGTGTTCTTAGTGCTATTTTTAATGTTCATGGCGAAGGTTGAAAACTGCTTCGTTCATTGTTATATGGTTGGAAACGGAAAATGCTTCATCTGGTAATTGGTATAATGTCTTGAATAATTTGATACTTGGCAATTGTTGTGCTCATATAGATCATGTTTAAGCTCTTGCATCATGTACTTTGCACCTATTAATGAAGAACTACATAGAGCTTGTTAAAATTTGGTTTGCATGATTGGTCTCTCTAAGTCTAGATATTTTCTGGTTAAGGTGTTTGAACAACAAGGAAGACAGTGTAGAGTCTTATAATGCTTGCAATATGTTCTTATGTAAGTTTTGCTGTACCGGTTTATACTTGAGTTTGCTTCAAACAACCTTGCTAGCCTAAGCCTTGTATTGAGAGGGATTACTTCTCGTGCATCCAAATCCTTGAGCCAAAAACTATGCCATTTGTGTCCACCATACCTACCTACTACATAGTATTTTTCTGCCATTCCAAAGTACATTACTTGAGTGCTACCTTTAAAATTCTATTCTTTGTCTTCGCAATACATAGCTCATGGGAAAATAGCCTTAAAAACTATTGTGGTATTGAATATGTTGCTATGTATCTTATTTCTTATAAGTTGTTTGTTGAGCGGTAACCATGTTTCTGGGGACGCTATCAACTATTACACCTTTGTTGGATATCATGTGAGTTGCTATGCATGTTCGTCTTGTCTGAAGTAAGGGCGATTTTCATGATCAAATGGTTTGAGTATGCATATTGTTAGATAAGAACATTGGGACGCTAACTAAAGCCATGAATCATGGTGGAAGTTTCAGTTTGGACACAAATCCTCAATCTCTTATGAGAATATTATCTGTTGTTGAATGCTTAAGCATTAAAAGACGAGTCCATTATCTGTTTTCTATGTTGTCCCGGTATGGATGTCTAAGTTGAGAATAATCAAAAGCGAGAAATCCAATGCGAACTTTCTCCTTAGACCTCTGTACAGGCGGCATAAAGGTACCCCTTTGTGACACTTGGTTGAAACATATGTTATGCAATGATAATCCATGTTAATCCAAGCTAATTAGGACAAGGTGCGGGCACTATTAGTATTCTATGCATGAGGCTTGCAACTTATAGGATGTCTTATACATAACACATATGAATTATTACTACCGTTGACAAAATTGTTTCTATGTTTTCAAAATGAAAAGCTCTAGCACAAAAATAGTAATCCATGCTTCCCTCTGCGAAGGGCCATTCTTCTACTTTATGTTGAGTCAGTTTACCTACTTCCTTCTATCTTAGAAGCAAACACTTGTCAACTGTGTGCATTGATTCTTACATGTTAACCTATTGCACTTGTTATATTGCTTTATGTTGACAATTATCCATGAGATATACATGTTGAAGTTGAAAGCAACCGCTGAAATTTATATCTTCCTTTGTGTTGCTTCAAAGCTTTCTACTAAGAATTTATTGCTTTATGAGTTAACTCTTATGCAAGTCTTATTGATGCTTGTCTTGAAAGTACTATTCATGAAAAGTCTTTGCTATATGATTCAGTTGTTTAATCATTGTCTTTACCATTGCTTCGAATCGCTGCATTCATCTCATATGCTTTGCAATAGTATTGATCAAGATTATGATAGCATGTCACTTCAGAAATTATCCTTGTTATCGTTTACCTACTCGAGGGCGAGTAGGAACTAAGCTTGGGGATGCTTGATACGTCTCAAACGTATCTATATATTCTTATGTTCCATGCTACTTTTATGATGATACTCACATGTTTTATACACACTTTATGTCATTTATATGCATTTTCCGGCACTAACCTATTGACGAGATGCCGAAGAGCCAGTTGCTATTTTCTGCTGTTTTTGGTTTCAGAAATCCTACAAAGGAAATATTCTCGGAATTGGACGAAATCAACGCCCAGGGTCTTATTTTTCCACGAAGCTTCCAGAAGACCGAAGGGGATACGAAGTGGGGCCACGAGGGCCCGTAACCATAGGCCGGCGCGGCCAGGGAGGGGCCGTGCCGCCCTATGGTGTGGGTCCCTCGCGCCGCCTCTAACCCTACCCTTCCGCCTACTTAAAGCCTTCGTCACGAAACCCCCTGTACCGAGAGCCACGATACGGAAAACCTTCCAGAGACGCAGCCGCCGCCAATCCCATCTCGGGGGATACAGGAGATCGCCTCCGGCACCCTGCCGGAGAGGGGAATCATCTCCCAGAGGACTCTTCATCGCCATGATCTCCTCCGGATTGATGTGTGAGTAGTTCACCCCTGGACTATGGGTCCATAGCAGTAGCTAGATGGTTGTCTTCTCCTCATTGTGCTATCATGTTAGATCTTGTGAGATGCCTATCATGATCAAGATCATCTATTTGTAATGCTACATGTTGTGTTTGTTGGGATTCGATGAATATGGAATACTATGTCAAGTTGATTATAAATCTATCATATATGTTGTTTATGTTCTTGCATGCTCTCCGTTGCTAGTAGAGGCTCTGGCCAAGTTGATACTTGTAACTCCAAGAGGGAGTATTTATGCTCGATAGTGGGTTCATGCCTCCATTGAATCTGGGACGGATGTGAGAAAGTTCTAAGGTTGTGGATGTGCTGTTGCCACTAGGGATAAAACATCGATGCTTTGTCTAAGGATATTTGTGTTGATTACATTATGCACCATACTTAATACAATTGTCTGTTGTTTGCAACTTAATACTGGAAGGGGTGCGGATGCTAATCCGAAGGTGGACTTTTTAGGCATAGATGCATGCTGGATAGCGGTCTATGTACTTTGTCGTAATGCCCTGATTAAATCTCATAGTAGTCATCGTGACATGTATGTGCATTGTTATGCCCTCTCTATTTGTCAATTGCCCAACTGTAATTTGTTCACCCAACATGCTATTTATCTTATGGGAGAGACACCACTAGTGAACTGTGGACCCCGGTCCATTCTTTACATCTGAAATACAATCTACTGCAATACTTGTTCTTTACTGTTCTTCGCAAACAAACATCATCTTCCACACTATACGGTTAATCCTTTGTTTACAGCAAGCCGGTGAGATTGACAACCTCACTGTTACGTTGGGGCAAAGTACTTTGATTGTGTTGTGCACGTTCCACGTTGGCGCCGGAATCCCTGGTGTTGCGCCGCACTACACTCCGTCACCAACAACCTTCACGTGTTCCTTGACTCCTACTGCTTCGATAACCTTGCTACTATACGCATCACACCTTCCTCTTGGGGTTCCCAACGGACGTGTGTTAACTGCACGCATCATCGCGTCCCTCCAGCATTCGGTTCCCGCCACCAGCGGTGGCGGGACGCTGACCCCGTGGACGGCCATCCTCCACCTGCCGCTGCTTGGCAAGCGCATGTCCGACGGGACAGGGTACCGCGCGGTACAGCGCCCACGCCTCCGTGATGTTTACGTGTGCTTCTATTCTTGTAGACAGTGTTGGGCCTCCAAGAGCAGAGTTTTGTAGAACAGCAGCAAGTTTCCCTTAAGTGAATCACCCAAGGTTTATTGAACTCAGGGAGATAGAGGTCAAAGATATCCCTCTCAAGCAACCCTGCAATTAAGATACAAGAAGTCTCTTGTGTCCCCAACACACCTAATACACTTGTCAGATGTATAGGTGCACTAGTTCGGCAAAGAGATAGTGAAATATAAGTAATATGGATGATTATAAGTAGTAATTGCAATCTGAAATAAAAATGGCAGCAAGCGAACATGTAGCAGAACTTGTTGGAAACGGTGTTTCAATGCTTAGAAACAAGGCCTAGGGATCATACTTTCACTAGTGGACACTCTCAACAATGATCACATAATTGAATAAATAAATGCTACTCTCAAACACTCTCTTGTTGGATAACAAACACCATTCATTGTGTAGGGCTGCAAAAGCACACCTCAAGCCGGAGTAAACAAGCTCCACAACTTCATAAAGGAATCACACACGATGCGCACACTGTCACCATCACACCGTGGAGAGTGACTCCAGAGTTCATATTAAAGTAACCTTTAGAGTGCATAATAGACAAGAGTAACATCTACATATTCAACTAGATTACAAAGCTCATGATCACATAAAGATCACACCATGGGAGAGAGAGATGAACCACATAGCTACCGGTAGAGCCCTCAGCCTCAGGGGAGAACTACTCCCTCCTCATCATGGGAGTCAGCAGCGGCGATGAAGATGGCGGTGGTGTCGATGGAGATGACTCCGGGGGCAATTGCCCGTCCCGGCGGCGTGCCGGAACAGAGACTTCTGTCCCCCGAACTTGGCTTTGCGATGGCGGCGGCTACGTAACTTTTCGTGGAGGAAGACCGGTGCTCTTAGGGTTTTTACTTCTGGAAGAATATATAGGCGGAAGGGCGGCCTCGGAGGGGCCCCAGGGTGCCCTCCCCACCTGGTGGTGCGGCAGAGGGGTGGGCCGCGCCCCCCTATGGTGTGGGGGGCCCTTGGCCCCCCTCTGGCCCTTCTCTGGCTCTCTGGGTCCATCTCGGCAAAATATTGACTTCTGTCTTCGTGGGGTCCAATTCCAAGAATATTTCCTGTGTAGAATTTCTGAAACCAAAAACAGCAGAAAACAGGAACTGACACTTCGGCATCTTGTTAATAGGTTAGTCCCGGAAAATGCATAAAAATGATATAAAGTGTGAATAAAACATGTAGGTATTGTCATAATATAAGCATGGAACATCAGAAATTATAGATACGTTGGAGACGTATCACTCCGCCACCGTGAGGCTGCCGCAGCCAAAGCCGTTCGCCGCGGGGATGTTCTTGCGGGAGGACGACATTGCCGCCGAGGACGGAGGTGCGGCGAGAGGAAGGGGTGCGGCGAGATTGGAATGGGAAAGGAAGGAGGGGCGCTCTTTATTGTACAGCGGCGCCATGCAATGCGGCAGCGGGGCGCCGGCCGCAATAAACGCCGGCGCGGATGGCCACACGGCCATGCACGATGAGACGCGTCACTGCGTCGCCTGGAAAAGTTCAACGGCAAGCCGTATCGCCCTCCCTCCGGGTCGCCTGCATCAACCTATCGCCCTGGACCGCCAGCTCCTTCTTCTGGCCATCAGCCCAAGCCTGCTCCTGCTACTGGTGGTGGTGCACCTGGTGGCCGTGCGGACAGTCGCTTTGATGGTCGCCCTGGTGGCTGTCGTGCTGCCACCGTGTGCCAGTTATGTGATACTGCTGGTCACGTTGCTGCTCGCTGTTTCAAGCGTTTTCAGAAGTCCTATTTGGGCATGTACAACGACGGTCGCTTCCTTGACCGTCAGCTAGCAATGGCTAATCAAGTCTCTGGACCGGCCATGGAACCACAAGGACACACTCCCACATACTCGGATCCTACCTGGTACATGGATACCGGTGCCACGGATCATATGACGAATCAACTGGAGAAGCTGCACATGAAGGAGGTCTATCAAGGCAAGGAGCATGTTCACACGGCCGACGGTACAGGTATGCGTATACTTCATGTTGGTAAAGCATTCCTTCCTACTCCCTCCTCCAAACCACTTCGTCTTCGTAATGTCCTTCATGTTCCCGCCATTACTAAAAATCTTTTATCCATTCGTAGACTTGCTTATGATAATCATGTTCTTGTTGAGTTTCATCCTAACAGTGTTTTTGTTAAGGACCTTCTCACACGAGCCATCATCCTTAGTGGTCGCTGGCGTGGTGGCCTATATGCTCTTGATGATCCTGCGGTCAAGCAAGTATTCAGCGCTCTTAAAGCTTCGTCTGCTCAGTGGCATGCTCGCCTAGGTCATCCGTCGTCCCAGATTGTTCACCATATTCTTAGTCGTCATGAGCTTCCCTCAGTGTCCAATAAAAGTACTTTAGTGTGTGATGCCTGTCAACAAGGCAAAAGTCATCAGTTACCGTTTCCTGTGTCTCAGCATGTACCAACTGCTCCTTTAGAGCTTATTTATTCTGATGTGTGGGGCCCTGCCCGAATTTCTATCAGTGGTCATAAATATTATGTTAGTTTTGTGGATGCTTATAGTCGCTTTACTTGGTTATATCTTATTAAGCGCAAGAGTGATGTCTTCAATGTCTTTATTCAATTTCAAAATCATGTTGAACGTCTTCTCAACCACAAAATTGTTCATGTGCAATCTGACTAGGGTGGCGAGTATATCAAACTTGATGCCTTCTTTCAGAAAATTGGGATTTCTCATCGTGTTTCCTGCCCACATACTCATCAACAGAACGGTAGTGCTGAGCGTAAACATCGTCATATTGTTGAAACATGTCTCACTTTACTTGCTCATGCGTCTGTTCCTCTTCAGTATTGGAGTGATGCTTTTACCACAGCCTGTTTTCTCATTAATCGCATGCCCACTCGTGTCATCAGCATGCAAACTCCACTTGAGTGCTTACTTGGGAAAATTCCTGATTATACTTTCTTCAAAGTTTTTGGTTGTGCCTGTTGGCCCAACCTCCGCCCTTACAACAATCATAAGCTTGAATTTCGATCCAAAAAATGTGTGTTCCTAGGGTATAGTCCCATTCATAAAGGCTACAAGTGTCTCCATGTTCCTTCTAATCGTGTCTACATAAGTCGTGATGTCGTCTTTGATGAAACCATTTTTCCTTTCTCCAATTCACCATCTACTGAGTCAGTCTCTACTTCCTCTAATTTACTTCTCTCGCCTGACCAATTTGAAAATGATGCATATGCTCCGTCGTTGCTCCCTAATCATGGTGCAGGTCATGGACGTGGTGTGCGCCTTGAGCTTCTTGAAGATCATTCATCACCACCGGCTGCTAGTGATGCTGATCGCATGCAGCAGCATGCGCTGTCTTCGCCGCTTCGTGCACCTGGTTCACCGGCGTCTCATCGACAGCTATCTGCGGATTCTCCCCTGCATGCATCCTCGTCAGCCGGCTCCACCACGTTGGATGAATCCAACACACCTGTACGCCCGACGCGGCTGCTGTTTGAGCCGGTGACTCCCTCCTCGTCGCCCGCGCCTTCGTCGCCCGCACTTTCGTCACCTGACGCGGACCCTGCTGCCTCCTCATCGCCTTCGCAGTCACCTCCAGCTCCCTTGCCGGCTGTTGTGGCTGCTGATCCTTTGCGGCCTGTTACTCGCAGCCAACGCGGTATTCATCAACCTAAACAGCGCACCGATGGCACTGTTGCTTGGTTGGCCGCGTGCATGGCTCAAGCTGCTGCTGATCCATCTGCCGAGCCGCGTCATTTTCGTGCAGCTCTCGGGATTCCTCACTGGCGTGAAGCAATGGAGACAGAATTTGAAGCTCTCCAAAGTAATGGTACATGGTATCTCACTCCTCCTTGTTCTGGTATTAATATCATTGACTCCAAGTGGGTGTTCAAGGTCAAGCGACATGCTAATGGTACGATTGAGAGGTATAAAGCTCGGTTGGTTGCTAAAGGGTTTAAACAGCGCTATGGACTGGACTATGAAGATACTTTCAGCCCGGTTGTGAAACCTACAACCATTTGTTTGCTCCTCTCACTTGCAGTTTCTCGTGGTTGGTTCTTGCGTCAGCTCGATGTTCAGAATGCATTTCTTAATGGTGTTCTTGAAGAGGAAGTCTTTATGCGCCAACCACCTAGTTTCGAAGATCATGCCCGTCCTCATCACTTATGTCGTCCGGTCAAGGCGATCTATGGTCTCAAACAGGCCCCTCGTGCTTGGCATGCTCGTTTGGCCTCAGTTTTGCGCCAACATGGGTTTCTTGAGTCCACTGCTGACACCTCTTTGTTTGTCCTTCAGCGTCCTGACTTGACTATATATCTCTTGGTTTATGTCAATGACATTATTGTGCTTAGTTCGTCCTCACAGGCTATTGATCGCTTAGTTGCTGGACTTCATCAGGAATTTGTTGTTAAGGATCTTGGTGCTCTTCACTATTTCCTTGGCATTGAGGTTGCTCACAGGGCCGGTGGGCTTACGTTGACACAGCGCAAGTATGCGCTTGATCTTCTTCGACGTGTCGGGTTACTCAAGTGCAAGTCTGCTGATACACCCATGTCTGCCACTACTAAACTTTTTCCTGCTGATAGTTCTTTCTTGAGTGAGGAGGATGCTACTACTTACAGAAGTGTTGTGGGAGGTCTATAGTATCTTACTCTCACGAGACCTGATCTTTCGTTTGCTATTAATCGGGTTTGCCATTTTCTGCACTCGCCAACAGAAGAGCATTGGGCTGCAGTCAAGAGGATTCTTCGCTACATTAATGGCACTCTTGATCATGGTCTGCTTCTTCGACCATCTGTGTCAAGTTCTCTTTCTGTGTTCTCTGATGCTGATTGGGCAAGCGATGTTGGGGATCGGCGATCCACGGGGGGATATGCTCTCTTCTTTGGTAACAATCTGGTTGCATGGAGTGCTCGCAAACAAGCTACTGTGTCTCGGTCCAGCACAGAGTCTGAGTATAAGGCTGTGGCTAATGCTACTGCTGAGTTGATTTGGGTAGAAGCTTTGCTTAAAGAGCTTCGTGTTCGGCAGGACTCTCCTCCTGTTTTATGGTGTGACAACATCGGTGCTACTTATCTGTCCTCCAATCCGGTGTTCCATGCACGGACAAAGCATATTGAAGTTGATTTTCACTTTGTTCGTGAAAGGGTTGCTCAGAAGACGATGCAAGTTCGGTTTATATCTTCGAAGGATCAAGTAGCAGATATTTTCACAAAACCGCTGCCGCTTCCTTTGTTTCAGGAGTGCAAACGCAATCTCCACATGTTTCCCATAGTTGAAATTGAGGGAGGCTGACAGAATACGTGTTGTATTCTAACTACTGTTTGTAAATCCCTATTGTAACCCTTGATGTATCAATATAAATATAAACGCCAGCCCCATGAGGGACGTGTGCGTTTCACCCCTAAACACTTTCCCTACGTCGTATTACAGACGCCGTTAACGTCGCTTGACCAGAGGCGACGGGGTTTTAGACGTCTGTGTCGCTGACGCGTCGGGACCGCCACTCCTCGTCTCGCTTTTCGTTGTGTCTGGCGTGTCCGGAGCGTTCCCTGTGGACTGGACACTACGGAAAGGATCTTTGTGGCGCTCGGCTGGGAACGAAAAAATATCCGGCGCGCCCTAAATATCTTTTGGGGTCGCTATGGGGACGCGGCTGGAGATGCTCTTAGGAGTATTAAGTATTTTGTACGAGCTTACTTGACGAAAACAACACTACATATGCGTTAGTTAATTTGAATAGATATGCCATTAGACACATCTAGCAGATCTTCATATAGACCAAACACTAGTGCAAATAAATAGATGAAAAACACAAATTATTATGTCTAGGAAGTCATCCACACCTCCGCAAAATCATCGATGTCGCTCATATTGGTTATAAAGAGGTAGTAGTCATTCATCGAATATAAGATATAGTCGATCAGGCATCGTCGATGTAGTTGTACACAAGTGAGCACTTACGTCGTAACGCTTGGTGAAAGTATTATGACCCCTCCCTCGATACATGATCTCAATGAAATTGATTTCAGAGGTTCGCCCCACTGAATAACTGTACAAAAGCTAGGTAGCCGAGAGGGAGGCTTGCAAGCAATACAACAAAAGAAACATAGAATACGAGTGTCACTCAATGAAAAAAAAGAACACGTGTCAAGCATGCACATGCATACGATAAGCACGCAAGGAGTGGGTGCAAGAAGCAAAAAATAATCATTCGCCAAAACATGTTCTAACTCGAACTCTGTTTATGAAACATGAGCTGACATGTGTTGCAGCAGAGGTGGAGGGGTGCGCGCCAGATGCTTCTCTTCTCACTCCATTATTTGATGGTAGAAAGAAATGCAAATATAAAAAGGTCCAATTCTTTTCACAATAGAAATGTGGGAGTAAACTCTCAGCTTCATGTACATGCCAAATTGCCAAGATGAACAGGGTTTGTGATTATTTTAGGATTTCATAGACTTAATGGGCAAAGGTCCATAAAATCCAATATGAACAAACATATTTGCAGTTTCTCTGTGTTTTATTTATTTATATGTTTTTCACATCAATTACTTTTCTGTTTTGTTTTTGTCCTTGTTTTCATTTCTATCTTACATTCTAAACATGTATATGTTATTGTGGCAATTTTGTATGGACTGGCATGTGTTTCTCTTATCCAATATCTTATTTTTCTAAAAAATACCTTTTTCTTATTAGAGAAAAGGTTTAGCTGAAAAAGCAATTGCAGGACCTAAAGAAACCAGTTGCCTTAAAAAACATGTAGGGGCATTTGATAATTAATTATGTGTGCTGCATAGCTAAAATATGTTTTTCAGATACTCGCTCCCTCACTTCTTGTTCCTCGTTCTTGAGGAAGAACTCTATTGTAGATATAGATACAATTTAAAATAAGCGTGGTTAAATTCTTATATGTACTGAATTGTGGTAAGGGGGGAGTACAACGGTACTAATACTGCTAGTGCAATAGTTGTAAGTTACTCCACCTAATCTAGTTAGTTGTACTAGTCATCAACCCGTGCCCTTGCACGGGCTAGTCGATATTCAAGTAATTCATCTTTGCGAATAATTCATCTTTGCAAATAACTTTTTCAATGTGAAAATTATAGGTAGGATAATAAATTTCATATAACTTGGAAAAAATGAAGTTAAATGGTTAAAAAAATTATAATCGTCATACCTCTACAGGCATGGGACATATATATATTATTATTTGAGACAATCATTAAATAAACATTACAATTGCATAGCATTCATCAACAATAACTTTACAAAGTAATTATTGAATCACATATGTATAAGTATCTCAACCTCAATATATTTCATTATATGGCGCACTGAAAATTAGACCCTTTTATCACTTGGCTTCCTATTGGATATGCTATGTTTGGTTGTGATGAAATCCTGGAGGTTTACAATCTGGAGAAGGGGCAACTATATTGTACAAATAATATGATTTTACTTTTTTCACAAAATGTTATTACATATGTCCTCCAAATATAAATTAAGTGGAATTGACATAAGTTTCCTTAATTCAATCAACCAAGTGTAAAGAACTTGCCAGTAGGCAAATGTAGTTCAAATCCTGCATATGACATGAAAGTTTAACTGAATCGAACTAAACTGACTATAACAGCAAGAATGAATGGCACAAGAATAGGTAAAAATCCTAATAAATTATTGATGTATCGAACATAAAAGAAAAAAAAAAGTGTTGTATGTTGTATGGTGCTTGGAGGGGAATCCTAGTAGCCAACCTTTTCAGAACTCCACAAATGAATAAGAATCTGATACCTTAAGAAGTATATCCGTGCATGTCACTCCAGTAAATTGTGCATTGTTCTAACAGAAAGCTTTCCAAATATCAGTTTGGAAGGCTTAAGCTTATGTAGGAAACTATCTGACGAGTATCTTTACTATTAAATGGGAGTTGGTCGTTTGACACTCAACACACTTTTGTGGTCGTCATTAAAACAATCCGGACCCTCTAATCTATTCTCCCTATCTCTACTTCGTCCGATCAAGATAGAGCAAAATATCTTTCCCCGATGATGAAGATTGGGACGATCTGAATCCTTCCATCTAATCGAAGAGTCTCCATTTGACGTACAATGGCCCCATCTGTTCTCACGGTAAGTACCCCTCCGTCTGGTGTTAGCGCTAATCATGGCAGTCTATCAATCATCAATCCCGTAATGAATACAAATTTTATTAGAAAATATATCATCTCTCCCGCATGCAACCAAATAATTGCTCTCCTTCCTTGTTGGATTTGATCCTGCCACCAAATCTTCCATATCCTTCTCTCGTTAGTCATGATCTTGCACCAAATCACATGAGCCTTAATCACTTATTCTCCCCCTAGGGATTTAGTCTCATGAACATCTCCATCGCCTGCATAATCCTCCCGCCGTCGCACTCCTCTCGCCGTTGATGCCCACATCCCCTACGAGTGCATCCTGCCATCACGTCCCGCGCCGCTCCGCTCCGCCCCTACCACTGTGACAGCACTGGCTTTCCCTGCCACGACGCTACGAGCCCGCTAGAGGTCGCCGATGTCCTATGCCACAGCGCAAGGGGCGCTCCCGGACGTTCCTCCTCTTAATGAGAGGCTCCCGCCCCTGCCACTCTTGCCGCCTTGGTCGCCCATCATCGCCATCGTTGCCTCCCTGACCAGCGAACTCTGATGATGTCAATATGACCAGCCTAGGGCATTTAATCTGTATCGAGGTATTTATACATCAGGCAGCGACTCTCTTTATAAAATATGTGCGTGTTCTCCAAATGTTCAATGAATCTATGATGATCCTGTACAGGGATTATTACACAATTCTTCATTACAATGCACGTGATGCATCTGATTCAAGCTTATGTGGCGGGGATGATATTCAGGAAGCACATGTATGTTTCTTTCTGCATATAATGTGTATGTCAATGATTTGCGGAGCATCTCACTATATTCTAAACTTCTATTGTTATGCATTTGTAGCTTGACCAATGGCTGAGTACGCCCCACTCCTTTCAGGCTCTAGAGTTTAATTTTATCAACGAGACTCCGAGGCATTTATTTTCTTTTTGCAAGTCATGCTTTCATCTACTAGGTAACCAAATCAGGCTCCATCTGTTCACGAGCAAGCAGAAAATTAACGAGACAAAAGATGCGAGCACTCTTGGTATGCCTAGCATATATCTCTGTTTGTAAATAATCTTATGTTAGCATCTATCTGATATCAATCGATCTTCTCAATTCAAGCAAAAAAAAAAATATATACAAGAATACAATTTTTCTATTCAAATAATTATGTAGATACACTTCTATGGAGGTTTTAATTAATTATTCAGATCGCTCCTTCTTTGACGGAAAGGGTTGCCATTTTGTACGATTATAGCTGCCGTAGTAAACTACATATTAAACATTAGTTATCTAATGTGCGTAAACAAACGAGATAATCAGTCAATCTTCACTTAGGTGAGGCTCTCCTTTAGGTTAATGACCAAAGATATGGGCACAACTCAAGCAATGTTTTTAGCAACAGCCTACACCAATTTTCCTTTACTAATAAGATCTCTGCAAGACGTCAAACAGCTGGCCAAAGAATTTATCCAAAGAGAATAAAGGCTTCCAGATCATTATATCAGAGTAAATATAAAGGAATCAACAGGTTAACTAAGGAGAACCCAAGACTCCAAGAGCAGTATTTTTTTCTTCAGATAGTCCGTAGAAAGTTTAGATTTGATTGACTATGTCTCAACTTAGTTATGTAATGCCTCTAACTATGTGATCTAACAATGATTTTCATAACATATGTGCAGGTTTGTTGTTTCTTGAGAGTAATAATCCCTATCATATCTTGAAGACAGGGGCGGAGCCAACTTACGAATAATGGGTGTACAGAGTACACCTGAAGTTACATTTTTACTCATATTTCTTATATTTATTATTTGATATATATTACTCTGTATTTAAGTTAGATATAGGTATACAAGATGCTGCCAAAAAATAATGGGCGTACATTTGTACACACATTTACTGATCTGGCTCCGCCTATGCTTGAAGAGGTGGCACTCATGGTGTCACTCGTGCTATGATAGTGGTGTCCATCCATGGCAAGGTGCGCCTAGGTTGACTGTGAGCATGACAGTGTCGCTGGTCATTTGCATTCTACTGAGGATGGAGGTGAGACTTAAGTACCCTCTCTGATTGATACTTACAACACTTGAGCACACTGGTTGCATGGTGGATGCATTGGGCTTTTTATTGTTTAGGGTTGCACTTAATTAGGACTAGTGGTTGGGGCGCCCCTTGGGGCGCCTCCTCGCTGGTCTTCTGCAGTCTAATTTAGACGCATGCTTAACTGGTTGTGTTGTTAATTACGTATTTTTTTGCATGAACTTTACCAACAATTAGGATTGGGCAGCGATCCTTCTCAGCCAGCTTGTTTTCAGCCTGCGCTGACAAATAATACTCTCAAAGAAATCAATGTTTGAACTTTGGGAAGAACAATGAACATGTAAAACAACTCTCTCATATATAAAAAAAAGAAAAACTATTCATAAATTTGGATACATAGCTTCTTGCAAGACAAAATCAGTACTACTCTCGTGAAGAAGGACCTGAAACTGTCAGCTTCGTTTCTGCCAATGCATTCGTTGTGCCTGTCGGCAACTTGTAACACAACATCATACTGCCGCAACCATAAATCCTAAGAAGACGTTGATACCTAGAGCTATCTGGTTGACACGATAATATTAGCTAAACAACAAGGTGAAGTTCATAATGAAAGATAGATCAAAACATTTCATAAGTAAAAAAGGAAAAAATAACTACAGCTGATGATGCTAGCACTCTGCATACACAAGGTATATTTGTTCTAAGGTTCCAAGGTAGAGCAACGAAAAACGTAAGAAATAAAATAAAAGCACTCCCACTGTCTTGTGAAGATGAAACAAAGGATGAACATAAGATGCAGTTTAATAAAAACCCGTGGTCCTGAAATCAATGTATGAGTGATCATTATGTGAGTATGATAAACAGGGTTACAGCCTAGCAAGCAGATTGGGAGTCCCCAAAAAGAGCAGATCCTCTGAACCTAAATGCAACAAGCTAACAATAAAGCATCTGCATATCTATCAAAAAAAAAAATGCAGGCAACACCAAAGATAAGTTAACCAAAGCTATGAAGGAAATTCAGTTCTAAGGCAGTGTGAAACAACCATTTGTCAGAAGTTTGGACAAAGCAAACTTGTCAAAAATGGTAGGCTACTCAAAAAATGAACACATCAACATATAATAAACAAGATCAGGTTTAGTATTTGAAATGCTTTGATAAATGAAGGAAAGTTGTGCCTGAAAAGAACCAGGTTCATATGCCTCATGGGTGATAAATGATAACGAATCAGTTGTATGTCGATGAGCAAACAAAAAACGTAATCTCACACTATGCTCATGCTGCACTGAAACGAAAAAGAACTTTCAAGATAGCTAACCACAATGCTGAAATTTATTGAGGGGGGAATCACAAGGGTAGCAACCACAAAAGTAGTCTATATCTGGTGTGGCAAAAGAAATATGACAGCTCTAGAAGCAACTAAGCAAAAACATGTCCAACGAAGAATGTAAAAGATGACAGTTTCCACCTGGTTGCCCGAAATATCATCTCTGAAGTACGACAACAACTAAGAGCGTGTGAAAATGAACTGAATCTGATAGTTCTCACTGAAGCAGCAGAAACATGAATTAAAATCAGTGTATTCTCTTTGATGCATTAAAGGCCAATTAGGTGATGCACAGAACAGGTATAACAAATGTGAGATCCTGATGTGGGTCAGCTATCTCGAGGTGAGCTTCGCAAACACTAACCAAAAAATTCAAAACTCGTGATCATTCTCCAAATTCTTACACAACATTGACGCCACTAAGAAAACCTTGGGATGAAATCAATGAAGAGCTATATTCACCTAAACAAGCATCAAATCAAAAAAAAAGGGTGGGCGTCCTTGTCACGCATATCACCTATGAAGCGCAGAGCCGGGGCAGTGTGGCATAAGGTGTTTGGCAGTGATGTTCGCTGACTTGTCAATGTAACCACCGCCACCTCATACATCGATATTCTTCAACAACACAACCGAAAACTGATAAATAGATGTACAACCTTTAACACGAACAAACAAATTTTAACTCTGAGAATATACAACACACCATGATACACATCCAAACACCAATGAAAATTATCTAAAAACATCACAGGGAAGAAACAACCAGATTCAAGAATTAATTATCAGGGAACACAATAAGAAGTATCCTAGAAAAACAGTTAAAAGAGATAGAGGTAGACCAATAACGCCTGGAACTAATGGGCCTTTTTTAAGAAAAGGGGAACTTTATTTGATAGTGTGCTTGTTTTAGAAAGGTAAGTAACAGTTTCAAAGATTATGTATACACGACAAGGGAAACTGATAGCAAGATATATTATCAAAGCCAAAAAAGATTTTAGAAATTGAATTCGTAAGAATATGTTGCACTACATATCATCTAAACAGCTGTAGTTCCTGAAATTAGAGTGTAATGTTCATACGTCTCTAAAGGATGAATTGTTAGGATGATCGTTATGTAGATAGGTTGTAAAAAGCGTAAGCTGAACATACTCTTAACAATGTCACCAGCTAGAGGCAACTTCACACAAATTCTTCAATAAACTTCTATCTGGTTTCTATACTTGATCTAACAACCAGCACCACCAAATATATTACATCAAGAAAAGGTTCAGTTAGAAAACAACAGAACATACACTATTTATGACACCATATTTATATCAAGAAAAGGTTCGGCAGTCTAATTCTCAAGGGAAAAAAGCAAAGCGTGTTATTTTGCTATACTTTTCTTCATAGTTCGCTGATATTTACCTTACAGTAGCATTTGAATTTTCCGTGGTAAAGTGCCAGCAAGAAAGACACTGAGCGAGGAAAACACATTAGAAAGTGAGGATGTTGGGCTATAGGAAAACATGGAATTTTTAAAATTAGTCGATAGATGCTTATTAAATTTGTAAACCAATCTGAAAAGTGTAAAGAAAAGAAAAAGGCGATGCACCATTTGGAAACCATATGATAAAATTAAGAAGAATTTCGAATTATCCTTGTCATTTTTATGAGGTTTTCAGTAATCCAATGGGACTGAATAATTTGGATTTGGTAAAAGAAACGAGGCTTGCACTTTCTAGGGAGATCAAGCATATAAATTATCACCTCGCACCTTTTCTCCAATCTCTCTTCACGATATCATGTAACATATTGTCAGAGTATCTATCAGCTCCATGTGAACCGGGATCACTGAAACTGAAAGAAAAATTGCATAGCGATGGTGCGGATATGATGTTTGTAACAATTATGAATAAGAGGGAAACAAGAAATCCGTCAATAAAATATTTGTTCAACTTTAGAAGAAAAGGCGTTGCCTCTATACAGAATCATCTGTGACATAACCTTTAGGACATTCACTTACGAGTCAACAAATCTGATGTTTGTTCCCATGCGATTACTATATACATAATCGAAGTTATGCAGCGGTACACAGCTGTAATAAGAACAAAGCATTATGATAAGAATATGCAGTTCAAATTTAGATGAAAATAAAGGAGATGACTAACCTCTCAGAGACAAGGGCAAAATGCTGGTTATCAGCGTCTTGCACTGCATTTGCCAAGAGCCCCGTCTCTGCATTAATCAATTCATGAGTTGCGTCAATTAATTTGGGCCAGAGGGAGTACTACCTTCGCAAACAATTAAAAAAATTAAAATGGTAAACTGTGAACAGACTTAGATCCACTATACTTTTCACACAACATGCAATTTCACAGGACATGACAGTAGCCACAAACCCTACTGGTCCAAGAGCATTAACATACTCTCAGTCTTAATCCACAAACTACAAAATTTCAAGAAAGTAGAGAGTGTGGAGGTGATTGCATTATAGATAAACAAGAAAACCTTTCATGTGTAGAACAATATTCAGAATATACAAAACAAGTCAACCTCTAACTCAATTCTAATCATTTACCTTTTCACTCCAAATATTTGTGTGCAGAATCAGCATAAGTAGCAATATTGGAGGTGGGCTACCACTGACCTAAGTGTTTCTCTTTTCCCGGGCATGTAAGTTTGATAGATTTGCAGGTTTTCAACTAAATCTCAAGAAATAGTTAATTTATTGGCAATCTTATGCAGAGCAATGATGTAGCAGTCTTTAATTTAGTTATGTAAATTACTTTTGTAAGTTATAGATGCTTAGTAGATAAAAGCATAGCGAAGGTAAGGAATGTAGGATGAGTCCAGACATCATACAAACCTTCAATATTTATTGGGATGGATCACACACCGCTACAACCTTTTTCACTTAATTCATTTGAAGGAGTGTACCTAAGCTGCAGGACAGAATGAAGCAATTTCATGTCTACATGCATCTGCCAAATCAGAAGATTGAAAAAGGTTATCTAGATCCAGAAAATAACATATGCAGAAACAGCATGAGTGACGGATTCTCTTTGACTACATCAAAAAGATTTACCTTGATACACTTCACATACAGCCTGCTTGGATTTTCAAAATTCACCAAACAATTTCTCGACATGACAAATCAACGATCTGCGGAAACAACATGAGAGATGTGGTTAACTTTAGCAGACTATGCAACCCCAACCTGTTGGTATCGCTGTTTAAACTGAAAGAAATAAGAAAGGTAGGGTCCAAAATCAATCAATTGAACTTCAGCAACACCAATCATTCAACTTAATCTATCGCGGGAGCAACAGGAACGAGAAGCAGCGGGAGGTGCCGACGCCCCTAAACCCTAGGACACAACAGAGGAGAGAGATGAGCAGCAGGTTACCATTGCCGGAGGGGTCGTGGTACAGGTCTCCGGTGTTTTCAAATTATGCCGCCACTATCCATAGTTACGACCGCCGGGGAGGTTGATGTTGTCGCCACCGTGGATACCGCCGCCACCAAATCGCCCTACCTTTTCTACTGTTTGGCCTGCTTTGGGTGGGCTGCTGCAATGGACGGGGCATGGAGATGAAGATGGTGGCGGTGGCGATGTGATGCCGTCGAAGAGAGAGCGCAGCGGCGCATCAGGGGATTGCAAGAACTGGGTGGAGGGGAAGAGAAAATGATTGGGCGAGCCGGGCTGGAGGCGTGCCTTCGGTGCTAAGGCTGGTGCCAATGCACCGCCCGACTCCCGCCCCGCCACGTCAGCTTTTCTCTCGCTCTCACCCCACTCTCACCCCACCTTGCTAATGCATGGGCTATAGTCCCCACTCTCACTTCTCTCTCCTCCACATCACCATTTCTTTTCCACATTAAGTTATTTCACTCGATTTTGTTTAGACATTCAAAATAATGCAAGAAATTATTTTATTCAACTTAAAATGTTACCAATTACATAATAATTAATAAAATTACATAATAAATATTAAAAATTACATAATAAATAAAAATACAAATTATATTTCTTGTTTTTCTAAATAGCCTATATGACAAGTGTGTACTTGTGTTTGTATTTTGAACTGAAAGAGTAAAAAAAGGAAAGAAAATAAAAGAAGGAAAGAAAATAAAATAAAAACTGACATTTAAAGAATAAAAGAAGGAAAGAAAAAAAGAAAAAAACTGACCACCGCGTCTTCTTCTACCTCTCGCCCGCGTCGCCCCGCCTCTCGCCCCTCCTCTCGCCCGCGTCGCCATCGCGCCGCCCCGCCTCTCGCCCCTCTCCCGCCTCCCTCTCGCCGCCAACGCGGGCGCCAGCCGGGCGGGAGCGGGCGCTAGCGCCGGCGCCCCCGCCGGCGCCCCTCCCTCTCGTACCGCCCGCCTCCCGCCCCTCTCCCGCCCCGCCCCGGGCGGTACCGCCCCGCCACCCGCCCGCGTTGGCACCAGCCTAAGCGAGGTGCTGCGCGGGGCTCGAGACGAAAAGACCCCATCCTTTTTTTCTTTCTTTCTCCTGCCTAATTCCTCGGCGCGTTTCCTCGCTTCCTTGCCCGACCAACGATCTCCACCTAGCTATCGTGGAGCTCTCTGAGATGGGGCAAGCATACACGCACTTGCTTGTTCTCAATGTATGAGTAAACATCTTGTCTGTCTTGCAACGCCCTACCTCCATTGTGGTGCACTGCTCCAAAGTCCAATTAAGATATGATGTGATGTTCTGGTTTAGTCTTCTTGACTTGTTGTCAGGTCCAAAAGTATGAATCTGTTTAATTTATGGCTGCAAGGTGAAGAGGCATGCATGAGATAAAGATATGATATTATCTCAATTATGTTGTTGAAAAAAACAGAGGAGTAACATACTTAGGGGTAGAACTTTCAGTTTCTTATTTAGAGTGTGCACCTTAACCCTAAATGTGCCTCAAATCTTTGAAGTCTATACCATGTACTATTTCCTCATTTTTTAGACTATTTTTGTAATCTCTGATGAAAGTTCGTGTACATCTACCATGTACTATTTGCTACTATAAATATATTGGGTGTTGATTATCCAAAAAAGAGTGGGGACACTCAAGTTTGAGGCAAAGTGCAGTTAACTGAGGAGATTCAAAGAGGAGAAAATGTAGAATGAAGAGGAATTCTTCGAAAATGATAATATCAGAGAAATGTTGGATGAGAACAAAGATGGGGAGGACTAAACGTTGGTTATTACATTGAGAGAAATCTGAAGAAAAACACAAGTTTGATGTTGTTGAACATCACATTCACGGCATCCATTAAATAGGTAACCCAGCTAATCATTGCTTTAGACATCGTAGCACCGGCATTAAGCTATATCAGTATTATATCTACATTCACAAGAAAAAGGCCTAGAAGTTGACTCATGTACTAAAACATAAGGAAACGGGTGGCTAACACATGCACGAGTATGCAATTTTCAAGTGTATTACATTTAAATGTGTAGAGAGGAAAACTTTTAAATAGTGTTGTGTTCGATGCATATATTGTGACATACCATGAATTGCAAATACTTTTATTCGTTGTATGAATTTTAAATTTGTTGAACCGTAGCAAAGCACGGGCACTCAACTAATCCTCTTACTATTTGAGTACATCTGTAGGAATATACCTTGTAAAATCGAACTTCCTTCTTGAAGATGGCACAAATTAATCTGCTTTGCCGTATATGAAGATACCCTAGTAACAACAATCTTCAATTAACACAGAGTTCTAAAATAAGATTAATATAAGGGCATTGCCACTGTAACAAAGGTGATGGCTTAGAACTGCAGAAATGTATTATACTCCACATATACCTCCAAAGAGACCCATACGTCTCAATTTTTGATTTCTGATTTAAGATACTCCGGAATTTTCCTATCACTCAAATCTGAAATACGCTATATATATTCAGATTCTAGCATGGTACGAATCTTGGTACATAAACATAAAATAGTTTAATAGATCATGGATTGCATAACTTCATATATGCATCGAACTAAGTATGAACATCTACAACTGGAAGTTCCATACCTTAACAGTGCACATATGTAATCTCTAGAAGAATATTATGTTCTTCGTAAAAACAGGTTCCTTTGCAATAATACTCCTAGTACAACTGCTTAGTGCATTTATCTGAAAAAATGAAGCAACAACCATCACGGAAAGTTATGAAAAGATAAAAATAATCCTGCAGCGGCGCTGTTTGTTGCAGAAAAAAGGTGTCTGCATTCTGGTAATCCTCCTAGTATATGCAGAATTTATGTAATGGATGGAAGTTAATTTTCATCAAAGAAGGAAAAGAATCTATGATTTCCATAAAGTAGGCAATGGATTGTAATCTTCAAGTATTTTGCTGAAAAAACCAAAGATGCTGTATGAATTCCAAGATGCTATTGCAATGATTTTTTATAAAGCAGACAATGGAATGTTACGGCATTCCATATCCTTTGGAGGTGAGACGGCATTCAAAATGTTATATTATTAGGCAATTTCCATGTGAGATTAATTACCGAAAACAATATTACAGATGCACAAGCATACTTAACCACACACATCAGACTAAGCACATGCATCAGATCTGAACATGGAACAAGTAGCAGTGCAAGGTAGGAGAGGAAAAACACGTACATCGCGACCGGGAAGGTAGCACCAGCAGCACCACCACCACCACCATGGGTATTGTTGATGTCGCCCATGGTGTAGTCGGATCTGTCGAAGAAGCAGCCGAATCGTCGAAGAAGAAGACGAACAGCAGCGAGCAGTCGCGCCAAGACGCTCCCCAAAAACCTTATCACCTGTCTCCCGGTGCAGGATCTCAACGGACGAAGTTTCGGAGGCCTGCTCTCCCGGACAGCTGTGCACGCAGTCGCCGGGATGGGGAAGACTAGAGAGTAGCGCAGCAAAAGGAACTTCACGAGAGAGATGGACTAGAGAGTTCTGAGAACTGTGTTTTTCTCTAGATCTGATATGTCTCCTTGTATAGCCTGGGAAGCCGACCCGACCCGACCGCGTTGCCACGCGTAGGAAGCCAGGGACACGCGGCGAGCATGCACATGCAGGTCGACACGTACCCAACTCAGTTGGTGCACCAAGCAAAAATTTAGGCTTCCTTGAGTGTGTCTCGAACTCGAGTCACGAAACGCGACGTGCGTGCGTGACGAGACGAGGCGAGGCGGGGGGGGGGGGGGGGGGCGGGGGGGGAGTGCGCGAGGGCTCTTTCTATTCTTACTCACTTGGAAGAACTAGAACAGAAGCCCTTATTTACCACTCCAACTCACTCCCAACTAGCAATATGGGACTAAACTTTGTCCCCCAAGGCTGTCCCAAGCTGTCAACGTGATGGGCCTTGAGATTTCAGGAATTGTAGACTATATGGGTTGCCTTACTGGACTGCAGCCCATCTACATTCAACAATCCCCCACCAGATCTCATATGCACATCAGATGACACATTAGTTCCATTCACTGTTTAATATACCTGCACTTCAGTGGAGACTGTTAAGTTGAACTTCCACCTAGGCAAGGTGCTACGCTTGACTACAACCGAACAATGGACTATGCCTTGAATTGTCAGTCTTTGTGCAGCAAGTTTCGCTCAATGCCGGCACGGTACTAGGCTACCATAGCCTTCCCCTCGGGTGGAGCTTATAAGTCATACCCCTCGGCCTTTCATGAGCTTACTAGAGATTCACCCAAATCTCCCACACTATGACCAGTAGTGTCACTCGTATAGGTGTGTTCTTCAAAGATCGCCCTGTAGGACAGCGTCTTCGCTCATCAAGAGCCGCTCAGAACACATTAAGACATTGTCAACCTGCCTTACAGTAGCTATGAGAGAATTGCATCTGCAGCGGATTGGGAGTATTAAATTTTCTCTCAACTCAGTTACTCCGGTTTGTTTTCCCAGGTCCTACTTCACGGAATTTCCGATTACATAGGTTGGGTTACCCCCTCGGCAACTCAAGTGGGTCTCAAACCCATCTCCATTGATGCAAGATCTATCATATTTCTTGATAGTCCTTTTGTGAAAGGATCTGCCAGATTTTAGCACTTTGGACATAATCCAATGCTATCACTCCGGAGTTCTTCAGTTTTCTGACAGACTTCAATCTCCTCTTGATATGTTTGGAACTTTTCATATTATCCTTAGAACTTTTCACTTTGATAATCACAGTTTGATTATCACGGTTCATGAGGATGACCGGTATTGGTTTTTCAACCATAGGCAAATCCATCAAGAGCTCACGAAGCCGTTCCGCTTCGACAGTAGTTGTATCTAATGATGTGAGTTCTGCATCCATAGTTGACCTTGTTAAGATGGTCTGCTTGCAAGACTTCCAGGAAACCGCGCCACCACCAAGAGTGAAAACATATCCACTTGTGGCCTTCATTTTAGCATCTGAAATCCAATTGGTATCACTATACCCTTCAAGTCCTCTTGGATACCCGGTATAATGAATTCCATAACTCATGATTCCCTTTAGATAGCGCATCACTCTCTCAAGAGCATGCCAATGATCATCTCCCGGGTTGGCCACAAACCGGCTAAGTTTGCACACAGCAAACGAGATATCAGGCCTCGTCGCGCAAGCTAAATACATGAGTGAACCAATGATTTGAGAGTATCTTAATTGATCTTTAGTTGCCTTTTCATTCTTTCAAAGCAAGACACTAGGATCATAAGGTGTGAGAGAAGATTTGCAATCAGCATAACCAAATCTGCTCAACACCTTCTCAACATAATGAGATTGCACAAGTGTAATCCCATTATTCCCATCTCTCAATAACTTGATGTTCAATATAACATCAGCTTCTCCAAGATTTTTCATCTCGAAACATTGAGATAAGAAGGTTTTTACCTCCTCAATCACTTTGAGACTTGTCCCAAAAATTAGTATGTCATCCACATACAAGCATAGGACAACTCCCTCACCCCCACCATGGCGGTAGAACACACATTTGTTGGCTTCATTAAAAACAAAGCCCATAGATGTCAAAGTTCTTTCAAACTTCTCATGCCATTGTTTGGGTGCTTGTTTGAGACCATACAAAGATTTCTTTAATTTACACACCTTTCTTTCTTGACCTTCTAGTACGAAACCATCAGGCTGTTCCATGTAAATTTTCTCGTCCAACTCTCCATTTAGGAAAGCCGTCTTAACGTCCATTTGATGAACGAGAAGACCGTGTGAGGCAGCCAATGACAGTAGTACTCGAATTGTGGTCAATCTCGCCACAGGTGAGTAAGTATTGAAGAAATCTTCGTGTCGTTTCCTATTCGACGGTACCTCGGAGGAGGGATCCTCACGAGGGGGTGAAGAAGTAGGGGCCATAGGGCGGAGTGCACTCGGGACGGTGGTACGCGATTTACCCAGCTTCGGAACACCTGCACGAGGACAGGGCCTACTGCTGCTTGTCTGGAATTATCTGGGCGCTTTCGCGTTGTTACAATGAGTTGTGGTTGTGCCTCTAGGGCTCCCGGGATCCGGCTTATAAAGGCGCACGGATCTAGGGTTTACACGGAGAGTCCTAGCCAGAATACAAGTTGCCTAACTACGGTACAATGTCTTGCCGTGTACGTCAAGGATCCGCCTTCCTCCAAGAACGTGCTGGATCCAGATACTTCATGGGCCTTCACGGATCCGGCCTCCTTCGTAGGTCGGTTGGGATCCGGCTTCCTGTTCCAGGGCTGGACTTCATCCTTCAGGATCTACAGCAACTGGGCCGCCCGATGGGCCACATGCCACATCACCATCTGTGGGCCACCCAGGCTTGCTGGATCTAGGCCATGTCGTTGATATACCCATAAAGTATACCCACAACAGTAGCCCCCGAAGTTCTCCGAGATTCATCATTCCTCCGACTTCATTCAGCTCGGATCCGAAGAGAATCTTGAAGAGCTTCAAAACTTTACTTGTTTCCGGTATCATCTATTCGGAAATCTTCTTTTCTTCTGAATTGGTAATGCAACAGAGATTCCACTTTTCCCGCGCACAACTTCCTCTTTTCCCGCGCTAAATTTTTGGAGATGCGAATTCTTAGCCGGAAATTTCGGGAGCGCACAGTTAAGTTACCCCCACATCGTTTTACCGTTTTTGACCTAAGACACGTGTCGACCATCTGACGGTGTGACCGTTCCGTTCCCACCGTAGGATCCGAATCACGAATCTCCGCGCGAGGTCTATAAATACCCCCAAGCACGGTAACTTCGCATTCTTTCACCGCATCCTCACCGCATCGTCTTCCTCCTCGCGCCGCGCCGCCCGTTGGATCTAAACTCTAGCGAGCTTCCGCACGGAGAGCTTCGCGCGCCGCCGTTCCAAGCCTCCCTCCACACTGAGATCACCACGGTTGACCGGGAATTCTTCCGCGCCGCCGATTCGTGGTCAAAGTGCGAAGCTTGCTCCAAGTTCGGCGACCTTCATCTCACCGGAGCCTCGCCGGTCTGCCGCGCCATTAACGGTACGTGCACCGACCTTGTAGAAGAAGAAGTAGACTTAGCGTAGATTCCGGTTACTCAACTAGTTTGCATGGGTGCAGCTGGAAGCATGCCGTATGGTTCACCACATTGTACTGGTAGTTCTCTGAGTAGCCCGGAACCCAGTACTGTAGAACCAATCTGTCCGGATCCCATTTCATATCTGCCACCATACGTTTCCGACATTAGGCTTGCTCAACCATTCTCCGCCTCTTCCAGTACCATATTAGGCCGAATTCCAACCGCGCAAGAGCTCGAAGAAGAACTCCAAGGCCAAGCTAGAATGGCAGCCAAGGTCCAGGAGTCGGAAAATAAGAAGGCATCCAAGGCCCGGATCCGCGAAGGCGTGAGAGGCCAATGGTGGCCCTGCGAGACCACTGACGAGGAGCTCGGAGAGCTCCAGAACGAGGCATGATCTCGGAGTACTGGAGCTTCATGCGCGACTCCGACGTTCCCAAACCCGAAGCGGACGAACGAGTCATGACCAAGGCATGGGTTGAGCGTGGTTTATCGCTCCCCTGTTCGGAGTTTTTCCTCTCCATCCTCGACACGTACGGGCTCCAACCCGACAACATCTGCCCAAACTCGTACCTCCTTCTCTCCAACTTCGCAACTCTCTGCGAAGGGCATCTTGGGATCCGACCAAGTGTCACATTGTGGCAATTTTTCTTCCGAGTGAAGAAAGAGACTAAAGACAAAGCCATGTTGAACTGTGGGAGTATGACATTTATGCTCCGCTCCGGCCGCATGTATCCGCCTCACGATTCCCACGAGTCCGTCTGGTACTGGAATGCCGGATGGTTCTGCGTGAAGAACGCATCAGTTCCGAACGTCCACGACGGACTTCCGGCCTTCAACAACAAGCCTCCAGAAGAACTGGCTAGCTGGAGCTTCATCCCCTCGCTCGCCCAGACTCCAATACTGGAGAAAGCAGCTCGGAGGATTTCCTGGTTGGTCCACGATGGACTAACCGGAGCTCAGCTGACACTTAGCTGGTTTTCCCGGAGAATCCAGCCTCTGCGCTATAACGCACGCCTGATGTGCGCGTATACTGGGGCGGACGATCTTCTCCGGGTAACGCGCCACGATCTTCCGGCTGACTCTCTCAAAAGGAGATTCAAGACGTTGGTGAAGATAGGCCGGGGACAACCAATCCCGGAACTAATCAAAGACATCAACACGCACGGCCAGTGTCCTCCGGTAAGCACATGCCCCTTCACCGTTTTTCAACTTCTCATATCTTCAGTGCGTTTTAACTTGTTTCGCTAACCTTCCTCGCAGCTTGATACTTTGGCGGAGGAGAATCTGCGCAACATACTCCGAGTCCCTGTCAGCGGCGAATCGGTGGAGGAGGATCCGGAGGACCCTGAGGAGGAAGAGGAGCGAGCGCCCCGAAAAGCTGCCCCTCGACCTTCGAAGCGTCCCCGCGCCAAAGCTTCCGGCTCCGAATCCGGAGCTAGCGGCGAGGCTTCCGCCAAGAAACCCAAGGTGACCAAGCCGCATCCGCTCAACTCCAAGAAGGCGGAGCGCGAGCGCCTCAAGCTGCTGTCGACAGCAGGAAGGCACTCGCGTCCCAACATTCCGGGCGCGGCGTAAGTTTCCGAGTATTGTGCGTCTTTTATCTTGGTAAGCTGTGTTACTTATATTTTTCCTTTGCTCGCTTGCAGGAATCCGAGTTCAACCACCGCGCGGACCAACGTTCAAGAGCCCATTACAAAGTATATGCATAAGAAATCCCCTGCCGTTGGTCCCTCGACGCCAGCTCCGCCAAGCGGTCCCCAAGCTACCCCACAGCCATCTCCTCCTCCCGCGGATCAATCTCCTGCTCCTGCTGCATCCACTCCACCGAAAATAATTCTGGTTAGTAGCGACAGAGCGGGCGGAGAAAGTTCCGGCGGCAAGGGCCCCGTTCATTGTTGGAGATATGCCCAAGAGGCAATAATAAAAGTGGTTATTATATATCTTTATGTTTATGATAAATGTTTATATACCATGCTATAATTGTATTAACCGAAACATTGATACATGTGTGTTATGTAAACAACAATGAGTCCCTAGTAAGCCTCTTAACTAGCTTGTTGATTAATAGATGATTAGTTTCATAATCATGAACATTGGATGTTATTAATAACAAGGTTATATCATTATATGAATGATGTAATGGACACACCCAATTAAGCGTAGCATAAGATCACGTCATTAAGTTATTTGCTATAAGCTTTCGATACATAGTTACCTAGTCCTTATGACCATGAGATCATGTAAATCACTTATACCGGAAAGGTACTTTGATTACATCAAACGCCACTGCGTAAATGGGTGGTTATAAAGGTGGGATTAAGTATCCGGAAAGTATGAGTTGAGGCATATAGATCAACAGTGGGATTTGTCCATCCCGATGACGGATAGATATACTCTGGGCCCTCTCGGTGGAATGTCGTCTAATGTCTTGCAAGCATATGAATAAGTTCATAAGAGACCACATACCACGGTACGAGTAAAGAGTACTTGTCAGGAGACGAGGTTGAACAAGGTATAGATTGATACCGATGATCAAATCTCGGACAAGTAAAATATCGCGTGACAAAGGGAATTGGTATCGTATGTGAATGGTTCATTCGATCACTAAGTCATCGTTGAATATGTGGGAGCCATTATGGATCTCCAGATCCCGCTATTGGTTATTGGTCAGAGAGAGATCTCAACCATGTCTACATAGTTCGCGAACCGTAGGGTGACACACTTAAGGTTTGATGTTGTAATAGTAGAACTTGAATATGGAATGGAGTTCAAAGTATTGTTCGAAGTCTCGGATGGGATCCCGGACATCACGAGGAGTTCCGGAATGGTCCGGAGAATAAGATTCATATATAGGAAGTCATTTTATAAGTTTGAAAATGATCCGGTGCATTTATGGAAGGTTCTAGAAGGTTCTAGAAAAGTCCGGAAGAAATCACTTTCGAAGGCGGAGTCCCGGAGGGACTCCACCACCATGGCCGGCCAACCCTAGAGGGTGGAGTCCCAGGTGGACTCCACCAAAGGTGGCCGGCCACCCCCTCCCAAGGAAAGGTGGGAATCCCACCTCAAGTGGGAATCCCACCTTGGGTAGGTTTCATGTCATATGGAAGGTTTTGGTTTGGGGTCTTATTCGAAGACTCGTAGACCAACTCTTGGGTGTTCCACCTATATAATGAGGGACAAGGGGAGGGGGCCGGCCACCCCAACACCACAAGGTGGCCGCACCCTATAGTGGCCGGCGCCCCCCTCTCCCAAACCCTAGCCGCCCCCTCTCCTCCACCTCTCCCGCAACGCTTAGCGAAGCTCCGTCGGAGTTCTCCATCTCCACCGCCACCACGCCGTCGTGCTGCCAGATTCAAGGAGGAGCTACTACTTCCGCTGCCCGCTGGAACGGGGAGAAGGACGTCGTCTTCATCAACACCGAATGTGTGACCGAGTACGGAGGTGCTGCCCGATCGTGGCACCGTGATCAAGATCTTCTACGCGCTTTTGCAAGCGGCAAGTGATCGTCTACCGCAGCAACAAGAGCCTCATCTTGTAGGCTTTGGAAATCTTCAAGGGTGAGTCTCGATGATCTCCTCGTTGCTCCCGTCTTCTAGATTGCATCTTGGCTTGGATTGCGTTCTCGCGGTAGGAAATTTTTTGTTTTCTATGCAACATTATCCTACAGTGGTATCAGAGCCGTGTCTATGCATAGATGGTTGCACGAGTAGAACACAATGGTTTTGTGGGCGTTGATGCTTATGTTGTCTTTAGTTTGAGTACTTTGCATCTTTGTGGCATAGTGGGATGAAGCGGCTCGGGCTAACTTTACATGACCGCGTTCATGAGATTTGCTCCACGCTCGACATGCAACTTGTATTGCATAAGTGGCTTTGCGGGTGTCTGTCTCTCCTACTATAGTGAAGATTCAATTTACTCTTCTATTGACAACACTAGTATCACCGTTGTGGTTCATGTTCGTAGGTAGATTGGATCTCAATCGAAAACCCTAAACCACGTAAAATATGCAAACCAAATTAGAGAACGTCTAACTTGTTTTTGCAGGGTTTGGTGATGTGATATGGCCATAATGTGATGATGACTATGTATGAGATGATCATTATTGTATTGTGGCAACCGGCAGGAGCCTTATGGTTGTCTTTAAATTTCATGTTGAGTAGTATTTCAAAGTAGTTGTAATAGTTGCTACATGGAGGACAATCATGAAGACGGCGCCATTGACCTTGGTGCTTCGCCGACGATGATGGAGATCATGCCCGTTGATGATGAAGATCATGTCCGTGCGTTGGAGATGAAGATCAAAGGCGCAAAGACAAAAGGGCCATATCATATCACATATGAACTGCATGTGATGTTAATCCTTTATGCATCTTATTTTGCTTAGATCGCGACGGTAGCATTATAAGATGACCCCTCTCACTAAAATATCAAGATAATAAAGTGTTCATCCTTAGTAGCACCGTTGCCAAGACTTGTCGTTTCGAAGCATCTTGTGATGATCGGGTGTGATAGACTCAACAAGTGCATACAACGGGTGCAAGCCAGTTTTGCACATGCGGATACTAAGGTGGCCTTGACGAGCCTAGCATGTACAGACATGGTCTCGGAACACGTGATACCGAAAGGTAGAGCATGAATCATATGATTGATATGATGAACACTTTGAATGTTCGCCATTAAAATTACATCTTGTCTCGTGATGATCGGACTTGGTGTGGTGGATTTGGTTCGTGTGATCACTAAGACAATGCGAGGGATATTGTTTTGAGTGGGAGTTCACCTAGTTTTTAATTATGTTGAATTAAAATTTGAACTCAATTTGTCATAAACATTAGTCTAAACTATTGCAAATATATGTTGTAGATATGGCGTCCCCAATCAATTTTAACCAGTTCCTAGAGAAAGAAAAGCTTAAGAGCAACGGTAGCAACTTCACCGACTGGTTCCATCATGTGAGGATTGATGCGTGCAGTTGACACGTCCGTTGGGAACCCCAAGAGGAAGGTGTGATGCGCACAGCGGCAAGTTTCCCTCAGTAAGAAACCAAGGTTTAATCGAACCAGTAGGAGTCAAGAAGCACGTTGAAGGTTGATGGCGGCGGGATGTAGTGCGGCGCAACACCAGAGATTCCGGCGCCAACGTGGAACCTGCACAACACAACCAAAGTACTTTGCCCCAACGAAACAGTGAGGTTGTCAATCTCACCGGCTTGCTGTAACAAAGGATTAGATGTATAGTGTGGATGATGATTGTTTGCAGAAAACAGTAGGACAGTATTGCAGTAGATTGTATTTCAGTATAGAGAATTGGACCGGGGTCCACAGTTCACTAGAGGTGTCTCTCCCATAAGATAAACAGCATGTTGGGTGAACAAATTACAGTTGGGCAATTGACAAATAAAGAGGGCATGACCATGCACATACATATTATGATGAGTATTGTGAGATTTAATTGGGCATTACGACAAAGTACATAGACCGCTATCCAGCATGCATCTATGCCTAAAAAGTCCACCTTCAGGTTATCATCCGAACCCCCTCCAGTATTAAGTTGCTAACAACAGACAATTGCATTAAGTATTGCGCGTAATGTAATCAGTAACTACATCCTCGAACATAGCACCAATGTTTTATCCCTAGTGGCAACAGCACATCCATAATCTTAGAGGTTTCTGTCACTCCCCCAGATTCATGGAGACATGAACCCACTATCGAGCATAAATACTCCCTCTTGGAGTTACAAGCATCTACTTGGCCAGAGCATCTACTAGTAACGGAGAGCATGCAAGATCATAAACAACACATAGACATAACTTTGATAATCAACATAACAAGTATTCTCTATTCATCGGATCCCAACAAACGCAACATATAGAATTACAGATAGATGATCTTGATCATGTTAGGCAGCTCACAAGACCCGACAATTAAGCACAATGAGGAGAAGACAACCATCTAGCTACTGCTATGGACCCATAGTCCAGGGGTAGACTACTCACTCATCACTCCGGAGGCGACCATGGCGGCGTAGAGTCCTCCGGGAGATGAATCCCCTCTCCGGCAGGGTGCCGGAGGCGATCTCCTGAATCCCCCGAGATGGGATTGGTGGCGGCGGCGTCTCTTGAAGGTTTTCCGTATCGTGGCTCTCGGTACTGGGGGTTTCGCGACAGAGGCTTTAAGTAGGCGGAAGGGCAGGTCAGGGGGCCACATGAGGGCCCCACACCACAGGTCGGCGCGGCCAAGGGCCAGGCCGCGCCGCCCTAGGGTTTGGCCGCCTCGTGGCCCCACTTCGTCTCCTCTTCGGTCTTCTGGAAGCTTCGTGGCAAAATAGGACCCTGGGTGTTGATTTCGTCCAATTCCGAGAATATTTCGTTACTAGGATTTCTGAAACCAAAAACAGCAGAAAACAAGAATCGGCACTTCGGCATCTTGTTAATAGGTTAGTTCCAGAAAATGCACGAATATGACATAAAGTGTGCATAAAACATGTAGATATCATCAATAATGTGGCATGGAACATAAGAAATTATCGATACGTCGGAGACGTATCAGCATCCCCAAGCTTAGTTCTGCTCGTCCCGAGCAGGTAAAACGATAACAAAGATAATTTCTGGAGTGACATGCCATCATAACCTTGATCATACTATTTGTAAAGCATATATAGTGAATGCAGCGATCAAAACAATGTAAATGACATGAGTAAACAAGTGAATCATATAGCAAAGACTTTTCATGAATAGTACTTCAAGACAAGCATCAATAAGTCTTGCATAAGAGTTAACTCATAAAGCAATAAATCAAAGTAAAGGTATTGAAGCAACACAAAGGAAGATTAAGTTTCAGCGGTTGCTTTCAACTTATAACATGTATATCTCATGGATATTGTCAACATAGAGTAATATAACAAGTGCAATATGCAAATATGTAGGAATCAATGCACAGTTCACACAAGTGTTTGCTTCTTGAGGTGGAGAGAAATAGGTGAACTGACTCAACAATGAAAGTAAAAGAATGGTCCTTCAAAGAGGAAAGCATCGATTGCTATATTTGTGCTAGAGCTTTGGTTTTGAAAACATGAAACAATTTTGTCAACGGTAGTAATAAAGCATATGAGTTATGTAAATTATATCTTACAAGTTGCAAGCCTCATGCATAGTATACTAATAGTGCCCGCACCTTGTCCTAATTAGCTTGGACTACCGGATCATCGCAATACACATGTTTTAACCAAGTGTCACAATGGGGTACCTCCATGCCGCCTGTACAAAGGTCTAAGGAGAAAGCTCGCATTTTGGATTTCTCGCTTTTGATTATTCTCAACTTAGACATCCATACCGGGACAACATGGACAACAGATAATGGACTCCTCTTTAATGCATAAGCATGTGGCAACAATTATTATTCTCATATGAGATTGAGGATATATGTCCAAAACTGAAACTTCCACCATGAATCATGGCTTTAGTTAGCGGCCCAATGTTCTTCTCTAACAATATGCATGCTTAACCATAAGGTGGTAGATCTCTCTTACTTCAGACTAGACGGACATGCATAGCAACTCACATGATATTCAACAAAGAATAGTTGATGGCGTCCCCAGAAACATGGTTATCGCACAACAAGCAACTTAATAAGAGATAAAGTGCATAAGTACATATTCAATACCACAATAGTTTTTAAGCTATTTGTCCCATGAGATATATATTGTAAAGGTGAATGATGGAATTTTAAAGGTAGCACTCAAGCAATTTACTTTGGAATGGCGGAGAAATACCATGTAGTAGGTAGGTATGGTGGACACAAATGGCATAGTGGTTGGCTCAAGGATTTTGGATGCATGAGAGGTATTCCCTCTTGATACAAGGTTTTAGGCTAGCAAGGCTTATTTAAAACAAACACAAGGATGAACGGTGCAGCAAGACTCACATAAAAGACACATTGTAAACATTATAAGACTCTACACCGTCTTCCTTGTTGTTCAAACTCAATACTAGAAATTATCTAGACCTTAGAGAAACCAAATATGCAAACCAAATTTTAGCATGCTCTATGTATGTCTTCATTAATAGGTGCAAAGTATATGATGCAAGAGCTTAAACATGAGCACAACAATTGCCAAGTATCACATTATCCAAGACATTTTAGCAATTTACTACATGTATCATTTTCCAATTCCAACCATATAACAATTTAACGAAGAAGAAACTTCGCCATGAATACTATGAGTAGAGCCTAAGGACATACTTGTCCATATGCTACAGCGGAGCGTGTCTCTCTCCCACAAAGTGAATGCTAGGATCCATTTTATTCAAACAAAACAAAAACAAAAACAAACTGACGCTCCAAGCAAAGCACATAAGATGTGATGGAATAAAAATATAGTTTCAGGGGAGGAACCTGATAATGTTGTTGATGAAGAAGGGGATGCCTTGGGCATCCCCAAGCTTAGACGCTTGAGTCTTCTTAGAATATGCAGGGGTGAACCACCGGGGCATCCCCAAGCTTAGAGCTTTCACTCTCCTTGATCATGTTGTATCATCTCCCTCTCTTGATCCTTGAAAACTTCCTCCACACCAAACTCGAAACAACTCATTAGAGGGTTAGTGGACAATAAAAATTAACATGTTCAGAGGTGACATAATCATTCTTAACACTTCTGGACATTGCACAAAGCTACTGAAAGTCAATGGAATCGAAATATCCATCGAACATAACAAAACTGGCAATGCGAAATAAAAGGCAGAATCTGTCAAAAACAGAACAGTTCGTATTGACGAATTTTATCGAGGCACCAGACTTTCTCAAATGAAAATGCTCAAATTGAATGAAAGTTGCGTACATATCTGAGGATCACTCACGTAAATTGGCATAATTTTCTGAGTTACCTACAGAGAAAACAGCCCAGATTCGTGACAGCAAAGAAATCTGTTTCTGCGCAGTAATCCAAATCTAGTATGAACTTTACTATCAACGACTTTACTTGGCACAACAAAACACTAAACTAAGATAAGGAGAGGTTGCTACAGTAGTAAACAACTTCCAAGACACAAAATAAAAACAAAGTAGTGTAGTAAAAACATGGGTTGTCTCCCATAAGCGCTTTTCTTTAACGCCTTTCAGCTAGGCGCAGAAAGTGTGTATCAAGTGTTATCGAAGGATGGTGCATCTACAGCGGGGTGTGGAGTTTTCTCAACCATGCATAGTATATTGGATACATAAGTTTTAGCATCTCCCTTTTCATTAGTCTTGGGCTTGCTACTCTCATCAAACAAATTTTCAGGAACAAGCCAAGCATAGTTATTTTCTAGTGCTTCATGCATTGCTAGGAGCTTACATGGTATTGGTGCTTTGATCTCCCCACCATCATTAATATTATTAGTGTACTTTATTCTATCCATATCCATCTTTTCAAGGAGACTAACAAAATTGGTATAAGAACCAAGCATATCATATTTAGCAAAGACCTTTCTAGCCTCTCTTGCTATACCACCAAATTCTCTAAGAAGGGTTTCTAAAACAAAATCTTTCTTTTCCCCTTCTTCCATATCACCGAGTGTAAGAAACATGTGTTGGATTATAGGATTGAGATTAACAAATTTAGTTTCCAACATGCGAACTAAAGCAGCAGCAGCAATTTCATAAGTAGGAGCAAGTTCTTCCAAGTGTCTATCTTCAAAATCTTCAACGGTACTAACATGATTGAAAAATTCTTCTATATTATTTCTCCCAACTATAGACCCACGTCCTACCGGTATGTCTTTCGTGGTAAAATTAAAAGGAAACATGATGAATCAAGTAAAGTAAATGCAAGTAACTAATTTTTTTTTTTGTATTTTTAATATAGAGTGCAGGACAGTAAATAAAGTAAAGCTAGCAACTATTTTTTTTGTGTTTTGATATAATGCAGCAAACAAAGTAGTAAATAAAATAAAGCAAGACAAAAACAAAGTAAAGAGATTGGGATGTGGAGACTCCCCTTGCAGCGTGTCTTGATCTCCCCGGCAACGGCGCCAGAAATTTGATTCTGGCGCAAAGTTGACGTGGGAGTTAGAGATCTTTGTAGTGTAACTTTTCTTCAGGTCCCCGGCAACGGCGCCAGAAATTTGCTTGATGCGTGCAGTTGACACGTCCGTTGGGAACCCCAAGAGGAAGGTGTGATGCGCACAGCGGCAAGTTTCCCTCAGTAAGAAACCAAGGTTTAATCGAACCAGTAGGAGTCAAGAAGCACGTTGAAGGTTGATGGCGGCGGGATGTAGTGCGGCGCAACACCAGAGATTCCGGCGCCAACGTGGAACCTGCACAACACAACCAAAGTACTTTGCCCCAACGAAACAGTGAGGTTGTCAATCTCACCGGCTTGCTGTAACAAAGGATTAGATGTATAGTGTGGATGATGATTGTTTGCAGAAAACAGTAGAACAGTATTGCAGTAGATTGTATTTCAGTATAGAGAATTGGACCGGGGTCCACAGTTCACTAGAGGTGTCTCTCCCATAAGATAAACAGCATGTTGGGTGAACAAATTACAGTTGGGCAATTGACAAATAAAGAGGGCATGACCATGCACATACATATTATGATGAGTATTGTGAGATTTAATTGGGCATTACGACAAAGTACATAGACCGCTATCCAGCATGCATCTATGCCTAAAAAGTCCACCTTCAGGTTATCATCCGAACCCCCTCCAGTATTAAGTTGCTAACAACAGACAATTGCATTAAGTATTGCACGTAATGTAATCAGTAACTACATCCTCGAACATAGCACCAATGTTTTATCCCTAGTGGCAACAGCACATCCATAATCTTAGAGGTTTCTGTCACTCCCCCAGATTCACGGAGACATGAACCCACTATCGAGCATAAATACTCCCTCTTGGAGTTACAAGCATCTACTTGGCCAGAGCATCTACTAGTAACGGAGAGCATGCAAGATCATAAACAACACATAGACATAACTTTGATAATCAACATAACAAGTATTCTCTATTCATCGGATCCCAACAAACGCAACATATAGAATTACAGATAGATGATCTTGATCATGTTAGGCAGCTCACAAGACCCGACAATTAAGCACAATGAGGAGAAGACAACCATCTAGCTACTGCTATGGACCCATAGTCCAGGGGTAGACTACTCACTCATCACTCCGGAGGCGACCATGGCGGCGTAGAGTCCTCCGGGAGATGAATCCCCTCTCCGGCAGGGTGCCGGAGGCAATCTCCTGAATCCCCCGAGATGGGATTGGTGGCGGCGGTGTCTCTGGAAGGTTTTCCGTATCGTGGCTCTCGGTACTAGGGGTTTCGCGACGGAGGCTTTAAGTAGGCGGAAGGGCAGGTCAGGGGGCCACACGAGGGCCCCACACCACAGGTCGGCGCGGCCAAGGGCCAGGCCGCGCCGCCCTAGGGTTTGGCCGCCTCGTGGCCCCACTTCGTCTCCTCTTCGGTCTTCTGGAAGCTTCGTGGCAAAATAGGACCCTGGGCGTTGATTTCGTCCAATTCCGAGAATATTTCGTTACTAGGATTTCTGAAACCAAAAACAGCAGAAAACAAGAATCGGCACTTCGGCATCTTGTTAATAGGTTAGTTCCGGAAAATGCACGAATATGACATAAAGTGTGCATAAAACATGTAGATATCATCAATAATGTGGCATGGAACATAAGAAATTATCGATACGTCGGAGACGTATCAAGGATCTTCCTCAATGGCGGAAATCTACAATATGTGCTTGATGCACCGCTAGGTGACCCTCCTGCAGAAACTGAAACCGATGAAGTAAAGAATGTTTACGTGACTCGGAAAACTCGGTACTCTCAAGTTCAGTGTGCCATCTGTGCGATGCGAAGCCGATCTTCAAAAACGTTTTGAGCACCACGATCCACATGAGTTAATCAAAGAGTTGAAAACTATCTTTGAAACTCATGCGGCCGTGGAATGCTATGAACCATCGAAACACTTCTTCAGTTGCATGATGGAAGAAGGCAGCTCCGTTAGTGAGCACATGCTCGCCATGACCAGGCATGCGAAGAAACTCAGTGATTTGGGAATAGTGATTCCTAATCGACTGGGGATTAATCGTGTCCTTCAATCACTGCCACCTAGTTACAAGAACTTTGTGATGAACTACAATATGCAGAACATGAACAAAGAGTTACCTGAACTCTTCTCCATGCTGAAATCTGCTGAGATTGAGATCAAGAAAGAGCACCAAGTGTTGATGGTCAACAAGACCACCAGTTTCAAGAAACAGGGCAAGTCTAAGGGAAAATTCAAGAAGGGTGGCAAGAAAGCTGCCACGCCTCCTGTGAAACCTAAGACTGGCCCTAAGCCTGATGCTGAGTGTTATTACTACAAGGAGAAAGGACACAGGAAGCGTAATTGCTCCAAGTATTTGGCGGATCTGAAGAGCGGCCTTGTCAAGAAGAAGAAAGAAGGTATATCTGATATACATGTTATAGATGTTTATCTTACTGGTTCTCGCACTAGTACCTAGGTATTTGATACTGGTTCGGTTGCTCATATTTGTAACTCGAAACAGGAAATAAAGAATAAACGAAGACTACTAAAGGATGAAGTGACGATGCGCGTTGGAAATGGATCCAAAGTCGATGTGATCGTTGTCGGCACACTTCCTCTACATCTACCTTCGGGATTAGTTTTAAGCCTCAATAATTGTTATTTTGTACCCGCGTTGAGCATGAACATTATATCTGGATCTTGTTTAATGCAAGACGGTTATTCATTCAAGTCTGAGAATAATGGTTGTTCTATTTTTATGAATAATATCTTTTATGGTCGAGCACCTGAAAAGAATGGCTTATTTCTATTAGATCTCGATAGTAGTGATACACATATACATAACATTGATGCTAAGCGAATTAAATTAAATGATAATTCTACTTATATGTGGCACTGTCGTCTTGGTCATATTGGAGTGAAACGCATGAAGAAACTCCATACCGATGGATTACTTGAATCACTTGACTTTGAGTCACTTGATAGATGCGAAGCATGTCTAATGGGAAAAATGACTAAGACTCCATTCTCTGGTATTATGGAGCGAGCTACTGACTTATTGGAAATCATACATACCGATGTGTGCGGACCAATGAGTGTAGCATCGCGCGGTGGTTATCGTTATGTTCTAACCTTCATAGATGATCTGAGTAGATATGGGTATATCTATTTCATGAAACATAAATCTGAAACTTTTGAGAAGTTTAAGGAATTCCAAAGTGAAGTAGAAAATCAACGTAACAAGAAGATTAAATTTCTACGATCTGATCGCGGAGGTGAATATCTGAGTTATGAGTTTGGCATGCATTTAAAGAAATGCGAAATACTTTCACAATTAACACCGCCGGGAACACCTCAACAAAACGGTGTGTCCGAACGTCGTAATCGAACTCTCTTAGATATGGTTCGTTCTATGATGTCTCTTACTGATTTGCCGTTATCATTTTGGAGTTATGCATTAGAGACAGCCGCATTCACTTTAAATAGAGCACCATCAAAATCCGTTGAAACGACACCGTATGAATTATGATTTAATAAGAAACCTAAGCTGTCGTTCCTAAAAGTTTGGGGTTGCGAAGCCTATGTAAAAAAGTTACAACCGGACAAGCTAGAACCCAAAGCGGAGAAATGCGTCTTCATAGGATACCCTAAGGAAACTATAGGGTACACTTTCTATCACAGATCCGAAGGCAAGATCTTTGTTGCTAAGAACGGAACCTTTCTTGAGAAAGAATTTCTCACTAAAGAAGTGACTGGAAGAAAAGTAGAACTCGATGAGATTGAAGAATCTTTGCTCGTTGATCAGAGTAGCGCAGTACCGGAAGAAGTTCATGTGCCGCCTACACCGGCAACAGAGGAAGCTAATGATAATGATCATGAAACTTCAAATGAGATAGCTACTGAACCTCGCAGATCGACAAGGGAACGTGCCACTCCTGATTGGTATGATCCTTGTCTAAATGTCATGATTGTGGACAACAATGATGAAGACCCTGCGACGTATGAAGAAGCGATGATGAGCCCAGATTCCAACAAATGGCAAGAAGCCATGAAATCCGAAATGGGATCCATGTATGATAACAAAGTGTGGACTTTGGTAGACTTACCTGATAGCCGAAAGGCTGTCGAGAATAAATGGATCTTCAAAATAAAAACAGATGCTGATGGTAATATTACTGTCTATAAAGCTCGACTTGTCGCAAAGGGTTTCCGACAAATTCAAGGTGTTGACTACGATGAGACTTTCTCACCTGTAGCGAAGCTAAAATCTGTGAGGATTTTGTTAGCAATAGCTGCATTTTTCGATTATGAGATTTGGCAGATGGATGTCAAAACAGCGTTCCTTAATGGAGACATTGAGGAAGAGTTGTATATGGTACAACCCAAAGGTTTTGTCGATCCTAAAAATGCTGACAAAGTATGCAAACTTCAGCGTTCAATTTATGGACTGAAGCAAGCATCAAGAAGTTGGAACCGACGCTTTGATAAGGTGATCAAAGACTTTGGGTTTATACAGTGTCATGGAGAGGCCTGTATTTACAAAAAAGTGAGTGGGAGCTCTGTAGCATTCCTGATATTATATGTAGATGACATATTATTAATTGGGAATGATATAGAACTATTAAGCAGTGTAAAGGGTTATTTGAATAATAGTTTTTCAATGAAAGACCTTGGTGAAGCATCGTATATATTAGGCATCAAGATTTATAGAGATAGATCAAGACGTCTAATAGGGCTATCACAAAGTACATACCTGGACAAGATTCTAAAGAAGTTTAGAATGGACGAAAGTAAGAAAGGATTCTTACCTATGTTACTGTGCAAGGTCTTGAGTAAGACTCAAGGTCCGGCTACGGCAGAAGAAAGAGAAAGGATGGGTCAGATCCCCTATGCCTCGGCAGTAGGCTCTATCATGTATGCCATGCTATGTACAAGACCGGATATAGCACATGCTGTTAGTTTGACTAGTAGATATCAAAGTGATCCAGGAATGGAACACTGGACAGCGGTCAAGAATATCCTGAAGTACTTGAAAAGAACTAAGGATATGTTTCTTTGTTATGGAGGTGACCAAGAGCTCGTTGTAACAAGTTACATCGATGCAAGTTGGAACACTGATCCTGATGACTCTAAGTCACAGTCTGGGTACGTGTTTATATTGAATGGTGCTGCAGTAAGCTGGGCAAGCTCGAAGCGATTGCACGGTGGCGAAATCCTCAACAGAATCGGAGTACATAGCGGCTTCAGAGGCTTCATCAGAAGCGGTATGGATGAAGAGGTTCATTGTAGAGCTCGGTGTGGTTCCTAGTGCATTGGACCCATTAGTCATCTACTGTGACAACATGGGTGCCATCGCCAATGCACAAGAACCAAGGTCACACAAGAGGCTGAAACATATCAAGCTGCGTTATCATTCGATTCGCGAGTACATCGAAGATGGAGAAGTAAAGATTTGCAAAGTACACACTGATCTGAATGTAGCAGATCCGTTGACTAAAGCTCTCCCTAGGGCAAAGCATGACCAACACCAGAATGCCATGGGTGTTAGGTACCTTACAATGTAATCTAGATTATTGACTCTAGTGCAAGTGGGAGACTGTTGGAGATATGCCCAAGAGGCAATAATAAAAGTGGTTATTATATATCTTTATGTTTATGATAAATGTTTATATACCATGCTATAATTGTATTAACCGAAACATTGATACATGTATGTTATGTAAACAACAATGAGTCCCTAGTAAGCCTCTTAACTAGCTTGTTGATTAATAGATGATTAGTTTCATAGTCATGAACATTGGATGTTATTAATAACAAGGTTATATCATTATATGAATGATGTAATGGACACACCCAATTAAGCGTAGCATAAGATCACGTCATTAAGTTATTTGCTATAAGCTTTCGATACATAGTTACCTAGTCCTTATGACCATGAGATCATGTAAATCACTTATACCGGAAAGGTACTTTGATTACATCAAACGCCACTGCGTAAATGGGTGGTTATAAAGGTGGGATTAAGTATCCGGAAAGTATGAGTTGAGGCATATGGATCAACAGTGGGATTTGTCCATCCCGATGACGGATAGATATACTCTGGGCCCTCTCGGTGGAATGTCGTCTAATGTCTTGCAAGCATATGAATAAGTTCATAAGAGACCACATACCACATTTGAGTAAAGAGTACTTGTCAGGAGACGAGGTTGAACAAGGTATAGATTGATACCGATGATCAAATCTCGGACAAGTAAAATATCGCGTGACAAAGGGAATTGGTATCGTATGTGAATGGTTCATTCGATCACTAAGTCATCGTTGAATATGTGGGAGCCATTATGGATCTCCAGATCCCGCTATTGGTTATTGGTCGGAGAGAGATCTCAACCATGTCTACATAGTTCGCGAACCGTAGGGTGACACACTTAAGGTTTGATGTTGTAATAGTAGAACTTGAATATGGAATGGAGTTCGAAGTATTGTTCGAAGTCTCGGATGGGATCCCGGACATCACGAGGAGTTCCGGAATGGTCCGGAGAATAAGATTCATATATAGGAAGTCATTTTATAAGTTTGAAAATGATCCGGTGCATTTATGGAAGGTTCTAGAAGGTTCTAGAAAAGTCCGGAAGAAATCACTTTCGAAGGCGGAGTCCCGGAGGGACTCCACCACCATGGCCGGCCAACCCTAGAGGGTGGAGTCCCAGGTGGACTCCACCAAAGGTGGCCGGCCACCCCCTCCCAAGGAAAGGTGGGAATCCCACCTCAAGTGGGAATCCCACCTTGGGTAGGTTTCATGTCATATGGAAGGTTTTGGTTTGGGGTCTTATTCGAAGACTTGTAGACCAACTCTTGGGTGTTCCACCTATATAATGAGGGACAAGGGGAGGGGGCCGGCCACCCGAACACCACAAGGTGGCCGCACCCTATAGTGGCCGGCGCCCCCCTCTCCCAAACCCTAGCCGCCCCCTCTCCTCCACCTCTCCCGCAACACTTAGCGAAGCTCCGCCGGAGTTCTCCATCGCCACCGCCACCACGCCGTCGTGCTGCCGGATTCAAGGAGGAGCTACTACTTCCGCTGCCCACTGGAACGGGGAGAAGGACGTCGTCTTCATCAACACCGAACGTGTGACCGAGTACGGAGGTGCTGCCCGATCGTGGCGCCGTGATCAAGATCTTCTACGCGCTTTTGCAAGCGGCAAGTGATCGTCTACCGAAGCAACAAGAGCCTCATCTTGTAGGCTTTGGAAATCTTCAAGGGTGAGTCTCGATGATCTCCTCGTTGCTCCCGTCTTCTAGATTGCATCTTGGCTTGGATTGCGTTCTCGCGGTAGGAAATTCTTTGTTTTCTATGCAACGTTATCCTACATTCATGACGAAACTGAAGGGCAAGGCCGTGAAGAAGTAGAAGTCAATTCCTCCGGCAAAGCTGAAGCTGCAACTGGTGATATGGTCGTTTTCCCCAAGAATTTTGGAGATCTGGCTGACCTTACCTCCACCCCTAAAGCCTATGCCACAAAGTTTTTTAACAAACTAACAGAGGCGGAAAAATGGGAGCTGGAGCAAGATCTGCTCAACGCTATGCTGAACAATGCCTGGGGTAAACCAGACGTCGAGACGTCGGAGATCCAGGAGTTCAAAAAAGACGTTGGCCAGTTCTTCGACAAGCTTGTTTGCAAGCAAAAGGTAACTCCCCAGTAGCCCCCAAGTATTTAGGCGAAAACTAGTGTAGTTAGCGTCTGAATACTTAGAGAAAACTCAAACTGAAGGAAGATTTAAATGTCGTGGTAGCCCCCAAGCATTATGGCGGAAAGATTTCCAGCAACAATGCTTTAGAAAGACTTAAACCATAAAATACTTGTGGAACTTACTCCGGCACTGACTGGATTTTCAGGAACAGAAAGCTCTGCATTACGAGCTGCACAAGAACATTGCGCTTCAGCGTCGTGTTACCATCAACCAGGCGGAGAAGATCCAAAGTTTCCAAACGGAGAATGCGGATTTGAAGAAGCAGATGTCAGAAGCCCAAGGTTGGTTTCCGACTCTCTGGTGCCTGTAGGTTATGTTCCGCATTTTCAAACTTGATGTTTTACATATCTTTGAGTAGGTGCATCCTCGTCCCGCGCTGCAGCCTCCTCCGAACTGGAAACCCTGCGCGCCTCCCAGAAGGATCTTGAGGCAAAACTCGCAGAGGCGGAGAAGAAACTTGCTGAGAAGAACTCGGAGCTCATCCAAAAGGAGGGTGAGTTCCAGTTAAAAAGAAAAATTGATAGCGACACCATCAAGAAGCAACAAAAGGAGCTTGGTGGGCTCCGGAAGTATATGGACACAGCGGAGGCGTCGTGGGACTGGCTGATCTCCGGTGTCCTGGGTAAGATTCCGGTATATAGCAGCGTATGTGCCAAGCCTTAACATGTTGTGCTTATTTGGAATTGTTTTCCCCAGATCCTCTTGGATATGATGAGGAGCGTCGGAGCCAATTCCCCCGGGACGATCTGATTCAGCTAGCTGGCGATGACTGCAAGGATCTCATATCCGCTGCCCGAAAAATTTGCCACAACTTGAATATCAAGAAAAGCCGAAGCTGTGATGTTCGCGAGCTTATCACCAGGATGGACATTCTTCCGGAGTTGGTGGTGGATCTACAAGCGTCTTCAGCTCGAGGCGCAGCTGCTATGTCCCTGGCCATGTGCTTGGCGCACAACCCGGATCTGGATGTCGACAGGGTGACTACTGGTGTGCCGTCGGACGCGGACGTTAACGCACTACCGAATGCAGTTAGCGGCTACGACACTCGCATCGCCCAGAGAATTCGACACGACGAATTTTACGACATGGTGGTTCTTCCAGCCGACGAGCCCCTTGAAGCTGAGCTTCACAAGGAACGCGAGGCGGAGTCCAAACCTGCTCAATCCGGAAGCCAGTATACCTGGACAAGCTCCAAGGACCAAAGTGGCGCTGCATCTCCGGCTACAAATGAGGAAGAAAATGATGATGACGTCTCCTCTCCGGCCAAGGGTGAAGAGACAGATGCTCCGGCAACTGATGTTGATGCGGAAATTTCTCCGGTGAAGGAGCAGTGAAAAACTTATTCCTGCGGGAAGATGGATAAAACAATGCATCATTTTGGCCCTGAGAGGGTTTGTAATATAACTTAAATTCTTAAGTATCTAGGAACGAAACACTTATGCATGGGTGGAAAATACTTATCCTGCTATTCATTAATATTATTTGCATGTTTCGTTTATTGAAAGCAAGTGCTGATTTTATATTTTCCGGCTTGCCCATTTGACCTTTCACGAGCCGGAAAACCTGTAGCCAGAAACGCTCGCCAGCGGCGACGAAGCCCAATGGCAATCCGTCAATAACCGCGGAAACAAGCCCCCAGCCCAAGTGCCGGAAGTCGCTACTAGGAATCCATGAGTTTGCAACATAAGATATTTCCACCAGAAAACTTAAACTTACGTCCTAAAGGACGATTTTGAAAATCACAACTTTCATACACTCCTAGGCGGAAATATCCAGCTCTGCGGTTTTAGTCGGAAAACATACATGATCTAAAAATGAACAAGTAAAGGAGGTAAAAGACTCAAAGAGTGAACCAAAAGCTTTATTTCATTGATCATGTATAACTGTTACAAAGTATATAATTATATGCTAAGTGTGGAAAGGACGTAGTTGTGCAATGTTCCAAGGACGTTCTGTTTCATCGTAAATGTCATCTGGATCCTCCCGCTTGCGTTTCCGGTACAAAGTACTGTAGCAAAATAACACATGGGTTATCTCCCAAGAAGTTCTTTCTTTATAGCCATTAAGATGGGCTCAGCAGTTTTAATGATGCACTCGCAAGAAATAATATTTGAAGCAAAAGAGAGCATCAAAAGGCAAATTCAAAACACATTTAAGTCTAACATGCTTCCTATGCATAGGAATCTTGTAAATAAACAAGTTCAAGAAGCATAATGCAACAAGCATAGAAAGATAAAACAAGTATAGCTTCAAAAATTTCAGCACATAGAGAGGTGTTTTAGTAACATGAAAATTTCTACAACCATATTTTCCTCTCTCATAATAATGTCCAGTAGCATCATGAGCAAACTCAACAATATAACTATCAAATGAAACATTCTTATCATGAGTCTCATGCATAAAATTATTACTCTCCACATAAGCATAATCAATTTTATTAGTTGTAGTGGGTGCAAATTCAACAAAGTAGCTATCATTATTATTCTCATCATGTGTAGGAGGCATAGTATAATCACAACAAAATTTACTCTCCATAGTAGGCGGCACCATAAGACCACTATCATTATAATCATCATAAATAGGAGGCAAAGTATCGTCAAAGTAAATTTTCTCCTCAATGCTTGGGGGACTAAAAAGATCATGCTCATCAAAACCAGCTTCCCCAAGCTTAGAATTTTCCATAGCATTAGCAACAATAGTGTTCAAAGCATTCATATTAATAACATTCCCATTAACATGCATATAAAGTTCCATGGGTTTTTTAATTCTCTCTTCAAACACATCATGTCCTAATTCAAGATAAAGTTCATAAAGATCTCTCATATTTTTGTTGTTTTCCATTATGCCTAATTAGTGTAAACAAGAAACAAAAAGTTGCAATTGCAGGATCTAAAGGAAATAGCTTCGAGTACTTACAACGGCACCGGAAAATAGCTTAGTAGCCGAGATCCGGAGTGTGAGTACCTTTTACCTTTCCTCCGACAACGGCGCGAAAATAGCTTGATGTCTACGCCCCCTCCTTTTCCTGTAGACAGTGTTGGGCCTCCAAGAGCAGAGGTTTGTAGGACAGCAGCAAGTTTTCCCTTAAGTGGATCACCCAAGGTTTATCGAACTCAGGGAGGAAGAGGTCAAAGATATCCCTCTCATGCAACCCTGCAACCACAAAGCAAGAAGTCTCTTGTGTCCCCAACATACCTAGTAGGTGCACTAGTTCGGCGAAGAGATAGTGAAATACAGGTGGTATGAATAAGTAGCAACGGCACCAGAAAAGTGCTTTGCCCAAGACAGTAAACAAGCAGTAGTAATGCAGCAGTAGTAACGCAGTAAAACAGTAAACAAGCAGCGATAGCAATATTTAGGAACAAGGCCTAGGGATTAGACTTTCACTAGTGGACACTCTCAACTTTGATCACATAACAGAATAGATAAATGCATACTCTACACTCTTGTTGGATGATGAACACATTGCGTAGGATTACACGAATCCTCAATGCCGGAGTTAACAAGCTCCACAATTCAATGTTCATATTTAAATAACCTTAGAGTGCATGAAAGATCAATTCGACTAAACCAAGTACTAACATAGTATGCACACTGTCACCTTCACACTATGTAGGAGGAATAGATCACATCAATACCATCATAGCAATAGTTAACTTCATAATCTACAAGAGATCATAATCATAGCCTACGCCAAGTACTAACACGGATGCACACACTGTCACCATTACACCGTGCAGGAGGAATAAAACTACTTTAATAACATTACTAGAGTAGCACATAGATAAATTGTGATACAAAACACATTGCAATCATAAAGAGATATAAATAAGCACTTCACTATGCCATTCATAACAGTGAATAAGTATTCTGTGAAATATAGCCTAAGAGACCCACACGGTGCACACACTGTCACCTTTACACACGTGGGACAAGGAGTCTCCGGAGATCACATAAGTAAAACTCACTTGACTAGCATAATGACATCTAGATTACAAGCATCATCATATGAATCTCAATCATGTAAGGCAGCTCATGAGATTATTGTATTGAAGTACATAGGAGAGAGATGAACCACATAGCTACCGGTACAGCCCCGAGCCTCGATGGAGAACTACTCCCTCCTCATGGGAGCAGCAGCGGTGATGAAGATGGCGGTGGAGATGGCAGCGGTGTCGATGGAGGAGCCTTCCGGGGGCACTTCGCCGTCCCGGCGGCGTGCCGGAACAGAGACTCCTGTCCCCCAGATCTTGGCTTCGCGATGGCGGCGGCTCTGGAAGGTTTTCTCCGGTTTCGTCGAACGTATCAGGGTTTTCGCGACGGAGGCTTTAAATAGGCGGAAGGGCAAGGTCGGTGGACTTCTGGAGGGCCCACACTATAGGGGGGCGCGCCCCCCCTTGGCCGCGCCGGCCTAGGGTTTGGTGGCCCTGTGCCCCCTCTCTGGCGGTTCTCGTGTGTTCTGGATGCTTCCGGGCAAAATAGGAACCTGGGCGTTGATTTCGTCTAATTCCGAGAATATTTCTTTACTAGGATTTTTGAAACAAAAAACAGCAGAAAACAAGAACTGGCACTTCGGCATCTTGTTAATAGGTTAGTTCCAGAAAATGCACGAATATGACATAAAGTGTGCATAAAACATGTAGATATCATCAATAATGTGGCATGGAACGTAAGAAATTATCGATACGTCGGAGACGTATCTGCATCCCCAAGCTTAGTTCTGCTCGTCCCGAGCAGGTAAAACGATAACAAAGATAATTTCTGGAGTGACATGCCATCATAACCTTGATCATACTATTTGTAAACATATGTAATGAATGCAGCGATCAAAACAATGGTAATGACATGAGTAAACAAGTGAATCATAAAGCAAAGACTTTTCATGAATAGCACTTCAAGACAAGCATCAATAAGTCTTGCATAAGAGTTAACTCATAAAGCAATAATTCATAGTAAAAGCATTGAAGCAACACAAAGGAAGATTAAGTTTCAGCGGTTGCTTTCAACTTATAACATGTATATCTCATGGATAATTGTCAACATAGAGTAATATAATAAGTGCAATATGCAAGTATGTAGGAATCAATGCACAGTTCACACAAGTGTTTGCTTCTTGAGGTGGAGAGAAATAGGTGAACTGACTCAACAATAAAAGTAAAAGAATGGTCCTCCATAGAGGAAAAGCATCGATTGCTATATTTGTGCTAGAGCTTTGATTTTGAAAACATGAAACAATTTTGTCAACGGTAGTAATAAAGCATATGTATCATGTAAATTATATCTTACAAGTTGCAAGCCTCATGCATAGTATACTAATAGTGCCCGCACCTTGTCCTAATTAGCTTGGACTACCGGATCATCGCAATACACATGTTTTAACCAAGTGTCACAAAGGGGTACCTCTATGCCGCCTGTACAAAGGTCTAAGGAGAAAGCTCGCATTGGATTTCTCGCTATTGATTATTCTCAACTTAGACATCCATACCGGGACAACATAGACAACAGATAATGGACTCCTCTTTTATGCATAAGCATGTAACAACAATTAATAATTTTCTCATATGAGATTGAGGATATATGTCCAAAACTGAAACTTCCACCATGGATCATGGCTTTAGTTAGCGGCCCAATGTTCTTCTCTAACAATATGCATGCTTAACCATAAGGTGGTAGATCTCTCTTACTTCAGACAAGACGAACATGCATAGCAACTCACATGAAATTCAACAAAGAGTAGTTGATGGCGTCCCCAGTGAACATGGTTATCGCACAACAAGCAACTTAATAAGAGATAAAGTGCATAAGTACATATTCAATACCACAATAGTTTTTAAGCTATTTGTCCCATGAGCTATATATTGCAAAGGTGAATGATGGAATTTTAAAGGTAGCACTCAAGCAATTTACTTTGGAATGGCGGAGAAATACCATGTAGTAGGTAGGTATGGTGGACACAAATGGCATAGTGGTTGGCTCAAGGATTTTGGATGCATGAGAGGTATTCCCTCTCGATACAAGGCTTAGGCTAGCAAGGCTATTTGAAACAAACACAAGGATGAACTAGTACAGCAAAACTCACATAAAAGACATATTGAAAACATTATAAGACTCTACACCGTCTTCCTTGTTGTTCAAACTCAATACTAGAAATTATCTAGACTTTAGAGAGACCAAATATGCAAACCAAATTTTAGCATGCTCTATGTATTTCTTCATTAATGGGTGCAAAGTATATGATGCAAGAGCTTAAACATGAGCACAACAATTGCCAAGTATCACATTATCCAAGACATTATAGCAAATTACTACATGTATCATTTTCCAATTCCAACCATATAACAATTTAACGAAGAAGAAACTTCGCCATGAATACTATGAGTAGAGCCTAAGGACATACTTGTCCATATGCTACAGCGGAGCGTGTCTCTCTCCCATACAATGAATGCTAGGATCCATTTTATTCAAACAAAACAAAAACAAAAACAAACCGACGCTCCAAGCAAAGCACATAAGATGTGATGGAATAAAAATATAGTTTCAGGGGAGGAACCTGATAATGTTGTCGATGAAGAAGGGGATGCCTTGGGCATCCCCAAGCTTAGACGCTTGAGTCTTCTTGATATATGCAGGGGTGAACCACCGGGGCATCCCCAAGCTTAGAGCTTTCACTCTTCTTGATCATAGTATATCATCCTCCTCTCTTGACCCTTGAAAACTTCCTTCACACCAAACTTCTCATAAACTTCATTAGAGGGGTTAGTACATAATCAAAAACTCACATGTTCAGAGGTGACACAATCATTCTTAACACTTCTGGACATTGCTCAAAGCTACTGGAAGGTAATGGAACAAAGAAATCCACCCAACACAGCGAAAGAAGCAATGCGAAATAAAAGGCAGAATCTGTCAAAACAGAACAGTCTGTAAAGACAAATTTTTAATAAATACTTCCGTTGCTCAGATCAGAAAACTCAAAACTAATGAAAGTTGCGTACATATCTGAGGAACACGCACGTAAATTGGCATATTTTTCTGAGTTACCTATAGAGAAAACAGCCCAGATTCGTGACAGATAGAAATCTGTTTCTGCGCAGAAATCCAAATCTAGTATCAACCTTCGATTAGAGGCTTCACTTGGCACAACCAAACACAAAACTAAGATAAGGAGAGGTTGCTACAGTAGTAAACAACTTCCAAGACACAAAATAAAAACAAAGTACTGTAGCAAAATAACACATGGGTTATCTCCCAAGAAGTTCTTTCTTTATAGCCATTAAGATGGGCTCAGCAGTTTTAATGATGCACTCGCAAGAAATAATATTTGAAGCAAAAGAGAGCATCAAAAGGCAAATTCAAAACACATTTAAGTCTAACATGCTTCCTATGCATAGGAATCTTGTAAATAAACAAGTTCAAGAAGCATAATGCAACAAGCATAGAAAGATAAAACAAGTATAGCTTCAAAAATTTCAGCACATAGAGAGGTGTTTTAGTAACATGAAAATTTCTACAACCATATTTTCCTCTCTCATAATAATGTCCAGTAGCATCATGAGCAAACTCAACAATATAACTATCAAATGAAACATTCTTATCATGAGTCTCATGCATAAAATTATTACTCTCCACATAAGCATAATCAATTTTATTAGTTGTAGTGGGTGCAAATTCAACAAAGTAGCTATCATTATTATTCTCATCATGTGTAGGAGGCATAGTATAATCACAACAAAATTTACTCTCCATAGTAGGCGGCACCATAAGACCACTATCATTATAATCATCATAAATAGGAGGCAAAGTATCGTCAAAGTAAATTTTCTCCTCAATGCTTGGGGGACTAAAAAGATCATGCTCATCAAAACCAGCTTCCCCAAGCTTAGAATTTTCCATAGCATTAGCAACAATAGTGTTCAAAGCATTCATATTAATAACATTCCCATTAACATGCATATAAAGTTCCATGGGTTTTTAATTCTCTCTTCAAACACATCATGTCCTAATTCAAGATAAAGTTCATAAAGATCTCTCATATTTTTGTTGTTTTCCATTATGCCTAACTAGTGTAAACAAGAAACAAAAAGTTGCAATTGCAGGATCTAAAGGAAATAGCTTCGAGTACTTACAACGGTGCCGGAAAATAGCTTAGTAGCCGAGATCCGGAGTGTGAGTACCTTTTACCTTTCCTCCCCGGCAACGGCGCCAGAAAATAGCTTGATGTCTACGCCCCCCTCCTTTTCCTGTAGACAGTGTTGGGCCTCCAAGAGCAGAGGTTTGTAGGACAGCAGCAAGTTTTCCCTTAAGTGGATCACCCAAGGTTTATCGAACTCAGGGAGGAAGAGGTCAAAGATATCCCTCTCATGCAACCCTGCAACCACAAAGCAAGAAGTCTCTTGTGTCCCCAACACACCTAATAGGTGCACTAGTTCGGCGAAGAGATAGTGAAATACAGGTGGTATGAATAAGTAGCAACGGCACCAGAAAAGTGCTTTGCCCAAGACAGTAAACAAGCAGTAGTAACGCAGCAGTAGTAACGCAGTAAAACAGTAAACAAGCAGCGATAGCAATATTTAGGAACAAGGCCTAGGGATTAGACTTTCACTAGTGGACACTCTCAACTTTGATCACATAACAGAATAGATAAATGCATACTCTACACTCTTGTTGGATGATGAACACATTGCGTAGGATTACACAAATCCTCAATGCCGGAGTTAACAAGCTCCACAATTCAATGTTCATATTTAAATAACCTTAGAGTGCATGAAAGATCAATTCGACTAAACCAAGTACTAACATAGTATGCACACTGTCACCTTCACACTATGTAGGAGGAATAGATCACATCAATACCATCATAGCAATAGTTAACTTCATAATCTACAAGAGATCATAATCATAGCCTACGCCAAATACTAACACGGATGCACACACTGTCACCATTACACCGTGCAGGAGGAATAAAACTACTTTAATAACATTACTAGAGTAGCACATAGATAAATTGTGATACAAAACACATTGCAATCATAAAGAGATATAAATAAGCACTTCACTATGCCATTCATAACAGTGAATAAGTATTCTGCGAAATATAGCCTAAGAGACCCACACGGTGCACACACTGTCACCTTTACACACGTGGGACAAGGAGTCTCCGGAGATCGCATAAGTAAAACTCACTTGACTAGCATAATGACATCTAGATTACAAGCATCATCATATGAATCTCAATCATGTAAGGCAGCTCATGAGATTATTGTATTGAAGTACATAGGAGAGAGATGAACCACATAGCTACCGGTACAGCCCCGAGCCTCGATGGAGAACTACTCCCTCCTCATGGGAGCAGCAGCGGTGATGAAGATGGCGGTGGAGATGGCAGCGGTGTCGATGGAGGAGCCTTCCGGGGGCACTTCCCCGTCCCGGCGGCGTGCCGGAACAGAGACTCCTGTCCCCCAGATCTTGGCTTCGCGATGGCAGCGACTCTGGAAGGTTTTCTCTGGTTTCGTCGAACGTATCAGGGTTTTCGCGACGGAGGCTTTAAATAGGCGGAAGGGCAAGGTCGGTGGACTTCTGGAGGGCCCACACTATAGGGGGGTGCGGCCCCCCCCTTGGCCGCGCCGGCCTAGGGTTTGGTGGCCCTGTGCCCCCTCTCTGGCGGTTCTCGTGTGTTCTGGATGCTTCCGTGCAAAATAGGAACCTGGGCGTTGATTTCGTCCAATTCCGAGAATATTTCTTTACTAGGATTTCTGAAACCAAAAACAGCAGAAAACAGGAACTGGCACTTCGGCATCTTGTTAATAGGTTAGTTCCAGAAAATGCATGAATATGACATAAAGTGTGCATAAAACATGTAGATATCATCAATAATGTGGCATGGAACATAAGAAATTATCGATACGTCGGAGACGTATCACGTGGCGCAGCGGTTCTTCAAGGCGTGGTTTTATTCCGGATAGGAGGAGTCCGTTGGCTCTTTCGACCTGACCATTGGACTGTGGATGAGCCACTGATGCCAGGTCTAGCCGGATCCCAACGTCATGGCAATAATCCTTCAATTCTCCTTGGGCGAAGTTTGTGCCATTATCTGTGATTATGTTGTGCGGGATGCCGAATCTCGTCATGAGGCTGCAGATAAATTTGAGTGTCGTAGCACCATCGGTTTTTCTCACTGGCTTTGCCTCGATCCATTTACTGAACTTATCAATAGCGACCAGGAGGTACTCAAAACCGCCAGGAGATGATTTCTTTAACTTACCAACCATATCAAGCCCCCAGACCGCAAACGGCCAGGTGATAGGGATGGTCTTCAGCTCTTGGGCTGGAGCGTTTGGTTGAGTAGCGTAGTACTGCTAACCTCGGCAGGTTTTTACTAACTTGTCAGCATCTTCTTTAGCTGTGAGCCAGTAAAATCCAAGCCGGAAAGCTTTGGCAACGAGGGACCTGGGAGCGGCGTGATGCCCGCAATCCCCTGTGTGGATCTCTCTGAGGATTTCAATGCCATCTTGATTGGAGACGCATTTGAGAAAATACTCCAGTTGCACTTCGTTTGTAGAGCTGTCCGTCAACAATTGTATAGGATCTTGCTCGTCTGATGATCTGTCGTGTGAGGACCTCGTCCTCTGGCAACTTCTGATCAATGAGGTAATCCAGGAAAGGCTGCGTCCAGGCCGGAATGATGACCATCACTTCCTTTGCCGGAGATACTGCCACTTCTGGATTTTCCGGGTTAGCGCCCTTGACTGAGGGTATCCATAGGTGCTCCAGGAAAATACCAGGCGGAATTGGTTTCCTGCCGGATCCGAGCTTGGATAGCATATCTGCCGTTGCGTTATCGTCTCGCCTGACGTACTTGACTTCGTATCCGAGGAAGCACTTGGCGATCTCGTCAACTTCATCTCTGTAGGCCGCCATGACGGAGTTTCTGGCGTTCCAGGTTCCGGCTACTTGTTGTGCCACCAGGTCGGAATCTCCGCAGCAAATTATGTGCTTGATCCCAATTTCCTTAGTGATGCGCAGACCGTGTAGTAGAGCCTCGTATTCCGCCATGTTGTTTGTAGCTTCGAAGTGAATCTGCAAAACGTACTGCTATAGGGATTCGTTGCATAGAAAACAAAAAATTTCCTACCGCGAGAACGCAATCCAAGCCAAGATGCAATCTAGAAGACGGAAGCAATGAGGAGATGATCGAGACTCACCCTTGAAGATTTCCAAAGCCTACAAGATGAGGCTCTTGTTGCTGCGGTAGACGATCACTTGCCGCTTGCAAAAGCGCGTAGAAGATCTTGATCACGGTGCCACGATCGGGCAGCACCTCCGTACTCGGTCACACGTTCGGTGTTGATGAAGACGACGTCCTTCTCCCTGTTCCAGTGGGCAGTGGAAGTAGTAGCTCCTCCTTGACTCCGGTAGCACGACAGCGTGGTGGCGGTGGCGATGGAGAACTCCGGCGGAGCTTCGCTAAGCGTGCGGGAGAGGTGGAGGAGAGAGGGGGCGGCTAGGGTTTGGGAGAGGGGGTGGCCGACCTCTATGGGGTGCGGCCAGCTTGGTGGCTTGTGGTGGCCGGCCCCCTCCCCTATGCCCCTCAATATATAGGTGGAACCCCAAGTGTTGGACTACAAGTCTTCGAATAAGACCCCAACCCAAAACCTTTCATGTAGTAGGGAAAGCTACCCAAGGTGGGACTCCCACCCAAGTGGGATTCCCACCCTTCCATGAAGGGGGGTGGTCGGCCCCCTTGGTGGAGTCCACCTTGGACTCCCCCCTCTAGGGTTGGCCGGCCATGGGGAGGTGGAGTCCCTCCGGGACTCTTCCTTCCTTAGTGATTTCTTCCGGACTTTTCTAGAACCTTCTAGAACCTTCCATAAATGCACCGAATCATTTCCAAAATTGGAATATGACTTCCTATATATGAATCTTATTCTCCGGACCATTCTGGAACTCCTCGTGATGTCCGGGATCCCATCCGAGACTTCGAACAATACTTCAAACTCCATTCCATATTCAAGTTCTACTATTACAACATCAAACCTTAAGTGTGTCACCCTACGGTTCGCGAACTATGTAGACATTGTTGAGATCTCTCTCCGACCAATAACCAATAGCGGGATCTGGAGATCCATAATGGCTCCCACATATTCAACGATGACTTAGTGATCGAATGAACCATTCACATACGATACCAATTCCCTTTGTCACGCGATATTTTACTTGTCCGAGGTTTGATCATCGGTATCACTCTATACCTTGTTCAACCTCGTCTCCTGACAAGTACTCTTTACTCGTACCGTGGTATGTGGTCTCTTATGAACTTATTCATATGATTGCAAGACATTAGACGACATTCCACCGAGAGGGCCCAGAGTATATCTATCCATCATCGGGATGGACAAATCCCACTGTTGATCCATATGCCTCAACTCATACTTTCCGGATACTTAATCCCACCTTTATAACCACCCATTTACGCAGTGGCATTTGATGTAATCAAAGTACCTTTCCAGTATAAGTGATTTATATGATCTCATGGTCGAAAGGACTAGGTAACTATGTATCGAAAGCTTATAGCAAATAACTTAATGACGTGATCTTATGCTACGCTTAATTGGGTGTGTCCATTACATCATTCATATAATGATATAACCTCGTTATTAATAACATCCAATGTTCATGATTATGAAACTAATCATCTATCATAAACATAAAGATATATAATAACCACTTTTATTATTGCCTCTTGGGCATATCTCCAACAGTCTCCCACTTGCACTAGAGTCAATAATCTAGATTACATTGTAAGGTACCTAACACCCATAGCATTCTGGTGTTGGTCATGCTTTGCCCTAGGGAGAGCTTTAGTCAACAGATCTGCTACATTCAGATCAGTGTGTACTTTGCAAATCTTTACTTCTCCATCTTCGATGTACTCGCGAATCGAATGATAACGCAGCTTGATATGCTTCAGCCTCTTGTGTGACCTTGGTTCTTGTGCATTGGCGATGGCACCCATGTTGTCACAGTAGATGACTAGTGGGTCCAATGCACTAGGAACCACACCGAGCTCTACAATGAACCTCTTCATCCATACCGCTTCTGATGAAGCCTCTGAAGCCGCTATGTACTCCGATTCTGTTGAAGACTTCGCCACCGTGCACTGCTTCGAGCTTGCCCAGCTTACTGCAGCACCATTCAATATAAACACGTACCCAGACTGTGACTTAGAGTCATCAGGATCAGTGTTCCAACTTGCATCGGTGTAACTTGTTACAACGAGCTCTTGGTCACCTCCATAACAAAGAAACATATCCTTAGTTCTTTTCAAGTACTTCAGGATATTCTTGACCGCTGTCCAGTGTTCCATTCCTGGATCACTTTGATATCTGCTAGTCAAACTAACAGCATGTGCTATATCCGGTCTAGTACATAGCATGGCATACATGATAGAGCCTACTGCCGAGGCATAGGGGATCTGACTCATCCTTTCTCTTTCTTCTGCCGTAGCCGGACCTTGAGTCTTACTCAAGACTTTGCCTGGTAACATAGGTAAGAATCCTTTCTTACTTTCGTCCATTCTAAACTTCTTTAGAATCTTGTCCAGGTATGTATTCTGTGATAGCCCTATTAGACGTCTTGATCTATCTCTATAAATCTTGATGCCTAATATATATGATGCTTCACCAAGGTCTTTCATTGAAAAACTATTATTCAAATAACCTTTTATACTGCTTAATAGTTCTATATCATTCCCAATCAATAATATGTCATCTACATATAATATCAGGAATGCTACAGAGCTCCCACTCACTTTCTTGTAAATACAGGCCTCTCCATGACACTGTATAAACCCGAAGTCTTTGATCACCTTATCAAAGCGTCGGTTCCAACTTCTCGATGCTTGCTTCAGTCCATAAATTGAACGCTGAAGTTTGCATACTTTGTCAGCATTTTTAGGATCGACAAAACCTTTGGGTTGTACCATATACAACTCTTCCTCAATGTCTCCATTAAGGAACGCCGTTTTAACATCCATCTGCCAAATCTCATAATCGAAAAATGCAGCTATTGCTAACAAAATCCTCACAGATTTTAGCTTCGCTACAGGTGAGAAAGTCTCATCGTAGTCAACACCTTGAATTTGTCGGAAACCCTTTGCGACAAGTCGAGCTTTATAGACAGTAATATTACCATCAGCATCTGTTTTTCTCTTGAAGATCCATTTATTCTCGACAGCCTTGCGGCTATCAGGTAAGTCTACCAAAGTCCACACTTTGTTATCATACATGGATCCCATTTCGGATTTCATGGCTTCTTGCCATTTGTTGGAATCTGGGCTCATCATCGCTTCTTCATACGTCGCAGGGTCTTCATCATTGTTGTCCACAATCATGACATTTAGACAAGGATCATACCAATCAGGAGTGGCACGTTCCCTTGTCGATCTGCGAGGTTCAGTAGTTATCTCGTTCGAAGTTTCATGATCATTATCATTAGCTTCCTCTGTTGTTGGTGTAGGCAGCACAGGAACAACTTTCGGTACTGCGCTACTTTGATCAACGAGTGAAGATTCATCAATCTCATCGAGTTCTACTTTTCTTCCAGTCACTTCTTTAGTGAGAAATTCTTTCTCAAGAAAGGTTCCGTTCTTAGCAACAAATATCTTGCCTTCGGATCTGTGATAGAAAGTGTACCCTATAGTTTCCTTAAGGTATCCTATGAAGACGCGTTTCTCCGCTTTGGGTTCTAGCTTGTCCGGTTGTAACTTTTTTACATAGGCTTCGCAACCCCAAACTTTAAGAAACGACAGCTTAGGTTTCTTATTAAACCATAATTCATACGGTGTCGTTTCAACGGATTTTGATGGTGCTCTATTTAAAGTGAATGCGGCTGTCTCTAATGCATAACTCCAAAATGATAACGGCAAATCAGTAAGAGACATCATAGAACGAACCATATCTAAGAGAGTTCGATTACGACGTTCGGACACACCGTTTCGTTGAGGTGTTCCCGGCGGTGTCAATTGTGAAAGTATTCCACATTTCTTTAAATGCATGCCAAACTCATAACTCAGATATTCACCTCCGCGATCAGATCGTAGAAATTTAATCTTCTTGTTACGTTGATTTTCTACTTCACTTTGGAATTCCTTAAACTTCTCAAAAGTTTCGGATTTATGTTTCATGAAATAGATATACCCATATCTACTCAGATCATCTGTGAAGGTTAGAACATAACGATAACCACCGCGCGATGCTACACTCATTGGTCCGCACACATCGGTATGTATGATTTCCAATAAGTCAGTAGCTCGCTCCATAATACTAGAGAATGGAGTCTTAGTCATTTTTCCCATTAGACATGCTTCGCATCTATCAAGTGACTCAAAGTCAAGTGATTCAAGTAATCCATCGGTATGGAGTTTCTTCATGCGTTTCACTCCAATATGACCAAGACGATAGTGCCACATATAAGTAGAAATATCATTCAATTTAATTCGCTTAGCATCAATGTTATGAATATGTGTATCACTACTATCGAGATCTAACAGAAATAAACCATTCTTTTCAGGTGCTCGACCATAAAAGATATTATTCATGAAAATAGAACAACCATTATTCTCAGACTTGAATGAATAACCGTCTTGCATTAAACAAGATTCAGATATAATGTTCATGCTCAACGCGGGTACAAAATAACAATTATTGAGGTTTAAAACTAATCCCGAAGGTAGATGTAGAGGAAGTGTGCCGACAGCGATCACATCGACTTTGGATCCATTTCCAACGCGCATCGACACTTCATCCTTCAATAGTCTTCGTTTATTCTTTAGTTCCCGTTTCGAGTTACAAATATGAGCAACCGAACCAGTATCAAATACCCAGGTACTAGTACGAGAACCAGTAAGATAAACATCTATAACATGTATATCACATATACCTTCTTTCTTCTTCTTGACAAGGCCGCTCTTCAGATCCGCCAAATACTTGGAGCAATTACGCTTCGAGTGTCCCTTCTCCTTGCAGTAATAGCACTCAGCATCAGGCTTAGGGCCAGTCTTAGGTTTCACAGGAGGCGTGGCAGCTTTCTTGCCACCCTTCTTGAATTTTCCCTTAGACTTGCCCTGTTTCTTGAAACTGGTGGTCTTGTTGACCATCAACACTTGGTGCTCTTTCTTGATCTCAATCTCAGCAGATTTCAGCATGGTGAAGAGTTCAGGTAACTCTTTGTTCATGTTCTGCATATTGTAGTTCATCACAAAGTTCTTGTAACTAGGTGGCAGTGATTGAAGGACACGATTAATCCCCAGTCGGTTAGGAATCACTATTCCCAAATCACTGAGTTTCTTCGCATGCCCGGTCATGGCGAGCATGTGCTCACTAACGGAGCTGCCTTCTTCCATCATGCAACTGAAGAAGTGTTTCGATGCTTCATAGCATTCCACGGCCGCATGAGTTTCAAAGATAGTTTTCAACTCATTGACCAACTCATGAGGATCGTGGTGCTCAAAACGTTTTTGGAGATCGTCTTCCAGACTGCATAGGATGGCACACTGAACTTGAGAGTACCGAGTTTTCCGAGTCGCGTAAACATTCTTTACTTCATCGGTTTCAGTTTCTGCAGGAGGGTCACCTAGCGGTGCATCAAGCACATATTGCAGGTTTCCACCATTGAGGAAAATCCTCACATGACGGAACCAGTCGGTGAAGTTGCTACCGTTGCTCTTAAGCTTTTCTTTCTCTAGGAACTGGTTAAAATTGATTGGGGACGCCATATCTACAACATATATTTGCAATAGTTTAGACTAATGTTTATGACAAATTGAGTTCAAATTTTAATGTAACAAAATTAAAAACTAGGTGAACTCCCACTCAAAACAATATCCCTCGCATTGTCTTAGTGATCACACGAACCAAATCCACCACACCAAGTCCGATCATCACGAGACAAGATGTAATTTCAATGGCGAACACTCAAAGTGTTCATCATATCAATCATATGATTCATGCTCTACCTTTCGGTATCATGTGTTCCGAGACCATGTCTGTACATGCTAGGCTCGTCAAGGCCACCTTAGTATCCGCATGTGCAAAACTGGCTTGCACCCGTTGTATGCACTTGTTGAGTCTATCACACCCGATCATAACGAGATGCTTCGAAACGACAAGTCTTGGCAGCGGTGCTACTAAGGATGAACACTTTATTATATTGATATTTTAGTGAGAGGGATCATCTTATAATGCTACCGTCGCGATCTAAGCAAAATAAGATGCATAAAGGATTAACATCACATGCAGTTCATATGTGATATGATATGGCCCTTTTTGTCTTTGCGCCTTTGATCTTCATCTCCAAAGCACGGACATGATCTCCATCATCAACGGGCATGATCTCCATCATCGTCGGCGTAGCGTCAAGGTCAATGGCGCCGTCTTCATGATTGTTCTCCCATGTAGCAACTATTACAACTTCTTTGAAATACTACTCAACATGAAATTTAAAGACAACCATAAGGCTCATGCCGGTTGTCACAATACAATAATGATCATCTCATACATATTCATCATCACATTATGGCCATATCACATCACCAAACCCTGCAAAAACAAGTTAGACGTCTCTAATTTGGTTTGCATATTTTACGTGGTTTAGGGTTTTCGAGTAAGATCTAATCTACCTACGAACATGAACCACAACGGTGATACTAGTGTTGTCAATAGAAGAGTAAATTGAATCTTCACTATAGTAGGAGAGACAGACACCCGCAAAGCCACTTATGCAATACAAGTTGCATGTCGAGCGTGGAGCAAATCTCATGAACGCGGTCATGTAAAGTTAGCCCGAGACGCTTCATCCCACTATGCCACAAAGATGCAAAGTACTCAAACTAAAGACAACATAAGCATCAACGCCCACAAAACCATTGTGTTCTACTCGTGCAACCATCTATGCATAGACACGGCTCTGATACCACTGTAGGGATTCGTTGCATAGAAAACAAAAAATTTCCTACCGCGAGAATGCAATCCAAGCCAAGATGCAATCTAGAAGACGGAAGCAAGGAGATGATCGAGACTCACCCTTGAAGATTTCCAAAGCCTACAAGATGAGGCTCTTGTTGCTGCGGTAGACGATCACTTGCCGCTTGCAAAAGCGCGTAGAAGATCTTGATCACGGTGCCACGATCGGGCAGCACCTCCGTACTCGGTCACACGTTCGGTGTTGATGAAGACGACGTCCTTCTCCCCGTTCCAGTGGGCAGCAGAAGTAGTAGCTCCTCCTTGACTCCGGCAGCACGACGGCGTGGTGGCGGTGGCGATGGAGAACTCCGGCGGAGCTTCGCTAAGCGTGCGGGAGAGGTGGAGGAGAGAGGGGGCGACTAGGGTTTGGGAGAGGGGGTGGCCGGCCTCTATGGGGTGCATCCAGCTTGGTGGCTTGTGGTGGCCGGCCCCCTCCCCTATGCCCCTCATTATATAGGTGGAACCCCAAGTGTTCGAATAAGACCCCAACCCAAAACCTTCCATGTAGTAGGGAAACCTACCCAAGGTGGGACTCCCACCGAAGTGGGATTCCCACCCTTCCATGAAGGGGGGTGGCCGGCCCCCTTGGTGGAGTCCACCTTGGACTCCCCCCTCTAGGGTTGGCCGGCCATGGGGTTGTGGAGTCCCTCCGGGACTCTTCCTGTTGTGGGTATACTTTATGGGTATATCAACGACATGGGTGACAAGGGATTAACTTGTCAATGCCTATGGATTGTAGGCTAGGGTTTAGTTAGAAGTAGAGGGTAAGTAGATCTCGAAGGTTTCAGCCGAAAAGTACTCGACGACTATGAAAACTAGGGTCTGCAGACAATGATTCGATTCTTTCTTTTGTCCCTCGACTCCCCCTTATATATGAGGTGAAGCCGAGGGATTCGTGCTATACAAGTTTACAGAGTCCGGGACGGTTTCTAACTCGTCCCGCCAGATTACAAACAACACTTCCTATTACAACTCTATCTTTCCTTAGTAAATCTTGGGCTCCCGAATCTTCTTATTCTTCGAGTATTGGGCCTTCAATAAACCCCGGGTACTATATTCGGCAGGCCCATTTGGGATGCCTATGTCAGTAGCCCCCGAGATTTTGCTTGAATTGTAAAGTCAGGGAAAATCTCCACTGTTTATTTTTACCCGAAAGCCTTAACTTTCTATATTTCTTCTCATAAAATTCTATATTGTACAGGGATATTGGTAATTGGGGCTAGTTCATCTGACGGATCAGGTACTAGTTAACTGCTCTAGTGGCAATCCGCAAAAACCTACTTCAAAATCACGTCCCTGGACATGATCTCGGGATACTGGTGTAAACTTCGACAGGTGCCGCTTAAGGTCTTACCATTCTGTCGAGTCCCAGTCAAATCTATCGGGTACCTAACGCGTCCGTTAGGATTTTTCTTCGTATCTGTTGATACGGATAAAAGTAGCAGAGCGCAGTCTTTGGCGATGCCACGCCCAGCAGAATGGATTCTGGGGTCTTACCTTCGCAAATTTGCGGCATTCAGAAATTGATCGCAACTTTGGCGTCCTGAGAATATATTGTCGAGTGCTTTTCCGGCTGTTGGAATGGCACATTTTATTGAGTCAAATATGACTTATATTGTTCTCCCGATGGGAGTATATGTAGAGTTAATTATAACTCGAAATATACTCTCTTGCTCTTCTATTTTTCCTTTGTTAATTTCATCGGGCACGCGAACAGCGTTCCCGATGGGAGTAGCCCCCGAGGCTACAGCCAAGAACTTGTGCTTGGTTGTAGGCTCAACATTTTATTCCACCTTGTCGCTATTTTGTCATTATTTCGCAATATGAACTCTTTCCTCTTCTTCTTCTTCTCTCTCTTTATTTTTATATTTCTCGGGTGCGCGAACAGCGCTCCCGATGGGAGTAGCCCCCGAGGCTACAGCCAAGGACTTGTGCTTGGTTGTAGGCTCCCGCAATTTCTATATTTATCATACTCGAAAATTTACTTTTTTCTGAAGTAGCCCCCGAGCATTTGGGCAAAAACTTGTATTTGACCAAAGGTTCCCGAGGTATTGAATAATTCTTTCTGTCGCCGTTTTTCTTGTCGACATACTTCCCTTAATCAAATTTACTTCATCCTCCTCGAATAGTCGTGACTTTTCTGCCCTGTGGGTCCATTGCTTCGACTATGTTGACACGTCGTGCAAGCAGTGGACACACGTCCTCCGCTTTTCCTGGCGCACGTACGGTAACGCCTATTTCAGTAAAAATACTCTTTTGCCCTTGTGTCTAGAAGATCCATCCTCACCACACGATTTCTTCATCCAACGGCACACTGCTTCACCCGAATCTTATATAAACCCTTCTTCAACCTTCGTTCATCCCCTCGCTTGCGCCGCTCACCTGTTCCTCTTCGCATAACTTCCCCTGCGCCCAACTCTCTTCAATCTTCCGTACGCACATACATTGCTCTGCCCACTGCCGTTGATGCCACCGCGCACGCGTCTGACTCGCCACAGCACGCCGGAATCCAAGATGGCTGCCGAGGATCTTGAGTGGGAGAGATCCAAAATCTCCAACCAGGACACCAATATGCTGAAGAGGCTTGGCCTCATGAAGAAGGAGGACGCCATTCGCTTCCCCAGCGAAGAAAGCTACCCCAAGCCTCCAATGGAGTATCGGGTTAGTTTTGTTGATCACTTAATCCGCGGCCTTTCGACCCCAATCCATGATTTCCTCCGCGGCCTTCTTTTCGTTTATGGGATTCAACTGCATCAGTTGACCCCTAATTCCATCCTTCACATTTCTATTTTCATCACGCTTTGCGAATGTTTCCTCGGAATCCCTCCCAATTGGGTTCTGTGGAAACGCATTTTCTGCCTCCGCCGCAATGGCTCCCACAACGTCACTTATAACATAGGTGGCGTTGTTATCTGTGTTCGTACTGATGTCGATTATTTCGACGTCAAATTTCCTGATTCTGTCCAAGGATGGCGCAAAAAGTGGCTCTACATTCACGAAGAAAGCGCCAACTCCGTTGAACACAACATAGTTCCTTTCGACGGAAGTGCCAGAATCCAGCGCCGCCGCTCCTGGGATGCCGAAGTTTCTGAAGAAGAGAAAAAGGCGACAGAGGCACTCATGTCTCGTATCCATCAGCTGCAAAACACTCGAGGCAAAGAACTGTCTGGTGTTCAAATCACTGCCTACTTCCTTAGGATTAGGGTGCAGCCTCTTCAGGCTCGCAAAAATCCCCTCTGGACGTATTCTGGTGAAAACGACGCCAATAGAATCTCCGACGATCTTTCTGCAAAGGACTTGGAGAAGTTGATCCGAAGAGTTTCCCGCTTGGCAAAAAAGGATCCTATTCCTTCCGCTTGTCGCGTGGAACCATACAGCTCCGCCAATCCTCTCCCCGAGGTATTTTGCCTTCTCGAGTTTCTATCTTGTTCCGAATTTGCCCTGTATCTCATTGTATTTGTGTCACTCTAATTTTTCTTTTGTCGCTGTTTTCTTGCAGAACCATCCTACTATGACTTCCCTTCCTCCTCTTCCTGAGGATGGAGAAGTCGAAGAACGGGGCATCGTTGCCGAAGATACCCCAGGTTCTTCTATTCCTGAAAGTGAAGTCGCGGGTTCCCACAAATCTGCGGCTTCCCATGAAAAGGAAGTTGAATGCGAGGCCAGTGAATCGACGCAATCCCTTCCTCCTGCAGTTTCCCCAAAGAACAAAAGGAAAAGGCATGATGCCGAGGATTCTGGCACTTCTAAGGCTGAAGAAGCTGGTCCTTCTAATCCGAAGGCAGCTTACGATCCTTATGTTGAATCCCTCATCAGCTCGTAAGTCACCTATCTCGCTATATTTTTGTACTCGAAATATTTATCTTGTCGTGCTTTTTATACTGCCGATTTTTTGATCAATCAGCTGATGAGGAGGAAGAAGTACCGATTGCGACGTGGCTCCTCGAACAAGCACGTCACGCATCGTACTTGCCTCGTACACACTAGTTGAAGGAGAAGAAACGACGAATCCTCAAAAATAAGTCGTCACCACTACTCCGCCATCAAGCCCCCGAGTCCCTTCACCAAAAAGGGCAAGGGTTGAAAAGATTGTTGATCCCGCCCCTCGGTTGGGCGGTTCGTCGACTCTGCTCTTAGATGATGTAAGTCTGTCGACATCTATATTTTCCTTATTTTATTTTTTTCACCTTTTCTCTTTTTCATGCCGATGTTTCTTTTACTGTGTTCACGCTGAACAGCCTATGATCAAGGATCTTCTCCGCATCGGGTCCCAATTTATTGGGTACCGTGAATATGCCGCCAGAGCCGAAGGTAACGACTTTTATACTCGCTATTTTGCACTGACTTTCTATTCCTGTTGCTTGTCGCTATTTTTTGATCTTTCTTTTCTTTCTTTTTCATATCTCGACGTAAAAACTCTCGAGAGGCCAACGAACGTGTCGACGCACTTGCTCAAAAACTCGAGCAAAGTGAGGCGGCTCGCAAGAAAGCTGAACTTGCTGCTAGCAAAGCCAAGGCCGAGGTTGATGAAGCCAAGGTGAAAGCTGCTAGTGTCGAGGAACTGCAGAGAAGGCTCAAAGATGCCGAATCTGCCTTAGATGAGCAGAAAACTGCACAAACTGTGCGTGAACAAGAGATCATCAAGCGTCTGAAGTCGCAAAGTCGACGTACGCTGAGTAATATCATCAACCCCTTCTATTGTACTTCCTGTTTCTTGGTTTTTGACTAATGGTTTGTCTTGTGTGGCAGCCCAAACAAACCAAGATTTTGATCTGGAGAATCCCGTCAATGACCCTCTCCTTGATGCACTTTCTCTTCTGGAGTTCCATGGGCGCGAAATTCGTGAAGGCGTGGCCAATGCCAATGCGAGTTTGTCGGCGTTGTTCCCCTACTTCTTCCCGAAGAAAGAGGAACCTTCGACTTTCCTTGCCCTTGCCAAGCTTTTCAATTCGTCGGAAGACCTGGGATTGAAGATGCGTCAGGAGAATATGAAGGTTGCTGTCGAGAGTACTGTTGCCCTGGTTGCTGACAGCCAACGTACGCTTGATTGGATGAAGGTTGGCGACACCAATCGATAGAGCGATCCAAGATGGAGGTCGCTGATCAAGGCGGCCAAGCCCAACACGAAGAAGATCTTGGCGTATCTGGGGATCAAGCCAGCTTCAACTCCTAGCTCCTCGAGGCCGGAGGTCTAGTTGCATGCCTCTGTTTTTCTTTCTGTTTCTTTTGCTTCTGTCGCCAAAGTAGTCATTTGGCGACACGTACTTTCTTAACTCCACTGTAATGCCCTTGTAATTATTCCAAGAGATTAATGAAGACTTCTATTTTTGCTTGTTATTTGATGTTGTCTTGTTTATTTTTCAGTTGATATTTGATAACTATACTCCATCTTCTGCTCCTTCCAATGTTTCGCCTTCTTCTTCCCGCGCGAGGAAAGCTTTTGGTGATACCGCTCCTGTCGACGATACCTTGTCGCAAGAACTGGATGAACTTCGGCAACAACTTCAATATGCGAAGAAGCAAACACTTGTGATGATGGAGCAATCTCGTAAGTCATCTGAAGCCGAAAAAATTGCTCTTCAACAAGCTCACGAAGCCGTGGCTGCTAAGGAAATTGCTGCTTCCGAGGCTGAAAAGGCAACTACTCGAGAAAATTTCATGCTCGAATTAATGAATGAAGCCAGTGCAGATATGTCGGGTATGCCTGTTTCGTCCGCTGATATTCTTTATCTTCATGCTATTGTTTCTTAGAGGTTTCCACTTCTTTGTTTTGATAGGTGCCTTTGTTGATGCTGCCGAGGAAGAGAGGGTAAATGCTAGGACAACCCTCCTTGTTAATCTTTCCCTGGACCATGGTTCGTTGTTTTGGGCTACCCCGGAGAGAGGACCCGCCAAATTGTCGATTTCAAGATCGCGCCTCTCAAACTCGCGATTTCCTTGACTTCGTACCAAGACCTTGTCCATGGTTTACAACTCCATGTTTCCTCGAACGTCCAACCAAAAACTCTTCCTGAATTGATGGAAAGGTTCAAGGATGCTCGCAGTATCCATGATTTTGTCAAGGCTCAACTAGTAGCTGGCGCCAGATTTGCTCTTATCATGCTCCAAATCTGCCACTCGAAGCTTGACCTTACCCAGGTTGTCGAGAAAGTTCACCAAAAAGTAAAACGTCGGAGAGTTGGTGTTGACAGGATTAACACGAAGGTTACGCCTATAGCCGAAGAAATGATTGAGGACCTACTTCGGATGGATGCCGACTTTTTTGCCGATGGCCATTATGCCGATTTTCTTGGTGCTGCTCCTGAGGAAAACAGGGTTACTCTTGATGACATATTGAATCAAGACTAGTTAGTTTCTTCTTGTAGATATTTTTTCTTTGTAATCCACGACTATATTGTAAAGCAATCATTATATTTCTCTGTTTGTTTAGCCCCCGAGTGTTTCGGTGACTCTTTACTATATTTGTATACTTGCGAGGTTTTGAACCAAGGCATTTATATATTTAAGGCGAATATGAGCCCCCAAGCTTTTTATTGAGTACTATTTTGTATTTTTGTTGACTCACGAGGTATTTGAATACCAAGGCAAGTTTTTCCTTTTGTTGATGAACTATATTGAAATTCGTCGGAGCGAAGACTTTGGTCATGTCGATAAAGAAGAGAAGTTATATTGTCACTATCTTTATTATATTGCAGCACCGCGAGCCCGCCTCATTAAAAACCTTCTCCGGCCCCACTCGGTGCCCCGAAAAAGGAAAAGAGTGCGTCTGAAAACTCGCGGGCGTTTCAGTACATTGAAGCTTTACAAAGACTATATTTTGACTCTAGGCGTAAAAACGCCTAAGTTGCGCCACGTTCCAGGGGTTTGGCTCCTCCACCCCTGTCTTTTTGTCCTTTATTCTGTATGCTCCTCCTCCAATTACTTCCGTGACAATGTAAGGGCCAAGCCATGGTGACTCGAGTTTTTCATGACTTTTTTGCGTGAGCCGAAGAACTAGGTCTCCCACCTGAAAAGATCTTGGCCGCAAACGTCGACTGTGGTAATTCTTCAAGTCCTGTTGATATTTGGTTACCCGAGATAATACTTCATCTCGAGCTTCATCAAGTGCGTCGACGTCGTCTTCTAGCACTCTTCTCGACGTTTCTTCATCATATTCAGCGACACGTGGAGAGTTGTGCTCTATCTCGATTGGTAGTACTGCCTCTGCTCCATGAACCAGGAAAAACGGAGTTTCCTGCGTTGCTGTGTTTGGTGTTGTTCGGATGCTCCACAACACGCTTGGTAGTTCTTCTGGCCAGGTATGTCGAGCTTTTTGACCCTTGCCGCCGGAACCATCTCCGCTCACTCTGTCGCTGCTAACCGGAATTACTTCCGGTGGAGTGGGTGCGGCAGGAGTTGGAGACTGGTTCGCGGGAGGAGGAGAAGGCTGCAGGGGGGCTTGTGGAGCGCTCGGCGGAACTGGCGTCGAAGGACCAACGGCGGGAGATTTCTTCTGCATATACTTAGTGATATGCTCCTGAACATTGGTCCGCGCGGTGGTAGGGTTCGGATTCCTGTGAGCAAGTAAAAGGAAAGTATACGTAACACAGCTTACCAAGATAAACAACGCATGTTACTCGGAAGCTTACGCTGCGCCCGGAATGTTGGGACGTGAGGGTTTCCCTGCTGTCGAAAGCATCTTCAGGCGCTGGCGCTCCGCCTTCCTGGAGTCAAGCGGAGGTGGTTTGATCACCCTGGGTTTCTTGGCAGAAGCCTCGCCGCTGCCTCCGGTGTCGGAGCCAGAGACTTTGGCGCGGGGACGCTTTGAAGGTCGAGGAGCAGCCTTTCGGGGCACTCGTTCTTCTTCCTCCTCAGGGTCTTCCGGATCCTCTTCCACCGAGTCACCGCTAACGGGAACTCGGAGTATGGTGCGTAGGTTTTCTTCCGCCAAAGAGTCAAGCTGCGAAAATGGTGAGCAGAACAAGTTAAACACTTAGAAAATTGTGAAAGGATAAAGGAATGCGAAGGATTAAGTGCTTACCGGAGGACATTTGTCGTGTGTGCTAATATCCTTGATCAGTTCCGGGACCTGTTGGCCCCTAGGAATTTTCACCAACGTCTTGAACCTTCTCTTGAGGGAGTCGGCCGGAAGATCGTGGCGAGTGACTCGGAGGAGATCGTCCGCCCCGGTGTAAGCACACATCAGGCGTGCGTTGTAGCGCAGGGGCTGGATCCTCCGGGTAAACCAGCTGAGGGTGAGCTGGGCCCCGGTCAGTCCATCATGAACTAACCAGGAAATCCTCCGCGCGGCCTTCTCCAGTATGGGTGTTTGGGCAAGCGTGTGGATGAAGCTCCAGCTCGCCAATTCTTCCGGAGGCGTGTTGCTGAAGGGCGGGAGTCCATCGTGGACGTTCGGAACTGACGCGTTCTTCACATAAAACCATCCGACGTTCCAGTACCGGACGGATTCGTGGGAGTCGTGAGGAGGATACATCCGACCAGAGCGGAGCATGAACGTCATACTTCCGCAGTTTAACATGGCCTTGTCCTTCGTCTCTTTCTTCACCCGGAAAAAGAATTGCCATAGCTTGATGTCGGGTCGGATTCCGAGATGCCCCTCGCAAAGAGTTGCGAAGTTCGAGAGCAGGAGGTAGGAGTTGGGGCAGATGTTGTGGGGCTGGAGCCCGTACGTGTCAAGGATGGAGAGGAAGAACTCCGAGCAAGGGAGCGATAATCCGCGCTCGACCCACGCCTTTGTCATAACGCGTTCATCCGCGTCGGGTTTGGGAATGTCGGAGTCGCGCGTGAAACTCCAATGCTCGGAGATCATGCCTTCGTTTTGAAGCTCCCGGAGCTCCGCGTCAGTTGTCTCGCAGGGCCACCATTGACCCCGCACCCCTTCACGGCTCCGGGCCTTGGAAGCTTTCTTGTTCTCCACCTCTTGTACCTTGGCTGCCATTCTAGCTTGGCCTTGAAGCTCCTCTTCGAGCTCTTGGGCTGTTGGGATCCGGCCTAGTAAAGTACTGGAAGAGGCGGAGAACGGTTGAGCAAGCCTAACGTCGGAAACATATGGTGGTAGATACGCAATGGGATCCGGGCAAAATGGTTCCACGGCACTGGGATCCGGGCTACTCGGAGAACTACCAGTGCAGTGAGGAGAACCATGAGACATGCTTCCGGCTGCACCCATGCGAGCTAAGTTGAGTATCCGGATCTACACTAAGTTTATCTTCTACGAGGCCGGCGCACGTACCGTTAATGGCGCGGTGGCTCAACGGAGCTCCGGTGAAGTCGAGGTCGCCGGACTTGCAGGGAATCGCTTCGCGTGACCACAAATCGGCGGCGGGAAGGATTTACCGATCAACCGAGGGAATCTTGGCGCGAGGAGAGGCTTGAGCCGGTGGCGCGAGAAGCTCACCGTGGCAAAGTTCGCCGGAGATGAGATCTGTTTGGCGGCGCGGCGCGAGGAAGAAGACGACGTGGGTGAGAAGGTGAAAGAATGAGAATTTACCGCGGGCGAGGGTTATATATAGGCCACGCGCGGAGATTCAGGATTCGGATCCAATGGTGGAAACGGAACGGTCGCACCGTTGGATGGATGACACGTGTCTTAGGTCAAGTGCGGTAAAACGACGTGGAGGTAACTTAACCATGCACTCCCGAGATTTCCGGCTAAAGATTTGCATCTGCGAAAGTTTAGCGCGGGAAAAAAGGAAGGTGTGCGCGGGAAAAGCGGAGTCTCCGTTGCAATACCTCATCTGAAGACGAAGGATTTCCGAATGAATGAACCCGGAATCAAGTAAAAAGTTTTGAAGCTCTTCAAGATCCTCTTCGTTTCCGAGCTGAATGAAGTCGAAGGAATGATGAATCTCGGAGAACTTCGGGGGCTACTGTTGTGGGTATACTTTATGGGTATATCAACGACATGGCCTAGATCCGGCAAGCCCGGGTGGCCCACCGACGGTGATGGTGGCATGTGGCCCATCGGGCGGCCCAGTTGCTGTTGATCGTGAAGGATGAAGTCCAGCCCAGGAACGAGGAGCCGGATCTTAACCGACCTACGAAGGAGGCCGGATCCGTGGAGGCCCATAAAGTATCCGGATCCAGCACGGCCTAGAAGGAAGGCGGATCCTTGACGTACACGGCAAGATATTGTACCGTAGTTAGGTAACTTGTATTCCAGCTAGGACTCTCCATGTAAACCCTAGATCCGTGCGCCTATATAAGCCGGATCCCGGGAGCCCTAGAGGGACAACCACAACTCATTGTAACAACGCGAAAGCACCCATATAATTCCAGACAAGCAGCAGTAGGCCCTGTCATCGTGCAGGTGTTCCGAAGCTGGGTAAATCGCATACCACCGTCCCGAGAGCACTCCGCCTTATGGCCCCTACTTCTTCTCCCCCTCGTGAGGATCCCTCCTCTGGGGTACCGTCGATTAGGCAACGACACTTCCTTCCTTAGTGATTTCTTCCGGACTTTTCTAGAACCTTCTAGAACCTTCCATAAATGCACCGGATCATTTCCAAAATTGGAATATGACTTCCTATATATGAATCTTATTCTCCGGACCATTCCGAAACTCCTCGTGATGTCCGGGATCCCATCCGAGACTTCGAACAATACTTCGAACTCCATTCCATATTCAAGTTCTACTATTACAACATCAAACCTTAAGTGTGTCACCCTACGGTTCGCGAACTATGTAGACATGGTTGAGATCTCTCTCCGACCAATAACCAATAGTGGGATCTGGAGATCCATAATGGCTCCCACATATTCAACGATGACTTAGTGATCGAATGAACCATTCACATACGATACCAATTCCCTTTGTCACGCGATATTTTACTTGTCCGAGGTTTGATCATCGGTATCATTCTATACCTTGTTCAACCTCGTCTCCTGACAAGTACTCTTTACTCGTACCGTGGTATGTGGTCTCTTATGAACTTATTCATATGCTTGCAAGACATTAGACGACATTCCACCGAGAGGGCCCAGAGTATATCTATCCGTCATCGGGATGGACAAATCCCACTGTTGATCCATATGCCTCAACTCATACTTTCCGGATACTTAATCCCACCTTTATAACCACCCATTTACGCAGTGGCGTTTGATGTAATCAAAGTACCTTTCCAGTATAAGTGATTTATATGATCTCATGGTCGAAAGGACTAGGTAACTATGTATCGAAAGCTTATAGCAAATAACTTAATGATGTGATCTTATGCTACGCTTAATTGGGTGTGTCCATTACATCATTCATATAATGATATAACCTTGTTATTAATAACATCCAATGTTCATGATTATGAAACTAATCATCTATTAATCAACAAGCTAGTTACGAGGCTTACTAGGGACTCATTGTTGTTTACATAACACACATGTATCAATGTTTCGGTTAATACAATTATAGCATGGTATATAAACATTTATCATAAACATAAAGATATATAATAACCACTTTTATTATTGCCTCTTGGGCATATCTCCAACAACTGCAGTTCTTCTCCGGTAGGGGACTTCAGGGTGACTCCGGCTCGTGAGCCTTGATGCTGCTTGGATCCATCGAAGTGCATGACCCATGTTTCTGGTTTCGGCTCCAGATTTGCATCCGGAGCCTCTGTCCAATCTGCGACGAAATCTGCCAAGACTTGGGATTTAACCGCAGTCCTGGCTTTGTAAGCGATACCGAAGGCGGATAATTCGATGCCCCATTTTGCTGTGCGTCCTGTTGCGTCAGCGTTGTTGAGAATCGTCGACAGTGGAGCTTTGCTCACAACTGTTACTGGGTGCTCTTGGAAGTAGTGTCTCAGCTTCCTGCTACCTAGGAACACGTCGTAGGCTAGCTTCTGAAAGTGAGGATATCTTTGCTTGGATTCCGTCAGTACCTCGCTAATATAATAGACAGGCCTTTGGACTCCGTATTCGTGACCTTCTTCCTTTCGCTCTACCACGATGATGAGACTGATGACTCTGTTGGTAGCTGCTAGGTATAGGAGCATGGGCTCTGACTCTTCTGGAGCTGCTAGGATAGGTGGAGAGGTGAGTATTTCCTTCAATCCCTGAAGTGCTGCATCTGCAGCGTCGTCCCAGACAAATTTGTCTGTTTTCTTCAGCAGCTTGTACAAAGGTAGCGCCTTCTCGCCAAGACGGCTAACAAACCTACTGATTGCTGCGACACAACCAGTTAGTCATTGCACATCTTTGAGACAAGTTGGCCTTTTGATACACAGGATTGCCTTGATTTTTTCCGGGTTAACCTCAATGCCTCTGTGAGAGACGATGAAGCCAAGGATTTTTCCAGCTGGCACGCCAAAGACGCACTTCAGCGGATTCAACATCATCTTGTACCGACGGAGATTGTCGAAGGTCTCTGTGAGGTCGCTGATCAAGTCGGATCCTTTCCGGGTCATGACCGCAATGTCGTCGACGTAAGCGTTGATACGTCCATTTTGCATCACCATTTTATATCATAATTTACTGTTATTCATTGATATATTTCATATTTAGAGATGATACTTATGTTATTTCATCTATTTTGCATGTTTCATGATTATTGGAGAATCATTCACCGGAGCTGTGATTCTCGCTGAAAAAGCACCGTCAGAATGCAATATTTCTGGAGATCAACAATTGACGGAAATTACACCGAAGATCTTATTTTTCCCGAAGACGAAGCCAGCCAAAAGGAGGGACCGAGGAGGGCCACCATGGCCCCCCCCCCATAGGCCGGCGCGGGGCCTGGCCGCGCCGCCTTGTGGGGAGGGGCCCACAGCCCCCTTCGGCCACCTCTCCTTCGCGTACTTCTTCGCCCCGAAAACCTAAGCTCCAGAGAATAATCGCAAGGAGACACAGCCGCCTCTGCGGGACGGAAAACACCAGAGAGAAAAGAGCTCTCCGGTGGGCAGGAATCCGCCGGGGAAATTCCCTCCCGGAGGGGGAAATCGACGCCATCGTCATCGTCATCGAGCTGGACTTCATTGGGACCATCATCACCATCATCTCCACCATCGACACCGCCATCTTCACCGCTGCACCTCGTCACCGCTGTAACATCTAGGGTTGAATCTTGATTGTTTGATAGGGGATACTCTCTCGGTATTGATTACTCCTTGTTATTGATGCTATTGAGTGAAACCATTGAACCAAGGTTCATGTTCAGATTGTTATTCATCATCATATCACCTCTGATCATGTTCCATATGATGTCTCGTGAGTAGTTCGTTTAGTTCTTCAGGACATGGGTGAAGTCTAAATGTTAGTAGTGAACTATGTTGATTGATATTCAATGTTATGATATTTAAGTTGTGGTGTTATTCTTCTAGTGGTGTCATGTGAACGTCGACTACATGATACTTCACCTTTATGGGCCTAGGGGAATACATCTTGTATTCGTTTGCTAATTGTGGGGTTGCCGGAGTGACAGCAACCTGAACCCCCGTTGGTATATCGATGCAGGAGGGATAGCAGGATCTCAGAGTTTGAGGTTGTGGTTAGATTTATCTTAATTACTTTCTTGTATTTGCGGATGCTTGCAAGGGGTATAATCACAAGTATGTATTAGTCCTAGGAAGGGCGATGCATTAGCATAGGTTCACCCACACAACACTTACCAAAACAATGAAGATTAATCAGCTATTTGAAGCGAAAGCACTAGACTAAATTCATGTGTGTCCTCAAGAACGTTTGGTCATTATAAGTAAACAAACCGGCTTGTCCTTTGTGCTAAAAAGGATTGGGCCAATTGCTGCAACTATTACTCTCGCATTTTATTTACTTGTACTTTATTTATCTGCTATATCAAAACCCCCTGAATACTTGTCTGTGAGCATTTACAGTGAATCCTTCATCGAAACTGCTTATCAACACCTTCTGCTCCTCGTTGGGTTCGACACTCTTATTTATCGAAAGTACTACGATACACCCCCTATACTTGTGGGTCATCAAGACTATTTTCTGGCGCCGTTGCCGGGGAGTGAAGCGCTATTGGTAAGTGGAATTGGTAAGGGAAACCTTTACTGTACGTGCTGATTTTATTTCTGCCTGCTACTATAATTCATTATGGAGAGATCTTCTCTTGAATTCCTATTTGGAAAATCTACTACTACTGCAAAGGTAGTGGATGAGGCGCCAGGTGAGAAAGAGGTTCCATACAAAATACCTATGAAAATTATTGAACGTGTTGTGGATAACCGCTATGAAGGGGATGGAACAGTCCATCCTGGAGATCATTTATTGTTTTTACATGAATTATGCGGGTTATTCAAGTGTGCAGGTATTGCTATGGATGAAGTTAGGAAGAAACTATTCTCTATATCGCTGTCTGGTAAAGCGGCGCATTGGTATAAATTGCTGAAGAATGGTGATTCTCTTGATTGGAAGGATATTGTGCATCTATTTTATTCTAAATTCTATCCTCCAAGTGAAATTCACAAAGACCGGAACCGCATATATAATTTCTGGCCTCATGATGGAGAGAGTATTGCCCAAGCATGGGGGAGATTGAAGTCTTTAATTCTCAAATGCCCCATTCATGAGCTTCATGGTAATATTATCATTGATAATTTCTATGCAAGACTTTCTTTTCAAGATAAAACCTTGCTGGATACTACTTGTTCTGGATCATTTACATGCAACAAAGAAGAGTTTAAATGGGACCTTCTTGATCGGATCCAAGAGAATACTGAAGGATGGGAGAACGAAAAAGGTAGAGAGTCAGGTATAAATTATGATTATGAATGCATTGAAACTTTTATGGATACTGATAAATTTCGTAATATGAGTGCTGCTTATGGTCTAGACTCTCAAGTTGTTGCAAATTTTTATAAAGCTTTTGCCTCTCATTTTGAATTGCCTAGGAAGAATTTTGATAAGTATCATGAACCGTACAAAGATAAAACTGATTCATCTATAAATAAATGTGTTGAAATTAAAATTGTTGATCATATCCTTCCTGAAGCTTATATTGAAAAAACTCCTTTCCCTGCTAAAATGAAGGAGTATTCTGTTATAACTAGTGCGTTTAATAAAAGTGCAAAGAAACCTATAGAACCTGAAGAACAAATAAAGGTTGAACCTGCTATTGCAATAGTTAAGGATCTTGTGACTGAAAATGTAGAAGATGGTCATATTATTTTCTGTGAAGATGCTTCTAATATTGTTTCGCATCCTAATAAGTCTAGGAAAGCCAGTGTTCCTATGCTTTCTGTTAGAATTGGTGATCATTGTTATTATGGTTTATGCAACATTGGTGCAAGTATTAGTGCCATACCTTATGAGCTCTATACGGAAATCATGCATGAAATTGGTTCTTGTGAACTTGAAGATATTGATGTGGTTATTCGGCTAGCTAATAGAGAAACTATCTCTCCTATTGGTATCGTTCGAGATGTGGAAGTTCTATGTGGTGAAATATCCTGCTGACTTTTTGGTACTTGGTTCTGCTAATAGTAAGTCTTGTCCTATTATTTTTGGTATACCTTTTCTAAATACTTGTGGAGCTGTTATAGATTGCAAGAAGGAAAAAATTGTGACTAAATTTGCTGGTGAATCTTATGAGTTTAATTTCTCTAAATTTGCCAAAACTCCTTATAAAGCTGATTTGCCTAATAATGATTTTAGAGTTGAACAGTGTGCGTCTATTGCTCTTGCTCCTAATAATCCTTTGCAGCAACATTTGGAGGATAGTGAGAGTGAAGTCTTTAGGGAAGAAAGGAATGAGCTTGATGAAATTTTCCTTCGTCAACCTATTCTTAAACATGACTTGCCGGTTGAAGATTTAGGTACAACACGACCACCAAAGGAAGATCCTGTTTTTGATTTAAAACCATTACCTGATAATCTTAAGTATGCTCATATTGATGATAAGAAAATATATCCTGTTATTATTAGTTCTAAGCTTTCAGAATTTGAGGAAGAAAGGTTATTGGAAATATTGAAGAAACACCGAGGAGCTATTGGCTACACTCTTGATGATTTGAAGGGGATTTCTCCCTCTATTTGCCAATATGCTATCAACATGGAAGATGATGCAAAGCCTGTTGTTGAACATCAGCGTCGTCTAATTCCTAAGATGAAGGATGTGGTAAGGAATGAGGTATTAAAACTTCTTGAAGCAGGTATTATATATCCTATTGCTGATAGTAGATGGGTTAGTCCTGTGCATTGTGTTCCTAAGAAAGGAGGAATGACTGTTGTGCCTAATGATAATGATGAGCTCATCCCTCAAAGAGTAGCTGTAGGGTATAGAATGTGCATTGATTATCAAAAAGTTAATAAGGTTACTAAGAAAGATCATTACCCTTTACCCTTTATTGATCAAATGTTAGAAATGTTGTCTAAAAATACTCATTTTTGCTTTCTTGATGGTTATTCTGGGTTCTCACAAATTGCTGTTAAAACTAAAGATCAAGAGAAAACCACTTTCACTTGTCCCTATGGAACTTATGCTTATAGACGTATGCCTTTTGGTTTATGTAATGCTCCTGCTACTTTTCAAAGATGCATGTCTGCTATTTTTCATGGCTTTTGTGAGAATATTGTAGAGGTATTCATGGATGATTTTTCTGTCTATGGGAATTCTTTTGATAATTGCTTGCGAAATCTTGATAAAGTTTTGCAGAGATGTGAAGAAACTAACCTTGTTCTTAATTGGGAGAAATGCCACTTTATGGTTAATGAAGGAATTGTATTGGGACATAAAATTTCTGAGAGAGGTATTGAAGTTGATAGCGCTAAAGTTGAAGCAATCGAGAAGATGCCCTATCCGAGGGATGTTAAAGGTATTCGTAGTGTTCTTGGTCATGCTGGGTTTTATAGGAGATTTATTAAAGATTTTTCCAAGATTTCAAAGCCTCTTACTAATCTTCTTCAAAAAGAGGTACCTTTTGTTTTTTATGATGATTGTAAGGAAGCTTTTGAAACTCTAAAGAAAGCCTTAACAACTGCTCCTGTAGTTGAACCTCCTGATTGGAATTTACCTTTTGAAATTATGTGTGATGCTAGTGATTTTGCTGTAGGCGCTGTTCTTGGACAGCGAGTAGATAAAAAATTAAATGTTATTCATTATGCTAGCAAAACTCTTGATGCTGCTCAAAGAAATTATGCTACAACTGAAAAAGAATTATTAGCTGTAGTGTTTGCTTGTGACAAGTTTAGATCCTATATTGTTGATTCAAAAGTCACAATTCATACTGATCATGCTACAATTAGGTACCTTATGGAAAAGAAAGATGCTAAGCCTAGGCTTATTAGATGGGTACTTCTTTTGCAAGAATTTGATTTACATATTATAGATAGGAAAGGTGCTGATAATCCTGTTGCTGATAACTTATCTAGATTGGAAAATATTGCTTATGATCCTGTTCCTGTTAATGATAGTTTTCCAAATGAACAATTGGCTGTAATAAAGGTGAGCTCGCGAGATAGTCCTTGGTATGATGATTATGCTAACTTTATTGTTTCCAAGTACTTGCCTCCAACCTTTTCAGCTCAGCAAAGGAGGAAATTCTTTTATGACTTGAGGCATTATTTTTGGGATGACCCACACTTATATAAAGAAGGAGTAGATGGTATTATGCGAAGATGTGTTCCCGAATATGAACAACAAGAGATGTTGAGTAAGTGTCATGGTAGTGCTTATGGAGGACATCACGCCGGAGATAGAACTGCGCAAAAAGTTCTACAATCAGGTTTCTATTGGCCAACTCTCTTCAAAGATGCAAGAAAGTTTATTTTATCTTGTGATGAATATCAAAGGGTTGGTAATATCTCCAGACGCAATGAAATGCCTATGAATTATACTCTTGTTATTGAACCATTCGATTGTTGGGGATTTGACTTCATGGGTCCTTTCCCTTCTTCAGAAGGTAACACTCATATACTTGTCGCTGTTGATTATGTTACTAAATGGGTGGAAGCTATACCCACAAAAAGTGTTGATGGTGAGACTTCTTTAAAAATGCTTTTAGATATTATTTTTCCTAGATTTGGAGTTCCTAGATATATTATGACTGATGGAGGTTCTCATTTTATTCATGGTGGTTTTAGAAAAACTCTTGCTAAGTATGGTATTAATCATAGAATTGCTTCCGCTTATCATCCTCAAACTAGCGGGCAAGTAGAATTATCAAATAGAGAGACTAAATCTATTTTGGGAAAGACTGTTAATAAATCTAGAAAGAACTGGGCTAGTAAATTGAAGGAAGCACTATGGGCTTATAGAACTGCTTATAAAAATCCTATGGGTATGTCACCTTATAAAATGGTTTATGGGAAAGCTTGTCATTTACCTTTAGAACTAGAGCACAAAGCTTATTGGGCTGTAAGAGAACTAAATAAAGATCCTAAACTTGCCGGTAAGAAGAGATTGCTACAATTGAGTTCTTTAGATGAATGGAGAATTGAAGCATATGAAAATGCTAAACTCTTTAAAGAGAAAGTTAAGAAATGGCATGATAGAAGAATTATCAAAAGAGAATTTAATGTGGGAGATAAAGTCCTATTGTATCGGTCTCGTCTCAGATTTTTTGCAGGGAAATTACTCTCAAAATGGGAAGGACCATATGTCATTGTGGAGGTGTATCGTTCAGGGGCAATTAAAATTAGTTCTCTGCAAGGTGATGCCACACAAGTAGTGAATGGACAAAGACTCAAGCACTATATTTCTGGAGATTCTTATAATGAAGATGTTGATGTTATCCAAGTGGTGACTCCGGAAGCTTTCATCAAAGGTCAAATTGACAGTTCTGCAGAGTTCGACTTTAAATAGGTAACAGTTATGGTAATAAAAAGTCCGCGTTTAACTTTACGAACAATGTTTTTGCTATTTTCGGAAAATATGAAAAATTACGCGATCGAAACGGAAAGGAGAAGACGCACGAGGGCGTGCCCCCAAAGGCCGGCGCGGGCCCCAGCCTGGCCGCGCCGCCCTATGGTGATGGCCCCTCGGTGTTCCTCTCCGGCTCTAGTTCGACCTGGTACTTTCCTTCTGTCGTGAAAATTTCTGCTATATAATCCCCCGGACCCCTGGAGGTCCGTATATCGTTTTCTCGTCATGTTTTGTTTCGAGCTGTTTTCTGCCAGGATCTGTTTTTGATCTAGAAGCACCATGGTCTCCAACAACAAGGACAAGGAGCCTTTGAAGGAGGATATTCAAGACCCCGATTGGAAGGAAGAAGTCGAGAGCGAGGATGAAGGAGAAGTTGAGAAAGTTCCGCGAGTATCGCGAGCATCAGAGTGGTGGAAAATCCGTTCAACACCAAGAAAAGCGCACGGATTAGCACCGGAGGAGGAGTCCCACGTCATTACCTAGCTCCAAGGACATCTCTTCCAGGCACCTACAAACCCTTCCACATTCTAATTCATAATAGTCAAACTGAAAGGGTTCCCAAGGCAGTATTGCCTAGCAATTGGGATATAGATCGTTCTAACACTGCAGGAAGGATGAAGCCTGAAGCTGAAGAGTGGGGAAACAACCCTAAGAGTTGGGACTCACCGTCTGACATACTTCTTAACCGCGTCGAGCAAAACTCGGAGCTGATCTGCAACCTCACTTACGAGATTGATGAGCTAAAGGAGCTGGTTAAGAAGCTTATCAAGGATTCACCATCACCACCGAAGGTGTAATTCATCATCGGTATTGGCATCCCATTGGTTTGTTCCAAGCTTGGGGGAGTGCCACGGTATCACATCATCACTATCTTTTACCTTTTTACTATCAAGTAGTGTCATATCATGAGTAGGGAAGTTATCATATAAGATGGTTTGCAGTGTGGAAGTATCTCTCTTTTTAGTTGGTTATCTATGTATCCCTTGGTGTGAGTTATCGTTATGGAATATTAATGAGAAGTTTTATCATTTACATATTGCACATCTTATTTTAGTTTGCAATCCCTATTATGTGATTGATCTTGTTGTTAGTATTGGTATCACTTTGGGAGCATTGAGTAAATCTATTTGGTTTTGGCAAACTTAGCATTGGTCAATAGTAACAACACTTTGAGTTTAAGTAGAAAAGAGGAAATACATGTAGATATGTTGTTTCATTATCTTTCTTTCTTGTTAGCTATGAGATTAGTATTCTGAAGGTAAAATTATTTGTGCTTACAAGAAAGATGCATGATTGTTTCTATCACATGTATATTTGTTTGTTTCCCTCAACTCTTATGCTTGCTAACCAACCTTGCTAGCCAAAGACCTGTACTGAGAGGGAATGCTTCTCGTGCATCCAAACCCTTAAACCAAACCTATGCCATCAGTGTCCACCATAACTACCTACTATGTGGTATTTTGCGCCACTCCAAGTAAATACTTCATGTGCTACCTTTAAACAATTCAAAAGTTATCATCCCTTATTTGTGTTAATGTTTTATAGCTCATGAGGAAGTATGTGGTGTTTATCTTTCGATCTTGTCATTTACTTCTGACAGACTTTCACAATGGACTAGTGGCTTCATCCGCTTATCCAATAACTTTGCAAAAAGAGCTGGCAAAGGGGTTCCCAGCCCCAATTAATTAACTTGCATTAATAATTCTCTTCACATGCTTTGCCCTGATCTATCAGTAAGCAACTTAATCTTGCAAATAGACACTCCTCCATGGTATGTGAAATGTTGGAAGGCACCCGAGGATTCGGTTAGCCATGGCTTGAGAAAGCAAAGGTTGGGAGGAGTGTCATCAATAATGAAACTAAATACATGTGTAAACAAAAGAGAAGAGGGATGATCTACCTTGCTGGTAGAGATAACGTCCTTCATGGGAGCCGCTCTTGAAAGTCTGGTTGATAAGGTAGTTAGAGTACCCGCTACCATTCGTTGACAACAACAAACACCTCTAAAAACTTTACTTTTATGCTCTCTATATGATTTCAAAACTTGAAAAGCTCTAGCACGTGATTTAATCCCTGCTTCCCTCTGCGAAGGGCCTATCTTTTATTTTCATGTTGAGTCAGTAAACCTATTTCCCTCCATCTTAAGCAAGCAATTGAGTTGTTGTGATCCAACCATCTATATTGTGATATATTTAATCATGCCTTTTATTCTTCCTTGTTTAGTACAAGTTTTATCTGAATGAATATAGCTTTGAAGGTTATCAATGATTATGAGGAGATTATTATGATTGAGTATGCAAGTTTTGCTATAAGCTTTAATATAAGAGCGCTGCTCGATAAATAAGTACAATCTGTTAAATGTTCTCTGACCAAGAACGAAGTTTGCCATCACCAATTATGATTTCCTATGCACCTTTATTTGTGATTTCCTTTGGGCCGCTCGGCAGGTCTTGGGCCAGGTGATAGGGATGGTCTTCAGCTCTTGGGCTGGAGTGTTTGGTTGAGTAGCGTAGTACTGGCAACCTCGGCAGGTTTTTACTAACTTGTCAGCATCTTCTTTAGCTGTGAGCCAGTAAAATCCAAGCCGGAAAGCTTTGGCAATGAGGGACCCAGGAGCGGCGTGATGCCCGCAATCCCCTGCGTGGATCTCTCTGAGGATTTCAATGCCATCTTGATTGGAGACGCATTTGAGAAATACTCCAGTTGCACTTCGTTTGTAGAGCTGTCCGTCAACAATTGTATAGGATCTTGCTCGTCTGATGATCTTTCGTGCGAGGACCTCGTCCTCTGGCAACTTCTGATCAATGTGGTAATCCAGGAAAGGCTGCGTCCAGGCCGGATTGATGACCATCACTTCCTTTTCCGGAGATACTGCCACTTCTGGATTTTTCGGGTTAGCGCCCTTGACTGAGGGTATCCGTAGGTGCTCCAGGAAAATACCAGGCGGAATTGGTTTCCTGCCGGATCCGAGCTTGGATAGCATATCTGCCGCTGCGTTATCGTCTCGCCTGACGTACTTGACTTCATATCCGAGGAAGCACTTGGCGATCTCGTCAACTTCATCTCTGTAGGCCGCCATGACGGAGTTTCTGGCGTTCCAGGTTCCGGCTACTTGTTGTGCCACCAGGTCAGAATCTCCGCAGCAAATTATGTGCTTGATCCCAATTTCCTTAGTGATGCGCAGACCGTGTAGTAGAGCCTCGTATTCCGCCATGTTGTTTGTAGCTTCGAAGTGAATCTGCAAAACGTACTGCAGTTCTTCTCCGGTAGGGGACTTCAGGGTGACTCCGGCTCCTGAGCCTTGATGCTGCTTGGATCCATCGAAGTGCATGACCCATGTTTCTGGTTCCGGCTCCAGATTTGCATCCGGAGCCTCTATCCAATATGCGACGAAATCTGCCAAGACTTGGGATTTAACCGCAGTCGTGGCTTTCTAAGCGATGTCGAAGGCGGATAATTCGATGCCCCATTTTGCTGTGCGTCCTGTTGCGTCAGCGTTGTTGAGAATCGTCGACAGTGGAGCTTTGCTCACAACTGTTACTGGGTGCTCTTGGAAGTAGTGTCTCAGCTTCCTGCTACCTAGGAACACGTTGTAGGCTAGCTTCTGAAAGTGAGGATATCTTTGCTTGGATTCCGTCAGTACCTCGCTAATATAATAGACAGGCCTTTGGACTCCGTATTCGTGACCTTCTTCCTTTCGCTCTACCACGATGACGAGACTGATGACTCTGTTGGTAGCTGCCAGGTATAGGAGCATGGGCTCTGACTCTTCTGGAGCTGCTAGGATAGGTGGAGAGGTGAGTATTTCCTTCAATCCCTTAAGTGCTGCATCTGCGGCGTCGTCCCAGACAAATTTGTCTGTTTTCTTCAGCAGCTTGTACAAAGGTAGCGCCTTCTCGCCAAGACGGCTAACAAACCTACTGATTGCTGCGACACAACCAGTTAGTCGTTGCACATCTTTGAGACAAGTTGGCCTTTTGATACACAGGATTGCCTTGATTTTTTCTGGGTTAACCTCAATGCCTCTGTGAGAGACGATGAAGCCAAGGATCGGAGTTTTCCAGCTGGCACGCCAAAGACGCACTTCAGCGGATTCAACATCATCTTGTATCGACGGAGATTCTCGAAGGTTTCTGTGAGGTCGCTGATCAAGTCGGATCCTTTCCGGGTCATGACCGCGATGTCGTCGACGTAAGCGTTGATACGTCCATTTTGCATCACCATTTTATATCATAATTTACTGTTATTCATTGATATATATCATATTTAGAGATGATACTTATGTTATTTCATCTATTTTGCATGTTTCATGATTATTGGAGAATCATTCACCGGAGCCAGGATTCTGCTGGAAAAAGCACCGTCAGAATGCAATATTTCTGGAGATCAACAATTGACGGAAATTACACCGAAGATCTTATTTTTCCCAAAGACGAAGCCAGCCAAAAGGAGGGACCGAGGAGGGCCGCCATGGGCCCCCCATAGGCCGGCGCGGGCCCAGGCCTGGCCGCGCCGCCTTGTGGGGAGGGGGCCCACAGCCCCCTTCGGCCGCCTCTCCTTCGCGTACTTCTTTGCCCCGAAAACCTAAGCTCCAGAGAATAATCGCGAGGAGACACAGCTGCCTCTGCGGGACGGAAAACACCAGAGAGAAAAGAGCTCTCCGGCGGGCAGGAATCTGCCGGGGAAATTCCCTCCCGGAGGGGGAAATCGACGCCATCATCATCATCATCGAGCTGGACTTCATTGGGACCGTCATCACCATAATCTCCACCATCGACACCGCCATCTTCACCGCTGCACCTCGTCACCGCTGTAACATCTAGGGTTGAATCTTGATTGTTTGATAGGGGAAACTCTCCCGGTATTGATTACTCCTTGTTATTGATGCTATTGAGTGAAACCATTGAACCAAGGTTATGTTCAGATTGTTATTCATCATCATATCACCTCTGATCATGTTCCATATGATGTCTCGTGAGTAGTTCGTTTAGTTCTTGAGGACATGGGTGAAGTCTAAATGTTAGTAGTGAACTATGTTGATTGATATTCAATGTTATGATATTTAAGTTGTGGTGTTATTCTTCTAGTGGTGTCATGTGAACGTCGACTACATGATACTTCAGCTTTATGGGCCTAGGGGAATACATCTTGTATTCGTTTGCTAATTGTGGGGTTGCCAGAGTGACAGCAACCTGAACCCCCGTTGGTATATCGATGCAGGAGGGATAGCAGGATCTCAGAGTTTAAGGCTGTGGTTAGATTTATCTTAATTACTTTCTTGTATTTGCGGATGCTTGCAAGGGGTATAATCACAAGTATGTATTAGTCCTAGGAAGGGCGATGCATTAGCATAGGTTCACCCACACAACACTTATCAAAACAATGAAGATTAATCAGCTATATGAAGCGAAAGCACTAGACTAAATTCCCGTGTGTCCTCAAGAACGTTTTGTCATTATAAGTAAACAAACCGGCTTGTCCTTTGTGCTAAAAAGGATTGGGCCACTTGCTGCAACTATTACTCTCGCATTTTATTTACTTGTACTTTATTTATCTGCTATATCAAAACCCCCTGAATACTTGTCTGTGAGCATTTACAGTGAATCCTTCATCGAAACTGCTTGTCAACACCTTCTGCTCCTTGTTGGGTTCGACACTCTTATTTATCGAAAGTACTACGATACACCCCCTATACTTGTGGGTCATCAAGCATGCACGTTCCGGCCAATTTGGTCCTTCAGGCACCGCTGCATCGTACGTTGGTAGGTGGCACCTGCGTTTTTAAAACCAAAGGGCATGGTGACATAGCAGTAAGTGCCAAAGGGGGTGATGAACGAGGTCGCCTTTTGGTCGGACTTCTTCATCTGGATCTGATGATACCCGGAATATGCGTCAAGAAAACACAGAAGTTCCGCCCCTGCCGTCGAATCAATGACTTGGTCAATGCGCGGCAAGGGGAACGGATCCTTCGGACAATGCTTGTTCAAGCCGGAGTAATCGATGCACATTCTTAGTATTTCAGTGTTCTTTTTGGGTACAAGGACGGGATTTGCGACCCAATCAGTATGGATAACTTCTACTACAAAACCTGCCTCTAGTAACTTAGCTAGTTCCATTCCTATGGCGCGACACTTCTTATCTCCAAAGCGTCGCATAGCTTGCTTCACCGGTTTAGCCCCCGGATTTATGTTGAGGTAGTGCTCGGCGAGTTCCCTAGGTACTCCGGACATGTCAGAAGGTTGCCATGCGAAGATATCCATGTTAGCGCGGAGGAACTCGACGAGCGTGTCTTCCTATTTGGGGTCCATGTTGGCTCCGACTGAAACCTGTTTGGAGCCGTCTCCTACGATGAGGTCGTGCTTCTTGGTTTCTATCGCGGCCTTGAAAGAGGTCTTCTGTTTGGAGATCTGCTTCTTGGTGGTCTGCATCTCAGTCGGATCCACCGCGGCTCTGTAGCCTTGCAGCTCCTCTCCAGATATCACTGACTCTGCGAAGGCGGCTTCGCCTAACTCGCATTCATGAGCCTTCTTGTAGTCTCCGGATACGGTAATCATACCTTTTGGACCCGGAATCTTGAGCTTTTTGTAGATGTAGCACGCTCTTGCGTGAAACTTGCGGTAGGTGGGCCTGCCGAAGATGACGTGGTACGAGCTCTTGAAGGGCACGACCTCAAACGTGATCATCTCTTCGCGGTAATTGTTTGTATCGCCGAAGGCCACGGGAAGTCTGATGCTGCCCAAGGAATTTGCCTTTTTACCCGGAACCACACCATGAAATTCAGTGGTGCTATGCTTGAGCTGTTCCTTGGTAAGGTTCATCCGCTCCAGAGTTTCCAGGTACATGATGTTCAGGCTGGCTCCGCCGTCCATGAGGCACTTGGAGAAATCATACCCGTCGATGCGGGGACTTACAACCAAGGCATAGCACTCTTTCGGAATGACAGTAGGATGATCCTTCCTATCAAACGTACACGGAGTTTCCGACCACCTGACATACTGCAGCACAGCGGGAACTGTGGCGTTCAGGATTCGGAGAGCTGATTTGCTTGCACGGACTGTTGGAGTTCCGAGGAAAGTGTGGTACGCGCCCGCACTCTTTTTATCGAAGGGGGTTGGGTTTAGCTGCGGATCCGGCTTTGGGATCCGGCGAAGCATCGTCCTCGTCCATCGCCTCGGAACTGTCTTCCTCCTTGTCCTTGTTCTTGCCCTTGCCTCCTTTGCCGCGTGGGCAGTGCTTCCGGGCTCGCTAGTATCCTGCTTCTGGGTCAGATTTGAGATCATTGACCCACTTGCAGTTGCGGTTGGTGTGAGTGGACTTTCCTGTAGCCGGATCCAGGTGGGCCAGCCAAGGCATGTCTCTGTACTCTTCATAAGTTTGGGGGCGCGGGTTCCGGCAGCGGTGACTTCATCGCCACGCTGCTGGCCCCTTCCAGCTCCGCCTCCGCGGCCGCGGCCTCTTCCGCCTCCTTGGCCTCCGCGCTGGAAGGCCATGGCGATCAAGTTGGATCCGCCACTCCTTTGGTCATCAGGGGGATTTTTCCGCTTGGTGCCGCTGCTGCTACCGTTATCACGGTTCTTCTTTTGCTGATGCAGGGGAATTGCTGTAGCTGCTAGATCTCCGCCTGCGTCGTCATCAGCGGCAGTATGATCGCTGGTGATGGTGATCATGTCATCCAACGTCAGTTTGTTTGCATTGACCAAGCAAGTTAGCTTGTGCCGCAGCAGTCCTCCTCGCTGCAAGCCACCAATAAAGGCGTGCATTGCTGTGCGGTTATCGACGTTCTCGCACTCGTTCCTGGTTTGCAACCATCGGGTGAGGAAACTCCTTGATGTTTCACCCTTCTTCTGGATACATGCCTGTAGGTCGCTTGTCGTGGCAGGTCTCTTGTAGGTGCCCCTGAAGTGTTTCTCGAAGGCGTTCTTCAGGTCAAACCAGCAAAAAGATGGAGTTCTTCTCGAGGTCACTGAGCCAGATCCGGGCTGGACCTACAAGGTACAGCTGAAGCATGCGGCAGGCAATATTAGGGGTTCCTCCGGCAAAGGTTACTGCATTATAGTAATCCTCAATCCAGGTATCCGGCCTTTCCGTGCCATCATAATTCTTCAGGTTTCCGGGTAGCTTGAGGTTCATCCTTGGCTTTGGTTCCTCTCGAATCATCCTGCCGAAGCACTTTGGGCCAATGTAATCAGTTTTGTACTCATTGAGCGTTCTCGGGCATCGCGTGGGCCGCCGCCCAGGGTTTTTGAGCGGGAGCGAGATCTCCGGCCACCGCCTCCGCCTCCTCCTCCGCCACTTGGTGGTGGTGAAGGAGACCTGCGAGGGGGCCTGTGAGATTTTTTGCTTCCGCCCTCGGATTCCCGACGGTCTTCCAGCGGTTCGCTCCGGCTCCGGTGGCTACCTTCACCTTGGTGATAGTCTCCTCCGTCGTTCCGGCTACAGCGGGGCTCAGGCTCACGCTCCGCGTTCCGGCTCCTCCTGGGCTCAGGCTCGCGATCGTTGTTCCGGCTCCTTCTGGGCTCGGGTTCACGATCGTTGTTCTGGTTCCGACGTGGTTCCGGCGTGCGCTCCATGGTTCTCGGCGGCGGCATGTCACGGATGTTGATTCCACCGGCCCCATGGGGCCTGGTGTTTCCGGCTGGACTGCGGCAGCGAGGTGGCGGGGGACGCGGATGCCCGTTAGGCGGAGGTGACGGGTTCCGGTACTTGTTCCTACCAGCGTACATTGCATCCTTTCCCTTCTTCGGATCTGATGGAGGCGTCTTTGATGGTACGGGGATCAGATTTGGGTGCTCCCTGGTTTTTCTTCTGCGCTCCGAAGATCCGGTGCGCGATTCATCATCGGGATGGCGATTGACGTGGGCGTCCTTCTGCGCGGTAGAGACACAGTGATCCGGATTGGATTCCAACCTGCGCGAAATATCTGCCTTACTCTGCTGCTTCATTGCTGAGGCAACGAGCGTACGAACATAGTCTATGTCAATCTCCTCGTCCTTCTTTTTCAAGATCTCCGCAGCCTTTTTCATGTTGTCCTTTGGGGTTGCAAGTGGTTGTTGCTCAGTGGGGGTCGCGAAAGTGATCTTGCGAGGGGGTATAGCCTCCCGCCTGATTTGATCGACCTCCTGCTGAAGCTCGGTGACCTTGTCTTTCCAGTGCTGTCGGAGCTCCTTGACTTTTGCCAGTTGCTGGTCAACCTCAAGCTCTCGCTGTTGGAAACCTTCCACGAATTGCGCGGCTTCTTTCCTTTCATACAGAATTGCTGCTGCGCTTCGAGCGATTTTCTGAGCTGTTGCCAACATCTCCTGCCTCTTGGCTTCTAGAGCCTCCGGGTCTGCAGCTTCCTCGGGAGTTATTGGTTTGTTGAGGATTGCCGAGTGCGCTATTGCGTCCATGCCTGCCTGCTCAACCAGTTCTTCTGGGGACAGGATTTCCTGACGCGGTCGTTCCCGCGATAGCGGAGTACCCGCGTAGGATGGCTGTGGGTCGGAAGTGGTGTGCTCGTCTACCGATTCCTGCTGATCCAGCGCTGCTAAGGTTGCGAGAACCTGCTTTGGCTGGGCGGAATCTACCTCGATTTGCTCACCACCTCCGAGTTCCTTCAACTTGTGATCGTACTCTTCAATGTCCATGGAGGAGGTGTCGTCGGAGGTTGGGCTGAGGTTGCCCAGGATCGATTCTTCACCCGGAGCGTCGCTTTCTCCGACAGCCTCCTGCTGATCCGGAGCGTCGCCGTTTTCCGGTGCCTCCACCTGCACGGGGTCAGCTCCGACTTCTTGAGGGGCGGCTCATGCGGTATGGGCTATGAAGTGCACGAAGTGACACCTTTGCTTCTCTAACAGCTGGGAGACCCAGGCGGATCTGCATTGGTCTTCCACCGTTATTTCCTGCTCAGGGGCGGATTGGGTGGGTTTTGTTTTTTCCAGATCTAAGGCGGAATCTTCCTTAGGAAGTTCCTGCGACTCAGATCGGATCTTTGCGACTGCGTCCTGCTCAGCGGCGGTCACGTCAGCGTTACTTACCAGTGCGTTCCCGTCGGAATCGACGGTCTCGTCGATGAAGATGTGTATCCCGCTGATCGGGATGATGGAGAGATTGACGGGGTTTGTCTTAGCCGGAATCCAGCACTCATCCTCAGGGACGATCGGGAAGTTTCCGGCGTACTTGACGCGCCCCACGGCGGTGGTGTCGCCGATGCCTCCGAAGGTAGAACCCTCCCGGTTCCGGCCTCCAGACGCCGCAGGCCCCACGGTGGGCGCCAACTGTCGTTGCCTATTCGACGGTACCTCGGAGGAGGGATCCTCACGAGGGGGTGAAGAAGTAGGGGCCATAGGGTGGAGTGCACTCGGGACGGTGGTACGCGATTTACCTAGCTTCGGAACACCTGCACGAGGACAGGGCCTACTGTTGCTTGTCTGGAATTATCTGGGCGCTTTCGCGTTGTTACAATGAGTTGTGGTTGTGCCTCTAGGGCTCCCGGGATCCGGCTTATAAAGGTGCATGGATCTAGGGTTTACACGGAGAGTCCTAGCCGGAATACAAGTTGCCTAACTATGGTACAATGTCTTGCCGTGTACGTCAAGGATCCGCCTTCCTCCAAGAACGTGCTGGATCCGGATACTTCATGGGCCTTCACGGATCCGGCCTCCTTCGTAGGTCGGTTGGGATCCGGCTTCCTGTTCCTGGGCTGTACTTCATCCTTCAGGATCTACAGCAACTGGGCCGCCCGATGGGCCACATGCCACATCACCATCTGTGGGCCACCTGGGCTTGCCGGATCTAGGCCATGCCGTTGATATACCCATAAAGTATACCCACAACACTTCGCCTTCCTTTTGGGTATAGCCTTTGGCTACAAGCCGAGCCTTGTACTTCTCAATAGTACCGTCAACTCGAAGCTTCTTCTTAAACACCCATTTACATCCTACAGGTTTGCACCCATAAGGACGCTCAGATAACTCCAACGTTCCATTAGCCAAGATGGAATGCATCTCGCTTTGAATCGCTTCCTTCCAGTAGTCTGCATCAGGAGATGCGAGAGTTTCTGAAATGGTAGTGGGAGTATCATCCACAAGATACATAATGAAATCATTACCAAAATACTTTGCAGTCCTTTGTCTCTTACTCCTTGTGGGAGCTTCATTGTCATCTTCATTAGAATCCGAACTCTCATCATCAGATTCCTCATCAGACTCCATAGGAGTTTCATGTATTGGATCAGATTCCCAACTAGACATGCCATGCATATCTCTCATAGGAAATATATCCTCAAAGAATGTAGCATCTCTTGAGGGCATCTCCAGCGGCGCGACGCAAACGGTCGCTGAGCGACCGTTTTCGTCCGCCGTGACCGGAAATGCGTCTGGGGCCTGTTCCAGCGGGGCGACGCAAAGTGACTGGGCCATCCGCGGAGACGCAAACCTGGCCCAAATATGAGCCAGGTTTGCATCTCCGCGGACGCTCGGCGGTCGCGGAAAATGTCCGTGTTGGGTACATCCGGGCCCGGTCGGCAGTGAGTAGATAAGCAAAATATTTTTTCATTACTATTGATTGGCCAAAAGGACCATCTTTATGGAGATGGTTAGTCGAGTTAACCTAAAACTACAACGGCCGTACCTACTCGCCGTCGCGCGGCCTACACCTGCCTCGGTTACTCGCAGTCGCGCGCCCTACTACTGGCCGCCGGATGGGCCGGCGCCGTCGTTGAAGTGGGGAGCGCTTCTTGCACTCCGCGTGCCGCGCACGCCGGCGAACGGACATCTCGTCCTGCCGCCTGCGGCGTTCGAGGGCCTCGTCCAGGGAGCTGTCACATAGGGCCGTCATCGTCGCAATGGCCACCTTGGTAGCCCCCGCCTCCGCCGTCGCCCGGGCCTCCTCCTCCTCTGCCGCCGCCTGGACCGCCGCCGCCGCCCGGGCCTCCTCCTCCGCCGCCGCCTGGACCGCCGCCGCGTCCTCCTCCGCCTGGATCGCCGCCACGTTGGCGACGAAGCGGGCCCTGTCCCTAGCCGCCGCTACCACAGCTTTGTCCCTGGCGGCGATGGCGACCTCCAGCTCCCGGTTCTCCTGCTCGACCCGCGCGGGAGAAGGGCCCCTACGCTGGACCGAGTCCAGGTAGGAGCACATTAACCCCCTAGCCATGGCCGTCGCATAGGCTGGTGGCGTCCTCCTCCGCCACCCAAGCCTGGCGGCGCTGGGCGTCCCCTGCCAGGGACTCGAAGGACGCGAGCAGAACACGCTGGTCACCGGCGCACTCGAAGCGCCTGGGCACGGGGGGGTCGTCGTCCGCGATGTCGTGGATGACGGCGTCGGCCGGAGGGGCCGCGATGGCCGCCCGCGCCTTCGCGAGCTCGGCCCTGGCGTTGGCGATCTCCGCCCTGGTCGCCGCGAGGCGCCCTTCCGTGCACAATGCCGCCTCCGCCTCCGCCTCCGCGACCTCCAGGTCCAGCTGCTGGGCCTCAACGCCGGCGACGGCTACCTCGTCCTCCTCCTCCTCCGGGTGGAGCTGGAGGCACATGTGAACAATGTGCTCCCAACTCATGTGGTCCGCCATGGATGGATGGTAGGGTTAGCTTGAGGTGTGCCTGTCGCACCCGGCGGTGTCCACCATATATAGCCACGGCGGGGCGGGAAACGGCATTGGCGCGCAGGGCGTTTCCCGCGCGCGCGAAACGCCGGCGAAACTTGCCAATGTATTGGGCGCGCGCGGGAATGATCATCGTCGCGCGGGAACAGTTAATCGCCGGCGGCAGTCCTTGACGGGACGTAAAACGCCATTAGCGACCTTGACGCTGTCCCCGGATAAAATATGTGTCCGCACCGCTGGAGCTACCCCCGACGCAAACGGTCGCCCTGGGCCACAACGCGTCCGCGGGCCGACGCAAACGGACATTTCGGACGTCCGAAATTCGTCGGCCTGCTGGAGATGCCCTGATTCAAAGATGGTGCCAAGATTCTTGTCGTCCACTCCAGATTTCACCACAAGAAATCTATAAGCAATGCTATGGGCAGCATAGCCAAGAAAGACACAATCCACAGTTTTTGGTCCGAGCTTTCGCTTTTTGGTGATTGGCAAATTCACTTTAGCCAAACAACCCCAAGTTCGTAGGTAGGAGAGTGTTGGTCTTTTTTTTCCATTCCTCATAAGGGGTAATCTCTTTATTCTTGGTTGGAACATGGTTTAGGACATGACACGAAGTCAATATAGCCTCCCCCACCATTCCTTGGATAAAACCGAAACATCTAACATGTCGTTAACCAAATCTGTTAGAGTACGGTTTTTTCTTTCCGCAATCCCATTGGATTGTGGGGAATTGGGAGGCGTCCTCTCATGGATTATACCATGTGCCGCACAGAATAAATTGAACTCATTAGAAAAGTACTCTCCACCACGATCGAACCGAACCCTTTTTATCTTTCTTTCAAGTTGATTCTCAACTTCAGCCTTATAGATTTTAAAGAAATCAAGAGCCTCATCTTTAGTTTTCAGGAGATACACATAACAGTACCTAGTGGAATCATCAATCAAAGTCATGAAATATTTCTTTCCACCTCTTGTCAATTCACCATTCACCTCACATAGATCTGAATGTATGAGCTCTAGTGGTGCCAAGTTTCTTTCCTTCGCGGGCTTGTGAGGCTTGCGAGGCTCTTTGCTTGCACACAAGAATGGCACTTAGAGCCTTTGACAAAGGTGAATTTCGGAATTAAACTCATATCAGCAAGCCGCGTCATACAACCGAAATTAACATGACAAAGTCGTGAATGCCAAACATTAGTTTCATTAACACTAGTGCTTACATGGTTCACAACATTATCACAGAAGTCTTCTAGAGAGAAGCGAAACATTCTCTCATATTCATAGCCCTTTCCAACAAAAGTTCCATACTTAGACAGTACAACTTTATTGGACTCAAACACCAACTTAAACCCATCTTTCATAAGACGGGAGCCACTAACGAGATTCTTCTTGATAGAAGGGACATGCAGCACGTTCTTCAGTTGCACGATCTTTCCTGAAGTAAACTTCAGATCTACCGTGCCAACACCACGAACAGTAGCATGTAACCCATTCTCCATCATTACTGAGGAACCTCGGGCCTGATAAGAGGTAAACATGGAGATGTCAGCACACACATGAACATTGGCACCTGTATCAACCCACCATTATGTGGGCTGAAACACCGAAAGAACAGTAGGTAACATATTACCATACCCTGTAGTTCCTTCCTCTGTGTTGCCAATGACCATGCTGACAGAATTTGAGTTCTGTCCAGCCTGACATTTCTTTCCATTGCGTTGTGGACAACGATTAGCCCAATGGCCCGTTTCGCCACACACCCAGCAAGGATCTTTCTTCTCCGTTTTTCCCTTCTTCTTGAAGTTGGTAGTCTGGGAGACTCCCTTGTTCTTTCCTTTGGACTTGTGGGCATTTTTGTGCACCATATTGGCAGCAGAACGTCCTTCGGTTCCTCCAGTGTGTTTGTCTTTTGCCCTCGCCTTCTCCTCAACATCCAAAGAGCCCATGATATTCTCAACAGAGAACTCATGCCTCTGATGTTTTAGAGAAGTGGCAAAGTTCCTCCATGAAGGGGGAAGCTTAGCGACAATGCATCCCGCGACAAACTTGTCCGGTAGCACACACTTGAGGAGCTCAAGTTCCTTTGCCATGATCTGTATCTCATGAGCTTGTTCTACTACAGATCGGTTCTCAACCATTTTGTAGTCATTGAACTGCTCCATAGCATACAGTTCACCTCCGGCATCGGCAGCACCAAACTTAGCGTCCAGTGCATCCCACAGTTCCTTCACATTTCGGATGTGCAGATAAGCATCAACCAACTTGTCTCCAAGCACACTTAGAACGGCACCCACAAAGATTACGGTGGCATCCCCGAACGCTTTATCCTCTTCAGGAGTAAGCGGACCTCTGGGAGTACCTTCCGCAACTCGGTGAACGCCCATAGAAGTGAGCCACAAGAGGGTTTTATTCTGCCATCTCTTGAAATGAGAACCCGTAAACGGGCTCGGTTTAAGCGCAGCAGCAAATCCAGACGGTAAAAATTGCCTAAGCATATAAGGTTTTTGGATTGTTAGATTATTAGGCAATTTCCGTGTGAGATTAATTACCGAAAACAACATTACAGATGCACAAGCATACTTAGCCACACAAATCAGACTAAGCACATGCATCTGATCTGAACATGGAACAAGTAGCAGTGCAAGGTAGGAGAGGAAAATCACGTACATCGCGACCGGGAAGGTCGCACCAGCAGCAGCACCACCACCACCATCGGTATTGTTGATGTCGGCCATGGTGTAGCCGGATCTGTCGAAGAAGCAGCCGAATCGTCGAAGAAGAAGATGAACAGCAGCGAGCAGTCGCGCCGAGACGCTCCCCAAAAACTTTATCACCCGTCTCCCGGTGCAGGATCTCAACAGACGGAGTTTCGGAGGCCTACTCTCCCGGACAGCTGTGCACGCAGTCGCCGGGATGGGGAAGACTAGAGAGTAGCGCAGCAAAAGGAACTTCACGAGAGAGATGGACTAGAGAGTTCTGAGAACTGTGTTTTTCTCTAGATCTGATCTGTCTCCTTGTATAGCATGGGAAGCCGACCCGACCCGACCGCGTTGCCACGCGTAGGAAGCCAGGGACACGCGGCGAGCATGCACATGCAGGTCGACACGTACCCAACTCAGTTGGTGCACCAAGCAAAAATTTAGGCTTCCTTGAGTGTGTCTCGAACTCAAGTCACGAAACGCGACGTGCGTGACGAGGCGGGGCGGGCGGAGGGGGAGGAGTGCGCGAGGGCTCCTTCTATTCTTACTCACTTGGAAGAACTAGAACAGCAGCCCTTATATACCACTCCAACTCACTCCCAACTAGCAATGTGGGACTAAATTTTATCCCCCAAGGCTGTCCCAAGCTATCAACGTGATGAGCCTTGAGATTTCAAGAATTGTAGACTATATGGGCTGCCTTACTGGACTGCAGCCCATCTACATTCAGCACAAAATGATAGCATCATGGAAGTAAACACCGTTGTTATTCCCCCATGTATTTTTTTACAGCCTATGAATCCAGAAGCATTAGATCAATTTTTGTTGCTCTGTGCATTATGTATTCTCTAGCATTGCGAAAAATCCGTAGAACTATAGCTGTAGAATATCAAGCTGCAAAAGTGAATTGAGTGCCACCGGTTCAACAAAAAAAAAGCTGTATAATTGTACTGTATCAATTATGTAACCTTTTGTACTACGGATTGAGCCATTGAGGACAAAGGATCTGCATGCTGCATTTACGAAACGGAGCTGAGAGCAATCAAATAGTACAGATAGTAAAGAATTATTTTTAACAAACTGTAGGCCAGCCCTAGAAAGTATACCAGGCTTCTCCCGTTCAGACTGAATTCTTATTCTTGAAATTCTGGGGAACTTGAAGCCTCGTTGATGTATTCTATAGGGCCAACAGGTTACAAATTTCATCGAACATGTGGGAGGTGTACGGACCTGGTAGATTAGCCCATGTGCATATGCAATGCAGTGGACTGCTGCTAAGAAATTCAGAAACATGGAGCAATACGTGAATGCCAAGTACCAACACAGATTCATGATGCTTACATCTAATCGTGAATTGATGGCAAGTGGAAGAAAAGCATAGCGATACCCTGTTCCGGCAACGACGGCAGGCCGTGAGGGTGACGACGCTTGAAAAGATGTGATCTATTTTTTTGAGGAGGCGTGGCCGCGTGGGGATGCACAGTTTTTACATGCACCAGGCTTCTGCTGAAAGCATGAAGAGACTGCTTCGATCGGGAGACAGCTCTTGATGTCCGCCTGCCTCTGCCCCAACTACAAGACGCCGTCTAGGGTTAGAGGTGTGAAGGAATACGGTCAAGGGAGAAGACACAAGAGATCTCGTGGAAGGTTTTTTTTCTTCTTCGCGACCAATGATAAAGGTCGCAACTCGCAATGTAGGCGTGAACGTGGGATAAAACTTCAGGACTCTTCAGCTATTTGAACCAACGACTATAGATAGGTAACGGAGAGATCGGATGGTTAATTTTCTTAGTTGTCAAGGATTAATGTGGTGGCTTGATGGGAGTCTCCAATTAGTTTTGAGGGGGCGTGGCCGCGTGGGGATGCACAGTTTTTATATGCACCGGGCTTCTGCTGAAAGCATGAAGAGACTGCTTCGATCGGGAGACAGCTCTTGATGTCTGCCTGCCTCTGCCTGCCCCAACTACAGGGCGCCGTCTAGGGTTAGAGGTGTGGAGGAACACGGTCAAGGGAGAAGACAGAAGAGATCTCGTGGAAGATTTTTTCCTTCTTCGCGACCAATGATAAAGGTCGCAACTCGCAATGTAGGCGTGAACGTGGGATAAAACTTCAGGACTCTTCAGCTATTGATCCAACGACTATAGATAGGTAACGAAGAGATCAGATGGTTAATTTTCTTAGTCGTGAAGGATTAATGTGGTGGCTTGATGGGAGTCTCCAATTATTAAATATAAGATGTCAACGATTAATGTGGTGGCTTGATGGGAGTCTCCAATTAGTTTTGAGGGGGCGTGGCCACGTGGGGATGCATAATTTTTACATGCATCAGGCTTCTGCTGAAAGCATGAAGAGACTGCTTCGATCGGGAGGCAGCTCTTGATGCCTGCCTCTGCCTGCCCCAACTACAGGGCGCCGTCTAGGATTAGAGGTGTGGAGGAACACGGTCAAGGGAGAAGATAGAAGAGATCTCGTGGAAGGTTTTTTTCCTTCTTCGTGACCAATGATAAAGGTCGCAACTCGCAATGTAGGCGTGAAAGTGGGATAAAACTTCAGGACTCTTCAGTTATTTATCCAATGACTGTAGATAGGTAACAGAGAGATAGGATGGTTAATTTTTTTAGTTGTCAAGGATTAATGTGGTGGCTTGATGGGAGTCTCCAATTATTAAATATAAGATATAGGACTAGTAAAAGTGCCTGTGCGTTGCACCGGGACAAATAATTACGCAAATGCTTCTACTAATTATTTGTGGTGACACTTCTTTTTGGCACAATCGAGGAAGGTTGTCACGTTAACATAATTAATGCTAAGATGGTGTGCGCATATTTGTCATGTTAGTTGGCAATACTTGTGTCTAATATACATACATTGTTGCGCAACAAAGGATGTTCATCAGGCTTAGAAGCTAATTTTTAGCTTTAAGTTGGAAAACATTATCAATATTTTAAATTTTGGCTCAAAGTTCACTGACCCGCCTTGACCCTATACTTAGTAGTATTAATAGGCATTATTACTATTTAAATTTTGGCTCAAAGTTGATTCGCCCATATTTATTACTTCCTCCATCTATTAAATTGTCTCGAGTTTATTAAATTTAGAGGTAAAAACTAATAAATTTTGGATCAAAACTGTCGCGACTCAAGTTTGGCGCCAAAATTGATCAACATCGTGAAAGCGTCAAATTCAATTCTCCATATATCAACTTTGAAAACTCCTTAAACAATACATCTTTAGTTTGAACTATGATCTAATTAACTCCTTAATTGTCACAGGCTAAGTTCATTAATATGTATTTAATGATTTTCTGTTACTATTAAAATGATGTCACAATGAGTATATTTGTGTATTTAAACAACCCCAAATACGGTGATTTCTAGTCGATCCGTACCTTATATGTCTACCTTATAATTCTAACATATGCACTTTTTCGGTGGATTTGCTTATACAGTTTTCAATATGCAATTATGGTAGTAATTTGTCAGATTTGTAATAATATTCAATCAGCAAAGCATCTGGGTTACTCAAATTTGTTAGATCGAATCATAGAAGAATTTGGGATTCACTGATCTCTACCAATATTTTTCAGCACACATGTGCATTAGCTAGCATGTACGCATAGATCCTGGACCTCACCGCACGCAGAGGAGCATCTCGTTGCTACTGGAAGCACTGCGGCGTTGGAGCAGCTCGGTTGCTGCCGGAGCCGCGGATGCGCTATTGTGCATTTGTGCTGGCACATCCTATGCTACCTCCGTTCAAACCGAGGCATCCTGATTCCTGAACCTGGACCGCATTCTGAACTACGCCACAGCCACGGCCGTTCGACGCGTACGCTGACGGTAACGCCCCCGCTCTATTTCCTGGTCTCGTGCTCGTGGACGTCGATGCTGCTATTGCTCTTTCCCGACCGCAAACACATCCTGTTCTTGAACCTCGACCGCAAGAGCTCGGATGGAGCACTGCGGGTCCACCAGGTGGTGTGGTCGGGATCCCACGAGTCCGCCGGCAACAAGATCGCCACATGCCTCCAACAGCAGCAAGGTCGCCCAGTCCAGCGGCTGCACACCGAGAAGCAGCAGCGCCTTGATACAAGTCAGATCCCGCGATTGGGATCTCATTGGCCGGGAAAGATTTTGGAGCGTAGGGACGCCGCGCGAGGTGGGGCAGGGGAAGCAAGCGGCGTCCGTGCGTGATGTGGAGCCGGGCGCAGTGCAGTGGATGAAGGGGCCGGGGGCAGCATAGTTGGGGATTGGGGAAGAAAGCCGGGCGGCACGGTAGAGGATAAGAGGAAGGAGCGTCGACGACAAATTGTTTTTTAGCTTGCCGGTGACAGCTAGCCCGAAAAAGAAAAGACGCCCAACGGGTAACCCTTCAGGAGAACTTGGCGGTGGCAGCCCATGTAATTTGGACGAAAAATAGGGGCAAAAACAGACGGACCAACAAGAAACTCTTTTGCCTTTATTATTAAGGTATATAGATATACAAAAGTATTTCTGTATGCATGTATTTTCAGTCCATCTTTTAATATTATGTGACAGATAAAGGACTCCCTAGAACCCATCTTAGAGCAACTGATCGGTTGAGATAACAGAGCATCTCTACCTGAGTTCCGTTTCTAATCTTTACTATTAAATTGCAATAGGTGACTGCCTGGTGTCACAAACGGGCCAAAAAAATTTGGGATTTCTATTTTCGTGCCCTCAGGTCCTTAGTTGTGCTCAGTTTTCGCCAGCTCGTTAGTTTTTCCTCAGTTTTCCCCTCCCTCTAGTTTGAAACCCCTCGCAGACGCTCGGACTGGAGGGTTGCCGTCAGGTCAGAGGCCTTACCGTTACCGTTAATCTGACGGGTGGGGCTGCACAGAGGGCAGTTCCTCTCTGACCCGTCTCGTGCTGACAAATGGGGCCGCTCTATTGGGCTGCCGCAGCCAATGACCAGTGGGGTCATCTATTTTTCAGGAAAAGTCATATATTGCCGCTCTGAGGGGCTGCCGCAGCCAATGACCAGTGGGGTCGTCTATTTTTCAGGAAAAGACATATATTTGCCGCTCTGTGGGGCTGCCGCGGCCAATGACCAGTGGGGTCGTCTATTTATTTATAGAAAATCATATATTGCCGCTCTGTGGGGCCTTCGCAGCCAATGACCGCTGGGGTTGTCTATTTATTTAGAGAATATAATATAGAGCCGCTCTGTGGGGCCGCCTCAGCCCATGGCAGGTGACTATTTTCGTAGCTTAATTTAAAGTGACTCTTATGCTAAACATTGTGCATAATATATAGAAAATAGCTAGATCTCTAAATATATAGAAAATAGCTAGATCTCTAAAGGGGATGGATGCATGGCTTCACGTCGTCGTCACTTTCATCGTCAGTATCTTCGTCGTCTGAGTAGTAGTACTTTCTGCACATTGTTCCGTCGAACACCTTCACTATGAGCACATCATCGCCTTCATATTTGAAGTGTACGTAGCAGCCGAAATCCACACCGTGCGCGATGGCGAAATTCTCCCAGCCCTTGTCGAGATACATCCGGCCTTGTCCGTCAAATAGGACCTCCACGGTCCAGAGACGAGGACCGCAGTCAGCTGCTCGCAGATACACCTTAGCTGGCTCCTGGCCGTCAAGATAGTCCGCAAACTTTTTTGGGAGTGCCTGCAAAGAGATCGAGCGCCGATCGTTTGAAATTAAAGGTTTTTTAGAACATGCCCATAATTAATCACATGCATCATATATGTGGGAATGCATACGTACCTTCTTGACCAAAGGGTCTTCATAGATGACGATGAAGAACTCCTCTATGATCAATGGCAGTGTTGACGACGGTGGTGGTGGCAATGATGATGATCCACCACCCCGGCCGCCCCTTCCCCTTCCCCTTCCCCTTCCCCTTCCGTTCCGCGTCCGAGACGTGGAAGCCATGGCAATGGATGATCAAGTGTATGTGAACGAAGAAGAGAGAGGCAGAACCTATTGACACAAGGGATGGCCGTTGTGGGTGTTTATAAGGGAGAGATGACCGTTGTAGGGGTTTACACAATAAATTAAGGAGGAGGTGACCGTTGTGGGGGTTTACACAATAATTTAAGGAGGAGATGACCGTTGTGGGGGTATATATCTCAACAAAAAAGTAATGCAGACTATCTTGACGGAAATGGAACTTCGTGATATAGTTTATCATTTTACCGTGAAAACTAATGCCTAAAAGAAATGGTAATTCGTGATAGTTTATCATTTACCGTAATGGCTACAACAAATCGTTGATGGTTTATCATTTTTTGCGTGAAAAGTAATGGCTACAAGAAATGGGTGATGGTGTATTATTTTTTGCGTGAAAAGTAATGGCTACAACAAAATCGGTGATGGTTTATCGTTTTTTGCGTGAAAAGTAATGGCTACAAGAAATGGGTGATGGTGTATCATTTTTTGCGTGAAAAGTAATGGCTACAACAAAATCGGTGATGGTTTATCGTTTTTTGCGTGAAAAGTAATGGGTACACGAAATGGGTGATGGTGTATCATTTTTTTTGCGTGAAAAGTAATGGCTACAACAAAATCGGTGATGGTTTATCGTTTTTTGCGTGAAAAGTAATGGCTACAAGAAATGGGTGATGGTGTATCATTTTTTGCGTGAAAAGTAATGGCTACAACAAAATCGGTGATGGTTTATCGTTTTTTGCGTGAAAAGTAATAGCTACAAGAAATGGGTGATGGTGTATCATTTTTTGCGTGAAAAGTAATGGCTACAACAAAATCGGTGATGGTTTATCGTTTTTTGCGTGAAAAGTAATAGGTACACAAAATGGGTGATGGTGTATAATTTTTTTGCGTGAAAAGTAATGGCTACAACAAATCGGTGATGGTTTATTATTTTTTGTGTGAAAAGTAATGCCTAAAAAGAGTTTATAATTTAGCTCGTGAAAAATAATGCAGAAAACCAAACTTTGCGTGAAGCTAACCGACGACAGAGAGAGAGAGAGGGTGGTGGCCCCGACCAGAGAGAGAGATAGGGGTTATCCTGCCCGTTAGATCATACGATCAACGGTCGGCGGGCACGATCCGCGTGACATGGGCTAGACCAATCAGGGCAATGTTGGGCGTCTGTGAGAGTTTGTGAAGGGAGAGGGCAAAACTGAGTAGTATCAAGAAACCAAGGGCAAGTGAGTAGTAAACAGACTAAGGGATTCAAATATGAGATTTAAAAAATGGAAAATGCGTGTTTTGTACAATGAAACCCATCTTGGCCTACCTCAAACTATTTGCAATACAAATCTACATGAGTGTGAAAATTATGGCCTCATTCAGACAAAGTATGTTTTGGGGAAAGCTGTTTTGGGTAGGGCTTATTATGGAAAACCATGCACCTTCATAGCTACTAGGTGATTTGAGAAGTGGCAATTTGTGGTGAAACTTGATTTATCTAGGATTTATCTATGATTTGAGAAGTGGCAATTTGTGGTAAAGACTCCATGAGTAAGTGGCACTCTTTTTCGGAATTTTTTGCACATTAAATAACTCATTTAACTAGTTAATCCCATTTGTTGACTCTCTGTTGACCAGCCACTTGAGGGTAAAACTGAGTATATTACACTAGCCAGTATTAGCACTCAAGGCGAAAACTGAGCACACGAAAAATGCTAGTATATGACTCGGGGGTATACCTGAGTATATCTAAATTTTCAGGGTTAGACCCGAGGACGCGTGTTGCGGTGCAGAAGTGGTAGGCGTGCCTTTGTTGACGCGTGTCGCGGTGCAGACGTGCAAATAGTGGACGCGTAGGACGCCGGTCGCATTTAGGACGCGTAAGCCCCTCCCTCCCTCTGCACACAGTCGTCTCATTCTCGCTCACGCACGAAACCACCCCTCTCACGTCCCATCAACTTCTCCAAATCGAAAAAACCCCAACCGCCGTACGCACGCTACCCTGCCGGCGATGGAGAAGAAGAATGCGCCGGCGGCCGTCGCCTCCGAGCCCGTCGCCTCCGCGCCCGTCGCCTCCGAGCCCGTCGCCACCGAGCCCGTCGCCGCCGAGCGCGTCGCCGCCGAGCCCGTCACCGCCGAGGGCGGCGCATCCAAGCGCGGCGCCTCCGTGAACCGGGCCTCTCTCTCGGCTGATGGACCACTTCACAAGATCGGCGAATGCCATCGGCGAACGAGGCGTACGCCGACCCCTACTCGGCTATGAGGCCAGTGTGTAGTAATTGGCGCTCAGGTTTGCCCGAGCCCGATGTGCACTGACGAATGGATCATGCTAGACCACGCCCTTCCACGCGTCGCTGAGTTCACCTTCCTCCAACTCGGCACATCACGCTACGTCACCATAGATCTATCGGAAGTTCATACAAGGTTCAAATTCCTCCATATCTACCTTTTTATTTTCAATCTTAAACATCTTAGTGCTGAATGTTATCTTCATCAATATATTTTAGATACTACTTCGTCGGCTTTTGCCGTGGCATCATCGTGCTTGCCCAGAAGAATCCGCCGCACAAGATACGGCTGCTGAACCCACTCACAAAGAAATCGAACACTATGTTTGAGGCGCAGATGCCATCTGTTTTTACGAAATCGATCGCTGTTATCAAATCCCCGACTATGGTCTTCGTTGCCGCACATTACCCGCCGGAAATTGGTTGGGTCGATGAGAGCACTCCAACTAAGGATATAAATGAAGATTGGGGAGAAGGAAGATTTTCGATCAAGAACCATTGTCTGCGTTGCATTACCCCGTTCAATGGTGAACTGTATGCGATAGCTGCGGACAATTTTGAGATCGGAATAATAGTGTGCACCAATGTACGGTTGCAGCAGCGCGAGCACTGTCAAGATGGAGACACTAATTTCATTTCCGAACTTGGACGTCGAAGTTCTACATTGTGAAGTCGGATGGTGATCTGCTGCTTGTGTTGTTGGTCAGCGAGGCTTTGGCGGGCAAACCATTGGTGTACCGTGTGGACACTCAGAGCCGCTCTCTCCATCCGGTCAGTAACATTGGCAGTAATGCCTTCTTCGTGAATTATATCCGGTGTATCTCCGTCGACACCAGAGTGTACCCGACACTTCAACCTGGCAGCATCTACTACACGGATTTGGGTTATATCAGAGAGTACTCTCATGATACAAAGGCCTGGGATGAGTGGCCACTACGTGTGGATAGAATAGGACTCTACGGTTTGAGAAATGAACACAGGCCATACCGTTTGGAGGATGTATTGGCCTCACACTGCAGACGGAAGGAGTTCAATGCATATTTCCTTGTGGTAATGCACGAATGGAGGGAGGAAGAAATATATGGGGAGGAATGAAGAACAAATTCATTCATCCTGGGGTCCCTATCCTAATCTTCTTGTTGTCCATACATTGCGTGCGTCTTGTATATTTTTCAGCTTAGTTTGTCGTGAACATTAACAACGTTATTGGCTGCTTTTGGCTGCTGTATGCAGTTTATGTATTATACTTAGTTTTCTGATTATGCTGTTGTGAATTTATCATATACTAGCTTCTAGATTTGCTGCCATATTGGGCAAAAAACGAGGGCCAAAAGGCATAAATAACCCCAGAGGTTTGCTACTAGATTTGCTACTAGATTTGCTGCCATATTGAAGAAAGACAGAAATAGAAGCTTCTCTAGATTTGATACTAATTTGGTGAAAAAGACAGAGAGAGAAAGAGGGGAAAAGGTGCTCTTAAAAATACCAATTTGGGCCGAGAGAGACAAAACCCAGCTCCTGCTCACGTGCAACCAAACGCTTCTCGTCCTGTCCCACGCGGTCCCTTTCTACCAGCCCCACACGATGCGGCCCCACAGACGACGCGGCGCAACACGTCAGCACAGAACGTCCAAAACCCAGCTCCTGCTCACGTGCAACCAAACGCTTCTCGTCCTGTCCCACGCGGTCCCTTTCTACCAGCCCCACACGACGCGGCCCCACAGACGACGCGGCGCAACACGTCAGCACAGAACGTCCAAATAAACGGATTCCTTCCGTCTGAGCTCCTTCTACGGGTCTTCAGACAAAGGCTAGGGTAAAACTGAGGAAAAACTAAGGGGCTGGGGAAAACTGAGTACAACTAAGGACCCGAGGGCACGAAAATAGAAATCCCAAAAAAAATTCTCTACGCCCAACGTCTCAATCTTTGGCCCAATATCTCTAAATCCGCCACGTATCTGAGATCTGAGAGGCCAGCTCAAACTAACACCAAAAAAACCGGATGGCTGTCGGCCGTTGGGCGTTGGCCGCTTCATTACGCCGCCGTTATAGCCATCCCCCATGTCCAGCTGACCACCGGCTCGTCTCGTCGAGCAGCATATCTCTGTTGAAGAAATCGAGCCAGAACGCTCGCTCGATGGATTTTTGTCAGAGTTTTCAGTCAAGGATCCATGCAAGTTCGTGATTGAGACGAGGTAGCGGCCCTCGGCTTTGATGGTCCTCTTCCAGCCCGGCCAGCAACACTAATATTTTCGTGATTAGTTTCTTTTCGAGATGAAGAACGAGAGCCACGACCAAAAGTGCAGATAAGAACGACGGGAAATCCAGCCACCAGTCGGCATCGTGCGGGAACTTCAGCAACGTCGAAAACTCGAGGTTGTCTTCGCCTTGTCCAGCAGCAGGTGGGGCGGCCTACAGGTCGAGCAAGCTGTTAGACAATAGAGATTTAGTCAGATACGATCTGTTTAGTTGTAGTCGTGTCTGTAACAAATACGATTCATCTTCTGTAACCCGACTCGGTCTGTAACCTGAACCAATATATATATGAACATCAGGGGCTCGGCAGAGGCATCCGAGTAGACCCTAATACCAGTATTCCAAACTTTTACATGGTATCGAGAGCAGGCTCTTCCGCCTCGTCTACCTGATCGCAGACCTTCGACGGATTTTTTTCCCCTGTGCCGTTCTAGATCGGCATCGCCCCAGCTCGCTCGCCATGGCGTCCTCAAGCAGCTTCACCCCGATCAATCTCGGGAACCCTCCGTCTGAAAAGCTTACCAGGAACAATTTTCCTCTATGGCGCTCCATGGTTCTCCCTGCTATTCGCGGGGCACAGCTCGTCGGCCTGCTAGATGGTTCCGACCCAGAGCCGCCCAAAGAACTTGCGCCAACCGCGGCCGAGAAGACCGCAGATGATCAGGCAAAACCGGTGCCCAATCCGGCATACGCAGCCTGGCTTGCACGGGACCAATCTGTCATGTCTTATCTTCTTCAATCGCTCTCCCTTGAGATCTTGCCCCATGTCCACCGGATTGAAAGTGCCGCCGGTGTCTGGCGAGCTCTAGCGGAGATGTTCGCGGCTCAGAGTGAAGCCCGCGTCACCAATCTGCTCGTGGCGCTTGCGAACACCAAGAAGTTGCAGATGACTACTTCTGAATTCCTGACCAAGATGCAGGGTTTCGTCGACGAGCTTGTCTCCGCCGGTCACCCCCTGCAAGATCGCCAGCTCGTGTCCTATATCCTCGCCGGGCTTGGTGGCGGCTACAATTCCCTTGTCGCCGCTCTGGGTGTTGCTACAACACCAATCACGCTGAGCATGCTCTACTCCCAGCTTCATGCATATGATCAGCGCCAAGAGATGCTCAATGCATCACCATCTGACGAGTTTGAAACCTCTGCCAACACCGCATCACGCCAGCGTCGCCCTCAGTTCTTCTCCAACTCCGGTTCTGGCAAGCCCCATGATCGTGGTGACCGCCGGGATGACCGCCGTGATGAGCGCCGGGATTGGCGCCGTGATGAGCGTCCTAGTTCTCAAAGCCGTGGAGGTGGTCGTGGCCCTCAGGGAGGGGGTCGAGGACGTGGCCGTGGTCGCCGCCGGACTACACCATGGGTCAATGCCACTTGCCAAATCTGCAATAAGGAAGGACATTATGCAAAAGACTGCTGGTCCCGTTATGAGGAGGATGATAGCTATGGTGACAAAGAGATCCACGCCGCCTATGGTGTGGACACCAATTGGTACCAGGACTCTGGTGCAACTCATCACATCACCGGAGAGCTCAATAACCTGTCTATGAGGGACACCTACAAGGGCTACGACAAGGTCAACACTGCCAATGGACAAGGTATGACTATTTCCCATATTGGTCAATCAATAGTTCATAACCATGCTCGAAATTTTCATCTTCGCAATGTTCTATATGTCCCCAATGCATCTAAAAATCTTCTTTCCGTTCATCGTTTCACATATGATAATAGAGTTTTCATCGAGTTTCATCCCTTCTTTTTTTTTATTAAGGATCAGGTCACCAAGAAAATAATTCATAAAGGACGGTGTGTTGGTGGACTTTATCCCCTTATTTCCTCATTGGAGTCATCAAGCCCTCAGAAGCATGCTTTTGTTGCCACTACCCCATCCCAGTCTCGGTGGCACAGTCGTTTAGGTCACCCCTCGTTCGTCATAGTTAGGCATATTGTTAGCACAAATAAACTTCCTTGTATTCAAGAATCTAGTCATGATTTAGTATGTGATCCTTGTCAGCAAGCTAAAAGTCATCAGTTACCCTATCCTATATCAACTAGTGTATCTACAGTACCCCTTCAGTTAGTATTCTCTGATGTATGGGGTCCTGCACCTACTTCTGTTGGTCGTCATGATTACTATGTAAGCTTCATTGATGATTATAGCAAGTTTACCTGGATTTATTTGCTTAAGAAAAAATCAGATACCTTGGCTGCTTTTGTGAATTTTCAGAAGCTTGTTGAACGAAAATTTAACTGAAAATTCTTACAGTACAATCTGATGGAGGGGGAGAATACATCAAACTTAACTCTCTTTTCCAAACACAGGGAATTTCCCATCTCATGTCCTGTCCCCATGCTCACCAGCAAAATGGCGCCGCTGAACGAAAACACCGCCACATTGTTGAAGTTGGTCTATCTGACAAGGTATCAACTTGTCAATGCCTATGGATTGTAGGCTAGGGTTTAGTTAGAAGTAGAGGGCAAGTAGATCTCGAAGGTTTCAGCCGAAAAGTACTCGGCGATTATGAAAATTAGGGTTTGCAGATAATGATTCGATGATCTCCTCGTCCCTCGACTCCCCCTTTATATAGGAGGTGGAGCCGAGGGATTCGTGTAGTACAAATTACAGAGTCCGGGACGGTTTCTAACTCATCCCGCCAGATTACAAAATAACACTTCCTATTACAACTCTATCTTTCCTTAAATACATCTTGGGCTCTCGAATCCTCTTATTCTTCGGGTAGTGGGCCTTCAGTAAACCCCGGGTACTATCTTCGGCAAGCCCATTTGGGATGCCTATGTCAGTAGCCCCCGAGATTTTGCTTGAATCGTAGAGTCAGGGAAAATCTCCACTGTTTATTTTTATTCAAAAGCTTTAACCTTTTTATACTTCTTCATATAAAATTCTATATTGTACAGGGATAATGGTAGTTGGGGCTAGTTCATCTGACGGATCAGGTACTAGTTAACTGCTCTGGTGGCAATCCGCAAAAACCTACTTCAAGATCACGTCCCTGGACATGATCTCGGGATACTGGTGTAAACGTCGACAGGGGCCGCTTAAGGTCTTACCATTCTATCGAGTCCCAGTCAAATTTATCGGGTACCTAACGCGTCCGTTAGGATTTTTCTTCGTATCTGTTGATACGGATAAAAGCAGCAGAGCGCAGTCTTTGGCGATGCCACGCCCAGCAGAACGGATCTGGGGTCTTACCTTCGCAAATTTGCGGCATTCAGAAATTGATCGCAACTTTGGCGTTCTGAGAATATATTGTCGAGTGCTTTTCCGGCTGTTGGAATGGCACATTTTATCGAGTCAATTTTGACTTATATTGTTCTCCCGATGGGAGTATATGTAGAGTTAATTATAACTCGAAATATACTCTCTTGCTTTTCTATCTTTTATTTTTGAACTTCATCAGGTACGCGAACAGCGTTCCCGATGGGAGTAGCCCCCGAGGCTACAGCCAAGAACTTGTGCTTGGTTGTAGGCTCAACATTTTAGTCCACCTTGTCACTATATTGTTATTATGTCCCAATATGATCTTCTCTTTATCTCTCGGGTGCGCGAACAGCGCTCCCGATGGGAGTAGCCCCCGAGGCTACAGCCAAGGACTTGTGCTTGGTTGTAGGCTCAACATTTTCTATATTGCCATACTCGAAATTTTACTTTTTGTCGAAGTAGCCCCCGAGCATTTGGGCAAAAACTTGTATTTGATCAAAGGCTCCCGAAGTATTCAAATAACTCCTCTTGTCGCCAATCTTTTCGAATTCTTGTCGGCATGCTTCAAATTTACTTCATCTCTGTTTAACAGTCGTGATTTTTCTGCCCTGTGGGTCCATTGCTTCTTCCACGTTGACACGTCGTGCAAGTGGGGGACACACGTCCTCCGCTTTTCCTGGCGCACGTACGGTAACGCTTATCTCAGTAAAAATACCTTTTTACCCTTTTATCTAGAAGATTTGCTGTCACCACACGATTTCTTCATCCAACGGTTCATCGCTTCACCCGATTCTTATATAAACCTTTCTTCAACCTCCGTGCACTCCCTGGCTTGCGCCGCACATCTGTTTCTCTTCGCAAAGCTTCCCCTGCGCCCAACTCTCTCTGTTCTTCCACACTCACGATCACTGCTTTGCCCATTGCCGTTGATGCCACCGCGCACACGACTTACTCGCCACAGCACGCCAGAATCCAAGATGGCCGCCGAAGATCTTGAGTGGGAGAGATCCAAGATCTCCAACCAGGATGTCAATACACTGAAGAGGCTTGGCCTCATGAAGAAAGAAGACGCCATCCGCTTTCCTAGCGAGGAGAGCTACCCCAACCCTCCAATAGAGTATCGGGTTAGTTTCGTTGATCACCTTATCCGCGGCCTGTCGGCCCCAATTCATGATTTCCTCCGCGGCCTTCTTTTCGTTTATGGGATTCAACTGCACCAGTTGACCCCCAATTCCATCCTTCACATTTCCATTTTTATCACACTTTGCGAATGCTTCCTCGGAATTCCTCCTAATTGGGTTATGTGGAAACGCATTTTCTGCCTCCGCCGTAATGGCTCTCACAACGCCACCTATAACATAGGCGGCGTTGTTATCTGTGTCCGAACTGATGTCGATTATTTCGACGTCAAGTTTCCTGATTCTGTCCAAGGATGGCGCAAAAGATGGCTCTACATTCACGAAGAAAGTGCCAACTCTGTGGAGCACAACATAATTCCTTTCGACGGAAGTGCCAAGATCCAGCGCCGCCGTTCCTGGGACGCTGAAGCTTCCGAAGAAGAGAAAAAGGCGACAGAAGCTCTTATGTCTCGTATTCATCAGCTCCAAAATACTCGAGGCAAAGAGCTATCTGGTGTTCAAATCACTGCCTACTTCCTTAGGATTAGAGTGCAGCCTCTTCAGGCTCGCAAAAATCCCCTTTGGACGTATTCTGGTAAAAACGACGCCAACAGAATCTCCAGCGATCTTTCTGTAAAGGACTTGGAGAAATTGGTTCGAAGAGTTTCTCGACTAGCCAAGAAGGATCCTATTCCCTCCTCTTGTCGAGTAGAACCATACAGTGCTTCCAATCCTCTTCCCGAGGTATTTTGTCTTCTCGAGTTTTTGTCTTGTTCTAAACTTTTCCTTGCATCTCATTGTTTTGGTATCTCGCTAATTTTCTTTTGTCGCTATTTTCTTGCAGAACCATCCTACTATGGCTTCCCTTCCTCCTCTTCCTGAGGATGGAGAAGTCGAAGAAAGGACCATTGTCACGGATGATAATCAGGAAGCTCCATCTTTTGTGAACGAACCCGTGGATTCTCGAAAATCTGCGGGTCATTCTGAAGATACTTTATCGGCACAATCTCCTCCCCCCGCTGTCTCTCCAAGAGGCAAAAGGAAAAGGAACGATGTCGAAGATTCCGGCACTTCCAAAGCCGAAGAAATTGATCCTTCACGTCAGAAGGCAGCTTATGATCCTTATCTTGGATCCTTCGTCAGCTCGTAAGTCCTTTTTACTTTTCTTCTTATTTCTGTACTCGAAATGTTTATCTTGTCTTGATTTAAAGCTGTCGATTTTTAACCAACAGTGATGACGAGGAAGAAGTACCAAGTGTTGACGTGGCTCCTCGAACAAGCACGTCACATACTGTACTTGCCTCAGACACGCTAGTTGAAGGAGAAGAATCCTCGCCTCCTCAACAAAACGTCGTCACCACAACTCCGCCAGGAAGCCCCCTTGCTCCTTCACCAAAAAGGACAAGGGTTGAAAAGATTGTTGAGCCTGCCCCTCAATTGGGCAGTTCGTCGACTCTGCTCTTGGATGATGTAAGTTTGTTGATATCTGTGTTTCCCCTATGTTGCTTTTTTTACGTCTTCACTCTCTTTTTCATGTCGGTGCTTCTTTTCCTGCGTTCTTCTTTAATAGCCCATGATCAAAGAGCTTCTCCGCATTGGGTCCCAATTTATTGGGTACCGTGAGTATGCTAGCAAAGCCGAAGGTAACAACTTTTATACTTGCCGTTTTTCCTTGACTTTTTGCTCCTGTTGCTTATCGCGATTTTTGATCTTTCCTCTCTCTCTTTTTTATATCTCGACAGAGAAACTTGCAGAGGCCACCAAACGTGCCGACGCGCTTGCTCAAAAACTTGAGCAAAGTGAGGCGGCTCGTAAGAAAGCCGAGCTTGTTGCTAGTGAAGCCAAAGCCGAGGCAGATGACGCTAGAGCAAAGGCTGCTAGTGTCGAGGGATTGCAGAAAAAACTTGAGGATGTCAGAATCGCCTTAGATGAGCACAAAGCTGCACAAGCTTCTCGTGAACAAGGAATCCTCAAACGTCTGAAATCCCAAAGTCGACGCACTTTCAGTAAGTTTTTTGATCCCTTCTATTTTTACGAGAGTCACTGTTTTTTGTTGTTTGACCCACATTTTATTTCCTTGGCAGACCAAACAAACCAGGAATTTGATCTGTCGAATCCTGTCAACGACCCTCTCATTGATGCACTTTCCTATCTGGAGCTGCATGGGTCCGAAATTCGTGAAGGCGTGGCCAATGCTAATGCAGGATTGTCGGCGTTGTTCCCCTACTTCTTCCCGAAGAAAGAGGAGCCCTCGACTTTCCTTAATCTCGCCAAGATGTTCAATTCATCAGAAGACCTCGGACTGAAGATGCGCCAAGAAAATATGAAAATTGCTGTCGAAAGCACTGTCGCTTTGGTTCTTTGACGATCAACGAGTGCTGTTGATTGGACGCTTGTTGGCGACACCGAGCAGATAGAGCAATCAAGATGGAGGTCGTTGATTAAGGCAGCCAAGCCCAACACGAAGAAGATCTTGGCCTATCTCGGGATCAAACCAGCGTCGACTCCTAGCTCATCAAGGCCGGAGGTCTAGTTGCATGCCTCTTTATTTTTCTTTCTATGTTTCTTTTGCTCTTGTCGCCAAAGTAGTCATTTGGCGACATGTACTTCCTTAGCTCCACTGTAATGCCTTTGTAATTATTCCGAGAGATCAATGAAAACTCTATCTTTGTTTGTTGTTTGATGTTGTCTTGTCTAAATTTCAGTTGATATTTGATAACTATACTCCGTCTGCCGCTCCTTCCAATATTTCGCCCTCTTCTTTTTGCTCGAGGGGAGCCTTTGCTGGTACTGCACCTGCCGAAGATACCTTGTCGCAAGAACTGGACGAACTTCGACAGCAACTTCAGTATGCGAAGAAGCAAACACTTGTGATGATGGAAAAGTCTCATAAATCATCTGAAGCCGAAAAAATTGCACTTGACAAGCTCGCGAGGCCGTGGCTGCTAAGGAAATTGTCGCTTCCGAGGCTGAAAAGGCGACTACTCGAGAAAATTTCATGCTCGAGTTAATGAATGAAGCCGATCTTGATATGTCGGGTATGCTTGTTTCATCCTCCGATATCTTTTATCTTCATGCTACGTCTCTTGAAGTTTTTCTGCTCCTTTGCTTTAACAGGTTCCTTTACTGATACTGTTGCGGAAGAAGAGAGGGTAAATACTAGGACAAACCTCCTTGTTAACCTTTCCCTTGATCATGGTTCTTTGTTTTGGGCTACGCCAGAAAGGACCCGCCAGGTTGTCAGATTTCAAGATCGCGTTTCTCAAACTCACGATTTCCTTGATTTCTGTACCAAGACCCTGTTCATGGTTTACAATTCCATGTTCCCTCGGAACGTTCAACCAAAAACTCTTCCTGAGGTAATGGAAAAATTTAAGGACGCTCACAAGATCCATGATTTTATCAAAGCTCAACTGGTGGCTGGCGCCAGATTTGCTCTTATCATGCTTCAGATATGCCACTCGAAACTTGACCTGACCGAAGTTGTTGCGAAAGTTCATGAGAAGGTAAAGCGCCGAAGAGTTGGTGTCGACCGAATTAACACGAAGGTTTCGCCTATAGCCGAAGAAATGATTGAAGACCTTCTTCGGATGGATGCCGACTTTTTTGCCGACGGTCATTATGCTGACTTTCTTGGCGCTGCTCCCGAAGAAGACAGAATTACCCTTGATGACATACTGCATCAGGAGTAATTATTTTCCTTTTGTAGATAACTCTTCTTTTTAACCTATGACTTTGATTATATATTGTGAAGCAAACGTCGTATTTCTATATTTGACTAGCCCCCGAGTATTTCGGTGGCTAGTTGTTGCGAGGTTTTTGAACCAAGGCATTTATTATGGTGAATATCAGCCCCCGAGCGTTTTTATTGAGTACTATTTTGTATTTTGATTGACTCACGAGGTATTTTTAATACCAAGGCGATGCTTTTTTCTTTCGACGAACTATATTGAAATTTGTCGGGTTTGAGACTTTGAGCATGTCGATAAAGAAAAAGTTATATTGACACTATCTTTATTATATTGCAGCACCGCGAGCCCGCCTCATTAAAAACCTTCCCGGCCCCACTCGGTGCCCCGAAAAAGGAAAAGAGTGCGTCTGAAAACTCGCGGGCGTTTCAGTACATTGAAGTTTCATAAGGACTGTATTTCAGCTCTAGGCATAGAAACGCCTGAGTTGCGCCACGTTCCAAGGGTTTTGCTCCTCCACCCCTGTCTTCTTGTCCTTTATTCTGTATGCTCCTCCTCCGATTACTTCTGTGACGATGTAAGGGCCAAGCCATGGTGACTCGAGTTTTTCATGACTTTTTTCGTGAGCCGAAGAACTAGGTCTCCCACCTGAAAAGACCTCGGCCGCAAACGTCGACTGTGGTAGTTTTCAAGTCTGTTGGTATTTGGTTACCCTTGATAGTACTTCGTCTCGAGCTTCGTCGAGTGCGTCGACGTCGTCCTCCAACGCTGCCGTAGAAGTTTCTTCATTATATTCAGTGACTCTGGGGGAGTCGTGCTCTATTTCTATTGGCAGTACTGCCTCTGCTCGATGGACTAGAAAAAACGGGGTCTCCTGTGTCGCCGTATTTGGTGTTGTTCGGATGCTCCACAACACACTTGGTAGTTCTTCTGGCCAGGTATGCCGAGCTTTTTCCAGTGGTCCTAACAGGCGTTTCTTGATGCCGTTGCAAATGATGCCATTGGCTTTCTCGACTTGCCCATTGGTTTGAGGATGTGTAACTGATGCAAAGTGCAGCTTGATACCTACTTCCTTGCAATAATCTTTGAATTCGTTGGATGTGAAGTTACTTTGCCATTGTCCGTGACGATGCTGTGGGGTACTCCAAATCAAGACGAGGCCTTTTACGAATTTTCTGCAGATGCTCCGTCTGGTGAATTTATCGGCTTCGCTTCTATCCACTTTGTAAATTTGTCGTGACTACTAGCATATACTCCTTTCCTCCTGGCCAGGATTTGTGTAACTTGCCTACCATATCAAGTCCCCATTGGGCAAAGGGCCATGACAATGGTATTGATGCTAGTTACGCCTTTCTGGAGAGTGGGGTTTTGCGGCAAACCTTTGACACGCGTCGCAAGTTCTTACTATTTCCTTAGCGTCCTCGATTGCTGTCAACCAAGAGAATCCTGCCCGAAAAACCTTGGCTGCAATAGCTCGACTACTTGCGTGGTGGCCACAGATTCCTTCGTGTACATCCTTCGAATTAGTCTTCCTTCTTCGGGTGTGACACACCTTTGCAGGACGCCTGAAATACTCCGCTTGTATAATTCCCCTTTGGCTACCGTGAAGGCTTTGGAGCGTCGAATTACTCGCCTTGCCTCGACTGGATCATCGGGTATTTCTTTCCTGAGGATGTATGATATGAACGTCTGCATCCATGGTATCTGTATCACCATGACCAGGTCTTGTTCTTCTTCTTCTTCCTCTTGCTCTTCCTTGGTAGCCCCAGGGTTTCTTCTCCTTCTTTTTTGACTTTGTTGATTTGGTGGATCTCTCTGTTATCTCTTCCCAGAATACACCTGGCGGGACCGCAAGGCATTGCGACCCGATATTTGCAAGAACGTCGGCTTCGTCGTTGCTCAATCTACTAATATGATTTACTTCGCATCCATCGAACAACTTCTCGAGCTCGTTGTACACCTCCTTGTATGCCATCATGCTATCATTGTTGCGTCACATTGGTTCATAACTTGCTGAGCCACCAGTTGTGAGTCGCCAAAGATTTTTAGTCGAGTTGCACCGCAGGCTTTCGCCATCTTCATCCCGTGTATGAGAGCCTCATATTCTGCTTCATTGTTAGATGCGTTAGGGAACGTCATCCGAAGGATGTACTTCAACTTATCGCCTTCGGGTGATATGAGCACTACTCTGCGCCGGCCCCTTCTAGTCTTTTGGACCCATCAAAGTTCATGGTCCAGGTTCTCGACAAATCTGGAGGTCCCGTGTTTTGCAGCTCCATCCACTCTGCGATGAAATCTGGCAAAACTTGCGACTTGATTGCTTTTCTTTTTTCATACGTGATGTCCCGAGGGAAAGTTCTATTCCCCAAAGGGAGACACGACCCGTAGCTTCTGGATTGTTTAGTATATTTGACAAGGGAGCTTCATTGACCACTATGATCGGATGTGCCGAAAAATAGTGGCGCAATTTCGTGCTGTTGTGAACACTCCATATGCTAGCTTTTGGTACGAGGGTACCTTTGTTTTGAGGCGATGAACTTCGCTCACGAAGTATACTGGCCTCTGCACTCCATGGATTTTGCCTTCTTCTTCTCTTTCGACTACTAGCACCGTGCTAACCACTTGAGGTGTGGCTGCAATATACAGCAGGAGAGGTTCCTTTTCCTTTGGTGCCACCAAAATTGGTGGTGTCGAAATTTTGCGTTTCAAATCCTCGAAGGCTCTATCGGCCTCTTCGTTCCATTGGAATTTATCTCCTTGCTTTATCAAAGCGTAAAATGGTAACGCTTTTTCTCCTAACTTGGCGACGAATCTGCTCAATCTGCGACTCGCTTGATTAGCTGCTTTGTATCTCTTTCAACTTTGTTGGCTTCCTCATTGTTACTATAGCTTGTATTTTGTCGGGATTTGCTTCAATCCCTCTTGCTGAGACTAGGAACCCCAGGAGTTCTCCTGCTGGGACACCGAAAGAACACTTCGTCGGGTTCAACTTTAGGCAGAATTTGTCGAGGTTGTCAAAAGTTTCTTTGAGATCCTCGATCAGCGTTGCCCCCTTTTTTGACGTTATGACGACATCATCGATGTATACTTGCACGTTTTTCCCGATCTGTGTTGCTAAACACTTCGCATCATCCTACGATATGTTGCTCCCGCATTTTTTAGACCGAAGGGCATTGTCTTATGTGAGAACACGCCGTAAGGTGTAATAAACGCTGTTTTGGCTTCATCATCTTCTTTTAATCTGATCTGGTTATAACCAGAGTATGCATCCAAAAAGGAAATACGTTCATAGCCTGCCGTGGAGTCGATGATTTGATCGATCCTTGGGAGGGGAAAGTGATCCTTAGGACAATGTTTATTGAGACACGTAAAGTCGACGCACATGCGAAGGACTACCGTGTGTTTCTTCGGCACCATCACTGGGTTAGCTACCCATGTAGCTTCAGTAGATATATCTTTGATAAAACCAGCCTCCTCGAGTCGATTTATTTCGGATAGCATGGCTTTGCGGTTTGGTTCGAAAAACGCCGCAAAGGTTGTTTGATTGGTCTTGCTCTTTGGATCCAAGTTTAGGTGGTGCTCGGCAAGTTCCCTGGGTACTCCTGGCATGTCAGCTGGACACCATGCAAAGATTTTCCAGTTCTCACGGAGGAACTTGACGAGCGCGCTTTCCTATGCGATATCCATATTTGTTGCAATGGATGTCGTTTTTTTCGGGTCTGTCGGGTGGATTTGCACCTCCTTAGAATTTTTCTCGGTATTGAAAGTTGACTCTTTATTTGGCCTTCCAACGTCTGGCAGTACGTCGTAGTCAGTCATGCTTTTTGACGCCAAATACTCAGCTTGCATCCCGAAACTTTCTGATAGCCGATGAAAATCCTTGTCGCATTTATCGGCTAAAGCGAAGCTTCCTTTGACTGTGATTGGTCCCCTTGGTCCAGGTAGCCTCCACAACAGGTATGTGTAATGTGGCACTGCCATAAATCTAGCGTATGCTGGTCGTCCCAACAAAGCGTGGTACTGCGACGGAAAATCTACGACTTCAAATTCCAGCCTCTCGATTCTATAATTCTCTCGGGTTCCAAACTGAACGTCGAGGTTGATTTTTCCCAGTGGATAATTTGGCTTCTCTGGTGTGATACCGTGGAACCTTGTGTCTGTTGGCTTCAGGTTCGCTAAGGATATGTTCATCTTCCTCAATGTATCTGCATACATGAGGTTTAAGCTGCTGCCGCCGTCTATGAACACTCGAGAGACGTCAAACCCTGCAATAACTGCTGGTAGAATAAGTGCTGACTGCCCTGGTCGAGGAACTTGTTGCGGATGATCTGCTATGGTGAACCCAATATCTTGCCCTGACCAATTAAGATACTCGACAGTTGGTGGAGGCATTTTTTCTGCCATAAACACTTGTCGTGAGATTACTTTCTGAGCTCTATTTGATGGCCTTGCCTTCTGAATCATCGACACCGCTCCATGAGAATTGGGATCAACGTAAGGTGGTGGTGGGGGTGCTGCTGCTATTCTGAGCTGATGTCGATTGTCGTCTGTGATTGCGGGAGGTGGTGGCAGGTGGATCTCGCTCCTGGGTTCCCGAGGATTTCTCTGTGCTGCTCGAGCATTAGCGTGCTCTGCATGCCTTAGCATTGCCTGAAAATTTCGACAGTCTTTCTGCAAGTGCCCTGACTGTCTTTTACCGTTGTTGTCAATGAAAAAGTGCATCTGACACGGCCCGTTCATCATCTCTTCAGGGGACATGAAAGGCCTTGGGAACCTGGGCCCGCTATTTTGTCTGTTGTTGCGAGAATCGTCCCTGTTGTCGCTTCGCTGCTCACTGCTTCTCTGATAATCATCTCTGTTGTTTCCTCCTGTATTTGTTCGAAAACCTGCCGAGATTTGTCCTGGAGCGTCGTAATTCTGGTACTGCCGAGGAAACCGTCGCCTTGGTTGATAGTTTCGCCCCCGGTCCTCTTCTGGCGACCTGTGTCGTTTGTTATAGACATCATCTTCTCCATCTGCCCATTTGTTTGCTATCTCCATTAACGCAGATACTGTTCTTGGATTAGTTCTCCCCAAGTCCTCGACAAAATCTCCACGCCTGATTCCTGCAACAAACGCATCTATTGCTCTCTCGTCAGATATATTTTCTGCCGAGTTTTTGATGATATTCCATCTTTGGATGTATTTTCTCATTGACTCATCTGGCTTTTGTCGACATGCTCTCAACTCCTCTAACGACGCAGGTTTTTTGCACGTGGATCTGAAGTTCTTGACGAACACGTCCTCGAAACTTTCCCAGCTGTCGATAGATCCTGGAGTGAGTTTCTTTATCCACGATCGTGCGGCTCCACTCAAATGCACCTGAATGCTTTGCATGGCTGTTGCCCTGGTTCCTCCCGTGAGCTTCACTGTCTCCAGATAGTCGACTAGCCAATCCTCTGGATCTTGAAGGCCGTCGAACTTTTTGAAATTGTCGGGTAGCTTGAATCCTGAAGGGACTCGAGTTTTTCGGACTCTCCTCGTGAAGCATGGCAAGCCGCACATATCTTCGTCGTTAAGCTCCGGAGATTGCCGATGATCCCTTCTGCTTTGTCGTGCTCTGTCGACTCTTGCTTGTGCTGCCGTATCTCTTGCTCCACTTGGCCCTTCAGGGGCTGCCGCCGTTGCTGCTGCAGGTCGTGGACTATTTTGCCTTGCTGTTCCTTCGGGAGGCGTTGAAACGAACGCTGTCCCCATAGCTCCAACTCCTGCTATCGCCATATTGTATAGTGTTTCCCTTGGATCACCTGGAGGTGGTTTAGACGCGAGGATAAAAGCTTGTGTCGCCATATACCCAGCTTCTGGTGTCTTAGGGATAATGTTTCCTCTTGTGACTATCGACATAAAGGACATGTCGAGGTTTTGAACCAAGTGCTCTCTTTCTGCTTCGGGTATGTGTTGTAACCTTGATCTTCCTCTGTTCCGAGCCTCCCTGTGGCTATCACCCGAAGTTCTAGATTGTCGACTCAGATCTGCCCTTCTCCTGCTGGATGCAGAAGCTGCTTCCTTTCTCCTGTTCAACTCAGCTGTCTGTTTTTCCAATTCCCTCGCAGCTCGTGCGAGCCTATATTGATATGCTTGCAATTCCTCTGGTGTGGCCGTGGTAGCCATTGGTTCTGTACCGTTCATAGCTCTCGCGGCTCTGTCCCACGCTGTTTGTGAAAGTTGGACTCTATCTCGCGGCTCTGGCCCGACGTATTTATTGCCCAGGCCTTGTCGCAGATTGGAGGGATCGACGTATGGATTTCCCAGATCGTCGAAAGCCTCAGATGTTTCCTCTTGATCTTCAATGGCATAAATCTGATGATACTTTGTACTCAGATCTATGTTGGGTTTGGTGGCATCATCGTTTAGATTGATGAAGACCTTGCCTACTGTGATAGATTTGTCGATGAAGTCATAGCTGTTGACATCGCTTGAGCCATCGCTTATATATGAGTCCGCAGATGACTCAAACGATATGTCGTTGAAGATCTTGGCGAGTTTCTCTCTTGTTCTGGTGCTGATGTAGCGTGTCGCCGAAGTTTCTTCTTCTCCTGACTCGGTTGACGACGCATAGCTTGAAAAATCGGAATCGACCTTCGACGATCCCGACGAAATCGGAACCTCGACACGATACGATCCTTCCTTCTCGACGCGAAAGTGAAACCTTCCGAACGTCATCTCCATGGGCTCCGCCAGATACGCATATGCATCCAAACGGGAGGGTGGGTGAGGAACAAAATCGACAAGACCAGCAGCGATCTGTTTACCTCGATCCATTGTGTTGCTTGCAGTTGATGATGTCGAAGATCTTGAACGTGCCATCGAGATCAGATCCTTACGCCTCTAATTCCCACAGACGACGCCAATTGACAAGGTATCAACTTGTCAATGCCTATGGATTGTAGGCTAGGGTTTAGTTAGAAGTAGAGGGCAAGTAGATCTCGAAGGTTTCAGCCGAAAAGTACTCGACGATTATGAAAATTAGGGTTTGCAGATAATGATTCGATGATCTCCTGGTCCCTCGACTCCCCCTTTATATAGGAGGTGGAGCCGAGGGATTCGTGTAGTACAAATTACAGAGTCCGGGACGGTTTCTAACTCATCCCGCCAGATTACAAAATAACACTTCCTATTACAACTCTATCTTTCCTTAAATACATCTTGGGCTCTCGAATCCTCTTATTCTTCGGGTAGTGGGCCTTCAGTAAACCCCGGGTACTATCTTCGGCAAGCCCATTTGGGATGCCTATGTCACTATCCCTTCTCGCTCAAGCTGGCATGCCCTTAAAGTTCTGGGATGAAGCCTTCCTCACTGCCACATATCTCATAAACATGCTCCCCAGCAAAGTTATCAATAACGACACACCCTTGCATCGTCTCCTAGGTACACATCCAAATTATTCATCTCTTCGAGTTTTTGGCTGCGCATGTTGGCCAAATCTTCGCCCATATAATAAACGTAAACTCGCTTTCCGCTCTACACAATGTGTCTTCCTAGGTTATAGTCCACGACATAAGGGAGTTAAATGTCTTGAAGTATCCACTGGTCGAGTCTATATATCTCGTGATGTTGTTTTTGATGAATCTGTTTTTCCCTTCAAAAATTTACATCCCAATGCTGGTGCTCTCCTTCGAAAACAGATTCTTTTGCTTGATCCTTCACTTCATAATTTTGAGCAAGGGCATGATACTATTGATGATTTACATATGGAAAATACTCATGCTACTGATCCATCGCATAGACATGGTTCTGTTGTTCTACAGGATACAGCTCGCCAAAATATTACTGCCGGTGAAAATCTCGCTCAAAACAGTGCATCCAGCAGCTCTAGAGGCTCTTCTGACTTTTCAGGTGGAAACAGCAGCAGCACTGGATCCGATGCTGATTCCCTGCCAGCATCTACGTCGGGATCGGAGGAAATCCTCTCGGATCGTGCGCCTGACAGCAGCAGCAGCGCGGCGCCCACGACCGCGTCAGGCCGCCACAGTGACACCTCTGCGCACCATCGGCAAGCCTCCACGTCGCGGTCTGAGGCCCGCAGCGGAGATTCTCCCGCCCACCCCGGATCTTCTGCGTCCGCGTTCTCGCCCGCGACGCCCAATTCCTCGGCCACACCGTCGGCTACAGCCACTCCGGATTCGCCTGGATCCTCGCCAGTCCAAGCAGGCTCTGTTCCTGCTGCCGGATCTTCTGTGCCTCCTGGTTCTGCTCAACCTGCTGTGGCTCCCTCTGTTCGCCCTGTTACACGAGCATCCAAAGGGATCGTCAAACCTCGTACATACAAGGATGGCACCGTATGATGGATTTTGTCCTGTACATCCGCTGAGCCGACCAATGTTTCTGATGCTTTGCAAGATGCAAATTGGAGACATGCTATGGATGAGGAGTTTGATGCTCTACATCGGAATAACACATGGAGGTTGGTTCCGTCACATGTTGGTAAAAATGTCATTGATTGTCGCTGGATTTATAAAATCAAATGCAAGTCCGATGGGTCTATTGATCGATATAAGGCCAGACTGGTAGCCAAAGGTTTTAAGCAGCGCTATGGGATAGACTATGAGGATACTTTCAGTCCTGTTGTCAAAATTGCAACTGTTCGTCTTGTCCTTGCAGTTTCTGTTTCTAGGGGATGGAGTCTGCGACAGTTAGATGTTAAGAACGCGTTTCTTCATGGCGTTCTGGAAGAGGAGGTCTATATGCGACAGCCACCAGGGTATGAAGATAAGGACAAACCCACCTATATCTGTAAACTGGACAAGGCGCTTTATGGGTTGAAACAGGCACCTCGAGCTTGGTATTCACGGTTGAGTAGTAAGCTCATTACTCTTGGTTTTGTTGCTTCCAAGTCTGACATGTCTCTGTTTATCTATCATAAGCGCAACACTACAATCTACATGCTCATTTATGTTGATGATATCATTGTTGCTAGCTCCTCGCAAGCTGCAACAGATGCTCTTCTGATGGATTTGCGTCAGGAGTTTGCACTCAAGGATCTTGGTGATCTTAATTTCTTCTTGGGCGTTGAGGTACAGAAGGTTTCTAATGGATTGGTCTTGAGTCAGTCCAAGTATGCTCAGGAGATTCTCACACGTGTTGGTATGTCCAATTGCACTGGAGTGTCTACACCTCTGTCCTCTTCAGAGAAGATTGTTGCTCAAGGGGAATTACTGGGTCCTGAAGATAGCACCAAATACAGAAGTGTTGTAGGTGCATTGCAGTACCTTACACTCACCAGGCCAGATTTGTCTTATGCAGTCAATAAAGTATGTCAGTATCTGCACGCCCCCACTACTATGCATTGGACTGCTGCTAAGCGTATTCTGCGGTATGTCAAACATACTATGACAGTTGGCCTTACCTTTGTCAAGTCTAATTCTACACTGGTTAGTGCCTTCTCAGATGCTGATTGGGCTGGTTGTGCTGATGATCGTCGCTCCACGGGAGGGTTTGCAGTGTTCTTTGGTCCCAACCTTATTTCTTGGAGTGCAAAGAAACAGGCAACAGTTTCTAGATCAAGCACTGAAGCAGAATACAAGTCTGTAGCAAATGCAACTGCCGAGGTTATTTGGTTGCAGTCTTTACTTGCTGAGCTCGGTGTGCGATTGACATAGGTTCCTTGTTTATGGTGTGATAATCTTGGAGCTACTTACTTATCAGCAAATCCAGTGTTTCATGCTAGGGCCAAACATATTGAGATAGATTTTCATTTTGTTAGAGAACGAGTGATGAAGAAGCAACTACAGATTCGGTTTATTCCTTCAAGAGATCAAGTTGCAGATGGGTTCACAAAACCACTTCCTTATCAAGCCTTTGAGAATTTCAAACATAATCTCAACTTAACCAAGTTGTGATTAAGGGAGGGTGTTAGACAATAGAGATTTAGTCAGATATGATCTGTTTAGTTGTAGTCGTGTCTGTAACAAATACGATTCATCTTCTGTAACCCGACTCGGTCTCTAACCTGAACCAATATATATATGAACATCAGGGGCTCGGCAGAGGCATCCGAGTAGACCCTAATACCAGTATTCCAAACTTTTACACAAGCATCGGTAGCTGACATAATCAATCATCAGGACCTCCACCTCGTGCTCTGCACCGGCGGGTTCTGCTAGAACAAAACTAGATATGTTGTTGTTGTTGGATCCGGATGGCGAGTTGCCTACTTCTGCCTTTGCCGGTGTAGAGGCTGATGATGATTCATGCTTGGCCAGTTGGCCCCGCTACTCGGTGTTTGGATTTCGACTGAAAGGTGTGGCCTCTTGGCCTCCTATTGATTAGGAGGGCATCCTAATTGTATTGAATTTGTTTCAGTAGTAGTCAAAACATATAATAGGAGCATGTGTACGACAGATTTAATTTTTTACCCACTAACTAAACTGACGGTGGAGACGCTGCATAATATAACTTGAAATCCCCAACAATTATATAGAATCTTGCATACTATTTGAGGGCACCAGCAATTACGTTTTCTAAACATTTTTTTTCCTTTTGCTGATTTACTGATCTGGCTGTAAACACCAACATCAACAATTGAGGATATAGAGAAGTAATCTTCAATAAGCGATATGAAATTAGCAATACAAGGCCATGGTTAATTAAGAGGAAATAGAACAAGATGAGACGGCAGTAGCGACACACAAGCATTTAACTATATAAATATACACTTTTATCTTATTAATTTTTTTCCGCAGCAACGCGCGGGCATATGGCTAGTATCCCAAAAGGATATATAGGTAGTCTAAGCAACGTTGTCAGAATCATGATTTTGAATCGGATCGGAACCTTTAAGGTAGGATCGTAAATCGTAGGATCTTAACTTTTAGAATCGTAAAATCTTAGATTCTACCTAACAGAATCGTTGAATCGTTCCACTCAATTTGGGTCGTAAAGTCGTAGAATCGTATAGTAGAATCATGATTCTGACAACTATGAGTCTAAGAAAGGAAGAAAGAAGAGGATGATCAGGAAACGCCCGGTGTAGTTCAGAGATACGTATGGACAATGCAGTTAATACATCACAAGACTTGCAGATCATCACGAGGACATATATGACGATACAAGCACACCCATACACATACATACCAGTTATTACTTTAGACAAGCAGCTTGAAACTGTTGACACACTAGTACAAGAACACAGCTTGATTATACCCAACTGCCCAAGTACAAGACCAAGCTGCTCATACATACTATACGACCAGCAGCCTGCATCCGGCAGCCAAGCAGACCAGTCCCGCGGCTTCTACATGCTTAAACGAACATCATAGCTAGCTGTACTACCTGTTTAACGCAACTGCCCCACGGCACTGCGGCAGACCATACTTTGCCCGTCGCCGCGAAGGCGCGAGCTGCCGCCGCAGGGCCGGCATTGCGCAGGAGCTCAAAGTACCGTTTAGGGTTCGCCTCAAAGGCCTCGCGGGAGATGCGGAAGCCGGCCGCGCCGGGCGCCTTCATCGTTGGGCCGGCCGTGAAAGACGCCTGCCAGCTGAAACAGGCGCCCACCGCACCCGCGCCGACGATCACGGCAGCCGTGACGATCAGCGCGGCCGTAAGGATTTTGACGGCCATCTCGTCTTCAATCTGTGTAGATCTTTGTGTGGGTTCCTAGATGAGGCAGAGGCGTTCGTCCAAGCAGCGAGGTGACTGACTTATATAGAGGTGGTTCGGCGGAGTGCGCGCGAGCGATCACCGCTTCCGGTTGCATCGAGCGTCGATCTGTTCACCGATGACGCGTGGAGAGTGGCCGGAGACGAGCATGTATACGAGGGCGACATGTGTCCTGCCACTCTCCCAGGTAGCCACGTACTCCAACTGTACATTTTCGTTGTGGTAGATTCTAGTAATTCTTGGAGGCTTCGTGATAGCAAGTGTGTTTCAAATAAAAAAATAAAAAATATTCTGCCGGATGCTATGAACTAGTGAATAAGTGTTCATATACTTATTTGCAAGAGCTGAAATGTTAAAACCACTTGATAAATGCCGACCTCTACTAAGGCATAGTCAGCGATGGTGATGATGTAGTTGTATAGAAGCGAACGCTCGTGTTACTGTTCCCTAAATACCTTATCAGTCATCTGCCAATACATGACTGAAGATGTTTGAAAAGCCCGCTCTTCGAGACGGACATCAAATGAAGTTACCAATTCGGGAGTCTACACGACAGCGGTGGCATATATGGGCGAAGAGAGCATCCAACCAATAGGTGTACACACCAGTAGAAAACATGGCTTATATTTTTAGTTCAAAAAGCAATAACACCGGTTGTGCTACGAATTAGATTAAAGGGTGCTTAGCACCGGTTCGTGCGGCCAGGACGTCGAGGGGCATGCAGAGCTTTATCAACGGTTCGTGTGGGACCTTTAGCACCGGTTCGTGGCATGAACCAGTGCTAAAGGGTTGGCGTTCTCAGTCACGTGGAAGGCACGAAAACCGGTGCTAAAGCCCCCATTTGCCTATAAATTCAGCTCACCCCACCAGCCCTCTTCTCTGTTTTTTCTTGGTGGAAGGTGTGAGAGTTGTGTGTTTGTTTGTTTTTCTTACCAATGCACAAGAGGTGCTCGATGAAATGCCTGAGAGAATGATGCCCCTTGATTTCACACAAAACAAAAATGATATGAGTTGCCCGAGCGACACTTAAGCTTTCTCCTCTTTCTTTCCTCCTCGATTGAGATAAGCAACTTTACCCTTTCATTTGTACAGTGGTCATTTCACTATTTATGATGTTCTGGAATGTTTTTTTTGATAAATTTAATTATATGATGCAGATGAACCGGCGGGAATGGATGTACGTTGACCGACGCCTTAACGAGTTCAGTGCGGGCCTGAAAGATTTTCTCCGTGTGGCTGAGGAAAAATCTACAGGCGAATGGTTTTATGTGTTGTCCATGTGTTGACTGTCGGAACTTAAAGCAATACTCTAGATGGCAAGTTCTTCACTCCCACCTGCTTCGGAAAGGTTTCATGTCCAGCTATAATTGTTGGACCAAGCATGGAGAAAGAGGGGTTATAATGGAAGACAATGAAGAAGAAGAGGATGATGATATGTACCATGAATATGGTGATCGATATTGCAACGGGGCAGGCTGAAGATGAAGAGGCAGGAGAAGCTGAAGATGAAGAGGCATCAGATGAGCTCACTGATGATCTTCGTTGGGCCATCGCTGATGCACACAAAGAAGTAGAAAGTGCAACCGAGAAGCGGAAGTTCAAGGGCATGTTAGAGAATCACAAAAAAAGTTATACCCAAATTGCGAAGATGGAAACACAAAGCTCGGTACCACACTGGAGTTGCTACAATGGAAGGCAGAGGCTGGTATATGTGACAAGGAATTTGAGAAGTTACTGAAAATAATGAAGAAGAAGCTTCCAAAGGATAACGAATTGCCTGACAATATGTACGAAGCAAAGAAGGTTATCTGCCCTCTAGGATTAGAGGTACAGAAGATACATGCAAGCATTAATGACTGCATCCTCTACCGCGGTGAGGAGTACGAAAATTTGGAAGAATGTCCGGTATGCACTGCGGTATAAGATCAGACGAGATGACCCTGATGATGTTGAGGGCGAGCCCCCCAGGAAGAGGGTTCTTACCAAGGTTATGTGGTATGTTTCTATAATACAACGGTTGAAACGTATGTTCAAAAACAAAGAGCATGCCAGGTTGTTGCGATGGCACAAAGAAGACCGTAAGAAAGATGGGATGTTGAAATACCCCGTTGATGGGTCGCAGTGGAGAAAAATCGATAGAGAGCTCCCGGACTTTGCAGGTGACGCGAGGAATTTAAGGTTTGGTCTAAGTACAAATGGCATGAATCCTTTGTTGTCGATGGCGAGGAACTTAAGGTTTACCTCACGCATACGCGTCCGTACGACACCGTACCGGAGCTGGAGTGCTTATTCCTAACATCCTTTTGGGGAGCAGAGCTGCAGTCATAGCACCTGGCCTGTAATTCTATGTATCTATAACCTTCCTTCTTGGTTGTGCATGAATCGGAAGTTCATTATGATGTCAGTGTTCATCCAAGGCCCGAAGCAACCCGACAACGACATTGATGTGTACCTAAAACCATTATTTGAAGAACTCTTACAGTTGTGGGCCAAACCAGGTGTACATGCATGGGATGAGCACAAACAAGATCCATTTTGCCTACGAGCATTGCTTTTCGTGATCACCAATGATTGGCCTGCTCTTAGTAACCTTTCAAGACAAACAAACAAGGGATACAATGCATGCATGCTCTGTTTAGATGAGATTGAAGGTATATATTTGGATAAATGTAAGAATGTTGTGTACCTGGGGCATCATCGATTTCTTGCAAAGAGGAACGTCGTGATAAAGAAAGGCAAGCATTTCAGAGGTGAGGCAGATCACCGGGAGAAGCCTGACCTCCGTAATGGTGATGCTTTACTTGATATGGTCAAGGACATACAAGTAATCTTTGGAAAGGTTCCTTGAAAGAACATTTCATGATCTCTAGGGTTTTGCATGTTTGATAACAACATCGATGATGATCTAACATTGTGCTAAGTGTGTGACAGATAAAGAAAAAGGGTCACGTCTGATAAAATCGATCCCCCCGAAAAGGAAGAAAAGTGTTAGGCTGAAAACTCAAATAGTCGGCACTGCCCGTGGAACAAGGCCGGCACTGCCCGTGGATGCACCCCGGCACTGCCGGTGGATGCACCTCGGCACTGCCGGCTGACCTTTGTCGACCAGGTGACCTAATATCCTAGGCCGCCACTGCCACTGTCTCAGGGCCGACACTGCCTCTGAAGTGGTTCCAACGGGCAGATTTGGTGGAGGGGTATTTAAGGAACCCTTCTCCTACCTTGGAAAGTTTCTCAAACCCTCAAGACTTGTTCCACCATTGCTGAGCCACCAAGAACATCAAAACCATCAGATCTCCTCCCTCAACCACCCAAATCTCTTGAGCTTTGGAGAATCGAAGGAGAAGACCCCGATCTACATCTTCACCAAAGCGATTTGTATTGACCCCTCATTTGCTTGAGGGCCCCCTTTGCTAGTGTTCCTCTTTGGAAACCGTAGGTGTTTGTGGTTGATTTGTGCTTGTTGTTGTGTTGTTACAATTATTGGGAGCCTCCAATTCGGTTGTGGATGTGTGCGTCAAGAACTTTGTAAAGGCCCGATTTCCTCCTCGAGGAAATACCATAGTGGAAGTGGGCTAGGACTTTGTGGCGTTGCTCACAGGAGACCTGAGTGAGGCCTTCGTGGCGTTGGTCTGGCCTTTGTGGCAACCACACTCCTCCAAACGTAGGCGTACTTCTCCTCAAAAGGAAGGAACTACGGGAATCATCTTTGTGTCTCCGCGTGCTCCACTCTTGGTTACCTCTATCCTTAATAGCTCTATTATATCTTGTTTCACTATATTTTGCTTAGTTGTATATCTTGTCATATAGGTAAATACACATAGTTGCATATCTAGAGAATTTACCTTTGTGTCAAACCTAAATTGAAAAAGAACGCACCTAATCAGGCCCCCTCTAGGTGCGGCATACGATCCTTTCAATTGGTATCAGAGTCTCAGCTCTTATTTCGGGCTTAACCGCCTAAGAGTATGCCAGATGATGGGCATGCGGAAGGGGCCGCAAAGCCGACCTCCATGGAAGATCTCAAGTTGATGGAAACTGATACGTCCATTTTGCATCACTATTTTATATCATAATTTACTGTTATTCATTGATATATTCCATATTTAGAGATGATACTTATGTTATTTCACCTATTTTGGATGTTTCATAATTATTGGAGAATTACTCACCGGAGTCAGGATTCTGCTGGAAAAAGCGCCGTCAGGATACAATATTTCTGAAGACCACCAATTGACGGAAAATATACCGAAGCTCCTATTTTTCCAAATGACGGAGTCAGCCAAAAGGGGAGGCCGAGGAGGGCCGCCATGGGCCCTCCCCATAGGCTGGCGCGGCCACCAAGGCTGGCGCGCCGCCACGTGGGGAGGGGGCCCACGACCCCCTCGGCCATCGCCCTTCCGCGTACTTCATCTCCCAGAAACCCTAAGGTGCTGGGGGACATCGAGGATAGTCAGCGCCGCCTCCTCGAGGCGGAAAACACCAGAGAAAAAAGAGCTCTCCGGCAGGGCAGAAATCTGCCGGGGAAATTCCCTCCCGGAGGGGGGAAATCGTCGCCATCGTCACCGTCATCGAGCTGGACTTCATTGGGATCATCATCATCATCATCTCCACCACCGACACCATCATCTCCACCGCTGCACCTCGTCTCCGATGTAACATCTAGGGTTGAATCTTGAGTATTTCATAGGGGAAATCTCCCGGTGTTAATTACTCCTTGTTATTGATGCTATTGAGTGAAACCGTTGAATCAAGGTTTATGTTCAGATTGTTATCCATCATCATATCACACTACAAGAAATCTGCCATAAGTTGAAAAAATAAAGGTGTCACTGAAACGTCAATAATGGCTACTTGTGACGTTACGGTGACGCTTTTCAAAACGTCGAAAGCTGGGAGTCAGCAGTGACTGCTTAAGACGTTCCACTTGAAAACGTCGTAGAGCTTTGTGATGTTTTAAAATGTCACTGACGGCATGACGTTCCCAAAACGTCATGGGCACCTACCCCCGAGTCCAACGTGGCAAAATTGCGACGAATTAGAAACGTCATTATCTGAATTCAGCCCGGTCCATTCAGCTCCTTATGTGGGCTGAGCCCATTAGTTTTGATTATTTTTTTCGGCTTTGTTGGACCTTGGCCCGTAACATTTTGGACCATTATTTTTGGCCTTTTTATTTTGATTTGATCCCACCAGTCAGTGGGTTCCAATTGTACATATTTTATTTTATTTTATTTCACATACTTCCCCACTTGCGAGGTTTATTTTCCAACATTTAACAATAAATTACAAAATCGAAAATACATGAAATTGAAGATTTTTTTGATAACAGTCATAGTCAACGTATATTACAATATTTCCGGTCTCAATTTACATCACGGTAATTTACAACACAATAATATAAGGTTAAAATGAAACAAACAGAGTGCACAGTATCCTTCCATCGAGGGAACAGACTTTGCTCGGAACCTGTGTCTGGTTCTTGCTGTTGCACCATCTGTACCTCACCACCGCGGGAAATAGTCTTTGCACCATCAGGAAATAATGCTGCTGCAGGTTAAACCAATTAAAAATAAGGCCCAATAGATTCATGTCAACGAAAATTAACAAGTGTGGATCTGGTGCAAACAGATTTGGATAAACCAATACAGTTCTAATTACTAGTTATAAATTTGAAGAACAAATACGTTTATATGAGACTAGGTGAACATGCGAGCTTCGCCTCGCCGCCGGCAACACATCTTGCACATCGTGAACAGCTGAGCAAACAAAAAATATAGGGTATCTGTGCTATGGTGGTCAGCCCCTAACAAAAAGTTCAGGTGATGACACTTAGAGGACGAAAATGAAAATGTGGTGCATAAACAAACAGCCTAATGCCATGTGTAACCTGCAACCACGGCCATTTTGGCATTAAATTCTACGGTATTGGTCTACAACTTTGAGAGCTTCACAGTTCTCGCTCTAAATATCCTTTATAGTTGTCTTGCTAGAATGACACAAGAACCTATGCATGAATGAATAGCGTCGCACAATAAGAAATGTCGCCGTAGACACCAGATTTGAAGGACATGTTTACCATAGAGGAAAGCAATGTGAACCTTCTATCACTGAGTCATCAAGTTCTCTTTGGAACTGGACGACCTTTAGCACCAATGTTGACAATAGGCAAAATACCAGTCACCATACCAATGACATCTGCATAGCCATAGAAGAGTGGACTGTCGGAGAAAAGCAACCGCAAAGCACTGCATAGTAGGCATACAAAAAAAGTGTATCTTAAAGACACCAGTTCCCCTTTCTCTATTTACTTGCAAGGTAAGCTATGTCGTTAATATTACTCAAGAAACTCTAGAAAGTGTTGATCTTGTAAACTTAGTGTATGATTGATCTTTGTAATGTTCATCCTTTTCGTAACCAGGCCTTGGACCAATGTTGACATTAGGGAAGCCATATCTTGCTGGCTCTATCTATAAGAATTCTAATCAGTACGTCGGCTGATGCTAGCATTAGAATGCCAGAGAAAAAAGGTAAAAAAGTTGGGATCGTGAAAATGAAGCAAGCTAGGATCTCAAATTTTTCTGCTGATATTTATTAGTTCGTATGATTGAAACCAACATATATGTTCCAGGATATCATGTGGCAAAGCGCAATCGGCAATCTACAAATCTTGTCATATATGTTTCAGGATGAGTAGTTAAGTGTGATACAGGGATAAATTCAGAACTACTGATAGTTAGCCAAACCCTTACTTTGATAGGTATTCTAAAGCTTCTAATGAGCACGCCCCAAGCTAAACAACAGAACATTCTTTTTTTCATAATATATACATACTCTTTGTTCGCATCAGGAGGAACAAAAGATAGAAATCAGCGGTGTTAGATTGTTTTTAAATGGGACATTCTAACTATGAAGACTACGCAAAACCTGCTTAGCTTGACATAGGGCAACATAATTCATAAGTTGGCTCAGCCAAAGTGTTTTCCTTCTCTAAAATATCTGGATTCCAAGATACCATCTCACTTACGTCTAGATAGCAATGCAAAAAAAGAAATACCAAGTGATCATATTTTCTCCCAGCATCAACAGACTCCTAGCAGCTGAAACAACATTGCGTAAAATCAGTTGACCTCTAGAACTATTGCTACCACATGGCTCAAAAATAATTTTTTTGCTTAAGAAACTTGCAATTCTTAGCTAGCTGCTACAGTGAGACAACCACAAATGCAGCACAGACTATTTTTTGTTTGTTTTCGAGTTAAGCTTGAGTAGTTAAGGCTACCGAAAACTGAAAATATAACATGCTTGCAACGGCATGCTCAAAATCAACAAAGACAATGGTCCTAAGCATAGAACCCCCACCACACATGTTCCATGTGGGATCTGGCCGCCCAAATTGTGCTCCAAGAAACTTGAAATCACAGACACGTCGTGATTATTATTTTCAAGCATACAGAGACATGATTCCCCGGACCACCCAAACCAGATAAAATTGGAGCGAACGAATGAACCAACTCCCAGAACGTATCCTGTCGATCCCAATCTACCATACGCCCATCCGTCGATTCAATCGGTAACCCTAGCCCCTAGGATGCGCGCGTGCTGTGATGGTTGGCCAAAGACCAGCAGTAGGGGGCCACGAATAAAAGGAATCGTACGTACCTGCGGCTCGCCGGGCGTGAAGGTGACGCAGTCGGTGCAGCCGAGGAGGAGCTCCTGCGTGATGAGCGGGCGGACGTTGACGACCACCTTGACGCTATCGCCCTGCTGCTGCTGCGAGGCCATCTCCGAGCTCCCCATCGGAACCCTAGGCACGACGAATTCCCGCGACGGATCAGGATGAGATCCCAAGGCATAGAAGATATACAACGAGAAAACAAGGAATCCGAACGCTCCGAGCCGTGAATCTGAGAAATCGGGGCGTTGAATTGGGGGAAGTTGGGAATCTGGGGGCCGAGGGTTTTGAATTCGGCTCACCTCAACGCGCCCTCGCCGTGGCGGCGCGTCCCATGCTGCGCGGATCCGAGGGCACCTGCAGAGAGATACAGAGATTAGACGGGGGAGAGAGAGCGAAGAGAAAGTAAAGAGAGGCACGTGGGGAATATCAGGACGAGGACGTCCACGGACATGTCGAGGAGGGCATCAAGGTCCGTTGCCGATGCGCCGCCGTTGCCATGCCCTCCTGCTCCTCTTTGTACAGGCGGGATCCTGGGCTAAGTTTTGGGAAGATGTTGTATGGTGGTTCCATGAGGTGGGATAGAGAGAGGGGGAAGGTGTAGTGCTGGGGAGATGGTCGGCGAGGCAACCAGTGACCGGAGTTGGCCGGATCTAGGCCGGCAGCTGAGGTGGAGTAGAGGGGAGGAGGGAGGCGGCGATGTGGAGACGAGCAGAAGGCTTTGGTGGGAGATTGGAGACGAGTGGATGGGGTTGGTGGGTGGCGTGGTGGGAGGATTTGGGAGATTGTCCAAAATAACCCTGCTTTTTCAGTTTTGGTGTGTCAATGTATTGGCATTTGGGTCATTTCAAACCAAAAATCCTTAGGCGCCAATTGCAAAATCTGGCGCGGGAAATATTTCAGGACGAATATTTTGCTAATGACGTTTTGACCTAAATTGCCAATGACGTTTTTGCCCAATAACGTCACGATTTTCTAGGGTTTTGCCCCCCCCCCCCCCCCCCGAGTGGCCAACGACGGTCAAAGCTAGGAACGTCATAAAGCTATGACATTTTGATTTCCAGTCATAAAAAAAACGTCATATTATGGCAGATTTCTTGTAGTGTCACCTCTGATCATGTTCCATATGATGTCTTGTGAGTAGTTCGTTTAGTTCTTGAGGACATGGGTGAAGTCTAAATGTTAGTAGTGAACTATGTTGAGTAATATTTAATGGTTTGATATTTAAGTTGTGGTGTTATTCTTCTAGTGGTGTCATGTGAACGTCGACTACATGATACTTCACCTTTATGGGCCTAGGGGAATGCATCTTGTATTCGTTTGCTAATTGTGGGGTTGCCGGAGTGACAGCAACCTAAACCCCCGTTGGTATATCGATGCATGAGGGATAGCAGGATCTCAGAGTTTAAGGCTGTGGTTAGATTTATCTTAATTACTTTCTTGTATTTGCGGATGCTTGCAAGGGGTTTAATCACAAGTATGTATTAGTCCTAGGAAGGGCGGTGCATTAGCATAGGTTCACCCACACAACACTTATCAAAACATTGAAGATTAATCAACTATATGAAGCGAAAGCACTAGACTAAATTCCCATGTGTCCTCAAGAACGTTTGGTCATCATAAGTAAACAAACCGGCTTGTCCTTTGTGCTAAAAAGAATTGGGCCACTTGCTGCAATTATTATTCTCGCACTTTACTTACTTGTATTTTATTTATCTGCTATATCAAAACCTCCTGAAAACTTGTCTGTGAGCATTTACAGTGAATCCTTCATCGAAACTGCTTGTCAACACCTTCTGCTCCTTGTTGGGTTCGACACTCTTATTTATCGAAAGTACTACGATACACCCCCTATACTTGTGGGTCATCAAGACTATTTTCTGGCGCCGTTGCCGGGGAGTGAAGCGCTATTGGTAAGTGGAATTGGTAAGGAAAACTTTTACTGTACGTGCTGTTTTTATTTCTGTCTGCTGCTATAATTCGTTATGGAGAGATCTTCTCTTGAATTCCTATTTGGAAAATCTACTACTACTGCAACGGTAGTGGATGAGGCGCCAGGTGAGAAAGTGATTCCATATAAAATACCTATGAAAATCATTGAACGTGTTGTGGATAACCGCTATGAAGGGGATGGAATTGTCCATCCTGGAGATCATTTACTGTTTTTTACATGAATTATGCGGGTTATTCAAGTGTGCAGGTATTTCTATGGATTAAGTTAGGAAGAAACTATTCTCTATGTCGCTGTCTGGTAAAGCGGCGCATTGGTATAAACTGCTGAAGAATGGACATTCTCTTGATTGGAAGGATATTATGCCTCTATTTTATTCTAAATTCTATCCTCCAAGTGAAATTCACAAAGACTGAAACCACATATATAATTTCTGGCCTCATGATGGAGAGAGTATTGCCCAAGCATGGGGGAGATTGAAGTCTTTAATGCTCAAATACCCCATTCATGAGCTTCCTGGTAATATCATCATTGATAATTTCTATGCAAGACTTTCTTTTCAAGATAAAACCTTGCTGGATACTACTTGTTCTGGATCATTCACGCGCAACAAAGAAGAGTTTAAATGGGACCTTCTTGATCGGATTCAAGAGAATACTGAAGGATGGGAGAACGACAAAGGTAGAGAGTCAGGTATAAATTATGATTATGAATGCATTGAAACTTTTATGGATACTGATAAATTTCGAAATATGAGTGCTACTTATGGTCTTGACTCTCAAGTTGTTGCAAATTTTTATAAAGCTTTTGCCTCTCATTTTGACTTGCCTAGGAAGAGTTTTAATAAGTATCATGAACCTTACAAAGATAAAACTGATTCACCTATAGGTAAATGTATTAAAGTTAAAACTGTTGATCACATTCTTCCTGAAGCTTATATTGAAAAAACTCCTTTTCCTGCTAAAATGAAGTAGTATTCTGGTATAACTAGTGTGGTTAACAAAAGTGCAAAGAAACCTATAGAACCTGAGGAGCAAATAAATGTTGAACCTGCTGTTGCAATAGTTAAAGACCTTGTGACTGAAAATGTAGAAGATGGTCACATCATTTTCTGTGAAGATGCTTCTAATATTGTTTCACATCCTAGTAAGTCTAGGAAAGCCAGTGTTCCTATGCTCTCTGTTAGAATTGGTGATCATTGTTATTATGGTTTATGCGACATTGGTGCAAGTTCTAGTGTCTTTCTTTATGAGCTTTACAGGGAAATCATGCATGAAATTGGTTCTTGTGAACTTGAAGATATTGATGTGGTTATTCGGCTAGCTAATAGAGAAACTATCTCTCCTATTGGTATTGTTCGAGATGTGGAAGTTCTATGTGGTAAGATTAAATATCCTGCTGACTTTTTGGTGCTTGGTTCTGCTGCTGTAAGACTTGTCCTATCATATTTGGTAGACCTTTTCTAAATACTTGTGGAGCTATTATAGATTGCAAGAAAGAGAAAATTGTGACTAAATTTGCTGCTGAATCTTATGAGTTTAATTTCTCTAAATTTGCCAAAGTTCCTTATGAAGCTGGATTGCCTAATGATGATTTTAGAGTTGAACAGCTTGCATCTATTGCTCTTGCTCCTAGTAATCCCTTGCAGCAATATTTGGAGGATCATGAGAGTGAAGTCTTTAGGGAAGAAAGGAATGAGCTTGATGAAATTTTCCTTCGTCAACCCATTCTTAAACATGACTTACCGGTCGAAGATCTAGGTACAACACCACCACCAAAGGAAGATCTTGTTTTTGATTTGAAACCGTTACCTGATAATCTTAAGTATGCTTATATTGATGATAAGAAAACATATCATGTTATTATTAGTGCTAAGCTTTCAGATTTTGAGGAAGAAAGATTATTGGAAATATTGACGAAACACCGAGGAGCTATTGGCTACACTCTTGATGACTTGAAGGGGATTTCTCCCTCCATTTGCCAACATGCCATCAATATGGAAGATGATGCAAATCCTGTTGTTGAACATCAGCGTCGTCTAATTCCTAAGATGAAGGATGTGGTAAGGAATGAGGTATTGAAACTTCTTGAAGCTGGTATTATATATCCTATTGCTAATAGTAGATGGGTTAGTCCTGTGCATTGTGTCCCTAAGAAAGGAGGAATAACTGTTGTACCTAATGATAATGATGAGCTCATCCCTCAAAGAGTAGTTGTAGGGTATAGAATGTGCATTGATTTTCGAAAGGTTAATAAAGTTACTAAGAAAGATCATTACCCTTTGCCTTTTATTGATCAAATGCTAGAAAGGTTATCTAAAAAATACTCATTTCTGCTTTCTTGATGGTTATTCTGGGTTTTCACAAATTGCTGTTAGAGCTAAAGATCAAGAGAAAACCACTTTCACTTGTCCCTATGGAACTTATGCTTATAGGCGTATGCCTTTTGGTTTATGTAATGCTCCTGCTACTTTTCAAAGATGCATGTCTGCTATTTTCCATGGCTTTTGTGAAAAGATTGTAGAGGTATTCATGGATGATTTTTCTGTCTATGGGAATTCTTTTGATAATTGTTTGTGAAACATTGATAAATTTTTGCAGAGATGTGAAGAAACTAACCTTGTTCTTAATTGGGAGAAATGCCACTTTATGGTTAATGAAGGAATTGTATTGGGACATAAAATTTCGGAGAGAGGTATTGAAGTTGATAGAGCTAAAGTTGAAGCAATTGAGAATATGCCCTATCCTAGGGATGTTAAAGGTATTCGTAGTATTCTTGGTCATGCTGGTTTTTATAGGAGATTTATTAAAGATTTCTCTAAAATTTCAAAGCCTCTTACTAATCTTCTTCAAAAAGATGTACCTTTTGTTTTTGATGATGATTGTAAGGAAGCTTTTGAAACTCTAAAGAAAGCCTTAACAACTGCTCCTGTAGTTGAACCTCCTGATTGGAATTTACCTTTTAAAATTATGTGTGATGCTAGTGATTTTGCTGTAGGTGCTGTTCTTGGACAGCGAGTAGATAAAAAAGTAAATGTTATTCATTATGCTAGTAAGACTCTTGATGCTTCTCAAAGAAATTATGCTACAACTGAAAAAGAGTTATTAGCTGTAGTTTTTGCTTGTGACAAGTTTAGACCTTATATTGTTGATTCAAAAGTCACAGTTCATACTGATCATGCTGCAATTAGGTACCTTATGGAAAAGAAAGATGCTAAGCCAAGGCTTATTAGATGGGTGCTTCTTTTGCAAGAATTCGATTTACATATTGTAGATAGGAAAGGTGCTGATAATCCTGTTGCTGATAATTTGTCTAGATTGGAAAATATTGCTTATGATCCTGTTCCTGTTAATGATAGTTTTCCAAATGAACAATTGGTTGCAATAAAGGTGAGCTCGCGAGATAGTCCTTGGTATGCTGATTATGCTAACTTCATTGTTTCCAAGTACTTGCCTCCAACCTTTTCAGCTCAGCAAAGGAGGAAATTCTTTTATGACTTGAGGCATTATTTTTGGGATGACCCACACTTATATAAAGAAGGAGTGGATGGTATTATGCGAAGATGTGTCCCCGAATATGAACAACAAGAGATATTGAGTAAGTGTCATGGTAGTGTTTATGGAGGACATCACGCCGGAGATAGAACCGCACAAAAGGTTCTACAGTCAGGATTTTATTGGCCAACTCTCTTTAAAGATGCAAGAAAGTTTATTTTATCTTGTGATGAATGTCAAAGAGTTGGTAATATCTCTAGACGCAATGAAATGCCTATGAATTATACTCTCGTTATTGAACCATTTGATTGTTGGGGATTTGACTTCATGGGTCCTTTCCCTTCTTCAGAAGGTAACACTCATATACTTGTTGCTGTTGATTATGTTACTAAATGGGTGGAAGCCATACCCACAAAAAGTGCTGATGGTGAGACCTCTTTAAAAATGCTTTTAGATGTTATTTTTCCTAGGTTTGGAGTACCTAGATATCTTATGACTGATGGAGGTTCTCATTTTATTCATGGTGGTTTTAGAAAAACTCTTGCTAAATATGGTATTAATCATAGAATTGCTTCAGCTTATCATCCTCAAACTAGTGGGCAAGTAGAATTATCAAATAGAGAAATTAAATCTATCTTGCAAAAGACTGTTAATAAATCTAGGAAAAATTGGGCTAGTAAGTTGAAGGAAGAGTTGTGGGCTTATAGAACTGCTTATAAAAATCCTATGGGTATGTCTCCTTATAAAATGGTTTATGGAAAAGCTTGTCATTTACCTTTAGAACTAGAGCACAAAGCTCATTGGGCTGTAAGAGAACTTAATAAAGATCTTAAACTTGCCGGTAAGAAAAGGTTGATACAATTGAGCTCTTTAGATGAGTGGAGAAGTGAAGCTTATTAAAATGCTAGACCTTTTAAGGAGAAAGTTAAGAAATGGCATGATAGAAGAATTATTAAAAGAGAATTTAATGTTGGAGATAAAGTCCTATTGTATCGGTCTCGTCTCAGATTTTTTGCAGGAAAATTACTCTCAAAATGGGAAGGACCATATGTCATTGTGGAGGTGTATCGTTCAGGGGCAATAAAAATTGCTTCGCTGAAAGATGATGCCACACAAGTGGTGAATGGACAAAGACTCAAACATTATATTTCTGGAGATTCTTATAATGAAGATGTTGATGTTATTCGAGTGGTGACTCCGGAAACTTTCATCAAAGATCAAATTGATAGTCCTACAGAGTTCGACTTCGAATAGGTAACAGTTTTGGTAGTAAAAAGTCTGCGTTTAACTTTCCGAACAATATTTTTGCTATTTTTAGAAAATATGAAAAATTACGAGATCGAATCGGAGTGGAGGAGACGCACGAGGGCGCATCCCCACGTGGTGGCGCGGGCCCCACTCTGGCTGCGCCGCCATATGGGGACGGCTCCTCGGAGTCCCTCTCCCACTCAGGTTCGACCTGGTGCTTTCCTTTTGTCGTGAAATTTTTTGTTATATAATCCCCCGGATCCCCTGTGGTTCGTATATCGTCTTCTCGTCGTGTTTTGTTTCGAGCTGTTTTCTGCCAGGATCTGTTTTTGATCTAGAAGCACCATGGTCTCCAACAACAAAAGCAAGGGGCCTTCGGAGGAAGATATTCAAGATCCCGAGTTGAAAGAGGAAGTCGAGAGTGAAGATGAAGGAGAAGTGGAGGAAGACCCGCGCGCCACCGTCGCAAGCATTGGGGTGGTGGCGAATTCGTTCAACCTCAAGAGAAGCGCACGGATTAGCACCGGAGGAAAAGTCCCACGTCGCTTCCTAGCTTCAAGGACATCTTCTCCAGGCATCGATAACCCCTTTCATACTCTAATTCATACGAGTCAAATTGAAAGGATTCCTGTGGCGGAATTGCCTAGTAGTTGGGATATGGATCGTTCTAACAATGCAGGAGGGATGAAACCTGAAGCTGAGGAGTGGGAAAACAACTCTAAGAGTTGGGACTCGCGGTCTGACATACTCATTAACCGCGTCGAGCACAACTCGGAGCTGATCCGCAACCTCACCTACGAGATTGATGAGCTAAAGGAGCTTGTTAAGAAGCTTATCAAGAATTCACCACCATCACCGAAGGACTAATTCATCATTGGTATTGGCATCCCCTTGGCTTGTTCCAAGCTTGGGGGGAGTGCCACGGTATCACATCATCACTATCTTTTACCTTTTTACTGTCAAGTAGTGTCATATCATGAGTAGGGAAGTTATCATATAAGATGGTTTGCAGTGTGGAAGTATCTCTCTTTTAGTTGGTTATCTATGTATCCCTTGGTGTGAGTTATCGTTATGGAATATTAATGAGAAGTTTTATCATTTACTTTTTGCACACTTTATTTTAGTTTGCAATTTCTGTTATATGATTGATCTTGTTGTTAGTATTGGTATCACTTTGGGAGCATCAAGTAAATCTATTTGGTTTTAGCAAACTTAGCATTGGTCAATAGCAACAATACTTTGAGGCTTAAGTAGGAAAGAGGGAAGTACATGTAGATATATTATTTCATTATCTTTCTTTCTTGTTAGCTAATGAGCTTAGTATTCTGAAGTTAAAATTGCTTGTGCTTACAAGGAAGATGCATGATTGTTTCTATCACATGTATATTTGTTTGTTTCCCTCAACTCTTATGCTTGCTAACCAACCTTGCTAGCCAAAGACACATCTTGAGAGGGAATGCTTCTCGTGCATCCAAAACCTTAAACCAAACCCATGCCATTTGTGTCCACCATAACTACCTATTATGTGGTATTCTGCGCCACTCCAAGTAAATACTTCATGTGCTACCTTTAAACAATTCAAAAGTTATTATCTCTTATTTGTGTCAATGTTTTATAGCTCATGAGGAAGTATGTGGTGTTTTATCTTTCAATCTTTTTGGACGGACTTTGACCAATGGACTAGTGGCATATACATCCGCTTATCCAATAATTTTGCAAAAAGAGCTGGCAACGGGGTGCCCAGCCCCAATTAATAACTTTCATTAGTAATTCTCTTCACATGTTTTGCCCTGATTTATCAGTAAGCAACTTAATTTTGCAATAGACACTCCTCCATGGTATGTGAAATGTTGGAAGGCACCCGAGGATTCGGTTAGCCATGGCTTGTGAAAGCAAAGGTTGGGAGGAGTGTCATCCATAAATAAAACTAAAGTACATGTGTAAACAAAAGAGAAGAGGGATGATCTACCTTGGTGGTAGAGATAACGTCCTTCATGGGAGCCGCTCTTCGAAAGTCTGTTTGACAAGGGGGTTAGAGTGCCCACTGCCATTCGTTGACAACAACAAACACCTCTCAAAACTTTATTTTCTATGCTCTCTATATGATTTCAAAACTTAAAAAGCTCCAGCAACCTAAACCGCTGTTGGTATATCGATGCATGAGGGATAGCAGGATCTCAGAGTTTAAGGCTGTGGTTAGATTTATCTTAGTTACTTTCTTGTATTTGCGGATGCTTGCAAGGGGTTTAATCACAAGTATGTATTAGTCCTAGGAAGGGCGGTGCATTAGCATAGGTTCACCCACACAACACTTATCAAAACATTGAAGATTAATCAACTATATGAAGCGAAAGCACTAGACTAAATTCCCATGTGTCCTCAAGAACGTTTGGTCATCATAAGTAAACAAACCGGCTTGTCCTTTGTGCTAAAAAGGATTGGGCCACTTGCTGCAATTATTATTCTCGCACTTTATTTACTTGTATTTTATTTATCTGCTATATCAAAACCTCCTGAAAACTTGTCTGTGAGCATTTACAGTGAATCCTTCATCGAAACTGCTTGTCAACACCTTCTGCTCCTCGTTGGGTTCGACACTCTTATTTATCGAAAGTAGTACGATACACCCCCTATACTTGTGGGTCATCAGAAACATCCTTGAGATCCTCCATGGAAGCTAATATGGAAAGTATGAAGATATACTTTGCGGGGCTTCTAACATCGCTCCCTCCTGCTGTTCCCGTCATAGAGGAAACATATAAGGACAAGGACTTTTTAGAAGAGGGAGATACTTTGGGCTCACCCTATACTATAAAGCCCTTGGATGGTGATCACTTAGACAAAATTAAAACCTCCAATGGTACTCCTAAAGCGGGTGTCGATGAGGGCTACAATGTCGTTCCTCCTCCTTTCCGCTCTCCCGATATCCCGGTTCCCCACCCTCATATAAACAATAGGGGTGATCCACCCAAGTTTAATGTTGAAGATTTTAATAAGTGGCAATTTGAGTTTCGCTCTCATGTATGAAGTGCCTCCAATGAGCTTTGGAGAATCATTGTTGAAGGTTTCAAGCCTTACAACCCCAACAAGTTGAATAGAAGAGAAGAGGTTGATAACCAACTCAACTCCATTGCCTTGAACATGATTCAACAAGCTGTGGGGACAAAGGACTTGGCTTATGTTCTGAACTTCACCACCACCAAGGAAGCTTGGGAGGGTTTGTTCGTAATCTTTATGGGAAGTGAAAGCATGAAGAGAAACAAGTATAGTGCTCTTCGGAACCAAGCCGAAGGGTTCATGAGGTTTCCGGATGAAGATCACCATGAGATATATAGAAGGATTATCACCATTGCCGATGCCTTTCGGAATGTGGGTACCCAACATATTGATGACTTTTGGATCAAGGACAAGTATATTGATTGCATGATGCCTTATTAACCCATTGATGTCAAGAGTCTCCTTGGAAGGGAAAGCTATCCTAAGCTAACCTCCTATCAAGTGGTGCACGAGATGCAAGCTCTCAAGGTGGCCGAACAAAACTCTCATGATTCTCGAAATCGTGCTATAGGGATGGCGAGAGGTACAAATCTTGCTTTGAAGGTCAATACGGTGGAACAGGTGGACACTCAAGAACCATATAGGACCTCTTGGAGCATGTCATCTCCGGAGGATTTGGAATACCACTACCATGACCATATGGCATTCCATGCAAGAACCTTTTGGGTTGATCCATCTAAAGCAAAGGAAGAAAACATCAAGAGAAACAACGCAAGTGGGTTGAAGAACTCGGGCCCAAGATCAAGATATTGCTTTAATTGTGGTGAAAAGTTCCATTACATCGCTCAGTGCCCCTATGAGAATAGAGAAACTCGTGGTGGAAGGCTCATTCCCAAGGACAAGAGCAAAGATTCAAAGGCCCCCAACAAGAAACTCTAAATCAAGAATAAGAAGAACAAGAGGCCATCAAGAATTGTGCTAATGAGTAAAGAAGAGTATTCTTCTGATGACAATGATAGTGATAGTGATTAAGAAGAGACCTCAAAGGAAGTGGCCGCCATTTCCACTACCAATATTCCCTCTTCATCCCTCTTCGAATCCCCAATGAGAACCCTCACATCAAGAATGCACATTGCTTCATGGCAAGGTCCTCCTTGGACACATCTATTGTGCTCTCAACTCAAGAAGAATACACATCCGGGGATGATGATGAATAAGATGATGAAACCTCCAACGGGTTGGTTGCTCTTGCTTCCCTCTCCACCACCTCTTCATCACCAATTGAATCCCCCAATGAGGATATTCACATGAAGGAAGAAAATTGCTTCATGGCTAAATCTTCCGAGGTATCATCCCCTAACCCCTCTATGCCTAACATACTAAATGCTATAGGGGTTGATCATTCTAGTTTAAAAATTAAACAAGAAATGCTTGAGTTCGATGAGTTCATGCTTAACTTGAAAGGTGGCACCAAAAAGTATGTTGGGGCTCTCATGTGTCGTCTAGCACAACTAGATGATATATATCCTTGATAAAAAATGTCAAATAGAAAGAGAGGATTCTCTTGAAATTGCCTCTTTAAAAAATGCTCTTGAGGAAGAACACGATACTAGAGCCTCTCTTGAAGAGAAACTAGAAACTCTTGAAGTGCCTCAAGATGAAATTGCTAAACTCACCAAAGAAAGAGATCTTGCTAGGGCTAAGGGAAAGTGCTTAAAAAGGAAAAGGACAAATTAGGTGTTGATCATGAGAAACTTGTGAAGGATCTAGATGATCTAGACAAGTCTCACAGAGCCTTGAAGAGTGAACACTCTCTCCTCTTCAAGTCTAATGAGCAACTTCAAATTAGGATTGCTAAATATGATGTGCCTAGCTCTTCTACCTCTACTTCTGATCATGAAAATATTGTTGAGGAAAATGCTAGGTTGGAGTATGAACTTGCTAAGGCCTCCTCTCCCCAAAGTAAGCTATCTTTGGATGATCTCTTGAGTAAGCAAAGGTCAACAATGGGAAGGAGGGCATTGGCTATAATGCCAAGGCAAAGAATGCAAACAAGAATAAGGCCAAGACCGCACGAGAAAATAAGAAGGTTGTCATTAATGGTGATGCCCCAAAGGCCAAAGCCATTAATGATGATCATGCGGGAATTTCTAACCCTCACTATGTTTTATTTAAAGATTATTATGGTTATGTTTATGCAAAATATGTTGGCCCTTATGATGGTTATATTGCTTGGTATATTTGGGTCCCAAAGATCTTTGTTGCTAACAAAAGAGGACCCATTGAAAAATGGGTACCTAAATCAAAGAACTGATCTCATGTAGGACTATGCCGCCGGAGGTTCAAAATGGGTGCTTGATAGTGGATGCACAAGTCATATGACCGGCGGCAAGAATCTCATCAAGGAGTTGAGGCCCAACATTCATGAAATCACCGTCTCCTTTGGCGATAATTCAACATCCGAGGTATTGGGTTTTGGCAAGGTTGTGGTTGCACACAACATTACTCTTGTGGATGACATGCTCTTGGTTACAATTTATTGTCCGTTTCCGCCCTTGTCAAGACGGGTTTCGCCGTCTTTATTGATAACGATATTGTGGTCCTCTTGTGGAGCAAGACTCTAAAAGTCGCTTTCGTTGGGTATCACGAACACAACTTGTATGTGGTGGACTTCTCGGGGGCCACCACATCAAGTGCGATGTGCCTATTCGAAAAGGCGGATGTGGGTTGGTTGTGGCATCACCGCTCGGCCCATGTCAACATGAGAACTTTTTGCAAAGTCTTCACAGGGGGAACCACATTGTGGGACTAATGGACAATGTTTCTTTTGTCAAAGATCGTGTTTGTAGGGCTTGTGTTGAAGGCAAAATGCATGACTCTCCGCACCCAAGCAAGACTATTATCTCTTCCAAGAGGATCTTCGAGCTCCTTCATGTGGATCTCTTTGGTCCTACCACTCATGCAAGTCTCAATGAAACCTTTTAATCACATCAAGTATATAATTACATCATTTATAATCAATGATATGTCATCCACATATAATATTATAACTATGTCTCAGCGCTCCCACTTAATTTCTTGCAAATGCAAGCATCTTCATCGTTTCTGATGAAATCAAAACTCTTTGATTATTTCATCCGGTGAAGATTCCAACTCCGTGATACTTACCTATCTAGTATTCCACGGATTAGCAAAACTCTTTAGTTTGTATCTAGTATACATCCTTCATACACACTTCTGGTAAGGAATGTATTTCTGTCATCCTACTATCATATCTCATAAAAGAAATATGTAGCGATTACTAGAATAATCCACATAGACTATAAGCATCGCTACGGAAGATCTAATCTTATCGTAGTCAACTCTTTGAACTTTGTCATAAACAACTTTTCGACAAGTCGAGCTTCTTCAATGATATTCCATCCAAGTCCATAAATTATATAGATCCATTTACTTTCAAAAAGTATTCAACTATCTTGGATTTCATGGTGCATAGCCATTTTAACGGAGTCAGGGCCCATCATAACTTCTTTGTATGTAGTTGGTTCATTATTGTTCAAAATCAATCCTTTGTCCACAAATCATTTATTTGATCACAAAGTAAACCATACTTACAAGGTTCAATGGGTACTTCGATCTCCATGACTATAACTCTTTGTAGACATGAGAGCTATGATCTTTGTGGCCGCTTCTGGAACCATTTCCGATGCTGCGCTACTCTGATCATCATGCTCAGGTTCATAAACCTTATCAAATTCCATTGTCCTCCCACTCAAATACTTCGCTAGAAACAATTTCTTGGAAATAAGTAAGAAACATCGACAAACACTTTTGTCTTTGTCTCCATAGTGGAAAGAATTCCCAATCAATTCTCTGGGATAACCAAAAAAAGACATTCATCCGATTTTGGTTGTAAACTTATTTACTTATGCTATGCATACCAAAATTTAAAAAAGGACTATTAGGGTTTATACCCATGCCATAACTCGTATGATGTCATTTCAACGGATTATGATGATGCTCTATTTGCGAAAGAGCCGAGAGGAACACTACTAAACCTTAACCCAACCATGCAAATCATCGGCTATTAGCGAGCCGGTCGGCCGTGACCGGTCGGCTAGCTATATGCCAATTAGGTCTGGCATCTGACACGGCAAAAGCGGCCGACACCCCGTCGGCCTTTAGAAGGCCGATCGGTCAATAGTTGACCGGCCGAGTCACAAAATTGATTTTTTTTGAAAACGCGTGCTATTCCTAGAAAAAAATAATATTTTTTAATTATTAAAAAATTAGCGGCATCTCGAAGGATTTTATTTTTTTGAAAGTTCTACCATTTTCATTCATTTTTTCAAAATTGAAAAGGCGAATCCCGGGAGGGAGGGGGTGTGGAGAGAAAAAGCTATGCCCCGTTACCGCCGGCGCGCCTCTATGATGGTGTGCCGGTGGTAAATATTTATCACGGGCGCAACACCATAGAGGCGCGCCGGTGGTAAGGGGAGCACGACCTTTTTGACTGCCCAAGACCTATTCGAACCTTATCCCGTCGCGCTAAATTTTTCCTGCGCTGGCTGTATTGTGGCATCACCGGCGCGCCCTATGGAACTCCCCGTTGCCGAACGAGACATCCCTTAACTCCACTCGGTCTACTTCGCCCACCTTTGCTGCCAACTGTTTGAGGATACCTTTGGTGCGGTACAGAGGCAGAATCTGGTGGATTTGGATCCACGCGTGAACACGGTTGGGCATCACCGATGGGGTAATTGTCGCCCCATCAAACTTCTCTAGCATCAACGCACACTCACGGAAGAGCCACAGCCCCTCCTCCACGATCCGAGTCCAGTTCCCAGGCAGAACGTTTGCACGATGAACACATTCTTATCGATCGGTCTAAACACCACCTCCTTTGTTGCATTCCACACCGCCCACATCGTCTTCTCCAGCTACTGTTCGCTAAACCCCTTAACAGTCAGAAGCTTTGCCATGGCCATCCACTTCACCTCTCGCAGGCTTCCATGGTCCGCCTTGGCCAAAAGTAATCCATCCATCTCTGCTTCGCATACATTGAGATTCTTGAGCAACTCGTCCACTTCAAACACTCTATCCTTGTTCGAAGATTCCGCCGCCATCGCAATGTCCACTGCCGATCAGATCTCACCCGCGCGACAGGACTCACCGCCAAGGTCGGGAAGCTGTGCTAGACAGCCCCTTGGTCAGCCCGAGCGAGAGAGATAGTCGCGCCAGGGAGAGATCTGGGCCAGAGACCTTCGGTGATGACGATCTCCACCGAAGTCGCCAAACCCTAGATGAGATTAGGTCGCCACCACGCCTCCCGGAGGGAGTACATAGATATAGGATTTCCTACGACCGGAAAAACAGAAACTCCCGGGTTTCCTGCTGGGCCGGCCCATTTGAGAGCTAGCATCATGGGAGTCGTGCAAAAAACATCGCGAGCCGAGTAGCCACCATGGAAGTCGGGCCTCAAAAGAGAGCTTGCCGAGCCCACCCCCACCCCCACGGCAGCCCCATGGCCAGCGGCGACCCCTTCGCCGCCGCCGGTGACGTCGCCGCCGCCTCATGCTCCTCCAGTCCAACCCCAACGCGCTTACGGGAAGCACTCGCCGCCCTCTCGGAGGTAATTTATCCGCCTAGCTAACCATCTCGAGCTTTGTCCTCCTCCTAAACCGTAAGTCCCTACCCTGGTCCAGGCGTTCGAGTCCGGCGATACTGCCTGCTCCGACGCAGCCGTTGCCGCCGTTTCAGGAGTTCTCAGCCCTCACGATGCCGGTGCGGATGCCCTTGTCTCCGAGCAGATGCTCCGTGAGGTTCACGCGTTCCTCTCGTGCCCGTCCTCTAATCAGGTCCTACAAATTGTGCTGCTGTACCTTCAGCTGTTCTTAATTTCGGCCTCTGAATGGCGTTCCGTGTTCTGAATTGCGGTGTCCTGATTCCGTTGCTGTTCTTCGTGGTAGATGGCCATTGACGCGCTGTCTCTAGAGCTTCCAAAATCTGTCGCGGAGCTGGGTGCTCGGATGGGGAACTGCAGGGACATCGCCAAGACAATCCTTGACTTCTTTGCGTTAAATTGCAACCCAAGGGACATGCTCTCCATCCTCTGTGAGGTTAGTTGCACATTAAAATTACTAGTTGCAATGGCGTCTTGTACTGTTTACGTTGAAGCCTTGAAGCTCCTTTTACCTGGAAAGGGATTTATTTGCTTTATTTGGGATGGCTAATCTTTAAGTGTGATGCTTTCACATTTTAATTATGTTAATGCGTGAAGTGAAGCTTTAATTTTATGTGTTCTTGTAAATTTTAATCATATCAATGTCCAAGTTTTGTTTCAAAGGAAGCATATACAATATATTTGTGAACTTGGGGGGCTTGGGGGTAGTAGGGAGTATTCTGACTAAATGACTACATTTTTTTTTAATACTGAGTGACATTTAGGCACACCTCTTCAAGTTTTAATGGAGGATTGCAGTATATAAAACCGGTTTACTTCGCACATATATTTACTTTTGTGCCTGTGCTGATTTCTCTGCTTATCTGATAGATGCAATACAAGCCTGGGCTCTAAGATGCTTGCTTGATATGTTTTCTTTTCCTTAAATAGACACTGGTAAATTTAAAATCTTTGGTTATCAATTCCTGTTGCATGTAGTACAGATCTATGAAATACCTGGGGCGCGGGGCAGTAGCTGCCATTCATCCTTTCCTCTCTCTTGGGCTAATGCTCAGTTCATTATCTGTTCACTCTTTGGTTCATGATATTCTCTTTTGGTTGATGCAGGCGCTAGATACACCCGTGACATTAGATGGATCAGCGTACCTTGCTATTCTACTCGATGGGCTTGCAAGAGGTATGTACACTATTTATATTAACACTTCAACTAGCATTTCCATATTAACTATTTGTTCTGCTTATGGACAACAGTTTCTTTTCGTGAAACTCCTGCCTAATGCCATCGAAAAAAATATTGACAAAAAATTATTCCAGAGCTTACATACATAGATTAGATATATATGCTAAAGATATTTTGCACACCTGCTGTCTATAAATGTAATTGGTTAACATTATATGGATTTGAGTTCGTCATAGCTAATTGTTCTTTCAAATAGTGCTTACCTTGATTCAGAGGAGACATATTGAGCAAGTAAGGGTTGTACTTCCTGCTGTCCTTCGAGTCATACATACTGCTATATCAGAACCTGATGTGGAGCATGGCATGACTGCTGTTGATATGTTCAATTCAGCCCTCGGAATCGGCAGTGCCATTCAAGAAATGTGCAAAACAATGGTTTGTTGATTTAAATATAAATTTATTGACCATGACCTATTTGCTCTAATTGATTCTGAGAATTTTTTTGTGTTCACTATAAGGTCAACCACAGGAAAGAAGAGCTGTGTTCTATACTTGGTCTATACGCGCTTCAGATCATAGTGAGTACAAATTTGATGTTGTTTCTAGAATATCCATGTTTGTTACATTCACTTCAATATACGAAACTCTTTGCAGGCTCTTGTATCAGAAAGCACACATGAGAATATCCTGCATACTTGTGGTTCAGTTGTTCTTCAGTATTCCAAATTTCTTACGTTTTGTGGGTTCACCTATTTGGGTCTTTTAACTGGTAATGATGTGGCCTCAGCCACCAATAAGCTTTCGAAAGGTGATTAACTCATCCAAATTATTCCCATTTTTCCAGTTCCTTCGAATTGTATATTATGTTTACTTCATTGCTAACTGATGCATTTGTTTTCATCATGATGTAGAAGAGGATGAAGATTTTCTGGACTGCTTTTCTTTTGCTATGGATGGTGCAAGCCTTGTAGGTTTGATAATATTCCCTACTACATAACTTTTACTATTGTTCAGATGCTGCTTGGTCACATTCCTCAGCTATCTTACAGTTATGTGGACCTCTGTACATGATGACATGTCAAAATATGCTGGAGCGGAATTGGAATCAGCACTGAAGCGAGTTCAGGATGATTATATTATGAAATGGAAATCGATTACCACGTTTAGATATGTCTTGTCTTCAGTTAATTACCCATGGGTAATCAAATCTCACAGTTTAGACTTATTGTTGACTCTAGTTGATGATAACTGTAGCGAGGAAACAAACAGTCATGTAGATTTCCCATATTCAACTCAATTTTTTGCCACACTCAAGGTAATTCTTGCACACTCTTAGAGATGTGTGGAACATATCAAAATCTATGTATTTACATTTTATGAATATCCACAGGCCATTGAAAGAGTCATGATAACTGCCCCAGATGCATTGATGCGAAAGAAAGCCTTTGCTGCTCTGAAAAGGGTATGTATCTTAAATTCACTTCATGTGTGCAAGCTGATGACTATTAATCTGCTGAGAGTCTGCTTTAAATTTTCTTTGTCCATAGATTATATATTCATTTCATTATAATCTGCTGTGCAGTAATCATGATGAGTTATTTGTTGTTATTTATGCCTGTGAAATTTTAATAGAGCAAAATAATATATTCAAAATTTGAATAAACCTCTACAGTCCATAGTCTATGGTGGCACTGGTTCCTTTTTTCAAATATGTGCAGTTTGTTTGTAACAGTGAATCTTATCAGGTTATTTCAGTGGTGCCGTCCGCTCAGAGATTTGATATCTTGCAGGCCCTCATTACGAGTAGTATGTTCCCTTCCCTGGTAAGAAGATTTCATATTCACTACTCTTTGGAATATTTGAGAGCACCAACTTGTTGATGCGTGGGATGTATGTAGGCAAAAGAAAGAATACATGAATAATCACTGCAACATTGTGGATTTCAGTTTCTCAGTTCCTTCATCTAACAATATCTATCTGATGTGTAACTTATTTGGAATGGTGAAAACATGCTGGTTGACGATTTGAGCTTCATTTTGTAACTTCATTCTTGGCTTGTGTTCTTTCAGACTGCAATTCTCTTAGATCTGGTGAAGAACGAAGTTTTGAGAGAGAGTCGTCAAACTGATCGATCACAAGATGCTGGGGTATCACCTCCTTGGGCTTCTCATGCGCTTGAGTTAGTTGAGCTGATCTTGAGGCCTCCAGAAGGTGGTTCTCCTTGTCTTCGTGATCACAGTGAACAGGTACTTTTCTTCTGTTCTTCACTACGCTTAAAAGAAAGTAAGTTGTGCACAGAGGTGATCGCTCAGCCTTGCCGGTTGGCTGGGTGAGCTCTCTCAAATTAGTAATTGGACGTGTCTTGATTGCACAACAAATAGTTAAATACGCAGCACAGTTGCCTTAACTGTCTGCCAGTGAGTTGTGATAGAGGGAATCCAGTAATTCGTCCGTGCAGTGCTTTGTTATACATGTGGGATATTTATTAGAGCAGATGCATCAACTTCAAATGGATGTTGCAAATAGGAAAACATCTAGAACTTAACATGCCCATGAATGTTTCATTTCACTTTCATAATAACAGAAGTACCTCTCTCCTCCTCAACTCTGTCCATCTCAATTCATGAACCATTGACCTCCACTCTCATGCCACCTGGACTGCATTTACCCTAGCTCCTCCAGGCCGGAGTGGAGTATGCCTTCTCCCATAGAGGAAACCCTTTCCATCTCCATAGTGTTTAGTGTTCAGTAAATTAGCTCAGGTGGCTGTCTAGGTTCTCGCCGCTACTTCCCACTGTGATTCAATACTAATCGGGATGCCCGGCAGCTGTGGTAAAATACGATGCCTTGGCATCCAGGTACAGCTCGAACGACACCTTGAAGTTTCAGGGCAGAATACCCTCGCCGCTGTACTTGAGCTCTATGAGTGCCTGCGCCACCATCATGCCAAGCTCGATCCTCGCTGGCAAACTGGCAAAGGCATGGTTGTCGAGGTTCATGGGAAGAGGCGGGTGAGGAGAAGGAGCACAGCCACACATTTGGAAGATTGGCAGGTTGATACTGTTGTGCTGCTTCTGATGTTGCCTTGACTGAGTTTTGTTGATGCTGTAGATCACTTTGAGACTTCAAAAATGGCCTGGTTTGTTTTGATACTCCTGTGCTGTTACTGTCTGGGTTGGGCTCCCTACGTAGGAGGGTCGGTGCTGCTGACTTGTGGCTGGGTGGGCACCTAGTGATTTCTTGAACTGACAGTATTGTGGGAACAAGATGTTGTGGCATCCAGGTTGCTTTGTCATGGCACTTACCTTGCACAAGCCAGGACACCCATACGCATCAGCATGCTAGACATGCTTCCTCGCTACACATACAGATGACTGATGTACGCCCCCTTATATCCGTGCGGGGAAGAGAAACAGATCAAGTTAGCTGGGCGATGGCATGGAAAGATAAAGAGGGAAAGCTGATGTTTGTACCACCCTGGCCCCTGGTGGCCATGCACCACCAGAGTCATTGGATGGTGCTAAATGGCATCTGCTGTTGCGGTTCTTCCAAACGTAAGTACCTGGTTTTCAAAACACTCGCATGGGTTCTTCTGCAGGTGTGCAATTTCGCAAAGTATCTATCTGCTTTCTACAATGTTTTCGAGAATACACCCTGGAAGGTGTATAGAAGGAGCCAGACAGCCCAAACAACGGCGAAAAACGGCTAGTTCATGCTGCCAACAAAGGGTGGCAGCTCCCACCAACTCAAGCCTACTCTCTTAACTGCCATCACATCGGCACCGGCTCAGGAAATCCAAAGTTGTCAGAGCGGAAAAGCCTAGCTAAGTGCCACCTGCCATACTCCTCATTGATTCTTATCCTAATAGATCCAGCAGCCAGGCTGGCTCCATTGAACACCACGTCATACCGGTGCCTCAGTATCTACTATCTATGATGTTATTTTGATGTCTATTATGGTTTGATGTCATTATCTTTAAATACACACTTTTATGAGTGCTTTTGGACTACTTTCTTCCTATACTGACTTGTCCTGCTCTCACTTTACTAGCACTCTGTGGTTTATGCCTATAAAATAATCTGCTCACTTAGTCCCCGTTCTCTGTCTGTTTGCAGGTATTATCTGCTCTGAACTTGCTCAGACTGATTCTTATACTGGATTCAAGAGGTAATGTACTAGAAAATTTCTATTTATTATTTTTATCTTCTAATATCGATCTTTTAACAGCATTATGACTTATGTTCTGGCAAACTCTTGGTGTATTGTTCCTTAAATCTCCCAGTACATGGATCGAGGTTTGCATGTGGCAGACAGAATCCTGGTATCCATGAACATTTTGCATTTGACAGTGGTTTCCCCTTTTTACTAGGATCCAGAGCAGCAAAATTGTTCCAGGATGAGACAATACGAAAGGTGCACACGGAGTGGCTGATCCCACTAAGACCAACCGTAGCTGGGATTCTGTCCGAACTCGAGAAAGATGGCAGCAAGGATGCGAATCAGATTATGTGCTTGTTAAACCCTGTTCAACTTGTACTTCAGCGTTGCACTGAGTTGGTGGAGGAAAAGATGAAAGGTTAAAGTGTGTACAATACGTAACGCAGTGTTGTCCTGGCCAGGAAATATGAAATGTTAATGTGTTCAGCAGTTTTCCTCCATCGATTACGGCATATAGCCGTCCTTTTCAATTATCATAGATCCATTACTCTGCTTTGGCACCAGGATCTGGCCTTCTATAACGCTTTTACTCTTCACAGTCTCACAGATGTCTGCGCCCTGTAATGTCGCTGATTGTCGATAGTTTTCACTAGAAAAAACTGCATAATCCTAAACAAAGGGAAAAAATTCAAAGATATTTCATAGGGTTTTTGGAGGAAAATTTCCACACACTTGTTAACACCGGATTTTAGCCAAATAAGGAGATGGGCCGTGATTGAGATGGGCTTAGAGGATATGCACATAAAGTGTTTCTGAATCGGCCTCGTGCGAGAGTTTGGGCTAGATTGCCCGTTTATCTGTACATTATGGTAGATTACGTTTCAGTTTAGAATTAAGAGGTAGAGTTTGGTTCGTACACAGTTAGGTTTATTTCAAAGATAGAAAGTCTACGGACTATAAATATGTACCTAGGGTTATTGAGAAAGGAGGACGATCACATTCACAACAAACACAATCTAGGCGCATCGCCACCCCTTGTTTCGATGGTTTCTTCCGGGTAAGTGTCATGCTGCCCAGATCGCATCTTGCGATCTAGGCAGTATCAGTTTATTCGTTGTTTTGTGTTGCTCGTACTAAAGCCTTGTTGATGGCGAGTAATATCATTATCATAGATGTTTTGGGGCTAACATTGATACTTTTCTGATATGTTTGCTTAGTTATGCTGCCCTAAATATCTAGCTGCCTTTGCACCTATCTTAGGTGTAAGGGCAGCATCTTGCTTGGTCTTTATCTAGTAGATCTGATCTGTTATGGTTGTTCCTTGTTCTCCAAGGATTAGTTTGATATCCGCATGGTTAGGCCTTGCAAACGGGTTGAACGATCCAGTAGTGCGTAAGGTATGGTTTGCCGATCCAAGAGGGGTTGTTCCGGGAATCGTCTCTGTGTTGGTTTTTAGGCCTCTTCTAGGACTAGTTTTCTGTTATCTTTCGTATCTACCAGGCTCAACTACGCGTAGGACGTTCCAATTATGCGGTGAAAGCCCTAGACTGTCGTAGATCGATTTAACTTGGTATTGATAAAGCAGGATCCCCATGTTATCGTAGATCCAATACGAACCATGGGTCAATCGGCTCTCTGAGCCGATTCACAGGGAAACCTGAGAGCCGATTGAGACTCAGATTTAATGTTTACGTGTCTGCCATGCAGGAAACTAATTGAAGCAATCCATCACCTTCCTGACCAGGTATAGGTCAGGTGGCACGCCCTCGCAATAGCCAGGACGTGTGCTGGATTTTTGCGGGCCGTCGCCCGAGGGACCAGGGCCTACCAGCAGCTCTGGGAGCCTCCCGGCTCTTCGTGTTGCTCGTCGCTGCTCGCCGGTGGGTTTTGGCAGGCAACACATTCTGGCACGCCCGGTGGGACCTTCTACAGCAACTGCGTCAACATCTGCAGCTGAGATGGCGGACGCACCAATCACGTACGAACATCTGCCTGAGGAGCACAAGAAGAAATATGATGATATTAAAGCTGTCTTCGAAGCCGATCTCATCGGCTCTTTCGAGAGGACCCGTAAACATGGCATTAGGTGGAAAGGGTTCTCACCCGAAGGCGTTCTCGATGAAGTAGATCTGTCTATCCCTTCAGAGGAACGCACCAGAGCTCTGCGCCAGGAAGTTAATTACATGGTGGCTCATTCTCTACACCGTCATTCTGAGAGCCTGGTGAACGCTTTCGAGCGCATTGCGGTTCGCGTGGTTCAGGAAATCATGAAGCATCAGTACTCTCCGTCAGGGCCTGCCCTAGGGACTCACCAGGGAGAAATACCGTTCCAAACCAGACCGCAGCTGCCATTCGCGCTTGCAGCTCCAGAGCCACCGGGTTCACCGGCATACGTCGTCTACAAGTTTGGAGGCGATCCTAGCGATTGCCAATTCCTGTATGAGCCGCCTAAAGAAATCCCACATGGATACGTGTGCACATACGTGCCGGACTGCAATAACTTGGCGCGCACGAACCAGATTGCAGGAGGAGGGATTTCTGGAGCGGACGCCGATAAACAGGCGTGGCTAGCTAAATATGTCACCGGAACAAGTCATGAAAGCTCAGCCCCTGCAGCTCATACCGTGGAACAAATCAGTACAATCTTGAGAGACCAGTTCGGCATCCTGCCAAAGAGGAGAACAGTCGGCTATTCCAAGCCGTACCCCAACGAATATGATTTGATTCCGCTGCCGCCCAAGTATCGGCTCCCTGAGTTCTCAAAGTTCAATGGATCAGAAGGGTCTAGCTCAATTGAGCATGTGAGCCGATATTTGGCACAGTTGGGCATGATTTCAGCATCAGACCCGTTACGTGTAAGGTTTTTTTGCGCAATCTCTCACAGGACCAGCTTTTGGGTGGTATACCTCGTTGCCACCAGATTCAGACCGGACGTGGAAGCAACTGGAAGAGCAGTTTCATGTTCAATATCACTCAGAAGCTACCGAGGCTGGCATTGCCGATCTGGCGCAGATGCGGCAGAAACGGGGAGAAACGGTGTCGGAATACATTCAGCGTTTCAGGACTGTCAAGAACCGATGTTATTCGGCTCGTTTAACTGAGAAAGAAGCAGTCGATCTGGCAGCGTTGGGCCTCGCGGCGCCGATCAAGGATCTGGCTTTCCAAGTGGAATACAATTCACTGGCGCACATGGCCCAGAAGTTAACATTGTATGAGCAGCGCCACCTAGAATTGTACCAAGAAAAGTTCAAACGCCCGATAGACCTGGTCGAGACAGAAGAAGTTGGGGACTCTGCAGAAGACCAGGAAGTAGTCGTGGCTGAATGGGCTCGGGGGGCAGATCCCGTGTCATGCAAATGGGTGAAACAACAAGGGTCTGCAAAAGGGTTTGACTTCGATGTAAGCAAAGCTGAGCAGATATTCGATTTATTGCTTAAGGAAAAATAGCTGAAGTTACCCGAAGGCCATAAAATCCCTACGGCGCAAGAAATGAACGGGAGACCGTACTGAAAGTGGCATCACTCGTTCACCCATATCACCAATGACTGCAAAGAGTTGCGTCGGCAGATCCAAACGGCGATAGAACAAGGCCGTTTGATCTTTGGTCAGTTTGCCATGAAAGTGGACACGCAACCGTTTCCTGGCGTCAATATGGTGGAATACAATCACTCCGCGAGGCGTCAGCTAGATTTCTCATTCGATGTTAACATGGCAGGGCCTGTATACCACCATGGCAGGGATAAAGAAGAAATCGGTCACTCCCGTGGCAAGGAAAAGGAGGAGGCCGGCCCACGCGATCGGCCCCGATATGATGATAGACGGTACATCACCGAGGAACAAGTGAGAAACGTGCGGTATCAACGACCGCTCTCCGCGAATCTCCTTAACAAATATGAGCGTCAGTACGATCGACGCCGGCGGTACGACATAGATGACGAAAGATATCGTCGGTCTGATGTAGACAACGGAAAATATCGTCGGTATGAGAGAGACGACGAAGGATATGAGCACCGCGCTAAGGGGAAGTCAAGAGAGCAGGAAGACATGGACAGACACTGGGATTGTCCTTTTCTTTAAGCACTGCTGGGATTCAGGAATGAGCCGATTGCCTACAATCGACAACTGCCCGGAATGTAGACAGCAGAAGGAGGACACAGGTGAGGTTTCAGTGTTCAAACGTCTAGGGCCTCTCCCATCGCAGAACAGACGAGCTGAGTCATCTCGAGTGGAAGATTTCGAGGAGTCAGAAGATGAAGAAGAAGATAGATACCACCGGCCAAGGTGGTGCCCTGATGGACTCAGTCACTCCCAAAAGCGTAGGGTTCAGCGGCTACGTAGCTTGGAGGAAGCCGAGGCGCAATACCTGCACACGTTGAGAAAAGCGCGGCCCGATCTGGCCGTGAAAATTCAGCAAACTTTGGAGACGGAGACTCGTCCACAGAAGAAAGAATGGCGCCCCAAACAAATAAAAGCCGATGCGAAGGCATCGGCTGGCACAAATATGGTGTTCATACTTCCGTCGGAGTTTTGTGCTCCAAGAACCGAAGAGGTGCCGGTAGCACAGTTTGACTGCGGCCCACGGCCAGTTATCTTTGAAAAGCCACGAGAGAAGAGCCACAAACATTTGAAGGCCCTGTACCTAAAAGGTTATATCAACGGGCAGCCTGTCAGCAAGATGTTGGTTGACACGGGTGAGGCAGTCAATAATGCCATACTCCATGCTACAGCGTTTGAGACGCTCCAACGCAGATATGATCAAAACCAACGTCACACTAAGCGACTTCAATGGCCAAGCATCAGAAACGCAAGGCGTTCTAAACGTGGATCTAACCGTGGGCCGAAAAACCATCCCTACATCATTTTTCATCGTCGACAGCAAAAGCACCTACGCTGTCCTACTAGGGAGGGATTGGATTCACGCCAACTGCTGCATTCCATCCACAATGCACCAATGCCTGATACAGTGGGATGGAGATGAGGTGGAGGTCGTTCATGCAGATGACTCGATCGAGATCTCAATAGCTGGCATGAATATTTGGGACGCAGAAGACCAAGAGCCGATCTCTGGAGTCAGTTTGGACGGCTGTGAGCGCATCAAAGCTACAAAAAACGGGGTGAGGCTGGTCTTATCCACCAGCCTGACAGAGTAGCAAGAGCAAAGTCAATGGACGTACGTGGCAAGGCCGATCCCTGCGATCGGCCCCAAAAAATAAAAAGCAATGATCTCACCTCAAGCATGTAACGTAGTCGTAGTAGGGAGACTCCCTCCCGTAGTAGAGCACAAATAAGTTGTAAACCTTCATTGAGCAATGCAATCGAAAAGGGGGGCGATTCCAGCAATCGGCCCAAATTATCCTCACCATACGTTTTGCCTGTGTTCAGCATCGATCTAGCAGGCGACGGAAAGCTAGGATATGGATTTACATCGGCTGATGAGCTAGAAGAGATTGACATTGGTCCTGGGGATAAGCCACGACCAACATTTATCAGCAAAAAGTTAGATCCGCATCTGAGGGGCCTGATGATAGCTTTGTTGAAAGAATACCCAGATTGCTTTGCCTGAGATTACACAGAGATGCCCGGGTTAGACAGGAGCATCATTGAGCATCGGCTCCCTCTTAAGAAAGGATTTCGGCCGTTCCAGCAGCGAGCACGACAGATGAAGGCCGAAATTTTAGAAGAAGTCAAGAAAGAGATCGAGAAAATGTTGAACGCCGGGTTCATCAGGCCATGCAGGTATGCTGAGTGGATTTATAGTATCGTACCTATACAGAAAAAGGACGGCCGATGGCGCGTCGCCATAGATTTTCGGGATCTCAATAGAGCCACTCCAAAGGATGAGTATCCAATGCCGGTAGCAGAGACATTGATCAATGCAGCTGCTGGTCATAAGGTTTTAAGTTTCATGGATGGCAATGCCGGTTACAACCAAATTTTTATGGCTCCAGAAGATATACACAAGACTGCATTCAGAGTACCAGGTTCGGTGGGTTTGTTTGAATATGTAGTCATGACATTTGGACTGAAAAATGCCGGCGCACCATACCAAAGAGCCATGAATTACATCTTTCATGATCTGATCGGCAAGTTGGTGGAGATTTACATTGATGACGTGGTAGTCAAGTCTGTTTCAGTAGAAGGACACTTGGAGGATTTGCGACGCATCCTGGACCGAACTAGAAAATTCGGGCTAAGAATGAATCCAAAGAAGTGTGCTTTTGGTGTAACGGCCGGTAAATTCTTGGGTTTCTTGGTTCATGAACGCGGAATTGAGATCGGCCTGAAAAGTCAGGAGGCAGTGCGAACAATGAAGCCACCTACCACGAAGAAGGAACTCCAGTGTCTCATCGGCAAAATCAACTTCGTCAGAAGGTTCATCTCCAATCTGTCAGGGCGAATCGAGCCGTTCATGGGATTGGTAAAAATTAAATCTGATGAGGAGTTTCGCTGGGGGGCAGAGCAACAGCGAGCGTTTGACGAGATTAAAGAGTATCTGACGAAGCCACCTGTGTTGGTTCCGCCCCAGCAAGACAGACCATTCTATATTTACTTGTCAGTAGCTAACACTTCCATCGCCTCAGTGGTGGTGCAAGTTTATGATGGTCTGGAGAGAGTCGCGTTCTACCTCAGCAGAAGGATGTTGGATGCAGAAACTAGGTACCCTGAGATCGAGAAGTTGTGCCTCTGCCTATTTTTTACCTGCACCAAGCTTCGTCACATCTTCCTGTCAGCGGAAATTGTCATCATATGCAAATCAGATGTCATCAAACATATGCTGTCGGCTCCTGTGTTGAAAGGCCGACTCGGTAAGTGGATGTTTGCATTATCGGAATTTGATATCCGGTATCAGCCTGAGAAAGCAGCCAAGGGACAGGCGTTGGCCGATCTTATTGCTGAACGAATCAACACTGATATAGCAGCACTGTCTGTGCGTGCATGGGCCATGTTTTTCGATGGATCGGCTTGTGATGATGGTTGCGGCATCGGCATTCTACTCGTGTCACCCCGGGGGGCAACATATTCCTTCTCCACCAGGCTACCTACCCCTTGCACCAACAATGTCGCTGAGTATGAAGCAATACACAAGGGAATGGAGTTGCTTATGGAAGCCGGGGCAGAAGCAGTGGAACTTTTTGGAGACTCAAAATTGGTGATTTCCCAACTCACGGAGGAATACAAATGTGAGAGCGAGTCGCTCTTCCCATTATGGATGCAATGCCGTGAGCTGATGGCACAATTTAGGTACATAAACTTCAATTGGATCCCGAGGTCGCAAAATACCGAGGCAAACGATCTCGCACAGATGGCGTCAGGCTACAAGGACGTAGCAGGTGGAGCCGATGTTTAGGTACAGTTCCTGGAATCGGATGACTGGAGAGCCGATATCTTCAATTACTTGAAAGATTCGGCTCGGGGGGCACCTAAACGGATAAGGTACAAGGCCATGAAGTATGTCCTTATTGGGGATGACATGTTCTACAGGACTTTGGAAGGGTTACTTCTCATATGTCTGGGACCAGCCGAGTCAAATCGGCTCTTACACGAGGTACACGAAGGCGCCTGTGGAACTCACCAATCGGCTCATAGGATGAAATGGTTGATCAGGCGATCGGGGTTTTATTGGCCCACCATGCTTGAGGATTGTTTTAAGTACTATAAAGGGCGTCAAGCATGTCAGAAGTTTGGGAAAATTCAGACGGTACCCGCATCAGCAATGAACCCCATCATCAAGCCTTGGCCATTTCGAGGTTGGGGCATGGATATGATCGGCAAAATCAATCCTCCATCGAGCAAAGGCCATATGTGGATTTTGGCCATTACAGATTATTTCACTAAATGGGTGGAGGCCGTCCCTATGAAGTCAGTAGCATCGAAAGATGTTATCAATTTCGTGAAAGAACATGTCATTCATAGATTCGGGATTCCCCAGACTATCACGACCGATGGAGGTTCGGTCTTCGTTTCTCGCGAGTTTAGAAAGTTCTGCGAGGACATGGGAATTAAGTTGATCCGATCGTCTCCATACTATGCTCAAGCAAATGGGCAAGCTGAAGCGTCCAACCAGAGCCTTATCAAGCTGATTAAGAGGAAAGTCGACGAGCACCCTAGACATTGGCACGAGGTATTGTCATAGGCTTTGTGGGCTTATCGCATGTCATGTCATGGAGCGATAAAAACCTCGCCATACCATCTGGTCTATGGACAAGAAGCCGTATTTCCCTGGGAAATCACGGCTGGGTCGAGACGTATTACGTTTCTGAATGATTTAACAACTGAAGAATATGCAGCCCTGATGAGTGATAGCATTGAGGATCTAACGGAACTTAGACTGTGGTCACTTGAGAAAATTAAAGAGAACAAAGCCAAGGTAGCTCGCGCATATAATAAGAAGGTGAGACCAAAGGAGTTCCACGTTGGTGATCTGGTATGGGAAGCTGTATTGCCATTGGGGACTAAGGATGCAACGTATGGTAAATGGTCTCCAAATTGGCACGGGCCGTACATGGTCGACCAAGTTTTAAAGGGTAACGCATACATGCTCGAGGAGCTGAGCGGTGTGAAGTTCCCAGTGGCTGTCAATGGTCAGCATCTCAAGAAATATTTCCCAAGTATGTGGGATGATGGACAGTGAAATATGGGGGCCGATGCATGAAATCGGCCAGTAAAAAAGCATCTCAAGAAATATTTCCCAAGTATGTGGGTTGATGGACAGTGAAATATGGGGGCCGATGCATGAAATCGGCCAGTAAAAAAAAAAATACAAAGCAACACGACGCAAAGCACAGCCGATGCACAGACATCGACTTTAGACTAAGCACAGCCGATGCACATACATCGACTTTAGACTAAAAAGCCGATGCGTAGCTATCGACTCTAGAGGTACAAACTGTTACGAGCAGGTATCAGGTTACATGGATAGGCTCTACTGAAGGAATGCCTCGAAGGCACGGAGGGCATCAGCACGGACATGATCCACCTCGGCGATCTCGGCCTCGTCGTCCTCGCCCGTCACTAGCCGTTTGTTCAGGGCACGTATTTCTTCCAGATCAGTTTTCAGTTGAGCTTTGAGGCCTTCTGCTTCCTCTTGAGAGCGGGCAATAAGAGCTTCCTTATCGTAAATAAGCTGTTTGGTTGCCCGGACCCTCTCTTCAAGGTCCTCCAATTCCTTTCGCAAGGTCTCAAGTTCGGCGGTGCTGGCAGAGGTGTCAGTTTTGGCATCTAAGGCCGCCTTTTTCTCATTGAGCCGCTGACATTTGTCTGCAATGTCGGCTTTCAACGGAAGTTGGGCGTGGCGTAGATCGATTCTCTGACGAGCTAACTTCACCCTTGACCCGTAGGCAGACAGAGTCACAACTGGCCAAAGTTTCACCTGCAACGTTACCGGGAGATGGTGCTTGATTTCTTCAAGAACGCTCTTCACTTCCGCGGGGTCTTCGACCAACGTCTCGATCGGGGAGGAAAGCAAGGCTTTGAGACGCTGGAATTGGCGTAGGACAGCGCTGGGTCGTGGTTCATCGCATGCTGTAGAAGGAGCTGGTTCAATGGATTCAGGGTCGAACGTTAGCAAGCCCGAGAGGTCACAACCCTGACAAACAGGAACAGCGTCAGTATGCAGCAAAAAGGAAGGGTAAGCCAAACGAAAGGAGTATACCTCTCCTGAGACCAGGGGGACAGCCGATGATGAGGTAATCGGCTCTTGTGTTTCTGCTGGGGGCTTGGCCAAATTGGCGACCTTGTCAACGGCACCTTTAGGGATTACTAGATCCAGGTTTGCAGAGGGCATCAGTACTTCCTCGACTCCCCCACTAGAAGTGTCATCAGTCTGCAAAGGAGGTGGTTAGCCGATGTGAGCAGCAAGCCGGGGAGAGTATGGAGGGTTAATTACATTTGAAGCCTCTTGGTTTGATAAAGGGGCTTGCGGTTCCTTTCGAGTCCTCTTGGTGCTCACGCACTGCCCCGCTTTGATTGGAGCTTGGGGAGCAACAGGTTCAGGAACTGGCCTTTTCCTGGAAGCCGATGGTGGCAAATCTGGCTGGCTCTGCGTGGTGATTTTCCCAGAGTTGCCCGAGTTCGAATCCCCTCGACTGGATTGTGTTTCCTCGCTGGAGTTGTCTTCGGTGGAGGCCTATAAAAGAAGAGGTAGTAAGCACAAGCATGTTTGCAGAAGCCCATAAGGATAGATGAAGTCAGTCAAGGCATGGATCAACGTACGTGCAAGCTCTCTTGATCTGGAGAAGGGCTCTGGCGCTTCAAAGTTTTCCTGGCGGCTACTTTCCTCACCGTCGTTCTCGCCTTGGTTGGGGCTCGGGGGGCAGCTGGCCCGGAAGATACTTTGCTCTTGAAAGCCGATTTTGGTGAAATCGGCTGGCTCTGCATCACGACCTTTTTCAAGGGTGGCGAGCTTTTGCAGAAGAGGACCACAGGAGCCGGTGGGATGAATTCAAAGGGGGAGCCGTCATCATGTGTAGGTTCTGGACCATCTTGTTGCTGCAAGGAGACAGAGCAAGGTTATAAAAATCATTGTAAGCCACTTCAAGAAAATTTGCGAGTGGTAGTACCTGTTCTGCGGGGATATTATATTCAGCATCGAGTTGTTTCATCAACAGTCCTAGAGCTCTCCTGAAGGCATGAGTTTTCCACATTGACCACCAGGTCTCAAAACCATCGGTTGACGAGGTGAAAGAGAGGTTGTTAGGGACTGGGATGGCTAGAGCATCAAAGAAAGAGTAACACCTCTGACCGGTGAGGAGATCGGGCAAGTCGGCTCTGCTCTGTGTTAAGTGGTGGAGGAAGAAATGGGGAGACACCTGCCCAAGACCAAACTGCCAGGCTACTATGACCGGCTGATAGGACTCATAACCAGGTTTGATTATTCTGTTTGATGTGCTCATGCCAACTGGAAGGAAGCAGGGACGGATCATAGTGGAATACAATTGCCGGGTGCTGGTGTCATCGGCAAAGCTGTCTAGCCTGAAGGAGACTGGGTTTTCAAAATTTCCAGATTCCGTGTAAGGAAAGAAGAGAGGATTGTCCAGGCCTTGGAAGAAAATGCTGAACCACTTTGATGCTTCCTTGGGGATCAGTTTACTACCTGGAAGGCTATACAAGGCTTGGCCGTAGCTAGTGCATCGGATCTGCTTCCCGTTAGCATCTGGAAAGGTGCAAGTGGCCAAAAGTGGGAAGTTTGGGATATGGTTCTGGAAATACAGCTGAGCCCATAGCTGAATAAACCACCAGGGACCTCCTGTTTTGACTGTTTTTTGGGAAGATAATTTGACGGACATTAGTTGGAGATATCGATAGACCTCTCCAAGGAACAGTTTGCCGATGCCAAGCTGGGTGCCTCTGGCAAGTTCATTGGCCAAGGGAAGATAATTCTTGGTCGGAGCAAGTGAAGGGCCGCAGAATATGAAGTGTTCCAACCAGAAATTTAGGAAGGCCGTGTGTTCTTTCTCTGTTACAGGGCCTTTATTTTTCATGTGGCGTCGAAGGTAAGCACCCCAGTTTGTGCACTCTGTTTTGGAAGAGAGTTTGAAAGGGACCCTTGGCAGCATAAAAGTAGAGGGGCTGGGGGATGTAACGTCTAGGCCAGTGATCATTACCACATCTAGCAGAGTTGGTGTCATGGGGCCGTGGCCAAACATGAAGCAGTTTAGAGCATCAGACCAGAAGTAGCCGATGGTTTTTAGAAGGTTTTCATGCTTCTCAAGGGGAGACAATGATAAGGACAGAGCATCGGCTATTCCTGTGGTTTCCCATTTGGATTGGTAAGTTTTGGATACTCTACTGTACCAGGAAACCCAATCTTCAGGAGGGTTAGGCCAGGCTCGTAAGCAGTCGGCCCAAGAAGCTAGATCTAAATTCTGGTTCACGAAAGGGATCCTATTGGCCTCGCAAGAAATCAGATGGGCAGGACTCTCGACAGTACGGGGGCCAAGACAAAGGGAGTTTGGAAGAGAAGCATGCGGCAACAGAATGTCTGATACCTAAAATTAATGGTGGAATAAGGCATTAATTCAGATGTTTGCTATTAGTTCTAACACTATGCTCGGATGGCGAGGGGCAGTTAAAGATTACCTTCAGGCCAGAGACCGTTGCGTTGGCGTTGGACGATTCCGCCATCTGATTCGCTGGTGGAGATGAATCTGCGCGGTTGGGGATCTGGGATTCGCGTTGCCACGAGTTGAATCTGTTCGATGGGCAATTGGGGATCTGAGTTTGGTCCTTTAGACGAGGGTCGCAGGTTACCGTTTGAATTTGGGGAATGTCCGCTTGGACCTATCTAAATAGGTAACTGAGTCTGGCCTTACTGGCATTTTATGGTAAAAGACCGATGCGTTGCTATCGGCTCTTTGTGCGTTGACCTACTTTGACAATCGGAAAAATCAGATATAGAGGCATTCTTCATTGATGAAGAGGGTTTTTTTACAATAAGAGCCGATTGCTCACAAAAGGGAGATCTGCTACCTAATGTACTACTACTAGCCCTATTCTAGTAGTCCCTAATCTAGGGGCCTGTGCCGTCGCTGCCCTCGTCGTCGCCGTCCTCGCTGCCGGCGGTGTCCTCGTCGCTGCTGCTGAAGCCGTCGGCAGGGGCTTCTTCTTCTTCTTCGTCGTCGTCGTCCTCCGACCCGGTGCGGAAGCGCTTCGCCGGCGGGTATTCATCGGAGGAGGAGTCATCCTCCGTCTCATCTTCTTCGTCGGAGGAGATGTCCTCGCCCCAGGAGAAAGCGTCATCGTCGCTCTCTTCCTCCAACTCCCCGTCAACGAGGAACTAGAAGTTATCCTCCCCGTCGATCAAGGATTCGTCATCCTCTGACCTGACGGCGAAATCCCAATCCGCCTCGTCCCACCACAGTGGGGCGAGGGCCTCGTACGCCGCTATCGGGTCGTACTCCGGCGTCGGCTCACGGGAGGTGGATGATTGGGAGGAGAGACCCGAAGAGCAGGAGACAGAGGAGGAGTCCGTGGTTGCAGAGGAGGGGAGTTTCGATTGCTAATGCAGAACAGGAGGATGAGGAGGCGAACTGCTCGGATGAGGTTAAATAAAGGGGATACAGTGGAAGATGATTCAATGCTGTGGCAGTTTTCGAGGATGCGGTGCCAAAACTGTCAAATCGTGCAGTACGGAGAAGTTGAGAAGGCAAGGCATCATGATGGAAGGGCATTGTAGCGGTTCTGCTCTGCAACGCGTAACCCGATGAAGGAAAACAGAGTGGTTTTGGAATTATTATTGCCAAAACCAGGGGGCATGTGTTAACACCGGATTTTAGCCAAATAAGGAGATGGGCCGTGATTGAGATGGGCTTAGAGGATATGCACATAAAGTGTTTCTGAATCGGCCTCGTGCGAGAGTTTGGGCTAGATTGCCCGTATATCTGTACATTATGGTAGATTACGTTTCAGTTTAGAATTAAGAGGTAGAGTTTGGTTCGTACACAGTTAGGTTTATTCCAAAGATAGAAAGTCTACGGACTACAAATATGTACCTAGGGTTATTGAGAAAGGAGGACGATCACGTTCACAACAAACACAATCTAGGCGCATCGCCACCCCTTGTTTCGAGGGTTTCTTCCGGGTAAGCGTCATGCTGCCCAGATCGCATCTTGCGATCTAGGCAGTATCAGTTTATTCGTTGTTTTGTGTTGCTCGTACTGAAGCCTTGTTGATGGCTAGTAATACCATTATCATAGATGTTTTGGGGCTAACATTGATACTTTTCTGATATGTTTGCTTAGTTATGCTGCCCTAAATATCTAGCTGCCTTTGCACCTATCTTAGGTGTAAGGGCAGCATCTTGCTTGGTCTTTATCTAGTAGATCTGATCTGTTATGGTTGTTCCTTGTTCTCCAAGGATTAGTTTGATATCCGCATGGTTAGGCCTTGCAAACGGGTTGAACGATCCAGTAGTGCGTAAGGTATGGTTTGCCGATCCAAGAGGGGTTGTTCCGGGAATCGACTCTGTGTTGGTTTTTAGGCCTCTTCTAGGACTAGTTTTCTGTTATCTTTCGTATCTACCAGGCTCAACTACGCGTAGGACGTTCCAATTATGCGGTGAAAGCCCTAGACTATCGTAGATCGATTTAACTTGGTATTGATAAAGCAGGATCCCCATGTTATCGTAGATCCAATACGAACCATGGGTCAATCGGCTCTCTGAGCCGATTCACAGGGAAACCTGAGAGCCGATCGAGGCTCAGATTTAATGTTTACGTGTCTGCCATGCAGGAAACTAATTGAAGCAATCCATCACCTTCCTGACCAGGTATAGGTCAGGTGGCACGCCCTCGCAATAGCCAGGACGTGTGCCGGATTTTCACGGGCCGTCGCCCGAGGGACCAGGGCCCACCAGCAGCTCTGGGAGCCTCCCGGCTCTTCGATTGCTCGTCGCTGCTCGCCGGTGGGTTTTGGCAGGCAACAATACTACAACCTCGTTTTAGGATTACCCTCTAATCTTTCTCCATTACATTTTGAAAAGGCATTTGGAAACTATTATTTTTGAAAAATATAACGTGCATGTAGATGTGTGGTCTGGAGCCACGAATTTATCATTTTTGTATTATTTTTCTATTTTCTTTGCATATACATCGTCAATGACAACAACAACATCAAAGTTTTTCCCAAACAAGTTCTAAGGCCCTTAAATGAATTGTAGGAGGACTCCTCTTTCCTTGTCTTTACCAACTAGGGGCATGGGCCCCTATCTAAGGCGAGGCATGGGGGCACCTAAGTTGCATCTATACCTCATCTTCTTGGTGCTGGAAGAAACTCTAAAGTGCCCTAAACCCTAGAGGTGCTTCTCTCTCCGATTTGTTGCCCACTTCTTCTGCCCACTAGAGATTTGATCTAGAGAGAGACCTTGGAGGTATGCACCATTCATAAAGTTGGCTCCCGGCTTCGTCCGGGTAATGGGTTGCCCGGTGACACGATGTTTCTACATCGGAAATACCTCGGAGGCATCGTCTACTTTGATGCTCGATCGTGCAGATCTCTGCAAGGAGGAAACTCTCGTAGATAGGAGGTATAATTAGTTGCAAGAGCCAGAGGACTTCATCGACAACGTCATCAACTCCCTGTAGTGACATGATCATGTACTCTTCAAGGGAATAACCTTGTTGAAAGGACACATATGCTACCTAGCTAGAGGCGAGGTGAGTATGCGGTTTAAAACTTGTATGATATGAGCTTAACAAATGCGGAATAACTGGCGTTTAATTTGTTAAGCACAAAACCTATATGACTAGGGTTCAACTATGTGCACCAACAACTTATGCTAAACAAGACAACCAACTATGTGATAGCAAGATATATAAAATCAATCACCAAGGCTATCACAAATAAAGTTCATAAGTGAAGAGCTCGGGTATAGAAATAACCAAGGTGACACAAAGATGACGATGTATCCGAAGTTCACACTATTGCGGGTGTTACTCTCCGTTGGAGCAGTGTGGATGCGAAAGCACTCTAAACATCATGAAGGCCTCACCGTATTCTCCTCAAGCCTTTCCACCATAAGGGAAGTCCTTGATTCCACCGTACAAGTTAGGGAAATATCCACAACTTAATTGGAGGCTCCCAAGAAATTCTCACGAAGTCCTCACGCTTGAGGAATCCCCACAACTTAATCAGAGGCCCCAAGAACACAATAAAGATCACAAAGCCATCTAGGGTCCAAAGATCCAATAGGAACACACTCCCGAAGAGATATACTCATGAACTTTTAACTCCACGTATCACCTCGGAGAACTCAAACCGATGCACCAAATGCAATGGAAAGCCCCTCTCTCAAATACCACCAAAGCTACAAAAGCTATTGGTGGAATAAGAGAGGAATAACAAAGGAGGAAAACACAAAATTCTCCAAGATCTAGATATAATGGGTTTTCCGCACAAAGAGAGGGATTTGATTGGTGGAAAAGTAGATCTAGATCTCCTCTCTCTATTTCCTCAAATAGGTGCAAGAATAATCGAGGGATTGAGGAGAAAGTAAGCTCTCAAATGTCAACAATGGTGGAGAGAAAAATGGGGAAGAAGCAACTAGCCCAAGGGGGGAAGAAGGGGGCCTTTTATAGCTCCCCAACGAACTATGACCGTTGGTGCTGTGGATATGATAATTTGGAATACCACATCAGGGTCTCAATTCCGGCAAGCCTACGTGGCCCACAGATGGTGGTGAAGCCTATTTTAAACAAGGCGGCCCAGTTGCTAGAGAATTAAGTTGCACGAGTCTAGCCCGAAGAGAAGTAGTCGGATCTGACCCATGGTAGATGTCGGTCTGATCCTTGATGTGCACAACAAGACAACATGGCTTAGATTAGGCTTAGTCATATAAGGTTGGATCTCTATCGTTGTAACCCTATATCAGCACGCCTTTATAAGACGGATCCTGGGAGTCCTAAAGGCACGACACAACTCATTGTAATGTCACACTTGTTGTCTGTTAATTCCACACAATTAAGCACCAGTAGGGCCTCGTCATCATCGTGAGATCTCCGAAGCTGGGTAACTCGTGTGTCCCCATCCCGGTGACTCCTCACCCCATGGATCCGCCTCTCCCACTCCTCAGTGAGGAAGAATGTCGTCAAATACACAATGATAGTTGGCGCCCACCATGGGGCCAGTGGCGTCGGAAGGCTGGATCCAGGCGGGATCATCCTTCGCAGGCATCAACGACACCGTTGCCGTCAAACACGTGCTCTACACCGGCAGCTACCCCAATCGTCACCAACGACGAGTGATGGATTCTAGCTAAGGATAACACCGCCCACTGTTCCATCGTCCCAATCGGTAGAGTCCACCTCTTCATCAGTGAAACTAGCGATTCCGCTAGGTTTGCGAGAACGAGCTCCACACAAACCGTCGTTGAGATGGATACGTGAGCGGGAGATTGATTTGAGTAGGATCCACCAATGTCTAGATCTTCCCTAGATCTAAAAATTTCAAGGCCAACCCAAACCGCCTTTGTGTTGGATATGTCAGTGGAAGACCCATGCAGATCCAGCTGGGTTTCCTAGGTGTTACAGAATCAAAGGTGTCACTTCGTCCACTATATTACATCTACATTAGGATCCGCCCCTGATGAGGATACCGAAAACGATGCGTCCATACTGGATGCTCTTGATCCCGAGATTGGTGAAATCTCACCCATGAGCTCGGAGGAGTGCGAGGCATCCATGAAGAAGTATGACGACGAGCTCATGGTAGTTGATCAACCACTCGCCACCCAACATGTCTTCGTGACTATGATGGAGCTAGCCGGATACGACACCGCTAATCAGAGTAACCTGGAGGTGGAACCAGAAGCACCTAAGGAGGATGTAGATATGGATGACGCGCGTCAGAGCAATCCAGAACCTGCACCAAACCCTTTTCCACCTCAGCAAGATGTGTTTCCGCCCAAAACCTCAAGATCCCCACATGGACTCAAAGATTATCCTAGCAAGTACAGAGAGCTGTTGGTCACACCCATCACGCTAGATCGTGTCAATTAGGTAACCAGGCTCGATGGGATGCGCGAAGAACTCCTCAAGGAGGCCAAGCACATTGAGGAAGAAAGCGCAAAAACTCTAAAGATGTTGGAAGACACTTTGAAGTACTAGGAGGACACTGCTCGAAAGGCGGAAGCGCTCTAGAAGCATCTCTGGATGGAATAAAAGCGGGCGCATGAATAAAAAAAGATGACAAAGCGTAGCGACAAGGTCGCTCCTCGCAACCTCAACTTCGGCAACGCTGCAAAATCACCCTTGTTGATTAGAGGAAAGTATAGGGTGTGGTCGTGTTCATTTATAGGGATCAATCTATTCCAACAAGTTCAAATAGTCTAGTCGCCAGTACTTTAGAGGATGAATAAAAGACCAAAACGCAAAAGGTAGTAAACAACAAACTATTGCAAGGAAACATAACAAGCAGGTGAATGAGAGAGAGAGATCTTAGATTATATTTTTAATACTTTTTATGGTTTTATATAATCATGGAACAAGTGTACAAGCAAAGGACAAGGAGTCCAAAATTAACAAGCCGAAAGCCTCACGGGTTCTCACATGTATAAGCACAAATACCTTACATATATCAAACAATGATCACACATAGACAAGTCAAATCGATCTACAACCAAACAACAACAAGAGGAAGAGGATAGAGGGTTCACAACAACATTACAAGAATTGTATGATGGGGAAGACGTTGGTCTGGTGGCCCTCGATGATGATCCGGAGCAAGTGATGGTTCAACAAAAGGGAAAAAGGGAAGAAGACGCCTAGGCATCCCTCCCTCTAGATCTGGAACCCATCTCCTTGTTCTTCTTCCCACTCTTTGGTTTGGTGGTGGTGGGTCATTGTCTTGTGTGCCGCTGCTTCCGGGTCTCTGTCAGGGTGTGGTTGGAACAATTCTCTTCTTCCCCTCCACTTGTTTGAATTCTTGCACAAGTAGGTCATTAACAGCGTGGCTTCCTTTCTTAATCCCTTATATTTCTATGATTTTGTTCTAGATGACGTGGCAGAGGGTTTAAGGTGCCTTTTTGTACCAAATCTCCAAAGGATGCTTAAATGAATGAAAACTGTATATATGATGGTATAAGTATAATATGAGTAGTAGCAAATGTAACAAATGTAGCTCAGATGGATTCAAAATATGAACAAAAATATCTATCAAAACAAGGGTTGATCAACTCCCCCACACTTAAACTATTGCTTGTCCTCAAGCAAAGACAAGTGATTTTCGTACAGAGATTACAAAATTCCAATCATGGATAACTTCATATAAGACTGCATTTGACTAACAAGTTCAGAACTTAAGGCTGGGCCAATAGCATATGAAAAATATCAGTTGCAATTCCACTTGCAACTGAAAAAACTTTTAGAAACCAAAAAAATTCAGTTCCAACCCCACTTGAAACTGACAAAAGTTTTAGTTGCAATCTCACTTGCATCTGAAAAAAATATCGTTTGCAACCACACTTACAACTGGAAAATGTATTAGTTACAACCACATTTACCACTGGAAAATTTCTCGGTTGCAGCCACACTTGCAAATGAAAAATATCTCGATTGCAACCACACTTGGAAGTAGATAAAATTTCAGTTACAACCACACTTGCAACTAAAAAGGTCCTAGTTGCAAATATTTGCAATCGCAATTTTTTTTGACTTGCAACTGCAAAAAAATTAGTTACAACCCGACCTGACTAAGGTCCACAAAAAAATTAAAAATGAAACAATTTTAAATTATACTAAAATAACCAAACAAAACACACACATAAAAAGCCACAAGAATTAAAAAAACATCAGCCGGAAAAGGAAAGGGCTTTAGGCCCAGTGGGCACACAACAGCTGGATAAAGAAAGCAGCCCAAATAAATACACCCCATTTTAGCCCATCCGGGTAGCCCTGCTCAGAAAAAAATCCACTTGCACGAATCTCCCCACAAACCTCTAATGCTGTGTTTGGATGCATAGAATTTGAGTGTGGAATTGAATTGGACTAAAATTCCAAATCCAAGATAGAAATGAATTGGATTCTAATTCGATTCTGTCGTTTGGATGTGTTCGGAAATTTCTGTTGGAATCAAATTTTATAACCAATTCCAAATCTTATTTGGATGAACAAACTATAGAATTTGTTGAATTTAGTCCACCACACCTGGCCAGAGGCGCCCTCCCCCAGCATGCTCTGCCGTGGATCGAGTCGGCGGTGCTCGGAATCACATCCAGGCGGCGGCCACCAGGCGGAGCGTCAGGGCGGGCAGGACTTGGCCGGATCTCCTCCAGGCAGTTCCCGGCGGCGGTGGCGCCGGTTGCAGGGGAGGACGGCGGCGGTTGCAGGGCACGCGGCGGCGTTGGTTGGGGCACGGGCCCGCGGTGGCGGCGCCGGTTGCAGGGGAGGACGGCGGCGGTTGCAGGCCCCCTACGGCGGTGGTTGGGGCACGTCCCCACAGCGGCGGAGCCGGTTGCAGGGGAGGAAGACGGCGGTTGCAAGGCCCCCGGCGGCGGTGGTTGGGGCACTGGCCCGCGGTGCCGCGGTTGCAGGGAAGCGGTGGCGGTTGGCTCGGGAGGAACGGCGGGGAAGGAGGAGGGCGACCAGTTCGGGGCGACCATGAGGAGAGCGCGTTTCCATGCCTTTCCGAGGTCGGGAGCTCGGAAACGGCCCAAGTGAAAAGGCACGCATGCGGGAACAACTCGGAATTTGCCTCTTGTTTCCAGGCCCCAATTCCAAGGCCACCCAAACAGCCGAATTGGGCCAATTGGCCCCAAATTCCAATTCCACACTCAAATTCTATACATCCAAACACAGTGTAAGGTAAATACTACTATCTACCAATAGAAAACAGTCCATCGGACCTCTCGAGCGACGTCCATCTTGTTCCTATCAAACGGCCTGTGTTTCTTCCACCTTGATTTTTTCCCGTTAACTACGCACGCTGGCGACTAAAATCCTTAAAATTATTGGTCATTAAAACCTTCCGATTCCTGCCTCGGTGCCTCCCCAATCGCCCCTAAATCATGCCGCGCTGCCGAGCGATTTTCTCGTGCTCGTCGCTCTGCTCTTGCTCTCCCCAGGATCGCACATGGCCCAGATCTCTCCCACGGTTCCGCTCCCTCCCCTCTAGGTCGTCATCTCCGCCTCCACCTTGTTCGTCTCGTGCGCCGGCGGCACGCATGACGCTCTAGGCTGGGAGACGTTGTCGGGATATCACTGACTGGTGCCGGCGGCCGATGCAGGCGGTGTGAGGGCGGATTGACTAGGTCATATAGGATAATCCAGTGGCCGAATATTTAGGCCGTAGGCTGCTTCCACCCCGTACTTCGACGACTTCAAGATCCGGGGAGAACTGGAGAAGGTACTAGCGACAACCTCAGCGGCAGCAGGTGCGTACACCTGCACCAAGCCGTGCTTGCATCTCCATTTTTTTCTAGGTTGTGATTTATATCCAACCTCGAAGTATAATTCGGAAAGGTAGCAATTGATTCCTTAAACTTGACGTAATACAGACAAAATCATGTAGTCAGGTTAGACTGTATTTTATTCAAATTTGTAACTTCCGATTTTGTCTGTGCATCTTTTAGTTGATTAAGCTGACAAAAATCCCGATAATGTTTCTGCTGTGCTTAATGATAGTGGTTCATTGGGATCTTTTCTAGATGCTACAATTGCTAGGTCTAGACAAATTGAAAATACTGAAACTCCTAATGCTGCTACACCTGTTAATTCACCTGAGTCTGTTGATTATTCTAGTGATGATCCTGTTGGGGGGATAACCCCCGGTATGCCAAAGGCATGCCAAACCGGATGGTTTGAGCCATCAAGATACCGGTTTAATGTTCTTACCGGAAGCCTAGTAGGAATCCGGGAGAGCAAGGCTAAGCCGGTATCCCCAAAGGGGTATGCCGGAACCCGGTAAAGAAGATACCGGAAAGGAGAGCCTGTCGGCAGGTCTGGTCAAAGATTCTCTTCAGAGCAAGAAGACAAGGATGAGCCAAGCAAAGTAACTTTATTCAGAGCCCTGGCGCCAAAGAGAGAGGTGACGTCCAAAGAAGCCGGAGGACATCAGCAGCCCTGATAAAAGAAGGCCCCGGTGTCATCTATGATTAAAGTAGCTTTGTACAGTAGCCTGTTAAAGTAGTTTGTCCAGTCAAAGATGCCATTAGGGTTTCTTGCAGTGTAAGCCACCCTCTCCCCTATATAAGGAGAGGGGGCAGCCCTTCTTCACGGGCAAGCAAGTAGGTACGCGCGCGTGTAGGAAGGCAGAGCCTGTAACTTGTGCATCAATGAAAATGGTGATCTAGAGGGAGTTCTTCCTTGTGTCTTTCTTCTTCAACCTCTGGCCTTGGCCAAGTTCTTGAGGAAACCATCCGGAATCTCTTCCCACCTGATCGCAAACCCTCCCCCGAATCCTCTTGCGTCCATTCGGCCCCAATCTAAGCCATCCTATGGCATCTGCTCGTTCACCACGACGACAGTTGGCGCCCACCGTGGGGCATGAAGTGGCGCTTGATGGAGTTCACATTCGGGCGGGCGTCCTCGAGGTCTCCGGCGAGCGTACGGTGTCCGCGTTGGTGCAGAGCATCTACGCCATGGACTTCATCAACGACAACGCGGGCTGCTTCGCCAACGGCGGCGTCTTCCCCAAGAACGGCCGCATCATCGAGTTCGGCAGCCACCGCGTCTACCTCGGCACCGTCCCCGTGCGCCAGCGCCTCTCGCCGGTGCTGGTGGCACCGGACCCGCCAAGATGGCTTTGTGCTGGCCGCGCTGCCGGCAGTGTTGAGGTAATGATGACCGGTGTGGCTGGTGCAGGAAAGGAGGTTGCGGCTGAAGGTGCCGGTCGCGCGGTTTCGACCCGTGCGGCTAAGCCACCGCTGGAGCGTGGCGCAGGCGCAGCGGGAGCATCATCCGCGCCACCGGAGACACCGCTCCAGGCGGCGATGAACGTCCTCGCCACCCCCATCGCGCAGAACATCGACCCGGCAGCGGCTCAAGCGAAGCTGGAGGCGCAGCGCCAGAAGATGCTGGAGAGCGGCAAGGACATCGTCAGGGCGCAGCGCGAGCTGAACCTAACCGTACGTGAGTACAACGCTGCCCATGGCTTTGCTTCTGTTAGCGCGCATGCTGCTAGGGTGCCGGAAAACCGGCTAAAAGCTCGCAACCTAGATCAAGATTTGCGCAAGGAGATTTTTGCCGGCAAGAGCGCCTCTGCATCTGTTAGCATCGTGGAAAAGCCTAAGTATAGCAGCCCGGATAAAACTATAAAAGCTGCTAAGGCTGCAGTAGAGCTATGTGAGTCGCTTTCCGGAGAGGCTTTGGTAAAGCAGCAAGAGCGCGTCAGAGAGCTGCTGGAAACCATAGAGCAGCAAAATGCTGAGCAGCTGGCTAAGCTGAACAAGGCAGCGGCCTCAAAATCCGCGCGTTCAACAAAGAATGCCGGTAGCAAATCCCATGGGCAGGCTTCGTCCCCCCATCCGGATAGAAGGAGAGAAAAAGAAGTGAATGCGCAGCAGATGACCGTGTACGATCCGGTTCTTGCCGGAAAGCAACAAGCCGGGCAACACGATGCCGGTAGAAAAAGCCAAGGGGCAGAGCGAGGCTACGCCAGAGGCTATGCCGGAAACAATCATGCCGGTAGATATGAGACCGGGCAAAACTATCGAGCTGCAAGGGCAGCGTACGACGAGGAGGAAATGGATCCCCCAAGGTACCGGCAGGCAAGGGCCGCGGTACCGGAATGTTACGATGAAGCCGATTCCACCAGACCGGCAGCATACCGGAACCCGTTGGGAGAACGCTTGGGAGAGAGATACTTACCGGAACGGGATGCGAGGCACCGTCTGGATAGAGTGTACTTGTCAGAAATGATCGAGGAGGAAGGTCCTCCAGGTCCAAAGTGTTTTGGCCCAAGGATCATGAAAGAAAAACCACCAGTTCGCAACTTTATGTTGCCCCGTGACACAAAAACGTATGACGGCACCACAAAGCCGGAAGATTGGCTCGCGGATTACGTGACCGCGGTATACGTCGCAGGCGGTGGAGGAACCGTAGCAGGAGGAGGAAACCGGCGTTGGGCCGTGAGGATCATACCATCGTTTTTGGTTGGACCGGCAAGAATCTGGCTAAACAACTTGCCGGCAGGAAGCATAAATGGCTGGCTGGATTTTGAGGAGGCCTTTGTGAGCAATTTCAGCAGCACCTATCGTAGGCCAAACAGGCCGCAGCAACTTGCTCGTGTGTGCAGCGTCCGAACGAAACAGACCGGGATTATCTGGCCCGGTGGAACACCACAAGGAACTCTGTGAAGGGGTAATCGAGGCACAAGCCATTGCTTGGTTTAGCAAAGGATGCGTAAGAGGTTCACCGTTGTGGCAAAAGTTGCAGCGCAACATGCCGACAACTTTGGCAGAAATGATACGTGTGGCGGATAGCTATGCGTTGGGAGACCCAACGCAGCCGGCAAAGGCAACCGGAGCCGGAACAGCTGCGCCACGAACAGCACCGGACAACCGGAATAACAAAAGAAGAGAAGAGTTTCCGGATCGAAGGTACGGTCCGCAGCAAGTTGCTGCTGTGCAGGAAAACTTTGAGGCCAGCGACAGCCAGAGGCAAAAACCGGATCGCAGCCATGGGCGGGTCCTAAGAAACAATGGGTGGAAAAGAAACCTTGGGTCCAGAAGAAGAACTGGCAAGAACCCGCAAAATACACCATGGAAGCTGCCATGGATCAGCCTTGCCGGTGGCACACGCCGAATCCGGCACATCCGTCAAACCATCTGACAAAGGATTGTACCTGGACCAAGTACTTGATGCAAAAAGGAACAGTGAAAGATGCGCGGCCACCGCAAGACATGCCGCAGCAGCAACAACAGCTACCGCCACCACCACCACTTACCGGGCAAACGCCTTACCGGTGCAGCCAAACCGGCCAGCATCAGCAAGTTAACCGGGTGGAGCAAAATGATAACCAGCCACCTCCACCGGCACCTTTAGGCCGGAATGTTTACGAAGATCCGCATCTGTGTTGTGTTGTCTTTGTCATCGAGCCAACAGACCGGCAAAGTGTACACCGGCGCTCCATGGAGGTCAATGCTTTGTGATGCCGGCAGTTCCCAAGTACATGATGTGGTCCAATCAGGAAATTACCTGGTCATCCAAGGATCACCCAAAGATCATGCCTAATCCGGGTGGATATGCTCTTGTTGTGGACCCGATCATGAAAGGGCCGCAAACTCGAGTGAAGTTCAGCAAGGTGCTGATAGACAATGGCGAGTAGCATCAACATCATGTACAAGCACACCATGCAAACGCTGGGCATAACAGAAAACATGCTTCAGCCAACGCGCACAACGTTCCACGGGATTGTTCCTGGCTTGTCCTGTGCCCCGATAGGAAAAGTTCGGGTGGACGTGGCATTTGGAGGACGTGACAATTGCCGGGTGGAAAATCTGGAGTTTGAGGTGGTGGATCTAGACAGCCCCTACCATGCATTGCTGGGGAGACCGGCATTGGCAGCCTTCATGGCCACCACTCATACGGCTTACCTCAAGATGAAGATGCCGGCACCTCGTGGGCCATTGACTGTGGTGGGAAATTATAAGATCTCACTGAAACAAAGATCTGCCGGATCAAACTTAGCAGAATCGCTGGTGATCGCGGAGGAAAAGAAAAGAATGCAGACAGCTGTTGCGCTGGCTCAATCCTCGCAAATGAGCTTAGCAGCAATGAGTGAAAACATGGGCACACCGGCATTCAAGCCAACCAATGAAACAAAGAACATTGTGCTGGATCCGGCTTACCCAGAGCGCACCGTTCGTATCGGTGCTGGCCTTGACCAAGCATAGGAAAGCGCGCTCGTCAGCTTCCTCCGTGAGAATCGGAATATCTTTGCCTGGTCAACTGATGATTTGGTAGGTGTTCCGAGGGAGCTGGCTGAGCACTCTCTAAACGTCCGGAAAGATGCCAAGCCGGTGCGGCAACCACTGCGCCGGTTCGCTGAAGACAGAAGAAAGATCATAGGAGAAGAGGTAACCAAGCTGCTAGTTGCCGGGTTCATTGTGGAGGTCACGCACACGCAGTGGCTGGCCAATCCGGTAATGGTTGAAAAGAAGAAAGATGAGAACCTGGAGGCAAAAGCTCCGAAGGTGTGGCGCATGTGCATCGACTACACCAACCTGAACAAGGCTTGCCCAAGAGATCCTTTTCCTTTGCCACGAATCGATCAAGTGATTGATTCAACTGCTGGGTGTGAGTTGTTGTCCTTCTTGGATGCCTATTCCGGTTTCCACCAAATTCCTTTGAAAAAGGAAGATCAAATAAAAACTGCGTTCATTACCCCGCACGGGGCTTATTGCTATGTCACTATGCCTTTTGGGTTGCGCAACGCTGGTGCAACGTACCAGCTGTATGCGTAAATGCTTGTTTGATCAAATTGGAAAAAATGTACAAGTCTATGTGGATGACATCGTGATAAAAACTAAGGTAAAGAACACTTTAATCGATGACATCCGGCAAACATTCGATAACCTAAGACGGTTCCGGATGAAACTCAATCCGGCAAAATGCACCTTTGGTGTCCCCGCCGGCAAGCTGCTCGGTTTCTTAGTATCAAGCCGGGGCATAGAGGTTAATCCGGTAAAGATCCGAGCAATAGAAAGAATGGCTATCCCTCGAGAGTTAAAAGATGTGCAAAAGTTTACCGGAAGCTTGGCATCGCTAAGCCGGTTTGTAAGCAGGTTGGGAGAAAAAGCTCTGCCACTCTATGCTCTCATGAAAAAATCCGACACGTTCGTCTGGACCCCTCAGGCAGACGCAGCGTTTAAAGAGCTGAAAACAATGCTAGCCACAGCACCCATACTGGCTTCACCTTTAGAAAGAGAGCCTATGCTGTTATACATAGCAGCAACAAACCGGGTTGTGAGTGTAGTGGTTGTAGTTGAAAGAGAAGAGGAAGAAAAAACCGTCCGAGGCCGGTATACTACTTGAGCGAGGTGCTCTCCCTCTCAAAACAAAACTACCCTCACTTCCAGAAAATGACTTATGGCGTGTACATGGCCGCCACCAAGCTCAAGCACTACTTTGAGGAGCACCCCATGAAAGTGGTGAGCGAAGCACCAATTTCCGACATCATGTGCAACAAAGATGCCAGCGGCCGGATTGCGAAATGGGCAATCCAGATATCACCGTACGTACCGGTGTATGAAAGAAGAGATGCCATAAAATCACAGGCTTTGGCTGATTTCCTTGTTGATTGGGCGGAGATGCAAGACAAGCCGCTGATCAGAGGATAGAATACTGGAAGATGCACTTTGACGGATCCAAGCTCAAGGAAGGTCTAGGTGCCGGTGTGGTGCTCACTTCCCCAAAAGGAGATCACCTCCGGTATGTTTTACAAGTGCATTTCAGGGCATCAAACAATGTCGCTGAATATGAAGCTTTGATCCATGGGCTTAAGGTCGCAAAAGAAATCGGTGCGCACCGGATCATTTGCTACGGAGATTCAGACCTTGTGGTACAGCAGTGTTCCGGGGATTGGGATGCAAAAGATGCCAACATGGCCTCGTACCGGTTTCACGTGCAAAAGATTGCCGGATTCTTCGAAGGGTGTGAGTTTCACCATGTGCCGCGAGCAGAAAATGAGGCCGCGGATGCTTTGTCCAAGCTGGGCTCATCTAGGCAAGAAATTCCTCCCGGAATAGCTTTGGCTCACCTAAGAGTGCCATCGATCAAACCGAGCCCGGAGTCAGAATCAATTTTTGTACCAGAGTCACACATAGTACCCATGGATATCGATGAAGGGAACCCGGGGACTGCTCCGGCAAGCTCGGGGACTGCTCCGGTAGGCTCGGGGACTGCTGTACCCATACCGGAAGAAACGATGCTGGTAGATAGCATGGAGATAGATGCACCGGTGTTTTTGGTTAGAGAAATACCATCGTGGATTAAACCTATTAAGGAATTCCTGATCAGCGGCACCTTGCCGGCTGACGAAAATGAATCAAGGAGGATACAAAGAAGGTCCAAAGCTTACACATTCATCAATGGTGAGGTGTACAAGAGAAGCGTTACCGGTGTCCTTCAAAGATGTGTGGAACCGGAGGAAGGAAAAGAGATGCTTGAGGAAATTCACCAAGGAGAATGTGGGCATCATGCTTCGTCAAGGGCGCTAGTAGCAAAGGTATTCCGGCATGGGTTCTATTGGCCCACTGCTTTGGAGAACGCTGAGGATTTGGTAAGAAAATGCAACGGCTGCCAGAGGTACGCCAAGCAAAACCATACCCCAGCATCCGGTTTAAAGACAATACCGCTAACATGGCCATTCGCTGTTTGGTGCCTTGACATGGTTGGACCATTCAAAACTGCAAGAAGCAGCATGACTCACATCTTGGTCATGGTGGATAAGTTCACCAAGTGGCTGGAAGTAAAACCTATCGCAAAGTGTGATGGGCATACAGCTGTGAAATTCTTGAAAGATGTCATTTTGCGGTATGGATACCCGCACAGCATCATCACTGACAATGGAACCAACTTTGCTCAAGGTGAGTTCAAAAGGTTCTGTGAAGAAAAGAACATCCGGCTGGATTTGTGCTCAGTGGCACATCCACAAGGCAATGGCCAAGTGGAAAGAATGAATGCTTTGGTGCTTTCTGGTATCAAGCCCAGACTCATTGATGCGGTGGAAAAGTCACCGGGATGTTGGCTCGATGAGCTACCATCAGTACTGTGGAGTATAAGAACAACTCCAAACCGGTCTACCGGATACACTCCCTTCTTCATGGTTTATGGAGCAGAAGCGGTGATACCAACCGATATCATTCATGATTCACCAAGGGTACAGCTCTATACTGAGCAAGAGGTCAAAGAGGCCAGAGAAAATGATGTCGACTTGCTGGAAGAAGCAAGAGAGCTGGCTTTGGCAAGAACAGCCATTTACCAGCAAAACCTAAGACGCTATCATAACCGGAAGGTTAACCCGAGAGTTTTCCGGGAAGGAGATCTTGTACTTCGCCTGGTGCAGCGCACTGAAGGCCGGCATAAGCTCTTGCCACCATGGGAAGGTCCCTTCATTGTAAGCAAGGTGCTTCACAATGATGCATACTACTTGATCGATGCACAGGAGTGGAAGAAAGGAAAGGCGGACAGGTCCGGAGAGGAGAGCAAGCGTCCATGGAACGTAGCTCTGTTGCGCCCTTTCTACTCTTGAAGTGGTGGTGTAAGAAGTTCCTTTTTGTACCTTATATGCTATGAATAAAAGATGCCGGAACCTCGAGTGAATCTCGGGGACTACCCCAACTTAAGTTGCATGTAACTTGTTTATTTTTTCAGTTTACCGGTTGCTTATTGAATGTTTTTCTTTCCGGTTTAGTAGTGTGCTAAATCCTACCGGAGTCTTCGACTCTGCTGCTGTCCGCAAACCGGCTTCATGGCAAGCAAGATAAACCGGTAGGAGATAAGCACATGAACTGCGAAAAGGGAGAGCAGGAAAGAACAATCCGGAAAGTTTAACTAACCCCTGTTAAACCGGTTTTTTGCAAAATTTCAAAGTTATTTCTAAGTTCAAGAAGATGTTTGTTTGGTGAAAGAACCTTGTGCTCATACGCCAAAGAACGCCCAGAGAAGGCAGGCAGAGCCAAGGCAAAAGAACCAAGTATGCATCAAATTGGATGCGGAAGCAATTGAGAAATCTTTGCAGTGCAGGATAAAATCAAAACCAAAAGCAAATTATGCTAAGGCAAACTCTTAAATACTTAGCTACCGGTATAACCTACCGGCAGGAAATGTTGTAGCACAACCACAGGCAAACTTAAGTCTTACATCATAAGCCCCGGCATTCCGGGGCAGAATTTAACAGACATTGTCTTAAGGTAAACAGGGCCAACAGGCATAGCAGGCAAAGATATCGTAGAAGGTCATCAGGCAGCAGGGGCGTCGGGTGGAGCAGCACCGGCCTCGGCATCTTCAGGAGGAGTAGCGCCGGCTTCGGGAGCTTCCGGCGGCGCGTCCTCGGCAGCTTCACCTTCATCTCCCTCGTCTTCTTCTTCCTCATCGCTGAGGTAGTCCTTGACGCCAGGAGGGGGTGGGATGAAGGTGCGGACCTCGGCATACTCAGCGAGCCGGTATGCCCGGTCCTGCCGCTTCGCGGAGAGCGCCGGGTCGGTGTCCGTGGGAGCGTCCGCGCGAACACCTTGGAGAGCATCCAGGTCAAGAGCAGGGTACCATGAGCACACAGAGCGCAGCGCCGTGTCAGCTCCGGCACGAGCCGCGGAACACTGCCACTCGCGGATCCGGTGCCCGGCGTCATTAAGCCGCGAGGCGGTGAGGGTGATATTCCCCGGCAGCTCCTCCTCAGGCCACAAAACCTTGAAAACTTGGATGGCAGCGGCTGGCAGGTCAGCAAGAAGCCGGTCGACGGAGCGCATATGCTGAACACGCGCGGAGAGGGCGACAAGATAGTCGTACCCATCCCAGTGCGCATCCAGATTTGGAAATTCCCGCGCAATCCGATCCTCCCTCACCTTCTTTAAGGCAAAGACCTGGGATGCCGGGAAGTGCTCTACAGGAAGAAGGAAAAGCATAAACACGAGACACCGGAAAGAGTATGTCGGAAAAAACATGTCGGAAAAAGCAAGGAACAAAGATAAATCTTCAAAGGAAAAAGCTTATAAGCAAAAGAAGGGGCAAGGCAGGAGCTTACGGAGGGCTAGCGCATCTATCTGCATAACCAACCGATCGTACTCCCGGTGATCGGTGGTCATAGTATCAATAAGGCGCTCCGCTGCCTTCCGCGACTTCCTTTCCTCCTCCAGTTCTGCCGCGAGGACGGTGTTGGCGTTGGTGGAATCCTCCACAATCTCCGCCACCCTGGCCTCCGCTGCTACCCGGGCGTCCTTCAAGGCTTGCTCATGCCGGAGCGCGGCTTGTATAGCCTGCTCCTTGAGCTCCCCCAGGGCGGTCTTCTGGGCCTCCAGCACCTCGTTGTGCTCCTTAAGGAGCTGCTCCTTCTCGCCTAAATACCGAAAAGAAAAGTCTTAACAGGCAACAATAGATCAAATGAAAAAAGAAAAGGGTTAGCAGAAAAAGATGGTACCTTGAAGCTTGGCAACCTGGGCCTTCAGGGCCTCGAGGCTAGCTTCCGGAACAACTGTTAAACAAAAAGTGCGTAAGTATCAAGGAAGGAAACATTCCGGTGAAAAGATACCGGAGGCAAAAGAAACAAACCTTGGCAGTGGCTGTGGGCCTCAGCAAGCTCCCGGTGCTCCCACAGAAGCTCCTCGAAGAGTTGCTTCCGGGTGTCAGCAGTGCTCTGTTTAAAAGAAAAAATAGTTGAGAAAGAAACAAGGTTTCAACCCGAAACTCGGGGACTGGCAGTGCCGGTTTCACGCTAAGTTTTAGGTTAAAGTTTTGCGCCAAGAGCTGCGCTCTCACCACAAAACTCGGGGACTGGGAGAATAGATAAGATCCGGAGAGAAAAAGAAACCGGCATCAACAGAAATTATAAAAGAGATTTAGCAGAACTTACCACCACGTTGTTGGTGGCATCGTACCAAGCACTGTCGAACTCTTTCACGGCGCGTTTAAGCCGCGTGAAATGTTCTTCAGTAGACCGGGCCCCGGCGGGATCCGGTGCCGGAAGGCGATCCTTCCCCAGGCCGCGGGTAGAAGCAGAGATATCCGCCTCATTCCACTTCTGGGCATAAGGGAGAAGGTGCCCCAGGTCCTTGCCCGCGCGCTTCAGATTAACAATCCGGCCCAGGAGGCCGGTGGGCTTGTCTTGTGCAGCGAGCGCGGCGGGGCCAACGTGCAGCACCACATCTCCTGAAGCGCCAGAGGCGCCGCCCTCCACAGCCTTGCCGCGGGAAGCCCCGGGCTTGAGGAAAGTGGTGATCTTGGGAGTCCCCGACGGCGCCGGTTGCTTGGCCGCGGAAGGTCCTTGGCTAGGCGGCGGTGTCGGCGTGGCCTTGGGAGGAGAAGGTACCGGCGCGGAAGCATCCGGCGCGGTAGGGGAAGAGCTTGCTTCTTTCTTCTTCTTCTTCGGGGGAGGAACCGGAGGTTCCGCCTGCCCGGCTTCAGTCTGGCCGGCGCCGATGTTGCTGGCGCCGGTGTCTTGGGTCTCTGGAGGGGAGGTGAAGTCCTCCTCCGCGCGGTGATCTGGAGGTGTTGGGGCCGCGCGCCCCGAACTTGTAGTGCCTCCCGAAGGGGAGGCAGAGGTGTTGCCGGCACCAGATGGTACCGGACTTGAGTGAGGAGGAGGAGTTGAAGTCCTCGCGGAGCCGGTGGAGCCAGCGGAGCCGGCAGAGCCAAGCTCAAGCGCAGGGCTGAGAGAAAGGAAGAACAGAGTAAGTTGGGAAAAAGCAACCGGAAAAGAACTCGGTGGAAACCAAGAAAGCATAAAAAGAAGATAAGAACTTACCCGGAAGACATCGGCATCCGCTTCTGCTTATAGCGCTTGGTGCCCACCTGCTTCCCACCAATAACCTCAGTCCGAGGGCGTTTGCCGGAAGAAGCATGGCTGGGGCCGGCGTCGGCAGCTGGAGGATCGCTCTTTTGGCCCTCGGCCATGAGCTTGCCCAGAAACTCGTCGCCAACCTCGGCCTGCAGCGGGGGGACATGCTCATGGACCTGTGGTTTGTTGCTGGCTGAGGGAAGATCTACAGATTGGAAGTAACAAAAAGGGTATAAGAAAACGAACAGGAAAGCTACCTCGAGTATGGTCAAGTCATCAGACGAACCAGCAGGTTCCGGCGGAGACTTGCCGAGGCGGGAAGCTGGAGTCCGGCCCATCCTTAGATCCAGCCAATGAATGACAGGATCCGGATCGTACTTGTCCAGGGGCCTCTTCTGGCGAGGGCCTCGCCGGTCTGAATCGATCCGGGGGAAGCGGGCCTTGGCCTGAAAACAAAGGAAAAAGAAAGATTAGACACAAGTACAAAAGTTACCGCTAATACGACCAGAGCCGCATATCTTCTTACATCTTCGGACGGAGGGTTCCTGGCGCTGAGGGGGCAAAGGCCCCACTCCCAGTCATCCGGCATGTCAGTTTGGCAGATCTGACTAGCCTTAAGGACCACGTCCTCCTTGCTCAAGGCCAGGCCGGTGATCTTGGTAGGATCACCGGGGCCGTACATCTCACTGATCTTGTGAGCACGCCGCTGGAGGGGAAGCACCCGGCGGCTGATGAAAGTGCGGATGATATCGTCGGAGCAGATGTCGGTGTCCTTCATCAACCTCTGCATGAAGCGCACCACCCGGTTCGTCTCGGCGTGATCCCTTCCGGGGTTGTACTGCCAATTAGTCTTGGCTGGAGGCGCCGGATTGAATGCCGGCAGGTTGATGAGGTCCTCGTCGCCCGCATTCCTCACATAGAAGAATGTCGTCTGCCACAAGCGGCAAGACTCGAGGCCATTGAACTTAAAAAAGGGGCTCCCTTGACGGGAGCCGATGATGCAGGACCCGCATTGAACGGGGGGTTTGGGGGCAGGAATGTCCTTGCCCTGGACCGAGTTGATCCGAAGGGAGAAAAAGCGGGCAAACGTCTCTCGAGCGGGACGGATGCCAATGTAGCCTTCCATGAAGGCCACAAAGCAAGAAAGGTAAAAAACGGCATTGCCGGGGAGATGATGAGGTTGGAGACGATAGAAATCAAGGAACTGACGAAAGAAGTCAGAGGCAGGAAGGCCGAAGCCACGCTCAAAGTGAGCAAGGAAAACAACAGTTTCACCGGGTTCGAGCACCGGTTGGATTTCGCCGCGAGGAAGCCGGCAGGTGACTCCTTCCGGAATCCTCCTGGACCGGTAGAGCCAGTCGATCTCGTATTGGGTCACGTCGGAACCTCTCCAGGCTCCGCGTGTCTTGTCCTTTCCGGAGGCCCGGCTAGATGTGCCGGTCTCTTGTTTCCGGCTGGACGTCGACCCATCCGGCGGCGTCGTCGGTTAGCCCACCGGAAGCGTTGCTATCCTGAGTGCTAGAGGTGGCCGCAGGGAGAGACTCTTCACTAGGCATGGGGATCTAGAAGATGCCGAGATCTACCGAGAAACAGTTTTCCCCGAACGAACCCACGCGCGAAGATCTACGAGTAAGAAGAAAAGCAAAACAAAGAGCGAATAAATACTCTACCGTCCCAAGATCCAAAGTGCAAGAGGAAAGGGGTAAAGGCGCGTCGAGCCTAACCTGGGGCGGCGGAGTTGCGAGGGAAGAAGTTCGCTGGAGAAACGGCGAGCCTGCGACCGGCGAGGAAGTCCGTCGGCGGCGAGGCGAAGAAGTGCTTGAGGAAAGGCGAATGCGGCGGGCTCGGCGGAGTCGCTGCTGAGGATCTCCGCGCAGCGAAGTCCGGCGGAACGCAGGCGTGAGTTCGCCGGGCGACGGGCACGAACGAGCGGCGGAAGACGAAGAGCGGCGGAGAGCACGGAGGCGAAGAACTCTGTGCGCAAGGAAGTGGGGAATGCGGAGAAGATGAAGAGAGAGCGGCGGTTGCGCTTATAAAGGAGAAGGGAAATGGGCTGGAAACCGCTGGGCCGCGGCGGTTCGCCTCGCGGCCCACGGCGGTTCGCATCATGGGCCGCCACGTGTCAAGGAGATACACGCAAAAACAGGAGGCCACACGGAGATACCCAAAGGATCCAGAACGGCTAGTGGGATCCGCTGCGGTGCATTTAATGCGTGCGCGGGAGTCGATACGATGTGACAGCGGACACTGGCGCGTCAGTTACAATGCGCATGTCACTGACAGGCGCGGGACCCGATATATTCTTGACTTCGCCGAGGAAGGAGTAAAGACACAAGGTGCCGGAAAAAAGAGGTGCCGGAACAAGCCTTGCGAAGAGAAGAAAAGGAACAAGGGTAAAGGTGCCGGAACTTAGCTCAAAAGATGAGTGGCTAAACCGGTATCTTAAAAAGATGAAAACCTGGCATGGTCTGTAGGAAAGAATCCTCCAGACTATACCAGCTTCGGGGACTAATGTTGGGGGGATAACCCCCGGTATGCCAAAGGCATGCCAAACCGGATGGTTTGAGCCATCAAGATACCGGTTTAATGTTCTTACCGGAAGCCTAGTAGGAATCCGGGAGAGCAAGGCTAAGCCGGTATCCCCAAAGGGGTATGCCGGAACCCGGTAAAGAAGATACCGGAAAGGAGAGCCTGTCGGCAGGTCTGGTCAAAGATTCTCTTCAGAGCAAGAAGACAAGGATGAGCCAAGCAAAGTAACTTTATTCAGAGCCCTGGCGCCAAAGAGAGAGGTGACGTCCAAAGAAGCCGGAGGACATCAGCAGCCCTGATAAAAGAAGGCCCCGGTGTCATCTATGATTAAAGTAGCTTTGTACAGTAGCCTGTTAAAGTAGTTTGTCCAGTCAAAGATGCCATTAGGGTTTCTTGCAGTGTAAGCCACCCTCTCCCCTATATAAGGAGAGGGGGCAGCCCTTCTTCACGGGCAAGCAAGTAGGTACGCGCGCGTGTAGGAAGGCAGAGCCTGTAACTTGTGCATCAATGAAAATGGTGATCTAGAGGGAGTTCTTCCTTGTGTCTTTCTTCTTCAACCTCTGGCCTTGGCCAAGTTCTTGAGGAAACCATCCGGAATCTCTTCCCACCTGATCGCAAACCCTCCCCCGAATCCTCTTGCGTCCATTCGGCCCCAATCTAAGCCATCCTATGGCATCTGCTCGTTCACCACGACGACAGATCCCGATGAGGATTATGTGGAGCTTAATGATGATTTTATTGATAAATGCAATGCTATTACTGATGCAAGAAAAATTAAAAAGTTTCTCGCACAACATACTGTTAGGTATAAGCTATCTCCTGATCCTAAATTTGCCACATCTCCTATAAACATTAAGGATAAATATTATGATTTTTCTCTTGATCTATCTCATATAGCTATTGTAGAGAAAGCACCCTTTTGTGGTATTGAAAAAGAAAGTATTGTAGAACATATGAATGAACTTTCTTCTATGAGTAGCTTGTTTTCTGATGATGTCAAGATGCGTACTTATTTTGTTGCTAAAATTTTTCCTTTCTCATTAAAGGATGATGCTAAAACTTGGTATAATAATTTACCTCCTGGTTCTATTAATAGTCCAGGTGATTTGCTTAATGTTTTCTTTCGGAAATACTTTCCTGCTAGTGCTCAACATGCTGCTTTGCAGAAAATTTATAGCTTTGACCAGGAAGATGGAGAGAAATTGCCTGAAGCATGGGCAAGATTTTGCTCTCTTATCAGAGCTCGACCTGGACATGAATTGGAAAAGCATGATTTACTTGATATATTTTATAGTGGACTAACCGTTGAGTCTAGAGCATATTTGGATAGTTGTGCTGGTTGTGTTTTCAGGAAAAGAACTCCAGATGAATCTGAAGAATTATTGGCTAAAATAGGCCGGAATCATGATGATTGGACTACACCTGAACCAACTCCGACACCAATATTGAAGAAGAGGGGTTTGATTAAATTAAATGATGAAGATATGTGGGAAGCCAAGAAATCTCTTAAGGAGAAGGGTATTAAATCTGAAGATGTGAAGAATCTACCTCCCATAGAAGATTTATGTGAGATAATTCCCCCTTCATCCATGATTGAGGTAAACTCCCTTCAACTCTTTACTAGGGAAGATATTCCGTATTCAAAACCTCCTGCTCAATGCTTAGATGAGTTTGATAATTATATTGTTAAGCAAGAAAATTTTAATATGAGAGTAGAGAATCATTTAATGGAAAATTCTCAAGCTATTAGCAATTTGCATGATATTGTGGAGAGAACCTCCAATGATGTTAAGATGCTTGTTAAACATTTTCATATGGTTCAAACTCAAATTGATCAACTCACTAAAGTGCAAAATGACTTGTTAAAAAATAATTCTAAAGAAAAACATGCTTATGAAGTGACAACTAGAGGCGGTGTTTCTACCCAGGATCCTCTATATCCTGAAGGGCATCCCAAAAGAGTTGAACAAGATTCTCAACGAATTGAACCTAATGCTCCTTCTAAGAAAAATAAGAAGAAACATAAAACTGTTGTAGAATCCTCTGAACCTGTTAATGATCCTAATAGTATTTCTATTTCTGATGCTGAAACTGAAAGTGGTAATGAACATGATAATGATAAGAATGATGCTTCTGATAAAGAAGAGGTTGAAGATGAACCTGAAAAGCATGCTAAAAATAAAAAGTATACTAAAGAAGATTTTATTGCTAAGAAACATGGTAATGAAAGGGAACCTTGGGTACAAAAGCAAATGCCTTTTCCTGCTAAGAAACTAAAATCAAAGGAAGAAGAACATTATAATAAGTTTTGCGATTGGATGAAACCTTTATTCTTGCAAATCCCTTTGACTGATGCTATTAAATTGCCTCCTTATTCAAAGTATATGAAAGATATTGTCACTAACAAAAGGAAAATTCCTAATGAGGAGATTTCCACTATGCTTGCTAACTACTCTTTCAATGGCAAAGTTCCAAAGAAGTTGGGCGACCCAGGTATACCTACTATTCCTTGTTCTATTAAGAATAATTATGTTAGAACTGCTCTATGTGATTTGGGAGCCAGTGTTAGTGTTATGCCTTTTTCTCTTTATAAGAGACTTTATTTAGATAAGTTGATACCAACTGATATATCTTTACAAATGGCTGATAAATCTACTGCTATTCCTGTTGGTATATGTGAGGATGTTCCTGTTCAAGTTACTAATAACTGCTTGATATTAACTGATTTTGTTGTGTTGGAAATGTCTGAAGATGATAATATGTCTATTATTCTTGAGAGACCTTTTCTTAACACCGCAGGGGCTGTTATTGATTGCAATAAAGGAAAAGTTACTTTCAATGTTGATGACAAGGAGCATACCGTCTATTTCCCAAAGAAGATTGATAAAGTATGTGGAGTTAATACTATTTCTAATGTGAGAACTATCAAAGTTGGAACTATTGATTGTCCTATATATGAGCCTAAAGAAGGATATCAAAATCTTATGATTGGATCCATATCAATACAATTCAAGGTAACATGATTGATTTGAGGTTTATTTCTTCTTATGCTATGTAAAATTTATTTGGTGGCAAGACTTAATCAACCTTGTTAACAAATACTTTTTATATGCATAGAGGAGGTAAACAACCTTTCTTTCTTCCTCCACTTGTTCTACTTGCTGTAGCACTTTTGTTTTGCAAAGTTCTTTAGTTGTATAGAGATTTCAAAATCTTTTTCAGTCCAGTAATAATAAACTTAATACCCAGAAATGTGCATTTTTCAAAGTTTTCAAAAATTCACAAAAATTATACTGTTGGTCTTATTTTTCGAAAACGCACCTGGGAGCACCTGGGGATGACCAGTGGGGCACCCCAGGGTGGCACCCCACAGGCCGGCGCGGCCAGTAAGGGGGGCGCGCCACCCTGGCGTGTGGGCCCCTCCTTGCCCCACTACTTCATCTCTTCCTCCCAATCTCTTCTCTCTCCCGAAAAAACTCGCACCAGTTTCCTCTCACTCGCGTTTCTGCTCAAGAGCTCAAGATTTCTCGATCTCTTTGCTCAGCCCAGATTTCTGTCTGAAATTTGGCACATTTGCTCTCCGGTATGTGACTCCTCCGATTATCCAAGTAGAATTTTGTTTGGTTGAGTATACTTGAATATTTTTCTGTTGTAGGTAACATGTTTAGTGAGCTTGCGTGCTTGTTCTAAGTTGTAGAAACTAGTTTTGATGCATGATTAGTACTCTAGCAAGTTCCTATAATAGTTTCCTTCGATTATATGTCACCAAATCAAATTTTATATTGTTGTTGAAAAATTTCAGAAAATGGAGTGGAATAGGCATCAACTAAACCAACAAGAATTGGAGGTGCAACAAGTCATGAGAGTTAACCGCGAAGAGAGAGTATACCCCTCTTACTACCCGTGCACAGACTTCATGAGAAGTGCAGGAATCTTGGGAGATGTTCAGAATCTAATTTCTCGTGCAGGGTTGGATGATTTTGTTGACGGAGAACCATGCCAATATGCAAAATTGACTATGTCTATTGTGCAGAATTTTAAGTTCAATTGGTCGCAATCTAACCCCATGGTTCGGTACAAAATTTATAATAAAACTGTCAACTTGCCATTCGATGATTTTTGTGCAGCAATTAAAGTGCCGCAATGGGGATCATGCGAGAAGATGAGGGGATCGCCACAAGAGCTCTTGAACCTCTTCGAGATGATTTGTCATGGAAGAAGTTTCTCAGAGGATGGTGGTAAAATCAGTAGCATTCAACTCCTAGCTATTCGCTACTTTGCTTATTTCATTACTAAGTGCGTTCTTGCTAGAAAGAATGCAAGTAAATTATCTATCCAGGATTTAGCTTTTCTAGCTGCTGCATTGCAAGGTAATAAGACCTACAATTTGGGTGCTTTGATAGCCTATTGACTTGCTACTAACCGTGAGAAGGGCGGAATTTGCGGAGGTCTCATCGCCTCTCGTTTATTAGCTATGCATTGTGTAGAACCTCATCATCTTGATATTCAGCTTCCCATAGAGAAACTTGACATAGTATCTATGATTAAACATGAATTTGTTTCTGATTCATCTAATTTGGGAAACCTGTCCTGCAAGATAACATTTTACAAGAAAACTTGGAGAACAACTAAGAAAACTGAAAAATTAGTAGGATTGCCTGCACCTGTTCTATTTAACCTTGATTCCAGGAAGGATTGGTCAGTCACGGAAGGTGTATTGAATGCATACATAGAGGGAGGAGGCCATCATGCAAGAGACAACACGGAGGAGGTCGAGGAACACCTCGGCTCGTCATCCGATGCAGCAAGTTCTTCGCATCAACATTTTGGGCATGTGGAGCCTTCACCCTTTTCCTCTGCACCAGGACCTCACTATGACTACGCCATGTATGATCCACCGGCGTGGAATGCTGACCCTCGCTGGGGTTGAACTCCACTTAGGCCAAAAGCCTAAGCTTGGGGGGAGGTATACCGGCATCACTCATTCTTTGCATATTATGGTTGCTGGATACTTGTATATACTTGTTTAGTTTCTTTAAGTGGTTTTCTAATAAGAGGGAGATGCTATTTGGGGAAGTGCTGCATGAAAACAGATTCTGGGCTGTTACCAAAAAAATTCTCAAAAATAGCCAGAACGATATTTTGCGAAGCCAATTTTTTTGCGTGTTCCCCAGGTTGTTATCTAACTTTCATTAGTTGAACACTTTTCGAGCTGAGCAGCAGAAGAATTTCTTAAAAATCGATTACTGTACTGCTGTCAAGTTTGACGAATTCCTGCTGCTTTATGTTTATGTGACTCTTCTAGTTTTCATTTTCTTGTTTTTGCTTTGTTTCTTTCCTAAAACACAAAAAGACCAAAAATATTTCCGTTGTTTCTCTTTACCATTTGTTTATTTTGGTTTCTTGCTTTTATTTTGCTTTATTTGCTATCGTTGGTTTGCTATAAGAAAATCCAAAAAGATTTTGCTTTGTTTGCTTGTTTCCTTTTGTTCTTGTTTCCAATTCGAAAACACCAAAAATATTTGCTGTTCTTCTTTGGTTTTGTAAAGTTCATTATGAGTTCAATGGTCTTGGGTGGCTGGAGCGTGGTTTTCATTTCATATTATCCAAGCTACACAAGTGAAAGGCAATAATGACGATCTACGGCAATTTGACTGTGGTGAGAGGCTGGTTTGAACTCTATTTGTTTTCATTTTTGTACATATACTCATCCATGTGAGCATGCCTAGTTGGTTCATGTGAGGTATATGTCATTTAAGAAAATCTAGTAGTTCATGATCTCTCATGTTTAGCTCCAACTTATTAATATGAGTAGCATGTCATGGATGTTTGTTTGCATTGTTTTATTCATAAATAGGTATGACATTGTGGTATCCTCCTCTGAATAATTCATTTGAATTGACTTGGCACATGCTCGTGCATGCATATGACTGAACAAAAGTCAATTAAGCCCCGATGATTTACCTTGCTTCAGAGTTCTTGTATCACTTTTATGCCTCCGTTAATTTATTTTGCCGCAAGCATGATTATGACAGTTACTGCTCTCTTGATTTGTCGCTCCCTAGTCTATTGCTAGCCTTCACTTGTACTGAGCAGGAACGCTGCTCGTGCTTCCAAACACCTGAAAACCAAGTTGTTCCAAAGTGTCCACCATAAATACCTATGCATTGCATTTCAAACCATTCCAAGTAAATTCTCATGCGTTACCTTTAAACCTTCAAAATGCTTCTCAATTTGTGTTAATGTTTTATAGCTCATGAGGAAGTATGTGGTGTTTATCCTTCAACCTTGTCATTTACTTTCGACGGACTTTCATAATAAGAGCTGGCAACGGGGTACCCAGCCCCAACTAATAACTTCATTAATAATTCTCTTCACATGTTTTGCTCTGATTCATCAGTAAGCAACTTAATTTTGCAAATAGACACTCCTCCATGGTATGAGATTGATGGAAGGCACCCGAGGATTTGGTTAGCCATGGCTTGTGTAAGCAAAGGTTGGGGGGAGTGTCACCCATAATAAAACTAAAATATGTGTGTAAACAAAAGAGAAGAGGGATGATCTACCTTGCTGGTAGAAATAACGTCCTTCATGGGAGCCGCTCTTGAAAGTCTGGTTGGCGAGGTAGTTGGTGTACCCATTACCATTCATTGACAACAACAGAACACCTCTCAAAATAATTTTACTCCTGTTTTAAAAATGAAAAGCTCTAGCGCATGTTAATCCCTGCTTCCCTCTGCGAAGGGTCAATCTTTTACTTTCATGTTGTGTCACCATCCTTTCTTTGAGCACTTTCTTGAGAGCACAACTGTCATTCTTAGTATAATATGCTTGTCCCAAAATATGATTGACGGTGGTATAACTTTGATGCTTTTATCTTTGACAATCTCTATTTCTAGTCTTTCTATGAACCTCAGAGGTGCCTGGGCATTTATGTTTTGCTGATCAAATACGGGCAAGCGAGATACCACTTTATCATACTCTTTTATGAACATTGCAATCCTGCTGATAGACATGATTCATGATGCTTATTATTAATCTGTTGGTACCTTTCCATGATTGACATAGCTATTGGATGATCTTATTTGCATGTATCTTATTATGAATTGCCTAAGCACTTGTCCATGTCATGAGAATATTTACATCGTATGAACAAATGTGTTCGTGAAAGTTCTTTTATCGCACTCAGTTGTTAACTGAATTGCTTGAGGACAAGCAATAAGCTAAGCTTGGGGGGAGTTGATACGTCCAAAACGTATCTACTTTCCCGAACACTTTTGCTATTGTTTTGCCTCTAATTTGTGTGTTTTGGATACAACTAACACGGACTAACGCTGTTTTCAGCAGAATTGCTCTGGTGTCTCGTTTTTGTGCAGAAATCCAACTTTCAGGAAAATCCCCGGAATTTATGTCGAAGGTCTTATTTTTCCAGAAGAATTACGGAGCCAGAAGGGCAAGCTAGGTGGAGGCCCGAGGCCCCCACACACTAGGCCGGCGCGGCCCAGGAGGGGGGGCGCCGCCCTACTGTGTGGCCTCCTCGGTTGGCCTCTGACGCCCTCCTCTGGACTACTTAAGGGTTTCGATCTAAAAACGCGAGACGAGAAGTCGAAGTCGCCAAAAACCTCCCAGTACGCCGCCACCATTGCGAAACTCCGTATCGGGACTAGAAACTCCGTTCTGGCACTCCGCCGGGACGGGGAATTGGAGGAGATCATCGCCATCATCACCACCGACGCCTCTCCATCGACCAGCAATGTTTCCCCCATCCATGTGTGAGTAATTCCCCCGCTGTAGGCTGAAGGGGATGGTAGGGATTGGATGAGATTGGTCATGTAATAGCATAAGATTGTTAGGGCATAGTGCCTAGTGTCCGTAATTGGTACTTTGATGATATTGTTGCAACTTGTTATGCTCAATGCTTGTCACTAGGGCCCGAGTGCCATGATCTCAGATCTGAACATGTTATTGTTTCATCATGATATGCATTGTTTTATGATCTTACCTGCAAGTTGTATACACATGTCGCTGTCCGGAACCCGAGGCCCCGAAATGACAGAAATCGGGACAACCGGAGGGGACGGCAGTGATGTGAGGATCACATGTGTTCACGGAGTGTTAATGCTTTTCTCCGGTACTCTATTAAAAGGAGTACCTTAATATCCAGTAGATTCCCTTGAGGCCCGGCTGCCACCGGCTGGTAGGACAAAAGATGTTGTGCAAGTTTCTCATTGCGAGCACGTACGACTATATACGGAATACATGCCTATGGATTGCTTAGTACTTGGACACCGTTTTATTATTATCTGCAAATGCCCTGCTTTGATTGTTACATGAGTTTCTCTCATCCATGCAACGCCCGTCATCCATCCCTGTGCCTACAGTATTTTAATCCTGCTGTTTACTATAATCACTACTGCTGTCTTTGTTTCACTGCTGCTGTTATTTCACTACTGCTACTGCTATAAAACTGTTACTACTGATAAACTCTTGCGAGCAAGTCTGTTTCCAGGTGCAGCTGAATTGACAACTCCGCTGTTAAGGCTTTCAAGTATTCTTTGTCTCCCCTTGTGTCGAATCAATAAATTGGGTTTTACTTCCCGCGAAGACTGTTGCGATCCCCTATACTTGTGGGTCATCAGTGGCGACCCGCTTTGCTTCTGGCGGAGTTGCGGCCTCCATTGTAGCTATGGTCGTAGCTATTGGGAGTCTGGGGCGGCGGCGAGTGCGAGGGTTACCTCGGAATCCATGGTGGTGGCTGCGGCGGCGAGGACGGCCACCGCTTCTGGAATGCTGGCGCCGATCTACTTTGACTTTTCGTGCGGGGAATGGCCACTGGCGGGAATATTATCGGCCTCTCTACCACTGACATGTGGGTTCTATGTAAGTTTCGGCCCACAATCGGCGCGACCGCGGAGACGCAAACCTGACGTATATTTGGGCCAGGTTTGCGTCATCGCGGACAGCCCGCTCACTTTGCATCGTCCCGCTGGAGCAGGACCCAGACGCATTTTCGGTCACGGCGGACGCAAACGGCCGCTTAACGTCCGTTTGCGTCACCCTGTTGGAGATGCCCCGACAAAGAAAGAGGGCTCTGCATTCTACAGGGTGGAGAACCAGAGAGAGAAAAGTTCTCGGGCAGGCAGAAATATGCCGGGAAAATTCCTTCCCGGAGGGGGGAAATCATCGCCATTGTCACCGCCATCGAGCTGGACTTCATCGGGATCATCATCACCATCATCTCCACCACCAGAACCATCATCACCGCCATCTCCACGCCGTCCCACTACATCTTGGGTTTGATACTTGTCTAGTTCATAGGGGAAACTTTCCCGATGTTGATTATTCCTTGTAGTTGATGCTATTGAGTGAAATCATTGAATTAAGGTTTATGTCCAGATTGTTATTCATCATTATGTCACCTCTGATTATGATCCATATGATGTCTCGTGAGTAGTTCGTTTAGTTCTTGAGGACATGGGAGAAGTCATGTTGTTAGTAGTGGAACTATGTTGAGTAATATTTAATGGTTTGATATTTAGGTTGTGGTGTTATTCTTCTAGTGATATCATGTGAACATCGACTACATGATAGTTCACCTGTATGGGCCTACGGGAATGCATCGTGTATTTGACTACTAATTATGGCATTGCGGGAGCGACAGAAACCCAAACTCCCGTTAGGAAACCGGTGCACGAGGGAGTGTAGGATCTCAAAGTTTAAGACTGTGGTTAGATTTATCTTAACTACTTTCTTGTAGTTGCGGATGCTTGCAAGGGGTATAATCACAAGTATTCATTAGTACAAGTTGGGGTAGTGCATTAGCATAGGTTCACCACACAACACTTACCAAACCAATGAATATTATTTAGCTATGTGAAGCGAAAGCACTTGACGAAATTCCCGTGTGTCCTCGGGAATGTTTGGTCATCATAAGTACAACAACCGTCTTGTCCTTTGCTCTAAAAAGGATTGGGCCACTCGCTGCAATTATTATTACTGCATTTTATTTACTCGTACTTTATTTATTTGCAATACCAAATACCCCTGAAAACCTGTTTGCTAGTGTTTACACTGAATCCTTGATCAAAACTGCTCGTCAACACCTTCTGCTCCTCGTTGGGTTCGACACTCTTATTTATTGAAAGTACTACGATACAGCCCCTATACTTGTGGGTCATCAAGAGTATTTTCTGAAGCCGTTGCCGGGGAGTGAAGCGCTATTGAAGAGTGGATTTGGTAAAGGAAACTTTTACTGTAAGAGTTGTTTTTATTTCTGTCCGCTACTGATTTATTTCATTATGGAGACGTCTCCATTTGACTCTCTATTTGGGATCAGTACTACCACTTCTACGGTAGTAGATGAACCACCGCATGCTCAATTAGATCCTTTTAAAATACCTATGAAAATTGTTGAACGTGTTATGAATAACTGCAATTTTGGAGATGGAACTGTCCATCTGGGTGATCATTTACTCTTTATACATGAATTATGCGAGTTGTTCAAGTGTGCATGTATCTCAATGGACCAAGTTAAGAGGAAGTTATTCTCTTTATCACTTAAGGGAAGAGCTGCGGAATGGTATAAGATGCTGAAGAATGGCCGATCTATTGGATGGGAGGAAATTGTACCTCTCTTTTATTCTAAATTATATCCTCCAAGTGAGATATTGATTCATAAAGATCGGAATCAAATATATAATTTATGGCCTCAAGATGGAGAGAGTATTTCCCAAGCGTGGGGGAGATTGAAGTCAATAATGCTCAAATGTCCCATTCATGAGCTCCCCAGTAATATTATTATTAATAAATTCTATGCAAGGCTTTCTCTTCATGATAAGGATTTATTGGATGCTTCTTGTTCTGGATCATTTACACGTATGAAAGAAGATGCTAAATGGGATCTTCTCGACCGCATTCAGGAAAATACTGAAGGATAGGAGAATGATAAAGGAAGAAAGTCAGGTATAGATTATGATTATGAATGCATTGAATCTTTTATGCAAACTAACAAATTTCATAATACTAGAATTTTTTATGGTCTTGATTCTCAAATTCTTGCAAAAAATTTTAAGGCTTTTTCCTCTTATCTTGATGTTCCCAAAAAGGAGTGGAACAAGTACCATGCACCTTATAAAGATATTGTTAATTGTGTTCCTGCTAGAAATAATGAAGTTTGTACTGTTGAATGCGTTTTTCCTGAACCTTATATTGAGAAAGTAACTTTCCCTGCCAAGGTAAAGGAACATTCTATTATAACTAGTGTGGTTAATAAAAGTAAAAAAGAAAGCTATAGAACCTGATGAACAAATAACTATTGAACCCGCGGTAGCAATAGTAAAGGACCTGGTTACTGAAAATGTAGAAGATGGACACATTATTTTATGTGAAGATGCTTCTAATATTGTTTCACATCCTAGTAAATCCAAGAAAACTAGTGTTCATGTGCTTTCTATGAGGATAGGTGATCATTGATATTATGATTTATGTGATATTGGTGCAAGTTCTAGTGTTATTCCTTATCAGCTTTACAGGGAAATTATGCATGAAATTGGTTCTTGTGAACTTGAAGAAATTGATGTGGTTATTCAGCTTGCTAATAGAGAGACCATCTCTCCAATTGGTATTGTTAGAGATGTAGAAGTTTTATGTGGTAAGATTAAATATCCTGCTGATTTTCTAGTACTTGGTTCAGCTGCTAGTAAGACTTGTCCTATAAATTTTGGTAGACCTTTCTTGAATACTTGTGTTGCTATTATAGATTGCAAGAAGGAGAAAATTCTTACTAAATTTGATGGAGATTCTTATGTGTTTATTTTTTCTAAGTTTGCTAAAGCTCCTTATAAAACTGGATTGCCTGATGAAGATTTTAGAGTAGAACAACTTGCCTCTATTGCTCTTGCTCCTAAAGATATTTTGCAGCAATATATGGAGGACCACGAAAGTGAGATCTTTATGGAGTAAAGAAATGAGATTGATGAGATTTTTCTTCGTCAACCAGAGATGCTTAAACACAATTTACCTCTGGAAGACTTGGGTACCACGCTAACACCCAAGGAGGATCCTGTTTTCGATTTAAAACCATTACCTGATGATCTTAAATATGCCTATATTGATGATAAGAAAATATACCCTGTTATTATTAGTTCTAAATTTCAGGATAGGAAGAGGAAAGATTATTGGAAGTATTGAAGAAACACCGAGGAGCTATGGGATATACTCTTGATGATTTGAAGGGAATTTCTACTACTATATGTCAGCATGCTATTAATATGGAAACTGGCGCAAAGCCAATTGTTGAACATCAACGCCGTTTAATTCCGAAGATGAAGGATGTGGTAAGAAATGAGGTATTGAAACTTCTTGATGCTGGTATTATTTATCCTATTGCTGATAGTATATGGGTTAGTCTTGTGCATTGTGTCCCTTAGAAAGGAGGAATTACTGTTGTGCCTAATGAGAATAATGAGCTTATTCCTCAAAGAGTAGTAGTTGGTTATAGGATGTGCATTGATTTTAGAAAAGTTAACAAAGTTACTAAGAAAGATCATTACCCTTTATCTTTTATTGATCAAATGTTAGAAATGTTGTCTAAAAAAAACTCATTTTTGTTTTCTTGATGGTTATTCTGGGTTTTCTCAAATTGCTGTTAAAAAGAAAGATCAAAAGAAAACCACTTTTACTTGCCCTTATGAAACTTATGCTTATAGACGTATGCCTTTTGGTTTAATGCTCTTGCTACATTTCAAAGATGCATGTCTGCTATCTTTCATGTTTTTTGTAAAGAAAATGTGGAAGTATTCATGGACGATTTCTCCGTCTATGGGACTTCTTTTGATAACTGTTTGCACAATCTTGATAAAGTTTTGCAGAGATGTGAAGAAACTAATCTTGTTCTTAATTGGGAGAAATGCCACTTTATGGTAAATGAATGAATTGTTCTTGGACATAAAATTTCTGAAAGAGGTATTGAAGTCGACATAGCCAAAGTGGAAACAAATGAGAAAATGCCTTGTCCAAGGGATGTTAAAGGTATTCGTAGTGTTCTTGGTCATGCTGGTCTCTATAGGAGATTTATTAAAGATTTCTCTAAAATTTCAAAGCCTCTTACTAATCTTCTCCAAAAGGATGTACCTTTTGTTTTTGATGATGATTGCAAGGAAGATTTTAAAACTCTAAAGAAGGCTTTAACCACTACTCCTATTGTTCAACCACCTCATTGGAATTTACCCTTTCAAATTATGTGTGATGCTAGTAATTTTTTCAGTAGGTGCTGTTCTTGGACAGCGAGTAGATAAGAAGTTGAATATTATTCATTATGCTAGTAAGACTCTTGATGCTGCTCAAAAGAATTATGCTACTACTAAAAAAGAATTTGTAACTGTAGTCTTTGCTTGTGATAATTTTAGACCTTATATTGTTGATTCGAATGTTACTATTCATACTGATCATGCTGCTATTAGGTACCTGATGGAAAAGAAAGATGCTAAGCCTAGGATTATTAGATGGGTGTTGCTTTTACAAGAGTTTGATCTGCATATTGTAGATAGGAAAGGTGCTGAAAATCGTGTTGCTGATAATTTGTCTAGATTGGAAAACATTTCTTATGATTCTATTCCTGTTAATGATAGTTTTCCAAATGAACATTTGGCTGCAATAAAAGTAACTTCATGTGAGAGTCCTTAGTATGCTGATTATGTTAACTTTATTGTTTCCAAGTACTTTCCTCCAATATTTACAGCTGAAGAAAGAAGGAAATTCTTTTATGACTTGAGGCATTATTTTTTAGATGACCCACACTTATATAAATAATGAGTGGATGGTATTATGCCAAGATGTGTTCCAGAATATGAACAACAAGAGATATTGAGAAAACGTCATGGAAGTGCTTATGGAGGACATCATGCTGGAGATAGAACTACACAAAGGGTTCTACAATCAGGTTTTTATTGGCCTACTCTTTTTAAAGATGCAAGAAAGTTTATTTTATCTTGTGATGAATGCCAAAGAGTTGGTAATATTTCTAGACGGAATGAAATGCCTATGAGTTATTCTCTTGTTATTGAACAATTTGACTGTTGGGGATTTGACTTTATGGGTCCTTTTTCTCCTTTAGAAGGTTATACTCATATACTTGTTCTTGTTGATTATGTTACTAAATGGGTAAAAGCTATACCTACAAAGAGTGTCGATGGTGAGACCTCGTTAAAAATGCTTAAATATGTTATTTTCCCTAGATTTGGTGTGCCTAGATATCTTATCACTGATGGAAGTTCTCATTTTATTCATGGTGGTTTTAGAAAGACCCTTTCTAGATATGATGTTAATCATAGGATTGCTTCAGCCTATCATCCTAAAATAAGTGGGCAAGTAAAATTATCAAATAGAGATATTAAATATATCTTGCAAAAGACTGTTAATAAATCTAGGAAGAATTAGGCTAGTAAGTTAAATGATGCTTTATGGGCTTATAGAACTGCTTATAAAAATCCTATGGGTATGTCTCCTTAGAAAATGGTTTATGGGAAAGCTTGTCACTTGCCTTCAGAATTAGAACACAAAGCTTATTGGGCAGTGAAAAACTTAATAGAGACTTTAAACTAGCTGGTAAAAAAGGTTGCTTGACTTGAGTTCTCTAGATGAATGGAGGAATGAAACTTATGAAAATGCTAGGATCTTTAAAGAGAAGGTTAAAAAGTGGCATGATCAGAGAATTCTTAAGAGAGAGTTCCATGTTTGTGATAAAGTTCTATTGTATAGGTCTCGTCTCAGATTTTTTGCAAGAAAATTACTCTCGAAATGGGAAGGACCTTTTATTGTTGAAGAGGTGTATCGTTCTGGTGCCATAAAAATTGCTTCATTGAAGGATAACACTACACAAGTGTTGAATGGGCAAAGACTCAAACATTATATTTCTGGAGATTCTTATAATGAAGACATTGATATTATTCAAGTGGTGACTCCGGAAGAATTCATTAAGGAGCAAATCAAGAAATATACAGAGTCCATTTTTGAATAGGTAACAGTTTTATTAAGAAAAAGTTCGCATTAAAATTTTGAGGTTATATTTTGTCGCTTTTAATAAATATGAAAAATTACGAGACGAAAACGGGTAGAAGGAGCCCAGGGGCACCAGACCACCCCTAGGCGCGGGCCAGCTCCAGGTCGCGCCTAGGCCTAGTGTGGGTGCCCTGGAGCCCCTCTCCTACCCGGTTTCGCCTTGTTCCCTTCCTTTTGTTACAAAACTTTTTGCTATATAATCCCCCGGATCCCCCGAGGTATGTATATCATTTTCTCGTCGTGTTTTTGTTTTGATATGTTTCTGTCCAGATGTCATCCCAGGGTTCATCTTCAAAGGATCACAAGCTTCAACGCGGGAGCTAGTCCTCCGTGATCTTGATCAGGGGACTCTTGCTGGACGGATGGAGGAAGTAAAGGAGATGTCATCAAGCGAAGAGGGACAGATTGCTGCAAGATTGAGGGCAAGAAAAGCTACCCATGTAGGATCAATTAACTCTTTTTCTCATAATATGCAGGGACCAATAACACTAGTCCTAGACCTCAGTTCCTTCCCTACAGCATAGGAAGCCATTCAAATCACATATGAGTTTTGTGATAAATATCGAGCTCTGAGGAAGGAGGTGGAGATTCTTCGAGAGGAGAACAACAGGCTTTGCAGGATGTTGGAGAACTTTATTACTCCAATCATGGACGCACCACTACCGAAGGAGTAATTCGTCATTGGTATTTGCATCCCCTTGGCTTGTCCCAAGCTTGGGGGAGTGACGCGGTATCACACTATTATCTTTTACCTATTTACTTTTCAGTAGAGTCATATCATGAGTAGTGGAGTTATCATATAGGATAGTTTGGAGTGTGGAAGTATCTCTCCTTTAATCGATTATCTATGTATCCATTGGTGTGAGTTGCCATTATAGAATATTAATGAGAAGTTTTTATCATTTACTTTCTGCACATCTTATTTTAGTTTGTAATTTCTATCATATGATTAATCTTGCTGGTTAGTATTGGTATCACTTTGGGAGCATCAAGTGATTCTAGTTGGTCTTGGCAAACTTAGCATTGGTCAGTAGCAACAATACTTTGAGGCTTAAGTAGAAAACATAGAAATGCATGTAGATATATTATTCCATTATCTTTCTTTCTTGTTGGCTCATAAGCTTAGTATTCTCAAGATTAAACCGTTTGTACTTCCAAGGAAGATTGCATGATTGTTTTCTATCACATGTATATTTGTTTGTTTCGCTCAAATTTTATGCTTGCTGCCCAACCTTACTAGCCAAAGACATGTACTGAGAGGGAATGCTTCTCGTGCATCCAAACATTGAACCAAAAGCCCACGCCATGTGTGTCCACCATACATACCTATATGTGGTATTTCACCGACACTCCAAAGTGAATTGCTTGTGTGCTACCTTTAAACCTTCAAACATTACTACATGTTTTGTGTTTTGTTCTTAGCTCATGAGGAAGTATTGAATGGTTTATTGTCTTTTCATGACTTCATTTCGTGACTAGCATGAATAATGTGATGGTCCTTAATATTGCAAAAAGAGCAAGGAAATCGGGTGCCCATCCCAAAAAAATATAAAATAAATAAATAATGCTCCGCATATTATGTACTGGAGAGATCCTAAATAATGGTGTGCATCGGAGAACTACATGCGAGCCGCTCTTGAGGTCACTATATGAAAGGATGATAGATTATTTGATGCCATTCGTTGACATAGACATGCATACCTCTCAAAAAATATTTTTTCAACACTCCTATTGCATTCAAAATAAAAAGCTCTAGCACATGACTAATCTTGCTTCCCTCTGCGCAGGGCCTATCTTTTACGTTTATGTTGAGTCAGTAAACCTATTTCCCTCTATCTCAAGCAAGCATTTGAGTTGTTCTGATCCAACGATTTATGTGTATTGATGCATTCAATCAAATCTTTTATTCTTCCTTGTGTAGCACGATGATTTTATCTGAATGAATATAACGTTGAAAGCTATCTATGATTGAAAAGAGATTGTAATGATTGAGCATGTGATTTCTACAATAAGCTCTAATATAAAGACTCTGCTCGAAAGATAAGTACAATGTGTTAATTGTTCTCTGACGAAGAACGAAAGTTTTCCATTACCAATTATGATTTTCTCTATGCACCTCTATTTAGTGACTCCTTACTCATTGCAAGTTGGATTATATAAGAGAAGTTGCTATCTATAATGACTTGTGTATGGTAAGTATGATTCTTCTTGTTCGTATTTTGTTTATCGACACTTCACTCCCTAAACCCGTGGTCTGGTTTACTAAGTTCAGTTTCGCTTGGGGACAAGCGAGGTCTAAGCTTGGGGGAGTTGATACATCCAATTTGCATCACTATTTTATATCATAATTTACTGTTGTTCATTGATATATTTCATATTTAGAGATGTTACTTATGTTATTCCATCTATTTTTGCATGTTTGATGATTATTGGAGAATTAACTGCCAGAGTCAGAATTCTGCTGGAAAAGGGACCGTCAAGATGCCATATTTCTGAAGAACAACAATTCCCAGAAAATATACGAAAACTCTATTTTGCCAGATGACGGAAGAAGCCAGAAGGGGAGGCTGAGATGCGCCAGGAGGGGCCCACACCACCCCTAGGCGCGGGCCTCCCCTGGACGTGCATAGGCCTGGTGTGGTGGCCCTAGCCCACCTCTGACGTTGCCCCTCGTGTATTTCATCGCCCCGAGAACCCTAACACTCAGGGAGCGAACAGAGAAATATTCCACTCGCCACTACAGGGCGGAGAACCAGAGAGAGGGAAAAGTTCTCCGGCAGGGATAAATCTGCCGGGGAAATTCCTTCCCGGAGGGGGGAAATCATCGCCATCGTCACCGCCATCGAGCTGGACTTCATCGGGATCATCATCACCATCATCTCCACCACCAGCACCATCATCACCGCCGTCTCCATGCCGTCCCACTGTAACATCTTGGGTTTGATACTTGTCTAGTTCATAGGGGAAACTTTCCCGGTGTTGATTACTCCTTGTAGTTGATGCTATTGAGTGAAACCATTGAATTAAGGTTTATGTCCAGATTGTTATTCATCATTATATCACCTCTGATTATGATCCATATGATGTCTTGTGAGTAGTTCGTTTAGTTCTTGAGGACATGGGAGAAGTCATGATGTTAGTAGTGGAACTATGTTGAGTAATATTTAATGGTTTGATATTTAAGTTGTGGTGTTATTCTTCTAGTGGTATCATGTGAACGTCGACTACATGATAGTTCACCTTTATGGGCCTAGGGGAATGCATCGTGTATTTGGCTACTAATTGTGGGGTTGCGGGAGCGACAGAAACCCAAACTCCCGTTAGGAAACCGGTGCACGAGGGAGTGTAGGATCTCAAAGTTTAAGACTGTGGGTAGATATATCTTAATTACTTTCTTGTAGTTGCGGATGCTTGTGAGGGGTATAATCACAAGTATGCATTAGTCCAAGTTGGGGTAGTGCATTAGCATAGGTTCACCCACACAACACTTACCAAACCAATGAAGATTATTTAGCTATGTGAAGCGAAAGCACTTGACGAAATTCCCGTGTGTCCTCGGGAACGTTTGTTCATCATAAGTACAACAACCGGCTTGTCCTTTGCTCTAAAAAGGATTGGGCCACGCACTGCAATTATTATTACTGCATTTTATTTACTCGTACTTTATTTATCCGCAATACCAAATACCCCTGAAAACCTGTTTGCTAGTGTTTACAGTGAATCCTTGATCAAAACTGCTCGTCAACACCTTCTGCTCCTCGCTGGGTTCGACACTCTTATTTATCGAAAGTACTACGATACACCCCTATACGTGTGGGTCATCATGCACCAACTAACTTATTGACTCAGAACCAAATTAAGGGTACCTAAGTTACGCAAGGACTAGGCGGAAGACGTAGTAACTTGAATCGTCACTGGCTTCCCCCGAAAGACCATGCAACGACCACGTGACAGCCTTGTCACCACGATATCACCTTGACAAAACAAAAGTGAGCCTTACCATCCTGTCGGGTCACGTCCCGCGCAATCATTAGGCCCCCCTCCCCCAATTTATGTGATGCCAGCATGACCAAAGCCATGACGCCTGAAGTACAACCATCACTTCAAGATATGGGTGCGTACCTATGAAAGGATGAGATGTCGCCTAGAGGAGGAGCGAATAGGTGTTTTAAAAATTATTGCGAATTTGGCTTGTAAGAATACATAATTAAACTAAAGTTTATTTTAGAGGCACAAAACCAAAATATGCTAGGCTCAACTAAGTGGAACAAGAATAACTTAAACTAAGCAAGATAGGAACAATATATATGTACCACAAGTGAAAAGCGAGATATAGTACTTCAAGCTCGATGGTTGTCACAAAGAAAATAAACATAGGTATAGAGATAACCGAGACACGCGGAGACAAAGATGTATTCTTGTGTTCCATCACATGAAGTGATGTACGCCACATTGGAGATATGCGGGCTACCACAAAGGTCTCTCGAACGCCACGAAGGCTCACCTTCTTCTCCAAGCCAATTCCACGAAGGACAAAGGACTTTCCCTTATAGCTAGCTTTTCCTCCACTCTGGTGATGGCAACCTCCACAACCATTTCACAAGCTCCACGAAGGAGAAGCTCGTGCATCTTCACAATCTTCCACGAAGAGGTCACAGGAGCACCAACCGCCAAGCAAACTAGGATGTCACCCCTCCAAAAGTAACATGCTCATGGTCTCTTGCTTGAACTAATCGTAATTGAGAGCTCAACACTATGCAAAGACGCAAATCAAGAACGCCAAAGGTGGTAAAATCCTTCACATTTAAAAACCAACAAGTGCTAAGGAGGAACTAGAGAGGAAGAACAAAGGTGAAAATCAACAAATGACTCCAAGATCTAGATCTAATGGATTCCCCTTATTTAGAGGAAGAATTGATTGGTGGAGATTGTAGATCTAGACCCCTCTTCCAAATCCCTCAAGAATATGCAAAAATTATAGAAGGGAAGGGAGAGGAAGCAAGCATTTGAGGTTCAACAATGGACTAGGGGGAGCGAGAGAGAGACCGAGAGCAAATGGGATGGTTGACCTTACCTCCTCAAGGAGGAAGAAAGGCTATTCATAGTCTAAGGGAGAAAACTAGCAGTTAGGGGAGATTCATGGGACCTAAACCGGCGGCAAAATCAGCAACGCCGATCCCTATGCCGAAATGGTTCGGTGGCCAAACGGGCACGCCGAAATCTGCGCCGGCTTGACAACCTACGCTGAACCAAAACCGACACGTCAGTTTCTTCATCGGTTGAAAAGCTAGCAACAAGCTCAAGAACCTCACACATAGAAACATCAAGAAGCAACAATAATAAGGGGTGCAAAGTATGCAAAGGATTGAGCTTCCTATGATGATGAGATCAAGTTACCCAACCGAAAGCCCCTCTTGATACTGCGGTCAACAACCACACAAGAGACCGGTAAAAGGAAAACCTAGCAAGGCCATACCTTTGTCTTGCGCATCCCGCTTGATTTTGATGACAACGCTTCAAGATCCATTCAAGATGGAATACCTCACTTGATCATTGTTGCTTTGCGAAGACTCATAATTGGTCCCCATACACCACAATGGGAAAGCTTCATTGAATCACATCTTCACATGTTCATTATCACCAAATGGATGACAAGCTTTAAGCATGTGATCTTCTCGAGATGCTTATCTTGAACTTTCCCTTCTCAACCTTGATGACGATCATCCCTTTATTTCTCATGGGCTATATGAGTTCTTGATTTTGATGCATGCCCATGGAAAGATACCTAACCTACACAGACAACATAAATACACATATATGATGGGTTAGTTCAGAAAACATTACAAGGCTTATCATATGACAAGATCACATGATCCAATGTGGTACATTCTTTTATACTTCGTGAGTTGATCAACTTAAATTCAATCTTCACTATTAGTATCGGTCAACCTTGCATTTCTTCATGCTCTATCGATCATAATATCTTGATCATCCATTAATTAACACATAAACTAGAGCAGGGCTAAAATGAGTTCCACACAAGAAATCCATCTTCATTTCTTCTCTTTGATCATATCATATACTTCTCTTAAATCAATGATCTTGATCCAGTACTCAAGGTATATCATTATCTTCATGGGATCCACACTTGAATCCAACACATGGACTATAAGAAATACCAATGAAATATTCCTTCATATAAACTCAATAGAAACATTAGTCCATAGGGATTGTTATTAATTACCAAAAAACACACATAGCGGCTAATAACCTTACAACCTAGACCTTTGGGGCTCAGTATGAGGGGGATGTGGTCTCCTCCCCTTCATGAGTGAGACCACACCCTTGTAGTATAAATAGGCCCTTCTACCATAGGGGAGGGGACACATAAACACAAGCCAAGAAATCCAGACCAAAACCCTAGAAACCAGAGCGAGATAAGCTCAATTTCTTCCTCTCCCGCACTTAGAGATGGCGAGGCAGTGATAACCTTTTTATTTTCCAACGTTCATAGTTTGTCTTAGTAGCAGGGAAGAACAAGCAAAAGTTGACTTCCCACCGAAATTCGGCATCCCTCACAACAGACCAGCACCTCACATAGTCACATATATTAGTCCCATCGACACCACCAGGAAGTAGGGTTTGTTACCTGCGGTCTATTCCTGGGGCCTGAACTTGTATATCTCTTGTGTGTCTGAGGTTCTTATCCCATCGAATCATGGTCACAAACCCCACACCTACATACGGATTTACGACTGGGAATCAAAACCCTGACAGTTGGCACGCTAAGTAGGGGTTTTGCGTGCCACGAAGTATTTCGATGGGTTCATCAATCGGCGGCGGCCTATGCTGACGAATGGATTCCCCCGACCCTCAAAGGGAGTGGAGATGCGTCGCGGATGCGTCAAGACATATCCACACAATGGAGGAAAACTGCGATGTGAGTAACCTCCACTTCCTCACCAGTCATAAGAATAACTCTCGAGTGGGGGAAGCAGCGCCTCGAGCTTTCCCATCCAACCCCCGCAAAAAGGGGGCATGCAAGGGGTTGGCGTGTTATATACACTTGCCAGACCGCTGGACAGCATCTGCCGACAAAATATAATGACAAGCCCGACATTTCCAAGTCGCTGGACGGGAGGTGCACATGGTTAGCCATGGCGAGCATTTCACGACCAAGGCTGAAGGCAAGCGTCAAGCACCGACATCGTAGGCCAAGGCTCGCCTGCCCTAGACCTATAGCTAACGCCGCACAATGCGGGCACCATCATTATATCAATACACACAAAAGAGAAGGAGTCTTATTGGCATGCCTTGGGTAACATTGTGTTCGTGGCCTCCATCGCGCGGACCCTTCCGATACCCGAGGATGCACCAGGTCACGAAGCAGTGAGACAAATGAAGTTTCTCCTCGAGGCGGCCACTAGGCAAATGTATTCTACTAGTGGGGCTCCCCGGCGCCAAAGCCTACGTGTGGCAAGCCGGTGCACAAGCGCAAGAAGTCATGCTCACAAAAAGGAGCCATAAGAAGAACAACAAGTTGGGGGTGTGCACGAGCGTTTAGGTCCTACGCCGACCTACACCACACCCTCAATGCTCGACGATGCAATTCCCCACTAAACCAAGAGGGTTATGAGGACGAGAACAAGCTCCGCCGTTTAAGCCATCTTCTGCAACACGACTACGAGGCAGGGACCTTGCGGGAATGCGGCCACCCTTGTCAAGCTAGAAGAAGCCAGAGTAAGAGGGCGAACGGTTGGGCTACCGCCGCTGATAAGCGGGTATCCCTCAAGGATCCACTTTCGAGTACCGCCTCAAGATGCATGATGGCAACTACAACTCTCACGCTGTGGAAGACTGTCTCATGAAATTGCAGTTCGGACCGACTTCGAAGGTGGGGTCAACGAAACAGACCTGGAGCCCCCAGCCTCGAGGCGCCATCAAGCCATGGGGGAAACCTTCATGATCTTCGAAAGGTACGGAAAAGAACGCAAAAGGATAAGCCACAAGTCGGCTAGAGCGAAGACGAGGAGTGTCCAGGAGCTCAAATTCACTAGGGCCTCTTTCCTCTCTTTTTGTTGGCGACTCGTGTCAATGTATGGATATGCGTACAAGTAGTGTTCAGCTTTCGTCCTATTTGTACCCCCGTTGGGGGTCAGCCTAACCATCAATGGACACCAAGTGTACCAAGTTTTGATGATTGAAGAAGCAGCCAAAACTTCCTATATGTAAGACTCTGGCCTATTTTTTCCACCAAAACCTTAAAAATTCGCTATTTTGATGGATTGCCTAGTCATAACTCATAAGGGGTCTGCTAGAGTTTCTCTAAGCATCCTCCTCCTGTGAGCATACATTGCAAACCATGTCCATGAAAACGACCAAAGGTCCAAATTTTGTATTTCAAGGCTAACCAGCAGAAAATTTTGCACTTGTCACTTCACTACCTATAGATCAAATGTTAGGAGAACCTTCCAAATTATGGGATGTGCCGTGCTTCGGGGCCGATTTGTCCATGGTCCTTGTGCTTAATTGCAGGTTCTATTCCACTTACATGTATTTTTTTTTGAAATGGGCGAGGCCCTATCTCTCCATCAATTGATACATACGACGATTTATTTATTATTCAAAAGTATCACAACTCGCTTTTACAACTTATTACATCTTACTGATCGTGAAGACTCTAGAGAAAGATCAACCATCTAAAAGTATATAACTAAACAAGTAAGACACATGAACAAATGACAGCTAGTGAATTGTTACGGGAGGAGCTAACCTTTCAGTTGTAAAACTTGACGGAGAGTTGAAAACAGAGTGAATTAACTTGCTGAGTTCAGTTAAGACAGTGAAAAGAAAACGTACAGTTCAAATGTTGTCTCCGACAGAAGCTAAACAGAATGGAGCACCAGTCGTGCTTGCATTTGCCAAAAGTTTAGCGCCTTACTCATTTAATAGCAATTCAAAGAGAAGTTGGCGCCCTTTCGTTTTCTTACAGCAGATAAACACACAAACCGTCACAACACGTGAAACATACCACTCCGTTAAAACATACATACAAACTCCAATCACAAGACGCAGCTCATCAATTGGAGAAAAAAGAGGGAGGAAACGTGGAAACAAGACGCAGTGTCTTATAATGCAGAAAAGCTAAAGAACGGGAAGACCCCATTCACCCTGTAACAAAGACACATGGTCTTATTGGTGGCTACGCCAGGATCTGTTGTTGGATATGGATGATTTCACACCGGCGGCTAGCTTCCATGATGGACAGTCAGGCGCCAAGATCGCCTTCCAGTGGAGTCACACAAGGCCCCGTCGGAACCCTTCATCTCATCATCTGTTACTGATGGTGCGGAGCATCCATGGTGGTAGCTTGCCGCTGTTTGCTTGTGCCGGGGACGGCTGAGATTCTGGCTCCTCTCCTGCTGCTTCTCTAGATTGAGATGACCTGCATTTTGTAAAAGAAATGGTAGCATGGCTAAAACTTTAAGTATCTGATAGATACGTTGCTAAATGGTTGATATTGTAAGTGCAGTCCAGCCTCGGTTTCACAAGGTTTATATAGCAAAACGAAAAGCTCTTCTTTTGGCAAATAAATGAAACTAGCTAGTTTCAGGCATGTGCAAAATGGATACGTGGATTCAACTCGATGGCTTGTCGAAGGCCATGCCCTGCTGAACACTAAGTTAGAAAAAAGAATGTACAAGAGATTACAGTAGTAAGAACCCTTGACTCAACCGTTCCATAAAATTAAGTTTTTGGAGATAGCTAAAGTATACTTCATACTTTCCTATACGTTAGTAATATGCAAGGCATGCATGAGATAATTATGGAGCATAAAGGAGAACAGTCAGTACATGAGAAAAAAAAAAGTAAATACAGTGAAAGTCAAAGTACCCAATATTTAGAGTTGCCACGGAATCTAGGACCGCCACTGGTGTAGGTGACGGTGAGCTTGTTGTTGCTCCATTGAGCTGCTCCTGGTTATGAATATGTGTTGTTTCATTCATCTGCTCCCGGCGATGAATATTTGCTGCTCCATTCGTCTGCTCTCGGTGATGAATATTCGATAAAACGTTACTTTTCTCCTTTTCTGTCTCCACGAGGTGCTATGAAAAACAAAAAAACAAGATTTTAGCCTCGTACACATCATAGTCACCTTGATGTAAACATGGCTGCTTTACCTTCTGCAGGACGCCATTCTGATCTTTAAGTGACTTCTCCTACACGGTACAAGGGCAATTATCATAAACATATGCAAACATAACTACTTAACATTTGCAACTGATGAAGAATAGATGTTCAGCTATGATTCATGCATGGGAAAATGAAATCGGAATAGATGTTTAACCCTGGTTAAAGCACTGGAAATCTCATTAAATACATGCTAGCCTTTCTAACAAATGTGCGCAGTTATTTATTCAAATGTTTAGCCGTGACTGCCCAATTAAGACGAGACCACGGGAGGCCAATGGATCATATCAACAGTAGTCCTTAGTGGTAATTATAGACGTGCAGCATTCTATCACATGGGAAACTTAATGAGAGTAACATACCTTCTTCTGAAGCTCAGATATTGACTCAAACAGAAGCTGATTCTGGAAAAGGACACAATGCTATTTCATAAGATTTCAGTTTAAAAAATGGCAAATGAAAGTAGCTCTGCACAACAAGAGCATAACGTCAACACAATTTGTTCTTTGTTCACCTTTCTTGACCTTATGTGCTTCAAAGAACTATCTAGCTGCTGTTCCAATTGTTGAAGTTCTTTTGTGGTCAGTGGGTCCAATTGTTCACCTAAGAGTTGCCTTGAGTTGAAATAGACCAAACAGTGGTTAGCACTCGTCATATAACCAGAATAGGAATGTTCCAACATAAATACAATACCTTTGACTCTTCTGGAGTGCATCGAGTTTAATTTTCAAACTTCCAAATTCATCTCCCCAATTTGCCTAAGAGCAAAAAGGAAAATCAAATACATATTATGAGTAAGTTTAGCTGGAAAAGGTTAATCTCTTTGCTGCATGTTCATATATAGTTATGCAACAATTAAGAGTGTTATTTACGGATTTACCTGGCCTCCAATATTTTGATCCACTATAGCTCTTTCTTCGAATGAGTAACGCTGGTAACGTTCAAGAATGACATCCATGTTACTGAAGAAATGTCCCACAACAAGGCCATGCATGCAGCAAAAAAATTAGGTCTTCAATTAGAACCAAACTAATATTCCGATATGACATTTCTAATTTTAGAATAATGCACAACTCATGGTACACAAATTGGTACGAAACAGTCATCTCGTATGACTGAAATTATTGAAAAATAAGGTCTAAAGTACTCTTTATTCAGAGTGCAAGACGGATTATTTTTTGATGGTAGCTCCAGTAACATGTATAACAAAAAATGCAATACATGTGTTTGGAGCAAACCTCATCGTTAGATGTTGTAAAGTGCTATGACTGGCCTGTCATATACTAGGAGGGGGCCCAACCGTGGGCCCAATTAGGAGCTTAGCCCATTTATTTTTATCTCTTTTCAGCTCATAAATACTAGTTGTAATCAGACGTGAACAATTAAGCAATAATCATATCATTATGCCGACTTTCAAAGGAGTTGGTCCCTCCTAACCCTAGCCGCCGCGCCGCCTTGACCACTGCCACGGCGCCTTGCTGCCGGCGCCCTCCTCCTCGGCCGCACCCGCTCTTCTCCTTTCCCTACAATCTACGCCCTAGACACGGTAGAACCCAGCTCCTACCATAAAGCAACTTGTGTGGTACATTCAGATGCAGGTAATATCATTATCACATGCACCGTGTATCCCTTGCAGAGAACCAACCAACTCAATAAACCAAGCAAATAGACCATTACAAGTCGATGAGATCATATTTATTAACGAATCCAACACTGACCAAATCCCTGTTGAATGACTACAGGGTACCGGTGCTCCTATCATGTATTAAATTGGCATAACTAAGTCTGCCGAAGCCATGAGACCACCTCCACCATCGCACCACGGGCTGTCCGGCCACCCTTGATACAGCCATACAGGCATAGGGATAGCGCCTTTCGTGATATTGTGTCAAGCCTATCGCTTCGCTAGTCTATTTCTCTATCCATGGTGACTAGTATATATTAGTATCAAGTTACACATGTCAGCACCTATACGAAGAACAACTGAAGATGTGCCACACCAACCACTACATGCTCCACGACCGCAAATTCAGAAGGTGTGCTTTAGAATCAGACAATGTGGTACATAGTAGAGCCCCTCAGGTGTCATGAGAAGCAATATATAGCTATACTTTTTACTGGATACCTATCTCACTAAATGGAGGATGAGACCCCTGCCTCTACACGGAAGAGATGCATTTAGCCATTCTTTAGATTTTATTCAACAAAGACTTGTCAAGAGCACACATCACAATACCCGAAGCCACCACTCAACACCTACAGACCCGATAATGGGTGAAGAAACGGGTCTTCTACCCTAAAAACAGAAACAACGCCCCGCCAGCTAAACCGGCTGCATCACCGAGTCGCCCTATGGTGGAAACGGAAACACTCATTTGGTCTCGCCATCTAGCAAACCCTTGGCGAGCACATCATGTACTCGTTTTAGAAGCCATCACCACCATCAAAAGTTGGTCCATCTTCATGGTAGAGATCCGTATAACTCTTGCCAGGCCAATCGTCGACACCACCATGGCATCAGACAACGTCCCCCTCCCTGCGCGAGTCCATCACACCATGTTCATCGTTGAGTCCTCGCTGCGCTACGCCGCTGAGACTCGCTGTCGTCGACACGGTTGATGCACACCACTCCACCACTTGCTACCACCATCAAACCGCTCCTCCAAAAACGATACCCCAAGAGGTAAAACCACCCATAAAGCGCAACCATCGTCCGATACCCAGATCTAGTATTTTCCCCGAAGCAGAGTGAGTAGACGTGGGCTGCAATGGCGATGCCTTCAACAAGGTAACGACGTGTAAACGCCACCAACCGGCCAACCACATCTAGAGGAGGAGGCAGCCACCACCACCATGTCGGGGTAGAATCCCGAACATCCTCAAACAACATGGTGAAGCCCAGGAGCACCATCAAACGACATCAGAGTAGGGAGAAAGCAGTGTGCAAACTGCGGACCGATCGAGCCCATGTGGGCCTGAACCGGACCCAACCGCCACCCACCGCCACCAGGCCGAACACCCTGGCCGCCGCTACACCGCCGCCTGGTTGTGGTTGTGGACTGGTACTACCAATGGCTATTGCGCTGATTTGTTGGTTTGTAAAATGACATATGAAAATCCTGAAATATACAATTGTTGAATCACCTCCATTTTTATGTAATAAACTTTATGTCGTTCCTGAGACACTTCTTCTCACCTTGATGTAATCTGTCCTATTGCACTACTTGTACGCTTGTCTTAATATATAAAATTACACCCGTAGGGCTTCCCCTATGGTAAAGGTGTCAAGAAAACATCCCAAACAGGCACATAATACATATCATTTGGCCTTTAACCTAGAGGGTCTTGATCCATCGTTGTTTGGGAAAATCCGTCCCAATGGTGTATCGACTATAGTATCCGAAAATCTATATCTCATATCCCACTGTTCCCTTCACACCTCAAAACTACCTCTTAAACCCTAATTCCACTCCTACTAAACCCGCGCATTGGTCCTGATTCTCTCGATCTCTTTCGTTTTCTAGAACCCTTTCTAGTTCTCTTGATTTCTAGCTATATCCATCTACTCTACCATTTCAGCCTCTCCTAGCTTCGGTAGAGGCGGCGACCGCAACATGGCGGTGTCCACCGCTTTCGTCACCTAGATCTGGGAGGTACAAGTGGTAGTGGCAACCACAGGTGGATGTGAAGGCACCTAGCTCCCACTCCAAGAAGAAGGAAGTAGTGGCGGCAGTGACCACCATGTATGGACTCTTCCAGCGTTTTGATCTGGAAGTGATTGTAAAACTACGTATGTCTTGAACCAGTTCACCCAAAAGCTCAAGCGGATGGGGAAAGGATGGCAATACATTTATACTTCAACACTTCCCATCTCAAGTGGCTCCATCAGGCCTAAACGTGGAGTGAAAGTTAGCTGCAATATTTTATTTTATATTGTGCCAATCTAGTGTTGAACATATGCTTTGATACCATGTAGAACTCCATGCACTGAACCGGTTACCCCAAAAGCTCAAACTGACGGGGAAAGGAGGGTAATACATTTATACTTCAACAGCGACAAGGCCACCAGCAAGTGGCAATAGCCACCACATGTTCTCAACGCCCAAAAGCGGCACCACCAATGAGCAGTCGTGGTGACAATGCATGGATACGACGGCGATGTCCTATACCAGATTGTCACGTGTATTTGTGGATTGCATATCTCTTTCCATAAGTTTGGACTTTTGGTATGTGGGCTAGTGCATGAAGCTTGGCATCGTATCAAAGTCTAGAGTCTTGAGTACGAGTCCTGGTTTTCATAATTTATCCTAAAATTGGTGTTCTCCCCTCTATGTCCACCTATAGGCCTCTTGAGCCAAACCTGTGAGGCTTTTCTATTCATGTTTTGACTTTCTCTTCTCAAGATATACATGAAGGGGTGTTTAAGGGCGCGTTTGGTAGCCTGCATGCTCCTTGGCTCGCATCGGCCCAGCATTTTTCGGCCAGTTTGGTTACCTGGTCGAGCCCACGTTCTTCCACGAACCGCTTCTCAAAGCACCCTCAGGCCAGGCCTGGAGGAACGCCCGATTCGATCGTTTCTAGCGAGCCAACCCCGTTTTCGCAGAACTGGAGAACGCCACGTCCTCGCAGAGCCACCACGGGAGATGGCAGGAGCTCGCGCGGGACGGCGAAATCTCGGCGGGATGAATTCGGTCACCGCGCTTGAATTTTCGCCACTATATATAGGGGCGGCTCTCTCACCGGCAAATCCAAATCCCCCATTTTCCCCCATTTCGAGCTCATCCACCGTTCCCGATCTAGCAACATGGCCCACTCTTCCTCACCCGCACGATCGGCAAGGCTTGCGGCGGCGGCGGCGGCTGTGGCGGCGGCTACTGGCCGCGGATGGTCGTCTTCTTCCTCTGCATTGATGACTTCGGTTGTGGTAACTGCAAACCCTAGTCTTAGATCTAAATCTTTTGGGTACACAAGGGGGGTATGAACGAATCCATTGTAGGACATTCCTTCGTCGCCGATCGAGGTCGTGGAGGTTGTCCAGGTTGCATCTGACTCTACCACGGGGATCGTTGTCGCCGTTGACTTTTCCATTGGGACAGTGGTGCTGCCTGCATCTTCGTCAGGTCCCCTTCTTCCCCGACCTCGGTACTGCGTGTGCCTCCTTTGACTATAAGGCCGCTCTTACTTATCTTGTTGTTCATTGATGTGATAGTGGTAGTTCATTGATGTGGTACTGCTTAAGGATGTGGATGTGGATGTGGATGTGGTACTGGTATGGGTGGTAGTTCATTGATCTGCTAGTGCTTAAGGATGTGGATGCGGTAGTGGTAGTTCATTGATCTGCTAGTGCTTGTCATGTAGGCGATCATACCTTTGGGCTCCCCTGATCTGTCTGCGCCTACTGTGAATGCTCAACCATGTCTGATTGCAAGCAAACCTACCATGGTTTGGAAACCTGAGCTATCAGAGTTTGTGCTAAACCGGTTGGTTCAGCTCGTCCGTAGCGGCGTCTGTTTCAACATCGGATTCAAGGAGCAACAAATGAAGAAGGTAGCCGCCGATGTTCTTGCATTCGCTGGCATACATGTCACCACTCTTCAACTCTTCAACCACATCTGAAGGACGAAGTGGAGCATCATTATGAAGATGAAATCCGATCGCATTCTGGACTGGAGCGAAGATGGCTGATGCTTCTACGGCGGTGATGAAGAGACGGCGGACGAGTACATTCAGGTATGAAGCCTCATTGAGTTCCTGCATAGATCTGACAGTATGTGAATGTCGTCCGCACTAACAGTTGTTCCTTGTGGATTGCAGCGCTACCCAAAGCACCGTCAGTACGTCGGCACCCCGATCACGAACTACGCTCAGATGAAGATGATCTTCATGCCTCGGTTTGTGTGCAAGTCACAACTGTTCCAGCATAACTTGCTGGTTAGGACTATCGACTTCATTGCAGACAATGAAGCAGAGTATGCCGAGTACCGTAAGCTGCAGCCACCGGAGAGGAGGAGCTGGCTTAGGACCTAGCTCCGCAACCAGTTTCCTGCTTAGTGCTTCTGCTTCCTTCGTCATGATCTGCTGATTTTAGGAGGTGATCATGTATCCCTCCATTAGCTAGGACTTGCTACAACCTGATCCCCGGTCTGTAATGATGAACTTGTTCGAGGTGGTATATATTAACCCCTCGTGTGATGAACATGTGATGCATCACGAAGTAATTGGTTCGCTCGTGATGCATCGCCCACTAAGTAGTTGTTGTGTATTACCAGCACCTTTTGTGATGAACTGAATCTGATGTGTGCTGTTATTCAGTACTGGGTAACCTCACCACTCTAAAGTGAAGGGGTTAGCACAGCATGCAGCTATCTGCAACCAAACAGGTTGTGGGCTGTACGAGCAGGGAAGAAAGTAGTGGAAACGGACAACCAAACAATGGGGCCTGGCTTCCCTCTCCGTCGCTGAAAAGGCCGCCCAGGGTACCAAACGACCTGCCTTTCATGGCCCATGACCCATTCGCGATGCGTAGGGGGGCCCATCTCGCTGGCGCAGTGGTGCAAGAAATCCATGCAAGCTACCAAACGCGCCCTAAGTGTATAAGGGCACCAACAATGGAAGCAGTAAGTTTGTGTCGCCCCAGTATAGCCACCTAGGTATGGATATATGAAGCTATAGCTAATTCTTTTTACACCCAAAGCCAACAAGTATTGATGAGCTCATTGAAGTACACGGGACCATCTCTCTTGCCTCCTTTTCACTCTCTCTTTACTCTTTCTTGCACTTTTCTTGTGGAGAAGTGTCCTCTCTCTTGCCTCCTTTTCACTCTCTCTTTACTCTTTCTTGCACTTTTCTTGTGGAGAAGTGTCCTCCTCAGCTCCTCTGCAAGCTACAACTTCACTTTTAAGGCTACTACTTTTTCAGGTTCAGGACATCCGAACCTACATGAACCTGCAGGGCGGTATGTTGCGGCATATCATTGGCCATGTCCTAAGTAGATTTCATCACCTCTTTCCATATGTTCGAACTTTTGATTATGTTGGCTAGTGAATGAAGCATGACATCACCATAGTCAAATTTTCGATACAATGTGGCCATGACATGAAAGGTCCTTAGACACCATGCCGGTCTCTACTTTGCTGACGATAAAGATGCAACAATGGCTTAGACGATAAAGATGCAACAATGGCTTAGATGACAACAATGCAACAATGGCTTAGACGACAAGTATGTAACTAAGGCCTAGACGACAACGGAGGAGCCGCACAGAGTGCGGTTTAGGTGAAGTCGTGACGACATGAATTAGCCTTTTAAAAGTGCCATTTTCTTTAGTACTCTATGTCCCAAAATATGTGTCGCATAAATTTAGTCAAAGGTCAATCTTTTCTAAGTTCAACCATTATATGGACAAAAATATGGAGATCTACAATACCAAATCAATATCAATAGATCCACCTTAATAGTTTCTTATTTTTTATATATATTTGGTATTGTAGCTGCTCATTTTCCATTTTATATAGTTGGTCAAACTTCATTACATTTTACGTTTATCTAAATTTATATGACTTGTATTTCGTGGTGGAGGGAGTAATACATATTTACCTTCTAAACGGTCATCGTATTATAATCGTTTGAGCCCCACACCTCTAGGCTCAACCCCCAACACCGCGCCTACTCGAGGCACAAATCCAAGGGGGTGGTAGATTTCTAATGGACCCAAAAACCGTTGGATGTGTTTTCTTTTTACCATTTGGGATGACGTTTACTGCACTAGCGGTTGTGCTTTGTATAAAGTTGTGCATAGCTTTGTTCATCAATAAGGTGATAACGGTTCTCAATTGCTCCTAATCATACATGTAGCTGGCTATTTTTTTTTTTTTTTGACGTAAGTGTAGCTAGCTAATTAATCCCAACCATTTTGTAGAATAAAAGGTTTAGTAGTTTTTTTTTAGTAGTTTTTGAAACGAGTGCTTGGTAAAATTCTGTACAAATTCACAACATGATGTTTCTGAAATGCAAGACAAGTGAATCAAAATTACTAATGCTCCATACAAGTATGACCAAAGATTTCATGACAGAAGGTGGCATCATATAATCTTAAGTAGCGTAATCGCCCCGCAGAAAAAATAGTCAGTTAGAAGTAAATACTATATACAGAGATGACTATGCCCGCTCACGACTAATCTATGGTCTGCCTATCCAAATAGAAAATGATACGCAGCAAACCTCATATGTTTATGCACCAGAAATAGTATCTTACGTGAAGGTATTGTCGATCTTCAGTAGTAAAACTAAAGTATGTTATATTATTTGAGGAATACAATTTGAGCTACACGGCCCTGTATACATTTTTATAATGCTGGTTCACTTAGTTGTACTCTTGTGCACTATACATGTCGACATTTTAACTAAGAAGTTTTTTTTTATTATAGTAGCACTCGTTTACATCAACATGGCAAAAGAAAAACCTACAGTTTACATTTAAATTCAAGTATCACCAAAAAAAAAGAATTCTTCTTTGTGATTACATTATTTGGCTTTCAGCGCCAAAATTGCAGCAAATGATAATGCTATGCAGTTAAAAAAAGCATCCAAGATAACGCTAGGAGTATTAACATAGTGCTAGCTAACTCATAAAATATAAAGATCATTTTACGGTTTAAGCAAAGAATCTGAAACAAAACATTGTTTGTTAACTGGTTAGTGTTTGGGTTTGTGTAGCAACTTTTCTCCTTGAATCAGCTTAATTTAATAATAAAAAGACCATAATTTGACTAAACAACCCAACACTGCAATCAAAGTTATCAACCATGAACTTTGCTGTTCATATGAATACTGGTATGAAACCGAACTGCGTGCCAAATAAGCTGGTGGGTCACCATGCATAACAGTTAGAACTGGTACGTAGTGTTAGAAATAAGCACTCCGGCTCCGGCACGACACCAAGCAATCACGTGTACGAGTAGAATTGCTTGGATACGTATTTGTATAGGAGTGGATCTAGTCACGACTCGTACTGGTAGTTCGAGTAGGATAGCAAGTCCTGGCATATATAAGTGCGTGTATACCTAGCTTTGTAAACTACACCGTGAGTTGAATCAATACAAAGAAACCAAGGTGCGATATGCACCTGTGGCTATAACCTGTTTTGATGTTGTGCGTACGTGATAGTAGCTAGCTGCTCAAAGATTCGATCAGCCTATCTGCAGTATACGTGCGTGTGCGGAAGGTATCGAGTACGTGCGTGTGTCTCGTCGGAACTCATCGTCAGCGTCGTCAGAGAGCACTCGGCGGCAGGGGCTGTGCTTGGTATTAGATCGGCGAGAGTACTGCCGAGTCTGGGCCAACAATTGGTATCAGAGCCTCGTAGGATCTCCTAGTAACGGGAGGTCATGACGAAGGGAGTGGGCGAGTCTTCCAGCGCCGTGGCGCCGGTGCCAATGCAGTACCCGCAGTACATCCGCGACAACTACACGGTGTGGGCGACCACGATGATGTGGGCGCTCGAGTCCAACGAAATCTGGGAAGCTGTCGATCCAGGCGGCGACGAGTTCAAGAAGGGCGCGTCGGAGTACCGCAAGGACCGGCGGGCACTCACGGCCATCTGCTCGGTGATGCCGATGGACGTGAAGCAGCACCTGATCTCGAAGAAATCTGCAAAGGAGGCGTGGGAGACGATCAAGACGCTAAATCTTGGTCACGAGCGCGTCCGCGAGGCGGCCCTACAAACCTTGCAGAAGAAGTACGAGAATCTGGAGATGGGAGAAGATGAGACGCTGGACGCCTTCGCTTCGAGGGTCGCTACATTGGTCAATGGGATTCGCGCGCTCGACGAGAAGCTCGAGGAGATCTCGATCGTAAGGCGTTTCCTTCGCGCGGCGCCGCCGCGTTACTTGCCCGTTGTTTCGGCGATCGAGCAGTGCGTCGATCTCAAGACTTTCACGATGGATGATCTAGTTGGACGGTTCAAGGCTCATGACGAGCGGATGAAGATCACCTATGGTGATGTGGTACCGGAAGAGCACGTTATGCTTACCCGTGCCCAGTGGCAGGCGGTGGTCGCCAAAGAGAAGGGCGACAAGGCATATGACATAAGAAGTGATGAAGAAGCTTCTCGCCCAGCGAAAAAGTACATCGCAGGGGAGAACGAGGACGACGCTCCGCCGAGGAGGAAGTTTGACATCAAGAAAGTAAGATGCCATAACTGCGGCGAGCTTGGTCACTTCAAGGTTGATTGCCGGAAACCACCGAAGCCGAAGGAAAGGGCTCTCATCGTCCAGGAAGGAGATGATGGACCGATGATGCTGATGCTCGAAGTATGCGAGCAGAAGGACAAGGAGGAGCTACCTCCTCCATCACCGGCTACGGAGATTGTGATGGATCACGGTCTACCGTGTGTGGATCACGTGGAAAAGCTATGCGATGAAGGTGTCGTCGAGAAGCAACGGAGTTCCCCGTTTCCACGTGAAACCACGGATGAGGCAAGTGAAGCTTTGGAGCTCGTTCATGGTGATATATGCGGTCCAATTTCACCCGCAACCCCGTCCGGCAATGAGTACTTCATGCTTGTGGTGGATGATCACAGCCAATATATGTGGATTGTGTTGCTGAAAAGTAAGGATCAAGCTAGACAAGCATTCGAGAAGATCAAGGAAGCTAGAGAGGTCAAGGCGAGGGCGAAAAAGTCCCTACGCATAGATCGGGGTGGTGAATTGAAGCATAAGGTGGTGGCCATGGCACGAAGCATGATGGAGAGCAAAGGCTTGCCAGGAAAGTTCTGGGGTGAGGCCGTCAACACGGCTGTCTACCTGCTGAACAGGACGCCAACTAGGAGTATGGTTGGTGGGACTCCGTACGAAGCATGGTACGGACGTAAGCCCTCGGTTGATCATCTTCGCACCTTCGGGTGTGTGGCGCATGTCAAGACGGTGTCCAGCCATAAAAGGAAATTGGCGAACCGGAGTACTCCAATGATCATGACTGGCTATGAAGAAGGCTCGAGAGCATACCGTTTGTGCAATCCCTCGACGAACAAGGTGATTGTCGCATGTGACGTAGTCTTTGAGGAAGACCTATCATGGATTTGGGACTCCACGGAACCGGAAGAGATTTTCACTGTTGTGTACAGTGATGGTGAACATGCAGATGATCAAAGAGCTGAAACTCACGGCGCTGCCAATACAGAAGGTGGAACATCGGAACGTCGAGCTGCAGGTCCAAATGCTACGTTTGGAGGCGCTCGGCCAGGAGGGCCCGTCCAAGATCCACCAGGAGGTGGCTACACCAGCACGGCGGACGAAGTATCAGGAGGGGCGATCGGTGGTGCTCAAGCCCCGCTTGGAGGCCACGCTGGACCATCACCAGGACGTGGTAGTCCAGAAGCAGACGTGAGTGTTGATCTTGCGTTGCCAGCACGTGGTGCATCGCCAGCTCCATGCAGCCCAGGGAGCGACTTGGCATCGATGCCAGTGTCGCACACGCAGACAGGAGCTCCGCACGGGAGGGCACGCAACAGCTCAGGAGGTGCTCGATCAGGCAGCCCGAGTTGGCTAGGAGGGCCGAACGGGACGCCACCTAGCAGTTCAGCGAGAAGGCCAGAAAGCAGCGGAAGCAGCCCAGCTTGGGGAGATCGGTCTGAGGGACAAGATGAGGCCCAGACAGGTGGGCTTCGTGGCCAGCGGAGCAGGCCAGGTGGGTCGGATGTTGCTGTTGCAAGCAGCTCGAGTGGAGCTGCACCACCGCATGAAGCTGGACCGAGCAGAGGCAAGTCGCCAGGATGTTGTACTGGTTCAGGAGGAACTAGCAGCAATCCCAAACCGGACGCGAGCTGTGCTCTCACGTCGCCAGCGGCTGGAAGTGAATCGCCAGCAAGCTACGACCTTGTAAGGTCAGAAAGTCAAGCACGTCAAGATTGGGCACGAGAGTTTGATTGGTCTTCACGTGTGTTGTGTGTTTCCGAGAATCCGTCCAGGTGCTTACGTGAGGCTAGCTTGTACGTCAGGCTAGCTAGCTTTGCATCGTTGCATAGAAGTCCAATATGCAGCTTTGCATTATCTGAAGGTGAGGCACCAAAAAAAATGTTAGATTCAGATGGTGCGCCTACTTCGCCAAGACCTGAAGGTTCGGAAACTGAAGTGATGAGCGCGATGTCGGGCGCAGAAGAGTACGTCGTGCTATCTCCGACTGCACTGGAGACTAGACGACTACGACCGACACGAGCACGCATGCGACACGTGTTAGACTACTATCCGAAGAAGAAACTTCGGACGGTAAATAAACCGGTGAAGATGAAGCACACGAAGCAATGTGTGTTCATCGAGAAACTGGTGAAGACGGAAGACGCGGACAAGGAAGATCGGCGTCAAACCAAGGAGAAACCGACGAAGGTAAAATCGGTGGCTTGGGTGCCACGAGGAGCGGCAAAGGCAATGCCGAGGAAGACGCCTGCGGGAAGCAGCTGGCGCATTTGGGACCCAGGTCGAAATGAAGTGCACGTCGTGCTTAGGGGGTGATTGTTAGAAATAAGCACTCCGGCTCCGGCACGACACCAAGCAATCACGTGTACGAGTAGAATTGCTTGGATACGTATTTGTATAGGAGTGGATCTAGTCACGACTCGTACTGGTAGTTCGAGTAGGATAGCAAGTCCTGGCATATATAAGTGCGTGTATACCTATACCTAGCTTTGTAAACTACACCGTGAGTTGAATCAATACAAAGAAACCAAGGTGCGATATGCACCTGTGGCTATAACCTGTTTTGATGTTGTGCGTACGTGATAGTAGCTAGCTGCTCAAAGATTCGATCAGCCTATCTGCAGTATACGTGCGTGTGCGGAAGGTATCGAGTACGTGCGTGTGTCTCGTCGGAACTCATCGTCAGCGTCGTCAGAGAGCACTCGGCGGCAGGGGCTGTGCTTGGTATTAGATCGGCGAGAGTACTGCCGAGTCTGGGCCAACACGTAGACCATTGGGGATAGAATAATAACCTATCTAATATATGAAAGATATGCAATGGGAGCTGATCACCTATAGAGAAATCTGTGTTTCAGAATTTTGAAAAAAGGGGAAATAAATCAAATAATACCAGCTGTTCCTGATATGGAGGTTTTGCTTTGCTACTGAACTGCTTGTACAGTAAACAAGCAGTTAGTCTTACGCACTTTGTAATACATATGAAATTAATATGTTACCATCATTAAATAGCAAACTTTAGTCCAATTAGGAAACCTTTAGTGTAAAAGTCCTCCTTACTGCCATTTCATAAGAAATTTATCTCCATTTGAAGGAAATAAAATGTTGGGCGGAAATTATTCTCAGTATTTTGTTTTTAAGACCAAACACTACACACTCTGAAATATAACCTCAACTAGCTCTACATATGTAGAAGGAATGACAAAATAGTGGTACATAGAGTACTGGTTCAATCAAAGTTATCAACCGCGTAGCTTTGGTGTTCATATGAATACGGTGTACCAAATAAGCTGGCCAGTCACCATGCATACCAGTTAGAACTGGTACATAGACTGTTGGGGATAGAATAATAACCTATCTAATATATGAAGGATAAACAATTTGACATGACCTATAGAGAAATCAGTGCTTCTGAACTTTGGGAAAATGGGAAATAAATCAAAGAATACCAGCTGTGCCTCATATGGAGAGGCTTTGCTTTGGCGAATTTTTTTTAAATAATACGAATTTTTTATTTAAGTGTAAGAATAGCGCGCGATTTGGAAGAAGTTGAAAAGTGTGACTTGGTCGGTCATTAGCTGACCGATCGGTCAGTAGCAGACCGAGTGGGAGTCGGCTGTCAGGTGAGAGAACTAGTTGGTCGATAGCTGACCAATTGGTCAGCTACCGACCAATTGGTCAGCTACCGACCGATCGGCTAATCCCCGATGGTTTGCATGGATTCAGTTTAGGTTTATTAGCACTGATATGTCCTGGCACTTCCCCCCCCCTCCCCCCCCCCCCCCCTCCCATTCTTTTCCGCCACCGCTTTCCCGCCATATTTTCTCCCTCTCCCGTTCACACCGCAGTGTTTCCCTCCCGCCCTTGCCGCCACCTTTCCCGCCATCTTTCCCGCCAGTCCTTTCCGCCACCATCTCCCGCAAAATTTATCCCGCCACCATCTCCCGCTATATTTTCCCGCCACGCTCTCGAATTTTTTTCCTATAAAAGCAGGCATCGACACTCTTTCGCTGCACAAGTGCTTCTATCTCTATCTTTTTTTCTGTTGGCTCACCCTTAGCCGTCATGAGTGTGCCACCAGGAGTTTAGGCCGGTGAAGGCGAAGGCTGCAAATTTTCCCCCGGGTGTGACTGCGGAGCAGTGTTGGTGCGGCCGTCTTGCTAAGGTTAAGTAGGTGGAGGATTTCTCCGACTGGTTCGGCATGAAATTTTTCATGTGTGCGAGCTATGAGCATGATCCACCCCGTAGTTCAGCTTCGTTGTCCACCAGGCCGCCGGTATGTTTCTGATATTAATTTCTTTATTTCCTTAAATAGGAATCCTATATAACTAAGACCTTCATTCCCACTAAAGGTATTTCTCTTGACATGCAAGACATCCATCTCGTCAAGCATCTTTGATCAATCCTAACCTGCCACATCACCATAACTGCCACATCATCAAACTGTAGACCACAATTCGTTCAACTTCTAAGCAATTAGCTTTCCACCACGCGTCCGTTTGCGTCTGGAGCTGGCTCCAGCGGGGCGACGCATTTTCGGGCGCATGACAGATTTCAAAAAAAGATGAACTAGCATCAACTTTGCACGAAATTGCAGCCGCAAATTGAGGTCTGCAAAATGTTCATCACATTTTGCACAAGGTAGAGCGCAAAGTGGAGCAAAAGGGACACAACAAGAACTGAACAGCAATAAAAAAAGTCCAAAAGGAGGCCAAGGTGCTAGGCCCATGGCGAGGCGATCAGTCGTCTCGCGCGCGGATTTCGGCACGCCTCTTCATAAACCATGCCCTGGTGTCGTCGTCGACGCCGCTCAAGTCGGCAAGCATGATCCTTGTGTCTTCTGCACGCAATTTGTCCTCGGCGTCTGTCTTTTTGGCCTCGACGTCCAGCCTTTGAACCTCAATGACCTCCTTCGCGAGGTTGTGGTAGATGGCAGCTGCGGCCTCTTTTGTTGAGCGCCTTTGGACCTCAATCGTCCTGGTCTCGTTGTACTGCTGCAACACCTTGGCCCAATAGACCTTGCCCTTTTGCTGCGCGCCATTAATATAATCATGGCTCGTTGCCAGCCACGCTTCACACAAACACTTATCCTCGTCGTCGACGAAGCCTTGTGTCCTCAGGCTCTTCCCCTTCTTCTTCGTATCAATGTCAGGCTGTGTTGGCGCGTTGTCGAAGTCGTCGACGGACACGGGTGTTGGCTGCGTCTGCTGGGTGGCGAAGAGCCGTGCGGTTTCGATGTCCTCCGCATCTTGCGTTGTTGCCCAGTCATCATGGTGGCGGGAAGGAGCAGGCCCCAGACGCATTTCCGGTCACGGTGGACACAAACGGTCGCTCAGCGTTTGTTTGCGTCGCACCGGTGGAGATGCCCTTAGTTTAGGTTTATTACAAGTGATATCTCCTGGCACTTCTCCCCCATTATTTTTCCGCCACAGCTTTCCCGCCATATCTTCTCCCTCTCCTGTTCAAACCGCCGTGTTTCCCTCCCGCCAGGGACGAAGCGGTGGCGGAGGCGGCTAGGGACAGGGCTCGCTTCATCGCCCAGGCGAACAAGGACGTGGCGGCGACGGCGGTCCAGGCAGCGGCGGAGGAGGAGGCCCAGGCGGCGGCGTTGGCGGAGGCTACCCAGGTGGCTGCGAGTAGGTATGGCTGTTGTAGTTTAGGTTAACTCGACTAACCATCTCTGTAAAGATGGTCCTTTTGGCCAATAAATAGTATGCCCGGATGCACCTAACGCGGACAGTTTCCGCGACCGAGGAGCGTCCGCAGGGACGCAAATCTGGCCCGTCAGGTTTGCGTCTCCGCGGACGACCCGGTCACTACGCGTGCCACCAACAACTCATCAAAATTTTCACGGTCGTGTAGGACCGCATGCTGTCCGTTTCAATGGTGCAAAGAGCAATGCAGAAGTGTACCGCAAACTTGCACTAGAGGGTACGTTGGGGACAATGGAACCGATGGAGGTAGAAAATCGCTTGACGAGGTGCTCGCGCGCGTGGCCGGGAGCGTCTGCGACGACGCGGCGCGGAAAGGCGCGCCATGCATGGTCGGCCTGTTAGCAACCGATCGGCCTGCTAGTGGCCGACTAGGGCTGGTCGGCCTGGCCCCTCTGCGCGCGGCCTGCACTCGGTCAGCTGCTGGCCGATCGGCCCGCCGCTCTCCGATCGGTCGGCTGCTGACCGACCAGTTCACACTTTTCAAAAACAATCAAATCGCGCGCTATTCGTAGAATTAAATAAAAAAATCGTATTATTTAAAAAAAAATCCGCTTTGCTTTGATACTAAATTGTTTCTACAGCAAACAAGCAGTATATATGAAATTAATATGATAGAGAAACATTATCATCATTAAATAGCAAACTTTAGTCCAATTAGGAAACATATTCTCATTATACTTTGTTTTTAGACCCAACACTAGACACTCTGAAAAATAAGCTCTACTAGGTAGGTCTACATATGTAGAAGGAATGACAAGAGAAAAAGGAAACTACCATTCACACAATAAATGCTATATTAGTGTACGGTAATTCGTCAAGTACCAAACAGTATGTACTATAATCATATGTTAGAACCTATGGACTGCACGCGCGCGTGTGAACTAGCTAATACTGGGTATCGAGCAGAGCGATCCAGTATTTCGTGAGCTTGGCAGCAACAGATTCCACGATCGAAACGAGTCGAGCTAGATGACCCATGCAAGCAGAAACCACGGAAAATAGCAGGAAATAATAACAACAACGCAAAGCACCCGGAACCATCTCACGCGACGAAATTCCCCACCGGAACGGTAGAAGGAGAAATCAGCTCGCGCGCGCGATACAAACAAGCCCAGTTCAATCATTCCGTTCCCTCAAATCCCCAAATAGAGCTGCTAGTAGGAAGCAGCGAGCGGCAGAAAGAAAGAAAAGAAAAGAAACGCGCGGGTGATGATTGATAACCTGTCCTGGCTGGAGTACTCGTAGAGCTTTCCCTTGGTGGAGAATACGATGAGCGCGACCTCAGCGTCGCAGAGCACGGAGATCTCGTGCGCCTTCTTGAGCAGCCCGCTCCGGCGCTTGGAGAAGGTGACCTGGCGGTTTATCTTGTTCTCGATCCGCCGCAGCTGCACCGGCCCGCGCCCCATCTCCGCCTCCTTCCGGCTCGGCGGCGAATGCAGTACCTAGCTAGCTGCTGCGGTGGCGACGTGAGGGAGAGGAGAGGAAGGATATGGCGTGGTGTGGAGCTCGGAGGAGGAAGAGGGGGAGGAGGGAATGCTTAGATGCGGGCGATGGGGCGGTGTGGCGAAACCGGGGTGGTTTCGCGTGCGGCGCTGTCGAGTTGTGGTTGGTGCGGGCGGCTCCGGGGAGACGTGGACGGATCGCCGCCGTCTGATCGGCCGGGGTCGTTGTTGCGACCCAGGTGCGGGTGGGTCCGGCGGGCCCGGGATGTCCGGTAGCCTCGCCCGCGGCTGGGGATTGGTCGCCGGAGCGAGCGTGGTCGGGTGGTGGGGCTCGCGCCCGGTGCGGAAAGTTTTTCCCAGGGCTCGTGTGTGGTCTGCGGTTGTCGGGTACAAGGGAGCGAGACGGGAGGTGACATCTGGCGACGACCACCTAGTGGGCCGGCCCCGTTGGGCCCCATCTGGCTGTGGGTCGATCGATCGCACTCCCGCTGCACTGCTCGGTGAAAGACGACTGAAGAAATGTTCAGTTCAAGCGTGGATCGTCTGTCTGACTGTGTGAGTGACAACCTCTCTGACTACCAAAAATGGAAAATAAGGAGTTCTATCCTCTGCACTGCTCGGAGAACCAGTTCAAATGGGGATTGTCTGAGTGACAACTGACAACCTTTGTGAATGCCTAAAAAGAAATATGCGTCTTGTGTTCCTAGAGGGCATCTCCAACGAGATAACGTATTTCGGACGTCTAAATTGTCCGCGCGCGTCCGTTCGTCGCCTGGCAGACGCGAAAATGATCATTTTTGTCCGCGCATTCGTTTGCGCCTGGGGGTGGCTCCAGCGGCCCGACGTCCCCCTCGTAAACGAAGGTGAGCCGGCAGCCAGGCTCGAGCGCGAGGTAGCGGGTGAACTTGTCACACCCCGTGTGCAGGTACATCTTGCCCTGCGCGTCGAACAAGATCTCGACAGGCCACCAGCTGAAGTTGCAGCTGGCCTCCCGTAGCTGCAACTGGGTCGGCTCAACGCCATCGACGAACTCAGCGAACTTGTCCGGGAGCCGCTTGATGCCGAATGGGTCGTCGTCCATGCGGAGGAGGAACTCGAAGCAGCGCTCCTCCTGCGAAGACGAGGACAGCGTAGGCGACCGCGACCGTGGGGTCGTAGCTGCTCCACTTCGGCGGCCCCGACCCCGGGGGCGCCCAGGCCCGCGGCCTCGACCGCCTCGCCGGCCACCAGGACCCGCCTAGACTTCCTCGCGGGGCTGGCTGCATCGCAGGAAGAGCTAGGGGGCGCTACAGTGGAGCTTGTGGCGTCTAGGGTTTGTGTGGAGGAGTGAACGAGGAAGAATAGCGTGCGCCCTCTTTATATAGGCCGGAGGCATGCGACGGCCGCGGGACACGTGGCATCGCCATTACTGCGTTGGCGGAGGTGGGCGGCGACCGCTCGGCAGGCGAGGCATTGCCATTAACATGGCGCAGACTGCCAAAGCGACGCAGCAGCGCCAGTCGCTGGCGCGCCTGAGAAGACGTATCGAGCTAGGGTCGCTGCCAGGCGGGCCCGACGAAACATCCGCCAGACGCGAGCGGACACTTTGTGTGTCCGTGCAGCGTCCGCAGAGACGCATCCGAGGCGCATATTTGAGCAAGGTTTGTGTCGCCGCGGACGCCCTGGTCACTTTGCGTCGCCCCGCTGGAGCAGGGACCCGATGCATTTTTCGACCCGTGGACGCAAACGGTCGCTGAGCGCCCGTTTACGTCGTCCCGTTTGAGATTCCCTGATGAAAGAAAAAATAGGCGAGGACAACATGTGCACATAGCACCGTGTAGAGTTTTAGGGCGTTACGAAGGAACAAAATAGAATGCAGGGAATGTTAAATTTGGGTCGGTGGATGCTTCCCTGTCCGGCATGGAGGCGGAAGATGGACCATGTCTATTGGCCATGGGGGTGTCGGAGTAATGGGGCTTTGTGACTACAAGGACAAGGCGCTGCGACCATGTCTATTTATCATCATTAAATAGCAAACCTTAGTCCAATTAGGAAACATATTCTCATTATACTTTGTTTTTGGACCCAACACTAGACACTCAGAAAAATAAGCTCTAATCCGTCAAGTACCAAACAGTATGTACTATAATCATATGTTAGAACCTATGGACTGCACGCGCGCGTGTGAACTAATACTGGGAATCGAGCAGAGCGATCCAGTATTTCGTGAGCTTGGCAGCAACAGATTCCACGATCGAAACGAGTCGAGCTAGATGACCCATGCAAGCAGAAACCACGGAAAATAGCAGGAAATAATAACAACAACGCAAAGCACCCGGAACCATCTCACGCGACGAAATTCCCCACCGGAACGGTAGAAGGAGAAATCAGCTCGCGCGCGCGATACAAAGCAGCCCAGTTCAATCATCCCGTTCCCTCAAATCCCCAAATAGAGCTGCTAGTAGGAAGCAGCGAGCGGCAGAAAGAAAAGGAAAAGGAAAAAAAAGAGCGCGTGATGATTGATAACCTGTCCTGGCTGGAGTACTCGTAGAGCTTTCCCTTGGTGGAGAATACGATGAGCGCGACCTCAGCGTCGCAGAGCACGGAGATCTCGTGCGCCTTCTTGAGCAGCCCGCTCCGGCGCTTGGAGAAGGTGACCTGGCGGTTTATCTTGTTCTCGATCCGCCGCAGCTGCACCGGCCCGCGCCCCATCTCCGCCTCCTTCCGGCTCGGCGGCGAATGCAGTACCTAGCTAGCTGGCTGCTACGGTGGCGAACCGACGAGAGGGAGAGGGAGTCGGGAGGGATATGGAGGTCGGAGGAGGAGGAGAGGGGAGGAGGGAATGCTTAGATGCGGGCGATGGGGCGGTGTGGCGAAACCGGGGTGGTTTCGCGTGCGGCGCTGTCGAGTTGTGGTTGGTGCGGGCGGCTCCGGGGAGACGTGGACGGATCGCCGCCGTTTGATCGGACGGCTTCGTTGTTGCGACCCAGGTGCGGGTGGGTCCGGCGGGCCCGGGATGTCCGGCGGGCCCGCGGCCGGGGATTGGTCGCCGGAGCGAGTGTGGTCGGGTGGTGGGGCTCGCGCCCGGTGCGGAAAGTTTTTCCCAGCACTCTCTCGTGTGGTCTGCGCTTGTCGGGTACAAGGGAGCGAGACGGGAGTTGACATCTGGCGAGGACCACCCGGTGGGCCGGCCCCCGTTGGGCCCCATCTGGCTGTGGGTGGGTCGATCGATCGCACTCCCTCTGCACTGCTCGGTGAAAGACCACTGACGAAAATGTCCAGTTCAAACGGGGATCAACTGACTGTGCGAGTGACAACCTCTGTGACTACCAAAAAAGGAAAATAAGAAGTCTATCTACGAGAAATACAAAGGAGCTCTCGGGTGCAACGCACCCCCATACTTGGAAAAATTAAAAAAAAAATTAAAAAAGTTTTGAAAAATTTATTTTTTTTGGAAATCAAAAATGATCAGGTATTATACCTGAAACAAAATATTTTCCTAGGAAATTACTTTTATTGTATCCTGGGTAAAAAAAAACAAACTCGAAATGCCCCATGACCAGGTACTATTCACTTTATTTTTGTCATAATTTTGTCTTTTTTGCCATGGAGTCCATAGGAATCATTTCGTGTCCAAACATTTTTTTTACGAATACAAACTTGATCATCTTTTATTTCCAGGAAGATTCAAATTTTTATTTTGACTTATTTAAATTATTATAATTTTTTTGGTCTATGGGGGTGCGTTGCACCCGAGAGCCATAAGTCTGTTTCGGTCTATCTACCCTCTCCACTGCTCGGCGAACCAGTTCAAATGGGGATTGTTGAGTGACAACTGACAACCTTTGGGAATGCCTGAAAATAAATATGCGCCTTGTGTTCCTATTTTGAGGGCATCTCCAACGGAACGACGTATTTCGGACGTTTAAATCGTTCGCGCGCATCTATTTGCGTCGTCGTCTGGCGGATGCGAAAATAATCATTTTTATCCACGCATCCGTTTGCGCCTGGGGGTGACTCCAGCGGCCCTGAGTCCCCCTTGTAGACGAAGGTGAGCCGGCAGCCGGGCTCGAGTGCGAGTTCACAGGTGAACTTGTCGCACCCCGTGTGCAGGTACATCTTGCCCTGCCCTTCGAACAAAGTCTCGACATGCCACCGGCAGAAGTTGCAGCTGGCCTCCCGTAGCTGCAACTGGGTCGGCTCAACGCCATCGACGAACTCAGCGAACTTGTCCGGGGGCCGCTTGATGCCAAGTGGGTCGTCGTCCATGCGGACGAGGAACTCGAAGCAGCGCTCCTCCTGCGAAGACGAGAACGGTGTAGGCGACGGCGACCATGGGGTCGTAGCTGCTCCACCTCGGCGGCCCCGGTGGCGGCCTCGGCCGCCTCGCCGGCCACCAGGACCCACCTGGACTTCCTCGCGGGGTTGGCTCCGTCGCAGGAAGAGCTAGGCGGCGCTACGGTGGAGCTTGTGGCGTCTAGGGTTTGTGTGGAGGAGTGAATGAGGAAGAAGAGTGTGCGCCCCAGGCGACGGCCGCGGGACACGTGGCATCGCCATTACTACTTTGGCGGAGGTGGGCGGCGACCCCTCGGCAGGCGAGGCATCGCCATTAACGTGGCGCAGATTGCCGAAGCGCCGCAGCGGCGCCAGTCGCTGGCGCGTCTGAGAAGCCGTATCGAGCCAGGGTCGCTGCTAGGCGGGCCCGACGAAACATCGGCCAGACGCAAGCGGACACTTTGTGCGTCCGATCAGCGTCCGCAGAGACGCATCTGAGGCGTATATTTGGGCCAGGTTTATGTCGCCGCGGATGGCCCGGTCACTTTACGTCGCCCCGCTGTAGCAGAGACCCGACACATTTTTCGGCCCGTGGACGCAAACGGTCGCTCAGCATTGCCCCCTTTGAGATTCCGTGATGAAAGAAAAAATAGGCAAGAACAGCGTGTGCACATAGCACCGTGTAGAGTTTCTAGGAACGGTAGGAACGAACAAAATAGAATGCAGGGAATGTTAAATTTGGGTCGGTGGATGCTTGCCTCTCCGGCATGGAGGAGGAAGATGGACCATGTCTCTTGGCCATGTGGGGTGTCGAAGTAATACGGCTTTGTGACTACAAGGACAAGGCGCTGCGAGGCTTCATGGACGGTACTGCCCCATTTTTCCGGAGTGCGGGAGAGGTGCGACGGTACACATGAGAGTCCTGCTCGACTTTGGTTAGGCCGGCGGTGGCACTCGCGGGTGTCGTTCCCCTCCTTGGAGGCTTTTCCGGGGTGTGTCGATATATCTCTTTCTTGATTGGAGTTGGTTGTTGTCTTCGGGTGAAAGCCTCGATTCGGAGCAGGATCAACACGATGGCGGTGTCCTTGATGTCTACGCCCCCCTCCTTTTCCTGTAGACAGTGTTGGGCCTCCAAGAGCAGAGGTTTGTAGAACAGCAGCAAGTTTTCCCTTAAGTGGATCACCCAAGGTTTATCGAACTCAGGGAGGAAGAGGTCAAAGATATCCCTCTCATGCAACCCTGCAACCACAAAGCAAGAAGTCTCTTGTGTCCCCAACACACCAAATAGGTGCACTAGTTCGGCGAAGAGATAGTGAAATACAGGTGGTATGAATAAGTATGAGCAGTGGCAACGGCACCAGAAAAGTGCTTTGCCCAGGACAGTAAACAAGCAGTAGTAACGTAGCAGTAGTAACACGAGAAACGATGAACAAGCAGCGATAGCAGTATTTAGGAACAAGGCCTAGGGATTACACTTTCACTAGTGGACACTCTCAACATTGATCGCATAATAAATAACTCTTTCTCATATGTGCTACATACACTCTTTTGTTGGATGATGAACACATTGCGTAGGATTACACGAACCCTCAATGCCGGAGTTAACAAGCTCCACAATTCAATGTTCATATTTAAATAACCTTAGAGCATAATAGATCATTGCAAAATAAACCAAGAACTAACATAGTGCACACACTGTCCACATTACACTATGAAGGAGGAATAGATCACATCAATACTATCATAATGATAATTAACTCCACAATCTACAAGAGATCATGATCATAGCCTACGACAAGAACCACATGGTGCACACACTAGTCACCTTTACACCATGCAGGAGGAATAGACTACTTTAATAACATCACATGAGTAGCACACAACTAGTAGCGATACAAAGCTCATCATATGGATCTCAATCATGTAAAGCAGCTCATGAGATCATTGTATTGAAGTACATAGGAGAGAGATTAACCACATAGCTACCGGTACAGCCCTTAGCCTCGATGGAGAACTACTCCCTCCTCATGGGAGCAGCAGCGGTGATGAAGATGGCGGTGGAGATGGCAGCGGTGTCGATGGAGAAGCCTTCCGGGGGCACTTCCCCGTCCCGGCGGCGTGCCGGAACAGAGACTCCTGTCCCCCAGATCTTGGCTTCGCGATGGCGGCGGCTCTGGAAGGTTTCTGTGGGTTTCGTCGAACGTGATAGGGTTTTCGCGACGGAGGCTTTAAATAGGCGGAAGGGCAGCCTCGGAGGGGGCCTGGGGCCACCACACCATAGGGCGGCGCGGCCCCCCCTCTGGCTGCGCCAGGGTGTAGTGTGGGGCCCCCAGGGCTTCCCTCTGGCGGCTCTCGGGTGTTCTGGATGCTTCCGGGCAAAATAGGAACCTGGGCGTTGATTTCGTCCGATTCCGAGAATATTTCGTTACTAGGATTTCTGAAACCAAAAACAGCAGAAAACAGGAACTGGCACTTCGGCATCTTGTTAATAGGTTAGTTCCAGAAAATGCACGAATATGACATAAAGTGTGCATAAAACATGTAGATAACATCAATAATGTGGCATGGAACACAAGAAATTATCGATACATCGGAGACGTATCAGCATCCCCAAGCTTAGTTCTGCTCGTCCCGAGCAGGTAAAACGATAACAAAGATAATTTCTGGAGTGACATGCCATCATAACCTTGATCATACTATTTGTAAAGCATATGTAGTGAATGCAGCGATCAAAACAATGTATATGACATGAGTAAACAAGTGAATCATATAGCAAAGACTTTTCATGAATAGCACTTCAAGACAAGCATCAATAAGTCTTGCATAAGAGTTAACTCATAAAGCAATAATTCAAAGTAAAGGCATTGAAGCAACATAATAGAAGATTAAGTTTCAGCGGTTGCTTTCAACTTGTAACATGTATATCTCATGGATAATTGTCAACATAGAGTAATATAATAAGTGCAATAAGCAAGTATGTAGGAATCAATGCACAGTTCACACAAGTGTTTGCTTCTTGAGGTGGAGAGAAATAGGTGAACTGACTCAACATTGAAAGTAAAAGAATGGTCCTCCATAGAGGAAAAGCATCGATTGCTATATTTGTGCTAGAGCTTTGATTTTGAAAGCATGAAACAATTTTGTCAACGGTAGTAATAAAGCATATGTATCATGTAAATTATATCTTATAAGTTGCAAGCCTCATGCATAGTGTACTAATAGTGCCCGCACCTTGTCCTAATTAGCTTGGACTACCGGATCATCACAATGCACATGTTTTAACCAAGTGTCACAAAGGGGTACCTCTATGCCGCCTGTACAAAGGTCTAAGGAGAAAGCTCGCATTGGATTTCTCGCTATTGATTATTCTTCAACTTAGACATCCATACCGGGACAACATAGACAACAGATAATGGACTCCTCTTTTATGCATAAGCATGTAACAACAATTAATAATTTTCTCATTTGAGATTGAGGATATATGTCCAAAACTGAAACTTCCACCATGGATCATGGCTTTAGTTAGCGGCCCAATGTTCTTCTCTAACAATATGCATGCTTAACCATAAGGTGGTAGATCGCTCTTACTTCAGACAAGAGGAACATGCATAGCAACTCACATGAAATTCAACAAAGAGTAGTTGATGGCGTCCCCAGTAAACATGGTTATCGCACAACAAGCAACTTAATAAGAGATAAAGTGCATAATTACATATTCAATACCACAATAGTTTTTAAGCTATTTGTCCCATGAGCTATATATTGCAAAGGTGAATGATGGAATTTTAAAGGTAGCACTCAAGCAATTTACTTTGGAATGGCGGAAAATACCATGTAGTAGGTAGGTATGGTGGACACAAATGGCATAGTGGTTGGCTCAAGTATTTTGGATTCATGAGAAGTATTCCCTCTCGATACAAGGTTTAGGCTAGCAAGGTTGTTTGAAGCAAACACAAGCACGAACTAGTACAGCAAAACTCACATAAAAGACATATTACAAGCATTATAAGACTATACATCGTCTTCCTTGTTGTTCAAACACCTCACTAGAAAATATCTAGACTCTAGAGAAACCACATATGCAAACCAAATTTTAGCATGCTCTATGTATTTCTTCATTAATAGGTGCAAAGTATATGATGCAAGAGCTTAAACATGAGCACAACAATTGCCAAGTATCACATTACCCAAGACATTATAGCAATTACTACATGTATCATTTTCCAATTCCAACCATATAATAATTTAACGAAGAAGAAAATTTCGCCATGAATATTATGAGCTAAGAACACATGTGTTCATACGAACCAGCGGAGCGTGTCTCTCTCCCAAACAAGCATGATGTAATCCAATTTATTCAAACACAAACAAAAACAAAAACAAAAACAAACCGACGCTCCAAGAAAAGCACATAAGATGTGATGGAATAAAAATATAGTTTCAGGGGAGGAACCTGATAATGTTGTCGATGAAGAAGGGGATGCCTTGGGCATCCCCAAGCTTAGATGCTTGAGTCTTCTTGAAATATGCAGGGATGAACCACCGGGGCATCCCCAAGCTTAGACTTTTCACTCTTCTTGATCATAGTATATCATCCTCCTCTCTTGACCCTTGAAAACTTCCTTCACACCAAACTTCTCATAAACTTCATTAGAGGGGTTAGTACATAATCAAAAACTCACATGTTCAGAGGTGACACAATCATTCTTAACACTTCTGGACATTGCTCAAAGCTACTGGAAGGTAATGGAACAAAGAAATCCACCCAACACAGCGAAAGAAGCAATGTGAAATAAAAGGCAGAATCTGTCAAAACAGAACAGTCCGTAAAGACGAATTTCTAATAAATACTTCCGTTGCTCAGATCAGAAAACTCAAAACTAATGAAAGTTGCGTACATATCTGAGGAAGACGCACGTAAATTGGCATATTTTTCTGATTTTTCTACAGAGAGAAAATCCCAGATTCGTGACAGATAGAAATCTGTTTCTGCGCAGAAATCCAAATCTAGTATCAACCTTCGATTAGAGGCTTCACTTGGCACAACAAAACACAAAACTAAGATAAGGAGAGGTTGCTACAGTAGTAAACAACTTCCAAGACACAAATATAAAACAAAGTACTGTAGCAAAATAACACATGGGTTATCTCCCAAGAAGTTCTTTTCTTTATAGCCATTAAGATGGGCTCAGCAGTTTTGATGATGCACTCGCAAGAAATAGTATTTGAATCAAAAGAGAGCATCAAGAGGCAAATTAGAAACACATTTAAGTCTAACATGCTTCCTATGCATAGGAATCTTGTAAATAAACAAGTTCATGAAGAGCAAAGTAACAAGCATAAGAAGATAAAACAAGTATAGCTTCAAAAATTTCAGCACATAGAGAGGCATTTTAGTAACATGAAAATTTCTACAACCATATTTTCCTCTCTCATAATAACTTTCAGTAGCATCATGAGCAAACTCAACAATATAACTATCACATAAAGCATTCTTATCATGAGTCTCATGCATAAAATTATTACTCTCCACATAAGCATAATCAATTTTATTAGTAATAGTGGGAGCAAATTCAACAAAGTAGCTATTATTATTCTCATCAAGTGTAGGAGGCATAGTATAATCACAACAAAATTTACTCTCCATAGTAGGTGGAACCAAAAGACTACTATCATTATAATCATCATAAATAGGAGGCAAGGTATCATCAAAGAAAATTTTCTCCTCAATGCTTGGGGGACTAAAAAGATCATGAAAACCAGCTTCCCCAAGCTTAGAACTTTCTATATTATTATCAACAATGGTGTTCAAAGCGTTCATACTAATATTACTACCAGCATGCAAATAAGATTCCATAGGTTTTTTAATTTTCGCATCAAACAATCCATGTTTTAAATCAGGAAATAGCATAAGAAGCTCATTCTTGTCCATTATGCCAAACTAGTGTAAACAAGAAACAAAAAGATGCAATTGCAGGATCTAAAGGAAATAGCTTTGAGTACTTACGGCGCCGGAAAATAGCTTGGTAGCCGAGGTCCGGAGTGTGAGTACCTTTTACCTTTCCTCCCCGGCAACGGCGCCAGAAAATAGCTTGATGTCTACGCCCCCCTCCTTTTCCTGTAGACAGTGTTGGGCCTCCAAGAGCAGAGGTTTGTAGAACAGCAGCAAGTTTTCCCTTAAGTGGATCACCCAAGGTTTATCGAACTCAGGGAGGAAGAGGTCAAAGATATCCCTCTCATGCAACCCTGCAACCACAAAGCAAGAAGTCTCTTGTGTCCCCAACACACCAAATAGGTGCACTAGTTCGGCGAAGAGATAGTGAAATACAGGTGGTATGAATAAGTATGAGCAGTGGCAACGGCACCAGAAAAGTGCTTTGCCCAGGACAGTAAACAAGCAGTAGTAACGCAGCAGTAGTAACACAGTAAACAGTAAACAAGCAGCGATTGCAGTATTTAGGAACAAGGCCTAGGGATTACACTTTCACTAGTGGACACTCTCAACATTGATCGCATAATAAATAACTCTTTCTCATATGTGCTACATACACTCTTTTGTTGGATGATGAACACATTGCGTAGGATTACACGAACCCTCAATGCCGGAGTTAACAAGCTCCACAATTCAATGTTCATATTTAAATAACCTTAGAGCATAATAGATCATTGCAAAATAAACCAAGAACTAACATAGTGCACACACTGTCCACATTACACTATGAAGGAGGAATAGATCACATCAATACTATCATAATGATAATTAACTCCACAATCTACAAGAGATCATGATCATAGCCTACGACAAGAACCACATGGTGCACACACTAGTCACCTTTACACCATGCAGGAGGAATAGACTACTTTAATAACATCACATGAATAGCACACAACTAGTAGCGATACAAAGCTCATCATATGGATCTCAATCATGTAAAGCAGCTCATGAGATCATTGTATTGAAGTACATAGGAGAGAGATTAACCACATAGCTACCGGTACAGCCCTTAGCCTCGATGGAGAACTACTCCCTCCTCATGGGAGCAGCAGCGGTGATGAAGATGGCGGTGGAGATGGCAGCGGTGTCGATGGAGAAGCGTTCCGGGGGCACTTCCCCGTCCCGGCGGCGTGCCGGAACAGAGACTCCTGTCCCCCAGATCTTGGCTTCGCGATGGCGGCGGCTCTGGAAGGTTTCTGTGGGTTTCGTCGAACGTGATAGGGTTTTTGCGACAGAGGCTTTAAATAGGCGGAAGGGCAGCCTCGGAGGGGGCCTGGGGCCACCACACCATAGGGCGGCGCGGCCCCCCCCCTCTGGCCGCGCCAGGATGTAGTGTGGGGCCCCCAGGGCTTCCCTCTGGCGGCTCTCGGGTGTTCTGGATGCTTCCGGGCAAAATAGGAACCTGGGCGTTGATTTCGTCCGATTCCGAGAATATTTCGTTACTAGGATTTCTGAAACCAAAACAGCAATGACAGGAACTGGCACTTCGGCATCTTGTTAATAGGTTAGTTCCAGAAAATGCACGAATATGACATAAAGTGTGCATAAAACATGTAGATAACATCAATAATGTGGCATGGAACACAAGAAATTATCGATACGTCGGAGACGTATCAGTCCTCGACGTCGTATCTCTAATGGGATCATCGTTCTTGAAGACACGGCTCGGAGGTCAGATGTTGCATTCCGTGCTTGCCGTTGTCCAAGGCTAAGCTTCATAGGCGCTATGCACGCCATGTCCGGCAAGTCCAAGACGATTCCTTCTCCAGACCGACCAAGTCCCGCAATCGGTCTCCTTTTGATGGTGCGTTGACTAGGACAGTCCTTCGGAGGTGTCCAACGTTTGTTGAGACGCTATATTTTTTATTAGCTTAGGTCATGCTCTTTCTTGTTGTGTTGTGTTGTGTTGTCTATGGTTGTTGTCTTCAGACTAGCTCGTGTGGAGTTGGTGCTATGCTTGTTGATTATAGCGAGTGGTGGCTTTCTTGTACTCAAATCGCTGCCTTCTATAAATACAGGGTACGCTTATCATACTCTAAAGAAACAATAATTGATCCTTAATTGGATTGTCATCAATACTAGCCAAGTGTCCACCCGTCAGTGGCGGCGCTAAGGGTATTCTTTTGTATTCCATTGAATACTAAAGATTTTCTCAAAATGGTGAAGATTTTGATAAAACATGGCAAATTTTGGCAAAAGAGCGGCAAAAATGTGGCAAAATGAATAATACCACCCAGGTGAATGAATACGGAGCAACAACTTCCCAGCGCCACCACTACCACCCGTTGTTGCGGTTTCTTTTCCCATCCCTCTTCTCTATGTATATCTCTCTCTCAAGTTTCTTCTTCAACTATATCTTCACTGCAGTTGGCTATGCCATTTTGGATCATGCAACAAATAGTGATCATGCATGCAATAAAGCGTTGAATACAATGAAATATTTTCTTCTCTCGCTCACTCTCAAATTAATTATGGGTTGTATCTAGATATAATGTTAGTATGTTGAGTCACATCACTTGTCTTGGAGTCCTTCGTCCATACGGTTGGCGCTCCTCTACGATATGACAACATGTTAAGTAACCAAACAATCACCTAAGTAAATGTATTGCCTCTTATTTTGAACTTATTATTCACCTAGTTCGTAAAAAGGGACCCTCAAAGCAATTGTTGAAACTTACAATACCTCACATGAAACTCATACTTTCTTGTTATTGGGAGTTTCATGCCTGCTTCGGCCATTGAACAAAAATATTTTCTCATATCCCAAGCATACATTGCACTATCAATTGCATGGCAAAAAAATTGAAATTGTATCACTATAGTACCTTCCAAGCATTCGCCATGTTCCCATTGGCACTCTACGAATTACGGATCAATAACAAGAGCCCCAATATACAAATACCCTAATTAGGAATTTGCAAAATGAGTCTCGAGCTTGTTAGAAAATTTAGTGAAAGGCAATAAAATAGATACTTTTAGCTAACACAAAGTTACCGCCTGGTAGTGGATATGTGAAACAAGAAGCAGATTATTAATATGTTGCAATTAACATGACCCTAATTGTTCGTTCCACTTTCTCTCTCTCTCTCTCTCTCTCTCTCTCTCTCTTCACCATATCCCGTCCTTGACAGTCCCCTATGAGTGATTGGGCCAATCCCTAGCCTTTCCCGGTGGTGTTGCCGGCTGGAGATTGGGTAGGAGAGTGAAGGAAATATGCCCTGGAGGCAATAATAATTGCTATTATATATTTTCGAGTTCATAGCTGAATTTTTTTTCTTTATGCTATAACAACTGTTGTGATTCTTGAATATGAGATTCGAAGCAAAAAAAAACTCACAAGCACGTGTAGATATTTAATCAGTAAGGTGTTCCTAGTTCCGCCTCTAGGACTAGCTCATGTGTTTTATGATGATCATATTTTTGTTGATCATGGGTATTGTTGTGGTAACAAGGATACCAACACAACAAGCGTAATTTTTTAGCAGAATAAGGGTACTGAACCGATCCAGTTCTATGATATAATATCATTAAATGTTGTTAATATTACCATGTTTTTAAGTTATGTCCAAATCCTTAGACCATAAGAGAATATCAAGTATCCTCATACCGGAGGGTGTACTTTGGTCCTTGTTAGACGTTTTTCGTAACAAGCACTACAAGAACTTGGAGAATCAATGACGGAACAGGGCTGACGTTTGAGGAATCCATCAGCGAAAAATTATGACGGTCGGCCTCTAAGCGTCAACAATTGTCCAGAAAGAAAAGCATCACGGGAGGTGGGCGGCCCGAACTGCGGCCTAGGGGGCGTCACCTGACCCACCCTCTGCACGCTTCTGTTCATGTACTTTTCTGCCTGCCGCCTGCTTTTTTGATCTCGCCCGCACAAGAGTCCAAGGCCTCTAGCATTGGGACCCATATTTGTAGGGGATAGCCACTGCCTCTACACATGTACCCGACCTGCAGCACTCGGATCCGCATGTCAGGTACCGACACGACCTTCCTGCATGGGGATGCCCATTCCGACAGCCTGTAAGCCACCGAAGTGGACCAGTCCTGGTAGTAGGACCAACCATGGTTCCACATATTAGTTTTATTGCCATTTTTTGCGCACGTGCGATCACAAGTGTATGTCTGCTGTCAATTATGGACGTGTGGCCCCGCATGTCAGAGCTGGTGGGCCTACATAATATGTCGGGCCTACATGGGTCCCATGTGGCATTTTCGTCGGGCCCACATGGAGTTGTGTCAATTCTGGATGGTGGCCCCACAAGTTAGAGCTTGGTGGGCCTATATCATCTGTGGGCTTACGTGGATCCCATGTGGCATTTCCTTCGGGCCCACATGGAGATGTGTCAATTCTGGATGCGTGGTCCCGCAAGTGAGAGCTTGGTGAGCCTACATAATATGTCAGTTACGTTTCGAGGTGTCTTTAGGCCAGGTTGACTGACTAAAGACCTATGGCCAATTTATTCTAGTTGAAACAAAACACACAAAGGAGCCTAGATTATATTCAAAGATGAACAAAGGCCCAAGGCCTATTCCTGGAAAGTTATATCCCGTCAGAGATAGAATTCTCATACCTACGATGTGATAGTCCAGTTCGTTGCTCACTCTGGTGTAGTCCCAGTTTAATGTTCTACCGCGAGTGAACTTCGACTTGTATTATGCCCTTATTGGAGTTACCCAGGATATCAATAAAAAGAAGAGCACAACGGGTAGTATTTGATAAAGCAAACGGGTCCATTTGGCAAAAAGTATGTCACGATCCACACTTGTTTGCGTACAAATCATCCGCTTTACTTGTAATATATTTCTAAAATGAATAAAGGACCGGTTTGTATTTTGGTCTTTCTGGGCTTGTTATCCTAACAAACCCAGTATCCCAGATTACATTTAAAAAAATGAGTGTCCTTGATTTATATACTTACAAAACCAAAAAAAACAACACCTTTTTCTTATGTTTCGGTTTTGATGCTGATTTCATTAGTTTTGTGTTGGAGCTGTAATTACATTAGTCGGGTTTCTTTTCGGTTTTGTTTTGTTCTTCTTCTCTTAATAACTACGCAGATTATTTTTCTGCTTGTAAATGTTCAGGCCGACGATTTGCCCGTTGTAGATTCCTTAATAAAAAAATGCTTCTAAATTATCTCGCTCAACAAATCAAATATTTCGTTAATTTTCAAACATTCAAACAATTGAACAAGATACAGTCACATTCACCACTACACTGACAATAACCCTTGTTGAACTAATCAACTTTTCTATTGTTTTTATGATATATTGGGCAGGCTTCCATAACCAGTCTGATTCAATCTTTCGAACCTCTACCTTGAACCACCATGTTTCTTTTTTAGATCAATAGGGACCTCATCCCAGGTTTCATTGATAAATAACGAAGCCTGATAGTGCCGCAGATTCATTACAGGGATTACATTTTGCAGAAAACAGTAAACTAGATAGAAACCATAAAGTTAATTTTTCACAGCTACAGAGCTGGAACAAAAGCAATGATGTCTACGCACGCTTCTATTTTTGTAGACAGTGTTGGGCCTCCAAGTGCAGAGGTTTGTAGAACATCATCAAGTTTTTCTTAAGAGGATCACCCAAGGTTTATCGAACTCATGGAGGTAGAGTTCAAAGATATCCCTCTCAAGCAACCCTGAAATTACGATACAAGAAGTCTCTTGTGTCCCCAACACACCCAAAATACTTGTGAGGTGTATAGGTGCACTAGTTCGGCGAAGAGATAGTGAAATACAAGTAATGAATGGTTGTAATTACTAATTGTAATCTGAAATAAAAATGGCAGCAAGCAAACATGTAGCAGAACTGGTTGTAACGATGTTTCAATGCTTGGAAACAAGGCCTAGTGATCATACTTTCACTAGTGGACACTCTCAACAATGATACCATAATGGAATACATAAATATTATCACTGCACTATGCTACTCTGAACCACTCTCCGGTTTGATAACACAAATTCATTGTGTATGTCTGCATAAACATTCCTTAAAGTATGTATTTCCAATCTATGGACACCCCACGCTGTCACTTTGAGCATACAAATATGGCACTAACTAGTCACCACAATTCATAAGTATTTCTATAAATTAAGCATAAGAAACAAACACAGTGTGCACACTGTCACATTCACAATGTTGGACAAGGTGTCCCCGGAGATCACATAATAAAACCACTTGAGTAGCACAATAGTTGAATAATAACATCTACTTATTCAACTAGATTACAAAGCTCATGATCAAATAAAGATCATACATGGAGAGATAGATATACCACATAGCTACAGATATAACCATCAGCCTCGAGGGAGAACTGCTCACTCCTCATCATGGGAGTCAGCAACGGCGATGGAGATGGCGGTGGAGTCGATGAAGATGGCTCCGGGGGCAATTCCCCGTCTCGACAGGGTGCAGGAACATAGACTTTTATCCCCCGGATCTTGTCTTCGGCGACGATGGAGCTACGGAACTTTTAGTGGATGGAGGCTTATTCATTCAGGGTTCACGCGTCGGGAGGCTTCTTATAGGCAGAAGGGCGAGGTCGGTGGAGGCCAGGGGGCCCACACCACCCCTTGGCATGGGCCTAGGCTATGCCGCGCCAAGGTGTGGTCTGGCCGCCCTGCGCCACATCTTCGTCCCCTTCTGGACCCTGTCTTCGTTACGGAAAATATTGACTTCGGCTTTTCTTTCGTCCAATTCCAAGAATATTTCCTTTATAACTTTTCTGAAATACAAAACAGCAGGAAATATGGAACTGGCACCGTGGCATCTTGTTAATAGGTTAGTGCCGGAAAATATATAAAAGTGCAACGAAGTTTAGACAAAACATATAGAAATTGGTATAAAACAAGCATGGAGCATCAAAAATTATAGATACGTTAGCAACATATCAAGCAATAGGAAAAGCAAGACGACTAGCCTCGCGCTCCAGGGGGAGATCACACCACAGCAGGAGCGTGATACGTCTCAAACGTATCTATAATTTTTTATGTTGCATGCTTGTTCTACTCCAATTTATATATGTTTTGCTCATGCTTCGTTGCACTTTTATATATTTTTCAGCACTAACCTATTAACAAGATGCCACAGTGCTAGTTCCGTGTTTTTTGTTGTATTGTATTTCAGAAAAGTTGTAGAAGAAATATTCTCGGAATTGGAGGAAACAAAAGCCGAAGTCAATATTTTTCTGCAACGAAGACAGAGACCAGAGGGGAGTCGAAGGGGGCAGCAGGGCGCCCACGCCAGCCCTAGGTGCGGCCTAGCCCTTGGCCGCGCCTAGGGGTGGTGTGGGCCACCCTGGCTTCCACCAACATCGCCCCTCCGCCTATTTATTCACGATCTCGGGAAAACCATGAAGACCCGAGCCTCGATGCACGAAAAGTGCTGTCGCGTCCACCATTGCAGAACCCATCTCGGGAGGGTTCTGAAGCTCTTCCCGGCACCCTGCGGGAGGGGGAAATCACCGCCAGAGGCATCTACATCGCCATGCCTGCCTCCAAAGTGATGCGTGAGTAGTTCCCTGGACTATGGATCCATAGCAGAACCTAGATGATTGTCTTCTCCAATTTGTGCCTCATGGTTATATCTTGTGAGCTACCCTACATGATCAAGATCATCCTTATGTAATGCTATATGTTGTGTTTGCTGGGATCCGATGAATATTGTATACTATGTTGAGGTCGATTATATATTCATGCCATATGTTATTTGTGATCTTGCATGCTTTCTGTTGCTAGTAGATACTCTGCCCAAGTAGATTTTTGTGACTCCAGGAGGGGTATTTATGCTCGATAGTAGGTTCATGCCTCTAGTTTTCTGGAAAAGTGACAATAACTTCTAAGATTGTAAATATGTTGTTGCTACTAGGGAGAAAATAACAATGTTTTATCTGAGAGTAATTATGTTGTTTACTTTACACACATTGCTTAATGCGATAATCAGTTGCTTGTAACTTAATAGTGGAAGGGGTTCGGACGATAATCGGAAGGTGGATTATTAGTCACAGGCGCAGTTGGATTCCGGTCTATGTATTATGTTGTAATGCCCAAACGAATCTCATAGTAATCATCTTGTCATGTATGGTCGATATTCTGTCAATTACCCAGCTGTAATTTGTTCACCCAACATGTTATTTATCTTTATGGAGAGACACCTCTAGTGAAATGTGGACCTCGGTCCTTTCCTTTACACTGATAAATTCAACCACTGCAATCCTGCTCCGTTTACTTAGTACAAGCTTTGTTCTCTTTAATTACTGCAAACATCTCTTTCCACTTGATACGTTTAATCCTTTGTGTTCAACGAAACCTATGGGATTGACAACCTTACTATATGTTGGAGCAAAGTATTTCGGTTGTGTTGTGTGCAGGTTCCACGTTGTTGCTGACGCCGGTAGTGCGCCCTGCCAATAGTCAGCTGGCAACACCTTCAGAAGTCACGCCTTTCTCCTACTAGTCGATTAAACCTTGATTTCTTACTCAGGGAAAACTTGCTGACGTGCTCATCACACATTCCTTTTGGGGTTCCCCAACGGTGCACAACTGCACTCCATCAAGACATTTTATGGCGTCGTTGCCAGGGAGAAAGAGGATTTCTGCAAGGGGAGTCTCTCATCTCCAATCTCTTTACTTTGTTATTGTTTTTCTTAGTTTTATTTTGTCTTGTTTGCTTTATCATATCAAAAGAACAAAAAAAAATTCTTTTATAGTCGTCTTTATATCAAAAACACAAAAAAATAGTTTCTATTGTAGCAATTTTTCTGTTGCTTAGTTTTAATTTTGCTGAAATGAGTTCTGCTGAAAATACTAAGTTGTGTGACTTTACTAGCACCAACAATAATGATTTTATTTGTACACCTACTGCTCCACCTGCTCCCGAAGCAGCCTTCTATGAAGGTAAACCTGCTTTATTAAATCTTGTTATGAAAGAGCAATTTTCTGGTGTTAGTACTGAAGATGCCGCTTCTCACCTTAATAATTTGTTGAACTTTGTGAGATGCAAAAATATAAGGATGTAGATGGTGAAATTAGAAAACTGAAATTGTTTCCTTTCTCTTTGAGAGGTAGAGCTAAAGATTGGTTGCTATCTTTTCCTAGAAATAGTATTGATTCTTGGGTTAAATGCAAAGATGCTTTTATTGGAAAATATTATCCTCCTGCTAAGATTATATCTTTGAAAAGTGACATAATGAAATTTAGAAAATTTTATAATGAACATGTTGCTCAAACTTGGGAAAGAATGAAATCTTTGGTAAAGAATTATCCCACCCATGGACTGACTACTTGGATCATCATCTAAATTTTGTACGTAGGACTAAATTTTTCTTCAAGAAATCTCCTGGATTCAGTTGCTGGAGGTACCTTTATGTCCATTACTTTGGGGGCTGCAACAAAATTACTTGATGATATGATGATAAATCATTCTGAATGGCATACCGAGAGAGCTCCACAAGGTAAGAAGGTAAATTCTATCGAAGAAACCTCCTCCTTGAGTGATAAAATTGATACTATTATCTCTATGTTTGTTAATCGTAAAGCACATGTTGATCCAAATAATATTCTGTTAGCTTCGTTGGTTCCTCAAGAAGAGCATGTTGATGTGAACTTCATTAAAAACAACAATTTCAACAACAATGCGTATAGAAATAATTTTGGTAGCAGCAATTATAGGCCATATACTTCTAATAATGGTAAATCTTATGGAAATTCTTATGGTAATTCCTACAACAACAATAAAAGTGCACCCTCTGATCTTGAAGTCATGCTTAAGGATTTTATTAGTAAACAAACTGCTTTCAATAAAACTGTTGAGGAAAAGCTTGGAAAAATTGATGTTCTTGCTTCTAAAGTTGATAGCCTTGCTCATGATGTTAATTTTCTTAAATTAAAAGTTATGCCTCATGATGTTAAGGAAGTAAAACTTTGAATGCCATTCAAGTTAGAATTGATTAAAATGTTAGGATGTTGGCGGAATTGCATGCTAGGTGGAAAAGAGAAGATGAAATTGCTAGAAATAATAATTTGACTAAAATTTGTACCATCACCACCAGTAGTAGTAATGAAGTTTCAAATTCTAGCCACTCTCCTACTATTAATGGTAATATAATTGGTGTAGGAAAAGTCCCCGATCCTTCTACAAAATTGCCTAGATCACCTGAAACTGTTCCTGATAACTGTGCTGAATTTTTTTGGAGTATGGGAGACAAGAGTACTTTTACCTCTGATAATAATGACTTTGATTTTGATGATTGAAATATCTATGAAGTAATTAAGTTCCTACAAAATCTTGCTAAAATTCCTAATGCTAGTGCTATAAATATGGCTTTCACGAAGCATATTACAGATGCTCTCATGAAAATTGGAGAGGAGAAATTAAAATGTGAAGCTTCTATTCCTAAAAAGTTAGAAGATGGCTGGGTGACCATCATTAAGATGAAAATATATGGCTTTTATTGCAATGCTTTGTGATCTTGGTGCAAGTATTTCTGTTATGCCTAGAAAAATCTATGATACGCTTGAATTGCCACCGTTGGAACAATGTTATTTGGATGTTCATCTTGTTGATATTGCTGCAAAAAAACATTTGGGGAGAGTTGATAATATTCTTATTATGGTTAACAATAACCTTGTCCCTGTTTATTTTTTTGTTCTAGATATTGAATGCAATGCTTCTTGTCCAATTATATTGGGAAGACCGTTTCTTAGTACTGTTGGTGCTGCTATTGATACGAGAGATGAGATTATTAAATATCAATTCCCACTCAAGAAAGATATGTAACACTTCCCTCAGAAAAGAAATAAGTCACCTTTTGACTCTATTATTAGGACGAATTATGATGTTGATGCTTCTTCACTTGATAATACTTGATGCTCGCTCTTTTTCTGCGCCTAGCTGAAAGGCGTTAAAGAAAATCACTCTTGGAAGATAACCCATGTTTATTTTCTGTAATTTTTCTTTTGTTGAGTCTTGGAAGTTATTAGCTCTATAATAACCTCTCCTTATCATTTTTATTTCTTTTTATGCCACAAACATCCTATAATAGGAAGAAAGTAAGATTTGGGGAAGTTGTTGTCTTGAAAACAGCTTATGTGTTGTCACCATAAAGATTCGTACAAATAGCCAGAGCAGAATTTTGAGCTGCCATTTTTATGCATATGCCCAGGTTATTATCTAACTTTTGTTAGTTGACCACTTTTCGAGATGAGCAACAGAGGATTTTCGGAAAAATCGATCTTTACCTGTTGTTTTGTTTTGACAGATTTCTGCACTATTTGCATTTGCCTCTTAAATCTCTTTCTTTTTTAGTTCTTTTGATCAAAAGCTTTTTGAAAGGTTTCTACAGTAGCTAATGCTTTAATAGATGTTTGATATATGTTAGAACTGAACCCAAGTGGATTTGTTTATTTTGATTGTACTAATGCTACTAATAGAGAATTGTGTGAAGTTTTGTATGAAGGAAGTTTTCAAGTGTAGGGAGAGAAGAATGATGTGATGGGATGAAGTATGAAAAAGTGCGCAAGCTTGGGGATGCCCCTGCACCCCAAGAAATATCCAAGAGGTACAAGCGTCAAAGCTTGGGGATGCCCAAGGCATCCCCTCTTCATGAACAAATCAACACGTCATCTTTCTATGCGCTATATTTTTATTCCTTCATACGCTATGTGTTGTTCTTCGAGCGTCTTTATTTTTGTTTTTAGTTTAGTTTAGTTTAGTTTTCTGTAGCATATGTTGGATCCCAGCACATTTTTTTTGGAGAAAGACCCGCTCTGTTTATAATTGTATAGAACGCTCTAGTTTTCGCTGTTATTGTTCTGCAAGTGTTCTAGTTTGCTAGTAATGCGTTTAGCTCTTGTCCTTTTACTTGAATTTTGTTCAGAGCTTGTTAGTATTTTTTTAATTTATGTATGGTTAGCTCTCTGGTCCATATTGTATTTCATCTCTGAGAGTTATTTCAAATAAGTTAATTGATGTTGGCTACGAGTAAAATGTTTCATGCATATAGTGATGCAAAAGTAAGCTTGTCTAGACTGTGGCATATACTTTGGCATGTCGTGTTGGATGTTATTCTTGTCATATGCTTAATATTTATTGTTGTAGCATGACTTTTTTAAATAGCTGAGAGTGCATAATGTGTCATTGGAAGAATCTTGTGTTGTTTCCATCATAAAAGCATAATATTGTGGTAGTCTCCTTTGATGCTTTATTGGTTGACTTGGCACATGCTTATACCATGTTATGACTATAACCAGTCAACTAAAGCCTCTATGATCATTTAGTTTTTGACTTGTAATATCACTTTATGCTTCGATTGATAATTGTCATTATGCATGATTATGACCATTACTGCTCTCTTAGTTGGTCGCTCCCAGTCTTTTGCTAGCCTCCGCATGTACTGAGTATGAACTCTACTCGTGCATCCAACTACCATAAACAATAGTTTTCCAAATGTGTCCACAATAAGTACCTAGTAGCATTATTGCTATTCCAAGTATATTCATCATGTTTTTATTTATCTTCCAAATTAAATTTTGGCACGAGAAAATTAGTTAGTAAAGCTCTCTGATGGTGCTCCGGTGATGGCGCCATACAATCTTGTTGGCAATTGTTGTGGAAGCGGTTGGAAAACCCCAAGAGGAAGGTGTGATGAGCACAACATCAAGTTTTCCCTCTATACGAAACCAAGGTTTAATCGACTTCTGAAGGTGTTGCTAGCTGACTAGTGTCAGGGCGCACTACCGGCGTCAGCAACAATCTTAAACTTGCACCCAACACAACCAAAGTACTTTGCCCCAACTTGCAGTGAGGTTGTCAATCTCACCGGTTTGCTGAACACAAAGGATTAGACGTATCGAGTGGAAAGAGATATTTGCAATCATCTACTTGGCCAGAGTATCTACTAGCAACGGAGAGCATGCAAGATCACAAATAACATATGACATGAATATATAATAAACCTCAACATAGTATACAATATTCTTCGGATCCCATCAAACACAACATGTAGGATTACATAAGGATGATCTTGATTATGTAGGGCAGCTCACAAGATCTATACATGAAGCACAAATTGGAGAAGACAACCATCTAGCTACTCCTATGACCCATAGTCCAGGGATGAACTACTCACGCATCACTTCGAAGGCGGACATGGCGATGCAGATGCCTCTGGCGATGATTTCCCTCTCCGGCAGGGTGCCGGGAAGAGCTTCAGAACCCCCTGAGATGGGCTCTGCGATGGCAGCCGTGATGGAACTTTTTGTGGATGGAGGCTCGGGTATTCAGGGTTTTTCGAGATCGTGAATAAATAGGCGGAGGGGCATTGTTGGTGGAGGTCAGGGTGGCCCACACCACCCCTATGCGCGGGCCAGGGCCAGGCCGCGCCTAGGGCAGGTGTGGACACCCTGCTGCCTGATACGTCTCAAACGTATCTATAATTTCTTATGTTCCATGCTACTTTATTGATGATACACACATGTTTTATACATACTTTATGTCATATTTATGCGTTTTCCGGCACTAACCTATTAACGAGATGCCGAAGAGCCAGTTGCTGTTTTCTGCTGTTTTTGGTTTCAGAAATCCTAGTAAGGAAATATTCTCGGAATTGGACGAAATCAACGCCCAGGATCTTATTTTTCCACGAAGCTTCCAGAAGTCCGGAGGAGATACGAAGTGGGGCGATGATGTCTACTTCCCCCTCCTTTTCCTGTAGACAGTGTTGGGCCTCCAAGAGCAGAGGTTTGTAGAACAGCAGCAAGTTTTCCCTTAAGTGGATCACCCAAGGTTTATCGAACTCAGGGAGGAAGAGGTCAAAGATATCCCTCTCATGCAACCCTGCAACCACAAAGCAAGAAGTCTCTTGTGTCCCCAACACACCTAATAGGTGCACTAGTTCGGCGAAGAGATAGTGAAACACAGGTGGTATGAATATATATGAGCAGTAGCAACGGTGCCAGAAAATAGCTTGCTGGCGTGTAGTTGATGGTGGTAGTATTGCAGCAGTAGTAACGCGATAAAACAAGAAACAAGCAAAAGAGTAACGCAGCAGTATTTAGGAACAAGGCCTAGGGATTAGACTTTCACTAGTGGACACTCTCAACATTGATCACATAACAGAATAGATAAATGCATACTCTACACTTTTGTTGGATGATGAACACATTGCGTAGGATTATACGAACCCTCAATGCCGGAGTTAACAAGCTCCACAATAATGCTCATATTTTAGTAACCTTTAGTGTAAGATAGATCAAAAGACTAAACCAAGTACTAGCATAGCATGCACACTGTCACCTTCATGCATATGTAGGAGGAATAGATCACATCAATATTATCATAGCAATAGTTAACTTCGCAATCTACAAGAGATCATGATCATAGCATAAACCAAGTACTAACACGGTGCACACACTGTCACCTTTACACACGTGCAGGAGGAATAAAACTACTTTAATAACATTGCTAGAGTAGCACATAGATAGTAGTGATACAAACTCATATGAATCTCAATCATGTAAAGCAGCTCATGAGATTATTGTATTGAGGTACATGGGAGAGATGAACCACATAGCTACCGGTACAGCCCCGAGCCTCGATGGAGAACTACTCCCTCCTCATGGGAGCAGCAGCCACTACTAGGAAAAGGCCTATAGCTGCGCAGGTTATTGCCGGCGCACTAAGATTGTGGTACGCCGGTGATATTTACCGCCGGCGCACTATTATTTTGGTCCGCCGGTGGTACAAGTATACCGCAGGCGAATATTTTTGGTGGTGCGCCGGGGCTAAAGGACCTGCCAAGGTTGGTGGTGCGCGCGAAGCTACAACTGATGCGTGGCACATGCCACCGGCGGACCACCTACCAGGTGCGCCAGCGCGAGGTAGCCACCTCCGGCGGAGTAAAACCATGGTCCGCCGGCGACAATTTGGCCTCATGCGCACCTAGCTACCTAGCAGGGTCGATCGATCCTAGCTAGTGAGGAGTGCGTGTATGTCAGCAGAGCAGTGTGCTGCCACAGCGTAGCTCCATGGTGCATGAACCAGCTTTTAATTTAATGCCCACCACCAGACAAAAAGCCAGGAAATAATTAATGTCGCACGGAGCAGAGACTCTCTTTCTTTCTTCTTTTTCTTTCTCTCTCTCGCGTTGCCGGCGAACCACTAGCTTCTTCTCCGCTCGGCACTACCTCCAGCACTAGCTCCGCCCAAATCTTCAACACCACCGATCCGTTCTCCAAATCTTCCTTCCTCCACAGATCCGTTCTCCAAATCTCCAAATCCGCAGGGCCGCCGACGCATCCTACGCCGGATCCAAACGCGCCTCATCCCCCTCCTCCTCTTCCTCCAGGCACCTCACAGACTTCTGAGAAAATTCCTCCATGGCCGCCGCGGTCGACGCGCTCGTGCAGCTCGCCGTCCTGGCCGCGCTGTGCTTCCTCCTGATCCCACAACTCAACCTCCTCCTCCTCTCTCTATCCACCCTGATCCACCCAGCCACCCCATACCTCTCCGCCACCGCCATCGCGGGCGCCGCGGCGGCCCTGGAGGCGTGCGCCCTCTGTTGGGCCCTCCTGCAACGCCAAGCGCGCCGGTGTGGGAAGCCGCGCTGTCGGGGGCTCAGGAAGGCCGTGGAGTTCGACATCCAGCTCGAGACGGAGGAGTGCGTGCGCGGCCGGACCAGCCTCGCCGCCTGTCCTGCCGCCTGTCCGGGCACTTCTTCTCCGTCTACGACAGCCGCAGCGGCAAGAACGGCGAGCGTCGATGCGGCAAGGACGGCGACACGGAGCTCCGACCGGCTGTGGAGGAAGACGTTTGGGACCCGATTGCATTTTTATTTTCTTTTTAGGGTGGTCGCTGTAATTATCCTGCGAGTTGTAATATGACAGCCTGCTGCCATGTGCAGCCTTTTTTTTTATTCTTAAAATCCCACAGCGCCGGCGAACCTAAGCTACTGCGCCGGCAATGTTTTGTATTTCCTCTGGCGAATGTACTGGTGCGCCGGAAGTACATAGGTGTCACCGGCGTCTTCCCTCTGGCGGGCGGTAGTGCGCCGGGAATAGCCCATTTTAGTTCGCCAGCAATAGCACTTTTCCTAGTAGTGAGCGGTGATGAAGATGGCGGTGGAGATGTCAGCGGTGTCGATGGAGAAGCCTTCCGGGGGCACTTCCCCGCTCCGGCAGCGTGCCGGAACAGAGACTCCTGTCCCCCAGATCTTGGCCTCGCGATGGCGGCGGCTCTGGAAGGTTTCTGTGGGTTTCGTCAATTGTATCAGGGTTTTCGATCCAGGGGCTTTATATAGGCGAAGAGGCGGCGCCAGAGGGTCGAAGGGCTGGCCAAACCATAGGGGGGCGCGGGCCCCCCCTAGGCCGCGCCAGGGTATGGTGTGGTGGGCCTGTGCCCCCCCTCTGGTCCCTCTCGTGTGTTCTGGATGCTTCCGGGGATTCTAAGATCTTTGGCGTTGATTTCGTCCGATTCCGAGAATATTTCGTTACTAGGATTTCTGAAACCAAAAACAGCAGAAAACAGGAACTGGCACTTCGGCATCTTGTTAATAGGTTAGTTCCAGAAAATGCACAAATATGACATAAAGTGTGCATAAAACATGTAGATAACATCAATAATGTGGCATGGAATATAAGAAATTATCGATACGTCGGAGACGTATCAGCATCCCCAAGCTTAGTTCTGCTCGTCCCGAGCAGGTAAAACGATAACACAGATAATTTCTGGAGTGACATGCCATCATAACCTTGATCATACTATTTGTAAAGCATATGTAGTGAATGCAGCGATCAAAACAATGTATATGACATGAGTAAACAAGTGAATCATAAAGCAAAGACTTTTCATGAATAGCACTTCAAGACAAGCATCAATAAGTCTTGCATAAGAGTTAACTCATAAAGCAATAATTCAAAGTAAAGGCATTGAAGCAACACAAAAGAAGATTAAGTTTCAGCGGTTGCTTTCAACTTGTAACATGTATATCTCATGGATATTGTCAACATAGAGTAATATAACAAGTGCAATATGCAAGTATGTAGGAATCAATGCACAGTTCACACAAGTGTTTGCTTCTTGAGGTGGAGAGAAATAGGTGAACGGACTCAACATAAAAGTAAAAGAATGGTCCTTCAAAGAGGAAAGCATCGATTGCTATATTTGTGCTAGAGCTTTTATTTTGAAAACATGAAACAATTTTGTCAACGGTAGTAATAAAGCATATGTATCATGTAAATTATATCTTACAAGTTGCAAGCCTCATGCATAGTATACTAATAGTGCCCGCACCTTGTCCTAATTAGCTTGGACTACCGGATCATCACAATGCACATGTTTTAACCAAGTGTCACAAAGGGGTACCTCTATGCCTTTGTACAAAGGTCTAAGGAGAAAGCTCGCATTGGATTTCTCGCTATTGATTATTCTCAACTTAGACATCCATACCGGGACAACATAGACAACAGATAATGGACTCCTCTTTTATGCATAAGCATGTAACAACAATTAATAATTTTCTCATTTGAGATTGAGGATATATGTCCAAAACTGAAACTTCCACCATGGATCATGGCTTTAGTTAGCGGCCCAATGTTCTTCTCTAACAATATGCATGCTTAACCATAAGGTGGTAGATCTCTCTTACTTCAGACAAGACGGACATGCATAGCAACTCACATGAAATTCAACAATGAATAGTTGATGGCGTCCCCAGTAAACATGGTAATCGCACAACAAGCAACTTAATAAGAGATAAAGTGCATAATTACATATTCAATACCACAATAGTTTTTAAGCTATTTGTCCCATGAGCTATATATTGCAAAGGTGAATGATGGAATTTTAAAGGTAGCACTCAAGCAATTTACTTTGGAATGGCGGAAAATACCATGTAGTAGGTAGGTGTGGTGGACACAAATGGCATAGTGGTTGGCTCAAGTATTTGGATGCATGAGAAGTATTCCCTCTCGATACAAGGTTTAGGCTAGCAAGGCTTATTTGAAACAAACTCAAGGATGAACCGGTGCAGCAAAACTCACATAAAAGACATATTGAAGACATTATAAGACTCTACACCGTCTTCCTTGTTGTTCAAACTCAATACTAGAAATTATCTAGACCTTAGAGAAACCAAATATGCAAACCAAATTTAGCATGCTCTATGTATTTCTTCATTAATGGGTGCAAAGCATATGATGCAAGAGCTTAATCATGAGCACAACAATTGCCAAGTATCACATTACCCAAGACATTAATAGCAATTACTACATGTATCATTTTCCAATTCCAACCATATAACAATTTAACGAAGGAGAAACTTCGCCATGAATACTATGAGTAGAAACCAAGGACATACTTGTCCATATGCTACAGCGGAGCGTGTCTCTCTCCCATAAAGTGAATGCTAGGATCCATTTTATTCAAACAAAACAAAAACAAAAACAAACCGACGCTCCAAGAAAAAGCACATAAGATGTGATGGAATAAAAATATAGTTTCAGGGGAGGAACCTGATAATATTGTCGATGAAGAAGGGGATGCCTTGGGCATCCCCAAGCTTAGACGCTTGAGTCTTCTTGATATATGCAGGGGTGAACCACCGGGGCATCCCCAAGCTTAGAGCTTTCACTCTCCTTGATCATGTTGCATCATACTCCTCTCTTGATCCTTGAAAACTTCCTCCACACCAAACTCGAAACAACTCATTAGAGGGTTAGTGCACAATAAAAATTAACATATTCAGAGGTGACACAATCATTCTTAACACTTCTGGACATTGCATAATGCTACTGGACATTAGTGGATCAAAGAAATTCATCCAACATAGCAAAAGAGGCAATGCGAAATAAAAGGCAGAATCTGTCAAAGCAGAACAGTTCGTATTGACGAATTTTAAAATGGCACCAGACTTGCTCAAATGAAAATGCTCAAATTGAATGAAAGTTGCGTACATATCTGAGGATCATGCACGTAAATTGGCTTAATTTTATGAGCTACCTACAGGGAGGTGGACCCAGATTCGTGACAGCAAAGAAATCTGGAACTGCGCAGTAATCCAAATCTAGTACTTACTTTTCTATCAACGGCTTAACTTGGCACAACAAAACACAAAACTAAGATAAGGAGAGGTTGCTACAGTAGTAAACAACTTCCAAGACTCAAATATAAAACAAAGTACTATAGCAAAATAACACATGGGTTATCTCCCAAGAAGTTCTTTCTTTATAGCCATTAAGATGGGCTCAGCAGTTTTGATGATGCACTCGCAAGAAATTATAGTTGAAGCAAAAGAGAGCATCAAAAGGCAAATTCAAAACACATTTAAGTCTAACATGCTTCCTATGCATAGGAATCTTGTAAATAAACAAGTTCATGAAGAGCAAAGTAACAAGCATAGGAAGATAAAACAAGTGTAGCTTGAAAAATTTCAGCACATAGAGAGGCATTTTAGTAACATGAAAATTTCTACAACCATATTTTCCTCTCTCATAATAACTTTCAGTAGCAACATAAAGCATTCTTATCATGAGTCTCATGCATAAAATTATTACTCTCCACATAGGCATAATCAATTTTATTAGTACTAGTGGGAGCAAATTCAACAAAGTAGCTATCATTATTATTCTCATCAAGTATAGGAGGCATAGTATAATCACAACAAAATTTACTCTCCATAGTAGGTGGCACCAAAAGACCACTATCATTATAATCATCATAAATAGGAGGCAAAGTATCATCAAAGTAAATTTCCTCCTCAATTCTTGGGGGACTAAAAATATCATGCTCATCAAAGCCAGCTTCCCCAAGCTTAGAATTTTCCATATCATTAGCAACAATGGTGTTCAAAGCGTTCATACTAATATTACTACAGCATGCAAATAAGATTCCATAGGTTTTTTAATTTTCGCATCAAACAATCCATGTTTTAAATCAGGAAATAGAATAAGAAGATCATTCTTGTCCATTATGCCAAACTAGTGTAAACAAGAAACAAAAAGATGCAATTGCAGGATCTAAAGGAAATAGCTTTGAGTACCTACAATGCGCCGGAAAATAGCTTAGTAGCCGAGATCCGGAGTGTGAGTACCTTTTACCTTTCCTCCCCGGCAACGGCGCCAGAAAATAAGCTTGATGTCTACTTCCCCCTCCTTTTCCTGTAGACAGTGTTGGGCCTCCAAGAGCAGAGGTTTGTAGAACAGCAGCAAGTTTTCCCTTAAGTGGATCACCCAAGGTTTATCGAACTCAGGGAGGAAGAGGTCAAAGATATCCCTCTCATGCAACCCTGCAACCACAAAGCAAGAAGTCTCTTGTGTCCCCAACACACCTAATAGGTGCACTAGTTCGGCGAAGAGATAGTGAAACACAGGTGGTATGAATATATATGAGCAGTAGCAACGATGCCAGAAAATAGCTTGCTGGCGTGTAGTTGATGGTGGTAGTATTGCAGCAGTAGTAACGCAGTAAAACAGTAAACAAGCAGTAGTAACGCAGCAGTATTTAGGAACAAGGCCTAGGGATTAGACTTTCACTAGTGGACACTCTCAACATTGATCACATAACAGAATAGATAAATGCATACTCTACACTTTTGTTGGATGATGAACACATTGCGTAGGATTACACGAACCCTCAATGCCGGAGTTAACAAGCTCCACAATAATGCTCATATTTTAGTAACCTTTAGTGTAAGATAGATCAAAAGACTAAACCAAGTACTAGCATAGCATGCACACTGTCACCTTCATGCATATGTAGGAGGAATAGATCACATCAATATTATCATAGCAATAGTTAACTTCGCAATCTACAAGAGATCATGATCATAGCATAAACCAAGTACTAACACGGTGCACACACTGTCACCTTTACACACGTGCAGGAGGAATAAAACTACTTTAATAACATTGCTAGAGTAGCACATAGATAGTAGTGATACAAACTCATATGAATCTCAATCATGTAAAGCAGCTCATGAGATTATTGTATTGAGGTACATGGGAGAGATGAACCACATAGCTACCGGTACAGCCCCGAGCCTCGATGGAGAACTACTCCCTCCTCATGGGAGCAGCAGCGGTGATGAAGATGGCGGTGGAGATGTCAGCGGTGTCGATGGAGAAGCCTTCCGGGGGCACTTCCCCGCTCCGGCAGCGTGCCGGAACAGAGACTCCTGTCCCCCAGATCTTGGCCTCGCGATGGCGGCGGCTCTGGAAGGTTTCTGTGGGTTTCGTCAATTGTATCAGGGTTTTCGATCCAGGGGCTTTATATAGGCGAAGAGGCGGCGCCAGAGGGTCGAAGGGCTGGCCAAACCATAGGGGGGCGCGGCCCCCCCCTAGGCCGCGCCAGGGTATGGTGTGGTGGGCCTGTGCCCCCCCCTCTGGTCCCTCTCGTGTGTTCTGGATGCTTCCGGGGATTCTAAGATCTTTGGCGTTGATTTCGTCCGATTCCGAGAATATTTTGTTACTAGGATTTCTGAAACCAAAAACAGCAGAAAACAGGAACTGGCACTTCGGCATCTTGTTAATAGGTTAGTTCCAGAAAATGCACAAATATGACATAAAGTGTGCATAAAACATGTAGATAACATCAATAATGTGGCATGGAACATAAGAAATTATCGATACGTCGGAGACGTATCAGGCGACGAGGCGCCCACACAATAGGGCGGCGCGGCTAGGGCTTGGGCCGCGCGGCCCTAGCGTGTGGGGCTCTCGTGGCGCCCCCTGACCTACCCTTCCGCCTACTTAAGCCTTTGTCAATAATAGTTCCAGTACCGAGAGGCACAATACGGAAAACCTTCCAGAGACGCCGCCGCCAATCCCATCTCGGGGATTCAGGAGATCGCCTCCGGCACCCTGCCGGAGAGGGGAATCATCTCCCAGAGGACTCTTCACCGCCATGGTCGCCTCCGGAGTGATGTGTGAGTAGGTCACCCCTGGACTATGGGTCCATAGCAGTAGCTAGATGGTCGTCTTCTCCTCATTGTGCTATCATTGTTAGATCTTATGAGCTGCCTAACATGATCAAGATCATCTATTTGTAATGCTGCATGTTGCGTTTGTTGGGATCCGATGAATAATGAATGCTATGTTATGTTGATTATCAATCTATCATCTATGTGTTGTTTATGATCTTGCATGCTCTCCGTTATTAGTAGAGGCTTTGGCCAAGTCGTTACTTGTAACTCCAAGAGGGAGTATTTATGCTCGATAGTGGGTTCATGCCTCCATTAAATGCAGGACGATGTGAAAGTTCTAAGGTTGTGGATGTGCTATTGCCACCAGGGATAAAACATCAATGCTATGTCTAAGGATGTATTTGTTGATTACATTACGCACCATACTTAATGCAATTGTCTGTGGTTTGCAACTTAATCTTTGGAGGGTTCGGATGATAACCTGAAGGTGGACTTTTTAGGCATAGATGCATGCTGGATAGCGGTCTATGTACCTTGTCGTAATGCCCAATTGAATTTCACACTACTCATCATAACATGTATGTGCATGGTCATGCCCTCTTTATTTGTCAATTGCCCAAATTTGTTCACCCAACATGCTATTTATCTTACGGAGAGACACCACTAGTGAACTGTGGACTGACACGCGTACAACACGCGACCGTTGGGAACCCCAAGTGGAAGGTGTGATGCGTACAGCAGTAAGTTTCCCTCAGTTAGAAACCAAGGTTTATCGACCAGTAGGAGTCAAGAAGCACGTTGAAGGTTGATGGCAGCGAGATGTAGTGCGGCGCAACACCAGGGATTCCGGCGCCAACGTGAAACCTGCACAACACCACCAAAGTACTTTGCCCCAACGAAACAGTGAGGTTGTCAATCTCACCGGCTTGCTGTAACAAAGGATTTGATGTATAGTGTGGATGATGATTGTTTGCAGAAAATAGTAGAACAAGTATTGCAGTAGATTGTATTCAATGTAAAAGAATGGACCGGGGTCCACAGTTCACTAGAGGTGTCTCTCCCATAAGATAAATAGCATGTTGGGTGAACAAATTACAGTTGGGCAATTGACAAATAGAGAGGGCATGACAATGCACATACATGATATGATGAGTATTGTGAGATTTAATTGGGCATTACGACAAAGTACATAGACCGCTATCCAGCATGCATCTATGCCTAAAAAGTCCACCTTCAGGTTATCATCCGAACCCCTTCCAGTATTAAGTTGAAAACAACAGAAAATTGCATTAAGTATGGTGCGTAATGTAATCAATAACTACATCCTCGGACATAGCATCAATGTTTTATCCCTAGTGGCAACAGCACATCCACAACCTTAGAACTTTCTGTCACTGTCCCAGATTTAATGGAGGCATGAACCCACTATCGAGCATAAATACTCCCTCTTGGAGTTAAGAGTAAAAACTTGGCCAGAGCCTCTACTAATAACGGAGAGCATGCAAGATCATAAACAACACATAGGTAATAGATTGATAATCAACATAACATAGTATTCTCTATCCATCGGATCCCAACAAACACAACATATAGCATTACAGATAGATGATCTTGATCATGTTAGGCAGCTCACAAGACCCGACAATGAAGCACAATTAGGAGAAGATGACCATCTAGCTACTGCTATGGACCCATAGTCCAGGGGTGAACTACTCACTCATCACTCCGGAGGCGACCATGGCGGTGAAGAGTCCTCCGGGAGATGATTCCCCTCTCCGGCAGGGTGCCGGAGGCGATCTCCTGAATCCCTCGAGATGGGATTGGCGGCGGCGGCGTCTCTGGAAGGTTTTCCGTATCGTGGCTCTCGGTACTGGGGGTTTCGCGACGAAAACTATATGTAGGCGGAAGGGCAGGTCAGGAGGCATCACGGGGGCCCCACACGCTAGGGCCGCGCGGCCCCCCTTGGGCCGCGCCGCCCTAGTGTGGCGGCGCCCCGTGGCCCCACTTCGTCTCTCCTTCGGTCTTCTGGAAGCTTCGTGGCAAAATAGGCCCCTGGGCGTTGATTTCGTCCAATTCTGAGAATATTTCCTTACTAGGATTTCTGAAACCAAAAACAGCAAGTAAAAACAAAGAATCGGCTCTTCGGCATCTCGTTAATAGGTTAGTGCCGGAAAATGCATAAATATGACATAAAGTATGCATAAAACATGTAGATATCATCAATAATGTGGCATGGAACATAAGAAATTATCGATACGTCGGAGACATATCAGCATCCCCAAGCTTAGTTTCTGCTCGTCCCGAGCAGGTAAACGATAACAAAGATAATTTCTGGAGTGACATGCCATCATAACCTTGATCATACTATTGTAAGCATATGTAATGAATGCAGCGATCAAAACAATGGTAAATGACATGAGTAAACAAATGAATCATATAGCAAAGACTTTTCATGAATAGTACTTCAAGACAAGCATCAATAAGTCTAGCATAAGAGTTAACTCATAAATCAATATTTCAAAGTAAAGGTATTGAAGCAACACAAAGGAAGATTAAGTTTCAGCGGTTGCTTTCAACTTATAGCATGTATATCTCATGGATAGTTGTCAATGTAAAGTAATATAACAAGTGCAATATGCAAGTATGTAGGAATCAATGCACAGTTCACACAAGTGTTCGCTTCTTGATATGGAGAGAAATAGGTGAACTGACTCAACATAAAAGTAAAAGAATGGGCCCTTCGCGGAGGGAAGCATTGATTGCTATATTTGTGCTAGAGCTTTGATTTTGAAAACAAGAAACAATTTTGTCAACGGTAGTAATAAAGCATATGTGTCATGTAAACTATATCCTACAAGTTGCAAGCCTCATGCATAGTATACTAATAGTGCCCGCACCTTGTCCTAATTAGCTCGGATTACCTGGATTATCATCGCAATGCATATGTTTTAACCAAGTGTCACAAAGGGGTACCTCTATGCCGCCTGTACAAAGGTCTAAGGAGAAAGCTCGCATTGGATTTCTCGCTTTTGATTATTCTCAACTTAGACATCCATACCGGGACAACATAGACAACAGATAATGGACTCCTCTTTAATGCTTAAGCATTCAACAATTATTAATTTTCTCATATGAGATTGAGGATATTTGTCCAAAACTGAAACTTCCACCATGGATCATGGCTTTAGTTAGCGGCCCAACGTTCTTCTCTAACATTATGCATGCTCTAACCATTCTAGCGGTAAATCTCCCTTACTCCAGACAAGACGGACATGCATAGCAACTCACATGATATTCAACAAAGAGTAGTTGATGGCGTCCCCAGGAACATGGTTATCGCACAACAAGCAACTTAATAAGAGATAAAGTGCATAAGTACATATTCAATACCACAATAGTTTTTAGGCTATTTGTCCCATGAGCTATATATTGCAAAGATAAAGGATGGAAATTTAAAGGTAGCACTCAAGCAATTTACTTTGGAATGGCGGAGAAATACCATGTAGTAGGTAGGTATGGTGGACACAAATGGCATAGTGGCTGGCTCAAGGATTTTGGATGCATGAGAAGTATTCCCTCTCGATACAAGGCTTAGGCTAGCAAGGTTATTTGAAACAAACACAAGGATGAACTAGTGCAGCAAAACTCACATAAAAGACATATTGTAAACATTATAAGACTCTACACCGTCTTCCTTGTTGTTCAAACACTCTACTAGAAATTATCTAGACCTTAGAGAGACCAATTATGCAAACCAAATTTTAGCAAGCTCTATGTATTTATTCATTAATAGGTGCAAAGTATATGATGCAAGAGCTTAAACATGAGCACAACAATTGCCAAGTATCACATTATCCAAGACATTTTAGAATTACTACATGTATCATTTTCCGTTTCCAACCATATAACAATTTAACGAAGAAGATTCAACCTTCGCCATGAATATTATGAGTAAAGCCTAAGGACATATTTGTCCATATGCAATAGCGGAGCGTGTCTCTCTCCCACACAATTAATGCTAGGATCCATTTTATTCAAACAAAACAAAAACAAAAACAAACCGACGCTCCAAGCAAAGTGCATAAGATGTGATGGAATAAAAATATAGTTTCACTAGAGGAACCTGATAATGTTGTCGATGAAGAAGGGGATGCCTTGGGCATCCCCAAGCCTAGACGCTTGAGTCTTCTTGAAATATGCAGGGGTGAACCACCGGGGCATCCCCAAGCTTAGAGCTTTCACTCTCCTTGATCATATTGTATCATCTCCCTCTCTTGATCCTTGAAAACTTCCTCCACACCAAACTCAAAACAACTCATTAGAGGGTTAGTGCACAATCAAAATTCACATGTTCAGAGGTGACATAATCATTCTTAACACTTCTGGACATTGCACAAAGCTACTGAAAGTTAATGGAATAGAAAAATCCATCAAGCATAGCAAAACAGACAATGCGAAATAAAAGGAAGAATCTGTCAAAACAGAACAGTTCGTAAAGACAAATTTTATTGAGGCACCAGACTTGCTCAAATGAAAATGCTCAAATTGAATAAAAGTTGCGTACATATCTGAGGATCACTCACGTAAATTGGCATAATTTTCTGAGTTACCTACAGAGAATTAGGCCCAGATTCGTGACAGCAAAGAAATCTGTTTCTGCGCAGTAATCCAAATCTAGTATGAACCTTACTATCAACGACTTTACTTGGCACAACAATGCACAAAACTAAGATAAGGAGAGGTTGCTACAGTAGTAACAACTTCCAAGACTCAAATATAAAACAAAGTACTGTAGTAAAAACATGGGTTGTCTCCCATAAGCGCTTTTCTTTAACGCCTTTCAGCTAGGCGCAGAAAGTGTGTATCAAGTATTATCAAGAGATGATGCATCTACAGCGGGGTTTGGAGTATTCTCAACCATGCATTGTATTTTGGATACATAAGTTTCAGCGGCTCCCTTCTCATTAGTCTTGGGCTTGCTACTCTCATCAAACAAATTTTCAGGAACAAGCCAAGCATAATTATCATCTAGAGCTTCATGCATTGCTAGGAGCTTACAAGGTATTGGTGCTTTAATCTCCCCACCATCATTAACATTATTAGTGTATTTAATTCTATCCATATCCATCTTTTCAAGTGTTCTTTTAAAATCGGTGATCATACCAAGCCTCTCATGCTTACTAAAAACTTTTCTAGCTTCCTTGGCTATATCCTCAAATTCTCGCACTAGGATTTTTAGAACAAAATCTCTCTTCTCTCCCCTCTCCATATCAGAAAGTGTAAGGAACATGTGTTGTATCATGGGGTTGAGACTAATAAATCTAGCTTCCATCATGCGTACCAAACAAACAGAGGCATCTTCATAAGTAGGGAAAGCTTTTGCAAGGGGTATATCTTTAAGATCTTCATGCATACAAACATGGGTGAAAAATCCTTCTATATTATCTCTTCCAATTATAGACCCTTGTCCCACCGGTATATCTTTTACAGTAAAATTAAAAGGAAACATGATGAAATAAGTAAAGCAAATGCAAGTAACTAATTTTTTGTGTTTTTAATATAGAGATTGCAAACAAGACAGTAAATAAAGTAAAACTAGCAACTAATTTTTTTTGTATTTTGTTTTAGTGCAGCAAACAAAGAAAGTAAATAAAATAAAGCAAGACAAAAACAAAGTAAAGAGATTGGAATGTGGAGACTCCCCATGCAGCGTGTCTTGATCTCCCCGGCAACGGCGCCAGAAATTTAGCTTGACACGCGTACAACACGCGACCGTTGGGAACCCCAAGTGGAAGGTGTGATGCGTACAACAGTAAGTTTCCCTCAGTTAGAAACCAAGGTTTATCGAACCAGTAGGAGTCAAGAAGCACGTTGAAGGTTGATGGCGGCGAGATGTAGTGCGGCGCAACACCAGGGATTCCGGCGCCAACGTGGAACCTGCACAACACCACCAAAGTACTTTGCCCCAACGAAACAGTGAGGTTGTCAATCTCACCGGCTTGCTGTAACAAAGGATTTGATGTATAGTGTGGATGATGATTGTTTGCAGAAAACAGTAGAACAAGTATTGCAGTAGATTGTATTCAATGTACAAGAATGGACCGGGGTCCACAGTTCACTAGAGGTGTCTCTCCCATAAGATAAATAGCATGTTGGGTGAACAAATTACAGTTGGGCAATTGACAAATAGAGAGGGCATGACAATGCACATACATGATATGATGAGTATTGTGAGATTTAATTGGGCATTACGACAAAGTACATAGACCGCTATCCAGCATGCATCTATGCCTAAAAAGTCCACCTTCAGGTTATCATCCGAACCCCTTCCAGTATTAAGTTGAAAACAACAGACAATTGCATTAAGTATGGTGCGTAATGTAATCAATAACTACATCCTCGGACATAGCATCAATGTTTTATCCCTAGTGGCAACAGCACATCCACAACCTTAGAACTTTCTGTCACTGTCCCAGATTTAATGGAGGCATGAACCCACTATCGAGCATAAATACTCCCTCTTGGAGTTAAGAGTAAAAAATTTGGCCAGAGCCTCTACTAATAACAGAGAGCATGCAAGATCATAAACAACACATAGGTAATAGATTGATAATCAACATAACATAGTATTCTCTATCCATCGGATCCCAACAAACACAACATATAGCATTACAGATAGATGATCTTGATCATGTTAGGCAGCTCACAAGACCCGACAATGAAGCACAATTAGGAGAAGACGACCATCTAGCTACTGCTATGGACCCATAGTCCAGGGGTGAACTACTCACTCATCACTCCGGAGGCGACCATGGCGGTGAAGAGTCCTCCGGGAGATGATTCCCCTCTCCGGCAGGGTGCCGGAGGCGATCTCCTGAATCCCCCGAGATGGGATTGGCGGCGGCGTCTCTGGAAGGTTTTCCGTATTGTGGCTCTCGGTACTGGGGGTTTCGCGACGAAGACTATATGTAGGCGGAAGGGCAGGTCAGGAGGCGTCACGGGGGCCCCACATGCTAGGGCCGCGCGGGCCCCCCTTGGGCCGCGCCGCCCTAGTGTGGCGGCCCCCCGTGGCCCCACTTCATCTCTCCTTCGGTCTTCTGGAAGCTTCGTGGCAAAATAGGCCCCTGGGCGTTGATTTCGTCCAATTCCGAGAATATTTCCTTACTAGGATTTCTGAAACCAAAAACAGCAGAAAACAAAGAATCGGCTCTTCGGCATCTCGTTAATAGGTTAGTGCCAGAAAATGCATAAATATGACATAAAGTATGCATAAAACATGTAGATATCATCAATAATGTGGCATGGAACATAAGAAATTATCGATACGTCGGAGACATATCATGGACCCCTGTCCATTCTTTTACATCGAATACAATCTACTGCAATACTCGTTCTACTATTCTCTGCAAACATCATCATTCACACTATACATCTAATCCTTTGTTACAGCAAGCTGGTGAGATTGACAACCTCACTGTTAAGTTGGGGCAAAGTATCTTGGTTGGGTTGTGCAGGTTCCACGTTGGCGCCGGAATCCCTGGTGTTGCGCCGCACTACACTCCGCCGACATCAACCTTCAACGTGCTTCTTGACTCCTACTGGTTCGATAACCTTGGTTTCTTACTGAGGGAAAAACTTGCCGCTGTACGCATCATACCTTTCTCTTGGGGTTCCCAACGGACGTGTGCTTTACCGTCACAGGCAGCAAAGCTTTTTCTAGCGCCGTTGTCGGGGAGATCAAGACACGCTGCAAGGGGAGTCTCCACTTCCAATCTCTTTACTTTGTTTTTTTGTCTTGCTTTATTTTATTTACTACTTTGTTTGCTGCACTAAAACAAAACACAAAAAAATTAGTTGCTAGCTTTACTTTATTTTACTATCTTGTTTGCGTTCTCCATATTAAAAACACAAAAAAATTAGTTACTTGCATTTGCTTTACTTATGTCATCATGCTTCCTCCTAAGTTTAATCTTAAAGATATACCGGTAGGACAAGGGTATATAATTGGAAGAGATAATATAGAAGAATTTTTCACCCATGTTAGCATGAATGAAGATCTTGAAGATATACCCCTGGCAAAAACTGTCCCTACCTATGAAAGTGCCTCTGCCTGTTTGGTACACATGATAGAAACTAGATTTATTAGTCTCAACCCCATGATACAACACATGTTTCTTACACTTTCTGATATGGAGAGGGGAGAAAAGAGAGATTTTGTTTTAAAATTCCTTGTTCGAGAATTTGAGGATATAGCTAAAGAAGCTAGAAAAGTTTTTATTAAGCATAAGAGGCTTGGTTTGTTCACCGATTTTAAAAGAACACTTGAAAAGATGGACATGGATAGAATAAGGTATACTAATAATGTTAATGATGGTGGGGAGATTAAAGCACCAATACCTTGCAAGCTCCTAGGAATGCTTGAAGCTCTAGAAGATAATTATGCTTGGCTTGTCCCTGAAAATTTATTTGATGAGAATAGCAAGCCCAAGACTAATGAAAATGGAGCCTCTAAAACTTGATAAGATACAATACATAGTTGAGAAAACTCCAAACCCCGCTGTTGATGCATCATCTCTTGATAACACTTGATACACACTTTCTGCGCCTAGCTGAAAGGCGTTAAAGAAAAAGCTCTTATGCACTTTTGTTTTATATTTGAGTCTTGGAAGTTGTTACTACTGTAGCAACCTCTCCTTATCTTAATTTTTCTGCATTGTTGTGCCAAGTAAAGTCTTTGATAGTAAGGTTCATACTAGATTTGGATTACTGCGCAGAAACAGATTTCTTACTGTCACGAATTTGAGCAGTAGGCTCTGTAGGTAACTCAGAAAATTCTGCCAATTTACGTGAGTGATCCTCAGATATGTACGCAACTTTCATTCAATTTGAGCATTTTCATTTGATCAAGTCTGTTGCACCTAAAAAATTCGTCTTTACGGACTGTTCTGTTTTGACAGATTCTGCATTTTATTTCGCATTGCCTGTTTTGCTATGTTTGATGGATTTCTTTATTCCATTAACTTTCAGTAGCTTTGTGCAATATCCAGAAGTGTTAAGAATGATTATGTCACCTCTGAACATGTGAAGTTTGATTATGCACTAACCCTCTAATGAGTTGTTTTGAGTTTGGTGTGGAGGAAGTTTTCAAGGATCAAGAGAGGAGGATGATACAATATGATCAAGGAGAGTGAAAGCTCTGAGCTTGGGGATGCCCCAGTGGTTCATCCCTGCATATATCAAGAAGACTCAAGCATCTAAGCTTGGGGATGCCCAAGGCATACCCTTCTTCATCGACAACATTATCAGGTTCCTCTAGTGAAACTATATTTTTATTCCATCACATCTTATGTGCTTTACTTGGAGCGTTTGTATGTTTTTATTTTTGTTTTGTTTGTGTCAACACCCGGATTTTTAAGTCCGGATGGCTATTATGTCATACATGGCAATCCCAGGAATATTGTTGTTGCGAGGCATAATAGTTAAGTATCACAGTCATCATTCATTACAAACCATAAGTCTTACAAATTTGGAATCACATGATCCATATTACACGAATAGTTGATCTATCGATCAACGAACAAACACAAGTTCATAGTTCATAGCGGAAGCGTAAGATACAAGGACTCTCTAGTCCACAGGCCAACGCTTGACGTCGGAAGACTCCTAGTTGTCGTAGGCGTCCTGCTGGTCGTCTCCTTGTTCCTCTTCATACTCTGGCCATTTGAATAGCCAGGGACAAAGCCGTGAGTACTTTAAGTACTCGCAAACTAATACTAATGGAAGTGCTAGACATTCTAGTATGGTTCGCTAAGCTCTAGTTTATTTGCATAAAGCTAGTTTTAGTTCACAAGTATTTGAGAAAAGCTTATTCAAGTGCTAACTAACTCAAGTGGGAACATTAGTGTCATTCCCACCATTCAAGTGGTGATTTCAATTCAATTCACCACAAGTCATTTCACCATCATCTTTCAACATCATTTTCAAAGATATGACATCGGAAACTGTATGGCCTTTCCAACCGTCTGTAACCGTGGACGCGGCTATTCGAATAGATTTACACTCTGCAGAGGTTGCACACTTGTGCCACAACATTTGATTTCATCCGTCGGGATTACCCCGAATCATCGTAACACAGTACGCGGATCATCAACCATAACCTTTCACTTACGAATCCTAGTATAAGCACCTCTCCCCATGAGCTTGGCCTCCCAGTGAAGACCAACTGTCAACCTGGGAACGGCACAGGGCTTGGCCATACAATTCACCTCAATTTCACATCATTTCTCAACAACGGAGGCAGCCTCAAGCGTAACCCCTATGACGTGTGTTCAGAGGGAACCCATACTAAGATGCATAAACTTCCAGTTAAGCCCTACCCATAATCAGGTATTGTGGGGGTACTTAATAATTGGAAAGGTATCGCATTCAAACCAACATCATGTTTTATCAAAAATCACCATCTTCTCTTGGTCATATTCACCTTCAAAAATCATTCAATGGAATGCATCATCATTCCAAGGTTTCAAATTCATTTCAAGTCACATTGTTCCCATCTAGAGTAGTCAAGTTTTATTTCATTAGCACTAGCTCTAAATCATGAGGGGTGCTACCTTGCTTTGCTTGATTGAGACCAACTTCACTACTCTAGTAACCAACTGGTACTTTGACCAAAGTTAACTATAAAAGTAACTTATTGAGAAAACAAGTAAAAACTTGTAATGTAAAAACTTGGGATAGGCTTATATAAGAAAAGGTAAGAATCATGGTGCCTTGCCCCAAGGGGCTTTGCACTTTGCAAGAATATTAGCTTGCCTTGGTAGTTCTCAAACTGTTCCTCCTCCTCCTCTTGGTAGCAACCTTCTTCTTCGGCGTACTCTCCGGTGCTACCGTCTAAATTTGAATACGAGTATAATTACTCACTAATTAAATGGCTATTACATACATCACATATAAACTCACAAACTATTCTATGCACACAAATAATTTAACTAGGGTGCATGGGTTGTGTGATTTAAATAGAATTCACTTCTTTGTATTTAAAATGTAAATGATAGTTTCCATAGGGTTCTTGAGAAATAATTTCCTCTCATTGAAATCTTCTTAAGATTTAATTTCTCAAACAATCATATATGAACTCATATTGACCTAAGTCAAATGTTCAGTATCATCATTTGGGAAAATGATTTAAATGAGGTAGATCACCTCATATCATTTAATACCCTACATATGATTTAAATCTCAAGTAATTCATATAAGAGAGTTTGGACCAGAGGTACAAACATCCCATGAATTCATGTGAGACAAGTTTAAATGAAGTATAAGACTTCACATAATTTACTTTAATAGTTTTGGACAATATCAACTAGTTAAACTAGCCATATTATCCATCAATTAAACTAGGGCATGATCATGCAAAGTGACCACACCATTTTATTGCATAAACAATTAGTGTAAGTCAAATGTGAGCTATTAGAGTTGGAATTAACTTAATATCTATTTTGGTTGATTTTTAATAATTATTTGAGTAGGGAAAAGTCCCTGCCTTGTTATTTTTATCACATTAATTCTACAAAAAATTTGGCCATGGGACCAGTGGCATTTGATGGATATTTTTCTTAGCTTTCCAACAATATAAAGTTCATTGAATTTGGTTTAGCCAATTTAAATCTATTGATTTTCAAAGTGGAGGCAGTATTGAAATTATTTGAAATGGTTTAAATCTAATTTGAAATAAAAAGGCCGGCGGGAAAGCTAAACGGGCTCAAAGGTTTAAAAACGGCCCAAGGCCAGCCCAGCCACGGTCCAGTGCCGCGCGGGCTGCCTGACAGAGGGTCCCTCCTGTCAGCGGCTCATAAACGCCGAAGCGGTATGGAGCAGCGTGGGGCGTAGGATTAGATCAAGATCTAACGGCTCCAGTGCATCGTCTCGCCGGCGAGAGAGAAGTTCGCCGGCGGCTCAGGTAGGGGGTCAGAGGGCTTACGGTGGCTCCAGCTAGGGTTGGCAATATGCGTGATGAAGTTGTGGACGACGGCGAAGCGGCTGGTAGCAGTGGCGGAGCTCGAGGTGGTCTGGTTCGCCGGCGATTGCTGCAGGGCTTCCGCGGCGGCGATCTTGCGATTGAGCTTGCTCCGGCGAGGATTCGATGGGTGGAGTGGTGGTTGAGTAGCTGTGATAGGTGGGGAGTCTGGTGGTGTGCTTGGATTGCTCAGGGGAGCTCTCCTTTTATAGCAGCGCATGGGTGCTGCGGGGCAGGGTGGCGGTCGACCATGGCGCGGCGATTCCGGCGGCTGGTCGAGCTAGGCGAGGTCATGGTGACGCTCTACGTGTCCAGGCGAGGCGAATGGCGGCGACAGCTTGGTCGGGGAAGGCCTGGTTGTGTCGCGTTGCTTCCATGTCTGCCGCGTCCGCGACGGACCAGGGTTTCCTTCTCCGGCGGCGGTGGGCGCGGGTCGTGGTCGAGGTGTTGTCTGGCGGCATCCAGGTGTCGTGGTGATGCTCAAGGTGTCGAGAGCGGGTCCAGGGCGAGAGTGAGGTGGTGGCGCGGCGCGTGTACTGAGCGCGTCCATGGCGTGCATGCGCGACGCGACCGGCGTCCAGGGCGTGTGCTGGGCGCGCGTCGTCCGGCCAGTGTCGTCGTTCTCGTCGACCATGGCGATGCTAGGCGAGGCTAGGCGGTGAGGTGGCGTGCTGTGGCGCAGTGGCCAGGGCAGAGATGCAAGGGGAGAGAGGGGAGGTCGTCGGGCTCGGCGACATGGTCGGCATGGCCATGCCCTAGCTGCCCTCCTCCTCTCCTTAGCATTACTATGCATCATTTAGGGTTAGATGGGGACCAGGGGACACAATGGTGTAGGTTAGGGTAGTTTAGGTGGAGTAGATCACTATTTGCAATAGTTGCAAATAGTGCCCGAATTTGGAATTTGCAAATTTGTCTAAATTTGAAATAATTCAAAAGGTGAATCTATTTGAAAAGTATTTGTTTAGATAAGTTGTATTTTACCAGAGGTGATTAGAGGTGGTGGTGGAAAAGTTTAATTCCAAGTTTTGCCAAAATTGGCTAAGTGGAGATTGTTGCATGTGTTATAAAGTTGAGACTTTGGATGAGTCTTGCTCATGATCAAAGGTGATTTTGGCATGGTGATCTTTACCAAAGTTGTTCACCTTGATGTTGACTTTGAAATGGTGCAAAGAGTTGGCAAGATTTGGTTTGGGAAAATTGAATGGCAATGGCTCAAAGTAGTCATCAGACTATAATTGTCACTTTTGACCATTATCATATGTGAGCTAGATTTGTGTTTGAATTTCATTTGAATTGTGATTCTTTGATTCCAAAAGTTGTAATAAGTGTTTAATAACCTTATTCAACTAATGGTGAAAATCAAATAGGTCTAGGGTCAAAATTTATAAAAATGCCATATGGCATATGTTAGGGTTTTAGGGTTTTTCAAATAATGGATTTTCTTCCTCTTTGATTTATTTGGTTGGTGATCTTAATATGATCACATTAGGGTTTTAGAGCATATCAAATACAAGTAATAACAATCATCATGGCATATCAATCAAATGCACAAGTCCTATGCATGGTACTATATGCAATTTAAAAAGTTTTTGTTTGTTTGAAATTTTGCTCTCTGGAATTCTCTAACTTTCTTTTTATTGAAATTTGGGATGTTACAAACCCTTCCCCCTTACAAAAGATCTCGTCCCGAGATCGAAAAGAAAGTTAGGTACTAAAGAGATCTGGGTACTCCTTCTTCATGAAGTCTTCGCGTTCCCAGGTGGCTTCATCCTCGGAATGATTGCTCCATTGGATCTTCAGAAACTTGATGCTTCGGGTGCGGGTGGTTCGGTAAGCTTCTTCCAGGATGCGAACTGGCACTTCGCGGTACGTCAGGTCCTTGTTGATGTCCACCGATCGGTGATCGATGTTCTTGAACACTTCGGTCTTCTCCGGGACTTCAAGGCACTTCCGGAGAAGTGAGATGTGAAACACGTCGTGCACAGCCGACATCTCTTCAGGCAACTCCAGTTGATAAGATACTTCTCCTCGGCGGCTGAGGACTTTGAAAGGTCCGACATATCGGGGTGCTAGCTTTCCTTTCAGTTGAAACCTTTGCATTCCTTTCAAGGGGGATACCTTGAGATAGACGAAGTCTCCGATCTCGAAGGTCATCTCCCGACGTCTCTTGTCGGCGTAGCTCTTTTGTCTAGATTGCGCAGTCTTGAGATACTCGCGAATCTTGTGGACTTTCTCTTCGGCTTCACGAAGAACATCTGGGCCAAAAACTTGGCTCTCTCCGACTTCTGACCAGTTTAGGGGGGTACGGCATTTCCTTCCGTACAAGGCTTCGAAGGGGGCCATCTGTAGGCTGGCTTGGTAGCTATTGTTGTAAGAGAATTCTGCGTAAGGTAGGCAGTCTTCCCATTTGGATCCGTATTCCAGTACGCATGCTCTAAGCATGTCCTCCAGTATCTGGTTTACTCTCTCAGTCTGTCCGTCGGTCTGAGGGTGATAGGCGGTGCTGAAATTCAGGCGGGTGCCTAGTCCTTCATGCACTTTCTGCCAGAACCTTGAGGTGAACTGTGATCCTCTATCTGACACTATCGATTTTGGGGTTCCGTGCAGAGCGACTATTCTGGATATGTATAGTTCAGCTAACTTTGGGCCTTGATACGTGGTTTTGACGGCGATGAAATGGGTGACTTTGGTCAATCTATCGACAACTACCCATATTGAATCATTGCCTTTGCTGGATTTGGGCAGTCCGGTGATAAAGTCCATTCCTACGGAGTCCCATTTCCATTCTGGAATCTGGAGTGGCTGTAACAGTCCGGCGGGTCGTTGATGTTCTGCCTTGACTCTCTGACAGATGTCACACTTGGCGATATAGCTACCGATTTCTCTCTTCATTCCGTGCCACCAAAATTGTTCCTTCAGGTCTTGGTACATCTTGGTACCTCCGGGGTGGATTGAATAAAGGGTGTCATGGGCTTCTTGCAGGATGACTTGTTTCAAGTCAGAGTCCGATGGTACGCAGAGACGTTCTTTGTACCAAAGAACTCCGGCTTCGTCTACGGTGAATCCGGGGGCTTTTCCTGCGGCTATCTGCTTCTTGATTCCATCAATGCTAGCGTTGTCCTTCTGGGCTTCCTTGATCTGACTAACCAAGGTGGGTTGAAGTTCTATGCTGGCTAGGAATCCTTCACTAACAAGTTCAAGTCTGAACTGTTCAAACTCTTGGTGTAAGCTGGGCTGTTCGGTGGCGAGCATGGAGTTCAACTGGCACGGCAGTCGACTCAAAGCATCCGCTACCACATTGGCCTTGCCGGGGTGGTAGTGAATCTCCATGTCGTAATCCTTGATCAATTCGATCCATCGGCGTTGTCTCATGTTTAGCTCCTTCTGGGTGAATATATATTTGAGGCTTTTGTGGTCGGAGTAGATCTCGCATCGATTACCCATGAGGTAATGACGCCAAACTTTCAAGGCTAAGACCACGGCTGCAAGCTCGAGGTCATGGGTTGGGTAGTTCTGTTCATGTTGCTTGAGTTGTCTTGAAAGGTAGGATACAACCTTGCCTTCTTGCATAAGCACGCATCCAAGTCCAGTCTTGGAGGCGTCGCAATATACGTCAAAGGGTTTTGCGATATCTGGCATGATCAGGATTGGGGTTGTGGTCAATCTACTCTTGAGCTGTTGGAAGCTCTCTTCGCATTTGTCGGTCCACTCAAACTTCCTGTCCTTTTTCAGCAATTGGGTCATTGGTCGAGCGATGTTCGAAAAACCTTCTACAAATCTGCGGTAGTATCCGGCTAATCCAAGAAAAGCGCGGACCTCGGTTTGTGTGGTTGGGGCTTGCCATTCCATAACAGTTTTGATTTTGGCGGGATCTACGGCAATTCCTCCTGCAGACAAGATGTGTCCCAGGAATCCAACTTCTTCCAACCAAAACTCACACTTGCTGAACTTGGCATACAACTTGTGCTGTCTAAGGGTTTCTAGGACGATCTCCAAATGCTGTTCATGTTCCTCTTCGGACTTGGAGTAGACGAGAATGTCGTCGATGAAGACAACGACAAACTTGTCCAAAAAGTTCATGAAGATCTTATTCATGAGATTCATGAAATAAGCGGGGGCATTGGTCAGTCCAAACGACATGACGTTGTACTCATACAATCCATATCTGGTGGTAAAGGCAGTTTTTGGAATGTCGGTGGCTCGGATTTTTAGCTGATGATATCCAGTTCTAAGATCTATCTTGGAGAAAACTTTGGATCCGGTGAGTTGATCAAACAAGTCTTCTATCTTGGGTAGGGGGTATTTGTTTTTGATGGTGACATCGTTAAGCTTACGATAGTCCGTACATAAACGATTTGCACCATCCTTCTTGTCCACAAACAAGACGGGTGATCTCCAGGGGGATGCACTTGGTCTAATCAGACCTTTGGCCAACATATCATCTATTTTCTTCTTCAGCTCCACGAGCTCGGTTGCGTTCATGCTGTAGGCTCTCTGGGCTATGGGTCCAGTTCCGGGGATTAACTCAATGATGAACTCGATATCCCTATCCGGGGGCATACCGGGTAGATCATCCGGAAATACATCAGGGTAGCGACAAACGACCCTGATTTGATCCAGAGTTGGCTTGGATATACTTTGGTTGCAGGTGAATTTTCTGGGTAGTTTTTCAGAGACGTGCTCTACTACGATACCGGTGCTGCTAGTCATGGTTATGGCTTTCTTGGCACAGTCTATCAATCCATTGTGCTTGGACATCCAGTCCATTCCTAGGACAACTTCCAAACCTTTGGTTCCCAGAATGATTAGATTGGCAAAGAAATCTACATCATGGATTTTGATGGGTACATTTTTGCAAAATTTTCTGGCTTTGGTGGTTGATCCGGGGATTTGAACTATCATAACATGCTTCAAACTGAGGGGTTGAATTTTACTTGTTGATGCAAAGTCTTCGGTGACAAAAGAATGAGATGCTCCGGAATCAAACAACACTCTGGCAGGGATGTGGTTGACAGAAAACATACCCAGTATAACATCTGGTGCTTCCTGGGCTTCTTCGGCGTTCATGTGGTAGAGGCGGCCGTTGCGGTTATTGGGGTTGTTGGGGGCGAACTTCTTGCTGGTGGAGACACGGCGTTGCTGCTGAGTAGGTGCAGCGGTGTTGCCGGCGAGCTTGGCAAGACGCTTGGGACACTCGTTGGAGTAGTGCCCCACTACACCACACTCATAACAAGTGATGGTGGTCTTGTCCTGCTTGTTCGCAACGGGAACGGCATTGCTTCCGGTTCTGGGAGCGGTGTTGGTGTTGTTGTTGTTGTTGTTGGGGGCTCGGGGCGGAGCGCGGTTGTAGTTGTTATTGTTGTTGTAGTTGTTGTTGTTGTAGCCTCCTGGCTTGGAGTTTCCTCCACTCCAGTTCTGATAACCGGGGCGCGAGTTATGCATCGGGGGTTTGTTGTTTCTCGGAGTGAAACCTCCACTTGAGCTAGGGCGAAACTTTTGGGGGTGGCTTGATCCACTCTGATTTGCCATGCAGCGCTTGCGGTTCTCATTGGCTTGGTTCAACTTGCCCTCCATCTGGATGGCGGAGTCGACAAGGGCTTCGAGGTCGGTGAAGGGGATGTTGACGAGGACAGTCTGCATCTCATCATGCAGTCCGTTCAGGAATCTCTCCTTCCTCTTCTCAACAGTGTCGGTCTCATCAGGGGCATACCTCGACAGTGTAAGAAACTTGTCGCGGTATTCAACCACCGTCATGCGACCTTGTTTCAGTTCACGGAACTCATCCCTCATCTTCTTGATAAGACCCGGGGGTACATGGTACTTGCTGAACTTGAGCTTGAAATCCTCCCAAGTCATGAACTGACCTCCGTTCATGGCACGGGTGCTTGTCCACCAAGCGCGGGCTGGTCCAGCGAGATAATGGGTGGCGAACAAAACTTTCTCGTTGGCCTCCACTCCGGCTACCTCCAGATTGTTCTCCATAGTCTGGAGCCAATCGTCGGCGTCGAGGGGTTCCTCGGTCTTGCTAAACACCGGGGGATTGGTGTTTTGGAAGTTCTTGAGCTTGGACCCAGGGTGGTCATGATTTCCATGTCCTTGGTTGGCGATGTTCTGCAAGGCAACGAGGTTGGCTTGGCGTTCGACTCTTTCGGTTTCCCTGTCGGCAAGCATGGTTTGCAGCAGTTGCAACATCGCGTCGTTGGTGCGATTGGGAGGGGCCATCTGAAGATATAAAAGATCATGAGATAAGAGGGAACATTCTATGGTTCACTTTGGTTAAGTTTGAAAAACATTTGAAAACTTGTAATCTTTTCATGACAAACATAACATTCATTCATTCATTCAACACATAGTACAAACTAACACACATACTCCAATGGTTTTAAGAACCATTCTCATGCTACGATACAAGGGACGGGATACAACTCACACCTACATAAGTGAGACTAGTGCAACTACTCCTCATCCTCGACATCGATCGGGACGTAGTCGTCGGGTCCTGCCTCCAGGAACTCGTAGTCTTCCTCCTCGGTGTTCTCGTCCTCCTCAAAGTCATTGTCGTCGCTCAGGAAGGCGTCTCCTCCCTGAATGTCTATGCCTCCATCGTCATCCTCCAGCTGACGAATCTGATCCTCCTGGGCCTTGACAGTGGCCTCAAGTGACGCGATCCGGGCGCGAAGGCGACGAATCGTAGCGTCCTTCTTGGCACGCTGCTGGCGAAGGCTCTTGCGGTCGTTGTTGAGTAGCTTGATCGCCTCACCCTGCTCGGTGATGTGAGCATGGGTCTGGTTCGCGTAAGCGCGAGTGGCGTCGAGGTCCCTCTGAGTCTGGTAGAGCATGAAGTCCAAGTGCTCAGCATTGTGCCTCAACTCCGGGTGCGGCTGCAGCTCCATGGGCACTCCCGCAGCATCACGCCTCACAAGGTGGGCGTAGCGAGAGGCGAGGATGCGCACCACGTTCTGTCCACAGAGGCGCGCAAGTGCCTCCTGAAGGCCACGTGCGAGTCCGTCGGGCCAGTTGCTCTCGCGGAAGGAGAAGAGGATCCTCTCCGAGGTGGGAGGCTCCATCTTGCCCCTCAAGTCGGCAGTGATCACCCACTGCAACTCTCCTCCGGGCGTGTCGTCCAGCTGAACCCCGTGGAACTCGGGGTGTGGGCGCCCAAGGAAGTCAGAGACGGCGTTGAGGTCGTGCTCGAAGATCAAGCTCCCTCCGTTCCCAAGCTGGTAAAACTTGGTGTTGATAGGTTCATTCGGCTCCATCTGAAAGAGAATTGGATGAGTAAGTTAGAGAGTGCAAGTGTGGCAAAATTTTAAGTTGATTCAAATAAGATAGAACATGATTCATCAAATTTTGGCAAAGTCTCAAAGACAAGAGTGTAGTAAATTTTCACAAATATTTTCTAACTTGAGGGGCATTCAAAGTTCAGTTTTTCAGAACGCCCATTCTAACTAAGGTCTTCTAAGGTCAAACAATGGCTCTGATACCAACTTGTCAACACCCGGATTTTTAAGTCCGGATGCCTATTATGTCATACATCGCAATCCCAGGAATATTGTTGTTGCGAGGCATAATAGTTAAGTATCACAGTCATCATTCATTACAAACCATAAGTCTTACAAATTTGGAATCACATGATCCATATTACACGAATAGTTGATCTATCGATCAACGAACAAACACAAGTTCATAGTTCATAGCGGAAGCGTAAGATACAAGGACTCTCTAGTCCACAGGCCAACGCTTGACGTCGGAAGACTCCTAGTTGTCGTAGGCGTCCTGCTGGTCGTCTCCTTGTTCCTCTTCATACTCTGGCCATTTGAATAGCCAGGGACAAAGCCGTGAGTACTTTAAATACTCGCAAACTAATACTAAAGTAAGTGCTAGATATTCGAGTAAGGTTTGCTAAGCTCTAGTTTATTTGCATAAAGCTAGTTTTAGTTCACAAGTATTTGAGAAAAGCTTATTCAAGTGCTAACTAACTCAAGTGGGAACATTAGTGTCATTCCCACCATTCAAGTGGTGATTTCAATTCAATTCACCACAAGTCATTTCACCATCATCTTTCAACATCATTTTCAAAGATATGACATCGGAAACTGTATGGCCTTTCCAACCGTCCGTAACCGTGGACGCGGCTATTCGAATAGATTTACACTCTGCAGAGGTTGCACACTTGTGCCACAACATTTGATTTCATCCGTCGGGATTACCCCGAATCATCGTAACACAGTACGCGGATCATCAACCATAACCTTTCACTTACGAATCCTAGTATAAGCACCTCTCCCCATGAGCTTGGCCTCCCAGTGAAGACCAACTGTCAACCTGGGAACTGCACAGGGCTTGGCCGTACAATTCACCTCAATTTCACATCATTTCTCAACAACGGAGGCAGCCTCAAGCGTAACCCCTATGACGTGTGTTCAGAGGGAACCCATACTAAGATGCATAAACTTCCAGTTAAGCCCTACCCATAATCAGGTATTGTGGGGGTACTTAATAATTGGAAAGGTATCGCATTCAAACCAACATCATGTTTATTCAAAAATCACCATCTTCTCTTGGTCATATTCACCTTCAAAAATCATTCAATGGAATGCATCATCATTCCAAGGTTTCAAATTCATTTCAAGTCACATTGTTCCCATCTAGAGTAGTCAAGTTTTATTTCATTAGCACTAGCTCTAAATCATGAGGGGTGCTACCTTGCTTTGCTTGATTGAGACCAACTTCACTACTCTAGTAACCAACTGGTACTTTGACCAAAGTTAACTATAAAAGTAACTTATTGAGAAAACAAGTAAAAACTTGTAATGTAAAAACTTGGGATAGGCTTATGTAAGAAAAGGTAAGAATCATGGTGCCTTGCCCCAAGGGGCTTTGCACTTTGCAAGAATATTAGCTTGCCTTGGTAGTTCTCAAACTGTTCCTCCTCCTCCTCTTGGTAGCAACCTTATTCTTCGGCGTACTCTCCGGTGCTACCGTCTAAATTTGAATACGAGTATAATTACTCACTAATTAAATGGCTATTCCATACATCACATATAAACACACAAACTATTCTATGCACACAAATAATTTAACTAGGGTGCATGGGTTGTGTGATTTAAATAGAATTCACTTCTTTGTATTTAAAATGTAAATGATAGTTTCCATAGGGTTCTTGAGAAATAATTTCCTCTCATTGAAATCTTCTTAAGATTTAATTTCTCAAACAATCATATATGAACTCATATTGACCTAAGTCAAATGTTCATCATCATCATTTGGGAAAATGATTTAAATGAGGTAGATCACCTCATATCATTTAATACCCTACATATGATTTAAATCTCAAGTAATTCATATAAGAGAGTTTGGACCAGAGGTACAAACATCCCATGAATTCATGTGAGACAAGTTTAAATGAAGTATAAGACTTCACATAATTTACTTTAATAGTTTTGGACAATATCAACTAGTTAAACTAGCAATATTATCCATCAATTAAACTAGGGCATGATCATGCAAAGTGACCACACCATTTTATTGCATAAACAATTAGTGTAAGTCAAATGTGAGCTATTAGAGTTGGAATTAACTTAATATCTATTTTGGTTGATTTTTAATAATTATTTGAATAGGGAAAAGTCCCTGCCTTGTTATTTTTATCACATTAATTCTACAAAAAAAATTGGCCATGGGACCAGTGGCATTTGATGGATCTTTTTCTTAGCTTTCCAACAATATAAAGTTCATTGAATTTGGTTTAGCCAATTTAAATCTATTGATTTTCAAAGTGGAGGCAATATTGAAATTATTTGAAATGGTTTAAATCTAATTTGAAATAAAAAGGCCGACGGGAAAGCTAAACGGGCTCAAAGGTTTAAAAATGGCCCAAGGCCAGCCCAGCCACGGTCCAGTGCCGCGCGGGCTGCCTGACAGAGGGTCCCGCCTGTTTGCGGCTCATAAACGCCGAAGCGGTATGGAGCAGCGTGGGGCGTAGGATTAGATCAAGATCTAACGGCTCCAGTGCATCGTCTCGCCGGCGAGAGAGAAGTTCGCCGGCGGCTCAGGTAGGGGGTCGGAGGGCTTACGGTGGCTCCAGCTAGGGTTGGCAATATGCGTGACGAAGTTGTGGACGACGGCGAAGCGGCTGGTAGCAGTGGCGGAGCTCGAGGTGGTCTGGTTCGCCGGCGATTGCTGCAGGGCTTCCGCGGTGGCGATCTTGCGATTGAGCTTGCTCCGGTGAGGATTCGATGGGTGGAGTGGTGGTTGAGTAGCTGTTGGAGGTGGGGAGTCTGGTGGTGTGCTTGGATTGCTCAGGGGAGCTCTCCTTTTATAGCAGCGCATGGGTGCTGCGGGGCAGGGTGGCGGTCGACCATGGCGCGGCGATTCTGGCGGCTGGTCGAGCTAGGCGAGGTCATGGCGATGCTCTACGTGTCCAGGCGAGGCGAATGGCGGTGACAGCTTGGTCGGGGAGGGCCTGGTTGTGTCGCGTTGCTTCCATGTCTACCACGTCCGCGGCGGACCAGGGTTTCCTTCTCCGGCGGCGGTGGGCGCGGGTCGTGGTCGAGGTGTTGTCTGGCGGCGTCCAGGTGTCGTGGTGATGCTCAAGGCGTCGAGAGCGGGTCTAGGGCGAGAGTGAGGTGGTGGCGCGGCGCGTGTACTGAGCGCATCCATGGCGTGCATGCGCGACGCGAGCGGCGTCCAGGGCGTGTGCTGGGCGCGCGTTGTCCGGCCAGTGTCGTCGTTCTCGTCAACCATGGTGATGCTAGGCGAGGCTAGGCGGTGAGGTGGCGTGCTGTGGCGCAGTGGCCAGGGCAGAGATGCAAGGGGAGAGAGGGGAGGTCGTCGGGCTCGGCGACATGGCCGGCATGGCCATACCCTAGCTGCCCTCCACCTCTCCTTAGCATTACTATGCATCATTTAGGGTTAGAGGGGACCAGGGGACACAATGGTGTAGGTTAGGGTAGTTTAGGTGGAGTAGATCACTATTTGCAATAGTTGCAAATAGTGCCTGAATTTGGAATTTGCAAATTTGTCTAAATTTGAAATAATTCAAAAGGTGAATCTATTTGAAAAGTATTTGTTTAGATAAGTTGTATTTGACCAGAGGTGATTAGAGGTGGTGGTGGAAAAGTTTAATTCCAAGTTTTGCCAAAATTGGCTAAGTGGAGATTGTTGCATGTGTTATAAAGTTGAGACTTTGGATGAGCCTTGCTCATGATCAAAGGTGATTTTGGCATGGTGATCTTTACCAAAGTTGTTCACCTTGATGTTGACTTTGAAATGGTGCAAAGAGTTGGCAAGATTTGGTTTGGGAAAATTGAATGGCAATGGCTCAAAGTAGTGATCAGACTATAATTGTCACTTTTGACCATTATCATATGTGAGCTAGATTTGTGTTTGAATTTCATTTGAATTGTGATTCTTTGATTCCAAAAGTTGTAATAAGTGTTTAATAACCTTATTCAACTAATGGTGAAAACCAAATAGGTCTAGGGTCAAAATTTATAAAAATGCCATATGGCATATGTTAGGGTTTTAGGGTTTTTCAAATAATGGATTTTCTTCCTCTTTGATTTATTTGGTTGGTGATCTTAATATGATCACATTAGGGTTTTAGAGCATATCAAATACAAGTAATAACAATCATCATGGCATATCAATCAAATGCACAAGTCCTATGCATGGTACTATATGCAATTTAAAAAGTTTTTGTTTGTTTGAAATTTTGCTCTCTGGAATTCTCTAACTTTCTTTTTATTGAAATTTGGGATGTTACAGTTTGAATAAAGTTGGATCCTAGCATTCATTGTGTGGGAGAGAGACACGCTCCGCTGTTGCATATGGACAAATATGTCCTTAGGCTTTACTCATAATGTTCATGGCGAAGGTTAACTGCTTCGTTAATTGTTATATGGTTGGAAACGGGAAATGCTACATGTAGTAATTGGTAGAATGTCTTGAATAATTTGATACTTGGCAATTGTTGTGCTCATAAGGATCATGTTTAAGCTCTTGCATCATATACTTTGCGCCTATTAATGAAGAAATACATAGAGCTTGCTAAAATTTGGTTTGCATGATTGGTCTCTCTAAGGTCTAGATATTTTCTAGTAAGGGTCGAACAACAAGGAAGACGGTGTAGAGTCTTATAATGCTTGCAATACGTTTTTATGTGAGTTTTGCTGTACCGGTTCATACTTGTGTTTGCTTCAAATAACCTTGCTAGCCTAAGCCTTGTATTGAGAGGGATTACTTCTCATACATCCAAAATCCTTGAGCCAAAAACTATGCCATTTGTGTCCACCATACCTACCTACTACATGGTATTTCTCTGCCATTCCAAAGTAAATTGCTTGAGTTCTACCTTTAAAATTTTTGTTCTTTGTCTTTGCAATATATAGCTCATGGGACAAATAGCCTAAAAACTATTGTGGTATTGAATATGTACTTATGTATCTTATTTCTTATTAAGTTGCTTGTTGTGCGATAACCATGTTCCTAGGGACGCCATCAACTACCCTTAGTTGAATATCATGTGAGTTGCTATGCATGTTCGTCTTGTCTGAAGTAAGGGTGATTTATCATGAGTTGAATGGTTTGAGCATGCATATTGTTAGAGAAGAACATTGGGCCGCTAACTAAAGCCATGATCCATGGTGGAAGTTTCAGTTTTGGACAACCATCCTCAATCTCTTATGAGAATATTATCTGTTGTTGAATGCTTATGCATTAAAGAGGAGTCCATTATCTGTTGTCTATGTTGTCCCGGTATGGATGTCTAAGTTGAGAATAATCAAAAGCGAGAAATCCAATGCGAGCTTTCTCCTTAGACCTTTGTACTGGCGGCATAGAGGTACCCCTTTGTGATACTTGGTTAAAACATATGTATTGCGATGATAATCCATGTAAATCCGAGCTAATTAGGACAAGGTGCGGGCACTATTGGTAATCTATGCATGAGGCTTGCAACTTGTAGGATATAATTTACATAATACATATGCTTTATTACTACCGTTGACAAAATTGTTTCTTGTTTTCAAAATAAAAGCTCTAGCACAAATATACCAATTCATGCTTCCCTCTGCGAAGGGCCTTTCTTCTACTTTTGTGTTGAGTCAGTTTACCTATTTCTTTCCATCTCAAGAAGCAAACACTTGTGTTAACTGTGCATTGATTCCTACATACTTGCTTATTGCACTTATTATATAATTTTATGTTGACAATATCCATGAGATATACATGTTACAAGTTGAAAGCAACTGCTGAAACTTAATTTTCCTTTGTGTTGCTTCAATGCCTTTACTTTGAATCTATTGCTTTATGAGTTAACTCTTATGCAAGACTTATTGATGCTTGTCTCGAAAGTACTATTCATGAAAAGTCTTTGCTATATGATTCAGTTGTTTACTCATTGTCTTTACCATTGCTTCGAATCGCTGCATTCATTACATGTGCTTACAATAGTATTGATCAAGATTATGATTGCATGTCACTTCAGAAATTATCTTTGTTATCGTTTACCTACTCGGGACAAGTAGGAACTAAGCTTGGGGATGCTTGATACGTCTCAAACGTATCTATAATTTCTTATGTTCTATGCTACTTTATTGATGATACACACATGATTTATACATACTTTATGTCATATTTATGCGTTTTCTGGCACTAACCTATTAACGAGATGCCAAAGAGCCAGTTGCTATTTTCTGCTGTTTTTGGTTTCAGAAATCCTAGTAAGGAAATATTCTCGGAATTGGACGAAATCAATGCCCATGATCTTATTTTTCCACGAAGCTTCCAGAAGTCTGGAGGAGATACGAAGTGGGGCGACGAGGCGCCCACACAATAGGGCGGCGCGGCTAGGGCTTGGGCCGCGCGGCCCTAGCGTGTGGGGCCCTCGTGGTGCCCCCTGACCTACCCTTCCGCCTACTTAAGCCTTCGTCGATAATAGTTCCAGTACCGAGAGCCACGATACGGAAAACCTTCCAGAGACGCCACCGCCAATTCCATCTCGGGGGATTCAGGAGATCGCCTCCGGCACCCTGCCGGAGAGGGGAATCATCTCCCGGAGGACTCTTCACCGCCATGGTCGCCTCCGGAGTGATGTGTGAGTAGTTCACCCCTGGACTATGGGTCCATAGCAGTAGCTAGATGGTCGTCTTCTCCTCATTGTGCTATCATTGTTAGATCTTGTGAGCTGCCTAACATGATCAAGATCATCTATTTGTAATGCTACATGTTGCGTTTGTTGGGATCCGATGAATAATGAATGCTATGTTATGTTGATTATCAATCTATCATCTATGTGTTGTTTATGATCTTGCATGCTCTTCGTTATTAGTAGAGGCTCTGGCCAAGTCGTTACTTGTAACTCCAAGAGGGAGTATTTATGCTCGATAGTGGGTTCATGCCTCCATTAAATCTGGGACAGTGACAGAAAGTTCTAAGGTTGTGGATGTGCTGTTGCCACTAGGGATAAAACATCAATGCTATGTCTAAGGATGTATTTGTTGATTACATTACGCACCATACTTAATGCAATTGTCTGTTGTTTGCAACTTAATACTGGAGGGGGTTCGGATGATAACCTGAAGGTGGACTTTTTAGGCATAGATGCATGCAGGATAGCGGTCTATGTACCTTGTCGTAATGCCCAATTGAATTTCACACTACTCATCATAACATGTATGTGCATGGTCATGCCCTCTTTATTTGTCAATTGCCCAACTGTAATTTGTTCACCCAACATGCTATTTATCTTACGGAGAGACACCACTAGTGAACTGTGGACCCCGGTCCATTCTTTTACATCGAATACAATCTACTGCAATACTCGTTCTACTGTTCTCTGCAAACATCATCATCCACACTATACATCTAATCCTTTGTTACAACAAGCCGGTGAGATTGACAACCTCACTGTTAAGTTGGGGCAAAGTATCTTGGTTGTGTTGTGCAGGTTCCACGTTGGCGCCGGAATCCCTGGTGTTGCGCCGCACTACACTCCGCCGCCATCAACCTTCAACGTGCTTCTTGACTCCTACTGGTTCGATAACCTTGGTTTCTTACTGAGGGAAAAACTTGCTGCTGTACGCATCATACCTTCCTCTTGGGGTTCCCAACGGACGTGTGCTTTACCGTCACAAGCAGCACTGCCCCCCTTCGACTCCCCTCTGGACTATGTCTTCGTTTCGGTAAAATATTGACTTCGGCTTTTGTTTCGTCCAATTCCGAGAATATTTCCTGTACAACTTTTCTGAAATACAAAAATAGCCGAAAACAGGGAACTGGCACTGTGGTATCTTGTTAATAGGTTAGTGCCGAAAAATGTATAAAAGTGCAACGAAGTATGGGTAGAACATATATAAATTGGTGTAAAACAAGCACAGAGCATAAAAAATTATAGATTGTTTGAGACGTATCAAGCATCCCCAAGCTTAACTCCTACTCGTTCCTGAGTAGGTAAGTGATAACAAAATAATTTTTGAGGTGACATGCATCCAACACAATCTTGATCAAGCATTGTAAAGCATTGTGAGCTGGGATCAAAGTTCTCTAAACATAGGCATGGTAGATATAATTCTAACAATAGAACTTAGCAACTATGTTATGACATGAAGAGTAACTCAAACAAAGGATCATGAATAATAGTGTATTGAAATCAACTACTCCCTCCGGTTCATATTAATTGACTCTAATATGGATGTATCTAGACACATTTTAGTTCTAGATACATCTATATTGAAGTCAATTAATATGGATCGGAGGGAGTATTTGTTTATGAGCATAGAGTAAACATAACAAAGTGGTACTCAACGTGTCCTTTATGGAGTAGCAAAACATAAATGCTAGGACACCTTTAAAGTTCAAAGGGTGACTAGATACAAGTAATTTAAGAACAAGCAATAGTCATAATCATGAATCAATCAATAATAATTTTGGGACTATGCACATTTCACTAATAATGACATCTATGCTCTCTTAATTGGTGCATAAAGTAGAAGATGAAAACTCAACATAAAAGTAAAAGAGAGACTCTTTGCAGAGTAAGCAAGATAAACAAGTTTTATAAACCTTCCAAAAAGTATGGTACTTATTAGCTTTGAGCTCTCATTGCCCCTATCATAAGCATCTTGAATGGTTAAAGGGGCATGAAATTTTCATCTTGTGATTTGTCAAGCATATAGCTCATATTTGATTCACATTAACTTTAACCATTCAAGATGCTTATGATAGGGGCAATGAGAGATCAAACCTAATGAGTACCATACTTTTTGGAAGGTTTATAAAACTTGTTTATCTTGCTTACTCTGCAAAGAATCTCTCTTTTACTTTTATATTGAGTCTTCATCTTCTACTTTATGCACCGATTAAGAGAGCACAGTTGTCATTCTTAGTGCAATGCGCATAGTCCCACATTATTACTGATTGATTCATGATTATGCTATTGCTTGTTCTTAAATTACTTGTATCTAGTCACCTGATACGTCTCCAACGTATCCATAATTTCTGACGTTCCATGCTTGTTTTATGACAATACTTACATGTTTTGCTTGCACTTTATAATGTTTTATGTGTTTTCCGGAACTAACCTATTAACAAGATGCCACAGTGCCAGTTCCTGTTTTCTGCTGTTTTTGGTTCCAGAAAGGCTGTTCGGGCAATATTCTCGGAATTGGACGAAATCAACGCCAAACATCCTATTTTTTCCGGAAGCATCCAGAACACCGAAGGAGAGTCGGAGGAGAGCCAGGGGGCCACCAGGAGAGTGGGCTGTGCGGGCCAGCCCCTGGCCGCGCCCCCCTATGGGGAGGCCACCCTGTCGACCCTCCTGCGCCGCCTCTTCGCCTATATAACCCCTTTCGACCTAAAAACACAGTACCAATTGACGAAACTCCAGAAAGACTCCAGGGGCGCCGCCGCCATCGCGAAACTCCAATTCGGGGGACAGAACTCTCTGTTCCGGCACCCTGCCGGGACGGGGAAGTGCCCCCGGAAGCCATCTCCATCGACGCCACCGCCTCCATCATGCTCCGTGAGTAGTTACCCCATGGACTATGGGTTCTAGCAGTAGCTAGTTGGTATTCTCTCCTCCATGTACTTCAATGCAATGATCTCATGAGCTGCCTTACATGATTGAGATCCATCTGATGTAATCGGTGTTGTGTTTGTTGGGATCCGATGGATGATACATTATGATTAGTCTATCTATAAAGTTTGTGAAGTTATTGTTGCTGCAATCTTGTTATGCTTAATGCTTGTCACTAGGGCCCGAGTGGCATGATCTTAGATTTGAGCTTTATAATTATTGCTTAGATTGTATCTACAAGTTGTATGCACATGTCGCTGTCCGGAACCAAAGGCCCCGAAGTGATAGAAATCGGGACAACTGGAGGGGATGGCGGTGATGTGAGGGACACATGTTTTCACGGAGTGTTAATGCTTTGCTCCGGTGCTCTATTAAAAGGAGTACCTTAATATCCAGTAGATTTCCTTGAGGCCCGGCTGCCACCGGCTGGTAGGACAAAAGATGTTGTGCAAGTTTCTCATTGCGAGCACGTACGACTATAATTGGAAAACATGCCTACATGATTAATGAATTGATGTTCTTTCTTAATGCTTTATCAATCCTGTCAATTGCCCAACTGTAATTTGTTCACCCAACACTTGTCACTTGTTATTGGAGAGTTACCACTAGTGTAGATCGCTGGGAACCTCGGTTCATCTCTCATCATCATATACTTGTTCTACATGACATTGGAAGTAGTATCAACTATCTTCTGGTGCCATTGCTCCTGTGTTACTGCTGCTGTGTTACTATTACTATTGCTCTCATATTACTGCTACTTTCACATCACCCCTGTTACTAGTGCTTTTCCAGGTGCAGCTGAATTGACAACTCAGTTGTTAAGGCTTATAAGTATTCTTTACCTCCCCTTGTGTCGAATCAATAAATTGGGATTTACTTCCCGCGAAGACTGCTGCGATCCCCTATACTTGTGGGTTATCAAGACTATTTTCTGGCGCCGTTGCCGGGGAGGCATACCTCTACTCATAAGTTCACCTGGGGAGTACACTCTACCTCTCTCTCTGTTTTATTTTATTTTGTTTTGCTTAGTTTAATTTTGTTTAGTTTATTTGTGCTTAGTTTATTTCTGTCTAGTGTTATTTTGCTTAGTTTACTTTTGTTTAGTTTCTTTTTGTCTTGTTTTACTTTTCTCATATACCCAAAAATCCATAAAAATTTGAAAAACCTAAAAATTAAAAACTGCTGTTATGGGAGAACCTACAACCTACTTGGAGCTTATAGAATGTTATAATAACTATAGAAAATCAAGAACTGGTGAAGTAATGAGTGTTGTGATAGAAAAATTGAATACAATGGCTAAAATCTTCCTTAAACGCCATGATATAAACTGTTGCTCTCAACAGGATACTAAACATCTTAAATTTCAATGTGGCTTTAGTGAGGAATTTTTAATTAAGAACTATAATCGGAATTGCTATATTCATTATGGGTTCGAAGAGGTAGAACAATTTGTCGTATTTATGGGAGCCTCTGAGATAGAATCCTTCATGGTTGAGAATTATGAAACTTGTGCGGTTTGTAAGGACCTTAAAGATTATGTCTCTTCTATCCTTATTTTTTTCAATGAAAGTTATAGTAATAATCCTTATATCATTGATTATAAAGAGAGACTCATTAATGCACAAGAATGCACTCACAATTTGCAGGAACCGGTGGAAGAAGAAATTGATGAACCTGAAAGCGCATTGAATGAAAAAGAGGAGAAAATTGATGAACCTGAAAGCTCATTGGATGAAAAAGAAGAGGAGAGTGATGAACAAAAGGAGAGAGAATGGATTAGCTACCCATGCCAACCTTCTAATGAGAGTAACTCTTTATCTCTTACACTATTTGATTGTCCTCCATGCTTACCGAAAGAGGTTGAATGTTATGTTCCTGTGGATTCTCCTGAAATATTACCTATGAGTAAAACTTGTGAGAATAATTATGCTACTGTTATATATGATAATCCATGCTACTTTGATAAATCTTATGATAATGCTTTGTTTGTGCCTGATGTCGAAATGCATGGTACTAAAGAATTTTGCTTGGCAAATGTTTATGATAAAGCTTTAGATGATGGTCCTATGTTACTTGATAATATTAATTGTACTACTAATGAAAATGGGATTGGAGAGTTCTTGACTTTATCTATGAGTCCCATATCTCTTGAGATTGATCAATCATCTTGTCATATTATTGATAAAAGTGAGTTTGAAAGTTTTAATTCCACTATTTTTGAGCTTGATAAAAATTATGTGTTTGGAAATCATGAAAAGTATGCTGCATGTGATAGTTATATTGTTGAGTTTATTCATGAAGCTACTGAAAATTATTATGAGAGGGGAAAATATGGTTGTAGAAATTTGCATGGTACTAAAACACCCCTCTATATGCTTAAAATTTTGAAGTTACTCTTGTTCTATCTTCCTATGCTTGTTACTTTGCTTTTAATGAACTTGTTTATTTACAAGATTCCTATGCATAGGAAGCATGTTAGGTTTAAATGTGTTTTGAATTTGTCTCTTGATGCTCTCTTTTGCTTCGACTCTTCATTTTTACGAGTGCATCATTAAAACTGCTGAGCCCATCTTAATGGCTGTAAAGAAAGAACTTCTTGGGAGATAACCCATGTGTTATTTTGCTACAGTACTTTGTTTTATATTTGTGTCTTGGAAGTTGTTTACTACTGTAGCAACCTCTCCTTATCTTAGTTTTGTGTTTTGTTGTGCCAAGTGAAGCCTCTAATCGAAGGTTGATACTAGATTTGGATTTCTGCGCAGAAACAGATTTCTATCTGTCACGAATCTGGGCTGTTTTCTCTGTAGGTAACTCAGAAAAATATGTCAATTTACGTGCGCGTTCCTCAGATATGTACGCAACTTTCGTTAGTTTTGAGTTTTCTGATTTGAGCAACGGAAGTATTTCTTTAAAAAATCGTCTTTACTGGCTGTTCTGTTTTGGCAGATTCTGTCTCTGTTTTTTGCATTGTCTCTTGTGGACTTTAAGCGAGGCTTTCTAGACGTGGAGAGCTGTAGCTAATGTTTTATTGAGTTCTTGCAATGTGTCACTACAGGACCAAGGTGGATTCAAATTTTTTGAGTACTAACCCCTCTAATGAAGTTTATGAGAAGTTTGGTGTGAAGGAAGTTTTCAAGGGTCAAGAGAGGAGGATGATATATGATCAAGAAGAGTGAAAAGTCTAAGCTTGGGGATGCCCCCGTGGTTCATCCCTGCATATTTCAAGAAGACTCAAGCGTCTAAGCTTGGGGATGCCCAAGGCATCCCCTTCTTCATCAACTTATCAGGTTTTTTCTGTTGAAGCTATATTTTTATTCGGTCACATCATATGTGCTTTACTTGGAGCGTCTGTGTGCTTTTATTTTTGTTTATGTTTGAATAAATTCGGATCCTAGCAATCCTTGTTTGGGAGAGATACACGCTCTGCTTTTTCATATGAACACTTGTTCTTCGTTTTACTTTTAATGTTCAATGATAAAAGTTGGAAGCTACAATACTTATGGTTATTTGGTTGGAAACAGAAAATGCCTCAGATGTCTTGGATAATTTGATACTTGGCAATTGTTTTGAGCTCTCAAGTAGATCATGATTAAGTTTTTTCATGTAGTTTAAACCTATTAGTGGAGAACTACTGTAAAGCTTGTTGAAATTGGTTTGCATAATTGATCTCTCTTAAGGTCTAGATATTTTCTGGTAAAAGTGTTTGAGCAACAAGGAAGACAGTGTAGAGTATTATAATGCTTGCAATATGTTCTTATGTAAGTTTTGCTGTACCGGTTCATACTTGTGTTTGCTTCAAACAACCTTGCTAGCCCAAAGCCTTGTACTGAGAGGGAATGCTTCTCGTGCATCCAAAACCTTGAGCCAAAAACTATGCCATTTGTGTCCACCATACCTACCTACTATGTGGTATTTCCTGCCATTCCAAAGTAAATTGCTTGAGTGCTACCTTTAAACAATTCAAAATTTATTACCTCTGATTTGTGTCAATGTTTTATAGCTCATGAGGAAGTATGTGGTGTTTATCTTTCAATCTTGTTGGGCAACTTTCACCAATGGACTAGTGGCTTCATCCGCTTATCCAATAATTTTGCAAAAAGAGCTGGCAATGGGATTCCCAGTCCCAAATTAATTAACAAAAATAGACACTCCTCCATGGTATGTGATTGTTGGACGGCACCCAAAGGATTCGGTTAGCCATGGCTTGAGAAAGCAAAGGTGGGGAGGAGTGTCATCATAATAAAACTAAAATAAAAAAGGCACTCCTTCATGGTATGAGATTGTTGGCAGGCACCCGAGGATTCGATTAGCCATGGTTTGTGAAAGAAAGGTTGAAAGGAGTGCCACACAAAAATAAAATAAAATGGGAGCCGCTCTTTGAAGGTTTTTCTGGCAAGGGGGTTAGAGTGCCCACTACCATTCGTTGACAACAACAAACACCTCTCAAAACTTTACTTTTATGCTCTCTATATGTTTTCAAAACCAAAGCTCTAGCACAAATATAGCAATCAATGCTTCCCTCTGCGAAGGGCCTTTCTTTTACTTTATGTTGAGTCAGTTTACCTACTTCCTTCCATCTTAGAAGCAAACACTTGTGTCAACTGTGCATTGATTCTTACATACTTGCATATTTGCATTCATCATATTACTCTATGTTGACAATATCCATGAGATATACATGTTGAAAGTTGAAAGCAACCGCTGAAACTTATATCTTCCTTTGTGTTGCTTCGATGCTTTTACTTTGAATCTATTGCTTTATGAGTTAACTCTTGTGCAAGACTTTTGATGCTTGTCTTGAAAGTATTATTCATGAAAAGTTTTGCTATATGTTATCTATTTGTTAGCAACTATAGATCATTGCCTTGAGTCACTTCATTCATTTCATATGCTTTGTAATAGTATGATCAAGGTTATGTAAGTAGCATGTCACTACAGAAATTATTCTTTTTATCGTTTACCTGCTCGGGACGAGCAGGAACTAAGCTTGGGGATGCTGATACGTCTCCAACGTATCCATAATTTCTGACGTTCCATGCTTGTTTTATGACAATACTTACATGTTTTGCTTGCACTTTATAATGTTTTTATGCGTTTTCCGGAACTAACCTATTAACAAGATGCCACAGTGCCAGTTCCTGTTTTCTGCTGTTTTTGGTTCCAGAAAGGCTGTTCGGGCAATATTCTCGGAATTGGACGAAATCAACGCCAAACATCCTATTTTTCCCGGAAGCATCCAGAACACCGAAGGAGAGTCGGAGGAGAGCCAGGGGGCCACCAGGAGGGTGGGCCGCGTGGGCCAGCCCCTGGCCGCGCCCCCCTATGGGGAGGCCACCCTGTCGACCCTCCTGCGCCGCCTCTTCACCTATATAACCCCTTTCGACCTAAAAACACAGTACCAATTGACGAAACTCCAGAAAGACTCTAGGGGCGCCGCCGCCATCGCGAAACTCTCATTCGGGGGACAGAACTCTCTGTTCCGGCACCCTGCCGGGACGGGGAAGTGCCCCCGGAAGCCATCTCCATCGACGCCACCGCCTCCTTCATGCTCCGTGAGTAGTTACCCCATGGACTACGGGTTCTAGCAGTAGCTAGTTGGTATTCTCTCCTCCATGTACTTCAATACAATGATCTCATGAGCTGCCTTACATGATTGAGATCCATCTGATGTAATCGATGTTGTGTTTGTTGGGATCCGATGGATGATACATTATGATTAGTCTATCTATAAAGTTTGTGAAGTTATTGTTGCTGCAATCTTGTTATGCTTAATGCTTGTCACTAGGGCCCGAGTGGCATGATCTTAGATTTGAGCTTTATAATTATTGCTTAGATTGTATCTACAAGTTGTATGCACATGTCGCTGTCCGGAACCAAAGGCCCCGAAGTGACAGAAATCGGGACAACCGGAGGGGATGGCGGTGATGTGAGGGACACATGTTTTCACGGAGTATTAATGCTTTGCTCCGGTGCTCTATTAAAAGGAGTACCTTAATATCCAGTAGATTTCCTTGAGGCCCGGCTGCCACCGGCTGGTAGGACAAACGATGTTGTGCAAGTTTCTCATTGCGAGCACGTACGACTATAATTGGAAAACATGCCTACATGATTAATGAATTGATGTTCTTTCTTAATGCTTTATCAATCCTGTCAATTGCCCAACTGTAATTTGTTCACCCAACACTTGTCACTTGTTATTGGAGAGTTACCACTAGTGTAGATCGCTGGGAACCCCGGTCCATCTCTCATCATCATATACTTGTTCTACATGACATTGGAAGTAGTATCAACTATCTTCTGGTGCCATTGCTCCTGTGTTACTGCTGCTGTGTTACTATTACTATTGCTCTCATATTACTGCTACTTTCACATCACCCCTGTTACTAGTGCTTTTCCAGGTGCAGCTGAATTGACAACTCAGTTGTTAAGGCTTATAAGTATTCTTTACCTCCCCTTGTGTCGAATCAATAAATTGGGATTTACTTCCCGCGAAGACTGTTGCGATCCCCTATACTTGTGGGTTATCATCACCCTTTGAACTTTAAAGGTGTCCTAGCATTTATGGTTTGCTACTTCATAAAGGACATGTTGAGTACCACTTTGCTATGTTTTCTCTATGCTCATAAACAAATAGTTGCTTTCAATACACTATTATTCATGTTCTTTTGTTTGAGTTACTCTTCATGTTATAACATAGTTGCTAAGTTCTATTGAATTATATCTATCATGTCTATGTTTAGAGTACTTTGATCCCAGCTCACAATGCTTTACAATACTTGATCAAGATTGTGTTGGCTTCATGTCACCTCAAAAATTATTTTGTTATCACTTACCTACTCGAGGATGAGTAGGAGTTAATCTTGGGGATGCTTGATACATCTCAAACGTATCTATAATTTTTGATGCTCCATGCTTGTTCTACACCAATTTATATATGTTTTGCTCATGCTTCGTTGCACTTTTATATATTTTCCGGCAGTAACCTATTAACAAGATGCCACAGTGCCAGTTCCCTATTTTCTGTTGTTTTGTATTTATAAAAGTTGTACCTGAAATATCCTCGAAATTGGATGAAACAAAAGCCAAAATCAATATTTGGCCGTAACGAAGACAGAGTCCAGAGGGGAGTCGAAGGGGGTAGTAGGGTGGCCACGCCAGCCCTAGGCGCAACCTAGCCCTGGCCAGCGTCTAAGGGTGGTGTGGGCCACCCTGGTCTCCACTGACATATCCCCTCTGCCTATTTATTCACGATCTCGGGAAAACCCTGAAGACCCGAGCCTCCATCCACGAAAAATTCTATCGCGGCCGCCATTGCAGAACCCATCTCAGGAGTGTTCTGAAGCTCTTCCCGGCACCCTGCTGGAGGGGGAAATCATCGTCGGAGGAATCTACATCGCCATGCCCGCCTCCGAATTGATGCGTGAGTAGTTCATCCCTGGACTATGGGTCCATAGTAGTAGCTAGATGGTTGTCTTCTCCAATTTGTGCCTCATGTTTAGATCTTGTGAGCTGCCCTACATGATCAAGATCATCCTTATGTATTGCTACATGTTGTGTTTGCTGGGATTGGATGGATATTGTATAGTTTGTTGAGGTCGATTATATATTCATGGCATATGTTATTTGTGATCTTGCATGCTCTCCGTTGCTAGTAGATACTCTGGCCAAGTAGATGATTGTGACTCCAAGAGGGGTATTTATGCTCGATAGTAGGTTCATGCCTGTAGTTTTCTGAAAGAGTGACAATAACTTCTAAGATTGTAGATGTGATGTTGCTACTAGGGAGAAAACAACAATATTTTATCCGAGGGTAATTCTATTGTTTACTTTACACACATTGCTTAATGCGATAATCTGTTGCTTGCAACTTAATACTGGATGGGGTTCGGTCGATAACCATAAGGCTGATTATTAGTCATAGACGCAGTTGGAGTATGGTCTATGTATTATGTTGTAATACCCAAACGAATATCATAGTAATCATCTTGTCATGTATGGTCGATATTCTGTCAATTGCCCAGCTGTAATTTGTTCACCCAACATGTTATTTGTCTTTATGAAGAGACACCTCTAGTGAACTGTGGACCCTGGTCCTTTCCTTTACACTGATAAATTAATTCAACCACCGCAATCCTGCTCCGTTTATTTACTACAAGCTCCGTTCTCTTTAATTACTGCAAATATCTCTTTTCACTCGATACGTTTAATCTTTTGTGTCCAGCGAAACCGTTGAGATTAACAACCTCACTATAAGTTGGGGCAAAGTATTTGGTTGTGTTGTGTGCAGGTTCCACGTTGTTGCTGACGTCGGTTCCCTGCCAATAGTCAGCTAGCAACACCTTCAGAAGTCACACCTTTCTCCTACTGGTCGATTAAACTTTAGTTTCTTACTGAGGAAAAATTTACTGTTGTGCTCATCACACCTTCCTCTTGGGGTTCCCCAACGGTGTACAAATGCACGCCATCAGAGCGTTGACAGCAGACGGCTCCAGAACTCCCGCAGGTTCATCACAGGGTTCCAGCCCTAAGAGAGATACCAGAAATCTAGTATTAGAATGCCACCATGTTTTTGGTTATTCTTAGGTAATGAAAAATGATCATGTAAGGATCACTTCAAAAAAATATTTTAATAAATACATGAGAACTTAAGATTACATAAGTAAGACTACTAGGAACTGAAGAGCGGGATTTGAGAACGACATATCATCTACTCAGCCAACTGAACATTCTCCTCTACGGGTTCTAGACACATGTGCAGGTCGTTGTAGACCTTTTTAAAATCATTGTAATAGTATATGGCTCATTCTAAGATTTTTTGGAACTCCGACAACGTCTTGCACATCGCATGGCGCGCCAAGGCGTGGTCCTTGACCCCACTGCTCGCCAACAATCTGTGTTGCAGAGCCTCAACATGTTTCGACTCTATAAACATATTCTCTTCAAGGAGGCGCTGGCGCTTAAGCCGTAGGTCTGTATTCTTAGACATATCCTCCTCGAGGCGACTATTGTGTCGATTCATGTTCGCAATAGTCTCCTCCCGGAGATCGTGCCACTGGGCGATCTCCCGGCGCAGCTTGTCGTGTTCAACGCAAAGATCGGTTACCTTATCCTCCAGTAGCTGGTTCAATGGAGAATTCTTCTCTGTGCGACTTGAGGTGTGGGTACTGAACTGCAATAAACATCGAAAATGGGTGAGGCAATCAGCGAGGGGATAGCTAATCAGAAAATAATTACATCTAGAGGCAATACTAAATTACTGACATCACCCCTCCTTAGGCTAGGTGAGATCTTCTCGGTCGGCCCTAGAACTGTCGCTGCCATATCAGTGGCAAATCCTCGTACGGGGAAGGGCTCGTCCGAGCCGTTGATTCTTGAGAAAATATAGATGGAAATTAGAATCCGAGCTAGAAATTAACGAGGAAGAGAACGAATGCAACAAGTAATTTATTCGTCCACAAAATACAACAAGGAATTTGAAGATAGACTTACCCTGACATCGAGATCACAGGGTGACCATGTTGGCCTGCCATGGACCAACCCTCGATACGCGGAAGACTCTCCCTCAAAGATAGGACTGACATGAAATCCATCAGAGAAGGGTTATTTGCCATCGGGAAGGCACATACCACGAAAGGATAAGAAACTTTCATGGCGGAATCAGCTTTCCTCTTCCGGTTTCTCTTAGTATAATAAGACATGGCGAGCGCAGCCCTGGACGAGCGTGAACGTAGGAGCTAGTATGAGGAAAGTAAGCGAGCGAGTTATTGCTCGAGCTCTCCACGGGAGTAAAGCGACGAGAAATCAACATACTATAAGGAAACCTTTTCTACAAAGATAACGTCCCACAATCTGAGAAATCAGCCCACTAACACACGGCGCTAAAGATGCTGAAGGCTTTTCACATCGACACAGCCGCTGATGAAGATTTACACCGGGAAACATTTGTAATCAGCCTAGTCTAGCTACACATACACATACGAATAATCTTCACATTCATATAGGGAAGCATTTGTAACAGAAAATTTTGTAACCAGGACCAAACAATCATGCCAAAAAAAGCCCAAAAAATGACGCTGGAAACAGCATTACCGAGGATGGGATTAATTGGTTAAAATACACACAAGAACCTCATGTTGGTACAGTTAATAAGTTGTTGTTGCTTCAGCGTGATTCTGTTCACAAGTGGTAAAATGCTTAGATCAAACGGTTGAAATTGACATCAACATTCAAAGCAACCGCTACACTTGCGACCGGTAACGGTGCATCAAACACTAGTTTTATAGGCTAAGTTTCACTAGATAAGCTGCATAAACTAATAACTATTAGTCTATTACACAGCTTAAAGGTGCATCCAACGCGAGTTTCATATGAACCGAAAATGGCAAACATCTAACAGATCACTTACGGTAGGCAGTTTAGCTAAACAGAACACCTACTACTAAAAGCACAAATTATGCCAACTAATCGCTTGGCTAAACTGCTACGAGGAGAAATCATTCACGGTCACCTAGTGCGACGTGCATGTGCCGCAACCATGTCATCTCCAGCCTTCAGCTCGACACACTAGGGTTATAGGGACACGAATAATGGCAGCAGGTGCTGACGAGCGCACGCGACTGCTGTTTTTAGCAGCGGCCCAAAAAGGCGCATGCGACTAGTGAGCCGGTAATGGCAGCGTGTCCACCGAGGTGCACGCGATTAGTACGTGGGGACCACCTTTCTAGATGACAAAAAAATGTCAGAAGCGGGTGAACATGGCGACACACGACATGTACATTGTTAGTGCTAGCGCGGTACGAGCACGCGACTGATGTTTGTGAGTGTGCGCACCTAACAAACATATCACAATCTACTTTTTGTGAGTGCGCACGATATCTTCAATGGATACACTGTATAAGACGATAAATATAGTGTAAACGCATCATTGATGCTATATATATGTATGTATTCCTCACACACTCCCAAAACACAAATTTTCACGAAGATTTCCGTCTATTGACCGCGGGAAGCTCATATGGCAAAGATTCTCGAAGATGTCTTATGATTATAGCTCTTTAGCTAGCGCTTATAAAACATCTTTGAGGAGCTCGCCTTATGATCAGATCACACACTTAGCATGCATGGAGATTAACTGATTATAGGGGCAGGATTATTGGCAGCGTGTCGCAAGCACGTCACGCGGCTAATAATAATCGCAACGCACGCAACGCACACGCGACTAATAATAATCGTAGAGCACGCAGCTAGTAAGTCGGCTTTTTATAACGCGCCTTTCCCCAGGCCCTCTTATTTCCTCCTCATTCTGTCCCCGAGAACCAACCCTAACCGCCTGCACCGTCGCCGTCGACCGCCCGCGCCCGCGTCCGTGCCATCTTCCCCATCGGACCGCCTGCGCCCGCGCCGTTCGGTAAATGCGATGTTATAGATTTAATTTGTTGTATATTTGATTTGTTTGCTACTATGTAGATTTGATTTGTTGTATATTTGATTTTTTTGATACTATGTAGATTTAATTTGGTGAATATTTGATTTGTTTGGTACTATGTAGATTTAATTTGTTGAATATTTGATTTGTTTGGTACTATGTAGATTTCATTTGTTGTACATTTGATTTGTTTGCTACTATGTAGATATAATTTGTTGTATATTTGATTTGTTTGCTACTACATGTAGATTTTGTATGATATATTTGTGTAGATTTTGTATGATATATTTGTAATGGCCGATGATTAGTTTTTTGGCAGTGATCATGGGATGGCGTCAACGTGCTTAGTTATATGCACAAGTAAAAAACCTTGTGCATCATACTTGGCTCGCTGACCTATCCATGTGGTTTTCTGGGTCCAATATATATATGAGGCCTTATTTCAAGTTAATTTTTGTGTTCAATAGATCAGTATTGTATAGTATGCTATAATTGTTAACATAACACAACGTTATATATGCAGCAAATGACTGCTTATTGGCGACGGTGCGCAGACTGTGGACAGTATAGGTGCAAGGATAAAAAGTTTTATATTCCTTTCAAGGAGGATTATAAAACTAGTCTAATTAGTTAGTTTGTTCATATATGTAGTTGCATTGACTTGTATCTTTAATCTAATTGTTGTTTCTTCCATGATTGTGTTTAGAGTATCCCATGTAGCGTAAGGCGTGACTTCATGAAGAGCAGAACACACTGCCCACATCGGACATGATCTTTGTTGTTGAAGTCATCAATGAGGCGAATCGAACATATTTCCACGGGCGTAGTTGGAAGGAGATGATAGAACGCTACGGGAAGGAGCCATGGACCAAGTTATATTTCTACTTGGATGACTTATACACGCGGAACGAGGCCTCCTCATCTGATAATGAGTTCCACGACCCAAGGGATTCCGACGGGTCATTTTTCATTACCCACCCGTGGAGCTGGAGCCGAAGGAGTGATTTGGTCACTTGGCTATTATGCTCATTGTATATAATGACTTGATCATTAGCTTGGTAGACTTTTAGCTAGTGTAATGATTGTATCAATATATATATTATGCTCAATGCATGTAATGACTTGATCACTTACGACGACTCTGTAGTGTTATTAATGATTTGATCAGTTGGCTATTATATATTTGTGTATCTGCTGCTGATTGCTAATGGTTATATATGTCTGCAATTTGTTATGTAAATCAGGGGGATAGGCCAGAAGCAGTATGCAACGACGCAGATGCGAAATACTAGTCGCGTGCATTCCGCACGCTGCCAGTAAACTCAGTGCAAGCGGTCATAGAGCTCACACGACTGGTACTGGAAGTACTAGCTGCATGCCGGCCGCGCACGCGACTAGTACCAAATACCAATGGCGAGTTATGTAGGGATTCATTGCATAGAAAACAAAAATTTATTTTCCTACCGCGAACACGCAATCCAAGCCAAGATGCAATCTAGAAGACGGTAGCAACGAGGGGATTATCGAGACTCACCCTTGAAGAGATTCCAAAGCCTACAAGATGAGGCTCTTGTTGCTGCGGTAGACGTTCACTTGCCGCTTGCAAAAGCGCGTAGAAGATCTTGATCACGGCGCCACGAACGGGCAGCACCTCCGTACTCGGTCACACGTTCGGTTGTTGATGAAGACGACGTCCACCTCCCCGTTCCAGCGGGCAGTGGAAGTAGTAGCTCCTCTTGAATCCGGCAGCACGACGGCGTGGTGTCGGTGGTGGTGGAGAAACCCGGCGGAGCTTCGCTAAGCGTGCGGGAAGTGGTGGAGGAGAGAAGGCCGCTAGGGTTTGGGAGAGGGGGGCGCCGGCCACTAGAGGTGGCCGGCCCCCTCCCCTTGGCCCTCATTATATAGGTGGAACACCCAAGAGTTGGTCTACAAGTCTTCGAATAAGACCCCAAACCAAAACCTTTCATATCACATGAAACCTACCCAAGCTAGGACTCCCACTAGAGGTGGGATTCCCACCCTTCCTTGGGAGGGGGTGGCCGGCCCCCTTAGGGGAGTCCACTTGGGACTCCTCCCCCTTAGGGTTGGCCGGCCATGGTGGTGGAGTCCTTTGGGACTCCGCCTTCCAAAGTGGTTTCTTCCGGACTTTTCTAGAACCATCTAGAACCTTCCGTAGAACCTTCCGGATCATTTTAAATCTTATAAAATGACTTCCTATATATGAATCTTATTCTCCGGACCATTCCGGAACTCCTCGTGATGTCCGGGATCTCATCCGGGACTCCGAACAAATATTCGAACTCCATTCCATATTCAAGTTCTACCATTTCAACATCCAACCTTAAGTGTGTCACCCTACGGTTCGCGAACTATGCGGACATGGTTGAGTACTCACTTCGACCAATAACCAATAGCGGGATCTGGAGATCCATAATGGCTCCCACATATTCAACAATGACTTTAGTGATCGAATGAACCATTCACATACGATACCAATTCCCTTTGTCACGCGATATTTTACTTGTCCGAGGTTTGATCATCGGTATCACTCTATACCTTGTTCAATCTCGTCTCCTGACAAGTACTCTTTACTCGTACCGTGGTATGTGGTTTCTTATGAACTTATTCATATGCTTGCAAGACATTAGACGACATTCCACCGAGAGGGCCAGAGTATATCTATCCGTCATCGGGATGGACAAATCCCACTGTTGATCCATATGCCTCAACTCATACTTTCCGGATACTTAATCCCACTTAATCCCACCTTTATAACCACCCATTTACGCAGTGGCGTTTGATGTAATCAAAGTACCTTTCCGGTATAAGTGATTTACATGATCTCATGGTCATAAGGACTAGGTAACTATGTATCGAAAGCTTATAGCAAATAACTTAATGGCGTGATCTTATGCTACGCTTAATTGGGTGTGTCCATTACATCATTCATACAATGATATAACCTTGTTATTAATAACATCCAATGTTCATGATTATGAAACTAATCATCCATTAATCAACAAGCTAGTTAAGAGGCATACTAGGGACTCTTTGTTGTTTACATATCACACATGTATCAATGTTTCGGTTAATACAATTATAGCATGGTATATAAACATTTATCATAAACATAAAGATATATAATAACCACTTTTATTATTGCCTCTTGGGCATATCTCCTTCAGTCTCCCACTTGCACTAGAGTCAATAATCTAGATTACATTGTAATATACCTAACACCCATGGCATTCTGGTGTTGGTTATGCTTTGCCCTAGGGAGAGCTTTAGTCATCGGATCTGCTACATTCAGATCAGTGTGTACTTTGCAAATCTTTACTTCTCCATCTTCGATGTACTCGCGAATCGAGTGGTAACGCAGCTTGATATGCTTCAGCCTCTTGTGTGACCTTGGTTCTTGTGCATTGGCGATGGCACCCATGTTGTCACAGTAAATGACTAGTGGGTCCAATGCACTAGGAACCACACCGAGCTCTACAATGAACCTCTTCATCCATACCGCTTCTGATGAAGCCTCTGAAGCTGCTATGTACTCTGATTCTGTTGAAGACTTCGCCACCGTGCACTGCTTCGAGCTTGCCCAGCTTCATCGCAGCACCATTCAATATAAACACGTACCCGCATCGTGACTTAGAGTCATCGGATCGGTGTTCCAACTTGCATCGGTGTAACCGCTTACAACGAGCTCTTGGTCACCTCCATAACAAAGAAACATATCCTTAGTTCTTTTCAAGTACTTCAGGATATTCTTGACCGCTGTCCAGTGTTCCATTCCTGGATCACTTTGATATCTGCTAGTCAAACTAACAGCATGTGCCATATCCGGTCTAGTACATAGCATGGCATACATGATAGATCCTACTACCGAGGCATAGGGGATATTACTCATCCTTTCTCTTTCTTCTGCCGTAGCCGGTCCTTGAGTCTTACTCAAGACCTTGCCTGGTAACATAGGTAAGAACCCTTTCTTACTTTCGTCCATTCTAAACTTCTTTAGAATCTTGTCCAGATATGTACTCTGTGATAGCCCTATTAGGCGTCTTGATCTATCTCTATAAATCTTGATGCCTAATATATACGATGCTTCACCAAGGTCTTTCATTGAAAAACTATTATTCAAATAACCTTTTACCCTGCTTAATAGTTCTATATCATTCCCAATCAATAATATGTCATCTACATATAATATCAGGAATGCTACAGAGCTCTCACTCACTTTCTTGTAAATACATGCCTCTCCATGATACTGTATAAACCCGAAGTCTTTGATCACCTTATCAAAGCGCCGGTTCCAACTTCTTGATGCTTGCTTCAGTCCATAGATTGAACGCTGAAGTTTGCATACTTTGTCAGCATTTTTAGGATCGACAAAACCTTTGGGTTGTACCATATACAACTCTTCCTCAATGTCTCCATTAAGGAACGCCGTTTTTACATCCATCTGCCAAATCTCATAATCGAAAAATGCAGCTATTGCTAACAAAATCCTCACAGATTTTAGCTTCGCTACAGGTGATAAAGTCTCATCGTAGTCAACTCCTTGAATTTGTCGGAAACCCTTTGCGACAAGTCGAGCTTTATAGACAGTAATATTACCATCAGCATCTATTTTTCTCTTGAAGATCCATTTATTCTCGACAACCTTGCGGCTATCAGGTAAGTCTACCAAAGTCCATACTTTGTTATCATACATGGATCCCATTTCGGATTTCATGGCTTCTTGCCATTTGTTGGAATCTGGGCTCATCATCGCTTCTTCATATGTCGCAGGGTCCTCATCATTGTTGTCTACAATCATGACATTTAGACAAGGATCATACCAATCAGGAGTGGCACGTTCCCTTGTCGATCTGCGAGGTTCAGTAGTTTCCTCGTTCGAAGTTTCATGATCATTATCATTAGCTTCCTCTGTTGCCGGCGTAGGCGGTACAGGTACAACTTCCGGTACAGCGCTACTCTGATCAACGAGTATAGATTCATCAATCTCATCGAGTTCTACTTTTCTTCCAGTCACTTCTTTAGTGAGAAATTCTTTCTCAAGAAAGGTTCCGTTCTTAGCAACAAAGATTTTGCCTTCGGATCTGTGATAGAAAGTGTACCCTATAGTTTCCTTAGGGTATCCTATGAAGACGCATTTCTCCGCTTTGGGTTCTAGCTTGTCCGGTTGTAACTTCTTTACATAGGCTTCGCAACCCCAAACTTTAAGGAACGATAGCTTAGGTTTCTTATTAAACCATAATTCATACGGTGTCGTTTCTACGGATTTTGATGGTGCTCTATTTAAAGTGAATGCGGCTGTCTCTAATGCATAACTCCAAAATAATAATGGCAAATCAGTAAGAGACATCATAGAACGAACCATATCTAAGAGAGTTCGATTACGACGTTCGGACACACCGTTTCATTGTGGTGTTCCCGGCGGTGTCAATTGTGAAAGTATTCCGCATTTCTTTAAATGCATGCCAAACTCATAACTTAGATATTCACCTCCGCGATCAGATCGTAGAAATTTAATCTTCTTGTTACGTTGATTTTCTACTTCACTTTGGAATTCCTTAAACTTCTCAAAAGTTTCAGATTTATGTTTCATGAAATAGATATACCCATATCTACTCAGATCATCTGTGAAGGTTAGAACATAACGATAACCACCGCGCAATGCTACACTCATTGGTCCACACACATCGGTATGTATGATTTCCAATAAGTCAGTAGCTCGCTCCATCATACCAGAAAATGGAGTCTTAGTCATTTTTCCCATTAGACATGCTTCGCATCTATCAAGTGACTCAAAGTCAAGTGATTCAAGTAATCCATCGGTATGGAGTTTCTTCATGCGTTTCACTCCAATATGACCAAGACGACAGTGCCACATATAAGTAGAATTATCATTCAATTTAATTCGCTTAGCATCAATGTTATGTATATGCGTATCACTACTATCGAGATCTTACAGAAATAAGCCATTCTTTTCAGGTGCTCGACCATAAAAGATATTATTCATAAAAATAGAACAACCATTATTCTCAGACTTGAATGAATAACCCGTCTTGCATTAAACAAGATCCAGATATAATGTTCATGCTCAACGCGAGTACAAAATAACAATTATTTAGGCTTAAAACTAATCCCGAAGGTAGATGTAGAGGAAGTGTGCCGACATCGATCACATCGACTTTGGATCCATTTCCAACGCGCATCGTCACTTCATCTTTCAGTAGTCTTCGTTTATTCTTTAGTTCCTGTTTCGAGTTACAAATATGAGCAACCGAACCAGTATCAAATACCCAGGTACTAGAACGAGAACCAGTGAGATAAACATCTATAACATGTATATCAGATATACCTTCTTTCTTCTTCTTGACAAGGCCGCTCTTCAGATCAGCCAGATACTTGGAGCAATTACGCTTCCAGTGTCCCTTCTCCTTGCAGTAATAGCACTCAGCATCAGGCTTAGGGCCGTTCTTAGGTTTCATAGGAGGCGTGGCAGCTTTCTTGCCACCCTTCTTGAATTTTCCCTTAGACTTGCCCTGTCTCTTAAAACTGGTGGTCTTGTTGACCATCAACACTTGGTGCTCTTTCTTGATCTCAATATCAGCAGCTTTTAGCATGCCAAAAAGTTCAGGTAACTCCTTGTTCATGTTCTGCGTATTGTAGTTCATCACAAAGTTCTTGTAACTTGGTGGCAGTGATTGAAGGACACGATTAATCCCCAGTCTATTAGGAATCACTATTCCCAAGTCACTGAGTTTCTTCGCATGCCCGGTCATAACGAACATGTGCTCACTAACGGAGCTGCCTTCTTCCATCATGCAACTGAAGAAGTGTTTCGATGCTTCATAGCATTCCATGGCCGCATGAGTCTCAAATATAGCTTTCAGCTCATTGACCAACTCATGAGGATCGTGGTGCTCAAAACGTTTTTGAAGATCGGCTTCCAGACTGCACAGGAGGGCACACTGAACTTGAGAGTACCGAGTTTTCCGAGTTGCGTAAACATTCTTTACTTCCTCGGTTTCAGTTTCTGCAGGAGGGTCACCTAGCGGTGCATCAAGCACAAATTGCAGATTTCCGCCAGCGAGGAAGATCCTCACATGACGGAACCAGTCGGTGAAGTTGCTACCGTTGCTCTTAAGCTTTTCTTTCTCTAGGAACTGGTTAAAATTGATTGGGGACGCCATCTCTACAACATATATTTGCAAAAGTTTAGACTAAGTTTATGACAAATTGAGTTCAAATTTTAATTCAACATAATTAAAAATCTAGGTGAACTCCCACTCAAAACAATATCCCTCGCATTGTCTTAGTGATCACACGAACCAAATCCACCAGACCTAAGTCCGATCATCACGAGACAAGGTGTAATTTCAATGGCGAACACTCAAAGTGTTCATCATATCAACCATATGATTCATGCTCTACCTTTCGATATCACGTGTTCCGAGACCATGTCTGTACATGCTAGGCTCGTCAAGGCCACCTTAGTATCCGCATGTGCAAAACTGGCTTGCACCCGTTGTATGCACTTGTTGATTCTATCACACCCGATCATCACGAGATGCTTCGAAACGACAAGTCTTGGCAACGGTGCTACTAAGGATGAACACTTTATTATCTTGAGATTTTAGTGAGGGATCATTGATGTCTACTTCCCCCTCCTTTTCCTGTAGACAGTGTTGGGCCTCCAAAAGCAGAGGTTTGTAGAACAGCAGCAAGTTTTCCCTTAAGTGGATCACCCAAGGTTTATCGAACTCAGGGAGGAAGAGGTCAAAGATATCCCTCTCATGCAACCCTGCAACCACAAAGCAAGAAGTCTCTTGTGTCCCCAACACACCTAATAGGTGCACTAGTTCGGCAAAGAGATAGTGAAATACAGGTGGTATGAATAAGTATGAGCAGTAGCAACGGTGCCAGAAAATAGCTTGCTGGCGTGTAGTTGATGGTGGTAGTATTACAGCAGTAGTAACGCAGTAAAACAGTAAACAAGCAGCGATAGCAGTATTTAGGAACAAGGCCTAGGGATTAGACTTTCACTAGTGGACACTCTCAACATTGATCACATAACAGAATAGATAAATGCATACTCTACACTCTTGTTAGATGATGAACACATTGCGTAGGATTACACGAACCCTCAATGCCGGAGTTAACAAGCTCCACAATTCAATGTTCATATTTAAATAACCTTAGAGTGCATGAAAGATCAATTCGACTAAACCAAGTACTAACATAGCATGCACACTGTCACCTTCATGCTTATGTAGGAGGAATAGTACACATCAATACTATCATAGCAATAGTTAACTTCATGTTCTACAAGAGATCATGATCATAGCATAAACCAAGTACTAACACGGATGCACACACTGTCACCTTTACATCGTGCAGGAGGAATAAAACTACTTTAATAACATTGCCAGAGTAGCACATAGATAAATTGTGATACAAAACACATTGCAACCATAAAGAGATATAAATAAGCACTTCACTATGCTCTTCATAACAGTGAATAAGTATTCTGTGAAATATAGCCTAAGAGACCCACACGGTGCACACACTGTCACCTTTACACACGTGGGACAAGGAGTCTCCGGAGATCACATAAGTAAAATTCACTTGACTAGCATAACGACATCTAGATTACAAGCATCATCATATGAATCTCAATCATGTAAGGCAGCTCATGAGATTATTGTATTGAAGCACATAGGAGAGAGATGAACCACATAGCTACCGATACAGCCCCGAGCCTCGATGGAGAACTACTCCCTCCTCATGGGAGCAGCAGCGGTGATGAAGATGGCAGTGGAGATGGCAGCGGTGTCGATGGAGAAGCCTTCCGGGGGCACTTCCCCGTTCCGGCGGCGTGCCGGAACAGAGACTCCTGTCCCCCAGATCTTGGCCTCGCGATGGCGGCGGCTCTGGAAGGTTTCTGTGGGTTTCGTCGAACGTATCAGGGTTTTCGCGACGGAGGCTTTAAATAGGCGAAGAGGCGGCGCCAGAGGGTCGAAGGGGTGCCCACACCATAGGGTGGCGCGGGCCCCCCTGGCCGCGCCGGCCTAGGGTTTGGTGGGCCTGTGCCCCCTCTCTGGTGGCTCTCGTGTGTTCTGGATGCTTCCGGGCAAAATAGGAACCTGGGCGTTGATTTTGTCCGATTCCGAGAATATTTCGTTACTAGGATTTCTGAAACCAAAAACAGCAGAAAACAGGAACTGGCACTTCGGCATCTTGTTAATAGGTTAGTTCCAGAAAATGCACGAATATGACATAAAGTGTGCATAAAACATGTAGATAACATCAATAATGTGGCATGGAACATAAGAAATTATCGATACGTCGGAGACGTATCAGCATCCCCAAGCTTAGTTCTGCTCGTCCCGAGCAGGTAAAACGATAACAAAGATAATTTCTGGAGTGACATGCCATCATAAACTTAATCATACTATTTGTAAAGCATATGTAGTGAATGCAGCGATCAAAACAATGTATATGACATGAGTAAACAAGTGAATCATAAAGCAAAGACTTTTCATGAATAGTACTTCAAGACAAGCATCAATAAGTCTTGCATAAGAGTTAACTCATAAAGCAATAATTCAAAGTGAAGGAATTGAAGCAACACAAAGGAAGATTAAGTTTCAGCGGTTGCTTTCAACTTGTAACATGTATATCTCATGGATATTGTCAACATAGAGTAATATAATAAGTGCAATATGCAAGTATGTAGGAATCAATGCACAGTTCACACAAGTGTTTGCTTCTTGAGGTGGAGAGAAATAGGTGAACTGACTCAACAATAAAAGTAAAAGAATGGTCCTTCAAAGAGGAAAGCATCGATTGCTATATTTGTGCTAGAGCTTTGATTTTGAAAACATAAAGAGAGCATAAAAATAAAGTTTTGAGAGGTGTATGTATGTTTACAACGAATGGTAGCGGGTACTCTAACCCCCTTGCCAGACAAACCTTCAAAGAGCGGCTCCCATTTTACTTTATTTTTGGGTGGCACTCCTTCCAACCTTTCTTTCACAAACCATGGCTAACCGAATCCTCGGGTGCCTGCCAACAATCTCATACCATGAAGGAGTGCCTTTTTTATTTTAGTTTTATTATGATGACACTCCTCCCAACCTTTGCTTACACAAGCCATGGCTAACCGAATCCTTCGGGTGCCGTCCAACAATCACATACCATGGAGGAGTGTCTATTTAAGTTAATTAATTTGGGACTGGGAATCCCATTGCCAGCTCTTTTTGCAAAATTATTGGATAAGCGGATGAAGCCACTAGTCCATTGGTGAAAGTTGCCCAACAAGATTGAAAGATAAACACCACATACTTCCTCATGAGCTATAAAACATTGACACAAATCAGAGGTGATAAATTTTGAATTGTTTAAAGGTAGCACTCAAGCAATTTACTTTGGAATGGCGGAGAAATACCATGTAGTAGGTAGGTATGGTGGACACAAATGGCATAGTGGTTGGCTCAAGTATTTTGGATGCATGAGAAGTATTCCCTCTCGATACAAGGTTTAGGCTAGCAAGGTTATTTGAAACAAACACAAGGATGAACCGGTGCAGCAAAACTCACATAAAAGACATATTGTAAACATTATAAGACTCTACACCGTCTTCCTTGTTGTTCAAACTCAATACTAGAAATTATCTAGACCTTAGAGAAACCAAATATGCAAACCAAATTTTAGCATGCTCTATGTATTTCTTCATTAATGGGTGCAAAGCATATGATGCAAGAGCTTAAACATGAGCACAACAATTGCCAAGTATCACATTACCCAAGACATTATAGCAAATTACTACATGTATCATTTTCCAATTCCAACCATATAACAATTTAACGAAGAAGAAACTTCGCCATGAATACTAAAAGCTAAGAACACATGTGTTCATACGAACCAGCGGAGCGTGTCTCTCTCCCACACGAGCATTTATTCAAACAAAAACAAAAACAAAAACAAACCGACGCTCCAAGCAAAGCACATAAGATGTGATGGAATAAAAATATAGTTTCAGGGGAGGAACCTGATAATGTTGTCGATGAAGAAGGGGATGCCTTGGGCATACCCAAGCTTAGACGCTTGAGTCTTCTTAGAATATGCAGGGGTGAACCACCGGGGCATCCCCAAGCTTAGAGCTTTCACTCTTCTTGATCATAGTATATCATCCTCCTCTCTTGACCCTTGAAAACTTCCTTCACACCAAACTTCTCATAAACTTCATTAGAGGGGTTAGTACATAATCAAAAACTCACATGTTCAGAGGTGACACAATCATTCTTAACACTTCTGGACATTGCTCAAAGCTACTGGAAGGTAATGGAACAAAGAAATCCACCCAACACAGCGAAAGAAGCAATGCGAAATAAAAGGCAGAATATGTCAAAACAGAACAGTCCGTAAAGACGAATTTTTAATAAATACTTCCGTTGCTCAGATCAGAAAACTCAAAACTAATGAAAGTTGCGTACATATCTGAGGAACACGCACGTAAATTGGCATATTTTTCTGATTTTTCTACAGAGAGAACAGCCCAGATTCGTGACAGATAGAAATCTGTTTCTGCGCAGAAATCCAAATCTAGTATCAACCTTCGATTAGAGGCTTCACTTGGCACAACAAAATACAAAACTAAGATAAGGAGAGGTTGCTACAGTAGTAAACAACTTCCAAGACACAAATATAAAACAAAGTACTGTAGCAAAATAACACATGGGTTATCTCCCAAGAAGTTCTTTCTTTATAGCCATTAAGATGGGCTCAGCAGTTTTAATGATGCACTCGCAAGAAATAGTATTTGAAGCAAAAGAGAGCATCAAGAGGCAAATACAAAACACATTTAAGTCTAACATGCTTCCTATGCATAGGAATCTTGTAAATAAACAAGTTCAAGAAGCATAATGCAACAAGCATAGAAAGATAAAACAAGTGCAGCTTCAAAAATTTAAGCACATAGAGAGGTGTTTTAGTAACATGAAAATTTCTACAACCATATTTTCCTCTCTCATAATCACTTTCAGTAGCATCATGAGCAAACTCAACAATATAACTATCACATAAAGCATTCTTATTATGAGTCTCATGCATAAAATTATTACTCTCCACATAAGCATAATCAATTTTATTAGTTGTAGTGGGAGCAAATTCAACAAAGTAGCTATCATTATTATTCTCATCATCAAATATAAGAGGCATATTGTATTCATAATCAAATTTATCCTCCATAACAGGTGGCAACAAAAGACTTCTATCATTATAATCATCATAAATAGGAGGCAAAGTATCATCAAAGTAAATTTCCTCCTCAATTCTTGGGGGACTAAAAAGATCATGCTCATCAAAACCAGCTTCCCCAAGCTTAGAATTTTCCATATCATTAGCAATAATGGTATTCAAAGTATTCATACTAATATGTTCCATGGGTTTTTTAATTTTCGGATCAAACCATCCATGTTTTAAATCAGGAAATAGAATAAGAAGCTCATTCTTGTCCATTATGCCAAACTAGTGTAAACAAGAAACAAAAAGATGCAATTGCAGGATCTAAAGGAAATAGCTTTGAGTACTTACAACGGCGAAAATAGCTTAGTAGCCGAGATCCGGAGTGTGAGTACCTTTTACCTTTCCTCCCCGGCAACGGCGCCAGAAAATAGCTTGATGTCTACTTCCCCCTCCTTTTCCTGTAGACAGTGTTGGGCCTCCAAGAGCAGAGGTTTGTAGAACAGCAGCAAGTTTTCCCTTAAGTGGATCACCCAAGGTTTATCGAACTCAGGGAGGAAGAGGTCAAAGATATCCCTCTCATGCAACCCTGCAACCACAAAGCAAGAAGTCTCTTGTGTCCCCAACACACCTAATAGGTGCACTAGTTCGGCAAAGAGATAGTGAAATACAGGTGGTATGAATAAGTATGAGCAGTAGCAACGGTGCCAGAAAATAGCTTGCTGGCGTGTAGTTGATGGTGGTAGTATTGCAGCAGTAGTAACGCAAAGAAACGAGTAAACAAGCAGCGATAGCAGTATTTAGGAACAAGGCCTAGGGATTAGACTTTCACTAGTGGACACTCTCAACATTGATCACATAACAGAATAGATAAATGCATACTCTACACTCTTGTTGGATGATGAACACATTGCGTAGGATTACACGAACCCTCAATGCCGGAGTTAACAAGCTCCACAATTCAATGTTCATATTTAAATAACCTTAGAGTGCATGAAAGATCAATTCGACTAAACCAAGTACTAACATAGCATGCACACTGTCACCTTCATGCTTATGTAGGAGGAATAGTACACATCAATAATATCATAGCAATAGTTAACTTCATGTTCTACAAGAGATCATGATCATAGCATAAACCAAGTACTAACACGGATGCACACACTGTCACCTTTACATCGTGCAAGAGGAATAAAACTACTTTAATAACATTGCCAGAGTAGCACATAGATAAATTGTGATACAAAACACATTGCAACCATAAAGAGATATAAATAAGCACTTCACTATGCTCTTCATAACAGTGAATAAGTATTCTGTGAAATATAGCCTAAGAGACCCACACGGTGCACACACTGTCACCTTTACACACGTGGGACAAGGAGTCTCCGGAGATCACATAAGTAAAATTCACTTGACTAGCATAACGACATCTAGATTACAAGCATCATCATATGAATCTCAATCATGTAAGGCAGCTCATGAGATTATTGTATTGAAGCACATAGGAGAGAGATGAACCACATAGCTACCGGTACAGCCCCGAGCCTCGATGGAGAACTACTCCCTCCTCATGGGAGCAGCAGCGGTGATGAAGATGGCGGTGGAGATGGCAGCGGTGTCGATGGAGAAGCCTTCCGGGGGCACTTCCCCGTTCCGGCGGCGTGCCGGAACAGAGACTCCTGTCCCCCAGATCTTGGCCTCGCGATGGCGGCGGCTCTGGAAGGTTTCTGTGGGTTTCGTCGAACGTATCAGGGTTTTCGCGACGGAGGCTTTAAATAGGCGAAGAGGCGGCGCCAGAGGGTCGAAGGGGTGCCCACACCATAGGGTGGCGCGGGCCCCCCCTGGCCGCGCCGGCCTAGGGTTTGGTGGGCCTGTGCCCCCTCTCTGGTGGTTCTCGTGTGTTCTGGATGCTTCCGGGCAAAATAGGAACCTGGGCGTTGATTTCGTCCGATTCCGAGAATATTTCGTTACTAGGATTTCTGAAACCAAAAACAGCAGAAAACAGGAACTGGCACTTCGGCATCTTGTTAATAGGTTAGTTCCAGAAAATGCACGAATATGACATAAAGTGTGCATAAAACATGTAGATAACATCAATAATGTGGCATGGAACATAAGAAATTATCGATACATCGGAGACGTATCAATCATCTTATAATGCTACCGTCGCGATCTAAGCAAAATAAGATGCATAAAAGGATTAACATCACATGCAGTTCATATGTGATATGATATGGCCCTTTTGTCTTTGCGCCTTTGATCTTCATCTCCAAAGCACGGACATGATCTCCATCATCTTCGGGCATGATCTCCATCATCGTCGGCGTAGCGTCAAGGTCAATGGCGCCGTCTTCATGATTGTCCTCCATGTAGCAACTATTACAACTACTTTGAAATACTACTCAACATGAAATTTAAAGACAACCATAAGGCTCCTGCCGGTTGCCACAATACAATAATGATCATCTCATACATATTCATCATCACATAATGGCCATATCACATCACCAAACCCTGCAAAAACAAGTTAGACGTCTCTAATTTGGTTTGCATATTTTACGTGGTTTAAGGTTTTCGATAGAGATCTAATCTACCTACGAACATGAACCACAACGGTGATACTAGTGTTGTCAATAGAAGAGTAAATTGAATCTTCACTATAGTAGGAGAGACAGACACCCGCAAAGCCTCTTATGCAATACAAGTTGCATGTCGAACGAGGAACAAGTCTCATGAACGCGGTCATGTAAAGTTAGTCTGAGCCGCTTCATCCCACTATGCCACAAAGATGCAAAGTACTCAAACTAAAGACAACAAGAGCATCAACGCCCACAAAACAATTGTGTTCTAATCGTGCAACCATCTATGCATAGACACGGCTCTGATACCACTGTAGGGATTCGTTGCATAGAAAACAAAAATTTTCCTACCGCGAACACGCAATCCAATCCAAGATGCAATCTAGAAGACGGTAGCAACGAGGGGATTATCGAGACTCACCCTTGAAGAAATTCCAAAGCCTACAAGATGAGGCTCTTGTTGCTGCGGTAGACGTTCACTTGCCGCTTGCAAAAGCGCGTAGAAGATCTTGATCACGGTGCCACGAACGGGCAGCACCTCCATACTCGGTCACACGTTCGGTTGTTGATGAAGACGACGTCCACCTCCCCGTTCCAGCGGGCAGCGGAAGTAGTAGCTCCTCTTGAATCCGGTAGCACGACGGCGTGGTGTCAGTGGTGGTGGAGAAACCCGGCGGAGCTTCGCTAAGCGTGCGGGAAGTGGTGGAGGAGAGAAGGCCGCTAGGGTTTGGGAGAGGGGGGCGCCGGCCACTAGGGGGTGCGGCCACCTTGTGGTCTTGGGGTGGCCGGCCCCCTCCCCTTGGCCCTCATTATATAGGTGGAACACCCAAGAGTTGGTCTACAAGTCTTCGAATAAGACCCCAAACCAAAACCTTCCATATCACATGAAACCTACCCAAGCTAGGACTCCCACTAGAGGTGGGATTCCCACCCTTCCTTGGGAGGGGGTGGCCGGCCCCCTTAGGGGAGTCCACTTGGGACTCCTCCCCCTTAGGGTTGGCCGGCCATGGTGGTGGAGTCCCTTTGGGACTCCGCCTTCCAAAGTGGTTTCTTCCGGACTTTTCTAGAACCTTCTAGAACCTTCCGTAGAACCTTCCGGATCATTTTAAATCTTATAAAATGACTTCCTATATATGAATCTTATTCTCCGGACCATTCCGGAACTCCTCATGATGTCCGGGATCTCATTCGGGACTCCGAACAAATATTCGAACTCCATTCCATATTCAAGTTCTACCATTTCAACATCCAACCTTAAGTGTGTCACCCTACGGTTCGCGAACTATGCGGACATGGTTGAGTACTCACTTCGACCAATAACCAATAGCGGGATCTGGAGATCCATAATGGCTCCCACATATTCAACGATGAATTTAGTGATCGAATGAACCATTCACATACGATACCAATTCCCTTTGTCACGCGATATTTTACTTGTCCGAGGTTTGATCATCGGTATCACTCTATACCTTGTTCAACCTCGTCTCCTGACAAGTACTCTTTACTCGTACCGTGGTATGTGGTCTCTTATGAACTTATTCATATGCTTGCAAGACATTAGACGACATTCCACCGAGAGGGCCCAGAGTATATCTATCCGTCATCGGGATGGACAAATCCCACTGTTGATCCATATGCCTCAACTCATACTTTCCGGATACTTAATCCCACCTTTATAACCACCCATTTACGCAGTGGCATTTGATGTAATCAAAGTACCTTTCCGGTATAAGTGATTTACATGATCTCATGGTCATAAGGACTGGGTAACTATGTATCGAAAGCTTATAGCAAATAACTTAATGACGTGATCTTATGCTACGCTTAATTGGGTGTGTCCATTACATCATTCATACAATGATATAACCTTTTTATTAATAACATCCAATGTTCATGATTATGAAACTAATCATCCATTAATCAACAAGCTAATTAAGAGGCATACTAGGGACTCTTTGTTGTTTACATATCACACATGTATCAATGTTTCGGTTAATACAATTATAGCATGGTATATAAACATTTATCATAAACATAAAGATATATAATAACCACTTTTATTATTGCCTCTTGGGCATATCTCCTTCAAGTTACCAGTCGCGGGCCACCACCCGCGGCTGGTAGCCCAAATTGGCACGCCATAGGTAGGTTTTTCCCTACTAGTGACCGCTTCCTCGACCGCGACTGACGGACTGACGGGCGGCTGCAAGATACTCTTGCAGACTTCCACCAAGAAGGCAACGTTATCTTGGATATTCTGGAGCATCGTTAGTGGAATGCTCTTCTGGAAAAAGCTCTCGCATATACCCGGGTATGCACGAAAGCTCAATTTTCATATCCTCGACCGCCACTTTCATTATGCCACCCTCCTGCGAAATCTAACAAATCTAATTAAGTCAAATCATTCCTAGATTTTACTACTACATACCTCTACTCCAAAGATTAAGGCTTATACTCCATCCGATCAAAATTAATTGAGTCCACTTTGTCTACATACGCATGTATGTACTCTAGAAACTTAACTAAACTACAATAGATACATATGAATCTAGATAAAGTTGAGTTAATTAATATGGGTCCCACGGAGTTTATTTTTAGAAAATCAAACTATGTAAAATTTGACCAAGTTTTTACAAAAAATTATTAACATGCAAAATAGAAAATTAATATCACTAGATCGATAGAGAATGAAATATATTTTTATATGCTATCTACAAAATATCATATTTATTGATATATTCTTCTAAATATTTGTTCAAACTTTACTTAGTTTAAATTTTCTAAAAAAACTTAAGCTTTGAAATGGAGGTAGTATCGATTAGTTGGGCGATATTTTAAATTTATATGACAAAACACATCCTTTTTTACAAAATACCAACCTATATACGGAGGATAGCAGCACTATCAGATGATAATATCAATGTAAGGATTGCAAACAGTAGCTAGGAGATGCATTTTTATATGTGCCGTGAGATTGATGAGAGACTCATGGACAATAGTTGCATTTTGTTGTTGCTAGAATCCTAGTAAAAGAAAGGTAATTAGGCGCGACGATGGAACCCTATGATAATAGTGCTTGAGTATAGTATTAGGAATCCCAACATTCTCTGTTGAGAGGACACACACCCATATGCTTTTTTAAAGGTGTGATGTGGGCGTCCAGAGTAGTTAAATTTGGGTACAGAAATAATAGTTGTATCAAGTTTTGGGAGTATATCTAGTTTGGTAATGCACCTTTTGCCATCCAATACTGGGACATTTATTTTGTAGTTAATCAGCAAACCTAAACCATAGGTTATCTATGGGATGGAACATAGCTAATGTGCTCTTTTAGGAGAATATTCACTACTCCAATGATGTAGCCGTTGATGAAAATTTTGATATTGCAAACAACATTAATTTCTCCAACTCGGAGGACCAATTAGATTAGTAGAACATTCACTCCTCCCATGATGTAAAAGTGGATGTAAATTGTAGAAATTGCAAACAATATTAGTTTCTCCAACTCAAAGGGTCAATTGTAGCGACTGCAAACAATATTATCTTTTAAATTTTTATATATGAAATTATTAACTTTAGAGGAGTGCAACCCATATGTTTGCCTCCTGTGGGGGTGATATGTCTCCAACGTATCTATAATTTCTGATATTCCATGCTTGTTTTATGACAATACCTACATGTTTTGTTCACACTTTATGTCATTATTATGCATTTTTTGTAACTAACCTATTGACGAGATGCCGAAGTGTCAGTTCCTGTTTTCTGCTGTTTTTGGTTTCAGAAATCCTAGTAAGGAAATATTCTTGGAATTGGACGAAATCAATGCCCAATATCTTATAATTCCACGAAGCTTCCAGAACACCGGAGAGGCACCAGAGGGGAGCCCTGGGGGGGCCCACACGTGTGGGCGGCGCGACCCAAGGGGGGCGCCCCCTATTGTGTGGAGCCACCGAGCCCTTCCGACTCCGCCTCATCGCCTATAAGAAGCCCCCTGACCTAAATCTTCGATACGAATAAGCCACGGTACGAGAAACCTTCCAGAGCCGCCGCCATCGCGAAGCCAAGATCTGGGGAACAAAAGTCTCTGTTCCGGCACGCCGCCGGGACGGGGAAGTGCCCCCGGAAGGCATCTCCATCGACACCACCGCCATCTCCATCAACGCTGCTGTCTCCCATGAGGAGGGAGTAGTTCTCCATCGAGGCTAAGGGCTGTACCGGTAGCTATGTGGTTAATCTCTCTCCCATGTACTTCAATACAATGATCTCATGAGCTGCCTTACATGACTGAGATTCATTTGAGCTTTGTATCACTATTAATCTATGTGCTACTCTAGTAATGTTATTAAAGTACTCTATTCCTCCTCCATGATGTAATGTTGATAGTGTGTGCATCATGTAGTACTTGGCGTGGTTTATGATTGTGATCTCTTGTAGATTATGAAGTTAACTATTACTATGATGGTATTGATGTGATCTATTCCTCCTTTCATAGTATGATGGTGACAGTGTGCATGCTATGTTAGTACTTGGTATAATTGCGTTGGTCTATCATGCACTCTAAGGTTATTTAAATATGAACATCGAATGTTGTGGAGCTTGTTAACTCCGGCATTGAGGTGCTCTTGTAGCCCTACACAATTAATGGTGTTCATCATCCAACAAGAGAGTGTAGAGTGGTTTTATTATGTGATCAATGTTCAGAGTGTCCACTAGTGAAAGTATGATCCCTAGGCCTTGTTTCCAAATACTGCAATCATCGCTTATTTACTGTTCTACTGCATCTTTACTTCCTGCAATATTACTACCATCAACTGCATGCCAGCAAGCTATTTTCTGGCGCCGTTACTACTGCTCATATTAATTCATACCACTTGTATTTCACTATCTCTTCGCCGAACTAGTGCACCTATACATAGGTGTATTGGGGACACAAGAGACTTCTTGTATCGTGATTGCAGGGTTGCTTGAGAGGGATATCTTTGACCTCTTCCTCCCTGAGTTCGATAAACCTTGGGTGATCCACTTAAGGGAAAACTTGCTGCTGTTCTACAAACCTCTGCTCTTGGAGGCCCAACACTGTCTACAGGAAAAGAAGCGTGAGTAGACATCAAGCTATCTTCTGGCGCCGTTGCCGGGGAGGAAAGGTAAAAGGCACTCACCCTCTGGTCCCAGGTAACTAAGTTATTTTCTGGCGCCGTTGTAAGTGCTCGAAGCTATTTCCTTTAGATCCTGCAATTGCATCTTTTTGTTTCTTGTTTTTATTTCACTAGTTAGGCATAATGGAAAGCAACATGGAGCTTTTTAATCTATTTCCTGAGTTAAGACATGGATTGTTTGATGCGAAAATTAAAAAACCTATGAAACATATTAGTATGAACGCTTTGAACACCATTGTTGTTAATGATATGGAAAATTCTAAGCTTGGGGAAGCTGGTTTTGATGAGCATGATATTTTTAGTCCCCCAAGCATTGAGGAGAAAATTTTCTTTGATGATACTTTGCCTCCTATTTATGATGATCATAATGATAGTGGTCTTTTGGTGCCACCTACTATGGAGAGTAAATCTTATTATGATTATACTATGCCTCCTACACTTGATGAGAATAATAATGATAGCTGCTTTGTTGAATTTGCTCCCGCTATTACTAATAAAATTGATTATGCTTATGTGGAAATTAATAATTTTATGCATGAGACTCATGATAAGAATGCTTCATGTGATAGTTATATTGTTGAGTTTGTTCATGATGCTACTGAAAATCTTTATGAGAGAGGAAAATATGGTTGTAGAAATTTTCCTGTTACTAAAACACCTCTCTTTTTGCTGAAATTTTTGAAGTTACACTTGTTTTATCTTTCTATGCTTGTTGCATTATGCTTCATGAATTTGTTTATTTACAAGATTCCTTTTTATAGGAAGTGGGTTAGGCTTAAATTTGTTTTGAATTTTCTTTTTGATGCTCTCTTTTGCTTCAACTCTTATTTCTTGCGAGTGCATCATTAAAATTACTGAGCCCATCTTAATGGCTATAAAGAAAGCACTTCTTGGGAGATAACCCATGTTTTTTATTTTCCTACTGTTTTGTTGTGTCTTGGAAGTTGTTACTACTGTAGCAACCTCTCCTTATCTTATTTTATTGCATTGTTGTGCAAAGTAAAGTCTTTGATTGTAAGGTTGATACTAGATTTGGATTACTGCGCAGAAACAGATTTCTGTCTATCACGAATTTGGGCAGGGTTCTCTCTAGGTAACTCAGAAAAATCTGCCAATTTACATGAGTGATCCTCAGATATGTACGCAACTTTCATTCAATTTGAGCATTTTCATCTGAGCAAGTCTGGTGCCTCTAAAAAATTCGTCTTTACGGGCTGTTCTGTTTTGATAGATTCTGCCTTTTATTTCGCATTGCATCTTTTGCTATGTTGGATGGATTTCTTTGTTCCATTAACTTCCAGTAGCTTTGGGCAATGTCCAGAAGTGTTAAGAATGATTGTGTCACCTCTGAACATGTGGATTTTTGATTATGCACTAACCCTCTAATGAGTTTGTTTTGAGTTTGGTGTGAAGGAAGTTTTTAAGGGTCAAGAGAGGAGGATGATATATGATTAAGAAGAGTGAAACGTCTAAGCTTGGGGATACCCCCGTGGTTCATCCCTGCATATTTCAAGAAGACTCAAGCGTCTAAGCTTGGGGATGCCCAAGGCATCCCCTTCTTCATCAACAATTTATCAGGTTTCTTCTCTTGAAACTATATTTTTATTCGGTCACATCTTATGTACTTTACTTGGAGCGTCTGTTTGTTTTTGTTTTTGTTTTTGTTTTGTTTGAATAAGTTCATGCTTGTGTGGGAGAGAGACACGCTCCGCTGGTTCATATGAACACATGTGTTCTTAGCTTTTAATGTTCATGGCGAAGGTTGAAACTGCTTCGTTAATTTTTATATGGTTGGAAACAGAAAATGCTACATGTGGTAATTGGTATGATGTCTTGAATAACTTGATATTTGGCAATTGTTGTGCTCAAATAGATCATGTTTAAGCTCTTGCATCATATACTTTGCACCTATTAGTGAAGAAATACATAGAGCTTGCTAAAATTTGGTTTGCATGATTGGTCTCTCTAGAGTCTAGATATTTTCTGGTAAGGTGTTTGAACAATAAGGAAGACAATGTAGAGTCTTATAATGCTTGCAATATGTTCTTATGTAAGTTTTGTTGTACTAGTTCATCGCTTGTTTACTGTTCTACTGCATCTTTAGGTCCTGCAATATTACTACCATCAACTGCACGCCAGCAAGCTATTTTCTGGCGCCGTTACTACTGCTCATATTCATTCATACCACTTGTATTTCACTATCTCTTCGCCGAACTAGTGCACCTCATGGTGGGTGTGCTACTGAAGCATGTGTGCAAGAACATCGAGAAGAAGCTCATGCAGTTCATGTGGTGATTTTAAAATTCGAGTCACAAAATATTCAATGTTTTACAATCACGGATCAGATAAGGTCGATACATGAATCAGCCATATAAAAATGAAGCTGAAGCATAAAAAGAGACTATCCATTTTCTAGTCTACTAATATGCCGCCACCCAGTAGCCTGGAAAAAGAAGTCCCGAGCAACCGTCAGCAGCCGATTGCATCCAATAACCATATACTTCCGCTGGTCATGTGTGGAAGAAGGAATACCCAAAGCTGGACCCAATGGATAGCCCGCCGTATAACCTACAAGAAATTAGTACCCTTTTATTTGTTAAAAATTATATCATTTCTAGTTCTCCAAATGGACGAACAAAGAGCGGAAACGCCAATACGAATTCTATCTTTGTAAATTCCTCGCGCTCGATTCAACCAATTACCAAACATATTAGTGATATTAGATGGGGGCGGAATATTGTATGCAAAGTAAACCATACGTCGGATTAATTTTGCAAAAGGACAAGCAAGAAACAAATGATTAACGGTTTCAGCAGAATCACAAAAATAACACTTTTGACAACAAGTCCACTTCCGTTTAGCCAAATTATCCTTAGTTAATAACACCTTATTACTAAGAAATCACATATTTTTATTTTTCAATGGGATCTTCAATTTCCATAAGTATTTACGAAGAAATCTAGCATGACCATTCATTAAATCCCGATACATAGACTTAACCCTAAACACCCTAGAATATGTAAGTTTCGAAACAAACCTACCAGGTTCACTTGACAATATGACGGAAATTAACCGCTCACATAGATGCATCCATTCCACCCACTTATGATCATTTAGACCCCTTCAAAAAGAAATATTAATAGGTGTACTGGCGAATATAGTCGAAACCAAAATATTCTTATATTGCACAATATTGTAGAGAGAAGGATATTGTTGTGATAAAGGAAAATCCCCCAACCAAGCACCCTCCCAAAATCGCACATGTGTGCCATTACCAATTTTAGAATATCCTCGACTGAAAAAGTCATGCTTCACACACATAAGACCTTTCTAGAACGGGGAATATATAGGCTGCCCCTTGCAACAATAGTTGCTGCCACGTTCTGTCCTCAGTTAGGAGCTTAAATAGCCATTTACTGAGTAAATATTTTTTTAAAACTCAAGCACTTCAATCCCAAGCCCCCTTGATCCTTAGATTACAAACAATGTTCCACTTTGATAATCTATAGTTCTTCTTGTTCTCGTCAGATTGCCAAAAATATTGAGCGATAATAATCTAATTATAATATTTTCGTGACACCTTTACGAATCTCCAAAACAAGAGAGCATGAACATAGGTAAGCTAGTTAAAACCGAATTTATCAGGACGAGCCTATTAACATATGATAGCATCTTACTACACCAACATCCAAGCTTGGACACAAAAGGAGACTCCAAGGGATTCCATTCTCCATTACGAAGGGTCCTATAATGGATGGGTATACCCAAATATCTAAAAGGTAAAGCTTTAGACTCACATCCAAAATTTTGTTTATATTGATGTTCCAGCAAAAGAGCTCACTCTTATGAAAATTAATTTTCAACCTGGGTGTTGTTCAAATAGGCAAAGAATCAGTTTCATAAAAACCGCATTATCGATATCATGTTCCGTAAATAGTAGTGTATCATCGGCATATTAAAGTATATAAACTCCACCATGGACCAGACGAGGAATCAAACTCCCCACTTGTCCTACCTCTTTAGCACAAGCAATAAGAATAGCCAGCTAGATTGGCCAACCACAGTTTGGCGGTGCGAACTCAAAGGAGATCTCGTTTTATCTAGTTCCAATTTAAGTTATCGGTCTGTAGTAGACTCGTTCTCTAAACCTGTAGCTTGCATAGCTTTTTTTTTTTTGTGCCTGATCTGTCTTGTTATGGACATCAGTGCGTTCCCGTTCTCCGTTTGTGAGACGTTTAGCTTTGAACCCCTTTTGGGATCTTTTGATTCTCGCTTTTGGTTAGCCGGTACGCTGTAAGTTTTGTTTATGATGAAATGGCGATGGTGAGCGATCCCTGTTAATAAAAAAAACATAAGATCCCTATCTTCTAATGTGGATGCTTAACCAACACAACCGCGACCCGACTCCTCTTGGTTTCCCTATATTTGGCATCTTCTCCACTAAATATCACGTACACGCAGTAAGGCAAAAATGTTTTCGAAAGATCAAGGGAAGAGAAGAATCCCCGACCGTGAGAGCAGCGTTGTTCTATGGCTCATACCGATCAGTCATCAAATTTTAATTAATCACGCGTCAGGCTAGGCCCCATGGCGCTGGTGCCATGGCAGTCGACAGAGCCAGGTGATGAGGAATCATAGGAAAGCGCGAACCTCGTACTCCTGAACGCTGTATCCGGCCACCACCATCTGTCCCCCATCACATATACTGTATATAACTATATAGCCTGCCGCCCCCTGTCGGCACCATTCATGGCCAAGCCGATTTCAGGCAACTGCAGCTCCCAGCACAGACAGTAGACAACACCAAAGCCTCTGCAGCGCGCGGGGCACTGTCATCAAGTCATGGGCTCAGGGCATGAGCTACGGTAGCATACGGTTGCCGCTGCTTCAGCACTTCCACGTAGGTTCGATACTCTGAAACAGCATCATAAACACAAATCTGCCCAACGCTAGACGCTGAGGCCACCACTTTGTGGGTCCCATGGTCCATATTTTTTTATTTGGACACTCTTCTCTTTACCATTGTCTTCCAAACTCCAATCCCTTCCATCCCGCAAGCACCGAGCTGCTTCTTTGATTCTCCCAACGATTGAAGAGAAGTCCTAGATTACAAAGCCGTTGACTGCCCCGTCCCTCTCAGATCCAGTGACTCCTCTCTGTTTTTCTATGAAATCAGCTCGGGGCGAACTTCTCCAACCACCAGATCAAGGTCCGGCAGGTCGACGAACTCAAGGCGGTGCGGTGGCTGGTGCGGGATTGCCGACCTTGGACTGCCGTAGCCTCATAGCTCATAGATCATGCCCTTTTTCTCTTGAATTCGAGATCAACACAGCTGCTGAACTTCCCTTCCTCTCCCCTTTTCTCTCCGTGATCCTTTTTTCTTGCTTTTTCTCATGGGGAGGCCGTCTCCTCTGCAAGCTACACTGACACACTGCGGGGCGACATGTCTGACAATCCGAGCCTAGCTGGCCTGCGGGGCGACATGCTGGGGCGACGCGTTGTCCATGCCCTCAAGCTGCTAGCCCTGTGTGGAAGGCAGCGGGAGCAGTGGTCAGTGGTTGCGCCATGGATGCCCCAGTGAGTAATGACAGAACAGATTTCATGCTCGAAAATTAGATATGGTCCAACAGGTTTCGTCCTTCTATCCCGCCATCTTCGTGGATGGCCCAGCAGGGGAGCGAATAGCCTGGCGGTTCAGACATAGAGCCATCGTTTTGTAAGACAAGGAAAAAAAATGAAAAGGCACCCTCTTGAATCTGGAAACGGCTGTGATCGTGGTTGATTTTTTTTTTTTTTTTGACCAGGAGCTCTGCCTTTGCATTATATAGTCTCTCCGTCCATAAGAAGGTGTTGAAGATTTCTCCAAATTCAGATGTATCTATACACTAAAAAATGTGTAGATACATCTGAATTTAGACAAGCTTTCAACATTCTTTTATGAACATAGGTAGGAGTAGAAGTTGTTACAAAACATGCCGAAGTGGCGAAGAACTGAGAAAAAAGAAAACAAAAGTGGGAAACCCCACTCCAGTGGAGAGTAGATTACTCCCAAAACACATCTCTTAAGAGGGAAATGTCATCACTCATCTCTAACCAGCTGCAACCACTGCAGTGCTCAGTATTTGCGTCATGGATGGGCCAGCAGGGGAGCGAGTAGTCCCTAGCGATATGCCTGTTGCATATAAATACACTGCCTAGTCTCTTTTAAATTTCTGGTTTAATTGGCTAGTGCAGCAATCTTTCATGGTATCAGAGTCAAGAAATCTCAAGTTCAGAATCATGCTCACGCAGTTTTAAAAACAAAATAAAAAGATTCTGCGGCCTGCACCGAACCCACGCTAAGGACTAAAATAGCCAGACGTGAGGGGAAGTGTTGAATATAAATACATTGACTAGTCTCTTTTCATCAGTTTGGACTTTTAATTTTATCGACTAGTGCAGTAATCACGCTTCACACATACTAGAGCGATCGTTTTGTAAGACCAGGAAAGCAAAATGAAAAAGGCATCCTCTGGAATCTGGAGACAGTTGTGGTCCTTGTCCATTCTTTACCCGGGTAATGCGATCAATATATGGTGACAAATATATGGGCGCCTTATTCTCAGACACAAAAAATTCGAGTGATTTTCTATGATCAGGTTCCATCCAAGTGCTCAAGGCATCATCACCCTGCTTTTGGGAGCACCTGAAACTGCCGCTGGCCCGAACTTCTGATCGAGAGGAATAGCAGGCAAAAGTGCGCCATGGTACTAGCAACCTGAATGCCTCCACTTGATCTATCTGATTCGAGCTCTCTTGCATGCCATATTATACTTTAGAGATGTTGGGTAATGAATGTATATATAGGCCGTTCCTGTGTTTGATGGAGAGAAATTTCTCTACGGATGGCGTAAAAGAATGTGTCGCTGTGTATGCCTAGAATAATTACGTTCCTCTATTCCACCAGACGTCAAAGTCGTTGTAGTATAGTGGTAAGTATTCCCGCCTGTCACGCGGGTGACCCGGGTTCGATCCCCGGCAACGGCGTTAAATTTTTGTGTATTGTTCAGTCAGGCGCTCGTCTCTTAATGTGCAAGCAATTAGCAGACTACCCATTTGAACTAGAGGAAGTTTCTCAAGCTCAAAACGAACAGTAATGAATTCTTTTCGGAACCAGATACTATTCTCTTTATGACTTTATGTCCAATCAGCAGACGGCAGCATTCTGAGTTGGCCAAAAAAATTCAAACTAAATACCAACATCTACGAAAAATAGCATGCGAATTTCAGAGACGGTAGTGTAGAGGATAGGAACCTGCATATGAGTCAAATTAGGATATACATGTACAAGATAGTTCAGAATAAGCCACCTGTATGACATGAAAGCATCCTGAGGTCTTGAATTTCCTCAAGAAACAAACCGAGAAGCAGGTAAAATGAACCATGAACAGACCATAGAAACTGCGCATCCAGAGAAATTTTCTGAACAAAAAATGATTGCAAAAAATAATACCATGCCAATATGAACAATAACCACTAAATTTATTCTAATTTGAAGGTGATCGAGTTCCCACATTACAACTGTTCCATCACACGCAAAAATCTAAATCCCTTACCGTCGCCAGGGCGGCTGTCTAAGGAAGAGGTAAAGTGAAGTTACAATGAAGTGATATCTCAGTTCATCAGCACTAACCAAAACTGTAGTATTTCAGTATGGATAGTTCACATGAACAGAAGTGTATGCTACTGCTTCTTACTTGCTCTTGAGAGCAGGTCCCTTCGCGGTGGTAATTGCGCCCTTTAGTGGGTTAAGCTCATCCCAAGCCTCAATCCATGTGACCATGGCATCAGCAAGCTTGAGGAAGTAGCCGTCCACCTTGCCGAGCTTTGCCTTCACCTGCTTGGCCAGCTCGAGGTAACACTTCTGGACAGTGGTAGCCTCCTTTGGGAGGGCAACGGACTGGAAGAAGGGGATCAACTCCTCTTGCCAGAAAATGCCGTTGTATTCCTTCTTCAGGTTCACAAACGGGTTGCTTGCTTTGCTGTGCCAGATGTAAGGCAGACCAGTCTTAATACCCAGGCTCAAATGATCAGTGATAACCTGTGTGAACCGAGCAAAGGTATTCAGTACAACTAAAACTGCAGCAGGATACAATGTAACTGAGCAAAGCATGGTATCAGTAAGCATGGATTTGTAACTTGCACGATGCACTGCATATACTGAACTGTTCATGGCAATCAAACTGTATAATTTGCTTTCGCAGACATAGGGTCGATGCAGTTTTGAAGAAAAATCATTTTATGTACCTTGGTGCACCATCCCGCCCACATATCGTCATAACGACCAATAGGCTGGCCATCACCCATAAGGCCAAAATACATCGCAGGACCAATGAGCTCACGGTCAAATGCAAGGTTCATTCCACACATTGGAAACAAGGTGCCCTTTGGGATTGTAAGAACAGCATCGATATACCTGATAACAAGAAAGAAACATCAGATTAGCGAGAATATAAAAAAATTAGACATGAAAGCTACAAACATCCTTACCTGTTATTTCTCTCAAGCGGCTTGACAAGCTGGGTAGGGGCATCGTAGTCCGGAATGTTGAGCCAAAGCCCATGAGAAACGGCAGTTGGGGCACCCTCGCGAAGACTAAAGGGGTACCCACGAACAAAATCAGCACCATCACGGTATGGGTCATACAAGGTATTGAAGAAAAATGGTGTTGAAGGGCTCAGAAGGTTCTTGATGTGCTGCTCAAGTGCATTGATGTCCTTTCCTGATGGGTCCTTAGCAACCTGAGATTTTGCGAAAAAATGTCAGGATTGAGCTAATGACATGTCATCTGATACATCACCATATGTATATAGAGTAAATTTGAACGGGGACTAAACTAATGTCATCACATTCTAAGGCAGTAGACTTGAGAGTGTGGCTTGTGCTAGCGTAGCTGTCAACTAATCAAATGCAAGTAAGGCCAAGAAAGGAACATGATTTACTATTTTCTAACTAAACAAATGACAATTGCAGGCCATAGCCATCCCAGAGACCCATCCAAATTATTTAACAATCAGGTGGGACGCTTGTGTGAATATGCAAGTAATATTGATGTATCTTATGTCAAGGAATGTTCTGTAGTTAAAGATAAATCCAAACAGATATGTAGCCCATAAGAAAGAGGACGATCCAAAGACATATATATTCCTTGGATTGATCCAAGCAGGATGCAAACAACATACTTGTTTCTTGTAATTTCCGTACCATTAAACAACTATATCTTTGTCCACTAGCTAAGATTACTGATCACTACCTTCAAACACACAAAAACAAAATATGCGCAACAACATAACTGACAACAGGGGGCGACACAACCTTACAGTTTGTATATGTGGATTTCTATAACAGAAACTCTAAGTTCTACAACAACTGTGGGTTACCAAAATACCAACACGAGATCCATAACTTACTTCTCATATCTCATCCAGCTGCAAGAAATACATGACCAAAAGAGTTGCTAGCTCCTATGTTTTGGTTTGTCCTTGTTAGCAGTGAACATGCCATTTAAGTTTGTTAACCCCCAAACCGAAATAACAGATTAGATCTGTACGCAGATGTGACTTCCGCTGATGCTATCCACTTACAAAACATGTGAAAGTTGCATTCTCTACCTACCCATATCACAGAACTACTAAGCATGTGGTTTTCTTACACACAAATGAACTGAACCATCATGACTAACACGAAACTGCACGTCTGCACTGGTACCCAATGCACCAACATCTCCACGGAGAAATTAATCAAAGATGTAGCCTCTCTCTTGAACCCACCCAAACGGATCCGAGCCCCACACCGCAAAAGGAAACCAAAATCGCACCTCTTGGTGACAACATCACACAAGTTTACAATTCGGCAAAATTAGATTATGATCCAGCGTAATCTGGACAAATCACAGAAGTATATTCACAGATCTCGTGATAGCACAAGCGGGGTGAGAGGGCACTCACGAAGCAGTCGTCGTCGATGGTGTAGATGTACTTCTTCTTGGAGACCATGTAGCCGAAGCAGCGGCATGCGGAGTCCTTGAAGGAGATGCAGGAGGCCTTGGGTCCGAGGATGCGGTTGACGTCGTTGCGGTTGTAGAGCTCGTAGTCGAAGCCCTGGGGCACCTTGATGACCTTGGCCGGGTCGCCGTCCTGCACGATGATGAGGTGGTAGGGCTGGAAGAAGGGCCGCCACATCTCGAGGAAGTCGAGGTTGCGGATCGTCGGGATGACGATGTCCAGCTCGTCCTTGAGCAGCGGCGTCGAGGACGTGGCGGCCATGGCGGCGATCGGTGGTGGGGAGGAGGAGGGCGGTCAGGCTGCAGGGGATATGGAGGTGGCCGGCCGGGGTGCAGAGACGGAGTGGGAAACGGACGGGGTATAAAACGGGGAGGTTTAGTGTGGGCCCGGACGGCTGGGCCGAAGGGTGGACCGGCTGCGGCCGGTGGGCTGGTGGGCCCGCTTCGTCTCTTTTTTGTTTCCCTTTGCTTGTCCATGAAGTGAATAGTTGGTGTCGAGTGGACTCGTTGGTGTACCGGTCAGGTTTTGCCAGATTTGTACATGTACAGATAAGTGACAGTGACACGATTTCTGCTCTAGTTTAGGTTTATTTTTCTAGGTGGAATTCAGCTCCAGCCTCCAGGCTAGCACAAGAACTGACTGCACAACTTTCACCGTTGTATTTTGTTGTTATATTTCTAACTTTAATAGGAGTATATTCTAAATTTGACTAAGTTATAAAACAATTTATTATCTACAACATCAAATTTATATGCTAGAAGTTTGTATTTTATGATTGTTTAATGAGCTATTGGCGCTTAATTAAGTGTTGATATGTTTTCTGTAAACTTGGCCAAACTTAAAAGAAGATTCACTCGAAATCGAAATAATTAGAGATTCAAGTAATTAGCAATATAAAAACCAGTAGCAGAATACAAGACAACTACGCCGAAGTATTTTAATTATGATAAAGTTGAGGCTCAAAGTTATGCGGAATAGCCGTCATGTATGTTGATAGAGGGTGTAATATCGGTCATACCTCCTCAGTAACGATATATTTGGGCAGAATACATGTGAATTATGGTGTGCAATAGATCTTTTGGTTGATTTTCTACCATACAGACTTCACTCCTTTATTGCTCTCATTGACCGGAGTTCGCCATATTTATTCTCCACTAGAACCACGTATCACTCTTTTCGGCACCTTATCCCTTCGATCACACACAGTCTCTCTCCTTCTTCCATCGTTTTAAACACCTTTTTGGCACCAAGACAAGGAACATATTATCTTACAAATCACTGATTAACCCTATCCCTATGGCGCCCACATTCCCTTTGAAACTGGCATTTCTTTTGTCAAATAATTCGATGCCCCTACGAAAAACTGAGTAAATAAAGTGGTGAGGGCCGAGTTAGAGGAGGAACAGACATTCAAAGCAGCCGAACCATAGATCCAACTTTGTAGGAGAAGTCTCATTTATTAGGGAAGCAAAGGACAAACTTATCCTTTGATGCCTTTGTCTTTGTCTTTATCTTCCAGGTTGACTCGAGAGGCGCCTTGTCAGTTACCCAAATGGATAGCATCACCCTCTTCCTCCTCCTTCCGCAACTCATCTTCTTTGATGTAAGGATCGAAATGTTGTTCGGTCTCTTGATCAGACAATGAATGCTGTACATAAACTCTAAACAAATAAGTCGCAACAACTAAATATGGGACACCCACATGTACACCTGGTGACCAAGGGAGCATGGGCTTAGGGCTATTTACACAAAAATAACCCTTTGTTGCAACTATAGCACAGACTGACCCTCTGGGCAAACTATTTCACCCATCTAACCCTTTTGTGTGGCGCCCGTGCCTGCGGCGCCACTCTTCCAGCCGACGTGGCGCCCTCGAGGCTGAGCTGGTGCGCCGATCCGACGTGGCAGGATGTGTGGCGCCCATGGGAGGGGCGCCACACTACTCTTTATATATAATGTCTGTCTAGAGATAATAAAAGATTGTGGTAGCTCAATTGGATGAAGCCTTTGCTTCCCAATCGTAGGTCATGAGTTCGAACCTCCTCACCACCCGAATTTATTTTTATTTTTAAAAATTATGCTAGACATTGTAGTATGTTTAAAACATGAAATCTAGCCTTTTGTAGAGTTTTTTTTTATCTTCTCTTGCTTGCAACATTGCAACGTTGTATATGTCAGTTAGTGGAGATGCGTATGGAGCGAAAGAGCCAATCTTCTGCTACTACAAGATTGCGCTGATTCACTTGCTTCTTGTCTCTGCGACGTGCAGCAGAACGCTAGCGGCCGCGGCTCCGGTGGTGGGGTGGCCTCCGGTGCGCTCGTTCCGGCGGAACCTGGCCTCCTCCTCGGCGTCCAAGCGGCCGCCCGCCGACCCACGCAACGGCACCGACGACAAGGCCGGCTACAAGGGCCTGTTCGTGAAGGTGAACATGGACGGCGTCCCCATCGGCCGCAAGGTGGACCTGAAGGCACAGGGCGACTACGGCAACCTCTCCGTCGCCGTCGACCGCCTCTTCCGGGACCTCCTCGCCGGTACGCACGCACCGTCCGGCCGGCCGGCCGGCAGCATACGAGTTGGATTATGTAGAGAGGCCTGCGCGGAGGGGAACCAGCCGTCGATCACCGGACTGCTGGACGGCAGCGGTGAGTACACCGGTGTACGAGGACGACGAGGGCGACCAGATGCTGGTCGGCGATGTCCCATGGGAGTAAGTTTTTCTTCAGTCTTCCAAATGCATGCAACGCCGAACTATCTGAGTATCTGTTCTTCTTGACTTAATTAAATGTAAAGCTCATGAATTCCATTTTCCAAAAAAATTATAGCTCATGAGTTCCTCTTGCCGCAATCGTTCTTGCAGCATGTTCATCGCCACGGCGAAGAGGCTGCGCGTGCTGCGGAGCTCGGATCTGAACGCTCCCTCGGTCGGTGCAACTGAAACTTACTAAATTCTGTTGGGATGTTTACTCCACAATATGCACTTGAGCTGATCCTTCGATTCATGTTCTTGTTGAAGCTACGAGCGGCGCTGACCCAGGGGAGCAGCTGATCAGTGCTGAGCTATCTATCTATCTCCGTTTTAATTTTGTACTCTTGGCTAAGCTCTGCTAGTATCGATCTGTATAAAATTTGCCAATCACCTTGGGCTGTCATCATGTCACGTTGCTATCATCAAGTAGTAGACCAGACTTGTACTGTTAAGATCATGTATCTAGCTGCAGTGCTGTAACTCGTAAGGTGTTGATTTTTGGAACGGCAGGAATGCCAAGTTTGGCTTTATCGATCGACTACTGTTCTTTTGCCTGTGAGAGGGAATCTTGGTTTGGTCAGTGCAGGCATCGCTGCTCTTCACTGTCCACATTGCAGCGTTGTATATGTTTATTCAGTTTGCAAGCGAGAGAAGATAAAAAAAAACTCTACAAAACAGTACGAGGCTAGATTTCATGTTTTAAACATACTACAATGTGTAGCATAATTTTTAAAAATAAAAATAAATTCAGGTGGTGAGGAGGTTCGAACTCATGACCTAGGATTGGGAAGCAAAGGCTTCATCCAATTGAGCTACCACTGTGTTCTGTTATCTCTAGACAGACATTATATATAAAGAGTAGTGTGGCGCCCCTCCCATGGGCGCCACACATCCTGCCACGTCTGATCGGCGCACCAGCTCAGTGTCGAGGGCGCCACGTTGGCTGGGAGAGTGGCGCCGCAGGCACGGGCGCCAGGCGCCCATGGGAGGGGCGCCACACAAAAGGGTTATATGGATGAAATAGTTTGCCTGGAGGGTCAGTCTGTGCTATAGTTGCAACAAAGAGTTATTTTTGTGCAAATCGCCTGGGCTTAGGGGTGGAAACGGATCGGATAGTGCTTGCGTGGTTCACATGGGAATGCAAACAAGATGTATCAAAGACATTAATTAGCTGAGGGCGGGGATGCAAACAAGATGTGTGTCAAAGGCATCCATTTGCTAGCTGGGGGTGCACCCTTTTTTCTTTTGACAATCAATACCCATGGTAGAGATACATGAGTTGGCTTCAACGTTTACAAAATAAAGTTTAAAAGATACTAACAAATATTTGAGGTCTTCAAATTTTTCTTCTTCCAGAATACAATCACTCTTCTGAAGGCAGCCAAAAATAGATAACGAACCATAGACCTGTAAATATCGACGAAGGTTTTCCTATAATTTTAATTTAAGTCGCAATGCCAAAGCTGCGTGCACACACGCAACCATTGAAGCAGTTATTCAACATCGATAAGAGTACCAACACCAGTATATCATGGAATAACAACCGACTAGCCTTGTCGATATCGATGGAGAGCCGAGAGTACAAATCACCATTATTGAAGACGTAGTAGGCAGGACAAAAACTGCGACGATAATCCTCCTCGCGGCAACAACGAAAAAAGATCCAAAATCGATCTGGCGAAGCAAGATCTAAAGATTCATACCTAGAGGATTGTAATCTTTCAACACCACCATTAATGTCGGAAAAGAGATCTCGTCGTCGAACGAAAGCCCGAAGATCACTTATTGCAGACGATGCCATCTCCATTAAAGGCAAACCAACAAGAAGATGACTACCAAAATCCTAACATAATCGACTGAAAACACTATTTTTATTGAAAACTTCACGCATAGATCAGGTTCTCCACTCCTCCCGACGCGGCGAAGCCGGCGGGAGGAAGGGGAACCGATCTGTAGGAGACTGAAGTGGAGGCGGCGGCTGTCCGTGATTATAACCGATTTATGGAATTAGCTGGAGGTGCACCCTTGATCCTTAAGTGCAGGCGGGATTACTTGAAGATTACATCATCAGGGGAACACAACGGATGGGACGCCATGAACGACTGTCAGCCTGTCACGCGTCGCAAATACGTTTCGCTTTTGGACCAGGGTAGTCCGTGCATGTGAGCACTTAACAAGAAACAAAAGTAGTGACCACTGACCGTGCAAGCCGGCAAGCCAGAAGTAGATGTGCTTCTATTCTATGGCTTTGATCGGACGAGGGATCCGAGAGTGCTAGGTACGCCGGCCGTCTGCTTTGCTGCTTAATTTGTTTGCGTGCGTTTTGGGGATCGGAAAGTTTGTCCTTCGGCTCTTCTCTTTGCCCACCTTGCACGTTGGCGAGCGTAGCTAAGGCTGTCCCCAGTGTCCACCCCACAATATGGCGAGGTAGACGCAGGTCCACCGGCCAATTTGCCAAGGAACAAATCGTGTCAATTAGCATTAGGCAGATCTGGGGTTTCATTTTCTCGTTGGCGATGTCGCTGGTCCGCTTCTTCACCGGTGGCTTTGGGGCTTTAGAGGTGTAGTGGATCGCGCCATCACGGCTCCTCACCGATGGGAAAACCTTTTTTTTTTCCTTTTAGGTTATTTCTGAGTGTCCTTTTTTGAGATGGTGACGCCACCGCTAAAGCATGAAGTCAAAATAAGGTTCCTTTCGCCTTATCCTCAATCCGGTAGTGCATCTAGCGTTGTCAGAGGCCACGTGTAATCGTGTATCCGATGGATCTCATACAATCCGGTCGGTTTTCATGTTCATTTTGTCGTTTGATGTCAGTTACTTTCGATCTATATTAGTCATTATTGACAATGGTTATTGCTCCAATGGGTTGGTCATTTGGGGCCTTAGGGCATCTCCAGTTGGCCGACTACCGTCTGTATTTGTTTGGGTTGGGCCGCAGACACGGAATTAGCCTCCCGGTCACGACTGATCGTTTGCATCGAGGGTTGTCCCGGCCCGACGCATTTTAACTTTGCAAACTTTTTTTTTATTGATAGGTAGAAATATTTTACATATGTTTTGGGACATAATTTAAAATAATGTAAAATGAGGAAACCTAACTAGTGGGTTGTTGAAAGGACACGGATGTCGCCTAGAGGGGGGGGGGGGGGTGAATAGGCGATTTAAAACTTTTACGAGATGGGCTTAACAAATGCGGAATAAAACTAGCGTTTACTTTGTCAAGCCCAAAGCCTATATACTATTGTTCACCTATGTGCACCAACAACTTATTCTAAGCAATGGTTCACCTATGTGCACCAACAACTTATGCTAAGCAATACAAGCAAGTATGTGATAGCAAGATATATATAACTTCAAGCACGATGGCTATCACAAGGTAAAGTGCATAAGTAAAGAGCTCGGGTATAGAGATAACCGAGGCACGCGGGAGACGATGATTTATCCCGGAGTTCACACTCTTGCGAGTGCTAATCTCCGGTGGAGAGGTGCGGTTGCTTAGTGCTCCCGAACGCCACAAGAGGCTCACCTTGAGGTGTGGTTGCTTGATGCACACCAACGCCACAAAGGCCTCACCCCAAGATGCGGTACTCACACCACACACCGAACGCCACGAAGGCGCCTCACCTAAATCTCCGGTGACCCTCGCCACAAAGGCCTAGGTCACGGTTCCACTAAGGGATTTCCTTCGAGGCGGAAACCGGGCCTTACACAAAGATTGGGGCACACATCCACAACTTAATTGGAGGCTCCCAACAAATCGCCACAAAGGCGTAGAATCTGTCTAGGGTTCCAAGAACCCAAGAGTAACAACCTTCTTGCTTTCACCACCACGAATCACCGTGGAGAACTCAAACCTATGCACCAAATGCAATGGCAAGAACACCACAAAGATGCTCAAGTCCTTCTCTCTCAAATTCCAACAAAGCTACAAAAGCTATTGGGGGAATAAGAGAGGAAGAACAAAAGAAGAACACAAAGTTCCCCAAGATCTAGATCCCAAAGATTCACTCACAAAGAGATGATTTGGTTTGGTCAAAGTGTGGATCTAGATCCCCTCAATCTTTCTTTCAAATAGATGCAAGAATCATGGGAAGAGGAGAGAGAGATCAAGCTCACAAAAAGTCAACAACAATGGTGGTGAGCTTGAGAGAGAGGAGGAAGAAGAAGGAGCAAGCAGTCAAAAAAATAGGAGAGAGAGGGGGCTTAAAAGGATGCCCCAATTTCTGCCCGTTGGAGTGCTGCGCGCGGGGAAGAAGGGGACCGGTAGTACCGGCCCTTGGTGGCCGGTACTACCGGCCAGAGATGGCAGGAGGCGGCTGTAGGATAACGTTGCATAGAAAACAAAAATTTTCCTACCGCGAACACACAATCCAAGCCAAGATGCAATCTAGAAGACGGTAGCAACGAGGGGGTATCGAGTCTCACCCTTGAAGAGATTCCAAAGCCTATAAGAGTAGGTTCTTATTGCTGCGGTAGACGATCACTTGCCGCTTGCAAAAGCGCGTAGAAGATCTTGATCACGATCGCTTCCGGCGCCACGAACGGGCAGCACCTCCGTACTCGGTCACACGTTCGGTTGTTGATGAAGACGACGTCCACCTCCCCGTTCCAGCGGGCAGCGGAAGTAGTAGCTCCTCTTGAATCCGACAGCACGACGGCGTGGTGTCGGTGGCGGTGAAGAAGTCCGGCGGAGCTTCGCTAAGCTACGCGGGAGATATGGAGGAGAAGGGGGCGGCTAGGGTTTGGGAGGGGGTGGCCGGCCACTCAAGGGGGGCGGCCAGCTTGTGGTCTTGGGGTGGCCGGCCCCCTCCCTTGGCCCCTCATTATATAGGTGGATCCCCAAGTGTTGGTGTCCAAGTCTTCGAATAAGACCCGAACCAAAAACCTTCCATAAGAGGGGAAACCTAGCCCAACTAGGACTCCCACCAAAAGGTGGGATTTCCACCTCCCATGTGGGGGGTGGCCGGCCCCCTATGGAGGAGTCCACTTGGGACTCCTCCCCATCTAGGGCTGGCCGGCCATGGAGGTGGAGTCCCATGTGGACTCCACCTTCCTTGGTGGTTTCTTCCGGACTTTTCTAGAACCTTCTAGAACCTTCCATAGAACCTTCCGCGACATTTTATTTCACATAAAATGACATCCTATATATGAATCTTATTCTCCGGACCATTCCGGAACTCCTCGTGATGTCCGGGATCTCATCCGGGACTCCGAACAAATATTCGAACTCCATTCCATATTCAAGTTCTACCATTTCAACATCCAACTTTAAGTGTGTCACCCTACGGTTCGTGAACTATGCGGACATGGTTGAGTACTCACTCCGACCAATAACCAATAGCGGGATCTGGAGATCCATAATGGCTCCCACATATTCAACGATGACTTTAGTGATCGAATGAACCATTCACATACGATACCAATTCCCTTTGTCACGCGATATTTTACTTGTCCGAGGTTTGATCTTCGGTATCACTCTATACCTTGTTCAACCTCGTCTCCTGACAAGTACTCTTTACTCGTACCGTGGTATGTGGTCTCTTATGAACTCATTCATATGCTTGCAAGACATTAGACGACATTCCACCGAGAGGGCCCAGAGTATATCTATCCGTCATCGGGATGGACAAATCCCACTGTTGATCCATGTGCCTCAACTCATACTTTCCGGATACTTAATCCCACCTTTATAGCCACCCATTTACGCAGTGGCGTTTGGTGTAATCAAAGTACCTTTCCGGTATAAGTGATTTACATGATCTCATGGTCATAAGGACTAGGTAACTATGTATTGAAAGCTTATAGCAAATAACTTAATGACGAGATCTTATGCTACGCTTAATTGGGTGTGTCCATTACATCATTCATTCAATGATATAACCTTGTTATTAATAACATCCAATGTTCATGATCACGAAACCATGATCATCTATTAATCAACAAGCTAGTTATACAAGAGGCTTACTAGGGACTCCTTGTTGTTCACATAACACACATGTATCAATGTTTCGGTTAATACAATTATAGCATGGTATGTAAACATTATCATAAACTCAAAGATATTATAATAACCATTTTATTATTGCCTCTTGGGCATATCTCCAACAGTCTCCCACTTGCACTAGAGTCAATAATCTAGTTTACATTAGTAAAGATATAACACCTTGGCCTTCTGGTGTTTTATCATGTTTTGCTCACGGGAGAGGTTTTAGTCAACGGATCTGACATGCTCAGAACCGTATGTATTTTGTAATTCATTTGCGTCTCAACACGTCACTCATTTCCAAATGAGTCGGCATTTAATATGTTTGGTCTTCTGGTGGAACCTTAATTCCGCGGTCTGAAATATGTCACTAACATTGTCACACACAATATAGCTTCAAAGTTCTGACTCTGTCGGAACTACACCAAGTTCTCAAAGAACCTCTTGACTTAACATCCTTTGTCATTGTCAAAACAATGACATACTCTGCCTTCTTTTGTAGAATCCGTCACAATATTTAGAACTCTTCTAAATCTAGCATAGACTACTTCTAGCTCATTGTGCTACCTTTTAAACAATACTTAGTCTAGATTGAAATTATATTTTATATGTGACAAAACCAATATCGGTGTAACACCTTACAGCGATTTGTTTGTCATTTCTTCATACAAATATATATATATATCCTTAGTTCTTCTAAAGTACTCAAGGATATTCTTACTGTTGTCCAATGATCATCATATGAATCATTAGGTATATGCTCATAACACTTTATAGCACATGATATCTGATTGTGTACATATTATTCGTGATCTAAAATCACTCATGTGTTTTTACTCATCGAGTGTCAGACACACTCAAGTCTTGTTAATCCTTCACATGACAAGAACATTTTCTTAATATTTCTATATTGAACTACTTCAATATCCATTCTATGTACTTTGACTTAAACTTATTATGTGTTTCAATCTATCTTCATAGATCTTGACACTAGATATGTTTCAGTCCATATCCTTTCATTGAAATTAATTTCTCAATGAAACCTTTTAATCAAGTATATAATTACATCATTTATAACCAACTATATGTCACCTACATAAAGTATTATAAATATGTCTTAGCGCTCCCACTTAATTTCTTGCAAATGCAAGCCTCTTCATCGTTTCTGATGAAATCAAAAAAAACTCTTTGACTATTTCATCTGGTGAAGATTCTAACTTCGTGATACTTACTTCATCCAATTGAAGTTCGTATACTTATCTAGTATTCCACGGACCAGCAAAACTCTTGGTTGGATCTTGTATACACCTTTAATACACACTTCTGATAAGTAATGTATTTTGCCATCCTACTAACATATCTCATAAAAGAAATATGTAGTGATTACTAGAATAATCCACATAGACTATAAGCATTGCTACGGAAGATCTAATCTTGTTGTAGTCAACTATTTGAACTTTGTCGTAAACAACTTTTCGACAAGTCAAGCTTCTTCAAGGATATTTCATCCAAGTCCATCAATTTTATAGATCCATTTACTTTCAAAAAGTATTCATCTATCTTGGATTTCATGGCGTATAGCCATTTTAACGGAGTCAGGGCCCATCATAGCTTCTTTGTTTGTAGTTGGTTTATCATTGTTCATAATCAATCCTTTGTCCACAAATCATTTATTTGATCACAAAGTAAACCATACCTACAAGGTTCAATATGTACTTCGATTTCCATGGCTAAAATACTTTGTAGTCATGGGAGCCATGATCGTCGTGGTCGCTTCCGGAATCAATTTCCGATGCTGCGCTACACTGATCATTATGCTCAGGTTCATAAACCTTATCAAATTATATTGTCCTCCCACTCAAATACTTCACTAGAAACAATTTCTTGGAAATAAGAAACATTGACAAACACTTTTGTCTTTGTCTACATAGTGGGAAGAATTCCCAATCAATTCTCTGGGATAACCAACAAAGACATTCATCCGATTTTGGTTGTAAACTTATTTACTTATGCTATGCATACCAAAATTTTAAGAAAAGACTATTAGGATTCATACCCATACCATAACTCGTATGGTGTCATTTTAACGGATCATGATGATGCTCTATTAAGTGTAAAAGCGGTAGTCACTAAAGCATAATCCACAAAAATATAATGGCGTCATAATATTTTATCTCATCATTAATCCAACAAGGTTTGGATACATCTCTCGGATACTTCATCATCACTATGATACTCCAAGAAACGTGAGTTGTAGAACAATTTCATAACTCTCTTAGATGTTCGCTAAAACTCGTAACTCAAATATTTCCACTATGATCCAATCATAGATATTTGACTTTTCTATTACGATGATTTCCACTTCATGCTGAAATTTATTTGAATCCATTCAAAATGTTTCAAACTTTTCCTTATTGAATATATCCACATATATACTCAATTCATTGTTTTGAAAGTTTTCATGAAGTAGAAGAATCTCCCGCACACAACTATGCCCAGTGAACCACATACATCATCATGTATTTTTCACTAAGTTAGTTGCCCGTTCAACTTTTGGCCTATGAACGGTATTTTAATCACTCTCTTTAGAAAAGATTTGCAAGCGCCAAATGATTCAAAAATCAAATGACTCCAAAAATCCATTTGCATGGAGTTCCTTTATGCATTCCTTTCTAACATGACCTAAATGGCGGTTCCACAAATAAGTGGAATTCAAATCATTTGCCTTATGACATTTTAGCGTCAGTGTTATGTATGTGTGTTTCACCATTAAGATTTATAATAACTCATCCATCGTACATGGAGTAATGTCATAATTTGAACAACTCATTGTTTTCATTTGACCAGAGCAAAATAACAATTATTAAGTTCTTTATTATAAATTCTAAGGGCTAGATAGAATGCCAACGACGAACATAATAACACTTTATTTTGTTCTAGACGTGCATTCCTATCATATTCCTTGTCAGTCACTTAGGCCATTGTATTCTTGTATTGCGTTGTTTTGTATGACACTTCATACCAACCAATATAGTACTAATACCCAAGAATTTTATAGTGTGACCTAACTAGGAATACAACCATAACATGTATATCATTTATATACACCTGAGCTAGACTTTCTAGTCTTTTCTTTCTTTCTGCCAAAATATCTTTTGCAGTTTCTCTTTTAGTTTTCCTCATTATTCAGAAAAACACTTCAACATCAATAACTTCTAGGTTTGTTGGTCTAATACCAATAACCTTGAGGTTCTTATTTTGAAGTTGATCATCATATGACAAGTGTTCTAGATTTCACCATTAGTAACTTTGTAATACGATGAATAATTTCACTCATAATTTTATCCATCAATTCATGACAACTTTCTGAGACCATGTCTGTACATGCTAGGCTCATAAAGTTTAACCTTAGTATTCGCATGTGCAAATCTGGCTTGCACCCGTTGTATGCACACGTAGAATCTATCACACCTGATCATCATGTGATGCTTCGATACGACGAGTCTTAGCAACGGTGCATACTAAGGATGATAACTTCATGGATATGCGAATATCGTTAGTGCCCCAATAGTTGGAGGATTGTGACGCCTGGCGTCTTCAACCTTTATACATTCCCATAAAACTTATGAGTTTATGTAGTCTCACCAAATTATATTCTATCATCTTGCAATAAGGTCTTAGATATCACATATATCTCATACCTTGATTATTTCTGAAAACTAAATTTTCAGCTCCTTACTTTTCAAACAGATTTGAACTTCAAGTTTCACGGAGACAAGATAACTTTAGGTACTAATTGAAACCATAGCTCTTTGAATCAACAATGTGAGGTTTACTAAAAGTTTGCAATAGGACTTAATCAATTCTTGATTCTTTAACAATACGGTACCAATCCGTAAAGTTTCTTGTCAGATTTTAACAGTATTTCTATCTCAATAACAAGACTAGCGCATAGTAGAAAACGGATGCCAATACTACAAAATTAATTCAAAATACTACTCAGACTATGTTTATGATAATTAGTTCATGTTCTAATCTAATTACTAATGAACTCCCACTTAATACAACATCCCTCATAGTTGTTAAGTGGTACACGATCCACATCCACTACACCAAAACCGATCATCACGTGAGATGATGTAGCTTCAATGGTGAACATCAACATGTTGATCATATCATCCATATGACTCGTGTTCAACCTTTTGGTTTCCATTGTCCCGAGGCCACGTCTGTACATGCTAGGCTCGTCAAGCAAACCCAAGTATTCCGCGTGTGCAACATGGCTTACACCCGTTGTATGTGAACGTTGAATCTATCACATCCGATCATCACGAGATGCTTCGAAACGACGAACTGTACAACGGTGCATACGAGGGGAGAACACTTTATTATCTTGATATTAATGTGAGGGATCATCTTATAATGCTACCGTCGTGATCTAAGCAAAATAAGATGCATAAAGGATTAACATCACATGCAGTTCATATGTGATATGATATGGCCCTTTTGTCTTTGCGCCTTTGATCTTCATCTCCAAAGTACGGACATGATCTCCATCATCTTCGGGCATGATCTCCATCATCGTCGGCGTAGCGTCAAGGTCCATGGCGCCGTCTTCATGATTGTTCTCCATGTAGCAACTATTACAACTACTTTGAAATACTACTCAACATGAAATTTAAAGACAACCATAAGGCTCCTGCCGGTTGCCACAATACAATAATGATCATCTCATACATATTCATCATCATATTATGGCCATATCACATCACCAAACCCTGCAAAAACAAGTTAGACGTCTCTAATTTGGTTTGCATATTTTACGTGGTTTAGGGTTTTCGAGAGAGATCTAATCTACCTACGAACATGAACCACAACGGTGATACTAATGTTGTCAATAGAAGAGTAAATTGAATCTTTACTATAGTAGGAGAGACAGACACCCGCAAAGCCTCTTATGCAATACAAGTTGCATGTCGAACGAGGAACAAGTCTCATGAACGCGGTCATGTAAAGTTAGTCCGAGCCGCTTCATCCCACTATGCCACAAAGATGCAAAGTACTCAAACTAAAGATAACAAGAGCATCAACGCCCACAAAACCATTGTGTTCTACTCGTGCAACCATCTATGCATAGACACGGCTCTGATACCACTGTAGGATAACGTTGCATAGAAAACAAAAATTTTCCTACCGCGAACACGCAATCCAAGCCAAGATGCAATCTAGAAGACGGTAGCAACGAGGGGGTATCGAGTCTCACCCTTGAAGAGATTCCAAAGCCTATAAGAGTAGGCTCTTATTGCTGCGGTAGACGATCACTTGCCGCTTGCAAAAGCGCGTAGAAGATCTTGATCACGATCGCTTCCGGCGCCACGAACGGGCAGCACCTCCGTACTCGGTCACACGTTCGGTTGTTGATGAAGACGACGTCCACCTCCCCGTTCCAGCGGGCAGCGGAAGTAGTAGCTCCTCTTGAATCCGACAGCACGACGGCGTGGTGTCGGTGGCGGTGAAGAAGTCCGGCGGAGCTTCGCTAAGCTACGCGGGAGATATGGAGGAGAAGGGGGCGGCTAGGGTTTGGGAGGGGGTGGCCGGCCACTCAAGGGGGGCGGCCAGCTTGTGGTCTTGGGGTGGCCGGCCCCCTCCCTTGGCCCCTCATTATATAGGTGGATCCCCAAGTGTTGGTGTCCAAGTCTTCGAATAAGACCCGAACCAAAAACCTTCCATAAGAGGGGAAACCTAGCCCAACTAGGACTCCCACCAAAAGGTGGGATTTCCACCTCCCATGTGGGGGGTGGCCGGCCCCCTATGGAGGAGTCCACTTGGGACTCCTCCCCATCTAGGGCTGGCCGGCCATGGAGGTGGAGTCCCATGTGGACTCCACCTTCCTTGGTGGTTTCTTCCGGACTTTTCTAGAACCTTCTAGAACCTTCCATAGAACCTTCCGCGACATTTTATTTCACATAAAATGACATCCTATATATGAATCTTATTCTCCGGACCATTCCGGAACTCCTCGTGATGTCTGGGATCTCATCCGGGACTCCGAACAAATATTCAAACTCCATTCCATATTCAAGTTCTACCATTTCAACATCCAACTTTAAGTGTGTCACCCTACGGTTCGTGAACTATGCGGACATGGTTGAGTACTCACTCCGACCAATAACCAATAGCGGGATCTGGAGATCCATAATGGCTCCCACATATTCAACGATGACTTTAGTGATCGAATGAACCATTCACATACGATACCAATTCCCTTTGTCACGCGATATTTTACTTGTCCGAGGTTTGATCTTCGGTATCACTCTATACCTTGTTCAACCTCGTCTCCTGACAAGTACTCTTTACTCGTACCGTGGTATGTGGTCTCTTATGAACTCATTCATATGCTTGCAAGACATTAGACGACATTCCACCGAGAGGGCCCAGAGTATATCTATCCGTCATCGGGATGGACAAATCCCACTGTTGATCCATGTGCCTCAACTCATACTTTCCGGATACTTAATCCCACCTTTATAGCCACCCATTTACGCAGTGGCGTTTGGTGTAATCAAAGTACCTTTCCGGTATAAGTGATTTACATGATCTCATGGTCATAAGGACTAGGTAACTATGTATTGAAAGCTTATAGCAAATAACTTAATGACGAGATCTTATGCTACGCTTAATTGGGTGTGTCCATTACATCATTCATTCAATGATATAACCTTGTTATTAATAACATCCAATGTTCATGATCACGAAACCATGATCATCTATTAATCAACAAGCTAGTTATACAAGAGGCTTACTAGGGACTCCTTGTTGTTCACATAACACACATGTATCAATGTTTCGGTTAATACAATTATAGCATGGTATGTAAACATTATCATAAACTCAAAGATATTATAATAACCATTTTATTATTGCCTCTTGGGCATATCTCCAACAGTCTCCCACTTGCACTAGAGTCAATAATCTAGTTTACATTAGTAAAGATATAACACCTTGGCCTTCTGGTGTTTTATCATGTTTTGCTCACGGGAGAGGTTTTAGTCAACGGATCTGACATGCTCAGAACCGTATGTATTTTGTAATTCATTTGCGTCTCAACACGTCACTCATTTCCAAATGAGTCGGCATTTAATATGTTTGGTCTTCTGGTGGAACCTTAATTCCGCGGTCTGAAATATGTCACTAACATTGTCACACACAATATAGCTTCAAAGTTCTGACTGTCGAACTACACCAAGTTCTCAAAGAACCTCTTGACTTAACATCCTTTGTCATTGTCAAAACAATGACATACTCTGCCTTCTTTTGTAGAATCCGTCACAATATTTAGAACTCTTCTAAATCTAGCATAGACTACTTCTAGCTCATTGTGCTACCTTTTAAACAATACTTAGTCTAGATTGAAATTATATTTTATATGTGACAAAACCAATATCGGTGTAACACCTTACAGCGATTTGTTTGTCATTTCTTCATACAAATATATATATATATATCCTTAGTTCTTCTAAAGTACTCAAGGATATTCTTACTGTTGTCCAATGATCATCATATGAATCATTCTGGTATATGCTCATAACACTTTATAGCACATGATATCTGATTGTGTACATATTATTCGTGATCTAAAATCACTCATGTGTTTTTACTCATCGAGTGTCAGACACACTCAAGTCTTGTTAATCCTTCACATGACAAGAACATTTTCTTAATATTTCTATATTGAACTACTTCAATATCCATTCTATGTACTTTGACTTAAACTTATTATGTGTTTCAATCTATCTTCATAGATCTCCATCATCTTCGGGCATGATCTCCATCATCGTCGGCGTAGCGTCAAGGTCCATGGCGCCGTCTTCATGATTGTTCTCCATGTAGCAACTATTACAACTACTTTGAAATACTACTCAACATGAAATTTAAAGACAACCATAAGGCTCCTGCCGGTTGCCACAATACAATAATGATCATCTCATACATATTCATCATCATATTATGGCCATATCACATCACCAAACCCTGCAAAAACAAGTTAGACGTCTCTAATTTGGTTTGCATATTTTACGTGGTTTAGGGTTTTCGAGAGAGATCTAATCTACCTACGAACATGAACCACAACGGTGATACTAATGTTGTCAATAGAAGAGTAAATTGAATCTTTACTATAGTAGGAGAGACAGACACCCGCAAAGCCTCTTATGCAATACAAGTTGCATGTCGAACGAGGAACAAGTCTCATGAACGCGGTCATGTAAAGTTAGTCCGAGCTGCTTCATCCCACTATGCCACAAAGATGCAAAGTACTCAAACTAAAGATAACAAGAGCATCAACGCCCACAAAACCATTGTGTTCTACTCGTGCAACCATCTATGCATAGACACGGCTCTGATACCACTGTAGGATAACGTTGCATAGAAAACAAAAATTTTCCTACCGCGAACACGCAATCCAAGCCAAGATGCAATCTAGAAGACGGTAGCAACGAGGGGGTATCGAGTCTCACCCTTGAAGAGATTCCAAAGCCTATAAGAGTAGGCTCTTATTGCTGCGGTAGACGATCACTTGCCGCTTGCAAAAGCGCGTAGAAGATCTTGATCACGATCGCTTCCGGCGCCACGAACGGGCAGCACCTCCGTACTCGGTCACACGTTCGGTTGTTGATGAAGACGACGTCCACCTCCCCGTTCCAGCGGGCAGCGGAAGTAGTAGCTCCTCTTGAATCCGACAGCACGACGGCGTGGTGTCGGTGGCGGTGAAGAAGTCCGGCGGAGCTTCGCTAAGCTACACGGGAGATATGGAGGAGAAGGGGGCGGCTAGGGTTTGGGAGGGGGTGGCCGGCCACTCAAGGGGGGCGGCCAGCTTGTGGTCTTGGGGTGGCCGGCCCCCTCCCTTGGCCCCTCATTATATAGGTGGATCCCCAAGTGTTGGTGTCCAAGTCTTCGAATAAGACCCGAACCAAAAACCTTCCATAAGAGGGGAAACCTAGCCCAACTAGGACTCCCACCAAAAGGTGGGATTTCCACCTCCCATGTGGGGGGTGGCCGGCCCCCTATGGAGGAGTCCACTTGGGACTCCTCCCCATCTAGGGCTGGCCGGCCATGGAGGTGGAGTCCCATGTGGACTCCACCTTCCTTGGTGGTTTCTTCCGGACTTTTCTAGAACCTTCTAGAACCTTCCATAGAACCTTCCGCGACATTTTATTTCACATAAAATGACATCCTATATATGAATCTTATTCTCCGGACCATTCCGGAACTCCTCGTGATGTCCGGGATCTCATCCGGGACTCCGAACAAATATTCGAACTCCATTCCATATTCAAGTTCTACCATTTCAACATCCAACTTTAAGTGTGTCACCCTACGGTTCGTGTACTATGCGGACATGGTTGAGTACTCACTCCGACCAATAACCAATAGCGGGATCTGGAGATCCATAATGGCTCCCACATATTCAACGATGACTTTAGTGATCGAATGAACCATTCACATACGATACCAATTCCCTTTGTCACGCGATATTTTACTTGTCCGAGGTTTGATCTTCGGTATCACTATATACCTTGTTCAACCTCGTCTCCTGACAAGTACTCTTTACTCGTACCGTGGTATGTGGTCTCTTATGAACTCATTCATATGCTTGCAAGACATTAGACGACATTCCACCGAGAGGGCCCAGAGTATATCTATCCGTCATCGGGATGGACAAATCCCACTGTTGATCCATGTGCCTCAACTCATACTTTCCGGATACTTAATCCCACCTTTATAGCCACCCATTTACGCAGTGGCGTTTGGTGTAATCAAAGTACCTTTCCGGTATAAGTGATTTACATGATCTCATGGTCATAAGGACTAGGTAACTATGTATTGAAAGCTTATAGCAAATAACTTAATGATGAGATCTTATGCTACGCTTAATTGGGTGTGTCCATTACATCATTCATTCAATGATATAACCTTGTTATTAATAACATCCAATGTTCATGATCACGAAACCATGATCATCTATTAATCAACAAGCTAGTTATACAAGAGGCTTACTAGGGACTCCTTGTTGTTCACATAACACACATGTATCAATGTTTCGGTTAATACAATTATAGCATGGTATGTAAACATTATCATAAACTCAAAGATATTATAATAACCATTTTATTATTGCCTCTTGGGCATATCTCCAACAGTCTCTGTCAACACCCGGATTTTTAAGTCCAGATGCCTATTATGCCATTCCTCGCAATCCCAGGAATATTGTTTTTGCGAGACATAATAGATTAATATCACAACACATCATTCATTACAACGCATAATTGTCTTACAACAAGGGATCACATGATCCAGTCTCATTACGATAGTAGATGATCTATTGATCAATTACAAAACACATAGCGGAAGCGAAGTAGCGTAGTAGTAGCGGTCACGGTCCATCTGTTCCACAGGCAACGGTTGACGTCAGGAGTGATCCTAGTTGTCGTAGACGTCCTGCTGTCCTTCTTCCGGGTTCTGGTACTCCTCTTCATAGTCTGGCCATTTGAATAGCCAGGGACAAAGCCATGAGTACTTTAAAGTACTCGCAAACTAATACTAAGGTAAACACTATCAACTATAGAAGGGGATGCTAAGCTCTAGTTTCATTTGCATAAAGCCAGTTTTATTTCATAAACACTTTCGTAATCAAAAACCTTCATTTGCTCTACTAACTCAAGTGGGAACATTAGTGTCATTCCCACAACTTAGTTGTGATTCAAAGTCAAAGTCACCTTTCAAATCAAATCACAAGTCACCATTCACCTTTTCAAGTTCAAAACACCCTTCACATGTCACATTTTGAAAATGGTCTGATGACGGAACAGTATGGCCTTTCCAACCGTCCATAACCGTGGACGCGGCTATTCGAATAGATCTACACTCTGCAGAGGTCGTACACTTGTGCCACAACATTTGCAATAATCCGTCAGGGTTAACTGGCCCTGATTTACCACACTCCGTGTGCGGACTACCAACCATAACCTTTCACTTACATATCCTAGTATAGGCATCTCTCCCCATGAGCTTGGCCTCCCGGTGAAAACCAACTGTTAACCCGGAACCGCACAGGGCTTGGGCCGGACCTTCACCTCCTCTGCACGGCAGTTCATATCACTTCACTTTTGTAGAGGCAGCCTCCAAAGATAACCCCGATGACGCTTGTTTAGAGGGAACCCATACTAAGATACATAAACTTCTAGTTAAGCCCTACCCATATCAGGTATTGTGGGGGTACTTGCAAAATTGGAATGGTATCGCATCCAAACCCAACCATCAGTTTTTGGTAAAATTCACCAAGTCATTCACCAATCACATTCACCTTCAAAATCTTTCAATAGAATGACTCATCATTCCAAGGTTTTCAAAATCATTTCAACTCACAAGTTCCCATTTAGAGTAGCCACTTTTGATATTGAGCACTAGCAACTAATCATGAGGGGTGCTAACTAGCTTATAGCCTTCTAGGCTAAGTTTGATACTCTTGTAGTATTCTATCTCTAGACCAAAGTTAACTATAAAAGCAAGTTATAAATAATCAAAAGCAAAAGCTTGTAAGAGTAAAACTGGGAAATAGGATCATAAGCATAAAGTAAAAAGTAATGGTGCCTTGCTCTTGTGGAGCTTTGCACTTGGGTAGTCTTGCAAGAATATTTGCTGGCCATAATATGGTTTGCAAGGATGTTAGCTTGCCTTGAGTGGTGTACTGATCAAAGTGGTCTTCTTCTCCTTCTTCTTGGTAGAAAACCTCCTCCTCTTGATAGTCCCCGGTACTAGCGTCTAAAATACGAATACGAGGATACAATCACCAAACAATTCATTGGCCATTCCAAACATCACATATATTCACACAAACTATTCTATGCACACAATTAATACGATTTGGTGCATTGGGGGTATTGCTTTGAGGAAGAATAATTTCCTCTCATTTTATATGTAAAAGATAGTTTCCATATAGTTCTCGAGGAATAATTTCCTCTCATTGAATCTTCTTTAAGATTTAATTTCTCAAATCATCACACATGAATTTATGTTGACCTAAGTCAACCATTCATCATCATCATTTGAGAAAAATGATTTAAATGAGGTAGGGATACCTCATACCATTTAATAAGGCCTATTATGATTTAAAATCTCCAAGTATTTCATGTGAGAGTATTTGACCAGGGGTTCAAACTTCATATGAAAATACTTGGGACAAGATTTAAATGAAGCGAAACACTTCATATAATTTACACAAGTAAACTAGCATCACTCATTACTATTAAGTGGGTAAATGTGTTGTTCTCTTATTTAGGAAAATTAATTTCCTCTCATACTACATAAGGTGTTACTTTTAGTTACTTAGAGAAATAACTTCTTCTCATTGTCTCATTAAGATTTAATTTCTCTTATGAAAAATATATGACCTAGGTTGACCCAAGTCAACCTCTTCATACTTATCATTTGAGAAAAAGATTTAAATGAGGTTCCATACCTCATGCTATTTAATTCCTATTAATGACCTCAAGTGAGCATATATGAGACCCAACAAAAGGATCATCACATTACTTTAGGCCACTTGGTAAGTTGATTTAAATGAGGTGTTACCCTCATAGGTTTGAATCCTAAATTTGAACATAAATTAAATGAGGTGGTGCACCTCATGCATTTTAATAACACAAAGTAAAGATTTAACATCATCAACTAATTCAATATGAGATTTAACAAACCAAGGTATCTACCTCAGGTTGAATTAGTTGAGACAAGATTTAAATGAGAAGGAATCTCTCATACAATTTAAATACTATTTTTGAAAAAGTTTAAATGAGCTAGAGATGGCCAGATAGCCATTATTTGAGTTTAGCTCAAGATCATATGAAACAACCATAGTATTTTATTACATAATAAATTAGACAACATCAAATGTGATTTTTGAGAGGTGGAACCACCTCAAAATAGTTTATGGTTGATTTTTAAGATTTATTTGAAGTTTGAAAAGTTACTGATTTGTTATTTTTACTATTCAAAAACTACAACATATTTCGATTTAAATCCAGTGTGGTTGGATGGTTCCTTTCATGAGCTTTCCAAATATATAAAATTTATCAAAAATGACCGAGCAGATTTGAAAAGATTAAAGATTTGGCAAAGCATGTGAGAGCAAAAACACAGAAAATAAATAAAGCAAAGTTTGAATTTCAAACGCTGGCGGGAAGGGAGTGGGCCGGCCCAGTTGCTGCCCGGGCCGTGCGTGCATGGCGCATGCACGCAGCCGGCGCGCGGGAAGCACAGGGCGTCAGATCAAGATCCGACGGCCCTGGTTCTTCGCCTACCTCGCGGTGCTGCAACCTTGCGGGGGCTCTAACTTTTGCCTCGGAGCTCGGATTGAGGCGTGGTTTGTTGCGTTGGAAAGGTCTTTCCAAGGGCTACAACTTTGGTATAGGTGTTGGAGGCTATGGTGGCAAAAAACTGGGCGGCTTTTGATGGTGGCCGCCGGCGAGCTTTTGGCTATGGTGAGCTGCAAGGAGCGAGAGAGAAAGGCTAGGGGCGAGAGAGGTGAGCTGCTGGGTGGTGTGGTGAAGTCCAGAGGCGCGGGGGGGGGTTTATATAGCGGCTGGAGGAGCGGGGCGCGACGGGACCGGCATGGTGGCGACGTCACGGTGCACGGTGGGCATGGGCTTCTCCGGCCTTTGCTGCTGCGTCGAGCGGTGAGCTCATGGGTAGGTGATGACGCGTGAGCAGTGGCGCGGTCGATGGCGTAGTGTGCAGGGCGCACCGGGTCAATGCCGACCTCGGCGTCCTCTCGGGGCGTCGCGTCATGGCGTCGTCCAGGGGCGCGCAATGGCCAACGGTCGTGTCGCGGTGGTGCAGGACCAAGAGGAAGCTTGTGGCGCAGGGTGACGCGGTGGAACGCAGTGTGCACGCGGGAACGGGGTCGTGTCCACGGGTTGGTGACCAAGTACTTGGCATGGACGATTTTAGTCCACCACTTGCTCTCCTTGTCCTATGGTGATGTCTAGCAGTGGTAATAGGTCAAGAGTGAGAGGTGTGACAAGGTGAGAGAGAGGGAAAATGGACAGGGCAGGTGGGTGCATGGTGGACTAGGGTGGCCGGCATGAGGTGGCATTGGGTGTGTGTGATGCATCAAGTCGTCGAGCATCACGTCTGGCACGTTCAGAGGGGTGATTGGAGTGGCCAGGACATGGTCTTGCATGCTGAAATAGACTAGAGAGGGAGGTGACAAGGTGATGGCATGGGGGCCGGCATGGTTTGGGCTTTTGGTCATGGTGACCAAGGCAAGGGCAGGCAAGTGGTGGCTCTGGTGCTGCAGGGTAGGGAGGGTCTCCAGATGTGCAGGGGTGGCCAGGGTTGGACCAAGTCCAACCAAAAATCAGTATGGGCTTCTATTTTAGCTTGTGCACACAAGGTGTTTGATTAAATGCCCGCAAGAGAAAAGTTTTCGAAATTTGAAAATTCCTTTGGTGGATCTCAAACATATAATCTTAGAGATAGAATGGGGGTGGTGGGGTTCATTTTGGAAAAGAATTGCAAAATGGCAAAAGTGAGATGATCTTCTCTTTATTTCAAGGTCTCCTCTTGCCTCCTCTATTCTGGTCAACCTAGGCAGAGTCAACCCTAATGGTCAACATGAAAGTTGTTGACCTTGACATGGTCTTGGATGACATGGTCATAGTTGACTAAGTTTGGTTGAGGAATCCGAAGATAAAAGGGTGCAAAGTGGTGAAGATAATATAAAAGTGACATATGACCATTATCATATGTGAGATGGTTTTGAGATTTCCTTTGATTGGATTCTTGTTTCTTTGATGCAATTGTGTTTGTTTATCATATATAAGTATTCTACAAGCAAGAGATCAAGCCATGGTGGCCTTGCTTGAAGATTTGCAAATTTGGCTCTATGTGTATTTGAGTGAAAATGGGATTTTCTCACCAATTGATTTCTCTCCATTTACTTTGACTTTGGTTGACTCTAATGTGATTCTTATTAGTTTAGAAACATTTCCAAACCATTGAATCCATTTCAAAAGGTCTTGGTCAAAGATTTGCAAAAATGGCCATAACACATAAGAGGTGATGTGTTAAGTTTTAGTATTTTTGAAAAGGGTTCACCTTGCTTCACTTGGACATGGGTTAGGGTCAATTTGGTGTTATATTAGGTTTGGAGAAGGTTTCACACCATTTGGTCAAGGTAGAAAAGCATAGGTCAAGATTTGGTGAAAAGGGCTATGGTTCTCATATGCCTCTATGCATATGTTGCATTTGATTTTTGATTTGAGTGTTCTTGGCCCAAAGGGTGTTGTTGAGGGTTGAAATGGTATATGGAAGTGATCCAACCATTCACAACAAGTCCTAGGGTCAAACTTCTCAAATTCACAAATTTGCATTTTTCTCACATATGCCTCTATGGCATTTTTAGTTTCTTTTTATTTTCTTTGGAAACCACTTGGAATTGGTTTGGTAGGTACTGGGTAAGGTGTATGAAGGTTTTCTAAACCTCTAAGCAAAGTAGCAAAGCTTAGGGTAAAGTTTTATAAAAATAGCCACAGGCACATATGCCTCTTTCTTATTTAATTTCTTTTTATTTCATTTTATCTAGTAGTGGTGAGAAGAGGGGTGAGGTCTAGGGTTTAGTGGGGTTCACAAAGGTTCACCACCATTTAGCAAAATTAATAAAGGTAGGGTTCAAGAATTTCCTATTGGGGTTTATATGTTCCCATAGGTCTTTTATTTTATTTTGTGTTTCTCAAAATATATCCAAAATGAATTTTGGAGAAGATTAGGGTTTAAGGTTTTTCTTATTTGAATTATTTTTCTTGTATTTTATTTGATTGGTGATCTTCACTTGATCACTTTGGGGTTTTAGGGTTTAGCACTTAAGCATACTAACACTCATCATGGCAAAGCACAAGATTTAAACAAGATCTATATGTATCAATCTTATTTTAATAAAAGTTTTTGTTGGTTCCAAAATTTGGAACTAGGGAACTTCATTTGTTTTGTTTTGAAATTCTTGGGATGTTACAAACCCTTCCCCCTTAAACAAATCTCGTCCCGAGATTTTAAGAAAAGTTAGGTTCCTAATAGAGATTGAGCATTTTAATAACAGGAGGACATACTTGGCATTGTCTGGGGTGCTTCCTGAGCTTCAGTGGCAGTCATGTGGTAGAAACGTCCGTTGTTGTTATTCTGGTTCCTTCTTCCAGCAAAGCGGCGCTGTTGTTGAGCAGGTGCTGCGGTATTGGCGGCAATCCTGGCAAGCTTCTTGGGGCACTCCTTGGAGAAGTGACCCACAACTCCACATTCATAGCAGTTGACGGTGGACTTGTCTTTGGGGTTGACGGGCACAGCGTTGCTTCCAGTCCTTGGGGCAGTATTGGGGTTGTTGTTGTTTCCATTGTTGTTGCTGTTGTTGGGGCGGTTGTTGTTGTTGTTGTTCCCTCCGGGCTTCGGGGGTCCTCCGTTGTTGTTGGTGTAGTTGGGGCGATAATTCTGAGTGGTTGGCTTGTTGTATCTTGGGGTGAATCCTCCAGAGGAGTTGTTGCGATACTTCTGGTTATGGTGGGGTCCACTCTGGTTCATCATTCTGCGCTTGCGGTTCTCGTTGGCCTGATGCAGCTTTCCTTCCATCTGAATGGCTGAGTCCACGAGGGCTTCTAAGTCAGCGAACGGAATGTTCACCAACACAGTTTGCATCTCGTCGTGCAATCCGTTCAGAAATCTTTCCTTCCTCTTCTCATTGGTGTCGGTCTCATCCGGGGCGTACCTTGACAGCGTAAGAAACCTGTCGCGGTATTCCACCACGGACATTCTTCCTTGCTTGAGTTCACGGAACTCGTCTCTCATCTTCTTGATCAGTCCTTGGGGCACATGGTACTTGCTAAATTTCAGCTTGAAGTCTTCCCAGGTCATCATCTGTCCTGCATTCATGGCACGGGTGCTGGTCCACCAAGCTCTGGCTGGTCCTGCTAAGTAGTGCGTGGCAAACAGTACTTTCTCTGCGGCTTCAACTTGCGCAACTTCGAGGTTGTTCTCCATTGTCTGGAGCCAGTCATCAGCGTCTAGGGGTTCTTCAGTCTTGTTGAACATCGGAGGGTTGGTGTGCTGAAAGTTCTTCAACTTTGACCCCGGGTGATCGTGGTTTCCATGGCCTTGGTTGTTCTGAGCTATCTGTTGCAGTGCAGCAATGTTGGCTTGTCGTTCAGCTCTCTCGACTTCTCGGTCTGCCATCATTGTCTGCAGCAGTTGCATCATGGCATCTGGGGTGGTGTTGCGGGTTGGTGGGGCCATCTGGACATCGAGGTAGATGATAAGATAAGAGGGAAATTTCTATGGTTAGTTTTTGTTAAATTTTTACAAGTTCACAAATTGAAAAATTTGAGTAGTGTTGCGGGGGTAAAAACCAACAACACTTTTTCATTCATACCAAGCATCATACATTACAAAGCTAACACACCGTTGGTTTGAAGAACCATTCATCGCTCTACGATACAAGGGGGGTCCTGATACAACTCACACCTGCTTAAGTGCTTAGAGATACTACTCTTTAGGGTGGAGTCTTCGTCTTCACGGGTGAGGTGCTTGGCGAGAGGCGAGGGCGTGGTCCAAATCCCTGCGGGTTTTGTACTGCCTGAAGTCCTGAGGTGCTTCATAGGGGTTCATTTTTGGTTGTGGTGGGGGCATGGTCATCGGTCTTCCCATGGAGTCATGTCTTGGGTAGTAGATGAAGCGAGTGTTCTTGATCTTGTCCTCATTTTGTCCACACAGACGGGAAATTGCTTCTTGCATAGCTTTGTCTAGTCCTTCCTTCCAAGTGTTTCCCGTTACAGAAAACCATATGGTTTCCCATACCGGGGCATCAAGCTTCCTTCGGAGATCAGTAGAAACGTCCCACAGAGGTGGTTCTCCTAACTGAGCTTTGAGGGGTATTCCGAAGAACTCGGGATACGGATGTCCCAGATAGTCCACCAGTTGCTTCAATTCCTTTTCGAAACTTTTGTCGTCTCCGGATCCAAGCTTATAGGACTCCCATTGGTACTTCATCTGTGAGCAAAGAGGAGGAGTAAATTTAGAGACGTATTCAAGTGTGCAAAATTTTAGATAGTGCTACAAAGAAAGAGTAGAGCATGAATTTCTCATTTTGAAAAAAAGATTTCAAGGGTAAGAGTGGAAATAAGTTTTTCACAAATATTCACCTCTTTGGTTTTTGAAACTAAGTTTTTCAGACGTCCATTCTAACTAGGGTCTCCTAAGGTCAACAATGGCTCTGATACCAACTTGTCAACACCCGGATTTTTAAGTCCAGATGCCTATTATGCCATTCCTCGCAATCCCAGGAATATTGTTTTTGCGAGACATAATAGATTAATATCACAACACATCATTCATTACAACGCATAATTGTCTTACAACAAGGGATCACATGATCCAGTCTCATTACGATAGTAGATGATCTATTGATCAATTACAAAACACATAGCGGAAGCGAAGTAGCGTAGTAGTAGCGGTCACGGTCCATCTGTTCCACAGGCAACGGTTGACGTCAGGAGTGATCCTAGTTGTCGTAGACGTCCTGCTGTCCTTCTTCCGGGTTCTGGTACTCCTCTTCATAGTCTGGCCATTTGAATAGCCAGGGACAAAGCCATGAGTACTTTAAAGTACTCGCAAACTAATACTAAGGTAAACACTATCAACTATAGAAGGGGATGCTAAGCTCTAGTTTCATTTGCATAAAGCCAGTTTTATTTCATAAACACTTTCGTAATCAAAAACCTTCATTTGCTCTACTAACTCAAGTGGGAACATTAGTGTCATTCCCACAACTTAGTTGTGATTCAAAGTCAAAGTCACCTTTCAAATCAAATCACAAGTCACCATTCACCTTTTCAAGTTCAAAACACCCTTCACATGTCACATTTTGAAAATGGTCTGATGACGGAACAGTATGGCCTTTCCAACCGTCCATAACCGTGGACGCGGCTATTCGAATAGATCTACACTCTGCAGAGGTCGTACACTTGTGCCACAACATTTGCAATAATCCGTCAGGGTTAACTGGCCCTGATTTACCACACTCCGTGTGCGGACTACCAACCATAACCTTTCACTTACATATCCTAGTATAGGCATCTCTCCCCATGAGCTTGGCCTCCCGGTGAAAACCAACTGTTAACCCGGGAACTGCACAGGGCTTGGGCCGGACATTCACCTCATATTCACGTCATTTCATATCACTTCACTTTTGTAGAGGCAGCCTCCAGCATAACCCCGATGACGCTTGTTTAGAGGGAACCCATACTAAGATACATAAACTTCTAGTTAAGCCCTACCCATATCAGGTATTGTGGGGGTACTTGCAAAATTGGAATGGTATCGCATCCAAACCCAACCATCAGTTTTTGGTAAAATTCACCAAGTCATTCACCAATCACATTCACCTTCAAAATCTTTCAATAGAATGACTCATCATTCCAAGGTTTTCAAAATCATTTCAACTCACAAGTTCCCATTTAGAGTAGCCACTTTTGATATTGAGCACTAGCAACTAATCATGAGGGGTGCTAACTAGCTTATAGCCTTCTAGGCTAAGTTTGATACTCTTGTAGTATTCTATCTCTAGACCAAAGTTAACTATAAAAGCAAGTTATAAATAATCAAAAGCAAAAGCTTGTAAGAGTAAAACTGGGAAATAGGATCATAAGCATAAAGTAAAAAGTAATGGTGCCTTGCTCTTGTGGAGCTTTGCACTTGGGTAGTCTTGCAAGAATATTTGCTGGCCATAATATGGTTTGCAAGGATGTTAGCTTGCCTTGAGTGGTGTACTGATCAAAGTGGTCTTCTTCTCCTTCTTCTTGGTAGAAAACCTCCTCCTCTTGATAGTCCCCGGTACTAGCGTCTAAAATACGAATACGAGGATACAATCACCAAACAATTCATTGGCCATTCCAAACATCACATATATTCACACAAACTATTCTATGCACACAATTAATACGATTTGGTGCATTGGGGGTATTGCTTTGAGGAAGAATAATTTCCTCTCATTTTATATGTAAAAGATAGTTTCCATATAGTTCTCGAGGAATAATTTCCTCTCATTGAATCTTCTTTAAGATTTAATTTCTCAAATCATCACACATGAATTTATGTTGACCTAAGTCAACCATTCATCATCATCATTTGAGAAAAATGATTTAAATGAGGTAGGGATACCTCATACCATTTAATAAGGCCTATTATGATTTAAAATCTCCAAGTATTTCATGTGAGAGTATTTGACCAGGGGTTCAAACTTCATATGAAAATACTTGGGACAAGATTTAAATGAAGCGAAACACTTCATATAATTTACACAAGTAAACTAGCATCACTCATTACTATTAAGTGGGTAAATGTGTTGTTCTCTTATTTAGGAAAATTAATTTCCTCTCATACTACATAAGGTGTTACTTTTAGTTACTTAGAGAAATAACTTCTTCTCATTGTCTCATTAAGATTTAATTTCTCTTATGAAAAATATATGACCTAGGTTGACCCAAGTCAACCTCTTCATACTTATCATTTGAGAAAAAGATTTAAATGAGGTTCCATACCTCATGCTATTTAATTCCTATTAATGACCTCAAGTGAGCATATATGAGACCCAACAAAAGGATCATCACATTACTTTAGGCCACTTGGTAAGTTGATTTAAATGAGGTGTTACCCTCATAGGTTTGAATCCTAAATTTGAACATAAATTAAATGAGGTGGTGCACCTCATGCATTTTAATAACACAAAGTAAAGATTTAACATCATCAACTAATTCAATATGAGATTTAACAAACCAAGGTATCTACCTCAGGTTGAATTAGTTGAGACAAGATTTAAATGAGAAGGAATCTCTCATACAATTTAAATACTATTTTTGAAAAAGTTTAAATGAGCTAGAGATGGCCAGATAGCCATTATTTGAGTTTAGCTCAAGATCATATGAAACAACCATAGTATTTTATTACATAATAAATTAGACAACATCAAATGTGATTTTTGAGAGGTGGAACCACCTCAAAATAGTTTATGGTTGATTTTTAAGATTTATTTGAAGTTTGAAAAGTTACTGATTTGTTATTTTTACTATTCAAAAACTACAACATATTTCGATTTAAATCCAGTGTGGTTGGATGGTTCCTTTCATGAGCTTTCCAAATATATAAAATTTATCAAAAATGACCGAGCAGATTTGAAAAGATTAAAGATTTGGCAAAGCATGTGAGAGCAAAAACACAGAAAATAAATAAAGCAAAGTTTGAATTTCAAACGCTGGCGGGAAGGGAGTGGGCCGGCCCAGTTGCTGCCCGGGCCGTGCGTGCATGGCGCATGCACGCAGCCGGCGCGCGGGAAGCACAGGGCGTCAGATCAAGATCCGACGGCCCTGGTTCTTCGCCTACCTCGCGGTGCTGCAACCTTGCGGGGGCTCTAACTTTTGCCTCGGAGCTCGGATTGAGGCGTGGTTTGTTGCGTTGGAAAGGTCTTTCCAAGGGCTACAACTTTGGTATAGGTGTTGGAGGCTATGGTGGCAAAAAACTGGGCGGCTTTTGATGGTGGCCGCCGGCGAGCTTTTGGCTATGGTGAGCTGCAAGGAGCGAGAGAGAAAGGCTAGGGGCGAGAGAGGTGAGCTGCTGGGTGGTGTGGTGAAGTCCAGAGGCGCGGGGGGGGGTTTATATAGCGGCTGGAGGAGCGGGGCGCGACGGGACCGGCATGGTGGCGACGTCACGGTGCACGGTGGGCATGGGCTTCTCCAGCACTGCTGCTGCGTCAGGCGGTGAGCTCATGGGTAGGTGATGACGCGTGAGCAGTGGCGCGGTCGATGGCGTAGTGTGCAGGGCGCACCGGGTCAATGCCGACCTCGGCGTCCTCTCGGGGCGTCGCGTCATGGCGTCGTCCAGGGGCGCGCAATGGCCAACGGTCGTGTCTGGCAGTGGTGCAGGACCAAGAGGAAGCTTGTGGCGCAGGGTGACGCGGTGGAACGCAGTGTGCACGCGGGAACGGGGTCGTGTCCACGGGTTGGTGACCAAGTACTTGGCATGGACGATTTTAGTCCACCACTTGCTCTCCTTGTCCTATGGTGATGTCTAGCAGTGGTAATAGGTCAAGAGTGAGAGGTGTGACAAGGTGAGAGAGAGGGAAAATGGACAGGGCAGGTGGGTGCATGGTGGACTAGGGTGGCCGGCATGAGGTGGCATTGGGTGTGTGTGATGCATCAAGTCGTCGAGCATCACGTCTGGCACGTTCAGAGGGGTGATTGGAGGGGCCAGGACATGGTCTTGCATGCTGAAATAGACTAGAGAGGGAGGTGACAAGGTGATGGCATGGGGGCCGGCATGGTTTGGGCTTTTGGTCATGGTGACCAAGGCAAGGGCAGGCAAGTGGTGGCTCTGGTGCTGCAGGGTAGGGAGGGTCTCCAGATGTGCAGGGGTGGCCAGGGTTGGACCAAGTCCAACCAAAAATCAGTATGGGCTTCTATTTTAGCTTGTGCACACAAGGTGTTTGATTAAATGCCCGCAAGAGAAAAGTTTTCGAAATTTGAAAATTCCTTTGGTGGATCTCAAACATATAATCTTAGAGATAGAATGGGGGTGGTGGGGTTCATTTTGGAAAAGAATTGCAAAATGGCAAAAGTGAGATGATCTTCTCTTTATTTCAAGGTCTCCTCTTGCCTCCTCTATTCTGGTCAACCTAGGCAGAGTCAACCCTAATGGTCAACATGAAAGTTGTTGACCTTGACATGGTCTTGGATGACATGGTCATAGTTGACTAAGTTTGGTTGAGGAATCCGAAGATAAAAGGGTGCAAAGTGGTGAAGATAATATAAAAGTGACATATGACCATTATCATATGTGAGATGGTTTTGAGATTTCCTTTGATTGGATTCTTGTTTCTTTGATGCAATTGTGTTTGTTTATCATATATAAGTATTCTACAAGCAAGAGATCAAGCCATGGTGGCCTTGCTTGAAGATTTGCAAATTTGGCTCTATGTGTATTTGAGTGAAAATGGGATTTTCTCACCAATTGATTTCTCTCCATTTACTTTGACTTTGGTTGACTCTAATGTGATTCTTATTAGTTTAGAAACATTTCCAAACCATTGAATCCATTTCAAAAGGTCTTGGTCAAAGATTTGCAAAAATGGCCATAACACATAAGAGGTGATGTGTTAAGTTTTAGTATTTTTGAAAAGGGTTCACCTTGCTTCACTTGGACATGGGTTAGGGTCAATTTGGTGTTATATTAGGTTTGGAGAAGGTTTCACACCATTTGGTCAAGGTAGAAAAGCATAGGTCAAGATTTGGTGAAAAGGGCTATGGTTCTCATATGCCTCTATGCATATGTTGCATTTGATTTTTGATTTGAGTGTTCTTGGCCCAAAGGGTGTTGTTGAGGGTTGAAATGGTATATGGAAGTGATCCAACCATTCACAACAAGTCCTAGGGTCAAACTTCTCAAATTCACAAATTTGCATTTTTCTCACATATGCCTCTATGGCATTTTTAGTTTCTTTTTATTTTCTTTGGAAACCACTTGGAATTGGTTTGGTAGGTACTGGGTAAGGTGTATGAAGGTTTTCTAAACCTCTAAGCAAAGTAGCAAAGCTTAGGGTAAAGTTTTATAAAAATAGCCACAGGCACATATGCCTCTTTCTTATTTAATTTCTTTTTATTTCATTTTATCTAGTAGTGGTGAGAAGAGGGGTGAGGTCTAGGGTTTAGTGGGGTTCACAAAGGTTCACCACCATTTAGCAAAATTAATAAAGGTAGGGTTCAAGAATTTCCTATTGGGGTTTATATGTTCCCATAGGTCTTTTATTTTATTTTGTGTTTCTCAAAATATATCCAAAATGAATTTTGGAGAAGATTAGGGTTTAAGGTTTTTCTTATTTGAATTATTTTTCTTGTATTTTATTTGATTGGTGATCTTCACTTGATCACTTTGGGGTTTTAGGGTTTAGCACTTAAGCATACTAACACTCATCATGGCAAAGCACAAGATTTAAACAAGATCTATATGTATCAATCTTATTTTAATAAAAGTTTTTGTTGGTTCCAAAATTTGGAACTAGGGAACTTCATTTGTTTTGTTTTGAAATTCTTGGGATGTTACAGTCTCCCACTTGCACTAGAGTCAATAATCTAGTTTACATTAGTAAAGATATAACACCTTGGCCTTCTGGTGTTTTATCATGTTTTGCTCACGGGAGAGGTTTTAGTCAACGGATCTGACATGCTCAGAACCGTATGTATTTTGTAATTCATTTGCGTCTCAACACGTCACTCATTTCCAAATGAGTCGGCATTTAATATGTTTGGTCTTCTGGTGGAACCTTAATTCCGCGGTCTGAAATATGTCACTAACATTGTCACACACAATATAGCTTCAAAGTTCTGACTCTGTCGGAACTACACCAAGTTCTCAAAGAACCTCTTGACTTAACATCCTTTGTCATTGTCAAAACAATGACATACTCTGCCTTCTTTTGTAGAATCCGTCACAATATTTAGAACTCTTCTAAATCTAGCATAGACTACTTCTAGCTCATTGTGCTACCTTTTAAACAATACTTAGTCTAGATTGAAATTATATTTTATATGTGACAAAACCAATATCGGTGTAACACCTTACAGCGATTTGTTTGTCATTTCTTCATACAAATATATATATATATCCTTAGTTCTTCTAAAGTACTCAAGGATATTCTTACTGTTGTCCAATGATCATCATATGAATCATTCTGGTATATGCTCATAACACTTTATAGCACATGATATCTGATTGTGTACATATTATTCGTGATCTAAAATCACTCATGTGTTTTTACTCATCGAGTGTCAGACACACTCAAGTCTTGTTAATCCTTCACATGACAAGAACATTTTCTTAATATTTCTATATTGAACTACTTCAATATCCATTCTATGTACTTTGACTTAAACTTATTATGTGTTTCAATCTATCTTCATAGATCTCCATCATCTTCGGGCATGATCTCCATCATCGTCGGCGTAGCGTCAAGGTCCATGGCGCCGTCTTCATGATTGTTCTCCATGTAGCAACTATTACAACTACTTTGAAATACTACTCAACATGAAATTTAAAGACAACCATAAGGCTCCTGCCGGTTGCCACAATACAATAATGATCATCTCATACATATTCATCATCATATTATGGCCATATCACATCACCAAACCCTGCAAAAACAAGTTAGACGTCTCTAATTTGGTTTGCATATTTTACGTGGTTTAGGGTTTTCGAGAGAGATCTAATCTACCTACGAACATGAACCACAACGGTGATACTAATGTTGTCAATAGAAGAGTAAATTGAATCTTTACTATAGTAGGAGAGACAGACACCCGCAAAGCCTCTTATGCAATACAAGTTGCATGTCGAACGAGGAACAAGTCTCATGAACGCGGTCATGTAAAGTTAGTCCGAGCTGCTTCATCCCACTATGCCACAAAGATGCAAAGTACTCAAACTAAAGATAACAAGAGCATCAACGCCCACAAAACCATTGTGTTCTACTCGTGCAACCATCTATGCATAGACACGGCTCTGATACCACTGTAGGATAACGTTGCATAGAAAACAAAAATTTTCCTACCGCGAACACGCAATCCAAGCCAAGATGCAATCTAGAAGACGGTAGCAACGAGGGGGTATCAAGTCTCACCCTTGAAGAGATTCCAAAGCCTATAAGAGTAGGCTCTTATTGCTGCGGTAGACGATCACTTGCCGCTTGCAAAAGCGCGTAGAAGATCTTGATCACGATCGCTTCCGGCGCCACGAACGGGCAGCACCTCCGTACTCGGTCACACGTTCGGTTGTTGATGAAGACGACGTCCACCTCCCCGTTCCAGCGGGCAGCGGAAGTAGTAGCTCCTCTTGAATCCGACAGCACGACGGCGTGGTGTCGGTGGCGGTGAAGAAGTCCGGCGGAGCTTCGCTAAGCTACACGGGAGATATGGAGGAGAAGGGGGCGGCTAGGGTTTGGGAGGGGTGGCCGGCCACTCAAGGGGGCGGCCAGCTTGTGGTCTTGGGGTGGCCGGCCCCCTCCCTTGGCCCCTCATTATATAGGTGGATCCCCAAGTGTTGGTGTCCAAGTCTTCGAATAAGACCCGAACCAAAAACCTTCCATAAGAGGGGAAACCTAGCCCAACTAGGACTCCCACCAAAAGGTGGGATTTCCACCTCCCATGTGGGGGGTGGCCGGCCCCCTATGGAGGAGTCCACTTGGGACTCCTCCCCATCTAGGGCTGGCCGGCCATGGAGGTGGAGTCCCATGTGGACTCCACCTTCCTTGGTGGTTTCTTCCGGACTTTTCTAGAACCTTCTAGAACCTTCCAGAGAACCTTCCGCGACATTTTATTTCACATAAAATGACATCCTATATATGAATCTTATTCTCCGGACCATTCCGGAACTCCTCGTGATGTCCGGGATCTCATCCGGGACTCCGAACAAATATTCGAACTCCATTCCATATTCAAGTTCTACCATTTCAACATCCAACTTTAAGTGTGTCACCCTACGGTTCGTGAACTATGCGGACATGGTTGAGTACTCACTCCGACCAATAACCAATAGCGGGATCTGGAGATCCATAATGGCTCCCACATATTCAACGATGACTTTAGTGATCGAATGAACCATTCACATACGATACCAATTCCCTTTGTCACGCGATATTTTACTTGTCCGAGGTTTGATCTTCGGTATCACTCTATACCTTGTTCAACCTCGTCTCCTGACAAGTACTCTTTACTCGTACCGTGGTATGTGGTCTCTTATGAACTCATTCATATGCTTGCAAGACATTAGACGACATTCCACCGAGAGGGCCCAGAGTATATCTATCCGTCATCGGGATGGACAAATCCTTTGTTGATCCATGTGCCTCAACTCATACTTTCCGGATACTTAATCCCACCTTTATAGCCACCCATTTACGCAGTGGCGTTTGGTGTAATCAAAGTACCTTTCCGGTATAAGTGATTTACATGATCTCATGGTCATAAGGACTAGGTAACTATGTATTGAAAGCTTATAGCAAATAACTTAATGACGAGATCTTATGCTACGCTTAATTGGGTGTGTCCATTACATCATTCATTCAATGATATAACCTTGTTATTAATAACATCCAATGTTCATGATCACGAAACCATGATCATCTATTAATCAACAAGCTAGTTATACAAGAGGCTTACTAGGGACTCCTTGTTGTTCACATAACACACATGTATCAATGTTTCGGTTAATACAATTATAGCATGGTATGTAAACATTATCATAAACTCAAAGATATTATAATAACCATTTTATTATTGCCTCTTGGGCATATCTCCAACAGTCTCCCACTTGCACTAGAGTCAATAATCTAGTTTACATTAGTAAAGATATAACACCTTGGCCTTCTGGTGTTTTATCATGTTTTGCTCACGGGAGAGGTTTTAGTCAACGGATCTGACATGCTCGAACCGTATGTATTTTGTAATTCATTTGCGTCTCAACACGTCACTCATTTCCAAATGAGTCGGCATTTAATATGTTTGGTCTTCTGGTGGAACCTTAATTCCGCGGTCTGAAATATGTCACTAACATTGTCACACACAATATAGCTTCAAAGTTCGACTGCCTTGAACTACACCAAGTTCTCAAAGAATCTCTTGACTTAACATCCTTTGTCATTGTCAAAACAATGACATACTCTGCCTTCTTTTGTAGAATCCGTCACAATATTTAGAACTCTTCTAAATCTAGCATAGACTACTTCTAGCTCATTGTGCTACCTTTTAAACAATACTTAGTCTAGATTGAAATTATATTTTATATGTGACAAAACCAATATCGGTGTAACACCTTACAGCGATTTGTTTGTCATTTCTTCATACAAATATATATATATATCCTTAGTTCTTCTAAAGTACTCAAGGATATTCTTACTTGTTGTCCAATGATCATCATATGAATCATTCTGGTATATACTCATAACACTTTATAGCACATGATATCTGATTGTGTACATATTATTCGTGATCTAAAATCACTCATGTGTTTTTACTCATCGAGTGTCAGACACACTCAAGTCTTGTTAATCCTTCACATGACAAGAACATTTTCTTAATATTTCTATATTGAACTACTTCAATATCCATTCTATGTACTTTGACTTAAACTTATTATGTGTTTCAATCTATCTTCATAGATCTCCATCATCTTCGGGCATGATCTCCATCATCGTCGGTGTAGCGTCAAGGTCCATGGCGCCGTCTTCATGATTGTTCTCCATGTAGCAACTATTACAACTACTTTGAAATACTACTCAACATGAAATTTAAAGACAACCATAAGGCTCCTGCCGGTTGCCACAATACAATAATGATCATCTCATACATATTCATCATCATATTATGGCCATATCACATCACCAAACCCTGCAAAAACAAGTTAGACGTCTCTAATTTGGTTTGCATATTTTACGTGGTTTAGGGTTTTCGAGAGAGATCTAATCTACCTACGAACATGAACCACAACGGTGATACTAATGTTGTCAATAGAAGAGTAAATTGAATCTTTACTATAGTAGGAGAGACAGACACCCGCAAAGCCTCTTATGCAATACAAGTTGCATGTCGAACGAGGAACAAGTCTCATGAACGCGGTCATGTAAAGTTAGTCCGAGCCGCTTCATCCCACTATGCCACAAAGATGCAAAGTACTCAAACTAAAGATAACAAGAGCATCAACGCCCACAAAACCATTGTGTTCTACTCGTGCAACCATCTATGCATAGACACGGCTACGATACCCTTTGTAGGATAACGTTGCATAGAAAACAAAAATTTTCCTACCGCGAACACGCAATCCAAGCCAAGATGCAATCTAGAAGACGGTAGCAACGAGGGGGTATCGAGTCTCACCCTTGAAGAGATTCCAAAGCCTATAAGAGTAGGCTCTTATTGCTGCGGTAGACGATCACTTGCCGCTTGCAAAAGCGCGTAGAAGATCTTGATCACGACGCCATGAACGGGCAGCACCTCCGTACTCGGTCACACGTTCGGTTGTTGATGAAGACGACGTCCACCTCCCCGTTCCAGCGGGCAGCGGAAGTAGTAGCTCCTCTTGAATCCGACAGCACGACGGCGTGGTGTCGGTGGCGGTGAAGAAGTCCGGCGGAGCTTCGCTAAGCTACGCGGGAGATATGGAGGAGACGGGGCGGCTAGGGTGTGGGCCCGGCTGGCCGGCCACTCACGGGGGGCGGCCAGCTTGTGGTCTTGGGGTGGCCGGCCCCCTCCCTTGGCCCCTCATTATATAGGTGGATCCCCAAGTGTTGGTGTCCAAGTCTTCGAATAAGACCCGAACCAAAAACCTTCCATAAGAGGGGAAACCTAGCCCAACTAGGACTCCCACCAAAAGGTGGGATTTCCACCTCCCATGTGGGGGGTGGCCGGCCCCCTATGGAGGAGTCCACTTGGGACTCCTCCCCATCTAGGGCTGGCCGGCCATGGAGGTGGAGTCCCATGTGGACTCCACCTTCCTTGGTGGTTTCTTCCGGACTTTTCTAGAACCTTCTAGAACCTTCCATAGAACCTTCCGCGACATTTTATTTCACATAAAATGACATCCTATATATGAATCTTATTCTCCGGACCATTCCGGAACTCCTCGTGATGTCCGGGATATCATCCGGGACTCCGAACAAATATTCGAACTCCATTCCATATTCAAGTTCTACCATTTCAACATCCAACTTTAAGTGTGTCACCCTACGGTTCGTGAACTATGCGGACATGGTTGAGTACTCACTCCGACCAATAACCAATAGCGGGATCTGGAGATCCATAATGGCTCCCACATATTCAACGATGACTTTAGTGATCGAATGAACCATTCACATACGATACCAATTCCCTTTGTCACGCGATATTTTACTTGTCCGAGGTTTGATCTTCGGTATCACTCTATACCTTGTTCAACCTCGTCTCCTGACAAGTACTCTTTACTAAATACCGTGGTATGTGGTCTCTTATGAACTCATTCATATGCTTGCAAGACATTAGACGACATTCCACCGAGAGGGCCCAGAGTATATCTATCCGTCATCGGGATGGACAAATCCCACTTTGTTGATCCATGTGCCTCAACTCATACTTTAGGATACTTAATCCCACCTTTATAGCCACCCATTTACGCAGTGGCGTTTGGTGTAATCAAAGTACCTTTCCGGTATAAGTGATTTACATGATCTCATGGTCATAAGGACTAGGTAACTATGTATTGAAAGCTTATAGCAAATAACTTAATGACGAGATCTTATGCTACGCTTAATTGGGTGTGTCCATTACATCATTCATTCAATGATATAACCTTGTTATTAATAACATCCAATGTTCATGATCACGAAACCATGATCATCTATTAATCAACAAGCTAGTTATACAAGAGGCTTACTAGGGACTCCTTGTTGTTCACATAACACACATGTATCAATGTTTCGGTTAATACAATTATAGCATGGTATGTAAAAATTATCATAAACTCAAAGATATTATAATAACCATTTTATTATTGCCTCTTGGGCATATCTCCAACGATCTCCCACTTGCACTAGAGTCAATAATCTAGTTTACATTAGTAAAGATATAACACCTTGGCCTTACGGTGTTTTATCATGTTTTGCTCACGGGAGAGGTTTTAGTCAACGGATCTGACATGCTCAGAACCGTATGTATTTTGTAATTCATTTGCGTCTCAACACGTCACTCATTTCCAAATGAGTCGGCATTTAATATGTTTGGTCTTCTGGTGGAACCTTAATTCCGCGGTCTGAAATATGTCACTAACATTGTCACACACAATATAGCTTCAAAGTTCTGACTCTGTCGGAACTACACCAAGTTCTCAAAGAACCTCTTGACTTAACATCCTTTGTCATTGTCAAAACAATGACATACTCTGCCTTCTTTTGTAGAATCCGTCACAATATTTAGAACTCTTCTAAATCTAGCATAGACTACTTCTAGCTCATTGTGCTACCTTTTAAACAATACTTAGTCTAGATTGAAATTATATTTTATATGTGACAAAACCAATATCGGTGTAACACCTTACAGCGATTTGTTTGTCATTTCTTCATACAAATATATATATATATCCTTAGTTCTTCTAAAGTACTCAAGGATATTCTTACTGTTGTCCAATGATCATCATATGAATCATTCTGGTATATGCTCATAACACTTTATAGCACATGATATCTGATTGTGTACATATTATTCGTGATCTAAAATCACTCATGTGTTTTTACTCATCGAGTGTCAGACACACTCAAGTCTTGTTAATCCTTCACATGACAAGAACATTTTCTTAATATTTCTATATTGAACTACTTCAATATCCATTCTATGTACTTTGACTTAAACTTATTATGTGTTTCAATCTATCTTCATAGATCTCCATCATCTTCGGGCATGATCTCCATCATCGTCGGCGTAGCGTCAAGGTCCATGGCGCCGTCTTCATGATTGTTCTCCATGTAGCAACTATTACAACTACTTTGAAATACTACTCAACATGAAATTTAAAGACAACCATAAGGCTCCTGCCGGTTGCCACAATACAATAATGATCATCTCATACATATTCATCATCATATTATGGCCATATCACATCACCAAACCCTGCAAAAACAAGTTAGACGTCTCTAATTTGGTTTGCATATTTTACGTGGTTTAGGGTTTTCGAGAGAGATCTAATCTACCTACGAACATGAACCACAACGGTGATACTAATGTTGTCAATAGAAGAGTAAATTGAATCTTTACTATAGTAGGAGAGACAGACACCCGCAAAAGCCTCTTATGCAATACAAGTTGCATGTCGAACGAGGAACAAGTCTCATGAACGCGGTCATGTAAAGTTAGTCCGAGCCGCTTCATCCCACTATGCCACAAAGATGCAAAGTACTCAAACTAAAGATAACAAGAGCATCAACGCCCACAAAACCATTGTGTTCTACTCATGCAACCATCTATGCATAGACACGGCTCACGATACCACTTTGTAGGATAACGTTGCATAGAAAACAAAAATTTTCCTACCGCGAACACGCAATCCAAGCCAAGATGCAATCTAGAAGACGGTAGCAACGAGGGGGTATCGAGTCTCACCCTTGAAGAGATTCCAAAGCCTATAAGAGTAGGCTCTTATTGCTGCGGTAGACGATCACTTGCCGCTTGCAAGCGCGTAGAAGATCTTGATCACGATCGCTTAGGCGCCACGAACGGGCAGCACCTCCGTACTCGGTCACACGTTCGGTTGTTGATGAAGACGACGTCCACCTCCCCGTTCCAGCGGGCAGCGGAAGTAGTAGCTCCTCTTGAATCCGACAACACGACGGCGTGGTGTCGGTGGCGGTGAAGAAGTCCGGCGGAGCTTCGCTAAGCTACGCGGGAGATATGGAGGAGAAGGGGGCGGCTAGGGTTTGGGAGGGTGGCCGGCCACTCAAGGGGGCGGCCAGCTTGTGGTCTTGGGGTGGCCGGCCCTCCCTTGGCCCCTCATTATATAGGTGGATCCCCAAGTGTTGGTGTCCAAGTCTTCGAATAAGACCCGAACCAAAAACCTTCCATAAGAGGGGAAACCTAGCCCAACTAGGACTCCCACCAAAAGGTGGGATTTCCACCTCCCATGTGGGGGTGGCCGGCCCCCTATGGAGGAGTCCACTTGGGACTCCTCCCCATCTAGGGCTGGCCGGCCATGGAGGTGGAGTCCCATGTGGACTCCACCTTCCTTGGTGGTTTCTTCCGGACTTTTCTAGAACCTTCTAGAACCTTCCATAGAACCTTCCGCGACATTTTATTTCACATAAAATGACATCCTATATATGAATCTTATTCTCCGGACCATTCCGGAACTCCTCGTGATGTCCGGGATCTCATCCGGGACTCCGAACAAATATTCGAACTCCATTCCATATTCAAGTTCTACCATTTCAACATCCAACTTTAAGTGTGTCACCCTACGGTTCGTGAACTATGCGGACATGGTTGAGTACTCACTCCGACCAATAACCAATAGCGGGATACGGAGATCCATAATGGCTCCCACATATTCAACGATGACTTTAGTGATCGAATGAACCATTCACATACGATACCAATTCCCTTTGTCACGCGATATTTTACTTGTCCGAGGTTTGATCTTCGGTATCACTCTATACCTTGTTCAACCTCGTCTCCTGACAAGTACTCTTTACTAAATACCGTGGTATGTGGTCTCTTATGAACTCATTCATATGCTTGCAAGACATTAGACGACATTCCACCGAGAGGGCCCAGAGTATATCTATCCGTCATCGGGATGGACAAATCCCACTGTTGATCCATGTGCCTCAACTCATACTTTCCGGATACTTAATCCCACCTTTATAGCCACCCATTTACGCAGTGGCGTTTGGTGTAATCAAAGTACCTTTCCGGTATAAGTGATTTACATGATCTCATGGTCATAAGGACTAGGTAACTATGTATTGAAAGCTTATAGCAAATAACTTAATGACGAGATCTTATGCTACGCTTAATTGGGTGTGTCCATTACATCATTCATTCAATGATATAACCTTGTTATTAATAACATCCAATGTTCATGATCACGAAACCATGATCATCTATTAATCAACAAGCTAGTTATACAAGAGGCTTACTAGGGACTCCTTGTTGTTCACATAACACACATGTATCAATGTTTCGGTTAATACAATTATAGCATGGTATGTAAAAATTATCATAAACTCAAAGATATTATAATAACCATTTTATTATTGCCTCTTGGGCATATCTCCAACAGTCTCCCACTTGCACTAGAGTCAATAATCTAGTTTACATTAGTAAAGATATAACACCTTGGCCTTCTGGTGTTTTATCATGTTTTGCTCACGGGAGAGGTTTTAGTCAACGGATCTGACATGCTCAGAACCGTATGTATTTTGTAATTCATTTGCGTCTCAACACGTCACTCATTTCCAAATGAGTCGGCATTTAATATGTTTGGTCTTCTGGTGGAACCTTAATTCCGCGGTCTGAAATATGTCACTAACATTGTCACACACAATATAGCTTCAAAGTTCTGACTCTGTCGGAACTACACCAAGTTCTCAAAGAACCTCTTGACTTAACATCCTTTGTCATTGTCAAAACAATGACATACTCTGCCTTCTTTTGTAGAATCCGTCACAATATTTAGAACTCTTCTAAATCTAGCATAGACTACTTCTAGCTCATTGTGCTACCTTTTAAACAATACTTAGTCTAGATTGAAATTATATTTTATATGTGACAAAACCAATATCGGTGTAACACCTTACAGCGATTTGTTTGTCATTTCTTCATACAAATATATATATATATCCTTAGTTCTTCTAAAGTACTCAAGGATATTCTTACTGTTGTCCAATGATCATCATATGAATCATTCTGGTATATGCTCATAACACTTTATAGCACATGATATCTGATTGTGTACATATTATTCGTGATCTAAAATCACTCATGTGTTTTTACTCATCGAGTGTCAGACACACTCAAGTCTTGTTAATCCTTCACATGACAAGAACATTTTCTTAATATTTCTATATTGAACTACTTCAATATCCATTCTATGTACTTTGACTTAAACTTATTATGTGTTTCAATCTATCTTCATAGATCTCCATCATCTTCGGGCATGATCTCCATCATCGTCGGCGTAGCGTCAAGGTCCATGGCGCCGTCTTCATGATTGTTCTCCATGTAGCAACTATTACAACTACTTTGAAATACTACTCAACATGAAATTTAAAGACAACCATAAGGCTCCTGCCGGTTGCCACAATACAATAATGATCATCTCATACATATTCATCATCATATTATGGCCATATCACATCACCAAACCCTGCAAAAACAAGTTAGACGTCTCTAATTTGGTTTGCATATTTTACGTGGTTTAGGGTTTTCGAGAGAGATCTAATCTACCTACGAACATGAACCACAACGGTGATACTAATGTTGTCAATAGAAGAGTAAATTGAATCTTTACTATAGTAGGAGAGACAGACACCCGCAAAGCCTCTTATGCAATACAAGTTGCATGTCGAACGAGGAACAAGTCTCATGAACGCGGTCATGTAAAGTTAGTCCGAGCCGCTTCATCCCACTATGCCACAAAGATGCAAAGTACTCAAACTAAAGATAACAAGAGCATCAACGCCCACAAAACCATTGTGTTCTACTCATGCAACCATCTATGCATAGACACGGCTCTGATACCACTGTAGGATAACGTTGCATAGAAAACAAAAATTTTCCTACCGCGAACACGCAATCCAAGCCAAGATGCAATCTAGAAGACGGTAGCAACGAGGGGGTATCGAGTCTCACCCTTGAAGAGATTCCAAAGCCTATAAGAGTAGGCTCTTATTGCTGCGGTAGACGATCACTTGCCGCTTGCAAAAGCGCGTAGAAGATCTTGATCACGATCGCTTCCGGCGCCACGAACGGGCAGCACCTCCGTACTCGGTCACACGTTCGGTTGTTGATGAAGACGACGTCCACCTCCCCGTTCCAGCGGGCAGCGGAAGTAGTAGCTCCTCTTGAATCCGACAGCACGACGGCGTGGTGTCGGTGGCGGTGAAGAAGTCCGGCGGAGCTTCGCTAAGCTACGCGGGAGATATGGAGGAGAAGGGGGCGGCTAGGGTTTGGGAGGGTGGCCGGCCACTCAAGGGGGCGGCCAGCTTGTGGTCTTGGGGTGGCCGGCCCCTCCCTTGGCCCCTCATTATATAGGTGGATCCCCAAGTGTTGGTGTCCAAGTCTTCGAATAAGACCCGAACCAAAAACCTTCCATAAGAGGGGAAACCTAGCCCAACTAGGACTCCCACCAAAAGGTGGGATTTCCACCTCCCATGTGGGGGGTGGCCGGCCCCCTATGGAGGAGTCCACTTGGGACTCCTCCCCATCTAGGGCTGGCCGGCCATGGAGGTGGAGTCCCATGTGGACTCCACCTTCCTTGGTGGTTTCTTCCGGACTTTTCTAGAACCTTCTAGAACCTTCCATAGAACCTTCCGCGACATTTTATTTCACATAAAATGACATCCTATATATGAATCTTATTCTCCGGACCATTCCGGAACTCCTCGTGATGTCCGGGATCTCATCCGGGACTCCGAACAAATATTCGAACTCCATTCCATATTCAAGTTCTACCATTTCAACATCCAACTTTAAGTGTGTCACCCTACGGTTCGTGAACTATGCGGACATGGTTGAGTACTCACTCCGACCAATAACCAATAGCGGGATCTGGAGATCCATAATGGCTCCCACATATTCAACGATGACTTTAGTGATCGAATGAACCATTCACATACGATACCAATTCCCTTTGTCACGCGATATTTTACTTGTCCGAGGTTTGATCTTCGGTATCACTCTATACCTTGTTCAACCTCGTCTCCTGACAAGTACTCTTTACTCGTACCGTGGTATGTGGTCTCTTATGAACTCATTCATATGCTTGCAAGACATTAGACGACATTCCACCGAGAGGGCCCAGAGTATATCTATCCGTCATCGGGATGGACAAATCCCACTGTTGATCCATGTGCCTCAACTCATACTTTCCGGATACTTAATCCCACCTTTATAGCCACCCATTTACGCAGTGGCGTTTGGTGTAATCAAAGTACCTTTCCGGTATAAGTGATTTACATGATCTCATGGTCATAAGGACTAGGTAACTATGTATTGAAAGCTTATAGTAAATAACTTAATGACGAGATCTTATGCTACGCTTAATTGGGTGTGTCCATTACATCATTCATTCAATGATATAACCTTGTTATTAATAACATCCAATGTTCATGATCACGAAACCATGATCATCTATTAATCAACAAGCTAGTTATACAAGAGGCTTACTAGGGACTCCTTGTTGTTCACATAACACACATGTATCAATGTTTCGGTTAATACAATTATAGCATGGTATGTAAAAATTATCATAAACTCAAAGATATTATAATAACCATTTTATTATTGCCTCTTGGGCATATCTCCAACAGTCTCCCACTTGCACTAGAGTCAATAATCTAGTTTACATTAGTAAAGATATAACACCTTGGCCTTCTGGTGTTTTATCATGTTTTGCTCACGGGAGAGGTTTTAGTCAACGGATCTGACATGCTCAGAACCGTATGTATTTTGTAATTCATTTGCGTCTCAACACGTCACTCATTTCCAAATGAGTCGGCATTTAATATGTTTGGTCTTCTGGTGGAACCTTAATTCCGCGGTCTGAAATATGTCACTAACATTGTCACACACAATATAGCTTCAAAGTTCTGACTCTGTCGGAACTACACCAAGTTCTCAAAGAACCTCTTGACTTAACATCCTTTGTCATTGTCAAAACAATGACATACTCTGCCTTCTTTTGTAGAATCCGTCACAATATTTAGAACTCTTCTAAATCTAGCATAGACTACTTCTAGCTCATTGTGCTACCTTTTAAACAATACTTAGTCTAGATTGAAATTATATTTTATATGTGACAAAACCAATATCGGTGTAACACCTTACAGCGATTTGTTTGTCATTTCTTCATACAAATATATATATATATCCTTAGTTCTTCTAAAGTACTCAAGGATATTCTTACTGTTGTCCAATGATCATCATATGAATCATTCTGGTATATGCTCATAACACTTTATAGCACATGATATCTGATTGTGTACATATTATTCGTGATCTAAAATCACTCATGTGTTTTTACTCATCGAGTGTCAGACACACTCAAGTCTTGTTAATCCTTCACATGACAAGAACATTTTCTTAATATTTCTATATTGAACTACTTCAATATCCATTCTATGTACTTTGACTTAAACTTATTATGTGTTTCAATCTATCTTCATAGATCTCCATCATCTTCGGGCATGATCTCCATCATCGTCGGCGTAGCGTCAAGGTCCATGGCGCCGTCTTCATGATTGTTCTCCATGTAGCAACTATTACAACTACTTTGAAATACTACTCAACATGAAATTTAAAGACAACCATAAGGCTCCTGCCGGTTGCCACAATACAATAATGATCATCTCATACATATTCATCATCATATTATGGCCATATCACATCACCAAACCCTGCAAAAACAAGTTAGACGTCTCTAATTTGGTTTGCATATTTTACGTGGTTTAGGGTTTTCGAGAGAGATCTAATCTACCTACGAACATGAACCACAACGGTGATACTAATGTTGTCAATAGAAGAGTAAATTGAATCTTTACTATAGTAGGAGAGACAGACACCATAAAGCCTCTTATGCAATACAAGTTGCATGTCGAACGAGGAACAAGTCTCATGAACGCGGTCATGTAAAGTTAGTCCGAGCCGCTTCATCCCACTATGCCACAAAGATGCAAAGTACTCAAACTAAAGATAACAAGAGCATCAACGCCCACAAAACCATTGTGTTCTACTCATGCAACCATCTATGCATAGACACGGCTCTGATACCACTGTAGGATAACGTTGCATAGAAAACAAAAATTTTCCTACCGCGAACACGCAATCCAAGCCAAGATGCAATCTAGAAGACGGTAGCAACGAGGGGGTATCGAGTCTCACCCTTGAAGAGATTCCAAAGCCTATAAGAGTAGGCTCTTATTGCTGCGGTAGACGATCACTTGCCGCTTGCAAAAGCGCGTAGAAGATCTTGATCACGATCGCTTAGGCGCCACGAACGGGCAGCACCTCCGTACTCGGTCACACGTTCGGTTGTTGATGAAGACGACGTCCACCTCCCCGTTCCAGCGGGCAGCGGAAGTAGTAGCTCCTCTTGAATCCGACAGCACGACGGCGTGGTGTCGGTGGCGGTGAAGAAGTCCGGCGGAGCTTCGCTAAGCTACGCGGGAGATATGGAGGAGAAGGGGGCGGCTAGGGTTTGGGAGGGGGTGGCCGGCCACTCAAGGGGGGCGGCCAGCTTGTGGTCTTGGGGTGGCCGGCCCCCTCCCTTGGCCCCTCATTATATAGGTGGATCCCCAAGTGTTGGTGTCCAAGTCTTCGAATAAGACCCGAACCAAAAACCTTCCATAAGAGGGGAAACCTAGCCCAACTAGGACTCCCACCAAAAGGTGGGATTTCCACCTCCCATGTGGGGGGTGGCCGGCCCCCTATGGAGGAGTCCACTTGGGACTCCTCCCCATCTAGGGCTGGCCGGCCATGGAGGTGGAGTCCCATGTGGACTCCACCTTCCTTGGTGGTTTCTTCCGGACTTTTCTAGAACCTTCTAGAACCTTCCATAGAACCTTCCGCGACATTTTATTTCACATAAAATGACATCCTATATATGAATCTTATTCTCCGGACCATTCCGGAACTCCTCGTGATGTCCGGGATCTCATCCGGGACTACGAACAAATATTCGAACTCCATTCCATATTCAAGTTCTACCATTTCAACATCCAACTTTAAGTGTGTCACCCTACGGTTCGTGAACTATGCGGACATGGTTGAGTACTCACTCCGACCAATAACCAATAGCGGGATCTGGAGATCCATAATGGCTCCCACATATTCAACGATGACTTTAGTGATCGAATGAACCATTCACATACGATACCAATTCCCTTTGTCACGCGATATTTTACTTGTCCGAGGTTTGATCTTCGGTATCACTCTATACCTTGTTCAACCTCGTCTCCTGACAAGTACTCTTTACTCGTACCGTGGTATGTGGTCTCTTATGAACTCATTCATATGCTTGCAAGACATTAGACGACATTCCACCGAGAGGGCCCAGAGTATATCTATCCGTCATCGGGATGGACAAATCCCACTGTTGATCCATGTGCCTCAACTCATACTTTCCGGATACTTAATCCCACCTTTATAGCCACCCATTTACGCAGTGGCGTTTGGTGTAATCAAAGTACCTTTCCGGTATAAGTGATTTACATGATCTCATGGTCATAAGGACTAGGTAACTATGTATTGAAAGCTTATAGCAAATAACTTAATGACGAGATCTTATGCTACGCTTAATTGGGTGTGTCCATTACATCATTCATTCAATGATATAACCTTGTTATTAATAACATCCAATGTTCATGATCACGAAACCATGATCATCTATTAATCAACAAGCTAGTTATACAAGAGGCTTACTAGGGACTCCTTGTTGTTCACATAACACACATGTATCAATGTTTCGGTTAATACAATTATAGCATGGTATGTAAACATTATCATAAACTCAAAGATATTATAATAACCATTTTATTATTGCCTCTTGGGCATATCTCCAACAGTCTCCCACTTGCACTAGAGTCAATAATCTAGTTTACATTAGTAAAGATATAACACCTTGGCCTTCTGGTGTTTTATCATGTTTTGCTCACGGGAGAGGTTTTAGTCAACGGATCTGACATGCTCAGAACCGTATGTATTTTGTAATTCATTTGCGTCTCAACACGTCACTCATTTCCAAATGAGTCGGCATTTAATATGTTTGGTCTTCTGGTGGAACCTTAATTCCGCGGTCTGAAATATGTCACTAACATTGTCACACACAATATAGCTTCAAAGTTCTGACTCTGTCGGAACTACACCAAGTTCTCAAAGAACCTCTTGACTTAACATCCTTTGTCATTGTCAAAACAATTAATAGTATGACTTGAAGCATATGGTTTTCCAAAAATGTATTGAGGGACACATTGTGAAAAACCATGCCAAGAAAAACTTTCACAAATAAGATCCACTAAGATATTAGCAATGAAGCCATTTAAGCAAATTGGAACTTGTTTGAGAAAACATGTCACATATGGGAGATAATCTACAATATCAATTCTATATGACACAACCTCAAATGTTCACATTTCCTAGGCTTGTAATATGCACAAAGCTTATTACTCCCCCATAATGTGATAAGGAGTTTATTTTCACAAGAGGCAAATAAGATCCAACTAGAGATATTAATGAACATTAGAATTTGAATTTCTCATGAAGATGACATACCACATAGAGACTAGATAATCTTGCAATATCAATTCTAAGTGATATTCCTCATGTACACACATTGTTAGGATTGTGAAATTCCTAAAGGCATATCACTCCCCCAAAATGTTATAGTCCATTAATCTCTCATAAGAGCCATATAAGATACAACAAGATGCAAAGAGGCTCCAACACAAGCACAAATACATGGTGTGCAACCTAACATACATAGCCTTGATTTCTCAAGAAAAACAAGTAGGATGCACAACATATACAAACACATGTTAGGAACAAAACTAACACATGCAAAGGGGCGAGTAGCTTTCAATATAAATGAGTTGAGCACATGTTACCGCAAGGAGGAACATTGGGTGTATGATAGAAGTAAGATAACCAAAAGACTTGGCTTGAGATAATATAAATGATGAAGATCCCTTAATTCTTCATGATGTAGCCAAGTCTCCAATGCCCTCCAACAAGCACCTATTGATCAAGTTTTGGATTGTTGGTCCCCAACTAATTGGGTCCTAAGAGGTTAGTCACAATAGGCTTGGCAACCCAAATGGTTCTTTTCTTGACACCACTTTGAGCACCAACAAATTTGGCAAACACATTGCCACCCTCATCCTTACGAAGAGAATAAACATCATCAACGGTGATAGAGTTGGATGAGGTACCAATAGTGCAAAAGGAGGAGATGTGGCCCTTCTCGCGGCATATGTAGCAAGTTCTTTTCTTCTCCTTCTTCTCACTAGATTTCTCCACAATGGGAGCATTGGCTTGATTCTTCTTGGGAAGTGACATTTCTTCAACTTGAGGTTGAATATGAGTTTGAGCTTGAGGCCGCTTCCCTTTTTGCTTCTTCTTCAAAGGGCAAGATCTAACATGATGCCCTTCAATTTTGCACTTGAAGCAAACAATCTTGGCCGGGTCTTTGACTTGTACTTGGCCCTTCTTGTTGTTGTTGTTGTTGTTGGACTTGTTCTTGTTGTTGGATTTGAATCCAAGTCCACTCTTATCATTGGGGAATTGTTGCACACTTAACATCGTGTCAAGTTTGCATTTCCCTTCATGACTCTTTACCAAGTCATTCTTCAAAGAAGTGACTTGAGCCTTGAGCTCTTTGATTTCCTCTACATGGTTAGTAACAACACAAGTACTAGAGGAAGTAGAACCTTCATTGTTAGAGCAAGAAGGCAAGGAAGATAATTCATCACAAGATTTAGCAATATTATGAGTGGATGAATTACTATGACTAGCACATGGCAATATAACATTTTGAGTAGTAGTGCTAGTACCCACATGAGGCTCACAAGGTGTTGCCTTAGATATGATAGCCTCATGAGCTAACTTTAGCCTATCATGAGAGGCTAGAAGATCCTTATGGGAGCTAGCAAGCTTTCCATGATTTTCTTCCAATTTCCCATAATTGCTAGTTAGCAAATCAAGTTGAGCCCTTAGCTCAACATTCTCCTTCAAGATAGATGCTTCACAAGTAGTAGAGTTAGTAGCACAAGCATCATCACAAGACATATCAAGAAGAGAGGGTAACATAGCATGCTCTTTTAAATGTGAAGCTTGTAGTTGCTCATATGACTTGGTGAGGATAGAGTGTTCGCTCTCCAAGGCCTTGTGGGCCTTGTCTAGATCATCTAGATCCTTAACAAGTTTATCATGACCAACACCAACTTTGGACTTTTCATTTTTAAGCAATTTTAATTTAGCTTTAGCATGGTCTCTTTCTTTAGTGAGTTTAGCAAATATTTTATTTTGAGACACCTCAAGGGTTTCAAGTTGCTCCTCTAGAGAGGCTACGGTATCTTGTTCTTCTTCAAGATCATTCTTTAAGGATGCTACATCATTGGCATACTCTCGTTCAAGAGCACCCTTTTTATCAATGGTGTTCTCATGCATCCAAATAAGTTTTTGGCTCTCAATAGCGGTAGTCAAGATTTCAAAGAAGTGAGTGCTAGCAATTTTATCTTTGCAAATAACCTTGAATACGCTCTCACCCTTATCGCGTAGAGAGACAACCCAATCCTCTTCTTCATATTCATCCTCATCCTTATCACCACGAGACATATTAGGTTCCATGGTAGGAGGTACCGTGGAACCCTTGGCCATAAGGCATATATGAGGACCGTGAGATAAAGATGAGGAGTTACTTGAGGCTCCTTTCAAGATCTTGTCTTGACCAATAGAATCTTTGGTTTCCTCTACAATGTTAGTCACACAACAACTAGAGGAAATATAAGCATTTTTATCATGGCCACAAAACAAAGCAAGCATATCATCATTAGATTTATTCAAGCAACTTACACATGATATGCAAGGACTATCAACACAAGCATGTAAATCATTTCTAGTGCTAGATGTGTTTAAGTCCAAAGATGAAGCATTGCAATGAGATAGAGATGAAGAATCATCAATAGTACGCTCAATATCAACATTGCAATTTTCATCACCACTCACCATATCATTACCTTGTGTCTTACCACACTTTGGTGAAGTGGATGAAGATGAGAACTCATCACGACCGGATGTGGAAGCAATACAATCATCCTCAATAATATTGGACACATCATATTTATCTTGAAGCTTTGTCCATAATTCATGAGCGCTCCCAAAAGGCATGATTGAAGAAGTAACTACATTGCTCACAACAATGGAAAACACATGAGAAGCAAGAGCATCGAGACAAGAGTTTTTCTCCTCCTCAAGAGATAAATTTTGAGGATCCTTAGGAGAAGAAAAACCCATGTCAAGAAATCGCTCCATGTCCGAGGACATACGCCGCAAAATATTAAGCACATAAATTTTCCATAGATCATAATTTGTGCCATCAAATATAAACAAGTTATTGTGCGCTAATCCCCTAACCGACATCTTTACTCTCAAGGCGGTGAAGCCTAAGAATGAGAGACCTTGCTCTGATACCAATTGAAAGGACACGGATGTCGCCTAGAGGGGGGGTGAATAGGCGATTTAAAACTTTTACGAGATGGGCTTAACAAATGCGGAATAAAACTAGCGTTTACTTTGTCAAGCCCAAAGCCTATATACTATTGTTCACCTATGTGCACCAACAACTTATTCTAAGCAATGGTTCACCTATGTGCACCAACAACTTATGCTAAGCAATACAAGCAAGTATGTGATAGCAAGATATATATAACTTCAAGCACGATGGCTATCACAAGGTAAAGTGCATAAGTAAAGAGCTCGGGTATAGAGATAACCGAGGCACGCGGGAGACGATGATTTATCCCGGAGTTCACACTCTTGCGAGTGCTAATCTCCGGTGGAGAGGTGCGGTTGCTTAGTGCTCCCGAACGCCACAAGAGGCTCACCTTGAGGTGTGGTTGCTCGATGCACACCAACGCCACAAAGGCCTCACCCCAAGATGCGGTACTCACACCACACACCGAACGCCACGAAGGCGCCTCACCTAAATCTCCGGTGACCCTCGCCACAAAGGCCTAGGTCACGGTTCCACTAAGGGATTTCCTTCGAGGCGGAAACCGGGCCTTACACAAAGATTGGGGCACACATCCACAACTTAATTGGAGGCTCCCAACAAATCGCCACAAAGGCGTAGAATCCATCTAGGGTTCCAAGAACCCAAGAGTAACAACCTTCTTGCTTTCACCACCACGAATCACCGTGGAGAACTCAAACCTATGCACCAAATGCAATGGCAAGAACACCACAAAGATGCTCAAGTCCTTCTCTCTCAAATTCCAACAAAGCTACAAAAGCTATTGGGGGAATAAGAGAGGAAGAACAAAAGAAGAACACAAAGTTCCCCAAGATCTAGATCCCAAAGATTCACTCACAAAGAGATGATTTGGTTTGGTCAAAGTGTGGATCTAGATCCCCTCAATCTTTCTCTCAAATAGATGCAAGAATCATGGGAAGAGGAGAGAGAGATCAAGCTCACAAAAAGTCAACAACAATGGTGGTGAGCTTGAGAGAGAGGAGGAAGAAGAAGGAGCAAGCAGTCAAAAAAATAGGAGAGAGAGGGGGCTTAAAAGGATGCCCCAATTTCTGCCCGTTGGAGTGCTGCGCGCGGGGAAGAAGGGGACCGGTAGTACCGGCCCTTGGTGGCCGGTACTACCGGCCAGAGATGGCAGGAGGCGGCGGAGGAGGCGAGCAGCGGGCAGGAAGGGGGAGGTCGGAGCCTCCGACCATGGTACCGGCCGGGGTACCGCCGAACCTCCCCATAGCCCTGGAGCTTCACTGTGGCACTCGGCGCCTTAGCGGTACCGCGGGCGGTACCGAGCCCGGAGGCTCCGGCCATGGTGAGGCCGGTGGTACCGCCCGTGCCTCCAGCGGCTGCCCCTCCTCTCCTTTTCCTTTCTTTTACTTTTCTTTCTTTTAAACCCAAATATGGAAATGCAAATAACTTGAGATTGGTGAATCCAAACGAGATGAAACCAAATTTGTTGGAAAGAGGACAACAAGAGCTACCCAACAAAAATGGAAATCAGTGGGGGGTGATTTTCTATGATTTTTAGAGGTGCAATACCTCAACATGAGAAACCGAGAAAATCACCAAACTTGAAAACGCGACAAGCGATCTATGCAAAATCCGTTTTCGATGAACTAGAGCTTGTCATGAGAGTAAGCACAAGCTCTAAAACATCACATGGATAATATCCAAATAACAACCAAGAAAGATGATGCAAGGATGCAAAGGTTTGAGCTCTCTCCGAACGATACGATCGAGTTACTCACTCGAGAGCCCTCTTGATAGTACGGCAACTAAACTATACACCGGTCTCCAACTACACCATGAGACCGGTGAGAAAGAAACCCTACCAAGAGCAAACCTTAACCTTACGCATTCCACTTGAGCTCGATGATGACGATCTTGACCGCAACAAGATGGAACGCCTTTCTTGCTTGTGCTTGCTTGACGAAGTCTTGTAGATTGTTCCCCCATAAACCACCATGGGAGAGCTTATTCTTCGGCGCAACTCCACATATCCATGATCACCATAAGGATGGCAAGACTCAAGCAAAGGATCTCTTCAAGATGGCTCATCTTGAACTTGCACTTCATTTCTTCATTCTTCATCATGTTGATGTCTTGAGATAACTTGAGGGCTCACTTCATCTTCATCTTCAAGACAAACTTGACACTTGATATCCTTCATCAATTTCTTCTTATTGCAACCTTGAAGCCAACATATGGTTCAAGAATTGCCTATGGACAACTCCTACACATATAACTCAATGCAAACATTAGTCCATAGGGATTGTCATTAATTACCAAAACCACACATGGGGGCTCCATGCACTTTCAGTTGTGCTTGCCCTTGCCTTTTTCGTTGCGAAGAAAGATCACCCGATCACACAAACTGGAAGAACATTCAGAAACCTACACTTGTGGCTTTAATTGGCACTTGCTATTTTTACTGCCGAGAAAGAACACCCTAGAACCTATAGTTGGTTGATACGTCCCAAACGTATCTATAATTTCTTATGTTCCATGCTACTTTTATGATGATACTCACATGTTTTATACACATTATATGTCATTATTATGCATTTTTCGGCACTAACCTATTGACGAGATGCCGAAGAGTCGATTCTTTGTTTCTGCTGTTTTTGGTTTCAGAAATCCTAGTAAGGAAATATTCTCGGAATTGGACGAAATCAACGCCCAGGGGCCTATTTTTTCACGAAGCTTCCAGAAGTCCGAAGAGGAAACGAAGTGGGGCCACGAGGTGGCCACACGCTAGGGTGGCGCGGCCCAAGCCCTGGCCGCGCTGGCCTGTTGTGTGGGGCCCTCGTGATGCCCCCTGACCTGCCCTTTCGCCTACATATAGTCTTCGTCGCGAAACCCCCGGTACCGAGAGCCACGATACGGAAAACCTTCCAGAGACGCAGCCGCCGCCAATCCCATCTCGGGGGATTCAAGAGATCGCCTCCGGCACCCTGCCGGAGAGGGGAATCATATCCCGGAGGTCTCTTTATCGCCATGATTGCCTCCGGATCGATGTGTGAGTAGTTCACCCCTGGACTATGGGTCCATAGCAGTAGCTAGATGGTTGTCTTCTCCTCATTGTGCTATCATGTTAGATCTTGTGAGCTGCCTATCATAATCAAGATCATCTATTTGTAATGCTACATGTTGTGTTTGTTGGGATCCGATGAATATTGAATACTATGTCAAGTTGATTATCAATCTATCATATATGTTGTTTATGTTCTTGCATGCTCTCCGTTGCTAGTAGAGGCTCTGGCCAAGTTGATACTTGTGACTCCAAGAGGGAGTATTTATGCTCGATAGTGGGTTCATGCCTCCATTGAATGCAGGACGATGTGAGAAAGTTCTAAGGTTGTGGATGTGCTATTGCCACTAGGGATAAAACATCGATGCTTTGTCTAAGGATATTTGTGTTGATTATATTACGCACCATATTTAATGCAATTGTCTGTTGCTTGCAACTTAATACCGGAAGGGGTTCGGAGGATAACCTGAAAGTGGACTTTTTAGGCATAGATGCATGCTGGATAGCGGTCTATGTACTTTGTCGTAATGCCCTGATTAAATCTCATAGTACTCATCATGATATATGTATGTGCATTGTTATGCCTTCTTTATTTGTTAATTGCCCAACTGTAATTTGTTCACCCAACATCTGTTTATCTTATGGGAGAGACACCACTAGTGAACTGTGGACCCCAGTCCTATTCTTTACATCTGAAATACAATCTACTGCAATTGTTCTTTACTGTTCTTCGCAAACAACCATCATCTTCCACACAATATGTTTAATCCTTTGTTTACAGCAAGCCAGTGAGATTGAAAACCTCACTGTTACGTTGGGGCAAAGTACTTTGATTGTGTTGTGCAGGTTCCACGTTGGCGCCGGAATCCCTGGTGTTGCGCCGCACTACACTCCGCCGCCATCAACCTTCAACGTGCTTCTTGGCTCCTACTGGTTCGATAAACCTTGGTTTCTTACTGAGGGAAACTTGCTTCTATACGCATCATACCTTCCACTTGGGGTTCCCAACGGACGTGTGCTTTACGCGTATCAAGCTAAATTTCTGGCGCCGTTGCCGGGGAGATCAAGACACACTGCAAGGGGAGTCTCCACTTCCAATCTCTTTACTTTGTTTTTGTCTTGCTTTATTTTATTTACTACTTTGTTTGCTGCACTAAAACAAAACACAAAAAAATTAGTTGCTAGTTTTACTTTATTTACTGTCTTGTTCTCCATATCAAAAACACAAAAAAATTAGTTACTTGCATTTACTTTATCTAGTTTGCTTTATTTACTATTGCTAAAATGAATACTCCTAAAAACACTAAGTTGTGTGACTTCACAAACACTAATAATAATGATTTCTTATGCACACCTATTGCTCCACCTGCTACTACAGCAGAATTCTTTGAAATTAAACCTGCTTTACTGAATCTTGTTATGAGAGAGCAATTTTCTGGTGTTAGTTCTGATGATGCTGCTGCCCATCTTAATAATTTTTTTGAACTATGTGAAATGCAAAATTATAAGGATGTAGATGGTGATATTATAAAATTGAAATTGTTTCCTTTCTCCTTAAGAGGAAGAGCTAAAGATTGGTTGCTATCTTTGCCTAAGAATAGTATTGATTCATGGACTAAATGTAAGGATGCTTTTATTGGTAGATATTATCCTCCCGCTAAAATTATATCTTTGAGAAGTAGCATAATGAATTTTAAGCAATTGGATAATGAACATGTTGCTCAAGCATGGGAGAGAATGAAATCTTTGGTAAAGAATTGCCCAACCCATGGACTGACTACTTGGATGATCATCCAAACCTTCTATGCAGGATTAAATTTTTCTTCGCAGAACCTATTGGATTCAGCTGCTGGAGGTACCTTTATGTCCATCACCTTGGCGGCGGCGACAAAGCTTCTTGATGATATGATGATCAATTACTCTGAATGGCACACGGAAAGAGCTCCACAAGGTAAGAAGGTAAATTCTGTTGAAGAAACCTCCTCCTTGAGTGATAAGATTGATGTGATTATATCTATGCTTGTGAATGGTAGATCTAATGTGGATCCAAATAATGTTCCTTTAGCTTCATTGGTTGCCCAAGAAGAAAATGTTGATGTGAATTTCATTAAAAATAATAATTTCAACAACAATGCTTATAGGAACAATTCTGGTAACAACTATAGGCCATATCCTTCTGCTAATGGTAATGGTTATGGTAATTCTTATGGTAATTCTTACAACAATAATAGGAGTGTACCCCCTGGTCTTGAAGCCATGCTTAAAGAATTTATTAGTACACAAACTGCTTTTAACAAATCTGTTGAGGAAAAGCTTGATAAAATTGATATTCTTGCTTCTAAGGTTGATAGACTTGCCTCTGATGTTGATCTTTTAAAATTGAAAGTTATGCCTATTAAGGATAATTTAAATAAGATTGTTACTACAGCAAATGTCATCCAAGTTAGAATTAATGAGAATATAAGATTGATGGCTGAATTGCATGCTAGGTGGGAAAGAGAAGAACATGAAAAACTAGCTACAGAGAATAATGTAGCTAAAGTTTGGACTATTACCACCACTAGTAATGATAATGATTCACATGTTGCTAAACCTCCTACTATCAATGGTAAAATAATTGGTGTTGGCAATGTTTCTACTCCTAGTGCAAAGCGTGCAAAATTACCTGAAATTGCTAAAACTGCTGAAACTGATAAAACTGCTGAAATTTTTCAAAACATTGGGGACAATGATTCCATTGCTGTAGGTCATAATGATTTAGACTTTGATGATTTTCACATCTCTGAAGTTATAAAGTTCTTACAAAAACTTGCTAAAAGTCCCAATGCTAGCGCTATAAATTTGGCCTTTACGTACAAAACATATTGCAAATGCTCTCATAAAAGCTAGAGAAGAGAAACTAAAACTTGAAACTTCTATTCCTAGGAAGTTAGAAGATGGTTGGGAGCCCATCATTAAGATGAAGGTCAATGATTTTGATTGTAATGCTTTATGTGATCTTGGTGCAAGTATTTCTGTTATGCCTAAGAAAATCTATGATATGCTTGACTTGCCACCATTGAAAAATTGTTATTTGGATGTTAATCTTGCTGATAATGCTATAAAGAAACCTTTGGGGAGGATTGATAATGTTCGTATTATGGTTAACAATAACCTTGTCCCCATTGATTTTGTTGTCTTGGATATTGAATGCAATGCATCTTGTCCCATTATATTGGGAAGACCTTTTCTTCGAACTGTTGGTGCTACCATTGATATGAAGGAAGGTAATATTAAATATCAATTTCCCCTCAAGAAAGGTATGGAACACTTCCCTAGAAAGAAAATGAAGTTACCTTATGATTCTATCATTAGAACAAATTATAATGTCGATGCTTCATCTCTTGATAATACTTGATTCACACTTTCTGCGCCTAGCTGAAAGGCGTTAAAGAAAATCGCTTATGGGAGACAACCCATTATTTTACTTCTGCACTTTGTTTTATATTTGAGTCTTGGAAGTTGTTACTACTGTAGCAACCTCTCCTTATCTTTATTTTATCGCATTGTTGTGCCAAGTAAAGTCTTTGATAGTAAAGCCAATACTAGATTTGGATTACTGCGCAGAAACATATTTCTTGCTGTCACGAATTTGGGTATGGTTCTCTGTAGGTAACTCAGAAAAATCTGCCAATTTACGTGTGTGATCCTCAGATAAGTACGCAACTTTCATTCAATTTGGGCATTTTCATCTGAGCAAGTCTGGTGCCTCTAAACAATTCGTCTTTACGGACTGTTCTGTTTTGACAGATTCTGCCTTTTATTTCGCATTGCCTGTTTTGCTATGTTTGATGGATTTCTTTGTTCCATTAACTTTTAGTAGCTTTGTACAATGTCCAGAAGTGTTAAGAATGATTATGTCACCTCTGAATATATGAATTATGCACTGACTCTCTAATGAGTTTGTTTTAAGTTTGGTGTGGAGGAAGTTTTCAAGAGTCAAGAGAGGAGGATGATACAATATGATCAAGAAGAGTGAAGAGTTTAAGCTTGGGGATGCCCCCGTGGTTCATCCCTGCATATTTTAAGAAGACCCAAGCATCTAAGCTTGGGGATGCCCAAGGCATCCCTTCTTCATCGACAACTTATCAGGTCACCTCTAGTGAAACTATATTTTTATTCCGTCACATCTTATGTGCTTTGCTTGGAGCGTCTGTTAATTTTTATTTTTGTTTTGTTTGAATAAGATCGGATCCTAGCATTCTTTGTTTGGGAGAGAGACACGCTCCGCTGTTTCGTATGAACACATATGTTCTTAGCTTTATCTTTAATGTTCATTGCGAAAGTTGGACTATTTCATTCATTGCTATATGGTTGGAAACGGAAAATGCCGCATGTGGTCAATGGTATAATGTCTTGAATAATGTGATACTTGGCAATTGTTGTGCTCATATAGATCATGTTTAAGCTCTTGCATCATGTACCTTGTACCTATTAATGAATAACTACATAGAGCTTGTTAAAATTTGGTTTGCATGATTGATCTCTAGAGTCTAGATATTTTCTGGTTAAGGTGTTTGAACAACAAGGAGACAATGTAAAGTCTTATAATAGCTACAATATGTTCATATGTGAGCTTTGCTGCACCTTTTATACTTGAGTTTGCTTCAAACAACCTTGCTAGCCTAGCCTTGTATTGAGAGGAATTCTTCTCGTGCATCCAAATCCTTGAGCCAAATACTATGCCATTTGTGTCCACCATACCTACCTACCACGTGGTATTTCTCCGCCATTCCAAAGTATATTACTTGAGTGCTACCTTTAAAACTTCTATTCTTTGCCTTTACAATATATAGCTCATGGGACAAATAGCCTTAAAAACTATTGTGGTGACGAATATGTACTTATGTGTCTTATTTCTTAATAAGTTGCTTGTTGAGCGGTAACCATGTTTCTGGGGACGCCATCAACTTTTACCTTTGTTGAATATCATGTGAGTTGCTATGCATGTTCGTCTTGTCTGAAGTAAGGGCGATTTTCATGATCAAATGGTTTGAGTATGCATACTGTTAGAGAAGAACATTGGGCCGCTAATTAAAGCCATGATTCATGGTGGAAGTTTCAGTTTGGACACAAATCCTCAATCTCTTATGAGAATATTAACTGTTGTTGAATGCTTAAGCATTAAAAGAGGAGTCCATTATCTGTTGTCTATGTTGTCCCGGTATGGATGTCTAAGTTGAGAATAATCAAAAGCGAGAAATCCAATGCGAACTTTCTCCTTAGACCTTTGTACAGGCGGCATAGAGGTACCCCTTTGTGACACTTGGTTGAAACATATGCTATGCAATGAAAATCCGTGTTAATCCAAGCTAATTAGGACAAGGTGCGGGCACTATTAGTATTCTATACATGAGGCTTGCAACTTATAGGATATCTTATACATAACACATATGATTTATTACTACCGTTGACAAAATTGTTTCTTGTTTTCAAAATGAAAAGCTCTAGCACAAATATAGTAATCCATGCTTCCCTCTGCGAAGGGCCTATCTTCTACTTTATTGTTGAGTCAGTTTACCTATTCTTTCTATCCCAGAAGCAAACACTTGTATCAACTGTGTGCATTGATTCTTACATATTTACCTATTGCACTTGTTATATTACTTTGTGTTGACAATTATCCATGAGATAAATATGTTGAAGTTGAAAGCAACCGCTGAAACTCATATCTTCCTTTGTGTTGCTTCAATGCCTTTACTTTGAATTTATTGCTTTATGAGTAACTCTTATGCAAGTCTTATTGATGCTTGTCTTGAAAGTACTATTCATGAAAAGTCTTTGCTATATGATTCATTTGTTTACTAATTATCTTCATCATTGCTTCGAATCGCTGCATTCATCTCATATGCTTACAATAGTATGATCAAGATTATGATAGCATGTCACTTCAGAAATTATCTTTGTTATCGTTTACCTACTCGAGGGCGAGTAGGAACTAAGCTTGGGGATGCTTGATACGTCCCAAACGTATCTATAATTTCTTATGTCCCATGCTACTTTTATGATGATACTCACATGTTTTATACACATTATATGTCATTATTATGCATTTTCCGGCACTAACCTATTGACGAGATGCCGAAGAGCCAGTTGCTGTTTTCTGCTGTTTTTGGTTTCAGAAATCCTAGTAAGTAAATATTCTTGGAATTGGACGAAATCAACGCCCAGGGGCCTATTTTTCCACGAAGCTTCCGAAAGTCCGAAGAGGAAACGAAGTGGGGCCACGAGGTGGCCACACGCTAGGGCGGCGCGGCCCAAGCCCTGGCCGCGCCGGCCTGTTGTGTGGGGCCCTTGTGACGCCCCCTGACCTGCCCTTCCGCCTACATATAGTCTTCGTCGCGAAACCCCCAGTACCGAGAGCCATGATGTCTACGCCCCCCTCCTTTTCCTGTAGACAGTGTTGGGCCTCCAAGAGCAGAGGTTTGTAGGACAGCAGCAAGTTTTCCCTTAAGTGGATCACCCAAGGTTTATGGAACTCAGGGAGGAAGAGGTCAAAGATATCCCTCTCATGCAACCCTGCAACCACAAAGCAAGAAGTCTCTTGTGTCCCCAACACACCTAATAGGTGCACTAGTTCGGCGAAGAGATAGTGAAATACAGGTGGTATGAATATATATAAGCAGTAGCAACGGCACCAGAAAAGTGCTTTGCCCAGGACAGTAAACAAGCAGTAGTAACGCAGCAGTAGTAACGCAGTAAAACAGTAAACAAGCAGCGATAGCAGTATTTAGGACCAAGGCCTAGGGATCAGACTTTCACTAGTGGACACTCTCAACATTGATCACATAACAGAATAGATAAATGCATACTCTACACTCTTGTTGGATGATGAACACCATTGTGTAGGATTACACGAACCCTCAATGCCGGAGTTAACAAGCTCCACAATTCAATGTTCATATTTAAATAACCTTAGAGTGCATGAAAGATCAATTCGACTAAACCAAGTACTAACATAGTATGCACACTGTCACCTTCACACTATGTAGGAGGAATAGATCACATCAATACCATCATAGCAATAGTTAACTTCATAATCTACAAGAGATCATAATCATAGCATACGCCAAGTACTAACACGGATGCACACACTGTCACCATTACACCGTGCAGGAGGAATAAAACTACTTTAATAACATCACTAGAGTAGCACATAGATAAATTGTGATACAAAACACATTGCAATCATAAAGAGATATAAATAAGCACTTCACTATGCCATTCATAACAGTGAATAAGTATTCTGTGAAATATAGCCTAAGAGACCCACACGGTGCACACACTGTCACCTTTACACACGTGGGACAAGGAGTCTCCGGAGATCACATAAGTAAAACTCACTTGACTAGCATAATGACATCTAGATTACAAGCATCATCATATGAATCTCAATCATGTAAGGCAGCTCATGAGATTATTGTATTGAAGTACATAGGAGAGAGATGAACCACATAGCTACCGGTACAGCCCCGAGCCTCGATGGAGAACTACTCCCTCCTCATGGGAGGCAGCAGCGTTGATGGAGATGGCGGTGGTGTCGATGGAGGAGCCTTCCGGGGGCACTTCCCCGTCCCGGCGGCGTGCCGGAACAGAGACTCCTGTCACCCAGATCTTGGCTTCGCGATGGCGGCGGCTCTGGAAGGTTTTCTCTGGTTTCGTCGAACGTATCAGGGTTTTCGCGATGGAGGCTTTAAATAGGCGGAAGGGCAAGGTCGGTGGACTTCTGGGGGCCCACACTATAGGGGGGCGCGGCCCCCCCTTGGCCGCGCCGGCCTAGGGTTTGGTGGCCCTGTGCCCCCTCTCTGGCGGTTCTCGTGTGTTCTGGATGCTTCCGAGCAAAATAGGAACCTGGGCGTTGATTTCGTCCGATTCCGAGAATATTTCGTTACTAGGATTTCTGAAACCAAAAACAGCAGAAAACAGCAACTGGCACTTCGGCATCTTGTTAATAGGTTAGTTCCAGAAAATGCACGAATATGACATAAAGTGTGCATAAAACATGTAGATATCATCAATAATGTGGCATGGAACACAAGAAATTATCGATACGTCGGAGACGTATCAGCATCCCCAAGCTTAGTTCTGCTCGTCCCGAGCAGGTAAAACGACAACAAAGATAATTTCTGGAGTGACATGCCATCATAACCTTGATCATACTATTTGTAAACATATGTAATGAATGCAGCGATCAAAACAATGTATATGACATGAGTAAACAAGTGAATCATATAGCAAAGACTTTTCATGAATAGTACTTCAAGACAAGCATCAATAAGTCTTGCATAAGAGTTAACTCATAAAGCAATAATTCAAAGTAAAGGCATTGAAGCAACACAAAGGAAGATTAACTTTCAGCGGTTGCTTTCAACTTGTAACATGTATATCTCATGGATATTGTCAACATAGAGTAATATAATAAGTGCAATATGCAAGTATGTAGGAATCAATGCATAGTTCACACAAGTGTTTGCTTCTTGAGGTGGAGAGAAATAGGTGAACTGACTCAACAATGAAAGTAAAAGAATGGTCCTCCATAGAGGAAAGCATCGATTGCTATATTTGTGCTAGAGCTTTGATTTTTAAAACATGAAACAATTTTGTCAACGGTAGTAATAAAGCATATGTATCATGTAAATTATATCTTACAAGTTGCAAGCCTCATGCATAGTATACTAATAGTGCCCGCACCTTGTCCTAATTAGCTTGGACTACCGGATCATCGCAATACACATGTTTTAACCAAGTGTCACAATGGGGTACCTCCATGCCGCCTGTACAAAGGTCTAAGGAGAAAGCTCGCATTTTGGATTTCTCGCTTTTGATTATTCTCAACTTAGACATCCATACCGGGACAACATGGACAACAGATAATGGACTCCTCTTTAATGCGTAAGCATGTGGCAACAATTATTATTCTCATATGAGATTGAGGATATATGTCCAAAACTGAAACTTCCACCATGAATCATGGCTTTAGTTAGCGGCCCAATGTTCTTCTCTAACAATATGCATGCTTAACCATAAGGTGGTAGATCGCTCTTACTTCAGACAAGACGAACATGCATAGCAACTCACATGATATTCAACAAAGAATAGTTGATGGCGTCCCCAGAAACATGGTTATCGCACAACAAGCAACTTAATAAGAGATAAAGTGCATAAGTACATATTCAATACCACAATAGTTTTTAAGCTATTTGTCCCATGAGCTATATATTGTAAAGGTGAATGATGGAATTTTAAAGGTAGCACTCAAGCAATTTACTTTGGAATGGCGGAGAAATACCATGTAGTAGGTAGGTATAGTGGACACAAATGGCATAGTGGTTGGCTCAAGTATTTTGGATGCATGAGAAGTATTCCCTCTCGATACAAGGTTTAGGCTAGCAAGGTTATCTGAAACAAACACAAGGATGAACCGGTGCAGCAAAGCTTACATAAAAGACATATTGAAAACATTATAAGACTCTACACCGTCTTCCTTGTTGTTCAAACTCAATACTAGAAATTATCTAGACCTTAGAGAGACCAAATATGCAAACCAAATTTTAGCATACTCTATGTATTTCTTCACTAATAGGTGCAAAGTATATGATGCAAGAGCTTAAACATGAGCACAACAATTGCCAAGCATCAAATTATTCAAGACATTTTAGAATTACTACATGTAGCATTTTCCAATTCCAACCATATAACAATTTAACGAAGAAGAAACTTCGCCATGAATACTATGAGTAGAGCCTAAGGACATACTTGTCCATATGCTACAGCGGAGCGTGTCTCTCTCCCACAAAGTGAATGCTAGGATCCATTTTATTCAAACAAAACAAAAATGAAAACAAACAGACGCTCCAAGCAAAGTACATAAGATGTGGCGGAATAAAAATATAGTTTCAGGGGAGGAACCTGATAATGTTGTCGATGAAGAAGGGGATGCCTTGGGCATCCCCAAGCTTAGACGCTTGAGTCTTCTTGAAATATGCAGGGGTGAACCACCGGGGCATCCCCAAGCTTAGACTCTTCACTCTTCTTGATCATAGTATATCATCCTCCTCTCTTGACCCTTGAAAACTTCCTCCACACCAAACTCAAAGCAAACTCATTAGAGGGTTAGTGCATAATCAAAAACTCACATGTTCAGAGGTGACACAATCATTCTTAACACTTCTGGACGTTGCCCAAAGCTGCTGGAAGGTAATGGAACAAAGAAATCCACCCAACACAGCGAAAGAAGCAATGCGAAATAAAAGGCAGAATCTGTCAAAACAGAACAGTCCGTAAAGACGAATTTTAAAATGGCACCAGACTTGCTCAGATGAAAATTCCCAAATTGAATGAAAGTTGCGTACATATCTGAGGATCACTCACGTAAATTGGCATAATTTTCTGAGTTACCTACAGAGAATGTTGCCCAGATTCGTGACAGCAAAGAAATCTGTTTCTGCGCAGTAATCCAAATCTAGTATGAAGTTTTCTATCAACGACTTTACTTGGCACAACAAAACACAAAACTAAGATAAGGAGAGGTTGCTACAGTAGTAAACAACTTCAAGACACAAAATAAAAACCAAGTACTGTAGCAAAATAACACATGGGTTATCTCCCAAGAAGTTCTTTCTTTATAGCCATTAAGATGGGCTTAGCAGTTTTAATGATGCACTCGCAAGAAATAGTATTTGAAGCAAAAGAGAGCATCAAGAGGCAAATACAAAACACATTTAAGTCTAACATGCTTCCTATGAAAAGGAATCTTGTAAATAAACAAGTTCATGAAGAGCAAAGTCACAAGCATAAGAAGATAAAACAAGTGTAGCTTCAAAAATTTCAGCACATAGAGAGGTGTTTTAGTAACATGAAAATTTCTACAACCATATTTTCCTCTCTCATAATAAATTTCAGTAGCATCATGAGCAAACTCAACAATATAACTATCTGATACGTCTCCGACGTATCGATAATTTCTTATGTTCCATGCCACATTATTGATGTTATCTACATGTTTTATGCACACTTTATGTCATATTCGTGCATTTTCTGGAACTAACCTATTAACAAGATGCCGAAGTGCCAGTTGCTGTTTTCTGCTGTTTTTGGTTTCAGAAATCCTAGTAACGAAATATTCTCGGAATTGGACGAAATCAACGCCCAGGGTCCTATTTTGCCATGGAGCTTCCAGAAGTCCGAAGAAGAGACGAAGAGGGGCCACGAGGGGGCCACACCCTAGGGCGGCGCGGCCCCCCCTTGGCCGCGCGGCCCTGTGGTGTGGGGCCCTCGTGCCGCCTCTTGACCTGCCCTTCCGCCTACTTAAAGCCTCCGTGACGAAACCCCCAGTACCGAGAGCCACGATACGGAAAACCTTCCAGAGACGCCGCCGCCGCCGATCCCATCTCGGGGGATCCAGGAGATCGCCTCCGACACCCTGCCGGAGAGGGGAATCATCTCCCGGAGGACTCTACGCCGCCATGGTCGCCTCCGGTGTGATGTGTGAGTAGTCTACCCCTGGACTATGGGTCCATAGCAGTAGCTAGATGATTGTCTTCTCCCCATTGTGCTATCATTGTCGGATCTTGTGAGCTGCCTAACATGATCAAGATCATCTATCTGTAATTCTATATGTTGCGTTTGTTGGGATCCGATGAATAGAGAATACTTGTTATGTTGATTATCAAAGTTATATCTATGTGTTGTTTATGATCTTGCATGCTCTCCGTTACTAGTAGATGCTCTGGCCAAGTAGATGCTTGTAACTCCAAGAGGGAGTATTTATGCTCGATAGTGGGTTCATGCCTGCATTGATACCTGGGACAGTGACAGAAAGTTCTAAGGTTGTGTTGTGCTGTTGCCACTAGGGATAAAACATTGATGCTATGTCTAAGGATGTAGTTGTTGATTACATTACGCACCATACTTAATGCAATTGTCTGTTGCTTTGCAACTTAATACTGGAGGGGGTTCGGATGATAACCTGAAGGTGGACTTTTTAGGCATAGATGCAGTTGGATGGCGGTCTATGTACTTTCTCGTAATGCCCAATTAAATCTCACTATACTCATCATGATATGTATGTGCATGGTCATGCCCTCTTTATTTGTCAATTGCCCAACTGTAATTTGTTCACCCAACATGCTGTTTATCTTATGGGAGAGACACCTCTAGTGAACTGTGGACCCCGGTCCAATTCTCTTTACTGAAATACAATCTACTGCAATACTTGTAACACCCCAAATTTCAATGAAAAGAAAGTTAGAGGATTCCAGAAAGCAAAATTTCAAACCAACAAAAAAACTTTTCTTTTGCATATAGTACCATGCATAGGACTTGTGCATTTGAGTGATATGCCATGATGATTGTTATTACTTGTATTTGATATGCTCAAAAACCCTAGAGTGATCATATGAAGATCACCAACCAAATAAATCAAAGAGGAAGAATTTCCAATAATTGAAAAACCCTAAAAACCTTCACATATGCCCTATGGCATTTTTTTTAAATTTTGACCCTAGACCTATTTAGTCTTCACCATTAGTTGAATAATGTTATTAAACACTTATTACAACTTTTGGAATCAAGGGTTCACAATTCAAATGATTTTCAAACACATTTCTCACTCACATGTGATGATGGCCAAATCTGCCAATTTTAGTCTGATCACCACTTTGAGCCCCTGCAATTCAATTTTCCCAAACCAATTCTTGCTAACTCTTGGCACCATTTCAAAGTCAACATCAAGGTGAACAACTTTGATGAAGATCACCCTGCCAAATTCATCCTTGATCCATAGCTATGCTCATCCAAAGTTGCAACTTTTTAACAAGTGCAACAATCTCCACTTAGCCATTTTGGGCCAAATTTTGAATTCTAATTTTTCCACCACCACCTCAATTCACCTCTGGTCAATTTCAACTTATCTCAACACTCACTTTTCAAAAACATTCACCATTTGAACTTTTTCCATTTTGGATATTTTGCAAATTCCAAAATATGGCACTATTTGCACACTATTGCAAATAGTGATTCTACCCTAACTACCCTACCCCAACTTGCACCAAATGGTTCCCCTGCCCCCTTTTTCCCTGAATGGCAACATTAAAACCCTAGGGAGAGGAGGAGCAAGGCTAGACATGGCCATGCCGGCCATGTCGCCCGAGCCCGACCACCTCCCCCTCTCTCCATTGCTTCACCGCCCTGGCCCCCTCGCCACCGTGCGCCAACGCGCCCCCTAGCAAGCCCTAGCACCGCCATGGTCGAAGGAACGGCGACCAGACGCCGGACGACGCGCGCCCGCACACGCCCTGGACGCCGCTCGCGTCGCAAGGATGCACGACGCGGACACGCACTGGACACGCGCCGCGCCACGACCTCGAGCACGCCCTGGCCCCGCTTGCAACACGTTGAGCACCGCCGTGACACCGCGACGCCACCAGACATGCGCCCAGCCCAGACCCGTGACCGCCGGCGCCGGAGACGATGACTTGCTCCCGTACGCGCCGCGGCCGTCGTGGAAGCAACGCGACCAACCTAGCCACCGCCCGACCCCGTTGTCACCGCCAATAGCATCGCCAGGAGCCGTAGAACACTGCCACCACCTCGCCTAGCTCGACCGCTCGCCGGAGAAGCCGCGCCATGGTCAACTTCTTCACGGCCCCGCAGCACCCTCGCGTCCCTATAAAAGGAGACCTCCCTGCGTCAATCCAAGCACACCATCGCCTTCCCCTCTCCTCACTCGACCACCAGAGCCACTCCACCCTCGACATTGCCCACTGACGCCACCCAATCGCAGCCTCACTGCCCGTGATCGCCGCCGAAGCTCGCCGTCGATTGGAGCCGCCCCAGGACGAGCCGACGGTACCAGGAGCTTCGCCGTCGTCGACATCGTCCCCAAGCACACTGCCCACCCTAGCTGGAGCCACGGTGAGCGCTCCGACCCCCTAGGCTCGCCGCCAGACCCTCTGCTTCTCGTCGGAGAAGACGACGACCGTGCGCCGTTGGATCGCCTTCTAATCCAACGCGCCACGTCGCTCGTACCGCTTCGGCGTTTAAAAGCCGCTGACATGCGGGACCCCCTGTCAGGCAGCCCACGCGGGCACAGACGCGTGGTGGGCTGGCTTGGGCCGTTTTCAAACCGTTTCGGCCCAGTTAGTTTCCCGCCGGCCTGTTTAATTCAAAACCAGTTTAATTAATTCAAATGAAATCCAATACTGCCCAAACTTTGAAATTCCACCTTTTCAAATTGGCTAAACCAAATCTAGTGAATTTTATAGGGTTAGAAAGCCACTGAAATTCTCTACAACATGCCACTGGCCTCATGGTCATTTTCTTTGTAGAATTAATTGGACAAAAATAACAAGCCAGGGACTTTTCCCTATTCAAATAATTCTTAAAAATCAACCAAAATAGATATTAAGTTAATTCCAACTCTAATAGCTCACATTTGACTTACACTAATTGTTTATGCAATAAAATGGTGTGGTCACTTTGCATGATCATGCCATGGTTTAATGAATGGATATTTTGACTAGTTTAACTAGTTGATATTATCCAAAACTATTAAAATTAAATTGTGTGAAGTCTTATACTTCATTTAAACCTGTCTCACATGAATTCATGGGATGTTTGGACCCCTGGTCCCAAACTCGCTTATATGAATTACTTGAGATTTAAATCAAAGGTAATGCTATTTAAATGGTATGAGGTGGCCTACCTCATTTAAATCATTTTCCCCAAATGATGATGATGAACATTGGACTTAGGTCAATATGAGTTCATCCATGATTGTTGGAGAAATTAAATCTTAAGAAGATTTCAATGAGAGGAAATGATTTCTCAAGAACCCTATGGAAACTATCTTTTACTTATGGAATACAAATTCTATTTTAAACCCCACAACCCATGCACCCTAGTTTATTTATTTGGTGTGCATAGAGTAGTTTGTGTGTTTATTTGTGATGCATGGAATAGCCATTGAATTAGTAAGTAATTATACTCGTATTCAAATTTAGACGGTAGCACCGGAGAGTACGCCGAAGAAGAAGGTTGCTACCAGGAGGAGGAGGAGGAACAGTTTGAGAACTACCAAGGCAAGCTAATATTCTTGCAAGGTGCAAAGCCCCTTGGGGCAAGGCACCATGTTTCTTATCTTTGATTATGAGAACCCATCCCAAGTTTTTACTCTACAAGTTGTTACTTGTTTTCTAAAAGAGTTACTTTTATAGTTAACTTTGGTCAAAATACAATTTGGATATTAGAGTAGTGAGTTAGTCTCTTCCAAGCAAAGCAAGGAGCACCCCTCATGAAGTAGAGCTAGTGCTAATGAACTAAACTTGACTACTCTAGATGGGAACCTTGTGATTTTTTGAAAGGATTTTGAAACCTTGGAATGAAGATGCATTCCATTGAATGGTTTTTGAAGGTGAATATGACCAAGAGAAGATGGTGATTTTTGATAAAACATGATGTTGGTTTGAATGCGATACCTTTCCAATTATTAAGTACCCCACAATACCTGATTATGGGTAGGGCTTAACTGGAAGTTTATGCGTCTTAGTATGGGTTCCCTCTAAACAAGCGTCATCGGGGTTACGCAAAGCTGCCTCTACCACAAAAGGAACGATACGATATGATGCGAAATGAGGTGAATGTCCGGCCCAAGCCTGTGCGGTTCAGTGGTATCTGTCTTCTTTGGGAGGCCAAGCTCATGGGGAGAGGTGCTCATACTAGGATTCGTAAGTGAAAGGTTAGGGTTGATGATCCGCGTCTTGTGTTACGATGATTCGGGAAATCCCGACGGATGAAATCAAATGTTGTGGCACAAGTGTGCAACCTCTGCAGTGTAAACCTATTCGAATAGCCGCGTCCACGGTTACGGACGGTTGGAAAGGCCATACTGATTTCCGATGTCATATCTTTGAAAATGATGTTGAAAGGTGATGGTGCAATGACTTGTGGTGGTTTGAATTGAAATCACCACTTGAATGGTGGGAATGACACTAATGTTCCCCCTTGAGTTAGTTAGCACTTGAGTAAGCTTTTTTCTCAAAACTTTGTGAAATAAAACTAGCTTTATGCAAATAAACTAGAGCTTAGCAAACCATACTAGAATGTCTAGCACTTACATTAGTATTACTTTGCGAGTACTCAACGTACTCACGGCTTTGTCCCTGGCTATTCAAATGGCCAGAGTATGAAGACGACCAAGGAGATGACCAGCAGGACGCCTACAACAACTAAGCGCCTTCCGACGTCAAGCGTTGGCCTGTGGACTAGAGAGTCCTTGTATCTTACGCTTCCGCTATGTTGAACTATGAACTTGTGTTTGTTCGTTGATCAATAGATCAACTATTCGTGTAATATGGATCATGTGATTCCAATTTGTAAGACTTATGGTTTGTAATGAATGATGACTGTGATACTTAACTATTATGCCTCACAACAACAATATTCCTGGGATTGCGATGTATGACATAATAGGCATTCGGACTTAAAAATCCGGGTGTTGACAAGTTGGTATCAGAGCCATTGTTTGACCTTAGAAGACCTTAGTTAGAATGGGCGTTCTGAAAAATTTAACTTTGAAATCAAATGAAAGAAATTATTTGTGAAAATTTACTACACTCTTGTCTTTGAGACTTTGCCAAAATTTGATGAATCATGTTCTATCTTATTTGAATCAACTTAAAAATTTGCCACACTTTGCACTCTCTAACTTACTCATCCAATTCTCTTTCAGATGGAGCCGAATGAACCCCTCAACACCAAGTTTTATCAGCTTGGGAACGGAGGAAGCTTGATCTTCGAGCATGACCTCGACTCCCTGTCGGATCACCTTGGCCGCCCACACCCCGAGTTTCACGGGATTCAGGTGGACGACCAGCCGGGAGGGGAACTGCAGTGGATTATCACTGCCGACTTGAGGGGCAAGATGGAGCCTCCCACTTCTGAGAGGATCCTCTTCTCCTTCCGTGAGAGCAACTGGCTCGACGGGCTTGCACGTGCTCTTCAGGAAGCACTTGCTCGTCTGTGCGGACAGAATGCGGAAGCACTTCGTGAGGAACGCTTTGCGCATCTCGCGAGGCGTAACTCTGACGGAAGACCCATGGATGTGCCACTGCACCCCGGTTGAGGCACCATGTGGATCACTTGGACTTCATGCTCTACCGGACTCGGAGGGACCTTGACGCCTCTCGCGCTACGCGAACCAGACCCATGCTCACATCACCGAGCAGGGGAGGCGATCAAGCTACTCAACAACGACCGCAGAAGCCTTCGCCAGCAGCGTGCCAAGAAGGATGCTACGATTCGCCGCCTTCGCGACCGGATCGCGTCACTTGAGGCCACTGTCAAGGCCCAGGAGGATCAGATTAGTCAGCTGGAGGATGACGATGGAGGCATCGACATTCGAGGAGGAGACGCCTTTACGAGCGATGACGATGACTTTGAGGAGGACGAGAACACCGAGGAGGAGGACTACGAGTTCCTGGAGGCAGGACCCGATGACTACGTCCCGATCGATATCGATGATGAGGAGTAGTTGCACTAGTTCACTTATAGTAGGTGTGAGTTGTATCCCGTCCTTTGTATCGTAGCATGAGAATGGTTCCTAAAACCATTGGAGTATGTGTGTAGTTTGTACTATGTGTTGCATGAATGAATGAATGTTATGTTTGTCATGAAAAGTTTACCAGTTTTCAAATGTTTTCCAAACCTAACCAAAATGAACCATAGAACGTTCCCTCTCATCTCATGATCTTCTATATCTTCAGATGGCCCCTCCAAATCGCACCAACGACGCAATCTTGCAACTTCGCAAACCACGCTTGCAGACCGGGAAACCGAAAGAGCTGAGCGCCAAGCCAACCTCATCGCCTTGCAGAACATCGCCAACCAAGGCCATGGAAATCATGACCACCCCGGATCCAAGCTCAAGAACTTCCAGAACACCAATCCTCCGGTGTTTAGCAAGACCGAGGAGCCACTCGACGCCGATGATTGGCTCCAGACTATGGAGAACAATCTGGAGGTAGCTGGAGTGGAAGCCAACGAGAAGGTGTTGTTCGCCACTCACTATCTCGCTGGACCAGCTCGCGCTTGGTGGACAAGTACCCGTGCCATGAACGGAGGTCAATTCATGACTTGGGAGGATTTCAAACTCAAGTTCAGCAAGTACCATGTACCCCCGGGTCTTATCAAGAAGATGAGGGATGAATTCCGTGAGCTGAAACAAGGTCGCATGACGGTGGTTGAATACCGCGACAAGTTTCTTACTTTGTCAAGGTATGCCCCCGATGAGGCCGACACCGTTGAGAAGAGGAAGGAGAGATTCCTGAACGGGCTGCATGATGAGATGCAGACTGTCCTCGTCAACATCCCCTTCGCCGACCTCGAAGCCCTTGTTGACTCCGCCATCCAGATGGAGGGCAAGCTAAACCAAGCCAACGAGAACCGCAAGCGCCGCATGGCAAGTCAGAGTGGATCAAGCCACCCCCAAAAGTTTCGCCCTAGCTCAAGCGGAGGATTCCCTCCGAGAAACAACAAACCCCAGATGCAGAACTCTCGCCCCGGTTATCAGAACCGAAGTGGAGGAAACTCCAAGCCAGGAGGCTACAACAACAACTACAACAACAACAACTACAACCGCGCTCCACCCCGAGCCCCTAACAACAACAACACCAACACCAACACCACCCCCAGAACCGGAAGCAATGCCATTCCCGTTGCGAACAAGCAGGACAAGAGCACTATCACTTGTTACGAGTGTGGTGTAGTGGGGCACTACTCCAACGAGTGTCCCAAGCGTCTTGCCAAGCTCGCCGGCAACACCGCTGCCCCTGCTCAGCAGCAACGCCGTGTCTCCACCGGCAAGAAGTTCGTCCCCAACAACCCCAACAACCGCAACGGCCGCCTCTACCACATGAACGCCGAAGAAGCCCGGGAAGCACCGGATGTTGTCTTGGGTATGTTTTCTGTCAACCACACCCCTGCTAGAGTGTTGTTTGATTCTGGAGCATCTCATTCCTTTGTCACCGAAGATTTTGCATCAACAAGTAAAATTCAACCCCTCAGTTTGAAGCATGTTATGATAGTTCAAATCCCCGGATCAACCACCAAAGCCAGAAAATTTTGCAAAAATGTGCCTATCAAAATCCATGACGTAGATTTCCTTGCAAATCTAATCATACTTGGAACCAAAGGTTTGGAAGTGGTCCTAGGAATGGACTGGATGTCCAAGCACAATGGATTGATAGACTGTGCCAAGAAAGCCATAACCATGACTAGCAGCACCGGTATCGTAGTTGAGCACGTCTCTGAAAAACTACCCAGAAAATTTACCTGCAACCAAAGTGTATCCAAGCCAACTCTGGATCAAATCAGGGTCGTTTGTCGCTACCCTGATGTGTTTCCCGATGATCTACCCGGTATGCCCCCAGATCGGGATATCGAGTTTATCATCGAGTTAATCCCGGAAGCTGGACCCATCGCCCGAGAGAGCCTACAGCATGAACGCAGCCGAACTCGTGGAGCTGAAGAAGCAAATAGATGACATGTTAGCCAAAGGTTTGATTAGACCAAGTGCATCCCCTGGAGATCCCCCGTCTTGTTTGTCGACAAGAAGGATGGTGCAAATCGTTTATGCACGGACTATCGTAAGCTGAACGATGTCACCATCAAAAACAAATACCCCTTACCCAAGATCGAAGACTTGTTTGACCAACTCACCGGATCCCGAGTTTTCTCCAAGATTGATCTTAGAACCGGATACCACCAACTGAAGATACGAGCCACCGACATTCCAAAAACTGCTTTTACCACCAGATATGGGTTGTATGAGTACAACGTCATGTCATTTGGACTGACCAATGCCCCCGCTTATTTCATGAATCTCATGAATAAGATCTTCATGAACTTCTTGGACAAATTTGTCGTTGTTTTCATCGACGACATTCTGGTCTACTCCAAGTCCGAAGAGGAACATGAACAGCATTTGGAGATTGTCCTAGAAACCCTGAGACAGCACCAGTTGTACGCCAAGTTTAGCAAGTGTGAGTTTTGGCTGGAAGAAGTTGGATTCCTCGGACACATCTTGTCTGCAGGAGGAATTGCCGTAGATCCCGCCAAGATCAAAACTGTTATGGAATGGAAAGCCCCAACCACACAAACCGAGGTCCGCGCTTTTCTTGGATTAGCCGGATACTACCGCAGATTTGTAGAAGGTTTTTCGAGCATCGCTCGACCAATGACCCAACTGCTGAAAAAGGACAGAAGGTTTGAGTGGACCGACAAATGCGAAGAGAGCTTTCAACAGCTCAAGAGTAGACTGACAACAGCCCCAATCCTGATCATGCCAGATATCGCAAAGCCCTTTGACGTATATTGCGACGCCTCCAAGACTGGACTTGGATGCGTGCTTATGCAAGAAGGCAAGGTTGTATCCTACCTTTCGAGACAACTCAAGCAACATGAACAGAATTACCCAACCCATGACCTCGAGCTTGCAGCCGTGGTCTTAGCCCTGAAAGTTTGGCGTCATTACCTCATGGGTAATCGATGCGAGATCTACTCCGACCACAAAAGCCTCAAATATATATTCACCCAGAAGGAGCTGAACATGAGACAACGCCGATGGATTGAATTGATCAAGGATTACGACATGGAGATTCACTACCACCCCGGCAAGGCCAATGTGGTAGCTGATGCTTTGAGTCGACTGCCGTGCCAGTTAAACTCCATGCTCGCAACCGAACAGCCCAGTTTGCACCAGGAGTTTGAACAGTTCAGACTTGAACTCGTGAGTGAAGGATTCCTAGCCAGCATAGAACTGCAACCCACCTTGGTTGGTCAGATCAAGGAAGCCCAGAAGGACAACGCTAGCATTGACGGAATCAAGAAACAGATAGCCGCAGGAAAAGCCCCAGGATTCACCGTAGACGAAGCCGGAGTGCTTTGGTACAAAGAACGTCTCTGCGTACCATCGGACTCTGACTTGAAACAAGTCATCCTGCAAGAAGCCCATGACACCCTTTACTCAATCCACCCCGGAGGTACCAAGATGTACCAGGACCTCAAAGAACAATTTTGGTGGCACGGAATGAAGAGAGAGATCGGTAGCTATATCGCTAAGTGTGACATCTGTCAGAGAGTTAAGGCAGAACACCAAAGACCCGCCGGACTGTTACAACCCCTTCAGATTCCAGAATGGAAATGGGACTCCGTAGGAATGGACTTTATCACCGGACTGCCCAAATCCAGCAAAGGCAATGATTCCATATGGGTAGTGGTCGATAGATTGACCAAAGTCGCCCATTTCATCGCCGTCAAAACCACTTATCAAGGCCCCAAGTTAGCTGAACTCTACATCTCCAGAATAGTTGCCCTGCACGGAACCCCCAAATCGATAGTGTCAGATAGAGGATCACAGTTCACCTCAAGGTTCTGGCAGAAGGTGCATGAAGGACTAGGCACTCGCCTAAATTTCAGCACTGCCTATCACCCTCAGACCGACGGACAGACTGAGAGAGTAAACCAGATACTGGAAGACATGCTTAGAGCATGCGTACTGGAATACGGATCCAAGTGGGAAGACTGCCTACCTTACGCAGAATTCTCCTACAACAATAGTTATCAAGCCAGCCTACAGATGGCCCCCTTTGAAGCCTTGTACGGAAGGAAGTGCCGTACCCCCCTGAACTGGTCAGAAGTCGGAGAGAGTCAAGTTTTCGGCCCAGACGTTCTTCGTGAAGCCGAAGAGAAGGTTCACAAGATCCGCGAGTATCTCAAGACTGCGCAATCCCGACAGAAGAGCTACGCCGACAAGAGACGTCGGGAGATGACCTTTGAGATCGGAGATTTCGTCTATCTCAAGGTATCCCCCTTGAAAGGGATGCAAAGGTTTCAGCTGAAAGGAAAGCTTGCACCTCGCTATGTGGGACCTTTCCAAGTCCTCAGCCGCCGAGGTGAAGTATCTTATCAACTGGAGTTGCCTGAAGAAATGTCGGCTGTGCACGACGTTTTTCACATCTCACTTCTCCGGAAATGCCTTGAAGTCCCTGAGAAGACCGAAGTGTTCAAGAACATCGATCACCGATCGGTGGATATCAACAAGGATCTGACTTACCGCGAAGTGCCGATTTGCATCCTAGAAGAAGCTTACAGAACCACCCGCACCCGAAGCATCAAGTTTCTGAAGATCCAATGGAGCAATCATACCGAGGATGAAGCCACCTGGGAACGCGAAGACTTCATGAAGAAGGAATACCCAGATCTCTTTAGTACCTAACTTTCTTTTCGATCTCGGGACGAGATCTTTTGTAAGGGGGAAGGGTTTGTAACACCCCAAATTTCAATGAAAAGAAAGTTAGAGGATTCCAGAAAGCAAAATTTCAAACCAACAAAAAAACTTTTCTTTTGCATATAGTACCATGCATAGGACTTGTGCATTTGAGTGATATGCCATGATGATTGTTATTACTTGTATTTGATATGCTCAAAAACCCTAGAGTGATCATATGAAGATCACCAACCAAATAAATCAAAGAGGAAGAATTTCCAATAATTGAAAAACCCTAAAAACCCTCACATATGCCCTATGGCATTTTTTTAAATTTTGACCCTAGACCTATTTAGTCTTCACCATTAGTTGAATAATGTTATTAAACACTTATTACAACTTTTGGAATCAAGGGTTCACAATTCAAATGATTTTCAAACACATTTCTCACTCACATGTGATGATGGCCAAATCTGCCAATTTTAGTCTGATCACCACTTTGAGCCCCTGCAATTCAATTTTCCCAAACCAATTCTTGCTAACTCTTGGCACCATTTCAAAGTCAACATCAAGGTGAACAACTTTGATGAAGATCACCCTGCCAAATTCATCCTTGATCCATAGCTATGCTCATCCAAAGTTGCAACTTTTTAACAAGTGCAACAATCTCCACTTAGCCATTTTGGGCCAAATTTTGAATTCTAATTTTTCCACCACCACCTCAATTCACCTCTGGTCAATTTCAACTTATCTCAACACTCACTTTTCAAAAACATTCACCATTTGAACTTTTTCCATTTTGGATATTTTGCAAATTCCAAAATATGGCACTATTTGCACACTATTGCAAATAGTGATTCTACCCTAACTACCCTACCCCAACTTGCACCAAATGGTTCCCCTGCCCCCTTTTTCCCTGAATGGCAACATTAAAACCCTAGGGAGAGGAGGAGCAAGGCTAGACATGGCCATGCCGGCCATGTCGCCCGAGCCCGACCACCTCCCCCTCTCTCCATTGCTTCACCGCCCTGGCCCCCTCGCCACCGTGCGCCAACGCGCCCCCTAGCAAGCCCTAGCACCGCCATGGTCGAAGGAACGGTGACCAGACGCCGGATGACGCGCGCCCGCACACGCCCTGGACGCCGCTCGCGTCGCAAGGATGCACGACGCGGACACGCACTGGACACGCGCCGCGCCACGACCTCGAGCACGCCCTGGCCCCGCTTGCAACACGTTGAGCACCGCCGTGACACCGCGACGCCACCAGACATGCGCCCAGCCCAGACCCGTGACCGCCGGCGCCGGAGACGATGACTTGCTCCCGTACGCGCCGCGGCCGTCGTGGAAGCAACGCGACCAACCTAGCCACCGCCCGACCCCGTTGTCGCCGCCAATAGCATCGCCAGGAGCCGTAGAACACTGCCACCACCTCGCCTAGCTCGACCGCTCGCCGGAGAAGCCGCGCCATGGTCAACTTCTTCACGGCCCCGCAGCACCCTCGCGTCCCTATAAAAGGAGACCTCCCTGCGTCAATCCAAGCACACCATCGCCTTCCCCTCTCCTCACTCGACCACCAGAGCCACTCCACCCTCGACATTGCCCACTGACGCCACCCAATCGCAGCCTCACTGCCCGTGATCGCCGCCGAAGCTCGCCGTCGATTGGAGCCGCCCCAGGACGAGCCGACGGTACCAGGAGCTTCGCCGTCGTCGACATCGTCCCCAAGCACACTGCCCACCCTAGCTGGAGCCACGGTGAGCGCTCCGACCCCCTAGGCTCGCCGCCAGACCCTCTGCTTCTCGTCGGAGAAGCGATCCAACGCGCCACGTCGCTCGTACCGCTTCGGCGTTTAAAAGCCGCTGACATGCGGGACCCCCTGTCAGGCAGCCCACGCGGGCACAGACGCGTGGTGGGCTGGCTTGGGCCGTTTTCAAACCGTTTCGGCCCAGTTAGTTTCCCGCCGGCCTGTTTAATTCAAAACCAGTTTAATTAATTCAAATGAAATCCAATACTGCCCAAACTTTGAAATTCCACCTTTTCAAATTGGCTAAACCAAATCTAGTGAATTTTATAGGGTTAGAAAGCCACTGAAATTCTCTACAACATGCCACTGGCCTCATGGTCATTTTCTTTGTAGAATTAATTGGACAAAAATAACAAGCCAGGGACTTTTCCCTATTCAAATAATTCTTAAAAATCAACCAAAATAGATATTAAGTTAATTCCAACTCTAATAGCTCACATTTGACTTACACTAATTGTTTATGCAATAAAATGGTGTGGTCACTTTGCATGATCATGCCATGGTTTAATGAATGGATATTTTGACTAGTTTAACTAGTTGATATTATCCAAAACTATTAAAATTAAATTGTGTGAAGTCTTATACTTCATTTAAACCTGTCTCACATGAATTCATGGGATGTTTGGACCCCTGGTCCCAAACTCTCTTATATGAATTACTTGAGATTTAAATCAAAGGTAGTGCTATTTAAATGGTATGAGGTGGCCTACCTCATTTAAATCATTTTCCCCAAATGATGATGATGAACATTGGACTTAGGTCAATATGAGTTCATCCATGATTGTTGGAGAAATTAAATCTTAAGAAGATTTCAATGAGAGGAAATGATTTCTCAAGAACCCTATGGAAACTATCTTTTACTTATGGAATACAAATTCTATTTTAAACCCCACAACCCATGCACCCTAGTTTATTTATTTGGTGTGCATAGAGTAGTTTGTGTGTTTATTTGTGATGCATGGAATAGCCATTGAATTAGTAAGTAATTATACTCGTATTCAAATTTAGACGGTAGCACCGGAGAGTACGCCGAAGAAGAAGGTTGCTACCAGGAGGAGGAGGAGGAACAGTTTGAGAACTACCAAGGCAAGCTAATATTCTTGCAAGGTGCAAAGCCCCTTGGGGCAAGGCACCATGTTTCTTATCTTTGATTATGAGAACCCATCCCAAGTTTTTACTCTACAAGTTGTTACTTGTTTTCTAAAAGAGTTACTTTTATAGTTAACTTTGGTCAAAATACAATTTGGATATTAGAGTAGTGAGTTAGTCTCTTCCAAGCAAAGCAAGGAGCACCCCTCATGAAGTAGAGCTAGTGCTAATGAACTAAACTTGACTACTCTAGATGGGAACCTTGTGATTTTTTGAAAGGATTTTGAAACCTTGGAATGAAGATGCATTCCATTGAATGGTTTTTGAAGGTGAATATGACCAAGAGAAGATGGTGATTTTTGATAAAACATGATGTTGGTTTGAATGCGATACCTTTCCAATTATTAAGTACCCCCACAATACCTGATTATGGGTAGGGCTTAACTGGAAGTTTATGCGTCTTAGTATGGGTTCCCTCTAAACAAGCGTCATCGGGGTTACGCCGAAAGCTGCCTCTACCACAAAAGGAATGATACGATATGATGCGAAATGAGGTGAATATCCGGCCCAAGCCCTGTGCAGTTCCCAGGCTGACTGTCTGTCTTCACTGGGAGGCCAAGCTCATGGGGAGAGGTGCTCATACTAGGATTCGTAAGTGAAAGGTTAGGGTTGATGATCCGCGTACTGTGTTACGATGATTCGGGGAAATCCCGACGGATGAAATCAAATGTTGTGGCACAAGTGTGCAACCTCTGCAGAGTGTAAACCTATTCGAATAGCCGCGTCCACGGTTACGGACGGTTGGAAAGGCCATACAGTTTCCGATGTCATATCTTTGAAAATGATGTTGAAAGGTGATGGTGCAATGACTTGTGGTGGTTTGAATTGAAATCACCACTTGAATGGTGGGAATGACACTAATGTTCCCCCTTGAGTTAGTTAGCACTTGAGTAAGCTTTTTTCTCAAAACTTTGTGAAATAAAACTAGCTTTATGCAAATAAACTAGAGCTTAGCAAACCATACTAGAATGTCTAGCACTTACATTAGTATTACTTTGCGAGTACTCAACGTACTCACGGCTTTGTCCCTGGCTATTCAAATGGCCAGAGTATGAAGACGACCAAGGAGATGACCAGCAGGACACCTACGACAACTAAGCGCCTTCCGACGTCAAGCGTTGGCCTGTGGACTAGAGAGTCCTTGTATCTTACGCTTCCGCTATGTTGAACTATGAACTTGTGTTTGTTCGTTGATCAATAGATCAACTATTCGTGTAATATGGATCATGTGATTCCAATTTGTAAGACTTATGGTTTGTAATGAATGATGACTGTGATACTTAACTATTATGCCTCGCAACAACAATATTCCTGGGATTGCGATGTATGACATAATAGGCATTCGGACTTAAAAATCCGGGTGTTGACAATACTGTTCTACTGTTTTCTGCAAACAATCATCTTCCACACAATACGGTTAATCCTTTGTTACAGCAAGCCGGTGAGATTGACAACCTCACTGTTTCGTTGGGGCAAAGTACTTTGGTTGTGTTGTGCAGGTTCCACGTTGGCGCCGGAATCCCTGGTGTTGCGCCGCACTACATCCCGCCGCCATCAACCTTCAACGTGCTTCTTGGCTCCTACTGGTTCGATAACCTTGGTTTCATACTGAGGGAAACTTGCCGCTGTACACATCACACCTTCCTCTTGGGGTTCCCAACGGACGCGTGTTGAACGCGTATCAAGCAGCTTTTTCTGGCGCCGTTGCCGGGGAGATCAAGACACGCTGCAAGGGGAGTCTCCACTTCTCAATCTCTTTACTTTGTTTTTGTCTTGCTTAGTTTTATTTACTATTTTGTTTGCTGCACTAAATCAAAATACAAAAAAATTAGTTGCTAGTTTTACTTTATTTGCTATCTTGTTTGCTACATCAAAAACACAAAAAAATTAGTTACTTGCATTTACTTTATCTAGTTTGCTTTATTTACTGTTGCTAAAATGGCTACCGCTGAAAATACTAAGTTGTGTGACTTCACAACCACAAATAATAATGATTTCTTATGCACACCTATTGCTCCACCTGCTACTACAGCAGAATTCTTTGAAATTAAACCTGCTTTACTGAATCTTGTTATGCGAGAGCAATTTTCTGGTGTTAGTTCTGATGATGCTGCTGCCCATCTTAATAATTTTGTTGAACTATGTGAAATGCAAAAATATAAAGATGTAGATGGTGACATTATTAAACTAAAATTGTTCCCTTTCTCATTAAGAGGAAGAGCTAAAGATTGGTTGCTATCTCTGCCTAAGAATAGTATTGATTCATGGACTAAATGCAAGGATGCTTTTATTGGTAGATATTATCCCCCTGCTAAAATTATATCTTTGAGGAGTAGCATAATGAATTTTAAACAATTATATACTGAACATGTTGCTCAAGCTTGGGAAAGAATGAAATCCCTGGTTAAAAATTGCCCAACTCATGGACTGACTACTTGGATGATCATCCAAACCTTCTATGCAGGACTAAATTTTTCTTCGCGGAATTTATTGGATTCAGCTGCTGGAGGTACCTTTATGTCCATCACTCTTGGTGAAGCAACAAAGATTCTTGATAATATGATGATCAACTACTCTGAATGGCACACGGAAAGAGCTCCACAAGGTAAGAAGGTAAATTCTGTCGAAGAAACCTCTTCTTTGAGTGATAAGATTGATGCTATTATGTCTATGCTTGTGAATGATAGGACTAATATTGATCCTAATAATGTTCCATTAGCTTCATTGGTTGCACAAGAAGAACATGTTGATGTAAACTTCATTAAAAATAATAATTTCAACAACAATGCTTACCGGAACAATTCTAGTAACAACTATAGGCCATATCCTTATAATAATGGCAACGGCTATGGTAATTCTTATGGGAATTCTTACAACAATAATAGGAATTCACCCCCTGGACTTGAAGCCATGCTTAAAGAATTTATTAGTACACAAACTGCTTTTAACAAATCTGTTGAAGAAAAGCTTGGGAAAATTGATATACTTGCTTCTAAAGTCGATAGTCTTGCTGCTGATGTTGATCTTTTGAAATCGAAAGTTATGCCTAATGAAAATCATCATAATAAAATTGTTACTACAGCAAATACCATCCAAGTTAGAATTAATGAGAATATAAGATTAATGGCTGAACTGCGTGCTAGGTGGGATAGAGAAGAAAATAAAAAACTAGCTAAAGAGAAGAATGTAGCTAAAGTTTGGACTATTACCACCACTTGTAATGCTAATGCTACACATGTTGCTGCACCTCCTACTATTAATAATAAAAGAATTGGTGTTACCAATGTTTCCACTTCTAATGCAAAGCGCGAGAAACTGCCCGAAACTGCTAAAACTGTTGAAACTGCCTGTGATAAAACTGCTGAATTTTTTTCCAACATTGGGGATGATGATCCCATTGCTTTAGATTATAATGGTTTGAATTTTGATGATTGCCACATCTCTGAAGTTATAAAGTTCTTGCAAAAACTTGCTAAAAGTCCTAATGCTAGTGCTATAAATTTGGCTTTCACGCAACATATTACAAATGCTCTCATAAAAGCTAGAGAAGAGAAACTAGAGCGTGAAGCCTCTATTCCTAAAAAGCTAGAGGATGGTTGGGAGCCCATCGTTAAGATGAAGGTTAAAGATTTTGATTGTAATGCTTTATGTGATCTTGGTGCAAGTATTTCTGTTATGCCTAAGAAAATTTATGATATGCTTGACTTGCCACCGCTGAAAAATTGTTATTTGGATGTTAATCTTGCTGATCATTCTACAAAGAAACCTTTGGGGAAAGTTGATAATGTTCGCATTACCGTTAACAATAACCTTGTCCCCGTTGATTTTGTTGTCTTGGATATTGAATGCAATGCATATTGTCCCATTATATTGGGAAGACCTTTTCTTCGAACTGTTGGTGCTATCATTGATATGAAGGAAGGTAATATAAAATATCAATTTCCTCTCAAGAAAGGTATGGAACACTTCCCTAGAAAGAGAATGAAGTTACCTTTTGATTCTATTATGAGAACAAATTATGATGTTGACACTTCGTCTCTCGATAATACTTGATACACACTTTCTGCGCCTAGCTGAAAGGCGTTAAAGAAAAACGCTTATGGGAGACAACCCATGTTTTTACCTACAGTACTTTGTTTTTATTTTGAGTCTTGGAAGTTGTTTACTACTGTAGCAACCTCTCCTTATCTTAGTTTAGCGTTTTGTTGTGCCAAGTTAAGCCGTTGATAGAAAAGTTCATACTAGATTTGGATTACTGCGCAGAAACAGATTTCTTTGCTGTCACGAATCTGGGATGTTTTCCACTGTAGGTAACTCAGAAAATTATGCCAATTTACGTGAGTGATCCTCAGATATGTACGCAACTTTCATTCAATTTGAGAATTTTCATTTGAGCAAGTCTGGTGCCATTTTAAAATTCATCAATACGAATTGTTCTGTTTTGACAGATTCTGTCTTTTATTTCGCATTGCCTCTTTTGCTATGTTGGATGAATTTCTTTGATCCATTAATGTCCAGTAGCATTATGCAATGTCCAGAAGTGTTAAGAATGATTGTGTCACCTCTGAATATGTTAATTTTTATTGTGCACTAACCCTCTAATGAGTTGTTCTAAGTTTGGTGTGGAGGAAGTTTTCAAGGATCAAGAGAGGAGTATGATGCAACATGATCAAGGAGAGTGAAAGCTCTAAGCTTGGGGATGCCCCGGTGGTTCACCCCTGCATATATCAAGAAGACTCAAGCGTCTAAGCTTGGGGATGCCCAAGGCATCCCCTTCTTCATCGACAACATTATCAGGTTCCTCCCCTGAAACTATATTTTTATTCCATCACATCTTATGTGCTTTGCTTGGAGCGTCGGTTTGTTTTTGTTTTTTGTTTTGTTTGAATAAAATGGATCCTAGCATTCACTTTATGGGAGAGAGAGACACGTTTCGCTGTAGCATATGGACAAGTATGTCCTTAGTTTCTACTCATAGTATTCATGGCGAAGTTTCTTCTTCGTTAAATTGTTATATGGTTGGAATTGGAAAATGATACATGTAGTAATTGCTATAAATGTCTTGGGTAATGTGATACTTGGCAATTGTTGTGCTCATGTTTAAGCTCTTGCATCATATGCTTTGCACCCATTAATGAAGAAATACATAGAGCATGCTAAAATTTGGTTTGCATATTTTGTTTCTCTAAGGTCTAGATAATTTCTAGTATTGAGTTTGAACAACAAGGAAGACGGTGTAGAGTCTTATAATGTTTTCAATATGTCTTTTATGTGAGTTTTGCTGCACCGGTTCATCCTTGTGTTTGTTTCAAATAAGCCTTGCTAGCCTAAACCTTGTATCGAGAGGGAATACTTCTCATGCATCCAAATACTTGAGCCAACCACTATGCCATTTGTGTCCACCATACCTACCTACTACATGGTATTTTCCGCCATTCCAAAGTAAACTGCTTGAGTGCTACCTTTAAAATTCCATCATTCACCTTTGCAATATATAGCTCATGGGACAAATAGCTTAAAAACTATTGTGGTATTGAATATGTAATTATGCACTTTATCTCTTATTAAGTTGCTTGTTGTGCGATAACCATGTTCACTGGGGACGCCATCAACTATTCTTTGTTGAATTTCATGTGAGTTGCTATGCATGTCCGTCTTGTCTGAAGTAAGAGAGATCTACCACCTTATGGTTAAGCATGCATATTGTTAGAGAAGAACATTGGGCCGCTAACTAAAGCCATGATCCATGGTGGAAGTTTCAGTTTTGGACATATATCCTCAATCTCAAATGAGAAAATTATTAATTGTTGTTACATGCTTATGCATAAAAGAGGAGTCCATTATCTGTTATCTATGTTGTCCCGGTATAGATGTCTAAGTTGAAGAATAATCAATAGCGGGAAATCCAATGCGAGCTTTCTCCTTAGACCTTTGTACAGGCGGCATAGAGGTACCCCTTTGTGACACTTGGTTAAAACATGTGCATTATGATGATCCGGTAGTCCAAGCTAATTAGGACAAGGTGCGGGCACTATTAGTACACTATGCATGAGGCTTGCAACTTGTAAGATATAATTTACATGATACATATGCTTTATTACTACCGTTGACAAAATTGTTTCATGTTTTCAAAATCAAAGCTCTAGCACAAATATAGCAATCGATGCTTTTCCTCTATGGAGGACCATTCTTTTACTTTCAATGTTGAGTCAGTTCACCTATTTCTCTCCACCTCAAGAAGCAAACACTTGTGTGAACTGTGCATTGATTCCTACATATTTGCTTATTGCACTTTTTATATTACTCTATGTTCACAATATCCATGAGATATACATGTTACAAGTTGAAAGCAACCGCTGAAACTTAATCTTCTTTTGTGTTGCTTCAATGCTTTTACTTTGAATTATTGCTTTATGAGTTAACTCTTATGCAAGACTTATTAATGCTTGTCTTGAAGTGCTATTCATGAAAAGTCTTTGCTATATGATTCACTTGTTTACTCATGTCATATACATTGTTTTGATCGCTGCATTCACTACATATGCTTTACAAATAGTATGATCAAGGTTATGATGGCATGTCACTCCAGAAATTATCTGTGTTATCGTTTTACCTGCTCGGGACGAGCAGAACTAAGCTTGGGGATGCTGATACGTCTCCGACGTATCGATAATTTCTTATGTTCCATGCCACATTATTGATGTTATCTACATGTTTTATGCACACTTTATGTCATATTCGTGCATTTTCTGGAACTAACCTATTAACAAGATGCCGAAGTGCCGATTCTTTGTTTTCTGCTGTTTTTGGTTTCAGAAATCCTAGTAACGAAATATTCTCGGAATTGGACGAAATCAACGCCCAGGGTCCTATTTTGCCACGGAGCTTCCAGAAGTCCGAAGAAGAGACGAAGAGGGGCCACGAGGGGGCCACACCCTAGGGCGGCGCGGCCCCCCCTTGGCCGCGCGGCCCTGTGGTGTGGGGCCCTCGTGCCGCCTCTTGACCTGCCCTTCCGCCTACTTAAAGCCTCCGTGACGAAACCCCCAGTACCGAGAGCCACGATACGGAAAACCTTCCAGAGACGCCGCCGCCGCCGATCCCATCTCGGGGGATCCAGGAGATCGCCTCCGACACCCTGCCGGAGAGGGGAATCATCTCCCGGATGACTCTACGCCGCCATGGTCGCCTCCGGTGTGATGTGTGAGTAGTCTACCCCTGGACTATGGGTCCATAGCAGTAGCTAGATGATTGTCTTCTCCCCATTGTGCTATCATTGTCGGATCTTGTGAGCTGCCTAACATGATCAAGATCATCTATCTGTAATTCTATATGTTGCATTTGTTGGGATCCGATGAATAGAGAATACTTGTTATGTTGATTATCAAAGTTATATCTATGTGTTGTTTATGATCTTGCATGCTCTCCGTTACTAGTAGATGCTCTGGCCAAGTAGATGCTTGTAACTCCAAGAGGGAGTATTTATGCTCGATAGTGGGTTCATGCCTGCATTGATACAGGACGATGACGAAAGTTCTAAGGTTGTGTTGTGCTGTTGCCACTAGGGATAAAACATTGATGCTATGTCTAAGGATGTAGTTGTTGATTACATTACGCACCATACTTAATGCAATTGTCTGTTGCTTTGCAACTTAATACTGGAGGGGGTTCGGATGATAACCTGAAGGTGGACTTTTTAGGCATAGATGCAGTTGGATGGCGGTCTATGTACTTTGTCGTAATGCCCAATTAAATCTCACTATACTCATCATGATATGTATGTGCATGGTCATGCCCTCTTTATTTGTCAATTGCCCAACTGTAATTTGTTCACCCAACATGCTGTTTATCTTATGGGAGAGACACCTCTAGTGAACTGTGGACCCCGGTCCAATTCTCTTTACTGAAATACAATCTCTTTGCAATATTTGTTCTACTGTTTTCTGCAAACAATCATCTTCCACACAATACGGTTAATCCTTTGTTACAGCAAGCCGGTGAGATTGACAACCTCACTGTTTCGTTGGGGCAAAGTACTTTGGTTGTGTTGTGCAGGTTCCACGTTGGCGCCGGAATACCTGGTGTTGCGCCGCACTACATCCCGCCGCCATCAACCTTCAACGTGCTTCTTGGCTCCTACTGGTTCGATAACCTTGGTTTCATACTGAAGGAAACTTGCCGCTGTATGCATCACACCTTCCTCTTGGGGTTCCCAACGGACGCGTGTTGAACGCGTATCACTATCACATAAAGCATTCTTATCATGAGTCTCATGCATAAAACTATTACTACTCCCAACATAAGCATAGTCAATTTTATTAGTTGTAGTGGGAGCAAATTCAACAAAGTAGGTATCATTATTATTCTCATCATCAAATATAGGAGGCATATTGTAATCAAATTTATCCTCCATAACAGGCGGTAACAAAAGACTACTATCATTATAATCATCATATATGGGAGGCAAAGTATCATCAAAGAAAATTTTCTCCTCAATGCTTGGGGGACTAAAAAGATCATGAAAACCAGCTTCCCCAAGCTTAGAACTTTCTATATTATTATCAACAATGGTGTTCAAAGCGTTCATACTAATATTACTACCAGCATGCAAATAAGATTCCATAGGTTTTTTAATTTTCGCATCAAACAATCCATGTTTTAAATCAGGAAATAGAATAAGAAGCTCATTCTTGTCCATTATGCCAAACTAGTGTAAACAAGAAACAAAAAGATGCAATTGCAGGATCTAAAGGAAATAGCTTCGAGTACTTACAACGGCGAAAATAGCTTAGTAGCCGAGATCCGGAGTGTGAGTACCTTTTACCTTTCCTCCCTGGCAACGGCGCCAGAAAATAGCTTGATGTCTACGCCCCCCTCCTTTTCCTGTAGACAGTGTTGGGCCTCCAAGAGCAGAGGTTTGTAGGACAGCAGCAAGTTTTCCCTTAAGTGGATCACCCAAGGTTTATCGAACTCAGGGAGGAAGAGGTCAAAGATATCCCTCTCATGCAACCCTGCAACCACAAAGCAAGAAGTCTCTTGAGTCCCCAACACACCTAATAGGTGCACTAGTTCGGCGAAGAGATAGTGAAATACAGGTGGTATGAATATATATAAGCAGTAGCAACTGCACCAGAAAAGTGCTTTGCCCAGGACAGTAAACAAGCAGTAGTAACGCAGCAGTAGTAACGCAGTAAAACAGTAAACAAGCAGCGATAGCAGTATTTAGGACCAAGGCCTAGGGATCAGACTTTCACTAGTGGACACTCTCAACATTGATCACATAACAGAATAGATAAATGCATACTCTACACTCTTGTTGGATGATGAACACCATTGCGTAGGATTACACAAACCCTCAATGCCGGAGTTAACAAGCTCCACAATTCAATGTTCATATTTAAATAACCTTAGAGTGCATGAAAGATCAATTCGACTAAACCAAGTACTAACATAGTATGCACACTGTCACCTTCACACTATGTAGGAGGAATAGATCACATCAATACCATCATAGCAATAGTTAACTTCATAATCTACAAGAGATCATAATCATAGCATACGCCAAGTACTAACACGGATGCACACACTGTCACCATTACACCGTGCAGGAGGAATAAAACTACTTTAATAACATCACTAGAGTAGCACATAGATAAATTGTGATACAAAACACATTGCAATCATAAAGAGATATAAATAAGCACTTCACTATGCCATTCATAACAGTGAATAAGTATTCTGTGAAATATAGCCTAAGAGACCCACACGGTGCACACACTGTCACCTTTACACACGTGGGACAAGGAGTCTCCGGAGATCACATAAGTAAAACTCACTTGACTAGCATAATGACATCTAGATTACAAGCATCATCATATGAATCTCAATCATGTAAGGCAGCTCATGAGATTATTGTATTGAAGTACATAGGAGAGAGATGAACCACATAGCTACCGGTACAGCCCCGAGCCTCGATGGAGAACTACTCCCTCCTCATGGGAGGCAGCAGCGTTGATGGAGATGGCGGTGGTGTCGATGGAGGAGCCTTCCGGGGGCACTTCCCCGTCCCGACGGCGTGCCGGAACAGAGACTCCTGTCACCCAGATCTTGGCTTCGCGATGGCGGCGGCTCTGGAAGGTTTTCTCTGGTTTCGTCGAACGTATCAGGGTTTTCGCGACGGAGGCTTTAAATAGGCGGAAGGGCAAGGTCGGTGGACTTCTGGGGGGCCCACACTATAGGGGGGCGCGGCCCCCCCCCTTGGCCGCGCTGGCCTAGGGTTTGGTGGCCCTGTGCCCCCTCTCTGGCGGTTCTCGTGTGTTCTGGATGCTTCCGAGCAAAATAGGAACCTGGGCGTTGATTTCGTCCGATTCCGAGAATATTTCGTTACAAGGATTTCTGAAACCAAAAACAGCAGAAAACAGCAACTGGCACTTCGGCATCTTGTTAATAGGTTAGTTCCAGAAAATGCACGAATATGACATAAAGTGTGCATAAAACATGTAGATATCATCAATAATGTGGCATGGAACACAAGAAATTATCGATACGTCGGAGACGTATCAAGCCACGATACGGAAAACCTTCCAGAGACGCAGCCGCCGCCAATCCCATCTCGGGGGATTCAGGAGATCGCCTCCGGCACCCTGCCGGAGAGGGGAATCATCTCCCGGAGGTCTCTTCATCGCCATGATCGCCGGATCGATGTGTGAGTAGTTCACCCCTGGACTATGGGTCCATAGCAGTAGCTAGATGGTTGTCTTCTCCTCATTGTGCTATCATGTTAGATCTTGTGAGCTGCCTATCATGATCAAGATCATCTATTTGTAATGCTACATGTTGTGTTTGTTGGGATCCGATGAATATTGAATACTATGTCAAGTTGATTATCAATCTATCATATATGTTGTTTATGTTCTTGCATGCTCTCCGTTGCTAGTAGAGGCTCTGGCCAAGTTGATACTTGTGACTCCAAGAGGGAGTATTTAGGCTCGATAGTGGGTTCATGCCTCCATTGAATCTGGGACAGTGACAGAAAGTTCTAAAGTTGTGGATGTGTTGTTGCCACTAGGGATAAAACATCGATGCTTTGTCTAAGGATATTTGTGTTGATTACATTACGCACCATACTTAATGCAATTGTCTGTTGCTTGCAACTTAATACCGGAAGGGGTTCGGATGATAATCTGAAAGTGGACTTTTTAGGCATAGATGCATGCTGGATAGCGGTCTATGTACTTTGTCGTAATGCCCTGATTAAATCTCATAGTACTCATCATGATATATGTATGTGCATTGTTATGCCTTCTTTATTTATCAATTGCCCAACTGTAATTTGTTCACCCAACATCTGTTTATCTTATGGGAGAGACACCACTAGTGAACTGTGGACCCCGGTCCTATTCTTTACATCTGAAATACAATCTACTGCAATTGTTCTTTACTGTTCTTCGCAAACAACCATCATCTTCCACACAATACGTTTAATCCTTTGTTTACAGCAAGCCGGTGAGATTGACAACCTCACTGTTACGTTGGGGCAAAGTACTTTGATTGTGTTGTGCAGGTTCCACGTTGGCGCCGGAATCCCTGGTGTTGCGCCGCACTACACTCCGCCGCCATCAACCTTCAACGTGCTTCTTGGCTCCTACTGGTTCGATAAACCTTGGTTTCTTACTGAGGGAAACTTGCTTCTATACGCATCATACCTTCCACTTGGGGTTCCCAACGGACGTGTGCTTTATGCGTATCATTGGTCGTCGTCATCGTCGTTATTGTTGTTGTCTTTGTCGGAGTCGTCGTGGTAGTGCATGCGGAAGGATAAGTTGTCGAACACCCCGACGCTCAGGTCACCATCGTCTTCGTAGAGGAAGTGCAGCACGCAACCGACCTTCAAGCTGTGGGAACCGGCTAACTTCTCAAAGCCAGTGTCGAGGTACATCTTGCCTTCTCCATTGAACAAGACCTCGACGGGCCATCGGCAATGTTGTGAAATGTATATGTGGATTGCCTAGCCCTTTCCATCAGTTCGGACTTTTGGTTCAAGTGGCTAGTGCATGAAGCTTAACATGGTATCAGAGCCCGATGTCTCGAGTTCAAATCCTGGCTTTCACATGGTTTTCGCAATTAAGCCTAAAAATTGATGTTGCCCCCTGATACGCGTTCAACACGCGTCCGTTGGGAACCCCAAGAGGAAGGTGTGATGCGTACAGCGGCAAGTTTCCCTCAGTATGAAACCAAGGTTATCGAACCAGTAGGAGCCAAGAAGCACGTTGAAGGTTGATGGCGGCGGGATGTAGTGCGGCGCAACACCAGGGATTCCGGCGCCAACGTGGAACCTGCACAACACAACCAAAGTACTTTGCCCCAACGAAACAGTGAGGTTGTCAATCTCACCGGCTTGCTGTAACAAAGGATTAACCGTATTGTGTGGAAGATGATTGTTTGCAGAAAACAGTAGAAACGATATTGCAAGAGATTGTATTTCAGTAAAGAGAATTGGACCGGGGTCCACAGTTCACTAGAGGTGTCTCTCCCATAAGATAAACAGCATGTTGGGTGAACAAATTACAGTTGGGCAATTGACAAATAAAGAGGGCATGACCATGCACATACATATCATGATGAGTATAGTGAGATTTAATTGGGCATTACGACAAAGTACATAGACCGCCATCCAACTGCATCTATGCCTAAAAAGTCCACCTTCAGGTTATCATCCGAACCCCCTCCAGTATTAAGTTGCAAAGCAACAGACAATTGCATTAAGTATGGTGCGTAATGTAATCAACAACTACATCCTTAGACATAGCATCAATGTTTTATTCCTAGTGGCAACAGCACAACACAACCTTAGAACTTTCTGTCACTGTCCCAGGTATCAATGCAGGCATGAACCCACTATCGAGCATAAATACTCCCTCTTGGAGTTACAAGCATCTACTTGGCCAGAGCATCTACTAGTAACGGAGAGCATGCAAGATCATAAACAACACATAGATATAACTTTGATAATCAACATAACAAGTATTCTCTATTCATCGGATCCCAACAAACGCAACATATAGAATTACAGATAGATGATCTTGATCATGTTAGGCAGCTCACAAGATCCGACAATGATAGCACAATGGGGAGAAGACAACCATCTAGCTACTGCTATGGACCCATAGTCCAGGGGTAGACTACTCACACATCACTCCGGAGGCGACCATGGCGGCGTAGAGTCCTCCGGGAGATGATTCCCCTCTCGGCAGGTGCCGGAGGCGATCTCTGGATCCCCGAGATGGGATCGGCGGCGGCGTCTCTGGAAGGTTTTCCGTATCGTGGCTCTCGGTACTGGGGGTTTCGTCACGGAGGCTTTAAGTAGGCGGAAGGGCAGGTCAAGAGGCGGCACGAGGGCCCCACACCACAGGGCCGCGCGGCCAAGGGGGGGGGGCGCCGCCCTAGGGTGTGGCCCCCTCGTGGCCCCTCTTCGTCTCTTCTTCGGACTTCTGGAAGCTTCGTGGCAAAATAGGACCCTGGGCGTTGATTTCGTCCAATTCCGAGAATATTTCGTTACTAGGATTTCTGAAACCAAAAACAGCAGAAACAAAGAATCGGCACTTCGGCATCTTGTTAATAGGTTAGTTCCAGAAAATGCACGAATATGACATAAAGTGTGCATAAAACATGTAGATAACATCAATAATGTGGCATGGAACATAAGAAATTATCGATACGTCGGAGACGTATCAGCATCCCCAAGCTTAGTTCTGCTCGTCCCGAGCAGGTAAAACGATAACACATATAATTTCTGGAGTGACATGCCATCATAACCTTGATCATACTATTTGTAAAGCATATGTAGTGAATGCAGCGATCAAAACAATGTATATGACATGAGTAAACAAGTGAATCATATAGCAAAGACTTTTCATGAATAGCACTTCAAGACAAGCATTAATAAGTCTTGCATAAGAGTTAACTCATAAAGCAATAATTCAAAGTAAAAGCATTGAAGCAACACAAAAGAAGATTAAGTTTCAGTGGTTGCTTTCAACTTGTAACATGTATATCTCATGGATATTGTCAACATAGAGTAATATAACAAGTGCAATAAGCAAATTTGTAGGAATCAATGCACAGTTCACACAAGTGTTTGCTTCTTGAGGTGGAGAGAAATAGGTGAACTGACTCAACATTGAAAGTAAAAGAATGGTCCTCCATAGAGGAAAAGCATCGATTGCTATATTTGTGCTAGATCTTTTATTTTGAAAACATGAAACAATTTTGTCAACGGTAGTAATAAAGCATATGTATCATGTAAATTATATCTTACAAGTTGCAAGCCTCATGCATAGTGTACTAATAGTGCCCGCACCTTGTCCTAATTAGCTTGGACTACCGGATCATCACAATGCACATGTTTTAACCAAGTGTCACAAAGGGGTACCTCTATGCCGCCTGTACAAAGGTCTAAGGAGAAAGCTCGCATTGGATTTCTCGCTATTGATTATTCTTCAACTTAGACATCCATACCGGGACAACATAGACAACAGATAATGGACTCCTCTTTTATGCATAAGCATGTAACAACAATTAATAATTTTCTCATTTGAGATTGAGGATATATGTCCAAAACTGAAACTTCCACCATGGATCATGGCTTTAGTTAGCGGCCCAATGTTCTTCTCTAACAATATGCATGCTTAACCATAGGGTGGTAGATCTCTCTTACTTCAGACAAGACGGACATGCATAGCAACTCACATGAAATTCAACAAAGAGTAGTTGATGGCGTCCCCAGTGAACATGGTTATCGCACAACAAGCAACTTAATAAGAGATAAAGTGCATAATTACATATTCAATACCACAATAGTTTTTAAGCTATTTGTCCCATGAGCTATATATTGCAAAGGTGAATGATGGAATTTTAAAGGTAGCACTCAAGCAATTTACTTTGGAATGGCGGAAAATACCATGTAGTAGGTAGGTATGGTGGACACAAATGGCATAGTGGTTGGCTCAAGTATTTGGATGCATGAGAAGTATTCCCTCTCGATACAAGGTTTAGGCTAGCAAGGCTTATTTGAAACAAACACAAGGATGAACCGGTGCAGCAAAACTCACATAAAAGACATATTGAAAACATTATAAGACTCTACACCATCTTCCTTGTTGTTCAAACTCAATACTAGAAATTATCTAGACCTTAGAGAAACAAAATATGCAAACCAAATTTTAGCATGCTCTATGTATTTCTTCATTAATGGGTGCAAAGCATATGATGCAAGAGCTTAAACATGAGCACAACAATTGCCAAGTATCACATTACCCAAGACATTTATAGCAATTACTACATGTATCATTTTCCAATTCCAACCATATAACAATTTAACGAAGAAGAAACTTCGCCATGAATACTATGAGTAGAAACTAAGGACATACTTGTCCATATGCTACAGCGGAGCGTGTCTCTCTCCCATAAAGTGAATGCTAGGATCCATTTTATTCAAACAAAACAAAAAAAACAAAAACAAACCGACGCTCCAAGCAAAGCACATAAGATGTGATGGAATAAAAATATAGTTTCAGGGGAGGAACCTGATAATGTTGTCGATGAAGAAGGGGATGCCTTGGGCATCCCCAAGCTTAGACGCTTGAGTCTTCTTGATATATGCAGGGGTGAACCACCGGGGCATCCCCAAGCTTAGAGCTTTCACTCTCCTTGATCATGTTGCATCATACTCCTCTCTTGATCCTTGAAAACTTCCTCCACACCAAACTTAGAACAACTCATTAGAGGGTTAGTGCACAATAAAAATTAACATATTCAGAGGTAACATAATCATTCTTAACACTTCTGGACATTGCATAAAGCTACTGGACATTAATGTATCAAAGAAATTCATCCAACATAGCAAAAGAGGCAATGCGAAATAAAAGGCAGAATCTGTCAAAACAGAACAGTTCGTATTGACGAATTTTAAAATGGTACCAGACTTGTTCAAATGAAAATGCTCAAATTTAATGAAAGTTGCGTACATATCTGAGGATCACTCACGTAAATTGGCATAATTTTCTGAGTTACCTACAGGGGAAAACAGCCCAGATTCGTGACAGCAAAGAAATCTGTTTCTGCGCAGTAATCCAAATCTAGTATGAACTTTTCTATCAACGGCTTAACTTGGCACAACAAAACGCTAAACTAAGATAAGGAGAGGTTGCTACAGTAGTAAACAACTTCCAAGACTCAAGATAAAAACAAAGTACTGTAGGTAAAAACATGGGTTGTCTCCCATAAGCGTTTTTCTTTAACGCCTTTCAGCTAGGCGCAGAAAGTGTGTATCAAGTATTATCAAAGGGTGGTGCATTCTCAGCGGGGTGCGGAGTTTTCTCAACCAGGCATAATATATTAGATACATAAGTTTTAGCATCTCCCTTTTCATTAGTCTTAGGCGTGCTACTCTCATCAAACAAATTTTCAGGAACAAGCCAAGCATAGTTATTTTCTAGTGCATCATTCATAGCTAAGAGTTTACATTGTATTGGTGCTTTGATCTCCCCACCATCATCAATATTATTAGTGTATCTTATTCTATCCATGTCCATCTTTTCGAGGAGACTAACAAAATTAGTATGAGAACCAAGCATATTAAATTTAGCAAAGACCTTTCTAGCTTCTCTTGCTAGACCACCAAATTCTCTAAGAAGGGTTTCTAAAACAAAATCTTTCTTTTCCCCTTCTTCCATATCGCCAAGTGTGAGAAACATGTGTTGGATTATAGGATTAAGATTAACAAATTTAGTTTCCAACAGGTGAACTAAATGCGCAGCAGCAATTTCATAAGTAGGCGCAAGGTCTACCAAGTGTCTATCTTCAAAATTTTCAATGGTACTAACATGATTGAAAAATTCTTCTATATTATTTCTCCCAACTATAGACCCACGTCCTACCAGTATGTCTTTCGTGGTAAAATTAAAAGGAAACATGATGAATCAAGTAAAGTAAATGCAAGTAACTAATTTTTTTTGTGTTTTTGATATAGCAAACAAGATAGCAAGTAAAGTAAAACTAGCAACTAATTTTTTTGTATTTTGATTTAGTGCAGCAAACAAAATAGTAAATAAAACTAAGCAAGACAAAAACAAAGTAAAGAGATTGAGAAGTGGAGACTCCCCTTGCAGCGTGTCTTGATCTCCCCGGCAACGGCGCCAGAAAAAAGCTGCTTGATACGCGTTCAACACGCGTCCGTTGGGAACCCCAAGAGGAAGGTGTGATGCGTACAGCGGCAAGTTTCCCTCAGTATGAAACCAAGGTTATCGAACCAGTAGGAGCCAAGAAGCACGTTGAAGGTTGATGGCGGTGGGATGTAGTGCGGCGCAACACCAGGGATTCCGGCGCCAACGTGGAACCTGCACAACACAACCAAAGTACTTTGCCCCAACGAAACAGTGAGGTTGTCAATCTCACCGGCTTGCTGTAACAAAGGATTAACCATATTGTGTGGAAGATGATTGTTTGCAGAAAACAGTAGAACAGTATTGGCAAGAGATTGTATTTCAAGAAAGAGAATTGGACCGGGGTCCACAGTTCACTAGAGGTGTCTCTCCCATAAGATAAACAGCATGTTGGGTGAACAAATTACAGTTGGGCAATTGACAAATAAAGAGGGCATGACCATGCACATACATATCATGATGAGTATAGTGAGATTTAATTGGGCATTACGACAAAGTACATAGACCGCCATCCAACTGCATCTATGCCTAAAAAGTCCACCTTCAGGTTATCATCCGAACCCCCTCCAGTATTAAGTTGCAAAGCAACAGACAATTGCATTAAGTATGGTGCGTAATGTAATCAACAACTACATCCTTAGACATAGCATCAATGTTTTATCCCTAGTGGCAACAACACAACACAACCTTAGAACTTTCTCATCCTTGTCCTGTATCAATGCAGGCATGAACCCACTATCGAGCATAAATACTCCCTCTTGGAGTTACAAGCATCTACTTGGCCAGAGCATCTACTAGTAACGGAGAGCATGCAAGATCATAAACAACACATAGATATAACTTTGATAATCAACATAACAAGTATTCTCTATTCATCGGATCCCAACAAACGCAACATATAGAATTACAGATAGATGATCTTGATCATGTTAGGCAGCTCACAAGATCCGACAATGATAGCACAATGGGGAGAAGACAACCATCTAGCTACTGCTATGGACCCATAGTCCAGGGGTAGACTACTCACACATCACTCCGGAGGCGACCATGGCGGCGTAGAGTCCTCCGGGAGATGATTCCCCTCTCCGGCAGGGTGCCGGAGGCGATCTCCTGGATCCCCCGAGATGGGATCGGCGGCGGCGGCGTCTCTGGAAGGTTTTCCGTATCGTGGCTCTCGGTACTGGGGGTTTCGTCACGGAGGCTTTAAGTAGGCGGAAGGGCAGGTCAAGAGGCGGCACGAGGGCCCCACACCACAGGGCCGCGTGGCCAAGGGGGGGGGGGCCGCGCCGCCCTAGGGTGTGGCCCCCTCGTGGCCCCTCTTCGTCTCTTCTTCGGACTTCTGGAAGCTTCGTGGCAAAATAGGACCCTGGGCGTTGATTTCGTCCAATTCCGAGAATATTTCGTTACTAGGATTTCTGAAACCAAAAACAGCAGAAAACAGCAACTGGCACTTCGGCATCTTGTTAATAGGTTAGTTCCAAAAAATGCACGAATATGACATAAAGTGTGCATAAAACATGTAGATAACATCAATAATGTGGCATGGAACATAAGAAATTATCGATACGTCGGAGACGTATCACCCCCCTCTTTAGCCACCGCTGATGCCCTGTTTCGGTGTGCTCTTCTTCTTTCACGTGTTGACTTTCTCTTCTCCAGTCACACGCGAGTGGGGGTGTTGTGAAATGTATATGTGGATTGCCTAGCCCTTTCCATCAGTTCGGACTTTTGGTTCAAGTGGCTAGTGCATGAACCTTAACATGGTATCAGAGCCCCAGGTCTCGAGTTCAAATCCTGACTTTCCCAATTTATTCTAAAAATTATCTCCTCTCCCCGCAGCCTCCTGCCGTGTGGTCCCGGCCTTCTGCTGCCTCTTTGTCTCTCCTGTCGTGTGGTTCCGGCCTTCCGCTGCCTCTTTGCCTCTCTACACGTGTTGACTTGTCTTCTCGTCTCCCCGTCACACGTGAGAGGGGGTGTTGACGTGTACAAGTAGATTGCCTAGCCCTTTCCATCAGTTCGGACTTTTGGTTCAAGTGGCTAGTGCATGAAGCTTAACAGGCAAAAGCCGCAGCTAACTTACCGCAGTTTCACGCCGGCCGGCTCTTGGCCGGCGAGAAATTCCGCGAACTTATCTGGTAGTCTTTTTCTGCCGAAAGGATCCTCAGTGATGTCGACGACGGACTCCAAGTACTTGCCGTACTTGCACTCCAATTCGGTAGGCGACGGCGAGAGTGCAGGTGGTGCAGATGCATCACGACCGCTGATACGTCTCCAACGTATCTATAATTTCTGATGTTCCATGCTAGTTTTATGACAATACCTACATGTTTTGCTCACACTTTATAATGATTTTATGCATTTTCCGGAACTAACCTACGTAGTATTAACAAGATGCCGAAGTGCCAGTTCCTGTTTTCTGTTGTTTTTGGTTCCAGAAAGGCTGTTCGGGCAATATTCTCGGAATTCGACGAAACAAAGACCAAATATCTTATTTTCCCCGGAAGGTTCCAGAACACCGAAGGAGAGTCGGAGGCGGGCAGCAGGGGGCCCACACCATATGGCGGCGCGGGTGGCCCCCTGGCCGCGCCAGCCTATGGGGAGGGAGCCCCCTGGCTCCCCAGACGCCGCCTCTTCACCTATAAAGTCCCTCGCGACCTAAAAACCCGATACCAATTGACGAAACTCCAGAAAGACTCCAGGGGCGCCGCCTCCATCGCGAAACTCCGTTTCGGGGGACAGAATCTCTGTTCCGGCACGCCGCCGGGACGGGGAAGTGCCCCCGGAAGTCATCTCCATCGACGCCACCGCCTCCATCATGCTCCGTGAGTAGTTCCCCCATGGACTATGGGTTCTAGCTGTAGCTAGTTGGTATTCTCTCCCCCATGTACTTCAATACAATGATCTCATGAGCTGCCTTACATGATTGAGATTCATCTGATGTAATCGGTGTTGTGTTTGTTGGGATCCGATGGATTGTTACATTATGATTAGTCTATCTATAAAGTTTGTGAAGTTATTGTTGCTGCAATCTTGTTGTGTTTAATGCTTGTCACTAGGGCCCGAGTGGCATGATCTTAGATTTAAGCTCTATGCTTATTGGTTAGATTGTATCTACAAGTTGTTTGCACATGTCTATGTCCGGAACCAAAGGCCCCAAAGTGATAGAAATTGGGACAACTGGAGGGGAAGGCTTAGATATGAGGATCACATGTTTTCACGGAGTGTTAATGCTTTGCTCCGGTGCTCTATTAAAAGGAGTGCCTTAATTTCCAGTAGATTCCCTAGAGGCCCGGCTGCCACCGGCTGGTAGGACAAAAGGTGTTGTACAAGTTTCTCATTGCGAGCACGTATGACTATATATGGAAAACATGCCTACATGATTAATAATCTTGATGTTCTGTCTTAATGCTATTTCAATCCTATCAATTGCCCAACTGTAATTTGTTCACCCAACACTTGTTACTTGAGAGTTACCACTAGTGTAGATAGCTGGGAACCCCGGTCCATCTCTTATCATCATATACTCGTTCTATATGTCATTGGAAGTAGTATCAACTATTTTCTGGTGCCATTGCCTCTGTGTTACTGCTACTGCTGATGTGTTACTGTTACTATTGCTCTCATATTACTGTTGCTTTCATATCAACCCTGTTACTAGTGCTTTTCCAGGTGCAGCTGAATTGACAACTCAGTTGTTAAGGCTTATACGTATTCTTTACCTCCCCTTGTGTCGAATCAATAAATTTGGGTTTTACTTCCCTCGAAGACTGCTGCGATCCCCTATACTTGTGGGTTATCAAGACTATTTTCTGGCGCCGTTGCCGGGGAGGCATAGCTCTACTCATAAGTTCACCTGGGGGAGTACACTCTACCTCTCTCTCTGTTTTTATTTTGTTTTGTTTTGCTTATTTTACTTTTGTCTAGTTTATTTGTGCTTAGTTTATTTCCGTCTAGTATTATTTTGCTTAGTTTACTCTTGTGTAGTTTGTTTTTGTCTTGTTTTATTTTTCTTACATACCCAAAAATCCATAAAAATTTGAAAAACCAAAAAATTTAAAACTGTTGTTATGGGAGAACCCACAACCTATTTGGAGCTTATTGAAATATATATGAATTATAGAGAATCAAGAACGGGTAAAGTCATGAGTGCTGTGATAGAAAAATTGAATACAATTGCTAAAATCTTGCTTAAACGCCATGATATAAACTGTTGCTCTAAACAGGATACTAAACATCTGAAATTTCAATGTGGCTTTATTGAGGAAGTTTTAATTAAGAACTATAATTGGAATAACTATATTCATTTTGGGTTCGAAGAGGTAGAACAATTTGTCATATTTATGGGAGCCTCTGAGATAGAATCCTTCATGGCTAAAAATTATGAAACTTGTGTTGTTTGTAAGGACCTTAAAGATTATGTCTCTTCTATCCTTAATTTTTTCATAGAAAGTTACAACGATAATCCTTATATCATTGATTATAAAGAGAGACTCATTAATGCACAAGAATGCACTCACAATTTGCAGGAACATGTGAAAGAAGAAATTGATGAACCTGAAAGCTCATTGGATGAAAAAGAGGAGGAAATTGATGAACCTGAAAGCTCATTGGATGAAAAAGAGGAGGAGAGTGATGAACAAAAGGAGGAAGAATGGATTAGCTACCCATGCCAACCTTCTAATGAGAGTAACTCTTTATCTCTTACACTATTTGATTGTCCTCCATGCTTACCAAAGGAGGATGAATGTTATGTTCCTGTGGATTCTCTTGAAATATTCCCTATGAGTAAAACTTGTGAGAATAATTATGCTACTATTATCTATGATAATCCATGCTATTTTGATAAATCTTATGATAATGCTTTGTTTGTGCCTGATATCGAAATGCATGGTACTAAAGAGTTTTGCTTAGCAAATGTTTATGATAAAGATCTAGATGATGGTCCTATGTTACATGATAATATTAATTGTACCACTAATGAAAATGGGATTGGAAAGGTCTTGACTTCATCTAGTAGTCCTATATCTTTTGAGATTGATCAATCATCTTGTTATATTATTGATAAAAGTGGGTTTGAAAGTTTTAATCCCATTATTTTTGAGCTTGATAAAAATTATTTGTTTGTAGATCATGAAAAGCATGTTGTATGTGATAGTTATATTGTTGAGTTTGTTCATGATGCTACTGAAAACTATTATGAGAGAGGAAAATATGGTTGTAGACATTTTTATGGTACTAAAACACCTCTCTATATGCTGAAAATTTTGAAGTTACTCTTGTTTTATCTTGCTATGCTTGTCACTTTGTTCTTCATGAATTTATTTGTGTACAAGATTCCTATTCATAGGAAGTGGGTTAGACTTAAATGTGTTTTGAACTTGCTTTTTGATGCTCTCTTTTGCTTCAACTCTCATCCTTATGTGAGCATCATTAAAATTGCTGAGACCATCTTAATGGCTATAAAGAAAGCACTTCTTGGGAGATAACCCATGTCTTTATTTTGCTACTGTTTTGTTGTGTCTTGGAAGTTGTTACTACTGTAGCAACCTCTCCTTATCTTTATTTTATTGCATTGTTGTACCAAGTGAAGTCTCTAATAGAAGGTTGATGCTAGATTTGGATTTCTGCGCAGAAACAGATTTCTATCTGTCACGAATTTGAGTAGGTCTCTCTATAGGAAACTCAGAAAAATATTCCAATTTTCATGCGTGTTCCTCGGATATGTACGCAACTTTCATTAGTTTTGAGTTTTCTGATTTGAGCAACGGAAGTACCTCTTAAAAATTAGTCTTTACTGGCTGTTCTGTTTTGACAGATTCTGCCTCTGTTTTTTTGCATTGTCTCTTGTGGACTTTAAGTAAGGCTTTCTAGACGTGGAGAGCTGTAGCTAATGTTTTATTGAGTTCTTGCAATGTGTCACTACAGGACTAAAGTGGATTAAAGTTTTTTGAGTACTAACCCCTCTAATGAAGTTTATGAGAAGTTTGGTGTGGCAGAAGTTTTCAAGGGTCAAGAGAGGAGGATGATATATGATCAAGAAGAGTGAAAAGTCTAAGCTTGGGGATGCCCCCGTGGTTCATCCCTGCATATTTCAAGAAGACTCAAGCGTCTAAGCTTGGGGATGCCCAAGGCATCCCCTTCTTCATCAACAACTTATCAGGTCACTTCTAGTGAAACTATATTTTTATTCAGTCACATCATATGTGCTTTACTTGGAGCGTCTGTTTGTTTTTATTTTTGTTTGTGTTTGAATAAATTCGGATCCTAGCAATCCTTGTATGGGAGAGAGACACGCTCCGCTTTTTCATATGAACACTGGTGTTCTTCGTTTTATTTTTAATGTTCATGGCGGAGTTGAAAGCCGCAGCACTTATTGATATTTGGTTGGAAACAGAAAATGCTTCATATTGTCTTGAATAATTTGATACTTGGCAATTGTTTTGAGCTCTCAAGTAGATCATGTTTAAGCTCATGCACCATGTAGTTTAAACCTATTAGTGGAGAACTACCGTAGAGCTTGTTGAAATTTGGTTTGCATGATTGGTCTCTCTAAGGTCTAGATATTTTCTGGTAAAAGTGTTTGAGCAACAAGGAAGACAGTATAGAGTCTTATAATGCTTGCAATTTGTTCTTATGTAAGTTTTGCTGTACCGGTTCATACTTGTGTTTGCTTCAAACAACCTTGCTAGCCAAAGCCTTGTACTGAGAGGGAATACTTCTCGTGCATCCAAAACCTTGAGCCAAAACCTATGCCATTTGTGTCCACCATATCTACCTACTATGTGGTATTTTCTACCATTCCAAGTAAATACTTCATGTGCTACCTTTAAACAATTCAAAAGTTATTATCACTTATATGTGTCAATATTTTATAGCTCATGAGGAAGTATGTGGTGTTTATCTTTCGATCTTGTCATTTACTTCTGACAGACTTTCACCAATGGACTAGTGGCTCATCCGCTTATCCAATAATTTTGCAAAAAGAGCTGGCAATGGGGTTCCCAGCCCCAATTAATTACAACTTTCACTAATAATTCTCTTCACGTGTTTTGCCCTGATCTATCAGTAAGCAACTTAATTTTGCAAATAGACACTCCTCCATGGTATGTGAATGTTGGAAGGCATCCGAGGATTCGGTTAGCCATGGCTTGTGTAAGCAAAAGGTTGGGAGGAGTGTCATCAATAATGAAACTAAAGTACATGTGTAAACAAAAGAGAAGAGGAATGATCTACCTTGCTGGTAGAGATAACGTCCTTCATGGGAGCCGCTCTTAAAAGTCTGGTTGATAAGGTAGTTAGAGTACCCGCTACCATTCGTTGACAACAACAAACACCTCTCAAAACTTTATTTTTATGCTCTCTATATGATTTCAAAACTTGAAAAGCTCTAGAACATGATTTAATCCCTGCTTCCCTCTGCGAAGGGCCTTTCTTTTACTTTATGTTGAGTCAGTTTACCTACTTCCTTCCGTCTTAGAAGCAAACACTTATGTCAACTGTGCATTGATTCTTACATGCTTACTTATTTGCACTCATTATATTACTTTGTGTTGACAATTATCCATGAGATATGTATGTTGAAAGTTGAAAGCAATTGCTGAAACTTAATCATCCTTTGTGTTGCTTCAATGCCTTTACTTTGAATTTATTGCTTTATGAGTTAACTCTTATGCAAGACTTTTGATGCTTGTCTTGAAAGTACTATTCATGAAAAGTTTTGCTATATGTTATCTATTTGTTAGCAAACTATAGATCATTGCCTTGAGTCACTTCATTCATCTCATATGCTTTACAATAGTATGATCAAGATTATGTAAGCAGCATGTCAATACAGAAATTATTCTTTTTATCGTTTACCTACTCGAGGGCGAGTAGGAACTAAGCTTGGGGATGCTTGATACGTCTCCAACGTATCTATAATTTCTGATGTTCCATGCTAGTTTTATGACAATACCTACATGTTTTGCTCACACTTTATAATGATTTTATGCATTTTATGGAACTAACCTTGACGGCGTGTAACTCACACGTTCGTTGGGAACCCCAAGAGGAAGGTATGATGCGCACAGCAGCAAGTTTTCCCTCAGAAAGAAACCAAGGTTTATCGAACCAGGAGGAGCCAAGAAGCACGTTGAAGGTTGATGGCGGCGGGATGTAGTGCGGCGCAACACCAGGGATTCCGGCGCCAACGTGGAACCTGCACAACACAACCAAAGTACTTTGCCCCAACGAAACAGTGAGGTTGTCAATCTCACCGGCTTGCTGTAACAAAGGATTAACCGTATTGTGTGGAAGATGATTGTTTGCAGAAAACAGTAAAACAAGTATTGCGAGATTGTATTTCAAGAAGAGAATTGGACCGGGGTCCACAGTTCACTAGAGGTGTCTCTCCCATAAGACAAGCAGCATGTTGGGTGAACAAATTACAGTTGGGCAATTGACAAATAAAGAGAGCATGACAATGCACATACATATCATGATGAGTATAGTGAGATTTAATTGGGCATTACGACAAAGTACATAGACCGCCATCCAACTGCATCTATGCCTAAAAAGTCCACCTTCAGGTTATCATCCGAACCCCCTCCAGTATTAAGTTGCAAAGCAACAGACAATTGCATTAAGTATGGTGCGTAATGTAATCAACAACTACATGCTTAGACATAGCATCAATGTTTTATCCCTAGTGGCAACAGCACAACACAACCTTAGAACTTTCATCCTTTGTCCTGTGTCAATGCAGGCATGAACCCACTATCGAGCATAAGTACTCCCTCTTGGAGTTACAAGCATCTACTTGGCCAGAGCATCTACTTGTAACGGAAAGCATGCAAGATCATAAACAACACATAAGTATAACTTTGATAATCAACATAACAAGTATTCTCTATTCATCGGATCCCAACAAACGCAACATATAGAATTACAGATAGATGATCTTGATCATGTTAGGCAGCTCACAAGATCCGACAATGATAGCACAATGGGGAGAAGACAACCATCTAGCTACTGCTATGGACCCATAGTCCAGGGGTAGACTACTCACACATCACACCGGAGGCGACCATGGCGGCGTAGAGTCCTCCGGGAGATGATTCCCCTCTCCGGCAGGGTGCCGGAGGCGATCTCTGGATCCCCGAGATGGGATCGGCGTTGGCGGCGTCTCTGGAAGGTTTTCCGTATCGTGGTTCTCGGTACTGGGGGTTTCGTCACGGAGGCTATTTGTAGGCGGAAGGGCAGGTCAAGAGGCGGCACGGGGGCCCCACACCACAGGGCCGCGCGGCCAAGGGGGGGGGGGCGCCGCCCTAGGGTGTGGCCCCCTCGTGGCCCCTCTTCGTCTCTCCTTCGGACTTCTGGAAGCTTCGTGGAAAAATAGGCCCCTGGGCTTTGATTTCGTCCAATTCCGAGAATATTTCCTTACTAGGATTTCTGAAACCAAAAACAGCAGAAAACAAAGAATCGGCACTTCGGCATCTTGTTAATAGGTTAGTTCCAGAAAATGCACGAATATGACATAAAGTGTGCATAAAACATGTAGATAACATCAATAATGTGGCATGGAACATAAGAAATTATCGATACGTCGGAGACGTATCAGCATCCCCAAGCTTAGTTCTGCTCGTCCCGAGCAGGTAAAACGATAACACAGATAATTTCTGGAGTGACATGCCATCATAATCTTGATCATACTATTTGTAAAGCATATGTAGTGAATGCAGCGATCAAAACAATGTATATGACATGAGTAAACAAGTGAATCATAAAGCAAAGACTTTTCATGAATAGCACTTCAAGACAAGCATCAATAAGTCTTGCATAAGAGTTAACTCATAAAGCAATAATTCAGAGTAATGGCATTGAAGCAACACAAAAGAAGATTAAGTTTCAGCGGTTGCTTTCAACTTGTAACATGTATATCTCATGGATATTGTCAACATAGAGTAATATAATAAGTGCAATAAGCAAGTATGTAGGAATCAATGCACAGTTCACACAAGTGTTTGCTTCTTGAGGTGGAGAGAAATAGGTGAACTGACTCAACATTGAAAGTAAAAGAATGGTCCTCATAGAGGAAAAGCATCGATTGCTATATTTGTGCTAGAGCTTTGATTTTGAAAACATGAAACAATTTTATCAACGGTAGTAATAAAGCATATGCATCATGTAAATTATATCTTATAAGTTGCAAGCCTCATGCATAGTGTACCAATAGTGCCCGCACCTTGTCCTAATTAGCTTGGACTACCTGGATTATCACCGCAATACATATGCTTTAACCAAGTATCACAAAGGGGTACCTCTATGCCGCCTGTACAAAGGTCTAAGGAGAAAGCTCGCATTTGGATTTCTCGCTTTTGATTATTCTCAACTTAGACATCCATACCGGGACAACATAGACAACAGATAATGGACTCCTCTTTTAATGCTTTAAGCATTCAACAACAATTAATTAGTTTCTCATTAGAGATTTGAGGATATTTGTCCAAAACTGAAACTTCCACCATGGATCATGGCTTTAGTTAGCGGCCCAATGCTCTTCTCTCACAATATGCATGCTCAAACCATTCAACTCAGTGTAGATCGCCCTTACTTCAGACAAGACGAACATGCATAGCAACTCACATGAAATTCAACAATGAATAGTTGATGGCGTCCCCAGTAAACATGGTTATCGCACAACAAGCAACTTAATAAGAGATAAAGTGCATAATTACATATTCAATACCACAATAGTTTTTAAGCTATTTGTCCCATGAGCTATATATTGCAAAGGTGAATGATGGAATTTTAAAGGTAGCACTCAAGCAATTTACTTTGGAATGGCGGAAAATACCATGTAGTAGGTAGGTATGGTGGACACAAATGGCATAGTGGTTGGCTCAAGTATTTTGGATGCATGAGAAGTATTCCCTCTCGATACAAGGTTTAGGCTAGCAAGGCTTATTTGAAACAAACACAAGGATGAACCGGTGCAGCAAAACTCACATAAAAGACATATTGAAAACATTATAAGACTCTACACCGTCTTCCTTGTTGTTCAAACTCAATACTAGAAATTATCTAGACCTTAGAGAAACCAAATATGCAAACCAAATTTTAGCATGCTCTATGTATTTCTTCATTAATGGGTGCAAAGCATATGATGCAAGAGCTTAATCATGAGCACAACAATTGCCAAGTATCACATTACCCAAGACATTTATAGCAATTACTACATGTATCATTTTCCAATTCCAACCATATAACAATTTAACGAAGGAGAAACTTCGCCATGAATACTATGAGTAGAAACTAAGGACATACTTGTCCATATGCTACAGCGGAGCGTGTCTCTCTCCCATAAAGTGAATGCTAGGATCCATTTTATTCAAACAAAACAAAAAACAAAAACAAACCGACGCTCCAAGAAAAAGCACATAAGATGTGATGGAATAAAAATATAGTTTCAGGGGAGGAACCTGATAATGTTGTCGATGAAGAAGGGGATGCCTTGGGCATCCCCAAGCTTAGATGCTTGAGTCTTCTTAATATATGCAGGGGTGAACCACCGGGGCATCCCCAAGCTTAGAGCTTTCACTCTCCTTGATCATGTTGCATCATACTCCTCTCTTGATCCTTGAAAACTTCCTCCACACCAAACTCGAAACAACTCATTAGAGGGTTAGTGCACAATATAAATTGACATATTCAGAGGTGACACAATCATTCTTAACACTTCTGGACATTGCATAATGCTACTGGACATTAGTGGATCAAAGAAATTCATCCAACATAGCAAAAGAGGCAATGCGAAATAAAAGGCAGAATCTGTCAAAACAGAACAGTTCGTATTGACGAATTTTAAAATGGCACCAGACTTGCTCAAATGAAAATGCCCAAATTTAATGAAAGTTGCATACATATCTGAAGATCATGCACGTAAATTGGCTTAATTTTCTGAGTTACCTACAGGGAGGTGGACCCAGATTCGTGACAGCAAAGAAATCTGGAACTGTGCAGTAATCCAAATCTAGTACTTACTTTTCTATCAACGGCTTAACTTGGCACAACAAAACACAAAACTAAGATAAGGAGAGGTTGCTACAGTAGTAAACAACTTCCAAGACACAAAATAAAAACAAAGTACTGTAGGTAAAAACATGGGTTGTCTCCCATAAGCGCTTTTCTTTAACGCCTTTCAGCTAGGCGCAGAAAGTGTGTATCAAGTATTATCAAAGGGTGATGCATCGTTATCATGAGCTCCCCCATCCATAGTGGTACTAAGGGCTTTGTCAATTTTAGGCCTATAATAATACTTCTTTGGTCTAGGCACTTTAGAGATATACATAAACTTTTGCTCCTTACCCACATAAGCTTTCTCCTTATATTTAAGAGAAGAAAATGTTGAACCCAAGGTTCCCATAGCTTTTTCAAGTTCGTCAATCCTATTGATTTGATCATCATGGACAGCATTAGTTCCTAGGACACTAATTCTTTCATCAATTCCTCCTAAGGATTTATCAAGTTCATCAGTTTTATCAAGTAATATTTCCAATTTAGCTTCAATACTTGGAAATTTTTTCTCTATGGTTTCCAATTTTTTCATAACATCTTCAAGAGAGATTTCAGTTTTAACTTTATCAACAGGGGGTATTCCAAATAAACTCTCAATAATGCAACTAGCTTCTAATGCAGGAGTACTTAAGAAGTCACCTTTTGCGAGACTATCAAGAACATATCTATTCCAGCTAGAGATACCAACATAAAAGTTCCTGAGTAAAATAATGGTGGAGTGTTTCTTAGTGCATCTATTATGGGCATCACTAATTCTATACCAAGCATCTCTCAAACATTCTCCCCCTCGTTGCTTAAACGTACGAACTTCAACTTCAGGATTACTCATTTTAGTAGTAGTAAATAGAGCAAACTAGATAAAGTAAATGCAAGTAAACTAAATTTTTTGTGTTTTTGATATAGCAAACAAGATAGCAAATAAAGTAAAACTAACAACTAATTTTTTTTGTATTTTGATTTAGTGCAGCAAACAAAGTAGTAAATAAAACTAAGCAAGCCAAAAACAAAGTAAAGAGATTGAGAAGTGGAGACTCCCCTTGCAGCGTGTCTTGATCTCCCCGGCAACGGCGCCAGAAAATATGCTTGACGGCGTGTAACTCACACGTTCGTTGGGAACCCCAAGAGGAAGGTATGATGCGCACAGCAGCAAGTTTTCCCTCAGAAAGAAACCAAGGTTTATCGAACCAGGAGGAGCCAAGAAGCACGTTGAAGGTTGATGGCGGCGGGATGTAGTGCGGCGCAACACCAGGGATTCCGGCGCCAACGTGGAACCTGCACAACACAACCAAAGTACTTTGCCCCAACGAAACAGTGAGGTTGTCAATCTCACCGGCTTGCTGTAACAAAGGATTAACCGTATTGTGTGGAAGATGATTGTTTGCAGAAAACAGTAAAACAAGTATTGCAGTAGATTGTATTTCAGTAAAGAGAATTGGACCGGGGTCCACAGTTCACTAGAGGTGTCTCTCCCATAAGACAAGCAGCATGTTGAGTGAACAAATTACAGTTGGGCAATTGACAAATAAAGAGAGCATGACAATGCACATACATATCATGATGAGTATAGTGAGATTTAATTGGGCATTACGACAAAGTACATAGACCGCCATCCAACTGCATCTATGCCTAAAAAGTCCACCTTCAGGTTATCATCCGAACCCCCTCCAGTATTAAGTTGCAAAGCAACAGACAATTGCATTAAGTATGGTGCGTAATGTAATCAACAACTACATTCTTAGACATAGCATCAATGTTTTATCCCTAGTGGCAACAAAGCACAACACAACCTTAGAACTTTCTGTCACATCCTGTGTCAATGCAGGCATGAACCCACTATCGAGCATAAGTACTCCCTCTTGGAGTTACAAGCATCTACTTGGCCAGAGCATCTACTTGTAACGGAAAGCATGCAAGATCATAAACAACACATAAGTATAACTTTGATAATCAACATAACAAGTATTCTCTATTCATCGGATCCCAACAAACGCAACATATAGAATTACAGATAGATGATCTTGATCATGTTAGGCAGCTCACAAGATCCGACAATGATAGCACAATGGGGAGAAGACAACCATCTAGCTACTGCTATGGACCCATAGTCCAGGGGTAGACTACTCACACATCACACCGGAGGCGACCATGGCGGCGTAGAGTCCTCCGGGAGATGATTCCCCTCTCCGGCAGGGTGCCGGAGGCGATCTCTGGATCCCCGAGATGGGATCGGCGTTGGCGGCGTCTACGGAAGGTTTTCCGTATCGTGGTTCTCGATGCGGGGGTTTCGTCACGGAGGCTATTTGTAGGCGGAAGGGCAGGTCAAGAGGCGGCACGGGGGCCCCACACCACAGGGCCGCGCGGCCAAGGGGGGGGGGCCGCGCCGCCCTAGGGTGTGGCCCCCACGTGGCCCCTCTTAGTCTCTCCATCGGACTTAAGGAAGCTTCGTGGAAAAAAATGCCCCTGGGCTTTGAATTAGTCCAATTACGAGAATATTTCCGTACTAGGATTTCTGAAACCAAAAACAGCAGAAAACAGCAACTGGCACTTCGTCATCTTGTTAATAGGTTAGTTCCAGAAAATGCACGAATATGACATAAAGTGTGCATAAAACATGTAGATAACATCAATAATGTGGCATGGAACATAAGAAATTATCGATACGTCAGAGACGTATCAAACCTATTAACAAGATGCCGAAGTGTCAGTTCCTGTTTTCTGTTGTTTTTGGTTCCAGAAAGGCTGTTCGGGCAATATTCTCAGAATTCGACGAAACAAAGATCAAATATCTTATTTTCCCCGGAAGGTTCCAGAACACCGAAGGAGAGTCGGAGGCGGGCAGCAGGGGGCCCACACCATATGGCGGCGCGGGTGGCCCCCTGGCCGCGCCAGCCTATGGGGAGGGAGCCCCCTGGCTCCCCAGACGCCGCCTCTTCGCCTATAAAGTCCCTCGCGACCTAAAAACCCGATACCAATTGACGAAACTCCAGAAAGACTCCAGGGGCGCCGCCGCCATCGCGAAACTCCGTTTCGGGGGATAGAATCTCTGTTCCGGCACGCCGCCGGGACGGGGAAGTGCCCCCGGAAGTCATCTCCATCGACGCCACCGCCTCCATCATGCTCCGTGAGTAGTTCCCCATGGACTATGGGTTCTAGCTGTAGCTAGTTGGTATTCTCTCTCCCATGTACTTCAATACAATGATCTCATGAGGTGTCTTACATGATTGAGATTCATCTGATGTAATCGGTGTTGTGTTTGTTGGGATCCGATGAATTGTTACATTATGATCAGTCTATCGATATAAGTTTGTGAAGTTATTGTTGCTGCAATCTTGTTGTGTTTAATGCTTGTCACTAGTGCACGAGTGGCATGATCTTAGATTTAAGCTCTATAATTATTGCTTAGATTGTATCTACAAGTTGTTTGCACATGTCTATGTCCGGAACCCGAGGCCCCAGAGTGACAACAACTGGGATAACTGGAGGGGAAGGCGTAGGTATGAGGATCACATGTTTTCACCAAGTGTTAATGCTTAGCTCCGGTGCTCTATTAAAAGGAGTACCTTAATTGCCAGTAGATTCCCTTGAGGCCCGGCTGCCACCGGCTGGTAGGACAAAAGATGTTATGCAAGTTTCTCATTGCGAGCACGTATGACTATATATGGAAAACATGCCTACATGATTAATAATCTTGATGTTCTGTCTTAATGCTATTTCAATCCTATCAATTGCCCAACTGTAATTTGTTCACCCAACACTTGTTACTTGAGAGTTACCACTAGTGTAGATAGCTGGGAACCCCGGTCCATCTCTTATCATCATATACTCGTTCTATATGTCATTGGAAGTAGTATCAACTATTTTCTGGTGCCATTGCCTCTGTGTTATTCTGCATCGCTGATGTGTTACTGTTACTATTGCTCTCATATTACTGCTGCTTTCACATCACCCCTGTTACTAGTGCTTTTCCAGGTGCAGCTGAATTGACAACTCAGTTGTTAAGGCTTATAAGTATTCTTTACCTCCCCTTGTGTCGAATCAATAAATTTGGGTTTTACTTCCCTCGAAGACTGTTGCGATCCCCTATACTTGTGGGTTATCAACCGCCCCTACCCCGCCTGCAGGGGCTGCGTCGACGACCTTGGCCCCTAGGACCCGCCATGGACCACGTGGGGAGAAGGGTGGATGGCGGCACTAGGGTTGGGGATTGGGAAGGTAGCTAGGGTTCTATGGAGGGGTGGATGCGCCAACGCCCCATTTTATACGATGAAGCCAGCCGAGGGGGCGGTGGAGCGCATTAAGGCCGCACCCATGGCTAGGCTTGTGGAACCTGCATCGCTGGGCAGCCATTAATTTCACATGGAAAAATGCTAGTAGTCTCGTGCCGCGCAGAAGGCGAAGCGGACGAGGTCGCTGCCAGGCAGCCCGGGGCAGAAGGGAGCGGTCACGCGCTGCGTCCGTGCCAGCGTCTGCTGAGACGCATCCGCGGCCCAAATTTGGGCCCCGTTTGCGCCTCGGCGAACCGCCCGATCACTATGCATCAGGCTGCTAGGCTAGGGGCAGACCCAAATTTTGACCGCACGGATGCAAACGGTCTCTTTTTGTCCGTTTGTGTCGGGGGCTGCTGGAGATTTCTTTAACACCATGACTTCTTCGTCTATCTACTACAACAAGCTCTACTAAGATAATCTTTACCCAGGTTTAACGATGGTGGGGCCAGGACCGTGGCATGCCTTCGACTCGTGCTAGTGTATGTTGTCGTCGCTAGATGGTTCGAGCACATATTTGTAATTTTTATTACCTTTAGGACTATTTATATTTCTATTTATAGATTAGTGGATTTTGTTAAAAAAAACCTTTTATATAATCATGGCACAGGTTCTGTGTTACAAGGTCTGTAACAATATCAGGGAAGTGATCGTGATTAGTCCAGATGCAACTTCCTGATGACCTTGCAAAGATATCTCGGCGGGATCAAATATATGACGAGATTGCTAGACATTGTGATCGTCCTTGATCAGCAAAAAGAGTATATAGCTCTTCGGGAAATGTGCTATTTTTGGGATTCCTACTATTTCTTTAGTCGAATTAGGAAGCAAAAATATTCTTATTTTGAAACAAGAAGAATCGGCACAAGAAAAAAGTTTTTTTTGCTTTTTTCTTGTGCCGAATAGAGGATTAAGAAGACCTGCGATTCCTCCAAAAAGGAAGAAATCCTTTTATTGTTCTCTCCTTTGCCTTGGATTCGATTCTCTTCTTTTGCATAAGATAGAAATGAGGAATTCTAGATATCTCGTAAGCAAAAAAGATCTCGTAAACAAAAAGTTTAACCAAAAAAAGATTTCCAATCTAAAATAGATCATAGATAATTCTAGCAATTGCCAATAAATTGAGGTTTTTAACCAACTTGTTGGTAAGAAATCCCGAAACCTAGAAATTCATTTCTTACAACTGAAGCTTTTCAAGCTGTTTTTTTTTTACGAGATTCAAGCTGTTTCTTTTTGAGAACCAAAAAAACTTATGCCAAAATAACGGATGCGAAGAAGAACAAAAGACCTTGAACTCGTAATGACTAGTCGCATCGGCTACTCTATTGCTCTCGCTCTTCACATGTAGATGTCGAATTCAGAGGATCCCTTGTTTGGAGAGAGGAAGAACACTCAAACAAAAGCCCTACAGTTGCTGTACCGAGCGGCGTCCACCGGCTGGTGCTCTAACAGTCCGATCCAATCAGTTACACAATGCCGCACGTGAGACACGAGTGGACTACAAACAACCAATGCAGCTGACCATTAACCAAACTGAAACGAACGGAACCATGACAGACATTTTCACGTCCTCCTCGCACCACGACGACCTGGCATCAACCCGAGCTTGCCAAGCAGGCCCTGCAACGCGTCCTTCAGAGTTCGTCTCTGCAACAGCAAACACCCAAAGCTCACTTCGATTCTCACAATAATTTGCGCTCAAATGAATGGAGGAAAAGACCAGACGATGGAGATCGATATCTCACCCTGCACGCGCGCACGTCGTCGCGGCCGCAGATGAGCATCCCGTTGAGCATGTCCGTGGCCTCGAACACGCCCCCGCCGTCGCTTCTCTGAAACCGATCGATCGAGGTCGCGCGTCAAAGTTCATCTGGAGGCAGTAATCTGGACCTTTCTACTTTCAGCAATTGTACTGTATCACCTATGTAGGAGTACCTTGTAGTAATCGACGGCCAGGAAGTTTGCCCAGCGGTTGCCGGCGGCGGCGTGGCACGCCCTGAGCACGCCCGCGAGCCCCAGCGAGTGCTCCGCGCACTCCGTCACGCCCAGCGGCACCGTGTGGAAGTAGTTCACCAGGACCAGCGACCGCGTCCTGTTGCCCATGGCCAGGGACTCGGAGCGGCTGTGGCACGAACGAGAGCTCATCCCACCATCCCCATCTGCACACCATCATCAGGAAGTCTTATCATCGATCCCTCTTCGTTTTGGGAAATTTCCATCGCTGCAGACTGACGCGCACTTACACTGGTTCTCCACCATGAAGTTCCACTGGTATGCGATCCCCTCGGTCGACTCCTTGGACTCGTCGGAGGTGAAGACGAGGAGACGGTGGTTGCGCGCGATCATGTCCCTGACGCGAGGCCAGTCCTCGCCGTGCCGCGGCATGCTCGACACGGGGAACCAGTACTTCGTTAGACCTGTGCTGTTGAACAGCTTGGACAGGCCGTGGTCGGCGCCGACGTAGTCCTCCAGGATCAGCGTCACGATCGCTGACGGGTGAGACGACAGGAACGCCTCGATCTCCCTCATGGTGTCCACGGCTGGCTCCTGCAGTGCAAACCACCGATCATCGTACGAGCAGCAAATTCGAATGCCGTCACAGAGCACTAGCTAGAAAACGTGCAACAGCTAGCTGTTGAGCTAAGCTTCACTCACGAACGCTGTGAAGTCGAAGCATTTCCCTCCCTTGGAGTGGCACAGCCAGACCTCGTCGCGGAAGTCGTACACGTCCAGCATCAGCGCCCGAACCCCGTTCTGCATTAGGAAAAAAAAAACAGGTGCCTCAAGCAGTTCAGAATCAGGCGAGTGACCAGAACTCAGAAGGTGCTAAGTGGAATAGCCAATCTGCAGTAGTTCTAGGTACATTCAGTTGATCGGTGACTGAATCCTCTTGGTTGTAGAGCGTGATCCGTGGGACTCCGGTGTGGGACGGCTCTCCGTGGATGGAGAACGAGTTGTGCGTCGTCAGAAATGCATACTTGTTGAACGGCAATGATGTATCCTGTAGAATGAAACAAGAGCAATACTCAACAGTAATGCAAAGACAGCAATGGGCCGGAGAGCAGGAGTCCACCGCTTACAACTATCTTGAATGGATCGGACACCGTCTTCCTGACACACCTTTTTCCCGCAAACTCGACCCAGCAGTTGTAGCAGTACAGTTCATTACCGCAGTCGGCTGAAGACGAACATCGATCGCCGAGCTGCACACATCCCAACATCAGACCACCGACCCCAATCACCAGCAGAAATTTTCAGAATCGTTGGCAAGGTCGGCGAGGAGACAGAGACAGACTAGGCGTACCTCGCATTGCCCGCCTGAACAAGCTGCTGCAGCTTGAAACATCACACATAGTAACAGAAATGTGCTTCCCGGGCTGTGCATAACTCCCTGCAACTATATATTTGCAGCAAAAGCTATCAATAGATTCAGTACCGCTATATCAGGCAGTGGGAGCTTGTATTTTGCAGGGAAGATCAATGATTCTGCAGCAGAACATTTAAGAAACAACCTTGTATCCTCGATGAAGAAACTGTATATATTTCAGCTTTCTTGGCACAACAATGGCGATCTTCTACGGAACTTCCTGCATGATTGCATCCCTTTCTCCTGCGCAACGGTCATAGCACCTTATCTCTTGAGTTTACAGAAGAGTTGCGAGACCGCAAGGAAGCTCTGGCTGTGGCAAGCTGATTTTAGGGAGAACATGCCACTTGGCCTGTTGGAATATGCTTCTGGCTTTCAAGGTCAGCATTAGGTACCACACATCAAAAGTGTGGGCATAGTTTTATCTTTTGCTTCCCATTTTTTATGATCAAACCTTTAATTTTTGTGAAGAATATCTCAGTGTTCTGCACAATTTGCACACACACACATATTTGGGCCTTGTGAAATCCTTGTTTTTTCTAACAAAAATGGAGCTATCTGTTTCAACTTGATTATTCGTGGTAAAAAAAATTGTCGCTCATAAGACTTGGCAAATTCGACACACCGGCTATGTGGACGGAAATTTGACACACGGGATGGACTTCATCCACATTCACATCTCACAATCATGTCTCAACCAATTCAGGACTCTACATCAGACAGGGACAGACGGCATATACCAAGGAACTACCGATGCGCTTGGGTCTCCCAAGCAAGTTAGGAATATCCCTCCAAATTGTGAATTATACCCAGATTTAAGGCACTGAGTATCGATCCGATGATTGCCTGTTGATAGAAGATGGATATCACTTTCATGAAATTTGAAGTTATAAGTACCATCTACTATATCACTTGATGATTCTGCTTGAAAGATACAGACGTAATCACATACATAGATCGCAAATTAAGACGCAAACAGCAAAGCACGCCTGCACACACGTAATATATACACACACATGGTTGCACCCGGTTCGACAGAGATATAACATCGTGGATCACTTGCCGGACTCGGAGAAGAAACGGTTGATGGCGGGGAAGACCTCCGGGCGGTGGGCGCTGACGTAGCGGCGGAAGGCGTGCTGGCTGTACCTCTCGCCCTCCTCCGCGTTCTCCAACACCGCGCTCTGCCGGTGGCTCTTGCTGATCCTGCGAAAGATAGCATTCAGACTTTCGGTTAAGCATTGTGTGTGCAGGAGCACATTGCAGTAACAAGCTGTTGGATCGGGTAGTTTGGACGGAGCACAGACCTGACGTCGGGGTTGAGGAAGACGTTCCTGGTGAGCTGGAAGACGCACATCCCCGTCACTAGCGACATCGCGGCGATCAGCGGGTAAACCTGCACCGTTCATCGGGATTCTTTGTTATTAACATAGCCTTCACGACAAGACAAGAAGGGGAAAAGATCCTAAATAAACACTAGTACAGTACAGGCAAGACAAAACTGTGCATGAATCGACAGAGCACCGCAATATTCCCAACAGCAAACAAGATAAAATCGATCGATCTTGAACGTACATCTGGCTTCAACCAACGCCCCATGTCGTCGCCTAAGCTTGTGTCTTGCGATAAGCTAATCTCTGTAGAAGACACTGCTGCCTTTTCTCTTTCCTGCTTACCGTCTGCCCGTTGTATGTGGAGATATATATACTCCTACATGCGTAGATACATACTAAATGTTCAGAGAGCAGAGCAGATCGGCGTCTTGGACGATCGATTTCTGTGGGCGAACTCGGGATTCACCGATGCACAGCAGAGAATTTAATCCAGAAAACCATGAGCCGCCTGCTGTTTTCGGAGCTCGTTTGTCAAAAGGTTGAACAGTACCGTTTCAGGTCAGCCCGTTTCTCTCACGCGCATGACCACGGCAGCCCTGGTCAACTGCGTCGCGCTACCTATGATCGATCGATCTGAGGGGAGTTTGCATCATCCTATATCTCTTCGATCCTGTCGATGGAGTGTGTGGCATTTTGACTTGACTTTCGGTAGAGGACGAGAATACAGATAGGCTTCTCAAACTGCGGGAGCAAATCTGGTTTTCAACATTAGGATACGGTCTGCCGTGATGTTTACGTCGATATAAGGCGATAATAACCATAGAGAACTTTATCAAAAAAAGCCATAGAGAAGAAGTATACTTGAATCTCCTAAAAAGAGAAAAAAAAGAGGAGGGAACTCTTTTCATTTATAAGTAATATGAACTAAATATCCAAGTAATTAGCTTACTACCGTAAGCAATAAAATACAATAGCTTTGAGAGGTTCATTTATAAGTAAAAAAACACATTTAACTTGAAAATTCAGGAGCATATAGTTGGCCGTTGGACCGGCATTAGCATGACAATTAACATGTATAGGCCCAAGCAGTTATTTTTAGTAGAAAATACCAAAAACACATGAAAAAGGAAAATTCAGGCATATATCACATCAACATCAGCATCAAATTTATTTTAAAGTAAGATCATTTATTTAACCATTTGAACTGAATCAAATAGAAAGAGCCTACAATTTAAATCCCCTTTAGGAATGTTTTTGATACTAAAGTAATTAGCTCACCGGTGGGAGTGGACATCAGTGTGGTGCAGAGATTATTTGTGACCTATTGCATGACATTTATATGCAAAACCAAAAAAAATATCTCACAATTATGTATTAGTAACGTTGTTGATCTTTCTAACATGTAAAATACAGTATACCCTGAAGATTTGGAAATGTCAAAATAACAAAGGGGTGGTCTTATTCACATATGCATTAAAACCTGGAAGTATTATGAACTCGATATTCCTGTCTTATTGTCGACCGGAGCTTCGATAAAAATTGAAAAGTCAAACATCCGAATATTAATCAATCAGAAACATAAAAATACAATACATATGCTGATATGTCTCAATAATTATGTCCCTAAAGTAGAAGTGAATTCTTTGCTCACCAGTTTTTTTTATCCTAAGGAGGCACCGTTGCATTCTCTCCAATAGACATAAGCACATCACCATACAAATAGAAGGTTTTAGTTAACAACTTAAGCCATGTGCTTCTCATCTTACAAATAAAAAAACATACACCCTACAGCTTAGCGATAGCTAAAATGAGCATATTTTCCCCCTTTATATAAACGAAAAAATCCGTGGCTAGACCTACAATCCTAGCATCAACCTTTTTTTGCGAAAACACAAAAACCTTGCGTTTCGATGCATTGATAGATAAAGAAGGTTTGTATGTACAATGTCCAGAAGAGGGACCAGCGTCACGCCGTACAACTCAACCAAAAGACCTAATCTAGGGGAGGAGTTGGCGAAGCCCCCGGGCGCCCGCGTCCGCCCATTGTCGCGCCTCGACCTTGATGTCACTAACTAAGGAGGCCACCGAGGGACGCGTGTTGTTGAAGACCGTAGCGTTCCTGTGCTTCCAAATCCAGCACGCCGTAAGCATGATGAGTGACAAAGTTCCTTTGCGCAAGTCCTAGCATCAACCTCATGTATGGAGAAATGGATTCACTTTTTCCACATACATATGAAGATACAACAATATATTTTTAGCACAAACATAGAAGAGCACAATAGGAACACAACATTTATAATTAGAGCAGCAACGATTAGTAAGAACAAAATGTTTAAGAACATTACAGAACAGGCCAAGAATGTAAGAAGATTTCAGGGAAAATGCAAACTAATTCAAGATTTGCGCTATAATTTTTTCTCTCATTATGTAAACTGTGATTCCGGATGCGGTTTACTCGGTTACCTAGAGAACCTTCCACTATCTAGAGATAAACTCGACAATGATTATGTATATCCAAAAGGTAACAGCCAACGCAACCATGTAGCTTTATGTTTTTAATAGCAGGAGGAGGATGGGAGCAACAAACCCAAAAATATGTATGGATTTTGCTGCGCCCCCTATCTAGTTCAGATTGAATTCACTCTTCTTGAAACAAATAAATGGTATCATGAAGTATCAATAGAAGAAAGTAAACTAGCGTCCAGGTAAAAGTGATACAATAATAGAAAGGTTATAGACAAGAAATCTTGGAGATGATATCCAGCAGTATGGACGATATGAAAAAGAAAAAAAACTGATTCTAAAGAAGTAACATGACATGTTGTGTTTAGTTCCAACGCCCATCTAAAAAAAAAGTTCTCAAAGCCAACATAGAGTGGTAAACTACACGGCAAAACCTCCAATTAGGATCATAAAATAAAGCATTCATAAAAAGATCTTTGAGGAGGGAGCAAGGGGACTTTGAAATGAATCTTGAGGAAAGACAAAATCATCATTGTTGGACATATCGTAACAAATGAGACATAAAACTATAATCATGAAGTTGAATACCGTTTAATTCTGCAATCAAGTGGTGGATCAAGTGTTTGTATATATATCTTGTAACATATGATAGACAACTTAATAAGACGAGGGGCCGCCTCTCTACTTAATAATACCACACAAAAATGTAACCATTCTTGACGGCAAATGAGTACCAGTGGTGCACATTGTAATATATTTTACATCATGAACAACGGAGTTACAAGTTATTCATTTTGTGTTTTCTTTCGAGCTTAGCAATCTGCTTTTTTTGCAGGTAAAAGGGAACTTCATTAAGCAGGCAGGGTTACAAGTCGCTCGAGATCTAGCTCCTGTGTAACATGATATGAGGGCTAGACCCAAGCCATATATGAGTTCGGCACTCTGTCATTGCAAAACTTGTGAGACAGTGACTAAACCTAACCTAATGGCGATCCACTTTTACAAATTTGCATGGTCTAGTAGAGAGTCTTTTTTACTTCTGAAACTAAATGCATAAGGCTGGATCGATCCAGCTGAAGGGTCAATATTTTCCGATCCCTACCCTAAAAAGCCTCCTAGTGTGCTTTGATTGAGTACTCTTACTATCGTCATGCCACTACAGGAATGGGCCGATATGCCGAGGGCCGGGAACCCTCGGCGTAGCCTGTTTTGGCCGTCGGCATAGGCTACGCTGAGGGCCGCCCTCGGCATATCTCCTCGGCGACTACCTCCCTCCGCAGAGTTACTATTGATGTCGACGTAGCCCGGCCCTCGGCGTAGGACGCTACGCCAACGGCAAAATCGTCGGCATACAAATTCAAAAAAAAAAAATCAAATTTCCATTTTCAAAAAATAAATTCCAAGAAAAAAACGAAAAAAATCATTTTTGGCTATGCCGAAGGCAAAACCCTCGGCATATAGTTTGAAAATTTAAAATTTTAATTTGTTTTACACCATTATTTTCTTTTTTTTACTTGTTTATCTTTCATCCAAGATACTTTTAACTCTAAGTACACTTAATCTTAGGTCAAATTACAATCATGGTTAAACTTTCCAGTCGGTCACTCATCCTCACACTACTCCAGGTTCAACACGCTTAACTTCTTGGTTCCATTCGAATGAGTTTCCATTACAGAATTGACATCTTGCCAATGTTGAGGAAATTGCTTATCGGGGTTAACTCGGTCGGCTGACGATTAGCGATTAATAGGCAAATTGGCCGATTAATCGGGCGATAAATGAGTTTATCGGCTAATCGGTGACCACTAAATAGGGATTAATCATTTAATCATTGAATCAGATGATTTTTTGAACAGTGCAACTTGCTGATAATAATAGCATATCAACCCTATTAACCCTTGGACCGTGATGTCACACCTCTTTATTTTTGAATTCCAAATAATTACTTAAGTAAACAACAATGCATATATAAGTAATAATAATATTGAATTCAAATAACAATAAAATGGATTTTTGGTCTATTTTCTATTTAATATGGAATAATTAATATTTTTAAATCGGGAAATCGAAATTCCACAAATAATATGTCTAAATCGATCAAAAAAATGAGAGGAATCTAAATATAACATACATATCATCATTTGAACCTAAAAATTAGAGGAATCCAAATATAACGTCTAGTTTTCCATCTGGCCAAAACAACCCCCTCGGGAGATGCGAAATGGTTGTACCGGGCGCGCTGGTGCACCGTTCGCCAACACGCTAAACGGACAAAAAATTGCAGATAAAGTGATGTGTTATAGACCTAAAAATATTTTTCGCGAAATTTATTGAGCGACAGAAAGTGCACCCCTAGTTCAAATCCGGTCAGTTTCCAACGGATTCGGTGGGACACCGCAGAAAGTCGCATGGATTCCCAGATACCTAGCATGCACATATGGCATGTGATATGTGGTCCGGAGGCGGTGTCCTACCACTACGCGAAGGTCTCGCACAATACTAAAATGCGCCATATGTAGCTGCTTCACACAAAAAACCCCGTTTTAACACCCTGAAAATGAAAAAACCATCGCCCATGGGTCAGATTTGAAATCCGCTCCCGGGGCCTTGCTTCCCATCCCAGGGACCACACACGTGCCAAATATGGCCTCGTTCCGACAAACTATGCGGTGTAACTGGCAGTTTCCTACTCATTTGCCCTAAAAGCCATAGAACTCCGGACGTGATAGCCCAGTTTGTGAAGGGTTTTCCAAAATAATTGTCGTATCCTAATCCCGACTTTTGGAGTGTTTACTAGGACACATAATGATACCATGCGGCTCCACGAGATTTTCTGCCTTCGTTTAAATTGCCATTTGGCCAAAACGGACCCCCACGGAGATGCGGTATGGCCGTACCGGGCGCGCTGGTGCACCCATTCACCATCGCGCTAAACGGTAAAAAAATAGCACATAAAGTGATGTGTCGTAGATCTAAAAACATTTTTCTCGGAAGTTATTGAGCGGCGGAAAGTGTACCCTTAGTTTAAATCCGGTCAGTTTCCAGCAGATTCGGCCGGACACCGCAGAAAGCCGCATGGATTCCCAGATAGCTAGCGCGCACATATGACATTTGATATGTGGTGCGGAGGCGGTGTCCTACCACTACTCGGAGGTCTCGCGCAATACTAAAATGCGCCCCATGTAGCTGCTTCACACAAAAACCCGTTTTGGTACCCCGAAAATGAAAAACCATCGCCCATGGGTCGGATTGGAAATACGCTCCACACATGCCAAATATGGCCTCATTCCGACAAACTATGCAGTGTCACGGGGCGTTTCTTACTCATTTTCCCTAAGAGTCATAGAACTCCGGACTTGATAACCCTGTTTGTGAAGGGTTTTTCCAAAATAATTGTCATATTCTAATTCCGACTTTTGGAGTGGTTAGTAGGACACATAAAATGACGAAATGACGCCATGTGGCTCCGCGAAATTTTCTTACTTCGTTTAAATTTCCATCTGGCTAAAACAGGATCCCGAGAACATATAAAAAGTGTTTGAATTGTTAGTATGTTAACATGGTACTGTACATGATTCAAATATGCATGATTTTTACATAAACGGATAGAGGATGTTTTTCTGAACATTTTGATACCTTATACGCATTTTTCTGACATCATATGAAATATTTTTTACAAAATTAGTCAAATTTGAAAATAGCCTACCCCGAGGGTGGCCATCGGTGTAGCCCTGTCTACGCCTAGGGCCAAACATATGCCGAGGACTGCCCTCGGTGTAGACCTCGCTACGCCGAGAGTCGGACTGCAGGCTGGCCTGGCCGAGCCATACGCCGATGGCCCCGACTTTTGGCCGTCGGCGTGTAGCCTGGTCCTCGGCGTAGTCTCCCATTCCTGTAGTGTGCTAGTATCAAACCAGCTTTTACGTGAGTCTTTGAGGAATCTGTACTTGTTTTTCTTTGGAAGCCATTATCCATTACATACTTGTGAAAGAAATCTGAGGTTTTTGCGCTGCTACATTGTCAGTTCTGTTGCCTCCTCCAGTTTTTGACTCTGTTGATGGCTCATTTTCCACTTATTGAAAACGTGAATGTGAGGATGGGCCAGTTTTTGCAGCTGAAGTGGTCGTAATTTTTGGTAAGGCGGGTTTTGGCTCTTCAGGTTGCTGATCATACGGGCTTTCATTTGACCGTCGTAATGTGAGGATGGGCCACTTTTTGTATATGTGCTTGTTTTCCTTTGGAAGCCATTATCCATTCCATATGTTGCCAATTTTTTGACAATTCCTCTAATCAAACAATAGCAAAAATTGTCAATGTTTCCAATTATGAGCTTTAACAAAATTTGGCTCCAATCCAATGAAACCCTTGACATCTATCCTCTGGCGTGTGACCAAAGGGAACAGGCGGCATGCATGGCTTGTAATGGTAAAAAGAAGAGAACGGATTCCAAAAAGAATGTACTAAGAGAATGGAATTCATCGATTCAACGGGGCTGATGAAGATATCACTTCCATTGAAGTAAAGTACCACCTACTATATCACTTGTGACTGAACTTGAAAGATACGTATACTCACATATATAAACCGCAAATTAAGACGTGATCAATCTATTAATTAAGTAGAAGAGTTTTAACAAGATAGTTCGGACGAAATAAAATACAAAACGGGACTACTCTCCGGACATGATTTGACCCAAACGTTCCGCACCCCGCGGTAGCCCACAAGCGGGACTACAGTCACACGCGACACATATAGACACATTCATGCACCCAGTTCGACATATATAACGTCGTTGATCACTTGCTGGACTCGGAGAAGAAGCGGTTGATGGCGGGGAAGACCTCCGGGCGGTGCGCGCTGACGTAGCGGCGGAAGGCGTGCTGGCTGTAACGCTCGCCCTCCTCCGCGTTCTCCAGCACCGCGCTCTGCCGGTGGCTCTTGCTGATCCTGCGGAAATTAGCGTTCAGACTTTCAGTTAACCAGCAGAGCACGAAAATGCATACTGCACCGAGTGCAGCAACTGTTGGATGGGGCGCAGACCTGACGTCCGGGTTGAGGAAGACGTTCCTGGTTAGCTGGAAGACGCACATCCCCGTCACCAGCGACATGGCGGCGATCAGTGGGTAAACCTGCACCACGCATCGGGATTCTTTGTTATTAACACAGCCTTCAGGGCAAGAAGGGAAAAAGATCCTAAATAAACACTAGTACAATACAGAGAAGACAAAACTGTGCATGAATCGATAGAGCGCGCAAAATTCCAGGCCAGCAGCAAACAAGACAAAATACATCGATCTTGAACGTACATCTGGCTTCAACCAACGCCCCATTGTCGTCGACTATGCGTCTTGCGAGAAGCTAAACTATTTTTTTTGTAGGATGCGAGAAGCTAAACTCTGTGGAAGACACTGCTGCCTTTTGCCTTTTTCTCTTTCCTGCCTATGGTCTACTCGTTGTATATGCAGATATATATACTCCTACATGCGTAGATACATACTAAGTGTTCAGGGAGCAGAGCAGATCGGCGTCTCGGGCGATCGATTTCTGTGGGCGAACTCGGGAGTCAGTCAGCGATACGCAGCAGAGAACTTAATCGAGGAAACCATGAGCCGCCTGCTGTTTCTGAAGCTCGTTTGTCAAAGGTTGAACAGTCCCGTTTCAGGTCAGCCAGCGCCAGTCTCTCTCCCATGCAAATGCAAGGCTGGGTCAACCGTGTCGCGCTATGTACATGCGATCGATCGCTCGGCTAACGGTGTTCCCGTCATCGTATATCCCTTCGATCCTGTCGATGGAGTATGTACGTGGCATTTCCATCGTCAAAACTGGCATCTTCTTGCCGTGTCTTCGGTGGCCACTTGACTTCCTCTCTCGGGCGAAAATACAGATATGTTTCTGAAACTGCGGGAGCAAATCTGGTTTTCAACATTAGGATACGGCATCGCGTGATGTTTACGTCGATAAGACGGTAACATTCCTAGACAAAGCATATTTGGAGTAGTCTTTCTTTCCAAGAATAACTTGTGTCTATGCGTTTTAGATTATTATTATCCTGAAGTTAACCACCAGCAGTATAGTAGATAAGAAGAATAACTGAATCATCTAAGACAAGAAAAAAAAAGGACTGTTACGCCAGTATCATTTTATTGAAAATTGCAGGATTGTTAGGCAGGTGACTACAACCCACAAACACTCGTGATTTGTACAAATCTTGATGGTATGTTCGGGTCACCATGAATCACTACACACAATTTATCCAGGTTTAGGCCTCCTATGACGGCTAGTCGGGTAATAGATGTACTCCGTATTATTAGTTTGTGTATTCAATTATATCGTCGGACCGAGCACACATGCAATTAAAATGTTGAAACAGACTAGTTAGTAAGGGCACACACAATAGGGCATGTCTACTACGGTGTCGTCCATGTTGAACTTTTGGTTAGTTGGAGAAAAAAGAGAGCCACAAGATTGTCTTTTCCTTAGCTTAAGAGTCATCTCTTAGAAAATAAGGAATGCATGCTTTCTCTATTGTACCACATGTCTTTCCTTAGCAATATAATTTTCGACCAAAATTTAAGTAATTGCTAGGAATGGCTATAAGCGACAATGTATTATATGGCTTATATATCTATTGTTCTCTCTAGATGATGCAGCGGGGTAAGGAAATACATGCCTTCTCTACCATTATGCATGCCCTAAGAAAAGCGAGGTGCTAAAGTGGGATGTGCTCCAGCTCTACAACCAACTTCCATCCTTTCAAATCAAGTCGCGGCAAAGAAATAGGAAAGCCCCGAACTAAGAAAGTAGGCTTTCGAGTTCCCAAGCAGCTAGTTGATATGCGATTGTTTGTGTGGCGAGCTTGCATGTTGGAAGAAATAGATTCGATGCCTTCCCGGTGTTCTGACCCATGCACTGTTTACTTTCCTATTTGACAACACTTGGTCTATCATCTTAAGTTCATTCAAGTAGATATACGAAGCCAACTTTTAGCGATCCTATTTGTAAATTTTGAAAGTTAAGAAAAAAAATCATGCATGTAGGTAGGTAATTTAAATAATTAGGTGGTGTGAATATTGAAACTTATGACCATCCACATAAAGTGCTTCAAGTTACATACCAAGTTTTAAATGTTCAAAATTAAACACGACAATTTGTGCTTTTGTGATATTTGCACCATACACTAATTTTCATACTACTTATAGTGACATTTACATAGTTAAGTTTCTCTATTCCAACTCCAGTTTGAGTGAGTGCTGTTGCACTCCTGCTCTTAAATTTGGCGATGCTGCATATTGCACTCTTCTTGACGAACTGTCACGGGCTCCTCCCGGTAGGCGTAGTTTTTGTTCTTTTCAAAAGTATCTGTGTTGTCAGTGTCCAGAGTTTTTGCTTAGGAGATTGGCTAAAAATCACAGAAGAAGGACCATGGTTATTTAGACAGAACGCGGTATGCATTGTTGAGTATGATGGCTTAGCAGATCCATATACCTTTGACCTGAATCACATTGAAACCTGGATACAAATTCATAAACTTCCAGTAGGATATAGGAAGGAAGCTCTGATCAGAAATCTGACAGAAAGGAACGTGGGAAAGGTTACTAAGGTTGTGACTGATGTTAATGGTATGGGTAATTTCGTTCAAGTTAGAGTGAAGTTAGATGTCCGCAAAAAGCTGGCTAGTGTTGTCACAATATCCAGGGAGAAGCAAAGGGAATATTTGAGAAAATTCCTAGGTTTTGTGGTGTGTGTGGTCTTTTTGGCCACTCACATCTAGAATGTGGAACCGGTGAGTATAGGCAAAGTTTAAGTGGGGTGACTATCTGAAAGCGGACTGGAATACATGGCATGGCAGAGTTGTCGGTGCTGGCTGTGGTGGTGGACGTGGCGGTGCCCGTTCTGGGCGTGGCACAAATGACTTTAGGGGAGGCAGGAGTATGTCCCCGGTCGTGGCAGAGATGGAGGTACTGGCCCTGCTTGGAGGCACAATGCTATTGCGTATATTGATGGATCACGCATGTTGGAGATATGGATGTCAATCCACAGGGTCGTGAATTATTAAAGGGTTCGCAAACTCTTGAGGAGGAACTGCAAGACATGGGCACAAGTTCGGTAAAAAACCATCTAATGGATCTCGATAAACCCTCAGTGGAGACTCGGGGGTAAAAAGAAGCTTAGAGCATGTCTAAAAGGCCCCGTATTTTTTCGCCCCGTAAAACGCGAGTAGAGGGCCCTGTATTCACTTTTTGCCGGCCGAAGACTCGGACGAGCTAGTAGAACCCGTATCGCCACCCCGTAAAACAGAATATTCACAAAATATGCCAAAAAATTCTCTTCTTCCTCCTCTCTTTCTTCCTCCTCGTGCCTCAGCTCCTGCCCCGCCCCTGCCCCGGCCGCTGATACGTCCAAAACGTATCTACTTTCCCGAACACTTTTGCTATTGTTTTGCCTCTAATTTGTGTATTTTGGATACAACTAACACAGACTAACGCTGTTTTCAGCAGAATTGCCCTAGTGTCTTATTTTTGTGCAGAAAATCAACTTTCAGGAAAATTCCCGGAAATAATTGCAATGGGCCTATTTTTACAGAAGACCCAAGGAGCTAGAAGATGAGACGGAGGGGGGCACGAGGCGCGCACACCACGTGGCGGCGCGGTGGGCCCATGGCCGCGCCGCCACATGGGGACGCCGCCTCGGCCAGCCCCCGGCGCTCCCCTCTGGACTACTTAAAGCCCTTGACCTAAAAACGCACGGGGGGTTCGACCAATTTTCCAGAAGACATCCAGAACTCCGCCGCCATCGAAAACCCTATTTCGGGATCAGAAACTCTGTTCTGGCACCCTGCCGGGACGGGGAATTGGAGGAGATCATCGCCATCATCGCCACCGACACCTCCCCATCGACCATCCATGTTTCCCCCATCCATGTGTGAGTAAATCCCCGCTGTAGGCTGAAGGGGATGGTAGGGATTGGATGAAATTGTCCATGTAATAGCCATAAGATTGTTAGGGCATGGTGCCTAGTATCCGTTGTTGGTACTTTTATGATATTGTTGCAACTTGTTATGCTTAATGCTTATCACTTAGGGCCCGAGTGCCATGATTTCAGATCTGAACATGTTATTGATTCATGATGATATTCATTGTTTTATGATCTTACCTGCAAGTTGTATACACATATTGCTGTCCGGAACCCAAGGCCCCAAAGTGACAGAAATTGGGACAACCGGAGGGGAAGGCTGTGATATGAGGATCACATGTGTTCACGGAGTGTTAATGCATTGCTCCGGTACTCTATTAAAAGGAGTACCTTAATTACCAGTAGTTTCCCTAGAGGCCCGGCTGCCACCGGCTGGTAGGACAAAAGATGTTGTGCAAGTTTCTCATTGCGAGCACGTACGACTATATACGGAACACATGTCTATGGCTATTTAGTACTTGGATATTGTTTTATTATTATCTGCAAATGCCTTGTCTTGATTATTACATGAGTTATCTTATCCATGCAGGGCCTGTTCATCCATCCCCATGCCTACAGTATTTTAATCATGTTGTTTACTATAATCACTACTGCTGTCTTTATTACACTGCTTCTTATATTTCACTACTGCTACTGCTATAAAACTATTGCTACTGATAAACTATTGCGAGCAAGTATGTTTCCAGGTGCAGCTGAATTGACAACTCGGCTGTTAAGGCTTACAAATATTCTTGGGCTCCCCTTGTGTCGAATCAATAAATTGGGTTTTACTTCCCTCGAAGACTGTTGCGATCCCCTATACTTGTGGATCATCAAGACTATTTTCTGGCGTCGTTGCCGGGGAGCATAGCTTTATTTGCACGTTCACCTGAATTGATATTGTTCGCCGCAAATCCTCCATCATGGGTAAACCTCGTGATGCTAAAGTCGCTGATACGTCTCCAGCGTATCTATAATTTCTTATGTTCCATGCTACTTTTATGATGATACACACATGTTTTATACACACTTTATGTCATTATTATGCATTTTCTGGAACTAACCTATTGACGAGATGCCGAAGTGCCAGTTCCTATTTTCTGCTGTTTTTGGTTTCAGAAATCCTAGTAAGGAAATATTCTCGGAATTGGACGAAATCAACGCCCAGAACCTTATTTTTCCCGGAAACTTCCAGAGAGCCAGAGAGGGACCGGAGGGGAGGCCCAGGGCCACCACACATGGTGGCGGCGCGGCCAAGAGGGGGGCCGCGCCCCCCTATTGTGTGGCCCCACCAGGGCCCCTCCGAGGCTGCCCTTCCGCCTACTTAAGGACTCCATCGCGAAAACCCTAAAAGAATAAGCCACGGTACGAGAAACCTTCCAGAGCCGCCGCCATCGCGAAGCCAAGATCTGGGGGACAGGAGTCTCTGTTCCGGCACCCTGCCGGGACGGGGAATTGCCCCCGGAAGGCATCTCCATCAACATCACCGCTGTTGTCTCCCATGAGGAGGGAGTAGTTCTCCCTCGAGGCTAAGGGCTGTACCGGTAGCTATGTGGTTAATCTCTCTCCCCTGTACTTCAATACAATGATCTCATGAGCTGCCTTACATGATTGAGATTCATATGAGCTTTGTATCACTATTAATCTATGTGCTACTCTAGTGATGTTATTAAAGTACTCTATACCTCCTCCATGATGTAATGGTGACAGTGTGTGCATCATGTAGTACTTGGCGTAGTTTATGATTGTGATCTCTTGTAGATTATGAAGTTAACTATTACTATGATGGTATTGATGTGATCTATTCCTCCTTTCATAGCTTGAAGGTGATAGTGTGCATGCTATGTTAGTACTCGGTATAATTGCGTTGGTCTATCATGCACTCTAAGGTTATTTAAATATGAACATTGAATGTTGTGGAGCTTGTTAACTCCGGCATTGATGTGCTCTTGTAGCCCTACACAATTAATGATGTTCATCATCCAACAAGAGAGTGTAGAGTGGTTTTATTATGTGATCAATGCTGAGAGTGTCCACTAGTGAAAGTATGATCCATAGGCCTTGTTTCCAAATACTGCAATCATCGCTTATTTACTGTTCTACTGCATCTTTACTTCCTGCAACATTACTACCATCAACTGCACGCTAGCAAGCTATTTTTTGGCACCGTTACTACTGCTCATATTCATTCATACCACTTGTATTTCACTATCTCTTCGCCGAACTAGTGCACCTATACATCTGACAAGTGTATTAGATGTGTTGGGGACACAAGAGACTTCTTGCATTGTGATCGCAGGGTTGCTTGAGAGGGATATCTTTGACCTCTTCCTCCCTGAGTTCGATAAACCTTGGGTGATCCACTTAAGGGAAAACTTGCTGCTGTTCTACAAACCTCAAAGATATCCCTCTCAAGCAACCCTGCGATCACAATGCAAGAAGTCTCTTGTGTCCCCAACACACCTAATACACTTGTCAGATGTATAGGTGCACTAGTTCGGTGAAGAGATAGTAAAATACATGTGGTATGAATGAATATGAGCAGTAGTAACGGCACCAGAAAATAGCTTGCTGCTACAACTGGCGTGTGGTTGATGGTGGGAATATTGCAGGCGATGACAGATGCGAGAACAGTAAACAAGCGATGATTGCAGTATTTGGGAACAAGGCCTAGGGATCATACTTTCACTAGTGGATACTCTCAACATTGATCACATAAATGAATAGATAAATGCTATACTCTACACTCTCTTGTTGGATGATGAATACCACTAATTGCGTAGGGCTACAAGATGTAACATCCCAAGAATTTTCAAAAGAAAACAAATGAATTTCACTAGTTCCAAATTTTGGAACCAACAAAAACTTTTATTAATTAAGTAGGATACATATAGATCTTGTTTAAATCTTGTATTTTGCCATGATGAGTGTTAGTATGCTTATGTGCTAAACCCTAAAACCCTAAAGTGATCAAGTGAAGATCATCAACCAAATAAAATAAAAGAGAAAGAAATCAAATAAGAAAAACCTTAAACCCTAATCTTCTCCAAAAATCTTTTGGATCTATTTTTGAGAAACCAAAATAAAATAGAAGACATATGGGGGCATATAGCCCTAATAGGTAAATCTTGAACCCTACCTTTTTAATTATGCTAAATGGTGGTGAACCATTGTGAACCACACTAAACCCTAAACCTCATCCCTCTTTTCACCACCCTAGTTAAAATAGAATAAAAGGAAATTAAATAAGAAAGAGGCATATGTGCCTATGGCTACTTTTATAAATCTTTACCCTAGAACTTTCCACTTTGTTTAGAGGTTTGGAAAACCTTCACACACTTTGCCTAGTACTTATCAAACCTAATCCAAGGGTTTCCAAAGAAAGTAAAAAGAAACTAAAAATGCCATAGAGGCATATGAGAGCAAAAGTGCAAATTTGTGAATTTAAGAACCTTGACCCTAGGACTTGTTGTGAATGGTTGGATCACCTCCATATACCATTTCAACACTCAACAACACCAAAGGGGTCAAGTCAAGTCAAATTTAAAATGAAATGCAACATATGCATAGAGGCATATGTGGCACATAGCCATAATACCCAATTCTTGCCCTATGACTTTAAACCTTGACCAAATGGTGTGCAACCTTTTCTAAACTTCATATAACCCTAAATTGACCCTAACCCATGTCCAAGTGAAGCAAGATCAACACTTTACAAAAATAATAAAAAGTGACACCTCCCCTCTTATGTGTTATGGCCATTTTTTGCAAACCTTTGACCAAGACCTTTTGAAATGGATTCAATGGTTTGAAAATGTTTCTAAACCAATAGGAATCACATTAGAGTCAACCAAAGTCAATTCAAATGAAGAGAAATCACATAGTGAGAAAATCCCCAAATTTCACTCACATACACTTAGCCCAATTTGCAAATCTTCAACCAAGGCCACCATTGCTTGATCTCTTGCTTGTAGAATACTTATATATGATAAACAAACACATTTGCATCAAAGAAACAAGAATCAAATCAAAGGAAAATTCAAAACTCACATACATGTGATAATGGTCATATGACCCATTTATAAAATCTTCCCTACTTTACCCCCCTGCATTTGAATCTTCCTAAACCAAACTTGGTCAACTATGACCATGTCATCCAAGACCAAGTCAAGGTCAACAACTTTCATGTTGACCATCTCTGCTGAAGTTGACCAGGTTGACCAGAATAAGATTGACAAGAGAGGACTTTAAATTAAAGAGAAGATGATACCAATTTTGAAATCTCACAAAACTTAACCAAACCCACCACCACCACCACCAATCCTTCACATTATTTATATGTTTGAGCTCCACCAAAAATAATTCCAAAATTCCAACATTTTCTTCATGCGGCCATATCATCGAACACCTTGCAGGCAACAATTTGATTTGGACATACACCCTTTTACACACTGGTTTTTAGCCTCCACCACTTTAGTTTGATGATCATCACACCCCTCTGCAACCCCTGCATCATTGCCATGTCCTTGCACCACCATTTCAAGTGGAGAAAATAAGAGAAAAGTTCACACCATGCACCATGCCGGCCACCATGGCACTCGAGCGACCTGAGCCCCTACTCTCCCCTACACCTTGTCAATTAGCATCTCTGGTACACAAGGACACTGCCTGTGCACGGCCGAGCCTCCCCCTTGCACGCTAGAAGCCAGAACGCACGCGTCCAGTACCTCACCACGGCGTGCCAGACACGCGGTGAGCGTGCACCAGCACCATCCTGGACGCGCCAGAACGCGTGCGTGTCCGGTCGCCCTCGTCCTCCCCTCGCCTTGCCCTCTTGCACACACCATCACCACACTACCAGCTACCTACTGGACATGCTCACTGGCTCGCGGACGCTCTCTCACCGTCGCCATGATCAACGTACTGCCGCGCCGGTACTGCACGGACACCATCATCGCCAGCTCGCCACAGACCATCATTGGACACGCCAGCACGCGCATTAGCTCCGCCTAGACGACGCCTACGCCCTGCGCCTCCTAGCTTGCCCCTTGGAGCACCGGAGACGCCACGCCGTCGACGACCTCCCACGGGCACCGCAGCACCTCGACCCCCTATAAAAGGAGGCCCCTCCTGGACGATCACAGCACACCAGCCGCCTCCCCTCTCTTCTCTGAACCTCCTCGGGTCCTTCCCCTCTCCAATTAAGCTCACCGTCGCCGGAATTGCACCGGAGTCCGCCGCGACAGCAACCCGACGGAAGAGACGACTCCGAGCCTCCCCCGACCAACCTCGACCACCATTCGAACCGCCGTCGTCTCCAACGCCGATCGCCCGCCTCGCCAACCCCGCTGGACACCGGTAAGCCTCCCCTCGCTACCTCGCTGCCGCCGGTAGGGTTAGCTCTCCGGCGAGCCGTGTCGAGGAAGGTGGCGACCCAGAGCCGTCCGATCGTCTTTAAATCCAATGCACCGCCTCATCCCATACCGTTTCGGTATTTTAAACACACTGACGCCTGGGCCCCAGCTTGTCAGGCGGCCCGCGCACACGGGCTGTGCTGCTGGGCCGTGTCTCGCGGTTTGAAATCGTTTGGGCCCGTTAGGTTTTCCCGCGCGGCCCATCAATTCAAATCTCGTTTAATTGTTTCATCCATATTTTAAATACTGGTGCCCCATTCAAAAATGAATAAATCTCAAACTACTACACCAAATTTAGCAACTTTTATATATTCGGAAAGATCATGAAATTACCTAAACAATGCCACTGGCCTCACTTGCAAATTATCTGTAGAATTTAAATGATAAAAATAACAAAACAGATACTTTTCTGTATTCAAATAAATCTTAAAAATCAACCAATTTGAATTTTGCAGTAAATCCAATTGCAATAATTCACATTTAACAAACCCTAATTTACTATGTAAAAATATGATATGGGTTCTGTACATGATCATGGGCTAGAATCAAAATATTGGCTATGTAGTCAATACTAGCCCATTTAAAATATATCCAAATTTTAGAATTTAAACCAATGAGGTGTAGCACCTCATTTAAATCATTCTCACAAGTGGTGAAGTAATGTGTTGACCTTTAAATGCTTAGGCTCATACTTGCTCACTTGTAGAATTTAAACCAACATAGTTTTTAAATTGCACTAGTTATTTAAATCACATGAGATGATGAATCTCATTTAAATCCCTTTTCTCAAATACTAAGTGTGAAGTGTTGACCTTGGTCAACATGGGATCATCCCTGGTTATTTGAGAATATTGAATCACCTCCATAGTAGTTTTTACTAAATTAGTTACAACCATGTGTTAAATCATATGAGAGGTATTCCTCTCATTTAAATCTTGTTCTCAAGTAATTCAACATGAGGTAGTGACCATGGTCTACTAATCTCATAATGAATTATTTGGTGGCATTAAATCACTACCTTGTTAGTATTAAATTGCATGAGGTATGGAACCTCATTTAAATCATTTTCTCAAATGATAAGTATGAAGAGGTTGACTTTGGTCAACCTAGGTCATATATTATTCATAAGAGAAATTAAATCTCAAGAAGAATTCAATGAGAGGAAATTATTTCTCCAAACCAAAGATAAACCCTACTTCCAATTTTCAATGAGAGGAAATTATTTTCCTAATGTTAAATAAGGAAACCCTAGAATAATGGGTTCATAAATGTTAAGTAGTGATGCTAGATCCTTTGTGTGTGAGCCAATAAGGCTAATTAAGATTACTTAAGTGTTGTTTGGTGATTGTATCCTCGTATTCGTTTATAGACGCTAGTACCGGAGACTATCAAGAGGAAGAGGTCTTCTACCAAGAGGAAGAGCAAGAGAACTTTGATCACCTCACCAACCAAGGCAAGCTAGACTAATGCAAGTTATAATGTTGCAAGCTAACACTCTTGCAAGGTTCCCTTGTGCAAAGCTCTACAAGAGCAAGGCACCATTACATTTTACTTTATGAACCTATCCCAAGTTTCTACTCTACAAGCTTTACTTGTTTTTATTTATCAAAGTTACTTTTTGATTTATGATTCACTTGGTTGAACTATAGAGTAGTACAAGAGCATCACACTTAGCCTAGCAAGCTCCAAGATACTTAGTACCCCTCATCACTAGATGCTAGTGCTCAATATTAAAAGTGACTACTCTAGTTGGGAACTTGTGAATTTGAAATGACTTTGAAAACCTTGGAATGATGAGTCATTCTATTGAGAGATTTTGAAGGTGAATATGACTGGTGAATGACTTGGTGAATTTTATCAAAAACACTGATGGTTGGGTTCGGATGCGATACCATTCCAATTTTACAAGTACCCCCACAATACCTGAATCTGGGTAAGGCTTAGCTGGAAACTTATGTATTTTAGTATGGGTTCCCTCTGAACAAGCGTCATAGGGGTTATGCTTGAGGCTGCCTCCGTACTGGGGAAGTGATGTGAAATGACGTGAAATGAGGTGAATGTCCGGCCCAAGCCCTGTGCAGTTCCCGGGTTGACTGCGGTTTTCACTGGGAGGCCAAGCTCATGGGGAGAGGTGCCTATACTAGAATATGTAAATGAAAGGTTAGGATTGGTAGTTCGCGTACTGCGTACGATAAATCAGGGCCAGTTACCCCTGACGAACTATTGCAATTGTTGTGGCACAAGTGTACAACCTCTGCAGAGTTAAACCTATTCGAATAGCCGCGTCCTCGGTCATGGACAGTTGGAAAGGCCATCTTTGTTCCGTCATCAGAACTTTTCTAAAAATATGAATGGTGACTTGTGATTTGAATTGAAAGGTGACTTTGACTTGAATCACAACTGAGTTGTGGGAATGACACTAATGTTCCCACTTGAGTTAGTTATTTGAAAAGGGCTTTTGATTATTAAAAGAGCTTATGAAATAAAACTGGCTTTATGCAAATGAAACTAGAGCTTAGAACCCCCTTACTATAGTTGATAGTATTTACCTTAGTATTAGTTTGCGAGTACTTTAAAGTACTCATGGCTGTGTCCCTGGCTATTCAAATGGCCAGACTATGAAGAGGAGTACCAGAACCCGGAAGAAGGACAGCAGGACGTCTACGACAACTAGGATCACTCCTGACGTCAACAGTTGCCTGTGGAATAGATGGACTACTACTACGCTACTTTCGCTTCCGCTATGTGTTATGTAATGAATAAATAGAACTTCTATTATTGTAATGAGACTGGATCATGGGATCCTTTAATTGTAAGACGATTATGGTATGTAAGGAATGATGTGTTGTGTTATCAATCTATTATGTCTCGCAAAAACAATATTCCTGGGATTGCGATGAATGGCATAATAGGCATCTGGACTTAAAAATCCGGGTGTTGACAAGTTGGTATCAGAGCCATTGTTTGACCTTAGGAGACCCTAGTTAGAATGGACGTCTGCAAAACTTAGTTTCAAAAACCAAAGAAGTGAATATTTGTGAAAAACTTATTCTCACTCTTATCATTGAGATCTTTTTCAAATAAGAAAGTTATGCTCTATTCTTCTTATACTACTACATAAAATTTTGACACACTTCTCTAACTTACTCATCATAATTCTTCACAGATGGAGTACAAATGGGAGTTTTATCAGCTTGGTCACGGAGGCGACCTAAAGTTCGAAAAGGAGTTGAAGCAACTAGTGGACTATCTGGGACACCCGTATCCCGAGTTCTTCGGAATACCCCTCAAGGCTCAGTTGGGAGAACCACCTCGGTGGGAAGTTTCTACTGATCTACGAAGGAAGCTTGATGCCCCGGTATGGGAAACCATATGGTTTTCTGTAACGGGAAACACTTGGAAGGAAGGACTAGACAAAGCTATGCAAGAAGCAATGTTCCGTCTGTGTGGACAAAATGAGAACAAGATCAAGAGCACTCGTTTCATCTACTACCCAAGACATGACTCCATGGGAAGACCGATGACCATGCCCCCACCACAACCCAAGATGAACCCCTATGAAGCACCTCAGGACTTCAGGCAGTACAAAACTCGCAGGGATTTGGACAACGCCCTCGCCTCTCGCCAAGCACATTACCCGTGAAGACGCAGAATTCCACCCTGAAGAGAAGTATCACCCCAGCACTTAAGTAGGTGTGAGTTGTATCAGGATCCCCCTTGTATCGTAGAGCGATGAATGGTTCTTCAAACCAACGGTGTGTTAGATTTGTAATATGTGATGCTTGGTATGAATGAAAAAGTGTTGTTGGTTTTACCCCCGCAACACTACTCAAGTTTTTTTTTTTATTATGAACTTTTTAAATTTAACAAAACAAACCATAGAAATTCCCCTCTTATCTTATCATCTACATCAATGTTTAGATGGCCCCACCAACCCGCAACGCCACCCAAGATGCCATGATGCAACTGCTGGATGGCAGACCGAGAAGTCGAGAGAGCTGAACGCCAAGCCAACATTGCTGCACTGCAACAGATAGCTCAGAACAATCAAGGCCATGGAAACCATGATCACCCTGGGTCAAAGCTGAAGAACTTTCAGCACACCAACCCACCGATGTTCAACAAAACTGAAGAGCCCCTCGATGCTGATGACTGGCTCCAGACCATGGAGAACAACTTGGAAGTTGCGGGAGTTGAAGCCGCAGAAAAAGTACTGTTTGCCACCCACTACCTGTCAGGACCTGCCAGAGCCTGGTGGACAAGTGCCCGTGCAATGAATGCGGGACAGATGATGACATGGGAAGACTTCAAGCTGAAGTTTAGCAAATACCATGTGCCCCAAGGACTGATCAAGAAGATGAGAGACGAGTTCCGTGAACTCAAGCAAGGAAAAATGTCCGTGGTAGAATACCGCGACAGGTTTCTCACTCTGTCAAGGTACGCCCCGGATGAGACCGACACCAATGAGAAGAGAAAGGAAAGATTTCTGAACGGACTACACGACGAGATGCAGACTGTGTTAGTGAACATTCCGTTCGCTGACTTAGAAGCCCTCGTGGACTCAGCCATACAGATGGAAGGAAAACTGCATCAGGCCAATGAGAACCGCAAGCGCAGAATGATGAACCAGAATGGACCCCACCATACCCAGAAGTACCGCAACAACTCCTCTGGAGGATTCACCCCAAGATACAACAAACCCCCTGCTCAGAGTTATCGCCCCAACCACCACAACAACAACAACGGAGGACCCCCGAAGCCCGGAGGCAACAACAACAACAACAACCACAACAACAACAACAACCACCCCAACAACAGCAACAACACTGGAAACAACAACAACACCAATACTGCCCCAAGGACTGGAAGCAATGCTACCCCCGTAATTCCCAAAGACAAGTCCACCGTCAACTGCTACGAATGTGGAGTTGTGGGTCACTTCTCCAATGAGTGCCCCAAAAAGCTTGCCAGGATTGCCGCCAATACCGCAGCACCTGCTCAGCAACAGCGCCGCTTTGCCGGAAGAAGGAACCAGAACAACAACAACGGCCGTTTCTACCACATGACTGCCACTGAAGCTCAGGAAGCACCCCAGACCATGCCAAGTATGTCTTCCTGTTAATAAAATGCTCAATCTCTCTTAGGAACCTAACTTTTCTTAAAATCTCGGGACGAGATTTGTTTAAGGGGGAAGGGTTTGTAACATCCCAAGAATTTTCAAAAGAAAACAAATGAATTTCACTAGTTCCAAATTTTGGAACCAACAAAAACTTTTATTAATTAAGTAGGATACATATAGATCTTGTTTAAATCTTGTATTTTGCCATGATGAGTGTTAGTATGCTTATGTGCTAAACCCTAAAACCCTAAAGTGATCAAGTGAAGATCATCAACCAAATAAAATAAAAGAGAAAGAAATCAAATAAGAAAAACCTTAAACCCTAATCTTCTCCAAAAATCTTTTGGATCTATTTTTGAGAAACCAAAATAAAATAGAAGACATATGGGGGCATATAGCCCTAATAGGTAAATCTTGAACCCTACCTTTTTAATTATGCTAAATGGTGGTGAACCATTGTGAACCACACTAAACCCTAAACCTCATCCCTCTTTTCACCACCCTAGTTAAAATAGAATAAAAGGAAATTAAATAAGAAAGAGGCATATGTGCCTATGGCTACTTTTATAAATCTTTACCCTAGAACTTTCCACTTTGTTTAGAGGTTTGGAAAACCTTCACACACTTTGCCTAGTACTTATCAAACCTAATCCAAGGGTTTCCAAAGAAAGTAAAAAGAAACTAAAAATGCCATAGAGGCATATGAGAGCAAAAGTGCAAATTTGTGAATTTAAGAACCTTGACCCTAGGACTTGTTGTGAATGGTTGGATCACCTCCATATACCATTTCAACACTCAACAACACCAAAGGGGTCAAGTCAAGTCAAATTTAAAATGAAATGCAACATATGCATAGAGGCATATGTGGCACATAGCCATAATACCCAATTCTTGCCCTATGACTTTAAACCTTGACCAAATGGTGTGCAACCTTTTCTAAACTTCATATAACCCTAAATTGACCCTAACCCATGTCCAAGTGAAGCAAGATCAACACTTTACAAAAATAATAAAAAGTGACACCTCCCCTCTTATGTGTTATGGCCATTTTTGCAAACCTTTGACCAAGACCTTTTGAAATGGATTCAATGGTTTGAAAATGTTTCTAAACCAATAGGAATCACATTAGAGTCAACCAAAGTCAATTCAAATGAAGAGAAATCACATAGTGAGAAAATCCCCAAATTTCACTCACATACACTTAGCCCAATTTGCAAATCTTCAACCAAGGCCACCATTGCTTGATCTCTTGCTTGTAGAATACTTATATATGATAAACAAACACATTTGCATCAAAGAAACAAGAATCAAATCAAAGGAAAATTCAAAACTCACATACATGTGATAATGGTCATATGACCCATTTATAAAATCTTCCCTACTTTACCCCCCTGCATTTGAATCTTCCTAAACCAAACTTGGTCAACTATGACCATGTCATCCAAGACCAAGTCAAGGTCAACAACTTTCATGTTGACCATCTCTGCTGAAGTTGACCAGGTTGACCAGAATAAGATTGACAAGAGAGGACTTTAAATTAAAGAGAAGATGATACCAATTTTGAAATCTCACAAAACTTAACCAAATCCACCACCACCACCACCAATCCTTCACATTATTTATATGTTTGAGCTCCACCAAAAATAATTCCAAAATTCCAACATTTTCTTCATGCGGCCATATCATCGAACACCTTGCAGGCAACAATTTGATTTGGACATACACCCTTTTACACACTGGTTTTTAGCCTCCACCACTTTAGTTTGATGATCATCACACCCCTCTGCAACCCCTGCATCATTGCCATGTCCTTGCACCACCATTTCAAGTGGAGAAAATAAGAGAAAAGTTCACACCATGCACCATGCCGGCCACCATGGCACTCGAGCGACCTGAGCCCCTACTCTCCCCTACACCTTGTCAATTAGCATCTCTGGTACACAAGGACACTGCCTGTGCACGGCCGAGCCTCCCCCTTGCACCCTCGACGCCCGAACGCACGCGTCGAGAACCGCACCACGGCGTGCCACACACGCGGTGAGCGTGCACCAGCACCATCCCGGACGCGCGTAACGCGTGCGTGTCCGGTCGCCCTCGTCCTCCCCTCGCCTTGCCCTCTTGCACGCACCATCACCACACTACCAGCTACCTACTGGACATGCTCACTAGCTCGCGGACGCTCTCTCACCGTCGCCATGATCAACGTACTGCCGCGCCGTGCACCGCACGGACACCATCATCGCCAGCTCGCCACAGACCATCATTGGACACGCCAGCACGCGCATTAGCTCCGCCTAGACGACGCCTACGCCCTGCGCCTCCTAGCTTGCCCCTTGGAGCACCGGAGACGCCACGCCGTCGACGACCTCCCACGGGCACCGCAGCACCTCGACCCCCTATAAAAGGAGGCCCCTCCTGGACGATCACAGCACACCAGCCGCCTCCCCTCTCTTCTCTGAACCTCCTCGGGTCCTTCCCCTCTCCAATTAAGCTCACCGTCGCCGGAATTGCACCGGAGTCCGCCGCGATAGCAACCCGACGGAAGAGACGACTCCGAGCCTCCCCCGACCAACCTCGACCACCATTCGAACCGCCGTCGTCTCCAACGCCGATCGCCCGCCTCGCCAACCCCGCTGGACGCCGGTAAGCCTCCCCTCGCTACCTCGCTGCCGCCGGTAGGGTTAGCTCTCCGGCGAGCCGTGTCGAGGAAGGTGGCGACCCAGAGCCGTCCGATCGTCTTTAAATCCAACGCACCGCCTCATCCCATACCGTTTCGGTATTTTAAACACACTGACGCCTGGGCCCCAGCTTGTCAGGCGGCCCGCGCACACGGGCTGTGCTGCTGGGCCGTGTCTCGCGGTTTGAAATCGTTTGGGCCCGTTAGGTTTTCCCGCGCGGCCCATCAATTCAAATCTCGTTTAATTGTTTCATCCATATTTTAAATACTGGTGCCCCATTCAAAAATGAATAAATCTCAAACTACTACACCAAATTTAGCAACTTTTATATATTCGGAAAGATCATGAAATTACATAAACAATGCCACTGGCCTCACTTGCAAATTATCTGTAGAATTTAAATGATAAAAATAACAAAACAGATACTTTTCTGTATTCAAATAAATCTTAAAAATCAACCAATTTGAATTTTGCAGTAAATCCAATTGCAATAATTCACATTTAACAAACCCTAATTTACTATGTAAAAATATGATATGGGTTCTGTACATGATCATGGGCTAGAATCAAAATATTGGCTATGTAGTCAATACTAGCCCATTTAAAATATATCCAAATTTTAGAATTTAAACCAATGAGGTGTAGCACCTCATTTAAATCATTCTCACAAGTGGTGAAGTAATGTGTTGACCTTTAAATGCTTAGGCTCATACTTGCTCACTTGTAGAATTTAAACCAACATAGTTTTTAAATTGCACTAGTTATTTAAATCACATGAGATGATGAATCTCATTTAAATCCCTTTTCTCAAATACTAAGTGTGAAGTGTTGACCTTGGTCAACATGGGATCATCCCTGGTTATTTGAGAATATTGAATCACCTCCATAGTAGTTTTTACTAAATTAGTTACAACCATGTGTTAAATCATATGAGAGGTATTCCTCTCATTTAAATCTTGTTCTCAAGTAATTCAACATGAGGTAGTGACCATGGTCTACTAATCTCATAATGAATTATTTGGTGGCATTAAATCACTACCTTGTTAGTATTAAATTGCATGAGGTATGGAACCTCATTTAAATCATTTCTCAAATGATAAGTATGAAGAGGTTGACTTTGGTCAACCTAGGTCATATATTATTCATAAGAGAAATTAAATCTCAAGAAGAATTCAATGAGAGGAAATTATTTCTCCAAACCAAAGATAAACCCTACTTCCAATTTTCAATGAGAGGAAATTATTTTCCTAATGTTAAATAAGGAAACCCTAGAATAATGGGTTCATAAATGTTAAGTAGTGATGCTAGATCCTTTGTGTGTGAGCCAATAAGGCTAATTAAGATTACTTAAGTGTTGTTTGGTGATTGTATCCTCGTATTCGTTTATAGACGCTAGTACCGGAGACTATCAAGAGGAAGAGGTCTTCTACCAAGAGGAAGAGCAAGAGAACTTTGATCACCTCACCAACCAAGGCAAGCTAGACTAATGCAAGTTATAATGTTGCAAGCTAACACTCTTGCAAGGTTCCCTTGTGCAAAGCTCTACAAGAGCAAGGCACCATTACATTTTACTTTATGAACCTATCCCAAGTTTCTACTCTACAAGCTTTACTTGTTTTTATTTATCAAAGTTACTTTTTGATTTATGATTCACTTGGTTGAACTATAGAGTAGTACAAGAGCATCACACTTAGGCTAGCAAGCTCCAAGATACTTAGTACCCCTCATCACTAGATGCTAGTGCTCAATATTAAAAGTGACTACTCTAGTTGGGAACTTGTGAATTTGAAATGACTTTGAAAACCTTGGAATGATGAGTCATTCTATTGAGAGATTTTGAAGGTGAATATGACTGGTGAATGACTTGGTGAATTTTATCAAAAACACTGATGGTTGGGTTCGGATGCGATACCATTCCAATTTTACAAGTACCCCCACAATACCTGAATCTGGGTAAGGCTTAGCTGGAAACTTATGTATTTTAGTATGGGTTCCCTCTGAACAAGCGTCATAGGGGTTATGCTTGAGGCTGCCTCCGTACTGGGGAAGTGATGTGAAATGACGTGAAATGAGGTGAATGTCCGGCCCAAGCCCTGTGCAGTTCCCGGGTTGACTGCGGTTTTCACTGGGAGGCCAAGCTCATGGGGAGAGGTGCCTATACTAGAATATGTAAATGAAAGGTTAGGATTGGTAGTTCGCGTACTGCGTACGATAAATCAGGGCCAGTTACCCCTGACGAACTATTGCAATTGTTGTGGCACAAGTGTACAACCTCTGCAGAGTTAAACCTATTCGAATAGCCGCGTCCTCGGTCATGGACAGTTGGAAAGGCCATACTGTTCCGTCATCAGAACTTTTCTAAAAATATGAATGGTGACTTGTGATTTGAATTGAAAGGTGACTTTGACTTGAATCACAACTGAGTTGTGGGAATGACACTAATGTTCCCACTTGAGTTAGTTATTTGAAAAGGGCTTTTGATTATTAAAAGAGCTTATGAAATAAAACTGGCTTTATGCAAATGAAACTAGAGCTTAGAACCCCCTTACTATAGTTGATAGTATTTACCTTAGTATTAGTTTGCGAGTACTTTAAAGTACTCATGGCTGTGTCCCTGGCTATTCAAATGGCCAGACTATGAAGAGGAGTACCAGAACCCGGAAGAAGGACAGCAGGACGTCTACGACAACTAGGATCACTCCTGACGTCAACAGTTGCCTGTGGAATAGATGGACTACTACTACGCTACTTTCGCTTCCGCTATGTGTTATGTAATGAATAAATAGAACTTCTATTATTGTAATGAGACTGGATCATGGGATCCTTTAATTGTAAGACGATTATGGTATGTAAGGAATGATGTGTTGTGTTATCAATCTATTATGTCTCGCAAAAACAATATTCCTGGGATTGCGATGAATGGCATAATAGGCATCTGGACTTAAAAATCCGGGTGTTGACACAAGAGCACCTCAATGCCGGAGTTAACAAGCTCCACAATATTCGATATTCATATTTAAATAACCTTAGAGTGCATGATAGATCAACACAACTATACCAAGTACTAACATAGCATGCACACTGTTACCATCACACTATGAAAGGAGGAATAGATCACATCAATACCATCATAGTAATAGTTAACTTCATAATCTACAAGAGATCACAATCATAAACTACGCCAAGTACTACATGATGCACACATTGTCAACATTACATCATGGAGGAGGAATAGAGTACTTTAATAACATTACTAGAGTAGCACATAGATGAATAGTGATACAAAACTCATATGAATCTCAATCATGTGAGGCAGCTCATGAGATCATTGTATTGAAGTACATGGAAGAGAGATTAACCACATAGCTACTGGTACAGCCCCTTAGCCTCGATGGAGAACGACTCCCTCCTCATGGGAGACAGCAGCGGTGATGAAGATGGCAGTGGTGTCGATGGAGATGCCTTCCGGGGGCAATTCCCCGTCCCGGCGGCATGCCGGAACAGAGACTCCTGTCCCCCAGATCTTGGCTTCGCGATGGCGGCGGCTCTGGAAGGTTTCTCGTACCGTGGCTTATTCGTATCGAAGATTTAGGTCAGGGACCTTTAAATAGGTGAAGAGGCGGAGTCGAAAGGCTGACGGGGCCGCCACACAATAGGGGGGCGCACCCCCCCCCCCCCCCGCTGGCCGCGCCGGGCACACGTGTGGGCCCCCTGTGGCTCTCCTCTTGTCCCTCTCGGGTGTTCTGGAAGCTTCGTGGAATTATAAGATGCTGGGCGTTGATTTCGTCCAATTCCGAGAATATTTCCTTACTAGGATTTCTGAAACCAAAAACAGCAGAAAACAGGAACTGGCACTTCGGCATCTCGTCAATAGGTTAGTTCCGGAAAATGCATCAAAACGATATAAAGTGTGAACAAAACATGTAGGTATTGTCATAAAACAAGCATGGAACATAAGAAATTATCGATACGTTGGAGACGTATCAGCATCCCCAAGCTTAGTTCCTACTCATCCTTGAGTAGGTAAACGATAACAAAGATAATTTCTGAAGTGACATGCCACTTACATAATCTTGATCATACTATTGTAAAGCATATGATATGAATGCAGCAATTCAAAGCAATGGTAAAGACAATGGTTAAACAATTGAATCATATAGCAAAGACTTTTCATGAATAGTACTTTCAAGACAAGCATCAATAAGTCTTGCATAAGAGTTAACTCATAAAGCAATAAATTCATAGTAAAGGCATTGAAGCAACACAAAGGAAGATTAAGTTTCAGCGGTTGCTTTCAACTTTCAACATGTATATCTCATGGATAGTTGTCAATGCAAAGTAATATGATGAATGCAAACATGCAAGTATGTAAGAATCAATGCACAGTTGACACAAGTGTTTGCTTCTAAGATGGAAGGAAATAGGTAGACTGACTCAACATAAAAGTAAAAGAATGGCCCTTCGAAGAGGGAAGCATGGATTGCTATATTTGTGCTAGAGCTTTTATTTTGAAAACAAGAAACAATTTTGTCAACGGTAGTAATAAAGCATATGTATTATGTAAATTATATCCTACAAGTTGCAAGCCTCATGCATAGTATACCAATAGTGCCCACACCTTGTCCTAATTAGCTCGGATTACCTGGATTATCATTGCAATACATATGTTTTAACCAAGTATCACAAAGGGGTACCTCTATGTCACTTTGTACAAAGGTCTAAGGAGAAAGCTCGCATTGGATTTCTCGCTTTTGATTATTCTCAACTTAGACATCCATACCGGGACAACATAGATAACAGATAATGGACTCCTCTTTAATGCATAAGCATTCAACAACAGATAATATTCTCATAAGAGATTGAGGATTGTTGTCCAAACTGAAACTTCCACCATGGATCATGGCTTTAGTTAGCGGCCCAATGTTCTTCTCTAACAATATGCATGCTCAAACCATTCAACTCATGGTAAATCGCCCTTACTTCAGACAAGACGAACATGCATAGCAACTCACATGATATTCAACAAAGGGTAGTTGATGGCGTCCCCAGGAACATGGTTATCGCACAACAACCAACTTAATAAGAAATAAGATACATAAGTACATATTCAATACCACAATAGTTTTTAGGCTATTTGTCCCATGAGCTATATATTGCAAAGACAAAGGATAGGAATTTAAAGGTAGCACTCAAGCAATTTACTTTGGAATGGCGGAGAAATACCATGTAGTAGGTAGGTATGGTGGACACAAATGGCATAGTTATTGGCTCAAGGATTTGGATGCACGAGAAGTAATCCCTCTCAATACAAGGCTTAGGCTAGCAAGGTTATTTGAAGCAAACACAAGCATGAACCGGTACAGCAAAACTCACATAAAAACATATTGCAAGCATTATAAGACTCTACACTGTCATCCTTGTTGCTCAAACCCTTACTAGAAAATATCTAGACCTTAGAGAGACCAATCATGCAAACCAAATTTTAGCAAGCTCTATGTATTTCTTCACTAATACGTGCAAAGTATATGATGCAAGAGCTTAATCATGAGCACAACAATTGCCAAGTATCAAATTATTCAAGACATTACACCAATTACCACATGTAGCATTTTCTGTTTCCAACCATATAACAATTAACGATGCAGTTTCAACCTTCGCCATGAACACTAAAAGCTAAGAACACATGTGTTCAGATGAACCAGCGGAGCGTGTCTCTCTCCCACACAAGCATTTATTCAGAGAATGAAAATAACAAAAACGAAAATAAAAGCACACAGACGCTCCAAGTAAAGCACATAAGACGTGACGGAATAAAAATATAGTTTCAATAGAAGAAACCTGATAAATTGTTGATGAAGAAGGGGATGCCTTGGGCATCCCCAAGCTTAAATGCTTGAGTCTTCTTGAAATATGCAGGGATGAACCACCGGGGCATCCCCAAGCTTAGACTTTTCACTCTTCTTAATCATATATCATCCTCCTCTCTTGACCCTTGAAAACTTCCTCCACAGCAAACTCGAAACAAACTCATTAGAGGGTTAGTGCATAATCAAAAATTCACATGTTCAGAGGTGACATAATCATTATTAACACTTCTGGACATTGCACAAAGCTACTGAAAGTTAATGGAACAAAGAAATCCATCAAGCATAGCAAAACAGGCAATGTGAAATAAAAGGCAGAATCTGTCAAAACAGAACAGTCCGTAAAGACGAATTTTTACGAGGCACCAGACTTGCTCAAATGAAAATGCTCAATTTGAATGAAAGTCGCGTACATATCTGAGGATCACTCACGTAAATTGGCAGAATTTTCTGAGTTACCTAGAGATAATTCAACACAGATTCGTGACAACAAGAAATCTGTTTCTGCGCAGTAATCCAAATCTAGTATGAACCTTACTATCAAAGACTTTACTTGGCACAAAAATGCAATAAAGTAAGATAAGGAGAGGTTGCTACAGTAGTAACAACTTCCAAGACACAAATATAAAACAAAAGTACTGTAGCAAAATAACACATGGGTTATCTCCCAAGAAGTGCTTTCTTTATAGCCATTAAGATGGGCTCAGTAATTTTAATGATGCACTCCCAAGAAATAAGAGTTGAAGTAAAAGAGAGCATCAAGAAGCAAATTCAAAACACATTTAAGTCTAACCCACTTCCTATGCAAAGGAATCTTGTAAATAAACAAATTCATGAAGAGCAAAGTGACAAGCATAGGAAGATAAAACAAGTGTAGCTTCAAAAATTTCAGCATATAGAGAGGTGTTTTAGTAACATGAAAATTTCTACAACCATATTTTCCTCTCTCATAATAACTTTCAGTAACATCATGAACAAATTCAACAATATAACTATCACATGAAACATTCTTATCATGGGCTACATGCATAAAAGTATCATTACTCTCCACATAAGCATAGTCAATTTTATTAGTAATAGTGGGAGTGAATTCAACAAAGTAGCTATCATTATTATTCTCATCATCAAATATAGGAGGCATATTGTAATCATAATTAAATTTATCCTCAATAGTAGGTGGCACCAAAAGACTACTATCATTATAATCATCATAAATAGGAGGCAAAGTATCATCAAAGAAAATTTTCTCCTCAATGCTTGGGGGACTAAAAATATCATGCTCATCAAAACCAGCTTCCCCAAGCTTAGAATTTTCCATATTATTAGCAACAATGGTGTTCAAAGCGTTCATACTAATATGTTCCATGGGTTTTTTAATTTTCGCATCAAACCATCCATGTCTTAACTCAGGAAATAGATTAAAAAGCTCCATGTTGCTTTCCATTATGCCTAACTAGTGAAAAATAAAAACAAGAAACAAAAAGATGCAATTGCAGGATCTAAAGGAAATAGCTTCGAGCACTTACAATGGTACCAGAAAATAACTTAGTTACCTGGGACCGGAGTATGAGTGCCTTTTACCTTTCCTCCCCGGCAACGGCGCCAGAAAATAGCTTGATGTCTACTCACGCTTCTTTTCCTGTAGACAGTGTTGGGCCTCCAAGAGCAGAGGTTTGTAGAACAGCAGCAAGTTTTCCCTTAAGTGGATCAGCCAAGGTTTATCGAACTCAGGGAGGAAGAGGTCAAAGATATCCCTCTCAAGCAACCCTGCGATCACAATGCAAGAAGTCTCTTGTGTCCCCAACACACCTAATACACTTGTCAGATGTATAGGTGCACTAGTTCGGCAAAGAGATAGTAAAATACAGGTGGTATGAATGAATATGAGCAGTAGTAACGGCACCAGAAAATAGCTTGCTGCTACAACTGGCGTGTGGTTGATGGTGGGAATATTGCAGGCAGTACAGATGCAGTAGAACAGTAAACAAGCGATGATTGCAGTATTTGGGAACAAGGCCTAGGGATCATACTTTCACTAGTGGACACTCTCAACATTGATCACATAAATGAATAGATAAATGCTATACTCTACACTCTCTTGTTGGATGATGAACACCACTAATTGCGTAGGGCTACAAGAGCACCTCAATGCCGGAGTTAACAAGATCCACAACATTCGATATTCATATTTAAATAACCTTAGAGTGCATGATAGATCAACACAACTATACCAAGTACTAACATAGCATGCACACTGTTACCATCACACTATGAAAGGAGGAATAGATCACATCAATACCATCATAGTAATAGTTAACTTCATAATCTACAAGAGATCACAATCATAAACTACGCCAAGTACTACATGATGCACACATTGTCAACATTACATCATGGAGGAGGAATAGAGTACTTTAATAACATTACTAGAGTAGCACATAGATGAATAGTGATACAAAACTCATATGAATCTCAATCATGTGAGGCAGCTCATGAGATCATTGTATTGAAGTACATGGAAGAGAGATTAACCACATAGCTACTGGTACAGCCCCTTAGCCTCGATGGAGAACTACTCCCTCCTCATGGGAGACAGCAGCGGTGATGAAGATGGCAGTGGTGTCGATGGAGATGCCTTCCGGGGGCAATTCCCCGTCCCGGCGGCGTGCCGGAACAGAGACTCCTGTCCCCCAGATCTTGGCTTCGTGATGGCGGCGGCTCTGGAAGGTTTCTCGTACCGTGGCTTATTCGTATCGAAGATTTAGGTCAGGGACCTTTAAATAGGCGAAGAGGCGGAGTCGAAAGGCTGACGGGGCCACCACACAATAGGGGGGCGCGGCCCCCCTCTAGCCGCGCCGGGCACACGTGTGGGCCCCCTGTGGCTCTCCTCTTGTCCCTCTCGGGTGTTCTGGAAGCTTCGTGGAATTATAAGATGCTGGGCGTTGATTTCGTCCAATTCCGAGAATATTTCCTTACTAGGATTTCTGAAACCAAAAACAGCAGAAAACAGGAACTGGCACTTCGGCATCTCGTCAATAGGTTAGTTCCGGAAAATGCATCAAAACGATATAAAGTGTGAACAAAACATGTAGGTATTGTCATAAAACAAGCATGGAACATAAGAAATTATCGATACGTTGGAGACGTATCAGCATCCCCAAGCTTAGTTCCTACTCGTCCTTGAGTAGGTAAACGATAACAAAGATAATTTCTAAAGTGACATGCCACTTACATAATCTTGATCATACTATTGTAAAGCATATGAGATGAATGCAGCAATTCAAAGCAATGGTAAATACAATGGTTAAACAATTGAATCATATAGCAAAGACTTTTCATGAATAGTACTTTCAAGACAAGCATCAATAAGTCTTGCATAAGAGTTAACTCATAAAGCAATAAATTCATAGTAAAGGCATTGAAGCAACACAAAGGAAGATTAAGTTTCAGCGGTTGCTTTCAACTTTCAACATGTATATCTCATGGATAGTTTTCAATGCAAAGTAATATGATGAATGCAAACATGCAAGTATGTAAGAATCAATGCACAGTTGACACAAGTGTTTGCTTCTAAGATGGAAGGAAATAGGTAGACTGACTCAACATAAAAGTAAAAGAATGGCCCTTCGAAGAGGTAAGCATGGATTGCTATATTTGTGCTAGAGCTTTTATTTTGAAAACAAGAAACAATTTTGTCAACGGTAGTAATAAAGCATATGTATTATGTAAATTATATCCTACAAGTTGCAAACCTCATGCATAGTATACCAATAGTGCCCACACTTTATCCTAATTAGCTCGGATTACCTGGATTATCATTGCAATACATATGTTTTAACCAAGTATCACAAAGGGGTACCTCTATGCCGCCTGTACAAAGGTCTAAGGAGAAAGCTCGCATTGGATTTCTCGCTTTTGATTATTCTCAACTTAGACATCCATACCGGGACAACATAGATAACAGATAATGGACTCCTCTTTAATGCATAAGCATTCAACAACAGATAATATTCTCATAAGAGATTGAGGATTGTTGTCCAAACTGAAACTTCCACCATGGATCATGGCTTTAGTTAGCGGCCCAATGTTCTTCTCTAACAATATGCATGCTCAAACCATTCAACTCATGGTAAATCGCCCTTACTTCAGACAAGACGAACATGCATAGCAACTCACATGATATTCAACAAAGGGTAGTTGATGGCGTCCCCAGGAACATGGTTATCGCACAACAACCAACTTAATAAGAAATAAGATACATAAGTACATATTCAATACCACAATAGTTTTTAGGCTATTTGTCCCATGAGCTATATATTGCAAAGACAAAGGATAGGAATTTAAAGGTAGCACTCAAGCAATTTACTTTGGAATGGCGGAGAAATACCATGTAGTAGGTAGGTATGGTGGACACAAATGGCATAGTTATTGGCTCAAGGATTTGGATGCACGAGAAGTAATCCCTCTCAACACAAGGCTTAGGCTAGCAAGGTTATTTGAAGCAAACACAAGCATGAACCGGTACAGCAAAACTCACATAAAAACATATTGCAAGCATTATAAGACTCTACACTATCATCCTTGTTGCTCAAACCCTTACTAGAAAATATCTAGACCTTAGAGAGACCAATCATGCAAACCAAATTTTAGCAAGCTCTATGTATTTCTTCACTAATAGGTGCAAAGTATATGATGCAAGAGCTTAATCATGAGCACAACAATTGCCAAGTATCAAATTATTCAAGACATTACACCAATTACCACATGTAGCATTTTCTGTTTCCAACCATATAACAATTAACGAAGCAGTTTCAACCTTCGCCATGAACACTAAAAGCTAAGAACACATGTGTTCATATGAACCAGCGGAGCGTGTCTCTCTCCCACACAAGCATTTATTCAGAGAATGAAAATAACAAAAACGAAAATAAAAGCACACAGACGCTCCATGTAAAGCACATAAGATGTGACGGAATAAAAATATAGTTTCAATAGAAGAAACCTGATAAATTGTTGATGAAGAAGGGGATGCCTTGGGCATCCCCAAGCTTATATGCTTGAGTCTTCTTGAAATATGCAGGGATGAACCACCGGGGCATCCCCAAGCTTAGACTTTTCACTCTTCTTAATCATATATCATCCTCCTCTCTTGACCCTTGAAAACTTCCTCCACGGCAAACTCGAAACAAACTCATTAGAGGGTTAGTGCATAATCAAAAATTCACATGTTCAGAGGTGACATAATCATTATTAACACTTCTGGACATTGCACAAAGCTACTGAAAGTTAATGGAACAAAGAAATCCATCAAGCATAGCAAAACAGGCAATGTGAAATAAAAGGCAGAATCTGTCAAAATAGAACAGTCCGTAAAGACGAATTTTTACGAGGCACTAGACTTGCTCAAATGAAAATGCTCAATTTGAATGAAAGTCGCGTACATATCTGAGGATCACTCACGTAAATTGGCAGAATTTTCTGAGTTACCTAGAGAGAATTCAACACAGATTCGTGACAGCAAGAAATCTGTTTCTGCGTAGTAATCCAAATCTAGTATGAACCTTACTATCAAAGACTTTACTTGGCACAACAATGCAATAAAGTAAGATAAGGAGAGGTTGCTACAGTAGTAACAACTTCCAAGACACAAATATAAAACAAAAGTACTGTAGCAAAATAACACATGGGTTATCTCCCAAGAAGTGCTTTCTTTATAGCCATTAAGATGGGCTCAGTAATTTTAATGATGCACTCCCAAGAAATAAGAGTTGAAGTAAAAGAGAGCATCAAGAAGCAAATTCAAAACACATTTAAGTCTAACCCACTTCCTATGCAAAGGAATCTTGTAAATAAACAAATTCATGAAGAGCAAAGTGACAAGCATAGGAAGATAAAACAAGTGTAGCTTCAAAAATTTCAGCATATAGAGAGGTGTTTTAGTAACATGAAAATTTCTACAACCATATTTTCCTCTCTCATAATAACTTTCAGTAACATCATGAAAAAATTCAACAATATAACTATCACATGAAACATTCTTATCATGGGCTACATGCATAAAAGTATCATTACTCTCCACATAAGCATAGTCAATTTTATTAGTAATGGTGGGAGTTAATTCAACAAAGTAGCTATCTTTATTATTCTCATCATCAAATATAGGAGGCATATTGTAATCATAATTAAATTTATCCTCAATAGTAGGTGGCACCAAAAGACTACTATCATTATAATCATCATAAATAGGAGGCAAAGTATCATCAAAGAAAATTTTCTCCTCAATGCTTGGGGGACTAAAAATATCATGCTCATCAAAACCAGCTTCCCCAAGCTTAGAATTTTCCATATTATTAGCAACAATGGTGTTCAAAGCATTCATACTAATATGTTCCATGGGTTTTTTAATTTTCGCATCAAACCATCCATGTCTTAACTCAGGAAATAGATTAAAAAGCTCCATGTTGCTTTCCATTATGCCTAACTAGTGAAAAATAAAAACAAGAAACAAAAAGATGCAATTGCAGGATCTAAAGGAAATAGCTTCGAGCACTTACAATGGTACCAGAAAATAACTTAGTTACCTGGGACCGGCGTGTGAGTGCCTTTTACCTTTCCTCCCCGGCAACGGCGCCAGAAAATAGCTTGATGTCTACTCACGCTTCTTTTCCTGTAGACAGTGTTGGGCCTCCAAGAGCAGAGGTTTGTAGAACAGCAGCAAGTTTTCCCTTAAGTGGATCAGCCAAGGTTTATCGAACTCAGGGAGGAAGAGGTCAAAGATATCCCTCTCAAGCAACCCTGCGATCACAATGCAAGAAGTCTCTTGTGTCCCCAACACACCTAATACACTTGTCAGATGTATAGGTGCACTAGTTCGGCGAAGAGATAGTAAAATACAGGTGGTATGAATGAATTGAGTAGTAGTAACGGCACCAGAAAATAGCTTGCTGCTACAACTGGCGTGTGGTTGATGGTGGGAATATTGCAGGCAGTACAGATGCAGTAGAACAGTAAACAAGCGATGATTGCAGTATTTGGGAACAAGGCCTAGGGATCATACTTTCACTAGTGGACACTCTCAACATTGATCACATAAATGAATAGATAAATGCTATACTCTACACTCTCTTGTTGGATGATGAACACCACTAATTGCGTAGGGTGATGACCCACAAGTATAGGGGGTGTATCGTAGTATCTTCGATAAGTAAGAATGTTGATCCCAACGAGGAGCAGAAGGTATTGACAAGAAGTTTCGATGTAAGAATCACTGTAAATGCTCACAGACAAGTATTCAGGGGGTTTTGATGTAGCAGTTGAATAAAGTACGAGTAAGTAAAATGCAAGAGTAACAATTGCAGCGAGTGGCCCAATCCTTTTTAGCACAAAGGACAAGCCGGTTTGTTTACTTATAATGACCAAACGTTCTTGAGGACACACGGGATTTTAGTCTAGTGCTTTCGCTACATACGACTAATTAATCTTCATTGTTTTGATAAGTGTTGTGTGGGTGAACCTATGCTAATGCACCGCCCTTCCTAGGACTAATACATACTTGTGATTATACCCCTTGCAAGCATCCGCAACTACAAGAAAGTAATTAAGATAAATCTAACCACAGCCTTAAACTCTGAGATCCTGCTATCCATCCTGCATCGATATACCAACGGGGGTTCAGGTTTCTGTCACTCCGGCAACCCCGCAATTGGCAAACGAGTACAAGATGCACTCCCCTAGGCCCATAAAGGTGAAGTGTCATGTAGTCGACGTTCACATGACACCACTAGAAGAATAACACCACAACTTAAATATCATAACATTGAATATTACTCAACCATAATTCACTACTAACATTTAGACTTCACCCATGTCCTCAAGAACAAAACGAACTACTCACGAGACATCATATGGAACATGATCAGATGTGATATGATGATAAATAACAATCTGAACATAAACCTTGGTTCAATGGTTTCACTCAATAGCATCAATAACAAGTAGAAATCAACACCGGGAGAGTTTCCCCTATCAAACAATCAAGATCCAACCCGAATTGTTACAGCGGTGACGATGTGCAGCGGTGGAGACGGCGGTGATGATGATGTAGATGAAGATGTAGATGATGATGATGGTGGTGGACATGATGTCCAGCTCGATGACGGTGACGATGGCGTCGATTTCCCCCTCCGGGAGGGAATTTCCCCGGCGGATCTTAGCCTGCCGGAGAGCTCTTTTCTCTCTGGTGTTATCCGCCCCGTAGAGGCGGCTGTGACTCTTCGCGACTATTCCCCTGGGGCTTAGGTTTTCGGGACGAAGATGTACGCGAAGGAGAGGAGGCCAGACGGGGCTGTGGGCCCCCTCCTCACAGGGCGGCGCGGCCAGGGCAGGGCCCACGCCGGCCTATGAGGTGGGCCCATGGCGGCCCTCCTCGGCTCCTCCTTCTGGCTCCCTTCGTCTTCTGGAAAAATAGGATTTTTCATATAAATTTCGTCAATTGTTGATCTTCCGAAATATTGCATTCTGATGACGCTTTTTCCAGCAGAATCCTGACTCCGGTGCGCGATCCTCCAATAATCATGAAACATGCAAAATAGATGAAATAACATAAGTATCACCTCCAAATATGAAATATATCAATGAATAACAGCAAATTATGATATAAAATAGTGATGCAAAATGGACGTATCAACCCCCCAAGCTTAGACTTCGCTTGTCCCCAAGCGAAACTGAACTCGGTAAACAGGACCACATGTTTATGGAGTGATAAATAAAATACGGACAAGAAGCATCATATTCATTCACACAAGACATTCTAGTGAACAACTTCCTCATATAATTCAACTTGAAACAAGTAGAAGGTAATCACAAATAAAGGTGCATAAGAAATCATAACTGGTGATGGCAAACTTCGTTCTTGGTCAGAGAACAATTAACAGGTTATACTTATCTATCGAGCAGCGCTCTCATGTTAAAGTTATATGGCACAACTTGCATACTCAATCATAATAATCTCTTCATAATCATTGATAACTTTCAAAGCTATATTCATTCGGATAAAACTGGTACTAAACAAAGAAGAGTAAAAGACATGATGAAGTAAATCACAATATAGATGGTTTGATCACAACAACTCAAATGCTTGCTTGAGATGGAGAGAAATAGGTTTACTGACTCAACATAAAGTAAAAGACAGGCCCTTCGCAGAGGGAAGCAGGGATTAAATCATGTGCTAGAGCTTTTTCAGTTTGGAAATCATATAAAGAGAGTAAAAGTAACATTTTGAGAGGTGTTTGTTGTTGTCAACGACTGGTAGCAGGTACTCTAACCCCCTTGCCAGACAAACTCTCGAAGAGCGGCTCCCATTAAAACATTTTCATTTTGGGTGGCACTCCTTCCAACCTTACTTTCACAACCATGGCTAACCGAACCTCGGGTGCCTGCCAACAATCTCATACCATGAAGGAGTGCCTTTTTATTTTAGTTTTATTTAGATGACACTCCTCCCCTCCTTTGCTTTCTCAAGCCATGGCTAGCCGAATCCTCGGGTGCCGTCCAACAATCACATACCATGGAGGAGTGTCTATTTGTAAAATCATGAAGGTAATTAATCGGGGCTGGGAACCCCATTGCCAGCTCTTTTTGCAAAATTATTGGATAAGTGGATGAAGCCACTAGTCCATTGGTGAAAGTTGCCCAACAAGATTGAAAGATAAAACACCACGTACTTCCTCATGAGCCATAAAACATTGACACAAATAAGAGATGATAAATTTTGAATTGTTTAAAGGTAGCACACAAAGTATTTACTTAGAATGGCATAAAATACCATGTAATAGGTAGTTATGGTGGACACAAATGGCATAGGTTTGGGTTAAGGTTTGGATGCACGAGAAGCATTCCCTCTCGCTACAGGTTTTTGGCTAGCAAGGTTAACTAGCAAGCATAAGAGTTGAGGGAAACAAACAAAATATACATATGATAGAAACAATCATGCATCTTCCTTGTAAGCACAAACAATTTTAACTTCAGAATAATAAGCTAAGGAGCTAACAAGAAAGAAAGACAATGAAACAACATATCTACATGTATTTCTCCTTTCTACTTAAACCTCAAAGTGTTGTTGCTATTGACCAATGCTAAGTTTGCCAAAACCAAATAGATTTATTCAATGCTCCCAAAGTGATACCAATACTAATAACAAGATCAATCATATAATAGAGATTGCTAACTAAAATAAGATGTGCAATATGTAAATGATAAGGCTTCTCATTAATATTCCATAACGATAACTCACACCAAGGGATACATAGACAACCAACTAAGGAGAGATACTTCCACACTGCAACCATCTTATATGATAACTTCCCTACTCATGATATGACACTACTTGATAGTAAAAAGTAAAAGATAGTGATGATGTGATACCGCGGCACTCCCCCAAGCTTGGAACAAACCAAGGGGATGCCAATACCGATGATGAATTACTCCTTCGGCGATGGTGGTGATGAATTCTTCCCGCGATTCTTACATATCTCCTTCAGCTTCAGCTTCTCAGTTTGGCAGTTCTACACTAAGATTCGAAGAGATTCATTGTTATCTGAAGTTGGCGGTGGCGGCCTTGTGATGGGGATCGAGTAATATTCCAGCATTCTACGGAGTCGGTAATTCTCCTCCTGAAGTATCTCCACTTCTCTTCTTAGAGCACGGTATTGATCACAAAACTCATCGGTAGCCCGTAGAGATTCTTCCAACACAGGGAAAGAGTCGAGGCTAAGAGCAGGTGGTAAGGGTCCCTCCAAGTTATGAGAAAAAGAACGTCGAGTGTCAACAGATCCCACCAAGATTTGCTTACTCCCAATGGCTTGTTGCTCTTGTTTTGGCGACACCCTCTTTACTTCTTCCTCCGAAAGCCCCTTGCCCTCGTCGTTGGAGACCATGGTGCTTCTAGATTGAAAACAGATCCTGGCAGAAACAGCTCGAAACAAAACAAGTCGAGAAAACGATATACGGACCTCTAGGGGTCCGGGGGATTATATAGCAGGAATTTTTACGTCATATGGAAAGTACCAGGTCGAACCAGAGTCGGAGAGGGGCGACGAGGTGGCCACCTCATAGGGCGGCGCGGCCAGGCTGGGGCCCGCGCCGGCCTATGGGGGCACCCCCTCGTGCATCTCCTCCACTCCGTTTCGATCTCGTAATTTTTCATATTTTCCATAAAGAGCAAAAACATTGTTCGGAAAGTAAAACGCGAACTTTTTATTACCAATACTATTACCTATTCAAAGTCGAGTTCTGGCGGACTGTTAATTTGACCTTTGATGAAAGCCTCCGGTGTTTCCACTCGAATAACATCAACATCTTCATTATAAGAATCACCTGAGATATAATGCTTGAGTCTTTGTCCATTCACCACTTGTGTGGCATTGCCTTGGAGAGAGCTAATTTTAATTGCTCCTGAACGATACACCTCCTCAACAACATATGGTCCTTCCCATTTCGAGAGTAATTTCCCTGCAAAGAATCTGACACGAGACCGATACAATAGGACTTTATCCCCAATATTAAATTCTCTTTTGATAATCCTTCTATCATGCCATTTCTTAACTTTCTCTTTAAAGAGTTTAGCATTTTCATAAGCTTCACTTCTCCATTCATCTAGAGAACTCAATTGTAGCAACCTCTTCTTACCGGCAAGTTTAGGATCTTTATTTAATTCTCTTACAGCCCAATAAGCTTTGTGCTCTAGTTCTAAGGGTAAATGACAAGCTTTTCCATAAACCATTTTATACGGTGACATACCCATGGGATTTTTATAAGCAGTTCTATAAGCCCATAGTGCTTCCTTCAATTTACTAGCCCAATTCTTTCTAGTTTTATTAACAATCTTTTGCAAGATAGATTTAATCTCTCTATTTGATAGTTCTACTTGCCCACTAGTTTGAGGATGATAAGCGGAAGCAATTCTATGATTAATATCATATTTAGCAAGAGTTTTTCTAAAACCACCATGAATAAAATGAGAACCTCCATTAGTCATAATATATCTAGGAACTCCAAATCTAGGAAAAATAATATCTAAAAGCATTCTTAAAGAGGTCTTACCATCAGCACTTTTTGTAGGTATGGCTTCCACCCATTTAGTAACATAATCAACAGCAACAAGTATATGAGTGTTACCTTCTGAAGAGGGAAAAGGTCCCATGAAGTCAAATCCCCAACAATCGAATGGTTCAATAACAAGAGTATAATTCATAGGCATTTCATTGCGTCTAGAGATATTACCAACCCTTTGACATTCATCACAAGATAAGATAAACTTCCTTGCATCTTTGAAGAGTGTTGGCCAATAAAAACCTGATTGTAGAACCTTTTGCGCGGTTCTATCTCCGGCGTGATGTCCTCCATAAGCACTACCATGACATTTACTCAATATCTCTTGTTGTTCATATTCGGGAACACATCTTCGCGGAATACCATCCACTCCTTTATATAAGTGTGGGTCATCCCAAAAATAATGCCTCAAGTCATAAAAGAATTTCCTCCTTTGCTGAGCTGAAAAGGTTGGAGGCAAGTACTTGGAAACAATAAAGTTAGCATAATCAGGATACCAAGGGCTATCTCGCGAGCTCACCTTTATTACAGCCAATTGTTCATTTGGAAAACTATCATTAACAGGAACAGGATCATAAGCAATATTTTCCAATCTAGACAAGTTATCAGCAACAGGATTATCAGCACCTTTCCTATCTACAATATGCAAATCAAATTCTTGCAACAGAAGTACACATCTAATAAGCCTTGGCTTAGCATCTTTCTTTTGCATTAGGTATCTAATTGCAGCATTATCAGTATGAATTGTAACTTTTGAATCAACAATATAAGATCTAAACTTGTCACAAGCAAAGACTACAGCTAACAATTCTTTTTCAGTTGTAGCATAATTTCTTTGAGCAGCATCAAGAGTTTTACTAGCATAATGAATAACATTCAACTTTTTATCTACTCGCTGTCCAAGAACAGCGCCTACAGCAAAATCACTAGCATCGCACATAATTTCAAAAGGTAAGTTCCAATCAGGAGGTTCAACTATAGGAGCAGTTGTTAAGGCTTTCTTTAGAGTTTCAAAAGCTTCCTTACAATCATCATCAAAAACAAAAGGTACATCTTTTTGAAGAAGATTAGTAAGAGGCTTTGAAATCTTGGAAAAGTCTTTAATAAACCTCCTATAAAACCCAGCATGACCAAGGACACTACGAATACCTTTAACATCCCTAGGATAGGGCATCTTCTCAATTGCTTCAACTGTAGCTCTATCAACTTCAATACCTCTCTCGGAAATTTTATGTCCCAATACAATTCCTTCATTAACCATAAAGTGGCATTTCTCCCAATTAAGAACAAGGTTAGTTTCTTCACACCTCTGCAAAACTTTATCAAGGTTCCGCAAGCAATTATCAAAAGAATTCCCATAGACAGAAAAATCGTCCATGAATACCTCTACAATACTCTCGCAAAAACCATGAAAAATAGCAGACATGCATCTTTGAAAAGTAGCAGGAGCATTACATAAACCAAAAGGCATACGTCTATAAGCATAGGTTCCATAGGGACAAGTGAAAGTGGTTTTCTCTTGATCCTTAGTTTTAACAGCAATTTGTGAAAACCCAGAATAACCATCAAGAAAGCAAAAATGAGTATTTTTAGATAACCTTTCTAACATTTGATCAATAAAAGGCAAATGGTAATGATCTTTCTTAGTAACCTTATTAACTTTTCGATAATCAATGCACATTCTATATCCTACAACTACTCTTTGAGGTATGAGCTCATCATTATCATTAGGCACAACAGTCATTCCTCCTTTCTTAGGAACACAATGCACATGACTAACCCATCTACTATCAGCAATAGGATATATAATACCAGCTTCAAGAAGTCTTAATACCTCATTTCTTACCACATCCTTCATCTTAGGAATTAGACGACGCTGATGTTCAACAACAGGCTTTGCATCATCTTCCATATTAATAGCATGTTGGCAAATAGAGGGAGAAATCCCCTTCAAGTCATCAAGAGTATAGCCAATAGCTCCTCGGTGCTTCTTCAGTATTTCCAATAACCTTTCTTCTTCAGACTCTGAAAGCTTAGAACTAATAATAACAGGATATATTTTCTTATCATCAATATGAGCATATTTAAGATTATAAGGCAATGGTTTTAAATCAAAGACATGATCTTCCTTTGGTGGTGGTGTTGTACCCAGATCTTCTACCGGTAAATCATGCTTAAGAATAGGTTGACGAAGGAAAATTTCATCAAGCTCATTTCTTTCTTCCCTAAAAACTTCACTCTCACTATTCTCCAAATGTTGCTGCAAAGGATTATTAGGAGCAAGAGCAATAGATGCACACTGTTCAACTCTAAAATCATTATTAGGCGAATCAGCTTTATAAGGAGTTTTGGCAAATTTAGAGAAATTAAACTCATAAGACTCACCAGAAAATTTAGTCAAAATTTTCTCTTTCTTGCAATCTATTATAGCTCCACAAGTATTTAGAAAAGGTCTACCAAAAATGATAGGACAATACTTACTAGCAGCAGAACCAAGTACCAAAAAGTCAGCAGGATATTTAATCTTACCACATAGAACTTCCACATCTCGAACAATACCAATTGGAGAGATGGTTTCTCTATTAGCCAGCCGAATAACCACATCAATATCTTCAAGTTCACAAGAACCAATTTCGTGCATAATCTCCGTGTAGAGCTCATAAGGAATAGCACTAATACTTGCACCAATGTCGCATAAACCATAATAACAATGATCACCAATTCTAACAGATAGCATAGGAACACTAGTTTTCTTGGACTTATTAGGATGTGAAACAATATTAGAAGCATCTTCACAAAAAATAATATGACCATCCTCCACATTTTCAGTCACAAGATCTTTAACTATTGCAACAGCAGGTTCAACTTTTATTTGTTCTTCAGGTTCTACAGGTCTCTTTTCACTTTTATTAACCGCATTGTTTATAACAGAGTACTCCTTCATTTTAGCAGGGAAGGGAGTTTTTTCAATATAAGCTTCAGGAATAACATGATCAACAGTTTCGACTACAACACATTTATTAATTGATGAATCAATTTTATCTTTATACGGTTCATGATACTTATCAAAGTTCTTCTTAGGCAGTTCATAATGAGAGGCAAAGGCTTTATAAAGATTTGCAACAACTTGAGAATCAAGGCCATAGGTAGCACTAATATTACGAAATTTATCAGTATCCATAAAAGCTTCAATGCATTTATAATCATAATTTATACCTGACTCTCTACCTTTGTCGATCTCCCATCCTTCAGTATTCTCCTGGATCCGATTAAGAAGGTCCCTTTTAAACTCTTCTTTGTTGTGTGTAAATGATCCAGAACAAGAGGTATCCAGCAAGGTCTTGTCTTGAAAAGAAAGTCTTGCATAGAAATTATCAATAATAATATTACCAGGAAGCTCATGAATGGGGCATTTGAGCATTAAAGACTTCAATCTCCCCCATGCTTGGGCAATACTCTCTCCATCATGAGGCCAAAAATTATATATGCGGTTCCGATCCTTGTGAATTTCACTTGGAGGATAGAACTTAGAATAAAATCGGGGCACAATATCATTCCATTCAAGAGAATCCCCATTATCCAGCAATTTATACCAATGCGCCGCTTTACCAGACAGCGACATAGAGAATAGTTTCTTCCTCACTTCATCCATAGCAATACCTGCACACTTGAATAAGCCGCATAATTCATGTAAGAATAGTAAATGATCTCCAGGATGGACAGTTCCATCCCCTGTATAGCGGTTATCCACAACACGTTCAATAATTTTCATAGGTATTTTGTATGGTACTTCTTCCTCACATGGCGCCTCATCCACTATCTTTGCAGTAGTAGTAGATTTTCCAAATAAAAATTCAAGAGAAGATCTCTCCATAATGAATTATAGCAGCAGGTAGGAATAAAATCAGCACAAACAGTAAAAGTTTCCCTTACCAATTCCACTTACCAATAGCGCTTCACTCCCCGGCAACGGCGCCACAAAATAGTCTTGATGACCCACAAGTATAGGGGGGGGGGGGTATCGTAGTATCTTCGATAAGTAAGAATGTCGATCCCAACGAGGAGCAGAAGATGTTGACAAGCAGTTTCGATGTAGGAATCACTGTAAATGCTCACAGACAAGTATTCAGGGGGTTTTGATGTAGCAGTTGAATAAAGTACGAGTAAGTAAAATGCAAGAGTAACAATTGCAGCGAGTGGCCCGATCCTTTTTAGCACAAAGGACAAGCCGGTTTGTTTACTTATAATGACCAAACGTTCTTGAGGACACACGGGATTTTAGTCTAGTGCTTTCGCTACATACGGCTAATTAATCTTCATTGTTTTGATAAGTGTTGTGTGGGTGAACCTATGCTAATGCACTGCCTTTCCTAGGACTAATACATACTTGTGATTATACCCCTTGCAAGCATCCGCAACTACAAGAAAGTAATTAAGATAAATCTAACCACAGCCTTAAACTCTGAGATCCTGCTATCCCTCCTGCATCGATATACCAACGGGGGTTCAGGTTTCTGTCACTCCGGCAACCCCGCAATTGGCAAACGAGTACAAGATGCACTCCCCTAGGCCCATAAAGGTGAAGTGTCATGTAGTCGACGTTCACATGACAGCACTAGAAGAATAACACCGCAACTTAAATATCATAACATTGAATATTACTCAACCATAATTCACTACTAACATTTAGACTTCACCCATGTCCTCAAGAACTAAACGAACTACTTACGAGACATCATATGGAACATGATCAGAGGTGATATGATGATAAATAACAATCTGAACATAAACCTTGGTTCAATGGTTTCACTCAATAGCATCAATAACAAGTAGAAATCAAGACCGGGTGACAAGGTATTAACTTGTCAATGCCTACGGGTTGTAGACTAGGGTTTAGTTGGAAGTAGAGGGCATGTAGATCTCGAAGGTTTCAGCCGAAAAGTACTCGACGATTATGAAACTAGGGTTTGAGAAACAATGATTCGATGCTTTCTTTGTTGCTCGACTCCCCCTTATATAGGAGGCGGAGCCGAGGGATTCGTGTTGTACAAGTTACAGAGTCTGGGAAGGTTTCTAACTCATCCCGCAAGATTACAAATAACGCTTCCTATTACAACTCTAGCTTTCCTTAATAATATCTTGGGCTTCCGAATCTTCTTATTCTTCGGGTAGTGGGCCTTCAGTAAACCCCGGGTACTATCTTCGGCAGGCCCATTTGGGATGCCTATGTCAGTAGCCCCCGAGATTTTGCTTGAATCGTAGAGTCAGGGAAAATCTCCACTGTTTATTTCTATTCGACAACTTTAACTTTTCTATATTTCTTCGCATAAACTTCTATATTGTACAGGGATAATGGTAGTTGGGGCTAGTTCATCTGACGGATCAGGTACTAGTTAACTGCTCTAGTGGCAATCCGCAAAAACCTACTTCAAGATCACGTCCCCGGATATGATCTCGGGATACTGGTGTAAACTTCGACAGGTGCCGCTTAAGGTCTTACCATTCTATCGAGTCCCAGTAAAATTTATCGGGTACCTAACGCGTCCGTTAGGATTTTTCTTCGTATCTGTTGATACGGATAAAAGTAGCAAACCGACGTCAGAGACGGCGCCACGCCACACAGAACGGATCTGGGGTCTTACCTTCGCAAATTTGCGGCATTCAGAAATTGATCGCAACTTTGGCGTTCTGAGAATATATTGTCGAGTGCTTATTCGGCTGTTGGAATGGCACATTTTATTGAGTCAAAGATGACTTATAATGCTCTCCCGATTGGAGTATATGCAGAGTTATTTATAACTCGAAATATACTCTTTTGGTCGGCTATCTTTCTTTTTCTTTTTCTTTCTTTCTTTTTCATGATTTCATCGGGCACGCGAGCAGCGTTCCCGATGGGAGTAGCCCCCGAGGCTATAGCCAAGGACTTGTACTTGGTTGTAGGTTCCATGCCTTATGCCGCTATATTTTCTTTTATCTCCCGAAGTTTTATAATTTCTCGGGTGCGCGAACAGCGCTCCCGATGGGAGTAGCCCCCGAGGCTATGAACAAATATTTGTATTTGATCATAGGCTCACGCCATTTCTATTTTGTCTTTCTTGATCTTTTCATTTTTTCAAAGTAGCCCCCGAGCATTTGATCAAAAACTTGTATTTGATCAAAGACTCAGCATTACTTTTCCATGTCGCCTTTTATGAAGCTGTTAAGGCGAATTTTTTCTTCTGCCAAGGTGACGTTATTGCTGACAATAGCCACGATTGCGAGTTAAAAATCGCGAGAAGTCTCCTCCCACTGCCTTGCGGGCCCAATTGATCCACTATCTTGACACGTCGTGCAAGTGGGGGACACACGTCCTCCGCTTTTTCTGGCGCACGTACCGTAACTTCTCCAATATTAAAATACTTTTTTACCCCTACTTCCACGTGGTTATCATCTGCCACGCATTTTTTCCATCCAACGGTCCGCCGCTTCGCCGCACCTCTATATAAGATCTCCTTCTTCCTCCTCGAGCACTTCCGCTCACGCCGCACCTCTGCTCTCCTCTGCAAAACCTCCTCCTGCGCTCCTCAATCCCCTAAGCTCACCTTCTCGAAGCTGCATTCCTGCGCCATTGTTGATGCCACCGCGTCGTTTGACCAGGCACAGCACGCCGGAATCATCAATGGCCGCCGTGGATCTGGGAACCGCGGAGTGGGAAAGGTCCAAGATTTCCACCCAGGACATCAATCTGCTGAAGAAGCTGGGAATCAGCAAGAAGCCCAAGGCGCTGAGCTTCCCTAGCGAGGAAAGCTACCCAACCCCACCAATGGGGTATCAGGTAAGTTTTGTCGACCACCTCATCCGCGGTCTTTCCGCCCCCATTCATCCTTTTCTCCGCGGACTGCTCTTTATTTACGGTCTGCAACTTCACCACCTCACGCCCAATTCCATCCTTCATATCTCCATTTTCATCACCCTCTGCGAGGCCTTCCTTGGCGTCCAGCCTAACTGGGCGCTATGGAAGCGCATTTTCTTTTGTCGCCGTAATGGCTCTCCCAACATCGCCTATAATATAGGCGGCGTTGTTATTTCCGTTCGCCCCACCGTCGATTACTTCGACGTCAAACTTCCTGACTCAGTCCAGGGGTGGCGCAAGAAGTGGTTGTACATTCAGGAAGAAAACCATGGATGTGCTGAAGACAACATCCCTCCCTTCGATGGTGCCGAGAAAATCCTTCGCCGCTGCTCCTGGGACGCAGAGGCTACCGAAGAAGAAAAAATAGCGACAGAAGCCCTGATGACTCGCATCCATGAGTTGCAAAATACTCGCGGCAAAGAGTTGTCAGGTATCCAAATCACGGCATATTTTCTTAGGACTAGAGTGCAGCCGCCTTGTGCTCGCAAATACCCTCTCTGGAAATATGCTGGCGACAAGGACGCAGATCGGTTGTCAGCGGATTTAGAGGTCAAGGACTTAGAAAAGCTTGTCCGAAAAATCTCGTCTCTCAGCAAAAAAGATCCTGTCCCTTCTTCTTGCCGTGTAAAACCATTCAGCGCCGCCAATCCACTTCCCAAGGTAACCTTTGTCGATTGATTTGTTATTGCTTTGCTATCTTTTTTGTGACTCCTTTTCTGATATCTTCCCCTGTTTTTTTTACAGAACCATCCAAATCTTGTCTCGCTTCCTCCTCTTCCTGAAGGTGGAGAAGTCGAGGAAAGGGCCATTGTCACTGATGACAACCAAGAGGCCCCCTCTTTTGTGAATGAACCCGTGGATTCTCTAAAATCTGCGGGATCTTCTGAAAAGGATGCTGCCTCCGAAGGCACTGCGTCGGCACAATCTCCTCCTCCTGCTGTTTCTCCAAGGAACAAGAGGAAGAGGAATGATGCCGAAGATTCCGGCACCTCCAAAGCCGAAGAAGTTGGTCCTTCGCGTCAGAAGGCAACTTATGATCCATATCTTGAATCCCTCATCAGCTCGTAAGTCACTTTTATTTCCCTTTATTTCTGTACTCGAAGATTTTTGTCTTATCTTGCTTTTTATGCTGTCGATTTTTAATCGCAGTGATGATGAGGAAGAAGTACCAACTCTTGATGTGGCTGCTCGAACGAGCACGTCACATACTTTAATTGTTTCGGAGACACCAGTTGAGGGAGAAGAATCCTCGCCTCCTCAACAAAACGTTGGCACCACCACTCCTCCTTCAAGCCCTCTTGTCCCTTCACCAAAAAGGACAAGGGTTGAAACAATCCTGGAGCCTACCCTCCAATTGGGTAGCTCCTCCAATTCTCTCTTGGATGATGTAAGTTTTTGGTTTTCTTGTCATTATCTATATTTCCTCTGTTTGCTTTTTCATGCCTTCATATTTTTCCCATACCGACGTTTTCTCTCTTTGTTCTTCTTTGATAGCCTATGATCAAAGAGCTTGTTCGCATCGGTGCCCAATTCATTGGGTACCGTGAGTATGCCAGCAAGACTGAAGGTAATAACTTTTTTGCTGCCCCTTGTTTATAGCTTCTTGCTCCTATCTTGTCGCCATTTTGATGATTCTTTACTATTTTGGCAGAGAAACTTGCAGAGGCCAACAAGCTTGTCGACACGCTTGCTCAAAAACTAGAGCAAAGCGAAACGGCTCGCAAGAAAGCTGAACTTGACGCTAGCCAAGCTAAAGCAGAGGCTGAGAAGGCCAATGCAAAAGCTGCTGGTGTCGACGATCTGCAAAAGAGACTTGATGATGCCGAAACTGCTTTGAATGAGCACAAGGCCGCACAGGCTACTCGTGAAAAGGGGATCATCAAGCGCTTGAACACGCAGAACCGGCGCTTCCTCGGTAATTTTGTCGATCCCTTCTATCTTTCTTAGACTTGCTTTTTCTTACTTGCTGTTGACCAACATATATTTTCTGTGGCAGGTCGAACAAACCAAGAATTTGATCTTGAGAATCCCGACAATGATCCTCTCCTTGACGCACTCTCTTATCTGGAGTTTCATGGAACCGAAGTTCGCGAAGGCATGGAGCATGCTGACGCAGGATTATCAAAGCTGTTCCCCTACTTCTTCCCGAAGAAAGAGGAGCCCAAGACTTTCCTTGCCCTTGCCAAGGACTTCAATCCACCGGAGGATCTTGGACTGAAGATGCGCCAGGAGAACATGAAGATTGCTGTCGAGAGCACTGTTGCCTTGGTCGCTGATAGCCAACAAACTGTTGACTGGATGAAGGTTGGCGACACCGAATAGATAGAGCAAACAAAATGGCAATCTTTGATCAAGGCAGCCAAGCCCAACACGAAGAAAATCCTGGCCTATCTCGGGATCAAGCCATCTGCAACTCCTAGCTCATCAAGGCCGGAGGTCTAGTTGAATGCCTCTTCTTTTGCTTTCTCTGTTTCTTTTGTTATTGTCGCCATATTAGCTTTGGCGACAATTATCTTGGTAGTCCTTTTGGAGAACTTTCTTCTGTAATATCCATGTAAATTTCCTGAAGATCAATGAAATTCTATCTTGCACTATCATTGATCCTGAAACTTTCTTTTCCAGTTAATATTTGATAACTACTCCGCCAACCCTTGTTCTGCCGATACTTCGCCTGTGTCTTCCTTCTCGAAGAAAACGCTAGTCGATAATAACCTCATCGAAGGTTCTGCAAGCAAACATTTGTCGCAAGACTTGTAAGAACTTCGACAACAACTTCAATCCATGAAAAAGCAAACTCTGGCAATGATGGAACAATCTCGAAAAGCATCTGAAAGAGAGAAAATTGCTCTCCAACAAGCCAAAGAAGCCATAGCTGCCAAAGATGCTGCTGTGTCGGAAGCTGAAAAGGCCACTGCTCGAGAAAATAGCATGCTCGAGCTAATGTCTGAAGCTAGCACGGATATGCTAGGTATATTTTTCCAACCTCATACTGCTTCTTTTTTACTTTACTGTGCCTCCCCTTAAATTTCTTGCCTTGCCGCTTAATAGGCTCTGTTCTTGATGCTGCCGCTGAAGATGAAAGAGTGAATGTCAGAACAAATCTCCTCGTCAATCTTTCTCTTAACCATGGCTGTCTGTTCTGGGCCACCCCTGAACGGACCCAGCAAATTGTTAGGTTCCAAGATCGCGCTTGCCAGGTGCGCGAATTTCTCAATTTTTGCACGAGAACCTTGACCCTGGTTTACAAGACTTTATTTCCTCGAGATGAAACTCCAAAAACTCTTCCTGGACTACTGGAGAAATTTAGAGATGCCCCTCGCATTCATAATTTTGTGCGAGCTCAATTGACTGCTGGAGCAAGGTTCGCCATGATTATGATAAACATTTGCCATCCCAAGTTGGATCTGACGAAGATTGTTGCTGATTGCTTGGCCAAGAAATCGCGGCGAAAAAATGATATTAACACAATCAATGACATGGTGACTCCTGTGGCCGAGTTGATGATGGACGAACTTCTTCAGATGGATTCAGAATTCTTCGTCAAGGGGACCTATGCTGAACACAAAACAACCAGAGGTTTATCCATAGATAGTATCTTAGGCCTTGATTAAGCTGTACTATATTGCGAGAAATTATGTCTGTATTGTTTTGATCTCTTTTTGTTCCGAAGAAGTTTTTTTATATTGTAACGTGGCCTATATTGTTGGAACCCCCGAGCCTCTGGCTGGAGTTTATATTGTTTTGCTATCTCGAAAATTTTTCCTCTTGTCGTAAGAAGATATATTTATTTTTCCATCGATGGGTTACAAGCCCCCGAGTGTCTTGGTGTCGAAGTTCTATATTTTTCTTGCGAGGTTTTCAGACCAAAGCAATAATATTTTGACGAGTATACTATATTTATAATTGTTAGCTTCCGATGTTTATATTTGGCGAGGTATTATTGTACCAAGGCGAAATATTTCGGTAAGTCTAGTTTATCTATATTGTATATATTTTGTAACTTGAAGGCGTTGAGCCCCCGAGCGTGTCGAAGAATAAGAAGTATATCTCCACTATCTTTATTATATTGCAGCACCGCGAGCCCGCCTCATTAAAAACCTTTCCGGCCCCACTCGGTGCCCCGAAAAGGAAAAGAGTGCGTCTGAAAACTCGCGGGCGTTTCAGTACATTGTATTTTTACAAAGGAGGACTATATTTTGACTCTAGGCGTAGAACCGCCTGAGCTGCGCCACGTTCCAGGGGTTTTTCTCGGGAGCCCCCGTCTTCTTGTCCTTGATCCTGTATGCTCCTCCGTCGATGACTTCCGTGACGACGTAAGGGCCTAGCCATGGTGATTCGAGCTTTTCAGTACTTTTTTGATTTAACCGTAAGACCAAGTCTCCGACCTGGAAAGATCTTGGCCTTAACCGTCGACTGTGGTAGTTTTTGAGGTCCTGCTGGTATTTGGTGACTCGTGAAAGTACTTCGTCTCGAGCTTCATCGAGTGCGTCCATATCATCCTCCCGAGCTTTTCGTGATGTTTCTTCGTCATACTCTGTTACTCTTGGAGAATCATGCTCTATTTCAATTGGTAATACTGCTTCAGCTCCGTGGATGAGAAAAAACGGAGTTTCTTGTGTCGCCGTATTTGGTGTTGTTCGGATGCTCCATAAAACACTTGGCAATTCCTCTGGCCAGGTATGTCGAGCTTTTTCAAGCGGTCCAAGCAGGCGCTTTTTCAGGCCGTTGCAGATGATACCATTGGCTTTCTCGACTTGGCCATTGGTTTGCGGGTGCCCAACTGACGCAAAGTGCAATTTAATGCCTACTTCTGCGCAGTACTCCTTGAATTCCTTGGACGTAAAGTTTGTACCGTTATCTGTGACAATGCTATGATGCACTCCAAACCGAAAAATGAGGCCTTTCACAAACTTTATTGCCGATGCTGCATCTGGTGAATTTATTGGCTTCGCTTCTACCCACTTGGTGAATTTGTCGACAGTGACCAGCAGGTACTCATATCCTCCTGGCGAAGCTTTGTGCAACTTGCCCACCATATCAAGTACCCATTGGGCAAAGGGCCACGACAATGGTATTGGCATCAGTTCTGCCGCCGGAGAGTGAGGTTTTGTGGCAAATCTTTGGCACACGTCGCAGGTTCGTACTATTTCCTTGGCATCCTCAATTGCTGTCAACCAATAGAATCCTGCCCGAAAAACCTTGGCTGCAATAGCTCGACTACTTGCGTGGTGGCCACATATTCCTTCGCGTACATCCTTCAGAATTATTCTTCCTTCTTCGGGTGTGACGCACCTTTGCAAGACGCCTGAAATACTTCGCTTGTATAACTCCCCTTTGACCACTGTGAAAGCTTTGGATCGTCGAATAACTCGCCTTGCCTCAACTGGATCGTCGGGTATTTCTTTCTTGAGGATATATGATATGTATGGTTGCATCCAAGGAACTTCTACCATCATCACAAGCTCTTGGTCCTCTTGGTCCTCCATGGTTTCTTTGAGGGGCGCCGAAGTTTTTTCTTCCTTTGCTTTTTTCTGCACCTTTTTCGGCTTTGTGGATCTCTCCGCTATTTCTTCCCAAAATACACCTGGCGGGATTGGAAGGCACTGCGACCCGATGTTTGCGAGAACGTCGGCTTCATCATTGCTCAATCTACTGATGTGATTTACCTCGCATCCATCAAACAGCTTCTCGAGCTCATTGTACACCTCCTTGTATGCTATCATGCTATCATTGACTGCATCACATTGGTTCATAACTTGCTGAGCCACCAATTGTGAGTCGCCAAAGATTTTTAGTCGAGTTGCACCGCAAGCTTTCGCCATCTTCATCCCGTGTATGAGGGCTTCATATTCTGCTTCATTGTTGGATGCGTTAGGGAACATCATCCGGAGGACGTATTTTAACTTGTCGCCTTCAGGTGATATAAGTATCACTCATGTGCCAGCTCCTTCTACTCTCTTGGACCCATCAAAGTTCATGGTCCAAGTTCTCGACAAATCTAGGGGTCCCGTGTTTTGCAGCTCCATCCACTCTGCAATGAAATCTGGCAAAACTTGCGACTTGATTGCCTTTCTTTTTTCATACGTGATGTCCCGAGGGGAAAGTTCTATTCCCCAAAGGGAGACACGCCCTGTAGCTTCTGGATTGTTCAGTATATTTGAAAGAGGTGCTTCGTTGACTACTATTATTGGGTGTGCCGAAAAATAGTGGCGCAACTTTCTTGCCGTTGCAATTACTCCATATGCTAGTTTCTGGTACTGCGGGTACCGCTGTTTGGAAGGTGATAAAACTTCACTGATGAAATATACCGGCCTTTGCACTCCATGAAGTTTTCCTTCTTCTTCTCTTTCGACAACTAGCACCGTGCTAACCACTTGGGGTGTGGCTGCAATGTACAGCAGGAGAGGTTCCTTTTCCTTCGGCGCCACCAAGATTGGTGGTGTCGAGATTGTGCGTTTCAGATCCTCGAAAGCTCTATCAGCTTCTTCGTTCCACTGGAATTTCTCCCCTTGCTTTATCAGAGCGTAAAACGGTAACGCTTTTTCTCCCAGCCTGGCGACGAATCTGCTCAAAGCTGCGACTCGCCCAGTTAGTTGCTGTATTTCTTTCAACTTTGTTGGCTTCCTCATTGTTACGATAGCTTGTATTTTGTCGGGATTTGCTTCAATCCCTCTTGCTGAAACTAGAAAACCAAGAAGTTCTCTCTTTGGGACGCCGAAGGAGCACTTCGTCGGGTTCAGCTTGAGGCAGAATTTGTCGAGGTTGTCAAAGGTTTCCTTGAGATCCTCGATCAGTGTCGCCCCCTTTTTTGACGTTATGACGACATCGTCTATGTATACTTGCACGTTTTTTCCAATCTGTGTTGCCAAACACTTCTGCATCATCCTCTGATATGTTGCTCCCGCGTTTTTCAGACCAAAGGGCATTGTTCTGTAGCAAAACACGCCGTAAGGTGTGATGAACGCTGTTTTTACTTCATCTTCTTCTTTTAATCTGATCTGGTTATAACCAGAATATGCATCCAGGAAGGAAAGACGTTCACATCCTGCCGTGGAGTCGATAATTTGGTCGATCCTCGGGAGGGGAAAGTGATCCTTCGGACAATGTTTATTGAGACACGTAAAGTCGACGCACATGCGAAGGACCTTAGTGTTTTTCTTCGGTACCAACACTGGATTAGCTACCCATGTGGCCTCTGTATGCAGCTCCTTGATAAAACCAGCTTCTCTTAGTCGATCAATTTCTGACAGCATAGCCTTGCGGTTTGGTTCCGAAAAACGTCGCAAGGTTTGTTTGATTGGTCTCGCTAGTGGATCCAAGTTTAGGTGGTGCTCGGCAAGTTCCCTGGGTACTCCTGGCATGTCAGCTGGACACCATGCGAAGATTTTCCAGTTCTCACGGAGGAACTCGACGAGCGCGCTTTCCTATGCGAGGTCCATGTCGTTTGCGATGGACGTCGTCTTTTTCGGGTCTGTCGGGTGAATCTGCACCTCCTTAGAATTTTTCTCAGTATTGAAAGTTGATTCTTTATTTGGCCTTCCAACGTCTGGCAGCACGTCATAGTCAGTCATACTCCTTGACGCCAAATACTCAGCTTGCATCCCGAAAGTTTCTGATATCCGATGAAAATCCTTGTCACATTTATCGGCTAAAGCAAAGCTTCCTTTGACTGTGATTGGTCCCTTAGGTCCAGGCATCCTCCACAGCAGGTACGTGTAATGTGGTACCGCCATAAATCTAGCATATGCTGGTCGTCCCAACAGAGCGTGGTACTGTGACGGAAAATCTACGACTTCAAACTCCAACTTCTCGATTCTGTAATTTTCTCGAGTCCCAAACTGAACGTCGAGATTGATCTTCCCCAGCAGATAACTTGGCTTCTCTGGTGTGATACCATGGAACCTCGTGTCCGTTGGTTTCAGGTCTGCTAGGGATATATTCATCTTCCTTAGTGTATCTGCATACATAAGGTTTAAGCTGCTGCCGCCATCTATGAACACGCGAGAGACGTCGAACCCTGCGATGACTGCTGGTAAGATAAGTGCTGACTGCCCTGGTCGAGGAACTTGCTGTGGATGATCTGCTATGGTGAAGCCAATATCTTGCCCTGACCAATTAAGGTACTCAACTGTTGGTGGAGGCATTTTTTCTGCCATGAACACTTGCCGCGAAATTACTTTTTGAGCTCTATTGGATGGCCTTCCCTTCTGAATCATCGAGACCGCTCCATTAGAGTTAGGATCAACGTAGGGCGGCGGTGGAGGTGCTGCCGCTATTCTGAGCTGATGTCGATTGTCGTCTGTAATTGCGGGAGGGGGTGGCAAGTGAATCTCACTCCTGGGTTCTCGAGGATTTCTCTGTGCTGCCCGAGCATTAGCATGCTCTGCCCACCTTAACATTGCCTGGAAATTACGATAATCTTTCTGCAGATGTCCTGACTGTCTTTTTCCGTTGCTGTCGAGGAAAAAGTGCATCTGACACGGCCCGTTCATCATCTCATCGGGAGACACGAAAGGCCTCTGGAACCTTGGACCACTATTTTGCCTGTTGTTTCGAGAGTCATCTCTATTGTCGCCTCGTTGCTCATTGCTTCTCTAGTAATGTCGTTGCCTAATCGACGGTACCCCGGAGGAGGGATCCTCACGAGGGGGAGAAGAAGTAGGGGCCATAGGGCGGAGTGCACTCGGGACAGTGGTACGCGATTTACCCAGCTTCGGAACACCTGCACGATGACAGGGCCTACTGCTGCTTGTCTGGAATTATCTGGGCGCTTTCGCGTTGTTACAATGAGTTGTAGTTGTGCCTCTAGGGCTCCCAGGATCCGGCTTATATAGGCGCACGGATCTAGGGTTTACATGGAGAGTCCTAGCCGGAATACAAGTTACCTAACTACGGTACAATATCTTGCCGTGTACGTCAAGGATCCGCCTTCCTTCTAGGCCGTGCTGGATCCGGATACTTTATGGGCCTCCACGGATCCGGCCTCCTTCGTAGGTCGGTTAAGATCCGGCTCCTCGTTCCTGGACTGGACTTCATCCTTCACGATCAACAGCAACTGGGCCGCCCGATGGGCCACATGCCACCATCACCGTCGGTGGGCCACCCGGGCTTGCCGGATCCAGGCCATGTCGTCGATATACCCATAAAGTATACCCACAACAGGTAATCATCTCTATTGTTTCCTCTGGTGTTCACTCGGAAGCCTGCCGAAATTTGACCTGGAGCATCATAGCTCGGGTACTGCCGAGGAAATCGTCGCCTTGGTTGGTAGTTTCGACCGCGGTCTTCCTCTGGCGACCTATGCCGTTTGTTGTGAACAGCATCTTCTCCATCTGCCCATTTGTTTGCTATTTCCATTAAAGCAGATACGGTCTTTGGATTGGTCCTCAACAAATCCTCGACAAAATCTCCATGCCTAATTCCTGCGACAAACGCATCTATCGCTCTCTCGTCAGATATATTTTCTGCCGAGTTTTTGATGATGTTCCACCTTTGGATATATTTTCTCATTGGCTCGTCTGGCTTTTGCCGGCACGCTCTCAACTCCTCTAATGACGCGGGTTTCTTGCATGTGGACCGGAAGTTCTTGACGAACACGTCCTCGAAGCTTTCCCAGCTGTCGATGGATCCTAGAGGAAGTTTCTTTATCCAAGATCGTGCGGCTCCACTCAAATGCACCTGGATGCTTTGCATAGCTGTTGCTCTGGTTCCTCCTGTGAGCTTCACCGTCTCGAGATAATCAATTAGCCAATCCTCTGGATCTTGAAGGCCGTCGAATTTCTTGAAGTTATCAGGTAACTTGAATCCTGAAGGGACTCGAGTTTTTCGCACTCTCCTCGTGAAGCACGGCAAGCCACACATATCCTCGTCGTTTAATTCTGGGGACTGCCGATGTTCCCTCCTGCTTTGTCGCGCTCTATCGACCCTTGCTTGTGCTACCCTGTCCCTTGCTCCACTTGGTCCTTCGGGAGCTGCTGCTGCTGCTGCCGCAGGTCGTGGACTATTTTTCCTTGTTGTTCCTTCGGGAGGTGTTGTTACAAACGCCGTCCCCATGGCTCCAACTCCTGCCATTGCCATGTTGTACAATGCCTCCCTTGGATCTCCTGGGGGTGGTTTGGATGCAAGGATGAAAGCTTGTGTCGCCATATACCCAGCTTCTGGTGTCTTGGGTATGATGTTCCCTCTCGTGTCTATCGACATAAAAGACATGTCGAGGTTTTGCACCAAGTGCTCTCTTTCTCCTTCAGGTACGTTTTGTAACCTTGATCTTGCTCTGTTCCGAGCCTCCCTGTGGCTATTGCCCGAAGTTCTAGATTGTCGACTCAGCTCTGCCGCTTTCTTTGGATCGGAGAGAGGCTGCCTCCTTTCTTCTGTTTAACTCAGCTGTCTGTTTTTCCAATTCCCTTGCAGCTCGTGCGAGCCTATATTGATATGCTTGTAATTCTTCTGGTGTGGCTGTGGTAGCCATTGGTTCTGAGCCATCCATAGCTCTCGCGGCTCTATCCCATGCTGCTTGCGGGAGTCGAACTCTGTCTCGTGGCTGTGGCCCGATATATTTATTGCCTAGACCTCGTCGCAAATCAGAGGGATCAACGCATGGATTTCCCAAATCGTCGAAAGCCTCAGATGTTTCTTCTTGATCATGACTTGGCTCTCCGATGACATAAATCTGATGATACTTTGTATTCAGATCTATGTTGGGTTTGGTGACACCATCATGAAGATTGGTGAAGACCTTGCCCACTGTAGTAGATTTGTCGATGAAGTCGTAGCTGTCGACACTGCTTGAGCCATCGCTTATATAGGAGTCCACAGATGACTCAAACGACATGTCGCTGAAGATCTTGGCAAGTTTTTCGCTCGCCCTGGTGCTGATGAAGTGTGACGACGAAGTTTCTTCCTCTCCTGATTCGGTTGACGATGTATAGCTTGAAAAATCGGAATCGACCGCCGACGATCCCGACGAAATCAGAATTTCGACACGATACGATCCCTCTTTCTCGACGCGAAAGTGAAACCTTCCGAACGTCATCTCCATAGGCTCCTCCAGATACGCATATGCATCCAAACGGGAGGGCGGGTGAGGAACAAAATCAACAGGACCAGTAGCGATCTGTTTACCTCGGTCCATTGCGTTGCTTGCGGTTGATGAAGTCGACGATTTTGAACGTGCCATCGAGATCGGATCCTTGACGCCTCTAGTTCCCACAGACGGCGCCAATTGACAAGGTATTAACTTGTCAATGCCTACGGGTTGTAGACTAGGGTTTAGTTGGAAGTAGAGGGCAAGTAGATCTCGAAGGTTTCAGCCGAAAAGTACTCGACGATTATGAAACTAGGGTTTGAGAAACAATGATTCGATGCTTTCTTTGTTCCTCGACTCCCCCTTATATAGGAGGCGGAGCCGAGGGATTCGTGTTGTACAAGTTACAGAGTCCGGGAAGGTTTCTAACTCATCCCGCAAGATTACAAATAACGCTTCCTATTACAACTCTAGATTTCCTTAATAATATCTTGGGCTTCCGAATCTTCTTATTCTTCGGGTAGTGGGCCTTCAGTAAACCCCGGGTACTATCTTCGGCAGGCCCATTTGGGATGCCTATATCACCGGGAGAGTTTCCCCTATCAAACAATCAAGATCCAACCCGAATTGTTACAGCGGTGACGATGTGCAGCGGTGGAGACGGCGGTGATGATGATGTAGATGATGATGATGGTGGTGGAGATGATGTCCAGCTCGATGACGGTGACGATGGCGTCGATTTTCCCCTCCGGGAGGGAATTTCCCCGGCGGATCTTAGCCTGCCGGAGAGCTCTTTTCTCTCTGGTGTTCTCCGCCCCGCAGAGGCGACTGTGACTCTTCGCGACTATTCCCCTGGGGCTTAGGTTTTCGGGATGAAGATGTACGCGAAGGAGAGGAGGCCAGAGGGGGCTGTGGGCCCCCTCCTCACAGGGCGGCGCGGCCAGGGCAGGGCCCGCGCCGGCCTATGAGGTGGGCCCATGGTGGCCCTCCTCGGCTCCTCCTTCTGGCTCCCTTCGTCTTCTGGAAAAATAGGATTTTTCATATAAATTTCGTCAATTGTTGATCTTCCAAAATATTGCATTCTGACGACGCTTTTTCCAGCAGAATCCTGACTCCGGTGCGCGATCCTCCAATAATCATGAAACATGCAAAATAGATGAAATAACATAAGTATCACCTCCAAATATGAAATATATCAATGAATAACAGCAAATTATGATATAAAATAGTGATGCAAAATGGACGTATCATAGGGCTACAAGAGCACCTCAATGCCGGAGTTAACAAGCTCCACAACATTCGACATTCATATTTAAATAACCTTAGAGTGCATGATAGATCAACACAACTATACCAAGTACTAACATAGCATGCACACTGTTACCATCACACTATGAAAGGAGGAATAGATCACATCAATACCATCATAGTAATAGTTAACTTCATAATCTACAAGAGATCACAATCATAAACTACGCCAAGTACTACATGATGCACACACTGTCAACATTACATCATGGAGGAGGAATAGAGTACTTTAATAACATTACTAGAGTAGCACATAGATGAATAGTGATACAAAACTCATATGAATCTCAATCATGTGAGGCAGCTCATGAGATCATTGTATTGAAGTACATGGAAGAGAGATTAACCACATAGCTACCGGTACAGCCCCTTAGCCTCGATGGAGAACTACTCCCTCCTCATGGGAGATAGCATCGGTGATGAAGATGGCGGTGGTATCGATGGAGATGCCTTCCGGGGGCAATTCCCCGTCCCGGCGGCGTGCCGGAACAGAGACTCCTGTCCCCCAGATCTTGGCTTCGCGATGGCGGCGGCTCTGGAAGGTTTCTCATACCGTGGCTTATTCGTATCGAAGATTTAGGTCAGGGACCTTTAAATAGGTGAAGAGGCGGAGTCGGAAGGCTGACGGGGCCGCCACACAATAGGGGGGCGCGGCCCCCCCTCTGGCCGCGCCGGGCACACGTGTGGGCCCCCTGTGGCTCTCCTCTGGTCCCTCTCGGGTGTTCTGGAAGCTTCGTGGAATTATAAGATGCTGGGCGTTGATTTCGTCCAATTCCGAGAATATTTCCTTACTAGGATTTCTGAAACCAAAAACAGCAGAAAACAGGAACTGGCACTTCGGCATCTCGTCAATAGGTTAGTTCCGGAAAATGCATCAAAACGATATAAAGTGTGAACAAAACATGTAGGTATTGTCATAAAACAAGCATGGAACCTAAGAAATTATCGATACGTTGGAGACATATCAGAGGCCCAACACTGTCTACAGGAAAAGAAATGTGAGTAGACATCAGTCGCCATATTACCATCCACTACAAGAAAAGGTACAACTCTGAGTACCTCTGCTTCTCTTGATTCACCATCTGTGATAAGTCAACTTGTTTCACCACCACAAGCTTCACGTGTTGGTACTTCTGCTGAATCTGAAAATTGCTTTGATAATTTTGATGATGCTTCTACTGTGCTTGATGATAATGGTTCATTAGGTCCTTTTCTAGATGCTACAATTGCTAGGTCTAGACAAATTGAAAATACTGAAATTCCTAATGAAAATACTGTTACACCTGTTAATTCACATGAGTCTGTTGAACACTCTAGTGACGATCCTGATGAAGATTATGTGGAACTTGATGATGATTTTATTGATAAATGTAATGCTACTACTGGTGCAAGTAACATTAAAAAGCTTCTTGCACAACATGCTGTTAGATATAAACTGTCTCCTGATCCTAAATTTGCCACATCTCCTATAAACATTAAGGATAAGGATTATGATTTTGCTCTTGATTTATCTCATATATCTATTGTTGAGAAAACACCTTTTTGTGGTACTGAAAAAGAAAGTGTTGTAGAGCACATGAATGAGCTTTCTACTTTGAGTAGCTTGTTTTCTGATGATATCAAGAAGCGTACTTATTTTGTAGCTAAAATTTTTCCTTTCTCATTAAAGGATGATGCTAAAACTTGGTATAATAGTTTGCCTCCTGATTCTATTGATAGTCCAAGTGGTTTGCTTGATGTTTTCTTTTGAAAATATTTTCCTGCTAGTGCTCAACATATTGCTTTGCAGAAAATTTATAGTTTTGACCAGGAAGATGGAGAGAAATTGCCTGAAGCTTGGGCAAGGTTTTGCTCTCTTCTTAGAGCTCGGCCTGGACATGATTTGGAAAAGCATGACTTACTTGATAAATTTTATAGTGGACTAACCATTGAGTGTAGGGCATACCTGGATAGTTGTGTTGGTTGTGTTTTCAGGAAAAGAACTCCAGACGAAGCTGAAGAATTAATGGCTAGAATAAGACAAAATCATGATGATTGGACTACACCTGAACCAACCCCAACACCAATATTGAAGAAGAGGGGTATGATTGAATTAAATGATGAAGATATGAGGGAAGCCAAGAAATCTCTTAAAGAGAAAGGTACTAAATCTGAAGATGTGAAGAATTTACCTCCCATAGAAGATTTATGTAAGATAACTCCCCCTTCATCCACCATTGCGGTACATTCTCTTCAACGCTTTGATAAAGGAGACATTCCTTAATCAAAACCTCTTGATCAATGTTTAGATGAATTTGATAATTATGTTGTTAAGCAAGATAACTTTAATATGAGAGTAGAGAATCATTTAATGGAAAATTCTCAAGCTATTAGTAAATTGCATGATATTGTGGAGAGAACCTCCAATGATGTTAAGATGCTTGTTAAACATTTTCATATAGTTCAAACTCAAATTGATCAACTCACTAAAGTGCAAAATGACTTGTTAAAAAATACTTCTAAAGAAAAACATGCTTATGAAGTAACAACTAGAGGTGGTGTTTCTACTCAGGATCGTCTATATCCTGAGGGGCATCCCAAAAGAGTTGAACAAGATTCTCAACGAACTAAAGAAACTAGTGCTCCTTCTAAGAAAAAGAAGAAGAAACATAAAACTGTTGTAGAATCTTCTGAACCTGTTAATGATCCTAATAGTATTTCTATTTCTGATGCTGAAACTAAAAGTGGTAATGAACATGATAAAGATAATGATAAGAATGATGTTTCTGATAAAGAAGAGGTTGAAGATGAACCTGAAAAGCATGATAAAAATAAAAAGTACACTAAATAAGATTTCATTGCTAAGAAACATGGTAATGAAAGAGAACCTTGGGTTCAAAAGCAAATGCCTTTTCCTGTTAAGAAACTAAAATCAAAGGAGGAAGAACACTATAATAAATTTTGCGATTGGATGAAACCTTTGTTCTTGCAAATCCCTTTGACTGATGCTATTAAATTGCCTCCTTATTCAAAGTATATGAAAGATATTGTCTCTAACAAAAGGAAAATTCCTAATGAGGAGATTTCCACTATGCTTGCTAATTACTCTTTCAATGGCAAGGTTCCAAAGAAGCTGGGAGACCCAGGTATACCAACTATCCCTTGTTCCATCAAGAATAATTATGATAGAACTGCTCTATGTGATTTGGGAGCAGGAGTTAGTGTTATGCCTTTTTCTCTTTACAAGAGACTTTATTTAGATAAGTTGATACCAACTGATATATCTTTGCAAATGGCCGATAAATCTACTGTTGTTCCTGTTGGTATATGCGAGGATGTTCCTGTTCAAGTTGCTAATAATTGCTTAATATTAACTGATTTTGTTGTGTTGGAAATGCATGAAGATGATAATATGTCTATTATTCTTGGAAGACATTTTCTTAACACTGCAGGGGCTGTTATTGATTGCAATAAAGGAAAAGTTACTTTCAATGTTGATGAAAAGGAGCATACTGTTTATTTTCCCAAGAAGATTGATAAAGTATATGGAGTTAATACAATTTCTAATTTGAGAACTATCAAAGTGGGAGTTATTGATTGTCTTATATATGAGCCTAAAGAAGGATATCAAAATATTATGATTGGGTCCATATCAATAAAATATAAGGTAACATGATTGATTTGAGGTTTATTTCTTCCTATGTCATGTAAAATCTATTTGGTGGCAAGACTTGATCAACCTTGTTAACAAGTACATTTTAAATGCATGGAAGAGCTAAACAACATTTCTTTCTTTCTCCACACTTGTTTTACTTTCTGTAGTACTACCTGTTTTGCAAGATGCTTCAGTTGTTTAAAATTTTGAAAATCTTTTTCTGCCCTGAAACAGTTATTTTAACACCTAGAAATGTGCATTTTTCGAAGTTTTCAAAAAATTACAAAAATTATACCACTGGTCCTATTTTTAAATTGCAACCTGGGAATGACCAGTGGGGCACCCCAGGGCTGCACCCCATGTGCTGGCGTGGCCAGCATGGGGGGCGCGCCGCCCTGTGGTGTGGGCCCCACCTGGCCCCCCACTCACTCATCCACCTACCACTCCACTCTCTTCCACGGGAAAAGACAACACCATTGTTCAAACCCGAGTTTCTTGCTGTTCTTGCTCGAGATTTTCGATCTCCTTGCTCAGCCCATCTTTGCTGCTGAGATTTGGGGCATTTGTTCTCCGGTATGTGACTCCTCCAATTATCCAAATAGAATTTTGTTTAGTTGAGTATATCTTGAGTATTTTGCTACTGTAGATGATTTGTTAAGTGAGTTTGCATGCTTGTTCTAAGTTATAAAATTTAGTTTTGATGCATGTTTAGTACTCTATCAAGTTCCTATAGTAGTCTCCCTCATTTATATGTCTCAAAATCAACTTTTATAATGATTGTTGAAAAAATTTAGAAAAGGAAAATGCATAACCACACCTTTGGAGAAGTGTTCGAGAGGGATACGCCAAGAGTGGCAAGGCCTTCAAGGGCAGCTACTTGAGTTAGGCGATCCTATGATGAGGATGTCATTGCACCTAGCTTTGAAGATGAAGAGGACAATGGGATTCCTAATGCTTCATCTTTTCCGTGCACTGACTTTTTGCGTAATGCAGGGCTACTTGATGACTTCTTGTTTCTCATTAATAGGGTGGGCTTGTCTACCTATATGGAAGACGAGAGTGATCAATTTTATATGCTAACTAAAATCTTTGTTGAAAGCTTTAAATTCAGCAACACACCTTTCACACCATCAGTTAAATTTAAGATTTATAATATGCCTATTAATATGAATTTGGGTGATTTTTGTGCTGCATTGGACATTACTCCTATAGGTACAGCGAAGAAGACCGAGAACCGCCCCAAAGCTTTGATGGAACTCTATCGAGAAGTTACCAACGATGATGACCGTACCATTCAGCGTGGCAAGATAAGGAACATTCAGCTCCCTGCCATTAGATATTTCACTTACTATCTTGCTACTAGCATTCTTGGTAGAGAGAACACTAGCAACATTTCTAGTTATCATCTTGCTTTTCTGGTTCCTGCACTTACTGGAGGTACACCTTATCATCTTGGTGCTCTCATTGCTCGTCGCTTATCTAATAAGGGACCTATTTATGGAGAAATTGTTGCTTCACGTATTGTTGCATATCTAGGTCTTTATGTTGATCCCAGTGATGAGAAATTAATTCCTATTAAGCTTGATATTGTTGCTATGAAGGGTCACCAATTTGTCACAACTAACTCTAATCTAGAAAATAATGTCTATAGAATGTTGTTTATTGACGGGGATGAGAGGGAAATCCCTTTGCCGTAGGCCGATTTGTTCAGTGTTCGCAGGAGGCCGTTGACATAGGCATCCCCAATGGGCCTGCCAAAGATGGTACCCGGGGTTTACTGAAGGCCCACGACTCGAAGAATAAGAAGAATCGGAAGCCCAAGTTACTATTAAGGAAAGCTAGAGTTGTATTAGGAAATAATACTTGTAATCTTGCGGGATGAGTTGGAAACCCTCCCGGACTCTGTAACTTGTGTATCACGAATCCCTCGGCTCCGCCTCCTATATAAGGGGGAGTCGAGGGACAAAGAAAGCATCGAATCATTGTCTCACAAACCTTAGTTTTCATATCGTCGAGCACTTTTCAGCTGAAACTTTCGAGATCTACTTGCCCTCTACTTCCGACTAAAACCCTAGTCTACAACCCGTAGGCATTGACAAGTTAATCCCTTGTCAATTGGCGCCGTCTGTGGGGATTAGAGGCGTCAAGGATCTGATCTCGATGTCACGTTCAAGATCGTCGACTTCGTCAACAGCAAGCAACGCGATGGATAGAGGTAAACAGATCGAAACTGGTCTAGTCGATTTTGTTCCTCGCCCGCCCTCCCGTTTGGATGCATATGCGTATCTGGAGGAGCCTATGGAGATGACGTTCAGAAGGTTCCACTTTCGCGTCGAGAAAGAAGGAGCGTATCGTCTCGAAATTCCGATCTCATCGGGATTATCGGCGGTCGATTCCGATTTTTCGAGTCCAACATCGTCAATCGAGTCAGGCGACGAGGAGACTTCTTCGCCACGATTCATCAGCACCAGGGCAAGCGAAAAGCTCGCCAAGATCTTCAGCGACATGTCCTTCGAGTCATCTGCGGACTCCGATATAAGCGATGACTCGAGCAGCATCGACAGCTTCAACTTCATCGACAGATCCACTACCGTTGGCAAGGTCCTCACCAATCTCTATGATGGTGTCACCAAACCCAGCAAGGTCCAGAATTCAAAACATCGTCAGATTTATGCCATTGGAGAAACAAGTCACGATCAGGAGGAGACATCGGAGGCTTTCGACGATTTGGGAAATCCATATGTCAATCCCTCTGACCTAAGGCGAGGTTTAGGCAATAAATATGTCGGGCCTACACCATGTGTTAGGGTTCAACTTCCACAAGAAGCATGGGATAGAGCCGCAAGAGATATGGATGGTTCAGAACCAATGGCCACAACCGCTACGACGGAAGAATTGCAAGCATACCAATATAGGCTCGCTCGAGCTGGAAAGGAATTGGAAAAATAGACAGCCGCTCTGAACAGAAGAAGGGAGGCAGCTTTCGCATCAAGCAGGCAAAGGGAGGAGTTAAGTCGACATTCAGGAACTTCGGGAGATAGCCATAGAGAAGCTCGGAATAGAGCAAGGTCTAGGTTGCAAAACATACCTGAAGCTGATAGGGAGAACTTGGTTCAAAACCTCGATATGTCCTTTATGTCGATAGACACGAGAGGGAACATTATCCCTAAGACACCGGAAGCTAGGTATATGGCGACGCAAGCCTTCATCCTCGCATCCAAGCCACCTCCCGGAGATCCAAGGGAAGCATTGTATAATATGGCCATGGCAGGAGTTGGAGCCATGGGAACGGCGTTCGTAACTTCGCCTCCCGAAGGATCAGCAAGGCAAAATAGTCCGCGACCTGCTGCAGCAGCACCAGGTCCCGAGAGAACAAGTGGAGCAAGAGATACAGCAGCCCAAGCACGGGTGGATAGAGCACAACAAAGCAGAAGGGAACATCGGCACTCCCCGGAGATAGATGACGAGGATATGTGTGGGCTGCCGTGCTTCACAAGGAGGGTCCAGAAAACTCGAGTTCCTTCAGGGTTTAAGTTACCCGATAACTTCAAAAAGTTCAATGGCCTGCAAGATCCAGAGGATTGGCTAGTCGATTATCTCGAGATAGTGAAGCTGATAGGAGGAACCAGAGCAACAGCCATGCAGAGCATCCAAGTACATTTAAGTGGAGCCACGAGGTCTTGGATAAAGAAGCTTCCTCCGGGTTCCATCGACAGCTGGGACAGTTTCGAGGACGTGTTTGTCAAGAAATTTCGATCTACCTACAAAAAACCTGCATCGTTAGAAGAGTTGAGAGCATGTCGACAAAAGCAGGATGAATCAATGAGAAAGTATATCCAAAGGTGGAATATCATTAAAAACTCGGCAAAACATATCTGACGAGAGAGCGATAGATGCGTTTGTCGCAGGAATCCGACGAGGAGGTTTTGTCGAGGACTTGGGGAGAACCAACCCAAAGACAGTATCAGCGTTGATGGAGATAGCAAACAGGTGGGCAGATGGAGAAGATGCCGTTCACAACAAGCGACACAGGTCACCAGAGGAGGACCGTGGTCGAAATTTTCAAAATAGACGTCGGTTTTCTCGACAATTCTCGAATTACGACGGTCCTGGTCAAATTTCGGCTGGATTTCGAGCAAGCGCTGGAGGAGGCAATAGAGATGACTATCAAAGGAGCAACGAGCAGCGAGGCAACAATAGAGATGACTCCCGAAACAACAGGCAAAATAGTGGGCCAAGGTTCCAGAGACCTTTCGTATCTCCCGAGGATATGATGAATGGGCCGTGTCAGATACATTTCTATCTCGACAGCAATGGGAAGAGACAGTCAGGACACCTGCATAAAGACTGTCGAAATTTTCAAGCAATGCTAAGGTTTGCAGGGCAAGCCAATGCTCAGGCGACAAATAGAAATCCTCAGGGGCCCAGGAGCGAGATCCACTTGCCACCTCCTCCCGCAATCACGGACGAAAATCGGCACCAGCTCAGAATAGCGGCAGCACCACAACCACCTCCATACGTTGATCCCAATTCCAACGGAGCGGTCTCGATGATTCAGAAGGGTAGGCCGTCTAATAGAGCTCAGAAAGTAATCTCGCGACAAGTGTTCATGGCAGAGAAGATGCCTCCACCAATGATTGAGTACCTAAATTGGTCAGGGCAAGACATTGGCTTCACAATAGCAGATCATCCGCAGCAAGTACCTCGACCAGGGCAGTCAGCACTTATCTTACCAGCTGTAATCGCAGGATTCGACGTATCTCGAGTATTCATAGATGGAGGCAGCAGTCTAAACCTTATGTACGCATATACACTAAGGAAGATGAACATATCTCTAGCAAATCTGAAACCAACCGACACACGTTTCCATGGCATCATGCCGGAGAAACCGAGTTATCCGTTGGGGAAGATCAATCTCGACGTTCAATTTGGGACCCGAGAAAATTACAGAATAGAAAGGCTGGAGTTTGAAGTCGTGGATTTCCCGTCGCAGTATCACGCCTTGTTGGGACGAACAGCATATGCCAGGTTTATGGCGGTACCACATTACACATACTTGTTATGGAGGTTTGATACGTCCAATTTGCATCACTATTTTATATCATAATTTGCTGTTATTCATTGATATATTTCATATTTGGGGATAATACTTATGTTATTTCATCTATTTTGCATGTTTCATGATTATTGGAGGATCGAGCACCGGAGCCAGGATTCTGCTGGAAAAAGCGCCGTCAGAATGCAATATTTCAGAAGATCAATAGTTGACGGAAATTATACGAAAAACCTTATTTTTCCAGAGGATGAAGTGAGCCAGAAGGGGGAGCCGAGGGGACCCGAGGTGGGCCCACCCCATAGGCCGGCGCGGCCCAAGGCCTGGCCGCGCCGCCCTGTGAGGAGGGGGCCCACAGCCCCCTCTTGCCTCCTTTTCTTCGCATATGCCTTCGTCCCGAAAACCTAAGCTCCAGAGGGTACCTCGCGAAGAGTTCTGACCGCCTACGTCAGGGCGGAGAACACCAGAGAGAAAAGAGCTCTCCGGTAGGCTGAGATCCGCCGGGGAAATTCCCTCCCGGAGAGGGAAATCGACGCCATCGTCACCGCCATCAAGTTGGACATCATCTCCATCACCATCATCATCATCTTCATCATCATCACCGCCGTCTCCACCGCTGCACATCGTCACCGCTGTAACAATTTGGGTTTTATCTTGATTGTTTGATAGGGGAAACTCTCCCGGTGTTGATTTCTACTAGTTATTGATGCTATTGAGTGAAACCGTTGAACCAAGGTTTATGTTCAGATTGTTATTCATCATCATATCACCTCTGATCATGTTCCATATGATGTCTCGTGAGTAGTTCGTTTAGTTCTTGAGGACATGGGTGAAGTCTAAATGTTAGTAGTGAAGTATGGTTGAGTAATATTCAATGTTATGATATTTAAGTTGTGGTGTTATTCTTCTAGTGGTGTCGTGTGAACGTCGACTACACGACACTTCACCTTTATGGGCCTAGGGGAATGCATCTTGTACTCGTTTGCCGATTGCGGGGTTGCCGGAGTGACAGAAACCTAAACCCCCGTTGGTATATCGATGCAGGAGGGATAGCGGGATCTCAGAGTTTAAGGCTGTGGTTAGATTTATCTTAATTACTTTCTTGTAGTTGCGGATGCTTGCAAGGGGTATAATCACAAGTATGTATTAGTCCTAGGAAGGGCGGTACATTAGCACAGGTTCACCCACACAACACTTATCAAAACAATGAAGATTAATTAGCCGTATGTAGCGAAAGCACTAGACTAAAATCCCGTGTGTCCTCGAGAACGTTTGGTCATTATAAGTAAACAACCCGGCTTGTCCTTTGTGCTAAAAAGGATTGGGCCACTCGCTGCAATTGTTACTCTCGCACTTTACTTACTCGTACTTTATTCATCTGCTACATCAAAACCCCCTGAATACTTGTCTGTGAGCATTTACACTGAATCCTTCATCGAAACTGCTTGTCAACACCTTCTGCTCCTCGTTGGGATCGACATTCTTACTTATCGAAGATACTACGATACACCCCCTATACTTGTGGGTCATCAAGACTATTTTCTGGCGCCGTTGCCGGGGAGTGAAGCGCTATTGGTAAGTGGAATTGGTAAGGGAAATTTCTACTGTTTGTGCTGATTTTATTTCTGCCTGCTGCCATAATTCATTATGGAGAGATCTTCTCTTGAGTTTTTATTTGGAAAATCTGCTACTACTGCAAAGGTAGCGGATGAGGCGCCAGGTGAGGAAGAGATACCATACAAAATACCTATGAAAATTATTGAACGTGTAGTGGATAACCGTTATACAGGGGATGGAACTGTCCACCCTGGAGATCATTTACTGTTCTTGCATGAATTATGCGGTTTATTCAAGTGTGCAGGTATTGCTATGGTTGAAGTGAGGAAGAAACTATTCTCTATATCGCTATCTGGTAAACCGGCGCATTGGTATAAATTACTGGATAATGGGGATTCTCTTGAATGGAATGATATTGTGCCCCGGTTTTATTCTAAGTTCTATCCTCCAAGTGAAATTCACAAGGATCGGAATCGCATATATAATTTTTGGCCTCATGATGGAGAGAGTATTGCCCAAGCGTGGGGGAGATTGAAGTCTTTAATTCTCAAATGCCCCATTCATGAGCTTCCTGGTAATGTTATTATTGATAATTTCTATGCAAGACTTTCTTTTGAAGACAAGACCTTGCTGGATACTTCTTGTTCTGGATCATTCACGCGCAACAAAGAAGAGTTTAAAAGGGACCTTCTCAATCGGATCCAGGAAAATACTGAAGGATGGGAGAACGACAAAGATAGAGAATCAGGTATAAATTATGATTATAAATGCATTGAAGCTTTTATGGATACTGATAAATTTCGTAATATGAGTGCTACTTATGGTCTTGATTCTCAAGTTGCTGCAAATCTTTATAAAGCTTTTGCCTCTCATTATGAATTGCCTAAGAAGAATTTTGATAAGTATCATGAACCGTATAAAGATAAAATTGATTCATCTATTAATAAATGCGTTGTAGTTGAAACTGTTGATCATGTTATTCCTGAAGCTTATATTGAAAAAACTCCTTTCCCTGCTAAAATGAAAGAGTACTCTGTTATAAATAGTGCAGTTCATAAAAGTGAAAAAAAAACCTATAGAACCTGAAGAACAAATAAAAGTTGAACCTGCTGTTGCAATAGTTAAAGATCTTGTGACTGAAAATGTGGAGGATGGTCATATTATTTTCTGTGAAGATGCTTCTAATATTGTTTCACATCCTAATAAGTCTAAGCAAGCTAGTGTTCCTATGCTATCTGTTAGAATTGGAGATCATTGTTATTATGGTTTATGTGATATTGGTGCAAGTATTAGTGCTATTCCTTATGAGCTTTACACGGAGATTATGCACGAAATTGGTTCTTGTGAACTTGAAGATATTGATGTGGTTATTCGGCTGGCTAATAGAGAAACTATTTCTCCAATCGGTATTGTTCGAGATGTGGAAGTTCTATGCGGTAAGATTAAATATCCTGCTGACTTTTTGGTACTTGGTTCTGCTGCTAGTAAATATTGTCCTATCATTTTTGGTAGACCTTTTCTAAATACTTGTGGAGCTATTATAGATTGCAAGAAAGAGAAAATTTTGACTAAATTTGCTGGTGAATCTTATGAGTTTAACTTCTCTAAATTTACCAAAACTCCTTATAAAGCTGATTTGCCTAATAACGATTTTAAAGTTGAACAGTGTGCATCTATTGTTCTTGCTCCTAATAATCCCTTGCAGCAACATTTGGAGAATAGTGAGAGTGAAGTTTTTAGGGAAGAAAGAGATGAGCTTGATGAAATTTTCCTTCGTCAACCTATTCTTAAGCATGATTTACCGGTGGAAGATCTGGGTACAACACCGCCACCAAAGGAAGATCCTGTCTTTGATTTAAAACCATTGCCTGATAATCTTAAATATGCTCATATTGATGATAAGAAAATATATCCTGTTATTATTAGTTCTAAGCTTTCAGAGTTTGAAGAAGAAAGGTTATTGGAAATATTGAAGAAACACCGAGGTGCTATTGGCTACACTCTTGATGACTTGAAGGGGATTTCTCCCTCTATTTGCCAACACGCCATTAATATGGAAGATGATGCGAAGCCTGTTGTTGAACCTCAGCGTCGTCTAATTCCTAAGATGAAGGATGTGGTAAGAAATGAGGTATTAAGACTTCTTGAAGTTGGTATTATATATCCTATTGCTGATAGTAGATGGGTTAGTCCTGTTGTAACACCCCAAATTTCAAAAACAAAGAGAAAATAAATTTCCTTTTTACAAAAATGAGAACCAACAAAAACTTTTCCTATATAGGGTGCTATGCTTAGTGCTCCTACCTATTACTGGTGTTTTTGCCATGACGAGTGTTATTATGCTTATGTGATAAACCCTAAAACCCTAAAGTGATCAAGTGAAGATCACAAACCAAATAAAATTAAAAGAGAAAGAAATCAAATAAGAAAAACCCTAAACCCTAACCTCCTCAAAAATCCTTTGGATCTATTTTGAGAAACCAAAATAGAAGAAAAATACATATGTGGACCTATAGCCCTAATATGGAGGTTTTGAACTCTACTTTTCTTACTTTGCTAAAATGGTGGTAAACCCTTGCAAAACTTACTAAACCCTAAACCTCATCCCTCTTGTCATCAATCTTTGAAAAATAAAATAAAAAGAAAAAGAATCTTATTTAAGAAAAGGGATTTCTATTTTCGTGCCCTCGGTTCCTTAGTTGTGCTCAGTTTTCCCCAGCCCATTAGTTTTTCCTCACTTTTCCCCAAGTCCTTGTTTGAAACCCGCAGAAGCAGCTCAGACGGCAGGATTCCCGTTAAGTTGACCGTTCCGTGATGTGCTGACGTGTGGGGCCGCGTCGTGTGGGCCCTCGTCGCTTGGAGCTGGTAGAAAGGGACCGCGTGGGACAGGACGAGATAGCGTTTGGTTGCACGTGAGCAGGAGCTCAGTTTTGTCTCTCTCGGCCCAAATTGGCATTTTCCCTTTTAAGAGCACCTTTTCCCCTCTTTCTCTCTCTGTCTTTTTCACCAAATTAGTATCAAATCTAGAGAAGCTTCTCTATTTCTGCCTTTTGACCCTCGTTTTTTGCCCAATATGGCAGCAAATCTAGAAGCTAGTATATGATAAATTCACAGCAGCATAATCAGAAAACGTATAATACATAAACTGCATACAGCAGCCAAAAGCAGCCAATAACATTGTTAATGTTCACGACAAACTAAGATGAAAAAAAATACAAGACGCACGCAATGTATGGCCAGCTAGAAGATTCCTCATTGCTCATATATTTCTTCGTCGTCCCATCCGTGCATTATCCCAAGGAAATATTCATTGAACTCCTTCCGTCTGCAGTATGCGGCCAATACATCCTCCAGACGGTATGGCCTGTGTTCATTTCTCAGACCGTAGTTTCCCATTCTATTCACATATCGTGGCCACTCATCCCAGGCTTTTGTATCATGAATGTACTCTCTGATATAACCCAAATCGGTGTAGTAGATGCAGCCAGGTAGAAGTGTCGGGTGCACTGTGGTGTCGATGGAGATACACCGGATATAATGCACGAAGAAGGCATGACTGCCAATGTTACTGACCGGATGGAGAGAGCGGCTCTGAGTGTCCACACGGTACACCAATGGTTGGTCCTCCAAAAGCATGTTGTCCAACAACACAAGCAGCAGATCACCATCCGACTTCACAAGATAGAACTTGTCATTTCCAAGTTGTGGAAATGAAATTAGTGTCTCCATCTTGACAGTGCTCGCGCTGCAACTGTACATTGGTGCACACTATTCTTCCGGACTCAAAATTATCCACAGCTATTGCATACAGTTCACCATTGAACGGGGTAATGCAACGCAAACTATGGTTCTCCATCGAAAAACTACCATCTCCCCAATCTTCATATATATCCTTAGTTGGAGTGCTCTCATCGACCCAACTAATTTCGTTCGGGTAATGTGAGCAAACTAAGACCATAGTCGGGGATTTGATCACAGTGACTGAATTCACAAAAACAGATGGCATCTGCGCCTCAAACATAGTGTTCGATGCCTTTGTGAGTGGGTTCAGAAGCCGTATCTTGTGCGGCGGGTTCTTCTGGGCAAGCACGATGACACCACGGCAAAAGCCGACGAAGTAGTATCTAAAATATATTGATGAAGATAACATTCAACACTAAGATTGAAAATAAGAATATATTAACCCTATAGATATGGAGGAATTTGGAGGAATTTGAACCTTGCACGAACTTCCGATAGATATATGGTGACGTAGGGGGATGTGCCGAGTTGGAGGAAGGTGAACTCAGCGGTGCGTGGAAGGGCGTGGTCTACCATGATCCATTCGTGCAGGTGCACGTCGGGCTCAGGTAAACCTGAGCGCCAATTTCTACAGACTTGCCTCATAGCAGAGTAGGCGTCCACGTACTCGTCATTCGCCAGTAAGCATTCGCCGATCTTGTGAAGTGGTCCGTCACCCACAAGAGAGGCCCAGCTCACGGAGGCGCCGCGCTTGGATGCGCCGCCCTCGGAGGCGACGGGCTCGGCGGTGACGGGCTCGGCGGCGACGGGCTTGGAGGCGACGGGCTCGGCGGCGATGGGCTCGGAGGCGACGGGCTCGGCGGCGACGGGCTCGGATGCGACGGGCTCAGATGCGACGGGCTCGGTGGTGACGGGCTCAGATGCGACGGGCTCGGAGGCGATGGGCTCGGGGGCGGTGGCCGCCGGCGCATTCTTCTTCTCCATCGCCGGCAGGGCTCGTACGGCGGTTGGGGTTTTTCCTTCGATTTGGAGAAGTTGATGGGACGTGAGAGGCGTGGTTTCGTGCGTGAGCGAGAATGAGACGTACTGTGTGCAGAGGGAGGGAGAGAGGGGCTTACGCGTCCTAAATGCGACCCGCGTCCACTAGTGCACGTTTGCACCGCGACACGCGTCAACAATGGCACGTCTTCCACTTCTGCACCGCAACACGTCCTCGAGTCTAACCTTGGAAATTTAGATATACTCAGGTATACCCTCGAGTCATATACTAGCATTTTTTGTGTGCTCAGTTTTCCCCTTGGGTGCTAATACTGGCTAGTGCAATATACTCAGTTTTACCCTCAAGTGGCTGGTCAACAGAGAGTCAACAAATGGGATTAACCAGTTAAATGAGTTATTTAATGTGCAAAAAATTACGAAAAAGAGTGGCACTTACTCATGGAGTCTTTACCACAAGTTGCCACTTCTCAAATCATAGATAAATCGTAGATAAATCAAGTTTTACCACAAATTGCCACTTCTCAAATCACCTAGTAGCTATGAAGGTGCATGGTTTTCCACAATAAGCCCTACCCAAAATAGCTTTCCCCAAAACATACTTTGTCTGAATGAGGCCATAATTTTCACACTCATGTATATTTGTATTGCAAATAGTTTGAGGTAGGCCAAGATGGGTTTCATTGTACAAAACACGCATTTTTCATTTTTTAAATCTCATATTTGAATTCCTTAGTCTGTTTACTACTCACTTGCCCTTGGTTTCTTGATACTACTCAGTTTTGCCCTCTCCCTTCACAAATTCTCACAGACGACCAACATTGCCCTAATTGGTCTAGCCCATGTCACGCGGATCGTGCCCGCCGACCGTTGATCGTATGATTTAACGGGCAGGATAACCCCTATCTCTCTCTAGTCGGGGCCACCATCCTCTCTCTCTCTCTCTCTGTCGGCGGTTAGCTTCCACCCTCTATGTATGCTAAAGGGCGGTTACCCAGTACGCTAAAGTTTGGTTTTCTGCATTATTTTTCACGAGATAAATTATAAACTCTTTTAGGTATTATTTTTCATGCAAAAAATGATAAACCATCACCGATTTGTACTTTTCACGCAAAAAATGATACACCATCACCCATTTGTTGTAGCCATTACTTTTCACGCAAAAAATGATACACCATCACCAATTTATTGTAGCCATTACTTTCCACGCAAAAAATGATACACCATCACCCATTTCTTGTAGCCATTACTTTCCACACAAAAAATGATGAACAATCACCAATTTCTTGTAGCCATTACGGTAAAATGATAAACTATCATGAATTACCATTTCTTTTAGGCATTACTTTTCACGGTAAAATGATGAACAATCACCCATTTCTTGTAGCCATTACGGCAAAATGATAAACTATCATGAATTACCATTTGAAGGGATCTCGGGATACTAAATTAGTGTCATAAATGCTACTACTTTTTCCTATATATGTGGTCAAAGTTTAAAGGGAAGTTTGACTAAACACAAAACCTAGATGACTGATGCGTGTGGTTGGCACGTCCGTTGGGAACCCCAAGAGGAAGGTGTGATGCGCACAGCGGCAAGTTTCCCTCAGTAAGAAACCAAGGTTTAATCGGACCAGTAGGAGTCAAGAAGCACGTTGAAGGTTGATGGCGGCGAGATGTAGTGCGGCGCAACACCAGGGATTCCGGCGCCAACGTGGAACCTGCACAACACAACCAAAGTACTTTGCCCCAACGAAACAGTGAGGTTGTCAATCTCACCGGCTTGCTGTAACAAAGGATTAACCGTATTGTGTGGAAGATGATTGTTTGCAGAAAACAGTAGAACAAGTATTGCAGTAGATTGTATTTCAGTAAAGAGAATTGGACCGGGGTCCACAGTTCACTAGAGGTGTCTCTCCCATACGACAAACAGCATGTTGGGTGAACAAATTACAGTTGGGCAATTGACAAATAAAGAGAGCATGACCATGCACATACATATCATGATGAGTATAGTGAGATTTAATTGGGCATTACGACAAAGTACATAGACCGCCATCCAACTGCATCTATGCCTAAAAAGTCCACCTTGAGTTATCATCCGAACCCTCCAAAGATTAAGTTGCAAAGCAACGAGACAATTGCATTAAGTATGGTGCGTAATGTAATCAACAACTACATCCTTAGACATAGCATCAATGTTTTATCCCTAGTGGCAACAGCACAACACAACCTTAGAACTTTCTCACTTGTCCCGGTGTCAATGTGCATGAACCCACTATCGAGCATAAGTACTCCCTCTTGGAGTTACAAGCATATACTTGGCCAGAGCATCTACTAGTAACGGAAAGCATGCAAGATCATAAACAACACGTAGATATAACTTTGATAATCAACATAACAAGTATTCTCTATTCATCGGATCCCAACAAACGCAACATATAGAATTACAGATAGATGATCTTGATCATGTTAGGCAGCTCACAAGATCCGACAATGATAGCACAATGGGGAGAAGACAACCATCTAGCTACTGCTATGGACCCATAGTCCAGGGGTAGAATACTCACACATCACATCGGAGGCGACCATGGCGGCGTAGAGTCCTGCGGGAGATGATTCCCCTCTCCGGCAGGGTGCCGGAGGCGATCTCCTGGATCCCCCGAGATGGGATCGGCGTTGGCGGCGTCTCTGGAAGGTTTTCCGTATCGTGGCTCTCGGTACTGGGGGTTTCGTCACGGAGGCTTTAAGTAGGCGGAAGGGTAGGTCAAGAGGCGGCGCGAGGTGCCCAGACCATAGGCCGGCGCGGCCAGGGGTGGGGCCGCGCCGCCCTAGGGTTTGGCCACCCCGTGGCCCCTCTTCGTTTCATCTTCGGACTTCTGGAAGCTTCGTGGAAAAATAGGCCCCTGGGCTCGATTTCGTCCAATTCCGAGAATATTTCCTTACTAGGATTTCTGAAACCAAAAACAGCAGAAAACAGCAACTGGCACTTCGGCATCTTGTTAATAGGTTAGTTCCAGAAAATGCACGAATATGACATAAAGTGTGCATAAAACATGTAGATAACATCAATAATGTGGCATGGAACATAAGAAATTATCGATACGTCGGAGACGTATCAATGACTACCCCCACAACGATCATGTCCTCCTTAGGCTGGCCATAGTGCTAGTATCTAAATAGATCTTGTACACACATTTTGTACTGAGATTCTACAAAACAATAAATTTAGAAGATTATGATATTACCCTATAATACCACCCTCTATAGTGATAGTATCATAGGCAAATACCATATGCATGATACAACAATATGATACTATGCACTATGACTAGCCTTAATTTATTGTGTAAACCCCCACAAGGCCACAACGGTCACCTCCTCCTTAATTTATTGTGTAAACCCCTACAACGGTCATCTCTCCCTTATAAACACCCACAACGGCCATCCCTTGTGTCAATAGGTTCTGCCTCTCTCTTCTTCGTTCACATAAACTTGATCCATTGCCATGGCTTCCACGTGGATTATCATCATTGCCACCACCACCGTCAACACTGCCATTGATCATAGAGGAGTCCTTCATCGTCGTCTATGAAGATCCTTTGGTCAAGAAGGTACGTCCGCGTTCCCACATATATGATGCATGTGATTAATTATGGGGGCTACATGTATTTCGCCCTCCGTTTCGTTTCCAGACTATGTTACTATTGCATAATATCAGTGGCGGAGCTAATAACTAATAACCATGGTGCCAACACATATGGTGAAAATTTGCTATTTTGCAAATAAAACAAAAATTACCACCCTGCAGGTTGCACTTGCATCTGATCTGCCAGTGCATAATACCAGACACTATGATAGCCATAGACATCTTGCATGAAAATTCCACCTAAATTTTTCCATGAAAGAATTAGGCAATAAATGGACTCTATTAATATTACATGTACTACTACTCGGACGACGAAGATACTGACGATGAAAGCGACGACGACGTGAAGCCATGCATCCATCCCCTTTAGATAAGGGAATTATGACCAAGAATATATATGTAGCTTCATATGCATCGATTTAGAGATCTAGCTATATATTATGCATTTAAAAAATTATATCGCAATTTCCACCATGATTCGAGCACCACAGCCTCCAAACGATGCCGATATCGGCATGGTCAGAACGGCTATGCTCGCCGCCACTGCTAGGTCACCGTCGGGAAGCACCATGTTTAGCATAAGATTCACTTTAGATTAAGCTGCGAAAATAGTCACCTGCCATTGGCTGAGGCGGCCCCGCAGAGCGGCTCTATATGATATTCTCTAAATAAATAGACGACCCCAGCGGTCATTGGCTGCGGAGGCCCCATAGAGCGGGAATATATAATTTTCTCTAAATAAATAGAAGACCCCACTGGTCATTGGCTGCGGCAGCCCCACAGAGCGGTAATATATGTCTTTTCCTGAAAAATAGACGACCCCACTGGTCATTGGCTGCGGCAGCCACACAGAGCGGTTATATATGTATTTTCTTGAAAAATAGACGACCCCACTGGTCATTGGCTGCGGCAGCCCCATAGAGCGGCCCCATTTGTCATTGGCAGCACCGTGTATATAATCAGGAAATAAAACGGCCCACGCGTCAGCGACAAATGGATGGCTACCCGTCAGCACGAGACGGTCAGAGAGGAACTGCCCTCTGTGCAGCCCCACCTCGATTTGTGCAGCCCCACCCGTCAGAACGGTAACGGTAAGGCCTCTGACCTGATGGCAACCCTCCCGTCCGAGGGGTTTCAAACTAGAGGGAGGAGAAAACTGAGGAAAAGTTAAGAGGCTGGGGAAAACTGAGCACAACTAAGGAACCAGGGGCACGAAAATAGAAATCCCTTAAGAAAAAGGCATATGCAAGCCTATGGATACTTGTTGAAAATGATGAGCTTTGCCTTGTCTACCTTGAGTAGATGAATTGAAATACCTCAACACACTCAACAAAGCACTTAAAAACCCAATCCAAAGTGAAACAAAAGATTTTAAAAAGAAAGTAATAATGCCATAGAGGCATATGAGAGCAAAATATCAAATTTGTGAAATTGAGGATCTTGACCCTAAGACTTGTAGTGAATGGTTGGATCACTCCTATATACCATTTCAACACTCAACAACATCAATTGGGTCAAGCCTAGTCAAATTAAAAATCAAGTGCCACATATGCATAGAGGCATATGTGACACATAGCCATTTTCACCAATTCTTGTCCTATGCACCTCTACTTTTACCAAATGGTGTGAAACCATCTCTAAACCTAATCTAACCTTAAATTGACCCTCAACCTTGCCAAAGTGAAGCAAGGGGAGCACATTACAAGAATAAGAAAAATTGACATGTCCCCTCTCATGTGTTATAGCCAAATTATCAAATCTTGACCTAGCCACCTCCATTGCCTCAAAATGGTTGAACCTTTCACCTAACCCAATCTAACACCAAATAAACCTCACTCTTGTCAAAATGAAGCAAATAAAAATAAAAGAATAAAAGTTATAAATTCACCAAAACCCTCACATATGGCTTATGCCATTTTTATAAATTTTGACCCTAGACCATTTTGGTCTTCACCATTAGTTGGATAATGTTACTAAACACTTGTTACACCTTTTGGAATCAAAGAAACACAAATCAAATGATTTTCAAACTCAAATTGTGCTCACATGTGATAATGGTCAAAACTGCCAATTATATTCTGGTCACTACTTTGAGCCTCTCTGTTTCAAGTTTTTCAAACTAAACTGTCCCAATTCTTTGCATTTCATCCAAGAGCACATGAAGGAGAACAACTTTGGTAAAGGTCACCATGTCAAATTCATCTTGGATCAAAAACTATGCTCATCCAAAGTTGGAACATTTTATCATACTCAACAATCTCACACTTAGCAAATTTTGCAATACTTTGAATTTAGAATTTCCACCACCACACCTCATCTTCTCTGGTCACTGGTAACTTAACTAAGCACACACATTTCAATTTGGTCAACCATTTGAACTCATTTAAATTTGGACAAATTTGCAATTCCCTATTTATTGTACTATTTGACACTATGTCAAATAGTGACTCTACCCCCAACCCTACACCCCCATCTCACTCTAACATGTCCCCTGGATCCCTCCAGCACCAATACACCAAACAGAAACCCTAGGAGCTAGCCCAACTTGGCCATGGCGAAGCCATGCCGGCCACCTTGCATGTGCACCTACCTCTCTCCCTCTCTCTCAACCCTAGCACCTACCACTGTGTCCCCCTGCTCCCTCACACCCTACTGAGCAAGCCTACCTCAGCCATGGCCGGAGATCGACCCGCCACCGCCGGGAACGGGACGCGCCCACGACGTCCAGAACGCGCCAGGGTGCGCATCGGCACATCCTGGACGCCGTAGAGCGGACACGTGCGCCGTCGACCCGGGGCCCCTCTCGCCATCTCCCTTCGCCAGCAAGCTCCCCTGGACGACCAATGCCCGCCAGACCAGCATCCCTGGCCGCGCGCGCGCTGTCGCCGGCGACCGCATCGCCGCCCTTTCCGCCACTGCCTCGCACAAGCCCGACATGATTAGATGTCGCCTGGCTTCGCCAACATGCTCCCCAGAACCGCCTGGAGACCAGGACCCTGCCGCGCGCATCACATTGCCCTGGGACGCCCTGGAACGCCATCGCTGTCGACGACCTCCACGGGCACCCATAGCACCCCGCTCCCCTATAAATAGAGCCACTTCCCCGCCTCCTCCTCCACAGCAAAGTTGCTCCCCTCCTCTCTCTGACCCTTCTCCACCCCTCAATTTCACACTACATCGCCGGAGAAGCTCCAGTCGCAAGATCACCTCCGCCGGAGCCAGTACCTCGACGCCGTTGATCCACGCTTCCCCGCGCCTCGCCACTGCTACCAGGAGCTTCAGCACCATCGACAACGTCGCCTCGCACACCGCAGAGCCCCGCGGGAACCTCCGTCGCGCCGCCGACCCCGTACCTCACCGGCGCAGCAAGCTCCCCTCCCCCATCGACAACGACGACCCACAGTCGTCCGATCCTTCTCTAATCCGACGGCCAACGTTAACAGGTACCGTTTCGGTGTTTTAAACACACTGACGCGCGGGCCCCATCTGTCAGCTGGCCCATGGCGCGTTGAAACGTTACTGGGCCGGCCCACCTCTCTCTTCACCATTTCGGCCTGTTAGTTTTCCCGCCGGCCCGTTTGGATTCAAATCTCAAATTTAGTTTTAATTCAAATAGCTCACATATGCTTTTTCAAAATTTAATAGAATCAAATCTACTGCACCAAATTCAACAAATTTTATATTTCCGGAAAGCTTATGAAATTATATATCCAACCCCACTGGTCCCACCTTGGTTGCTTGCATAGAATTAATGTGATGAAAATAACAAGACAGGGACTTTTCTGCTTTATAATAATTATTAAAAATCAACCACAAATGATTTTAAGTTAATTCCAACTCCTATAAATCACATTACACTTGTACTAATTGTTTATGCAAAAATATACTATGCTTACTTTGAATGATCATGGCCTAGATTAATTGAAGGACTTTATGGCTATTTCTAGTCAAAGATATTGTCCAAAACTATTAATAAATCATAGGGGAGTTTTTCTCTCACTTAAATCTTGTCATGAACAATTCAAATGAGGTAGAGACTATGGTCATATATGTCTCAAATGAATGGTGGATGATAGTAAATCACCTTAATAGTAGTTGTTAACTTAGTTACAACTATGTGTTTAATCATATGAGAGGTATTCCTCTCATTTAAATCTGGTTCTCAAGTAATTCAACATGAGGTAGTGACCATGGTCTATATAATCTCATATTGAGTTATTTGGTGACATTAAATCACTATCATGTTAGTATTAAATTGTATGGGGTATGGAACCTCATTTAAATCATTTTCTCAGATGATAAGTATGAAGAGGTTGACTTTGTTCAACCTAGGTCATAGGTTATTCATAAGAGAAATTAAATCTTAAGAAGATAATGAGAGGAAATTATTTCTCTAAGTAATTGAAAGTAACACCTAAGTTAGTATGAGAGGAAATTATTTTTCTTAAAATAAGAAAGGAACACATCCACCCACTTAATAGTAGTGTGTGATGCTAGTTTAAGTTGTGTAAATCTTGTGTGTGCTTAGTATGTAAGTTTGGTATGATGATTGTGTATCCCGTATTGTATTTTAGACGCTAGTACCGGAGACTATCAAGAGGAAGAGGTCTTCTACCAAGAGGAAGAGCAAGAAAACTTTGATCACATCACCAACCAAGGCAAGCTATTACCAATGCAAGCTAGACTATTGCAAGTTATAATGTTGCAAGCTAACACCAATGCAAGATAATTCTCTTGCAAAGTGCAAAGCTCACTATGAGCAAGGCATTACCCCATTTACTTTATGCTTATGCTCCTATTTCCCAGTTTTACCTTACAAGCTTTATTTACTTGTGTTTTATCAAAGTACTTTTTGATTCATGATTCACTTGGTTAGTATTGGAGTAGTACAAGAGTATTAAAGTTAGCCTAGAAGCAAAGCAAAATACTTAGCACCCCTCATACCTAGATGCTAGTGCTAAATTAAAAGTGACTACTCTAGTTGGGAACTTGTGAACAGAAATGACTTTGAAAACCTTGGAATGATGAGTCATTCTATTGAAAGATTTTGAAGGTGAATATGATCTGTGAATGACTTGGTGAATTTTACCAAAACTGATGGTTGGGTTCGGATGCGATACCATTCCAATTTTACAAGTACCCCCACAATACCTGAATCTGGGTAAGGCTTAGCTGGAAATTTATGTGTTTTAGTATGGGTTCCCTCTGAACAAGCGTCATAGGGGTTATGTCGAGGTTGCCTCCGTACTGGTGAAGTGATATGAAATGACGTGAAATGAGGTGAATGTCCGGCCCAAGCCCTGTGCAGTTCCCAGGCTGACGGTGTGTCTTCACTGGGAGGCCAAGCTCATGGGGAGAGGTGCCTATACTAGAATATGTAAATGAAAGGTTAGGATTGGTAGTTCGCGTACTGCGTACGATAAATCAGGGCCAGTTACCCCTGACGAGCTATTGCAATTGTTGTGGCACAAGTGTACAACCTCTGCAGAGTTAAACCTATTCGAATAGCCACGTCCGCGGTCATGGACAGTTGGAAAGGCCATACTGTTCCGTCATCAGAACTTTTCTAAAAACTATGAATGGTGAATGGTGACTTGTGAATTTGAATTGGAAAGGTGACTTTGACTTCGAATCACAACAGAGTTGTGGGAATGACACTAATGTTCCCACTTGAGTTAGTTAGCACATGAAGAGTTGTTTACTAAAATGTTTGTGAACTAAAATTGGCTTTATGCAAAATAAACTAGAGCTTAGCACCCCTTACTAGAATTGTTAGCACTTACATTAGTATTAGTTTGCGAGTACTTTAAAGTACTCACGGCTGTGTCCCTGGCTATTCAAATGGCCAGACTATGAAGAGGAGCAGAACTATCAAGATGACGACCAGCAGGACGCCTACGACAACTAGGGAATCTTCTGACGTCAGACGTTGGCCTATGGACTAGAGAGTCCCTTCTATTTACGCTTCCGCTATGAAACTATGAACTTTGTGTTCGTTGATCAATAGATCAACTATTTGTGTAATATTGGATCATGTGATCTCTATTTGTAAGACGACTATGGTGTGTAATGGATGATGACTTATGATATTCAACTGTTATGTCTCGCAACAACAATATTCCTGGGATTGCGATGTATGGCATAACAGGCACCTGGACTTAAAAATCCGGGTGTTGACAAGTTGGTATCAGAGCCATTGTTTGACCTTAGGAGACCCTAGTTAGAATGGATGTCTGCAAAACTTAGTTTCAAAACAAATGAAGTGAATTTTTGTGAAAAACTTATTCTCACTCTCATCCTTGAGATCCTTTTCAAAATGAGAATTTCATGCTCTACTTTTTCTTTTGAGAAATACATAAAACTTTACACACTTGACCACCTCTTTAACTTACTCATCCTCATTGCTCACAGATGGAGTACAAATGGGAGTTCTATCAGCTTGGTCTCGGAGGCGACCTAAGGTTCGAAAAGGATTTGAAGCAACTAGTGGAATATCTAGGACACCCGTATCCCGAGTTCTTCGGAATACCCCTCAACAACCACTCAGGAGAAACACCTCGGTGGGAAGTTTCTACTGATCTACGAAAAAAGCTTGGAGCCCCGGTATGGGAAACCATCTGGATTTCTGTAACGGGAAACACTTGGAAGGAAGGACTAGTCAGAGCTATGCAAGAAGCAATTTCCCGTCTGTGTGGACAAAATGAGAACCAGATCAAGAACACTCGCTTCATCTACTACCCAAGACATGACTCCATGGGACGATCGATGACCATGCCCCCACACACGGAGATGAACCCCTATGTAGCACATCAGGACTTCAGGCTGTACAAAACCCGCAGGGATTTGGACAACGCCCTCGCCTCTCGCCAAGCACATCACCCGTGAAGACGAAGAATCCACCCGGAAGAGTAGTATCACCCCAGCACTTAAGTAGGTGTGAGTTGTATCAGGATCCCCTTGTATCATAGAGCGAATGAATGGTTCTTCAAACCAACGGTGTGTTAGATTTGTAATGTGTGATGTTTGGTATGAATGAAAAAGTGTTGTTGGTTTTTACCCCCTCAACACTACTCAAATGTTTAAGTTTTGAACTTCGTGAACTCTAATTCAAAACAAACCGTAGAAATTTCCCTCTTATCTTATCATCCACTCCGATGTTCAGATGGCCCCACCAACCCGCAACGCCACCCAAGACGCCATGCTGCAGATGCAAGAGATGATGACGGCCGACCGAGAAGCCGAGAGAGCTGAACGCCAAGCCAACATTGCTACACTGCAACAGCTCGCTCAGAACAACAACGGCCATGGGAACCACGACCACCCTGGGTCAAAACTGAAGAACTTTCAGAACACCAACCCACCTATCTTCAACAAGACCGAAGAGCCCCTCGATGCTGATGACTGGCTCCAGACGATGGAGAATAACTTGGAAGTAGCTGGAGTGGAAGCCAATGAGAAGGTCTTGTTTGCAACCCACTATCTTGCCGGACCAGCCCGCGCTTGGTGGACAAGCACCCGTGCCATGAACGGAGGTCAGTTCATGACTTGGGAGGATTTCAAGCTCAAGTTTAGCAAGTACCATGTGCCCCAAGGACTAATCAAGATGATGAGAGACGAGTTCCGCGAACTCAAGCAAGGCATGATGTCCGTGGTAGAATACCGCGACAGATTTCTTACTCTGTCAAGGTACGCCCCGGACGAGACCGATACCAATGAGAAGAGGAAAGAAAGATTTCTGAACGGACTCCATGACGAAATGCAGACCGTACTGGTCAACATTCCCTTTGCTGACCTAGAAGCTCTGGTGGACTCCGCCATCCAGATGGAAGGGAAGCTTCATCAAGCCAACGAGAACCGCAAACGCCGGATGATGAACCAGCATGGGTCCAGCAATACCCAGAAGTACCGCAACAACTCATCGGGAGGATATACTCCAAAATACAACAAGCCCCTGCTCAGAATTACCGCCCAAACTACACCCACAACCAAGGAGGACCCCCGAAGCCCGGAGGCAACAACAACAACGGGAACCACAACAACAACAACAACAACAACAACAACAACAACAACAACAACAACAACAACAACAACAACAACAACAACAACAACAACAACAACAACAACAACAACAACAACAACAACAACAACAACAACAACAACAACAACAACAACAACAACAACAACAACAACAACAACAACAACAACAACAACAACAACAACAACAACAACAACAACAACACTGGCCCTAGGACTGGAAACAACGCCATCCCCGTCGCCAACAAGGACAAGGCCACCATCACTTGTTATGAGTGTGGGGTGGTTGGGCATTACTCAAATGAGTGCCCCAAGAGACTCGCCAAGATTGCCGGCAACACCGCTGCACCTGCTCAGAACCAACGCCGCTTTGCCGCCAGAAAGAACCCGAACAACAACGGCCGCTACTACAACATGATGGCCACCGAAGTTCAAGAAGCACCTCAGAACATGCCAAGTATGTTTCCCTGCTAAATCATATCGCCCAATCTCTCTTAGGAACCTAACTTTTCTTAAAATCTCGGGACGAGATTTGTTTAAGGGGGAAGGGTTTGTAACACCCCAAATTTCAAAAACAAAGAGAAAATAAATTTCCTTTTTCCAAAAATGAGAACCAACAAAAACTTTTCCTATATAGGGTGCTATGCTTAGTGCTCCTACCTATTACTGGTGTTTTTGCCATGACGAGTGTTATTATGCTTATGTGATAAACCCTAAAACCCTAAAGTGATCAAGTGAAGATCACAAACCAAATAAAATTAAAAGAGAAAGAAATCAAATAAGAAAAACCCTAAACCCTAACCTCCTCAAAAATCCTTTGGATCTATTTTGAGAAACCAAAATAGAAGAAAAATACATATGTGGGCCTATAGCCCTAATATGGAGGTTTTGAACTCTACTTTTCTTACTTTGCTAAAATGGTGGTAAACCCTTACAAAACTTACTAAACCCTAAACCTCATCCCTCTTGTCATCAATCTTTGAAAAATAAAATAAAAAGAAAAAGAATCTTATTTAAGAAAAAGGCATATGCAAGCCTATGGATACTTGTTGAAAATGATGAGCTTTGCCTTGTCTACCTTGAGTAGATGAATTGAAATACCTCAACACACTCAACAAAGCACTTACAAACCCAATCCAAAGTGAAACAAAAGATTTTAAAAAGAAAGTAATAATGCCATAGAGGCATATGAGAGCAAAATATCAAATTTGTGAAATTGAGGATCTTGACCCTAAGACTTGTAGTGAATGGTTGGATCACTCCTATATACCATTTCAACACTCAACAACATCAATTGGGTCAAGCCTAGTCAAATTAAAAATCAAGTGCCACTTATGCATAGAGGCATATGTGACACATAGCCATTTTCACCAATTCTTGTCCTATGCACCTCTACTTTTACCAAATGGTGTGAAACCATCTCTAAACCTAATCTAACCTTAAATTGACCCTCAACCTTGCCAAAGTGAAGCAAGGGGAGCACATTACAAGAATAAGAAAAATTGACATGTCCCCTCTCATGTGTTATAGCCAAATTATCAAATCTTGACCTAGCCACCTCCATTGCCTCAAAATGGTTGAACCTTTCACCTAACCCAATCTAACACCAAATAAACCTCACTTTTGTCAAAATGAAGCAAATAAAAATAAAAGAATAAAAGTTATAAATTCACCAAAACCCTCACATATGGCTTATGCCATTTTTATAAATTTTGACCCTAGACCATTTTGGTCTTCACCATTAGTTGGATAATGTTACTAAACACTTGTTACACCTTTTGGAATCAAAGAAACACAAATCAAATGATTTTCAAACTCAAATTGTGCTCACATGTGATAATGGTCAAAACTGCCAATTATATTCTGGTCACTACTTTGAGCCTCTCTATTTCAAGTTTTTCAAACTAAACTGTCCCAATTCTTTGCATGTCATCCAAGAGCACATTAAGGAGAACAACTTTGGTAAAGGTCACCATGTCAAATTCATCTTGGATCAAAAACTATGCTCATCCAAAGTTGGAACATTTTATCATACTCAACAATCTCACACTTAGCAAATTTTGCAATACTTTGAATTTAGAATTTCCACCACCACACCTCATCTTCTCTGGTCATTGGTAACTTAACTAAGCACACACATTTCAATTTGGTCAAACATTTGAACTCATTTAAATTTGGACAAATTTGCAATTTCCTATTTATGGTACTATTTGACACTATGTCAAATAGTGACTCTACCCCCAACCCTACACCCCCATCTCACTCTAACATGTCCCCTGGATCCCTCCAGCACCAATACACCAAACAGAAACCCTAGGAGCTAGCCCAACTTGGCCATAGCGAAGCCATGCCGGCCACCTTGCATGTGCACCTACCTCTCTCCCTCTCTCTCAACCCTAGCACCTACCACCGTGTCCCCCTGCTCCCTCACACCCTACTGAGCAAGCCTACCTCAGCCATGGCCGGAGATCGACCAGCCACCGCCGGGAACGGGACGCGCCCACGACGTCCAGAACGCGCCAGGGTGCGCATCGGCACATCCTGGACGCCGTAGAGCGGACATTTGTGCCGTCGACCCGGGGCCCCTCTCGCCATCTCCCTTCGCCAGCAAGCTCCCCTGGACGACCAACGCCCGCCAGACCAGCATCCCTGGCCGCGCGCGCGCTGTCGCCGGCGACCGCATCGCCGCCCTTTCCGCCACTGCCTCGCACACGCCCGACATGATTAGACGTCGCCTGGCTTCGCCAACATGCTCCCCAGAACCGCCTAGAGACCAGGACCCTGCCGCGTGCATCACATTGCCCTGGGACGCCCTGGAACGCCATCGCCGTCGACGACCTCCACGGGCACCCACAGCACCCCGCTCCCCTATAAATAGAGCCACTTCCCCGCCTCCTCCTCCACAGCAAAGTTGCTCCCCTCCTCTCTCTGACCCTTCTCCACCCCTCAATTTCACACTACATCGCCGGAGAAGCTCCAATCGCAAGATCACCTCCACCGGAGACAGTACCTCGACGCCGTTGATCCACGCTTCCCCGCGCCTCGCCACTGCTACTAGGAGCTTCAGCACCATCGACAACGTCGCCTCGCACACCGCAGAGCCCCGCGGGAACCTTCGTCGCGCCGCCGACCCCCTACCTCGCCGGCGCAGCAAGCTCCCCTCCCCCGTCGACAACGACGACCCACAGTCGTCCGATCCTTCTCTAATCCGACGGCCAACATTAACAGGTACCGTTTCGGTGTTTTAAACAAACTGACGCGCGGGCCCCATCTATCAGCTGGCCCATGGCGCGTTGAAACGTTACTGGGCCGGCCCACCTCTCTCTTCACCGTTTCGGCATGTTAGTTTTCCTGCCGGCCCGTTTGGATTCAAATCTCAAATTTAGTTTTAATTCAAATAGCTCACAGATGCTTTTTCAAAATTTAATAGAATCAAATCTACTGCACCAAATTCAACAAATTTTATATTTCTGGAAATCTTATGGAATTATCTATCCTACCCCACTGGTCCCACCTTGGTTGCTTGCATAGAATTAATGTGATGAAAATAACAAGACAGGGACTTTTCTGCTTTAGAATAATTATTAAAAATCAACCACAAATGATTTTAAGTTAATTCCAACTCCTATAAACCACATTACACTTGTACTAATTGTTTATGCAAAAATATACTATGCTTACTTTGAATGATCATGGCCTAGATTAATTGAAGGACTTTATGGCTATTTCTAGTCAAAGATATTGTCCAAAACTATTAATAAATCATAGGGGAGTTTTTCTCTCACTTAAATCTTATCATGAACAATTCAAAATGAGGTAGAGACTCTGGTCATTTATGTCTCAAATGAATGGTGGATGATAGTAAATCACCTTAATAGTAGTTGTTAACTTAGTTACAACTATGTGTTAAATCATATGAGAGGTATTCCTCTCATTTAAATCTGGTTCTCAAGTAATTCAACATGAGGTAGTGACCATGGTCTATATAATATCATATTGAGTTATTTGGTGACATTAAATCACTACCATGTTAGTATTAAATTGTATGGGGTATGGAACCTCATTTAAATCATTTTCTCAGATGATAAGTATGAAGAGGTTGACTTTGGTCAACCTAGGTCATAGGTTATTCATAAGAGAAATTAAATCTTAAGAAGATAATGAGAGGAAATTATTTCTCTAAGTAATTGAAAGTAACACCTAAGTTAGTATGAGAGGAAATTATTTTTCTTAAAATAAGAAAGGAACACATCCACCCACTTAATAGTAGTGTGTGATGCTAGTTTAAGTTGTGTAAATCTTGTGTGTGCTTAGTATGTAAGTTTGGTATGATGATTGTGTATCCCGTATTGTATTTTAGACGCTAGTACCGGAGACTATCAAGAGGAAGAGGTCTTCTACCAAGAGGAAGAGCAAGAAAACTTTGATCACATCACCAACCAAGGCAAGCTATTACCAATGCAAGCTAGACTATTGCAAGTTATAATGTTGCAAGCTAACACCAATTCAAGATAATTCTCTTGCAAAGTGCAAAGCTCACTATGAGCAAGGCATTACCCCATTTACTTTATGCTTATGCTCCTATTTCCCAGTTTTACCTTACAAGCTTTATTTACTTGTGTTTTATCAAAGTACTTTTTGATTCATGATTCACTTGGTTAGTATTGGAGTAGTACAAGAGTATTAAAGTTAGCCTAGAAGCAAAGCAAAATACTTAGCACCCCTCATACCTAGATGCTAGTGCTAAATTAAAAGTGACTACTCTAGTTGGGAACTTGTGAACAGAAATGACTTTGAAAACCTTGGAATGATGAGTCATTCTATTGAAAGATTTTGAAGGTGAATATGATCTGTGAATGACTTGGTGAATTTTACCAAAACTGATGGTTGGGTTCGGATGCGATACCATTCCAATTTTACAAGTACCCCCACAATACCTGAATCTGGGTAAGGCTTAGCTGGAAATTTATGTGTTTTAGTATGGGTTCCCTCTGAACAAGCGTCATAGGGGTTATGTCGAGGTTGCCTCCGTACTGGTGAAGTGATATGAAATGACGTGAAATGAGGTGAATGTCCGGCCCAAGCCCTGTGCAGTTCCCAGGCTGACGGTGTGTCTTCACTGGGAGGCCAAGCTCATGGGGAGAGGTGCCTATACTAGAATATGTAAATGAAAGGTTAGGATTGGTAGTTCGCGTACTGCGTACGATAAATCGGGGCCAGTTACCCCTGACGAGCTATTGCAATTGTTGTGGCACAAGTGTACAACCTCTGCAGAGTTAAACCTATTCAAATAGCCGCGTCCGCGGTCATGGACAGTTGGAAAGGCCATACTGTTCCGTCATCAGAACTTTTCTAAAAACTATGAATGGTGAATGGTGACTTGTGAATTTGAATTGGAAAGGTGACTTTGACTTCAAATCACAACAGAGTTGTGGGAATGACACTAATGTTCCCACTTGAGTTAGTTAGCACATGAAGAGTTGTTTACTAAAATGTTTGTGAACTAAAATTGGCTTTATGCAAAATAAACTAGAGCTTAGCACCCCTTACTAGAATTGTTAGCACTTACATTAGTATTAGTTTGCGAGTACTTTAAAGTACTCACGGCTGTGTCCCTGGCTATTCAAATGGCCAGACTATGAAGAGGAGCAGAACTATCAAGATGACGACCAGCAGGACGCCTACGACAACTAGGGAATCTTCTGACGTCAGACGTTGGCCTGTGGACTAGAGAGTCCCTTCTATTTACGCTTCCGCTATGAAACTATGAACTTTGTGTTAGTTGATCAATAGATCAACTATTTGTGTAATATTGGATCATGTGATCTCTATTTGTAAGACGACTATGGTATGTAATGGATGATGACTTATGATATTCAACTGTTATGTCTCGCAACAACAATATTCCTGGGATTGTGATGTATGGCATAACAGGCACCTGGACTTAAAAATCCGGGTGTTGACACCTGTGCATTGTGTTCCTAAGAAAGGAGGAATGACTGTTGTGCCTAATGATAATGATGAGCTCATACCTCAAAGAGTAGTTGTAGGGTATAGAATGTGCATTGATTATCGAAAAGTTAATAAGGTTACTAAAAAAGATCATTACCCTTTGCCTTTTATTGATCAAATGTTAGAAAGGTTATCTAAGAATACTCACTTTTGCTTTCTTGATGGTTATTCTGGGTTTTCACAAATTGCTGTTAAAACTAAGGATCAAGAAAAAACCACTTTTACTTGTCCCTATGGAACTTATGCTTATAGACGTATGCCTTTTGGTTTATGTAATGCCCCTGCTACTTTTCAAAGATGCATGTCTGCTATTTTTCATGGCTTTTGCGAGAGTATTGTAGAGGTATTCATGGATGATTTTTCTGTCTATGGGAATTCTTTTGATAATTGCTTGCGGAACCTTGATAAAGTTTTGCAGAGATGTGAAGAAACTAACCTTGTTCTCAATTGGGAGAAATGCCACTTTATGGTTAATGAAGGAATTGTATTGGGACATAAAATTTCCGAGAGAGGTATTGAAGTTGATAGAGCTAAAGTTGAAGCAATTGAGAAGATGCCCTATCCTAGGGATGTTAAAGGTATTCGTAGTGTTCTTGGTCATGCTGGGTTTTATAGGAGGTTTATTAAAGACTTCTCCAAGATTTCAAAGCCTCTTACTAATCTTCTTCAAAAAGATGTACCTTTTGTTTTTGATGATGATTGTAAGGAAGCTTTTGAAACTCTAAAGAAAGCCTTAACAACTGCTCCTATAGTTGAACCTCCTGATTGGAACTTACCATTTGAAATTATGTGTGATGCTAGTGATTTTGCTGTAGGCGCTGTTCTTGGACAGCGAGTAAATAAAAAATTGAATGTTATTCATTATGCTAGTAAAACCCTTGATGCTGCTCAAAGAAATTATGCTACTACTGAAAAGGAATTGTTAGCTGTAGTCTTTGCTTGTGATAAGTTTAGATCTTATATTGTTGTTTCAAAAGTTACAATTCATACTGATCATGCTGCAATTAGATACCTTATGCAAAAGAAAGATGCTAAGCCAAGGCTTATTAGATGGGTACTTCTGTTGCAAGAATTTGATTTACATATTGTAGATAGGAAAGGTGTTGATAATCCTGTTGCTGATAATTTGTCTAGATTGGAAAATATTGCTTATGATCCTGTTCCTGTTAATGATAGTTTTCCAAATGAACAATTGGCTGTAATAAAGGTGAGCTCGCGAGACAGTCCTTGGTATGCTGATTATGCTAACTTTATTGTTTCCAAGTACTTGCCTCCAACCTTTTCAGCTCAGCAAAGGAGGAAATTCTTTTATGACTTGAGGCATTATCTCTGGGATGACCCACACTTATATAAAGAAGGAGTGGATGGTATCCTGCGAAGATGTGTTCCCGAATATGAACAACAAGAGATATTGAGTAAATGTCATGGTAGTGCTTATGGAGGACATCACGCCGGAGATAGAACCGCGCAAAAGGTTCTACAATCAGGTTTTTATTGGACAACTCTCTTCAAAGATGCAAGGAAGTTTATTTTATCTTGTGATGAATATCAAAGGGTCGGTAATATCTCTAGACACAATGAAATGCCTATGAATTATACTCTTGTTATTGAACCGTTCGATTGTTGGGGATTTGACTTCATGGGACCTTTTCCCTCTTCAGAAGGTAACACTCATATACTTGTTGCTGTTGATTATGTTACTAAATGGGTGGAAGCCATACCTACAAAAAGTGTTGATGGTGAGACCTCTTTAAGAATGCTTTTAGATATTATTTTTCCTAGATTTGGAGTTCCTAGATATATTATGACTGATGGAGGTTCTCATTTTATTCATGGTGGTTTTAGAAAAACTCTTGCTAAATATGGTATTAATCATAGAATTGCTTCCGCCTATCATCCTCAAACTAGTGGGCAAGTAGAATTATCAAACAGAGAGATTAAATCTATCTTGGAAAAGACTGTTAATAAAACTAGAAATAATTGGGCTAGTAAATTGAAGGATGCACTATGGGCTTATAGAACTGCTTATAAAAATCCCATGGGAATGTCACCTTATAAAATGGTTTATGGGAAAGCTTGTCATTTACCTTTAGAACTAGAGCACAAAGCTTATTGGGCAGTTAGAGAATTAAATAAAGATCCTAAACTTGCCGGTAAAAAGAGGTTGCTGCAATTGAGTTCTCTAGATGAATGGAGAAGTGAAGCTTATGAAAATGCTAAACTCTTTAAAGAGAAAGTTAAAAAATGGCATGATAGAAGGATTATCAAAAGAGAATTTAATATTGGGGATAAAGTCCTATTGTATCGGTCTCATCTCAGATTCTTTGCAGGGAAATTACTCTCGAAATGGGAAGGACCATATGTTGTTGAGGAGGTGTATCGTTCAGAAGCAATTAAAATTAGCTCTCTCCAAGGCAATGCCACACAAGTGGTGAATGGACAAAGACTCAAGCATTATATCTCAGGTGATTCTTACAATGTAGATGTTGATGTTATTCGAGTGGAAACACCGGAGGCCTTCATCAAAGGTCGAATTGATAGTCTGCCAGAACTTGACTTTGAATAGGTAACAGTACTGGTAATGAAAAGTTCGCAATTTACTTTCCGAACAATGTTTTTGCTGTTTTTGGAAAATATGAAAAATTACGAGATCGAAACGGAGTGGAGGAGACGCACGAGGGCGTGCCCCCATAGGCCGGTGCGGCCAGGCCTTGGCCCGCGCCGCCCTATGAGCTGGCCGCCCCATCGCCTCTTTCCGACTCTGGTTCGACCTGGTACTTTCCTTTTGACATAAAAATTCCTGCTATATAATCCCCCGGACCCCTGGAGGTCCGTATATCATTTTCTCGACGTGTTTTGTTTCGAGCTGTTTCTGCCAGGATTTGTTTTCAATCTAGGAGCACCATGGCCTCCAACAACAAGGGCAAGGGGCTTTCGGAGGAAGAAGTGAAAAGGGTGTCATCAAAACAAGAGCAGCAAGCCGTTGGGAGTAAGCATATCTTGGTGGGATCTGTTGACACTCGACGTTCTTTTTCTCATAACTTGCAGGGACCCTTACCACCTACACTTAGCCTCGATTCTTTCCCCGTGTTGGAAGAAGCTCTACGGACTACCGATGAGTTTTGTGATCAATACCGGGCTCTGAGGAGAGAAGTGGAGATACTCCAGGAGGAGAATTACCGACTCCGTAGAATGCTGGAATATTACTCGATCCCCATCACAAGGTCGTCATCGCCAACTTCAGATAACAATGAATCTCTTTGAGTCTTAGTGCAGAATTGCCAAGCCGAGAAACTGAAGCTGAAGGAGATCTGTAAGAAGCGTGGGAGGAATTCATCACCACCACCGCCGAAGGAGAAATTCATCATCGGTATTGGCATCCCCTTGGTTTGTTCCAAGCTTGGGGGAGTGCCGCGGTATCACATCATCACTACCTTTTACTTTTTACTGTCAAGTAGTGTCATATCATGAGTAGGGAAGTTATCATATAAGATAGGTTGCAGTGTGGAAGTATCTCCCCTTTAGTTGGTTGTCTATGTATCCCTTGGTGTGAGTTATCGTTATGGAATATTAATGAGAAGTCTTATCATTTACATATTGCACATCTTATTTTAGTTTGCAATCTCTATTATATGATTGATCTTGATTTTAGTATTGGTATCACTTTGGGAGCATTGAATAAATCTATTTGGTTTTGGCAAACTTAGCATTGGTCAATAGCAACAACACTTTGAAGTTTAAGTAGAAAAGAGAAATACATGTAGATGTTTCATTATCTTTCTTTCTTGTTAGCTCATAGTTTATTATTCTGAAGTTAAAACTTTTTGTGCTTGCAAGGAAGATGCATGGTTGTTTCTATCACATGTATATTTGTTCGTTTCTCTCGACTCTTATGCTTGCTAATTAACCTTGCTAGCCAAAGACCTGTATTGAGAGGGAATACTTCTCATGCATCCAAACCTTAACCCAAACCTATGTCATTTGTGTCCACCATAACTACCTATTACATGGTATTTCCTACCATTCCAAGTAAATACTTCGTCTGCTACCTTTAAACAATTCAAAATTCACTATCTCTTATTTGTGTCAATGTTTTATAGCTCATGAGGAAGTATGTGGTGTTTTATCTTTCAATCTTGTTGGGCAACTTTCACCAATGGACTAGTGGCTTCATCCACTTATCCAATAACTTTGCAAAAAGAGCTGGCAATGGGATTCCCAGTCCCAAATTAATTAACCTAAATAGACACTCCTCCATGGTATGTGATTGTTGGATGGCACCCGAAGGATTCGGTTAGCCATGGCTTGTGTAAGCAAAGGTTGGGGGAGTGTCATCATAATAAAACTAAAATAAAAAGGCACTCCTTCATGGTATGAGATTGTTGGCAGGCACCCGAGGATTCGGTTAGCCATGGTTTGTGAAAGAAAGGTTGGAAGGAGTGCCACACAAAAATAAAATGGGAGCCGCTCTTTGAAGGTTTGTCTGGCAAGGGGGTTAGAGTACCTGCTACCAGTCGTTGACAACAACAAACACCTCTCAAAATGTTACTTTTATTCTCTTTATATGATTTCAAAACTGAAAAAGCTCTAGCACATGATTTAATCCCTGCTTCCCTCTGCGAAGGGCCTGTCTTTTACTTTATGTTGAGTCAGTAAACCTATTTCCCTCCATCTTAAGCAAGCATTTGAGTAGTTGTGATCAAACCATTATATTGTGATTTGCTTCATCATGTCTTTTATTCTTCCTTGTTTAGTACAAGTTTTATCTAAATGAATATAGCTTTGCAAGTTATCAATGATCATGAGGAGATTATTATGATTGAGTATGCAAGTTGTGCCATATAAACTTTAACATGAGAGCGTTGCTCAATAAGATAAGTATAACCTGTTAATTGTTCTCTGACCAAGAACGAAGTTTGCCATCACCAACTATGATTTCTTATGCACCTTTATTTGTGATTACCTTATACTTGTTTCAAGTTGAATTATATGAGGAAGTTGTTTACTAGAATATCTTGTGTGAATGAATATGATGCTTCTTGTCTGTATTTTATTTATCGACTCTTCACTCCATAAACATGTGGTCCTGTTTACCGAGTTCAGTTTCGCTTGGGGACAAGCGAAGTCTAAGCTTGGGGGGGAGTTGATACGTCCAATTTGCATCACTATTTTATATCATAATTTGCTGTTATTCATTGATATATTTCATATTTGGGGATAATACTTATGTTATTTCATCTATTTTGCATGTTTCATGATTATTGGAGGATCGAGCACCGGAGCCAGGATTCTGCTGGAAAAAGCGCCGTCAGAATGCAATATTTCGGAAGATCAACAGTTGACGGAAATTATACGAAAAACCTTATTTTTCCAGAGGATGAAGTGAGCCAGAAGGGGGAGCCGAGGGGACCCGAGGTGGGCCCACCCCATAGGCCGGCGCGGCCCAAGGCCTGGCCATGCCGCCCTGTGAGGAGGGGGCCCACAGCCCCCTCTCGCCTCCTTTTCTTCGCGTATGCCTTCGTCCCAAAAACCTAAGCTCCAGAGGGTACCTCGCGAAGAGTTACAGCCGCCTCTGCGGGGCGGAGAACACCAGAGAGAAAAGAGCTCTCCGGCAGGCTGAGATCCACCGGGGAAATTCCCTCCCGGAGGGGGAAATCGACGCCATCGTCACCGCCATCAAGTTGGACATCATCTCCATCACCATCATCATCATCTTCATCATCATCACCGCCGTCTCCACCGCTGCACATCGTCACCGCTGTAACAATTTGGGTTTGATCTTGATTGTTTGATAGGGGAAACTCTCCCGGTGTTGATTTCTACTAGTTATTGATGCTATTGAGTGAAACCGTTGAACCAAGGTTTATGTTCAGATTGTTATTCATCATCATATCACCTCTGATCATGTTCCATATGATGTCTCGTGAGTAGTTCGTTTAGTTCTTGAGGACATGGGTGAAGTCTAAATGTTAGTAGTGAAGTATGGTTGAGTAATATTCAATGTTATGATATTTAAGTTGTGGTGTTATTCTTCTAGTGGTGTCGTGTGAACGTCGACTACACGACACTTCACCTTTATGGGCCTAGGGGAATGCATCTTGTACTCGTTTGCCGATTGCGGGGTTGCCGGAGTGACAGAAACCTAAACCCCCGTTGGTATATCGATGCAGGAGGGATAGCGGGATCTCAGAGTTTAAGGTTGTGGTTAGATTTATCTTAATTACTTTCTTGTAGTTGCGGATGCTTGCAAGGGGTATAATCACAAGTATGTATTAGTCCTAGGAAGGGCGGTACATTAGCACAGGTTCACCCACACAACACTTATCAAAACAATGAAGATTAATTAGCCGTATGTAGCGAAAGCACTAGACTAAAATCCCGTGTGTCCTCGAGAACGTTTGGTCATTATAAGTAAACAACCCGGCTTGTCCTTTGTGCTAAAAAGGATTAGGCCACTCGCTGCAATTGTTACTCTCGCACTTTACTTACTCGTACTTTATTCATCTGCTACATCAAAACCCCCTGAATACTTGTCTGTGAGCATTTACAGTGAATCCTTCATCGAAACTGCTTGTCAACACCTTCTGCTCCTCGTTGGGATCGACATTCTTACTTATCGAAGATACTACGATACACCCCCTATACTTGTGGGTCATCAAGGTTACCTGGACATAAGGGACCAATCACAGTCAAAGGAAGCTTCGCGTTAGCCGATAAATGTGACAAGGATTTTCATCGACTGTCAGAAACTTTCGGGATGCAAGCAGAATACATGGCGTCAAGGCTCACGACTGATTATGATGTGCTGCCAGATGTAGGGAGGCCTAACAAAGAACCAACCTTTAACACTGCGAAAGATTCCAAGGAGGTGCAGATTCACCCGACAGATCCGAAGAAGATGACGTCTATCGCGACAGACATGGACCTTGCATAGGAAAGCGCGCTCGTCGAGTTCCTCCGTGAGCACTGGAAAATCTTCGCATGGTGTCCAGCTGACATGCCAGGAGTACCCAGGGAACTTGCCGAGCACCACCTAAACTTGGATCCAATAGCGAGACCAATCAAACAACCTTTGCGGCGTTTTTCGGAGCCAAACCGCAAAGCTATGCTGTCAGAGATTGATCGACTAAGAGAAGCTGGTTTCATTAAGGAGCTGCATACAGAGGCCACGTGGGTAGCAAACCCAGTGTTGGTTCCGAAGAAAAACACTAAAGTCCTTCGCATGTGTGTCGACTTTACGTGTCTCAATAAACACTGTCCAAAGGATCACTTTCCCCTCCCAAGGATCGATCAAATTATCGACTCCACGGCAGGATGTGAACGTCTTTCCTTCCTGGACGCATATTCTGGTTATAACCAGATCAGATTGAAAGAAGAAGACGAGGTCAAAACGGCGTTCATCACACCTTACGGCTTGTTTTGTTACAAAACAATGCCCTTTGGTCTGTAAAACGCGGGAGCAACATATCAGCGGATGATGCAGAAGTGCTTAGCAACACAGATTGGGAAAAACGTACAAGTATACATTGATGATGTTGTCATAACGTCAAAAAAGGGGCAACACTAATCGAGGACCTGAAGGAAACTTTCGACAACCTCGACAAGTTTTGTCTCAAGCTGAATCCGACGAAGTGTTCTTTCGGCGTCCCTGCAGGAGAACTTCTCGGGTTCCTAGTCTCAACAAGAGGGATTGAAACTAATCCCGAAAAAATCCAAGCTATCGTAACAATGAGGAAGCCAACAAAGTTGAAAGAAATACAGCAGTTAACTGGGCGAGTCGCAGCGTTAAGCAGATTCGTCGCCAGGCTGGGAGAAAAGGCGTTACCATTCTACGCTTTAATCAAACAAGGAGAGAAGTTCTAGTGGAACGAAGAGGCAGATAGAGCCTTCGAGGATCTTAAACGCACAATTTCGACACCACCAATCTTGGTGGCGCCGAAAGAGAAGGAACCCCTCCTGTTATACATTGCGCCTACACCCCAGGTTGTCAGCACGGCGCTAGTTGTCGAAAGAGAAGAATGAAAACTCCATGGAGTGCAGAGGCCGGTATATTTCATCAGTGAAGTTTTATCGCCTTCAAAACAGTGGTACCCGCAGTACCAGAAGCTAGCATATGGAGTGTTCACAACCGCAAGAAAATTGCGGCACTATTTTTCGGCACACCCGATAATAGTGGTCAACGAGACGCCTCTATCCAATATACTAAACAATCCAGAAGCTACAGGTCGTGTCTCCCGTTGGGGAATAGAACTTTCCCCTCGGGACATCACGTATGAAAAAAGAAAAGCAATAAAGTCGCAAATTCGGCCAGATTTCATCGCAGAATGGATGGAGTTGCAAAACACAGGACCCCCGGATTTATCGAGAACTTGGACGATGAACTTTGACGGGTCCAAGAGGGTAGAAGGAGCTGGAGCAGGCGTGATACTCATATCACCTGAAGGCGACAAATTAAAATATGTTTTACGGATGACGTTCCCGAACGCATCTAACAATGAAGCAGAATATGAAGCTCTTATACACGGGATGAAGATGGCGAAGGCTTGTGGTGCAACTCGACTAAAAATCTTTGGCGATTCACAATTGGTGGCTCAACAAGTCATGAACCAATGTGATGCAGTCAATAATAGCATGGTGGCATACAAGGAAGTGTACAATGAGCTCGAGAAATTATTTGATGGATGCGAGGTAAATCACATCAGCAGGCTGAGCAATGATGAGGCTGATGTTCTTGCAAACATCGGGTCGCAGTGCCTCGCGATTCCACCAGGTGTGTTCTGGGAAGAGATAACCGAGAGGTCTACAAAGCCGAAGAAGGCACAGAAGAAGCAGAAGGATAAGAAAACCTTGGCAACTCCTGACAAGGGATTAACTTGTCAATGCCTACGGGTTGTAGACTAGGGTTTAGTTAGAAGTAGAGGGCAAGTAGATCTCGAAGGTTTCAGCCGAAAAGTACTCGATGATATGAAAACTAGGGTTTGTGAGATAATGAATCGATGCTTTCTTTGTTCCGAGCTTCTCTGTGGCTATCTCCCGAAGTTCCTGAATGTCGACTTAACTCCGCCCTTCGCCTGCTTGATGCGGAGGCTGCTTCCTGCCTTCTATCCAACGCGATTTTCTGTTTCTTGAGCTCCCGCCTGGTACGTGCAAGCCTATATTGGTATGCTTGTAGCTCCTCAGGTGTCGCCGCTACAGTCATTGGCTCTGTACCATTGATGGCTCTCGCGACTCGATCCCATACTTCTTGCGGAAATCGTACCATCTCTCGTGTTCCTGGTCCGATATATTTTATTCCTAGACCTCTCGTGAGATCTGCAGGATCGACATACGGATTTCCTGCTTCGTCGAAATTCTCTGACGTCTCCTCTTGTGGGCTACTCGGATCTCCGATTGCATAGATCTGATGATATTTTGGATACTGAACCATGTTGGGTTTGGTGACACCATCATATAGATTGGTGAAGACCTCACCAATGGTAGTGGATCTGTCGATGAAGTTGGAGCTGTCGAAGCTATTCGAGTCATCGATTATATCTGAGTCCGCAGATGACTCGAAGGACATGACGCTGAAGATCTTGGTGAGCTTTTCGCTTGCCCTGGTGCTGATGAAGCGTGGCGATGAAGTCTCCTCTTCGCCTGACTCGGTTGTCGATGTTGAGTTCGAAAGATCGGAATCGACCGCCGATAATCCCGACGAGATCGGAATTTCGAGACGATATGCTCCCTCCTTCTCGACGCGAAAGTGGAACCTTCCGAATGTCATCTCCATAGGCTCCTCTAGATACGCATATGCATCCAAACGGGAGGGCGGGTGAGGAACAAAATCGACAGGACCAGTTGCGATCTGTTTACCTCGATCCATCGCGTTGCTTGTTGTTGATGAAGTCGACGATCTTGAACGTGCCATTGAGATCAGACCCTTGACGCCTCTAATCCCCACGGACGGCGCCAATTGACAAGGGATTAACTTGTCAATGCCTACGGGTTGTAGACTAGGGTTTAGTTAGAAGTAGAGGGCAAGTAGATCTCGAAGGTTTCAGCCGAAAAGTACTCGACGATATGAAAACTAGGGTTTGTGAGATAATGAATCAATGCTTTCTTTGTCCCTCGACTCCCCCTTATATAGGAGGTGGAGCCGAGGGATTCGTGATGTACAAGTTACAGAGTTCGGGAAGGTTTCCAACTCCTCTCATAATATTACAAGTGTTCTATCCTAATACAACTCTAGCTTTCCTTAACTAGCAAATTGGGCTTCCGAATTCTCCTTATCCTTCGGGTAGTGGGCCTTTAGTAAACCCCGGGTACTATCTTCGGTAGGCCCATTGGGGATGCCTATGTCAACTCCTAAAGAAGCACCAGAAGAAGAAGAGGAACAGGAGCTAGTGATGATGGTGCAGGTCCCATGGATGCAAGCGTACATATCATACATCTTAAGGAAAGAAATACCCAACGACCCAGTTGAAGCAAGGTGAGTTATTAGACGATCCAAAGCTTTTACGGTTGTCAAAGGGGAGCTGTACAAGCGAAGTATTTCGGGAGTGTTACAAAGGTGTGTCACACCCGAAGAAGGAAGAATAATCCTGAAGGACGTACACGAGGGAATATGTGGTCATCACGCAAGCAGTCGAGCTATTGCGGTCAAGGTTTTCAGGGCTGGATTTTATTGGTTGACAGCAATCGAGGATGCGAAGGAGATAGTACGAACTTGCAACGCGTGCCAGAGATTCGCTGCGAAGCCTCATTCTCCGGCAGCAGAGTTGATGCCAATACCATTGTCTTGGCCCTTTGCTCAATGGGGCCTCGATATGGTGGGAAAGTTACACAAGGCCTCGCCAGGAGGATACGAGTATATGCTTGTTGCTGTCGACAAATTCACCAAGTGGATAGAAGCAAAACCGATAAATTCACCAGACGTGGCATCAGCAATAAAGTTCGTAAAAAGCATTGTCTTTCGGTTTGGAGTACCTCATAGCATCGTCACGGACAATGGCAGTAACTTTACATCCAAGGAATTCAAGGCATACTGCGCAGAAGTAGGCATCAAATTGCACTTCGCGTCAGTTGGGCACCCGCAAACCAATGGTCAAGTCGAGAAAGCCAATGGTATCATCTGCAACGGTATCAAGAAGCGCTTGTTAGGACCACTGGAAAAAGATCGACGTACGTGGCCAGAAGAGTTGCCAAGTGTATTATGGAGTATTCGAACAACGCCAAATACAGCGACACAAGAGACTCCGTTTTTTCTGGTTCACGGAGCTGAGGCAGTACTGCCGATAGAAATAGAGCATGATTCTCCAAAAGTCACAGAATACGATGAGGAAACTTCCAGAAGAGCATTAGAGGACGATGTCGATGCACTTGACAAAGCTCGAGATGAAGTACTATCAAGGGTCACCAAGTACCAGCAAGATCTGAAAAATTACCATAGTCGACGTTTGCGACCAAGATCCTTTCAGGTTGGAGACCTAGTTCTACGACTCAACCAAAACAGCACTGAAAAACTCGAGTCACCATGGCTTGGCCCTTACATCGTCATGGAAGTAATCGAAGGAGGAGCGTACAGGATAAAGGACAAGAAGACAGGAGTTCCCGAGAAAAAACCCTGGAACGTGGCGCAGCTAAGGCGTTTTTATGCTTAGTGTCGAAATATAGTCCTCCTTGTAAAAATACAATGTACTGAAACGCCCGCGAGTTTTCAGACGCACTCTTTTCCTTTCATTGCACCGAGTGGGGCTGAAAGGTTTTTAATGAGGCAGGCTCGCGGTGCTGCAATATAGTAAAAGATATTGGTGATATACATCTTTCTTCGTCGACAGGCTCGGGGGCTCATAACCCATGCCAACAAAATATATATATATACTCTCGCAAAATAGAAAATTCATCGAGACGAAAAAATAAACTTGAGCTCTGGCCAAAGGCTCGGGGGCTTTACAAGATAGATTACACTTTACAATATAGACAACTTCATCATCAAGAAGAATTCGACACAAAAAATATATATGACTTCCCGCAATATAGTTCAACTCAGTTCATACCTAGTATATTATCTATGGATAAACCTTTGTTATTTGCAGCAGTCGTCGTATGTTCAGCATAGCTCCCTCTTACAAAGAACTTAGAGTCCATCCGAAGAAGTTCGTCCATCATTTCTTCGGCTACAGGAGTTACAACATCGTTGATTTTGTCGATGTTCCTCTTCCGCTTTGACTGCTTGGCCAGACACTTGGCGACAATCTTCGTCAGATCTAATTTTCGGTAGCAGATCTGTATCATAATCCTGGCGAATCTTGCTCCAGCAGACAGTTGAGCTCGCACAAAATTATGGATACGAGGGGCGTCCCGAAATTTTTCCATCAGAGCAGGAAGAGTGTCCGGTATCTCGTTCCGAGGAAACATTGTACTATAAACCAAGGACAAGGTTCTGGTACAGAAATCAAGGAACTCACGAACTTGACAAGCGCGGTCCTGAAATCTGACAATTTTTTGGGTGCGTTCTGGAGTGGCCCAGAACAGAGAACCATGGTCAAGTGAAAGATTCACCAGGAGATTTGTCCTTGTGTCTACCCTTTGGTCTTCGGCAGCAGTGTCCAGAAAGGAACCTATTTGGCGACAGCACAAGAATTTCAAGGGAAGAAATAGCAAGAAAACAGACGAAGTTTTGGTTTGCAAGAGCATACCTGACATATCCAAACTGGCTTCATTCATCAACTCGAGCATAAAATTCTCTCGGGTGGTAGCCTTTGCAGCTTCAGAAATGGCGGCTTCCTTGGCAGCTATGGCTTCTTGAGCCTGCTGCAATGCAACCTTCTCCTTTTTGGATGATTTGCGAGACTGTTCCATCATTATAAGTGTTTGCTTCTTCGCATACTGAAGCTGTTGACGAAGTTCCTCCAAGTCCTGCGCTGAACCCTTACTCGAAGAATCTCCACCAAATTCATTATCGACAGGCATTCTCTTCGAGTGGGAGGAAGCAGGAAAAACATCGGAGGGACGAGGAGCTGAAGTGTAGTTATCAAATATCAACTGAAAATAAAAGTTTCGACATCAATCATCAAGCAAAATAGATTTCCATTGATTCTCAGAATATTTACAAGGCATTACATGAAGGATACCCTAACGAACTAGTGGGGTAAGTGTCACCAAAGCTACTTTGGCAACAGCATCAAAAGGAAAAAGAAAAAATAAGAAAGACAAGGTGGTCTACTTGACCTCCGGCTTGGATGAGCTTGGAGCAGGAGTTGGCTTGCAACCGAGGAAAGCAAGGATCGGCCTGGAACTAGGCTTGGCAGCCTTAATCAAGGACTGCCACTTCTTCGTTTCAATCTCCTTTATCTCGCCAACCTTAGCCCAGTCGACATCCTGTTGGCTATTAGCAACTAGAGCAATGGTGCCCTCGACACCAATCTTCAGGCCTTCTTGGCGAAGTTTAAGCCCAAGATCTTCTTGGGAGTTGAAGTACTTGGCGAGATTTGTGAAAATCTTGGGCTCTTCTGTCTTCGGGAAGAAATAAGGAAAAAGACGCGGCAGACCTGCTCTGGCTTCAGCAAGACCTTCGCGTGCTTCTTCTCCATGAAATTCAAGAAGGGAAAGCTCGTCAAGCAGCTGATCGCCTTCAGGACACTCCAAGTCAAAATCTTGATGTGTTTTCCCTACAAAGCAGCAAAAGAAAGATCATCAAAAATTGTGCAAGTATAAATTTGACAACCAGAAGAAGTAGCAAGGGTTTGAAGGCTTACTGACAAAACATCGACTTTGCGATCGCAAGCGACTAAGGATTTCAGCTTCATGAACAGCCTGTTTGGATATGTTGTCGCTCAAGGCAGTTCCGCATCATGAAGTCTTTGTCGAAGATCTTCGACAGCGGCGGCATCTGCTTTAGCCTTCTTAGCATCTGTTTCAGCCTTTTTACGAGCTTTTTCACTTTGCTCCAGTTTACGAGCAAGTGCATCAGCACGCTTGTTGGCTTCCACAAGGTTTTCTGACAAAATAGTCGACAGTAATCAAAATCATGACAAGAAAGGAGGGAGAGGTCATTTGCCAGAAGAAGTAGCAGAATATTACCTTCGGCTTTTTTAGCATAGTCGCGGTACCTGACAAATTGGGTACCGAGACGGATGAATTCCTTCATCAAAGGCTGACAAAGGAAAAAGAGAAGCAAGCATCAATAAGGTAAAAAGCTCGACAGCAAAAAAGTAAAAAAGAAGCAAAAAACAAAAAAGAGTCGATAGCATCGAAAAATATTTTGCACAAAAGAGGAGAAGTGAGCAACTTACGTCATCCAGAGGAGGAGTCGTGGAGCCACCAAGTTGTAGGGCAGGCTCCTTGGATGGCTCGACCCTTGCCCTCTTTGGCGAAGGGGCACGGGGGCTTGTAGGTGGAGTTGGATGCTCAATGTTTTGCTGAGGAGGCGAAGTTTCATCTCCATCAGGCTGAGCTTCAGACACAACTAAAGTACGCGACGTACTCGTTCGAGCAGTCGCGTCAATAGGTTGCTCTTCTTCCTCATCACCACTGCAATAAAATGGCGACAATATAAGAATCAAGATAGACAAAAACATCGAGAGCAAAACAACAAAAAGCAATAGGGAACTTACGAGCTGACAAGGGCATCCTTGTAAGGGTTGAAAGCTGTCTTCCTTTCGGAAGGACCAGCTTCTTCGGCTTTGGAGGAGCCGGAATCGGCGACTTCATCCCTTTTCCTCTTGTTCCCTGGAGAAACAGCGGAAGGAAGGGAGCATGTCGAGGCAGTGGCCTCAGACTCGGCTTCTTTTTCAGAGGAAGCCGTAGATTTTTTGAGAACCCGCGACTTCACTCTCAGGGCGAGAAGTACCCTGGTTGTCATCGTCGACAACGGTACGTTCTTCGACTTCTCCACCTTCAGGAAGAGGAGGAAGAGAAGCTAGAACTGGGTGGTTCTGCGAAAAACAAAGAATGTCGACAAAAAGTTATGCCAAAGACGCTAGCAAGATAGTAGTCGACAAAATACTAAAAATTCGAGAAGACAATATAGTAGACAAGTGGAAAAATTACCTCGGGAAGGGGATTGGCGCCACTATATGGCGTAATGCGGCAAGAGGATGGAATAGTATCCTTCTTGCTGAGCGACGAGATTCTTCGGATCAGTTTCTCCAAATCCTTCACAGGAAGGTCTTTGGAGAGCCTGTCGCCGTCTTCTTCACCAGCGTATATCCAAAGGGGATTTTTGCGAGCTTGGAGAGGCTGCACTCTAATCCTAAGGAAATAGGTTGTGATCTGAATACCCGACAGTTCCTTGCCGCGGGTGTTCTGGAGCTCGTGGATGTGAGTCATCAGCGCCTCTGTCGCCAATTTCTCGTCTTCGGTAGCTTCAGCATCCCAGGAACGGCGGCGAAGGATTTTGGCTCCTCCTTCGAAAGGAGCGATATTGTTTTCCACCGAGTCGGAGCTCTCTTCGTGCACATAGAGCCATCTTTTCCACCACCCTTGGACGGAGTCGGGGAATTTGACGTCGAAGTATTCGACGTCAGAACAAACACAGATAACAACGCTGCCAATGTTGTAGGCGACGTTGTGGGAGCCATTATGGCGGAGGCAGAACATGCGCTTCCACAGAGCCCAATTAGGTTGGACTCCGAGGAAGCATTCGCACAGTGTGATAAAAATCGACATGTGAAGGATGGAATTGGGCGTCAGCTGATGCAGCTGAAGCCCATAGACAAAAAGGAGACCTCGAAGAAACTCGTGAATAGGGGGAGAAAGACCGCGGATGAGGTGGTCAATGAAACTGACCCGGTACTCGATTGGAGGCGATGGATAGCTCTCCTCCTTGGGGAAGCGCAGCGCGTTCTCCTTCTTGGTGAACCCCAGCTTCTTCAGCAGGTTCATATCCTGGTTGGAGATCTTGGATCTCTCCCACTCCAGATCTTCGGCGGCCATCTTGGACTCGGGAGTGCTATGCCTGGTCAGTTGTGCACGTGGTGGCATCAATGAGAGTGGAGGAGAAAGGTGCGAGCGTGGTTGAGCGCAAGAGGCAATGGGAGCAGTGGAGGATTTTTGCAGAGGAGAAGCAGAGGTGCGGCGCGAGCGAAAGTGAGGACGGAGGAAGACGATGACCTTAAATAGAGGTGCGGTGAATCGACGCACCGTTGGATGAAGAGATTGCGGGATAGATGGTGTACATGTGGACAAGGGGTAAAAAGTAATTTCATTCAGACGAGAAAGAACAAGAGCTACAGTACGTGCGCCAGGAAAAGTGGAGGACGTGTGTCCCCCACTTGCACGACGTGTCAACTTGATGAGCAGTTTGGGCCCGCACGGCAGAGAGAGCAGTTCTCGCGTTTTCCCGATACAGCGGTCGTGGCTATCATCAGCAATGATGTCACCTTGGCAAGAGAAAAATTCGGCTAAAGCAGCTTCATAAGAATGGCGACAGCAGAAGATTGTTGATTATTTCGAGAGCCTTTGGTCAAATACAAGTTTTTGATCAAATGCTCGGGGGCTACTTTGGAACAATAAAAAAACTCGAGAATGAAAAAATAGAAATGGCGAGAGCCTATCACCAAATACAAGCATTTGCCCATAGCCTCGGGGGCTACTCCCATCGGGAGCGCTATTCGCGCACCCGACAGATATGAAAACTTCGAGAAGGAAGGAAAATATAGCAACATAAGGCGTTGAGCCTACACCCAAGCACAAGTCCTTGGTTGTATCCTCGGGGGCTACTCCCATCGGGAACGCTGTTCGCGTGCCCGATGAAATTATAAAAAAGAGAGAAAAAAGAAAAAGTGAGCATATTTCGAATTATATAAATAACTCTACATATACTCCCATCGGTAGAGCAATATAAGTCATCCGTTGACTCAATAAAATGTGCTATTCCAACAGCCGAAAAAGCACTCGACAATATATTCTCAGAGCGCCAAAGTTGCGAACAATCTCTGAATGCCACAAAACTTTGCGAAGGTAAGACCCCAGATCCATTCTGAGTGGCGTGGCGCCGTCTCTGACGTCGGGGTTCTACTTTTTTCCGTATCAACAGATACGAAGAAAAATCCTAACGGACGCGTTAGGTACCCGATAAAACATGATTGGGACTCGGCAGAATGGTAAGACCTTAAGCGGAACTTGTCGAAGTTTACACCAGTATCCCGAGATCATGTCCAGGGACGTGATCTTGAAGTAGGTTTTTGCGGATTGCCACTAGAGCAGTTAACTAGTACCTGATCCGTCAGATGAACTAGCCCCAACTACCATTATCCCTGTACAATATATAAATTCGTATCCAAAGATATGTGGTAAAGTTCAGAGCTATTGAATAAATATAAAGTAGGAGATTTTCCCTTATTCTATGATTCAAGCAAAATCTCGGGGGCTACTGACATAGGCATCCCCAATGGGCCTGCCAAAGATGGTACTCGGGGTTTACTGAAGGCCCACGACTCGAAGAATAAGAAGAATCGGAAGCCCAAGTTACTATTAAGGAAAGCTAGAGTTGTATTAGGAAATAATACTTGTAATCTTGCGGGATGAGTTGGAAACCCTCCCGGACTCTGTAACTTGTGTATCACGAATCCCTCGGCTCCGCCTCCTATATAAGGGGGAGTCGAGGGACAAAGAAAGCATCGATTCATTGTCTCACAAACCTTAGTTTTCATATCGTCGAGCACTTTTCGGCTGAAACCTTCGAGATCTACTTGCCCTCTACTTCCGACTAAAACCCTAGTATACAACCCGTAGGCATTGACAAGTTAATTCCTTGTCAGCCGTGGTCGCGCTCCATGGAGGAGGTGGATGAGCAGCTGAGGATACTTGGCTTTCACCAGCAGCTCGACTCCGAGGACGCCGAGCCCTCTGACGGGTACAACGTCACGTATCCTGGTGCGTCCTCCAGCTTGTACCAAGGACAGGATCCTACTTCATCATATTACGGAGGCGCCACCTCATGGGCACCGTGGGGTTGATCTCCACTTAGGCCAAAAGCCTAATCTTGGGGGAGGTACACCGACATCTCACTCGTCTACATATCATATCTTGTCGGTACTTTGTATATCCATGTTTCGATTTTCTTTCTTTCTTTTTGTTGTTTGTTGTTTATTTCCGTTTTCCAAAATACGAAAAGACCAAAAATATTTCTGTTTTTTCTCTCTATTTATTTATTTAGTATTTAGTATTAGTTTGCTTATTTTTTAATTTGGGATGCTATTCAAATATCCAAAAATATTTTGCTTTGTTTGCCTGTTTTCTTTTGTTCTTCTTTCCAATTCAAAAACACCAAAAATATTTGTTGTTCTTCTTCGGTTTTGTAAAGTTTATTATGGAGTTCAGCGGTCTCCGGTGGTTGGAGCTTGGTTTTCATTTCAAATTATTCAAGCCACACAAGTGAAAGGCAATAATGACGATCTACGACAACTCGACTGTGGTGAGAGGCTGGTATGAACTCTATTTGTTTTCATTTTTGTACATATACTCATCCATGTGAGCATGCTTAGTTGGTTCATGTGAGGTATATGTCATTTAATGAAAGTCTAGTAGTTCATGATCTCTCATGTTTAGCTCCAATTTATTAATAATGAGTAGCATGTCATAAATATTTGCTTGCATTGTTTTATTCATAGATAGGTATGACATTGTGGTATCCGCCTCTGAATAATTCATTTGAATTGACTTGGAACATGCTCACGCATGCATATGACTGAAAAACAAAAGGTCAATTAAGCCTCGATGATTTACTTTGCTTCAGAGTTCTTGTATCACTCTTATGCCTCCGTTAATTTTATTTTGTCGCAAGCATGATTATGACGGTTATTGCTCTCTTGATTGTCGCTTCCTAGTATATTGCTAGCCTTCACTTGTACTGAGCGGGAATGCTGCTCGTGCTTCCAAATCCCTGAAAACCAAGTTATTCCAAAGTGTCCACCATAAATACCTATGCATGGCATTTCAAACCATTCCAAGTAAATTTTCATGTGCTACCTTTAAAACCTTCAAAGTACTTCTCAATTTGTGTCGATTTTTTATAGCTCATGAGGAAGTATGTGGTGTTTTATCTTTCAATCTTCTCAGTCAGACTTTCACCAATGGACTAGTGGCATATACATCCGCTTATCCAATAATTTTGCAAAAAGAGCTGGCAACGGGGTGCCCAGCCCCAATTAATTAACTTTCATTAGTAATTCTCTTCACATGTTTTGCCATGATTTATCAGTAAGCAACTTAATTTGCAAATAGATACTCCTCCATGGTATGTGAATGCTGGAAGGCACCCGAGGATTCGGTTAGCCATGGCTTGTGTAAGCAAAGGTTGGGAGGAGTGTCATCCATAATGAAACTAAAATACATGTGTAAACAAAAGAGAAGAGGGATGATCTACCTTGCTGGTAGAGATAACATCCTTCATGGGAGCCGCTCTTGAAAGTCTGGTTGACAAGGTAGTTAGAGGGCCCACTACCATTCGTTGACAACAACAAACACCTCCCAAAACAATTTTACTTCTGTTTAAAAAAATGAAAAGCTCTAGCACATGTTAATCCCAGCTTCCCTCTGCGAAGGGTCAATCTTTTACTTTTATGTTGAGTCACCATCCTTTCTTTGAGCACCTTCTTGAGAGCATAATTGTCATTCTTAGTGTAATATGTTTGTCCCAGAATATGGTTAACTGTGGTATAACTTTGATGCTTTTATCTTTGATAATCTTTACTTCTAGTCGTCCCATGAATTTCAGAGGTGCCTGGGCATTTATGTTTTGCTGTACAAATATGGGCAAGCGAGATACCACTTTATCATATCTTTTTATGAGCATTGCAATCCTGCTGATAGATATGTTTCATGATGCTTATTATTAGTTTGTTGGTATCTTTTTCATGATTGACATAACTATTAGATGACTTTATTTGCATTTCTCTTATTATGAATTGCCTAAGTACTCGTCCATATAGTGAGAATATTTACATCATATGAGAAAATGTGTTCGTGAAAGTTCTTTTATCGCACTCAGTTGTTAACTGAATTGCTCGAGGACAAGCAATAAGCTAAGCTTGGGGGAGTTGATACGTCCAAAACGTATCTACTTTCCCGAACACTTTTGCTATTGTTTTGCCTCTAATTTGTGTATTTTGGATACAACTAACACGACTAACGTTGTTTTCAGCAGAATTGCCCTGGTGTCTTATTTATGTGCAGAAAATCAACTTTCAGGAAAATCCCCGGAAATAATTGCAATGGGCCTATTTTTAAAGAAGACCCACGGAGCCAGAAGGCGAGACGGAGGGGGGCCACGAGGCGCGCACACCACGTGGCAGCGCGGTGGGCCCATGACTGCGCCGCCACATGGGGACGCCGCCTCGGCCAGCACCCGGCGCTCCCCTCGGGACTACTTAAAGCCCTTGACCTAAAAATGCATGGGGGGTCCGCGACCAATTTTCCAGAAGACATCCAGAACTCCGCCGCCATCAAAAACCCTATTTCGGGATCAGAAACTCCGTTCTGGCACCCTGCCGGGACGGGGAATTGGAGGAGATCATCGCCATCATCGCCACCGACGCCTCTCCATCGACCATCCATGTTTCCCCCATCCATGTGTGAGTAAATCCCCGCTGTAGGCTGAAGGGGATGGTAGGGATTGGATGAGATTGTTCATGTAATAGCCATAAGATTGTTAGGGCATGGTGCCTAGTATCAGTTGTTGGTACTTTTATGATATTGTTGCAACTTGCTATGCTTAATGCTTGTCACTTAGGGCCCGAGTGCCATGATTTCAGATCTGAACATGTTATTGATTCATGATGATATTCATTGTTTTATGATCTTACCTGTAAGTTGTTCATGGCGCGTGAAGCACACATCCGTTGGGAACCCCAAGAGGAAGGTGTGATGCGTACAGCAGCAAGTTTTCCCTCAGTAAGAAACCATGGTTATCGAACCAGTAGGTGATGAAGGCCACGTGAAGGTTGTTGGTGAAGGAGTGTAGTGAGGCGCAACACCAGGGATTCCGGCGCCAACGTGGAACCTGCACAACGTACACAATCAAAATACTTTGCCCCAACTTAACAGTGAGGTTGTCAATCTCACCGGCTTGCTGTAAACAAAGGATTAAACATATGGTGTGGTGAATGATGTTTGCTTGCAAAGAAAAGCAGAGAACAATGATTGCAGTAGGTTGTATTTCAGATGTAAAAGAATGGACCGGGGTCCACAGTTCGCTAGTGGTGTCTCTCCAATAAGATAAATAACATGTTGGGTGAACAAATTACAGTTGGGCAATTGACAAATAGAGAGGGCATAACAATGCACATACATATCATGATGACTACTATGAGATTTACTTAGGGCATTACGACAAAGAACATAGACCGCTATCCAGCATGCATCTATGCCTAAAAAGTCCACCTTCGGGTTAGCATCCGCACCCCTTCCAGTATTAAGTTGCAAACAACAGACAATTGCATTAAGTACTGTGCGTAATGTAAACAATACAAATATCCTTAGACAAAGCATTGATGTTTTATCCCTAGTGGAAACAGCACATCCATAACCTTAGTGGTCGCTGTCACTCCCCCAGATTCAATGGAGACATGAACCCACTATCGAGCATAAATACTCCCTCTTGGAGTTACAAGTATCAACTTGGCCAGAGCCTCTACTAGAAACGGAGAGCATGCAAGATCATAAACAACACATATATGATAGATCGATAATCAACTTGACATAGTATTCCATATTCATCGGATCCCAACAAACACAACATGTAGCATTACAAATAGATGATCTTGATCATGATAGGCAGCTCACAAGATCTAAACATGATAGCACAAGAGAAGACAACCATCTAGCTACTGTTATGGACCCATAGTCCAAGGATGAACTACTCACGCATCAGTCCGGAGGCGGGCATGGTGATGTAGAGCCCTCTGGTGATGATTCCCCTCTCCGGCAGGGTGCCAGAGGCGATCTTCAGAACCCCCCGAGATGGGGTTGACGGCGGCGGCGTCTCAGTAACTTTTCTCGTATCGTGGCTCTCGGTACTAGGGTTTTCGCGACGGAAGGATTATATAGGCGAAGGGGCAGAGTCGGGGGGACGCCCGAGGGGCCCACCCCATATGGCGGCGCGGCCAGGGGTGGGGCCGCGCCCCCTATGGTGTGGCCGCCTCGTGGCCCCTCTTCGTCTCCTCTTCGGTGTTCTGGAAGACTCCGTGGAAAATAAGACCATGGGCTTTTGTTTCGTCCAATTCCGAGAATATTTCCTGTGTAGGATTTCTAAAACCAAAAACAGCAAAAAACAGGAACTGGCGCTTCGGCATCTTGTTAATAGGTTAGTGCTGGAAAATGCATAAAAATGATATAAAGTGTATATAAAACATGTGAGTATTGTCATAAAACTAGCATGGAACATAAGAAATTATAGATACATTTGAGACGTATCAAGCATCCCCAAGCTTAGTTCCTACTCGCCCTCGAGTAGGTAAACGATAAAAAGGATAATTTCTGAAGTGACATGCTACTATCATAATCTTGATCAATACTATTGTAAAGCATATGAGATGAATGAAGTGATTCAAAGCAATGGTCTATAGTTTGTTAACAAATAGATAATGACTAAACAACTGAATCATATAGCAAAGACTTTTCATGAATAGTACTTTCAAGACGAGCATCAACAAGTCTTGCATAAGAGTTAACTCATAAAGCAATAGATTCTTAATAGAAGGTTTTGAAGCAACACAAAGGAAGATTTAAGTTTCAGAAGTTGCTTTCAACTTTCAACATGTATATCTCATGGATAATTGTCAACACAAACTAATATGATGAGTGCAAATAAGCAAGTATGTAAGAATCAATGCACACAGTTGACACAAGTGTTTGCCTCTAAGATAGAAACAAGTAGGTAAACTGACTCAACATAAAGTAAAAGAAAGGCCCTTCGCAGAGGGAAGCATGGATTACTCATGTGCTAGAGCTTTTTATTTTGAAAACATGGAAACAATTTTGTCAATGGTAGTAATAATTCATATGTGTTATGCATAAAGCCTCCTATAAGTTGCAAGCCTCATGCATCGAATACTAATAGTTCCCGCTCCTTGTCCTAATTAGCTCGGATTTCCATGGATTATCATTGCATTACATATGTTTCAACCAAGTGTCACAAAGGGGTACCTCTATGCCACCTGTACAAAGGTCCAAGGAGATAGATCGCATTTGATCTCTCAATTTTGATAGATCTCAACTTGAGGACATCCATACCGGGACAACATAGAAAACAGATAATGGACTCCTCTTTTATGCTTAAAGCATTCAACAACATATAATATTCTCATAAGAGATTTGAGGATTAATGTCCAAGCTGAAACTTCCACCATGATACATGGCTTTGGTTGGCGGCCCAATGTTCTTCTCTAACAATATGCATACTCAAACCATTTAACTCATGGCAAATCTCCCTTACTTCAGACAAAACGAACATGCATAGCAACTCACATGATATTCAACAAAGGTGTGACAGGTTGATGGCGTCCCCAGATAACATGGTTACCGCTCAACAAGCAACTTATAAGAACTAAGATACATAAGCGACATATTCTTTACAACAATAATTTTTTTAGGCTACTTTCCCATGAGCTATGTATTGCAAAGACAAGGAATGAATTTTTTAAAGGTAGCACGCAAGAAATTTACTTGGAATGGCAGAAAAATACCACATAGTAGGTAGTTATGGTGGACACAAATGGCATAGGTTTTGGCTCAAGGTTTTGGATGCACGAGAAGCATTCCCTCTCAGTACAAGGCTTTGGCTAGCAAGGTTGTTTGAAGCAAACACAAGTATAAACCGGTACAACAAAACTTACATAAGAACATATTGCAAGCATTATAAGACTCTACACTGTCTTCCTTGTTGCTCAAACACTTTTACCAGAAAATATCTAGACTTTAGAGAGACCAATCATGCAAACCAAATTTCAACAAGCTCTACGGTAGTTCTCCACTAATAGGTTTAAACCACATGATGCAAGAGCTTAAACGTGATCTACTTGAGAGCTCAAAACAATTGCCAAGTATCAAATTATTCAAGACAACATACCAATTACCACATGAAGCATTTTCTATTTCCAACCAAATAGCAATAAATGAAGCGGCTTTCAACTTTCGCCATGAACATTAAAAGTAAAACTAAGAACACCAGTGTTCAATATGAAAAAGCGGAGCGTGTCTTTCTCCCACACAAGGAATGCTAGGATCCGAATTTATTCAAACACAAAAAAAAAGCACACAGACGCTCCAAATAAAGTACATAAGATGTGACGGAATAAAAATATAGTTTCACTAGAGGTGACCTGATAAGTGGTTGATGAAGAAGGGGATGCCTTGGGCATCCCCAAGCTTAGATGCTTTAGTCTTCTTGAAATATGCAGGGATGAACCACGGGGGCATCCCTAAGCTTAGACTTTTCACTCTTCTTGATCATATTATATCATTCTCCTCTCTTGATCCTTGAAAACTTCCTTCACACCAAACTCAAAACAATCTCATTAGAGGGTTAGTGCATAATCAAAAATTCACATGTTCAGCGAGGACACAATCATTCCCAACACTTCTGGACATTACCCAAGGCTACTAAAATTTAATGGAGCAAAGAAATCCACTCAAACACAGTAAAGGAGGCAATGTGAAATAAAAAGCAGAATCTGTCAAAACAGAACAGTCCGTAAAGACGAATTTTTTCGAGGCACTTAACATGCTCAGATGAAGAAGCTCAAATTGAATGAAAGTTGCGTACATATCTGAGGATTACTCATAAATGTTTACAGAATTTTAGATTCTCCTACAGAGAGAACAACTGAAATTCGTGACAGCTAAAAATCTGTTTCTGCGCAGAAAATCCAAATCTAGTATCAACCTTCTATCAAAGACTTTACTTGGCACAACAATGCAATAAAGTAAAGATACAAAGGTATTGCTACAGTAGTAACAAGCACCTTGACTCAAATATAAAACAAAAATTGCAGAAAATAAAATAATGGGTTGTCTTCCATAAGCGCTTTTCTTTACGCCTTTCAGCTAGGCGCAGAAAGTGTAAATCAAATAACATCAAGAGAAGAAGCATCAACATCATAATTTGTTCTAATAATAGAATCAAAAGGCAACTTCATTCTCTTTCTAGGGAAGTGTTCCATACCTTTCTTAAGAGGGAATTGATATTTAATATTTCCTTCTTTCATATCAATAATAGCACCAACGGTTCGAAGAAAGGGTCTTCCCAAAATAATAAGACAAGATGCATTGCATTCAATATCCAAAACAACAAAATCAACGGGAACAATGTTATTGCTAACCGTAATGTGAACGTTGTCAATTCTCCCCAAAGGTTTTTTTATAGAATTATCATCAAGATTAACATCCAAATAACAATATTTCAAAGGTGGCAAGTCAAGCATATCATAGAGTTTCTTAGGCATAACAGAAATACTTGCACCAAGATCACATAAAGCATTACAATCAAAATCATTGACCTTCATTTTAATGATGGGCTCCCAACCATCTTCTAACTTCCTAGGAATAGAAGCTTCAAGTTTTAATTCCTCTTCTCTAGCTTTAATGAGAGCATTTGTAATATCTTTTGTAAAAGCCAAGTTTATAGCACTAGCATTAGGAATTGTAGCAAGTTTTTGCAAGAACTTAATAATTTCAGAGATATAACAATTATCAAAATCAAAACCATTATGATCTAAAGCAATGGGATCATTGTCCCCAATACTCTGAAAAATTTCAGCACTTTTATCACAAACAGTTTCAGCAGTTTCAGGCAATTTTGCATGCTTTGAATTAGAAGTAGAAACATTGCCAACACCAATTATTTTACCATTGATAGTAGGAGGTTTAGCAATATGTGAAGCATCAACATTACTAGTGGTGGTAATAGTCCAAACTTTAGCTACATTATTCTCTTTAGCAAGTTTTTCTTCTCTTTCCCACCTAGCATGCAATTCAGCCATCATTCTAATATTTTCATTAATTCGAACTTGGATAGCGTTTTCTGTAGCAAATGACTTAATATCTTTAGTTTCATTAGGCATAACTTTCAGTTTTAAAAGATCAACATCAGCAGCAAGACTATCAACCTTAGAAGCAAGAACATCAATTTTACCAAGCTTTTCCTCAACAGATTTGTTAAAAGCAGATTGTGTACTAATAAATTCTTTAAGCATGACTTCAAGACGAGAGGGTACACTCCTACTATTGTTGTAAGAATTACCATAAGAATTACCATAACCATTACTATTATTAGAAGGATATGGCCTATAGTTGTTGTTACCAAAATTATTCCTATAAGCATTGTTGTTGAAATTATTATTTTTAATGAAGTTCACATCAACATGCTCTTCTTGAGCAACCAATGAAGCTAAAGGAACATTATTAGGATCAACATGAGATCTACCATTAACAAGCATAGAAATAATAACATCAATCTTATCACTCAAGGAGGAGGTTTCTTCAACAGAATTTACCTTCTTACCTTGAGGGGTCCTTTCAGTGTGCCATTCAGAGTAGCTGATCATCATATCATCAAGAAACTTTGTTGCAGCACCCAAAGTGATGGACATAAAAGTACCTCCAGCAGCTGAATCCAATAGGTTCCTTGAAGAAAAATTTAATCCTGCATAAAAGGTTTGGATGATCATCCAAGTAGTTAGTCCATGGGTAGGGCAATTCTTTATCAAAGATTTCATTCTTTCCCATACTTGGGCAACATGTTCATTATCCAATTGCTTAAAATTCATAATGCTACTTCTCAAAGATATAATTTTAGCAGGAGGATAATATCTTCCAATGAAAGCATCTTTACATTTAGTCCATGAATCAATACTATTCTTAGGCAAAGATAGCAACCAATCTTTAGCTCTTCCTCTTAAGGAGAAAGGAAACAATTTCAGTTTTATAATGTCCCCATATACATCCTTATACGTTTGCATTTCACAAAGTTCAACAAAATTATTAAGATGGGCAGCAGCATCATCAGTATTAACACCAGAAAATTGCTCTCTCATAACAAGATTTAGTAAAGAAGGTTTAATTTCATAAAATTCTGCTGTAGCAGCAGGTGGAGCAATAGGAGTGCATATGAAATCATTATTATTGGTGCTAGTGAAGTCACACAACTTAGTGTTCTCAGGAGTATTCATTTTAACAATAATAAAAATAAGTAAAGCAAACCGAATTAAGTAAAGTACAACAAGTAACTATTTTTTGTGTTTTTGATATAAAGAAAGCAAACAAGACAGAAAATAAAATAAAGCAAGACAATAAACAAAGTAAAGAGATTGGGTGTGAGAGACTCCCCTTGCAGCGTGTCTTGATCTCCCCGGCAACGGTGCCAGAAAAATAGCTTGATGACGCGTGAAGCACACGTCCGTTGGGTACCCCAAGAGGAAGGTGTGATGCGTACAACAGCAAGTTTTCCCTCAGTAAGAAACCAATGTTATCGAACCAGTAGGAGATGAAGGCCACGTGAAGGTTGTTGGTGAAGGAGTGTAGTGCGGCGCAACACTAGGGATTCCGGCGCCAACGTGGAACCTGCAAAACACAATCAAAATACTTTGCCCCAACTTAACAGTGAGGTTGTCAATCTCACCAGCTTGCTGTAAACAAAGGATTAAACGTATGGTGTGGAGAATGATGTTTGCTTGCAAAGAACAACACAGAACAATGATTGCAGTAGGTTGTATTTCAGATGTAAAAGAATGGACCGGGGTCCACAGTTCACTAGTGGTGTCTCTCCAATTAGATAAATAACATGTTGGGTGAACAAATTACAGTTGGGCAATTGACAAATAGAGAGGGCATAACAATGCACATACATATCATGATGACTACTATGAGATTTACTTTTCATGAATAGTAATTTCAAGACAAGCATCAATAAGACTTGCATAGGAGTTAACTCATAAAGCAATAAATTCTTAGTAGCAAGTTTTGAAGCAACACAAAGGAAGATATAAGTTTCAGCAGTTGCTTTCAACTTCAACATGTATATCTCATGGATAATTGTCAACACAAAGTAATATGATGAGTGCAAATAAGCAAGTATGTAAGAATCAATGCACACAGTTGACACAAGTGTTTGCTTCTAAGATAGAAAGAAGTAGGTAAACTGACTCAACATAAAGTAAAAGAAAGGCCCTTTGCAGAGGGAAGCATGGATTACTATTTTTGTGCTAGAGCTTTTATTTTGAAAACAAAGAAACAATTTTGTCAACGGTAGTAATAATTCATATGTGTTATGCATAAAACATCCTATTAGTTGCAAGCCTCATGCATCGAATACCAATAGTGCTCGCACCTTGTCCTAATTAGCTCAGATTTCCATGGATTATCATTGCATTACATATGTTTCAACCAAGTGTCACAAAGGGGTACCTCTATGCCGCCTGTACAAAGGTCCAAGGAGATAGATCGCATTTGATTTCTCGTTTTTGATACATCTCAATTTAGGAAATCCATACCGGGACAACATAGAAAACAGATAATGGACTCCTCTTTAATGCATAAGCATTCAACAACAGATAATATTCTCATAAGAGATTGAGGATTAATGTTCAAACTGAAATTTCCACCATGATTCATGGCTTTAGTTAGCGGCCCAATGTTCTTCTCTAACAATATGCATACTCAAACCATTTAATCATGATAAATCACCCTTACTTCAGACAAGACGGACATGCATAACAACTCACATGATATTCAACAAAAGTGTAACAGTTGATGGCATCCCTAGAAACATGGTTACCGCTCAACAAGCAACTTATAAGAAATAAGATACATAAGCGACATATTCTTTACCACAATAGTTTTTAAGCTATTTTCCCATGAGCTATATATTGGAAAGACAAGGAATGAAATTTTAAAGGTAGCACTCAAGCAATTTACTTTGGAATGGCAGAGAAATACCACATAGTAGGTAGGTATGGTGGACACAAATGGCATAGGTTTTGGCTCAAGGTTTTGGATGCACAAGAAGCATTCCCTATCAGTACAAGGCTTTGGCTAGCAAGGTTGTTTGAAGCAAACACAAGTATGAACCAGTATAGCAAAACTTACATAAGAACATATTGCAAGCATTATAAGACTCTACACTGTCTTCCTTGTTGTTCAAACACCTCACCAGAAAATATCTAGACTTTAGAGAGACCAATCATGGAAACCAAATTTCAACAAGCTCTATGGTAGTTCTTCATTAATAGGTGCAAAGTACATGATGCAAGAGCTTAAACATGATCTATTTGAGCAAAAAAATTGCCAAGTATCAAGTTATTCAAGACAATATACCAATTACCACATGAAGCATTTTCTGTTTCCAACCAAATAACAATAAACGAAGCAATTTTCAACCTTCGCCATGAACATTAAAAGTAAAACGAAGAACACAAGTGTTCAAATGAAAAAGCGGAGCGTGTCTCTCTCCCACACAAGCATGATAGGATCCGATTTATTCAGAGAACTAAGATAACAAAACAAAAATAAAAGCACACAGAAGCTCCAAGTAAAGCACATAAGATGTGACGGAATAAAAATATAGTTTCACTAGAGGTGACCTGATAAGTTGTTGATGAAGAAGGGGATGCCTTGGGCATCCCCAAGCTTAGATGCTTGAGTCTTCTTGAAATATGCAGGGATGAACCACGGGGCATCCCCAAGATTAGACTTTTCACTCTTCTTGATCATATATCATCCTCCTCTCTTGACCCTTGAAAACTTCCTCCACACCAAACTCGAATCAAACTCATTAGAGGGTTAGTGCATAATCAAAAATTCACATGTTCAGAGGTGACACAATCATTCTTAACACTTCTGGACATTACCCAAAGCTACTGAAAGTTAATGAACAAAGAAATCCATTCAACATAGCAAAAGAGGCAATTTGAAATAAAAGGCAGAATCTGTCAAAACAAAACAGTCCATAAAGACGAATTTTTTAGAGGCACTTAACATGCTCAGATGAAGAAGCTCAAATTGAATGAAAGTTGCGTACATATCTGAGGGTCACTCATGAAGTTTCGCTGATTTTTCTAAGTTACCTACAGAGAGACCTACTCAAATCCGTGACAGCAAGAAATCTGTTTCTGCGCAGTAATCCAAATCTAGTATCAACCTTACTATCAAAGACTTTACTTGGCACAACAATGCAATAAAATAAAGATAAGGAGAGGTTGCTACAGTAGTAACAACTTCCAAGATACAACAAAACAGTAGCAAAATAAAACATGGGTTATCTCCCAAGAAGTGCTTTCTTTATAGCCATTAAGATGGGCTCAGTAATTTTAATGATGCACTCGCAAGAAATAAGAGTTGAAGCAAAAGAGAGCATCAAAAGCAAATAAGAAACACTTTTAAGTCTAACCCACTTCCTATGCATAGGAATCTTGTACACAAATAAATTCATGAGGAGCAAAGTGACAAGCATAGGAAGATAAAACACGAGTAACTTCAAGATTCTCAACATAAAGAGGGGAAACTTAATATTATTAAGATGCATATAACCATGTTTCCCTCTCTCATAATAACTTTCAGTAGCATCATTGATGAAATCCACAATATAACCATCACTTGAAACATTCTTATCATGGTTCATATGCATAAAAGTATCATTAATTCTGGCATACGAAGAACTCCTCTCATTAATAGTAATTGGAGCAGGATCATTATCAAGAATTTGAACATGGTAAACAAGTTGCATACTAAGGGAATTGTTTTTTGGCAATCCCATCATAACTATGACAAGTTTCATAAGGATAATTATAACCTATGTCATAGCATTCTTTATAATAATTGTCAAAGATTGGAGGCATAGTGTCATCATGAGAAATAGAATAGTTATCTTCCATAGTATGTCCATCTGTAACCTTACTATCATTGTTACTAGAAGGAGATGTATCAAGCATATAATCATCAGTAGCAAAAGGATTTTCAAACACCTCATCCCCAAGCTTAGAGCTTTCTATATTATTATGGGAAGAAGCATGGATAGTACTAATACTATGGCAATTATTAACATCATCATTTTCAGAATTAGTTTCCCGGAGATTTTCAATATCAAAAGTAGTGTGCTCTTTCAAATCATGATCACTAATGTAGGTAAAGGGCATAGGAAGATCATTGTACTCAGATTCCTTATCATAATAATCATTAGGAGCAACATACTTACGGTTACCTATCGTTATCTCAAACACGCGGGGATATGTCGTTACCTCTTTCTTTTTATTCCCCCTCTTCTTCTTCTTCGTTCCCTTCTTCTTGTTCTTTTCCTTCTCCTCATTCCCTTCTTTAGGAGGAAGAGGCTTGAAGGGAGGCTTCTCCACAGAACCTGATTTATTTCCAGAAACAATAGAAGAAACTTGGGAGGATTCCTCCTTTTCATTAATAAGTTCAAAACACACAGCGGTCCTATCATATTTTGGCAAAGTGTCATCTTCTAAAATATTTTGTATGTAAGTATTTGTATGGAAATTATCAATGCAATAAGAAAGACACCCATGCAGGACATTATTAATATCAAGGTCACTCATAGCTAACAAAGAAATTTTTCTTGATAACTCTTCACACCCCAAAAATAAAGTAAGTTCATCATGCTGATTAGGAAGGATTTCATCATCACAATACAAATTTGTAGCACTCATGGGTTTCGAATTATCATTAGAGGAGCATTGAAAATTAAAATGACCCACTCTATGGCAAAGTTCACAAATAAAAGGATAGAGGGCACAAACTTTTTTTACCAAGATCATCTAGAGCCCTAAACCACTTTCTAGTTTTTTCATTCCTATGATGGATACAATATTCATCTTCAATTTTATTAATTCCACAAGGTCTATGCATTCCACAAAAATTAACATGCTTATAAGAAATAGTATTTTTAGAAGTTTGGGCATGTTTATTACAATCATTAATAACAATTTCATCCTTCATGCAAGTGTCTTTAAAAGGTTCATGATACTTATCAAAATTCTTCCTAGGCAATTCAAAATGAGAGGCAAAAGCTTTATAAAGATTTGCAACAACTTGAGAGTCAAGACCATAAGTACCACTCATATTTCGAAATTTATCAGTATCCATAAAAGTTTCAATGCATTCATAATCATAATTTATACCTGACTCTCTACCTTTGTCGTTCTCCCATCCTTCAGTATTCTCCTGAATCCGATCAAGAAGGTCCAATTTAAACTCTTCTTTGTTGCGTGTAAATGATCCAGAACAAGTAGTATCCAGCAAGGTTTTATCTTGGAAAGAAAGTCTTGCATAGAAATTATCAATGATGATATTACCAGGAAGCTCATGAATGGGGCATTTGAGCATTAAAGACTTCAATCCCTCCCATGCTTGGGCAATACTCTCTGCATCATGAGGCCAGAAATTATATATGCGGTTTCGGTCTTTGTGAATTTCACTTGGAGGATAGAATTTAGAATAAAATAGAGGCACAATATCCTTCCAATCAAGAGAATGCCCATCCTTCAGCAGTTTATACCAATGCGCCGCTTTACCAGACAACGACATAAAGAATAATTTCTTCCTAACTTCATCCATAGAAATACCTGCACACTTGAATAACCCGCATAATTCGTGTAGAAACAGTAAATGATCTCCAGGATGGATAGTTCCATCCCCTTCATAGCGATTATTCATAACACGTTCAATAATTTTCATGGGTATCTTGAAAGCAGTACTTTCAGTAGGTGGATTTAAAATATCACAAGCATAATTAGAGTTATTGATACGTCTCCGACGTATCGATAATTTCTTATGTTCCATGCCACATTATTGATGTTATCTACATGTTTTATGCACACTTTATGTCATATTCGTGCATTTTCTGGAACTAACCTATTAACAAGATGCTGAAGTGCCAGTTGTTGTTTTCTGCTGTTTTTGGTTTCAGAAATCCTAGTAAGGAAATATTCTCGGAATTGGATGAAATCAATGCCCAGGGGCCTATTTTGCCACGAAGCTTCCAGAAGTCCGAAGACGAGATGAAGAGGGGCCACGAGGCAGCCAGAGCATAGGGCGGCGCGGCCCCTGCCCTGGCCGCGTGGCCCTATGGTCTGGGCCACTCGCGCCGCCTCTTGACCTACCCTTCCGCCTACTTAAAGCCTCCGTGACGAAACCCCAGTACCGAGAGCCACGATACGGAAAACCTTCCAGAGACGCCGCCAACGCCGATCCCATCTCGGGGGATCCAGGAGATCGCCTCCGGCACCCTGCCGGAGAGGGGAATCATCTCCCGGAGGACTCTACACCGCCATGGTCGCCTCCGGTGTGATGTGTGAGTAGTCTACCCCTGGACTATGGGTCCATAGCAGTAGCTAGATGGTTGTCTTCTCCCCATTGTGCTATCATTGTCGGATCTTGTGAGCTGCCTAACATGATCAAGATCATCTATCTGTAATTCTATATGTTGCGTTTGTTGGGATCCGATGAATAGAGAATACTTGTTATGTTGATTATCAAAGTTATATCTATGTGTTGTTTATGATCTTGCATGCTCTCCGTTACTAGTAGATGCTCTGGCCAAGTAGATGCTTGTAACTCCAAGAGGGAGTATTTATGCTCGATAGTGGGTTCATGCCTGCATTGACACCGGGACAAGGATGAAAGTTCTAAGGTTGTGTTGTGCTTGTTGCCACTAGGGATAAAACATTGATGCTATGTCTAAGGATGTAGTTGTTGATTACATTACGCACCATACTTAATGCAATTGTCTGTTGCTTTGCAACTTAATACCGGAGGGTTCGGATGATAACTTTGAAGGTGGACTTTTTAGGCATAGATGCAGTTGGATGGCGGTCTATGTACTTTGTCGTAATGCCCAATTAAATCTCACTATACTCATCATGATATGTATGTGCATGGTCATGCCCTCTTTATTTGTCAATTGCCCAACTGTAATTTGTTCACCCAACATGCTGTTTGTCTTATGGGAGAGACACCTCTAGTGAACTGTGGACCCCGGTCCAATTCTCTTTACTGAAATACAATCTACTGCAATACTGTTCTACTATTTTCTGCAAACAATCATCTTCCACACAATACGGTTAATCCTTTGTTACAGCAAGCCGGTGAGATTGACAACCTCACTGTTTCGTTGGGACAAAGTACTTTGGTTGTGTTGTGCAGGTTCCACGTTGGCACCGGAATCCCTGGTGTTGCGCCGCACTACATCCCGCCGCCATCAACCTTCAACGTGCTTCTTGGCTCCTCCTGGTTCGATAAACCTTGGTTTCTTTACGAGGAAAACTTGCCGCCGTGCGCATCATACCTTCCTCTTGGGGTTCCCAACGAACGTGTGAGTTACACGCCATCAAGCTAGATTTCTGGCGCCGTTGCCGGGGAGATCAAGACACGCTGCAAGGGGAGTCTCCACTTCTCAATCTCTTTACTTTGTTTTTGTCTTGCTTAGTTTTATTTACTACTTTGTTTGCTGCACTAAATCAAAATACAAAAAAATTAGTTGCTAGTTTTACTTTATTTGCTATCTTGTTTGCTATATCAAAAACACAAAAAAAATTAGTTACTTGCATTTACCTTACTTGATTCATCATGTTTCCTTTTAATTTTACCACAAAAGACATACCGGTAGGACGTGGGTCTATAGTTGGGAGAAATAATATAGAAGAATTTTTCAATCATGTTAGTACCATTGAAAATTTTGAAGATAGACACTTGGTAGACCTTGCGCCTACTTATGAAATTGCTGCTGCGCATTTAGTTCGCCTGTTGGAAACTAAATTTGTTAATATTAATCCTATAATCCAACACATGTTTCTCACACTTGGTGATATGGAAGAAGGGGAAAAGAAAGATTTTGTTTTAGAAACCCTTCTTAGAGAATTTGGTGGTCTAGCAAGAGAAGCTAGAAAGGTCTTTGCTAAATTTAATATGCTTGGTTCTCATACTAATTTTGTTAGTCTCCTTGAAAAGATGGACATGGATAGAATAAGATACACTGATAATATTGATGATGGTGGGGAGATCAAAGCACCAATACCATGTAAACTCTTAGCTATGAATGATGCACTAGAAAATAACTATGCTTGGCTTGTTCCTGAAAATTTGTTTGATGAGAGTAGCACGCCTAAGACTAATGAAAAGGGAGATGCTAAAACTTATGTATCTAATATATTATGCCTGGTTGAGAAAGCTCCACACCCCGCTGAGAATGCACCACCCTTCGATAATACTTGATACACACTTTCTGCGCCTAGCTGAAAGGCGTTAAAGAAAAGCGCTTATGGGAGACAACCCATGTTTTTACCTACAGTACTTTGTTTTTATTTTGTGTCTTGGAAGTTATTTACTACTGTAGCAACCTCTCCTTATCTTAGTTTTGTGTTTTGTTGTGCCAAGTTAAGCCGTTGATAGAAAAGTAAGTACTAGATTTGGATTACTGTGCAGTTCCAGATTTCTTTGCTGTCACGAATCTGGGTCTACCTCCCTGTAGGTAGCTCATAAAATTAAGCCAATTTACGTGCATGATCCTCAGATATGTACGCAACTTTCATTCAATTTGAGAATTTTCATTTGAGCAAGTCTGGTGCCATTTTAAAATTCGTCAATACGAACTGTTCTGTTTTGACAGATTCTGCCTTTTATTTCGCATTGCCTCTTTTGCTATGTTGGATGAATTTCTTTGATCCACTAATGTCCAGTAGCATTATGCAATGTCCAGAAGTGTTAAGAATGATTGTGTCACCTCTGAATATGTTAATTTTTATTGTGCACTAACCCTCTAATGAGTTGTTTCGAGTTTGGTGTGGAGGAAGTTTTCAAGGATCAAGAGAGGAGTATGATGCAACATGATCAAGGAGAGTGAAAGCTCTAAGCTTGGGGATGCCCCGGTGGTTCACCCCTGCATATATTAAGAAGACTCAAGCGTCTAAGCTTGGGGATGCCCAAGGCATCCCCTTCTTCATCGACAATATTATCAGGTTCCTCCCCTGAAACTATATTTTTATTCCATCACATCTTATGTGCTTTGCTTGGAGCGTCGGTTTGTTTTTGTTTTTTGTTTTGTTTGAATAAAATGGATCCTAGCATTCACTTTATGGGAGAGAGACACGCTCCACTGTATCATATGGACAAGTATGTCCTTGGTTTCTACTCATAGTATTCATGGCGAAGTTTCTTCTTCGTTAAATTGTTATATGGTTGGAATTGAAAAATGATACATGTAGTAATTGCTATAAATGTCTTGGGTAATGTGATACTTGGCAATTGTTGTGCTCATGATTAAGCTCTTGCATCATATGCTTTGCACCCATTAATGAAAAAATACATAGAGCATGCTAAAATTTGGTTTGCATATTTGGTTTCTCTAAGGTCTAGATAATTTCTAGTATTGAGTTTGAACAACAAGGAAGACGGTGTAGAGTCTTATAATGTTTTCAATATGTCTTTTATGTGAGTTTTGCTGCACCGGTTCATCCTTGTGTTTGTTTCAAATAAGCCTTGCTAGCCTAAACCTTGTATCGAGAGGGAATACTTCTCATGCATCCAAAATACTTGAGCCAACCACTATGCCATTTGTGTCCACCATACCTACCTACTACATGGTATTTTCCGCCATTCCAAAGTAAATTGCTTGAGTGCTACCTTTAAAATTCCATCATTCACCTTTGCAATATATAGCTCATGGGACAAATAGCTTAAAAACTATTGTGGTATTGAATATGTAATTATGCACTTTATCTCTTATTAAGTTGCTTGTTGTGCGATAACCATGTTCACTGGGGACACCATCAACTATTCATTGTTGAATTTCATGTGAGTTTCTATGCATGTCCGTCTTGTCTGAAGTAAGAGCGATCTACCACCTTATGGTTAAGCATGCATATTGTTAGAGAAGAACATTGGGCCGCTAACTAAAGCCATGATCCATGGTGGAAGTTTCAGTTTTGGACATATATCCTCAATCTCAAATGAGAAAATTATTAATTGTTGCTACATGCTTATGCATAAAAGAGGAGTCCATTATCTGTTGTCTATGTTGTCCCGGTATGGATGTCTAAGTTGAAGAATAATCAATAGCGAGAAATCCAATGCGAGCTTTCTCCTTAGACCTTTGTACAGGCGGCATAGAGGTACCCCTTTGTGTCACTTGGTAAAAACATGTGCATTGTGATGATCCGGTAGTCCAAGCTAATTAGGACAAGGTGCGGGCACTATTAGTACACTATGCATGAGGCTTGCAACTTGTAAGATATAATTTACATGATACATATGCTTTATTACTACCGTTGACAAAATTGTTTCATGTTTTCAAAATCAAAGCTCTAGCACAAATATAGCAATCGATGCTTTTCCTCTATGGAGGACCATTCTTTTACTTTCAATGTTGAGTCAGTTCACCTATTTCTCTCCACCTCAAGAAGCAAACACTTGTGTGAACTGTGCATTGATTCCTACATATTTGCTTATTGAACTTATTATATTACTCTATGTTGACAATATCCATGAGATATACATGTTACAAGTTGAAAGCAACCGCTGAATCTTAATCTTCTTTTGTGTTGCTTCAATGCCTTTACTTTGAATTATTGCTTTATGAGTTAACTCTTATGTAAGACTTATTGATGCTTGTCTTGAAGTGCTATTCATGAAAAGTCTTTGCTTTATGATTCACTTGTTTACTCATGTCATATACATTGTTTTGATCGCTGCATTCACTACATATGCTTTACAAATAGTATGATCAAGGTTATGATGGCATGTCACTCCAGAAATTATCTGTGTTATCGTTTTACCTGCTCGGGACGAGCAGAACTAAGCTTGGGGATGCTGATACGTCTCCGACGTATCGATAATTTCTTATGTTCCATGCCACATTATTGATGTTATCTACATGTTTTATGCACACTTTATGTCATATTCGTGCATTTTCTGGAACTAACCTATTAACAAGATGCCGAAGTGCCGATTCTTTGTTTTTACGCTGTTTTTGGTTTCAGAAATCCTAGTAAGGAAATATTCTCGGAATTGGACGAAATCAACGCCCAGGGGCCTATTTTGCCACGAAGCTTCCAGAAGTCCGAAGACGAGACGAAGAGGGGCCACGAGGCAGCCAGAGCATAGGGCGGCGCGGCCCCTGCCCTGGCCGCGCGGCCCTATGGTCTGGGCCACTCGCGCCGCCTCTTGACCTACCCTTCCGCCTACTTAAAGCCTCCGTGACGAAACCCCCAAAGACCGAGAGCCACGATACGGAAAACCTTCCCGAGACGCCGCCAACGCCGATCCCATCTCGGGGATCCAGAGATCGCCTCCGGCACCCTGCCGGAGAGGGGAATCATCTCCCGGAGGACTCTACACCGCCATGGTCGCCTCCGGTGTGATGTGTGAGTAGTCTACCCCTGGACTATGGGTCCATAGCAGTAGCTAGATGGTTGTCTTCTCCCCATTGTGCTATCATTGTCGGATCTTGTGAGCTGCCTAACATGATCAAGATCATCTATCTGTAATTCTATATGTTGCGTTTGTTGGGATCCGATGAATAGAGAATACTTGTTATGTTGATTATCAAAGTTATATCTATGTGTTGTTTATGATCTTGCATGCTCTCCGTTACTAGTAGATGCTCTGGCCAAGTAGATGCTTGTAACTCCAAGAGGGAGTATTTATGCTCGATAGTGGGTTCATGCCTGCATTGACACCTGGGACAGTGACAGAAAGTTCTAAGGTTGTGTTGTGCTGTTGCCACTAGGGATAAAACATTGATGCTATGTCTAAGGATGTAGTTGTTGATTACATTACGCACCATACTTAATGCAATTGTCTGTTGCTTTGCAACTTAATACTGGAGGGGGTTCGGATGATAACCTGAAGGTGGACTTTTTAGGCATAGATGCAGTTGGATGGCGGTCTATGTACTTTGTCGTAATGCCCAATTAAATCTCACTATACTCATCATGATATGTATGTGCATGGTCATGCCCTCTTTATTTGTCAATTGCCCAACTGTAATTTGTTCACCCAACATGCTGTTTGTCTTATGGGAGAGACACCTCTAGTGAACTGTGGACCCCGGTCCAATTCTCTTTACTGAAATACAATCTACTACAATACTGTTCTACTGTTTTCTGCAAATAATCATCTTCCACACAATACGGTTAATCCTTTGTTACAGCAAGCCGGTGAGATTGACAACCTCACTGTTTCGTTGGGACAAAGTACTTTGGTTGTGTTGTGCAGGTTCCACGTTGGCGCCGGAATCCCTGGTGTTGCGCCGCACTACATCCCGCCGCCATCAACCTTCAACGTGCTTCTTGGCTCCTCCTGGTTCGATAAACCTTGGTTTCTTTCTGAGGGAAAACTTGCTGCTGTGCGCATCATACCTTCCTCTTGGGGTTCCCAACGAACGTGTGAGTTACACGCCATCAGTTATCGCATATGGGAGATAAAGTATTACCAGAGCAAATTTTCTCCCCTAAAGACGGGAAGCTAAAAATATCATAAAAACTAGCTTCCCCAAGCTTAGACTTCTCCATAGCATTAGCAGTAATTGCGTTCATACTAATAACATTGCTACTAGCATGCAAATAAGGTTCCATAGGTTTTTTAATTTTCGCATCACACAATTCATGTCTTAACTCAGGAAATAGATTAAAAAGCTCACTGTTGTTTTCCATTATGCCTAACTAGTGAAAAATAAAAACAAGAAACAAAAAGATGCAATTGCAGGATCTAAAGGAAATAACTTCGAGCACTCACACACCGGCAACAGTGCTAGGAAATAGCTTAGTAGTCGGAGGATGTGAATACCTTTTACCTTACCTCCCCGGCAACGGCGCCAGAAAATAGCTTGATGTCTACGCACGCTTCTATTCCTGTAGACAGTGTTGGGCCTCCAAGAGCAGAGGTTTGTAGAACAGCAGCAAGTTTCCCTTAAGTGAATCACCCAAGGTTTATCGAACTCAGGGAGGTAGAGGTCAAAGATATCCCTCTCAAGCAACCCTGCAATTACGATACAAGAAGTCTCTTGTGTCCCCAACACACCTAATACACTTGTCAGATATATAGGCGCACTAGTTCGGCGAAGAGATAGTAAAATGCAAGTGATATGGATGAATATGAGTGGTAATAACAATCTGAAATAAATGTGGCAGCAAGTAAACATGCAGTAGAACAGTAAATAAATGGTGATTCGATATTTGGAAACAAGGCCTAGGGATCATACTTTCACTAGTGGACACTCTCAACAATGATCACATAAATAAATAACTTCTCTTCACTTGTGCTACTTTCTCACACTCTCTTGTTGGATAACAAACACCATTCATTGTGTAGGGCTATAAAAGCACACCTCAAGCCGGAGTAAACAAGCTCCACAACATCTGGAGTTCATATTAGAGTAACCTCTAGAGTGCATAATAGACCGTTGCAATTTAGACCGAGTACTAACATAGCATACACACTGTCAACAATAGCTATGAAAGGGGGAATAGATCGCATCAATACTATCATAGTAATAGTTAACTTCATAATCTACAAGAGATTACAATCATAACCTACGCCAAGTACTACATGATGCACACACTATCAACATTACATCATGGAGGAGGAATAGACTACTTTAATAACATCACTAGAGTAGCACATAGATTAATAGTGATACAAAGCTCATGATCACATAAAGATCACACCATGGGAGAGAGAGATGAACCACATAGCTACCGGTAGAGCCCTCAGCCTCGGGGGAGAACTACCCCCTCCTCATCATGGGAGACAGCAATGGCGATGAAGATGGCGGTGGTGTCGATGGAGATGACTCCGCGGGCAATTCCCCGTCCCGGCGGCGTGCCGGAACAGAGACTTCTGTCCCCCGAAACGGAGTTTCACGATGGTGGCGACGTCCCTGGAGTCTTTCTGGAGTTTCGTCAACTGGTATCGAGTTTTTAGGTCACGAGGGGTTATATAGGCGAAGAGGCGGAGTCAGAGGGGCCAGGGGGCTCCCTCCTCATAGGCTGGCGCGCCCCCCTCCAGGTCGCGCCACCCTATGGTCTGGGGGCCCTGGGCCTCCTCTTCGGCTCCCCTTCGGTGTCCTGGTCCGTCTCGGTGAAATATGATGTTTGGCCTTTGTTTCGTCGAATTTCGAGAATATTGCCCGAACAACCTTTCTGGAACCAAAAACAGCAGAAAACAGGAACTGGCACTTCAGCATCTTGTTAATAGGTTAGTTCCGGAAAATGCATGAAATCATTATAAAGTGTGAGCAAAACATGAGGTATTGTCATAAAACTAGCATGGAACATCAGAAATTATAGATACGTTGGAGACGTATCAAAGGGGCAGAGTCGGGGGACGCCCGAGGGGCCCACCCCATATGGCAGCGCAGCCAGGGGTGGGGCCGCGCCCCCTATGGCATGGCCGCCTCGTGGCCCCTCTTCGTCTTCTCTTCAGTGTTCTAGAAGACTCCGTGGAAAATAAGACCGTGGGCTTTTGTTTCGTCCAATTCCGAGAATATTTCCTGTGTAGGATTTCTGAAACCAAAAACAGCAGAAAATAGGAACTGGCGCTTCAGCATCTCGTTAATAGGTTAGTGCCGGAAAATGCATAAAAATGATATAAAGTGTATATAAAACATGTGAGTATTGTCATAAAACTAGCATGGAACATAAGAAATTATAGATACGTTTGAGATGTATCAGTTATATACACATATTGCTGTCCGGAACCCGAGGCCCCAAAGTGACAGAAATTGGGACAACCGGAGGGGAAGGCTGTGATATGAGGATCACATGTGTTCATGGAGTGTTAATGCTTTGCTCCGGTACTCTATTAAAAGGAGTACCTTAATTACCAGTAGTTTCCCTAGAGGCCCGGCTGCCACCAGCTGGTAGGACAAAAGATGTTGTGCAAGTTTCTCATTGCGAGCACGTACGACTATATACGGAACACATGCCTATGATTATTTAGTACTTGTATATTGTTTTATTATTATCTGCAAATGCCTTGTCTTGATTATTACATGAGTTATCTTATCCATGCAGCGCCCGTTCATCCATCCCTATGCCTACAGTATTTTAATCCTGTTGTTTAATATAATCACTACTGCTGTCTTTGTTACACTGCTGCTTATATTTATCTACTGCTACCGCTATAAAACTGTTGCTACTGATTAACTATTGCAAGCAAGTCTGTTTCCAGGTGCAGCTGAATTGATAACTCCGTTGTTAAGGCTTACAAATATTCTTTGGCTCCCCTTGTGTCGAATCAATAAATTGGATTTTACTTCCCTCGAAGACTGCTGCGATCCCCTATACTTGTGGGTCATCAGCCGCCCCCGCTCCGGCCGCCCCCCGCCCGCCACGGCCGCGCACCGCCTCCCCTGCCCTGCCCCTGCCCCCCGCCGGCCTGCCCGCCATGGCCGCCGCTCCCGCTCCGCCCCGGCCACCCCCCGCCCGCCACGGCCGCGCGCGAGTGATACGTCCAAAACGTATCTACTTTCCCGAACACTTTTGCTATTGTTTTGCCTCTAATTTGTGTATTTTGGATACAACTAACACGGATTAACGTTGTTTTCAGCAGAATTGCCCTGGTGTCTTATTTTTGTGCAGAAAATCAACTTTCAGGAAAATCCCCAAAATAATTGCAATGGGCCTATTTTCACAGAAGACTTACGGAGCCAGAAGACGAGACGGAGGGGGGCCAATAGGTGCGCACACCACATGGCGGCGCGGTGGGCCCCTGGGCCGCGCCACCCTATGGTGGTGCCGCCTCGGCCAGCCCCCGACGCCCCCCTCTGGACTACTTAAAGCCCTTGACCTAAAAATGCACAGGGGTTCGACAAATTTTCCAGAAGACATCCAGAACTCCGCCGCCATCATGAAACCCAATCTCGGGATCAGAAACTCCGTTCTGGCACCCTGCCGGGATGGAGAATTGGAGGAGATCATCGCCATCATCGCCACCGACGCCTCTCCATCAACCATCCATGCTTCCCCCATCCATGTGTGAGTAAATCCCTCGCTGTAGGCTAAAGGGGATGGTAGGGATTGGATGTGATTGTTCATGTAATAGCCATAAGATTGTTAGGGCATGGTGCCTAGTATTCGTTGTTAGTACTTTTATGATATTGTTTTAACTTGTTATGCTTAATGATTGTCACTAGGGCCCGAGTGCCATGATTTCAGATCTGAACATGTTATTTATTCATGATGATATTCATTGTTTTATGATCTTACCTGCAAGTTGTATACACATATTGCTGTCCGGAACCCGAGGCCCCAAAGTGACAGAAATTGGGACAACCGGAGGGGAAGGTTGTGATATGAGGATCACATGTGTTCACGGAGTGTTAATGCTTTGCTCTGGTACTCTATTAAAAGGAGTACCTTAATTACCAGTAGTTTCCCTAGAGGCCCGGCTGCCACCGGCTGGTAGGACAATAGATGTTGTGCAAGTTTCTCATTGCGAGCACGTACGACTATATACGGAAACACATCTTGATGAGTACCTGGCATAATGCTTGAGGAAAAGACTAAAGATGGATTCAAAAAATCGCAACCCTAGTGACGCCAGAAGTGGGGGCCATTTACTTCTATACAAAAAAGAGGTGAAGGTGGAACTAATATTTTCAGCACCTATGTATATTGACGTGAAAATAGTTGAGAGCCAAGATAAAATATGGTGGCTCACGGGACTTTATGGTGAATCTCGATGGGACCATAAATACAAAACTTGGGATAAAATCAAGGAGTTGAGAAACAACTCTCCTCTTCCTTGTATAGTTCTTGGAGACTTTAATGAGCTTTTGTTTTCTCATGAGAAGGAGGGGTAATCCTCACCCCCAAAACTGTATGCAAGCCTTCCGAGATTGTTTGACTGAGTGTGATCTGGAAGATATTGGTTATATGCATGGGTGATCCCTTCACTTGGAGATGAGGAAGAATTCGAGAAAGGTTAGATCGGGCTGTTGCGGATGGAGATTGCACTAATATGCATCCTGGCGCCAAGCTTTAGCATTTGGGTACATCCGGTCAGATCATAGACCCATTATGCTCGATACTGAGTACCAAGTGTTCCATTCGCCTCCTTCTGGTCCCCGACATTTTAAAGCTAAATGGCTTAAAGAGAATGATTTTAGGAACGAGGTGCAGAAGGCTTGGAACAATGCGACGAGTACGGGTCAAGGCGGTGTCTTGGGCCGTTTGGGCCGAATGCATGAGGCCCTTCATGCATGGGACGAGCAGATTCCGAGGAAGCCAAAGCGTCGGCTGCACAAAGAGCAACGTCAACTTGAAAGGGCGATGAATGGCCCGATGTCTGATGAAAATGAGGTGACAACAAAAGAAATGGCAAATCTGATTGAACTCTTGCTGGAACAAGATGAGGTTTATTCGGCCCAAAGATCTAGGGCTAATTGGCTTCACCAAGGGGATAGGAATACCTAGTTTTTCCATAATTTTGCTTCTGCTCGAAGAAAGAAAAATACAATCACCAAGCTGAAAAATGACAATGGGACATGGATTGAAGGTACTGAGGCGCTAAAACCTTTAATTCATGATTATTTCTCTAATCTTTTCTCTTCGGATGTTTTTCACGTAGATCCCAATATGATGGACAAAATTCACCATAGAGTGGATGCGGCCATGAATGATATGTTGCTAGCTTCCTTTGATGCGGAGGATGTTAAGAAGGCGGCTTTTAGTATTGGTGACCTTAAAGCACCAGCTCCTGATGGTATTCATGCAATTTTTTTTAAAAAAAATTTGGACATATGCGAAGCGGCGATTACTCAAGAGGTTCTCCAAGCCCTGAATTCTGCCATTATTCCGGAGGGATGGAATGATACTACGGTTGTTCTTATCCCTAAAGTTGATGACCTAGAAAATATTACTCAGTATCGCCCAATAAGTCTTTGCAATGTAATCTATAAAATCATCTCTAAAATGTTGGCTCATCGGCTGAAGGGTATTCTTCCAGAGGTTATTTCTCCTATGCAGAGTGCGTTTGTCCCTTGAAGGGTGATCATGAATAATGTGTTGGTTGCTTATGAATCGATTCATGCTATCAAAAATAAAAGGGTAGGTTCTAATGGTGCATGTGCTGTCAAGCTTGATATGCACAAGGCTTATGATAGAGTGGAGTGGGTTTTTTCTGGAAAATATGATGAGAAAGGTGGGCTTTGCTGAAAGATGGATTGAGTTAGTGATGGCTTGTGTAAGATTAGTAAAGTATCAAGTTCGGTTCAATTCTGAGGAAACTGATATGTTTGTTCCCACTAGAGGGCTTAGGCAGGGACTCTCACCCCTACTTGTTCCTTTTGTGTGCAGAAGGATTATCTAGTCTCTTGTTGTATGAAGAGGAAGTTGGTGACATAGATGGGGTTAGGGTGTGCAGAAATGCATCGTCAGTCTCACATTTACCTTTTGCTGATGATTTCCTTATTCTCATGAAAGCAAATATGACTAATGCAACCTCCCTGCAACAAGTTCTCGATACTTATTGTGCTAATTCTGGACAGTTAGTGAGTGTGGCTAAGTCAAGCATATTCTTCTCGCCGAACACAAATGTGTTGGTTCGGGCGGAAATTTGTGAGACCCTTCATATCAATACAGAAGCTATTTCTGACAAATATCTTGGTCTCCCTGCGCTTGTTGGGGCTGAGAAAAATGAGTGCTTCCTGCATTTTGTGGAAATAATTATCCAAAGGATTAATGGCTGGAAAGAGAAAATGCTTTCTATTGGGGGGAAAGGAGATTTTGTTAAAGGCAGTGGCACAGGCTATTCCAGTTTATGCCATGGCCATGTTTCAAATCCCAAAAGGTGTGTGTAAACGGATGATGGATGCTATAGCCCAATTCTGGTGGGTGATGATGAAAATGGAAAACATATGCATTGGTTCGCTTGGTAGAAGCTTTGTTATCCAAAGAAGGAGGGTGGCATGGGGTTTAGGGACTTCCAGTCTTTTAACCTTGCAATGCTAGCTAAACAAATTTGGAGGCTGATCTCGACTCCGGATTCTCTATGTGCTCAGGCGTTGAGAGCAAAGTATTACCTTAATGGTGATATCCTTAAGGCGGGTCCAAAGGTAGGTGCCTCATTCACCTGGCAAAGTATCATGGCTGCGTTACCCACTTTCAGAAGAGGGTACATCTGGCGGCTGGAACTGGAGATTCTATTAGCATATGGAATGACCCCTGGATTCTGTCAAGCCCTGACAGGAAGGTCACTTCGCCAAGGGCAGGGGCGGTTTTTACAAAAGTTAGTGAGTTGATCTGTCCGATGACAGGAAATTGGGATTTACAATTACTAATGGATCTGTTTAATTCTGCTGATGTAGAGCGTATCTCTTGGATTCCTCTCAATGGTTCTGGTTTTGATGACTTCATTGCATGGGGCGTTACCCCTCATGGGAGATATACGGTTAAATATGCATATTATCTAAAATGGAAACATCGGTTTGGTCGTTGGGCGCTGTAGTTGGTGACAAGGTACCAACTTGTCAATGCCTACAGATTGTAGACTAGGGTTTTCGTAGGAAGTAGAGGGCAAGTAGATCTCGAGGGTTCAGTTGGAAAAGTACTCGACTGCTAGAAAACTAGGTTTATGTTGACAATGAAATCGATCCTCTCTTTCTCCCTCGACTCCCCCTTATATAGGAGGCGGAGCCGAGGGTTTCGTGATGTACAAGTTACAAAGTCCGGGAGACTCTTTGAGTTCGCCCCGTAATAGTTACAAGTCGAGTATTCCTAATACAACTCTATCTTTCCAAACTATCTCTGAATTGGGCTTCCGGGCTTCATAAACTTCGGGTTGTGGGCCTTCAGTAAACCCCGGGTACCATCTTCGGCAGGCCCATTGGGGATGCCTATGTCAGTAGCCCCTGAGATTTTGCTTGAATCGAAAAATCAGGGAAAATCTCCATCGTTACAATTAACATCTGACCTTTTCGAATTATCAAATGACTTTCATAATTCCAACATATATTGTACAGTGATATCAGTAATTGGGGATGGTTCATCTCACGGATCAGGTACCAGTTAACGGCTCTCGTGGCAATCCCGCAAAAACTTACTTCAAGATCAAGTCCCTGGACATGATCTCGGTATACTGGCGTAGTTTCGACATGTGCCTCTCAAGGTCTTACCATATGCCGAGCTCCACTCGCGTTTTATCGGGTACCTAACGCGTTCGTTAGGATTTTTCTTCGCATCTCTTGATACGGAAAAAAGTAGCAGAGCGCATTCGGGTGCGATGCCACGCCGCACAGGACGGATCCTGGGGTCTTACCTTCGCAAAGTACTGCGGCATTCAGAGACTAAATCACGACTGAGGCGCTCTGAGAATATACTGTCGAGTGCCTTTTCCGACTGCTGGAATAGCACATTTGTTCGAGTCATGTATTAGGAAATTAAAACTTCTAGGCAAGATTAAAATTTTCGCTTGGAGGGCCCTGCATGGTATTATCCCTCTAAAGTGTGTTCTTGCAAATAGACATATTGGTGTTAGCAGCGAATGTCCTATCTGCCAGCTTGATGCTGAAGATGTTCGACACCTGTTATTCCTTTGCCCAGCTGCTAAACAACTTTGGGAAATAATGGATCTGCAGTATGTGATAACGGATGCGTTGGCTGTAGACAGGTCTGGGTCTGCCGTTGTGAAACATATAATGTGCATTCCTGACAATAATATTCAAGGTTTTACTTCGGTAAATCTCAAGAAAGTTGTCATTACGACGTGCTGGTACCCGTGGTGGCTGCGGCGCCAACGTACCCATGATGAGTCTACCCCGCCCATGGTTAAATGTAGATTTTCGATTTTATCTATAGTGGCTAATGCTCTAAAAGTTTATGGAAAGCAGAGTCAAAATGAGGTGGCTAGATGGACTAGGCCGGAGGCTTCCCATGTGAAGAACGTGGACGCCTCGTTCCATGATGATCGAAGGGCGGGAGTGACGGGCGCTGTGCTCCGCGATGATAGGGCGACTTTATTATGGCATCGTCCTCCTTCTTGCAGGGGGTCGATACAGCGGTGACAGCTGATGCTTTGGCACGGAGCAATGGCCTGGACTTAGCTATCATATTGGGATGTAACAGGTTGATGATCGAATCTGACTGCTCGAAGATTGTGGAAGCGTTCAATCATAGGGAACCATGGTGGAGTGCCCAAACAGCAATTTTCACTGAGTGCATTGATAAGATGACGACTATTGGGTGGGTCTCGGTTAGACATGTCCACCGTGAGGCCAACCAAGTTGCTCATGTCTTAGCTCAGAACTCTTATACTAGTCCTACTTCTTGTAATTGGGTCGATGAACCCCCTAGCTTCATCCTAGATAATCTCCTCTCCGATGTAATCTATACTCTATACCTAATAATAAAAGCAAAAGTGTTTCCTTGGTTTGGTTTGGTTTGGTACGTCACAAAAAGTACCTCTAAAATTGATACAAAATTACTCATCCATGCCACTGGTAAGTTATTATACCGGTTGGGTTTTTCCCTTGCTTCCTACGTCTTCATCTGTTCTTTTTTCTCGCTAGAGAACCTTCCTTTGGTCGGTCCGTCCGTGTTTTGTAAGGAAACCAATAACTATGGCAATTCCATCGTCTATAGCTGGGTGTTCGCCGCGGCTCATTGCATCCAACGGTGTCTTACTTGATCTGGATATTTTGAATTGAGCACGAACCAATATTTCCTTACATATATGTAGGGCCCTACATATATGGCGTAGAAGATCGATCCATAATTCCTTACAAATAGCAAACCAGCTATTGGATCTCCAAAACAAAAAGGAAAACCACGAAGCACCGATTTCGATGTATTTCCCCGATGCGGCGAGGCACGCCTGCTCACGGCGGGCGGTTTCTGGTGTAGGATGCCGCTGTTGAGCCCCGGTGGAAGGGACGTCTGTCGGCGGGTCGTGGTCCTCCAGCTTGTAGCGACGACGGAAAGAAGCGCAACCGTGTCCATGATTTGCTTGATGAAGCAGCATCCCATCTTCCGAGCTACTCTAGCGCACTCGACGGCCGTCTCCGGCGATCAACACGGCTGCCGTAATTTTGCAGTATCGCTGTACTGGTGGTTGGATTCGGAAGGGCTTCCGGCCGGGGGGTGCTTCTATTTGGGTGATGATGTAGCACAGCGATCAAGTCGCTAACCACCCACGACGGTGATGATGCCCTGCTCGGCGTTAGCGATCTCGTCGGGCACCTTAGAAGTTTCAGCGTCTATAGTAATTCCACGGATTAAATTGCAGCCAATGATCTAACATCATGTGGTGAATATTGGACTGGAAACAAAGTCATCTCAGCTGCCCCGATTCAGATGTGATATTCAATATTCAGATTGGTATTTCACTATAAAATATTCAGACTTTGTCGGATTTGCACTTTGCATGTGTGCAGCAGACCCGGTTCAGCTAAACAATAGAGCTGCATGAACCATGAATCATCATTGTTCAAGCATGAAAAGATGTCTTGTGGAATCTCAACAAGAGATAATTTCATTTTTTGCTTTTGTTCTATACTGTGTTGTAGATTGGATGCAAATAAAAATAATTGTTTCTCCTGAAAAATATGTGATTCTGTAGTATTGTGAGTAGTATTCTTAATACTTTAAAATACTCTCATATGGCAAAACTGTGGTAACTTTTGTCTAGAGGCTAAAATATTGTGGTGAAGTGCCTATGTAAGTGAGATTTTACTGCCTATATTAACACAAAAGATCTGAGCTAGCTATATTATGCATGGCATCAAAGCACGATCGTGTATTAGATAAAAACAAACCGTAGCAACACATAAAGTAATAATAAAATACAATGAAACTAATAGTAACTGAGACTATAAAAGACGTTTGAACTATTGAGGATTTAATTTTTACGCATTTTCAACCGTTATATGAATTATTATTTTAGTTATATAATTTGTGTTATATGAACTCTGTACCACGGCAATTTTAGGAACAGATCAGTCCAATTTGTGATGGACTATTTGACCTAGCAATTGCTACATGATACCACACACAATGCAAACAAAAACACCGTATCAACGCACCGGCTAATTTTCCTATAAACATAATATACCACAAGGTGTACATTGTCATCTTCATCGACATGTCAATCGTCGACAACTGCTCGCAAAGTGCTGACGGTGCGCGACCACAAGCACAATAAACGCTACAAGCACTTTGAAAGCGGCTATTTGCGACATGAAGAGTTGCTACAAAACTGTGCTCAAACGTGTTATTAGCTCAATGCATCCGGCAACTGTCAACCGTTGGAATACATTTCCCGGTGCATCGCACAGGCAACTTTCCTAGTTCTATGATAAACTCGATGCGGCAAGTTCTAGACGCACTCTTTTTTCCTTTCAGGGTACTTTAAGGATTGGAAGGTTTTTAATGTGACGGCTTGCTGACCTTGTTTAAAAAAATATCTGTGTGTAAAAAGAAAAGACGAAATTGCATCTCGCGGGGCAAAACTGTAAAAAAAAGCTTTCACCCAACTATCTCTATCCATTCCCGTCTCCTTCCACCAAATCGGCAAAATCCCCAATTCACCGTGGCAAACCCTTCCCCCTAGCCGAGTTCGCTGCAATGGTGCTGACCGTGCGGTGTGAGAGTGTGAGTCTGTGAGATCCGCCAAATCCGTCCTCCTCCCTCCACCCAATGGAGCACAGCGATGCGGCCAAGCGACTGAAGCTCCCCGACGGCAGCGACGAGGAGGACCGCCTCAGCGCGCTGCCGGACGACATTCTCATCGACGTCCTCGCCAAGCTCCGCAGGGCCACCGCCGTCGCTGCTCGGACCAGCGTCCTCTCCCGCCGCTGGCGTGGCCTCTGGGCGTTCCTTCCGGAGCTCCTTTTTCCCGTCGGCACCGAGCCGCACCACATACGGTCCGCCCTCACAGCGCACGAAGCGCCGGCCATCCGCTCCCTCTCCGTCCACCTCCGGGACGCCGATCCGGAGTCGGTGGCGACCTGGAAATGGGGAGTTGTTGAGCTGCCTTGCATTGAGAGAGCCACCGCGATCTGGCTCATGCTAGGTCATTTTGACCTCAATCTTCCGCCTTCCGGCGTGTTTGGCAGGCTCACCGATCTCCGTCTCGTAGCCTTTAGGCTGCATGGTCCGTGCAGGCTCGGTGATATGGTCTCCTCGCCGTGATGCCCGTCCTTGCGGAAACTATTCCTCCGTGATGTCGGAGTTCTGGGCAACATCGTAGTCCACTCGGAGTCTCTCCTACAAATAGAGATGGACAATGTGGGCCTACACAACCCCAGTGGTGGCATTGTCAACATTCGCTCGGAGTCTCTCCTCCAAATAGAGCTCACGGATTTTGCCTTGAAGCAGCTCACTATAGTGGCACCAGCACTCAAGCTCCTAAAAGAACGCTGCTACATGGATTTTGATGTGAATTCCAGCGAGCCAGCTGCCAAAATCTCAGCCCCTCAGCTCATTTCGCTCGAGTGGAATTATTATTGTGGTCCAAGATCCGTCCAGTTTGATAAGATGGCGAATCTCTCTTTTCTCTACGCTGGCCGTCTTCCTGCGCATCCATTTAATTTGTATTTACCACATAATCCCACTGGGCTTTTGCACTGCTTTGAGCACATCGTCTGTCTTTACTTCACGCTTGTCTATCGGAAGGTGAGTTTGCTCTTATTCGATTTAAGTTATTCATCATTGTAATAAGCCGCAAAGTCAATAGTGGTAAGGAAAACATGAGTTGGTCTTAAGGAACATGTCAATTGGTATATTTGACAAAACATTAGTACAAAATTCTCACTTGTATTTGTTTCCTCATGCCCCGGTAACATGGCTTAGTGCATGCAATCTTTATTCTTTCCCACTACATTTATATCCTCTTACAATAACATTGAATTCTAGCACTACTGCACTATGATTTTAGTCATTCAAGGGGCCACAGTGGAGAGCAGACACAAAAGATCATATCCTTTTTGTTAATCACTTCGTAGAAAATGAGATGTCTGTGTCTTTTTCCAACTGTTATGTATACTCCTTCTGTTACTTCATATCAACCTACAGGACATTGCCAACCACCCATACCTGATAGAAGAAATGCCAAGGCTCCCTCATGTTATGTTATTATCCCTGAATGTGGAGGCAAAGGGACATTCCTTTGGAGCTAGTTTATTCCATGTTCTCAGGATGTGTACTAATGTAAGAAAGCTGGCTCTTGCATTTGACGTCAGTACTGAGCAACTGGAGGTAATTCTACGTCCTTCTAAAGATATATGGTCAATATGTATTTGTATTTCTAGATCCAGGCTTGAGTTACCAGTGCCTTGGTTTGTTGGTTTGCTTGTCAAGTTTTGACGAAGTGGCATATTTATTGACTGTTGTGTTTGTTAACTGGGTAATATGTTTCATTTAAAAGATTCTTTGGCCTGTTTTTTTTTTTGAACTTCGACCTCAGTGACTTTATTCCATACCTGAAACAAATTCTGGATGAACAACCTCATCTAGAAAACCAGGGCAAACACCGAAGCTGCTCAAGGGAGCATCTTGACTAAGAGAATGGCATGCGTACATGTGTGCTACCTTATTAGCTTCTCTGTGTACAAAAACTGAATAAAAACCCTGGAAAAACTCACTATTCTTTTCGTTTCAGTGAGAATATGAACTCCCACAAATCTAATATTGGCATTGGAGTTCCAAGCCGACACTGTCTCCTGTCTGTCTCCACACACACACTGGCAGCGTTCTTCTCCCTTGTTCGATTGATAGCATCTCGCCAGGCTAATAACTCCGCAAGAAACGGATCCACACTGGTATACTTCCTGCATTCAACAAACAGGAACCTGCCATCTCTAGCAACAAACCCAGCACCAGCCGTTCCTCCTATAGGATCAATTGCTCCATCAGTGTCAATCCATGATCAGTATTGACCTTGATCCAGCCCTGGTCTGGTGGCTTCCAGGACTGATTAGGACGAGCAACCAGTCCTTGCTCTTGTGGTATCTTGAGTGATCTGATGAACTCATTAACAAGCTCGACTGATTTACGTTGTTTGAACCTCACCTCCTCATGTGTGTATTTATGTCTGCTGCTCCAAATGGCCCACATCACCGAGACTAGTATTTCCGAAACCTTCTTGGACAGCATAGAACTGTCCAATATAATATCCTGTCTCCAGGTCATAGGCTGTAACCTGAGTAATTTGAACTGAAAGAATTTGTGTGCCTCTGTCCAGAATTGCTTCGCATGATCACAAGCAATAAGCGCATGATATATACAGCCCCTCCTCATGACCACACGTCGGACATATGCTCAATTCCTTTATATGCCTTCTTTTTAGTTCTTCAATGGCATGTCAAGTAACCTTTTAAAACTCGCCACCAGAAAATCCTAATTTCTGGCACTACTCTCAATTGATAATGAGAAAACTGGGACCTCATTTCCAGCAAATAAACGGAGCCACTCATTTGTTGCTTTTGTTCTCCCTTATTGACAGTTTCTTAGCAATATAGGTTTGTTTTTAGATTTCTACTCTAATAATAATATTGTGTGATTTTCTCTTTTACAAAAAAAAATCATATCTCCTGCAATAGGTTGGCTTCAGACTTATTGTTATGTGTTACATACCTTTGTAGATTATATATGTTGGTTGCCATATCTCAAAGTATTCAAGTAGTTTGATAATTTCTAGTTTTTCTCCCATTCCATGACATCAAACCGGTATGCTCCCCTTTTCCAGGAAGAAACTGGATGCCCATCAGGTTGCGTATGTGATCAGCCACCAAACTGGAAAACCGAGGAACTCCAGCTGAGTTGCCTCTGGAACATAGAAATTACAGGCTGGAGAGGAGCTGAAAAGGAAGTTGCTTTTGTGGAGCGGTTATTCAGTTGGGCAACAGCGCTGAAAGAAGTGAGAGTAACTTTCCATCAGTCAATCACTGGAAGCATCGCCGAGGATCTCTGTCAGACATTACTAAGCTTCTCTAGGCCAGAAACATGTACGGAATTTCGCACGCACGGTGGTTTGTTCAAGAAGGTTGTGGGCAGCAGCCTGTGCCTTGCACTAGCTGGCAGTCTCTCTCTTGGTATCATCTGGTTGCACTCTACTCTGTAGTAACGATCAAAATCATGTTACAGGACAATGTCATCATCGGCCTGTTTGGCAAGGTTTAGGCTGTTAGAACTTGCTTATGTTTTATCCGCTGTACTGTCAGAACCTGTTTATGTTGCATGTGTTGTAAGCAAGGTTTTCAGTATCGAGATTAGGCAGTATCGTTTTTTTTTTCCTTCAACAGTATCGTATCGTAATATCATGACACTATGCGGTTTCTATTTTTCAAAATATAATCAATTTATGTGTTAAATAAAATGGTTACCGAGCATGTATTTATAGAAAAACATAGTGCCAAGTTATTTTTTTTTTCTTGTAAGGGAGTGGTATATCATATTATAGACAGAAACCAATAAAACGATTACGTGCTTATAAGGCGGCTCGATGATGTCAGGTTAACTAATTCTTTGGTTAGTTTTAACTGGTGTGTGATATCACATGTTGCAGAAGTATCGGGATGCTACTGATTCAAAGCATGGTATCGTGTTCTGACAATGATAGCACTTGATTAGGGTACACGGTATGTATCGTTTCGGTCTGATAGGATACATATCGTTTCAGCCTCATAGCATCCTGGTATCTTAAGATACTGGGATCTGTGTTGTATTGTGATACTAACAACCACGTTGTTGTAAGAGCAAGTATAATAAGGCTTAGTCAGCAGGCTATAATAAGGATTTAAATATAATATATGTGCTTAGTTGGAGGAGATAGAAGAAGAGAGAGAAGGTGGGTGGACTCTAATGCAATAGCCAGCTCTAGCACGTGCTCCTAGGCACTTTGTGAGACTAAATAGTGGGCCATGTGTTGATAAAGTAGTGCAATCTTAGAGCCAACTATTGTACATGCTAGCTATATGTTGACTATAAATGAGGTGGCATATTGCTTATAGCCATCAGCTGGCTATATTATTGGAATTGCTCTAAGAGGTCGTTTGGTATCCATCATTTGGGCCTGGAATTCTGGAATTCCATAGGTGGGCTGTTTGGTTGTCACAAAATTGGGTCATCATTTCATTTAGGAAATCCAGCAAAATGACACCATGGGTAAACACAATTCCAAGCTGAGACCTGTCATCTGCAATTCTTGTGGAAGCCATTTACAAATTCAATATTGAATTATGTTGTCATTTGCAATTCCTGTGACAACCAAATAAGTTTCCATTTCTGAAATTACAATGAAAATGAAATGAATGCATGTATGCATTTCAAAATGCTACAAATAAAATGAAAGCCTGGCTTCCAAACCACTCTAAGTGTTGTTTTCACAAGCAGAAATTGCATTCGCTCTTGTCGTGGTCACAATCGGTCCGGCCCAAATAGGGTTACTTCAGTGGGCCATTTTATACACTATGCAAGTTTGTGTAGCAAGGGCGGGCCTAAAATATCTCCACCGCCTACTGCTCGGCCTCTCCTCGCCAGTGACAGTGGACCCCGCTGACCACCAGGACCCACACGCATAGAGAGAAGTAGAGTGGCCTTGCCAGAACAACCAGGACCCACACGCATAGAGAGAAGTAGAGTGGCCTTGCCAGAACACGTAGGCCACAAGACGAGTCGCCGCTAAAAAGCTCCCTCCCACAAGCCATCCTTCATTGTTCCCCATTCTTCTTCCTCTCCACGCCAGCCGCCGCGAGCTAGGGTTCCTCTCCCCCGCCGCCGCCGAATCCTCGATGGGCACGCCGGAGACCTCGCGGGAGCCGTGCCCGGACCGCATCCTGGACGACGTGGGCGGCGCCTTCGGGATGGGCGCGGTGGGCGGCTCCGTCTTCCACTTCCTCAAGGGCACCTACAACTCCCCCAACGGCGAGCGCCTCCTCGGCGGCGCCCAGGCCGTGCGCATGAACGCGCCGCGCGTCGGCGGGAGCTTCGCCGTCTGGGGCGGCCTCTTCTCCGCCTTCGACTGCACCATGGTCTTCGCGCGCCAGAAGGAGGACCCCTGGAACTCCATCATCGCCGGCGCCGCCACCGGCGGCTTCCTCTCCATGCGCCAGGGCGCCGCCGCCGCCGGCCGCTCCGCCCTCATGGGCGGCTGCCTCCTCGCGCTCATCGAGGGCGCCGGACTCATGCTCAACCGCGTCCTCGCCGTGCCCCCGCCGCTCCCCGCCGACGACCCCGCCGCCGCCATCGGCGGGTTCCAAGGCTTCCCGGGCCTGCCCCAGCCCGCCGTCATCGCCCCCGAGGTCGGGACATCCAGCGACGGCGGTAGCTGGTTCGGGAGCCTCTTCGGTCGCAAGAAGGAGGAGGAGAAGAAGCCCACCAGTGGTGAGATGTTGGAGAGCTTCGAGACCCCCAGCCCTCCCATCCCATCCTTCGACTACAAGTGAATTAAAAAGGTGCTCTTTTTTTTTACCTCTCCAATCATCTATCCATTCTTCCTTCTATTTCAATTGATCCCGATGCGATTAGGACTCCTCCTGCTCTCGACCCCCCGAGTCCGTTTTTCTTTCTTGTGCAACAAACATGCCATCATCAGATCCATCAATTCCGTATTCTCCAACAAGTCGTATTGGTCGTGTTATATGCAACCTCCTCTGCCGCTCGTATCTCCAAATAAATCCCGGACTGGAAGCTTTCGTTGTTACGCATAGGTCCGTCTGCCATCGCCCCGACTTCCGCCACAGCGCATCGGGTCTTCAGATAGGGTTACCCAGCAGCTACTATGTCGTCGGGGTCTTTCTTGGATAGAGATCCATGCCCAGACCGCATCCTCGATGATGCTGGCGGGGCTTTCGGCATGGGTCTTGTAGGTGGTTCTGCCTTCCACTTCCTCAAGGGCCTCTACAACTCGCCCAATGGCGCACGGATTGTTGGCGGTATGCAGGCCGCGCGCATGAACGCCCCACGACTCGGCGGGAGCTTCGCCGTCTGGGGCACCCTCTTCTCCACCTTCGACTGCACCACGGTCTACGTGCGCCAAAAGGAGGACCCCTGGAACTCCATCATTGCTGGTGCCTCAACTAGCGGGCTCCTTTCCTTGCGCAAGGGCCTCAGATCCACTGTTGGAGGTGCCATCGTTGGCGCTGCCTTCCTCGCAGGTATTGAGGGCGCTGGCATCGTAATCAACACCTTCCTTGCCAAGCAGCAGAACACCCCACCGCTCCCTGCCGACGACCCCAATGTTACCATTGCTACAGGCCTACCTCAGGCGCATGGGTCCTATACTGACCTCTCAGGCTCGAGCAGCAGCTTCCCAGGCCTTCCCCAACTACCCGTGTACCCTACTGAGGTTGCAAGCTCGAGTGTTAGCGGTAGCTGGTTTGGCAGTCTATTTGGTAAGGAGGAGAAGAAGAAGGCTAGTAGCACTAGGGGCACATCGGAGATATTGGAGAGCTTTGATACGCCCAGCCCTCCAATACCATCGTTCGACTACAAGTGAAAAAGGTGTGGTTTTTTTTAGTTCCAATCTGAATGATAATGTTGAGAAAAGTGCTATCTTAGGATTCCACAAAGACTTGGATTTCTTATTGCCCAGTTCATGGACATAGGGATTTCTCCGCGTGTGCTGTTAATTTCTCTTCTATTTGGCATTCCTTGATAAAATGTGGTTTCTTTTCTGTTTGGTGATGTAAAGGATCAAAATATAGTCGTTGGCGTGACCACATAAGAGTATTTAGGCTTTCATATTTTTTCTCCTAGTATATGGATGATATTGTTTGGACAATGTGTCTAGTGGATGAGAATTGTGTCGTCGTTAATTTGTTTTATGCCACTTTAGTTTTATTTGTATCCTATATTTTACAAAGTTCTTATTTATCTTGAAGCTGAGTGAGTCAGAACATCCCAATTTTTGACTAGTTCTGCATGGATCATTATGTTTATAACCTACAATAGCTGCAACTGTTGACATATTCTGCTTCTGTTAATCGAGCCTAAATACTTGTATAAAAGTTCTAAGGTTGTATTATCGGCTAGAAAAGCTGATGCTTGTAGGTTCAGACCATGCATTTGATCACATAATGATCTATGACTTCAGTGCATTACTTTGGACTTCTTAGTGATGAGTAATTTTTGGGTTGCCCATTTATAAGCTGGTTGTTCAAGTGGCCGAGGAAACATAACACAAAATCAAGCATTTGCAAATAACACAAAATCAAACATTGTTGTACTCTTTATGGACATGGTCATAATTTTGTCAAGAATATTTGGCCTGGTTTGCTTTTATCATGTAATAAGATGGTAATAATTTTGTGAAGAATATTTATGTCGTGGTTTCATTAAAACATGGGAAACATTATTTTGTAGTCCTGGGCGCCATGGCCCTATTTAGTTGAATTGTCAGGTAATGAGTTCTGACATACCTGTTAAGGTTCTTGGAGTCGTTTTAACCATGAAAATATCTTGCTCTGCATGCCAATCTTTTATACGATCTCCGGGATTGATTGCTCCACTCTTTAACAACTGAAATAATCTCTCCAGGACATGCCCCTTGGCTGCCTAATAGAACTCGAAAACAAAATATACATGTCTTACCTCGTGATTAAATAACTACGTATAAAATCTTATGCAGGTAGCAGGAATGGCTCACATATATGTAACATAAATTGAATTTTTTGATTTCAAGTTTTAACAATAGAGAAGTACTAATATACATGACACGGTACTAAATTAGCTGATTTTTGTTCGTTATTTATAGGATCAGTTATGTCAGCACTCAGCTCTCAGCTGAGTGATTTCTTTATTCTTGATCCATGGTCCTTGCTCTTGAACTGTACATTTAGGGTGTGTTTGGTAGCCCGGGCCAATGGAGAATTGCAATCTGCCCTCATACAAGCTGGCTCCATCTTGGTTGGGCTCAGATTTTCTTATGTGTTTGGTGTCTCGGGCCAAGGAAGATATGCTGAGTGTGTCACTTGTTTGGCAGGTTGTGTGTGGTGAGCCTAGCTGAGAGGTTGAAAATTTGCACAAAGCCCCTGCATACCAAAATGAAACATAATCACGTCCCTGTATATAAAATAAAAAATAAAAAGCGATCGGGTCCGTGTAAACAGAAAATAAAAGCAATCGGGTACCTGAAAAACGCAATCGGGTCCTGTAGGTCCGGTGAGCCAGCTCCGGCGAGGGAGCTCCGGCGACGCGCGTCGGGCGAGGCAGCTGCGGCGAGGCGCGGATGACCCTGTCTGGTCGAGTTTGGTCGAGAAGCTCAGGCGAGGGAGCGACAGCGAGGCAACTACGGCGACGCGCGGTGCGTCGAGGTAACTACGGCGTCGCGCGTGCGTCGAGGTAACTGCGGCGAGGCGCGTACGACGCCGGCTAGTCGAGCTCGGTGGAGGAGCCTGGGGCCCGTCTGGTCGACCTTGACCGACGCGTCTAGGAGGATCTCCGGCAAGGCGCGTCCGGGAGGAGCAGTTGTCCGACGCGTCGAGGCGTGGAGGAGGGAGTTCGTCGGCGTCCATGCGTGGAGGAGGAGGAGTTCGCCGGCGTCCCGCGTGGAGGAGAAGCGGTCGGCGGAGGCGTGGAGAAGGAGCGAGAGGAGCGGGTGGGTGGGGGGGGGGATGAGAAGGAAAAATGTGGGGGTGGGGGTCGCGCAAGGGCCAGTTCTTTGCGGGTATGAGCTCAGCCTGGCTGAGTTGTGAAGCTCGATTTGGGCTTCTCAACCCAGCCTGGCTGAGAGCCATTTTTCGTATCAGGTCAGCAGTGCTGAGATGGGCCGACCCGGGCTAACAAACAACAAATAGTTGGTTGAGCTAGGTTGGATTGAGAATATCTGGGTTGGACCGAGCTACCAAACACACCCTTAGTGATGCAACCTTGGAACTTTGACGGAAACTGTGAAGCTTCTGTAAGGTCGATGCCCAAGGAGCGCTGAACTATGTGCTACTATATATGCTCATGTACTTGAAGTTGTGATAGCTGATCTTTCGGAGTGTCTAGATTGCTCTCACTCAATATTTGGCTAGCCTCTGGCTTGTATTCTGGAACCATGAGAAGACCGCTATCTTTTTGTCTGTTCTATTGAGATGTCTGTTGGACATGATTCGGTCATATGGTCTTGTCCTGTGCTGTCTGTCTGATTTGGTGTAAATTTGGTGTGCTTTTGTTGCACAGTGAGCAAGTTCATGTGGTTTAGTTGTGCTGTTCTTGTAAGGATATAGGTCGGTTATTCATGCTTGCATATTCTTAGATGGAGTAGAATATGTGATGATCTGATGATATGTTTTTCATTGGTGCAGGTAGCTGATGGCACTGATGCCCAGTGTGGCTCGATCCGGAAGTAGTAGTCTTGAACTGGGGATGCAATATCTTGAAGAAGAGATGGAATACATTTTTGAGGGGAACCGAAGTGTGTGTTGCTCCACTTTCAGTACTATTATCTATGGGTCGAACCTGTTGGGAAAATGTTTTGGTCGCTGGCTCTTATGTATTATTTAGTTAATGTACGTGTGCTTTTAAAACATGGCAGGTCTACAACCCTGCATCCTATTGTTCACCTAGTAGTGACAGTAATAATACATATACCATCATGTTGTGCAAATGTACTGCACTTAAAAAGCCTTAGAATATCCCCCATCTGGCGTCTGGTGTGACCTTCAGTGTGAGGCGGTTGCATTGCATTCTGTTATCTTATAGTTCTTCTGCTTGGTCTTGGATGCCAGGTTTGATGTTCTGTGGTAGGTTGCTCCTCCCAATATAGATTCTCTAATCTATATCTGTTTCTTCTATTTTTATTTGCTGTGGTGGCGATCAGGAGTCTGTTGTCTGTTATATATTTTATTATGTGATTATGTTCTGTGATGGAGGCTTTCTTCTTACATTCTGAGATCCTCGGTACTAGTCAACCTTCGATTGTCTATTGTCGGGCTTTCGCCATGGGAGCTGAGGTTCCATCTACCGCTTCTTAAAGGACACCTACAACTTGCCCAACGGCTGAGGGCTCCTTTGATTTAAAAGATAGGAAAAGCATAGGAATAGACTAGCAAAAGTGCCCGTGCGTTGCACCGGGATGAACAAATGCTCTAACGGCCCATCAACCATCCGTGTTGATATTTCTTCTCTTTGTCTCCATCATCGATGGTGGTCATGTTTTTTCTATTCATGGCGAATATAATTATATCTAATACAAACAACTAACTATGTTGGATCTCTCTAGGTTTTATTAATTTAAAGTCAGCATTCATATGCCTTTTATCTAAAAAACAACTAACTCCAAAGCTTATGATCAGAATAACAGTTTTTATTAAAAATATTAAACATTGCAGACTCAGATTTTCAAATAATTAAAGTTTTTAATTTCTAATTAAAGAATTCGTAATTATTTAATGTACTCCCTCCGGTTCATATTAATTGACTTTACTATGAGTGTATCTAGACATATTCTAGTTCTAGATACATCCATATTGGAGTCAATTAATATGAATCGGAGGGAGTACTATTTTTTCTCTGGTTTTAATTTAAATATAATTTCATTTAAGTATAATAACTTATATATTTTGTGCTACACTGCACATGTTTTCGGCAGCAGGACATCTTACACAAGACAGTGCAAGGAAAAAAAAAGCTTATGCAAGAAAGTCTAGTACGTACCACAAGAATGATCATGAGATATCTCACATTTTTTAAGCGTCGATCAAACTGTTTGTAGTTGTTGTTTTTCCACAGAATGTATCTCTTAAAAGCTTCAGAAAGCACGCAACTCCATCTCTGATGGCATCGGGAGCAAACACTCGCACGCTCGGCTGGAAGGCCCGGCGGCTGCTCCCGGCGTCCGTGTGAGCGCTGCATCTGGCTATGTCGTTGGTGCCGTCGTCGCCAGCGGAACGGGTGTTCTAGGCTATGGGGTTGACACGACCAGCGGTGGCTTTAGTCGACGGTGTTGTCCTCGCCGGTGGAAGGTCCGTTTGAGGCCATGTGCTAGCATTGGCCAACGGCGGCTTTAGTAGGACGGAGTAGGAATACTGTGAAGAAACGAGAGAAGCGAGAGAGTGTGAAGTGAAAATGGATGATCTCATTGATGTACTGTTCAGGCCTTATATAGTATCTGAACAGGCGTCTTTTACAATGTCGGTTACAGTACGCGTCCCTTCCGAACAGGCATAGCAACCCTTCGGAGAAGTTGGCGTTTGGACAACGCTAGAATAAGGCAACTGCTGGCAGTTATTACTAACACAATCCTAACTGCTCACTTAGCCTAAATATGACGCTAACTTATTCCTAACACTCCCCCTTGGACAAACGCTGTCCTTTATAATCTTGAGAGCTGGAATTCCCTTGTTTGATCTTGATGTTCTCTGATCTTGAAATCTTGAGAATCTTTGATCTTGTATAGTCTTATATCTTCCTAAATCCTATGGGAAAATATAAGAAGAAAATATAGAAATTTTGATATACCATGGGTATATTATTGTCTCATTAAAACCTATATGAGCAATCCGTTGGAAAACTCATAAGGAAGAGAGTACAATATTTTTATTTATTTATCAGATGATAATTAATAAGTTCAGTTATAGGAGTTTTCTCCCCCTGAACTTTGCATTCATTTTCAATATTGTTCTATATAGAAATCATATGCATTTGAGTAATACAAATGCTATTATCTTGATAGATAATGGTAGATGATTCTGTTGAATCTGAACTACATAATATCCGTCTAGATATGATTGCGAACACATTATGTATTGAATAGACTCTGATGATAAAATCATCGGCATATACATAGGTCATGTAGAATCCAGGGAGGGATTTTCTTAAAAACTAAATGTATGCAATCTTATCCGAGTATCCTTTTGAATAGGGAACTCTCATAGTCGATTGTACCACACAATCTTCGACTTTATTAATTCATGGAGTGACTTTTGAATTTTTTTTTACACAATATATGTTGTGATTGTTCTTGGACATTCATATAGATATCCAAGATGAGTGATCCATATGAGTATGAAATCACCGCGTCTATCAACTGCATGGATAGTTTATTTGAACTGCCAATAATATTGATATCGAAACGTAATTACACTTATACCAAGAGGGTATGTTACATCATAATCGATGTCGGGTCTCTGCGTGAACCCTTTGTGCTACAAGCCTCGCTTTCTCACCACCTCATTGTTTTCGTTATGAACGAAAAGTTACTTGTCTTCCAAGAGGGAAGATGGCTATGAGGAGAGTCTATTACTGTGGTAAATACCTCTCTCTTGTTGAGCGAGTGCTATTCTTATTTAATTGCCTCCTTCTAGTTGAACCAATATATGAGTGCATGAGGCACTCTACCATGGATTTTGGTTCAGGGCCCTAAAGGTTTAGCAATCTAAGAATAAATATTTGTCGACAAATGTAGTCTTTATGTTATATGATTCTGTTGAATCAAGAAAAATTGTGGAAATAATATTTACATCTTTTTAACTCCGCGTGATTTCCCATAACAATGGAGTCAAGGTGTTTCGATTTTCCAACATTTCAAATAGTGTGCACATTTATGTTGGGTTTGGATGATGAGCATCCGTTATGTTTTATTCAACTTGAGGTTGAACTACATTTACTAGTTGAGGAGATAATTTCCTCTACTTCCGCGGATACATATGAGAACTCATTTCTCATGTGACCATGTTTCTCCCCCTAATGCTCTCATTTGGGGAGAATAGTGGTGGTACGAGATACTTCCACTATTTTATGGCACATTGCATGCATGCATAATGTAATTTCATGACGTCTTTGTCATAAGTAAATGTATGTGGCAAATTTGCAATGTGTTGCAAATATATTGAACTTTTATGTTCAGTTTTTAAGTACGTGAATATGAGGACTGAATGTCTGATGGCATTTGTAATTTATCGGCATTCTTTGTGGTACGAATCTCCCCCTAATGCCGAAAATGTCCTTATATTAAGTGTAATCAGCGTACGGGTTATAAGCTATTCTCCTGATAGAAGCTTGAGATATTCATGATTGACGGATAATAAATAAATAATAATATCTCACATAGATCCTATACGCTGGAGTGGTGATATTGGTAAGAACCAAAATATCGCAGATAGGAAATACTTGTTTCATTTCCACGTACTTACTGCAAGGGGAAGCAGTATGATATGCAGTTGGAATGATCTAGAATAGATCTGCGCATGTAAGACCGCAGGTCTACAACAAGATGTTGGTATATTAAGAATATGTATAAGTGGTCATTGTAATTTTAAGGTGAGAGAGCTTTAAAATTATTTTTCTCATGGCACATGTGGTGCACATAAAGTCTGATGACTTGAGATTTGCAACTTTTAAGTTGTGACCAACATAATTGTTAATAATTTTCTTATCATACCTATTCCAGGATGATCAAGGCAATCTTGCCAAGTCTTGAATTTATCAAGGTTTTGAAAATTATCTTGTAACATAAGGTACGGGTTTTATGTATGTATAACATAATCCGAATAAAGGTATAATCAGAACACAAGAGTGCATTCTGAACTACAATAATAGTACATATAGGGAGTATGAATATGGTTCTTTAGGAACCAATAATTGTTCTGTTATGCCTATTTACGGTCATAACATCGTCCTTACTCTTAGTAAGAGTTTGGAAATGTTTTGTTTCCCTTAAAAATGATAGTAGTGGTGGTACCACTCACTTAAATAGGATTTTTTTTTTCATCGGATTGTTACCCGTAAATAAAATAGAATGTATAGAATATATATTTATTCATATTCACCAACATAGTATTTATGTTACAAATATCAAATATAAATACATTACAGTATTATGTCTGATTCACATAATACAATATACATAGTCTGATAGACTTTTTACATAGTCTGATAGACTTTATTCTACTTATTGTTATACAATATAACATTTTGTAGTAATTTAATGGCTAAATGACATCAAGTGTTTATGGAGTTTAATTGAGGTCTCCAAAAACATCTTGGGTGTAGTCCACAAGCATGTCTTCATCGAGGATGATATCGTCCTTTGGCTCGAATTCTTCAATAGAACTTTGAGATGGACCAATTTGAGAGTTATCTTGTATGTCGTTGAAGTGAGCTTCAGCTTTGTTTCCATGAACTTGTTTGACTTCTTTGCCATACTTCATGTATAGTTCCACGAGGTGTTCGGGCATACTGCATTCATTAGTACGATGATTCGTACATCCACACCTTTGACAAGTTTGAGAGTTGTCATTTTGGTTATTTTTATTGAAATGACCATTCCCCTTAGATGGACCGTTGGTCTTTTGACCATTGTTCAGTTTCCACTTTCCCTTAAATTTTCGGAAGTTCCTTTTATGGTTTCCAAATTTACTAGTAAAATGAGCATTAGCATGTGCTTCAGGGATTGGCATGGCGCCCGTTGGGCGAGCATTGTGATTTTCCATGAGAAGTTCATCATGCTTCTCAGCCTGAAGTAATGTGTATATAAGCTCAGAATACTTTGTGTATTTCTGTTGACGATACTGCTGTTGCAATATCCTCATCGAGGGGTGGAAAGTGCATAAGGTTTTCTCTATTAAGTCCTCGTCTGAAACTTGCTTATTGCAAATCTCAGTTTGGAATTAATCTTATGCACTGCAGAATTATATGCAGCCACAGACTTAAAGTCCTGGAACCTTATGAGAGACCATTCTCTCTGGGCTTCCGGCAACATTACTGCTCTTTGTTGGTCATATCTCTCCTTTAGGGAGTTCCATAAAGCTAGTGGGTCCTCTTCCATCAGATATTCAGTTTTTAAATCAGGATGGAGGTGGTGCCTTATGAAATGCAATGCCACATACTTTACCACTTGTGGTATTTCTGGAGCATTTTCAGGGGGTGTGGCAATGCAAGGGCCAAGGTTACGTCCAGTCAAATTTATTTTCATATCCATGGCCCATGATAAATAGTTACTTCCATCAACTTGTAGTTCTTCAAATTCTTTCTTATTGATGCCAGCCATTTTTCTGCATTTGTGACCATATATTTTATTAATTTTACTTGATAGTAAAATTATTTTGGTAAACAACAATTTTGTTCTAGAGGAACAATTTTAAGCTGATGCTTTAGAAACAAATATGTGTAGATCTTCGAATTTCAAGTTAACACATTGTAGATAATCTCCATTTTATGGAGTACATCTCTCAGTACTAGGAAGCATAATCTGACGTATGTCAGTAGACGCCAATCTAGTACCCTATGTTATACTTTGACTTCAATATATTTGGAAGAGCACTTTGGAGATAATCATTCATCGTAATGACAAATGAATATACCTCACAGTAATGGATAATCTGTATTTGTACAGTAGATGCCATTACCTTGTGATTCGCAAATATGATTATAGATAGTCACATTTTTTTTTTAGTCTCATATTTTATTAATGAGAATTTTGCACAAAATTGAATTTCAAATGCAAAAAAATAATAATGAAATTGTTGTACCGAATAGACATGTTAGAATATGCTACAGGCACATATATAAATAACATGTCATATTTCATATTCGAGTAGACATGAGGTCTAGAATATAAATTTACTGTGCGACAGACGAACTGAGGTTCCTAAAGTACTACGCACGAATACGGATACGTGGCAGATATGGAGCTTTCCTAGATTAGAAGGACTACTCTACACAACGCCTAATAATTAGTAATTAATCAGCATGTTATTTATTAACATGAGCGTGGCATGTAAGGCCTTTGGCCCACAGCCTGTGTCGGCACCGCTTTGAAGCCTTGGACCAGCAGGTCAAAAGGGAATCGAAGAGTGGATAACGCCCAGTTCGAGCATCTTCTTCTTCCACCGCTCCCCTGCTCCATGCGAGTGCCCACGGGCCACGGCCACAGGTAGTTCCATCAGCGGCGGCGGCAGGGACCATCCGCGGAGGATGACGCGCGCTTCCAGTGAGGGCGTCGGGAGTTGGGGTACCGGCTCGTCTTCCTCTTTCTCCGGCGCTGGGAGATTGAGGTCGGGGACGGGGAGAGCCCGAGGGGAGCGTGCGGGAGCCGCGGCGACTACCTCCTCCTTCTTCACCAGTGGCGGGTGCGCGTCCACGAGAGCCGCAGCCGACGACGAGGAGAACTCCGGCACAGGCACTGGTTCATAGCCCGGCGGCGGCGGCACCGGAATCAGTTCGTCGGCGTCCGCGCTGATATTTGAGGCTGAGGCCTCGTCTTCATACACTGCGTCCACCACTTCTTCCGCGGCGACCTCCGGCGCTGCGACCTCCGGCGCGGCGACGACGGCCGGCTCTGCAGCGGCCACCGGGGTTTGTTCCCGGCGCACAATAGCCGTGGTGCTTGGCCCCGGTGCTCCAGGGGAGCGGTGGCACTGCAGCGGGCGGTTGTCGTGACGGTTGTGCTGCGGGGGCGCCCAGCGGTTGCCACGAACGGGGCGGCGGAGGCCACCGCCAAGGCCGAAGCGGCGACGGGACACCCAGCGGTTGCCGTGGTGGCGGCGGCGGAGGCCACCGTTCCACTCTGGGCGACGCTGATGGCGACGGTCAGAGTTCCAACGGCGAGCGGCAGCGCGAGTGAAAGTCCGGCGAGAATAGTTGGAGCGACGGTATTCCCTAGCCACAAATTGAGCGAAAGCCATCTTTACTCACCTTTCTTTGTTCTTCTACTATTGCCTATTGCTTTGGCAGAGACAAGTGCATGATAACGTGTGAAGAAACGAGAGAAGCGAGAGAGTGTGAAGTGAAAATGGATGATCTCATTGATGTACTGTTCAGGCCTTATATAGTATCTGAACAGGCGTCTTTTACAATGTCGGTTACAGTACGCGTCCCTTCCGAACAGGCATAGCAACCCTTCGGAGAAGTTGGCGTTTGGATAACGCTAGAATAAGGCAACTGCTGGCAGTTATTACTAACACAATCCTAACTGCTCACTTAGCCTAAATATGACGCTAACTTATTCCTAACAAATACTACTTCATGTATGGGTGGACAACGTGTCGCTGCAGCCGTTTTCGAGGGAGGAGTGGGACAACCAACGCGCCGCAGCCATCAAGAAAGCCCAGAATGAAGATGGTGTGGCTCCGGGTGAGGGACACGGTCAGCAACTTGGAGGCAGGGGTCGGCGATTAGGCAGGAGATCCTCTGCAAAACCAGTAGTACCAGCAGTGGTTCACCAAGCAGTTCACGTTCAGCACCTTCAGGAACGAGATGAACTGGTACATCACTGAGGTCGTGCTGGGCTGGGAGGACTACTACGTCCTGACGACATGCTCCAGTTCGCGCAGAGGCACTTCGTCTGCCGTTCACGGGCACAACATCTTCTGGGATGACCACATAGATGGGATGGGTGAAGGCAATAAGACACTTAGCCTCGACCAGCTCCGTCGCTGGCTGTTCCTGCTCCGGCGCTCAGTACTCGACGTCGTTCTCTATTGCTGATGTGGGGGCAGCTGCGGTCTGCATCCGGCAGCCCGGCAGAGGCACCAACGCCCTGTTATCAAGTTCGATGGATTCCTGGCACCCACCTCCTTGTTCATGCGTGCCGCGCCGCCGCCTCGTCGCAATATCGATTCCTGGCGCCTCTTCCTCTTGTTCATGCGATCCGTGCCGCCTCTCCGTTGTCAAGATCGATTTGTGGAGGCTCGGTCGACCGATCTAGTTCTATATAAATGAGTGTTTACATAAGGTACGTTACGTCCTGGACTCTTTTCTGGAACGAGGCAGGAGACCTTACCTGATACGCGTGGGTGATGATTACGTATAGATTTTCTATATTGGTCGGTTTCCTTGCCAGCAAACAAATCGCGTTAGACAGGGAGGCCTAGGAAGACGTACAGGCGGTCGGACGAAAGCGTATTACGACGGACCAAACCACGGAAACATTAGCTCCTTTATTATTAGGTATAGAAAAGGTATAGGATTGAAATGATATGTCTAATTGAATCCTATAGGAAGATGAAGTTTCAAAGGAATTTTTCCATGAGGTATGAGCTAATGCTTTTTTCCTATAGGAATTACACTACAAGATTCCTATAGGATTTTTTCCTATAGGATATGTTCCTATGAATCAAACAACATGTATAGGAAATTTTCCCATAGGAACCAAATCCTACACAATTCCTATGCAAATCCTTTGAATCAAAGGAGCCCTGAGTGTCTCGACCTGGTGGCAGCTTTGCTGTGTGTGGGACGGCATTTTCTCCAACCTCAGCTGCATTGGGCGTCCTTTTCTCCAGCCTCCACTGCACCGTCAGAAGGACCCTCGGAACTAGGGAGAGTCACACCCTGGGCAACAAAAGCCATGGCCCGGGGGGATGTTGTTGAATGTAGATGTGCTGCAGCCCATGTGGTCTACAATTTCTGAAATCTCAAGACCCATCACGTTGGCAGCTTGGGGGACAGCCTTGGGGCAAAGTTTAGTCCCACATTGCTAGTTGGGAGAGAGTTGGAGTGGTATATAAGGGCTGCTGTTCTAGTCCTTCCAAGTGAGTGAGATTAGAAAGAGCCCTCGCGCACTCCTCCTCCGCCTCGCCTCGGCACGGCACGGCACGTCACGTCACACACGTCGCGTTTCGTGACTCGAGTTCGAGTTCGAGACACACTCAAGGAAGCCTAATTTTTTGCTTGGTGCACCAACTGTCTTGGGTACGTGTCGACCTGCATGTGCATGCTCGCCGCGTGTCCCTGGCTTCCTACGCGTGTCAACGCGGTCGGGTCGGCTTCCTCCCAGGCTATACAAGGAGACCGATCAGATCTGGAGAACATTGCTCTTAGATCCCTCTCGTGAAGTTCCTTTTGATGCGCTACTCTCTAGTCTTCCCCATCCCGGCGACTGCGTGCACAACCGTCCGGGAGAGCAGGCCTCCGAAACCCCGTCCGTTGAGATCCTGCACCGGGAGACGGGCGATAAGGTTTTTGGGGAGCGTCTCGGCGCGACTGCTCGCTGTTGTTCGTGCTCTTCTTCGATAGATCCGACTACACCATGGGCGATATCAACAACTCCCATGGTGGTGCTGGTGCTGCTGCTGGTGCAACCTTCCCGGTCGCGATGTACGTGTTTTTCCTCTCCTACCTTGCACTGCTACTTGTTCCATGTTCAGATCTGATGCATGTGCTTAATCTGATGTGTGTGGTTAAGTATGCTTGTGCATCTGTAATGTTGCTTTCGGTAATTAAACTCACACGGAAATTGCCTATTAATCCAACAACCCAAAAACTTTATATGCTTAGGCAATTTTCACCGTCTGGTTTTGCTATTGCGCTCAAACCGAGCCCGTTTACGGGTTCTGAATGGATCGTAGCAAACAAGAGGGGGAGGGGTGAATGGCGCTACGACAAGTTTTAGGCTTTTTCAATTTTAGCGCAACGGAAGGTAAAGGTGATAGCTTTAGCGATAGTGGTGTTCCTACAATGATACTAGGACAAGTGCAACAAGTAAAGGAATCAACAAGATAGTAAGAGTAAGGAGCGAGACAACCGGGGGCGCGGAGACGAGGCGAGGTTTGTTTTCCGCAGTTCCTTCCACAATAGGAAGTACGTCTGCGTTGAGGAGGTGCTAGTCTCACACAAGAGACTAGACGATCACACCACGAAGGAAGACCTCACCTTCTTCCTCGAGAGAGCTCCACGAAGGTGCTCTCCCTCTTCCACTAAGGTACCGGTCGAGGCGGTGATTCCTTCACAAGGTTGGGGCGAGCTCCACACACACAAGGATGCTCCCAACACCCTATGGAGCTAGTACATCACCAAGCTAGCTTCCATAGCTGCACATCTCCAATGATTCACCATAGGAACTCTTCTCCAATGCTCCACCAAAGAAACCCTTCCAATGCTCCACCATAGGAACCCTACCAATGCTCCACCATAGGAACCCTACCACCAAGATCCACTAAGGAGTATCACGAATTGGCGAACTTTCTCTCGGTAGAATGATAGATCGGGGTCTCCTCCACCACTCCTCAAAGTATGAGCAAGATTGGTTGGATGGATGGGGAGATCCCCTCACTTTTGAGCTCAGCAACAATGGAGGAGAGAGAGAGAAGAGCTAAATCGGGCTGGAGAAGAAGGGGCCTTTATATAGGTCCCTCCAAATCCAACCGTTATGTGCTGTTTTTGCCTAAGCGGTACTACCGCTTCTGGGAAGCGGTACTACCACTCTGAGTTCGAATCCCCACAGAACTTGTCCACGTGGACACATTGCGGTACTACCGCTTGCGGTACCGCTCGAGGTACCGCAACAGGGTCCAAACCTTACTGGACTCGAAGCGGTACCGAAGCGGTACCACAGCGGTATGGCCGTAACGTGTTACGGTACTTGAGCGGTACCGTGGGCGGTACTACCGCTTACAAGCGGTACTACCGCTCATGGTACCGTAAAGGTACCGTAACCTGTTCTGTGAGTCAGTCTGATGTGCAATCCTCAGAGCGGTAGCTCAGGGCGGTACCAGGAGCGGTAGTACCGCTGTGGCTAAAACAGCTTTTTCCTCTTTTCCTCTCCTACCATGTTACCTCACGACACACACACAAAACCAGAAAGCCTAAGAACCACGCTTCGGTCTTCTGATCATAATGTGTCCGGCGAGGGCACCGTACACCTTGCAAACCTATCAATGACAAACTTTGTGTTTGTTCGAGTGTTGTTATCAAACACACAAAACAAGGGATATGGATCTTGCTCTTACAGTCTCCCCCTTTTTGGTGTTTGATGACAACACACGAATTTGCAATAATTCACAGGATATTATGATAAGGTATTTGGTTTGCAAGAGTAGATGAAGCTCCCCCTAGATGTGTGCATATTTAGAATATGCATTTGTATACAAATGCACACATCCTAGAGAGTAACTCCCCCTAGATTCTACAAACCAAGCACAAGTGCTAAGAAGAACATATAACAAGATCATGTAGCACAAGCACACTATGGAGGCAAGTATAAGTGCATATAGGAGAGAGTTTGGGTGAACCTTTTCATACCTTTTCCTTAAGAAAACCCAAACTCATAACAATGAGATCCTCCATAGAATTGATGTAGCCAATCGAAGGATAAATAATGAAGACCATTAAGCTATGAACGATTAAGTCTTAATACAAACTGGGGGATCGGGAGATCCACAAATAGAGTAGCAAGCACACATACGAAATAAATTCCAAATAACTAGGGGAAGGTTTGATGCCAAGGCCGAAAGAACCAAAACGAAGCACCAAGCCCTTGGCATCCCCATGCAAATTCCCATCCTAATAGATCAACTTCTCCCCCTTTGGCATCGAGACACCAAAAAGGGAGAAGGAGCATACTAACGCCCCAAAGTGATCACTCGTCATCATCATCCTCGTCATCGTCGTCATCTTCATTCTCGTCACCCTCATCCTCAATGTCCTCCTCCTCTTCTTCTTCACCTTCATCATCGTCTTCCTCTTGAGCAAGACCCTTGCCATGAGGTGGCTCGGGAATGGAGTCCTCGGAGCTTGACCAAACAAGCTTCGACTTCCACTCACCGGGAGGAGTGATGTTGTCCTCGGAGCCCTCGGAGATAGGAAGCTGCATGTGCCTCATCATCGCCTTTTGGCATTGGCGGATCTTCTTGTTGTCGTGATGAGCTTGATACATCTTATCTTCAAGGTCCCTCTTGAAGCAAAATGACTTCTTGAGGCGAGCGGTGAGCTTGGCAAAGAGGCCCTTGGTCTTGACGGAGTTGGGCACGTAGTCGGAGTCATCACTATCGGCTTCGTCTTCATCCTTGTCCTTGGGAGCTCCCTTGCCGTACCTTGGAGGGTCATGTTTCTTGACAAGAGGACTCTTCTCCTTATGAATAGTGATGTTGGGGCGGCATTGCTCAAGAAGATCTCCACGGCCCTCTTGATCCCATTTTAGGCAAATGAGCCTCATAATGTAAGGTGCATATTGAGGGAGCTTGCGAAGAAAGGCACAGTCACGCATCTCATGCCAAATATAGTCCATGACGTCCAGCTGCTTGCCGCGGCCCCTCAACTCATGAGTGCGCACAAGGAGGTTTACAAGAAATCCATGCACCTCATCATGGTTGGTGTGCTTAGGGTTGATGGTGCTGCGGTAGATGCGATTCTATCATAGACAGGGAGGAGGTTGTAAGCACTCCCACACAGCATCCTTCCGGGAATGTAGAGGTTGGCCATCTTCTCTTTGGCCATTGGCTTGGCCTGTAGATGGATCTTGAAGACGTTGGTGTCATAGCCGTGAAGCTCATATCCAATGCCTCTAGCAAAATCCTCCCACGTGGCCTCCATCACATGCTCCCTAGTCATCCACTTCAACGAGCGAAAGCCTCCTTCATCCTCAAGGAAAACAGCAGTGGCATAGAATTGGCATATCACCTCCTTGGAGTAGTTGTGAGAGAAGGTCATCAGAGGTATCAGCCCTTGTTCATCACAAATCTCAAGAGCTTCCCCAAAATACTCAAGGTTGGAGTTGAGCTTATCCATGCTGATGGAGTATTGAGGGCAACAGTTGAATTCCTTGTAGGATAACGTTGCATAGAAAACAAAAATTTTCCTACCGCGAACACACAATCCAAGCCAAGATGCAATCTAGAAGACGGTAGCAACGAGGGGTTTATCGAGTCTCACCCTTGAAGAGATTCCATAGCCTACAAGAGGAGGCTCTTGTTGCTGCGGTAGACGTTCACTTGCCGCTTGCAAAAGCGCGTAGAAGATCTTGATCACGATCGGTTCCGGCGCCACGAACGGGCAGCACCTCCGAACTCGGTCACACGTTCGGTTGTTGATGAAGACGACGTCCACCTCCTGTTCCAGCGGGCAGCGGAAGTAGTAGCTCCTCTTGAATCCGACAACACGACGGCGTGGTGTCGGTGGCGGTGGAGAACTCCGGCGGAGCTTCGCTAAAGCTACACGGGAGATATGGAGGAGAGGGGGCGGCTAGGGTTTGGGAGGGGGTGGCCGGCCACTTCAAGGGGGGCGGCCAGCTTGTGGTCTTGGGGTGGCCGGCCCCCTCCCTTGGCCCCTCATTATATAGGTAGATCCCCAAGAGTTGGTCTCCAAGTCTTCGAATAAGACCCGAACCAAAAACCTTCCATATGGAGGGGAAACCTAGCCAAGCTAGGACTCCCACTAGAGGTGGGAGTTCCACCTCCCATATGGGGGGGTGGCCGGCCCCCTAAGGGGGAGTCCACTTGGGACTCCTTCCCCACTAGGGTTGGCCGGCCATGGAGGTGGAGTCCCATGTGGACTCCACCTTCCTTGGTGGTTTCTTCCGGACTTTTCTAGAACCTTCTAGAACCTTCCATAGAACCTTCCGCGACATTTTAATTCACATAAAATGACATCCTATATATGAATCTTATTCTCCGGACCATTCCGGAACTCCTCGTGATGTCCGGGATCTTATCCGGGACTCCGAACAAATATTCGAACTCCATTCCATATTCAAGTTCTACCATTTCAACATCCAACTTTAAGTGTGTCACCCTACGGTTCGTGAACTATGCGGACATGGTTGAGTACTCACTCCGACCAATAACCAATAGCGGGATCTGGAGATCCATAATGGCTCCCACATATTCAACGATGACTTTAGTGATTGAATGAACCATTCACATACAATACCAATTCCCTTTGTCACGCGATATTTTACTTGTCCGAGGTTTGATCTTCGGTATCACTCTATACCTTGTTCAACCTCGTCTCCTGACAAGTACTCTTTACTCGTACCGTGGTATGTGGTCTCTTATGAACTCATTCATATGCTTGCAAGACATTAGACGACATTCCACCGAGAGGGCCCAGAGTATATCTATCCGTCATCGGGATGGACAAATCCCACTGTTGATCCATATGCCTCAACTCATACTTTAGGATACTTAATCCCACCTTTATAGCCACCCATTTACGCAGTGGTGTTTGGTGTAATCAAAGTACCTTTCCGGTATAAGTGATTTACATGATCTCATGGTCATAAGGACTAGGTAACTATGTATCGAAAGCTTATAGCAAATAACTTAATGACGAGACCTTATGCTACGCTTAATTGGGTGTGTCCATTACATCATTCATATAATGATATAACCTTGTTATTAATAACATCCAATGTTCATGATTATGAAACTAATCATCCATTAATCAACAAGCTAGTTTAAGAGGCATACAAGGGACTTCTTGTTGTCTACATATCACACATGTACTAATGTTTCGGTTAATACAATTATAGCATGATATATAAACATTTATCATAAACATAAAGATATAAATAATAACCACTTTATTATTGCCTCTAGGGCATATCTCCTTCAGTCTCCCACTTGCACTAGAGTCAATAATCTAGATTACATTGTAATATACCTAACACCCATGGCATTCTGGTGTTGGTCATGCTTTGCCCTAGGGAGAGCTTTAGTCAACGGATCTGCTACATTCAGATCAGTGTGTACTTTGCAAATCTTTACTTCTCCATCTTCGATGTACTCGCGAATCGAGTGGTAACGCAGCTTGATATGCTTCAGCCTCTTGTGTGACCTTGGCTCTTGTGCATTGGCGATGGCACCCATGTTATCACAGTAAATGATTAATGGGTCCAATGCACTAGGAACCACACCGAGCTCTACAATGAACCTCTTCATCCATACCGCTTCTGATGAAGCCTCTGAAGCCGCTATGTACTCTGATTCTGTTGAAGACTTCACCACCGTGCAATCGCTTCGAGCTTGCCCAGCTACTGCAGCACCATTCAATATAAACACGTACCCAGCATTGTGACTTAGAGTCATCAGGATCAGTGTTCCAACTTGCATCGGTGTAACCATTTACAACGAGCTCTTGGTCACCTCCATAACAAAGAAACATATCCTTAGTTCTTTTCAAGTACTTCAGGATATTCTTGACCGCTGTCCAGTGTTCCATTCCTGGATCACTTTGATATCTGCTAGTCAAACTAACAACATGTGCTATATCCGGTCTAGTACATAGCATGGCATACATGATAGATCCTACTGCCGAGGCATAGGGGATTTTACTCATCCTTTCTCTTTCTTCTGCCGTAGCCGGTCCTTGAGTCTTACTCAAGACTTTGCCTGGTAACATAGGTAAGAACCCTTTCTTACTTTCGTCCATTCTAAACTTCTTTAGAATCTTGTCCAGATATGTACTCGTGATAGCCCTATTAGGCGTCTTGATCTATCTCTATAGATCTTGATGCCTAATATATATGATGCTTCACCAAGGTCTTTCATTGAAAAACTATTATTCAAATAACCTTTAACACTGCTTAATAGTTCTATATCATTCCCGATCAATAATATGTCATCTACATATAATATCAGGAATGCTACAGAGCTCCCACTCACTTTCTTGTAAATACAGGCCTCTCCATGACACTTTGTATAAACCCGAAGTCTTTGATCACCTTATCAAAGCGTCGGTTCCAACTTCTCGATGCTTGCTTCAGTCCATAGATTGAACGCTGAAGTTTGCATACTTTGTCGACATTTTTAGGATCGACAAAACCTTGGGGTTGTACCATATACAACTCTTCCTCACTGCCTCCATTAAGGAACGCCGTTTTGACATCCATCGGCCAAATCTCATAATCGAAAAATGCAGCTATTGCTAACAAAATCCTCACAGATTTTAGCTTCGCTACTGGTGAGAAAGTCTCATCGTAGTCAACTCCTTGAATTTGTCGGAAACCCTTTGCGACAAGTCGAGCTTTATAGACAGTAATATTACCATCAGCATCTGTTTTTCTCTTGAAGATCCATTTATTTTCGACAGCCTTTCGGCTATCAGGTAAGTCTACCAAAGTCCATACTTTGTTATCATACATGGATCCCATTTCGGATTTCATGGCTTCTTGCCATTTGTTGGAATACGGGCTCATCATCGCTTCTTCATACATCGCAGGGTCCTCATCATTGTTATCCACAATCATGACATTTAGACAAGGATCATACTAATCAGGAGTCGTACGTTCCCTTGTCGATCTGCGAGGTTCAACAGTTTCCTCGTTCGAAGTTTCATGATCATTATCATTAGCTTCCTCTGTTGCCGGTGTAGGCTGTACAGGTACAACTTCCGATCGCGCTACTCTGATCAACGAGTATAGATTCATCAATCTCATCGAGTTCTACTTTTCTTCCAGTCACTTCTTTAGTGAGAAATTCTTTCTCAAGAAAGGTTCCGTTCTTAGCAACAAAGATTTTGCCTTCGGATCTGTGATAGAAAGTGTACCCTATAGTTTCCTTAGGGTATCCTATGAAGACGCATTTCTCCGCTTTGGGTTCTAGCTTGTCCGGTTGTAACTTCTTTACATAGGCTTCGCAACCCCAAACTTTCAGGAACGACAGCTTAGGTTTCTTATTAAACCATAATTCATACGGTGTCGTTTCTACGGATTTTGATGGTGCTCTATTTAAAGTGAATGCGGCTGTCTCTAATGCATAACTCCAAAATGATAACGGCAAATCAGTAAGAGACATCATAGAACGAACCATATCTAAGAGAGTTCGATTACGACGTTCGGACACACCGTTACGTTGAGGTGTTCCCGGCGGTGTCAATTGTGAAAGTATTCCGCATTTCTTTAAATGCATGCCAAACTCATAAATCAGATATTCACCTCCACGATCAGATCGTAGAAATTTAATCTTCTTGTTACGTTGATTTTCTACTTCACTTTGAAATTCCTTAAACTTCTCGAAAGTTTCGGATTTATGTTTCATGAAATAGATATACCCATATCTACTCAAATCATCTGTGAAGGTTGGAACATAACGATAACCACCGCGTGATGCTACGCTCATTGGTCCGCATACATCGGTATGTATGATTTCCAATAAGTCAGTAGCTCGCTCCATCATACCAGAAAATGGAGTCTTAGTCATTTTACCCATTAGACATGCTTCGCATCTATCAAGTGACTCAAAGTCAAGTGATTCAAGTAATCCATCAGTATGGAGTTTCTTCATGCGTTTCACTCCAATATGACCAAGACGACAGTGCCACATATAAGTAGAATTATCATTCAATTTAATTCGCTTAGCATCAATGTTATGTATATGCGTATCACTACTATCGAGATCTAACAGAAATAAGCCATTCTTTTGTGGTGCTCGACCATAAAAGATATTATTCATAAAAATAGAACAACCATTATTCTCAGACTTGAATGAATAACCGTCTTGCATTAAACAAGATCCAGATATAATGTTCATGCTCAACGCAGGTACATAATAGCAATTATTTAGGCTTAAAACTAATCCCGAAGGTAGATGTAGAGGAAGTGTCTTGCGATCACATTGACCTTGGATCCATTTCCAACGCGCATCGTCACTTCATCTTTCAGCAGTTGTCGTTTATTCTTTAGTTCCTGTTTCGAGTTACAAATATGAGCAACCGAACCAGTATCAAATACCCAGGTACTAGAACGAGAACCAGTGAAATGAACATCTATAACATGTATATCAGATATACCTTCTTTCTTCTTCTTGACAAGGCCGCTCTTTAGATCAGCCAGATACTTGGAGCAATTACGCTTCCAGTGTCCCTTCTCCTTGCGAATAGCACTCAAGCATCGGGCTTAGGGCCGTTCTTAGGTTTCACGGGAGGTGTGGCAGCTTTCTTGCCACCCTTCTTGAATTTTCCCTTAGACTTGCCCTGTTTCTTGAAACTGGTGGTCTTGTTGACCATCAACACTTGGTGCTCTTTCTTGATCTCAATCTCAGCAGCTTTTAGCATGCCAAAGAGTTCAGGTAACTCCTTGTTCATGTTCTGCATATTTTAGTTCATCACGAAGTTCTTGTAACTTGGTGGCAGTGATTGAAGGACACGATTAATCCCCAGTCTGTTAGGAATCACTATTCCCAAGTCACTGAGTTTCTTCGCATGTCCGGTCATGGCGAGCATGTGCTCACTAACGGAGCTGCCTTCTTCCATCATGCAGCTGAAGAATTGTTTCGATGCTTCATAGCATTCCACGGCCGCATGAGTCTCAAAAATAGCTTTCAGCTCTTTCATCAACTCATGAGGATCGTGGTGCTCAAAACGTTTTTGAAGATCGGATTCAGGACTGCATAGGATGGCACACGAACTTGAGAGTACCGTATTTTCCGAGTCTCGTAAACAGCTTTTACTTCATCGGTTTCGGTTTGCAGGAGGGTCACCTAGCGGTGCATCAAGCACATATTGCAGATTTCCGCCAGAGAGGAAGATCCTCACATGACGGAACCAGTCGGTGAAGTTGCTACCGTTGCTCTTAAGTTTCTCTTTCTCTAGGAACTGATTAAAATTGATTGGGGACGCCATCTCTACAACATATATTTGCAAAAGTTTAGACTAAGTTTATGACAAATTGAGTTCAAATTTTAATTCATCATAATTAAAAATCTAAGTGAACTCCCACTCAAAACAATATCCCTCGCATTGTCTTAGTGATCACACGAACCAAATCCACCCCACCTAAACCCGATCATCACGAGAAAAGGTGTGATTTCAATGGCGAACACTCAAAGTGTTCATCATATCAACCATATGATTCATGCTCTACCTTTCGGTATCACGTGTTCCGAGACCATGTCTGTACATGCTAGGCTCGTCAAGGCCACCTTAGTATCCGCATGTGCAAAACTGTCTTGCACCCGTTGTATGTACTTATTGAATCTATCACACCCGATTATCACGAGATGCTTCGAAACGACAAGACTTGGTAACGGTGCTACTAAGGATGAACACTTTATTATCTTGAGATTTTAGTGAGGGATCATCTTATAATGCTACCGTCGCGATCTAAGCAAAATAAGATGCATAAAAGGATTAACATCACATGCAGTTCATATGTGATATGATATGGCCCTTTTGTCTTTGCGCCTTTGATCTTCATCTCCAAAGCACGGACATGATCTCCATCATCTGCATGCATGATCTCCATCATCGTCAGCGTAGCGTCAAGGTCAATGGCGCCGTCTTCATGATTGTCCTCCATGTAGCAACTATTACAACTACTTTGAAATACTACTCAACATGAATTTTAAAGACAACCATAAGGCTCCTGCCGGTTGCCACAATACAATAATGATCATCTCATACATATTCATCATCACATTATGGCCATATCACATCACCAAACCCTGCAAAAACAAGTTAGACGTCTCTAATTTGGTTTGCATATTTTACGTGGTTTAGGGTTTTCGAGAGAGATCTAATCTACCTACGAACATGAACCACAACGTTGATACTAATGTTTTCAATAGAAGAGTAAATTGAATCTTCACTATAGTAGGAGAGACAGACACCCGCAAAGCCTCTTATGCAATACAAGTTGCATGTCGAACGAGGAACAAGTCTCATGAACGCGGTCATGTAAAGTTAGTCCGAGCCGCTTCATCCCACTATGCCACAAAGATGCAAAGTACTCAAACTAAAGATAACAAGAGCATCAACGCCCACAAAACCATTGTGTTCTACTCGTGCAACCATCTATGCATAGACACGGCTCTGATACCATTGTAGGATAACGTTGCATAGAAAACAAAAAATTTCCTACCGCGAACACACAATCCAAGCCAAGATGCAATCTAGAAGACGGTAGCAACGAGGGGTTTATCGAGTCTCACCCTTGAAGAGATTCCAAAGCCTACAAGAGGAGGCTCTTGTTGCTGCGGTAGACGTTCACTTGCCGCTTGCAAAAGCGCGTAGAAGATCTTGATCACGATCGGTTCCGGCGCCACGAACGGGCAGCACCTCCGTACTCGGTCACACGTTCGGTTGTTGATGAAGACGACGTCCACCTCCCGTTCCAGCGGGCAGCGGAAGTAGTAGCTCCTCTTGAATCCGACAGCACGACGGCGTGGTGTCGGTGGCGGTGGAGAACTCCGGCGGAGCTTCGCTAAAGCTACACGGGAGATATGGAGGAGAGGGGGCGGCTAGGGTTTGGGAGGGGGTGGCCGGCCACTTCAAGGGGGGCGGCCAGCTTGTGGTCTTGGGGTGGCCGGCCCCCTCCCTTGGCCCCTCATTATATAGGTGGATCCCCAAGAGTTGGTCTCCAAGTCTTCGAATAAGACCCGAACCAAAAACCTTCCATATGGAGGGGAAACCTAGCCAAGCTAGGACTCCCACTAGAGGTGGGAGTTCCACCTCCCATATGGGGGTGGCCGGCCCCCTAAGGGGGAGTCCACTTGGGACTCCTTCCCCACTAGGGTTGGCCGGCCATGGAGGTGGAGTCCCATGTGGACTCCACCTTCCTTGGTGGTTTCTTCCGGACTTTTCTAGAACCTTCTAGAACCTTCCATAGAACCTTCCGCGACATTTTAATTCACATAAAATGACATCCTATATATGAATCTTATTCTCCGGACCATTCCGGAACTCCTCGTGATGTCCGGGATCTTATCCGGGACTCCGAACAAATATTCGAACTCCATTCCATATTCAAGTTCTACCATTTCAACATCCAACTTTAAGTGTGTCACCCTACGGTTCGTGAACTATGCGGACATGGTTGAGTACTCACTCCGACCAATAACCAATAGCGGGATCTGGAGATCCATAATGGCTCCCACATATTCAACGATGACTTTAGTGATCGAATGAACCATTCACATACAATACCAATTCCCTTTGTCACGCGATATTTTACTTGTCCGAGGTTTGATCTTCGGTATCACTCTATACCTTGTTCAACCTCGTCTCCTGACAAGTACTCTTTACTCGTACCGTGGTATGTGGTCTCTTATGAACTCATTCATATGCTTGCAAGACATTAGACGACATTCCACCGAGAGGGCCCAGAGTATATCTATCCGTCATCGGGATGGACAAATCCCACTGTTGATCCATATGCCTCAACTCATACTTTCCGGATACTTAATCCCACCTTTATAGCCACCCATTTACGCAGTGGTGTTTGGTGTAATCAAAGTACCTTTCCGGTATAAGTGATTTACATGATCTCATGGTCATAAGGACTAGGTAACTATGTATCGAAAGCTTATAGCAAATAACTTAATGACGAGATCTTATGCTACGCTTAATTGGGTGTGTCCATTACATCATTCATATAATGATATAACCTTGTTATTAATAACATCCAATGTTCATGATTATGAAACTAATCATCCATTAATCAACAAGCTAGTTTAAGAGGCATACTAGGGACTTCTTGTTGTCTACATATCACACATGTACTAATGTTTCGGTTAATACAATTATAGCATGATATATAAACATTTATCATAAACATAAAGATATAAATAATAACCACTTTATTATTGCCTCTAGGGCATATCTCCTTCATTCCTTGGCCCCATAGACTTCGTTGTAGATCCTTTCCTGATTGACATGATGGAAGTAGGTATTGGGGCATTGACGGGCATTCCTTGGCAATAAATACGGATTTGCCCCTCGTATTTCCAAGAATTGGGCTTTCTTGACATCAACCATTGATTTCTGAGGGCCTTGGGCGGTTCTAGCTGCTGCCTCCCTCTCTCTCTTGGTGGTTCTTGCCGGTATGATCTCCTCTTACTCGTCTTCATCTCGATGACGACGAGAGGATGGCTTGACCTTGCCATCACGGGTCCTAGGTGCTCCTGTGAATAGCAAAGGTTTGGGAGGGAATAGGGGATCAGTGCACAAGCCATGAAATTAAGGATCAAAGAGGACACTAACAAGCAACATTGGTGATACTAGTCAGAGCGGTAGTACCGCAATTCTGATCCGGTAGTACCGCTTGGACCGGTAGTACCGCTCGTGAATGAGCGGTACTAACGCTCAAGCTCAGCACATCTAGATCGAGATTGAGGACATGGCAAAAACGATCCTAGTGTCACACATTGTTGCTAGCTAGTATCCCCGTACATGTAAAGCTTCCAAGAAGGCTTCTCCACCATAAATCTCCATCAAACCCTAGCCTATGCATCTAGGGAGTTCAACACACCCTAGAGAGAGATTAGGGTTCATACCGGAGGACATGGCGGAGAAGAGAGTGGGTAAGCTTCTCCGCGGAGGAGATTTGGCCGGCGGCGGCTGGAAAAGGAGATCGGGGCCGATCTCCTTGAGGTCTTGAGCTTGGAGGTGCTGTTGACTCGAGGTGGATGGGGAATTGTGGTGGATTGGGATGAAACCCGACCCCAGCCGGTACCTCTAGTCAACAGATGCAAGCGGTAGTACCGCTCATAAAAGCGGTAGTACCGCTTACCGGTACTTACCCGGTACTTAGGGCGGTAGTACTGTTCTGGGGATAATGTTCAGTTCCATCAGATAACTGCCCCAGAGTGGTAGTACCGGCCTCCAAACTCAAAAACACTCAGATTTTGGTGTAGACTTGTGCTTTTAGACTGAGTTGGCTCAAGAGATAGATGATGGCTTAGGATTAGATGACGGAACTGTTAAGGTACTACCCAACCAAGCTTGCAAGAATCAAAGCAAGAAAAACCAAGCTTGGGTGAATCTCCCATGAAGAAGCAAAGAGAAAAGAAGAAACGAAAAACAACAACAAACAAAAGAGAAAAGAAAACAAAAAGAACAAAAACTCCTCAAGGAGGAGGTTGGTGGACGAAGCCACCGTGTAAGAGTTTGGTAGTGTGAGGTCGCGCAGAAACCTAGGACTCACGACTACAACTCAACATGAAGCTCATAGTCACTAGATTGACAAATAGCATATGCTTTGGGTTTCTTTGTGCATCATGGGGGGAGGGATAGCTCAATAAATTTAAACCGCACTCCCCCTATGTTCATGCGTGCTTTACATCTAGACATATGTCACAAGAGTGGTATAAGTATCCACTTATGACACAATGTACGGATGAGAAGCACAAAGGTAGAGAGGCAAACCTTGACGATTATCGATAGAGAAGTGTCCATTGTCTTGTCGAACTTATTAGTTGATCCTTGGGGTTGCTATACCGTTGGGCCCCCTCATATCTTGTTCTTGAATATGTCTTGTACTTAGCTTGAGTTATGAAAGAGTCTTGATGCTTTAGCACCCCCGGCGAGAATGGACCAAAAAGAAAGGTTCTTGTGAGGTCCTTTGATCTTCATCACGATTTGGGTCCTCGCCATGACGTCATTGTTGTTGATGCCGAACTTGAGGTTGTGGAAGAGGTGATCTAGCACTTGGTTGTCCAATGGAAAAGGCTTGGCCTTGTGGTGTAGATGGCTCCACATAGGTGGAACTTCGTCCTTCCCCGACACTCATAGAAGGTAGCTTTTGAGATCGGCGAGTGCCAACACCCATCCTTCCTATGGTAACCGGGGGATTGCATCTCCTTTCTCACAAGAAGCACTTCGCCTCCTCCAAAGAACTATCATATCCATAGAAATGTCTCATCACTCAATACCACAAACCACACAATAGACTCATACTCCATCATTATGTTTGAGTGTCTTCTTAGGTTTGTCTCTCACTTCCGGCAACCCTATGAGGTTAGGGTAAGAGTATGGCTAGGAGCAAGTAGTGGATTCCTTCTTTGCCAATGAAGATATCCAAGATCTTGAGCACAAACTCCGTTCCATTGTTGCTTCTTCTTGCAAAGATTTTGTCATAGAAATTGTTTGAGAAACTTCATCGTGGTTCATTTCCTTCAACACAATTCCTACAAAACACAATCTCTACACAAAGAAGCAAATTCCATTAGTCCTAGGCCGTGGCCTCTTGAAGAGACTAGCTCCACAAGAGGACCACTACATGTTCGTAATAGTAGGTACAAAGACCCAAGAGTGTAAGGCAATGAACAAAAAGAACATATGCAAGAGTCTTGACAAGGTAGGACTTGATCACCACCTTGTCAAGGCTCCAATACATTTAAGCTTGCTTGTGTTGTCGTCATGAGAAAGATAGAGATAAGGACTTGATGACGACAATGAATTCCTTGCTTCTGGACATAAGACTTGTGGCTTCAAGATTAACCACCCAATAAGCATCTCCGAAAGCAAGGCCCTTCATGGATCAAGAGTTAGAAATAGGAGCCCATTTTTCAATGGGCCCTATCTTCACATTCTTCTTTTCATTGATCCTTCTTCTTCTCTCGATCTTCTTTGGCATGATCGCCACTTCTCCTTCATTGCATAAGTCCTCATAGGTGTCGATGACTCCTTCCAAGAATTGGATTTGGACTTGAAGACTCTCAATCTCGGACTTCAAGTGGTTAGATTCATCTTCATGTTCCGATAGAGCTTCCTCAAGAAGAAAATTTCTTCTCAAGAGTGAATGCTTGTGTCTCTCTAAAGTGGCAATGTCGTCTTCATGATTGCGACAAATGTAATCCTTGCTTGAGTGTTTGTATTCTTCTATGGCTTCATCTTGCATAAGCTTGATCACCATAAGTTTGTCCTTGCTTCTCTTAAGATAAGAAATTTCATCCTCATGGTTACAACAAGTGACATTTTCTTTGCTCAAACGGATCCACTCCAACAAGGATTCATTTTGCCTCTCATTCACTTCAACTAGCTTGGCCTTGTGTTTCTTTAGAGTGGCAATCTCTTCTTCATGATCACAACATTGCACCTTCTCTTTACTCAAGCGATAGTATTCATCCAAGGTCTTCTCTTGAGTTGAGATGACTTCCAAGAATTTTGCATTGTGTCTTCTCAAGAAGCAAACTTCGTCAAGGAGCTTGTCACAACATGAATTAGGACCTTCATCTTCTTTCTTCTTGGCAAAGGTTGCAACATCCTCAATCGACCATTCGTGATTTTCTTCAAGATAATCCTTCTTTGCCTTGAGCTTGTCCAACCAACCAAGAGCATAATCTAGGTACTTGATGAGTTGGGAGATGAGAGAATTGTTGAAGTCTTCAAGAATAAGAGCACTAGCTTCAAGATTCATACGCATGCACACTTCTTCCTCATAAGCTTGGGTGAGAGAGATAAGCTCCAATTCCTTCTTCTTTTCAAGCCCTTCATTTTCCACCCTATGGTCTTCATCTCCAAGCATGTTAGTTCTAGGCTTCTCGGTGGAGGAGATCTTGGTGACGTCGTTGTTGGGGGATAGCTTGGAGAGCCCTTTGGGGAGAGATCTAAACTTGCTCTTACGAATGAGGTATCCACCATTTAAGTCCCTTCTCTCGTAGATACAATCCCCAACAAAGTGACTTTTGTCGCGACAATTGTAGCAAGAGTTTCTTGATCTTGAGTTTCGTTTCTTGTTTCCCTCCCAAGGAAGGAGAGCTTTGTAGAACTTTTTCTTGATCCAAAGGTCATCCACAAATGTCGCTCCAAGATCTCGCATTTGCATGGCGAGAGCAATAAGGCGCCGATACATCTCTTCGGGCGATTCTCCCTCTACCATGACAAAGTCGTTGGCCATCACTTCACTAAAACGAGAGCATTGGATGCTCCCATTTCCAAGGAAGAGCTTGTCAAGTTCGTCCCAAGCTTCCTTGGCGGTCTTGAGCGAGCAGATATGAGCGCGGTCCTTGGGAGTAATGGCCAAGTGAATCATGTCGATGGCGATGGCGTTGAGTTGGTGGTCCACCACTTCCCTTCTTGTTAAGTTCATTGGGTCTTGTGGTGAAAATCCTTCTTCAATGATACGCCAAAGCTCGGTAGAGGAACTGCGCACATGAGAACGCATTAAGAATTTCCAATCACCAAAGCTATTAGATTCAAGTAATGGTGGTAAACCATGAGTCAAAATGCAAGGCATGGGTATTGGGACATTTACGGCATAATCACTTGGTGGAGACACCGCATGATCATCTCTTAATTGTCCCGCAACCGAAGATTCATCCTTCCCTTTTGATGAGGTGTCAACATCCTCAAGATCCTTTTCCCGATGTGAATTTGTTGATCGCTCAACAATTCCAACACAAGGAAAAGTGTTAACTTGTGGTGGGGAAACATCGACACCTCTCTTAGTATCTATGATGGGGTTTGATTTCGGAGTAATCAACTCCATCATCATAGCCTTCAATTGAGATACAATGGATGACTCCAATTTCTTGAGGTAATCCAAAGTAGCGGGAGTATTATCGGCACTTGATGATGGAGATGATTGCTCACGGGGAAGGACTCCATTCACAACCACCTCTTGTTCGGCCATTTCTTAGGCGGTAAAGCCCGAGCAAGAAAACCTTGCTCTGATACCACTTGAATGGATCGTAGCGAACAAGAGGGGGGGGGGGGGTGAATGGCGCTACGACAAGTTTTAGCCTTTTTCAATTTTAGCGCAACGGAAGGTAAAGGTGATAGCTTTAGCGATAGTGGTGTTCCTACAATGATACTAGGACAAGTGCAACAAGTAAAGGAATCAACAAGATAGTAAGAGTAAGGAGCGAGACAACCGGGGACGCGAAGACGAGGCGAGGTTTGTTTCCCGCAGTTCCTTCCACAATAGGAAGTACGTCTGCGTTGAGGAGGTGCTAGTCTCACACAAGAGACTAGACGGCCACACCACGAAGGAAGGCCTCACCTTCTTCCTCGAGAGAGCTCCACGAAGGTGCTCTCCCTCTTCCACTAAGGCACCGGTCGAGGCGGTGATTCCTTCACAAGGTTGGGGCGAGCTCCACACACACAAGGATGCTCCCAACACCCTATGGAGCTAGTACATCACCAAGCTAGCTTCCATAGCTGCACATCTCCAATGCTCCACCATAGGAACTCTTCTCCAATGCTCCACCAAAGGAACCCTTCCAATGCTCCACCATAGGAACCCTACCAATGCTCCACCATAGGAACCCTACCACCAAGATCCACTAAGGAGTATCACGAATTGGCGAACTTTTCTCTCGGTAGAATGATAGATCGGGGTCTCCTCCACCACTCCTCAAAGTATGAGGAAGATTGGTTGGATAGATGGGGAGATCCCCTCACTTTTGAGCTCAGCAACAATGGAGGAGAGAGAGAGAAGAGCTAAATCGGGCTGGAGAAGAAGGGGCCTTTATATAGGTCCCTCCAAATCCAACCGTTATGTGCTGTTTTTGCCTAAGCGGTACTACCGCTTCTGGGAAGCGGTACTACCGCTCTGAGTTCGAATCCCCACAGAACTTGTCCACGTGGACACATCGCGGTACTACCGCTTGCGGTACCGCTCGAGGTACCGCAACAGGGTCCAAACCTTACTGGACTCGAAGCGGTACCGAAGCGGTACCACAGCGGTATGGCCGTAACGTGTTACGGTACTTGAGCGGTACGTGGGCGGTACTACCGCTTACAAGCGGTATTACCGCTCATGGTACCGTAAAGGTACCGTAACCTGTTCTGTGAGTCAGTCTGATGTGCAATCCTCAGAGCGGTAGCTCAGGGCGGTACCAGTAGGGGTAGCGGTACTACCGCTCCTGGTACCGGTAGTACCGCTGTGGCTAAAACAACTTTTTCCTCTTTTCCTCTCCTACCATGTTACCTCACGACACACACATAAAACCAGAAAGCCTAAGAACTACGCTTCAGTCTTCTGATCATAATGTGTCCGGCGAGGGCACCGTACACCTTGCAAACCTATCAATGACAAACTTTGTGTACGGTTAGAATTATTCGAGTGTTGTTATCAAACACACAAAACAAGGGATATGGATCTTGCTCTTACAGGTTCTCATTTCAAGAGATGGCAGAATAAAACCCTCTTGTGGCTCACTTCTATGGGCGTGCACCGAGTTGCGGAAGGTACTCCCAGAGGTCCGCTTACTCCTGACGAGGATAAAGCGTTCTGGGATGCCACCGTAATCTTTGTGGATGCCGTCCTAAGTGTGCTTGGAGACAAGTTGGTTCATGCTTATCTGCACATCCGAAATGGGAATGAACTGTGAGATGCACTGGACGCTAAGTTTGGTGTTGCCGATGCCGGAGGTGAACTGTATGCTATGGAGCAGTTCAATGACTACAGAATGGTTGAGAACCGATCTGTGGTAGAACATGCTCATAAGATACAGATCATGGCAAAGGAACTTGAGCTCCTCAAGTGTGTGCTGCCAGACAAATTTGTCGCGGGATGCATTGTCGCTAAGCTTGCCCCTTCATGGAGGAACTTTGCCACTTCTCTGAAACATCAGAGGCATGAGTTCTCTGTTGAGAATATCATGGGCTCTCTGGATGTTGAGGAGAAGGCGAGGGCAAAAGACAAACACACTAGAGAAACTGAAGGACGTTCTGCTGCCAATATGGTACAGAAAAATGCCCACAAGTACAAGGGAAAGAACAAGGGAGTCTCCCAAACCACCAACTTCAAGAAGAAGGGGAAAACGGAGAAGAAAGATCCTTGCTGGGTGTGTGGCGAGATATGCCATTGGGCTAATCGTTGTCCACAACGCAAAGGAAAGAAAATTCAGGCTGGACAGAACTCAAATTCTGTCAGCATGATCATTGGCAACACAGAGGAAGGAACTACAGGGTATGGTAATATGTTACCTACCGTTCTTTCAGTGTTTCAGCCCACAGAATGGTGGGTTGATACAGGTGCCAATGTTCATGTGTGTGCTGACATCTCCATGTTTACCTCTTATCAGGCCCGAGGTTCCTCAGTAATGATGGGGAATGGGTTACATGCTACTGTTCGTGGTGTTGGTACGGTAGATGTAAAGTTTACTTCGGGAAAGATCGTGCAACTAGGGAACGTGTTGCATGTCCCTTCTATCAAGAAGAATCTCGTTAGTGGCTCCCGTCTTATGAAAGAAGGGTTTAAGTTGGTGTTTGAGTCCAATAAAGTTGTACTGTCTAAGTATGGAACTTTTGTTGGAAAGGGATATGAATGTGAGGGAATGTTTCGCTTCTCTCTAGAAGACTTCTGTGATAATGTTGTGAACCATGTAAGCACTAGTGTTAATGAAACTAATGTTTGGCATTCACGACTTTGTCATGTTAATTTCAATTGTATGACGCGGCTTGCTGATATGAGTTCAATTCCGAAATTCACCTTTGTCAAAGGCTCTAAGTGCCATGCTTGTGTGCAAGCAAAGCAGCCAAGCCTCATAAGGCTGCGAAGGAAAGAAACTTGGCACCACTAGAGCTCATACATTCAGATCTATGTGAAATGAATGGTGAGTTGACAAGAGGTGGAAAGAAATATTTCATGACTTTGATTGATGATTCCACTAGGTACTGTTATGTGTACCTACTGAAAACTAAAGATGAGGCTCTTGATTTCTTTAAAATCTATAAGGCTGAAGTTGAGAATCAACTTGAAAGAAAGATAAAAAGGGTTCAGTCCGATCGTGGCGGAGAGTACTTTTCTAATGAGTTCAATTTATTCTGTGCGGAACATGGTATAATCCATGAGAGGACGCCTCCCAATTCCCCACAATCCAATGGGATTGCGGAAAGGAAAAAACCGTACTCTAACAGATTTGGTTAACGCCATGTTAGATGTTTCGGGTTTATCCAAGGAATGGTGGGGGAGGCTATATTGACTTCGTGTCATGTCGTAAACCGTGTTCCAACCAAGAATAAAGAGATTACCCCTTATGAGTAGTGGGAAAAGAAAAGACCAACACTGTCCTACCTACGAACTTGGTGTTGATTGGCTAAAGTGAATTTGCCAATCACCAAAAAGCGAAAGCTTGGACCAAAAACCGTGGATTGTATCTTTCTTGGCTATGCTGCCCATAGCATTGCTTATAGATTTCTTGTGGTGAAATCTGGAGTGGACGACATGAATGTTGGCACCATCTTTGAATCAAGAGATGCTACATTCTTTGAGGATATATTCCCTATGAGAGATATGCATGGCATGTCTAGTTGGGAATGTGATCCAATACATGAAACTCCTATGGAGTCTAATGAGGAATCTGATGATGAGAGTTCAGATTCTGATGAAGATGACAATGAAGCTCCCACAAGGAGTAAGAGACAAAGGCTTGTAAAGTCTTTTGGTAATGATTTCATTATGTATCTTGTGGATGATACTCCCACTACCATTTCAGAATCTCTCGCATCTCCTGATGCAGACTACTGGAAGAAAGCGGTTCAAAGCGAGATGGATTCCATCTTGGCTAATGGAACGTGGGAGTTATCTGAGCGTCCTTATGGGTGCAAACCTGTAGGATGTAAATGGGTATTTAAGAAGAAGCTTCAAGCTGATGGTACTATTGAGAAGTACAAAGCTCGGCTTGTAGCCAAAGGCTATACCCAAAAGGAAGGCGAAGATTTCTTTGATACTTACTCACCTGTGGCGAGATTGACCACCATTCGAGTACTACTTTCATTGACTGCCTCACACGGTCTTCTCGTTCATCAAATGGACGTTAAGACGGCTTTCCTAAATGGAGAGTTGGACGAGGAAGTTTACATGGAACAGTCTGATGGTTTCGTACTAGAAGGTCAAGAAAGAAAGGTGTGTAAATTAAAGAAATCTTTGTATGGCCTTAAATAAGCTCCCAAACAATGGCATGAGAAGTTTGAAAGAACTTTGACATATGTGGGCTTTGTTGTCAATGAAGCTGACAAATGTGTGTACTACCGCCATGGTGGGGGTGAGGGCGTTGTCCTATGCTTGTATGTGGATGACATACTAATTCTTGGGACAAGTCTCAAAGTGATTGAGGAGGTAAAAACCTTCTTATCTCAGTATTTCGAGATGAAAGATCTTGGAGAAGCTGATGTTATATTAAACATCAAGCTATTGAGAGATGAGAATAATGGGATTACACTTGTGCAATCTCATTATGTTGAGAAGGTGTTGAACAGATTTGGCTATGCTGATTGCAAATCTTCTCTCACACCTTATGATCTTAGTGTCTTGCTTCGAAAGAATGAAAAGGCAACTAGAGATCAATTGAGATACTCTCAAATCATTGGTTCACTCATGTATTTAGCTTGCGCTACGAGGCTTGATATCTCGTTTGTTTTGTGCAAACTTAGCCGGTTTGTGGCCAACTCGGGAGATGATCATTGGCATGCTCTTGAGAGAGTGATGCGCTATCTAAAGGGAACCATGAGTTATGGAATTCATTATACCGGGTATCCAAGAGGACTTGAAGGGTATAGTGATTCCAATTGGATTTCTGATGCTAAAATGAAGGCCACAAGTGGATATGTTTTCACTCTTGGTGGTGGCGCTGTTTCCTGGAAGTCTTGCAAGCAGACCATCTTAACGAGGTTAACTATGGAAGCAGAACTCACAACATTAGATACAACTACTGTCGAAATGGAATGGCTTCGTGAGCTCTTGATGGACTTGCCTATGGTTGAAAAACCAATACCGGCCATCCTCATGAACTGTGATAATCAAACTGTGATTATGAAAGTGAAAAGTTCTACGGATAATATGAAAAGTTCCAAACATATCAAGAGGAGACTAAAGTCTGTCAGAAAACTGAAAAACTCCGGAGTGATAGCATTGGATTATGTCCAAAGTGCTAAAAATCTGGCAGATCCTTTCACAAAAGGACTATCAAGAAACATGATAGACCTTGCATCGAGGGAGATGGGTTTGAGACCCACTTGAGTTGCCGAGGGGGTAACCCAACCTATCTGATCGGAAATTCTGTGAACTAGGACCTGGGAAAACAAACCGGAGCGACTGAGTTGAGAGAAAATTTAATACTCCCACTCCACTGCAGATGCAATTCTCTCATAGCTACTGTAAGGCAGGTTGACAATGTCTTAATGTGTTCTGAGCGGCTCTTGATGAGCGAAGACGCTGTCCTACAGGGCGATCTTTTGAAGAACACACCTATATGAGCGACACTACTGGTCATAGTGTGGGAGATTTGGGTGAATCTCTAGGAAGCTCATGAAGGGCCGAGGAGTATAAATTATAAGCTCCACCCGAGGGGAAGGCTAGGGTAGCCTAGTACCGTGCCGACATTGAGTGAAACTTGCTGCACAAAGACTAACAATTCAAGGCATAGTCCATTGTTCAGTTGTAGTCAAGCGTAACTCCTTGTCTAGGTGGAAGTTCAACTTAACAGTCTCCACTGAAGTGCAGGTATATTAAACAGTAAATGGAACTAATGTGTCATCTGATGTGCATATGAGATCTGGTGGGGGATTGTTGAATGTAGATGGGCTGCAGCCCAATAAGGCAGCCCATGTGGTCTACAATTCCTGAAATCTCAAGGCCATCACGTTGGCAGCTTGGGACAGCCTTGGGGGACAAAGTTTAGTCCCACATTGCTAGTTGGGAGAGAGTTGGAGTGGTATATAAGGGCTGCTGTGCTAGTCCTTCCAAGTGAGTGAGATTAGAAGGAGCCCTCGCGCACTCCTCCTCCTCCGTCCGCCCCGCCTCGGCACGTCACGTCACGTCACGCACGCACGTCGCGTTTCGTGACTCGAGTTCGAGTTCGAGACACACTCAAGGAAGCCTAAATTTTTGCTTGGTACACCAACTGTGTTGGGTACGTGTCGACCTGCATGTGCATGCTCGCCGCGTGTCCCTGGCTTCCTACGCGTGTCAACGCGGTCGGGTCGGCTTCCTCCCAGGATATACAAGGAGACCGATCAGATCTGGAGAACAGTGCTCTTAGATCCCTCTCGTGAAGTTCCTTTTGCTGCGCTACTCTCTAGTCTTCCCCATCATGGCGACTGCGTGCACAGCCGTCCGGGAGAGCAGGCCTCCGAAACCCCGTCCGTTGAGATCCTGCACCGGGATACAGGCGATAAGGTTTTTGGGGAGCGTCTCGGCGCGACTGCTCGCTGCTGTTCGTGCTCTTCTTCGACAGATCCGACTACACCATGGGCGACATCAACAACTCCCATGGTGGTGCTGGTGCTGCTGGTGCGACCTTCCCGGTCGCGATGTACGTGTTTTCCTCTCCTACCTTGCACTGCTACTTGTTCCATGTTCAGATCTGATGCATGTGCTTAGTCTGATGTGTGTGGTTAACTATGCTTGTGCATCTGTAATGTTGCTTTCGGTAATTAAACTCACACGGAAATTGCCTAATAATCCAACAGATGTGGCAATATTTTACATATGCATTAATGAAATAGTTGATTTAGCATAGCAATTAACCTCTCATGCTCATCGAGGGTATCGGCCTCGTGATCAACCATGTTGACCAAGCCCACAAGCACAACAAAAGAACCTACCGTAGGTCGCCGACTATCTACCGCGTAACTCAGCCATCCTTGTCCCCTGTAGAGGTCGCATGCTCGAGCGATGTTAGTCTCTTGGGAAAGAAGGTGGAGAACACAATGAAGCCCAACTGCAATGGGGGCTGAGTTGAAGAGCCTTGACAACATTTCACTACCATTTTGATACCATCCCAATCTAACACCTTAGCTACCATGACCTTTCGATTTCCTAGTGTCACCAAAGCCGAAGGAGGTGGCAAAGCAGGACAAATACGATTTCGTGTCGTCAGATATGACCCTACGTGATCCATATTCGTTGGCAACAAGTCGGGACGGTGAGGTCAATGCCTCCAACGTTGATGGTGGAGGTTTGTGATTCTTGGGAATTTTAAATGATGCCACAATGTTTCAACATGTTGTATAGGCTTGTTTTTGTTGTGTCCACATGGGTAACATGTTGCGGTGATTTTTAGCGTATGCTTTAAGAGGATTCTCTAATGCATCATGAATTAGCTTTTCACATTTCAAGCATGTGTAGTTTTACTAAAATCCATAGAGATTTATTGCATACTCAAATAATTTTCACCGTTGTGGCAATTGTAGTGTCTAGAATTTTTTTTTTACAAAACTTTAGATAGATTTGGTACGATGATGTAGCAACCAAACAACCAAATGTTGCATGCGAGAGATTTATGTTGCAACAACCGGAGGACCTAGATTCTCGGTTTTAAGTAGATATGATTTCCCTATACTATGGTCGGCTGATGTCTAGGGATTGTGACATAGCCCACCTCCTACAACACCCGTCAGCCCATCTCGACCCAATCTGCTCTTGCCCCATGACCAACTCGTTGCTGCCACCTCCTTGGGCCGAAGACCCTTGATGTCTACGGGAGCTTCTATTCTTGTAGATAGTGTTGGGCCTCCAAGAGCAGAGGTTTGTAGAACAGCAGCAAGTTTCCCTTAAGTGGATCACCCAAGGTTTATCGATCTCAGGGAGGAAGAGGTCAAAGATATCCCTCTCATGCAGCCCTGCAACCACAAAGAAAGAAGTCTCTTGTGTCCCCAACACACCTAATAGGTGCACTAGTTCGGCGAAGAGATAGTGAAATACAGGTGGTATGAATAAATATGAGCAGTAGCAACAACGCCAGAAAAGTGCTTTGCTGTCCAGGACTGGTGTGTAGTTGATGGTGGTAATATTGCGGACAGTTACAGATGCAGTAGAACAGTAAACAAGCAGTGATAGCAGTATTTAGGAACAAGGCCTAGGGATCATACTTTCACTAGTGGACACTCTCAACATTGATCACATAAATAAATAGATAGATGCTAGACTCTACACTCTCTTGTTGGATGATGAACACCACTAATTGTGTAGGATTACACGAACCCTCAATGCCGGAGTTAACAAGCTCCACAATATTCAATGTTCATATTTAAATAACCTTAGAGTGCACGACAGATCAACATAACCAAATAGATCACATCAATACCATCATAGTAATAGTTAACTTCATAATCTACAAGAGATCACAATCATAAACTACGCCAAGTACTACATGATGCACACACTGTCCACATTACATCATGGAGGAGGAATAGAGTACTTTAATAACATCACTAGAGTAGCACATAGATGAATAGTGATACAAAACTCATATGAATCTCAATCATGTAAAGCAGCTCATGAGATCATTGTATTGAGGTACATAGGAGAGAGATTAACCACATAGCTACCGGTACAGCCCGAGCCTCGATGGAGAACTACTCCCTCCTCATGGGAGACAGCAGCGTTGATGAAGATGGCGGTGGTGTCGATGGAGGAGCCTTCCGGGGGCACTTCCCCGTCCCGGCGGTGTGCCGGAACAGAGACTCCTATCCCCCAGATCTTGGCTTCGCGATGGCGGCGGCTCTGGATGGTTTCTCATACCGTGGCTTTTTCGTATCGAAGATTTAGGTCAGGGACCTTTATATAGGCGAAGAGGCGGAGTCGGAGGGGCGACGAGGCGATGACACAATAGGGGGGCGCGGCCCAGGCCCTGGCCGCGCCACCCTGTCATCTGGGGCCCCTGTGGCCCACCTCTGGTCCTTCCCGGGTGTTCTGGAAGCTTCGTGGATTGCTAAGATGCTGGGCGTTGATTTCGTCCGATTCCGAGAATATTTCCTTACTAGGATTTCTGAAACCAAAAAACAGCAGAAAACAGGAACTGGCCCTTCGGCATCTCGTCAATAGGTTAGTTCCGGAAAACGCATAAATATGACATAAAGTATGCATAAAACATGTAGATATCATCAATAATGTGGCATGGAACATAAGAAATTATCGATACGTCGGAGACGTATCAGCATCCCCAAGCTTAGTTCCTGCTCGTCCCGAGCAGGTAAACGATAACAAAGATAATTTCTGGAGTGACATGCCATCATAATCTTGATCATACTATTGTAAGCACATGTAATGAATGCAGCGATCCAAACAATGGTAAATGACATGAGTAAACAAATGAATCATAAAGCAAAGACTTTTCATGAATAGTACTTCAAGACAAGCATCAATAAGTCTTGCATAAGAGTTAACTCATAAAGCAATAATTCAAAGTAAAGGTATTGAAGCAACACAAAGGAAGATTAAGTTTCAGCGGTTGCTTTCAACTTGTAACATGTATATCTCATGGATATTGTCAATGCAAAGTAATATAACAAGTGCAATATGCTAGTATGTAGGAATCAATGCACAGTTCACACAAGTGTTTGCTTCTAAGATGGAAAGAAGTAGGTGAACTGACTCAACATAAAAGTAAAAGAATGGCCCTTCGCAGAGGGAAGCATCGATTGCTATATTTGTGCTAGAGCTTTGGTTTTGAAAACAAGAAACAATTTTGTCAACGGTAGTAATAAAGCATATGCATCATGTAAATTATATCCTACAAGTTGCAAGCCTCATGCATAGTATACTAATAGTGCCCGCACCTTGTCCTAATTAGCTCGGATTACCTGGATTATCACCGCAATACATATGTTTTAACCAAGTGTCACAAAGGGGTACCTCTATGCCGCCTGTACAAAGGTCTAAGGAGAAAGCTCGCATTGGATCTCTCGCTTTTGATTATTCTCAACTTAGACATCCATACCGGGACAACATAGACAACAGATAATGGAATCCTCTTTAATGCTTAAGTATTCAACAACAATTAATATTCTCATATGAGATTGAGGATATTTGTCCAAACTGAAACTTCCACCATGGATCATGGCTTTAGTTAGCGGCCCAATGTTCTTCTCTAACAATATGCATGCTCAAATCATTCAACTCATGGTAAATCACCCTTACTTCAGACAAGACGGACATGCATAGCAACTCACATGATATTCAACAAAGAGTAGTTGATGGCGTCCCTAGGAACATGGTTATCGCACAACAAGCAACTTATAAGAAATAAAATGCATAAGTACATATTCAATACCACAATAGTTTTTAAGCTATTTGTCCCATGAGCTATATATTGCAAAGGTAAAGGATAGAAATTTAAAGGTAGCACTCAAGCAATTTACTTTGGAATGGCGGAGAAATACCATGTAGTAGGTAGGTATGGTGGACACAAGTGGCATAGTGTTTGGCTCAAGGATTTTGGATGCATGAGAAGTATTCCCTCTCGATACAAGGCTTAGGCTAGCAAGGTTATTTGAAACAAACACAAGTATGAAGCGGTGCGGCAAAACTCACATAAAAGACATATTGTAAACATTATAAGACTCTACACCGTCTTCCTTGTTGTTCAAACTCTTACTAGGAATTATCTAGACCTTAGAGAGACCAATTATGCAAACCAAATTTTAGCAAGCTCTATGTATTTCTTCATTAATAGGTGCAAAGTATATGATGCAAGAGCTTAAACATGAGCACAACAATTGCCAAGTATCACATTGTTCAAGACATTATACCAATTACTTACATGTAGCATTTCCCGTTTCCAACCATATAACAATTAACGAAGCAGTTTCATCCTTCGCCATGAACATTAAAAGCTAAGAACACATGTGTTCATACGAACCAGCGGAGCGTGTCTCTCTCCCACACAAGCATGAATTTATTCAAACAAAACAAAAACAAAAGCACACAGACGCTCCAAGTAAAGTACATAAGATGTGACCGAATAAAAATATAGTTTCAAGAGAAGGAACCTAATAATTTGTCGATGAAGAAGGGGGTGCCCTGGGCATCCCCAAGCTTAGACGCTTGAGTCTTCTTGAAATATGTAGGGATGAACCACCGGGGCATCCCCAAGCTTAGAGCTTTCACTCTTCTTGATCATATTGTATCATCCTCCTCTCTTGACCCTTGAAAACTTCCTCCACACCAAACTCGAAACAAACTCATTAGAGGGTTAGTGCATAATCAAAAACTCACATGTTCAGAGGTGAAACAATCATTCTTAACACTTCTGGACATTGCCCAAAGCTTCTGAAAGTTAACGGAATAAAGAAATCCATCCAACATAGCAAAAGAAGCAATGCGAAATAAAAGGCAGAATCTGTCAAAACAGAACAGTCCGTAAAGACGAATTTTATTGAGGCACCAGACTTGCTCAAATGAAAATGCTCAAATTGAATGAAAGTTGCGTACATATCTGAGGATCACTCACAAAAATTGGCAGATTTTTCTGAGTTACCTAAAGAGAACTCTGCCCAAATTCGTGACAGACAGAAATCTGTTTCTGCGCAGCAATCCAAATCTAGTATCAACCTTACTATCAAAGACTTTACTTGGCACAAAAATGCAACAAAACTAAGATAAGGAGAGGTTGCTACAGTAGTAACAACTTCCAAAACACAAATATAAAACAAAATTACTGTAGCAAAATAAACACATGGGTTATCTCCCAAGAAGTTCTTTCTTTATAGCCATTAAGATGGGCTCAGCAGTTTTAATGATGCACTCGCAAGAAATAGTATTTGAAATAAAAGAGAGCATCAAGAGGCAAATTCAAAACTGTTGCGGTCAGAAACCCACCGGCGAGCAGCGACGGGCAACACAGTAGAGCCGGGAGGCTCCCAGGACTGCGGCTGGCCCTGGTCCCTCCGAGCGACGGCCCGCAAAGACTCGGCACGCACGTCCGATGCTGGTGCAAGGGCGTGCCACCTGACCTATACCTGGTCAGGAAGGTGATGGATGTGCCTCGCTTAGTTTCCTGCATGACATACATGTAAACATTAAATACGAGCCTCGATCGGCTCTCAGGTTGTCCTGTGAATCGGCTCAAAGAACCGATCCACCCATGATTCGAACGAGGTGTACGAATATATGGTGGTCCTGCTTGATTAATATAAAGCAAACCCACCGGCGAGCAGCGACAGGCAACACAGTAGAGCCGGGAGGCTCCCAGGACTGCGGCTGGCCCTGGTCCCTCCGAGCGACGGCCCGCAAAGACTCGGCACGCACGTCCGATGCTGGTGCAAGGGCGTGCCACCTGACCTATACCTGGTCAGGAAGGTGATGGATGTGCCTCGCTTAGTTTCCTGCATGGCATACACGTAAACATTAAATACGAGCCTCGATCGGCTCTCAGGTTGTCCTGTGAATCGGCTCAAAGAACCGATCCACCCATGATTCGCACGAGGTGTACGGATATATGGTGGTCCTGCTTGATTAATATAAAGCTAAAACGATCTACTACGATTTAGGGTTTTCACCACATAATCGGAACATCCTACTCGTGATTGAGCCTGGCGGCCACGCACGGTGATCGTAAACCGTCCCTAGACAAGGCCTAAAAACCAACACGAGGTTGATCCCCGGAACATCCTGTCTAGGGCTAGCAAACTACACCCTACGCGCCACTGGATCCTTCAATCCGTTTGTAAGGCCTAACTATGTAGATATTAAACTAATCCTTGACGAACAAGAAGCAATCATAACGGATCGGATCTACTAAATAATGATCAAGCGGGGTGCCGCCCTTACACCTAAGATAGGCATAAGGGCGGCTAGACGTCTCAGGGTTGCACGACGACAGCATATGATACGAGGAACAATGCTAACCCTAACACGTCTAAGATAACTACGTTGCTCGCCATCAAAAAGGCTTCAGTACGAGCAACGCATGAACAGCGAATAAACTTGTACTACCTAGATCGCAAGATGCGATCTAGGCAGCATGATGCTTACCCGGAAGAAACCCTCGAGACAAGGGAGTTGGCGATGCGCCTAGATTGGTTTGTGGTGAACGTGATTGTTGTTTATTTCATAAACCCTAGATACATATTTATAGTCCGTAGACTTTCTAACGTGGGAATAATCCCAACCGTGCACGAGCCAAACTCTAACTAACCGACACGTATCCTACTATATTACAGATACACGGGCGAACTAGCCCAAACTTTGCATATAAGGCCGATTCATGTATTCCTTCCATGTATATTCTTCAAGCCCATCTTGATCGCGGCCCACCTCTGATTCGGTCAAATTCTGGTGATAACACATGCCCCCCTGGTTTTGGAATTGATAATTCCAAAATCACTCCGCTTTTTTCTTTGTCGGGTCATGTCGTGGCAGAACCGTCGCAGTATCCTTCATCATGATGCCTTGCCTTTTCCACTTCTCCGCGTGACCTGGCAAAAACTTTTTTGTTGGGCACCACTTCATCGGAAACTGCTGTGGCATTAAATCTCCACTATACCCCCTTTATTTAACCGTGCTGAACGGTTCGCCACTTCATCCCCTTGCTCTGCTCCGGCCATCGGCACCTAAAAAACCCTCTTTCACTGTAGCAATGTCTTCCTCTTCCTCCATCTCCTCAGGCCTCTCTCTCCAATCTTCCTCTTCGAGCGAGCAGGAGTGGAACTTTGATCCCGTGCTAGATGGCCCACCCGAAGCACTCGTCGGGTCAGATGGTGACTTACCTCTGACCGATGGGGAGGACGACCTCGAGTTCCTCATCGAAGGGGAACTGAAGAGTGAGAGCGAAGACGACCTCCATTCCTGGGCGAACTCCACCTCCTCCGACGAGGAGGAGGAAGAAGAAGAAGCAGAGGAAGAAGAGGAAGAGGAGGAGGATGATTCCTCCTCCTCCGCTGGGTATCCGCCGGCGAAGCGCTTCCGCGCTTGGGCGGACAGCGAGGATGATGATGATGACGAGGAAGAAGAGGCTCCGGCTGAGGGCTGGGGCAGCAGCGACGAGGAACTCTCTGGAAGCAGCGCCGACGGCAGCTACAATGGCGACGATGAGGACAGCGACGACCCCTAGAACAGGGGCCAATTAGTGTAGGACTAGTAGTAGCAGTGCACTAGGCATCGGATCCCCCTTTTGAGAGCCATCGGCTCTTTCTTGTAAAGCCGCTCCTTTGAATCAATAAGAATTGTTCTTCCAATTTGACTCTCAATTAATCCAATTTCAAGTCTTCCGTTTGCCGCACCAAGACCGATAGCAACGTATCGGACTTTTCGCCTCAGACGCCCATGAAGCCAGACTCAGATACCAATTAGACCGTCAGTCAAGCACTCCTCAAATTCAGACTGTAATTTGATATCTGACCATAATACTTTGCAATCCTATAGCCGATGGCTGTTCATCGGCTGTTTTGAGAATCCAGTCTCCTTCATTTTCTTGCAGCAACAGGACGGTCCAAACCCTGTAGATGACGACGGCTTCCCTTTCAGGCTCCTTTCCGCAGCTCTAGTAGTCTTCTTTTGCAATAACTCACCGCTTTCGAAGAAGGTTATGATGCAGGGTCAGCCGATGCAACTCCAATCGGCTCCCAAAAACAGAGTGTCTACCAAATCAGCTGTCCCCCGAGCCTCAGTTAAGGCGAGGATACACAGTTCAGTCCAAGGGCCTTGAACTCAGGCAATTGAGACAGCCACCATGCAGAGGTCCTAGTCATTCCTACGAGCGTAGCTGAGAAAGTGGCCAACTTAGCCAGGCCGACAGTAGATACACCGGAGCCGATCACCTTTTCTTTCTTTGAAAGCCGATATTGCAGACGAAACACCGACGGCCTAATGAGTAAAAAGTTGGAGGTTGGCCTTGAGGCTGAACTGAAAACCGACCTGGTCGAAATCCGTGTCTTGAACACGCAGCTGGTAGATCTTGTGTAATTGTACTAGAGTCGATGGCTGTGCATCGGCTTTGTTTCTTAGCTCTAAAGTCGATGTCCGTGCATCGGCTGTATACCATGAGAATTTTTTTTACTGGCCGATTTTTCTATCGGCCCCCAATATTTCACTGCACACATGTTCACCTGCACATGTTCATCTGATTAGGTGCCCCCCGAGCCGAATCTGCCAGGTAACTGCAGATATCGGCTCTGTAGTTAGCCAAGGCACTGTATTTGCACGTCGGCACCGGTAGGACTAATGTTGATTTTCTAGCTCATCAGCCGACGTAAAACCGCTGCCCATTAGATCGACGTTGAACACAGGCAGAATGTGTGGTGAGGATAATTTTGGCCGATTGCTGGAATCGGCCTCCACGTTGATCGAAGCGCTCAATGAAGGTTTTGCAATGTCCCTTCATAGATCTTTGGGGCCGATCCCAAGGATCGGCCTCGCCACGTTTGTCCATAGGCTTGTTCTTGCTATACGGTCAGGCCGGTGGATAAGACCAGCCTAACCCCATCCTTTGTCACGTCGATGCGCTGTGATCGTCCAAATTGATGCCTGAGAGTGGCTCTTGGCCTGCTGTCTCCCAAGCGTTCATGCCAGCCGTTGAAATCTCGGCTGAGTCATCTGCATGGACGACCTCTACCTCATCTCCATCCCACTGTATTACGCATTGGTGCATCGTGGATGGAATGCAACAGTTGGCGTGGATCCAATCTCTTCCTAGCAGGACAGCATAGGTGCTCTTGCTATCGACAATAAAGAACGTCGTAGGGATGGTTTTCCTTCCTACGGTCAGATCCACGTTCAGAACACCTTGTGTGTCAGACGCTTGGCCGTTGAAATCGCTCAATGTCACGTTGGTCTTGATCAGATCCGAGCTAGAGCGTCCCAACCGACGTAGCATGGAGTATGGCATAATGTTGACTGCCGCTCCGGTGTCCACCAGCATCTTGTTGACAGGCTGCCCATTAATATAACCTCGCAAGTACAGGGCCTTCAGATGTCTGTAGCTTCTTTCTCGTGGCTTCTCAAAGATAACTGGCCATGGGCATGATCAAGTTGTGCCACAGGTGCTTCGTCTAATCCTGGAGCACTAAACTCCGTCGGAAGGATGAACACCATGTTTGTGCCAGCCGATGTTTCATCATCGGCTTTCCTTTGCTTGAGGCGCCACTCTATTTTTTGTGGTCGACCCTCTTCATCCAGGGTTCGTTGAATTTTCACGGCCAGATCAGGCCGCGCCTTCCTTAGCGTGTGCAGGTATAACCTTTTGGCTTCCTCCAAGCCACGCAGTCGCTGAACCCTACGCTTCTGGGAACGGCTGAGTCCATCAGGGCACCACCTTGGCCGGTGGTACCTGTCTTCTTCTTCTTCATCATCGTCTTCCAAATCCTCGAGATCTTCCACCCGAGGGGACTCAGCGTGCTTGCTCCGAGGTGGGAGAGGCCCTAGACGTTTGAACACGGACACGTTAGCTGCATCCTTCCTCTTCTGTCTACATTCTGGGCAGTTGCCGATTGTAGGCAATCGGCTCATTCCTGAATCCCAGCAGTGTCTGAAGAAGGGGCAGTCCCAGTGCCTATCCTCGTCGTCTTGCTCTCTTAACCTTTCCTTGGCGTGGCGCTCATATCTCTCCTCGTCGCGATCATGCCGACGACGTCTCCTGGCGTCCCTAGCCAGACGATCTCTTTCATCATCGTCGTTGGGTCGTCGGCGTTGGTCATATTGACTCACATACTTGTTGAGGAGGTGATCAGAGAGAGGTCGCTGATATCTCACGTTCCTCACTTCTCACTCTGTGATGTAGCGCTTGCCATCGTGACGGAGCCAATCGCGTGGAACGGCTTCCTCTGTGTCCTTGCTACGAGAGCAGCTGCCCTCGTCTCCGTCCTTACCAGAGTGGTGTCCAGGTGCTACCATGTTGATGTTGAACGAGAATCCTGGCTGGCACCCTCCAGGGTAAGAGCACTCCACCATGTTAACGGCGGGGAAGGGGTGAGTGTCGACTTTCATGGCGTACTGGTTGAAAATTAGACGTCCTTGTTCTATCGCCATTTGGATCTACTGACGCCACACCCTGCAGTCGTTGGTGGTATGGGAGAACGAGTTATGCCATTTGCAGTATGGCTTTCCGTTCAGCTCCTGTACCGTGGGGATTTTGAGGCCTTCGGGTAACTTCAGCTGCTTCTCCTTAAGTAAGAGGTCGAAGATTTGCTCAGTTTTAGTTACGTCAAAATCAAACCCTCTGGGCGAACCTGGTGGCTTAACCCATTTGCAGGACACGGAGGTTGCCCCCCGAGTCCATTCAGCCACTGCTACCTCTTGATCTCCCGCAGAGCCTTCGTCTTCATCCGCCTCAACCAGGACTACCGCACGCTTGAATTTGTCCTGGTACAAGTCTGGGTGGCGCTGTTCATATAACGACAGTTTCTGAACCATGTGCGCCAGTGAAGGGTAGTCTGCTTGGGAGGCCATATCCTTGATTGGTGATGCAAGGCCCACCACTGCCAACTCGATCGCTTCTTTTTCGAGTCACACGAGCCGAATAACATCGGTTCCTAACAGTTACGAAGCGGCGGCGTATTCTGCCACAGTTTCTCCACGCTTCTGACGTACTTGTGCTAGATCGGCAATGCCGGCCTCGGAAGCCTCTGAGTGATACTGCATGTGGAACTGCTCTTCCAACTGCTTCCACGTCCGGATTGAGTCTGGTGGCAGCGATGTGTACCACCCGAAAGCCGATCCTGTGAGGGACTGTGCGAAGAACCTCACACGCAGCTCATCTGCCGCTGAGATTGTGCCCAGCTGTGCCAAATATCGGCTCACGTGCTCGATGGAGCTGGAACCATCTGATCCATTAAACTTGGAGAAATCAGGGAGCCGATATTTGGGTGGTAGCGGGATCAACTCGTACTCGTTGGGGTACGGCTTGGATAGCCGATTGTCCTCCTTTTCGGCACCATGCCGAACTGGTCTCTCAGGATGGTACTGATCTGATCCGCGGTGCTGGCTGCAGGAGTCGAACTCTGAAGATTCGCCGGAGTGGCATACTTAGCCAGCCATGCTTGCTTTTCCAGCTCCGAGCCAACTGCAGGAGCTGAGCTCTGGAGGTTTGTCGGAGTGGCATACTTAGCTAGCCACGTCTGCTTCTCAAGATCTGTTCCCGAAGTTCCTCCTGTTGTTCCAGAAGTCCCTGCTGTTGCAGTCTGGTTTGTGAGTGCCCGATTCTGCGATGCGGCACGTATGTGCACGTGTATCCGTGAGGGATCTGCTTCGGCGCCTCATGCAAGAACTGGTAGTCACTAGGGTCACCACCGATCTTGTAGACGACGTATGCCGGTGAACTCGGCACTTCTGGTGCTGCCAACGCGAATGGCAGTGGTGGACGGGACTGGAGTGGCATCTCTCCTTGGTAAGTCCCGAGAGCTGGTCCTGACGGAGAGTACTGATGCCTCATGATTTCCTGGATCACCCGAAGAGCGACACGCTCCAAAGTGTTCACCAGGCTCTCAGAATGGCGGTGTAGCGAATGAGCTACCATGAAGTTAACCTCCTGACGCAGGGACCTGGTGCGTTCTTCTGACGGAGCGGACAGGTCCACTCCATCGAGCGCGCCTTCAGGTGAGAACCCTTTCCACCTGATGCCATGTGAGCGGGTTCTGTGAAAAGAGCCGATGAGGTCGGCTTCGAGGATCGCTTTGACCTCGTCATACTTCTTCTTGAGCTCCTCGGTCAGATCCTCGTACGTGACTGGGGTGCCGTCCGCCATCTCAGATGTAGATGGCGATGCGGTTGATGTCGAAGACGGTCCCACCGGGCGGGCCAGAATGTGTTGCGGTCAGAAACCCACCGGCGAGCAGCGACGGGCAACACAGTAGAGCCGGGAGGCTCCCAGGACTGCGGCTGGCCCTGGTCCCTCCGAGCGACGGCCCGCAAAGACTCGGCACGCACGTCCGATGCTGGTGCAAGGGCGTGCCACCTGACCTATACCTGGTCAGGAAGGTGATGGATGTGCCTCGCTTAGTTTCCTGCATGGCATACACGTAAACATTAAATACGAGCCTCGATCGGCTCTCAGGTTGTCCTGTGAATCGGCTCAAAGAACCGATCCACCCATGATTCGCACGAGGTGTACGAATATATGGTGGTCCTGCTTGATTAATATAAAGCTAAAACGATCTACTACGATTTAGGGTTTTCACCACATAATCGGAACATCCTACTCGTGATTGAGCCTGGCGGCCACGCACGGTAATCGTAAACCGTCCCTAGACAAGGCCTAAAAACCAACACGAGGTTGATCCCCGGAACATCCTGTCTAGGGCTAGCAAACTACACCCTACGCGCCACTGGATCCTTCAATCCGTTTGTAAGGCCTAACTATGCAGATATTAAACTAATCCTTGACGAACAAGAAGCAATCATAACGGATCGGATCTACTAAATAATGATCAAGCGGGGTGCCGCCCTTACACCTAAGATAGGCGTAAGGGCGGCTAGACGTCTCAGGGTTGCACGACGACAGCATATGATACGAGGAACAATGCTAACCCTAACACGTCTAAGATAACTACGTTGCTCGCCATCAAAAAGGCTTCAGTACGAGCAACGCATGAACAGCGAATAAACTTGTACTGCATAGATCGCAAGATGCGATCTAGGCAGCATGATGCTTACCCGGAAGAAACCCTCGAGACAAGGGAGTTGGCGATGCGCCTAGATTGGTTTGTGGTGAACGTGATTGTTGTTTATTTCATAAACCCTAGATACATATTTATAGTCCGTAGACTTTCTAACGTGGGAATAATCCCAACCGTGCACGAGCCAAACTCTAACTAACCGACACGTATCCTACTATATTACAGATACACGGGCGAACTAGCCCAAACTTTGCATATAAGGCCGATTCATGTATTCCTTCCATGTATATTCTTCAAGCCCATCTTGATCGCGGCCCACCTCTGGTTCGATCAAATTCTGGTGATAACAAAAACACATTTAAGCCTAACATGCTTCCTATGCATAGGAATCTTGTAAATAAACAAGTTCATGAAGAGCAAAGTAACAAGCATAGGAAGGTAGAACAAGTGTAGCTTCGAAAATTTCAGCACATAGAGAGGTGTTTTAGTAACATGAAAATTTCTACAACCATATTTTCCTCTCTCATAATAACTTTCAGTAGCATCATGAGCAAACTCAACAATATAACTATCACATAAAGCATTCTTATCATGAGTCTCATGCATAAAATTATTACTCTCCACATAAGCATAATCAATTTTATTAGTAATAGTGGGAGCAAATTCAACAAAGTAGCTATCATTATTATTCTCATCATCAAATATAGGAGGCATATTGTAATCATAATCAAATTTATCCTCCATAACAGGCGGTACCAAAAGACTACTATCATTATAATCATCATAAATAGGAGGCAAAGTATCATCAAAGTAAATTTTCTCCTCAATGCTTGGGGGACTAAAAATATCATGCTCATCAAAACCAGCTTCCCCAAGCTTAGAATTTTCCATATCATTAGCAACAATGGTGTTCAAAGCGTTCATACTAATATGTTCCCTGTGTTTTTTAATTTTCGGATCAAACCATCCATGTCTTAAATCAGGAAATAGAGTAAGAAGCTCATTGTTGTCCATTATGCCTTACTAGTGTAAACAAGAAACAAAAAGATGCAATTGCAGGATCTAAAGGAAATAGCTTCGAGCACACACACAATGACGCCAGAAAAGTACTGTTACCTGGAACCGGAGTATGAGTGCCTTTTACCTTTCCTCCCCGGCAACGGCGCCAGAAAAGTGCTTGATGTCTACGGGAGCTTCTATTCTTGTAGACAGTGTTGGGCCTCCAAGAGAATAGGTTTGTAGAACAGCAGCAAGTTTCCCTTAAGTGGATCACCCATGGTTTATCGATCTCAGGGAGGAAGAGGTCAAAGATATCCCTCTCATGCAACCCTGCAACCACAAAGCAAGAAGTCTCTTGTGTCCCCAACACACCTAATAGGTGCACTAGTTCGGCGAAGAGATAGTGAAATACAGGTGGTATGAATAAATATGAGCAGTAGCAACAGCGCCAGAAAAGTGCTTTGCTGTCCAGGACTGGTGTGTAGTTGATGGTGGTAATATTGCGGACAGTTACAGATGCAGTAGAACAGTAAACAAGCAGCGATAGCAGTATTTAGGAACAAGGACTAGGGATCATACTTTCACTAGTGGACACTCTCAACATTGATCACATAAATAAATAGATAGATGCTAGACTCTACACTCTCTTGTTGGATGATGAACACCAGTAATTGTGTAGGATTACACGAACCCTCAATGCCGGAGTTAACAAGCTCCACAATATTCAATGTTCATATTTAAATAACCTTAGAGTGCACGACAGATCAACATAACCAAATAGATCACATCAATACCATCATAGTAATAGTTAACTTCATAATCTACAAGAGATCACAATCATAAACTACGCCAAGTACTACATGATGCACACACTGTCCACATTACATCATGGAGGAGGAATAGAGTACTTTAATAACATCACTAGAGTAGCACATAGATGAATAGTGATACAAAACTCATATGAATCTCAATCATGTAAAGCAGCTCATGAGATCATTGTATTGAGGTACATAGGAGAGAGATTAACCACATAGCTACCGGTACAGCCCCGAGCCTCGATGGAGAACTACTCCCTCCTCATGGGAGACATCAGCGTTGATGAAGATGGCGGTGGTGTCGATGGAGGAGCCTTCCGGGGGCACTTCCCCGTCCCGGCGGCGTGCCGGAACAGAGACTCCTGTCCCCCAGATCTTGGCTTCGCGATGGCGGCGGCTCTGGATGGTTTCTCATACCGTGGCTTTTTCGTATCGAAGATTTAGGTCAGGGACCTTTATATAGGCGAAGAGGCGGAGTCGGAGGGGCGACGAGGCGATGACACAATCGGGGGGCGCAGCCCAGGCCCTAGCCGCGCCACCCTGTCATCTGGGGGCCCTGTGGCCCACCTCTGGTCCTTCCCGGGTGTTCTGGAAGCTTCGTGGATTTCTAAGATGCTGGGCGTTGATTTCGTCCGATTCCGAGAATATTTCCTTACTAGGATTTCTGAAACCAAAAACAGCAGAAAACAGGAACTGGCCCTTCGGCATCTCGTCAATAGGTTAGTTCCGGAAAACGCATAAATATGACATAAAGTATGCATAAAACATGTAGATATCATCAATAATGTGGCATGGAACATAAGAAATTATCGATACGTCGGAGACGTATCAACCCTCTGCTCCACCAACCCGAGTCCATATGGCTGACATATCAACGTGTACAACATCGACTGTGTCGCGACAATGCCATGGGTGACCTCAAAGCTCACCGTGAAGCTTCTTATTGATGTGGACTGTCATGCACTCTAGTCGATCCCCACGTCCTACCACATGCCCCCCAAGCTTTACTACGCCGTCGTGCAAACATATTGGAGAGGAGAGAAGGAAGATATATTATCAGTTTTGCTAGTTCTTGGTCGACCTAGAATTAACTTATATCTCAGCAACTTTAGGACCGTTAAATTTGTATCGCGATTCTTGCACTTGGGAATTACAGAGGGGTTGCAATTGCAACATAGATTTCCGAGTTACCCATAAATTACATCGTGAATCGTGCTTTCTTCCACCCTCTAATGTCCAAATGAGATGTGCTTGAGAATTCATCAATTTACATCTTGAGTACTTTCCACTTCAATGGATCTCGTTTTTAGAATAGCTTTGATCCGGCCATGTAGAGCACTTATAGAGGTCCGGCTTCACGTCAGTAATCTACCACACCCATGCTGGAATTCAGTAGAGTCCCACGAGTCAATCGACAAAAGCGAGAAACGAGGTTGTTCGACAAGGCTACGGTCTAACTTTTTCTTCCTAGCGGAGTTCAATACGAAAATAAAGGCGCTCCGCGTTGGGAATGGCGTACGTAGTACGGGTGGTATTTCAGGTATAACTGATCAGGGTTGTTCTGAAAGCAAGTCAATTGGTGCTTTGGAAAGTGAGTGCCAGCACTACGGGAGAAGTCGTCGTTGCCGTGCGACAGATCGCACGGCAAAGAGCCTATTTTGCCCGGCAAAGGCTTTGCCGTGCGCCCACGCATGGCAACGTCTACACGGCAACGACATTGACGGCAAAGAAGACATTTCCGTGCGCCTGACCAAACTGCACGGCAAAGGCCTTTGCTGTGCGCGCGCTACGTTGCCGTGCGGGCAACAGCCCCTTTGCCGTGCGCGGAATCTTTGCCGTGCGTGCAGCCCCTTTGCCGTGCGGCCGATCTTTGCCATGCGGCGTCCTCTTTGCCGTGCGGCGTCCTCGTTGCCGTGCGCCTGACTCTGCCGGCCGTGCTCCCTTTTCCGTGTGGCAACACCCCAGCCCGCACGGCAAAGCCTCCTCCAGGCACACCCAGCAGCATGCCAGGAGCACAGGTGAGCTCCACGTGGCGCCTTTGCCGTGTGTATGCACACGGCAAAGTGACCAAAAGTCCTTTGCCGTGTGCATACACACGGCAAAGGCTCCTGGATTTTTTATTTTTTTTTTCTGTTTTTCACTAATCCCTGCATTTCAAAATTGCATTTCACATATATATAACATATACAACATATATATTCACCATAGCATCACCAAACACATCAACAACACCACAAATACATCAACACACATAGTTTATGCATAACAAGTGCAATGTCCATTATTACAATCCATAACAAGTGCGAACAATCCATAACAAGTGCGAACAAATCCATTACAACGACGACGAGTGCACGAAGACCATGCCATCAACCTTGTCCTCCTCCGCTTCCACCGGCCTCATCGTCATTTCCTTGTGACATATAATCTATAAGGTTGATGGAATGAACATTTGCATTTGCATATTGAACACTTGAACAAGTACAAGTAGCGGGTTGGGCACAAGAGGACTCAATCACTGCGATTCATGCTCCGGATGATGTTCAAGTTGTTCACGGTGACAGGTGTCCCCGGGCTCTGAGTGGGCGGTGGCGGCATCCACGGCATGGAGTAAGGTGGAGGAGCAGGAATACTCCCCGGTGGATAAGACAGAGCCGTCTGGCTCATCAGCGAGCTCATCTGTGCCTGTTGCTGCTGCATCATCTGCTGCTGCTGTTGCATCTGCAACATCATCTGTGTCTGCTGCTGCTGATACTCCAGAATCTGCCGCTCCATGTTCCGTGCGTGCTCCTGGGCCACCTGCTCCTTTGCTGCCATCTCCGCCTACGATGTGTTATCGCGATGTCATTAACATTTCAATGGAAAGCATGTAAAGGAAAGGTAGAGGCCGGAGGAAGAACATACCCGTAACCGCTCGACAGCTAGATCCGAAGCCCGTGGCCGGGACTCTACCTCAGGCTGGCCGCTCTTACGACCACGACGGATCTGGCGGAGAGAGGGAACCTTCGCTGGGTCGACAACCCCGTCACCAAGCCATAGGCGGCCATGCTTCAAGCCTTCTCCCGCAAGCACCGCAACCTCAGGGTCAAAGTCCTCGGCCTCTGGGTTGGCGTCCTCGCCGTACTTCTGCTTGAACTTGGAGACATACGACGTGCACTGGGTCTCGGATTGCGGGTTAACCCACACGGACCCCGTCTCAGGATGCGGCGTCTTCCTTTGCTTCATCTTCTTTAGCACGGCAAAGACGTTAGGCTTCACTCCTGTCCTCACTTCCTGCAAAAGAGAACATGTAATAAAGTGAAGTGGCACACCCTTGCAGAGTTAGCAAATATATAACATGAATTCAAAGAATGAAGGAACCATTAATTTGCTCACCTCGTTCTGCAGGTGAAGAGAGATGGGGATGCTGCCTTGGATATGCGATCCACCTCGCATCTCTGCCCGCTTCTTCTTGCCCTCCTCGTGCTTCTTGAGGTACTGGGGGCATGTCCACCACATGACCATCGCAAGAAAGCACCTGTCGTCTGCGCCAACGTACTGAGGAGGGTTCTACATGCACAAGATAAACCCATTATGGTAAAATAAACTACATGGCGATAAAGAAATCAATAACACACAAATGTAAATACCTGCATGTACTGCCACGGCTGCATAAGCGTGTCGCGAGCGTCCTCCTTAGTCATGTGGACGAAGCGGTCGGTGTGCCAGTCGTGAACGCACTGAACACGTGCCTCGTAGTGCATGCCAGTCACCCTCTTCCTTGCAAGCTGGTGAAGGACATCATCGCACGCATTTTCCTTGCCCTCGGCCTTCTTGAAGTATTTCTGCAACCATGCACATAGGTAAAACAAGGGGCATTAGTGCAATTATTGTCAACCAAGGAGAGTGTATGAATGGTAAGAAGTCAAAAGTCACGTACCCAAAATTTGCCAACAACGTAGTCCGCCAAGGTGCCGCGGCCAAGAGCATCTTCCGCGAGGCTGTAGTGCGCCCACCTCCAAGCTACGTCGCAGCCACCAGTAGGGAGATTGACTATCCCAGAGAAATACCTTCTAAGTAGGCCCCCAAGGATGTTCGAGTACCCACGTGGCGGCTTCTGCGATGGGTCTTCATACCTGAAAGAGCTGCACCATGAAACGACAACATCAATATGTATGTGATAATAATTTTGATAATGACAAAATTGCGATAACGAAATGCCAAAAATTAACATGTACCTCCTTCCATAGGCCTCTAGAACAACATGGCTCTAGCGCTGATACGTCTCCGACGTATCGATAATTTCTTATGTTCCATGCCACATTATTGATGATATCTACATGTTTTATGCACACTTTATGATGATTTTATGCGTTTTCCGGAACTAACCTATTGACGAGATGCCGCAGTGCCAGTTCCTGTTTTTTGCTGTTTTTGGTTTCAGAAATCCTAGTAAGGAAATATTCTCGGAATCGGACGAAATCAACGCCCAGCATCTTAGAATCACATGAAGCTTCCAGAACACCCGAGAGAGGCCAGAGGGGGGCCACTGGGCCACCAGACGCCAGGGTGGCGCGGCCCAGGCCATGGCCGCGCCCCCCTACTGTGTCGCCGCCTCGTCGACCTTCCGACTCCGCCTCTTCGCCTATTTAAAGGTCCCTGACCTAAATCTTCGATACGGAAAAACCACGGTACGAGAAACCATCCAGAGCCGCCGCCATCACGAAGCCAAGATCTGGGGGACAGGAGTCTCTGTTCCGGCACGCCGCCGGGACGGGGAAGTGCCCCCGGAAGGCTTCTCCATCGACACCACCGCCGTCTTCATCAACGCTGCTGTCTCCCATGAGGAGGGAGTAGTTCTCCATCGAGGCTAAGGGCTGTACCAGTAGCTATGTGGTTAATCTCTCTTCCTATGTACTTCAATACAATAATCTCATGAGCTGCCTTACATGATTGAGATTCATATGGTGATGCTTGTAATCTAGATGTCATTATGCTAGTCAAGTGGATTTTACTTATGTGATCTCCGGAGACTCCTTGTCCCACGTGTGTAAAGGTGGCAGTGTGTGCACCGTGTGGGTCTCTTAGGCTATATTTCACAGAATACTTATTCACTGTTATGAAGAGCATAGTGAAGTGCTTATTTATATCTCTTTATGATTGCAATGTGTTTTGTATCACAATTTATCTGTGTGCTACTCTAGTGATGTTATTAAAGTAGTTTATTCCTCCTGCACGGTGTAATGGTGACAGTGTGTGCATCGTGTAGTACTTGGCGTAGGATATGATTGTGATCTCTTGTAGATTATGAAGTTAACTATTGCTATGATAGTATTGATGTGATCTATGCCTCCTTTCGTAGCGTGAAGGTGACAGTGTGCATGCTATGTTAGTACTTGGTTTGGTTGTGTTGATCTGTCATGCACTCTAAGGTTATTTAAACATGAATATCGAATATTGTGGAGCTTGTTAACTCCGGCATTGAGGGTTCTTGTAGCCCTACACAATTAGTGGTGTTCATCATCCAACAAGAGAGTGTAGAGTATAGCATTTATCTATTCTGTTATGTGATCAATGTTGAGAGTGTCCACTAGTGAAAGTATGATCCCTAGGCCTTGTTTCCAATACTGCTATCGCTGTTTGTTTACTGTTCTACTGTATCTGTACTGTCCGCAATATTACCACCATCAACTACACGCCAGCAAGCACTTTTCTGGCGCACTACTGCTCATATATATTCATACCACCTGTATTTCACTATCTCTTCGCCGAACTAGTGCACCTATTAGGTGTGTTGGGGACACAAGAGACTTCTTGCTTTGTGGTTGCAGGGTTGCATGAGAGGGATATCTTTGACCTCTTCCTCCCTGAGTTCGATAAACCTTGGGTGATCCACTTAAGGGAAACTTGCTGCTGTTCTACAAACCTCTGCTCTTGGAGGCCCAACACTGTCTACAAGAATAGAAGCACCTGTAGACATCAAGCACCAGTGCTTCAGCGCGGGGAGCTGTGTTATCCCACGCCGATATGGCCTCCTATCACGTGGCCTCAGCCTCTCCACAGCTGGAACGTACTCGTAATCCGGCGGCGCATTCCAAACTAGGTTTGGATTAGGATCGAACGGTAAGTTCCCCAACCCCTCATCCTTCGAGAGGTCCTCCTCGTCCCCCTCTTCCTCCTGGTCCTCCCCACCCCCTCCTCCTCCTGGTCCTCCCCACCCCCCTCCTCTAAACCCAGAGTATGGTGCAAGGTGTGGTGCAAGGTGTAATGGTGCAAAAGTAGCTCCCCTAAACCCTAAACCCTAGCCCTAACCCTACGCCGAACCCTAACCAGTAGATCAGGCACACCCTCGATCGTGTGATAATGGCTCGAGCTGCGGGTATATGTGCCAAAGGGTCCCAATCTTGGTTCTCCATGTGTATATGTCCTAAAAAAACTAAAAGAATGAAAAAGTACATTGGTGCACCCTCGCACGGAGAAATCTAGGGGGGTAGACCCGCCGGGGCACACGTTCCGCTGTTTTGGGGGGAGGAGGGGGAGAACGACCGCCGGAACACCGGAACCCCACCAAATCTTGCATGTGGACCTATGCTATGTGTCAAAGTGTGATGCAAGGTGTAATGGTGCAAAAGTAGCTCCCCTAAACCCTACACCCTAGCCCTAACCCTACACCTAACCCTAACCAGTAGATCAGGCACACCCTCGATCGTGTGATAATGGCTCGAGCTGCGGGGTATATGTGCCAAAGGGTCCCAATCTTGGTTCTCCATGTGTATATGTCCTAAACAAAACTAAAAGAATGAAAAATCACACTGGTGCACCCTCGCGCGGAGAAATCTAGGGGGTAGACCCGCCGGGGCACACGTTCCGCTGTTTTGGGGGGAGTAGGGGGAGAACGACCGCCGGAACACCGGAACCCCACCAAATCTTGCATGTGGGCCTATGCTATGTGTGAAAGTGTGGGGCAAGGTGTAATGGTGCAAAAGTAGCTCCCCTAAACCCTAGACCCTAGCCCTAACCCTACACCTAACCCAAACCAGTAGATCAGGCACACCCTCGATCGTGTGATAAAGGCTCGAGCTGCGGGTGTATGTGCCAAAGGGTCCCAATCTTGGTTCTCCATGTGTATATGTCCTAAAAAACCTAAAAGAATGAAAAGGTACATTGGTGCACCCCTCGCGCGGAGAAATCTAGGGGGTAGACCCGCCGGGGCACACGTTCCGCTGTTTTGGGGGGAGTAGGGGGAGAACGACCGCCGGAGCACCGGAACCCCACCAAATCTTGCATGTGGGCCTATGCTATGTGTGTAAGTGTGGTGCAAGGTGTAATGGTGCAAAAGTAGCTCCCCTAAGAGCATCCCCACTCGTTGGCGCTCCCCACGCCCAAATCCGGCGAAATTTTCGTCCGGATTGGAGGAAGATTTGGCGTGGGGAGGAGTAGTTTCCCAGCCGCGTGCCCAGGCGAAGACGACGATGCGAGTTTGAAAAACGAAAACTTGATAAACTTCGGCTAAATTCGGGCGAATATAGACTAAATTTAATGATATTTAGACTAAAACGGGCGGAGTTCATACATAGAGGCCGAATTCGACTATATTTCGAATTCGGCTAGGGGAATTCAAATGCTAATTCTAAAACACGGCGCTCTACATGCCCAAACGGCGGTAGAACACCGTGTAGTCGTCGCCGCCGTCGTTGGAGCCGTCGTCCTCGACCTTCGGCACCTTCGGCGGCGCGGCCTGGCGGCTGCTGCCCTGGCCGGCGTCTCCCCACCCCGGGGATGGCTTGTACCATTCGTCGTCCGAGGACTCGAGGTCGACGACGGGGACAACGACGCCGGATGGAGGTGTCGCAGGACGGCGGTAGCGCGCGGCGTCGTCGGTGGCGGTTGGAGCGGCGCGGGCGGCGAGTCGGCGTGCGGCGGCCAGGTCCAGCAGCCGCCGCTGCTGCTCCTCCTCCTCGCGCTCCCAGTCTTGCCTGGACCACGCAAGGGCGGTGTCCTCGGGGAGGGCGTTGTCGGCGGGCACCAGGTCGTTGAGCGACCTGGCGATCGCCTCCGCCACGGCGGCGTCCTCCGCGCGCTTCGCCTCCTCCTCGGCGAGCCTGTTTGCGGCGGCGGCCGCGACGTCCTCCTTTTTCGGCGCCTTCCTCTTCCGCCCAGGCTGGGAGGGTTGGTCGCGGATGCCGAGGGCGCCGCTGCTGCGCCCTCTGGTCGACGGCGGAGACGCCGGCTCCTTCTTGACGCGCACCGGCGTCGAAGGCGACGTCGCCTCCTCCCTCTTCACCGGCGCAAAGGATGACCTCGGCGCCGATCTGGAAGACGACGAACTGGCAGCCATGCGCCGTGGCTGCCAGAAGTTTCCCCGGCGGCGGCTCGCCGATGCCCTCGATGGAGGGGGCATCGTGAGCACCGGGTAGTTTCCGCCCTCGATGTGCGCGAGGACGTTCGCCAGCGTCCTTTCCGGCGCGCTCCACCAACGTCGGCGGCCCGCGGCGTTGTTGCGTGGAGGCGGAGGCGGCGGGCCGTCGTAGGAGGCGAGCTCCCGCTCCCACTGCCGCAGGAAGTACGAGTTCCACGCCGTGTAGTAGTCGGGGTGGTGGCGTGGCTCGGCGCGTTCCTCGTCCGTCAAGGTCATCCGCGCCTCCTCGATGGCGACGGCGAGGGCGTGGCCCCGAGGCGGCGGCGGGATTGGTACGCCGCCAGCACTAAGCCGCCACCCGCCGCCGGGAGGCCTCGTGTCCGGCGGGCAGGGGTACCCCGCCTAGTGGAGGAGGTGCCCCTCCCATGCGTGGAGCGACCGGCGGGGGAAGCCGTTGTTGGCTGCGCCATCGTCGTCGTAGAACGCCATCGGGAGAGTAGAGGGAGAGTGGAGGGACAGTGGAGCACAGGGTACGCCTCGCGGCGAGCGGACCGGCGTATATAGGCGAGGCTGGCGCGGGTGATTAATGACGTGTGGAATGCGACGCGTCCGCGGCGAGCTGACCGGCGGCAGCCTTTAGTGCGCGCGGAAGACGATGCGTGCGCGGAAGACGACGACATTAACTCGCCGCGTGGCCGGCGAATGCAGACCGGCGGCAGGCTTTTACAGCGCGCGGAAGACGATGCGATGAGGACGACGATCGGTTTCTCTCGCCGACAAGTTGGGGCCACCAGACGTGCGGGAAGTTTCCTCGGTGTTTCCCGCGCTTTCCTTTCGTCCGGACTCCCCGAGCGCTCCCCGGGGGGCCGGGGATGGCGTGGGATCGCCGGATGAATTTAGGCCCAAATCCGGACGAAAACGAGGAACCGGGGGCGCGACTGGGCCAAATTACGCCGTCCGGATGGAAAAAACGTCGTTCGGGGGCCTCGTCGGGGAGACGAGTGGAGATGCTCTAAACCCTAGACTCTAGCCCTAACCCTACACCGAACCCAAACCAGTAGATCAGGCACAACCTCGATCGTGTGATAATGGCTCGAGCTGCGGGTGTATGTGCCAAAGGGTACCAATCTTGGTTCTCCATGTGTATATGTCCTAAACAAACCTAAAATAATGAAACGGTACATTGGTGCACCCTCGCACGGAGAAATCTAGGGGGTAGACCCGCCGGGGCACACGTTCCGCTGTTTTGGGGGGAGGAGGGGGGGAACGACCGCCGGAGCACCGGAACCCCACCAAATCTTGCATGTGGTATGATATGTGTCAAAGTGTGGTGCAAGGTGTGATTCAACAAATGGTGCATGGCATGGATCCCCGGTCTGACATCCCTCACCTTCGGGCGATAACACTTAACAGATTCCTGGACGTCTACGGTGAAGTGTCCCGCCGCGGGTATATCGGGGGCTAGACTGTGCCAAAGGGTGCCACACATGGTTTTCCATATGTCCATGGACTAAACAAACCTAAACCTATGAAAAGGTATATTGGTGGAACCTCGCGCGGAGAAATCTAGGGGGTAGACCATCCGGGGCCCACAGACAGCCGTTTTTAGGGGGAATGACCCCCGGAGCACCGGAATGCCACCAAAACTTGCAAGTGGACCTAAAACCTAACCCTAACAAACCTAAAAGAATGAAAAAGTACATTGTGCACCCTCGCGTGGAGAAATCTACGGGGGTAGACCCGTCATCCCGCTGTTTTTGGGGGAAGGAGGGGGACGGCCGCCGGAGCACCGGAACCCTGATATATGTGGGGCGATGAACATGGAGACTAATTTTGTATTGCACATTGTGTAATAAATAGTCATCAAAAAGAAAAACTAATTAACAAAATAAATATAAGTATTAGATGAAATAAAATAGTTAGAAAAACAAATAAAATGTATATTGGCGCACGGCAAAGAAGGCAGCGCACGGCAAAGGACCCTTTGCCGTGCAACTAGTCTGTCTGCACGGCAAAGGGGCGTGCCACGGCAATGCCCAGGCCTTTGCCGTGCATTGTTTCTTTGCCGTGCGGCTTGTAGGGACTTTGCCGTCCGCCTATCATTGCCGTGCGCTTTCTTTGGACTTTGCCGTGAGATATTTCTTTGCCGTGCGCCATGTCTTTCTTTGCCGTGCTTGGTTTCATTGCCGTGCGCTGCTCCCAGACTTTGTCGTGCGTATTGTCGTTGCCGTGCGTTCTGCTTGATGCGCACGGCAAAGAAATCTTTGCCGTGCAGCGGCGCACGGCAATGATAGGCTGCACGGCAGCGCCTGATTTTCCCGTAGTGCAGAGGCTAGTCACACTACGGGAAAAGAAGACGTTGCCGTGCGAGGCTTTGCACGGCAAAGAGGCCTATACGCACGGCAACGGCTTTGCCGTGCGTGCACTCACGGCAAAGTTTGCACGGCAACGGCTTCGACGGCAAAGCCACCTTTGCCGTGCGCATGCAAGGAATGCACGGCAAAGCCCTTTGCCGTGCGTCGCCATCTCTGCCGTGCGCTGCGAACGCTGCCGTCTTCTCTAGATCGCAAAGCAACACGGGTGCCTCTTCATCCAGCTTCTCAATCACTTTAGTGTCTAACTCCCTAGCACAAATCTGGCGGAAGAAAAAACTCAACCTCGCTAGCACTCGCCAAGTCTTCTCAGGGACATAGCCTCGAATCATCACCGGCATTATCCGCTCAAGCCATATGTGGTAGTCATGACTCTTCAGTCCTTGTACTCGCAGCGTTTCAATGTTCAGGCCCCTCATCCAGTTGGCTGCGAACCCATCGGGGAAAAACAAGGAGTCCTTCATCCATTGGAAGACCTCCCTTTTTTGGGCCTTTGTGAGGCAGAACGGAGCGTGTGGCTTAGTCCAAGTTTTTTTTGGCACCATTAGGTGGCTGCATGTTCAACTCCGGCCTATCACACCACATTTCTTGATCAATTCAAGCCTTTATGTTATCCTTCGTCTTCTCAGTGTCCACAATCGTGCTCCAAATGGCTTCACTGATATTCTTCTCGGTGTGCATTACATCAATGTTATGCGGGAGCTCGAGAAACTCAAAGTAAGGGAGCTTCCATAAGCACGGCTTGTGAGTCCATTGGTGTGTCTCCCCATATCCTAAGAAACCATTCCCATCAGGGCTAGGCTGAAGAGCATCTAACTCGGCCTTGATTTCCGTTCCGGTCTTCGGAATTGGCTTCGGGCCACGGACAACACGGCCTTTCTTGAAACTCTTTACATCACTCCTGTATGCATGCCTCCGCTCAAGGAACTGTCGGGCTTCATCAAAGCATGAATACTTGCCTCCCTTGTTTAGCCAGAAGAAAGTCACGGCCTGTCTGCACTGTGGGCAAGGCCACTTCCCATGTGTACATCACCCGCAGAACAAAGCACGTGCTGGCAGGTCATGCAGGGACGTGTGGTACCACACATACATATCGAAGTACTCCTTCTTTGATGCGTCATATGTTCGGATTCCGCGACCTTCCCAGCCACGAACCAAGTCATCCACCAGCGGTTCCAGGTACACATTCATGTTCTTGCCCGGGTCTTTGGGCCTGGGATTATCATCGACACAAACATGTTCTCCGATCTCATGCGTACGCCGGGGGAGGTTCATGGGAATAACAAACACCGGCCAACAACTGTATACTGCAGCCGACATACCATATGGATTGAACCCATCGGTTGATATCGCAATCGCTACGCTCCTCGGGTCACTGCTTTCAGTGGAAATTTCTTCACAAAGTTCTTCCATGCAGTACCATCCGACGGATGTATCATCTTGTCGGTGTATCTGTTTCCTTCCACGGCCCACCTCATCTGCTGGGCAGTATCCTCGGTCATGAAGAGCCGCTGGATCCTCGGTAGAACTGGAAGATAGCGGAGGATATTCTTGGCAACCGTGGTCTGCCTCTTCTGACCATCACCATTGCGGTCTACCTCAAAGTACCTAGAGGAATTGCATTTGATGCAATAATTTGTGTCAGCGTGCTCCTCTCTGAATAGCATGCATCCCTTTGGACAAGCGTGTATCTGCTGAGATGACATCTTAAGGTCACTGAGCAATTTGGTCGAATAGTAGAAGTTTTGCGGCAAGAGGTGCCCTTTCGGCAGAAGGCTGCCTACGATGACCAGAAGTTCATCGAACCCATCTCTGCACAAGTTCCTATGGCACTTCAAGGCCATAAGGCGAGCGATGGCATCTAGTTGGGTAAGCTCTGTATTTTCATGTAGGGGTTTCTGCGAAGCAAACAGAGCCTCATAATACTCCTTTGTGTTTTCCTCCGGGTCCTCACTTGTCTCCGCATCCTGAGGTGTCTCCACCTCTACATGAGAGCTTTCAGGCACATTACCATTAGCCAAGTTTTCTAAGCACCTATCAAAACCAGTGTCATATTCCCCCCTAGGTTGAATCTGCCGCACCTCCTTCCTAGCACGTTTCTTTGCCTTTTCTCCATGGTAAGTCAAAATCCTGTAGGACGGTGTGAACCCAAACTTGATCAGGTGCATACTCATAGTTTCCTTGTCCTGTGCCTTTCGGTTAGCGCACTTACTACAAGGGCACCAAACACTTATAGGTCTGCTAGGGATGGCAAACGCCCTATCCACAAACTGCTCGGTCTTTTCTCCCCATTCATCAGTATAGTTCCACTGACTGATTCTGCCATCGTACATCCAGCCACGATTATCCATCCTCTAATCAGCAACAAAACAGACGAACATAGCATTTATATATCAAATACGAAATAAATGCATCATATATTTATTTATTTTACGCGTGCATCAACCTGAAACTCTACTAGGTGGGCTCCTAGCAGCCGCCGGATCCGTAGATTGAGTACGTTCTCCCAGCTCTACCCCGATCTGAGACAGAATTTCGGCAGCACCTCCCCGCTGCTCTCCCGATACACGTCTCGGCAAAAAGCCGAGAGGGGTGTGCATCCAGAGAACAACGGGGAGGCGCTACCGAAATCCTATCTCGGATCGGGGTAGAGCAGGGAGAACGTACCCAACTACGCATCCGCCGGCTGTCCCGATAAATGCCGTAAGAGTTACGGTTCATAATATGCGAGACCACTAATGCATATTTATCCGCGTAACCCTTACGGTCGGGAAGAGACGCCTAGGTATCGCGACAGACTTGGTGATCTAGACACAAAAAAAAACCTAGGTACATGTAAAGGTGGGAGGGAGATTTATACCCTAGACGCGTGAGAGAATTGCCGAAGAAGTTCCGGGACGCCGCCCCCCGTCAAACACCCCCACGACGCTGCCCCCCGTGTCCACCTCGAAGCATCACCTGCATACCGAGAAATAAAATAGTCATGCAAGTGAACACGACTTTTTTACAATAGTGGTATAACAATATTACTTCACCATAAAGAATTAAAGTGCGGAAAATTAATTTATTTGACCACTTTTACTTAAAATTTCCTTGCAGCACATTACTATACTAAATTAACTAGGGGCCTTTTTCTTTCCGTAAGAGGTATAGGCTATAAAACAACCTAAATACTAAAACATGAAAACACTATTATAAATAAACTAGTTCTAATTATTGTGCCCTAAATCCCATTTATAAATAACCTAAATACTACAACAATTAGCATGGATATTTTAGCTACTCTAAATACTACAAGAAATAGCATGCGTATATACTACAACACTAGCTACCGGGGGTGTTTTACCTGCGGGCTTGGTCGCCGGAGGAGGGGAGGCAGCTAGCAGCCGGCCGGAATGGTTGAGGATGGGAGCAGGGGCGGTGGCGAGAAGGGAGGGGAAGGGGCAGGGCGTGGTGCAGGGGCGGCGGCCCCTAGCTCCCGAGCTTGGCCGCGCTGGCCATGGTGGCGAGCAGCAGTGGCGGTGCACGCGGGTGACCGTGGGGGCACAACAGCAGCGGGGGGAGCGGGGCGGGGGACTAGCAGCGGTGGGGGAGAGGCGGCGGCATGCGTGCGTGGCAGGTGGCCGTGCCGGCATGGCAGGTGGCGGCGTGGGGGGAGAGGCGGCGGCGTCGTGGGGGAGAGGCGGCGGCGTCGTGCGAGGTGCGAGGTGCTCGATCTGATTTGTGTGGTGGTGGCCGACCAGGTGGGCTACCTTATCGGGTTCTTTGCCGTGCGAGCGAATTTGCCGTGCGGCACAGGTTCTTTGCCGTGCGGCTTGGCCTTTGCGCACGGCAAAGGCATCTTTGCAATGCGTTGCAGTCTTTGCCGTGCGCAAAGCTACCTTTGCCGTGCGGCATCATTCTTTGCCGTGAGCTTACGCACGGCAAAGATTTTTTCTTCATTTTAATTATCAATAACATTAAGTTTTATTTGCAAATTATATTAAACTTGTTTTTCAAAATGTGTATTATTTAATACTATTTGTTTCATGTTTTTCAAGAAATGTCCGATTCAATCCGGTTCAGCACGCGCGGAGAAATCTAGGGGACCCGTCGGGGCACACAAACCGTTGTGGGGGGGGGGGAGAATGACCGCCGGAGCACCGGAATCACTAACATTAATCATAACCCTAAATCATAACCCTAACCCTAAACCCTAACCCTAAATCCTAACCCATTAACCTAGCCACATTAATCATAACCCTAACCCTAAATCATATAACCCTAACCCTAAATCATAACCCCAACCCTAAACCCTAACCCTAAATCCTAACACATTAATCTTGGTACACGTTCCGCCGGGGCACACGTTCCGCTGTTTTGGGGGGAGGAGGGGGATAACGACCGCCGGAGCACCGAAACCCCATCAAACCTTGCATGTGGACCTATGATATGTGTCAAAGTGTGGAGCAAGGTCTAATGGTGCAAAAGTAGCTCCCCTAAACCCTAAACCCTAAACTGGGGAGGCTTCGAGCCCTAAACCCCTCTAAAACCCTAAACCACGACGCCGGAGCTGCAGAACCATGCATCATAAACCCTAACCCTAACCCTAAACCCTAAACCTATACCTAACCATAAATACTTACCTTTAACCTAAACCCTAGCCCTAGCCCCTAAACCCTAGCCCTAACCCTACACCTAACCCTAACCAGTAGATCAGGCACACCGTCGATCGTGTGATAATGGCTCTAGCTGCGGGTATATGTGCAAAAGGGTCCCAATCTTGGTTCTCCATGTGTATATGTACTAAACAAACCTAAAAGAATGAAAAGTTACATTGGTGCACCCTCGCGCGGAGAAATCTAGGGGGGTAGACCCGTCGGGGCACACGTTCCGCTGTTTTGGGGGAGGAGGGGGATAACGACCGCCGGAGCACCGGAACCCCACCAAACCTTGCATGTGGACCTATGATATGTGTCAAAGTGTGGAGCAAGGTGTAATGGTGCAAAAGTAGCTCCCCTAAACCCTAAACCCTAAACTGGGGAGGCTTCGAGCCCTAAACCCCTCTAAAACCCTAAACCACGACACCGGAGCTGCAGAACCATGCATCATAAACCCTAACCCTAACCCTAAACCCTAAACCTATACCTAACCATAAATACTTACCTTTAACCTAAACCCTAGCCCTAGCCCCTAAACCCTAGCCCTAACCCTACACCTAACCCTAACCAGTAGATCAGGCACACCGTCGATCGTGTGATAATGGCTCTAGCTGCGGGTATATGTGCCAAAGGGTCCCAATCTTTGGTTCTCCATGTGTATATGTCCTAAACAAACCTAAAATAATGAAAAGTTACATTGGTGCACCCTCGCGCGGAGAAATCTAGGGGGGTAGACCCGCCGGGGCACACGTTCCATTTGTTTTGGGGAGGAGGGGGATAACGACCGCCGGAGCACCGGAACCCCACCAAACCTTGCATGTGGACCTATGATATGTGTCAAAGTGTGGAGCAAGGTCTAATGGTGCAAAAGTAGCTCCCCTAAACCCTAAACCCTAAACTGGGGAGGCTTCGAGCCCTAAACCCCTCTAAAACCCTAAACCACGACGCTGGAGCTGCAGAACCATGCATCATAAACCCTAAACCTATACCTAACCATAAATACTTACCTTTAACCTAAACCCTAGCCCTAGCCCCTAAACCCTAGCCCTAACCCTACACCTAACCCTAACCAGTAGATCAGGCACACCGTCGATCGTGTGATAATGGCTCTAGCTGCGGGTATATGTGCCAAAGGGTCCCAATCTTGGTTCTCCATGTGTATATGTACTAAACAAACCTAAAAGAATGAAAAGTTACATTGGTGCACCCTCGCGCGGAGAAATCTAGGGGGGTAGACCCGTCGGGGCACACGTTCCGCTGTTTTGGGGGGAGGAGGGGGATAACGACCGCCGGAGCACCGGAACCCCACCAAACCTTGCATGTGGACCTATGATATGTGTCAAAGTGTGGAGCAAGGTGTAATGGTGCAAAAGTAGCTCCCCTAAACCCTAAACCCTAAACTGGGGAGGCTTCGAGCCCTAAACCCCTCTAAAACCCTAAACCACGACGCCGGAGCTGCAGAACCATGCATCATAAACCCTAACCCTAAACCCTAAACCTATACCTAACCATAAATACTTACCTTTAACCTAAACCCTAGCCCTAGCCCCTAAACCCTAGCCCTAACCCTACACCTAACCCTAACCAGTAGATCAGGCACACCGTCGATCGTGTGATAATGGCTCTAGCTGTGGGTATATGTGCCAAAGGGTCCCAATCTTTGGTTCTCCATGTGTATATGTCCTAAACAAACCTAAAAGAATGAAAAGTTACATTGGTGCACCCTCGCGCGGAGAAATCTAGGGGTAGACCCGGCAGGGCACACGTTCCATTGTTTTGGGGGGAGGAGGGGATAACGACCGCCGGAGCACCGGAACCCCACCAAACCTTGCATGTGGACCTATGATATGTGTCAAAGTGTGGAGCAAGGTCTAATGGTGCAAAAGTAGCTCCCCTAAACCCTAAACCCTAAACTGGGGAGGCTTCGAGCCCTAAACCCCTCTAAAACCCTAAACCACGACGCCGGAGCTGCAGAACCATGCATCATAAACCCTAACCCTAACCCTAAACCCTAAACCTATACCTAACCATAAATACTTACCTTTAACCTAAACCCTAGCCCTAGCCCCTAAACCCTAGCCCTAACCCTACACCTAACCCTAACCAGTAGATCAGGCACACCGTCGATCGTGTGATAATGGCTCTAGCTGCGGGTATATATGCCAAAGGGTCCCAATCTTTGTTTCTCCATGTGTATATGTCCTAAACAAACCTAAAAGAATGAAAAGTTACATTGGTGCACCCTCGCGCGGAGAAATCTAGGGGGGTAGACCCGCCGGGGCACACGTTCCGCTGTTTTGGGGGGAGGAGGGGGATAACGACCGCCGGAGCACCGGAACCCCACCAAACCTTGCATGTGGACCTATGATATGTGTCAAAGTGTGGAGCAAGGTGTAATGGTGCAAAAGTAGCTCCCCTAAACCCTAAACCCTAAACTGGGGAGGCTTCGAGCCCTAAACCCCTCTAAAACCCTAAACCACGACGCCGGAGCTGCAGAACCATGCATCATAAACCCTAACCCTAACCCTAAACCCTAAACCTATACCTAACCATAAATACTTACCTTTAACCTAAACCCTAGCCCTAGCCCCTAAACCCTAGCCCTAACCCTACACCTAACCCTAACCAGTAGATCAGGCACACCGTCGATCGTGTGATAATGGCTCTAGCTGCGGGTATATGTGCCAAAGGGTCCCAATCTTTGGTTCTCCATGTGTATATGTCCTAAACAAACCTAAAAGAATGAAAAGTTACATTGGTGCACCCTCGCGCGGAGAAATCTAGGGGGGTAGACCCGCCGGGGCACACGTTCCGCTGTTTTGGGGGGAGGAGGGGGATAACGACCGCCGGAGCACCGGAACCCCACCAAACCTTGCATGTGGACCTATGATATGTGTCAAAGTGTGGAGCAAGGTCTAATGGTGCAAAAGTAGCTCCCCTAAACCCTAAACCCTAAACTGGGGAGGCTTCGAGCCCTAAACCCCTCTAAAACCCTAAACCACGACGCTGGAGCTGCAGAACCATGCATCATAAACCCTAACCCTAACCCTAAACCCTAAACCTATACCTAACCATAAATACTTACCTTTAACCTAAACCCTAGCCCTAGCCCCTAAACCCTAGCCCTAACCCTACACCTAACCCTAACCAGTAGATCAGGCACACCGTCGATCGTGTGATAATGGCTCTAGCTGCGGGTATATGTGCCAAAGGGTCCCAATCTTTGTTTCTCCATGTGTATATGTCCTAAACAAACCTAAAAGAATGAAAAGTTACATTGGTGCACCCTCGCGCGGAGAAATCTAGGGGGGTAGACCACGGGCACACGTTCCGCTGTTTTGGGGGGAGGAGGGGGATAACGACCGCCGGAGCACCGGAACCCCACCAAACCTTGCATGTGGACCTATGATATGTGTCAAAGTGTGGAGCAAGGTGTAATGGTGCAAAAGTAGCTCCCTAAACCCTAAACCCTAAACTGGGGAGGCTTCGAGCCCTAAACCCCTCTAAAACCCTAAACCACGACGCCGGAGCTGCAGAACCATGCATCATAAACCCTAACCCTAACCCTAAACCCTAAACCTATACCTAACCATAAATACTTACCTTTAACCTAAACCCTAGCCCTAGCCCCTAAACCCTAGCCCTAACCCTACACCTAACCCTAACCAGTAGATCAGGCACACCGTCGATCGTGTGATAATGGCTCTAGCTGCGGGTATATGTGCCAAAGGGTCCCAATCTTTGGTTCTCCATGTGTATATGTCCTAAACAAACCTAAAAGAATGAAAAGTTACATTGGTGCACCCTCGCGCGGAGAAATCTAGGGGGGTAGACCCGCCGGGGCACACGTTCATTGTTTTGGGGGTAGGAGGTGGATAACGACCGCCGGAGCACCGGAACCCCACCAAACCTTGCATGTGGACCTATGATATGTGTCAAAGTGTGGAGCAAGGTGTAATGGTGCAAAAGTAGCTCCCCTAAACCCTAAACCCTAAACTGGGGAGGCTTCGAGCCCTAAACCCCTCTAAAACCCTAAACCACGACGCTGGAGCTGCAGAACCATGCATCATAAACCCTAACCCTAACCCTAAACCCTAAACCTATACCTAACCATAAATACTTACCTTTAACCTAAACCCTAGCCCTAGCCCCTAAACCCTAGCCCTAACCCTACACCTAACCCTAACCAGTAGATCAGGCACACCGTCGATCGTGTGATAATGGCTCTAGCTGCGGGTATATGTGCCAAAGGGTCCCAATCTTGGTTCTCCATGTGTATATGTACTAAACAAACCTAAAAGAATGAAAAGTTACATTGGTGCATCCTCGCGCGGAGAAATCTAGGGGGGTAGACCCGTCGGGGCACACGTTCCGCTGTTTTGGGGGGAGGAGGGGGATAACGACCGCCGGAGCACCGGAACCCCACCAAACCGTGCATGTGGACCTATGATATATGTCAAAGTGTGGAGCAAGGTCTAATGGTGCAAAAGTAGCTCCCCTAAACCCTAAACCCTAAACTGGGGACGCTTCGAGCCCTAAACCCCTCTAAAACCCTAAACCACGACGCCGGAGCTGCAGAACCATGCATCATAAACCCTAACCCTAACCCTAAACCCTAAACCTATACCTAACCATAAATACTTACCTTTAACCTAAACCCTAGCCCTAGCCCCTAAACCCTAGCCCTAACCCTACACCTAACCCTAACCAGTAGATCAGGCACACCGTCGATCGTGTGATAATGGCTCTAGCTGCGGGTATATGTGCCAAAGGGTCCCAATCTTTGGTTCTCCATGTGTATATGTCCTAAACAAACCTAAAAGAATGAAAAGTTACATTGGTGCACCCTCGCGCGGAGAAATCTAGGGGGGTAGACCCGCCGGGGCACACGTTCATTGTTTTGGGGGGAGGAGGGGGATAACGACCGCCGGAGCACCGGAACCCCACCAAACCTTGCATGTGGACCTATGATATGTGTCAAAGTGTGGAGCAAGGTCTAATGGTGCAAAAGTAGCTCCCCTAAACCCTAAACCCTAAACCCTAAACTGGGGAGGCTTCGAGCCCTAAACCCCTCTAAAACCCTAAACCACGACGCCGGAGCTGCAGAACCATGCATCATAAATCCTAAACCTATACCTAACCATAAATACTTACCTTTAACCTAAACCCTAGACCTAGCCCCTAAACCCTAGCCCTAACCCTACACCTAACCCTAACCAATAGATCAGGCACACCGTCGATCGTGTGATAATGGCTCTAGCTGCGGGTATACGTGCCAAAGGGTCCCAATCTTGGTTCTCCATGTGTATATGTACTAAACAAACCTAAAAGAATGAAAAGTTACATTGGTGCACCCTCGCGCGGAGAAATCTAGGGGGGTAGACCCGTCGGGGCACACGTTCCGCTGTTTTGGGGGGAGGAGGGGGATAACGACCGCCGGAGCACCGGAACCCCACCAAACCTTGCATGTGGACCTATGATATGTGTCAAAGTGTGGAGCAAGGTGTAATGGTGCAAAAGTAGCTCCCCTAAACCCTAAACCCTAAACTGGGGAGGCTTCGAGCCCTAAACCCCTCTAAAACCCTAAACCACGACGCCGGAGCTGCAGAACCATGCATCATAAACCCTAACCCTAACCCTAAACCCTAAACCTATACCTAACCATAAATACTTACCTTTAACCTAAACCCTAGCCCTAGCCCCTAAACCCTAGCCCTAACCCTACACCTAACCCTAACCAGTAGATCAGGCACACCGTCGATCGTGTGATAATGGCTCTAGCTGCGGGTATATGTGCCAAAGGGTCCCAATCTTGGTTCTCCATGTGTATATGTACTAAACAAACCTAAAAGAATGAAAAGTTACATTGGTGCACCCTCGCGCGGAGAAATCTAGGGGGGTAGACCCGCCGGGGCACGCGTTCCGCTGTTTTGGGGGGAGGAGGGGGATAACGACCGCCGGAGCACCGGAACCCCACCAAACCTTGCATGTGGACCTATGATATGTGTCAAAGTGTGATGCAAGGTGTGATTCACCAAATGGTGCATGTCATGGATCCCCGGTCTGACATTCCTCACCTTCGGGCGATAACACTTAACAGATTCCTGGATGTGTACGCTGAGGTGTCCCGCCGCGGGTATATCGGGGGCTAGACTGTGCCAAAGGGTGCCACACATGGTTTTCCATATGTCCATGGACTAAACAAACCTAAACCTATGAAAAGGTATATTGGTGGAACCTCGCGCGGAGAAATCTAGGGGGTAGACCATCTGGGGCCCACAGACAGCCGTTTTTAGGGGGGAATGACCCCCGGAGCACCGAAATGCCACCAAAACTTGCAACTGGACCTAAAACCTAACCCTAACAAACCTAAAAGAATGAAAAAGTACATTGTGAACCCTCGCGCGGAGAAATCTACGGGGGTAGACCCGCCGTCCCGCTGTTTTGGGGGGAAGGAGGGGGACGGCCGCCGGAGCACCGGAACCCTGATATATGTGGGGGATGAGCATGGAGACTAATTTTGTATTGCACATTGTCTTAAGTAACACTAATAAATAGTCATCAAAAAGTAAAACTAATAAAAAAAATATAAGTATTAGATGAAATAAAATAGAAAGAAAAACAAATAAAATGAATGATGGCGCACGGCAAAGAAGTAATCGCACGGCAAAGGCGGCTTTGCCGTGCACTTTGCCTGGCCTCACGGCAAAGGGAGGCCCACGGCAACGTCCCAGTCCCTTTGCCGAGCATGTTTTCTTTGCCGTGCGGCTCTTATGCTCTTTGCCGTGCTTGCTTCTTTGTCGTGCGCTTTCGAGGGACTTTGCCGTGCGATGATACTTTGCCGTGCGGCGCTGCTGACTTTGCCGTGCACCGACTCTTTGCCGTGCGCCGCTCTAAGACTTTGCCGTGCTTTTCTTCTTTGCCGTGCGTACAACTCGCGGCGCACGGCAAAGATTTTTTTGCCGTGCAGCACCTCACGGCAATGATGTGCAGCACGGCAACGCCTGTTTTTCCCGTAGTGTCACTGCTTGGTTTACAGAGTCTTGGAGAGTTGGAGATGCCCTAAGTTATTTTTTAATTTTTATAAGTACAGTATGTGTTACCTCAATTGTTACCAATTTTTTGTTGGGCGGCAGCCATCAGGAGTCTATTTTAATTTTTAAGTGAATCTGCGGTGGGCTTTTCCTTCTCGTGCAAGAATTGCGGTACTAGTCCATACCGCATACAATGATCGGTCGTTTTATACCCGCTCTGGCGTTCCGTAGATTTACTTGGTAATCGATCAACGGTTAATCATCCTTCCGCCGAGATTGGGTTTACGCATCGAGATCGAGCGCAACAATGCCGAGGTCTCTTTCGGAGGAGGACCCATGCCCAGGCCGCATCGTCGCCGACGCCGGCGGGGCTTTCGCCGTGGGCGCCGTGGGAGGCTCCGTCTTCCACTTCATCAAGGGCGTCCGCGACTCGCCCAGCGGCGCGCGGTTCACCGGCGGCGCGCAGGCACTGCGCATGAACGCCCCGCGAGTCGGCGGGTCCTTCGCCGTCTGGGGCGGCCTCTTCTCCGCCTTCAACTGCGCCGCCGCCTACGCGCGCCAGAAGGATGACCCCTGGAACTCCATCGCCGCCGGCGCCGCCGCCGCCGGCCTGCTCTCCGTGCGCCAGGGCCTCAGAGCTGCTGCGAAGTCGGCGGCGTCCGGCGCCGCCCTCCTCGCGCTCGTCGAGGGTATGGGCATCCTGGCCAACCGAGCACAGGCCGCGCAGGCGCAGCGGAACCGGCCGCAAGTCCACAACCCCACCTTGGCCGCCGCCATTGCCGCACAGCGGAACCTACCCCAAGTCGACGACCCCATCTTGTCCGCAGCCGTTACCAACCGCGTCGTCGTCCACGACCCCGACTTGGTTGACGCCGAAGCCAACCGCCTCCATGACGCAGATCAGAACCTACCGCCCGTCGACGATCCCGCCATTGCAGCACAATGACAACGGCAAGGAAGTGGAGGGACAAAGAAGCCCAATGACAACGGTGGCCAGATTTGACACGCCCTGTAGCCCTCGGATACCATTGTTTGCGTTAAGTGAAAAAAAGTGTTTTTCATTATATTCCCGTCCTAACCTGTATTCGTTTTGAACAATATACTGAATTCGGACACCTAAGATCGTATGTGAAGTACTAGCTCAGATACTAAATTGAACATTTGGACGTTGATTTGCTAAATGTTTTTTTTTTTTGTTTCGAAGGAAAGGCGTCATGACGACTTTATTGATTACTAGTAAAAATGCCCGTGCGTTGCATCGGAAAAAAAACTCAAACACTTCAATAAATCATCCGTAATTACACTTCCCATCTTTTCCACCGGTTTTTTTCCTATTCATGGTGAACATTATTAATAGCATCACCTACTTTTAATACTTCAAACTCGTAACGAGGTGGACTCCACCCCTTTGTAATTTAAACTCAGTTCATTCTTCGTCCCAACATTTTAATCCATGGTTTTTAGTGATGGTGGGCAACATCCCATGTGTGTGGAACAAAGGCCGTTGATTAAAAAGGTTAATTAGAAGTATAAAAAAATTAGGATTTTGGGCGTGCTACGCAGGACAGTAACGCGGGATTGAATACCAAAATTAAATCCTTGATTCAAAGCCTTCAAAAAAATCGCCAATCCAAATCACATTAAATAAAAAATAAATATTGAATTGCATATTTTTAGGCAACAACTCAACTTTTCATTTCAAATATATTATTTCATTTGTTCGCAGACATGTTAGTTCACTTTGATTTCTCAAAAAGTAAATACCAAAATTGGAAAGGCGGTGGGACGGGCCATACTTTAGAAAACGACTCAGAACACACTAATTTAAAAAATCTATAAAAAGGGCCAAATTGGAAGGCGGTGGGATGGGGCATACTTTAGGGCGGTATATCAGAGGTGGGCGGTTCCGTTCCTCCCGCCGATGAGGGAGTCGGCGCCGCTCGCCAATGATCAATGGGTGGCAACAGGATGGGGATGTGGGTTGAAAGGAAGACCAATCGAACTCCGATACTTTTTCTGTTCGAGCGAGAAATACCAGGTGGGTTTGTTGGTGGTGGGGAAGAAAAGAACTGAATTGGTACGAGGTAAGTTTGTGATAATATGTGATTTGGTGAGAGGGTAAATTCATCCAAAAAAATGTCACCGCAAGATTTTTTAATTATTAGGTATAGAAGTATAGCGAAAATTCCCATGCATTGGATCGGGGACAAAAAATAAACCTTTAGATAAAAAAAACCAGGCTATTATTTTTAAAATAATACATTCCTTTAGAGAGCTCTAAAAAATTTAGCATCATTGTAAAAAAAAACATCCCATGTTTCAGAAAAGATAGCACGTTGATATATCTGGCACTGCACGGCATCGCTGCCGGTGATCAAGCCTTTGCTGCCCGCAGACTGTCTAGTCAAAATATGGGATGGGCATAAGACTGATATGAGGACCCAACTCCCTTGCATTGCCAGAATCCATGCTTTCTCCTTTCTTGTTCGTTTCCTTCCCATGGCATGTACGGCTATGGTTTGATTGTCCTTAATCCTTTGTTGTTCTTTCATTCCATGCCAGACTGATTGAGTTTTTCTTTCCGGTAGCGCTCTCATGATCCGCACGGCCGTCACTTTTCCGATTGTGGTGCTACTTGTTCATTCTTGGACGACTTGTTCACAACCACGGAACTCACGTATATAAACCAGCAAAACACCATATAACCCAGCAAGGTGGGACTAATCAACGACGTGCATACGGTTTCCTGGCTTGTTTTCCTGGCGTGAGATCACCGAACCGTACTTTTTGCTGCTGGCCCGACCCAGTATAGAACCAAACCGGCCCATAGCAAATGCGAGCTAAGACCTCAACAAATCGGAACGCTGCTCCATCTTCTTCCATTGACCGCCGACATCCCGTCGATTCCTCTATCTGCCTGGCATTTCTCCCCACCCGCACGAGGCTCCTTCCCCGATCTGGCCTTCCCGTGGCGTCTCACTCCCCCTCGTGGAACGCGTCGCTCGGCAGACGCACGCCGCCCTCCTGCGCGACCCTACCTCTCAGCACGAGCTCTGGCCGCGCCATGATCCGCCTCGCGGCCATGCCCGCCGCACGAAGCTCCCCCGACCTCGAATTCCCTCCACCGGCTGCCGGACGGACGAAGGGAAAAAGACTCACCAGGCACCAGCAGCCCCGACCGCACGAGCGCACGAAGCTCCCCCGACCTCGAATTCCCTCCACCGCGAAGCTGCCGGACGAACGAATGGAAAAAGACTCACCACCAGCAACCCCGGTGGCGACGATGCGGATATGGGGTGCGGGTGCGGGGTGCAGTGTGGATGGTGGAGGTCGCGGGTGCGGTTGGTACGGAAACAGAAAACGTACCAGTTCAATGGCAATCAGCAGTAGTATGTAATTTTGTGGGAGGGCAAAACGGTCAAGTAAAAAGTTAGCAGAAACCTTAGCTCCTTTATTATTAGGTATAGATATCAAAACATAGTTACATTATCTGTAGGTAGCCCAATAATAAAATATGGTGGATCCTTGGGCCAAAACAATCGACTGAGGTCCCTTCACCTTACAAGCCAAAGTATGAGCGACTGACAGAGTGCAAATATTCCGTAAGTAGTTGCGCCCGCACCTCATCATCGATTGTCGCACTTTTAAGTTTTCACAAAATACGAAATAAAATTGTGAACATAGGTTATGTTGTATTTTGTGCACATGTAAATTTTTGTCCCAAAATATGACCATATGTGACTGTGGAAAAAAAAGAAAAGGCCTAATTGAATAGTATTCCATAACTATCCACATATCATTTGTCATTTTTGTGCACGCCAGACATTTTCAAATTTTTGCATGGAACTTTACAGATTCATTATACACAACATAATATATATCCCATGTTTTTTTTTCGCATTTTTTAAATCTTGAAAATGTTCTGAAAAGTCAAACTAACAAAGTTTGGTCAAACTTTTAGAAATAACTATCAAAATCTATGATATTCTATAAATTTAAGTATGAAAATATACTTCATGATGTATTTAATGATATTAATTTTGTACTCCCTCTATCTCAGTTTATTAGTCATGCCTATGTCTTCAATTTGATATATATATAATATAAATTATATAACACAAAAATTATACCATTAGAATATATATTAAAAAGTAAAGTTTCTAATGGTATATTTTCGGTAATATATATCTTATGTTAAGTTCGTTAAATTAACGATCTAGAGATACGCATAGGACTAGTAAACTGAAACGGAGAGACTATTTTACATGTTAATGATTTTTTTGGCTGGCGGTTTAATTTAGGGTAACAACAAATTGGGCAAGCCGTTTTAGGCCCCTAGCGGGCGGTCGTGTGCCTGTTGGTCAATCTGAGCGGTCATTTTAAAATGGAAAGTGCATGTCGGAAGTCTGAGCGTTTAATGGAATAATCTGACACACCGTACTCATTAGAAAAGTTTCTGTCTACCCCTCACATAAATGGAAAGATGTGTCCAGTTGTCAAAGAAATGGTAGGCTAGCTGATATCACGTGTTGTTTTTCAAAAAACTGTAACTTTTAAACCGTGCGGCAAAATTACAATCCGTTTTCACTTCCAGAATCCCCACGATGAGAGCTAGACCACATTTTCAACAAAGTTACCATTTCAACAAAGTTGCTAGGATGGCTCGACCGGCATGAGCGGGGGGGGGGGGGGGGGACTGACTCGACCGACGTGGGGGTGTTTCGGGAAGCAACGCTAGCTATGCTAGAGCCACCAAATGTGGGGCGATGATATTTACAATTGTGCTCGTTAGTGGCGAGGGCTGGGATTGCTTGCTCAGAAAGATTGTTGGTGGACCTGACTGGGGCCAAACCTTGTGAACTACATCATGGGTGCGGCCAACAACCTAGCGTTTCTCGTATCATTTTTTATGGTGCATGAGGAGTTGTTGTTGCAGCTATTGTGAAGCCTACCATCTTTGTGAATCAAGTGTTTTCGTTGCACACCAAAATTGCTTTGCCGCACACCAAAGTTGTTTTTCTGCACAACAAAGTTGCTCTGTCGTGCATCAAAGTTGCTTGTTAAAAAATTACGTCGAAACATATGAAAATGTGATCTAGTTTTGAAGCTCTCGTCGTTCGGATTGTAAAAGTGAAAACTGATTGTAATTTCACCGGACGGTTTAAAAGTTACAACTTTTTGAAAAACTACACATGTTATCAGCTAGCGTGATTTAACAACTGTCGTGTAGTGCGTCCGCCCAGGACTTCGGTTTGGCACGCGCCTGCCCGGAAGAATTCGGGATTCCTATACACCGACCAGGTCGGTGCCAACAAGGCACCGCACACCCCTGGTCGGGTATGGGCCTGGCCCATATTTCGCGTTTTTATTTTTCCGTTTCTGTTTTTTTCCTTTTTGGTTTGTTTTTCTGTTTTTCTTTTTTCTTTTCTGGTTCTTTTTTTGTTCAAATTCGAAAAAGTACAAATTTGAAAAACTTTCAAACATCGAAAATATTTAATTGTGAAAATTGTTCAAATTTATTTTTTGTTCGTATTCAATTTACGTTCGTATTAAAAAATGTTCAAATTAAATTTTTGTTCATATTAAAAAATGTTCAAATTAAATTTTTGTTCATATTAAAAAATGTTCAAATTAAATTTTCGTTCGTATTTAAAAATGTTCAAATGTTTAAAAATGTTCAAAAATGTTGAAATAAAAAATTAAAATTGAAATTTTGGAAAAAATGTTCTAAATTTGTAAATATTTAGAACAAAAGAACGAATTTTCAAAAAAAAAATATTTTTTTAAACAAAAATGTAAAACTTCACATTATAAATATTTTTAGCTTTTAAAAAACGTAAAAAGAAAAGACAGAAAAAGGAAAGGAAAAACCGGAAAAATAAAGAAAAAGTGAACGGAAATACTGGGCCGGCCCAAACCATCCGTCTGGGGGGTGTGCGGCGCCTGGTCCGTGCCGACCAGGTCGGCATACAGCACCCCCCGAAGAATTCAGGACAAAATATTTTTTATTCACGTAATTGCCTAATTTGCTCATTTTATTTTGGGAAAATGATTCCTTTCCCCCGGGGGATGGGACTCTGCGCAACCTCCTGGTCCGTTGCCATCGGATGCTAAGCATCGCGCGGACGCCCGTGGGTGGGCCCCATCGCTTTTTTTTCTCTCCTATCTCTTCTTCAATCTTATCCTCCGAGCTCCATTCCTGAACCACACACTCCCATCCCGGAGCCCAGGATCCCCCCGCCATCTTGGCTGCCGGTGAGCGCGCCATGGATCCCCGCCGCCGCGCACCATGGATCCACGCCGCTGCCCCAGCCCAGCCACGCACGAGCTCAGGCCGCAGCGCCCGGCCACGCGCCCCAGCCACTCCCGCCGTCGTGCCCCAGCGATGCTCCGGTAGCGAAAACAGCAGCCGCCGCAACGCCCTCCGCCGCGCCCCCAAGCTCTATCAGGGCGCTCGCCGTCGCTCGCCGCCGTTTGCCGCCCTCCCGAGCGGCCGAGACTGCCAAGCCTGACCAGATCGGCGGCCACATCATCCTCCCGCCGAGGAGATCCTGGCTCCGCAGGTGCACACCTTGTTCATGACCCTCCCCGGAAGACCGATCTCCGCCGGAGGCAGAGGACTTCTTCATCCCGTCGGAGACACCGTCTGGTGGTTCACCCGTTGCATGCTCGGCACCAAGTCTGGCACCGCCACCGGCAGGGATGCTGCAAATGCTGGCCAGTTTTGCTACCGACGGTGGTCGAGTCAGCTACCGATGTTATTTGGCATTGCTACCAGCAGTGGTCGGAGATGGTAGATTTTTTTTTTGCTACAACGGTTCTGCAATGTTGCTAAAAAGGGATAAATATTTTGCTACAAGATTTCCGGCGAGGTCTCCGTTAATATCTTCGACGAGGTCTTCGTTGTGCGGATTTTCATTTTTGCTACATTAGCACTTTTTTTTTGCTACGTGGTCTCCGGCGAGGTCTCCGGCGAGCCCAGCCTTTTTTATTTTGTTTTCTGAACGAACCGTTTTTTGCTTCAGTCATTTGCTGCCGGGGATGATTTTTGCTGCCGGAGGTGTTTTTTTGCTACATGCAAATCTAACCGTCAAAATGGTTGATCGGACGGCTGGGGACCGGGGGCTGGGGAATCAGATCCCTCGGGGGACGCCCAGCAGTTTCCTTTATTTTGTGTGGACTCAGCAATAAATCTGGACTAGTCCAGGCCGTGCACAACAGGAAGCTCTTTTAGATTCGTATTTCACGGACGCCATTGTTGGTGCTATAGGTCTGGTATTCCGTACGTAGTTTCGATTGTTAATCATCTTCCCGGCTTTCCGCCGTGGTTACGCATCGAGCGAACTATGTCGACGCCTTTCCCGGAGCGGGATCCATGCCCAGACCGCATCCTCGACGATCTGGGCGGCGCCTTCGCCATGGGCGCCGTGGGCGGCTCCGTCTTCCACTTCGCCAAGGGCACCTACAACTCGCCCAACGGCGCGCGGCTCGCCGGCGGCATGCAGGCCCTGCGCATGAACGCGCCGCGGATCGGCGGGGCCTTCGCCGTCTGGGGCGGCCTCTTCTCCGTCTTCAACTGCACAGCGGTCTTCGTGCGCCAGAAGGAGGACCCCTGGAACTCCGTCATCGCCGGCGCCGCCACCCACGGCTCGCTCAACCTGCGCAGGGGCCTCGGAGCCGCTGCTCGCTCCGCGGTGTTTGGCGGCTGTCTCCTCGCGCTCATCGAGGGTGTCGGCATCGTGCTCAATAACGTCGTCGACGAATCCGCACGGCCACAACCGCCAGTCGACGACCCCAACTTGGCCGCCGCCACCGCCACTGCGACCGGAGGAGGCGGCTTCCAAGCCTCCAATGACTTCCAGTGACCGCCCATGTCTCCAGTGGAGATCGCAGGATCCGTCTTCGACGAGAAAGTGGAGGAGGCGAGGAAGCACAGTGGCAATGGTGTCGAGTTGGAGAGCCTTCACACCCGTCCGATACCATGGTTCGCGTACAAGTGAGAAAAAGAGAGGTGTTTTTGACTTCTTGTCTAATTCTATTTCCGTCCCAATCTTTATTGGGAAAATTTGCTACGGGACACCGTTATTTTTAGTTCTTTGCTGAAACACACCACCGAAACGTGTCTTTGCCCAGTACCATTATAATTTTGTGGTACGTTTGCACAACACACCAGATACCAAAAACGGAAGTATTTATTTATTTTATCGCGGAATTACTAGATTGCGAAGAATCAAACCGGTTTTCCTTTTGATCCAAAAAAACAGGAAACCAAACCAAGCTTGGTTTTCTTCCGTGTGCCTAGCGACGAAGGGGACGAAGCCCCACATCGATCAACGACAAGACCTAACTAGACTCCAGAACCACCGTCCACCATCTCGCAGGCCTCCATCGTTCTTCTTCTCACTGCTGGGCCAGCGACAATTCTCTCCCTGCATCAGCCCCGTCGCGTCCGCACCATTGGCGACCGGCCGGCGGCCGCATGGACGCAAGTGCCGTGCCGCCAAGGGGGTGTTCGGGCCCTTCACCGGCGCCGTCGCGCTGGACCATGATCTGCCGGCGGCCATGGGCGGGGACAGGGCCTGGGTGCTATTGAGCTAGCTCACAATTATAGATTGCATCCGTTGATATGTACAAACTAACAGGGCATATAAAATCACCATTTTTTGCATCAAGAATCCATACGTACAGGGCCAGGAGAAAACAGTTCAAGCAATTGATACTGACGACCCGGGCCAAAATTTTAGGGACTATCTATTTGGCATCCGTGTGTTTTCTTTTTAGCCATCACTCGAATTTTTTGCACCAATAAACAACTGCCAGCTGTCCGTGGACCTTGTGCCGAAAATTCCAGAAAAGTGGGCTTGTACCGGTTGATTCGCTGACAGCTTTTGACCCAAAAAAACCGGGTCCACGAACTCCCCGCTCGTTGCATCGCGTGACCAGCTTCTTGCTGGGCAAGAAAAGGCAACAGAACACTCCCATCTCTTCCAGAAACAGAACGCACCACCATCTCTCCAGATCTAAACACAGGAGAGGGGGAAAAAAGAAGAACAGCTCCATATCACTCCAGATCTAAACGGTGCAGATGGAAGAAAATGATGGAGATGGAAGAAGCAGACCTGCTGATCCAATATCTGTGTTGGACAACAACCAACTAAGCCAGGTGCCTATTCTACTCTTTGCCTTGTGTTGCTTCTTCCTCCCAAATCCATCCTGCTGATCCAATATGCTCGTCCTGCATAGATCAAGGACATCAATTAACATGAGGGAAACCATTTAACATGAGGAAACTAGTATACTGTTTGTTCTCCATCAGTAACATGTAATCCAACCTGAAATCTTTCTGTACTATATTTTCCATGAACATTAGGAGGAAACCAGTACCAATGCCTAAGTTGACTGTGAAAGAAAAAGATTTGATTTTGTATTTTTCAAAACCTGAAACTACTCCTAGAGTTAATAGAAACAGATCAGCACAAAAGAAAACTGAGAAACACAAAGAAAAGGCAGATACTTTTCTCTGGCAAAAAGGAAGAATAATGCAGGTAGTACTTGATGTATGACACAACATATACAGTGCATATACATATACATTGCATATACATTGCATATACACAAGATCATTTTCCGTCGGACACCTACTTCAAACACCAACAGCAGCGAGTGCTTTGGTCTGTAGCATCTTTCCCATGTGTGCACCTTGCATCACAGTTCAGATATTTGGTATGTAGTAAGATGTATGAGAAGCAACGGAAAATCAAAAAATTAGATCTCAGCTCCCGTCAGCCCGCGACTATTTCAAAATTTTGAAAACCAAACTGAGCACGTGAGAAACGAAGTTCAGTTTGTAGAAAAACGCATTTGAAGTATATCTGGAAGTTTCGGACAAAATATAATGGACACCAATTGTTCCCAGGTCCAGGGTCTCGTTTTGAGGAGAAGGCGGCAGGCGATGTTGCCATAGCTGAAGAGGAGAAGGTGGCAGGCGACGTTCCGGTCGTTCAAGAGGAGCAGACGGCGCCTGAGGTTCCGGTCGTTGAAGATGGGAAGGCGGCGCCAGACCTTCTTCCAGAGGAGAAGGTACCATGCCTAGTCCATGGCGGGAATTGCTAAGCCTAGCCTGGCCATGGCCGCGCCCAGAACGCACACCTCCGAACAGGCCAAGCCTGCCGCCACGGCGCCAATCAGAAGACTCCATGACTTCCTCCTCTTCTTCCTCTGCGAGTATGCATAATCGCGATCAATTCAAATACAGCACTCCAGTAGGAAATTAACTGAAAACTGAGAAATCATGTGGCAAACCTTGATCCAGTACCACAAATTCGTAGTCATAGTTCAAACCAGCAGCATCCTCCTCCGCCTACTCGCGGAGGGCATTCCAGTTGATCCACCCTCCCCGGCGATCGGCCATGACTCTAGGCGAGCTGGGGATATCAGCGAGAAGAGCGAGAAGAGAGAACAGATTGGTGAGGGATGAGATGGCCGTGCTGATGTCCATCTATTTATAGCCCCGGCGTCCAAATTTTGAACTTGAAAATTCTGGATCATTGCCGCCCTTCGAATTCCCTCCATTGTTGAAATTTTCGCCGTCCTTGCACTCTTTGCCTGCCTACATGCGCGCGGGAGAGAGACGAAAGGTATGCGCGCCCAGGAAAAGAAAAGCGGGGGACAGGGAGTCCTTCACGGGATCGGTTGGATCGGGAGGATTCGCCAGCGAGAATAACGGGATACAGCATCCTTCACGCGAACGGTTATGGAAACCTCCGATCTGTTTACTTTTCATTTTTCCTCTCTCAAATCCGGTAGGGAGTTTTCTGCTAAAACAACTGCTTGCGCTAATTTCCGTGCCAAAAAAGAATAGGCACTATAGAAAGGAATGGAGGGAGTATTATACACGTGCAATACATAGATGATTGTTTATTTAGGAGCATTTTATGTAGGATGCATAAATTATGTCCCTTCTCGGACATTCTCTAGCAGAAAAACGGACATCAGTCCCGGTCGGTAGCGGCCTTTCGTCACGGTTGCGCAAGGAGGACTGCGCCATTGGGACTAAAACCCCATCTCTCTTAGAATCGGGACTAAAAGATCTCTCGAGCATTCGGGGTGGAGGGCTTTAGTCTCGGTTGGTAACACAAACTGGTACTAAAGTCCTCCACGCGTCGAGCGCTAAGATATGGCCGTTTCTCTGCCGCTGCAGAGAAAATGGTATTTTTCTTGCCACGACAGAGGTTTAGGGTTTTATCTTTTTCATTCAACTTGATGCTAGTACATACAACAATAAAGGAACCATTACACAACATCGTCATGAATATAGTACACATTCAAGAATATACAATATAAGTCCTCTTACGATCCCTATTGTCTAAATAAAAGTCCCGATGGTATTCTTCATTTGGACATTTGACCTCCCTAAGTAAGAATTCCGCCAATTCTTCTTGAATTACTCGTACGCAATCCTTTAATAGGAGATTTACTTGTTAATCGACTAATCCTTCCGCCGAGATAGGTCGGGTTAAGCATCGAGATCGAGTACAATGCCGAGGTCTCTTTCGGAGGAGGACCCATGCCTAGGCCGCATCGTCGCCGACGCCGGCGGGGCTTTCGCCGTGGGCGCCGTGGGAGGCTCCGTCTTCCACTTCATCAAGGGCGCCCGCGACTCGCCCAGCGGCGCCAGGATGACCGGTGGCGCGCAGGCGCTGCGCATGAACGCCCCGCGAGTCGGCGGCTCCTTCGCCGTCTGGGGCGGCCTCTTCTCCGCCTTCAACTACGCCGCCGTCTACGCGCGCCAGAAGGACGACCCCTGGAACTCCATCGCCGCCGGTGCCGCCGCCGGCGGCCTGCTCTCCGTGCGCCAGGGCCTCAGAGCTGCTGCGAAGTCGGCCGCGTCCGGCGCCGCCCTCCTCGCGCTCGTCGAGGGTATGGGCATCCTAGCCAACCGAGCACAGGCCGCGCAGGCTCAGCGGAACCGGCCACAAGTCCACAACCCCACCTTGGCCGCCGCCATTGCCGCACGGCAGAACCTACCGCAAGTCGACGACCCCATCTTCTCCGCACCCGTTACCAACCGCGGGGGCGTCCACGACCCCGACTTGGTTGACGCCGAAGCCAACCGCCTCCATGACGCACAGCAGAACCTACCGCCCGTCGACGACCCTGCCATTGCAGCACAATGACAACGGTGTCCAGATTTGACACGCCCAGCCCTCCGAGCTCCGATACCATTGTTCTGGAACAAGTGAGAAAATTAAGGTGTTTTTCATTCTTTTTTCGTCCTAACCTGTATTCTTTTATACTGAAATCGGACACCTAAGATAGTATGTGAAGTACTCCCTCCGGTCTCTTTTAATTGACTCGGATTTAGCACAACTTTATACTAAATCTGAGTCAATTAAATAAAACCGGAGGGAGTACTGTACTAATTCAAGATACTAGGGTTTCTGTCCTCCGGCGTTTTCTCGCCGAGAGTCTCACGGGGTTCCTCTCAAGCAGCCGTCTCCCCTCTTCGGGCTCTCGATGGAGGAGAAGACGGAATCAAGTGGATCGAAAGCGGGAGGAAAAGAAGATGTTGATGATCTTCTCGGCAGATTGAATCTGCATGAGGAGGATGACGAAGGATTTGTGTGGGAGGATGAAGCGCCTGATCCACAGGCGAAGGCGAAGTGGTTGGCGGTCGCGAAGTTTCACACGACGAGGGGGTTTAGCCCTAGCGCCCTATACGCCGATATGAGGTTGGCGTGGAATCCGGCAAAAGAGGTAATCTGGAGGAAACTTGAAGATAATCTGTTCTCTGTCCAATTCGGATGCTTGGCAGATTGGGATAAGGCAATGAATATGGGGCCTTGGCTCTTCCGAAATAATTTTGCTTTGATAATGGAAGAATATGATGGATTCCAAAATCCTAGGACCATTGTTCTTAATAAAATCGCAGTCTGGGTGCGAGTACTCCAACTCCCGGACAACTATCTAAAAGAACCGGTGATTCGAGGTATGTGCAGACCGGTAGGTGATGTTAGGGAGGTCCAGATTACTCTACCTGCAGGGTTTATCGGTGAATTTGCTAGAGTAAGGGTCAAGATTGATGTTGGAAAAAAGCTGTCCAGATTTGTGTCGACAACGAAAGATAAGAAGAAAGTTTGGTACCAATTGAAATATGAGAAACTTCCTATATTCTGTGGGGCATGTGGAATGTTAGGGCATTGGTACAAAGAGTGCGGGACAGGCGAACATGATGAATCAAAACTGGAGTGGGGTGATTTTATGTTGGCAGATGGTGGTCGTGGTCGTAGTAGAGGTTGGAGTGGAGGAAGGGATGCACAAGGAGGCAGAGGATGGGGCAGTGGTCGTAATCCAACAGGCGGAAGGACAACACCAGGACGTGGAAGAGGTCGTTCTACTCAAATGATACAGGAGAACCTTCATATCGCATGGGCACCTGAGGATCAACGTGATGATGAGGAGATGGCGGATGCGATCAATGTAAGGAAGAGGAGTACTGTTGGTGCGGGTAATAGTGAAGGTCTGGGCGATCTTGGGAAAACAAGTGTCGTTGCAGGAATTATAAACCAAATTGAGCCAGGGAAAGGAGTTGCTATTGGTGCTTTGGCGTCGCCAGAGAAAATTCAACCTCCGAAACGGACACGAACAGGTGATGGTATAAATCAACAAAATTTATCGGCGGCCTCTGGATCGGAGGCTGTCCGGGAGCAATGAAAATCTTAAGTTACAACGGCCGTGGTTTCCTGAAAACTACGGCTGTTACGGCGCTTGTGAAAATTCAGAAGCGCCAGAATGCGGATATTATTTTTCTTATGGAGACACACCTGGAGGATTGGCCAGCAGAGTGTATGAGAAAAAGACTGAACATGGACTATAAGGAAATTGTGGGGAGCGATGGAAGGAAGGGTGGTCTGTTACTTATGTGGAAGAAAGAGGTGGTAATAACTCTGCGGTATAAAACAGAAAATTATATTGATGTCTATATTGGAGTAGGACAGGACAACATCTGGAGGTTCACAGGATTTTATGGTGAACCTAGCTGGGCAAAGAAATACCTTTCTTGGGATCGTCTTAGAGAGCTGAAAAATGTTACATCAATGCCCTGGGTGGTGATGGGAGATTTTAATGAGATTCTCTATTCTTTTGAGAAGGAAGGAGGAAGGACTAGACCTAATAATTTTTTGCTTGCCTTTCAGGAGGCTTTAATTGAAACTGGGCTTTCTGATTTAGGGTACAAAGGAGATAAGTTCACTTGGCATAGAGGAGGAATAAGAGAACGCCTGGATAGGGCAGTTGCATGTGATGTTTGGAGAACAAAATTCCCTGATGCTACGGTTGAAAATCTTGAATATGGTAGGTCAGATCATAGGCCTATCCTTTTGCAATTTGGAGAGGTGCAAGAACAAGAGACACAGGGGCCGGCGATGCTTCGCTTTGAGGCTAGATGGTTGAAAGAAAAGAACTTCCAGGAAGTAGTCAAGGATGCTTGGGATTCATCAACTCACCTGGTAAATAATGGTTTGGCAGGGAGGCTGGCTCTAGTTCATGAGAGTCTACACAAATGGGATCGGATGACCCTCAAGAAACCTCAAAGAAAAATTAATTCGATTAAAAAAGAAGTGGAAGAAATTACTCGAAGTGAGATGACAGAAGAGAATATTGCCAGGGAGAAAGAGTTGGTTGCGGAATTGGAAAAGCTGTTAGAGCAAGAAGAAATTTACTGGGCTCAACGTAGCAGGGTGAACTGGCTACAATGGGGAGATAGAAATACAGGTTTCTTCCATAAATCGGCAACCAGCAGGCGGGTTAAAAATAGAATTAGAAGACTTAGTGATTTGAATGGGAATATCTATGAGGGGAAGGAGCAACTGAATCCGATGATATCTGAATATTTTGCGGGTTTGTTTGCTACAGAGGTTGCCGAACCAGACCCTGCCCTTTTGGATAAAGTGGTACCCAGGGTTACTGCTGAGATGAATGCAAATTTACAAAGGCCATATACTGCTGAGGAGGTAAAGAAAGCTTTATTCTCTATTGGAGATATGAAGGCACCAGGAGGAGATGGTTTACATGCACTCTTTTTTAAGAAATGTTGGCACGTTTTAGGGGAGAGTCTGACAGCGGAGGTTTTGGAGGCAATTAACCAGAAATCTATACCTCAAGGTTGGAATGACACGGTCATTGTTCTAATACCAAAGGTAGAGACTCCAGAGAATATATCTCAATATAGACCCATCAGTCTTTGTAATGTACTTTATAAAGTTATCTCCAAAATGATAGCAGCTCGGCTGAAACTGATTTTGGATGAAGTTATTTCTCAAGTTCAGAGTGCCTTTGTACCGGGTCGCCTCATAACGGATAACATTCTATTGGCCTATGAATGTATGCATAAAATAAAGAACAAAAGGATTGGCAAAGAGGGCTTGTGTGCAGTGAAATTGGATATGCACAAGGCGTATGATCGTGTTGAATGGATTTTCCTTGAACGTATGCTTACAAGGCTTGGTTTTGACAGGGGGTTTGTGGATCTGTTATTGGCCTGTGTACAGTCAGTAAAATATAGAGTGAGATACAATGATCAGGAGACGGAAGAATTTATTCCCACTAGGGGCCTCCGCCAAGGGGACCCCCTTTCACCATACTTATTCCTTATTTGTGCAGAGGGACTTTCTAGTGCTTTGGCTCATAGAGAGGAGGTTCGTGGCATTGAAGGTATACGGGTGTGCAGAAATGCACCGTCAGTTTCCCACTTATTATTTGCTGATGATTCCCTAATACTGTTGAAGGCAAACTTAACTAATGCAACCTCATTGAGACAAGTTCTAGATCAATACTGTGCAAGTTCTGGGCAATTGGTGAGTGAAGCAAAGTGTAGTATTTTCTTTAGTCCTAATGTGGAGGTGGATGTGAAAGCTCAGATTTGCCAAGACTTGAATATTATGACAGAAGCTATTTCAGAGAAGTATCTTGGGCTTCCTGCTATGGTGGGGCTAGATTAGTTTTATCTATTTATTGGAAAGAATTATTGAGAGATTGAAGGGATGGAAGGAGCGATTCCTGTCTATGGGAGGCAAGGAGATTCTGTTAAAGGCAATAATCCAGGCAATTCCTGTGTTTGCAATGGGGATATTCAAAATACCAAAAAAACTATGCAAGGACATTAATGATGCTATGGCTGGGTTTTGGTGGGGAGATACAGAAGAACAAAGGAGGATGCACTGGTTCGCATGGTGGAAAATGTGTATTCCAAAAAACATGGGAGGAATGGGTTTTCGAGATCTTCACTCATTCAATCTTGCCATGTTAGCAAAGCAAAGTTGGAGGTTGTTATCAAGACCAGATTCTTTATGTGCAAGGGTGCTCAAGGCCAAATACTACCCAAATACAAATCTTTTATATGCGGGGCCAAAGAATGGTTCATCCTTTACTTGGCAAAGCATTGTGGCGGGGCTACAGACTTTTAAAAGAGGTCATATATGGAGAATTGGTACGGGGGAAAATGTAAATATTTGGGAGGATCACTGGATCCCATCAAGCCCGACAAGGAAAGTATACACAAGAAGGGGTCATACTCTGTTGAGGACAGTAAATGAGCTTATTGACCCGGCTACTAACAGTTGGGATGAGGAGCTTGTGAGATCTATATTTCTGCAGGTAGATGTGGAAAGAATACTGAGGATCCCACTCAGTCAGTATGTGTTAGATGATTTTGTGGCCTGGCATAACACAAAGAGTTTCTGTTTTTCAGTTCGCTCTGCGTATTATATTCAGTGGGAGCATCTGTTTGGACATATGACAAGAAGAAGAGATGGTCAGGGATCGGCCCAAATGAATCCTGTATGGGAAACCATGTGGAAATTAAATATTCCGAGCAAGGTGAAAATATTTCTGTGGAAGGCGTTGCATGGTGTTCTTCCTGGTATGGCTATTTTGGCTGGGAGGCATATTAAGGTGTCTCCTCAATGTCCAATATGTAAGATTGGACCGGAAGACAATGGGCATATTCTGTTTAAATGTTTAAGAGCAAAAGAGATTTGGAGTGAATTGGGCCTGATGGATGACATACAACATGCACTTCTAGCTGATCGATCAGGTTCGGTTGTCCTCGAGCACATTCTTTGATCACCCAATAGAGATGCCCCTAACCTTGAGCGGGTGTCATTACATGAATTAATAGCGGTGGGAGGATGGTACATTTGGTGGCAACGAAGAGAGGCAGTGAAGGGTGAGAGGGTCAGTCCTCCAAAGAACTCAGCTTTTTCTATAAAGGCTCTCACTGCGAATTTTGGAGCGAGTCAGGGAAAGGCAAAGGAAAAGGAGTTCAAGTGGGTGAAACCTATGAAGGGTAAACTCAAACTGAATACTGATGCATCTTATTTTTCGGATGGGTCGGGAGCTGCTGGCGGAGTTCTGAGAAATGAAAAGGGGGAGGTTATGGCGGGTTACTATTGTACTCTGAATAATATGATCAGCCCGGCAGCAGCAGAGGCAAATGCGGTCTTGAAGGGTTTTGAACTTCTGGAGAGACTGGGCTGTACTTCCTGTGATATAGAAACGGACTCCCTGGACATTGTCAAAGAATGCAACGGTGAAGTGGAGATTAACTGCCCCTATGCGGCTATTCTAGCTGAATGCTTCCACAAGGCGAGTGATATGACGGAGCTCTCATTTATACACTGTCATAGAGAAGCAAATCAAGTGGCCCATGAATTGGCTAAGTATGCTTATAGATCAAATGAGAATTTGTTTTGGGAGGGTGATAGTCCAAGTTTTATTTCCCCTTATGTAATGAATGATGTGACGATGTTCACAACAATGTAACTGTACTTTGTTGAGCAGGCAGCAAGTTTCAGATGCACTCTTTTCCTTCCAGGGTACCGAAGGGGGCTGGAAGGTTTTTAATGAGGCGGCTTGCTGACCTTAATATATATGTGATTTTCAAAAAAAAAATTCAAGATACTAAATTGCAACACAAAAGAAGAGTTGTGCTAGACTGTATTTCACACAAAAATCTCGGAGTTGATTTGCTAAACCTGAGCGTCCCCCGGGATCAATCCCCCGATCCCCGGGTTGGCAGCCGCATGATACAAATTGATCAAAACAGTTCGGTTAACGTTTCCAGCAAAAACAAAGAAAAAGATAAAACAACGCGTCCTCTCAAGAATCCCATCACGTGTGCCTAGAGCATTGTTCTCCAACAAGTGAGAAAATTAAGGTATTTTTCATTCTATTTCCGTCCTAAACCTGTATTCTTTTATTCTGAAATCGGACACCTAAGATCGTATGTGAAATATTGTACTAGTTCAGATACTAAATTGCAACACAAAAGAGTTATGCTAGACTGTACTAGTTGAATGCCCGTGCGTTGCTACGGTTTCCTATGTATTCTTGTGGTGACACATATAAAAAATATACATGTAAATATCCATGTATATAGAAAAGGAAGCCACATAATATAAAGAAGCACTAAAATTTTGACTTCACATAATTCAATACCATGTGCATAGAAATCAACGACCCATGTAATTACTTATTGTTACTCCCTTTGACATGCTTAAGATATATATTCAAATTCTAGCCAAGTCGTCCAATTTGTATAAGTCATTTAGGTAGAATGAATATCTATGTAATTTTAATGCATATTGCGTGGATAGTTTTCTAAACCATGTATTGTATTTGATTTCTCCACCATACTAACGAACTTGTTCTATTCTATTGATGCACACATCCAGTAGGTTATTTTCTTTGCCCTGTCTCTCTGTTCCCACGATGCATCAAGTTTATTTCCTTGCCACACAAAAATCCAATTCAGTCCTTGGTGCATACGAACCCATTGTTTGAAAACACGTTTCATAACGTAAAAATATTTGGAAGGAAATCCGCCTGTATTTTCAGATATTCTATGTCCACACACAAGGTTTAGGAGAAAGAACTTTTTTGTGTCCCATGCAAAAATGCGAATTTTTTTCGATACTCCAACATGACTATTCGCTGGACATTTCGTTTTGCTTCTTTCACAAGCCACATAAAAGTATTCTATGTCCTGATAACTGATAACTTAGTGTACGACCGCAGAATGTTCAGATGTACACAAAAAAAATCCACTTTCTTACATTTTAAAATTTGTTTTTTTATGAATTTATTATAATAGGTTCACAGTTTAGACGCATCTAGAAGTCAAAATACCACCTCCCTTGCCACACAAGTAGATATGATTTATGTAAAAATTCTCTTTTGAAGAAACGGTAACAAATAATAGTATTAAAACATTGACGTTGCACTTTCTTGAAAGTGTATTTTCATAAAAGATATAATTTGGCATCGTGCATAGAAAGCTATGTCTGAAAGTATTCCTTTCTCATTAACCAAGATCTACTCCATGTTTGTCTTTCAATATTAACAACGTCACCTTTATTGGTTGTGGACATGTTTAGATATTTCCTCGGGTCTGTCGTGTAAAACTTCAATTGTTTTTTTGTCTTTTTGAACAACATTTTCTCATGGCCCATCTTAATGCTAGAATTTATAAAGAAATGCAGATAGAAAAAGAAAGTTGGACAATGAGATAATTTACCAAAGCAATCTCAGATTCTCAATAGTTCGAAAATACATAAAAAAACGAATGATATATCACAACTTTGATGTGAAGTAGATTTGATGTCGTCGGATCAATAGGCTTACTATATAAGCGATTTGCAAACATGTGAAGCATACATCAATCGTATATGGATGAATCACCCAAAAAGCATGTCATATAAAGTCTGGATTCTCTTCAGACTCATCCATTTTATGACGCCCCAACGGGATGTCTCTTGTGTGTCCTTGCCACTGTTACCGGTCATTATCTTCGACTTCGGATTTAGTGTGTGCCCTCATTGGCGCCAGGATCATTACCTTTCGAGTTTCACCCTCCTTCCCTTCGTGTTCTTGCCTTCTACTTGGCATCTCCTCTTCTTCTTCTTCATGGTCAACATGACTGGCTTCCCATCTTCTCTTGTGGTCATGAATGTTACACACATGTACAATTTTACACTCTATTTGTAAGATAGCAAAGATACACACCGACATACACTTAGATGCTTGTTAAAAAAAATACGTCTACCTTGATTCTAGATCAAGCCCTTTCAAGATATCCCTATGGATTACTTGAATTCTAAGAAAGCTTTTCCTGGAGATCCACTTCATTAAGTTACCTGCCACCATTGTTGTAGTAGTATATAGCAAGACTTTTAGCTTCAGCAATAGATCATCCCTGCCAACTTGGAAATTTCAACTATTATGCATCCCAACATATTCAAGAAAAAACTAAGCGTTGGATAGACAACTCAATAATTACACCGTACTGTATATTAGATAAACATAATGAAACATGGTGTACTTCCTCCATCCCGAAAAAATGTCGCACATTGTACGGCACCCTTTTGGGACAAAGGCGGTATCAGATATTGCTTTACATTGTTCATTTGCAAAAGAACATATGCAAGTAAAATTTCTAAGCAAATAAAAATAGATGCTCAAAATGAGTAATCACCTGGGCAAAGGAACATATGCGCAAATTGAGAATATCTAGTGCTTTCTTCATTAAATGAAGTAAATAGTAAAGGAAAGCCGCAACCTGCAAATATGTACAAAGATTACCAAAATTTTAATAATATGCAAAGGACGGACCGCTATGACCACTCGAATGGTCAGATATGCAAAATCACTTTGTATGACACACATACTTTCAAATACATATTTCAACAAACAATGATTATGCTAGAATGAGGAAACATATACTTTTATTACTCTATTGGATTTTATACCAATCACATGCAGCCACAATATTTCATAATTCTCTCACAGTTTTCTTTCTTCCTGATACCGACACTTCATCATCGTTACCAATCTCAGAAAAATCTTTCCTTTAGACAACCTGCATGGCGACAAAATTAAGGTGAAGAATATAAAACTATAGTTCATATGCGGCATCCTGCAGCCTTAAAAGGATGAGAAAAATGTAAAGAATATATGGCACTGGCATACATGCTAACATTCACGACATGTGATAACTCAGAAATGTGGTAAGGCAATGTAAAATAAGAAGTCATCATCGAGCAGTATCCTAAGTTGGTCGCTAAAAAAATGTTAAAGTGCAAACAAGAACCAGATTAAATTGACATGCATTCTAGCATTGCAAGATAACATTAATATGTCGATAATTGTCAACACACCCCAAGATGGGTGCTAAATTATCACTGGCAAATAACGTTATATTTATATAGAAAATAACAGTTATGTAGAAGAATTGCAAGTACTTGTATATCAAATAATTGTTGAGAGGATCCTTTAATACGAATAACCCTGAGACTGGGATATGTTTTCCAGAAATAATAACGATGGAGGCATGACTTTGTCAATGCCAATGCTCACCTCCATGCCTGCTATGTAGGTGTCACCATAGATCTTATATTTATATCATAAATAATCATAGAAGGTAATCATTGAAATTGTCATGAATTATAATTTCTGACTGATGTAGGTGTCACCATAAATCTGAACTAACACAGAATTATCTTCATTATTTTTCCACAAATAAAGCGGAAAATTCAGAACAACGAATTACCATTAATTGTTTAGAGCTGGTCTATTATTCTTTGGAGTTCCTCGTCCTGGATATGTAAGCATTCTCTGAAATTACACGAACCATGTAAAGCAATTCTCATGACATTTTAGAAAGGAACATCCTCTGATACATTAAACACGAACATGAAGAAATGAACTTCGCATCATTCAGGTACAGGACGAATGTAAGCTAACTACTAAGACAAATAACAATTTTCGCATCATGCAATTCTATAAATGTATTACCTTTCTACAGCCCTTCTTCGCACCAGTCTGCAGCATATGGAACAGGTTTACTCCAAAATAAGAAAGCAACATACTAATATGCAAATAAAAGGTACACAATTCAGTTAACTCGCTGAAATTCTTCCATCAAATCCCGAGGCCGCTCTTTTGTATAGGAGAAGGGAAGATGGAAAAGGATAGAGAGGAGGTGCGGCGTACGTGCTCCTCTCCCGTTGTCCAACCGTCGGAGTGGGGATGTGGACGCGAACGGGCCAGACAAAGGAGGCGAGCGGGCGAGTCAGACCGTCTGTGTGCAGCTCCACTGTCGTTGTCCTCTTTCAGAAAAAGTGTCCACGGATCCCGTGGTCGTGGAGGATGATGCGCCCATGGCTGATGCGTCGGCGGCGGCGCGGCGTGTCATGGAGGAGACATGCGGCATTCTGGAGGACGGGGAACAGCATAACGAGGCCGGCACAGGATGGGTCGTCGGTGAGGGCGGAGGCGAGGTTGAGGTGTGGGCGGCGGCAGGAGCGCTGGCGTTGTTCAGCGACTCTATGGCCTTGATCCCTCGACTGCACTATGGTGGCCGAGGCCAGATGATTGTCATGTAGTACATGGTAGATGTGGTAGACACCGATGAGAGATGTGATGGAGGCGGCGCGGCGGATGAGGGAGCCGGAGGCTCTGGGTGCCGATGTGCGGTTATTCGTGGAGAAACACAATCTGCTCGTATGCGCGGTTTTCGGGAGGGACGAAGGAAAAAAGCAAGCACGATTGCTTTCCATGCACTACTAATTTTTTTCCATGCACTACTAATTGTAGTTTCCGATTTATTGTAATCATGCACTGGCTACTTCCTTATATGGACGGCAAATGTAATATTTCTGATCGTGATTGTGGGTGCATATCAAGCAGATGTTTGGAAAGTTCTGATTTATTGTAGTCATGCACTGGCTATTTCCTTATATGGACGGCAAATGTAACGCTGCTGATCATGATTATGGGTACATATGAAGCAGATGTTTGGAAAGTGCAAGGCGCTTAGGAGGGCAGATGCATGGATGGCTGGATGGTAAGCGGGAGACGTTTAGTAAGATTGGACGGTTAAGATGTCTCCAATCTTTGACATCAAACATGTTTGATGACGTACCAACTCGAATATAATAGTAAAGATTTCACACAAAAATCTGGGAGTTGATTTGCTAAAGCTGAGCATCCCAGGGAATCAAATCCCCCGATCCCCGGGTCGGCAGCCGCACGATACGATTGATCAAAACCATTCGCAAAAACAAAGAAAAAGAAAAAGAAAACAACCTGTCCTCTCAAGAATCCCATCCCGTGTGCCCAGAGCATCGTCTGCGCCCAGAGCACCGGCTCCTACACCGGCAACATTGCTGCACTTGCCTCTTAGCATCACCGGCGACCCTCGAAGCATCGTCGCAGCGACACCGCGCCTTGCAGCAGCACCACAACTGTTGGAAGCAACATCGTTGCCGTTTGCAGTAGAGCCGCCATAGGTCGTAGCACCACCGCCGACGGCCGTAGCTCCCGCCATGGGTGCTGGCAGAAGTGGTCGCCCGGCCTGCCTTTATAGCAACAGTGGATGGAGGTAAGGAGGTTGTAGCACCGTTGATCCACCTTTGTAGCAAAATGGTGGCCGGAGGTTGTAGCAACAACGGCCGGAGGTTGTAGCAACGCTGCTCCACCCACTACAACAAAAAAGTCATATAAAGACGCTACCCGTTCGACGCTTTTATGTTCGTCCCTATATCCTTAATCGAGCCATCAGTTGAGACGTTTGTTGAGACGCAGCACCTTACGTCTTAAACTTCTAGGTTTACACAAGAAAAAAACGAAGTACCACATCCACACGTTTACCTTATCCCCTAGGGCGTGTAAAACCTAGCGCCGCCACCAGATCCGATCGTGTTGCCTCTCTTTGGCGAACTTCTCCTTTGGCTTCCTAGGGCGTGTAAAAATGCTTCTCTCGAGACCCATGTGACGGCGTACGATTCCAAGGATCCATCCAGCTGCTGCGTAAACGTTGAATTTGGTCAGTTCCTTGCCGTTGTAGTAGATTAATTATTCATTCCTACTGTACTCGATAAACTGTTCTCCGCGGCTGGGATCGATCAAGTGTTCCTTGCCGCTGGACTATCGTTCCTCTCTGCAATTAGGTACCTATTCCGTCTCTGCCCTCTAAGATTTCAGAAACATTTCTTTGTTTGCACCCTTGTATTTGCATACAGGTAATGGATTCCAAGGATCCATCCGGTTGTTGGGTCAGTGTTGAATTTGGTCAGTTCCTTACCGTTGTACTATATTAATTTTTCATTGCTACTGTGCTCGATAAACTACTGTTCGTGGCTGGGATCGATCAAGTGTTCTTTGCCGCTGGGCTATGGTTCCTCTCTGCAATTAGGTATTTATTCCGTCTCTCCCCTCTAAGATTTCAGAAACCTTCCTTTTTTGTTTGCTACAGATTAGTGAATTATGTTTGTGATCCTTGTATTGGCATACAGGTAATGGATATCGTTGCAGTTTTAGCACTGCCAAACCTTGGAGCTGCTATTCACAGCGGAGGGCATCGACTAACAGAAAGTAGCTTCTAGTTTTGAGTTATTTATAAATACGCTAAGCTTCCTCGGTTTGGAACATGTTTATTTGTGTACGAGGGTCAGATTTGCTGAACTCATCTAGTACATGTGTATCGGACGGTAACTCTTGGAAAAAAATTTGCAGCTTCACAAGGTATTTCTCTAAGATTATAAGCATATTAACTTGCTATGAGATTGTTAATATTTTACCAAGTGTGTTGTTTTGGTCGTGTAGTTGTTCCTCTGCAGGTATTACTGCGCCAATATTTTTCAAGCGGCGCAACATCGAGAGCAAATAAAGTCTGCAGAAGAAGTGAACTAGAGAGCATCGAATCTAACAGATAAATTCATATTACTTAGGAAACTACATACACAAATTATAGGAACTTGTTTATTCGTGTATGCCAATATTTGTAAGGATGTACTTTTCACTTGCAGTATGACAATTACCATCAGATAATATAATTGATGTTGTTTGCGGCACAATGAGTGTTTGTAATTCTTTATTGTTTTGTGATGGATGGTATATGATTTCCATCATATGATGTGCATTGCTCCAAATTCTGCAAGGATTTGAAGAATGAATAGATTTATATATAACACGCAAAAAACAGATTCAAGAATGCATATGATTCAATGTTGGTAGAGATGATATGTTGGACATCCATAAAGTGGCTCTATCAAAGATAAACACGCTTTTGAAAACGTCTCACCTTATTTTGGGACGTTGACTCATGCGTCTTTAAGGTATTTGAGACGGTGCATAAGAAGACGCTTCTACGACGCTTTATAGTAGCGTCTTTACAACCACGTAGAGATGAAATATAGCGTCTCTAGTCTCTAAATTAGATGTCTTTACATGCTATTCTTCCTGTAGTGACCGTTGTAGCAGTGGCGGCCGGAAGTTGTAGCAGTAGCGGGCGGAGGCTGTATGAACGGCAACCGGAGTTTGTAGCACTGCCGATATACTTTTGGAGCTGACCCACCGATGCGTCCGCTAAACAATTATCAACAACTAAAGTAACCATGATTCTTCCCAACATATAACCCGATAAGATAACAATAACGGTAACGAGGTAAAACAGCACTAGCAAGCACTACGACTCGCAAGGCAGACCCGATAACCAAACAATAGCTGTAGGAGGTGGTGGTGGCAATATGGGCTGCTTGAGGTAACAAGTGGAAGGGACACATGACAAGAACGCAACTATAGGATAGCATGAGGGAGGAGACAAAATAAAATAGGTGAGCGACTCCTACAGGGACAGGAGTATAGGGGAAATGCTTGCCTGTTAAAGCTTGCCGAGGGACATCCGGAGAACTTGTCGTATCTCACCACACCACTTCGCGATCCTATCCAGGAAGAAGCAATTACTGGAACACACAACGTATGCAAGTCTTACTACTACAGAAAAAGAAGATCCAGCAAGATCAAGATGATATGCATGGCATGACAAATATGATGCGATGCACTTATCCAATTTAAGCAGAAACGGAATTCCGACACACAATTATTAGGTTCAAGTTATTTATCTACCCCGCATATTAAATGTTGATTAACATGGAAAACATGGCATGGGTGAGCTACGGTAAATTTAGAGTAGCATTAAGGGGTGTTCGGAAGAACGTAGATGAATTACCAAAGACATTTGCTACTCCATCGACCAGACTGCAGTAGAACAAGAACGAGTACCCCCCGCAGCCTGGCTAGCCTCGCACCGATCCTGATGCCAAAAATCTTGACAGGGAGGAACTGCAGACGGGGTTGGGCTCGCGCTGTCAATCCGACACTGTTGGGCTCGCGCTGTCAATCCGCTTAAAGGGTCTCTTTTGAACCTCGCATATAAAAAGTTCGCACATTAGAAACGAAAGGAGAATGATTAAGATAATATGGAACAACAAAAATACCATGTCAACAGAATGGACCATGCATGGTCATAATGAACACATGTACACTGATCAAAAAAATCATTTTATGGACATATAGTTACTAGCTAGATATGTCCTGGCAAAGACAAAATATAATGGACACCAATTGTTCCTAGGTCCAGGGTCTCGTTTTGAGGAGAAGGCGGCAGGCGATGTTGCCATAGCTGAAGAGGAGAAGGTGGCAGGCGACGTTCCGGTCGTTCAAGAGGAGCAGACGGAGCCTGAGGTTCCGGTCGTTGAAGATGGGAAGGCGGCGCCAGACCTTCTTCCAGAGGAGAAGGTACCATGCCTAGTCCATGGCGGGAATTGCTAAGCCTAGCCTGGCCATGGCCGTGCCCAGAACGCACACCTCCGGCCAGGCCAAGCCTGCCGCCACGGCGCCAATCAGAAGACTCCATGACTTCCTCCTCTTCTTCCTCTGCGTGTATGCATAATCTCGATCAATTCAAATACAGTACTCCGGTAGGAAATCAACTGAAAACTGAGAAATCATGTGGCAAACCTTGATCCAGTACCACAAATTCGTAGTCATAGTTCAAACCAGCAGCATCCTCCTCCACCTACTCGCGGCGGGCATTCCAGTTGATCCACCCTCCCCGGCGATCGGCCATGACTCTAGGCGAGCTGGGGATAGCAGCGAGAAGAGCGAGAAGAGAGAACATATTGGTGAGGGATGAGATGGCCGTGCTGATGTCCATCTATTTATAGCCCCGGCGTCCAAATTTTGAACTTGAAAATTCTGGATCATTGCCGCCCTTCGAATTCCCTCCATTGTTGAAATTTTCGCCGTCCTTGCACTCTTTGCCTGCCTACATGCGCGCGGGAGAGAGACGAAAGGTATGCGCGCCCAGGAAAAGAAAAGCGGGGGACAGGGAGTCCTTCACGGGATCGGTTGGATCGGGAGGATTCGCCAGCGAGAATAACGGGATACAGCATCCTTCACGCGAACGGTTATGGAAACCTCCGATCTGTTTGCTTTTCATTTTTCCTCTCTCAAATCCGGTAGGGGGTTTTCTGCTAAAACAATTGCTTGCGCTAATTTCCGTGCCAAAAAAGAATAGGCACTATAGAAAGGAATGGAGGGAGTATTATACACGTGCAATACATAGATGATTGTTTATTTAGGAGCATTTTATATAGGATGCATAAATTATGTCCCTTCTCGGACATTCTCTAGTAGAAAAACGGACATCAGTCCCGGTCGGTAGCGGCCTTTCGTCACGGTTGCGCAAGGAGGACTGCGCCATTGGGACTAAAACCCCCTCTCTCTTAGAATCGGGACTAAAAGATGTCTCGAGCATTCGGGGTGGAGGGATTTAGTCTCGGTTGGTAACACAAACTGGTACTAAAGTCCTCCACGCGTCGAGCGCTAAGATATGGCCGTTTCTCTGCCGCTGCAGAGAAAATGGTATTTTTCTTGCCACGACAGAGGTTTAGGGTTTTATCTTTTTCATTCAACTTGATGATAGTACATACAACAATAAAGGAACCATTACACAACATCGTCATGAATATAGTACACATTCAAGAATATACAATATAAGTCCTCTTACGATCCCTATCGTCTAAATAAAAGTCCCGATGGTATTCTTCATTTGGACATTTGACCTCCCTAAGTAAGAATCCCGCCAATTCTTCTTGAATTACTCGTACGCAATCCTTTAATAGGAGATTTACTTGTTAATCGACTAATCCTTCCGCCGAGATAGGTCGGGTTAAGCATCGAGATCGAGTACAATGCCGAGGTCTCTTTCGGAGGAGGACCCATGCCTAGGCCGCATCGTCGCCGACGCCGGCGGGGCTTTCGCCGTGGGTGCCGTGGGAGGCTCCGTCTTCCACTTCATCAAGGGCGCCCGCGACTCGCCCAGCGGCGCCAGGATGACCGGCGGTGCGCAGGCGCTGCGCATGAACGCCCCGCGAGTCGGCGGCTCCTTCGCCGTCTGGGGCGGCCTCTTCTCCGCCTTCAACTACGCCGCCGTCTACGCGCACCAGAAGGACGACCCCTGGAACTCCATCGCCGCCGGTGCCGCTGCCGGCGGCCTGCTCTCCGTGCGCCAGGGCCTCAGAGCTGCTGCGAAGTCGGCCGCGTCCGGCGCCGCCCTCCTCGCGCTCGTCGAGGGTATGGGCATCCTAGCCAACCGAGCACAGGCCGCGCAGGCTTAGCGGAACCGGCCGCAAGTCCACAACCCCACCTTGGCCGCCGCCATTGCCGCACGGCAGAACCTACCGCAAGTCGACGACCCCATCTTCTCCGCACCCGTTACCAACCGCGGGGGCATCCACGACCCCGACTTGGTTGACGCCGAAGCCAACCGCCTCCATGACGCACAGCAGAACCTACCGCCCGTCGACGACCCCGCCATTGCAGCACAATGACAACGGTGTCCAGATTTGACACGCCCAGCCCTCCGAGCTCCGACACCATTGTTCTGGAACAAGTGAGAAAATTAAGGTGTTTTTCATTCTTTTTTCGTCCTAACCTGTATTCTTTTATACTGAAATTGGACACCTAAGATAGTATGTGAAGTAGTACTGTACTAATTCAAGATACTAAATTGCAACACAAAAGAAGAGTTGTGCTAGACTGTATTTCACACAAAAATCTCGGAGTTGATTTGCTAAACCTGAGCGTCCCCCGGGATCAATCCCCCGATCCCCGGGTTGGCAGCCGCATGATACAAATTGATCAAAACAGTTCGGTTAACGTTTCCAGCAAAAACAAAGAAAAAGATAAAACAACGCGTCCTCTCAAGAATCCCATCACGTGTGCCTAGAGCATTGTTCTCCAACAAGTGAGAAAATTAAGGTGTTTTTCATTCTATTTCCGTCCTAAACCTGTATTCTTTTATACTGAAATCGGACACCTAAGATCGTATGTGAAATATTGTACTAGTTCAGATACTAAATTGCAACACAAAAGAGTTATGCTAGACTGTATTTCACACAAAAATCTGGGAGTTGATTTGCTAAAGCTGAGCATCCCAGGGAATCAAATCCCCCGATCCCCGGGTCGGCAGCCGCACGATACGATTGATCAAAACCATTCGATCAACGTTTCCAGCAAAAACAAAGAAAAAGAAAAAGAAAACAACCTGTCCTCTCAAGAATCCCATCCCGTGTGCCCAGAGCATCGTCTGCGCCCAGAGCACCGGCTCCTACGCCGGCAACATTGCTGCACTTGCCTCTTAGCATCACCGGTGACCCTCGAAGCATCGTCGCAGCGACACCGCGCCTTGCAGCAGCACCACAACTGTTGGAAGCAACATCGTTGCCGTTTGCAGTAGAGCCGCCATAGGTCGTAGCACCACCGCCGACGGCCGTAGCTCCCGCCATGGGTGCTGGCAGAAGTGGTCGCCCGGCCTGCCTTTATAGCAACAGTGGATGGAGGTAAGGAGGTTGTAGCACCGTTGATCCACCTTTGTAGCAAAATGGTGGCCGGAGGTTGTAGCAACAACGGCCGGAGGTTGTAGCAACGCTGCTCCACCGTTGTAGCAGTGGCGGCCGGAAGTTGTAGCAGCAGCGGGCGGAGGCTGTATCAACGGCGACCGGAGTTTGTAGCACTGCCGATAGACTTTTGGAGCTGACCCACCGATGCCTCCGCTAAACAATTATCAACAACTAAAGTAACCATGATTCTTCCCAACATATAACCCGATAAGATAACAATAACGGTAACGAGGTAAAATAGCACTAGCAAGCACTACGACTCGCAAGGCAGACCCGATAACCAAACAATAGCTGTAGGAGGTGGTGGTGGCAATATGGGCTGCTTGAGGTAACAAGTGGAAGGGACACGTGACAAGAACGCAACTATAGGATAGCATGAGGGAGGAGACAAAATAAAATAGGTGAGCGACTCCTGCAGGGACAGGAGTATAGGGGAAATGCTTGCCTGTTAAAGCTTGCCGAGGGACATCCGGAGAACTTGTCGTATCTCACCACACCACTTCGCGATCCTATCCGGGAAGAAGCAATTACTGGAACACACAACGTATGCAAGTCTTACTACTACAGAAAAAGAAGATCCAACAAGATCAAGATGATATGCATGGCATGACAAATATGATGCGATGCACTTATCCAATTTAAGCAGAAACGGAATTCCGACACACAATTATTAGGTTCAAGTTATTTATCTACCCCGCATATTAAATGTTGATTAACATGGAAAACATGGCATGGGTGAGCTACGGTAAATTTAGAGTAGCATTAAGGGGTGTTCGGAAGAACGTAGATGAATTACCAAAGACATTTGCTACTCCATCGACCAGACTGCAGTAGAACAAGAACGAGTACCCTCCGCAGCCTGGCTAGCCTCGCACCGATCCTGATGCCAAAAATCTTGACAGGGAGGAACTGCAGACGGGGTTGGGCTCGCGCTGTCAATCCGACACTGTTGGGCTCGCGTTGTCAATCCGCTTAAAGGGTCTCTTTTGAACCTCGCATATAAAAAGTTCGCACATTAGAAACGAAAGGAGAATGATTAAGATAATATGGAACAACAAAAATACCATGTCAACAGAATGGACCATGCATGGTCATAATGAACACATGTACACTGATCAAAAAAATCATTTTATGGACATATAGTTACTAGCTAGATATGTCCTGGCAAAGACAAAATATAATGGACACCAATTGTTCCTAGGTCCAGGGTCTCGTTTTGAGGAGAAGGCGGCAGGCGATGTTGCCATAGCTGAAGAGGAGAAGGTGGCAGGCGACGTTCCGGTCGTTCAAGAGGAGCAGACGGCGCCTGAGGTTCCGGTCGTTGAAGATGGGAAGGCGGCGCCAGACCTTCTTCCAGAGGAGAAGGTACCATGCCTAGTCCATGGCGGGAATTGCTAAGCCTAGCCTGGCCATGGCCGCGCCCAGAACGCACACCTCCGGCCAGGCCAAGCCTGCCGCCACGGCGCCAATCAGAAGACTCCATGACTTCCTCCTCTTCTTCCTCTGCGAGTATGCATAATCTCGATCAATTCAAATACAGTACTCCGGTAGGAAATCAACTGAAAACTGAGAAATCATGTGGCAAACCTTGATCCAGTACCACAAATTCGTAGTCATAGTTCAAACCAGCAGCATCCTCCTCGGCCTACTCGCGGAGGGCATTCCAGTTGATCCACCCTCCCCGGCGATCGGCCATGACTCTAGGCGAGCTGGGGATAGCAGCGAGAAGAGCGAGAAGAGAGAACAGATTGGTGAGGGATGAGATGGCCGTGCTGATGTCCATCTATTTATAGCCCTGGCGTCCAAATTTTGAACTTGAAAATTCTGGATCATTGCCGCCCTTCGAATTCCCTCCATTGTTGAAATTTTCGCCGTCCTTGCACTCTTTGCCTGCCTACATGCGCGCGGGAGAGAGACGAAAGGTATGCGCGCCCAGGAAAAGAAAAGCGGGGGACAGGGAGTCCTTCACGGGATCGGTTGGATCGGGAGGATTCGCCAGCGAGAATAACGGGATACAGCATCCTTCACGCGAACGGTTATGGAAACCTCCGATCTGTTTACTTTTCATTTTTCCTCTCTCAAATCCGGTAGGGGGTTTTCTGCTAAAACAATTGCTTGCGCTAATTTCCGTGCCAAAAAAGAATAGGCACTATAGAAAGGAATGGAGGAAGTATTATACACGTGCAATACATAGATGATTGTTTATTTAGGAGCATTTTATATAGGATGCATAAATTATGTCCCTTCTCGGACATTCTCTAGTAGAAAAACGGACATCAGTCCCGGTCGGTAGCGGCCTTTCGTCACGGTTGCGCAAGGAGGACTGCGCCATTGGGACTAAAACCCCCTCTCTCTTAGAATCGGGACTAAAAGATCTCTCGAGCATTCAGGGTGGAGGGCTTTAGTCTCGGTTGGTAACACAAACTGGTACTAAAGTCCTCCACGCGTCGAGCGCTAAGATATGGCCGTTTCTCTGCCGCTGCAGAGAAAATGGTATTTTTCTTGCCGCGACAGAGGTTTAGGGTTTTATCTTTTTCATTCAACTTGATGCTAGTACATACAACAATAAAGGAACCATTACACAACATCGTCATGAATATAGTACACATTCAAGAATATACAATATAAGTCCTCTTACGATCCCTATTGTCTAAATAAAAGTCCCGATGGTATTCTTCATTTGGACATTTGACCTCCCTAAGTAAGAATCCCGCCAATTCTTCTTGAATTACTCGTACGCAATCCTTTAATAGGAGACCATCCCACAGACATCCAATCTAATTTAAAGAAGGGGATCAATAAAACTCAACACAATTGATGGTAATAAAATAAGATTGTGAATATTGTTTACATACATGGAGTTGTTGTAGAATTCTTTTCCCCCTAACAATAGGTCATCTGGCGAATAAACTTGCAAATATAGTACCCACATAAATTATTCTCGTATTCCTGCCTCAAATGCTTTACGAGAATAGAGCTCAATCAAAATAATAATCAAGCATGATAATGGTATTGAAACAAGAATCAAAGAGATGCAGATGATGCATGTAAAATACATACATGAACTTTGTAATTTATTAACATGTATTTCCACATATTTGCAACACATATGATGTTATTATCATGTTTTATAGTGATTTATGGGGATTTACCAAGAATCCCTTTTATTTGGGTTATAACTCTGCAGAACATGAAAACCCTATTTTGTATATTTTTCACTTTCAGAGACCTATACGGAGTTAAATTATTCTAGAATTTCGGGGACATCATATTTTCATCAAGAAAAGCAGTATGGACTTTTGGACCAGACCTGGAGGGCCCTGAGGCCCAAAAGAGAGGTGGTGGAGCGTCTACCCTGCTAGTGCGCGCCACCCAACCTCTTTCGGTCGTCGATCGTCCAAATCGCTTGATTCTTTCGCGAACCGACGTATTTTGACCTAAAAATCACTATATATATGACCCTCGAGAGTTTCCTAGAGGAGAGCGCCGCAGAAACAACGAAACACAAAAACGGAGACTGCAATAGAGAAGATTGGAGGGAGAAACTCCGCCGAAGGGATCGCCACGTTCTCCAACATCTTCCTCATCAACACCATGATCAAGGGGGAGTAGTCCACCTCTAGACTACGGGCTTGTGGCAGTAATTTGATCTATTTCTCTCATGTTATTCATAGTTCTTAGTACCATATGAGCTACCCAACATGATTATGGTCATAAATGTAATTCCTATTTGGTGGATCTTTATACTATGATATTGTGAGTATAAGATTTGACTCTACTTTGTGTAAGATGTATTGATAGATGTATATTATATACCCCGCTCTTAAGTATTGATTCTTATCTAATTTGTATGCAATAGCGTGTGTGGGGTGATGTGTGTGTTAGATGGAATAACATGGTTTTAGTGATTGGATAGTAATAACAAATTCATGATCTATTATGGCTTTGCATTTTCTTTTGTTGTCTCATTAGGGATAAAGTGAATGCATGTGCTATGTTCGTCACGTGACAAAAGTGATGATCTTGTTTGTTCAACGTAACATATTTAATATTTAAACATCATGTCAAAGTACTTATGGCTATACTTTGTTAATTCTTAATACGAGATTACATAGAGTTTTCCCTTTCTTGTGGAGTATAAGAGAGATATGTTGCATCATCTCTATGTTAGGACGTGATGCCCATATGAATGCGTATCTTACACATATTGAAGTTATATTCTTATTATCTCATTGATGAATTATTATTATCTACTACAAATTAAAAGATAGAATAGTCAACTGAACTCATGAACCCCGGTCCAATTTTAATCATAAGAAACACCTTTGCATTGCATATATCTTACTTTCTACTTGCAGCACTATTTTAATCCAAAAATACAAAAATATTTAGCTATCTTATTTGCACACAAAACTCAAAAACAATCACTCATTTACTGCCTTTACTTGGTTTACTTTACTTTTCTAGTTTATATTACTTTCATTACTACTTTATTTTACTATTACAAATACGATACCTTGTGCTTGACAACCACACGGCTAAGGGAAGGTAGCCCTCTCTTTCTTATTTATCTCTCCTCCAACTAAACAAAAATCCTTCGTGGCCAGGCTAATGGGAGGCTAACATCATCTCATTATACATGCCCTAACATCTGGAATTGTTAACCTCCCCACGTCGAGAAAACATAAAAATACTTGTGTTCAAGACCCAGCAAAGTCTTCAACAGCCGAATCAGCCACTGCTTGTTAGGTTGCCCATCGTACCATGATATATAGGAGAGAACTAAAGGTTGATAGAAAAGATTTTGAGGTTCAGTAATGGTGGATCGAGTCTTCGCAACGACGATGCACTTGTTTGGTGAGTTGTGATTTGTAGAAGCGGCACCGACAAGTGGGGGCGGTATCACAAGAGGAGTATGAAATCTTGTCTTTCAAGTTGAAAATCTAAAGTCTGGCCTGAAGGCATTGTTTTGAGAGCGCATGATTTTTTCGAGGGTGAAAATCTAAGATCTGTAATCGGATGATGAAGAAGCTTGCGCAATGACTTCCTTTTGGAAGCGTCGCTTTTGGAGAATTTCAACTTTAGGTGTTATCTTGATGGTGGATGTGCTGCAGCTATAAGAAATAGATCATTATGGTGGGATATTTTTTATTCATTATCCGTAATATCTTTTTGTCAAAAAAAAATTGATAAAAAAGTGAAAGAACGACACGCTTGTCCTTGGACTGAACAACTGAAGAATGTTCATGTGTGTTCAGAGATGTTGAACCGTCGTGATCGGAGACCGGTCGCAACGGCCACTGAAATCTCGGGTAGTTTCTACAAATCTCCACGAGGCTGTGGCGCCGGGCGCGCGGCGTCCCTTTCCTCGGCTCCTACTCCCACTCCGGGCGACCACCCACCACGTTGCTTGGGCGTAGAGGAACCAAACTGCAAGCAAACACAAGGAGCAACTGCACCATGCGATCGAAAAGGCTGCCAAAGGATGGCACTGCATGCAACCGATCGACAGCACACACGTACCACCAGATCGATCGAGGTTGGTGGCGGTTTGCCATCGACGTCGCGCACAGGCGCCGCCGGCCGGTGGCTGGCATGGCTTAGCTTCCTGCTGAATGCACCTCTGACCTCTCCCTAGCTTTCTTTGCCTTAAAGCCCCAGGCACTGGACGAACACCTACATTCGCCAGATATCGCACGCGTGCTCTGCCGGTCGCGCAATGGAGCTGCCCAACGCCGCCGCGCTCGTGCTGGTCCTCGCCGCCACGCTCTCCGTTGCAGGTTCCTTCAGCATGCTATGTTTCCTAACATTCTGCTGCTCGTGCTTGGTAATTTGGTCTTTGGTGTGCTGAACACTACTGCATTGTCGATCTTGCTGCAGTGGCCTACGACCCCTTGGATCCCAACGGGAACATCACCATGAAGTGGGACGTCATGTCGTGGACGCCCGACGGATACGTCGTGAGTGCCGGCCCTTTCTTACTTCTCTCGATCAACACGAAGCTGCTCGCGAGCTAATTAACTGAGTGGCAAACATGCATGGCATGGCGATTTATGTGCAGGCGACGGTGACGATCAACAACTTCCAGATGTACCGGCAGATCATGGCGCCGGGGTGGACGGTGGGGTGGACGTGGGCGAAGCGCGAGGTGATCTGGTCCATGGTGGGCGCGCAGGCCACGGAGCAGGGCGACTGCTCCAAGTTCAAGGCCAACCTCCCGCACTCCTGCAAGCGCACACCCGCCGTCGTCGACCTCCTCCCCGGCGTGCCCTACAACCAGCAGATCGCCAACTGCTGCCGCGGCGGCGTCGTCTCCGCCTACGGCCAGGACCCCTCCGCCTCCGTCGCCGCGTTCCAGATCAGCGTCGGCCAGGCCGGCACCACCAACCGCACCGTCAAGGTACCCAAGAACTTCACCCTGCTCGGCCCCGGCCCTGGCTACACCTGCGGCCCCGCCAAGGTCGTCCCCTCCACCGTCTTCCTCACCGCCGACCACCGCCGCAAGACCCAAGCACTCAGTACGTCCAATGATCTTCTCTCTTATTTAGCCCGTGCGTGCATGGATATGACTCGTAACGAACTGTTTTGACGATCGTGCAATGGATGCAGTGACGTGGAACGTGACGTGCACGTACTCGCAGCACCTGGCGTCCAAGTACCCGACGTGCTGCGTCTCCTTCTCCTCCTTCTACAACGACACCATCGTGCCCTGCGCCAAGTGTGCGTGCGGCTGCGACCACAAGACCTGCGCCCGCACCGACCGCGACTCGAAGCGCCTCATGTCGGCGTCGGGGAAGAGCGCAGTCGCGGCGCACCCGATGCCGGTGGCGGCGCGCGGCCACGTGAACCGGCAGAGCGCGGCGCCGCTGCTGCAGTGCACCACGCACATGTGCCCCGTGCGCGTGCACTGGCACGTCAAGCTCAACTACCACGATTACTGGCGCGCCAAGGTCACCGTCACCAACTTCAACTACCGCATGAACTACACCGGCTGGACGCTCGTCGCGCAGCACCCTAACCTTGACAACATCACCGAGGTCTTTAGCTTCGACTACAAGCCAGTCGTCTCCTACGGCTCCATCAGTAAGCCCGTCGTCACAACAAACTCTGAATTTCGTGTCTGACTACAGGCGAGGAATTCAGCTGTTGAGTTCGATTTTGATGTGTTTCCAATTGCCACAGATGACACGGCGCTGTTCTACGGGATGAAGTTCTTCAACGACCAGCTCATGGAGGCGGGGCCCTACGGGAACGTGCAGTCGGAGGTGCTGATGCGCAAGGACGACACCACCTTCACCTTCAGGCAGGGCTGGGCCTTCCCGCGGAAGATCTACTTCAACGGCGACGAGTGCCTGATGCCGCCACCGGACTCCTACCCCTACATGCCCAACGCCGCTCCGCCGGCCGTCTCGGCACTGTCGCTCCTGAGCTCTGCCGTGGCTGGCGTCGCGTTCTTGGCGCTACTCATGGCATGAGCGCCAGAGGTGGCCTCCATGTTTTGCCTGTAGATAGCTGGGTGTTTTAATCATCTTTTTCCCCTCTTTAAGCAGGACATGAGCATAGTTTCGAAAGGGAAATATGTCCGTAAAATGCAATCAGGTTGGAATTCACAGGCAGTGACACTTTGCAGTGCATCCATCTCACGTTTGCCTGATTAGAACCGATGGGACTATTGTGTTCACTCATGTTGCATCTTTCGTTCACTTGTTTCAATCTTGGAGAACTCAGAAATAACCTTGACCTCCATCCTTTGCCTGTAGATAGCTGGGTGTTTTGGGTTTCAAGATTACGAATGGTATTTTCATCTGGAAAGAATCAACGTACAAACTTTTTCCCTCTTTAAGTAGAGGTCACTTGCTGGACATGAGCATTATTTTGATAGAGAAATCGTCTGTAGAAACACAATCATGATGGAATTCACAGACAGTGACACTTTGCAGTTTGCATCCATCTCACCTTTTCCTGATGAGAACTGATGATGCCAGTGTCTTCTGTTCACTGATGTTGCATCCTTTGTTCTCTTGTTTCAATCTTGGAAAACTCAAAGCATAACCCTGCATAGACACACTTATCTGAATGCATGTTCATAGCTACAAATGCTGCAGCAAATCATGCCAATGTTGCTAAATGATTAAGCATTCGTCTTGCCTGAGCTATAATTACAATAACTAGGAATGCCTTGGTTGGATTAATCGTCTCTGCTCTTCTAAAAACGTTAAAAGTTCTGTGCATTTTGCACTAATTAATCCATTCCTCCTATTACTACGCATGGACAAGCAACAAGGCCGTTGCTGTCCCAACTGTGATGAGTGCAAGGGTAAGTGAAGCCGGCAATCGCGGTGAAGCATTCGGCAGCCACGGGTACGCATCTGGAGGCGGCATCACGCAATTGTCACCGTTGAAGTACACTCTCCTCGGAAACGCCCAGCCTTTCTGGAAGGTGAAAGCCCCCGGCTCCTTCCGGAACAGAAGCTCGGACTGAACGTTCCCATCAGGCCCAGCGGTCACCAGCATGTCGTTGTAGTACTTTATGCCCCACAGCATCGCGGTGTCATCTGCGACGGCGGAGGACTTACTGTTAGCTGTAACAAATAATATGCACAGTTGCAGCATATATGGAAATGTGAAATGCTCACTTATTGTTCCGTATGGGCTCAGAGGTTTGTAGTTGAAGCTGAAGATCGTAGTCAGGTTGTCGAAATTAGGGTGTTGCGCGACGAGGTTCCACTGCGAGTAGTTCATCCGGTAGTTGAAGTTTGTCACCGTGATCTTCACCCTCCAGTAGTCCTTGTAGTTCACCTTGACGTGCCAATGCACCCTTATTGGGCACATGTGAGAGGTGCATTCCACTAGTGGTTCCAAGCTGCTCGCGCTTTGCCCATTCACCACAGAAGCCAGATAAGGTGAATTGCCTCTGTCAAAGAGTACACTCAACAATCACATAACTGAGCAAACAAAATTCTTATTTTTATACTGTTTCGGAGTATTATTCTGGATTAAGTCAAATGTAATGTAACTTACTCAACGCAGCTTCCTGGTTTGGAGTTGTTATTTTGGCAGCCGCATGAGCATGTCGGGCAGTTAACAATGGTATCGTTATAGAACGACGAGAGCGAAACGCAGCATGTCGGGGACCTTCGCGCTACAAACTGCGAGTAGGTACATGTCACGTTCCATGTCGCTGCACAGGGAAAGACGAGTTGTCACCAAAGTGCATGCTCAATGTTGTTGCTACTCCAGGAAGATCATGAGCTTGTGAAACAGGTTAGAAGCTTATTTCTGAAACATAATATGCATCAGATACTAGTTCACGGAAATGAAATTCTTACCGTGGGCTTGAGTTGACCTTCTCCCATCCGGTGAAATGAACTTGGTAGGGCTTACAACCTTGGCAGGTCCGCAAGTATACCCCGGCCCGGGGGCCCTCAGGGTGAAACTGCTCGGCACTTTAACAGTCTTGTTTGAAGTCCCTGCCTGACCAACAACGACCTTAAATGATGCCACAGCATTGGCAGAGTCCTGTGCCCATGAGTTGAGGACTCCCCCTCTGCAGCAGTTTGCAAACTGGGTGCCATATGGTGCCCCAGGAAGCAGGTCCACAATCTCCGGGTCCCTCTTGCAGCAATGTGGGATTTCTGCTTTGAATTTGGAGCAATCGCCTTGCTCCGTGGTTTGGCCACCGAACATTTTCCAGATTATCTCCTTCTTTTGCCACACCCAACTGAGTTTCCAGCCCGGCAGTTGAATATGACGATACTGCTGGTAGTTGTATAGTGAAACAACAGCCTGGAGGAATGTGATTTTACAGTTTGTCAGCAAATTGGAAGTATAGAGAACTGTGAACAGGATAAAAGATTGTATGGAGGTCAACAGCTTATTAGTTTAAAAAATACATCTGAAGAAAGTCTCAATGATGCAACTCCTTGACCTGCAGCTCCATACATCACCAAAAACAAATGCACTATTTATTTATTTACCGGCTAATTCACTAATGTTCAGTCATGCCAACTTCTTATTTATTTACAGGGTAATTCACCAATGTTCAGTCATGGCAACTATCTGAAAGTTTAGCAAGCAACTTAAAGCTCACTACTGGCAGTTATGCAGATATTGTGAAGGCTGTCACATTTCGTTGCATAACAATGACAGAAAAAGATCACTTCGTCACAAAAAAGATTATATATATCATGTGGTAACGACTTGAGCTAATCTGCACAGATTGGAGTACACATAAGGTTGCGGAATAGTTATATTTCCTTATAATATTCTTGTCATGGTATTTGCTTATGTAAGAATGACAAAAGCAGATGTGGACTTCTGTAACGAAAGGGGCATGCACTGAATGGGTCCTAGCTTCAAACAGACTGCAGTGCTTCACTTACCGTATAGCCATCTGGATTCCACTCTATCACATCCCACTTGATTGTAATGTTCCCACCCGGATCAAGCGGATCATACGCGTCTGCAGAATGCCAAGGAAATTTGCTTGAAACACAGTTACTCCAAATTCAAAGAATGTCATAGTAGAAAACATTTAATAAATCAGGTGGAAGCCTTGTTAGGAAAACATTAAAATTACGGTCAGGAGTTAGGATTCAGTGCCAAGATTATACTGGTCGGTGTTTTTGAAACACATCACATGTTGCGAGAAATAGAACTGATGTTTGTAACAAGCTCCTTGAATGGAACTGAATGAACACTAACTGAACTTTTCAGCGTCCAGAACAATGATTCAACTACACCTATCTTACTGTGACTAACTGCCGTTTACATAGCAAGAGGAGATCACAGTTTTAGCATGACACTATCCATAAGGCCGAATTTTCGCCGAGTTGCAACAGAATATAGTATGTACCCACTCAGTCTCCCTGTTAAATGTGGTATTTGGTTATGAAAAATAGACCAAACCTGCATAAGTACATGGACTGAAAAGGCACTAAACTAGATTATATGAAACCAAATTGATTTTTACAATAAAAATACAGTAAGACGAAGGGCTAATGGTGCGAGAGGCCTAGAAGTAATGAAATTTCAAACTCTTCTTTAGGAGACAGTTTTTGAGCCTCATATTTTTTTAGGAGAGAGTGGAATGTCAGATAGATTCTTCCGGTTTCAGTCAGGTACTCAGGCTACGTGAAGAACACTAACTAATGTGAGAACAGATTATTCAATCGTTGCAAAAATAGCATTCCCAACGGAAAAAACTAAGTAGAGGGTAACAGAATCGCACGAAATCACATTTTGATCACCACGATCGCATTATATGGTGTCAGCAATAAAGTCCAGAAACGTTACCAAAATAAGCAAACAAACCAAATCCTCTTCCCCATTTTTTTTTGCATTGCTAATTGCCGAATCCTCCGGCCATGGATCCCAGGAATCAGCCCGCATCTCTCGTCCCCAAAATTCTATCGCCCGAACAGGGCATGAATCGACGAACAGCTCCGGAGAAACAGAGGAAAGGCAAAAGAAAACGGCAGAAATCAAGAGCCGTTACCTGACGAAGGCACCAGCGCGGAGAGGGCGAGGAGCAGCGCAATGGAGGCACCAAGGCGCAGGAACAGCAGCGCCATGGCCGATCGAGAGCTTGCTCAAGAACGAGGCAACGAGCTGCTCACCCCTGATCACTCCCTCCTCCAGTCCGTTCTTTGTGCCGAAGAAACTTCAGAGAAGCGGGTCAGAGAGAGTGAGGGAGGGAGAGAGAAAGAGGAGAGCTTTGTGGCGTGTGGGTCGGATTTGTTGCGCGCGACAGACATGCAGACAGGGTTGAGCTATTCTCGTGGAAAGCCTTTCCCTCTCGCTTCCGCGGGAGTGCAAGAAGCTAGGCGCTAGCTTCTGGATCACCATTACTGCCAGCCGTGTTTCTTGCTCGCTTTTCCATTCTTTGATTCACTGATTCTGCCTCCATGTTTCCACTTTTCTGTGAAAGACTAGCTGTCGTGTTTTTCTCATGTAAGATTTCTGGTCCCATTCAACCACGGGAAGGAATCTAATTTTACTGAAGCTTTAGTGTACGCATGGACCGAAATGGTACTGCATTGTCATCAGTTCTAATATCCCCACCGCAGAAACTAATTAATCAGTTGATTGGTCTGAAATTTGAAGGCTACATATGTGTCCTAATGAACATGATAAGAATTTACCCCCAAAGCCTTGCTGGTCCTCAGTCCTCGCTAGTGCTAACTGATCTGAATTGCCAGTCGCGTTCCTTCTAGACTGGACTAACAAAGTCTACCTTTTCGTGTCTTATGTGCGCAATCTTTTCCAAAAGATTTTTCCACTAGCTAGCTGATGACCATCGGCACACGATATCAACTGGATTGTTCTGGCTGCAATTTTGTTATTTCCTTATGGGCGAAGCCTCGACGGCTATATATAGACTACGCAAAGTGAATCGATCACGTCATCATGTGGCAATATTTGTTTCTTTGTATATTTCGGGAGAGTTTTTCTTTCGACAAGAAAACAATTTCAGGAAAGTAAAACTAGATTTTTTTTAGCGTGTTTGCTAGTTTTCGGCTGATCTAGAACCACCCTCGTGCTAGATTAAGCCACCATTTCTCTTTAAAAAATTAAGCCACTATTAGGGCTTTGTGGATTTAGGCCGCTAGATTTTGTTGGTGAGCTTTGGTGTTCTGTTAGGCCTTTTTTGTCCTTTTGGGTTTTGTCTGTGTCCTTTTTCCAGTTAGCTAGAATTCTATTTTTTTTCTCGTTTTTTTCAACTGTGTTAGGCTTGAGTTAATGCCTTAATGGGGAGAGAGTACTCACTGGATAGGAAGACGAACATATAGTGGTGTTCAATTGCATTTTTTTCATCCTTTTTCTAGTTGCAATTGCCAAAAAAATATTGGATGCAATTACATATAAGTGTATATATGTGTAATTATTAACTAAATGTTTCTACATGCAATTGCATGTAGATATACAACAGCGTGTACTATTCAGAACCCTTTGCCAATATTTTTATATGCGTTTGTACAATATATATAAGGGTCTGTCTAATTCTTAGTTTTTTTTAGAACTAACTAAGTTCTAAGTTAGATGATATCATCAAATTTCAGTTGCAAGTCATGATTAACACAGATCACAAAGCAAATCAGACGATTCAAATTATTTTTCTTAGTCGCACCCCTCTTTGCAACTGCAACCGAATTTCTTTTAATTGCAATTCAACTTACAACTCACATGTGCATGAATCGCGATGCAATTGGACTATGTGCGCAATTACAAAAAAGAATTGTAATTTAAATGCAGCTTCACATATGCGTGCGCAGTTTAAACCTCTGCATATTTTTTTTGCTCGTGGATGTGCATGCGCGATTTAATCTGTTCTAAGCGACGGGTACCGGGGTACGTACTTACCACGCTGGTCTAGAATGTCCACTATCACACATCACACAGGAGCTTGCGGACGAAGCGCGTATCCATCCATGCAGGTCTCATGAGTATGCCATGTAGCTGATGAGTGTGGTGATGGAGCTCATGATCCAAAGAAGTTTCAGTATGGAGATTTTATGATGGTCCCGCAAGAAGATTTTTGGTATCAGCCAAAGAAGGAGTATGTTGCTCGACCCCAAGCAAGTGGTGGAACGGGTAGAGGAAGAGGTCGTGGGGGCAGGTCTGGCGCTGCCTTTCATAATGAAAACGTTCATGCTCCTAATACCATCCCAAAAAGTACTGATGTTGCGTGGCTGAAGAAAAGGGATTTGGGTGTGAGGGACGGACATGTGAAAACTAATACATTGGCGATCATGCCATCCTCTCATGTTGCTTCCGTTGTGGAGAGTATGGAAGCAAAGACCGGGGGAGATACTACCCCACAAAAAACGCAGGTGCCGAAGAGGCACAAAGCTGGTACTCCAGCAGAAGGATTGGCGGGCTCCCGTGAGGAGTGCCGCCAGGAGCAATGAAAATCTGTGGTTATAATTATCGAGGGGCTGGCAACTCCTCGACAAACAGATCGCTTCTGGATATCCGGAGGCAACATAGGCCTGAGATAATTTTTCTATCAGAGACTCATCTTGATAGAGAAAGTGGTGTGATACGTCTCAAACGTATCCATAATTTCTTATGTTCCATGCTAGTTTTATGATGATACTCACATGTTTTATACACATTATATGTCATTATTATGCATTTTCCGGCACTAACCTATTGACGAGATGCCGAAGAGCCAGTTGCTGTTTTCTGCTGTTTTTGGTTTCAGAAATCCTACAAAGGAAATATTCTCGGAATTGGACGAAATCAACGCCCAGGGTCTTATTTTTCCACGAAGCTTCCAGAAGACCGAAAGGATTACGAAGTGGGGCGACGAGGCGCCGCCACACCAGGGCCGCGCGGCCAAGGGTGGGGCCGCGCCGTCCTAGCGTGTGGGCCCCTCGTGTCGCCCCTAAACCTACCCTTCCGCCTACTTAAAGCCTTCATCGCGAAACCCCCAGTACCGAGAGCCACGATACGGAAAACCTTCCAGAGACGCAGCCGCCGCCAATCCCATCTGGGGGGATTCAGGAGATCGCCTCCGGCACCCTGCCGGAGAGGGGAATCATCTCCCGGAGGGCTCTTCATCGCCATGATCGCCTCCGGATCGATGTGTGAGTAGTTCACCCCTGGACTATGGGTCCATAGTAGTAGCTAGATGGTTGTCTTCTCCTCATTGTGCTATCATGTTAGATCTTGTAAGCTGCCTATCATGATCAAGATCATCTATTTGTAATGCTACATGTTGTGTTTGTTGGGATCCGATGAATATTGAATACTATGTCAAGTTGATTATCAATATATTATATATATGTTGTTTATGTTCTTGCATGCTCTCCGTTGCTAGTAGAGGCTCTGGCCAAGTTGATACTTGCAACTCCAAGAGGGAGTATTTATGCTCGATAGTAGGTTCATGCCTCCATTGAATCTGGGACAGTGACGGAAAGTTCTAAGGTTGTGGATGTGATGTTGCCACTAGGGATAAAACATCGATGCTTTGTCTAAGGATATTTGTGTTGATTACATTACGCACCATACTTAATGCAATTGTCTGTTGTTTGCAACTTAATACTGGAAGGGGTTCGGATGATAACCTGAAAGTGGACTTTTTAGGCATAGATGCATGCTGGATAGCGGTCTATGTACTTTGTCGTAATGCCCTGATTAAATCTCATAGTACTCATCATGATATATGTATGTGCATTGTTATGCCTTCTTTATTTGTCAATTGCCCAACTGTAATTTGTTCACCCAACATGCTATTTATCTTATGGGAGAGACACCACTAGTGAACTGTGGACCCCGGTCCATTCTTTACATCTGAAATACAATCTACTGCAATACTTGTTCTTTACTGTTCTTCGCAAACAAACATCATCTTCCACACTATATGGTTAATCCTTTGTTTTCAGCAAGCCGGTGAGATTGACAACCTCACTGTTACGTTGGGGCAAAGTACTTTGATTGTGTTGTGCAGGTTCCACGTTGGCGCCGGAATCCCTGGTGTTGCGTCGCACTACACTCCGTCACCAACGACCTTCACGTGATCCTTGACTCCTACTGGTTCGATAAACCTTGGTTTCTTACTGAGGGAAAACTTGCTACTGTACGCATCACACCTTCCTCTTGGGGTTCCCAACGCGTGTGTTAACTGCACGCATCAAGCTCTTTTTTTCTGGCGCCGTTGCCGGGGAGATCAAGACACGCTGCAAGGGGAGTCTCCCACATCCAATCTCTTTACTTTGTTTTTGTCTTGCTTTACTTTACTCTATTTACTGCTTTGTTTGCTCTTTATATCAAAAACACAAAAAAATTAGTTGCTAGTTTTACTTTATTTACTGTCTTGATCTCTATAGTAAAAACAAAAAAAAATAGTTACTTGCATTTACTTTATTTAGTTTGCTTTATTTACTACTGCTAAAAATGAGTAATCCTGAAGTTGAAGTTCGTTCGTTTAAGCAACAAGGTGGAGAAAGCTTTAAAGATGCTTGGTATAGAATTAGTGATGCTCATCATAGGTGCACTAAGAAACACTCCACTATTATCCTACTTAGGAACTTTTATGTTGGTATATCTAGATGGAATAGGTATGTTCTTGATACTCTTTCGGGGGGTAATTTCCTAGGTACTCCTGCTTTAGAAGCTAGTTGCATCATTGAGAGCCTAGTTGGAATACCACCTATTAATGAAACTAAAATTGAAATCTCTCTTGAGGATGTCATGAAAAAGTTGGAAGCCATAGAGAAAAATCTTCCAAGTGTTGATACTAAACTGGGAATATTACTTGATAATACTGATAAACTTGATAAATCCCTAGGAGGAATTAATGAAAGAATTGCTATTTTAGAAACTTGTGCTATCCATGATAATCAAACCCATAGGATTGGTAAACTTGAAGAAGCTATGGGAACATTGGGTTCAACTTTTTCTTCTCTTAAATTTAAGGAGAAAGCTTATGTGGGCAAGGAGCAAAACTTCATGTATGTCTCTAAGGTGCCTAAGCCAAAGAATTATTATAAGCCTAAAGCTGATAAAACCCTTAGTACCACTATGGGAAATTTAGATAATGGAGCATCTAAGGTACCCTCTGCAACAAGTTGTGTTTGTAAGGAAAATTATGATGTTGATGCTTCATCTCTTGATATTACTTGATTCACACTTTCTGCGCCTAGCTGAAAGGCGTTAAAGAAAAGCGCTTATGGGAGACAACCCATTATTTTACTTCTGCACTTTTGTTTTATATTTGATTCTTGGAAGTTGTTACTACTGTAGCAACCTCTCCTTATCTTTATTTTATTGCATTGTTGTGCCAAGTAAAGTCTTTGATAGTAATGTTGATACTAGATTTGGATTACTGCGCAGAAACAGATTTCTTACTGTCACGAATTTGAGTAGAATTCTCTGTAGGTAACTCAGAAAAATCTGCCAATTTACGTGCGTGATCCTCAGATATGTACGCAACTTTCATTCAATTTGAGCATTTTCATCTGAGCAAGTTAAGTGCCCCAGAAAAATTCATCTTTACGGACTGTTCTGTTTTGACAGATTTTGCCTTTTATTTCGCATTGCCTGTTTTGCTATGTTTGATGGATTTCTTTGTTCCATTAACTTTCAGTAACTTTGTGCAATATCCAGAAGTGTTAAGAATGATTATGTCACCTCTGAATATTTGAATTTTCAATTATGCACTAACCCTCTAATGAGTTTGTTTCGAGTTTGGTGTGGAGGAAGTTTTCAAGGGTCAAGAGAGGAGGATGATGCAATATGATCAAGAAGAGTGAAAAGTCTAAGCTTGGGGATGCCCCCGTGGTTCATCCATGCATATTTTAAGAAGACTCAAGCATCTAAGCTTGGGGATGCCCAAGGCATCCCCTTCTTCATCGACAACTTATCAGGTCACCTCTAGTGAAACTATATTTTTATTCAGTCACATCTTATGTGCTTTACTTGGAGCGTCTGTATGTTTTTATTTTTGTTTTTGTTTGAATAAAATTGGATCCTAGCATTCTTTGTTTGGGAGAGAGACACGCTCCGCTGTTTCGTATGAACACATATGTTCTTAGCTTTATTCTTAATGTTCATTGCGAAGGTTGAACTACTTCGTTCATTGTTATATGGTTGGAAACGGAAAATGCTTCATGTGGTAATTGGTATAATGTCTTGAATAATTCGATACTTGGCAATTGTTGTGCTCATATAGATCATGTTTAAGCTCTTTCATCATGTACTTTGCACCCATTAATGAAGAACTACATAGAGCTTGTTAAAATTTGGTTTGCATGATTGGCCTCTAGAGTCTAGATATTTTCTGGTTAAGGTGTTTGAACAACAAGGAGATGATGTAAAGTATTATAATGCTTACAATATGTTCATATGTGAGTCTTGCTGCACCGTTTTATACTTGAGTTTGCTTCAAACAACCTTGCTAGCCTAACCTTGTATTGAGAGGGAATTCTTCACGTGCATCCAAATCCTTGAGCCAAAATCCATGTCATTTGTGTCCACCATACCTACCTACTACATGGTATTTCTCCGCCATTCCAAAGTAAATTACTTGAGTGCTACCTTTAAAATTCTATTCTTTGCCTTTACAATACATAGCTCATGGGAAAATAGCCTTAAAAACTATTGTGGTATTGAATATGTTGCTATGTATCTTATTTCTTAATAAGTTGCTTGTTGAGCGGTAACCATGTTTCTGGGGACGCCATCAACTTTTACACCTTTGTTGAATATCATGTGATTTGCTATGCATGTTTGTCTTGTCTGAAGTAAGGGCGATTTTCATGATCAAATGGTTTGAGTATGCATATTGTTAGAGAAGAACATTGGGCCGCTAACTAAAGCCATGAATCATGGTGGAAGTTTCAGTTTGGACACAAATCCTCAATCTCTTATGAGAATATTATCTGTTGTTGAATGCTTAAGCATTAAAAGAGGAGTCCATTATCTGTTGTCTATGTTGTCCCGGTATGGATGTCTAAGTTGAGAATAATCAAAAGCGAGAAATCCAATGCGAACTTTCTCCTTAGACCTCTGTACAGGTGACAAGGTATTAACTTGTCAATGCCTATGGATTGTAGGCTAGGGTTTAGTTGGAAGTAGAGGGCAAGTAGATCTCGAAGGTTTCAGCCAAAAAGTACTCGACGATTATGAAATCTAGGGTTTGTAAACAATGATTCGATGATTTCTGCGTCCCTCGACTCCCCCTTATATAGGAGGCGGAGCCGAGGGATTCGTGCCGTACAAGTTACAGAGTCCGGGAAGGTTTCTAACTCATCCCGCAAGATTACAAACAACGCTTCCTATTACAACTCTAGCTTTCCTTAATAATATCTTGGGCTTCCGAATCTTCTTATTCTTCGGGTAGTGGGCCTTCAGTAAACCCTGGGTACTATCTTCGGCAGGCCCATTTGGGATGCCTATGTCAGTAGCCCCCGAGATTTTGCTTGAATCGTAGGGTCAAGGAAAATCTCCACTGTTTATTTTTATTCGACAGCTTTGACTTTTCTATATTTCTTCTCATAAACATTTATTTTGTACAGGGATAATGGTAGTTGGGGCTAGTTCATCTGACGGATCAGGTACTAGTTAACTGCTCTAGTAGCAATCCGCAAAAACCTACTTCAAGATCACGTCCCTGGACATGACCTCGGGATACCGGTGTAAACGTCGACAGGTGCCGCTTAAGGTCTTACCATTCTGTCGAGTCCCAGTAAAATTTATCGGGTACCTAACGCGTCCGTTAGGATTTTTCTTCGTATCTGTTGATACGGATAAAAATGTGACGCAGTCTTCGGCGATGCCACGCCCAGCAGAACGGATCTGGGGTCATACCTTCGCAAATTTGCGGCATTCAGAAATTGATCGCAACTTTAGCGTTCTGAGAATATATTGTCGAGTGCTTTTTCGGCTGTTGGAATGGCACATTTTATCGAGTCAAAGATGACTTATATTGCTTTCCCGATGGGAGTATATGCAGAGTTATTTATAACTCGAAATATACTCTTTTGCTCTGTTATCTTTCTTTTCTCGTCTTCCCTTCTCTTTTTTTTTATGATTTCATCGGGCACGCGAACAGCGTTCCCGATGGGAGTAGCCCCCGAGGCTACAGCCAAGGACTTGTACTTGGTTGTAGGCTCCACGCCTTTTGCCGCTATATTTTCTTTTTATCTCCCGAAGTTTTATAATTCTTCGTGTGCGCGAACAGCGCTCCCGATGGGAGTAGCCCCCGAGGCTATGAGCAAATATTTTGTATTTGATCATAGACTCACGCCATTTCTATTTTGTCTTTCCGGATCTTTTTTTTCTTTTTTCCAAAGTAGCCCCCGAGCATTTGATCAAAAACTTGTATTGGATCAAAGGATCAACATTATTTTTCCATGTCGCCTTTTATGAAGCTGTGTAGTCGAATTTTTCCTTCTGCCAAGGTGACGTTATTGCTGACGATAGCCACGATTGCTAATCATAATTTTGCGACAAGTCTATTCTCGCTGCTATGCGGGCCCAATTGGTCCACTTTCTTGACACGTCGTGCAGGTGGGGGACACACGTCCTCCGCTTTTTCTGGCGCACACACCGTAACTTCCCCATCGTTAAGTTACTTTTTTACCCTTGTTGCCACGTAGCTATCATCTGTCACACATATTCCTTATCCAACGGTTCGTCGTTTCGCCGCACCCTTATATAAGATCATCGTCTTCCTCCTTGAGCACTTCCGCTTGCGTCGTTCCCCTTTTCTCATCTGCAAATTTCCTCCTGCGATCCATAACCTCCTAAGCTCCTCGCTTCTAAGCTGCAAACCCTGCGCCATTGTTGATGCCACCGCGTCGATTGACAAGGCACAGCACGCCGGAATCCTCCATGGCCGTCGTGGATCTCGGGGCGGCGGAGTGGGAAAGATCAAAAATTTCCACTCAAGACGTCAACATGCTGAAGAAGCTGGGGATCAGCAAGAAACCCAAGGCATTGTGCTTCCCGAGTGAGGAGAGCTACCCAACCCCTCCAATGGGGTACCGGGTAAGTTTCGTCGGCCACCTCATCCGCGGTCTTTCCGCCCCTATTCATCCTTTTCTCCGCGGACTGCTCTTTGTCTATGGTTTGCAACTCCACCACCTCACACCAAATTCAATCCTCCACATCTCCATTTTCATCACTTTGTGCGAGGCCTTCCTTGGCGTCCAGCCTAACTGGGCGCTATGGAAGCGCATTTTCTTCTGCCGCCGTAATGGCTCGCCCAATGTCGCCTATAATATAGGCGGCGTTGTGATTTCTGTTCGGCCCACTGTCGACTACTTCGACGTCAAGCTTCCTGACTCAGTTCAAGGATGGCGCAAGAAGTGGTTGTACATTCAAGAGGAGAACCATGGATGTGCGGAGGACAACATCCCTCCTTTTGATGGTGCCGAGAAAAAATTTCGCCGCCGCTCCTGGGACGCGGAGGCCACTAAAGAAGAAAGGGCGTCGACAGAAGCTTTGATGGCTTGCATCCACGAGTTGCAAAATACTCGCGGCAAAGAGTTATCAGGTATCCAAATCACTGCATACTTTCTTAGGACTAGGGTGCAGCCGCTTCAGGCTCGCAAACATCCTCTCTGGAAATATGCCGGCGACAAGGACGTAGATCGGCTGTCAGTGAATTTGGAGGTCAAGGATTTAGAAAGACTTGTCCGAAAAATTTCATCTCTCAGCAAAAAAGATGCTGTCCCTTCTTCTTGCTGTGTGACGCCATTCAGCGCCGCCAATCCACTTCCCGAGGTAATCTTTATCTATTGTCTTGTTGTTGCTTTGCTATCTTTTTTGTAACTTTATTTCTGACATCCCTCCCTGTTTTATTTTGCACAGAATCATCCAGACCTTGTCTCACTTCCTCCTCTTCCTGAAGGTGGAGAAGTCGAAGAAAGGGCCATTGTCACTGATGACAATCAAGAAGCTCCGTCTTTTGTGAATGAACCTGTGGATTCTCGAAAATCTGCGGGATCTTCCGAAGGCACTGCTTCGGCACTATCTCCTCCTCCCGCCGTTTCTCCAAAAGGAAAAAGGAAGAGGAATGACATCGAAGATTCCGGCACTTCCAAAGCCGAAGAAGTTGATCCTTCACGTCAGAAGGCAACTTATGATCCTTATCTTGAATCCCTCGTCAGTTCGTAAGTCATTTTTAATTCTCCTTATTTCTGTACTTGAAATTTTTGTCTTGTCTTGCTTTTTATGCTGTCGATTTTTAATCGCAGTGATGATGAGGAAGAAGTACCAACTCGTGACGTGGCTCCTCGAACGAGCGCGTCACGTACTTTACTTGTTTCGGAGACGCTAGTTGAAGGAGAAGAATCCTCGCCTCCTCAACAAAATGTCATCACCACTACTCCACCATCAAGCCCCCTTGCTCCTTCACCAAAAAGGACAAGGATTGAAACGATCATTGAGCCTGCCCCTCAATTGGGTAGCTCTTCTACTCTGCTCTTGGATGATGTAAGTTTTTTAATTTTCTTGCCAATATCTATATTTCCTCTATTTGCTTTTTTTGCGCCTTCATTCTTTTTCCATACCGATGTTTCTCTCTCTTTGTTCTTGTTTGACAGCCCATGATCAAAGAGCTTATTCGCATCGGGTCCCAATTCGTTGGGTACCGTGAGTATGCCAGCAGAACTGAAGGTAATAACTTTTTTGCCATCGTTGTTTCTGACTTCTTGCTCCTGTTGTTTGTTGCAATTTTGACCTTTCTTTTTTATTTCGACAGAGAAACTTGCAGAGGCCAACAAGCTTGCCGACGCACTTGCTCAAAAACTGGAGCAAAGTGAAGCGGCCCGCGAGAAAGCCGAACTTGTTGCTAGCGAAGCCAAAGCAGAGGCTAATGAAGCCAAGGCAAAAGCTGCTAGTGTCGAGGAACTGCAGAAGAAACTTGAAGATGCTGAAGCTGCTTTAAACGAGCACAAAGCCGCACAGGCCACTCGTGAGCAGGGGATCCTCAAGCGCCTGAAATCGCAAAACCGGCGCTTTCAAGGTAATGTTATTGATCCCTTCTATTTTTTATGGGACCTGCTTTTTTCTTGCTTTTGACCGACGTTTATTCCCTGTTGCAGGCCAAACAAACCAAGAGTTTGAGCTAGAAAATCCCGACAATGATCCTCTCCTGGACACACTTTCTTATTTGGAGCTTCATGGATCCGAAATTCGTGAAGGCGTGATGAATGCTGACGCAGGATTGTCAAAACTATTCCCCTACTTCTTCCCGAAGAAAGAGGAGCCCAAGACTTTCCTTGCCCTTGCCCAGAGCTTCAATTTATCAGAAGACCTTGGGCTGAAAATGCGCCAGGAGAACATGAAAATTGCTGTCGAGAGCACTGTTGCCTTGGTCGCTGACAGCCAACAAACTGTTGACTGGATGAAGGTTGGTGACACCGAGCAAATAGAGCAAGCAAGATGGAGGTCGTTGATTAAGGCAGCCAAGCCCAACACGAAGAAAATCCTGGCTTATCTTGGGATCAAACCATCTTCAACTCCTAGCTCATCAAGGCCGGAGGTCTAGTTGCATGCCTCTTTGTTTTTTGCTTTCTCTGTCTCTTTTTCCCTTGTCGCCAATTTAGTTGTGGCGACAATTATCCTAGTAGTCCTTTTGGAGAAACTTCTTTTGTAATGTCTATGTAAATACTTCTAGAAATTAATGAAATTCCCTCTGGCACTATCATTGATCCTGGTGCTTTCTTTTCCAGTTAATATTTGACAACTACTCGACCAATCCTTGCTCTGCCGATGCTTCACCTGCTTCTTCCTTCTCGAAGAAAATGCTAATCGATGATAACCCTCTCGAAGGTTCTTCAAGCAAACATTTGTCGGAAGATTTGCAAGAACTTCGACAACAACTTCAATCCATGAAGAAACAAACTCTTGCGATGATGGAAAAATCTCGACAAGCGTCCGAGAGAGAGAAAATCGCTCTTCAACAGGCAAAAGAAGCCATCGCTGCAAAGGATGCTGCTGTTGCTGAAGCTGCTGAAACTTCTTCTCGCGAGAATTATATGCTTCAGCTAATGACTGATGCCAGTTTGGACATGACAGGTATGTTTCCTGCTCGTAATCTTGTTGGATGTTGTTCTTCGCTATTCGCTCCTTGATTTTTGTTTGATGCGCTAGGCTCGTTTCTGGATACTGCTGCCGAAGACCAACGTGTTGAAGCTCGAACCACTGTTTTGCTGAGACTGGCTGCGCAACATGGGTCTAACTTTTGGGTTACTCCTGAGCGCACCCGCCAAATCGTCAGATTTCAAGATCGCGCGGCTCAGGTCCGCGACTTCCTTGACTTCTGTACTAAGACTTTATTCTTAGTTTATGGAACCATGTTTCCTCGGAACAAAATGCCAGAGACGCTTCCAGCTTTAATGGAAAAATTTCGAGATGCTCCTCGAATCCATGGCTTTGTGCGGGCTCAACTTTCCGCTGGCGCAAGATTTGCCATGATGATGATAAAAATTTGCCATCCAAAATTGCCCATAGATCAAATTGTTCCTACTTGCCTGGCGAAGATGGCAAAGAAAAAGAGAAATATGGGCAAGATTGACGATTTGGTGACTCCTGTTGCTGAAGATATGATGGATGAACTTCTTCGGATGGATTCTGAGTTCTTCGTGAAGGGAAGCTATGCTGAGCATAGTACTCGTCCTTCTACTGAGCGGATAACCATAGATCATGTGCTAGGTTTCCCTTGAAAACTTTTTCCTCTTCTTTGCTGTATTTCGATCATTGATACACCTTTGTATATTTGTAAACACAATCTATATTGCAAAGTTGTTGGCTCTGTATTTTTTCTATTTTTGATCACTGAGCCCCCGAGCTTTTGGCTGGAGTTTATACTGTTTTGCTATCTCGAAGGTTGTCCCTCCTGTCATAATAAGATATCTTTGTTTTTTCATTGGTGGGTTAGAAGCCCCCGAGTGTTGTGGTGTCGAAGTTCTATATTTTTGTTTGCGAGGTTCTTGGACCAAGGCAGTAAGATTTTGACGAGTACCCTATATTCATAATTGTTAGCTTCCGATGTTTTATATTTGGCGAGGTATTAGTGTACCAAGGCGAAATATTTCGGTAAGTTTAGTTTGTCTATATTGTACGTATTTTGAGACTTTGAAGGCGTTGAGCCCCCGAGTGTATCGAAGAATAAGAAATATATCTCCACTATCTTTATTATATTGCAGCACCGCGAGCCCGCCTCATTAAAAACCTTTCCGGCCCCACTCGGTGCCCCGAAAAGGAAAAGAGTGCGTCTGAAAACTCGAGGGCGTTTCAGTACATTGTATTTTTACAGAGGAGGACTATATTTCAACTTTAGGCGTAGAACTGCCTGAGCTGCGCCACGTTCCAGGGGTTTTTCTCGGGAGCCCCTGTCTTCTTGTCCTTGATCCTGTACGCTCCTCCGTCGATGACTTCTGTGACGACGTAAGGCCCCAACCATGGTGATTCGAGCTTCTCAGTACCTTTTTGATTTAACCGCAAGACCAAATCCCCAACTTGAAAAGATCTTGGTCTTAACCGTCGACTGTGGTAGTTTTTGAGGTCTTGCTGGTATTTGGTGACTCGTGAAAGTACTTCATCGCGAGCTTCGTCGAGTGCGTCCATATCATCCTCCCGAGCTTTTTGTGATGTTTCTTCGTCATACTCTGTTACCCTTGGAGAATCATGCTCTATTTCAATTGGTAGTACTGCTTCGGCTCCGTGGACGAGAAAAAATGGAGTTTCTTGTGTCGCCGTATTTGGTGTCGTTCGGATGCTCCACAAAACACTTGGCAATTCCTCTGGCCAAGTATGTCGAGCTTTTTCAAGCGGTCCTAGCAGGCACTTTTTGAGGCTGTTGCAGATGATACCATTGGCTTTCTCGACTTGTCCGTTAGTTTGCGGGTGCCCAACTAACGCAAAGTGCAATTTAATGCCTACTTCTGCGCAGTATTCCTTGAATTCCTTGGATGTGAAGTTTGAACCATTATCTGTAACAATGCTATGAGGCACCCCAAACCGAAAAACGAGGCCTTTCACAAACTTTATTGCCGACGCTGCATCTGGTGAATTTATTGGCTTCGCTTCTACCCACTTAGTGAATTTGTCGACAGCGACCAGCAAGTACTCATATCCTCCTGGCGAAGCTTTGTGCAACTTGCCCACCATATCAAGTCCCCATTGGGCAAAGGGCCACGACAATGGTATTGGTTTTAATTCCGCCGCTGGAGAGTGAGGTTTGGCGGCGAATCTTTGACACGCGTCGCAAGTTCTTACTATTTCTTTGGCATCCTCAATTGCTGTCAACCAATAGAATCCTGCCCGAAAAACTTTGGCTGCAATAGCTCGACTACTTGCGTGGTGGCCACATATTCCTTCGTGTACATCCTTCAGAATTATTCTTCCTTCTTCGGGTGTGACACACCTTTGCAGGACGCCTGAAATACTTCGCTTGTATAATTCCCCTTTGATCACTGTGAAAGCTTTGGATCGTCGAATAACTCGCCTTGCCTCAACTGGATCGTCGGGTATTTCTTTCCAGAGGATGTATGATATATATGCTTGCATCCACGGAATTTGTACCATCATCACAAGCTCTTGGTCCTCTTCATCCTCCGTGGTTTCTTTGAGAGGCGTCGAAGTTTTCTCTTCTTTTGCTTTTTTCTGCACCTTTTTTGGCTTCGTGGATCTCTCCGCTATTTCTTCCCAAAATACTCCTGGCGGGATTGGGAGGCACTGCGACCCGATGTTTGCGAGAACGTCGGCTTCATCATTGCTCAATCTACTGATGTGATTTACCTCGCATCCATCAAACAGCTTCTCGAGCTCATTGTACACCTCTTTGTATGCCATCATGCTATCATTGACTGCATCACATTGGTTCATAACTTGCTGAGCCACCAATTGTGAGTCGCCAAAGATTTTTAGTCGAGTTGCACCGCAAGCTTTCACCATCTTCATCCCGTGTATGAGGGCTTCATATTCTGCTTCATTGTTGGATGCATTAGGGAACGTCATCCGAAGGACGTATTTTAACTTGTCGCCTTCAGGTGATATAAGTACTACTCCTGCGCCAGCTCCTTCTACTCTCTTGGACCCATCGAAGTTCATGGTCCAGGTTCTCGACAAATCTGGGGGTCCCGTGTTTTGTAGCTCCATCCACTCTGCAATGAAATCTGGCAAAACTTGCGACTTGATTGCTTTTCTTTTTTCATACGTGATGTCCCGAGGGGAAAGTTCTATTCCCCAAAGGGAGACACGCCCTGTAGCTTCTGGATTGTTCAGTATATTCGAAAGAGGTGCTTCGTTGACTACTATTATCGGGTGTGCCGAAAAATAGTGGCGCAACTTCCTTGCCGTTGCAATTACTCCATATGCTAGTTTCTGGTACTGCGGGTACCGCTGTTTGGAAGGTGATAAAACTTCACTGATGAAATATATTGGTCTTTGTACTCCATGGAGTTTTCCTTCTTCTTCTCTTTCAACAACTAGCACCGTACTAACCACTTGAGGCGTGGCTGCAATATACAGCAGGAGAGGTTCCTTTTCCTTCGGCGCCACCAAAATTGGTGGTGTCGAGATTGTGCGCTTCAAATCCTCGAAAGCTCTGTCAGCCTCTTCGTTCCACTGGAATTTATCTCCTTGCTTTATCAGAGCGTAAAATGGTAACGCTTTTTCTCCCAGCCTGGCGACGAATCTGCTCAAAGCTGCGACTCGCCCAGTTAGCTGATGTATTTCTTTCAACTTCGTTGGCTTCCTCATTGTTACGATAGCTTGTATTTTATCGGGATTTGCTTCGATCCCTCTTGCTGAAACTAGAAACCCCAGAAGTTCTCCTGCTGGAACGCCAAAAGAACACTTCGTCGGGTTCAGCTTGAGGCAGAATTTGTCAAGGTTGTCAAAGGTTTCCTTGAGATCCTCGATTAGCATTGCCCCCTTTTTTGACGTTATGACGACATCGTCGATGTATACTTGCACATTTTTCTCAATCTGTGTCGCCAAACACTTCTGCATCATCCTCTGATATGTTGCTCCCGCGTTTTTTAGACCAAAGGGCATTGTTCTGTAGCAAAACACGCCATAAGGTGTGATGAACGCTGTCTTTACTTCATCTTCTTCTTTCAATCTGATCTGGTTGTAACCAGAATATGCGTCCAGGAAGGAAAGACGTTCACATCCAGCCATGGAGTCGATAATTTGATCGATCCTCGGGAGGGGAAAGTGATCCTTTGGACAATATTTATTGAGACACGTAAAGTCGACGCACATGCGAAGGACCTTAGTGTTTTTCTTCGGCACCAACACAGGATTTGCTACCCATGTGGCTTCTGTAAATATCTCTTTGATAAAACCAGCTTCTCGTAGTCGATCGATTTCTGACAGCATGGCCTTGCAGTTTGGTTCCGAAAAACGCCGCAAGGGTTGTTTGATTGGTCTCGCTAATGGATCCAAGTTTAGGTGGTGCTCGGCAAGTTCCCTGGGTACTCCTGGCATGTCGGCTGGACACCATGCGAAGATTTTCCAGTTCTCACGGAGGAACTCGACGAGCGCGCTTTCCTATGCGAGGTCCATGTCGTTTGCGATGGACGTCGTCTTTTTCGGGTCTGTCGGGTGAATCTGCACCTCTTTAGAATTTTTCTCGGTGTTGAAAGTTGATTCTTTGTTTGGCCTTCCAACGTCTGGCAGCACGTCGTAGTCAGTCATACTTCTTGATGCCAGATACTCAGCTTGCATCCCGAAAGTTTCTGATATCCGGTGAAAATCCTTATCACACTTATCGGCTAAGGCGAAGCTTCCTTTGACTGTGATTGGTCCCTTTGGTCCAGGCAACCTCCACAACAGGTATGTATAATGTGGCACCGCCATAAATCTAGCATATGCTGGTCGTCCCAACAGAGCGTGGTATTGCGACGGAAAATTCACGACTTCAAATTCCAGCCTCTCGATTCTATAATTCTCTCGGGTTCCAAACTGAACGTCGAGATTGATCTTCCCCAATGGATAACTTGGTTTCTCCGGTGTGATACCGTGGAACCTTGTGTCTGTTGGCTTCAAGTTCGCTAGGGATATGTTCATCTTCCTCAATGTATCTGCATACATAAGGTTTAAGCTGCTGCCGCCGTCTATGAACACTCGAGAGACATCAAATCCCGCAATAACTACTGGTAAAATAAGTGCTGACTGCCCTGGTCGAGGAACTTGCTGCGGATGATCTGCTATGGTGAAGCCAATATCTTGCCCTGACCAATTAAGATACTCGACTGTTGGTGGAGGCATTCTTTCTGCCATAAACACCTGTCGTGAGATTACTTTCTGAGCTCTATTGGATGGCCTTCCCTTCTGAATCATCGACACCGCTCCGTTGGAGTTAGGATCAACATAAGGTGGTGGTGGAGGTGCTGCCGCTATTCTGAGATGATGTCGATTGTCGTCTGTAATCGCGGGGGGAGGTGGTAAGTGAATCTCACTCCTGGGTTCTCGAGGATTTCTCTGTGCTGCCCGAGCGTTAGCGTGCTCTGCCCACCTTAGCATTGCCTGGAAATTGCGACAATCTTTCTGCAGATGTCCTGACTGTCTCTGTCCGTTGCTGTCGAGGAAAAAATGCATCTGACACGGCCCATTCATCATCTCTTCAGGAGACACGAAAGGCCTCGGGAACCTAGGACCGCTATTTTGCCTGTTGTTTCGAGAATCGTCTCTATTATCGCCTCGCTGCTCATTGCTTCTCTGATAATCATCTCTGTTATTTCCTCCTGTGTTTGCCAGAAAACCTGCCGAAATTTGTCCTGGAGCGTCATAGTTCGGGTACTGCCGAGGAAATCGTCGCCTCGGTTGATAATTTCGACCATGGTCCTCCTCTGGCGACCTGTGCCGTTTGTTGTGGACAGCATCTTCTCCATCTGCCCATCTGTTTGCTATTTCCATTAACGCGGATACTGTCTTTGGGTTGGTCCTTCCCAAGTCCTCGACAAAATCTCCACGCCTGATTCCTGCGACAAACGCATCTATCGCTCTCTCGTCAGATATATTTTCTGCTGAGTTTTTGATGATGTTCCACCTTTGGATGTATTTTCTCATTGGCTCGTCTGGCTTTTGTCGACATGCTCTCAACTCCTCTAACGACGCAGGTTTTTTGCACGTGGACCTGAAGTTCTTGACGAACACGTCCTCGAAGCTTTCCCAGCTGTCGATAGATCCTGGAGGAAGTTTCTTTATCCAAGATCGTGCGGCTCCACTTAAATGCACCTGGATGCTTTGCATAGCTGTTGCTCTGGTTCCTCCTATAAGCTTCACTGTCTCGAGATAATCAACTAGCCAATCCTCTGGATCTTGAAGGCCGTCGAATTTCTTGAAGTTGTCAGGTAACTTGAATCCTGAAGGGACTCGAGTTTTTCGGACTCTCCTCGTGAAGCACGGCAAGTGATACGTCTCCGACGTATCGATAATTTCTTATGTTCCATGCCACATTATTGATGTTATCTACATGTTTTATGCACACTTTATGTCATATTCGTGCATTTTCTGGAACTAACCTATTAACAAGATGCCGAAGTGCCAGTTGCTGTTTTCTGCTGTTTTTGGTTTCAGAAACCCTAGTAACAAAATATTCTCGGAATTGGACGAAATCAACGCCCAGGGTCCTATTTTGCCACGAAGCTTCCAGAAGTCCGAAGAGGAGACGAAGTGGGGCCACGAGGCAGCCAGAGCATAGGGCGGCGCGGCCCCTGCCCTGGCCGCGCGGCCCTGTCATCTGGGGCACCTGCCCTGGCCGCGCGGCCCTGTCATCTGGGGCCCTCGTGCCCCCTCCTGACTTGCCCTTCCGCCTACTTAAAGCCTCCGTGAAGAAACCCCCAGTACCGAGAGCCACGATACGGAAAACCTTCCAGAGACGCCGCCAACGCCGATCCCATCTCGGGGGATCCAGGAGATCGCCTCCGGCACCCTGCCGGAGAGGGGAATCATCTCCCGGAGGACTCTACGCCGCCATGGTCGCCTCCGGTGTGATGTGTGAGTAGTCTACCCCTGGACTATGGGTCCATAGCAGTAGCTAGATGGTTGTCTTCTCCCCATTGTGCTTCATTGTCGGATCTTGTGAGCTGCCTAACATGATCAAGATCATCTATCTGTAATTCTATATGTTGCGTTTGTTGGGATCCGATGAATAGAGAATACTTGTTATGTTGATTATCAAAGCTATATCTATGTGTTGTTTATGATCTTGCATGCTCTCCGTTACTAGTAGATGCTCTGGCCAAGTAGATGCTTGTAACTCCAAGAGGGAGTATTTATGCTCGATAGTGGGTTCATGCCTGCATTGACACCTGGGACAAAGGATGTAAAAGTTCTAAGGTTGTGTTGTGCTGTTGCCACTAGGGATAAAACATTGATGCTATGTCTAAGGATGTAGTTGTTGATTACATTACGTACCATACTTAATGCAATTGTCTGTTGCTTTGCAACTTAATACTGGAGGGGGTTCGGATGATAACCTGAAGGTGGACTTTTTAGGCATAGATGCAGTTGGATGGCGGTCTATGTACTTTGTCGTAATGCCCAATTAAATCTCACTATACTCATCATGATATGTATGTGCATGGTCATGCCCTCTTTATTTGTCAATTGCCCAACTGTAATTTGTTCACCCAACATGTTGTTTATCTTATGGGAGAGACACCTCTAGTGAACTGTGGACCCCGGTCCAATTCTCTTTATCGAAATACCATCTACTGCAAGACGAGTTCTACTGTTTTCTGCAAACAATCATCTTCCACACAATAAGGTTAATCCTTTGTTACAGCAAGCCGGTGAGATTGACAACCTCACTGTTTCGTTGGGGCAAAGTACTTTGGTTGTGTTGTGCAGGTTCCACGCTGGCGCCGGAATCCCTGGTGTTGCGCCGCACTACATCCCGCCGCCATCAACCTTCAACGTGCTTCTTGGCTCCTCCTGGTTCGATAAACCTTGGTTTCTTTCTGAGGGAAAACTTGCTGATGTGCGCATCATACCTTCCTCTTGGGGTTCCCAACGAACGTGTGAGTTACACGCCATCAAGCTCTTTTTCTGGCGCCGTTGCCGGGGAGATCAAGACACGCTGCAAGGGGAGTCTCCACTTCTCAATCTCTTTACTTTGTTTTTGTCTTGCTTAGTTTTATTTACTACTTTGTTTGCTGCACTAAATCAAAATACAAAAAAAATTAGTTGCTAGTTTTACTTTATTTGCTATCTTGTTTGCTATATCAAAAACACAAAAAAATTAGTTACTTGCATTTACTTTACTTGATTCATCATGTTTCCTTTTAATTTTACCACAAAATACATACCGGTAGGACGTGGGTCTATAGTTGGGAGAAATAATATAGAAGAATTTTTCAATCATGTTAGTACCATTGAAAATTTTGAAGATAGACACTTGGTAGACCTTGCGCCTACTTATGAAATTGCTGCTGCGCATTTAGTTCGCCTGTTGGAAACTAAATTTGTTAATCTCAATCCTATAATCCAACACATGTTTCTCACACTTAGTGATATGGAAGAAGGGGAAAAGAAAGATTTTGTTTTAGAAACCCTTCTTAGAGAATTTGGTGGTCTAGCAAGAGAAGCTAGAAAGGTCTTTGCTAAATTTAATATGCTTGGTTCACATACTAATTTTGTTAGTCTCCTTGAAAAGATGGACATGGATAGAATAAGATACACTAATAATATTGATGATGGTGGGGAGATCAAAGCACCAATACCATGTAAACTCTTAGCTATGAATGATGCACTAGAAAATAACTATGCTTGGCTTGTTCCTAAAAATTTGTTTGATGAGAGTAGCACGCCTAAGACTAATGAAAAAGGAGATGCTAAAACTTATGTATCTAATATATTATGCCTGGTTGAGAAAACTCCGCACCCCGCTGAGAATGCACCACCCTTTGATAATACTTGATACACACTTTCTGCGCCTAGCTGAAAGGCGTTAAAGAAAAGCGCTTATGGGAGACAACCCATGTTTTTACCTACAGTACTTTGTTTTTATTTTGTGTCTTGGAAGTTGTTTATTACTGTAGCAACCTCTCCTTATCTAAGTTTAGTGTTTTGTTGTGCCAAGTAAAGCCGTTGATAGAAAAGTAAGTACTAGATTTGGATTACTGCGCAGTTCCATATTTCTTTGCTGTCACGAATCTGGGTCTACCTCCCTGTAGGTAGCTCAGAAAATTAAGCCAATTTACGTGCATGATCCTCAGATATGTACGCAACTTTCATTCAATTTGAGCATTTTCATTTGAGCAAGTCTGGTGCCATTTTAAAATTCGTCAATACGAACTATTCTGTTTTGACAGATTCTGCCTTTTATTTCGCATTGCCTCTTTTGCTATGTTGGATGAATTTCTTTGATCCATTAATGTCCAGTAGCTTTATGCAATGTCCAGAAGTGTTAAGAATGATTGTGTCACCTCTGAATATGTTAATTTTTATTGTGCACTAACCCTCTAATGAGTTGTTTCGAGTTTGGTGTGGAGGAAGTTTTCAAGGATCAAGAGAGGAGTATGATGCAACATGATCAAGGAGAGTGAAAGCTCTAAGCTTGGGGATGCCCCGGTGGTTCACCCCTGCATATATCAAGAAGACTCAAGCGTCTAAGCTTGGGGATGCCCAAGGCATCCCCTTCTTCATCGACAACATTATCAGGTTCCTCCCCTGAAACTATATTTTTATTCCATCACATCTTATGTGCTTTTCTTGGAGCGTCGGTTTGTTTTTGTTTTTGTTTTGTTTGAATAAAATGGATCCTAGCATTCACTTTATGGGAGAGAGACACGCTCCGCTGTAGCATATGGACAAGTATGTCCTTGGTTTCTACTCATAGTATTCATGGCGAAGTTTCTCCTTCGTTAAATTGTTATATGGTTGGAATTGGAAAATGATACATGTAGTAATTGCTATTAATGTCTTGGGTAATGTGATACTTGGCAATTGTTGTGCTCATGATTAAGCTCTTGCATCATATACTTTGCACCTATTAATGAAGAAATACATAGAGCATGCTAAAATTTGGTTTGCATATTTGGTTTCTCTAAGGTCTAGATAATTTCTAGTATTGAGTTTGAACAACAAGGAAGACGGTGTAGAGTCTTATAATGTTTTCAATATGTCTTTTATGTGAGTTTTTCTGCACCGGTTCATCCTTGTGTTTGTTTCAAATAAGCCTTGCTAGCCTAAACCTTGTATCGAGAGGGAATACTTCTCATGCATCCAAAATACTTGAGCCAACCACTATGCCATTTGTGTCCACCATACCTACCTACTACATGGTATTTTCCGCCATTCCAAAGTAAATTGCTTGAGTGCTACCTTTAAAATTCCATCATTCACCTTTGCAATATATAGCTCATGGGACAAATAGCTTAAAAACTATTGTGGTATTGAATATGTAATTATGCACTTTATCTCTTATTAAGTTGCTTGTTGTGCGATAACCATGTTCACTGGGGACGCCATCAACTACTCTTTGTTGAATTTCATGTGAGTTGCTATGCATGTCCGTCTTGTCTGAAGTAAGAGAGATCTACCACCTTATGGTTAAGCATGCATATTGTTAGAGAAGAACATTGGGCCGCTAACTAAAGCCATGATCCATGGTGGAAGTTTCAGTTTTGGACATATATCCTCAATCTCAAATGAGAAAATTATTAATTGTTGTTACATGCTTATGCATAAAAGAGGAGTCCATTATCTGTTGTCTATGTTGTCCCGGTATGGATGTCTAAGTTGAAGAATAATCAATAGCGAGAAATCCAATGCGAGCTTTCTCCTTAGACCTTTGTACAGGCGGCATAGAGGTACCCCTTTGTGACACTTGGTAAAAACATGTGCATTGTGATGATCCGGTAGTCCAAGCTAATTAGGACAAGGTGCGGGCACTATTAGTATACTATGCATGAGGCTTGCAACTTGTAAGATATAATTTACATGATACATATGCTTTATTACTACCGTTGACAAAATTGTTTCATGTTTTCAAAATCAAAGCTCTAGCACAAATATAGCAATCGATGCTTTTCCTCTATGGAGGACCATTCTTTTACTTTCAATGTTGAGTCAGTTCACCTATTTCTCTCCACCTCAAGAAGCAAACACTTGTGTGAACGGTGCATTGATTCCTACATATTTGCTTATTGCACTTATTATATTACTCTATGTTGACAATATCCATGAGATATACATGTTACAAGTTGAAAGCATCCGCTGAAACTTAATCTTCCTTTGTGTTGCTTCAATGCTTTTACTTTGAATTATTGCTTTATGAGTTAACTCTTATGCAAGACTTAATTGATGCTTGTCTTGAAGTGCTATTCATGAAAAGTCTTTGCTTTATGATTCACTTGTTTACTCATGTCATATACATTGTTTTGATCGCTGCATTCACTACATATGCTTTACAAATAGTATGATCAAGGTTATGATGGCATGTCACTCCAGAAATTATCTGTGTTATCGTTTTACCTGCTCGGGACGAGCAGAACTAAGCTTGGGGATGCTGATACGTCTCCGACGTATCGATAATTTCTTATGTTCCATGCCACATTATTGATGTTATCTACATGTTTTATGCACACTTTATGTCATATTCGTGCATTTTCTGGAACTAACCTATTAACAAGATGCCGAAGTGCCGATTCTTTGTTTTCTGCTGTTTTTGGTTTCAGAAATCCTAGTAACAAAATATTCTTGGAATTGGACGAAATCAACGCCCAGGGTCCTATTTTGCCACGAAGCTTCCAGAAGTCCGAAGAGGAGACGAAGTGGGGCCACGAGGCAGCCAGAGCATAGGGCGGCGTGGCCCCTGCCCTGGCCGCGCGGCCCTGTCATCTGGGGTCCTCGTGCCCCCTCCTGACTTGCCCTTCCGCCTACTTAAAGCCTCCGTGACGAAACCCCCAGTACCGAGAGCCACGATACGGAAAACCTTCCAGAGACGCCGCCAACGCCGATCCCATCTCGGGGGATCCAGGAGATCGCCTCCGGCACCCTGCCGGAGAGGGGAATCATCTCCCGGAGGACTCTACGCCGCCATGGTCGCCTCCGGTGTGATGTGTGAGTAGTCTACCCCTGGACTATGGGTCCATAGCAGTAGCTAGATGGTTGTCTTCTCCCCATTGTGCTTCATTGTCGGATCTTGTGAGCTGCCTAACATGATCAAGATCATCTATCTGTAATTCTATATGTTGCGTTTGTTGGGATCCGATGAATAGAGAATACTTGTTATGTTGATTATCAAAGCTATGTCTATGTGTTGTTTATGATCTTGCATGCTCTCCGTTACTAGTAGATGCTCTGGCCAAGTAGATGCTTGTAACTCCAAGAGGGAGTATTTATGCTCGATAGTGGGTTCATGCCTGCATTGACACCTGGGACGATGTTGATGAAAGTTCTAAGGTTGTGTTGCGCTGTTGCCACTAGGGATAAAACATTGATGCTATGTCTAAGGATGAAGTTGTTGATTACATTACGCACCATACTTAATGCAATTGTTCCGTTGCTTTGCAACTTAATACCGGAGGGGTTCGGATGATAACCTGAAGGTGGACTTTTTAGGCATAGATGCAGTTGGATGGCGGTCTATGTACTTTGTCGTAATGCCCAATTAAATCTCACTATACTCATCATGATATGTATGTGCATGGTCATGCCCTCTTTATTTGTCAATTGCCCAACTGTAATTTGTTCACCCAACATGCTGTTTATCTTATGGGAGAGACACCTCTAGTGAACTGTGGACCCCGGTCCAATTCTATTTACTGAAATACAATCTACTGCAATACTTGTTCTACTGTTTTCTGCAAACAATCATCTTCCACACAATACGGTTAATCCTTTGTTACAGCAAGCCGGTGAGATTGACAACCTCACTGTTTCGTTGGGGCAAAGTACTTTGGTTGTGTTGTGCAGGTTCCACGCTGGCGCCGGAATCCCTGGTGTTGCGCCGCACTACATCCCGCCGCCATCAACCTTCAACGTGCTTCTTGGCTCCTCCTGGTTCGATAAACCTTGGTTTCTTTCTGAGGGAAAACTTGCTGCTGTGCGCATCATACCTTCCTCTTGGGGTTCCCAACGAACGTGTGAGTTACACGCCATCAGCAAGCCACACATATCCTCGTCGTTAAGCTCCGGGGATTGCCGATGTTCCCTTCTGCTTTGCGGCGCTCTATCGACCCTTGCTTGTGCTGCCGTGTCTCTTGCTCCACTTGGTCCTTCAGGGGCTGCCGCTGTTGCTGCTGCAGGTCGTGGACTATTTTGCCTTGCCGCTCCTTCGGGAGGCGTTGATACAAACGCTGTCCCCATAGCTCCAACTCCTGCTATCGCCATATTGTATAGTGTTTCCCTTGGATCGCCTGGAGGTGGTTTAGATGCGAGGATAAAAGCATGTGTCGCCATATACCCAGCCTCTGGTGTCTTAGGGATGATGTTTCCTCTTGTATCTATCGACATAAAGGACATGTCGAGGTTTTGGACCAAGTGCTCTCTTTCTGCTTCGGGTATATGTTGCAACCTTGATCTTGCTCTGTTCCGAGCCTCTCTGTGGCTATCACCCGAAGTTCTAGATTGTCGACTTAGATCTGCCCTTCTCCTGCTGGATGCAGAAGCTGCCTCCTTTCTCCTGTTTAACTCAGCTGTCTGTTTTTCCAATTCTCTTGCAGCTCGTGCGAGCCTATATTGATATGCTTGCAATTCCTCTGGCGTGGCTGTGGTGGCCATTGGTTCTGAGCCGTCCATAGCTCTCGCGGCTCTGTCCCATGCTGCTTGCGGGAGTTGAACTCTGTGTCGCGGCTGTGGCCCGACGTACTTATTGCCCAGGCCTCGTCACAGATCGGAGGGATCGACGTATGGATTTCCCAGATCGTCGAAAGCCTCAGATGTTTCCTCTTGATCATTATTTGGCTCTTCAATGGCATAAATCTGATGATATTTTGTATTCAGATCTATGTTGGGTTTGGTGACACCATCGTTGAGATTGATGAAGACCTTGCCCACTGTAATAGATTTGTCGATGAAGTCGTAACTGTCGACACCGCTTGAGCCATCGCTTATATATGAGTCCGCAGATGACTCAAACGACATGTCGCTGAAGATCTTGGCGAGTTTCTCTCTTGCCCTGGTGCTGACGTAGCGTGTCGACGAAGTTTCTTCTTCTCCTGATTCGGTTGACGATGTATAGCTTGAAAAATCGGAATCGACCGCCGACGATCCCGACGAAATCGGAATTTCGACACGATACGATCCTTCCTTCTCGACGCGAAAGCGAAACCTTCCGAACGTCATCTCCATAGGCTCCGCCAGATACGCATATGCATCCAAACGGGAGGGTGGGTGAGGAACAAAATCGACAGGACCAGCAGCGATCTGTTTACCTTGATCCATTGCGTTGCTTGCGGTTGATGATGTCGAAGATCCTGAACGTGCCATCGAGATCAGATCCTTACGCCTCTAGTTCCCACAGATGGCGCCAATTGACAAGGTATTAACTTGTCAATGCCTATGGATTGTAGGCTAGGGTTTAGTTGGAAGTAGAGCGCAAGTAGATCTCGAAGGTTTCAGCCGAAAAGTACTCGACGATTATGAAAACTAGGGTTTGTAAACAATGATTCGATGATTTCTGCGTCCCTCGACTCCCCCTTATATAGGAGGCGGAGCCGAGGGATTCATGCCGTACAAGTTACAGAGTCCGGGAAGGTTTCTAACTCATCCCGCAAGATTACAAACAACGCTTCCTATTACAACTCTAGCTTTCCTTAATAATATCTTGGGCTTCCGAATCTTCTTATTCTTCGGGTAGTGGGCCTTCAGTAAACCCTGGGTACTATCTTCGGCAGGCCCATTTGGGATGCCTATGTCAACAGGCGGCATAGAGGTACCCCTTTGTGACACTTGGTTGAAACATATGTTATGCAATGATAATCCGTGTTAATCCAAGCTAATTAGGACAAGGTGCGAGCACTATTGGTATACTATGCATGAGGCTTGCAACTTATGGGATATCTTATACATAACACATATGAATTATTACTACCGTTGACAAAATTGTTTCTATGTTTTCAAAATGAAAAGCTCTAGCACAAAAATAGTAATCCATGCTTCCCTCTGCGAAGGGCCATTCTTCTACTTTATGTTGAGTCAGTTCACCCACTTCTTTCTATCTTAGAAGCAAACACTTGTGTCAACTATGTGCATTGATTCTTACATGTTTACCTATTGCACTTGTTATATTGCTTTGTGTTGACAATTATCCATGAGATATACATGTTGAAGTTGAAAGCAACCGCTGAAACTTATATCTTCCTTTGTGTTGTTTCAAAACTTTAAACTAAGAATTTATTGCTTATGAGTAACTCTTATGCAAGTCTTATTGATGCTTGTCTTGAAAGTACTATTCATGAAAAGTCTTTGCTATATGATTCAGTTGTTTACTCATTGTCTTCATCATTGCTTCGAATCGCTGCATTCATCTCATATGCTTTACAATAGTATTGATCAAGATTATGATAGCATGCCACTTCAGAAATTATCCTTGTTATCGTTTACCTACTCGAGGGAGAGTAGGAACTAAGCTTGGGGATGCTTGATACGTCCCAAACGTATCCATAATTTCTTATGTTCCATGGTACTTTTATGATGATACTCACATGTTTTATACACATTATATGTCATTATTATGCATTTTCCGGCACTAACCTATTGACGAGATGCCGAAGAGCCAGATGCTGTTTTCTGCTGTTTTTGGTTTCAGAAATCCTACAAAGGAAATATTGTCGGAATTGGACGAAATCAACGCCCAGGGTCTTATTTTTTCACGAAGCTTCCAGAAGACCGAAAGGATTACGAAGTGGGGCGACGAGGCGCCGTGATAACCCACAAGTATAGGGGATCGCAGCAGTCTTCGTGGGTAGTAAAACCCAATTTATTGATTCGACACAAGGGGAGACAAAGAATACTTGAAAGCCTTAACAACGGAGTTGTCAATTCAGCTGCACCTGGAAACAGACTTGCTCGCAAGAGTTTATCAAGAGTAACGCTTTATAGCAAGAGTAGTGAAATAACAGCAGCAGAGTAACAAAGACAGCAGTAGTGATTATAGTAAACAACATGATTAAAATACTGTAGGCACGGGGACGGATAACGGGCGTTGCATGGATGAAAGAAACTCATGTAACAATCAAGCAGGGCATTTGCAGATAATAATAAAACGGTGTCTAAGTACAAAGCAATCAATAGGCATGTGTTCCAATTATAGTCGTACGTGCTCGCAATGAGAAACTTGCACAACATCTTTTGTCCTACCAGCCGGTGGCAGCCGGGCCTCAAGGGAATCTACTGGATATTAAGGTAATCCTTTTAATAGAGTACCGGAGCAAAGCATTAACACTCCGTGAACACATGTGATCCTCACATCACTACCATCCCCTCCGGTTGTCCCGATTTCTGTCACTTCGGGGCCATTGGTTCCGGACAGCGACATGTGTATACAACTTGTAGGTAAGACCATAAACAATGAATATCATGATGAAATAATAACATGTTCAGATCTGAAATCATGGCACTCGGGCCCTAGTGACAAGCATTAAGCATAACAAGGTGCAACAATATCATCAAAGTACCAATTACGGACACTAGGCACTATGCCCTAACAATCTTATACTATTACATGACCAATCTCATCCAATCCCTACCATCCCCTTCAGCCTACAGCGGGGGAATTACTCACACATGGATGGGGGAAACATGGCTGGTCGATGGAGAGGCGTCGGTGGTGATGATGGCGATGATCTCCTCCAATTCACCGTCCCGGCGGAGTGCCAGAACGGAGACTTCTGGCTCCCGAGACGGAGTTTCGCGATGTGGCGGCGTTCTGGAGGGTTTCTTGCGACTTCGACTTCTCCCCGTGCGTTTTTAGGTCGAAGGCAATAAGTAGTCCGAAGGAGGGCGTCGGGGGCCAGCCGAGGCCGCCACACACTAGGGCCGCGCGGGCCCCTCCTGGGCCGCGCCGGCCTAGTGTGTGGGGCCCTCGGGCCCCCACCTGGCTTGCCCTTCTGGCTCCGTCAATATTCTGGGAAAATAGGGCCTTTCACATAAATTCCGAGGATTTTCCTGAAAGTTGGATTTCTGCACAAAAATGAGACACCAGAACAGTTCTGCTGAAAACAGCGTTAGTCCGTGTTAGTTGCATCCAAAATACACAAATTAGAGGCAAAACAATAGCAAAAGTGTTCGGGAAAGTAGATACGTTTTGGACGTATCAACTCCCCCCAAGCTTAGCTTATTGCTTGTCCTCAAGCAATTCAGTTAACAACTGAGCGATAAAAGAACTTTCACGAACACATTTGTTCATATGATGTAAATATTCTCATGCTATGGCTAACACTTAGGCAGTTCATAATAAGATACATGCAAATAAGATCATCCAATAGCTATGTCAATCATGGAAAAGTACCAACAATTAATACTAAGCATCACGAATCATGTATATAAGTAGGATTGCAATGTTCATAAAAGAGTATGATAGAGTGGTATCTCGCTTGCCCATATTTGATCAGCAAAACATAAATGCTCAGGCACCTCTGAAGTTCATAGAAAGACTAGAAATAGTGATTGTCAAAGATAAAAGCATCAAAGTTATACCACAATTAATCATATTTTGGGACAAGCATATTATACTAAGAATGACAGTTGTGCTCTCAAGAAAGTGCTCAAAGAAAGGATGGAGACTCAATGTAAAAGTAAAAGATTGACCCTTCGCAGAGGGAAGCAGGGATTAACATGCGCTAGAGCTTTTCATTTTTAAAACAGGAGTAAAATTGTTTTGAGAGGTGTTTGTTGTTGTCAACGAATGGTAATGGGTACACCAACTACCTCGCCAACCGGACTTTCAAGAGCGGCTCCCATGAAGGACGTTATCTCTACCAGCAAGGTAGATCATCCCTCTTCTCCTTTGTTTACACACGTATTTTAGTTTTTATTATGAGTGACACTCCCCCCAACCTTTGCTTACACAAGCCATGGCTAACCGAATCCTCGGGTGCCTTCCATCAATCACATACCATGGAGGAGTGTCTATTTGCAAAATTAAGTTGCTTACTGATGGATCAGAGCAAAACATGTGAAGATAATTATTAATGAAGTTTGATTAATCGGGGCTGGGAACCCCATTGCCAGCTCTTTTTGCAAAATTATTGGATAAGCGGATGTGCCACTAGTCCGTAATGAAAGTCCGTCAAGAGTAAATGACAAGGTTGAAAGTTAAACACCACATACTTCCTCATGAGCTATGAAACATTTAACACAAATTGAGAAGCATTTTGAAGGTTTAAAGGTAGCGCATGAGAATTTACTTGGAATGGTTTGAAATGCCATGCATAGGTATTTACAGTGGACACTTTGAAACAACTTGGTTTTCATGTGTTTGGAGGCACGAGCAGCGTTCCCGCTCAGTACAAGTGAAGGCTAGCAATAGACTAGGAAGCGGCAATCAAGAGAGCAGTAACTGTCATAATCATGCTTGCGGCAAAATAGATTAACTGAGGCATAAAAGTGATACAAGAACTCTGAAGCAATGTAAATCATCGAGGCTTAATTGACTTTTGTTCAGTCATATGCATGCGTGAGCATGTGCCAAGTTAATTCAAATGAATTATTCAGAGGAGGATACCACAATATCATACCTATTTATGAATAAAACAATGCAAGCAAACATCCATGACATGCTACTCATATTAATAAATTGGAGCTTAACATGAGAGATCATGAACTACTAGACTTTCTTAAATGACATATACCTCACATGAACCAACCAAGCATGCTCACATGGATGAGTATATGTACAAAAATGAAAACAAATAGAGTTCATACCAGCCTCTCACCACAATCAGATTGTCGTAAATCGTCATTATTGCCTTTTCACTTGTGTAGCTTGAATAATATGGAATGAAAACCACGCTCCAGCCACCGAAGACCATTGAACTCATAAAGAACTTTACAAAACCAAAGAAGAACAGCAAATATTTTTGGTGTTTTCGAATTTGGAAGCAAGAACAAAAGGAAACAAGCAAACAAAGCAAAATCTTTTGGGTTTTCTTATAGCAAACTAGCAATAGCAAATAAAGTAAGATAAAATCAAGAAACTAAAATAAACAAGCGGTGAAGAGAAACAACAGAAATATTTTTGGTCTTTTTGTGTTTTAGGAAAGAAACAAAGTAAGAATAAGAAAATGAAAACTAAAAGAAACACAGAAAAGCAGGATGGCAGAAATCTGCCAAAACCTGACAGCAGTACAGAAATCGATTTTTACAAAAATCTTCCGTTGCTCAGCTCGAAAAGTGTTCAACTAATGAAAGTTAGATAACAACCTGGGGATCATGCACAAAAATTGGCAGCTCAAAATAACGTTCTGGCTGTGCGCACGAATTTTTCTAGTAACAGCCCAGAATCTGTTTTCAGGCAGCACCTCCCCAAATATCATCTTCCTCTCATTAGAAAACCACTCAAAGAAACTAAACAAGTATGTACAAGTATCCAGCAACCATAATATGCAAAGAATGAGTGATGCCGGTATACCTCCCCCAAGCTTAGGTTTTTTGCCTAAGTGGAGATCAACCCCAACGAGGGTCTGGGTTCCATGCCGGTGGATCATACATGGCGTAGTCATAATAAAGTCCCGATGCAGAAGAAAAGCGTGGAGGCTCCTCATGCCCAGCTTGTGGATGCGAAGAACTTGCTGCATCGGATGATGAGTCGAGGTGTTCCTCGTCCTCCTCTGTGTTGTCTCTTGCACGATGGCCTCCTCCCTCTATGTGTGCATTAACTGCACTTTCCGTGACTGACCAATCCTCCCTGGAATCAAGGTTAAACAGAGCAGGTGCAGGCAATCCTACTAATTTTTCAGTTTTCTTAGTTATTCTCCAAGCTTTCTTGTAAAATGTTATTCTATAAGATAGGTTGCTCAAATTAGATGAATCAGAAACAAATTCATGCTTAATCATGGAGACTATATCAAGTTTCTCTATGGGAAGTTGAATATCAAGGTGGTGAGGTTCTACACCATGCATATCTAATAAACGAGAGGTGATGAGACCTCCACAAATTCCTCCCTTCTCACGGTTAGTAGCAAGTCTGTTGGCTATCAAAGCACCCAAGTTATAAGTCTTATCACCTTATAATGCAGCAGCTAGAAAGGCTAAATCCTGGATAGATATTTTACTTCCATTCTTTCTTGCTAGAACGCACTTGGTGATGAAATAAGCAAAGTAGCGAATAGCTGGGAGTTGAATGCTACTGATTTTACCACCATCCTCTGAGAAGCTTCTTCCATGACAAATCATCTTGAAAAGGTCCAAGAACTCTTGCGGCGATCCTCTTATCTTCTCGCATGATCTCCATTGCGGCACTCTGATTGCTGCACAAAAATCATTGAATGGCAAGTTGACAGTTTTATTATAAATTTTGTACTGAACCATGGGGTTAGATCGCGACCAATTGATTTTAAAATCCTGCACTACAGACATAGTCAGTTTTGCATATTGGCATGGTTCACCATCAACAAAATCATCCAACCCTGCACGAGATATTAGACTTTGAACATCTTGCAAGATTCCTGCACTTCTCATAAAATCCACGCACAGGTAGTAAGCGGGGTATACTCCTTCTTCGCGGTGAACTCTCATAACCTGTTGCACCTCCAATTCTTGTTGGTTGAGTTGGTGCCTACTTCCTTCCATTTTCTGAAATTTTTCAACAAACATTATAAAATTTGATTTGGTGACATATAATTGAGGGAAACTACCATAGGAACTTGCTAGAGTACTAATCATGCATCAAAACTAGTTTCTACCACTTAGAACAAGCATGCAAGCTTACTAAACATGTTACCTACAGCAGCAAAATATTCAAGATATACTCAACCAAACAAAATTCTACTTGGATGGTTGGAGGAGTCACATACCGAAGAGCAAATGTGCCAAATTTCAGACAGAAATCTGGGCTGAGCAAAGAGATCGAGAAATCTGGAGCTCTTGAGCAAAAACGCGAGTGAGAGGAACCTGGTGCTAGTTTTTTCGGGAGAGAGAAGAATGTGGGAGGAAGAGATGCTGAAGTGGGGCAAAGGGGGACCCACACACCAGGGTGGCGCGCCCCCCTTGCAGGCCACGCCGGCCTGTGGGGTGCCACCCTGGGGTGCCCCACTGGTCATCCCAGTGCTCCTGTGTGCCTCGTCGAAAAATAGGACCAACGGTATAATTTTTGTGGATTTTTGAAAACTTTGAAAAATGCACATTTCTGGGTATTAAGTTTATTATTACTGGCCAGGAAATTTTTTGAAATCTCTAACTAACTAAGGAACTTTACAAAACAAAAGTGCTACAGCAAGTAGAACAAGTGGAGGAAGAAAGAGATGTTGTTTACCTTCTCTATGCATATAAAAAGTATTTGTTAACAAGGTTGATCAAGTTTTGCCACCAAATAAATTTTACATAGCATAAGAAGAAATAAACCTCAAATCAATCATGTTACCTTGAATTGTATTGATATGGATCCAATCACAAGAGTTTGATATTCTTCTTTAGGCTCATATATAGGACAATCAATGGTTCCCACTTTGATAGTTCTCACATTAGAAATTGTATTAACTCCACATGCTTTCTCAATCCTCTTGGGAAAATAAACGGTATGCTCCTTGTCATCAATATTGAAAGTAACTTTTCCCTTATTGCAATCAATAACAGCCCCTGCGGTGTTAAGAAAAGGTCTCCCAAGAATAATAGACATATTATCATCTTCAGGCATTTGCAACACAACAAAATCAGTTAATATCAAGCAGTTATTAGTAACTTGAACAGGAACATCCTCACATATACCAACAGGAATAGCAGTAGATTTATCAGCCATTTGCAAAGATATATCAGTAGGTATCAACTTATCTAAGTAAAGTCTCTTATAAAGAGAGAAAGGCATAACACTAACACCCGCTCCCAAATCACATAGAGCAGTTTTAACATAATTATTCTTAATAGAACAAGGAATAGTCGGTATACCTGGGTCGCCAAGCTTCTTTGGAACCTTACCATTAAAAGAGTAATTAGCAAGCATAGTGGAAATCTCCTCATTAGGAATTTTCCTTTTGTTAGACACAATATCTTTCATATACTTTGAATAAGGAGGCAATTTAATAGCATCAGTCAAAGGTATTTGCAGGAATAAAGGTTTCATCCAATCACAGAATTTGTTATAGTGTTCTTCTTCCTTTGATTTTAGTTTCTTAGCAGGAAAAGGCATTTGCTTTTGAACCCAAGGTTCCCTTTCATTACCATGTTTCTTAGCAATAAAATCTTCTTTAGTATACTTTTTATTTTTAGCATGCTTTTCAGGTTCTTCTTCAACCTCTTCTTTATCAGAAGCATCATTCTTATCATTATCTTTATCATATTCATTACCACTTTCAGTTTCAGCATCAGAAATAGAAATACTATTAGGATCATTAACAGGCTCAGAGGATTCCACAACAGTTTTATGTTTCTTTTTCTTTTTCTTAGATGGAGCACTAGTTTCAGTTCGTTGAGAATCTTGTTCAATTCTTTTGGGATGCCCTTCAGGATATAGAGGATCCTGGGTAGAGACACCACCTCTAGTTGTTACTTCATAAGCATGTTTCTCTTTAGAATTATTTTTTAATAAGTCATTTTGCACTTTAGTAAGTTGATCAATTTGAGTTTGAACCATTTGAAAATGTTTAACAAGCATCTTAACATCATTGGAGGTTCTCTCTACAATACCATGCAATTCACCAATAGCTCGAGAATTTTCTATTAAGTGATTCTCTACTCTCATATTAAAATTTTCTTGCTTAACAATATAATTATCAAACTCATCTAAGCATTGCGCAGGAGGTTTTGAATACGGAATATCTTCCCTAGTAAAGCGCTAAAGGGAGTTTACCTCAATCATGGATGAAGGGGGAATTATCTCACATATATCTTCTATGGGAGGTAGATTCTTCACATCTTCAGATTTAATACCTTTCTCCTTGAGAGACTTCTTGGCTTCCCTCATATCTTCATCATTCAATTTAATTAAACCCCTCTTCTTCAATATTGGCGTTGGAATTGGTTCAGGTGTAGTCCAATCATCATCATTCCGGCCTATTTTAGCCAATAATTCTTCAGCTTCGTCTGGAGTTCTTTTCCTGAAAACACAACCAGCACAACTATCCAAATATGCCCTAGACTCAATGGTTAGTCCACTATAAAATATATCAAGTAGATCATTCTTTTCTAAATCATGTCCAGGTCGAGCTCTGATAAGAGAACAAAATCTTGCCCAAGCCTCAGGCAATTTCTCTTCATCTCCCTGGTCAAATCTATAAATTTTCTGTAAAGCGACATGTTGAGCACTAGCAGGAAAGTATTTTCGAAAGAAAACATCACGCAAATCGGTTGGACTTTTAATAGAACCAGGAGGCAAATTATTATACCAAGTTTTAGCATCATCCTTTAATGAGAAAGGAAAAAAATTAGCGACAAAATAAGTACGCATCTTGACATCATCAGAAAACAAGCTACTCATAGAAGAAAGTTCAATCATGTGTTCTACAGCACTTTCTTTTTCAGTACCACAAAAGGGTGCTTTCTCTACAATAGCTATATGAGATAGATCAAGAGAAAAATCATAATCTTTATCCTTAATGCATATAGGAGATGTGGCAAATTTAGGATCAGGAGATAACTTATGTCTAACAGTATATTGTGTGAGAAACTTTTTAATTTTTCTTGCATCGGCAGTAGCATTGCATCTAGTAATAAAATCATCATTAAGCTCCACATAATCTTCATCAGGATCATCACTAGAATAATCAAGTTCAGGTGAATTAACAGGTGTAGTAGCATTAGGAGTTTCAATATTTTCAATTTGTCTAGACCTAGCAATTGTAGCATCTAGAAAAGATCCCAATGAACCACTATTATCAAGCACAGCAGAAGCATCATTAATATTATAAGAATTTTCAGATTCAGCAGAAGTACCAGCATGTGAAGCATGTGGTGGTGAAACAAGTTTATCAATCACAGATGGTGAATCAAGAGCAGCAGAGGTACTCAGAGTTGTACCTTTTCTTGTAGTGGATGGTAATATGGCGACTTTAGGATCGCGAGGTTTACCCATGATGGAGAATTTGCAGCGAACAATATCAATCCAAGTGAACTTCCAAATAAAGCTATGCTCCCCGGCAACGGCGCCAGAAAACAGTCTTGATAACCCACAAGTATAGGGGATCACAGCAGTCTTCGTGGGTAGTAAAACCCAATTTATTGATTCGACACAAGGGGAGACAAAGAATACTTGAAAGCCTTAATAACGGAGTTGTCAATTCAGCTGCACCTGGAAACAGACTTGCTCGCAAGAGTTTATCAGTAGTAACAGTTTTATAGCAGTAGCAGTAGTGAAATAAAAGCAGCAGAGTAACAGAGACAGCAGTAGTAATTATAGTAAACAGCAGGATTAGAATACTGTAGGCACGGGGACGGATAACGGGCGTTGCATGGATGAGAGAAACTCATGTAACAATCAAGCAGGGCATTTGCAGATAATAATAAAAAGGTGTCTAAGTACAAAGCAATCAATAGGCATGTGTTCCAATTATAGTCGTACGTGCTCGCAATGAGAAACTTGCACAACATCTTTTGTCCTACCAGCCGGTGGCAGCCGGGCCTCAAGGGAATCTACTGGATATTAAGGTACTCCTTTTAATAGAGTACCGGAGCAAAGCATTAACACTCCGTGAACACATGTGATCCTCACATCACTACCATCCCCTCCGGTTGTCCCGATTTCTGTCACTTCGGGGCCATTGGTTCCGGACAGCGACATGTGTATACAACTTGCAAGTAAGACCATAAACAATGAATATCATGATGAAATAATAACATGTTCAGATCTGAAATCATGGCACTCGGGCCCTAGTGATAAGCATTAAGCATAACAAGTTGCAACAATATCATCAAAGTACCAATTACGGACACTAGGCACTATGCCCTAATAATCTTATACTATTACATGACTAATCTCATCCAATCCCTACCATCCCATTCAGCCTACAGCGGGGGAATTACTCACACATGGATGGGGGAAACATGGCTGGTCGATGGAGAGGCGTCGGTGGTGATGATGGCGATGATCTCCTCCAATTCCCCGTCCCGGCGGAGTGCCAGAACGGAGACTTCTGGCTCCTGAGACGGAGTTTCGCGATGTGGCGGCGTTCTGGAGGGTTTCTTGCGACTTCGACTTCTCCCCGTGCATTTTTAGGTCGAAGGCAATAAGTAGTCCGAAGGAGGGCGTCGGGGGCCAGCCGAGGCCGCCACACACTAGGGCCGCGCGGGCCCCTCCTGGGCCGCGCCGGCCTAGTGTGTGGGGCCCTCGGGCCCCCACCTGGCTTGCCCTTCTGGCTCCGTCAGTATTCTCAGAAAATAGGGCCTTTCGCATAAATTCCGAGGATTTTCCTGAAAGTTGGATTTCTGCACAAAAACGAGACACCAGAACAGTTCTGCTGAAAACAGCGTTAGTCCGTGTTAGTTGCATCGAAAATACACAAATTAGAGGCAAAACAATAGCAAAAGTGTTCGGGAAAGTAGATACGTTTTGGACGTATCACGCCGCCACACCAGGGCCGCGTGGCAAAGGGTGGGGCCGCGCCGCCCTAACGTGTGGGCCCCTCGTGTCGCCCCTAAACCTACCCTTCCGCCTACTTAAAGCCTTCGTCGCGAAACCCCCATTACCGAGAACCACGATAAGGAAAACCTTCCAGAGACGTAGCCGCCGCCAATCCCATCTCGGGGGATTCAGGAGATCGCCTCCGGCACCCTACCGGAGAGGGGAATCATCTCCCGGAGGGCTCTTCATCGCCATGATCGTCTCCGGATCGATGTGTGAGTAGTTCACCCCTGGACTATGGGTCCATAGCAGTAGCTAGATGGTTGTCTTCTCCTCATTGTGCTATCATGTTAGATCTTGTGAGCTGCCTATCATGATCAAGATCATCTATTTGTAATGCTACATTTTGTGTTTGTTGGGATCCGATGAATGTTGAATACTATGTCAAGTTGATTATCAATCTATTATATATATGTTGTTTATGTTCTTGCATGCTCTCCGTTGCTAGTAGAGGCTCTGGCCAAGTTGATACTTGTAACTCCAAGAGATAGTATTTATGCTCGATAGTGGGTTCATGCCTCCATTGAATCTGGGACAGTGACAGAAAGTTCTAAGGTTGTGGATGTGTTGTTGCCACTAGGGATAAAACATCGATGCTTTGTCTAAGGATATTTGTGTTGATTACATTACGCACCATACTTAATGCAATTGTCTGTTGTTTGCAACTTAATACTTGAAGGGGTTCGGATGATAACCTGAAAGTGGACTTTTTAGGCATAGATGCATGCTGGATAGCGGTCTATGTACTTTGTCGTAATGCCCTGATTAAATCTCATAGTACTCATCATGATATATGTATGTGCATTGTTATGCCTTCTTTATTTGTCAATTGCCCAACTGTAATTTGTTCACCCAACATGCTATTTATCTTATGGGAGAGACACCACTAGTGAACTGTGGACCCCGGTCCATTCTTTACATCTGAAATACAATCTACTGCAATACTTGTTCTTTACTGTTCTTCGCAAACAAACATCATCTTCCACATTATACGGTTAATCATTTGTTTTCAGCAAGCGGGTGAGATTGACAACCTCACTGTTACGTTGGGGCAAAGTACTTTGATTGTGTTGTGCAGGTTCCACGTTGGCGCCGGAATCCCTGGTGTTGCGTCGCACTACACTCCGTCACCAACGACCTTCACGTGATCCTTGACTCCTACAGGTTCGATAAACCTTGGTTTCTTAATGAGGGAAAACTTGCTACTGTACGCATCACACCTTCCTCTTGGGGTTCCCAACGGGCGTGTGTTAACTGCACACATCATGGTGAAAGATTGCGAATTAAGCTTGGTTATGCACACAAATGGGTGGTGCTGAGTAATGGGAGGGCTGGAGGTTTGATGATGTTGTGGGATCAACATGTTAATATCCAGCTGAAATATGAACACAATAATTATATTGATGTGTTAGTATCTGGTGACACTCCGGACTTGGACTGGAGATTAACCGGGTTGTATGGAGAGTCAGTGTGGCGGCATAAACACCGTACCTGGCGTTATCTTCGTGATTTACACCAACAAGTGAATTTACCTTGGCTGGTGTTTGGTGACATGAATGAGATCTTGTTAGAGTCAGAAAAGGAAGGGGGTGCCCCGAGACCTATGGCTTATATGCAAGCGTTTCGTGATTGTTTGTCTGATTGTGGACTTGAGGATCTTGGGTATATTGGCAATAAATTTACATGGAAGCGTGGACAGATTCGTGAGCGTCTGGATAGGGCGGCTGGCAATGCTGGTTGGTCCAACTTATTCCCTCATTCGGGAGTGCATCATTTGACCTCGACAGGTTCAGATCATAGACCAATCCTTGTTGATACACAGACTTATGCTGAGGTTGTGTCGTCTAAACAGCATCGACGATTTGAAGGTCGATGGCTGAAGGAAGCGAAGGTAGGGGAAGTGGTATCGACTGCCTGGGTGCATGCCCCTCCCAATGCACCAGTTATGTCAAAACTAGCGGCAGTCCACTCTGAGCTTCATGGGTGGGATCATAAGGTGCTTAAAGCGCCTCGGAAAAAAATTAAAGAGCTGACCAAGGAATTGGATTTATTGCTCAGTGGTCCTATGGATGAAGAATCAGGCCAGCGGGAGAAGGAGATTACTAGGCAAATTGAGATCGCTTTGGAGCAAGAAGAGGTGCATTACATGCAGCGAAGCCGTGCCAACTGGCTCATGCATGGGGATAGAAATACGACTTTCTTTCATAATTATGCGAAAGCTCGTCGGAAGCGGAACGCTATTCTTAAGCTAAAGGATAATAATGGAGATTGGGTGGAAGGTAATGAGGAGATGGGTGGCTTGATTCATGGTTATTTCTCGTCCCTATTTACTTCGGGTGTTGAGCATACTGATGAGGAGCTGCTTAATAGGGTTTTGCCTCGTGTGACAACTGAGATGAATGAAGCTCTACTAAAGCCGTATACCGCCGTGGAGGTGAAGGAAGCTATGTTCAGTATTGGTGACTATAAAGCACCTGGAACTGATGGCCTACACGCAGTTTTTTACAAAAAATTCTGGGCGGTTGTAGGAGAGGATGTTACCCATGAGGTTTTGCAGGTGTTGAACTCCGGGTGTGTGCCGAGTGAGTGGAACGAGACGGCCATTGTGCTTATTCCAAAGGTACAGAGCCCAGAACTGATTACCCAGTTCCGTCCTATAAGTCTCTGTAATGTAATTTATAAAGTGGTGTCTAAGGTTCTGGCAAAGAGATTGAAAGCCATCTTGCCTGATATAATATCAAAGACACAAAGTGCTTTTGTGCCTGGTCGATTGATTACTGACAACGTGTTGGTGGCATATGAGAGTTTTCATACAATCAAAAATAAGAGACAAGGATCTAATGGTATTTGTGCGGTGAAACTGGACATGCACAAAGCTTATGATCGCGTGGAATGGAATTTTCTACGGGATATGATGGTGAAGCTAGGATTTGACCCTGCTTGGGTTAATCTTATTATGTCATGTGTCACATCTGTGAATTATAGAGTTTGGTTCAACTCTGATGAGACTGAGACTTTTGCCCCTACTAGGGGTATTAGGCAGGGAGATCCTCTTTCTCCGTATCTGTTCTTGCTATGTGCAGAAGGGCTTACAAGCCTTCTAGCGTATGAGGAGATGACTGGTGGTATTCAAGGGGTCAGAGTGTGCAGAAATGCACCGTCAGTGTCACACCTTCTTTTTGCTGATGATTCTCTGATTCTGATGTCGGCTAATATGTCAAACGCCACGGCTCTCCGTAATGCTCTGGATATGTATTGTGCAAGCTCGGGACAACTAGTAAGTGATGCTAAATCTAGTGTCTTTTTCAGCCCGAATACTAATGTTTTAATTCGGGAAGAGATTTGTGTCCACCTGAATATTTTGGTGGAAGCTTTGTCTGATAAGTATCTGGGACTACCAACTTTAGTTGGGATTGATCGGAGTGACTGTTTTCAGCACCTAGTCGAGAGAGTATGCCAGAGGATCAGTGGCTGGAATGAGAAGCTATTGTCTATGGGAGGTAAGGAAATTCTCCTAAAAGCAATTGCTCAGGCCATCCCTGCATATGCTATGTCGGTGTTTAATATACCGAAACAGATTTGCAAGGAGATTTGCAACGCTATCGCAAGGTTCTGGTGGGGTGGGAGCCAAACTCAGCGCAAGATGCACTGGATGGCGTGGTGGAAAATGAGCATACCGAAAAATGAAGGAGGTATGGGCTTCCGTGACTTACACTGTTTTAATCAGGCTATGTTGGCCAAACAGTGTTGGCGTCTTTTAAGTGATCCGGACTCGTTGTGTGCGCAAGTTCTCCGAGCAAAGTATTATCCAGATGGAGATTTGATTAATGCAACTTTGAAGAAAGGATCATCATATACCTGGCAGAGCATTATGTCAGGGTTGAAAACTTTCAAAAGAGGATGTATATGGCGGCCAGGAACTGGTAACACAATTGATATTTGGTCTGATCACTGGATCCCGTCTAGTCCTACAAGAAAGATTGTTACAGCGAGAGGAAATTGTTTGTTATCTCGGGTTGAGGAGCTGATAGACCCAATATCAGGGCTTTGGGATGAAACTCTCATTAGAGATAATTTTCGGGCGGTCGATGTGGAGCGCATCTTGCGCATTCCATTACCAAATTTTGGGCAGCCAGACTTTATCGCATGGCATGCGTCAAAAAATGGATGTTTTTCAGTTAAATCGGCATATCATATTGAGTGGCGTGTTGAATATCGGAGGAGGGTGGCACGGTCTGATTCATCGGATAGATCATCTCCTCATGAGGTATGGATGAAAATCTGGAAGGCTAATACATCACGCAAAGTTCAGATTTTTATATGGAGAGCTCTACATGGGATCGTTCCATGTTTTTGTGCTTTGGCGAATCGGCATATTGGCTCATTGGTAAATTGCCCAGTATGTACTGTTGATGCAGAAGATTTGCGCCATATGCTGTTTCGTTGTCCTAGATCGTTGGAAATCTGGGAAGGGTTGGGTCTCTTGGAGGTCATCAAATCGGCTTCAAGAATGGACACATCGGGCTCGATGGTTTTGGAGGAGCTCTTGTGTTCACCAACACCAGGTGGAGTCACATGCGATATGGATCACCTACCTGAATTGGTGATGATTACCTGCTGGTATTTGTGGTGGTCGAGAAGACAAATTAAGAATAAGGAACCAGTACCTACACCAGCGAGATCAATCATTAATATCTTTGGTATCTTGGCTAACAGTGTGAAGGTTAGAGGTGCTGGTAATGTTATCCGCAGAACGGGGTGGACTAAACCGGCTACTGGGGTTTATAAGCTGAATGTGGATGCCGCATATGATGTTGACTCAGGACGCGGTGCCTCGGGTGCAATTATCAGAGATGCAGGAGGGATTTTTTTGGCAGCTGCGTGTGACTATACTGATCATGCGATTGATGCGGTATCAATGGAGGCGTCAGCACTTTTGGCAGGGCTAAAACTTGCGGAGCAGTTTGGTGCCCAATCGCTGACGGTTGAATCTGATTGTTTGGAGGTGGTAAAGGTTGTGACTGATCCAGCAGATTTCAGAGGGGCAAGTGCAGTGGTGATCGATGATTGCAGGCATCTCCTTATGACGCTTGGCATGGCAACTCTACAGCACTGTCCGCGAGAAGCAAATGGTGCCGCCCATGAGCTTCCTCGCCACGGTTCTACACATGGAGTTAGGGTCTTTTGGTTTGATGATCCTCCCTCCTTTCTCGTTCCTGTAATTGTAGAAGACCGTGTTCTTATTGTTTAATAGAGTTGTCTTAAGTTCAAAAAAAAAAAAAACTGGAGCTGGAAGCGAACTTTCCTCTCGTGTGTGGACCGTGACCGCGCGTGGCTGATCTAGCCGGGAACCGGTGCACGCGCGGCGCAGACATAGGTATGTGCGTCAAAAGAAAGAAGGGGAAGAAATATTACTTCCCCCGTTTCTAAAAATAGCTTCCTGATTTTGTCTAGATACTAAGATATATAGATATGTTTTAGCAATAGATTCATCTGTATATAAAAAAATTGCGAAACCTACCGGAAATGCAATTCTAGCGGCGCCACGATCCACTTGTCAAGTATATATATATACCATTAAAAACGTCATGATGCATGCACACATACATGCACCGACAGGCCAAATTATAAATGTTGAAACTTAATAGTGCAGTTTATGTATTATGCAGCACGAATCACAAATAGAAACGACGGTAGATACTTGGCCGGTAGAAAAATGCCACTAGAAAAATGCTTTGGGAGACATCATAGTATGTTTACGAGCACTCCAAGCAACCAGGTTATCACCATAAAATATAGCATATACTTTATCATAAATGGCATCCCAATACACATCAGAAAAAGCGGACAATAAATCAAGAGACATAATAGGACGTCTCAAAAGTAACCCATGTGTCATAGTGGCCTTGGCATATCACATAATGTGTTTAGCGGCTCACCAATGAGAGCAACGAGGAGCATGAAGAAATTAACATGCCTTATCTGCAAATGAAAGATCGGGCCATGTTATAGTAAGACACTGGAGCTCTCCAACAATACTAGATAGCTTGTAGACTCATCAGTAGAAACATGAGTGCCATATGTAGAAGACAGCTGAAGAAGCCCTAGACCAGAGAGCACTTCTGAAGGCCAACAAGGCAGCATACTTGCGCTAACTGAGGAGAAGACCACCATCATATTTTTATACCACAATCCCAAGAAAATAATGCAACCGAACAAGATCCTCAAGAGCAGTCTATGTATTGTGCATCGCGAATCACAAATAAAAACGAATGGTAGATACTTGACCGGTAGCTCACGGCAACGCCAGAAAATCGCTTTAGCCGACTGTGTCTCGTTAAGCCTTGTGCTAGGGTTTTGGAGGGGTATCGCACGTCTCCTAATATAGTCTGCAGTGTAGTTTATATTGAGGGATTAATTACAAGGGGTACAAGAGCCAGGTACAACACAGCATCAGGTATCACTTAGGTTAAGTTGACATTGCACTTGCATGTCTAAAACATCGGCCGTGGAAATGGCTTGGTGAAAATGTCACTTAACTGATCTTGATCTTTTAGATGAAATGAACTTTATTTCGAGCAACTTTAGAGCAACCCATTCTCATGCAATACCAGACTAGAAGAAGGACATGTTGCTCTAATATTATCATATCATAGTATAGGCAGACGACTCTAAGAAACATCAAGTTCACCAAGAAGAGTTTGAATCCAAATAAATTCAGTTGTAGACCCGTAGCATTACCAAGTTCTTTATATTCAGACTTTATAATGGAACGAGGCACCGTAGCATGTTTACGAGAACTTCAAGCAACCAAGTACCACCATAAAACATAGCATATACCCCAGTTAACTCGTCGGCTATCAGAAATGCAAGCCCAATACACATCAGAAAAGAGCGGACAATAAATCAGGAGACATAATATGACGTCTCAAAAGTAACTCATATGTCATGGTGCCCTTGACATATCGCATAGTGTGTTTCTCAGCTCACCAATGAGAGAAACAAGGAGCATGAAGAAATTGACATGCCTTATTTACGACAAAGGACATGTCGGGTCGTGTCATAGTGAGATACTGGAGCCCTCCAACAATACTACGATAGTGTGTAGACCCAACATTAGAAACATGGGTGCCATATGTAGAAGACAACTTATCTGAAGAAGCCATAGACGGGAGAGAACGTCAGAAGACCAACAAAGAAACATACTTGAGCAAACTGAGGAGAAGACCACCATCATATTTTTGTACCTCAACCCGAAGAAAATAATGCAATAGTCAAAGATCCTCAAGAGGAAAAAAAGGTATGCAGCTAATGAATAAGTCGATCAGTGGCAATAGCGAAAGAACTCACCACAATAATGTCATCCACATAACCAAGCAAATGGAGAATAACATCAGGAGCGAGATAAAGAGAGATGTATCAGTTGTACTATTGTAGGTACAGTAAACCAATGTCAACAAGAACTGAACTGGCTCGTGTATGCCAGAAGACACAAGTAATAAGGCTGAATAGTATCCTCAAAACCAGATGCGATCAACAAGAACTGAACTGGCTCGTGTATGCCAGAAGATACAAGTAGTAAGGCTGAATAGTATCCTCAAAACCAGGTGGTTGACGCATATAAACTTCCTCCTCAAGAACTCTGTGAAAAAAAAATGCATTATAAATATCATATACATGTGCATATGTGGTTGCTTGTGTAAACCACACATCATTGGTTAGGCTACATGTCCTCTATTCTGATACATTTTTTTTGTATAAGTCAAGACACGAATTTTGTTGTACGGGTCAAAATTAAGTGGTTGCATACTCTAAATTGGGTAAATTTGCTGTAAATTTCTAATCTTGCTTCCTACGTGCCATTTTTTATTTTCATGTTTATTATTTAATCTCATATTTCTTTTTTCATACCTAACTCCATTTCATATTGTAACTTGTACTGTATTCTCTATGCATGTGTCAGCAATTGCTCCTATACTGTAAACTTGAACGCATACACATAATTAATATTTTTTTGGGTTATTGAATTAATTTGGTTTCTTTGCTTTGCATACATATAACATATGTTTATATCACATCTAGGTTGACTCTGATGACACTATGTTAACTTGTTAATTGGCAACGAAAGGGATGAGAACTACAAGCAAATCCTCAAAAGCAGTTGAATAATGCAACCCATTAGGTGTTTTGACTTGGGGGATATCGATGGCCCTTTGATGTTACGATCCTAGACACGGCTTATAAGACATCTGCAACATGCAATGGCAGATCCAAAGCCATAAAACGGCCGCCTCGTCATAGGGTACAAGACACGGCCCTATCCGAGTACCTAAGGAACCTTCAATGGGCGAAGGGTGCAAAGGAGGACAGTTCAAAATATGTCGAGGCAGGTCCATCCAAAGAAGGCCTTCTACAAGCCTTAGTTTGCAGATTCATTACTATTGTTGATCCAAACTTTGATGTTCTATTATTTTGCTTGTGCTTCTGGTAGTGATGTGAGCAATACATTCGTGTTTAAGTTGTACTATTGTTTTTTATGGTTGTGGGTTTACATAAACTTGCTTGTGACTTTGAGGTACATTTGGTGCCCCCTTTTAATTAATCTTCTTAATTCATACGATAGAAATATTGATATGTATAACTGGATTTTCTAGCCCTTTCCATCAGTTCGTACCTTTGGTTGCATTGGCTAGTGCATGAAGCTTGAGGAGGAAAACCGTAGGAATCGGGAAAATGTTGGATTGAAATGTCATGTCCACTCCAATCCTACAAGAATTCATATGGAACAAAATTTGTTGATTCTACCACCGGAAAAGCAAAGGATTCTGAAAGAGAGGCATGAGTGGACGTTACATGTATTTTCTATGAACCCTAATGTGAAGGGCTTATTAGGAATAATTCAATGGGAATCAATCCTACAAATCAAACAACCATCGTAGGAAAATGTCCTATACGATTCACTCCTACAAATTTCATGTGCATATCCTTTAAATCAAAGAGGACTCAAAGTAAGTGAATATAAAATCTGAAAGACTATATAAATTATATAATTGGTTTAATATTGAATACATACATGTAGAATCATAGTTGTCATGAGATAGCTAGGATTAGAAGCATATAGGCATGCATTTTCACTTTCTTCTAGGATTCATCGCCTTAGACGCCACATTGGTAGTCTTCCTTGTTTTGTTCTCAGTTTGCGATCACTCCTCGCTGTGACTGCTTCGTTTGTTGGGAAACTCAATGCCATATGGTAATGTAGTTCAATTCCTTCCGCGGCAAAGAGTTGAGGTTGGGATGCAAATGCCACCATCATCCATAACATGATTCGGATCGGATTGGTTATAATCCTCTTCATTGACCATACCGTCGACACCGATGATAATCCTCTTGCCTCTCCTCACGACTACACGGTCCACCAACAATATATCTCCAATATAGAGGTCTTGTGCACTGACACTTAAGGATCCTCTAAGCCTTTCTATAGACCCCCCTAAGTATGTAAGTACTGTATATAATGTGTATTTGTTGATGTTGTGTAACATCCAGGATTCCAAACAATTGCGGGGTAGATTTTGGAAGGGATGTCCATCTCATCATAAAACCTGGGGAAATTCCGCGCTTTATTGCATAACACATCAAAGGGAGATCAAGTTTCTCTCTTGACACCAATTAGGGTTTAGGGTTTCGAGAGTGCGATAAACTTTGACATGATCTCTTTGCATTTAGGTCTTGCATATTAGTTGTGCATCATCTTGATTGAAATGGAAAATTTAAAATGAAATGAGTTTGAATTCAAATTCAAACTCAAATAATTCAAATTGTATTAAATAATATATATAATTCAATTCATAATATTGAATACATACAAATAACAATAAAAGATAAATATATAAAGCTCAACATAGAGAAAACTTGAGCTTTATTAATTAACACACATGATACATTGTCAATTACAATATTCATTATATAATTACAAAAATCAAATAAAAGAAAAAGAAATGAATAAAAGAAAATTACAAGTATCAAGAACTAAAACCCTAGCTACTATTCATTTTCTTGATCATGAAGAACACCTTGGTGATCTTGAAATGCTTCAAATCTACACATCAAAGAAAAACAAAGTATTGCATTGCACCAAGTGACAAAGCCACTTGGCTGTTAGAAATAAAGCAAAATCGGGGATAAGCTTGGATCAGCCGAGCTGATCCACATCCAGGGAGCAAGTCCCAACCAATTGAAGCACATAGCTCACAAGGCTTGTTGCATGGCCAACAACACACAGCCAATTAGGCTAGTCACCAAAATTAACAACCTTGTTGTCGACCAGGGAGCTCAGCAAGAGGGGCGGTATAAAAACTTTTCAGCTCCAAAACCTAGAGTTCATCGACACAAGCTCCAGAAAGTGTAGAACAACAAAAACAACAAATAGTAGAGACCATCCAGTGCCTATTCCACCAAGAATAGGTAACTGTTGAGCAAGAGATGGTAAAGTAGCTCACAGCAGAGCACAAGCCAGGAGGAGAAGGACAAGCACATCACAAGACAGTCCATCACAGAAGCAAAACCTCTACAGCAACAAACATCTAGGAGCTGGAGTGAGGTATAACACAGATTCATGAGAAAGCAATGGTTTTGCTCATATTTCACAGCATATGCACAACACACCCAAGCCATAGGGTAGGGCTACCCTAAGTGTATCACCACTTGGTCCTAGACCATATGATGCTGGCAAAATGGGGAGAGGCCAGTGAAACAAATCCCAAGGGAAACTGGGTATGCCCAAATGAATCACCATAGATATGGATTTGATTCATTGCTAGCCTAACCAAACTCACCTAGCAACACCAGACTAATGAAACCATCAGAAAAATAGACATATATGTGTCTATATGATTTTTCAACATCAAAGTGGTAATGGAATCAAATGATGATCACCAGTACCTTTGCACAGAAAGCATACAAGTGGCAGGAGCAACCTTATCTAGCAGAAATCCACTTCTAGGGTCACAACAACTACCTAGCCATACACACAAGCCAACCAAACAAAGATATCATTACTCCAGAGAGGTCAACAGCAAGTGGAGGTGTCAACCATAGTTGATTTCGATCCAAACTTGTATAAATAGGATAGGTGATAAGGGGTGGCCCGATCTTCTCAGTAAGCGACGGTGGTGATGAACACAATGGTGTATGCAGCGGAGGGAATCGATGATGTGGTGTAGGTAACTTGTATGACGCCGACGAAGTCTCTCGATTGATTCCTGTAGCCAATGCAACAGATCTCAACCCTGCAAGATATTCGCAACTCCACACACTTGCGCACGTAGCCGCCGACCACGAAGCGGTAGATTGTAATCTTCTAATCCCCAATGGAACAGTAGATCACACAAACTTTCAGTAGCATAAAACTCTAGATCGATGCGAATTGGAGAGTGGTATTCATAGTTTTGCATAGCAAACAACTAAGAACTAGGGTTTATCTTAAACATGGTCTAAAGCAGCTAGGGGGCGTCCTGGGCACTTATATAGGCGTCTGGGACGACTTCTGGTCGAAAAGATACAAGAATAACCGACCCAGAATAGATCTGGTCGAGACAGACTCGGACACGGCCGGTCTGGGGGCCGGTCGACCGGGCCTGGGACCGGGCTGGCCGGTTCAAACCGGGCCAGGGACCGGGTGACAACCGGGCTCTGGAATTGTCGCGTAGTAACCTATCCGGTTGCAGTCAGCAGGGCGCCCGGTTGGCGCCGGAGTGGATCCGGCCTGGCGCCCGGTTGGACCGGGCCAGGGACCGGGCGCGCCGGCGTGGCGGCTGGTCTGACCGGGTGTTGGGCCGGCCTGGACTTCATCTTCTCCTCTCGCGCAGGCCTCCCGCTCCTCCCTCGCGCGTCCATGAGATATCTTCATGTCCAGCTCCTTGTCCAGCTCCACGTCCATCTTCACGTCCAGCTGCTCCTCTCCTCCTCGTGATATGCTTGTCTCCTCTTCATACCTGATGATACATAAGTAATAGGACTTAGGTAGTATAAAGTTCTCATCAATCAAAGTATCGTTTAGGAACAATTTCACATGTTGTTTAAGTAGCTTCGCACGAGCTCGTGTCATTGGTCCAATCCTGACTTCATTGGACTTGAGCTTCACAGCAGGTTCATCTTCAGTTGGTAATGACGGAGGTAGTAGTGAGGTAGGGATGTCCTCATCATCTCCCCCCCTTCAAAAGGCGTCGACCTCGACGCTCCAAGGTCTTCTCCGTCATATGGTGTCAAATCAGCAACATTGAAAGATTTACTGACACCAAACTCATCCTCTGGAAGATCTATCAAGTATGCATTATCATTGATCTTGGCAAGCACTTTGTAAGGACCAGCACCACGAGCTTTCAACTTAGACTTCCGCAGCTTCGGGAACCTATCCTTGCGAAAATGTACCCAGACCATATCACCAGGCTTGAACAACATCTCCTTGCGCTTCTTGTTTTTCCTTGCAGCATTGCTCTTGCCTTTCTTCTCGATCAACTCTTTAGTCTTCACATGAATTTTCTTCACAAAATATGCCCTCTTGGATGCCTCCATATTGACTCTCTCATGTATGGGCAAAGGCAACAAGTCAAGTGGAGTAATGGGTTTGAAACCATACACCACCTCAAAGGGACACAGCTCTGTGGTAGAATGTACCGCCCTATTGTAAGCAAACTCCACATGCGGCAAACACTCTTCCCACTCCTTTAGATTCTTTTTTATCATGGATCTCAATAGTTGTGACAATGTTCTATCCACCACTTCAGTTTGACCATCAGTTTGGGGATGACAAGTAGTGCTGAAAAGCAGCTTCGTCCCTAGCTTTCTCCAAAGCGTCTTCCAAAAGTAGCTCATAAACTTCACGTCACGATCAGAAACAATAGTCTTCGGAACTCCATGTAGACGTATGATCTCCCTGAAAAACAGGTTAGCAATATGTGACGCATCGTCGCTCTTGTGGCAGGCAATAAAGTGTGACATTTTAGAGAATCTATCCACTACCACAAATATAGAATCATAGCCTCTTTTAGTACGCGGCAAACCCAACACAAAATCCATACTAATGTCTTCCCAAGGTGTAGTAGGTGCCGGTAAAGGAGTATACAAACCGTGAGGCTTCAGCTTGGACTTGTACTTGTTGCAAGTAATGCACCTCTTGACATACCTGTCCACATCCCGCCTCATCTTTGGCCAATAAAAGTGGTCATCGAGCATGAGTAGCGTCTTCTCACGCCCAAAGTGACCCATCAAACCTCCAGCATGTGATTCCTCCAATAAGAGCAAACACACAGACGATTCTGGAACACATAGTTTGTTAGCTCTAAACAAGAACCCATCATGTATGTGATATTTTTTCCATACTTTACCAAGAGCACATAAGCGATATGGTTCAGCAAAATCATGATCAGTGGCATATAAATCACATAGTATCTCTAAACTAGGAATTTTAACATCAAGTTGAGTTAATAGCATATTCTTCCTAGATAGAGCATCAGCAACAATATTATCTTTTCCCTTCTTATGCTTAATAATGTATGGAAAAGATTCAATGAACTCAACCCACTTAGCTAAACGCTTATGCAAAGTAGATTGAGCTTTCAGATATTTTAAAGCTTCATGATCAGAATGTATGATAAATTCTTTTGGCCACAAATAATGTTGCCAAACCTCAAGAACTCTAATTAAAGCATACAATTCTTTATCATATATAGGATAGTTCAACTTAGCACCAGAAAGTTTCTCAGAAAAATATGCAATTGGGCGACCCTCTTGCATCAACACACCACCAATTCCAATACCACTAGCATCACATTCAATCTCAAATTGCTTATTGAAATCAGGAAGTGCAAGCAACGGTGCAGAAGTTAACAATCTCTTAAGTTCATCAAAAGCATGATCTTGGGCTGCGCCCCACTCAAAGACAACACCCTTTTTAGTCAAATCATTCAAAGGTGCAGCAATAGTACTAAAGTTGGGCACATATCTGCGATAAAACCCATCTAGACCATGAAAACTCCTTACTTGACTCACATTCATGGGAGTAGGCCAATTTTCAATAGCTTCAATTTTAGACACATCTACTTCTACTCCATGCTTAGAGACAACATAACCAAGAAATATGACCTTATCTTTGCAAAATGTGCACTTCTCAAGATTACCATAGAGTTTATTATCACGCAACACTTGCAAAACATGTCGAATATGTATAGTATGATCAGATTCATTGCGGCTGTAGATTAATATATCATCAAAGTACACAACCACAAACTTGCCAATAAATTCACACAAAACATGGTTCATCAGTCTCATGAAAGTGCTAGGTGCATTAGTCAAACCAAACGGCATTACTAACCACTCATATAAACCAAATTTTGTTTTAAAGGCAGTTTTCCATCCATCCCCTTTTTTCATCCTAATTTGATGATAACCACTACGCAAATCAATTTTAGAGAACACAGCAGCACCACTCAATTCATCTAGCATATCCTCTAAACGGGGAATAGGATGACGATATCGAATAGTAATGTTGTTTATAGCTCTACAATCTACGCACATACACCATGTACCATCTTTCTTAGGAACGAGAATAACAGGAACAGCACAAGGACTAAGGCTTATGCGGATATAACCTTTGTCGAGTAGCGCTTGTACTTGCTTCTGTATCTCCTTCGCCTCTTCAGGATTTGTTCTATATGGCGCCCTATTGGGCAGCGAAGCTCCGGGAATCAAGTCAATTTGATGCTCAATACCTCGCAATGGTGGTAGTCCCGCGGGTACCTCCTCCGGAAACACGTCGCCAAATTCCTGCAAAACATTAGAAACACCAAGAGGAAGAGGGGTCATGTCGTTAGAAACCAAAACCGTACCCCTGTACAAAAGCACAAGAGGCATGGCCGTAGGATCCTCACTAAATTCTCTCATGTCTTCTTTGGTGGCTAATGAAACTAAGGAATTCACTCGCTCACTTTTCGTTATATCACTCACAATATTACAATTCTCTCGCCTATCTAAAGGTGCATCCTCCAAGTTTACTTCAATCTTCTGACGAGACTCATTGACGATTTGTTGTGGTGACATAGGCTGTAAGTTGATTTTCTTGCCCTTGAACTCCAAGTGATATGTATTGGCGCGGCCATTGTGTTGCACAGAACGGTCATATAGCCATGGCCGGCCCAACAATAGGTGACACACCGTCATAGGAACCACATCAAAGTCAATGGAATCCTTATACGGTCCAATCTCAAAATCAACACGCACCATGTGGCTCACCTTCATCTCACCATTATTGCTCAACCACTGAATATAATATGGATGTGGGTGCGGTAGATACTTCAGTTTCAGCTTGGCACATAAATCTTTGCTTGCTAACTTGCGACAACTTCCGCCATCAATAATAACCTTGCAAGCTTTATCAGGACCAACAAGTGCCTTTGTTTGGAACAAATTGCAGCGTTGTGTAGATGCACTAGGCTGCACATTAAGAACACGCTGTGACACAACAATATTTTGAGATTCAGAAGGATAAGCATCAAAACCATCATCGTCATAATCATCATCTTCTGGAGCATCCGGATCAACATCGTCTCCAGTTTCATACTCATTGCCCTCATTAATAATCATAACTTTGCGATTAGGACAATCCTTCTTGAAGTGACCCTTGCCACCACATGTATGACAAACCATATCACGGTTGCACGCAGTAGACATGCTAGAACCAGTCGTACTTGCAGCAGATTCAGACTTCTTTGCGTTAGACACATTGGAGACCGGCTTGCTAGACGGAGTAGAGTAAGGACCGGAGCGCGTCGATGGCGCGGGCGCCGTAGGTGGGGGCACACGAGGCGTGTAGCGCCCAGCTCCCGTAGCACGGCCTCTTTGTTGCGCTTCTTCAGCCAACTGTGATTCAGCTTCTCTTGCATGATGTAGTAGCTCATTCATTGTAGTGTAGCTGTGATGACGCATAATACCTTTGATATTAAACTTGAGCCCATTCAGGAAACGCTGTAGTGTCATCTCCAAAGACTCACGGACACGGGCACGCTGCATATGCATCTCCATCTCCATGTAGTAAGCATCAACCGTCATAACACCTTGCTTCAATTGGGTCAACTTATCAAACACTGAACGCAAGTAATTGGTAGGAACAAAACGAGCTCTCATTGCCGCCTTCATAGTACGCCATGTGATAATAGGCAGCTCACCATCCTCTTCGCGAGCACGAACAAGTCCATCTCACCAACGCAATGCATAGCCATCAAATTCAGAGGAAGCAAGTTTGATCTTCCTATCTTCAGTATAGTCATGTAATCTCCATAATCGCTCAATTTTCAGCTCCCATGTAAGATATTCTTCAACATCAGTAGTACCTTCAAATCTGGGAATTGAGAACTTGGGCTTACCCAAACCATCGTCTTGCGGCTGTGGAGGAATATGGCGGGCTTCAATTTCAGCAAAGCCGCGATTAACGCCACGTGGAAGACCATGACCACGTCCAATGCCTTGAGCGGCAGCATCCGCATTGTCACCATTGACGCTGCCATCTTCATCAAGCGGTTGTTGTGGTTGTTGTACCATAGTACGTATCTCATTGACGGCTTGAGTCAAAGTATTCATAGATGCTTGAAGAGTCGTCATCGATGTTTGAACGGTGTTAATAGCCGTAGTAGCCTCATCGACCTTCAAGTTGACACCCTGAATTTCAGTATCAAATGTCTCCGTAGTAACACGAAGTTCACGTGTTAGATGATCACGAAGTGCCTCATATTCCATCCAAGTAACCGGCGAGGCTGGATCCTTCTTCTGCATCACATCAAACTCAGAAGTAGACATGATTAGTAGGTTAGTGCACTAAACAAAAATCTTTGGTGGTACTCTCACAACTCACTCAAAACTGATAAGAAATGTAAATCTTACCGCTCCAAAGTGAATTAGTATTGCTTACCAACTTGGTTCGACGGACTAGTGCACGGATGTAGCGAAGCGAATATCAAGGGTATAAGAACAATCACACGACCAAGCATGATATATGTGGGGCTGTAGGTAGGCTACCTATTTGCACCAATAACAAGCTCTAGCGCTGACCATAGACAACCAAAGATACTCACACAAGGCGATAAATGTGGCAATGCAACTATATGGATGAAGGGTTGCAAAGCACTCGAGAGACGCTAGCAAAGCTCAACGAGACAGGCACAAGATTGCTCAACTACAGGTGCAGTAAAGAAAACTTAGGCCTTCACTTGATTCAACTAGCACTTCACTTTTCTTTTTGGATTTTTCTTTTTGTATAACACACGCAGCTATGTAACTCCTTTTTCTTCTTTTCTATTTTTTATTTTATTTTATGACTCAACTCCTGGATAACACGGCCAACAAGATATGCAAAGCACCAAAACCCTAATGAGCAGCCTGTCGAGCGGTAAAACTAGTCTCTTCTGGGGAAGTTTCCTAGTCACTGATATCGATAGGCTGATTTTATGGTTAGGAACAAGCACACTGTACGCTATGTGGACTCGGAGTAACAAAAACTGACACACTATGATAAACTAGCTGATAGAGAAAAACACAAACCCTAACAATTCTACTAGAGGAAAGATAAACATACGCAAAAACAACTACGAAAAGCAACTAAAACTCGAAATTAGTGCAATCTAAGGCTATGGCAAACCCTAACCCTAACTTTTTATGGCTTTTTCTGTATAGGAAAACACTCACAACTCAACTATGGGGGTGGATTGTGGATGGCTTACCGAGGAAACGCTAAAATCTGATACCAAGATGATAAGGAGTGGCCCGATCTTCTCAGTAAGCGACGGTGGTGATGAACACAATGGTGTATGCAGCGGAGGGAATCGATGATGTGGTGTAGGTAACTTGTATGACGCCGACGAAGTCTCTCGATTGATTCCTGTAGCCAATGCAACAGATCTCAACCCTGCAAGATATTCGCAACTCCACACACTTGCGCACGTAGCCGCCGACCACGAAGCGGTAGATTGCAATCTTCTAATCCCCCATGGAACAGTAGATCACACAAACTTTCAGTAGCATAAAACTCCAAATCGATGCGAATTGGAGAGTGGTATTCAATAGTTTTGCATAGCAAACAACTAAGAACTAGGGTTTATCTTAAACATGGTCTAAAGCAGCTAGGGGGCGTCCTGGGCACTTATATAGGCGTCCTGGATGACTTCTGGTCGAAAAGATACAAGAATAACCGACCCAGAATAGATTTGGTCGAGACAGACTCGGACACGGCCGGTCTAGGGGCCGGTCGACCGGGCCTGGGACCGGGCTGGCCGGTTCAAACTGGGCCAGGGACCGGGTGACAACCGGGCTCTGGAATTGTCGCGCAGTAACCTGTCCGGTTGCAGTCAGCAGGGCGCCCGGTTGGCGCCGGAGTGGATCCGGCCTGGCGCCCGGTTGGACCGGGCCAGGGACCGGGCGCGCCGGCGTGGCGGCCGGTCTGACCGGTGCTGGGCTGGCCTGGACTTCATCTTCTCCTCTCGCGCATGCCTCCCACTCCTCCCTCGCGCATCCATGAGATATATTCATGTCCAGCTCCTTGTCCAGCTCCACGTCCATCTTCACGTCCAGCTGCTCCTCTCCTCCTCGTGCTATGCTTGTCTCATCTTCATACCTGATGATACATAAGTAATAGGACTTGGGTAGTATAAAGTTCTCATCAATCAAAGTATCGTTTAGGAACAAGTTCACCTGTTGTTTAAGTAGCTTCGCACAAGCTCGTGTCATTGGTCCAATCCTGACTTCATTGGACTTGAGCTTCACAGCAGGTTCATCTTCAGTTGGTAATGACGGAGGTAGTAGTGAGGTAGGGATGTCCTCATCAATAGGAAATCATCACTGCATTAGCAGTTCATTCCATATGTCAGAATTTAGGAAGCAAAGCTTCACTGACAAGCAAAAGCATCAACAACAAGCCTACACAGATGATACATGTGTATCAGGTAGATCACCAGCCAACAGTAATGCTTTTACGAGCAACAACAACCACCAGTACTTGGTGAGAAGCTTCATAAACAAGCAACTACATCATATAAACAAGTATATAAGAATGCAGTAAGCATATGATGATCACATGATCATCTAAGGCCACAAATATAAGCAGTAGCAACTACAAGTAACTGTAGTAGATAAAACAACATATATATCACCTTTTATAATTGTATCCAGAAGCACATCAAATAGAATTGATGCACTACTGCATTGAGCAACACAATAATAGCACAGTAATGGATAATAGGAGTTCCACAAGCCTCACTGGCACTTGAATAAGCAAGAATTGCTCAGTGCGGTTAGCTAGGGGAGTCACACAGAAATAAATAAGGATGGACAACAGCATGGTAGCAGCTAGAGCAACATGGCATGGCCATGAGCACAACAGCAACAACAGCAGCATAGCAATATCATGGCATTGCCATGAGCATAGTCACAGCAGCAATAGCTTAGCAACAACATAGTATAGATATGAGCATAGAAACAACAGCAGCAACCCTAGCAACAGCAGGGCATGGCTAATAGCACAGCAGCAACAGCTCTAGCAGCAGCATGGAATAGCCATGAGCACAACACATTAGCAGTAGAGTAGATTCTGGTGTACTGGCAAGTTCAGTACACCAAGGAGAGGGATGCCATTGCATCTAGAGGAAGGAGAGGAGGAGGAGTAAGAGAGAGGGAAGAGGAGCGTGTACCTGGGAGCAAGAGCTTGAAGACATAGCCATGGCGGCCACGGCGGCACGGACTAGGCCACGGCAGCGCCAAGCCACGGCCAGGCCAAGCCCTGCGAAGCACCACCGCAACCAGCACAGCCACCAGCGCCGCCGAGCAGCACCAGGATGGCTTGGAGCGTCAGATCGATGCATATCGTCGAAGGCGACCACAACCTAGTTGCAGTAGGGGTCAGGGACGAGCGGGAGGCGCCGTAGTTTCTAGATCGACGTGGAAAGAAATCTTCACGGTCGAGATGCGCGTCGATTGCGCCCCATGGCGAGGGCCAAGGATGCTGGAGTCGGCCGGAATCGACCGACGATGACAGAGGCGATCGAGAGTCGCAGGATCTAGGGTTAGGGTTCGTCATGTGCTAGGAGGGGAACGAATAAGGCCGATTGGGCCGGACCAGTTGGGTTGGTCCAACCTAACCAGTGAGTCGGTCTGACTAGTGGGCCTATGGGCAAAATGGTCTTTTTCACAAGCCATTTTTAATTGAGATTTTGCACTAAATCCAAAAATCATAGAAAACTCTAAAAAAATATGTACACCACTTTAAAAATTATTCTCTATTCCAAACAAATACTTATTTGAATAGATGAGCGAAAGTGAAAATTGATAATTATTTATCCAAAAAATAAAATAATTTAAAAAAGGTAATTTAAAATAAACCTCATGTTTTTAATAATTAACCAAGTCCATAAATATTATTGGACTTAACTCTTTTTGGAAACATTCCAAAATATTATTTTCACTCTTAAGGAGGAAATTCAAATAATTCTTATTCCCAAAACTCTAAGAATTAAATTAAAAACACCAGCTGGGGGGACAAATTAAAAACACCAAAATCATGCATCAATTGGATCTTTAACCAATGCCCTTATCGGATAATGATGCTATCTTTCAGAAACCGAGGACAAGGGTCAGTCCACACCATTCAACTGCAATACCTTGCAGTATTTAGGCAAGTTCATCGCTTGCTCATGCCATTTGAGTATTTTTATCCAGTTAATTGCAAAGTATTATACTTATCACTCTTGCATCAAAAGAAAAGTATTATTTTCATAATTATGAATATGAATATATGGTGGGCAATGGAACCATGGTATGCGTCCGGTGGAGGTTCCATTGCAATGGGTTTATATTCACATAGGATTAACAACAAATGTCGTTCAGTGATTCTTGCACCGTAATACCGTGTTTGCCATAAGATCAGGAGTGGGGCGGAGTAGTCAGCTGTTCTTTTCCCTCTCGCATACCAACGGGTACAACTACAAGTGGCCAGCATGTACATGCTTAGGCAGGGAGGAAGCCCCGGGGGACAAAGCCCATTTCTTCTACTGCAGGATGTATCTATGATGGATTGTAACGGGCTAGCCCAGGGATTGATCGTATGAGTCAATGGAGGTCAGTGGATTACAAAAGGGTGGGTATGCGGGGTCGCGGGAAGGCCCAGTGATTGGCTATGACTTATACATGGCCTCACACCAAGGAAGTGTGGATGAGAACTAGACTCGGCTGGTAACATGGATAAGTTTCTTATGGGTAAAGTAACACACCTCTGCAGAGTGTATCAAATTGTGGCTTGTTACTCCCTATTCCGGTTTTGGAACTGCGAACGCTGCTGGAAAGGAACTCCATGAAGTTCTAGCAACCGGTGAAGGCTCGCGGACATAGCTTTTCAGAATAAAACTATCCTTTTGAAGAAATGTTTACAAAAACATGCATTGCCTTGGATTTTCTAGTTCATGGCCGTAGCTAGTGCATAAAAGACCTCTTTCCTATAATGAACTTGTTGAGTACGCTCGTACTCATCCCTCTTTAAATCCCAATGCTTAGATTGCCAGAACAGTACTGAGGGGAATCCCAAGGAAGCAGACCACGCAGAGGACGTCTACTACGAGGAGCCAGATCTCTCGGGAGGCATCGAAGGAGTGGACTACCTGATAGAATACGGAGCTTACGAGACGGAGGAGGAGGCATAATCTAATAGGTTACTGTAGTAGTAGTCGGGCAGCACCGAACAATATAGAATAAGCTGCTCGAGTAGTAATGGTTCTAAGCCTAGTTCTACCTATAGTTCGCAGGCTTTGTAGAGTTCAACTAGAACTCCCGAGTTATCGATCCTCTGCGGACCCAAGAGGAGCTCCCTTATGATGTACATTTTTGGTTTGTAATAATATTAAGTGAGTAAGTTTGGACCAGCTATGTTTCTGTTGTACCACTCTGAGGGATGTGATATTTGCGGATTGGTACTTCGCACATGTTATATCCATGGGCCATGGCCAGCATACTACAACATGCATTGGTATGCAGGGTCACTACAGTTGGTATCAGAGCAAAAGCTTTGACCTTAGGTTGGAACCTAGTTAATGGGAAGACATGTAGGAGTCAAATAGGATTAGTAAAGGATTCTCTAAAAATATGATGTCTATTCACTTGAGAATAATACATTCATATCTTTTAGTGCGATAATTCTTTATTATAACTATTATGATGTATTATTCCTAATACTATATCTTTTCTTATCCACAGCCAGACATGGCAAGTGTACGCCCTGGACGAAACATTAAGGTGAAGACCTCAAGTCTGGATGACTATGATGGTGGACTTGCGGACATACTACATGCTTTATTGCTCGAATTTGAGTGTAATCCCCAGATCCGAGTTATGAAGTATATGTACTATGATGGCCCGGTGCTAGCCAAAGGCAGAGTTGGACTCCAACTACCCGCAGAATTAGGGATGAGCCCAGTAATGCCTATAGGAGAGGCAAGAACCATTAGGACAGCCTACCACATAGCTATCCTAAAAGCCATAACCAAGATACGTGAGCATAAGACAAAATATCTTATTGGCTCTGAGTTTGCTCACATACCACACATGGAGGAGGATGAGGATCCTACACTTAACCATTTCAAATTCGCCAGGAAGAAACCTGCAGAAGCAGCCAAATATATGGATAACGGTAGGAATATATTAACCTTGTTCTTTCAAATGCATCGCCATTTGGTTGGTGCAATTGATACCATGTTGGAGGATTTTACTGAACCAAAGGAGGAATCCAAGGGTAAAGAACCTATGAAGGAGGAACCCCGTACACCGGTATACTCTACTGGTGATTACATCAGCATATATGCCCGTGAGCCTGAATCCAATCCACCAACACCCAAATATTTTCCTAGTAGCTCTTATGGAGGTTATGAACGAGGAGAAGAGTCCGGGAATGCAAGACATTCCATCACACCAATAGAAAACTCTACAGGATGGCGCTTTGAACCATTTATGGGTACCGAATCTAATCTGATTCGATGTGACCCATAGATAGACGATGATGCCATAAACCAATATAGAAACTTTCAGTATGGAGCGGGAGACTATGAAAAGAATCCCATATACATTGAGTCAGACCCCGAAGAGGGGAATACATGTAAGGTGGAAAGGGAGGAGTGTTCCGGAAGTAGGGGAAGGCGAGGACCTTTCGATATGAACACTTCTGAATACACCGGAAATGTGTCTGTTGAGGAAGAGGAGTATCCCATGGGGGATATATATGCATCGTTGAATAACTATTTCATGATGACAGATTTCTCCCTGGGATCTTCTTCAGACTCTGACTACCAGCCGACTTGAAGGCCATATGTTCCGGATACCATAAGGAGAACAACTCGTTCGACCGGATGGATGTCGGGAATGTATCAGGAACAAGACTATGCGTAGTGGACCACCACTGGAGGCGAAAGTGACATACTATGTACCATATGTATGATGTTTTATACTAGTTAAGTAAGTTTGCACGCTACATCCAATAAGTGAGTTGCATACTCACATAGTTTAAGGGTATTGTAATATTACTTGTTTTTGTATAAATAAGGTATATGTTTTGTATGATTTTGATTTGCTTCTTGATTTACATTGTGTGACTAGTTTTGTGCACAAAGTTGAGCTCAGAAAACTTGCGCATGGAGTAATTATGAGTTTTGCTTTGTGTAACTGTGCTAGGGGGGAATGTCGGGACCGAGCGGTGAGGAGAGTGAGGCTCAGCGCCTCGAGCGTAAAGCAAAGCATAAGGAGGAAGCCGACGCAGCTTTAGGAGCACAATTTTCACCACAACCACCTCCAATGATGCATCAGAACTTTATGCAATACATGCAAATGTTGGAGGAGAGACAGTGTATCACGCTGGAACAGCAGAATAAGTTCTTTCAGGAACTTCTGCAATAGAACAGGGTGGAAAGGCCGGAGAACCAATGAGTCACTTTATCTGACTTCCAGAATACCAAACCAGTTCCTTTCGCATCCGCACTTGAACCTATGGATGCCGAGGATTGGCTCCTGGACACTGAGAGGAAACTGAACACCGTAGGGTGTAATGATGAGGAGAAGATAAAATACGCCACACATATGTTATGTGGAACCGCCGCGGCCTGGTGGGAAAACATAGTTGCGGTGCACCCTGTCAGTAGAGTGTTTACCTGGGCTGAGTTTAAAAAGAAGTTTAGGGATGCACAAGTTCCAGAAAGTATCATGGAACTAAAAAGAAGGGAATTTGAGTATTTAGAGCAGAAAGAGAATAACATTATGAAGTATGTTCGAGACTTTTCAGCACTGTCTCTTTATGCTGGAGATGAGGTCAATACGGATGAAAAGAGGAAGAACAGATTTCTGAGAGGTGTGCATCCGTACCTTAGGATGTAGCTGAGGATGTTGAAGGCCATTGAGTTTCAGGAGTTAGTGGATGTAGCAATAACCATGGAGGACGACTTCAAGCAAGTCCAGGAGGAAAGGCGCAAGCGAGCCAAGTTTGAACCCAAGAAGTTCATCAACACCAAGCCCAATACCAACCTTAGCTTCAAACCTAGATTTACACCTGGAGACAAAAGACCACAGCAGGGATCCGGCAACAACTTCAGCAACATCATATGCAAGAACAGTGGATTACGTGGACATACTACTACAGACTGGAAGCCAAAGATAGTATGCTTTGGATGTCGCAAGGAAGGACACACGAAGATGGATTGCCCGAATCAAGGACCTGGAGGAGGAAGATCTGGAGGAGGTGCACCCAACAAGAGTGGAAATTCCAGCGGTGGCTGGAAAGCAAAGAAGCCATATGGGAAGCTGAACTGTACCAGTTTGGAGGAAGTGATCATGTCGGATAAGGCCGTAATAGGTACGCTTCAGATCCTTACCCATCCTGGCAAAGTTCTTTTTGGTACTGGTGCAACTACATCATTCATTTCCAAGCAATTCATTGATCAATATGGAATTAGATGCACTAAGTTAGAATACCCCATTACTATTTAATCCGCGGGGGAACGATCCTAGTAACCCATGTCAAGCAAGAGCAAGTCATAATGATACACGAATGTGTATATTATGCCGACTTGTTTGTCTATATTATGCCGACTTGTTTGTCTTACCTATAAATAACATAGCAGCAATTTTGGGTATGAATTGGTTAGAAGAAAATGGAGCTTTGATAGACTGCACTGATAAGACAGTATCCCTTAAGAGTCCAGATGGAGGAAGGATAATTTATCAAGGGGATAAGCACACTCAGATTGAAGTAGAGCTACAACTTAATAGTCTAAAAGATGTTAAGATAGAAGATATCCCGGTAGTGAATGAATTTCAGGATGTCTTTCCCAAGGAATTACCTGGTATGCCACCAGATAGAGAAATCGAGTTTACCATAGACTTGATACCAGAAACAACACCTATTGCTCAAGCACCATAAAAAATGGGACCAAAAGAGTTGAAAGACCTGAAGGAACACTTGGATGAGTTAGAAAATAAACGATTCATCCAGGAAAGTGTATCGCCTTGGGGAACACCTGTGATATTTGTGGACAAGAAAGATGGAGGCCGCATGATGTGTGGGGATTATAGGAACCTAAACAATGTCACGATAAAGAACAAGTACACACTACCCATGATTCAAGATCTGTTTGATCAATTTAGTGGAGCTGGAGTATTCTCCAAGATAGATCTGAGGTCAGGATACCATCAGATTAAGATTAAGAAGGAAGATGTGCCTAAGACAGCATTTGTCTCTAGATATGGACACCATGAGTATCTAGTGGTACCTTTTGGATTAACAAATGCTCCTGCAATATTCATGAATCTCATGAATAAGATCTTCACGCCCTATTTGGACAAGTTTGTCATCGTGTTCATTGATGATATTCTGATATATATATTCTAAGAACAAGTCAGATCATACAGAGCATTTAAGAACAATTTTGCAAGTTCTTAGAGAACATCAACTGTATGCCAAATTCAGCAAGTGTGAATTTTGCCTGGATCAAGTAGAATTTCCTGGGCATGTTATCAGAAAGGATGGAATCGCTGTGAACCCAAGTAAAGTTGAAGCAGTTCTGAAGTGGGAAGAACCTAAGAATGTTAAGGAAATATGAGGATTCTTAGGAATGGCAGGATATTACCGGAGATTCATAGAAGGATTCTCCAAAATAGCTGGACTAATGACCAAGTTGTTAAGAAATAATACACCCTTTGTTTGGTCTGAGGAGTGTGAACTGAGTTTCCAAACCCTGAAGGAGAAGTTAACTACAGCACCAGTGTTAGCCACACCAAAAGTGGGTAAAGACTACACGGTGTATTGTGACGCATCCAAACATGGATTAGGATGTGTGCTGATGCAAGACCGCAAAGTTATAGCTTATGGATCTAGACAGCAAAGACGACATGAAGTCAACCACCCAACCCATGATTTAGAATTAGCAGTAGTAGTCTTTGCATTGAAAAGTTGGAGACATTTTCTATATGGAGCCAAGTGTGAACTGTACATAGACCATAAAAGTCTCAAGTACTTCTTCACTCAAAAGGAGTTGAATATGAGACAGAAGAGATGGATGGAATTAATCAAGGACTATGATTTAACTATCAACTATACTCCCGGAAAAGCCAATGTTGTAGCCGATGCTCTAAGCCGAAAGAGTACCGGTGGAGTAGAACAAGAACTTCCAATGGAGTTGAAGAAGGAAATAAGCCAAGCACAGATCCAACTTTGGGAGAAAGAAGCTCATGAAGGATTATCTGCATTACAAAATGCAGGAGAATTAGATATGCATCTTAAGAATGAGATAATAATGAGCCAATTGGATGACCCATTTATTATGGAGGAAGTAAGAAGGATATATGAAGGAAGACGATCAGAGTTTAACCTAGGCGAATCTGGATCGTTATGGTTTCAGAAAAGTATTTGTGTGCCAGATGTCATAGAAATTAAGGAATTAATACTACGATAAGCACACGAAACACCATACTCAATCCACCTTGGAAGTACGAAGATGTACATGGATTTGAAGGAGTTGTTCTGGTGGAACAACATGAAGAGGGAAATCTCCAAGTATGTGTCTGAATGCCATACTTGCCAAAGAGTAAAAGGAGAGCATCAAAGTCCTGTTGGTCCTTTGCAACCATTAAAGATTTCGGAGTGGAAATGGGAAGAAATCGGAATGGATTTTATCACTGGATTACCCATGACCAACAAGAATAAGGATATGATCTAGGTAATAGTGGATCGATTGACAAAGAGTGCTCATTTCATAGATGTAAATCAGAAGGATAGAGGAGAGAAACTCATCGACATATATATCAAGGAGATTGTGAGCAAACATGGAGTTCCAAAGAGGATAGTATCAGATCGAGGATCTGTGTTCACATCCGCCTTTTGGAAATAGCTACAGGAAGTTTTAGGATCCAAGATAGATTACAACACATTGTATCACCCTCAAACAAGAGGATAGACGGAAACAACCAATCAAATTCTTGAAGATATGCTCAGAGCATGTGCATTAGATTTCAGAGGATCATGGGAAGAACATTTGCCTTTGACAGAATTCTCATATAACAACAGCTATCCGAGTAGTATCAAGATGGCACCATTCGAAGTTTTATATGGAAGAAAGTGTAGATCACCCATCTGCTAGTATGAAGCAGGATCAAGCAAGGAATTCAACCCCGACTATGTTAAGGAGAAACAACAAGTAATCGATGTTATCAGAGATAGGCTCAAGATAGCTCCGAGCCGACAAAAGAGTTACGCCGATCAAAAGAGAAGGACTTGTGAACCAAATGTTGGAGATATGGTTTATCTGAAAGTAAGCCCAATGAAAGGACTACAACGCTTTGGAGTCCCAGGAAAGTTAAGTTCGAGATACATTGGACCTTTCAAGATTTTAAGCCAAAATCGAGGGTTAGCGTTTGAATTGGAATTACCCGAGAGGTTGGCCTTAGTACACAAAGTATTCCATGTTTCACAGCTTCGACAATGTCTAAAAGCACCAGATGAACTTGTGTCACATGAAGAGTTGGATCTTCAATCAGATTTAACTTATGTAGAAAGACCAGCCAAGGTTCTGGAATATAATTGGAAACAACTTCGGAATAGAGTAATAAAGTATTGCAAAGTACAGTGGAAGCACCATCCCGAGAGGGAAGCTACCTGGGAAAAGGAGAAAGACCTGATAAAAGCATACCCAAAGCTATTCAGGTATATTAACCCCAACTTCGGGACGAAGTTTTCATTAAGGGGGAAAGGCTGTAACATCCCAGGATTCCAGACAATTGCGGGGTAGATTTAGGAAGGGATGTGCATCTCATCATAAAAACTGGGGAAATTTCGCGCTTTATTGCGTAACAGATCAAAGGGGGATCAAGTTTCTCTCTCGACACCAATTAGGGTTTAGGGTTTTGAGAGTGCGATAAACTTTGGCATGATCTCTTTGCATTTAGGTCTTGCATATTAGTTGTGCATCATCTTGATTGAAATGGAAACTTTAAAATGAAATGAGTTTGAATTCAATTCAAACTCAAATAATTCAAATTGGATTAAATAATATATATAATTCAATTCATAATATTGAATAAATACAAATAACAATAAATGATAAATACATATAATATAAAGCTCAACATAGAGAAAACTTGAGCTTTATTAATTAACACACATGATACATTGTCAATTACAATATTCATTATATAATTACAATAAATCAAATAAAAGGAAAATAAATGAATAAAAGAAAATTGCAAGTATCAAGAACTAAAACCCTAGCTAATATTCATTTTCTTTATCATGAAGAACACCTTGATGATCTTGAAATGCTTCAAATCTGCACATCATAGAAAAACAAAGTATTGCATTGCACCAAGTGGCTTGCCACTTGGCTGTTAGAAATAAAGCAAAATAGAGGATAATCTTGGATCAGCCGAGTTGATCCACATCCAGGGAGCAAGTCCCAACCAAGTGAAGCACACAGCTCACAAGGCTTCTTGCATGGCCAACAACACACAACCAATTAGGCTAGTTACCAAAATGAACAACCTTGTTGTCGACCAGGGAGCTCAGCACAGAGGGGCGGTATAAAAGCTTTACAGCTCCAAAACCTAGAGTTCGTCGACACAAGCTCCAGAAAGTGTAGAACAACAAGAACAACAAATAGTAGAGACCATCCAGTGCCCATTCCACCAAGAACATGTAACTGTTGAGAAAGAGATGGTAAAGTAGCTCACATCAGAGCACATGCCAGGAGGAGAAGGACAAGCACATCACAAGCCAGTCCATCACAGAAGCAAAACCTCTACAACAACAAACATCTAGGAGCTAGAGCGAGGTATATCATAGATTCATGAGCAAGCAATGGTTTTGCTCATATTTCACAGCATATGCACAACACACCAAAGCCATAGGGTAGGGCTACCCTAAGTGTATCATCACTTGGTCGTAGACCACATGATGCTGACAAAATGGGGAGAGGCCAGTGAAACAAATCCCAAGGGAAACTGGGTATGCCCAAATGAATCACCACAGAGGCAGCCAAAATTATCTAGTATGGATTTGATCCATTGCTAGCCTAACCAAACTCACCTAGCAACACCAGCCTAGTGAAACCATCAGAAAAATAGACATATGTGTGTCTATATGATTTTCAACATCAAAGTGGTACTGGAATCAAATGATGATCAACAGTACCTTTGCACATAAAGCATACAAGTGGCAGGAGCAACCTTATCTAGCAGAAATCCACTGCTAGGGTCACAACAACAACCTAGCCATACACACAAGCCAAACAAAGAGATCATTACTCCAGAGAGTTCAACAGCAAACTTGTATAAATAGGATAGGAAATCATCACTGCATCAGCAGTTCATTCCTTATGTCAGAATTTAGGAAGTAAAGCTTCACTGACAAGCAAAAGCATCAACAGCAAGCCTACACAGATGATACATGTGTATCAGGTAGATCACCAGCCAACAGTAATGCTTTTACAAGCAACAGCAACCACCAGTACTTGGAGAGAAGCTTCATAGACAAGCAACAACATCATATAAACAAGTATATAAGAATTCAGTAAGCATATGATGATCACATGATCATCTAAGGCCACAAATATAAGCAATAGCAACTACAAGTAACTGCAGTAGTTAAAACAACATATATATCACCTTTTATAATAGTATCCAGAAGCACATCAAATAGAATTGATGCACCACTGCATTGAGAAACACAATAATAGCACAGTAATGAATAATAGGAGTTCCACAAGCCTCACTGGCACTTGAATAAGCAAGAATTGCTCACAGCAGTTAGCCAGGGGAGTCACACAGAAATAAATAAGGATGGACAGCAGCATGGTAGCAGCTAGAGCAACATGGCATGGCCATGAGCACAACAACAACAACAACAACAACAACAGCACATCAATATCATGGCATTTCCATGAGCACAGTCACAATAGGAGCGGCTTAGCAACAACATAGTATAGATATGAGCATAGCAACAACAACCCTAGCAACAACAGGGCATGGCTAATAGCACAGCAACAGCAGCTCTAGCACCAGCATGGAATAGCATGAGCACAACACAATAGAAGTAGAGTAGATGTTGGTGTACTAGCAAGTCTAGTACACCAAGGAGAGGGATGCCATTGCATCCAGAGGAAGGAGAGGTGGAGGAGTAAGAGAGAGGGAAGAGGAGTGTGTACCTGTGAGCAGGAGCTTGAAGACATAGCCATGACGGCCAAGGCGACACGGACCAGGCCAAGCCCTGCCAAGTACCACCGCAACCAGGACAACCACCGTCGCCGCCGAGCAGCATCAGGATGGCCTGGAGCGTCAGATCGACGCATATCGCCGGAGGCGACCGCAACTTAGTTGAAGTAGGTGTCTTCAAGCTCCTGTCTTCAAATTAGTTGAAGTAGGGGTCGGAGACGAGCGGGAGGTGTCGTTGTTTCCAGATCGACGCAAATAGAAAGCTTCACCATCGAGAGGCGAGTCGATTGCACCCCATGGCAACGGCCAAGGCTGCCGGCGTTGGCCGAAATCGACCGGCGACGACGGAGGCGACACGAGAGTCGCGGGAGCTAGGTTAGGGTTCGTCGCGTACGAGGAGGGGAACGAATGAGGCCGGTTAGGCCGGACCAGTTGGGCTGGTCCAACCTAACCAGTGGGTCGGTCTAACTGGTGGGCCCAGTGGCAAAATGGTCTTTTTCACAAGCCATTTTTAATTGAGATTTTGCGCTACATCCAAAAATCATAGAAAAATCTAAAAAAATAAATAAAATATGTACACCACTTTAAATATTATTCTCTATTCCAAACAAATACTTATTTGAATAGATGAGCCAAAGTGAAAATTGATAATTATTTATCCAAAGAATAAAATAATAAAAAAGGGAATTTAAAATAAACCTCATGTTTTTAATAATTGACCAAGTCCAATTGGACTTAACTCTTTTTGGAAACATTCCAAAAGATTATTTTCACTCTTAAGGAGGAAATTCAAATAATTCTTATTCCCAAAACTCTGAGAATTAATTTAAAACACCAGTTGGGGGGCAACTTAAAAACACCGAAAGCATGCATCAATTGGATCTTTATCCATTGCCCTTATCGAACAATGATGCTATCTTTCAGAAACCAAGGACAAGGGTCAGTCCACACCATCCAACTGCAATACCTTGTAGTATTCAGGCAATTTCATCGCTTGCTCATGCCATTTGAGTATTTTTATCCAGTTAATTGCAAAGTATTATACTTATCACTCTTGCATCAAAAGCAAAGTATTATTTTCATAATTATGAATATGACTATGTGGTGGGCAATGGAACCATGGTATGAGTCTGGTGGAGTTTCCATTGCAATGGGTTTATATTCACATAGGATTAACAACAAATGTCGTTCAGTGATTCTTGCACCGTAATACCGTGTTTACCATAAGATCTGGAGTGGGACGGAGTAGTCAGCTGTTCTTTTCCCTCTCGCATACCAATGGGTACAACTGCAGGTGGCCAGCATGTACATGCTTAGGCAGGGAGGAAGCCTTGGGGGGCAAAGCCCATTGCTTCTACTGCAGGATGTATCTATGATGGATTGTAACGGGCTGGACCAGGGATTGATCGTATGAGTAAATCGAGGTCAGTGGATTACGAAAGGATGGGTATGCAGAGTCGCGGGAAGGCCCAGTGATTGGCTATGACTTATGCATGGCCTCAAACCAAGGAAGTGTGGACGAGAACTAGACTCGACTGGTAACAAGGATAAGTTCTCTTATGGGTAAAGTAACACACCTCTGCAGAGTGTATCAAATTGTGGCTTGTCACTCCATGTTCCGAGTTTGGAACTGCGAACGCTGCTGGAAAGGAACTCCATGAAGTTATAGCAACCGGTGAAGGCTGGCGGACATAGTTCTTCAGAATAAAAGCAACCTTTTGAAGAAATGTTTGCAAAAACCTGCATTACCTTGGAATTTCTGGTTCATGGCCGTAGCTAGTGCAGAAAACACCTCTTTCCTATAATGAACTTGTTGAGTACACTCGTACTCATCCCTCTTTAAATCCCATGCTTAGATTGCCAGAACAACACTGAGGGGAATCCCGAGGAAGCAGACCACGCGGAGGACGTCTACTACGAGGAGCCAGATCTCTCGGGAGGCGTCGAAGGAGTGGACTACCTGATAGAATACAGTGCTGACGATACGGAGGAGGAGGCATAATCTAGGTTACTGTAGTAGTAGTCGGGCAGCACCGAACAATATAGAATAAGCTGCTCGAGTAGTAATGGTTCTAAGCCTAGTTCTACCTATAGTTCGCAGGCTTTGTAGAGTTCAACTGGAACTCCCGAGTTATCCTCTGCGGACCCACGAGGAGATCCCTTATGATGTACATTTTTGGCTTGTAATAATATTAAGTGAGTAAGTTTGGACCAGCTATGTTTCTGTTGTACCACTCCGAGGAATGTTATATTTGCAGATTGGTACTTCGCACATGTTATATCCACGGCGAACATACTACAACATGCAGTGGTATGCAGGGTCACTACATGTTGTATGTTTGATATGTTTGCACGTTATATTGTCGCCACTGTGCCAATTTGTATACAAATTCTCCATTTCCGTCTTCATCATTCTTAGGATCATGTAGGGGTTGCAATCACAATCATCCTTTAGCCACCCCATGAAGGTTTCATTGTGCTTGTCCGTGAGCCATTTTTGAGATCTTTATGGGTTGTCTTTCTCAATTATGTCCATGTGCTTTTGAGAATACAATTTGATCGTCAAAAGGTGCTACAACAACACAATGTGTACTCTTTTATGGCCATCGGATATTGGTGGATCAGTCTGGAACACATGTGTATATAATTTTGTCCGCATTTGTGACCTACACCAGCGAGCCTACAAGCGTGCTTGCAACAACCACACCGATATATTTCTCCACGTCCATGTAATCCGTGAAAAAAATCGATCCACTCCTCTGAGTAATGCATGTAAAATGCATACACATGAACTTTGTAGTTTATTTTTTCATATATTCTAATATATTTGCATGTCATAAGATTTTATATTCATGTTTGCATTGATTTATAGAGATTTTTCATTGATCCTTTTCATTGGTTTATAACTTCGCGGAATAGAAACACCTGTTTTATGTATTTTAAGTTTTATGAACCTTACGGAACTCAAAAGGAACGACGATTTTTTCTGGAGGCGATATTTTTCTAGGAGACACAATATGAGAAGTAGTACCGGAGGGGTCCCACGAGGGCCGAACGAGCCCAGGTGGTGCGGCCCCCTTCCAGGCCGCGCCACCCATGCTCGTTCACTCCTCGAGTGTTCGTAGCCATTCGTTTTGATCTCAAACTGACGGGTTTGACCTAAAAACCGCTATATATATATATATATATATATAGCCCCCGAGGCATTCTTGGAGGAGGCGGCATGGAAACACGAAAACCATGAAACTAAGGCTGAACCAGCGAAGATTGGAGGGTAAAACGCTGACGAAGCCATCCCCGGTTGCATCTCCACCCTCTCCAACATCATCAACACCGCCAACATGATGAAAAGGGAGTAGTCCACCTCTATACTATGGATTTGTGGAAGTAGCTTGATCTATCTATCTCTTGTACTATGTTATTTAGATGCCATATGAGTTGCCTATCATGATTATGGCCATATTTGTAATTCCTATGTGGTGGATCTTTTGTTTATTGGATGATCTATGAGATCTGAATCTTTATTGTGTCCTTGGAGTATTAATAGATGCATATTGTTACCAGTAACATATGCATGGTGGTAGTAATGAGTTGTGACAGCAAGCCTCATATCTACTATGGTCTTTACGAATTCTTTTGTTATCTCACTAGGGATAAAATGAATGCATGTGCTATATAATTCTTAGTGGCAACTAAGAAGTCTTGTTTAATCTATGGATCATATGCTTGATCTATTGTGATATGTTTAATTCAAGAGGTAGCATATTTGTTGTTCAAACATCATGTCAAAATACCTAAAGCTATGCTATGTTAATTCTTAGATCTAGATTGCTCGGAGTGTATCCTTTTCTAGTGGAGTATAACTAAGATGTGTAGTATCATCTTTATGTTAGGATGTGATGCCCATATGAATGCTAATCGAGACACATAATAGAATCTCATCAATATTAAGTTATCTATCATGTTCTTAATGCCACTATACCTTTATGAGAGAGTAGACACAAGTGAACCCATGAACCCCGGTCCACTTCTTATCATAAGAAACAACTTTTACTTGCTTTTACTTATCTTTACATTTTTAGCATTGGTTAATTTCGAAAATACAAAAATATCTTTACTTCTTGCAACTACAACCAAAAACCCAAAAACATCTTTATTTACTTGTTTTAGTTTACTTTCTAGTTTTAATTTTCTTTCTAGTATTTATTTATTTATTATTATTTTACTTTATTAATACCGAAGCCTTGCGCTTGACAACCACACGGTGTAGTTGGGGGCACAAGACAAAGACTTTGATTTGCAGTTTGCTAGACAAGGTTGGAAGAAGCTTCTCCTTTGTTCCTAGAGTTTGATATAAACCCCGAGTCACCCTTGTGGGAAAAATTTCTCTTGCTGCATCACATTTTCACTTGGAGTCCCAACGAATTGACACACTTTAGTGTCATCAGTGAGATACCCCTAGATGTTGCAACCATCCTGTTGAGATCTGTTATGAACAAACCGCTTGACCACCCCATTGAACCTTTCCAAGAGGTGTCAAAAAAACCTTTCCAACTCGTGCACATCATGTGTAGAAAAGGCAGGACCTAACTCTTGTATCTCATCGACAATATGGACCATACGTTGAAAAATGGTGGCGGTAAGTACATATCAAGCTCGCATAGTATAACAGCATGGTGGTCAGCAACATGGTGTTCATCATCACCAGCAAGTGCAGCATACGCAGATTCAAGATGCTATCCAGCCAGTACCAGCAAATGAGTTGAACTTCGAAGATGCCCCGGCTGTCAACAATGAACTGAACCTGTTGGAGTGGCTGCAAAATGCACCCCTATTTAACTTCCAGGCAATCTCGTCTGAACAAGGGGTTAACTATGAAGCTGGTCTTCATCCTCCTGCAAATAACCTAGCTGATAGTCCGATGCAAGCGTGGATTGATAGCATTGTTAATTCTTCCTCTGATGATGACATGGCCATTGGATATAAGGACCTTATGCAAGTTAATTCATTTGCGATCACCTCTGACTCCTTTCTTGACCTGCATGCTGAAATTTGGGCAAGGTTATCTCTGGCTAAATCTGCTATCAAGAGTTGTATTAGTCCTTCAGTTGATCTGGACAATTGTAAACTCATTCCAGTGGAGATTCAGTTACCTGCTAATGTGTTGTATGAGATGGTAGGTGAATTCCTTCATTTGTCAACTTCAAGGAAGACTACAAGGAAGGATACTGCCTTAGACAGTCCTAGTTCAAGCTTTGTCCACATTGAGAATGGCTCGAGTTCTACAGGCTCTGTCTCTGAAACTTCTTCTGACTATTCTGAAGATAGCTTTGAACTGGTGTCTCCGGCAGTAGGACAGAAATGAAAAAAGACTGATATTCATAAAAAGCTGGTGATGGAAGTGGTGCATTTTTCTGGTTTGAATTTGACAGTTCGTCCTCTGGGTGATGACGATGTTGCACCCCTTTGCACATCACAGGTTAGAAGGAGTGCCCTTCGAAGTGAATTCATGGCAACAATAGAATATCGTCTTGACATAACATGGGAGAAAAATCAAGGCAAAACACGCCGAATCCAAATTAAGCAAAGCCAGACGAATTTATAGTTTCGGCTTCAGTTTTACATTGAAATAACCACATAAGATTGGCTACATACTAACAAAAGAATCTAATTTCAACTAGATAGGGAATGGATAACATAACATCATAACTGACCACAAATCAGGTTTAGTGTTCTCGTCTCCTAGCCCCTCAACATCACATAAACATGGTGCCGCACAAAACCATCTCTGTTTCCGTTGGACTAACACGAAGACCAGAGGTATTGAGAGCTACAGGGGAGAGCAAACGTCCCTCCATGATTCACCACCTACTTACACATCTTCATACACATCAAAAGAATCTTCAGTCCTTCTGAGTTAGTACTCACGGTGATGCTCGTAGGCACCGTCCGACAACTCGAGTGACGAGGCGGCTGCCTTGTCCAAAAACCACACCAGCTTCCCGTCGGTTGGCTGAACCATCCGGGAAGGCAGTGACGTGGGGGTGTCTGGGCCATCGCTACTGTCATACACGGCTAACTGAACCGCAGTTGCTTTGTCGACGCCCGTCGCTAGGATTGCTATGTTTGATGCTGAGTTTATTACAGGAAGGGTGAAGGTGATTCTCTCAGGTGGAGGCTGCGGAGAGTCAGTGATGTAGGTGACCCAGTCGTCTTTCAGCTCAAGGGCTTGATGGTTAGGGAAAAGTGAGGCAACATGTCCATCAGAGCCCATACCGAGAAGAATGAGATCAAACTTGGGGCAGTCTGTGCTCTCTGAGACTCCTATCGTGCGGGCCTTCACCAGCTGCCTGATGACAAACTCATAATCTGTCGCTGCATCCTCGACTGTGGCATTGTCGTTTATCGAGTAGACATGACTACTGAGAATAGGTACCTAGAAAAACACCATTTAATTGCAACAGATGGTTAACTTGTGAGAAATAAGTGATCCAAGCCTTACATTCCAAAAGTGCCTATGCATAATCTTAAATTCAACAGAACCCATCTTTCTTCTAACATTGTAAGTATCATGGTGGAACACCATATTCTTGTACTAATTGCTGCATTTTTATCTGCTTCTTTGTACAAGATGACACAAATTAAGTGAAACAAGGAAATCTATGTAACATGAAATGGCAAAGGCACTGGTATACACATGATCAAAGACTTGAAACTATCCACACCGAACGGAATTCACCTATCTCATGGGAAAATGATATCCAGGCATTGGCTTAAACTCCTTCAGATATGTAAATCATGTGATTGGTGCCACTTAAGACAGAGGCACTAATCCTGTTTCAATCAACAGTGCTCTTTTGGATAAGCTCTAAAACCGACAATAATGGCTGGAGATGACCCTGGGGAGCAGATAGGGAAAGTTGTGGTTGGTGGTGGGAGTTGTGAGAGTAGTTGGAAGTTGGATCTAATGAAGTCACGAAGTAGTTGTTAGGACGACTTAATCCTATTCCCACAGTTGCCAAAGAAAACTGACAATCTGAGCATCATGGACTACCAGAAAATGGTATATCAAAATGACAAATTAGCCCACTTTCCTCACAACTTACCCAGATCAACACCAGTATCTAATATGCAGAATCTACACACAAAAAAGTGATACTCCCAACTTACAAAATATTGCATATTTGTGTGTTTCGATATACGACATACCAGTATTAAAGCAAAATGAACAGTGTTCAGACAAGTAAAATGTATATGTCAAATGAGAAAAAAGACACGAGCCTAGATGTCAGAAACACAACTTTGAGCTAAGGCACATTATACTTTCCAACTCTAAACTCGATCTTTCATTTAACTTTTTTATGTGACAGGAAGTGAAACACCAAATACTCAGAACACTCGGATGGAACGAGAAGAAACAAATAACAGTAGGAACCCATAGGCCACAGATCCACTGTACGATTTGTTGGACTGACAGTCAGGCCAATATACTGGCATTGGGCAAAGGTTGCAAAACGTACCCATTCCAGTTGTTAAATTTTCCGCATGATTGATATACAAACTTTTGTAACCAAAAAACATATATAATACAGGAAAAACTGAATGACCCAACTGATATTCCTGTGTGACTTGATATACTGAAGAAAATATATGTTAATGGAAATAGTGTAAAGAAACAACAATGTATGGTTATGATGGATCTCATGCAAGGTATAATATCATCTCGTAAGCACAAAGTAAATCGATAGCTCGAGCAAGAAATATGCACAACTAAAATATGCAAAACAAGCAAATCTTGAGAAAAAAATCATGGAAATTAAGGGTGTGTTTGGTAGACCGGGCCAACCCAGCAATTCCCATCCCAACCGAGAATTCTAGAATTTTAGCTGTTTGTTAGCTCGGTTCTCTCGTCTCGGCAGTGCCCACCTCGCCCCGAAAAGGCCTCTCAGCCCTGCCCGATAGAGAAGCTGAAATCGAGCTTCGCATCTGGGCAGGGCTGAGCTCGCCCGGAAAAACACCCCCGCACCCCCGCAGCTGGCCCGATTCCAATAGGGGTCAAACGCCCCCAGCCTCATTTCCCCCGAAATCAGCTCTCACCGCAACCTCCTCCCGCAGACGGCGACTTCCTCTCCTCCACGCCTGGACGCGCCGGCGACTTCCTCTCCTCCACGCCTGGAAGCGCCGGCGACCTCCTCCGCCTGCACGCGCCACGGGGATGAAGCGCCGCCTGCACGAACCATGGAGAATAATCTCCTCCAAGCTGGACCAGCGACGGGTCCTCCGCCTCGATGCTTGGATGCGCCGGCGGCGTCCTCCTCCTCCACGCCTGGACGCGTCGGCGACCTCCTCCTCCTGGACGCGCCACGGGGACGAGCGCCGCCTGGACGCGCCACTGGGACAAGCGCCGCCTGCACGCGCACGGGGACGAGCGCTGCTGGATGCGCTTGGGGACGGCCGCCTGGACGCGCACGGGGAGGGCCACCTGGACGCGTACGGGGACGAAGCGCCCATCGCCGGAGCTTTCCGCACCGGAGCTGCCTCGCTCCTCACCGGAGCTCTAGGGACCCGATTGCTTTTTTTCCTTGTTTACAGGGACTAGATCACTTTTTTATTTTGTATGCAGGGTCCTGATCGCGTCTTGTTTTTGTATGAAGGGGTCTTTGTGTAAATGTTAGACCTCCTCAGCTATTCTCACTCCATCCAACCGACCAAACAACATCTGGCCTCAGCATATCTCTGTCGGCCCGATCCACCAAACACACTACAAAATCTGAGCTCAACTAAGATAGGGTCAGCTTGTATGAGGGGAGATTACAATTCTCAGTTGACCCAGTCTACCAAACACACCCTAACTGTAGTTCTATTCTAGGCTGTACTGCAAATTTTCTGATAGTTCATGTACCTTTGATAGGAATCCTTCTTTTGTCAACTTATAGTTACTGTCCGCATGGTTCTTTGCTACAGCACGTTCGTCAGACCAGAATATGTACCACTTAGACCAATCCAGTGTCTTGTTATACGGCCCTTCACAAAGTTTCCTTATCATCAATTAAAAACATAATACTTCAGATACAATTGAGTGTACTGTATTGAAAAATCTTCCACAAAATATGATATATTAGCAAACAAAGATTAGGGAAATCCATTACCTCAAGAAACTGACAAGGGGCCCTCCAGATAGGGCAATAGCGAAGTATCCCCTTTCTTTCACAGAAATTTCTGAAACTTGTGAGATATACTCAGCCAGATCTGTTGCTATCTCATCTGAACTCTCAAATATCCTTACTTCACTGTTCTTCTTTGGTTCGTATGCAGCCATTTCCCTTTCTATGGTCACTTTGCTTCTGCCCGAGGTTCTATATCAAGGTATTGCTAATTTGCTACACCAAATAGTCCTGCACAAAAAACACCAGTATATTACCAACAATGAGGTCCAGCAGAAGTGATCCAACTCGTGTAATTATTCAAAGCTAAATAATACAAACTATTTGCAGAGTCCCTAGTAGTTACACTTTAGAAAAGAGAGAGAAACTCTAATAGTTTCAGCGAGCAGGGCACCAAATTGTTTAAATGACATGTAATTACACCTGCAGGATATCGTTACCTAATCTCACGAACCCCCTTCCTATATACCAACACCATAGGAGCTTTCCACTAATTGAGATGTCAAAATTGGCAGTCTAAGATAACCTCCATTGACCAATATTAGCAAGGGTGTTTCGTTAATTTGTATGCAAATTTGACTTTATACAATTTCCATATATTGATGTTCAGCCTCAAATGTCTAAAATAACCCTGCAGTAGAATATTACAACATGGGGTTACCTTCTAGAACATAGAAGAATGTTGATCAAGGAAACTGGAAAAGCAAGGATAACATGCATCCAGCACAGGTATGATGATTGTTACTCTGCATTCTTTAATATGAGATCCTTCTACAAGCTATGTTTGGACTTTCAGATAGCATATCCAAATAAAAGGCCAACTTGCAAGGGAAATGGTTAGAAAACTACTAGTACTGTGTTGTAGAACTTGACCAAAAGTAAATAATTTTGAATAAAAGAGTTTGCACGCAACATGAAAGTAACTAAGAAAATGAGCATGGACGCCTTTCACGTCAATTTGAGGAAGCATAGATTTGTTGTTCAATATGATGTGACAGCAATTGAACTGAATTTGTTAATACAGACGAGATGATAGATCTACTATTGCTTTGATTCATTCTAACTTTGACATGCTGCCCATATGAATTATGCAAGAACAGAGTTCAACTATTGCACATGAATATCTGAAACTCGCTTTCAACACATGGTTGGTAGAGTAAAAAAGACTACTGAACATAAACACCTCGCCAAAATGACAAGTCCAAAAATTCAGATGCAAATGATCAATTCTGAATGAAGATACGTGGCCAAGGTTCCAAATCTAATTAAAATCAGACAAATTCAACATTTTAAATCCAGAGCATCATAATATGGATCGACTTAATCAAGCTGAACCCCCAAAGGATCTTAATCTAAGATAAGAAAAGACATAGCAGCATGAGTAATCTCATGCATTACACACAAGAGTGTCTCAAAATTAGCAACACTAGTACAAGGAACATAAATAGTACGTAGGCCATTAAATGAAAATCTGCCGACTTCTACTTCTGCTCCATGAATGGGGAAAGCCTGACTCAACTCTAGGAACAGCATTGGGGAAGAAAAAACAGGAAGGGCAGTTGGTTTTAGCAGACATCATTTGATTTTGAGCCGAGACCAGTTCAACGCTTCCAAAGCTTTTACTGTAAATATTTTGTAGTCGCAACAAAAGAACTACAGTGGTGGGGAAAAAAAGCAGGAACACTGCAGGGAAATCCACTCTAGACGCCAGACTGAAAAAGGTGCTTCCTTTGGCCCATTCCTCCCATATTCCGCCAGGAAAAGAGGCCAGAGGAACTCGGATAACGTCACCATTGCTCGTCAGAAGAAAACGGCTAGGTTAAGAACTGCTCCCCACCAATAATTCAGCAATTCATCTCCAAATCGAACCTTGAGTTCCGCTACTGTACCTCGGCTAAAACCCCCTCTACGGCAATCTCGCACTCCATCGACTCGACGAACCAATCGACCCGCATTTTAACACGCGGTGATGTCCTCAGAGTGATTCAAGAGTTCGAGATACGATCCACTCAAGAACAGCAGGAAGAATTGCTGTTCATGGCGGTTGCCGGGGCTCCGAACCATCTCCGCCCAGGAGAAAGAAGATGCCGCCCAAAATCAAGAACGCCCCAGAGTAGGAAAAGGAACCCTAACGCCCGGATCCAAAGAACTCACCAGAGCTGTGCATTGGCAGATTTGTTTTGCCTCGCTCTGCTGCCTCCTCTTCTTCTCCTGCTCAAGCCGCAAGGAAACGAATGAGGGGTATAAAAAGAAGAAGCCAGGGCAAACCTACTACTGTACATATACACACAGGAGCATAGAATAGATGAATATATAATTTCTTTTTCTCACTTCGTATACAAAATTGTTCGGTAGGAAAAAAGATGTCTGTATCGGAGAAAGAAGAGGGATGAAAAAACCTTGTTTTGATCTGAATTCTCTATGAATTACGTGCTTCCCTCTGCCTTTTTTTTTTTTCCTTTGCTTTGCTTCCCTTCCTGATCTGTTCTGTGTCACCTCCGCTCTACAAGTGGCTTTATCACCCCCTGTTTGTTGGTATGGATGCTTCCATTAAATTTTGGTTGGGCCTATCTGTCGAGCTGCAACGCACGTGAGGCTGCCCTCATCCTTATCTCGACTCTCGCTTGTCATCTACCTCCCCTCGTACTAAGCAGATTACCCCTTATTAAGCTTCCCATTAAAAAGAATACGTTATTTTTTCTCTAAACAACAGAGCTTGCAAATCGGGGCTGTGCTCCGGTGTCCCCCCCTGGCGAACAATGTTCAGGTGGTAAACGTGCGTTTGGTTCGTGACCAGAAAATATGGATGATCCCATCCCAAAAGTCGAATATTTCTTAGAAAGGCTGAACCATATGATCCATGAATTTCATGACTAATCTCACTAGCCGCCTGAGAATCCATGGCCGTCGACGCGACTCCGACACCTGCCACCATCGTATGTGTGGCTCCCCAGCTCAGCGGCGGCCACCATGTCACGGCGAGCGGTGGGCTTGCTTTTCCGCGTGGCTCCCCAGCTCGACATCGGCGGCCTCCAGGGCGCGGTAAGCGGCGGGCTTGATTTTCAACGTGGCTCCCTAGCTCGGCGGCGGCAGCCTCCATGGCGTGGCGAGCAACGAGCTTGCTACGTCTGCGCCACACCCAGTCGAAGAAACGGCCTCGCTAAGTATGTGCGGGTAGTGACCTTGCTAGGCACGGGTAGGCGGCCGCCCGCTAGGTCCGGCCTCCACCACAAAGGGAAAAGGACCCGTTAATTACATATTAAACGGTGTGTTAATGGCATATTTATATTTTTCTATTAATCGTTAATTAAACATATTTTATCCCATTCCATCCCGTACATGTTTGCCCATGAACCAAACACACATGTTAAGTCAACCCACGAAGGGATATCAGCAGATCCTAGCCGTTTAAATAGAACAAAGTTTAGAGAGGGGGACACCGGAGCAATAGCCTGCAAATCGATGTGCCGTGTACATTGTTTTCCATTCAAGTGAGGCTGGAAATTTATGCACCATTGGCATATTTGTTCCTTGTCTTTTAGCTAGTTTTGATGTGTTCTGTTTCATTATTGTGGCAAAGTATCTGCAGATTTTTTGTCAGTTGCCATGTTGCTGATGCAAGTTGAAGGGAACTTGCTGTCCGGTTCATCCTTTTTGAGAAAACGATGCAGCTGATGTCTGTATTGGAACTGATGACTTATGAGAGGATGCCAGCAGTTGTAACTTGTAAGCTATGATGCCCCGATGCTGTTTATTATGAGAGAGCAACGAGATTTCTATTAAGCAAAGGAGACGTAGACAAAGATCAAAGTGAACCAGAAATGCTAATCTGATCCTACGAGATATCTCGACTCAAGATCTGAACCACTAGGGACAACGTCTTTGGGACATGTGTCAGAAGATTAAAAAAGAAATTAAAACATAGCTCTTGATACTCATACTTTATAGATTCTACCAAAAACACGGAAATTACTTTTTACCTTGAGTGCATATGCTCATGTAGGCAAAGAAAACATTTTAGAAGGTCAAAAAATTTGAACAAAAATTTGACGCATGCATCTCGATATTCTATGTGTATGCCAAGTCTCACGGAAAACCGACATTTTTTGTGTTATGTGTAAAAAATATAAAGAAAGGTATCGCGAAAAACTTTTCTTAGCATTGAATTTTGCCATTTTTACACATGACAAAAAAATGATTTTTATGAAACAACTTTGTAAGCACACTGAATGTTGAGATGTATGGGTGAATTTTATTGTCGAAATATTTTGACATTTTAAACTGTGTTTAAATGCCAAAATTCCTCTCTCAAGAAAATATGCCTATAAAATTTTAAAATCTTGAAAAAATCACATAGATATTGAGTTCAAACTTGCCCGTGTAAGTTTTTATTAAATAGTATGTGACCATTTACTAAGTCCTTTAAAAGTGAGAGAATGAGAATACAATAGCTTAACTTCCAATTTTAGCTAATTCTAATTAATTTTTCCATTGGGGAAAAATGAGAATGTAAAAGTTTAACAGCTAAAAATAAGCTATCGGTACACACTTTTTATATATTATAAAAAATAGATTTATCGGGTTTCTAAAAAAATAATGAAAATAAAGCATGTAGATATTGAGTTGAAACTTACCCCTGTAAAATTTCATTCAATAATGTGCCCATTTGTAAGATTTAAGAAATAGAATGATAAAATTTACTTCAGAAACATAAGTTGAATTTTCTATGTTATTAGCTAAGTTTTACAAAGGCTCCTAGTATGACCCAGTTTGATGTAAGTTTGGGGTACATTGCAAGCCTTCCTTTCCCGAATGCAAACTTGTTCACGACACAGATCTTAAGAGTAGGCGTGTATGTGTTTTAAAAATCTGCTCTACCTCCATATTATACAAAAAAAAATTATAAAAATCAACTTATGTGAGAGATAGCTGAGAAAAGGAAAAATTAATAGGATAAGGGGTTCTTCATCGGGAAATTAAAGCACCATGTAGAAGCTGATACTCCGTCTGACCTCTGTCCCAGAGTCTGCGCAAATTTCTAGATCACCAAATTAACTAACATACTATAAATTATATAATATAAAAGTTCTATCATTAGAAAGTAAAATATCTGAACTTTCCAATAATATATGTTTTGTAACATATACTTTATATTACGTTGGTTAAATTTAAGATCTACAAATATGTGCAGAGCCTATATACCTAGGGGCACAGGAAGTAAATCCTCCTGTGCGTCAACGATATATTTTTCGATTTTTAATTTTTCCCCTGCTTTCCTGCGTACTTATCCCACGTATTTATACATGTCTATACAGGTCTAGTTACACATGATAATTATACATATGCAGTATTGAGTCACATATATTTGAACATTGAAATTACGGTATCCATAAATAGACAAGTAGTGATTCAAGTTTGGTTACAACACCGAACGAAATAGATAGTAGTGGTTCAAGTTATGTTACAACACAAAAGTTACAAAGTCGCGACCTAAACTACGGTCACATAGTTCATGATCACAGTCACGATGATCATCATAGTGATGACGATGGTCTTCATCCGGTTCCTCCTCATCTCTATCCTCTCTCCCGCTAGATAGCGCGCGTATCTACCTTCCGCCTCCACCCTGGTGATGTACACTTTGTAGATGTTGCCGCTGAAATGGTGCACATGTCGCTGACAATCTTCTCAATCGTCGTAGACTCCGGGAACCCTATCCTTGTACACGACATACGTCGGCATCTCTATGCACAAGACAAATAAAACGTCAGTAGCAAGTTGATAGATGATATAAATGCAACATATTATGTTCTATATATTACATGTTGAAGATATTATGTTCTATAAATATAAATCATGATCTTAAATCAAACTCAAACATATTTATAGATAAAAAGAAAACAAACAAATAAATAATGGTGTATATTTTATAGTTCATAATGAATTTATTTTTCTCTTAACTAACAAATGCAATATAACTCAACTTGAAGTATTATGTGTATATAAATATAATAGCTAGTCTACACTTTTGATTATTTTTCTAGAACTCAGCATATGGTTTCTACTAAGGTTTCTTAACGAGGTTTCGATGGATTTTTCACTAAAGATGGTTTTCGTTGAAACCTACTCATAACCTTAGAAGTCACTTCCATGAGAATTAATTTACATTTGGTTCTCCCCTGATTCTAATATGTATCTCCGAGTCGTTCGAAACTAGGACTAGGACGACCTTCTTGATAATGAAAGAGAATTTCTCCTAGCTTCTTTGCATAGGCTGGGAGCTAGTTTAACCAAATTAGTAACTGAGTAGTTTCTTTTAGTTTGGTAGGACTACCATGTTTCAAGGTATCCACAACATGGAAAACCTAGCCGTCACCTATGCTCATCTCTTAACCTCTCGATTCCATCTTCATTAATTGTCCCCGGTGTACTCATTGGCATCGTGAGGTCGGTATGCCTCATTTCTTGGCTTGTCACCATAGTTTAGGGTAGGTTTGAGGTATTTTTTGGGGGTTTTCTTAGACCTTCGTCCAATCCATGGCATGTAATAAGTGGTGCTTGCAATATTTGTGCTCCACCCTCTTCCTCAACACGTTGGGTATTCATCCAACTCCAAACGGTGGGTCAGTGAAACTAGTATATCTTTCGAATTTTGGGTATCCTACCTTATGAGATGGTATGTTATTGCGGGACTATTCTTTGGCTTGCTTCTTGATGGTGAGTTTTTATCTATGCCACTCCACAATTGTGGTTGTCGTTGCCGCCCTTGGGGTCGGATAGACCTCTGCCACATGCTATCACTTCTCGTGCCTCGCCGCCGCCTGCTAGGGTTTGAGGAGGGATGGAAGATGAAGGGAGAGAAGTGAGTGTGGGAATGGGTGGTGGCTACAGCCGACCCTGCCCCTCTCTCCCCATCCCCAAGCAAGGAGACCTCCATGGCCGGCGTGCCCCGTACCCGGCGACGAAGGCCAGGCCACCACGCAGCGGCGACGACATCCTCTCAACAGATGTGAAGAACAAATGAGGACGTGAAATGACTATCCCCTCCCCACTAGCAAGCAAAACCATGGAGTATGCCACCGTGTCTCACTCCTCCCTTTGCAGTTCACACACAATACCATGTAGCCGCACTCACCGATGACCAGACCCTCTAAAAAGCAGGCCCTCCTTTCAGTGGAGATAGCTAGCCAGGACTGGTGAAGATGGATTTTGCAAAGACAAACCGAGGGTTCTCGAGATGGATGACACGGACCACATGAATAGGGCTAATATGCGGATCGGATGGTTGGGAGTCCGGGATCTGAAAAACGGATGGACCAGGTCTCGCCACGCCGATTCATCCAACGGATAGGATTCAAAGGGCGTGGATGGAGTCTCTAGAGTGCTAGAACGCTAAATTTAGATGCCATTGCTTTTTTGCACTGGGCTTCTACCTCCATCTAGGTGCGTCACCGCTTGTATTCTTACCGCCGGCGCAACAGATAGAAGCGCTGGTGTTGTACCGCGACACAGCTTCATTCGCCGGCAGAATGGCACTTACCGTCGGTGCACCCACTTGTGCGCCGGCGGTAAGCCAATACCACCGTGTTCCCGCTGGCGCGGCTTGGTGCGCCGGGGATAGGCCTTTTAGGTGCGCAGGGATAGGCTATTCCCTAGTAGTGTTGGTTACTAATTTGGTTAAACTAGCTCCCAGTCTATGCAAAGAAGCTAGGAGAAATTCTCTTTTTCATTATCAAGAAGGTCCTAGCCCTAGTTTTGAAGGACTCAAAGATACATATTAAAGCTAGGGGAGAGCTAAATAGAAATTAATTCTAATGGAAGTGCCTTCTAAGATTATGAGCACGTATCAACGAAAACCATCTTGTAGTGAAAATCCATGGAAACCTCGTTAAGAAACCTTAGTAGAAACCATATGTTGAGTTATAATCAAAAGTGTAGACTAGCTATTATATTTATATAGACATAATACTTCAAGTTCAACTATATTGCATTTGTAAGTTAAAGGAAAATAAATTTAGTATGAACTATAAAATACACATCATTATTTAATTATTGGCTTTCTTTTTTATCTCCAAATATGTTTGAGTTAGATTTAAGATCACAATATTTTTTCGATATAAATTTATAGAGCACTGATACGTCTCAAACGTATCCATAATTTCTTATGTTCCATGCTAGTTTTATGACAATACTCACATGTTTTATACACACTTTACATCATTTATATGCATTTTCCGGCACTAACCTATTAACGAGATGCCGAAGCGTCAGTTCCTGTTTTGTGCTGTTTTTGGTTTCAGAAATCCTACACAGGAAATATTCTCGGAATTGGACAAAATTAATGCCCAGGGTCTTATTTTTCCACGGAGTTTCCAGAAGACCGAAGAGGATACGGAGTGGGGCCACGAGGTGGCCACACCATAGGGCGGCGCGGCCAAGGAGGGGCCCGCGCCGGCCTATGGTGTGGGCCCCTCGAGCGCCCCCCGACTCTGCCCTTCCGCCTACTTAAACTCTTCGTCGCGAAAACCCTATTACCGAGAGCCACGATACGGAAAAAGTTCCAGAGACGCCGCCGCCGCCAATCCCATCTCGGGGGATTCAGGAGATCGCCTCCGGCACCCTGCCGGAGAGGAGAATCATCACCGGAGGGCTCTACATCATCATGCCCGCCTCCGGATTGATGTGTGAGTAGTTCATCCTTGGACTATGGGTCCATAGCAGTAGCTAGATGGTTGTCTTCTCCTCATTGTGCTATTATGTTAGATCTTGTGAGCTGCCTATCATGATCAAGATCATCTATTTGTAATGCTACATGTTGTGTTTGTTGGGATCCGATGAATATTGAATACTATGTCAAGTTGATTATCAATCTATCATATATGTGTTGTTTATGTTCTTGCATGCTCTCCGTTGCTAGTAGAGGCTCTGGCCAAGTTGATACTTGTGACTCCAAGAGGGGGTATTTATGCTCGATAGTGGGTGCATGCCTCCATTGAATCTGGGACAGTGACAGAAAGTTCTAAGGTTGTGGATGTGCTGTTGCCACTAGGGATAAAACATCAATGCTTTGTCTAAGGATATTTGTGTTAATTACATTATGCACCGTACTTAATACAATTGTCTGTTGTTTGCAACTTAATACTGGAAGGGGTGCGGATGCTAACTCGAAGGTGGACTTTTTAGGCATAGATGCATGCTGGATAGCGGTCTATGTACTTTGTCGTAATGCCCTGATTAAATCTCATAGTAATCATCATGATATGTATGTGCATCTTTATTTATCAATTGTCCAACTATAATTTGTTCACCCAACATGCTATTTATCTTATGGGAGAGACACCACTAGTGAACTGAGGACCCCGGTCCATTCTTTTACATCTGAAATACAATCTACTGCAAACTCTGTTCTCTACTGTTCTTTACAAGCAAACATCATTCTCCACACCATACGTTTAATCCTTTGTTTTCAGCAAGCCGGTGAGATTGACAACCTCACTGTTAAGTTGGGGCAAAGTATTTTGATTGTGTTTTGCAGGTTCCACGTTGGCGCCGGAATCCCTGGTGTTGCGCCGCACGACACTCCTCCGCCAACAACCTTCACGTGGCCTTCATCTCCTACTGGTTCGATAACCTTGGTTTCTTACTGAGGGAAAACTTGCTGCTGTACGTATCACACCTTCCTCTTGGGGTTCTCAACGAACGTGTGCTTCACGCGTTATCAAGCACCCATGTGTGTATATTGCCAATAGAACATAATATCTTCAACATGTAATATATTTTTCAGAACTATTCAAAATATCTACACATGTGTTGTTGTTCGTGGAAGTTTCCCTGCAGGAGTAGTTTCCAACGTAATGTGTCCGTTAGTGAGAGATTATTTCGTACACCTTTTTTTTCGAGAATACACCTTGACATATAGAAGAAAGTCAAATAAGACTGAGTTATGCTGCCAACAAGAGGTGACAGGTCCCCTACTCACGCCTACTCTCCCCACTGTCACGGTCTATCTACTGGATCAGGGAAACCGAAAGCTTCCGATCGGAAGAGCTTCGCTCGATGCCACCTATCAAACTCTAACCTGATATTAGCCCTAATGGTCATCAGTGAGGGTGCCACGCTGTTGAAGACCACGTCGTTGCAGTGTCTCCAGATGCACCAGAACACAAGAATGATGGTTGTCCACATATCGCGTCTTTGTCCCGCCGGGCATTGGTGTGAAGTCCACCAATCCACCATCTCAGTGTCCGCCTCCGGCATCCACTCCATCCTATCCCAGCGACCCAGCGTCCAAGCTCAGACCTCTCTCGCAACCAGGCAACCCAGGAGCAAGTGCTGCAGCGACTTCGGCTCCTGGTCACAGAGAGGACATGCTGACGGGCGTGGAAGGCCACGGCGCCCCAATCTATCCGTCGTCCAGCAGTGGTTCTTCAACGCCAACCAAGCAAAGAACATGCAGTTGTAGGGTCCCCTCGACCACCAAATCTCATCGGAGACGGGGGGGCCTTTACCGCGCCCGCGAAGAAGGCATCATAGGCCGACTTGGAGGAATATTGGCCATCCCCCGACCACCGCCAAACCAACATGTCCTCTCGCTCAGGGTTAAGGATGATGTTGGCTAGCCTATGCCACAGCAGGAAGAACTCGGCGAGGGCCTTAGGGCCCAAATCCGGGCCCACATCAAGTAGCCACCACCCCGTCAAGCCCTCCTTTACCGAGCGAGAGTTCGCCGACCTAACGGAGATGAGCTTGACCACGTTTGGGGCAATGTCGACCACCCGCACATCATCCAGCCACCGGTCCTTCCAAAAGCTTGCCCGCTCCCCATCGCCAAGCACCACGTAGGTGGCAGCCTCAAAGATAGCCATGCATGGGTTGGGCAGCTTGACGTCGAAACCGGCCCACGCCTTCGTCGGGTCCACCCACTTAAGCCACACCCATCTACAACGGAGGGCGATATTTAGGAGCTTGAGGTTGGGGATGCCAAGGCCGCCCCAGACCTTGGGGGAGGCAACCTTGTCCCAAGCAACCAAGCAGTGGCCACTGATACGTCTCCAACATATCTATAATTTCTGATGTTCCATGCTTGTTTTATGACAATACCAACATGTTTTGTTCACATTTTATGTCATATTTATGCGTTTTCCGGAACTAACCTATTGACGAGATGCCGAAAGGCCAGTTGCTGTTTTCTGCTGTTTTTGGTTTCAGAAATCCTAGTAAGGAAATATTTTCGGAATCGGACGAAATCAACACCGAAAGTCTTAGAATTCCCGGAAGCTTCCGGAACACCGAAGGAGAGTCGGAGGCGGGCAGCAGGGGGCCCACACCATAAGGCGGCGCGGGTGGCCCCCTGGCCGCGCCAGCCTATGGTGTGGGGGCCCCAGCCGCCTCCTTGCGCCGCCTCTCTGATACCTCCAAAACGTATCTACTTTCCCGAACACTTTTGCTATTGTTTTGCCTCTAATCTATGTATTTTGGATGCAACTAACACGGACTAACGCTGTTTTCAGCAGAACTGCTCTTGTGTCTCGTTTTTGTGCAGAAATCCAACTTTCGGGAAAATCCTCGGAATTTATGCAGAAGGCCCTATTTTCCCAGAAAACTGACGGAGCCAGAAGGACAACTCAGGTGGAGGCCCGAGGGCCCCACACCATAGGGCGGCGCGGCCCAGGGGGGCCCGCGCGGCCATGTGGTGTGGCCCCCTCGGCCGGCCTCCGACGCCCTCCTTCGGACTATTTATCGGCCTCGACCTAAAAACGCACGGAGAGAAGTCGAAGTCGCCAGAAACCCTCCAGAACGCCGCCACATCGCGAAACTCCGTCGCGGGAGCCAGAAGTCTCCGTTCTGGCACTCCGCCGGGACGGGGAATTGGAGGAGATCATCGCCATCATCACCGCCAACGCCTCTACATCAACCAGCCATGTTTCCCCAATCCATGTGTGAGTAATTCCCCCGCTGTAGGCCGAAGGGGATGGTAGGGATTGGATGAGATTGGTCATGTAATAGCATAAGATTGTTAGGGCATAGTGCCTAGTGTCCGTAATTGGTACTTTGATGATATTGTTGCAACTTGTTATGCTTAATGCTTGTCACTAGGGCCCGAGTGCCATGATCTCAGATCTGAACATGTTATTGTTTCATCAAGATAATCATTGTTTATGGTCTTACCTATAAGTTGTATACACATGTCGCTGTCCGGAACCAATGGCCCCGAAGTGACAAGAATTGGGACAACCGGAGGGAATGGTAGCGATGTGAGGATCACATGTGTTCACGGAGTGTTAATGCTTTGCTCCGGTACTCTATTAAAAGGAGTACCTTAATATCCAGTAGTTTCCCTTGAGGCCCGGCTGCCACCGGCTGGTAGGACAAAAGATGTTGTGCAAGTTTCTCATTGCGAGCACGCACGACTATATATGGAACACATGCCTATTGATTGCTTTGTACTTGGACACCGTTTTATTATTATCTGCAAATGCCCTGCTATGATTGTTACATGAGTTTCTCTCATCCATGCAACGCCCGTCATCCGTCCCCGTGCCTACAGTATTTTAATCCTGCTGTTTACTAAAATCACTACTGCTGTCTCTATTACTCTGCTGCTGTTATTTCACTATTGCTACTGCTATAAAACTGTTACTACTGATAAACTCTTGCGAGCAAGTCTGTTTCCAGGTGCAGCTGAATTGACAACTCCGCTGTTAAGGCTTCCAAGTGTTCTTTGTCTCCCCTTGTGTCGAATCAATAAATTGGGTTTTACTTCCCTCGAAGACTGTTGCGATCCCCTATACTTGTGGGTCATCAAGACTATTTTCTCGGCGCCGTTGTCGGGAGCATAGCTTTATTTGGAAGTTCACTTGGATTAATATTGTTCGCTGCAAATTCTCCATCATGGGTAAACCTCGCGATACTAAGGTCGCCATATTACCATCCACTACAAGAAAAGGTATAATTCTGAATACCTCCGCTACACTTGATTCACCATCTGTGATTGATAAACTTGTTTCACCGCCACATGCTTCACATGCGGGTACTTCTGCTGAATCTGAAAACTCTCATAATATTGATAATATTTCTGTTGTGCTTGATGATAGTGGTTCATTGGGATCTTTTCTAGATGCTACAATTGCTAGGTCTAGACAAATTGAAAATACTGAAACTCCTAATGCTACTACACCTGTTAATTCACCTGAACTTGATTATTTTAGTGATGATCCTGATGAAGATTATGTGGAGCTTAATGATGATTTTATTGAAAAATGCAATGCTACTACTGATGCAAGAAAAATTAAAAAGTTGCTTGCAGAACATGCTGTTAGATATAAACTGTCTCCTGATCCTAAGTTTGCCACATCTCCTATAAACATTAAGGATAAAGATTATGATTTTTCTCTTGATTTATCTCATATAGCTATTGTTGAGAAAACACCCTTTTGTGGTACTGAGAAAGAAAGTGCTGTTGAACACATGATTGAGTTATCTACTCTAAGTAGCTTGTTTTCTGATGATGTCAAGATGCGTACTTACTTTGTTGCTAAAATCTTTCCATTCTCATTAAAGGATGACGCTAAAACTTGGTATAATAGTTTGCCACCTAATTCTATTAAAAGTCCAAAAGAATTGCTTGATATTTTCTTTCGTAAATACTTTCCTGCTAGTGCTCAACATATTGCTTTGCAGAGAATTTATAATTTTAACCAGGAGGATGGAGAGAAATTGCCTGAGGCTTGGGCGAGATTTTGCTCTCTTATTAGAGCTTGGCCTGATCATGATTTGGAAAAGCATGATTTACTTGATATATTTTATAGTGGACTAACCATTGAGTCTAGGGCATACCTGGATAGTTGTGCTGGTTGTGTTTTCAGGAAAAGAACTCCAGGGCACGTATTTGAAGAATTATTGGCTAAAATAGGCCGGAATCATGATGATTGGACTACGCCTGAACCAACTCCAACGCCAATATTGAAGAAGAGGGGTTTAATTAAATTGAATGATGAAGATATAAGGGAAGCCAAGAAGTCTCTCAAGGAGAAAGGTATTAAATCTGAAGATGTGAAGAATCTTCCTCCCATAGAAGATATATGTGAGATAATTCCCCCTTCATCCATGATTGAGGTAAACTCCCTTCAACGCTTTACTAGGGAAGATATTCCGTATTCGAAACCTCCTGCACAATGCTTAGATGAGTTTGATAATTATATTGTTAAGCAAGAAAATTTTAATATGAGAGTAGAGAATCATTTAATGGAAAATTCTCGAGCTATTAGTGAATTGCATGATATTGTAGAGAGAACCTCCAATGATGTTAAGATGCTTGTTAAACATTTTCATATGGTTCAAACTCAAATTGATCAACTCACTAAAGTGCAAAATGACTTGTTAGGGAATAATTCTAAAGAAAAACATGCTTATGAAGTAACAACTAGAGGTGGTGTCTCTACCCAGGATCCTCTATATCCTGAAGGGCATCCCAAAAGAATTGAACAAGATTCTCAACACATTAAACCTAGTGCTCATTCTCAGAAGAAAAAGAAGAAGAAACATAAAAATGTTGTAGAATCCTCTGAACCTGCTAATGATCCTAATAGTATTTCTATTTCTGATGCTGAAACTGAAAGTGGTAATGAACATGATAAAGATAATGATAAGAATGATACTCCTGATAAAGAAGAGGTTGAAGAAGAACCTGAAAAGCATGCTAAAAATAAAAAGTACACTAAAGAAGATTTTATTGCTGAGAAACATGGTAATGAAAGAGAACCTTGGATGCAAAAGCAAATGCCTTTTCCTGCTAAGAAACTAAAATCAAAGGAAGAAGAACACTATAATAAATTTTGTGATTGGATGAAACCTTTATTCTTGCAAATCCCTTTGACTGATGCTATTAAATTGCCACCTTATTCGAAGTATATGAAAGATATTGTTACTAACAAAAGGAAAATCCCCAATGAGGAAATTTCCACTATGCTTGCTAATTACTCTTTCAATGGCAAAGTTCCAAAGAAGTTGGGCGACCCAGGTATACCTACTATTCCTTGTTCTATTAAGAATAATTATGTTAAGACTGCTCTATGTGACTTGGGAGCCGGTGTTAGTGTTATGCCTTTTTCTCTTTATAAGAGACTTTACTTAGATAAGTTGATACCTACTGATATATCTTTACAAATGGCTCATAAATCTACTGCTATTCCTGTTGGTATATGTGAGGATGTTCCTGTTCAAGTTACTACTAACTGCTTAATATTAACTGATTTTGTTGTGTTGGAAATGCCTGAAGATGATAATATGTCTATTATTCTTGGGAGACCTTTTCTTAACACCGCAGGGGCTGTTATTGATTGCAATAAAGGAAAGGTTACTTTCAATGTTGATGATAGGGAGCATACCGTTTATTTTCCCAAGAGGATTGAGAAAGCGTGTGGAGTTAATACTATTTCTAATGTGAGAACTATCAAAGTGGGAACTATTGATTGTCCTATATATGAGCCTAGGGAAGAATATCAAACTCTAGTGATTGGATCCATATCAATACAATTCAAGGTAACATGATTGATTTGAGGTTTATTTCTTCTTATGCTATGTAAAATTTATTTGGTGGCAAGACTTGATCAACCTTGTTAACAAATACTTTTTATATGCATAGAGGAGGTAAACAATATCTCTTTCTTCCTCCACTTGCTCTAGTTGCTGTAGCATTTTTAATTTGCAAGGTTCCTTAGTTAATTGGAGATTTCAAAAATTTTCCTGGCCAGTAATAATAAATTAAATACCCAGAAATGTGCATCTTTCAAAGTTTTCAAAAATTCACAAAAATTATACCGTTGGTCCTATTTTTCGACGAGGCACCTGGGAGCACCAGAGGATGACCTGTGGGGCACCAGAGGGTGCCACACCACAGGCCGGCGCAGCCAAGGAGGGGGGCGCGCCACCCTGTGGTGTGGGCCTCTCCTTGCCCCACTTTGCCATCTCTTTCTCCCAGCACCTTCTCTCTCCCGAAAAAACTCGTACCAGGTTCCTCTCACTCGCGTTTTTGCTCAAGAGCTCCAGATTTCTCGATCTCTTTGCTCAGCCCAGATTTCTTGCTGAAATTTGGCACATTTGCTCCTTGGTATGTGACTCCTCCACCCATCCAAGTAGAATTTTGTTTGGTTGAGTATATCTTGAATATTTTGCTGCTGTAGGTAACATGTTTAGTGAGCTTGCATGCTTGTTCTAAGTGGTAGAAACTAGTTTTGATGCATGATTAGTACTCTAGCAAGTTCCTATGGTAGTTCCCCTTGATTATATGTCACCAAATCAAATTTTATATTGTTTGTTGAAAATTTCGGAGAAGAGATGAAGAAGTTCAACTTTGGAGAGTTGTTCAAGAAAGGTACAACCAGCACCGGGAGGCCTTCTAGGGCCGCCACCCGGCTTAGGCGATCGTACAATGAGGATATCATCGCGCCTAGCTTCGCGCCCGAAGAGGACAACGGGGCTCCTAATGCTTCGTCTTTTCCATGCTATAATTTTCTGAGGAATGCAGGGATATTGGAGGATTTCTTCACCCTTGTCAACAGGGCGAGCCTAACCACCTATGTGGGAGATGAAAGGGAGCAATACTACATGCTCACCAAAATCTTCGTCGAGAGCTTCAAGTTCCACAACAAGCAATATGAGCCGACAGTTGCATTCAAGATCTATGGTAATCCTGTTACTATGGGATTGGAAGATTTTTGTCGTGCATTGGATATTGCCCCTATAGGTACAACAAGTAGGATTGATGACAACCCCCGGGACTTGTTGGAGCTCTATCGAGGGATTACCGATGATGATTGTCGCACCATTCAGCGTGGCAAGATAAGGAACATTCAACTCCCCGCCATTAAGTATTTTGCATATTACATTGCTACTAGCATTCTTGGTAGGGAGAACACTAGTAATATTTCTAGTTACCATCTTGCTTTCTTGAATATTGCACTTACTGGTCGGACATCTTATCACCTTGGTTCTCTTATTGCTCGCCGCCTGTCTAATAGAGGGCCTATTTTTGGAGGAACTATTGCACTGCGCGTTTTAACATATCTAAGGCTTCCTCTTGATCCTAACGATGTGCCATTGGCCCCTAGGAAACTTGATATTGCTGCTATGAAGAGTCATCATTTTGTTACCGCTGATTCTACTTTAGATAATATGGTCTATAGAATGTTGTTTGCTGACGGGGATGAGAAGGAAATCCCTCTTCCCCAACCAGGTTTGTTCAGTATTGACAGGCAATCATGGTCGTGCACTAAGGAGGAGGTGGATGAACATATGAAGATACAAGACCTCCACCAGCAGCATGACTCCGAGGACGCCGAGGCCTCCCACGACTACACCGTCACGTATCCGGGTGCTTCTTCTAGCACATACCCGGAATACGATCCATCTTCGTCATACTACGGAGATATTACCTCATGGGATCGATGGGATTGAACTCCACTTAGGCCAAAAGCCTAAGCTTGGGGGGAGGTATACAGGCATCACTCATTCTTTGCATATTATAGTTGCTGGATACTTGTACATATTTGTTTTGTTCGTTTGAGTGGTTTTCTAATGAGAGGAAGATGATATTTGGGGAAGTGCTGCCTGAAAACAGATTCTGGACTGTTACTAGAAAAATTCGTGCGCACAGCCAGAGCGTTATTTTGAGCTGCCAATTTTTGTGCAGGTTCCCCAGGTTGTTATCTAACTTTCATTAGGTGAACACTTTTCGAGCTGAGCAACGTAAGATTTTTGTAAAAATCGATTTCTGTACTGCTGTCAGGTTTTGGCAGATTTCTGTCATCCTGCTGTTATGTGCTTCTTTTAGTTTGCTATTTCTTGTTTTTGCTTTGTTTCCTTCCCAAAACACAAAAAGACCAAAAGTATTTCTGTTGTTTCTCTTCACCATTTGTTTGCTTTGGTTTCTTGCATTTGTTTCGCTTTATTTGCTATTGCTAGTTTGCTACAAGAAAACCCAAAAAGATTTTGCTTTGTTTGCTTGTTTCCTTTTGTTCTTGTTTCTAATTCGAAAACACCAAAAATATTTGCTGTTCTTCTTTGGTTTGTAAAGTTCTTTATGAGTTCAATGGTCTTCAGTGGCTGGAGCGTGGTTTTCATTTCATATTATCCAAGCTGCACAAGTGAAAAGGCAATAATGACGATCTACGACAATTGGATTGTGGTGAGAGGCTGGTATGAACTCTATTTGTTTTCATTTTTGTACATATACTCATCCATGTGAGCATGCTTAGTTGGTTCATGTGAGGTATATGTTATTTGAGAAAGTCTAGTAGTTTATGATCTCTCATGTTTAGCTCCAATTTATTAATATGAGTAGCATGTCATGGATGTTTGCTTGCATTGTTTTATTCATAAGTAAGTATGGCATTGTGGTATCCTCCTCTGAATAATTCATTTATATCGACTTGGCACATGCTCACGCATGCATATGACTGAACCAGAGTCAATTAAGCCTCGATGATTTATATTGCTTCAGAGTTCTTGTATCACTTTTATGCCCCGTTAATTTATTTTGCCGCAAGCATGATTATGACAGTTACTGCTCTCTTGATTTGTCGCTCCCTAGTCTATTGCTAGCCTTCACTTGTACTGAGCGGGAACGCTGCTCGTGCTTCCAAACACCTGAAAACCAAGTTGTTCCAAAAGTGTCCACCATAAATACCTATGCATGGCATTTCAAACCATTCCAAGTAAATTCTCATGCGCTACCTTTAAAACCTTCAAAATGCTTCTCAATTTGTGTTTATGTTTCATAGCTCATGAGGAAGTATGTGGTGTTTAGCTTTCAACCTTGTCATTTACTTTTGACGGGCTCTCATATGGACTAGTGGCACATCCGCTTATCCAATAATTTTGCAAAAAGAGCTGGCAATGGGATTCCCAGTCCCGAATTAATTAACTTAAATAGACACTCCTCCATGGTTTGTGATTGTTGGACGGCACCCGAAGGATTCGGTTAGCCATGGCTTGTGTAAGCAAAGGTTGGGGGGAGTGTCATCATCATAATAAAAATAAAATAAAAAGGCACTCCTTCATGGTATGAGATTGTTGGCAGGCACCCGAGGATTCGGTTAGCCATGGTTTGTGTAAGAAAGGTTGGAAGGAGTGCCAAATAAATATGCAAATAATTCATGGGAGCCGCTCTTGAAAGTCCGGTTGGCGAGGTAGTTAGTGTACCCATTACCATTCGTTGACAACAACAAACACCTCTCAAAATAATTTTACTCCTGATTTCAAAAATGAAAAGCTCTAGCGCATGTTAATCCCTGCTTCCCTCTGCGAAGGGTCAATCTTTTACTTTTATGTTGTGTCTCCATTATTTCTTTGAGCACTATCTTGAGAGCACAACTGTCATTCTTAGTATAATATGCTTGTCTCAAAATATGATTGATTGTGGTATAACTTTGATGCTTTTATCTTTGACAATCACTACTTCTAGTATTTCTATGAACTTCAGAGGTGCCCGGGCATTTATGTTTTGCCAATCAAATACAGGCAAGCGAGATACCACTTTATCATACTCTCTTATGAACATTGCAATCCTGCTTATATACATGGTTCATGATGCTTATTATTAATTGTTGGTACCTCTCCATGATTGACATAGCTGATAGATGATCTTATTTGCATGTATCTCATTACGAATTGCTTAAGTATTAGCCATAGCATGAGAATATATACATCATATGAGCAAATGTGTTCGTGAAAGTTCTTTTATCGCTCAGTTGTTAACTGAATTGCTTGAGGACAAGCAATAAGCTAAGCTTGGGGGGAGTTGATACGTCCAAAACGTATCTACTTTCCCGAACACTTTTGCTATTGTTTTGCCTCTAATCTGTGTATTTTGGATGCAACTAACACGGACTAACGCTGTTTTCAGCAGAACTGCTCTTGTGTCTCGTTTTTGTGCAGAAATCCAACTTTCGGGAAAATCCTCGGAATTTATGCAGAAGGCCCTATTTTCCCAGAAAAAAGCGGAGCCGAGAAGGACAACTCAGGTGGAGGCCCGAGGGCCCCACACCATAGGGCGGCGCGGCCCAGGGGGGCCCGCGCGGCCATGTGGTGTGGCCCCCTCGGCCGGCCTCCGACGCCCTCCTTCGGACTATTTATCGGCCTCGACCTAAAAACGCACGGAGAGAAGTCGAAGTCGCCAGAAACCCTCCAGAACGCCGCCACATCGCGAAACTCCGTCGCGGGAGCCAGAAGTCTCCGTTCTGGCACTCCGCCGGGACGGGGAATTGGAGGAGATCATCGCCATCATCACCGCCAACGCCTCTACATCAACCAGCCATGTTTCCCCAATCCATGTGTGAGTAATTCCCCCGCTGTAGGCCGAAGGGGATGGTAGGGATTGGATGAGATTGGTCATGTAATAGCATAAGATTGTTAGGGCATAGTGCCTAGTGTCCGTAATTGGTACTTTGATGATATTGTTGCAACTTGTTATGCTTAATGCTTGTCACTAGGACCCGAGTGCCATGATCTCAGATCTGAACATGTTATTGTTTCATCAAGATAATCATTGTTTATGGTCTTACCTATAAGTTGTATACACATGTCATTGTCCCGGAACCAATGGCCCCGAAGTGACAAGAATTGGGACAACCGGAGGGAATGGTAGCGATGTGAGGATCACATGTGTTCACGGAGTGTTAATGCTTTGCTCCGGTACTCTATTAAAAGGAGTACCTTAATATCCAGTAGTTTCCCTTGAGGCCCGGCTGCCACCGGCTGGTAGGACAAAAGATGTTGTGCAAGTTTCTCATTGCGAGCACGCACGACTATATATGGAACACATGCCTATTGATTGCTTTGTACTTGGACACCGTTTTATTATTATCTACAAATGCCCTGCTATGATTGTTACATGAGTTTCTCTCATCCATGCAACGCCCGTCATCCGTCCCCGTGCCTACAGTATTTTAATCCTGCTGTTTACTAAAATCACTACTGCTGTCTCTGTTACTCTGCTGCTGTTATTTCACTACTGCTACTGCTATAAAACTGTTACTACTGATAAACTCTTGCGAGCAAGTCTGTTTCCAGGTGCAGCTGAATTGACAACTCCGCTGTTAAGGCTTCCAAGTGTTCTTTGTCTCCCCTTGTGTCGAATCAATAAATTGGGTTTTACTTCCCTCGAAGACTGTTGCGATCCCCTATTCTTGTGGGTCATCACTCTCCGCCTATATATTCGTCCCTGACCTAAAAACATCGGCCAGTTCGACGGAAACAGAGAAAACCATCCAGAGCCGCCGCCATCGCGAAAGTCCAATTCGGGGGACATAAGTCGCTGTTCCGGCACCCTGCCGGGACGGGGAATTGCCCCCGGAGCCATCTCCACCGCCGTCTTCACCGCCATCTTCACCGCCATCGCTGCCTCCATGATGAGTAGGGAGTAATCCACCCCCGAGGCTGAGGGCTCCGCTGTAGCTATGTGGTTCATCTCTCTCCCATGTACCTCAATACAATGATCTCATGAGCTGCTTTACATGATTGAGATTCATATGAGTTTTGTATCACTACTATTCTATGTGCTACTCTAGTGATGTTATTAAAGTAGTTTTATTCCTCCTGCACGGTGTAATGGTGATAGTGTGTGCATCCGTGTTAGTACTTGGTTTATGCTATGATTATGATCTCTTGTAGATTATGAAGTTAACTATTGCTATGATAGTATTGATGGGATCTATTCCTCCTTTCTTAGCATGAAGGTGACAGTGTGCATGCTACGTTAGTACTTGGTTTAGTCGTATTGATCTATCTTACACTCTAAGGTTATTTAAATATGAACATTGAATTGTGGAGCTTGTTAACTCCGGCATTGAGGGTTCGTGTAATCCTACGCAATGTGTTCATCATCCAACAAGAGTGTAGAGTATGCATTTATCTATTCTGTTATGTGATCAATGTTGAGAGTGTCCACTAGTGAAAGTATGATCCCTAGGCCTTGTTCCTAAATACTGCTATCGCTGCTTGTTTACTGTTTCTTTACGTTACTACTGCTGCGTTACTATTGCTTGTTTACTGTCCTGGGCAAAGCACTTTTCTGGTGCCGTTGCTACTACTTATTTATACCACCTGTATTTCACTATCTCTTCGCCGAACTAGTGCACCTATTAGGTGTGTTGGGGACACAAGAGACTTCTTGCTTTGTGGTTGCAGGGTTGCATGAGAGGGATATCTTTGACCTCTTCCTCCCTGAGTTCGATAAACCTTGGGTGATCCACTTAAGGGAAAACTTGCTGCTGTTCTACAAACCTCTGCTCTTGGAGGCCCAACACTGTCTACAGGAAAAGGAGGGGGCGTAGACATCAAGCTATTTTCTGGCGCCGTTGCCGAGGAGGAAAGGTAAAAGGTACTCACACTCCGGATCTCGGCTACTAAGCTATTTTCTGGTGCCGTTGTAAGTACTCGAAGCTATTTCCTTTAGATTCTGCAATTGCATCTTTTTGTTTCTTGTTTTTATTTTCACTAGTTAGGCATAATGGAAAACAACAAAAAAATTGGTGAGCTTTTTAATCTTTTTCCTGATTTAGAATTGTTTGATGCGAAAATTAAAAAACCTATGGAACCTTATTTGCATGCTAGTAGCGATGTTATTAGTATGAATGCAATTACTGCTAATACTATGGATAAGTCTAAGCTTGGGGAAGCTAGTTTATATAAAAATAATCTTTTTTGCTCCTCAGCTTTGGAAGAAATATTTTGCTCTGATAATGCTTTATCTCCCATATGCGATAACTTTAATGATGCTTCTGATATTTTAAATCCACCTGCTGAAAGTATAAAATACCTATGAAAATTATTGAACGTGTTATGGACAACCACTATAAAGGGGATGGAACTGTCCATCCTAGAGATCATTTACTGTTTTTGCACGAATTATGCGGGTTATTCAAGTGTGCAGGTATCTCTATAGATGAAGTGAGGAAGAAGCTATTCTCTGTTTCGCTGTCTGGTAAAGCGGCGCATTGGTATAAATTGTTGGAGAATAGACATTTTCTTGGTTGGGAGGAAATTGCATCTCTCTTTTATTGTAAATTTTATCCTCCTCATGAAGTGCATATTGATAGGAATTATATTTATAACTTTTATCCTCGTGATGGAGAGAGTATTTCTCAAGCGTGGGGGAGACTGAAGTCACTAATGCTCAAATGTCCCATTCATGAGCTCCCCCGTAATGTTATTGTTAACAATTTTTATGCGAGGCTTTCAGGACAACACAAGGACTATCTGGACGCGTGTTCGGAGGGATCTTTCACAAGCAAGGAGGTTGAAGCTAGGTGGGATCTTCTTGATCGGATTGAGGAGAACGCTGAAGGATGGGAGAACGACAAAGGTAAAGAGTCAGGTATAAATTATGATTATGAATGCATTGAAGCTTTTATGGATACCGATAAATTTCGAAATATGAGTGCTACTTATGGTCTTGACTCTCAAGTTGCTGTAAATCTTTATAAAGCCTTTGCTTCTCATTTTGATTTGCCTAAAAAGAATTTTTATAAGTATCATGAACCTTTTAAAGAGGCTTGCATGAAGAATGAAATTGTTGTTAATTATTGCAATAAGCATGCTCAAACTCCTAAGAATGCTATTTCCTATAAGCATGTTAATTTTTGTGGAATGCATAGACCTTGTGGAATTAATCAAGTCAAAGATGAATATTGCATCCATCATATTAATGAAAAAACTAGAAAGTGGTTTAGGGCTTTAGATGATCTTGGTAAAAAAGTTTGTGCCCTCTATCCTTTTATTTGTGAAGTTTGCCATGAAGTGGGTCATTTTAATTTTCAATGCTCCTCTAATGATAATTTGAACCCAATGAGTGCTGCAAATTTGTATTGTGATGATGAAATTACTCCTAATCAGCATGATGAACTTACTTTATTTTTGGGGTGTGAAGAACTGTCGAGAAAAATCTCTTTGTTACATATGAGTGATCTTGATATTGATGATGTCCTGCATGGGTGTTTTTCTTATTGCATTGATAATAGCCATACAAATACTTACATACAAAATATTTTAGAAGATGACACCTTGCCAAAATATGATAGGACCGCCGTGTGTTTTGAACTAATTAATGAAAAGGAGGGATCCTCTCAAGTTTTTTCTATTGTTTCTAAAAGTAAATCAGGTTATGCGGACAAGCCACCCTTCAAGCCTCTTCCTCCTAAAGAAGGAAATGAGGAGAAGGAAGAGAAGAAGAATAAGAAGAAGGGAACGAAGAAGAAGAAGACGAAGAAGGAGAATAAAAAGAAAGAGGTAACGGCGTATCCCCGTGTGAATGAGATAACGCTAAGTAACCGTAAGTATGTTGCTCCTAATGATTATTGTGACAATGAATCTGAATATGATGATCTTCCTATGCCCTTTACATACATTAGCGATCATGATTTGAATGAGCACACTACTTTTGATATTGCAAATCTCTGGGAAACTAATTCTGAAAATGATGATAATAATTGCCATAGTGTCAGTGCTATCCATGCTTCCTCCCATAATGATATAGAAAGCTCTAAGCTTGGGGAAGAGGTGTTTGAAAATCCTTTTGCTACTGATCATTATGTGTTTGATACATCTCCTTCTAATAACAATGATGGTATGGACACAGATAAACCAACTGTGAAAGATAGCTATTCTATTTCTTATGATGACACTGTGCCTCCGACCTTTGATGATTATTATAAAGAATGCTATGATATAGGTTATAACTATCCTTATGAAACTTGTCATAGTCATGATTGGATTACCAAGAACAATTCCCTTAGTATGCAACTTGTTTACCATGTTCAAATTCTTGATAATAATCTTGCTCCAATTACTATTAATGAGAATAACTCTTCTTATGCCAAATTTAATGATACTTCTATGCATATGAACCATGATAAGAATGTTTTAAGTGATGGGTATATTGTGGATTTCATCAATGATGCTACTGAAAGTTATTATGAGAGAGGGAAATATGGTTGTATGCATCTTAATAATATTAAGTTTCCCCTCTTTATGTCGAGAATCTTGAAGTTACTCGTGTTTTATCCTCTTATGCTTGTCACTTTGTTCTTCATGAATTCATTTGTGTACAAGATTCCCCTTCATAGGAAGCATGTTAGACTTAAATGTGTTTTGAATTTGCCTCTTGATGCTCTCTTTTGCTCCAAATACTATTTATTGCGAGTGGATCATTAAAACTGCTGAGCCCATCTTAATGGCTATAAAGAAAGAACCTCTTGGGAGATAACCCATGTGTTATTTTGCTACAGTACTTTGTTTTATATTTGTGTCTTGGAAGTTGTTTACTACTGTAGCAACCTCTCCTTATCTTAGTTTTGTGTTTTGTTGTGCCAAGGAAAGTCGTTGATAGCAAGGTTGATACTAGATTTGGATTACTGCGCAGAAACAGATTTCTTTGCTGTCACGAATCTGGGCAAAATTCTCTGTAGGTAACTCAGAAAATTATGCCAATTTACGTGAGTGATCCTCAGATATGTACGCAACTTTCATTCAATTTGAGCATTTTCATTTGAGCAAGTCTGGTGCCTCAATAAAATTCGTCTTTACAGACTGTTCTGTTTTGACAGATTCTACCTTTTATTTCGCATTGCTTCTTTTGCTATGTGGGATGGATTTCTTTGTTCCATTAAACTCCAGTAGCTTTGGGCAATGTCCAGAAGTGTTAATAATGATTGTGTCACCTCTGAACATGTGAGTTTTTGATTATGCACTAACCCTCTAATGAGTTTGTTTCGAGTTTGGTGTGGAGGAAGTTTTCAAGGGTCAAGAGAGGAGGATGATATACTATGATCAAGGAGAGTGAAAGCTCTAAGCTTGGGGATGCCCCGGTGGTTCATCCCTGCATATTTCAAGAAGACTCAAGCATCTAAGCTTGGGGATGCCCAAGGCATTCCCTTCTTCATCGACAAATTATCAGGTTCCTTCTCTTGAAACTATATTTTTATTCGGTCACATCTTATGTACTTTACTTGGAGCGTCTGTATGTTTCTTGTTTTTGTTTTTGTTTGAATAAATACTTGTGTGGGAGAGAGACACGCTTCGCTGGTTCGTATGAACACATGTGTTCTTAGCTTTTAATGTTCATGGCGAAGGTTGAAACTGCTTCGTTAATTGTTATATGGTTGGAAACGGAAAATGCTACATGTAGTAATTGGTATGATGTCTTGAATAACTTGATACTTGGCAATTGTTGTGCTCTTGTTTAAGCTCTTGCATCATATACTTTGCACCTATTAGTGAAGAAATACATAGAGCTTGTTAAAATTTGGATTGCATGAGTGGTTTCTCTAGAGTCTAGATATTTTCTAGTGAGGTGTTTGAACAACAAGGAAGACGATGTATATAGTCTTATAATGCTTGTAATATGTCTTTTATGTAAGTTTTGATGTACTAGTTTATGCTTGTGTTTGTTTCAAACAACCTTGCTAGCCTAAGCCTTGTATCGAGAGGGATTACTTCTCATGCATCCGAAACCCTTGAGCCAACCACTATGCCATTCGAGTCCACCATACCTACCTACTACATGGTATTTCTCCGCCATTCCAAAGTAAATTGCTTGAAGTGCTACCTTTAAATTTCTATCCTCTACCTTTACAATATATAGCTCATGGGACAAATAGCTTAAAAACTATTGTGGTATTGAATATGTACTTATGCACTTTATCTCTTATTAAGTTGCTTGTTGTGCGATAACCATGTTCCTGGGGACGCCATCAACTATTCTTTGTTGAATATCATGTGAGTTGCTATGCATGTTCGTCTTGTCTGAAGTAAGGGAGATCTACCACCTTATGGTTAAGCATGCATATTGTTAGAGAAGAACATTGGGCCGCTAACTAAAGCCATGATTCATGGTGGAAATTTCAGTTTTGGACAAATATCCTCAATCTCATATGAGAAAATTAATTGTTGTTACATGCTTATGCATAAAAGAGGAGTCCATTATCTGTTGTCTATGTTGTCCCGGTATGGATGTCTAAGTTGAGAATAATCAATAGCGAGAAATCCGATGCGAGCTTTCTCCTTAGACCTTTGTACAGGCGGCATAGAGGTACCCCTTTGTGACACTTGGTTAAAACATGTGTATTGCGATGATCCGGTAGTCCAAGCTAATTAGGACAAGGTGCGGGCACTATTAGTATACTATGCATGAGGCTTGCAACTTATAAGATATAATTTACATAATACATATGCTTTATTACTACCGTTGACAAAATTGTTTCTTATTTTCAAAATCAAAGCTCTAGCACAAATATAGCAATCGATGCTTTCCTCTTTCAAGGACCATTCTTTTACTTTTATGTTGAGTCAGTTTACCTATTTCTCTCCACCTCAAGAAGCAAACACTTGTGTGAACTGTGCATTGATTCCTACATACTTGCATATTGCACTTATTATATTACTCTATGTTGACAATATCCATGAGATATACATGTTACAAGTTGAAAGCAACCGCTGAAACTTAATCTTCCTTTGTGTTGCTTCAATGCTTCTACTATGAATTATTGCTTTATGAGTTAACTCTTATGCAAGACTTATTGATGCTTGTCTTGAAGTACTATTCATGAAAAGTCTTTGCTATATGATTCAATTGTTTACTCATTGCATTTACGTTGTTTCTAATCGCTGCATTCATCTCATATGCTTTACAATAGTATGATTAAGATTATGTTGGTAGCATGTCACCTCAGAAATTATCTTTTATCGTTTACCTACTCGAGGACGAGTAGGAACTAAGCTTGGGGATGCTGATACGTCTCCAACGTATCTATAATTTCTGATGTTCCATGCTTGTTTTATGACAATACCAACATATTTTGTTCATATTTTATGTCATATTTATGCGTTTTCCGGAACTAACCTATTGACGAGATGTCGAAAGGCCAGTTGCTGTTTTCTGCTGTTTTTGGTTTCAGAAATCCTAGTAAGGAAATATTTTCGGAATCGGACGAAATCAACACCGAAAGTCTTAGAATTCCCGGAAGCTTCCGGAACACCGAAGGAGAGTCGGAGGCGGGCAGCAGGGGGCCCACACCATAAGGCGGCGCGGGTGGCCCCCTGGCCGTGCCAGCCTATGGTGTGGGGGCCCCAGCCGCCTCCTTGCGCCGCCTCTCCGCCTATATATTCGTCCCTGACCTAAAAACATCGGCCAGTTCGACGAAAACAGAGAAAACCATCCAGAGCCGCCGCCATCGCGAAAGTCCAATTCGGGGGACAGAAGTCGCTGTTCCGGCACCCTGCCGGGACGGGGAATTGCCCCCGGAGCCATCTCCACCGCCGTCTTCACCGCCATCTTCACCGCCATCGCTGCCTCCATGATGAGGAGGCAGTAATCCACCCCCGAGGCTGAGGGCTCCGCTGTAGCTATGTGGTTCATCTCTCTTCCATGTACCTCAATACAATGATCTCATGAGCTGCTTTACATGATTGAGATTCATATGAGTTTTGTATCACTACTATTCTATGTGCTACTCTAGTGATGTTATTAAAGTAGTTTTATTCCTCCTGCACGGTGTAATGGTGACAGTGTGTGCATCCGTGTTAGTACTTGGTTTATGCTATGATTATGATCTCTTGTAGATTATGAAGTTAACTATTGCTATGATAGTATTGATGGGATCTATTCCTCCTTTCTTAGCATGAAGGTGACAGTGTGCATGCTACGTTAGTACTTGGTTTAGTCGTATTGATCTATCTTACACTCTAAGGTTATTTAAATATGAACATTGAATTGTGGAGCTTGTTAACTCCGGCATTGAGGGTTCGTGTAATCCTACGCAATGTGTTCATCATCCAACAAGAGTGTAGAGTATGCATTTATCTATTCTGTTATGTGATCAATGTTGAGAGTGTCCACTAGTGAAAGTATGATCCCTAGGCCTTGTTCCTAAATATCGCTATCGCTCATTTGCTTGTTTCTTGTTTTCTGCGTTACTGCTGCGTTACTATTGCTTGTTTACTGTCCTGGGCAAAGCACTTTTCTGGTGCCGTTGCTACTACTTATTTATACCACCTGTATTTCACTATCTCTTCGCCGAACTAGTGCACCTATTAGGTGTGTTGGGGACACAAGAGACTTCTTGCTTTGTGGTTGCAGGGTTGCATGAGAGGGATATCTTTGACCTCTTCCTCCCTGAGTTCGATAAACCTTGGGTGATCCACTTAACGGAAAACTTGCTGCTGTTCTACAAACCTCTGCTCTTGGAGGCCCAACACTGGAAAAGGAGGGGGCGTAGACATCAGCCACCTTGGATTTCCTCCCTACCTTTCCACAAGAAGGCTCAACAGATTTTACGAAGCGCTTCCAAAACTTATTTCGTATACCTGAGAGCCATTGCTTCATTTTTCATAAAAAAAATACTTCGATCTCGCATGTGTTGTTACAAGATCCTACGCGATGAACCTTGAAACCCTAGGTCTGACATCATGTGTGTCATACTAAAAGTGCAAAGTTTTCATAGTGAGAGGCGTTATTTCTGTCCTATGTCGTGACTTTGTCAATACTGAAGCTCTGTGACTCCAGTATTTAGAGGTTATAAAAGAAAAGGATAAAAAAGTCAGTCCGGAAATACTTTTGTGAACAAAACACACATACTATCATTATCCTCCGGCTTTACCCAAACCAAACAAGTTCACAAAGGCCTCTCGCTATCTCAACCATCCAAGCATTGAGATGATGAAATGGACAGACGTGTCATTCTCAAGCTTACGTGCCTGCCTCCACCTCTAGTTTACCAGCTTCGAATCATTGCTAGCTGCACCGACGGAACCAATGAGCTCTCATCTCACAGCCGTTGGTTGGCTTACTGGTGGTAAGGAAACGGCAGCACGCAAAAAGAAAAGAAAAAATACCAAGATGCACAAATATGGGGGGCTCAACAACCGGATATCGATGATCACCATCACATATCAGGCAGCAACAAGATATGGGAGAATCAGGCAATGCTGCGCGTATGTGCGTGCACAAATTCCATTTTCTGATGAGAGGGAGATCGCGTTGGGAGGATGTGAGCTTCTGTTTCCCCAATAGTTTTGGGCCAAATCAGGTCTCCCTGTCACCAATACTGTTTTGCCCTGTGTGCACAAGAAACAGGCTGATATTATTGGGACAGCGAAAGAAACAATGGATGGATGGGCAGGGTCCAAGGTTGGTGTGCTGTCCATCCACGGATTTGGATTAAAGAAAAGAGCTAATCATTTCTTAGCCCCCTAGATGCCTAGCTAGACTTACATAAGCAACATCATTCTTCACCTTGCATAATTAATCTACAAGAAACTTTGACACCTAAAAATGGCATAATTTCAGTAGGACCACGACCGGTAGACAGCAACGGTGATTTATTAACCCGATAAAACATGCAGCAAAAGATTAACTCGGAATCTCTCATTTCAGCTCAAAAACTTTCATGATTTGCGAAGTTTCTTTTAGGTTACCTATCACTGAAGCACTTATTGGTGTGCATCAAACTATGCTACTGAAGACAAAATGGGGGAAGGGTCCCAGGATTCAATTGTTTTTGTTATCTCTCTTCTATCATGGTGAGGATGGTATGAGCAATGAGCTCGATCCAAGAATGATTATTTGATAAGAACACTCGCAGAGAGAGGTACCAGTGCACGCTAACCAAGTTTGTCTAGCTCGACGCCACAATAAAGGCGGGCGGACAAACTGAAATTCCTGGTGGCAATCCTAGAATGGAACATGTGTCCCTCATCTCTTGGGACCGTTTCTGTCCAAGCTGGAATCCTGCATTGCCCATTTGGACAGACCTAAATCCTGATGTGACACACGGCAAAATTACTGCAAGGAACACTTTCAAAGTTGGTGTATACAGGAAAAGGAATCATGAAAAACTAGGGTGTACAGCATTGTTCAAAGGATATAAAACTACAACCAGTTGCTTCATGAGAACCCAGAAGCTTCTTCTCAATAATTGTGGTAAATAACAGAAGTGAACATATGTTATTTGTGCTGCAACATGATTGCACGGAACATAGACAAAAAAGTCAGGAGTCCATCAATCGAAATACAAAACATACGAAGCCCTCGGACCAGAGAAGTGGCTGCTGTTGGTTAGCCACTCGAAATGGGGGGGGGGGGGGGGGGGGGGGGGGGCACAATTCATGGACATCAATTTTCTGCTCTTCTAAATTATATCAGTGGGCTCTTTCTGATGCTTCACTTCCCAAGATCATCCGCCCCAACCCAACTGGAACATAATTAGAACAAAGCCATCAGTCAAACATATATGCAGACAGTTAAACAAAATACAATAAGACCAGTTGCCAAGCTTGACTATGTTTTTCATATTTAACAACTACTGTATTCCCTATCTTTAAGTAGATAGATCATCTAGAAATCCATGGACAGAAATACCACGGTAGCAAAGAAAGTAGCTTAATGAAGTGGCCTAATGAGGAGCACATCAAATAATTCAATTTCACATAGGAAGCCCACAAATCCCAAGTCAAGCACACTACATTAACTCTGTTAACATGATGCTAATCTGAAACAGACTGGAAAACAGGGAAAAGAAAAGGAGTAAGACTTGATAATATTGCCTAGCTAAGAGTACATCAGAATAGTCTTGTGGAAGGAAGATGTGTGCTAGCGTTGGCTAAAAGAACAGTTAACCAAGTTTACTACTCCCACCGTTCACTTTTGTAAGACGCCCAACCAAATCAAGGTCAAGTTATGTCATGCTAGCGATACATCCCTTTTCCCATTTTTGCCCTGTTCGGACAGGCCACTCTTGCGTCGCTCGCCCGCATTCCTCTCCCTCGCCTGGCTCACTCCCCTCACCTCGCCTGCTGCCCTACCGCCCTCTCCCTCGCCTGCTTCGCCGCCGCCTTCTCCCTTGCCCGCGCCACCGGAGACCTCTCCCTCTTCTTCCTCATGTTCAAGATACCAGTTTTCCCCTCCGGCGGCCAAATCTGCAGCAGCGTTGCTGGATTTTTTTTTTCTCGTGTCCCAAGGTCGCGTGTGGACGCTGGTGGATCAAGACTACACTGAGTGGATGCTGGAGCCCCCACCCACCCAACCCACCACGCTGGCCACCCAATCTCTCCATCACCCGCGCATCCGCCATGCCCTATAGGCCCTCCGCCCGGTGCTGGATCTCGCCCGCGCCATCGTCCGGAGCTACGAGCTCAAGGGGGTGACCTCAAGGGGAGGACGCCGACCAAGTCCCGCAAGGAGAGGAGCTCGTTCAAGGCTACAAACACTGGCGGACCGTGATAAGCAACAAAGGACAGGCTGATTAGTTACAGTAACAAGGAGTCAGAGAAGAACCGTATATTAACATAGATTGTATTAGGAAATATGTTCATAGTTTAAGCTTGTAGCCAGAAGCAAACAAAATGATACCAAATATAAGTAAATCAACGCATGGATACTGATTAAAGAGCCGTTCTTCTGGTTAAGGAACTACGGCTGCTGTAGCATTTATATTTCTTTTGTAGAATGACTCCATGGTTTAATCCTGAACCATTGCCACCTAAATGGAGTTGACAACATAATAGTCGGTCAGTTTTTTTTGTAAAATGAAGACTTGAATTAGCGTGTAGCAAAAATAAAATCTAATCTCCAATTGACATACAACATGGCGCGATGCAGTCTGTTTGATGTTTATTCAATTGGAATCTCTATGAAACTAAGGTGCTCTTTTTGGGTGTTTACATCAACACATGGCAACATAGTGAACAGGATTGAAGAAATCAAACCAAGAATCCCTACATACATAGACACATAGTACAGACCTTAATGCGATTCGACAACTGCCACCATGCACGCACCGATGAGCAGTCAGGCGATTGGAGCTGCAACTTCACCAATTACTTGATTGACTAGCGGTGATGGTTGGGAGAGGGGCAGCCATGGTGTCTGATTTTGGGGCAGCTTGCTAGCTTGGAGATTAGGATTGAGAAGGACAAAGAAGACTTAGAAATTGGGGATTTTGGGAAAGGGGAGAAGAGCTTCAGCTGTTCACTGTACGTCAGGACGTCGTCGACTTTAGACTGGACCAAGCAAATAGCTGGCAGCTGGAGCTGGATCAGTTATTCTCAAGGGCCATATACCAAAGTACTCCTAATATTTTGCCATTTGGGAAGACTGGGCCAGGGCCCAGTATGGTCCCCAAGTAGTTCCATCTATGGCTACGACCCCGTCTGCCCTTGTGCAGTCCCCAAGTAGTTCCTTCTATGGCTATGACCCCGTCTAGGTTATACAAGGACAAACACAACCGTTGAGAAAAAAGAAAATGTAAACTCTGCTACTGTTTTTTCGAGGAATCGTGTTAATAATTCTATGCTACTAAACTCATAAAACCGCTGTGATGCACTCACAATCTTCAGAAGTTGCTAGGTAGGTTGGTACTGCTAGAGCCCTGGTAAAAAGGATATCTTGATCCTTTGACTATGTTTCCGAGGAATGTTGCTTGTGCTGCCTGCTGTGTTCAAGAGATAACCCTTTGGTCTGTATTTTTCTTGTATGCTGCTTGCATGGCAATTCAGATGTGTAGCTTATCTTCTGTGCTCACAAGCTTTTGTGCTCAGGCAGTAGTATTGTGTTTGCTCAGGAGTCTGGTAATGTGGTTATTTTGTTTGCTAATTGCGGTTAATGTAAGGTCTGTTTTTGGAAGCAGAGCATGGTAAGTGGGGCTCTGCGCCTGAACATTAGAAGCATTAGGAAAAAGAACATTAGAAGGACATTTATAAACATTTATGTGGATTTTCTGATCGACTTGTATCTGTTGAGGAAATGACTTGTGGGCACTGGGGTGCAGTGATGCACGTTGGTTCTTCACCATATAAGGATGCCAATGAGTGGTTAATTTTCAAGAGAATCCTAGCAAAGGGTCTCAGAATTAATGAATTATAATGATGCCAGTGAGTGGTTGATTTTCTAGTCTCATCTCGTGAGTGGTGAAGTTTCTAGTCTAGCTCTAGTCTCATGTTGAAAAGGAAATTGTGCATGTTCTGTATTAACTTCCTGGCTCATGTTTGGCTTACTTATGCTTTATGAATTGCTATTGCTTTGCTTGTACTCTAAATTCTGAAACCAAGTCCACAATTTAAACACTGCTAGTGCTGCTATTCGCTTGAGAAATTGTTGTAGTTGGCTACTCTCTCAGAAGGGATATGCTTACTTACTTAAGATGATCCATGCAATGGTGGACGTGACTGGATGGTCTGCATACAACAAAAATTTAACTGCCCCATATAGATCTTATTACGTAATTATATAATGTGTTGCTGTCGTACCTATTCATGATCAAGGACGTGCTATTCTGAGGCGGGCTCACAGTTTACAAAATCAGAAAATGGCATAATAAAAAATCTGAAATCATAGAGGGCATTTTGAACTTGTGGAATACTAATCTTCTCATTTTTATTATCAATACCACCTACGTACTACACTGTTTCAGATAAAAGGGCATTGCCAATAAGAAGAGTGCAGTGCTGGCTAAAACAGCTAAAATAGGAAGATGGACTAGTATATGAAAACACAGATCCATATGCACGTGCTTGATCCATACACAGTTGGTTGATAGGGAAGTGCAAATAAGAAGGTGCAGTGCTTGCTAAAACAGCTAAAATAGAAAGATGGACTAGTATATGAAAACACAGATCAATACCCACAGCAAATGCAGAAGCAAAGAACATAAACATCATGATTAAAAATAACACGAGTATGAAAAATACCCCTAGTCTTCTCAAGCCCTCATTCGCCGCCTAGGCTTCTTGACAAAGCTCATCTTGAGCTTGTACAGCCGCTTGCTCTTCAATATCTTCTTCTCCGGTAAAGTCAGCCTCTTCTTGACCACCTTCTCCTTCTTTTCTTTCACGTACCTCTTGTCAATCTTATACACTCCTTGTGTCACAGTAACCCCACGCGCTACAGCCTCCCTGAAGAGTGCATTTGAGCGATCCCCTAAATTATGCGTAGCCAGCTTCTCGATCAGCAAGCTATACGATTTCGTCCCAGGTGCATGCCCATATCCTTTCATCATGCGGAAGACCTTGATAGCATGCTCAACCCTCTCAATCCCACATAAAACCTTGATGAACCCATAATATGCCTTCCTATCAAGTTTATCTCCAAACCCTGCAGACCGCATCCATGTCACCATCTCGTCCCCTTCAGAAATCCGGGCAGCCTGATACAAGCTCTTGATCAGTATTAGGTATGTGTCAGCATCTGGCGAGCATCCCCACTCACCCATTCGTCGGAACAGATTCATTGCATCCTCAGTCCTGCGAATCTTACAGAGATTTTTAATCAGCACCCTGAATGTTCCTGCATCCCGGGGAATGCCATTGGCCTCCATGTCAATTAGGAACTTCTCCGCCTCTGCAGGCATCCTTAATGGGTCCTTCTTGCGACAGAGCCGGCAGACGCAATCAAGAACCGCATTGTAGGCGTCCAATCCAGGCTGGAACCCACCATTGCGCGTCTCACCGATCAACCGTAGCGCATGGTCCAGCTTACCAGCGTCGGCATAACCAGCTACCAGCAAAGTGCAGATATTATCATCCGGGAAGATCTCATGGGCGACCTTCTTGACAGCGCGCTCCGCAAGCTGTGGGAATCCCTCGGAGGAGAGGGAGGTCACCAGGGAAGTGAGCGCCTCGCGGGTGCGAAGCTGCGCAGGCAACTCGTCGAACACCTTGAGCGCGTCAGTGGCGCGCCCGGCTCTCGCGAGGTGGAAGAGGTAGGCCTTGAGCGTGTCGGGCCCGAGCGCGGATGGGAACTCCTGGAGGAGGGTGCGGACGGCGGGGAAGTCGCGGCGGCGGGCGAGGTGGCGGACGACGAGCGCGAGCGCGCCGTCGGAAGGGTGGAGCGAGCGGCGGACGAGGAAGCGGAAGAGGTCGGCGGCGGCGCGCGAGGTGGCGGGAGGGGAGAGGGAGAGCGCCTCGGCGAGGAGCGCGGTGGTGGGGCGGACGTCGGAGAAGTGGAGGGAGAAGTAGGCCTCCGGGGAGGTGGCTGGCGGCGGGGTGGAGGAGAGCTTGGTGACCGCCGCGGCGAGGGAGGAGGCGATGGAGGTGATGTCGGTCGTTGGGACGGCGGTGGTGGAGAGGTGGCGGATCAAGGGGGATGGGGCGCCGGCGGTGGCCGGAGATGGTAGGAGGCGGCGGAGGAGGTGGCGGCTCCACATTTTGGAGCGGGGAGGGGAGGAGAGGAGATCGAGAAGGGTTTGGGGAGGTTTGCAGTGGGCACCCAGTTTCATCAGATCTAAGCGGCGCCAAGGGCAATCCTCGGCGTCGATTTGAGAACGGACGGGTAGGATGGATAGTGAAGTACTACGGTTGTTGAACTATACTTCCATTCTCATGTTTTCAAAAAAAAAAAAAAAAATACTTCCATTCTCATCATTTTATTCATCTGTGAAAGCTGTGATGTTTTACAAACTTACATTCTTTTACAGATCCATCAACAAATACTAAAATTTTACAGACAATTTCATCAACATATAAATATGGGAAACCAAAAGGAGGGACCTTCGGAGTTGCCCATGTTTGCACTAAATTTGGACAGCCCCACAAGCTTGCAGACGTAATACGAGCTGAAATATAAAGAACAGCAATATTCGGAGTTTATTCCATTTATTGTGTGTATAAATGCTCTCTTGTTCTCTCGTGTCTCTTTTATACCTAATAATAAAGGAATTAATGTTTCCTTGATTTGGTAAGTTATTGTGTGCTTTCGGCCAACCATAAAAGTGCTTTTGTTCCCTGCTCTCATGTTCTCTCTCTCTCTCGTGTCTCTTAATCACCTACTTAATCAGAGACCTATGCTAATATTCAGAAGATTTGTTTTGCCTTTTGGATCTATTTTGTATTTAATTTGGATAGACTTATCCTAATGACCCTATTTTCTGTAGATTTTCAGTTTTAATTTCCAGTTAATACTGCTAGATACAATAACATAGAATGTTGAACTCTTTTGAATTACTAGAATTCTTTTTGAATTTCTTAAATTTTGCGGGAAGAAAAAAACATGTTACCCTCCGGTGCATATTAATGGACTCAACTTTGTCTAGATACACATGCATCTAGTCTAAAAACTTAACTAGATACATACGAATCTAGACAAAGTGAAGTCCATTAATATGGACCGGAAGGAGTAGTTTTTTTTTTTTGACAACGCAACGGTGGAGGCCAAAGCCCCCACCTGAAGTTCTTTTTCTCTTTTATTTCAGCATGAAAACAGCAAAGCCGCTGAGTACAGGGATTGTGTAGGAGGTACAAAAGGAGGGGAAGAAGCAAAAGCAGGCTACAATCGCACACATCATGGGGCATCAGCCTGCAGCTGTAACAGCCACACATCTACAGAGTGTCGCGAGAAGCGGCGGGGTAGACGGTGGAGCCAGAGCTCACAGTGCTCTACTAGCATAACGATCAGGCCACGAGTATGCAACCGGACGCCATCGAAAACCATACGATTCCTGCTCTTCCAAATGATCCATAGCATCAGAAGTACCAGCGAGTTTCGAACGAGGGGAGCGTGAGCTTGGAGCGGGCCGACGATCGCTGCACAGACTTCCTCTAGGTCGTTCGCCAAAGCAGCCGCGGGGGCTCCGACAGCAGCAAACAACGGCGACAGGCGCGTACACCTGGAGAAGAGGTGGAGCAGGTCTTCGTCTTCATTACAAAACGGACAACACGGGGAGGGCAGGCACCCATGCCGGTGAAGGAGCGCGCGCATCCTTGTGTTCCCATGCCGATCTATCCAAAAGAACACGCGGACTTTCAAGGGCGTGAAATTCTCCCAGTTAACCTGTGCCAAAGGCAAGACCACACCGGAGGAGCACATGATGCGATACGCCGCCGCCGCGGTAAATTTGGCCCCCCCGGGAGTAGACGAGAGTCGGGTTCATCTGCCAAGGTAGCATGCATGAGGGAGGCCTCTAGCGAGCCCAGGTGCCCCTGCGTCGTAACGGTGAGGCGCTGTTGCAGCGGGAGGGAGAGCCGGCCATGACCAAGGGCGTCCGCAACCGTAAGCGAAGGATTCGTGCAGTGGGTCATCAGGGAGGGGACGCATGCGAATAAGGGACCCGCCGCATGCTAGTTGTCAAACCAGAACAAGGTAGACGTGTCGTCGCCCACATGCACGTTGGTGAGCCCTTGATAAGTTGCGAACAGACGCTTGAAGCCACGCCACGCAGGAGTGTTGGCGGGCGACGGCGGGCTGGAGATGCTGCCGACACCGTACCAGCGACGAACCCAGCGAGTCCAGGGCGTGTCATCACCACGGACCAGCTTGTGGATGAATTTCAGCAGCAGGCTGATATTGTGGCAGTGTAGATCGCGAACCCCGAGCCCACCCTCAGAGCGCGAACGGCAGACATCATGCCAGGCCACCTGGCCAGAGCACGATGACTTCCCCTTCCAGAGCATACCTCGCGCGCGGCCTGTCCATGTGATCCAGCGTTGTCACGGGCAGCGGGATGACACTCATGGCAAAGGTGGGCAGAGCGGAGAGGACGGCGTCGGTGAGAGTCAGTCAAGAGCCAAGGTTGAGGAGAGCGTCTTCCAGCCCGGCGCGCGCTTCTCAACCTTTACCACCAGATGTTGGAGATCCCGAACCCGAAGCTTGCGCGCAGTGAGAGGCAAGCCTAGGTATGTTTGAGGGAAGGCCGCGGGAGAGCACCCAATCAGAGACGCAAGTGTGGACGCGCGATCATAAGGGACATGGACTGGCACAAAGGCGGATTTCTAGAAATTTATCTGCAGACCGGTTGCACGTGAGAACGAGCTTAGGAGCTCCTTGGCACGAAGAATTTGGTCCTCGCCGGCATGCAAGAGCAGGAGGGTATCATCGGCATATTGGATCACCGGGCACGGCAGACCATCAACAAGCGGGTGAAGCAGCCGATTCGGGGAGCTGTCCCCCGCGATGAGCTCCTGGAGGACGTCAGCCACGATAATGAAAAGATACGGCGACAGGGGGTCGCCCTGGCGCAACCCCTGCTTGCAGTCGAACCAACGTCCAGGCACACCGTTGAGGAGGACAGAGGTGCGGCCAGACTCAAGAATAGCACGTATCCAGCTGCACCATAACTCACCAAACCCCCGAGCCTTAAGGATGCGATCAAGAGCACCCCAGTCGACAGAGTCAAATGCCTTTCGGAAATCTAGCTTCAGAACAATCGTCGGCACACGACGTTTGTGGCAGCACTGGACCAGCTCCGCTGCGTATGCAAAGTTGTCAGTAATATTCCGACCGCGGATGAACCCTGATTGGTCGATGGACACCAGCGACGGAATGAGGCGCTGGATCCTCCGAGTGAGCATTTTACATAAAAATTTCACGGCGGTTCCTTGCAGGGAGATCGGCCTGAAACCGTCAGCGGTAAGAACATCCTCTCTTGGGCAGCAAGGCCATGTAAGCTTGATTAAGAGGCTGCAGATTCGTGACACCAGCATGAAAAGCTGCGAGCATTTCAGACATGTCCTTTTTGATAATTGGCCAAAAGCGCTTGAAAAAGCCTGGGCTGAAGCCGTCAGGGACTCAGGGCCAGGGGAGGCGTCTGACCGCATCCTAGGTAGAGCCTCATGCGCCTCGCAGATGGTGAATGGCAGTTCTAGAGCAGCCAAGGCTGGGACAGGCGTGTACATGGACTCAATATCGGGAACGAGATCCTCTGCCGTACTAGCCAAAACTGCAGAGGGAAGTAAATCATTTCCGTTCGTTTGATTCGTATCCGATGGCAGCTGTACGAACGCCCAGGAAACGATAGCCAAAAGCCCAGCCCAACTAACGGGAGACGAGAAACGGAGACGGGCGTCGCCGCAGCTCCGCCTTCGACCGCAACCGCCTGGCCGCAGCTCCGCCTCCCCGGCCGCATCCAACGGGTGGTGCGCGTTCGCGCCTCTGCCTCCACGTCCTCCAATGGTTCCGGCGCCGGTGAGCCGGAACTGTCTTGCCGCCGCCCGTTGCCCGTGACGGCCGCGACCTTAAAGAAAATGACGCCGACGGCTGGCATGCGTCCGCGCCTCCACCTCCGCCTCTGCGTCATCCAATGGTTCCGTCGCCGGCGAGCCGAACCTGTCTTGCCGCCGCCGTTGCCCATGCTGACCCTGCCCCGTCCCCCAATAGGATGATGTCAAATCCAGCAACTCCATTTTGTACTGAAGCCGGAACTGAGTCGCTCAGCACAAACAGCAGTGCCACAATTTGCAAAGTGCAGGCAAACATGAGTGCACGAACTGTCACCTATTCACAGTTGTTACCTGAATTTGAAACTGAACTAAATGCCAATTGCTGAATTGAACTAAATGGCACACTTTCAGAACTAGTACAGAATAGCTATCTACATGATGTGAATTCATCCCAACACTGAAGCAAGAAAACAAAGAGCACACACCAATAGAATGTTGGAGTTTTCTCAGAAAATATTCAGAAATGGCTAGTGGTCAGCTCCACAAGGTTTCTGCATAGCATTTTTTCAAATTACTTGCCATGAAACACAATTACAAACAGTAGTCTTCTGCAGATCAACTACAGAAAAATTGTGCTAGCAAGTACTAAGTCACACATTTCCATGACATCTAGCAAAAGACAGACTATTTCACCATAACCCAGTAATAAAGTCATCTGTGATTGGTCCCTGTAAAATAAATAAAGAAGTAAGATTTTCTACACATTTATGATCTGTTGATTCATGAATTAACTATATGAACAAGATTACCGTTAATAATTGAGTGAAGCTAAGATTGGCATTTTGAACTTCATGAACACTATCATTTGCCACTTTTCCTTGTACATGTGCTTGTGCACTACCACTACAGGCCACTTCCCCAACCTCTTCTATCTGTAATGAAAGAAAATAGGAGGGTCATGAGAATTGACTAACATTGAAAAGGCACTTTTATTTAGCAACATACCTTTTCTCTCTTTTTCCTTATCTTGTGCTTCTTATCGAGCCAAGTTCTTTTTCGTTTTGAAGTTTTTGTTTCGACCTCCTTTTTCTTTAGGCGTGCATTAGTCAACAAGTCATCTGGTGGGCTAGCATTTGTGGGAATTGAACATGGATACTGAGCTGTGCAGGTTCGGGCAAGCTCCTTCGCGGTTCGCCTGCCCTTCCTCACGTCCTCGATTTCGCGCCTCTTTTCCGTTCTCGCGCCTTTCTCTGAGGTAGAGCGCGCCCTTTTCCGTCCTCGACTTCGCGCCTCTTTTCCGTCTCCGTTAGTTGGGCTGGGCTTCGAGCTGTATTTCCTTGACGTTTGACCTGCTGCCTTCCGATACAAATCGAACGAGCGGTAATCATTTACTTCCCTCTGCAGTTTTGGCTAGTACGTCAGAGGATCTCGTTCCCAATATCGAAGTCGAATGACGTGGAAGCACGCGAACCCATGAGAGTCGAGTAGTACCCGGTGAGGATGCTTTCTTTTGCTGATGGGTGTGCACGGGCACGCCACAGTCATGAAGAACTCGAATGGTGTTCTTGCGGAGGCGAGCGGAGGCGCAAGCATGGAAGAACCGGGTGTTCTCATCTCCCAGCCTGCAGTAGCGGATCGAGTATCGTTGGCGCCAGTAGAGGGATTTGATTTTTAACTGACGCGAGAGCTGATCCTTAAGGGCATCTCCAACGCGGGTACGCAAAACGTCCGCGTCCGTCCTTTTGGGTAAAAACGCGTCCCAACGCGCAGACCCAAATGCAAAACGGACGGCCTGTGAGGTCAGGCACGACGCAAAGCCAGCTAAAATTTGCGTGAGATTTGGGACGAGCCGGACGACCGCGGACGTTCTTTTCATCCGCACATGTTCGTTCGTGGCCCATTTGGCAGTGACAAAAAAAAGGTCCCATATCTTCTCTCTCCTCTATCCCTTCTCTGTTTGCTTTTGCCATGGATATCTCAATCACTCCTCGCCGGATTGAAGCTTGCCTGGCCAAGCTTTGTCGCCGCCCTCGCCCGGAGGCCCTCGTCGCCGCCGCCTCCTTTTTTTCATGCCTGCTAGAAGTCGCCGGAGCCAAAATGGCCGTGGTGACGTCGGCCTCGACGCCGACGAGCCCGCCATGGCCGAGACACGACCTCGCCGCGTTCCTGGCCGCGCCCGGCAGCGGCTCCGACCACGGGCGCGCCCGCCTGTGCCGTGCCCCGCGCCGGCCGCGTTCTGGGACGCTCCTCCTGTGCCGTGCCCCGCGCCGGCCGCGTTCCTGGCCGCTCCTCCTAGGCCGAGCCATGCGCCCACGCGCCACGCCGCCATCACCGCGAGAACCGGCCGGCACGGGCCTCGCCGCCGCCACCGCGAGAACCGGACGGGCACGGGCCTCGCCGCCTCCACCGCGGGCACCGCGGGCACGGCGACGGCCGCGGCCGCGTAGGCGCCGGTGAGCTCCACACGCTCGGTTCCTCCGCCCGCCGGTGGAGCGTCCTTCGCCTCGGCCAAGTCCGGCGGCGCGCGTGCGAGGCGGCCGCGCAGGCCGGCGAGCTTCACCGCGAGGCCGGCGCGCGAGGCGGCGGCAAGGCGGCGGCGAACAGGCCGCGCCGGGCCACGCCCGCGGCAAGGAAGGGCCGCACGCCCAGGAGGCGGACGGGGGCTGTGCACGCGGCGAGCGGACGGAGGTCGTCATGCCGTGCAGCTGCGAGCAGCACGCGGCGAGCAGCACGGGGCCGTGCACGCGGCGGCGTGCGAGGTTGAGGTCGGCCACGGCCAGCTCCACTGCTCGCCTCCGTTGCCACGGCCGCCTGTCCTGGCGTGCCCGGCGTCACGCTCGCTCGTTCCTGTTTCTCGTTGTATTTCTGAAGTAGTACTACTACTAGGGAAGAAGGAGGAACAGTTGTTTACGCAGGAGCGTTGGGCACTAATTTGGGTCACGGACGTTCCGGACTATCCGCGCGTCCGGAGACTGATCCAAATGACCACAATCGGACATCCGAATACGTCCGTTTGGGTCGCATGGTTGGAGATGCCCTAACCAACGAGCGCAGCAGCGATTCAGCCGCGGATAACCAGCGGATCTCCTCTAGCTGATCTAGCAATTGGATAGCAGCTCGGCAGGCAGCAATGACAGCATCAGGTTTCTTCCGCGCGCGCGCCCACTTCTTTGATTCAGCACGAACCCACTTAAGCTCCTTTGAAAAGCGAGCAACGGGGTCAGGCAGCTGATTACAACGGCGGTTCCAGACGTGGTCGACCAGGGAGCAATACCCCGGGTCAAGCGCCCAACCCTTCTCGTAGCGGAAGACACCCGAAGAAGGAATCTTCGACGTCGCCAACACGACGAGCGGAACGTGATCAGAGGTCGCTCGCACCGCGGAGCCGAGGGTTGTGTTGCACACAGTGGACCACTCCAGGTTGATGAACGCACAGTCTAGCCGCACAAGGGTGGGGCTGTCGCGCATGTTGGATCAGGTAAATCTGCGGTCAAGGAGCGGGAGCTCCTGCAACAGCAGCTCATCGACGACAGCGTTGAAGGCTGAGGCGAGACCCGCGTCGAAGGCTGCGTTGCTGCGGTCCTCAGGCCATCGCGCAACGTTGAAGTCGCCCGCGATCATCCAAGGGCCACGACAGACGGCCACGAGGCTGCGCAGCTCGTCGAAGAAGTCATCACGCGAGGCACCATCGCAGGGGCCGTAGACATTGGTAACGAAGAACTGAAGGTCATCCACCGCTGTGGTGAGGCAGAACTGGCCAGCGTGACGCGAAGCAAGGGACCAGCGAGAGGCATCCCATGCGGTCAGGATGCCACCCGAGGCGCCGACGGCGTCCACAAGTTGTTGTGATCATTTGTCCTTTGATTTGCCTTTTTTAGTGGTACCGACAAGTGCACTGATAAAGGGGGGCAAAGAATTTAGAAATACATTCACCATATTTGGCAAGTGCTTTGAAGGTACATTTGACCAAACTGCATTTTTTTAAATCTGGGATTGTAAATGTTCGAATATATGAAATAGTTCAAATTGTTTTTTCTTATCTTGAATCAAAAAATTTAAATGATGGATCTGACCAGTGCATTGAAGGTACTTTATTAATGCAACTTCATAAATTATGAAATATTTTTAAAAGGTTCTTGCTTATTTGAAATCTAAAATAAATAAAAAATGTTATATTCATAGCTTTGAATACCCCACATTTTGAGAATGTAATAAAAATAATAATATAACTGCGAACATATAAAACTGGAAATTGAAATACATTGTAGTGTGTGAAATCTTCAAAGTTGACAAATAATTTATCTAACAAACTAAAGATACTTTGAACTATACTTTTCTGATGAACTGGCCATCTTACATTTAGGGAATGACATTGACTTAGCTTTGTTAACATCAAATAACGGGTACATAGTCAATAAGTTTGCTTAACAGAAATCTAGGCGGCATCGACATAATTACAAGAATTTCTTTACTGTAGCAACTAGCTAACTTATTAGCAGTGCCATTTGCTTCGCTGCGGCAATGCTTAATTGACCTTCCTAATCATTGTAGACTCGTAACCGTGCAACTGTCAACACAATTAGGGATGGCAATGGGTACCCATGACCCGCGTACCCGCCGGGTAAAAACCCAATAGGAATACGGGTATGGGACAAAATATTACCCATGGGTTTGTAAACGGGAAAATATCATACCCATCGGGTAGAGCGGGTACGGGTATGGGATTGTACAACCCATACCCGCGTACCTATTTACCCATATAAATTTGACAAGTGGGCAGCCGTAATGTTTTGAACTACTTACTTTTCCCCTAACCACGCCTTCACATTGCTTGGTTAAACCTCACGCTTTCTGATCTGACAATCGCTGGTAGGTTAGTGAGGATTAGACCACTATTTAGGATCGCTTTACCTCATTCCATATTTTTTTGAACAACTTGATACGTTGTAAGCGCGGGTATTTTTTACCCGCGGGTACCCATTTACCCTGCCGGGTAACGGGTATGGGAAAAATTTGTACCCGTTTGCGGGTATGGGTACGGATGACGGGTAAGATTAAAGCGACGGGTACAGGTATGGGATGGCTCTACCCGTACCCATACCCTGCGGGTGCCATCCCTAAACACAATCTGCATTGACTGCCACAGCTGAATCCCACCGGTGTCTTAATCCTTTTTTTTAGTCTTCAGTTGTTCTGACTTAACGGGGGAATGATCCCTCCCTTGGATATATGTTGTTAGGTAGGATAAGACTCTCCCGACGGATGGACGCTAGGATGAAAACCCGGTTTAAAGTTCGCCCCTCCCTGCGAAATTACCGCGAGGTGGAGATTCGAATCCGGGTGGGCTGGCTGCGCACTCGCTTGCCTTGCTACTGAGCTAGAACTCAGTTCTCTCACAGTAAAAAAATCTGAACTGCTATGTATTTAAACAAGGGTCCACATGCCAGATTATTTTAAATTTTCAAATAGAAATTCAAGATATATATATATTTTTTTTTCATTATATATGCCACTTCAAAATTGTCTTTGAAGGTTTGATAAAGACAGTAGCAATTTAGTCAGCTTTCTGAGACAACCTCAACCATTTTTTCGGGAGAAAAAAAGTCACTTGTTTAGATACGTGGCTTATAAACCCTTAGAATTGGTATCATTACAAGGGATTTTAGCACTGGATGACAATTTTCTTTAATTTGTACTTCCTAGCGAAATAGATGTAGGCAATTAAATTTACAAATGAGATTGCTGCAAAGCACCAGAAGAAGTAGTCAAGATGCCCTTCGTTCAGATCATCAGGTATCCATCCAGGGCTATGCCATGCCCTAGTCACCCTTGTAACGACGGTGATCATAGCTGAGTTCAAGTAGTTACCGAGAGCGAGGGTGAGGTATGCAAACGACGTCAATATGCTCTTCATGGAGTCTGGTGCCTGTCCGTGGAAGAACTCCAGTTGAGTGATGAAGCCGAAGCACTCTGCCCCAGCGATGAAGATGTATTGTGGGAGCTGCCACACGATGCTTAATAACTGGCCATGCTGGACACTCTCTAGCCTCTTCGTTTCTAGAATAGCAGCGAGTGCCATGGCAAAAAACATCAGAACACGCCCAATCCCGATCCTCTGCAACTGCGTTAGCTCTGCTCCACTTGTGAACCATGTGGTCGCTGGTACAATGACTTTGTTCGCAAGAAGAACCCAAAGCGTCACAAATACCACTTCAAAGGAACACAAGGAAGCTGGTGGAATTGAAAACGAGCCAAGCTTGGTGTTCATCACAGTTCCCTGCTGAATGAAGGTAGTCTGCATTTGTGAGAATGCAGCACCAAAGAATACTCCAGTTACCCATACTGGAAACAAGCGGATGAGTATTTTCAATTCCTCAACTTGAGTTATAGTACAGATCCTCCATGAACTTTGACAACTGCTGTTGTCCAAACGCAGATCAGAAATAACAGCTGCTCTGTCAAAGAACCTGAGAAAAATGACGGCGTGAGAGATATGAGACAATCATACCAACTTCATACAAAAACACATGATAGCAAGGGAATAGCAGTAAAAACATGTTGCATCTTGACTAAATTATTTACATTTTCCAAATCTCTCAAGTATACCAATTTTATTATTTATACCTTCTCTTCATAAGTTTAAAGAGCTACACAATATGCAGATTGATAGTCTATGGTGTTATGTCGACTACATTTCAGAAATCATCTAGTATATGTAGAAAGTACATTACTACCAAGCAGAAAGAAAGAGAAAAGGGAATACTAGATATTCTTACAAAAAAGCAAAATATTAGGACTTCAATTTGGTAGACAATAACCACTAATTAACTGCATCCAATACATGTTCCTAACTTGATTGTGCTAAAACACAGTGTCCAACTTCATTTTCCTGTTGATCTAGCTGCAACGATAGATCTGGCTGACTGGATTTTGTTTCTGCCATACCATACTCTAACTCTTCCAGATTCCCTTCACCACTCCTCTAATCGCCGCCATGTCGCACCCCACACATTTGCACGTCGCACCTGACATCCTCCTCTTGCTCCTCTAGCATCTATCATGCTCAGACTTTGGAGAACACTCCTTGCTTAGACTTCCTCTCTCCATCCATCAACTGTCCTGCCCCGGAGCTAGGGCAACCTCCTCTGCTTGCTACTGCTACTTCGCTCGCTCCGTCACCAACCAGCAACCTTATTGTCGGCAGCAACAGACCCAAGAAGTTCCAGTTACTTATCTAACTCATTAGTTTAGTGTGACACATCCAAGTTCCAAACAAAAAGTAGGGGAAAAACATCCCTGGGAAACTTCTGACCAGATAGCCTGCCGAGCATGGCCTAGCCAGGCACCCCCACAACCGAACTAGTGAGGTAAATGCACATGAATACTTTCAGTTGGAGCTAAAATGTGGGAAAAAGAAGGAAATATACCATATATATTGCAAAATTCTCAGGATAGATTAACACAAAAACAGATAATGAAGTACCTGAAATCATCAGTATGAGCAAGTTTGAGTTCGCTCTCGTGTGTATTCTTGCTAGTCACCTCAAAAAGGAAAGAGCTATCAGCAGGGAGTTCTAAGCTCATGTTCTTACAAGCAGCAACAATAACCTGTAAAATACTCTTTACTGGTGAACCACTGGGCTCACGCCGCCGGAATACTGGTGTTCCGACCACAAAGCCTGCCAGAGCGAGAGCTATGCACGTGGTGACAATACCATATCCTATAGCCCAACTCACATTCTCTTGAACCCAAACCACAATGGTTCCTGAAGTTATCACACCAAAGATGGCACAGATATAAAACAAACTGAAGAAATCTCTTCTCTTTTGCATATCAAGACTGTTCTCATTGTTGAATTGGTCTGCACCAAGTGGAAGCAGTGTGGATCTTGCTCCTCCACAACCAACAGCAGTTAGATACAAACCCAAGAAGAAAATTACATTTTGAGTTCCCTCTGGTGATGGGCATGAGCTGAAGTTGCATAACACTGGAGTAGAAGGTATAGAAGCTCCAACTGTAATGACTACCGCACCCTGCAATATGCATCAGTATTTCATCACAATATTCGCCCAAGAAGCCTGAATGGTTAAACTATTCAAAATATATTTCGAAGGTAAGAGAAAAGATTGAAATGTGAATTAGGACAATGAGGTGAGAAGGAAGACTGTGATCTTACAAGTACGTATATTATAAAGGAGATCAGGACAGTCTTGTAATTGCCCCAGTAAGTGTCTGCTATGACGGCTCCAAGTATAGGCACAAAGTAGCTTGTACCATACCAAAGAGAAACAGTTGAAGCGCTTGAGGCGATACCACCATGGAGAATTGAGCGGATATACACAACTAGATTCATGGCGATGCCATTGAAAGCCATGCTCTCCAAGCATTCAAGTCCTGCAGGATTAGTGAATTAGTATTCTCCTAATAGATAGGAATTTTACAACTACCTACTTTTTTTCGAAATGGGGAAAAAGCCCTAGCCTCTGCATCGATCGATGCATAAAGCTTTTTACCTACTAAAGTTTATCAGATGACTTATTTATGTTGATGGCCACAGATCCTCAAAAATAAGAAATGCATCGCCTAGGAAGAATATTATATATATAATACGGAATGCCAAGAATAACCTATCCGTGCACTAGAATCAGAAACAGAGCAACTAACCATTTGGTTGAGGTGGCATCATGTTAAAGAATGTAAAAGAGGTTGCTCTCCATATAGAGACATATATGTTAATTAGTTCGTTGCCAGTTTGTCTTATGGTTTTCAGTGAAGAAGATGGTGAAATGAAAAGAGCAAACGTTATGCTTAATACTACAACAAGGCTCACCGAGAATAATTGCAGGTGCTTTCCAGTCGGAACTTGTACTTTTAAGCTCTGGCTGTTGAGATACTTCCAGTAGAGAGTGTGATTCTTCACCGTCATGGCTTGTTGTTGCATCGTCCTGGTAGAAGACCATGTATCAGTGTAAACATTGTTGTTGAAGAGTAAATACAAGCCAGCTCATTCAGTGATTTTCCCATACAAGTCCAAGAATCTAAACTCTATATATGTTCTGGCCAAATTCTCAGGGGAAAGAAACAAGACGCTTAATGCTGCTGCACTTATTTAATTTTGTGTCGACGTCCCCAGAGCACAGCCATCACAGTTTCCAGTTTAAGATCAGCTCTTCCCCTATTGATGATACTCGGGCGAAGCAGGCCCTGGTCAGAGCTGGTACTATCTACTGTGCCAACCACCAGCTCGCGCTCGCGCTCGCGCGTTTTGATTAATTGGTCACAGTCACAACTCCTATCCCCTGTGAGTCTCGTCCCTCTCTCGAACTGCCCCTTCTGTCACCGGAGGTTTCGCTGGTTCAGACAAAGACACTGCACACGCCGGCACATGATGGGCATTTATTAATAAACATGAGTATGTTACTATAATATCATACTTTTCAAGACAAGAGTAGTCTACAATCTAATAAATATAGCATGCATGATACTACCATATACTGTACAAGTAACTATCCACTATAGAGGTAGTAACATAGGGTAGTAACATGCACCATGTTACTACTTTATATTACTCCCCACTATGACTAATCTATCTTGGATATCGTGGCTTGGTTTGATCTTTTGACCTTCCGTGATTTCTTGTTGCAAGGCCAAATTTGCGACTGACACGTCCATCCATAAAAAATAATCTGTAACAATCAGCTCGTATGTGTAGCTTTCGCTGTCATCACCGTCTGCCACCGTTGTCACCGCACCCGCCATGGTTGCTGGCAGCAGTGGCGGCTTGCCCTTGCCCTTGTAGCATGGACGAACAACTTATGTAGCAGCGGCGGCCGATATTTGCAGCTCACGCAGCTGGCTTTTGCAGCCTGGGGCAGTGATCATGCGGCGGCGGCACCACCGATCGGATTTTGTAGCAGCGGTGGTCGGCGTTTGTAGGAGAAGCTGCTTCCATTTGCAGCTAGGGAAAAATATTTTGTTTGGATAAAAAATTCGCTCACCAACAAAATTTGCGAAACTTCGCAAGATATTTCGTGCAAATTAACGAAATTTTATTTGAACTTGAATAAATTTAAACTCCAACCAAACAATAGAGAAAATATTCTAACTATCAACACAGAGGCGTTATCGTCCTATTGGTCTGTCATCTGTTCACGATAAGTTTGGCGGAGGTTCAACTTCTAGCGATGCAAACAGTTTTAAAAAAAAAATCTTTAGTTTTAGCATAAAGTGAAACTAAACCAAAAAATCAAGTCATCTGGTACTAGAACTAAAGACGCCCAGCTAACGGCCTGGAAGGCTAATTAACAACCGTGCTACGGAAATTCTTGTTGAAACGAGTGTATTTTGCAGGTTTTTTACTCGGTAAGTTTAATTATACCGAAATTCAAATATTTCGCTGCCCTGCGGAATGAACGAAATTTCGCGAACTTTTAAACCATGTTTGCAGCTAGCTAGTGCAGCCAAGCGGTGGCAGATCGACCAGTTAGCACCAGCGGGCGGCCGGCCGGTCTCTGTAGCAGCGGTGGTCGGCGTTTACAGCAAAAGTGACCGTTGTTTGCAGCGACTACGGTGCGGCGATGTGCTTGCAGCAGCAGAAAAAACAACGGCGGAGATGAGGCGGCGTGAGGGGTCGACGGCGGTCCAGATGAGGCCGCGCTCGCTGGGACGCAGAGGCTTCCAGGGGATAGACGGGGGTGGTGCATAGTTAGAGGTGGAGCATGCGCGGCGGAGATGGAGGTGAAGGCAGCAGCTTGCGGCGGCGTTGTGATATGAGGCCATGGGAGAGAGACAGGGGGCGGAGCTGCAAGTCATGCACCAGCGACAAAGGAAATTTTACTACCACAAATTTTGCTATGTGCACCAGGTTAGGCCAATAGGAGTGCACCATGGACTAGATCTTGACATCGAAATCCTGCCCAAGGAGCATATGCATACATCTCCATTTCTGCACCTAGCAGGCTGGTTGATGTGCACCTACCTAGCTGGTTGATGTGCACCAGGTGATTTTTCCCCTGTAGAGAGATGTGAGGTAGATTGGCAGGAAAAAACAAGTGGACAGGGAAGGGAGGGGATAAGCTCAGGAAGCAGACGCTTTTCCCTTGCATCATTGATCATCAAGATTCGGCAACGCAATACTAACTGAATTCTCGTGTGACTGGAGCTGCAAGATCTCACTCTCCAGGACCCAACCATTCATGCAGCTCATCGCACTGGAAAAAGAAATACTACAGTAGAAAAGCTCGGAAATCTGCCATTTGGCCGTACCTTGACGAGGATGCTCGCGCGCAGGCCGCCCTCCTCCATGGCCATCCGCTCACCGAAAAGAAAAAGGAAATCCTGATCCGGTGCTCTGGCACTGGAGCGTGGAGGTTGTGGACTGGTAGCGGTAGATAAGGTTGGGCGCTGGACGGAGTGACTTGTTGCTTGAAGCATCTTCCAACAGATGCCCAATAACAGGGAACGATGTTCGAGTCAGCGACCTATCCTGTACGTCCATGCGTTTTCGGGACCTGAATCCCACTAGTCTGTTGATCATCATTGCCGAAACAGATCCTGATTAGAAGCCACAGTTAAGCTGCGATCCTACCGACCATAGGCTATGTATAATTCTGTTCGCCTGGTGATGACAAGGGGATCAGACAAAATGACATAGGAACACAGGTGCATACTGTGCAGCAAGCCCCACCTCTCTTCTTCCCTCGTCTCTTTCCCTCCGCTCCAGTCACCTGAATGAGTGATGTGTGCCATCACCAGCTTCTTTATTTTCTGCTTGGACGAACAGACACAGATTTTGTAGCTTGTGGACACAGACAATCTTCTGGTTGAATAGTAGTTAATCATGTGGAAAATACATGCTTGCACCCGGGTCTAACCGGCCCCCATATCCCACTTTGCACTCACGTGAATCGCGTGCATCACTATAGTATGTATGTAGGGCTCAGGTGCAATGGAGCTCGGCCTGGTATTTTTCAAATTTTGAAAGATGCAGTATCATTTCAAAGATGCATGTATTCACTCAAGTGGGTCACCACCCAGATAGACCCTGTGCACGACATGACCCATCCAGGTTCTGCATGTAATAAATTCATATGACCAACTTCTTTCCCACAAAGTGTCAGGAGACACATACCACCAATTTAGTTCTTCGTTATTTCTTCCCAGCATTATCTTTAACGACAGGCAATGGATGCTTACAAAAGAAATTTTGAATCCTAGAAAAAAGTTATGTTGAATCATAAGTGTCTACAAAAACCACGATTTTCTTATTTCAAATATAAACTTTTTTTTTTGGCAATATAAGTAAATTTGAACATGTGTTTTGTGTTTATTTCTTATTTTAGATATAAACATTTTCCGCAATATAAGTACTACGGTAAAATGACTTCACCATGAAAAGGGCCATGGTAATCAATTCGCATCTGGCGTAGATTTCAACCGTAGGATCGATGGCATTGGCCATCGAATTAATGACACGTGTCCACACATTTTGAATTTCTAGAAGTTGCATTTTAGATTTCTTGCAATTTAATTTCCTTTGTTACCCTTTTCAAACTTCTAACTGGAACTTAATCTTTGAAGTCTAGTAGCAGCCTGTGAAAGTTTCTCTCGTTATCTGACTATGAATATGCGCATATTGCGATTTTAAACATGCATCGGACTATGTTTTTTAAATACACTTTCTGACATGTTGTCACTTAAACTTTTATTACCAATTTTTCTTTTAATATGTCAATTAGAAATTTGGAAACTATATGAAAAGATTGACAAGGAAAAATAATTCAAAACATTCCAATGGTGTACATAATACCACGTTCATGTATCTTTTCTTTAGAATGAGTCAATATTTAAGATGCAACATGTTTATGTATTTTTTTTAGAATGAGTCAATATTCTAGTGTAGGAAAAAAAACTATGTTCGTTTCAGCAGCCTAGACATATATTTGCACCTAATCCGTATCTTGTCATTAGCAATAATGACTCAGCTAGCGTCTCCCATGCATGGGCAAATAAATTTTCACTCACACAACTGCATGCAGTGTTTCTGCATTTAAAACAACTTAAACTTAAAACAGTGCTATAGATTCTCAAAAATTGTGCATGCCCTGTTCTGTGTTCGCACAACGCTCAGCTCCATTAGAGTGTGATTCTTCATCACCAGAGCATCTCCACCGGTGCCCTCAAATAGGCAACGACAGTCGACAGGGGTGTCGGTACTGTCGTATGGGAAACGCTAGCACTGCATTCTCTATTTGGGGTGTTGTTTCCATCGCTCCTGAACAGGTGTCAACACCCGGATTTTTAAGTCCAGATGCCTATTATGCCATACATCACATTTCCAGGAATATTGTTTTTGCGAGACATAATAGATTGATATCACAGAACATCATTCATTACAACTCATAATAGTCTTACATCAAAAGGATCACATGATCCAGTCTCATTACAACAATTGATCTAAGGATCAAATACATAACACAATAGCGGGAATACGTAGTAGATGTCCATCTGCTCCACAGGCAACTTTTGACGTCAGGAGTAGTCCTAGTTATCGTAGACGTCCGGTTGTCCATCATCCAGGTACTGGGGCTCCTCTTCATAGTCTGGCCATTTGAATAGCCATGGACAAAGCCATGAGTACTTTTAAAGTACTCGCAAACTAATACTAGTGTAAGCACTATCAACTATATCAATGGAATTCTAAGCTCTAGGTTCTTTTGCATAAAACCAGTTTTATTTTATAAGTATTTAGTAACCAAAGACTCTTCATTTGCCTAACTTAACTCCAGTGGGAACATTAGTATCATTCACACAACTCTGTTGTGATTCAAAATCAAAGTCACCTTTCAAGTTTAATTCACAAGTCACCTTTTGGAAAAGTTCTGATGACGGAACAGTATGGCCTTTCCAACTGTCCATGACCGCGGACGTGGCTATTCGAATAGGTTTACACTCTGCAGAGGTCGTACACTTGTGCCACAATAATTGCAGTAATCCGTCAGGGGTAACTGGCCCTGATTTATCACACTCAGTGCGCGGACTACCAATCCTAACCTTTCATTTACATACCCTAGTACAGGCGCCTCTCCCCATGAGCTTGACCTCCCAGTGATAGCAAACCGCCAACCTGGAAACTGCACAGGGCTTGGGTAGGACATTCACATCATTTCCCCGTCATTTCACTTTCAACGGACGCAGCCTCGGCATAACCCCTATGACGCTTGTTCAGAGGGAACCCATACTAAAAATACATAAGTTTCCGGTTAAGCCTTACCCAAATTCAGGTATTGTGGAGGTACTTGAAATTGGAATGGTATCGCATCCGAACCCAACCATCAGTTTTTGTAAAGTTCACCAAGTCATTCACAAGTCATATTCATCTTCAAATCTTTCAATAGAATGACTCATCATTCCAAGGTTTTCAAAGTCATTTGATTCACAAGTTTCCCATCTAAAGTAGTCAATTTTAGTTTAGCACTAGCAACTAGCCATGCGGGGTGCTAACCAGCTTGTAGTTCTCTAAGCTAACTTTGATACTATCTAGACCAAAGTGATCTAGGAACAAAATAAACTTTGATAAACCAAAGTAAAGCTTTTAGGAATAAAACTTGGGATTGGATCCTTAAAAATAATATTGCAAATGATGCCTTGCTCTAGTAGAGCTTTGCATTAGGGCAGCTTGGTAATAGCTTGCAATAATATAGCTTGCCTTGATTGGTGTAGTGATCAAAGTTCTCTTCTTCTTCTTGGTAGAAGACCTCCTCCTCCTGGTAGTCCTCGGTACTAGCGTCTATAAACGGATACGAGGTAACAAACACCAATCAATACTTAAGTAGACTAGTTAGCCCTAATGGCTCAATCAAGATGACTTAGCATCATCACAAATATCACTCACATAACACTAGGGTTTTCTTCTTTAGTGTTTGGAAAATAATTTCCTCTCATTGAAAATTCTATTTGGGTTTCTATTTATTTCCTTTGGAGAAATAATTTCCTCTCATTAAATATTATTAAGATTTAATCTCCTCAAATAGTAAGTATGAGAACATGGTGACCAAGGTCAACACTTCACATTTATCATTTGGGAAAATGATTTAAATGAGGTACTACACCTCATGCAATTTAAACACTACTATGGCAACAATTTAATATCCCCAAGTAATCAAGTATGAGGTTTCTATAGTAAGGTAATTTCCTCATATTGAATCACTTGAGACAAAGATTTAAATGAGAGAAACCCCTCATACTATTTAAGAAATAACTTTGGGTAATTTTAAATGGACTAGAAATAGCCCCATAGCCATTATTTTGCTCTAGCCCATGATCATGCAAACAACTATTTTATGTTTTTACATATTCAAGTAGAGTATGTGAAATGTGATTTATGAGAGTTGGAATCAACTCAAAATCACTTATGGTTGATTTTTTATAATTGTTTGAATTTGAAAACGGCTCTGCCTTGTTATTTTTGCTACATTAATTCTACAAGATATCTAGGGTTGAAACTAGTGTGGTTGGTTAGAGCTTTTCATAAGCTTTCCAGCAATACCAATTTCATAAAATTTAGCTCAGTAGATTGTGTTTTATTCAAATTTGAAAATGAAACCAGTATTGAATTTAACCAAAACTGATAAATCCAAATTTGAATTTCTGGGCCTGCGCGGGAAAGAACTTGGGCCAGGAGAGGGGAAAAGAGTTGGGCCGGCCCAGCTACACGCTGGTGCACAGTGGGCTGCCTGACAGGGAGGGACCCACCTGTCAGCGGCTGTTTAAACCCGAAGCGGTACGCGCGCGTGTGAGACGTTGGATTAGAAGGGAGATCGACGGACGAGGTGCGTCGTCGTCTCCGGCGAGAGGGGGTGCTGGCCACCGGGCACGAAATCAAGCTTACCGCGGATCGTCCGGCGCGCCTCGTGGTCCTAGGCAAGGAAGGCGCGCCATAAATCCTCGCGCCGGTACGCCTCCTCGTGCTGCATCGCTGGCGGCAGCTACTCGATCTGTCGGCGCATCTCCTAGCACGTGATGGCGGTTCGTGGTCATTTACGAGTCTTATTTCTACCTTTCTAAAAAAGAAAGTTACCAAAGGTCATTTCGAAGTTGTAACACTCAGAATGATGAACCAGTTCTAAATCGTTAGCTTGGGTGGAACTTCAATCACTTTGACAAGTTCTATCAAAAAGTTCAAAATTTTCCCCGATCTTACATGCATGAATGCAATGCACATATTTGTGTTCATGTATTTTACGGCCTTTAAACCTTGGATGTTACAAGGAGCACCTTAGCTACGAGAGAGTAGGGTAAAAGATTACATCATCATCATCTTGATCGTAATGTTTGTCAAGATTTTGTTCTTCTGATTCATCTATGATCGGATGTAAGATGCAATGGTATGCAGCAGGCCCTAGGCCACCAGGGCCATGACCCGGGGCATAGAGACGGCAAGCAGGCTTCATTGTAATTACGTAGGCCATTGTTTCGCTTTGTAGCTACTGTAGCACTGAAGACGGCCCGGGGCACGCCTCGATCCTGGGCCCGCCACTGATTGGTATGGTGAATTCACCTTATTTGAACTATGGTGATAGCACGCAGTCTCATGTGTGCAATCAAACATCAATGGTGTGCATTAACACAGCCAAAATGGATTATGTGCAACCCACCAAACAAAGAGGGGTTAGTTGCCCACCAGGTGCAGGAAAAACCTTCATAGATCACCAAACGAATTCCACAACATTGTTCGAAACTTATTTTGGGTAGGCTATGCGCCCAACAGCCTCCCCTAGGCCCCGGGGATCCCAAAATCGTTGCATTCTACCAAACGCGTCCTTCCATTCTGACCATGTAATGTGAAACAAATTCCATGACCTTGCAACTTCTTGTTTAACGAGGTACGGTATTTTTATAATTGCGGTATCATAGATCCTGAAATATTTTAAATGGATTTGTCTTATCTGAAATCGGGTATCATAGATCCTGAAATATTTAAAATGGATTTTTCTTATCTGAAATCTAAAACTCAAAATGATGGATGCATAGCTTTGAATATACCACATTTGGAGAATGTGAAATCGGAAAAATAAATTTTTGTAATTGTGAATATATGAAATAGTGTAAATGAAAATACATTGAAGTGTGTGAAATCTTCAAAGTTAACAAATATGAAAATTTGGTTAAATAAACCAAAAACCTTTGACGTGTAATTTGTGATCAATGGATCAGCTTAATCTTAATACTCTTACTTAACATTAATTGTTAGTATGTTGCGGTACCAAGAAATCTCACCCGGAGTACAAAATTCGAACAATTATAAGGAAATCTAAATTCAGGGTCCACGTGCCATATTATTTTAAAAATTCAATTACAAATGTAAGATATATATTTCATTATTTTTGGCATTAAGAACATCAAAGTCATCTTTGAAGGTTCCATAAAGGCAGTAGCAATTTAGACAGACTCCTGAGACAACCTCAAACCATTTTTGGGGGGAGAAAATTGTTATTTTTGTAGGTCTCTGGCTTATAAACCTTTAGAAATGGTGTGATTACAAGGGATTTAGCACTGGATGACAAATTTCTTTAATTTGTACTTACTAGCAAAATAGATATAGACAGCTAAATTTACAAATGAGATTGCTGCAAGGCACCAGTAGAAGTAGTCAAGATGCCCTTCGTTCAGATCATCAGGTATCCATCCAGGGCTATGCCATGCCATTGTCACCCTTGAAACAATGGTGATCATAGCTGAGTTCAAGTAGTTACCGAGAGCGATGGTGAGCAATGCAAACGCCGTCAATATGCTCTTCATGGAGTCCGGTGCCTGGCCGTGGAAGAACTCCAGCTGAGTGATGAAGCCGAAGCACTCTGCCCCAGCGATGAAGATGTATTGTGGGAGCTGCCACACGATGCTCAATAACTCGCCATGCTGGACACTCTCTAGCCTCTTCGTTTCTAAAATAGCAGCTAGTGCCATGGTAAAAAACATCAGGACACGCCCAATCCCGATCCTCTGCAACTGCGTTAGCTCTGATCCACTTGTGAACCATGTGGTCGCTGGTACAATGACTTTGTTCGCAAGAAGAACCCAAAGGGTCACACATACCACTTCAAAGGAACACAAAGAAGCTGGTGGAATTGTAAACGAGCCAAGCTTGGTGTTCATCACAGTTCCCTGCTGAATGAAGGTAGTCTGCATTTGTGAGAATGCAGCACTAAAGAATACTCCAGTTACCCATACTGGAAGCAAGCGGATGAGTATTTTCAATTCCTCAACTTGAGTTACAGTACAGATCCTCCATGAACTTTGACAACTGCTGTTGTCCAAGCGCAGATCAGAAATAACAGCTGCTCTGTCTAAGAACCTGAGCAAAATGATGGGGTGAGAGATATGGGCAATCATGCCAACTTCATACAAAAACACATGATAGCAAGGAATAGCAGTAAAAGCATGACCAAATTATTTACATTTTCTAAATCTCTCAAGTATACCAATTTTATTATTTATACCTTCTCTTCAGAAGTTTAAAGAGCTACACAATATGCAGATTGATAATCTTTGGTGTTACGTGGACTACATTTCAGAAATCATCTACTCCCTCCATCCACAAAAGGATGTCTGAACTTTGTCTAGATTTACACCCTAAAACACGTCTAGATACATGTGAATTTAGACAAAACTGAGACATCCTTTTCAAGACGGAGGGAGTAGTATATATAGAAAGTACATTACTACCAAACAGAAAGAAAAAAGAAAAGGGAAATACTAGATATTCTTACAAAAAAAAGTAAAATATTAGGACTTAAATTTGGTGGACAATAACTACTCATCAACTACAGCCAATAAATGTCCCTAACTTGATTGTGTTAAAATGCAGTGTCCAACTTCATCTGACTCTTGATCTAACTGGCTGACTGGCTTTCTGTTTCTGCCATGCCATACTCTAAAAGCTCTTCCAGACTCCCAACACCACTCCTCTAATCGCCGCCATGTCGCACCCCACACATTTCCACGTCGCACCTGACACCCTCCTCTCGCTCCTCTAGCGTCGGCCATGCTCAGACTTTGGAGAACACTCCGTGCTTAGCCTTCCTCTCACCATCCATCACTTGTCCTGCCCCACAACTAGGGCAACCTCCTCTGTTCGCTATCACTACTTCGCTCATCCTCGCTGGTTTGTGTCTGCTCGCTCCATCACCAACCAGCAACCTTATTGTCAGCAGCAACTGACCCAAGAAGTCCCAGCAGGTGTCGCTGGACGTTGGGCCCAAGTTCCTTTTATTATGTAACTCATTAGTTTAGTGTGACACTTCCAAGTTCGAAAAAAAAATGTAGGGAAAAAACATCCCTGGGCAAGTTCTGACCAGATAGCCTGCCGAGCATGGCCTAGCCAGGAGCCCCAAGAACCGATCTAGTGAGCTACATGCACATGAATACTTTCACTTGGAGCTAAAACGTGGGAAAAATAAGGAAATATACCATATATATTGCAAAATTCTCAGGATAGATTAACACAAAAACAGAAAGGGAAGTACCTGAAATCATCAGTATGAGCAAGTTTGAGTTCGCTGTCGTGTGTATTCTTGCTAGTCGCCTCATAAAGGAAAGAGCTATCAGCAGGGAGTTCTAAGCTCATGTTCTTACAAGCGGCAACAATAACCTGTAAAATACTCTTTACTGGTGAACCACTGGGCTCACGCCGCCGGAATATTGGTGTTCCGACCACAAAGCCTACCAGAGCGAGAGCTATGCACGTGGTGACAATACCATATCCTATAGCCCAACTCACATTTTCCTGAACCCAAACTACAATTGTTCCTGAAGTTATCAGACCAAAGATGACACAGATATAAAACAAACTGAAAAAATCTCTTCTCTTTTGCATATCTAGACTGTTCTCGTTGTTGAATTGGTCTGCACCAAGTGGAAGCAATGCGGATCTTGCTCCTCCACAACCAACAGCAGCTAGATACAAGCCCGAGAAGAAAATTGCATTTTGAGTTCCCTCTGGTGATGGGCATGAGCTCAAGTTGCATAACTCTGGAGTAGAAGGTATAGAAGCTCCAACTGTAATGAGTACCGCACCCTATAATATGGATCAGTATTTCATCATAATCTTCTCCCAAGAAATATGCAGCGACTGATTTGTTAAACTATTCAAAATATTTAGATAAAAGATTGAAATGTGAATGAGATCAATGAGGTTAGAAGGAAGAATGTGATCTTACAAGTAGGTATATTGTAAAGGAGATCAGGACAGTCTTGTAATTGCCCCAGTAAGTGTCCGCTATGACAGCTCCAAGTATAGGCACAAAGAAGCTAGTTCCAAACCAAAGAGAAACAGTTGAAGCGCTTGAGGCAACGCTACCATGGAGAACTGAGCGGATATAAACAACTAGGTTCATGGCGATGCCATTGAAAGCCATGCTCTCCAAGCATTCAAGTCCTGCAGGATTAGTCAATTAGTACTCCTAATAGATGTTAACTAGAGTATCCTTCTAATAGATGGAAATTTAATACAATTTTAAGACTGTTGTTTATCTTGATGAGCACAGAAAACCTTCTAATAAATGTTTACTACTCATCTAGCGAAGAAAATTTATCAGATGAATGTCTTATTTATCTTGATGACTGAGCACAGAATGACAGAACCACAGATACACAAGAATATATCACCTAGCAAGATAATTATATAACACTGGATGAAGAGTATGAAACAAGAGATGGATGCCAACAATAGTTATACTTATACAAGAATCAGGAACAGAGCAACTACCCATTGATTTGAGTCGGTATGATGCTAAAGAATGTAAAAGAGGGTTATATGAGTTGGTCATCAGTTGCCCCATGATCTTCGGTGAAAAAGATTGTAAATTTAAAGGAGCAACAGCTATGCTTAAAACAACAGGGCTCACCAAGAATAATTGCAGGTGCTTTCCAGTCAGAGCTTCTACTTTTAAGTTCTGGCTGTTGACATACTTCCAGTAGAGACTGTGATTCTTCACCATCATGGCTTGTTGGATCATCCTGCTAGAAGACCATGTATCAAATATAAACATTGTTGAAGAGTAAATCCAAGCCAGCCCATTCGGTGTTTTTCCCATACAAGTCCAACAATCTAAACTCTATTATATGTTATATGGCCAAATCGGCAGCGGAAAGAAAGAAGACGCTTAGTGCTGCTGCATTTTTTCTTTAATTTTGTGTCGACATCTCCAGATCAAAGTTTCCATTTTAAGATGAGCTCTTCCCATATTGATGATACCCATGTCATGGAACGCAACGAACCTAAGTACCTAACACAATCTGTGCAAAAGAAAAAAGTACGGATCAGCCATTTGGGCGTACCTTGACGAGGATACTCGCGCGCAGGCCGCCGCCCTTCATGGCCTGCCCCAGTGCCCCAGCTGATCCGCTCACTGACAAAAAAAGAATCCTGATCCAGTGCTTCTGGTGGCTGCAGCTGGAGGTAGTGGACTAGTAGCGGTAGAGGAGGCTGGCGGTTGGGGACGTTGACCACGTGGGAGGCGAGGGGCGCTGGGCGCGTCGGTGGCCACTGGGTTCCGATGGGATCCATGATTGCGGCGCCTGTTCTACGGACAGCGACGGACACCACGCCCACGCAGCACTCCTCTGTTGTTGTTGTTTTTTTTTTTTTTTTTTTTTTTTTTGCTGCGAATTGCGCTCCTCTGTTTCTGCTTCGACTCACTTCCACGCAGTCAGTTGTTGTTGCATACGGCCAGTCGATTAGGGCATCTCCAACGGGGCGATCCATCCCGCGTCCGCGCGTCCGGATGGGTCTAACCGGACAAAAACGCGGCCCAGCGCGCGGACCCATCCCTAAAACGGATGGCCGCGGCGTCCGGGATGACCCAAACCCGGTCCAAATCTGGAACGAGTTTGCGTGGCCGCGGACGCCGAAGGCTGGTCGCTCGCGTCCTCCCCTTGTCCGCCCCTGTCCCGCCTGTCTGTCTCCCAAAATAGAAACACTCCACTCCACTCCCAAAACCTAGAGATGGCCGACGAAGCGACTGCCGCCGCCACCGCCACCACTGCCACCATCGGAGACGAGGCACAGCTCGCGGCCGTTGTCGCTCCTCCCGTGGCGGCGGCTCCTCAACTGGACGCTCCGGTGGTCGTGGAGCCCGGGCCGGCGACAAAGAAGGCGAAGCCCGAGCTCACCGCGGAGCAGAGGGCGGTGGAGAGCAAGAAGCGGGGCGACCGGCGCAGCTCGAGCAACGGAAGAGGGATGTCGCTGCCGCGGAGGAGCGGCAGCGGGGGGCGGAGCAGCTCCTCCAACTCAAGACGGAGGCGAAGGCGAATGTCATGCAAGAGCATGCCATGCTCTTTTACGGCCACGCAGCGCTCGCTCAGCACTTGATCCTCCCGGGTGCAGGCACGGCCTTGGGGGGGGGGGGGGGGGAGGAGCTCGGCCTCGTCCGTGACCCGGCCCCTTCCTCCAAGGTCAACATCCCAGCCGACTGCCCCGTTTGGGTACACGCCTGGCGCGCACGAATTGGGGGCGCTGTCAGGGCGGTACGTGTACCCGTCACGGGATGGGTCACCGGAGGTGGGCGAGTCCTTGACGGGGCCGTCTCCTTCGTCCATTGACCTCAACCGTGCGCCGGCGAACTCTAAAGCCTCCAAGCACATGGGAGCAGCAGCGATGACCGGTGCACGCAACTTGCTCGACGATTTGTCGGCCGAGCGCGCGCCACCACCAATGCAGGCACCGTCCACCGTGCAGGCCCCTCCGTCCTACACGCAGACAATGCCGACCACCATGCCCTATGCTTCAACCGAGCAGGCTCCCCAGCCTACAGGGGCGGAGCTCCCCTTTGGGCAAGGTATGTCACTTGCCCTACCTTGATTTTTGGCAAAAAAAATCGAGTATATATATGCATATGTGGATATACTATCAGTTTTGTACGGTTTTTGAAGGAAAAACAAAAGAAAAAGATGAGTTGGGCCGGCAGGAGGAGCAATCACGTAAGCAACCAAACTGGGCTTCTGCTAGCTGGGCCGCGCGTGGTGGATGGGAATGAACTGTCTGTGTCGTGCGATTCATTCGCTCGTGAGTCCAGGTCAAAAAAGAAAAAAAGAAGCGACCGCGAGTCAGTTTCGTCTCTTCATCTTCGAGGCAAATCACGCCAGACGTGACTTTCGTTTGGGAGACCAGGACTCGTCTTTGATCGTTTCACTGCGCCACCGGCTGCTCGTTCCATGCCTGCTTCCTCCCGACGAGATTCCTCCGACTCTCCCCCCCCCCCCCTCCCTCAAGGCAGAGTTGCGAAACAAGATATCCTATAGTTGGCTTAATGATTTAATGGTGTGCTACATCGAGCGAGGGAATATTCAAAGTCTTGATCTCCATGAAATTAAAAATATTTTCAAAATAAATGTAAAGCTTTACCATTACCTGGGACTTCTAGACAACATTAAAAGTTTCATTCTCGGTACTTTTGTAGGTTATATTTATATTTGAATATGTTGATATTACCATAGTACCGAGTAACTATGCTTACCATCATATAAATTATTAATGTGTCGAGACAATTTATTCTTTTGCATCATTTTTTTACGTCTAAAATTTCCCCCGACCTCAATTTTTTCCCGTCCTTCACCACCGCCCAGCCACCTCCCATTGACACACATCAGGACACCACTGCCTATCCCGGCAGCATGAACATCGAGCAGGAGCCGTTGTTCGCTGACGAGCTCACACAAGCCGCAGCTGGACAAGCTCGAGTTCGCCGGGTTAGCAAAAGAACCACCAACTACACTGTGCAGGAGGACAAGGTGCTCGTCGATGGATGGTTGACCATTGGGCAAGATGCATTGACGGGTGCCGAGCAGAAGGGGACCGCATTCTGGCGCCGGATCTATGATTACTTCCATGAACATCGCAAATACGGACAGGAGCCATTTGAGAGCGACCGCAACGACATATCGCTCCAAAAGAGGTGGGGAACAATTCAAACGGAATGCAACAAGTTCCAGGCGGCGTATGATCACGTGAAGCGGCTCCCTGTTAGCGGCTTGGGCTTGAAGGACTTGGTATGATTCTTAACCTCAACATATTCATCCAATGTTTGTACATATATTTATCGTTGTTGTCTCGCTTTGTTCTAGGTGTGGCAAGCTTTGGAATGATACAAATCGTCCAATGGAGAAAAGACCTTTGCCTTCCCTCATTGTTGGAAGGAACTCCAAGGCACCCCCAAGTTCCAGGAGGGGTACGAGGGGTACATGGCGACCTTGACTGGCAACAAGACCGCCAAAGATCCCACGGTCATTGACCTTGATGGTGGCCAGCCTTGCGGTAACTCCGCTTCTCGTGCAAGTCGTCCTCGCGGCCACAAGGCAACCAAAGCCGACATGAAGCGTGATGCTTCGTCCATGCTATTGTTTGGCACTTTGAAGGAGTTGCATGCCGACAGAGAGGTGTCCACGGACAAGAGGGATGAGAGGAGGCGTCGGGAGAAAGATGAGGACAGGAAGAACTACTTCGATGTCCAAAAGAAGAAGCTCGAGATTGAAGAGGTCAAGGCCAAGACCAAAGCTAGAGAAATTGAGCTCATAGCAATGGCAAGGGCCAAAGAGGTGGAGTTGAAGGTGAAGGAAGTTGAGCTCAAACGGCAAGCCGAGGACAACCTGATCATGAACGCCGACTTGACCAACATGAGCGAGGCGAAGAGAGCTTGGTTCGAGAAGAGGCAGAAGGAGATCCTAGAGCGCCCAAATTGAGTTGACAAACTCAATTTGTAATTTTTATATTTGTTCGAACTATGGCACATTTCATTTCTTCATCATGCAACATTTTATTTGATATTATTTTATGCTATTTGATATTATTCTATAATTATTAGATATTATTCTATATTTGTTAGATATTATTTATAAGTATGTGTGGTCAGATGGCCTATTTCCAAAAAAATATGCCATATGGCCAAATGGGTGGCCGCTACGTTAGGCGCACCGTGCGACCCAAACAGACATGCGGACGAGGAGCGCTGTACGGGTGTCCGCGCGGCCACCCAAACGACCCAAAACGGACGGTCCAGCGCTCCGTTTGGGTGCCCCGTTGGAGAATGCCCACCAACCCGACCCAAAAAAAACTCCGAAAGTATCCGTTTTGATATGTTTGGACCGAGTTGTGGATAGCTTCAGCAGCCTGACGTAAAAAGAATAGTTTTAATGATAAAAAATAAATTACATAGTGCGAAAAAGGGAGAAAAAGG